>NC_080099.1:12009742-16957242 GCF_950005125.1 Chionomys nivalis
GCAAGCAAATTTACCACCAAAGAAAGTGTCTGAGTAAGTCATGTGTCCTGGAAGGTAGGCCAGGGCCTTGGGCCATCTCTGGGTTTAGGTACTTCCCTTGCTGGCCTGGACAAGGGGCATTACATTTCTCAAGAGAACACCAGGTCCTGGGACTGCCCCAACTTTTCTTCAGGGTCACGACCTCTGCAGACTTGTAAAAGTTCTTAAGAGACACGGGAGAGCAGCAGTCAGATGTGTTGTTTTCTGTCCTCCCAGGCTAATGAGGACAAGTGGCCCTCAATTTCCACTGCTGCTGACATGCTAACTTGGAGCAGTCCTTTTAAGTTGTGCCTTCTAATCTCTTATGGACTTGGGAACCAGATGGCTAAGCTTGTTAAAACCACGTATTGGGCAAGGAGTGTCAGGCTGCAGTGAGAGGCTCATGTCCCTTTCTGTTTTGACTGTTTAGAATCTATGGCCCTAGTTTCTGCCTTTGTTCTAGAAAGTCAAGCTGGCAGGCAAGAGGAGCCAGAAGCTGGAGACAGGGGGTTCCCGAGGTGCACCAGGAGGTGAGGCGGGCAATAGGGAGACTGACATGGAGAGAGGGATGCACAGCCCAGCTGGACCGCTCAACTCGGGGAGCCCTGATTCGTGTTTTCTCCCTCAGCATCCTCCGGCCTTCCCCTTCGCTCACATTCTATGCTGGTGGTTGTAGGTCTGCAGCCACCCCACAGCCATTTCCCATTTTGCTCAATCAAGGTATCCAAAGCACTTAGCACGGCAGCTTCCTTCCTTGGCTTCTGGAGCCCTCTTGCCATTTACACCCCCTAATTAGCTGAAAAAGGACAGCTGTTTCTCTGAATGCTCCTTTAGAAGGCAGCCCCCCCTGAGCAGGAGGGTTCTTTAAAACGCGAGTGTTAGCAGAGTGTGGCGCAGGCAGCAGTGGCTCCATCAGTACTAGCTAACAAACGAAAGGCAAGGGAATCCCTACTGCAAATAGTAGCTTTGTAAAAGAAGGGACATGAGTCACTGGCTGTTGGAGATATTTACACAAGGGCTCAGGGGTCTGAGAAGGACGGTGTGAAAATGGTAAATAAATAGGAAGATGGAGAGCCCATATGGTTCCTCATAGATACAGTGTTTGCATCTGAAAAACCATGGCTATTGGGTTTGGGATTCTCTTTTCAACCAGGAGCACTAAGGCTGAGAGTCTAGATGGTGAAAGGTGGAGAACACGCACAAAGGACTAAAACGCTAGCGAGAAGTCACCCACACGCAGACTGCGCAGAGGAGGATGAGAGTGCGGGGCAGCAGCCACGCAGGCAAAGCTTCAGTGCCTATCTGCCACCATCCGTGTCAACAGGAAGATGCCGGATGCACACCGCTGCTGAGACTGACTGACATTTCTAGTCCATGGGAGGGTATAAGAAACACAAAAAGGAAGTAGACACATTCTTTGAACATTTCCATTAGAGAAATTCCTCTAATGCCTGTCATTAATAAAAGACTGCTTCTATTTCCAAAAATATGATCTTTTACTATAAACATATTAAAATGGAATGGAGAAAAATAAGATCATCCTTCAGAAAAGGTAACCGCCCACTTTAGCCTGTGTAACATTATGAGATAGCAATTGAAACCATAGACACAATGATCTAAATGCAATTCAAGTTCACAAAAGCTTATCTCCCAGTGATGAAAAGAGAGAATGACTCATTCATTCAGCCTTTATGGAACCAGTATGCCTCTTCGGGGCTCAGATATGAGCAAAGGCACCAGTGGGCACAGGCTAAGCATTGGTTTTATGGCCATAAGCACATTTGTAGCTAATAGAAGCCACGGCAGACAAGGGTAGCAGGCTACACTGATAGGAGCTGTCTACTTTGGGGTCCAAGATAATCAAGGATAACACCAAATGAAAAGAGTCTCCAAAGGAGGAAAGAGAGTCAAAGAAATTCACTGCTAAATTTGATCAAGAGCACATATTAACTCTCACATACTTAATGACACACAGAGAAGGACAATAACAGCAAGACTACAAAGGGACCCATTTATAGCGTCCTGTCATAGGGACTATTGAAAATTAAATAAGGCTGTCTCTAGCTGCTACTGCTATCAATTAGCCAGCAACCACTTCCACAGTCTTAATGACTGCCACATGCACACTGTGTGTTACCTCTGGGCCTGCTAATTCCAAACACAGGAGCTGGAGCTGGGGACGGCCTGAACAAGCTAGCCTACAACAGCATGGCATGTGCCACCAATGCTGCTTCCCAAAGTGAAACGATTCCATGCGTCAGAATATTTTGGATAATTTAGCCTAGTTCCTCCTTAAACATATGAACTAGATTATACACTTTGTAGTAACTTAACCTTCACTCACCCAAGTAGTTTCTTTGCCCTACAAACCACATGGGCTTGATTTTTCTGCTTCTTCTAGTCTCACCAAGTTAAGAAATGCTCACTGGTCTAAGTTAGCAGGCTCTGCTGACAATAAGGTGATTTGTGTCATTGTTCAAAGTTTTCATTTTTGGAAGGGAAAAAATCAGTCTTGTGAAAATGACACTTTATTCTGAAAGAGGATTATGTTTATGTGAAGTGAAATCCCATCCCCAAGAGGTCATCTTTTGGGCTATGAATGGAGTCTCCTGGACTCATGCTCTGCTCTGCACCCCTACCCACCACCAACTGCCACCTGATGCTGCTTTCCAGGGACAGAGGCCAGAAGTTCTGAGTACCAAGAAAGAGTTAATGCTTCTCCTGAACTCTGGAAGAAACTAGATTTTGTCAGAGAGGCTTGGCAATGTGAGAAACACTGTAACCAATTTCATTTCCTGAAAAATAAATGGTCCACAGGAGAAAGTTGGCCAGTGAGTTTGGGAACTCTACTAAAAACTTCCCTCAAGGAGCCAGTGTGTCTCTGCTTATCACTGAGGGGCCAGACAGCCCACTGAACAGGAAGCAGTCAGGCTCCATGTATCTCTGATGGAGCAGTAGAGCCAGGGCCCCACCAACATGCGGTCCCTCAAGAAAGGACACTGTCATAGGTGTCCCGTCCATTAGACAAGGCTTTTTAACCTGCAGGGCTGCAAACACAAGCCTGTTAAAATGACATTAGAAGAACAGGCTTAATGTCTTCACCATTTTAACTTAATCCCCCTCATCCAGCCTCAAATGAAACAGCCTGAGCATTCAGTTTAGATTTAGAGCTGGAGAAACGCAATGTATGAAAACAAACAGGCAACTTTGTAAGATTAAAAACACAGACAGTCTGAGGGAGTTCTAAGGATTAGAAAGTACCATAAAGTATTGAAACACACTGATCTAAAACACGAACAGTCTCCTTAAGGAGGAGACCTTTATATTTGATGCTGAAAATGAGTATCTTTGGTTTTAAGCAAACTAAAAATCAATTGTCATAAATATAGTTCTACAAGTTGTACTTACACTTAAGAAAATAAAGAACATTTTCATAGTAATTAAGAACTGGTAAAAGCATATACTTAAAAATATGTTGACTACAGAGAAATACTGTCTTGAAAAACCAACATATATATAGTCTCAATTGGAGTAACTTTCTGTCAAAGGCTAACCTCTCAGATTTAACACATGTACTCTATCTAGGCTTGCTTACAACCCATAAAACAGTCAAATGAACACAGAAAGGTAGAGGGAGGGAAAAGTTTGAAATAATGGCTTCAGGCCCTTAATTATAAAAAATAAAGACAACAACTTCTGAATCTCGTGGACTTGGCTGGTGTGGGGAGGCCTGGAGCTGATTAATCTCCTGTTGGCAATCACACTCTGCAGCACTCCACAGCACTCTGCAGCACCCCATAGTAGCCCACAGCACTCTGCAGCACCTGGCAGCATCCCACAGTACCCCACAGTACCCCGTAGCACTCCACAGCACCCCATAGTAGCCCACAGCACTCCACAGCACCCCATAGGAGCCCCCAGCACTCCACAGTAGCCCACAGCACTCTGCAGCACCCCACCACACCCCACAGCATCCGGCAGCACCCACGGCACCCCACAGCACCAAGGATGCACTGGCAGTCCAGGAGGGCAAAGCGGCTCTGTCACCAGTAAAATGACGTATAAAGCAGAGGAGAAAGGATAACAGTGGGCCCAAAGCTTCCTCTGTAACCATGCAATCCATTTTCTCTTCTATGGCTTTGGAACCACAAACTGCATTCTTTTTATTTCTATTTTACACTTTTGGTGACACCGAGAAGGGCAGACTACAAGTCCAGACCTAGGAAGTCAGACTTCTCAAGCCAGTTTCTCTGTGTAGCCTTGGCTGTCCTGGAACTCACTTTGTAAATCAGGCTGGCCTTGCCTGCCTCTACCTTCCTAAAGCTGGAATTAAAGGTGTGGGCCACCACCACCTGGCTTAAATCTACTTTATTAAGGATAAATAATTTGATAACAAAAAGGAGAAATCAAAGAACCAGGATGTTTCCAGGCTATTCACAGCTCATCGGTGACGTGATCCTATCCAGTCACGTGAACTGGGGACACCCACTACCACACTACAGCTCTGCTGGTGTAGGACAAAGAGCAAAAATAAGCTTTTTACATTTACACATTTACATACACACATATAACACACACACATGCATGCATGCGCGCACACTGCATGTGTGTGCGCACATGTAGAGGTCAGAAGACAGCTTGGAAGAGTTGGCTTTCTCTTTCCACTATGTGAGCTCTGGGAATCAAAGTTAGGTATCAGGCTTGCTGGCAAGTGCCTTTACCTGCTCAGGCATCTTGCTGGCTCTACCTTATTTTTTGAGACAGGGTCTATCGCCGAACCTGGAGCTCCCTGGCTCAGCTACAACAGCTGGCTGGTAACCCTCATCCAAGGGATCCTCCTGCCTCTGCCCTCCCAGTCCTGTGCTGGGATTATAGTATGTGCTCAGTTCAACGACTGGTTTTTTAGCTGGTACTGGAGATCTGAGGTCAAGTTTTCATGCTTTTTTTTTAAAAATATGTATTTATTTATTTATTTATTTATTTATTATGTATACAATATTCTGTCTGTGTGTATGCCTACAGGCCAGAAGAGGGCACCAGACCCCTCTACAGATGGTTGTGAGCCACCATGTGGTTGCTGGGAATTGAACTCAGGACCTTTGGAAGAGCAGGCAATGCTCTTAACCACTGAGCCATCTCTCCAGCCCCAAGTTTTCATGCTTTAAACAGTGATCACGTTACCCACAGAGTCTTCTCATCCCCCTTTCTCCATATTTCATGCAAGGATAGGGTGAAACAGACATGTTAAAATGAACAAATATGTCCATACAGAGACAAGCAAATGCGGGTACTGTGTGATGTACTGACCGAGACACAGAACCAGTGAGGTCCAGAGCAGAGCACACATTCTGGAGCACCTCCCCCCCACGGAAGCTAACAAAGGAAATGAGTAACAAAAGATAGAGTGGTGTCTCATCCACCCTCTGATGGGGCTGGGGCGGGGCATGGGGGGAGGTGGCTACGGAATGCATCAGCTTCCACAAACTAAGAATTCAAGACATTTACTGCTGTGATTGAGGTTGTGAGTTGGGAGGCTGAAGGGAGCAAAGGCCATTTGTTCTGTTTTATAGAGAAACTATTTTGTGATGTGCTCTTTCCAGTGGAGGACACGATTGTTATTTTCTGCTCTATTCTACAGCACAGATCACACTTCACAGCTTGTTAGCACAGACTTTCCTATGCTGATGCTGGGCAGGCACTGTTCTGTGTGTGCTAGCAGGGCACCACTGACGACAATGACTCTGAGAAACATTTAATAAAGCAAAGCCAAACAAACACACAAACAACCGCCCTTAGCTTTCTATTCCCGGGAAACATTTGCATTCCGGGGAATGTTCTTCCTCTTATGTGAGTACATGCTTCTAAACATAAATGAGCACAGTTGCAATCATATGAAAAATATTATGCTTTTAACTTTGAGTCTGGAAGACATATTAAGAAAAACTGCCATGCCGTTCTACTTCTAGACTACATAAATCATTTCCTACTTTTGATTTACTCTCCATGCTGCAGAGATTATGCCCAAAGGAAACTACTGAAATGTGTTTGGTGAGACATATAAAAACATGCAGTTGTAATTGTTCAAAATAATTCACAATTCTGCTACAACAGCAAATGCTGGGCTGTTTGTTTAGAGACAACAAAAATGCAAAAGGATTTCACTGAAGACATTTGATTTTTACATAGTTACCACATAAAATGTAGTAACGTTACAAAGTGTGGGATGTGCATTGCCTTAAGACATCTGTGAAGAAATGAACTGAGTATTTTGCTTTTAAAACAGCCCTTGAAGATAGTGTGAAACCATGATACCAGTTACTGCCAGGGGATGTCCCTCGTATCAGAGGTGATGGATGCCACACAGCCCACCTCTATTGTTAGCCTCAAGCCCCTTCCCACAGGTCCTCTGCTTAGATGGAAAGCTTGCTCCTCAAGTGTAAGGTGGCTCACTGCTGACGCTGATATTTACCTGGCTTCTACTGTCACAGGAGCTAGTGCTGGGCTGTGCGAAAGGACAAGGAAGGACACTCCCAGTTCCTGTCACCTGTCTGCTCCAAGTGCTTCGCTTCTCAAACCTGGAGCTTCTCCAAACCTCACCCATGAACTCACTGCTCTTTGGTGGCCAGGCACATGGGACCCTGGGTGGCATGGAGGTTCTGCAGAAAACCAGTGCTCCTTTTGGGCGATGTTTTTCTGCTCTCCAATCTTAGAGCTGGGACTGTGGCGTTTGTTAAATAAAGAGCAAACATTCGAAAATTATCACATCATAAAACCCATTATTTCCAAGTGTTCAATTTGATGAATTTTCTTAGCTGCATCTAATGTGTGCGTCACCACAGACTCAGACCAGGCACCTGAGCTGAAGAGCTCCCTCTGCCGTGCTTCCCATGTGATTCCCTTGCTTCTCCCCTGGGTCCCAGGCAGCGGTACACTTGCTTCCTATCACACATTGCCGTTTCTGGCATTTTATTGATTTCTGATCATCTAATTTTACTTTGATGGTTTTAATTTTATGGAAATTAGTCATAAGGCTCAAAATAGAGTATGCTTAGATAAATGTGCCATACACATTCAAATCAAAGTAAATTCTGCCATCGTGGGATGTTCTATAAATGCCAATCAGGGGGAGGTGCCTGACAGCCTTTCAGATCTGCTATGTCGTTGCTGATTTTTTGGTCTAGTTCTATCAATTGCTGAGGGAAGGATGCAAATCTCCAATAAAGAGAGTGAGCCAATCTGTTTCATCAACTCTGCCAATGTTTTTGTTACATGATTGTGGTGGTTTGAAAGAAACGGCCCCCAAAGGGAGCAGCACTAATGGGAGGAGTGGCCTAGTTGGGGTGTGTCACTGTGGGGGTGGGCTTTGAGGTCTCCTATGCTCACACTACACCCAGTGAGACAGACCACTCCCTGTTGCCTGCCTATCAAGATGTAGGACTCTTAGCTACTTCTCCAGCACCATGTCTGCCTGCATGCCTCCATGCCACACCATGAAAATGGACTAAACCTGAATGTTTCTCCTTTATAAGAGTTGCTGTGGTCACGGTGTCTCTTCACAGCAACAGAAACCCTAGCTAAGACAACGAAGTGTGGTTATGCACACATGCACATCTGCCAGAGCCACACGTCACTTGGAACTCGATTTGCTTTGCTATCTACGGAGTAGCTACATTAGCTTCCTGATCACTTGTATGCGTGTCTCCCTTCCCTCCAACTACTCTCTTCCTCTTCATTTTTATTGCTTTATTCTATGTGTACGAGTGCTTGGTCCACTATGTTATGCTATGTGTGCCACTGGCTTGTGATGGCCAGAACATGGTGTCAGATCCCCTGGAAACGGAGTGACAGGGGTTGTGAGTCTTCATGTGAGTGCTGGGAATCGAAACAGAGTCCTAACCACTGAGCCATCTTTCCAGGTCCTCTTCCATTTACTTCCACTCCAGTCCTTACAGTTGAAGCAGACCATCTGCAGATGGTTTATTGCTGTCTTCGTCCTTTGGACAGAGGGCTTGGGTATGACTGTTAATGTGATTATCACCTGTTGTCTTGTCTTCGGCTCTCTCCTTCTGTGGTGGGGGTGACTATTTTTAAGTGTTCTTTAGGATACTACATTTTTGGTTGGCTTAAAAAAAATTATTTTACTTATTATTATTAGTGTGTGTGTATGGTGAGCGTGAAGGTTACAGCACGCATGTGAAGGTCAGATGATTGTGAGGTAGGTTGCTCGCTCCCTCCATCTTCATATGGGTTCCAGGGATTGCGAGGCTTCCACAGCAAGACTTTACCTGCTGAGTCATTTCGCCGTCATTTTTGTATGGCTTCATAGCGGTTGCTATAGATTACAAAATAGATTTGTAACTTTTCGGTCTTCATAAAAGTAGTAATATACCACCTCATGTAAAATACACAACTCAGAACCATATAGGTCCACTCCTCTCTCCTCCTTCACATTGTAGTTTTTACAAATCTACACCTACAAACACCAATCTTGAAAGATGGTAGCACTTTGAGTCTTAGGAACCACACAGTCCATTAGTGAGGTAAGGGGGGGAGACAGCGATGGGGATACAGATGAAAGACTCGTCGTTGTCGGGACATTTTCATTTCTTGTAAATAGTCATTTTTTGCATATCTGAATTTCCATCTGGTATCATGTCTGTCAGCCCAAAGAACTTCTGTTAGCATCACAGAGCAGGGAGGCATGCGACCAGCAATCTCCTTCACCTCCTCACCTGACAGAGAATTCTGGGTTCATACTGTTTCCTTTTAGCACTTTAAAGAGTTCATCCCAGCCCCTCTGAGAACAGGGTCGCTGCTGTTTGCTGTGTCGCGTGATCTGCATCACTGCTCATCAACTCTTTCGATGCCAATGCATCTTGACTTCGGTTTTCTGTTTACCTAACTGCTTGCTATTAGTATCTCCTATCTGCAAACCTGTCTTTCTCCTATTTGGGTCTTTTGTATAGTTTCTATTGCTTGCTCCAGACATCTCATTTCTCTATTTAGATTTTTGTGCATTGAAAACATGTGTCATCTATGAGAAAATGGAGAGGAGGTATTAGTAGTTACTTCAAAAAATCCTTGCCTGTAAGTTCTAACATCTGGTTCATCTTGGGGATGAGCTTAATTGATTTTCTTTTATGTAGAGAATGTGTTCCATTTTCTTGATTCCTTGGATGTCAGAGCATGTTGGACTGTGTCCTGAATAAAATTAATGTTAAGTTGCTGAAGAGTCTCCGTATTTCGAGCAGGCTCTGGTTTCTGGGCAGCCCTCCCCCATCCTTACCTGGGATGTGAGAGCTAATTCTACAGGTGTGATTATAGGTCCAGCCACGGTTGTGGAGAGCCGGCCTCAGGCGCTCCTCTTTCTCTTCTGCGATTCCTTCATGATTCTCGGTGTCTATAGACCTCATGTTCCCTTTACATTAACTTCTCCTGGCCAGAGAAACTGCAGCTTGTCCATGTGTTCCCCAATTCTGCTGTGTGGGCACGGACTGTAGTTAGATCTCCTCTTTCAACGGGGCAGTCTGGTCAACCCTTCTCGAGGTGGTGCCTCTATCCATCTTCCAGACCTCCAGGGCTGTGGCTCTCAGTCTGAGAATTCTGGCTCATATTTGTTTGTTTTTGAGGCAGGTTTTATTTTTCCCCCTATGTAACATCTCTGTCTGTCCTGGAACTCCTCCTGTAGACCAAGCTGGCCTTGAACTCACGCAGTTCAAGCTTGCCTCTATTTCCTGAGTGCTGAGATTAAAGGTTGTGCCACCACTGCCCAGCCAGCCCTTGGTGGTTTTCAGTTAGTGTCTTATACACTGCTCAGGAATCAGGCAGGCATTTGGAGGAACACAGTTTGGGACTCTCCTGGATGCCTTTTGGGGTTCTGCTACTTTCCTCAGCATTCATCTTTCTCAGGTTAACCTCTGGTTTCCCAGGCCAGACAGTTCTTAAGAGGCCCTCACTACCCCGCTGTGACCACCTAGGTGATACTTGACTCCAAACTAAAAGATGTGGAACAGAAACACATAAAGCCTCTGTCTCCCTTCTTCTAAATGAGCGTGGACTCCAGGAGGCCACTGGACTCACTGGCCAGTTCCTTTGAGTAGTGAAGTTTTATTTTATTTGTGGCTTCCTGTGGGGGTTACCGACTGGTTGGTTCTCAGATCACCATACCTGAAAGTAGAAACTTAATTCTCAGCCTGATTTCAACCAGACAGCAGCATTTAGTGAATGCCTCTTCTGCACAAGGCAATGGACTGGAGAAGTCAGAACAGGGTTTAGAAACAGAAAACATACCAAGGAACCTGAAATAAAGAGAAGTGAAAACATACATACACGTTTATACACGGGGCAGCACGGGCCCCACACCGCACAATGGTTGTAAAGAAGGGTGTGGAGACCAAGTGCTCTTGCCATGCATTCTGCAGCGGGCGGCATTTCAGAGGAAGACAGACGCAGAACCTACGAGTGCAAGTACTGCTTTCTTAGCAGTGCCCAGCTCAGGGCACACGGAAGATGTCTTTAGATGAGATGGGCATGGCCAAGTGTGAGAGATAAAGTGGGTGCCTTTATTGAGGGGTAAAGACAGGAGATGGCCCAATGGAAGGCCTAAGGGCAAGAAAAAACTTAGCTGGCAATTCTAGAAGAAAGTGGTAAACAGGGTAATTTTAAGAAGCAAAACACGAAAGATATATAGAGCCACAAGAAGTTCCTATAAGCTCACTCCTGAGTGTGTCACTGTCTGTTAAGCACTGTTTTTAGTATAAAGAAATGTACAGCTTTTCACACACGTGTCATCTATCTACCAACCTTTTAATCCATTTACTGGCTCTGGCAGCTGTACCGCGTCCCTGCAGATTCTGGGCACACTGGATCACTTTGTTTGCAGATGAAGACAGTTTTACTTCTTCATTTTCAATTGTGCCTCCCCCGCCCCCCCCGGTCTCCATAGACCAGCCTAGTTTTGAACTATGTGGCCGAGGACAATCCTCCCTTCCTGATTCTCAGTGCTGGGGTTTTATGTTGTGCCGGGACCGACCGGGGTCTTTGTGCACGCTGGGCACACGTTCTCTCTACTAAGCTACATTGTAGCCCCTGCAGACGTTCGAATTCGGCTTGTCCTGTTGCTCTCCTGGGATTTCTAATACAACACTGAATAGATGCACCAAGAGAAGATATCCTTGCCTTGATTTTGATCATATAGGAATAAACGCCGTTTTCCATTACTATGCGTATTTAACTTTAGCTGGAGCGTTTTCAAGTATTCATTCATCAAGTGAAAAAAAAATTCCCCTTTACTCCTAGGTTTTTGAGAAGTCTGTCGTGGGGCTGGCAAGCCTCTCTGTGAAGGCCAGACAAAACGTTGTTTAGGCCTCATGAACACAGTTTGTCACTACTTCATTTTGCCACCTTAGTGCAAAGGCTGCCACAGATAACGGATAAATAAAACTTTACTTGAGAAAGTCAGTGGCAGGTTAGATTTGGCCCACACGGTGGTGTTTGTTGGCCTATTAAGACCATCACATGTGTTCTAGCTTTCTTTCTGTGGCTGTGCTAAACCATTTTGAAGAGAAGGAATATAGGGTCTGATGTGGTGGTGTACACTTTTAACCCCAGCACTCGGGAGGCAGAAGCAGGTGGACCTCTGTGAGTTCAAGCCCAGCCCGGTCTACACAGTGAGACCAAGTCTACTACAACAGCAACCCCCAAAAGTAGGTTCATCTCAGTTAGAGGCCACAGTCCTTCACTGAGAGAAGTCAGGGGAGGAGCTCATGAGGGACTTGAAGCAGAAACCACGGGAGAATGCTGTTTTGCTTACCCCCTCATGCTCAGCTCTCATACAGCCCTGGACCACCTGGCCATGGAATGCTGCTGACTGCAATAAGCTGGGCCATCCCACATCAGTTAGTATAACGATGTCCGATTCTCTGGAACTGGAGTTACAGACAGCTGCGAGCTGCCATGTGGGTGCTGGGAATTGAACCTGGGTCCTCTGGAGGAGCAGTCAGTGCTCTTAACCACTGAGCCATCTCACCAGCCCTTAAAGATTTATTTTTATGTGTTTGAGCGTTTCCATGTATATATGTGTGCTATGTGTGTGCCTGTTGCCTGTGAGGGTCAGAAGAGGGCACCAGTCTCCCTGAAACTGGAGTTTGTTGTTTGCCACCATGTGAGTACTGGGAATTGAACACATGTTCTCTGCAAGAGCAGAAAGTAATTTTAACTGCTGAGCCATGTCTAGCCCCCCAATGTCAATTATTCCAAATTTAAAACCTGAGACTTATTTTAAATGACTTGGCATAATCTCTGAAGGATTATAATGAAGCCACATAGTACAGGCTTGTAATCTCAGCACGCAGGAGCTCAGAGTTCAAGGACACCCTGGTCTACGCAGAGATTTTCAAACCAGCCTTGGCTATGAAGTAAAGCCCTGCTCCAAACAAATGAACTAAAATATTCTGCACGCTGTGGTCACTGGGCAGAGATTTGCTGTCACTGTGATCTGGCTGGGAGAACTGGTATACTTGCTGATGACTGAGTTTTAGTATTTTCGAGTTATCTGTCTTTCTCTAGCTTTGTGAAGTTTTGCTTCATTTACTTTTTCTATTTTTAGAAGTTAGAAATATAAAAATGTTTTGGCCCTCAACTGAGTCGCCAACAACTCAACCTGGCAATTCCACTGCATCAGTGGAAGGAAATACCAGTGGAAGGACCCGAACACTGCTCACAAACACAGTGCTGAGTAAAAGAAGGTGCAGGAGACATGGTGCACAGTCGTGGTCCCATGATGAGCAGCTCAGAGCCAAAGCCGCAGTGCTGGGGAAGACAGAGCTAGGGAAAGGATGAAGGGACGAGCCTCTCTCCCAAGTCAGGGTGCTACTTAATTCTACGACGGGGCATACTGGGATTTCTAGGCAACGCTCAAATTCTTCATCTGAACAGTAATCACATGGATCACCTTATAATTATCCCTTTAGAGTATATACATGTATGTATCCCTATATTTTACAATCATCTGTACACGTGATTTCTTTCATAATTTAAATAATATGAGGAATGGGATGTAGCTTAACCTGTAAAGAGCTCCTGTATAAACACGAATACCCGAGCTTGATCTCCAGAACCCACTTCCGAGAAACTGTAAGCCAAATGGGCAGGTGTTCACCAGCATCAGGGCTGTGACATCACCTTCAACTTGCTGGGAATGAAAAGCACACTGTAATGAAAGTGGCTTCATCCCTAATCTGCATAAGGCACTGTGCTGCTGTGTGAATACTGGGCCTTTGCCTTTCTTCCTTCTAAGGTCACACCCCTTCAGGTCTTAAGCTAGAAAGGGAACTTTTTAGTGGGGTTGTGTGCCTGGATATCAGTGTGTTTGGGAGGGTGAGGCAGGAGGATAATGGGTTTAAAGTCAATCTATGTGATATGGAGTGTTAGTTCCAAGCCAGTCCAGGCTACATGGCGAGATCCAGTGTCAAATACCACAAAATAAAAACAAAAAGAAAGAGGAGGACAGGAAAAGGAGATGAGAGGAGGAAGAGGAAAAGGAAAAGAATAAGGGGAGGGAGAGGAGGGGACAGGGAAGAGGAGGGGAATGAGGGAGGAAGAAGTGGCAACTGTGGCAAATCAAAGTAATGCCTCTGTAAAAAGAATTACAGGAACCAAAGACAATTATTTAGTTTCTTACATCTTTACTCTGGTAAGTCCATACAGGAAAACTGAATTGAGAATAAAAATATCAGAACCTACAGGACAAATTTTAATCTGTTAGTTTTTTACATCAAAATAATTTCATTCTTACATGATCCACTGAAAATAATTTTAAACTACCTGGGAACTATTAGTCTTGGTCATAATTAGCAGTACAAGTCTGTTACAAAGCTTGAATGGTGACTGTACAGCAGGGAAACCATGCCAGTGACATTCATGTGGCCAGGTTAGGAGGAGTCCAGGACGGGCAGATAAACAGTGACAACGGGTTCAGTTTTTTAACTACTATAGTATATACTCTCTGTTGAGGAAACTTTAGTTTGCTAACCACAAATTTCAAACCAAACAAAATCCTACCAAAACAAACAGCAGGGATTTAAAGAAGCCACCCAGCTAGTATCTCCTTTCCCATCGAGACCCCACACGGAAAGCTTCATCCTAATGTAGCCATTGGGAGCCATGGCTGGGAGAAGTAGGTGACACAGGTTGAACTCAGTGAGACAGCACATATGACAAGTGTCACATGACTATTTACCAGGACTGGCTACCCTAAAAGTAAATGTGTCAGGAGACTACTGCATGTCTAATCAGTATCTATGCTATGTGTGGAAAGGGCTAAAAGCAGGATTGGGCTCAAGACTTACAAACAACAGTGTGTAGACACTAACCAAGACCTGAGTCTGGTGTATTGTAAATCTGAATAAGTGATCTGATAGATCAATGTCACAGGAGTTAGAATTTTTAAAGTTTTTAGAAAAGGAACAGCTATAGGGTGAAGAGATGGCTCAGTGGTTAGGAGCACTTGTTGCTCTTGCAGAGGACCCAGGTTCTGTTCCCGGAACCCGTATGGTAACTGTCCTCACCTATGGCTCTTATTTCAGGGAACCTGATAACCTCTTCTGACCTTTGAGGGCACCAGGCACACAAGGTGAACATACTAACATGCAGACAAAGCACATAAAATAAATCTTTAAAAAAAAAATGTCAAGAGGAACAGCTGGGACTTATGGCTCAGGACTAACACACTGCAATAATCTCAGAGAAAAAGAGGTAGCTTCCCTTCAGCCTTAGCTTCTTCAGCTGTGCCACAGAAACCATCCTGATGTCAGGAGTGTTGGGAAGGAGAAAGGAGACCCCGTCATAAAAACACCCAGCAGAGCAGGAGGCGGAGCGAATGACAAGAATCTACCTGGAGGGTCAACAACAAAGGAGGTGTGGAGTCAGAAAAGGCTGCTTCCATCAGACCCTGGTGGAGGGGCTGCTCACAGGCTCCACCACCAGCTAAGGAGCCACTTTCCTACCGGAGTGTGGTCACTAGAAGGCGGCCCACATTCCAGCTGGATGGCCCGGATATCCGGGGCATGCGAGCAGCACCAGCTGGACAGCAACAACGAAATTTTCCTATTGTTTGTTTATATTTAAAAGAATTGAGATCTTATATTTCGATTACATGTAAAAGAAAGGTTCTAATTTAAACGAATCTGTGTTAAGGTTCATGAAGTGAAAACACTGTCTCTTGGGAGAAGATGAAACACACCCAGTTCCATCTGTCAGTCCAGCCTGCATCCCTAGTTCTGGTAAGGGCAGAGAATTGGAGATCATGTAGTAGGGAATCTCTCAAAGTGGAAGATGTCACCAAGAGTTCTGAAGAGGGAGTTGGAAACCTAAATTAGAAGTACTCTAGGTGGTACCGGACTTGTTTTCAGAGACGGTGGTATGGGTGCATGCCTAGTGTTCATACCCTAATGGTCTACTGTGCCTTCTTGCAGTCCCTGCCCTGGGAAATTACACTGAGGGAATTGATGTATAGCTGTGTTTGGCTGAAATCCCCACCCTCATTTCTGGTGTATGTGTATGTTTGTGGGTATGCCTATGTGTGAAGGCAGGAGGAAAAACTCTGAGTGTTGTTCCTCAAACCTAGCTAGCTGTCCTCCCCTGCCCCCTGCTACTCGTGTGAGTGTATGTGTGCTTTATGTATACAGAGGCCACGGGAGGATGCCAGGTGTCCTGTTCTGTCCCTCTCTGCCCTGTTCCCTTCAGACAACTCTCTCAGAGTTTGGTCGGTGGCCAGCAAGCCTAGCAATCCTACTATCTTCCTATCTGCACAGCTGTGGGCTTACAGGCATGTGTATGCAAACGGGCTCAGCTTTTTCCATGGATTCCGGGGATCTGAATGCAGGTCCTCACACTGTGCTGCAAGTGCTCTTTACCCACTGGGTCACCCCCTCCTGCACAGTACCTTATACTTGGAAAGGGTTTTCATCGGTCTAGAACTTACTAAGTAGGGTAGGGTAGGCTGGCAAACCCTAGGGATCCTCCTGTCTGTTTTCTTAGCATTGGGATTATGAACATCTATTACCACGCTTGGTCTCTTATGTGGATTCTAAGGACTGAACTCACACAAGCAGCAAGCACTTCCTTGCCTGAGCCATGCCCACCCATTTGCTTCTTTCTGAGTGTGCAGGAATGATGTAACCTCTTACACATGTGGTGTATGTGCATGTAACCAGATGTGGTTGCTGTGAACTGAACTTGAGTCTTCTGCAAGAGCAGTACCAGGCCGTAGAGTGGAGCCCAAGGATCTGCATTTTCAACATGTTCTTGGAGGATGGTGATGCCCCCCTGCCCCACTCTAAGGGCCATAATTTGAAACTACTCACTTAATGCATGAATTTTTTAAAACTCTAAGACATTAAATAGCAGCTGATAATTAAATCAATTTAGTAGGCCTGGACAGCAGTTTAAAAAGATACAGGATCATGAACCTATCATTTTCAGTGAGTACTGCTTTACACAAATTGTTTCAGTTGTATGAAAATGTGTATACTGCTACACATGGCGCAAACATGTGTGTGTATGTGTGTGTGTGTGTTTAACTGGAAATGTCAGTCAAAAAAGTTTGAAAGGTAGCTGGACAGTGGTGGAGCATGCCTTCAATTACAGCACTCGGGAGGCAGAGGCAGGCGGATCTCTGTGAGTTTGAGGCCAGCCTGGTCTACAGAGTAAGTTCTAGGTAAGTTGGGGCTACACAGAGAAACTCTGTCTCAAAACAAAAAAATCTGAAGGGCACTAGTTTAATGACTTTGCTGAATCCTCAGCGACACATTTGACTTGGTCGGGGAATTATGAGTCCAGTTGTTTCCGTGGACACTAAGCTAAACGTGCCTTGGACTGTCTCTCCCTCACAGACTCCCTTTGCCTGGATCTCTGCTTTCACCTGGGCCTTTGGAAACTTCACCTTCCTTCAAGGTAGCCAAGGTGAAGGCTAGGTCTCTCCTTAACGCTCCCTGACTAGCTAGCCCAGTCCTTCCTTCCAAAACTTGCCCTCTCTACTTGACAGACAGGGTGAACCGCCCTTTTGTTAGCTGCCTCTACCAGGGTGAACCCCTCCTCTCCTGAGGGCTGGGTAATGCTGATGTGCCTCTGTTCTCTCAAAGATGCCCAGCAATACTGTGCTCATGTGGGGGGAAATAACTGCTCAGGTAGAATAAACAGTCAAAGCCACAATTAAGTCACAATGTGCTAGTTGTACGTTATGGGAATCAGCTATCTGACAGAAATGACATTTAGGGAAGAGAAGAAGGAGGTTCCCAATAAGAGAAAGGGGAAGTTTTAAAATTCCATATTAAAAATCTATAAAATATGTTCCATAAGCACACCATGTATATATGCAGGCAAAACACACATAAAAATAAAATGAATAAATCTAACACAAAAATCCTCCAGATGTACCAATCTAACACTTTTGTGTAACTCCTTAGACAATTAATGACAACTGTGAAAATATTCTAAAAATTATATTTAAAAAACGAAGGCTTTAAAAGTCTTTTATGGGCTGGGGAGGCAGCTCAGCGGGTAAAGAGCTTGCTGCGCAAGCCGGATGGACTGAGCTCAGGTCTCCAGACCCAGGAGAGGGTTGGACACAATAGCGCAAGTGTTTAACCTTCTGGCAGGGGAGGTGGAGATGAGAAAATCATCAGGAGTCCAGGGCCAGCTCACTTGGTGCGCGGATCAGCGAATAATAAGGGAACGTGTCTCAAACAAGGAAGAAGGCGAGCGAGGACTGACACCCGAAGCAGGCCTCTGGCTCCCATACATGCACCGTAGCACACTCACGCCCACACCCACATATATAGTCTAAACACCCCCCATGCAAAATATTTCATTTAGTGTGAGCTGGCTGTTACTTTTAATTATTATGATTTATCAAGTTATTCCACAATTACCTATCCGCACTAAAAGAAAAGTTGTCATTTTATTATATTTTCCGTGAAAGCAGGACCTGGTCTTCAAATGCTATGCGTGGTAATGGACATTCCTAACCCTCCCATGACACAGATGATGAACTGAACCCACGGAAAGGGGGAACCATGAACCTTATGCTCTCACGTATGAGATGGTGTAGCAGCGAGCACACACGGGACTGGATGACTTCTGATCCACTCCCATGCCATTCGCAGTGCTGTTAGTGGGCGAAATGGGAGCCAGGACCACTGTGCTATGGGTGAAGCAAGAGGTTTTTTTTTTTTTTTTTTTTTTTTTGGTTTTTCGAGACAGGGTTTCTCTGTGGCTTTGGAGCCTGTCCTGAAACTAGCTCTGTAGACCAGGCTGGTCTCGAACTCACAGAGATTCGCCTGCCTCTGCCTCCCAAGTGCTGGGATTAAAGGCATGCGCCACCACCGCCCGGCAAGAGAAGATTTCTTGAGACAGGGTTTCTCTGTGTAGCTTTGGAGCCTGTCCTGGAACTAGCTCTGTAGACCAGGCTGGTCTCGAACTCACAGAGATCCGCCTGCCTCTGCCTCCCGAGTGCAGGGAATAAAGGCATGCGCCACCATCGCCCAGCTTGAAGCAAGAGTTTTGTGCCACAGCTACGGACGCAGCTTGCGAAGGACGTGCTAACTTTACTCCTACAAAACCCCAGATGAGAAACAAGCAAAAGGATTTCAGAGCTTGTTCTTTATTCTCTTGTGTAAGCACGAAGGTCCGGAAAACATGATGACCTAGTATTGCCTTTCCCAGACTTCATGGAACACCAGTAAAAAGAGAATGTTTAGATTGATATTAATACTATTTACTTTGAACAGCCCAGTTGTTTAACTGTATAGACAAATTTAGCCAATGAGTATACATTCCCACACAGACTATTATGCAAATATTTTAGAAGACTATGTCAAATAATATTTGATTGAAAACTATTTTATTTGGTTGAATGTCAATTACTGTGCCATGGACTTCTAGATCTTAATGTTTACTTGTCCAAAATTGGAAGGGTAATTCTACAAATTGAGTTTTCATTCTTCAGTGAAGGGCATTTCAAAGCCCAACTGCTTAGCTGATGAGTAAATTCATGAATTCTGTGATCTTCCTAAGTCAAGGTAGTCAGAAGCTGCAATGTAACGCTTTAATACAGACGGTAAATCGCTATACAGACACTATTCGACACTTTTCCATGTTAAAAAATGCATCTTATTAAAATAGTATTTCCAATTTGAAATCCATTCCTACAAGTTGAGCACATATATAAAGCTATTATTATATGCCAATGTTGCTTTAATATATGTAAGCGAACTGCCCTGAATGAACCTGATCACATGCACATGGCACACCAACACTATTCAACACAGAATTTTTTCAATCAACTTCAGATACTGTAGCATCCTGTGAATTAAATTCTCAAGGTTTTATGTGATTTAATTTAATATAAACACTTGACTCGCCCTAAAATGATTAAAATAATTGAGGTAAGGCTTGGTTTTAAGACTAAACAGCCTTTTTGATTCCCCCGAGTAACATCTGTGGTAATGACCGGTTCCCATTTAGATCAACAGAGCATGACCCACTACTTGTGAGTAAATGTAACCTCAGCTTCTCTTCTGTACGGGTGATGGACTGTTTTGTTTTCTGTTTTTAAACCGAACCATCCATCTTCCAACCTCTGTAACCACTGACTGCAGTAGCAAGCTGAGCTCAGGGATAAATATCCATGTTCCAGAACAAAACTACCTGTCTGACCTAAAGGATTTACCAGTGCCCTTGGCCTTAATAGTGTATTACTCTAACCAAGGTTAATGTCTCTGGGATCCCCACAAACCAACTAATTTCCCTGTTGGCCAAAACATGAAGAAGGCTGCATTTCCCTGTATATGTGACTGTCTCAAAAAAACCATTTCTTCTTGAGTACAGTATAATAAAAAGACAATACATCCACATTCAAGTGTGTGCCTTGCACACTGTAATTCAATTTGCTCTAAGGTCACTATTATAGGTCAACCTTCACTATTTTCTATGGCCCATGGAAGGGTTCTTGGGCAAAGAGTGTTTATTAAAGGAGCTAGAAAACAAATCAGGCATTGAGCATGGGCCAAGGACACAGGGAGTGAGGGTGAATTGAAAGAAAGAGTCCAGGCATACCAGAAAGAGACAGCTACACAAGAAGGAAGGGACCTGGGGACCACAGCAGAGACAGAGCAC
Source organism: Chionomys nivalis (assembly GCF_950005125.1). Classification (NCBI taxonomy): domain Eukaryota; kingdom Metazoa; phylum Chordata; class Mammalia; order Rodentia; family Cricetidae; genus Chionomys; species Chionomys nivalis. The sequence continues at coordinate 12,029,936 of NC_080099.1, forward strand.
TAGCTATTAATGAAAGAGAGGGAGGAGGGAAAGGAAGGTGCAGAATGTGCTGGCAAAAGGTAGCCCAGCCCCCTGCCAGGTCCGCAGCATTGTACAGAGCAAAAAAGTACTCAGAATAAGGTGGGGTATGTCACAGGACAGGGAGATCAACCCCAGGAGTCCATTGGCTAAAGATAAAAAAATCTGGGCAAAAATAAACAAACGTCAGCACTGAACTATACCTTACAGAGAGAACTATGAAGTCTTCTCTTGGGAAACACCACAATGGTAAGGCCCTCATGGTGTCGGCCAGACCTACTGATGGATGGTAAAATCAGTGGCCACACTCTAAGACGAAACGAGGTATACCAGTAAAGATGTCAAGCGTCATTCCAAAGATATTTACCATTTACAAAGGGACAAATGGTCACGCTTCACTGGAGATGCCAAACAACACCTCTAGAAAAGAGACCTGCAGACACCACACACCTGACTGTGCTGCACAAGGGCAGTATGCTTCTGGAGCCAAATATGACAGCTTCAATAGAACCACGAGATTCTACTGAAAATCAGAAAAACCCAAATACAACCAGAAGCCATCAGAAATGTAATGAGCAGAAAAGAGAGGAGGAGGACACAGGACAGAGGAGGAGCCGGCTGGGGAGGCAAAGGCCACTCTTCTGTCAGTCACTGCTTTCTCACAGCCTTTGTTTACAGTTTCAGCTTAGAGCATCTTTCCCACAACCATAAGCTCTAAGCGAGCAGGGCTCGTTTGTTTTGTCCTCTGCTGTATCCACTGTGTCTAGGACAGTGTCGGAACAGAGAGAGGCAGTTACGGGCATTACAATTTCAGAAAACGGTAGAAAAAGAAGTTGTAAAGCATGCCTGAAGGCACAGTATTTTTGACTCCTCGACCCCAAGATGTTAAGAGGCCCATGTCCCCCACAGAGTACAAAACATGGGCTGTCCACCCCTCCGCTCTCGTCATGGACTGAGCTAGGCAGCAGGGGCTGCAGAGGAGCGACACTCCCTGCTCGCAATCGACCTACGGGTGGAGTGGAAACCATTAAACATCTAAAGACAGGGCAGAAGAGGACAGATGCAGAAATAAAGTGCTCTGGGAATTTTAAGGAGAGAGACATGTGGATGGAAGAATAGAAACAAAGTCTTCAGAAATCCTTTGAAATTCAGCTGGGCCTTGAAGCTACGTTTAGAGTGTGGGTAAGTGAAAGGCCAAGGTAAAAGGGAGTGACAATTCAGATGACAGGGGAAAGATGGGTGAGCTGCAGGAGCCAATCCACAAAGGCAGGCGAGAAGGACAAAGATGCAGAGTTGTGGGGAGTCGGGGTGGGGGGGCGGGGTGGTGAGGGATGGGTTGGTAGAGGCCACTGGGAGATGAGGGGACTGTCTAGAACCCCAGAGTAAGAACTTCTGACTATCTGCTGGTAACAGGGGCACTGTTCTGTAAAACTCAGCATGGATGCAAAAGAGACAAATTCTGGACTCTAAGAGTCACGAGAAGTCTATGGTACAGTTCTGTGCAGCCTTCCATAAGACTTTGTGTGTGCTTGTATGCATGTGTCTGTGTACGTGGAGTGTTGCAAGCATATGTGCTTGTGTGTGTACTCACATGTGTAGAGGGCAGAGGTATCGGGGTCTTCCTTAATTGTTCTCCACTTATTATTATTAGTGTGCGTGCGCATACACACGTGTATTGTTGGCATCAGGAATCTTCCCCTCTGCTCACCATTTTACTTATGAACCCAGAGCTCACAGACACAGCTAGACTCTAGCTAGCTTGTTCTAGGACATTCGACTGACACCTTGTGAATGCTGTAACTACAGGTAGCTACCATGCCCACTCAGCATCACTCTTGGAGACTGGAACTCCTATCCTCACACCTGGACAGCAAGTGTTTCGTCCAGTGCGCCATCTCCCCAGCCCCTCCATTTTATTTTTGAGACAGCGTCTCTTGTTGAATCTGGTGTAGCAGGCTTTCTTTTAGGCCACCAGTCAGCTCCCGAATAATGACACAAAGACTTATTAGTTATGAATGCTTGTTTCTTATCATCTCTTATAACTTAATTTAACCTGTTTCTCTTCATCTACGTTTTGCCTCGGGCCTTTTCATCCTTCTTTCATTTTATATGTCCTACTCCATGTCTGTCTGTCTGTCAGCTGCCTGGCTGACTGGCCCTGGGCATCTCCCTCTTTCTTTCTTGTTCTCTCCTGTTTTCCCTCAAGCCTAGATTCACCCTCCTACTTATTCTCTCTGCCCACCAGCCCTGACTATCCCTCTATTGCTTTGTTATTGGCTGTTCATCTTTTTATTAGACTAATCAGGTGACTTAGGCAGGCAAGGCAACACATCTTTACACTTTTAAACAAATGCAGCATAAACAAATGTAACACATCTTTGTTTAAAGTGATATTCCACAACAACCTAGAGTTCATCAAGACTACTAACAATGGGTTGCAGGGACCCACCTGTCTCTACCATGCCAGTCCTGGAGCTGCAGATGTGTGCCTCTGAGCCCAGCTTTTCACACGGGTGCTGATAGCTCTTCATGCTTGTGGAGCAAGTGGTTTCCCAGTGGAGCAATCCTTCAAGCTCCTATAGGACATAGGACTTCTTTTAACCTACCTCTCCCGTGCCCTCGGATCACATGATATTCTGAAATTTGCTCCCAGACTTTGCTGCAGGTATCTCATTAAGTGGTCACAATCCACACTGATTGCTTCAAAATCTTAGTAGTGAAAAGGCACCTCCTTTAAGGTGCCTTTCAATTTCCACCCAAAGATGAAATGCCCGATACTTCTATGATAGATTCTTTGTAGTAGTTGGACACTGTATCTCCTGGGGTCCTCTCTTCCTCAGGTTCTAACACCCTCCTCCTCATCTCATGTGACAGACTGCAACCCCATCTGATTCTCTGGCTCAAACATGGGTTTACTAACATGTTAGCTAACTATGATCTCAGACTAACCCTAACATTCAAGTGTTCTTCATCCCAACACAGGCTAGTACAGGTGAAAATAATGCTCATAGAAAGGCTGCTTTGGAGATGTGTGTTGTTGGGCCCAGCTCCACACCTGACATTACTCAGTGTCTAGAGGTCCTAGCCGCTTTGCCTAGAAAGCTGGGTGACAACAGAACCAGTTCGTTGCTATACAATGCTTAGAAAAATATCTTATAGCATTACTATTTATTGCAGAATTTAAGTTCTAAAATTTACTGACAAGTTACTTTTGACAGAACTCTGAGAAACAGTATGGAAAAAAATCATTATAGAGACGATCAGAAAAGCTAGAAATAGATCTAGTGTGCCAGTCAGTTTTATGTCACCTCCACAAGCCAGAGTCAACGGGGAAGAGGGACCTTAGTTGAGAAAATGTCTCCATAGGACTGGCCTGCGGGTCAGCTGTGGTGTGTGTCTTGACTGATGATTGATATAGGAGGACCCAGTTCCCTGTGGGGTACCACTCCTAGGCTAGTGGTCCTGGGTTCATCCTGGCTTCTATAAGAAAGCTAAGCAAGGGATGAGGAGCAGGCCAGTAAGCAGCACGCTTCCATGGTCTCTGCATCAGCTCTGGCTTCCAGGTTTCTGCTCTGCTTGAGTTCCTGCTCTGACTTCCTTAGATAATGGAATAAACCCTTTTTTCCTTTTGGTAATGGCGTTTTATCACAGCAATGGAAATCCTAACCAAGACATCTAGCAATACTAGTATTGGATATATATATGGCAGTCACCCCCCACTTTCCTGCCTGCTTCATTCTTCACAACAGCCATGAAGTGGAATCAACCCAGGGGGTGTGGGCGAGTGAATAGATAAGGAAATGTGTTACACACACAACAGAATAGTACTCGACTCTAAACAATTCTGCCATTTACAGCAATGTGGATGGGAGGTGGAAATAGCCAGGCACACAAAGACAAACATCGTATGGTCTTACTTACATGTGGAAGAACAACATTGATCTGAGACCGGAGTGTAGAAGAGTGGTTACTGGAGAAAAGAAGGGTGTGTGTGTGTGTGTGTGTGTGTGTGTGTGTGTTGGAGAAAAACAGTTTATGAAACTATGGGGTGAACAACTTTTAGCAAGTAGAACTACTATGGTTGCCACCAATCAAGTGAATATCTCACAGCAGCTTAAAGTGAGAGTGTTTGGATGTTCCCAGAACAAATAGCAAATGTCTGAGGTTGACGGATATGCTACTGCCCTGATCTGACCACACACATGAACACTTGTATTAAAATGTAATATGTACATTTATTGCATCAAATAAAAAATACAGTAAAAAAATCAAATAAAAGGGCTAGTACCCTCTTTGCTATTCATTTACTTATCTTGGGCTTCAATTTTGTTTAAAGGACATACTCAACTAACTCAATGAGAGACAGAAGCAAAGCCATACTGAGAATGGGAGGGTGTAAGTAGGTAATCTTGTCCATCCTTTCTAGACAGAAGACCTTAGATTGTTCCTTGCTCCTCTGGTTTCACGTCATTCCCACATAGTCTGCTGCTGCCTGAGCAGGTTTAGACTGCTCCTTCTGCCTCGTATACGCAGGCCACAACAGGGGTTGCTGCTTCTCATGGAGCATCACCAGCATCTTTAGACCCTGTGCTGCACTGCCTGTGGTCACTAAACCCTCTGTCCCCTTCATGCTCTCCAGCGGGGCAATGGCTGAGAGCCTGGTATGGCAGTTGCCAGCAGAGCTCTGCAGGGCTTGGCCATAGGCTATGGCAATGAAGGTGGTGCATGCATACCCCGAAGGGCACAGGAAACCCAGGTCTAGCGACAGTGATGGGCAGGCCTGTGGACTTCTGCTGAGGCGCCATCACACTGGTGACATCCTTGCAGTGTCCGCGGTTTCCCTCCACTGTGCTCCCTCAGGCGTTTCTGAGATTTTGAGTTCTTCACATTAGATCATTATCTACTGAAACCAGGGGTTCTATTTCTCTGGTGGGTTTGGTAGGGTAAACAGAAGCTATTCATACCAATCAAACACAGGATGGGGTTCCTGAGAGCCACAGAACAGGGAAGTTGTGACATGATAGTCACTATTACTAAAGTGCTCCAGGTCCTCCGTGAGCCGCTGCAAACTTCAGCATCTCTGGGAGCCTTGACAAGCTCAGGCTCTACAGAAATGAAGGACTTCATGGAGCAGAGCATTTGGTGGACATGTTGAGAGGGACTGGGTAGGTTTGTGGGTTACTGGGGAGCACTGCAGCCCCAGTTCTTTCCTCTTCTGTTCCCGGGCTCTGAACTCAGTGTGAAATTTTGTTTCGTTGTGAGCTCCTATGATAACATGCCGCCTCACGACTGACACAGAGCAGTCGGGCTGCTGATCCGCAGGAGGAAACTACCACGATCTCCCTTCGTCAGCAGACTCCTTCAGGCGTCGCAGTACAGTAATGAAACATTGAACAACACAGCTCCAGCAACTGTGGCATCGTGGGAGGAAGAGCATTCTGGGAAACACACAACCTTGGCTCTCCTCTGCAGCCTACAGAAGACCAGAGAGGAGGCTAGGGATGCAGACCTGGAAACGCCCTTCTATTTGCTTACATGAAACCATTAGCGACTGGGTGGGCAACAGTTTTGTTTAATTTCTGCCCTCTTGAGCAACATTCTTCCTTGTTACAAGGTACACATATGTTCAGTAAAATGTCTTGCTTCTAGCCTACAGATCTAAGTTCTCTGTTACCATAAACTAAAAAGTGAATTGTCTTATAGTTTCATGTATTTTTTGAGAGAGAAAACTGACCCCACAAACCTAAGTTTTAGTGCTGGTGAGATGACTCAGAGGCACAAACCACCATACTGGGCTCTAGGTAGTGGTTCTCAACCTGTGGGTCATGACCTCTTTGGGGGTCAAATGACCCTTTCGTAGGGAGTTATCCAAGACCATCGGAAAACACAGATACTTACATCACAATTCATAATTGTAGCAAAATTACAGTTATAAATAGCAACAAAAATAACTTTATAGTTAGGGGGTCAGCACAACACCACAACTGGATTGAAGGGTCACAGCATTAGGAAGGCTGAGAACCACTGCTCTAAGGGATCAATTGAGGGGTGGGCTTTCACCCAGGAGTTCACGTCAAGAGTGCCTCTGCCACACAAACAAAGCATTTTCTTGAAATGCATTATTTTCCCCGTTTCCACCAAGTACTTTTCTTTCCACTACTGTATGCAGGCAAGTAGTAAGCAGTGTATGGACTGCAAGCAAGAGCTTTGGAGCTAGACTGCCGGGGCCTGAGTGCTCAACCACTCTCTAGTTTTACTACTCTGGGTAAATCGCTGGTCCCTTCACCTGGCGACTTCAGTTGCTGACACTCGCTGCCTGAGAAAGGTGTGGAATGAGGTAATCCACACAGATGTTGAGGCCCCAGAAGGACATGGGGAGGCACTCACAAGCACCAGGCCCCACAGAAATTGGCATCTTCACTACCTCCACCTTCCCATTATCTCTGGTGATGTTTGTATGATTCAGTTCGTTTGACTGGGTGGAAAGAACACGTGTTAACTGTATGCATTGCTCATGGGGTGTGCAGAGTTACTCCTGGGGTACTCAATGATGTGGTGGTATATTCAGCTATTCTCTTCTGAACTGCAGCTTTGGTATCAGGGCGGAGCACAGCAAATATTTAGTCTCTCTGAATTTATGAGCACTGGGTAAGCGGTATGATTCAGAGTAATGCCTGCTAGTTGCTGCTATGTGCACCAAATAATCAACAGCCAGTGTCAACAGGAAACGCTTTAAACAGCTTACCTTTAGTCTGTCTTTGGGCAGCGCCACGACCCCTTGTTTAATGATTTCCAAGACTCTTTCCACTGACAGCTCAGCTCCAGCTTGCAGCAGCCTTGAGCTAAAGAAGGAGATCACCTGCAATGAAAGAGCCATTAAAGAAAGACTTATTCATTGCATGTGTTTTATCTGCATGTATGTATGTGCACTTATGTATGCCTGGTGTCCACAGAGGTCACAATAGGGTATCAGATACCCAGGAACTGGAGTTACAGATGGTTGTAAACTTGGATGGACTGTCGAGATGGCTCAGTAGATAAGGTGCTTAGTACTAAGCCTGGTATACTCTCCAGAATCCATGTTGTGGAAAGAGAGAACTGACTCCCACAGGTTGTCCTCTGATATTCATACATGTGCCAAGGCACATATACATACATATGTGTTTATATATATGTAATACATACACATATATAAATAAAATACAAAAGAAAATCAACAACGGTGAGGTAAAGACAAATTGAACTCAATTTTAAAAAATTACTTGGTGATTCAAAAGAATTTTAGTACTCCTTAAATTATTATTGAGAAACCTGGGTAACCGGCTATCATAAATTTCTGCTAATCACAAAGGCCTCACATCAATAGCAAGCAAAATATAATTACTAGAAAGACATACTTTTTATGTTAATTCTACCTACCTACCCATATCTATCTTGAGACAGTTTCTTTCTATATAACCCTGGCTATCCTAGAACCCACTCTGCAGACCAGGCGGGCCTTCAAGTCACAGACAACCGCCTGCCTCTGTCCCCGAGGGCTGGGATTAAAGGTGTGCGCTGCTACCGCTGGCAGACACATTATTTACTCCAGAGCATCAAACGGAAATCTCCCTAGTCATGCTGATGAATCCATTGCTTGTGAGCCTGGTAAAAACCTCGCTTCTATCTCCTGAGGGGCAGCTGTTCTAGAAGACGATGCTACCTTTGCACTGTCTTTTGTCACACATGCTGAGCCCATTCTATTGCATTCAGACTGGTGGTTAAATATGACATTTTTCAAAAGATTTGCTTAATTGAATTCAGATCCTATAGGAACACATTTGCTTTTCTTTTTCTTTTCTCTTTCTTTCTCCTTCCTTCCTTCCTTCCTTCCTTCCTTCCTTCCTTCCTTCCTTCCTTTCTTTCTTTCTTCCCTTATCCCTTCCTTCTTTCCTTCCTTCCTTCCTTCCGGTGGTGGAATCCAAGTTTTGCATATGCTGGGCAAGAAGTGCACCACTGAGGTTCATCCCCAGCCACCAGATCACTACAACAAAATGAAACACAGTGTAAAGGAATCAGAAAGGGAGTGCACCTGCCACCCTGCATACCGAGGACCTCCTTCTGTCCCTTGGAGTACCTGAAGTTTTGCAGTTCACCCTGGCACAGGGTCAGAGCCAATACGACAAAGGTAGGGCTCTACCACTACTTCCATGCACGAGTTCTGCAGTAAGGCCTCACTTGCTCCCCTCCACTCTGCTCTCGTCCTTTCTGAAACACACCGAGCTAGAAATGGTGACAGCTCAAAACTGTACATTGTTTATGCATGTCCTTACAAAAGATAAGAACTCCCTCAGGACCTTTTCTTCTTTCTTTTTGTCAAGTAGCCCAGGTTGGCCCAGGACTTGTGATCCTCTATCTTGGCCTCCTAAATGCTGGGATCACAGGCATGAGCCACCAAGCCCAGCTCTCAGAGACATCTTAGTGCCCACCAATAGCCTGGTTACCGACAGTAACCATTTTCACCACTACTATGATACAGAATGCAGACTGACTGGACTCTGTAGGAGAGAGGAACTAGGAAGAGCTTCCTGTTTGTGTGTATTGTTAGATCAGATGGTTTTAGGGAGGAGGCATGGTGAGCAGGCATGACCTTATTATTAGTCCATCTGACCTTGACTTCTGGCTCTATCATTTCTCAATTGGATGGCTGTGAGCCATCTGAACTTTCCAAACCTGCTTCATTATCTGTAAATTGAGGAATAAAATTGAATACACCTCAGAGGTTTATTTTATAATAAAGATTAAGATAAGACATATAAATGCTAGGTAAGCAAGCAAGCAATAAAAGCAAAAATGAAGAAGGAGAAAAGAACCAAGTGGCTTAAATGCAAATTTAAAACTAAATCATCCAAAAGATGTGCTAGTTCACAAAGACCTACTGTCACCACAACTGTGACCACAGGGTTCCTGGCTCTGGGCTAGCAGGTTGTCAGAAACACGAAGAAAACCTTAGCTACAATAATGAAAAGAACTGGGAATTAAACAGCACCCCCCCACCCGAGATTGCAGGTATATATAATCACCCATCTACTGCACATATTGAAGAGACCACCTGAAAAGGAAGAAAGGGAAGGTGAGGGAAGAAGAAGGTGCATGTACTGGCTAATGGCACAAGCTAGAGTTATCTTAAAGGAGAGAATCTCAATTGAGAAAATGATTCCATATTTTCTTAATTAGTGATTGATAGGGGAGGGCCCAGCCCATGGTGGGTGATATCATCCCTGGGCTGGTGGTCCTGGGTTCTAAAAGAAAGGAGGCTGAGCAAGCCAGGAGGAGCAAGCCAGTAAGCAGCTCCCTTCATGGTCTCTACATCAGCTCCTGCCTCCAGGTTCCTGCACTGTTTGTGTTCCTGCCCTCATTGTTTTTGATAATGAACTGTTGTATGGAACTGTGAGTGAAATAAACCCTTTCCTCTCAAGTTGCTTTGGTCATGGTGTTTCATCGTAGCAGCAATAACCCTGACTGGGGCACTCTGGGAAAGGAAACTGGAGGAAAGCAAAAGCTAGGCTAGGAAGAGGACAGCCAGTCGGGCAGACACAGCAATGGGATGTCGCAGGATAGAGACATGGAGGCTGGAAAGGATTATCATTGTTAAACATTTTTATAATGCAAAGATCTGGATAAACTTGGAAAACAAAGACTATCCTCAACCTTGGATATAACATAAACATAAACAAATGGAAGAAAAGACTACTCCACCACTGAAATATCCATTCTTGGGTGACGCTTGTAGGCATAATCATTCAGCAAAGTGTCCCAAGCAGGATAAAAGGGCAGAAATCACAGCATGCCATCAGTACAGCTGCAGAGGACTCTCCTGGGAACCTCTCTGTACCCAGGCAGGCCTTGAACTTGCCATCTTACTGCCTAAGCCCCTTGAGGAGCTGTGACAAACTTGTGCCACCAAGTCCAGTTGAAAACCCTTACAGTAGCGCCACAGACAGTCTCTGTCCCCTCAGTACTATCTCAGACACAGGAGAATCTGACTACTGGGTGGATGCAGCAGCCATCTCAGCTTAGGAAACCCACCCACACTGTGACAGTTTAAGCTTCTGGGTTCCTATAAAGGACATACTTGGTCATGAGATCTATGAAGGACATACTTGGTCATGAGATCTATAAAGGACATACTAGGTCATGAGATCTCTTACTTTTCAAAGCCCCAAACGATTGCTTCTCACTAGGTATTTATAGTTCTTCCCAATGTAGACTCAGCTTGCCAATCAAATGTCATTTTATCATAGCTCTGTATCGTAGCGGGGTTGCTTGGCGACACAGCTGACATTCCACCTTCGTTAGCTTTCCAGGGAGCTGAGCTAGAAGCTGGTTAGCACAATTTCTAATGTATATTGAGAAAGAATTTTGTTATCCCTTTAACTCATGAGCACCAGGATTTTTAAATATAAGCGCTTCACTTCCAAAAACACACAGATACGAATTTGTCAAGTGAGCTCTGCTCTACAAAGCTGCTCTTCCCAGGGAAGAGCAGTTTCCACCCGGCAGTCCGGTTCTGACACTGCCGTAAGCGTGCCTGTGCAGAGGAAGGGCTCCGGGGCCTTTTTCTGAGAGTTAGGGTCAGAGCTGGGGCTGCGTTCTCCCATCCTTGGTGTTTGTGCTCTTTTCTTATTCCAAAGCGTACAATTAACGTAAAACCTGAAACTGTAAACCCCAGTCTGTAGTTTTCACCTATCTTATTACAGAAGGCAGGACAACTTGTGATGGATATCCCTTGGGTAATAATTTATTTCATAGTTTTATTAATACTAAATCCCTCAATTTAAAGAGTTTATGGGGATGAGATGTGGCTCAGTGGTTATCTCCCAACCAACCGTTAACTCCAATCCCAGGGGATGCTCATCCAGCCACCTTGGGTACTGCATGCATGTGGTACACGTACATACATGTAGGCAAAACAGCCATATACATTAAAAAAACAGAGTAAGAGTTTATGAAAATTAAGTCTGGTGTTAAGAAGGAGGATTTGAAACCAGAGAAGTATTTTCATGCTCCCAACCACAAAGATCAAATCCAAGGTTTCCTGTGCGTTAAAGAAACCTTACCTAGCCGGGCCGTGGTGGCATACATCTTTTATCCCAGCAGGTAGAGGCAGGTGAATCCCTGTGAGTTCAAGGCCAGCCTGGTCTACAAGAGCTAGTTCCAGGACAGTTAAGACTGTTACACAGGAAAACCTGTCTCGAATAACGAAAAGAGGAAAAAAAAAAAAAAGACACCCTACCTTCCTCTGGGCTATCCCTCTGCTCTCTAGAGAAGAAATATTGACATGTAACTTGAGGCTTTTGGATATGCAAATACCAGTAAGTCTACGTGGAGCACTAGCTCATAATGTCGGGGACTTGAAGAACGGCCTAAAATGTCAAGTCTTAGCTGAAGAAATAACACTCGTGCTGGGTTTTTGCACCATGGCTGCAGTGGTGCCGACTAGAAAACGCCTGATGCTGGTGCACACTCCTGTGATAACCAAGTTTTGGAAGATGAGGAGATGCAGCCTGTATTTTGCTCTAGTTGCAACACTGAGGGACACAGGAAAATACTAATTAAACTGCTAGCAATGAGTTGTTATTTTTTTCTCCCCTCTTACCCATCTCCAGGGTCTCCTAAAGTTTCTGAGGCTGGCCTTGAACTCAAGACACTTCTGCTCCAGCCTCCTGACTGCTGGGATCAGCGGTTTGCTACAGCAGTCTCCACTGGGGCTCCACTCAGTGTACTCTGAGAATCCCGGAGCATCCAGCAGCAGTTATATGTCTTGTGGAGTGAGACACTGGGCTGCTGGGGGAAGGACAGGGACACAGCCTACTTTGGTAACATGCCTTAAGGGGATGACCAGGAACTATGCACAGCAAAGAGGCCCTTAGAAGTCATTCCCTACTCCTACCCCAACTTGGAGCACCCTTCTAACTCGGTCTGTGAAACCCTGCAGGCAGCTTGTAGAGCCCTGGTAGGAGCCTGACGATTCTCACCTGAGAACAACAGCTACCTGGGAAAGGAGAGAACAAGACTCTCATAGAGAAATAACTCCCCCTAGATCTGACCAATGAACATCAATCTTTAGTCTAAAGGTGACTGATGACAACCAAGTACAGAAAATCAAGACGTTTCACAAGCAAAGGCTGGAGAGGCCAGAAACCCTAGGGAGGAATGGAGGAACCAGACATTTTCAGGGCTGCAGAGACAATGGCTCGGTAGGCGAGAGTGTGAGTTGGATTTTCAGAAGACAAATGAAGCTGGGCATGGCGGTGGACGTCTGTAATTCCAGCATGCTAGCCCGTGGGGAGACGGCAGGCAGTCAGATAGCCTGTGACACACTGCTGTGAAAAAGAGACCCTGTCTCACATAAGGCAGAACCAATACCTGAGATGCTGACTGGCACAGATTTACCTGCTCTCGTGTACACAAACATACACACATGCACACAAACAAACACACACACACAAAAGATAAAAATGTTTCCACACATCAGAAATTATTTTTAAAATTGCATTTTAAAGTATCTGGAAAACTATGAGTGGTTCCAACATAAAGAAATGATACATGCTGGAGACTATCTGACCACTATACACATACCCCCCATTTTCATGTGTATACACTTGTGTCTGCATGAGTGTGAGTGCACAAGTGCACACACGCATGTGAGAGCCTGAGGACTTTATGGGGAATCATCCTTGACTGCTGCCTTAGTTACTAAGTTAAGACACCACGGCCGGCCAGTTTATAAAAGCAAGTATTTAATTTGGGCCTCATGGTTTCAGAGGGTTAGAGTCTCTGACCTTCAGAGCAGGCACTATGGGAACAGGCAAGGCTCTGGAGCTTATATCATGAGTTTACATCTTGAGACACAATCACAAGGCACAGAGGGAGGAGGGGAAACTGTCCCTGGGAATGGTGCTGGTCTTTAACCTTCAAACCCTGCCCCTAGTGACATACTTCAACAAGGCTGCACCTTCTAGTACTTCCAAAACAATTCTACCAATTGGGGACCAAGTATTCAAATATATGATCCTAGGAAGGCCATTCTCATTCAGACATTTGTGCTTATTCACTGAGGCATGGTCTCTGAATCAAACCCAGAGCTCATCGATGAGGCTAAGCACTCTGGGCACCTTACTTTAGGGAGTCTCCTGTCTGTTCTGAATTACAGGTGGGCCGTCATACCCACCCGGCATGTACGTGGGCTTTAGGGATCACATCTTCAGCCAGTACGCCACATCCTCAGCTCACATATACTGAAATACAAAACTCCGTAAGTACAATATCTGTCAACTGAAAAGTGATCTCTGTAGGGATATTTTGTTTATGTTTTAACAAATAAGGCTTGCGTAAAGAAAAGAGTGCAGAGCTAAGCCACTCGAGGCCAAGGAGTAGTGGTATATACCTTAAAATCCCAGGACTCAAGAGACAGGTGGATCTCTGTTAGTTCCAGGCCACCTTGGGGCTAGTCTATAAGAAAAAGAGAGCTCACACAGAGGTAATCCCAGCCCTTGGGATCATACACCTTTAATCCCAGCACTAGAGAGGTGGAGACAGGAATGATATGGCTGGGCGGAGGGAGGAATAGAGGTGGAAGGAGACAGGGACTCGGTTGCAGTCTGAGGCTTGGTGGAGACAGAGTCTGGAGATACAGTCTGAGGACAGGATTACCCTTTTGATCTGAACATTGGTAGAGGTAAAAGAACTCTCTAATGGCTGGCACTCTGCTTCTCCGATCTTCGGCATTAACGCCTATATCTGAGTCTGGGTTTTTATCACTAATACCAATTAGAATTTGTGCTACAGATCTCCTATCACCTTTCCCTCAGAAAACTGCTGTAGCTTATATGCTCTACCGACAGCAAGTGGATGGCACAGGAAGCTGCTGGATCCAAGAAGAACAGAGAAGGAATTCCCAGCTGCTCAGAAACAGCAGCAGACACTGGAAGCGGGAGCCTCAGGGAGAAGAGGAGCAGGATGCTGCCTGCTTCATCATTTTGAGAAGAGTTTCTGGTTCTGTCAGGAAGTCTCCAGCTGTGTTAGTGACCACACATTTGCAATATGTCACCAAGAAAGGGCTCAAATCTTCAGCATAACTGTAGCATGAACAAGGAATAACTCCCCGAGACCTGTCTGCCTCCCCAGTGCTGAGATGAAAGGCGTGCACCATCACACCCAGTCTGGCAAAAGATTTAAGTGGAGCTTCACAAAACAGGAAATCTGAATGCTGGATCTATGTGAAACTTGCCTATGCGCACTAGCAATCAAGGAATTTCAGGGTAAAATTATAATGAGATGCTGTCAGAGGACTGTGAAACTCGGTGGAGAAGCTCTGACTTCAACGGCAGTGCCCATGGTAACCTGTGGTTTGATACATATCACCTGGCAACTCTGCGTGTGTCAGGTGCAGGATGCTCAGGCCCAGCTGCTGGTGCTCTTCTGGGAGGTGTGTAAGCCTTAGGAGGTTCTGCCTGGCCCTCAGTCCTTCCTTTACTCTGTTTCCTATTTACCATGAGGCAGTCTCCTCTTCTACATGTTTCTGCTGGTACAGTGTCAACAAAGGTGAGGACTAAGGTCTGAGACCTCAAAAACTGACTTAAAATGCATCTTCCCTCTTTTAGGTTGCTCCCTCAGGCATGTCAGTCACAGTGACAAAATGCTAACTAATAAAGACAGACACCTTGGAGGAAGATAGGGATATGTGCACTCTTGGTGAAATTATAGATCCATGCTTAAAGGACAATTTAACTATCAAGTATCTTCCTAAATGAGACCCGCACAAGAATACTCCGTGATTCTTACTAGCTACTTAAAAAATATTTATGAATCCCAAAGAATCAGAAATAACTAATATAGCAAAAAAAAAAAAAAAAAAAAAGCAAAACTGGTTTTGGAGAGGACAGGAAGTAGCCAAACATATAAAAAAGTTTAAGCACACTAGAGAAGCTAATTTGTAATGAGGCCAGGTGGTGGTGGCGCATGCCTTTAATCTCGGCACTCGGGAGGCAGAGGTCAGGCCAGCCTGGTCTACGAAGCAAGTTCCAGGACAGCCAGGGTTACACACAGAAACCCTATCTCGAAAACCAAAAAGAAAAAGAAAAGTAACACCAATTTTTGCTATAAAAATGACAAATATTAATAATTTTGACACTCAAAGCTACAAAAACAAGAGCGTCCCATGGGTTACCTGTGGAAACCCATATTATACAGATGTACAAATTGTATCGTATTTCTGAAAAGCAATTTGGCAGCCTGCAGCAGCCTGTACTTAATCTTGAAAATATATAGATATCCTCTAATGGTAAGAACCAGCAAAATTCCAGTTTTAAAACTATACCCCAAAGTAAGCCAGGCACGATGGCATACATCTGTCATCCCTGAACCTTGTAAATAATCTCACATTTAAAATTACATTGCTAGTCTCTTTTTGTCTGTCTGTTTTTTGAGACAGGATGGCCTCAAACTCCCTGCAGATTATTTACAAGTTGCTCATTAGTTACAAATTGATAAGGAACACTGGAAATGATAAAAATGAACAAAAATGTAATAATGGTTAAATATATTTTAGGACATCTACAGAACAGCCCAGGTAGATGTTAAACTTGGAAATATTAAAAGGATTGATAATGTTATAGAAAATGCTAATGAGATAAATGTTCAGGAAAACAGAATACAGTACTGTATTAAGGAAACCTCGGAGCAGAGCATGTGGACAAACGGACTACAATGGTTAGCGCAAAGTTTGTGTAAACACAGTCCACGCCAGACGGATTCACTGTGTAAACACAGTCCACGCCAGATGGATTCACTGTTGGTAGGTCGTTCTTACTGCAGTGTTAAACTCAACTTTTTCACCTTTACTACTTAAAAAAGAGTCCGGATGAGTGTGGTGCCCATGCCTATAAATCCCAATGCTTCGGATGGGGGCAAGACTAGGAATGTGAGGACAACGTGGGCTACTCAGTGGATCTTATGTCAAAACAAACACACAAACAAATGACTGAATGAATACAATGGAGACTAAATGCCACCACGTACTTACCAGGTCAATATTTTGCATTATATCTTGAAACGAAGGATGGGTTCGGAATTGCTCAAAGAGGTCCCGTTTGTAGAGTAAGGCATACACCAGGTTTGGGTTGTGGTGGAGTGAATTCGTCAGGCAGGAGTTGATGATCTCCAGCATCATTCGGATCACTTCTTCAATGACACTGAGGTCCTGTGCCTTATGAAGAAAGGAAATCCCAACAGGGAGTCAGTGTTTGTTCCCCACCTCAAAGACACTGGAATACAAATGACCACTGACAATCTTAACAGCACTGGAAAGCCCTTCAAGATTTTGTCAAGGATTTTAAAGAATTTTAGGCTCATCAGTTACTAAAGGATGGGAGTTAAAATTAACTAGTATGGGATAATTGAAATTTTATATAATAAATTAAATACTAGCCAATCCAGAGGGAAAACCCACTTTGAGAACCTTATTTGTATCCTCTGCCTAAATCATTATATTAACATGTGTAGCACAGGGCTGAGGACCCTGCTGTGGAATAATCCTCTTGTACACTATACAGATTTGTCACTTGTACTGGTTTAATAAAACACTGATTGGCCAGTAGCTAGGCAGGAAGTATAGGCGTGGTGACCAAACTAAGGATTCTAGGAAGAGGAAGGGAAAAGTCAGAGGAATTGCCAGCCAGATGCAGGAAATGAATGTGCCATGCTAATAGAGGTACCGCCACATGGCAGAGCATAAATAAGAAATATGGGTCAACTTAAAATCTAAGAGTTAGTTAGTAATAAGCCTGCACTACTGGCTGAGCATTTTGTAATTAATATAAGTTCTGTATGTTTATTTGGGATCGGGAGGTCGGAACAAAAGAAAAACTCTGCCTCGATTACATATGGTTACAAACAGTACCCAATGTGGTGCAAGAATTTCCACAGAACACCCCCCACCCCATCAGAAGAGGATTTTAAACATGGCTTCTTGGTAGCTGCATTTTCTTGGGTGGGCTCTCTATTACAGTTTTGGTTGGCATAGGAATTGCAATGTAGCTCAGATTACTTGGAACTAACAGAGATCCACCTGCCTGCAAGTGCTCAGATTTAATGAATGTATCTAATGCTATTCTTTAATACATTATAGTTTGGCTGCATATATATAAAATGTCAAGAAAATACAGTTTCTATCATTATTTAGATTAACTGGAAATAAGGTTGGGGAAATAGAGTGAAGATATTTTACATGATGTCAAATTTTGCTGGATTGTAAAGCAGTTTTGGTATTTTAATGTTGTGAGGTGATCAGAACAGAAAAATAAGAAATTATATATAATTTAGAAGTTCAAGTTTAAATTAGAATGGGTCACTGACTATAATAGCTTTCTATCAATAGCTCTTTTAACAAACAACATTGTAAATAATTTACATTATTAAAATTTCAATATAAAGTTGACTCTAAATCACAGCACATGAGATAAGGTCAATTTCTTCTTGATCACAGCTTGGGTGAAACTCTAAATATTTAACTAGTATGCACCATTAGTCCTATTGGATGCAGGTTGCACACAGATCAGGCGGCCCTTAGGCTGCACCAGCTGGATGCCAATTATAGTTATTCCCATAAGGGCTCTTAAAGGTACTAATTCTTGAGAAATAAATGAGGTTGACTTGAAGAAGGTATCTACATTGATTGGTTTTAATTATGTCCCTAAATTTGTACCAAGAACTGCTACAGACATCATTTTATTTAAACTAGTAATTCTTCAGCTCAGTCATGAGTTAGGAAGTCTGCAGTATGATCCTAAAGTGTGCTCTGGAGTTGCTGGGCAGTAAGGCTAGTGGCTACTGCAGTGCTAGACTCCTCGCCCTCTTATGTCCATCCCAGTGGTCAACTGGTCTATTCTTGAATACACAGCACACAGCTCTGGCAACTAGTCCATTTTCATGGTAAGTGGCAGCAGTTCTTTGCTAACCACGTTAATTATCCTTTAAGAAAGAGCCAGGGATCCTACTGTGTTGTTTCCTAGAAACGAAACCACTCTGTGGGTCTGTGCATCCCACTGGAAGATCAACTGCAGCTTCCAGGCACCAAGCAAATCATGAGATAATCAGGGTAAATTACATGCCAGGGGAATTCAGATTTGCTAAAAACAACAGTATCAAACTTTTTGGCTAATTCTACTTTCCAAGAAATGCCATCCCAATAAACACAATATGCAATTTAATTTGAATCTTCAAGTTGTCACTTTGACTGGATTCTGAGGCAGGTACCCATAGGACATGACATGAAATCAATAAGGTTCTTTTTGTTTCATTTTAAAAACCATTATTAGGCAATAATCACTACTTGTAAATGGATGAAAAATTAGCATGAAATTAATTGGAGTGTTTCTTTTTAAAGACAGTATCACTTTAATCCCAGGACTTACTTTAGATAGATCTAAAAGGTCATTTAATCATGTTATTCCACACTACTTGGTTTTTAAAAATGGTGCTGGGAATTGAGCTCCAGGCCTTGAGCATGCTAAGTATGAGCTGCCACTGAACTAAGCCCTCAGTCTCCTCTAGATATTGTTTTGCATGAAGCTCCCATTCAGTTGCATTTGTAAAGCCCTTAAAATGTGTGACGTGAGGTTGAGTAGGGATTCCAAGAGACGCGGTACCTGACTTCTTTCCAAAGTAGGAACTTGTAGACTTTGAAGTACTTAAAAAACAAAGGGAATCATTTTTACATTATATATTACTACCAAATGAGAAAAAGAAAAGGCAAAGAACTTTTCCCCAAGACAGGGTTTCTCTGTGTTGTCCTGGCTGTCCTGGAACTAACTTTCTCTGCAAACAAGATAGCCTCAAACTCAAGAGAATGTTGGGATTTAGACGTAGGTTACCATGCTAACTTGACCGCCAGTCCAACAACCAGCTCGAATTGTGTTTCTGGCAAAGCTAATTTTGAGAGAATAGGTAGAACATGGTTATTTAAATAAAAAAGTATTTTTATAAAGCTTATTTTATTCTACAGTGTAAATCAGTTTTCTGTATACTATCCCCAAAGGACCAGTTAAAACTTAATGAAAGTATGGGGCTCTAGAGATGGCTAGGTGGTTAAAACGCTGCTTTCAAAGAGGACCTGGGTTCAGTTCTGAGGATCCCCAGGGTGGCTCACAGTCAGTTCCAGGGATCTGATGCCCTCTTCTGACTTGTGGGCACCAGAGATGCATTCAGGTAAATGCTCATACACATTAAAAAAAAAAAATCTTAAAATAAAGTAAATTTTGTCTCATTTAGGACTAAAGAAAGATATTTGGGTAAGCTTGCACATGCTTTTAGTCCCAGAACTCGGAGACCGAGGCAGGTGGATCCCTTTGAGGCCAGCCTGGTCTAACTACATAGTTCCAGGCAAGCCAAGTTCCAGATCCTACCTCAGAAACACAAACATAAAATAAAATAATACTCAGGGCAAACAGGAAGATCTCATAATCTAGGATAGTCTGAGCTACAGGGGAAATCCCTACTTCAAAACCAGAGGTCCGTACCATGGTTCATGAGTAGAGCAACCAAGTTTTCGGAGGCAACAAAAATGGGGGCCTTCTTGATGCACAGTCTGTCCCTTTTAGCTACCATGCAGCTTACACGGCAGGAATGGAGCCCAGACCAAGTCAGCAAGCCAAGGTGTGTGTGTGTGTGTGACTCTGAACAATCCCAGTCTTAGGCATTTTTGACTGAAAGCCCAACAACTCTTTGTTAAGTAGTAACTCAATACTGATGGATAAGTCGGCAGTTGTGGGAATATTTTACCCAGTTAACAACACTCAGAGTTGCCTCTCATTTTATAAACTTCCTTTTCCTTTTAAGAGGGAATTTATGCAGTTTCAAATCATTTATTTTTAGTTTCCTTAAGAGACGCATATGTATCTTGTTTGTATTAGTTTTGGGGGAATTCCAAGAAAGCTGCCTAAATTCCCTGCATTTTCAGCAGAAAATAAAACCTTCAACAAAATTAATGGGACTTTGCCAAAGGTGGGGCAGGAGGAAATGCACTGGCCCGGCTCCCTGGCCTTCAAAGGCCATCTTTCGGTGACAGACTCTTGTTATCTTCATGTTGTTAATGCACTGGCACACACTGAAAAGCTTTGTGACCGTGTCATTTCTAGCCAGACCTGGATCTGTCCCAAAACATCCAGCTCGTGATACACCTGGCTTTATATTACACACAAATCATAGCCCAAGAATAAGCCTGGGACCAAAGGAGACAATAGGTAACTTTAATAAAGTAGAGAAGCAGGTGGAGTGGAAGCAGAGTTCTGGCTGCTGCTCTGTGTGGGAATGTAAAAGCCTGGGGTCTTCCTCACCTTTCCTTGGACACATTCTGAATGTGGCCCACGGGCCTCAGCTAGAGACCTAGGAGCAGTGATTTACATCATACTGGTGTGCTGGCACTGGTGGCACCGTGGCAAGGTAACTGTGGCCACTAGGGGACATTGGTTAACTTTACATAGTTTTCCATAACAGGAAAATGGTCAGACAATTCTTAAAAAAGGAATGTTTCGATCAAGGCCCAGCTGTCTGCCGACTGGACTTCTGCAGCATGAGCTGGAGAGGGGGCTGTTACTGGACCAGAGCACAGCCCAGAGTGGCTTTGCCCTGACTGGCTGCTGCAGTGGCTCCTCTGCCCGTCAGGCTCCAGTAGCTCTGAGTGCTATTTGGAGCAGAGCTGGCCACCTTCCCCCGGCTTCTGCCAGCAGCTGAGACTGCACATGCGCCAAAGCCTGACAACTGAAATGGTCACCTTCAGAATCAGCACACATTTTCATTCTTCTTAACAAACACCCTTCCACGTCCTGTAATGAGTAAGATTTCGAGTAAGCCCCAGGAAAACAACACCCTGGGAAGATGCGCCTTGTCTCAGACAAACGCACAAAGTCCCCAACCCTCGTCTGTTCTTTCTGCAGGGTCATCTCACCAGTGCAGTAAGGCGGGCTGAGTCAGCTAACAGTTATTCACAAAAACAAGTGCTTTATGTGAGTTTTAAAAATCTCTTCTCACTCAAGTCTCAGCCTCTGTAAAAAATGCAAACATTACTCAACCCAGAAAGCAAATTTTCTTAGAGTTACCAAAAATATGATCAGTATAAAAAATTCCTCAGAGTGACCCCAAACCAACCCAATTAAAAAATTGCTTTTGATTCTTCCACTGTATTGAGTGTGGCTACTGCTGGCTTTAAGGCAGAACACCATGGCCAGTGAGAGGAAACGTACAAGCCTGAGTGCCAGGACTATGCCAGGACTAAGCTGCCATGCTGAGTCAGTGGTGTCGAGGACGATGGCACACGGAGCAATTGGGCAGCATGCGGCAGCTTAGACTGGCTTCGAGTTCCTGGCTTTCATGGACTTGGGCAAGTCACTCTGTTGGGTTTCAGTTCCTTCTAATGGGCTCTGTGAGGTGAAGGGGGTGTGTGGGAGAGGACGCACCAGGGACATGGACTTGGGTTCCTGCTTAGGATGTGGGACATGAAAAATGCCTCTCTTACTCTATAATCAGAAAAGCCAGAAAGTTTGCATAATCTGAAGTCTTCTTACACCCAACAGGGATGACTCTGTAAGTCAACCAGATAAAATGATTCATATGGAGAACTTCACCACAGGAGCAAGGCAGACTAGAACATCCTCACCCAGGCTGGTGCAGAATGTGGTCTCCACAGACCCACAGGAATTCAGCTGGGTGAGCTGGAAGGTCAGGACCCCAAATGGCAGTAGAGGCGTGCCCATCCTCTTGTGCTATGCAAAAGCTGGGCAGCAAATCCTCCAGGCCAAGGGTACATAGGCAAACTTCCATTGCTTCCAGGGAGAAGCAGGAACCCACCCACTCAGCCCCAAATCTGAGGGAGGACACTTTCTCTTATCACCAGGACATGAGCCAGCACACATTTATGCTGGTAGAGGAACAGAAGCTAACAAAACCAAAGATCACCTTCAGCACTGGGTTCAATACCCTATATTCCTATGGGGGAGAAAGAGAGAGAGAGAGAGAGAGAGAGAGAGAGAGAGAGAGAGAGAGAGAGAGAGAGAGAGAGAGAGAGAGAGAGAGAGACAGACCTGTTACCATTGGGGAAGGGAAAGAAAACCGCACTTCTAAGATCCAGGCATACAGAGGGACTCAACATCTGAGGATAGACTATTAGAGGTATCCTTCTTTCAAGCCCACTGCAGACAGTTGAAAAAAGAGGGTAATAAAGGGACACTGAAAAAATGCTGATGCCCCAGTCTCCCCCTTTTCAAGCGTAAAGAAACTGTTGGGAGAATCTGCAGCAGGTGGCACACTGCAGATACAAATCCCAATGTCAGTTCACAAGTCCTTAATGGACCCAAATCCCAGAGGAAGTGTACCCACTTATAAGCATAAATACCTGCAAGTTTCAATGTCTATGTCTTAGTTACAACGGCCAGCGTCCAAACAAGTTATGAGATGCATGGCATCAATCATATAGCATGCAAGTACAGTGAAGAATACAACTGTAGGCAGATGGCGGCTGGAGATGGACCGCTGATCCAGACAGAGCTTCACACTGGCTGCCACTTAAAGAAGAGATGCTGAGAGGATGGCATCTCACGGTGCTGTGGAGACCCTTGAGGTAGGATTGCCCAGGGATGGGGATATAGCAGAATGAGCGCAAGGCTAGCGTTAGGCCAGCAAATTTGAATCCCTTGTTTAAGTAGCTATCTGTCCTTAGTAATACATGGGACCTCTGAGCCTCAGCTGTCCCATCTGAAAAATGAGAGTACTACTTGTTTTATAGAAGGTGAAGATTGAGGCTTTAATCCCAGCACTCAGGAGGCAGAGCAGGCGGATCTCTGTGAATTCAAAGCCAGCCTGGTTTACAAGAGCTAGTTCCAGGACAGGCTCCCTGTCTTGAAAAACCAAAAAAAAAAAAAAGACGAAGACAGAGAAGAAGAAGGTGAAGACTGAATGATATATTTGAAACATTTGTAGTTTTTCCTAGCAGGGCTCATTACAGTAGCTATTACAATGAATGAATATGTTTTATGAATGAATAGGCTGAGACACGCAGGAGCTGTAGGAGACGGGTGGAGGAGGAGGAGACTCAGCAGTGAAGGGGATTGGATGGCAAATGCAGGGGTCTAGGAGAAAGAAAACTGAGCACTCAGGTCACAGGTCACAAGCGATGGGCTCAGGGCCTGCAGGACCTTCCAGCTATGATAGCCTAAGGGTTATTTATACCCATTCTGGTGGGATGAAAAGCACGGGGGAACTTCAAGTAGTCACAGGAGAGCAGTCCCGGGAGGCTAGGCAGGGCGCTGACAGGCACCGACACGGGAGTGAAGGGGTGCTGCGTGCCAGCACAGCCACTGTGACGAGCATGACATGGAGAGGCGGCGGCAAGGGCTTGCTCTGTGGCTGAAGTACCACAGCAGCATGCTGGGCAAAGCCACTCCAGGGATAACAAATGTCAACATAGACAGGTAGCAGAGAAAGGCAGGCAAGGACCCAGGAACACTTAATACATCAGCAAAGTTAGCAAACTCTAAGACTCAGTTTCCTGCCAAGAAAAGGTACTGAAACCAGCCTGAGAAGCAATCAAGCAGAAAAACAAAAACAACACCACAGACCATAAAAAATAGATTTCTAGAACATAAACATTTAAAATGCAAAAAGAATTCAAAATGTCTTTTTTCCCCATTTTAAATTTTATGTATATGAGTGTTTTCCTAGATGTATCCCTGTGCACCACATGTGTGCCTTGTGCCCAAGGAGCTCTGAGGACGGTGTTGGATCCCAGAACTGGAGTTACAGACAGTTATGAAGTGACACATGGGTGATGGGAATTAAACCTGGTCCTCTGGATGGGCAGCCAATGCTCTTAATTGCTGAGCCATTAATTCAGTCTCAATGTAAAGAAATTTTTAAAGGGATAGAAAAGAAAAAGGAAATTATTTTCACAATCTTCATAGAGAGACAGGAAGGAAGTGAGTGTGTGTGTGTGTGTGTGTGTGTGTGTGTGTGGTGTGTGGGTGGGTGAGTGGTGCCTCAAAACCCTTCAAAGAAAAACCAAACAGCTTTGGATGGAAGAGAGATTTAATGGAATGAGAGCAGGGACTCCACACATGGAAGAAAGATTGAAGACAACAAAGAAAAACATTAGCATCGTGTCACAAGAGTCAAAATTGTAGAAGAGACCTTAGAAGTCACTAAGAAAACATGAACAGCTCAGAGTCAATGGAACTGGTAATGAAGAATCGCAACCAAAGGTGCATTTAAAGAAAACACAGCCAGAAAGGTGGTGCAGCAGAATGAGGCACCTACATGCAGACCCCATGACCCGGGTCTGAATTATGGATCAGGCACGTGGCAGAAGACAATGGACTCCTAAGAGCTGTCCTCTGACCTGCATGTGTGCTCTGTGGTGTGTGTGTGTGTCTGCACACACTCGCACACAAATAAATGTAATAATGAAAAATAAAAATCCAGTCTCTTAATTTTTTTTTTCATATCAGGTAGATTACTGTGAGTTAGAGGCCAGCCTGACTAAACAAGCTCCAGGCTAGTCAGGACTACACAGTGAGACCCTGTCTCAAAGAACTGAAAACAAACAAACCACCCAACTTTTTAATTGTGTGTCTGTGTGTGGATACGTGCATGTGAGTGGAGGTGCCCAACAGCGCACTAAATGGACTTATCAGTGCTTGTGAACTTCTGGGAACACGGTGTGCTCCCTCTCCAGCCATTCAAAATTCAAAATCATATAGGCAATCACAGAGAGAAAAACTGGATAGTAAACAAAAAAACACAAAGAAAGAAGGATGGAAGAAATGATAATACAAACCTAAGTGAACAGATTAGAAAACGAAAAGTAGCATATTTCTTTCTGTCAAATGCAAACAAAAATAGACATGATGCTGACAAGAGAAAGGAAAACCCTATCATGCATTCAGAGATGAGGAAGCAAATACGTGACATTCACCAGGGACATTTTCAGCTTCCCAGCCTGGAGACAGCCGCCTTTCCAATGTTTTCCCAGGACTCTTCCTCTGTGGTGTTTCTCTCTCCCTGTAAGGCCACCAGCTCTATCAGACAAGTGCATCATCCTTATGATCTTTTAAAATCCTAACTACCCACTAAGGCCCAGTATTCAGACAGTTCTGGTGGCAAGGGCTTCAACATTTGCAGTTTGGAAAAACACAATCAAGTCCCCATCACAGAAGAGGACTAAAAGGAACCGTCCAATCTGGTGTGGGAAACAGGCTGGACCACTCTGAAGAACTCTTGCCAAGAAAGACAAATCCGTCTGTATCTATGTAAGTCTTAAGTGAAAGTGCCCATCTCCAGTAAGTATGAGGAAAAGAGAACAAATTAAATGGGGGGCCAATAGCAAATAAAAAACAAAACAACAAGACAAGATTCTTCACAAGTGGTTGGACTTTTGCAATATGATAATGACTAGGGAAGAAAAGGGAAGTGGGTTGCTCTAATTTAAAGTCTTAGGAGACATAACGACCAAATGTGTGAATTTTAATTCTAATTTTAGCACACTGCCAAGAGCCATTTTTGAGAATTCAAGAGAAATATGATTATGCTACATGAGAGTATGCCTTGGGAATATTACTGCTTTGTTGGGTATGATAATGGTGTGTGGTGGTTGGAATGAGAATGGCCGCATAGGCTCACAGGGACTGGCAATACTGGGAGGTGTGCTGTCCGCAGGAAATGTGTCACTGGGGTGGGCTTTGAGGTCTCAGCTGATTCTCTTCCTGCTGCCTGGGGATCCAAGTACAACTCTCAGCTGCCTCTCAAGCACCACATCTGCCTGCATAACCAACCTTGCTTCTTGCCATGATGATAACGGACTAAACCTCTGAAAATGTCAGCCAGCCCCAATGAAATGTTTTCCTATATAAGAGTTGCCATGGTCATGGTGTCTCTTCACAGCAATAGAAACCCTAATTAAGACATGGTGTGAGATTATAAAAGAAAATGGCATTATTTTTGGAGATGTATAGGCAAGTATGAAAAGATAAAATTTCAGGATTTACTATAAAATACTTTAGCAAAAAAATGACTAAATATTTATATAAAAATATATGACAGAGCCGGGCGGTGGTGGCGCACGCCTTTAATCCCAGCACTTGGGAGGCAGAGGCAGGCGGATCTCTGTGAGTTCGAGACCAGCCTGATCTACAAGAGCTAGTTCCAGGACAGGCTCCAAAACCACAGAGAAACCCTGTCTCGAAAAACCAAAAAAAAAAAAAAAAAAAAAAAAAAATATATATATATATATGACTACAGAAGCATTTTAAAAATTATTTATTTATGCTTATGTGTATGAGTGTTTTTAAGACTTTAAGACAATCCTGAAGCCATTTTGACAATTCTGAATCCTCTCAGCCTCTGTGCCATAGTGTTTCCCCTCCTCCCCTGGGAACCAAGGACCTAACAGCTACACTCGCACGTACTCAGTTCCTGAACAATTACCCATATATGTATGTTTTGGTTCAGTCCCCTGGGAAACGGGGTCAAAATGACCTCTTACCTCACCTGATCTGGCAACAGCTCTCCAGTCAATTATTGGTAATAGCCCTTTCGAATAAATCAATCAAAATATTCAAAGAACAACCCCCCTTGCTTCTGTGGCCCCTTTAAAAGTAGACTGTACCAGCTATTCGGGGTCTCTTGGCTTCCTGAATGCTGGGGGACTCTGTCATGACAGAATTAATAAAATCTTCATGCTTTTGCATCGGCTGTGGTGTATGAGATGCGTCTCTGGGGGCGACTCCTCCTCGGTGTTTGGACGCTAGAGTCTAACATGTTTTCCCTCCATGTATATATGGGCAGCATATGCATGCTTGGTGTCTTTGGAGGCCAGAAGGTGTTGGCTCCCTGGAGTTACAGATGGTTGTGAACCACCATGTGGTTGCTGGGAATCGAACCCGGGTCCTCTGAAGGAGCAGCTAATGCCCTTAACTGCTGAACCATCTCTCTAGACCCAAGAACAGTTTCTTGTTGTTACTTATTTCCTTAATGTGTATGGGGGGGGGGGGGGGGCATGAACACGCCACGGTGCAAGCGCTTAGACCAGAGGACAACTTCTAGGAGTTACTTCCTCCTTCCACCATGTGGGTCCTCAGCACCTTACCCTGCTGAGCCATCTCCCCAGTCCCCATTCTGTTCTTTCTTAAACGAGAAGCATAACTACGACTTCAAAAGATGGTAAAGTTTATTCAAAAGTAAAAGTAAAAACCGATGCCACTAAAACACTCAATACGGCATATGCAGATCAGATTCAACACTGTAATGAAAAGTTTCAACTTAAATGACAACTTTCAAGAACCTGGAAGCTGTGGAGTCAGCCTGTTCACGTGACCACAGTGAGTCATCAGAGGAGAAAGGTCCACTATTCGCAAGATCCAGAAAAGGAATCACAGCAGTGAGCAGCTGCTCCAGTGTGGAAGTACGCCAACAGGACAAAGGGGTGTGCTGACACGGTGGGAAAATCCAGAATCTGGGTGGGAGAGCTGGCTCGGTGCTCTTCCAGAGGACCTGAGTTTGGATCCCACAACCCATTTTGGGCAGTTTACAACTCCAGCCTCTAGGTCCAGCTCCATGGGTCTAACATCTCTGACTGCTAGAGAGACCGCGTGTACATCCACACAGACACAATTAGTATAATAAAACTTTTTAAAAAATATTTATTTATTATGTATACAATATTCTGTCTGTGTATGCCTGAAGGCCAGAAGAGGGTGCGAGACTTCTTTACAGATGGTTGTGAGCCACCATGTGGTTGCTGGGAATTGAACTCAGGACCTTTGGAAGAGCAGGCAATGCTCTTAACTGCTGAGCCATCTCTCCAGCCCCTTTTTTGATTTTTTGAGACAGGGTTTCTCTGTGGTTTTGGAGCCTGTCCTGGAACTAGCTCTTGTAGACCAGGCTGGTCTCGAACTCACAGAGATCCGCCTGCCTCCCAAGTGCTGGGATTAAAGGCGTGCACTACCACCGCCCGGCTTAAAACATTTTTAAAATGCAGAATGGACACAAATACTAATTTAGGAAACATTTAAGAACAAAACATTAGCCGGGCAGTGGTGGCGCACGCCTTTAATCCCAGCACTCGGGGGGCTGAGGCAGGTGGATCTCTGTGAGTTCAAGGCCAGCCTAGTTCCCAGAAAGGCTCCAAAGCTACAGAAAAACCATCTCAAAAAACAAACAAAAACAAACAAACAACAACAACAACAACAAAAAGAACAAAACATTAAGACAAAACATTAATTCAGCTTTTTGAGTAAAAATGTGCATTAAAATACTGAGATATTAAAAAACTTAAATATTATTGTTACACTAAATAATTTATTAAAAATAAGTCAAAAATACTCCAAGTCTAATGCTGTGACCCTACCTGATACAGGCGAGCCTAACTGAAGACAGCCTGACTCGGGTACTACGTCACACAGTATCCCACCATGACGATTAAAGGCTGGGGTTAGAGTTGCCTAACCACGCTTTTGTCCAGGTAACTACTAAGACCCACAATCCAGTCAAGGTCTGTGGCAATGAGGGTGACTCAGTCTGAATCTACAGTTAGAGCAAAGGCTCACTGATATTGCCATGGGAACAGCAATTACCATTCAAGAACTTCAAGAGGTGGCCCTGTACTAAATCTGCAATTTATTTCTTATGGCAGAAATTGATTTCAAAAGCAGTCTGAAGATCTTTATATTAACATAAGATTTAAATGAGAACATTTGCCACAGCAAACGTCAGGAAATCTCCAGTACAAGTGTGAGTGGGTTTTCATTTTCTAAACCTCCAAGGCACCCAAAGAACATAAAGAATCCATTTTCAACTACTGTTGCTTGTGAGTATATGCTTAAAGATTCAAAATTTTCATTCATTGTAATGTCTATAAAGACACAATTGACAGCTATGCAATCAATTGTGGGGGAGTTGGGAGTGAGAATTTGCAGCCTAGATAAGGTCAGAGCAGACGGCTCCACTCAGTGACACACTGCAGTCATCACATCCTGAGTCAGGACTGCCTGTCATCGGACTAACTGGCGTCCTTGTGTGTGTGGTGGGGCAGATACCTACTTTCATTTCCTGGGAAGATTTTAGAAATTATCACTAAATAAAAAACAAAAGTTAAAACAAAAAGCAAACAAATTGTTACATAACATATTATTGATTGATTGATTGATTGATTGATTGATTGATTGATTGATTTTCGAGACAGGGTTTCTCTGTAATTTTTGAAGCCTGTCCTGGAACTAGGTCTTGTAGACCAGGCTGGCCTAGAACTCACGGAGACCTGCCTGCCTCTGCCTACCGTGTACTGGGATTAAAGCGCCACTACTGCCCAGCTGGCAATCTTTTGAGGCAGAGTGAACTCGATGTAGAACGAGGCTATTTCAGGAGTGTTCTCAACAGCTCTTCCTTTGCTGAATACACCTCTTTTGTATGTATGTCTGTGCACACACATGGAGGCAGGGATCAGTGGTGGGTGTACTCTACTGCTCTCTAAGTTTTCGCGACAGGGTCTCTTGAAGAACCTGGAGCTGGCATACTCAGCTAGGCTTGTGGCCAGTGAGGGCCAGGACCCTACTGTCTGCCTCTACAGTAATCTTACAGGCACGTGTCACCATGCCTAGTCCTTTCTGTGGTGGTCCTTTTGTGTGACATGCACTTCACCAATAGACTGAGTGAGGCTGCTGTCCTCTCTGATGCAGTTCTTAGCTTACTTGTGTTGTTCTGGGGATAAGGAAGAGACTGTGTTATGGGAAAGAAAATAACCACACAGAAAACACTGTGGTAACAAGTGTGCTGTAAATGAAAGGTTCCAAATTCTTGTTCTTGTACTCATGGCCACCAGGTTCACGTGGTGGCATTTCTTAAAACACAGTGCCCTTAACAGAAAGTAATATAACAATGATGCTTTCTACAGTGTGTCAAGCTTTCAAACATTTGCTTATTTCTGTCACTTATTACTAGAATGCACTGGTTGTCACTCCGTGGCTCTGCTGGGACTAAAGTGACAAAAAACCCTTCTTCCTGGACCTACCCCTGCTGATGCCTTGAGGACTGAACGGGACAGGGCTTGGCCTTTGGTAAGAGTAACATGTTCACAGCCATGCCCTAGTGAGATGGCAAGAATGCTGGGTCAGGAGCCCAAAGACTGCTCTGAGGTAAACAACTCCTTCAGCCTCCAAGGAAACTGACTCTCTTGTTAAGCAGAAATACAACGCCGAACTATACTGCCAAGTTACAGGACATGCTGTGGGATAACGCTTTTGTATGTTGTAAAGATTTGTCATTCATATTGGCTTAATAAAATGCTGACTGGCCAGTATATTAATTTATAATTAATATAAGTCTCTGTATGTTTATTTGGGACTGAATGGCTGTGGGACCAGGCAGGACAGAAACGTCTGCCAATAGTTGTCTGATTAAAAAAAGAAAAATGACTCAGGAACTCTTAAGTGTGATGGAAATGTGTGCCAATCAAAACTGACGTTTTGGATGGGGGTGGTCATACAATGCCTGTCATTCCAACACTAAAGAGGCTGAGGCAGGAACAGAATGATTTTGAGTAAGTCTGGACCATACCTTGTTTCAGCAAAATAAAAAACAAACAAACGAAAAAAAAACACCCCATTTTGCTCTTTTTGTATGACTTTGTTTTTTGACTATTAAGAAAAAGAAAAGAAATTAGCATCAGGTAAAAGGAAGTGGTTGTTTGTAAATGAGAAACAGGCAGCTTCAGGTTTTTCTTTAGTTAGAGGCAAACCATGCTTTCCCTGAGACCCCAAGTTAGAGACGGTAGAAGGCACACTATCTCAAATGCATGCCACACATGAACATGTGTACCTCCTACCTTCAACAAAGCTGACCATCCGCTAACATATTTTTAAATATATGCTGTCAGGGTAGAACACACGCCCGGCATAACAAGCAGGGCTCTGGGTTGGATCTCCTGGACATCGCATTAGGGTTAGGTGATGGCAATAGGAATCTCACAGCAAACTTAAGTAACAATGCCCCTCTAAGCAAGCATTTTGGGAAGCAGAGCTTTCCTGCACATTTGATTAATATGTAAAAAAATGTGTTATGACATTATGTGGACTAACTTGCTGTTTATTATCCAAAAGTCACAGCTATCTCTAACTCTGATGTGTTAAGCCAAATTATAACCTTCTCAGTGGTTTCAACTTTAATTCTAGTAAAATTTAGTAAATTGCATGAGAAATTAGGCACGTGGAACAAAAAGAGTAAGAAAACCAAAAGGCAGACAAAAGCACAGAGGGAAAACTCCACAGGGTACCAGCTGCACAGGTACACAGCAGGTGCACTCTGGACGCGCCGTGTGACTCTTCTCAAAGAGCTGGGCCAGGATGTGTTACGGTTTATTCACTTCTCCCAGTGGTGACCACCCTGATGCTCCCAGATGACACACGTCATCCACTTAACAAGTGAGGAACGGGTTTATGAAAAGGTGGCATCACGGGTCCTGTGGGGACAGGTGTGAACTGTGAGACGATATAAAGGCAGAGAAAGGGAGGGCGCACACGTGTGGTGTAGGGAGGCCTGCATAAAGGAAGGAGTACGGGAAATGTCCCGTTCATTACTATAGTACTTCATCAGCTGCACATCATCAGAGCCCTCCAGCTAAAGGACATACCAGAAGGAGAAAACACCTAAATGTGGAATACAAATTTATCCGCAGTTTGTGACAATCTCTTCCCAAATAACCAAAAACCAACTATGACCTCTAGAGTGAGGGCCAACAAACTTCTTTCTATAGGCAAGAACTGGGAATTACTTATGAAGTGAAATTTGAAAATGATTCCAAATATCTACCCTATGAGGGTCTGCCTCTGAATTCTCATATTTCTTTCCCTTAAACTTAAAAAAAAAAAAGCAATGTAATAAATGAGCGTAGTTTAAAATTCAAGAAACCAGGATGCAAACAGAAACGGAGTAGCTCCTGGGCCAACTCCTTTCTCAGCATGCATACCAAAGACTACTAGCCCTGGGTCAGCGAGACTCTCCTCTAGCACACGCCTTCTTGTTCTGAAATAATGTACTGCTTTTTCTGAATTTTTAACTTTGTAATCTTAAACTGAATTTTTACTTTTGAGAATCCAGGCTCTATTCTCTTAAAGTAATTTAGACTCACAAGTTTTTACTAATTTACTAAACTGAAAATAGCATTTTATAAACTCTTGAATACAGGAAACATTAAGGAGTCATACACTTCTGTATGTTAAAAAGTTGACAGAAGTGAACCTAAGATTTAGCTGGGAACAAGAGATTAAGACTATGCCACACATTTTATGACATTGCTTTGAGACAATGGTAGTCAACCAATTCCCCTCTGAATGTCTGTCTCAGACAGAGGGAGGGAATAGGAATTCCTCATGCTTTGTTTCTGGAGCAGGAATATGTTCAGAATGCTCTCAGTTCAATTAGGTTTCTCTGAACAGCACACCATGGTCATTCCTCTGACAAATCCTACTGCAGCTCTTGGAATGGGATGAATTCTAGGCTGTTGGTTCCCCCCCTTTCTTACTCTTTTCTTTTCTTTCTTTATAAAGAGTGCAGCATTCCTCACAGGCAAAGCATCAATCCTCCAGGCTTTCTCTCTTAGTCCTGTGCTATTACAGTTAATTTGTGTGCTTTTATAACTGTGTACTTACGCCCACAGGCTTTTGAACAATGGGTGCCCATTCAATAAATCCAAGAAATAAATGACTTGATGACTGTAAGTGCTTTGAACTCGTTGGACAGAAGGCTCTACAGAAATAATATAATAGTAAGGACACCGGGATAAAAGCATAAGGGAAAAAAAACCAATGTACAGCTTTTTTGAGTTGGCACACATGCACAGGAACACATGGAGTTGTCATCCTTTGTTACAGCCCCCACTCCCTCCGCTGCTGCTCGGTGCTCAAAGTCTAACATTTGTGAAGACAAAGCACATCGATACTTGCTTTTTAAAAGGGTATTTGCTTTTTTCTTTCCTCCTCCTCCTCTTCTTTTTTTTTTTTTCAAGACTGGGTTTCTCTGTAGCTTTGAAGCCTATCCTGGAACTAGCTGTTTTAGACCAGGCTGGCCTTGAACTCACAGAGATCAGCCTGCCTCTGCCTCCTGAGTGCTGGGATTAAGGGTGTGCGGCACCATTGCATGGCAGGAGTATTTTCTCTGAGCCACGAACAGGCTGATGATCACTGCAATACAGATGTAGAGTCTGAGGCTGATGTTGGGTGTCCTCCTCAACCATGCTCCACCTTATTTTTTTTGAGACATGGTCTCTCTCGCTGAACCTGGAGTTCACTGATTGGCTAGCCTAGCTGGCCAGAAAGCCCCAGGAACCCTTCTTTCTCCACTCCCTCGACACAGGGGTTACAAGTGCAAGCCACTGTGCTCTGATTTCTTGGGTTCTGGAGATCTGAATTCACGTGCTCATCCCATGTGGCTCTTTAGTGGAGCCAGCTCCCTTGTCCCTACCATGCATCTTAGACAGATTCCCTGTCATAATTAGTGCCCGTGCAGGAGCTCTACAGAGCGTGGCTAGACTACAATGATGACAACAACAGAAGCTCAGACACAGCAAGCAAGGCCCAGCAGAAGAGCGAGGAAGGGGCAACAGCTACTCCCTCTTTCCTAGACTTCAACCAGAACAACTGCTCTTTAAACAACCTTAGCATGAGTTTAGCTGTCAGTGAACACTAGTCAAACTCCGCACTCCCGAGTTTTAAGTGCTTAGGTGCTGCGCCTGCTTTGCTGAATCCAATGGATGCATTTTCACATCAGGTTACGCTCAATCTTCAGATAACAACTGATTCTTTAAAATACATTGTCCTAGTTAGATTTCCATTGGTATTATAAACCACAACAAAAAGCATCTTGGAAAAGGAAGGGTTTATTTCATCTTAATCCCTCAATCATGAGGGAAGTCAGAGGCAGGAACTCACACAGGGCAGGAACCTGGAGGCAGGAGCTGATGCAGAGGCCATGGAAGACTGCTGCTTACTGCTCAGCCTGACTTCTTAACAGCACACAGGACCACCACCAGCCCAGGGGGAGCACTGGCCATAGTGAGCTGGGTCCTCACAATCAAGAAAATGCACCAAAGGCTTCCCCACTAGCCAGTCCAGTGGGAACATTTTTTCTGTTGAGGTTTTTTTTTTCTTTCAAAATGACTACAGCTTGTGTCAAGGTGACGAAAGTAGCCATCACACCTGCTGACCTGACACCATGTCCCGCCTTGTTCCCAAATTCCTCTCAGATGATGCCCCGCTATTTTCCCTGGCTTTACTTGTAATTGCGCATTTATCTGCTTGCTAGATGAGATGCACTCTCTTTGCACTAGCTCTCTGAGACAGGATTCCTGCATATGTCCCCGCATCATTGCTCACTGAACGCTGTAGGGAAACAGGACTGGAATAAATGAGTTTCAAGTGCATGTTTGTAGATAATATGTTCTGTCTATTCTCAGTTACTGGACGTCTAATGAGAAATAACAGAGAAGTAATTAATAGGACTTGTTGTTGCTTTTGAGACAGGATCTCCTATGTAATCCAGGGTGTAAGCCATGGCTAGCCTCAAACTCCTGGTGATCCTTCTGCCTCAGCCTCTAGATTGCTGGGATTCCAGATGTGAGTCACCATGCCTAGCATTAATAGGACTGTTGGTACTTATTTTCAGATGTAAAAATTAAAACACAGTTAGATTGAGCTTTATTGTTATGTACCTGTTATGAGAAATAACCAAGTCTAAATCTGTCCTTGGAGATTATTCACGCATACAATGTGATTTATTTGTGACTTATATAATAAGAATTAAAATGCTTTTGCCCCTGGAAGTGGGGGAACAGATATCTATCATTACTCATGTATGGAGAATACAGATTTTCTATAGTCAATTTTTCATCTTTGTAGTTCTCCTTTGTGAAACTGTAAATTCAAATTATTTATACCATTCTCAATGTAATATCAAAAAATGGATATGCAATAACTGACATAAGGATTGCTGGGGGTTGCAGACCAGCAATGGGCTACACAGTAAGACCTTGTCTCAAAACATAACAAAACCCAACCAAATCAGGAAATCAAATGAAACAACAAAAACCAAACCAAAACAAAGAGACCTGTGTAGCTTCCTCCCTCCTATTTCCAGGACGGTTTTAAAGCAATTTTGTTAGAAGGAGACTCTGTTATACGCAGCTTTCTAGTGAGAGGCAGGCAACTCTCCACCGACCTGCACAGACTGTGCAAGGGCCCTTTTGATATTTAAACTGGTAGCAGACCTGCAGGCTTGGACAGATTGGGTTTTTGTTTGTGTTTTGTTTTCTGCAAAACCACTTCACAGGTGGGTGTGTTCTACAACAGCATGAATGAGATCTAAAGCGGTTTCTTTCTGTAAGTTAGTGGCCACAAGCTCTCATATTTCTGGGGTCTGCAACATGGTAATATTTCAATTCTCTCATTATTGATTATTAGCTATAATGCTTTTCCAAAGAGGAGTCTCCCTTTCTCCATTTTGTTACCTCGTGTTACCATCCTCCACGAGGGGCACCCTGACTTGGCTTCTTTTAGTGGAAGTTTGTTGCTGAGATGGTCAAAGCTATTTGGCTGGGTTGGTCACTATTTTTGTGAGTTCAAAGAATAGAAGTAAAATGACTAGACACGGCAATGGATATAAACAGGCAAAAAACCATATAGATCACTCCTATTCAAACTCAAGATCAAAGTTTTCACTTAATTGTGTTTATTTTACATCTGTATATAATGTTTTCCAATAGAAGCTCAGGTTCTAAGGACAGCGAGGAAAACAAAATTAGGATATGTCACAAATACTCACCTATTCTCATATACCACAAACATGCATCTTCAAATTACAAAACCAAAGCTTCTATACAAATATCACCAGTAAAAACAATCTGGTGTCCTTTTCGCCTGTGTCATTATGACACAGTCTACTAGGACTGAGCCATTTAGACGTTTGGCTGCTAACCAACTAAATTTATGTGGTTGTTGTTTCATAATCAGGTATAGTCATAAGTTACATCACAGGACAAGAGTTTCATTCCTGTTGGTTTGACCAAGTTCCTTCGTTCTTCATAGGTGAGTTAACACCAAAATTCTTTTGGTTTGTCCTTCACTGTTTTCCAAATCACATGGATATACCAATCTGAGTATGAAGTGGAGAGGGTGCCTCTCCAGGAGGTGAGCAGGTGAGGGGGCAAGGCTGTCAGACAGGGCCAATGCCTTATATCAGCAGAGACAAGAGCTGGGTGCAGGCACCCACAAAAGGCCCCTTTAGCACACTGAACAAGCAACTGTGCTAACTTCCAAACTGTGAGAAATGTCTAGTGGTTAAGTCACTCAATCGATACTATGTTAAGAGACCCCGAGTGATGTGGGATTCCCCTCTGTATACTGTGAATAACATTGGTTAGTAAAGGACTGTTTTGAGCCCATAGCAGAGCAGGGCAGAAAGAGCTAGGTGAGGAAAACTACAGTGAATGCTGGGAGAAAGAAGGGCAGAGTCAGGGAGAAGCCATGGAGCCTGCCAAAGACAAACGCTGGAAACTTTACCCGGTAAGCCACAGCCATACGGTGATACACAGATTAATAGAAATGGGTTAAATTAAAATGTAAGAGTTAGCCAATAAGAAGCTAGAGCTAATGGGCCAAGCAGTGTTTTAAATAATGTAGTTTCTGTGTGATTATTTCGGGTCTAAGTGGCCGGGAACAAACAAGCAGCCTCCTCTTATACCCGAGCTAAATATAGGCTAAAAGCATGACCTTACAGAGGAGTCACTAAATTATCCACTATGCTCACCCGCTCATGGTGCTGCGTGGAAGGCACATCACACACTCTTCAGGTCCTTTGGCAAAATGGAAATTCAAGGCCTCAGAAAATACCAGAAGAGACTACAAGTAACACAAATGTAAGAAAACAGCAAATGTGCTAAGTGCCTCCACGGACACACCGAAATTGTAGTTCTTAAGCAGTAGCTATAGAGGAGCAGCTGTTATATTAGCCAATACATAAAAACGGACATAGTCCAATATCAGAATGGACTCTAACAACTGTGAAAGCAAGAGTTACCCTGCTTTCCTAGTTCCCAAAGTAAACCAATTCCCATTACTGAAACCTTCACATCAATATCTTAGAAACTCGAGTAAGTCATGAACACATTAAGTTGCCAAGGCTTCCTTGGAATGCCGTGAGTCTAGGGCCGATGCGTTTCATCTTCTCCGCACTTCGATGATGATCCTTGAACATTCCTGCAAGGCTTCTTCTTCTAAGAATTTTTCAGAAATCCATAAAAAAAAGCTAGAGCTGAATTCTCAAATACAATTTGTTTTCAGAAATTAAATCAATCAAGGAAAAGATTGAATTTCCACTTACACAATGAGTAAGATTACTGTTTTTTTGGGTCTTATTTGGAGAAACTAAAATAAAGTGCCATTTCTAAAACATTTGTAGCTTTGACTATAATCAACTGTAATAATAAGATACCAGCTCAAAAAATTCTTTTCATTTAAGCCTCTTTTGTAATACTGCTTTTTAATAACCCTCATAATAGCCGAATTAAAGGACCCCAACAGAAATCATTCATCCCACATAAAACAAACATTGCCTTTTCTTCTTAGCTTTGTTTTACAAGCTACATTATTTCCAGATGACGCTGGAGGGGACTACGGTTTCAAGAATGAGATGCTTAAGTGGACAGCTGCTTTCTATTTGCCATGTAAATCAAGGGTAAATCAAAGAGAATTCCAAATAGTAAGACACCCCCACACACACACCAATTAGGAACAACGAACTCAGGCAGAAAGGGAGAAAGAGAAGAAAAAGCAATCAGAACGCAAGCAAACAGAAAATCAACATGGCATCTCTTGACCAAGTAAAAGGAAACTTGTGGACACCACAGAAAAGGTGTTGGTACACCAGTTTGGTACAGTAGTCGGGTAAGAAAACTGTTCTCACTGGGATGGAAAAACAG
This sequence comes from Chionomys nivalis, assembly GCF_950005125.1. Classification (NCBI taxonomy): domain Eukaryota; kingdom Metazoa; phylum Chordata; class Mammalia; order Rodentia; family Cricetidae; genus Chionomys; species Chionomys nivalis. The sequence goes on from NC_080099.1 coordinate 12,068,001, forward strand.
GGGAAAAGGAACTGATTAGGTTTTTTCCTTTTTTAAGAAAATAAATGCACCACACATTAGTGCTGAATTTAATATTCATGGGTTATTTTCCTGTGCTCTGTAAACTTCACTTAGAACACTAATCAACCACTGCCCTGGTCCATGCAAACACGCCCTATTTCTTTTTAGAAGCCACAGGAAAAAACAAAAATTATTTAAGTATTTTAAATAATCTCTCCAAATCCTTAAAAAGACTTGTCTACCACATTCCTGAAGAAGCACTGGTGAAGCATCCTCTGGAGGAGACATCCTTTCCCTCAGCACACCTGCCTCTCCTGTGGGAACTTGTCCTTCACACTAGATGGGAGCCCCCCCCCCCACTAAAATAACCAAATAACAATAGAAGAAGAATCGTTCTCAGACAAAACAGAATTCCCAATTCCTAGCCAGAACACTACAACCATGGAGACTGGCCTTCTGCTGAAGGCAGGAAATAACTTTATTGGATGGTTAGAAACAACTGTATGCATACAGGTAGTATGGGAATGTAGATGTTTTAAAAAGAAAATATTTCATTATAATATTATATATAATATAATATTAAAAACCAACCACTAAGAGCAAATGAAATTAGTGCCCCTGAGTTATCAGTACCTTCACATTCACTGTGGCAGGATTCCTAAGGCCCAGACAGGAAGCCACCAAACCGCCTCCGACAGATGATAGGAGCGACCAAGTGGTGTCCGTACCATAGCATGCTGTTGCTCAGCATAAAATCAAGTGTCTCATTTGGAACTGTTGGGCACCAGCCCTGCGGGAATGACAAAGATGATGCTGTGTGCTCCCCTACGTATGGAAGCTGGAGCTGAACTCACAAAGTAGAGACGAGAGCTGAAAGGAGACATGGTGGGGGGGGGGCACAAGTTTTCAGCTGCACAGCAGATGAGGTCTGGATTTAATGTATAGATATGGACTGTATTAGGAATGTTCTTAACTGTACCTGAGATGTGCTAATAGATCTCAAAAGTTCACTTCATGCACACACAGACACACACGTACAGAAGCAACCTGAGGTGATGAATATGCTACTCAACTTATTAAACATTTAACAGTGTATACTAAACCATTCCCTGGTTATAAATGAGAAGGAATGAGAAATGTTGGGGGGAGCTGCGGGCTGTGTTCCTGCCGCCCCAGCTCCTGGTCGCCTAGCTAGCTTATGCCCCAAAATAACAACACACAAATTGTATTCATTTAAACACTGCTTGGCCCATTAACTCTAGCCCTTACAGGCTAATTCTCATATCCCGATCAACCCATCTCTAATAATCTGTGTAGCATCAGTCTTACCGGGAAAGATTCAGCATGTCTGACCTGGGAGCTTGCTTCATGGCGTCTGGCCGGGAAAGGGGAGCATGGCCTCTGCTCCAGAGAAAGTCTGAGCTCACTTCCTCTTCCTCCCAGCATTCTGTTCTGTTTACTCCACCCACCTATGTTCTAACCTATAAGGGCCAAGCAGTTTCTTTTTAACCAATGACCTTCCTCCAGCATTTCCCCTTTTTCTGTTTAAACAAAAAAAAAAAAAAAGGAAGGCTTTAACTTTAACATAGCAAAATTACATATAACAAAACAGTTATCAGGTAAAAATTACAATATTTACATCTATTTTATCTTTATCATAACTAAGGAAAACTATAACTATAACTAACTATCTATTCTTCAACTCCATCAAAGACTCGAGAAGGATACAATATTACCCAAGCAAACAAAAAATAAGCAACTTTCAAACTGTAGAAATGACAGAGACATCTCGCTGCCTGGACAGTCACCCAAAGTTTCTCTGTACCGTTGGGGCATCCATCTTCAGCCTACAGGCCCATAGTTTCCAGCAGACATTTCCATGAAGCAGGAAATTACAAAGGCAGTTCAGTCACTGTCTGCTGTGTCCTGCAGAATGTCTCGCAGACTCTTTCATGAATTAGGAACCCCGAAAGATCATCTCACCTTTAGGTAAGTTCAGCAGTCCTCTCTCTGCAGGTTCTCTGTGTCCAGTTTATGTAATAGTCCAGGCAAGAGCAGTTTCTTGCCCAAATGGCTATCAAACTCCATAAGGATCCTCTTGGATGCTCATCTTCTTCTTGAAGTAGATTGGTGCTGCCAGGAGCAGAGTGTCTCATTGTCATGAAAAGTCCCAAGTTATTAAAACACTTAAAATGCCATATTTTATAATCTTTGAAAGATATGAAGAATGCCTATCTAAAATATATCTATGTACATCTAGAAAATCTAACTAACATGACTATAAGCTTGAATAAATACCACCCTTTAATCATAATTCCAAACTGGTGTGGGATTGTTTATGACTAACGCCATCAGAGAAAAACTGATAATCACAAGAAAACTCTGTGATCTACAGGCTATAGGCAGTATTTGGCAGGAAAGGTATGGCACAGTTTAAACAGCTCCTCAAGAGCAGAGTAATTACACAGGGAAAAACAAGTTTAGAACGCAAAACCTCGGCGGACAGTGCCTTAGCAGATGAGCGCACGACACACGTGCTGCTGGAGAACACTACCCAGGGAGGTCTAGCATTAGGACAGCCACAGGAAACAACACAGGCAAACGGGGACAGTCTCCAAGTAACTCACAGGCAGCTCAGCAATACCAAGCACAGGACAAGAACTACCACGGAAATGTTATGGAGACATGACAGAGAATTCACTGTGGGACCCTAGAATAGGATGAAGGTGCTAACGTTACACTTTGTGTTTTTGTCATTTCTTAGTTCTGAGAAATGTTACATGCTCATTAAGTTATTAACAAAAGGGGAAACTGAGAAGTATAAGGAGAAACTCTTTCAGTTAAGCCACTGGGAGCCAGAAGAGAAGTCATTCATCTGTGTGCTAGCAAACACCAGGATCTTCTCCCCCGCCAGACTCCCAGTGCTAACTATTTAAATTTGAAATGTATTTTCAAACATGTATGTGTAAGCCAATATAAAGCTAAAAGATTTACATATTATAGATAACTTCATATAAATCTCTATAAAAATTAAATTCTCTTTTTAAAATGCTGTAGAATAAGCCGGATGGTGGTGGCTCACGCATTTAATGCCAGGCAGAGGCGGGTGGATCTCAGTGAGTTCAAGGCCAGTCTGGTCTACAAAGGGAATTCCAGACAGCGAGGACCATTACACAGAGAAATCCTGTTTTGAAAAACAAAACAAAAAACTAAAACAAAACAACAACACTAACAAAAAGCTGCAGAATAGTGTAATGAATTAGTTAAACTCTAATGAGTGATTTTTTTTTTTAATTTCATGTTTTGGAGGGCATGAGATGGTGCACACAGAGAGGTCAGAAGACAACTTGTGGGAGTTGGTTGTGTCCACCATGTGAATTCTGGGGATGGAACTCAAGTGACCAGATTTGGCAGCAAGAACCCAGTAACATATATATGCTTGTTTCCTTTTGCTTTACAGCAATGCTGAGACATGCACACACTTTTGTGTGCCTAACAGTCCCTAAAATCCAGCTAGTGCTCAAGAAATGCATTTTACCTTCTTCAAAGTATGTGGTTCTTTGATCCCACTCTTCCAAATACTATTCTAAAAAATGGTTTCATCCACTCAGCAAGAGAGAAACCATGCCTGGTACTGGAAACCTAGCCAGTTACTTGGGGCTAGAGAAGTTTTGGAGGAGAACCTATCACCACCACTTCACTAAATACACTCTAAATATTTGTCCTTAGACCCACAGATAAGGGCAGTCCTCACCCCATCAAGGAAACCTTGATTCGCAACAGATGGAGACCATTACAGAACACCACAACTGATCCCGGTGAAGATCTGGGGAGCCCAGTCTCAGCAGATAGATCGACAGCACAACTCCCAAACCTACTGTGGAAGAGAGAGAGGAAGGATTTGAAGAGTCAGAGGTACAGGAATTTTGCAGTGAGATTGTGTCAGAGAAGCTACACTCATTAAGTCTCACACCAGCATGGCTGCCTAAATATGAGCCAAACAAGGAAGACACCAACAAACATGCTGTGGTAGTTAAATGCAATCGGCCCCCATAATACCAGGGAGTGGCACTATTGGGAGGTGTGGCTTTGTTTGAGTGGGTATGGCCTTGAGGGAGGAAGTGTGTCACTGTGGGGGTGGGCTTTGAGGTTTTCTATGCTCAGGATACCGCCCAGTGTCTCAGATGACTTCCTGTTGCCTGCAAGATGTAGGACTCTCAGCTACTACTCCAGTACCACGTCTGCCTGCATGCCGTAATGCTCCCCATCATTATAATAATGGACCAAATCTCTGAAACTGTAAGTGAGCCACCCCAATTAATTTTTTTTTTTTTTAAAAAAATAAGAGTCGCAGTGGTCATGGTGTCTCTTTACAGCAATAAAAACCCAAACTAAGACACACGCTAACATGGAAGAGGGGAACATGAGGCCTCAACCCTAGACTAAGAACTACAGACAATTGAATGCTGAGTGGAGAAACGTCTTCCCCAGGAAAGAGGACATCGGTTATCTGATACCAAATGGTCATCCCTGAAAACATATACATAAAGTAACATTACACAGATGAGCAGGTTACATTTATAGATTTAAGAACTTTCTCTCTCGGGGCTGGAGAGATGGCTCAGAGGTTAAGAGCATTGCCTGCTCTTCCAAAGGTTCTGAGTTCAATTCCCAGCAACCACATGGTGGCTCACAACCATCAGTAATGGGGTCTGGTGCCCTCTTCTGGCCTGCAGGCATACACACAGACAGAATATTGTATAATAAATAAATAAATAAATAAATAAATAAATAAATAAATTTAAAAAAAGAACTTTCTCTCTCTCTCTCTCACACACACACCTGTAACAATAGCAAAGAAAAAGAGGCCATGAGCCGGGTGGTGGCAGCACACACCTTTAATCCCAGCACTTAGGAGGTAGAGGCAGGTAGATCTCTGTGAGTTCGAGGCCCAGCCTGGTCTACAGAGTGAGTTCCAGGACAGGCTCCAAAGCTACAGAGAAACCCTGTCTCGGGGGGTGGGGGGAGGAGAGGAAAAGGAGAAAAAGAGGCCATGAAAAAGAACAAGGGGGTGGGGTATATGGTAGGGGCCAGAGGGAAGAGAGGAAAGAGGAGAATGATGCAATAATAATTCCCAAAATGGCTTCATTGAGGTGCTATTCATACACCACATACATCACCAATTTAAAGTGTGTGACTCAGTGCTTTTTTGTATATCCAAAGACTTGTGCAGCCACCCTGACTTCATTTGAAAGCATCTTCAGAATTCCTACTATACAAACTCATTGTCCACCAGTATTTCCATCCCACTCCGCTGCACATCCCTAGACCCAGGCACCTATGGTCTGCTCTACCAGGGCCTACCTGTTCTGGCTCCCTTTCCTTAGCACAATGTCTTCTTCTGTACCGAGGAACACATCTCCTTCCCTCTTTTCCTTGATGACTGACACTACTTTTAATTTAGTCCTCTAGAGGCTGAGGGACATTCAGACTGCATTCATTTTGATGGCTATGAAATGGCTCTATGAACAGTCACATTCTGAGGTGGGTATACGCGTTCAGTTTACTTGTATCTTACTAGGATATAATTGCTGGCTCGTGTGTAACTGAATTGCTTTCACAGGATTCTACCCTTTTTCACATCCTCATCTCTTTACGTGCTTGTTAACACTTAAATACTATCTGCCTTTTGGATCCCAGCCATCCTTGCAGATGAAACGGTGTCCCACTATGATTCTAATTTCCATTTCCTAATGACTGGAGATGCTCAACATTTTTTTTTTTTACGACTTCCCACTACTTCTGTCCTTTTTTTTTTTTTTTTTTTTTTTTTTGGTTTTTCGAGACAGGGTTTCTCTGTGGTTTTTGGAGCCTGTCCTGGAACTAGCTCTTGTAGACCAGGCTGGTCTCGAACTCACAGAGATCCGCCTGCCTCTGCCTCCCAAGTGCTGGGATTAAAGGCGTGCGCCACCACCGCCCGGCTACTTCTGTCCTTTTGGGAGAATGTCTACACAAGTTCATGTCTAACTTGCATCACATTCTAACAAGGAGCCCAGCTGCCCTTCCCAAAATGATCCTGGATCTAAGCAAGACCACCGTCTCCCACTGGGCTTCCCATATCCAGCCTGCAGATGAGGAGGGAAAGAAGGGGTGGAGGACTGTATGGACAAACAGCACTGTCTGTGCACCGAACACTGTAGCCAGTCTTACGGCTCAGTTCTAGAAACAAGGGAGTTGGAAAATGTCACTTCACTGTCTAACGGGACGGGAACTGGTGAATCGCCCAAAGCATTCAGAAAAGGCAGAGGACTGACTAGAAGCCTGCCAACAGGACCTGTCTTTTGCTCTTGATGGTCACTCTGGCTTGGCACATTCTGGGCTGCAGGGCACAGTGAGCCACTGGTCAGCAAACACAAGGTCAAGAACTCCGAGAAGCAGAATGCTGTCTTTGGTTCCCACACAGAGGGCAGACCCTCTTGGTCTTGCTGTTCACCTGCTCTGCATCCTAGGCTACACCTGGCTTCCTCTTGCCACCGGCTCTTCCTACCACTATTGGGCAGAAACAGTCTCATTCTTTTATGCCCACAGGCCCAGAAGCCCCCACACCAAGAGCGAGGCTTCTCAAGTACTTCTGTATCTCCCGAGGCACACCACTAAGCTAGCAAAGGTCCTATTTGCCCTGCTTTAAATTGTGTTGTTTATATTTTTACCACTGAATTAGAAGGCTATATCAGGGTTTGAAAATATTTTCTCCCATTCTGTGGGCTTGTGGGCTATCCACTCTTCAGTTTGTTCTGAGACAAAGTCAACTATATAGGTCCAACTCTCCTGGAACTCTCTATGTAGATCAGGCTGGCATCAAACTCAAAGAAATCTGCTTGCCTTTTGTTTTTATTAACTGCCTCAATGCCTTGTTTGAGTCCCATGAAACAAAGTTTTCATTTTTATTTTTCTGGAGGCCTGGTCTCAGGATGACCTTGAACTTTGGATCCTCCTGCCTCCTTCCAAGTGCAGGGATTCCCAGAGTGCACCACTGCACTGGGGTTATATGATCCTGGAGAGCAAACCCAGGGCCATGTGAGTCCTGGATAAGCAATCTACGCAAACTACCCAGAGTTTTCAATTTTGAGGAAGTCTAATTTATCTATTTTTCTTTTGTTCTTTGTGCTTTTGGTGTATCTAAGAAATCTTTGCTTGACCCAAACTCCTGATAATTCACTTATATTTCCTCTAAATACTGCATGATAATTTGGCTGTTATGGTTAGGTCTATGGCACATTCTTGGTACATCAAAGGCTGATGTACGATTTTTGTACCTGATAAGCTGAACCCTGTCACACCCGAAGCACCCAGTGCAGAGCACACTGTCCTTTTTCATCTGCATGCTCAAGGGAGAGAAACTACTGGAACGTGTTCTCATCTTGGTCTCTACGTTGAAAAGTCTCCCCAGAGAAGGCCATGCTGGGGCAGCCTGTAATTCTAGCACTTGTGGTGGAGGCTGGAGGACCACGTCTGAAGCCAGTCTGTGAGCTCTAAGACCAGTTTAGGATATATAGCAAGACTCTGTCTCAAAATTCAAATCAAAACACAACAAAGCAATATCTACTTCCAAGTATCAACTCCCTTCACAGGGGGCTGCCACAAGCTCTCCCCTAGTTTTGGAAGACCGTTTCCCCATTTCTCTTTGGACATTTCCCTAGGTTTGGTTATACAGATTTTTATAAAATAAACTATCTGTTGAATTTTACTTTATGGGTGCATTTGAAATTCTTTATGTGCAGCAGTACGTACTTTCACTTTAACCAAGCGAACACAATTCTGAAAGAGAACATCTGTCAAAGACTAATATACTAGCCAGTTTCACTCTCCTTCGGGTAAATACATGTAAAACCAGAAACCACGAGTGTGTCTCAGAAGTAAAACACCTGGAGCCGGGCGGTGGTGGCGCACGCCTTTAATCCCAGCACTCTGGAGGCAGAGGCAGAGGCAGGCGGATCTCTGTGAGTTCGAGACCAGCCTGGTCTACAAGAGCTAGTTCCAAGACAGGCTCCAAAACCACAGAGAAACCCTGTCTCAAAAAACCAAAAAAAAAAAAAAAAAAAAAAAAAAAAAAAAAAAAAAAGAAGTAAAACACCTAAAAAGAACTGCTGTAAAAATGACAAATACACTTCCATTGTTTTTCGATATACCAGTATGACCAAGATAACTTTTACATGGAACGTGAATGGTACATTATCTAGCCCCGTGCAAAAAAGCAACACTAACAAGAAATGTTAAAGATAGAATAACACAGGAAGATCTCAGGGTTAAATTTCCTTGGTATAAAAATCAAGTCAGAACACTCCTTACTATATTCCTGAAAACACTGAAGTTTAAAAGCAGATGTAAGTTGCATAAACAAATGCCAAAGACCATTGCTAAGCACTATCTGCTCAAAAGGGTGAGGCGACCTGTTCAACGGCGAAGCAGCTTGGGGTTCCATGTAGAAAGTACTGATAAGCAAGTGTGACCTCCCGGAAACAAATTTCAGGAGTATAACTTTGATTTTTTGTAAGCTGCAAACCAAAACAGTCAGGAATAAAATCAGACAAAGAGAAGCTCAACAACGTTCTATTTGTTTTGAAGTAAAAAGAAAAAGGCTACAACTTCCTCAAGAATCAAACTAGCATACAGATCATGCGATAATTAATAAAGAAATCTAATGAGCAAGCACAGAAGTTACTCATGTCCATCACATACTAAAAATGAAACCTTGCCGAGACAATGATCAAGCGATTCTCATTCCACACCACACAGATACAATGGGCTTGAAGACCAACCCAGGGCATCTCTAGCCAATACAAGTTTGCAGAGTTGGGCTTTAGCTTCTCAGTTAATATGCACTCGGTGAGGGATGCAGCTCAGCTGGCAGAGTGGTCACCTAGCATGTGATGCCTGGGCTTACGCTTTGAATCCCAATCTAGAAGTTGAAGCAGGAGGGTGCACTGGCCTGGAGATCCCATCACCTCCCCGACCTCCAAATCTATTGTTTTCAGCCTAGAAAATGATAATTTCTGTGTCTATAAAGTATATTCAACTGTGTGGACAGAGAAATAATTACAGCATAAAGACAACGTGTATTTAATTGGAGAGAATGTGAGTGTATGTATATAATAAATCACACACTTCAGTGGGTCTCAAAGATTTTGCTCTCAAGAGACATCTTTACACTCTGCGACAATCAGACGCTTTCAAAGGGCTGTTTCCATATGGGTCACAGCACTGGCATCTACATAGCATGACTCAGATGTCTAAGACATAAGGCTGTGAAGCACTCATTCTTGTAGCTGTCACTCGGCAAGCGGCCTCTGGACAGAACCCAAGTTCCCTCTGAGAGACAGAGTCAAGCAGGACGCTAAGGAGCATGAGACTCTACCCGCATTGGCTGATCGGCACTGTGTCTGCCGGCTGACTGTCCCTGACTGGGGTCCTTCGAGTTTTTACCTGTGTTTACTTACTACCCGAGGAGATGACAGATTCAGTCCTACGAAAGAATCAGAAGCTCTCTGAAAGAACAATGACAACACACTTTCTGTGGTTCTGTCAGGAACAAATGTTAGGCTTTCTTACTTCAAATAGTAGCTCAGGTGATTCTGGAGCTAAGGAAACGGCCTCTGTGACACTGACAGAGTCAATAATTTGAAAACCCTGATAGTTTAAAAGCAGCTACAACTCAGATGTTATCACTTTCTGAAACACTCAGGCTCTGTTACACAGGATTAAATTGTCCAAACGGTACCATATTACTTTTAAAAGCCGTTCAAAGTTCCTCTGTCCTTTCAGTGAATTGTGGAAGCTTCACATAGACACGTACACACCAGCCACGGAGCGTGAGCTGCTCCCCTCACCACCTCTGTTGCCCCCAGGGCACACTCACGGAGGTCTAGGGTACCCCCAGGGCGCACTCACGGAGGACTAGGGTACCCCCAGGGCGCACTCACGGAGGACTAGGGTACAGTTTTTGCGTTGCTTTCTCTTAAGCAGCCAGGGCACTTTCCTCATTATCTAAAACTTGACGGAAGTGTTTCCCACGAGATGTTTAGACAAACATGCTGCACTAAAGTCCTAACACTAATATTTTTGTAACGTGTGATGTGCTTGTTCTGTTGTTACTCAACTGACTTGTGAATTATACGGTGTGATGAGCATAAACATTTCCTTAATGAACTTGGAAACCTCTCCGTAGACCCCGAGTGTTCTATGTGTTACAGCAAGAAGGAAAACACAGGCTTGTTTCCGAGCACTTATTAAACTCTGCTAATATGGTGTCTCCAGTCTGGTGTAGAAGGCACACATCTGGAACTCTGGGGCTGCAGAGGCCCTGGCCGTCTCCTCTTCCAGCTTTACAAACAAGGCATCTGGGGCTAGTCCAGAACACAGAATTCTGTGGCTGTTGCCAAGGATACTTAACAGGTTAAAATTCTGAGAAATATAAAAAAGGGGAAACATATCCATTTCCTAGCTAATGATTAATTTAAAAGAAAATGACAAAGAAATTGGTTTCAAATGTGCAAGTCACTCACACACAGTGCTTGGCAAGGTGAATGGCCAATAAAATGCTGAGGTATCAGGAAGACCTTGTAGTGTTTATTTTTAAGGTCACACTATTTAAAAATTAGTTTTACTTTGTTCATTATTACTGTGTGGAAGCACACCACAGTGTGCACATGGAGGTCAGGGGACAATTCTGTGCAATCATGTCTTTCCTTTCACTTTTACTGGGTTCTGGGGCTTGAACTCGGATCACTACATTTGTGCAGCAAGCTCTTTACCTGCCGAGTCATACTGCAGGCCCACTACTGTTTTAATTCACCTTCTGGATCCCTGGCACAGGGAGGGATTCAGCTCCAGTCATTCCTGTTCCCTTAGTTCTGGGCACAGGCAGTAAGACTAACAGGGCGGTGTGGGATGCAGTCTCATGTGCTCAGTGACAGGTCCCAAGGGACACTAGGGAGTGGAGGCTTCAGATTTACTCAAGTTTACAGATGAAGAAACCTGTTAAGTAGTGACTAAAAACTGTGAAGTTTAATATAGAATTCAAATATGTATCACAAAATTTGTTCTACCATTACAGTCATTCACATCTGTGATCGACAAGTATTAAACATGACCATTTCCTCTCAGAAATATCAATTCTATAGGCTTGTGATTAACGGAAAATACTATTAGGGGACTTCAAAACTACAAAAATTCAACACATTTTTGTGAAATAAATGACATAGTACTAATGCATAATTCAACAATGTTGTCTAAAGATAAGAAAGTATGCACAGATGAACCAAATTCAAGCTCTTCTGTAAATTAGTCTACCCTGCAGTAGGACTCTTTAGAAAGTTCTGGACGTCCCTTTCTGTTTTCTGTAATTGGCTTGGGAGATTTTTTTTTTTTTTTTTTTTTTTGACTCAAACACTGGGATTCTTGATTATTAAAAATCACTGGTTAGGTTGTTTTTTTTCAACTACTTCATAATAACCATGAAAAATTTTTAACGTTTCTAAGAGCACGGTCGGACTTTGAGAGAAGAGAAGTACTGTTACTCACACATCTGACAATACAGAGAAATTGGTGACGACGGTAAAGCAGCTACTTACATAATCTGGGAGAGGAACGTCACTGGAACTCAGGGGACCTCTCAAGGACTGGGTGGCTTGTTCCAGAACTTTGTTGTGTTTTTTAGACAGCAAAGAAAACAAACTGAAAAACACAAAGGAAAACCTGATTACATTAAGAAAACTAAAGGTCTAATACCGGATTATTAGTGATAATAATTATTAGTAATAATATAATAATAGTAATTATTATAGTTCCATAGCATATTAGTCATTCGGAAATCTGTTTTGAAGTAGTTTCAGGAAGAAAACAGGTTTATTGAGTGGACTGAAAAAGCACCTGGCTAGGCAGTAACTGAGCACGGCCAGAAACAGCAAACAATTCTTTTCATGTCTGTGTCAGCAGTAGGGTCAGTAGCATTACTTAGCAAAATGGAGTAAGAGGGATGTCTAAATAGTAAAGGGATGATTAAATATTAAGGGTCTCACTGAAAAAGTTTTACAGGTTAAAATTTTGTCTTCAACACAAAGAATTCTCAAAAGATCACTACATGAAAAAACAGGACAGAGATAAGCAAACTGGGATACAAACTAGCTGAGGATCTTAGCGGTCTGCTCTTTCCAGTAAGGATGCTGGCTCAGTCTGCTTCTCTGGTGCACAGGACCACGGGCATGTAAGGGGCCATTTCTCAAGAAGAGTGATTTTAAAGATACAGTTAATGAGATTTCTACTTCTGGTCATGACGGGGTAACTGGTACCAGATGAACTTTCCTGCAGTAATCAACGCAAACTTAGGGGAAATAAATAAAACAACTGTTTTAGATAATGTGAACTGTAGGCTCATGATTCCTAAACCAAGAGAGATACAAGAACCCAACAACGGTGAATTTCTGTCACTTGAATTTGCAGAGCTTTATATGAGATAGGAGAAAACGGCAAGGAAGGTCTAGAAATCTGAATGTCTGGAAAAGTACTGAGTACCAGTGAGAGCAAGATCCCTTAAGATGTACAGTGAACTGCTGAGGGCTTATACAATAAACAGATGTTGGAATTGATAATAGATTGAAGACTACAGGTGATCCAACAAACCAGTGGATGAAATTCTGTCTCAAGATCATTAAGGTGAGTTCTCAAATGGTCATTTTAGAACAGGAATATTTCAGAATCTGGATTACTGTGATCTGAGAGGCATCTTAATAAAGCTACAACACATGAACGTTTTTCAAATAATAAAAGTGATTTACATTAAATGTAAGTGGACTAAACCCTCCAATTAAATGACCGGGTTTTTTATTTTTTATATTTTATTTTATTTTTTAGACTGGATAGACTATCAAGACCCAACCATATGCTCTTAAAAAAAAACTTTACAAATCTAACAACAGACATGTATTCATAACAAAACTGGGTGGCCATGGTAACTACACAGTAGGCTGAATAACGAGTATTATTATTGGAGATAAATAGAAAGATTTTTTTCAAGACAAGGTTTTTCTGTAGCTTTTGTGCCTGTCCTGGAACTAGATCTTTTTTTTTTTTTTTTTTGGTTCCCTGACCGGGAATCGTTTTTTGGCTTTTCGAGACAGGGTTTTTCTGTGGTTTTGAAGCCTGTCCTGGAACTAGCTCTTGTAGACCAGGCTGGTCTCAAACTCACAGAGATCCGCCTGCCTCTGCCTCCCAAGTGCTGGGATTAAAGGCGTGCGCCACCACCGCCGAGCTTGGAACTAGCTCTTGTAGACTAGGTTGGCCTCGAACTCACAGAGATCCGCCTGCCTCTGCCTCCCCAGTGCTGGGATTAAAGGCGTGAGCCACCACCACCAGGCAAATAGAAAGATTTTATAATGATAAAGCCAATTCACTAAGAAGATATAATTCCAAATGTATATGTCTAGTACTAGAACTACAAATATGTATTTTATGCATACACATATGTCCTAATAATAAATGTATATAGTCGTATATCCTAGTAGTACTGTATCTAATGAATAAAGACTCTAGATTACATGGAAGCTTAAAAATACAGGCAATTCTGGTTCAATACACTTTCCATTTAAACTTGTTGTGATCTGTAGTACTTTTTTAAAATGATAAAACTATTATTTTAGTATTTCTTAGTAATGATTTTTTAAATAGAACATTGACTTGAATATCAATTTTGGAAAGACACTAATTATTTCGGATGGATCGAGCAGGATAATCCAAGAAGTTGAAACCACTAAACATTCTTTCTAGATTAAAGTGCTTTTTTTGTCTTTTTTTCTTCTTTGTTTTGGCAATTTTTGTTTTGGCAATACTGGAAATTGACCCAAGAATCCACATATACTGGACAAATGCTCTATCACTAAGCTATACCACCAAACCACTTTTCACTTTTTACATTTCCCTTCCCCATTCCCTGCCTGTGGTTTGCAGTGCTCCACATTAATCCCAAAGACTCATGCATGCTAGGTGATAATTCCACCACAAGGCTGTACTCCCTCCCAGTCTTAAATTCTAACTAACATTCCTGGCTTTTTAATGTGGGTTCTGGGATAAGACTTAGGTTCCTGACCTTGCAAGGCAAGTACTTCACTGACTGAACCATCTTTCCAGCCCAGGGATATTGAGACTAAAAGAAGTTAGAGGTTAGTTCTATTCTAGGACACGGCACAGCTCAGAAGCATAAACTGGATGCTCCAAAAGATATCAATCAGTAATAGAAAGGTCTTATAGGTGGGGCCAAGAGGAACAAAGCATCTCTCGTTGAAGAGTGAGAGTGCAGGGCTACTCTCTGTTATAGAACCAGGGACGTTGGGATTCACAGCCCCTTCTCTCTTTCTGTGGAAAAAAAAATCACTTGAAATTGTTTTCTTTGGAAAAGATAGGCCAGCTTGTTTGTTTACTTTACAAAGAATGGTAGCAATCTGTTTCCCTTGTTAAGAGAGCAAACAAGGGAATGAGCTGCAATCCCAGCATAAGGTACTTCCTTTGAGCGCGATGGAGGAGCTGCTGATTAAGGGCAGCAAGGATAAAGCACACTTCCCTGAGAAGCTGTGGCTATGGTTTCCAGCTTTAAGAAAGTTTGCGCAAGAACAGATGATGTGAGGTCTCTTCCAGTTCTCTATCATGAATGAGACACGGAATTCACACTCACTCTAAGCTGTTATTCTCATACAACTTAATAGGCTTTCCCCTCACACTTTATAGCTACTGCTTGCAAAATCTTGTGTGTGCTTTTTTAAAAATTCTAATTTTGGCATTCATTTAGCATTTTTAAGGCAAAATGACCTAAATTTATATGAGAATGACTTGCAAATTGCAGAGTGAGAAAAGTAACTTCTGCTTAAGCTCTGCATTCCAAGTGCTCAGCACTGGCTTGGTGCTAGTCAAAGTAGCAGATACAGGATGGCTACGTGCACAGGAAAAGCTGAGCACACATGTAAGCGAAGCTGATCCTCGGGGTGATTAGTATTCAGTCAGAGGGGCATATGCTCCGAAAACACCCTTCTAACATTAGAGAAAGATTAGCTTTTCTTTAAGTACAACAATATCCACTATAAACTGGACAATTAGTGGAAAACTGAAAAAATTAAAACAGATCTAGAAGAGCACGGGTAAGTAAACTGGAATACTGGGAAGTCGGCAGCAATTTCAACCATCTAAAGCTGCATGTATTAATATGAACAAACCTCAAAACACAGATAAGCTAGAAATGAAAGTGCTATTATTTATTCTTTAATGTATAGAATAATATATATATATTTACAAAGAAAATATAAATAATATGAAATACATATGAATGACAGACCTTTCATATAGGATAGTCAGTTTTATGAGGACAAAAAAAAATGAGCCCAGTGAGAAAGGGATAGTCAGGGCATTTGATGCTCTTGGTCTCTCTCTGTCATGCAAGCACACACAAATGCATGTGCACACACACACATCGCATCACACACGTTCTTCTGGTATCACTGGATAAATACACAGGGTATTGCTATAAGCTCTTTGGGAGAAGGGGTCTGGAACACTATAAAGTCTTGCTAAGAAAGAACATGCTATCCCAAGGAAATCAGACGCCCTGCCAGGAGACAGCGTTGCACAAGAGAAGGCAGCATGTAAATAAAAATGTGTGGTCAGTCCAAACTGGGACATGCTGAGAAGATCACAAGCTGGCACAAATGCTGCAGCTGAGGGTGCACAGATGGCAGGAGATGAGACCAGAATGAAGACAGTTTGAAGACAGACTGTGAAGGGACGCTCATGGCCCATCAAAACCCTGGGCTTTGTTCTACACAGTTGAGAAGCTAGTGCAAAATGCAGAAAGAAACGGGGTCCCAGTCCACGGAGTTCAAGTCTAGTGGGGTAAGTTCTGAAGCAGAGCATACTCTGTCAGAGTGCTCCGGGGGCACAGAGGGTTACGTATAGTCCACAGGGGAAATCAGGCTTGGCTGTGGCCTTAAGTTTAGGAGTTTGCTAACTGGAGTGGTAAAGGAGAAGGAAGAGCAATCTGGGAAGCTGTGTCGAGAGACTGAATAGCTACATGAGATTGGAGAAAATACATGGCTGTGAGACGGGGTAGTAGAGGAAGTTAGCAAGGGCAACAGAGAGTAAGAAGAGCAGCCACTGCCTGCTATCTTCTTGGAGGTCAGGGGTGTCCTGGGGTGCAAGTGAGAACAGAAGAGCACTTCCGGGCGACACCTGAGAGGTGCCCTGAGTAACAACTAAGACTCTAAGAGTTGGCCAGCAAGCCTGGTAGCAAGATGGCAACTAGATAAAGAAGGGAATCCAAGCGAGAGGAAGCACTCCCCACGCATGAAGTGTTGGCTGCAGGGCAGCACAGCAATTTGCACAGCACTAAGTACTGAACGCAGACCTTGGGTCTCACCCTGAGCCAGAGATGTCCATGACAGCAGGACATCAGTGGGACAGAGAGACAGAAGCCAAGACTGTGCCTGCTAGGCAGTGGGTACTAGCTCTTCCTAATTTATGCACCTCCATCCACAGCGGGTTGCCTATATTCTTGCCCTTTATGGTGGCCATAGAATCCCCACCATGGAATCCCAGGATACAGAAGAAATATCTGAAAAGCACTGAATAAGGAGGAATCATTAACCACATGCACTTGAGTCCTCTTCAGTAGGGGGAATAGACAAGAGAATAGAAGTAGAGATTGACAACCTTGAAGAAACATTCACCTTCTTAAGAGGGAGACTTGAGTGGAAGCTGCCAGGAGCCACTGAGAGGCAAAAGGCAAAGCAGAGAATGAAAGAAGGGACTCAGATAGTCAGGGCTTTGCTGAAAGTTCTGGTGGACAGACAGGTACCTGAACAGCGAGACTTGGGAAGACAAAGCAACCAGCAAAGGCAGCAGCTCTGATGTGTGGTGTGCAGTACAGGCCCCGCACCAGCCCTGAACCAGCACCACCCATCACATATCCTGGGAGGTGGTGACTCACGTGATCCGTGTCCCTTCCCTCTTGTATTAAAGGGAAGACAGATTGAAGCAAGGGTAGGTCAAGTGTCAGAGTCAGGAGTCAAAGGCAGGCGTGCTGCTTCCTGAATCTGTATGCAGAACAATGAACAATTCTGCCTGGAACCACCCCGGCCCCCAAGGCTACTCAAGACCACTGGAGACAAACAATCAGAGGGGAGTGTTCAGAAGACAGTGAGGGGACTGGGCAAGCATGGGGTGGGGTCTAAACCAGAGCCAACCACAGAAGTGGAGGTGGTCACCCACGTATATTGCAGAGTATAAGCAATGGCATGTAGAACTGAGCTCGGGGAGCAACTAAGACTAAAACCATAAGTAAGCAAAGGTAATGTCACCTGGTAACAGAGGCAGGAATCTAGAAAAGGGTCATTTCAGGAAAGGGAAACGGTGTCAAATGATTAAGGAATGCAACGAAGCCCCTGGGTTTGGTATGAGGAAACAGACTAGCCCCAGCCTTACCACTCCACTCTAAGAGGGATGGAAAGGCAGGCACTGGTGGTGGTGGTGGGGGGGGGGCAGAGGTCTTGGCCTAAGGCACAGCTCTAGGAGCAGCCTTCCCACTCTGGAAAAGACGCTGCGCTCCCTGCCTCTGATGAACACTCCTTCTCTGCTTGCTTGGCACCAAAGCTGCTTTATGTTCTATCTCACTTTTAAACAGCTTTAAGAAGGAGTAACCTATGTATACAACACGAGTTTTGAAAAATGTAACCATTCACATAACCCATTACTATAATCAAGATGAGAATATTTCTATTTCTCCAGAAAGTTCCCCTGGGCCTTCCATAGCTAGTCTTGTTCTGTAATACACTCCATTTCACTCCAGGCAACTACCAAAACATTCCTTCGCCCTTCTAGAATCTCACACAAACAGATCAGACCATACGCACACTCTGGCTCCGCCTCTCTGACGCAGTACAGTGCTTTTTCAGGTTGTTCCATGGTTGATGTATAACACATCCCTTTGTAATGCTCCGTAGTTTTCCCTTCTGTGGATGGACTTCAATTTTTCTATTTACTAGCTGCTTCCAGGGTTCAGCCACTATAATTCCAAAGCTTTTCTTCTACAGTTTCTCCACCAGGTTTCACAGTCCTTAACTCTTGTGTTTAAGTCCATGACCCATTTGTACCATTGTGTCTGGCATGGATCAAGAGTCTGTTTGTTTCACAGGGTGGAGGAGGATATGGGTATTTAATTGCTCTGGCAATAAAAGGCTTTTTCCCCCTAGAAATATCTTCTCCCCCTTGCTGAGATGTCATTGACTGTGGATGCACCCGCCTATTTCTGGACTCCAGCCCACTGTTCTGTAAGCTACGGTCACTAACACCCCTGCCCACTGTTCTGTAAGCTACGGTCACTAACACCCCCTGCCCACTGTTCTGTAAGCTACGGTCACTAACACCCCTGCCCACTGTTCTGTAAGCTACGGTCACTAACACCCCTGCCCACTGTTCTGTAAGCTACGGTCACTAACACCCCCTGCCCACTGTTCTGTAAGCTACGGTCACTAACACCCCCTGCCCACTGTTCTGTAAGCTACGGTCACTAACACCCCCTGCCCACTGTTCTGTAAGCTACGGTCACTAACACCCCCTGCCCACTGTTCTGTAAGCTACGGTCACTAACACCCCCTGCCCACTGTTCTGTAAGCTACGGTCACTAACACCCCTGCCCAATGTTCTGTAAACTATGGTTACTAACATCTGACTGTACTGACTCTAGACTGTAACAAACCTGCAAACAGGCACGGGGAGTCCTCCAATTTCTGACTTTTTTGTCAAAATGACTTTTGGTTATTTTAGTTTCTTTGTAATTTCCTTGTGAATTTCATCATCAACCTGCTGGTTACTAGTAAACAGTCAATAAACTATGATTAACACTGAACTACATATGCTCATGACTTCAAGGTCTTACCACAGCCATAGTTCTCAATTTCGTGAGGTCTGCCTTTCAACAATATTTTATACTTTTATTTTATAGGTCTTATATGTATATAATAAAGGCATACACACACACACACACACACACACACACACACACACACACACACACACACCAGCTGAGTTGACCAGGTAGGCTGCAAACTCCTAGGCTCAATCAATCCTTCCCAAGGTGGAAGTTCAGGTTTGTGCCATTGCACCCAGTGAGTTATGGTTTTGGTAACCTCACTTATTAAGTCTTACTATTAATCTACATTTTGTAGATTCATTAGAAATTTTTTTTTTTTTGGTTTTTTTTTCGAGACAGGGTTTCTCTGTGGTTTTGGAGCCTGTCCTGGAACTAGCTCTGTAGACAGGCTGGTCTCGAACTCACAGAGATCTGCCTGCCTCTGCCTCCCAAGTGCTGGGATTAAAGGCGTGCGCCACCACCGCCCGGCTCATTAGAAGTTTTTTTAAAGCTTATTTTTATTTTTATATTTTTTAGTGTTTTGCTTGTATGTGTGCTAAGTACACCACATACATGCAGTGTCTGCAAATGCCAAAGAGGACAATGAGTCCTAAAAGTGGAATTGTGACTCGTCATGTGGGTATTGGGAACGACACATGGGTCCTCTGCGAGAGCAGCCAGTGTTTTTCACTATTGAGATATCTCTCCAGCCCCACATCAGGATTGTAAAAACATGTTCAATGTCAGTAACAAAGGAGTTAATAGAATTAGACAATTTCACATTTAAAATTCATAACTTGAAATTTTAAAATTTCTTTCTCTTGACACTACACTAGGTAGGAAAATGGTGAATGAATGTGAGAAAAGATATTCTCTTTTCAAAAAAGAATCTAGGAACTGTAAAAGTAATGGATGTCATTATGGCATACACATATCACCCCTATGGAGCCTTTCGTGGCCTCCCTCCTTCCCCCAAAGAGACCCCATTCTATTTTCATGTCTCTGTTTTTACGCTGAGAGTCTGCCTCTGGTTCGTTCGATTTAACATTATGATTTCTAATTGCATCTGCTTTCTTGCAAGTGACATGAGCTCATTCTTCTTTGGAGCTGAATAACACTTTACCGTGTATAGATACACACCGTACTTTTTATCCATTCATTTATTGATGAACATTTAGGCTGATTCCATAACTTGGCTCTTATGAACAGTCCTGCAACAATCAGGCGTGCAGGCATCTCTACTGCAGGCTGACTTCGGGAATAGTACAGTTGGATAACTTGGCAGTTTTATTTGTTGTTTTTAAGGTCTGTCCATGCTGATCTCCATTTCTAACCCCTGGTGTTCTTCCAGAGTTTATTGTTGTTTGTCTTCCTGACAGGGCTGAGACAGTCAGTGCAGCTTTGATTTGCATTTCCCTGATGGCTAGTATGCTGATCATTTTTTCCATCTACGTCTTGGCCATTTGTGTTTCTTGACAACCTGTCTGCTCACGTTATTGCATTTACTGTTTAGATGACCTGGGTTTTTAGCACTCGACTTTTCTTTACATATCCTAGCTCTGCAGCCCTGTCCGGCACTTAACTAGCACACACACCCCTTTCTGAAGACTCAGTCTTCACTCTGCTGACCACTTCCTTTGCTGTGCAGAGGCATCTGAATTTTATGCGATCCCACTTTTCAATTATTTGAATTATTTTCGGCACTGCTGGAATCCTTTTCAGTTTTATTTGAGACTTTTGTGAAAGGGACTTTTTACTATTTCTTAGCATTTTAAAAAGATTTTTATATGTTGTTTGTACCCAGCTACTTTGCTCCAAGTGTGTGTCAGATCTAAGCATTGTGGTGATGTCTTTAGGGTCTTTCATGTAGAACATCATGTTGTGAGAACAGATACCCTTACCATGTGAATGAGTACAGGGCAAACACCTATCTATTAAATATAATTTTAGTGATAAGATTTTATTTTTCTTTTTTAAGACAATGTCTCACTATGTAGCTCTGATCTGGAGCATGCTATGTAGAACAGGCTGGCCTTGAACTCAGAGATTTGCCTGATTCTTCTGCCTGGCCAGTGCTGAGATTAAAGGTGTGCGCACCACACCTGGCCCAGCAATGCCCTTTCCACAGATGTCCTTTATCAAGTTGAAGAATCCCTTATAGCTAACAAGCAGTATCTAAACTTTTTTCCCCATCTAAACTCATTTTCAATTGTGCTGCTTATTTTTCTGTATTTACTGTAGTTACTGAGTTTTCATTTTATGCTAAGTATTGTTTTCTTTTTTGGGAGGGGGATGCTAGGATTGAACCAAAGACCCTGGGCATGCAAGTGCTCCACTACTGAGCTGCATCTCCAATCCTTGAAGCAGTGGATTGTATTTACTGACTGTGAACTGTTGATCAACTTTATATTCCTAGAATGGATCCTACTGGTAATCTTTTTATCTGATGATGATGATGTGGATAAACAGAACAAAGGTAATCACTACTTACTGAAAATATACTCTGTGCAAACCCATTTCCAGTTTTCTCTATTTGCTAAATAAATCAATATAGCTGCCTAAGAGAAGAAGAATTACTATTACCATCCCAAACTATACACAAAGACTAAGACATCGCAAAGGTACCTGAACTAGCAAAGTCAGGGTGGACACCTTAGAAATCTGGCAAACTCCTGGGCTTATAGCAACTTTGTCTCCTATCTGGAGAATCATTTTATAGTCTACTGTTTTCTTTTCCTGCATGGTTCACTCTTGGGTCTTATTTTTAGGAACAGTAAGTATTCTCCTGAAAAAAAGCTTCAGGAAGACCACATCCCTTTTGGATATGCCAAGTTTGAGATGTCTACCAGTTACTCAAGCAGAGAGTTCAGGAGACAGTGGGGCTGATGAGTCTGGGTCGACAGAGATATATACCTGGGAACTGTAAATATACCACCAGAATCCAACTGAGGGCAACAGATGAGAAAAGTCCCAGCTAGGTGCATGGTAACAGAAATGGATGAGTGTATATTCTAGAACTCCAGGGAGGCTGGAGATTAGGAAGTGGGTGGTGGTGTGCAGGTCGCAAATGGAAGTCTGACTGAACATCTGTACCACCCTGACTGCTCAGTCCCATAAATCCTTCTTGTGTTTTGGCAGAAGAAAGGAGATGCTTCCTCTTACTAAAGGGGCAGACCCAAGAGACTGGCCTGTGAGTAAGCAAGAGCCCCAATGAGAAGAGCGCAGTGCGGAAACCTCTGGCTCCACTTGTCTCACGTCTAGTTTAGGAATGGGGAAACGGAAGGGCAGGAAGACGAGTGGACTCAGAGAAGGGAGGCAGTGCAGGGAAGAACCGATGCTGGTCATTACTAAGTGAGGGAAAGTGAATGTAGGCTACATGCAGGTGAGGTGGCTGGTATACAGAGGAGTGATTGAGAACAAAACAGAATTCTTAAAAAATGGAAATACGCTACCAGAAATGACAAATATGATAGTAGGGTTGGAAATAAATTTGAGAAAGTGGAACAACAATAAGAAAAAGATAAAGACAGAGAAAACCAGCAGAAAATGATGCCCAAAGAATTAGTGCACAGGAAATGATGCCCAGGAAACTGGTGCACAGGAAATGATGCCCAGGGAACTGATGCACAGAAAAATGATGTCCAGGGAACTGGTGCACAGAAAATGATGCCCAGCGGGAACTGGTACACAGAAAAATGATGTCCAGGGAACTGGTACACAGGAAATGATGTTCAGAGAACTGGTGCACAGGAAATGATGCCCAGGGAACTGGTGCACAGAAAATGATGTCCACAGAACTGGTGCACAGGAAATGATGCCCAGAGAACTGGTGCACAGAAGCTAGCATAGAGCTTTTTCTGTTTTGCAAACAGAAAAACAGACATTACTAAATAATTATTTTATGGAAAAGGTCTCAGGACCGAAAACATCAATTTCCATAATGAAAGAGCCTAATAAGAAAGAAGTAAAAACAAGTAAGACCCTCGTAACATAGCACATGACTAGAATCTCAAAAACACCAGAAATAAAAGATGCTAAAAACTGAGAGGCAAAGAGAGACACAAGCTTTTGTTTTGTGAGATTAGGTCTAATTATATTGTTTGCTGGCCTCAAACTTACAGCAATCCTCCTGCCTCTGTCTCTAGAGTGCGGGGATTAGACGCCCCCCACACCAAGTCCAAGTCCTGCCTCTTTTGTTCCAGTGACTCTCTTTCACTTCTTCCCAGCTTATGTCCCATAAATAGCAACAAGATACAAAGCGAGTTTGAGGCCAGCCTGGGTTACATGAAATCCTCTTCTTGCCTATGTGTGTATGTGTTTAAAATATATCATGAAGGATACACAGGAAACCTTCTTTAAGGAGAACTGAATGTGAGATATCAAGCATAACTCTGTCTCATATGCTTTCAAAAACAAAATATCTGGACAGCAAAATGGCTCACTGGGGACAGGTGCTTGCCAGTAAGACTGGCAACTAAGTTTAATCACAGAGCCTACGTAAACACACACACACACACACACTTTCTAAATGTAGAGAGATGATGATTATGAACACAAAATAGGCTCTGCTAGGCCAGTGAGCTGGTTCAGTGGGTAAAGGCACCTGATGACCTAAGTTAGATCCCGGGGATTCACATGGTGGGAGGAGAGCACAGACTTTCTCCACACTTGTGTATGTGCATGCATACAACACACATATACACAATTAAATGCATATAAAAAAACTAAAAATAAAGACTAGACACTGCCAATATTTTATTTTAGAATAAGGATGAAATAAAGATGTCTTACATAAATTGCCTAAGAAAGGGAACATCCCTTCTACAATGTGGCTAGTGCATGGAAAATGACAGTCAACGCTCATGGACCTCATCTGGGAACAATATTAAATGAACGGGCACAGGAGGTGTCTAAGGGGTGCTGTGCTGGCATGGCTGCAGTGCAGTCTGAGGCCAAGATGGCACAGCCATGAGGCAACAGTGCTGTGTTTACAATCTGGTCTGTTCAAAGAGAATGCTTCTCCTCTGCTCAGAAGCACTTTCCGCGGCTTCTCAGGGAAAACTGTCTATTCCAGGAAAGCTAAGGGGAATAGTGGTTGCCAAGACAAGGTTCAGACAAGGTTTGTCAGATGACCAGACCAAATCAAAGGAGAGAAGAAGGGTGTGTGCGCACGCATGTGTATTGGATGACTGAAGTTAATGTGGGAAAGATGTGAGGACTAGAATACCTTTAATAAAACAAAGATCATCAAGTCTATAGAGGTGAAAAACTTCACTTGGTGACACCTGACTCCTATGTGTGGCAGGAAGGAGGAGTGGGGCCTTCTAAGCGTCCCCTCTACATCTGTGTGACCTTGTTTAATACACTGCTCATATCTTTTCTTAAGTGCTGCAGACCTGGGTAAGATGAACACACCCATGTGCTGTAAACACCCAAGTTCCTCATGGAGGCAGTCACAAAAGAACTTTTGTCGATTCCTCTTCTTTTCCTCTTCTATCTTTCATACTCCAGTAAAAGAAACTAAAATTTTTTTTTTTTTTTTTTTTTTTTTTGAGACAGCATGTCTCTGGTTTTTGTTTTTTGGGGAGCCTGTCCTGGAACTAGCTCTTACAGACCAGGCTCAAATTTACAAAGATCCACCAGTCTCTGCTTCCCAAGTGCTGGAATTAAAAGTGTGCATTATCACCACCCGGCTTATTTTTTTTTTTTAAGTAAAAAAGAAAATCTTATTTTTAATGACCTTAAGTTGAAATAAAGTGATGGCTGCTAAAACAATTATCTCTGCTAAGAACAATGATTAATTAATTAATATAGTTAATTATAATGATTATTATAAATAATAATTAACATAAAATTAAGCTAGAGCAAATGGCTCTTTTAAATTTTTTTGTTTTTATTCAATTTTTTATTTTTATTGAGCTCTACATTTTTCTCTGCTCCCCTCCCCGCCTCTCCTCTTCCCTTCAACCCTTCATTCATATGTCATTGTCTTAGTAACCATAAAGCTGCTTAGAGATACAAAACAACCAGCTTAAAATTCATTTATATCTAAGACAAGTGTTAAAATGATGTTAACAATTAAGGTACTGGGCTGGAGAGAGGGCTCCGAGGTTAAGGGCACTGGCTTCTGGCTGATCTTCCAGAGGTCCTGAGTTCAATTCCCAGCAACCACACGGTGACTCATAACCATCTGTAATGAGGTCTGATGCCCTCTTCTGGTGAGTAGGCATATATGCAGTCAGAACACTATATACAATAAATAAATAAACTTTAAAAAATGTTGACTAATAAACTATGAATTTATAAAAAAAACAATTAAGGTACAAGGGTCAGAAAACAAAATATGAAACCTCAGCACTTGTGGTAGGTGACTTAAAGGCTTGTTAAGTGCAAATGTTTCTTGCACTACAAGTAAAGGAACAGAGCATGGAGAAGAGCTGTGCCCGTCACGACCATGACTAGATTTGCCCATTGGGACGGGATGTGTACTGTTCCATGTTCGACACCACAAGGAAGGCCCACGAACTTATTTTCCTTCAATAACTCTTCGAAGGGGGATACAATACACAACACCTACTGGGTGATGGTCCCACCCAACAGCACACCTGATTACAACTGCAGAATTCAGTCTCACTGCTGCCTATACGTACACAAGACATCTCAGCGAGAATTTCGGATGAGAGTTCAGTGTTCAGTATGACCTTCCTTCTCCAACACACAACCAAAGTCGGAGACACCAAAGCACAAGTCACAGACCACACCGCAGGGTGAGGCACACAACTGAACAGTGTTGGTGTGGTGTTTGGAAACGCTGACGCTCTGGAATTCAATTCCCTAAGTTACGGGAACAGAGGAGATAGAAGCAAAGTGGAACGATGACTAACAATTTTAAAAATAATGTTACATAATTACTGTAATTATTACCGGTAAAATTTGTTGAGAAAAATGGGTAAAATCCAAGATCTGTCAATACATGATCTGGTGACTGTATTAGCAAACTGTGAGGGAGTGAAACCGACTCTACCATTAACGGCAGTCCCTGTCGTCCTCACAAAGGCATTCCTGAACATTCCTTTGATGTGCTTTTACCTTCAAAGTCATTTGGTGAGAAAAATATTTAAGTAGATATAATGCGAAAAGGATTTTAAAAGCAAAATTCCCCAATTTTAATTAAATTTTCTGACATGCCGTTTAGCAAGAATAACTAAATTCAGCATTGGTAGTCTTATTTAATTCAAAGATATTATTTATTCCCAATTTTAGCTTACATTTATACTTATTTCACAGGCATTTTACCTTAAAAATACGTATCTCATATAAATCTAACTATAATGAAAGACTTCACGTTTTACAATTAGCATACATTTCTTAGAGTATTTCCCCTTCTCTATTAGAAAAATATATTCTGCAAAGAACAGAAATATATTATCTGACATCAAAGAATTTAGGATGTCTTTTTTTCTGTCATATTTTCTTAGTCTCTTGAGAAAATCACGAAACCAGCAGGTAGCATGTTGCTTCAGTTTTTAAAAAAAATCCCATAGTACATATCACTAATTTATAGCAGTAATTGGAACTGAAATAATATTTAATGAGAAAATCCACCTGGAAAGAGGAGTCACCTCACAGCGAGCATGAGGTGGGGCAGAGCGGCAGTTGAGGAGCTCCTCTGGCAGGTCAGAAGGCACTTCCTAAGTGTGAAGACACTTCCTCTCCAGGGAAGCTCCAAATACAGTGTTTACTCTGTCCGAGTTCACAGGACAGCCGCAGGAAGGAGGACAGGGAAAGTACAGGGGATGCTGCAGGGACGAACACCTGTGTCATGCACAAAACTTACAGGAAAGGTATTTTCTAGATGCTTTGGATTCCAACCAGAACTTTTGGATTCCTTTGCCTGGCACTTGAGTAACCTAGCTATGATGCTTTTGCCTGTAGCCTTGGCGAGGGTAACAGGAAAAGAAAGCCTTAACGGGAATTAGAGGTTTTCACTGATAAATTCTTTTATTTTAAATTTAAAACTTGATAATTAGTGTGTGTGTGGTGTGCACACATCATGCATCTACAGGCTGCATTTCTGCCACCGTGAACATGTGGAGGTCATGTGGAGGTCAGAGGACGACCTTGCGGAATTGGTTCCTTCCTTCCTCCTTTCTGTGGGACCCAGGATTAGGCCGCCAGCCATGGCAGGCAAGTGCCTCCACTCCCTGAGTCATCTTTCTGATACTGGTAAAGTTCTTTCCCAACTTCTGCTAGCTGAATTATTTAAAAAAAAAAAAAAAATCTCAGATCTGTAAAAACTTTCTACATTTATGTCTACTTCTTTTGAACCTTGATGCAATTTATTACTAATTATGTTTGCTCTGCACATTTATCCATTTCTGTGAACAAATGCTGATGGGAACATACACCCCTTCTTCTTGTCCTCTGGCCTCAACTATTCTGCAATGTCTCTTATACAGTGCTTACAGTGTAGCTCCAGGTCCTTGTTTCCCTTAAGAAAGAAAAAAGAACAATTTCTGATTGTATTCATGTATAAAATATCCCGCGAGTTAAAGTTTAGAAATACTTTTCATAAAAACCACAAACCAACTATATTCACAGTAACTTCACAGGAAACCCACCTCAACTGTGACTCACTATGAAATACAGGAGCAGCCTCTTTCCCATCTTCTGCGATGACCCAAACCACAAAGCAAGATCACTATGTCCAAAAAGACCCTCAAAGCCTGAAACAAAGCTCCACATCTAAGTCCTCGGTCTTAATTAAGTCTTGGTGGTGCGTTTCACTCAGTTCCAATGAGCTCTCTTAGCAGAGTTCTCAGTCAAGGGGAAAATCAGGGTGTGGACGTGTGGCGGTGGCCGACTTTGAAAATGGAGTCAGGATGGAGAAGACTGAGCAGTGTGTGGCCGTGTACTCGAGCCTCTATTCAAACGCCTGCACAGCGTGGCTGAGGCAGCACTTTAGGGAAGCACACGTCCCCATCCCCACAACTTCCACTTAAAGTGCCCTTCAGCGCCTGTGTGTGTGGACAGCGGTGCTGACGAAAGCACACAGGATATTTCTCATGCAGCACTACAGGTCTTCAATAAAATACACGCAGCAATGACGAAAACCAACCATATAGACCCATGTGAAAAAAAAATATTAAAATACAGGTCATTACCATGACTCCCAATAATTCTAAAGACAGGATTTTATCAATAGAAGTAAGAAATGTCACCATCTCAGGACAAAATTCCAGCTGAACTCATGTCGAGGACAGCAGGAAAACAACTGCCTGTTTTAAGATGCATGGTTAACTTTTAGCTCCTATAGCTCCACCCCTCAGTATTCAAGATGTGTAGACAAACCCATGTACTGTGCTCCCTCTACTGGCTCTGTAGCTACGGCTAACCCTAGTCATGGAAGATTCGCTATGCAAATCTCATTAGAACACACTAGAAGGAACTAGTTTTCTCTATTTGAGGTCTTAAAGGTGTAAACCAGTTCCTCCTCTGTGTCTAAGGAACAGACAGGCGACACAATGTAACTAAAGTAAGAATATTCTCAGGGACAGAAAATGCAAGCGCTTTCTTTCATGTTCTCTAAACCCTGAAGTTTACTACCTGTCAAACAAGGTCTATGTCCTAGCTCTGACTAACAAGGGAATGTGACCAATAGTGGACAGTGTCCAATTCAAAGAGGCGACCAGAGAGTTCCCCAATTCAGTAAATAATTAACAGTTCTCCTAATATGCTTCAACTGTTTGCAGATCTTAGATCTCTGTGAGTTCAAGACCAGCCTGGTCTACAAAGTGAGTTCCAACACAGCCAGAGCTACACAGAGAAACGCTGTCTCTAAAAACAAAAACAAAAAAGTATCGATAGGGCTGGGGATCAGTGGGTAAAGACCTTGCCACCTGTTGCGGGAGGTCCTTCCGCTCCTCCAGCCAATAGCCACCAAGATACCAGCCCATTGGGGCGTGGTATCTTTCCCTTTAAAAAAAGCGGCCACTTCCCTCCTCTCTCTCTTTACTTCCTGCTCCGGTTCCGGCGACTAGACTTCTTCCTAATTGCGTGCGTAGAGGGCTGTTGTCTGGGACGGTGATTTGTAAGTTTATTCCCTTTTAAATAAATACCACCCTATTAATCACAATTCCAAACTGGTGTGGGATTGTTTATGACTTGCGCCTTCATCTGGCGCCCAACGTTTGGTTTTAGAACCCCTCCTTCCCCCGCTCGGCTGCCGGCCGCCAGTTCGGCCGGCCGCGGCCTGTGCCTTGTGCGTGGAGCCAGCAGTTTAACATAAATCATCACGCAGTGGCTTTTCTTGCTGCAGTTCTTTATATTTTCCCTTTAGACACCTCAGATTGACTTCAAGTCCCCACGCAGCCTATCGTTTGCCTCGCTACGTGGATTTAAATTCCACAGGCCCGCGTAGTCTCTGCCCACGTGGTTTGCTCTTTTCTGAATCGTTTTCAAATCTCCCTTGCAAGCGCAGCTCTTAAGCAGAGCGAACCAGAGCACGCGGTTACCGGTTGCGGAAAGCTGCAACCCCTTGGGACGACA
Organism: Chionomys nivalis; assembly: GCF_950005125.1. Lineage (NCBI taxonomy): Eukaryota > Metazoa > Chordata > Mammalia > Rodentia > Cricetidae > Chionomys > Chionomys nivalis. The sequence goes on from NC_080099.1 coordinate 12,097,492, forward strand.
CTGTCACGTGGAGGCATACACGGCTTCCGGGTTACTCTTCTCTACCCCTGGATTCTGGGTTTATGGTTCCGTGTACGGAATTGATTTAATTACATTTACTTTGTTGAGCAACTTGCATTTCCCAGTTTTTAACAAATACTAGGCGGACACTGAAACAGGACCCCGTTTTCGTCGCGACTTGGGAACAGCGCCACCTGCTGGATAATAGGTAATATGGCAGTTTTCGTTTCCAACATGAATTTTACTATTTTGACTACCAAAACAATGGGTTTTTTCATGCAAGGTTTATACGACTATGGAGATAACTTAATTTACTGGTTACTAGGTTTCAGTATTCTTTTGAATATTCTATTATTTAGGAAAAATATGGTCCTAAGAACCATACAATCTTTACCAGAAACTAATACAGGTCAGGAGATTCAGGATTCAAAAGCTTTGAAATCACAGGTGCAGAATGGGGACCAAAAAATTGATACCTCAGTGAAATCACTAGAAACACATGTAGCTCAGGAGATTCAGGATTTAAGAGAGACAATGATAAAAAGACTTGAAATGATTGAAGAAATTATTGGAGCTGGTGAACAGAGTAAGAAGGCACAAGGACAGGATACAATGCCACCACCAGCTATTAGATCTGGCTTACCCAGGGTTTTAGCGACATACCCTGTAATTCATTCTGACAAAGCGTCAACTTCTAAAGGCTCAAAGGGAGTCAGAGAAGCTAGATGGATGCCAATAGCAATGAATGATCTAAAAGAAATTAAGCAGGCAATTGTTACCTTTGGCTTGCACTCTGCATATGTTAAGGAAATGATAAGGACTTGGGCTTCTAATGCTAGAGCTACCCCCCACGATTTCCATCAGTTAGTGTCTGCAGTCTTAGATAATGGACCTTCCTTGATGTTTGGAATCTATTTCAGAGAAGAATCCAAACATATGGAACAGCAAGGAAGAGCAAAAGGTGTGGAGGTTTCCCAAGATCAAATTCTTGGTGTAGGAGAATATGCTGACCCACAGGTCCAAGCTCTTTATGATGATGAAGTACTGTGTTTATGTCACCAAGCAGCTTTAAATGCTTGGAATAGGCTACAAGATCCAGCAAAAAGGGTTGAATCATATACCAGAATTAGGCAGGGACAGAGAGAACCCTTTATTGACTTTTTGCAAAGATTAATTAAGGCTCTGGACATAGGGGTAACAGACCCAGAAGCTAGACGACTACTTCTTGAATCTCTAGCTTTTGAGAATGCAAACATAGAATGCAAAAAGATAATTGGGCCTTTAAAGTTTAGATCAGCACCTATGGATGAATGGATTCAGCATACAATGAATGTCGAGACGTTTAGCTATAATGATGAATCTTGGGTAGGAGAAGCGATTTCCAAAGCAATGAGGAGACATCAAACTGCCAGGTGTTTTAATTGTGGTAAATTAGGACATCTGAAAAGGGATTGCAGGCAAAGGATTTCTAGGAATAATATCCCTTCTGGGAATGACAAAAATAGGAGACCTCGGCCTTCAGGTATATGTAGGAGATGCGGTAAAGGCCGACACTGGTCCAACGAATGCAGGTCAACAACAGACAGACAAGGCAACCCGATACAGTCGGGAAACTCCTTGAGGGGCCTCTCGCAGGCCCCCAAGCCAACAGTGGCCCAGTCATTCCCAGTCACAGTAGAGAACGTGCCTCACCAAGAAAATTAAAAGCTCCAATTTCTGCTGTAAAAAATATTACTGGTCTAAATGATGAATTACGCATGGAGGATGAGTCAAAAAACCCAGTAGGACAGAGTAAACGTATATTTTGGCAGACTTCTATTAATGATCAAAGACCAAAGCTAAGAGTCTGTATAAATGGCACTTTTATTGAAGGCTTATTGGACACAGGTGCGGATGTAAGTATTATTACTCCAGAATCTTGGCATCCGAATTGGCCTCTTCAAGAGGTAGATGTTCAGTTCCTGGGAATTGGAACCCTATCTCGTGTAAAACAAAGCACAAGATGGGTTGAATGCATAGGGCCTGAAGGGCAAATAGGAAGACTAAGGCCATATATTGCCAATATCGCAATAAATTTATGGGGCCGCGACCTGCTACAGCAATGGAATACCCAGATTAACATTCCTGTAGTTCCAGGAACTCATAATTCTGGGAAGGACATGATGAGATATTATGGGAAAAGGTCACCAGCCATTCAGGCTGTACAAGAACATACAGCAAATACCAAACCTTTAGAGGTACCAACAGCCCTACCTTTAAAATGGCTAACTGAGAAGCCAATATGGATCAAACAGTGGCCTCTAGCTGAAGATAAATTACAGGCATTGGAACAGCTGGTGCAAGAGCAACTAGATGCTCAACATATTGAAGAATCAACCAGCCCTTGGAATTCTCCTGTGTTTGTTGTAAAAAAGAAATCCGGTAAATGGAGAATGGTGACAGATTTAAGAGCTGTCAACAAGGTAATTCAACCTATGGGCCCACTACAATCTGGAATTCCTTTGCCTTCTCTATTACCAAAAGGATGGCCTCTTATAGTTATTGATTTGAAAGATTGTTTTTTCACCATACCGTTACAAGAAAAGGATAGAGAAAAATTTGCCTTCACAGTGCCTACTTATAATAATTCTCAGCCTAATAGGAGATATCAATGGACTGTCCTCCCACAGGGTATGCTCAATAGTCCTACATTGTGCCAATATTTTGTAAGTAAGCCATTGGAAATAATTCGTAAACAATTCCCCAAGTCCATAATTTACCATTACATGGATGACATCTTGTTATCTGATTCAAATAAAGATACTTTAGAAAGGATGTTTGAAGAAGTAAAGAAAGTCTTGCCTAGGTGGGGATTACAAATTGCCCCTGAAAAGATTCAAAGAGGAAATTCTATTAATTACCTAGGTTACAGAATAGGGTTAGAGAAAATTAAAACGCAAAAGGCACAAATTAGGCGAGACAGGTTAAAGACTCTTAATGATTTCCAAAGATTGTTAGGAGACATTTCCAGTCTACGACCAGCTGTTGGGATAACACCTGATCTAATAGTTCATTTAAACAAAACCTTAGATGGTGATAAAGATTTGAATAGTCCAAGAAAACTGACAGCTGAAGCAGAAAAGGAACTGACAATGATTGAGGAAAAATTACAGGAGGCACATGTGGATAGGGTGAACCCAAATCTTAGCTGCATCCTAGTCATATTGCCTTCCAGAATTTCTCCTACAGGGATTCTAATGCAGAGGGAAAATATTATTTTAGAGTGGATATTTATACCTAATAAACCAAGTAAAAAATTAAAAACTTATGTGGAAAAAGTCTCTGAATTAATTATAAAGGGTAAACTGAGACTTCGTCAACTAGCAGGTATAGACCCAGCAGAAATTATAGTGCCTTTTACTACTGAAGAAATAAAAAAGTTATGGGAAGACAACGAACCATGGCAAAGAGCTTGTGCTAATTTTTTGGGAGAAATTAATAGCAACTATCCCAAAAGTGGTAGACTTAACCTAATAAAGAGAACTTCTTGGATTCTTCCTAGAATTGTACGTGATGCTCCAATAACTGGAGCCCGTACATTCTATACTGATGCAAATAAATCAGGGAAAGCAGGTTATAAGTCAGATGAATTGAGTAAGGTAGAACAAAGCCCTTATAATTCTGTCCAGAAGGCAGAATTATATGCCATTCTTATGGTGCTAAGGGATTTTAAAGAACCTCTTAATATAGTTACAGATTCACAATATGCAGAAAGAGTTATCTTGCATATTGAAACTGCTGAATTTATACCAGATGACACAGAGTTGACTTCATTGTTTATCCAGGTACAAGACATAATCAGGAACAGGCTTTGTCCGATGTACATAACACACATCCGGTCCCATACAGGTCTGCCTGGTCCTCTAGCACAAGGCAACGCTGAGATTGATCAATTATTGATTGGAAGCGTGTTGCAGGCCTCAGAATTTCATAAGAAGCATCATGTCAATAGTAAAGGCCTAAAGAAAGAATTTTCCATTACATGGCAACAAGCTAAGGACATTATAAAGAGATGTCCTACTTGTTCCTTCTATAATCAAACACCGTTGCCTGCAGGGAGTAACCCAAAGGGTACTAAGAGAAATGAAATCTGGCAGATGGATGTGTTCCACTTTATGGAATTTGGTAAATTAAAATATGTACACCACACCATAGACACGTATTCAGGTTTTCAATGGGCTACTGCCCTGAGCTCAGAAAAGGCTGATTCAGTAATCACACATCTATTGGAAGTTATGGCCATCATGGGAATACCTGCACAAATAAAGACAGACAATGGTCCAGCATATGTATCTAAGAAAATGAAACGCTTTTTTGCTTATTATAATATAAAACACATTACAGGTATACCACATAATCCCACAGGTCAGGCAGTTATAGAAAGATCAAATCGTACTATAAAGGATATGCTGAACAAACAGAAAGGGACCGAAAATACCCCCAGAAATAGATTACATAATGCTTTATTGACCTTGAATTTTCTTAACGCTAATGAGAAAGGAACGACAGCAGCAGAAAGACATTGGATAATGGAAAAGTCTGCTGAACTAAATCAACCAATTTATTTCAAAGATGTACTGACCTCTCAATGGAAGCCAGGAGATGTGCTACGTTGGGGAAGGGGTTTTGCTCTTGTTTCCACAGGAGAAGAAAAATTGTGGATACCATCAAAATTAATAAAGGTTCGATTTGAAGAGGAGAAACCTCTTGGAAAGGAGAAATGACAACTCATCCACAATGATGATATTCCTACAGGTGGTAAGAAAAACATATAGAATGGGGGCAGGGTTCTGTTCTTATCTCCACAGGAAAACACTCATCTTTGAAAAATTCAAGGGATCCTGGATGTTTGGATACTGACAGATGGAAAAATACTTGCCCAATAGGAACTATTAAGAAAACTGAATAAGTTGTGTAAGTAAAATATACTAAACCATATTTCTAAATTTATAGAGCTGGTTTTGAAGTTGGACTCTGGCTCAGTCCCTCTCCAATTCCAAGCCTGTTGGTAAGAGAAAAACCCAGAGTTTCTGGAGTTTCTGTCTCATGTCAAGAGCCATGATAGGGGACAGAAAGAAATATGAGTTTAGAAAACATCTTTGCTTTTCTTCATATCTATCATACTTTTCATTGAATATATCTATCATTCCTTTCATTGAATATATGTGTGTGTGTGTATGTGTGTGTGTGTATGTCTATATGATTGATGTTTAAGTTTTTCACAATGAACAATGAGTTTTTCCTGAAGTGACATTTAAAGTTTCCAGGAAGAAGATGGGGCCCCATAACAACGACTCCACCTGGTTGATATGACGTCATGATACCGATAGCGCTACTACAAGACCTGTTTTGGGTACCAGCTGCACAAGACGATCCCAACTTGGTCAGCTGAAATGGTGCACCTCTTATACAACATTCTGGCCAGACCTGCACAAAATACTCAGAGACTATTTGCAATTTTAAAAGACATCGATCTTGAAATTTAACCATCATTTTACTTTCACAGGATCCCCCAGAAAGAACGTCGCCCCCATGACAGCTGGAAGTAACTCTAGAGGACGACGTCCCCTCTCCCAGTAAAGTTTGCCCTTGGGTTTAGGGACATCATTTAGGGGTTGATTATAAATTGGTATATGGTTGAGGGTTGGGGAAGGAATTTTATAATAAGCTCAGGGATCATTTGAAAAAAAAAAAAAAAAAAAAAAAAAAAGAGGGATAATAGATTGGTACTTGTTGGTACTTGTGAGTTATTGTTTTGAGACAAATGTATTGGTATCGATTCTTATATATTGATACAAAGTGAAATTATATTGACTATTGTATGCATGCATGTTTCTACCTCTGTTTAAAAACATTTTTTATGTATTGACATATATTGTATTGATATATATTGTATATATTTACCATATTGCAGTGTACATTTCTACCTCTGATTAAGATATTTACATATTGCTTGTGTATTGATATATATTTACCATACTGCAATGTATATTTGTACATTGCTTATATTTGGAGGTCATTGTCCTCATTTGTTTCACAGTTATTTATTGTCTTAGTCTTTAAGTTAGATAGGTATTGAGAATTATATAGATCAATAGTATTCTAAGTTTGTCATTTATAATTAGACTAATCAGGTTCTTTAGATACATAGAGATTATACTCAGTATAGATAGATAATCTTCAACCTCTTCAAAGAGCTGTAGAAAATGGCCTTTAATCTAACTCAGAGTTTTGTGGTAGTGAGACACAATTGCTCCTGGCAACACCGCTCTATTCCCGAGAGAATGTTGAGCACCAAAGACACTCCACCCGGAGCCTTTCTTCTTGGCTGAACTGGCCTTTGGGTAAAGAAATGCCCATACCTCAACCACTGACAGAAATACAGAGTATCTGTGAATGGAAAAAACAGGACTGTCATATCCTGCCAAGACAGGGTAAGATAGTTTTGACAAGTTTCTTGCCTTTGAAAATGGTGTGTCAGTTATGTTAGGCCTTAGCCAAAGTTGGTTGCTTCAACGCTGCAAACGTGACCTTGGGTGATTGCCCAGGTAGCTAGTTGTCTCTGTGATTTGTTGCATGTTTTAGAAGTTGTTTGATTGCACTTCCTAATTACTCAGGTAACATTATTTCCCTTCTCAGATCTTCGATGGGGTTGAAGACTATATAAATGTAGTTACTTTCGACTCATGACTTAGCCAAGCTATTTATTATATAAGACCTAAGCTAGTTAGAATAGGATATTTGTACTTATTGTATATAATTTCATAGTAGGTTTAGAACTCTCTTACTTAAATAAAAGGGGGAGGTGTTGCGGGAGGTCCTTCCGCTCCTCCAGCCAATAGCCACCAAGATACCAGCCCATTGGGGCGTGGTATCTTTCCCTTTAAAAAAAGCGGCCACTTCCCTCCTCTCTCTCTTTACTTCCTGCTCCGGTTCCGGCGACTAGACTTCTTCCTAATTGCGTGCGTAGAGGGCTGTTGTCTGGGACGGTGATTTGTAAGTTTATTCCCTTTTAAATAAATACCACCCTATTAATCACAATTCCAAACTGGTGTGGGATTGTTTATGACTTGCGCCTTCAGCCACCAAGTATGTATGCATTTGATCCTCAGAAGCCACATGGTAAGAGAGATCTGACTCCCACAAGAGCCTTCAGATCTCCATGCATGGGCCACAGCATGTGTGCATCCACCCACATACACAATTAACACACAAAGTTTTATATACGAGAAAAATCTACAGGGGAGACATTTTTGTTTGCTTCACAGAGAAAAGTCGAGGAACAGCTCCGCTCTTTCCTCTGACCCCAACTGCTTGTTATTTTGTTCACTCTTAATCAAGAAAGACACTAACAGCAAATTAGACTCTCTCCCTGTACTGAAACCCCACGCCCTATAAAAATGGAAGCTTCGGGCGAAAGCTACGAAGCAGAAGCTGTTTTAATTTCTTGTTTATACTAGAGTGGAAAGGGTTAATCTTTATTTTCAGTAGAGTAAGCTTCATGCACTACAACCACAAACTTTCATCAACTCATAATATAGGTTATAATATTTAATTCCAAGTTGTTTTTATGTAATATACTTAATTATTTGTCAAGTAATCTGTTTTTAGAAAATTGGTAGTGCATACGAGTCTGATAAGAATACTATTTAGATAGACACAAACAGTCTGGGATTACAAAATCTAATCTGTTCAGACTAAAAGCAAATATTTATTCAGCTACAATATACATGTCTATCTTTGTGGGGAAGAAACATTTGTTTCTCAATGAAAGATAAATTGTTATCTCAATCATGCACAATTTCTATTCAATGTGAAGTTTAAGTTTTTGTGCTCATTTTGAATCTGGAGGTGATTAACTGTTACTTCCAGGGGAGGGAATCCTGGGAAAGGGCTGAAATCAGAGAGCAGTGTTTAAAGAAGCCTCTTCTCAATTAACTACCAGCCCACTGCAGACGCCAGCTTTCCAGAAAGGAGAAGGGGGTGGAGAGCCAATCAGGCTCTTCCAGTCTGCCTTCTGTTGCTGTGATAAACACTGTAACTCGGGGAGAAAAGGGTTTATTGGTTCACATGTCCCAGTCCAGCTCAACTGCTGAGTCAGAGCAGAAACTCAAGCAGGAGCACAAGAAGAGCCGTGGGGAAAATGGTTTACTGGCTCTCTCTCCATGGCTTGCTTAGGACCTCCTCACCAGGGATGACACCATTCATAGTGGGCAGAAATCACTAAGAAAATGCCCCACAGATTTGTCTACAGGGAACCTGGGGGCAGCATCTTCCTACTAAGGTTTCTCCTTTCCAGATGACTATGTCAAGCTGACATGTGGGGTTGGAGCATGGCTCAGCAGTTAAGAGCACTTGTTCTTACAGAGAACCTGGGTTCAGTTTCCAGCACCTACATGGTGGTTCACAATCATCTGTAACTCAGTTCCAAGGGATTTGAAGCTGCCTTCCAACCTCCATGGACACCAGGCATTTACACATATACATGCAAGCAAAAAGCTCATACACACAAAATAAAATGGGGGGCAGGGAGATTTGGGCCAGATTGACAACTGAACGTAAAGTTTAACCATGTACAACTCAGTAACATAATAAACTAGAAACTTTGTGTTCTATAGTGAGCATATATTATTGGACACTAGTGCTCTGAAACTAAAATTAAAGATAAAAACAAGCTCATTATGCATGTTGTAAGGAAAGGAATTAAGGGTAATTCAGGCGCACCTGAAGCCTCACAATGGCTCTCATACGTACTAGCCCCGTGGACTGGGACATGCCACTTTTCCAAGAAACAAACAAACAACAGCTAGCAAGCATTCTCTGCTCTCTGTTCTTGACTATGGATGATGTGATATGACTAACTGCTTGAGTCTTTTTTGCCTTGGCTTCCTTGCAGTAATGGACTTGTATTTGGACCTGTTTAATGGGCCTGGAGTTGAAAGCCAACTAAACACTTTCCTCCCCTGATTGCTTTTGTTCAGGATATTTTTATCACAGCCCCAGAAATGAAATTAGAACAGCATTTTACTAAGTAAAGATCAGCAGCTTCAGTGAGGAACTAGAACTGGTGACCTGATGTAACATTTAGGAGCCATGTCCATCACCACAGAAACACCAGCATCTGTCTGTCAACACCAGGGACTACCCCACACCTCCTGACCAAATGATAATTCTTACCTCTCTGTGTAGTTTTATTTTTTGCTTTTGTCTTTGCATGGCTTTAGGATCAGACCAGGTTCTTGTGCATACTGGCAAGTGCTCCAACACCACAGAGTTATACCCTCAGCACAATGTATTACTTCCAATACTAAGGATTTTAATTCTTTTATCTTTGTACTTTATTAATGAAGTACAAGTAATTAGGATAATGGGGAAGCCACATGCCTTGATCTACCTAGGGCAGACTAATGGATATAACTTCTCTCCACTATTCTTTCTCTTACAGAGACCTGGAGTGGCTGATAAATTACATGATTACCTATTTATTAAGCATTTCCACCTTTGTTCTCCTATGGTCTTTCTTGTTAACCAATGAAACTTGCCAGCATTCTTCCTTGGGGGGGGGGGGTGAAGACCATTTACCACACCTCAGTGTATTGTCTCTCAATACCAAAATATTTGAACCACAACTTTTTCTTGTATTTCAAATGGCTCCATAACTCTTCTAATCCCTATGCCCGATGTCATCTCTTCCCACATCCTGTCCCATTCCCTATTCTTTTCTCCTAAATTAAGCCTTTGTCTCTCTCTCTCCCACTCTTGCCTGTATTTTCTTTCAAGTCACCCCTACGCTTGGAACAAACTTACTGATTCTCCAAATGTCTGTTTTCCAATCACTGTTTAAAAGCTACACCAGCCAGAAGCCTACCTGAGATGTACATGTCCTACTTACCAATAGAGCCCTTCACAGTAATGTTTTTAGGCTCACAGCCGAGATATTTCAAGGAATAACTGAAATATTTTAACTCACTACCATGTGTCTCACCATATTCTCTCATAGAAAAGTAGATGCTGATTCCTAAAAGCTTGACAGACAGCAGGCTTTCCACTCCACCTTCATCTATCAAACAAATGCACAATGCAGAGGGATCCTGTAAAAGTCAGAAATCCAAACCGTGCCCTCAAGGACACAGTGACAGACCCACACAGGTGCTCGCTGAGGCCACTCCCAATGTCATGGGGAGCAGGTGAGGTAGAGTTCCGGCCCTGCCCTGCTCCTGTCACCGACACCTGCTAGATTCTAAAAGCCACTCTGAGTCTCTTAGCTCAAACTGGCAGTCTGGAAAGTGACACATGTACAGAGGGAAGTCAGAAAAACAAGATGACACACGGGAAGCCATCTTGTTGGGTCAAAGACCACATTCTGGTCTCAGCATTCCCACTTAGCAAGATTTATTTTTATTTTGTGATGAGACAGGGTCTTGCTATGTAGCATGTACCTAGAACTCACTACCTAGACTAGGCTGGCACTGTATTTGTGATGATCTTTCTACCTCGTCTTCATGAATGTTAGTATGGGAAACCCTGTATGTTGTGGTTTTCAGTGGACTGTACAATAAGCAAAAAAGTAATTAGTTCTAGATAACCATGGATTGTTTAAAACAAACACTATAAATTAAAAATAAAATCTGAAACAGGACGACTTCAAAAAGATATTTTAATGCAACAATATATCTAAAACAATGAAAAATAAACTTTCTTCAAGTATTTGAAAACAAACAATACAAACCAAGATCAGCAGGCTAGTAAGTAGTAATTGTATTTCTATAAATATAGGCCATCAGAAGAAATGCCCATTGATATTTAAGAAGGAGAACCCAGTTTTGCTAAATGGACACCATCAGAGAATGCCATGTGTAGAACAAGGTTAGGAAGGATGACATGACAGCTATACGTGCATGCCATCATGCACATGTGTAGGGAAAGTGAATTATATGGCTTTGGTTCTGGGGACTGATGACATACCTCCACATATTCTAAAGGAATAGGGTCACTTGACTGCAGACTACTTACTGATCCGTTTTACTCCTGAAGTCCAAGGAACACTACTCCAATAAATACATGTCCTGATACATGAAAAGTAGTGTTTTTTGTACAGCACCAAATTTCACTTCAGGATACAGATACACTGAAGCATGCTAAATAGGAGCAGTCACTTCAAGAGTTCATCTTACTCTCCGGGATAGCACCCTCACTGCCACACAGCAAAACTACCACCATTTGACTGCAAGGGAATTGCATTGGTTTCACGAAAAACAAAACAAAACAACAAAACAAAAAATAAAAACAAAAAACCCAACACTATGCACAAAGGACAGGATCTCCCTCCAAGGAGCCAGCCTGGTCCAGTCAGTTTTTTCTCCTTCAGTCCACCAAAGTCAGATGGTGTAGTGTAGGAGGTATGTGCTGTCTGGAGGGAGTATGACACACAGACAACAGAAATGGCGGCTGAGCCTTTAAGATCTGTCTGCTCTTGAGAAGAACGGGTAAACGCCTGGTATGGCAGCAGACACCATAATCCCACAAGGCAGGTAGATCTTCTTGAGTTCAAAGACAGATTAGTCTACACTGTGAGTTCCAAGCCAACTGGGGGTATATAGTATGTCCCTGTTTTTTATTTTTAGAAGTGTAGGTACAGCTGCCTCTGCTGTTGTGTGTGTGTAGAGTCTATGAACACCGAAGAAGCATTAGATAGCAGAGTGTTCTTGTACTCTTGCTTCAAAGTACATTAAAAACCTAGCGACTATATTTTCTATGAAACAATGAGCTAAGACTGGAAATAAAAACCAAGCAGCATGTGGGCAGGGAGGGCTTTGGAGATCAAGACCAAACAACTCACAGGGCACAGGACAGGGGGAGTTCCAGCTAGAACTTGGTAGCCAAGGCCTTTGGTTTATACTGCCCAAAGGGTTTGAGTGGAGTACCTTCAGTGAAAACACATGTTCTTCATGTGTACAGAGCCAACGTACAAACAGCTTGTTCTTCTCAGTATTACATTCCCACTGGCTGAAGCAGTGAGTATGAAACAAAACCTCTCTCAACAACCACGGCAACAGGAAGTACTGCAGATTCTTATAACAATTACACCAAGTGCTACATAAAACTTGGTGGCCTGGATACCTCTTGCATTTGCTGCTTGGTACCAGGCACAGAAATTGACAGTGGCTCTTCAGAAAGACTATTTTAAAGTTAAGGAAGATAGGATTCTTTCCTTCAAAAAAGAGAGTCATAATTCACTGCGTCTAGAGCCTGCATGATGCAGCAATGCAGCGTTGGAAAGATGAGAAAACAGCAAGCAGAAAGGGACGAGCATTTAATACACAGAGATGATCTCTGACTAGCCTACTTACGAATCCTAAGAGGAAATCCAGATGCTTTGGTACAGTTAACTAAACTACAGTAAGTCCTTCCCAGACAGGCTCTTTTCTTTTTCAATTGAATACCTAAAAAATACTTTTCTGCAGCTTTTTATTCAGATTTGAGATGAATTTACTAATCTTTCTTTTACTTCTTAACATTTTTGCAGAAAAGACATTAAGTATCATTGCAGGTCCAGTACAACCTTCTGAAAGTGGTCTGAGAACTTTAGACTGAAGGAGATTACATGAAACATAATGGAACCACATAAGCAAGGCACAGACTATTCTTCTCAAAGGTTCCCAGTGTTACGACCACCAAGTGCTAGAAAGCAGACCATGCCTTGTGTGCCTACAGTTTCTAAGGAGGAAAAGAGTGAGGCTGGAATTTCCTTTTGGTCTTTAGGGTACACTACTTAGAAACACATGCAAGCAAGAAGGTAAATGACCAGCATAAAGTACAACAAGAAGAAAGGTTAAGTAAATACCTTGAAGTCTATCTAATTGCCATTTGTATAAAAATGTATATTTAGGGGGCTGGAGAGATGGCTCAGAGGTTAAGAGCATTGCCTGCTCTTCCAAAGGTCCTGAGTTCAATTCCCAGCAACCACATGGTGGCTCACAACCATCTGTAATGGAGTCTGGTGCCCTCTTCTGGCCTGCAGGCATACACACAGACAGAATATTGTATACATAATGAATAAATAAATATTTTTAAAAAAATGTATATCTAGGGGTCATTAAAGACACCACTAAGTCCCCAGGAAAATCACTTCTGCCTGTTCACTTAAAGTCAGAGGACGGGCACAATTATTCAGTCATTAAACAAAGGAATAACACGGAAGCTAGACGACTGTTAGTTGCCCTTCCAAAGAATGTCCAGTAGCTAACGAACTGCTAGGCTTTTCCCTCCTAGTAGTAGGTAAAAACCAAAGCATACCCTCTGCATTACCTCAGAAGTCTGCATCAATACTTATCTTATAGGATCTGGTTAAGAACACTTGGAGGGCTGATGGTGTGGTTCAGTGGAGGAACCAATTTGTTTGTTTGTTTGTTTTGTTTTTCGAGACAGGGTTTCTCTGTAGCTTAGGAGCCTGTCCTGGAACTAGCTCTTGTAGACCAGGCTGGCTTTGCCTCTCAAGTGTTGGGGTTAAAGGTGTGAGCTACCACTGTCCCGCTAGAGTCAATTCCTAATGCGTATGAGACTCTGGTTTCAATCCTAGCACAATGGGGGATGGGGACTGGGACAGGGATGACCAAGTGGTGTGGAACAAATGTTTATATTCTGTCAATTATATTTTAAATAAACGCTGATTGGCCAGTAGCCAGGCAGGAAGTAGAGGCGGGTTGAGGCGGGTCAATGAGAACAGGAGAATTCTGGGAAGAGGAAAGCCCATTCTTCTGCAGTCCCGGCGCAGACACAGAAGAAGCAAGATGTGACTGCCTCGCTGAAAAAGGTACCGAGCCATGTGGCTAACATATACTAGAATAATGGGCTAATATAAGTTATAAGAGTTAATAAGAAGCCTGAGCTAATGGACCAATCAGTTTATAACTTATGTAGACCCCTGTGTGATTTCTTTGGGACATAACGATTGCGGGAACCAGGCAGGACAGAAACCCCGAAAACAAACCCCAAATAAAAAGCCAATGCAGGCAGGGAGAACAATTATGGATAGGGTGGGGAGGAAGTAAAAAAGGGGGGTCATAACCTGGGTATCTTACATCTACTCACTGTACTCCCTAAAATATCAAAATAATCCAAATCTTGACCAAAATTTAAGAGCAAATTTGCACTCCCCACGCTACAAATCTACAGAACTGTGTAAGGTGCAGAAGCAGAGAACCACAGGGAGGAGGCATCTTGACCGAGCAGACTCTCTAGAACACTATGCAGAAGCTGAAAGAGCAAAACAGCAGCATTTCCTGTTTACACAGTCTACATCCAATCTCAAGAGCCCTAGGTTTATAAAGTATCTCCAAAGAAAACTGTAAGTGGGTACAGAATGTAAATTCAAATTTAGATGCAATACAGCTTAAAATGTATAATAAATCATGTTTTAACGTGGCTTTAGGGTAGGCTGAAATGTAACATGGGGAGCTACTTAACTGATTCATTCTCTTAGGAAAAGCACAAGGGCCAGGACAATGCAGGAGAGTCACTGTTTGGAGCCAGAGGACTGAAGCTCCAGAAGGGACTTTTCCACTTGTGGCAAGTTCTATAATCACTCCGTGTATCTGTGCCTTACCCATAAAATAGGAAGAATAAGGTGACATCTCATAGAGCTATTCTGAAGATTAAAGTAGAAATAATTAATAATTGGAAGCACATTTGTTAAAGAGATCAGAAAATACCAGCTATTACCAATGCTAGACAAGGGGGCACAGCACACAGATACATTGGATCATGTGATGCCTTCAAAAATTCACAGGGTCCATCTAGGGTTTATTTAAAATTAATTTTTTGTTTTTTGTTTATTTTTCAAGACAGGGTTTCTCTGTGTACCTTTGAAGCCCATCCCAGATCTCACTGTGTAGACCAGGCTGGCCTTGAACTCACAGAGATCCTCCTGTCTCTGCCTCCTGAGCACTGGGATTAAAGGCATGCACCACCACTGCCCAGCTAAAATTAAGTTTTAATGAACTAGCTCTTATAAACAGTTTTTTTGTGGTAAACAAGTACCCTCCAGTTTAAGATCCAGCTAAGAAGACACATGGCCACACGGCCACGCCATTCTCCAATTCCTATTACAACTCAAATAGGAAATGGTAAAAGATAGAACAGAAATGAAAATTTCAAACCTAAAAACATGACTTTTTGGTTTTGTTTTTGAGACAGGATATCACCATGTAGTCCTGGCTGGCTTGGAACTCACTATGTAGACTAGGCTTGCCTTGAACTCAAAGAGCTTCACCTACCTTTGCTTCCAGAGTGCTGGGATTAAAGGTGTGCATCACCACACCCAGCTACAAGTACTGAGAACAGAAGAAGCTATCTACTGAGAATTCACTAAGCACATGTGTGGAGAGCCACTTCTTTCTAATGCTGTGACAGTCAGTAAGATGAAACTCTGCTCATGACAGGGACTCCAGAGAGAGAGACACACACACACACACACACATAAACACAGAGACAGAGACTTAGATTGCAACCCCAGCTTTATGATCTCTGCTAAGCCACCTAATGTCCCTGCTTCTCTCTGCTTTCTTGTCTTTTTTAGCACAGAAATAATCTCGTCACTGTAACTCAGAGGGTGGTGATTAGACTGGATGCAACGTCCACTCTGCAGCCAAACTGAAGTGAATTTCCCTTCCTCCTGTGGTGTGATGGTTTAGTCACCAAGTCCTGGTAGGTGAAGCATTACCTGCTGCTTTACATCACTGTCTATTTAAGCTCGGGAAGTCAAATAAACGTGAAGGGCTGGCATCATGACATGCCAAGGCATGGCAAGTGGGTGGAATTACTTTTCTTCCATATATGGGAAACCCTGTATGTTTAACTCTGAGACATTCAGTAACCAAGAATATTTCTCTAATAAGCGGTTGTGCAAGTCTGCATGTCTGAATGTGCACATGAAAAATTCCCTACAAATGGCAGCCGCAGGGGAAGAACATCCAGCATGGGGAATTTACATTGGTCTATATAGTCTATATTGCATAAGAAAGTGTTCAGGAACTCAGGCCACACCTACACACTCACAGAACACACCAACCATGGCTACAGTGTCTCCTTACCCAAGAAGACCTTCACGGGAGGAGCACATGGTGGTTAAAGATAGATTACTACTTTTTAAAAGCAAACGGAAAGTTCATAGCTTTCCTTCTTAATTTTGTTCCCTCAGGTCATAATACTCAGGACATTCTTTCCACAGTATAAAGATACACATCATTAATAAGTATCATCTGCTATATTTTAACAATTAACTTAAATCCAATTTTTCCCTTTTGTTAATCAACTTGTATAGTACATCTGGGAGTCTTTCGTTGGTGTTTTGTTTTGTTTTTTAAGATCACCAGGATGAACTATTCTAACATGCTGAGTGGAGTTGAAATACTGGTGCTCATTAAATCATCTTGTACGGAAGGTATTTTTTTAAACATTTCTAATCAGGCACAGCATAAGCTTAGCTTTTCTATTAGGTAATTTTGACTTAAACACCAAGAGTCTGATGAGACGGTGTAGTGGACAGAGCACAGAGACCTGAGTTTGAATCCCCAGCAAGCACATTCTAAAAAAAATCACACTGAAAGCTGAGAAAAGAGTCAGGCATGGCTGAGCCCACCTGTAACTCCAGCACTGGAAGCAGACACCTCCCTGGCTAGCCAGACTAGCTAACACACGAGCTTCACGTTCAGTGAGTGATCCAGTCTAAAGAAGAGGGGAACAACAGAGGACATCCAGTGTCTTCCTCAGATCTCTGCATGTGTGCGCACGTGCATGTGTGTGTATATGCAATCACACACACAAATTAACACAAAAGTTCTAATATACACATTGATATATTTTATTACTGTACTGACTAGTTTAGTGTCAACTCAACACATGCTAGAGACATCTGAGAGGAGGGAGCATCCTGAGAAATGCCTCCATAAGATGTGGCATGTTCATAATCAGTGATCAATCAGGAGAGGGTGGTGCCAACCCTGGGTTGGTGGTCCTGGGCTCTATAAGAAGGGGGGCTGAGCAAGCCATGGGGAGCAAGCCAGTAGGCAGCATCCTCCATGGCCTCTGCATCAGCTCCTACCTGCAGGATCCCGCCCTGCAGTGATGAGCAGTGCCGTGGAAGCGGAAGACAAATAATTTTTTTCCCCAAGTTGCTTTGGACATAGTGTTTTGTTATAGCAAGAGAAACCCTAACAAGACACTTAGCCACATAACTGAAATTCCATTTTGCCATGTGGTTATAGTCACTTGCCTCCATAATTCACTTATGTCAAAGTAAAATGATCTTTTTTTTTTTTGGTGGTTAGAGGTATAAAGCTTGTTAGGGCAATCCTGTTTGGAAACTGTTAGTGCTGTGTTGAAATTTTATGAGACAAATTTAAGTTAAGATAATGCTACTTCTCTCTATATATTCTTTCCCTTACTAGAGCTACAGAGTACATGTTTTTTTGGAAGGCATCTTTCAAGGTATGTTGCCATCACCTCTGTGGTCATGGCTTACCAGATATTTAATAAGTGGAAAATTTGTAAAGCCTTTTACTGAGAAAAAGGTCTGCAACTTACATAACATATTCCAGAAGAACTAAAGACCACACAGTTTTACTTTAATCCTTTAAAACCCCCCACCCCGTGTGTGTGTGAACTCTAACTAGATCTCCCATCATCTCCTGACCCTTAGTGGTTCCGTTATGATGTCACCGTGATGTGATAGGACAGCTACCTTTTCATAACTACACAAGATAATCTTTGAGGAACTGGTGATTAGGAAGCCAAACAAGTTTACAAATGTTAATTTCAGTAACCTAAAATCATTCATTCTCAGCAAATATAAAACATTTATTGAGTAGCCAACTATTGTATTAGGTGTTTGGGATCAGTTACTAAAAACACATCCACGGGTCTGGGTTAGCAATACAGTGGTAGAACACTTGCCTAGCATATACAAGACCCCAAGTTCAACCCCCTTCACCTAAGACAGACAGACAGACAGAGACACACACACAGATACACACACACACACACACTTCTTGCCCCTGAGAGACTAGGGCTGCAGCTCAGTATGCAGAACATTTGCCTAGCATTGGAAAAGCCCTGGAATCAGTCCTGCATAAACCAGCTCCAGCACTCATGAGGCGGAGGCAGACAAATCAGAAATTCGGGTTCATCGTTGGCTACATAGTGTGTATGAGGTTAGCCTGAGATACACGCGACACTATCTCAAACAGCACAAAACAACAGTCTTTTGGGAGTAGAGGAGAGAACACCTTAAGAGCAAACATGAAGGAATTCTAACATTTAGAACAAAAAGCCTTAAAAACAAATGTCAAGAGTGGACTACAGGCTAGGAATATGCTTTCAGAGAAGGCAAGAGAAGAGGATGGGCCAGAGCTGTGGATCTGGCAGTGGTGCCCAGTGCAGATGCAGTTGAGTGTCTCAGGATCTGCTTTCTGCCCTCCCGGCACTCTAGAGGAGAAAGAAAACTCAAGCAGACTACACACTAAGTTAGAATGACTCCTAAATCAACTGCTGAATTGTCTTTTCTTCCCAGCTTTTCTAACCTGGATTCACTTGTCCTATGTTGATTTATATCACACAGAGTACAACGCAGCAAATCTCTAGGACTGAACACCACATCTTAGAGCACAGAGGAAGCCTGATGACAAGATCAAGTACCGAGTATTGTAATTCAAAAGGAAACCATAATGGTTTAAGTGGGATAATACATTTCATTTCATGCCACAAAAGAGGCACGGAATCAATAAAGCATACAGCCACAACAGAATTATTAAGACAATATCAGATGCATGAAAAATTATTACTATGGCTTCAAATATTTATGCTACAGATTTTGTGAGTGGCACACCAGGGCAAGACTGGTCCAGCGATTTTACAGAGCTCTTTGGAGAAAACTCATGTCACAAACTCCTACATTTCGGATGAAGTTGTAGTCTTCTGAAAGCAAAAAATGGCCCAGATGTGACTTTTTAAACTATGTATAATAAAGACACCAAATGGGCAAACAAAACAAAACCAACTCTTTTAAATTTGAGAGTGCTATACTTTAATAATGTTGTGCTTAGTTAGAATTATAAATCAATTCAGACTTTTTTAAAAAAATAAATGTATACACATTCTAAACTCAGCCATAGGATGAATAATTCAGCTGGCACCATTCTGATACAGTTCCCCACATCACTTTTTTTTTTAATTGACTTTAATTGTTAAAGTCTCTCTGCTATAATCAGTCTCAGTGTTGGCATATTGCTGGAACTCAGAATCTTTGTTCTGAAAGTCTTAAATGCACGACAATCCCTAGAAGGAATGAACTTTGACAAAAACCACCAAGTAGAACTCAACTGCTTACAAATAAAAAAATACCCAAAGTAAAAGAAAACAGAGACATATATATGAAATGCCATGCCCGATCACTGAAGGCTGCTAGATGTCTGGTCCCAGATGCAATACTAAGGCATCCCTGGCAGGGCACAGAGGCCCTCACCTGCAAATCTTAGTACTTGCGGGCGGGGGGAGGGGGGGGAGGCTGAGGCAGGCAGGAGGACTGAAGCTGATCTGGCTTCACAGTGAGTCAGAGGAGACTCTGTCTCTTGAAAAACAACAAAAATACTGAGCAATCTGTCCCAACAAAAGAGCCTATTTCTCCACCCAGAACACATCATGTACTCTCCTGTATGTAGCCTCTGAAACCTGTGCCTCTGGGGACATTTTGGATCCTGCCAGAAGGGTCCCCTGCTGCCTGTCACCATTTCCCACTGAAGAAATAGCACAAGTCAGGCGTTTTGCCAGTGATCTGTGTCTGGAAGGAAGTGCTGTTGCCGCCTAGTGCAGGACTACGAAGCAGCAGTGGCCGAGTGAGCATCTGCTACTTTGCCTCCCGATGGTCTGGCGGTGAGGATGACCGCAGCCCCGTAACTGCTTCTTCTTTCTACCCACAGCACATAGCCACTCTGCTGAAGGCCATTTTCAGCTTGTCCATGTAGGCTGTTTACTCCTGTGATAAACTTTTGGTCAAATTGATATGATATACCTTAAAAACAGCAACAGTGTCTCCTTTTATCTCCTGCTGTGTGGACTGCAGACTTTACAGTGAACTACCCCAGGCTCTTTGGATGAGGCTGAGACTCTGGGAGTGTGGAGGATTCTTGGTCTGAAGCATTTATGGGCATAGCTACCACCTCTGCTCAGGTTCTTCCATGAGAAGGAAGTTGCTAATGTCTTGTCTGTTATGGGGGTGGGCTCTGTTTTCCAGCTATATACATAAGCTTCATTAAAAAAAAACCTGTATTTATATACAATAATTTTCTGTCTTATGGACAGAAGGTCCATAATTTTTGGTAGATTCTAGAAAGTTCAATGATCCCCAGAACACCATGACCAGTGTACACAGACAAGCACTAACTACCCAAAAGCAGAATTCAAGTACCCAACATACTTAACATGCTTAATGGGATCTTAATACTGAAAAGCAGATGTGACAGAAGAAATTATTTTTAACATTCCTGGGTTTTTTTCTCGACATCCTAGCATCAAGCACCAAAAAACTTAACAGTAGCAAAAAGTAGTGTCCTTGCAACAAAGCGTCTCAACATACAAAGCCTTTCATTTTTCATTGCTTCTACTTCAACTGAAACAATGCTAAACAACTATATATTTGACACACACATACATGCACACATATATACATACATACATATATATATATGTATACACACATGTGTACACACACACTCTAAATATCCTGGAGCCAATTAAAAAGAAAGGAAAACAGGTATTCAGAGATTTCTCATAAAATTTGCCACTCCAGGGGCTGGAGAGATGGCTCAGTGGTTAAGAGCATTGCCTGCTCTTCCAGAGGTCCTGAGTTCAATTCCCAGCAACCACATGGTGGCTCACAACCATCTGTAATGAGGTCTTGTGCCCTCTTCCTGACTGTAGGCATCCACAGACTGAATATTGTATACATAATAAATAAATAAATATTTAAAAAAAATTTGCCACTCCATCAGAAAACTGAACTTTGTACAGCTACTAGCAATGAATTCAAACCCTCAATTACTAAAAATCCTAAAGCTGGTTTCAACACAAATGAAATCTAAGATTGGGAGCTTGAGAAGTGCTCCAAAGACTCCTGGGGTGGAGTGGAGGAGCGTCCAGGTGTGTGAGGCACAGGGATTTGTGAACTATGCCCTCCCCTAAAAGAGGCTGTCACCCCACATTAAATAAAGACAAATGAAAGTCCCCAAAACTAGAGTCAGACTTATTGAGGAAGATATGTTCTCATGGAAGGGATCTGAGAACTTTATATAAACCAAAGCATTCTTATTTTCATAAACTGTACTGTGAGGAGAAATTATGATTACATAAATAAAGACCAAAATAATAAAATACACGGGAAATACTGAATCAATCCTGGACACCAACTTCTACAATGAGTTCTGTCAGATACAGACTGCCTAGGAAGATAAGAAGACTGAACAAAATCCCCTCTTGTAAGAAATGATTAAAGTATCCCAGGTCTACTTAAGGGGAAACTGAGTCATGACACGTGGTTTCCAAGCCTCCAAGGTGTATGAACCATGCTTCTTGTCAGACATTTGTGTGCTTCTCTCAAGCACAGAGTGGGAACCAGCAAGAAGCAGTGGGAGGCAGGCTTAGAGTCTTTGTAAATCCCAGCAGCAGAACCCTCCCTCCTCCTGAGGAGGAGCCCAGGAGCTCCCTGAGTTCTACAGAAGTACTGTGACATCTGTCCGAAAGGAACTGCAGTCAATGACTGAGCTTTCTATCAGTCCTTATGGCAGCAGCTTCTGTTCGACTAAGTCAGCTACCTCCTTCTGATGACACGCGCTGACAATGCTCTCCAGGAACTGAATCACACGGTAAGCACTCTGCGAGTGTCTGTGACTGCTCTATTTAGACTTGGTCTGCCCTCTGTAAAACGCTCTGTTGAAGAACCTCTCTACTACTGGGACTAAACCACACTTGACCATGTGTCATAGCTGATTAGTCACCTGCAAATTAGCACAGCATAACAGGTGGCCAGAGTCTTCTCTCACTAAGCACTACCCTAGATTGCAGGGGTGGGGTTGAGCAT
This sequence comes from Chionomys nivalis, assembly GCF_950005125.1. Taxonomy (NCBI): domain Eukaryota; kingdom Metazoa; phylum Chordata; class Mammalia; order Rodentia; family Cricetidae; genus Chionomys; species Chionomys nivalis. Next base: position 12,119,660 of record NC_080099.1, read on the forward strand.
GGAATACTCCTTTACCCTATGTGAATATGTCACTGTGACTGGTTTATAAAGAAGCTGACTGGACAATAGCTGGGCAGGTAGAGGTTAGGGGGGGCTTGAAGACAAAAAGAAAGCTCCAAGAAGAAGGGGAGGAGTCTCAGAATCGTTAGTGGAGAGAAGAGATGAACTTGCCCTACTGAGAAAAGGTACCAAGCCATGTGGGCAAAGCTTAGATAAGAAATATGGATCGATTTAAAACTTAAAGAGTCAACTAGTAACAAGCCTGGCCGAGCATTTATAATTAATAATAAATCTCAGTGTGGTTATTTGGGGACTGGCAGGCAGGTCAGAAAATCTGCCTACAGCTGAGGCTGCAAGCTGGTGGAGAGAAGAGGCCTAACTCCAGTCCATGTTCCTAGCCATCACACCGTGTTAATACTGGCAAGGCCTGGAAGACACAGAGGCCAGAGCAGCACATCTGGTAAATAGTCCTGGAATAAGACAAGAAGGTGAAAACTGTTGGGGAACAGTCAAACCCTGTTTCAAAACACTGGACAGCTTCCTGGGCCCCACAGCACTTCCTCAAGCACCAACCTCAGACGACCAGGCCTGGCAGTTCATCACAGATACACAGTAAGGCTGCGTGGGTCTTGGGAAGGTTTTGGAGTGGAAACCAAAATACCCTTTAGAGGTGAGCAGAGGAGGGAGTCAGGGCAGGTAAGGTATAGAGGAGGGAGGGGTCAGCAGAGAGAAGGTGCTGAGGAAGTGGAAAGCACAGGCAGGATTCGGTCTAACTTAAGACATGAAGGAGGGACTCAGGCTCAGGCTGAGGCGTCAGTTATTCTTCTATGGTGACCCCCACCCCTTGCCCACCAACTAACTTCTCCCTCTCATCCCCTCCCACATCATCTCCCTGGGGTTTCTTCCTCCGTTTTCTTCTATCTTCTTAGTTGATCCTGTATTTCTCTCCTATCTGCTCCAGCAGCTGTAACCGAATGGCAAATAAGTAATGACATCTATACTTGTCTAAAACTTGGTACAACTTGACTTTTTAATTTCTCTCTTGTAAATGAGTAATAAACATAAAGTTTAAACAAATCATTTCTACCGTTCTACAGAGTCAAGGCTGATCAACCAAACACACCCATAAGAACAGGGTGGAGCCCTGCATAGAGTGCTCAGGTGTGCTTGCCCAGCTCAGACACAAAGCAGACAGAGCACAACAACTGCCAACTAAAGAAAAGATCTAGAAAGGGAGCGGAATACAGAATGCACACAGTGTTTGTGTTGGTCAAAGCCTCTTCCTCGCCCAGGCACATAAAGTTCTCAAGAAGACATTTATAAGAAAATAAATGCAAGCCGGGTGGTGGTGGCGCACGCCTTTAATCCCAGCACTTGGGAGGCAGAGGCAGGTGGATCTCTGTGAGTTCGAGGCCAGCCTGGTCTACAAAGGGAGTTCCAGGACAGGCTCCAAAGCTACAGAGAAACCCTGTCTCGAAAAATAAATAGATAGATAGATAGATAGATAGATAGATAGATAGATAGATAGATAGATAAATGCAAGCCACCACAGGATTGCTTGGTAGTATTTTAGATATAAAATTTCACCTTTATCAATTAGCAGTTACATATCCCATTAAAGCATGCAACTATCAGGGGCACACAACATGCAGCATGCAATAAATGGGCAGCAGAGGTTAATAACCTGGAAGCATAGGATCTGAGAATGTGAGAACAAGTTAAAGACAAGAGTTCCTCTCCATTGTCACTGAGAGTCGAGAAGCAATGCTGAAGCGTGGAACAGTGAGAGTGGGGAAAATATAGTTTGTCCAACACATAGACATATCTCCGCAAGTGGCGGCAGGTATAACTGAAAGACAAAGGCAAAAGGAGAGAAACAGAAGAAAGGTGTTTTCCTTTGAAAAACAAATCATCCTTTATATCCTCAAAGCTTTCTGTGTCTTCACTACATGATGTGGGGGTGGCGAGATGGGGGTACTCTTAAAAGAACACAAACAAGAGAACAAATAACTAGAGTAAAGATGGGCAAAGGTACAAACAGATGGCAAATGAGCACACATGGCATCACCAAAGTGCAAACAGTGAGACATCACTACAGACTTACAGAATAAGCAATATCCACTAGTGACACACATGCTGGTGATGACAGAGGGCAATAGGAACTCTCATTCTGGTTGAAGAAAATCCAAAATGGTGCAGCCAATTCAGAAAACAAGCAGGCAGTTTCTTACAAAACTATTCACCATGTTCCTTGACATTTGCACAAAGGCACTGAAACTTATGTAAATATGAAACAGTGCACATGCATGTTTATAATACCTTTATTCATATTTGCAAAATCTGGGCAGCAGGCAACTACAGAAACTGAGGTCTATCTACATAGTGGAATATTTGGAGCTAGACAGAAATGGGCTCTTGAGAAAAGTCAGAGGAGAACCCAAGTGCATATTACTGAGAAAAAGCTAATCCATAAGTGTATATCCTATGGTCCTAGATGGCCTTCTGGGAAGGGCATACTACAGGGCCAACGTGAAGATCACAGTTGTGAGAGCTGTAGGGAAGGCGATGGGGAAAAGGGAGAGCAGTGGGACTGTTTAGGATAATGCCAACGATCATCAGAAATAATGTTCATCATACATTTGCCCAAATCTACATAATCATTACCCTAATGTACATATACAGGCTTTGGTGTGTGCCAGCATAGGTTCATGAGATGCATCCAATGTTCCACTCTGGCACAGCATGCAGACAGCAGAGAAGATTGAGGAGGAAGGACGTATATGGGAAACCTCTACACTTTTTGTTCAATTTTACTGTGAACCTAAAATTGCTCTTTTAAAAAAAAAAAAAAGCAGAGACAGAAGTCTCAGAATCTAATAGTATACACATACACACACACATACACATGTATCTTATAGTGAACCACGTGAAATCTGTCGTGGTAGAATAAGGTGACAGAAGACATTCTCTCTTCACAGTGATACAAATGCAGCTCTGAGAGGGGCAGCATTACAACATCAAAGACCAAGGGAATAAGAGAGTGGCAATCAGGAGCCTCAGAAGACTGGATCCAGTGTGGCCACAGGCAGATTTAGAACATTGGGTATTTGATCTCTAAAATCCTTGGTTCTATAAACAACACAGAACAAAAACCAAACCAAAATAACAATAAAAAATAAAAACCTCTGAAGTTCTACAATCTTTTGATGCTATATTACAAGAAAATAAAATAATAAGAGGAACACTACAAACTGTTTTTATTGTCAGAACACTTTCACTGGTGGCACATTATAGGTCACTAAAACATAACAAGTTTTGAGGCTGAAGAGATGGCTCAATGGTTAAGAGCACTGACTGCTCTTCCAGAGGTCCTGGTTCAATTCCCAGCACCCACATGGTGGCTCACAACTGTATTTCCAGTTCCAAGGGATCTGATGCCCTCTTCTGACCTCTACAGAGCAGGTACATGCTGCACAGATACACATGCAGACAAAACAAATTTGAAAGAAGAAAATGTGTAGTTGATATGACAACGCAAACAACAAAATAATGAACATATCAAGTAACACACTAGATTAAGTCTTTAAAACCGTGTTAAGGAACTACATCTAGAAGCATATAAAGTCATCAAGAGGAGACTTATCTATAAAGTACGTTGAACACCAAGTAAACTAATAAATTAGTAGGTTTGAAAATTTCTAAATTCTCATAAATGAACAATCCACTTATCCATTAGCCATTAGCCAACCATAAACTAAACAGCTAATACTGTGTACAAGTACTATGTATCAGTCTTCTCCATGTGTAACTGCACTGTATATCAGCCTTCTACATGTGTAACTGTATGTATAACTCTATGTATGTAACTGTGCCATATACCAGTCTTCTTCATGTGTAACTGTGCTGGCTACAAAGAGAGGGACAACACAGATTCCTGCTGCTATACTGTCAGAGGAAGAGATAACAATAAAACTATGAAAAACTGAGTCACAAGACACTAATATGTCCAAGAGAAGACAGTCTAGAAGTCACTAGAAATAGTCAGGGATATTATGGACTCTGAGACTCAAGCATTAAAGAACAAAAACTCAGGAGAATATAGAAATTTGCTTTTGAGCCGGGCGGTGGTGGCGCACGCCTTTAATCCCAGCACTCGGGAGGCAAAGGCAGTGGATCTCTGGGAGTTCGAGGCCAGCCTGGTCTACAAGAGCTAGTTCCAGGCCAGGCTCCAAAGCTACAGAGAAACCCTGTCTCGAAAAACCAAAAAAAAAAAAAAAAGAAATTTGCTTTTGAAGAATATAATATGCTATTGTTTAAAATAAGTGGTAACAGCTGACATTATCACCAAGAATGGGACAAGCAAACATTATGTGTCTCCTGCGGTGATCTCAGTGTGGCCTGAATCTAACCCAGAGGTATCGACAAGTTCAAATGACAGGCACTTGTTCATTTGTCTTAAAGGGTCATAAAGACAACGCAGAGGGGCTGTTTCTGATTAAAAACACTTAAGAGCCTGCTAACTCCAACATGTGACTCTGTTCTTGGATCCTATACTGTGGGGCAAGTAGAACTTAAAATTTTTTTTTAAGATTTATTTATTTATCTATATGAGTGTTTTTGTCTGAATGTATGTGTGCACACCCATGTGTGTGCCTGGGGCCTCAGCAGAGGGCATCAGATCCCTGGAACTGGAGTTGCAGGTTGTTGTGAGCTACCATGTGGGACCATGTGGGCGCTGGAAATCAAGACCAGATCTCTTCAGCACGAGCAACAGGTGCTCTAAAACCTGAGCCATCTTTTCAGCCCCTCTAATATACATATATGTATATATATCTTTTTAATTTTTAGATTTTTAATTTTTTGAAAAAAAATCAGTGGACAAATGAAAAAATCAAATACTAGTACATATATGCAGGAATAGTATTAGAGTTAAAAATTTTTCTTTCTGTTTGTTTATTTATTTATTTGGTTTTTTTCAGGCAGAGTCTCTGCATAGTTCTGGCTGTCCTAAAACTCAATTATGTAGACCAGGCTGCCCCCAAACTCAAAGAAATTTGCCTGCCTCTGCCTCCCAAATACTGGGATTAAAGGTGCGTGCCACCATGTCTAGCAATGTTCAGTTTCTTATTTGAGATGTTGCTACTCCTTAATGGTAAAGATGTACCATGTTCATAGATGCCTTCCAGACATGGCAGGACGAAATGCAGCTGGCCCAAGACCTGCATGGGTTCAACCCAGAGAAACCTGGCTCAGAGAAGGGGAAGTGGACACAAAGTCCCGCCCCTAACCAAAAAACTATTTGCACTTCATACCTGCTGGGGAAGGGAAAGCCAGCCTTCTCCAATGGAGTGCCTCTGAGGATATAAACTGTATCCAGGGTAGGGCCCATGCCCAGGAGCAGTGGGTGAGTACAAAATGGACTCCATGTTTTTTGGGTGGGCTTTTTGTTCCAACAAACACTTCAAAATGAGAGACAGACACAATGATGAAAAAAAGTGGTTAAATTTTAGTACTTGTAGAATCTGGGTAAAATGGGAATGAAAATTATTTGTACAAATTTCGTAAGGTTTTATAAGTCCAATTTCAAGATAAAGTCTTAGAAAATAAAATGAACATTAGATATCAAAATGGAAGTATTTTAATTAAAGAAAGAAAGCAGAACTACCTTCACAAACCAAGTGCCCGTGTGCTACAGATTTTGTGGCTGACATCTACAACCACAGCATACCAGTCTGACCTCCACATTTAAGGGCTGGAAACCAGAAAAAGTACAGCGTGGGAAATAAGCAAATGTGGTCTGGAGTCAGCCCATAAAAAAACAGACACTGTTGCTTAATATTACACTTCCATAAAAAAGAAACTTCCTAGTGCCTTCTACGGAAATGTCCCAGATTATGCAATGTACAGTTCTGACATGTGGCTTGATATTACTCTTCCCAAATGTTCTGTCCTAGAACAACATTCAAGTTTGCAAAGCTTGCCAAAAACCACATGCAGAGAAGTAAGGTTTAAAGAGAACTCTATAGTTATGTCTTCTAGCAATGTATTTTACTGTACTTTGACAATAAAATTGTAACATTTTCATAGCAACTTTTTACTAAGTCTTACTTACTCACATGCTTGCAGAGCTTTCAAAGAAAGATGAGATTATTAAGGCAGGCTAACCTGAGAATGCTCAGAGTATTCTGTCTCCTTTTCCTTTTCGTTCCCCTCTTCTTCAACCTGTGTTATCTCTCTCCCTTCTTTCAAGAAAGTTTAACACATCCACTACACACAGATTATTTTGACAAAGATATTAAGAAAAAAGAAAGTTACACGCCAATATTCTTGATGAGGAGATGCAAACATCCCCGATAAAATACTAACAGTGGAATTTTAACAACATGCTAATGCGATAATCCATCAGGATAAAATCTCTGGAATGTAAGTATGGTGTGATTATATAAATCAATAAGCATTCTATATTACATCAAAGAATTTAAAGACAAAAAGCACAGAGTGGCCTTATTACATGTAAAAAAAAAAAAAGCATCAGAAAATATTCTTTTAAGACTTAAAACAAAAACCAAAACAAAAAACACCCAGTAGTGATGGTGCACGCCTTTAATCCTAGCATTTAGGAGGCAGAGGCGGGTGGATCTCTGAGTTCAAGGCCTGTCTGGTATATAGAGTGAGTTCTGGGACAGCAAGGTCTGGTACACAGAGAAACCCTGTCTCAAAAACAAACAACAAAGATAACAAACAAACAAACAAACAAAAAAGCCTCATCAAATTAGGAAGGAACAGAATGTGCTGCAACACAATAAAAAGAGCCCAATGCTGACAATATACTTCAAGGAAAACAGGAAGTCTAGCAAAAGTAAAGACATCCAATCTCAGCATTTTTATTCAACAGAATATTAGGAGTCCTTGCCAAAACAATTAGGCGAGACAAAAAAAAGACACACTATAGCTTCTGAATATAACATCTGCACATGCTGTGGTTTCTCTTAACGTCTAAAGCTCTCTCACCAGTCACAGGCAGAGTTCCTCTGTGTTCTAGCAGCTGCTTCCATATAACCATTCAGAGACATTATTAATTATGAATGCTCGGCCTGATAGCCCAGGATGGTTACTAGCTTACTTACATTTTAAATTAACCCATATTTCTTATCTACCCTCTGCCATGTGGTGGTACCTTCTTTCAGCACAGCACATTAATCTTGCTTCTATCTGCATCTCTCGAGACCCTAAACTCCGCCCTTCTTTTTCCCAGCATTCTCTCTGCCTGGAAAAAAATCCTGCCTAGCTACCAGCCGATCAGTTTTTTATTAACCATAAGAGCAACACATCTTCACAGTGTACAAAGAGTGTTCCACAGCAACCATATACTGTCATGTCCACAGAAAGAAAGCACTCCATAAAAGACTGTTTCTAGACCTAACTCCCACAGAGACCACATAGAGCCAACATGCAGACAAAGATGGACTAGTAAAATATGAATAATTACTCAGCAAGTAATTAAAACACATATACACACATAAAAATCTAAGAATTCATAAGATGAAACAAACATGGGAAATTCCAAATAAAAATGTATTGGTTACTTTCAGAGATAAGGAACCAATACCTGTTTCTGAAAATTCAATACTGATTATTAAAAAAAAAAATTCACCATCAATGCTAGCTACCCAGCTCAGCAGTGCTGTTGGGAAAATGTCTTCTTTATAGTATTTTACCTTAGAAATTAAGTACTTAGTGTTATCAGTAAAGAATTCACTGGACAGCCTGAAACAACCAATTCAGTCAAAGATCATTAGGTAGATAGGCCATTATATGAAATAATGAAGGTGGAATTTAGAATGAAGGGCTAGACTATCATCATGTGCACCTGCTAATAAACCTCAAGTCCAAGGTAATTAGTATGTACTTACAGTATGAAAAATAAGAACACTTGTTATCTTACTTGTCAAAAACTGAATTTGAATATTGGTCTTCTGGAGTTAATTTTCAGCTCATAGGAGAGATTAGACAGAAGGAATAGAAAGGACATGAGAAGCAAGGACACAGACCTAGAATGGCGTCTGTAAGACAAGCAAGTTGGTAACTTGTTAAGAGATGTGAGTTAAAGGAGGCAAAAGAGGCTCAGGAAATAGCTGAGTCGGCAAAGGGCTTACTTTGCAGGCACCGAGCTTGCCATCTCAGCACTGGAGAGGTAGACACGAGGGTTCATGGGGCTCACTAGCCAGCCAGCCTAATCTAATCAATGAGCCCCAGGTCCCAGTGAAAGACCCTGTCTCACAAGAGGAGGAGGAGAAGACAGAAAACAAGCAAGCAAGGAAGGAAGAAACCGTGCACTAGATAAAGCAACAGCTTCCTTTTGTTAAGGGCTGGAGAGCAAACATTTATTCTTCATCTGTCTATAAATACCCAAGAGAGAAATAATAAAATGCCATGTGAGTACCAAATGAGGATCTTGTTCTGAACTAACCAAAATTAAGACTTTTAGGCAATCAACCATGATGCGGGTGCGAATCTGCTGTCTGGAGGTATTAAGGAACTGTTGCCAATCTTCTCAGGACAAATGAAGTAGATAATCAAATTGGCATTGGTAGGTTAAGTGTTACAAATGAGAACCTTTACCTGCTCACACCGGTAACTTAAGATTTTTCTGTAAAAGTAAAGATTTAGCCAGATTTCAAGGACACATAAAAGCTAAGTAAGAGATGGAATGTGTCCAGAATGAACACAAGGCTGAAGGAAACGCGGCAGGAGCTAACCTTGAGGGAAAAGGGTGGTGGGCAGGGAGAGCTGGGTCTTCAGCCAGGGTGTGGGAGCATCCCAAGTGCATCAATCTGAAGGATTTCAGGATAAGGTCTGCTTTTGAAGTAATCAGCCAAATTGTGGACTGAAGAGGGTTGACAGACCCAGGAAAGTTCATGGGAAGGTAGGGGATCGAAACAATGGATGGCAGAGAAATACTTATTGATTGGGACTTGGTAATGAATTGTACATGGTTGGCAAGAGAAAAGAACTGAGTCCCAGGTTCCTAGATTACAGGAAGGTAGTGTCTTTACCGAGAGGAGCAGGGAAAGATGGTCAAGAAAGACCAGGAAAGGGAAAAGGTTCCCATTTTGAATCTGAGGTGAACCCGAAAAGACTCAAGACATTATCAAGTGTCTGGCTGGCCATGCAGGCCAGAGCTCAGAGGAGTGTGCTCCAAAGTCACTGTTCTGAAGGTGGGAGTGGCTGGTGTCACCCAGGAAAAGGGGGAGAGAAAAGACGGGGTTGGAGTGTGTGCTGGCTAGTTTTATGTTATCTTGATACACGCTAAAGTCATCTGAGAGGAGGGGACCTCAGTTGAGACAATGTCTCCATATGATCTAGCTGTAGGCAAACCTGTAAGGCATTTTCTTAATTAGTGATTGATGGGGGAGGGCCCAGACCACTGTGGGTGGAGCTATCCCTGGGTTTTTAGAGCTAGGTTCTGTAAGAAAGCAGGCTGAGCAAGCCCTAAGGAACAAGCCAGTCAGCAGCTCCCCTCCATGGCCTCTGTATTAGTTCCTACCTCAAGGTTTCTGGACTGCTTGAGTTCCTGTCCTGACTTCCTTCAGTGGTGGACTAAGAGGTGATGTCAGCCAAATAAACCCTCTCCTCCCAGCTTGTTTTCTGGTCAGAGTGTTTCTTCACAGAAATAGCAGCCATAACTGGAGGTGGTGGGGGCAGGAAGGTGGTGTTCCGTCTCTGCTTTACTTATGGCCCCCTCAAGCTGGATGTTTCCAACTGACATGGAAACAGTCCTAAGAAGTTGTGTCTTTAAAATTGAAGTAGATGAAGTGTCCCTGTAAAGGTCCTGAGAATTGACTTCTTTGGATATAAGTATACAGAGGAAGAAAGTAAAAACTTAACAGAACAATTTAAAAACCAGGAAGTGATTCTGTGCTAGACAATAAATTCACTCTCCGCTTGATCCTGAATTTCCCATAATCCAAAAGTATGAGAAACAAATTCTGTTGTTTATAATATGTCCACTCAATGGCATTTTGTCATAGCAACTGAAACTAAGGCAGGGTTCGAGGAGGACTAGGATGACTTCAAATGCATCTCTTCAGGGCTGGATAGACGCTCAGCCGTCCAGAGCACACTGAAGCTCCTCGCGGGATAGCAGTATGATTCCAGGCACTAAGCACACACACATAGTATACAGACATGCATGCACCCAGACACATAAAAATAAAATAAAAAACTTTGAAAATCTGTTTTTAAAATTGATTTATTTACTGCAGCACTAGAGAATAAAAACAACCATAAGCACTCCCACTAAATTATACCCCAGCCCAGTCACTTCTTTCTAGTCAGAGGACGATGAACTACTACAGAATTCTGAGTGGCCAAAGACCACAAGGAGGAAGCAGGCATAAAAACGGAATGTTTTAGAGAAGCAAACAGGGTCTGAGGACATGGTTTAGGTACTGAGTGTGGGCTGTTCCTGCAAAGGTTGCAAGTTCAGTTCCCAGCACCCATGGGTGGCTCAGGATTGCTTGTAACTCTAGCTTCAGGGACTCTGACAGCTCTGTCCTCAGCAGGGACCTGCACCCATGTGTACACACCCACACAAAGCCACCTTACAAATTACAAAGTAAATCCTAAACAAAACCCTATCATCTGTGTTTAAATAAAGTTAAGCACAGTTTCTCCACAGACAGGACTAAGCTATCTCTGTGAGATGTTACAGCGTGGACACGGGTCATATGTCTCCTGAGGTTTCCTGTGCTGAAGGCATGTTCCCAGTGTGGGGTATGGAGTCTTAACAGGTGAGCCTAGTAGGCGGTATGGTGGGACCCTTTCAAGAGATTATGCATGTTTTCCCAGTAGCAAGAGTGAGTGGGGGGGGGGCTATATAACTTCTTGTTTGGGGAAATAACACCTCACTCTCATGTGCACTCCAACCAGGAGGCTTGCTAAATAATCACCAGAGGCTGACCCAGTAAGGTTGTCTGACTGGGGCCTTCAACCTCTATAACTGTCAGCTAAATAAGCTACTTTTTTCTAAAGATTGAGAAGTAGAGAGTGGTAGTTTGAATGTAATTGGCTCCCATAATCTTATAGGGATTGGCATTGTTGGAGTGGGTATGGCCTTGTTGGAGGAAGTGTGTCACTGTGGGGGAAGCTTTGAAGTTTCCTATGCTTGTCTCAGTTGACATCCTGTTGCTTGCAAGATGTATGAATCTCAGCTATTTCTCCAGTACCACACCTGCCTGCCTGTCGCCATGTTCCCACCATGATGATAACGAACTGAACCTCCGAAACTGTAAGCCATCACCCTCAATTAAATGTTTTCCTCATAAGTGCTGAGTGGTCATGGTGTCCCTTCACAGCAACAGAAATCTGAGAGTAAGGTGCGGGGGAGGAAGGAAAGGAGGGAGGGAGGGAGGGAGGGAGGGAGGGAGGGAGGGAGGGAGGGAGGGAGGGAGGGAGGAAAAGATTGTTCTGAGGAGAGGAGAGTTTATCAAACATGACTAAAACAGTATATAAGAAAACGCACCACATGGAAGTCCCTAGTGACTAGCTATCCTTGTTTCTAATAATAATGAAAGTAACATTCATTAACCCATTTATTTGCTCACTTATATGAATTAAATACACATCCGGTTTCTAAGAGATTTCTGCAAACCCAAAAATTTACAAAATAGTTTTGTTGTAATAGCTTTTTACACAGTTTTATATTATTTTATTGCACAGTTTAAAACTCTTATATATCCAAGCAGTAAAACCCAGAAAATCTGGGACAGAAGTCAAGAAACTACACAGAGTGGTAGAAGCACACCCTTGAATCCTGTAGCTCCCTGGCAACATAGGCCATTTTCCTCCAGGTGAACAACCACTAGCATGAACCATTCTGAGACAGTCCAGTAGGAAAGACTGACAGACTGGCCCAAGAACAGGGGAAAGTATGGACGCACCAATCCGGTACCAGCTCGAGGGATGAGGTAACCTCACACCCAGCCTAGAAAGTAAGAGATCCTGAGAATAAGAGCACCCCATCACTGTTAGCCACACGAACATTTCTGTGATATTGTGTATCTCGATTGCAAAGGAAAATCAACCCAAGGCAGCCCCACATTTACAGCATCAAGTTGTTAACTGAAACTTAGACATCACCAATATGATATTAATAAAATTCTGTGCTGGCTACAATTCTCCATTAATTACTTTTATCCTATTTTAAGCCACTTATTTGAGAAGTAAACTTATCAATAAAAAGCTTAAACCAACATTTGTAGAAACTTTAAAAATAGATAAAAAAAATTTAGACAGAAATGTTACCATTTTTGTCAAGTTACTAGCTTACTTACTGATATAAAAACCTGTTACATCAGACACAAACCTGGGAGTAGATAGAGAATTAGCCATGTTATGTCTTCCCCTTGTTTCTAAGAGTTTGAGAATTTCAACTTGTCTTTTAGGTTTCGATCAGTTTCACTTAGAAAACTACACACACACTCACACACACACATACACAAATACACACACACGGGCTGAGAAGGGAGATACTTGCATATGTTCATTTTTCTTTTTTTTTTTTTTTTTTTTTTTTTTTTTTTTTTTTGGTTTTTCGAGACAGGGTTTCTCTGTGGTTTTGGAGCCTGTCCTGGAACTAGCTCTTGTAGACCAGGCTGGTCTCGAACTCATAGAGATCCGCCTGCCTCTGCCTCCCGAGTGCTGGGATTAAAGGCGTGCGCCACCACCGCCCGGCCATATGTTCATTTTTCATACACTACCAAAGCAGATCAGATATTTGAAAATAAATTAAAAAAATTTTTAGTGAGTGTCATATATGCCAGGGGCCTAAAAATACTGACTAAGCAGGGTAAACTTACATATAGTATACCATTGTCCCTAGTTTTAATGGTGCTCCAATCTACATTTACAGATGCAAATAAAAGATCAGTTTATTGCCAGTATTCCTTTATATATGGCATGTGTGAGAAAAAAAAAACTTTTGACTTTGGCCAAAATAACTGTTTAAGAGAAATGTCACAACTCTCCATTACAGACATTTGCTCTGCAAGTGTCCAATATGGCCTTGCAGCATGAGAAGCTGGCTGGGTTCCCAGCAATGCAGTTTGATATATGTCTTGAGGCTGCACTCCAACGTGTTAATAGCACGTTACTGTCTACTCTACTGGAGTCTAATGAGCAAGTCTAAAACTGCACCAATGCAGACACTCCCTGCAGACTCCCTTCACTACCCAGAGAAGATGAAGGAAGCATTATAAAGAGAAAGCACTAAACTCACTTAGGCAGATTCCTTGATTAATTGTTTTACAATTTATCTTTTAAAAATGTGTTTCAATGTCACTCCAATCCTCCTTGCATCAAAAGTATGGTGCCACAGGGCACCTTAGATGGCTCCCAGAGACACCACACTGGATCCAGTCAGGGTGGAGTGGAAGAAGGGAAAACAAGACAACCCACATTACAGAAGTAGTTATCAAACGTCCGACCGACTCTACTCCCCGGAGAACATCAGCACTGACTGTGAGCCGGATTGAAGTGTTCTCTAGCCCACACATATCTGTCCACTGACTGATCTGCGGCAGAAACACTGAATGCAACACAAAGACTGGATTTACAAAGAAAGTGGCACGGAATAGCTATTCAACACATTTTATGATCATCAAAAAACCTGCTCACTTTTAAAGTCATTGTACAAACTCCTTCTTGATAAAAGGATTTATAGCTACTGTAAAATTCTTCCAAAAACTTGTTTTGGTTCTTCACCATATGTTCCACAAGTATTAGTTCAGTGATGGGAGATAATCTGGAGCCGTACAATAAAGCCAGTTCTGCTGAGACTTGTTAAATGTTTATGTCGCACCCTTTCTGAAGGACTGGAAAAAATATATACAAGGTAACATGCTATCTAGTTATGAGTTGAAAATCTACTGGGGTCATTAAAATTCAGAATAAGTACTCCTAAAGAGAGAAGTTATACTGTCAACTCACCAACAGAGAGGACCACCTCAGAGTCATTTAAAATAGCCATCATGTACACCAAGTATCCATACATCCTGACCATAGTACCTACATAGGTGTGGGGACACACACTTGTCCATATTTGTGAACGAGCAAACAAGGATTATGGGCTCTGCTAGTCACAACTGCCACAGTATCTGAGAGCCGTCCCAGGGAGTTAAATAGCCTTTCTAGGAAAACATAGGCTTTGAAGACTTTTGAATTCTTAGCCTGGTGTGGTGGCACACACTTTTAATTCCAGCACTTGGGAGGCATAGAGAAGGCTGACTTATAAAAAGAAACAAACAAAAAAGGATTTTGAATTCTTAAGATTATGTTCAAATCCTATGCTTCCAGAAACAGGAAGCTAAAGCTTCTTCTCTGGGTTCTGCACCTGCCTGAGATGGAGTGACCTGTTCCATCTTACCCAGCCAGCTCCCACATCCACCATCCTTCACGGGGACCCTTGGTGACTTCAGACACACTGTGGTGCACTCCCTTCTCTGTAGTGCCTCGCTCTCTGCTTTTCTGCCACACTTAGGCATAAGCTCTCTGAGGACAGATTCTGAATTTTTATTTTTGTTTCCCTAGTACCTGCCACCTGGCACAGTGCTTGGCAATGAGAGTGTGCTGTTTATTATGGAAGGAAAACTGGCAAAAATCATCATTCTAAGCCAGGCGGTGGTGGCACACATCTTTAATCCCAGCACTCGGGTGGCAAAGGCAGGTGGATCTTTGTGAGTTTGAGACCATCCTGGTCTACAAGAGCTAATTCCAGGACAGGCTCCAAAGCTACAGAGAAACCCTGTCTCAAACAACAACAACAACAACAACAAAAAACCAATAATAATCATTCTATACTCATATACTCAATCTACAAACTAGTTTGCTTATGGGAGTTTCATGCATCACAATTACCCTTCTATTATTCTGACAACCACAGTTCAGGTTAGGATACAAGCTGGAGCCATAACCATAAACATAACCTCCTTCCTCGGCACTGAGCAAAGGTCCAGTGACAACGGGCACTGACACACAGTCATTTCTCTCTAAGGCCTTAACTGTCTTCTTTAAAACAGCAAAACAAAAAGCCAAACCAATGGTCTGTCCACTTTGCAGAAATGCAGAGTATTTAATCATTTGAACATCCCAGGCTGCCAACCAGAAGCAGAGAACCAGAATGGTCCAGTGTCCCTCACGACTGGCCAACAGGAAATAACTACTAGCTATCGCCAGTATTGCTCTATGAGTTACTCTGGATTTTCTGGTACTAAATCAGCACAACTTCTCATACGTCTAAAAGTGAGGCACATTATAATAGTCTATATGCCCTTTAAATAGGCAAGTTGTAAATGCAAGTCTTGGTGCAAAAGGAACCAGGAAAGGAGGGAGATTATGGGCAGATAGGAATGCAAGGCCATGCATGTGCTGGGGATCTGTCACAGAGAAGATCTATGTCATATGGAGGAGACTGAAGTTGTTATCTCACGCTGAGGTGAAAGTACCATTTCCTTCTCATCCCCGTGTTCCTATGGTCCAGGAGAAAAGTTTCCCAATAGGTGCTAAGTAGTTATGGTCTAGGTGATATAAACATCCTAAAATCCAAATGACAAGACAATTCTACATATTTACTATTTGACAAAAGGATTATGAATCATGAATCTAGATGATACAAGCTATATGAAGAAGGACAGGCCAATACTGTAGGTCATCAAGAGTTAAGTATCAGGAGAAAAATGAAAGGCTATTATTCTTTTAACTGTCTGAAAGACATTAAGAGGAACATGTCACATAATGGTAGAAATATATTTCAAGATACACAGGAAAATTACTTAAATACAAACTATATAAAGAATTTCCTCAACTCTTACCAGAGAAGACACAGAGAAACTGATGTAAGAGGATGAGAACAGGAGCTGACCTTCAGTAGAGAGTATACCTGAGAAGATGCTCAACAGTATCGGTCACCATGGAAACAAAAGTCACAAGGCTATAAAATAGCATTCACAAAAAGACAAGACTAACTGCTGGTGAAGACGTGGAGTACTGGATGGCTCACTGATGCTAACAGAAATCAAAATGGTACAGTCACTTTGCAAAAGAATTCAGTAGTTTCACATGAAGTTAGAGATAGCAATTGCCATTCGGCTGCCAAACACCACTCCTAGTATTTACTCAAAAGAACTGGAAACTCAGGTTCCCACAGAAATCTCTATATAAATATTTATGGCAACTTCATACACAATTGCCCACAGATGGAAACCACCCAAATGTCCTTCAATGGGTCAATGGATAAACAGCACGGCCATATAATAGATTATTGCACAGTAATAAAAAGAAATGATACACACAAGAACAGGGATACTGCACCACATTCCACAGACTTCATACTATATGGTTTCATTTATGACAAACTGGCAAAGGAAAACCACAGACAGAAAGGAGTGTGGCCGTGTAGACCATCTAATGCAAAGGAGCAGTGGGGAGTATTCGGAGACAGAACTTGTTCCTATTTTGATTGTGGTGGCAAATATTAGTTCATGATTTTCTCTATTGGTCAATTATACACTAAAGAGGGAAATGCTTTCTCACAAAGAAAATAAATTTTAACCACCCTTAAGAACTAGAAATAGAGATGGAGAGGTGGCTTGTGGTTATGAGCGTGTATGACTCTTCTAGAGGACCCGCATTGGATTCCCAGCACCCATGTCAGGTGGCTCACAGGAAACTGCTAATTCTAGTTCCAAGGGCCTTTAGCCTCTGGGGCACCTGCACTCACATACATATACATGATTATAAATAAGTAAATGTTAAAAAGGAATCAGAAACAATGGCTGTCCGTGGCAGGGCTGCCTGTACACTTTCCACATCTTACTCCATTCCGACCTCAAATTATCTCACTAGTCTCAAAACAGAGCTATGTTCATCAGAGAGCTGGGAGTAAAACCGAGTGCTCACCATAACCGCAGAGATCTCCCAGCTCCCTACCAACAGGGAACTTTGCTGAAATAAGAATGAAGGAGAGCTTGCCACACCCTGGTAATACTGCGGTGGCTCATTCTACAGCAGGCTGTGCATCCAAACCAGCAAGAGCCTTATTAAAGAAGAATTATTTCTCAAGGTATTAATGGAAGTCAGAGGAAACAGTCAATGAGGCACTAAATATTTAATTCAAACACTCACTATACTTGGTTTGGTAGTCTAAAATAGATGCCTTATAATTAATAAAGAAGATTTTCTCCAGAAGAATCCATATTCTACCTCCTAGTAGACAAAATTCTACAGAGTACATACAAGACTAAATAACAAAACCAAGTAGAAAATGTCAATAACTAGCTGGGCGGTGGTGGCGCACGCCTTTAATCCCAGCACTTGGGAGGCAGAGGCAGGCGGATCTCTGTGAGTTCGAGACCAGCCTAGTCTACAAGAGCTAGTTCCAGGACAGGCTCCAAAACCACAGAGAAACCCTGTCTCGAAAAACCAAAAAAAAAAAAAAAAAGTCAATAACTGTACACAGAAATAACAGACCAAAGTTTCTATCTCACAAATACACTTGAAAATGCACAAAAAGTTTAGTCAAGTGAACACTACCTTTAAAAAACACACAGGCTTCATAATTATACTCAAGAACGCTAATGTCCAATAGATCCTTTAGTGTGACATCTTTCAAGAAAAGTTTTGTTTCCCCTTAGTAACTCCTATCTGTCCATCTGTCTGAGAACACACGCACACGCACACCCCTTTCTTAGTATTTACTCCTGTCTGTCCATCTGTCTGAGAAAATACACACACGCGCACACACACGCACGCATGCACGCAACCCTTTCTTCAAATGCAATCGGTATGAAACAGCAATATGTATGACACAAGAAGAAAGATATAACAGCTGCTTAGGAAGAGTAGGGAGGGTGTCCCAGAGCCCTACCTTTGTCCCCACTGTCACCAACAAAGAAAATGAGAGATTTCCAGAAGCAAGCACAGCACTGGTTTTGAATAAGGACAGGAGATAATCTTGCACTGGACTACCGTACCTCTGAGAAGGGGTGCCTCTTTACTTTTACCCAGCTACCCTGTAGCCTAAGTGTGTGTGTGTGTGCATGTGTGTGTGGCGTGCGTGTGCACGTATGTGTGTGGTGGTCATACTTTCCACACTGTTCAGCATGAAGCTACAGATGTAAGAATGACACCAGCTTGTTCACTTTGCAAAACAAACAGGTAGAGTGGATGAATCTGTACTTGGTTTCTCAGAGCCAGCAGCAATCTGGAATCAACTCTAACGAGATAAGCAGCCACTGACATGCTTATCTGTAGCACACTTCTGCACTAGCACAACTGGAACCGGAAATCTATCCGAGGAATTTTAGTCAACATCCAAATACAAACTAAGCATTTACTGGATTTGGAGTAGGCCACAGCAGCAAAGTGGGCGGTGTTTGCTTTTACCCTGCTGCTGAGCAAAGGAACAGCAGCTGATGACACAGTGTCAGATGCTAACATTTATGACATCAAATTAAAAGGGAGTAGTTCCTGGTTAACTCTAAGACCTGAACTGTCACAGCTGGAACCCCTCCCCCCTGCCCACATGCTGTGCACTATGCATCCCCTCTCCCCAAGAGCAGACTTGCTTCGGCAAGCCATGCATTCTCCCGGATTAAAGGGAATGTCTAATTCCTAAACTGCACTTCAAATTTTCCTTTCAAAAGATAAAATCTTAAGACATTGCAGGAATTAAAGATCCAAGTGGTGCAAAATGCACGGACTGGTTACAGCCTGGGGTTTAGCTCAGACTCAACACAATATCCAAGAACATGCCATTCACAGCACAGTTGGATGGAAAAAGCATCCTCTGAAGCTTTATGAAGAGCTTATCTCACTCAAAATGTCACACAGGGAGTAACATTTTGATTCATTCAAAAATAATTACTAAGATTTACTCTGTGAAAGCACAGTGCCATGTATACAAGAATAGAAAAAACAAATCAAGACTGGATGCTCTTTTCAGGATAGACTTGGTGCTCATCTGTCAAGTTATATATACTGCCTACTTATTGATTTTACTCCAATGTGACCCTTAGGGCCTTTAATTGCTCATGGAGACATTGAGGCCCTGGTCTCTTGGTTTCCAGTGAGATAAACGCATGCTGTGGGGCAGAGGCTGCTTGCTCTTCCCTGGTGATGCGTTTCTCCCTTTCCTCTAACAGACTTCTCAGCTGGGTACTGCTAGGTAAAGACCATTCCTTAGCTCCCACAGCTGCAGAAATGTCTCCTACTCACCAGAGCTCTTCGAAGCTGCAGGAAACTGCCCTTCAGCTCATCCCAGTGCCTCATTTCACCTTTTACTCTGTCTCTCCCTCTATCCAGTGTCTTGATGAAATGTCATTGGAAGTATGAGAAGGAAATGAAGCCTCGGACGATGGAGGTCACTGAAGAGAGTGAGTTTCGGGAACCTGGGATAGGCAGAATGCTCCCCACCCAC
This sequence comes from Chionomys nivalis, assembly GCF_950005125.1. Lineage (NCBI taxonomy): Eukaryota > Metazoa > Chordata > Mammalia > Rodentia > Cricetidae > Chionomys > Chionomys nivalis. The sequence continues at coordinate 12,139,134 of NC_080099.1, forward strand.
AGAAGGTGATGTCCTAATGCCAAGAAAATGCGGATAAGTTGCAAATCAATGGAATTAACAGGGTGTAGAGTGTACCTTAGTGGCAGAGTATTTGCCTATCCTGCAGGATATCCCCAATACTTCAAAAAGAGGAGGTGGGGGTAACATTTAATCAGACTGCAGTGCAGGCAGGAGCAAGATGGCCTTGAGGAATCTGGTGCTCTTCAAGAAGATAAAAACAGCACCACCTATTTCTCCGGAGTGTCTGAAGCACAGCGACACAGCATAGTGGGGACATGGCAGAGGCACAGCAGAGCCTTAAATAGCCATGAGCAAGGCGCCAAGCACCTCTGGAGATCAACCCTCTAGAAAGGGTTTTGCTCAAGTGTGGAAAGAATAAAAAGGAAGCCCCCAGCAGGCCCTTTCACAGCAGAGGTATTTACTGCTAGAGGACTGAGCATCTCTTCCAGTCCCTGAGCCCAGTTTGGGAACTGCAATGCTAGGGAAAAAGAGCTCAGCTCACACTGTTCCCCCACTGAAGACTTACTGCACAGAGATTTCTACAGACCCTGACTATCTGATGTCCTAGGTCATACCTAGGAAGCTACCCACAACAGCTTAAGGGACCCAGATCTGTGAAACAGCCATACCTCCCTTTCCATGTCCACTGGTGGTCCCCTGTGAGTGGGACAGCCCACCAGGTCCCCACTACCAGGTTGAGCACCCATAGGGCAAGGAGGATCTCAGCTCTACATTCTCTCAACAACCTAGACATGCTTCAGGAAGGGTCTCAGAGCCTCCCAGAAAACCCTTGGAAAGACATGTGGGCCTCAGCCTCGCAGAACCTGGAACAGAGAAAATGAGCCAAGCCCCAGTCTGACTTCACCAGCCTGCTCTAGTATTCAGATATAGCTGCGGAAGGAGACCAACCAGAACAAGCACTCAGGGCAGAACCTCCTGCTCAGAGCACTTCTGGGAAAGAAATGAAATTCTCCTGCTTCCTGTCATGGACAGATGGCTCTAAATCTGACTTCCCTAGCTGAAATCCTTTCAACATGTAACAGCATCTTCACCACCAGCTAGAGAATAACACAGCAGGAACTGGGCAGGGTGGCGTGCTCCCTTAATCCAGCACTCTGGAGGCAGAGGCAGGTGGGTCTATCTCGATGAGTCTGACTCTAGCCTGGTCTACATAGCAAGTCCAGAAGAGCCAGAGCTGCAAAGTAGAGAGATTATGTCTCAAAAACAAAAACAAAACCTAGAAAACAAAACAAAACAAACAAAAAACAGACCTAAAGAAAAACAGCATTTCAAGCTGGGAAGGATTTTTAAGAAAGATTCAGTGAGAACCCTAAGAAAGCTCTCCATGAGGTGTGTTCTCACTTAAGACAGGGGCATCATACCTCAAACTTAGCCTTTAGTCTATGGTCCAATTTTAACAATTTCTTTTTTTTTCTTCCTTATTTTTATTTATTTATTTATTTATTTATTAAAGATTTCTGTCTCCTCCCCACCACCGCCTCCCATTTCCCTCCCCCTCCCCCAATCAAGTCCCACTCCCTCGTCAGTCCTAAGAGCAATCAGGGTTCCCTGCCCTTTGGGAAGTCCAAGGACCTTCCACCTCCATCCAGGTCTAGTAAGGTGAGCATCCAAACTGCCTAGGCTCCCACAAAGCCAGTACGTGCAGTAGGATCAAAACCCAGTGCCATTGTTCTTGACTTCTCAGTAGTCCTCATTGTCTGCTATGTTCAGCAGTCCGGTTTAATCCCATGCTTTTTCAGACCCAGGCCAGCTGGCCTTGGTGAGTTCCTGATAGAACATCCCCATTGCCTCAGTGTGTGGGTGCACCCCTCGCGGTCCTGAGTTCCTTGCTCGTGCTCTGTCTCCTGCTCTTGATTTGGACCTTGAGATTTCAGTCCGGTGCTCCAGTGTGGGACACTGTCTCTGTCTCCTTCCATCGCCTAAATGTTTCACCTTTCACGATAGCCACAAATAGCATAAAATATCTTGGGGTAACTCTAACCAAGGAAGTGAAAGATCTATTTGACAAGAACTTTAAGTCTTTGAAGAAAGAAATCGATGAGGACACCAGAAAATGGAAGGATCTCCCTTGCTCTTGGATTGGGAGGATCAACATAGTAAAAATGGCAATTCTACCAAAAGCAATCTATAGATTCAATGCAATCCCCATCAAAATCCCATCAAAATTCTTCACAGATCTGGAAAAGACAATAATCAACTTTATATGGAAAAACAAAAAACCCAGGATAGCCAAAACAATCTTATACAATAAAGGATTGTCTGGAGGCATTACCATCCCTGACTTCAAACTCTATTACAGAGCTACAGTATTGAAAACAGCTTGGTGGCCGGGCGGTGGTGGCGCACGCCTTTAATCCCAGCACTCGGGAGGCAGAGGCAGGTGGATCTCTGGGAATTCGAGGCCAGCCTGGTCTACAAGAGCTAGTTCCGGGACAGGCACCAAAGCTACAGAGAGACCCTGTCTCAAAAAAAAAACAAAAAAAAAAAAAAAAAGAAAACAGCTTGGTATTGGCATAGAAACAGAGAAGTTGACCAACGGAACCGAATAGAAGACCCTAGCTTTAACCCACAAACCTATGAACACCTGATTTTTGATAAAGGAGCTAAAAGTATACAATGGAAAAAAGAGAGCATCTTTAACAAATGGTGCTGGCAAAACTGGATGTCAGCCTGTAGAAGAATGAAAATAGATCCATATCTATCACCATGCTCAAAACTCAAGTCCAAATGGATTAAAGACCTCAATATCAGTCTGAACACACTGAACCTGACAGAAGAGAAAGTGGGAAGTACTCTACAACACATGGGCACAGGAGAACACTTGCTACGTACAACCCCAGCAGCACAGACATTAAGGGCATCATTGAACAATTTCTTTTTAAAAATGTAATCACATTGCTACTCAAGTTAGAACCAGTTAAGGTTAGTAGTTACTTATGGGATACCAGAAGGCCAATTAGTAGACAGAATCAAGATATATGCAGATGTAGAGAAGGGAAGAGAAAGACAGTTAAGAAAGTGGTATATACAGCCTGGTCTACAAGAGCTAGTTCCAGGACAGGCTCCAAAACCACAGAGAAACCCTGTCTCGAAAAACCAAAAAAAAAAAAAAAAGAAAGTGGTATATATAAGAAAGTGGTATATGTTATGGTGAAAGAAAAAATACATGTCGCTTGGAAAATACCTAAAACCTTGAAGCCACTACACACACTTATCTCTTCATAAATGCAGTATAAAGCAGTGTACGCAGTAGAGAACACTGAGTGCAGCACTGCGTACAGCAGGGAGCAGTGAGAGCAGTGGGGAGCAGTGAGTGCAGTGGGGAGCAGAGAGTATAGCATTGAGCACAGTGGGGAGCAGTGAGAGCAGCAGGGAGCAGTGAGAGCAGTGGGGAGCAGTGAGTACAGTGGGGAGCAGAGAGTATAGCATTGAGCACAGTGGGGAGCAGTGAGAGCAGCAGGGAGCAGCTTGTGCAGTGAGGAGAAGCGGGCTAGAGTCTTTACACTAGCCTCTTCTCAGAAGGAAGGAAATCTTCTGCAAGCAGAACTCATTTAAACAAATCCAACATGAGATACTTGATGTCTAGATATACCAGGAATATAACTTACATAAAATATTATTTATAGGGATGGGGATGCAGCTTAGTAGAGTACTTGCTAGAATGTACAAAGCTTCAGGTTCTACACATCTGTAATCTCTACACTCAGGAGATAAAGGCAGAAATACCACAGTTCAGTCATCCTTGGCTACACAGTGAGTCTAAGACCAGCCTGAGATAAACTTGTTCTTTTTAGAATGTATCTGGCACGAATCTCAGTGGGTAAAGGTGCTTGCTGCCAAGTTGAGGATTTTAGTTCAATTCCTAAATCTCACATGGCAGCATGTCCTTAAGAAGTGTGTTGTGTCATGTGCCATGCTCACACATATAACAATTAAGTGTTTAAAAAATCCATAAATACTATAGTAATTCAATCACATCTTTTTCCTAGAACATTTTATTGACATTTCAGGTGTCAGTTTGAATAACCTAAACAGTAGAGCTATCATTAAAACTGTCTGGAGGCTGGAGATGTGGCTCAGTGGAAAAGCACTTGCCTAGCGCGGTGAAGGCCCAGCAGCTAGGACTCTAGAACTGGTAAGGTATGGGGAGGGAGAGGAAGAGGGAAGAAGGAACTCAGTCAGAGACAGAGAGTAAGACTTCAAAACCTACTGGAAAGGCCTCCATTCTGTGAGGGTGGTCTGAAGCACAGTGGACACGTGTGACAAAGCGTGCAGTCACTCTCAGTCACGCTACTGCTATTTCAGAGTGCTTCAGTTCCACCTTCTCCTCTAAGGAGATCAGTGTGTGGGAGGAAGGAACTCTGTATAAATGACAACTCGGAAAGAGAAAGAGACTGGGGTAAATTCTAAATCTGAGTAACAATTACTGACAAATGAAAACAAAGCCTTTTAAGGCTTAATAGTTGAAGGAGACAGGAGAACACAGAGTGACTGGCCCCAAAGGCTCCTCCAGTCCAGGCCATGAGGACTCCCTGACTCCATGGGAGCAGACGAATACAACATGCACAGTAAGTAGGACCGGCTCGATGAAACAGACTTCTCTCTGTGAATACATCTTAGCAAGACAAACTGAGGTGCTCACTCACCCTGGACCCGCCCTTCTCTCAGACAGATTGCACCCCCCCCCCAGCTTCTTACTGGCCCATACATAAACCTCCAACCTGGTCGGCATTGAGCTCTGCCTCTTTACAGAAAGCATGTACTGTAGCCTCGCTTCTCTCTCAATAAAATCCTTATTCAAACTTTGAGACCATCACACTTACACCTTGAGCATGAATAATATTATGGAAGTTGCCTACAAAACTCTTCATACAATATAGACTAGCTTTTATTTTAAAATCTTGATTAAGTGAAGAGCAAATTTTCTAGAGTAATAAATGCCATTGCATTAGCTTAAGACATACTTGTAAGACTCAGGAGTAAGTTCAGTGGTAAAGCACTTGCTAGCATGTAATTCCCAGCACAAGACGAAAAGGGAGAGGAAATAGTGAGGACTGTTGGAAGCTGGCATTATGGAGAGCTTCAAGCTATATTTTGACTTCTTTAAACTTATTTTTGGGCAAACATTTACTCAAAATTATTATTTATATGGCTCATATTGCTGTGGGTACTCGGAATACAAATAGAAAGCAGAGAAAAGATCAATGCCCTCCTGGAGTTTACGTGGTAAGAAGAGAGAAACATCTAGCGAAAAGACTAGCATTTTACCCACCCAATAACCACTTGTATGCGCTTTGCGTATATCCTTCCGGGGTTTTTACATGTAAAGACAAATGCATCTTATTCTCCCCTTACACACACACACACACACACACACAGAGAGAGAGAGAGAGAGAGAGAGAGAGAGAGAGAGAGAGAGAGAGAGAGAGAGAGATCCATGCCTTGGGCTTCTGTCTGTGGAGGTCTGAGGCTGACACATTGAGTCTTCTGGTTCACTCTCATTCACTGAAACAGGGTCTCCCAGATGAACCTGAGTTTGATGTTTTAGCAAGTACACCTGGCCATTTTGCTTTGGGGATCTCTGTTTCTAACTTTTGAGTGCTGGAATTACAGTAAGCAGCCAGTCTAGTAGGCATTTACATGGACGTTGAGGGTCCTCATGCTTGCTCGGCCAGCACCTCACCCACTGAGCCATCTCCCCAGCCACCCATACCTTGCCTTTTCCCAAAATGTGCTCAAGGTCGGTCCCCCCCACCTTTACAGCAGCACTCTGCTTTTCTGTTCTCTGCCTTGAATCAAATGTGTCTACACTGAGGTATCTGGAAAGAATGATACAAATATTCCCACAGATAAATGTAAACACTGTCAAAAGGCAGGGGAACTGGAATTTGAACACGCGTCACCCTCAGACTCTGAGGGGGTCATAACCCGTAACAAGTAGGTCTGCCTAAAATGACAGCAAAGTGACACATCAGTCGAATATGCAAACTGCATTTTTTCTGTGTAGAATGAAACTGTGCCTTTAAAATCAGAATTTACCAGCACATCAGCACACTGTTTCCAGGCAAGCAGTTACACAGCCAGGTCCTGGGTGCTTACAGGCAGCTATGGCTCTGACATGAATTTAGTTAATTAGATATTACATTTTTACTTCTGAGACAGTAACTGAGTATAATTAGTTCTCTCAAGCCTAACACACAGTCCAGTTCATTTGCGTTTTGATAAATAAAGCTTGCCTGAAGGTCGGAGAGTAAAACAGCCATCCAGGTCAGCCTTACAGACAAAACAGTGGTGACACACACCTTTAAGCCCAGTAGTCACACTAGGTAGTGGTGCATGCCTTTAATCCCAGCCCCAGAAAGGAATATAAGACGGGAGAAGACCTCTCTCAGGCTCAGTCTCATTCTGAGATTAATGGAGGCAGGATCACCATTTTGGATTGAGGAAGAATTAAGAGCCAGTGGCTGGCTGTTTTGCTTTTTTGACCTTCAGGCTGAACCCCAATATGTCTCTGGGATTTTATTAATTGTGCTACAGAGTGCGCTCCAGCATCAAATGAAATGCTTACTGGAAAAAGTGAACATCCCAAAGCTATTTTCCTTGGCAGCTGCAGTGCAACAGCACCACCAAGGGGAGTGTCGCTGCAGCACCACCAAGGAGGGGAGCGTCCCTGCAGCACCACCAAGGAGGGGAGCGTCCCTGCAGCACCACCAAGGGGAGCGTCCCTGCAGCAGCACCAAGGGGAGCGTCCCTGCAGCAGCACCAAGGGGAGCGTCGCTGCAGCACCACCAAGGAGGGGAGCGTCGCTGCAGCACCACCAAGGAGGGGAGCGTCCCTGCAGCACCACCAAGGAGGGGAGCGTCCCTGCAGCACCACCAAGGAGGGGAGCGTCCCTGCAGCACCACCAAGGGGAGCGTCGCTGCAGCACCACCAAGGAGGGGAGCGTCCCTGCAGCACCACCAAGGAGGGGAGCGTCCCTGCAGCACCACCAAGGGGAGCGTCGCTGCAGCACCCTTTGCCAAGTTCCTCCCTCAAGGTTACCAAGCCACAGTGAATACACAATTAACCAGGTACCATGGAAAGATGTGCTAGGCTTTAAAGCATTTCTTCTTCACACTCCACTCACCAGGTTGAGTGGAGCCCTGGCAGAACGAGTATCTAATCAGCAAGTAGTACCCTGGCAGAGCAAGCATCTAATCAGAACAGCTCTGAATTTTTCCGATACCTGATTACTGCCTTGGTCATAAATGAAGGCACTTTGGTATACAGTGGGCATTTCTGTCTCAACAGAAACTGACAAAGAAGACAAAGTTTATGCCAAAAATGAATCAAGGGAAGAAAAGTGCAAAGACACCATTTAAATTTGATTCAGCTGGATTTCTTTGTTTTTAAGTGTGGACAGAAATATAGACTTTTATTCAGGACTTTGTTCTTTTGTTCAGGACTTGAAGGATAAAGTCAATCATTATCCCAGATACTCTGGGAAATAATTTATGAAACCAAATTTAATAAGGTAGCCATGCTTCCCTGCAATTGTGAACCTCGTGGTTGTAAAACCCGCCTTTAACTGACAAAATGTGGCAGAAGCAATAGTCTCGGCGAGTAGTCTGGGTTGCAGAAAACCAGACAATTTCTACGGTTCCCGGGATAGTCCTGCTTAGGAATCTGGCTGCACTACTATGAGGTCACACTTCATGGGAAGGTCACCTAGAGAACTGAGATGTTCCAGTCAATACCTCAACAGGCCCTTGCTGACAGCTAGCATTAAGAGCTAGCTATGAGAGCAACCCACTATGCACCCCACTCAAATACCCTCTGCCTGAAAACACCACCCGGCTAAGCAACTGACCCATACACTGGGAGAGATCATTACAAATTCTTGTTTTACGTCACCACATCACCAGGTGGTTTAGTACACAGACAAATCAAGCACATTTTTGGTTATACCAAGGGCAAGATGATCAGTAAACTTAAAAAATGTTTGCCATCTATGACTCTAAGAGCTCATGAGATCACACAGAGAATAAAAATGATTTATATATAGCCCCTTTCTAGTCCAACTCCCTGATAACTATCTTCTCAATAAATATTTGTTAAATGGAAGAATGAATAATGCAAACACAGCTAAGTATTGACTATATTGACGGAAGGAAGTAAGGGCATAACTAGTTCAGAAATGACAGATACTGAGAAGTGTCTATGGAGGGCCTGTAACTCACACACTCCGGGCACTCTCTAGCTCCACGACCTTCTGGAAGGGCACTGGAATAGAGACATCTCAGTTCACTACAGAACCCGTTTAGGCTCTTACAAGATTTCTGAGGACTCCAAAGTACATTTTTATAGCTGGATTTCATGGATAGATTCTGAAATTGAGAGTAATCTAAAGTGTGCAGTAGTTCATTTAAATATAAGAACACAAGCTTTACATACTGACATAAATGATGTAGTTAATAAAAATAACTTAATCATATAAAACTAATGCTTCACTGGTTTGCAGAGCAGAGCTCCTAAATGTTAACATATTTAACCATACAGCATGTTCCAAACTCCACATCTATCACCCTCACTACTGATATGACAAACTCAGGCTGTAGGTGTGTTTTCTAAAACTCATTTCTGCTGAAAGCTCTGACTCTCCTATTTGCAACCAACACCCACAATTGTCTTGCTGGGAGTGATGAGCTCATTTAATTCATTTTCAAGAAATGCCAAGTCTAAATAAGCATAGACCGCTATGGGTTCTTTCATGTGAAAGTTACATGCCTGTCAACAGGTGGCTAGTTGTCACATGTGTGCTTTCTCTAAAGATGATCACTTGGTGCAGTGGACAAATGTGGGAACTTAACACACAAGACATGAAAACCACAAGCACTCAAGTCAACTTTCGTTGCAACTCACCTTTTATACAGTCTTGTCAAGGATATTTTAAGTACTTTCTTGCTGCAAGTGTGTGTGTAGGGAAGGCACAGTGGGCGTGGTACAGTGCGAGTGGGCTATTATGAAGGCTTTAGCAGTTCTGTCCAAGATTGCTGCAGTGAAAATGGCAAAGGCAGTCTGGTTCTAGACCCTCCAGGGCTGATAAACTACACTTGGAACAGCACTGTGTTAAAGTAATAAAAAACTACCAAGTCCCCGAAGTGAGCATTTCATTCATTCACTTAAGGTCATGCTCAACCTCCTTAGCGATAAGGGAAATGCAAATTAAAACAACTTTGAGATACCATCTTACACCTGTCAGAATGGCTAAAATCAAAAACACCAATGATAGCCTTTGCTGGCGAGGTTGTGGAGAAAGAGGCACACTCATTCATTGCTGGTGGGAATGCAAACTTGTGCAACCACTTTGGAAATCAGTGTGGCGATTTCTCAGGAAATTTGGGATCAACCTACCCCAAGATCCAGTAATACCACTATTGGGAATATACCCAAGAGATGCCACATCAAATGACAAAAGTATCTGTTCAACTATGTTCATAGCAGCATTGTTTGTAATAGCCAAAACCTGGAAACAACCTAGATGCCCTTCAATGCAGGAATGGATGAAGAAAGTGTGGAATATATACATATTAGAGTACTACTCAGCAGTAAAAAACAATGACTTCTCGAATTTTGCGTGCAAATGGATGGAAATAGAAAACACTATCCTGAGTGAGGTATCCCAGACCCAAAAAGAGGAACATGGGATGTACTCACTCATAATCGGTTTCTAGCCATAAATAAAAGACATTAAGCATATAATTTGTGATCCTAGAGAAGTTAAATAAGAAAGTGAACCCAAAGAAAATCATATAGTCATCCGCATGGAGAGGGGAAGTAGACAAGATTGCAGGGCAAAAACTGGGAACTTGCGGGTGAGGTGGCATGGGGCAAAGGGGAAATGCGATGAGAAACATGAGAAGGGGAGGATGGGAGGAGCTCATTCATTCAAAAGAGAACCTGAGCCAGGTGGTTCAGATCCACGATCCCATCCACTGCATAGCAAGTTCAAGGCCAACATAATACTCTGTCTCAAAAGAACACACACACACTCACTCACACACACACACACACACACTCACTCACTCACTCGCAAACACACAGTCTCTCTCAGTACTTACCAATGTTGAGTCTGAAGAAACATTTCTAAGCTTAAACTCCACCATACACTAAGCTATTTGACTCTAAGTAAGTTTTACAGCATCTCCGGCCTCCTATTTCCTCATCTCTAAACAGACAGAAGCTCTTAAGAGAGCTAGAGTCACATCTAAGACACAGCTGTTCCAGCTGTGCAAGTACTGACGTGGACCCTAAATGGACCAACTCCGGCAGACATTCATCTTCAGCACGAAGGAGTGGGGGGATAAAAACTGCTTTTCCCCTCTACTACTTGCAGAGGTACCAGCTCATAAATGGGTGCTCATAAACACTTAATATCTTTATATAATGTCATTTTGATAAATCAAATAGTTGGGAATTGTTCAAACAGTCCATGGTAGGGAGGAAAGTGTGGTAATATCAATGAAATAAGGTTGAGTGCAAACATTTTTGGTGGTGCAAGACTGTGGGTAGCCCACAGATGCAGGTTCAAATCCCAGTATGGCTACTTTCCTTAGACAAGCCACTGTTCAGATTTAAACGTTTCTTGTCTGTAAAGTGGAAACTGTAGGCATAACTGGGTAACTCAACAATACCTTTTATATTTTACTACCCATTATTCCTGGCAAAAGCAGCAAGATTAGAGTGACATCACTTCCTTGGGCGCCCTACTGCCACAGAGCAACATAACAACAGCTGGCAGGTGTCGGTTGTACAAAACAAGGCAGTCTACATGCTACAGTGCCTCCTTCTGGCAATAGTCAGGGGTTTTAAACATGTCCAAGTAACAAGTCAGCTTAGCTGTTTTACCAGTCCTTCACAGATCTACTTGAGTAATTATGGGCAGGACAATGGCAGTACTCTCTAACAAGGCAGACTTTCCTACGTCTAATGATTGCTGGTGACTGCTATCCAGGAGACCTTACGCTAGGCACTTTACGTACGTTAAACCACTCTCTCTTTACAGCAGCCCTGGCAGGATTTTGCCATTTTGTGAATGATGAAACTGAGAAATGTGAAACAAATGGTACAAGCTCAGAACACCCCCAAGAGTCCGCGGGGGACACCGCCAGGCCTTCAGAGTTACCTGTCCCCAGCTGTCCTCTCAAATCTTCTAAGGAAGCAGTCTCTCCTTGTCTGTTCCATCCCTCTGGGGCCTCCTGATCAGTACATACATGCACCAGCTAGATAATCATTTTAATTCTCTTGATCAGTACATACATGTACCAGCTAGATAATCATTTTAATCCTCTTGATCAGTACATACATGCACCAGCTAGATAATCATTTTAATTCCCTTTACCCTTGTTTTTTCCCACTTCAGTCAACATGTTTGTCTTGGACAAGGTATTTCTGGTAAAGGCTATGAGATATGTACAATATAGTGGGAAAAATGCTTCATAAAGAACTTGATTTGTTTTACATCAGATAACATATTAATGGGGGAGGGAACGAGGAGGAGGGAGGGGAGGAGAGAGAAGATGAATAAGAATGAGCAGGAGATGAGCTCATTCTTTCTTCTGTTGTGGCATAATACTGGTTCGTGAGCTGAACAAACTGAGTTCTCCATCTGCTTCTGCAGTAATGTTCACTTGGATTAATCAGAGCTAACTCGACGTTTCCATGCTGCCATATGGCAAGTGTGAAAAGTTGTCAGAGATGATTTTTAAAGGTCTTTCCAAATCTATAATTTTATGATGCAATAAGATTTTTTTTAATCAAAAACAACATTTTACCCAAAATACCCTGGATCTGTCAGGGGCACTCAGGATAAGGGTTCCAAGACTGAACACCAACAGTGAGCTAGAAATTCATTAGCGCACATGGAAATCAGAGACTGATGAGGTCACCCACAGTTCCATTTTTCTATTTTTTTTTTTGAAGATTTATTTATTTACTAAGTATAGAGTGTTCTGTCTGCATGTCAGAAGAAGGCATCAGATCTCATTATAGATAACTGTGAGATACCATGTGGGTGCTGGGAATTGAACTCAGGACCTCTGGAAGAGCTGTCAGTGCTCCCAACCCCTGAGCCATCTCTCTAGCCCCCAGTTTCTAAGACTTAACTTCAATGGATAAGCAGGTGTGAGAGAAACCCCGAGCACTCATCAACCAAACTCTCACTCTCAACCACGGTGACAGCCAGAGGATCACCACTTACTTCCTTGAGTGGTTCTCTATGCCAGAGGGCACCATGACAAGCTGCCCACAAGGCAGTGACAGGCTTTCCCACTGGCGTCAGAAATACACAGTTAAGCAAAGATTTCTGGGAGATAAAGCCTAAACGCAGAGATGCAGTCTTCTGTTCTGAACTGTCTTGCCATGGATGCTCGTAGAAAAAATAAACTTGCAGCAGCAGCGCGGTTTGCTGTCACACAAAGCCGGGATGCCTGCCTCAAAAGTCACCTTGAGCGGTTCTGCTCGAAACCTACTGTAAAAATGATGGAGAAATCTAGCTGAGCACAAGCAGGTGGGCAGGCAAGCATCGTCTCTCCTTGCTCCTGACTGAGAATGTCATGTGACTAGCTATTTTAATTCCCTGCTGCCTTGAGTTCCCTATGACACCTACACCCGGGAACTGTGAGCTAAATAAGCCCACGCCCCAGTGCTTTCTGCCGGGGTCTTGTCACAGTGACAGAAGTGAGACCAGGACAGTCATTTTCCACAGAGCCCCACACTCAGGGTCCGTTCCTGGAATTCCTGCCTTCTGCCATGTTGCTCCAGGGTATGGGGAGCAAGACAAGAGTGTCAGGACACTCTGACCCTAGTAATTTTGTAAATAATTATTTATAATAGATAATATGAAAAGAGCCCATCAGATTGCCCTTTGTCCCAGACCCAGAAGTCTCAAGACTCCTAAGAGAAGTCACAAAACTATGGTAGGTCAACTTTTAGGTTAATAAGTAGGGTAAAAATAAAATCCCAGATCCCTACAGTAGAAGACAGGACTGGGCACTGAAAATCCACAGTGAAGAGGATAAAGTACAGACATGCCTTCACATATTCCCAGTCACGCTAAGATGTGATGTAAGTCTATAAAGCTCCAAGTGAGTTACTTTAATGGTTCATTTCTCATGTGGAAATGCCATCCACAAAGGCCTCTACTTACAAGAAATCAAATTCAGATAGATGTATGGTATGCTGCCTTAGAGGCGAACATCCTGGCAATGCCAGCTTCTAACCTGGAACTTAAATCAATTGTCAAGTTTTTGCAAGTCCCATCAAATCTGCCAAGACACTGCTGTATGACACAACACTGCTCTACACAGTCACACGGCTCAGTTAAAAGCTCAGACATTCCCAACGGGGAACTGCAAATGCTCGCAATGTAATTTCTTAAGAAAAGACTAAACTGAAAAGGTGAACCATGCCAGATTTCCCTGAAAAACTCCGCTGCCTTCAAAGTACCACTGCCACAGGAAGTACAGGAAGCCAGGTTTCTAAGACAAACATTTCTCCTTCCTTCCTTGGCTAATGCTTGCTCAAGATCAAACAAAGATCAGCAAAGATCACAGCAAGGGAGAAACTGGAGTTTTGTTTGTGCCCAGACCTTCTCCTGAAAAGAGAAATCACACACACTGTTTGAATCTGGTAAATACTGCATTTCTACAACTGCCTGCACTCAAGAGTCCCTCCCAGGGGAGCACCAAGATCTACCCACTAAAACAACCCGGAACTATCACAAATCTCTAACAACCCAATGGCAGCTTCTCACCTTTTAGGGAAATCTAAGCTATTAGAAGATACCTTGGGCTCTCGGGAGGCTGAAGCAGGATGATCCTAAGTTCAAGTCACCAGCTAACACAACAAGTTCAAGGATAGCCTGAAACACATAGTGAGATTCAATCTCAAAGTAACCAACAAGAAATGGGTTATTGGTGCCATCTCTTTCAGAAGGGGCCAGGTGCTCTTGTGCAGGTCCCTGGAGTGATACCCTTTGATTCTGCCTCTGTGATTCTCTCTTCTGTGGAGGAGGCAGAATCATACCTTTGACAAGACTTTTCAGGCGTGTCCAACCGATTCCCAGGGGCTACGTGCAGCTGGCCCAACACCAAACTGTTTGTTATACATTTCTTGAGAGTGAACAAGTACATGACAATATCACACAGCAATGTCAAAAGGTTATAAATGGATGGCAGAGGGAAAAAAACAACTATTCTCTCTAATTCTCAACACTTTTCTCCAAGCTGTCAATATCCATGGATTTAGAAGAAAAAGGACTCCTCATGCACAGTGTCTGCAACTGCACGCTGCTGAGATGGGTGCTCTACGGCACACAGTGTCTGCTGCTGAGATGGGCGCTCTACGGCACACAGTGTCTGCTGCTGAGATGGCGCTCTACGGCACACAGTGTCTGCTGCTGAGATGGGCGCTCTACGGCACACAGTGTCTGCTGCTGAGATGGGCGCTCTACGGCACACAGTGTCTGCTGCTGAGATGGGCACTCTACGGCACACAGTGTCTGCAACTGCACGCTGCTGAGATGGGCGCTCTACGGCACACAGTGTCTGCTGCTGAGATGGGTGCTCTACGGCACTGCCGTGCTCTGCTTCTAGGTTTCAGTAGCTGATTCTCTCACTTGCTGGTTTCAAGCACTTCAACTTATTCCCTTCTCACTTACTGCTCTATCACAGGGCTAGAAGACCAACGAAGGCAGACGGCCAACACCTCCCTTCCCTCAACTGTTGGAACAGAGAGGGAAATTATATACTTAGAAGCTGAATCAATCCCTTCCTGGGGTCTACAGGGCAACTAACAGCAAAATAGAACCTTGTTATCCACATCTTCCTTTTGTTATTGCCTGCTTTGTTTTAAATTTTGGGGCAGAGTCCAGAGCTCTACTCTACACACAAGCGTGTCCCTTATCCAAGCAGAATCTGTTGAAAAATCCAGCATTACCTTCCCTGGCTCATTCCTCTTCCAGGTTAAAGATGGTAAGAAAGGGTAACTATGGCTTCCTCCCTGTCTGCTTTTTCAGCATTCTTTCCCAGACCCCCCAAAAAAGCCTGAGGGTCTCCAGGCATTGTGTTAAACTCGCACACCTCGGAGGCCCAAACAGTACAGACCCATGAGGTAGGATTTCCCTCTGTATGCTGTGATTACCGTTGATAAATAAGGGAACTGCTTTGAGTTTATGGCAGGGAAGAACAGAACTAGGTGGGGAGAGCTAGGCTGTATGCTGGGAGAAAGGAGGCAGAGTCAAGGAGAAGCCATGTAGCCCCACTAGAGACAGATGGCTGAACTTTAGCTGGTAAGCCACTGCCACGTGGCGATACACAGATTAATGGAGAAGGGTTAAATTAATATGTAAGAGTTAGCCAATAAGAAGCTAGAGCTAATGGGCCAAGCAGTGTTTTAAATAATATGGTTTCTGTGTGATTATTTCGGTTCTGGGCAGCTGGGACAAACAAGCACTGCCTGACACAAAAAATGAGAAAGATCTTGACTATAAACAAATAGGCTTTTCCATTTATGAATGCAAAGTGTTTACATACGTGACTTCCTGGGGAAGATGGGAAAGACAGAAGAAAGAGCAATGCAGGCTAAGGTACTAAAGAAAAATGTCTGATAACCCAAAGGTGGAGAAGCCATGGAAAGGGACTGGTGGACACGAGGCAGAAAGGAAAATTTTGGTTTTGTTTGTTTTTTTGAGACAGAGTCTTTCTACATAGCCCTGGCTGTCCTGAAATTTGCTGTGTAGACCAGGCTGGCCTTGAATTCAACAGGTATCTGCCTCCTGAATAGGCACATCAAAATATACACTCCTGTAAGTCATTCAAAAGAATTTATAAAGTTGATCAAAACACAGGCCATATGTGCTTGTGATTTCTCCAGGGCACCAAGAGTTTGGGGTGGGTATATCGTCACTAAATACCAACAGCCTAGGCGCAACAAGAAACTGCTCCTGAGCCGGGCGGTGGTGGCGCACGCCTTTAATCCCAGCACTCGGGAGGCAGAGGCAGGCGGATCTCTGTGAGTTCGAGGCCAGCCTGGTCTACAAGAGCTAGTTCCAGGACAGGAACCAAAAAGCTACAGAGAAACCCTGTCTCGGAAAAAAAAAAAAAAAAAAAAAAGAAACTGCTCCTAATCTTAACGCCCAGCTAAGAAGATTTGAAACAACTCATTAAAATCCCCTTATAACGACAAAATATGAGTCTTATACTTGTTGAGGATTGCATAGTAAGACCCTATGTCAAAAAAAAAAAAAAAGACCCCAAAAAACAAAGGGCTGGGGATAGCAGTGGAACCAACACACAGCCTGAGCAAAGCCTTTGGTTCAATCTCCAGTGTTAGCAAAGAAAAGAATTAGGCAAATGTCTTAGGAGTAAGAATTAAAGAGAAAAAAAACAAAAAACAAAAAAAACCCAAACCAAAACAACAAACCAAAAAACCAAAGCAACTTCCCCGATACATGCTTTACTTGAAAACTCGCGTTAAGCAGCCTACTGGAAAAGAAAAAAATAACCCACATATATTAGAAATCCCTGCAAATGATATTTATGATCTGATAATAACTTTCCTAACTTTAAAGATCATATACTCTTGGAAAAGGAGGAGGGGTGACAATGGGGGTTCTGGTGATGACTGTTATGGCAGGCCAAACTGTACGTCCTCGGAAAATGTTAATATGTAACTGTACTTGGCAAAAGGGAACACATAGTTATGTTTCTATAAGGCTATTAAGATGGTGAGGAGATTGTGGGTTTGTTAGGTAGGGCCAAGGTTGCCATCTAAGTGGGAGAACCACAAAAAGGAGTCTGGAATGATGAGAGGACTCAGCCACCCACTCCTGATCGTGACAGAGGCCATGAGTCAAAGAACAAGGTGCTTCTAACAGCTGGAAAACAGGCTCTCCCACGGAGCATCTAGAAAATAATCCACTCTGTTGACTGTACAAACCTGCACTGTAACAAATTTATATAAGTAATATCAGCAATCACTAAGGCAATAACAGGAGATCATGACAAAGTTAAACAGCTATGGAGAGAATACTGTGGTGGGGGTACGGCAGTGGTACAGCCCTTGCATAAAACCCTACCAAAAATAAAAATGACAGTTCTCAAAGACACAGATAACTGTCAAAGTGTAGTTTGATGCTTTAGAAAATACTTAGCACAGTGGTTACAGCTTTGTTTGCATGGTTAACAAAGTGTGCCTCCAGAAAGCTGATACACAACCTAAGAGGAGACCTAACACTCCAGTTCATAAAAGGACCTAACATACATGCCCATAAATACTGATCAACAAACAAAACAGAACAAGGTATCCTCAACCATAGGAAAGTAGCGGAAAACTGAGGAACACCTGCCATTTTTACACATGTTTAAAAAGGTCTCTGTGTGGTACCCTTATCAGAAGACCAGCCAAAAGGAAAACCCAGTGTTTTCTTTAAAGTTTCTTTTTACCTGATGATCCTCTGGGCGGCGTACTGATGGAGAGAACGGAACTGCGCTGACATGTTTGCTAAAGCTGCCAAGCAGTTTGTGTGCAGGTACTTGTCCTGTGGGAAAAGAACAACTTTAGAACATACATCATATCTTCCACATGCTTTGAGGAAGGTTAATAAAAGTAACTGTACGCCCAACTGTCCCTAATGCTAGAAATTGCCCTGGATCTGTATTCTCTAGTCCCCAAATCTATCCAGCACCGAGAAGTCGGAGTGCTTCCACAATGGACATGAAACGCGATGACACAGATGACGGTTCCACCCTGTGCTGCTCTAGAGCCTCCCAGTCATGCACAGCAGAGACTGCCTACTGTAATCTCAGATAACAATAATTGGGATATACATCTGTACCAGCCCCATGGAGCAAAATACAAGAAAACATTAAGTAAACAACCCCTTAGCTGTGTGTTCTGTAAACAGCTTTCCTTGGTAACATCTTTCTACTGACTAAGACTGAAATTTTACAGAATTCAGCAAAATTAATTTTTTCCAACTTTTCAAGGAACTAGTACTTTGGGGGATTGCTTTTCTTTGTTTTGAAGACAGGAGCTCATGTAGTTCAGGCTGGTCTCAAATTTGTTATGTATGCTGGCCATGGTGGCACACACCTTTAATTCCAGCATTAGAGACGCAGAGGCAGGTGAATCTCTGTGAGTCAAGGCCAGCCTGGTCTACATAGCCAGTCACAGGTCAGTCAGAGCTACATAATACGATCCTGTCTCAATGAAACAAAAATACTATATAGCTGAGGATGACCTTGAAGTGACTGGCAGGACTTCCGTGTTCAGCTTATGGAGTGCAGTGGCTAGAGCCCAGGGCTCTGGGAGTGCCAGCTAGCACTGCCAGATGAGCAAGAACCCCAGCTCCTTGCACTTTTCCATCCTATGTGAATTTGTATTTTCTCATAGTCATCTAGAGTTATATATTTTGCTGCGGCTTAAAAGGGCCAACCAGTGCTATCAGTCCAGCAAGGGCGGGCATACAGCAGCCTGGATCTCAATGAGCTTCCCTGCTTCTCTCCATTTCATACAAAGGGTACTGCAGTGAACAATGAGTCTATATTAAGAAACAGACACTGCAGTATAATCATGTAATATGGTAAGTGTGTGCTGGTCTGAATTTTTCTAGCATGGTCTGTGATATTAAATTGAAATTTTCTAGCACATTCCATAACCACATTTCACGGGATTAAAATGCTTTACAACATGGTCAGCAGTACATAAAGGCGGAAAAATAGCTGTGGGATACTTACTCTAGTCCTGGTCATATTGTACTGTATGGTTCTTATTACGACCAGAATTAGGAGACTCCCCAGGGAAATTTCAGTTAAGACTCGTTCTGAATACCAAGTAATGTTTTTTAATATCTGTAATGAGGAAGAAAAATTTGAGTAAAAATGACTCCCTTAGGAAAAAGATGTGTCTCCCATTTCCTGGTAGTTTTAGTTTAACTTACTCTAAAGGTAAGTAAAACAGTAAAAAGATGAGCGGAGACCTTCGGTTCAGCTAAGTAGGGGACAGATGAGGGAAAGAAAACCAGGTCTGCAACTCAAGAGGTTATCTACTAATATAATTAGTAGACAAATTATAGTAGATATAGTAGATGTGTATATATGCCAATATAACTAATAGACAAAGAGGAGATGTATATATCTACTAATACCATTAGTAAACAAAAAGGAGATGTGTATATCTGCTAATATAATTAAAAGACAAAGAGATTATATATCTACTGATATCATTAGTAGACAAAGATAAGATGTGTATATCTGCTAATATAATTAATAGAAAAAGAGGACATGTATATATCTACTGATATAATTAATAGACAAAGAGGAGATGTGTATATCTACTGATATCATTAGCAGACAAAGAGCAGATGTATATGAAAGAGACAGAGCACACAAGATAAAAACAACGGGAAAAGTGAACAGAACTTAGCAATGAGAAGCAAAAGTAAGACAGAGTAGGTGCTGAGAGGCAGAACTTTCCCTAGAGAACATAAAGAACTTCTATAGATAATTAGGAGAGCCCAGGGACACCACGGGCCCAGCATTCAAACTCCGGGGGCTGTTCCGAGCTGCCAGCCAGTACCAAGTCAATAAAGAGTATCTTAGAAAAAGTACACAAATTCCTTAAGAGACAGCTAACAAAACTCAGATTAACCAAACTGTAAATGAATACACACAACCAATTAATACACCAAGACCAATCATGGTTCATCTCAAGAATAGGAAGAGTCATCAGTGTAATTCACTATATTAACAGATTAGAATACCAAAAGAGCTTAAGATCAAAAATATATAAAGAATTCTTACAACCCACCAATAATATAAGTCAACTTTTAAAGGTGTGATATATAGATATTTATACATCTCATAAATATATTAACAATATACATTGGAGAAAAAGATGGTCTCTTCAACAAACTGGATACCCACACGTAAAATAAAAGTAGATCCCAATTTTTCGCCCAGTACAAAAATCAACTCCAAATAGATCAGATGTAAAATTCTGAAGCTGGCAGAGGAAAAATGCCTCAAGATACTGGCATAGGTGAGGGCTCCCTGCACAGACTCCAGCTGCTCAGGAAATAATCTCAACTGAGAAATGTAATCTCACGAAGCTAAAAACTTGAGCACATAAAAGTAAACAATCTATTGAAGAGACAACCTTCAGGATGAGAGAAAATCTGCTATCTACACATCTCACAGGAGACTGAGGTCCAGAATACAGGAGAAACTCAAACACTAAAGAACAAGAAATCAAACAACCCACTTAATAAATGAGTAGATAACTTTAAGAAAAGTTGAAATATCCACAAAAAAAAATCAGAGAAATTCAAATTAAAACAAGCAAAAGATTATGCCTTCTCCCTGTCGGAATGGCAGAAATTTAGAAAACAGTAACAAATGCTGACTGTGTGGCAAAGGGAACAGGCAGATGAGATGGCTCACTAGGTAATGGCTCAGTGTTTGCCACTTAGTCTGACGTTCCCAGACACACACACTTTTTTTTTTTTTTTAAGAGAAATCCCAAACACTTCTGGTGGAAATGTAAACTAAGTCTAGCTACTATGGAAACCAATATGATAGTTTCCCAAAAAACTAAAACTAGAAACAACATATGATCCTTTTGGTCATATACCACTTCTGGCTATTTACCAAGGACTCCAAGCCAACATGTCACAAAGACAGTTGCCCATCATGCTCACAGCAGCACTGGTCACAGCTGCTAAATTATGGAGCTGACCTAAGTGTCTACCAATAACGAGGGTGAAGAAAATGTAGTATGCACACACAACGGCATTTTTTTTTCAGCCTTAAGAACAAAGTTATCTGGGTGCGCTAATACACACCTGTGACTCCTCAGCATCAGGGATGCAGAGGCAGAAAGACCAGAAATTCAAGCCTTACCAACATAGATAGTTTAAAGTCAATTTGGGTTACAGGAGACCCTGTCCCCAAAAAAGAACAACAATAAAAAGGACAAAATGACATCATTTTCAGGAAAATGGACACAACTGAAGATAATCACATTAAGTAAATTAAGTCAGTCTCAGATAAATAGCCTATGCTTTCTCTTGTTTCTGGATGCTAGATTTCAAATACATATGACACCAAAGTAGATGTGGAAATTCTCCTGAGGGAATGAAGAAATAATCAAATGCTCAAAAACATTGTATTTTCATATGAAAGCACCCTCAAGGAACCCAGTATAATGTACAACAAACATACACTAGTGAAAACAGAGGCTACAAGTTGTTCAGAAGAGAATGAGGGGACAAGACAGCATTAGTTCATGAAACTAAGATAACACCATCTCTAGTCCAAGTGCTCCCAGAAACTCTGAAGTCCACTCTATGGAGAAGCACTTCTGCCTGTAGCCCTCATCAGCCACGGGAACTTACCACTTCATGGATGGACCTATTGAAGCCGTCGTCTTCTGTAAGGATCAACAGTATTATAAGGGCCATATATACATGGTGTGAATTTCTTTCCTCAACATGATATAGAATCTCAAGAATTGGTAAAACCTAGGAAATAAAAAATTATAATATTTCAATATACTATGAAAGTTAACACTGCTATTTTGTATGCTTTGCTCTAAGGTCATGTAGTTTTCGTAATACAAAAGATAAACACTCACTTAGCTGCACGCACTCTCCACACACACACCAAAGGTCCCAAGCAAGAAAGTCATCACTAACTCTGTAAAGGTCTTGCCAAAGGAAAGGCTAATGTCCAAAGACCCTTTGGGCTCAAAGTTGAAATTTTAGATGTTAGATCAACCTCCTCTACTTAAAAAAGGAAGAAAAAGAAACTTGGACTGTTCAGAAGAGCTTGGCTGCTCATAAATTTAAAGCATTTTAATCTGTATGCTTCCTACCGCTTGTTCTTTAATGCTATAATCCAAAAGTGCACTTCACCTAAGGAACTAGCTGAAGGGACTACTGCTGCCCATGGTGTATTTTCTCTGCGTGTGCCGAGACTTAGTCTTCTGATGATTCTGTTCACGTACGTGTAAGTTCATTTCCAATCATTTCTCTGACACTGTCTATTTGCGCATTCTATACGAACCAGGGTAGCCATCACTTGAAGTATATTATGCCTTGTATGAAACCACCACACACACTGTGTGGCTAGTTTTATGACAACTTGGCAGAAGCTGGAGTCCTTTTCAAGGAGGAAATGTCTATTGAGAAAATGCCCCCACCAGATTAGTCTGTGAGCAAGACTGTGGTGCATTTTCATTTTCTTGACTGATGGCCCAGCTCACTGGTGTTTTAAGAAAGATGGCTGAGAAAAACCATGGAAAGCATGCCAGTGAGCAAAACCATTCTCTAGGTTCTTGGCCTGACTTCCCTGGAAAGTATGCTACAAGCTGTAAGATGAAATAAACCTACACCACACCACACTTTAGTAAAGGACCTGGGGACCCAACGTTTTCTTGTGGCCTTCAAGGGTAACACACGGGGGGGGGGGTAAAAAAAAACTTTTAAAAGTTAAAAGAGTCAGGTTTGGTGGTACATGCCTTTAATTCCAGCATGTGGGAAGCAGAGGCAGGAGGATCTCTGAATCTGAGGCCCGCCTCATCCACTAATTGGGTTCCAGGACAGTCAGAGTTGCAGAGAATTTCTGTCTTGCACCCCACGAGTTAAAAATGATGGATCCAACAGGACTATGCCAAAGTCACAGATTAATTCTTCCTTTCAATGTTTTACTGAGATAGTAAATATACATATTGTATAATCCCTGCATTTAAAAGATATGATTAAATGGTTTATAGATTTACAAATGTGTAACTACCACCAGTTAATTTTAGAATATTTTCATTATTTCAAAGAGAAATCTTAGACTTTTTGGCTATTAGTTCTCCAATCACTCTCTTCCTTTTCCCCTCTTACCCAGTGTGAGTCGTTTTCTAATTGCTGTGGCCAAAATAGAAAATATTCTGAAAGAATCAACTTACTGGACGGAAGGCTTATCTGGCTCATGGTTTCAGGACCATTTCACTTGCCACAGTGAGGCTGACATGGTGAAGACCATAGCAGTGGGGGCAAAAGGAGAAGATTCCTTACAAGGTACTGAGCAGGAAAGGGAGCTCTCAGACCTCAAGCAGGGGTGGACACAGCCTTCGAGAGTCCATGCCTTGAGTCTTACTTCTATCAGCTGGGGTCCACCTACTACAGGAACCTGAAAATACCACCACACACACTTTGCATCATAATGTGGAGGATGCTTCTTCAGATTCAGGCTGTGCTGGCTAGTTTTAAGTCAACGTGACACAAGCTTAGAGTCTTCAGAGATGAGGGACTCTCAATTGACAAAATGCCTCCTCAAGATGCGGCTGTAGGCAAGCCGGTAGGGCATTTTCTTCATTAGTGGTTAATGGGGGAGAGCCTAGTCCACTGTGAGTGGGACCACCCGAGGCTGGTGGTCCTGGGTTCTATAAGAAAGCAGGTTGAGTGTTGTGGGATTTCAATCCATTTTGCCAAGGTCTTTTGGAGCAGTAAGCCCTAGGGTGCGGTCTTGTCTGCCGATGTGACTGCTTAAGAGCTGAGGATGGCGCTCTCTCCCTTTCTCTTCCTCTCTCCCCCCTCTCTGTCTGTCTGTCTGTCTCTCTCTCTCTCTTGGGTTGTCAGAGCCAGGAGTAGTTGGTCCCCATCTCTCCTGGGCAGAACAGTAGGACACAGCAGGCTAATCTGTACTGTATCAGTGAGTGTTTACCTCCACCTTATACCTAAATGAAACACTCCTCCAAGGCCTATGCATCAGCTCCTGTCTCCAGTTCCTGCCTGGTTTGAGTCCTCCCTTTGGCCTCCCTCAATAGACCGTATTCAGGATATGTAAGCCAAACAAACCCTGTCCTCCCCAAGCTGCTTTTGGTCACAGTGTTTCGTCACAGCAGTAGCTCTAACTAGGACAGATCGTATTAACACCCACCTAAGGATCAGAGGAACTACTTCCTTTCTCCTTCTCGGGTGTCACT
Organism: Chionomys nivalis; assembly: GCF_950005125.1. Lineage (NCBI taxonomy): Eukaryota > Metazoa > Chordata > Mammalia > Rodentia > Cricetidae > Chionomys > Chionomys nivalis. The sequence goes on from NC_080099.1 coordinate 12,163,170, forward strand.
GTTTTCGAGTTTTGTGTGAATGGGAAAAGGCCTATACTGGAGTGGCAGCCCGAACCCCATCCTCACAAGAACATGTACAGAAGTATCTGACAAGCGCTGAGATGCCGTGTGCCACCTTCTGAAATCAGAGTCTACACAGCAAAGGGACTGTCAACTATCTAAAAATTACATCACAGAATAAATCTCTTCTTGCAGCATATTCCAAGGTCACAGCCTCAACAAATATTTATTATAAAAGAAAGAGAAGTAGAAAGATATAAGGACATAATCTAGGAAATTATGAAAACCCTACTATGCTCTTAAAAACTCCCAAATGCATCCTTGTAGATTTTCATCAGCGGGTGTTCTCAAACTGGAGACAGCTGGTCCCTCATCTCACAAACCTCCATTTACACTACACCACAAGCCTACAAGCCACGCCCAGGCTTCCTGCTGATTGTCAAAAGTCCCCCAGAATTCCTTGCACACAGCTATCTCTGTGCTCCTCACACCCATGGGGAGCCAGAGTTTTCCTCGTGACTAAAGGACTTTCACACCATACTGCTATTTAAGCCAACGCAAGGACTTTCACACCGTACTGTGCTATTTAAGGCAATGCTATTCACCTTTCTGGAGACTGATTTTTATACATCACACTTTTTGTTCTTATGCCACTGTGATAAATAATATGCTAAAAATGCTAGTATCTTATGCTTCTTCGGCATTTACATAGTATTTAGAACCAATAAAAGAAGCTATAACAAATGCTCAGTGAAGCTCTGTTTGACCTGTGGAACCTGAGGCTGGGGGACATGGGATAATGAATGCAGTGACAGTTGATGATATTTCAAGCATACCCTGGTGGGGTAGCCTACTCTTCCCTTTACTGAAACTGATGGTAAACATTAGCTTCGATGGAAATCATTGATTGCCTAAAGGAGCTCCGTCTGCCAAGACAAATTGTGGAACTGATTTTATTCTCAGAGTGGACCTTAAAGTGGTGTCTGGCCAGGTGCCTGAAAATGACTAACCGTCCAGGAGTGGCACTCAGAGGGCACTGGCATCCAGGCTGTGCGGGGGATGGACCCTGGGGGAAACCAAGCTGGAACAATCACCCTGGCTTTCATCGCTGTCAGCAGCAATGTGTGACAACCAAGACCAATTACACGAACCCAGAGGACAGGCCTCATCAGCTGGAAGGAACAAGAAGATATACAAATGTCCTTGAGGGTTATATAGGACGCTTCTTTGAGCGTCTGCTGAGATGGGACCTAGGAAACCACAAGGACAGAGGTTGTGTCACACTGACTGAGGCTGCCCACTCACTTGGGCTGTGAGCAGCTCCCCATAGACTGCCTCCTACAGGGAGGAGGTGCAGACTCTCTGCCTATGTCTGGTGACATCTCCCATCAGACGAGCACTCTTACCCTCTTGGAAAAGAAAATAAGTCACTCTTTATAAAGTCACAAGATAGGCACGGCATGTTTCTTGTGATACTTACAAGGTTTTCCATATCTGTTCTAGCCAACACGTACGTCCTGACGTTGCTGTTCTGGTGGAGCAGAGTGTACAGGAGGAGTGTGGCTTGATCAGACTGCTGTTCACAGAGGGCTGTATACAGACTGTTGAAGTTAATCTGGAAGGCGTGTGGAATGGACGATGGGAAAGGACTGCTGTCTAAAATACAGAAAACAAGCATGAAAATGTATGAAAGGTGCATATGAGCATTTCCGAGTAGTTTATTTACACATAATAGCTAAGCTTCTTCAAATAAGTAAACCATGGCTGATGCACTCACTAAAATTAATTCATTTTTAAGAAAAATGGGTAAAATAACAATATGCAACTTAGCTAGTATTAAAATAAAATAAAATATATGAAATACAGCAGGCCTAGGGAATGACCATAAACATCTATAAAAGTTTTATTTAAACAAAACTGAAGGATGAAGAGAGAGCTCAGTGTGGCAAACTGCTCTGGCAGAGGACCACATGGGTGACCCGCAACCATGTGTGACTCCACCTTCTGGCTTCCATGAACACCTGATGCACTCAAGCCACTACCCACACAAGGACAAATACATACATACACATTTAAAGTAAATAAAACCAATCTTTAAAAACTAAAAATTAAAGATAACTGACTACAATTGTTGAGAAACTTGCTAAAGTTTCTAAATAAATCATAGCTCGGACATCTTAAGAACCTGAGTGAAGATGAATTAATTAACTGATTAGTTTAATTATGTGTGTGAGAGGGAGAGAGACAGAGGGACGGATGCATGAGTGTGTACATACATGCGGAGGCAAGAGGATACCTTCCTCTGTGGCTCTCTATCATATTTTCTGAGCGAGGGTGAAGCCAGTTATTTCAATGAGGCTAGCGAGTAAGCCCTGGATTTGCCTCTCCACCTGCAATGCTGGGGCTACAGACACACACCTGTGCCTCCGTTTTGCACAGGTTCTGATGTGAACTCGGCCTCTCCTGCTTTACATCAATTGCTTGTACTCACTGAGCTACCTTAACTCCTGAGTGATGCTGAATTGAAAGATAAAGGATTCAATTGTTTGACAGAGACACTTTCAAGATATCATAGCATCCTGGCAGTGGCAAGATTATAGCTCACTGCTCTCATCCAGGTCCACAGTGAGAGAGCAAAAGTGGAGGAGAAAGATAAGGAAAACGTGAAGTTTCAGGAGGGAAGTGTGTAAGTCTTAAGTTTCAGACAAGAAGAGCACAAAGGACAAATCACCTGTCATTACTAGAGACCTTACGGCCAGCTCCAGCCTGGACAGCAGGAAGGCTGTGCTGAGGGCAAGGCCCGCCCACCAAGACTCCTACTTGTGAACATGCAAATTCACTTGAAAGGAGAGAGCTTAAACTAGAACACCACTGAAGCAGTTCTCGGCTAAAACAACCATCTAGGGAAGCGTTTCCCTAACATCGGCACAAAAGCCAAGGAAACTGTGGTCCAAAGCATCCAGGTTCCATCCTGAGCTGGCAGCAGAGCTTAGTCCCACTGTGCTGGGTTTGTAAGCTTGAATGAAACACTGACAGGATTGTGGTACTTATAACCATGTACTCTTTCTTGGTTCTAGAGAGGCCAGGCAAAGTATGACAGGGTTGCAGTTCCTGCAAGGAGGCCCTAAGAGGCCACTCCATGAAGTTGCAGTAAGTTCTAAGTTGCAATAAGAGACCCCATGTCCTAACTAGCTCTAATTATCAACCTGCCTAGAGTCATCTGAGAGTAAAGTACCCAGAGACCAAGGAAGTACCTAGGTCAGACTGGCCTATGGGAGTGACTGTGGGGAACTGTCCTCACTACTAACTGGTTCAGAAGAGCCCCAGCCCACTATGGGTAGCACCATACCTAGGCAGGCGGTTCTGGGAAGAATAAGAAAACTAGTAAGCTGTGAGTCAGAGTGAGCCAGAGAACAAGCTAGCATGCAGCGTTGGCTTCATGGCTCCTGTCTTGAGCTCCGGTCCTGACTTTCCTTAATGAATTGTGACCTGAAAGGGTAGGCCAAATACACCCTTTTCTCCCCAAGTTTTGTTTAGGTCAGAGTATTTTATTACAGCAACAGAACTGAACTAGAATGCCCTAGAATGTTGGCCATATAAGGACTGTTGAATGTCTAATAAGGGAAGCTGCAGGAACAGAGTGCAGACGGCCCAAAGGACAGGTCTTGCAGGTGGCAGAGCTGAAGAGAGCAGCAGCGCTAACACGGCGACGCGAGGGTTAGTGTCTGGGAACGTTCGCTCGTGTCATTCCACATGAGAAGTACGCAGCTTGGACTTGACTTTATAGAAGCTCATGGTAGGGGTTGTCTTGAGTACCAGGTGAGACTTCAACTTTAGACTTGTATACAGTGCTGGGATTGTGAGAGACTATTGCCATGAGCCAATGGGGAACAGAGTGGAAGGCTATGGCTTAAAATTTATGTGTTTAGGTGCCAAGCTAACAAGGGATGGAGTTGTGATGGTCAAACTTGATAAGACTTAGAATACCCTGAAAATAGATCTGCTCACATCTGTGAGGGGATATCTAGTTTAACTGAGGTGAGAAGAGCAACCTTAACCATTGGCAGTACCTTTCATGGGCCAGGGTCCCAGACTAAATCAAAGCACAATGAACACAAGGGACAGACAACAAGCTGAGACAAGCATTCAGCACTCTCTACTACCTGACTGCAGATCCATCTCTCAAGCTGCTGAGGCCAAAGTTCCTGCATAACAGACAGGACCCTGGGACCACACACGAGTTGGAATAAGCCCTTCTGCCTTAGCCTGCTGTTTGTATGTCACAGCAAAAATACAAGTAAGTAATACAATGAACATGCAAATATAAATAATTTTTACAGGACTCAGAATGATAGCAAAGTAGAGTACCCACTTACCTATGCTATATTTGATTCCCCCGACATAAACGTGTTTTCTGTGTGTAGTCACAATATCTACACACGCCAACAGGTGGCGTGAATCAGCCATTATACAATGTGTTTGTCTATTATCCCTTATTTAATCTGTACAACAACTGAGTCATTATTCTGCCCAATTTTAGAAATGATGAAATAGAAGCTTGCAGAGATTAAATAAAAAATGTCCCAAGTCATGGTGAGTAAACCCAGACTGACCTCTGCATCACACTGCTTCTCACAGCAACAGCAGTGATTGGTGAATCTACACTACAGTAAAACCTCCTTTATTTCTTAAAGAACCACCTGAAACAGATTATAGTCTGTCTGACTCTGATGCCAGTCCTCGAAACTGCCATGCTACTGAGTGGTCTCCAAAAAGAGAATAATCACAGAAGAGGTTCCATTCTAAAGTCTCAAGCAGGGTCCAGTTGTAACTGCACATGAACCTTTGGCCTGAGTGGCAAAAGCTACAACAGCAGAAACCACACGCCACATCCTTGCTGGGTTCTATACTCTACTCTTGCTTGACATTCATGTAAAGTGGTGGATGACGGTATATCCATACTGCAGACACCATCACTGAGGACCCGAGATTATACAAACTGCCCAAGGTCTCACTCCGAAATGACCAGGGTGTGGGATGAACCCAGGGCAGATCAGCTCCAAAATGAGCTTTCTTGGCTACAAAGTGACACTGTCAGCAAGGAAAAAGTATAGGAATAGAGCAGAAAACATTGAACACTTCCTATTCACTGAACTGATACTGGCTCCCCACTGCACTACAGTTTGAACGCCTGTGTCCTCCCCCAAATGTACACAAAAGCAAGCTGGGTGGTTGCTAACATTTTTAATCACTATAGTTATTCTAACCTCAGCCAACAACTTATTTCAACTTTTTATCGGCTACCATACCTCACCCCCTAGTCAACCTAAATCTAGGAATTTTATTTATTCTAGCTACATCAAGTCTTTCAGTGTATTCTATTCTGGTGGCACACGCCTTTAATCCCAGCACTCAGGAGGCAGAAGCAGGCGGATCTCTGTGAGTTTGAGGCCAGCCTGGTCTACAAGAGCTAGTTCCAGGACAGGCTCCAAAGTTACAGAGAGACCTTCCTTGTCTCAAAACACCACCACCCCAAAAAAATGCACACAAAAGCTTAGCTGCCAGTGCAGTCGTGGGGCTTTCAGGAAGGGATTCAGGTGTGAGTGCTCCTCCTTTGCGAGTGAGGAGTAGAGGCTTCACGCAGCACCACCATTTAGCCTTCCATCTCTGTGTAAGATACAGCATCAAGGCATAACATTACAACTGGAGATGGGTTAGACAACAATGAAGACTCTAAGAGAGACACACATAGATCTAATCTACATGGGAAGTAGAAAAAGACAAGATCTCCTGAGTAAATTGGGAGCCTTGAGGGAGGGTTGAAGGGGAGGGGAAAGGCAGGGAGGGGAGCAGAGAAAAATGTAGAGCTCAATAAAAATCAATTGAAAAAAAAGAACTGGAGAGGGGCCTCACAGACACTCCACTTGCTGAGTCTTTGATCCTCGACTTCCCGGTCTCTAGCACTATCAGAAATAAACTTCTGCTATTTACAAATCCCCCAGACTGAAGTACTTTGTTAGAGCAGCAGAGATGGATGAGGACTCTACATGTGAAATTTTCAGGCACGACAAAGGCATAACTCCTTGCACCCCACTCCTCTGACTATGAGAAATTAGATAAGGTCAGAAAAGAAACATGGCAAAGATGTCCAGATGCCTCTATGAATCTACCCAATAACTGCACTTTTTGCTCATCTTAATATTCTATGAGTGTTGGACGCACCCTGACCACCCAAGTATAGGAACCTTCCCTTCCGCATACCCAACTACATCAACTTGTTACAATATTTAGTCATATAAAACTTTAACCAAAATACATATTTAAATCAATCAATCATGTAGGCTTCACATGCTAATTCTTGTGCCTAACATATAATTAAGTTCCAGCTACTTGAACTTGTCTTGATTGTCAAGTTACTTGATTGTCTCTGAAAATAATGTAAACTTAATGGATATTAAAGAACCACAGAATTATTCTAAGAATTATTTGACCTCCCTGAGGAAAATGGCAGAAAATATATCCCATCTTTTTCTTATTGACGCTCCTCTCAAAAACCAGACAGTGCTAAACAAACTGGAGAGGACAAGCCACTGCTTACTAGAAAGAGGTTCAAAAAAAGCACCACAGACCTTGCGTGTTCTTAAAGGACGTGACGGCTTGTCTGTAAGGGTTTGGTGTGTCTGGAGTATCTGTCAGGTTCACCAGCACCAGCAGAAGGAGGAGACTCTGGTTGGCCAGAGGGGAAGTAAGTTCTGGAGAAGCAGTTGTTTTGCTGCTCGCCCCGCCGAGCGTGAAGACAGTCCAGAGACCAGCTTTAAAAGAAAACACATAGTTAGGACTGCATCACCAATAATGTTGAGTTTTCTATATGTTTATGCCTAAAACTTTGAATATATATTTTTAGCTAGAAACAAAACAAGTTCATTATTTGAAGATTCTATAGACTGTCACATCCACACCCAAGCCACCAAAGAATATATAATGCCTTACTCGTGTTTCTGTGTTGAAATGAGATATTTTGAATATATGGGTTTAAAATATCATTACAACTACTTTCACCAGTTCCTTATAGTATTAAAACATAACTACTAGACATAGTAAAACCACACGTTAATTACATCCCTGGTGGACAAAGCTGCGGGGGTACTCACTCTTTTATAAGTGTTCCACAGCACGGTGTTGGCACAAAAACAGACATATTGACCATCGAATACAGAGATGCCAAGCCAGTACCTAACTTTAGAAGCTTCACCTCTACTGACTAGTATTAATGGTGCTGATGGTACTCTGCTTGCTACAGGAGAAGAAAGCTAATTATAAATAGCACCCTGCTACAAACCCTGGAACCTACAAACATCAGTGACCTTCCAGAAACATATACCAGCGAAACAGCTGCACAAACGTACAGAAGTAACCAATCATATTCTGAATGGCTCTAAGGACCTCTGCATGACATGAAACCAAAGTGGCAAGAACCTGAAACCAGGTGAGTCCTAGGCCTGGGGTTAAACCTAACCCTGGTATTCTGCTAAAGGAACACAACAATAAAGACTCCTAAGGACATACTATATGAATAGATCCGTGCCTCCTTAAAACCACATCAGAGAAGCTTCTTCTTGCACAGGCTCACAGCAGGACAATGTGCAGGGAGCAACGGACTGTAAACTAAGGATGCTTGTTTGTTTCCCGGCCACCTAGACCCAAATAATCACACAGAAACTATATTAATCACAGCACTGTACAGCTAATGACTTGGGCATATTTCTATCTAGCTCTTACATCTTGAAAGAACCCATTTCTATTCATCTGTGTATTGCCACGAGGCTGTGGCTTACTGGAAAGGTTCTGAATTCTTTTCCTTTGGCAGTTACATGGTGTCTCTTTTACTCCACCTATTTTCTCTCTATATCTCTGTTTGAATTTCCTTCCTGGCTTTACTCTGCTAAGCCATTGGCCAAAACAGCTTATTAACCAATGGTAGTAAGACACATTCACAGCATACAGAGGGGAATCCCACATCAACAGACTTTAGAGCATTCAGTGCTAAATGAGATGTTTTCATCAGAGTCCTTCCTCTCAAGGTCCAGGGATCTATGCAGAAGAAAAAGTGGAGAGCTTCTCAGAGCCAGAGGTGATGGGTGAAATAACTCCAAGGAAAGTATCTTCCAGAAACAATAGGACTAATGCACATATGAACTCACAGAGACTGTGGCAGAGCACACAAGACCTGCACAGATTCAAGCCAGACAGGATCCCAGCACCAAGAGGGAAAGTGAACACTGGGTGCCACCCCTAACCTAGAAGCTTTCTGCAATTGATACCCATGGGCAAAGGGAAAATCAGCTTTGTCCAGTGGGGTGCCATTGCGTGCATCAACCAGACTCCAGGACAGACCCCATGCTCAGGAGCAGCTGTCCAACACAACAGTAACTCAGTGGTTTATTTGAGGACTTTCTGTTTCATTTGGCCATTTTTTTTCCCTTATTGGTCTTTGTTCCTTTGTTTTGAGTTTTATTTCTGTGGGGAGTTTTGGTTTTAAGGATTTTATTTCTGTGAGGGGATGGAGAACTACTATAAAGATGGGTGGGTACAGAGATGGGGGGATCTGGAAAGACTTGGGGGAAGGAAAAATTATGTTCAGAAATTTTACATTAAAATAGGAAAATGTGAAAACAACAGAACTAGACTGTTGGTATATTATTATGTGGGACACGGAAAACCCTCATTCAAATACCACTGAGTAAACAAAGGCAAATCATAAAATAACACCTGTATACAACAACAAGTCCCATTTGTTTTCAAACTTTGTAAGTATACATATTTGTGCATGTGAACCCTCCGGTATGTGTGCGCCAGGATCCATACTGGTCATGCCAGGTCATGGAGAAGAGTGCAAATCAAGGAATCTGTAATTTAAGCAATTAAGAACCAGCTAGGATGGCAGCAAGAGGAAGGAAATTCCTGGTCACCAATTCAGAAAATGTGACGCAATGTACGGTGGAACTGAGGATATAGTCCTACAATTTTTATTTAAACTAACAAGTTTAAAATGGAGGAAAAGAGGCAAAGAAGGGGGAAGGGGAAGACTTGGCAGATGTGGTGGAGAAAGAGGTAGAAGAAAGGAATGGAGTCAGGGAGAGTGTGCTGTCTGGTCTTATGTCAACCTGACATACGAACTAGAGTCATCTGAGAGGAGGGAGCCTCAACTGAGAAAATGCCTCCGTAAGACCTGGCTGTAGAAAAGCCTGTGGGGGCATTTTCTTTATTAGTTATTGGTGAGGGAGGGCCCAGCCCATTGTGGGTGGTGCCATCTGTGGGCAGGTGGTCCTGGGTTCTATAAGAAAGCAGACTGAGCAAGTCAGATGGACAAGGCAGTGAGCAGCACTCCACCATGACCTCTGCATCAGCCCAGTCCCTAGGTTTCTACCCTATTTGAGTTCCTGTTCTGACCTCCTTCAGTGAGCAGTAATAAGGAAGAGTAAGTTAAATAAACTCTTTCCTGCCCAGCTTGCTTTTTGGTCTTGATGTTTTACCACAGCAGTGGAAACCTTAGCTAAGACAGAGGGAAAGGCGGAGAGGCTGGCTGATGATCTTGGAGGGAAGTCACCAACTAGAGAGATGGCTTAGAAGTCAAGACCACTTTCTGCTCTTGCAGAGGCTCTGGGTTCAGTTCATCTTCTATATGCAGACTCACAACTGTCTGTAACTCCAAAGGGTCTGACACCCTCTTCTGGCCTGCATGAACACCAGACATACGCATGGTGTGAAAACATACATGCAGGCAAAAACTCTATACACATATTAAATAAAGCTTTAAAAAAAAATCACCAGCAAGCTGGGCGGTGATGTGCCTTTTAAACCCAGCACTTGAGAGGCAGGGGCAGGCAGATCTCTGAGTTCGAGGCCAACCTGGTCTACAGAGCAAGTTCCAGGACAGCCAGGGCTACAACAAGAAACCTTGTCTCAAAAAAACAAACAACAACAAAAAACCTCACTAACATGCTATATCATCGATTATATCTATCTGATATAAGTAAGTGATTCTATACTTTTATCTTTGTACATGCCTATGATTGTAGTTACTTATTACAATGGGCAGAAGTTACACTGTTAACAAATCCTCCTATAAAAAAATGAAAAATATTGTACCGCAAAACAAGCAATCTATCAATTTTATTTCTCTGAACTTGCTATGACAAGCAATTTTAATCTTTCTTTTCACTATAAACCGTTCATTGTAGCAATCTGCTATTTCCTAAGATGTGACATTTTTAAGGAACATACATATAACTATCTCATATTATGCCTGTGAAGGGCTAGAGAGATGGCTCGGTGGGTAAGAGCACTTGTTCTCTCAGAGGACTCAGGTTTGAGTCCCTGCACCCTTATGGCAGCTCATAACTGTATGTAACTCCATTCCAGGGGATCAGATGCCTGCTTCTGAGATTCCCAGACAGCCAGCACATATAGGTACACATACATTAATCTAAAACTTTTATATTGATGAAAATATATATGTCATTTCTTACCAAATTGTGGTTGTACGCATCACAAACTTTTAACTGTTAAAAGTATGTAAATTATGCTCACACTTGCGTCATCAGCATCTGTGTGCACACGTTTGCAGGAGCCCTGGAGGCCAGAAAGCGTTACATGTGCTGTGAGCCACCTGACATGGGTGCCTGGAACCGAACTGGCACTAACTGTTTAGCCAGCTCTCCAGTCCCCTCTAACTTATCCCATAATTCATTTCAGTGGTTTTAACTATTAACTTTTGAAGACTTTTATGAACCTACCCAAAGTCTCCGGGAATGTGAAGGGAGCCCCCACTTCCATTCCCAGTAAAGCCTCGGTGTCAGCAGAGAAGGCTGGGGCTCATCTGGTAGCTCCCCCCCTCCCATCTCTGGTAACTTGCACTCACAGCTGTCTTTCCTCAGAGGGAGGAGGAGGCAGCTTGCCATTGCCTACACTGTCCTTTGAACTAGCCCATAGAATTGGACCACACTTCTTCCAAAAGTTCACTTTTTGTAGATCCAAGCCTCTGATCTATGACCCAAGAACTTTAATGGAATTGCATTTTCCTGTTGGCAAAAAGAAAAGAGAAAGTTTCTCTTTACCAGAAAAATAAAGAAAAGTTACAGTATATTTCCTTCTGTTCCTAAGGCCAAATTAAGGAAGGTTCCCAGTGTTTTTTAATTATAGTCCTTGAGTCTTCCAAATAAGCTCTGAAAGTAAAATTAATCTAGCAAAAAGTAAAAAAGAATTCAAGTAACTAAAAAAAAATAAATCTGGGGCTGGAGAGATGGCTCAGCAGTTAATCACGGTTCACTTCTGAGCCCCCACACAGCTCACAACTCCCCATAACTCCAGTTCCAGACCTAACACACTCTTCTGGCCTCTGTGGGTACCCCATACCCAAGTCACACACACACAGACACACAAACAAACAAATGAAAGAAAGAAAATAAATCTTTTTTAAAGGAACCTATTGTTGATACCATTTTTTAATTTTTAGCTCAGATATATTTATTCTCATGAACATGTGAAGAACACATAAAGTAGGAGAAACTGAAGCTTTGGGAATAGAATAATAGGAAAGGGGATCTCTCAGTTAAACATGTTTAGTTTGGCAGCTTCGGGGAAGAGCTAGACTGCAGGCTGCCTCTGTGCTCAGGGAGGAAGTGTCGTCACGGGTGAAAACAGTACCACAGAGAGAAAAGGACGCGCTGCAACTTCACAAAAGGAACAAGAGGGACATATGATGGGCAAACAGCTAAAGGAAGCAAGCCCCACCCACTGCAGCTCCAGCTATGCAGCTCCACGGTGGGGGTCAAGAAAGCAGACTTTACTCCACGGGCCAGCTGGGAGACCCTGGATCTAGTTGCAGGCAGAGTTGCAACTGTGCCTTCTGGAGGTGAGGAGGTAGGGGTAAGCAGACAGGAGTTCCCTCATCAGTGAGCTGTAGCTAAGTGCCATCTTGAGAGGAAATCTTTTACCTAACTGAGCTACCCTAGGGCCTGACAATGGAACCACCGTATATCAGAGTCCTACAGCCTCAGGTGAAGATGAACCCTGGGACGCACACAAGGCCTGACAAAGGTGCCTGTGGCAGGAGGGTCACAATGAAGTGTGTAGGGAAGGTGGTCATGCACTCAGCCTAGGCAGGTCATCTCCAGGAGGTTGACTGCAGAGTCTGAGAACCTGGGAGCTCCTGGAGACTACAGGACCTCCAGAGCTAATATCAGAAAGGAAATTAGGGCACATGAGGTTTTGAAAGTGCAAAGACAGTTACAGAGAGCTGCCTGTACAGACGTCAGTGCTCTGGCTGCCTTCCACACTTCTAACTCACCTGGAAACATCACCCCAAGGCCAGCTGGACTGGGTCTAAAAAAAGCATGAGATAAAACCCGGACTCGCTGAACATAGCGGACAATGAGGGCTGCTGAGAAGTCAAGAACAATGGCATTGGATTTTGATCCTACTGCACGTACTGGCTTTGTGGGAGCCTAGGCTGTTTGGATGCTCACCTTACTAGACCTGGAAGGAGGTGGGAGATCCTTGAACTTCCCACAAGGCAGGGAACCCTGACTGCTCTTCAGGCTGCTGAGGGAGGGGAAGTTGACTGGGGGAGGGGGAGGGAAATGGGAGGCGGTGGCGGGGAGGAGGCAGAAATCTTTAACAAATAAATAAATAAAAATAAAAAAAATAAAAAAACATGGAGAATAGAATTTGATGTTCTGTTACATCTGACAGGGATTTCAAAAGTAAAAAAAAAACAGCAAAGAGAAAACAGAAGAATTAAAATTTCAGCCTATAAAAAAGTTAACAGAAAGCATATTTGGTGATATTACCCCTCTAAGGTCACAAAACAAGCAGGCTTAAGTACAAGATTTGGGCTTTAAAAATATATTACATCACTCTAAAAGTTGAGGGGAAAGCAGCCAAGCCTGTAATTCCAGTACTCAGAAGGCTGGGGCAGAGAGGACCATTCCAAGTCGGGGACCTCTTAGCTCAGAATGTGTTCCAGGCTGGCCAAGGGTTGCCTATACAGTAAGGCGTGAAGACAGACAGACAGAAACACACACACACACGTCCAGTATATTGCAATCACACATATCCCATTTCTTCAAATGAGAAATATGAGTTCTTAGAGACAGTCCGTGATATGTTAGGAATAATCAAAGCCATACAACCAACATGGTACATTTTGTTGCACCACTATCTTTTACAAAGACTTTCACAAAGTTAATAGAGTCAGGCAAGGTGGCACACACCTTTAATCCAAACACTCAGGATTCAGAGGCAGGTAAATGTCTATGATTTAGAGGCCAGCAAGAGCTACATAGTGATACAGTTCCAGAAAACAAAACAAAACAAACAGAAAGGAAGAGAGGAGGAAGGGGAAGAAGGAGGGAGAGAGGGGTAGAGAGAGAGGGAGGGAGAGAGGGAGAGAGAGAGAGAGAGAGAGAGAGGAAACAGAGTAACTAAACCTGCATATAATTATCTGGGATGGCTCATTTAAACGGAAAAGCATTAATCAAAAGCGGCTATACAATACCCCAGTACCGGGGACTGGAAGCTGTGTGGTAGTGCACACTTAAGTAGGCTTAGATATCCAACTATAACTACTGTGCAGCTTTATCAAAACAAAGCACAGAAGTTCCAAAGCCAAACTGTCCCTGCTGGTTTTCAGACGTATGATGCAACTAAGTGCTGTCTGTTTCTCCTCACAATGTGAACTTCTCAATCTAGTTCTTTCGGTGACAATCTTGAGTCTCCACATAATGACACATTAAAATTCCTAGTGCCTAGTTACGTCACAGCCACCGTAGCCTCAACCATGTTTTTACGTTTGTGGTGATGCTTTCATAAGCAACCCCCTGCAGTGGCAGTCACGAACCACGGCAGTGCTTGGTGTGCACTAATGATGGCGCTACCACCGGCTCACACGTTTGCTAAACCATACATCCTACCATTGTTTTATGGGCATACTCCCTCCACTTAAGTTTACTGCAAATAGCATGCCTCTGCATGGGGTGCTTACTGCATTTCCAGATGGCACCATTTTCTCTTGGACTTGATTTAACTTTGTTCATCACACCCAGAGAACACTCAGCACTGATATACATACATATAGTATAGACTAGGTGTGCACTAAGCTATACCATATAGGTTTATATAAGCATAGTTTGTTTGTATGGTAAAATATGACATACCTCTTATACCACTGTCCTGCTGTTAAACAACACATGACAGCATGTACTGTACACAGTATTTACATATAATAACATATATATAATTTATATGTCAAATACCTGATATTTTCGTAATTTATTCACACCAAAAAAAGATCAAAGCAAATTTGTAAATCATTATGAAGTCATGCTTTGTTCTATTTACTTCCTGCATCCCCCCATTTCATGTGTATAGGTGCTTTTTTGTCTTATCTGCATGTATGTCTGTACACCCACATGTATGCAGCACCTGAGAAGGTTAGAAGAGAGACTAAAGATAAGATGGTCTTGGAGAGGGCTGAAGGGGAGGAGAGAGGAAATGAGGGGAGCAGAGAAAAATGTAGAGCTCAATAAAAATCAATAATAATAATAATTTAAGAGAGGAAGAATTTAAAAAAAAAAAAAGAATAAAGCCTGAGATACTCAGCTAGGCCCTGCCTCAAAAACAAACAAAAAACCCAGAAAACCTTCTATGTTAGGCAACTTTCACATTGGGACTAGGGAACGATAATGAAAGGAAAAAACAGCCAAGGTTCAGCAGTCAGGCCAAGCTCAAGTTTGACTTTCCTCACCTCTTTCCTCTGAGATCGTAAAATAATGAACCAAATCCCAGCATTTGGGAGGCAGAGGCAGGCGGATCTCCATGAGTTCTACAGAGTGAGTTCCAGGACAGCCAGAGTTAACAGTGAAACCCTGTCTCAACCTCATGTATACCCCCCAAAAAAACCCCAAATCTCTACCGATATTTGAAAAGTAGCATCATTCGAGAAAGAAAGAAAGCAGAGACATGAAGCTGGAAGGAGGCCATGTTGGGAGGAGTTAATGCACTTTCTAGGAATATTCTGTCAGCTAGTAAATAGCAGATCAGAATTCTAAAAGTCAAGTTTGTGGCACTTAGCAAACCAATGACACCGGATACAACAATGTAGCAAAAAAAAAATTTTTTTTAAACTCTATACAAATTTGTTTGGAAAAAAAAAACTGAGGCTCAGCAGTTAAGCTTGCTCTTCTTGAGGTCCTGAGTTCAATTCCCACCAACCACATGGTGGCTCACAATCATCTGTAATGAGATCTGGTGCCCTCTTCTGGCCTGCAGGCATACATGCAGATAGAGATAGAACACTCTGTGTGTGTGTGTGTGTGTGTGTGTGTGTGCGCGCGCGCACGCGCGTGTGTGTGCGTGTAATAAATCTTTATTTAAAAAAAAAAAAACTGTCAAGTGTGACCACTGTTTTGAAGAGAGTAATTAATGAACTTGCTTCCTAGAGGGAAAAAGAAACAAACTCCAGTTACATTAGAATACTGGATTAAACACCACTTAAATGAGAATGGAAAAAAAGGAAACACTAACAGACCAGTTGAGTCTTCCTATGAAACTAGAAAGGATTCCTATGCTGCCTTCAGGTCAGGAGGGAGCTATATGCCACTGATACAGTCCAGGTGCTGGGGGTCAGGGACAGTAAATGAAGAAACAATGCAATGTGACATTCTAGACTGGCTCCTTAGCACCAAAGATAAGGGTGTGAGCGACATCGAATGGATTTAAACTCATGATCCCCAAAGAAACCAAAGGTGGGTAAATCTACAAAGACTGGTTTACTGGTTAGTTGCTTAAATCACAAAACAAGGCTGCCGCTTTACTGAGCTGCTGGCCGCCTGTGAGGAGGTAGACTGTTGCGTGTGCTGCCCTCCGCTCCCACGCTACTGCTTGTTTACAGAGTGCGTACCACAGCCATATTCCTGGGACCCAGTACTCTCTAAGTCTGCACCACACACTGCTGATTTTAGTAAGCCCAGTAAGAGCTCCCACGCAGGCAGGAGACTGCCCAGGTGTCCAAGCTTCTTCTCCTTTAAAACAAAGCCAAAGTTCTCAGCTATGTTAGCTCACACAGGCCTGGCCACCATTAAGAAGGGAGGTCCAAAGGCACTGTATACTGACTGCATCTGCTCTCAACTCTGCAGCAGAAATGATGTCTGCTCTGTAGGAGGAAAGGGCTCTGCAGCTCAACTTCATGCCACTGCAGTTAATTACAAACTCTTCCAAACCTCTCAGTTTTGTTACTGAACAAAGCTCGGAGACCACGCAGTGAAATCCTAACCAGCACAGATTCTCAGCAGAAAGATGCCCCAAGAACACAAGGAGTAAAGAGCTTCTTATGGCTCAACTTCACTCTCTTCATTGCCAGACCTGCACGATATGAGTATTTACGTTATGTTCTACAGCAAAATAATCTATTCCTGATTTGCATACATTTAACATAAACTATCACAGAAAATGGAAGGATTAATGTTTTCATTTCTTTTAGTACTGACATTTAGCCAGTTCCACAGATCCAATAGAATGGATAATGGTGATGGCCAAGTGAACAAAATTTCTTAGGCCTAATTAGATGAAGTTTATGTAGATAAAGAATGGGAATCCGGAAGGACTTACTTGCTACTCCTGATGCCAGTCCATACAGCAGCCCTCCCCCATCCGACTGTGGAGGGAAAACATGGGTTCCGGGGGGAGGTGGTTTTTCTTGTCTGATAAAGTTGTAAAGCAAGGTTTTCACAAGTTTGCTGGTGTAGGGAAGACTACACAGAAAGAAGGGGAAGAAAAAAATAATCAAACTTCTGCTCACGGGAGTCACCTAATTCTGCATAGACAGAAATATGTCTGCCATTAATTCTAGCCAAGGAATATGGCGGTAGCAAACTTGCCTTAAGCCTTGACACTGGCGCTGTTCTTACCGTGCCAGAAGGCACAGACCAAATCATTAGAACGCAAGCATCTGTTACCTGATTTGCAATTTACATAAAATTGCAAGCAATTATAAGTTCAGCAGATAATAGAGCACAGCAGGTTCTTAAGGAAGGCTATAATGTAGAATCAGCAGAGAAATCTAAGAATTAAATAGCAGGAAGACAACCAAGCATGAAACTCCAGCTATTCAATTATAGGTGATAAAGTTTTTCTATAATCTCTATTCTACTTGTAGATTATTGTATGTATTATTGATAACCATGGCTTCTAAGATAAGTCACAAAAACTAGGATAAAAATATTCTAGTTTAAATATTTGACATTATAATGATACTTCAAAAACCTAAGAACTTAGAAAATAAGATTACTAACATCCTCTCCATCTATGAAAAATGCAACTTTTAGACTCTCAGCACTGTAAGAAATAAATTCCTCGTCAAAAGTCTTATCATGCCAAGCATCACCTTCAGGCCAGGGTACCCCATTCCTGTTCGAGGGTTTAGATAAACTCTCTGCACTGCGAGTGGATTTCAAACGTTCCTCTGATGGTTAGTCCCCTCTGTAATTCTCATTGGAGTCTGATCCTCAAGAGGCAGGGAGACAGTGGAGACTAAAACTCACAATGGTGTCTGGCAATGGAGCCTGCAGGCTGGGTCGCAGGTCCGTTTGGAGCTCATATGATCAACCCTGATAGCTCTGCAGCAAGAGACCCACGGACTGGCTTGCCTCTTGTGCACAACGCCCTGTCATACCCCAGGTCTCTTCTAGTAAGAGGAGGTCACCAGCCCCAGTCACAACCTTGGACACCAGAGTCTCTTCTTTGTCTCTGTGTAATTTACCCAAAAGGCTCACCCATGGCAACCATGGCAACCACGGCAGCGAGGTGAGCACAGTGAAGACAGTGCTCTTCTCTGCTGACCACACCCTTCACTCATACCACTTGGCAAGTGCTCTACCCACACCCATGTACCCAAGACTACTGCATAACTTCAAGAAAAACTACCTTAAAGACTTTCTTGATTTAAAGTTTTTTGAAAATTATGTCAACAGAAGGTAGGTGTTGTGTTTACTGAAAGTACTTTTATCCAGGTTCCCATAAGTGTCTGCTAAGGAGCACAGCCCCGAAGCCAGCATAGTTTAGCATACAATAAGTAGACACTCATTAAATTAGAGCAGTGAAGAAGCTTCTGGTATAGTCTAAACAAAAGGTGACAAGACACATCACAGAAGTCAGTCCTTCGAATTCGGAAGTCCTACATGCTCAGATTCTGCATCCACTATTTCAGCTAGTCACAAATTGAAAAGATTCAGAAAAAAATCTTATCTATACTGACCTCTACTCGTTCTCATGACTCCCCAAACAGTGCAGTATATCAGCCATTTACAAAGCATTCACTTGCATTAGGAACTATATGTCATTAGACAGGCTCTAAAGCACACAGGAGGGTGTGCCTGGGTTGTGTACTGCATGTTTTAGGGTCTGGCAGGTTTTGGTATCCCCGGCCAGTTCCCTACTGATACTAAGGGACAATTGTAGATTCAAAGGAACTAGTAAAAAGAAGGAGATTCAAGAACGGTTTGAATAAGCAAACAGGACTTGATAGCTGCTCACAGAGAAAGAAGGAAGAAAAAGCGAGAAGACATCAAACTATTCTACAAAGCAACAATTAGAAGCACTAGTGAATCTGGGGGACAAGATGAACAGGAGAGAGTGGATGAGAATGTGAATCTGGTTTTGTGTTGTGTTGGGCAACGCAGCAACAGAACAACCAAAAGAAACGTCAGGTTGGTGAAACAACACCATTCAGGGGAGAAGACAGTGCTAGACTTAGCAGATGATCACAGTGGTTTGCTTTTCCTTAAAAAGGACAACTTTAAAACAGAACATACCATGGACCTTGCATCAAATACTTGTGACTGATGCTCTGTCGCAAGACCTCCTTGTGGAAGAGCTGGCAGGAGAGGAAGACAACCATTGCTGAGATCGCCTCCACCGATATGTCATATGTAATATCTCTGAAGATGGAGAAACAGAGTAACGATCAGTCTGGAAGACGAAAGCGCTGCTCTTTCCACGTAAACTGCACATTTAAAGAGCCAAATCACATCTTCAGATTTTTCAGGTTATTAAAAAAACACACTTAATATAAAAATTAACTCAAGCCAAGTGGTGGTGGTACTCAGGAGGCAGAGGCAGGTAGAGCTCTGTGAATGCGAGGTCAGCCTTGTCTACAGAGCGAGTTTGAGAACAGCCAAGGTTACAAAAAGAAACCCTATTTCAAAAAACTAAAAGAAAAAAGTTAAGTCAAACCAAAATATTAAACTCCTTCCCAGCCAGTAGCTCTTCTATTTAGACCCGGTACTGGTATCTCATTATTTTCCTACCTTCCAGTTCCCACGTGCTGTTGGTCTACGGGTGTACGGTAAAGAAGGCAGGGTTCTGCTCTGAAGATCTGCTTTAACCTCTGTGCTGCTCTCTAACACACATCTACACATAGCACACACAGAAGCACACACACACACACAAATAAGAAAGTATACTTATTTTTGTTAAGGACTACACTAAGTTTCCTTCTCAGAACCTACAGAGTGGCTACAATTGCCTGTCACGCAGAGTTCCTTGGGACCTACTGCTCTTGTCTGGCCTCATGGGCTCTATACTCATGTATACAAACACACCCATCCACAAATATAGACACGCTTTTTTTGAAAATTAAAAATAAATTTTTTAAAAAACTACAAAAAGTAAGCATATACATACAAAATACTGCCAAACAATAAATGGTCCAATCAATCATTTGAACACGCAGTTCTCAACGGAAATATAAATGACTAATAAAATTCAAAGTAACAAGTAAAATTTGTCAAATTTTATTTATTTGTCAAAATGACAAGTAAAATTCTACTCCAGCAGTCAGTAGATGAATGTGAACTAAAACTGCTACAAAACTCCTCTCACCCCATCTTAACGGCCAGCATCAAGAGAACTAAGACAACCAATCCTGTGAGGATGTGGGGAAAGTCCACACTGTTGATGGACTGGAACTAGTGCAGCCACAGTGGCAATCGGGTGCTGGCTTCTCAAGTCATGAACTACAACCGCTAGGACAGAGTCCCCAGACCTGGGCATCCCCACCACAGAGACTCGCGCTCTTCTCCTTGTAGCAAGACCGTGGGATCAGCCGAGAGTCATCAACAGATGGGCGAATTATGAAAACGTGGTACATGCTTATTCATGTAAAACATTTTTATAAGTCTGAAATTTTTCAAGAGAAGTACTGAAGAGCTACTAAATGATAGTTTGTTAAGCATTTAAGATAAGTGGCTCTTGACTAGACAGGCATAAACTGAACTAGACATGCTAAAGAGTTATCACTGGTAGACATTATCTTAGAAACAGAATGGACTGAGGCAAAAAGACTACCTGGGCAACTTAGCAAGACCCTGTCTCAGAAGTAGGGGAGGGGAGCAGTGGCACAGTTCAGTGATGGAGCACTTGACCAGCATGTAAGAAGCCCTAGGTTCAATCCCCAGTACTACAATGCACACACACACACACACACACACACACACACACACCTTTATGTACAGCTCGGTAACATAGTACCTGTTCATCATGTTCAAGGCCCTGACTTCAATCTCTAATCCAGCGAAACACACAGAAAAAGCTGCACACATGAAGAAATGTTTTCAGAAAGGGAGAAAAGAAAAAGAAAACAGCTGGAGCCGGGCGATGGTGGCGCACGCCTTTAATCCCAGCACTCAGGAGGCAGAGGCAGGCGGATCTCTGTGAGTTCGAGACCAGCCTGGTCTACAAGAGCTAGTTCCAGGACAGGCTCCAAGCTACAAAGAAACCCTGTCTCAAAAAAAGAAAAAAAGAAAAAAAAAAGAAAGAAAGAAAAAAAGAAAAAAGAAAAAGAAAACAGCTAGAAGCCACCCTATAATCCTAGGGCTATGGATTTGGGGTTCTTCAAGTAAGAACTACACAACTGCGCCAGAACACGTGTTTTCTGGACTTTCTACTTGAACTTGCCTATGCGTTCCCTTTACCTGACTTGGAAAAACATGAACCCACATTTCCTTTGGTGCTTCCTAATTCATGAATTGCTAGTAAAATAAAGTCCTTGGGGGATGGGAAAAGGAGGAGAAGAAGGAAGGAGAGCAGCAGCAGCAGGGCCTGACATGGGACACAGGTCAGCAATGCTAGCGCTTAGGAGCTAAGGCCAGAGGATCAGTACTTCAAGGTTGGCTACATAGCAAGCTTGAGGCTAGCCTGTGCTACATGAGACCATGTCACGACAGAAAGAGAGAGAGAAAGAGAGAGAGAAAAAGAGAGAGAGATTGATCAAGGCATGGCTACCTACATATATACTCTCAGCAATTTTCTTAATTACTACTAATATTTTTCATTTCTTTCTTTCTTTTTATTTATTTATTTTTCTTTTCTGAAGCAGGGTTTCTCTGTGTATCCCTGGCTGTCCTGAAACTTGCTTTGTAGACCAGGCAGGCTGGCCTTGAACTCAAGAGATCTACCTACTTCTGCCTCCCGAGTGCTGGGATTAAAGGTTTGCACCACCATGCCAGGCTATTTCTCATTCCTTGAATTGAATGAAAAATAAGCCAGACACTAACAACTCACTTGTGACGGCACAGGTGACCAGATAGAATTCTACTCATAATAATCATGAATTGAAATTGCCCAGGCCTGTCTGGAACACATATTCACTAGGCAGTCTTATGAGTCAACATATGAACATATGGAAACGCCCAAGGGCAAAGAGCCAAATGAGGCCTCCTGTCAACAGCTAGCAAGGGCGTGAGGCGCCCAGTCCTGCAGCGCTGCAGAAAGTGAATCCTGTCAACACCCAAAAGCTTCCCCACTTGCAGCCTCAGACATCACAGCCCTGACCTGACCACAATCTCAGAAGTAGCAGGTTGAGCTCTACTCAGACCTCTGAGAAAATAAAAAGTGCCCTCTAATACTGGGCATTTGGGTCACTGTCGGGCTTTCGGTTCTTTTGAGACGAGGGTTCATTATACAGCCTAGGTAAACCCTAAACTCACTATGTATCCCAGGCTAGTCTCAAATTCACCGTAATCCTCCTGCCTCATCCCCTCAAATACTGAGATTACAGGCAGGCATACTGGACCCAGGTAGGGTCATTCTTACACAGCAATACAGAAACGATATAGAGACACAGGTTACTTCCAGGCAGGTAATTTGCAGGCAGCCTAGGTGTGGACTGCTGAGAACCTGGTTAAAAAAGGCCGCAGGTGCGTGTAGGCATTGAACCGTTTCAAATGCCACAGACTAGATGGTCACCCCACAGCACACGTAAGTCAAGATGCCGTTCTGAATGGAAAAAGGTGGAGGAACAAACAAAATATATCTTTCTGACGTTCACTCCCTGTACGAAAGCAAGGACACTGTTTGGACAGGGCTCCATTAACAGCACCTGGACTTTCGCTTGCTGCCAGAGCCGCCATGAGAAAAGGACTGCTCTAACAGCCAGAAAGACCACCCCTGCACCAGCACCAGCTGCCTTCAATGTGCCACAGAAGCTTTGCCACAACTATGGCCAAGACTGCAGCCGAGCACAATGGTTGTTGGGCTCTTTCAAACAGTTGGTAGTAGATACGCAGGCACAGTCTGATGAAGCATTTCTCCCAAGGGAGGAGCACTTTCCCTGAGGGAGGGTCTATGGGGAGTGCGAGCAATGCCGAGAGTGGACAAGACACAGGCTTTCATGACTGCAGTGCTAGAGACAAGGCTGTGATTGACCCAAGCGCCCTGCTCCAGCTACATAAGCAGGCTGCTGAGGTTCAGTTAGTGGATAGGCTCACGCTCTCCCATGCTATCTCCCCTGGTGTTATACCAGGTCAATACTCTGGAGGGCTCTTTCCTTGCTCACTTTCTGTAAACTAGTAGCAGCAGAGATGGCACCGGACAGCGGTGTCGCTGAGGAGTGTAGCAGCGACTTCACACTGGAAAATGAGACTGGAAGTCTGGCACCACACTTGACAGCTGAAGAACACACAGGAGGGCAGAATCCCAGCAGGCCTGCACTAGGAACTGATAGCACCCAACACAATCCCTACTAAGCTCAAAAGCATCCACTAACGGCTTGACAACTAAAGAGGCTGGGTAGTCCCAGGACCCCCAAGCTGGCACCTTGTCTCCCATGGCCAGCACTGCTCTCTCAAACAGCTCACTTGCCATCCAAACCCAGCTCTAGCCTGGCATCCCAGCACACACAGCACAGGCTCCTCCCGCCAGACCACTGAAGAAGCTGTCGAAGGCTGAAGACATAGCGTGACCTGACCTACCTGTAGGCACCCACTGACATCCCTGATGTGAGGGGGCATGCCTGCACCTGAGCTGTCCCTGCATAGGCCATGCCAAGTTCCTGAACAGCCCTTATTGGGCCCCAGTTCTCCACTGAATGGTGTCCCAAAAGAAGAAGGTGCACTCAACAATTTCAGTGCAGCCAGGGCAAGAAGGGAAGTGAAAGCAAAGACAAGAGAGCAGAGAAGGGAAGAGAACCTGAAGCCCTACCTGCCAAAGGAACCCTGGAAAGCTGGCAAACATCAGGGCAAAGGTCTCAGATCCCAACACAATAGCTGTAATAATGGTGTCTGCCAGGAGCTACGGGTCTGATACCAAGGCAAGCATAGGACATTTGTAAGGCTAAGGGTCTCTCGACACAAGACTGGCATGGGGCTGTTGACGCTGCTTCCACTTGCTTCATTGCCACCTGCTGCTATCAAACAGAGGGACAGGGACCAAGGCTGCTAGAGACCAGCATCTTAGCTTGCCTGCCCACCACCCCACCTGGGTAGGGCAGAAGAACCCTTAGGTAGCTCAGCTGTCATAGGAGGAGGCAAGAGTACCACTCCAAGTTTGATGCCAGTTTGGTCTACACAGAAAGTTCCAGGCCAGCCAGGGTTATACAGCAAGACACTCTTTAAAATCTATAGCTGTTGAACTCTCTTATATTTTTGGTTGTGAGCCTAGCCTTTAATGGCTGGGCCATCTCTCCAGCCTTGAATTCTCTATGTAACCCAAGGTAGCCTCCAGCTCATAATCCTCCCACCTTTGCCCTCCCCACCCCCACTATGATGGAATTACAGGCTTGCCACCACCCTCAGCTGAAAGTATTTAACTAAAGATTGTGACTACCAGTAGCTACTCACCTTATTGAGAGTCCCTAACTCACCCTCCAAGATTCTCTGACTTGTAGCAGAGCACCCTAACTTCCTACGGCATCGCCTCTGTTCTTGCCCCTTCACCTCCAGCTTGACGGGCCTACTTGGATACCTGAGCACGGGCCCAGCTCAGGACACCGCATCTGCTCTCTCCTGCTTAGGCTGCTCTCCCATCAGATGAGAGGCAACAGGGCTTCACCTCCGAGTCTACTGAAATTTCTGTTTAAATACCCAGTGTATAAGAAACACACAGCACTCTGGCTAACACACTACCACATTCTTCTTTCTGCACTGAGTTGTACATCCAACCATCTTGACGTACTCACTCTCATCCTCAGTCACAGCCTGCAGCTACCACTGATGTACAGTTAGCACGCTATCCCTTGCACACAAAGCAAGCTGGCAATAAAGAATCATGGATTTGTTTGGATTGTCATCCCTAGTATGCTCACAGCTACAGAGAAAAACTAATATTATTTTGTGTTACCAAAACAAAATTTCACTGGTGGACAAAAAATATCTCAAACTTTCAGCTTCCAAATCCTATTTCATAATCCAGCATTCTGTATAAAAATTCACTGGACTCCTGGGGACATAGCAACAGAACTAGTAGCAACAGCAAAAATAATTATTCCATGAAGCAAGGCTGGGGCAAGGCAGTCCATGCACTCATTTAATCCATTTGCTACCATATACAGTACTAAAAATGACTAGAGCAGCGGTTCTCACTCTTCCTAATGCCAAGATCCTTTAACACAGTTCCTTGTGCTGTAGTGGTCCATAACCAAGATCATCTCATTGCTACTTCATAACTTTAATTTTCTTTTTTTTTTTTTTTTTTTTTTTTTTTTTTTTTTTTGGTTTTTCGAGACAGGGTTTCTCTGTGGCTTTGGAGCCTGTCCTGGAACTAGCTCTGTAGACCAGGCTGGTCTCGAACTCACAGAGATCCGCCTGCCTCTGCCTCCCAAGTGCTGGGATTAAAGGCGTGCGCCACCATCGCCCGGCTATAACTTTAATTTTCTACTGTTATGAATTGTGATGTAAATATCTGAGATGCAATCCCTGTGAAAGGGTCATTCCACCACCAAAAAGGTCATAACCCACAGGTTGAGAACCACTGGACCAGTTTTTGGGTTTGGTTTGGGTTTTGTGTTTTTTTTTTTTAAACTTTGAATCAAAATAACTCAACCAAATCTAAGTTTTGTCCACCTGGGGAAAAAACTTTGAAGTAAACAGAAAAATCTTTAGAGCAGCCATTAAGGAAACAGGATTTGAGAATACATACAGCTAAAATGCGCTACCTGCCGATTACTGCTGCTAGTCACCATGTTCCCCTACTCTTCCAAAGCTTTAAAGGATCCTCTGGGTTCGCAATGGACAAAACTTGCCACTGGCCCTACTCATAAATAGGTTGATCACACACTGGCTCTTTACTGGGCATCACAGATTGTTATGCCACAATGTCTTGAAAACAGCAGTTTAACTGGATACAAAAGACTTAGCTAACGTAACATTTCTTCTTTTTTTTCCCCACTCACTTTACTGGACAGTTAAAGGATAAAACAGGATACTGGCTGCACAAGACAGCAAGGGCTATTAGTAATGGGCCCAATTACAGGTACTTTCAACTGTGTCAAAACAGAGATAACAAAAAACTATTTAGGAATATTACCCCCAAAAGTGTGATATTAATGAGCTGCTTATACTGGCTCCTTGGTATTAAGACCACACCTTGTGCTAAAAGTAAAAAAAAAAAAATTAGCCAGGTGGTGGTGGTGCACCCTTTAATCCCAGCACTCAGGAGACAGAGGCAGATGGATCTCTGTGAGTTCGAGACCAGCCTGGTCTACAAGTCCAATGCTACAGAGAAACCCTGTCTCAAAAAGAAAGAAAGAAAGAAAGAAAGAAAGAAAGAAAGAAAGAAAGAAAGAAAGAAAGAAAGAAAGGAAAGGAAAGGAAAGGAAAGGAAAGGAAAGGAAAGGAAAGGAAAGGAAAGGAAAGGAAAGGAAAGGAAAGGAAAGGAAAGGAAAGGAAAGGAAAGGAAAAACTCCACCACAACAAAATATGCTGTCAGTTTAACAATTAGCAGCTGCCAGTTTGGGGATAGAGAAAATATCATATTTATCACTTTCTACTATCTTTAGATTGCAAGAAAAAACTCCCCTAGTCAGTCAAGAGTCGTCCCAGCAGTGAAGAGAGAATTGTTGTGGGATAATATTTTTGTATACTGTGAGGATGTGAGGATGTTTCTCTGCCAAGACACCTTCTGATGGTTTAATAAAGAGCTGAACGACCAATAACTAGGCAGGAGATGATAGGTGGGGCTTCCTGGAAGAGATAGGAATTCTGGGAAGAAGAAGCAGAATTCAGTATCCAGACATGGAGGAACTGGGATGCATGGTACTGAGCAGAGGTAACAAGCCATGTGGCAGAACGTAGATTACTATAAATGGGTTAATTTAAGTTTAAAAGATGGTTGGGAACAAACCTAAGCTAAGGCCAAGCTCTGTGGCATTAATAATTAATGAAGTCTCTGTGTCATTATTTGGGAGCTGGCAGTACAAAGAAAGTCTGACAACAGAGAATCTTTTTATTTTTTTTAATGATCTAGGCTCTTTGCCTTTACATTTAAATTTTAGCATAAAATTGCCTCCCCCCAGTGTGTGTGTGTAAGTATGTATGTAGATATCCTAATACAAGTTTGGCATGGTGACACATGCCTACAAATCCACACTTGGAGAGAAAAGGGAGAGGAACTGCGAATTCAAACTAAGCATAAACTACACAGTGAGCTCAAAGCCTATCTTTAAAAAATGTAATTATTACAATAATCCTGATACAAATGTGGTTAACTAACTCTATAGATTAACCTGCAATCACTAGGCAATGTGAGCTCTGATGTCATTTCCTACTCTATAGAAAATGCTAAAAAGAAAAAAAGGAAACTTGAGGTAATGTTAAATTTCTATAGTAACAAAATTTAAAATATTAATTGAGCTATTTTAAATGCCAAATCATCAGGGAAATGAGTACAAGAGACCAGTACTTGAAAGAAACCAAAATTCTACCATGCTGAGTGGAGTGATTTTTCAAAATTGAAAAATGTTTTATGCCAACAGATCTTTCTTGTTTTGAGTCCTTGTATAATCTTCAGAAGATTTTCATTACACAATTGCCAAAACAAAGTCAACTTTAGAGAGCCGAAGCGCTGCTTTGGCTGCCATAGTTTCCCAAGAACTTTCCACCATCTGGTCTGGAAATGTCCTACAGCAAACTACTGCTGGAGCAAGTAACTAATTTCATGTGCAAAAAAAAGGAGACAGGAGCCATGACCTTGCGCTGCTCTGCTGGGGCAGAGTGGGGCACTTGGACAAAGACAAAAGCCATCATGAAATGGTGTTAGTGTTGGCTAAGGGCAAAGTTAACGAGCACAGAAGGAAAAACATGCTCCTTTGACTTCTGTTGTCAGAAACCTCATGGTACTGTAAATGGAACATAAGTTTAATAAAAACAACTGACAAGTTCAAATGAACAAGATGAAAATGTAGAAATTGCTACTTGAGCCAACATGGATATTCTAAAAGGAGAGAATAAAAAGTTATATATTTCAGACACTGGCATGGTGGTGATACTTTGTGCCAGGGATTAAACCCAGGGTCACCTCTCTTCTTGAGTGTGTACTCTACCATGAACTAAGTCTGCAGACCTACTAACGGTCTCCTCGGGAGTCAGGTCCCACCTGCTTTCAGAACTGCCATCATTATCTTCATCAGCCACCTTAGATGCCATCTCTGTACCCCATAAAAATTTAGGGGGCAAGCCAGAGAAACACATCTATCTATAATTTTTACAGTTTTTCAAAGAACTGGTACTATGTACATGTAACTCCATTGAATGTTTAATCACCAATCATCTTGAAACAAGTTCAACACACAGACAAGGTGATAGTAGCTGGCCTTGAAGGCATCTGCTCCAAACATATCACTTGGGAAGCTGAGACACAGAGATGAGGCACACAATGAAACATGATCTCACAGGAAACAAAGGGATGAGGTAAAGAGATCCCAACCTCACTGCTGACAACAAATGCGAAGGGACGCCTCCTGCCCAGTGTCACTTCGATTTCTGACTTCTGGAACCGAGAAGAGTAATTTCCTGGAGAGTCTCATCTCTTTGATTTCTAATTGGCTCATAAAGTTCATACAGATTCATGGGCTATGATGATATTTTTTGAGATGTACATAATGTGTAATGATCAAATGACCATCTCCTAGAAACAGTAAAAATTCTCTCTTCCTTGAGATGCTAACAAATTCTAGGATAGATCACTGTATGTTTTCACTCCTTAACCTATCCTCCTTCACTCTTCCTACCCCCTCCCTCCTAGCCTCTGGTAATCACTACTCTCAATTTTTTTTTTTAAGATTTATTTACTATGTATGCAGTGTTCTGCCTGCATGTATACCTGTACGCTAGAAGAGGGCACCAGATCTCATTTATAGATGGTTGTGAGCCGCCATGTGCCTGCTGGGAAATGAACTCAGGACCTCTAGAAAAGCAGCCGGTGCTCTTAGCCTATGAGCCATCTCTCCAGCCCCACTACTCTCTAATTCTGTAAGAGCAATGTAAGAATAATAATTTAAACAGTGAAAAAGATACAGCAAGGGAGAACTGGAAGGAGGCAGAAGGAAAGAGACAGTCTTCTGAGCAGACACATTTAAAAAGTTCAGTGAATTAAGAAACCATGGTGTATATTCTCATCAATACACATAAAAAAATAAAATCCTTGGGTATAAACCTAACGAAATATGTATTATGAAAAAGAACCACAAAACTGATGGTTGGGGGTTGGATTTGGTTGACTACAATAATTAAAACCAAAGAGAGCAAAACTGTAGGTAAGAGGAAACTACCGAATAATGAACGATCAGCTCTATAATCTTCAACAATGCTTATAATGTCTTAAATTCCTAATCCATCCAGAAAGTCGTGCTAGATTCTAATGCGTAGCACTTGAAATTTAATTGCTGACCTGCTTAAGTCAGTTCCTGCCCTCTACTGAAGCTGGTTTTGGAGAAGTGTTTGGAGAACATGCAGGATTCAAGACATTATCCCCAGAGTTGTATCCTTGACCCCCAATTATGGGCATCTCAATGCCTTCATTCTTATTGACAGCTGGAGACTTCATAAGGGAGCCACTTATAAGCCAGGTATGGTAGCACGTGCCTTTAATCCAAGCAACTGAAAGGCAGATGCAGGAGGACCTCTTTGAATTCAAGACAAGCCTGGTCTATACAACAGTTTCAGGTTAACCAGGGCCACACAGTAAGACCCTGTCTCAAAAACAAACAAACCATCTATTACTCTCACTGTCAGCAGAAAACATCTTCAATACTTGGATTTTCACAATGTAATATCTAAAGACTACGGTCTCGATAAATGTGCATTCATAACTATTACATTTCAGAAATCTTGTTGAGGTACTGGATTTTACAATCTAAACAATTAGTTTCAAACCTCCTTAAATTCCAGAGCGGAGTTGAGAGGAAAAGCCCTGCACTTTCTATTGCTGTATCTTAAGCTGAAATCTGAAACACAACTGAAGTTCAATCCGCTAACATTAGTGTCTTTCAAACAACACAGCTTTTCTAGCCATAATTTCCCAGACCTGCTACAATCAGTCTAAGGCACCCTTGATTCTACAAATACCTAGTTGAACTCAAAGATGTCCCTATCCAGATCCCTTTAGCTTCTTCAAAGGCCTCACCTAACCACTGAGAATCACTATGTCTCTGTTCCAGCTTGGATATGAGGTGTCTCCATAGGTCCACCCCTAGCCAAGGAGCCAATGACACCTGACTGAGGCTGGGAAAGAAAAGTCAGTTCTCTTCAGTGGAGTTACACTTGGTATATACCTCACTCCAGGGCAGCCACATGGTCCAGGAGCAGCTGGCCAGCACAAACTAGACTTCATGGGTTTTGCTTTTGTTCTTTAATTCTTATTAGTAGTAGTAAAAGAAGGGGAAACCTGGATTGGTAGAGAGGTGGATAGGACCTAGGATCAGTTGGAAGAGGAAAATGAATATGATCAAAGGATATTATATGAAATTCCCAAAGAATAAGTGAAAACCTTTTTAAAAAGATTGACTTCTAAGCTATTTTATTAACATAATTAAGCCACTAGTTCTTGAATTGTTATCACAAACTTACTGATAAAATGTTCATCCTTAATGAAAACATTTTTTAAAAATTCCAACGTTCACTGCAATGAACTTCTACAAAGTTTATCTCAATGTTCGGCTGATGCCCCAGGATCTCGGGCTGGGGCCTTGTGCGTACTAGGAACACTTTCTCACTGAGCTATTTCCCTAGTCCTCCTTTTAGTTTTTATTTTGAGAGAACTCAGTAAATTCTTCAGGCCAGCCCTGAACTTAATCTATACCCTAGGCAAGTCATAAACCTGAGATCCTCCTGCTTCAGCCTCCTGACTAGGAACTGGACCGCCAGGCTTAGCTTGAGCCTGTTTCTAATAAAGAATCATTTACTAGTTTACACAAACCAGGTACTGTAGTGTACACCTGTAATCAACAGGTGTTGAGGGCAAGTGGTTCAGAACTTTACAGTCATCCTCAGCTACACGGAAAGTTCGAGTTAGAGAACACAAGAGCTGTCGGGGGGCGGGGATAAGTTAAATTATAAACATCTATATAAATGTGCCATATATGCACACACATAAATCATGTATGTTATTCGTGGTAATCACTTTGTTTTCAATTTTAACAGAATGATTTAATACAGTCTCATAAGGAAAGATTTAAGCTAGTTTGAAATTACTCTACATGGCTACTAAAATTAGATTTCTAATGATTCTCCTGCTAATACAGCACAGGTAAGCCAAGAGCAACTGTAAAGCAATACAGCAAGAGTGATGATGCTCAGGAGCCGAGAGCTCTTCCCGTTTCCATGTTAACATCCACCTTAACTTACAAGCTGGTCTCAGATGCTGCAGTGCGGTTGGGGTAGATCAAACACTTACAGAGTAGTTGCTTTCACATAGCAACTGTAACCAAGACAAACTTTCTTGTAAGATGGAGTTCCAAGGACATTAAATCATAAGAAATTGTTTCAGCAGCTGGTTAGAGCTGAGTATACATAACACAAGACATCTGGCTGCCTGTGCATTTTCAGTTCATTTAAAAAGTATAAACACATTAAAACACTGCCTGTTCGATAGACTGCAACACTGTCTGCTCCTCTGACAGCTGCTCCATTCACATAGTCACAGCCCATTTATTACTAACGTATTTACTACCTTCCCTCTCACTAACTTCAACACAACATGTGATCAATAAAGGCCAAAAGACTGCATACATTCAACTGCTGGTACTCTGCAATGAAAACCAGTGTTATTAAAGGCCTAATTTTTTGTTTGTTTCAGACTGAGTCTCACTATGTATCCTAGGCTGGTCTGGAACTCATTATGTAGCTCAGGCTGTCCATTAATTCACCATCTTCCTGCCTTAGCCTCCCAAGTGCTATAGGCATATGTCACCAGACCTGGTTAAAGTATAATTTTAAAAATTAAATCAGAAACATAAAAAACATTTAGCTTAACACAATTAGAAAAGAGTAGGCAAAATATGGATTCTCTACGCCATCTGTGTATATATATATATATATATATATGTCTAACTGCAGTGGCTTAACCAAGACAGGAATTTGTTTTTCTCACGTAAGAAGAAATGAGAGACACTGAGCACTCATGGCAATCTTGTAGTATTACTAATAGCTCCTGTCCCTAAGAGACTAGTCTTTACAAGTGACATTCTTACCCATAGTTCAGTACAGTATGAGCATGCCTTCATATTCCAAGTAGGAAGAGGGTGGAGTGCAAAATAAAGGCCTTGAAATGTGTGTGCTCTGTGAGGTGACAACACCTGCTTATGTATCTCTGCAAGGGCCCAGACCATGTGACATGGCTACAAAGAGTTACCGGCATATCTGGAAACGGTAAACTGGGCTTACACTGCCATCCTAAGCAATATTAAAATTCTATTCAAAACAAAGAGAGAAATGGCAGCCATGTGAACAATTCTGCATATCACGATGCATTTTGGTGGGACACTATCCCCCATGTCCTTCCCCAGGTGGTCAGTCTACTTGTCTCAGTTCACCTTCTGGGCTGCAGAGTGAACATCAAAGCACGACAGTGCATCTCACTTCTCCATCTCTAACAAAAGTGTGGATTCATGTACAATATCCCCAGGAGCCTATTGGCTCACAAATACTTGTCTTTTCTTTCCGAACTAGAAGCAAACAGCCTGTTTCTGACCACATCCCTCTGTGTTTTGATACTTTACGATGATAAAGTATCACCTTTATCTAAAGAACATCTTTATCTAAAAACTAATTCCTTGCAGGGCAGTGGTGGAGAACGCTTTTAATTACAGCACTTGGGAGGCAGAAGCAGGAGGGTGTCTGTGAATTAGAGGCCAGCCTGGTCTACAAAATGAGTTCCAGGACAGCCTGTTACACAGAGAAACCCTGTCTCAAAAGAAGAAAGATAGGAAGGGAGGGAGGGAGGGAGGGAGGGAGGGAGGGAGGGAGGGAGGGAGGGAGGGAGGGAGGGAGGAAGGAAGGAAGGAAGGAAGGAAGGAAGGAAGGAAGGAAGGAAGGAAGGAAGGAAGGAAGGAAGGAACCTAATTCCCACCTAATTCCATTACATGGCTGGATACACAGGATAGCTGGCAGAGTGCATGCCTAGCATGCCTTGTTCAGTCACCAGCACCACACAATTGGGTGTGATGGCACAGACATACAGTCTCAGCACTCAAGACAGAAGCAAGAAGAAATGTTCAAAGTCAGGACTGGAGAGATAGCTCAGCAGTTAAGAGGGCTGGCTGGCTGTTCTTGCAGAGAATTCAGGTTCAGTATTTAGCATCTACTTTGGCTGCTCACAAACTTCTAGAACTCCAGCTCCAGTAGTCCAACATCCTCTTCCAGTCTTCTCAGGCAAGGCACACACATGGCACATAGACATACATGCAGGCAAAACACTCATACATACAAAATAAAAATATAAGTTTTTTTAAAATGAAGTTCTCATCTTCAGCTACACCATGAGTTCAAGAGCAGTCTGGAATACATGAGACCCTGACTAATAAATGGATATAATTCCTTTAAAATGTGTTCTCTGGGACCAGAGAGACGGATGAGGTGAAGGTAGTTAGCACTGAGCCTGTTGGCCTGAGTTCAGTCCTCAAGGCCGCATGGCAGGAGAGAACTTACTCCCAGTTATCCTTTGACTTCCACACATGTGCTACGGCACAAGCATGCCCATGTACATGGATGCATGAGCATGTGCATGCACACACACACAATAAATAAGTAGATATGCATATTTTAAAATGTAATAAATTATACATTCTCATCCTAGCTACTCTAACAGATGAGGTCGAAGGACTGAAATTTGACACTAGCAAGGCCAACATAACAGATTTTGTCTTAGCTGGGTGGTGGTGGCAGTGGTGGCAATGCACACCTTTAATGCCAGTACTGGGAGGCAGAGACAGGTGGAACTCTGTGAGTTTAAGGCTGGCCTGATCTACAGAGTGACTTCCAGGAAAGCCAGAGCTTCATGGAGAAATTGTCTCAAAAACAAAACAAACAACAACAACAAAAGATTTTGCCTCAAACATCAATCAACTTTGTAAATTCTCAAAAGTAATAAAATTGGTTCTTCAGGGATACTAGAATGTCATAGATATTACAAAGATTCATGGCCTTCCAAAGGGCTGTATTACATAAATAGGTAGTCAGCATATGAAGGGAGGCAATGATGAAAGAAACGCCTAACAAGGATTCTAGATGAGTTTCAGTTATGAAGGGGGTGATAAGCAATGGATCAGAACAAATGGACATCTTTAAAAAAAAAAATGTACCAGTGGATATTTTATTATCTTTCTTTTTTTCTTTCATTTCCTTTCTTTAATTTTTAATCATCTTTTTATTTTCTTTTATTATTATTATTACAAATTTTCACCTCCCCCCTTCCTCCCATTTCCCTCCCTCTCCTCCTATTCCCCCTCCCCCTCCCTCTCCAGTCCAAAGAGCAGTAAGGGTTCCCTGCCCTGTGGGAAGTCCAAGGTCCTTCCCCCTCCATCCAGGTCTAGGAAGGTAAACATCTAAACAGACTAGGTTCCCACACAGCCAGTACATGCAGTAGAATCAAAACCCAGTGCTATTGTCCTTGGCTTCTCAGCCAGCCCTCCTTGTCAGCCACATTCAGAGAATCCGGTTTGATCACATGCTCCATCAGTTCCAATCCAGCTGGCCTTGGTGAGTTCCCATTAGATCAGCCCCACCGTCACAGTGGGTGGGTGCACCCCTCGCGGTCCTGACTTCCTTGCTCATGTTCTCTCTCCTTCTACTCCTCATTTGGACTTTGGGAGCTCAGCCCAGTGCTCCAATGTGGGTCTCTGTCTCTATCTCCATCCATCGCCAGATGAAGGTTCTATGTTGATATACAAGATATTCAAATGGACATCTTTATATACATCAGAACTGCACTGAGCTGTAGTGCTCAAAACCCAGTTACAGTAGCATAAACAAATAAGGGTCTATTTCTGTCATATGAGAAGTCCAGGGTAAGGAAACGGGAATGGCTGTTGTTGACTTGGGTTCAACAGCTCAATGACATCAAAGCAAAATTTCTATGAGACAACTGGTTCATGGTGCCAGCATGGGCACGCAACTCCAAAGACCTTGTCAGTATTCCAGGATACAGGAAAAAGCTGTCAGAAGGAAAACCATACACTTCTTCATCCAGTAAGCGCCCTATGAAGAACGTTACTCGGGAGTCTCCCCAACAACATCTCAAGGAACACACCTAGCTTCAAAGAACTCTGAAAAGAAATCTGTCCTCTCTAAAACAGCCCCAAAACAAAGCCAAGGGGGAAAGAGAACGCTCTGTGGTCAGTTTGCTTTCCCTACCACACAGACTGGATTCAATCGGTTCCCCTCAGACTGTTTACAGAGACCCTTGGAGATCTCTTCTTACATAGCTAATGTAATTCTGGGCCAGCCATCTGTTAGCAGTACGAAATGACTTAGTCGTTCTTCCTTAACATGAAATTCATGTTTGGCAGTGGTGTAGTTTAAATGAGAATAACCGCCAAAGCCTCATATATATCTGAATGCTTTGTCCCCAGTTCTTGGAACTGTTTGGGAAGGGTTAGGAGGTGTGGTCTTTTTGGAAAAGACGTGTTGCTGGGAGCAAGCTTTGAGTTTTCAGATGCCTACACCACCCAGTTTGCTCTCTCTCTACCTTGTGGCTGTTGTCTCAATATGTGAGCTCCAGCACCATGTCTGCCTGCCCGTTCCCACACCCCTGCCAGCATGGTCAGACACTACTAACCTCTGGAACCATGACCCCAAAATTACATGCTTTCTTTCCCAACATACTGCCTTGCTTGTGGTGTTTTGTCACATCAATAGAAAAGTAAGTAAGACAGGTGGAAACAGTCTATATATTACCAAAAGAGATAAAAATAATGACACAGGTATATAATCTTTATATAACTCATAAGCTCTTCCACATGGGGCTTGGGAAAACAGTTAGCAGGTCCTGGGTTAGGGTCCTCAGCACCCACCTCAAATCCTAGTATGGCGGCACATGCCTGCAACCAAGCCCAGTGCTGGTACAGATCCCTGGTACTTGCTGGCCAGCCAGTATAGCCAAGACAAAGACGTTCAGGTTCCTTAAAAGACTCTGTCTCAGAAAATAGGGAGAGCTAGGCATAGTGGTGCACACCTCTAATTTCAGTACTGAGGAGGCTGAGGCAAGTATATCTCTGTGAGTCTGAGTCTACACAGGGAGTTCTAGGCTAACCAGAGCTACATGGTGAGGCCCTGTCTCAAGAAAGAAAAAAGAAAAGGGAAAGGAAGAGTGACCGAGGAAGTCACCCTGACCTACTAACCTCTGAACACACACACACACACACACACACACACCTCTTCCGCACACTCAGC
The DNA here is from genome assembly GCF_950005125.1 of Chionomys nivalis. Lineage (NCBI taxonomy): Eukaryota > Metazoa > Chordata > Mammalia > Rodentia > Cricetidae > Chionomys > Chionomys nivalis. The sequence goes on from NC_080099.1 coordinate 12,199,385, forward strand.
TATCATTTTCATTATACAATGAAGACAAAGCCAAGCTTAGGCACAACTTACAAGAGTGGAGTATCAGTGATTAACTGCACCAAGCTGCAGAGCAATTCTTCCAAAAGATCTTCAGAGTTAGAACCTGGTAAGATACATAAAACTTTGTTTTGACAAGGTAGACAATAGATGAAATTACTTAGATGGAAAGTCTGCATTTCGAATAAGTAAAAAACTTATTTTAGGGGGCTGGAGAGATGGCTCAGAGGTTAAGAGCATTGCCTGCTCTTCCAAAGGTCCTGAGTTCAATTCCCAGCAACCACATGGTGGCTCACAACCATCTGTAATGGGGTCTGGTGCCCTCTTCTGGCCTGCAGGCATACACACAGACAGAATATTGTATACATAATAAATAAATAAATAAATAAAAAACTTATTTTATTATTACATATATTCAAACACTATTTTGGCCTCTGAATAAAATCCAGAGTCAGCACCTACTACAACCTTAATAACACAAGTTACAATGATTTTTCCTGCTGTATTAGTGTATGCTCGTGCCACAGCACATGTGTGTATGTCAGCGGACAATTCCATAGCATCAGTTTTCTCCTTTAGCTGAGTTTCAGGGTCATCAGGCATGTGTGGTCAAGCAGTTTTATTTGTTCAACTGCCCTATTTCTTTTTTGTTTTGTTTTTCTGTTTTGCTTTGTTTTTTTTTTTGTTTGTTTGTTTGTTTGTTTCAAGACAGAGTTTGTCTGTGTAGCTTTAGAGCCTGTCCTGGAGCCCACTCTGGAGAGCAGGCTGGTCTTGCACTCGCAGAGATCCGCCCAACCAGCCCTATTTTTGTTTTCCTTTTAAGGTCAGTCTCACTATGCAGGCCTCAACTGGCAAACCTCCTGCCTCAGCCTCCCCAAATTCTGACATTACAAGTACGCATTGCCACACCCTAGCAGCTTGAGAATACCTTAAGGCTCCTACAGGCCAGCCAGCAATTTTCATTTTTTTACACTTCACAGTTTCTTTTGATGAATTTTTATATTAAAGTCAAATATGTAAAATTATTTTTAAAAGATGCTTTAGCCGCTTGACCTGAAGCAAAGTTATTTAGACCTGTCATATGGCCTTGCCTTTGACCTTGAGGAACCTCTGGTGATCCACAAATGACAGAATGAGTCCTGACAAGAAGCTAACCACCTTACAAATAAAAGCCAAAGATGAGATGGCCTTCCCAATCAGAGGACCAGATAAGTGTCAAGGACAGGATGCAAACTGCCACCCCAACACAAGCATTTCTGTCCCAAACTCCCAGAGCTAAGGGGCCTCCAAATTGCATAAGCCAGATGATATCCTTGTGACTTCTGGTTTTAGATACTAGTGACATCTACTCCTTCCTGAAATGATTTCCTCAGTTCAGGCAGTCTCAGTTCTAACCAGCTTCCTCCTCCTCCTCCTCCTCCTCCTCCTCCTCCTCCTCCTCCTCCTCCTCCTCTCCTCCTCCTTCTTCTTCCAGCACTCCTCCAAAACACCTTCTACGGGGTCTCTCACGAAGTCTCTCACGGCTGTCTTCCACAGAGTGTCCCACAGGCTATCATTACCCTTTAATGGCTCTCTCATTCCTCATCATTTACATGCTAGTGAATCCTAAATCCATAGTTTCCCTTTCAACCTCTCACTGAGCAGCCTGTTTTCTATCAAACTGTCTCTCACCCAAGCACTTTCCAGGCTGGACTCTGATCAGTTCCCAAACTGACAAGACCTGGAGCAATCAGAGAGGCATGGCCACAGACCCTATCAATTGTCTGTCTGTCTATTGGGTGTGTCCACCGAGATGAGTGACTAGTACCTCAAACTCAACGTGTTCAAAAAGAAGCCCAATATTTCTAGCCCTTCACTTGTTTCTCTGTTTTCGCATGGGTGTTTGCATGCATGTGTATAGGCTCCATGTGTGTCTGGTGTATACAGAGAGTCCAGGAGGGGATCTGGATCCCCTAAAACTGTACTACGGTTGTAAACTGCCATGTGGGTGTTGGGAATCAAAGCCAGGTTCTCTGGAAGAGCAGCCAGTGCTCTCGACCACTGAGTTGTCTAACTACATTTGTTTCTTTCTTATTTCCAGTTCTGATGCATCAGTAGCCCAATGCTAAAACACAGACTTCCTCAGCCTTTCATAGCCAACTGAACTCTGAGTCCTCCTGACCATACAGCCCACCTCTCTGATATAGTTCTTTTTAGTTAGGTCATCTCACTACGTAGCATGGGGTAACCTTGAACTACAGTGCCACCTCAGCCTGGCGTTGCAGAAGCACACCGCCATACCCAGGCACCTGCCACTGCCTCGTGACTCAGAAGCTCCTTGTGCCATGTTGTGTTCATTATCTCATCAGCTCAGCCCAGGTTTGAATTCACCACATTCCAACTCGCTCTCAGCATCCTTTAAGCCCTCGGGTGTAGCATTTATCCTCCAGTTTCTGCCCTAACTCCAGGCTGCTTTTAGAAGTAGCTAACTGAACTTCCTTTCACTTTCTTGGCTTAGGTCATTTTTATTACTTTATGCTAATGACTATGTATCAAAAAATAGAGATCCTTACTGATCACTAGAAGCAAAGTAATAATGAAAACAAAACACTCATGGACCATTCATTAAAAGGAATGGCTGGAGGCTGGAGAGATGCTCAGCAGCTATAAACTCTGGCTGCTCTAGCAGAGGACTCAGGTTCAGTTTCCAGCATCTACAAGGCCATTCACAGCTGTCTAATTCCAGTTCCGGGGATCCATCACCCTCTCTGACCTCCACAGGCACCGAGTATGCACATGATGTACAAAACACTCATATACATAAAATAAAAATAAATCTTTAAAAAACAAAACAAAAGGGATGGTAACAAAATTAATTGCTGCTGCTTTCTCAGCATTCAGAAGGTCAGTGCCAGTTTCTCAGTGCTGCCCAAACTACGACATGCCAAAGATAAACGCTAAAACCTTAATCAAGAACAGAGGCGTACTTCAAAAACAGCTTACAGTGCCTGAAAGCCAGAACAAATTGATTTCTTCAATACAGAACATACAGCAGGGCATGGTGCATAGCTATCAGCCTAGCACATGGAAGACTGAGTTCAAGGCCAGCATGGACTACAAAATAAATTCCATGAAGTACATGGCAAAGAACCCAACTCAACACAAAAAACAACAGGCAACTAGATTTATTCTACACCTATATTCAGAAAATTTTGAAGTCTATATTGTCGCCTATTTTCATTGGAGTTACTCTAAAGTATTAAATACTTTCTAATTAGCACTCTAAATGCTATTATAAATTAATAACAAAAAGAAAGACAAATGAAGTCATCCCTTTTTAAAAATAAAATGGATCTATACGTTGATAAACTGTTAAACTGTTGGGCCTGTGCAAGGAATAGAGGTAGGCAGGGAAAACTAAACTGAATGCTGGGGGAAGGAAGGAGGAGTCAGGAGAAGCCATATAGCCCCATATAGCCCCACTGGTGACAGACCCCGGAACTTTATCTGGTAAACCACAGCCTTGTGGCAATACACAGATTAACAGAAATGGATTAAATTTATATATAAGAGTTAACCAATAAGAAGCTACAGCTAATGGGCCAAGCAGTGATTTAAATCATATAGTTTCTGTGTAATTATTTCAGGACTGAGCAGCCGGGAACTAACTAGCAGCCTCTTTACAACAGGTACACTGCAATATTTATGAACTGTGCTCTGTGCTATTCCAGCTACATCAGTGCTCCGGCTGTCTGCAATTCCTGTGCTCAAACAGAAAGGACAGCACTATGTACCAAGTGTGCTTACAGTAAAATTTAAATGATTTTGTCCCAGTGATTACAAAAGGATTCCTGAGACAGTACTTGTTACAAGGACCAGACAACTCTGGAGCCCCAGGTACTTCTTGATTTTTCTGCAAAGACCAATTTAAGTTAGTATGTTCTTGGGTTTTCTGAGATGGTGCCTTGTAAGGTAAACAGTTTGTCCTGGTATGCCAATCCTCTTCTCTGAGTCACACGTTTCCATTGTGGGATTTGTTTATTTACTTTTGCATCACCTACATAAAAATAATGAAATTACACCATTAAACTTTATATTAAAATTCTTAAAATAGTCCTCGCTGTACAATGTCAGGCCTCCCTGAGCAAGTTTCAGGGCTAGTACAAGCAGAGAAAAGTGAGACATGAAACCCTGCTGCCAGGGCAGCCAGAACTCCTCAGCTCGAGGCAAAACCAAAGCTAGTTCCACAACAGGAAGATTTGCCTTGGAGCTTAGCAGTCAAGGGTACTGCCCGAGAGTCCAAAGCGCCGGAAGGAGAGCGGCTGTGCTGGAGGAGCAGATGGGGATTTGAAGTCTGTTTCTGCACCAGCCTACCTCACACTCTACTTCCCTCTGTTCACACTGCCTACCTCACACTCTACTTCCCTCTGTTCACACTGCCTACCTCACACTCTACTTCCCTCTGTTCACACTGCCTACCTCACACTCTACTTCCCTCTGTTCACACTGCCTACCTCACACTCTACTTCCCTCTGTTCACACTGCCTACCTCACACTCTACTTCCCTCTGTTCACACTGCCTACCTCACACTCTACTTCCCTGTTCACACTGCCTACCTCACACTCTACTTCCCTCTGTTCACACTACATACCTGACAGTCTACTTCCCTCTGTTCACACTGCCTACCTCACACTCTACTTCCCTCTGTTCACACTGCCTACCTCACACTCTACTTCCCTCTGTTCACACTGCCCACTCGCATCCTCTCTACCACTTGGGTTCCATTTACCTGGCAGTGAGGCAAAGGCTTGCTGCACATGGCAGAGTCTGCCCAGGGCGGATGGGCAGGCTTCCCTTGGAAGGCTCCCAGATGCTTCATGGAGGACAGCAAAATGGAGTTCTTTTCTGTTTTGGTCCATTTGGTGCATGACCACATCCACTAATGGTCTGCTGGCAGCTAAGTCCCAATGCCAGCATTCTGTCAGCCAAGACAGGGCACCTCATTCCCGGGTTTTCAGCCTTTACCCTTAGAGGGCTCCCAGGAGGCTCCTAGGAAGGCCTTGCCAGGTACACCACACAGAAAATAAACTCACAATATTAAACTGGGAGGGGTGACCTCAGGACTGAGGTTGGAGGAGAACCCCGGCTTCCAAACACTTTCCAAACAGCCCTGGGGCCTGCCTCTGAGATGCCTGTCACTTCCAGGCCCCAAGCCTTCTGAAAGTTCTGCAACAAGAGTCTTTCTTCTGGTGTTCTCCAAACACAAAGCACTCCGTATTCAACTCTCCCTGACCAGCTAAGCTCTTTATAGCTGGACTCTCTAACTTCTGAAACGTTAATGTGATATCTCCCTAGTAAGCTATGAATCTCCACATCCCCGTACTAGAGCTAGAGTTCCACGTCACCATGCTGTGCCCCTAGAATTTAAATTCTCAGTGCTGACCAGAGTTCTGAGAGAAAGCAAAGATGCACACACGTGCAACCTGCTGCGACTGAGAGCAACCCTCATAAAATAGTAAGTAAAAGAAAAGGACCATCTTCAAGGGTCTGGTCTAGCCTATCTGAAACCACATCCTCCTCTACCTCAGCACCCACAGAGCACCACGGCTGGCCCTAGGTGGCTCTAGTTTCATCTCTGCACTCCCTCCCCACGCTCCTCCTTCCCTAGACTCTCCTCTCTCAGTCACCTCCTCTCAACCTCCTTCCTCCTCAGCCCCCCTCCTCTTGGCTTCCCCTCCTCTCAGCCTCCTTCCTCCTCAGCCCCCACCTCTCCACCTCCCTCCTCTCAGCCTCCTTCCTCCTCAGTCCCCCTCCTCTTGGCTTCCCCTCCTCTCAGCCTCTCTCCTTCTATGGTCCTACCTCTAGTCTCCAATGTTTTTTTTTTCTCTAAAAAATAAGAAAGGACAAACAATCAAACAAACTCACACACTTGTAAGGAAAGTAACCGCTGCGCAAGGGGACGGCACACCTACTACAAAGAGTCTTCTGCACACAACTGTGGGCTAAAATAACAGTTTTTGTGTATTTCCTCTAGGACCCTAACATAACCAAACAGAACAGCCACAAGCAAACAACTGACTAGAGTCCAGGGCAAATCCTGGGTGGCAAGCAAACCCCAAGGCTGAAGGGCAACCTCAATGGAGCCAGCTATGGAGCAAGCGTGGGGCTAGAAGTGGAAAGGAGGGACCCTGAGCCTCAGAGCCCACCTGACGCCAAGAGCCCTGCCAGAAGTCCAAGTGTCACGGTACTCAGGCCCGGATCTGCTTGAAGCGCATGCACATCCCGGGGCTCCCTAAGACGACATGACTGCACCAGCTGGCAGACACACCCTCCAGGGCCTGGAGGTCTCGAGAATTGGTATGTGGAACATAAAATACAAGATAAATACTAGAATTAACTTGATAAGAATGAAGCATAATGCCTAAAGAAAGGAGGAAAAGCTTGGGCTGAAGGCAAAAGAAAAATGGGAATAATATTTCAATGCTCCACTATTTTGCCTAGGGCTGGCTTTGTTCCCGTCCATTAATTCTGCAAGGCACGAATAGTGGAGCTAGTCTCATACAATGATATAAATTTGTCTTAACAGTCTGCCAGCACATCAGACACAGCCCATGGGAAAACGCTCAGATACAAGTCCTCAGAAATATTCTAATCTCAGTGTCCCCAACACCCACACAGCTCTCATAAGGACCTGTTTCACTGCACCCACCAACGCTGCCCAAGTTACAGTGGCAGGAAACAACGCCCCGACTAACGGGTAACGCTTCACCCTGGAACACACCACAAAACCTAAGATGCCTCAGCTGATGCGCTGGAACTCTACTTATGTAAACAATCTTCAGATGTGGCCTGCTGCATATTATCTGCTCCCAAGCAGACCTTCATACACACATGCTCAGATAGCAGCTGATACAGGGATGCTTGCGGCTACTGCTTGACGAGAGTCCTTCCACACCCCATCTATGAATACCTTTGAACTTAGGGTTGTTGCAAAACTATAAACTGCAAAAAGTTAATCAAGAACCATAAAAGGGCTTTAGTTAGTAATCATAGTAGAAGCCTAAAACCAAAGACACATCGGACTAGACCAATACAAAAATATATATACAAGCCCCAAATAGCAAGTCTTTAACCCTAATAAGACAGTTCACTAAAAGTATGCTTGTGGAGCAAAGGCAGGGTCCATGACAAATGACAGGGTATCACTGAAAATCAACACGTAAAATCTGTGTAGCTAAATACAGTGCTGCCCACTTTTAATCCCAGCACTCGGGAAGCAGAGGCAGGCAGACCTCTGGGAGTTCAAGGCCAGCATGGTCTACAAAATGAGTTCCAGGGCAGTGAGGACTTCAAAGAGAGACAACATCGTCATTATCAGTCAGCATCATATCAGAGACTAACTCCATAAGAGAGAAGGTAGGGGTACACACCTGTAATTCCAGCATCGCAGAGGTTGAGGCAGGAGAAAAGGGCTACACTAGGGTGCATGCGATGGCAAGACCTCGCTCAAATACTTCTATGTGGAGGGGAGTTTACCATCTATAAGCACACCAACTTTAACAATTATTAGACCACTTACATGGTCTTTCAGTGTGACAACCATCTTGATAGTGCTGATAATATATTGGGAAAAATTTTATTTTTATATTGTCTCTAGATCAAACATCCCAATTGTACAGCAAAAAAAAACCATATTTCTCGGGCTTGGTTAAGAGTGGTCAATGCGGGCTGGAGAGATGGCTCAGAGGTTAAAAGCACTGGCTGCTCTTCCAGAGGTCCTGAGTTCAATTCCCAGCAACGACATGGTGGCTCACAACCATCTGTAATGAAATCTGGTGCCCTCTTCTGGCCTGCAGCATACATGCAGACAGAATACTGAATACATAATTAATAAATAAACCTTAAAAAAAAAAAAAGAGTGGCCAGTGCAGGGCCAGAGGACAACATTTAGCTACAAAATAAATAAACTCTATCTCTAAGTGTGTCAGTCAGTCTAGTCACCAGTAAGTATTAACAAACAAGACGACACTGTTAAAAGAGACAATGTGCACAAAACAAGTGCTGGGTTTGTGCTCGGTCCCTAAGTAGATGAGCATTTATTCCGTTCTAGGTTAGAACTCCACGGAAAGGCATTTTTTAAAAATGATATTTTAAATTATGCATGCATGTCTGTGTTTATGCACAAAAGTACAGGTGGCTGTGGAGGCCAGAAAAGAGAAGGGGCTCTTCTTACCAAGTACAACTATGCACTATGTGGTATTACAGATATCAAAATGTGAAGATTAGCAAAAATTTCTAAAGTATGTAATTCTGAATAAAAGCCCTGTTCATATCTCAGCACATATTAAAGAAATATAGGAATATAACATATTTGAGCCAGGTGGTGGTGGTGCACACCAGGACTCAGGAGGCAGAGGCAGGCGGATCTCTATGAGTTCGAGGTCAGCTAGTTTGAGGTCAACCACAAGAGCTAGTTCCAGGACAGGCTCCAAAGCTACAGAGAAACCCTGTCTCAAAAAGGAGAGAGAGAGAGGGAGGGTGGGAGGGAGGGAGGGAGGGAGGGAGGGAGGGAGGGAGGGAGGGAGGGAGGGAGAAATAGAGCATATTTGTAAGATTTGATACTATGTTGATGGGAAGCGGGGAGAAGAAGGAAGGGCTATCCCTAAACGCAGGCAGCACTATCCATGACTAGCCCCAGTTGAGTATGTTTCTGCCACCATGCCCTCCTGCACTGGATGGTACTCTTAAACTGTCGGTCAAAACAGCCCTTCCCTTCTTACACTGCTTTCTCGGGTATCTGGTGACAGCAACAAGGTAAAGAACCAACGCAGAGAAACAAAGTAAGGAACATCACTATGAGTGGGACCACTGCTGTGATAAGCTCAACCACATGGTCATGGGCTCTTGGAACCAGTCTTCAAGAGGGGGACTCTGGGCTCAAAAAGCCCTTGATTACTGTAAGCAGTCATTAGTGGATTATTCTTTTGGGACTGCCAAGGCAGATGTAGACCGTAGACAAGGCTCATGAAATTTCAGACAGGAACAGAGCCCATTTCAGGACGTGGGCTACAGGACATTCATGTCATATTCTGGCAGAGTCTGGCTTCATTTTGCCTGTGTCCTACAAACTTGATTGGGGGTGGATTTGAAGTTATAGGGGCTGGTGGGATGGCGTGGCAGGAAAAGGCACTGGTGCCAAGAATGATGACCAGAGTTCAATCCCCTGGGACCTACTGGCGGCAGGAGGAAAAACACTCCAGCAAAAACATCCATGTGCACGCCGTGGCGCACTCACAAGCCCAGACACACACGCACATAAGTGAGTGTAACTTTTAAAACCATTTTAAGCCTGGCCTGGTGGTGCATGGCTTTTATCCCAGCACTCGGAAGGCAGAGGCAGGTGCAGAGACATAGCATTTGGTGTTTCCCTTGATGGTTTCCATCTAACTTTGGCCCAGTCCTTCCTTGCTATTCCGCCACTCCTCACTGCTCAAATAGGCATGTTTACTCTGTAGCAGTATGTAGCAAAACTAAGTAACTGGCTTTGACTCATAGGAGCTTACAGTTAAGGTATCCCGAGTCTCGTGAGACCTGCTTGAACTTTTAGACAGTGTTGAAACTATTAAAGACAATGAAAACTTCAGAGGATGGGCTGAATGCATTTTGCATCATGAAAGGGCTTTGAGTCTGTGGAGATAAAAGGTGGAAGTCTGTGGCAAAAGAAGTGTTACATTTGAGAGCAGGTAAGATTGTTTTACAGGTATAGGCACTTTGCCACAGAAACCTGATGACCTGAGTTAGAGCTCCAGATCCTACAGGATAAGAAAAAAACTGACTCCAAAAGCTGTCCTCTGACCTCTACCTGCATGCCATGGTATGGCATGTACACACCCACACACCATACACACACACACACACACACACACACACACACAGTAAGAGGGGCTGGAGAGATGTCTCAGTGCTTAGGAGCACTGTGTCCCTTGCAGAAGACCTGGATGCACATGGTGGTTCCCGGGAATTCAATGCCTTCTGACCTCCTCAGGCACAGGGTGCACACACACAGAGGCAAAACAGTCATACACATAAAAGACGTAAGTCTAAAATTATAATAATAAATGCTAACTGATATGTTTGTCAGGTTGACAAGGAGTGAACTCTGTGAATCCTTAACCCTGGTTGGACTTGGCAGGAATCACCCAGCAGACATACTTCTGGGCATGTCTGTGCCGGGTTTCTAGGTTAGGTATGTTAAGGGGTGGCACCATCCCATGGACTGAGGTACCACAGCAAATAAAAAGACAAAAGGCAGATGAGCACCTTATTGCAGATGCAACATGACCGGCAGGCTCCTGCTTCAGAACTTCCCACCATGAAATAATGTCCCCTCAATCTTCAGACAAAATGAACCCTCCCTTCCCCGTTCTCTCGGGTGTTTGTCACAGCTGCAAGACAAGTAACTGACACAAAAGTCAGATGGGGAAGCCCCTACTCCTAGTGTTTTTTTTTTTTTGTTTTGTTTTTTAAAGAAAGAAAAGTGGGAGTCATAACAGGAAAACCAGAATTTTCTACGTTAATACTTTTTAAATACTGGGTGCATAAGGTGTGTATGGTGTGCATGTGTGGGCACACATGCCAGCGTGCACATGTGATGTGAGAGGCCCTTTCCTTCCACCGTCACCTGGGTTCCAAGGCTGAACTCAGCTGTCAGGCTCCCACTGTCAGAAGCCATCTTGCTGCCCCCAAATTCTTTTTTTTTTTTTTTCAAGGCAGGGTTTCTCTGTGGCTTTGGAGCCTGTCCTGGAACTAGCTCTTGTAGACCAGGCTGGTCTCGAACTCACAGAAATCCGCCTGCCTCTGCCTCCCAAGTGCTGGGATTAAAGGCATGCGCCACCATCGCCCGGCCCAAATTCTACTTTTAATCGTAAAATCCGCAGCTTATTGGTTACTTACTGTAACTGCCGGGAGACTTTTCTTCATACATAAACTGAAGCTGTAGCTCCTCCTCAGACATCTCGCAGATGAACACTTTTAGCAGGCAGCAGATAATAAACAAAGCATTATGTGTCTGCCAGATGAAGATGTGGCTAAGACAGAAAGACCAGAAAGTTCAGTTTAATCATAAACAAGGTCAGTTTGTTTCTAGTGCATGATATCTTCATAATTTGTGAACGGTTTTGCAGAGCCTATTATAATATTAAGACAATGTCTCTATCTTTCAAAGGTTTATAGTCATACTGAGCCAGTGAGAGTTACTGTATTTTCTCTCAGATCGCATTCTGTACAGAGTGAAATCTACTTAGTTAAAGCCATTACTGGCACCTGTAGGTAAAACTGCTTTGTCCTTAATTTTATAACTGTCCTACATGAAAGCAACTGAGACAAAAGAGAGCTAAAATCATGGTAGCATAAAGAGAATAGTCACAAATATACACTATCCTTCTAAATCAATTTTATAGGAGCCAGCATGGTGGCTCACACCTATTATCCCAGCACTTGGAGGCTTAAAGCACCAGCATGCCAAGAAGTCAAGGTCCAGCCTGGGCTACAGAGTGAGACCTTGTCTCAAACAAACAAGCAAACAAAGTCAATACCCCAGTCATAAACAACCAGACTACCGCATCCAATATTTAGGACAGAAAAGCAGCAGATGTGGAATGAGATAGCATATGTCTAGGTCGTCATTTAAGCCAGATCAACAATGATAATGAAAATGTCTTTTATGATAACAGTCTCACCACAACAAAGGAGGACAATGACAGGATGAGTATGAGCAAGTAAATGACACCCATGCATGAAAATGTCACTGTAAAAGCCATATGCTAACTATAACAAGAATTAATTAAGATTAATTTTTAAAACTGAATTCAAAAAATAATTGTATCATTACTAAACTTTTAAAAAATCTAATCTTAATAATTAACCAAAATGATGAAATCAAACTCCTGAATCTCATTCCAACAATTTAAAACGTTTACTTTTTTCCTCTTAATAAAGAATGTAATTCCTTCACAGGGGTTTTCAAAAGATCACAGCCTACTTCTCCCACCAAATGAAAACTACCCCTCACAGCGCTAAGTACGCCGCAGTGCTGGGTAAACGGTAGCTTACTTCTGGCATTCTGCCGAAAGCCTGAGCTCTCTGGTTCTGGAAAGGAAGACCTTAGTTAAGGCGCCAAGATTTCCCGTTCGAGGGTTGTTTTCAACTGCAAGAGAGAAGAAAAGTATTAAAATAGTTAACACTGAGCATATCATATCATTTATAGAATGTCCAATTGAAACTGCCATTGACCACTCTTACTGACAATCTCACATCTAATTCAGAAAATGAGCAGTGAGAGAAGATGCTACTCTTAGTCTATGGGGTTAGTTTTATGTCAACTTGACACAGATAATGTTATCAGAGAGGGGGGGCCTTCACTGAGAAAATGCCTCTGTAAGACTGGGTTGTAGACAAGCCTGCAGAGCATTTTCTTAATTAGTGATTGATGGGAGAGGACCCAGATATTGTAGGTGGTGCCATCCCTGGGTTGGTGCTCCTAGATTCTATAAGAAAGCAGGCTGAGCAAGTCATGAGGAGCAAGCCAGTAAGTAGTTCCCCTCCACAGCCTCTGCATCAGCTACTGCCTCCAGGTTCCTACCTTGCTTGAGTTCCTGCCCTGACTTCTCTCAGTGATAAACTGTTAAGTGTAAGCCAAATAAACTCTTTCCTCCACAACTTGCTTTTGGTCAAGGTGTTTCATCACAGCAACAGAACAGTGACTAAGACATAGTCATAATTACAAAATCAAAATTTATTTGCAAAGTAAACAGTAGAAGAAAGTGTAACCTCAAGCGAGGTAAAAACCAATATTACTATAATTTTTCATTCTTTTCAATTGTTTTAAAAAGTATTATTTTATTTTATGTATGTATGGTTGGTTCACACATATATCTATACATCATGTATGTACCTGATAAGGCCAGAAGAGGGCACTGGGTTCCCTGTAACTGGAATTATAGACTGTCATAAGCTCCCATGTGGGCGCTGGGAATTGAACCTGGGTCCTTCGGAAGAACAGCCACTGCTCTTAGGTGCTGAGGAACTGAGCTTAGGAAGCCACAACAGCTAAGAATTCGACAGGAGACTATTTAGGTCAAATTTTACTTTTACTGCTGAAGAAAGCTCACAATGTTTAAGTCCTGGGTGCAAAGTAGAAGCCATGGCAGAGACAAGTACACAGTCATTTTCTTTCTTTCTTTCTTCCTTTCTTTCTTTCTTTCTTATTTTTTTCTTATCTATCTATCTATCTATCTATCTATCTATCTATCTATCTATTGTTTTTCAAGACAGGGTTTCTCTGCAGCTGTAGAGCCTGTCCTGGAACTAGCTCTTGTAGACCAGGCTGGCCTCGAACTCACAGAGATCCACCTGCCTCTGCCTCTCGAGTGCTGGGATTAAAGGCATGCCCCACCACCACCTGGCAGGACCACTGACTTTCAGTGTAAATTCAAGAGTCATGATGTTGCTGAACCAGAAATGTAAGCACTGAAGCACAATGGGCTGAGCTGCCAGGATTTGTTTTCATGCAGATCTGGAGATTCTGTATCTATGTGAGTTTTCTGGACATGTTGAAGGGTATCAAAGACAGAGATCAGAATATACTTTTAAGAAGTAAATGTGCAGGCCTGCAAATACATACTCTAAAGAATATACGGGGGGGAGGGGGGTGCTGGAGAGATGGCTCAGCGGTTAAGAGCATTGCCTGCTCTTCCAAAGGTCCTGAGTTTAATTCCCAGCAACCACATGGTGGCTCACAACCATCTGTAATGAGGTCTAGTGCCCTCTTCTGGCCTGCAGGCATACACACAGACAGAATACTGTATACATAATAAATAAGTGAATATTTTTTTAAAAAAGAATATAAAAGGGAAGTCAGATATGGGGCCCACGCCTGGAACCCAGCCAGGTCCCCTACTACATAGAGTCAAAGGACAAATAATTACTGTTGTCATCATCACAAGCAAGAATGTTGCTTCATTAATTCAACTCATATTACACTATCATAATTTTAACAGAAATTTTGAAAACCTGCCTATTTTCCTCTCCCCTTCCACCTTACCCAAAGACTTGCAAACTGAAATGGTTGCCTCTTCCAACAGCTTCAACTCAGTACTGCAGAGACAAAAGAAGAAAGGTCATTTAGAACACAATACTAGATATGTACATACTAACATAATGGAATGTATCAATTGAATAAATAAATTAGAACAAGAATATCATAAACAATAGAATTAGCAATATAAAATAAAGTTTCAATTTTCAGTATACTTAGGAAATTTACTCTAATTCTCAAGATATGAGAGAGAAGAGCTTGGGGTGTCCTTCGGTGAATTCTGGACCTGGCGTGGGTAATCCTAAATGGAATACAAGGCGCTGCTTCCAAAGCAGCATTAATCAAGCCCTATAGTCACTCAGGGAACAGACACTATGCTTAGGAGATGTGTCAAGTACGGTCTCTCATTGCTGTCAAATGGCTGAGCAAAAGGCAGGAGTGGTGTTCGGTACCTGTAATTCCCAGAATTCAGGAGGCTGAGGCAGGAGGATTGCCACGAGTTCAAGGCCAAGCTGGACTACAGGAGCTACACAGTGAATTTCAAGACAGCCTGAGTTACAGTGTAGACACTGTCTCAAATAATGAAAACAACAACAAAATAGAACAAAAAGACAACTGTAAACATAAGGCAAGAAAAGAAAGAATACAAGCTTCAGTGGTTCACAGACACAGAGAAAAACACAGACAGGCATGGTGGCACACACCTTAAATACCAGCACTCAGGGAGGTAGAGGCCAGTCTGGTCTACATAATAAACTCCAGGCCAGCCACAGTACCATAGTAAGACCGCATCTACAAAAAGCAAATGCACACCCATACAGTAGTGAAAAGTTTGGGTTTTTTGTTTGTTTGTTTTCAAGACAAGGTTTCTCTGTGTCGCCCCTAGCTGTCCTGGAACTAGCTTTGAGGACCAGGCCGGCCTTGAACTCAGAGATCCACCTGCCTCTGCCTTCAAGTACTGGGATTAAAGGCCTGTGCCACCACCACTTGGCTTGTTTTTTGTTTGTGTGCTTTGTTTCTACAACTCAAAAGTAAAAACAACTTCAAAACATCTAGTTTAAAACTGAGCAAAGAATAAGGCTGGGCATGGCTGTGCAAAGGACAGTCAAGGCTATACAGAGATGCTGTATCAAAAAAACTGAGGTGGGGGTTACTGCAGAGAAAGGTTAAGAGTACTGGCTGTTCTTGAAGACCATGGGTTCCCAGTACCCACATGTCGGTTCACAGACACCTATAACTCTAGTTTCAGAAAATCTGATACATTCCTCTGACTACCATAGGCACCAGGCACACATATGGTACGGATATATATATATATAGGCAAAACATACACAGAAAGTAAACAAACTTTTTGTTTACTTGTTTGTTTTGAAACACGGTCTCTCCATACAGCCCACAGAGAGATCAGCCTGCTCTGCCTCCAGAGTGCTGAGATTAAAGGTGTGCACAACCACGCCCTTTTTAAATTATTATTTTAATGGGACTGCAGGGTTTGGTGCAGTGACACTGGTGCAGTCTTTACTCCCAGCACTTAGGAGACCGCAGATCTTTCTAGCAAAGTTCAAGGCCAGCTTGTTCTACACAGAGTCCCAGGACAACCGATGCAGCATGGTGACAGCCCGTCTCAAGAAAAGAAATTATTAAATTAAAATATGGGAATTCAGAGACATGGCAAAGACACAGAGACCTTGCCATGTTTGGAACATGGAGGTCAGTCAACAAAGGTCATCTTCAAGAGCTGTAAGTTGGTGATCTTAGCCACTGAGCCATCTCTCTGGCCATCAGGTCAAGAAGTGACCTAAGTTTAAATATTTGTCAAATATTTCAAAGGTGTTTGTTTGCAAATATAAAAGAATCTATCTTTTTTAAATTTATTTTTATTATTTTAAATTGTGTAAACACGCGTGCACCAGCACAGGTGCCCAAGTGGCCAGATGTCAAATCCTCCTGGAGTTGGTGTTACAGGTGATTGTGAACTGCCTGGTGTAAGTGCTGGGAATCAATCTCAGGTCCTCTAGAAGAACAGGAGCTAAGCCACCATTCCAGCCCCAAGAACGTATTGTATCTTTTGAAGCACTTCCCTCTCAGGATAACACCTCCTTTGGAAAGCCACTGCTAATACCTGCCTTTCTGTGGTGAGGCCCACAAAGCCTGGTTCTCCTTATACACAGCATCTGTCTGGGCAACCATTTCCGGGAAAAAGCATCCTCAATGCCCTCGTTCATGCTCCACAAAAACAGGCAAGTATGCCGCACATCATGCACCTCCACTTCGTACAGCAGGCTTTCTCTAGGCCGCCAGCCAGCTCCCAAATCACGGCACAGAGACTGATCAGTTGCTCGGCCTTATTAAACGCTTGTCCCACAGCTCTCAGAACTTAATCTCTTTCTCTTCACCTACATTTTGCCTCAGGTCTTCTTTCCTTTCTTTCCTTCTGTACGTCTTACTTTCTCTGTGTCTGGCTGGCTGCTGCCTGGCTTCTGGCTCCAGATATGTCCTTCTCTTTCTCCCTCGTTCTCCTTCTCTCTTGTCTAGATTTCTCCTCCTACTTATTCTCTGTGACCGCCAGTTCAGCCTATCCTTTCTCTGGCTGTTCAATTCTTTTCTTTCTTTCTTTCTTTTTTTTTCTTTTTTTTTTCTTTTTTTTTTTTTGTCTTTTGGTTTTTCAAGACAGTGTTTCTCTGTAGCTTGGCTGTTCAACTTTTTATTAGATTAATCAGCGGCCCTAGGCAGACAAGGTAAAACAAGCAACACATCTTTTCGTAATTAAACAGATGCAGCATAAACAAAAGTAACACCTTTACACAGTTAAAGTATTCCGCAGCACAAACAAATGTAACACACCTTTACATAGTTAAAATAATATTCCACAACAGCCTTGCCTGTCCACCTGAAGAAAATACTTGGCGACTAAAGTCACAGAGCCCTGCTCCTGGAGGCCTGCAGTTTCTACCTCTGGCTGTTCCTTTCAGGGTCTGTAAGGCAGCAGTTCCCAACCTGTGGGTCGCAGCCCCTTTGGGGTCATATGCCAGATGTTTACATTAAGATTCATAACAGAAGCAACATTTCAGTTATGAAGTAGTAAAGTAAAATAATTTTATGGTCGGGGGTCAGCACCTGGGGAACTCTATTAAAGGGTCGCAAGAGCCACACTGACTGCTGTAACAGACTTTCTTTCCTCTCATACCACCACTCTCCAGTTGTCCAAACTTCTCGGGGCGTTTAAGAATGATGTGCTTTGCCATCTGCTTTATTTGGAGCCCCAGCGCAGAGGAAAGCAACTGGGCTGGGTGGTAGCCGTGTGGCTGGTTCTAGGTACCCAGCACTTTCAAACAGACAAGCTCAGTTATTCTGGCAGGAGGCAATGAGCAAATCATCATTTGAAGTAAATACAAGTAAAACGGTACTTCAGAAAGATGCCAGTGTTTCCAAGACAATTACAGCCAGAAACCAAATGTCTCCAAAGTCAGATCTGAGATATTGAAAATATGCAAAAAGCGACAAGAGGCAGCAAATCCTAACTCAAATTACTTCAAACTTACTCTGTACATGAACTCCATATATGGAGGTCAATTAAGAAACTTACCTGATAGATAAAAGATAAATATTTAAAATTCATAATTTCATAGTCAAAGTTTTAATACCAAACTAACCTCTAAATAAGCAACCATACTGGGTCCTAAAGCAACCCTTGTATGTGATGCCATCAGACCGACAAAGGTGGCAGAATCCAACAGTCACAAAAGTGACAGTGTCAGCTTTGTAGGTGCCATCCCAATGCACAACAAAACTAAAGAGAATGGAGAATAACGACAGGAAGTACTCCCTGTCCCCTACACACATCAGAAGGGCAGAGATAGGCAAGCAGTCAGACAAAGTCCAAGGGCTTTTCCACAATATTAAGAACTTCATTGGGCTTTTCTACATATAACTAATTCATCAAGAACATGGTTATTAAAATATTTACAGTAGGGTTGGAGAGATAGCTCAGAGGTTAAGAGCACTGGCTGCTCTTCCAGAGTTCCTGAATTCAATTCCTAGCAACCATCAATAATGAGATCTAGTGTCCTTTTCTGGTGTGCAAGCAGGCAGAACGCTGTCTATATGGCAAATAAATAAATCTTTTTTAAAAAGATATTTACAGTAAAGCTTGAAATGGAGATGTATGCCTATAACCCCAGTGAGTACAAGGCCAATCTTGGCTATAAAGCAAGCTCTGGGCCAGCCTGGGCTACATATGACTGTGGTAAAAAAAAAAATCACAATCATATAAAAGTTCTTAAATGTCCTACACTGCCATTTCTGGGTTGTATTTCAAATCTATCCCTTCCTTTCTGTGATTTGGATCTCCCTAGTGACAGCTGCCATCAACAGCAACTTCTCTCAACACAGTTCCTTAAAAGCCTCCACTCCAGAAGTCCAACAGCAAGCATCCACAACACAGTCACATCTCATCCAAGTTACGCCTCAGAGGTGGCAAACACATATCATCAAAGTTCAGTTCTAGGAAGGATGGGTCCAGAAAAGACTGGCCAAAGACAACAGTGTCAGCGAGGGAACTTCAGCAATGCCCTGAACAGGCAGGCGCTGCACAAAACTCAAACCCACACCACCACACTCCTCCCGGAACAGAGCACCCCAGGAGCCTCAATCCAGTAGAGTAAACTGGAGACATAGCGCACAGTCAAGTACATAATCTTTAAAATCCTAGTCACACGCCACCTAAAGTATATACCAAATTAAAGACCTAGGAAGGAATCCAACAGCAAGAACATGGAGTGTCTGCAGACACTGAATTTCCACCAAGCATTCCACCTCATAATTTAACTACTACCATCAATTAACAGAACAACCACACTGCACATGGATTTCTAACTTCTGCCCAGTTGACAGGAAGCAAAGTGGACCCTGACACATAACGGAGGGAACGGACTGGAGCCACATCTCAGTGCTGGGCCTTTTTTATCCAGATTCATGACCTAGTTTGAGAGCCCAGTGTCCTTAAAGCAAAGCAAGGATACCTGCACCAACACGACAGGTGCACAAACCATAATACCTGCGGACCACACCTTTAATCCCAGCACTTGGGAAGCTGAGGCAGGCGGATCTTTGTGAATTCAAGGCCAGCCTGGTCTTCAAGAGCTAGTACCAGGACGTGTTCCAAAGCTACAGAGAAATCCTGTCTCGAAAAAAAAAAGAAAAGGCCACGCACAGAGCTCAGCGTGAAACCCCTTGTCCTCAACTACAAAGGCCACTCACAAGTCAAGTTTCCATGTATTTATTCCTCAGACACTGACAAATAACTTACCAATGCTACACTGTCATCTCCCACTGCAGAAGAGGGAAATATACCACATCATTTAATAATCTTAAAGTGTTTAAACATTTGAAATTGTATCAAACAACTATAGTCAATGCTCGATGTGGTTGGTGGCCCCCACCTATAATTCTAGCACTCAGAAGTCTGAAGCATTGTGACTAGCACTCAAGTACACATACCACCACACACCATAAACATAATTCAAAAACCTTTAAATAAAATCCAGTGGTGGCACATGATTTCAATCCCAGCACTCAGGAGACAAGGGCAAGTGGATCTCTGTGAGATGGAGGCAAATCAAAAAGGTGTTTGTATTCCTGTGATTCACAGACAATCTATATGCTGCCATCCAACTGCCAAAATGAAAGGCCTGGAACTATTAAACTGTCAAAATGGCAAGTAGGGTGGTGGTGGTGGCACACACCTTTAATCCCAGCACTCAGGAGGCAGAGGCAGGCAGGTGTCTGTGAGTTCAAGGCCAGCCTGGTCTACAAGAGCTAGTTCCAGGACAGGCTCCAAAGTTACAGAGAAACCATGTCTCGAAAAACCAAAAAAAAAAAAAAAAAGAAAGAAAGAAAGAAAACCCGGGGGGGGGGGGGGGGCGGGGGGAGAAGCAACCACCATCATCCTGAGTAATACTGCATTTATTTTCTCAGGAAAATAATAGAAATTAATGGCTTTAAAGTTCGGATTTCAACACACAAGAAAGAAATCAAGGGAAACATAGTCAGGTTTTCTTGGCCCCTTACTTTAACACTGTGACAATTCTTGTTGCCCCCTCCCCCATTTAAGCATTCTTAGGTTAAGGGAGTAATCAATCCTAGATAAACTCGGTCACCTTTCAAAACCTGCAATGAAATGTATAAATGCAAGGAGGAAATAGTATTTTTGATGCAGTAGGTAAACAGTGAACTCCCTACAGTTCCTCACTCTGAAAGATGAGATGACCAGGAAAGCTGCCCGTGTCCATCCCAGTAACAAAAGAGCTCGAGGCCTGACTTTTGTTGCCATCAGAGCCTCTGGCAGGAGAAAGGTGAGAACCTAGAGAACAGGCTAGTAGCTGCCCTAGGCCACCTCAGCCAGGCACCCTGTTCCCATAAACGGTACGGAACATAACATTCGTGCTGAGAAGAATGAAAAGGCAGGGCAGGCATGTCGACTCCTTTCCTAAGCACTTTTCCCGTCAGACAGTCAGGACGAACTCAAGTCCAGTCTCTCTGGTTTCTCAAGTCAGGAAACACATTTAAATACTGTAACCTAACCAGAGAGGGCACACTCCCCTCAGGCAAAGTAGAAACACAGGACAGACCACCTCCACCTGCCGACAGGACTGCCCACAATAACATCCATGCACAGGATGTCGGGAGTGTGATCCACAGCTCTGGACAGGATGTCGGGAGTGTGATTGATCCACAGCTCTGGACAGCCCTGAAACGTGAATATGTAACCCCATGGTCCTTTTCTCTAAGACCGTTAAAGCTCAGTTTGATGAGCCCATGCTTCCAAAGGAGCTGACGACACATGACGATCGCAGAGAAGTCACCTCTGGAGTTATGTAAACCTGGGCTAAATGTGGTGCTTACCAGCTACTCATTGCAATCATACACAGCCTCCTAAGGGCTCAGCGTTCAGAGAGGAGAATAATAACAGATGTGAACTAACTGAAAAGACAGATGATAATCAGCCTAGCACTTGAAAATATGAAAGACTTCATAAATAACTAATAAATTAATAATGTCTGCATTAGCAAAGACTCTTAGCAGAATGTTCTTATTTTTTATAATACAAAGAAAACCCTGAAAGAAAAAACAAAGTGGTAATTAGAACTTAAAAATGCTAAAGAAAGGGGCTGGAGAGATGGCTCAGCAGTTAAGAGCATTGCCTGCTCTTCCAAAGGTCCTGAGTTCAATTCCCAGCAACCACATGGTGGCTCACAACCATCTGTAATGAGGTCTGGTGCCCTCTTCTGGACTTCAGGCATACACGCAGAAACAATATTGTATACATAATAAATAAATAAATAAATATTTAAAAAAAATGCTAAAGAAAAATGGAAGCTCTTTGTGTATAACAAAATGAAATTTTAAAAATGCTGTATGATGAGATATATACAATGGATATTATTCAGTCCTAAAATCTGACACGTGCTACAGTAACTATGAGAACTGAAAACAGTATGCTGGTGAGAGCAGACATATATTACATGACTCTGGTTATCCAGTTATATAAGATCCCTATTGCAGGCAAATTCCTAGGCAGAAAATAGCATAGAGGTTACCAGGAGGCCCTGGGAAAAACGAGGGAGGTTTGTACTATTTAACAGGCAAGGTACTTCTTTTTCAATGGAAGAAAGGTCCTGGAAATGAAGGCTTGGGAGGAGTTATACAAATATATTAATTCAAACACTTTACATAAAAGTAATACAACATACATTTTTGTAAAAAAAGATATATATATATATAATATTAAAAGTGGTATACGGTATTTGTAAATAGACATGATTACTTAAACTTTTGTTTCTATATTTTATAACTTTTCTCTAATTAAAAATTACCTAAATATTTTTAAGGGACCATTTTACAGGTAAAAACAGCCATAAAAATGTCATCTACACCGGGCAGTGATGCACACGCCTTTAATGCCAGCACTCAGGAGGCAGAGGATCTCTGTGAGTTCAAGGCCAGCCTGGTCTACAAGAGCTAGTTCCAGGACAGGCACCAAAGTTACAGAAAAACCTTGTTTCAAAAAACCAAAGTGGGAAAAAAAAAAAAAAAAAAAAAAAACAGAAGTCATCTACTCACACAATGAGAAATGCATAAAGTCTTGTTTATAAGGAAATTTATCACACTTCTGTTTTTACTAATGAAAAGTGAGAAACTACCGAAGTGGTCAATGCTAGTTAAATAATTTCAGGCTATTCCTTAGACAGACAAACCATGGCGAGGGAAACACTGTAAGGAGAAAACTAGAGAAAGCGATGAAAGCGACACAACGTACCCCTCGTTACTCGAGGTGCAGGTTAAAGGTTTTCCACGCTTAGGTTTTTCTTCCCCTCTGCACTTAAGTTCCTTGGTGCTGAATCTTAAGTGCCAGTGTCGGAAGCTGCTGTTCTGCCTTACCTCAGCGCCACCTAGTGCCTAGTGAAGGGAACAGTTCTCATGCTGCGGCAGAGGACAGGGAGCTCGTGCTCTAAACAGCTCAACAGTCACGTGACAAACAGGCACCGCTTCATGCCTGCTTGGGTGTGGGGGGGACTGAAGCAGGAGGATGGAGCTACACAGCAAGACCCTTTGCCTTTAAAAAGTAGCATGACTGGCTTCCAATATAGAAATTGTTCATCAGAAAGTTAGTTCAATCCATGTTCATTCTTCAGTTTCTACTTTTAAGACAGCCCTTGTTATTTTTGAACTAACATCAACTTCCTTGAAGAAAGGAAGAATGAGACCCTCCATGCTCTATGGTTTTGGGAAACAATGAGGTTCTACAGATACCCAGAAAAAAATCATAAGAATACTAGAAAATACCTTTAAAGATACCTTTGCATCAGTCAAAGTCTGTGGAGAACTAAGTGGTCAGTTTAAGACAATCATAGGAGTGTTGCAGGGATGCATCTTCTCACCCCTACTCTTTTAACATATTCCTGGAATTAATATCAACAGCCCTGGAGGATGAGGAGACAGGCATGCAGGCAGGAGGTGTGCAAATCAGTGACTTGTGTTTCACTGACGATACAGCACTACTTGCTGAAAGTCCAAATGAGCTGCAGGCCACGGTAAATAGAGTAGTGGAAGTCAGTGAAAACCTTGGTATGAAAGTAAACATCGAGAAGACTGAGATACAGCACATGGGAAGGGCACAAAGGGATTTTAACATTGTAATAAAGAATCAGAACCTCAAGTAAACAAGTCAACTTTGTCTGTCTGGGAGGAAACCTCAGTTCAGACGTCAAGAGGCAGATAGGGACAGCTAGGGCTGCATTCCAGGCACAGGTCCGGTCAGCAAGACACATAACGACAACAAAATTACAGGTATCTGAGACACTTGCCTTAAGCTGCTTTCTTTACAGCTCTGAAACCTGGACAATGAAACGCTCCTCAGAGCAGAATGTGTTTGAGACAGCATGTCTCAGGAGGGTTCTAGGTGTCACACTGAGAGATAGGCTGTGCAACAATGACATTAAGAAACATCTTCCTCTACAGAAGGAAGTAAACTACAGGATACAGCAACCACGTTTGGGATACTTTGGCTGGAATTACAGGCAACTGTGAGCTGCCTGACATGGGTGCAGAAAACTAAACTCTGTTCCCCTATATGAGCAAAAAGCACTCTTAACCATTCTGAAGCCATATCTGCAGCCCATGTCTTGTTTCGGGAGTTTTCTCTTTGAGATAAGGTATTACTACACAGCCCATGCAGTACAGAACTTAACAAGCATACCACCTCTGCTTCACTAATTTACTTCAAAATGCTTTAAAGTGGGGAGGGAAAGCTGAAGAAAAGGCTCAGTAGTTAAGAGCACTGACTGTTTTTCTAGTGGTCCTGAGTTCAATTCCCAGTAACCACATGGTGGCTCACAATCATCTATAGTGATATCTGGTGCCCTCTTCTGCCCTACAGTGCACACATGCAGGCAAAACACTGTGTACATAATAAGTAAATCTTTAAGAAAAAAAAAAGGCGGATAAACCAGGCACAGTTATGCACACCTTTTGTGTGCATAAGGCCCAACAATTGGGAGATAGAGGCAGGAAGATCAGGAGTTCAAGGTCATCATGTGCTACAAAGAGAATTTGAAGCCAGTCTAAGTTGGCCTTTAAAAAAAAAATCAAGGGGCTGGAGAGATGGCTCAGTGGTTAAGAGCATTGCCTACTCTTCCAAAGGTTCTGAGTTCAATTCCTGGCAACCACATGGTGGCTCACAACCATCTGTAATGAGGCCTGGTGCCCGCTTCTGGCGTGCAGAAATACACACAGACAAAATATTGTATACATAATAAATAAATAAATATTTAGAAAAAAAATTAAATAATTAAGGCTAAAAAATAAAATCCTGTCTCAAAAATTTAAAACCCCACCAATACAGAAATATCTATTAGCTGATGAATGGACAAAGAAAATGTGTATTCATAAGGCAGAACATAACTGAGCAATAGAAAGAATGGAAAGTATCTGGCCCTTACTTATCTGACCATTCTGTAAAGGAAGCAGGTCACAGAAGACCACATATAAGACACCATCTATACATGCAGGCTAATGCATGGGGAGGGGTGGTTTAAAGTCAACACAAACACAGTGGTGTAAAACAATAAAAAAGAAAACCTTTCCCCACCCTTTCAGCCCCCAGAGGCTGCTCCTTTATCTTGACTCTACATCCCCTCCTTTAAAACCAGCAAGGCCCAGGCAGAGTCCAGGTCACATCATGTCATGACACATGACATGACTGATGAGTCTTCCCTCCGCTCCTATTGCGTTTTCAAGGATCCTTGTGTTCACACTGGCCCACCTGGACATTAACTTCCGCACTTCAAGGTAAACTGAGTGACAAGCTTAATTTCACCTGCTGCCCCCACTGCCCTTCACCTCATAATGTTACACATTCACAGAGGTCAGGGACTAGATTTGAAAAATCTAGCTACTGAGTCTTTGAGAAGTCAATATTCTAGATACTCTACATTACCATGTAACAGTTTACATGAGATACTGTTTTTACCTGTTAAATTAGCAATTATCAAAACACACACAAAAAAAGGGGGGAAGGAGCTGAGAAACAGCTCAACAGTTATAGACACTTGCTGCTCTGGAGGTTGATTCCCAGGAATCACGTCAGATAGTTCACAACCAACTGTAACTACAGCTTCAGGGAATCCTACATACATGTGTGCATGCACAGGGAGAGAGAGAGAATAAAATATTTTTTAAAGTCCAAAAGGTATTTAACTGACAACAGTGAGATAAACAAGGCCTCTGAGATATTGTGGTTTGTTGCATAAATTGGTAAAGCTTCCTTGGAACAATCTGGAATACTTACTAAAATTACAAATGCACACACAATTCTGACCCAACAATTCCACTTCCAGGAAGGCATAGTAGAGATAAATTTATATGCATGTGAAACAATACACACAGCACTATGAAGCAACAAAACACTAGAAACAGTCTAAATGCCCATAAACAGAAAGCTGATTAAACATATTTAAAGGCTACTCTGAAGCCATTAAAAAGAATAAAGCTATGATCTATATGCCTACATATGCATGACAGATTTTACCTAACTGGAGGAGAAAGCAAGGGAGAGAATGGTTTAAAGATACCATTTGTATTTACACAGCTTTTTCAGACTAAATAGGATGAGTAGAAATAGCTTCACATTGCCTCTAGGAATCAACAGCAATGCTGCTGGCAAATGAGCTAGCTAAAGAGACAGAGCCACAGGTTCAAAACTACATCCTACTTTTCCTTCTTTCCATAGTCTCTGCTAAGCACATAACGAGGCAAAAGAACCCGGCAAAACAGCATGTTGATGGCACAGGTGCACACCGCCTCCTACCAGAATTTCAGTCTCCAGGAAGTGGCTTACCTGCTGGTTGGTGCAGTAAAAGAAAATGAAAAGAGCTGATTCCAGAAGGGGTCATTTTCAGAGATAGACTCAGTGCCTGATAGCTTTTTTAAGTACTCATTTTTAGGAAGGTCACTGATCCTGCTGCTGTTCGATCCCATCTTCTGTGCAGTAGACAACTCGTCCTCACATGGGCATGTCCACAAGACAACCTATTAAAAAAATGGGAAGAATATTCAAACCATTCAAAATAAATGCCAGACTAAGATAACACTGACCTAGACAGATACATAAGCCTGCACCTCCTCTAAAGGCACACACAGTTCTCTTCATCTGCTCATGTGGGATTCCCCTCTGTATGCTGTGAATATCATTGGTTAATAAAGGAACTGCTTTGAGCCTATAGCAAAGCTATAGAGGAACAGAGCTAGGTGGGAAAAACTAAATAGAATGCTGGGGGAGAGAAGGGCACAGTCAGAGAGAAGCCATGTAGTCCCACCAAACACAGATGTCGGAACTTTACCTGGTAAGCCACAGCTACGTGGCGATACACAGATTACTAGAAATGGGTTAAATTAAGACATAAGTGTTAGCCAATAAGAAGCTAGAGCTAATGGGCCAAGCAGTGTTTTAAATGATATAGCTTCTGTGTGATTATTTCGGGGCTGAGCTGATGAGCATCCGGGAACCAACAAGTGGCCTCCCTACTACAATCTTCAAATACACTGGACCTCAGACACAAGATCCCAAGGGAAGAAATGGGACTGTACTCCACCAGAGCCAGTACAAACACAAAATTGCCCATCTATGCTTATCTCACGTAGTTATGGGCTGGAGAGATGGCTCTGTAGTCACAAGCACCTGCTGCTCTATCTTAAGCACTGGAGTTCAGATCCCAGCACCCAGGTAAGATAGTAACTGCAGCTCCAAGAGAACCCACATTCTTTTTCAGTCTCTGCAGACATCTGCCCACACACGTGTGCATACAAAGATCCCATTACAAAGATGCACACATGCACTTGAGTGAAAAAATAAACTAAACCTTAAAAAAAAAAAAAAGATAAATATGTCCCTTCATGATAAAGGTCCTGGAAAGACTACAGACAAGGGACACACCTCAACATAATAAAGGTGATGTACAGCAAGCCCACAGCCAACATCAACCTAAATGATGAGAAATTCAAAAGTATTTTCACTAAAATCAGGAACAAGACAAGGTTGTCCACTCCCTCCACATCTATTCAATACAGTATGTGGAGTCTCAGAGTAATAAGACAACTGAAGATCAAGGGGCTACAATAGGAAAGGAAGGAGTCAAATGTATCTTTACTTAATATGATTTTATACATAAAAGACACTAAAAGCCCTAGACCCGCTGTAATGTTGTCTCTTTAAGAGACAAGCCATGCCCACTCCCTTCCTGCTTGCAGTCTCAGCCCCACACTCTCTCTTCTTGTTCCTCTCAAAGAGGCAGCTTCTGCCTCTCTCCCCACTTCTCCCTTTCTCTCTTCTCTCTCTCCCCCTCCCCCTTTCTGCCCTTCTCCCTTCCCTTCCATAATCCCTAAATAAATGTCCAACTCTGCTCTGTATGGTATGCCTATCTCTGTGTCTCCCACCCGCCGCCTATCCTTTTGTCGCTGCCAGGGACCAGCCACCTTCCCTGCCATGTGGTCTCGACCCCCGCAGCAAGCTGCCGGACCGCAGCAAATCCATTTCACCCGCGGCATATCTCATCTCTGAACATCATTAGACAGGATCCATCACACGGAGTGGGTCTTAAACCCAGTCAGAGTGTTGGTTACTCCCACTGTGGATGGCAGGGTGTGTAGCAGGGTTGATGGTTACCTTTCACCAAAATCAGGTGTCTGGATCTTCAATTTAACTCCATTCATCAACAGTCAATACCATGCTGTTTTTTATTACACTATCTCTGTAATACAACTTGAAATCAGGAATAATGATATCCCAAGCAGTTCTTTTATTATTTAGAAGTGTTTTTAGCTATTCTGGGTTTTATTGTGTTTCCATATGAAACTGAAAGTTATTCTTTCAATTTCTTTGAAGAATTGTATTGGAATCATGGGAATTGCACTGAATTTTTAGATTGCTTTGGTAGGATGGTCATTTTCACTGTATTAATCTTACTCATCCATGAGCTTGGAGGGTCTTTCCATCTTTTGCTATCGTCTTCATTGTCTTAATGTTTTTAAAGATTTGTTTATTTATGTTATGTATATGAGTGCTTTATCTGCATGTACACCTTTAAGACATAAGAGAGTATCAGATTCCATCACAGATGGTTGTGACCCACCATGTAGTTACTGGGAATTGAACTCAGGACCTCTGGAAGAGCTGCCAGTGCTCTTAACCTCTGAGCCATCTCTCCAGCCCTCTTAATGTTTTTATTATACAAGTCTTTCACTTTGTTAGAGTTATCTCAAAACATTTTATTGACTAATTTATGCCAAGAGATTATATGCCCAAATCTGTGGAGGGGGTTCATAGAGCTGGCAAACCTGCAGGGTCAAGGGTCTGAGCTACCTTAGGCCTGTAAGCTATACTACTGTCTCACAGACTGAAGAGCCTGAGAGCTGTAGGAGTTGCAGCTACAGGGCAGAGATCTCGGGAACCCTAAAATTAGCCAGTGCCACCTGTGGTTCTGGCTACTGCTGCCACTCAAAGCTGTTAGAGGTCAAGGATTATAATAGCTGCCAAGAATCAAGGCTACTGATGCTTAAAACTCAGACTGACAATGTTCCAGAAGTCTCTGGCTTGAACTGGAGTAAAGGGCACTGAATCATCGGGGGTTAGGGTCAGAGCTGTAAAACCTCTGAGTCTGAGGCTAGCCCCTAAGGACACAAAAGGGACCAGGAATTGCCAAACTGGAAGAGTTTCTCCACATCACTCACAATTCCTATCTGGGGAATGAAAATGGCCTACAACAAACTGATTCAGGGTAACAAAAACATACTAAAGTTATACATATATGTACAAACATACATGTGTATATATGTGGAGTGTTTTGTGTGTGTGTGTGTGTGTGTGTGTGTGAGAGAGAGAGAGAGAGAGAGAGAGAGAGAGAGAGAGAGAGAGAGAGAGCATGTCTGAATTTGTGAAATGAGGCTGTTCTGTAACTTGCTGTAGACCAGGCTGGTCTTGAACTCAAGAGATTCCCTGCCTCTGCCTCCCAAGCGCTGGGACTGATGGTGTGCACCACTGCGCCCAGCCAATCCTACAGTTACATTAACACAAGGAGAAACTAGGTAAAAGGTGAGAAGACACAGGACTTTCTTCTACTGTGTTTAACAAGTATTTATTAGTCTAGAATTACCCCAAGATAAAAGACTCATAAGAAGAACTGATGCTCAAACTGATGCTCATCAAAACCCCAGCAAAATTCTTCAAAGACCTCGAAAGAACGATACTCAACTTCATATGGAAAAGCAAAAACCCAGGATAGCCAAAACAATCCTGTACAATAAAAAAACTTCTGGAGGCATCACAATCCCTGGACTTCAAACTCTACTACAGAGCTACAGTACTGAAAACAGCCTGGTATTGGCATAAGAACAGACAGGAGGACCACTGGAACCAAATAGAAGACCTGGATATCAATCCACACATCTTCGAACACCTGATCTTTGATAAAGAAGCAAAAAATATCAAATGGAAAAATGAAAGCATATTTAACGAGTGGTGTTGGCATAACTGGATATCAACATGTAGAAGAATAAAAATAGGGCTGGAGAGATGGCTCAGAGGTTAAGAGCATTGCCTGCTCTACCAAAGGTCCTGAGTTCAATTCCCAGCAACCACATGGTGGCTCACAACCATCTGTAATGGGGTCTGGTGCCCTCTTCTGGCCTACAGGCATAGACACAGACAGAATATTGTATACATACTAAATAAATAAATAAATATAAAAAAGAATAAAAATAGACCCATATCTATCACCATGCACAAAACTCAAGTTCAAACGGATCAAAGACCCTCAACATAAAGCCAGCCACACTGAACCTTATAGAAGAGAAAGTGGGAAGTACACTTGAACACATTGGCACAGGGAACCATTTCCTAAATAGAACCCCAGCAGCACAGACACTGTTGGGACCAATTGAGTCCTGGCTTCCAGCTGCTCTTTCCTGTCTAGAGCCTTCTAATTGAAGTGACTAAAAGCTGTGCTTTACCTAGAGGATCAGAGGATGGGATTTTCACCTGTTGGCCATTGACTGCAGGGTATTTAAGCCTCCATGGTGCTATTAAAGAGGGGCTTTTGGTACCAGTGATTGAAGGTCTGTGTGTCGGTCTGTCTCTGCGTGTGTTTCCTCAACCTCCAGCCCCTTGCCCAAAGCTCGCGAACTGGGTTCTAGTGCATAGAGCGCAGGTGGGTGCCGCGGTGTAGGGAATGCTGAGAGGTCGCCCTCGGAAGGTGAGGGTGGATTGGGGTGTGTGTTAATTCTGACGTCCTTCGCTCGGTTTTAGCCCCGCTGAGAGAGGTAAGCAGACAGCGCAGTTCTTGGCCGACGGGGACATGTTGAGGAGTTAAGATGGGAGGTATCTTTTCTTTGTTCAGAAAAGAGTCAGTCGATAGGGAGGAGTTCGATGATTTAGAGTTTAATGAGGAGAGTGAGGATTCATCAGAAGAAGAGGAGGAGATCGTATGTAAGGAAATAAGAAATCTCTTAAGGAAACTGAGAAAATGTAAAGTAAGAAAAGATTCACACCCAACTCCCTCAGCTCCACCGGCTTATTATGATGAAGGTTGGTGGTCTCAGGTAGGTAGGGGCTCTGGCACTGAACAAACCAAGGGAGTTTGTTTCCGTCCTGTACGCATGGTTGCACCGTTGATGGAGGTGCCAGACACCAACAACCCAAGGCAAATAATTAGCCAACATTTAGCAATACAATTTAAAGAAATGAAGCAATTAAAGGAAGCTGTAGCTACATATGGGGCTCAAGCACCCTTCACGTTGGCCATGGTAGAATCTTTCTCTGCTATGAATTTAACACCAAGTGATTGGCAGCAATTATGTCATGCTGTCTTATCTAGGGGAGATTATTTCTTATAGCGAGGGGAATATCAGGAAAATTGTAAGCAAATGGCCCAGTTAAATGCTCTAGCGGGTCAACCACAACATAATTTAGATATGTTAACTGGGGCTGGGATTTATGCTGATTTGCAGCAACAAATTCTGTATGATCCACGAGTATTTGCCCAAATAGCTGAAGCTGCCACTAAAGCGTGGAAGGTCTTACCTAACAAGGCGGCTGGGGACCAATTATCAAAAGTTTTACAAGGACCATCTGAACCATTCCAAGATTATGTAGATAGACTGTTACAAATAGCAGGTAGATTGTTTGGAGATGAGACAACAGCCATGCCTATAATAAAGCAACTTGTATTTGAAAATTCCAATAGATATTGTAAGGAAGCATTACGCCCTCACAAAACAAAGAGTTTAAATGAATATATCAGGATATGTAGAGATATAGATAGGAATTTCATTCAAGGCCAGGTTATAGCGGCAGCTATTCAACCTCAGAGAAACATAGGAGGACTGGGAGAGAGGGCCCGAGGCCATAATTGTTTTTAACTGCAGAACTCCTGGTCATTTTCGAAAGGAATGCCCACAGATGATAATGAAGGGAAGGAGGAAACTGGTATGTGCCCTAGATGCAGAAGGGGAGCACACTGGGCTAAAGACTGCTTCTCTAAAACAGATATAGATGGGAAACCTCTGCCACGTACCATTAATCAACAGCAGGGAAACTGGCAGAGGGCCCTGCTTCAGGGCCCCAAAACCTCAGTGTATGGAGCAATGACCATGGAACCGCAGGGACAGTACCCCAGCAGAGGCCATGTCCAGTTCCTTCCACAGAGAAATCCTTTCGCATTGCAGACCTTGTCGAAGCCACACCAGGGAGCTCAGGATTGGACCTCTGTGCCTCTGCCAGAGCAGTCTGAACTCCACAAATGGGAGTGCAAGCACTCCCTACAGGAGTATATGGGCCCTTACCACCAGGTACCATGGGACTTATATTAGGCAGAAGCAGTACCCTTTTAAAGGGGATCCAAATACATCCTGGGATAGTAGATGCAGACTATCAACAGGAGATTAAGGTTATGACATCTGTCCAACAGGGGGTGGTGGTAATTCCTTAAGGTGAGCGGATAGCACAATTAGTGTTGATTCCCGACAAGGTTACCAATAATAAACAAGCCCATGGCAATCAAGGGTTTGGATCCCCTGGAACAGCTGCTTTCTGGGTTGCACAGTTAAATGAACGGGCCCAGCTTAGAATGACTATAGAGGGAAAAGGCTTTGATGGTATTTTAGATTCTGGGGCAGATGTATCAGTTTTGTCCTTAAAATCTGTACGGCTGCAGGGAATAGGTCAAACAACTCCTCAAAAAAGTTCAAAAATATTGAAATGGCATGATGAAGAAGGACATGAGGGTGTTTTCCAGCCATATGTTCTTCCCGGCCTGCCTGTCAATCTATGGGGACGTGATCTCTTAGCAGAGATGGGGGCAGTCTTAACAACACAACCTACAAAGCTGTCCCCCCAGAAAGCCACCTCGGTGATGAAAGCTATGGATGGCTAAACGGTTGGCTAGGGGGAAAGGAGCTGTTTGTGTTTTTCCTCCAGTAACGGATAAGCCCATTTGGGTACCAGAGCGATATGTTCGGGCTGTGGAAAATGATGGGAAAGGATCCTGTGATGGGCCTGAGAATGACACCTGTCATTCTCTTGATGAGCCTCCTGGTGAGTCCCAGTCAAGCGGAAAACGTTGTGTGAAGCCTGATAAGGAACCCCCTCGTACTGACCAGTGAGCTGAGCTAGTTCTTTGTATTCC
Organism: Chionomys nivalis; assembly: GCF_950005125.1. Classification (NCBI taxonomy): domain Eukaryota; kingdom Metazoa; phylum Chordata; class Mammalia; order Rodentia; family Cricetidae; genus Chionomys; species Chionomys nivalis. The sequence goes on from NC_080099.1 coordinate 12,232,212, forward strand.
TCTTTCTATTCCTCAAACTATACTGCTGGAACTGCTTTAAGCAATATGGCGAAAGAACAGGCTTCTATCAATCAAACCTTTTCCTTTATGAATGCTTTATGCTTTGTTACATATTTTGGGCTATGAATATTACTTTAAAGGAATCCTATATTAGTGAGTGTAGTTCTATCTTTCTTTTGAAATATTTCTCTGAGAGCCTAGGCACTATTAAATCCCGTGTTTGTTTTAGTTTTCTTTTTTCTTTTCAGTTTTGTAGTATGGAACAGCACCTTTGGGGGAAAAGATATTCTTGGTTGTTCTTTCAGAAACTGTGACCTGAACGACTGCTGGGATGACCACTCCAGTGCTGCCTTGTTGGTTCAGGTACCAGCCATCATACCACTGCCAATTACCAAGAAGGCTAAGCAGACTGAGATGACCCTGTATCGAGAGCAACGAGATTCTGGAGAGACAGCTGCAGTGATTGCTGCCATCGCGGTGTCTGCTGCTGCAGCCATGGTTGAGGACTGGCAATGGCACAAACATCATTTGTGTTGGACACCGTAGATAAACTGACGAGACAAGTCAACGATGGTCTCCAGACTCAGAATGTCCTGAATGTCCACATTAAATTTGGACTTTCAAATTTAAATCAAGAGACTGCCCTATTGTAGGAGCAGGTGGACTTATGGCTAGTACAACAAATGTCTTGTTCACACTTTTATCATTCCTTTTGTATGACATCTATTAATATTGCTAATGCCTCTTATGTGGTGAAACAACTCTTTACTTTGTTGGCACAGAAACTACGGGTAGCACTGAAAGTCATTTTCTGTCTATACGTGAAGAACTTCATCCCTTTTCAAACGGTCCAATAAAGCAGTGGTAACTGAAGAACACTTTTGCTGATGGACATTCAGGGAGTTTACAGACTTCGATATTTGAACCACTTGTATCTTACAGTTGTGCCAACTAACATTCACATCAGCAGTGCTTTAGTTTCCTACTCCAGTCACAACTGCTTAAATTAGTTAATTCTTACTAATAGGTTAAAAAAAGTTTTTCGCCGGGCGGTGGTGGCGCACGCCTTTAATCCCAGCACTTGGGAGGCAGAGGCAGGCGGATCTCTGTGAGTTCGAGACCAGCCTGGTCTACAAGAGCTAGTTCCAGGACAGGCTCCAAAGCCACAGAGAAACCCTGTCTCGAAAAACTAAAAAGTTTTTCAAGCCGGGCGGTGGTGGCACATGCCTTTAATCCCAGCACTCAGGAGGCAGAGGCAGGCGGATCTCTGTGAGTTCGAGGCCAGCCTGGTCTACAAGAGCTAGTTCCAGGACAGGAACCAAAAGTTACAGAGAAACCCTGTCTCGAAAAATCCAAAAAAAAAGTTTTCAGTATGTTTTTAATTTGTATGCCTCCTATGAATGAGACCACACACGCACACAGTCTATTTTATACCGACATTTTCTTTTGGTTCTTTTTTTCTTTTTCTTTTCTTTTTGTTTTTGTTTTTGTTTTGTTTTGTTTTGTTTTTCAAGACAGGGTTTCTCGGAGTAGTTTTGTAGACTGTCCTGGCACTAGCTCTGTAGACTAGGTTGGCATCGAACTCACAGATTTGCCAACCTCTGCCTCCTGAGTGCTGGGATTAAAGGCATGTACCACCACCACCCCATTAAACATTTTCAAAACAGGTTACATCACAAAGGTAAGTATAAAATAACTGCTCAGACCCATTTGGTTCAGTATGAATAAAGTTTGCACACTAACTAGGAGGGAGGGGTCAGAACACAGAAAAATAAGACGACCACAAAGGGGGGGGTCCTCCTCCTTCCCTTTCCCTAGAAATGCTACAATAGTTCCTTCTTCAGTGATGACACAGCCATGCTGTGTCAGAGGGGACAAGAGGCTTAAAAGAATCTCCATAAGAATAGAAAACTGGAGGTGGGTTAAAAAGAGAAATGCGGTCCCTGAGCACTAATGGTCACCATGGAAGTCTGGAAACTGTGACCCCAGTCCAGGGGCAAAAAGGTCAGAGCTCAGGGACAACTAACAAAAGCTTGGCTAGCGCATCCTTGGACAGCTGCCCCTGCCCAAGAAGCAGCAGCAAAGTGTCCCTGGCTGTCCCTGTCATCCCACCTTGACTGGAGTAGGCCACAGAAAGAAGGGAGAGCAGTACTCTGCCTCTGCACAGACTTCCATCTGCTTCCCACTCCCATAAATGCAAAGCTAACAACTGAGTTCCACTGGCATCTCTTCTGCCATGACTCATGCCAAGAATTCATAACACATGCACAAACACACTCACGGATGCACACATAAACGTGATCACGTGCTTCCATTTTAACTGGAATCCCCCAAGCCTTTACTGATGAGAAACAGATGAAGATGGAGCTTGAAAAGCCCCACCGTCCAATAACCAGCAGAGACCCAGAGCCTTCCTTCCCCTCTGTGCACCAGAAGACTTCAGAAGGTTCCAGCCCTTCTTTCTAAAAGTGTAACAGTAACTGACTCCATCTTCCGGCCTCACTAATGACCCCATACTACTAATATTCTCAGATCGCCCTTCTAGCCCTAAACTCTGACCAGGGGGCCACTTCTATCAATATCCCTAAAATCCTTAAGATTTTGTTTTCTTTCTGTAAATGTATATGAGTGTTCTGCCTATGTGTTAACACATAAACTATGCCTGAACGAGAAGCACGCTGTTCCTGATGCTTGCCGCTTTCAGCCTTCCAAAGGAGCGACTTTCATGCATGGAGAAAAGACCAACGCAACACACACCCAACCGATTCCATCTCCTCCCACACTGCTTTCCCGTCACCTCCTCGTCCCTCCCCACAAGTTCCCACTGTGTAAAAAGGAGCCTGAAATGACATATTCCACATTATATAAAATGCGTCTCCCTAGGTGGATTACTCCTGAGAGCCAAGAGTCAAGACTTTTTTCCTTATCTCTAATTAACCTCCAGCACACTGGAGTACTCAAAAGATGCTTGCTGAAATAGCCATGGTCCAAGTTAATAAACACAGAAAAAGACCTCCAGCCTAAATTAAGAGTAAAATACATTGTTTAAAACAACAAAGGGGGGGGGGGCTAGAGAGATGGCTCAGAGGTTAAGAGCACTGGCTGCTCTTCCAAAGGTCCTGAGTTCAATTCCAGCAACCACATGGTGGCTCACAACCATCTGTAATGAGATCTGGTGCCCTCTTCTGGCCAGCAGGCATACATGCAGACAGAATATTGTATACATAGTGAATAAATAAATACTTAAAAAAAAAGGGGGGGGGGCTGGAGAGATGACTCAGTAGTTAAGAGCTCTTCCACAGGACCTGAGTTCAGTTCCCAGCACTCCTGTCTGAAAGCTCACAACCACTTGCTAACTCTAGCTCTAAGGAATGCAATGCTCTTTTTCAGGCTGCTGCAGACACACACATAGCATATATTTTCGGAGACAGACATATCGTAAGTAAAAATTTAAAGGAGAAATCTAAAAAATTAAATGTTTTAAAGCAGCGTTTTCAGCCCATCAGAGTAGTAAAGGCTTACAAACTGCTAACAGCGTGAGGACTCTGAGAAGTTGACAGACCATCACCGGCAGAGACTCAAGTCACTGGACGCAGGTGGGTGGAGCTGAGTGCCCAGTGTATGGACAGCAGGACCATCATCCAAAACTCCTGAGGCAAGGGGCAGGAGATGGGAGTGGCTGGAGAAAGTCTCTCCCTCACCCTCAGCAGATGTCTAGGCTCAAAGGCACGGGATCACACTGCCACGGATCTGAGCACCAACCACTGTGTTGGCAACACAAGGCAGCCTTTCTGGCTCACTTGGCCCTACACACAAGCATTCCTGTACCTCCAAATGGGGGGAATTAAGCCCCTAACACCTACTCATGCCAATCTGGGTTCCAGAAAATCTAATAAAGGGCGCTATACTCGGTGCATCTTCTTGCCTTCCCATTCCACTTGCCTACTCCAACATGACACCCAAAAGGAAGCTAGGAAACAGGGCTTCTCCCCAGCCCTGCTCACTACAGAGGAAGCACAAATCTAAGATGAGAGGAGATGAACACCAATGCTGGGATTCGTGTGCGTGTAAAATGAGAACCTAGTGGGTGAGGCAGAGCAAAGGACAAAGGGATATTACATTCTCTGACATCCAAGGTTTTCATATAGTTAGCATTTGCCTTGCAACCGGTCAGCTTCATAAAGGAAGGGCTTTCTATCCGTATTCTAAAAACACCTACCTCACAGATGAACTAACGCACGCTGACAAGTTCTATGGATGCAATGCCCATTGTGCTGTTGTTAGAACAGTAACCTAAATAGTTTACACAAATCCCTATCTTAACTTGGGGATAAATTACACTGTAGGATCAGCACACAATAAAACACTTTGAAAAGAAGATGGATCTTAAATGTGTAAAAATGTGAAGAAATTCTGTGGTGGTTGGAGTAAGAATGGCCCCATAGGCTCATATATTTGACTGCTTAGCCACCGGGGGTGGTGCTGTTTGAAAGAATTAGAGGTGTGGCCTTATTGGAGGATATGTGTCACTGGAAATGGGCTTTGAGATTTCAAAAGCCCACGCCAGGCCCAGTCTGTCTGTCTGAGTTCCTTTCTCTGCCTAGCGATGAGGATGTAGAACTCGACTACTTCTCTAGCACCATGTCTGCCTACAAGCCAACACACTGTGATGATAATGGACTAAACTCTGAAAGTGTAGGCAAGTCCACAGTTAAATGCTTTCTTTTATAAGGGTTATCTTGGTCATGATGTCTCTTTACAGCAGCAGAAGAGTGACTTAGAAGTTGGTACCAGGGACTGGGGTACTGCTGTGACAGGCCTGGCCATGCTGTTTGTTGGAGGAATATAAAAGATTTGGGGAGGCCGGGCGGTGGTGGCGCACGCCTTTAATCCCAGCACTTGGGAGGCAGAGGCAGGTGGATCTCTGTGAGTTCGAGGCCAGCCTGGTCTACAAAGGGAGTTCCAGGACAGGCTCCAAAGCTACAGAGAAACCCTGTCTCGAAAAACCAAAAAAAAAAAAAAAAAAAAAAAAAAAAAAAAAGATTTGGGGGCTTTGGACCAGAAAAGCAGCTGGAAGCTTTAAACAGGGCTTAGCAGCCATCCTAGAAGCACGGACGACACGGAAGACAGTGCCGAGAGCAATTTGAACTGTGGGGGCCCAGCTCAAGGAGTTTCAGGGGGAAAGAGTATTAGTAAGTACTCTAGAGACCATTTTTGTGATACTTGAAGCAAAGAATGTTGTTGGGACCAATTGGAGTCCTAGTCTTGCCTTGCCTAGAGGATCAGAGGATGGGATTTTCACCTGTTGGCCACTGACTGCAGGGTATTTAAGTCTCCACGGTGCTATTAAAGAAGGGCTTTTGTACCAGTGATTGGAGGTCCGTGTGTCTGTCTGTCTCTGTGTGTGTTTCCTCAACCTCCAGCCTCTTGCCCGAAGCTCACGAACTGGATTCTAGAGAATAGTGTGCGGCGGCAGGGGTCGGGGGTGAGGGGGTGCAGGGTGAGGCAGAATGTGGCTACCTTTTGCCCTTGTCCTAAAAACCTGCCTGAGGCTAAACTGCAGAGTTTTTGATTAATGGCTTTGGTAGAGTTTTCAAGGTAGCCCAGTAGTGACTCTGTCCTGTGGTTATTAGTAACCACTCTTTCTCTGATCTATAATGAAACCTATCTGCACAGATTGTGAACCACTGCTTTAGAGTCAAGATAAAAAGGAGGTTGCAGACTCCCTCCAAGGCTAAGGGAAGTCAGAGACCAGGCATGTGTCAGGGGTGTCCCTGGATGGATGCCTAGAGGGACCACCGAGTGAAGCTGTAAGGGTAAAACTCAGATTGTTTTAGACCCTAAGATGTTAGAGATGCCAGACCATGAGATACCTACTAGAGCTGCTGACAGGGGATAGGACCAGTCAAAGAGAGAAGTGTATTGCAATCAATAAAGCTGAAAGGAATTGGAGATCTGAAGAACATTTTGGCATCAGACATGAAGATGCAGCTTGGGAGTTTGCCATGCTGGTTTTTGGTCTTGCAATGGTCCAGTATTTCCTCACATGCTTCCTTTCACCCCTTTAGGAATGGTAATGCATATTATGTACCACTGTATGTTGGAAGTATGTGATCTGGTTTTTTATTTTGATTTTACAGGGAATTATAGTTCCTTGAGTCTCTGAAGAGACCTTGAACTCTGGACTTACTTTTAAACAGTACTATAATTGTTATAGTCAAATATATAGGTTCATATATTTGAATGTTTAGTTACCAAAGAGTAGCATATTTGAAAGGATTAGAAGGATTAGGAGGTGTGGCCTTATTAGAGGATGAGGGTCACTGAAGGTAGACTTTGAGGTTTCAAAACTCTTGCCAAGCCCAGTATTCATCTGTCTCTGTCTCTTTCTCTCTATACCTAGGGATATGGATATAGAACTCTCAGCTACTTCTCCAGCACCATGTCTGCTGATCACTACCATGCTCCCCACCATGGTAATAATGAACTAACCTCTGAAACTAAGCGAACCCACAATAAATGCTTTCTTTTATAAGAGCTGCCTTGGTCATGGTATCCCTTCACATCAATAGAACAGTGACTAAGACATATCCTAATTAACTCAAGCAAAACCAACAAAGAAGGAGTAAAGTCAAACAGGGGTAGGATCTTATCAATACACACAAACATTCTAGTTCTTCTACAAGACTCAGAGCTTGCCTATAAGAAACAATGGTCCAAAAGTGGTTACTTTTAAAGAATGGGACTAAGAGTCAGCAACATGCGACCTAGCAAAGGCAACTCTACCAAGCCCAACCACCCAAGCTTGGTCCCCAGGACTCACACATGCAAAGAGAGAACCAACTCTCCCCTTGCTGTCCTCTAACATCAAGACTTGCATAGTGGCATATGTGTGCCCCCACACACAAACATACAACAATAAAGATATAAACTGCATCTTAAATTATCTTTAAAGAAGCCGAAGCCGGGCGGTGGTGGCGCACGCCTTTAATCCCAGCACTCGGGAGGCAGAGGCAGGCAGATCTCTGTGAGTTTGAGACCAGCCTGGTCTACAAGAGCTAGTTCCAGGACAGGCTCCAAAACCACAGAGAAACCCTGTCTCGAAAAAAAAAACCAAAATAAAAAAAAACAAAAAAAAAAAAAAAAAGGGGCTGGAGAGATGGCTCAGTGGTTAAGAGCATTGCCTGCTCTTCCAAAGGTCCTGAGTTCAATTCCCAGCAACCACATGGTGGCTCACAACCATCTGTAATGAGGTCTGGCGCCCTCTTCTGGCCTGCAGGCATACAAGCAGACAGAATATTGTGTAATAAATAAATAAATAAATAAATAAATAAATATTTAAAAAAAACAAAATAAAAAATAAAGAAGCCGAACGGTGGGCTGGAGAGATGGCTCAGAGGTTAAGAGCACTGACTGCTCTTCCAGAGGTCCTGAGTTCAATTCCCAGCAACCACATGGTGGCTCACAACCATCTGTAATGAGGTCTGGTACCCTCTTCTGATCTGCAGGCATACATGGAGGCTGAACACTGTGTACATAAAAAATAAATAAATCTTTAAAAAAAAAAAAGAAGCCAAATGGTGGTGGCACATGTCTTTAATCCCAGCACTCAGGAGGCAGAGGCAGGCAGATCTCTGAGTTTGAGGCCAGCCTGGTCTACAAGGGCTAGTTCTAATACAGGCTCCAAAGCTACAGAGAACCCTTTCGAAAAGCCGGAAAAAAAAATATCTTTAAAGAACAGAGCTGGAGTCAGGCATGGTGATCACTTTTAATATCAGAACTTGGAGGCAGAGGCAACTCAGATTTCTGAGTTCCAGGTCATCCACAGCCACATAGTGAGACCCTGTCTCAAAAAAAGAAAAAAAAAAAAGTTAAGAAAGAAAGAAAAGACAATCTGTAGAATTGGAGAAAGAAAATTTATTCTGTCCTTCTGTACTGTTTAACTTCCCCCAACAATAAACATGCTATCATTTAAATTTTAAAAAGAAGGGAAACCTCGTGTTCTCTGTCTGCTCTCCTAATAGGAGAACCCAATGTGCTCCAGGCTTGTGCCAGTGTCTCTGATAACTGAAGGCTGTATACTTAGTCTTGACTTCTCAGTCAAAATTCAATCATAAATCTTTACTTAATGGACATCTGGACATTTTGATTTGATGTCTGGCTCTCAAATAAAATATTTACATTGAATCCATCACTGTACCACCAAATAAGGAGCCACTTTAAAAGGCAGTGCTTCTACCAATGCTATCACCATTCTTGGCTCATATTTCACTTACACAGCCAAGCATTCACTCCTGCAAGGACTGTTACAGACGCACAACTAGGCAGGAAGGTGACAACTAAGAAGAAAAAGTAACAAAACCAGGTCCCTGCCACTAATGAACAAAGCCCCTTTTTTTTGGAAAAGGGAAAATATTTGTGCTGTCCTTGTTACATATGGTAACATCAAACTGAGCCTGGCTCCCATTAAATAATTCGCTTGAAACATGAAGAGAAGATGCATGCAGTCTGCACTTTAAATGGGGGGCTAACGTAACACTTTTCTACCTGTGTAAATTATAGATCCTTAATTCATGCACCCTGTGGGAGCTCAATAAAGATTTATTAAACTGAAAAATAAAATAAATAAATTTTAAAAGAGGGCTGGAGAGGTGGCTCATCGATTAAGAACACTGACTGTTCTGCCAGAGGACCAGGGTTCAATTCCCAGCATGGCAGTTCACAACTGTCTGTAACTCCAAGATCAGACACCCTCACATAGAGATACACACAGGCAAAATGCCAATGCACATAAAATAATAAAAAACAAAATACTGATGCAAAAGACAGAAAGTCAATAGATTAGGGTAAATGACTATGCTGGAGTTATTTCTATCCAAGAAGCTATGGAAATACGAAAGAATTTGAGGTCGAGTATATACAATGGCACTTGCAATTAACCAAATTATTTCCCTTTCTTTCTCCCACTTTTCTTTTTCTTTCTTTCTTTCTTTCTTTCTTTCTTTCTTTCTTTCTTTCTTTCTTTCTTTCTCTAATTTGAGGCAAAGAGATGGCTCAATGGTTAAAAGTATCCCTGCTTTTGCAGAGAACGTAGGTTTAGTTCCCAGTAACCACAACAAGCAGTTCACAACCACCTGTAACTTCTGTTCCAGGGGATCCAATGCCATATTTTAGCCTCCACCAGCACCTACACGCACACCCAGACGTACATAAAATAATAAAATTTTTTAACATAAATATATTTTCTGTGTGTGCATATGGGAGAAGAACACGTGCCATGAAGATGTGACCCCAGCTACACTAAAGAGAAATCTCATAGCTGGACCAGGTGACTAGAGAAACAGACAATGGTCACTAACCAAAGAACACCAAGGGCTCATGGAATGATGGGAAAGTCTCTGAAAGACTGTTCCAAGTGCTATGTTACCATTCACCCAGCAAATGAAAATAAGACAGGCAATGGAGGCGTTCAAGGGAATCAAGGTGGAAGTCTTAAGAAGTCAGAGCGACACCTTTAATCCCAGCACTCAGGAGGCAGAGGCAGGCCGATCTCTGAGTTCAAGGTCAGCCTGGTATATAAGAGTGAGTTCCAGGTTAGTCAGGGCTATACAGAGAAATCCTGTCTCAAAAAAACAAAAATAAGTAAATCAATAAATAAAATAAAAAGATGTAGGCCGACAGAGACAAGAGCAGGGAGTGTGTATCCTAACCAGTGCTGCTAAGGAAACCCCAACCTGAGTGTCTGCCAAAAGAGACACCAACACGAAGAGAGTCAGTTCACCCCATGGAACCCTGGGAAGATTACAGAATGTAGACAAGGAACCATGAAATCAAACCAGGTGAATGGCTGCCTGTGGGACCTTGTCCATGGGACCAGCGCTGACTGCAAGGTGGGAGGGCAGTGAGGTAGAAGATGAACGCGGGGGGAAAGCCTGCTCGTTAAACAGTCACACAATAGGTTTCCCAGCCTCTGAGGAGAGGATTGGAAGATTCAACTCCAGAGAATCCAATGGCAATCCAGGACCCAAGGATCAAGGATTCTCTCCCCCAGGATGCTTTAACAATTGCTTACCCACCCTTACAGCAATGCCTCTAACAGGCTGGGTGTGGAGGCGAACGCCTTTAATTGTAGCACTCCAAAGGCAGAGGCAGGTGGATCTCTGTGAGTTCAAGGCCAACTTGGTCTACCGAGCAAGTTCTCAAGTCCCAGGACAGTTATGGCAGTTACACAGAGACCCTGTCTTGAAAAAGAAGGGGAAAAAAAGCCTCTAACATGAAATAGAGATGCCAAAACAAACCAGAGAAAGGACTCACAGAAAGCAGATTGATCTGAGAGAAAATTTAAGTTAACATGCTCCAAGAGATAATAAAGCTCGGTAGTCACAGTAACAACAGGAAACCTAATTCATTACCTGCTATGTCCCTTAAGCCCTATGCTGTACTGCAAACACACAGACTCATTTACTCTTCATTATCCAGTGAGGTGGGACTGGCTCTCACTGCCTGGCTCAAGGAGAGCAAATTGTAGGACTCGGGTCAAATCTAGCCAGCTGCCTAAATAACAACTTTTAAGTGGCTACCAAAAAAATCAATGAATACTTTTATGACATGAAATGAAAATGTCGGTGCCCATGAGAAAGTCTTATTACAACACTACCGTGGTCCTTTGCTTACAAAGCTTTTCCTGCCACGCACACGCAACGTCCCAGACCGTTTCTACTGCTACTCCACACAGCACAAGCTTCCAAGATGCACATACCTCAGTCGCACTTCAGGGCCAGGCGCAGTGGCTCATGTCCATAAGCCCAGCACATGGGAGACTGAGGCAGGAGGACTGTTTCAAGTGTGAGGTCAGGCTGGACACACAGAGTCTCTGACTAGTCTGCCTATAGAATGAGAGTGTCTCACAAACACAAAAACAGGAAAGTCAAACATCTTTATTATTTTTAACTATGTATACATGCACATGAGTGCAGGTGCCATGGAGGAGGCCAGAGTATAAGAACTGGAGGCCACAGTATAAGAACGTCTAAAATTATGGGCAACTTGTGAGCCTCCAGGTATGAGTGCTGGGAACTGAAGTCCTCTGCAAAACCAGTACAGGCTTTTAACCAATGAGCCATCTCTCTAGCCCCTTTAACAATTCTTAAATTTTATTTATGTGCACTGTGTATGTGAGTGTATGTAACATATGTCAGAATGCCTTGAAATGGAGTTATAGGCAGTTGTGAGCTGCCCGATATGGGACTGGGATATGAACTTGGGTCCTCGAGAAGAGATAGAAGTGATGGTGCATGCCCTCAAACCCAGCACTCAGGAGGCAGAGGCAGGAAGATCTCTATGAGTTCGAGGCCAGCCTGGTCTACACAGAGAGTTCCAGGACAGCCACGGCTGCATAGTGTGACCCTGTCTCAAATGAAAAAACAAAACAAAGCCGGGCGGTGGTGGCGCACGCCTTTAATCCCAGCACTCGGGAGGCAGAGGCAGGCAGATCTCTGTGAGTTCGAGACCAGCCTGGTCTACAAGAGCTAGTTCCAGGACAGTCTCCAAAACCACAGAGAAACCTTGTCTCGAAAAACCAAAAAAAAAAAAAAAAAAAGAAAAGAAAAAAGAAAAAACAAAACAAAAAAATTAGAAGTGCTTTTAAAGGCTAAGCTGTCCCTCCAACACATCTCTTATCTTACTTAATGTCAGGCATTTAACTGCTACTAGCACTGTAGCTATCTACCAGAAGAACACAACACAGCAAGCTTTGCAAGACTAAGCATTCACCGGAATTCCCTAACCTGTACTGCCACACAGTGCTCAGGAGGGAGAGCAGGGATGAGCAAACCAGACCATTTCAAACAAAGCACCTCATCACTCACAATGTCCTCCCAAAAATAACATGGGAAAATGAGGCCACAAGCAAATTAGATCTCAAAATGGTTCATCTGATAGCCAAGTAAAGAAAGACATGTATAAATGCTGAGTCAATCAAACTGTATTGCATTTTAGAAGCCAAGAACTGTGTCCAGAGAAAAATCTAGTATTTGACTTAAATTTAATATTTAAAGTGAAAACAGTTATTCAAAAAAAGAAAAAAATAGTCTACGTGGAATAGTGATAGTTGTGATTATTTTCAAAAAATGCCGGAAAATATTAACCAGAGTAGCTGGTGCTTGCTACCAAGCCTGATGGCTTGCGTGTGGTCCCTGGAACCCACTGGCAGGAGGAGAGAAGTGACTCTTGCAAGGTGTCCTGACCGCCACAGGAACACACCAATCAAAAGCTAGATAAAAGAAAGGAAAGAGAGAAGGCAGCCTGCACTAGCATCTGTAAAGATGTGACTGACTGACAGACCGTGGTGGGTACGGTGGAACGAAGAGAACCTGAACAAACTTACAATCCCTGAAGAAATGCAAGATGTACAAACTCTGCAGGGTCTTGATATTATGTCCTTGGAACTCAGCCAAAGCATTTGAAGGCCCAAGTGCTTCACAGAAAACCCCTATCGACATATAGTCACTGTTCCAGCCCCCAATACTAACAATTCTTTACTACCAATAACAACAAAAAAAAAAAAAAAAAAAAAAGGGCCTTTCTAACCAGGCATATTCCTGTCTAACTAGAAGATACATTAGCATCTCCTAAGTAGACAGACAGTTCTTGGCACTCCTTTCCCCGCTGCTTCAATATCTTAGCTCCAACTCCAGCAGTCCTCCTCCTGAACCCAAACATCAAGGTCTATGTCCCAGGAATGACGGCCCCAAGACAATGGATTGCCATATCTCCAGACTCCATCCTGTGAGAGACACATTAGTCACATGCTAAAGCTACCATGCTCCAGGTCAAAACCCTAATCCTAACAGATACAGGAGGCTTTGAAAGGATAAGAAAAAGGGTAGAGGACTGATCGCCTGAGATATTTTGAAGGAAGAGTTGTCAGAAATGTCTCTCATTCAAGTACTAACCAGACCCCACCCTGCTTAGCTTCTGACATCAGCCAAGATTGGATGTGTTTAGGGTGTTATGTCCATAGATGAGTTTTCATGATTGCAATCCCCACACTGGGGACTGAGGCAGCTGTTGCAAAATTGGAATAAGGTTCTGCTACACAGTGAAAACCTGTCTCCAAAAATAAAATAAAATAAAATAAAATTTAATGGCAAACTCACCCCAAAAGAAATGTACTGCCTTTAATCCCAGCACTTGGGAGGCAGAGGCAGGTGGATCTCTGTGAGTTCGAGACCAGCCTGGTCTACAAGAGCTAGTTCCAGGACAGGCTCCAAAACCACAGAGAAACCCTGTCTCGAAAAACTTAAAAAAAAAAAAAAAAGAAAGAAATGTACTATCGGCGGGGGTGCTGCAGAGATGGCTCAGTGATTAAGAACACTGGCTGCTCTTCCAGAAGAACAGGGTTCTGTTCCTCATACCCACATCGCAGCTCACACCCCTCTATGACCAGGTCCAGGGAAATCTGATGCCGCCCTCTTCTGGCCTCCCCAGCACTGCATGATCATGGTATACAAGCATACATGCAAACTGAACTCCATATACAGTAAATAAATAAAATCTCAAAAAAAATATTTTAAAGAAATATACTATTCTATGACAAAGGAAAGATCTGACAGCCACTTCTGAAGAACAATTTTGAAAGAATTCAATAAAACTGGCAAGGCGTGGTGGCACACAACTTTGGTTCCAGCATTTGGGAGGCATAGGCATAAAAATCTCTATGAGCTCAAGGCCAGGCTGGTCTACATCCAGGCCAGCCAGAGCTATACAGTAAGACTTTGTCTCAAAAAATTATTATTATTATTACTATTATTATTACAAAAACTTCAAAAATCTAAAAGAAAGGAAAAGACTAAGTGTTCTGGTAAAGAAGACTTAATAAAATCATTTCCAATTTTCTAAATTAGTTCAATCTAGAAATAAATAATATAAAGACGACCTACAAACTATTTACCAGCACATTAAGTTCAGAAATTAAACTCCACTTTAAAAATAAAAGACTATGCAGGGTGGTGGTGGCACACACCTTTAATGCCAACACTCAGCAGGCAGATCCCTTCATCTGAAGCCAACCTGGTCTACAAAGTGAGTTCCTGGACAGCCAGGGCTACCCAGAGAAACCCTGTCTCCAAACCCCTCCTCCCCCCCCAAAATCGCCACTGCCTCACTGTGAAAAGATACACTAAGGCATGCCACCATTAGAGAGCCAGATGCCTCACACCCAAGGCCAGGAGACTTCCACAGCTCGTTAGCAATGTGGAACAGGAAGGAGAGGAGCAAATGCCACCTTGTCACTCTGCTTTCTGGCCCACAGCACTCACCCAAATACAGCTGAGTCACAGTCCTTGAGAAAGAACTTCAAGTCCAAATCTCCCAGTAGATCAAATTTTCTCTCACTCTTTAAGAGCCTTCTTTTCTTGCTGAATTAGGAGTGTCTGGGAGAACCCTTGTCTTCTCACCCTGTGCATGAAAACCAACACCACCACAGAGAGAGAGAGAGAGAGAGAAAATTCTGATTACAAGTATCTAACATTTTAAAAACATAATAAAGAGGCCAAAAGGAATAGCCTGGGCTATGTATAGTCAGACCCTATTACGGAAGGAGAGGGGAGAAAAGGGAAGGGAGGAGAGGGAACAAGGAAGGAGAAATGTCACATGGTATTAGATGGCTTTATGCTTACTCACTTTTGGAGCTCTCATTTGCCAAAGTGACACTGTAAGGGCCACAGGTGTTTCTCAGCACTTGTTTACAGTCACTGACAAGTCCCAGGCACGGCCTCTCTGCTCTAGCCAGCCCATCATCTGCAACCGAACTTAAGTCTCAGCAAAATATTCTAAAGCGTGCCGAGATTGACAGAATAAAGCCTCCAAAGGCGTCCACATTTGGAGTCTTCTGCGTAACTCAAGATAATGTTACCTCCAAAAGGGACAGCCACAAAAGCAGGCATGGTGGCTCAAGCCTGTAATCCAGCACTTCAGAGGCTGAGGCATAAGATCTTTTAGTTCAAGGGAAGTGGAGAGACTTCAGAGAGGTGACTGAATTAAGGACAAAGAAAGTGGGGGCTAGGAAGACGCTGTCGGTGCAGTACTTAGCACACATACACAACCCAACCTCAGCTCTCCACACTCATGCAAAATCAATAATAACAGCAATAATAATCTCTAAAAAGGCAACACGATATGAAATTAACCTGGATTATCCATATGTAACATATTATCCATATCACTTATGGATCCTTATGTGAAGGAGTTGCCTTTAGCCCCAGCTCTCAGGAGAGAGAGGCAGGTGGGTCTCTCAGCCTGGTCTACATAGTTCTAGGACGGCCAGGGCTACAGAGAAACCCTGTCTTAGAAAAGAAAAAAAAAAGAGTGAGTCAATGTCACAATATTTTATTTATTGTTTCACAAAGAATGAGCCATACTGATAGTTCAAAGCAGAACTTAAAGGACAGCAGGAGCTACTGGAGAAGCAGGAGACACTATGGTTTCTTGTTATTTCAGGGAAAGGAGTTTATTCTGAAGCCATTTTGAATGACCAAGGCCTGGAACACAGATTCAGGTCATCCCAAAATCCATGCTTCAATGTGGGACGACACTACATATTTCAAGTGAAACATGGATGTGTTTCTACTACTCAGGCCTCTCCTCTCAGACGGAAACCAAGGGCAGCAGGGCTCCAGCTCTGGCCCAGCCTAGAGCCCCGGCAGCGCACTCAATAAGCTATTCTTCTACAAAAGGAGATAAAACCTAAAAAGATGCCAACTTTTAAAAACAAGGTCCTTGTAAATATTAATGACAGTGTGAAGTTAATATTATAAGCATGCCGGCAGTATGGGACGGAGACCAATCTCCTGCAGGTATTACTGAAATGCTATAGTTACAATTACTTTAAGATAACAATGAGGGGCCAGGCAGTGATGACGCACGCCTTTAATCCCAGCACTTGGGAGGCAGAGGCAGGTGGATCTCTGTGAGTTCGAGACCAGCCTGGTCTACAAGAGCTAGTTCCAGGACAGGCTCCAAAACCACAGAGAAACCCTGTCTCGAAAAACCAAAAAAAAAAAAAGATAACAATGAGGTGTGCTGGAGAAATGGTTCAGTGGTTAAGAGCACTGACTGCTCTTCCAGAGGACCCAGGTTCAATTCCCAGCACCCACATGACACCTCACAGGTCTGTAACTCCAGGATCCAACACCCTTGCACAGACATACATGCAGGAAAAACACTAACGTGAACAAAATAAAAATAAATTATATATATATAAAAAAGATAACTATGAGGGAGAACAGGCTTGCATGGAAAGACAGACAGAACTAAACTGGCATTGTTAGAGTGGGTAATGGTATGTGAATACATTATCTTAGTTCAATATTTGTTCTTTTTTTTCTTCCTCATGATGCTGAGAATCAAACCTAGGGCCTTGTGCATGCCAGGTAAGGATTCTACCACTTATACAACCTGAATGGTTCTCACCCTGTGGGTTGTAACCCCTTAGGGAGGATCAAACGGCCCTTTCACAGAGGTCACCTAAGAACATCGGAAAACACAGATAAGTTACATTACGATTCATAACAGTAGCAAAATTGCAGTTATGAAGTAGCAGTGAAAACAATTTTATGGTTGGGGGACACCACATTAAGAACTGTATTTAAAGGTCACAGCATTAGGAAGGTTGAGAACCACTACTCCACTTTTTTCTCAACCTTTCCACAAAGCAACAAGACCTTGACCAAAACAAACAAAAAGGAGTGTTATAACACATTTCTTTTTGATTTTTCAAGACAGGGTTTCTCTGTGTAGCCCTGGCTTTCCTGTAACTCACTCTGCAGTCCAGGTTGGCCTCGAACTCAGGGATCCGCCTGTCTCTGCCTCCAGTGCTAGGATAAACCACTGTCGGGCTAACACAGACTTCTCAATAGCTCAATCCCCTTCCTATTAACATTGTCCTATATCAATTCTCTGTGTCTTAATAACCTTGCAACTTGTTTCATCAATTATACTTGGGTCTCAACTCCTTCTGCCCTACATACTAACTTTATAAGCTTAACCAAGTACCCCGACCTCTAAAATGCCCGTTCTTCATCTTCCAGATGAGGATATTCATTCTTGCCCAGTTTCTCTGGGTTGCCAAGATTATCTAAAATGAAAACTTCAGAGCAGGGCAGTCATTCTAGAGACCCACAAACTTCATCCTCCGCAGCTACCATTCACCCATCTGACAGATAGTCTTCCTCGACTGAGCCCTCAACTCAGGCACAAACATCTGGTTCTGGTAAAACTACACTGCTCCCCACCACCTCCACTCCTATTTTCTCACTTCCCTGCCCAGCATCTCCTCTCTAGACCTTCAAGGATCCCGCTTCCTCTGTCCCCAGCCAGTCTTTGCTAGCCCCATTACTTACAATCATGCCCTCGCTGTTGTTCAGTACTTTCTTTCACCCCCTTTATCGCTCTACTTCCCTCAAACCCCACTTTGGACCCTTTTCACCCTTCAACGAACACCCAATGACTCAAGCAAATCCACCAAGGCAGAAAACAAACTGATGGTTGCAGGGTGTGAAGGGGAGAAGGAACGACTGCTAATGGGTACAGAGCTCTTTCGAGGAGGTAAATAATGTGGGATTGCTGTAAGGCGATGTGAAGAGACTAAAAGCTAGTGAGCTGTACTTTAGTGGTACTTCCAAAGCATGCATTTTACAGTACAGAATGATATTGCCAATAAAAGTGTGTCTGTCAGACGCGCAACACGCTACTGCTCGCCCTGCCCATCACACGCCCATTTGTCCAGCCAACCTCGGCGAGTGTCCGGAAGCTCCCGTCGTTCCGGCAACCCCTAGGTCCCCGCGGGCCGGTCGGGGGTCCAGTTCACTTGGTTCTGCACACCCGGGCGCCGAGGGGTCGCCGAGCTCAGGGCAGCCCCGGAGCGACCCGACCTTCGGGGGCCGCAGCCCTCCGGCGCGCGGTCGGTCACCTCAGGCTCAGTCCCCGCGGGGCGGTGCCCTGTCAGGGAAGCCCACCTGTGTCGGCCGCGCAGTCTCCCCTTCCAACCGCGGAGGGCGGGCGAGCGGGCAGCAGGGAAGCGGGTGCGCGGGCGCACAGCGGCCCGGGTGTGATCGCCGGCTCAGGGCTCCATGGTTCCGCCGCTCAGCGGCTCCGGCTTCGGCTCCCGCTGCGCCCCGATCGCAGAGATGTCGGTGCGGAGTCGCGGGGGCTACGGTGAGAAGAGGGAAGCGGCTGAGGACGCGGATAGGGACTGAACGGCCGGGCGCGCGCCAGCAGCAGGCGGTCCCGTGGCACGCCGGACGCGTGGGCTTCTGGGAAATGCAGTCCTTCTGCCGTTCCGCCCTCCCAGCGTCTCCCGGGCAACCACATAGCCACGTGGCAAAGTGCAGCCGCCCCAAACTCTAGGCTCCGGGGAGCGAAAGAGTACCTGAACTGGTAATTTGAGTTTAATACCCCTGTTAATTCCTGCTGGATAACCACACCAACGTCAACATTGCAGGTTCTGAAGAACTGAAAAATAAAACATTTTTAACAGAAAGATCAGGACGAGTCTCACCAGAGTGAGAATCAATGTTGTGTAGTACCAAAAGTATGGTATTTGTCTGAGAGGCTAAAGGAGGATTGTTCAGAGTTCAAGGCCAGCGTGAACAGCATACTGCATACTGAATGACAAGTCAGTCACAGCTGCAAAGCAAAACCCTGTCTCAAAACAAAACAAAATAGTATGGAATTTGAGCCTGTAATCCTAGTACTTGAATGATGAAGGTCATTCTGTTATGTAAGGGTGTTGGCCAGCCTACATGAAACCCGTCTAATAGAAAAATATGGAATTTTAAGTCAAATGACCTGAAGTTACCAAATTAACACCCTTGAGTATTAACCTATCCTCATCTAAAGTACGTACATAATTGTAGCCATTGCAGTGATAACCATTCACATTATGGACTGTTTCCTATGTGCTATTAACTGATATTTTATTTTCTACGTAACCCTACGAAACAGCTGTCACTATTACTTCCATTATATAATCGCCATGTGCCAGCATTCTCTGTAAAGTGCTGTACAAATATTAGACTTTACTTTTACATTATTTATTTACTGGGAGGGGCAAGTGCATGCCATGGCACAAGTGTGCAGAATAGAGGACAGCTTACGGGAGCTGATTTTCTCCTACACACATGGCTCCTCGAATGGATTCAGGCGACCGGGATTGGCAGCGAGCACCTTCTCCCTCTGAGCCACTTTGCCAGCCTACACAGTCTTTTACAATATTAGCCACTGAGGGCTGGAGGGATGGCTCAGTGGTTAAGAGCACTGACTGTTCTTCCAGATGACCTGAGTTCAATTCCCAGCAACCACATGGTGGCTCACAACCATCTGTAATGAGATCTGGCGCCCTCTTCTGGCCTGCAGGCATACGTGGAGGCAAAAATGTTGTATACATAATAAATAAATATCTTTTTAAAAAAAAAAAAGCAGCATTTTGTGAAGAGACGGAGAGCGAACGGTCGTGCGCTGCCCGCCCGCTGGAGCTTCGGTCTCGGCACGTACCCGCAGCAGTAGCGGCCGTCTCTTCCTCCTCCTTCCTCCCGTGAGATTTTTTTTATCTTCAGCTACATTTCAGCTTTGTGAGAAACTTTATCAACAAAGAAGATGGCCAGCAACGTTACCAACAAGACAGATCCCCGATCCATGAATTCCCGTGTATTCATTGGGAATCTCAATACTCTTGTGGTCAAGAAGTCTGATGTGGAGGCAATCTTTTCAAAGTATGGCAAAATTGTGGGTTGCTCTGTGCATAAGGGCTTTGCCTTTGTCCAATATGTTAACGAAAGGAATGCCCGGGCCGCTGTAGCTGGAGAGGATGGCAGAATGATTGCTGGCCAGGTTTTAGATATTAATCTGGCTGCAGAGCCAAAAGTGAACCGAGGTGTGAAACGATCTGCAGCGGAGATGTACAGTTCCTCATTTGATTTGGACTATGACTTTCAACGGGATTATTATGACAGGATGTACAGTTACCCAGCACGTGTTCCTCCTCCTCCTCCTATTGCTCGAGCGGTGGTGCCTTCTAAACGCCAACGTGTTTCTGGAAACACCTCTCGGAGGGGCAAAAGTGGATTCAATTCGAAGAGTGGACAACGGGGCTCTTCTTCCAAATCCGGAAAATTGAAAGGGGATGACCTTCAGGCCATTAAGAAGGAGCTGACTCAGATAAAACAAAAAGTGGATTCTCTGCTGGAAAGCCTGGAAAAAATTGAAAAAGAACAAAGCAAACAAGCAGACTTGTCCTTCTCCTCCCCAGTAGAGATGAAGAATGAGAAGTCGGAGGAGGAGCAGAGCAGTGCCTCTGTGAAGAAAGACGAGACGAACGTCAAGATGGAGTCTGAGGCTGGCGCAGATGACTCTGCTGAGGAGGGCGACCTGCTGGATGACGATGACAATGAGGATCGAGGGGATGATCAGCTGGAACTGATCAAGGACGATGAAAAAGAAGCTGAGGATGACAGAGACAGCGCCAATGGGGAGGATGACTCCTAAGCACATAGCGGAGTTTAGAGATCTTATCCTGTTATTATTCATTTACCTAGGCGCTTGTGAGAGATGGAAGTAACACCAGATCCTCTCCCCTACTGTCTTCAGCACAGTCTCACTGTTCACCCTCTCCCTTTCCTGTGTTCATTGATTCATAATTGCCTTGCGCCTAGTTCCATTCTCACTTCCTTTGATGCTCCTTAGTAGTTTTGTTAAGTCTTACCCTGTAAGTTTTGCTTTTAATTTTGATACCTCTTTGACTTAACAATAAAAAGATGTATGGTTTTTTTTTTAAAAAAAAAAAAAGCAATATTAGCCACTGAGCTTGCAGAAGAACAGCAAAGCATACTGAAACACAAGGTGCCTGGGGATCTAGCTAATAGGGGAAGGCGCACTTGCCCAACCGTCGTAAAGAATGGCGTAGATGTCTACTTATTTGAAAGCATGTTTGTGAAGATAGACAAGTGAGTCACACCTGTAATCCTAGCAGGTGGGAAGTGAGTCAAGAGGATCAAGGTCGTCCTTGGCTATTCAGTAAGTTCAAGATCAGCCTGGGCTACTTAAGTCCTTCTCTCTTTTGTTTATTTTGGTTTTTGAGTCAGGGTTTCTAGATGTAGCCTGGGATGTCCTGGAACTAGCTCTGTAGAACAGGCTGGCCTCGAACTCACAAAGATCCACCTGCTTCTGCCTCCCAAGTGTTGGAATTAAAAGAATGTCCCTCCACTGTCTGACTGAACTTGTCTTATAAATATCAAAAAATAGGGCTGGGGACACGGCTCAGTGGATAAGGTGCTAGTACGTGTGATGAACTCAGTAGGAATCCCCAGAACTCATGTAAAGCTGTGTGCAGTAATCCCAACTCTCCTAGCGTGAGATGGAGGATGGAGATATAGGATCCACAGAAGCACCTGAACAAGCTAACGTGAAACACACAGTGGCAAACAAGAGACCCTGTCTCAAACAAGATGCAAGGCAAAGACTCCAAGGTTGTCCTCTGTCCTCTACATGTTGACAAAGTACCTTGTCCTGAATACTACCATTTTGACTTCAGACTCCATTTTACCTGTAGGGTGAAACAAAGTTCAAGTTCTCAGGCCCTGAGGGCAGCTGGAGACTTTCTGATTGTTAACCTCCTTAAATAATAGAAATAGTCTGTTATGCATCTTTTAGTTCTCTAAAAAGCATTATGGCTGTTCCTAACAACAAAAAGCACAAATGAATCTGATTGGTTGGACTGAAAAGCTTACATTTTGTGTGGGTTGAAAATGATGGAACACATAGGGAAGACCCCTAATCTTTGAATACTGATTGGTGGAAAAATTGTAATTGTAACTTGGTACAGGTAATTGTGGGTTTTGTGCTTAAATACTTGTTTAAATGGATGTTCTGGGACGCAGTCAGTTCAAGTCTGTACTGTGATCCCTGACCGATCAGTTTCTGTAGTGCTGCCTGGTAATAAATCTTTCTTGGCAGAACTTTTGTGTCTGCTCAGGTTGATTTGGAGTCTTGGACCCACAACACACACCATACCATGCACTTACCTGCATTCACAAACACAAACGTATGCTCACACATCATATACTCAAACACAAAGATCACACACAGAGAGGGGAGAAGGGCGTATAAAAAGAAAAATAAGCTGGGCATGGTGGTACATGTCTTTAATCCTAGCACTCAGGAGGCAGAGACAGGAGGATCTCTCAGTTCGAGATCAGCCTGGTCTACAAAGTGAGATCCAGGACACCCAGGGCTGTTACACTGTTTAAAAACAAACAAACCAAAAAAAAAAAAAAAGTCAGGATATGGAGGCTCATATCTAATTCCCTATTCAGCCAAATAGCGAAGAGAGGGGGTGCCGACATGCTATTTGTTTTCTTCTTTTCCTCTTTTATACTGTATGCCCAGCTCGACAGTGGTGGTGCACATCTTTAATGTCAGAACATGGAAGATAGAGGCAGGCAGAGATCTGAATTTGAGCCAGTCTGGTCTACAGATCAAGTTCCAGGACAGTCAGAGCTACATAAAGAACCTTTCTCAGGAAAAAAAAAAAAATAATCCTTCGATCCATGGAATGGAGCCACCCACATTTAGACCAAGAATTCAGTTAATCCTCTCCAGTTAATCCAGGGCAGTTAATCCTCTCCTGAAACACCTCAACAGACACACGGGGGTATGCCTCAATCTTCTAGGTGATTCTAAATCAAGCCAAATGGACAAAGATAACATACAATCAAGAATTGTTGGCACTGTGCTCTAGACTTGGTCCTGACCTTATGATGCTTAAGGACTCCTGGAGCTGTAGGTTTTACACACATTCAAGATGTACTCAATTACCGTGAAGGAAAACAACAGCTGGCATAGCTCACTTTCAGCCCCAAAGGAATGGCTTTTAAGCAAATAGATTTTGAAAATTAGCTCGTTGAGATTAGCAGATTCAAATCTTCACCAACATCTTCATAATGGAACTTGCATCAGCAGATATAAAGGTACATTCCCACCGCTGTTAAAACTCCTCTGAGCCAACGCTAGGTTATTCCAGAAGTAATACTAAATACCACTGCAACCATTTAGGAATAAATACTTCCCAGTCATCAAATTACCTCGGCTTTGAACTCACGGAACTGTCTGCTGCATCCACCTACTTGATATTGTGCTATGATTTTTGTGAGTGTTCATTCTACTTTCCCCTCTGTTAAAACGGCTAACTTTACCAGATCAGAGAGTGTATTTTGTATGATATTTGTTTTTTTTTTACATTTATTGTGGTTTAATATGTGATTTGAGTCCTGTATATTGAACAGAGAATGCATTTAAAGAAAAGATCAGTCTCTTGTTGTGTCTGTTATAGTTAGGTTACTCACTATGTTGCTCAAGTCTTCTGTGCCCTATCTGATTGTTCTATCCATAGTAGATGGTGGGTTTTGTTGGTTGGTTGGTTGGTTGGTTGGTGGGTAGGTGGGTGGGTGGGTGGGTGGGTTGGTTGGTGGATTGGTTGGTTGGTTGGTTAGTAGTGCTGGAGACCAAATTCAGTAAACACTGGGCAAAACACTCCACCGCTGAGCTGCACCTAAACGGATGCAGTACCAGGATCTCTAGCTATTATTGCAGGAACATTTATCTGTGTTCCAATTTTTTTCAGTATTTGCTTTAGGTACATTGATGGCTTATTATTAGATACAGTCATGTATTTCTTTTGTGATAACCACTGACCTTCAAGATAAATGTTTTCTTTAGGAGGCAAAGGTAGCAGAATTGAAAGCTCAAAGCCAGCCGTGGCTAGTGGCAAACACCCATAACCCTGGCACTTGGGAGTTGGAGGAAAGAGAGTTAGGTGTTCAAAGTCATTCTCAGCTAGCTACAAAGTCAGTTTAGGTGACTTAAGACCCTGTCTCTTAACTAGACTTGGTGGAACAAGTCTTTAATCCCAGCACCAAGAAGGCAGAGGGATCTCTGAGTTCAAGGCCAGACAAAATCTACAAACAGCCAGGGCTACACAAAGAGAAGACTGTCTCAACAAAAGAAAACAAACAAAAACAAAACCCAACCACAAGTCCTAAAAGCGTTGCTTATTCTTGTGTGCCTTGTAAACATACCACCTGCTCAAAAATTAGTGCTTTCTAATTTTCTACTGTGCAAGCAACATGGAGATTGTCCCCAGTTGTCCTCCTGCTCTTTCCTGTTTCACAATACTCTGTGAAAACAACTTAGAGGAAATCTGGAATGCTCAAAGGCAGTGGGAGTTGGGTCTGATGAAACACATCTATAGCCCTAGCTTGGCCAGAATGTGCAATGTCCTAGGTGCAATCCTGAGGACTGCAGAAACAAAAACAAACAAACAACTACAAGCCGAGCATCATTTTAGAATGTCCAGCTGTTGGGCTGGAGAGATGGAATCAAAGGTTAAGAGCACTGGCTGCTCTTCCAGCAGACCTGGGGTCAATTTCCAGCACCCACATACATGGCAACTCACAACTGTCTATAACTCCAGTTCTAGGAATCTGACACCCTCACACCAAATGCACATAAAATTAAATGTCAAGCTGTATTGACTCATATAATAGCCATGATCATGAGGACAGTTCAAAATATGTTACAGTTTCAATGTATATGCCTCTCCAAAATTTGCCCATTAGAACTTAAATCTCAGGGTGATGGTGTTTAGAGGGGAAGCCTTCCAGAGATAACAGTCGGTCACTAACGCTTTTTACAAACAAATCATCTTGGTAAAGATTTGAAAAACTAGAATTGCGTTTGGCGTGGAGTGAGCAGCTATTTGGGACCTCGAGCCAAAGTAAAGATTTATTTTAATCGCATTAGATCATGCTTTATTATAAAGTTCAACTTTAGTTTTGTGTATGGGTATTTTGCCTGCATGTATATCTGTGCACCACTTGTATATCTGGTGCTCAAGACCAGAAAAGGGTATCAGATCCCCTAGAACTGGAGTTATACATGATTATAGGCCACCATATAGGTTCTAGGAATTGAACCTAGGTCTCTAGAAGAGTAGTCAATGCTCTTAAGTGCTGAGATATCTCTCCACCCATGTATTAATTAGGATTTAATTACTTAATAATGATGATGCCAATGTTATTAGGCAAAATGAATGTCCCAGAAGCCAGCAACATGAACTACAGGCTTTATGTAGTTGATAATAACAGATGCTAAATTGATGGTACTGTTTTTTTTTTTTTTAGATTTATGTGTACAAGTGCTTTGCTTGTATGTATGTATGTATGTATGTATGTATGTATGTATGTGCACCACATGCATCCCTGGTGCCAAAGGGATCAGAAGAGGGCAGCAGGTCCAGTTGAACTGGACTTACTGATGGTCATGAGCCACCATGTGTCTGCTGGGAACCAAACTTAGGCCTTCTGCAAAAGCGACAAGTGTTTTTTGTTTTTATTTAAGATTTTTATTTTTTATGTGCATTGGTGTTTTGCCTGCACGTAAGTCTGTGAAGATGCCAGATCATCTAGAACTGGAATTACACAGGTGTGAGTTACCATGGCTGGGAATTGAACCTAAGTCCTCTGGAAGAACAGCCAGTGCTCCCAACCACTGCCCCATCTCTCCAGCCCCACAAGTGTTCTTAACCGCTAAGTCCCGATGGTATTGTTTTCATGAATGGTTCCATAACCAAGGGCCAGAAGCCGGCTCATGGAATTCAGACAGCTTTCTTGGGCAGACAAGCAAATGAAGGAGCAAAGATCTGGAGGGCAGATAGAACGCATCCAGCAAGCCCACCAATACTTTCAAGAGTAGTTTATTGAAGTGCATTGGAAACCAGGTATCATGGTGTAGGCCTTTTAATTTCAGTACTCAGGAGAATGAAGCATGCAGATCAGTGAGTGTGATACCAGCCTGGTTCATATAACAAGTTCCAGGCCAGCCAGACCTACAGAGACTCCGTCTCAAAAAAAAAAAAAAAGAAAAAGAAAGACATTGGAAGTTGGAAACTAGTGAAGCATAAGTGTAGTAGAACATGTACTCAGCATGCCTATGCCCAAGGTCCAGGGTTTAATCTCTAGCATCAACCTCTCCCCCAGAAAACATTGGGAGAATATATAAAAGTATAAAACAGCTAAAAGCCGGAGAGATGGCTTAGTGGTTAAGTATTTCTCTTCCAGAGGACCCAGGTTAAATTCTCAACATCCACATGTCAGCTCACAACTGTAACTCCAGAACTAGGGTATCCATCACCTTCTTCTGGGTTCTTCTGACACCAAGACATACAGGGAGACAAAACACCCACTCACATAGAATAAAGACACTCAGATCTCAAACACAAGGAAGTCAGTCTAAATTTTATAACTAAAAAATTAGCAGTGATAGTATTTGGGTTCAATTCCTAGCACCCACATGGTGACTCACAAACATCCATAGGCACATAGAGTGCACATGCGTGTACACAGGAAAAACACACACACATAAAAATAACTGGGGCTGGAGAGATGGCTCAGAGGTTAAGAGAACTGACTACTGTTCCGGAGGTCCTGGGTTTAATTCTCAGCAACCACATGATGGCTCACACCCATCTATGATGAGATCTGGTGCTCAGAGCACTATATACATAATAAATAAATTTAAAAAAATTATTCTACTTCAAGGTTTTTTGAGCTGGCCATGATGGCACACACATGTAATAGCGGCATCTGCGTTGCAGAAGGCACAGACATTCAAGGTCATCTTTGACTACAGAGTCAACTTGAACTGACCAAGACCACTTCAAAAGAAATTAACTTAAAAATGATGTGCAGCATGACTATTGTGCTAGCTAGATACTTGTAAAAAAAAAAAAGATGTGCAGGATGGGTGTGGTGGTGCACACCTTTAATCCTAGGACTTGGGAGGCAGAGGCAGGAGGATCTCTGAGTTTGAGACCAGCCTGATCCACATACTGAGCTCCAGGGCAGCACAGCTACACTACAAATAAAGACCTTGCTTCAAAACACTCCCCTCCCCCCAAAAAACCCTGATGTATAATAAAAACAATGATGTACACACTCAACACAAACATTTTAAGCCAGGAATGGTGGTTGATGCCTGCACTTGAAGCACTTGGGTGGCTGAGCTAGGATCCTGACTCCCAGATCAAACAGACCCTATCTCCAAAGAATAGAGGGTGGGGGGGAGCAGGTGTGGTAGTACACACCTGTATCCCTAGCACTTGGGAGGTAGTGACAGGATTTCCAGAAGTTCAAGGCCATCCTCTGCAACACAGAGTTTGGGTGGAGGGACATCTAGCGCTGTGAACTGTACCCAGGGCTCAGGTTAAACAAATACTTTGCCACTGGGCTATATCTGTAACCCTTTTCGCAATTTTTTTTTTTTTTTTTTTTTGGTTTTTCGAGACAGGGTTTCTCGTGGTTTTGTTTTGTTTTTTTTTTTTTCAAGTTGATGAGACTTTATTAGTGTAGCTTATATGTAGATTACTAGAACACAGAATCTCACAGCAAACTCCTCTGATCCTCTGGATCTACATTTTCTTCCTGTGTTTTCTTCCTCAATGATCCCTGAGCCCTAGGTACAAGGAGTTGTGTTGTAGATGTATCCACTGGGACTGGGCTCTACAACAGCTCATTCTCATTTGTCAATTTCTGTAATGGTCTCCATCTGTTGCAATTTCTCGTGGTTTTGGAGCCTGTCCTGGAACTAGCTCTTGTAGACCAGGCTGGTCTCGAACTCACAGAGATCCACCTGCCTCTGCCTCCCGAGGGCTGGGATTAAAGGCGTGCACCACCACCGCCCGGCTCCTTTTCGCATTTTTTAATTGGACGTGAGATCTGGCTAAGTTAGATACAAACTCATTCAGCAGCAAAGGCCAGGCTTGACCTTGGAGTCCTCAGCCCTCTAGGTAGCTGGGATTACAGGCATCAGGCACAGGATGGGCTTTATCCTATCATCATTGGCGTAAAGAAGTACCAGGCAAGACCCCTAGCTACTTTGGGCAAAACCAGGCCAGTCACGTCCTTCCTAGGTAATTCACTCATTGTAGAATGTTGACTTCTGCTTAACCACTGTCTAGATGCCATCACAGTTCTAAGACTCGCTTTGTTAGCTTGATCTTTTAAAAACATTACCTTCAAATATGAAAAGACAAAAAGAAGCAAAGAACAAGTTAAAATGAATATTTAATGTGCCTGCAGGATGAGAAGTAGAGCAGAATCAGAATTTGTGATTGACAATGATGTTGATGTTACATTTTTCAAAGAAGTTCCCTCTAGTTCCTTCTTTTCCAGGTTCCTTAGTGCAACAACGACTCTTAAGTCTCAGCTTTCCACCGTGTTCGTCAGTAATCTCATCTTTCACACCTCATTCCATCCACTGTGCTGGACACTCAAGTACAAGAGCCCACAGGAAGCAAAAGAATGCAAAGGCCCAAGGACTCCAAGTTCTGAGTGTCTGCTCACACAAACCTCCTGTTTATTCTTATTAGTAGAAATGAAAGCTACTTTAATGAACAAGAAACTCAGGGTGAGGTCATTAAATTTAACTACTTACACTTTAAATATAAATACATGTTCTTCCTGATCAGCATCAGGCAGATAGCTAAACTGCTTCTCTATACTCCTGGTCTCAGAGAAAAAAGTCAAGAGACAAAGAAGGTGCTTCATATTATCGGGTCCATTTGAAAACAGCTGAGGGCTACAGGAAAACCACACTAGTTTTTCTTCTTCTCAGAGACCTCTGTTGCTCCTTTTGTGGGTAATCCATTGATATCTGCACCCTAAAATGACAAAAAAAAAAAAAAAAAGAAAAAAAGAATTATTAGAAGGAAAAGGAACTGGTTTTAAGAGACATTCATTGTAAAAGCAGACAATAAACTTCAGAATGAAATGATTTTGCTTTCAGAATCACGCTGGTTAATTAAATTAACATAGCCGAACAAAGCCAATTTAACAGGCACAGACAGGAGCAGTCTAAATAGTCCCTTTCAAAACAGCCTTCCCACTGGGCCCGGGTAAGTAGCTCAGTGGTAGAGCGCTGATCTGGCGGGTTCCTGGTCCGGTTCAATCACCACATCAGGTGGGGGAAAGTAAGTTCCTCAACCAAAGCCATAGGCAAAAGGACACACACGTTACTCAGAAGTCTGATCTAAAATCTTCTGATTACTAAATTACTAAATAATTGAGACAAACAAATTAAAGCTACCAGTTCTAGCAGCTCCCCCTTCCAAAAGCCAAGGGTTACCCAGGTGCACCCTTCCACCTGCCTTTCCTCAGGCATTTGAAGGCTCTTACCTGGCAGTCTGCTTTGCCTATGTTTTTGCCATTGGATTCTTGTACAGCCTTTTTAGGCCATATACGGCTGACGACGGGGGAAACCAGAGGGTAGATGTACGGCTCCAGGAATTTTTTGAAGATCCAGAGCAGAACTGGAATGACGATACAAGGAATGCACACCATTGTCCCAGGCTTGAGTTCCGGAACTGTTGACAGAGAAGAACCAACTCATTGTAGATTAGTGATAGAAAGGCTTTATGGAAAGTACTCTTTCTACAGGGGTGGGGGCATGGGCAAAACTAGATGCTGAAGGCAAAGCTTTCTAAACCCAAATGCTGCTATCTGCCAGGTAAAGGAACAAATGAGCAAACATGAACAGCTGAGCTGGATGCCAGCATCCAATTCCAATCACTGTTGCTGCCTCAAAGATCTCACGACAAAAGGACAGTTGGGTGGATAAAGGTGCCTGCCTCCAAGCCTGACAACGAATACCTAGAACCAATACAGGGAAGACAGAATCAACTTCAGTTACTTTGACCTCTAACATCCACAGGCTCACCATAGCATGGGTATGCCCACATGATAAATAAAAACACAATAAAAGGACTTTTAAGCATTCTGACAGTATGTGCTATGCACTTTATGTCTACTCTTGCAAGTTGTCCCCTGACCTCAACACGGCACAACAGAGTGGCTCCCTCTCCCATGCACACATATACAAAAAAAGTAAATAGTAATAAAAAAAAAAAATATATATATATATATAGCCAGACATGGCTGTACCTGTCTTTAATTCCAGCATTTGATGCCTATGAGCTGGAGGCTAGCCTGATCTACCTATAGAGTTCTAAGATAGTCGTCAGGGCTACATAGTAAGAAGGGATTTGCTTTTGCTTGGCTTTTTTTCTAAAAGAAAACAGTATTATTTATACTCAAATATGGAATGCACACAGTGTGAATTATATCAGGAACTAACAATGGGACAGGTAGTTGTGGCACAAGCCTTAAATCCCAGGAAGAGGTGAGCAGATCTCCGTGAGTTCGAGGCCAGCTTGGTCTACAAGAGCAAGTTCCAGGACAGGATCCAAAGCTATAGAGAAACCCTGCCTCAAAAAATAAAAAAAATAAAAAATGAGAGAGAGAGAGAGAGAGAGAGAGAGAGAGAGATCAGGTTGTAGACAAACCTGTAGACTTTATTAATTAGCAATTGGTGGGGGAGGGCCCAGTCCATTGTGAGTGGTGCCATCCCTGGAATGGTGGCCCTGGGTGGGCTCTATAATTTAAAGCAGGCTGGCAAGCCATGAGGAGCAAGCCAGTAAGCGGCACCCCTCCATGGCCTCTGCATCAGCTCCTGCCTCTAGAATCCTGCCCCGACTTCCTTCAGTGGTGAGCAGCAATGTGGAAGTGTAAACCCTTTCCTCCCAAGCTGCTTTGGTTATGGTGTTTCATCACAGCAATAATAACCCTAAGATAAGTATTATCATACAATTATACTGTTCATTTCTAAAAGTTAATACTTCTAATATTCTTTTTATTTTTTGGACAGAATCTCTCACCATGTAGCCCTAGTTGGTTGGAACTCTAGTTCTAGGCCTTCCTCTGCCTCTCCAGTTCAGGGGTTAAAGGCATGCACCAACACAGCCAGCCCTTCTTAATGTTCTTGCTAATTAAAAATCATATTGACAATTGTTTAGAATTAGTTCTGTAGTACTAAAAATGGAGAATCACACTGTTTCCGCCCGGTTTCGAACCGGGGACCTTTCGCGTGTCGAACGGTGGTGGCGCACGCCTTTAATCCCAGCACTTGGGAGGCGGAGGCAGGCGGATCTCTGTGAGTTCGAGACCAGCCTGGTCTACAAGAGCTAGTTCCAGGACAGGCTCCAAAACCACAGAGAAACCCTGTCTCGAAAAACACCAAAAAAAAAAAAAAAAAAAAAAAAAAAAAAAAAATCATATTGACAAATCTGATTCTGAAAATCAACTATGTCTTAAAAGAGACGACACTTGTTCTATAAAATCAAAAGATCTCGTAAACTTCCAAAATAAATTAATCTCAGGACTAGGACTTCAAGATAGAGGATTATTCTAATTTTATTTCTGTTAATGTGACAGACACCCCCAACAAAAGCAACTTACAGAAGAAACAGTTTGTGTTACTGCAGTCCAAGTTAGTCGACTACTGTGGGAAAGTTGAGGGAGAAACTTAAAAATATCGCATCTACAATTAAGAGCAGAGAAACAGGGCGGTGGTGGCACACACCTTTAATCCCAGCACTTGAGAGGCAGAGGCAGAGGCAGGTGATCTCTGGGAGTTCAAGAGCAGCTGGTGTACAGAGAGAGTTCCAGAATATCTAGGGCTACACAGAGAACCCAGTAATAGCAGAGAGGAAAACACAAGAATGCTTGCTCGCTCACTCTGCTGCTGGCTTTCTCCTCTTACCCTGTTGAGGACCTCCTGCGTAAGGAATTTTGATGCCCACATTGGACTAGGTCTTCCTCCACCCTTTAATGATGGAAATAATCACTAACAGACATGCTCACAAGGCTGAGTGATCTGGATCATTCAAATCTTCTCAGGTAATTCCAGGTTCTTCCAGGTTAGTATTTAAACTAAGCAGCACAAGGACCTTATAAAGAAGTTTCTGAACAATACTCAATGACGTTAAGTTTTCTGATTTTTACAATATCGGGGAAGTAGCACTGATTGTCGGATGACTCAGCACCAGAAGCACACTTTAAAGTGCTCACACTGCAGCTGAACAGTGTTATGATTCTTTTGAATGTGATTCTGAAATGAATTACCAGCAAAAACTCTAAGTATAAATTTACATCAAGGAATGACCAGCTATTTTATAAAGGACTCAATCAATTCTAGTCAAAATAACTTAAGAATTTATCAAAGTGATCTCTAAAAATTTCAAGAACACACTCTGATTTAAAAAACAAACAAATCAGTCATTAAGCTGGGGGTGTAGTTCACTTGCCTGGCTCCTGCTAGACCCACGGTTCTTACTCTATGGGTCGCGGCGGCCCTTTCACAGGTGTTGCATCTCAGATATCCTGCATATCAGATATTTACATTATGATTCCTAACAGTATCAAAATTAGTTATGAAGCAGCAACAAGATAATTTTATGGTTAGGGTCACAACATGAGAACTGAATCAGGGAGGTTGAGAACCACTGTGCTCTCCCCTCTGTGCACTTCTAAAACAGGGAGTGAGCAGAGATTCTTCTTCAGCATCTTTCCAGGAATCTGACTTTTGGCCACAGATGTTTAGAATCTGAGCTGGTGTCGCACAGGTCTAGGAACTGGCTCTAGGTCCTGAAGTCTTTAAAGGTACCTCGGCACAGCACCGAACTTCCTGGGGAAGCGCCTTGATAGGAGATCTGCATCACTTTCTAAAAGGTGTTCCTTGGAAAAATTACTGAACCAGACTACGTCTTAATTCCCTCATGAGGAAAATGACGACGATGGCAGCACCCAACTAACAAGAATGCGGTATGCACTGGACAGTGTGACTGAGGCAGAAAACAGAAATGTCACAAAACCAAACAAAGAGGCCAGGTTTGTGACCCCAACTATTTGGGGGGCTCATGAAAAGAGCTGCATAAATTGGCCCGGGCTACACACCAAGTTCAAGGCCTGTGTGAACAATTTAGGAAGATTCTATCTCAAAATGAAAAACAAAAGTTTAAAGTCAAGAGCACTCACAAAAGCGGGAACCTGTGCAAAATCAGAATTCCCGCCAGGAATGGTGGCTCATGTCTTTAATTCCATCCCTTGGGAGGATGAAGGGGAGATATGTATGTGAGTTTTAAGTCATCAGGACTACTTAAAACAAAATAAAAATCATTTTTTATCTTTTCCCCAATTTAAAAAAAATATCTGAGAATTTTACAACTCCTCTTCAGGTTCCTTTCCTACCATCCAACTTTGTCATTCCTATTTTTTGAGTTCTATCTGTAGCTGGTTTAAATATTCCTGCACATTATGCTCTAAATAAACCCCCAAGAAACCATGCCAGTAACTACACCACACTATTACTTATTAGACGAGGTCCCAATAAGTAGCCTTGGCTGGCCTTGAACTTAAAGGGATCTACCGGCCTCTGACTTCTTTGTGTTGTGATGAAAAGTATGCACCAACCACTCCCGACTTCCAGATGATAGTTTTTACAAAACTTTTTGGAGTTCTTTAAGTACAAAGCTAAAAGTATCGTCTCTTAATCCTAGTAAGTTATTTTTTTGATAGGTGTTTTATTCCATACTGTAGAAACTGCGGTGTAAATGTCTAGAAGACGGCACAGTAGGCTACTATTTTAACTACTATCCAAGCCATCAAAGAGAGCAAAATGGAATCTTTCACTCACCTTAGTCTAAGAGGACAATGGAAGTGACAGAAGAAAGGGCTAGGGATCCACCAGAACAGCCTAAGTAGAGCCGTGAAGTCGCTTCCCTTGATGGAACCGAGAGGAACAAGGGAAACCACAGACAACGATCAAAAAGTAGGGAGGCAAAGGGGCCAGAGGCTCAGAGAGAAGAGGCTCTCACCGTGCGGATCCAAGGATGAGAACCAAACCGCCAGGGAAGGAAGGAAGGGACACCGAGGTCGATGGACGAGGACCGGACCGAGACGAGAGGCGAGGCGAGGGCAGGGTACCGGCACACTGACAGAGACCAGGCGCGAGAGCTCCAACCCCACCAAAATCTCACCACCACCAAAACGCCCAGGGCAATGTCCGCACTTCCGGGAGGCTAGGCTGCTAACAGCCAATAGTACGTCGTGGAGCTGACAAAGGCGGATGCGTCAGACAGGGGAGGGACGCGCAGAACGTAATAGTGACGTACACAAAGCTCGCCGCCTGTCCGGAGTCGCGCCGTACTCTGCGCCTCCGGGATAGGGAAGATTGACACTATAGGCACCTGACTTGCTTCTGACCCCGGAAAAATCTCTCCTGGACTGCAGGGCTCGACAGCCATAGGAAAGGCTATGGCACATTTGCTATTTTTTTGGTTTTCACACATGAAATACGTGTCTTGAAATCATGACTCCCATGTTCCTGTCACCCTAGACGATGAGGCTCTGTACACGCCTGGCCATTTAGACCTTTACTGGAGGGGGTAAACGTAGAGCACACTAAAAACTGGATTGGGTTGTTTATAGCACTCAACCCAAGCTGCTGACCATTTTACATGCACTGGGACACTACTGATTAGTGTTGGTATGACTGGATTTGGAACCCTCACACACTACATTGCTGGCAGAGGTAGGATGATCTATTATTTTGAGGCCAGCCTGGTCCACAGAGCGAGATCTAGGACTGTCAGGGTAACAGAAACCGTTTAGAATGTCAGACACATTAAGTGAGGCTACCTTACAACTTTGGGGATATACCCAAGAGAAAAACCAAACTGTGTACATAAGAGGTTTGCAGGAAACACCACTGTTGCTGGAAAACAAGCTGATCAACAAAATAAAAAAAAACTTATTTCATGTGCTGCATCACAGAAAACTAGGGACATTTCTTCCACTATGTAAGCCCTGGGTATTAACTCAGGTGGGTCAGGCTTGGTGGCTCCACCTTAATCATCCCTCCAGCTCAGTTCTTTTTTAATATTTATTTATTATACAATATTCTGTGTGTACGCCTGAAGGCCAGAAGAGGGCGCCAGACCTCTTTACAGATGGTTGTGAGCCACCATGTGGTTGCTGGGAATTCAACTCAGGACCTTTGGAAGAGCAGGCAATGCTCTTAACCACTGAGCCATCTCTCCAGCCCCTCAGTTCTTTTTTTTAAAGATGTATTATGTATACAGTATTGTGTCTGCCTGCAGGCCAGAAGAGGGTACCAGATCCCATTACAGATGGTTGTGAGCCACCATGTGGTTGTTGGGAACTCAGGACCTTTGGAAGAGCAGGCAGCCCCATCCAGCTAAAATGCTTTCCAAGGGCACCACATTAAGTAGATTTTTAAAAAAGTGCTAAACAGGCAAATGCATACAGGAAATAGCTTAGGGACGTAGCACTGACAGGCATCCAGTACCTTCCAACCTTCTAAGCAAATGCATACCTTGGCAGTTTGTATCCCTAACAGATTTAAGCCCTGGCTACTTGGAAGGTCAAAACTGGTTACACTGAACCCCCTGTAATTCCTGTTTATAAAGCTTTAGATTTATAAGTCTTCCATGTGCTCTTATTGTATGGCTTCCCAAGGAGACAGTAAGAGGGTTATCAGAGGCCCTGAAGCTTGAGTAAGAGGTCATCGGGTCCTTTGCAGAAACAGTATGCCGTAACTGCTGACCCCTCTCTCTAGCCTAAAAAAAAACAATTATGGGTTAAAGTGTATACATGCCTGTTTGTGCTGTCCTCAGAGGCCAGTTAAGGGCATTGAAAACTACTTAATGATATGGTCCCTCCCAAATCAGTTAAGACTTTAATCATGTCTTAGATGGGCAGTACACACGTAACCTAAATATTTTCTAAAATTCCCATACTTTTATAGCTTAGTATTTGGGTATTGCCCCTTCTAACAACTCAACCATTCTAAGCATAATATAGCTTAACTAGGATGAATTGTAAAGATGTCCTTCCCCCTGAAGGCAGATTTATCACACACCCAAGATCTTGTACAATAGTCTTCCAATGTAAGCTCTCCAGTAAATGCTAAACCAAAGTAGTCATTTTCCTATGGCCTAGTTGCTTTCCAACAGTCTGTTTCATTGCTTTATCACTTTAATAATAAACCTCTCATAAGGTTCAATACACCCCTCCCAACAAAATTTATCTTGCAGGATTGATTAACCGCAATCTGTAACAATGCATATGAACGACCAGAAGACCTTTACTTTTATCTGCATTTATTTCATGCTGAATTTATTCCCGTGCCATAAGTTTTTGTTTCTTCAGTTTCTTCTGGGATATCTGAAAAGACAACGAAAAGGATCATTTTTTTCAATTAGCATTAATTCTTAAAAAAAAAAAGGACTAGGGGGTGGGATAGGGGGAGGGGAGCGGTGGGAGGGGGCAATATGTGGGAGGAGGGGGAGGGAAATGGGAAACGGGGAGCAGTTGGAAATTTTAAGTAAAAAAGAATAAAAAAAAAAAAAGGACTCAAATTCACACCTCAGCAAAGGTAGGAAAAGCTCAACTGGTGAACATCAGAAGGCAGTTCTCAGTTTGCTTACTCCCTCTTTTAAAACCATCAGGGAAAACAAACAACTCTATGGTTGGAGGTCAGCACAAGACTATTGAAGAGTCAATGCATTAGGAAGGTTAAGAAGCATTGTTAGAGGGTTAGGGATAAATGGCAACACTTAAGAGCCAAAAGTAAAATTATTTAGTTGTAAAGAGGAAGTATTGTAGTGCAATAGCTAATCAAATCTAGTGTGACTACAGGTAACTCCCAGAAAAGCCACATTAAGTGGGTAAGAGGGCTGGTCAGAATAGGCTCCTTTCATGGTTATTACAAAGGTGCCTGTGTCTTTTTTAGTATTACCTAAAAATAAAACTGAGTGGCTCACCTTTTTCTTCTGTGCAACCTCCTCTTCTGGCTTTGGAACAATCTGTTCCTTTTCAGTGAGGATCATCTCGATGTGGCAGGGGGAGCTCATGTATGGGTTAATCCGGCCATGAGCTCTGTAAGTTCGTCGGCGCATCTTAGGTGCTTTGTTCACCTGGATGTGCTCAATGACCAGAGAGTCCACATCTAAACCCTGGAGGGGGGAGCACGGAAAAATCAGACTAACATCTGTTTTGAGAAAAAGCTTCCAACCTCTAACTGGGATGACCTTGATCATTTGCTCCCTGTTTGGAGGCAGTGTCACACTGTGTTAGGTAGGCTCCTCTCAGAGCCCATGTTCTTATACTGAAGAGATGGCTGCAAGCGATACTCCAGATAGCGTCTACCCTTCTGTCCTCTTACCGCACAAACTATTTTTATTTTAAAAGTTATACAGCCTCACTACAAAAATCAAGTTTTCAAATGCAAAAGTAATGGCTATATCCCACCTCTAGATAGCTGAAACACCAAATACACAACATTCTCACCGTGCTTCTGAGCACCTCTAGGGAAATTGTCACAACAGAGGTGCAAGACAAAAGCAGTGTTTAACCCCCCCATAAAGAAAGACAGGTACATCCATTCCCATTATGTCACAATACCGAATAGGATACTGCACAACACACAAGGACACCAGGGACCCAGTTACCTTCAGTTCAGCATTGCTCTCTGCATTTTTCAGCATGTGCAGCAAAAATTCCGCACTCTTTTTTGGCCACCGACCCTGTGTCCAGCCCCACTGTTTGGCCTGAAAGAAAAAAGGCAAACAGCTTGTTATTTTCCTTGGTAAGCAAGCATTGGACCCAGTTAGGAACGTCTAGCCAACACCAAGGTTGCTCAGAACATGTTTTATTTCACGGTTAATCCAAAGGTGTCCTAAGATTGTCATCACAGCAACCAGACCAGTTAAGGGGACTTCAGCCCTTCCTCAACCCCCACCATTAAATCCATTTCTCACCTGGGCGCACCTACCGACTCCACCATTGTACCGTCGGAATGGCACACACTGCTTCTTCAAAGTGACATCTTTCAGATACTTGGTGGCTTTTCGGATATGCATACCCTTGATGGCCTGGGCCGTTTCACGGGTGTTCTAATGAATACAAGCCAGAAAATTCTGGTTAATAATGTCGATCCACTGAAATTTTGAGAACTGGGGGACGAAATCACAGTAAATTACCTAAGCTCCATTACCCCATTAGTCCTGTAGCCCACAATATTTCCTCAAGCATTCACACCCCAATGACCGACTCGTAAAAAAGGAGGCTGCTCAGAATGTGTTTGTTTTCATGGTAAATCCAAAGGTGTCCTAAGAACGTCATCACTGCAGCGACCTTGTAAAGACACGCAGGAGCAAATTCTGTATCAGGACCATGGGGTTTCCTTACCTTAAAGTGAACCCGAAGGTTTGATCCTCTCGATTTGCATGCTACAAAAAAAAGCAAAAGGGAAAAAAGTTCATCTCTGCTGCATTAGGCACATACAACAAAAACCAATCGACAGAGTCGTGTTGGAACTTACATTTTGTAGGGTTTTCTGGGTCAAGAGAGTAGCGAACCATCTTCACGGGTCACCTGGGAACAGAACGTTACCGTCAGCCACTAACACACACCTCTACACCCTGAGTCGATAGATACTGCCATCGGCTGCTCAGAGGAGAGTTATTTTCACGGTCAATCC
Source organism: Chionomys nivalis (assembly GCF_950005125.1). Taxonomy (NCBI): domain Eukaryota; kingdom Metazoa; phylum Chordata; class Mammalia; order Rodentia; family Cricetidae; genus Chionomys; species Chionomys nivalis. The sequence goes on from NC_080099.1 coordinate 12,270,717, forward strand.
AAAGGTGTCCTAAGAAATGACATCACCGCAGCCATCTTCTTGCCGGTTTAACGCAGACCTACCCGCCGGCAGCTTTAATCAAACTGGCGGCCCGAGGCCGTGCACCATCACCCACAGACCGTCTCCCCCGTCGCCCCGACCTCGCGACCTCCCCACGCACCCACGCCACCCAGGGTGCAGCCCTGAGCTCAGATGAATGTGGCTCCCGGGCGGCACTCACCGCGGGGGCCGGGCCCAGCCTCGGGCGCCCTGCTCGGTTCACCCCGTGCCTTCGCCGGCCGCGCCGCCCTCACCCCACGCCCGCCCCGCATGCTGCTCCGCGGCCTGCCGAAGCCCGGGTCCGACGCGCCGCCGAGCCCCTCCGCACGGAGCGCGGCCGCCTATGGCGAGGACCCATGGTCCTGGGGAGCTCGGAGCCCTGGGGCCGCGATGCCGGCTCCCCCGACGCCACGACGGCGGGGATGGCGGAGGATTCGCCCGAGAGCCCGACGCCAAGTAACGCTCACCTCTGGCCGCTTACAGGAAGAGGAAGTACAAGGGCTACTGGGAGAATTCATGAGACCGCGACCTCTCGCGAGACTTCCGGCGCAAGCGTGAGATCCGGGGAGAGGGCGGGCTGAGAAGAAAGGGAATATGTGATGTTTGGGGGATATCAAAAAGAAATGCAACTTGCGTAGAGACTGTCTCAAAATTCTCCCCCTTTTTTTTTTAATTTCAAAAACAATATTTATGGCTTTTACGTATGAGTGAATAAAAACGGTCCTGAAGCATAGGACACAAATTACTGGGAATGAACTAGAAATCTAGCTATTTTAATTGTTCGATTTGATTTTGTCAACATGGACCCTCTGGGACCCTCTGAAAGGCTTTATAACTGGACGGTTAGAAAGACCCCGAGCCAGGTATGGCTAAGCCAGCTTTTAATTCCAGTACTCGGAAGATTGAGGCAATAACCTCACTTCAGCCAAGGCTCCATAGTGCTACCCTGTCTTAAAAATGAAAAAAAAAAAAGTAAATAAATTAAAGACCTAATGGTATATGTCATGATGCCTCAATCCTGTAATCGCAGCATTTGCCAGGTGGAAGCAGGGCCAGAGATGGCTCAGCACCTAATAGCATTTGTTGCTCTTCAATAGGACCAGGGTTTGGTTCGCAGCACCCACAAGGTAGCTCGCATATGTAACTCCAGGTACAAGGAATTAGATGCATGTTCTGAAAATCGTTTTCAGGCAAAACACTCATACGCATAAAATAAATAAATATAAAACAATTTTTTTTTTTTAATTTTGGTTTCTTGAGACAGGGTGTCGCTGTAGCTTTGGAGCCTGTCCTGGAACTAGCTCTGTAGACCAGGCTGGCCTTGAACTCCCAGAGATCAACCTGCCTTTGCCTCCCAAGTACTGGGATTAAAGGCGTGTGCCACTATGCCCGGCTAAAGGAATTTATTTTTTTAATAAAATAAAAAGAATTTAAGGCCAGCCAGCAGTTTATGAGACTCCTGTCTCCACAATAGCTGAGAGACCTGACTTGGTGGTGTGTGAACCTGCCCTTGGGAGGCTAAGGGAGGAGGGCAGAGGGGGAGGGGCAAGTCAGTGTGTCAGTAAAAGTCGTATATTAAATTATGAAGACAGGCTAACGGAAGATTCTGGTTCAAATGATTGCTCTTCCCCAGTGTCAATTCCAGACTTCATTCACTGAAGAAAACCCGTTGGCATTTTCTTTCCCTTTCTTCCTTGTTCAAGGTCACTTCCCTGATTCTGTGGCAGCTTGGCAGGCCACAGACTTCCAGGCAACTCAAACTCCACGTGACAGAGCGGAAACAATGTCCTAGGCTCACTTGGCTTCTGGATGGCGTTGAGCGCTGAAGACACTCCACTTGGAGCTTGTTTTTTCTTGGCAAAACTGGCCTTTGGGCAAAGAACTATCCCTTATCCCCAACCCGTAGTACCAAAGGTTGGATATTATTATTTCTCTCATATATCACTTCCTTCACAAGCCCTTACCACAGGTAAATTCTTCCCTTGAGCTAGATAGACATATCAAATCACTTTCTCACTACCTTTCCCGGAGATATCTGATGTGAATATTTAATTCACCCTTAAACAGAACCTTGGGTTGGGATGTAGTTTAATAGTAGAGTACTTGTCTAGACTCTGTCAAGACCTGAGTTTGATCCCTGAGTTTTTCAAAAACTTTTGAAGAAAAAAAAAAGTTTTACTGGGGGGGGAGTTTTGGAGGACTGTTGGAGAGCCCTAGGCGAGGAAAGAGTGATACAATTCACACTGTAAACAAATGACCTCGACTCCACTATAGAGGAGTAGGAGCAAACTGGAGGGGTAGGAACAGACCCAAGGAGAGTGATGTCGAGGTTTTAGCAAAATCTCAGCATCACTCACACTAAGCTGGTCGTCGTGGTGAACAGGAGTCCGATCACAGGACTCTTCTGGAGGTGAAGCCAATGAAACCTGTTGACGTACTGTGTACAGGAGGTGATGTAAAGATAACAGTGAGAGGCGGTCCCCACGCTTCCGGACTGAGTGGTACAAAGTGCTGAACCTAGAGGAGGAACAGGAGGGATAATGTCAAATCTGTGTGACCTTAATCACAAATCTGTCTTATCAGATGTGGTACCCTGTGCCACTCAGCACTCAGGACTGAGGCAGGGTGACCACGAGTTCCAGGCCAGTCTAGGCTTGATAAGGAGACTCCTCCCTGAAGGTTTTGTTTTCAGGTTTTATCTTTTTTATAAATTTTTAAAATGTTTATTTATTTAATATTATGTATACAATATTCTGTCTGTGTGTATGCCTGAAGGCCAGAAGAGGGCACCAGACCTCATTACAGATGGTTGTGAGCCACCATGTGGTTGCTGGGAATTGAACTCAGGACCTTTGGAAGAACAGGCAAGGCTCTTAACCACTGAGCCATCTCTCCAGCCCCTATAACTCCATTTTTACACAGGTTTTAGGAAGTGTGATGATTTTTAAGGACACATTTTAAATTTTTATTCATCAACATTATTATTACTGTTATTTAGTTTTTGGAAACAGAGTTCCAAAGGTTCCAAGGTTGACATTGAACATGAGCTCCTCTTGCCTCTGCCTCTCAAGTTCTGAAATTATAGTTACATGCCACTACACCTGGCTTTAGGGGAGATTTTGTATGTTTGTTTGCTTGTTTGCTTTTGTTTTTAAAAACAGGGTTTCTCTGTTTAGTCCTTGCTGTCCTGGAACTCAATGTGTAGACCAGGCTGGCCTCGAACTCAGAGATCTGCCTGCCCTGAGTACTGATATTAAAGGTGTACATCACCACCGCCTGACTAGGGCAGATTTAAATTACATTTTCAGGGCTAGCGAGGTAGCTCAGTCAGTGGTGTGCCCTCCCTGTGAACACAAGAGCTTAAGCTACATGCTCAAGCTCAGTGCTGAGAAGGCAGGGATGGAATTTATTTATTTTTTATTTATTTATTTATTTATTTATTTATTTATTTATTTATTTATTGGTTTTTTCGAGACAGGGTTTCTCTGTGGTTTTGGAGCCTGTCCTGGAACTAGCTCTGTAGACCAGGCTGGTTTCGAACTCACAGAGATCCGCCTGCCTCTGCCTCCCGAGTGCTGGGATTAAAGGCGTGCGCCACCACCGCCCGGCCCAGGGATGGAATTTAAACAAGCCAGTGGGGCTATACTACTTGGCGAGTTCCAAGCCAGAGACAATGTCTCAAACAGAAAAAGGGCTGGGCGGTGGTGTCACACACCTTCAATCCCAGCATTTGGCACAAGAAGCAGGCAGATTTCTGTGAGTTCAAGGCCAGCCTCGTACAGAACAAGTTCTAGGACAGCTAGGATTGTTACACAGGAACAACTCTGTCTTGAAAAACCAAAGACCAAACAAACGCACCAGAAAGGTGAAAGGTGCTTGGGGAGTGATCCTTGAGTGTGTCCTCTGGCTTCTACCCACATGTGCACCCTCACACACAGGACCACATACAGAAAATAGAAAACTGGTTGTTCTTCCAGAGGACCTAGGTTCAATTCCCAGTATCTGCATGGCAGCTCACAACTGTTTGTAACTCCAGTTCAAGGGGATCTGACACCCTCATACACACAAACATGCAAGCAAAACATCAATGTATATAAAATAAGAATAAAATATCATTAAAAATGTTTCAAAGAGCCAGGTGGTGGTGGCACACGCCTTTAATCCCAGCACTCGGGAGGCAGAGGCAGGCGGATCTCTGTGAGTTCGAGGCCAGCCTGGTCTACAAGAGCTAGTTCCAGGACAGGCTCCAAAGCCACAGAGAAACCTTGTCTTGAAAAACAGAAAAACAAAAACAAACAAACAAAAAATGTTTCAAAGAGAGAACAAAAACTGGGTGTGTGTGTGTGTGTGCATGCCTTTAATATTAGCACTTGGAGGGCTGGAGAGATGGCTCAGAGGTTAAGAGCACTGGTTGCTCTTCCAGAGGTCCTGAGTTCAGTTCCCAGCAACCACATGGTGGCTCACAATCATCCATAATGAGATCTGGTGCCCTCTTCTGGCCTGCAAGCAAACATCCAGACAGAATGCTGTATACGTAATAAATAAATAAACTTAAAAAAAAAATCTCAGCACTTGGGAGAAAGAGGCATGTGTATCTCTGTGAGTTTGAGGCCAGCCGAGTTTACAGAGTGAGTTCCAGAAGAACCAGGGCTATACAGAGAAACCCTGTCTCAAAAACCCAAAATAAATAAATAATACAAATAAAAATAAATAATAAATAAAACCTTCAAGATAATTCTAAGGCTGGAGTCGACAATATACATAGCATAGCTGAATTTGTGTCTGGATATCTGCCCACTCCCTCCTTCACCCTTCTGTCCAAGGCTTAGAGTTTCTAGTTTCCTGTTGTGGAATATTCCTTTACACTGTATGAAGACATGTCACTGTGATTGGTTCAATAAAAAGCTAAACGGCCAATAGCTAGGCAAGATTGGGGGAGAGGGTAGAGAAAATGCTGGGATGAAGAAGGGTGGAGAAGATGTGGAGCAAGTTGGACACACAAAATGGATAGCGGAAAAGGCCACATAGTAGAACATAGATTAATAAAAATATGGGTTAATTTGGGTTATAGGAGCTTGTTGGGAAGCCGGGCAGTGGTGGCACACACCTTTAATCCCAGCACTCGGGAGGCAGAGGCAGGTGGATCTCTGTGAGTTCGAGGCCAGCCTGGTCTACAAGAGCTAGTTCCAGGACAGGTTCTAAAACTACAGTGAAACCTTGTCTTGAAAAACCAAAAAAATAAAAAAAAATTAAAAAAAGAGCTTGTTGGGAGCAAGCCTAAGCTATCGACCAAGCTTTCACGATTACTAAGAAGTCTCCATGTTGTTTATTTGGGAGCTGGTTGGAAGGACAGAGGAAGATTAGCTGTATCTTCCTTCCCTCTTTCAAAATGCAGTGACTTCTTGACTGTATCTTTGTAACAACTGGATGGTCTTTGTATCTGTTACTCCAAGTAACCTTTCTTTACTCTCTATTTTCTTGTTATAAAGGAAGGTTACCGATCCTCATCAACAGCAGAGCTAGCAAAGGACTGGAGACTAGACTCTAGCATGTTGTGGGATAATCTTTTGTACACCGGGAAGATGTGTCACTTGTATTGGTTTAATAAAGAGCTGAATGACCAAAAGCTAGGCAAGATTTCCAGGTACAGAGGATAAAAGAAGAGTAGAGTCATGAGGATATGCCAAGGATGGAGAGCAAGCAGCATGGGAGGTCCAGAGTAAAAGAACGTAGATTAAAAGATATGGGTTAATTTAAATTATAAAGACTAGTTAGAAATATGCCTGAGCTATTGGCCGAGCTTTCATAGTTAATAGTACATCTCTGTGTTGTTTTGTTTTCTTTTGAGCTGGTGGCCCGAAAAGAAAAATCCGATTACACTAGCATGAATCCTTTGTGTGTCAAATGAGTGTCCATGAGTATTTTGGGTAACTGGAAAGTTATTCTAGAGCACAGAGAGAAGATAGGACAGACCCACAGCAAAGGGGGAAGATGAAAGTGAAACAAGCTGCCGTGTGCCTTCCCCTGTAATTTTGTGAACGGGGGTCCTACGGCCAATAGGTAGGTGGCTGATGATGCTTTCTTTTGGGGTTCAAGAGATGTGGGCTCCACTCCACTGGTTCTCTTTCCATTACCCCTGCCTGCCACGAGGAAGGATCCAGGAAAGGGATTCAGGAATTCTGGGAAGTTTTGTCTTGGATTTTGTTAAGGGTTTACAAAAACACTGTGATTGCTTTTTGTGAAAACCAAATTCCTGTTACTCGTGACCGAGCAGCAATTGGGCCACTAGATGGCGCCAGCTCAGCGCCAGGGATGCTTTTGCCTTCATTGGCGTGGGAAAGGAAATTTAGAGCAAGTTTGTCAGGACACCTAATGGTGACTTAGTTCTGATGAACGATGCGCTTTTTAGAAAATGGGTTTTGACTCTTTTGCATTGTGAGTGGAGCCGGGGCTGAGAAGGACCCCAGAGTCCTAGAGAACTGTGTCTGTAGGGGATGTTGCAGTAATGACCCATATTTCCTCACCAGGAATACCTTCCACTCAAAATGCCTGGCTGCATCAGGGTTGGAAGGTCTGGGATGGTCCTCTGGCTCAATTCTCTTATTATGCAGATGAAGAATTAACTATTCCTCAATTGCTCTCTGTGCAAGAATGTCTCCTCAAATATTGCCAATTGCTTGAATAAAAATAAGGGCCCGATATGGCTTGTGGCCTCCCTGGTCACTGAAGCCTTTTGTAAGATAATTGCATGGAGGGTACAAATTTTACTTCCTTTCTTTTGTTTCCAAGGGAGATATTCTTTCTGTCTGTCCATCCCTCCCTCCCCTCCTTTTCCTTCCTTGTGAGACCCTCTTACACATAACACACATAAACATCATTCCTCAGCATAATGAACAAAAAATTGTTTCCTGAGTTTGGGGTTCTGTCATAGTAAACAATTAAAACTGAGGAGGGGACCATTGAACCCTGGTTTCTAGCCAGGGGGCCAGAGTATAGGTGACAGTCTAAGTGCTTGTGGTTGCTATCTAAGATGAAGCAGATTGGTCTTGTGGGGCAAAGACCTGGAAGTAGGGCCGAGAGTCAAGCCCCAGTTAGCACAATTAGAACCGACTTACATGACACTCCCCCGGCATCTGCTGGAGAACTACTTGGTTCATGGACAAACCCTTCCAACATCTGGTTCCAGAAATGAGTTAGGACTGGTGTTTGGGAAGAGGGGAAGGAAGACTCTGATACTTGTTTCTTCAGATGCCAGTACTCAACAAGAGGACAGTCTATGAGAGAATGTATACCAGTCAGTGGGTACGGGGTGGGAAGGGGAGGAGATGCTAGTCGGTCAACCATGGCACCTCTGTGGTAGGCTTTTTCAGTCTTTAGTACAAGTGAGAAGAATGAAGGGCAGGACTAAGTAACCCATCAAAGGCACATCCTAGAGCCCACAGAAAGGATCGGAACAAGGCCATCAGGCACTCTGGCTGCCTTGTTACACCAAGATGAATATGGGTTTGGGCTTCACCCCGTGGTATGGTTAATCTTGAAGTGACTGAGAATCAAATGGCAACAGACATCTGGACATGTCTGTGAACGATTTTCTAGAATAGTTTAATTGTATTAGTGACACTCACCCTAAAAGTGGGTAATGTCATTTCATGGACCGTCTTCCCAGAGGGGCATTCATCACTCTCTGCTTCCTCACTGGGGCTGCAAAGTGATGAGTTGCCTCCAGCGCCTGTCCCGATGTCCCCGTGCTACCTTGCCACTATTTTTTTTTTTTTTGGAGTTTTTGAGACAGGGTTTCTCCGTAGCTTTTGGTTCCTGTCCTGGAACTAGCTCTTGTAGACCAGGCTGGCCTTGAACTCACAGAGATCCGCCTGCCTCTGCCTCCCCGAGTGCTGGGATTAAAGGCGTGCGTCGCCACCGCCCGGCTTTACCTTGCCACCATTAAGACAGATAACTAATACAGAATCTCTCAAGGTCCACAGCCTCTCCAGAGAAGCCCCTCCTAGCTGCCCCTCCTCCACTGGGGGTAAGGTCTCAGTGACAGCAGTTGTTCCCATGGGCAAATGCCCTCCAAAGGCACACGATTTTACCAGGGAGGGAAAGCAGAGGCCACAATGTGGTATCTTTTAGCAGGTCCCTCTCATTTTAATTTTGCTCCCTTCAGCTGAGTTTGTAACTCTTCCAGCTACAAAGTATCCAGCTGCTCACCTGATAATTGAGTTGAATTCATCTGGAAGCTTTAGACCAATGAGCTGAGTGGACACCTCACCCCACTGTTACTGCCTCAGAACAAACTCTTTGTCTGGCTGGTAATTCTTTTATCTGTGGCTGAAATTATATCAAGCCACATTCTGGGCAACAGACAAAACTTTGTTTACAAGACAAGGCTCTGTTTACTTATTTGGCTGGCCAGCATAACCACCCCACTTCTGTTGTAAGTTTTTGATATGAAGTCAGAGTGAAGGAGGCAGAAGCGCTGCGTTCTGACAGGGCCAAGGGCCCAAGAGACAAAGCTGACCCATTGAGTCCTGGATCAGCACGCTTGGTTCATTCTTTGTGTGGTCAGACTCCTCCGGCAGAGTTGGGATGTAAAGGAAACAAGAGCTTTCATCCCAAGGGGAACACGAATGGGCTCCTGCTCTCGTGGTCTTTCTTCCATTATTTTAGCCAGCGGGGTTTGTTCACTTTTCTCTATGTCTCTGAGATGTTTTGCTACAAAGTCCTGTCTGTATCACTCAGTTGATGAACAGGCTTGGGGAAGCCCTCTCGACCCCACAATTTGGCATTGGCATGCTGAGTCCACACGAACTGAGTCTGTGGGTGACTGGCAGGATTAGAGGACTCAACAGAATTTGGCCTCCCCCAACACTTGTCAATGTCTGTCTGTCACTGTTGGCCAGGCTGCAGCCTTCTGAGCGATGCCCGTGCTCAGCAAGCGTTCTTCGCTCATGGCTTCTCCAGCTGACTTGTTTTGCCCATTAGGATCTCTGTGTGCTGTGTTCTAGCCACTTCTCTCGTCTTTAATTTTTCCCTCTCTTTTGAATCCTTCCACGAAGTAGTGTAATAGCTTAATTATAGCTGGGTTCACTTTATCTTTATGGAGTGACCACTGAATTGCAGCTGGAATTCATGACAGGAGAATTGTTGTATTTTTTAAATATTATTTAATAGGGCTGGAGAAGTGACCCAGTGGTTAGGAAGAGCACCGGCTGCTCTTCCAGAGGACCCAGACTCAGTTTCCAGCATTGATGTGGCAGTTCACAGCTGTTCTGTCACTCCAGTTCCAGGGGATCTGACTTGTCTTCTGGCCTCCCTGGGCACGAGGCACCATGTGGTACATCCATGTAGGCAACACACCCATCCACATAGAAAGCATTTATTTTCAGCAATATTATGTACCTATAATATGCATGTGTCTGGGCACGCGTCTGCCATACAGCACATACGGAAGCAAGAGGACCACCTTACAGAGTTAGTTCTCTCCTGTCGCCTTTGTGTGGCTTCCAGGGACTGACTTTGTGTCTTCAGGCTCTTGAGGTAAGTGCCTCTGCCCAGTGATCCACCCCACAGGCCCAGGAGACTTCTTTTAAAGGGGCCGTCCAATGTATGACCTTAGCTTTGAAACCATTTTCTCTCTTACACAATGGAAGAAAGAATGAAAAACACAATTGAAATGAACAATTCAGTGTATCATGAGTCAGGAAGGGAAAGGAAAGAAAACACAAGTTTCTGTAAATGTCATTTATAGTTTAGACTAGAACCACTTGATTTTATTTGTTTGTTTGTTTTGACCCTGTGTCTTACTCTCCAGTTCTGGCTAGCCTGGAAATCACTTTGTAGATCAGGCTGGCCTAGAACTAACAGAGATTTCCCTGCCTTTGACTCTCATGTGCTGTGATCACAAGTGACTGCCACCATGTCCTGCAGAACCTTCTGGAGTCAGTCAAACAGTGAAAGTGGAGGGAAATGGTAGAACTTTTTATTTGAAACAAAGTAACTCACTGCCTGTTTTTAGATCAGCCAGGGGAAGGCTGGCCTGGATGCTAATACTAGAAATTGCTGACCTAGACAAATAGGCTCCCACCCAGTGAGGAGAGTTCTGTCCACACTGTTCTGTCCACATTCTTTCGGTTGTTTTTAAAGATTTATTTACTTATTATGTATACAGTGTTCTGCCTGCATGTATGCTTGAACACCAGAAGAGGGCACCAGATCTCATTATAGACGGTGTTTCTGTCCCTCCTGGTTCCACATTTAGTCCCAAAGAAACACACACAGGCTTTTATTTTTTTATTTTTATTTTTTTTTGGTTTTTCGAGACAGGGTTTCTCTGTGGCTTTGGAGCCTGTCCTGGAACTAGCTCTTGTAGACCAGGCTGGTCTCGAACTCACAGAGATCCGCCTACCTCTGCCTCCCAAGTGCTGGGATTAAAGGCGTGCGCCACCACCGCCCGGCACACAGGCTTTTATTAATTATAAACTGTTAGGCCTATTAGCTCAAGTTTATTATTAACTGTTCTTTTTTTTTTTTAAAGATTTATTTATTTACTATGTATACAGTATTCTGCCTGCATGTATGCCTGCAGGCTTGAAGAGGGCACCAGATCTCATTACAGATGGCTGTGAGCCACCATGTGGTTGCTGGGAATTGAACTCAGGACCTCTGGAAGAGCAGTCAGTGCTCTTAACCTCTGAGCCATCTCTCCAGCCCTATTAACTAGTTCTTATAACTTAAATTAACCCATAATTCTTATCTATGTTTAGCCACGTGGCTTGGTATGTTTTCTCAGTGCAACATTTTCCTCTTGCTTCCTCTGTATCTGGGAGGTAACTGCGTCTCTGCCTTTCCTCTTTCCAGAATTCTCCTAGTCTGGGTTGCCCTGCTTATAGTTCCTGCTTGGCTACTGGTCAATAAGCATTTTATTAAACCAATATGGGTGACAAATCTTTAGAGTATACAAAAGCGTTATTCCACAGCAGATGGTTGTGAACCACCATATAGTTGCTGGGAATTGAACTCAGGACCTCTGTAAGAGCCGCCAGTGCTCTGAACCATCTCTCCAACCCCCCACATGCTTTCAGTTTTACTGTTTTTTGTTCACAAAAAAGACACAGAGGAGAAAGGACTTGAACAACAGGAGAGGGAAGAGAAGAGAAAGCCCACAGGGAAGGGTCCGGGTGAGGGGTGAGGGGCAGGAGAATGTACCTTCCAGCTAACTGTCAGGCAGTTTTCAAGTGACCATGGGAAAATGAGGGGTAGGCTCTTGCTACATGCCGGGCTCAGACCCACTTTCTTTCCTGTTCAGTCACCAGAGAGAGGTTTTGGTGTAGAGGCCAGTGGCTCTCAGGATCCACACATCTCCCAGAAGGGTGCAAAAGCCTCCTTCTTTCTGCTTTTGTCTGAGTCTTAGATCAGAAATGTCCTCAAGTCTTTGACTATTCCACAGGGTTCTTCAGAGAAACAGGACTGAGAGAACATGTATATGAATAGTGTGTATATTACACAACATGTATTTTATATTCATAAATAGAAGACATTTACATATACATTACATAATATGTATTCTCTCTATATATCACTTGTCTCTCTGGTGGACGTAAACTATCTATAGTGTTAACTTCCCCGGGAATTGGAGTTCCAGGTGTTTGTAAACAACCCTGTGGATCCTGGGAGCCAAACCTGGGTCTTCTGTAGTAACAGTGGGTGCTCTTCATCACTGGGCATCTCTCCACACCCCTATATGTTCTGGCTTTTATTATTTATTTACTTTTTGCTTTTTCAAGACAGGGCTTCTCTGTATAGCCCCGCTGTCCTGGAACTCACTCTGCAAAGCAGGCTGCCACTATTGCCCAGCTTTCCATTTTCTTACCAAGAAGCTTTGGTTTTCCTCCCCACCCATATGGGCCCACCAGGTTCGTTTCAGTTGCCCTGTGGTTGGAAGGTAGGCATGAAGGTAGCCTGCGGGGGGAGGGGGGCAGCAGTACGTTATTGCCAGTATGATGTCATTGCAAGCTTTGCTTTGACAAGCATGCTTTCACTCTTGTCACTGAGCTGAGCGAGGTGGCACATACCTTTGACACCAGCACTTCTGTCTCAGTTAGGTTTCTATTGCTGAGCGGGGTGGCACACACCATTAACACCAGCACTTCTGACTCAGTTAGGTTTCTATTGCTGTGAAGAATAGAACATGGTAACTTTTATAAATGAAACATTTAATTGGGGTGGCTCACTTAGAGTTTTAGAGATTCAGTCCATAATTATCGTGATTGGGAACATGGTGGCGTGCAGGCAGACATGGTGCTAGAGTAGTAGTTGAGAGTCCTACATCTTGCAGGTGATAGGAAGTTGATTGAGACACTAGGCGGTATCCTCAGCATAGGAAACCTCAAACCAACCCCCACAGTGGCACACTTCTTCCAAGAATTCACTCCAACAAAGCCACACCTCCTAATAGTGCCACTCCCTATGAGATTATGGGGGCCAATTACATTCAAACTACAACAACTTGGAAGGCAGTAACAGGTGGCTCTCTGTGAATTTGAGGCTAGCCTGATCTATATAGGTAATTCCAGGCCGGCCAGAGTTACACAGAGAAATCCTTTTTCAAAAACAACACATCACTAAAATAGCTTTTATTGCTTACACCCCACTCACCAAATGCATCCTGAGATGAACTCAATGCTGTTTTACTTGAGGCCTCCCTATCCCTCCCTCCCAGTCACTCCTGCCTTCATTTGACCCTTCTGAGGGGATTGTCTGCCTCTCCTGCAGCCTTAATCTCCCTGTAAGAAGTTAATCTCCCTCTGGTTCCCTGAGGCTCCACTGAATTGGCCAGTGTCTGCGTGGGTGTCTTTATTCCACCCCAAACGTGGCTGTTCAAATCCAGGGAGGCTGGCTCTTTGTTGAAGAGAGCCCATCCACTTTCTTAATGGAACTTCAGAGGCAGCAGCATTCAGATTCAAATTTCTCCTGGTACTTGGCTGCCATCAAAGTGACCATAGAGACTAAATTGTAGGCTGACAGGCCTCACAATCCTCTTGCCCAGCAGAGGGCTTTGTTGGCTGCAAATCCTGTCAGCCGCAAGCAAACATCCTCATTGCTCCCTGGCAGGTCTTGTGGGAGGCTGTGATAGGTAGTGAAGGTGGGGCCACCTCCAGGTTCTGGAAATAATAAGGTCTGGTGTCCGAGTGCCCAAACACTGTGCCAAAGGGCAGGGCAGCAGGCACTGAGGAGGCTACGGGGATTCAGTAGTCCAACCCTGCTTTGTACCTGTGAGGGCTTGGAGCCTGCTTGCTGAAAATGAGCAAGGGCAGAGTGTGTCTGTCTTCGATATTCTTGACTTCCTCCCTTGAGAGTCTGGTGCAGTGTTTTGGATGTGCTGTGCTTAGTTGGAGCGAGCCTGGGAAGAGCAGAGTTAAGTAAGATGGTACTTGGGGAGGGATTTTCTGGGTATGGGGAATGTTGAAGATCGAACCCAGGAGGCCTTGTAGTCTACTAATGAAGCAACTTTTCTAGTGCCTAGGAAAGGGTTTCTTTTGAGCCTCAAACATATCAGGTGCTATGGTTATTTTTCTCTTCTGCTGCTCAGCTTGTAACCTTGCTCTATTCCCTTGTCTTTGGCTGAACCCAAACTGAAATCATTGTATCTCTGCATAGCGTTGGTTACAAAGTGACAACCGACTGTCCCCTTTTTCTAAGAGGAAACTCATTTCTCTGCTCATTGATTAGAGGTGAGGACAGGCGTCAGCTCGTTGTGGCTGGGCTGTGCAAGAGCACAGGGAAATACAGGAGTGATTTGTGTAGCACAAATAATGAAAACATAGAGTCAGCTATCGGGGTTGAAGCAGAATATCAGAGAAGCAGAGCAGCAAGCCACTAGAGAGACCTTTTCCCTCTACCAAAGTTCAGACTGAAGGGCCGACCCTCAGGCTGCCTAGACTGCACTGTGTTTCCACCGAACCTCAGATTCCACACTCCAGTGAGTTCCTGTCTCTTCCCCTTTATATTCCTCTCTCCACCCAGTCATATCGCTCCTGTTTTCACCTCCTTAGTTAGGATTAAAGGTGTGTGACTCTCAAACACTGGGATTAAAGGTGTGAGCCACCACCACCTGGATTTGTTTCTGGGTCCCTCTTGTGTAGCCCAGGGTAGCCTTGAACTCACAAGAGATCTGTCTGCTTCTGTCCTGGGATTAAAGGAGTGTGTCACTACTCCCTGGCCTCTAGTGATTTAACTTTGCACTCTGATGGTCAGGCAATCTTTATTTATTAAAATACAAATAAAATATCACTACAGATCTGTCCTTGATGTCCTATTCTGTGTCTTCCTGAACCCACTTCTCTCTTGAACCTAGGTCCGACAGGACCAGGACCAGGGAGTACAAGATAAGAAAAAGGGCTGGACATGCTGGTGCACACCTTTAAGGTAGCACTGGAGAGGCCACGGTGCTCACATTTGTGTGAGTTTCAGGCTAGCCTGGTCTATGCAGTGTGTAGGGACAATTTTGCCTCTGTGACAAAGAACTTTATCTTTCTACTCACATTCAATTGTTCGTTGCTGGGTTTGAGCTCAGGATTTGTAGCACTGAACACAAGCCCTACCACTGAGTTACACCGAAGTCCCTCCCTCCACACTGCTCCAGCATTGTGTAATTCTGTCTCCTCCTAGTTTGCCACAACAAAGTCTATTCATTTTAGAAAATACAGAGAGGCAAACGAGGACCATCAGTCTGACCTGGTGGCTAACATCTCAGCATTTGAAGAGGCAGAGGCAGAGGCAGGAGGGTTGATGTAAGGTTGAGGCTAGCCTGGTTCATGCAGCCAGTTTTCAGATCAGAGTTAAATGGTAAGACCTCAAGACTACTAACTAACTAACTAACTAACTAACTAACTAACCAACCAACAAACATAAATAAGTAAAAATAAAAATATACAAAGAATTCCAACTTTCAGAATGTGAATATTTTGGCATATGATTCTCCACACACACACACACACACACACACACACACACACACACAGAGAGAGAGTTCATTTTTTTACACAATTGTTTATTATTCTTCAAGCTTTACATCTGATAACATCTTTTTAGAATCATGATCTTCTATTAACTACAGTGGTGCTGTAGTTGAATGGCTGCCACAAAGACAGTGAGAGGGTCCCTGCTCTGTAAGTGTTTGAGTGAGGCTTGATGGGGTTGGGGTAGGGTGGCTGGGGGAGAGAGTCCTGCAGTGGGGAAGCTGTGAGGCTCTAGCTGTTAATGGTTCCACACACTGGAGGCCATCGCAGACTTTCAAGACAGTGTTGCAGAAGCCGGGCGGTGGTGGCGCACGCCTTTAATCCCAGCACTCGGGAGGCAGAGGCAGGTGGATCTCTGTGAGTTCGAGACCAGCCTGGTCTACAAGAGCTAGTTCCAGGACAGGCTCCAAAACCACAGAGAAACCCTGTCTCGAAAAACCAAAAAATAAATAAATAAATAAATTAAAAAAAAAAAAAAGACAGTGTTGCAGGCACTTTGGGGCAGGAGCCACCTCCCTGCCTCCTCCCTCTCTGCATTTGTTTCCCCCTCTCAACTGCATTTGCCTGCCTCTCCCTCAAACCCGAGTTTGAGGCCAGTCTGGTCTACAAGAACTAGTTACATGACAGCCAGGGCTGTTACACAGAGAAACCCTGTCTCAAAAAACAAAAATAAAGTTCAGTTCAGTGTTACTATCTTGCTCAGGTGATTGTGTGGCCATCACCACCACCCATCTCCAGAGTTTCCATCTTCTCCAAGTGAAACTCTGTATCCATTAAACCATAAGGCCATTTAAATCTCCCTTGTTTTTGTTTTATGTAGAGAAGACCAATATTATGCAATCCATTTTACAAAGAGCCACTGAGTATCTATCATGTGTCAGGTACAAAAATGAGACAATGGATACATGAAGTTCACTTCTTTTAATTAGTTAATTTTGGGACAGGATCTTACTGTGTAGTTCTGGCTGGCCTGGAACTCAGGAGATCTAGCTGGTTCTACCTCCTGAGAGCTGGGATTAAGGATGCGCACTGACACACCCACCAGTTTAGTTCTTTTTAAAAAAAAAATTAGTTGTGTGTGTATGCGTCCCTTGGTACTTGTGCCACAGTATGTGTAAGTGTGAAGGTCAGAGGGCAATTTTCTACAGTTGGTTCTCTCCTTCTACCTTGTTTCTGAAATAGGGTCTCTCTCTCTCTCTCTCTCTCTCTCTCTCTCTCTCTCTCTCCACTGCATACATACTCCAGGAAGACTGGCCACACACTTTTCACCGACTCTCCTGCTCTGCCTTCTGTCTCTCCACAGGAATACTGGGTTACATATTCAGGCTACTGTATCAAGTGTGAACACATGCCTTCGAGGGCTGACCTCAGGTCAGCAGGCTTGGGTGGCAGGAGGTTTTACTTGAGTCATTTCCTCTGCCTCCAAATTTAGTTCTTGCTACCCTAAAGCTCCAACCAAAAAAGGCACAGGGAAAAAGTACAACGAATAGTTGACGGAATTGAAGGTTAGGGGAAGCTCAGAGGCATTGCTGTGGATCGAAGGGAGGAAGTGAGATGAGATGGGGGAGATAATGATGTAGGATTTTTGAGAGCAGCAGAGCCTTTCTTGGCTCTTAAAGAGCTTAACTTGCCGTGCTAGGGTATGAGACAACCAGTGGCCATTAAAGCCAGCATCAGCCAGTGGCCTCTGTATTCATTGTCTCACACACAAGAAGGAAATGAAAACAGACAGTGAGCAGAGTGGATGTAGAGTTGTTAAGAAAAAGCAGGGGAAAGCTCTAGAGAGTGGGAGGGGCTCAGAGGAAGATGAATACAGCTTTGTCCTGCCCAGTGGGTTTTTATGCATCGAAGAGTAGGAATTGGATGGAGACTGAGGTCTTTATTGGTATAGGTTGTTCTTGAGTGTGCAAGCTTGGGTGGAGGCAGTAAAGAGTGCTCGCTCTTCATGCACTTTTCTTTGGCATGCATGGGAGAACTATTGGCACATTTTGGGGGAGGTGTCACCCTTTCTATGTGAGTAGATTATGAGTTTCTATGTGCCTGGCCCTTAACTACCCAAGGGGAGCCACCTCTTGTCTCAATAAGTCATGAAAAGGAAGAAAATATTTTATTTTACTGGGGACTGAACTCAGGGCCTTGTCGCACCAGGCAAACGCTAAGCTATATCCCAGCTCTCAGAAAGGAAATAGTTTTCAGCTGAAACTGAAGTCCAAGTATGAAATAGAATTTTTTCCAGGTCACCATAGGAGTGGAGTACAGATTTACAGAAATGCCTTCAAAAAGCAAACATTAGTAAATGTTGGTGTAACTGTCAAGGACTAACCAGCTGCATGTGTGAGAAATAGAGGAAATTTAATGCTAGGGCTTGACCAGGGGATGCATGAGCCAAGACACCCAGCAGTGGGTGCAGGAGTTGATGATATAACCTAGGGACTAGCAACTAAAGACAGCCCCTAACATCCTTAGGTAAGAGGTAGACAAGAGAAGATGATAGCAAGTGACTTACGGCAGAGCTACCACCTCCATGGAGAAGCTGCCTGGAATAGAAATGAAGTCATCCTGCAGGTGGTCTCTCTCTTCCTGCCACTTCTCGATTCCAGTTGGCCCAAAAAACAAAAGCAGACCATTGAAATACTCCAGAGATGCTAACCACGATGAGTAGTTACCAGCTGGGGGCAGAGGAACAAGAAGAGGTCAGGGGCATCACTGTGATGTGTCTGCAGAGAGGCTACCTGGAGCTCTGAATGAGAAGGGGGACTTCCTGCTCCTCTGGCCTCACAGTGGGAGGTCCAGCCCTTCCAAGTGGGTGCTCAGGCTTCCCTGAGAGTCTAGGAATCTCTTAGTTATGGTTTCTGTCACTATGAAGAGACACTATGACAACAGCAACTCTTATAAAGAAAAACACTTAACTGGGACTGGCTTACAGTTCAGAGGTTTGGATCATTATTGTCACAGTGGGATATGGTGGTGTGCAGGCAGACATGGTGCTGGAGCAGGAGCTGAGATTCCTACATCTTGCAGGCAACAGGAAGTAGTCTGAGACTCTGGGTGCTATCTTGAGCATAAGAGACCTCAAACAGTGCCTCGGCAGTGATACGCTTCCTCCAACAAGACCACACCTAGTGCAACAAGGCCACACCTCCAAATGGTGCCACTGCCTTTAGGAGCCATTTTCTTCAAACCATCACAGAAGTCTTTTGCTCACCAACATGAGTGTAGGCACTGCTTTGTTGAGACCCCAATACAGCAACTGCAGAGACTAGTGCAGAGTCCTCCCCAGGAGTTCTAGTGTGGAGTCCAGGAGAGGCTAGCCAGATGGTGAAGGCTGATCACATTGGATCCCTTCATTATAAAGGGAGCACATTGGT
The DNA here is from genome assembly GCF_950005125.1 of Chionomys nivalis. Lineage (NCBI taxonomy): Eukaryota > Metazoa > Chordata > Mammalia > Rodentia > Cricetidae > Chionomys > Chionomys nivalis. Next base: position 12,289,141 of record NC_080099.1, read on the forward strand.
TTCCATTGAGATGGATAGTATTCTGAATGTGGACTGACTTTCTATTGTGAATGTGAACTTCCTCTTTTTCTTCCTTCCTTCCCTCCCTCCCTCCTCCTTCTTACATTTCTTCCTTATTCCCTCTTTTCCTTCCCCCTTCCTTAATTCTTTTTTTTCTTTTTTAGTTTTTCGAGACAGGGTTTCTCTATAGCTTTGGAGCCTGTCCTGGAAGTAGCTCTTGTAGACCAGGCTGGCTTAAGACTCACAGAGATCCACCTGCCTCTGCCTCCCAAGTGCTGGGATTAAAGGCGTGCGCCACTACCACCTGGCCCTCCTTTCTTTATTCTTAGTGTGGGGTAGGCTCTCACTATATAGCCAAGGGTAACCTCACACTTGTGATCTCAACTTCCTGAGTGCTGGAATCACAGGTGTGTACCACCAGAAATGTGACTTCTTCCTTTTCCTGTGTGGACACATAACCCCCCTACCACCTGTAGACTCAGGGAATACCTTATGTCCTGTAATGTGACCTGTATAACATTACTGCTGCCCAAGGAGTCATTTCACAGTGGGAACAAGTGACAATGGGGACAAATCCACATAGCTCACTGTTCCTACCATGAGCCCCGTGGACTTGGTGGGTGGAAATACTCAGTCTGGTGCCAACTGAGAATGACATCCTGAAATGCCAAGGTTTCGGCTTATGGGATGTGGTCTCTGCTTTGAGTTGGTGATGCTGCTTCCCCCCAAACAGAACACACAAGTCTCAGAATCCAGGGGTGGGTGTGGAAGAGGCGCCATGAATTACGACACTTAAGTCACTCACAGAATTTTGGCCGTTCTTGCAACTTTGGCTTCTGTTGGCTTGGAAGTCTTGGTTTCCAAGAAGGAAATCTATGGGTGGCACCATAAGGTTTCCACTGGGCTGGAGAATGAGACTGCTGTTTGGCCACAGACTGTGGCTTCCGTGATTGGTCCAACCACAGAGAGAAAGCTGGTTACCGAGCAACAGTGCGGACAAGGAAGGCTGTGTTCGGAGCCCAATCATCCTCTCTCCTTCTCACTCTCCTTTTTCCGCTCTTCTTCCTCCTTTGCATTTTTTTCAAAAATTTGTTTAAATTCATTGCATTTGTTTACTGTGGGGGTGCATGCCACAGCAAACATGTGGATATCAAAGGATGGTTTACTGGGCTTTGTTCTCTTTCTGCAATGTGGGTCCTGGGGTTTGAACTCAGGTCATCAACTTTGACAGCAAGTGCCTTTACCCTCTGAGCTATCTTGCCAGAGCCCTCCTTTTAATTTATTTTGTAGAAAGGGTCTATGTAGCCTAGGCTTGTCTGGAACTCACGAGTCTCCTGCCTCAGTTCCCCAAGCGCTACAATTACAGGTGTGTAGCACTCTGAGCCTGGCCTTCCCTGGCCCATTACCTGTTTACCAAGGAACATCTGCCAATCACAGAAACAAAGGCTTACCTTAACTCAGGAGGAGCTCACTGATGACAAGTCACAGTCGGCTCAGCAGGCTGGCCTTGCTGGGAATTCCACAAGGAGGAGGTAGACATTGTTTAATGAAGTTGCTATGACTCCTGTAAAGCAATAACCAATCGCCCCCTCTCCCCCTAAATGCAATACATACCAAAGCAGCATCAAAAGCTAATATGAAATGGGTAGCGTGGATGAAGACACAGGAAGTTGGACTTCCACTCTGTGGGAGGTCACCTGGAGAAACAGACAGCAGGATGGGATGGTGAGGGTTGTGTCAGAGGTAAAGGTGGGGGACTGCAGGAACACAGAGAAGTTTTTTTTTTTCTTTTCCTGTTTGTCTCAAATCGGGAGTAATCTGTAGCGAGGCAGCCCCTGAGGGGAGGCTGGAAGTGTGTGCGAGGTACCTGGACCACTGCAGGGAGGCTCTTGGCGTCATCTGGGGCAGGAAGCTGGGTCTCATGCTAGAGAGATCAGGCTGATTGACGTCAGTGTTACAGTTGCCTTGGAGGCCTGTTAAGGAAAAGTTACTTCAGGTCAAAAGTGTGGAGCCCACCTGTGCGTGAACGCCATCGTCTCCTCCACTAAGAGTCAATCCAGTGGAACGAGGCATGGTGGGGCACACATTTGATTCTGGCAGGGGCAGGGGCAGGGGCAAGGGCAGGAGGAGCTCTGTAAATTCCTGTTTAGCTGCTGTGCGTATCAGTTCCAGGACAGTCAAGGCTACATAGAGAGACCCCACCCCAAACAGATCTGTTTCGATTGAGTTTATCCAGTTGGGTGGATTAATTACCTGGCTAACGGAAACAACCCCCAAGAAGGCTAACGTGCTGAAAGCCATGATAAAGGTACAGGGTTGTTTTAGAGACACAGCCAGGGACCCACATGAGAAACCCTGCTGCAGCTGGGCCTCACAGGTCTGGGTTTAAGTAAGACATAAAACTTGAGCAAGAGAAGTCCTAGACCTTGGACCTTACTTTCTCAAATTAGGGACCTCCATTTTGGTGAAGTGGATACTTGAATGAGTCAGAGAAGCCTGAATACATATAAAAGAGCAGACATTCTGTAGGTTTTAAGCAGGGAGGAAGGGAGGGAGAGGGGGAGAGGGGGAGAGAGGGAGAGGGAGAGAGGGGGAGAGAGGGAGAGGGAGAGAGGGAGAGAGGGAGAGAGAGAGAGAGAGGCTCAGAAAAAGGACAGTACTAGTCAGATGGTGGTGGAAACCTGGGATTCGCAGCGTAGAGACAGGAAGATGAGAAGTTCAAGATAGAGTCCCCTGCATTTACACAGTGAGTTCTAAGCTAACGTGGTTTATATGAAACCACATTCTAAAGAAGAAGAAAGGGAGGAAGGAGAGAATTAGCAGCAGCAGCAGCAGAAGACAACAATGACCACCAACATCACCAACATCACCTCCACCTCCTTCACCTCCACCAATCCCGTCAATCTTTATCTCCACCTCCACCTCCGCCACCTCCATTCACATCTACCTCCCCCATCTCTACCTTCATCTCCACCACCACCTCCATCTCCTTCCATCTCCACGATCTCTACCTCCTCTGCCTCCTTCACCTCCACCTGCACAGTGCACTTTGAAGATAAGTGTGCCAGGATCTCAAGGGGAGAGGCAATTGGACTTAAATGCATTTAAAATATATAATTGATGTGATATTTTCCTCTGAATACTGTGAATATGTTTTATTACCATTGGTATATAAAGAAGCTGCTTTGGCCTATGGCAGGGCAGAATATATCTAGCCAGGAAACCTAAACTGAATGCAGGGAGAAAGAAGACGGAGTCAGGCAAACACCATGTAGCCACCCAAGAAGCAAGAGGTAGTAAACCACAAGCCTCATGGTAAAATATAAAATAATAGAAATGAGTTAATTTAAAATGTAAGAGATAGCTAGAAATATGCCTGAGTCATTGGCCAGTGTTATAATTAATATAGTTTTTGTGTGATTATTTAGGCCTGAGTGGCTAGGAAATGAATTTTGAGGTCTCCTTTTTATAATTTATTTTTATGTCATGTTCATTGTTGTTTTGCCTGCATGTATGTCTATGTCTCACTTGCGCAGTGCCCAAGAAGACCTGAAGAGGGTATCACGAACCCTGTATCTGGAGTCACAGATGGTTGTGACCACCATGTGGGTGCTGCGAATCAAACTTGGGCCTTCTGGAAGAGCGGCTGGTGCTCTTAACCACTAGGCCATCTCTCCAGGCCTGTAAGATGATTTCATGAGGTACATTGCTTAGATTTAGGGATGAGAGAGAAGTGATAATCCCATAGAAACTCCAGGCGCCAATGCTCTTGGGACTAAGCGAGCACAGTTCGTTATTTTTTCATTTTCTTTTCTTTCTTTTTTCTCAAAAGTCAGAGCTTCACTATGTAGCCTTGGCTGGCCCAGAACTCGCCGTGTAAACCACAGACCACAGAATTCCCCTTGTCTCTGCCTCCTGGGTACTAGGTCAAAGGCATGTGCACATACGACCATGCCTGGCCCTAGTTTTTCTTGATACAGGCATTATCTCTGTGGGCAGTTTGGCTTTATCAATTGGGATCAAGTTTCTTGACTTTGAATCAGCGACACATACATATTAGATCCAAGGGTGAGGGAGGCTTTTCTCTTTCCCCCTTAGCGTCCCATCTTTCTTGTTTCATAACAAATTCACAGAATTCTGCTTGATCTGTTTTCAAGGAGGAGATAAGAGGACTTAGATGAACAGGGTTTTGCCACAGAGCCAAGACAAGAAAGCGCCTTCCATAGAGTTTCTTCCCAAGGGAGTGAATAAAAATTTCTTAAAATTTCTTTTTTTTTTTTCCTTTCTGTTTTTTTGAGACAGGGTTTCTATGTAGCTTTGGAGCCTGTCCTGGAACTAGCTCTTGTAGACCAGGTTGGCCTCAAACTCACAGAGATCCACCTGCCTCTGCCTCCTGAGTGCTGGGATTAAAGGTGTACCCCACCACCGCCTGGCTAAAATTTCTTTATAATACATGCAGGCTAGGTTCCAGAAGGAAAAAAACCTCACTTGGTCCTGTGGTCTCATATTGTTCATCTTAGGTCTCTGCTGACTTCACATTGGTTCCTTTGGTGAACTTCAAGTCTGTTTAATACCTTTCTGCTTTCTTTCGGTAGTGGTGCCGGGAACTGAACCTGGGTTTCGCACACACTAGGCAAGTGTCCTACCAATGAGGCACATGCCCAGTCCTCTGTGTACTTCTAATTATTGAGAGGATGTCTGTGTTAAAAGCTGACTTTGAACTTCAGTTCTCTGATTTCTGCCTCTGGAGATCTGAGATTAGTGTGTTCCGCCATCCAGGTTCCTACTTTTTTTTTTTTTTTTAAATACAAAACAGGGTTTCTGTGTATAACAGCCCTGGCTGTCCTGGAACTCACTTTGTAGACAGGCTCCTAATTTTTGCCTTGCAGCAAAGTTGCAAAAACTGCTAATCTTCTCTGTTTATGTAGTGAGCTCTGTGTATCCCTCAGCCACTCCTTCAAAGGCAGGAAGACAAACAGTGCAACGAGCGCTCAGAGACAGAGGCTCAGCACTGCTGCACCACCGTTCCCTGAACCACAGACTTGAAGGTTTTTTTTTTTTTATCAATTAAAAAAAAACTTTCTTGAACTAAATTTGGGCTCATAGAAAGCCTTTATTTTTCTTGACGCTTTTGAGCTTTGTACCATTTGCCTGCTCTCAGAAGATAAAAAAGACACATAAATAACAAAGAAGAAGTAATGGAAACATTGAAACCTAGCCAGGCACTCCTGGACAGCTGGTTTACCCTTTGCCTTGGTAGTCGTCTTTTTTCACGTTATGTTTTATAGTGTGTAAATTTAATTAAAGTGATGCTTTAGCTAAACAAGCCCTTTTGTGTGAGATCATAGTTTATACGATACAATGAAATATTTGAACAGTGAGTACCCTTCAGCAAAAAGTACCATGGCCTTCAAGGGCTCTCCTATCCAAGACATCAGCTTCCTAGAAATGGGAGCACCAGAGAAGCCAGCATTGGGCTCTCTCGCTCTCTCTCTCTCTCTCTCTCTCTCTCTCTCTCTCTCTCTCTCTCTCTCTCTCATCTTTTTCAAGACAGGATTTTTCTAGAAACAGTTTTCTCTAGACAATCCTAGCTGTCCTAGAACTCTCTCTGTAGACCAGACTCAGAGATCCACCTGCTTCTGCCTCCTGAATGCATGGGAGGAGGGGTAGGGATTAAACGTGGGCGCCACCACGCCCAACCAGTGCTAGGATTTCTAGTACAGGCTTTCCTAACGAGTTGCTGGAGAGATTGTGGTAGATTTTTGTATATTAAATATGCAATCAATTGTTGTTTTGTTTTTACAAACAGGGTCTCTACGTGTAGCTCTGACTGTCCTGGAACTCACCATGTAGACCGACCTGCTCTCAATCTCACGGAGATCTGTCTGCCTCTCTGCCTTCTTTTTTTTTTTTTTTTTAAATATTTATGTATGTATGTATGTATGTATTTATGATATACACAATATTCTGCCTGCATGTATCCCTGTGGGCCAGAAGAGGGCACCAGATCTCATTACAGATGGTTGTGAGCCACCATGTGGTTGCTGGGAATTGAACTCAGGACCTCTGGAAGAGCAGCCAGTGCTCTTATCCTCTGAGCCATTTCGCCAGCCCTGTCTCTCTGCCTTCTAAGTGCAGAAATTAGCAATCATTTTTTTTTTTTTTTTGGTTTTTTGAGACAGGGTTTCTCTGTGGTTTTGGAGCCTGTCCTGGAACTAGCTCTTGTAGACCAGGCTGGTCTCGAACTCACAGAGATCCGCCTGCCTCTGCCTCCCAAGTGCTGGGATTAAAGGCGTGCGCCACCACCGCCCGGCAGCAATCATTTTTATTACTGAATTAGAAAAAGAAAATTTTTTATTTTGTGTGTATGGCTGTTTTGTCTGTATGTATAACCATAAACCACATGCATGCAGTGCCAGCGGAACCCAGCAGAGGGCATTAGGGTTCCCCTGAAACTGGGGTAACAGGTGATTGTGAGCTGCCCTGTTGGTGTTGGTGCTGGGCACTGAAGCCCCAGTCCTCTGGAATAGTGGCCAGGTTCTTAACCACTGAACCGTCTCTCCAATCCCAGACTGGCTTTGAACTTGTCATCTCTTTGCCTTTGTTCCAGGGGGTTGAAATTATAGGCATGCATTACCATGTACAATACTGATATTTTTTTGAGGGGGAAGGGAAGGGTGGTACTGGAATTCAAAGCAGGTCCTTATGCTTGCTAGGCAAGTGCTCTGCCGCCGAGTTAGATCCCCATTGAATTATGTTATTCTGATTTTTTTTTATAATTTTTTTTTAGATTTATTTATTATGTATACAACATTCCATCCATGTATGCTTGCAGGCCAGAAGAGGGCACCAGATCTCATTATAGATGGCTGTGAGCCACCATGTGGTTGCTGGGAATTGAACTCAGGACCTCTGGAAGAGCAGTCAGTGCTCTTAACCTCTGAGCCATCTCCCCAGCCCCTTATTCTGATTCTTTTCATTGACTTACTGCATTTTTTGTTTTCTTTTGATGTATAAATGGGATAAATTACATTTACAGATTTCCTTGTATTGATCTATGCTTGTATCCATTTCCAGACTGAATCTTCCCTTTCATGTGTTATTAAGCTTTATTTGCTAATATTTTTTCTCTTTTTCCCTTTCATATGTTATTCCGTTTTATTTGCTTATTTTTATGTAAAGTATTTAAAATGAAGCTGGTCTTTAGTTTTCTTTTTTTCTCTTTTGCTTTTCACTCTGTCAGTGAAAATCAGTGTTGTTCTGGCTTGGCAAGAAGAATTTTGGTGATTTTACCTTCTGCTGGACTTTCAAAAAATTTAGATATTTCAGGAATCTATCGGGTGTTTATTTAATAAGTAAGCCTTGGCATTAAGAGTATAGCAATGATACCCCCCCTCCCACACACACACACAAATCCTCTTCATCTTAGTGGAGGGGCAGATTGTGAAAAAATACATAGTCAAGATGCAAAACATTTCTGATGGTGGTTAGAATTAGAAAATAAAACAAGAGAAGACAACAAGATTATCGCAAGGTAAGGGGTTTCTTCTTTAAATCAGAGAGACAGAGACATCCCAGCACATGCATGAGGGACTGAGGCCGGTCAGTGTCACCTCAGAGATCAGTGGCCAATGTGGGACCATGCCCAGGATATGAAGGGCGCATGAGGGAGGAAGGCAGTAAGAACTCTTGTCTGAGAGGCAAGGGAGGACTTGCAGAACGAGAAGCCACTTTCACCCTGAATGGATTAGGGAGTCACCGAAGGCTGCGGTTTATTGCAGGTGAAAGGCGTTAGTGATTGGACCTCAGTGGCAGCAGCGGAGATGTGCAAAGATCAAATTCCAGACAAATCCTAGAGTTTCCTAGTTTCATTTCTGCTGCTGTGATAGCACACCCTGATATAACGAACTAAAGTGATAAAAAGGATTTATTTTAGCTCACAGTTCCATGCCATTGTTCATCATGTGATGAAATCGAGGCCACTTTTCATATCCACAGTCAAGAGCAGAGAGAAATGTGTGCGTGCTTACTGCTCAGCTTACCTCTCCACTCGTACATTGTAGGACCCTAAGCCAAGGAAATCATGCCACCCACAGTGGACCGAGCATATCAGCACAATCACCATATCAACACAATCAAGACAATCTCCCCAGATACGCCTACAGGCCATCTTCATCTCTAGATGGTCCCTCATTGAGACCCTCTTCCTGGCTGATTCTAGGTTTGGTTAAGTGAACTATTAAAAGTAGCAATCACGGGGCTGGAGAGACGGCTCAGTGGTTAAGAGAGCTGACTGCTCTTCCAGAGGACCTGGGTTCAACCCACATGGCAGCTCACACCTGTCTGTAACTCCAGTTCCAGGGCTTCAGACATGCATACAGGCAAAAACCAATTAACATTCATTTAAAAAGGTAGCATCACATGGGACTTCTGGAATTTATAAAATATGGAAAGAGAAAAACAGTCAAACTAAATAGTTTGCCACTTACTAAGTTTAAAGAGACTGAGACAGGAGTGGATTTGGGGAGACAATCAGAGTTTCAGTTTTGGACATAGTGTGTTTCAGATGTCTTTCAGGTAACTCAGCTGGTAAGTGTTGTGTGGCTTTTCCCAGAGAGACAAACAAACGTCTTTTGATTCCTGAGTAACAATCTATGACAGATCAAATCAACAATTCTATTCAAGTCTAGTTTAGTGAACCTGTGACTATATTGGAGTTGTTTGCAGAATTACCAGTGACTGGGTACTTATGGGAATATGGATGACATAAATGCAGTTGCAGGAGCAAAAGAACCACCTACAATTTTGTGACAACTCACAAAAACTGGAGTCAGTTTACCACGTGGCGCACCACTCTGTAGTAGAAGGAGCATGGCCCCTTGTTTGTCCAGGCCACCCTGCTAACTTACACCCAAAATAATCACACAGAAATTGTATTCATTTAAACACTGCCTGGCCCATTATATCTTGCTTCTTCTTGGCTAACTCTCACATTTTAGTTTAATCCATCTCCATTAATGTGTATTGTCACTTGACTGTGACTTACCGGCATGAGTCTAACCAGCATCCGTCTTGGGCAGGAGAACCATGGCATCTGCCTGCCTCTGCTTTTTTCCTCCCAGAATTCTGTTCTGTCTTCCCCGTCTACTTAGTTCCACCCTGTCAACTAGGCCAAGGCAGTTTCTTTAATAACTAATGAAAGCAACACAAATACAGCAGGGCCTCCTACACCAAAGTCAAGAAACATTTTTTTTCCTTGAAAGGGAGTATTAGATCATAAATTCCCACTCCTGCTTCCTAGAACCCAAGCCACTCAGTGCAGTCTCTCCCCAGAGCTGATAAGCCAAGCCTACTGTGGCCTTGCTATCTCCCTTCCCTCTGCAGCTGGGAGCAACCTCACAGCTCTGACACCCAGGCCCAAGACAACCTTGAATCACAACACTACCTTCATCTAGTGCCTCCCTGCCTTGTGAATCCTGGGATTTAGCCTAGGTCATATGATGTGGATCCTCCCTGGCCCTCCCCCACAAAAAAGAACCTGTAAGGGAGAGAAACTCTCTTTGTTCTTCGGAGCTGAAGGGTAGGGCTCTTTCCTTTCCTGGCCCCTGCCAGGCTGTCCTTGTCATCTGGCTTTTCTACTGACGCACTTTCTGCATCTTGCTTTCTCCCTTTCAGACCCGACCAGGGCTGCAACTTTGTAGCCTTCTAAAGTCTAATTTGTCTCAGCTCCTCTCTACTAAACCTGCATTATCTTTTACTATATATAACAGAGAGATTATAATTTGTATCTTGGCAGAAATGATCCAACAGGTAGGGAAAACCAGTTGTAGTCATATTCTTGTGGAGTGAGAAAAAATGGAATTTCGTGGGTATGTGTATGAATGTGTGCTTGTGCGTGTATGCATGTGTGCGTATGTATGTATGTGTATGTGCATATGTGTGTGTTGCTTGGTCAGTAGTACAGATAGCTCTTCTTCAGTAACAAGAAAGCAGGCTGAAGACATAGGCACAGATCTGGAATGTAACCCGTGTATCTGCCTTTTATTTTCCCAATAAAATGGATGTGAGGATATCAGCTGAGAACGAGGATGACAAGGTGTTGGAAGTTTAAGGAGAGAGGCAATTAAGAGCGGCCCAGGAGAAGGCAAAGCGGGCTAAATGGTTCAGGGGAATACTGTTTTATCACTAAGTAGAATTAAAAAGTCAGTTGACATTAGTGGTCATGAATTTCATTTAGTAGAAGAGTCTGGTGTTTTTCTCAACTGTGTTCTTCTATGTCAGTGTATGTACCAGAGTGGATGAAAAGCTGAATTTACCCAGGAGTTTGGTAATATAAAGAAATTTATCAGGGACTGGAGAGATGGCTCAGAGGTTAAGAGCATTGCCTGCTCTTCCAAAGGTCCTGAGTTCAATTCCCAGCAACCACATGGTGGCTCACAACCATCTATAATGGGGTCTGGTGCCCTCTTCTGGCCTGCAGGCATACACACAGACAGAATATTGTATACATAATAAATAAATAAATAAATTTTTTTTTAAAAAAAGAAATTTATCAGTTGGCATGTAAGATAAATAAATAAATAAATAAAAAGAGAGAAAGAAACTTAACGAGGAGCCATATGTACTTGGTGTCAATGGATTAGAGGGTGGGTAGGGTAGCTGGTTACTTTGCTATTTTTCCTTGCAGTTATGGGGTTGGTGCTGGACAGTTTTATGTCAGTTTGACACAGCCTATGGTCATCTGAGAGGAGGGACCCTTAATTGAGAAGAAAATGCCACCATAAGATCTGGCTGTACAGCATCTTTTTTAAATTAGCGATGGTTGGGAGAGGGCTCGGCCCATTGTGGGTGGTGCCATCCCTACTCTTGTGGTCCTGGGTTCTATAAGAAAGCAGGCTGAGCAAGCCATGGAAGCAAGCAAGTAAGCAGGGCCCCTCCAGGCCCCTCTGCATCAGCTCCTGCCTCCAGGTTCTGGTCCATTTGAGTTCCTGTTCTGACTTGCTTTGATGATGAATAGTGATGTGGACGTGTAAGTCCAATAAACCCCTTCCTCCTCAACTTGCTTTGGTCATGGTGTTTTATAGCAGCCATAGTAACCCTAACTAAGACAGTCTGTTTATTCATTTAGCTGTTTTAAACCTGCTGGGGCCAGTTATTAGGAGAAAATGGAGCATTTTGATTCAAGTTTAATTAATTTTCCCCCTACAGTTCGGAAGAACCCATGCCCCTTAACGATGACCCTACGGTCACGTGGTCCACCAACTTGTCATCTGGCCCCATCCCCTGGGCCTTGCCCATCTTCTGCCGGTCTCCACTCCCTGGGAAGCAGTGTGGAGGGAGAGTCTGGATAACCTCTAGGATGGTATCCTCCCTCAGCTGGGCTTCCCCAAACAGGAACAGCTCTGGCAATAGTCTTTACCTTGGAGATGCCGACGTCTTCAGGATCCTGAAGGTCTCTGATGATCTCATCAGGGCTCATTTAGCATTTGTGTAGGGGTTGGTTAGAGAAGATGATTAAACTAGCAGAGTAAAATAACCACTTTGGTTTATGCTTCTTGGGAGGCTAAATGTGAGTATAGTACCTATTTCTCACGTTATCCTCAGAGTTGATCTCTTCAGGACCATGGAACATGGCTTCTCTCCAGAGAAATACGATAGCATGGACTGGTTTCTAGGAAGTAATTCCTTTGAATTACCCAAAGCCCTAGTTAAAACTGAGTTTTATGTGCTTTTTGGATACATATATAAGAGGAAAACAAAACTATGCCGAAACTGCCCAAAGGAAGTCTCATTAAATTAAATTATCTTTACAAGGAGAATTACTGCTTTTGATGTCTTGTTTTGATTAGTTTGAAACAGGTCTCCTTTTATAGTTCAGGCTAGCCTTGAAGTCTCTATGTATTCCAGCTGGCCGGGAGTCGATCCTACTGCCTCAGCCCTCTAAACACTGGGATTGCAAGCATGTACCACGATGCAAGGGCTTCCACGTTAAAATAAATAACAGGATTCAGATCATTCTGTGTAAAAGAGAAGACACAAACAAGAAAGAGATCACAGCAGACCCACCCAAGCTGCCTCAGTGTAGCCCTCTGGGATCATACAGCGAATAGGATTGGGATTCAAGCCATTTCCCTTCAGTCCCTGGCTCCGTGCTTTCCCAACTGTGTTCCTGTACATTTCCGGCCCCTCCATAAACCCTTTGTGGGGTGAGTGCTCGGATCCGGTTTCGCAAAGGCTGAAGAATCTCTCCCTGCCTTGGGGTCTCACAGTATGTTTCATTTGCAGTCATTCACCGAATAGGAACGAGCTCTTTTTGTCAGGCTTTGTGTTGTGAAAATAATAAGCAGAACCAAGCCCAACTGCTGCTTTCGTGGGACTTCTAGGAGGGGGATGGACATTACTCAAACAGCCAAATAAATAACGCATAGTTACAAGCTGAAGTAAGTTCCATGGACCAAATGCTAGCACCGACCTGGATAGAACCAGAGGAACTGGAAAGGCCAAGAGGCAAGAAGCAGAGAAAAGAGGGGTGTGATGTGGGAAGAGATGACACTACACCCGAGGCCTTTCATGCAGGGCTTGTGGGCCACACTAAGGATCCCGGTCTTGAGGTTGAGATCATAGGATAGTTACAAGCATATTAGATGCTCTGAGAAAGACTGCAGTAAGACCAAGCCAGACTCAGCTTGCTTTCCTCAGTTTTTCCATATCTATTCTATGTAAACACCCTGGGCCCACACACTGCACCAGCCTTGAGCCAGGCCACCTCTTCTATATGAAGTGTTCTTGCTGAGGGAAACAGCAGGAATTGGAAGTGTCTAGCCTTTTACTTGGTGGAGGGGAGTGTCAAGCTATTTATTACTCAGATGTCCCTCCCCTGACCTAGCTCTGGTACTGGCATTCCTAATTCTGCAGGCAATAAATAATGTAGGAAGATCCCAGAGCCAGGGCTTTGGGCACAAGCCCGTCTACCAAGGTCTGTGAGTCTTAGCTTTATTCATAGTCTTTCCCACCAGGCCCATTTTTAAAAAATAATTTATTTATTAATAGCTTTGGTGTGAAGATGTCAGATCTCCTGGAACTGGAGTTACCAACAGTTGTGAGCTGCCATGTGGTTGCTGGGAAATGAACCCGCGTCCTCTGGAAGAACAGCCAGTGTTCTTAAGCAGTAAGCTATCTCTTCAGCCCCCCTACCGGTCCCATTTACACGTGTTCTTTCCCTTCACTGAACTTTGAGTAAGCCATGAAGTGTATTTTCATCTCTCGAGTTTCCTATGGCATCTAGCACAATGCCAAGTGTTTAATATTTGATGGGGTCATATTTGTGAGTTTTCTTTTTATGAGCTAACAGTGCAACTTTATTTCAGCTTTCCTACAGAATCTGGTTGTCCTAGCCCACTATTCACCCTTTCTTTTCCTTTCCTCTTTGTAAGACAAGTCATCCCCATAGAGCGCAGGCTGCTTGAAATTCACTGTGAATCCCAGGCTGGCTGGGAGCCAAGTCTCCTCCTGCCTCAGTTTTCCATACCCTGCTTAGATCCATCTCTGCCTTTCCAACCTGCTAATGGGTCTCCATTTCATTATCTGCAAAGGGAAATGTCACACTCGGCAAATCTCTCAGATTGGGTTTGGTTTGGAAGCCATTAATTATCAAACACTTGAAGTGCGGCTAGTTTGGATTTCGAAACAAGAGCTTTAAATGTTCCCTTAATGATTTTCATATTGGCACCATGTTGAAATGATTTGTGTGTGTGGGATCAGAGTCAGCATCTGGTTTCTTCCTCTGTTGTTCTTCACTTTATATTTTGAGACAAGAGTTTCTCACTGAACTTAGAGCTTGCTGGCTTGCTGATTTGACTAGATAGGGAGCCCCAGAGAGTATCCTGTCTCTGCCTCCCCAGTACTGGGGTCATTGCAAGATCTAACTTTTTTGTTTGTTTGTTTGTTTTTCTAGACAGGGTTTCTGTGTAGTTTTAGAGCCTGTCCTGGAACTAACTCTTGTAGACCAGGCTGGCCTCGAACCCACAGAGATCTGCCTGCCTCTGCCTCCCAAGTGCTGGGATTAAAGGTGTGCGCCACCACTGCCCGACTCTAAGATCTAACTTTTAAGTAGGTGTGGGGACTGAACTTGTATTCCCATACTGGCATGGCAGGCATTTTTGAATAATATCTTGAGTGTATTGGCATAAAATACATCACTAAAATTAATGTCATGTGTTTCTTTTTTCCTTTATAATATGGCTACTAGAAAATAAATGGCACTTTAGATTAAATCACGTCCCCTCCAAATTAATATGTTGAAGCCCCAATGTGATGGTTTTAGGGGATGGAGCCTTTGGGAGTTATGGTTTGATGACATCTTGAGGGTGGGACCCGTCTTGGGTTTAGGGCCGCTGTTGGATGAAACATTAGCACTCTCTCTATGCTATGTGAGAACACGGTGAGCGGGTAGCGACCTAGAGCTGGACAATGTTGGTACACTGATCCTGAACTGCAAAGATAAACAGCTGTTTAAGGCCCTCTGTCTGCGCCTGCGCTCACGAATAAAGCCGTGATCTAGAGGTCTGGGAATATCTACATATTCAGATTGTGCTCCGGGAGGCAAGGGAGGTAGGCCTCTGGAACATTCTGAGTCCCCCAGTCCCGTGTTTCCTTTTAGTAGCTTCTCAATAAACACAAAATGAGTAAGTCGTTTTCTTCGTTGTAAGTAATATGGGCAGCTCTGGATAATTCAACTGAAAGATCTCATTACTGGGGCGCCGAGGAGTACCTCGAATCCGCTGAGCAGTCAACCCAACCAGAAGGATTCAGTGAAGAAGGCGCCGAGTCCGAATCTCTCTGTACACTGATCTCTTGGCGGGCGATCCGCCGCTACGCCAGATAAGTAGAGCTGGCCCTTCTTGGCACGGTGGAGTGATAGGAGCCTCACTAGCTTCCAGTTTAGTCTGTTCATTGAGGATAAATTGGGGACCCATGTAAGCGAGGCTGGGGGTTAAATGCTTGCTTTGGAAAGTGGGCTCTTAGCATATGAGGGAATTCATGTAACACAGGTCTTCAGACGCTGGCTGCCTCAAGTGAATGCGTGCAGTCCTTTACCATGGCAGCCCTTGCAATCTTGGCTGCGGTCCAACAGAAGTTTCTACCGAAAATCTTTCAGCTGAAAACTCCCCTGGAATGCATTTAGAACGACAACTGATACTCTGCATTCTAATGCTAAGACTGTAACCTCATAAGGTGCGTTGAACTTCTCACATTGTGTTTTAATGTGGAGACACAGGAGGGCGCTCTAACCAACTAGCAATGAAACTTCAACCCACTGTCAAAAAAAAAACCCGACGTTGATTTTTGTTGAGCCTTTTGTTTGTTTGTGTGATCAGGCAGGGTAAGCAGGAATACCTACACCTCCTAGGCTGTCTCACTTGTGGCAAAGGTCTTCAAGACACACCTTGCATATTGTTCAGTTAATGTTATTGGGATAAAGGCAGTAAAAACAACGGAAGGGAGCCTTGGGGAAAAAGCTTCCGGGAACTCCAGCGCTTGAGCACTCTTACCTTGGTTGTCCCCAGCTAGGGGAGAATTAAAAAAATATTTATTTATCACAGGCTAGCCTCTGGTTTTAGCTATAAAAATTCAGCTTAGTAAAGCTTGCCAACGCTCATATCTAGATGACAATATGCCAAGGCCAACTTAGGGCAGTAGAGAGAGACTGGGGCGTCCTTCACAGACGAAGCCAGTCCGGTGCCCAGTTTCCGTCGTTAAGTGCAAGAAGCACCTGGCCTGCGCTGGTAGTTTGCCAGTGGGAGGGGCCGGGAGAGGATATTAACCATCTCTTAGATTGCACCGAGTTTTATATTCAAAAGATAAAGCCAAACTACCTCTTGTTAATTGGTGATGGCACACGTGAGCTAAGAAGTCTGGCAGTCAGAGTCACAGAACAGGACTGGCTCGCTAGGGCCCTGTTTCCCTCACGCCAGCCGCTGCAGCTGGAGCGCTTATCTAGGGGAAAAGGGGAGCGGAGCTGATGCTGGGGTTCTCCTTTCCTCAGTCGTCCAGGGTGCGGCCAGCAGAGCAGTTTTCCCTAGCCCAAGGAGGCTGGATGGAGACGGCGGGTTCCAGCGGAACTTGCGGTCAGGGTCTCCACCCTGGGAGGTGCAGCGGCTCTGCCTCAGCTCCGGACTCAGACACGCGAGTCCTCTGGAACTTCGGACTCCGGATCACGGCTTCATCCACTTGCAGCTCACAGCCAGGAGCTCCAGATTAAAGAGAGAGAGAAAAGGATGGAGAAAAGGGAGGAGGATGTCGGGCGCGTGGCACAGGTTGGGCCACATCTCCTAGACCCTCTCTGGGCTCACCTTCTCTTTGGTTAGGGTGGCTAGTAGCATCCCTTTCCTACTCCCCAGTGACAACAGAACGCCTACCCAAATGAAGCGCTTTCCTTCGCGAGCGAGTTAATTTCCCCATAATTCTCAAGCCTCAGGAACTGCCACCCCCCCTACTTTCGGGTTAGGAAATGATCTTGGAGGAGTTGGGTGACTTGTCCAGAGTGTCGCAGCTAATAATGAAATGAGGTCTTTGAAATGGGGTTTGTGTAACCTTAAAAAGTAGGCTAAGCGCACAACTCCTGGATCTGCCCTGCTTTTTGCACATCACGCTGCTTGCCCCTGGGCCAAGGCTGCAGGGCAGAGAAAGCTGGAACAAACGACTATGTGGCTTTTCCCCATCCCGACCCACGGCCTCGGGCGCGGAGAGACCATCCCAGAGCTAGCTGGCTCCCCATCTTGAAAAGGGTGATCTCCGGTCTCCAGAGATTTCTTCTCCAATGGGAGCAGCGTTTCGGGGAAATGTTCCTTTGTAGGATCCAGCAAGTGAATGAGGACCTAGGGGTCCAGGAATAGTAGGCGAAGCGGCAGCCGGCGGAGTGGGCCAGCAAAGTAGCTAGTCCATCCCTGAGGGCGTCCACGTGGTGGGTGTGTGGCACTTTCATTCAAACTTTGGGGAGTTCTCGGTTTGGCGTCAGAGGTATGACCAATCAGCGGTTCGAGACGGGAATAAATTATGCAAATAACCATCTGGCGATGGGTCAGATGACTCGAATACTTTTAAAAAGTACCTCTCCTGGAGCTTGCGGTGTGACAGCGGTGAGCCCCGACTTCGCAGAGGCTCCGATAAAGCACCGGTCGGGCAGGGCAGGGAGTCCTTCCACCGGCTTCTTTCCCCCGCTGCCGCGGCCAGCGCTACCAACCTGCAGCTGTCCAGCCCATCACTTTCTGACCGAGATATGGCTGCCCACTTCTAGGTTCGGGAGGTTTTTAATGGTTTAAAAAGAAAAACCAAAAAAGCATCAGCAACAACAAAAAACCTGTTTGAGAGGAGGGGGCGTGGCAGGGAAGGATGCGAAACCCGGCTCTCCTGCTCTACTTCTGGAGCGTCTATTGTTGCTTCCCGGCGGGAAGTCTCACAACCTTACGTCCCCAGGGGTCGCTGCGAGGTAATGTGCATTTATTTTTATTACTTTTCTTCCCACTTCTTTCCTGCGCTGGGCCCACACAGTCATGCGAACCCTTCTTCGGTCATTTTGTGTCCGAACAAAATCCTTTCCCACTGCGCTGTGTTCTCCCTGGTGTCGGAGGCCGCTTGTCTTGGTGCTTAGGATGAGAGCATCCGCTAGCAAGCTATCCTGGAGACTGCGGGGGCGAACCGGGAGGGTGCGTGGGCTGGAGTCGTTTCTCGCGCCTCCTCCCACTTCCATTAATCAGCGCTGTCCGGCGAGCTGAGCTGCCTTCCAGCCTCACTTAAATTATACCATGATTTAAACCTTGTCTTATCTTTGGAGGTTGGAGAGGCCAGAAAATTCTTAGAGCTCTAACTTCCGGTGCCTCTCCCCCATCCTGCCTCCCTTCATCAACGCTTAGGCATTTTGGAAGTTAAGGTGGCTACATGGCAGGTTTCAGATTGATAAGTGCTTGTAGGGGACATCTGGTCTGTAACTTCCTCCCCAAATAATTTGTTCTCCTCTGCCCATTCCCCCATCTACCCCTTCCTCCAGCGTCTTTTTTTTTTTTTTCTCTTTGGTTCTGTATGACTCTCTTACCGGAGGCGACCTGGCCTGGTGGAGTGAGGGTGGGGTCATCTAGAGCAGTGGAGGGTCCCAGAGCATCTAAACCAAGACTTACCACTACACTTACTCTTCAGATAGCACGCCAGGAGCTACGAGTCCATGTTACTTTATGGGCAGTGGGAGCTTAAGTTGGAAGGAACAGGAAAAACCTACCTTCTCCTAGCCTGTTTCCAACTTGAGTGTTAGCTAGAAGCTTGGCTTGGGGTAGGTGGCATCTCTAATTCCTTTCATGAAGAATGATGTAGTTATTCAAGTTTCTGTGTTCTGTGGTTCTGAGTATTTTGGGGGTGGCGCCATTCATTTGAAAACTATGGCTGCGTTCCAGTACCAGGAAGGAACTCTTGGTAGTGGGGAAGCCAGAGAAGAACAGACTAGGCGGCAGACTATCCTTGTGGGACCTGATCTCAGCAGTGGGAACTAATAAAAGGATTTGTTGTTTTGTTTTGTTTTTCGAGACAGGGTTTCTCTGTGTAGCTTTGGAGCCCGTCCTGGCACTTGCTCTATAGACTAGGCTGGCCTCAAACTCACAGTTGTCCACCTGCCTCTGTCTCCCGAGTGCTGGGATTAAAGGCATGGGCCACCACACCTGGTTTACGGGGTGCTGGGGATCAAACTCGGCGTTCTTTGCATGCTAGGCAAGCACTCAAGTGACGAACTGCTTCCTAGCTTCCTTGTGTATCCTTTCAGTACTGGAGATTAAATCTATGGCCTCAAGCGAGTACTCAAAGCTTTCTACCACAGAGCGACATCCCTAGCCTTTTACAACTATTGTTTCTTCTTAGTATTTAAAAATTAGAAACCAGCCGGGCAGTGGTGGCGCACGCCTTTAATCCCAGCACTTGGGAGGCAGAGGCAGGCGGATCTCTGTGAGTTCGAGACCAGCCTGGTCTACAAGAGCTAGTTCCAGGACAGGCTCCAAAACCACAGAGAAACCCTGTCTCGAAAAACCAAAAAAAAAAAAAAAAAAAAAAAAAAAAAAAAAATTAGAAACCAGGATTAGCTAACTACTGAGATTTGCCTTCAGTTCATTCCGTAGCTCAGACAGGCTTCCCATCTTCAGTCTTCCTGCCCTCAGCCTTCCCAGTAGCTGGGAATTAACAGCCGTGTGCCACCAGAACTGGTTTTTCCTTCCGTGCTTAACTCTTGGGTGAATGAAGCTCCTGGATGTTCATTTGGTATCTCCCTGTGACTTCTGGGTAACGGGAGGGAGAGTACATTCTGTTTTCCTAATCCGTCACCAAGCAGGGATTACTCGGATGGTTGAGTGAGTGATGATGAGGGTCAGCTGGTAATTATCTCAAATGATGGTGCCAACCCGGTGTCACATGGCCATAGTGGCCATTTGTGTTGTCCTGGGAGCAAGGAAAGGCAACACTGTAAGTTGCAGAGAGCTGGAAGGGGCCGCTTGACTGTTGTGGGGGGATTTTCCCATGGCTTCAGCTATTCGCGTAGCAAACCGGTGCTTGTTGCCCCTGCAGAGAACCCCAAGAATGTGTAAGAAGTTTGAAGTAAGCGTTGGATCAAAATGGGAGCACCAGGGGAGCTGCTTGGACAGTGGGTCAATTGCAATTGACCCTTTTGCCTGCAATTGCAAAATCCCAGATCTCTCAAAATTGCAGAGTTTGTTGGGAAGTTGTATGGCAGGAACCTGACCTTACAGGCTCTCACCTCAGCTGGAGGCAAACCCGATAGAAAGCTATTTGTAATCTTTCTGTTTTTTTTCCTGTAGAGCATGAGCTGTCCTATGTTTCTCTGCAGAGATATTAGTGCATTTGATTCACCGCAGGGGGGAGGGGGCGCTACCCCAGACTCTGCTGGTGCTGTCATGTAATAAATATGTGGTATGTTCCACAATGCTTGCCTTCTCCCTCTGATGTCACTGTCCCCCTCTCTGTCACTGTCTTCCTGTCCCCCAGTCCTGCTATAAAATCCAGGTTGGCCTGGAATTCCTTATGTCACCCATGCTGGTCTCAAACTCGTAGAAGTCCATTTGCTTCAGCCTCCCAAGTTCTGAGGTTATGGGCTATAGGTGTGAGCTATCAGGCTTAGGAGAGAAAGAGAGAGAGAGAGAGAGAGAGAGAGAGAGAGAGAGAGAGAGCATGAACTCAGACTTGGAACTCTCTCTTTGGCCCATGCTAGCCTAGACTTTACAATCATCCTGCCTCCACCTGATTCTGCCTCAAGAATACTGGTAATACAAGTATACACCTTTGTGCCTGGCCATAAAGATTTTGTTTTTAAATACAGAAATTTCTAAATTCTTGACTCAATTAGTCTTAAGCATTTCAGGCAAAGAGAACCCACACTCCAAAGGTAGGAATTTGAGGGAGGGAAGAAAGGAAGGAAAATCAGTTTGGTGGGGAAGAATAAAGGAAAGGAAGAAAGGCAGCTACTTATTTCCGAGCAACAGAATTCAGTTCAAGTGACTAATTAATACTCACGAAGGACAGTTATGATAACAGGTTTACAGTAGCTTCAATTACTTCATGGCTCCTTCATACCTGCAATTTTGCTACTGTTGTAAATCTTCGTGTAACTATCTGACTCTTAGGTTGAGAAACACTGCCGAAGAAGGCAAAGAGGAAACAGCCAGTAGTTGTGAAAACTAAAACCCAAACGACAAGTAATTCGCTCAAGACTGAACTAGAAGTCACTACCCCAGCCACCAGAAGGATTTATGCTGTTCTTCCTCCCCAGATGAATATCGTAAGCCCACCGGAGTACAGGCTTCCGCCAAACCCTCTGTGGCTTTTAACATCCGCACTTCTAAGGACCCAGAGCATGAAGGGTGCAATCTCGTCCTTGGCGACAGCCAACTCTTGGAAGACTGTGGCTTCAACATGACAGCCAAAACATTTTTCATCATTCATGGATGGACGGTGAGCCCAGGAGGGGGTTCTGCAGCTTTTTATAAGATTTGATTCCTTTTGTTTTGGTCAATTAAAAAGAATAGTGGTGCTTCCAGATTCCAAACCCTCTCCCCCCCTTCCTTGTGGGCTGCTTGTATTTCAGACAGCTGTGAAGAATGTAATGGGCGCTTCTCAGAGGGGGCAATCTGGGCTCAGCAGGGTGGCATTTAGAGCTGGCATGCAATGGGCTTTCCGAAAGTGGTTCTCCTGAGGCCAGTGCCCAGCTCCCTTAGCTCTGAAGGATCTCTAATTATACTTAATTACATTGGCCAACCACTGCCTGGAGGGGGCCCATCCTGCTCTTGGAGCAGAACTGAACTGAGGCAACTTAACGGGCTCAGGGGCTCGGAGGGGCCAGCTGGCTTGGCTGGCTGGCTTCTGTTGGCATGCTGCCCTCCTGTTTGCATAGAGATGTGGCCCCGGTTAAAGGCACTGGGGCTCTTTCTGTGCCCTAGCTGAGCAATTTCCATTGAAAGGCCCATGACAAACTTCAACAAAAAAGGGCTTTAACACTCAGCTTCAGAAACTCTTGGCCAGCAAGGGATTTGTTCATTCATAGAAAGACAGTCTGTAAGAAAATGGCACTGTTAATGCAGGAGATTTCTGCCTGGACTAATTGGGAGGGGACGTTCTCCCTCTTAGTGATGAGAAATTCATATCCGTTACATTAGATCTACCGTCAACAGTTGGGGTTGGGCCTGGGAGTCAGGAAGGTTAGGAGTCTACCTTCCAACAGTGATGACCGAGGGCCTTTCTCTCTGCCTTCATCCCTCAGGACACAAGTGGAATATCACATTTGAATTTCTCTAAGGTCCTCCCTCCTGTCAAAATGCAAATACTAACCGCCTGTAGCTTACAAATGGGGAGCATTCCAGAAAGTTCTTTTGTAATGTGTTTGGAACTTGGAATGGTAGTTTTCCATAGAAGCAAGTTGTAAATAGTGTTTGGGTTCCCAGGCTAAGCACAGACAATCTATTTATTTGATAAGGTACGTGTGGATAGGTTTACAACTGCCTCTACTCACCATGTGTAATGTTGTTTCTGTGGGAAAAATGTGTTCTGAGTTCTAATTTGGGATTCCAGGGGTGGATTTTTCTTACGCTGGGGTCAAGAGGATGGTAGAGATGGGTTGTGGGAAGGCATCGTTTGTTAGCTTGGTGTTTGCCTAAGTGACAGTGTGTTTCTAAGGGAGGAGCTAGTTCTCCATGGCAACCTTCGCTAACTCCTTGAAGGATGAACCAGGCCACTTGCCTGACTGTGACAGGGATTCAGACTTGCCATTATCACCACCAATACCCATGTAGCAGACAGAAGGGCACAGTATAGCCCGGCACACCAGCTGTGAGACATCTGAAGGGAAACCAGATACCTGCAGAGCACAGGGGGAAAGAAAGCATGAGGCCTTTCTGCCTCTGGCTGGCTTACACATGGGAGAGAGGCTTCCTTCCTTCATCAGCCACTGCGAAGGACCGGTCAGATGGGGAGAGGATCATGGGATCGCTGAAGTCCAGAAGGAGAATTAGAAGGAAAATAATCTTTCTGTTTTCATTGCAGATGAGTGGCATGTTGGAAAAATGGCTGTATAAACTTGTGTCGGCCCTGCAGACGAGAGAGAGAGATGCCAATGTTGTGGTGGTTGACTGGCTGCCCTTGGCTCACCAGATCTACTCAGATGCAGTCAATAACACCAGGGTGGTGGGACAGAGAGTGGCCGGGATGCTTGACTGGTTGCAGGTAAGCAGGGATACAAGGGAGCCATCTTTATTAGGGTTTCCCCTCACCTTGAGCCTGCATTGTGTTAGGAAATGCGGAGCACGTGTAGTTACCGTGAACTCTGAGGTGATCAGAATCTCCACCATTACCGTTTTTGCTGAATTAAAGCACTGCATGAACCACTTCAAAGCCTGCTTGAGAGCCTTGTAATGACTGATAGATCTCTGAATTTTTCTGTTCTCTTATTTGCCGTAGAAAAGTGTCTTGTGGGAGACTAGTTCCTGACCTTAGAAGCTGGTACCCTTAGGGTTGTTGAGAATGGCCAGGAGCCAGGTCTGGTTTTCCATCTGAAGGAGCCACAGACGGCTGCTCTTGCCTTTGGAGGGTGGCCGTGCCAAGGAACGGCAAGGAGGCTGCTTCAGATAGATCACCGACTGCATTCGTTAAAACAGTGTGTGCAAAGCACATCTTGAGGTCTTCGTTTACTTTTTATAATTTAACCATTTTCCCGAGACCAGTAGACTTAGCAGGCAGGAGGGACAAGGGGTCTATGGACAAAGTGACCCTAGATGTTAAGCATTTCCAGCCTGACTTTCCCTTCGCCCGGGAATCTTATGGCTCCTGGCAGAATCCTGGGCAAGATTTGTGAGCAATCCTTGTTTGCTCTGGGGTGCTGGAAAGAGTGTCTTCTGAACCACAGGTCAAAGCCTCACCTCAGCAGGGCCCTTGTCCTCCCCAGCTGAGTACTCTGGAGGGGGTCACTTCTCCAACTGTGGGGGTGCAGGTAGCTTAAGGCGAAGAGTCAGAAGCTTCTGGGGGTACAGTAGTGGTCAACACTTAAGAGTACTGGCAGGGAGCCGGTCACTGCGGTGATGGCTGGCACTTTGCTCTGCTGAGGGTATGTTACCTTTGACCTCTACAATGATTCATTCGTGACCTCTACATACTGCCCCAAAGAAAGGAAACCTTGTAGGGGAGCTTGCAGAGGAAAGGTCAGGTATGCCTCCTGTGGTCCTAGCTTTCACCCTGCCCCTTGGCATTTCAAGTGCCACCAAGCCCTTTAGAATCCCTGTCCCTGGTGTGGACCATCCATAGTGCATGCCAGCAACACTGGTGATGCTGCAGGGACTCTTAGGCCTGTGACCCCTGGGACGCTTCTGTTATGATGGACAAGCTGAATTGTTGGTGGCCCTGGAGGCTCAGGACTACACTCTTTAGCTCACGCTCCTTGATGCCTTTTTCCAGGAGAAGGAAGAGTTTTCTCTTGCGAACGTTCACTTGATTGGCTATAGCCTTGGAGCGCATGTGGCTGGATATGCTGGCAACTTTGTGAAAGGAACACTGGGCAGAATAACAGGTAAGATCTGCTTCCACCATGTGTGTATATGAGCTGTGTTAGCCATGCCCTTCCGTGTGTATGTATGAGCTGTGTTAGCCGTGCCCTTTCATGTATGTGTATGTATGAGCCGTGTTAGCCATGCCTTTCAGATTTTCTCCTTCCTGGGAGAAATTCAAGGTGGGGGAAATCTCAAGGTCATCGAGCAATCGGAGCACAGCTTGGAAACCCCTGGTCTAGTTCAGGAGGTGAGGACCCAGGCAAAGGTGAGTCAGCTTGCTCAGGGGCAAATAGCGAAGAACCGAAGAGCAGAGGCCAGAAGGGAGCCTGGGCTTCCAAGCTTCTGAGTGTTCACTTTTGGTTCACACACGAGATATGAGTGGTAGAATTTGAATCCTGCCCCTGGTTTATATTTCATCAACCAGTAGCTTCTTCCCATGATTAAGGTTGCGTCTTTATCTCGACAGTTACTGTTTAGAATGAGTGGTTGAATTTTGTAATTAAAGAGACGTTTCTGATATTGCTATCCAGGGACGCAACAGAAAATGGAGTTTTTCTGTATTGGAAATCACATCAGAGTGAATTTTTATAATTTTTTTTATATTTATTTATTTATTATGAGTACAATATTCTGTCTGTGTATATGCCTGCAGGCCAGAAGAGGGCACCAGACCTCATTACAGATGGTTGTGAGCCACCATGTGGTTGCTGGGAATTGAACTCAGGACCTTTGGAAGAGCAGGCAATGCTCTTAACCACTGAGCCATCTCTCCAGCCCCAGAGTGAATTTTTAAAGCTTGAATTTGAACTAAAGTATTAAATGATTATGAAAAATGTCAAAAATATTTTATCCATTTTGGGGATCTTTAGGTCCACAACAGAGCTTCCTCTATACTAAAATTGTTGGTAATTTTTTTGCCCTGACTTGTTTTCTCCTCTCAGCATTCTTTTATAAGCATTAACCCCTAGCTCCTTCCGATCCCTAATATACTAAGAATGATGTTCTATATTGCTTTCTGTTACTATAACTGAATTGCACAGACTGGACACGTTATAATGCATAGGAGACCTTTTTGCTTCCTGGCATCTTTTTGCTGAATGATAACATGGTAGGGGTATCACATGATCAGATAGAACAAACCTGCTAGCTGAGATCATTCTTTCTCTTATAAAACCATCAGCATCATGTTGAAAACACCACCGAGATGACTTTACCTAATGCTAACTGGCTCTTAAACATCTCACCTCCAAATACCATTCTTATTTGGATTTGGGATTGCTCTTCCTGCCTATGAATTTTTTGGGGAGGATACCTTTAAGCCATAGTCAGAGAGCATCTAGAAGAAAAGGTAGGACCTCTGCCTTTCCCTGTAATGCCTTTATTTTAAAATAGGACTCAGGTGGAATGGAGTCTAAAAGGTGTGCACACACAGAGATTAATAGGCACACACACAGACTCTAATAGGTGTGCACACACAGAAATTAATAGGCACACACACAGAATCTAATAGGTGTGCACACACAGAGATTAATATGTATACACATAGACTCTAATAGGTGTGCACACACAGAGTTAATAGGTATACACACAGGCTCTAATAGGTGTGCACACACAGATTAATAGGTACACACACAGAGTCTAATAGGTGTGCACACACAGATTAATAGGTACACACACAGAGTCTAATAGGTGTGCACACACACAGATTAATAGGTGTACACACAGAATTTAATAGGTTTGCACACACAGAGTTAATAGGTACACACACAGACTCTAATAGGTGTGCACACACAGATTAATAGGTGTACACACAGAATTTAATAGGTTTGCACATACAGAGATTAATAGGTACACACACAGATTCTAATAGGTGTGCACACAGAGTCTAATAGGTATACACACAAAGTCTAATAGTATATATACAGAGCCCTAATAGGTACACAAACAGACATATGCATACAAACTCTTCTAGAGCCAGTGATTCCGTCCAGCATAGCTTGAGAGCCCTTCTTCCTGAATTGTAGTGTCCTGGGGCTTGAACTGTCAAAGGAGGCTGTGATTGTGTGGCCATTCTCCAGTGTTCAAGAACCGGGCCAGCTGGATGCACACTGCGGCACTCATGTGGTCTCTCCCAGGGTCAAGGTTCAATACGTCCTTAGCAACGTGGACAAACCAAAGATTTTGCTTTTCTTGCTTCCAGTCTGAAGTGAGATAGGGCTGGCTAGAGAACTTTCCAGTTCTTTTTGCTTGTTTAGGTGGTAGCTGCCGCGGAGAGGGCCTCTTGTCTGTGACCAGCTGGGGAACTGGAGGGACGCTAATTAATGTCACATGCAGTAGCCCCGTGTCCTGAGAGCAGGCCCTCCCCTCCGACCTCTCTGTGGAGCAGAGGCCTGGCGTCTGTCCAGTTGCTTGCCACACACTGTCGTAGATGTCTGAAGGAGGTAGGCTGTCTCTGTTCTTCTTCACGTTGGTAGGTTTCTCATGAGAACCTGTGTTATCCATAAGAGGATTGTTGTAATAAGAGCGGCAGGGCTGCGTCCCCGGCACCCGGCCGCCCACATGGCTAACTTATGCCCCGAAATAATTACACGGAAACTGTATTCTTTTATACACTGCCTGGCCCATTAGTTCCGGCCTCTTATTGGCTAGCTCTTACATATTGATCTAACCCATTTCTAATATTCTGTGTAGTCCCACGAGCTGGCTTACCAGGGAGAATCTTAACCTGTGTCTGTCTGGAGTGGGAGAATCATGGCGACTCCTGACTCAGCTTCTTTCTCCCAGCATTCTGTTCTGTTTACTCCACCCACCTAAGGGTTGGTCTATAAACGGGCCTAGGCAGTTTCTTTATTATTTAACCAATGACCTTCCTCCATCATTTCCTCTTTTTCTGTTTAAACAAAAAAGGCTTTCACTTTAACATAGTAAAATTACATATAACAAAACAGTTATCAAGCAAGAATTACAGTTACAATATTTATATCTATTTTATCTTTTATCATAACTAAGGAAAACTATAACTATAACTAACCATTCTTCAACTCCATCAAAGACACCAGAAGGATACAATATTACCTAAGTAAACAAGAAATAAGAAACTTTAAACTCTAGAAATGACAGAGACATCTTGCTGCCTGGACAGTCACCCAAAGTTCTTTTGTACCGTTGGGGCATCCATCTTCGGCCTACAGGCCCATAGTATCCAGCAGACATTTTCATGAAGCAGGAAATTCCAAAGACAGTTCAGTCACTTTCTGCTGTGTCCTGCAGAATGTTTCGCAGACTCTTTCATGAATCAGGAACCCCGAAAAGCCATCTCACCTTTAGGCAAGTTCAGCAGTCCTCTTTCTGTGGGTTCTCTGTGTCCAGTTTATGCAACAGTCCAGGCAAGAGCAGTTTCTTGCCCAAATGGCTATCAAACTCCTTAAGGAGCCTCTTCGGTGCCCATCTTCCTCTTGAAGTAGATTGGTGCTGCCAGGAACAGATGTGTCTCATTGTCATAAAAATCCCTAAGTTATTAAAACATTAAATGCCATATTCTGCAGTCTTTGAAAGATATGAAGAATGCCTATCTAGCTGAAATATATCTATGCACATCTAGAAAATCTAACTAACATGACTAAAAGCTTGACAATTATTGATGATTATCCATTAACAACCTATATTCATTACATTTTTAAATGAATTATACAATCACAATACCTTAATCAAGATTAGAAATACATATACATATAACAAAATTGACCTTAAAATCTATACCAATGCAAATTATTCATATCTATATCATTTCCCCCTTTAAATGTAAAAGAACATTTATAAACAATATTTGGGAACATGGGCGCAGTTTTTTTTTCCAAACTGCTTCCTGCTGAATGGGGGCGCTGTATTCAGATCTTTTATGGTGTAACCTGTGTGTCAGGGTCATCTCAGTTGGCAGTTGAATGAAGTAATTTTCTGAAGGTGTTCACAGCAACCTTTCAGGAGGGCGTGGTCTATCATACCATATTGGGATAGAAGAAATCCACAGGGTCGCATCCTCTGTGAAAACAAAAGAAGACCCTCTCCAAAGCATCATATCCTTAAACCCATATTGTGAAATCATAATACCCTTGTATCCATTTTGGTTTAGCTTGGCAGCCCATATAATGAAATGTCTCTCTGCAGTTAGCTCCTTTACAGTCAAAAATTTTAAAGAAAACACAATAATACAAAGAATCCAGACTCTCTGTGGATTTTCCATTTTTAAGTGGCTTATTTTTCTTTATTTTTTTTTAATCTATAACTATCTGTACTCTGTCTCTTTAAAGACTTTACCCTTTTTTTTTAACCATTAACTTTATTCTCTATATTTTTTTCTTCTCTCTCTCAAGCCTACGTACATTCATTCAACACTGTGATCCATTTATAGGTCTGAATCTGTCCTATTGTGAATCCGTAATTTTTTTTTTTTTTTTACTATCCAGGAGCATTTCTTAAAATGTTAAGCATTTCTTAAAAACTTAAGTTGCACCATGTAGAGGTAATACGGTACTGCCTGTTTACTGCCAGTCTAAACCTTAACTGCGCTGTTATTATGGTAATTATGGTAGTTTCTGCCTGAGACCAGCAGAGTTCCACATGGCGGAGCTGAGCTGCTCCTGCATCAGAACCATTTGGTGCCCCTGAGCCACTCACAGTTCCAGGCACACAGCAGTCCACATTGCCATCAAGCAAGTCACAGCAGTTTACTCCAAATGCTCCATTCAAAGACTCTGTCTCCTGCAGGAGCCAGACAGAGATCGTGATGGCGGCACAGCCCAGAAAGCCGGCATTTTAAAACAGCCAGTTTTTTCCTGCTGCTGAATCAGGACAATTTCTTTGTGGCACGCAACCCACAAACAGCAAAAAGCTTTCTTAAATTCTCTCTCTCTCCTTTTTAAGCCCTCTCAGGTTTTACGTGGAGTTCATTAGCACGTTGGGTGCCACTCTGTTGTAATAAGAGCGGCAGGGCTGCGTCCCCGGCACCCGGCCGCCCACATGGCTAACTTATGCCCCGAAATAATTACACGGAAACTGTATTCTTTTATACACTGCCTGGCCCATTAGTTCCGGCCTCTTATTGGCTAGCTCTTACATATTGATCTAACCCATTTCTAATATTCTGTGTAGTCCCACGAGCTGGCTTACCAGGGAGAATCTTAACCTGCGTCTGTCTGGAGTGGGAGAATCATGGCGACTCCTGACTCAGCTTCTTTCTCCCAGCATTCTGTTCTGTTTACTCCACCCACCTAAGGGTTGGTCTATAAACGGACCTAGGCAGTTTCTTTATTATTTAACCAATGACCTTCCTCCATCAGAGGATGGAGACCACAGCTTGTGTGTGGTTCTCAGGGAATGATGCCACGGTGCAGAGGCCACAGGGGTCCTTAGCTTGGGGCCTAGATGAGATTTGAGTTCCAGTCTTGCTTGGCTGGAGGGTGTGGGGCTTGCTGTGAACAGCTTCAGAGAGCAGTCTGTGGTGTAGTAGGGGAGAGGTCATGTATTCATAACTGAACTTGTGTCCAGAAAGTTATGAGCAATAAGCAAGTGGGTGGGTTCCTTTAAGAAACATGCATGTGGCATACATGCTGTGCAGGCTATAGGATAGATGCTATTTAATGTCCGCTCCTCAAGCACACGATACTTCCTCCATGCTATCTCTAAGCCATGCAGTAACCTTGCGGTTTTCACAGTTGGGGGAAGGAGGTCCGGATGATTAAACAATGAGCCCAATATCTTGCACACTATAAGTAGCAGGTCTGGGAGTCAGTCCAGGTTACTGGGTTGCAAGGCCTGCCCTTGGCTACTATCTAAAAGTATAGATAAAATGCATAATAAAAAGTAGATCATGTCACTTTTCTCCTGAGCTTGTGGGCCAGGGATGTGTGTCACGTAGTCTGAGCAGGGAGCTGGGTAGGTGAAGTCCCACACTGGCCTGTGAGGCCCCCTCAGCTGTCGGCATTCCTCCAGCACAGCTTCGTTTCCATGGAGTTGCCTGTCTGGTGGGGACCTTTGTCTGTACCAAGCAAAGAGTCCCTCTCTTGTATTGGTTGCAAAGCATAATGTTCCCCCTCTTCTTTTCCTCTTCGGTGCACAGAGTGAGAGGCAGGGAGAAGTTTCTGTGTCGTACTACAGCCCTTGCAGCTTATGCAGTAGGCCATTGTGGGCTATTCTGGAAGGGCATACTATCCTGCCATCTTCCTTTTGGTTCTGGGCTGGGGCTGAGCGCTAAGTATTCTGGGATCCCTTTCTGCTGAGGTCACCCATAAAATCATCCCAAGTTCTGTAGCTTTCTGGTTTTAACCTTCACCTGTTTCCATGAGTAATGAGCCCAGTGTATTCACTTTACATGTGAAACAGTGACCTTCATCCTCTCACGTGGCTCCCAGTGAGCTCACTCGTTCTTGGTGCTGGGTCTGGGGAACGTGGTTCTGTTACCCATTGCCTCCTTTTAAGACACAGATTCAGATTTGCTGGGTATTGCGACAATTGCTTTAATGCCAGCAGAAACAGGCAGGTCTTTAAGAGTTCGAGACCAGCGTGGTTTACATAGTGAGTGTTCTACATGTATGGGACATGCAAGTGGACAGAGGCCAGACCCCTGCTCCACGGAGAGGTTGGAGGGAAGGGCCTGCTTTTGAGACATGAGGGCTGTTGTATGTGGCACTGATTAGCCCTCTGTCAGCTTCTCAGGCCCTTGTCTCAGAAATTCAAAACAAAACCAACTCAACCCAACAAAATGGCATAGTTCTTGGCCACGTCAGCTCCAGACCTTGGCGTATCTAGATTGGGGTCTCTCAGTCTGGGAAGGGAAACTATGTGGGCTGGTGGGAATTTGGGGTGTGTATGTATGTATGTGTGGCAAGGCCATGTGGCATCTTTTAGGAAATTTAGCTGAAACTCTGACCTGTCCCCTGCAGATGTTAGTTCTCTTACCTACAAGTGCCACAAATAACAATTTTCCCCCAAATCACCAAATGTCTCTTGAGGACAAAAACACTCTTAGTGCCAAACGTTGTTTTGGACAAAACAGGGCCTATCCTGCATACATCTTTTTTTCTTTTAATTAATTTATTTTTTAATTTTTCTGTGCATTGGTGTATGCTGCATGCATGTCTATGTCAGAGTGTTGGATCCTCTGGAACTGGAATTACAGACAGTTGTGAACTGCCATGTGGCTACTGGGTATTGAATCCAGGTCCTCTGGAAAAACAGCTAGTGCTCTTAACCACTGAGCCATCCCTCCAGTCCCTACATCTTATTTCTTAACTCTTTCCAAATCCTATATGTGTGTTGGTAGAGCAAAGAGCTTTTCTGGATGGGATAAATCCAGTTTGTATAATCACAGCTCGAAAATGAATACAGATAAATTCTTAATCTCTTAATTTTTCATATAAATGTATTGAGGCCTGAGGTTACAC
This sequence comes from Chionomys nivalis, assembly GCF_950005125.1. NCBI lineage: Eukaryota > Metazoa > Chordata > Mammalia > Rodentia > Cricetidae > Chionomys > Chionomys nivalis. The sequence goes on from NC_080099.1 coordinate 12,320,657, forward strand.
TTCAAATATGATCCTGAAGAATAGGAAAAAAATTCAATGTCTTGTCCACAAGCTACCGACTTATAGGATCACCCAGAGAACCAATCTACATTTCTGTGTTGTATGGTAGCCCTGGGGGCCAGGGCCTCCGACATTTGCACTTATACTTTGAGAGCCTGTTTATTATTTCTTTCTTTGAAACATTGTTTTTATGTTTGTATAGTTCAGAATGAAAAGACAGCGTTAAGTCTCACTGCTGTGTATACTTGGCCAGTTCCCTCCCCATCTGCTCTCCTGATGTGTGCAGATGATTGCTCACTTGGGTGCCCTTCCAGTGTTTTTTAGAGCCACATTGTAGAATTCAAGTTTATAACAAGCTCTTTCACATGACCTGAGCAGTCCAAAGCAGGAGAACCAGTAGGCCGTGTAGAGCGGCTTTCGGGTTCAACACGGAAGGTCTTTCTCACCGTGGATGCAACACAGAAGGCGTGGTGAAGTCCGGTGTTTGGGTCTGCAGCATGTTGAGCTTTGGAGATGCTTTTCTCATCCACATCTGGGCCTGGGCCCTGGCCTGGCTCATAACTGAGGGGAAGAGGGAGTCCAAATACAAACCCTCTGGTTTGGGGCAGACAGAGTTCTGCTGCGGAAGGTGCCTAGGGCCAGATGGCTGGGATGAGTGACTTGGGTCAGGAGCCAAGTTTATTCTAGAACTGCTCTAGTTCTCACTCCTGTGGTTCCCCAGAGCTGATGGTGGGGTAAATCTTGTGGTTACTAGGCTGACAGAGGCATCGGGGCTTCAGAAAAAAATGTAGGTTCTATAATTATAGGATTTAATTCCAGGGGTGACATATTGGATCAACCACATATGGGTTCCTTATTTATTTTTTTCCCCTGGCCTTCTACATCTGAATTTGGATGCTGGCTCAAAGAGCATCTTCATTCTACAGACCTGGACTCTAAGTCACGACTCAATGCCTTGATGTTTCTGACAAGTCCATCTTGGCTTTCTTTGCTGCAGGTCTGGATCCCGCAGGCCCCATGTTTGAAAAAGTGGACAACGACGGGAGGCTGTCTCCGGATGATGCAGACTTTGTGGATGTCCTGCACACCTTCACAATCTCCCTTGGCATGAGCATTGGGATTCTGAGGCCCGTGGGTCACATTGACATCTATCCCAATGGGGGTGACTCTCAGCCAGGCTGTGGATCCAGTCATGTCTTGGCATCTCTTGCATTTGGAAGTGAGTTTGTACTTAATCTGCCTTGTGTTTGGCTCCCTCCATCCATCTTCTACGTCATCCAGAGCTGTCAGTGCAGCCGGCACAGTTTACGTCATCATTCACAGCTCTTCCCACAGCGCTGAGTCATGCTATTGCCTGTTAACGTTCATCTGCTGGCTTACGTTTCCAAGTCACAGTTATTGATTCATTTTCTTTTATTATGAGACAGGCTATCACTATGTACTCCTCACTGGCCTGGGATTTGATATGAAGACCAGGCTGGGCTTGAACTTACAGAGTTCCGCCTCCCACTGCCTCCTGAGTACTGGGATTAAATACATGTGCCACCAAGCCCAACCTTCATTTCTGGTATTACTATTCAAACACATGTTAAGACTTCACAACTCTACCATACAGCTTCTCTTTAACACTATTTTACTCTTTTTTCATTTCTTTTTCTTTTTTCTTTCTTTTTTTTTTTTTTTTTTTTTTTTTGAGGCAGGATCTCTCTAAGTAGTATTTGCTGAACTGGAGCTTGGTCTGTAGAATAGGCTGGCTTTGAACTCACAGAGGCCCTTCTATCTTTGCCTGGGAATGCTGGGAATAAATGAGTGTGCCACCACTTCTGGTCTTCTATTTAACTCTTAGTGTATGAATTCTCTTCTCTTCCTTTCTCTGAGTGTATTAGTATTGCCTCCCCTCACAGGATAGACAGTTAGATGGCTGCAATGGTCTTAAATTCCTCTGTATGTTAATAGGCACTTGGAATATCACTGAGCCACTCTATCACACACCACCTGCCTCAATAGACCTATTCCGTCCAGTGACTACGGACTGAGTGGTGGAATCATCCAGAAGAGGTTCATTCCGTGTGTTCTCGGTCCCTCTGTTTCCTCAGTGATCACAGAAGTGGCGAAATGTGAGCATGAGCGATCCGTACACCTCTTTGTCGATTCTCTGCTGAATCAGGACAAGCCGAGCTTCGCCTTCCAGTGCACGGACTCCAACCGCTTCCAAAAGGGGATCTGTCTCAGCTGCCGGAAGAATCGTTGTAATAATATTGGCTACAATGCCAAGAAAATGAGGAAGAAGAGGAACAGCAAAATGTACTTAAAAACCCGGGCTGGCATGCCTTTCAGAGGTAACTTACCTTCAGGCTCCCAGGTACCCCGTAGTCCTTTTCTTCCTTTATACTTTGTAGCAGAACAGGGCATGGAGCAGTCCAGAGCTGTGGTCTATGTAGCAAGTTATTAGAAACCAATCATATTGTGCATGCCCTAGTAAAGTGGCTCCTTTAAAAATCCAGGGTAAGGACCCCTTTTGTGATGTAAATGCTAACCCATAATTATCAGTATCAATATCTCAAAGTTCTATGTCAGTGTTCAGCAGATGGGCAGCGAAGTATTCAGAAGCCTGAAGCAATAGCTTTTACTTCTGTAACCTACTTATGATATTTTGTAAAAGAGTATTTTATAAATGAAAACTCTGAGACCTAGAGAGATCTATACTTTAGTCCTTAATCCCGTGTCACACAATAGAAAATAAATAGCCCCAAGTCCCCAAATATGTGACCCTCCAAGTTCAGGACACTTCTGCATTGATTCCTTATGCTATCAGGTAGAATAAGACCAGAGCCTGGCTAAGGCTAGCCAGGGCCAATAGGATGCTTTGTTTCTAAACTTCAATGTGCTGTGTGACTCTTGATATGACAAGCAAGGCTCACAAAGGCCTTTGTTCTGTTGCCCATGCAGTTAACCATTATCAGATGAAAATCCACATCTTCAATTACAAGAGCAGTAGAGACATCCAGCCCAGCTTTAACGTCACCCTGTATGGCACTAACGCGGACTCCCAGAGCATTTCCTTGAAAGTGTAAGTGTGAACATTCTTTGCAACTTCAGTTCAGGATGGAGAACTAGTTAGTCTGAGCTTGAGAGTGCAAGGAAGATGTTGGAAGAAGTCCAGGAGAGTCAAGACGGCTTGCCCAGGGGAGGAACTGGGTGGTTCTAGCTGGGATCTGTATCTCCTCTTTCCTCTCGTCTACCGTGCATTCTCCTTCAAGTCCTTGACTCAGAGGGTTTCAGGGAGGGAAGCTCCCAAGATGAATCAGCTGCGTGAGAAAGTGCTGGATCAGCCGTACAGGAACTGCTGTTTCATCTCAGGCCACGCCTGATACCTGAGGCCTTAGGGACCCGGGAACTCTATGCGTGTCATCCCTGGATCTTCTGTAGTGATCGTCTGTGGGAGGGGTGCATGGAGGTCTGGAGAGATTTGTTCAGTTCCCACCAGACACAGAGCATCCTGCCAAGCGATGTTGTCATTGTGAAGAAATATCAAGCCAGGTGTGGCAGTGCAGGCGGATCCCAGCACTTGGGGAGGCTGGGCCAGTCTGAAAAGTTCACTGAGATCTTGTCCACAAACAAATATAAGGGATAAAAAAGAGAGGGAGGGAGGGAAAAAGAAGGAGGCCGTGAGAGTCATACTGTATGGGCTCAAGGTCTTGCTGGAAGACAAGGTTTGAGCATCTGCAATTGCTAGTGTGGTACATACGGCAAGGCAGTTCATGTGAAATGGGAGAGGAGGCAGGAAGAGAGGGAAGGAGGAAGGGAGAGAAAGGGAAACTGCTGCCTCTTGGCTGAGGAACAGCATGCTTGTAGCAGGAAGGCCAATTTGTGTTTTTCTTTTTTGCTCTTCCTTGGCACTGTCTCTTAGGAATTAGAGGCGCAAAGGGAGAGCTGCCCAGGAATGGTTTTGATAAGAAGTTAGGCACTTTGGGTAAAGTTATCTGTCAGCGTAGAGTGCAACCCAGCTTCCTGCGTGGTCCTGTGAAATGGGGACGTGGAGGGCATGAGGTGGGCGGATTGTGCCAGTTTCCCAAGGAGGGAGGGGAAAGGAGATGAGCTTCTCTTTCACCTTACAGAGTGGAGAAGATCTGGCTGAATGCCACCAACACCTTCCTGGTCTACACGGAGGAGGACTTGGGTGATCTCCTGAAAATCAAACTTACCTGGCAGGGGATATCTCATTCCTGGTACAACCTGTTGAATGAGATTTACAACTACCTGTCTCAACCCAGAAACCCCTCGAGGGAGCTGCATGTCCGAAGGATTCGTGTCAAGTCTGGGGAAACCCAGCGCAAGTAAGTGTTCCTGCCCTTCTTGGCCTTTGGGAGACAAGGGTACAGCTCTTCCGCATTTCCTCCTTTGTACAAGTAATACCCAGAGCCCTCTGCCCCCAGCTGAACTTCATCTATTATTGCAAGGGCTATTACTCCCAGATAAGGGCTTCTGGAAATGGTGGTACATCTTATGTCCTGACTACAGCCCTCAGGAGGAGGGGTGGGAAGGGGCTGTCTGGAGCTCAGTGCCTGCGCTGTTTGCCAAGTCCTGTGCCGGCCCAGAGGAAGAGGCCTTCCCCTGGACAGGGCTCTCTGTGTGTGCTGTGTTGAGGGGCAAATTGGAGCATCTGGGCACACGGTGAAGTCTTCTACAAGACCTAGCCTTCCTGAGCCTGCTTCTCAGAGCATTGTCAAGTCTCCTCCAGAGGCTCTGAGTCCTGCTGTTCACTTGGGGTTGTGGCTTCCACTGGCAGAGAACTCTCTGTGCTGTGCCAGCTGGCAGCCTCTGAGTCCTTTGAACCCCAAACTGGGAGATCCAGACCTTTGTATGTCAACTCTTCTTTCTGAGCCCTAACTCTGCCAAGAAGGGCGCAAAGCCAGTGAGGCTCTGGAGATGTTTTTCAGCAGAGGAGAGTTTCCTTTCCCGACCTCTGCAGTGGCCGCCATCAGTCTCAGGCTGGAGGAAGCGGCCTACATCCTTTTTGTCTTTTCTCTGACATTGTCTCCACTAGAATTCTTCCTGTGTCTTGTTTGCGTCTATTGTCCTTGGCCAGGCTGGCAGCAGAGGGAGTGAATTGGCACTTTGGATCCATCCCTAGAGTGTATTCTAGGAACCTATATCTTGGGGAGTTTTTGAGCAGGGAGCTGTTAGGGCCTAGGCTGTGCTCTCCAGAATTGTACCTGATCTCCTCCCTGGCGCTCTTAGGGGCAGACTGGGCTGAAGGTGTGACTACAGAAGCACAGTCATTATTATAAACAATTTCAGATAGAGAAAACACTCATTAAATCATCTTTGAAACTTATCAAGTATAAGCAATTTTCCAAATTGTGTTCATATAGAAGATTGCGAAACTCGCAGAAACATTTGGAGTCAATTTTGTGCCTTCCTCTCTGCCCTCACCTTCCCTTCTTCCAAACCAGAGAGAATGAAAATCTTGCCTTAATGAACTTGTGGTAACGTGATCCCTTTATGCTTTTATGCCCATCAGTACCTTTGTTGATACCCACTAGCAGTATGTCGAATTGTTTTAGATGAATCCAGATTTCCCATGATTGGACACACTGTTTTCTGAGTTTGTTTTAAACATTCAGATGTCTGTGGACTATATCCAATAACTTTAGATATAGTCTGTTGATAGTTAACTCTCCAAAGTGGTTGGACTAGTTTTCAATCATGGCCCCAGCATCATTACTTCCCTCTTTTCCTTCCTCTCCTGTGGTGGGACACTGTTGCCATTCAGGTGGGAGCAGCTTTTTGGACATTGTATTAATTTGTATTTTTTGATCATGAGTGAGGTAAGCTATCTTTTTGCAGGTTTATAAATATGTAGGCCCAAAGGTGCTCTGACTCCCCCCACGAAAGGTCCAGAAGATGGCTTTTTCCCTGCCTCAGCATCGGGGTGAAATATCCCATACAGTGTTGGGTCATCAGTGTGGCAATCACATCACCAAGGCTATGTGGTTCAGCCACAAGCTGTTGCTTCCCACAAAATGTTAAGAAATGGTGATTATCAGATTGTTGACCCTTTCTATGCTTCTGACTGTCCGTGAACTGAACCTTGTTTTTAAAGATTTAATCTAAAAATTTAAATTACGTGTGTGCATGTGCGTGCGTGTGTAGGTCTGTGCACTTGAGTGCTGGTACCCACAGAGTCTAGAAGAGGACATCTGGTTCTCTGGGACTGGAGTTACAGCACCCACCTGGGTACTGAGAACAGAATTCTGGTCTTCTGCAAGCGCACTTTGTGTTCTCAGCTGTTGAGTCATCTCTCCAGTCCAAACCTTTGACTTTGACACGTAGTTGAGTTCCGAGTACTCTTGTCATTGGGTATTTCTCTCTCTCTCTCTCTCTTTTTTTTTTTTTGGTTTTTCGAGACAGGGTTTCTCTGTGGCTTTGGAGCCTATCACTGGGTATTTCATAGCAGTGTCTTACAGGGACCTTGAGTCTGGTGGAGAGGCTGACCATTGATCTCAAAACCCCTAAACAGTTTCAAGCAGCATAACTTATTCCAAAGTAAAACAAAACTTTAATTTTAAAGTCTATCTTGTGAGCAATGACAGTTACCAAAGCAACATTCATGTAATGATATGCCTTTGTACTAAGGTCCAGAGTGGTCAGGTTCATGGGGACTTTGACAGGGATGGGAGCTTCCAAGAGGTCATGACCCCAAATAGCAGGCAGCCTTGTAGGAAGATAGAGAGGAAAAGCAGGAAATGTGTGATCGAGCTGCATGAGACTGAATCAGAGCAAGATACATGCTGCAGTCCTGCATCAGTGATGGGCAGTCCTGCATCAGTGATGGGCAGTCCTGCAGCAGGGATGGGCATCCTGCATCAGTGATGGGCAGTCCTGCAGCAGGGATGGGCAGTCCTGCATCAGTGATGGGCAGTCCTGCAGCAGGGATGGGCAGTCCTGCAGGCTCTGGAGTGCATATAACATGCTGAAAGTTTCTCTTTCCTTTCCCATTTATGTTGAATCCAGAAAGCACTGTCTAGAGTTTTGGTTACAACAGTGGCTTCTTTTTCTTTTAGAATGACATTTTGTGCTCAAGACCCTAAGCAGACTAGCATCTCTCCTGGTCAAGAGCTGTGGTTTCACAAATGTCGGGATGGCTGGAGAATGAAGAACGAAACCAGGTAACTTGCAAATGGCTGCAGACAGAAAGTCCCTCATTTATAAAACCCACCTGGTGCAGGGCGAGAGACAAACACCTCAGGGAATGTGACTGTCCCTTGCTGTCGTATCCTCTAGGTGCCCACTGTGCGTGTATACACAACCCCAGTACTGGTGACCATTTCCCCTCATCTTAGGTTAGTGATTCCTCCGTAGTGAGCGGGGCTGGGGAGAAGTCTCGTTCCTTACCTTTCTTCTGCCATCCAGCTGCAGTCAGTAGGGCGAAAGGGAAGAGTATTAGATTTTGTTAGATTTCTCTGGAAACCAGGCTGGTAGGGGTGGACCTTAGCGGGCCCAACTCTCCCCACTTTTGAGGTACAGGATTGCTTGTGTGTAGAACCAAGTGAGACGACAGAGAGGCTGGCTGTCCTCTGTCACCACACTGCTTGGTGTGGAACCACATGGATTCAGGTGGAGGAAGGTCTACGTCATGGTGTGTGGCAGTGGGATCCCCGGTAGAGCCGATCTCATGCCATTTAAACCAAAATCATTCTAAGGATGAGGGTGACTGTCTCTCTAGCCTCTCTCTCCTCCTGCCCCTTGTCCACAGCAGAGGGCTGGATGATAATCCTGCCGTGGAATGATGGGCATGCAGCATGTGCCCACCTGCATCCAGAGACTTATAGAGCCCTTCAGTTTTATCGACACTCTCAGGAGGAAGGTGTTCTGGTCCCTGGGGACACTGAGAAAACTGAGGCTTGGGAAAATGAAGTCTCTTTCCCAAGATTCCCTAGTGTGTTATGGGTCATCTTACGCTAAAGCCTGCTCATTTCAGTAGGGAAGTTGCACCTGCTCAGATGATGCACCCCGCCACTGTTTAGGTCCTAATTATCAAGCAAGCCATCTGCAGGGATTCCCTGTGATTAACTGGCTGCCTACCCGGCAGGCCTGATTGCACCTACCTCTGATCTGGCTTCTGTTAAAGAACATCAGTGGATCCCAAGCTTGGTAAACACAGATTTGTGGGGTCTGAAGACTGCACCCCCATTAAGGGCTGCAGTCTAGTGTGGACTCATTTGATCGCCCTCTATCATTATTTTAATTTTTTTGTCTGTATTTAAATTGACCTCTTTCAAAGTGCTTCTGCGTACATTAATTCCACTGATAGACAGTAAGTATACCCTGGAAGGGACGAGGTACTTCTTTTTCTGTTCTAGAATGTTCTGACTTACATAACTTGGCTCACAGTCTTTCTTTTTGGGAAACGAGTGAGCCCTCTATTTCCTCTCTAAGGCACACGAAACAATAGGAGTCCAAGCAAATAAAGGGACACTCAGAAGTCAGGGCATCCTTGGGCCCAGGCAGCGCCATTGGATTTCTCTCTTCTGACATGAACGTGTTCACCAATAAGGAGACTAAAGTTCAGAGAGCTCCTAGAGTTGAGAATAGGATTCAGGTCTCTGGACTCAACTCTTTCGCTTCCCGCCACAGGGGAATACAGTATGCTTCTAGATAAAGGCAAAGAAGTGTGATGGTCCTCCTCACACGTGTGTGTGTTGCACAAAACACATGAGTGCATTGACTGTGACTAGCAGCCCAGATAGGCTCCTGTGGGTGTCTCTCACAGGGAAATTTTCCATTGCTCTTAAAGGCAAATCAGTAAAACGGCCGGCCTGAGTGCAGAACACTCAGTCTTGGTTCACACCTTGGTACAGGTTTGCCCATTTGTTGGTGAGTGAGCTAACACTATATTCACATGGTTCCTTCCAGTCCTTTTGTGGAGCTGGCCTAGCGCCCAGGAAGCCCTGAAGCCCACACCCACCCACAGCCTGCTGTCCATACACAAGGAGGAAAGTTACTGCTGAAGACCCATGGGATGGAAGACCTCAGCCTTGGTGCTGGAGCCCCGGGAGAACCTTACTACTCACTGGCCTCAGCTTGCTTCCCCTGTCAACCAGGACTTCTCCCAGAGAGTCCCGTGCCCTGTTGAAGTCCTAGCTGATGATCCTAACTCCAAACTTCCCTTGACCCCTCAGGAAGCTGTGTGTGATCACTGGGATGGCCAGAGCCCTGGTGCACTCTGGGCCACTCTCTCACTGTGGCTAGGTGAGCCTGGCTTTTTCTAGCCACAGGCAACACAGGCTTGGAAGTGGCTTTATTGGAAGGTTGACAGATGCTTGGCCTTACTGGACCTTAGTGAAAAGTCTTTCCCTGAAGACTCATACCACAGTGTCAGACCTGTTGCCCACTGAGGGGACAACAGGTCAGGTTGATGCTAATTCTAGTGTTCTCCCATGTGAGACTGACAGATCCCGGTCCTATTTTGGGTATTCCATCATGCTCCCTAGCTTGCCTTCTGAAACTCACCCACTGTTGGCATTTTTATTGAGCCCTTCAACTAATTACCACAGGGCAGTAGACACACGACTCAATCTTTGCATCTGGAGCCAATGGGATCAGGATCTCTGGAATCAGAGTTCACTGGCCCATGGTTATGGGTCTACAGGTTATGGCCCACACAGGTATGCCTGTGGTTAAAGACAGCTGGGGCCGAGGCTACTGGCTGAAAATGCTGGGGAGCTAAGGCTTGTTGTGTGCCATTTCCTCTAAGGGCCGTGCTTGATCACTAGCAGAGCAGCAAGCAGAAAATCATGCATGGTGGCCACAGTGGTGGAGCAAAGTCTCTGCTGTTTAGGGAACTAGACAGTATTGCATGTCTTCTACATGCCTGCTGTGCAGAAACCGCCCACCCTTGACAGAGCTGGCCTTGAGCTTTGATACAGTGCTCTCTCTTCTATGAAATAGCTTGCTTTCCTATCAGTGCTGTCTCTGTGTTAAGCTCCTGGGAAAAGCCTCCTGGTTTATGTCTTAACGTGAACTAATAAATGTGCTACCCGAGACACCCTTCTGTAGTTTCTAGACAGCTTGCATGTGTGTCACCTAATCAGAATGCAGGGCAGCCGGTATTTTTCTTGTTTTGCAAAATCAAGGCTTAGGGAAATTCAGTCATCTGCTTAGATGGTATATCAAGGTGGTGGTGGGGCCAAACTAAGGCCTCGGTGAGGTTTCCTGGAGGCAAAATTCAGGAAATCCTCTCTGCCACTCCACAAAGATGTCTACAACTATTGCCTATTGGTATGTTCCTGATGTGATAAACAGGGGATTTTTTTCCCCCAGAGTTATCCATAAAATCCAAACCGTTTCATTGGTATACAACCAGAAGATGGCCTGGGCGAGGGTTGACAGCTGGGGGTGGGAGAGCAATCACTCTCTGTATTTAGGTTTTAAATGGACTTCCTTTGTATCTGTACTGTACCAAATTTGTATTCCCGTTTAAAGCCAAATTTCCGAAGACATAACCAGTTGGGCCTTAATGCAAAGAGCTCCCTCAAGCCCTCAGTGTGCTTCTGCCATTGGTTTCTAGCCAAAGTCGAGCTTGTTACTGGCCACACCTCCTGGCGACTCCCAGCTTCTGTGTTTAGTCATGGAAGCTTGGAGAACTGAATCCTCTGTGAGTTGTGTATTTATCCATTTGGCTTGAAGCCTTGTTTGTATATCTGATGCTTTTTTAAAAAGGCTTAGACCACTATTTATTTCTTGAGTGTATATAATGTATAACGACAAATATATGGTTGGTTTTTACTTGAAGAGGAAATCATTTCAAGAATTTTTAAGAAGTTTAATAGTAAAATAATAAAAACTATACAACTCTTAATTGTCTGGTAACTCATTTCTTGAAATTGGAAACAATATGATCGCCCAGGTCTTGGACTTGATACATAATTACTTTAGTATAAGATACAGTCTCTATTTGAGAGTTAGCCACTGTGAGCAGGAAGTGGACAACTGCTTTCAGTAATGGGTGGGAAAAAAAGCTTATCTGAATCACAAAAAAGCTGAGGGTGGATGATTTTAAGAAGAGGGAGGGTGGCGGGATATCAGGGGACATTGTGAGCACGTAGGTTTGGTTGTATGGGCTCAAATGATAGTGTCATAAACTGGGTGGAGCTGGTTCCTCGACTACACTGAAGTTCCTGTTAGGACAAGGGGCGGTCAGGTGCTTGGTCTTTCCTGAGTCATCCATAGTGTGATCTGTGCCTCCCTAGAGCCCAAGGTGTCTCTTCAGGGCCTCTTCCAGCAATGGGAAGGTGAGAAAAGAAAGAGGAGTCCCCTTCTCTAGGGGCTGACTGACAGTTGTCTGGAGTCAGTCAAGAGGGGCTGGGGTTCTGTTTCTGTTCAGGATTCCCATGGGCCCAACAGAAAGCCCGGCTGTTGGATATAAAAAGGGAATTGGATATAGCCATCTGTTTACCAGAAATTAATTGTTCTTCCCTGGAGGCGGGGGATAAACCAAGGTGCTGTTTAAATTATTCAGTCTGGTAGTCAAATTTTAGTATACAAAGGACGTATTTATTTTCTTTCTTCCTTTCTTCTTCTTTTTTTCTTTTGCTTGTCTCCTAAGCTGGTCTTGAACTCATTGCTCAGTATGTATGCTAGGACTTTGAGTTTAGGTAGATTATATAAATTTGACTTTATTTCTAGTCTTAAATGTTAAAACACTTTAAAAATAGTTTTTAGAACAGTAACAAGCTAGTTACAAATGACTTCTCCTACAAGCCAGCAATACAGTGTTGCATTAATGCCATCAAAAAACCCAGGTGATTGGTGAATCCAATAGATCTTTCCCCAGTTTTACACTCCTGTGCCTATAATTGATTTTTGTTGTTTGTGTGAGACAAAGTCTCCCTGTTATCCCAGGCTGACCTGGAACCCACTCTGTGACACAGGTTGCTCTCTTGCCCCAGCCTCCAAGTGATGCTGTTACAGGCTTGTATCTTCATACTCAGCATCCACACATCACTGATATCAGATCCTGGGTCTGTGCAATCCAGGTTTAAAGTTGACAGTAGTTTCCAAAACCAGTTTGTGCAGTAAAAACAGCCATGAACACCCCTGTAAGCTCCCAAGAACCAATGTCTTGAGGTTCCTTTCTTAAAGAACTGCAAGGGTAGGTATGAGTGGTCCCTAAAAAGCATCTTGATGACTTACTGGCAGCAACATCTCCCAGGGACATGGACATAGTATGGTGGTTTAGGACAGCTCATTATATTGTATTACTGTGTCTTCCACAGTGGTATGCCAGCATGCCAAAGTACCTTGGCCAGGATCAGGGCAGACATGTGACCCACATCAACTGAAAGTCCATAGTTCCAAACTTCCATTGATCCAGGCCTTTGATTGAACTGCACATTCATGTTCTTCCAGCACTAGCACTGTGGCACCTTTTCTCATCACAAAACCATCGTTAGAGGAAATGGACAAGTCAGTTATGATTTGAGTATGTTCAGAGCCCAGGCTGGAAAATCACACAAGAGATGAAGGACTAATGCAAAATTCCAAAACCCCAGCCACCACCGTAATAAGCATTATCTTGGTCACAAATCTGAGCCTTCCACGGCGTGAGCTCCTGTGGTACAGACAGTACAAGCTGCAGATCGGAGTTCTTATTTGTACTGAACGCTCCTCTGGTCCACTGCCATATTTATCACAATCTCAGGTTCAGAGAATGGGCTGTCCTTCTCAACTACCTTTGATCTGAAACATCAAAGCAGTTTCAGAAGCAGCTTCAGGAGGACGCAGTCCCACGCCAACTGCAGCACTGGCATCTGTTGGATCACGAGACCAAAGTGGTCAGCTGGGAACTACTGTCCAATGGCCGTGATGGCAGGAGACATCATGGGCTTGTTTGTTTGTGTCTGATTTGGACACAAAGCTTTGTTTCTGGAATGGCCTTCATGAGATCTTCTTGGCACACGAGCAACAATACTTCCAGAGTTTCTTATCCTCGAGAAGTGAAACAATCCCACTTTCTCTGAAAGAAGACTGTCCCAGCAGCAAAGGGAACCACCCACCCAGCGCCTGTGACAACAGCATGCTGTCAAGTCCAGATGCTGCACAGTTCCAGAAACCTCCTTGCATTTCTTATTCAGCCACTGCCAAAATCTTAAATATCAAACTGAATGCTTTTAATTTTTAGGAAATTTGACGATGTCATTGTGATTCAGATGGACTGAAACACTCTCATAGCAGGGTCTGGATCCTGAAACAGGCCTGAGAAACCCTTAAAGCATTTAAAATGAGAACGATACTCTCTATAAAGCACCTTAGTGATGGTGGGGACACCTGCTCTCCATTCCCACAAAGGACATCGAACTAGGTTTATTATTGCAGCTGGATTTGGACTACACAGTATTGGGTACATTGTTAATTTAATTCAAGGGTCACCACAGGTGTCATATATCAGAGGAGAGGGCAGACATAGTGTTTCTGGCAGAGTAGAGGAAGAAGTTGAAATTGCTCCAAGGCAGAGGCATAGTCTGGGTGACTCCAGGATTTCTTGTTTGACTTCGTCATTTTGAGCCACTCTTAGTAGACTTAGGAGATTCTCCATGGGCCTCTCAGAGGCTCTCCAAACACAGAGTCTATGACAATATCTGGGACAGAGTGGGTGTGAAATGGCCACTTACTGTGAAGTGAAATGAGGTACAAGGAGACCTGCTGCTTAGGCAGTAGAGGGGCTGAATGCAAGCACGGAGAATGACGTCAGAAGTCCCAGCATGCTGTTCAGAATCACATGGCTGTTAGCTTACAGATAACCTTTTAGGATCTCTGCCTGTTCACTTAAGGAAACAGACATAGAAGGCTGAGGTGGGATCGTGAGTTTAAAGCCAGCTTGGGTTGTAGAGCAAGACCCTGTCTTAAGTAACCCAACACAAAATGAAAAATACCACTTGGGATGCTGGAAATAGCAAATGTATATGTCAAAATTAATTTTTAGTACCTTCTAAGTACTAAAAATTTTGACTTAGGAAAAAGACCGTAACATTTAAACAAAATAAAAATAAGCATCTTTTGATTTCTATGTAGAAATTTCATATATAAGGAGTTTAGTAATTACTGAAAGAAATGGGAAGTTACTCAGTGGTGGGAAATGAGTCTCATTAAGGGGGAACATAAAACTAAATCCCAACCAACACCCCTTCATTGCCAGTGGGAGTGCAAACTGGTACAGCCCCTTTGGATGTCAGTATGGTGATTTCTCAGAAAATAAGGAAACAACCTACTTCAAGACCCAGTAATACCACTTTTGGGTATATATCCAAAGGATGCTCAATCGTGCCACAAGGACATGTGCTCAACTATGTTCATAGCAGCATTGTTTGTCATAGCCAGACCTGGAAACAACCTAAATGCTCCTCGATTGAAGAATGGATAAGGAAAATGTGGCACATTTACACAATAGAGTACCACACAGCAGAAAAAATGATGACATCTTGAAATTTGCAGACAAATTGGATGGAGCTAGAAAACATCATATTGAGCGAAGTAACCCAGACTCAGAAAGACAATATCATATGCACTCACTCATAAGTGGCTTTTAGACATAAAACAAAGAAAACCAACCTATAAATCACAACCTCAGAGAACCTAGACAACAAGGAGGATCCTAAAAGAGACAGACATGCATCTAATCTACATGGGATGTAGAAGAAGACAACGTCTCCTGAGTAACTTGGGAGCATGGGGACCATGGGATAGGGTAGAAGGGGAGGGGAGAGGAAGAGAGGGGAGCAGAGAAAAATATATAGCTCAATAAAAACAATTTTAAAATTGAGTAAATAATAGAAAAAGAAAAAATTAAATCCTAATCTTACACCATATATACAGATGAATTATTCTATATCAACACAAGGTATAAATGTGAAGAAAGTTGAAATCTGCATAGAAACTGAAAAATTATGAAATGTCGTAGTTAGGATGATAAGAACTAGAGAATCTGAGGGTTGAGGATGTAGCTCAGTGATAGAATATTTGCCTAATAGGTATGAGACCCTGGGTCCAGTCTCAAAAAAAGGAAGCTGGGCTGTGTTAGTGAATGCTTTTAATACCAGCACTTGGGAGGCAGAGGATGGCAGATCTCTGTGAGATGAAGGCCAGCCTGGTCTACAGAGTGAGTTTAAGGACAGCCAGGGCTACACAGAGAGAAACCTTGACTCAAAAACCAAAAATAAATAAATTAATTAATAAGAAATAAACAAATGCTAAAAATGTAAACAAAAACTTTTCCTTTGTCCCATACTTTAAAATAATTGCAGTCAAAGAGGTTTAACTGGAAATTCTACCAAGATTACAATGACCATATAATCCCTGATTTATATAGGTAGCACCAAAAAATAGAAAAACCATTTCAAATCTTCTCAACTCATTTGTGGAGAAACTTGTAGATCAAATTCACCTATAAATGCATGTGCGAAAGTCTAAAACATTATACAGTCTGAGGGACTGGACTGAGTCCTCCTGGAGTCCGTGTACGGAGGCACTACATCCCAGTAGCTCAGAATGTGACTGTATTTGGAAATGGGGTTTTTAAAGAGCTAACTGGGGTGAGATGAGGTCACATGGTCGCTTCTGATCCAATATTGCTGGTGTCCTTATAAGAAGGGGAAACGTAGATACGCATGAGAGGTAGTGGGATTGTATGCACAGAGAGAAGGCCGTGTGAGGACCCATCGGCTATTTGTAAACCAGGGGAAAGGCCTCAGATAAATCTTGCAGACATTTGGATCTTGGGATTACACCGCCCAGAACTGGAAAATATAAATTCATGCTGTTTAAAATGACCAGTCTGTGGTATTTTGTTATGGCAGGCTTCCTAAATTTGTCCAGCTACTGAACCCAGGAAGCACCGTAAAGCAAGGAATGATGGCCTTGGCTGTCCAAGAAAGGCAGGGGTTGATTTATCCTAGAAACATCTACCCCTGCAACTCACTCCATGAATTTACTAACGAGTAAATACCACATAATTATCTTGATAGATGTAGGAGAACTATTTCCCGATGATTTTTAGAACGTGTGTCATGTCATAAACTATCGGTACCAAGCTTCGTTTCTTTAGGGTGAGCAAGAGGACAAGGGCTCTTGCTCTCATTCCCACTGTTTAGCATCACCCTGAACAACCTGACCCACACAGTTACAAAATAAAAACGAAGCAGGGTTGAAAGGAGAACAACAGAATTCAAGGTATTTGCAGTTCATATAATCATCTACAGAGAAAACTTATAATAAAATGGACTTGTCCTCAAAGCTTTCTGTTGCTGTGATAAACACCACAATCAAAAGCAGCTGGGGAGGACAGGGTTTATTTCGGCTTATAGGTCATAGGTCATCATTAAAGGACACCACACAGGGGCTCAAGGCAGGAGCCTGGAGACGGGATATAAGGAGAATATCTAGGTGTATGGAAAAGTCCAAACTCAGAAACATCAAATAAATACAATTTTCAAGCCGGGCGGTGGTGGCGCACGCCTTTAATCCCAGCACTCGGGAGGCAGAGGCAGGCGGATCGCTGTGAGTTCGAGGCCAGTCTGGTCTACAAGAGCTAGTTCCAGGACAGGAACCAAAAACTACGGAGAAACCCTGTCTCGAAAAATCAAAAAAAAAAAAAAATACAATTTTCAGCAACAAGATGCTACTTTATACTATTAGAAAGACAGAACTTTTTATTTTTGATTTTTTTTTTTAAGGCAGGTTCTCACTATGTAGCCCTGGCGAGTCTGAAACTTACTATGTAGACCAGGCTGGTCTCAAACTCCAGAGATCCACCTGCCTCTGCCTCCTCAGTGCTGGGATTCGAGGTGTGTGCCATCAAAACGTTTTTAAGTATTTTAAATTCATTTTTATTAAATTAAAAATAATATTTCTAATTATTCTTTGAAAATTTCATGCATGTATACAATGTATTTTGATTTTATCAACCCCTCCATAATCTCTCTCCAGCCCCCACTAGAACCCACAATCTGCCTTTCTATAGTGGCAGAATGCTTTTTTAACAGGGTAACCCCCTGCTATATCCCAGCAGTCTATCCCACGAAATGCAGGGCTGGACCTCACTTAAGCTCTATCTAGGGGTCAGATTGTAAGACAGGAGGAGGGGGAAGGAAGGAAGGCAATTTCAGATGTGACTGAGCAGGGAAAGGTTCTGCCGTCAAGCTTGACAGCTGGAGGGTCTTTCTCCAGATCTTCCATGGTGGAAGGAGAGAACCAGCTCTTTAAAGTCGTCCCCCGACTTCCGTGTACACACACACACTCATCAGTGTAAAACACTTAGATTTTTCTTTTAGGTGAAGTTTATGTTGGTCAATAGCTGACACTTTTGGAATGCCTCTTGCTTATCTCTATATTTAACTATTCATTTATTTAATTATCGAATGTATTGGTTGCCACAGAGTTTTTGCGTGGCTGCAGAATCTTCATACAGTAGACGAACAGCCCTCCTTCAACATCCCGTTTCTGGCCACTCTGTTCCTCCGTTGTCTCCTTTGCTGTCCTTGCCCTGAAATGTTCCCTTAGAATCTTCAATTATTCCACTTCCCAAACATGCTACTCCAAGCCCTCTTTATTCACTTGGGCTATTTGCACAAGGAACTTTCAGGAAGTTTTTTTTTTTTTTTATGAAGTCATGTACATGTGTCAATGGTTTGTATACTCATAACGAATACAGACCTAATTAACATTATTGTGTGTATGTGCCTGATGTGTGTGTGCATGTGTGCACATGTGTGTGCATGTGGGTGTGTGTACCATGGCGCATGTGTGAAGGGAAGAGGACAGCTTTATGGAGTCAGTTTTCTTCCACCTTTACATAAGTGCTGCGGCTTGAACTCAGGTTGTGAGGTTTGCACTGCAAGCAATTCTACCCATCGGGCCATTTCACCAGCCCCTGAATTGTTTTTGATACTTAAAGAAGAAATGTGGATGTCTTAGTTAATTCCTGCTGCTGTGATAACGAGCATGGCCAGAAGGAACTTGGGGAAGAAAGGGTTTATTTCAGCTTACATCTTATAGTTAGTTCATCATGAAGGGAAGTCAGGGGAGGAGCTCAAGGCTAGAACCTGGAGACAGGAACTGATGTAGGGGCCCTTAAGGAACCTTGCTCACTGGCTTGCTCCTCATGGCTTATTCAACTATCTTTATTATACTACCCAAGACCACCTGCCCAGGGGTGATGCTGCCCACAGTGGGCTGGGCCCTCTCTTAGTCAAGAAAATGGTCCACAAAGTTGTCTACAGTCCAGTCCGATGGTAACATTTTCCCGGTGGAGGTTCTTTTTTCTCAGATGACTGTAGCTTGTGTCAAGATGACAAAACCCAACAGCAACAACAATCCTGCTGCCCCCACAACAGCACATGGGGTGGATTCAAAACAATCTTTGATTTGCAGTGAGACAGCAGAAAAAAATGCAAAGGAGTCTCCTGTTAGGGGAGGAAAGTCTTGAGCAGGGCCCCTCCGGCTGCTTCTGCTGGGGTTCTTTCCTCCCACCGAGTCCCCTAAAATATTCCTGATTTTCACAGTTGGCTTCATTCCTCTACTCTGGAACTGAGGGAGCCTTTAAGTAAGTGTTGATATTTGTTCATCTCTTTCTTTTTTTCCCCCTGTGGTTTCCATGGCAGCTACTGTTGCCATAGAGAGTCTATAAATTGGGGGATGCTTTCTCAAAACAGTTTAACAAGTAACAAAAGGAGTAAGAGGGAAGGCATGAAAGACAGGGCTCAAGCTGCTTCTTTTCCTAAAGCTCTATGATTTTCAAGACCATTTCGCCTGGCTGTTCCTCTACCATAGGCCTCCATGCAAGTGCTCAGTGCAAGAGGGCTGATGGAAGAGTCTGGAAGTTAGGGCAGGTCTGGGGCAGCAGTATTGGATCAGTGTTAATTTGTTCAGCCAGAGCAAAGTCATACTTTACTTCAGTTGGGACTTGTGACGCCAAAGGCACGTAGGTGACGTTGGTCTCCTAAGACTCGGCTGTGACCAGAAGGCAACAGGCAGAGGCTACACATACGTCTTGAAAATGTTGAGGCCAGAATCAGAGGCTGGGACTATCTCCTCAAGATGGAGAGGCTGAGAACATACCATGCTCTATGCATCTCACTGTGCTGTACTCAAGACGGACTGCGGAACCCAGGTTGTTCTCATATTTGGGGCCATTCTTCTGGTTCAGCCAAGTGCTGCTGTCACAGGTGTATGGCATCATGCCCAGCTAATGTTTTCAAAGTAAAGTTATCTTCTGCTCTGTGCCTAGCTGGAGAGAACTTGACTGCGGCTAATTTGAAGTCTAGCCTCGACTATTGATTGTGAGAGCTACTTTGAAGTCTAACCTTGGCTACTGACTGTGAGAGCATGCCCTCTTGCCTATGAAGTCAACAACATTCTTCCCCTCTCTTTCCCTCCTCCTTCCTCTCCTTGCCTTCCTCTAGTCTCTTCCTTTTCTTTCTTGAAATAAGGACTTGCTATGTGGCCCAAGCTAGCCTCAGGTTTGTGATCCTCTGGCTCCAGAGCGCTGATTATAGGTGTGAGCCACCACACCTGGCTCCTCCGCCTGTTTTATTGAGGTGTAAGGGCAGAACCATAAACTGTGAACATGCAAATCATACAGTTTGACACTTTGGTATGTGGCTTCATCATAAAGCCACAAAACGATCAGGACAATCAAGTCTGGGAAGATCACACCTTGCGGAGTACTCTCTCTCTGTTGTAGCTCTTCCTGTGGCCTTCTCCCCAGGCAACCCCATTCTGCTTCTAGCCCTGTCATTAATTTACATTTTCTAGATTTTTTTTTTTGGTAGGTTTGAGACAGACTCTTTCTGTGTAGCTCAGGTTGGTTTCTCACTCTTGATCCTCCCACCTCAGCCTGCAGAATGCTAAGATTCCGGTTGCTGAGTCACCATACACAGCGGTGACATTTTATATAATGGAGACACATATATGATGCTGTGGTTCTCAACCTTCCTAACATGGTAACTCTTTAATACAACCCCCATGTTGTGGTGACCTCCAACCATAAAATTATTTCAATGCTACTTCATAACTGTAATTTTGCTACTGTTATGAATTGTAATATACATATCTGATGTAGGATACCTATATGCAACCCCCAATGTGGTGTTGACCCACAGGTTGAGAGCCACGGATATAAAGTGATCTCTCTCTCTCTGTATCTCTCGCTCTCTGTCTGCCTTCTTCTACTCAACACTCTTTTTGGGTAATATTTCAAAGTTGATTGATGATGTCAGTGGTAGGATGTGTGAGGGCATGAGTTCAATTCCCAGCCCCCACTCTTCCCTAAAATCCAGGTTTTCTGAATATGTGTCTATTTGTGGACTGTATTTTGTTCCATGTGTCTATTTTAATGTTGGTAACTCTCTTGACTTCCGTAGTTTTATGATAATGTTTGGAACCTTATATTGATCAGTAGCTCTCTAACTTTAATTTATATTTATTTATTTAAGTTTTTTCAGGGCTTATACTAATTTAAGTTCCTTTCGTTTTTAATTGTATGTGTCTGGGTGTCTTGCTTGGCTGTTCATCTGTGTTTGTGCAGCATCCATGGAGGCCAGAAGAGAGCCCTGGAGCCCCCAGGACTGGAGTTATTGGGCAGTTGTGAGCTGCCATGTGGGTGCTGGGAATCGAATCTGGGTCTTCTGGAAGAGCAGCCAGTGCTACGGACTAATACAGTTTTAAGAAAATACACAATTACTTATTTGCAATGTGTCATTTAAAAAATAAAAAACGAAAAACGATGAACATTCTTGAAGGTTAAGATGCACTTGGGCTGGCATGCCGATGCAGTGGGAGCTATCAGACACCCCTACAGGCCTGAGGCATGGAATGTTGGTGGTTCAGGGCTCTCTGCTGAGTCTCTTTCCCAGAACTGCCGTTTTACAAAGTGACTTATGATCACATTCCCTCCCTAGGAGCAGTGTACATAGAGAGGCTGGTTGGTGAGGCCTGGCCCTTTGCCTTAAGACACCTGTGCAGGACCAAATGGCTTGCAAAGCTCCTGGCGGCATCAGCCAAGGCCTCTGTTGTGAAGTTCAGCCCTCTCCATCCAGTGCCTGCTGTGGTTGCTCCTGCAGGTGTGGTCCCGAGGGTTAGCCTGAGGACATGTGCTAGGAATCAAGCCTGAGACAGATGCTCAGCCTGAAAAAAGTGCAAGGTTGACCCAGCAGGCTCAGGGAGTAGAGGCAGGGATAGCAGCCAAGTGACTCTCTTGCTCACAAAGTGGATAACCTCAAAGAGGTGAGCTCCCTCCCGCAGGTGAAATCGGGAAAGCACTCTCACCTTGGGTGGAGTAGGAAGCACTTGGCAAGCTTCTGCCTCTTCTGTGGTGACACAGTGGGGAAAGAAGGAAGGGTTGAGGAAAATAGGGTGTTTCAGGGCTGCAGGGGAGCCCCGGGGAGAGCTGGAGAAACTAGCTGGTTTCCTTCTCTCGACTCCTGTCCAGGGTGGTGGAGTGCGAGCTGGGAAGGAAGAGCAAATGGGTCCCAAAGAGCTACCCAAGTAATCAAGTGCGTTTTCTCAAACCTGAGTGGTCAGAATGGACTAACGGGCCAGTGCGGTCTCAGGAATGCATTTCCTAACTGCTCTTTCCAAAAGCGTTAGTTAGCGGTCAGTCTTGACACAGATCCCGTCCTACCATGTCTGTAAAATATGTGTGGCATAGATCCTCCCTGCACACACAATTGTTTTTTAACTTAGAATAATATTTATTACTATGGTAATGATTTTTATTGTTACTGTCGAATCAGGACTTCATTATATAGTCCTGTCTGGTCATCACAGAACTCACTATGAAGACCAGGTCCACCATAAATGTATGTTCTCCCTCAAGTGTATGCTCTGCGTCACATGTATGTTCTCCTGCCTCTGCCTGTCAGGTGCTAGGATTACAAGTGCAGAGCTACACCACTGACTAGATTATTATTAATGAATAATTGATGTTAATTAAATATTAGTTATTTTTAATGTTCGATCGCCTTGTGTAAGCTTCACCTTATATGAGGTAAAGACGAACTCACATAATTGGCATATGTAATTATAAAATGTAATCATGAAATTGTAGTAACTAATATGATAATTATGAAGTCTTTTTATTAACTACCTCTCACTTGACCTTTATATTCACTTATGCAGAAGGCTTTTCTCTTTAGTAGAGGGGAAACTGAAGTCCAAAGAAGCAAATGATTTCATGACTCTTGGCCTCATAGGTAACACTGGGATAAGACTTTTAGAATAGAGGTAAACTTGAATTTAAACTTCGGTTTATATAGTAAAACAGGCCATATATATATATATATATATATATATGAGCTGGGTAGTGGTGACACACGCCTTTAATCCCAGCACTCGGGAGGCAGAGGCAGGCGGATCTCTGTGAGTTTGAGGCTAGCCTGGTCTACAAGAGCTAGTTCCAGGACAGGCTCTCAAACTACAGTGAAACCCTGTCTCGAACACACACACACACACACACACACACACACACACACACACACACACACACACACGTGCTGTTCCCTTTACCATAGTCCTTATATTGCCTTTCCTGTCCCTATATAGAAATACAGCCAACTGTGGCAGCTCACACCTGTAATACTAGCACTTAGGATACTGAGCCTGGATTGCATGGTGAGACCAGGCCTGCCTGAATTATAAATGTATGAAACCCATGATTTTGTACAAGGAACACAAAAGGGCTTACTTTTCAGAGGCCTCACACAGAACCTTTCCTCTGGAGGTTTGGAAGTTCTCCTATGAAGTGGCCACCTGCTGTCTCTGGGAAACACCCATCTCAAGACTTTCTAATAACGCGTAATGAAGAAGTGATCTTTCCCTTGCATCAAGTGAGTGGGAAATTGGCCGTCATTAAGATTTCCAGACTTGCCGGGCGGTGGTGGCGCACGCCTTTAATCCCAGCACTTGGGAGGCAGAGGCAGGTGAATCTCTGTGAGTTCGAGACCATCCTGGTCTACAAGAGCTAGTTCCAGGACAGGCTCCAAAGCCACAGAGAAACCCTGTCTCGAAAAACCAAAAAAAAAAAAGATTTCCAGACTTGCCCAACCGGCTTGCTGTGGGGTGCCCAGATCCATTCACACAGGTCCCTGAGGTACCATAGAGAGGGCTGACCAGCAGAACTACTTTGTGTTGCATGAGGATGCGTCACTCAAGGAGAGGTGCGGGGAGGAGGGATCTATGAGGTGAGGCCTGGACACATTCCAGCTATCGGTAACACGGTCCCAGAAGGTTCTAGACGGAATGTTTATGAAACTAGATCCTCACAGGCCTGTCTCACATAGGTCTCACTATACTGGCAGATGATGAGATTTCCCTGCCTTTGCTTCAAACGTGGAAACGGAGGGGTGGGGCGCCTGATTTGCCTAAAGAGTGAAAGCCCTGGGTCCAGTCAGGTCTTCCAGAATGCTAATCTTTCATTTTTATCAGCGTGTTGCACTGAACATAAAGCTTGGCAGGATGACGTCTGCGGCATACCTTCAGGTTTGTATTTAAAATATTCCTTCAACAGTGGGTTAGGGGAAAGGCTGATGGCGGGAAGCCAAGTAGGAGGAGGGGAAGGGAACACCCAGTTGCAACCCAGGGCAACTGAAGTCTTGGGTATCTGCTCCCTCCTTGGGAGGTGTGGGCGTGGGTGCTTCTGCTCTGTGCTCTTGGGTTTGCTCGTGGAAGAGATCTTCCTCCCCACCTTAGCCAGTCCACTGGATTCCCTCACAGTACAGCAGTTCAGCCTCTGAGAGCTGCCTCGTAGGTAACTGTGTTGGGTGCTCTGCTTTTGCAGACTGCTTCCTTTCGTGACCTTGGGTAATGGAAGAAGGTCTAGCAGGCCAGGCTCCTGGCCTCTTCTTTTCTGTCTGCTTTGCCCAGGGCAATGAGGCCTGGCTGGAAGTATTAGTTCCTCTGGTTAAAAGACTCCATCTGCCGGAGCCTCCCTCTGCAGTGAATGTTAGCAACCTCATTCCTGCTGGGAAGCATCAGGTTAGAGATTCACAGGCTTTTTTTTCTCAGTTAATTGCTACCTGTGGCTTCCTCTCAGATCACAGCACCTGCTTTCCTACAGAATGCCAGCCAGCCGGGAGTCAGATGGTATTTACAGCTACACATCTATGGACATGCCTCCCCACCAAATCTATTTTAAATTATATGGATATATTTTTTTTTCTTTTTTACAATGATTTGTTTTCCCATCAAGGAGTTGGTAATCTATAAACTCCCATCACAGTGCAGGTCTCTATTATGACCAAATGACTTTAACGTTTAGGAGATAAGATAAGCTAATAGCTTGTGCACACATGAATGTTGTGAGAGGGCAGATAATAGAGGAGAGGAATAGAACTGGGTAACAATGAGCAGAAGCAATGGCAGAGAACTGTCACTTTTCAAAGGCCTGTCCCTCCCGGAATGTGCTAGTCAGAGCCCTGATTGCTATCAGAAGAAAGGTATAAGGTGGATGCCCTCTTGAACTGAGACTAACCAGCCCAGAGGCCCCAGAGGAGCAGCCCTCATCAGTAGAACAAAGAAGGGTTAGTTCCTGGGATTCTCAAGATTTTTCTAAGCTCTGAGTTTGCATAGATACTCACAAGACTTGACAAATCCCACTGCTGCTTGGAGGAGGAGATTGAACAGTTTCTATAGAATGTTCTAGGCCTTGATCATCCTAACCCTAAGGTATATACATATTGTTCCAGTAGCTGGATGGCTTGGCCCTGATTCTATCAAAACAGAATTGGTTAGCTCTGCGGAGGAGTGAGACAATACAAGGGAAGTTGTAATTCAGTGCGTCTACCCACTCTGAGGAATCAGGGCAACTGTGAGCATCTGGTAGGATCTGAAAGATACTGTTTCCATAATGATACCAATTTTCTTTATTTTTGTTCTGGGATAAGTCTATCTTTTTTTCTCTCTTTTTAGCCTTCATTTTTATTTAACAAGTGGTGCTGGCATAACTGGATATCAACATGTAGAAAAATGAAAATAGGCCCATATCTGTCACCATGCACAAAATTCAAGTCCAAATGGATCAAAGACCTCATCATAAAGCCAGCCACACTGAACCTTATAGAAGAGAAAGTGGGACGTACACTTGAACGCATCGGCACAGGGAACCACTTCCTAAATATAACCCCAGCAGCACAGACACTGAGAGAAACATTTAATAAATGGGACCTCCTGAAACTGAAAAGCTTTTGTAAAGCAAAGAACACGGTCAACAAGACAGCCTACAGAATGGGAAAAGATCTTCACTAGCCTCACATCAGACAGAGGTCCAATCTCCAAAATACACAAAGAACTCAAGAAATTGGTCATCAAAAGATCACATAATCCAATAAAAAAAAACATGGAGTACAGACCTAAATAGAGAACTCTCAACAGAGGAATCTAAAATGGCTGAAAGACACTTAAGGAAATGTTCAACATCCTTAGTCCTCAGAGAAATGCAAATCAAAACAACTCTGAGATTCCATCTTACACCTGTAAGAATGGCCAAGATCAAAAACACTGATGACAACTTATGCTGGAGAGGTTGTGGGGAAAAGGGAACACTTCTGCATTGCTGGTGGGAATGCAAGCTGGTACAGCCTCTTTGGGTCATTTGCTACAAGTTCTTGTGTTCCTGTTCAATGTGTTTCTGCCAGTCCAATGATATCCCACCTAAAGTGACTGAGCTCACGCATGAGCAAACCGGTTCCCCCAACTGTGTTTTGTGTTCTTACATTCCAGTTTATTTTATTTTTTTTCTTCGAAAGAATCATAAATTTTATTTTAATCTTTTCAAATTGTTTTTATTACTCTATACTTTTTTCTCTGCTCCCTTCCCTTTCTCCCCTTTCCTCTTCTACCCTATCCTGTGACCCCCACCCCCATGCTCCCAATTTACTTAGGAGATCTTATCTTTTTCTCCTTCATATGTATGTCTCTCTTAGGGTCTTCTTTGTTGTCTAGGTTCTCTGAGATTATGGACTATAGGCTGTTTTTTCTTCGCTTTATGCCTAAAAGTCACTTATGAGTGAATACATGTTATGTTTGTCTTTCTGGATCTGGGTTACTTCATTCAATATGTTTTTTCTAGATCTATCCATTTGCCTGCAAATTTCAAGATGTCATTATTTTTTACCACTGAGTAGTACTCCATTGTGTAAATGTACCACATTTTCTTAATTCATTCTTTGGTTGAGAGGGATTTAGGTTCTTTCCAGGTTCTGGCTATTACAAATATTGCTGCTATGAACATAGTTGAGCACATGTCCTTGTGGTATGATTGAGATCCTAGGGGATATACCCAAAAGTGGTATTGCAGGGTCTTAAGGTAGATTGTTTCCTAATTTTCTAAGAAACTGCCATATTGATTTCCAAAGTGGTTGTACAAGTTTGCACTCCCACCAACAATGGAGAAACATTCCCCTTACTCCAAGTTCTCTCCAGCATAAGTTGTCATCAGTGTTTTTGATCTTGGCCATTCTTACAGGTGTAAGATGGAATTTCAGAGTTGTTTTGATTTGCATTTATCTGATGATCCAAATTATTTTGAATTTAAAAAGAACATTCATATTTTTTTTGACATTTTCATATATGCATGCAATGTATCTTGATCATATCTACCTCTATTTCTCCACCAAATTCAAGAGTGCTGCCTACATGTGCTTGGGTGCAGAGTCCAGCATGGTCTGCTAGAGCCTGGACAGCCTACCAGTGACCATACCCTACAAGAAAAACATCTTCTCTACAGGAGCCATCAGTTGGCAATAGCTACTCACCTAGGAGAGGAGCCTCATGAGTTCCTCCCCAGTCCACAATGGAATGGTGACTGGCTTGGTCTTGTACAGATAACCACAGCTGATGTGTGTGCTTGAATACATAAGCCTTGCTGTGATGGCTGTTCTTAGCTGCCAACTTGACCCACCTGGCAGGCGGGGAAGGAACCCCAGTTGGTGAATCGTCTCCACCATATTGTTCGCTCATGTTTTGGGTAGTTTGGGCTGCTGGGTTCTCACCCAGGCCAGAGTATAGCTTTCCCTAAAGGGCTTTCCCCAGGGTCCTGACCAGGGCTATAGGCATTAGCTAGTCAGCATGCTATACAATAGAGCTCCAGGGTCCTGAGCAGAACTGTAAGGTTAGCTAGTTGGCATGCTATACAATAGAGCTCCAGGGTCCTGACCAGGGCTATAGCATTAGCTAGTCACCATGCTATACAATAGAGTTCCAAGGTCCTGACCAAGGAATGTTCGCTAGTTTGCATGCTACACAAGAGAGCTCCAGAATAGTCCTCTCAAGTGAAACTGCATCTTTTGGCCAAAAACAGCATTTCCCGTTTTCCAGATGCCACGTTCCCCAATACCCCACCAATCTATCCTGGCAAGCTCTCCAGGAAGCATTTGCTGCACTCTGGAGTTTGAGGAGCACTGCAGCTGGGTATCAACTGCTCCCCAAGCGTGGAACAGCACTCCACCAGAGAGAGCAGCTGAGTGCTGTGCTCTCACTAATGTTGGGCGGAGGAAGTCCCTGAGGGGAGAGAATTTGGAGTGAGAAGGGGCAGAGGAAAGAGCCAGCTCTGACCCAGATTGCTGGGCACAATAGGGGAGGCACACTGAGGGCATGAATGGAGGGCGTGCTTTTATCTTCTTTGCGACCTCCACAGCCAGAGCATCTGCTTTTCCCAGGAGGGATGGCTGCTCCTCCACCCACTCATACTGGAGTGGAAGTAGTTTCCAGCGCATTTCTTTCGGGTCATTTACATTAAAACAAAACAAAACCCAGCATTCTGGGGAGAGCGCTATTCCTAAAGTGGAATTTTAAGCTTGGGGATACCCAGGTAGGAAGCTAACTGGTCATCAGAGCGTGTTCCCCAGGTTCAGAGCCTCCAGCTCTGCCTTCAGCTGTCTGCTGTGATGTCTGGCAGCTCCATCCTTGGGCATGACCAGGCTGCAGAGCTGGGAGGCGGAAGTGGAGGGATTTTCCATCTGCCTTCTGCAATCCCTCCTGGCCCCTTCCTCTGTGTGAGAGGCAGCAATTAACATAACAGGAGCAGACTCTCTTTGTCTCCAGCCCAGACTGTCGGATTTGGGCCTCCCCAACCCAGAGACATGCTAATTATGTCGAAGGGATCCTGGGTGCCTGTTGGCAGGGATCCTTACTCAAAGGATGAGGTTGCCTCCGATGATAAATCTGGTGTAGGTGGAGCCCTGACCCTTCTCATCTGGGAAGCTTGCTACTCCAGCAGCCAGCATTCTCACTAGTAGGCCTCAAATAGCTTCCTCCTCCAATTTCCATAGCTCCTTATAGCAAGGTCAGCGTGCTTGGTCTTGCTATTCGGTAATTTTTATCATCTCACTTGGGATTAGTCCTCTTCTATCTGGACCAATGGTCCCACAGAACTTTTTGGTCTACTTAATTAATCAACAGCTCTTCTCCAGACATGAAGATTAAGGAAGATCAACTAGGATGAAGTGTATGAAAATTTTGGGGTGCAGGAGTTCACAGCCCAGGGAAAAGATCTATCTATCTATCTATCTATCTATCTATCTATCTATCTATCTATCTATCTTCTATTAATCATCTATCTATCATCTATCTATCGTCTATTATCTATCTATCTATCATCTATCTATCTATCCACCTACAGAGGGGATAGGGCAATGTGATGTGTGTGCCTGGGGAGATCCCCAGAACAGTGTGAGATATGCCTGGGAAGAAGTGAGAAAGGAAGGGAGGAGCTTGAGCTGGGAAAGCTTGCTGGAGACGGCAACATCTGAGGAACATTGAGTGTGAGAAGTGGCATATCCCACAGATGTTATAGGCAGAGTTGGGAAGGTTTGACCAGAGTAACACAAATGGGAAAAATTGGGAGCTTTCCTGGGATTGTGTGTGGCCGGGATGGTGGTCAGAAGAACCACCTTGGACAGAAGCAAAGTAGAGAGCAGCTGGGGTTTGAAAAGGTTTTATTTTCCAGACTAAGAAATTTGGGGAGTGGCTTGAGGGTCCTGGACAACAAGCAAAGGATATGTGTGTGTGTGTGTGTGTGTGTGTGTGTATACAGCCTGTGAAGGTCAGGAGACTGCACTGGATCTCCTGGAACTGGAGTTACAGGTGTTCTGAACCACTCCAAATGGGTTCTGGGATTGAACTCTGAGTCACAGGTGCTCTTCACCACCGCCACCTCCCTAGCCCCTCCCTGAAGGCCAAGGGTTTTAGTGCGAGGGTAACAAAGTCAGAGCTGGTTTGGAAATGGGCTACAACGTGGCAAATGGACTGGAAGGGTAACTTGGGGAGACTAGCAGGGGACTGGAGCTGCTTAAGGAGACCAGATGGACAAAGGAAGTCAGGAGGGAGAGGAGAATAGGAGCCTGGGTTCCTGGTGCCTTGGGGACTAAGGTGAAGAGAAAGGAGACAGCATCAGTCTGTGGGTGAGGAGATCTCTTGTGTGCTAAGTGTGAGGTGTCTCTGAGAAGGATAGCATGTGGAACCAATGTATGTGTATGCTCACACGCATACATGTACGCGTGTGTGCGTGTGTGCATGCGTGCATTGTGTGTGTGTGTGTGCATGTGTAGAGGAACTGAAGGGTGTGAGAGTTGCGACAACTGATACCTTAGACAATTTGAATTCTCACCTTGCCTTTTAATAGTTGTGCAAACCAGAGGAAGACAAAGTCTACAAGCTTCTTTATAAGAAATCCCATCCTAACAGATTTCTGAGGAGTAAACAAGACAAGCTAGGCAAGGGTTCTGCACAGTGTCTGGGGGTGCTCGGATCACTGCCCCAAGGTCAGCACCTCAGGGATAAGTTCAAGGGCAACTCCAGCATCCCGTAGAGCAGTTAGGTCATTTGTTCCTGGAACTGGTGTGGCTGTCACATCTGTGCTTAGCTTTGTCCCAAATAGGTTATGAAGAGTCTTAAAAGGGAAGCAGAAGTCACTAGCATCGATTTCGCAAATGGGTGCTGACCACTCCCAAATAATACCTCCATCCTCACTGATGCCTGGAACGTTCCAGTGTTTGCTTCCAAGTGTGACTTGTGGTGTGAGAAGCACACCTGCAAGGCTGTGGTAGTCTCAGCCCAGTCACTTGGAGAGTCTGGATTCTCCAGCTCCAGGACATACTGACCCTGTTCTGGTCCAGAGCAGACCCTGTATGGCGTCCTCCCTGTCCTGCATTGGGAGCACCGAAGGACCGTCTGCTGCTCTAGGAATGGTGAGACACTAGACCACTAAGAGTCAGGTTTGAGCCTCAGTTGGTTGAGCAGAGACTCCCAGAGATCTTTATTATTTCTTCAGGAAAGTAGGAAGGAAGATGCATCCCGGGCATCTCATCATCGTATCAAGGTCCTGGGTTTCTCTGGCATCCGCATCTCTTTCTGTGTCTGATGTGGTCCTCGGCAAACCTGAGTTGCACTGAAACACCCACTGATGAAGTGTAATCTGTAAACATAAAGTAGTTTCCGTAACCCACCATTTCACATGTGATAGCGAATAATATGTTAAAAATCTGAACACTCTTGTAAATAAATAAATAAAAGATCCGTGAGAAAATGTCTTCAGTTTGTGAAATGAACCCTGTCAGTGGAATTGCCCAAGAAAGATGGCATTCCTGGAATAGTTGAGCTCCTTCTAAGAAACTGATAGTTGTAAATTTTAATGCTTCTATTGTTCTTGCAAGACAACGGGTCGGGAACTAATGCTGGTCTTGCTTCTGTAAAAGCTGCTTGCTTGCTGGAGATTACCTGAGTCATCTTCAGGATGTCTGTTGTGAAAGTTAGGTACTGTCTGATGTCCTCATTTGACCGCCCCCCCCCCAAAAAAAAACCCTGTAACTTTGGGGTTTTTACTTTTTTTTGTTTATTTGTTTGTTTTTCGAGACAGGGTTTCTCTGTGGTTTTGGAGCCTGTCCTGGAACTAGCTCTTGTAGACCAGAATGGTCTCGAACTCACAGAGATCCGCCTGCCTCTGCCTCCCAAGTGCTGGGATTAAAGGCGTGCGCCACCACCGCCCGGCTATAAACTCTGCACTAGCAATATTTTTATGCCAAACTCTGAGCATCTCCAATCTCTGACATGGTCCTGGCCAGTATTTAACAAAGCCTCTTATTTGTTAAAATGTATTCACGGCCATGGTGAATCTCTGAGCGACCCTAGACCCCAAACACACGTTGATCCTAAATGGAGAAGTTTACCTTGGCTGAATGATGGGGGCTCCATGCCCTGGGATCTTCTACTCTTACAGTTAAGTCCTGTATCCAGATTGTGCCCCCCAGTTACCTGGAGATCCAGGTAGCCTAGTGTAGCACAGGGTGTCACCTGGAGCTGACCACGCAAAGAGAGAAGTAAGCGCTGTGACTTGATTACTCTTGCTGCATCAATTTGAGGACCCCATCTCTGATCACTGTTACCAGATAGACCTGGAGAGGATGCTGCAATTCTAGCGTCTGCAGTCTGTAAGGTTTCATCCAAAGGGAGAAGCAGAGCATATCCATGGGAAAAAGCTGTGGATATGGAGTACTGGAAGTATTAAGAATTTGTTTTCTCTTCTATAATAGGGTTACTACATAGCTTACTTTTAGGATCAAATGAAATAAAAATGTCATGGTATAAGAGACCAGTCCTTGGATTACAAACCAACTGGATTCTGATTTCAAGATTTCTGACGTAGCAGATAGCATGGGCCTGGAAGGGTCTCCCATATCAGTTTTGGGGTCCTTGAGTGGACGTTACAGACTGCTGCTGCCCATGTGTCTTAACCGCTCCGTCCCATGACAGAGCCAGTTTGCACTCCAAAGCTTTTGGAAGCCTTGCAGCATTTCTGGTGGGAGAGCAAGCCAAGTGTTCCCTGGATATACTCTGGGGCCCTGTGAACAGCCATGGCTGGAGGAGGGTCACACCTCCTTTATCTCTGCCAGAGTGCATTGTTTCCCCAGTGATGACGTGACTGGAATGTGGTACATCTGTGCAGCAGAACAGCCCCGCGTAGGACAATGGAAGGCCAGTTGGAATTCTCCGTGGTAAGGAGCCCCTTAGCTTGGAAGCACTGAGGGCTGCGATTCTCCTTTCTGGGGTGGCTTCAGGGAGGGAGGCACCTTGGGTGGGTTATAAACTGTAGCCACCATTTTATTAAAACACTTGCAGTCAAAGGAGGGGTGGTGGCTTTCTGGGTGAAGGATGGCTGAGTCAAAATATTGGAGTAAAGATGGCAGAGTTTCACAAAATAAAACCAGTTTCACAAAGAGAGCAGTTTTGAAGATGGACGAAAAAGTTCACAGCAAGGTGTTGAGATACATGCTGGTACGGCCAGCCTGGGAGGCTGAGGCAGAAGCATCCTGAATTTGGGGCTAGCCTGGGCTCAGATTATCACACTTTCCCCAGACACGATAAGGAAAACTAAAATTCAGAGTTCTCAGTCTTAAGGAACTCTGTGTGTGATGGAGTTTAGGGATTTCTGGGGGAGTCCTAGAAGTCCTTGATGGAGACCAAAGGCCCCGGGGTCTTCTGGAGCCTTGCTGTGACATGAGTCCTGCACAGCAGTCTCTACCAGCTGCTAGCCCCAGGGCATCATGTCCTCACCCTTGACCTGGGTGCTGACAAGAAATTTTCTTTTTAGAGGTGATGCCAATCCCTTTTGAAATAAAGCAGCTGATTTCAGAACAACTTGTCCCCGGCAGCAAAATCTCTGCATACTTGGAAGGGAAGAAGGAAAGAAGGAGGGAGGGAGGAATGGAGGCAAGGAAGGAGGGAGGAAGGGAGGGAGGGACAGAGGGAAGAAAGGTTGGAAGGAAGGAGGGATTGAGGGACCAAGGGAAGGAAGGAGGGAGGGAAGGAAGGAAGGAAATGTTAATGCCCCAAATCAGCGAAGTCCCCGCAAAAGCCAACAAGAAGACCTAGTCCTGTATGTAAAAGCAAAGAGCCTTTATTTTAATCAAGTTTGCAAACTCGGTCTCTCTGCATGCCCAACATATTGGAATAAACGGAGAGCCCTGAGCTCAGTTAGAATTGGGTTTTTATAGTAGTAAAGGTGGGGGTGAGGGTTTTCTCAGGTCCAGGCTCCCTGATTGACTGGCATTTGTCTAGGAGTGTCCTAATTAAAAACAAAGAATAAGAAGACACCAGAAGCACCTTTAATCCTGCTGGTCATTACATTAGTCGCTGCACTCTGGGCTCCTTCTGTGTCACAATGTAAATCTTGTCCCTCCCAGCACCTGTGCCCTAGATTTCTCGGTCTCCTGATCCTACAGAGTGACTTTTCTCCATTTATCTTTCCCCTTCTCCAGCCTCGCCTCTTCTAACTACATTTAAGTAATGTACACCACCCGCTTGTTTTGTCCACAACACAGCATAGCAACCACCAACTGGTGAGCCTCTCATAGACAGCCTCCCTGAGCGACTTGGCTATCTCCAGATGCCCCAGGTGAACACATAAAACTGTCCCCCATCCCACTTTTGAGATGGGGCTTACTGTGTGGCTCAGGTTGGCTGCAAATGTATGATCTTCTTGCCTCAGCTTCCCAAGTGTTGAGATTTTAGGCTTTCACACACAGTTGCCTTCCCGATTCTTACGCTTCAGCAGAAGGCATGCATTCTTGCCAATAACCTGGGCTCTTGACTGGCTGTGGGCTGTCTCTGTGGGATGGCTGTAGCAGGAGGGTTTCTGTGGTGCCGTGTTTTCTCCTGTCATCCTGAGTGGGACTAGAAAGGAGAGAGGGTGAGGGAGGGGAGGGGAGGCTTGTGATTAGAGCTTGTCTCCCATCTCTGAGAACGAACATCAGATGGTGCTTGGTCCAGATGTATCTCATTTTTATGATGTACTATTAAGGTTGGATTACGGCGAGTTCCCCACAAAGATGACCCTGAAAGTGAGCTCAATTAGGAGACAATCTTGGTCTTTGCAGAGATCTGGCCGAGGTGACACGCCTGAGCAGAGCACTGATCCAAAGGCCAAGGAGAGGGCTGGGCAGAGAGGAAGGTGCTCTGAGAGGGACAGCGGGAGCCAGACCTGATGCTGCAGGGCTGAAAGGATGTCAAGTTTATCTGCTCCCCAGAACTATGCCATAATAATAGACCACGGTGTGGGAGTGGGGGGAGAAAAGGCAAGCGAGTCACCAGGGACCGACCACATGGGCTCAATAGTTCTCACCCTGGGGAGAGTTGCTGAGTGACAGGTAAATAGAAACAGACCACCCCAAAAAAGTTCTTCCAACCATTATCACCTGCCAGTGCTGGGCCTAGCCGTGATAAGTTTAATGGAGGCCCAAGTCTCAGTAGTTTACCCTGAAGCAATACCTGCTTGCAGGAAGGACCATAAACTGAGATTACCTGAGCACCACCCAAGAACAGACCATCCAAAGGAAATGCCTAAAGTTCCAATTGCTGTAGATAGGATCACCTGACAGCACACACTCACCAGGACACCCTAGACAAATGTCAGCCAATCAGGAGTTCTGAACCTTAGAAATCCACCCTCCCCCCCATTTACTACCTTAAAAACTGAACTCTGAGTTGGGTGCTCTCTGATTATTCCAATAAGCTGGACATTCGGAGAGACCGAGTTTGCAAACTTGTATAAAATAAAGGCTCTTTGCTTTTACATACGTGACTCAATCTCCTTGTTGGTTTGGGAGGACTTTGTGGATTTGGGTGTGACGACATAACCTTTCCCATTGGCACAGCATGACTAGGGGCTATGAAGCAGCTTCTGAGTCTTCCTCCCTGACTCTGAGCATGAAGCTCATCTGCCTACTGTGCCTGGCTTCATAGCAGCGGGGACAGCTCCTTGGGAGGTCAGCTGTGGGCTGTCCTCTCCAGCACATTCTCTTTCCGACTTTTCTCTTGATATCCTTCTTCCACTCAACTGCCACTATAGGTATAATTTGGTAAATCATGTCCTCCGGCTCTAACCTGGGTCCTGCCTCCTGCTTCCTGTCCCGGAGGCAGGTCATGCCTCCTGCTTCCTGTCCCGGAGGCAGGTCATGCCTCTTGCTTCCTGTCCCAGGGGCAGATGTCTGCTCAACCGATTTGCTTTAGGAGTTTCCTCCCACTGCCTCTTTAGCAGTGTTCATGGGTTAGAAGGCAACATTCCCCTAAGAACTCTCTCCATGCTGCTCTCCAGGCCCAAGGTGTATAGATTTGATTGATCTTCTCTAACGTCTCTCCAAGGCGTATACTATACTCGACAGTCACTTCCTTTCCCTGCCTTGCCTACAGACATGACCTTCTGCTCCAGCCACCCACCTCCCCCCTGTTTTAGTGTGTGTATCTAACACAATCAAGCGCACACTCACTCTTCCTGTGTGGTGTTCAACCTGGGGGATCTACTCCTGACCTATCCAATCTGGGGCTGAGCCCCTCCTCACTCAAAATCTCACTTTCAGTATCACCAAAGACAGGTTGGGCCAGAGGGGCTTCATAGGCTCCTACTCAGCCCTGTGATCATCTAACTTTGTTCCCAGTTCCTGTCTCTTCGGCTGTATGTTAGCCAGGGTGCTCTAGAGAAACAGAACCAATAGGATGCATATGAAGAGAGATTTATTTTAATCAGGAAGAGGCTTACATGACTGAGGAGGCTGGTGGTTCAAAATCTGCAGAGTGCACCAGTGCACAGACCCACAAGACCTGAAAAGCTGATACTTAAGAAAGCAGTCAGGAGGCTGTAGCCATCTTGCGTGTGTGTGTGTGTCTTGTTCTCTTTTCTTCCCAATTCCTCTTCTCTTTTGTGTTTATTTTCTTTCCTCCTCCTCCTCTCACTCTTTCTCCATCTTTTAAAAAATCCTCCTGCCTCAGCCTCCAGAGTAACTGAGATTACTGGTCTGCACCACCAAACTTTCTTTTTTTTTTTTTTTCCAGTTAATGCCATTGCTATGGTTTGAATGTCTCTATGTGTTGTGTTGGTGATTTAACCCTGATTAATACTGATTAATGTATTTGGAGGCGGCAGAAGTAGGGTCAGTCAAGACCATCTCTGCAGGCTGTGGGGATGAGTTTAGTAGCTCAGGCCTATCAGCTCTGCGATTCTGCAAGATGCCTTCGTCCCTATGGATGATGACTATGAACTATGTACATGTTAATTCTTTATAAACCACCTGATGTCAGGCATTTCGTTAAGGCAACAATGACAACAACAACAACAACAACAAAAGGGATGAAGACAATCTTTGACAGATTGGATGCTCTTCACTCTCTGCTTTAAATATTAATCTCATTTTTTCTTAAAAAAGCCTTTTTAGAAACATGTAGAATGATAGTAGATCAAATATCTGACTTGCCTAGCCAAGTTGGCAAACACAAGCAACCGTTTCAATCTGATCATCTTGCTCTGTGAAGTTATCCCTCACGGCCTGGTTGTTGTCTGTCCTGGGCCCTGAGGGCCAACCTGCCAGTATCTTCCCATTGAGTACCGATTGTGCCCCAGATGAGTGGAACAGAAGGGCATGTGAAGGCCGGTCAGAGAATCCATGCACGAGCCTCGCAGCAAAGCCTGAGACAATGACTGTGACCACGAAACTTATTTAGTTACTTAATGTCGATGCTTTACAAAGTACTGAAAAGATAAAGTTAATGAAACTACTTTCACAATGCTAAAAATAAAATTAGCTATAGGAATGATGTATGGGAGCTATGCATATTTATTCCAATACAAAGAGAAAGGGTTGTAGCTGATGTTACAAGTGGAATTCTTAAAGAAGGGATAGCATGGAAATCAGAAGTAAAGCATGCTATATTCAATTTGGTTAGTGGAAAAGTAACTCTTCATCCCCTTTCTTAGATATTTAAGAGATTTGTTGAAAATGAAGATTCCAAATTTCCCGTGTTTTCTTCCCTCTAATGTGTACCATTTCCATTCTCCTTTTAAAATAATCTTTTAAACATATTTTATCTGAGAATTTCATACATATGTACCATGTATTTTGCTCACAGCCAGCCCTTCCCCTGCACCTCCTCCCAGACTCCCCCACCATGTCTTCTTCCCAAACCTTTATTACCCACAATACAATCAATGCTGTCCTGTGTTCAGGGTGTAGGGCCACCCGCTGGAGCGTGGGTAACCTCCCAGGGGCCACACCCCTAAAGAAAGACACTTGCCCTCTCCCAAAGCCGTTAACTGCCAATAGCTCCTCAGTGGGAGGTGGGGCCGCAGAAGACTACAGGATTTGTAATCTCAAGTCGTGGATTTCAACTTCCTTATCTTCATTTCCTCTTCAGTAAAACTGGGGATAGTTTGTGCGATTAAATACGATAGTGGGGTGTGAGTGCCCGCTGTGTAGCAGAGGTGGAGCAAGGGACACAAGACAGTTAGATACTGGTTCCCTGGGTCCCTTCCTTTCTCCCTCCTGCCATCCCCACTTAGTCGCAGTGCCAAGTTTGTGATAAGCATCTTGCTTTATGGTATAGTTTTCTGTTTCTTCTTGTCATGTGCATTTGGCCCTTTGGCCAGACTCAAGCATAAAAATCTCCTATCTGACTGCTCACCCTGGGATGACCTTTGATTTTATTTCCTAGTCTCCATTTTTAC
This sequence comes from Chionomys nivalis, assembly GCF_950005125.1. Taxonomy (NCBI): domain Eukaryota; kingdom Metazoa; phylum Chordata; class Mammalia; order Rodentia; family Cricetidae; genus Chionomys; species Chionomys nivalis. The sequence continues at coordinate 12,358,197 of NC_080099.1, forward strand.
CGCCTCTCTCACCAGTTTCCGCTCCCTGGCTGTGGGTGGGGGTTAGTGCTTCTCCGGTGTTGGCTCCTTCCAGAAGGTAGGCTCATTCATTTCAACACTTCTTTTTTCTCCTCTTGGAGACAACCCTGTGTGACTGAGACCCAGGATGGTTCCTGATGAAGACAGTGGAAAATTGCAAGGCTCAGCACAAGTCCACACAGCTGCAGGGTTTTTACCTCTGTGGCCATATACAACCTTAGGAATAGATCAGAATAGCGGCCTTTGCTTGTTCCACCCAGCTACTGTGTTCTGGGGTGCTGGTCTAAGTCTTATTACAGACCACTTTCCAGTTCGGATAAATAGTAGCCTTGGAGAAAGTGCAGTCATGTGTCAGTGAGGCCAGGTTTCTCTAGAATGAGCCACGAGTGACGAGCTTTTGTGTTATCCACAGCAAGTGATCTTGGTGGCGACACAGGCTAAGAAGAAAGAAAGGAATCCAGGTCTTTATCACCAAATACTTTGAATACTTGATTTTGTGGAAATAAAAGCAGAATGCTACTGAAGAGCACCGTGGAATTGTGGGTGTCCGTCTGGGCTAACGGGATAGACTGCTGAGGCCAAAGGGAGCCACCCGAGTGAGCAGGAAGCCCAGCTTGGCTGAAACTTCTCTACCAGTGGTTCTGGTTTGCTCATTCTGTGTCTGAAGCCCAGGATCAGTCCTTAAAGGACTTACAGCCTGCAATAAGAACCACTAATTGGCTTAGAACCACACTTGTAATCATCAATTCCTTGTTCAGAGTAGCAGAACATGGCATCAGACTCCCAAGTAAGCTGCTACTCCCTCCCACACACACTTATCTCTCCCCCCGTCATTGTTCTTCTGTCTTGGAGGGATTATAGTAGGACCCAAGAAAAAGATTCATGTTCCTTGGGCTGGCCACATGATTCTAGCCTCGTAGGTACGGGAGCTGCAGTGCTAACCAAGCACCGTGTGACCTGAAATGAATTCCTTTAGGGCCCATATTGGGCCTCAACGTGACACCCAGTGCATGACCAAGAACATGTGATTCCAGCATAGATGATCTAGGTGGATGATCTCAGGCGCTACCACACGCAGAGGAGCTAGCGACAGTGAACTGATGCTTGGGAAAGGAGGCTCTTTTTGTTTTGTTTTTCGTTTTCTGAGACAGGGTTTCTCTGTAGCTTTGGAGCCTATCCTGGAACTCACTCTGTAGACCAGGCTGGCCTTACACTCACAGAAATCTGCCTGCCTCTGCCTCCCAGGTGCTGGGATTAAAGGCGTGTTCTACTATTGCCGGTCAGGAGACTCATTCTTTTTTGAGGGTGTGATCGTGATCAGCAGTGGATTTCCCACAGCCATGCACATATGAGTAGCACCTGTCTAAACTTAGTGGCTTACCCTTCTCGCAAAAGTATGAGCTGGGAGGGGTATACCAGGAAAGATGACGAGGTAAGTTTGGAGGAGGAAGTGGGGAGTAGAGATATATGATCATGTTTCATTGCATACATGTCTTAAATTACTAAAAATAAAAAAATAAAATAAAAACAAAAATATGTGCTTGGTTCTCAGAGATGCTCACACAGACTCCCTACCCAGTTTTGAAAATCTTCACCCATTCTAATTTCCCATCTCAATAGAAGGAACAATATTTCAAGAAGATATAACAACTGTAAATATATTTACACCAAATGTGAGGGCTCATAGTTTTGTAAACAAATATTAATAGATATAAAGAAACACATGGGTCCTGATACAATTAAAATGAATCACTTTAGAACCCCACACTCATCAATAAGTATAGGTCTCCCAAAGGAAAAATCAACAATGAAAACATTGTCATTAAACTACACCATATGTGATTGACATCAGCCGAGCATTCTGTCCAATAGCTGCAAAACACTTTCTTCTCAGTAGTCCGGGGACTTTTACCAAAAATAGACCAAATTCTAGGATACAAAGCAAGTCTTCACAAATACAAAAGATTTTTAAAAATTATTCTATCTTGTCAGATCATAACTGAATAAAACTAAAAACAAATAGTAAGAGAAACTATATAAACACATTATACTGTTTATATATCCCAGGCTGGCCTGAAATTTACTGTGTTGCCCAGTCTGGCCTTTAGCTTTCAATGCTCCTCTTTCTTCACCTTCTGCGTGTCAGAATTGCAGTAACTTCCCAACTACTAGTATACTATACTGGTCAGTGGAGAAACTAGGAAGTTTTAGAATTGCTATACTCAAATGAACGGAAAGCTACTCAGAATAACCTTTAGTTTACAAAGAAGTCAGTCTAGGAGGAAACTTTGTAGCTATCAATGCTCACACTAAAGAAATCAGACCTCAAACAAATACCTTAATGATGTACTCCTCCTAAGGCCTTAGAAAAATACAAATAAAGCGGAAGGCAATAATAAAGATCCGGGGAGGAATCTCTGAAACAGACAATGAACAAGAAGAAGAATACCCAGGTAAGACAAACTTTGAAAAGAAGGATAAACTGCTAGTCAGTCTAGTTCTTCCATCTCCGGCTGTTTTGGAAGAGAGGGTTCACTGGTGCTTGCGTTTTTTTTTTTTAATTTTCGAGACAGGGTTTCTCTGTAGCTTTTTGGTTCCTGTCCTGGAACTAGCGCTTGTAGACCAGGCTGGCCTCGAACTCACAGAGATCCGCCTGCCTCTGCCTCCCGAGTGCTGGGATTAAAGGCGTGAGCCACCACCACCCGGCGGTGCTTGCGGTTTTTGTCTTTGGACTGGCGTCCCTCCCTTCCTTCCTCCTTCCTCCCTCTCTCTCTCCCTCCCTTCCAGGAACATGAGGAAGGGGAATAGAAAGCAGTTGAGCAAAAGCCCTCCCAGGACCCTGGGGACACGGAGCAGAAAGAGGAAGTGCTCCCAGAGGCAGGGTCTTCTTTGACCTGTACATCAGTTCCACGGAGTTGTAGGCAGCTCTTCAGGGGTTTGTGTAAACTCCCTCTGGAAGGAAAGCGACTGAATTAGCTGTGAGGCATGCCAACAAGGCCATCACTGTAGCTGCCTTCTGCTTTGGGCCCGGGCTTCCCCTGGGAAACTGGAGGGTAATGAAAGGCACAGAACTGGCAAACTGTCGGTGTGGCTGATGATGCTGGCACAGGCCACCAAGGGCTAGGAGCCAGACTACAGGGGCTGACGCTATGCCTGGGCTGTTCTCGCAGGAAGGCTACTGCCGGCAAACCCAGTGTGGGTTCCTGAAATTGGACACAGAGCTCATGGGGACAGATCTTTGATAAACTCTTACACTTTTCAAATCTCTCTTGCGTGTCTGATCTCCTGGTGATCCTCTGGGCCTTTTGAGTCTTTAAACCCCTCCCCCTTTGGTCAGTTCCAAGATACAACCTTATGAATTAAACTGGGCACAAACATCCACGCCCAATCTTGACCCTCTCCCACCGCATCTTTCTTCCCCTTTTTATCGCTATCAGCTATCAGATAGAGCCTGGCAGGGAAGGAGGTGGTAGGGAGCCCATTCTCCACTTCCCTTGGATATACCCAATCTTCTTCATCTTTATTCAACAACTTTATTTCCTATGCTCTACAAGTGACCTCTGGTGACAACCGTCTTCCACTGGTCCCTCTTGAACTCCAGTGGCTCCAACTTTTATCTACAACTTTGCACATTGTCAGGGAACCAAAGTTTCATGTGGGCAAAGTCTCTCATCCCAGCTGGGTCAAAGAGGACAAGGGATGGGCCCTGGGCACTCACATGTCCCACACACTTGTACAGGCTGGCTTCCCTGGACTCCCTGGCTGTTCCCAGTTTCTCTATGATCATAAGGCATTGAAGGGAATGACCAGTTCCCCGACTTGGTTTCCACAAAGGTCCATGCCCTCGGTGGGTATCTAAAGAAAACGCTGCCAGGACAAAAGTGGTCCATTTACTGCTCATTCTTTTGTTCAGTCAACCCTTCCCTCCTATGAGGTCCATTGAGGGCCAGTGTAGGTAATGCATGGTTCCAGGGAGCCTGACAGCTTGCTGGGGTGGAGTGGAGGAGAGGGGTGACATGAAGCAGAGAGACTATAAGCACATCAGGATGTGATTACATGGCTCTGATGCTTGACCTGAACCATGGGTTGACTGAGGAGGCAGGAGAAGGACCGTGGGGCTATGGCAGTGTGGGGAGGTCTAGAGGAAAAAGCCTGTTCCGGGTCCTCGAAGGAAGGGCAGAATTTAGATACATGGAAGAGAATGTGGAAGAGCTTCCATACTGAAAAACAAGTGAGCAAAACCTAGCGCTCTGCCGTGGGCACAGCATGTTCGGGGCAGGAGGGCAAGGGGCTGGCACATGTAAATGTTGGCTCCATGCTGCTCTCTGGAGGCATCAGGGCCTGCAGGCTAACACTGGCCATTCCAGGCCTTGTCTGGGTATCGCTTTGGTAACCAAGAATGCATTCAGAGGCCTGCTGGTTTGCCTCTTCCCATGCCCTACAAGTAGGCCCACCCCCCGGGGCCCTAAACCCTGTCCAAACTATTCTTGTCTTGCTCCAGGCCCAGAGGTGGCCAGAGAAGTTGGAAAGGCAAAGTTGTTTGATTTTTGAGGCTCCCTGAGCCGGCCAGGTGGAAGGCGGCCAGGGAGGCAGCAGCTGGTGACAGCCTGCCTGCGTTAGATAGCCCGCAGCTACTCCAGGGAACAATTGGGCAGAAGCAGGGGTTGCCAGTCAGGGAACACGGGCCAGTGGAATTCTGAACAAGGTCAAAGTCCAATTTGGTACAGCGCTTTATTACCAATTTAAATCTCATTTTTTCTCCTAGAGAGTCTGCCACCCCTGCAAAAGAAGTCAGGACTGCCACAGAGAAATTTGCATTTAAAGACCCATCGCCTAGCTTGAGCACCTTTGCGGTCAGATTCGGAAAGCGCTGTTTGGCCTAGACCTGGCTACTTATTTGTTGGGGGGGTACGGGGGCGCGGGGAGGAGAATCACAAACAAAACGTTTTGCCGCTTTCAGTCTGGGGAAGGATCCCAAGGTATCCAAGCCATGCAGGTGGTAGGTGGAAGGTTCTAGAAGGAGCAAATGGCATGTCCTCCCCGCCCCTTTTGAGATGAGGTTTTGAGACCAGCTGGTCTGGAATTCTTAGAGTTCTGACTGCTTTTGCTTTCTGGGAGCTGCATCTCCAAGCCCTGGTGTGAGTCTTTCTTTTTTAAAATCTGAGGCTGGAGGAAATTATCAAGAGAAAGGCATTCACATCCTGGGGGTGGGTAGGGAACTTCCAGGGCCTCCCGCTGGAATCTGGGGTGTTAGAGTATGAAATTAACAGCAGAGGAGGTTGACTTGTTGGGAAAATTGGGGTTGGGGAGGCGAAATTCTGTGACAGTGTTTGCTTGATTAAGTGCAGGTACATGATTTGGTTTAAATGCAATCTCTTGTTAATGGACCTTGGTGGCTCAGAAGTCCGACTAACAAATGGACTGCTTCCAGCATTTTCCAGTAATACCCCCATCTCTGTTACACCAGCTCAAGGTAAAGACAGAAAAGCTCCCCTCCTCCATACACCACAGAATCCTTTGGTCTGCTCTGACTCCCTGATATTACACCTTTACTGGATAATCCAGATATTGTTGCAAAGATGGGCATCAAAGCCTGGGTGTTTTCTGGTGCTTGGTCTCAGCTTTACCAGTCTGAGAAGAGGGAGGGCGTGGTAGTGCCATCTGGGCACAGTATCCGGGGTCATGGGGTTAGTGACCTTCTGCAGTGAGATTTGCTCGCTGGTACCCTCAAAGGCAGGGCCTGTTGCAATCCCCTGTCTGTTTGTTGGGTGGGGACGTCAAGACTGGGTTACCTAACACCCTTTGCCCAGGAGCCTGCAGAGATATTCTCCTCCCTCCCTTTCCCCCTTCCCCTCTCCTTCCCTTTTCCCCCTCCTCTTTCTCCTTCCTTCCACCTCTTCCTCTCCCTTCCCTCCCCTTCTTCTCACTTACTTCCCCTTTTTCTCCCTCCCCTCCCCTTCTTCTCTCTCTGCCTCCCCTTCTCCCCCTTCCTCCTCCCCCTCTGTTTCTCCTCGTCCCTTGTCCCTCCCCTCTCCTTCCCTTTATCCCCCTTCTTGCCCTCTCCCCATTCCCTTTCCCCTCTCCCTCCCTGTTCCCTTTCCCTTCTCCCTTTCCCCTCCCCTCTGCCTCCCCACTCCTTTCCACCTTCCTCTCTCCCTTCCCATCCTCTCCCTCTTCTGCTGGAGATACCTTCTGTGCATCCTGCAGCTAACTCAATGGTCGAGCAGGCTTGGCTGGCTGGCCTGAGCTCCCTCAAGCCCTCTTGTGGTGTGGGGAGCACACTTCCACAGTTCTGCTGTGGAAGCTGCAGAGGTGTGTGTGTGTGTGTATGTGTGTGTGGGTGTGTTAACAGTCTCTTCTCATCCGTGAAGAAATAAGAAAGAAGACACCCAGGCCCCATGAGGGTTCTCTGAGGAGCAGTCAGTTTCTTCTGAGGGTTCTTGTTAGTGTCTGCCCCTGGCAGGAGAGCAGCAGTTACTTAAAGATAGCCACTAGATAGATAAGCAGGCCCAAATCCTCTGTAAAACGACACATTCCCCATTTGGGAAAACCCAGCCTTCCTTAGCCCTCTTTGTCATTTATTTTAGAAGTGGCAGGAGCTTTGCTGGGACACATTTAGGGCCCTCTTTTTCCAATCAGAAATCCTAGTTGTCCCAGATCTCAGGGCTTAAAGGAGCAAGGCCACTGGTTGCCATCTATGGCATCTTACTGTCTTTCCACACAGTCTTGTCTAGCCCTGCCTGCCTCTGCTGTCACTCAGTGTCACTGTCCCAACCTGGCCCTCTGTCACCCCACCCCCTTCATGTCATCTGGCCATGGATCCCACGTGTCCTCCACAACACATGTGGAATGCCTGCTTCTTCCCTAGGTGCCAATCAAATGTTATTATCCCTTCTGGATCCAACTCTGGGAGAACTCCCTCCTCGGCAAGTGACTTCTCTGCATTCCTTGAGGTGACTTTTAGAGTCAGGCCTGTGTAGGCCTGTAATCCCAGCTTTCTAGAGGCTGAGGCAGGAGGATCAAAAACTCAGAGCCAAGCCTGGGATATAGATGAAGTTCAAAGCTAGCTTGGGCTATGATGTGTGAGTCTTGATCAGTGGTTCCTCTACATCCCGGGGTGCTTCCCCTGGCCTGGAGAGGGAGCCCTGGAAGACACTTGCTGACTTTCTCCACTGGGCATGTGTCTCTCTGCTTTGGATGGGTCTTTTCTCTCCTGTGTTCAGAGTGTACTCTTTATTTTATCCATTATTTTTTCTGAGACAGGGTCTTTGTAGCCTAGGCTAGCCTAGAACTTGCTGTCCTCGTGTCTCAGCCGAGATGATGATGGGTGTCCTCCGTCACACACTTCTGAGGTCACAGAAGGTGTAGCCCACACCTCACCGCTCCCCCCCTGTCACAGATGACCCGGTAGCATTCCCATGCAGGTGTTCAGTGACAGCTGGGTTCTGTAAATGAGGAGAGACTTGACAGTGGGTTTCTTTCTGCTTCAGCCATGCCCATTTCTTCACTCTTCCTGCTCCCTGCCTCTCTGGATGGCCATGCCCACTCATTCTGCTTCCTTCCCTTCTGTCGGTCCACCAAGTCCTGTCTAGTATCGCCAAGGCAAGACTGAGCTAGGATGTCAGTCACACCCTGGTCTAGACCTCCCAGAACTGGAAGATGAGTCTTAATTTATTCTTGGGTTCTCAAGAAATACCATTCCTTATATCCTGTCCAAGAACTTGGTGTTGATATCATATCTTCAGCCAGCTGACTAACCAGAAATGAAGCCAACGTCTTTCTTTGGTCCCCCCTTAGTGTGGCTGGGTAAAACCTCTCCTGCCTCGTATCGCTAGTTCATACAGGTCATAGTGAAGATGTCCCTCCTGGCAGTGTGGCTTCTACAGCTTTGATGTTCTGCATCTTGCTGGTCACCTCTGAACAGGGCTTCAGTGGTGAGACCGGAGCCCTAGGTCCAGCCTCTCAGGGTGTACGTGGTCATTGCTCCTGAGGACCCTTGAGCTTGGGGTGCTTCCATGGAGCTTGTTACAATTCTCACGATCTGGGGGATGCATGGATCACTCCCCAACCCCAGTTTTATTTACTTTTCTGAGAGAAGATCTCACTCAGTAGCCCAGGTTGGTCTCACAATCTAAGTGATCCTGTTTCTGCTTCCAGAGTGCTGGAAGGACAGACAGGTACCGCCACATCTGGCCTAATTCTAAATTGTCTTCAACTGCTCTTTGTCCTTGGCAAACCAGCAAATATTACACAAATATTCCTCAGCAATGACAGTAGCCTGCTACTCACTTGAACTGGGTAGGCAGAGGGCAGAGGAATGGGTTCCGGGAACTGTCATTTCGGTTTTCTCCCTCTCCCTCTCTGTCATGCTGTAGATGAAACCCAGAACCTCTCCCCTCCAGCCCCACCGAACCTTCTTTTCTGAGCACCTTTCAAGTGATGTAAACATTATTTAAGTGTTCTTTGTAGCTGCGATACACCTGTTTTGCTAGTGAAATCACAAACATGTGAAGTCTGTTTTCTTCTTCGTTCCTTAGGAGCGGCTTGCATCTCACTACGCATTCTGTAGGCGAGCCTCCGGGCTTGTTGACCAATTCTTTGGTTTCCAAGTTAGTTCATCAGAGAATGATGCTGGCTCTCCTCCAGCTTCTTGGAAAACTGGTCTTTTTGCCTTGGCAGCCTCTGATGCTTTCTGTGCCCAAGAAGACACCAGCTCTACTCACAGCCTGTTTCTTCTCCCCAGCCCACATGCTGCTTGCCTTGGCCCGGCACCAGGAAGACAGCCCACAGCAAAGGGCAAGCCCTTTTTCCATCCAGCCTGGGAACTGGCTGGAGCAGAATGGAGCTATCTGGTCCTAGCCCCGTGTTAGGGAGACTGAGGGGGGCTGTTGGAGAGTTTAGGAGTGTCTCCTTTCTTCCTCTCATGTGTGAGAGAAGGCCCAGCGGCAAGGAGGCAAGAGAACTCCACAAAGAGCAGCGTTACAGTCATAGCTCATCTGGGGTTCATCCTAGGAACCCCCTCCTTCCCTTCCCTTTATACCTCAAAGCGATGCTGTAGTCTTACCAATGTAGAATGATCCACAGCTGATGTTGAGCAAATAAAACTGTTGTATAAAAGTGTGACAAAATATGCATCCTGCAGAGGGAGTCATGATTATAAATGGTAGTCATAGCAAGTACGCATCTACTATACTGTAGCATTTATTGTTATTTTAGAATTTATTTCTTTTACACACACACACACACACACACACACACACACACACACACAGTTCCCCATAAGAAGTCATCCCTGTTATGCCAACAGTGGCCTCACCCATCTTGGTTCTATGGCTCTTGCTCACATAATATTTTGTATGGTTGACTTTATCTTACTCTGTTTTGTTCATTGGGATCCTTAAGTATACACAACTCACGGCTCATGTTGTTACTAAGAATCCACACTGAGAAATTCATCTGGAAGTGCAGTAAAAAGATTAAAGGGGGACAATCAGTGCAGGTCATTGCTCACCAGGGCGGCATGTAGGCTTCTACCATAGCCAGCACTGGGGAGAACCAAGCCAAGTGATGGAAGTTGTTAAGGGGTTTGCTTTGCTAAGCCAAACACAGTAGAAGGGTCTGTGTCAGATGTGAAAAAGGTTTTTTCTTTCTTATCTTTTTCTCCACTTTTCAATACAATGTTTCTCTATATAGGTCCAGATGTCCTGGAACTCACTGTTAACCAGGTTGGCCTCAAACTCACAGAGATCTGCCTGTCTCTGCCTCCCAAGTGCTGGGATTTAAAGGTGTGTGCCACCACTGCCCAGCGTGAAAGAGTTTCTGGCAACCTGTTTAGAAAACCAAATGCCAATGTCTGTCCCAGAACCAGGGCTACTGAGGCTTCCACAGAAAGCTAGTGGTGTTGAAGGGAGAAGGCAGGGGGTGGGGACTGGTAAGATATGTCAGTGGATAAAGGTGCTTGTGGCTAGGTATGATGACCCAAGTTCCATGCCTGGGACCCGCAAGGTGGGTGGAAGGACACAGTTGACTTTCTTGTTATTCTCTGACCTCCACATGAGCTCCATGGCATACACACCCCCTCTTCTACCAGATAAATAAAATTATTGTTATTTTTTTTAAATTAAAAGTCTCAACTGAATGCTTCTTTGAACTTACTTCTAGCTCTGTTCTCTTGAAACTTGGAGGTGAGTGGTGAGCCTGCTAGGGCTGACATGAAGGCCCCAGAGCCTTGGAAACTCCAAAAACAATGATGGAGAAGGAAAATAGTTGCCAAAATGAAGCCTCATTAGTGAGGAAGACTCTGTACAACAGGTGAGAACAACTAACAACTCAGTCTCAGGAGTCCTTGTCACTAATGTATCTGTTGCTGACTCATGGTTGTTAGTTTAAATTTTCTTTATTTTTTTAGACAGGATCTCCCTATGTAGCTCTGGCTGACCTGGGATTTGCTACCTAGACCAGGCTAGCCTCCAAGTCATAGATATCAGCTCACTTCTCCCTCCCGCCTTGGGTTTAAAGTTATGCACCACCATGCCCAGCCCCCTCAGGCCTTTTTTTTTTTTTTTTTTTTTTTGTAATCATCTTTTCTCCCACCCTTACAATCACCATCTGTCTTTATAGAGTTGTTGATTTGTTTCTTGGTGGTATAGAAATGAAGTCATCAATCTTTTGAATTGGATGTCTCTCATTTAGCACAAGCTTCAAGTTTGTGGCAAGCACCAGCCTTTGCTCCTCTTCACAGCTGAGTGGTTCCATTTTTTCAGCATATTTGTGCTGACAGGCCATGGGCTATTTTGTGCAGTATGAATAATGCACGGTAATTTACTAATTCCTCTGCGGAAGGATTGCAACTTCTAGGAGGATCGCTGATTTGTACGGTAAGGATATGTTTAGCATTTAAAGAAATGCCCAAAGAAGCATTTAAAATGCCACAAAGTGAGGTCACAAAGTTTGTTAGTTTCAGAGGAAGTATGAGGCATGAAGCCACCATCTTCTAGATCATTCTGGCCTAGGATTTCATGCTTGCATTGACTCCCTGACTCCATACAGACAAGACACAGCCCTAACATAGCCTCTTCCTGGTTATTAGTTATTATTAGGTGTTAGTCAGTTATTATCTGGAACTTACAACATAAACAACTAACTTCCAACCAGTGTCCTGCGCCATTCTTGCTAAACAAAGCCAATGCAAAAACTGGCTTGCCAGAGTTGTTCCCCACAGCCCGCTCCTCCCCAGGCTCTTTGGATGCAATTTCAGAAGCCATTCCAGGCAGCTGTCAAGGGGTTTTCCTTCTTGTGATGCCGTTCTCAGGGTGCCTCAAGTTGCTTTCATTGATTGTCTTTTGCTCAGACACCAGGGAGAGCAGGAAGCCTGAGCTGGAAGATGAGGAGGATGAGCAGTCTGTCTTTCCGTCTCTCTCCACATCTTTCTCTAAGCAGGGTGGCTGGTGCACCTTCTGCTCACCAGCTGAAGGCAGCATGGTGCTTGACCAGCTGAGGAGCCCTGAGACTATGGCCCCTCTCAGAGACTTTGGGAAACACCTGGAAGAGCTTAGTGTTTGTGTATGCAGAGCTTAAGTTTTATCTGCTTGTCAGGGGACCGCAGGACCATTATGAAGAAACATTGTGGACCTGTCCAAGCGGTGGCCAGTGGTCTGGTTCCTGCCCAGTCATGTCTAGTTTGTTTCTTCTTTCCAGGAGATTTTGTTTCTCTTTTCTTTCTTCCTAAGGCCCTGAGCCAATGAAGCACCTGAGAGGAGACCCCAACACCAAGGCTGTGGGCATGAACACTCCCTGACCGAAGAGCTTTGAACCATCAGGTCACCTGCGTGGATAACATGAGCCAGGCCCTCATTTCACTGTGTTTCTGTCATTCATGTCGCTCCCCACCTCTGGGTAGCACAGTCAATGCAGCCTTCAGTCTCTGCTCCCTTCAGTCTCTGGTGGAAACCACCAGGCTGAAGCAGTCGGTATGTGAGTGCACAGCTGAGCCTGGGCTCAAGATGGTTTTCCACACACCTTACTCCAGGTTTCCAGAGCTGGTGTCCTGAGAGTGGAGTCTCCTTCCTTGGGGGCCTTGGATGTGCATGGATCTGGGCCTTGGGAACAAAGGGGAGAGGACAGACATGCTGGAGTGCCTCAGGAAACGCTGTAGCATGGAGGAATGCTCTTGGACCAGAGTAGCCTAGGAGGAGACAATGCCCTGTGCCCTGTGGGTTATTCCCTTGTGGTGGGGCTCAGCTGGGGGAAAATGCCCGGCCCAAGTTCATCTGCTCTTCCCTCATGATGCTTAAAATTCTAGGTGAGGTTCAGAAATAATGATGCCAAGGTGACTTATTTTAACTCACTGGACTTTCCTGTGTGAGTAGGTTGTCAATCTCCAAGCCAAACTCAAGGACGATGGGACTATTTCTCCTGTTTCATACAGAAGGACCACTCAGCCGTGTGCGGAGGATGCAGAGAAGGATGCAGGTGGCTTTCTTCCTGTCCTCTCTGTCATTATCATGCCGAAGCAAGCAACAGACTCTTCTGAGCTTGCTTTCTTGGCCTGAATATAACTTTAGAGCTCATAAGATGCTTTTCATTTATACATCATGCATATCAGTTCAAGGTAGGCCTTCATGTGCTGATCCGGAGGGTCTCCTGGACAGACTGTTAGAAACAGAGATCAACACGTGGAATGTGGAGCAATCTGTTCCTACCTGAGGTTTTTTTTTAAGGCTATATATCTATAACACACACGTCTCTGCTGTCACTGAGAGGACATGAGGGATAAAGTGGCTGCAGTGGGCTCAGAGCTGGGGTGACAGATGGTTGATATCTCTTTGTCAGCTTTCGTTCCTTTCACTCTTATGCCTTTTATGTACATTAGAGACCATACACGTGATAAACTCATACAACTCTAGTTTAAGGACTGTGAGTGACCTTGAGGTTTTCTTTTGGAGCCAACAGAGAAGGCAAACATCGTGAGACTGTCCCCTGAGGGGGCTATGGGAGACCTCTAGATTTGTTGATATCATATATTCGGAGAGTTATGGGCTTTGGAATTGAATACACACAGTTAAATTTTTATCTCTGGTTTTTACACTTGGAGAATTGTCGGAGGTTGTAGGATGTCCCCCTTTTGCTGTCTCTTCTAAAATCTAGAGCCCCTAAGGTTCAGAAGAGAAGACCGTCCTGTGTCTCTGGGGGCACTTTTGTTTTTAAATCGTGCTGAGCTTTGAACCTAAGGCCTTGTATGTGACAGGGAAGCATAGTACCACTGAACTTGACTTTTTTTTTTTTTTTTTTTTGTGAGACAGGTTTTAACTAGGTAGCCCCAGCTGGCCTGGAACTCACTATACAGACCAGGCTGACTTTGAACTCATGGAAGCCTGCCTGCCTCTGCCTCCAAAGCGCTGGACCAAGCATTTTCCTCGGCGTTGTTCTGTTTTACTGGAGCCGACCCTGCTGTGGGTTCACTCTCCTTCCTCGGATCTAGGCCTACTGTATCCAAGGCAGAGTCTTCTCCAGGCTGCCATTTGGGTCCCTACTTTTTTCCTCCTTGCTCTTGCTCCCTTTCCTCGGTTTGCTTTTCACTGTTCAAGTCAGAAACAAAAGTCAGTGAACAAAATGAGACCCTGTTCCTGCCTTCTCACTTCCAAAGCTTGTCTAGTCTACCTCCTAAACAGCTATGCACATCTCCAACCCGCGTTGCCATGACAACATCCTACGTTGATCCACTTCCCGGTGTGCCCCTGATTTGCAGTAAGCAGGTGGGACTCCACAACTGCTTGACTCTGTGATCAGTACAGCTTTCTGAAGCACAGATTCTATCCTGTAGCTTCCTGTCCTAAAAGCTGCCACATTCTGTCACTGTCCCTGAACAAAGCCAGGGACCAGATGTGTTCCTACTACTGTTAAAGTCTCTCTCCACTTTTACCCTAACCAGTACTCAGGGGAATAGTGGCCCACTCTCAATTCGGGTCTACCTCTAATGTCAGAATGTAAGCCAATGGGCCATGGGGTAGGATCTAGGTTCAGTGACTGGTGTCAGTGAAAAGAAACCAGAGAAGAGGCTATGTGGAGATGGAGGTGGAGCTGGGTGTGGTGGCCGATGCCTATAATCCCAAACCTTGGAAACTATAAGGGTGAAGCTGTCTGAGCTATACCATGACTTTTAGGCTAGACTGCACTATAGAGTAAGACCTTGTCTTGGAAGAGAGATGGGGAGAGGAAGGGAGGGAGGAGGAGAGAGAGGAAGAATATGAGCATCGGTAAACTTGGAGTAATGGAATTGCATGGTAAAGAACTCTGCAGAACCGCTGAGCATGGTGGTACAAGTCTAATCCCAGACTCAAGAGGCTGAGGGAGGAGGATCCTGAGTCTGAGGACAGTCTAGGCTACATAGCATATTCAAGCCTGGCGTAGATTATCTGGTGTGACCTAATCTCAACTGAAAACAAAAGGAAGAAAAAGAAAAGAAAAACAAGAAGAAAAAAGAACACCAAGGATAGTTGGAGCCACCAGAACAGATTCTCCCCCAAGGGCCTCAGGGAGAACCTGGTCCCTGAAACCTTGTTTGGGACTTCTAGTCTCCAGGCGTCTGAGTGGGAAAGGACCAGCGGAAGAGCTGGGGAGTCTAGAAGCCTTGGGTGCTGAGACAGGAGGGAGACCATGCCAGGATAGTGGGTGAATTGGGGACATGGAGGTGGACTATGTGCAACTGAATTGTCCATGACTGGGCTTTGGGACGTATTGATTTCTAGAAGGAAAACATTTGTAGAGACTTGCCAAATCCTTTGTAACCTGCCACATCCCCACAGGTCCCTCAGCTTCCTCTTCACCCCTACCTGCACCCAGTTCTCCTCTGGGCCTCAGGAGGCTTTTTGCCACCTGGCACCTGTCTCTGCCAGCCCAGGAGAGGTCTGGGCAGGTCTCATCTCCTGTTTTGAGCTTCCCTGAGCCTGAACTGCCCCTGTGTGAATAGGTCCTATTTGGGCGCACTTCATGCTCAGTGTTGTCCCCTTCCTAATTGCTCCCACCATGTGCATCTAAATCTCAGGTGATTTTTTTTTCTACCATAGGGACTGGGACAGAGTCTCTCAGTGCAAAGATCATGGGCTGCGAGGTCCCTACACCGGCCTGTGAATCACCATTGCCAGCAAAGAGACCTTGAGCAAATGATTAACCAAAGCCTCTTCATCCTCAAAATGGGAATAATGACATTGTCCTTGGAGGACTGTTGTATACAGTCCTCGGCATACAGCAAGTGATCAATAGTTCAAGCTGATTAACAAAGCAATTGGAAAATCATTGCCAAATAATTACCAAGATCAGGGAGCACTTCGCTTTTATTTTACTATGATAAACCCATGGGTTTTTATTTGTTCTGTTTGGAAGAATGGAAAAGGACAGACATATTGTAGGGCACCTAAGGCTGATTGACAGTTGCTCTAGTTTTCCCTGGAGTCCTCTGCTTTCTCTACCATGCCTGGGAACATATCGGGGTGCAGTCTGGCTGGAGCTGTTTGACTCTACGCCTATGCAGCCTAGGCTCAGGTTGCTTGGTTTAGGCCTTCAGCTGAGGGCAGATGGTGAAGGGGCTGCGGCATTTGCTGCAGGGAATGTTGGCAATGGTGCAGGACTGGGTCTTGTTCAGATGGTGTCTCCTGTGTCTTTGCATGTGTCATTCAGGCTGTGCCTTGTGCTCTCTTTTCCCTCTCAGTCCGGTCTGTGCTGACGAGGCAGCTGCCCTTGTGGTTTGGAACATCATGTTTTTTTGTTTTGTTTTGTTTTTTATAACAGTGCAGTTTTAAGGGCAGTGCAGTTTTAAGGGCAGAGGTGAAGGTGAGGAGCCACAGGCCTAAGGACAGAGGAGGAGAAGAATAATGGGGTTGGAATCTCTCTGGAAAGAAACCGAGGTGGAGGAAGCTTTCTGTGGTTCTGTTTGGTCTGGACCAAGGCCATGTAGAAGAGAGTCAGTCCATCAGAGCATCCCATTGTGTAAAAGGTCACCTTGTGGGGCCTGGCCAGAGGGAGCCAGGCTTGCTGTTGCCACCCTGACCCCTTCCTGTAGACCCTGACAAGAGTATGCAGAGGTTCCAAGCCATGGTCCAGCTGGTCTGACTTTCTGAGCCAGAGGTGAGGAGCTGAGGAATTGTGGGACACTTTTGCTGAATACTTTGCAGTCATGGATCTCATCCGTGCCTTCTTTTAGCCCCCCTTCACATTCTACTCAGAATAGCAGAGTCCCACCTGGATGGGTGGTTGACAGCCATAGTCCCAGCCCTTGGAAGGTGGAGGCAGGAGGAAGAGGAATTTAAGGTCATTCTCATCTATATGACAAGTCCATGGGCCACTGAAATCCTGCCGCAGAAAGCAAAACAAAGAAACAAAACTGAAAAGAATATAAAAGAGTGTCCTACGGCCACACTCTCAGCTGTGACAATCACTTTTTGTCCTCTCTTTGCTCTGTAGTGTTCCAAGTGCAACGGCAGCTGGGGCAAAGGAGGTTGCCTCAGCCTGGCTGAGGGTCTCAGTGGCCTGTCTCACACAGAACTCAGTCACAGCCCGTGGGGGTGGTGAGAGGCTTCAGAATGTTCTGTGCTCCTTTCCACACTGGCAGGCTAAGACTGCAGCCCTTTTCCGGGTGTGGGTTAAGGGGGGATGTACTGACTGGATGCTATGGATTATGGGAACTGAGGAGAGGGAAAGAAATTGGTCTTCAGATTGAGAAGAGGTAAAGAACTGAACAGGGGAGGGGCGCTGAGGGGGAGCAGGTGAGCAGGGGAGGGAGGCTGAGGTGTGAGCAGGTGGGTGAGGCTGAGGTGTGAGCAGGGGAGGGAGGCTGAGGTGTGATCAGGGGAGGGAGGCTAAAGTGTGATCAGGGGAGGGAGGCTGAGGTGTGAGCAGGTGGGTGAGGCTGAGGTGTGAGCAGGGGAGGGAGGCTGAGGTGTGATCAGGGGAGGGAGGCTGAGGTGTGATCAGGGGAGGGAGGCTGAGGTGTGAGCAGGGGAGGGAGGCTGAGGTGTGATCAGGGGAGGGAGGCTGAGGTATGAGCAGAGGAGGGAGGCTGAGGTGTGAGCAGGGGAGTGGAGCTGATCTGCTCTTCCTCCATGAGTGTCAAAGTCTCTTCCTTCTTGGAAGATATAACATAAACTACCACTTTAGCCATTTCGAGTGTCCAGCTCAAGGGCAGTAGGCATATTTACAAATTGTCTAACCACCACCACTTCTCATTCCAGGGTATTTTCGTCCTGTGAAACTGAAATTCTGAACTCATGGCACACCCCATCTCTCCTGCCTCCTGACCTGACAATCACCCCTGCGCTAAGGACTTTTATATATCATCTAACTATGCCCACTTCTCTTTCCAGGGTATTTTCATCTTGGGAAACCGAAACTCTGTGCCCATTGCACAACCCATCCCTCGTCCCCCTGCCATCCCTCTTCCTGGCAACGCCTGCTTCCTATGTATGGCTGTGACTTTCACCAGGGACCTCAAACAGTGGAATCCCTTTTTTTCCGTATGGGTCATCTCCCCCAATGGCTGATTTTAAATGACATCTGTGCAGTCCGGCTTCTTTAACACACACCTCTAAAAGCTCTCCAGTAAGGGCCTCCCGTTAGTGTTCAGTGTGTGGTCCCTGGACCGGCTGTGTCCCACGTAAACATTCCTGCACATCGTCTTCCATCCCTCATGCACACATGCGGACCTTGGTGTATGAGGTGTCACTGTCCTTTCAGATATCAGAGCATGAAACCCGGAGAAGAGCAATGGTGGCACCGCAGGGCAATGGCGGCCTGCAGGGCAGAGTTGCAGGGCTGATAGTCCAGTCTGAGAGTCTATTGCTTTCTCTAATCCTCTGGCCACATCCTGGACTTGGGAGAAGAAGCCCAGCAGAACTTGGGTCCAGGGTCTGCTTATAGTGTCCTGCCTGTCCTGTGGGATCTTGAATTTAACCATGGCCTGGACTGATTTTCTCCAGTTTCCAAAACCATGTTCTTCCTATGGGTTAGTGGGGAAGAAAGACTCCTAGACCTTACCATCGTGTGTGTTATATACTGTATGCATATGTGTGTGTGTATTATGTGTGTATGCTTGTGTGTGTTATACGCTGTATGCATATGCGTGTGTATTATATTATGTGTGTGTGTGCGTGTGTGTTATATGCTGTATGCATGCTCATTCCTATGCATGTGAAAGCCAGCAGTTGACATCAGGCATCTTCTTCTATTATTCTTCACATTATTATTTGAGACAGATCCTCTCAGTAGACTTGGAGTTCACTGATTTGCTGGGCCAAATGACCAGCCAGTCAGTTCCCGGGACCCTCCTGTCTCCATCTTCCAGTACTGGGATTATAAGTGTGTGCTGCCATACCCAGCTTTTTATGTGGGTTCTGGGAGTCTCATGCTTGCATGGTAAACAATTTACCCCTAGAGCTGTGTCCTGGGCCCTCCCACCTCTTGGCAGGGAAGAAAGAGACCCAGTTACCTCTATTTCTGATGGCCCTCTTGTGCCCTGGACGTCGTCTCTCCAACTACTTGTGAGCTTGCCCCACCAAGACCCCCTCTTTGCTTTTGCCTGAATTACTGCAGTAGCCCTCACACTGGGCTCTTATCTCCTTCCTGCTGCCTCTGTCTGCCCAGGAAGCCAGGAGTGGCAGTCCGGAGCATCCCAGGGATCCAGGCACACAGGAGCAGGTGACATGGTCTCTTTCTTGCTTGGGCAGTGGCCCTGGCCCAGCTGGCTCTGCACAAGAGGCGTCTCCACCAGGGTCTGAAAGGCCAGTCAGATGGCTGTTGTTTGTCTGCTCCGATCCTGGGTCTCGGAGGAGCATGAGCCTCCAGTCCTCCAATCTTCACTCTACCTGCCTTTCCAGCACCTTCTTCTAAGGCTTCCACTCACTCCCACTTGCCAGCAAGCTCAGCCACTGCTGTCACAGATGCTCAGCTAAGAACTCCATGCAGTTAATCCCAGCACTCGGGAGGCAGAGACAGGCGGATCTCTGTGAGTTCGAGACCAGCCTGGTCTACAAGAGCTAGTTCCAGGACAGGCTCCAAAACCACAGAGAAACCCTGTCTCAAAAAACCAAAAAAAAAAAAAAAAAAAAAAAAAAAAGAACTCCATGCAGTGCAGCAGGTGTCTTGACTACCTCGGTGACTCTGGCTCTGTGTAAGAAAGCATAACCTCTCTGTGCTCCAAAGCATCCTCATCCTAGGCCCACTCCTTAGCTTCACTTCCTGCTGGGGATCAATATATCTGTAGCCCCCTCATCTGACCCAGCCCTATACCAGCCCCAGCTCTTCGGTTCCAGTTTTCTTCTTGACCGCAGGCTTTGCTTTCATTAGTAAATGCTCAGTGTGTCTACAATGACACTCATTATTTTTAACCTGGTAGCTCAGGCACATACAGGAGGTATCCAAGTTTGTGTTTTGGTCTGTTGTTGTGGGGAGGGCCCACTTGTTCATCCTGGCTACCTGGCTAGCTTAGCCCCGAAATAACCACACAGAAATTGTATTAATTAAATCAATGCCTGACCTATTATCTCTAGCCTCTTATTGGCAAATTTTCATATCTTGATTTAACCCATTTCTATTCATCTGTATATCGCCAGATGGCAGTGGCTTACCGGGAAAGATTCAACATGCCTGACTCTGGTGGCTCCATGGTGGCTCTCTGACTCTGCTTTCTTTCTCCCAGAATCAGTTCTGTCTTCTCCACCTACCTAAGTTCTAGCCTATCAGGCCAAGCAACACATAGAAAGAAGGACCTCCTACACCAGTCTGTCGTACTACCAAAATGCCCATCTCAAGGATGGGATTTCTCTCTATTAAGTGTATCAAGGCCAAGGGAAGGGTTCTTCTATGTTGTTGATGGGAATCCAACCGGTACATCCATTCCTGAGGGAATTTTGCAATTAAAAGGGTGAATTTTTCCATGTCTTTTGTTTCTGTAATACGTTTGTATAACATTCAAATTTTATACAAATGTATCCTACCCAGGACTCCGTGGGAGTGTGTGGAGCCTCCGCAGCCAGGATGTGTGTCACATTTCCCTGTGACTAACTGTATGAGTTATCCCGAGCAGGGGTGCTGGAAGATAAAATCAAGGGGGAAGGAGTATTCACTTGAGAAATAACGGGCTTGGGAATTCTCCAGCAGGAGTAAGCTTTCTTTTCTTTTTCTTTTTTTTTCTTTTTGTTTTTCGAGACAAGGTTTCTCTGTAGCTTTGGTGCCTGTCCTGGAACTAGCTCTTGTAGACCAGGCTGGCCTCAAACTCCCAGAGATCCGCCTGCCTCTGCCTCCCGAGTGCTGGGATTAAAGGCGTGCGCCACCACCGCCCGGCTAGGAGTAAGCTTTCTTTTGAGCCACCAGCCAGCTCCCAGATCATGACATGGAGACTTATTATTAGCTATAAATGCTCAACCTTATCTTATGACTGTCCCACTAGCTCTTATAACTTGATGTAACCTGTTTCTCTCTATCTAGGTTTTGCCTCGGGGCTTTTTACCTTTCTTTCATTCTGTATGTCCTTCTTTCCTGCTTACTCCATGGCTGGCTGGCTCTCTCTTTCTCCTTTGATCTCTTCTCTTATTCATTCTCTCTGCCCGCCAGTCCCGCCTGTCCCTCTACTGCCTACTATTGTGTGTCCATCTTTTTTTTTTTTAATTAGATAAATCAGGTGCCTTAGGCAGGCAAGGTGAAACAGCAGCACATCTTTACATAATTAAAGAAATGGAGCATAAACAAATGTAGCACACCTTTACATAGTTAAAGTCATATTTCACAACATCCAACAAGTGAATAATGGGATTTGGAGGTCAGACCACATCTTCTGGCTATCCCTAGCTACAAAGAAATTTTGAGCACAAAACTGAGGCTTCATAAATAAGACAGGACACATGAATGCCATGGGCACTGTCTGTCTGTCCAGCCAGCCAATCACATATAGGAGAGACATCAAGGAAGGATGGACATCAGACTGTGCTGGTGGTCATTCCTAGTTAGTAAAACTGACCAGGTGACTTTTATGTTTGTATACAGTATGCACGTTTGGAGTTCTCAGTTTAATTTCAGCAAAGCCATATTGTGTCTCTAGGAAGAAAATAAATTAAAAAAGGAAAAGCTATTCAGGAAAGGTTAAAGGAATGAAATGGCACAAGGACGGGTGGGATCCGAAACAGAGGTGGTGAGAGAGAAGCCCCTGGCAGCAAGAGCTATCACAACCCACGACAACCTGAGTGGGGCCAGGAGGCGGATAGGGCAGAGCCCTTGCAGTGTGTTGAGCATCCCCACAGTTTTGCCTGCTTGATATTTCCTTGGCTTTTAGTGTAGGGTGAGCCAAGATGCAGACTAAAATCTATTTGGAACACACAGGCAGCAGGTAGGATCCGCAATGCTTCTAGTACAGGTGGAATATGGCTGTGTGTGGATCTTGTCAGCAGCTAGGTCACTGTGCAGTGTGCCTGACTTCCTGCTTGTTAATTGGCCAACCATGGTCCCAGACCTACTTTGTACTCAGCATCACAAAGAGAGTCATCCCCCTCAGGAGGAGCATGACCATGCTCTAAAGTTATTACCATTGTAACAGTGCCTTGTCTTAGGGGTTTGGCCACAACAGCATGCATTGGGAAGGTCGGAGAAAAATGATTTTTCCCCTTTGCCAGAGACCATGCTGATGCTGATGGCTGTCATCTATTAGTCTCTCCCAAGGCTCTGAGAAGTCACACAGCCAGGCTGTCTGTCTAGTGTGCTTGTAAGTATTGCTACCCCACTTCCAGACTGACCAACAATCCTGGTTTGCTTCCTCCTAGCATTTAAAGTCCTGCATCCTGGGAAACCATTCAGCTGTGAACAAACCAGATGTCTGATCCCCAGCTGCCCTCCCTCGCCTCCAGTGGACCCCACCATAACTAGAAGCTGCCTCAGTTTTCTCCGAATGTCTTTCTCCCTTCTTTCTCTAGAACCTTTGGTTTTTCAGATCTCTTTCTTCAGGACTCTCAGGGGGTCTCATGCCCATACACAGATGCTGGCCACCATGTTGAGGCTAGCTATTTTCCTAGCGCTTAGAGCTGCGAGGCAAACCAGTTACTATTAAAGGAATCCCAGTGGAATTAACGAGTGGATAAATTATTAACAACACCTACAGGAAAGGCATTCACATTGCTCGTTATGAGTCAGGCATGGTTAGGTACTGTGGGAAATAACTAAATAAATAACTAATGAGATTAAGAGAATTACTCTCTCGGGTGCTTGTGGCGTCCACAGCGGTTAATGAAGGATTGCAGTATTCCAGATGTGGGGTTGCGGTAGCAGTAGCGACACCCACAGAGTCACACCACCTACCTGGTCCATCACATGATAATCTTCCTCCATCTCCTGTCAGATTAGTAAAGGGAACAGAAACCCTCAGGGAAACCCATGTCATGGGCAAGGGGCATAAGGAACCCACAAGAAGGACTGATGAACTTGTGATCCCAAGTCGTGATGGTAGAGTGGGACCCCTCAGGTGATTTTTGTGTTTTCTGGTCTATATAGTTATTTTGTGAAAATGAGACTGAGGGAAAAATATTTTGAAACTGGCGATCTTGCATAAAATTCTGGATTTTCAGTTCTTCTTAACAAAATAGAAGTTGCAAACCCTGATACTCACTGGAGACTGAGCGATCAACCCAGCCTCTGTGATGCCTTTGATGACCCAGCTTCAGAAACTCCAGGTGCGCAAATGCCGGGAGACAGGGATTGCTGGGGGCTGTGTTGGGGGTAGTAACCACAACAGTCTCTGTTTAGGATGCTCTTCCTGCAGGGACGGTAAGGCTGACTCTTACATTTCCCTAATAGTCTTGCTTTTGTGTTCCTCATTGCAGGGGCCTTTCTGCCTGCCCTTGACAAAATAACCCTCATGGGATTCTTACTGGCTTTACCTTCCTCCACAGCATGTAAATACATAAAGGATCATGTGCTTCATTGTTCATTTTCTGCCTCCTTCCAGAAGAACAGATTCTCAGCATTTGGACCAGTACCTAGTGCATAGAAGGGACTTGAGCTTTTTCTAAATAATGCATTGCCTAAGTTCACCAAAAATTTATCAAACAAATTCATCTTACTTCCTTAAATGTACCCAAGAACCCAACAAGAGCTCATGCTGTCAAAACAGTTTATCAGTGCCAAGATTTGCGTGATCATGAGGTTGAGCCATTGCTTGTCAAGCTGGTTGAAGTCATTCTGCATGGCATCCCAGAGGAAAGGGGAGTTATACTCCGCCTTCCTGAGGCTGGACCACTTAAGCAATTTATCCAGAATTCTCCTGAACAGGAAACTTATCTCTGACTTAAGCATTTGTATCAGCACAAACTCGTGGATTTTGCTTATACTTTGGTTTATAATTCAAACTTCCTTTATTTTGCCTTCAGATTGTTCTAGTTTCTACCATGGATAGCGCTTGACCCCAGTGGGGTATGTGCTGAGCACTGAGTTGCTTTCTGTCACTATAAGATACTCCAGGCCCATTTTGCCTCAGTCCTAATGTCTCCAAGGAGCACTGGAGAAGGGGTTGATAGACGAGTGGATGGGATGACCTGACTGTACTTTCCTTGCTTGCCTTCAGGGTCAGAAATGTTTTCCAATGTTGCAGTTTTGAATTTTGAACTGAATTCATCTGCACTGTAAGTGTTGGCCAGCCTGAAGTGGGGGAGGATGTCCTGAGAAGCAGAGCCAACAGAAGGAATGTGTGCTGGGTGCCGATTGTGAAAGGCTTTGAACTCCATGGTGGAGCACTGACGTTTGTCCTGAGAGCACAAAGAACCCTTAAAAACAAATGTTCAATGGGGAGCAACTGTGCTGTTATTTTTTAAATCAAAAAGGCACATGTTATTTATAAAAATGTTTCAAAAATAGGGCCAGGGGATCACTTATTAGGCAAAGAGCTTGTTGCCAAGCCTGTGGTCCTGAATCCAATGCCCAGGACACACGTGATGGAAGGAGGACAGGACTGCTAAAGGTTGTCCTCTGACTTCCACACATACCCCATGCCTGTGACACCAACACACACACACACGAATGCACACGTGTGTGTGCACAGACACACACACCTCTCATACAAATAAGTAAATAAAAGTGGTAAACTTTTAAAAAGCAAATATTGAAAAAAAAATCCACAAGTCAGCAAATCATGTGCAGAAAGCAGACATTTTGCTACCTTTGCCTCCAGAGTCTTCTGATTGGGATCAGCTGTTTGCTGATGGCGCCTTTGAACTTGCTTATAAATGTTGATACATTGCAAGGGCTTTTTCATGAAGTGGTAATCTGCACTGAGTATTCATGGCTACCATGTAATTTACTTCCATCTATAACTTAATGCCTTGATCTGATTATTTAGATTTTTTTAATTTTTAAATTTATTTTCATTTTTGTGTGTATGACTATTTTGCCTGCATGTATACATCGCACCATGTGCACACCTGGTACCCAGGGAGGCTAGGACCTACAGGTGAGTGGCCATGTAGGTCTTCTGGAAGAGTAGTAAGTGCTCTCAACCACCGAACCACCACTCCAACCCCCAATTATTTGGTTTAGGTTTTGTTTTTTGTTTAAAGTATGCCATGATGGCATTCTTGTATATAATATTGATTATGTGTAGCAAAATTATAAGGTTAAATGTTTTCAGGGCAATTGGTGCTGAGTGATATGGGGAGGATTCTCCTTCTTTTTACCTTTTCTGGTTACTTTTAACTTTTTTATTTTTGTGAAGACAGTCCTTATGGCTCTTGCCTGGCCCTTTGTTCTTTCTTTCCCCAGTAATAGTTCCCTTTGAAGGGGCTCCCTGTTTCTAATCCGGCCACCCGTCCTCACCTCACCATGGCCAGGAGTTGAGAATTCAAAACTCACTGGGCCTTTGGTGGCCATCGGGGTTCTGGGATCCCTAAGAAAGAGACCCCAATATTCCGTATCACTCATATGTCCTTGAGTCACCTTTGGTTATGACTTCCTGCTTCGTCTGAACTCTCCGAATTTCCTGCTGCCTTTAGTGTTCCCCCGCCCACATGCCCATTCCTTTCCTCCGAGGAGACTCGCATCTGGCCCTGTAGAGTTTAGTCAACAGTCCAGGGATTTCTATGAGGCGCTGGTTATTTTGCAATCACTCAGAGATGAGATAAACCTCTGCATGTCCCCAGCACACCCTCCGCGCATTTCTGTAGCTCTGCTCACTTGGGCCCTGATTTCACATCTGTCCTCCTCATCTACCCTGACATCCCACCCTCCACCCCCTGCTTCACGCAGCATTCGCACAGCCCTGGGTGCAACCTTGGCCTTCTTTTCCACCCTGGATGCCGGTGAGAGGCTCAGGAAAAGCCTAAGAAGGGGAGGAAATGGCCTAGCCGGCCACTCAACCATGACATACTGCTCCATTCACAGAGATCTTCCCATCCACACTTCCTCCTCCCCAGAATCGAGGATTCACAGGGTGTCACAGAGGTTCTGTGCTGAGAAAGAGGTGACCATGGGCTAGGTTACAGTGGGGAGGGATGTGGCTGAGGGGGGGTGACCTATCCTATCTTCCTTGTTGGGCTCTGAGGGGTTCAAATGACATAATGGATAAGAAACTGCCTCATAAAACATCACAGACATCTAAGGGACTGTTTTTATTGGGAAATGCAATCTGAACTCCAAATGGCCTCTTAGACATAGTAATGAACAAAAACTCATTTGTTTTTCTGCCTGGTAGCCCTTTGCCTTATAGCAACAATATCACCCCATTCCTCCAGGTGGGGTGAATGAAGCTCCTTAACTCCAAAATTTCAATACTCCTATGACCGCCATGTCACCAGGACACACATGGGACCCAGGCCTGACCAGTCTCAGTAGCCCTCAGTCCTTACCCCACCTTCCTGCACAGTGATTGGTTGTGGATACCCACAGGTGGCCCTCTCAACTTATGTTTGGGTTAACTTGCATGGGCCAGTTTTCTTTTAAAGTACTTTTTTTTAATTTTAAAGATTTATTTATTTATTTTAAATTCAAAAGGTGATAACTGAAAGAAAGAAGAGCTGTGTTGCCCCAGAGATGGGGAAAGTCTGACTCACCATTCTACCTTGAGATTCTAATACACTGAAGCCATAAGAAAATTCCTTTCCTGCTTCTGGAATATGTGGACCTGGGTGACATCACGTGTGTTCCTTAATGATGGGTTGCTATAAGAAAATATCTTGGACTAGGTGGTATAGAAACAATGGGGTTGTTACTTCTGGTTCTAGAGGCAAGCAAGCACAAGACCAAGTGCCTGCAGGTTTGATGTCTGCTGAGGACTGATTTGTGGTTCACACATGGTACCTGGTTGCTGTGTTCTCACACAATGGAAGAGATAAAGGGTCTCTGTTGGGATGGTTTATGATGTTAATCCCATTCAAGAGCTCTCCACACTCATGACCTAATCACCTCTCAGAGACCTCATCTCCGTGCTCCATCACTTGGGGTCTAGGGAAAGATTTCAATGCATGAATTTAGGGGAACGCAAACCTTCAGTCCGTGACAGGAGTCAACACAAGTCTTGTCTTGCCTCCCCACTATGGCCATTTAGAGGATGCTCCCATAGTGGGAAGACTAGGTCACTCTGAAGGTTGACATTGGGAAGCTGAGTCAGTAGAGAGGGGATTTCTTCATCCATCATAGTACCTAGTAATCCTAGCTATTCTTGAAACAAGTGCTGTCTCTGTGTTTGCTCATCTTGGAGTAATACATCCCTTCTTTCTTTTGGAATTGTGCCTCTTGTGTCTGAAAGAATCCAATACCAGTTAACCCATTCATGAATTTAGATGCCTGCTTCTGAACACCTCACTATGTATGCCATTCAAGAATATCTTCTGTCGTCAAAGAAATATGAAACATATCATGGGCAGGACTCTTGGGCTTGACTGAGAGTAATTAGCAGACCAGGAAGACACTAATGAAACTGAGGTAAATTTGTGGCTTTCCACACAAACCCCTTCATCCTCATTCAGAGCTTTCTAGAATGTAAAGTATAAAAAACAACGCATATTATATGCTGTGTCTGTATGCTAGGCTGATGTGTGAACTCATTTTGCTCTAGAATAATTCTATTTGCTACAAAGACTCAAGAGACAAGTTTTTTACAGACCCTGGAGAAAGAGCTAAGGGAAATTAAAACTCTTTTTTTTTTTTTTTTTTTTTTTTTCGGCCCCAGGATCTCTTTCTGAATGTTGCCTAAACAATCAGGTCATCTCTGGAATCTTGGCAGCCATTTATAACAAGGCTTTCCACCAACACGAGATGGGAGCTGTAGATTGGACCAGATGACTATGGAGTCTGAGGCTGTGCAGGGGGCCACACAGAGATGGGTGTGGTTATTAACAGGTTGGAAGCATCAGCTGTAGGTAGCCCAGCCTGTCTTTTTCTTTTCTTTTTTTTTTTTTTTTAAATCAAAATGGAGCAGTAAAATAACATAATCTTCATAAAGAAAGTGGAACGAGAAGTGGAGGGAAGGCAGATGAAGCGATTCAGGAGCTGGAACGATGCTTGGGAATTTTGGATTGCCTCATTCTACTACTAAGATTAAATACATTCCCAAATATATACTTATGTAAACACCTAATAAAATGAACATTCGGGTAAGGAATCCTACATCACAGAGACTTCAGGGGCTCCTCAAACTGGAGGGCAAGGATCTGACTTCCTCAGCCACTCTAGGTCTGAGGGAGAGCAGACGGAGCTGGAGCCAGGCATCTCAGGAAGAGGACCAAGCTTTGGACTGCACTGCTCCAAGGCGGCCAGTGCTGGTAGACACCTGCCAAGCGACCTCACCTTTTCTTCCCTTGAGCCTGCTTTGCTTTCTAGGACTGTTTTAAAATCAGATGAAACTATGAATATTAAGATAACTATTGTGAATTTTGTAAATTTCACCATAGAGACAGAGTATCAGCCAGGAGGGGTGAAAATCAACATCACCACAATGCTTAAAATAAAAGCTGGACCACGAAGAAAAAAATGTCCTGGGTGCTGCTTTTTGTTGAAGCCCTAGGAGTGGTGATTGTGCACTGAACCGTCGGCATCATGCCCCAGCCTCACCACCGCTTAGCCAGGCCTTCTCTTATCTGACGTTAGGGTATCCTTACCACCCTTCTCCCCATCTCAGAGCAGGGCTTCCAGGAAGAAGTGCATCCACTTCAAGTACTTGGGCACAGTGTCTGGCACAGCAAACACCCAGTAGGTGAGCCACCGCTATTCACTGCCCCAAGTAGTTAGGGGCCCTAGCTTGATAAGAACTGCGTCTACCCCTGGTGTATGTCTTAGCTTTTGGTACACTGAGCTGGGAGCAGAGTGCTCATTTTGTTCTGATACTTTGCTGTGAGATATGTCCTGGGCATAGAAGGATATCTAGTCAACTGTCCACTAAATGCTTAGAGCGTCCTTTCCTTTCCCGAAATGTCCCCTAAGTCAGGTGTGCTGTCTCATATGGTAATCCCAGTATTTGGGGGGCTGGCAAGAGAATTACCGTAAGTTCAAGACCACCCTGGGCTGCATAGTGAGTTCCAGGCGAACCTGAGTTACAGATTGAGGCCTTGTCTGAAAAAAAAAATGGCATTGGCAAAGGTACTTTTAGGGGGATCTGGGAGGTGAAGGAGCCCTCAGCTAGAAACTGTTAGACCGGAAGTAGAATTCCTCAGCAGAACTTGGGGATCCCAAGGACAAGGTTTGAGAAGAACTGGGGAGTGCACGTGTGTGCTTGTGAGTCTGAGTGTGTTTATGTGAGTGTGGTTGTGTGTATGAGATGACCATTCCAGTGAGTATGTCCAGTTTTCATCAGTCTCAAGGGATCCGTGGCTAAAGAATTCTACACAACCAGCCCAGAGTCCATTCTAGCCCTGGTGGGTACTATCTGTGCATTGAGAAGAAAGGGCTTTAGATGGGCAGTGTAGACAGCCTTCCTGGTGGCTAGCTCTCGTCTTTCTCTCAGAACCTTCTAAACAAAGCCATTGCCTCTCCCTTCCCTCGCTTGCTGGTGGGAATTCCGGGAACTTTTTCTGTTTTTCCTGGAAAAGCTGGTTAGGTTCCGCCACCGCCAGCCATTCCTCTCTACTCTCCCGGCTCTGTGGCTCTTCGGGACAGTGGGTGGAGGGTGGGAGACAGAACGCAGACTCTGACCGAGGGTTGAGCCTTAGGACACCTTTCTGGGCTGCCTTGATCCTGTGTAAGCTTGGTTGTCACCCTGCTTTCCTGCTAGTCACATCTTGTTATCTTGGTCAAAGCCACAGAAATCAGCTGCTACCCATCCAAGGTCGCTCTGGGGGAGCTGTTGCTCACGCCACTGCTGGGGAGTGTTGAACCTCTTGTATTCTGAAGCCCAAGAGATGTTCAGCCCCAGGCTCCTGAGCAAACATGAACAAGCACAATACCTGAGTTTTTCCTCAAGAAATTGGTTCACAACCAAGGGAATCATTCCCCTTCTACCAGGATTGGAATTGTCACGTAGGGTGGGTTAGGCAAAGGAGGGAGGTCAAGGCACTCAAACACATTCTGCCTGTGTCATCATTTATAACAGACTGGAAGAGGGAGGCGTGAGGACTCTGATGGGCCCTATCAGCGGGGCTGGCTGTTTTCTCTAAGGGATTGAACATCCAAAGGCATGCTGAACATCCAAAGGCATGCTGGGAACGTCTCCACTCTTGTCTTCTGGAGTGAGGTCATGGATGGAAAGTACCTTGCATCATCTCATCCCATTTCCCTCTCGCTTGCCTCACTCCTGCCTTAAGGAATGATGTGGTAGATGTGGGAAGCCTGGTCCCTCTCCAGTGTGATCTAAACCTCAAGTGTCTGCTAGGCATCCAGATAGAGAAAAGGCAGGTATAGACTAGACGAATAGCTTGGGTGTTAGCCCAGTTCACTTACATGATGATCCGCAAGGTTGTTCTGTGGTAACGGTTGGGTTTTGCATACTGTGATGTACCTGGGTGTAGAACGGGTTTGCCATTCTGTGGCATGAGTGAGTGATGTTACTCACTCATCAGATGGATGAGTGGAGGGTTAATTATGTCTTTCATGATCTAGCCTGTATTAGACAGAATGGAGCAAACGGTTTGAAAGTGGAAATTTGCTAAATTAATATTTAAAAAGCTTTGGCTCCACCTACCTTTTCCACTGAAGAGCCAGCCTGCCACCTTACTGTGCCCACCATCAGTGACCAGTCTTAGTGAAAGTCCCACGGCACTTGAAATCTTTATTTTTTTTTCAGTGTTCTGGAAAACGCAGCAATCCTCCTAAGCAATACCATGAAGTCCTTGGTTTCCTCAGTAGAAAACTGAAGACATTAACGCCTTCCTCACAGTGGTAGTTTGGAGCTTACACGACAGTGGTAAAGAGTGGCATTTTATATAGTGAGGTAGCTTTAGTGAAAATGAGCTACCTTTCTAGAAGCAGCTGCTCTTCTGGTCTATTGGCCTTGGCCCTCATATTTCATATGGAAACACTCCACTTTATCTTTTGGCATTGATTGATTGGTTGATTCATTTAGAGTGTGTGTGTATGAGTTTGTGTATGTGTGTGTGTATGTATGTTTAGCTGCTCACGTCTTGTCACGTGGGTGGATGTCAGAGGACGATTCGCAGTGTGTACCAGCACGCCTGGCCCCACTTCTCTTCATTCTTACCACCCAGCTTAGCTTTGCCTGTTGAAAGTACAGCTCCTACCTGGATGTGGTGCTGCACGCCTGTGATCCCAGCACTTGGATGACTGAGGCAGGACTGTCATGAGTTTGTGGCCAGCCTGTGCTACATAGTAAGTTCCAGGCTAGCTTGAGTTACAGTGTGAGACTTCGTCTGAGAAAATAAAAGGCCCACATGGTGGGTGGTGTCATCCCTGGGCTGCTTGTCCTAGGTTCTATAAGAAAGCAGGCTGAGCAAGGCATGAGAAGCAAGTCAATAAGCAGCACCCCTCCATGGCCTCTGCAGCAGCTCCTGCCTCCAGGTTCCTGCTGTGTTTGAGTTCCTGCCCTGACTTCCTTTGGTGAAGAACAGTGCTGTGGAAGTGTAAACCAAGTAAACCCTTTCCTCCCCAAATTGCCTTTTGGTCACTGTGAAACTCTAAAACACTAGGTCCCCAGCGCATGACTGTGTTGAAGGCTTCCAAGCCCCTAGGAGCTGTCAGGTCACTGTGAGACAGCCATGGATGGTTGCGCCCACCCCTGGCTCTGGCCTGGACTTTGCTCTGTGTCCATTCACATATGCACAACCCAGCACCTCGTGCTCCCACTACCACAGACAAAGTTGCTCCACTTTGCTCTCCCCATCACAATGGATCACACTGCCCAAATCCATGAGCCTAAACAAACCTCCTTCCCTCGTTTCTGTTGGGTAGAGAGAGAAAAGTAACTAAGACCCCGGGGGGCCTGAGGTTTTGGAGATCCAAGAAGAGATTCATTGTATGGGTCCCCTTTGCTTTCTTTACAGCTAGTCTAGGCTGGATCAGGAATGAAGGAGATTGAACATTTTGTGAGCAGCAGAGGAAGCGTAGGGTGACCATGCTTTAGAATTAGGAGATTTTGTAGGGGACGAGAACAGTGTTTTTTAATCAAAGTCATGAATCAGACACCTCTGAGCAAAGCATGAGTTATTGAGAATTTGTGAAGTCAAACAACATGTTAGGAAAACCACCTAATTCTAGAAGCCTCCCAGGGGAATAGGGGTTCATTATGTATCAGTTGGGGGTTTATCTGTTGATGGAGACTGGGTTTATTTTAATTGACAGTTCATGTAATTGAATTAGCCTGGTGTCTTAGTGTTCTGTTGTTGTGAAGAAACACCATGACCACAGCCACTCTTATAAAAGAAAACATTTAATGAGTGGCTTCCAGTTTCAGAGGTTCAGTCCATTCTCATCATGGTGGGACATGGGGTGTGCAGGGAGACATGGTGCTGGAGAAGGAGCTGAGAGTCCTACATCTTGATCTGAAGGTGACAGGAAGTAGACTGAGACAATAGGCATGGCTTGAGAATATATGAGACCTTAAAGCCCACCCTACAGTGACACACTTCCTCCAACAAGGCCACACCTCCTAAGAGCGCCACTCCCAATGAGCTTTTAGGAGCCAATTGCATTTAAATTACCACAGTTGGTAAGTCCAAAATTTGTAGAACAGGCCACCTGGAGGCTCAGGTCAAAACTATATAGTTCAGATCTGGAAGTCATCTGCTGACCTGGAGCTGCTTACCTGGGGGAGATGAGTCTCCATTCTCCTAAGGCTTACAGCTGATGGGATGGTTCCTACCCCTATTATGAAGGGTCCTCTGCTCTCCTCAGAGTCTGTTAAATCATAAGCACATCTAAAAGTGTCTTTATAGAAATGTCCAGAATGCTGTTTGGCCAAATATCTGAGTGTTAGCTCAGCTGAGTTGAGACAAGAATTAACCACCACACTCCATAAATCCAAGGCTGAGAATCTGAGTTCATGGATGGATGTTGTGGCTCACTGTGGTGTGGAGTCCTGGGAGGAGTCTCTCATGGGCTTTGGTTGTGTGTGTAGTCAGGGCTTGAAATGGTGG
The DNA here is from genome assembly GCF_950005125.1 of Chionomys nivalis. Classification (NCBI taxonomy): domain Eukaryota; kingdom Metazoa; phylum Chordata; class Mammalia; order Rodentia; family Cricetidae; genus Chionomys; species Chionomys nivalis. Next base: position 12,390,752 of record NC_080099.1, read on the forward strand.
GAGGCAGGGGCATGCTTCCTGTGGGCAGACCAGCATCTTGCCTCTTTAAGTCCAGGCTTCATGTTCTTTCCTGTTGACTGAGGACAGTAAAAGAAACCAGTGTGTGCTCCGTAAGCTGTCCATAAAGTTTGTCCTTTCTGGAGCTTAAAACTTCAGGCCACGATGATGTAACTTGGCCACTTGACATCAAGGTGTTTGAAGTAGGCTTGCTCTGCCGACTTAATCCTTGGTCGCCATACTATATTTTCATGCTTACGTCCGGCCCAACTGTGAACAAGGAGGTCAGTGTTGTGTTCACGAATAGCCTTGGCACTATAACTGTCCACTGCCCGGTTCCCCACCATGGGAATAGGAGGCCTTGTCTGGGACTCTCCCAGGGGAACGTTCTTAGCACTTCTGCTTACAAGGCCAAGGGTTAAAACATCAATAGATGGCACCCCCACCCCCAAACTCCTCACAAGGCTCTCATGACCGTGTCACTCCTGAAAACATCCTGGGATGACTGACCCCGGTGCCACCCAAGAACCTCGGAGAGTGAGGCTACCAGGTGCAGAGTGGGTAATTTCCTGGCCAATCAAAAAAGGCCCCCCAGGATTGTGAAAGCTGGATGTGAGAGGTACTAAAGTCACAGCACGGTCACCCCAGAAGCCAGTGATGTAGCAGATCCTTGCTGGCGTTTTGACCAGCCGCTCCAGTTACCAAGGCCGTCTCTGAGCGGGCTTCTGTCAGTCTGAAGTTTGCCAGCAGTGAGAAGCAAAACAAAAGCACACCCAACGGGCTTGGTTTGGCCTCTGGTATAGGAGGCAAGTCCACCCTTTTACATCAGTGTGCGGTCCTCTCAGGTCTGATGTTTACAGAGTGGGTGTTATTCCAGTAATCACTAGCAATGTGAGGATCAGGGACCGTTGAAACAACCCGCGGTGCGGAATCCGAGGTTATGCAGTGCAACCCACACATTCTCCTCCCGTCATCCTCCTCTTTAAACCAACATTTGTAACCCTGCAGCACCACCCTCTGAAGGCTGTCATGCTGGCCAATTTTATGTCAGCTTATCACAAGCTAAAGTCATCTGAGAGGAGAGAACCTCGATTGAGAAAATACTTCCAGAAGGTCGGGCTGCAGGCAAGCCTGTAGGGCATTTTCTTAATTAGTGCTTGATGCAGGAGGACCCAGCTCATTGTGGGTGGTGCCATTCCTGGTCTGGAGGTCCTGGGTTCTATAAGAAAGCAGGCTGAGCAAGCTGTGAGGAAGTCAGTAAGCAGTACCCCTTCGTGGTCTCTGCATCAGCTCCTGCCTCTGGGTTTCTGCCCTGTATGAGCTCCTGTTCTGACTTCCTTGGATGATGAACAGTGATGTGGAAGTGTAAACCAAAGAAACCCTTCCCTCCCAGGCTGCCTGGTCATGGAGTTTCACTGCAGCAGTAGTAACCCTAGCTAAAACAAGCTGTTTTCTCTTGGCGCTCCTGGGCAGTAATTCCGTTCCTACCTGCATCCCTAAGACAGGTCCCAGGACAATTTGCAATAGGTCAGCTCATTCATTGATCATGCATATATGGATCAGGCAAACTGGTTAGTAAACTATGCAAAAGAAAAGAAAGGGATTTGATATTGGTGATTCCTGAATAAGAAGAGACTCATTCTGTAAACATGAGCTGGGTTAGAAGAAAAGCATATGTTAATCAGGAATCAAATCCCACCCCTTCCCCTGGGAAACAGCTTGTCTTAAAGAATATAACAGAAATTTGCTATATTCTGTGTGAATTTGGTCTTCTGATTCTGTTCAAGTTAGTGAGTTGTATTCTTGTGAACCCCTTGTGAATTTAGATACCTTCATTTTTTTTTTTTTTGATACCTTCATTTTTTTCCCCTTCATATGGCCAAGGTTGTACTCAAACCGTTCTGCCTCAGGCTCCTGAGTGTTTCTGTTTCATTTCAGGTGTGCAACACCTTACCTGGTCCTTCTCTTTCTCTCAGGGAACTGGTGGGGTTCTAAGTATCAGTTGATGCTGTCTAGCTTGTGGATCCAGGGCAGAGCTTGCTATTGGCATCACGTTATTGGGGAGGCATGGTAACTTGAATGTAATTGGCACCCATAAGCTCATGGGGAGTGGCACTATTAGGAGGTGTGGCTTTGTTGGGGGAATTGACATTGGCTGTCTTGCTCAGCTATGAATCTTGCATCCAAAAATACTGACCAGACAGACAAGATAAGCCAGAAGTGTGACCTGGGCGAGGAGAAGTCGAGCTATGGAGGCCCAACAGAAAGTCTCAACTTTCCATGTCTCTTTGGGCAAGTTACCCCAGCTCTCCATACTTCCTTTTCCTCCCCTGAAACTGGGGGCAACAATAGTGCCTTCCTCATAAAGTTGCTTTGATGGGAAATTGCAACAAAAAGGCCTTATCGGACTGTGTTGCATGGTAGGTGCTGGCTAAGGGTTACTATAATTGACAGTGTTTAACATTGCAGTCTGGGGAGAAGATGGGCGTGTGGCCGTGGCAAGGATGGTCCTGCTGCAGCTGAGAAGATGGGCGTGTGGCCGTGGCATGGATGGTCCTGTTGCAGCTCAGGTGAGGGCACAGTTGCAGAGGGTGGTGACCCAATGGGGCTAGAAAGCCAGATTTGGAGTTGGGAGTAAACACACCTAATTCCTTCCTGCTTCTATTTTCTTTCATATTGTTTGAATGTCTCGACCATCTTCCTTGAAGTTTGTATGTTAGTGCCTCTGGGCACATGCACACATAAGGGTTTGGTTTTCTTCTTGATTCTGTAAAATTCCTGGTTCACCCATGTCAGGCCTTCGTGTTGAGTCCCCAAGGCTTTATCCAAAGGCGCCATCTTTCCTGGTGTATTGCAGGCCTATCCTACCCCCATCCTCCACCCATCCCCAACCCAATCAATCCTCTGCTAGAGTGGTTAGGTGAGACCTGATGACGAAGGCTTTTCATTTCACAGTTAGAGATCTGAGGGCCGAGAAACAGATTCAGGTGGAGGAAGGAGTAGCAATTAGTCCTGTATCTGTGGGCAGCTGAGTAGACTGTCGTGGCAAGGACCCCCATGAGGAAGAACATCTGAGAGTTACCTCGGAGCTGAGAAGGCAAGTCTAAGTGCAATCCATCTGGAGCCCAGAAATAGTCTATGGTGTGAGCTACCCCCACTTTTGACCTCAGCTTTAATATCAGCAGACTAAGTAGGAATCAGGAAGTGGAGGGACATTTCCTGGAAGGGAGCCTAGCCTAGGGCATCATGCCTGAGGATCTGGCCCTCTCTGAAGCCACGAAGTAGCTTTAGCCACTCTTCCACCTAAAGCCTGTCTGTCACTTTAGAGAGAAATAGAGGAAAGGAAATCAGATTGTCTTTTTTCTACAGAAGTGAATATTTTCTGCAGAAACTGATTTTTTAAAAATTGGTGCATTAGCCAGAGTCTTCTAGAGAAACAGGACCAATAGTATAATATATGAACTATAAGCACGAATGTAAGTGCACACACTCACACACTCACGCACGTGCACATGAGTTGGATTGCACTCCTAAAGTGACTGAGAAGTCCCTGATTTACCGTCTGTAAACTGAGGATCCGGTAAACCAGTGCTGTGATTTGAAAGCCAGAGAGCCTCAGGAGTTATGATGTCAGTTCCGGGCCCAGAAGAGGGGAAGATGACGTGGGAAGACTCGGTGTAAACTTTGAAGCAGGACAAGACTATGTCCATCCACACCTGGAGAGTGGTCAATTGTTCTGAGTTTCCTGATAACCTCATTCAGAAATACTCCCACAGCACCCCTAGAGCAATGTTTCATCTGAGGGTCTTTGGGCTCCTTCAGCTGGTCAGGGGGCCACAGAGATGACTCAGTAATTAAGAGCTCTGGTTGCTCTTCCAGAACACCCAGGTTTGGTCCTCAGTACCCACATGACAGCTGACAATTGTCAGTCACTCCAGTTCAAGCGGATATGAAGCCCTTTTCTGGCCCCCATAGGCACCGCATGCATATGGTTCACGGCATACATGCAGACACCTATACACTAAAAATAAATAATTAAAAAATAAAAAGATAGCGTGTTATGCTGGACTGTAACCCGTATGTCCCAGTCTTTCCCACTGCCACACTTCAGCCAGAGTGAGCTCATGGGCAGAACCGTGCCAGTTGCTTAGTGGGATGGGTGGAATTGCATCATTCCTGAATTCCATGCGGGAGTCCAAAGACCCAGTGGTTCAGAGTGGAACCTTGTTTGGAGATGAAGATCGCTGCAGGTACAGTTACAGGATGAAGGCATTAGGAAAGGGTGAGCCTTCAGAACAACTCCTGTCCTCAGAAAGAGGGAGTGTGTGTGTCTGGCTTTGCACATGCTAGGAAAGTTGCTTTACTACTGAGCTACACTTGAGCGAGAAAAGGAAACACCCGGGCATAGATACATGCCCAGTGAGGATACTGTGTAAAGGATAAAGGCACAGAGAGGGGCGACTCCCTTCCAGCCGAATAAGTCCAATGATTGCCCACAAAATATCAGAAGCTCAGGGTGAGCTTGGAAGAGGTTCTCTTTCCCTCAGCCCTGCTAACACCCTTGGTCTGGACTTTTAGACTGTGAAACTCCGAAGTTGTGCTCCTAAACCACCCCCTTTGTAATTCTGCCCTAGGCAAACCAATGGATGCAAAGGCAGGAAGCCTACACTCCCACATCCTATGACCATAAGCCCAAATGGGACCAAAGTGTCCCAGTCCAGCCCTGCTGTGATAAAATCACAGCAAAGTCGCCAACAAGTCGGGCTGCAGTGTTGATAGGGACATTGTGGCCCCAGTTGCTCTACAGGGGTCAGGGAGCACCAGAGGAATCTTGCAGTCTTGCCCCAGAGTCCTTTACCCCTTTGTCCTACAGGCCTAGAACTGCCTTTTATAGTCTTAACTCCCTCCGGAATGTCAGTGCCTCAGCCGGTGCTCAGGGCTGTGATAGCTAAGGTATGACAGAAATGGAATTCAGGCATCAGGGACAGATGGACAACCGCATACCCTTCTGCTCTCTGAGGTCTAGAGGAAGTGGAGTCTGACGTTATTGGGTCAACTGCTTCATGAAGACGACCCCCAAGGCCTAGCAGATCCTCAGATCTGCAGGCCAGTCAGGGCCTTTGCTCGTTGCATGGCAGAAAATAATAGGAAATGCCTGTGGATTTCCAGGAGTTCCGGCTTGGTGCAGACAGGGCTCTCCATACACTTGGACTGGGGCATTCATCACTAAGTGTACAGCAGCCACGGTGGCCGAGCATGGAGAATGGCAGCTTCAGAGAACGGAGCATTTGCCACCCAGGAATCGTCTCCCATCCCTCTCCTACATAACTCTGACACCGACACTATTTCTTCCTTCCGAGGGTGAGGGGCAGCATGGCGCCTGCGTCCCTTCCTCTCTGTCCGTGGAGTCTTTACACTTCCCCTTCCACCATCGATTAGGACCATCGAGTCCACTTAGACACTGTCTGCTGCCACTGCCCTTCACTGGGTGCTCCCGTCCCTCAGTGTCCCTATCCTTGCCTCATTTCTGTCTTATCTCCCTTCATCCCTTGACTTTCATATGAAATGACTGACCTGGCCTTTGGTGACCAGCCTACTGAGTGCCCTCTGTGGCTATCTGTTGTCAAGTAATCCTTGCTTGGATGGTCCAGCTCAGCACCTTCTCCCCCTGCTCCCGATGTTGGCTGCCTTTCCTAGGAAGTTTTAACACAGACAGTACACATGTTTGGAAGACCCAGGGGAAAGAAGAGATTGGCATTTGTGGGGCTCACAGAAGGTGGGGGTTTGAAGGAGGTTTCAGAGTGAGTTTCCCCGCCAGGCTTTCCTATGACAGCGATTATATTTGGGTTAGGGGATAGCAGGACGGAGAAGGGACGGTTAGTGCCCAAGGTGACAATGGGTCAGTGGATGAACGTGTGGTATACCTCACCTGCATTCCTGTGCGTGTGTCAGTGTGTCCAGGGATACCCTGGAGCATTGGGTCACAGTGAAACTCTATGCCTGAGCTAGGATGAAATTTAGGTGAAAACTCCACTTTGTCACTTCCCTTATGGGAAACTGGCTCCGATGGAGGTGGGGCCTTTCCAATGTTTCCGTGGTGGCTTTGAGACGGCAGGAGGGCCAGAATTTGGCTCTTTCCAAGGCCAGGCGTCTCCTTCCTCTCGACTCCAACATCTCTCTGACCTTCTTGCTTGTTTAAATTTCAAAGAGAAAGCGCTGCCCCCTGGAGCGTCTGGATGGAAAGAGAGAAGGGACAGCCAGAGGAGGGACAGCCCAGGCTACACTTCCACAGCAAGCCTTAGCTGAGCTTTCTAGAGCCTGCCTGGGACTTCATTGAACTCACAGTGCTATGTGCTCCTGAGCCAGAGAAAAATGCCTGCCTGGAATCAAAGCCAAGTGTAGCAGATTACCACGTGCTGGCTTGTGCCTGGAGTAGTCTTGCTCCTTCCCAGCTGCGTAAGCTTGTGCCACACTCACCAGGTTCCACGCTGAGGGAGCCAGCTGGGCTCACTCATAAGCTGTCCAGGTTTTTCTAGATGCATGAGCCTCTCAGTTGGGCTTGTCTCACTGAACAGACAATAATAGTCCGAGACCGACTCAGATTTTCAGTCTGCACCTAGCAGCTGGCTGGGTTGGGTTGACCAACGTTAGTTAGGGACACAGTATTCTGTCTCTGGACACTGTATTCATCTCTGGACACTGGGGCTTCTGGATTCAGTCCTTCTAGCATCATATAAACTGTTAGGAGTAGGGAGCTGAGGGAAAATGCATGGAAAAGAATTGATGCCAGCAGGCAGAGAGTCCTTGGTTCAGATACTATCTTGCCTTTCAAAAAATGTTTTAGCGGCTAGCCACATGACTCTGGGGTTAAGAGTACTGGCTGTTCTTCCAGAGGATCCTGATGGGTTTCCCAGCACCCATATATATGGTGGCTCACAGCAATGGACACTAGACACATAAGTGGTACATGCAGGAAAAACACACCCCACCATACACACAAAAGACTTAGAGGTGGCGAGATGGCTCAGTGTGTAAAGGTTCACCCTGACCACTACACTGTAGCTGTGGCATACGCTTACACACACACACACACACACACACACACACACACACACAGTATGAAGTATGAGAAGAACTTGTTGGGAAGACTAAAGGTCCAATCTGAGTGGAAAAGGGTTCAGTGAGGGCAATGGGGTCCGAATACAAGCAAAAGAATCATATGCATATATGAAAATGTACAACAAAGTCCATTATTAAGTCAAACCACACATTGCATTTGTTGAATGCATGACTTTAGGAAGAAGTCCTGCCATTTTTTAAAGAAGTCGTGCAGTTTTTACTGCCCCTGTCTTAAAGGAACTGCGGTGCCCTGCTTGCCACAAGCCCATGGCTGGGGCGGGAGGGGAGGTTGTGGCTACCAAGAAACTGCGCTAAACTCTATTTTGTGTCTAGAATTCCTTTTCAAGCTCTCTCAGATTTTATGTGGATTTAGCTGACACACGTTGGTGTGCCAATCTGTTGATGGAGGCTGCTCATTCATTTCCTGGCTGCCAGACTCCGAAATAATCGCACAGAAATCCTGTATTAATTAAAACAGTTTGGCCCATCGCTTAGGTATATTGCTAGTTAGCTCTTATTTATTTCAGATGTGTTACATTTATATCTACTGTGGAATACTTGTTTAATGATACAATGATGTGTTATATTCTTTTATGTTGCATTTGTTTAACTCTCTCAAGCTGATAAAATGTCTCCCTAAGATCCAGCTGACATTTGACTAGTATCTGCCAGTGGCAAGAAGATGAATGGTGTCTCGACACAAACTAGAGTCAGTTGAAAGGAGGAAACCTCAACTGAGAAAATGTCTCCCTAAGATCCAGCTGTAGGGCATTTTCATTAGTGATTAATATGGGATTGAGGTGGCCCCATTATGGGTGGTGCCTTCCCTAGTCTGGTGGTGCTGAATTCTATAAGAAAGCAGGCTGAGCAAGCCATGGGGAGCAAGCCAGTAAGCAGCACTTCTCCATGGCTCTGTATCAGCTCCTGCTTCCTTTCAACTTATAAAAGAAAGTGTTTAATTGGGCTTACAGTTTCAGAGGGTTGAGAGCCCATCATGGAAGGCAGTGTGGCAGTAAGCAGCAGCTGTGTTGGAAATGATAAGAACCTTTTGAAACGCCAAAGTGTCATCCTCCCCCCCTCAGTAACATACCTTCCCCAACAAGGGCCTATCTCCTAATCCTTCTCAAACAGGTCCACCAACTGGAGACCAAGTACCTAACTCAGACAAGCCCGTGAAGGCCATTATTCAAACCACCACACCTGACTTGTAGGTTGAATTGGAGACGACTTTTCTCACAATATGTTATTATTTGGTCTCTGTATTACTGTGACACAGATATTAGGAATTACATTTACAGATGAGGTCTTGAGCCAGTAGATGCATAAAAGACTGCTCAGGGGCAAGGATGTCACCTCGTTGGATATGAGTCATGAGTGTGAGATTAGGGGGGACCTACCTACAGGAGGAGGCAGCATGGCTATCTGTCCTCAGCCTGCTCTTGGGCCTGAGCTGGAGAAACTGAGGAGCAATGGGAGAGGGAGAAGGCTCTGGCATGGCTTGGGGTGGGCTGTGGAATTAACTGGCAGGTCTCACACAAGCCTTGGCAGGAAGTGGATCTTAGGAAAAGCACCAATGTCAAGGGACCTAGAACATCTTCTGTGAGCCTCAGAGCAAGGCAGAGTCTGCATATCCAGGAATATAGCTCAGAGGAGCAAGGAAGAGTCTGCATATCCAGGAATCCTAGCTCAGCACTAGGGCAGGGATGGGTTTTTCCTAATGTTGGGCATCCAGGCTTGGCCCTGTGGAGAATGGGGATGTGGAGGCTGTAAGAAAAGCAGGGGTGGAGAAAGAGCTGCCGGGTAAAACCTTGTCATTCCTGCTTAGTCTGAGCCCCTGCCTACATTCTTTAGGTATGTATGTATACATGTGTGTACCGACACACAGACAGACAGACAGACACACAGATACACACACATACATACGCACAGACGCAGACACACATATGAACACCTGTGTTTATTTTGTGACTTCACCTTGAAGGTTTCAATATTATTTATTCAAACATTTTCTTTCAATTAATCCACTTCTTCATTCATTTATTTATTAATTTACTGAGTTCATTATCACCTGACTCCAGTCTTGTACTCTATAGCCTGGTCTTCCCGACTAAAGGGTATGGGTGTGGAGAAGTACGCATCTTAGTGGTCTGAGTGTGCCGGTTCTCTCAGAGATGGTCTGAGTGAGGACCTGATGTAGGGAGGGGTGAGCATCTGTCTGGAACCCCACACATAGGCAATGCCCTGACATGACCTGTGTGCTGGTCAGGCATCAGATCTCCATGGGTGACACAAACAAGGTTCACCCTACAAAAGAAAACCACAAATTCTCCATGTGCCATTTAACAAACCCCGTGGTCCTGCCTTCACTTTCTGTTTCACCTCATGGGCTGGACCCCATGTTCCCACAACTAGCATCCTATTCTGGCTCAATCTTGAAGCCTCACTTCTCCCTACTGCATATTCAAATGTCCAAGCCCATCAAGGCCAAGTTAAGTGGCACCTGATGTGGGATTTCCCTCTGTATGCAGTGATTTCCATTAATGAATAAAAAAACTGCTTTGGACCTATAGCAGGGCAGAACTTAGTTAGGTGGGGAAAACTAAACTGAATGCTAGAAAAAAGGAGGCAGAGTTAAGAGAGAAGCCATGGAGCTGCCACCAGAGACAGATGTGCTGAAACTTTGCTGGTAGGCTACAACTTCGTGGTGATGCACAGATTAATGGAGATGGGTTAAATTAATATGTAGGAGTTAGCAAATAAGAAGCTAGAATGAATGGATCAAGCAGTGATTTAAATAATATGGTTTCTGTGTCATCATTTCGGGGCTGAGCAGCTGGGAACCAACAAGCGGCCCCTCCTCCAGCAGCCACATTCTCCAAAACTTTGTCTAAATCCCCCAGTTAGAATGACTAACCCTCGTCTCTTGGCTCTCGCATCTGGTTGCTTGTGTTTCTCTTTACACTTAACCTCACTTGATCTTCTTCACTGAGGCAGCTCCCAGGGCTACTTTTACAATCCTCTGGCGCTCCTAGGCTCTGCTCATCATTGTTGAAGTTCAACCAGATGTTTTCTGTGTGAACTTTTCCGCTGCCTCCCATGGCTCCCAAGATCAAGTTGAACCTGTGATGCTCTGTGTGATTTGCTCTCTCCTCCCTCCTCAGCTGTAGAGCCCTGAACCTGTGATGCTCTGTGTGATTTGCTCTCTCCTCCCTCCTCAGCTGTAGAGCCCTGAACTTGTGATGCTCTATGCGATTTGCTCTCTCCTCCCTCCTCAGCTGTAGAGCCCTGAACTTGTGATGCTCTGTGCGATTTGCTCTTCTCTCCCTCCTCAGCTGTAGAGCCCTGAACTTGTGATGCTCTGTGCGATTTGCTCTCCCCTCCCTCCTCAGCTGTAGAGCCCCTGAAGCAGAGCTGGGGCATAACCATAAATAAACGTCAAAATGAAACACAGTGGAATTCCAGCTGAATCAGTGTTTGAAATGACTCAACAATGATGGACTTGTCTTCACCCCTCATACCCAGGCTCATTCTCTGCCTTCCTTAGTCCATATTCCTCTGGTGTACCCTGGGGGGAATCGAGTTATAATCACTTTATAAACCATGCAGATGGTCCCCTCAATCTTGAGACCCTGTTAGGTATGATGGCTCATGCCTATAACCCCAGCCCTTTGGGTTTACACATGTAGATCAGGGGAGGGGGGAAGGTCACAAGTATGAGACAGCCCTGGGCTACACATAGTTCAGTCAGTCCTAGATCCACAGCCAGCCCTTATCTCAGGGGTGGGGGTGGGGGATAGTTCGATGACAAGCAAACCTGCATGACAGCAGACTGGCTGTTTTCAATTCTTTGGGGATGACAGTAGCAGCGGGAGTCTCTGCCAACCTTTATCTCCATCTCATAAGAAAGTGAGGAAAAAGTCCCTACATTGTCTTTCATACTTCATGGGAAGAAGAGACTCAGGGGTGCCAGGAAAATGTTGAGGTGAGGTGGACAGCTCCTCCTGCAGCTCCTCAGACTATAGGCCAGGGCACATCCTAATATGGTCCCTTCTCTTCTGGCTCAGGGAGTTTTGCCTCCCTCTGTCTTTGTTTCCACGTCTGTCATGAGGTGAAATGAGATCTTGTTCTTGGGAGACAGGATGGAGTACTGCCAGTGATGATGCTAAAAGCATTATAATAATATTTGGAAGTCTGTGTTGTTGGATGTACATTCCAATTCACTGGGTTCTTGCTCAGAGCTTAGATTGCTGGATGAGGCAGTTGGTGATCTATGCTTCATTTGGGAGGAATCACAGCACCCCTGCTCACACCCATCCTCCAGTTCATACACCCACAGCACAGCTCAAGGGTCCCTGCTCCCCACATCCTTACAAGCACTTGTGTTCTTCTGGTTGACTCTGGTTTAGTCATAATGGCCATGAAGTGTTATCTCACTTTTTGGTTTGACTTGCATTTCTCTCTTGGCTGGTGAGGGTGACCATATTTTATGTGCTTGTAAGGTTTGTTTTTTCTTATTGATAAAGTATTTTAAAGTTTTCAACAAAATCAAAGAGAATTTAACATGTTACAGTGGCAATAAAAACCCATTAAGAACAAGAGAATAGTCTCTGGCCTGGATGAAGACCTAGCATTCTGGTTGGGCTGAGCCAATCACTTGACCAAGAGACTGCCCCCAGGGAGGTGGGCTCACCTGAAGTGCTGCTAAAGAGATGGGTGGAATAGCTAGTCCTTCAAGGAGATACTGGTCTTTCTTTCCCAGCATCCTCATCTGTCCCTAGCACAGTTGTTCATTTGGCTGCAGCTGTGATGCTTCATAAGTCTGTTTGCTTCTGGTAATTACTCAGGAAAAGTATAACTTTTCTTTTTTTTTTCTTTCTGGCTCTTTCCTTGGCATGCCTTCTTTGACACTTTGGGTTTCCCCAGTATTTTGGGCTTCCTTACTCTTCCTCTGAAGCTGCCATGTGGCTTCTTGTCAGCCTTGGGCTGGACTTTAATGGTGTGTTCAATAGCTTGACTTTTCCTCCTTTCTCCCCCTCAGGGGAGCTGCTGGGGTATATATTTCATTTGCCTCAGGGGTTCTTCTTTTTAACTGTAATAGAATTGTTCTTGAGCCATTCTTAAATTCTTTTATTAATGAGACTAAGAACCCCAACAGGGAATGCTGATTTACCCTGTATCAGAAGAATATCTGGAACCCCCACATGCTCACACACAATGCATGCACACCCCCCCCATGAACGCAGATCCCTCTCCACCACTCCATACACCCACACTGGATACACACCTCATCTCTGAATGTCTTCAGTCTTCAACAAGTATGTTTTCCCTAACTCTGCGGGGAACTTAGCACTGGAGGGTGGGCACATCAACAGCTGCCATACTTGTCTCGGGGACCAGTTTGAGACCCTTCTGTGCAAGCCTCGGGCAGCAGTGCTTTTCTGTGTTGGTCAAGCAGGAGTTGGTAGGGGCTGGGAATGTGAGAGGGTAGAGGAGAGAAGGAGAAGGAAGCCACATCAGCTATCAAAGAGGTTACAGGCGCCTGAGCAATTCACACATTCCTCGGTTTTGCCACAGATCTAATGCTTGGCTGGAAGACAAGCCCTTGCCCAAGTCGAAGGTAGGTAGGGGTGCCTTGAAGTTAGGTAGGGGTGCCTCTTCTTTCCAATAGGTGGCGCAGCACAGTTCAGGCTAGGTTTGAGGCTTGCTTGCCCTTGGGCCATCTCTAGAAATGTCACCACAGAGATGTTTATTAATCTGCATAGGTTAGACCTTTCTAAAGCAAAGCACGTGGGTGGTCTGTCTCTACTTTATCAAGCTTTCCATACGCAGAGCCAGAGCAGTAGTTGTGGGTCAGGTTCTGTTTCTGTCTGTGTCCCACTGTGATGTGTTTGATGTCCCCCATGCCATGCCCCCACCCCCAGTCCAACCTGTCTTCTCAGGAGCCTTGGGTCTGGTCCAGAACTGGAGATGAAAATAAGCCTTGAAGCCTTAAGTCAAAAGTTGCTCCTCTGAGCATAGACGGTTGTAATTATTTCAGGGATGTGAGCCACTATTGACACACATAAGTGTATCATTTCCTCAAACCAGAGGCAGAGCTGCGTCCCTTTCCATCTTACAGATCTAAAGTCTAACTCAGCCTCTGAAGCAGCAATGTTTCTATTCATTTAAAATGAACCAAGAGGCTGGAGAGAGGGCTCAGCATTGAGAGCACTGATGGCCTTTGCAGAGGACAGTGATTTGGTTCCCAGAGCCCATATGGTGGCTCACAACCCTCCGTAATTTCAGTTCCAGGGGATGAATCTTATGCCCTCTTCTGATCTCTGTGGACACCAGGCATGGATATAGTACATATACATAAATGTAGGCAAATCATTCAAATTCATAAGATAATACACATAAAACGGTTTGATTATTAAGTGAACTATTAAATTCCCAGAAGGAGTATGTGTCATTGCACTGGGAGATTTCCAGTTGAGAAATCTGACCTCGGAGTACAACTTAGCCAGAGCCTCACTGAAATCGCCATCCAACTAAAGTACTTTTGAAAGTCCATGTTGAATGCCTTTGCTCGCTCTTTCTTTCTTTCTTTCTTTCTTTCTTTCTTTCTTTCTTTCTCTCTCTCTCTCTCTCTCTCTCTCTCTCTCTCTCTCTCTCTCTTTCTTTCTTTTTTATTTGTTTGGTTTTTCAAGACCGGATTTCTCTATGTAACTTTGGAGTCTGTCCTAAAATTTGTTCTGTAGACTAGGCTGGACTCAAACTCAAAAATCAACCTGCCTCTACCTCCCTAGTGCTGGGATTAAAGGCATGTGCCACCACTGCCTGGTCATTTCTTCTGCTTGGGTTGTCATCTTCTGCCCTGGAAATTATAACCTGTTTGTCAGGACCCTGCTGAGCCCTGAATTCTTTGTAAAACCTCTCTTGGTTCTAGAAGCATTTGGGAATGCCCCCCACCCGGTGCTTCCTCAAGGCCACTAAGTACAGTGCAAGTCAGGTCTCATCTTGGTACTTGCAAAGTATGGCACACAGTGGCCTTTGGTTGTCTGTTCGTGAGTGACTTGGTGCCAGGCTATCTGAGGAGGTGGGAACAGGTTTTAGTTGTTCCTTTGGAGTGGAGTATGAGAGACGCCAGCCACTAGCCACACACCGAGAAGACATGTGGTGTCCCTGTGCCTGCTGCTCCTGTGGAGGCTGCCCTCCTGGTGTGCTCCTTTTCTCAGAGAGGCAGAGAGAAGGATGAGGGCTGTACTGAGAGAAGCTGCACACTTTCCAGACACTTTCCCAGAAATTTGAGCCTAACGCCAGCACTGTGCCCTGCCAAGTTCCTCTGGGTCATGGCCAGTTTCTGCACCTCCTGGAGGTTTCCAGACTCTGTGGAGACATGAGCTCCCTTGTGCCCAGGCCAGAGATAGGCTGGGGATGCAAGGAGACTACCTGGAGGCAGCTCAGGGACTGGGTGCCCACGGAATCTTCCCCATGAAGATTGTGGCGAGGACAGCGCTAAAAAGAAGGTGTTATAGAGTCCTGCTGTGCCCACCCAAGCCCAGTCCCAGGTTCCTGCATCTGCCCACCAAGAGCCACAGGTGATATGGGAGTCCCCTCTATGTGTTGCTTGTATTGGTTAATGAATAAAGAAACTGCCTTGGCCTGATAGGGCAGAACTTAGGTAGACAGAGAAGACAGAACTGAATTCTGGGAGGAAGAAAGCAGAGTCAGGGAGAGACACCATGGATCTGCCAGAGACAGACACTGGGAATTTTACCTGGTAAGCCACTGCCATGTGGCAATACACAGATTAATAGAAATGGGTTAAATTAATATAAGTTAGCCAATAATAAGTTAGAGCTAATGGGCCAAGCAGTGATTTAATTAATACAGTTTCTGTGTGGTTATTTTGGGGCTAAGCTAGCTGGGTGGCTGGGACGAACAAGCAGCCCTCTTTTTGCAACACACAGGCAAAGTTTGGTCTATGAGACACAGCAGTAACAGTTCAGACAGGGTCTCTTTTTAGCACTGGCTGTTCTGGCACTCTGTAGACCAGGCTGTCCTTAAACTCACAGAGATCCACCTGCTTCTGCCTCTTGGCTGCTGGGATTAAAGGCCCTGACTTCTTAGTTTTTATTTTATTGGATCTGATCTAATTTAAGGGCTTGATCTTATCGCGATTCATCTCATTTTTCCTTTCCTCTTTATTCTTACCTCTTACCCCAGCTTCAAAGAGACAGCAAAACCTTCTAACAAAAATCCACTGGTATCTAATAACAACAGTTAATACCAAGTGACTATTGTTACTAAGTATTATTTAAATAGCTGTGTAAGTTCTTTGTAGACCTCCCCAAAGGTTACCAAATATCGTATGGCCATATCATACAAAAAATAGAAAACAGAAAGGGCAAAAGCCTGTACACTCACAATCCCTTCATTGGGAGCCAGTTACTAGGCATGCTCCCTCCAAGTTAGTGCCTCTTTGGACCAGCATCTGAGTGGCTGTGAATGCCATGTCCTCTGCTTTGCGCTTCCTCTTTAGCTCTGGGCTGTAGCATTTTCCACCTTGGAAACATAAATCATCGTAAGGTCTGTAGACCAATAAAGGTTGCCATTTCTTTGAAAACTGTCCCTCTTTCAAAAGTCTTACTTCTGGAAAAACTCCTCCTCCTCAAGAGTGCCGGCACGCTGTCTCCAGGCTCACCTCTGAAGCCCCTTGTCTTTGTCCTGGACTTTGGTTTCCAAGGCCTTGGACAGGGCCCTCACGGAGCTGTCCTCTCTGCAGGGCACAGGGCTTCATGATTTCACTTGAGGAAATTCAGCCACTTCCGGTCCTTTGTTTATTATTATTATTGTTACTATAATTATTTGTTTTACCTGTGGTGGACATTCAGGGAGGTGGGTGGGCTGGACGAGCGCTATCCAGACTTGGGGAATAAACCTGTGAGCCATTTTAACTGGTTCTTGAGTCTCCTGTGGTGGTGCACCCCTGACATAATCTCCGGGGAGGTTGAAGCTAGCGGACCCCAGAAGTGAGGCTAGACCTTCATGCACAGCGAGACCCCATCTCAACAAAACCGTTTCCTGATTCATGACAGAGAAAGTTCAACCTGTCTTTGAGCTTTCAGGCTGAACAGTTTTCCCAAATCCTTGAACAAGAAATGAAACAAATCAAGAATCAGGACCTCTTCAACGTCTGTGCTAAGCTAACTCAGATGCCTTTTTTCTAAAGGGGCAGGGGTGACATGAAAGGTTTCTTGGGTGTCCCTATTGCCACGTGATGAGGTCAATCAATGCATTATCTACATCGGATTAAAGAGGTATTGCTAGGAAAAAACCTCATAGGCGTCTTCACAAGTAACTTCAGCCGCCATAAAAACATACTCAAAACCAATGCGGTGTACTTTTGGGGAAAGTTAAGGATTTTCAAAGGTCACTTTTATTGGTTTGGTACTCTGCTTCACCCTGGCTTCAGGACAAGATGTAACTCCATGAGCTGGGGCCATGATCTGGACCAGTTTGGTCGGTCTTTCAACATTTACCACTGTGGCTCCCAGCAATGGAAGTGGCATGTTACAGTAAAGCAAAGACAGGGAGTTCAGGGTAGGGGAGCAGGAAAGTCACACCCACCTCTTGCCTGTTACCCTAAAGCCTGTCATCCGGTCCTCCTTGCAGGGAAATGGGCCAGGCAGAGTCTGAACACCTCTTTCCCCAGTTTATCACAGTGAGATCTGACGCCTCTGCCCTCCGATCACAGTTCTCTGTAACTGTCCCTCTGTGCTGGGAGTTGTTTTGTTGTTGTTGACTTGATTCAAACTACAGTCCAGTCATCTGAGAAGAGGGAACTTCAGTTGAGAAAATGCCTCCATCAGATTCCCTGTAGGCAAGTCTGTAGGGGCATTTTCTTGGTTAATAATTGATGTAAGGGGGCTTAGCCCAGTGTGGACGGTGTCATTCTCGGGTTCGATTCCCAGCACTGGAATGGTAGCTCACAACTATCAGTGACTCTGGTTCCAGAAAACCAATGCCCTCTTCTGGCCTCTGAGGGCACCAAGTACACACATGGTACATACACATGCAGGAAAAACACAACATAAAAATAAAATAATGTTTAGAATTTTTTTCGTAAGAAAGAAAACTGAACAATCTATGGAGAAGAAGCCAGTAAGCAGCATTCCTCCATGGCTTCTGCTTCAATTCTGTCTTGAGTCTCTGACTTCTCTTTATGATGGGCTGTAAGCACTAAAATAAAACAAACCCTTAATTCCCCAAGTTGCTTTTGATCATGGTGTTTATCACAGAAATAGAGAGTAAACTAAAATACTTAAACCTTCAGTAAACCCAAGCATAAAAATACACATTTTTCTGTTTCTCCGGGTCTTCGTTTTTGCATTTAGTTATTTTTGAATGCTGACCTGATAAAGTGTCAATTCTTAAATATTTCGGGTTAATCTTCCTTTTATTGTAAGAGTCTCAGCTATGAGTCTAGAGATGGAGGCGATAGGGGTCGTATCTGATTTGCTGCCGTTCCCAGTCTCAGGGACTATCAGGGTGGCTGTATGGCACGTGACTGCAGAGATCCATGCTTGGTTTGATGCTGTGTGATAATAGCCTGAAATATGAATTTCTTTATCTTCTATTAAAAATTCATATTGTGGAACTAGACATCCTTATCTGGGGAGAATATATTCCAAGGTGCCCTGTGGATGTTCCACATTGCAGATGGTACTGAATCATCTACACATTATTTTTCTATAGATATTAACACATATATAAAAATTAATTATAAATCAGATACAGTGATGAACCATAACTCATAAAATGCTGTAGTAAATGTTATTAAATATTTATGAATTGACTATTTCTGGAATTTTTGTTACTATTTTCAAATTATTGCTGGCTACTTGCAACAGAGATTGCAGAAAGTGGCACTCTAGGAAAGCTCAGACAATTGTGAAAATATACAATCTAAAATCTGCCATTTGAGGCATCCTAAGAGCCAGAGAGATAGCTCAGGCTGTAATGTGAGTTTGAGTCCCAGGACCCATGTAAAACAGTTGAACATGGAGGCACAGACTTGTAATCTGAACACTAGGGAGGCACAGGCAGGTGGCTCTCTCTGAGGCTTGTGAGCCCCGTGAAAGATCCCCATGGAAGGCCGTTTCCCAAAACCCAGGGCGGGCGGTGCATGAGGTGTGCCACCTGACATTGACCTCTGAGCTGACCTGTACATGTACATGTACACACACACACACACACACACACACACACACACCTCTACACTCCCTACACGTGGACACACATATACTATTTTAAAAATCAAGCCATATACTCACTACAATCATAAATATAAAATATTCACGAGCTTGAACACCCGTTACCACTATCCATCTCTAGAACATCATCATCCCAAAGAAAGATGCTATCTTCATTAAATAATAATTCTCCATCTTGCCTGGCAATGGGTAAGGTATCCTACTGTCTCCATGATTTGACTTTGCTAGGTTTATCATACAGAAGAAACAACACAATATTTGCCCCTTTGTTCAGTTTGCTTAGTGTAAGATCTGCAGGTTTCAACCCCTTGAGAACCATGCGTCAAAATTCGCCATTCCTTCTTTTAAGCTGAATTCTGTTCCCCTACATGGCTGTCTCACAGTTTATCCATCAATCCCTCGATGAACTCTTGGGTTATTTCCACCTTGTGTGCATTGTGAATAATGATGCTATGAATGCCAGAGCACAAGCTGTGACCGTGTTGAATTAATTGAAAAAGGAGGCTAGAGGACCTGGGAGATGATACAGGAGGTAGAACCCTGGTTCTGCAAACTTGACACCCTGAATTTGATCCTTGAACCTGCTCCTCAGAGATTTCTTCATATGGACTTCGACACACACATACACACAGGCACACATAATAAAAACAATTGTAAAACTAAAAAAAAAAATGCAAGGAAACAGAAAAAGACCTTTTAAGCATGCAGGCCAATGGGATGAACATCGCAGAAAGGTTTTGTGGGTGCTGAAAGCACAGGGACCTTCTACTCAAGTCACCGTTGCTTCCTGGTTGATTTTTTTTTCTTTCCTGATTTGTTTGATCCAATCTGCTTACCCATGCCAACTATCAGACTTCTTGTTGACTTAGCTGTAGACCTGGGAATGGCAGAGGTAGCAGCCACATGACATAAAGGAGAGATGCAGTGCTGGGCATTGCATGGTGCCTCCCGCTTACAGAAATGCTAAGTGTGCCTCTGGCTGTGGCTTAGCTCCGAAGCTGGCTGCAAGGTGTGTGGATTCTTTGATACAGTTTCCATTCTAATAAGAAAAGAAGAACTGATTGGAAGGCTGTTAAGTAGGCAGTGTATCTTGGATTGAAGGAATAAGGACCCTGTCTAACCCTGGCTTAACCAGCCTTCCCTGACTTGGTCCTCATCTCTGGGAGCTGGCATTCTGGAACCTGGTACAATTCGTTTGGTGTTCCTAGCCCTCGTCTCACCAAGAGCAGCCACCGCAGGCTCATTCCTCATCCCTGCACTGTACGTGTCAATTGCCCCAATGTGAATTCCAGTAAAATGAACTTCCTAAATGGAAGAGAGTAGGGAGGAGCCCCGAGACTTGTTCCCAGGCAACACCTCTAGAGGCCACCCCCAGATGGCCAGCCTTGGCTGAGACCCAGGTTTGGGGTGGGGAGGTTGTAAAATGATGCTGCCTTCAAACCACAGCCCCCACTTCCTTGTAAGAAATTAGGAATCTGAACCAAAGCGGGGACCTTGGACATGATAGTGATCCTGAGCCTGGCTTTCAAGTGGTCCTCAACCATCTGCTGAGACATCCTGAGCTGAAGGGGGGTGGGGAGAAGGGTGAGTCACTGGGGTCCAGCCTCTGATTGGCTAGAAGAATCTCCTGATCTGGCCAGGGTGGGGTAGGAAAACCAGTTTGGCAACCCTTGGGCAGCAACTGCTTGGCTGGACCATGTTGGAGCACACCCACCACCACTACCACCACCAACACCGCTGGCCCGTCCCCTCCCTCCAGCCTCTCCTAGCCCTGGCAGTGTGCGTGGCTTCCCCAACTGTCTGCAACGTTTGGAAGACAGTCCAGGCTAGACAGACGAAAGGAGACAGTCCACTGTGGCAGCCAGCATCGTCTGTGAGTGCCTCATAAAGACCAGGCCATGAAAGCTGCGCCTGGTTTCAGTGAAGCACGCGCCAGAACCCAGGATGGCGACTCTGAGGTGGTTGAGAGCCTGTGAGGCATCTAATCCCTCAGGAAAGTCAAGCTTTCCATGGCAGCTGCACCATGCTCTGGCTCTTTAGAAGTGGGCCTGACAGGCTGCTCTTAAAAACCAGCCCTTGTGTGAAAAACAAAACAAAACAGTAGTTCTCGGCCTGCCTAAAGTTGTGACCCTTTAATACAGTTCCTCGTGTTGCCATGACACCCAACCATAAAATTACTTTCGTTGCTACTTCATAACTGTAATTTTGCTACTGTTATAAATTGTGCTATCTGACATGTGACCACTAACGGGGTCATGACCCACAGGTTGAGAACCACTGTTTAGGGGCAGTTGGTCAGATGACAGGTTCCAGGTCAAGAGATGCTTCCTTGGGGGATCTGTTGACATTCACAGGGTGCCATGGTTAGAGGTGGCCCCTCCATGGCAAGAGATCTCACTGGACTAAAGCAGTAAGCAGAAGTCATTGGACCCCGCAGAGGAAAGCTAGAACCTAATCATGGCTTCACTAGGAAACAGTCAGGCAGGCCCTGAGGGGAGATTTAAGGGACTCTGCCCCATCGGTGCCCTGGGCTCCTCCAGGGAGACCGCCAGGGAAAGCTTCTCGGTGACAAGGGCCCTTCCAGCAGCTTCCAAAAGCTTCCAGCAGCACAGGGACATTTAATATATATTATTTTCCCCTAAAAGAGTTTCTACCGTTTTATAATATTGGTGGTTCCTCAGCCCAGTTTGTGGTTTTCAGGGCTAACCTTGTGTCTCCCACAGAGCAAGGGATCCCTCCAGAAGAGAGCTTGAGGCAGTAGCTATTATGAAGCTGTTCCCAGAGATGGTTCATGACCTTTGAACTTTGGGGTAGATAGGTCAGCCCTCATGAAGCCCCTAGAATACCCGACGCTATTTTTTAGTTTTATTTGGGCCAGGGTCTCAAGTAGCCCTTACTGGCTTGGAACTCAATATATAGAACAAGTTGGTCTCAGACTCCGCAACCATCCTCCCTCCTGTCTCTAGGATTACAGACATGGGCCAGTGTGCCTGATGAGCACTGGACTCTGATATTGAGGAGCCCAGGATCCAAGGGACAGGGACAATCAAGAGAACAACTCTGAGAAAGGCGGTGGGTGCCTGAGGGTACTCCATTTGGTACTTAACTCTTCAAGGTTACTTTCCCTTTCTGGTGTCATTCTTAATGCTGGCTGGAGCATTAAGGGCAAGGCTATCTGGCGACCCCTAGAGCTCAAAGGCTGAAATGCAGTCCGTCTCTAGCTCCGGAATTCTCTCAGCTAAATTCTCAGCCATATAATGCCTAATTGACTGTTAGGAACAGATCTGAGACGGTTGATGCAGGAAAGCAAAGGCATCAATACTACTCGATCTCCACGGAACTGTCCTGATCCAGTAAAACAGATACAAAACAAAGAGAACCATCACCATATGCTGAAGCCTGTCTAAGGAACAAACTCAAGAAACAGAACAGTCTGGAACCGCCTCTTACAACCTCGATAAACAGAACGTCCCTCAACTTCTACAGCTGTGGAAAAATGGGAAACAGGGACTTGTAGGGCGGGAGTCAGAACCCAAATCGTCACTTCTCAGGCTGTGTGTGTGTTCGTGCGTGCGTATGCGTGTGTGTATGTGTGTGTGTGTGCGCGTGCGCACGCTCAGCTCTCGAGAAGCTAAAGGGGTTGAACCCCAATCCCAGCACAAGACTTCGGCTCACAAAGATGCCGGTGGCCAGACAGTGCTGGCTAGCGATGGAAATGGCTGGGGGGGAGGTGGAGGGGGGGCGGCTACCAAAGCTGGTGGGGTAGAAACTACCAGGACGCTGGAGGTCAGAAAAGAAAGGGCTGGAAAAGGAAGAACATGCTGAGACCCAGGGGTAGTTGGTTGTTTTTACTCCCAAATAAACACACAGAGGTTTATTCTTCCTTTTAAATCCCCAGCCTTAGATTGACTTATTTCTAGCTAGCTTTTCTTAAATTATCCCATCTATCTGTTGCCTCTGGCCCTTTGCCCTTCTCCATTTCTGAGTCTCTTACTTTCCTTCTTACTCCATGACTTGCTGGATAGCTGGGGACTGGCCCCTGGTGTCCTCTCTCCTTTTTCTCGGACCTCAATCTCTTCTTCCCAGATGTCTCCTCCTGTTTATTTCCTGTCTGCCAGCCCCGTCTGTCCTTTCCCCTGCCTGCCTATGGGCCGTTCAGCTCTTCATTGGGCCAGTCAGGTGTTTTAGACAGGCAAAGTAACACAGCTTCACAGAGTTAAACAAATGCAACATAAAAGAATGCAATACATCTTTGTATCATTAAAACAAATGTCTCACAACATTAATGAACATAACGTATCTTAAAATAATATTCCACCACTTCCGGGGGTCTAACTACCTTGTGTGGAAGAGAGGTGAAGTCTGGGTTGTAGCGTGGGGTGACTTGGCAGGTTCACACACTGATCGCTGGCCGAGCTCGGAAGCCTACTCCACGACTCCTGAGCCAGCACACCTGCGCAGCCTTGCACCAACCAGATTGCTCTTTACACGTTTCACCGTGGCAGAGTAGCCGGAGACTGGCTACAATCTTTATCTTATAGCCATGGTGAAGCTGGATGGCTCATTCCCTTGCTTTGGTGACTGATTTGAGGTGGGAAGTATTTTGGAAAAGTTGGTGATAACTGAGACCAATTTTGCTGAGCTTGCTGGGAACAAGGCTTCTGCTTTTTCTCAGTGTATACAGATCTGCTCAGCTTGGCCCTAGAAGTTCTGTGGCTCCTTTGCTCATGTAGAAACAGGAACAGAGGCAGGCGATTTACTCAGTCTTGGTCCATTTCTTGAGTTCCTGGATTAAGCTTCATCTGAAGGTCTCCCAAGACATTTTAGCCATAGAAAACTGGAACATCCTTTTTAAAATTTTTATTTATTATTATTATTATTTTACCTTACAAACTTGGGTCTGATCTCCACTGATCTGCAGTGCAATCAGTGGCAACCCAGCTGTGCCTGTCATCCCCATCATTGGTGCTCCTCTGGCCTTGTTCATCATACTCAAGCAGATATACCTTTGCTGGGGGTCCTCCAATGATGTCCCCAGAGTTCAGCAGAATCAGAAGCCTGTTTACTAACTGCGCAGGAATAGCACCACAATCCAAGGACCACGGTCTGCTTCAGGGGAGAAGCAAGATCAGCAGGACACAGTTTTTGTTTTCAAGGAATTTGCAGACTCAGGGCGTGTTATTAAATGAACCACAGCGTGTAGAGTTATATGCACTTATGCAAGTCTGTGCAAAATGCAGAATATGCCTAGGGGAAGGAATTCTACCTGGGGAGTGAGGGGAGCCACCAAGGATATGATCTGGGTGACGAAATGACAGTGAGGATGGAGGCAGGCTATGCTCCTGTGATGCCATCTCGTCCTTGCTTTAAGTGGCAGTGGTTCTTTGGTGCCCCTCCCCCATGGGTTGACTCTAACTCATAATGCCTCCTACCGAGAAGTTGGATTTAGTTAATCTCTCTGATGATCAACTAAAGTCATTTGGCCACATGGGCTAGCCTGGGCTCTCTAGCCCGAGGAGAGATGAATATGTTATTCATCGGACTGGGGATGTAGCTCAGCTCTTAGAGAGTTGTTAGTGTCCTTGCTTAGCACATGTGATGTCTTGGGCTTGACCCTCAACACTGCACAGAACCAGTGTGATTGGCTCATCTCCGTGCCTCCAGCAATCAGGGGTAGAGGCAGGAGGAACAGATGTTCAAGGCAACCCTTGGCTACTTAGCAAGATCAAGGCCAGCCTGGACTACTTGAGACTCTGTCATAATAATAATAATAATAACAATGATGATGATGATGGAATGGAAAATACCATTGGGCCTGGGAAGAGGGTTCAGCAGGTAAAATGCTTATGATCTGAAAGCAATAAAGGCCTGGATCCCCTGGCCCCATGTATCTACATTTATAGCTGGGCATGGCAGATGTGTCTCTAACGCCCATGTTGGGGAGGCTGAGACAGGTGTGTCCCCGGAGCTCACTGGCCTACTGTTTTATTCAGTCAGTAGCTCCGGGTTCAGTGAAGGGGCTTTGTCTCAAAAACTAAGGTGGAGAGGGCTGAGCAAGATACCTGATTTTGACCTCTGGTCTCCATATACATGTATGCATGTCTGTGTATGTGTGCATACACATATCATACATACACATATCACACACTTGATTTATTTATTTAGTTGTTGAAGGAGGCTGCTTGTTTGTTTCCGGAAATAAGCACACAATAACTGTATTAATTCAAACATTACTTGGCCTATTAGCTTACGCATATTTCTAGATAGCTCTTACATCTTAAATTAAGCCATTTCTATTATTTTATATTTTACCATGAGGCTTGTGGCCTACTGGCAAGGTTCTGGCTGGTGACTAACGTCTTTCTCCTCTGGCGGCTACATGGTGTATCATTGACTCAGTCTACTTTCTCCCGCATTCAGTTTAGTTTTCCTGCCTAGCTCTGCTCTGCCCTATCACAGGCCAAAGCAGCTTCTTTATTCATTAACCAATAAAAGCAACACATATCCAGAAGGACTTCCCACACCACTTGGTTGTTTTGAACTTTTTTCTTTTGAGAATATAAGGTGTTTTTTTTTTTTTTTTTTTGGTTTTTCAAGACAGGGTTTCTCTGTGGTTTTGGAGCCTGTCCTGGAACTAGCTCTTGTAGACCAGGCTGGTCTTGAACTCACAGAGATCCGCCTGCCTCTGCCTCCCAAGTGCTGGGATTAAAGGTGTGCACCACCACCACCCGGCGAAAATATAAGTTTTACATAAGCAAGTTAGCCAAACCACAGTGAGTTGTCTACCATGTGGTGTCTTCCGACTTGGTCACCCTGAAATGCTCCTGGATCTAGACAGATGAGTGTCTTGAAGCACATAAACACATGTGAACCTTTCAGGTAGGCAGTGTGGTAGAGATCTAACTTTTCATTCCTTCTTCTTGGGAACAGTTGGGCTGATTTAAATCAGGTCAGGGTGAACTTCTGTACAAAGAATACACACGCGAATCTACTTTAGAACTAGGTTTAGTTTTATTTTATACAGATCCAATGTAGAGCATAGGAGGGAAACTAAAACAAGACCCCAGTGAGTCGTGACTGTTCCTGGGAGGGCGGCAGTCACTACGGCACACCTCTTCTTCCTGCTCAGTCTAAAAACCTCGCAGTTCAGGCAAACCGGGGCAAGGTGAGAACAGGCACTCTGATTACCTTTAAAGGAATAGTGTTGGCCCTGGCAGGTTCTAAGTGTGGCCTCAAACTTCCAGTTTTGAAAAAATAAGTAGAAACCGTGTGTGATGGTAATACTGTCCTGTGGCCTGTGAGTGCCCACACATACATCATCTATATGCATACACGTATGTTTTGGGGACTGTAGACCCTCAGACTCTGAATTTTCTATGACCCTCCGCCTGCCAGAGTAAACAACTTGTTTTCCTATGCTTGCAGCTGCTCTGAGCACGAGACCCTCCCTGATGGCAGAGGAGTGGTTTCTGGTGGGGTTGCAGCTGAAGGATCCTGAGTGCTAGGGCGTGGCCATTGGTCAGGAAAGGCATTATAT
Source organism: Chionomys nivalis (assembly GCF_950005125.1). Taxonomy (NCBI): domain Eukaryota; kingdom Metazoa; phylum Chordata; class Mammalia; order Rodentia; family Cricetidae; genus Chionomys; species Chionomys nivalis. Next base: position 12,416,663 of record NC_080099.1, read on the forward strand.
AAGCTTCCCTGGAAGGCAATAAAATTGGCATTCTTGGCATTCAAGATGTTCAAAGATGACCCGTGTTTCTGTGTGTGTGTGTGTGTTTCAATTTCCAGCCCCTTTCCCAGCTAGTGAACCGTTCCATGGTAGACAGAAAGTACGGTACAGGTGGACTGCATACATATGCTTACATATCACACACATATAAGAAAAAAACCCAAAGATTCCAAAGTCAGTGCTTTTATTGGTAAGTCTTCCTCTGTAGTGCCAGTTCCCAAATAATGACGTGAGGACAACATGGACTTAAGCAATCCAGCCTCCTACTCCAGCCTCCCTAGTAGCTAGGACTGAAACTGTGACTCATGTCATCGATTTCTGACACCTTTAAAGTCTGTAGACCTGTTAGTAAATACAGGGGCCCGGTGGAGAGATGGCACTGGGTCCCATGAAGGTAGTCGTGTGCTGGTGTGGTGTCTGTCGCCCCATCTCCTCCGTTCTGAAGACTCTCAGCCATCTGCCTGTCCTCCCAGCTGGTGGGAATGGGAAGGGGTCCACCTCCCTGGCTCTGATGCTCTGTGACCCTCCACCTCAGCAAGGGCCTGTGGCCTGCCTAGAGGCTCTGTCATGTCAGCTCTAGGGGGTTTACGTCTGCCTGATTTTCAGTGAGAAAAAACACAGGACAGTGTTCTTGGCTACGGGACGCTAGGATGCTGGACAGGAGATGGGACATTTGTTCACACCAACTGTCCTGGTTGTCCTTATTGTTTCCTTTCTCTCCCTTTGATGCCTAGGGTACCAGGACAAGAGTTTGGCCACCATAGCTGAGAAGCCTATTGAGTAATTATAATTGATTACTTCATTGTAATGAATGCCTATTAAATTAAGTTGCCTATTAATTAAATGCAATTGAGAAAGGGAAGAGGAAGCACAAGCCTGGGGCGCCACCTAGGGGAGGAGGTGTTCCTGTGCTTACTGCTACTGCAAAATGACATCACTCTGAAATCTAAAACTTGGTTTTATGAAAATCTAAAACTTCACACACACACACACACACACACACACACACACACACACACACACACACACACTGGGATGGAAAGAAAATGAATAGCCATTCATGACCCAAGACTTGTTTCTTCTTTACAGGGCAATTCTGCTACCTGCTGTCAACATAGTTTACAAACCTTTTCCCCACGGCTGCAGCAATGGCACTTGCCTGAAACACCAAAAGCAATTCCTGCTCCTCCCCAAGAGCCATACACGCACATGGGCTACTATTCAGAGAGTCTTCTTTTTGTCTTCTCCATCTTTCTTTAAAACATGGAAATGAACACCGAGAGTCCCCCGAAGGACAACCGATCTTCATTCCTTGTTGATGTCTCAACTTGTTCCTGATCCAGTCCCACCTAAGGCCAGAGATTCTCACACCAAAACTTCCATCTCTAACTCTTTCCCAAACCCAGCCTGTGTCATCCCAGGGTCTGTTAGGACAACTCACCTAGACCCCTGATGTCCCCTCAACCTGTTCCACACACAGCCTTTTCTAGCTGGGCTCAGAGAAGCAGCCCAGAATTCAGCCACGACTCATCTCTCTGCCAGCTTCATCCACCAGGGACTTTCCAGGCTTCACCTCAAAGTATTCCAAGAACCTGAGAGTTGCTCACCACATCAGTGCGGCTCCCAGACCTGTGTCAGCACAATGCCTTGTCCCAGGTTCCTGCAATAGCATCGTTGCTGGCCTCCCTGATCGCCTCTTTAGTGGACTTCAGTGGAGCGACCCTGGGATGTGAGATGTCATTGTTCCTCTACTGAAGAGCTAGCAGGGCTCCCCCTGTATTCTAAAGAAAAGCTCAAAGGCCACTGAGTTACAAGGCTCTGCATGTCACGTAGCCAGGCAGCCCGAAGCCCTTCACTATTTGCCCAGCTCATTGCCGCGCACACAGGCCTCCTCGCTGTCCTAAGCTGTGTGCTGGCTGGCTTCTGCTCGTCTCCCTGGTGCCTGCACATGCAACTCTCACTTCTTTCAAGTGTTTGCTCAGCAGTCACCACCCCGAGAGAAGCACCTGGACAAGTGCTCACACCCACCAATGCATACGTGGAGTCTGTTTGCTCTGTTCTCTGGAACTGGGGTAGAGTGGTCACAGTAACACCCTTTGGCTTAATTAGAAGTCGGGTATCGTGATGTCCTGGGTTGCCTGGGATCATGCCAACTTACACCTGTTACCTCAGTGTGATTAAGTGTCGCTTCTACGTTTCAGAAGTGTTATGGTTTGGATGATAAATTCCGTGATTGTCCTAGGGGCAACCTCTGACACACTTGGCTTCCTCCCAGCTCTTGTCAATAACTGCTCATAATCACCTCATTGCTTTCTGCTGATCCACGGAGCCGGCAGCAAACACCTTTGAACTTTTCCTCAGTCCTCCGCAACCATACAGGCACACAAACACATACTTCTGTGATACTCTGTGGAGATCAAAGGTAAACTATGTAAGGGCAGCTTCTTGACTACCGAACGCTGTCTTTTCTGAAAGATACGGTCTCATGTAGTGCAGGCTGGCTTTGAACTTGTTGTGTGGTCAAGGGTGACCTTGAATGCCAGATCCTCAAACTCCTGCCTCCACTTCCCAAGTGATAGCATTATGGGCATGCATGACCATGCCTGGAACTCTAACTCTCTCTTCTTCCCTCCCTCTGTGTGTTTGTGTGTCTGTCTCCCCTTCCCAGAAGAATTTATTGCCATTTAATTAATTTTCATGTGTGATTTCAAGTACCCCACAGGTACTCCATTATCCTTAATCTTTTCCTCAGCTATCCCGCTGAAAAAGGGGCTTCAATGACAGGCTGCCTGGTGGACTTTCCCTTCCCCAGAGCGACGCAGCCTTGAATTGCACCACATCAGTGATAGGGGCAGTTTCAGCCTTGTTTTTGGCAGCATTTAACGAAATGTGACTGTTTTTGACCAATGTCCACAATTGATCAGCATCCACTGGGTAGAAGCACTGGTTCCTCTTTAAGTGGTAATGCCTTTTACCAACTTTCCAAAGTCGCCTGGATATGGTGTTTATTATCCTCTAGTGACACGTGCCACCAGCATTACCCCAGCCTCCAGGTTGCTTCTGGTGTGTACCTATGCACCTATGGCTGTGGCTGCTCGTGGGTCCCAAGTTTCTGGATCTTCCTAAATCTGGATGGCATGGTGGTACCAAAAGGAAAGAAGCTGGGTGTTGTGGAATATTACTTAAACAGATGTAGCACATCTTTGCCTAGTTAATGTTGTAGAATATACTTTAACTGTGTAAAGATGTGTTACATTTGTTTACGCTACATTTGCTTAATTATGTAAAGATGTTTCACCTTGCCTGCCTAAGGCATCTGACTGGTCTAATAGAAAGCTGAACGGCCAATAGTGAGGCAGAGGAGGGACGGGTGGGGCCGGAAGGCAGAAAGAACAAGGGAGAAAGAGAAGGAGACTTCTGGGGCCAGACACACACGGGATATTCTGGCTATTTTGCTTTTCTGACCTTCAGGTCAAACCCCAATTTCTGTCTCTGGGTTTTTATCAATCATGCTACACACATGGACACATACACATAAAAATAATAATTTAAAAATGAAAACAGTTTCAGCTGTGCAAGATGAAAGAGCTCTGAAGATGGGGGGTGATGCCATTTGCATAAGGTTGTATATGTCCTCAATAACACTGAACTGCACACTTAAAAATGGGTAAAATGAGACATTGTATGTAATTAACATCAGCAAAAGATTAGCCGAAGTTAAGGCAGCATTTATTCAGTTTGTAATTGTATTATGTAAGGCATACAGTGCTGGCTATCGACAAAGACACCATTTCTTTTAAGGCCTTTAGTGGTTGGGTTTTTAATCTAACACATCATGTTAGGCAGTTATAAAGTGGACAGAACCTAATGCATTTTGCCTCATCAAGGCTTGGTCAAATGCAATCACCGTCGCAGTGGTGCTGCCCTGAAGGTCACCTGGCCACCTGTTCTGTGTGGCCTGGCCAAGTAGGGGTGGGCACTGTGCTTGTGATCTCTTCAGGCTGTGTTCTGAATGATCACGGCAATGCCTTGACCACCTCCGATACAAGCCGACCCCACTGCATATTTTCCACCTCGGCGCCTGAAAAAGAACAAGAAAATTGTTATTGGGGCCGGTAAAATGGCTCAGCAAGCAAAGGAGCTTTCCACCAAGCATAATGCCTGAGTTCAATGCCCAGAACCCACATGGTGGAAGAAGAGAACCATTTCCCTGCCAATTGTCTTCTGACCTCCACATGCATGCTGTAGCATGTGCATACACCCACCATGCATGCACGCACGCGCGCACATATACACACGTAAAAAAATCCATTAGACTAATTAATTAAACAGTATTAATATTCATTCTTAACCAACTCATCTTCCAAGTCCCTTCACCAATCCTTAATTTTGGTTTATGGTCACAGTACATAAAAGAACCCAGAGAGCAGGATATTCTTACTAAAAAATGAACAATAGCAGGTGATGGTGATGCATGCCTTTAATCCCAGCACTTGGGAGGCAGAGGCAGGTGGATCTCTAAGATTGAGGCCAGCCTGGTCTACAGAGGGAGTTCCTGGACAACCAAGGCTACACACAAGAGGGAGAGAGTGTAAGAAGAAGGCTTCAGGCTTCAGGCTAGAGGAAGGGAAGCAAACACGTGAGCTTCAGCAGGCTGAGGAAAAGCAGCAAATGCAGGAGCCGTTTACAGAAATGGGGGTGAGGAGGAGGGGGGCAGCAACACCGCACATGACTTCAGACTCTTGGGTCACTGTGGAGTGACGCAGCTGATGTAGTTGTCTATTGGAGAAGCAGGTCATCTAGAGTAGACCCTGAGAAATTACCCAAGCACGTCAATCACTGACCCCCATCTAATGAACCACTAGGTGACAGGAGTCCTCCCAGCTTTGCTCCACAGGTTGACGTTGGGCTTGCAGCCTCACACAGTCAATTCGCTCTCAACTCTCCTAACAAAACTAAATGGCCCCAAATACGCAAAGCCAAGAGTTTTCCTACCCAAACTGGAGAAAATCAAACTGGAGAATATCGAATACCCGGGATGTAGTGAGATCAAAGTTTAGCTTGCAGAGATTGCCAGTCTGCTCAGGTTTCTTTAACAGTGGCATCTAGATCTGTACCTTCTCATACCTTCTCGATAATTTGATTTATTAAATAAGTTTTTCTTATTACAGCTGTGGACACTAAAATGCAGAGCCATAGAAGCAGGCACTGTTGGTCACCAGCACCAGGGTGGCCCAATATGCATGGTTCTCTCAGTGAGCACTCCCTTAGAGTGCTCGTACAGTGCACACAGCAAACTCCAGAAAGAGCTTGCAGGGTTACTGATATGGGATGCCCCTCTGTATGCTGTGAATACCATTGATTAATAAAGAAACTGTCTTGAGCCTATAGCAGAGCAGGGCAGAAGAGAGCTAGGCGGGGAAAACTAAACCTAATGCTGGGAGAAGGAAGGCGGAGTTTGGAGAAGTCATGGAGCCAAAATTTTGCTGGTAAGCCACAGCCATGTGGTGATACACAGATAAAAGGAGATGGGTTCATTTAAGATATGAATTAGCCAGAAATACACTTAAGCTATTGGCCAAACAGTATTGCATATAATATGGTTTCTGTGTGGTTATTTCAGGGCTGAACAGCCAGGAATAAACAAGCGGCCTCCTACTACAGGTTACTAACAAGCTGACCAGTTCTTCTGCAATGCCCAGTGCAAAGTGTCTCCTAAATAATTTGTTTCTCATCAGAACCAGTGCAGGGGATATGAAGAAGGAAAAACAGGATTGTGCTGAAAAAACCTAAACTCATGTGTTTCTATTTTTAAAAATGCCATATTTGGGGTCTAGAGAGATGGCTCAGTGGTTAAGAGCACTGGCTGATCTTCCAGAGAACCTGGGTTCAATTCCCAGCACCCTCATGGCAGTTCACAACTGTTTGTAACTCCAGTCTCAGGTGATCCAATTCCCTCTTCTGAACTCTCCGGGCACCAAGCACAAACATGGAACCCGTACATATACACAGGAAAACACTTATACACTAAAATGATAAAAGGAATAAATTCTCAAAAAAAGTGATACAACTAGCGAGTACCTTAATTCGTAGACCAAGTGGGCAGTGATTCTGGATCCAGAGCCTCCCAATGGGTGACCCAGGGCAATGGCGCCTCCATTCACATTGCTCTTACTGGGGTCAAGATCCAAGGTCTTCTGAACAGCCAAGTACTGGGGAGCAAAAGCTTCATTCACCTTAGAAGAGAGTTAAAACCCACAGAATCATTCCTCGAAGCTTGTTCGTAACAAGAAGATCCAGACCTGTTGACAGCGACTTCCTGTTTCTTTTTATTTCAATTAGCTCACAATGTTATCTAAATTTATCTTTAATCATTCCATGTAAAGACTGTAGGTTCTCAGGGTGTGTGTGTGTGTGTGTGTGTGTGTGTGTGTTGTAGAATATGTGGAAAGAGCTAGCACCCACGGGTAGCTTTTGTTATTATTTGTCAACATAATTATGTTTAAGGTCATATAAAATTATCTTCCTTTACAAATAGGTTTAAAAAGGGGCAGAGAGCTGGGTGCGGTGGCACACACCTCTAAATCTAGCTAACTGGAAGATTCCAAGTTAGAGGCCAGCCTGGGCTTTATAGGCAGAATGTATCTCTTTCAAAAATATGAGTTGTATATTTACTAAATGACACTTCAGATCAAAAGCATTCCTTAAAGAAAAGCTAGCTGCAATACTCTAAGCAGACATGTGCTGGAGTAGATACCATAGAGCCCAGAGGTTTAGGAACTAGATAGAAGGTCTCCACTGGACCATTTCTCAGGAGGACGTGACCTTGTGTGTATTTTCAAATATTTACAATTGAATATCCACCATGGCTAGACAGTGTCTACGTGCATTTCCTAACACAGCGGGTACGCCCCCTAGTGGCTGCTATTATTACCTAGTACTAAGCCACCCTTCCAGGAAGACACTGACAGACAAGAATACACCATCATTGCCTAAGGTGCAGGCACTGGGAACTGTGTTAGATGTGGCACAACTGCCCAGCACCCTTCACATCACATGGCACCGGCCACCTCCCATTTAAAAAAGCTGGGTGTAGCTGCATATTTGTCTAATCCCAGTGGGGAGGCAGGGATGGGAGGATCCCTCAGTTTATCTAAATTGGTCCAGTGAGCGATCCATTTCAAAAAATAAGGTAGAAAGAGAAGAAGGAAAACAAAAAACCAATAGAACTATGCTTATACATACATGTACACACACAGATAGACAAGAAACACAAAAAATAAGAAAAGCATTTTAATACAGCGGGGAACCTACCAACACAGAGTATGCACAGTCAATACACACATGGGCGGAAAAGTCAACAGTACTAAAACATGAGCTGCAGATACCAAGCGAAATCATTTATGCTGTGAAAAGGAAACACTTACATCTACCAAATCCATGTCCTTAAGACTCAGTCCAGTTTTCTTCAATGCTCCATTGATAGCAGGGACTGGGCCTATAGAAGAATACAGGAATTAGATGGACACATATGTTCTCTTGTTATTCATAGGCCGGACTTCTTTAAGGCAGGTGTGTGGTGTACACCTGCAATCCCGACCCTCGGGAGGCTGAAGTGCAAGGATCGTGAGTCTGAAATCAGCCTGTTTATACAGTTAGAACTTACTGCGTAGAACAAATTCCTCCTTCTAGAATATACAAGGAAATGGTCACAGATCGGAAAGGGGGACAAAGGTGCAAAGCTGAAAGCAGTCAACTGCGTGTGAGACACCCACATGAGACAGTCTACCTGGCGTTAGGACTTTGAGCAGCCAGGGGCCACATGCAGAATTTACAGTTATAGATTATACTGATCTCAAATGCCCAGGCAGACCAAGAGTTCTAAGGTGTATACCCATTCATTCACTCTGAACTTCAGCCCATTTGGATCAAAGGCAGGGAACACAGTGGCCCTTGCATAAGCCTGGCAGAGAGGAAGCTGTGGGGCACTCAGGGAAAAGGTACCTGAGGAAAGAACCTTTCTTAACTCCAATAGTAAGTGGGGTAACACAGCCCCCCACTCTCTCCCCAGACACTCATGTTTATTTAGTGAGACTCAGGAAGGTTTGTGTCCTTATTTCTAGTTTGAGTACTTACCATTAAAAGCTGTGGGGCTTTAGGCTCTTGCTGGGTTTTAGAGTTAATTAAAAAATCCTCTGATGGGCTGGAGGGATGGCTCAGTGGTTAAAAGCATTTACTGCTCTTGCGGAGGACCCACGTTCAGTTCTAGCACACACCTGTTGACTCACAACTCCTCATAACTCCAGTTCCGGGGATCTGATACATACCTCTTCTGAACCTTCACAGGTAGTAGGCATGCATGTGTATACAAACATACATGCAGGAAAAACATCCATGTATGTAAAATAAAAAAAATCTTTTAAGAAATTTTTTGAATTAACTTTTTTCTTCTTAAAAAATTTTAATTTTGTGTGTGTGTGCATGCATGCGTACATGTGTGCATGTGTGTGTGCTCGTGCATGTGTTCACTGTGTGCGTGTATGTGCGCGTGCACAGATGCAGCACCCGCAGAGGCCGGAAGCATCAGACCTTCATAGAGCTGGACTAATAGGCAGCCGGGACGTGGCTGTGGGACTGATCTCGGGACCTGTAAGAACAGTGCAAGCTCTTAACCACTGGCTCATCGCTCCACTCCCTGATCTTTGTCTTTCTTAGTTTACATACATGGCTATTTCGCCTGCATGTATGTCTGTGCATCATGTGTGTGCCTGGTGCCCATAGAGGCCAGAAGAGGGCATCAGATCTCCTGAAACTGGAGTTAAAGGTGTTTGTGAGCTGCCATGTGTGTGCTGGAAACTGAACCCTGGTCTTTTGGAGGAGCAGTCAATACTCCTAACCACTGAGCCAGCTCTCCAGCCCTCTGACCTTGTCTTTTTAAGCATGAAAATCATTTATAAAAATGAAGCCAAGTAAAAATAAAGCTAACGTTGCTCCATTCAGCTCAATGAGCTCCCACATACCATCCATCTCCCCCACTGTACCCCCACAAGCTCCACAAGAGTGTATTCCTACAAGCTTTGTGCCTCTTTGAGCAGTCACTAGTCCTGCCAAGTCCTGGTGACAGCTATTCTGCAGAGGAGCTGAGGTACTGATCTCCAAGCAGGCCGCTCTAACCCACATCATGACTTCATTGTGTAATTTTGTTTCCTTCCTTTCCCGTGGTGCTAGGGACCAAGCCCAAAGACTAACACATGCTACACAAGGGCTCTACCCCTGAGCTGTAACTCCAGCACCCTTTCTTTTCTGTGCTGATTTTTAAAACGGATTCCTATAATTTTTAATTATGTGTATATATGTGTGCATGCTTTCTCTCTCTCTTTCTCTCTCTCTCTCTCTCTCTCTCTCTCTCTCTCTCTCTCTCTCTCTCTCTCCCCGTATGTGTGTGTGTGTGTGTTTGCGTTTGCGCATGTGCATATGTGTAGAATGCCCATGGAGACCTGGAGAATCAGATTCTTCTGGAGCTGCAATTACGGACAGTTGGAAGCCACCTGACATGGATGCTATAAACTGAACTTGCATATACAAGAGCAGTATGCACCCTTAAACACGGCACGCTGTCTAGTCCCTCTGTGGGATGACAGTACGCTATGACTGCTGCCCATAGAGGATTTGCATGGTCTTGGTGGTCCTGTCATGTGTAGGACAGTTCTTCATAAAGATGATCTAAGTGAGTCCACCAGGGATCTTGATTTGGTTGCTTTTCCAAGACTCTGAATGCCCAAAAAGACCCAACTCTAGTCAAAGAACAGAACAGTTTTCATGATAGACTCACCAATACCCATGATACTGGGATCACATCCAGACACGTGGTAGCCCACAATTCTGGCCAGTGGTGTGAAGTTATGCTTTTTGACAGCTTCTTCACTAGCTATGATAACAGCTCCAGCACCGTCACACACCCCCTTCAAAACAAAACCAGCAGATTAAAAACAAGAGCTGTAAAAGAAGCGAGGTAAGGTTCGAACTAATGGTGCAGCAGATCACAGAGTAGAATAGGGTTAGGGCCGTGCACAGGAAGTGCTGACCATGTGTTGGATGCTGGTGGAAGCACTGTGGGACCCACGGGGAACTTTAGAGATCCTTTAAGCATGGAGTGAAACCAAAGGACAACGGAAAGGAATGCAGAGAGAGAGGGAGAGAGAGAAAGAAAAAAATTAAAATCTTTACATCAGATACATGTAGATGTAAAAAGAAATATGACACATTATTATGTGAGAAAGAAAAAAGAAAAGGCATGAGGTATGAAAACTAACTTCATAAGCCAGGAGGATTTCCTTTCAACAGACTAAAAAGATGAAGAAATCAGATTATCAGGATCCCTGGCTACAGGTTTCATGTTAGACTCTGAAAAATCAAATTAACAAAATAGAAACATTACCAGTGTAAGTTAAACAACTAAAGGTTAGAAGTTTCTAGATGTATCTGGAAAAGACTTCACAATCATTTGGCAAGAATATGTGACACACCGAAGCATTGCCCGCAGTGACAGTCCCGTCTTTCTTGAACACTGGAGGGAGCTTTTGCAATTGTTCCATGGTTGTTTGGGGTCGAGGATGCTCATCCACTTGCATCATCTGCTTTCCTTTCTTTGTCTTCACCTCAATGGGTGCCATTTCCTCTTTAAAGTAGCCAGCATCGTTAGCTGAAATAGTGAAAGACCATTAGAGCGAAACTCTGAAAGGAAGAGAAGCCAGGAACCGATTCTGTCAGCTTAACCCCTGCTCTAGCTGCTCAGAGGGTCCTTCAGTCTCTTTCTACTTAGCAAACTGCTTTCCTATTGGAGGATTTAACATACCCCCACCCCAGGAATCTACACAGTGAGTCTGAACCTTTTTGAAATTATCATTTAGGGTGTGTGTGTGCGCGCGCACACGCTGGACCACGCCTCCAACACTGCATGAAGCAGAATCTCTGTTGTTGCCTAGTGTACAGCAGACCAGCTGGCCCATGAGCTTTTGGAGAGTCTCCTGTTTCTGCCTTTCATCTTTCACTGGGAGCATGAGGACTGCGGGTTGCCCTACCACACCCAACTTATTGGGGTCTTGGGATTTGAACTCAGGTCCTCCTGCTTGTTATAGCAAGTACTTTACAATCCGAGCCATATCCTGAGATCCTACTCTGACTTTTTGTTTTATTAAATGTTTTTATTGTGAGATGCTAGACTGACAGCTGTGTTAGAGATAGATGTAATAGAACTAAATACACCCAACTTGGGCTGGACAGATGGCTCAGTGGTTAAGAGCACTGCTTACTCTTACAGAGGTCCTGAGCTCAGTTCCCAGCAACATCTATAATGGGATCTGATGCCCTGTTCTGGCATGCAGGAATTCATGCAGAACACCCATAAAATATAAATAAATTTTAAGAAAATGCATCCAAAATTTTTGGTGAAAAAAAATGAGTAGTCAAATCGTCACAGAGTTGCCTATGCCACCAAGCATAGGTTGAGACAAGGACAACCTGAAGAGATTGTAAGAGTTGTAATTGATGTAATTATATAAAAAACATTGTATCCATTTTGAACCTCCACAGATTAGAACACACTAGAGCCATCTATCACCTTAACAATAGAATTGGTTAGGAAAAAAAATCCTACTTTAGTGTGTGTGTGTATATGTGTGTGGTATATGCATGTGTATACATGCCTGTTTGCATGTTTGCAGAGACCTGAGGTATCCTGGTACCCTACTCTCACGCTCTGCCTTGTTCCCTGAAGGGAGGGTCTCACTGAACATGAAATTCACTGTTTTGGTTAGGCTGTCCAGTCAGCTAACTCCTAGCATGCCTCTACCCCGAGTGCTGGAGTGTGGCCACCCTCAATTTTACATGGGTGCTGGGGTGTCAAACTCAGGACATCATGTGTGTACAGCAACATCCCTACCCACTGAGTTGCTTGAAAGCCCTTCATTTGAACCACATTTCCGTTGGAAAAACAAAAGTTCTGCCCTTATTTAGTTTGACTCTTCCTTTGTGAGAAGCAAGAAGCTTAGGTTTGATTTTCTCTAGTTTATAGGTGGTCTCTGAATAACTGACTTTGCTGAGGTCAGATCCCTTCACCACAATGGAATTAGAAACCCATGAGATGGCTGGGTGCTCTCTGGACTACAAGTGCCTCTTAGAAATAACTGGAATGATGAGCAGGATGGCATCGGCTCCATCCACTTCTTCCTCTGAATGGACCCACTTCATCCTCATTACATCAAAAGCATGCCCACACAAGAACTTCTGGTGGATGATAACAATAACAGTTCAGCTAAATTCTTATTCGGAGGGCTGACAAATTCCTTCAAGCTGCCATTGAGAAGCCAACAGCTGTCCCGGTGTTTGTTCTGGAGGGTCAGAAAGCAGTGTGTGTCACGAGGCAGTGGAGGGAGGGTCTTGGACTAATGAACTGAGTCAGATACAATGAGGAATGGAGAAGGAGGCATCCAAAGACACCCAGTTGGTCAGGCCCCCGCAGCAGACAGATCACCTCTCTGTATGTTAGGGCATGGCTGGTGGGAAAGGCCACTGACCTACTCTGGACTAGAATGGACTGTAATAGCCTATTGTTTATGTAACAAGGTTAGTCAGGAAAAAAATATCAATTAACCTCCAAGACAGGGTCTTACTTTGTAGTCCTTGTATTGCCTAGAAATCACTATGAAAACAAGGCTGACCTGGAACTCACAGAGATCTGACGGCCTCTGTCTTCTGAGTGCTGGAATTTAAGGCATATACCTCCATGCCTGGCTATTTTGTTCTTAACAGTTGACAAACAAAAACAAAACCCCCAAACAAAACCTTCCCCTACTGCTCTAAGCAGCAGTTTCATCTGGTGGAGCAAATAAAATGCCTCAGTATGTTCTATGGAGCCCAACTAGACCAGGACAAAATCCCACGTTCAGATTGGGCCAAGTGACATTCAACTTTTGGTTAGGTTTAGTTATTAATTTATTACTAATGTATACGTATGTGTGCCTGTGTGAGTCTCTATGTATCAAATGTACCCATGGAGGTCAAAGGGGCATCAGCTCCTGAATTACAGTCAAGGGCTGGGAACTGAACGTGTATCTTCTCCAAGAGCAGTAAGCACCACTCTTAACTGCCAAGCCATCTCTTCAGAACCCCCAAATCCCACTTTAAAAAGATAAAAATTTTTATTTTACATGACTATGTTTTGCCCGTATGGATGTGTGTCACATGTATGCGGTGCCCATGGAGGCCAGGAGCAGGTACTGGATCCCCTGAAACTGGAGCTACATGTAGTTGTGAGCTGCTACACGGGCACTGGGTACCGAGCACGAGTTCTCTGCAAGAGCAGCCAGTACTTCTAACTACCCATCACTTCAGCCTGCAATACTGCATTAGCTTATTTCACAAGAGAAATTTCCACATGAAATGTTCTGTAACAGAGTTACCTGATCATCTAAAATCAAAAGAAAAAAGAAAATGTGATTTCCAAAGGTATGAGTTTTAAAAATCCATCACTGCCTGGTCACTAGGACTTTTGCGAGGAACCCCGCCCACCTCCCAGCACGTTCTTCTCTCTATACCAACCGGCTTTCCACCTCTGCTGGGACTGCAGTGCGTATCGGTCACAGTCTTCTCTGCTTATGTTGTGTTTTACAGCAAGGTTCTCTGCAGTCAATGCCATGGTGAGCTTAACATGCGGATCCATTAATCCTGTCCACAAGGTGTCTTCCAGCTATAAAGACAATCAGGCAGCGACGTGTTAAAACACTATCTTTGGGGGCTGGAGAGATGGCTCAGAGATTAAGAGCATTGCCTGCTCTTCCAAAGGTCCTGAGTTCAATTCCCAGCAACCACATGGTGGCTCACAACCATCTATAATGGGGTCTGGTGCCCTCTTCTGGCCTGCAGGCAGACACACAGACAGAATATTGTATACATAATAAATAAATAAATATTTTTTAAAAAAACTATCTTTGGAAGGAACATGTCATAATTTCTTTAGATTTACATAACAATTGCACTTATTATTTCTATTCATATTTGGTTCTGGGACATTAAGAAAATCTAACATCTAAGAATATACCCAACATCTCACAAATGTTTATTTTATGCCACTCTAAAAACACAGATTTAAGTGTCCTTCCAACAGGAGCTTACCCCACAATCACAAGTGAATCCTCCGGTGAGAAGTCCAACACTGGGTACTTACGTAGGGTCTTTCTACAACCCCTTTAAGTAAACTATCATGTGGTCTGGAGGGGAGAGCACACCTGTGTGGCTTTTGCATCCTTGACCTTCAGTGACAGATACAGCTGGCTCTATTTATTATTTTGTTATTACCAGACTGAGAAGAACAGGGCACGGAATCACCGAGGAACAGAAAAGGCCACATCAGAGCATCTGAGGATGTTCCAGGCGCTGCCTGTAATCCCTGTATTGCTATCTCAGCAGAGAGTTTTTAAGTACATCCGTGTCTGAAATACTCACGGTCTCTAAATCTCATTCCTTAGTTTCCAAAAGGCCACGTCTTATTTATTTATATTATTTAATGTGTGCACCTGTGTGTGTAGTGTGTGTGTTGTACATCCATGTGAGTGTGTGCATCTCTGTATGTAATGTGTGTTGTACATGCATGTGAGTGTGTGCATCTGTGTGTGTAATGTGTGTTGTACATGCATGTGAGTGTGTGCATCTGTGTGTGTAGTGTGTGTGCTCTACATGTATGTGAGTGTGTGCACCTGTGTGTGTAGTGTGTGTGTTGTACATGCATGTGAGTGTGTGCATCTGTGTGTGTAGTGTGTGTGCTGTACATGTAGTGAGTGCGTGCATCTGTGTGTGTAGTGTGTGCTGTACATGTATGTGAGTGTGTGCACCTGTGTGTGTAGTGTGTGTGCTGTACATGTATGTGAGTGTGTACATCTGTGTGTAGTGTGTGTGCTGTACATGTAGTGAGTGTGTGCATCTGTGTGTGTAGTGTGTGTGCTATACATGCAGTGAGTGTGTGCATCCGTGTGTGTAGTGTGTGTGTTGTACATGCATGTGAGTGTGAGGGTGTTTGTGCCCATTCAGAAGCCAGAAGAGGACTCCAGGTGGCTTCCTTTACTCATCTTTACTTTAGGCCTTTAAGACAGGGTGTCTCAGCCGAGTGGAGTCTCTGTCTTTAAATGAGGCTGGCTTGCTAGAGTTTCCCTGGGATCTGCCTGTCTCTATTCCCCAAAACCAGGGTTAAAAAACATAGGCAGCTATGTCCAGCTTTTTGTGTGGGTGCTGGGAATTTAACTTCAGGTCCTCATGCTCGCAAAGCAGGAATTTCTTACCACTGAGCCGTCTCACCAGCCCCTGAAAAATGTTAAGAAATACAGAAAGCTACTAAGCTTTTTCTATGAGCAGGGCAATTAATTAGCATTCTTTATCCCAGCTGTTATTGCTATGGGAAAGCTGTCAGAGGCGAAGGAGCATTTTTTATCCCTGACCAATTTGGATCAATAGATGAATGCAGACACTGCACTTTTAGTGATGGAGAAACTTATTCAGTGGCCCTTGCTCCAGAGGCAGAACTCCACGTGCCCTTACAAAGGTCCAGTCACCCAGATTACTCATGAATCCCCTTCCTTTCTTCCTCCACCTTTCCCTATGGTTTCTTCTGCATGTGACGTATAATTCTATGTGGATTCCAACACTAAAACTAACAAGTTTTCAAATAGGCTATAAAATATAAATTATAAAAGTCTTGGTAATATCTCATGAACAAAACTGGGTTCAAAATTAGTTTTTTTCTCCCCTCAAGAGTTATGCTATTAAAATTACTTATATAACTAGCAAAAGATAAGTTAAGAAATTTAATGGTCCAAACCTTGATATCTACTCCCAATCTAGTTCCAAAGCGCATATTTCTGACGCAATAGGGGGCTTGGCTCATGTTCTCTGTTCCTCCACACAAGACAACTTCAGCATCTTTGGCACAGATTTCCTGTTTAAAGGAAAAAAGTAAAACAAACAAACAAACAAAACCCAGACAACAAAAGTCCTTCTATCGTATCCAGAGTATAAATTGAGAAATACAAAGACTTTAAAAATTAGTGGTGATTCAAACAAACATTGTGTCTTAATTTGCAGTAACCTAAAAGAAATGTTTAAAGTCACTGAGAAGCTGATGTTAAAGAATCTATTCTCCAGATAGGGGGTAAGTGAACAGACCTCAATCGTATGTGTCAGAGTAACACACACTACCTATTTGGCCTAACGACAGTCCGATTTAGAGCTAGGCTTTCATTATGTAGCTCACCCTGGCCTAGGAGGTATGGCAAACTTTCACCTCAGCATCCTAGACTCTGAGACTATACAGATGCCAAGACACACCCAGTTCTAAGAACAGTGATTCTTACTTCAACATTAATCTGGAAAATTCACAGGGATACTCATCTCTGACTTGAATATGTAGCAGATAATAAAGGGCACACCTATTTAAAAGTCATAAAAATTGTAAAAAAGTCCTATTAATGGAACTGATGAGCTAGAGGGTTAATAAAGGGGTCCACTTCATTCTTCCAGTTTCCATCTCTCAGAAAAGATGCAAGCAACGAGTTTCTAAGAGGCTGTCATTCTGTTTAAAATTCACACTGGGAGAATGGGTACCACTGTTTAAAGTATGTTGTCATAGAGACCAATGTGAAAATAACTTTACCCATCACACTATGTCTGTGTCAGTTACCTGGAGGCAGTGAGAACTCTAAACCTGCCATGCCCTATTGAGGGGGAGCAGCTATTCGATTAACTACCAGCATGCTTAGAGAGGTAAGCAGGGCTGCCCATACCTGACATCCATTCACGATGGACTGGAAACCAGAGCCACACAGCCTGTTGATGGTGAGGGCTCCAATCTCTGTTGGGACTCCCACTCGCAAGCCCACATGCCTTGCCAAGTACAACGCATCCGAAGAAGTCTGGACAAGAAAAAGAAGTTGCTTTATAAGAAAGACAGTAACAACAATCAAAAAAGACATGGAAATGCTGGTAACCTATAAACTGCATGACTCTGGGGAGAAAGGATATATGCACACAGAGACTATATACATGATTTTAATAAATACTATCATTTAGTCAGTGGTGCTTCCACTGTTTTACTGTGCAAAATACATATTACAAAATTTATCATTGTGTTCATTCTTAAACATACAGTTCAAGACCATCAGAAACATCTGTAATGTAATATTTGGCAACTATTATTAATTTTTTTAGACAACTGAATTTTAAACATACTAAGTTGTCCTTCTACTTAGGAAATTTACCTATTAGGTACTCCAATATAAGATGGAGATTTGTTTACAACAGTTTTACAACAATTAGAGCTAGTTATAAATAAAAGAGGTTGTTGTACAATGTTAGTTGAAGATGTTTTACATTTGTTTATGGTTTGAAACAACAAATACAAAGATGTGTTGTATTTGTTTAACTCTGTGAAGCTGTGTTACTTTGCCTGTCTAAAACACCTGATTGGTCTAATAAAGAGCTGACAGCCAAAAGCAAAGCAGGAGAAAGGACAGGTGGGGCTGGCACGTAAAGAGAATAAATAGAAGGAGAAATCTGGGGAGAAGAGATCAAGACACAAGAAAAGAAAAAGGAGGACACCAGGGGCTAAACACTCAGCGACACAGTAAGCTATGGAGTAAGAAGTGATGTGGGATTCCTCCTCTGCATGCTGTGAATATGTTTTATTACAATCAGTTAATAAAGAAGCTGTTGGACCAATGACTTAGCAGAATATAGCTAGACTGGAAGAGATATATATAGAGAGAGTAGACAGAGTCAAGGAGACACCATGTAGCTGCCGAAGGAGAGATATGCCTGGAAACTTTCCATTAAACCATGAGCCTCCTGGTAAAATACAAAATAATAGGAATGGGTTAATTTAAGATGTAGGAGTTAGTTAATAAGAAGCCTGAGCTAGCCGGGCGGTGGTGGCGCACGCCTTTAATCCCAGCACTTGGGAGGCAGAGGCAGGCAGATCTCTGTGAGTTTGAGACATGCCTGGTCTACAAGAGCTAGTTCCAGGATAGGCTCCAAAACCACAGAGAAACCCTGTCTCAAAAACCCCCCGCAAAAAAAAAAAAGAAGCCTGAGCTAGCTGGCCAAACAGTGTTGCAATCAATACAGTTTCAGTGCAATTATTTTGGATCTGTGTGGCTGGGAAACAAATGAGCAGCCTCCGCCTACTAAACAGCCAACATAGACCAGCTACATCTACATAGAACCTGAGAACGCTTGGGAAAAAAATTCTAGACACAAAAGAACAGAGTTAAGCATAACTTCCTGGTAGCCACATTCTTTTTCATATAGGCTCTGTTTGCTGGCAACGAGCAGAGGCGCAGCTCCTCTAAGAAACAGCTTCTTGACTCAGCATTAGCAAAAAACAAAACAAACAAAAAAACCAACCAAACAAACAAAAACTATGCAGTTTCTTTAAAAAAATTTTTTTTTTTTTAAAGCTCCCTGGTTTGTGTGAGTTGCATGAACAACTCTGGCTCTTTCAGGAGGTCAAGTACTTAAATGGGGTCTGTAAGCAGTGTGTTATAAATTGCTTAATTGGTGACATAGACTCACTACGACCCTGGGGCTGGGGCAATGTGCATGGCTCTCAGAGGCAGTGAACATGCCTCTGCCATATTGGACAGGGCAGAACCAACAGGCAGGATTGCAGAGTTGGTCCTAGCCATCCTTGCTTAGCATTTAAAAAAAAGGCATTCTTGGTCAGAAAATGATTACAGATATGCAATGAATACATATTCAGATAAAAATAAACCTCTGAATGGGTCACAGTGTGTTTAAAAAATGTATGTAGGCTTGGGAGAGAGAGATAAAGAATATAGATGGTTATAAAAAAGAGTAAATGGTTTTCAAAAAATAAAACAAAGTCTTTAAAAAGACAGTAAAAGTAATATCAAAGAGTACAGACAGTAATAGATTAAAGGAGTAAAGAAAAATAAGCCATGTAAAGATGAAATAAACACAGATAGTCTGGATTATGTATATTATCGTGTTTTCTTTAAATTTTTTGACTGTGAAGGAGCTAAGTACAGAGAGACATTTCATTGTACAGACTGCCAGGTTAAACCAACATATATATTTTAAAGATACCTTAACTTCAAAATTTGGGTCTAAGGATATATTGCTTTGGAAAAGAGGTTCTGCTTTTGTTTCCACAGAGGATGAGAACCTGTGGATTCCTTCCAGACCAATGTGGTTTGATGGAACAAGATCCCCTGAAAGGTCTCCGCAAACCCCCAAAATACTTCACCCAACAAAAAGCAGGAAGCAGTTTGGAGACAGCTATGTCTAAATTCCCAAATATTGTTTATAAATGTCTGATTACATTTAAAGAGGGATATGCTATAGAGATGAATAATTTACACTGGTATGGATCTTGGTCTATTGATACAAATTTTAGGTCAATTTTGTTATATATATATATTTCTGCTCTTGATTAAGGTATTATGTTTGCATAGCTCATTTAAAAATGTAATGTATAATTAAGAAATATAGGTTAATAGAGAGTCATCTATCATGTTAGTTAGGTTTTTCTAGACGTACAGAGATATATTTCAGATGGATAGGTATTCTTTAAACCTTTCAAAGATTAACAGAATATGGCATTTAAAAGGTTTTAAGAACTTAGGACTTTTTACGACATTGAGACACATCTGCTCCTGGCATCACCAATCTACTTCAAGAGGAAGATGGGTATCTAAGAGGCTCCTTATGGAGTTTGTTAGCCATTTGGGCAAGAAGCTGCTCTTGCCTGGACTGCTTGATGGTATGCTGTATAAACTGGACATGCAGGACCCACAGGAAAATGACTGCTGAACTTGCCTAAAGAAGGTGAGATAGTCCTTCAGGATTCCTGCTTCATGAGTCTGCCAGGCATTCTGAAGGATACAGAAGAAAGTGACTGACAAACTGTCAATATAGACAGAACTGTCTTTGAAATTTCCTTCTTCATGGAAAAGTCTGCCAGATACTGTGGGCCTGTAGGCTGAAGATGAATGCCCCAATGTTGCAAAAGAACTTTGGGTGACTGTCCAGGCAGGGAGGTTTTTCAGGTCTAGAGTTTTAGAAGTTGCTTACAATGTATTACTTATTTACTTATATAATATTATCCTTCTGGAGTCTTTGATGGAGTTGAAGAAAGATAGTTATAATTAAAAAAAAAAGATAAACTAGCAGGGTGGTGGTGGTTCACACCTTTAATCCCAGCTCTCAGAGGCAGAGACAGTTGGATCTTCATGAGTTTGAGGTCAACATGGTCTACAGAGCTAGTTCCAAAACAACTAGAACTGTTACACAGAGAAACCCTGTCTCTAAAAACACCAAAACACACAGACACACATACACAAAAGATAAATTAGACATAAAATTTTAGACTCACAAAGATAGGATAGGTGATAGAGTATTTTCCTTAAGTTGCCAAATGTAAATGGACTAAATATTGTAACTATAATTCTTGCCTAATAACTGTTTTGATTATGTAATTTTACTATATTAAAATAAACCTTCCTTTTTATTTAGACAGAAAAGGGGAGGTGATGTGGGATACCCCTCTGTATGCTGTGAATATGTTTTATTACTATTGGTTAATAAATAAGCTGTTTGGGCCAATGACTTAGCAAAATATAGCCAGGCTAGAAGAGATAGAGAGAGTAGGTGGAGTCGAGGAAACATCATGTACCTGCCAAAGGAGAGAGATGCCTGGAAACTTTCTAGTAAACCACAAGCCTCATGTTACAATATAAAATAATTAATAGGAATGGGTTAGTTTAAGATGTTAAGAGTTAGTTAATAAGAAGTCTGAGCTAATTGGCCAAGCAGTGTTGTAATTAATATAGTTTCAGTGTAATTATTTTGGGTCTGAACAGTCAGGAAACGAATGAGTAGTCTCTATCTACAAAGAAGTAAAGAAAAGATATACAGAAATAGAGAAAGGTAAAAACCCAGAGGCAAAAGATAGATGAGATAATTTAAGCTAAGAAAAACTGGCTAGAAGCAAGCCAAGCTAAGACTGGATATTCATAAGAAAGAATAAGCCTCTGTGTAATTTTCTGTGAGCTGGGTGGTGCCCCCCCCCCCAAAGAACAAAGAGTAAAAAAATTCAACTATAAGAGGTTATCTCAAAGACCAGGAGGTATCCAGATCTCAAAGGCCAGGAAGATTCCAGAAGTTTTGCTAGCATTGCTGTATGGAAACTCCTGACTGGAAAGGCTGGAGGTAGGCTAAATCAACAGTAGTTATTTTTCAATACTTCTAAATAATTCTACCATGAAACAAGTTGAGAAGTGTAATTTAGGGCAGAGATAGATGAACACACAGTCAGGAGAAGAGGAGGTGGGTGTTTGATTACCTTCTATAAGAGGAAAATATCAAATAAATGCAATAAACCATGAAGAATTTGTCCATAACAGTAGAGCTTTTAGGACATTCACTACACAGTTCTTTTATAGAGATCTGAAAATTTTAAATTAAATTCAACAGATTTTGCACACTTATTCATTGTTTTTATCAAAATTATACTCATTTGATTTTTGTCAATAAAGACTGGGGAGCCAGATCCTGGGGCAGAGAAATCACCCAGTTGACCTTACTTCTCCATCATCACCCCAGAAAACCCCCAAACTCAATGTCCCTCCCTTCTACTTCCTGTGCATTCCCTCGCACTTCCCAGCACATTTATCCGTCTTCCTGACTCCCTCTTACTATATGTTTTTTTTCTTAATAATCCTATATTGACTTCCTGTCAACTGGTTGCTTGTTCTGCCTATTGACTGATGGCTAACTTATTAAATCATGTTTACAGTATTCAAGCAGAAAGCTCTTGAGTTAAGTGTGTGTGCTAGTGCTGAGCCACACCACAACTAGAAGCAGGTTTTTCCAGTAAATAACACAATCTAGGGGTTCACAGTGTGATAAAATATCCTGCAATCCTTATGGGTTAGTGGCTTAGAATGTTGGATGGAAAAGTAAGGAAATCATGACAACATTATACAATATGTTATTTCATTTTTTAGAGGAAATAATCTTATTTTACATATCAGTGCCATTGAATATATTTTAGTCAATTGATATTCTTTTCTCCAGGTCTGTTGGTAGTTATTTCTCTTAAAATATTTTATGATGTGTATTCACATATCATTAATTAAAGTGATTTATTTGAGTACGTATATATGTGTGGTATATGTGCATGTATGTTTGCATATGTATGGTGCACATGTGTGTGTATTTATCACTGACACTATTATCAATGAAACTGATATTATTTATCACTGATAGTATTTATCAGTGAAGCTGACACTATGTATTGTGACTTCCTAGGAATACTTGAGAGACTCCACCAACACTGGAGAACAATAGTAGGGTTTTAGAAGGAATAAATCTTCCTGAAATAAATTCTAGGAAAACTTAAAACCAAATGTAGTTTATTTTAACTTTATTTCCATTCTAATGTTTTCTTTGATCAGCAGCAAAATTCCCCAGCCCCACCACCAAAAAAGAAGGAAGAGGAACTAATATTAAGTTCCTCTTAATTAATATTAACAATATTAATTATCAAAACATATTAGTCTTGGTAGGCAAAATTGAAAATATAAAATGGCACTGACTTTTCTGCATCTGAAGACATATGGATGGACAGAAAAGAGTTTAAATTTGATGTGGGATTCCCCTCTGTATGCTGTGAATATGTTTTATTACCATTGGCTAAAAGCTGTTTTGGCGGGAAATCTGAACAGAGATATAGAGAGAAAATAGGCAGAGTCAAGGAGTATAGAGAGAAAATAGGCAGAGTAAAGGAGATGCCATGCAGCTGCCGAAGGAGAAGAATATGCTAGAACCTTAGCAACCTTACCAGTAAGCCACAACCTCATGGCAATACACAGATTGATAGAAATAGGTTAATTTAAGATGTAAGAGCTAGCTAGGATTATACTAGTGTCATCGGCCAAGCAGTATTGGAATTAATAAAGTTTCTGTGTGATTGTTTGGGTCTGGGTGGCCGGAAAATGAACATACCACCTCCATTTACACAAACCCAAGACCTCATGCCTTTCTGTCTCCACCTTCACTCTCTTTGATGTGGCAGAGCTCACATCACTGGTATAGCTTAAGCATGAAACGCCTCTGTGTGCACCAATGCCTATTTTGGGAGAGAATGGATATTTTAGTAGGTGGGGTCTGGCTGGAGGAAGTAGTTTACTTTCCTACGTCTTCTTCCTCTATAACTTCCTGGCTACCATGAGATGAATAACTTCCTCTACCGCTTCCTTCAGTCGTAGTCCTGAAAGCAGAGAGCAATGGAGTCCAATTTAGTACGGACCATGGTCTTTGAAACTGTGATCCCGAAGACATCCTTCCAGCCAGGCATAATGGTGCACACTTTTAACCACAGCAGATGAGGTAATCTCTGTGAGTCTGAGGCCAGACTGTTCTATATAGTGAGTTCCAGGACAGTCAGGGATATATTAGAAAAATCCTGTCTCAAAAAACCAAAACCAAACCAAAACAAAACAAAAAACCAACCAACTAAACAAACAAACAAAAAAACCTGAAACCAAAAATCCTTCCACCTTAAGTTGTTTTGCTCAGATATTTGTCACCGTGGCTAGAGCATTTTAGAATGCATATATATATAGTCCCACATGTGCATGCTCTCCCACACACACGTGTGCATAGACATATGACATCTGTGTTAAATTCTAATTTCTTTTCGTCCACTTTGGATGCCTTACCCATAACAGCTAAAATCTTCCACTGTGGTGATTTGAATGAAAATGGCTTCCAGAGGCTCAGGGAATATCACCATTAGGGGGTGTGGCCTTGTTGGAGTGGGTGTGGCCTTGCTGGAGAAAATGTGTCTGTGAAGAATGTCTGAAGTTTCAAGTGCTCAACCGAGCCCTGTGTCATTCTCTCTTCCTGCTGCCTGCTGATCCACATGTAGAACTCTCAGCTACCTCTCCTGCACCACGTCTGCCTGCATGCTGCCAAGCTTCCCACCATAACAACGGGCTAGCCTTCTGAAACGTAAGCCAGTCCCAGGTAAATGTTTTTCTTTATAAGAGCTGCCATGGTCATGGCGTCTCTTCACAGAAATAAAACCCTAACCAAGACATTACACAACCAGAAAATGGCTGTATACTTTGAAGGAACATATAGCTTTCAATCACCTTCGTATGGATGATCTATTTTGCAGATGACACATGCCAAGATAGAGGCTAAAGAGTCTGCTTGTTTCCATAAGAAATCCTCACCAATCTCCTAGAAGGTGTAAGAGATTGTGCTGGGTGCATTACATTACCTGGGCCTGCTCCTTCCTGCTGTAAACTGGATCTAGAATGTCTCCCAAAGGGTGTCTGTGAAAAGCCTGATTCCCAGAGGATGGTACTCATGGATGGTGGCTCCTTTAGGAGGGAGGGCCAGTGAGAGAAAATAAGTCCTCAGGGGAATGCAGATTAGAGCCCTGGCCCTCTATCCCTCTTTGCTTTTGGCTACCATAAAGTGAGACAGGCCTTCTCCAGTACATGCTCCTCTAATGATGGGTTTTATGGTCCCTGGCTGAAAACAAGAGAAGAAAATGACTATAGATAGAAACCTCTGACATCATGAATCAAAACAGAACCTTTCTCCTCCACAGCTGACATCTTAGGCATTTTCAATCCAGTGATAGGAAGCAGGCATATTTTCTTTAGCAACACACTGTGAAAGCTAATTTCTCATAAACCTAGTGAGTGTGCACTTTGAGAAGCACTGAGGTGGGGCTGGAGAGAGGCTCGGTAGTTAGGAAGACTGGACACTCTGCTCTTGCAGAGGACGTGGGTTTGGTTTTCAGCCATCAAGGTGGCTCACAATTGTCACTAACTCCAGTTCCAAGGGATCTGATGCCCTCTTCCAACCCTCATGGCCACAAGATACACATTTGGTGCACATAGGCACAGGGAAAAATCACACATAAAATAAAAAAAGAAATAAAAAGCAGGGTTGAAATGCGTTCCAAGCCAGATGGGACACATGCTGCCTTGCATTATGTCTATTACCCTAAGAGTCAGAGGGTGGCCAAGGTTACAAATTGTAACTACTGATAACATTGATAACTATTACTGTGTCAGCATGCTGACACAGTAAAGAAATGATTCCCACAGAATGATCAGAGAAAGCAACAGATGTGAATATCTCCTCTCCCCACTAACCTGCATGACATTGCCCACGACGACACTGTCGATGGTTTCTGGTGGGATTTTGCCAGCTGCCAGGGCAGCCCTGGCAGCAAATTCAGTTAAGTCAATAGCAGTGAAGTCCTTGAGAAGACCCCCAAAAGCTCCAAAGGGTGTGCGCTTAGCAGCCACGATAAACACACCTAATGTATGGAGAGACAGTTCGCAGTTGATTAGTTAGCATCTTCTACCATTGCATGGTAAAGACAATCTCCAATGAGGTAACTGAAGACATCCAAGAATGCATAGAACCAACCACACAAATAGAAATAGTCTCCTACATGCAGGGTCCAAGAAGTACATTGTAAATAAATTTCTGCTGTTTGTTTTATTACTCTTAGCTTTGGGCTCTTTTGGGGGGGCTGCCACCCAGCTACCAAATGAATCTCTCTCTCTCTCTCTCTCTCTCTCTCTCTCTCTCTCTCTCTCTCTCTCTCACACACACACACACACACATACACACACACACACACTTATTATTACTTAAAAATGCCAGGTCTTAGCTTGATTTGTTTCTAGCCAGCTTTTCTTATCTTAAATTAATCAATCTACCTTTCGCCTGGGGCCTTTTTCTTTCTCTTACTTCTGTAAACCTTACTTTCACTCTTCACCATGGCTGGCTGGGTGGTTGGGTGACTGGGGGGGGGGGGCTTCCTAGCATCCTCCTCTCCTTGTTCTTTTGCTCCTTCCTTTCCCCAGAGTTCTCCTATTTATCCTCTCTGCCTGCCAGCCCTGCCTACCCTTCCTTGTGCCTCTCTATAGGCCCTTCAGCTCTTTATCAGAGCATCAAGTGTTTCAATAAGAAGGGATACCTCCCCCTGCCCCCGTGTAAAGTAGCATGCCTACAGACACAACAAAAATTCTGACTGTTCTCCACGTGGATTAACCAACCCCATTCAATCCAAATGCATCCTAAGAGAGACAAATACATGATTTCTAGAATGTATGATGTATGGAGCTTTGAATGACGTCCGTGTGCCACTGCTTCTGGAGTCACAGGGTGACTTGAATGATAAGTTTCAAATCCTGAACTGTAATCTTTGCTATTGTTATCTCAAACTGTGCAACAAATGGGCAAATTTGGTTACCATTTACAGATGAAATTCACCGGCAGTTGGCTAATCTAAGGAACTATCCAGATTTAATGATTCTTTCCTAGGTAAACAGAAGGCATGCTTGCTGGGGTCGCGGTAACAGCTCGTTGGTACAGTGCTTATCTAACGTGTGAGACCATGTGTTCAGTCCTCAGTACAGCAAGCAAATTGCTGCTCTTATGCACGTAAATAATCATTCCTTTCCACCGTTGCCAAAACCTTACGATTGTACCAATCCAGAGCCACGGTGAGTGGCAGACACTGGGCTGTACAGTGAGAAACCTGGATAGTGGCTGTAGTTCTTTCATTGCACAAACATTTCTCAACCAAGTGTGAGAAATCTGATTATTCCTGAGATCATCTGATCTTCCCGAGAACAACGAGAGGGAAGTGGACAGCTAATGCACGGGGGTGTGGGTACTGTGAGTGTGTAGCTGACATATGGGTACTGTGAGTGTGTAGGTGACACACACGGGGGCGGGTACTGTGTGTAGCTCATCACACATGGGGGCGGGTACTGTGAGTGTGTAGCTGACACACATGGGGGCAGGTACTGTGAGTGTGTAGCTAACACATGGGGTAGGTACTGCGCAACACAGATGATAGCAGCAAAGGTCTGTAATCCAGGCAGGGAAAGGCAGAAACAGGAGAAACTGAGTTTGAGGCTAATGGGGACAACATAGTGAGATAGTGTGTGTGTCTATGTGTGGTGTGTGTGTCTCTCCATTCCAGCTAGCAATGAAGGACAGGGGGAGGGAAGAAAGAAAGGAATTATGAGAGCTTTTATATTGGGTTTGTATTGCAATACTGACCTATAATTATGAATATCCAAACAGTATACCACTGCTGTCTAAAGTATTAACAACTTACATGTACGACCTCTTACACAGAACAAACTGAATTTAGTCTCTTCTTATTTCTATTTTAAGAAACTTACAGTCTAACAGAATGTGGGAAAATATATGTACTTTAGAATGAGACAGATCCATGCAGCTATTTACAATACATCCGGGTGTTCAGGGAAGACTATGGCTGTTATTGGTGTAGGGAAGCAGTTTGTTCTAGTAGCTGAGTTATCCTGAGCCACCAAGGCTTCCTATTTGCCAATGTCTTTCTTAGTGAACAGTCTCTGAATATTTTAATTACTCGTATTTTTGTGTGTACTTCTGTGAGTGTGTGTGCATATGTGTATAGAGGCCAGAGGGCAAGCCCAGGTGTTGGTCCACAGGTGATGGTCACCTTTTAAAAGACAGTCTCTCTCCCTTTACCCTGGACACTCGGCTGACATTTTGCTACCCTTGAGCCAGTTTGAAGTTTCTGCACTAACCACCATCCACTGCACAAAGAAACTTCTGTGGATATGGAAATTTAGAAGGCAGCTTGATACTATGACCGCTTAGCAAACAGTAGGTCCACCCCTGGAGCCTGTGAACTCTCCAAACAGGTTCTGGGCCCTGCTTATAGTACTAGATGTGAGTTTCCTCCTGTGCAGGTGGCCTTAAATCCAATCAGAAAGCATTAGCCACCCTCCCACACACTTGTCGCTGTTGTACCTGTGGGCGTATCTTGTCATGTGGGTTCCAGTGACTGAACTCCGGTAGTCAGCCTTGGATGCAAGCACCTTTACCACTAAACCATCTTGCTGACCCTAATTTTTAACTTTATTTTGGATGCAGCAGATGAAACAACATAGAGACTGGATTCTGTTTTCTTCCTTAACCAACACTGACCACAAATGGATTACATATGCTACCCTTCTTGCAAGACACAGGACCACTGTGGAAGAGGAGGCTGAAAGGCTGTGAGATCCAGAGATTGGGGGGCAGAGGGTATCTATGGTCCCCAGGAACTCACAGCGTGAGACTCTCTTCCACAAGAACAAGTCAGGCAACTTTGTAGCAGGAAGGTGGGAGAGGCTCGGGAACTCCCTCCCCTGAGGAGCTACTGACGGCAGGTGGCTCTCAGGGAGGGAGAGCCAGTTTTCTTCAAGGTCGCATTTCTGTTCTGAGGTTGTGATAAAATACCTTGAGCAAGGCAACTTACGCAAGTGTTTATTTTGACTTTAAGGTTCGAGAAGGCTTAGAACCCGTTGTGGTGGAGACAGCAAGGCAGGAAGTGGCAGGCAGGGCAGCAGGAAGTAGAGAATGAACTGAGGGAGGGCCAATGCTGTAAATCAGTGGTTCTCAACCTGTGGGTGGTGATATCACATATAGGGCTCTGCCTATCAGATATTTACATTATGACTAATAACAGTAGCACAATTACAGTTATGAAGTAGCAATGAAGTAATTTTATAGTTGGGGGTCAGCACAGCATGAGGAACTGGATTAAAGGGTTGCAGTGTTAGGAAGGCTGAGAAGCACTGTTATGAACTCTCAATGCCTGCTTCCTCCAGCAAGGCTACACCTCTCACAATCTCCCTGACTGGAGTCCAAATGTTTAAACCTGTGAACCTATGGGGGACACTTCTCCCTTAGAGCATCACAGTGTAGCTGTTGTCATTCAGACATCACACTTTGCTATACAGCCTCATACTCACAAATAATTTATTGGCAACACAAATCAGACTCAGTGGTTATTCAAAAATTGAAAGGGAAAAAAAGAGGACATGAAATTGGGAGGGGGTGGGAAGTGGATTGTGAATTTGGGAGGAGCTTGAGGAAAGAGTGGGGGTGAAAATTATCAAAATACAATTGTAAGAAATTCCTAAAGAATTAATGAAAACATATTTTAAAAACTGGGCAAAAGCCGAGCAGTGGTGGCACGCGCCTTTAATCCCAGCACTCGGGAGGCAGAGGCAGAGGCAGGTGGATCTCTGTGAGTTTGAGACCAGCCTGGTCTACAAGAGTTAGTTTCAGGACAGGATCCAAAAGCTACAGAGAAACACTGTCTAGAAAAACCAAAAACCAAAAAAAAAAAAAAAAAAGAGAAAGAAAGAAAAAACATGGTTCGTCAGAGAAAACACACAGAGGGCAAGCAAGTATATGTGAAGATGATAAAACACACAACCATTTCCATGGCTAAGACCCAAATGCTGACACTACCAAATACTAGTGAGGCTGCGTAGCAGCAGGAAACCATTTGTTGTCAGTGGAAGACAAGACAACACATATTGGAAGACAGTTTACCAACTTCAAACAAAAACCTAGCTTAACCACTGGCTCTAGTGACTGCGAGCCTTCGTAGTTCCCTAAGGGACTTGCAAACCTACACATGTGTTTGTTTATTTGTGATTGCCAAAACAAGGCAGCACCTAAGATGCTCTTCAATATGTGATAAAGTGTCACATATAAAATGTAATTTTACTTTGGCAATTAAAAAAGGACTCTGTGTATTGAAAAGAAGTCAGTCTGGAAATGCCACACACTATGTTCTTACTACATAAATATCCCGAGAGGCAAAGCTACAGATAGGACAAAGGTGAGCACTTGGCAAAGGGCTCAGAAACAGCAGTGAGTAGGTGGGACATGGCAAAATATTTCCTCTGCACTGTGCTGGTGATACATGTCATTTATACACTTGTCAAACCTCAAAGCACTGAGTAAACAGAGTGTGGACTTTGATGTAAATTATGGACTTTGGTAAATAACAATGTGTCAATATTAGCTAATCAATATACCACATACCACACGAAACCCAGGTGGTGCTCACCCACCTTTAATCCCATCAGCACTAAAGAGGCAGAGGCAGGCAGATCTGAGACTGAGGCCACCCTTGTCTATAGAGTGAGTTCTAGGACAGCCAGAGAAACTCTGTCTTGAGAAAAACAAAACAAACAAAGGGAAAACAGAAAAACACAACAACAACAAAACCTAAAACCAACCAACCAAACAAACAAACAAACAAAAGAACAAAGACCCAGATATACCACACTAACGGTGCTAACAATTAGGTGGACAGCCACGCAGCCATGTGCAGTACATTCTGTAAACTCCAACCTGCTCAACTAACGTCTGTGATGAAAAACTTAAGTTGGGGAGAAATAAGTAGAACCTCAGGACCAATAGCAGTCAGGGTACCACAGAGACGAAAATGAGTCAGAAGAAAACAATTTAAAGAAATACTAAATGGAAACTCTCTACATTGGGTAAAATTCAAATTTATAGGCTCAAATTTAGGGAAGCCCAAATAGAATATACATTTTACATATGCCTTCCTACCACAGCCTGGCTGTGTAACTGTGAAACTTTTGAAATCCCAACACAAGGAATTTTTAAGATGTATTTTTATTTTTATGTATGTATGTATATATGTATGTATGCATATATGTATGCATGCATGTATGTATATATGTATATATGTATGTATGAATGAATGATGGGGAGCACTGCCCATGGAAGCCAGAAGGGGGCAGTGGGCTGAGCAGTTATAAGCCACCTGACTGACCTGGGTGCCAGAACCAAAATCCAGGTTCTCTGCCTGAGCAGTACATGCTCTTTAAACACTGAGCCATCTCTCCAGGTCCCACAACAAGGGAATTTTAAACATCTGCTGGGGTGGGGGTGGGGGGTTGATACCTTATGTACATGGAACATGGAACGATCACAGACGACCCTGAAGAAACAATAGAGGCTAAGTTCATGTTTCTTCGCAAGTCCCTTTCATTGTTAATCTTCCCCATTTTCCACAATCCAAAAGAATACTCGTGAAGTATTAGTAGTGGGATAAGTGATCTCAACAGAAAAGAATGTCTGTGGGAAAATAAAAACAAACCCTCAGACTTCTCTTTCACTGGTATTGCTTACTGCTCCTTACCCGGTGATCCCAGACTAGAAAGGTCAGCCTAATTGTATTAGTTCAACTATTTAAAAAATAACATGGGATGTGCAGCTACAAAGATGAAACCTTACAGGGTTATTTCATAACCCAGCCTAACACCAAGCCAATATGTGGATATTTAAAGGTCTAAAAAAACTTCAATATCAAATTAAAATCTAAAATACTCTGAGAAATCAGATGCTAAAAACTTCTAAAAGACAACAATAACAAACAAAAAACCCTCCAGCCAGGAAAGCGATATTAATCCAAAGAACATGGAGTCAGAATTCAGGGGAAAACATGAACTGTGTCGACTCTCATGTGAACGTTGCTACATAAGTTCTCATTTGGTGGGAGCAACTATCAAAAGCCCAGGAAAACTGCCAGTCAGCCATTTCTTTCAAGAGGAAGTTGGCAGCCCTGCCTGGCTTGTCTGAGAGGTTCTGAACCTTCCCAGACAAGGAGAGTAAGATCTGTAGGTGAAACTTCTTGCCAAACATTAAGGTAGTTGTTAATGTTTCCCAACCTGTGGGTTTGGGTTGCCCCCGCTTGGTTCAACAACCCTTTCACAGGGGCTGCTTAAGATCATTGGAAAACATAGATATTCACATTATGATTCATAACAGTAGCTAATTACAGTTATGAAGCAGCAAAGAAGATAATTTTATGGTTGGGGATCACCCCAACATGAGGAACTGTGTTAAAGGGTTTCAGCATTAGGAAGGTTGAGAAGCACTGGTAATCATTTCTAATGATTGCATTCCCACTCAAATGTGCCTTTTCCTTATAGCACTCAGTCCCATGGCCTTCTTCCTGGCTAGTCTCACTAGGTAGTTGGTATGCAAATTGAGAACAGAGCCTCATTTTGTGAGGTCTTCTAACTAGCCCAACAATCACTAGGCCAGGCTCGAGGCTTGGGTTCTTTCTGCTCATGCCTACTACCTACCTATGATAGCGCATCACGTTTCTGGATATTCGTGCCTAGAACACAACCTCTAACACACACACACACACAATCACACACCTTTTATTTCCTTAACACAGACATTGCTGTGCAACTTTTCCTTGAAAGGTTTGTTGTTTTCATTAACATTTCAAAGGAATCTGTAAGATAGGAGAAGTGTGGCAACCCTGGATACACTGTATTTTTCCCAGAACACCCACAGTTCACTTGGTTCAGTCACGTGTCTCTTAGGCTCGGTGGACTTCCAGATCTCACTAATCGGTGCCTGTTGCCATCTCCCCTCACATACTTCACAGATATCAAAAGCTTTCACTTAAACCCTCAATCGTCCCAAGTCTTTCTTCCCCAGTTTCCCCCCATCATCAAGAAGTTCCACAAGACCAAACTTGTCATTTGGCATTCCCTTTACATTTCCCCAATGTAATGGTCTGTTCTGACCCCCCCTCCACCTCTGAGGCAGGCATATCTTTCTTTCTGCTTGCAGCCTGAGCCAGTCCCTTTCTGTCTCTCTCTCTCCCAAAGAGGTAGCTGCTATGTGGCTCCTCCCCTCCTCCTCATAATCTCTTCCCCTTCTCTCCCATAATCCACTAAATAAATATCCACCCGCACTCTGCGTGGTGTGCCTGTCTTGGTCTCTCACCTGCCATGGCTCCCTGCCTCTGGGAATTGGGATTTGCTGCCCCTCGTGGCCCCACCGTTCCGGGAATGGTGACACCGCTATTTTTACCATTACATCCACCACAGCCTATCGATGGCCACCTTACTGTCAAACTCACGTTCTAATTTCCTTATTTTAAAGGCAGTGCCAGAGCCGAGAGGAAATCAAGAAAAGAGT
Organism: Chionomys nivalis; assembly: GCF_950005125.1. NCBI lineage: Eukaryota > Metazoa > Chordata > Mammalia > Rodentia > Cricetidae > Chionomys > Chionomys nivalis. The sequence goes on from NC_080099.1 coordinate 12,449,618, forward strand.
AGTGACCAGACGGTGCCCTCCCCGTTTGAAATGCTTGCATTGCCTTTCCCTGGGGTTATGATAACGCCTACACAGTCCACTTTGTATTTGTACCACCAAATAGGCCTTTAGATCACGTGAAGTCTTCTCCTGCTTCAGGGATTTGATACGTATTCTTTCAGCCTCATAGTCAACAGAGACTTGTGTCTTTAAGTTAAAATTCTGTTTCCTGTTGAGCTGCTATGAAAAAGGAGCGTGGAATTTCTTAAAACAATAACCCTGCAGTTAGGTACCAAGGGCCTGCACTTTTCTGCAGTCGCTCACACTAAAGGAATGGAAGAGAAAAAGGAGTGAGGTGAAGTTTCAAACAAGCCACTGCCAATTATTTTGAGGGATCAGGGCACCCCAGTGGAGGTTCCCTGAAGCCTCTTGGGGAGTATTATCTTCCCCACACACCGTGGCTGAGACCAGGCCTCTGCGCTTCAGTGCACACCCGCTCTGCCCCAGACCACCTCGTTCGTGCTTCTGGCACCACCGCGTTTTCCTTCAGAGTTGAGTAAGTAAGAAAGAAATCACTCTCGCGCCAGTGATCTCCAAGGTCAGGAGCACAGCCAATCCTGGTCTCCAGTCTGTTCGCTGGAAACTGCACCGCTGTCGCCCGTGCCTCCTATGGAGTTTCTTCCTCAATGCAAACAATGTCTATCCCGACCCCAACCCGGGGAAATGACTTGCACCCGCCACCTCGGCTTGCCCCCAGAGCTCAGAAGCCGAAGCCCGGCCAGGGGTCACCAAGCGCGCTGGCTCACCTCGTAGCAGCGCCATGGTGAAGCTCAGTTACTCCGTGGGGCTGTGTCGGCAACACTCGGCCACCCGCCCTAGCCCAGCCTTAAGAGTATGGGCGGCGCTCCGCGAGGCCGCACCCCTGCCCTTTCCCCTACATTGCCCCCCCACCCCCGCTGCCAGGGTCAAGGTTACCCTAATCCATACCACGTGTGCCCCGCGCCCCTCCCCTGGGAATCAGGGATGACCTCGGCCACACAGTCCTATCACCTGTCCCCATCCCCGGCTTCTAGAAACCCTGCCCGCTCTGTCCATCTCCAGGCTCAGGCATCGCGGTAAAGGACTGGCAGCAAGATCCCAGCCCCGCCCCACCCAAGCTTGAGTGGGCGGGGGCCGACGGGCAGGGGCGGGGCTGGCGGCGGCGCGGTGAGAGTGGCTGCTCCTGCGCCTGCGCAGTCTGATGGCGGAGGCCTGGGCTACTCTTAGGGTTTCTGCAGCCGGTAGCTGGGGCGCCTGGAGAAGGGAAAGGGAACACAGTAGAGTAGGGCGCGCCTGGGACCCCGACTCAACCCCAAGTGAGCCCGAGGTATTTTCCTTATATGATCAGGACTCCCGTGGCCGGCGCTGCTGGTCCGGAGCCTGAGAGGATTATGAAAACGTGGCAGGTGATGGGGCCCGGGGACCTGGCGCGGGGAGCTGAGGGGTGAGGGACCGAGGGGGAGGTGAGGCTGGGTAGGGGGCGCAGGTTTAGGGATGCCCACGCCGCCTGCTCTGGGCCCTGCCGATGATGACGTGACCACTGCGCAATCTGAGTTCTGGGAACCAGGTGATGGAGTGTGCTGCGAACACTGAGGCCAGGCGAGCAGGAGGCGGCCTGGGCAGAGCGGGGAGATCAGGAGCGCAGGGCCCCGCGGCGCCGAGCCGCCTGGGCTGACAGTGGCAACGGGGCGGGGCGTGGGTGACGCTGTTGACTTGTATTAACTCCTCAGCCACTGCCTGCTCCACAGTTAAGCTTTGTGTGTGTTGTTTGGCCCGCTCCCTTGGAGTGGGGGACTGCATTTTTAATCTAAAATCTCTCTCTCCCTCCCTCCCTCCCCCCCTTCCCTTCCTCCCTCCCCATTTCCTTCCCCCTCCTTCCCCCTCCCTCTTATCCCCCCCCTCCCGTTTTTTGAGACAGGGTTTCCTGCTTTCTGTAGACAAGGCTAGCCTCAAACGATGAGCTCCGCCTAAATGCTGGGATTAAAGGCATACTCCTCCACGCACGGCTTTAACCTAATCGTTTTTCGTGAAAACTTTCAGGAATTACAGAAATGTGAAAAGGTTCGTGCAGAGAACCTGCTGTTTGCTATTTCACATCTACGCATTAAAACTTTGTTTTTAAAAGATTGACGTTTACTTCACCCCGCGAACACTTCAGCACACCTTATTTACAGTGTTCTTAGGAGTTTTCATGAAGCCATTCGCATACAAAGCTCAAACTAGGTGAGCAAATATCTGTGCTCTCTCACTCGTTCCTCTTATTTCAAGTCACCACCAAGAGGGACTTCCAAGTTTACTATTGAATGTGATTATAAATGACCTGAATGGTCCCCTATAAAATCGGAGCGAAAAGTTAGTGTATACTCAAACAGGTATGTGTATAACTGTAGTTCCAGGATCAGAAAAGGAACTGAGGCGTTCCCTTAACCAGATGATCAAACTTAGAATCCCCAATAAAGAGACTGTGGACTCCCTTGCTGTGAGGAAGACATAACTCACTTATGTAGGGTTCCTCCTCAGAATCACCTGAACCTAATCACAGCAAGACAAGTCCAAACTGCATTGGTATGTAGGAGATTGGCGTTTGGAGGGTTTTTGTTTTGTTTGCAGTTATGCACAGAAATGTTTAGTTGCAGCAATCTGTAACTAAAGTCATGAAGCAAGATGCATAGAAATGGTAGGGAGCAGGAAAACAAACGGCAAAAATGTCACCAAGGAGTGGAAAAGTGTGTTCTACTCTGTTCTGTCTTCCCGTGTCTTCTGGAGGCTTAACGTTCTTCACAAAAAGGAGGGGAGTATTCTTCAACTAGGCTACAAAATTACGTAGAAGTATCTCGAAGGTAGTTAAATAGGTACACTCCTGTAACACTATGCCTTTCAAAATAAACTGGTCTGGACAAGAGATAGCATTATTTATTACCTGTCTAGACAAGAGATAGCATTATTCCATTCTTATATGTTTAGCCTCCAATGTTTTTCGAAATGCAGTGTTGTCTTTCTGTAGTTAATTTTGGAGGGAAAGATGTAGTGTTAACATAAAATTGGAAATTAGTGAGTCCATTGGAAATCTGTAAATTCTACTGTTAAGATTATCCGAGATCTGAGAACTGTCTAACTTCAGTCCTTTCTCCCACTCTTTCTGAATCACTTTTCCATGCTTACAGTTTTCCTTCTTTTCCTATAATCAACGTTGACAGAAGTTGCAGTACTGGCAGCTGAGGAGAGCAAGCAAAGTCCTTGGGAGCTGCAATAGTTTTTAACATGTGTGTGGTACATGACTATAATCACAGCACTTGAGAGGCCATTCGTGTCGGCACGGACTACACAAGACCCTGTGTCGTCCCCACTCCCTACTACATAGTGACAGTACAAATGGGAAGCTGTGCACGTGCATACAGTTAGTCTGCCTTGGTGAGGTCTTCAATTATAAGGCCAATATTATCTTGGCTCTGGTTTTTACTTACAGCAAATATCTGCTCTCTAGGAAGTTCAAGCTGCCAAACAAGGATAAAGAAATAAACTACAGTCATGAAGTGGTAGACATGGATTTGAGAGCTTGCTTATTTTAAGTTTACCCTGTCTTGATGAGCTCCAATAGCCGTGAGGCACTGTCTTAGACTTAACTTCTTCTCTGTTTGCAAGCCATTTGCAAATTCCAACAAGCCTTTAATAAGATGTCATGTAACAATACAGCTTAGAGCAAATCTCGGCACATCTTTGAGTACACGGTCACCCTGGAAAGCAATGATATTGGTGGAAGAAGACAACATTGTTTGGATGTCATTCAGTCAGATAGGTTCTGAGAAACATTTGTAGTTAATGTTCATACAAGGAGGGAAAGTGCACACCAAGGGCATGCCTCAAGGAATTGATTGTATCTCAGCAAGAAGATGCTAGGGTTTTGGTGTTTGGTTAGGGTCCAAAGAAGCAGGAGCTCCTGTCTGGAAGCGGGGGAGGGGAGGCAGTAAGTACTATTGATTCATTTTTCTGCTGTCACCCTAATCTCACACAGCTAACTTGCCAGGGATAGGCTTCCCATCTTCTCTAGGAACTTTTGCAATTCCACAGAGATTTTAAAATGGGCTTGTCAATTTTCACATTTAAAAAAGGCATTGAGATCTCGATCTTTCTAGGATGCAGATGACAATATGGTGTTGTCTTTATCAGTGGAAATGCATTATTTCTGAGAATTGCAGAAAATTTTGCTACCAGCTTAATGTATCTCTACCGCAGCTACACATACAATTTGCTTGTCTTGTCTCGGGGCTCCATTCTTTTTTTGTCAACCTGCTAGTCTTTCTTGATACCCAAACTTTCCTGAATGGTAAAGCTCTAGAATAATTGCTCAATAAGCCTTGTTATCTTCTAGATCAGCAGTTCTCAACCTTCCCAATACTGCGACCCTTTAATACAGTTCCTCGTGTTGTGGTGGCCCCCAACCATAAAATTATTTTTGTTGTTACTTCATAACTTTAATTTTGCTAGTTATGAATTGTAATGTAAATATGTCTTTTTTCAATGGTCTTAGGTAACCCCTAAGGGTCATGACCTACAGGTCGAGATCTGCTGTTCTGGAGCAAGCCCTCTCCCATCTCCAATACATAAACAATCACACATAACTGAATCTATGCCCCAGAATAAAATTTCTCAAGGAAACATTAAAAATAGGGGCCAGGGAGCCAGGCAGTGGTGGTGCACACACCTTTAATCCCAGCACTTGGGAGGCAGAGGCAGGCGGGTCTCTGTGAGTTCGAGACCAGCCTGGTCTACAAGAGCTAGTTCCAGGACAGGCTCCAAAACCACAGAGAAACCCTGTCTAGAAAAATCAAAAAGAAAAAAAAAATAGGGACCAGGGAGGTGGCTCTGGATAAGAGCGTCTGCTGTGTGAGTAGGAGAACCTGAGTTCAAATCCATATCACACAAAAAGCTGGGTGCACAGGTCATATTTATAACTCCAGTATTGGGGGCAGAGATGAGTGGATATTGACAGCTTGCCGCCTAGCCCTGAAAGTGCGCTTCCAAAGAACAAGACAAGAAACCTTGTCTAAATGGAATAAAGTAGACAGTGATAGAGGAAGGTACTGAGCATCCTTCCCTGGCCCGTCACATGAACTGGCATGGGTAGGTGTATGCGCGCGCGCACACACACACACACACACACACACACACACACACACACCATAAGGAGGCTAGAGAGATGGCTCAGGTTAAAAGTACTTATTCAAAAATCACAAGAATCACAGACTTCAGTTTCTGGTGCCCACCTAACAAGCAGCAAACGCAAGCAAGAAGAGTCACTGGGGCTTGTGTTCTTCCGGTCTACCAGAAGGAACAGAGCTGCAGGTTCAGGGATGAGACAGAATGTTTGAGACCGCAAGTACATACACCCCACATATGTGTGCACACTTCTCCAGGTACATATGCATACACACATGCATACAAATCTTTAATAAAATAGACTGTAGCCAATACTGCTTTTACTCAGGCTGTCATCTTAAATTTTGCTCAGATTTGGCACACACTTTATTCAAAAGTATTTATTTCCACAAAGTTTTATCCACAGCTGAATAATTACAGCAACCATTATAAGCATTTTTTTCTATAACAAAGCTGTAGTTTACAGACTTGTCCAAAATGGAAAATATATTTTTTCAGCAGCATTTCTTCTGCAGTGTTAGATTTACCCCTGAATATTTTGTGAACTCCCTCAGAGAGGCAGGCCTTTATCTCAATGTCAGTTGATTGCAAAATGTTACATCCAATTGGTTTCTTCTTAACAGTGTGCTTTTAGGCAGGAGCCTGATTCCATCTGGTTGATTCCCTTGGTTAGAATGTATTTTGTTATAGTGTGTGTGAGGGCAGACATGTGCCATGGCTCGTGTGTGTGAGTCAAAAGACCTTTCACTGTGGGCTCTGGGGACTGAACACAGGTTGTCAGCTTCCATGGCAAGCACTCTTACCCACTGAGCCATCTTACTGTCCCAAATCTTATTAAAAAAAGAAAAAGTTTTAGTATTCAATGATGTCCATAAGAAAAAAAAAACTTGTTTGTCATTGGCACTAACCTCTAATTTTCTACCCTCTGTCATTCTGTGAATATGGGACCAATGTGTAAAAAGTGAAGCTTTGGTTACTTGACTCATCTAGAGAGTCAACGTTAGGAATCAATGGCAAATGCTATAAGGAAATGAGAGGCCCAGTGCTAGCACGTTCAGCGCCCACTTACTCATAGCGGGCAAGTGTTTGGGAAGTAGTTCTTTATGCAAAAGAATTGGATTTCAGTTTGTTGCCATAATCCTCAATGCATTCATTAGGGCTCTAATAGTTAAATTAGTGGTAGATTTTAGGGACCTACGTTCTCTAAACTCCTCGTTTTCACAAGAACCTTAACATTTTATCCTAAGGAAAATCAGAGGAAACCACCCCAATGATGTGCTCCATGGAAAGGGGAAAAGCCTACCATTGGGTCTGTGAAGTGAGCCTGTGGATGCTGACGCTCTAACTGCAGCTGGGATGGCCTGGGGAGGATGCGCACAGATAACATGTCTGCTTCCATGGCGACTAATGTATGCGGAAACACGCCCATACTCTTGGAAGTGGGTAGCATCCCTGTGCTAATGCTGGAAACACAAATGGTGGATGTGTGAATATGGGTTAGTTTTGAAGGTGCTTGCTTCATGAGATGAATCAGAAGCCCACAGGAACGTTAAGTTCTTCTGGCAGCAACTCCTTCAGGGAAGTCGGTTATTTCAGCAACTGCTAAAGGAACGTGATGGAATTGTAACTACTCAGAAGCAGAGATACCCAGAGAAGAGTTCAAACTTGTGTTGCATTTATTTAAAGTAAAAGATATTATTGATTTCATGAAGCTGGGAAGTTCTTCAAATGAGCTTTAAAAGGGGACGGGAACCCACTGCTGAGGGAGGCTCAGGGGTAGAGTGCTCGCCTGATATGCCTGAGGACCTGCACCGGGGAAAAAAGTACACAGAACAAAAGTGTTTTAAAAAAATGCTTAGAGTTTCTCACAAGGTCCCTTTCACCTTCCACGTCTGCAACAAAATAGGGAGGATGTAAAGGCCCAGGGACCACTGTCTTGTTAAGCACGGCTCCAGTGGAAGCCCTGGTCTTCTGGAAGAACTGAAGCTGTTGTTTCTTAGTTAACCCCTCCCTCCATCTGGCTAATTCCTAAGCTTTTATTTAGTGAACCTTTGTACCTCCTGACCAACCAGGAACCCACATAGGGGGTAGGATGGGGGGGATGGGAAGGTGATGGTTTTAAACCGTGTATGGGCTCAGAGCCACATTTGGGAAGATGCCACCTCCTAAAAATGCTTAACAAGGCATTTTTGGTATTCTTAAGGGTCTTTACACAAGTCCATTTGAACACTAAAGTGTACTAAAAAAGTAAATTATTTTCATTAATAACTTTAAAGAGGTAGCCACAGATCCAGGTTCTGTTTGTTTGTTTGTTTGTTTTTTAAACTGGCTTTCCAAACGGTTTGCATTTGGGGGTTGAAAGGTGTGATAGAAACATGTCAGGGGCTGTAACTAGGGGGTTGGGGCTATCCTAGAGACAGACATCTAAGAGTCAGATGTCAGAGGCTGTAACTGAGGAGGAGGGGCTGTACTGCTCTTGGAGCAGCTGTGGTGTTTATTGTGGGCACAGAAGGGATGATGCAGATAACAATGCGTTTGTTGTCGTCAGATTTAGTCAAGCCAGGTGCTGCTTCTTGTTCTGTCCCCAGCAGGCAAGGACGACTGGGAAGCTCAGGATTTTAGGGCTTGGAGTCTCCTGTATTCCGAAGAACCTTCTAAACTGGGCAACACTCTGGGAGAGCTTCTAAAGTACGGAGAAATCTCAGTGTGATAATGAGGCTCTTGTACGATTTGCAAACAACCTGCTGCTGTCAGAGGGACAGCACACACTTTTAATAAACACTGATTATAAAAATGGGTAGAAAGAATTTATAGGTTGTCCAACCAAACCTTTGTTCTCGAGTCCCAAAAAGTCCCCCAGAGCAAGACAAAATTCTAAGAGCAGCGAGTACATAAGCCTGTTCCATTATTACTAAATAGTCTTTTAAATCTTTCATAGTAAGATATTTACATTGATTTTTAAAATTTGAAAAAAAATGTTGAAAATAACTTGAGGAGGGAAAGTTGGCCCTAAGCTATTGTAGTCTTTCAGAGCAGTTTTTTAAAAAGCCATAAATCTTTGGATAATAACTTAGTGACCATGCTTTCTCCTCCAGAGACTTTTCAGACAATTGGGTTCTGAAACTGAAGTCTGTTTCCCTTGTGATTTTGGGATCTAGAATCCACAGGGCGCTGTGAAGACCTGGTCGAAGGTTTAGTGACATTGGGGAGTTAAAGAGCTTTCACACTGGTTCGGTTTTTAGCCTGCAGATAAATGTTATCCATTCTCATCTACCATTTTTTCATATTTACAGTGTTGTGGAGGCTTTGCTGGTCTCAGGGCACTGACTGGCAATGGAAACTGTACTCCACCTTTCTCTCACGTGGCCCTTGTGACGGCAGCATGGCTAGAGCGGCTCTCCCATAAACCTCAGACTCACGCAAAAACTCAAGCATACCAGGGTCCACATCATCCAATTTGCTGAAACAATCTACACGACATTTGGTCTGGAGGCCAATGGTACCATCATCTTGCACTCACTGGCATTAGGGAATACCTTGGGGAAGCGTCCATGGAGGCCCAGGCCCATACTGTTCTTAAAACTCTCACTACGAGCTCACACACCTCTTTGGTTTATCAATATCCATCATATTTATGGTATTAGTATCATTATTTGTTGAAATACCCATGAAGGCAATTTACGTCATTATTTTTAATATTATCTTAACTTGGACATCCTCCAGTTACACACAGCGATCGCAGCTAGGCACTTCTACTCTGGAACTGACAACCAGAGCTATGTGGCGCTGTTCATTTTGACAAGCCTTTGTTTAAACTCAAGTCAAACCTCTAACAGTCTTCCACATTCAAGTGCTTTTATTCTGAGCAGCATATACAAAAACTAATGACAGTGTGCGTCACTTCGTTTGGTTCAGTACTCTCCACGAGTTCTCTAACTCTGGTTTGATCTACTTTGGGCATATTGATCTAGAATTCTCTCAGCTGATTGCATGTGCTTCCTTGTTTGCCTTGGAAGCACGCATCCTCAGACTTCATTGAGAAACTCCAGGTTGAGGCATGCTGGGATGTGGATTGAGTCCATGGTCAGAGAAGATGGATTAAATGGAAAGAGAACAGGAAACATGTGTTTGGAGTCCAGCAGCAGCTGCTGAGGGTCGTTCCTCTCTTGTAGTTGGGCCTGGGGGGAGAGAATAGGATCATGTAAGCATTTAGCACAACCTGAAACGTTCAAGTAACTTCACCAAACTTAGTGGGCATGGTGCACAGGCAGATTTCTGAGGCGATCTAGAAGGTATGCAGGATCAGGAGAATGTGGTCTTTCTATGTCCCTGAAGCATGTAGTGGAGACAAACCCTAGTTCACATTGTTGGAGATCAGATAGTTAAACACGTTCCCCATTCTAGAATTATTTTAATGCTTTCAGCTAAGGGAGAAGGCGAAACTATGGCTTAAGTGCAAATCCAATGGGAAGACTGTCGTGGCATGGTTCATGAATCAGGTTCTCAACCTTCCTAATGGTGCAAACCTTCAATGCAGTTCCTCATGTTATGGTGATTCCCCTCCCCCATAAAATTATTTCATTGCTACTTTATAGAAAGGAGAGCAGGAGGCTCGGCAGAAAGGCAATTGGTGCTTCTGTTCCTCATAGTTTAGTTCATTAGTTACATCATGGGCACCACTGTTTAAAATCCCTGAAGATGCCCACTTAATTTTTGACAAAGGAGGCAGGAGTAGAAGGACAGAGTAGATTAACAAATTAATCACCATTAACAAATGGTGGTAGCACAGCTGGGGTTCTTATCTGCAGAAGAACGGAATTAGATTTGTATCTCTCACCTTGTACACCATCAATTTAAAATGGATCAGAAACCTTAACTTTAATGCCCAAACCATGAAACTTTTAGGGAACTTTTCGAAAACAAGGTAATGGGGTAGGCACGGAGTGTTCAAAAAGAACACCAACAGCATGGGCACCAACCCCAGCACCAACTGATAGACTGCATGAAGACAAAGTCTCAGTACAGCACAGAACACAGCAGGCAGGGTCAACAGAGCACAGGTCAGGAGCAACCAAAGCTTTACCAGTTGCACTTCAGGCCAGGGGCAAATAGTCGATATTGACAAAGAATTGCAGAAGTTAGATACCGAGGGAATAAAACTGCCCACAGCAAATGGGCCAATGAACTGAACAGATGGCTTTCAAAAGAAAAAGAAACACAAATGGCCAATAGCTATTTTTAAATGTGATGCCCCAAGTCACCAGGGAAATGCAAATTAAAGCTACTCTGAGATACTACTTTGCCCCAGTCAGAATGACTATCATCGAGAAATCAGGAAAAAAAAATGAATGTAGAAGAGGATGTGGCGAGAAAAGGAACCCTTATGCACTATTGGTAAGAGTGCAAATAAATGCAGACATTATGGAAATCTGGAGACTAGTCAAAAATTAAAAAATACAACTACTATTTCTATTAAAATAGACCCAGTTATTTCACTCCTGGGTATATATATTTACCCAGAGACAGTCCATGCCCCACTCTAGAGAATTTCTGTAGTAGTTGTAGACCTGGTTGTCCACAAACAGATGCACAGATAATGAAAATTTGGTATATATATTCCATTTTGTATGTAATGGAATACAGCATTAAAGAAAAAAATGAAGTTCAAATTTTCAGGAAAATGGGTGGACTTGGAATGTGTAATATGAAGTGAGATCACACAAGCTCAGAAAGAAATAAACCACGTATTTCCATATGCAGAATTTAGTCAATAATATATGCATATGCATAAAGAGATGTACCTATGGTACAGTATAACATGAGACGAGAACAAGAAAGGCTAAATGTAAGAGGGTGATGAAGGACTGCAGGCAGGCAATGGACACGAGTTGTGAAAGCAGATATAAACCAATTGTTTTTCCAGTTCTAATTCAATCATGGCTTCTTTGTTGTTGTTGTTTTGGATGGTAGACAAGTACATAAAATATATCCGATACTGAGAGTGTAAAATTTAATGTGAGGACTCACAGCTTCTGTTCTGAATGCCAATTCTAACTGTATATGAGCTCACTAAGTCATAGACTCTGGGTCTGGTTAATTTTGGTATGTGATGTTTTTATCTGCAAGGTTTTAAAACAATAAAGTTCTTAAACAACACCTTGAGAAAACTGTAAGAGATTTAGAGGTGAACATGTAAAGGGGGCGAGCCGGGCGGTGGTGGCACACTCCTTTAATCCAAGCTCTCGGGAGGCAGAGGCAGGCAGATCTCTGTGAGTTCGAGGGCAGCCTGGTATACAGAGTGAGTTCCAGGATAGCCAAGGCTACCCCAAGGAACCCTATCTTGGAAAAAAAAAAAGAAAAAGTAAAAAAGAAAAGGGGGCAGAAAGGAGAGGCTGTGTGACAGCGGTTTCAGCTGGAGCTCAAGGCACATACACACGGTTAATGGAAACTCACACGGTACATGGTCTCACAGAAAACCCCTGTGGTAGGGTTAACAGTTCTCAAGCTTACAGTATATAAGTTTTAATATTTAAGTGTTTCAATGTATATATGAAAGTCAGACATATTTGTGAGTTACTGTATAGCGCTTCAGGAATTTAGGTGTTTTTAAACACGTATACTGTATCTAGTATGCAGGCAATTGGTATGCCTTACAAGCAGCTTTGACTGCTGGACATGAGATCAAGTGTGATGGGGATGGGCTTGGGGTTGGGGTTGGGATGAGGGGCTGACTGCTCACCAGTGCCTCTGAGCACTGCCCAGGGAGAAACAAATTATAGCTGGCAAAACAAAACAAAACAGTTTTTGACAGGATTGCCATATTTTCTGACAGTATCTAACCCTTGCCCTCCAGGGTGTTTTCTCTATGTCCTTCATTTCTTATGCCTGCAGCCTGCTTGGCATTTATTGGTCTACTTTGGATTGAACTCCCTTCTTGCAAATGGCACTGTTGCAAATTTATAGTGAGTTATGGCCTTCCCCCACATGGCTCAGATTCAAATCTAAGAATGACTTCCTAAACTTTTTTTGTTTGGGTTGCTTTTCAAACCTCCACAAAAATCAGTAGTGGGTTGGGGTATCCCGTGGCATCTCTCCTGTCTCCCAGTTCATTCTCTGCCTTCAGGAGCTAACTCTACGCTCATCCTATGCTAGCTTTCCACTCAGCACCCTCCCTCTCCCACTCCGATGCATCCCTTGTGTGGGTGAACTGGCTTGCTCTGAGGGCTGCATGCTTAGCAGGCTCTGGCATTTCCCCAGTGTCCTTGAGGCAACATCTACCTTTAGTCTGACTTGGCATCTGTCCCTTGACCTCTGGCTTCATCTCTACTCAAATACCAGGCTAAAGTTCATTTGCTCTTTTCCATGGGTCTCTCTTCAGAGCCAGGGCACTCTTTCTAAATCTCTGGATCTCTTTTAAATCTCAGAACAAAACCCCAGCCTTGCAAAGGACATTGTTGTGGGACACTAGTCTGTACCCTGTCACTTGTATTTTAATAAAATGCTGATTCATCAGTAGAGAGGCAAAAAGTATAGGCAGGGAAACCAGGCAGGAAGTATAGGTGGGATGAAGAGAATAGGAGAATTCTGGGAAGAGGAAAGAGTCTGCAGTCATCATCCAGACACAGAGAAAGCAAGATGTGACTGCCGTGCTGAAAAAGTATCAAGCCATGCAGCTAACACAGACAAGAATTATGGGCTATTATAAGTCATAAGAGTTAATAAGAAGCCTGAGCTACTAGGCCAGTCAGTTTATAATTAATGTAAGCCTCTGTGTATTTCTTTGTGATAAACGGCTGTGGGACAGAAACCTCAGTCAACAGGACAACAGCATTCTACACCAAAGCTCTTGTTTTCTGGGGCTCTTTAGCAGCTTTGATACATCTCCATTTCTCCAGTCTCCTCCATTTCCCATTCATTCTGGCCAATATAATGTGTGCGTTCAATGTCCCACATGTCACTGTGGGACACTGCTTGGTGGAGTACAATCAGCTCCTGTCAGTCACTGTCACACAAGGTCCTCACCGGACCCACAACTCCCTGGGCTCTGCTGAAGAAGCTCATGTTTAAGATGGATCTAAACACACATCTGCCTAAGAAGTTTTTTCCTACCATATCCACAAAGACAAAGACTGTGAGGTTCGGGGACATGATCTAAGAGTATGGATTGAATTCTTAGAGGATATTTCTTAGTTCCATTTGGGTGGAACTGAGATTAAGCACCCTTGTTATTTCCACCTGGTGCCTTGTTCACTGAGGTGTTTCCAGCCAATGAAATGCTTGAGTCGGAAAGCTGAGGGGCAAAGATAAGTCCACCTGTCTGGGTGTTACTATTACTACTATTATCACTATAGCAATAGTTAATATTACTGTGGGCACTAAGGTTCATGTGCATTAAAGCAGGAAGCCTATAAATGCAGGTTTTTCTGGCACACAGTGCAGCCAGCATTAGTAAAGAGAGGATTAAAATATGCCTTTTCAATGTCCTTTTTGGCTTCTGACTAGGACTTTATGAAATGAATTCCCCAAGACTCACCTGGATTGTTCGTATAAAGGACACTGTCACCCGCTCTTCAAATTCATTCAAGGGAGTGTAAAGGTTTAAAATTTTGACAATCTGTTGGAATAAAAACCAAGTTTAGTGCAGAGCTAGACGAAATGAAGACAACTTCAAACTTTGAGGCTCTGTGACACTGGCATCATGCATGTGTGCGACTCTCTGGTCAGACCCCACTCACTAGGTGTGTGGTCAGGCTGCCGTTTATGGAGTTTCCACCCATGGCTGCCCCTGCGGGGTTTGAGCTCCTGCACTGCATTCTTAGTGTCCGCCCCTCCCCTATGCTTGGTGGCTTATGCATAATGAGTTCAGAGAACTGCCGTCCGGAACCCCCAGCCCTCTTTTCTGCTGGCAATTTAGAGGTTTTTCAGAAAAGTACCTTAGATAAGAGAGGGCTTACTTAGCCACATTTAACCATGCTTATGCCTTTTCCTTAAGAAAATTCATTTATGCAAGGTGGTGGTGGAGCACACCTTTAATCCCAGCACTCAGGAGGCAGAGTCAGGTGGGATCTGTGAGTTTGAGGCCAGCCTGTTTTATAGAGTGAGTTCCAGAACAGCTAAGGATGCCGAGAAACCTTTTTTCAAAAAAGCAAAAAGCAAAAAAAAAACCATTCATTTGCAAGTGAGTTTTTCTTCTTAACCTCACACAACCTTTTGTCTGGCTAGCAGTTGCTTTGGTGGAAGTACCCTGGCCTCGTGCAAGGTCCAACTGCAAGTAATAAGTAAACTCACAGAAGGAAAACCGTCACTGGGGCGGGGGAGCTGGGAAACCAGGACCTGTGCAGTTTTCTTAGGAGCTCTCTGGTTCACTTCTGCAGGCAGTGGAGGAGGTCAGAGAAGCATGTGCCTCCGCTAGATTGAGTTTAGAGCTGGCTACAAAGGCATTGGTTGGGAAGGGCCATGCATTTGATTGGAAGAGACTGGTTTCCCTTCTGTCTGTGGCCTGTTTCTAAGTGGTCGTGATCAAAGGCAAGATGTAGGGACTCGCCTCTTTATAGACTAGTCCTAGGCCTACAACCAAATTATGGTATAAATACAATTTTAGGGTGAGGAATTTGAAATAATATTTAAGTACCTTTAGGTCATTAAGGCTTCATCTATGATATAAATGGAGTCTTAAAATATGACCATATGAAAATTATAGTTGTAAAGAAAATATATAAGGAAAACAAACAGCCGCATACTGACAGAATCAGAAAAAATCTCTTAGGTAAGAAACTATCTGGAATTGTTTTTAAAATGTTGTGATATGAGGCCAGCAGTGGCTCGGTGGGTGACGCCCTTACCACTAAGTCTGATGACCTGAATTCAATTCCCAGAGCCCACAGGATGGGAGAGAGAACCGGTTCCTCCCAGTCACCTCCCTCTGCCCTCCATATACACACATAATAGCACACGTACACATGTACGTGCAACTTTAAAAAGTTGGTATCAAGGTTTGTGGGTTTACCACCTTGTAAGTTAGCACATAGGAAGGACCAGAACGCTTCAGGGAAATGGTATCGGGTTTTACAGACCAAAGTGATCTCTGCTTCATCAAGACCATTTCATCAGTTGCAGATGGGAATTCTGTCAACAAGGCTGGGAGCCCCACATCAGAAAACTTCTGGCAAGAACAGACTGGCGGGGCCAGCGCGGGTCCCAACTGGCGGTACCTGCTGGGTGCTGAGGGAGGCACACAGAGAGCAGATGGCTTCAGCATCCTCCTGGGTTTTCTTCTTCAGTTGGAGGAGCTGGGCCGCCTGGATCAAAGGCTCCATGGTCTGCACTGCTCCGCTCTGGTGAAGGTTTTTTCCTCGAAGCCACTCTTCAAGTTGACTTATGTTGTACCTTAGCCACAGGTGAAAAGGAAGCTGTGTTAAGCCTTAATTCATGGGGTAGGGTACTTGCTGTGTTTTGTAGGCTAGGTGTAATTGGGGTCATCCTTGCCCCCGCTTTAATTATCTCATGTGGTTAAAGCTTGCAAAGTGTGGGCAAGGAGACAGCTCAGTTTGTAAAATGTTTGCCTTGCAAGAATGAGGACCTGAGTTTGATTCCTAGACCGATATTTAAACACAGATTTCATTACAGATGGTTGTGAGCCACCATGTGGTTGCTGGGAATTGAATTATGGACCTTAGGAAGACCGGGCACTGCTCTTAACTGCTGAGCCAATATTTATGTCCTGGCGATGCCGAAGCATGCATGGTGGTTGAACTTGTCCATTTTGGGTTTCATGGTCTAAGCCGATAAGGACAACATATTTATTTGTTTGTTTGTTTATTATGGTCTTTCGAGACAGGGTTTCTCTGAAGCTTTGTAGCCTGTCCTGGAACTAGCTCTTGTAGACCAGGCTGACCTCGAACTCACAGAGATCTGCCTGCCTCTGCCTCCCGAGTGCTGGGATTAAAAGCGTGTGCCATCACCGCAGACCTAGGACGACATATTTAAACACACAGATACACACACACGCATACACACACGCACACACACACGTACTACAAAACAAGCAACAACAAAACCAAAAATGAGCAAGGTGGCACTGAGTTGTAATGCTGGTGCTGGAGGAGGTAGAGATACTTTGTTGACCTAAACAACCGAGACAACTCTGGTAAGTTCCAATTTAATGAGACCTTTTTTTTTAAAAGAGGATATTTGAGGTGTTCTCTAGCCTCCATATGTTCTTGTATGTACCACTCCTATATGCACACACATTAAAAAACCAAACTGCAGCATGCCTAGCATTCAGTTACCATATCTTGAGTAAAGAATGAATAAATGAATGCATGCTTAAAATTAAGCAAAGATGAAACACCTAATGTGTCTATATATTAACAGGGAGGGAAGCACTAAATATACTAAACTAAAATTAATATTTAGCATTTACAAACTTTCATACTTGAGAGCCCTGATAACTCATAACTCATCCACCTTTCTCGCTGACCTAGCACACTCGTTAGCCTTTAAAGAGCAGTTATTTGAGGATGGCTAAGCTAGTGTGAGCATCTCTGTATTAGTTTACCTGGTCGCTGCCTCAGCTGGGTGAACTTTACCAATCAATAAAAAGGTGATGGATTTGAGTCACATACCAACTATGACAAGGACCACCAGTTAGATGTGGATTTCACCTTGAAGACACCTGTCTTGTGTCCTGTCCCCAGCCCGTGTCGGGCCCCTCAGTCTCCTCATGCTGGCGCGAGCACCTCTCTTACCTGAGCTGCATGCCTGTACTCCAAGAGCAGGCATCTTTCCGCAGGAGCAGGTTGTTAAGGGTCACAGCGTTGATCATGTAGAAGAGCTGCTTGAACACCTGAAGGATAATCTCAGGGTCCAGGCCCTGGTCACACATGACCGTATGAAACGAATTCATCTGGCGGATGATGGCCTCCAGGCAGTAGGAGTTCTCTCCATCCACCATGCTGGAGGAGCGCTTCCGGTAACCGGTTGGCCTCACACCAGATAGCCCCTGGATACTCTCGTTTTCCAACATGGCAGAAACTAAAAGGGAGACATGGTTAGAGAAGTTTGTATGTCCCCCTCAAAACTCTGCTGTAGGTCTAGTCAGCTCAATGAAACCATTCAGGGTACACTGGGTCAACATATGCAAGGACTTAACACATTTGGTAAAGAATTTTGAATGTGGTGAATCTCATTCTGACATAGAACAACTATGGAGTGAATTGTCACTTAAATTCATTGGGGATGGGGCAAAGAAAATGGATATATACTAGCTGGATTCTGTCTACCTCGTGCCTACCCCAGAATGGGCGTGGCTCTGTGGAGGCCACAGTTGGTAACATCTGATTGCTGCAAAGTAAGGCAAGCTTGTCACAACACCGCTCATCCTCCAGCCCCCAGCAGCAGCTTACCTATCATCGGTTGTAACAAGCCCTCGGCAATTTTAATGAGCTGCTGATAGATCTGAATGGAAAGATCGCTTAGCACCTGCCGATATTCAGTGAGGTCAAAGTTCTTGAGGCAGTGCTCATTCTGCTTCGGGGTGTTCTGCGTCATGAAGCCCTGAGGAGGAAGAACGTTCATGAGTGAGCATCTGGGGTCTCCTGGGCTCTGTTCACCTGGGGCTTGGGCCACATTAACAACTTCTGTTTGCAGGGCTTCACTCAGGCCTTCTCTACGTATAGGGCTCTAGGAAACACGATGCCTTGGAACGGCCCTGGACCTCGAAGGCAGAGGAAATCTCACGATAGACAAGTCAGAACTGTGAAAATAAAAAGGCTTAGATCCTCAAAATAAAGTGAGTTATATATATTAAATATCCAAAGCCAGAAAAACGTTAATAAAGGAGGGTCCCGTGCTTTCTGAATGTTTATCCAGTATTATCTGTATTCAGATTGCCCTAAAATCTTAGGCTACACAAGACCCTACAGGAATATGGCATAGGGCGGGTTCTGTTTGTAGGAGACATCTATGTCATCAGTTACCAGATGAGTGGGAAGGTGGCAGCACTGTCCTCTTAGCCTGCCGTTCCAGGACGAACATGTAATCTGGGGTAGGAACTGCATCCAAAGGGCTCCTGTGACGGGGGTCGTCTTACTGTATCTTTTTTGTTCTGAGACGGTCTTGCTGTATCATCTGGGTTGTCTTTAAACTTGTGGTATTCCCACTACAGTATCCCACTTGCTTGGATTGAAGGCATGTGCTACTGAGTCTAGCTCTAATGTACTTTCTATTCAGGCCAAGAGAAAGCAACAGCAGCCAAACGATCAGGACTGTTGATGAGGCAGCCATGGCCCTCAGCCTCCTACCCTCATCTCAAACTACAAAGCAGCTTCTAATAAGGGGCAGAGGTAGGAGGAGTGTGGTTGCTGGGAGATGGGATCTTTGACTCTTCCTTTGTTGTTAGACCTCACAGAGCTAGACACACTGTGGTTCCAATCTTGTCTCCGAGAACAGAAGTACAAAGAGCAGCCTAGGTCATGGAGCCATTAGGCCTGCCCTTTTATAACACCCTGAGAATACAAGGTGACATTGGTTACTGCTGTCAGCCTGACAAAAGTCTAGAATCAGCTGGGAGGCAGGCCTCTGGAACATGCCTACAAGGGATTTTCTCAGTTGGGTTGAGGTGAGAAGACCCACCATCACTAGCATCATTTCAACGGCGGGATCCTGGATTGAACGCACTGGCCTGTGTATATCCCATGCCCTCTCTTCTCTATTGTGGAGGGAGCATGACTAGCTGCTTCAAGTTTCCGCTGCTGTGATTTCGCACAGCGGTCAGTACCCTGGAATCGTGAGCCGAATAAACCCTTTCTCAATTAGTTGCTGTTGTCAGGGCATTTTATTACGAAGGAGGCTAAGACACAGTGTGAAGCGATGAACCGTGACGAAATGAAGTTCTCCACACATAAAGAGCTCGTGTATGATACTGGGGGCAAAGAGCAGGAGGCATCTGATTGGAAACAAAGGGCATTTCTTTACCTTTCCCTTCCTTTCCCTTGGAAAAGCAAGTGCCCAAACTCAAGTTCTAATTCTTGAAGGAAGGTGGGACCAAACCCATCCCCAAATTGACTGACTGGGGCAGGAGAGTGGTCCATTACCCTAGGGAGAAGAGCGTCTCTATTTGTTCTGCCACAAAAGACACTAAAACTTTAAAATGTTGTTGCATGGTTTCAATTTTTGCTGTACCTTGACTTTGGGCAGGGTGGGATGCGTGAAAGGCGGGGAGAAGGGAGAGTTGAGACTGTGGGGATGTGGGAGGTGGAAGGCCTGGATGCAGTGGGATTTTCACTGGGGGAACTGGAAAGTGAACTCTGCGGCATGAAGCTGAAGGCACTGCATGGCAGAGGGTGACCCCACCAGCAACGGGAATGGTGAGTTCTAGAGAGAGCTGGACTCAAGAGTAGTGACCTATCAGCTGGGCGTCAGGTCAGTGAATCAAATTAAGCTGGAAGCATAAAGCGTGGCCTCGACATCCATTTGTACCATAAGGTTCTATACAGGGGCACCTCTTTTTTGTGCCCATCTTATATTCTTAAGTGGACAGAGCTTAAGAGACATTCTGATACATCAGACGCTGACCTTTCTCCCAGTCTCCACTGACATGGCTCCTCTAGGACAGCTTTAGAGATAAAAGGTTGCAAGGGTCCCTTAGGAAATGAAGGGGTTTTCTGGCACTGTGCGGTTGAGTAAATTCAATTCTATAACTATTCTTCTCTTTTGCTTACGGGATGATTTTTCAGGGGTTCTTGGACCCACTGAAGCCCAAAGTCTCCGGTGTCCTAACCCAGCACTGCTAACACATGCCCACAATCTGAAGTCCCAGCAGGTGCTTCACAGACCTTACACCCATCATCTAAGGGAATCCAATGTACCCTAAATGCACCCCAAACTTCAAGCCAATAAAGTGGGGGTCCACTGTAGGCTCTTGGCTCACTACTCACCTCGTCCCCACTGTACTGCTTCAAACAGTGAAGGAAGCGGCAGGTGTTGGATAACCAGAAGGATGTCATCTCAAAGTCATCATTGTGCTTCTGTAAAAAGAAACCATACCACTGGCTCTGAGTAAAGTGTCTCCCATTGGCTGGCATGTATCCCCAGTGCCTCTCTTTCCATGTTTTCTGTGTCACCCAGCCTTCCCAGGCAGCCCCAATGTATGCAGTCCACTTTCCAGTCACAGAGTGGATACCCTTTGCTGAGGGTTGCTGTTTGTCTACTCCCTGAGAAGGCACACAGACAGAACTACTCTCTGGTCTCCTGATGAGTGTTGCATGCACCTGAGCACTCGGGAAGACCAGGCTTCTCTCAGAGCTGAATGAAGCTGAGTGGCACAAATGAAGCTTAGGCTCAGCAGCCCAGGCTCTAGTCGGGTCTAAGACTTGCCCTGGCCAGCTCAGATTCTGACCTATCAGCTGTCCCATATAAGGCGTGCCAGTGAAGTACACTAGTATCCCAGTGATCTAAAAGTCAGATGCTCAGTGGCAAGGCAAGGGACCAAGGCTGCTTAGCAACGCATATATACCTTGACCTATCCAGTTCCTGCATTACATCCACTGACTTCTTAGAGTCTGTCCTGAAACACAACACCATTATTTAAACACAATGATTGAGCTATGACAATAAAACAATAAGGCTGACCATACATGCTACAAGCCAGAGCAGGCTAATCTGGCTCAGAACTATAGAAGGCCTCTCTAAGGAAGTGATGTTTGTAGTCCTTGGCTGCCTTAGACTCCAGATGGAGCTTATAAGAGAGGTCAAGGCCAGAGACACATACGTGAGAGTGACCAGCATACGCATGATACACTCCAGGGCAATTAGTAGATAAATGTACGTGTAGCTTGCTGTGGGATAATCCTTTTGTACACTGTGACGATTTATCACTGTGATTGGTTTAATAAAGAAGCTGACTGACCAATAGCTGAACAGAATAAAGTTAGGTGGGAAAGCTAAATTGAAAATTCTGGGAAGGAGAAGGGTGGCGTGAGAAGTCACCAGTCAGGCACAGAGGGAGCAGGAGATGAACATGCCATGCTAAAAAAGGTACCACCTTGTGGCAGAGTATAGTTCGAGGCCAGCCTGGTCTATAAAGGGAGTTCCAGGACAGGCTCCAAAGCTACAGAGAAACCCTGTCTCGAAAAAGCCAAAAAAAAAAAGTAAAAAAAAAAAAAATGTAAGAGCTAGTTAGTAATAAACCTGAGTTATTGGTAGATCATTTATAATTAATGTAGCCTCTATGTGCTAAATTGGAAGCAGCTCCTGGGATGGGAAAACTCTGCTCACAGGAGCCTGAGACAGGGAAGCCAGACAGTTGCCAAGTGCATGCAGCCAGAAGCAGGATAGCTTGCTCTCCAGTCATGGATCACAGGCTCACGAGACCAGAAGAGGCCTGGCCATGGTGCTCTTGAGGATGGCTTGCCTCCTTGGAATCATCAGTGTTAGAAGACATAGGACTGTCACTGTTACTGAGATGTCTCTGTCTCTAAAATTCCCTTCCTACCACCTGACTCCAGCTCCTTTGTGAACATGCCTCACCACCATGTCTTAAGGTAGTATCCTTGAGCTGTTTTAACACCCCACCTTCACCCCCCAGAGCAGCCCTGATGAATGGCAGCAGCTCTCTCTGTGCCACCATGATGTGGAACAATGGTCTGTACCCTGTCACTTGTATTTTAAATAAACGCTGATTGGCTAGTAGCCAGGCAGGAAGTATAGGCGGGGCAACCAGGCAGGAAGTACAGGTGGGGCAACAAGAATTCTGGGAAGAGGGAATTTTCAGTCTGCAGTCATAACCCAGACACAGAGGAAGCCAGACACAGAGCAAGCAAGATGTGACTGTCTCGCTGAAAAAAGTACCAAGCCACGTGGCTAACACAGACAAGAATTATGAGCTAATATAAGTTATAAGAGTTAATAAGAAGCCTGAAATACTAGGCCAATCAGTTTATAATTAATGTAGACCTCTGTGTGATTTCTTTTTTTAAAAAAAATATTTATTTATTTATTTTGTATACAATATTCTGTCTGTGTGTATGTTTGCAGGCCAGAAGAGGGCACCAGACATCACTACAGATGGTTGTGAGCCACCATGTGGTTGCTGGGAATTGAACTCAGGACCTTTGGAAGAGCAGGCAATGCTCTTAACCACTGAGCCATCTCTCCAGCCCATCTGTGTGATTTCTTTGGGACTTAACGACTGTGGGAATGAGGCCTCAAAGAAACCTCAGTCAACACCACCAACCTTGATAGTGTGTCCCATTCCCTTGGAAAGGTGAGAGAGAGTATGGCTTCCTGAACTTGGTTCAGAGACAGTCCACCCCCTCAGCATCTATGTTAGCAGGCAGCTGGGCTTTCATGTAAACACAGCCTCAGCAAGAAGGTTTCTAGAGGCCCACATTGGAGTTCCGGGCTTCCTGGCATTGGCAGTCTTGAGCCTGCTCTGAGAACTGCTGGGTAGTGTAATTGGTACACTGGCAGAACACACATGCAGAGAAGCAATGGAGGTACCAACTTTGCTCAGGCCACTGGGAACTGCAGCTGTCTGCACAGGCCCCTTCCTTACCTTGAGGACTTTCTTAATGCCATTGATGGTGGAGCTCAGCAGCGAGTGTACCTTGAGGTCATCGTTGGTGTAATCCGCATGCCTGACACACATGTAGAGGATATATGCAGGCAGACAGGGCACGGTGCCCGACAGCATATGGGGCTTCAGATCTAATGCCAATAACATGTGAGTTAGATCTACTGGAGGGATCACTCTGAATGCCAGAAGCCTCGTCGCAAAGAGAAATATTTGCATTATTTCCCTGTAACTCCCCTAGGAAGCGCCTTCTCATAGGAATTGAAAGAGGAATAAGATAGACATCTTATCACGCATCTTTATCACTTAGTCCCCAGCTGGTAGTGCTGTTTGGGGAGGTTATGGAACCTTTAGGAGGTGGAGCCTTGTTGGAGGAGATGCATCTTTGAGATCTTATAGACTCGCCCTACTTCCTGCTTCCTGTGTGTAGCTGAAATGTGATCAGCCAGTTTCCTGTTGGGGCACCTGCTATGCCTTCCTTACCTTTATAGCCTCTATCCCTCTGGAACTGTAAGCCAAATAAACTCTTTTCTGAGTTGCTTTGGGTTACAGTATCTTATGAGAGCAACAAGGTAAACTGATGTACACACTGACATAGATACTGATGAAGACACTGACATAGACACTGATGTACACAGATGTAGATACTGATGTAGACACTGATGTACACAGATGTAGATACTGATGTAGACACTGATGTACACACTGACGTACACACTGATATAGACACTGATGTATATACTGACGTAGACACTGATGCACACACTGACATAGACACTGATGTACACACTTACGTAGACAATGATGTACACACTGACGTAGACACCGAAGTAGATACTGATGCACACACTCATATAGACACTGATACACACACTGATGTACACACTGATGTACACACTGATGTAGACACTGATGTACACACTGACGTAGACGATACTGATGCACACACTCACATATGCACACACTGACGTACACACTGATGCACACATTGGCGTAGACACTGTTGTACATGCTGACAAGGACACTGGTCAGAAAGCAAAAGTATGCCTGGCCAGATGTAGTGGCACACACCTTTCGTCCTAGCACTCAGGAGGCAGAGGCAGGTGGTCTACATAGAGAGTTTCAGGTCAGCCAGGGCTACAAAGAGAAGCCCTGCCACAAAACAAAGCAAAAACCATATCACATTCCTAGGTGCTTGTACTGCAGCAGTAAATGACTTGTCGGTCACTGGAGGAAAGGCCACGAGGCACGGACTCACGCCATTGTCCTCAGGAAGGACTTACAGTTAGAGGCAGGCTATAAGCTGGCTCACGCAATGGGGTGAGAACTCCATTTCTTGGCACCCGAGCTTCTGATTAGGCATAGTGGATTCTTTGATACAGAAGATTAGTATCAGGAGAATTTAGCAATATCATGTCTTACAGCAAACCATGTTCCCAGTGATGACCAGTAGGCCAAGGGCTGAGTGGACTGGAGCAGCCTCTGGTGCATGTCAGTGTTGTTTGTTTTTTTGTCACCTTGTATGTGGAAAGAAAAAAAAAACCTCAGTTGAGAAAATGCCTCCATCAGAGTGGCCTGTAGCTGAGCCCGTAGGGCATTTTCTTGATTAATGACTGATGTGGAAGGTTCCATCACACCAGGGGTGGTGCCACCCTCGGGCAGGTGTTCCTGGATGGTATAAGAAAGCAGGCCGAGTAAGCGTGGGAAGCAAGCCAGTAAGCAGCACCCTCTGTGGCTTCTGTGTCAGCTCCTGTTTCCCGGTTTCTGCCTTCAGTTCTCTTCGTGATTAGAATGGGCATGGTGTTTACTAAAGCAACAGAAGTCATGCTGGACCACTGGGGCTGTCAGAGTGGCAGCTCCTGCCCTGAGGTCTCACAGTTGAACTGGTCCAGCAGCCAATGCCACTCTGCTCAACATGTCACTTTGTCCAGCTCTCTCTTCTACCCCTTTCCCTGCCTTGGACTGTGACTCTTTGTGAACTCCATGCTGATACTCCAGCTACTTTCTCCTCTCTCCTAACGCCCCTGGGAAGCTGTTGGATGAGCTCTAGTGTCCTGGGAAGCTAAGGAGCCATGTTTAAAGCAATGAGTAATGGCTAGAAACCAGAGCAGTGGGGAAAAGGTCTGGTGCCAGGTTAAGATGAAGGGCGAGAAAGGCCCCAGCACCCCACTGAGGCTCTGTACCCCAGCTCTCAGTCTTCAGTCTCATTACCCTGCCCAAACCAAGCCCTCCAAAGCCTTCTGGACTTGGAACTCACAAATGGGAGGCTTCCTACCCTCTACCCGGGGCCTTAAGTCGTCTGCCAAGGCTAATGGGAACTGAGGTAGGGCTGGGCTGCAAGCATCTTTAATTGATAAACAGGTTACCTCATGCTCTCAAATATGTCCTTCTAGTTAGTGTTAATTACAGGCCATAACACTCTGGATACTTAACATTCTGGCATGATCTAGGTTCTAGGCTATAGATCTTGGCTCTAATTAGCACATCAACAGTATTCATTCAGGAAAAAGTGCATTCCACAGGCCCATTTCCAATCTCCAACATCTAACTTCAGACTTCCCCTATGTGCAGGTTTTAAGCAGCTCGCCTTGCCTCAGAATGTTCTATTGTGGCAGAACAGGCTCACTTCTGTTTCTTAGGCAGAGGTGAGCATCTCAGAGGAGGGGATTACAACTTTGCTTTCTTCTCCTCTCTGAAGCAACTAGCCAGTGATGGGTCCCTAAGAGGTGATTCATCCATGTATATGGGGTCACTGAAAGGCAGATGATGGGCACTCTTCCTTGGTATCTACGTAGGAGGTGATCGCCTAGAGCCATCTAAGCAATAAGAGCAGGAAGGGACCCTTGACTCACGCTTACTTAAGTTATAAAATTTAGCGTTTTATTTACTTAATCAGTTAACTCTGATGTTGTAAACTTTGTGTTTCATATTCACCACGGAGTCACCTTTATAAGGAGCATGACAGTCATCAGCAAGCTACGAAAAATGTCCAAATCAAACAACCAAAGGGCAACCATGCAGAACTCACGGCCTATTTCTCCTGGGCTCTTGGCCTGAGTGCTGTACTTAGCAGAGACCTCACTGCTCTGGGTGATTTTCTCTGGGTAAGGTTTACCTCGAGCTCTGACTCCTTAGTGAGAGAGTCCTGCACTGTGCCCAGTTTCCTCCCTGACTCTGTTTCACGTGCTGGAATGGGCAGGGTCAGTCCCCATCTGTTTGACAGATGAGGACACTGTAGCACCACAGAGAAGAACCAGTGGCAGAAGACAGAGGATTCTTTTCTCTATGATTTTCCCCCAAATCTGTAGGAAGCTCCTGGCCTGGGCTGGACGGAGCATAAAGTAGGGACTTGTTGAAGGCAGACGAGGCTGAGACAAGAGAGGAAGGGGCCCAGGGTTGGTGAGCAAACTGGCTCCCAGAGCCCCGTATTCCGTCCCTAAAGGTGGCATCTAATACTGGTCACAGAGAACCATCTTGACACAACTTGCAAACATGACTCATAACCCCTAACTGAGCATCCTTGAAGAGTGACCCCATGGGCAGGAGGCTCTCCTCTAACTTAACAGGGAAAATACATCCTTTTTCTGAGCTGTGAGAGCTTGAAAATGGGTAGCAGGTATTCTAGTCCTGAGGACCAAGCTGAGGGGACTCTGCCTTTGCTAGAGCTGCTGAAGCTGCTGGGCCACACGTCGAGTTTCTCGCACTCACCCTGCTTCTCAGTGTCAGTGGGAGGGTGTCCAATCCCCTGTTACAGACAGTTGGGAGCTGCCATGTGGGTGCTGGGAATTAGACCCGGGTCCTCTGGAAGAGTAGCCAGCGCTCCTCACTGCTAAGCTATCTCCCCAGCCCGGTTTTACAGGTCTTACTACCTTCTCATGCCACACTTGAGGACACTGGTCCTCGACTGTATGGCTAGTAAGGAAAGGGGCAAACTTGCACATAGGCTGTCCAATTCCAGAGGCCACAATCACATGTGCTGGGTTAAACAACACTAACACACTGCAAACAGAGGCATTTGACTCCCTGATCCACTGTTTACGCCCTGTGTGACCCAAGAAAGTTACTAGAAAGATCTCAGAATTCTCCAAGATGAAGTCAGGATTTGTATAGTGCCTACTGACATAGACGGTGAGAGAATTAAACAATCAAGGAGGTATGGCATTTGGCACAGTCACTGACAAGCCCTTACTGATGTCCTGCTATTGCCAAAGCACCACGCCCCACCCTGAACTTCCCCAGAGAAACAAGGGCTGCAGCAGCCACCACAGAGAAGCACGGGTGGGCAGGAGCTGTGTGGCCGCTGGCAGAACAGAGGTCTCTGTTGCCTGTGCTGGTGCGAGGCTATACAGGGTTGGCAGGGGGCACGGCAGTACAGATCCTGACCTGTCACCAGGTTCCGGATGAGGAGAGCCTCATCCTCCTTGTGATACTCCAGCATGCCTTGGAAGTCTTTCTCCTTTCGCTGGACCGTGACCTGTCTTGTGAGTTCATGGTGCCTCCTGTCACTCTGTGCCAATGCCTGGGCAGCTGATGGGAACGAGACGATAGAAACGTGGTGAGAATGTGCAGGTGAAGGCCTGCGGAAGGGGCGTCCCAGCCTGGGACCATGCTGAGGGTACTCAATGTAGCCTGTCCCTGCAGCCCGGACCCTCGCTCTCTGTGGGTCAAAGACTGCAGCACTTTTCACTGGGGTCTGCTGTGGACAAGGGGAGGAGAATCCCCGAAAAAGAAATGGGTAGGTTTTGTTCCAGAGAAAATAGGAGAAGTGATAGCAGGCATGTTTAGCGTGCCCTGCTGGCAAGAGCTTCTCTCCTTCTACCAAGCTGTAAGGAAGGTCCCTGAGTCTGGGAGGAAAGTCATCCAGGCCCATTCTACTCAGTTCCCTGTGGTACCACAGCACTGGCCATCGTGACACTATGATGCTACAGCTGTGGGCTGGCCATAGGAGCAGGTGGTACCAGTTGTGTAGAAACACTGTACCTTGTATCTAAATGTAGTGTGAGCTCACGTAAGCACAACTAATGGGTATCTAGGGGTACCCACTGGGATAACAAGGACTTGTTAAGTTCCATTCAGACATTTCTCCTAGCCCAGAGGAAGGTAGTAGCCTCCTAATATTTATTTATTGTATACCTGGGTAGCAACAGTGTGAGGGTATTGTCATCAGTTCAGGGAACATGTGAAGTCCCCATTTTGCCCTCACTAGCTAGGAGATGCTTCTGTGTGTTTGCATGGAAAAACACTTGACAGTGCAGCTTAGCCAGGTGCTAGGCCAGGAACGTTCACCACAGGTGCTGGTGGGGGCGGAACACTGAGAGAGCCAGGTGGGAGGGAAGAAAGTCGGCAAGAAGAGGGCTGGTCCATCAAAACATCCCCTACAGCAGTGGTTCTCAACCTTCCTAATGTTGTGACCCCTTCATACAGTTCATCACGATGGAGTGACCCCCAACCATAAAAATACATTCATGGCTACTTCATAACTATAACTTTGCTACTGTTATGAATTGTAATGTAAATATCTATGTTGATGGTCTTAGGTGACCCCCTGTGAAAGGGTCATTTGACCCCCAAAGCATTCGTGACCCACAGGTTTAGAACCACTGCTCTAGCTGACTGGGAAGAGAGCCAGGCAAGAGATCGATCATCCATGGTAGGCATCTGTAACTGGCTGGAGGGATGCTCTGTGTATGGGCCCACACATATGTATGCATACAGAGGAGCACCAGGTAAGAGCTGGGATTTCACTCTGCTAGCTATGGGGAGGGGAGAGGGCAGACAGTACACTCAGCAGTGGCCCTGTGAAACTACTGAGTCACCTGGGAACAGAGGGTGAAGCTTGGTCACAGGGGAGTAAGAGCACAGACTAAAGCATGGAGAAGGGGGGAAGAGGGGGAGGTTGGCTGTACAGAGCAGAATGGAGAGGTTGGAAGCTAAGAGACTTGGAGAATGACTGCCTGAGATCAGAAGAGAAAAGCCCCATAGATGACAGAGGATGCACAGGGGCATGTGCAGACCACCAACCGAGAAAAGGTCACAAGGTGTCGGGTGTGGGCAGAGATGTCCCTGGCACTACAGAAGCAGTGGCTGTGCACTCTGCGATCAGTGATATGCCCAGGAGGCTGTGGCCTCAGCCTATCACAGGGCAGGATTCCAAGGCTAGGGTGGTGGCTCTTGAGCTGAGGGTGGAAAGATGAAGAGGGTTATCTGTGACACAAGGAGCCCTGAGGGCTACAAGCAGGATGGCACCTGCTGAGAGGGCACAACAGTTACAGGAAAGAACATGCCCAGGGCTTTAAGAGTGATTTAGAGCTTCTGTCTGCCCCTCCCTCTGGGCTAGACTCCACATTGGGAGTTTAGTTGTGACATCCCATGGCATAATGTTCTTTCACACCAGAAAGACTCTCTCTCCTCTAACTCTATGCCCACCAAAGGCAGGTACCACTATGAACCTGTGTGGCTCACACCTCCAGCCTGCTGAACCTGGCTCACAACTGCTCAAGCAGGTGTCTCTACCTGCTGAGATGTGAGCTCCCATGACAGGGCTGGAGCAGGCACAGCCACCTGATGAAGGGGACAGTGGGCTGAAGTCCCACAGACTGGCAGAGTCACCTCTGCCTCGTGCACACACTCAGGGACACACTCATGCACACCCAGGCACGCTACCTTCTAAGTCCTGGACCTTCTTCATGTAAATCTTCAGCTGCTTTTTCAGCTTCCTCTCATTCTTTTCCAGTTTTTCTATCAGTTCTTTAAAATCCTGAAAGCACAATGAAGCCGTGTGAGAGCGGAAGGTTGGCCTCGCACTGAAGGAATGGGAAAGTCCTTGCCAGGACCACAGGGGCCCAGCGAGGCTAAGCAGTACCACTCCAGTAGGGTCAGAAGGGCCACCTCACACAGGCTCAGCACCTGCTCAGAGCCCGGGAGGAACGATGAGTCAGAGTTCATTCTGCCAGCAACAACAGGGTGAACTCCTCCCAGGGCGAATTCCTCCCCCTGGGGCACTCTGGCGCCTTCTCCCTAAGTCAAGCGTCCTTGGAGGACACGCCGCCTAGGTGTCCAGGGGAGTGGCGGGCAGCACTTGCGTAGAGGTGTAGTAATGCAGGCATATAGCTGGAAGGGTCAGGGTCAAACAGGCTTCTGGGATCAGACGCCAAACAGGACAGGGCTGTGGCCCCAGTCCCTAGCAACTGTTGCCACTGGAAGCAAGTCAGTCCATTGGGACCTAGAACAGTAAGCTGCCCAGGGAAGGACTTTGCAATCATTATTATCCCCATCCAGCTGGGCGGTGGCTCTTTAAGGGAGGGAAGGGAAAGAGGAAAGGAGCCCTGCTTTGACCATTAGAGCCAAGTCTAGGTAACCAGAGCGATGGAAAGGGAAAAGCTAGCAGTTCATCCTGGGACCTCTGGAACATCTTTGGTGTGTATTCTCACACTCCACCCCTGTGTGTTACAGGGTATAGAACCCAGGGCTAGGGAAGTGTGAGCTAGAAAAGTGCTCCACCACTGAGAGAGAACCTTTGTCTTGGAGTCCAAGGCTTGGACAGTATTTTATATTTTAGGATTTATTTGTGTGTGTGTGTGTGTGTGTGTGCGTGCATGTTTGTGTGTGTGTGCCTAAGTGAATAGTGGCACCAGAGGATGCCAGAGGATGGAGAAGGCTTTAAGGTAGACCTGCAGAAGAGAGTCTGTTACAAGATTAATACCAGTGCTGTGGGCTTAGCAGATAAGTCTAATTAGAGAGAAATGATCCCAAGAGCTACAATCCACGAGACACGGCCACTTACCAAGTTCTCATTGGTCAGCCGAGATATCTCCTGCTGGACGCCGAATTCCACCTGGGCCTCTGGGGAGAGCAGCAGGGTCTGGCAGAAGGTCTGCTGCTGCTTGTCCATCTCCTCCTTCAGGGTCTCCACCTGGGTCTTGAGACGTTCCACTTCCTCCTCGTGCTCCAGGCTCTGGGCCTGCAGCTGTGCCTCCAGCAACCTGCACCCAGGAGAGCAGGCCAGGTCACTGTGTGGCTGGGGTGGGCACCCTTAGTGAGGGGCCACAGACAAACACAACAGGGGAGCAGCCAAGCACATAGCGGGAGCAATCATGTGGTCCCAACAGGGATGAGCACAGCGGGGAGGTAGGTATCACCAGGCAAGCACATCGACTTGCCATCCTCTCAGATGACCAGAAACCAAGGCCAAAGGCACCTGTGGGTTTAGACTTCTTTTGCCACCCTCATTTATTTTTCTTATGGACACAGACTACTGATTTAGGATTGAGAGATTGTCTCCACGACAATATGACGTTAACACAGATAAATGTCTCATAGTGTCCTTTAAATAGCAGTGTCGTCGTCTGCTCCAAAGTTTGTAAGAAATTCCTTGTAAAGACAAAATACTGATAAACAGAGCTAATTTTTTAGAAGGAGAAGAGCTAATGTTTTCTCTTTCATTTCCACATTTATTTCCCAACTTTATCTTATAGGTAATCTTTTACAATTTTTCCTCTGCTCTAAACAGTTAAGACTATTTGGGGGGAATGTGTCATAAGAGACAAAGATCCAAAGGAAGCCTGGAAAGGCTGGAGAGGAGACTTGGAGATTTCTAAGGGGCTCATGGCTACGGCACCAGGCACCCAAGGAGAGCACCTGCCTGTGTTAGCAGGGGAGGAGTCTGTGGTTCAGCAGCAGCCTCAGCTTGGATCTGACCCTGACATGGCCAAATGCAACAGGGGTGTCTCCTGAGACTTCAGTTACTTGCTCTAGCTTTCTAATCTAGTTAGCCATCTTCAGCAAAAGGGACACGGTTGGTGGGGTTCTGAAGGACCCAGTCACACCAGTCTTTTCCTGGGATGTAGTAGAGATTCTGCTCAGGGTGGTGTCTGGGGACGTCTCCTGATATCCAGATGGCAAGGAATAGGCAGCTGCCATGCATTTGCTGCTCTGCTGGTTTGGGAGATAACTACCATAGAGAAGGAGGAGCCAGAGAGGAAGCGGAAGTCGGCTTTGTTGGCTTCCACATTCTAGGCAGCCAAGTTAGCTCTACAGCCTGGCACGTACAAGGGCTCCTCAGCAAAGTGATGCAAACGAAAGAAAATGATGAAGGGATTTGCCTACCACCACGGGTCTATTACGAATGGGAAACAACAGTAACAGGAGAGGGGGAGGAGATAACTCTGGTAATGAAGCCAGCATTAGATAGCACACAGTATTCAGACAACATTGAGCACTGGCTACAACGTACTCAAACTTCATCAGCGTAAGATATAAAGTTAACAGGAAAGAGGACGTGGATCTTTTGGTTCTAGGGAGCTGTCCCAGGACCCCTTTCTGACCTGATGTGGTCCCCTGCTTGCATTTGCCTTATCTCAAGTGGATTCAGGTTAGGACTCTACGCCAGGAGTAAGATTCCTATCCCAGCATCCAAAAGGTCTCCCGAAGCATGGACCTGTGTGATAATTTCTAACACATTCACTTGATTTTTCTTTGTACCACATCCAATCTTGTGATAGACATGAGGAGGGGCCTAGGAAGGCACACATCCATTCCCACTCAAACAAGGCAAACTCTGACTGGTAGGACCCTGACCTTGTCGAATACCAGCCACAGTAGAAACACAGTAGAACCGGGCGGCAGCTAATGCTTCTGGACTTTCTGGATGTGTAAAGCTTTACCTGGGGTGATGGCCCTGATGTGCAGTGGCCCTGTGTGGCAGGGCAGGCTCTGATCCACTAGCTGACAATAAGGAGCCTGATCACATCACCCACTCAGGTTATGGGGTCCAGCAAAGGCTGTAGCACTAGATTTGCTGCTCCCCTCACTGTCGTTAGGAATCCCCATTATCTTACCAGCAGCAGCAGTAGCAGTAGCATGGAGAGGCCACATGGCAGGTTAGACTGAGGTGTGGGCAGCACCCAGTCACAGAGGGAGCCAGGCCTAGCACACATCTACCTCTTTAAGAAACACTCCCTGATGACCACCACCTAATTTCTTGTTGGAAACAAATGAACAAGGTTATGCTTCTGCTCTCTAAACGTCACGGCAAATATGACAGGTCTAAGTGCTGACCTCACTCTGCGCATGTCCCTGGCTAAACTGTTCACCCACTGCTGAAGGGGGTTGAGGTCAGTTTTGCTGATGGTATCAAATGTTGGATTGCCTACTTAACCAGAATTTAACCAGCTAAGCTTGCTAAACTGCGCTTGCAAGGATGCGGTGAGGGTCAGACAGCAGAACATACCCACAGCACCAGCTTTTAGGACTGGGACCAGCAACATGCTCATAGCATGTGCTAAGGAGCCTTGTACTTGCAGCACAGCCAGCATGCAATCTAGGGCTTTGGCTCACCCTGAAGGGTTAAGAAGGTTGACATGTATCATGTCAGTAGCGTGGGCCCTGGAGTCCCACAGCTAAGTTTTCTTTGTAGATTTTCCTCAACAGCTGTGTGATTTCTGCTACAGACCCCCCCCCCTTCTCTCCACCTATAGAATGAAGAGTTGGGCCACGTGGTTCCTAAGGTTCAACTGGGCCACCTAGTGCCATCATCTTGGCCCAGGCAAACAGCTTCTGCTGATGTCATCAACACTGCCTAGACACAAAATGATGAATGGATGCCCCAAGGTCTGCTGGTTGGAAGCCAAGTGAACTGTGCCCCATACTCTCACAGTTGCTCAAGCCAAAACAAGGAACATAGACAAGAGCAGGCACATAGATGAAGCACATACAAGACGGGAACATGTTTGACCTGGCAACTTGTTTTAGGCCTTGGTAAGCCAAGCCGAGTTCTCCATCTTCATTCAAATATCCCCAATCCTCAGTCTGGCTAGAAATAAAGTACAGAAAGAAAGGGTATCCAGTGGAGAAGAGAGAGACATTGAGATAGACTGGAAAGTTGACAGGCAAGGCTTGGAGTCAAGAAAAGGGTACAGACTGCGGGCTCTTTCCCGCACTTCTCTCTGGCTCCCAAGCTCTAGGTGCTTGCAGATAGCATCCTCCTCAAGCTTCCCAGGTTTCAGGTACTGTCTGGGGAAGAGGTTCATGCAGTCTTGAAGAGATCCACCAACAGCTGCAGGTCAGGTACACGTTGCCAAAGACAGCAAGGAGCGATTGCAGTGACTCTACAAACAGCAGCCACACAGTAGCCTAGGCTGGACCATGGCACTTCCACGTCTCACACCCATCATGCTTCCTTCCATTTGAAGGAGTTGAAAGAACAAGGAGACAAGTCTAAACAGGGTCTGGAGAAGGCACAGGGGCTGAGTAGGTCCTCATGGTATGGAGAATGCTGTACCACAGTGAGGCACCTGGGGGATGCTGGCCTCCACCAGGGTAAGGAAGGAAATTGCACATTTTGCTTTCAATGCACAGCTTTCTGCCATTCTCTAAGAGCAAGTAGTTGATAACTAAACTCAACTCCAGCTATTCTTATAGAGAAGTGTGTCTGTGTGTGTGGTGTGTGCATCTTCTTTGGGTCATATCATCTGCCTAATATCGGCCAAGGTGCTTCTTGGAGGTCATTGTGCCAAGTTCTCTTCTTATCTCACCCCACAAATTCCTTGGCAAAGTGTGTCTTTAAAGGTCAGTGGGCTAGCTGGTAGAGGGTGTGAATCATGGGGGAGGAGTTAGTCCATACAGCCTAACAGAGAAACTATTCAGCCCATCCTAGAACCCAGATGACAAACCAAACAGCCCAGGTCAAGTCAACTACTGTCTTACTTTGTCAAGTTTTGAGTAATGTCTAAGGGCTGAAAGTATCCATTCCAGATCCTTCCAGAGCTAGCTGCTAGCAGGAGGAACCCAGACCTGTAGTACTTACACAGTCTGCCTCTTGGGCTGGGGTGCCCACATCTGTACCAATCCCCCTCTGAAAGTCCACATCTGGGGCCTTTCCATGGCGTTTATTCCTAGTCTAAGTCCAACCCCTTAGTGTTAGAAGCTCCCATCTTTGTGGCAGGGCAGTCAGGAGGATTAATGCCAATAAGTTTATTTTGAGGAACACCCTTACCTAAGCCTTCTGTCTTGTAAATGCCTGGAACCTCACCAATGTGGCGGTTTGGATGAGAATGGCCCCCAGTGGCTTATATGTTTGAGCACTCGGTCCCCAGTTGGTGGGAAGGATTAGGGGGGAGGACTTGATTGGAGGAGGTGTGTTAGCGAGGGTGGGCTTTGAGGTTTCAGAGGGCTTTGCCATTCTTAGCATTTTTCTCTCTCGGCCTTGTGCTGCTAGATCAAGGCACAGGCCCTAAGCTACTGCTCCAGCACCATGCTGCCATGTTCCTCGCCATGATGGTCATGAATCCCAACTCTCTGAAACTCTAAGACCTAAATTACTTTTTCTCTTAATAGTCTTGGTCATGGTGCCTAATCACAGCAATGGAAAAGTAACTAAGACAGCCAGATACTGCTTTCTCTTTCTGTGCCCAGCAGTTAGGTGTCCTGGGCAATCCACACGTCCCAGAAAATCCCTGAGGACCTAAGGCTGTGCTGAGCAGGGGCTGATATCTGCACCTATTGTTCTCAGATGGTAAGGCTTGCATCTACCTAGGGTCCTTTGTAGCAATGCTTTACTCCAAAGGAGGCCCTGGGGCTGCGGGAGTTCTTGGAAATGCCCAGTGTACATGAGGGCTGAGGAGGGATGGAGGCCAGCATGCTGTTCTCTGGCCATCTCCTCCGCTGCAAGTAGAGAAGTGTCGGCACCTGGCTGGACCTCTGGGGGTTTCCCAGTCTTCTTTAAAAGCTTCCCCAGCCTTGCTTTAGAGCCTGAGAGGGACTGCTGGTCTCTGAGAACTCTGCCTCCCTTCTGGAGTTCTCCTACTTTCCAGAGTGGCGCATGTGAGACGGAGGCCCAGACATACTTCCAGGAAGTTAGCATCCATCCCCCTGTTCCTAACTTCACAGGGAAAGGGTGCTGGCTTCTGTCACATGCCTGTCATCACGGAGAAGGGTAAAAGGCAATGATGGATCACCCAAATACTTGGCTTTGCGACAAGAAAACAGCCACATGCGTAAATTAAAAACTGGTGAACCGGCTCAGGACTCAGTAGACTTTTGCTCCTAGGTTAAAGAGACCCAAAGTACCAGAGTATCAGACTCCTTCCTGTCTGTGCTTGGGAGTGTGGCTGGGGAGGGAATGACATCTGCTGGTGTGAAGAGGAAAATCCAAACAGCTCAGCTTCAGGAAATCAACAAATATTTAGGGAGCACCTGTGCATAGGCCCCCCTACCAGGAGCTGCTCCTGAAGTGGCTAGCTTCAAAGGAATAAGCAGCAAGGTCTGAGGTTCAGTGTGGAGCCAGGAGCCCTACCAGGGACACTTTTCTGCATTCTCTGGCCTGATCATCCATGTGTTAGGCTAACACAGTAAGCTGGATGACCTCGGAAGTATTTTCTGCTCGCTGTAGAGGTCATGCCACAGAAATGGCTTCAGAGGGGATGCACTTCCCCCTGCAGACCTTGGAGAACAGACCAAGCAATCATATTCTGTCATATATGTAGGTATGTTGAGGCTGGTCGGCCACTTGTGTGCAGGAAGATCCCTACGTGCTCTCTGAATTTTCTCCCAGCAGCCCAGGATTTTTGCTGGGGCCTCTGAGAAGCAGACCAGGAGCACAGGCACAGAGGGAGAAGCAGCTGCCTTTAGAACTAGGTTCTGTCTAGGTGTACTTGTCTAAGAACTGGCCCCTCCACTGGACCTGAACAACAACTACAGCCTTGGCAGGACTTTGGTGGAGTGTACAGGAGAGAGAAGTACTGTTCTTGAAGCCGGGCCTAAGCTGAGTCCAGCCACACTCTGTGCCCAAGTTCTAAGCCAGCTCTGTGACCTGGATGGCCTGCCTTGGGAGGCTGGCCTGGGGGTGGCAGCAGCTTCTCTCACAGTCCACAGCTCCATCACTCTCCCAGAGCCAGCTGGGAGAGGATGAAAGACTTCCATCTCTAAGCTTGGCTTCTGCGGCTGTTTCTTTCCCTTAGCTTTTCTGTAAATAAAGCAGTCAGAACAACGCTGGCCGCTCCAAGCTCCCAAGATGGCAGCATGAGCTTGCAGAAGCAGAAGGAGTGTTTCACGCTTTGGGAGTTCTGGCCAGAGCAGGTCTCAGCACTGCTTACCTGCAGGTTCACAGCATAGGGGAGACCCTTGCCCACAGGCTCACAGTGCAGGGGAGACCCTTGCCCACAGGCTCACAGTGTAGGGGAGACCCTTGCCTGCGGCTCACAGTGCAGGGGAG
This sequence comes from Chionomys nivalis, assembly GCF_950005125.1. Classification (NCBI taxonomy): domain Eukaryota; kingdom Metazoa; phylum Chordata; class Mammalia; order Rodentia; family Cricetidae; genus Chionomys; species Chionomys nivalis. The sequence continues at coordinate 12,486,574 of NC_080099.1, forward strand.
ACCCTTGCCCGCAGGCTCACAGTGCAGGGGAGATCCTTGCCTGCGGCTCACAGTGCAGGGGAGACCCTTGCCCGCAGGCTCACAGTGCAGGGGAGACCCTTGCCCGCAGGCTCACAGTGCAGGGGAGATGCTTGCCCACAGGCTCACAGTGCAGGAGACAGAACAGGCAGACCCTCTCTGCAGATCTCGACAGGCCATGAAAACTCAGCAAGTGGGAAGCGTGCTGAATCTGAGAGACTGCACATGGGACCGAAGTATATCTGGAATCGTCCCAGAACTCTAGCCTGAACACAGGCTAGGTACACATTTTATCAGATTCTAAAGGGACTCCACTCGACCACACATTTAAGACACAATATGTATGTATGTACACCTCTCCCTTACAGGTCAACCACAGGAAAAGTACAGCAAATGTCTACTTTCATAACACCCTTGTCATAAGGGGGTACCTATCCGGGATCCCCAGAATCACAGCCTAACTCCCCTTCCTTGCCAGTAAGATTAGCTGCTTTCCCCTGTAATGCTCGGATTTGCAGTAATCCTAAAACTGTCTCAAAGCGGAGGCTGGGACAAAACTGAAAGACAAACTTCTATGGTGCCTAACGGAGCAGTTACTGGGGACCTAGGTCCCCTGACTTCTCCTCTAGGCAGCTACTCTTTTCTTAACTCAGGTTCTCAGCTATTAGTTCACTATTGCTTGCTGGGCTTGCTGAGCTTTTTGGGCACAGGATGATTGCAAGATATAGTAAAGACTTTTTTTTATCATCACCTCCATTGTTATTGAGGTAAGAAGACAAAATCTGGGGCATTAAACAGCCCCTGGAAAGACCTAGATGGAGGACTAGACCCCTGACAGCTGCAGGAAAGAAAAGAAGGAGGGCTGGGAGCAATTTTGGTTCTGAAGATCAGAGTGATAAGCCCGGCATGGCTGCCGGCTTGCTTTCTAATTTAATACTACCCCTGTTCTTTTTCTCATTCATCTCACTCCTTATCTTACACCCAAGAGAATTCAAGTTGACTGCATCTTGACTCAGGCTTTAGCGCAGAGAATCACCTTCAATCCTTCACTTTCTTCTTTAGGGAGAATTGGGGGCTGGCTACATCTCTGCTTCTGGTTTCCCACGCCAGGGGGAGGTGGGGCAACACAGCCTGGAAGCCAGGTCTCCTGGATTTTGCTCTGGCCAGCTGCATGCCTAAAACTGCTCAATCCTTCTGGGCCCCAGTTTCCTCATCTGCAGAAGAGGGATGGCAGCAGGAGATCTGGAAATCCTAAGCATTTCAGTCTTCAGAGGAAGTAAACTCAGGCTGTGTTTATAGCATGGCCCTCTGGTGCTTTCAGGAGGGTTCACTGCTCTTTCTGGAGGGTTCACTGCTCTTTCTGGAGGGTTCACTGCACTTTTGGGAGGGTCCACTGTTCTTTCTGGAGGGTTCACTGCTTCTAGCAATTTTAAACAAATGTTTTCTATTGGTAGGTTCCCAAAGGGCCTTCTCTTTCCAAGAGATAATTCCCTGACGTTGGGCAGATGGCCAGTACCTAAGGGACATGTTGTAACACGCTAGGCTAGACAACGGCCCCTCCTGTCACCCCTGCTTCTCACTTTCTCCAGGTCCTGCTCTCAGAGGTGGGTCCTACCTGTTTGTCTGGCAGACCCCATGATAGGCCTCGATGGCATCTTCCTGGTCCACATGTCTTTCACTGTTGGGCCAGCTTGTTCTGGCATTGATGTTCGGCTCCTAGAAAACACACAAATGGAAACTAACTCTGGTTGTACTAATGACGTCTAGGCAATGGGTTTCTACTACAGAGGTGTATAAACGTGCTTTTGGGAAGAGAGGGAGGCCTGGAGAAATAGCCTGCTGCTGTTCAACGCAGGCAGGGGCAGGATTTCAAGAGGGTGGAAAGACACAGCTTTAGCAGGGCCTGGCTGTGAGGCACTGAGAGCAAATAGTGGGGCAGCTGACCAGGATCCTGTGAGGAGAAAGCGGTTACATCAAAGGACATGATTCAAGTGTTGTTACTAGGGCCCATGTCTAGAGTGGTCCAGGCTATTCACCTCTGGTCCCTTCCTCCCACTCCACAATCTGCCCTTGAAGGTGAGAATATCAGAAACACACATGAAGGGGGCCCACAACTCTGGAGGGGTTGATAGAAAAATCCCCCCAGAGACAAAATGAACAACAAGGGTCATGAAAAACATGAAAAACAGCCACTAAGGTTATCTGTGTATATTGAACATTTTCTTAATCAAAAAAAAAAAAAAATTCACACGTCTGGCCATATGAGTGCAGTGCCTGTGGAGGCCAGAAGAGGGCCGCAGATACCCATGGGGCTGGATTTATAGACAGTTGTGAGTTGTCTGATGTGGGTGCCAGGAACTGAACTCTGGTCCTTTGCAAGACCACTGAAGCACTCTTAACTGCAAAACCATCTCTCCAGCCTCCTTGATCACTTTCTTAAGTTCAGTAAATTCTAGACACTTGTAGTCCCATCTCTTGAGCATAAAGGTCATGAAGAAATGGCACCAGACCTCTGAGCTGCTTTCAGAGACCCCAAGACAGACATCTTGCTCTTCAGATTTAAGAGCCCCAAGAGTAAAGATACATACACCCACAAGCCGACTGGCTCAGTGTTGCCCCAAGAAGCCCACCCATGGCTGCTATCGCCACCTCCTCACCATGTTCTTGCCAGCCAATCGGCGCTGGTCAGCGTTCATGATCTGGGTCCTGAGGATCAGCACCTCCTCTTTGCGGACCTCCAGCTCCTCATTGGCCAGCTTGAGCTGGTTCAACAGGAGGCTGTAGCTGTCTGGGGAGCTATGGGTGGAGTTGTCCTGCATGGCTTGGTCAGCAACAGCTTTCCTCAGCTCATTCAGGTCGTTCTTTAGTTTCTTGTTCTCTGACTCAAGCTCTTGTCTCTGCAAGACAGCCAAGGGGCACAGCTTGCTGTTTCCTGGACCCACAGCATGTTCCTAGCCCGTCTCCTCTCTTGCCTTAACTTTCCCTGTCTACCGGAAGAACAACTTACTGTTTTGAATGAAGACATACATGGCTCAAGTTCTGATGTCATCAGTGGTCAGTTTAGGGATTAAACCTATCAGTCCAAGTTCTCAGATAACTGCATCTGACACATTCTATAGTATTCCCTGGGGATGCAATATATGTTTTAAGCACATTTGGCTATGAAATTCTTCTTTGTGGTAATGCTAGACTGATAGCTGTGACTGTGTGTGTATGTATGTATGTATGTATGTATGTATGTACGTACGTATGCATGTTTATACATATGTAGTTCTGGGGATCAAAGCCAGAACAAGTTCTCTATCACCAAGCTATGCCCCCCACCCCAAACTGACAGTTCTAAGCAACATGTTGTTAACAGGACTTCCTAAAGCCTTGTGTGTTCATTTGCTCTGTGACTTTCTAGAAACTTTAAAAAGTGATGTGCTTGTTTGAGTCACAAGATGACCGAGCCAAATCCCACTGGGTAGAACCTCCGTTATCCGAGTAAGAGGACAAAGCCAAGTGAGTCCAGGGAATGCAGGCTCATAGCAAGTTGAGTGCTTCAACCAGGACGACAACGTGTGTGACATGAATGACTCTTGAAGGCATTGAATAATAAGCTGCCGCAAGAAGACAGATGTCACGAGCCCACTATATGAGGCATCTAGAGTAGTGCAGGAAGTAGAATGATGTCTGACTGGGGCTGTGGGGAGGGAGAACGGAAATTCTTCAGTGGAGATAGGTTTGGCGAGATAAGCAGATTACAGGGTGAACAACAGTGAGCCGCTTGTACATTATGGGTGAATCCTCTATTACTGATCCTTATATACACTTAGAATTGTTAATATAATAAATTTCATGATATATATATTTTACCACAGTGAAAAATAGTTGGGAAATGGAAGCCACAGAAATGGTTCATGGTTCAAGCCTTTTTTTTTTTTTTTTTTGCAATGGCTATTAGCAAATTGTTGCTCTATTAGTGACCAACAAACTGTTGAAACTGCCTCATTAGGAAGTCTTTGGGAGGGAAGGGCCTGGTCTAATGTCCCTTCCTTCTTCCTTGGGTCTGAAGCCTCCGCTGTTCTACTTTGCCCTCTTCTGCCAACTCAGCATCTGCCACACAGGAAACACCCCCTGCCTTACATCTGGATATTTTTCAAAGTGATTTTATTCCTGTGGCCCCATTTTATTTTAACTGGGTTGTTTCAGGTAGGGGAGGCACGTGTTTCACTCCCCTTCATTTCCAAGGTGAGGGTGTGCAAGTGGAGGAGTGCAGTCACTTGCCTATTGCTCTCCTGGTGAGCAGACTGGCACTTGTGTCCTGAAGCCCAACTGTGACAGAGAACAGCCAGTCTTACCTTCAGACTGTTGTAAGCCAGATCCGCATCGTGGTCCACATCTATGCCATTGTTCTGTTGTTCCATCTGCACAGGGAGGACAGAGAGGTAAGCACAGACCACAGGGTACCATGCACTGCAGAGACTTCTGACGGCAGCTGAACTTTCTCCCTCTGCTTTTGCCTGAATAGCTGGCAACCTCACCCTCCACAGCTGTATCCCCACCTCCTTCAAAAAGTAGCCCAGTACTTGGGCTACCGTGAATCCCCCATAACAACTCCCCCTCCACTGTATTACAATGTCCCCACGGGCGCTGACGGGATGAAAATGTGTAACACTGTGTCATGGGTTAAATTATGCACCCCTAATACTTTTAAGTCCTAAGTTCCTCTCCCTGTGAATGGACCTCATCTGGAGACAGGGCCTTAGGAGATAGAATGCAGTGAGTTCTAATGCACCAGGAGGGAGGAGCACACAGACAAGACAGCAGTACTAATATGGAGGTGAGACTGGAGTCAGCTGCAAAGCAAGAGCATCAGACACCAAGAGAGAGGCGTGAGGTCAAGTCCTCCCCACTGCCTTCAGGGGACTGTCACATCAGAGCCTTCACTACTGACTTCTGGCCACAGAGGCTCCCCTCTCACGGGGGCTTAGTCACTCTACACAGACACCTCAGTCAGGCTGTATTGGGTACATGACCTCTATGGCTGGGGAACTGGATTATAACTCTCTAGGTGGCTTAGGGTTCCTTCTGAAGTCAAGCAAAGACTCAGAAACTTGATCTCTGGAAGTTTAATCTCAGAGGATAATAGAGGGTCCATAATATTTCCTGCCGTACCAACTGCGGGCAACAAGACACAGGACATAGTCCACTGGCCTTGCTTGGCAATTATATTTTGAGAGTCCCCTTTTCACTTGGTATCCAGACAAGTCAGTTCTGAAGCCAGGTGCCCATTTCTGAAGTGGGGAATCCACTGGTGCCACAGAGCAATGATAGCTCACTTCATTCCCACCGATCACGAGGGTGAACCTCCAGTACCCGTGTTGGTGCTGAGTTCATGTCCGGAAGGGTAGGGGACTAAAGGATCTTTTAACTCTGCACATCTTCAATGGACAGTGGGTTTTGGGGGGTACTGCCTAAAGAGCATCTTTCTAGTATTTGGGTTGTGTTTGTCTCCAGACAGCTTTTCCTTGCCATCGTAAGAGTCACCCGTGTACCTAACGCTTTCACTCCCCACTCCGAATCTATCGACCCGAGAGACTTAAATGCACCATCAAGCTTTACCTCCTCACTTACTGCTTATTAAGGCAAAACAAAGCAAAGAAACCAAATTATATAAATATCCCCAGGAATGTGACAGTAAGCCACACACACCTGAGTCTGCACCGCTTCTGGTTAGAAAGGGAAGAAAGGAGCTATGAAAGGAGAGTTCAGATACAGGTGGCGGGGGTCAAGGATGCGGGAGGCCTGAGAATAGATCTGCTGGTGACATGACCCAGAGCTGGACTTAAATCCCACGAGAAATACACAGGCTGCTACGGGCTCGCAGGCTGCCATGGGCTCACAGGCTGCCATGGGCTCACAGGCTGACACTGGCTCCCAGGCTGCCACGGGCTCACAGAGCTGCCACGGGCTCCCAGGCTGCCACGCACCTGTGCTTTCTTGCTGTCCTGCTGCTCCTTTTCTAGCTGCACCTGCAGCTTCTTCCTCTCCTGCTCCAGTTCCCGCACTCTCTTCTGCAGCTTCAGGAAGACGCTCATGTCCATCGCTGCCTTCTCTACACCAATCTCCTGCAAGGGGAGAGGAGTGCACAGAAGGTGGTTTCCACAGCACAAATGCTTCTGGGAACACACAATGCCTCGCTGCCCACCTCTGTAGCAGCCATCTGTCCCCTTGTCCCTCCCCAACACCAGTCCTCGCCTCCAACACGAAGCCTGTGCCAAACCACTAGCATTTCTCCTAGGAAAGCTGGCGCTGCAGGCTTATTCTCGTCTAGATTAGATCTCTGTCTCGGTCATTTACATTCCTCCGGTGTGAGTCACTTAACTGACCAATCACACATCCTCAGAACAAACGGACACAGGCATGGGCATTTTCTTTGGAAGCTAAAAGGGAATTCGCTTCTGGAGAATGGTATTACACGAGAGAAACTAAATCTCAGGACACAGTGCTTCCTGATGCGGGATCACTGTGGCCACAGTTACTGTAAATGTGATACCAACAACTACCTGGTTGCAACTTGAAATAACCAGCACCCCCCCCTTGTCATAAAGCCTGTGATCTTAATGCACCCATTCCCCAGTGTATTTCTATCCTTTCAGATTCCTGTCCAGATTTTACTATGTGGGTTATGTATCGGTACAAACATGTATCTGCTTATGAGTGGGTAATGTGTCTGAGCACATATGTAGCCTGTTTTTAACTATGCTGTGTACATGTGTGGCAGCATGATCTTGTTCTACCTCGTGTGATGAGTTCTTTGTGCTTGGCCAGCTCTGGATCTGCCTTAAAGAGCACAGCCTCGGGGATGGCAGTGCTCATATCCTCATGGAAGCAGCATTTACACAAATGCTCAGCTGTACATCTCACCGTGTGGCTTGCACAGTCTGTAAGTCCACTGCAACCCAGTGACCCTGTCCTCAGTGTCCATCCCCTGGACCCTCTGGGCCACCACCCACAGAGCAGGAATCTCTGGTGGGGAGTTCCACTCAGGCAATTAACATGTCCCAGGCAGGACAGCTGCAGACAGCGCCCAGACTTACCTCCACCTGCTGAAGGGCATCCTCGGTGTCTCCAATCTCAGAAGTGGAAATGGATGGGTAATTGGAGTCAGACTCTAAACTACTTTGATTTGAGGGGTTCTTCCTGTGGCCCGGAGTTTGCTGCTCAAGGAGGAAAAAGTGACCATTCATAACCAGTTCATATTAATGAGAGCTAACTTCTCAAGGAGCAGCAGGCCCTGGACATCAGCCAGTTGCCTTGCTTGTCACCAAGCTTGGGCAGCACTGCTCCTTGGAACACTGGATTAATAGCTATTCCCTTACATGTTAGGCAAATACTCTACTAAAGAGCCACATGCTCGGCTCTTCCCTTGTCTCTGAATGCTTTACAACCCACAACACCCAGACAGTGAGGGGGAGCAGCCCTTCACTCGCAGCTGTGCACCCTGAATGTACACGGTGTACCCCTCTCCAAGCTCTTGAAAGGAATGCTACAACCCTACCCCGAACAGCCTCTCTGTCCACCCCGTTCTGCTCACGGAAATGGCAGTGATTAGAAATAGGGCGCACCTTCCGTGCTAGTCACTGAAAAGGAACTTTCAGTTTATTTTCTGGCAGCCGGTTTGTCTTTAAGAGTGAAAACTGAGCTTGGTGGAATTTTTAGATTTCTATTTCAGTTCCTTTTCAGATTGCTTTCCTGGTTTCCATGCAACTAAGTTACTGATGTTGAATATGTATGTTGGGAGGGAGCATTCATATGTATGGGTCAATAAGAATGTCACATCTTGAAGTGTCACGAAAATGTCTTGTATTTTTTCAGACATTAGGAGACCCAGTCAGGCTCCAAGGGTCTCACTCCATCTGTGCCAAAGCAACTGAGGTCACAGCCTACCACACCACTGTCTCAACATTAGATTTCTCTAGAACAAGAAGCAGGATGACAACATACACAAACAGGAAAATAATTCTTAGCCTCCTAAGATCTCAGTAGAACCTCCGTGTTGAGAAAGGACATCCCCAGGAAGGGACCACTGGCTGGCAGCTGCCTAACAACAAGAGTTCCCATAGGAACGAAAGAATAGGTGGTCCTTGCACACATGCATGCTTGCTGAGCAGGGCAGTGCCAGACAGCAACAGCTATACAGCCAGCTCTAGAAGGGCAGAAAAGGAAACCATTTCCAGCAGGCAGCAGAACTGCCTGCCTCCCTTGCCTTTAGGACGGTCACCTCGTCTCGTAGGTTCTCATATCTCTGCTCCAGCCGGGAGTATTCCTTCACAAGGTTCTGGTACCTGGACCTCTCCTCCTCCAGCTCCTTCTTCATCAGGAGGCTCTCCTCCACAGAGCTCTGGGAAAATTCAGCTGGAAAGCAGGCATGGGAAGCTGGCTTTCAGCAACCGAGGGGGATTCTCCAATGCGCATGCCTTGCTAGGAGCATTCTGACTAATCTCTTGTTAAGAGGCTGCCCACACAGGCTCATCCCAGAGGCTGTGGATGAGTCTCTCATTCTCCTCACCTACTGTGGAGTTGAGGAGGGGCTCATTATTCTAAACCAAGGGTTCTGACAGAAGAAGGGTGACCCTGCTCTCAGAGGTGGAGAGAGACATACTCTCAATGCACACGAGCACCCCACCCAATCCATGAGCCTGCCTCTCTTGTGACAACTGTCCTAAGGACTATTGGCAGCATTTCCAGCAGAACCAGGCTTCATTCTGAGCTCTTATCACAATCCTGATCCTTCGGGTCCATGGAAACCAGACCAGAGGTGATATAGGGAAAAGTGGGCTAGGAACCTAAGAAATCCAGATGGGTTTTATTCTCTTGCCAGGCTTGTATCCATAATAGTGGAAAGCAAGTTTTGTTTTGTTTTTAAAGGGTAATTTGAAAGCATCTTATCCCAAGATCTTAGGCTGGTGAGGGGTTCTGAGGTTATGATGCTCAGCTGCACTCTGAGATGAGGAAGAACCCTAAGGATAGGAGGAGATCTGGTTACACTGAGCAGACAAGAACTGGATTTATGTACTTTATTGTCCCCCGTCCCCCCCCAGATAAGCAAGCCACAGGAATGGGTGGCAGCCTGGAAGTTGGTGAGTACTTGAGAGAGGCTCATCCAGGGTCTAATCAAAGGTCCTGTCCCTCAGCAAACATATTAACCATATAGTAGGAGACACAGGCAATAAGAATGAACAAGACAAATGTAAAAGCTGTGCACACTCAACTGTGCACACTCGACTGTGCACACTCAACTGTGCTGAGCACCAGCTTAAGCACTTCACCTGCGTATCCTGTTGACCACTTCCACAAGCCCTTCCAGGTCTGTCTTTTCTACCCATTTTCAGGGGAGATCCTTGCACAAGGTCCCAGAGCTTTGCAAAGTGGTGTCAGGCTTCAAAGGAATGTCACAGCAGGATGCTAAGATCCACAGTCCTTTTCTCCAGATCTCTCTTAGTAAGTCCTTCCTCCTCCAGGAGGCCAGGAAAATCAGGAAGAGAGATGCAAAGCTGGTTTGGAGCTTACCTTTGGATTGGCGCAGGATTTGGTTATTAAGGTGTTCTTTCTCATCCTTCAAGAGAGCATTTTCATGTTCCAGATCTGCAACTCGCTGAAAGAGATCAACAGGTAAAGCAAAACCAGAAAAACAAAACAAAACCTTCCTTTGTGTGACAGAAGATGAGGCTCCTCCAGAGGAGATGGAATTCTGATGCCCTACCTCCCTACCTAGGAAAACAGCTTCAACCAAAGCTGCTTTCATTCTGAAGGGAAATTACGTACATAGAGAAGAAATGCAAACTCAGCAAGACAGAGCTGGTCAAAGTGCGTTGGTCATCCAGTACTCACAGCCCCCCGCCCCCCAGTGTCTCTGTTTAGCTCACATTCCCTATTGAGGAATGCATAGAAAAGACAGCCCTTTGTGCTTGTCTCTCTTGCTGAATCATAAGCTATCATAGCTGAGTCTTGGGAAAGCCAGAAGCTCACGATGGTTTACATCATCTCTGGGCTTTGACCCACCTGTCCTTCCCTGCTTCACTGGACCAGTGCTCCAGATTCTGAGAGAGGGAGACACATTTGGTACCAACATCCAGATCTAAGCTCAGCATGTGACTCCTGACAACACTACTAAAGGAAATATGGGGTGATGGAAATTGGTGGGTCATTGGTAAATGCCATGCTTAAGAAAATGGGTTCAACCAAAGGTGACTATGACCAAAATAAATAAATAAATAAGCAAAAGAGACAATGTTAAAAAAAAACCCTTAGAATGTCTGAAGAGAAAAAAAAAATCATGATTATAGAAATACTTGTGTTTTTAAGGTAACAACTCAGATTAATGTTCTAAAAGACTTTGAAATCATTAGTTAGTATGAAGCATGAAATAATATCCAAATGACCCAAAATCCCACTTATAATTATGTATCAAGAGGAATCAAAACCTAATCTCCATAAAAACCTGTACAAAGGTGACTATAGCAACATTATTCATGGCATTCAAAAAGTAGAAACAACTAAATGCTAATCAACAAATGGACCAATGGCATGGCCATATGGTGACATACTATTTAATAATAATAATTGAAATACAATGGCCAGTGAGGTGACTCAAAGGGTAAAGACTCTTGCTGGCAAGACTGATGACCTGCCTGGAGAGATGCAATAGTGGCATGAAGGTTCCTGGGGTAACCAACAGCTTTCTGATGTGCTCTGAGGTCTGTTCCACAGGAAGGATTTCAAGGGGTATTAGAAATCCATGACTAAGAATGAGCGGGAACTTACTGTTGTTTAGCTAAGTGGTCATGCTGTCAAACTACCTTCTAGATACTTAGGTTTATATCCATAGATTTTTGTTTCTCATAACTTTGGTCAGAGAAGCTTCTTTTTGCGTGGGTATTGGTTGATGCAGATTTATAACTAGTCACAACGCCAAGTTTAAGTAATTGTCAGTGTTGGCTGTGGATGGGTCCCCCATATCCAACACCTCAGCCCCTGTCTAGTCAAGGCTCGGGGAACACCATGGAAGAATGGGTAGAGAGAATGCAAAAGCTAGAGCATGGGGAGGAGAGCTGTAAAATGACATGGCATGACCATTACTTACATTAACTTACAGCAACTGTTGGTACCTGTACAAGATGAAGGCAGTCAAAATCCCAATATGGATGGGGCAGGGGACTCAGGGAAGGAAAACATGGCCCCTGGGAGGTTGCCCATGCCCCACTGGATGTTCCCATATATTGGCAGCACTAATTGGACTCAAGGAGTTACTAAAAACTAGAAAAAAAGAGGATATGAAGTTTCAGAGTGTGGGGCACCAGGAGGAGTTGGAAAGGGATAGTAGCAGGCATACTTAAGGAATACATTAAAAATATTCTAAAATAAAGGGGTGAGGTGCTGTGCCAGAGGTAAGGGTCTCTGCCACCAAGTCTAATTATCTGAGCTCAATTCCAGATGGTAGGAGAGGACTGACTCTTAAAAGTTATCCTCTATCCTCTGACCTACACACACACACACACACACACACACACACTGTGACAACAGTGATGTTAAATATTTATGTTAAATATTTATGCAGTGGAATCCTAACACAAAAGTTGAAATTAACATCCTTTGGATACTTAAGCAAATTGGAAATAATAGCTAAAACTCGCGTCTCCGGGATAGTTTGGGGGATGTGCTCTAGTTCATTTCCAAGCTCACAGAGCCTTCAATGCTGAAGACAGTTGCCCATCCCTGGAAGTTTCATAAGCTACAACTGTTCCTGAGCTCACAGAGTGTTCCCAGGTCCTTCCCCGTCCTCTCTGCCAAATCCTTCCTACCCTTCTCCTCCTGGCTGTTCAGCCACTGCAGAAGTCCTCAGGGCTCATTCTCAGCACACTCTGTTGTCCTCTTAGAGAGGCTCCTCTGACGGTCACACATGACCCATACCCCTACACGTCACTCTCCATCCCCTTTGCTCCGCTCTCTCTTCCAGCATGTGATGGGTTATCATGGGCTCCTGTCTCTACCTTCTGTTTCCTAAGAATGATTTTGATTATTCTTTTCATCCCACTGTGTAGAAGTCTCTAACACACACACACTCAATAAATACCTGCGGAGTGAAGGACGATGACTTCTATCATCCTGTGGCAAGACCTGTTGTCCACAGAGACGAGTTAAAGCCTTTCTAATAACTGTCAGCCTTTTCATGAAGCCACAAATCCCGAGCCAATGAAAATGCAACTCCGAGTACAGCAGGCCTAAGAATCCCTGTGCTGAATATTGTGAAGACTCAACACATGAGAGCCCTGTACTCTCTCCGGTCAGATGCCTCTATTTCCATTCAGCAAGACCTCAGACCTAAGGCCACATACTGGAATCATCCAAGGAAACCAACCAGTAGGGGTGGACTGTCACGCCACCTCCTGTGGAGTCTGTGTGATCTCTCACATAAGATGTGGCACAAGCTTCAAGGAAGAGTGACTGCAGAGAAGGTGTGTGTGTTGTGCTTCCTGCATTGGAGCCCTTGCACTTTTGGCATTACCTGCTTATGTTCTAAGGAATGCAGCCTGGTTTCTTCTGGAAGGGAAGATAGTATGTTTTAGTTTCCAGAGTCTACTGATAAGATATTGCCATAACAGGACTATATGATGCTAATGGAAGAAGATTCAAGGGGAAAAGATTTACAAGTTTAATCTGGTGCTTAGTAAATAAAGAACAAAAGGCAAACTTAATTAAGCAATTAAGACAGATTCAGCAAAAATGAGATAAGGATAGAAGAGAGAGATAAATGCCTGTAATATCTTGAGATTGGTTTTGGGGAAGGTTTGAAAAGGAGTTAGAAATATGGAGAAGGAGAAGGAAAGAAGAAGTTCTTATGCATAGATGGCAGAAATATAAAAGACTGTAGACTGTGTGACTGTTAACCACAACCACTTGCCCTTAGCTCAAAATGCCATGAACTCATAGCCTAGATAAAGATTTATATCAAAACTAACACCAAGCCATGTGTAGCATGACCAACTACAGACTCATACCAGGGAACATCTGTCTGATGAAATTCTATTCTCATGTATTTGATATAATGATTCTAAGAATAATCTGTATCACATGAAAAAACAATGCATGTTGCTAAGCAATCTCTTCTGTATAAAGGATGAGCCCCATGCCTAGTAAAGATGCGTTCAGATGCAATCCTCTGAGTCTTGTGTCCGTCATTTGCCAACTCCTTACCACCTATTCATGAGACCCTGTCCCGTCGGTCCCAGTGCCCCGGCTGAGCTGGTCCATCGCAGTGGATCGTGACTGATAAGGTGAAAGAACACATAGCCTATGCACCAGCCTAGGGCACAGAACCTAGGACCTACCAGATACCTGGAAAGTGCTAAGGATACCTTAGGGTCAAGCAGTTGGCTACAGGTCACTTTTCCCCTCCCACTGAACCTTGTATCAAGGTAGGCTCTGTGTAACCTTCAAGAGCACGTTCTGAGTCAGGAGAACATGATGGTTTGAAAGAAAATGGCCCCCAAAGAGAGTGGCACTATTTGGAGTAGGTGTGACCTTGTTGGAGGAAGTGTGTCACTGTGGAGGTGGAATTTGAGGTCTCCTATGCTTGTTACACCCAGAGTCACAGTTCACTTCTGCTGCCTGCGGATCAAGATGTAGAACTCTCAGCTCCTTCTCCAGCACCATGTCTGCAGCATGCCACCATGTTTCCTACCATGATGATAATGGAACAAACTTCTGAAACTGTTCGGCAGTCAAATTAAATATTTTCCTTTATAAAATCTGCTGTGGTCATGGTGTCTCTTCACAGCAATTGAATCCCTAACTAAGACAGAGCCATTGCCTCCATGATAATGGCAGCCCAAGGAGCCACCTCCCTTCTAAGTAACAAAGCCACCCACACAAAACACAAACCAGCATAGCTGCATGATGGCGGCCAGGGAGGGATGCTGAGGCTTACAGAAGGAACAAAAGGGACAAGGTTAAGAGCCTTAGGGAGGACTGCTCTATGGAGAATCCCAAGTAATGTCTCCCTGAGAAAATGATAGGCTGGGGTGTGACAGGAGCAGCTCCATGCTCTGTGGACACAGAGATGAATTCCCGACTCCTAAGGGCTAAGGCAGCGGAGTAATGTGGCCTACTAGGTAAAAACCATGGAGGTGGCAGCCCCAAGTGTTTCAGGATGCCAGTTCCAATACAGCAGTTGCAGTTTCTGCTGACAGAAACATCAAACCTATTAATTAAACATCTACCACCGCTGGCTCTGGTTCTGTGCTTTGCTGGTCTCATCAATCTCACTCAAGGCAGAGAAAGCCCCTGGACATGACCCGAAGAAAACCAACTGTCTTATTATTCAGCATTTGTTCAGGCTGGATGCTGCCCTTTCTAAATATTAAACTCCAGCTAGGCAGATCCTAGAATAGAAACAGGAGCTGCCTGTCCCTTTACCATTCTCCAAGCAATGGAATAAAGTGTTCGACAGACCATTAGAGAAAGGAAAATGTCTGTTTCCCTCGTCCCATTTTTCTATTTCCTAGAAAGAGTGGATCTTCCCACTTAATGGATCATTTTATTCCAGCATCTTTTGAGGGTTGTTAACATAGGCTTGGATTTGTTTGGATTTAGAGAAGAGGATTTTAGCTAGGTATATTGGTGCATATTTTTTATGCCAGCACTCAAGAGGCAAAGGCAAGTAGATCTCTGTGAGCTCGAGGCTATGTTGGTCTACATAGCAAATTCTAGGCTAGCCAGGGCTACATGGTGAAACACCATCTCAAAAGATGGAGAGCAGGTGTCTTTGCTCCAACTATTCCCTGTAGTGCCCTGGATTTTTTCTTGCCAGTTCCAAGCTCCAGTTGTCTTCAATCTCCAGGCCTTCAGGCTCCTAGGCAATAGCCATTTCTAAATGAGAGCAGGATGGGCTTGGCTTCTCTGCTTGGCTTTGCTAAGGAAGTTTTCGTGCAATAAACCCTTATCTACCTTTGGATGGAAACCCAGCTATTTTAGGTGCTCCGAGGCAGCAATTCAAATTTTTTGTGGGAACCAGAGAAGAGAAATGAGAGTCCATAATTCTCAGCTATAAGGAAGAAGCAGGGTAGTGGAAGAGCCAAGGACTACAGAGCAGGATTGAAGTCTTCTACTCAGTTTAGAGAAATATACAGAATGGAATCTGCTGGCTAATACCAGTTCAGAAGCAGCTTTAGAGACATAAGCTTAATAAGAACAGACCACCCAGAGGAAGTTCTTAACTTCCAACCATTATCACCTGCCAGTGTTGGACTTAGCCATGATGAGCTTAAAGGAGGCCTGAGTCTCAGTAGTTTACCCTGAGGCAATACCTGATAGCAAAAGGACCACAAACTGAGATTATTCAGGCACCACCCAGGAACAGACCATCCAAAGGAAATCCCTAACGTTCCAACCACTGTAGATAGGATCACTTGCCAGCACACATTTACCAGGATATCCCTAGACAAATGTCAACCAATCGGGGGTCCTGAACCTTAGAAATCCCTCATCCCCTCCTTTACTACTATAAAAACCCAACTCTAACTGAGCTTGGGGCTCTCCGATTATTCCAATACGTTGGACACATGAAGAGACCGAGTTTGCAAACTTGTATAAAGTAAAGGCTCTTTGCTTTTACATATGGGACTTGTTAGTTTTTGGGAGACTTCACAAATCTGGGCATAACAATCAAGGCCATGAGTTGATATGTATTTATGTATATACATACACATGTGCACTATGACCAGTAGGGGTTCTTGCACACTTGACAATAGAGCGTAGGCGTTAGGGTCAGTATTTCTGTGTCTCTGCCAGCATTGTCTGTCCCAATTTCAGAGCTTTTATTCCAGTACTAACCAACACTGACTCTCTCCTTTCTCTGGTTCTCAATTGACTTGACTCTGTATGATGGACAGATACTAAACATGTGGATTATGCGTTATTTTCCTTCTAGCTGGGTCATGGTAAAGATGGGGAGAGAACACAGACAGTCCTGCAGTCCAGAAGAGCTTCTTTGTAGCTGAACATCTGGAACAGTGGAAACAACCCCAGGAAGTCCTGTTTCATGGACTTGGAGAAAGCCTTATGGGCCAGAGCAGGAAAGTCAGATTACAGCCAGCAGGGCAGACTCCCTGAAACACATGATTTCTTGGAGGGAGTGATAGCTACAGGCTGCCTGAACACCTGTCATCTCTCGCACTAAGGACTAGATCTGTAGAATTGACCTGGGAGCTGCCTCCAGGCTTTAAGAAAGATGAGCAAAGACAGACAACCATTTACTCTCCCAATGGATGCCACAGTGTTTAGTGCAGCTCAATCAACACTTGGCTTGGGGAGTAGACATTTGCTGTATGACCCAGAAACACAGCCATTTACAAAGTGAAGAAGGGTGGCTTGTCTGGGGACACAGCCCTGGAAATCAGCACAATTTCCCAGCATGAAGCCCACGCACCAACCCTTCAGCCACCCTGCTCCCCGAGTCCGTGCATACCTTTCTCAGCTCATTATTCTCCCTGCTGTGGGCATCTTCTAGGACCTTCCGCTCCGACTGAGCCCTCTGTAGTTCAGTGCGTAGGCTCTGCACCTCCTCCTGCAGCTGCAGGCTGGTATCGGCCTCCTGGTTCTGCTGGTAATGTGCCAGCTCCCTCTTCAGCTTCTCCACCTCCATGGCATGTGTGGAGGTGACCACAGACAACTGCTCCGACAGAGTCTTGAACTCTTTGTTCTGTAGAGAGCATCAGCAGATGTGGGGGAGGGAGATAAAGATAAAGAGATGGCTATTGAGTCACAAAACATTGTGAAGGCCAGCAGAAAAGGGTTTCTAGGGCAGAATGAATTCGCAGAATCATTGCATACGCAGACATTCTTCTGCCGTCTCCCTAACATTTTAAATTTCCATTGTGAACCCAGAAGTAGATGGAGCCACAAACAGCAGCATTGACATTGAAACAGTGCAGGGAAAACACGTGAGTACTCACAGAGTAGGTTGGCTGGGTGCAGGAATAGTGGAGCCAGCTTCGTGGATCTGCAGTCTTGGCCCCTTAGGGTTCCCCAGCCTTTCACATCAAGCCCTCCTGGCCTTGGACTTACCGGCACAAAGAGTTGTAACCTAATCCCCTCCTCTAAGACAAAGGACCCCTTCAGCATCCCCCTCTTTCAAAGAGGCCCTCTAAGGGGCCCCAGGATTTCTTTTGCCACCTGTCAGCATGGCTCACACCACACAACTCTCACTGGAGAGACTGATGTCTGACAACACCCACCCATAGGGCGTGTACCCAATCAGCAGTCAACTTGTGCGTGCATCAGATCCCGATAACCTGCTTCCAGGATCAAGCTCAGTGTAAATAACAGGCTGGGAGAATTGAGAGGGGGTGAGGCAGAGTGGTCAGTGGGGAGAGGAGGAGCAGAGGAAGGAGAGCCCCGAGTCCGCAGGCAAGCAGCGCGCATTGATCGCTCTTCACTGCTGTGCTCCACAGGAACTCCAAGCAGTACATAGCCATCGGCTAAGATGCCATTTACCCAGGACATCAGGAATTGAGTAATTTATAGAGGAATTAAACCTCATAGGAACTCTCAAAGAAAAGCTGCTGGCATCTACATAGCAGCACATGGATCAAGTGCCGGGTTTGCGTATGCAAGCCGTGCATTCCTTGTGTGCAAGATTCCCCATACTCTCCGTGCGCTCTAAGTACAGTCTTCTCCTCCCTACACCTGTCTTGCTGCCAGCCTCACCTGGAGAATCTAGAGAAATCCAATTATGCAGCATCTGTTTAGAAAGCTCAATACCTGTGTGAATTGCTCACCAGGGTCTGAGTCTAGACTGGAGGCAGAGGACCTCTGCACCGGCGGAGGGCATGCTTGGCTGGCTAGCTACTCTTCATCTCTGCTCCAAGATGTGAGTTAGCTCAGATCAGTTGCCAACTCCCGCTGGCCTGCCTGGGCCAGACCAACAAGGGTAGAGAGGTGGCTGAGGTCCTTAAAGAGAGCTGACTGGAATATGAAGAGACTAGCGCATGGTGGTGGAGGCAGGGGATGCAGGCACTTCTCACCCTACTATGGCCAAATATGTCACTTCAGAATGCTGATGGTTGTGGAAGGCCCAGCTTTCCTGATCCTGATGCTACCAGAGACCAGACTCAACCACTGGGGAAGAAAACAGACCTATTCCTGAGCTCATCTTGTCCTTGGCCCTCTGGGTATCTGAGTCAGTCAGTCACTCTTCTGTGGTCCACTTCTCCCCAAATAAACTACGGGTAGGAGAGATTTCCATCTTAGAAGGGAGGAAGCAAAGTGCTTATCTGGTGTGTGCCACATTGTCACTGTTCAGTAGCTGTTGGTGAGCCTCAGGGCCTGCTCTGTATGGAGTCCCTTTGGCTGCAGCTCAGAGGCTTCTGCGCCTGCCAGTTCCCACTCCCACTCGTCACCATCACCCTGGTCACTCCAGCAGCCCCCGCACCTGGAGTCCTGCAGCTGTATGTTTTGGGTCTTAGGCATAAGAACCACACAATCACTCACTGTGGTTCCCAGTCAGATGTGGGCTAGTGTGGGAAGAGGGAAAATCATTGCAAGAATCTTCGTGGTGAGGTCACCGCATACCGCAGGTGCTATCATTGCACCTCATTTATGCTCACCAAAAACCACCCTCAGTGAGGGAGACAGATAGCCCCCACATAGTTCACAGCTGGGAAACTGGGGCACAGAAAGGCCCAAAAGCTGCAACTTACAGCAGACTGTTTTTCTAACATACGTGGATACCCTTGGGAATCATAAAATATGAACTAATGTAGCATTTACTGAGTGGCTATGAACTATCTTGAATCAAAATGATTTAAAGGCCACTGCCTGAACTATTGATTTGGGCTACATATTTTTCAGATAAAAATATTTAAACACAACCTTATGGTCACAAGGGCTTAAGAATCTTGAGTTCTATTACAAGAAACTGTAAAATCTGGCCATGTCACTCTGCCATACTGGCAGAGCTCATGGGCTATCTATCATTTTGGTTGAGCCATGTCATACCAGAAGCTAATTCTAGAGACACTGTACGACAGTTGCCGGGATGATCCCCGTTTCTCCTGCTGAAGGACCCTGTGAAGGAGGGGACATGTGACTTCTGAGGCCAAAAACCCAGACGAGAAGTGTGTTAGTACCAGGGACAGCTCCATGCTCCCTGATCACCGTTTCTCCCCGAGGGATTCTCATGTGACCCTGTCCTGTTGAGTCCTCACATGCTCAGTGTCAAATGGAGTTTTTTGTTTTTTTTTTTAAGTTGGGGTCCTCAGCCTTAAGGCATGTACTTGGGGTGTACATCTCCCCTGGTTTTGCCTTTTGGTTTCCTTCCCATGGCGGTGGGAATGCTCCCAGCAGACTCCTGTCTCCTGTGACTAGGACACTACTTCCTTGTCATGCTATTCTGAGAAGTGACTTGGGACGCGTTGTCTCTGGTATCCCTGGCTATGTAGATCTTTTCCTTCTGGCTTAAGACCGTAAAGAGGGCAGCTATCTAGATTAGCTCCTGGAGTCAGAAGGAAAAAGACACCCAGCTCATTTCCCAACAGCTGGTCTGCCCACCAAGAGCTCTCCAGTACTCATGGTACTCATATGCGTACTCACGTGTGCTCACGCCTCTCCCACATGCGTGTCACACACTGTTCACCAGCCCCGAGGACTGGATACTTTCATGAGCATGACCCCAAACCTACGGTAGGGTTTCTGTTCGTCCTGAAGGGCATTCCCCACACGTCCCAAGGACCTCCCAATGGGAATGATCTAGGAGCCCAGCCAGATGACAAAACCTGCCTGAAAGCAGCCTGCATGTTTCAATCCCAGCCAGGCTGCCCACTGGCGGTGTGACTTTCAGTATGTTACTTAACCTCAGTGTACTCATTATTAACATGGGGGTAACAGTAAATACTTCGCCTGCAGGTGTGGTGAAGATCAATGAGTTAATGTGTGGGAATAGTGCCTGGCATGAGAGTCACATGGGGAACAGTGTGAGAAAGATCTCATGTGTCCCCGATCACCCTCCGCATACAGGAAGCCTTGCCCAGGGTGACAACATCTGTCGTTGCTCACAGATGTTTGCCAAGCAGGAAGTTTAAGGCAAAAAACTTCCTTTAAAAATAGGCCTTCAAAATCTACTTCTCTCTGATGTTCAAGTATGTGGGGGTGTAAAATACTATGCTATTTTTATCCTCTGAAGTTGACTTCACACATCCCCCCGGCTGGTGCTGAGCACTAACTGCCACCAGGGTCAGGGTGGTCTGTGGCACACAGGTTCCTTCCTAATGGGGACAGCGGCTTCAGTCCCCTTGTCCTCCTGGCCACATTGTGCCTAGAAGACTGTGAAATGGCCATTGGCCCTGGCAGACACAGAGGACACTGGCGCTTGTTGTTTTAGCATAACTCTTCCCTAGTCACTGACTCCCTGGCTTGCTGTGTCAACACAGGCTGACCGGGGTAGGGACTGAGCATCCCCAGCTTGTGCTGGGAGGGCTGTCTTTCCATACCATTAAGCTAGCACTCTGGATAACTGGATAACTCCCCGAGTGTATGTGTGTGTGTGTGTGTGTGTGTGTGAGCACGTGCACAAACACACACACACACACACATACACACACACACACACACACACACACACACACACACACACACGGCACCGGCTCTTCCCAGAAGCCTGGTCTCTACCCAGAGTAGGAAAGCAAAGTGTTCCCTGTCAGCTCTCTCTACACTGGGGCTCATGTGTTGGATGATTAGCTCAACCCCAAAATGGTTTATTTTACTGGGAATGTGGCTCAGCTGGCAGAGTGCTTGCCTTGTAGCATAAATTCCGGAGTTGAGCCCCAGTGTAGCATAAAACTGAGCCTGGTAGACCAGCCCTGTGATTCCAGCACTTGGGAGGTAGAGACAGAAAGATCAGAGGTTCGAAGTCATTTGTGGCTATACAAGGAGTTATAGGCTAGCCTGGACCACATGAAAGTCTATCTTAAAAAACAAAATAGACTCACCTATTTTCCTGCCCCGAGGCTATGAGAATGTACAACTGCCTACTACAGAACAGGTACAGTAAAGTCAGGGGACCTCCACTGCCATGCCTGGTGGCCCCACTGCGAAGCTTTTCTATTCCCCACATCCATGCCATACGCACCTCACATCCGTTCTCTCCTTGCTTGTCTGGAAGCCTGGTCCTGCGGTCACTTTGACACAGCCAGAGCCCTGTTCTGGCGAATCTCTTTTCCTCTCAGGAAGCCTAACTCAGTAACAAAGACCAGGACCGGCTCATCGGTGATGGCTGGGACCAAGAAATCAGCACCTTCCTCATGCTAGCTGGGGGGTGAGTCCTGGGTGCAGTTCAGATTTTAACACTTCGGTCCTTTGTGGCTTTGCTAAGATAGTAAGATAGTTGATGCCCCCAATCCGCCATCTGTCAGAATGACTCACAAAATCATGGGAGGATCATCTACTGTATGGGTCATATGTGAATGAACATAAACACCTACGATAGGCTTTAGAGTGATCAAAAAAAAAATCACAGTGATATAAATGGAGCTTCAGACTCATCTGGACTATATGAGTGTCTATCTTTAAGAAAAAGAATCAAGAGCAAAATGACTCTCGTATTGTCCTGCCCTGAGGCTATGGGAAGCCTCAAAATCTCCACTGCACGAATGTTTATCTCTGTAATAACCGTGTCCAGCCTGTGCCATGTCCTCCTATCTGGAACCTAACAGAATATCTGACATAATCAGACACTGAATGAAGGTCTTCTGGGGTGCAGGGGAGCAGACACTTGGGTCACCTGAGTGGTGTGAACCTATTTTCAACTTGTACTCTACCCTGAGTCAATATGACCCCGAAGAAGGAGCCAGCATCCTATGTTTGCCTCAGATCCTTGTCTGGAACTCCACCCGCAGAGGGATTTATTATTAACCCTTTGCTTATCTAATTGGTTTATGTGTGAAGGTGTCCAGGGAAGACATTAGAGTTAAAAGCTTAAACAATGCAACACCAATGTCACAGCAGACATTTACCTTATGGGGACCATCATACACAAATAGGGAAGAACAATGTGGGTTCACAGGAAACCTTAGTAAGTACCAACCAGTCATTGCTTTACAGTATCACATGGCCTCGGCAGTTGTGGGCCCACAGGATTTTGGATTAATCTATCAGTTTCCTATTGTTGCTATAAAGAATATGATGAAGTGGGTGGCTCAGAACAGCATAAGCTATTTTATTACAGTTCTGGAGTGCAGAAGTCTAAACATGGCCCGCAGGACTGTGGTCCTTAGGACACTCCAGGGGAGAACCTCCCACTGTTATTGGTAGCTCCTAAAGATGGCCTGATCTCTGTAGCTCATGGACCTGCTTCCTGCCATTTGATTCTGTCGGGAGCTTTTCCCTTGTGAGCACCCTATGGTCCCATGGAGTTTACCAGGGTAGCCCAGGGTCATCTTCCCATCTAGACATCTTTAACATTTAACATAACATCTTATGCACTCTTGAAAGCTTCTTTTGGATGTGAGGGAACACATTTACAGACCCTGGGGACTAGGGCTTGGCATCTCTGTTGGAGAAGAACAATGTTCTGTGTGCTACAGTCAATAAATATTTTTGCTAACTGGGCAATACTCCCTGAGGTCTCTGCTACCTAAAGCTCCCTGAGAAAGCTTAGGGTCCCTCTCAAGCACATCAGTATCCCACAAGCCTCCGCACCTGGGTAGGAGTCTCACCTGGTCATCAATCTTCCGCTGTAGCTGGACGACTTTGTTCTCCATGCCCACATTGAGACGTTTCAGATGCTCTGCAGAGCGGGCCTCGATCTTGAGGGCCTTCAGCTCCTGCTTGGCCTTGAGCCTCCGGAAGGCACACTGGATGACGATGGCTGCATCCCGCTGCCTCTGGAAATGTCTCCGTGCCATCCAGCCCCGGGCATACTTCTGGATGATGGTGGCTTTATGCTCCTTGAGAATCTGGTGAGGATAGGCACACACAGGCTGTGGGTTTGCTCTGCAGGATGGGAAGAGGTGCAGTTTCTGCAACCACCCTGAGGTGAAAGCTGGCTGGCCTTGGGTTTAGGAGACAGAACACTTGTGGCCCATAACATCTGAAGATTTGATGGAAAATTTTAGCTAGGTTCTGTAGATCATGTGTCCACAGGGAAGCAGCTGCCAAAACTCTTTCTACCCATATTTTACTAGACAGGAAACCAGTCTAAGAGCTTAATGTTTGGGGAAGCTGGGTGATTATTCCATTAGAACGAGGCAGTGGCCCTGGTAGAGGGAGCTGGAAGATGAAGTGAGGTGTGCATGGCAGCCACTCACCTGGCAGTAGTTTCTTCTCACAAACATGGCTCGCGTGAAGGACTGGATGACGACTGCAGCCCTGCAGACTCTCCGGTAGGCCTGGCGGGCCCTCTGCATCCGGTACTGCTTCTGGAACACTATGGCTGCACGGGTTCTCCTCAGGTGCTCAGCCAGCCTGGGCATAGTGGTGGAAGAGCACAGGTTGCACCAGGGAAGGGGACCTGGTCAGCTGAGCTATTCATGAAGCCCTTCCTTCCATGGCCTTAGTTGGGCCCCCACCTAGACTGGAGTTTCAGATAGGTGTGAGCTACCATGGTTGCTAGGAATTGGGCCTGGGTTTTCTGGAACGGCAGCCAGTGCTCTTAATTGCTGGGCCATCTCTCTTTCTGTCTTTACAGACAGCCTGGGTCACATGCTCCCTGCAGGGAGAGTGTAGCATGCTGCTGCAGGATCACCACCAGGAAGCCTGAAATGGTGCCCTCTCCAGTGAGGGATAAGAAATGATAATGGAATTAGTGGGCAGGGACTGTGCAGAGCCACTCAGGGGTGATCCAACTGTCCTTTCATCTCCACAGCTTCTTAAAACAGACTGGAAATGTCTTAACAGGACAGGGGGACAATGGCAAGAGCCATCTCTGGCTGTGTGTAAATAAGCAGCCCGTAGCGAGTGCATGAGCAAGGACAGCACCTCCATCTTTACCGCACAAAAGAGACCCACACTGAGCTTAGGGTTGGGGTCTGTGTTTCTCTTTCTCTATTAGAGATGGCTGAGTAGCCACCTGAGAAACTGTCTTGGAAACACAAGTTTCATGGCAATTTCCATCATCTTCCAAGGCAGAAAGGAGCGAGCATTGCTGCGAGGCAGGCTGGGGCTCAATCTGATAGCCCGGATAAAAGTATAGGAGGACAGGGCAGCTTGCATGTCACTGGGAGCCAGGGCTCGCACACGTGGCCTCTGCCCTTCTACTGTTCATCAGCCCAGTGCCATCAGTAAGGAGGAGTGACAGTGGTCTCCTCGGAGTGGCACTGGGTAGGGAAGAGAGGCTGATTGGTGATTGGTGTCCTTATTTCTCGGGCAAGGTAGCTGCTGTGCCTGGATGAGACATGTCCTCTCTATGCTGTCTCATTGCAGGGGTAAGTCATAGGAAGGCTTCCCCAGACCTTCCAGCTTCAGTCAACATCCAAGGGCTTTGGAATTCTAGTATGAATACGGGGTTACATGCAAGTTCACCAGATCCATCTCTCTTGCTAAAAGACATTGGTTTACTTTGGGGTTCCGGCAAAGGAGAAATGGTTGATTTGCACCCAAATCACATGGCACTATGTTAGTGCTGGTAGACAGGAGATAGATTGGGTATCAGGAAGACACATGAACTAGAGCTGCTCCCTGAAGCAAGAAGGGCATCACAGGGATGAACACAGGCACTAGGAGCAATTAAAGAAGCAGATGGGCCCAATAGGAAACACTGCAATTCTAGACAAGAGGCCCTCCCCTTCCTCCTGACCCAGGTGTATCCCCAAATGGTTCACCTGCGAGCCAGGTGTCCTCTGTAGAACCTCTGCAGGGTTATGGTAGCTGCCTTCAGCCTACGATACTTCAGCTTCTGCAGCCAGCCCCTGACTGTCTTCTGGATCATGATGGTGGCTTCCCGGAACTTGTCTGCCCGCAGCTTCTCCAAGTAGGCCACTTGGCCTGCCCGGAAGAAGATCTTGGTGCGGCCAAACTGGAACTTGTCTGGATCCTTTATGAGGGTGGGAGGAAGACCCACTGGTTAAAGAACTGTGCAAAGCACACTTGTCTTTCCCTCCCAGCAGAACTACTTGCCGGATTGCATGTGCCCCCTGCCCCTCTTCCCCTGAGCTAGTAGACACACCTAGATTTTCAGCATTCATTAAGCAGACTTGAGTCTTCATGAGAAGACAGGCATGGATCCGGGATGTGGCCATTAAAAAGAAACCTGCCCTCACAAATTCAACATCACGGGGAGGGCAGGTAGAAAAGTAAGCAGGGGACTTTCTTTTAAGGAATGGGGAGAATTAGCAAGAAACAAATTGTTGCGGGAGATCCTTCTGCTCCTTCAGCCAATGGTCTACGGCCATACCACCCTGAATGCACCCGATCTCCTCTGATCTTCCTCTAGCCAATGGCCACTTTTTTAAAGAGAGAGACCACGCCCCAGTGGGCTGGTATCTCAGCGGCTATTGGCTGGAGGAGCGGAAGGATCTCCCGCAACAACAAACAGGCAATGCTCGGAAAGGATGGTCTAGATCAGCGGTTCTCAGTCTTCCTAATGCTGTGACCCTTTAATGCAGTTACTCACAATACAGTGACACCCAACCATAAAATTATTTTCATTGTTACTTCACGACTATAATTTTGCTTTTGTTATAGATTGTAAGTATCTGATACACAGGATGTCCGATATGTGACCTTCCCTCCCTCAAAGGGCTCATGGTTTATAGGCTGAGAACCACTGGTCTAGGCAGTTACATCTGTGGAGGTAGGAAAAGATCTGTGTGAGCCAAAGGGGGCAGCCATAGGAGGCTAACCTGTGGCTTTGCCAAAGCCCTACCCAGTGGGAATGTTGTATCTGGAAGACATGGCCCAAGGAATGGGGAAACTGAGGAAGGAATATAATGTCTTCAGGGGAAGTCTTGAAGCATAAGGGAGCAGTGTACCTCCAGATGGACAACTGTGCACAGCAGCCCTAACCAATCACCCCAGATCAGGAGGCACCGTGCACCATGATAACTGTGAAACCCTAGGAATTTACAGCCACTTCTTGCACTTCATTTTCTTCATCTGTGGATGGAAGGTTCTGCTAATAGCCTTGGAGGGATCCAGGTAAGGGTGAACTATGACTCTGGACAAAGTGGAGGCAGTTATGTGGTCATGGAAGCGGCTCACAGACGTGGGATATACACCATGGTGCAGCCATGACACCAAAAGAGGAGCTCCCAGTGCTCTATATGAGCTGAACTTAGCTGACCTGAAACACTTTCCTAACCCATGAAAAATGAGATGTCAAGACATGTACAGTGATGATGGATGGACCACAGCAACATCAGAGTTAACCAGAGTCCCATCCACCAAGCACAGCTTAGCCAACCACCCCACCACCCTCTCAGCACTGTCTTAGCTTGATAGTTTACAAAAGCATGTTTAACATAATTTTATCATGTTCTAAAAGGTATTTTCTACAATTTAGCATTTTATGGAGACACAGATTATTACACTCTGTTATATCTCTGGAACTCTCTAGAACTACTGAAATATTTAAGGATTTGCCCCTCATAGCTCTGCTCTTACAATCTCTCAGCCTCTAATGTAGTTTTAAGGTTGTTTCATTTAAAACAATTTTTTCAAAGGCCTGAGAATCTGCTGTTTTATTTATAACAAGTGGAGGCTGACTACAGTTCTGATCTTTACTGGGCACATCAGCTCAGCAGCAACAGCAGCAGCAGCAGCAGCAGCAGCAGCAGCAGCAGCAGCAGCAGCAGCAGCAGCAGCAACAGCAGCAGCCGCCACCACCAGGGGCCACCTCCATACACACCCTAGAGACCTGCTCTCTGTGTGTGCTGACATGTGGAAAAGCAGGGGGTGCTCTAGGTAGGGGAGTGGACTCCCCTTTTCCAGTCACTGCTGCAGGCAATGACTTGATGTCTTAGGTGGTTTTGTGGGGATATAGTCAAAGCTGTAGGTAGCCTCCACCCTCCACCACTGGGGCTTTTGGCCCATGCCCTCCTAGAGCGGGATCACCTTGATGAGACTCTCCAGCACAGACTTGCAGATGCTCTTCTTGTCGGTGTTGGCAAGCTCTCTCTTCTTCATCAACACACGATACCGGTTGAAGAAGTCGTGGTAGGTCCACCTGGAGGAAAACCAGGGTAGATCAGAAGGTGATCTCGGAAGCTGTCTCATGGAGTCAAGGCTACTGTACAAAGTTATTGTAGGAGCTTCAGATCAGTCCCGGGGGAGCTTTGTTCTTTCCATACCCATCAAGGAATTCCAGTGTATCAGGACTCCTGAAGTTTGAGTTGGGTAAATTGAGTGTTAGGGATGTACCACCCATAGAGCCAGGGTGTCCATCTGTTCACATCCATGAAGCCCTCCCTTCTGCTGCCACCACTGGAGAATTTGGGCACCTTATCTAGACACTGCTCTGTCTACACGGTTGGGTTTTCATCTTTGAGAGCTCCTACTGATCTTTGTAAACACATTTCTAAAGGCAGAAAAGTGCTCGGGAATGAACGTGTCCCCACTGTGATCTCTTATATCTCTGCTCTTAATTTGGAAGAGAGAAGAACAGGTCATTTCCACGCCAGACTCCTTTTCACCTGGTAAGTTTTTACTGATCCCCAGGACACGGGTGTGTAAAATAGGTACACAAACCAAACGTTTACTGCTATCAGAGAACTATCATGTGCCCACGGTCACAGTAGTGGCAGCATTGTTAATGGGGTAAATAACTGCTTTCTGGTTGGATTTAGGACTGCTCTACCAAAGGAAATGCATGCCCCGTACTGGAATCCAGCCAAGAACTTAAGGTTTGGGAGCTCATAGACTCCAGGGGTGAACCTACTACAGCAATTCGTTGAATGGGCACAGAGTCAAGCTGCCCTGTAACTCCCACATTCAGTGGGATGCTGCTACCAATGACTTAAGAAACTATGGTGTTGGTTTCTCTTTTTATTTTTTTCCTCTTAATTTGGGGTAATTTGGGATCTCTGTAAAGATGTCT
This sequence comes from Chionomys nivalis, assembly GCF_950005125.1. Taxonomy (NCBI): domain Eukaryota; kingdom Metazoa; phylum Chordata; class Mammalia; order Rodentia; family Cricetidae; genus Chionomys; species Chionomys nivalis. The sequence goes on from NC_080099.1 coordinate 12,514,664, forward strand.
CCCATCCCCACATAACTGAAGAGCCTCCTAACTCACTGCCCGTACAAGGCGGAGTTATTGACTATGTTTTGGTAGTCTTTAGAAGACCTTCCATTAATTACCCCTGGGATCTGAGACTGGCTACATACAAACAAACATAGTCTCCTAAGCAGGATTGCTCTTCCTCGGGAATGCTGTTCCAGTTTACACCCATCACTGCACCAACCCTCCTGACTCAGAAATGCTCATGACCTCCTCATGCAAAGGCAGAATCAACATAAGCCCCCATCTGAGGTGGCTTGGAGTTATAGCTCAATTCATTAGGAGGTCGTACAGGCCTCCCCCATCTTTCTAAGTCCGTGGCCATTGCAGAGTGGCCTTGTCCCTTCAGAGACATCAGGTAGGGACTGCATACTAGTAGGTAGGGAAAGGCTGTTGGTAGTTTGCTCAGATAGCATTCACTGAGGTGAGCCATCTGCCATTCCTGTCATTGGTGGCCTTGCCCAGAGACTGTCTAGTCACTCAGACCAACCTGCTCAAGTGTTAGTGGAGAGTGAACAGATTGTGTCCCTTTTCCAGGGACTCTTTTGCTCATGCAGAAAGTCCTTTAGAAGCTTCAGAGAAAGGAGCACTTTGAGGTTCCAGGAATCCTCGACATAGAAGGGCATATTACACTCAAAGTGCCACTCCCCCCCCCCCCCCCGAGTTCCTCTGCTTCAACAGCAGCTGGCCCTTGGAGGGAAAGAGACTGATGTAAGTAGAAATAATAACAAAAAGACTTTTCTACCTAGCTGTATTTCTCCCTCTATGACATACTTGGCTAAAGACTGATCTTTTCCTTTTTGAGAAAGAACGTTATGTACCCCAGTCTGACCTCTAAGTCACCAAGATGCTGAGGACTTGAGCTCTGGATCTCCTTTGCCTTCACCTCCCAAGTGCTGAACTACAGGTGCGCACCACACACCTGGCTCGAGTCTGCTCCTTTTTAACAAGCAAAAGCATTTGGGATGTCATATGCTATAAATATATCCTTCTATGATTTTTTGTGTGTATGGAATTTTGTCCACATGTATGTCTGTGCACCACAAATGTGTCTGGTACCTGCCGAGGCCAGAAGAGGGCGTCAGATCTTCGTGGGACTAGAATGGTTGTGGGATGTCTTGTGAAAGCTGGAAACAATCCTGGGATCTTTGGAAGAGCAGCCAGTGCTTTTCGTTACTAAGACATTTCTCCAGCCCAAATCTGCTCTTATACAGTTAAAAATAACTTTTAATGTATTTATGAGGTTGTGTAACTATCCTCAGTATTCAATTCCAGAACACACACAACCCCCAAATGAACTCTCACAACTCTGAGCAGGTTTGCCAGGCCCTGGCAATCACTAATCTACTTTGTCTTACACTTCTTGGTTTTAAACTGGCCCGCACTCTCTTAAGGAGGGAGGGCAGAGAGCAACAGAGCCCTGAGGACTCTATCGAGGGACCAGAAAAGGGGTCCCTTTGCCCCTTGCATTCTACTCGTTGGGCAGAAACTTTCCCACCCTTCAGTGGTGGACTACCTGCTGTCTTTAGCAGCTACCTTACAGAAGGAAAGGGTAAGACAAATTTTCCCAGCTAAATACAAATCAGATGCGCATTTTATTTAGTTAGCTTTGTTGATGCTTTCCTAGGCTTTTTCTGCCATGGTCCTGTCCTAGAGAAAGATGGACTTGGCTAAGAACCCAGTGGAACAGAGCCTGTGAAAGAGCACTTCCTGGACTCTAGTTTCCCTTGCCACCTCCCTCCCTATCATCAATACAAACATCTCAGAATGTAAGGATTTGTGTGGGCTTTCCCCTTAAGCCTCTGGGCACTTTCTCCCGACTGCCTCCCCTGACTCTTGAAGGGCACCTCTCGAATTCTGCGTCACGGTTATTTGTGTACTTACTATTTGTCTCTGTGAACTCACAGTTTTGCTGGGAAATAATTAAGACAGCATTTAGCTGGGCCAAAATCCTTAAATGTTTCTAATTTGAAAACCTCTTACTGCTGACAGATCCACAACTCAAGGAAATTATGAGGGTGGGAGAGATGTGGCTGCAAAGATGCCAAAGCCAGTTTGTAACGAGCTCGGAGCACAGGAAGCCTGGCTCTGACCTTGGCCATCGTTGTGACTCAGGTAAAGGCCAGGCTGCATGACATCTCATTCGCCCACAGAACAGGTTCACCCATCTCTCTAACGTACCCAGACCTTCATAGACAATGAGTCATCCCAGGGGTGCTGGGAAAAGCTTTCCAGTATGTTCCTTCCTGTTCAAGGCACCCCGCCCTTTTTACTTGCAAACACATTTTGAGACACACCTGCATGAGGAGAGGGTGGTGTGGTGAAGCTGGAAAAGCCGGACGCTGAGAAGAGAATCCCTGGCCTTGGGAAGAAGCTCATTCTCCCAGGAGACAAACTAAGATGTGGGTCTGATATGAGGTCTAGCATCATAAGGCCTATAGAAACATCACTGACTGCAGAGTCCAGGATCAAACATGGGTTCCCCTTTCCATGGACCTGTAGTGCCTAGTGAGAAACCCTTCACAGAAAAGTCTCCCTGCCTATAGTGTGGCATCTTTATAACCAGTTGCTTATTATAGTTGAATAGTATTTTATTGACCATTTAAATGGCTGGACCCTCCAGGTTAAACTTTTTCTGCAAGTGTCTTTTAAAGGGGGTGTTAAGGATTAGGGTAGTAATTCTTCAGTGTAGGAGAATCCCGTACAATAGAGGGCTGATTGCAACTTTGGACCATCACTTCTCCCTCACTGAGAGATGGAACAACAACAAGCTTTCAATCTCTGCAAAAGCATTTGCTATAGAATATGTGCTAGCTTTGGTTTAGAAGGCTTTAACATGCAGCCATTGGTGTCCTGCAGTCATGTGGACCCTTCCTAGTCAGGTGACATGCTATGTCTTCTCTCACTTGGGATAGCACTTGCCTTGTTGGCTATAAAGCGTCCATTCTGAGGACGGTGTGACATGGAATTCTGTCTCATATTAGTAGCAGAAGCATAACACTTTGACACTAGGACCAGCTCCTGACAGTGCTCTGCAGTGCATCAGCCACTGTGGAGGCAGGCTCCCCCACCTCCTTAGCCCTGACTTTCTGCCTGGATCCCAACACATATGCTGGGTGCCTCACTAGGCTTTCTAGTCTTCAACATCATGCTTCCTTTTCAGAAATGGCTTCCTTCACCTGTACTCTGGCCTGGCTAAACAGTCATAGTTGGGTGTGTGGGAAGAACCGAGGGCTGTGACCGCTTCCAGACTAGGCAAGCATTCATCAGAGCCTTCAGTCTGGAGGAAGACCTTCTTAGAAATGAGCTCCTCAGGCCTGAGGCCTTGAGGGATAACACAGCTGCTGTGAATGGCACAGAAAACGGTTTCTTGGGTTGTTTTGGTCCAGGCTCCCATCTGGAGCCTCGCACTGGATTTGACCATCATCATGTGAGGTCATTCTACAGAAGAATGCTGCCTGCAAGGTCATCTGTGAAGTGGGGTGAACGGAGTTGCCAGTGAACTGGGGCAAGCAGAAGAGATAGACTGGCCACAGCTGCTCCCCTAGGAATGAGGATATTGGTTTGATTATATAAATCCTCAGATTGCATCCTGAGACAGACTTTGGTGTGATGCTCCAAGTCAGTCCCTATGATGTCAGACCACAAAGAAGTTTCCATGGTCAGTGGTCTCAAGGACCCTTCAGAAAACTGTGAAGAATCCTTCAGGGTAGGATTAGAGGTATAACTTATACTATTGGCCACTACAAGGGCCAACACATCCTTAACTGTTTCCATCTGGGAGGACTTGATTCAATCACATTTTTTTGGGGGGGATTTGTTTCCTCATCTATAAGATGTAAGTGATACCACTCTTCTTGGTAATCTCCAGAGTCAATGTGATCTTTCCATAAAATGGTGCTGGGATAACAGCATATCCAAAAACAAACAGTGAAGTTGGATCCCCTATAAAAATGAAAATATATATCCGCACAGAAACATGTATATGGCTAGGCATGTGGCACACATCCCAATGCTTGGGATATATATATGGAATGAGCATTCAGCAGTATAAAGGATGAGCCTTGGAAACAGTCCTGAGTGAAAGGAACCATGCATAGAAGGCTAAAAGGTCTAGTTCCTTTGCACAACATCCAAAACAGGCAAATCTTCCAGAATAGTGTTTGCTAGGGTTTGGGAGGAGAGCATGAGGAGGGACAGCTCCTTTCCACGGCAATGAAAATATTATGGAGCTAAGGAGTGGTGAAGGTTGCACAGGTTAATTTATGAAAATCACTGAATTTCTTGAGGGTGACATTGATATTACATGGATTATGTGAGTGACCTTCATGAGGTGACACGTTCACGGTTCAGCACTAATGTCCCGGAATGAGTCTCCAAAACAGTGCATAGGTTGCAGTATTATTAACTATTTCACAAATAAGCCTGCATTCCACTCTACCACCTCTCGGAGCCCTTGGCTTCTCACAGGAGCACAAGCTTAGCCTCAGCATCGTTCCAGCTCTCAAGCTCTGTTAAAGGTACAGAGAGAGAATTGTTGTTATCTCTAAGCCGGTGGTATGATACAAGCAAGGAGACCTTAGGAAAACCCAGCCAGGCCTAATGTAGCCTGGATGGCACTGGATGGCTGGAGTTTACCAAGACCAACGTGTACCTCCAGGGTAATGGTTTTCTGGTAGGGGGATTAAAAAACAAACGAAACAAAAAACTGAGAAGCTGGACATAGTGGTATATGGCTCTATACTAGCACTCAGTAACCTGAGGTGAGAGATCTCCAGCTTGACATCAGCTTGGTCTACACAGTAAGATTCTGTCTCAAAAAACCACGGACTGGGCATATAGCTCAGTAGTAGAGCACTTATATAGTATATGCAAAGCCTTAAGTGTGAACCCAGCACAGGAACAAAAACCCACTAACGGAAATATTTTTAAATCACTGAGAAACCTGTCAAACTGCAAATGCTTGGGGCCCAGTCTCCGACCTAACTTCATAGGTCTAAAGGGGGCTGCTGGCTTCTTAGTTTGATGGGATCCTCCTGACTGTGATGTATTGGCCTGATTATGAACCACTGCTGTAGTTCTCAGCCCATGGACCGAAAACCCTTTGGGGTAATTTATCAGATATTTACATTATGATTCATACCAGAAAAATTACAGTTATGAAGAAACAATAAACAATTTTATGGTTGGGAGCCACCACAACATGAGGAACAGTATTAAAGGCTTGCAGCATTAGGAAGACTGAGAACCGCTGGGTAGACAGCAATCTATAGAAGGACAGACAAAGCTGCAACAGTCAGAGGTAAGAAACCACATTGTCCTGGGCTAAGTTCTGCTCTATACACTCTCCGAAGAAGTTTAAGAGCAAAGGCAGCAACCGTATGATCCAAATATGATAAGCTAGGAGGTGATTGGCAGTTGTTAAGACCTTCATCTAATTCTATAATTTTAAATTCGTTTTCCCACCTGGGTTGGGAAAGGTAAAGTCGGGAAAGCTGAAGTCTTTTCAGCAAGCACTGCTCATGGTGGCACATTCCTAGAGGCTCAGCACTTGGAAGGCTGAGGCAGGAGGATTGTTAGCAGTTTGAGGCCAGCTTAGGCTCTACATGAGTCCAAGGCCAATATGGGTTGCAAAGTTAGACCCTATCTCAAGATAAAAACCAGTACAGGGCTTCCAAGAGTAGGATGAGAACTGGGTTCATGCAGTTTTGTTTGACTTTTTTGTACAAACACTGCATGTCTGGGGTGTCCTCCCACACCTGTTTTGGTTGAGCAGCATCTGCCTCACAGCTGTTTCAGTTACAAAGCTGAGAGAGAGCCTGGAGATGGTTAATTGCACAGACACGCGAACCAGGGCCATGGGGAGCTGCTGTCCTACACAGTCCATCCATCATCTTTCTCTATGCTCTTTACGGTGAGCATATTTCTTAGCTACTGCACAGCGCTTCGAATTCAATGGCACATTTTCATTATAAGTCACCTTCCTAGAGAGCTGTAATTCTCAGGGAGGATAAAAGTAGACAGGCACCCCGAAGCCTGTGGGAGAGGGGGAACCAGAACACCGCTGCTGGCCAACCGTGCCACACGTGTTCTCACTGGTGAGATTGGGGAAATTTCGCGGTGCTGGTTTTGCCTTCATTTTCAAATAGGAGAAAGAATTCCTTCCAAGGTATCACTTGGGTGGGTGGATGAGTCTTCCAGGGCTTGAGCCCCTGGAGGAACTCCATGGGAGAGTCCTCAGTTGTCTGTAATCCTGGGCCGTGCTCTTCCCTTCCATTTTTCATTTTTTGGTGACTCAAAAAGAGAAACACAGGAAGATGTTACAAGCTGGACTTCCAACATCACAGGAGCCCACTGACAGATGAGGCTTGGGAAATGCTCTGCAGTTATTTAACAAGCCAACTCAAAAGAAATCAGTCCCCTGTGTGAGTTCTCAGCAGCTGGGGAGGGGAACCCTTTTAGAAGGGGAATCCCCATCTGCTCAAATCCCTCTGGTCCCATGGAGGTCTCCTCAAGTCAGGTCAACAGAATGACTGGCTCACAATGGCATGCTGGATGCTGGAGTTTGGTGTGGACAGAGGGATGAAAGGGGATTAGGGTCCACCTGGAATAGAATAGGTGATGCAACTCCAACTCAACACTAACCAAAGTGCTGCTTTCTCTAATGTAACATTTCTATGGTAGTTTGGGAAGGGAAACCTCTCTTGGAGCCTTTAGAAAAATGTGTTAAGGCAGCAAATGCAAGTAGAACCTAGGAAGCAAGTATTGGATCCAAGTCCATGCATTTAAACCATAGCTTTTTGCAACCTGTCCTGTAATACCAGAAACACATCCTTTCTTCCCTGCACCTCCTACAATACCTGTAATTACAAAAAGAAAAGGCGTGGAGATACCACGATTACCTGCTGGAAAGAGTTCTTAAATAGGACACAGGAAAAGATATCTATTAGGTGGGCTGGAAGAGGCCAGCAAGTTATGGCATGCCAACCCAGCTGGCGGCAGCTCTACCTGCAGCTAGGTGGACTGAACCGCCAATGCCTCTTCAGTGTGGAGCTAAAGAGTCAGATGCATGGGTTCTCTTTGCTGCCCGAGTGAGATGGTAGGCACACCCAGAGAGTGATCACAGACTAGCAGCTGCAAGAGGGCACGAAGTTGGCAGAGAATGCCTGCCACCGATGGAGGGACAGCTCCTGCTGTCTCCCCATCAATCTGAGTCCTTGCTCTTCAAGGCCCAGCTTAAGTCTCACTCCTCTGAGAGGCCCCAGCTTCTCCCATACATCACTACATCCTTGCACCTGCGTGTGCATTGTTCTTTAAACAGCTCAAGCTCGCAGCTTTAGCTTTGAGCTCCTGGTGGGAAGGGGTGTCAACACAGGTCTGGATGCTTTCCAGAGAGGTATGGAGAGAGACTATGGGAGAAGAGCAGCCTACAGAAGCAGAAGGCAGTTCTCATTCTACATAAAGCTCTCAGGAGACCCCAGAAATAAACCTTCCCCCCGTCCACCCTGAAAACAGACTGTGTTGTGCTGCACCAACAAACGCTGTAGGAATGCAGTGGCACGCTCTGTCACTATGATTTCACATGGCAAGGCTGTGTGAGATCTCAGTCAGTGGATCAGAGGTGGCAGGTGGATACAGAACAGTGACCGTGAGGACACAGAGTTAACCATGTCAGACACACTCATCCTCCTCCTGATGTCCAAGGAGACACTTTCGGAGTGATAGCTTCTGAAAGTCACTTGTCCTACCACAAAATTATTCATATAGAAAGCTCCTGGTAAAATGGGTGGTTCCTTTCACTGAGACAGGTCTTCCCCCAGTGGCCCTATCTGTCCTAGATTATCTCATTGTCACATGTTTTTCCTGTGCCTTCACAGCCTGACACAATCATATTGTACACACTTCCCAAGTTATCCACAGAGGTGACGACCTCAGGTTTGTCTGCTCATTCAGGCCATACATAGCATAGGCACAGCATACCCACGTCCTCGAGCTTCTTACACAATACCTCCAAACAGTTTTCCCTGAGATAACATAGTTCTAGTGTGTGTGTGTGTGTGTGTGTGTGTGTGAGAGAGAGAGAGAGAGAGAGAGAGAGAGAGAGAGAGAGAGAGAGAATGTGTGTGTGTACACTATGTGTGTTTGGTGCTGGGAATTGAACCTAGGACCTTATATATACAAAGCAAGCACAGTACCACTGAGCAACACCACCAAGCCTTTTTATACAATTTGTAAAATAAGCCTGCAGAGTTTGGAGAACTTCAGGATGCTGACTTGAGGTCACACACTTACAGGGATTTCACAAAAAGAAAACGAAGTTTTTCCTCACACTCTCACACAGGCAACGATGTGTGACGATAGCCTTTGTTTGAAGGGGAGCACTTGATTGACTTGAAGAGTACTGCTGGAAAATAACACAGTACCAGCAAAAGGGTGTTGATTCTAGAACCAACTCAATTGCTGGCTGGCGACTCAGCAGCCCACGTCCTTCTGTGGGCCTCACTGGGAAACATGCTAGGTTACAGTGTGTCTTTTCCACCCATAACACAGAGATGTGGTCACGCCATAACATCCTTTCTTCCAAGCTAAGTTTTTTAAGGAAAATCTGGCCACAGCCCATTCAGCTGATTTGCTGGCCACAATTCTGAGAACCCACAGGCTAATAATGGCTGGACTAAAGATGCTCTCTTGTTAGATGATGTCTTGGGAGCCCAGCAGAGGCAAGAGCCAGGAAAGCAACACTCATAAAAACGTGACTTGGAAGCTCTTAGGCCCTCCTCCAGTTCTCCCTATGAATGGAACTGTAGAGTCTGAACCCAGGGCCTGGGGGCAGGCACGGAAAAGCAGCAGGGGTAATGAGAAAACAAACGTCTTATGTCAGACCTGAGTGCTACTGTGCCAATCAAAAGGCACTGCCAGAGACTTCAAGAACAGACAGGAAAGCAGGCGGAGTCTCTAACTGCTTCTGCTCTGACCTTAAGATGGAAACACGAGACAGGCCCCCAGGACACTGCCTCTTGCTTCTCAAGATCATCACGTGTCTTCAACTTTACCCTAAACAATTGCCTACACCTTCTCAGCCTGGAAAAGCTGCCTAGATGCTGCAGGTTAGCAACCATTCTCACACTTGGCAGGTCAAGTGCAAATCCCTGATTCTATCAGCGATTTCCCTTCCCGGCCTGCCATGTGGGAATTGTTTATGGGTAATTAGCCACAGGGTATGAGACTGGTTGCTCCACTGCCTGGGAAAGTGCCAGATGCAGAGAGGAGGGAGGCCTGGGCTACCCCCACGCTGGCACCTCCAACCTCCAAAGAGAGGGATCTCAGAGCAATGGATCCTGATGAGCAGACTCCAGGGCGGCCACACCACTCTCCCCAGTCCCCAGACAGCAGAAGGCATTTGGCTTCCACGACATTACGTGTGCCATATGACTTTGGAAGAGCCAGTGAAGTAACCACCCATTCTCTATCTCTGGGCAAGAGACCAGAGGAGAGTCACGGTCTTAGTGTGGCTTCTCCAGGCTATCATGTGGTTCTGTGGCATATCCACAACACAGGTCAGATCATGAAAGTCATGTATTTTTTTTGTGTGTGTGTTCATGTGGGTGTGAGCATGTGTGTGAATATACACATAAGGGTCAGAGGTTAACGGTGGGTGCCTCTCTTGATTGTTCTCCACCGTATTTCTTTTCTTAGATCACTTAGAGACATGGTCTCTGAACCTGGTCCTCACCAATGGTGAGAGTGGCTGGCCACTGAGCTCCAGAGATCTGCCTGTCTCTGGTGCCCCCTGCCCCCAGCAATGGGGTTACTGATGATACTTCTATTGCTGGGTTGCTGGAACTCTTGAGTAACATCTCCCCAGTCTCCATGAGAGTTATTCTTAGCTCAGAGAAGCAGTACTTTCTGCAATAGATCTAATTTCACACTGAAAGGTGAAGAGGCCCACACTAGGTGAGACGACGGGTAAAGCGTGCTAGCATACTCTTCTGCCTCCAAAAGGTCACCCTTTGTTTAAAGATTCATTTATTTATTATGTATATATTGTTCTGTCTGCATGTACGCCTGCACGCCAGAAGAGGGCACCAGATCTTATTCTAGATGGCTGTGAGCCACCATGTGGTTGCTGGGAATTGAACTCAGGACCTCTGGAAGAGGAGTCAGTGCTCTTTACCTTTGAGCCATCACTCCATTCCCTCAAAGAAGAAATTCTATTACATGTAAAATACAATACAGGTCCTCAAGGATACAAGAAAATTGGCCAGTCACAAAGAGGACAGGTACCACATCATTATACTTAGATGCAGTATCTAGAGTTCACCCAAAGACAATATGTAGAAAGACTTAATGTCTTTTGGTTCAAGGGAGAAGTAAAGAGGGTGGCTGCAAGGGCTGGGGCAGGGATAGGAATGCAGTGCCACAGTGTGATAAGGTTTGTCCTGTGAAGGCTCCTCTGTTAGAGGTTTGGTCCCAGAATGGCGGTGTTGGGAGGTGTTGAAACAATGAGGCAAGCCAGGCTAAGGGGGATTATGGGAAAGTTGTTAGGCCAATTGATTTTGACCTTCAGGGGATAGTGGAACCTCAGCTACTCTCCCACTTCTTATTGGATAATGCTCTTACTCCTTCCTACATAACCTCAGGCTTTCAGACCAGAACTGTGACCAACATAAAGCTGTCTGAAAACATAGTCTGCATGGAGAGTCTTGTTCATTCAGGCATTTTGCTGCAGTAATGGGAGACAGACGAAAACAGCCTACTGTCTTGAGTGCTTTTAGTTTGGCAAGATTAAAGGAATTCTTGAGATGGCTGGTAAGAACAGCTACACTTAATGCCACTAAACTGTATAGCTGAAATAATAAAGACAGTAAATATTTTGTCACCATATTTTGCCACAATACAATGGGGGAAAAGATGAAGGATAAGACTGAGAAGCCCATTTTGTAGCTCTAGTGAGCCCATCACCCAGATCTGAGATGCCCCCCCCAAGTCTGGTCCTGCTGACTCTATGTTTTCAAGCCAGGCTGAAATCCTTTCTGTCAGCCCCCTGTTTGGGTCTTCAGGGTGCAGGAGCTTTGGTTGAGGCCGTACCAGGTTGACTGCACATACCATGGCTCAGGGGGGCGCTACACCCTGCTGCTCTCCAGCAGCCTGAGGAGGGCATCACTGGTGACATTACCTGGACGGGTAGCCAGCTGCGCTGATCCGAATGGTTTCCAACACTCCGCAGGCTCTGAGCTGCTGCACAGCTCTCTTTGGGTCGAAGCTGCCAAGTAAATACACACCATGAAGGGAATGCTGGCAAGTGAGAGAGCAAGAGAGAGGGAAAGCACGCTGCTCCTGCAGCACGTGAGACACCTGCAGTCACCAGCTACAGACGGCCACACACAAGGTCGGGGTGAAGCTCAGAGGAAGGGCGGAGGAGCCATGCTAGCAGTCTTAAGACTGTGCACATCCTTAATCCCATCTTTTTCTTTGCTCACGTGCCTCCCTGAGGCCTGCACACCTGTCACTCTCCAGAGTTTGCCCTGAGCACTTCCTTCTACACAGACTTTCTAAGGGCCTGTGTGTGAGGAGAGGAGAGGGGAGAAGAGGACAGGGCTCAGTGGTGGGTACTGCAAGACACGCTGTGAGTTCCATGGAGAAGCAGGTGCTGAAGGGAACGCTGGGGAAAGACAGCAGGGGACCAGGACAGCCAGAACTCTTATTGAGAACCAAACTGACCCAGAATTAGTCACTGTTTAGAATTTTCTGAGACTACTGTTCCCCTCGGAGAAGAGCACAATGCCCTTTCTTTCTGTCGGTGGCTCAGCTGAAGCCAAGGGCTATGCTTCTTTCGTTCCTTGTACTCTGGAGATAAAAGAACAAGACTGAGGACCTACAAGGCCCACAGCCTTGGAGAGCACAGTGCCTTTGACCAAAACCCTGGTGAGGCTGCAGGAGGCTGGTTGGCCCTGGTAGATGAAGAGAGGTGGGACCTGCATCAGCCCACAGGACAAAGTCCTGGTATGTCATCGGCCACTCTCCCTGACACCCTGGTGCTGCTCTCTTATGGCTGCACAGGCCACCTGGATCTGGAAATCCAAGGATGGAGGTGGCCTAGGGACCGCCACACACATTCCTTCTCTCTGTAAGAATGACCATCTGTTTACTCATCTTTGTGTGACCCGCCCTTGGCCTGGTCATATCACTCTCTCATGCTGTTTGCCACACAAACCTCCCTTGTGAGTCATCAAACTGGCAAATGGCGCCTCTGAGCTTGCATAGCTTCAGTAGGCATCTTCCTGGAGACTGATGACGCTAAGCTGTTACTGGGTGTCAGGCACGCTCAAGTCCGTGTAGGTCCTAGGTCTGAGAATACATGTGCTCTCCTTCAGGCCCATTCTTGTTTCTACCTCCCCAACTCCCTCACACCACTTTCTCCACCCCCAACCCGGGTACTCTAATTCTCTTCCTGTTTACGCCAGCTCTAATGGGAGGGCTCAGGTCACTAGTGACATTATGTGTACAAGGGACAACTCAGCATTGAATTTTACGTGGTCTTGATGAGAGTGGTTACTTGATAACTTAATTCCTCTTGCAAGGACCAAAGCTCTACAGTGTAAGAGGCTTAGAAGACAAAAGGAAACACTGAGCACCCCCTGGAACCTACCCTTTCCCAGGCCATGCCCCAAAGTGCTTTTGTCCACTTTGATATGCAGCCCAGTTCTGGGATCTGGCCCTTGATTTTAGGCATGAGGGCTGCTCACAATCCTGGGAAAGCCCTCAGGGGGCAGCACTGTTCCTCTTAACTCTAAGGCAGTCAGCCGGAATAGATGCTCTGGATAAATGCAGGACTTTTGTCCCAGGGCTCTGTACCCAACCACTACAACCCCATTCTCTATGCTACCATCTAGAACTCATAGAGGTCGCCTGCTTCTGCCTCCCAAGCGCCGGGATCAATGGTGTGAGCCACTATCGATCTGCTCCTCCTTCCTTTTTTAAAATGGGCCATTCTTTTTCTTGGTGGCTCGCACCTTTCCTCACTCTTGTCCATTCTGTATAACGCTTTTTGACAATTATGCACCCCAGCTCTGAGACCAGGCCCTGCGTGGTGGCCAGAGCATGGCTTGTGGAATGAGGATACCTCATATCCCAAGGCAGCACGGTGATATTCTGGGGGAACTGTAGGGTGGGGGCAGTCTCTCACGGGCCCTACACACCAGCCTGGAGCTGGTCTCATCAGAAAATAATTCTCGAGAGGGCTGGGCTCAGCACGGAGCCCACTTGGGAAGTGACAGACCGGCCATCAGATGACTCTGTAGATCAGCAAGGCTGAGCCCGCCCTGTTCCCACTGATCCTGAAGCAGGATACCGAGGCTGAGGTGGCTACACCCGGAGGCACTTACTGGAAGGGGAGCTTTTCGTCATTGGGCTTGATGCATCGCACGTAGTGTGGTGTTGTGGCGTTCAGGGTCTCCATTAGGAGGTTTAGGGAAGTGCGGAACTGCAGGGACAAAACCAGACCTTAGTCATATTTAACAGTCTGTTCAATGCACTGTGAAGAAACACTAACATGCCAGTGACTGCTCTACCCATGGTGGCAGCAGAAATCACTATTATTGTGACGATTAATTCAGAAGGACAGGGAAAGGAAGACATTCAGTGACTGACACTTGTAATTTGACACTTGTAATTTGCTATGAGCAAAATTGAGTCCTTTGATAGTAGGGCTCTTTAAAATAAATGGGTGGGGGGCTACTCCATAATGTGCCCAACTCCCACTGATAGGGGTGTCAAGAGAAAAACATGAGTGCTAAGAGACAAGAGATCTGCCTGCTGTATGTTAGAGGCCTGATGTCTCTAAATATCGGGAACGCGGTTGTACCGCCTGTACCCAAACATGCGGGAAATGGTGGGGTTTACATAAAATGTCCCAAATCGACAAATCCAGCAGGTGGGACCACCAGGGCCTTCTCTTTGGAGACATAGGAGAAAGTGAGCTCTTCAGTTGGATGTTCCCTGGTTTATTTAAGCCCCCTCTTCCCACTCTATCTGGAGACCTTTAGTGGGACCCTGCTTCTTGTCCCCATCTTTCTTCTGCTGGTCCCTTCCACGCCAGCCCTGCTACACAAGCCACAGGCCTGGGACTAGGACTGACCTGGTAGCCCACGGATTTCTTATGCTCCTTGTTGGAGACCTTCATGGGGGGTCTGGAGGAGCGAATGTTGATCTTTGAAGTTGATCGATTCTTAGCTGTGCTGGTGGCAGGAACAGAGTCCTTGTCATCATGGAACAAGTCAGCCACTAGTGGGAACTAGACACAATCACAGGAAGAAGAGTGCAAAGGAGATCTCTTATAGTTTAATGTTGTTCATATTCTTCCAAAACAGTTAATAGATATTTCTGAGAAATGAAAACACGCATCCACACAAAAATTGTGCACCTGTGTTTATAGCAGCATTGTTCATAAAAGCTTCAACTTAATAGTGACTCAAATGACCATCATGTGATGAATGAATAAAGAGTGATATATTAATATAATGGAATATTATTCAAAAGTGAATGAAGTTCTCACACATGCTACAATGTAGCACAGATGATGCTACATGGGAAAAGCTACATATAAAAGAAAACAGATGTGAGTCTGTTTAGTCAAAGTATCTGGACATCAGAAAGTGCCCTACCGGGTGCCCAAGAGGGGCAGGAGTGGCAGCTTATGAGTGCAGTTTTTCATTTTTTGAGTGGTGAACATATTCTTGAATTTGTAGCATGGTTATACAACTTGGTTAGCTTACTAAAAACCACTGAAGTTCACATTTCAAAAGGGTGGGTTTTACGGTATGTAGCAGTGATACCTCAGTCTTGAAAGGGGTTGGAAAAGGTTGTTTTCCCCAGCAATGTTATTAAGTATCCATCTACAAAGGCAGTTTCCTTGCAGCGTACTGAGAGGCTGAGATGGGCATTCACAGAACTATGTCTAAATGTCACTGTTTTCTAACATTTATTGCTGGATCTTATACCATTACTCGGCCCAAGTCCTGGGTTTTCCATCAGCACAGTGGGGTGGAGACCGCATCTACCATTGAAGATGGTTACCAGGACCCTGTTATGTGGTCCCTGTGTTAGGGTGACAAGGTGTTAATGGCACACAGAGAGTTTGTCCATCCTCATCCTGTTGAAGACATACCTGCCCTCATTCCCTGAGTGCATCAATGCTGGCCTAGCACTATGAGGTCTCCAGTACACACCTGACAGTGGAGAGAGAAATGAGTGTGGAACGTCTCCTTTGTCAGTCTGGGCACACTGAATCTCAATGGAAAAAAGGCCAAAGGGCAATGCCTCAAATTCTGGGTTCCTCTAATCCACTCTGTACTCTCTCCCTTTAAAGGTCACTTAAATGCATGAATCCCCCTCCCCTCCCATGTCTGGATGCCCTGGGCTAGCACATCGGATCCCATCGCTTTTCAGAAGAAACTGTGGTACATTCATCAAGTTGCTTCCCCTGCTCTTCCCTATCATAAGCATCATGTTCCTAGTTCACCCTTCTACCTTTGCTCACTGTGCTCATCCTCCCTCAAAAATCTACCTTTCATTCTGCATGCCGTAAAGCCTGTCTCTCTGGGATCAGTTCTGCATCCCTTGTACTTTCTCCCAATACACCCTACCCACTCCTGTGTATCTCATAGTCCTAGTCTATAGCACACAGAAGCCATCTTGGCCTATGATGGGCCTAGAGCCCTAATGTTACTGAGCCCACGGTGCTTGCTGCTCCCAACACAGAGATAAAGGCAATATGATATTACCCATGTAAGCACTTTACACGCCTGTGCTGTGCTTTCACTGAGTCTGCATCTGCTACTCGTCCTGTTGCTAGGAGAAAATACCCCAACAATGCAACTCCGTGAGAAAGCATTCATTCAGGCTCTCAGTTTAAGGGTTTAGTACATCATGGCAGGGAAGCCACTGAAGGAGGAGCTTGAGGTAGGTGATCGTGTTACATTTACAGTCAAGATGCAGAATGGCAAAGGCGGAATTCTTTCTATTCAGTTCAGGATACAAGCCTGGTAAGCATGGAGCTGCCGACGTCAACTAACCCCACAAAGGTAAGCCCTTGCTGGTATGCCCAGAGACTGACCTAATCAATATAATCCTTCACAGGCAAGTTCAGGAGCTTGTCAGCTTGGTAATTCTAGACCCTGTCAAGTTGACACTCAATATTAACCACAACACAGTTCTAGATGCCCATGAAACTCAGGCAACATGCCTGGACATTGCATTAGAGTCTGCAGGAGGTCCTAGCTCATCTCAGCCCTGATAGTCACACGCTTGACAATGCAGTCACGTGAGTGTGTGACAGTATCCAAATAAAGCAACAAGATGGTGCTGGTGGCACACGAGAGCTGAACTTGGGTGTCGGGATCAGGTGACACAGCTCATCCAAAAGCAGGCGTTACAACCCTTTTAGATAAGTATCTTGACTGGCAGGCTGAGGTGACTGGGGCATATAGCAGGCTAGTGTCTATCTCATCCCCTTAGGGCTCCTTGCAACTCAACCATACCCAGAGTGGCATAAGACCACTGACCAGAAGTTGGTGTGTGCACACTGCACTGGGAGGTCCAGACACTGCACAGAAAGCATTCACTAATCCCATGCGATGACCTTTGACGTTCTTTGTATAGTAACAAGACAGGCATAAATTCTGAAAAGTAAAGCGCTAATTTTCACCAATTGCTAGGTCTGGCCATAGGTGTGAACTCCTGAGAGGATCAGCACAGGTGTACCCACCTGCAGGTGCAAGGTTGTGATGGCTAATGTTCAAAACTAGTACTCAAGGCCCATCTCTTATACCAAGGATTTCAAACTAAAACAAAGGATATAAACAACTATTTTACTCTTAAGTGTTATAAGTTTATGTTTTAAAAACAATTTTAGGGTCAAGAGTACTTATGTTTAAGTGTGTTTTATAATGCACACTCACCAGCAACTGTAGGCTATAAGCAACAAAACCATACACTATGTGCCTGTGCACACCCCCCCACACACACATATGTGTGTGTCTGTGTGTGTTGGAATCAGCATGCCTGTTTGTTCTTCCCTCATGCCCTTCCTTTCTCGTAGAACCAATCATGAAAAGCACTTTAACTTTCAGCTTTTAGAATAGTGGTCAGTGTGCCAATCATCTTTACAGTTCATGGACCTAGGAAATCTAAAAGCACCAACCAATCTGGCCCGGGAGCTTCAGACATAAGGTGTGTGTGTAGCACACGGGAGGCCCTGGGCTTGATTGCCAGCATCACAAAAGGAAAATAAATGAATCAATAATGTAAGATCAAAGACCACCTCTTGTGAACAGCTCAAGTATATTCTTCCGGGCACATCATGGCTGTCACAGACAGGTGACAATTAGCACTAGAGAATGCAATCACATTCCTTAGTAGAACTCTTCAAGTCCTGGTCCAGGACCTGGAAATACCCAAAATATGCAGGTCCTTCAGTGACATAATTATAGATTATTTCAAGTTTTATCTTTGCAATGACTCTTCCTTCTCTTCACATATCACATTTCAAAGTCATAAATACTGTTCTAGAGGAGAAAGGACTGAGCTGATTGTCTGAGAAATATATTGATATGTCACTATCACAGTAGCGTTACTTTTACTAGGTATTAAATTCTATGTGCTATCATAGAAATGAAACCAAGCCTTCCTGAGTCCCAGATATTCAACCCATGCTGTGCTAGGGGCTGGTAACACAAATGTGAACAGAAAACAAATAAAACTTTCTACACACTGAGGAGTTCGTGGCCCACCATGGAAGGTGAACACAAACACTTATCGATTACCCACAGGATTGAAAGGAACATGACAGAAAGATGTCCTAAAGGAAATGAGAAAATGACAAAGCTGGCTAAACCAGAGGTCTGTGACAAGGAAGCCAGGAATGGGTTCTCTGGGGGGTGGGAGGGGACGGTTCTAACTTGCTTTCTGTTGCCATGATAAACGTTATGCCCAAATGCAGTTCAGAGGGGGGAAGGGTTTATTTCAGTTTACAGGTAGAATGTCAGTTTACTGTAGACCATCATTGAGGAAAGCCGGGGCAGTAGCTTGGGGACAAGAAATCAGGCAGCAGGAACCAGACTAAAGCACATGGAGGATTGCTGCTCACTGACTTGCTCCTTTTAACTTGCCTAGCTGCTTTCTTCTCCAGCCCAGATCCACCCGACTAGAGATGCCCACAGCACCATACTGGGCAAATGGAATATGTGATGGGTAGAAAAGGATGTCTCAGGGGCAAGGACCTGCAGGGATGGAGTTCAGTACATCCAGGGAACTGTTAAAAACATGAAGTCAGTACAGGTACAGTGTGCTTGAGAGGGAAGCAAGAGGGACCAGACAGTGAAGGATTTTTATTTATTTATTTTTTTGGAATTTTTAATTTTTATATTTATTTATTTTGGCTTTTTGAGGCACGGTTTCTCTGTAGCTTTGGAGCCTATCCTGGAACTAGCTCTTGTAGGCTAGGCTGGTCTTGAACTCACAGAGATCTGCCTGCCTCTACCTCCTGAGTACTGACTGGGATTAAAGGTGTGAGCCCCCTAGGATTTTTATTTTTAATCCCAAGAGTAATATGATATTTAAGGGAACAAGTCAAAACAGATGGTAAACAGTACTTAGACTGTACCATTCATGCTTTCCCCTATGTGGTCCAAGTACCAACCATGTCCCATTCTACAGGTGAGGAAACCTGAGGGTTAGGGCCCAAGACCATAGAGCTAGTATGTGAAAAACCAGATAACAGGAGTGCCTGCTCATCAACACGCACTACACACAGAGGGGCAGCTACCTGAGCTCTTTGGGAAAAGACCATTGCCTGTAGCTCAGCTTTGAAGATGCTGTAGCCATGGTCAAGGAGATGCCGTGCCCACTCTAGGTGGAACCAAGGCCAGCAGAGTCTCTAAACTTGCAGACCTCTGAGAGGCAGTGCGACATGGCAGGAGGAGTGCTGAACTAGGGTCTGACGCCTCTGTGGCCCATTCTTTACCGTCTTTTGCTCATGTGTGAAAACACAGAACACAAGCCTGACAGAACCCTCTACCTTATCATCCCCTGTACTCTCAGGTTTTCTCACCCCAATCCCTCCCTGTTCACTGCTTCTTAGAAGTTTAAGTCTCTCTGCTGCTGTGGTCCGTCCTCACTCAGCTTCTCCTCCTGCCTCTTGTGCACCACAAGCCATCCTGGTATCCACAGACACTGTCTTCTGCTCCGTTCCTCCTCAGACATGTCTCAGGAGGTTGCCTTGGGCCTCTTCCCGCACTGCTGAGATGAATCTTCAGAGACCATCTGGAGCCCTCCTTGCAAAGCCCAGGGTTGTAAGTTATAAGTGGTGTGGCTTCCTGTCCTCTGAGGGTCTCTATCCACTGACCCATACTTCCTTTTTAGAGTCTTTCCAGAGACAGGGAAGTTCTATTTCCTGCTAATCTTTGTTGCTTTTCAGTTCTCCATGACTCTCCACTGGTCCAGCTTCTGACCCCTCTGCCCTCTGCACTGCTGTCTGCCAGATCCCCACTGAGTTATCTAACAGGCATTCCTTGCAGACTCTTTCAAGCCCGACTCTCCAGTCCGGAGCCCTCCCCATCACCACGATCCCAGTTCCAACTCTCTACTTTGCACCTTCTTTCCTCTCCAAGGCCATAGAAGCACCAAATTTAACATGGCTGACAGCATCCTCACCCGCTGACTGCTGAAACTGAGGGCAGGGACCACGCCACCTCATCCAAGTCTTAGGTTCTGTCATAGCCCAGTGTCTTCCCTCTCCCTGCATGAGTAAGAATGTGGCTGCCCTCCTTAAGCACCACCAAGGCTCTTTTGTGAACCACGATTCAGACGGATTTTACCTACAGTCCAAGTTCTCTCTAAATGTAACCCTTACCCAGAAGTCCCTTGTTTAAAATGTGTGGGTCCTAACTTTCCTGCAACAGAAAGTCACCACAATATGCTGAGAACATAGGGACAGCAGGGACAGAAGAGACTGTAGGCAGGGGACCGCCAGTCCAGAGGCCTCCTACAACTCCACCTGAGTGCCCAGGCATATCCAAGCAAGGGTACACCATTGCCCAAGAACTTCTACAGGGAGATCATGGGTGTCTACATGTTTGTAGCATTGGTAAGGGTTACTGATCTATGTCATTACACCGTATGAGAGATTTAATCTGCAGAAGTCTTTAATAGCTTAAGTGAAAAATTTGTTAAGTCCTATAGTTGGGAGCAAATATCAAAACTTTGATGTCAGACTGAGAAATAAGTATTTTAAATGTTCAGCCCTTTATTCTTAGGTCAACTCAGAGATACCAACTCTCTATCTAAGGGAGATTAGAGTCTACAATGGTATCACCCATTTAAAGGGCTTGGAGTTTGTTTCCAAAGCTATGTTTTAGTTGCAGCTCTCTGCTATGGAGATTGCATCTGGGAAGGAGATGCAGGCTTTATATATACAGGAATTGTTTCAGTGACTCAGTGGTCATACAGAAAGATCCAGTTGGATATGAGACTCAAAGGCCAAGAGGAACCCTTATATAATCCTGGATTGTAGACAATAGCAAAAGAGCCAGGCAGAAAATGCCTGGCAAGACCCCTTCTTCACCCGTCTCCCATGAGACACTTTACTTGGGAGCACCCCAAATAGAAACAAACCTGAAATCCCAACAAAATTCCAACTTGACAAAGGACTCAAAGAACAAAATTCCCACACTGCTGGGTGAGGCAAAGAAGAAACTCCAGGTTTGCCATCAGAGCTGCTGAAAAGGCTGCTTTGTTAGCAAGCTGACCAGGAATGAGAGTCGGCCCTTCGGCTGTTCCTATGGTGCCACTGAAGTGTGTCCACCGAGGCTCTTCCACAGAAACTCGACAGCAGTCCCGGCAACCACATTCAGACAAACCAAACACACTGCTAATCCTGTTAGCCATTAATGTGAACTGTCCCCATAGGTCCTGGCTTCTCTGTCTTCTGCTATTCAGGACCAGACACAGACTTTAAAGGCCCGAGGAGAATCTATTTGCAAAGGGATTGAGAGAGGCGTGAAAATACCTTTTAAAGACTGACAGTCCAAGGAAATTTCAATACAGCTGTGTGCACACTGTTTCCTTGGAAACCATGCCTATTCATTCGTGTTTATAAGGCTATAATGGAGATTTCCTTTCACACAGACACGGGACACGGAAAGAGGCCACAGGAGAACAGTCTGACCAGGAGCTCTTCCTCAAAACTGCTGCAAACATTAAAACACACACACTTTCTAGTCAAGCAGTTCTTTAGCACGACTGACATCACACTTCAGTGGGAGGAGGGTAAATCTTCAACATTTAAATAAAAATACATACTTAATGGGCTTTGAAAGAGTCAGCCCACCATGGAAAAGGGAAGGCAACACTGTTTGTCAACTGAATTTCTAATTTGCTTATTCTCAGACACATTTTCCAACAGCCAGGGTAGAGGATCCCGAGCATCCCGAGGAACACATATATCATAGTGCCCTGTCTCAATAGAGCACGATACAGGTTTACACATGACAGTAACGAATTTTAGAAGCAAACGGTGAAGGTGGGTTTTAATGTCACCTTGCCACAGATTTGAATCACCTGGACAGGGAAATTGTTCTGACCTCCTCAACTGATGCGGGCAGGTGCACTCACCCCAAATGTGGGCAGCACCTTCTGGTAGCAGTCCCAATAAAAAAGGGCCTTTTGCTCACTTGGCCCTGCCTCCTGTCACTAAGTATATCTGCCCTGTTGCTGTGGCTGATTTCGGAGCTAGGGTCCATCACTGACTAAGGACTAGTCTCAGGGCTGTGGCCCCAGATTGGGACTTCTGAGGCACCTGACCTTGTGGACTAAGTGTCAACTGGGTTTTGACCTCCCTGATGTGAGAGTCACTGTGGGGCCCCTCCAACTGCTGAGGCTTCAGCCTCAACACTGATCATCTACCAGGTTTTCACCTCTCAAGAGTGAGAAAACTTCTCTCTCTCTCTCTCTCTCTCTCTCTCTCTCTCTCTCTCTCTCTCTCTCTCACACACACACACACACACACACACACACACACACACATTTACTGGTTCTGCTCCAGGAGAACCCTAAGGCACAAACATTTGTTTCAAGGGTAGCACTGGAGCTCAGTCTAAGGCCTTCTCTGCTATGCCTGGACCCCACGGACGGCCAGACTCAGGGTAGGTGCTTTGGACAGACTCTCTGAACCGTACTGTTCTTGAGGTCACTTCTCTGATGACATGTAACGGAGAGATGCTGTCACTCGTGTCCACTTGAGTCAGGTTTCCTGACTCACACTAACACAAATTTCCAACTCAATAGTTGTCCCTCTGACCTATGCACAGCAGTAAGAGAATGTCTCCAGAGGAAAAACACTGTCCTTTTTAGGATTACTCCCCAGGTCTCCCCATACACTAAGACGTTCCTTCTCTTAGGCATAAAAGTTGGGAGGGGAACTTGCTATTCCAGTATTAAAAGGAACCGAATGTGTTAATGCAGGGTTTATAGAGGCATTTGTCCCTATTTATAGCTCCCTAATAGCTGAGAAGGCAATTAGCTCCATTCTACCTGTTCACAGCATAACAGGCTTCCCTAATCACACTGTCATTAGCACTGCTTTGCCTTATTCCTACCAGTGTGAGCTCTGAGAGGGTCCCCCTGCCTGGGGGCAAGTGGGAGTCCTCTATTTCACACCACTTAATTACTCTCAACAAGGTGATAATTTCTTATCAGCCAGAGGATAAAAGCCAATAGTTTCTCATAAAATGAACATACTTGAAATAAAATTATGAATTTACAAGACAACTCGAGAATTAGCTGTGTTTAGAGATTAAAATTTATCTTTAAAAAATAGGTGTTACATGATTCAATTGATGTCCTAGGGTCTTAAATGTTTTTAGCTCTTTATTATTCTATTTTTGGCATGCGTTTGAAACCCAAGTCTCGGAGGACTGCTACTCCAGCGACACTGAAAACATGAGAGCGGCTTAGTAAAGAGGGTTGTGTAAATATTCACGACGACAGGTGTGCCGGGCACCAGGCAGAGCCTGAGAGCACAGGGCCTCTCTTTGCTCTGCGGCTGCATCTGTGGAGGCTCACCTGTTGTTTCCCATTGGGGGTGGAGGGGAGGCAACATGATCATGGGATTGGCAGAAGAGAAAGCTAGAGTGTGGTGGTTGGGTTGGGGCAAAACAAGGGAGTCTGTCACTTTCCAAACACACGGTGCAGACTTTTTGCCCTTCAACTTAATAACTCTACAACTCTTACACAAACCCACTGATTTCACAATTCCACTTGTGAAGTAATAGCAAGCTACCAAGGGTTATTTAAGAAAGAAAAACCTGTGTGTACGCATGTGCAAGGATGGCCATCATACAATGATGTGTACAAATCAGAGGGGACTAGGCACGCATGTACGCATGTGATTATCTCACCCTTAAAAGGACGTACCAGTGTGCTATAACACAGACTAGACATTCACTGGAAGATGGCTCACGGACTAGGAGAAGTGGCTTGTGTATAACTTTGTGATACCGGAATTTTTATGACTAAATTTCTAATAAAAATCCAGCATGTTTAACCTAAAACAGTATCATATGCAGAAAAGAGCAAGGGCGCCATTCTTCCCATGGCCTGTTTTTCTGGCAACTTGGATTTCGGGGGAGTTTTCACCACTCTCTGATATGACTGGCTCACTATTTTGAAGTTGATGGTGCAAACAATTAGCTCTTGCTAGACCAAGGGTGCCTGTGTAAATACCCATTGGTAATCATTCTGTTAAGTATGGCTGCGCTTGTTTCTCTGGAGGAACTCCGCACACCCTGTGTGAGTTCACTGGAAGAAGAGTTTTGGAACTTGCACCTGCTGTCTCCCAGATGCTCTCCCCCCACCCACCTGCTCTTTGCTGAGTTTGCTTTGGGTTGTTACGCTGCAATAATTGTCACCCTAAGTACAACCATGTCCAACTTCTGCAGGTCTTCCTAGCAAACTGCTGACACCAAGGTCGCCAACAGACTCTCTTCTGCAGACTTTCTTCTCGACCTTCGCACGCCTGCCTCACATCACACACCTCTTTCTGCATTTTGCATGTATGTACCAACTGCATTTTTTCACTGGACTAAGATCCCAGAGATTATCTAGATGCATCTATATACATCACTATTCAATGAAGCTGTTAAATAAAATTAAATGGCAGAAACTGCTTAGTTAATAACAATACTTGCCTTGCCAGGCAGTTTTTCTTATCAGTAATAGTCACATTTAGGTTATGACATTCCTGAATTCCTCAGAGTAAGACACTCAAAATCAAAACAGCAGCAGAACTAAATTGCATTTGAGTCATCATTTATGTTCTTCCCCCAAAGGAGGAACTTACATAGAGATGGCAGAGGCTCGCATGCCTGAAGGCCACGTCTGAGAATCCCAGGCAACACGGGCTAGGAGCGGCACACAAACCATTCTCTTTAGTTGTGACTAAAGGATAATTTACTACACCCCATGCCCATTCTCATCAAAAATGGAGAACTTCCAGCCAACTACCCTGGACCTGAGAACTAACACATTAATCTGACATCAAACTCCAACACACTATGCACATTTGCACCAAACCAATTGTCTGTATTTGTTCCCTGATGTGATGACAACAAACATGGGCTGCTTTGATGCAAACCTCCCTAAATTCCACCTGAGGCCCCTGATGGAAGAGGGTTCACGTGGCTTTAAGCACCTGGGTCACTGCTGCCGGCTGTGCTTCCGCCATTCTATCATTCCTCTCTACCGCATTCACAATTCTAAAGCCTCTGGCAAGGAGAAATTACTCTGTCATTTCTCCAGTGTTATCAGGGCCATGCAGGGAGTTAGGTGCCATATGGTCTGGGAGAAAGGCCCCTATGACCTGCAGAGTCGTCCTGGGTCCTACCAAAAGGCTGAGGCTGGCAGCCGTTAGAGTACAGGTGTACTGGCCTTTCCTAGCTGCAGGCACTCCCAGGCATGCTTTGCTTTCACGTGATCTCAGCCTCTCCTGGCTGCAAGACTCTCGCTGAGTCTCTATTCCCTCCATATTTCCTGTGCAGATCTTTATCAGCTCATCCAGGGACAGTAAGAGTGTAGCTTTGCTCATCTCTGCATACAAACAGTGGGTTTGGGCTGGTGACTCACAGGCAAGTTCTTAAATGTGTGCAGCGAGGGGTGCAGACTGACACCCCATCTGCATTTCTTTGCTATGCTCATGAGAAAGAATCAGATGAATTTTGAAGATAATAAATATTCCAAAGTAGATTTAAATGTCCTGGAAAGCTCATATTTCATTACTGTGATGGCTATTCTTGGCTGTCAACTCTACTACATCTAGAATTAACAAAAACTTAAGCATCGAGCGCACCTGTGAAGGGTTTTCTTGATTGGATCATTTGACATGAGAAGATCCACCTTAAATCAGGGCCACAGCTTCTGGTGGCAGCCTATATAAAGGACAGAGCAGAAGGAAGCTCTTGCTCTTTGCCTGCATGCCCTCAATGGAAAATCTATTCCTTCACTAGTATTTGAGCCTACTTCTATACTGAACACCAGCTGAGACATCCAGTGTCATACGCCAAACAGCTGTTGGGTTCTTGGACTTTCTCTTGGGAGACAGTCATTGTCAGAATAGTCATGTAAGCCATGATAATAAAATGTTACAGATATTCATTCCATCAGTCCTGTTTCTCTAGGGAACTCTGACGAATACAATTACATTCAGAGTGCCCTTCAGATGGCCGGATAGAAACGAGGCACACAAACACGAGGTTCTGAATAGAAACAGAGTACACAAACAATAGCCTTGGAGGGGTTCAAATCGTCTTATGTATGCGAGCAGGCGACTTGAGCATCAGCAAACCTTTTTCCACAGCTTACTTCTATGCCTCCTCCTGGTTGTCAAACCTCTTGTCCCTCCCCTGTGCTTCATGTGTGGTGTCTTTCCTAGCTTCCTCTCTTGGAATAGAGAGATGCCTTCTTCCTGCTTTTCCCCTCCACCAGATGTAACCAACAAGCCCACATTGCTACCTTCCTGTATTCCACAGTGGGACTCTACAGCATACCCCATTCCAGATCTGTTGGTTTATATATTTTTTTCTTCAGTCTTTAGGCTCAACTAGAATGTGCTATGTAGATCAGGCTGGCCTTTAACTTGCAGTGATCCTCCTGCCTCTACCTCCAGTGTGCTAGAATAACAGGCATACATGACTACACCCAGTTCCCATATTTCTATTTTTATGGTGCTGGGGATTGAACCCAGGGCCATGTGCAAGTATTCTAACAGAAGCAAGCTAGCATTCCCGCATGGAGTCACCTTGCCAGCCCCGTTCCCAGTGTTGCTTACCTTGCTGGCTTTCAGGATGTTGATCTGTTCTTCATAGACTGTATCCCTATTTTTCTCCAGAAAGCCATCGGAAAGGTACTCCACCTGAGGCCATGGCAACGAAAGGGAAACCCGTTAGCGTGCCAGGAGCCATGGCAGCTTCTTAAGTAATTTCATCTCATCTAGCAACATTTTCTAAAAGAGCTAAGAGTAGATGGAGACCCACAGATGTCCCTGCTTAAAATGCAGATCTGATAGGTTGAGATTTACACAGAGGCAATTGAGTACTCATTTGGCAGAAGGAAATGCTGTTTTAAAAGGGAATTCCCTTAAGAAAAACTTCATTGGGGCTCCATGAACACAGCTTCTCAGCCAGCAGCCTGGACGCATTGAATCAGGATATGCAATTACATGCACATTACCACCTAAGAATTCAGTCAAAATCCATTTAGCAGTTCAGTGTCTATCCCTATCACTGGGATCAGTTCAGCTGCTCCAGAAGGAACGCAAATGGTGTAAGTACGTTGTCTTGACCCCCCCTCTTCTCAGGCTCAATGACAGGAGACTCCTAACTGCTCCACTACTGCTGTCCTCCCAGGAGAGCAGCCCTCAATTACTACCTGCTGTGCAGGTGACCGAACAGCAACTGTGCTAGCATATGCTCATCTTGAGCCTCATCTTGACAGTCTGGTATAACAGAGTTTGGGCCAGGGCAGGATGGGAAGAAAGTCAGAGGAGAATCTACCTACAACCCCAGGCCACTGGAACTCACAAGGACCACTTCCTTAGCCTGGAAACCCTTTATTCCTCCTACTGTGGGCCTAAGGTGTCCTAGGTCAACCATGAGGGCAGATACCTTGTCTGCGAAGTGGACGACAATGAAGGCTGTGTTGGACATGCGTGGTTTCTGGAAGTGCTGGCTGCTGGAGTGCCGTTCATAGAGCTTCTGGGCCCAGTTCTGGTCAGTTCCTTTGGGGACCTGGAGAAGCACAAAACTGGATTCAGTGCCACATGAAGCAGGACAAGGCAGCAGAACAACATAGCGGTGGGTTGGAACCTGGAGTCAGCTCTCAAGCCAGGATACTAACTGACTGTGGTATGAACAACTCAACAGCAAACTCTTGGGATCCTGCTATGAAAGGTCATTGACCTGTCGTGTGTAAGCCAGCATCTGGAGGAGGGTATCGAGCCTCAAAGAACAAGCTAGCCAGCAGAAAGGGAAGGTCAAGGAGAGGATGAAGACGGACACGGAGGGGCAGAATCCCATCTGTGGAGCTGTCTGAAGACGCTCCTTCTTGCAGTAGTACTCCCATTCCCTTCAGCACCAAGCTCCTGCTCACTCAGAAGCGGCATAACTAGTCTATACTCCTGGCCCTAGCTCATCCGTACTACTGTCCTGACTCAGCTTGTTGCCCTCTCTTCAGAAGCCTTTTCTGGCCATTCTTTGGTTTTGTGTCTTTCTTCTTTGGAATCCCTAACAACTGAACTTACAAACACAGGCATACTATTGCAGCTCCCCGTTAGTTTCTGGATATTGTTAGTACATACTATGAATCCATAGAATCAGCTGACTGTCTTAGATCTTTTCCCACACATCAAAGGACTGAGAACAGGTTTCTGGTCACACTCTGTGTGATGCTTCACTTGTTCCCTGTCCCCCAAATGTAGATCTGGACTTAGAGGTGTCACCATGAGACAAACCCTCAGGGACAGCTTCTTTCTATCTCTCTACAGATGGCTTCCAAAGTAAACAAGCAACTTGCTCCACTGAAGCGTCAACAGACTGCTGACTGTGCTCTGCTCTCAGCCTCCATCAGAGACGCTTGTTTTTGCGGTAGCTCATGGAGTCACAACTGGTGCAAGTGTGCAGAATAAGTGGCAGTGGAGGAGAATAAGTAGGACATCTATATCACACACACACACACACACAAAGGCAAACACGGGGGTGGAGCTGGGGGTGTGCACACTCAGGAAACATCCTGGATGTTTGGTGGAGATAATATAAGTTCCAGAACTCTTGGAGATGTGCCGTGAGTTATTGGCATGACATGGCCACTGCAGTCATGAGCTCACCGAAGTTACCTGCACAAGATTGGTCCCATTAGCATGTTTAGGGGAGGGACTCACAGGGCTCTGCCTCTCATCATCAGTCTACAAGCAGCTAATGGAGTCATTTTCTTCAGTGGTAAAGCCACTGGTCCAGTTAAATAACACCCTGGCCCCCACATACACACACACACATACAAGCAGCACTGGATGCACTGGAATAAAACAAACAAACACCCAAAACAAAGGCACCGAAGTAGGAGGGACCCGATAGAAGTAGAAGGGTTTTGGAGAGACAGAGTGTGGGAATGATAGCAGAGAAAAAATGGGGCCGGAAGGAACACGCACAGTCAGGCACAGTCAGCGTGCCTGCAGTTCAAGCATGACGGCAGCGACTTATCCAGTGAGACATCACTTGCTCTGGTGTCCTCCACTCCCACTGACAGTCCTCGGTTACAGGTCCCCACTGTCTCTCCTTCATAACTTTGTGTCGTGCTTTCAGATAAGGTCAGATTGGACCTGACCCTTACAGTGGTAATTTAAAGAGGGCTTTGCTCAGTTAATAAGATGTGCTCCAAAAGGAAAATGCTTACAGATGTGGAAACAAACTTCTTAGGTCCTTGGCAAGCAAACTGATTATCCTCCAGATTCAATCTGGTGTAACTAGTTTTGAATCCCCTGTGCCATGTGCCATCGGAAATTCAAAGAAAGAAACCTCTTTCTTGAAGGAGGAGGCTATTAATTGTGTAGGGCAGACAATAAAATACATTTAATTCAGCACTTTCTATATATACTCCTTTATATTTGTCTCCAAGAGTTCTGTTTTAGAACTACCAGGTGTGGGTGAAGGAGGAGTCAGCAGATAGTGGGGCTCGTCAGGACCAGGCAGGCCAGCGCCTGGGAGCAAAAGGGACCTCAAGGGACTGGTCCAACTGGGTCAGACAGAGCTACACAGAGAAGCTCCACTAAGCAAATGCTGCAGTCTGTTAGCAACCAAATCACCTTGCCTTGAAAATGCACTTGGACTTCAATGAGAAAATCTTATGATCCTATATAGTCACTACTTAGATGAACTTGAACAGTCAGAGGAGACTGATCAAAGTGATGTGTATACATATTTTCTGACTATGATCTACCTCTCCTGTAATTCCCCATTCACTTCCAACTAAGATCAGCCAGCAGGGATTCCCAGTTAAGAGTCTTATTTCCCAATTAAGAGTCTCATTGCAGCAATAACCAATGTCCACAGTGCTTATTGGCCATAGTTTCAACACCTCTTCACTGTATAAACTCAGTTATTTCCCTATCACCCTATGAGCTAGGTATTGTGCATATACACACCTCAGAGATAAGGAACTTGAGATAAAAGGTTAGATAACTTGTCCAATACACAGTAGCAGGCCGGGGGTGGAAGCCAGGGAAGGCTGGCTCTGGGATGTGTGTCCTTCACTACTCTGCTTCTTGGCCTGGCAACAGTGTCTAAGGCAACCATGAATGCAGGCTCAGGTGAAAAAGCACTTATCTCCAAACATATTTTCACACAAATAAAATTTAATCAGCTGTGGGAGAAAGAAAATCTTGTATTTGAACACAGCCTGTGTTACGGCTATCGCTAGCTCTAGAATGTATGGGGGACCAAATTCTTTAAGACCAAATTCATACACGGTTGCACGCAGGGTTCCTTACACCCCTCTTGAAGCATCATGGAGAACACTGGACCAAAGCCTGGTTCCAGCTCCATCCCTCAGATGCCTAAACCCTCTGGCCTGTGGTGCCAGCTTTCACTTATTGGGAGCTCACAACCCATCCAGAAGAGGCAATTCTGTGGAGACAGCTGAGGTGAGGTGAGGCAATGGGCTGGTGCTGATGCTTTCACTGCAGGGCAGAGCGGGTGTTTTGATGGCAGGGGAAGTGTTGGTCTGCAATGCTGAATGCACCGAATGCACTGAGCTGGATGCCTCAAAGGTTCACACTGTGTTACATCTCAATAAAGCTATTAAAAGCACTTTACTCTAGGCTATTAAGTAGCCTTTTTTAAAAAGGAGGCAGTGTTAGGGAATGGAAAGCTTTTTCTAACGTCCTTGAATAAGGATTATTTCACCACAAACATTGCCCCTGCCTGTCCCCCAAAGAACAGCAGACCAGAGGTGACAGCTAAGGGCTCCTTGACCATTTATTTACCCCTGCTTTTGTCCCTGTGCCCCTGGGCCACTGCTACAGTGATGGCTTTCTGGGGTGCTTATATGCTGTCTTCTTTCACCTTATGCCTCTTGTGCCCTCACACATGTCTCCCATAAACTCTCAAGTCACCCTGCACCAAAACATCCTCAGGTCCTCTGACCTAAAAAAGTATCACTGCTACCTCCTCCTCATTTCTGTCTTGAACTGACCCTGTCTTCTGAGTGCTAGGACTAAAGGAGTGTGTCACTATGCCCAGCCCTGTAGAATATTTCTATCCCCTCACTACCACAGAACCCAGCTGGACCCAGGACTCTCTGGTTCCACAGTTCTCTAGGGAGGTGGTTGCTTCTTCTGCACCTGACTACACTGCACTGCTAACTGGGCCTTCACTCCGCCACCCTCAGCAAACACCCATGTGATCAGCCACGTGACTGCCAGATCTAGTCATGCCCCATGCCCTACTTCCCCTCACCCAGCGATGTCACTTCACCACAGCCTGGCACATGTGGGGTTTGGAGTGACAGTGATCCAGTGTCCCCGCGACCTGAGAATCCCTTCTATGACTCCGGACTCTGCTCCCAGCCCTAAGCAGGGTGTTGGCCAGGGAACTCCTCCATTCCTTTCTGGTCCTTGACCTCAGCAAACACACCTGCACCTAAGTTACCTTCCTTCCTATTCATAGAAGCTGCTGCCACCCCCACCCTCTACCAGCTGGGGACTCACTGCAGAGGCCTGTTTGTCTCCTTCACAGAAAATCCAGGCTGCCAGGCAGGAAATTAAAAACTACTATAGGGGGAGAAGATGTAGCTAGCTCCCTGGAAAAGAACTGGCCTTGCATACGGGTCTGATGTGCAACCCGCAACATATACACATTCACACTCACACACATACAAATTTTTAAAAAGATTAAAAAGGAATTCCTACTTGAATATTCAGAAATTTCTCTGCACCTACTCACCTTCTGCCCTAGGAAGAAGATCTTCTAGGAAGTCACCGGCACTGGCTTCTTGACAGTCTAAGTTCCCACTAGCTTGGTAAGTGGGAGACTAGGGCTTTCAGCAAACCTTCCCTTATCAGGATCAGGAGGCCTTGTGTGGAAATAGCAGCCACACGGCCCAGTATCTGTCTGAAGCATCCCTATCCCTGCTGTCGCTCAGCTAAGTCTCCACTACCCCAGCTTATGTCCCTCTCTGCCTGCTGTGGGACTCAGACTTCAAACACAGGCTCTGCCCCCTGCCTTGCCCTGGGCCCTGTCTCCCACTGCCCTCTCTTTTAGCAACCATGATGGGTACCTCTGCTTCTTCCCGACAATCAGATTCAACCCCAGCCACGAGATTTCACTTGCTCCCTTGCATCACACAGGAGCGCTCTGTCCGGCACTAGACCTGAAGCACTCACTGACAACAGGAGCAGTATTACCTTACACTCTTCGTCCAACAGGTCCAGGATACCCAGCTTTGCTTCTATGAGGTCGATACAAGGTTGGTTATCATAAAAGTCAATCAGGGTCCACGGAATCTGCTCCTTCATGTATTCCTCTTGCTCCAGCTTGAACACATGCTAAGACAAGAAACAAAAGGCCACGGTGAGTGCACTACAGACGGACGACACACGTGGCAGTTATCTTCCCAAGCTCTTGTAAAGTTCTCTGTCTTGGAGGATGGCCGACAGCTGCCAGAAAGGTATGGATAAAAACTCACAGTCATGAGTGGAAAGAACAGAGCTCAGTTTGGTAATTTCCCATTCCTATGTTACCTTTGTCTTAGGATATTATAATCCTACATACATTGCTGGACCCTAGCCAATTCAAGGAGTCCTGCATCTGGCTTTCAGTACCTTAAGTGCCCAAAGCTCATGCTCAGAGAGGAGTGGGTCAATCAAGGGCGATAATTTACCCTCTCCACCCATCTGCCTGAGTCCCGGTTCCTACCCCAGCAATGGAGAGCCAATTCCAAAATAGGAGCATCACCAAAAAGGGGGGAGCAGTCAGAACAGGACCAACCACATCATTCGCAGAAGGGAAGTGACCTGGGTGTTATGCTAGGGAGACAGTGAGTCACCTGCTCTGGCCACCTAGGTCATATATTGTGCCTACCGAATTGAACTGTTGCTGGAGCTTTTCATTGGCATAGTTGATACAAAACTGTTCGAAGCTGTTAATCTCGAAGGTCTCAAACCTGCGGAAGGAAAGAGGTGAAGCTGCAGGTAAGATACGTCATCCATGGAAGCAGTCCGTGGGACTTAACAAGGCTGCCTTCCTCCTCATGCCACCCTGAACTGCCACCTTCTTCCCTGTGCACATAGACTTCTGTTGTGGATATCAATGCTGCAGTCTTGGGATTAGAAACAGAGGCATCAGCACCTTCATTTATAACCGATAAAGGACTTGTCAGCAGGAAATTAAAGAGAGGACAGACAATGAGCTCG
Source organism: Chionomys nivalis (assembly GCF_950005125.1). NCBI lineage: Eukaryota > Metazoa > Chordata > Mammalia > Rodentia > Cricetidae > Chionomys > Chionomys nivalis. The sequence continues at coordinate 12,547,695 of NC_080099.1, forward strand.
ACCATGATTCTCTTGCATAGCGGCAGGTCTTTTCTTGGTGATATTTATAAAAGAAAACCAGACACACATTTGACTCCTGTTTTTATCATTTAACTTTCCAAACACGTCGCCACACTAGTCTTCAAAGGTACCAGTTTCAGGTCTGTATGGCTGAGAACTGGGAATTGCAGAGGTGCCTGGATTGGGGCATACAGGGGACATGTCTGATGCCACTTCTCAAACCTAGAACACAGGACAGGCACCTCTTCCTGCTCACCAGCACTGTCTGAGTCAGGAAGAGGTGCCAGTACTGTCCCTGGTGAGGAGCTGGAGGTACAGTAGTGGGGAAATAGCTCTCTGTGTAGAGGGACTACCAAAAATAGATTCACCAGATGCCCTACAGGCCCAGAGCAGTGTGCAGAAACCCTCTGGCTTCCCCAATCACCACCTCCCCACCAAGGTCTAAGACATGGAAAAGGGGGAAATCACTTTCACATCAAAGGAATCAGCTGATTGGAGTCAGCCACATTAAAGTACAGCCTTTGGCCATGCCCACATGGGAAAAATGACTTCAAGTTAATAAAACAAGATCAAAGACTCAAATGCTATGATGAGTCACTGACCCATCACAATGCAGCCCGGGGAACAGTTATTACCCAGTGGAATGGCCCCTCCCGGTCCAGATAGCACTTCTGTAGACCAAGTAATACCACTTAGAACCCCAATCATCCCCCTTTCCACCCACAGTGGTAGCTGATGACTGTCCAACCTAGAGGAAATTTAATTAACATAGCCTACAAGGAAGATTAAAGAGTGAACCCAGCAAATGGCCAGATAATGGCCACTGGATGTGCTGGCAGGGCCAACCCTAAGCTCTATGGATAGAGGATTTGAGTATCTTCCACTTGTCATTTTTTAAAAAAAGGTTTACACTGGTAGCGCTCCACAAAGAACATTCTCATTAACTTGAGATGGCTGAAATTAGCTCATAATTGCCCTGTTTCTAGGATATTATCTGGTAACAATTCCTCTGCCATCTACCATAACTGCTGTAAGGCTGGAGATGAATGAGAGGCTTGGCTGACTTGGAAAATGACTAAGACTCTCAGTCTCAGAAACACACGGTCAGGGAGACAGGAGAATATTTCCTTTCCAGCAGAATTATATTTGTAGTAATTCTGTCCATCAAAAAAAATGACTCAAAAGTAAATGCATTTAGTCTATAGCATTAAAATGCCACAAGGAAATTTACATACAGGAGGAAAATGATCTGTGCTGAGAAGAGTTAGGCCAGAAGTCTCAGCGGGGAGGAAGGAGAACACACAGAAAGAGGCTGAGACACAGCACCGGTCCTTCTGGTGGTGCAATGACCACAGCACTGTTTCCTTCTGTGTTAAAGATGCAACTTGAGCAATGTACAGTTTCCTTCTCATTGGACCCAATCTCAGGGAGGAGTGAGAGCCACAAAGGCCTCTGAAAACACAGCAAAATTCAGTGCAAGATGAAACCATAGACAAGGACATGCCTTGGCTCTGGGTTAATTATTTACCTCCATGAACCTCCTGCCCCACAGAATGGAGAAGGCAGAGTGGCACATACGGCTTGGAGGCTGGGCAACAGCATCTCCTCTGGAGTGTGGGTTGGAGGAACCAGGGCCTTGGGCTTCCACCTTTGGCAGAATGTAGAGGTGGATATGGGCTTCACAGGGGAGGGCTGAACAGCTCACAGGAAGCCTACCTTGGGGAAATTTGTTCTAGATGAACCTTCAAAATCAGGCATCATGTATGGGTGCCTTTTTCAGGTCCTTTCCTACCCTAAAGCCATGCACTCTCCCAGGGGCACCCTAGAGTCTGACAGAGAAATGGATATACTCCTCTGTCTACCAACCATCCTCAGTCTGTTCATCAAATGGCAGGGCTTCCACCTGTTCCTGTGCTTGTGTATGTCCTGTCTACAGCTTGTCCTTCTGCAAGACCCCAGTCTAAGGCACTGGTGGAAGAAGAGCAGCCCCTGCCAGTGTCTTAATCCCTGGGTCATTTTTATGCCTTATTTCCATGGGGATCAGAAAATGCCCACTGTCGGGTACTAAACGTCTCCAAACCCAATAGCCAAACTTCTAAGAACCACAACGAAGAGCAAGCAATGATTCCTTTTCCCCAGATGACGACCAGAAATCTGTTCACAAGGCATTGGAGTAGATAAGAACCTTTTGGGGGTGTGGTAGTTTGAAAGAAAATGGCCCCCAAAGGTTGTGGCACTATTGGGAGGTGTGGCTTTGTTGGAGTAGATGTGGCCTTGTCGGAGGAATTGTGTCACTGTGGGGGTGGACTCTGAGGTTTCATACATGCTTAAGATACAGCCCATTGTCTCAGGTTGCTTCCTGTTGTCAGTGAGATGTAGGACTCTCAGCTACTTCTCCAGCACCATGTCTGCCTGCATGCCACCATGTCTCACCATGTTCCACCATGATGACAATGGCATGAACCTCTGAGCTGTAAGTGAGCCACCCCAATGAAATGTTTTCCTTTATAAGGGTTGTTGTGGTCATAGTGTCTCTTCACAGCAATAGAAACCCTAAGACATGGGGAGTATTAACTTCATCTACCCTAGGCTCTGAGAGGTGAGGTTACAGTATCATGGAGGCTGAATATAGACAGAGGAAAAAACTGGGGCTTCATCTGAGCAATCAGTTTTATGGGGGGCATCTTCTAAAGGACTAACAGGTATACACAACCTATGGGTTACATGTGACCAAAGATAGCTGTAAATATAGCCCCTAACACGGAATCATAAACTTTCTTAAAACAGTGATTTGTGACTTTCATGTATGCATTCGCGTGTATGTAGGTATGGGCACACATGTATGGGGTGGGCACACACACATGCATGTGCCTGTGGATGACAGATGTTAGTGTATGTAGTCTTTCTCAATCACTTTTTCACCTTTTTTTGAGATAGTCTCTCACTGAACCTGGAGCTCACTAATTCTGTTAGCCTGTTTGGTCAGAAAGCCCCAAGGATCCTCCCCTCTCTGGCTCCCCAGCATACCCCACCTTTTTTTTGATAACTTGACCGCACAGTTCTACAGCATAAACCTGGAGGATGATAGCATTGCTTTGCAAAGTCAAAGGGCTGGACACCCCTGCACGAGACCAGGAGATTGCACAGGCTTTGGAGTACCCCAGGATGTAAAGTTCTCCTGGGAATCTTCAGATGCCAGGATAGGACAGATCAACATAACAGTATCACACCGTCTCTGAGGTCTAACATTGAGGTTAGCTAGCTAGCTATGGTTACTCTAAAGTTGACAATGTCCTGTGACCCTCTAGGCCACCAAGAACTGGGATACTTTCGATAGGCCAGTGGGTAAATTCAGTCACAGAGTTTGTTCCCCTTCAGCACCCACAGGTTCAGGAGAAGCTGGGCAGGCTTCTTTGAGTAACTATATTAGGCCTGTACAGTCACCTGCTCTGGAGAGGGAAACCTAAGGCAAAACAAACCAATGACACAAAGAAGATTTTCTTTCACCAGCAAATGAAGGCAATGATAGATCTAAGAAATTTGCTTACAAATACAGGGCGGTACATCTACAAAGTAGAAATGGCGCACGTGAAACTCCCCTCCACTAAGGGGTTAATGTTAGAATATGCACTACATTCCTGAAACCCAAAAGCAAATATTAAAATACCCTGGATTTTATAGTGAAGCACAATGAACCCTGGCATTCATACTTATTTCTGGACTGTGAGTACATGTGATAAAATGCTTCAGCTTGCTGCCTTCTACTGTGATGGGCATGACTTTGAACTATGAGCTAAGACAAACCCTCTCTTTTGTTGGTTTTATTAGAGTATTTTGTCATAGCAACAGAGAAAAAAATAAAAATAAATAGTAACTCCCATATCCTTTTTCCCTTAGTTCAATCCCCCTACTTCTTACTCTGGCTTCTCTTGCAGTGCTCCTCGGAGTGCCTGGCTCACCTACTGCATCCTGCACTGTCCTCTGCCCAAATGGACTGGCTGAAACCAAAGCTTGGCAATTGAAAGCTAAAGTCAAAGACAAAAAATAGTGTGGATTTTCCCCAAATTGAGCCATTTATTTTTTGACGCCTCAAGGATGAATAACAGATTACCCTTGTAACCAATAAAGTCAACAGAGGCAAATGCTGGCTAATCCATGTGTAAGGAAATGCCAGCCAAAAGCTGCCAGGCTGTCCTCTATCAATGTCCAAGCCTGCTTGGCAGGAAACATCCCACAGGGAGTTTCATAAGTCCTTAGTTAGAACAGCTTGGCTTGGCATAACTGTTCTGGGCATTGCTTATCTTGCACTATTCTGGAGAACATAAAAAAGAGCTAAAGAAAGCAAAGGCATTCTGATACCCAGGCACTGGGTGTCTGGAACTCCTGCTCAGAAGGCCTGCAGAGAGCCCAGTGGGTAGCAGTCTTCTAGAGGCAGCCACAACCTTTTCTACTTCATAAGCTACCTGCCAGTCAGCACATGTGGGGTTCAGATGTGTAACGTGGTGCTGGCTCCTATGGTACTTGCTTGCGTCGTGTTTATTTCAGGGTGGGCTCTGATCTGTGGAAACACATTTATACATAAACATGAAGCAGCTCATCCGTAGTTCAGAACTCTGGCCAGCTCTGACTCCACACTAAGACTTAGGGCTGACCTTTAGGGCCGTGTTTGGAAGGACGACCAGGAGACAGTGGATTATAACATCTGGTCCATTTCCCGTAACCTACCTGTGTTACTGTAACAAAATACTCCATCCAAAGCTACTTAGGAAGGAAGGGGTTTTTTTTGGCTCATGGTTGGAGGTTACAGCCCATGGTTTGAAGGAAGTCATAACATCTGGAGCATGGGGCAGGTGGTCACATTGTCCCTTAGGATGATTGCACACCTGGTATCCACAGAAGTCAACATGTGCTCTTAATTACCGAACTATCTCTCCAGCTCCAACACCTTGGGCGTTTTCTACCACCTTGCATGTACATCTTTTCCCAATGATGACCCTTCTGCTTCCCACTTCCTCCACCCAGTTCACAGCTCACCTCCACCAGAAAATTCTCCCTGGCTTCCCTGGCTTTAATCTTACACACCTATCACAGAGTATCTAAACCCTCAGACTCTTCTACAGTCCCAACAGCTTCTTGCATAATGTATCTCTGGACAACACTTAACTTTTCAGCATGTTCCTGAGGTCTTTGTAATTAAATTTAAGTCTTAAATTTAAGCTCCGTGTAATATGGTCCAATGTGGAAGCTGCCAACAAGCTACGGCATCAGTGGGAAGTGGGGGAGCTGGTCTGATCTGCACAGGAAGCGGCCCCTTTGAAGGGGATTCTCCTTTGTACCACCCTCAGTTCCAACCCACCATGCTGTGCTTCACTAGAGAGCCGCTGCTCTTACAATACTGCAGTCTAGGGGTCTGGGTTGCTATTTTAAGACAGAAGCCTTCCTTCTAGGAGAATTGAGTCTATTCTTAGCTTAAAGAGGTCAAGGCAGTTGAGTGAGAAAAGAAGAGCAAGGGGGATACACCCTGTCCACATAATGTCATGAGTCTAGATGGGCCTGAAATAACCCCAAGACAACTGGTGCACAACCTCACTGGAAGCCATAGAAACAAACAGAGAGGGGTTGTGATCTGTAGTCATTCAGCTCTTGGTGGCAGCCTGGCTAGAGAAAGCCCATTTCTTGATGTCTTGTCAGGTATACTTCCCTCCAAGCTATGTGACCTCACCCTGCGGAGATTAGTCATAAATAAAAGCCTGTCAGTTTCCCCGAGATTCCAAAAGGAAGATCATCCTCACAAATGCTAGTATAGAGCACTAGTCTATGCAGAATCGGGCAAAATCCATACTAAAACCATCACCTCCAATGAGGACAGTGAGATCAAGTGGCAGATAGAAATGGGATCTAACAAATACAGAAACTGAGAGAGGCTTCTAGAATGAGGATGGACAAGCCCTTTCTCTCTCAGGGTCTGTTTCCTACTAGTAAAAAATGGATCTGGCCCTGGCAGTATGCAGTTGTAATCCCTGTACTTGGGAAGTTGAGGCAGAAAGATTCCAAGTTTGAAGCCACTCTAGGCCACATAGCAAAACTCTGTCTTAAGAAAAATCAATCATGCTATAGAATTCATGATGGGGGCAAGGCTATCAGTGTTCTGACAGGGCACATCCTCCCTTGGGAGCTGCCACCTGTAAGACACTTGGCGTCTCTGGTTTGGGGTCAACAGTGACTCTAGTTATAACAGCCCCAAATGTCCCTGCACCTCTAATTGTCCTGGCTAGAACCACTAGGAGGCCATCGAGGTCTTTCTTGGTTCCTAAATGCCAGCAGGAGCACATTGATGAGCAGCAGGCAGAGTGGAACCTGGGAGTGCAGGCCTACCCGTAGATATCCAGGACCCCAATGAAGGAGTGCTGCTTAAGAGAGGAGTGCAGGGCCTTGTTGATGTGCTCCACAATCCAGGAGAACAGCTGGGCATAGATGTGCTTGGCCAGAGCGTTGCGCGCGTTGACCACCTGCTGCAGGCTCATGGTCTTGACGTAGGTCTCCGAGGTGGTGACCAGCTTGCGATGGCACAGCCAGTGCTCCATCTGACTGTGCTCTACTCCCAGCAGGCGGCAGAAGTTGCTCAAGTGTTCATCCTGCGGCTGAGGAAAGGAAGACATGATCAGGACGGGGAGGGGAGACAGGCTCCTTTGCACATTTTTCCCTCCTGCCCAGAGGCCAAGTGCATAGCAGGGCACCCATGGAACCCCTTCTCTACCCTAGCAGTTAGTCCCCCACACCCTACATCAGGTAAGTACAGAGCCCGGGTAGCATTGCTTAAACTGATCATCACACCTGCCCCTGACCAAATTACAAAGCCTTAACAAAGTAAAACACTGTGCACTGTTCCTGGTCTTTCCTCAACTGCCAGGTAACGGTCAGGTAACTGGTAGGAGGACAGTACGGATGAAGGGAGCAGCCTGTGAAGCGACAGCTTAGGAATGCAGAGGTGGTTCAGAGCCGGGAGCGAGAAAGTAGCAGATGCAAGCTGAGCACCCAGTACGCATCTGTAGAGGGCACATGCGACACTCACAGCACTCCAGGAAACCAGTTCTCAGTCCCCACTCAAAGCCACCTCCTGTCCTCAGGCTTCAGTGCCCCTTCTGTAACAGGGACCAGACTGGTGACTGTCCTACAGGTTGGGAAGCACCCTGGTGTTTTACACACCAGTCCTCTGAATCCTATGTGACTTCAGTGGGTGTGTTCAGATGCGCTAGTAAGAAACAAGCCCAAACCTAGAGGACAGCGTTTCTCGGCAGTGATGGGATGCAAACAGGCTCCATTCACACAGTGTTCCTACAAACTTCCCAGCTGCCTCAAGGACTGCCTTTGACCTGACCTGTGCTTACCAGTCACACCGCCCACCTTTTAAACTAGGAGAACATCCAAGTCTTCCATAGGGCTGTGAATCATTCCATTAAACCACCTAAGTCTCTTGGGAAATCGTGTTGCCCATTCAGGGAACCCTGTAGAAAACCTACCATCCTTGGTGATTATTCAGACCCTCATCTTGTGGTGCTTGGCAAAGCAGCTAAGCCAGCTTATGGAATCTTTTAAATTCATAACATGATATGTTACTTCCTGATGTCACTAGATTGCTTATGGCTCTCAATTCCTGATTAGGCCAACTGTAGGATTTAAATGAGGGCTTATTTAATAAAAAAATTAACATAGACAATGCTATCATTTCCCCCTTGTCCTCGGGCCATTTATCCCCATCGGTATCTAACCATCTAGCAAAAAGGAGATATTATTATAAGATAGTATGTTAGAAAAGAAAGCTCCTCTCCAAACCCAAAACTAGCGTGTTCCCCAACCTTAGGTGAGAACACACCCTGAAGAGCACACTAACCCAGTGTTACACCAGGTTAAACACAGCTGAGCTCAGAAGTACCAGAAGACAGTTATGATAAGACCAAAGATCCTCATCCCTCTGGGGTCAGGCTCCCCCTTGGGAGCTGCCATTCTGGTCTATCCTGAATTAGAGATGAAGAAGTGAGGCTCCCTGACCACCCAGCGAGACAACCAGCTTGAGTAGGCGTGGCTTGGTGTGTAGAGACCTGTTCTCCAGGCTCACTAAGCAGTTAACGGTGTCATGGCTACTTCTGGCCACAGCCTTCACTTTGTAACCACTCTACCCCTGCCTGTTCCAACATAATGGTACCAATCAGGGTAGAATTTGGAGCCTGCTTGGCAGGCAGCAAGTTCACAGGTGGCAAGTGTCCAATTTGTTCATCTGACCTATTTTTAAGGAATTCTTAATTGCTAGGTACACACTACAGATGGATCCCCTGACATTTGAATGAGTGGTTTGCCTGCAGCAAACAACATGGACCAGCTCCCAAGCCCCCTCCTGGCTCCCAGCCCCCGTGCTAGTGTGGCAGTGATGAAGCCACAGTCAGGGAGCTGACTCTTTAAGAGCCACCAGGGGACAGGTTTCCAGACACCACGGTGGGGACTTCTCTGCTCCCACTCACTCCTGCCTGTTGATTAAAGGTGCTAACATCATGCCATTACATTTAAGTATAATTAGATGACGATAAATCCATGAAAGCAGCCAGCATTATAGACAGCGGGTTAGTTTTATGAGCCTGTATTGCCAAATTCAAAGGGAAAAATTGCCTCTGGTGTCCAAGTAATTGCACACTGCCGCATCTCTAAGGTAACACGGGCAATCACGGAACACATTCTCATGCCTTAATTAAAAATGAAAACTACAGAGCAGAAGGCACATTGCTTAGCAGTAGACAGCAAACCTACTTGTGTACCAGAGGACCATAACAAGGATCCATCTGAAAGGGGTTATCAGGGCATGCTTCCCGTAAGCAACAATGGGCCACTGGCAAGTGTGTGTGGGTGGCCCACATCACGTGATCAAAAGTTTGAGTAGGTAAGACGTGGTACTGGGAAAGAACCCAGCATGGGCCTTGTCCTGGCACGAGCATTAGTCATTCCTTCCTTTAGGAAAGAGGTTCCCCTCTCTGGGATTTATTTAGTTTTGCTCCTCTGTATAGGAAGAGGCATGCTCTGGAAAAGGTTCATTCTGGCCCAAACAACCAGAAAGGCATAAATCCAGAACTTATTGAGATCACCATTAGCTCCGAGTGAAGGCTTCCATACAGGGCTGTGTTCTTCCCCCACCCACAGTGTGTCGAGGAGGAAGCAGGTATTAGGGAGGTGAGGGGGCTTGTCTAAGTTACATTCCTGCGAAATGGCGGGGTCAGGATTTGAACCCTGGCAACCCTGGCGCTGTCATCACTCTCGCAGCCTAGACCTTCAACCTGTGCTCCTAAGTTCACCAACTCAGTTCAGAGTGTATCCTGACGGTACCATCTTCGTACAGACCTCACAAACCTATCAAGCAGAAAGTGATGCAGCAGACACGGCCCTACAGTTCAGTGGTGGTATTGGGGAACAGGCACCAATCAATGATGTCTCCTCATCTGAACACCCGGGAGTGAAGGACTTGTCATGGTATCAGAGACACTGTACCTACAAGCCCAAGGCTGGACTTTCCAAAGAAGTAAACCATCCCTAACACACCTCCGGGACACGTGCTCAGAGCCCCACTTCCTCACCTGCACCCGCTGAGTGTCTCATCACACTGACTCTCATTTTTACACCATTGTGGCCTATACACCTCAATAAATCACCTGCTACCCATTCTAGAGTGCCTCCTGGGCCCTGTACACTGCAAAAATGACTGAGAACAAGTAGACTTATCCTCTTCATCAGTCCGGAAGGGGGGGGAGAAGATGGAGAAGAGAGAGACATCGTGAATAATCACACAAGGAACGCAGTGCCAAGAGGAAGCAGGTAGGCTTTACATGCTGTGAGACTCCATGGCAAGGAGGCCAAGCGTGTCACTCAGGTGGAGAGCTCATGCTGAGGAACCCAAGACTTGATCCCTAGCAACACAGACACACACCAAAAGTTCATATCACCAGCCTAAACCAGGAATGTGTCAATGCATGTCTTCCCAATCTTCCTGGTCCCTTACAGAATTCAGCTGCCCTAAAGATACACAGGGCATTTGCCAGGAAGGGGTGTGCATTTGGGAGGCATGAACACTGCATGCTTTCCTCCCTAGGGCAAAGACCCCAGAGGGCAAATTCTTCACCAGCCTGAAAAACTCATTCCTAGGGTCAGTCTGGGCCTGTATTCACCAGAGAGGTCATGGTCCTTGGAATTCCCCGCTTGCTATCCAGGCATTAATGTGCCATCTCTACTTCACTGCAGGTTCTATGCGCCCCACAGTGCACACATCCACCACAGCTTGTGGGTGTTGGATGTCAGAAACTGCGCTGAGATGTGGCAAGCTCCAGAATCCTCCCTTTCTCAGAGGTACCGTGGCTGCAGAGTCCACGGTGGAGAGGGCACCAGCGCACCCACAGCAATATTTCTCACTTAAGGACAATGTGTGAGGCTGGGGAGGAACTCTATTGAACCCTAAGAGAGTTCAAGTCTTTTCCTCCCTAGAGGCAGGGATATTCTGAACTTCTTTTAACTCTAGTGCCACACAAATAGCAGTATCAGTAAGTGGGAAAGGCAACGGCTTAGGCTTGTGGCATGGTCACACACCTACATCTGAATTTTGTAGCGACATCTTTGGACTTTTCCTAGAATCTGGTTATTTAAATCCCACATCCCGAGAAGCAAGATCACACTTTACACTTCCTTCTAGGCTAGTCACAAATAGGTGCCAATGTGGAAATGTGGCCGATGCACTTATTCAAGGTCAGAGTGTCAGTTTAGCCATGGTCAACAGTATTAACTTGCAGACAGGACACAACAGCTGCTGTCTACCCCATCACATGGACTCCCGCCAGCATCCTCCATTACACACACACACACACACACACACACACACACACACACACACACACATTCCTGTCTACCGCAAGTCCACTGTGGCACTAGGCTCAGGGGAAAGGACCTTTATTGGGAGCCTTTAAGGAGCTGTCATAGCTGGTAGGCCTTTGACTGAGATGCTTTGCTTAATATTCTGCCTCAGGCTGGGAAAAGGTCAGCACGTGCCATCCCAACATGGCCATCCAGTTAGAATGACTGCTCTTTAGAAGCAGTCACAATGGCGGTGTCCAGTACTCCATTTCCGTGCTGTGAAGAGCTCAGGCTGCAGCCCGCAAGGTACTCAACAGATTGATGACATTGTGTAAAATTCTATGTACCTCAGAGTATTTGGAAAATAAACCCATCAAACAAATTTATTGACTAGCCACTAAATCCCATGCCACAGTGATAGAAACTTGATGGCAGCTGATTTAAAATGGATTGGTTCTTAAAACTTTATCAGTGAGAAAATAGACGTCATTATTGCTCAGAATAAATAACCAAGGGGTGCCCTCTAAGCACAGAAGCAAATGTCCATGGTGTCAGGCTGGAGGATTTGAGTTGACTGCACATTTTACCTCTGGTGCCACTTACTGGTATGCTGCAGGAATCCCCATCACGCTCTGACTGAATCTCCACACTTCCAAGATGCAAGATGGAAGCAATTATCTTAAAGATGCTTATTTGATGGGAATCCCGCACTCCTGAAGGAGAAAAAAAATGCATGAATGACATCCAATCTCTGTCCCTTGATAGAAAGGATTTTTTACCCATTTGAGGACTTGAGAAATTTTTTGATTTTTCTCTCCTGGGTTAATGACTCTTAAAACCAGCCAGGCCAAGTAATTACCACTCGCCAGATCATCTCAGAGGGCAAAGGGGCTCCCACTGAGAGGCAAACAGCCTCACTCTGACCGTCTGGATTACACCAGATGGGGCACCTTACCATTTAGTGTATTCAGGAGCACGGAGAGCCAGCAGTAGGATTGACTCATTTTGGACTTCATTTCAGCAGACACTTTATGGATGTTATGAGTTTAATAAGGATGGCCATCTATCTGCAGTCGTTTTTCTCCTAACTTAATATCCTGCAAACATCTGTGACACAACCACAGGGCCAACAGGGGAAGAAAAAGAGACCCTTCCATCACACCCCTGGGAATACTGTTCCAGGGACTGACCAGCCAGCTGTCTTATGGGCAGTGCTAGCTGAAGGTGGCTGTCTGCCTTGTGATACACGCCCCATCAGTGACAGAAACACTCAGCCTAGAAACACTGCAGCAACAAACTTGATCGTCAAATTTGTTATTTGCCTACATCAATTACCAAAGGCATATCTCTTAAAATTTAGATTTAGCATCAAGGTATTAGTTCTTTTTAAATTTCAAAATATTTCAAACTTATTTAAAAAAAGTTGTCAGAACGGTATGATGAATGTTAGTCAAGTTGCTTTCTACTGAAGAAACGACAGCTGTTCCTCACGTTCCTGTATATTACTAAGGCAGTGCTTTACTCCAGCCACGACACCTGTCCAATGGGAGGCAAAGACTGATCTTACTAGGGTTAAACCTTTGCCCAGATAATCTACAAAATGGACAGCCCAAACAGTTACCAACAAAGAAGCCCTTTCTTTCTTTCTTTCTTTCTTTCTTTCTTTCTTTCTTTCTTTCTTTCTTTCTTTCTTTCTTTCTTTCCTTCCTTCCTTCCTTCCTTCCTTCCTTCCTTCCTTCCTTCCTTTTTCTTTTTCTTTTTTTGTTTTTTTGAGACAGGATTTCTCTGTAGCTTTGGGGTCTGTCCCAGAACTAGCTCTTGTAGACCAGGCTGATCTTGAACTCACAAAGATCTGCTTGCCTCTGCCTCCTGAGTGCTGAGATTAAAGGTGTGCACCACTACTGCCCAGCAAGGAAGCCCTTTCTTATCATGGGGTCCTCTGAACAAGCAAAACCTAAACATCCCATGATAAGTGGCGATAAATGGTAATTGACCCAACACTACAGTGCAACCCCACACCTAAGGCTGAGGGAAAATGATGAAAAGGAAATGGAAAGATTGTGATGGCCACAGAATCAGGGTGCCTTCTGTTAGACTGTGTCTTTTAGACAGGACAGGGAAGCTGCACCCATGAATATCAACAGCGTGGTTGCCTAAACTAGACCTGCAGTGACCACAGACTTGACATGCCAACGCAGATGGGGGAACTTTCACAAGGTCCCACGCTTAGATGAGGGGTTACAGGCAACCAATGGCTGCGAAGGGAGGGTTACAGGCAACCAATGGCTGTGAAGAGAGGGTTACAGGCAACCAATGGCTGTGAAGAGAGGGTTATAGGCAACCAATGGCTGTGAAATAAAGGTTACAGGTAATCAATGACTGCTAAGAGAGGGTTACAGGCAACCAAAGGCTGTGAAGAGAGGGGAAGTCAGTTTTCTTCAGAGACGAGTTCCCTGATAGGTTACCCTAATGTGGAATTCTCCTCTTCATGCTGTGAATATGTTTTGTTACCATTAGTTAATAAAGAATCTTTTTTGGGCCGTTGGCAGGGAAGAATAGAGCAAGGTGGGAATTTTAAGCAGAGATAGAGGAAAAAAGAAGGCAGAGTCTGGGAGATGCCATGTAGTTGCGGAAGGAGACAGACACCCCTGGAACCTTACCAGTAAACCACGAGCCTTGTGTTAAAATACAAAATAATAAAAATGGGTTAATTCAAGATGTAAGGGTAAGTAAATAAGAAGCCTGAGCTAATAGGTTAAGCAGTGTTATAATTAATATAGTTTCTGTGTGATTACTTTGGATCTGGGTGGCCAGGAATGAACAAGCAGGCTCCATCTACATTACCTGATCCAAGTCAGTCTTAGTATACGTACATACAAGCAACATTGAATGATCTGAATACATACATCACAAATTTGAGAATGAGTGGGGGGAACAGGATGAGCTGGGGGAGGGGGAGAAGGAATTGGTAAAAATGATTATAAATACAGTACTGATTTAAGAAATTCTCAAAAACTTATAAAATTTAAAAACCATCAATTAAACCTAAGGAGTAAAACAAGGGTCAACAGCCCATATCCCCAGCTCACAGGCTATTTGTGTAAAGCCCATACAACAGTCATGCCTACTTGTTTCTATCTGAGGCTATTTGTAAACTTGGTAGAGGCAAAAGAAGCCACACAGTTCACAAAGTCTAAACTCTTTACTATCTTGTATTTTAAGAGAATGTACTTCCAGCCTCTGTAATTAAGAGGGCATTTATTAAAGAGCAGAGAAGAAAATATTATTGAAATAATTCTATAAATGTGGTCTGCTTTGAGACGTATTCATCTCAGAGCCTGGGAGGAGTCTACCCTCTCCTGCCAGCTCTTGTTCATTGCTCACTGCAGCCCAGAATAGGCAACAGCCCCATGGTGGATGTTTCTCCTGCCAGCAGGCTGGGCAGAACACATATGCTTTTCACAATATATCCCAAGTCCTTCACTGTGGAGATCAGTATGGTGTGTAACACTGGGAGAAGCCAGAGGTGCAGCTATCAAGACATTCTCTATGTCCTCCCCTCTGTGAACTGCTTGGTGCTGACCTCCAGAGCATCAGGGTTATGAATCAAGGACACCTCAGTGATACAAAGGCAGCAGAATGTTGTCCTCATCTTGGGTCTTGTCCTTCCTACTTGTCACCATTTACCTGAGAGTCCAACAACTTCCCTGCTGAGTTCACATTGCGCCTAGGAATCTACCACACTCAGGTCAAACACAGCCTACTTGTTAAGGATGCTGGTCCTTTGCCTTGGACACACTTCCTCCTCTTCCTAGATGGGTCTAAAGTTTATCCACAACTCTGGTTCTTCTACTCAACAGTCCCTGAGATGTTTGGTCCCTTATACTAGCCATAGGAAGTATAAGCACTTCCTCTGTTTTTATGACTTCCGTCCTCAAAGCCCACTTCAGCCCTGACCACAGTTCCTCACTCACTATTGCTCTGGGTGTAATGACGCTGTTTTCATTCTGGAATAATCAAGAGTGCTTTCTGTCTCCTGATAATTCACAGGTACAAAAGACGAATGCTCCCCATGTCTCGGCTGGCCAGAGAAATGACCACACTGGGACCAGTACACTAGCCCTTCATATCCTCCCCATAGAGAGTGGAGTGTGTGCAGTTTGCTCACATTTAATTTGAACACTGACAAAACTTGGCTTCTACCACAGAACTGAACAGATGTTGTTCTGAGTAACCCGACACAGAAGCCAAAAGCTTTCTCTCTGTCAGAGAAGGGCTGGGGAAGACACTGTGGCCAGCTGAGTCACTTTCTGAGTTTCAGGCTCCTTGAGCTTCCCTTTGCCTGGCTACGGGCCCTAGGATTGACTATTTTAACTTCCCAATTAGGAAAGAATTACTTTTCATTTTACGAACCTGGGAGTCCTTATCCCCTAAAACAGGCTGGCATAGGAACAGTTCTCCCCCATTTCTACCAAGCCTGTCTGCTATTGAGGGTCACAGAGAACTTCCTGCTTCAAGGATTGCAACACATATGTCTAGCACACCAGCAATATCACACAGCCACAGGGCTTGCGGACACCGGGGTCTGCTTCTGGTCAGATGCTCTGGCTAGTACACAGGAGGGAGGGTCTTTCTGGGGGCATGCATTGCCTCTGAACTCAGACCACAGCACACAAAGACACGGCTACACTGGGCTTCTCTCCATTGCTTTCAACACCCAAGTAAGGAGCAGGATACTTTGCAGTACCTGGCTCAAAAGATTCTTTCGAAGAAAGCTTCCAAATTCTAAACATTGGAGCCTGAGGATGGAGAGAGGTAAGAGCACAAGAAGACATCCATCAAGGTTCAGACGACTTAGCAGATAAGGCCGTGAGACTGCCCCTCAGTTCCTCCCCTCCACGGGATCAGACCCTATGCAGGCTACTCTCATTCAGAAGTTCCTTACCAAGGAGTGTGAGGGCTTGTCGTGTCTTCTCAAAGTCCTCTGCGTCATCGACACCCTCGATGGTCGTGCTTCCTCCGTGGGATGTATAGAGAAAGTCCTCTGCACACGCTGTGGGAGGCAGGAAGAAGAGAGGCTCTAGAGAGGTCTTCATTCCCCATTACCTCCAGACCACCACTTACGAGGAGGTCTACCCTGAACATGTTAGTCACACTGATTTTTGGTGTTAGACGGATGTATACTCCTTTAGAATACCCTATCCACAATGGAAAATGACAGCGAAAACCAAGTAATGGAGAAGCTGGCATCGCAGTCAAGGTGTGCATGTAAAGCTGGAATGGTGAACAAGTTGGTAAGGTAGGACAGGTCATGGGAAGCTCAGGGTAACATCATTTAACTCAGACTTGATCTTTTAAAGGACCTAACATACAAGGAAAATGGATACTTAGAGTCACACCCTAGACCCTCACACTTCTGGCCTTGAGTGATATTTATCCAGCAGCCACATTTGACAAGTGAGAGGCAATGGAGGGTATCTGGGACTTGGTTTTGGCTATTTTACAAAGTCAGGGCACACAGGAGCTACGGAGCTATGAGGACAAGGAAGGGCTGGGAGTCTTACACGTTCTCTCACCTCCCAAGTTCCCTCTCCCCTCTGACGGCGGTAAGAAAGGAGAGTCAGTGCTGTCTTACAAGTGAGAGCCAAAGGCAGCCATCCAACATGCCTTTGGAATGGCATTCCTCAGAGGACGGTGGTGTCTGCTCCTACGAAGGGGCTGGCCTCAGTGGTCAGACTGGAGAACAATGATTGGCTGTGGTAAAAATTATTAGGGGCAGGGCTGAAGAGATGACTCGGCAGTTAAGAGCATGCACTGCTCTTGTAGAGGGTAGAAGTTTGATGCTAAGAATCCATCTATGCCAGCAGGCTCCAAACCTCCTCTAACTCCAGCTTGTGGGGATCTGAAGCCTCTGGCTTCTGTGTGCACTGGCACTCCTGGACACCCACCCACATAGATACACACAATCTTTAAAAAGTTATCTTATGAAAGTACTTAAGTCTTTGACAAAATGTAAGGACAGCCCTGCCTGGCACTTCACCCTCGGCTTTGGTTTTGATAGGAGGCCAAGATTGGACATGGGCTACTTTTCTTCTATCCTGAGAAACCCCTGCCGAATCCTTTTCTCAGGACCCAGTAATATACACTGAATACATGTCGGCTAAACACACTCCACAGCAACTCCAAGCCCTCAAAGCTTTGCCCTTCAATATATCTCCCAAGAATGTCTATGGTCTTTTTCCGTTCTGTCTGCCTGCTGATTGCCATTGCTGTGGGTCTGACCTTCGGCAAGTGTCATGGTGGCACACGCCTTTAATCCCAGCACTCGGGAGGCAGAGGCAGGCGGATCTCTGTGAGTTCGAGACCAGCCTGATCTACAGAGCTAGTTCCAGGACAGGCTCCAAAGCCACAGAGAAACCCTGTCTCGAAAACCAAAAAAAAAAAAAAAAAAAGAGATTCTAAACCTATCATTGCAGTTTGGTTTATATTCTCTCAATCCCCTGCCCTGCAATGCTGCTAACTTCAGACATCACCTCCTACATAAAACCCTTTAAGAGTCTCACCACCCTCAAGGCAAAGGTCAACGTGTTACATTTTTTGTGGCATGGTCACCTCCTACTCCTTCAAATTCAGGGCTTGTTCATTTCTTTTCTTTGTGTTCTTCACATGTCTGTCTCCCCACAATCTCTCCTCAGCCCTTCCCTTTGTCATGCTATTAACAGTCCCTAACTACTCTATTTTCTCATCTCTACCCATGTTCTGGTGCTCCTATGTACCATCAATGCCAACAATTCTACAAAACTGAGTGCTAAACGCTGCCAGGCCCAGCTACAAAGTGTCAGAACTCAGCACTGACGCTCAGGTTGACTACACAGCCACCACTCTAGGAGGCTAGACCAGCACCTGAAGAGTAATAGAACATCTGCTGTGTGCTGACAGAGGTTTCTGGAGGATGGACTTGGCACAATAGATAAATGGAGGCCAAAGTGCTTGAACTAGAAGAGAAAGGACTTCAGCCCTTTACCCACTCTGAGCTCCAACAAAAGTAAAATTTTATGACTTGCTTGCAAAACATATTTAGCACTTTCGTAGCTAATCACTCCACAAGCTCAGGGTTCTGAGCAAGAATAGATCCAAAAGACTAATAAAGCAATTCCTCCTCTAGACTCACTCTTCAAAATAGCTTATCTGGCAGCTTTCCCAGTGCCACCTAAAGATGACGCACTGTACTTGCTCCCACTTTTTAGCACGTCAATGAGCATGACTACGGCGTGCTACGGGGCTGCACAGGCTTACCAGGGGATAACCAGGTTGTAGAGCCACTACTGTGGCATTCCATTGAGAGATGATGGACCTTTAGTGTCCCACGACTTTTTTTAAAAAACTCATTACTGAATGTCAGTCAAGACAGCGGAGTCACTAGAGATTCCACAGGAGGACATCTGGCTTCCGCAATGGAGGGAAGGCATTTTCAGCATCTTCAAAAGATCCGTCACTGTCGAGAGCGAGGGTCTGCTGACTGCTGTTCTGTGTCTGGCAGATCACCCCCACCTTTCCAACTCTGCATTTCCAAACTCAGGTGCAGCTGGGTTGTCTCTTAGGCTGAGGTGACACTGCCTGCTGAAGGGTCTAACTGCTATCAACAAGGTCGCCTCTTTCTCTGCTTCTTCCCGTCTGCAGTCACTAGCTGTCATTACCCAACAGGACCCCTTAGTAAGAGACACGAAAGCAGGATACGACTACTCTGTCCCTATCTGTCTTGCTGGCTACAGCTCAACTGTCTTCCATTCAGGTCCATGAAGCCAGCACCATCCTTCCTTCCTACCCACAACACCTTCTCTTACCATCCAGTTACCATCTATCCCCCTCTCCTCCTTGCCCCACTTCCTCTCTCCTAAGAATTTACAAGGATCAATAAATACTAAAATGCCTATTAACTGGTTCATCAGACAGACACTGGCCCAGGCAGTCAACAGAGCACAAAGAAGCCATCCATGATTGGAGCACCAAACATCAAGGCCAATGTCACAGAGCTTGGACCTCACCTGGGAAGGCTGTATTCTGACCTGTGCGAGTCTATGGTGACCGTGATACAAGTGTGTGAACACACTCATGAGAGTTAAAAGGAAGGGGGACTTCCTTAACCACCTGAGCAACAGATGTAAGGAAGATGGGAACGTTACCATCACTATTGCCCAAGGAAATTCCCACTGGACTTTGCTCTAAACTTCCCCATAAAGAACAACAATGGGGTAGAAGAATATGAGTGACAAGACACAAATCCATGTCGTCCACCTCCAGACACATGAGCAAGTTCACGCCAGGGTGCCAGAGGTTTCTGCATAATGTGTTTTAAGTTAAGAACAAGAGAAGGATTATGATGTCTAAAGAACTTTTGGCTAGCCCATTTATTTGATTTTCCCAGCTATTTATCGGGGTTATTGGTGAAACCAACAACCCAGTTTGAAGGCTCATAGCCAATCCACCCACAAGGCCACAGGCTTATCATAGGCTCTTCATTTCACTCCAAGATGCAAGAAATTGATTGAATTGAGAAATTTTCAAGGATCCTGGCAGAAGCCCAGGGAGTCTGTATCTTTTACAGACAGAAAATAAGGAAAAGTCATTTTAAACCTCAATACAACTCACATAAATAAAAGTTAGGTAACTTCCCTATTAAAGTTCCGTTCAGGACAAAGTGGCCAGTCAGGTGGATCTTGTCACTATTTGATTCTCCATAAAACCAACCTTAGAGAAAAATAGCTTCTGCAGGTTGGCCATGAAACTCCCTCACTATTCTGGGAAGACAAGAGGACAATGACAGTGGTCCATATTGTAGTTGCTTATCTGACCACTTGTGACTAAGAGCTGGCATCCATCCCCAAAGGCCCCAGGTCAGGCCAGTGCTCAAACAAGGGCCACTGAGAACTGCACTATCTGGGAGCATGCATTACTTGTCCTTGGAAGTGATGGTAACCCTGGAAGGACCAGCCTTGCCAGCAACTGCACAACAGGATAGGCCAGCACAGTGGGTACCATCCAACGTGTCCTTTCTGGGTTCCAAGTAAACTATGACTTTTTATAGGGGATATATTGGCCTGAAACTATGCTTCCTGTAACATAGTGCTTACCATTCCAATCCTGTAATTGACAGGTTAAACTACAGTAGAACCTGCAGCTGTGTCATTTAATATTGTGCCAACACGGCCCGAGTTGATGAATGAATCAAGCTATGTGAAACATACAAAGAACACCATAGGAACTTATCAGGAAGCAAGCAAACCCTGGAACCACTTAGGGTTTGAAAAAGAATTGCATATATATATATGGAGCATATATTTGAATGCTTAGTCACCAGGGAGTGGCATTATTTGAAATGATTAAAAGGATTAGGAGGTATGGCCTTGTTGGAGAAAGTGTGTTACTTGGGGTGGGCTTGTGAGGTTTCAAAAGTTCATGCCAAGCCCAGAGTCTCTCTGCCTGCAGATCAGGATAATACTCAGCTATTGCTCCAGTGTTATGCAGGCCACCATGCTCCTCACCATGATGATAATGGACTAAACCTCTGAACCTGTAAGCAAGTCCCCAGTTTAATGCTTTCTTTTATAATAGTTGCTGTGGTTATTGTATCTCTTTATATTAATAGATCGGTGACCATGATACTACTTGATAGACTTTAGCTACTGGGAACACAGCTGGGACTGGTGCTGGATCTTCAGGATAGCTAAGATTTGGGGATATAACTTCAACAATCTGTTTATCTCAGAGCTGCAAAGACCAAGCAGCCTTTGTCTAGACAAACCAGCTCTTCACATCATTTTTTAGCCAAAGCTCTCCATACACAGACCCAAATACAGATAATAGGGCAATGACAGGATGCTGCTCAGCTCCAGGCTGGCCCCTCATCATTCAGGGTCTGAGGTCTCAGAACCAAGACTCCATTCAGTCACAGAGGAGGCAGGAGCTCCAGCCCAAGGAGAGATGCTCAGTGAAACACAGTCAGGAATAAAAGCCTGCTCACTACTCCATCTCAAATCAATTTCTTATCAATGCTTAAAACAAGGGGGATCTACTAATGCATTGATGGGGAAAACAAAGGATGGGCCCACTTACTTGATAGGGACAAATGAGCCACTGAGTTGACTATGGTGACTGTGAGGCACTTGGTTGTTTCTCTTTCTTCCAGTTAGTGCTCCACCATGGACATGCTAGGAGCTTCCATGGCTGTTCAGAAGGGATCCACAGTTTTGCAGTACTGAATCTCTCTTGTCTTAACTGTGACTTATCTTTCATATGTGTACTTTGCAGCCTTTACCACCAAGGCCAGCACTGTTCCTATCCTTTCTGCCTCAGTCCTAAAATATGACTCAACACATGTTGGTAAAGGGAAAGTGATCAGTTGTAGACACAAGTTTCTGTCCTTTTGGGTCCTACAGCAGCTCAGTCCCAACAAAGCATACAGAGGCATATACTAATTATAAACTGTTTGGCCTATTAGCTCAGGCTTATTATTTACTAGCTCTTGCAACTTAAATTAACCCACAGTTCCTGTCTATGTTCAACCACATGGCTTGGTATCTTAGTACAGCATTCTTATCTTGCTTCCTTTGCATGTGGCTGGTGACTGCATCTCTGCCTTTCCTCTTCCCAGAATTCTCCTAGTCTGTACTTCCAACCTATACTTCCTGCCTGGCTACTGGCCAATCAGCATTTTATTAAACAAATATGAGTGACAAATCTTTACAGTGTACAAAATCATTATCCCACAGCAAAGAGCATTATGTAAATCTCTAGATTGTCTGAAAGGGACCCATTTTTCAAGGTGCAGAAAGAAGACACACTTTTTTCTTTTAATAAAAAAAAATCTGTGCATGTATATTGTATGTGTTCATGCTTGTGTGGGTCTGTGTGCATCCATGGAGGCCTGCGGTCACACTAGGTGCCTTCCTTGCTCACTTCTCCCCCGCGTTGTTTCACACAGGGCTTCTTACTGAGCCTGAGCCCATCTATTCCAGATAGGCAGACTGGTTGGCCACAGAACTTCAGGAATTCCCTTCTCCATTCCCCAGGACTGGGGTTACTGAAATGGATTCACACACAACTTTTCTGGGGACCCAAATGCAGGTCCCCATGCTTGTGCAACAGCACCCGACTAAACCATCAGCCTCATAACATGCCTTTTAAAGTAGGGGACAACTGCACTGCTCTGCAAAACACACTTCCCACCCATGTAGCTCAACCTTTGCAGGTAGCCTAGGTACAGTGAACACTGCTTTAGTAACTGACAGCGAGTTTCTGACGGGGCTAAAGGACAGGACCACAGTAGGGGCAGAGCTGAGACAAGAACCCACAAGCCAGGGTTCTGGGCTGAGCTCCTAGCGGCCTTCTGCAGTTTTGCCTTTGCAGAGGACCCTGGGTACCTGCTGACATACTTAGAGCAAGTTCTTTAAACTCAGGAAGGCTGGCAGCAGCACAGAGCTGGTAAAAGATGTGGTAGTTCCTCTCATCTTCTGCCTGGTGGAGAAAAGGAGATCCATTTTAGTCAGCGATTCCCCGGATCACCTCCTTGGCCCAGGTGGTGTGACTTAGACCACCCTCCCTCAGGGTTTTCTTCCACACCTGGCCACCTGCAGTTTCAACTGCCTTATTTTCTATTTGCTATGACAGGGCCTTTTTTATGTGAGGACTTATACCTCTTGGCTTACATGGAAGCAGGCATTTCCTTTTTCTTTCTACATTAAACACCAGTGCCATGTCACAAATGGCGGGTCGGCCAGCAAAAAACTACCATCCGTGTGCTGCTTGACCAACACTCTAAGACCTTTGTTACCCTGTTGGAAGCTCCTCCAGGGCTTGGGACTAAGTTAAAGCCGAGCTTGTCTACACTTTGGGGCTGGTCAGTCAGGAATCTCTGATGACTTTCACTGTACACTCATGACTAGAATAGCCTTAAATCAGTAGGCTGGAGGGGGAGATGGTGTGTAAATATTTAGGAGCCCTGGATAGACAGACATGGAAGAGGAAAGCTCAAAGCCAGGGTGGAGTACAGGCAGCTTGTCAGTCCACCCAATAGAGCTGCCTGCTCTCTCTGCTGCACTGAAGGAAGGATGCAGGACTGCCCAACCAACCTGTGAGGGAAGGTGGGGCTGGCCTAAAGGTTCATGCAATATTTGTTACCCATTAGCAGGGAGTCATCACTAAGATATAGCTCAGAAGACTCTGGGGACTGGGAAGTCACTGTGCATAAGAAAATGCAAGCTACAGACTTGAATCAGGTCACCTCTGCCATCTCAGTCCAGAGGTGGAAGGATGGGGCTGCTGCAGGAGAATGGTGGATGGAGCTGCTAGTAGCAAGGAACAGGGAGAAAGTGTTCAGGCAGAGGCCAAGGAGGGTCAGCAGGGAACAATTAAGGGCTATGGAGGGGAAGAAATGAGGACTGTTTCCTAAGAAAGAACACCATGTGTATGTGTGTGTATATATGTGTGTATGTGTGAGTGTGTGTGTATGCATGCGTGTACGTGTGTGTATTGTGTGTATGTGTATGTGTGTATGTGTGTGTATTTGTGTGTGTGTATGTGTGTGTGTGTGATGTCAGCACGTACACCTATCTTTCAAGCCACACCTGTATTTTGACCCACCCAACAAGCAGGTTCTTCGAAAGCTGCAACCCAGGCTCTGTGCATCACATTCTCTAACAGGAAGGCTGTAAAAACCTCAGGAGGACTGCTCTGTCCTTTATCCCAGGAACAAGCACTTGCTTAACACACAACAGGCAAAGCTGTGCAAAGCATTTGCAGAGACCTAATGCTTAGTCTAAACGAATGTTTACTCTGAAAGAGAAGAATGAAAACAAGAATGTTGATCGCAGGCCACAAGACGAGCTGCTCTGTGGGCACAGGGAGTGGGCGGAACAATACTGGTAGTGACATACAAATGACTGAGTCCTGCCACTCACCTGAAAGACCACCCTAGACTTCTCCAGCAAGTAGGTCCTCATGTTGGCCCCGATGATGTGGTATTTTTTATCAAAGCCAATCTCAATGAACTTCCCAAAGCGACTGCTATTGTCGTTGCGAGTGGTCTTGGCATTTCCGATGGCCTGGATTAACAGACAATAGAAATGTGTGTAAATGAGGGGAGGCTGGGAAGACAGCTCAGCCAGTAAAGCACATAGGCGCCTCTCCTACGATCACCCCACCCCCACTGGGCTTCTTGACTTCAGGACTGGAGGCCTGTGGCAGCATGGTATCCATACACACACCTCTGCAACTGTGAAGACAATGGGCTGAGTGAGAAATGCTGCTTGGTTTGTTTAAAATTAAGTCGAAACTAGCGTCACTTCTCAGCCCCTTGTACAATCAGTGGCCACCGGCCAGAGCTGTGTGTTCAGCCGAAGACTCTCTAGAGACACAGCCAGGTCAGAGAGACTCTAACCCACCATTCCTCTGCTCCTCTTTCCTTTTGATGTCTAGAATACACACGTGACAACTGTACCAGTTACCCTGGGCCCACAAAGCCAAGGCCTAGAGAACCAGAGCCCCAGGCTCTGATGTTGTACAGCCATCAAATCGGTGCTTGGGACCATAGTTCTGCTGTGTTTAATCTACTGTGATCCCTTATGCAATCAAGCAGCCAAATGCTTTGCCCCACTGGTGAAAGGCCATCAAATGACATGCCTACCCTACTCTTTATTAAGGTAGATCAGGAAGTCACCCACCCTAAGGATCATTTCCTACAAAGCAGGGCCACAGATTGAACACTATGCAATAATCTTTTTGAGGGGGACAAGGTTCTCTATGAAGCCCCAACTGGCCTGGAATTTGCTATGGAAACAGTCTGGCCTCTAAATTATAACAATATTCCTGAGTTCTGGGATTAAAGATGTTTGCCATCACACCCAGCCCATAATACTCTTTAAATTCAGCCACTAAATAACTGGTCTAATATGACTTTTGGCTTTCTATAAGTCACTATATGAACACGCCAAAAATCGACTTTTCTTATTTTAATCTATTCTGTTTCTTCACATTTTCAGGTGGTGAAAAGGGTAGAAAATCCCACTGCAGCTTTTTAGTGGCCTAGAAAATATGAAGTGCCCAGAGGCTGAAAGGAAGATCCGAACCCACGCCGTAGTCCAGGCTAACTAAGTCCAACTACTTATATCTGCTCCGTTCAAAGCCCTGGTGTCCTCTGAGATGAAGGATGGAGCTGAAGCTCATCTCTACTGCTTCACCAGCTAACTTTACACATGCACACTTCATGCAGACACCTGTCACTGCTCTCGATCTGGAGGTGAGTGAAGTGAAGCCCGCGTCCATGCTCTCTGCTGGGTGAGTGGTTCTGCCGGCACTGGTCTGCCCATGTACCATCCTGCAAGTGTCCTACTGCATGGCCTGACCCACATCACCACTGCCTCTGTCCCGAATAATGTTAACTATCTCTCTTTATGTTTTCTATTCCTGGTCTTGTGAATATTAGTCCTCTTGACTAACAGAGCAGCCTGTGTAAAGTGTGAACCTGATTATATTCTTGGCATAGAATGCTTCATTGGCTTCCACTACCCTTTAGTTTTAGAACCTCAACATGGCTCACATTTTGGTAGCAGCCCACCTAGTCTTGCCATTCATTACTCTATACTTGGTCCTCAGACCTAAGAAAACAGAACACTTCTTTATTCTTCCATAGCCCCGTGATTCTCCAAACTCACACAAGGATCGGCTGCACTGTTCCCTTTTCGGGGATTCTCTTTCCATAGCCCTCCAACCTACCAGCTGTTCCTGTTCAAATACAGACCTGAAAGCAGGCAGGCAGCCCTTCCCTAACTCCACAAGTCAGAGGAGTTCCCATTTTTCGGGTCCCTGCACATACTCTGCCCTGCCCTCTGGGAAAAGAGGGGTGCACAAGTACCCTGGTGGGCTTCTAAGTCCCCAGGACAAATGCCCGACTCTTGAGCTCCAGGGCACAATGGCAGACGGTCACACTTCAGTGAGACAGTTCTGTTTTGAAGATAGAAAAGCCGACTGTCCTCTCCAGAATATTGGCAAAAGTTAGACATCCCCGGGTCCCCAACGTGAGGCCTTAGGCTGGGCTGCTTATTGTGTCAGTTCATCAGGACAGGAACTCTCAGAGGCAGCCGTCACATCTCGTTGTACACACAGGGAAACAGGCTTGGGAAGGTCAAATAACTTGCCAAGGTCATATGGCTAGGAAGCAGGCAAGATTCAAATTCAGATACACCTGAGTTCTCAAGTCTCAACCCAGGTTATAGGGAATCACAGTCCTTCATCCGCCTCACAGGTCACCGCCACACACACCAGACAAGAAGCTGCAGACACTGGGGCAAATTCCACAGCTCTAAGGACCAAGCCAAACCAGAAGTGAACATAGACAGTGATACCAATCCTCCAAGGAAACTCTTCTTAGCTCAGCTGGCAGAGCAGAGGACTGTAGAGGGTGGCATGCAGAACTATTGATCCTCATTTCTACCCTCTCAAGAAAAAGGAGAGGAAGGTGCCTTTCAGAAATAAATCACACTAAAAACACAAGGAACCAAACCTCTACCCAAGTGAGTGCTCTCTTTCTTAGTTTCAAGGCAAAGAACCCCGCCTGTGACACGCTCCTGCCCCTGCCGTGTTAGAGCAGCCACACAATGAAGTAAAGTCTCTGTAGATTTCCCACTGGTCAATACACGAGTGGTAACCGAGTATGACTATTACCATCTATAGTTCTGGTGGATTCGCAGACCTAAGCCTAACCGGTGGCTGCTGACGTCACAGCACAGCAGACAGACAGCCTGGTCCTCCTGAAGAACGCCCATAGAATCGCCTATTACAGTGTTGTAAAAACAACTGCAACATACTTCTATATTTTCCACCCTTAAAACACAGACGACTGGATGTGTTAAACATGAGTCTGCAATCTCAAAAGCCAGTTTGTGGGAGATTATAAAAGACCATCTATTGTCGCCAAATAGAACTCTAAGTTCCAATTTCAAATTTCAGATTTTAAGAAGTTCAGATGTTTTTTTTTAAAATATTTATTTATTTATTTATTTATTTATTTATTATGTATACAATATTCTGTCTGTGTGTATGCCTGCATGCCAGAAGAGGGCACCAGACCTCATTACAGATGGTTGTGAGCCACCATGTGGTTGCTGGGAATTGAACTCAGGACCTTTGGAAGAGCAGGCAATGCTCTTAACCTCTGAGCCATCTCTCCAGCCCGAAGTTCAGATGTTTTATTTTGCAAAATAGACACTGTATAAATTGACACTGAAAATCAGGTGTGGGGACTCACATCTTTAATCTCAGTACTTGGGAGACAGGCAGAAGAAACTCTGTGAGTTCAAGGCCAGCCTGGTCTACATATTAAGTTCTAGGCCAGCCAGAGCTACAGAATTGTACCATGGTTCACAAAACAAACAAACAAACAAACAAACACCACTGCATGTTCTTTGCTGTTTATGCATACAGGAATGTGAAATTCAACTAGACTTTCCAGTATAGTTGTATAGTAATATGCAAGAATACAATGAATACTTTTTACGTTGGCTTACATAACAGAGACATGGCCAATTAACTTGTGGGCAAGAACAGAGAGAGGAAGGGGGAGCAAGTAGTCATGCCAGCAGAACGAAAAAGGCTGGAAAAAAGCAAATTGCAGTGAATCTTATAGAGAACAGAATCCTATCGATGGAGAAAAACATAGTGTGGACAAAAGGACAAGAGGGTCTCAGAAGAGACAATGTTGGCTAGAATGTTAGACCACATAAGAGAACACAGTATGTAGGTCATGTAGGAAATAGAATCGTATATGAATCTTATATGCAGGTTAAACAGCTGCAGCTAGTTTTAAATCAATAGCAAAGATGAAAATCCTAAAACTCACACCTTTGGTCCTTTTAATTTTTTTAGATCAGTTTTGTTCACTGTACCTCTAACTTATCTCCTTTCTGTAGGGGAAATGTTTCTGGCTCTCACAGTTGTATGTCTGGTTTCATGATTCCTAAGCTGTCATATAGTCCTCTAGCCTTGATCTCTTGATTAGTTTTGCTCTCCTAATCAGTGCAGACTTGGGGACAAATCCCTCCTAGGATGCTCACAAGCTCTTAAAAAAAAATGGGGTCAGGGCATGCTAGCATTGCCAAGGAATCACACCAATCTGCCCTGGTCAATCCCAGCCCAGCCTCCATCCCCATAATTAAACAGCTGCCACTCAGCTCAGCGTACTGGTCCTTCTGCATCCTCAGACTGCAATCAGCTCCCAGTCTCCCCGGGAGGTATCTGCCCTGAGAGCGAGGAGACATGACACAGTAACTGATGGCTTGGGGGCAAGCCAGAGAACTCTTCCCAGGGACTGGGCAGAATCATCATAACCACTGCTCCCAGTTGAGACTCTGTTCCCTAGACCTCTCTGAGGAGCCACAAGCTGATGACTTCCTGACTAAACCTGGAACATTTGAAAAGCTGCGCTCTTGATTTTGGCAGGCAAAAAGTTCCTCACTTTCTGTTGGCAACATTCTAATCCCAGTCAGGATCCCTCCTGGTTCTGCTGCTTCCTTTTCACAAGTAAAGTCAAGTTTTCCCCTAAAGCTAGCAATAACAGTTCACATTTGATGGAAGGAGCCCTCAGCACTTAAGCGGATGTTTTCCGAAGCAGCTAGTTGCATGAGGCAGAGCGTTAATGTCTGGGGCCCAAACAACTGCACTTATATACACTATTGTGATTAGGATGGTTCATGTTCTCACTCCTCATTCAGATTCTAGAGATTAACTATACCCTGGTCTTCTTTGGGGATGCATGTTGTTCTTACGTTTCTTCCATTACAAAGCAACCTTCTCACGAACTCAGAAGCCTGCTTGGGCTGTAACAGACAGGGCATACTTTAAATTATTAGTAACCGCTATAATTCCCTGGGCCAGGACTTAATTTGACAACTTTCATATTAATGTCCATAGGAGGAGCATTCATAATAGCCAAAAGGTAGAAATACCCGCGTACCAGCAGGAAAGGGATGGCTGAACAAACCATGGCGCATTGTGCAATGAGACAGCCAGCCATAAAGAGAACAGAGAATTGATAGGTATGGATGAACCTTGAAAGCGTCATGCCAAGTCAAGCTAACCAGATACACAGGGAGCAGTATTATACGATGCCACTCATGTGAAGTTCCCATAGCAGCAAGAGTCAAAGAGGTTGAAAACAGTTTGGCAAGAACTTGGGGGAGGGAAAAATAATTGTTTAATGGGAGCAAGGTTTCTACTTGGGTAATAGGAAAGATCTAGAATAGGTAAAATCTAGAATGGGTGGTATTGATGGATACACAAACAATGAATGCATTTAATGCCTCTGATTCATATACTTAAAGTGGTGTATTGCTGCCATGGATATTTTACACAATAAAAATTTTTGTAAATGCCCTTTTTGTCTTGCTTAGTAACACAGTGTCTTGCTTCCCGTGTAATACAGAATAAGCCCCACCTTCCTTCCTTAGCTGCTCCTGGCCAGCTAAAGAAACTAGAACAGTGGAGTGTCCCAAGTTACCTAGGCTATGAAGACATTCTCTATCAGAATATACCGTTTAAAGAGGAGAAAGACAGAGATAGAGAGACACAGAGAATGGAAGGAGGGGGAAAAGGAAAGAGAGAGAGAGAGAGAGACTCTAAACCATTATGAGCTACAGCGAGACCTAAATTGCAGAAACAACTTTGGCCTGAACTTAACTCAAGTTCTCTAAACCCACCCAAACCAGGCTCCTGTCATATGTCCTACCAAGGACAGGACCCAGACAGCGTGTGCCTTGGCTACTTTGTGCCATCACAGGAAACCATTTCAATAGCAGTGACAGTATCACACCTGCTCTGGCTCGCCTTCACCCTTCTCAGCACAGACAACGTTTCCCGGTTTCTACCTAGTCTACCTCACTCTCTGAGAACTGCCTCCTAACGCAGAGTCTTTCTAAGTATCTACTGGTTCTGGTGAGATGCTAATTTTCTGACCTGTGTTGGCATCAAGAAGGGGAGGACAGCAGAGGGGGCAGCAGGCAGGCAATGACCATTACTACAGCACACACAAAGTTCAGGAACAGAGAGCATGAAGACACTCCACCTACACTGGGGTCCTGCACCAGTTCAGATGCTCTTCAGACTGGATTCAGAGGCACTCTCTGCTCTCCCTGACATAGGAGGGGTGTGAACACTGCCTAGATCAGCTGTGTCAAAGATGCTCTTTCATCATCCACACCACATTCAACCCCCAGTGATTCCCTGGGAAGGCTTTACCTCCATGATGGGACTGGATGCCAGGACCTTCTCTTCAATGTTGGTATCACTGGCTGAGCCACCAACTGTGGCAAAATAGCGCATGGCATACTTGGCTGACACCGTCTTCCCTGCTCCAGACTCTCCGCTGACTATGATGGATTGGTTCTTTTCATCTCTGGAAGGGAAAGAGCTCTGGTCAGTCACTGGCCATGGAAAGGTGCTGCTGGCTGCCAGGGACTCTGATGAAGGTGAACCTGATAAGAGGCATCTCTCGGGGACAAATGTGGATAACTGGGTAAAGTCTGCCCTCCCTCATAGGCTTATACAAGCTCTAAAAATCGGAGGAAGAAAGCAGGTATGAGCAGGGCTTTCAAACAGCGTGAGCTCTCCATCGCTCAGGAGAAAGATGGCATGGCCAGCGGCTTACCCTATAGCGAGGGATACAGTGCCTCTTATCTTAAGAATTTACACATGCGCCCTTTCGTCTTTGTTCCTCCTGCCCTGTGCCACTCAATTCCCTAGTTTTCTTTATTAAGAACCAGAATCTTCTCTTGCACTGAGCCTAGCGTGATGGTGAAACAGATTTGGACATTTCTGTTCATACAGACGTAGGACACAAAGGGCATGCCACCATTCTGATCTCTCATCAAATACAAGGATTGCAACAAAAGGGATTAGAGAGTAAATTCAAGTCAGAGAGACAGGATCCCTCCCATCTCATAGGCACAACCACAGTTATTCTTTTAAAATACAAAACAGGAAGACAGATAAGATATGAAAGGTGCATGCTTTTGTGTCCCCAAGGAACACAAGCATTCAAAGCAGAGAGGAATGACAAGCATTTGGGATAGCCATTAGGGCAAGAAATTGCTCATGATGGTGAACTCGGCCATTATCCCCTCAGTTTACAAAACCACAAGGAAGGCTGGCACTCAACTCCCAACTCTCCACTCTGATAACAGCGCCTGGTACCACATATGTGCTCAGTATCTGCTAGTGAACTAAAAGCAGCTTAGGGCCCAGTGTATCTAACCTAAATGAAGACATACTTTAAGGACTCAGGACTCCCAGTGCTAGGTCCTATGGTCTCCCAGGCAGAGTGGGTGCAGAATAAATGAGAAGCCTCCATGATGGGATACCCGGCCTTGCTAGTTATTGAAGCTATCAGCATGGGTGAAAAACTGCCAGTTGTGTCCAGGTCAGGGTCAAGGCAGAGGAATTGGTGTGACAATGTAAAGGACCCTTTTCAGCTTGAGAGAAATGGGAAAGAGAGAAGATCCTGGCTGGAGGAGCAAGTGCTTGAAAAAATCATGTGAAGGACAGGGTGGGACTAAAGAGATTGGGCCCACAAGGCATGTCATGCATAGAGGTCTCAGATCATAATCATGGCCAATCAAAAAGGAACCCAAGGGGTTCTGGAAGGAAAGCAGATTCAGAGAAGATGAAGTTGAACATAGATGTCTTTAAATCAACCACCCAACCAAGTAATGAAAACATATATAGATTCCTTCCTAGCACTTGGAGAAGGAAATTTTCCATCTTCTGAAATTCCCCTTCATTCCAGGCTATCATTGCTCTCATCAGTGCCCATTTCATCTCCTTGCTCTCACAGCAACTTCACATTAAGAGGTACCCTCCAAATAGGCCCACAATGTGGCTATTTCCCATTTTCAACCATTTATTTATTTATTATGCATGTCTGCCTGCTTTTATGTATGTATACCATGTGTGTTCCTGGTGTCCACAGAAGCCAGAAGAGGATCCTTGTAGCTGGAGTTACAGATGGTTGTGAGTCACTATGTGGGTGCTGGAACCAAATGCAGTAAGTGCTCTTAGCTGCTGAGCCATCTCTCCAGCCTCCATTTTCATCCCTCCCCCCATTTTTTGCTTTACATTGTAAAGGACTTTGACACGATATTAGGGGTCACCTCTGTTCTCATTACTTCTATTACCAAGTCCTTAGAGAACTGATAAGAGGCACAAGAATCCAAGAAGCCTGGAAACATAACCTGGCTTTACACCTTGGCAATAGTCACATGGGTCATGCCCCTTTTCTGATGCCACCCTGAGAGCTCTCTGTGTGTAACAAGAACCAGACTGGGCAGCCACACCCAAGACTTTGGAGTTTTATTCATCTCTTATCCCTGTTGTAGAATATTAATTTAAGGTGTGTTACTTTTGTTGCATTTGTTAAACTCTTTGAAACTGTGTTACTTTGCCTGTCTAAAACACGTGATGGTTTAATAAAGAGCTAAACGACCAATAGCGAGGCAGGAGAGAGAAACAGGCGGAGCTGGCAGGCAAAGAGGATACATATAAGAGATCTGAGAGAGAAGGAATTGGGAATGAGAGAGGAAGGAGGAGGACTTCAGGGGGCAGCCACTCAGCCACCCAGTCACCCAGCTACACAGTCAGGCACAGAGTAATCAGGGGGGAAAAAGTATACAGGAATAAAGAAAGATAAAAGCCCCAAGGCCACAGATAGATGGGATGATTTAAGTTAAGAAAAGCTGACAAGAAACAAGCCAAGCTAAGACCGGGAATTCATAAGAAAGAATAAGACTCGTGTGTGATTTATTTGGGAGCTGGGTGGTGGACCCCTCAAAAACTAAGAGTCCAAAGAGCCAAAACAGTAAAAACAACAAACAACATATTCCAAGATAAGAGAATGAATGCAGGACATAGTTGAGTCGTGGTCCTCAGGAGAGAGCCACATACTGTCCCATTTAACAAGGATCCAGGGAGAAACATACAATGAGGTAGCTCTTTGGGAAGGGAACACATGAGTGCTCTAAGGTTTCCTGCAGCAGTGCAGTGCACACAGAAAGTTGGTTGGCAAGGGGATCTGGATAAAACATCTTACCTAGCAGAGACAAATAAGGCACAAAGGGGCAATCCTTCTCCCTTCTCATGGTAAGTGCCAAGGTGCCCATTACTCTGCACAACACTGAGAATGGCTGAGCAAGTGCTGCTCAGGGAAGGGAGTGATACACACAAGAGGCGAGAGGCTTTAGGAGCCGAGCAGTCCAAAGGTAAGTGACCAAGAAGGAAAAAAGAGGGGGTAGTTTATGTGATGAGTGTCAAGGAAAGAAAAAAGGAGCATCAAAGGGCTGAAATAATCAAAATTCAGCAGAGTGAGAAGACGCATATACAACCAGGGTTTCACCAGAATCACAACCATCTATCCTCAAGTTTAAATATCTTTGCATTGTTCTGGCAACAAAGTTCAGTAGCCTGCTCCTTGCACAAGCATGAGAACCCGAGTTTGGATCCTTGGTTCACACAGAAGAGGCTGGGTGCAGTGTATGCACCTGTCATCCCAGCACTGAGGATGTAGAGGCAAGAGCATCCCTGGGGCTTGCTGGTCAGTTATTCTAGCTGGCAGGTGAGAGTCAAAATTAGAGAGAGAGGCTGTCTCAAAGAATAAATTGAATAGCAATTGAGGAATATACCCAGTGTGCATGTGACACACACACACACACACACACACACACACACACACACACACCTTTGTATCTGAGTCTTTTTAGAGGACGGCTACTGGAAGTGCTCTAAGCTCCCACTTAATCTGGTGACTATCAGGGCAGGTACTTCCATGTATGCCCAAGTCAGATAAACTCAATTCTTAGACCACCTAGTATGTTTGAACAGACCTGTGAGGTATGTACAGTACCATGTATCCACAAGGATGATGGGGCAATGACACCTTCAACTTTGTTCTTCCTATGTTAGCTCCTCTGGACTCAGAACTGGAATCCAGGATACAGACATTAAAACAGAATTGACTCTGAACTCAGTTGTATTAGCGACTGTCTGGCTGGCTGTGTGCACAGTTATTAACCTACCAATCACTTCAGTGTCTCTTAGGACTGGGATCCCTAAGGCATAAGCTGTTCTGAGTGGCTGCCTTGTACGGGTGTCTCACACTTCTGGCAGATTAAATTTCTAAATCAATGCTCTAATTACATTTTTTTTTCCTTTTCAAAAAGTTAAAAAGCTATTCAGTACTCATCAAATCAAGTTCAAGCTGCTCAGTTGAGCACGTGAACCCCTATACAATATATGATACTAAAGTCATTAAGAAGTATGGGGAAATCTAAAAGAGTGTAGAGTGTGTGCTGAGCCCTGCTTCTGCCACTAACAGACTCTGGAAGCCTCTTGATCATGCTACAGAGGAAAATCTGCACACTCAGTATCTTCTACGAGATCATATGACGGTTCTGTGAGTCGGCCACAATGGATTACTTTGTCTATGAAGAACGCATACCTTCCCCAGTACTGCATCTGGGGTACTCTCACAACTGAAGTTTCTGCAGTACAGATCCTTCGGAGTCATCCTGACTCCCTGCCCTGGGCATCTCAAAAAAGGCAATTTCTCCTCTCTTGAAGTCTAGTGCCATTTGTTTTGTTACACTTTTAATATGTCGCCACCTGTCATGTGACCCTGGTTGCAGTCCTTGCTGCATGACTTCCATTTGCCTCCTTTCTCTGGCATTCTGTCGTCTCAACTCTAAATCAGAAAGCTGTGACACGGTTCTCATGTAAGTTTCTCCGTTTTTGACATTCAATCACTCTACAACTGATATATTAATAGGAGCAATGGATAAGGAAATGATTAGTTGTCAATTTCAGGACATTTGGGGATGGGCACAGAGACACATGAATAAACACAGAATCCTACCCAACTCCCTTCAGCCATTCGGCCCACTTATAGAGATGATCTAGATGATGACTTGAGTCAATAAGGTTTTTAATAAATCCTTTTCTTCTTAGCTCAGTAAAATTCCCTTTGGAGAAGGCAAACCATAGCCAAGAAACCTATGGCCCAGCTGTTATCTGGAGTCCAAGCTGTTTCCTAAACGGCATTCACTACTGCAGACAGAAAATGCCTGGAAAGACCTGTGCCTTACACCAGAGAAGAGGGTTCTGAGATCAGCAGCTCAGCCATCTACAGCTCCTGACAAAAGGCCCGATACCAACATCTACACCCTGCTTCTTGTAAGAGCTCACCCCAGGCCTCCTTCATGGACACCTGGGAGGCAAGACTTACCTTCAAGACCCCTAAATCTTCTTCTAAGCTTCCAAATACAGCACGTCAAGCTGAGACAAGTGACTTTCCCTGCCCACCATTCAGGTGGGTACAGAACCTGGCACATGGGGTTGTTGAGACATGGTCATCTGGTCAGCCAATGAACAGTTTAATCCCCTGCTGAAGGGTGCTTTGTTTGGGCTTCATTTGTCATCCATGTTCTCCCAATCAGCAACACACATACAGGAGTCAAAGAGGAATCCTGCTTGAGTCATCTCTGAGCTTAGAGCTCTGCTCTGGAGGTCTGACTCTCAAGAAACCGACTTGGCTGTGACTTGTGGCCAGGTTTCCCACCCACACTTAGGTGGTACCTTTGGCATTTCCTACCATCCAACCTAATGCTTTGCCAGTCACATCAGTTAACATGTATGGTGCTGATCTGAGTCCCCAGGCACTGGCATTAAACCCTCAGTGTCCCTGTTACTAAGACCCAGGGAATTCAACTAGAAATAGAAAGCCAGGGCTTTGTTCGTGAAGGCCATCTAGCCTCTACTCGATCCCTCCCCCTAGAGCACAGAAGCCTCCATGCTGAGACCCTTCCCTCCCACTCAGAACCAAAATCAGCTCATCCTTCTCACTTCATCTCCAGGACACGGTCTGTTTTCCTCTCGTAAATTCCAGGTCAGTCATTATCTGTAAGCACTGGACAGCAACTGTCTAACCTCTTCCTCCTGTCCTTTACTGTAGAGGGCAAAAAGGCCTTGTGCACACAGCTAAGCACCGGAGAAGCCAGGAAAGTCAAATGCACAGCTCATCTCTTCAATGGAAAGAAGTGTGTAGCTGCTCTTCCTGGAATGCCAGGAACAATATCATTTGACACCTGGATGATCCTTTGCTGTCTGGTGGCACAGGCTCTGTTTTAGCTCCCAGAACTTATGTTTCTACTTATTCAAGACCTTTTTGCAAAAATCTTGAACATTGTTTTTAGACCATAAAACCAACTGTTATGAGTGAGGTCACCTGTACTTTACAACAGCTTAAGCGACGTCTATGATATCTGAGGGCCAGGCCATCCTGAGACCCACAGGTGTTACGTTTACCTCAGTCAACCTCCCTAGACCCTAAATCCTGGGTGCTAACTCTGAGCCAATAGTACCTATTCTTGTGAAAGAAGCCAGAAGTACTTTGTAAGGAATTTCAATATAAACATGTCTTAAATTGGGACTGAGTTAACTGCTACCTGAATACTTTCTTCAAACATTGTGCTGTGCTTAAATATGGTTGAAGTAAAATGATCTGGGCCAGACTCTAGAAGTCCTGGTCCAGCACCAGTTACAATAAAACCGGGCTGAGCAGAGGAGTTTCATTCTTGTCTCTTCATGGATCATCTTTTCCCTGCTTTCTGTAAACCTGCAGGGCAATCGCCACACTTAACCATGCCCTTCTCACATGACTTTCTGGAAACCAGCGAGGATTTACCTGCTCCTTGCTGTTAAGCTGCCTCTAAGGAAGAGCCACACTGTACTGGGCTCAAGGCCTGGGCAGCCCAGCTCCTCTCCAGTTTCACTGCCTGCCAGTCTTCTCCACTGACTATCCACACCCCACAGGCTGTGTCCCCCATTCTCTCCCACTCTGTGCCAGCCAGACGCTTTCCTAGATCAGACTGATTGCCCCACTTTCCATTTCACAGCTCTTAATGCCTGGTACTCAATCACATCATGCCTCATAACATCTCATTTATAACTGCTCTTTAATTTAATTACTAGCCATTTACATCATGCCCATGTGTTTACATAGTTCTTAGTCATGTATCTCACACTTAATAGCCATGAAATCAACAGATATTAATCTCCATATTTTAAAGAAGAGAACTCAGAAGCTGGGCATGTCAAGGAATGTGCTCACAAAGCCTGAGCTAGAGATACATCATGTCAAAACTTAAGCAGGGGTTTGTGTATCTGTTCAACCTTCCATGGTCTCTCTCTTCTCTATGACTGTTCCTTTCTAGTTAATGAAGCAGTGTTAACAAATCTAGCCCTAATACAAGGTGAGTGTGAGCATCCTTGGGATTGATTGGCCCACTGTCAACTCCTCTGCTCAAACGCACCATCTGTAGAGGTCCTTCCCCAAGCACCCCATCAACATGCCACTTACTCCACAATTTACTAAGGTATTAATCATCTACCTAATGTTCCTAGACTGAAGTCTCATGATAAATAAAGGGCTTGGATGGGCAGTGCAGCACCTGAACTGCGCTACAAGGATAGCCTGCAGCCTCATTGACCTATATAGTAGCAAGTGCTGAGCTCAGAGCCAGAACTCCTTAGAGTTGTTCAATTTCCTGCCTGTAAACCAAACTGGCTAACCCTGCCTTTGTAGGCCACTCATGGCTGAAGAGGGCTAGTCGTGTGGAGCCTCAGACAGGCACAAATCTCAATCTCTGAACTTAAATCTCTGGGAGAAGATGAAGAAGTAGGAACACCACCCGCTTAGTCTCCTAGAACCCAGTGTGGTTGTAAACCAGGAGGCAGAGGAAGTCTGGTTTTGTCAAAGCACAGGAAGGACTTGTCATCTCTGACATGTTGTTAGCCATTCTGCTGTTTCCTCCACAGAGGCAAATCATCTGCGAACCCGAGTGTCAGGATATATTTTGTTCATCCCAGGGATAATCAAGCGGCTGTTTCTTGCTGTCTACTCTCTAATTACATTGTCAACACTGTCACTGAAACACACAGTGTCTACCATGGTAGCAGTGGGAAACCACCATGCTAGGTCAGGAACGAACTGTTCGACAAAACTGTCTGTGTCAGTACCAAGGACAGAGGTGCTTGCTGTCGGACTGGGGGGGGGGGGAAGGTCACAGAGAAACTGGGAAAAAGAATGGCTATTTCAAAATGACAGCGTTGTATCCTGTCTGGTTTGATAAGCTCAAACAAAATGAAACAACCAGAGATGGACTAACAAACCCATATTAATATAAAGTGATAAAAACCTGTTGAACAGCGAGGGAAGAAGCTGCAGAGAGAGAGATTGGTAACATGGTGTAAGGGCAAATGGGGAGAAGGTTAGTTTGGTGGTAAAGTTAGGCGAATGGGGATCCGGACGTTGAAAACTTTAGGGAGGTGTGACCTAAGAGCCATGTAGTCACAATCACTGTAACATTATGGAGCTCTGTCCCAAGATCAGGAGCAACATAAAAAGACTGCTGAGACAAGAATCTGGGCCAGATGGATGCAAGCAAACCATTTGAGGCGCAACCAGCAATCCAAGACCGACACAGGGAAGGGCACGGATCCAGACATCTGGAAGAAGGACACCGCATGAGAAGATGAAAACTTCTGGGTAAAGGCTAACTACTCAGTGCGATTACCTCCCAAGTATCATTTCCCACTTCTGTTTCATACTGGTCTTAGGAGTCAGGAGCTTTTTAAAAAGCACACAGGTGTAGTAGAATACATGTAATAGCAAAGGGGACACAGTTCAAGTAGGCCCCGTTCCCTGTGGGTCCGTCTCCACCACATCTGAGAGAACCCCTGAGAGCTCCATCCAGCCCAGTTCCCTGGAGTATAAACAGGGACAGACTGGGGACTGGCCCTTGTGAACAGGAGTGTGCCTGTTCCTGGGCTCTAATTTTGCTACTGTTATGAATCATAATGTAAATATCTATATCAGATGGTCTTATGCGACCCAGGGAAAGGGTCATTTGAGGGGTCCTCACCTACAGGTTGAGAAGCACTATGCTAGAGCATTGTTAATCAGATGCTGCATGAATCTGCTCAGGCAAATGCAGCAGACGTGTTGTAACTTCCTTAGGGTCCATGTTACCCTGAGTGCAATGTAAACAGCCTTAGAAACTGGCCGGAAGAGACTAAACAGCCCTTAAGTGGAGAATGCAGGAACTGCTCTTCCTCCTCAGCTCAGAGAACAGGCGCCATTGCTTTTCATTCTGTACTCCAGCAAGACTTATGACTCACCCAGAAAATCAGGCAGTTTCCTCATTAGCTGGATTTATATTTCTGAATTTCAGCATTGGGAAAGCAGTACAGCTGCACGGTTTTGAAGTCAGAGAAATCAAATGTTACCAAGCAGGGCGGCACAACCTGTAACCCCGGCCTGAGGTTAACTAGGTCCGGGTTATTTTAGAGCATCTGCTCCACAGGCTATGGGACTAGCTGTAGAAAACCTGTGCTTATGGCCCTTCCTTCCCTCATGCAGCTGCTCCACAGGCTATGGGACTAGCTGTAGAAAACCTGTGCTTATGGCCCTTCCTTCCCTCATGCAGCTGCTGCAAGGCTCTCACCCTTAATTCAAGGTTACATTTTCCTGTCTCCAGTCCCCTACAAGGAAGAGGCCCTAGACTCATGGACCAGAAACTGTTTCCTCAACCACTGAAATAATTGAGACATGGAGGGCTGGTGGGGCTGGGGGACAGACGTTTAGCACAGATGGTGTCAGGATCCAAGAAGGCCCGTTGAGGACACAAGACTGTGGTTAGGTGGTACAGAGTGCAAAGACATGGGGTGAGCAAACTAGCACATGTTTAGTGCGCTGCCAGTGCTCACACATTGCATGATAAATGAATATATACTGTGGGCAAGAAAAGAAACCTCAAAATATTGCTTGGCTATGGAAAAGTACTACTAATTGTACCCATTCATGCCAGTTATTTGATTTCCATGATAAAATTATGCAGCACAATGATTATGAATAGCATTAAACCCAATACATGAAAGCTGGTGTAGGCTTCATTCAACGGCAAAGATAAATGTTCCATCTTCTGAGTTATCTCTAGAGATTTTCAAATGCAATGGATTTTTCTCTCTGGGAACAGAGGCACACACCTGCAGCATAGGGAAACCAGTTGCCTTGGGACTCTCACCTGTAGCATAACATTCCAGCCAAAAAAAAAAAAAAACCTTGAATGTTCAGATAAAAGTCTCAATTAAGCAAATGGCTTCTAAGGCTTCTAAGAAAACTATCAGAAGAAGCAAACGAGGAAAGCTCATGCTAAACAAGTACTTGAACCTCAGTTTCTCAATGACTGGGTCAGAGTGTGCTTAGATTAAGAGTTGGGAACGAAGGTTCCAAGAAACACTGGAGATGATGCGATGGAGGGCAAAATGTAAGTTAGTGAGGTTGGTGGCACCTCTGCCAGGCTCACGGGAAGAGGTCTGGGGTCCACATGGTCTCCATGTTCTGCCAACAGACTGCACAGTAAGAGCACTACATCCCTCTCCCTCCAGCAGGGCTGGGGTAGACTGAAGGGTCTCTGGATTCTCACAACACAGGACCGGGCAGAGGAAGGACAGCATTTACTGTTCTCGTATACCAAGCGGTTAAGACAGCAAGAGAGGAACCCGTGTCCTCACTAAGCACAGATTATGCAGCAGCTGGCTTTTACTCCAGGGACTCCTCTTCTCCAGCTTCATCCCCAGCTTTGGCAAACACCACACCTTTCACTTTGGTTACTTCACCAGCATGAGCACAGGAGCGAAGGGTGAGAGTGACGATGGCACAGGGGAGAATCTTGCCTGACCACACCAAAGGACTTCCTTGGCTGGCTCAATTTGGGTGGCACAGTCTCTGACTGTAGGGTAGGTCTAGATCAGAATTCCACTGTGTTCTGTGTCGTGGAACCTCAGCGGGGACCTGCAGATCCAACGGCTCAGACTAACATACGAGGCTGTCTATAGCAAAGTGCACAGAACGGTGCGAACCCAGGGAATGCGATGCGAAGGTCTGAGAGGTCCAGGGTAGAAGAGGAGATACAAAGAGGCAGGAGACGAGAAATCAACTTGACCAGACAAGCTTCATTCATCATCCAAGAAGAACCAGTACTGGTGGAGATCACAAGGAACCTACAGTCTGTTCTGAGGAACACAAGACCTGA
The DNA here is from genome assembly GCF_950005125.1 of Chionomys nivalis. Lineage (NCBI taxonomy): Eukaryota > Metazoa > Chordata > Mammalia > Rodentia > Cricetidae > Chionomys > Chionomys nivalis. Next base: position 12,588,761 of record NC_080099.1, read on the forward strand.
ACACTCCAATCAAATGGGACTATTGATGCTTGTTATTCAGCCTGCACTTTCTTCTTACATCTTCCTTCATGTGAAAAGTCTCCCCAAATTTTCCCTTCCCTAGCTCCTTCCCCTGCTCCCTTACTATTTCCTTGAGGATGAATGCAAAGATCATCTTTGGAACCCCACAGTGAAAATTCTCCTAAAAATGGCTATTCCTCCCTCCAATGGGTCACCTCCTACAGTTCTTCTGTTCTCACTTCTTTTCTAAGTGAAAATAGTTGAGAGTAACAAGGCTGAGGAACACAGACCAGGCATCTTAAGTCCAGCATTCTTTCTTCCCACCATGCCAAGGTCCATTAACTATGTTATGCATCCCATCTCAAGAGCGGCTGGCTTCTCTGTGAAATGCCTGCTTTCGACTGAGGCATGTAAGCAGGTGCAATCTGCCTGAAAGTTTGGTTGATAATTTGTAGAACAGCAAAGCTCAAGTCAGGCACACAACCCACATCAGAGCTATTCATCAACAGTGCTCATTTATTCACTGGTCTCGTCGGTACAATGTCCCATGTCTGTGGCTCCCACAACACAAATGAATGCCATCCATAAAGTCTCTAAAGTCATCTGAGTTCTCAGAAGGCTCACTCTAACAAGCTGGAAGAGACCCCGTGATAGAAAGCAATCACTCATTTGTTAGGCAAGCAGGAAAACTTGCCAAATCTCAGACACCATCTAACAAAATTAAAACTGAGGTTCTTTTTTTCTCACCCAGGCAAGATCTGGATAGTATCTGATGAGTACCATCTGGAAAATGCTGTCGAGAAGGGCCACCTGCATCTCTCCACTCCTCACAGCACCCCTCCCCACCCACAGCTGTCAGAGTTTAAGACAGCAAAGATAGGAAGACACCACACTTTAGTCACTGGCTGAACTACACACTCACATCCTCTGGGCAAAACCAGGCAGCATCATTCAAAGAAAACAAAATCTACCAATACTCTGCCAGGTGGGAATGCAATCAAGACCTTGCCTGTAGCCAACAGTGTCTCTATTGATGGCTTACCTTCCTGCCCTCTCCCAAGAGCCTTTTTAAACAGCACACATGCATGACTGCACGCACACGCAAACACACACACGGGGGGGGGGAGGCACATATAAAGCCAGGAGTTAGTAAGAAAATAGAGTTGGGTAACACAACGCAAAACTCACCATAATCAATATCTCTCTATTCTATCACATTTAACGCCTTAATTTTTCCTCTGCTACCAACAGTTTAGCCTCAGCTAACATTTGCAGTAATAGCCATTTTCAAAACTGAAAGCTGTATTTTTAAGTGTCTTTCAGTGGTCCTTTAATGTCACTTTCAAGATCCAGTGTTTTGTATATTGATGTATGTTTTCATTTCCCATTAAGTCACATTAGTGACTTAACAGCACACCTGAAAGCTCTAGAACAAAAAGAAGCAGATTCACCCAGGAAGAGTAGAAAACAGGCAGTAATCAAATTGAGGGCTGAAATCAACAAAATAGAAACAAAGAAAACAATACGAAGAATCAATGAAACAAAGAGCTGGTTCTTTGAGAAAATCAACAAGACAGACAAATCCTTATCCAAACTAACCAAAAGGCAGAGAGAGAACATCCAAATTAACGAGATCAGAAATGAAAAGTAGGACATAACAACAGATACTGAGGAAATTCAGAGAGTCATTAGGTAACACTACAAAAACCTGTACTCCACAAAATTGGAAAACGTAAAAGAAATGGACAATTTTCTAGATAGATACAATATACCAAAATTAAATCAAGACCAGGTGACCAATTTAAATAGTTCTATAAATGCAAGGAAATAGAAGATATCAAAAACTTCCCAATCAAAAAAAGCCCAGGGCTGGATGATTTTAGTAGAATTCTACCAGAACTTCTGAGAAAAGCTGATACCTATACTCCTCAAAATGTTCTACATAATAGAAACATAAGGAGCATTGCCAAACTCTTTCTATGAGGCTACAGTTACCCTGATACCAAAACCACCCAAAGACTCAACCAAGAAAGAGAATTACAGACCAATCTCACTCATGAACCTGGATGCAAAAATACTCAATAAAATACTGGCAAACTGAATCCAAGAACACATAAAAAAATCATCCACCATGATCAAGTCAGCTTCATCCCAGAAATGCAGGACTGATTCAACATATGAAAATCTATCAATGTAATCTACCATATAAATAAGCTGAAAGAAAAGAAGTCATATGATCATTCATTAGATGCTGAAAAAGCATTTGACAAAATCCAACACCTCTTCATGACAAAGGTCTTGGAGAAATCAGGGCTACAAGGCACATATCTAAATATAATAACAGACATATACAGCAAGCCAACAGCCAATATCAAATAAATGGAGAGAAACTCAAAGCAATTCCACTAAAATTAGGAATAGGACAAGGCTGTCCACTATCTCCATATCTCTTCAACATAGTTCTTGAAGTTTTGGCTATAGCAATAAGACAACAAAAGGAGATCAAGGGGATTTAAATTGGAAAGGAAGTCAAATTTTCATTATTTGCAGATGATATGATAGTATATATAAGTGATCCCAAAAACTCTACCAGAGAATGCCTACAGCTGATAAATGCCTCAATGATGTGGCAGGATACAAGATCAACTCAAAAAAATCAGTAGCTCTCCTATAGACAAGTAATAAGGAAGCTGAGAGGGAAATCAGAGAAACATCACCTTTCACAATAGCCACAAATAACATAAAATATCTTGGGGTAGCACTAGCAAAAGAAATGAAAGACCTATTTGATAAGAACTTTAAGGCTTTGAAGAAAGAAACTGAAGAAGATATCAGAAAAATGGAAAAATCTCCCATGCTATTAGATAGGTAGGATCAACTTAGTAAAAATAGCAATCCTACCAAAAGCAATCTATAGATTCAATGCAATCCCCACCAAAATCCCAACACAATTCTTCACAGACCTTGAAAGAACCATAATCAACTTCATATAGAAAAACAAATAAACAAACAAAAAACAAGATAGCCAAAACATTCCTGTACAATAAAGGAACTTCCGGAGGCATCAGCATCCCTGACATCAAGCTCTATTACAGAGCTACAGTAATGAAAACAGCTTGGTACTGGCATAAAAACAGAGAGATTGACCAGTGGAATCAAATTGAAGACCCAGATATTAATCCACACACCCATAAACACCTGATTTTTTGACAAAGAAGCTAAAATTATAAAATTTTTAAGTTATATAAAATTATATAATGGAAAAAGAAAGTATCTTCAACAAATGGTGCTGGCATAACTGGATGCCAACCTGTAGAAGAATGAAAATGGATCCATATCTGTAGCCATGCACAAAACTCAAGTCCAAAGGGATTAGAGACCTCAATATAAATCAGACCACTGAACCTGATAGAAGAGAAAGTGGATAGTAGTCAATGCATGGGTACAAGAGACTACTTCCTAAATATAACCCCAGTAGCACAGACACTACATGCAACAATAAGTAAATGGGACCTCCTGAAACTGAGAAGCTTCTGTAAAGCAAAGAACACAGTCAATAAGACCAAAAAAAAAAAAAAAAAAAAAGCAGCCTACTGAAAGGGAAAAGATCTTCACCAACCCCACATCAGTCAAAGGACTGATCTCCAAAATATATAAAGAGCTCAAGAAATTAGACATCAAAATTCTAAATAACCCAATTTAAAAATGGGCTACAGAACTGAACAGAGAATTCGCAACAGAAGAATCTCAAATGGCCAAAAGATACTTAAGAAGTATGCTTAGCCATCAGGGAAATGCAAATCAAAACAACTCTGAGATACCATCTTTAAATACCTGTCAGAAAGGCTAAGATCAAAAACACCAATGATAGCTTATGCTGGAGAAGATATGGAGTAAGGGTAATGAACACTCATCCATTGCTGGTGGGAATGCAAACTTGTATAACCACTTTGGAAATCAGTATGGTGGTTTCTCAGAAAATTGGGAATCAACCTACCTCAGGATCCAGCAATACCACTCTTGGGCATATAGCCAAAAGATACTCAATCACACTACAAAGGCATTTGTTCAATTATGTTCATAGTAGCATTATTTGTAATAGCCAGAACCTGGAATCAATTGAGATGCCCCTCAACCAAAGAATGGATAAAGAAAATGTGACACATTTATACTTTAGATTACTACTTAGCTGAAAAAAAAATGACATCTTGAATTTTGCATACAAACGGATGGAATTAGAAAACACTGTCCTGAGTGAGGTAACCCAGACCCACATCAGAGCACTGGACTAAGCTCCCAAAGTCCAGTTGAAGAGTGGGAGGAGTGAGAATATGAGCAAGGAAGTCAAGACCATGATGGGTACACCCACTGAAACAGTCTATCTGAGCTAATGGAAGCTCACCAACTCCAGCCAGACTGGGAAGGAACAAGCATAGGACCAAATTAGTCCCTCTGAATGTGGTTTACAGTTGCATGGCTGGGGCAGACTGAGTGGCCACTGGCAGTGGCACCAGGATTTATCCCTACTGCATGTACTGGCTTTTTGAGAACCTATTCTCTTTGGATGTATACCTTGCTCAGCCTAGATATAGGAGGGAGAACTTTGGACCTTCCACAAAGCAGTGTGCCTTACCCTCTCTGAGGACTGGATGGGGGTGGGATGGAAGGGTGTGTGGAGGAATGGGAGGAAAGGAAGGAGTGGAAACTTGGGTTGGTATGTATAAAAAAAGATAGTTTATTTTCTTTTTAAAAAGTATAATAAAAATTAATTAATTAAAAAAAAAGATATAATCCCTTCATCTGGCCATTGGGCCACTTTCGGATCAGCTGCGCACCAGCTTTGCTGAGCCCCACAGCTCAACTGCCGACTTCCATTACTTTAAACGTGTGTGATTTATTCCTATCCAGCCCAAGAATTTACAGGAGACATCAGCACTACGAGGAATGCAACAGCCATCCATTATTTATCCTGCATCCCATTGTCTGCAGTATGTTAAGATTATAAGAGAGCTTAGCAAATAATGGGGGTAGTAAATCCTAGGACCTTTTCTCGACTTCTGGTCCATGGCATCAACCCTCCTACACTGGCTGCGATTCAGAAGCAGTTCTGATTCTATATCGCACCAAAGAAAAGAGGAAACCTTTCTCCTGCTTTTATAATTTTTTATTTATTCACTTACATTTTAACCCACTGAGTCCAATTAGTGCTGCCCATATATGCACAGGCACGGGTCACCTACCTCAGTGGCCAAAATCCTAAAGAAAAGTGACTCTTGGTCCCTCAGAGCCATCAACTGTCAATAGTTTCTCAGCTAGGGGTGGGGTCTTGAGAGTCGCTCACCCCAAACTATTTTTAAAGCAGATGTGACAGAACAGAAACCCCCAAACTTCAAGGTGTTTTCTGACAAACAGAATAACACTCCTTTCACTGCAAACATTAAGCAAATTAAACTTTTAAGAAGCTATGATGCTTTTTACTAGACCTGTTTACCTTGACTCCTGGAAATGCCATTTCACATTAAATTTTAAATCAACTGCCCCCTCCCCTTCCCACAGCAACAGAAGAAGTCCATCTTCTCTGTGAAGGGCTCTTCAGCCTTGGAGTTCCCGCCCCACTCCTTCGCTCTGCTCATGACCTGCCTGCCTACCTGTGACTACTCCTTGACCTGAGCTTTCCCGCCTGATGACTCGTAGCCATGAGCATTTCCAGAGACTGAAATTATTTACCTCGAAAAGACAGAAGAATGGATTTGGGAGTAGAGACAAAGTCAAGGCCAAGACCTGCTCAGGGAATGTGGCTTTGACCCAGGGGAAGACAGACAAGAGACCTGAGTCACATTTCAGAGGTGTGACATAAATGGCATTTTCCAACTTAGAGACTATGCATATTTTAATAGCTTTAGACTTAGAGCTGACAGCAAAGGTAACACTTTACACGAAGTGACAGGCCAAGGAAATGGAGATTTTTTCATCAGGGGAATCTCTGGGCAGTCAGCTCACTAATATGACACAGATATGTGTCTATCTGGACAGCTTCAAAAGCTGTTCATTCCATGTGGACACTGATACGCAGGGCCCTCAGTCAGGTCCTGAGTGGAGAGGGAAATGCGCAGACAGAGGAGAACAAAGGTTATTTCCATCTAAAGCTCACCACTGACCCTGCACTCTCAGGCCACATATGGGGACATGTAGGTCCATGCCAAGGGAGCAGTGTCACCTGCATTGTAACATCGTTGGAGCAGCCATCAGTAGCAAGGAGGTCGCAATACACTTGGTCCTCCTGTAGACTGGCTGTGCTGCAGTTGTGAAAACTTCCCACTGGAAATGCTATTGGTCAGGATGCAGGTGGCACACTTTGCAGATGACAACTAGAACCCTCCATGTCCAGGCATGAGCCACACATGAGATACACAGAAGTGGTGGAGGAACAGAGAGCCTGATTCCAGGAAGCAGGAGTCCCAGTCCTACTCATGACTTGGTAACTGACCCAGAAGCTTCACCTCAGGGCCTCAGCATGCCACAGGCCATGCCTCTGCATCCTGGAATTAGAGAGAATAGCTATAGGGTAAGGGAGAAATAAGAGGTCAAAAATCAAAAAGCAGAACTAGGGTGGGTGCTGCGGAGAAAGCGAGCAGTCACCCTGTAGGTGGCATACTGCCTGATGGGGGGCAACCCTTAGACGCACAAGGCCTACTCCACACAGTACAGTTTGCTGGATACCCCTGACCAATGCCCAGGCAGTGCTGTGGTGTACGATCTGGCTTGTTCGTGTCAAGCAGAAAATAAATAAACTGTTCCAGTATGTCCCAAAAGCAGAGGGCTCAGTGGAGGTTCACTCGCTGTGTTGGAAATTTACACGTTGGTTCCTCTTCCTCTATCAGAGATTTAAACACTGATAGTCCTCAGGGCCAGATCTGAGCAGTAACTGCCTCATCCCCACACACTCTGGACACCATCAGATCCCAAGGCTGAGTACCACCCATAGGCCAAGAGCTCCCTGAATTGAACTGTCCTTTCAGCTATGAACCACCTTCCCTTGAGTGACAGGAGCAGGGAATCTAAAATAGAAACGATCCCAAATAAATCCCTTCTTTTCTTTCCTCAAGAGTCTCCCTTCCTCCTCCTTCCTGCTTCCTTGGTCTCAACAGACAGAATTTCCATACACCCAGTGTTGCAAGTCAGCAACACAGACAGGCCTGTATCCAACAGTTAACAGCGCGGGGGCTAGGTTACAGCTTCCAGGTCCATAGTGTCTCTGCCAACTACCAGCTATGTGCCTTAGGAGAGATGGGTAATTTCTCGTCGGCTCTACTGCCAATCCTATAAAGCTGAGCCCATGTCCTAATGCCGACTGAATAACACTCATACATCACTTGGGGTAGCAAGGGCATTCCCTCATTCTCATGCCAACAATGTGGGGAATATTTCTGAAGTATATTAATATGCTTTTCTCTCCCACATTTCCTTTATATGACATCCTCCCCTTTCAATTCATGGCACTAATCTGTCTCAGAAGATTAGGATTTTTATAGTAGGCAGACAAAGATGAGTGAAAACTGCCACAAGGTTCAACCTCTGCTGACCAAAATAAGACATTTTGGTCCCTAGAATGACTGCCTTGAAATTCTGCCAGCTGCTATGGAGACAGGGTGTTCCAATGTCTGTTAGTTTCTGTGTAGCTACTGTAAGTCAAAACTGTAGATTCAATAAATATCATGGCCAGAGAGAGGTCAGAATGTGGCATGTTGTGGGTCCCACTGTCTGAGGGAGTCAGAAGAAAAGGCGGCAGAAACTGAGGACAGTCAATCCCTGATTAGAGCCTTTACCCCCACCTCTCAGATTCAGAGCAGGTTTAGGGGAAGCCCATGGGACAGACTTAAAAGGGCAAACCTCTAGGGAAGGGCTGGATTTGGCTTTGATACCATTTGGTTTGTGTGTGACAGCAGACAGAGGCCACGGAAGGCAGTGCATGATGAACCCATGGGATGGGCTGGGGGATATCAGGGGAAGAAATAGTCTCTGTCAAAGTCAAGCAAGGTCTTCCTTCTCAAGTCATTGCTCTAGCCCCATGACTCAGTTAAGTGGGCACCCCTGCTCTGTCCTATAAAAACCCATTTTGGCAACTGGCCACCACGACAGTAAAGATTGCTGTCATGAGTTCCAAGCCTATACTGCCTCATCTCAACTCTGCAGCTGAAAGAGTATAAGAATCACATGACACCTGATTATAGCAATGGCACGGCTACTTAGCTGTGCTTCGAGACAATTTACAACCACAATGGAGCCATAGCATAGCCTATAGCAGTACTTTACCAACCAGCATCACAGAGGGACCAGGGTCCGGAGTCACAAGTGTGTTTGGGTTGGCTTACAGGCAGCTACTGCAACAACCTAGTACACAACTCCAGAATATCCAGATCCTAGGCGAATGGAACAGAATCACAATCCTCTACTCTAGACAGACTGAAGCTGAAACCCTAGTTCAAGTATAGAAGCAACCATATAGGATAATTAGAAAAAAAACTGAACTATACACCCATAGAGTCGGTCAGAATGGTAAGCTATCACATGACAGATGGTAGTCAGAGCAGGAAGAGTTTGTTCTGGTGAAGTCAAGACTAAATGGCCATCCCCAGCTGCTTTGTAACGAGGCAGATGCTAGGGTAGAAGAGAGTAATGGGGAGGCAGATGCCTGTCCACCTCGGGGTGCTTCCTAAGAGCGGAGCAGCCGAGTCCAGAGGGAGTCAAGTTGCCACTAGACTGGGTATTACACACGGAAAGATGAAAATGCTTAAGAAGGAAACTTTGTCCCAGATGGTGTGACTTCAAAGGACTTTCTCTGTCAGGAAGAGGCACACTCCTCACACTCATGCACTATGTCAACACACACACACATGCACGCACGGACCCACGCATACACACACTACAAAATAAAATATAAGAGCAGCTATAAATGTAAGAAAGCAAAATGACCTATACTGTAGCAATGACAGCTGCACACAAATGCGAAGAAAAGTCTCTGCCAAGGCTGCTGAGCTAGATGTCTTCGTGTCAGGTAATCATGACGGATCAATGTGGGCAATAATGGATGGGATGACGCTCTGGGAGCCCAGTGACCCAGGGAGAAGCAGAACAAATCAGCAAGGTATTGGTTCCGAATACCTCGACTGAAGAGCACACTCCCTGCCCTCCTGACACATGTCGGGTAAATACAGTGAGAGTCCTGACTAGTTCACCCCTACACCAGCAGGCCCTCAGTGGTCTCCCAGGAATGAACTAGCTAGCCTTAGCTAGTAAAGGTCAGTAATCAGAAATGTTACTGAGCACCCAGATTTTCTCCTTCGGTATCTTTGCTACTGGGTTCAAGGTATAATCTAAAAGAGATCTCATAATCCCAAGTATTCTTGGTATCTGCTTCTGTAAGGAAGGTTAATTCCCTTTTCAGAAAAAAAAAAAAAGGACATCTTTTTTAGAATAACATTCATCATGTTCATCATGAAGCATTTTATTCTTTGGTTCTGGGGATGTGGAGGACAAGCAAATTAATTTGTCATCTTTTAGCTGCAGGAGCTGCTTCTTGCGCTTCCAGCATCATTGATCTCTGACACAGGTGGGAGCCAGAGAGACATAAATGGCATTTGGTGTTTAAGCTCGTCTACTGAGGTCCTGGAGGACACACACAGGGACTGTCCCATGGCCATGCTATGCCAGTTTTCAGTTCTCATGTCCCTTGCTCATTCCTAGAGGACTCTTACTTCTCAAGCCTGGGTTGCCTGGCTTGAGCAGGCAATTTCAGCACACTTCTCACTCTGCTCCAAGACAGCATCTGCAGATGTTTGCTAAACACCCACACACAGCCTCTGCTGAGCTGCAGTCTTGGAATAAGGCCAGGTCAATAGTTTAAAGTCTTCCCACCGTGCAGCCAGGGCGGCGAATGGCTTGAAGACATGGAACACCTGCTAACGTTGGAGGATCTACCTCTAACCGGTTTTAGATCCTGAGACCTCTTCCTTTGATCAAAACACGATCACTAGATCCTTAAATCATTATTTCACAGTAGGTGTCAAAAGCAACCCAGCAGAGCATGAAGGCTGGGCCGGGGCGGGGCAGGGGGGTGTCCGGGGGGAAGGGGAGAGACAACCATCAAAACCCATCACAAGGACTCCGTGAACACTAGCTCTGAATATCCTGAACCACAGAAGCCAATCCATTCTAGAAGTTCCCTGAACACCAGCCCAAAGATTTGCACCTTTTCAAATCACTAATAGAGCTTTCTAATATTCAGAGGATTCCACTCTACCTGCAAGATTCTGACTGAGTACTGCGAAGGGCCCTGCAGCCATCCTAATGGAGAACTATTAAGAATGGCTTTATCTGCCCTCAGCAAGCCAAACCTAGCCATGTGCTGGGGTTTAAGTCTATCAACATGGAAGAAAGACTTCTCCAGAGCCTCTGCGTGCCTTCAGCCTAATGATGCCACCCTTCCTTCCTTCCTTCCTTCCTTCCTTCCTTCCTTCCTTCCTTCCTTCCTTCCTTCCTTTGTTCCTTTCTTTCTTTCTCTTTCTTTTTTTTTTCCTTTTGGTTTTTGAGACAGGGTTTCACTGTAGTTTTAGAGCCTGCCCTGGAACTAGCTCTTGTAGACCAGGCTGGCCTCAAACTCAGAGAGTTCTGCCTGCCTTTGCCTCCTGAGTGCTAGGATTAAAAAGGCATGTGCCACCACTGCCCAGCTTGACACCTCTTATTAATGCCCTAAAACAATGGAAGAGCTAAGCAACAGATTAGCACTCCTTGCCCCAGGTCTTGAAAGGAGACAGTAATAGAAAGACAATAGCTATGTGCTCTTAATCCTAGCCCATTTGAAAGGAGGCGTGACATGGAGTCAAACACCGTTGTCCTGCCATCTAGGAAGCATAACAAAGACAACAATGGGTGGCTAAGGGATGGGATGGTTTCCCACTTGGAATATGAACACAAAGATGCTACATATGTGGCTTTAGTTAGTAAACTGTAGTCACCTCTTGCTTTGCAGCAAGTACCTGTCAGTGAGGTAAACTGGGCATGTCCATCCCCAAATATATTATTTTCTATGGCACCATATGATTACACATTTATAAATATACAAATGATATTTCAAAATTTAAAAGGACATGGAAGAAAAATTTTATGTATTTTCCACATGTAATTAATTGAATCATCCTCAAAAACCTTCTGTACGTCAGCAATTGGAAGACCACCACCATTTGTAAAAAGCCACCCTCTGGCCTCTACCACCAGCTCTGATCTCTATGGTCTCAGGTGACGGCTCTCTCAAGCCACTTGCTAATCATAATTATGGGGTTCCAGAGATGGCTGCTCAACCTTTCAGATCCGCTCACCCATTGGTGATGATCGGGTGGGTGGTATGGTCCCAAGACACTGCCATAGGGGTGCCTGGGCACTCAAGTTCAGTTTCTCAGATCATAAAACTGAATGCTGTTCTTTCATGTATGACAATAAGCACGTTTAAGCATAGTACCGTGCTCCCCTCGACAGATTAAAATCAGAATGGCAGAGCCAGGTCTAGTGGTATATGCAGGTATACCTGTAATATCAGCACCTAGGAGGACTGTAGCAAGTTTAAAGATGGCCTTGGTGACATAGAAGACAGCCTTGGTTACAAAATAATAGACTGTCTAAACAAACAAAAACCCTGGAATTGTAGAAGTTACTTGTGGTTTCCAAACAGGAGAAAGGCTGCAAGAACTTCACAGAGCACACAGAACTGGCGAACCATAGGTGGCTCTTCATTCACCAGACTCAAGGTAACATCAGCTTTGGGGTTATCAACCAAGGGGTCCTAAGAAGTATAGCAATTTACTCTGAATTAGAACATTTCATCCTGGAAAGAAACTGTTTACAACCCAGGAACTAAGTAAACTCAAAGTTCCTGAAATTTACAAGATTCTCAAGGGCCCATCCCTGGGTTCTATAAACAGTAATAATCGCTGGGGAGAGAACATTCTCAGAACTGTGAGCTTTCAGGCAGCTCCAGGGACACTTCTTTTGTGAAATGTCACTCACATGGTGTGAACTTTTGGAGCTGCAGCTGCCTTTGAGTCGCCCATGGTCCTGTGAGCAACCTCTCACCGATATGCCTACAGGTGCCCCAATAAACCCTCTGTTTCACTAAGCTAGGCTTAGGCGAAATCATTTCTTTGGTCTGCTATTGGTGTTTTATCTGGGGGTGAACACATCTCTTCCAGGAAAAGTCATGGAATGCCAATCCAGTTTTGAATTCTCCTCCCAGTACCACCTCCCTGAGGACACTGTGCTATCATGGCAAATATCACATACCAGTGTCATCACTGCCACCACCATGCCTTGTACTCAATGAATGCCCTGGGCCAGAAGCCGCACTAAACACTTGTAGTTATCGGCCTGTTTAATCAGAAGTCTCATGAGCTAGACACTGCACCCCTTTTCTACTGACAAAGCTGTGCCAGTGAGCACAGTGAGGAGAAGCTGCAGAGCCTGGTCATTACCCCACCACACTGGACCCCTCGCAACACACACACACACACACACACACACACACACACGGCCCTGTTCTGAGAAACCAGCTATTATTCCTGTCCTTGGGACTTTGGATTTGGCCACCTTGCTTCATACATCTTCCTTGGCTCCTGCACTCAGGCATGTCAGCGCACACAGCTGGCAGCTGCTCTGCCTTCTGGGATATAAAGGTACAAATATGCAGTTGAGAAAGAAAAAGAGTGGTTACTGCGGCGTGAAAGGCATTGCTATGATAGAATAGAAACGCCACCCCATCCTGTAAGACGTCAGTTTCTATTAGCTGTTTTCACCGAAAACCATTTCTGACACCATGAGAAATGAAATCTTGCTTACATGTCACCACCACTGTTCATTTCAGAGAAGCACAGGGGTGACAAGCTCGACTCTGACACCTGAAAAAGGCTATGTAATGAGAACAGTATGAAATAAACTCAAGAGCCCACCTCTGTGGGGCACAGTCCAGCACGGGGCAACGTCACTCCACACAGGTGAACTCACCTCTGTGGGGCACAGTCCAGCACGGGGCAACGTCACTCCACACAGGTGAACCCACCTCTGTGGGGCACAGTCCAGCACGGGGCAACGTCACTCCACACAGGTGAACCCACCTCTGTGGGGCACAGTCCAGCACGGGGCAACGTCACGCCACACAGGTGAACCCACCTCTGTGGGGCACAGTCCAGCACGGGGCAACGTCACTCCACACAGGTGAACCCACCTCTGTGGGGCACAGTCCAGCACGGGGCAACGTCACTCCACACAGGTGAACCCACCTCTGTGGGGCACAGTCCAGCATGGGGCAACGTCACTCCACACAGGTGAACCCACCTCTGTGCCTTACAACTGAGAAGGCACACACATGTGTGCACATAGGAGTGTGCATGCATACACACACACACACACACACACACACACACTTGTGCTCAAAAGGGCAGCTAAAGCACAAGCATCTCACCAGGTGAACATTGGATGCTGACTGGGGATTGCGCTGTTGCACCTGCTCAAGATACAAGCCAGAGTACAGCTGACCAAACTAGCAAACATACAGGCTTCAGCAGATTTTAGATTGTTTAAGTTCCTGACTCACATCTTGTTCTATGAAATTAAATGAATGACATTTGGAAACAAACTAACTAGCAACTAACTAGTTGATCCCTCCATTAGGAACTCATAAAGATTAACATATTTTTGTGTGCATGTGTGGTTTCTGAGATTGAGTCCAGGGACTTCTGTACACTAGGTGAGTGCTCTCACTGAGTGAAATTCCAAGCTCATATACTTAATTGATAAAGAACTTAAAGCAGAATCATCAAATTTGCACATGTATCAAGCTAGAAAGGTCATATTTGATGCAAAACTCAGAATGTAAGAGGGATACACTCAAGGAATTACAGCAAGTTCAGCGGCATGCACCCCGCCCCCCACATACACACACACACACACACACACGGGGAGAGGGTAGAAGAGGGGAGAGAACACAGGTGCAGGGAACGAGGGCAGCAAATCTTAAGGTAGTTAGAATTTTAGAATTTCCAATGACAGAAAGTGGCCCCATGATTACTTGGAGCTGATAGGGTGGATTTGATCTCAGGGAAAATTTGAGAGTAAAGGAGGTGTTATCTTGTTTGTGATGATGGTTACATAAGTTGGACACACGAGTCAGAATATGTCACACTAGATACCTGATATGTCTAATTGCATTTTATGTGGACATCACTGTCCATCATTTAAGACTAACTGAAGTTGTAACAGCTACAGTCCTTGAGCATGGGCACCGTAAAGAGGGAACACAAATTTACACATTACAAACTTACTGAAAAACAAGACAAAATGACCGCCTAAAGTAAACACATTGTGTCTTCTTTCCCAGAAACTCAGTGGAGGAAGGAACTTGGCTCATTCAGAAAACCATACCTAGTGTCCAGATGAGGAAAAGGGATGCCTCTGAGAGGCCGGTGGGGACAGCTACACAGCACTTAGAGGTCCTTGCTGGACACACTGTCTGGCATTCTCACATAGTCATGGCTGCAGGCTCTTCTTTTTACAAGCTATAGCGCTCCACATAAAATACTGACTACTAGTGAAGGCTCTCCTAAGTGTATGATTTCCATTCTGGATTTAACATCACGAAGGAGGTGCTGCAAATATGTCACTGTTACAGAACATTTATGCCCTTTTAGGGGGATCAGCACACAGTGTAACACTCAGGGCATGGTTTTAAAATCATACACAACATTGGCAAAGAAATAAAGAGCTGCCCCCGGGTCTACCATGTGGCGTGCTTCCTGCATCATGTGTCCGTGCATCCACTGCATGTCACATGCAATGACAGAAAGCCAAATAAACCACCATGCAAAGCTCAGCATCCACCAAGTCAGCGTTCCATGTTCCTATAAAATTCAGCCAATCTGTGTTGCCCACTTACCAAGCTCACAGGCAACAATAGTCAGCAATGGGATCTGTCACCTTTAATGGGTAGGTCACAAAGACTATGATAGACAGCTGTCAATGACTCCTAACTTCTCATTGGACTTGATTGTCTCAGAGGCAAGAACTGTGCTCTCCTTAAAAGAGGGTGACCCTAAGCCATGGAGGGCAGGGACAGAGGAGTATCCATCAACACTTAGTACCAAGATCACAGGAGGGAAGCCTAGATCCTCACGTACACAGATGACCCACAGAGAAGTCAAACGTATTCCCGCCTTGGTCCACCAAAGACATTCTCACAGAGAGAAGATGAAGGCTCCCATGGGAAGCATTTCATATCCCAGACTTCCAGGAACCACAACAAAGAATCTACTAAAGATTAAAAAAAAAAAAAAAAGCAAAGTAACATATTGTTCAATTTACAAGCTGATCTCAAAGCAAGCTGTGAATGTGGCTTACTGGTAATAGTGCCAGTTTCTTTTTTTTTCTCAAACCATCTCAAGTTCTACAAAATCTGCATCTAAAAGAGATCCTGGCACGCCCCAAGTCTATTCTCATGCACACAAGAGTACTCGACCTCAGTGACTACAAACTTGCCAGTTCTGTTATTTCTACCCCAGAGATGGAGCGTGCGTAGCTTTCCTTCCTTCCTCTCCCATTAGACCCTTGTTGTGCAGAGAGGAGCCAAGCTGCCAGCTTTTGGTGGCCAGTGACAATGAAGGGGTCTCCCATCTCCACTGATGCCCCCATCCTGAAAAGCCCTCCTTCCTGGTTATCACACGGAGCTAGCTTTAGCTTTTTACTGGGAGCATGTTTCTCATTATAGACATTCATTTCACTGGGTTCCTCTGGAAGGTTTTCCCATTCTCTTTGCACTGTAGGAACCCAAGCTAACCAAGGTGTTTCTTCTCAAAAGCCTGAACTACAACTGAGAGATGGGTGGGGACAGCTACACAGCACTCAGAGGTCCTTGCTGGGCATGCTGTCTGGCATTCTTATGCCATGTAGTCACGGCTGTGAGCTCTTTTCTAACCAGCTATAGTGCTCCACGTAAAATAATGGCTACTAGTGAAGTCTCTCCTGGCATATGATTTCCATTCCGGGTTTAACATCACAAAGGAAGCACCTTGACTACTGTTTTCAGTGAGCACAGGCTTTCCCCTTTCTGGGCTCCACCTCCAGGATGGCGAAGCTCTTGCTGGGCAAGAGTGAGCTCCATTGTCAGGAGTCATGCCACTGGTACACGCAGCTGCTCTTCCCACCCTGAGTTCCAGGCAATGGCAACTCCATCTTTCATTATTAGTCACGCCTTGGCAGCATTGAAGAGACAGATGGGGAGTGTGGGTGCTCAATTACCTTGGCTACCTGAGCAAACAGACTTGCTTTGCAGTGCTCCTATTCATTTTCAGGAAAGCAACTCAAAAAACACAACAGCTTTTCCAAACGACTCATACCCAGCCAGCTCAGAAAGATGGCCACTCCCACCAATGAGGATGGGCAATGCACCAAACTAAACTCACTGTAGAACCTGTGGTACTTCAGAACCACTGAGGGGAAAGATCCAGCTCAAAACCTTCATTGTGGCCTTGGGGATCAAAGTCTGTTCTGTTTAGCAAACTTATGGGAGCAATCAATGGACATCTGAGCAGGTGGCATTCTTCTTAACTAACACAGGCTGTAGGCAAACCCACTTCACTTGGATTCAACTTCAACCCATCTGATTAAAGAACCTGGAGCATTGTCTGACCCATGTCACAGGAGTAATGAATCTTGTGAGAAACAAATACACCAGTGTGTTAATTGTTATTACCCATGCTTGAGCAACAATCACGTACCCTGGGGTTAAGTGTGACTGATATAAGAAACAACACCGAGCCACAGTCTCACACTTAATTCTCTGCTGTCTGCTCATTCTGCATAGGTCGGGAGGTAACTCACGACAAAACAAGTTATTTCTACAACAAACGAATCTCCTCATGAGAAAGCATTCTTATCCTTGGTAGTGGCACAGCAGTGGCAAAGGAGAAGATCGTTATGAAACAGGACCCACCAGAGAGAAGCTGTTCTTTGAGTAGCACATACATCGCATCGTGTTCTTATCCAATCAACAAAAACATCCCAATTGCTTTTAGGCCAGTGTTTCACAAACAGTGCTACACAGAACATTGATCCCCCGAGAGTATCTTTGAAAACAGTTTTGTACCTAAATATGATTTGTAAGCCCAGCAAAACACAGCCCATTGGTGGAGACTTGGAGTGCATCCAGAAAGACTCTGAGAAGCTCTGCTCTGAAGATGTTCGACTTTCTGGCTAACTCAGTAATCCCCAATCACCTATTTACTTCTTTAACTGAACGCCTTGCTTATTCCAGTGGCCAGAGACCTCCACAGTCCAGCCTGGGCTCACCTCTGTAACTCCCAACACTATGGACCACAATGATGCTAAAACCTGCCTGCGAACTGTGCCCGGACTGTGCCTTTGTTCCTAATGACTTCCTCAATACACACACATACACACCACTCACATACCACTTTCTGGTGATTTTTTCTTGTCCCTCAAATGGCAACCCTGATGTCTCAGTCAGTAAAGCACAAGGATGTGAGTTTGGATTCCCAGGGGTTACATAAAAAGTTGCAAATGGCAACATGTGCTGGCAATCCCAGCACTGGGAAGGTGGAGAGGATTCCTGGGATTGGACAGACCAACAATCAGTAATTCTGGTTCAATAAGAGACATCTCAAAAAATAAGGTGGAGAATAACTGAGGGACACACCCACTGTCTACTTCCAATCTTTGCATACATGTGTGCACGTATGTAGACACATGCACACATGCAAGAAAACTGATAATCTACATCTCATTCATTTGCCGACTCTTGACATTTTGTTTCAATGGAATTTAAAATATATGGTTCTGGGAGTCTCTGTTCTTTCAGTGGCCATGTTTTCAAGGTCATACATGGAGTAGCATGCACATTAGTTCTTTGTTCCTTTTCATGGCCATGTAACATCCATTATATGGAAAGTCTTCACTGAGCGATAAACATCTACACTGTTTTTAGCTGGAACATTTATAAATTTGTGGGTATATTTTTATTTATCTTGGGGATATACTCCAGAATTGGATTGTGAGGTCATATAGGAATGTTAATTTTTCACCACAGTGGCTACACTGAACCACACTTCATGAACAGAGTGTAATAACTCCGGTTTCTCCACATCCTGCCTGACTCCTACATGGCTCTGATTCCGGCACTTCAACAAGAGGAGTCTTACAGTGATCTCGTCACCTTGTGTCTGATGCTCCTCTTCTGAGGTGATGTCAAGCTGGTCCACCTGCCTTCCCAGCTGCCTTCCTTCTCACTCCCTGCATCGAAGCGATTCTTCCGGACCAGATGAAACCCGAATGTTTTTGGTGTGTTTGCAACCTTGGCTCAAAACTCAATTCAGATGACAGTGTTTGCTTTTCTTTTCTTTTTCTAATTTCTAGGTATTCCTACTTTCCACAGGAAAGAGGTTTGGGTCTACCTGTGTTTTTCCCCCAATAGTGAGGTCCCTGGGAGAGGAGTCAAGTATTACCTCAGCTGCCATGTGTAGTCTACCAAAAAATTTGTACTTCATACAATGTGTGTGTGTGTTGTGGGGGATGTTAGGGTAATCACATTTGCTGAAAGCAGTCAACATGTTGAAAGCAATCTTAAAACAAATATTCCATAAGTGTTGTAAACAACATGTGTTATAGAATGATAATCTGTTAGTGGTTTGAGGTGCTAGTCTGGGTCAGTTTGGGTCAGTGAAGTGGCCTCTTCCCCTGTAAGACTCTGTCACATATCATATGTAAAGAATCCCTCATTTCTTTCCCATGTCACATTTTCTGTGCTGTTCAATAAAGGAAGAGCAAATCCTTTTGTTAGGGACAAGCATGCACATAGAAACATAGAACAGACACATACAACAGACATTTGACAGACAGTCCAGCAACAACAAACTACAGACAGAGAACACAGGAGAGGGAAGCGACAGATTAAAGTCTGGGCTTGCTCCTGGTCAGACTAATCCAAGAGGATCTTTAATGCAACATCAGTGTGAAATCTTTGACGACATGCAGCAGCTTCTGGAATTCCTCAGTGTGACTGCCCATTTGGTGACGTCCATGAAGGAACAGGTGGGAGATTTGTCTCTCGCTCTGCCTGCTGTCTGAACTCTGTCTGGTAGACAGTCCAGCACTGTAAAACCCCAACCTTCTGGTTCACAGCCATAAAGAACCATCCTTGAAGAGGACAGACCTTCATCATCCTCACACAAAACAAGTCCTCAAGCACAGTCCTCAGGCCTCTCTCAACTGCAACACACAAAGAACTCCACAGTGACCCACACAGGGCTGTGTGGTGGCTCACACATCAGCCCCACCATCTTCCCCGAACAGCTGCGAGGAGGTATGTATCAATAAGCAGGCAGGTAAGCTGTGTCTGAATCAAGTCCTGGGAGGTGAATTTGGTGCTTGGTGTATTATCACATTAGATAGGGCAAAGGTGACAGTTACTACATTTTGGATACATAATTACAGGTCATTACTTATTACATTTCTTGGCTCTCTATCATTTAGAATGAGTGACTACAGTCACTATCTCTAGTGAAGGAGATTTTTATGTGCTGATCTGTACAAACAATGAAACAGTGTAAGTTAGTAAGGAACCCCATAAAAGTCCTCCCTCAGGAAGATTTAATTGAGCTACATTTCTATGGTGAAATTCATTATAGCATAGACCCCTTGGAGTAGGAATCTCCTCCCATGAAATTACCTACTCCTCAAAAGCTAATCTCCCCAAAGGGCATTGTGATAATGGGGCCCTCAATGAAGATACTCGAATTGTGGCAGGAAATATTCAATCCGCAAGAATCCAGAACCATATAACTAACTGGGAACTAACTGGGAAATGCATTTCCTGCAGTCACTGATAAAATATCTTCCTCTCCTTGAGTCTGCATAGTTTTAGAGCACCAGGAAGTCCCCTCTATGATGACACAGATCCACACCTATTATTCAGAAAGAGAGAGAGGAAGAAGGAGAAGGAGAAGAAGAAAGGGAAAGAGAGGCGAGCGAGCTGCTCAGGCACCCAAGCAGAATTCTACTTTCAGGCTAAAACCTGAAAAGCACCAAACCCAGCTGCTCGCATACAGTTCTCATTTCCACCCGCAACACTTGCTACCTCAAACTGTCAAGGAGTCCTTGCTTCTTCAAGAGTCTTCGGTGAGAGGATGTGGTTTGGGCTTCATCAAATGAATGATGATGCCATGAAATGGTTCTATTACAGCAACAAAGGAGGAAAGAGCACCAAGAAGCAGTCAGGGAGAGATAAAGGCAGGGGATTATTGTTCAAACCTGAAATAAATCTAAGCAAGCCCTGTTCTCCAGGTATACACAGACAAGAGAGAGACCAGAGGTCCAGAATCCTGGGCAGCTTTGCGTCCAAGAGGGGTTTCAAGTCCCAGTCTCTCCACCCTTTTAGTAAAAGCAGTCAAACAAAGTAGACTTCATGTGCCTCTCTCGGGGAACTGCTGAGCTGAGGTGCCTCTTACCTGGCCATCTGCTTGTAGGCTTCTTCTGCCACAGCAAAGATGTGGGGGTCCATGTCACCCATATTTTGGCCACTGTAGGCATAGATGACATCTTGTCCATAGATTGGCAGCTGCTCATATGGGTTGATGGCCACAAGCACGATACCTGTGAACAGACAGGACATCTGCCTGAAGCACCATTCTCATGGGCTACAGAAGACGACCTGGAGGTGGGGTGTGTGTGTATATGTGGCCAACTGACTACAGAAAGAATTATCCCTGAGCTACCACGGTAGGCCCATGTGGTGGAAAGAATGAACAGGACACAGCCCAGGTCTCAGGCTGTCCCACAGGAATGTCACAGACACATTACTGCTCACAAGTACTCAACAGCTGAGATCATGAAGTAGAAGCAAGTGTTGCAGGACCAGAGAGAAAAGGATGTTTAACTTAAATACCCGAGAATTAAAATCTGGAAAAGACATTTTTCCTCATTTATTTATGAGCTATTTAAACAAAAATATAAATTTGAGGACAATTTATCTCTCTTAAAGTCTAATCAGCATACACATGGACTTGAGATATTCTCAAACAGCTGTTGGAGAGAAGGAAACCCAGAGCAGGGTACTGCATGGGAGCCTCTGTGTTTTCTCTCTATTAGATCTCACTCACATCCTGGCATCTGAGTCTCCCAAGGTCTGTACTGCAGTGGACTGAAACATGCTGACCGAGTGAGGAGGAAATCCTGCTAAAGGTTTTAAACCTCTTGTGTGGATAGGTGAGACAAGTTGATCACTGAGAATGTACAAAGGAAAAAAGAAAACTGCATCTTCAAGACATGATAGTGATATGTCTTTTGTTCTTTCCCATGAGATTACCTCCCATGGACTAAGGTACAAAGGTAAGTGATTTCCAGTCATCCTGGAAAGAGGCAGAGGGACCTGCCACAATGAGAAGTCCCCTGTGGTGTGCTCCCTCCTAGTGGTCAAGTGGGAAGAGAGACACATACATGTCTCCTTTCAATAGGAATTGGAAAACAAGCAAACAAAAAACAGCACTGAAGGATTGGGGTCCTGAGAAGCCCCACCAAGACTAATCACTTGGAGAACATTCTTAGGAGTGGCCATACGCGCTCTTCTGTTTCTCAGAGGGTTCAATTTAACTCAGATGATGCTCAGATAAAAATTTAATCTCGTGTCCTGAGGTCACCTATTTTCCTAAAACACTGTAGCCCCCAGAGCAGAGAGGAACACTTCCTCAATAACCACAGTGTAATCTGGGTGTCACTGGGTTCTGTTGAGAGCTGACGGGACACTGGGTCAGCTGAAGAAGCTCTGTTCTGTCCAGACACCAAGGCAACCCCAGGGATATTCCCTGAGACTGGAAAACTGTTGGCCATGCAGCCTTCTTCCTGGAAAGTGAAGCTTTGCAACAACTTCGTGTTTGAAAGCTCCCCCACCCTGCCCCGAGTTTCTGATAATTGATATTTTTTCTAAATTAACATTTATTAGTAGTTGTGAGTAAAGGAATTTCTTAAAACAATCCCTTCGCAGCACCAAAACCTACAAAGCAGCTCATCCAGGCTAAGTAGCCAATCCCCAGGGTCAAGTGAAATATAAAACTAATAAAGATCCTGGGCACCTGAGCTGTCACTGCAGCCACAGTGAGGGCAAGACCGTCAGGACAACACCTCAGACATCCCACCCATAGTCTCATTCCCCACCGGACACTGCTAGAATGTTCTGTTCTCCACACACTACTAAATAACAGTCAAGGGCAGAGACACGGTGAGGGAGGGAGGGAGAGAGAGAGAGACAGAGAGAGAGAGAGAATATCAAACTTTGGGCTATGCGTAAGGACATTGATTTTAGGACTTTCTGCTTTAAGCATTTGTTATTGATTTTGCATATTACTTGAACAAAATCTTTAGGCACCATGTTTTTACCTGGGCAGTGAGAACATCCGTGAGGAAGACAGCCCATTCAAGCTGGGGCCAACAAAATTCCTGCGGTACACATGCTTCAGTGATGAGGGCATGTTTCAGAGCCAGAGTACCACAGTGGACTTGCTCTTCTACCAACCACAAGCAAGAGCCTAAACCAACTTCCCCAGCAGCTGGGGCCACTTCTCTGGAGGAGCTGTTATTAACACTGGCCCACTAACCATAAACCTCTATGGGTCTTATATGAAATGGTCACATGCATGACAGCCGTCATGGTTCTAAATGTTTGAGCTTTCTAAGTGCTATCTAAAGATGAAACACCCACCCTCAGCAGGTGCCCCCACTTACCACAATAAGTGTAGATGTGGTTGGACTCCAGGAAACGGACCTTTAAATTATGCAGAACAGCGGGCTCATGGAGATAACTAAGGGCAGTCAGGTCATTTTCCCCGACTAAGATATCTGGATTCCGTAAGAATGGCACCTGGTTTTTCTGGACATCGATTGGGTATTCCAGAACCTAGTGACAAGCAAGCAGTAGAAACAAAAGAGCATTTAGCTTATATTTGGTGTCCCACCTCTATGGCTAAGATCACTATCCTAGCAAAATGATAAGACAGAAAGGTAAGTAATATTCTAAAGAAGACAAGATGTACACAATACCTATGATTCCCACAAGACACCAGGCCACATGGAACTTTGGTTACATAATCCCAGCACATCAAATACAAAAGACTGACACAGGAACTGAGGATGCACGACCAGATTTAAGGGTGGTCAGCTGCTTGGTGAAGATAACACTAGACTGTCCATTCTGTTTAACATGGGAGGCCCTTCCCAGCTAGCAGACCTCCTAGGCTGGCCTCATTTGCTGCAGCTGCTTCTTTACTAGTTCTGTCTGTTTCTTTTAATTAAATTTCTTCCATATATTTTGATCATGTTTTTGCCCTTCTAACTCCCCCCAGAACCTGCTCACCTCCCCACCTATCCAACTTCAACACACATGCTCTAATTCTCTAAAAAACAAACAAGCCGGGGCGGTGGTGCACACCTTTAATCCCAGCATTCGGGGAAGCAGAGGTATTTGGATCTCTGTGAGTTCAAGGCCAGCCTGTTCTACAAGAGCTAGTTCCAGGACAGGCTCCAAAAAGCTAAAAACCAAAAAAAAGAAAGAAAGAAAGAAAGAAAGAAAGAAAGAAAGAAAGAAAGAAAGAAAAAATCAAAACAAAACAAAAAACCAGCACTCAAATTAACAACAACAAAAACCCCTTTAAGATAAAAAATGCCCAAAGAAAACAAAAGCCCATTAAAAGAAAAATCCATTGAGTGTGTTTTGCATTGGCCAACTACCAGTAGGCATGGGATGTGGTTGATATGCCCAGTGACATTTCAGCGAAGCAAGCAGTGTTTCCTTTTACCAGTGGGTATTAGTTATAAGTAGCTTCTTGGTTGGGGTGGACTCCGTTGCCCACTTCCCCTCTAGTGTTTCCTTACTGATTCTGTCTGGCTACCTATATGCTCACTCTTTTGTTTGGAGTATCTTGCTATTGATGCCTTGTCCTGTGTAACCAGCTTCAAGACGTGCATTGCTTGCTCCACTGCCTATCCACAAGTTCTTCCAGGACAATAATTTCCCTTTGGCCACAAGTTCAGTAGGAATCTGAGCTGGGTCTTTGTAATTTGGGTGTTGGACTTTTATCCAAAGGTCACATCTCATGTGCAGGATGACAGTTTGGTTGTCTTGTTTGGCTCAGGATTTGAACTGAGAGCTCAAAAAATATTTGACAGAGCACATGAATGTATATGTAATTTACTAAAAACAGTTTAAAGGTGCAATATTTGAACATTTAAACAAGAGGACCATGGCTATTGCTGCCTGTTTAATTGTTAGATTTCATACACAGTTCTTCAGAACTAGCTGGAAAACTTTGAAAAAACTATTTTCTCAGCATGATTTTGTTTGGGGAACTCTGAAGCACAGCCTATAAATTGGAAAATTTCAACTAACTTTGATACACATGGCTTGTGGATCATATCAAGAATTATTACACTAATGTCAGAGCTGCATCTGTAAATTCTCTCCAACATGCTTTGAAAACATGAGCTTCACAAGAATGACCCCACTGGACATGCCAAAGTGGATGGGGAAAGGAATACCAGACCTCAACCCTGGACAAAGAACTACAGGCCACTGAGGAATGCTGAGGGGGCAAAGAGTCTTCCTTGGGTAAGGGCACACACATGGGTCACCCAGTACCAAATAGCCTGAAAATATGCACAGAGTAACATATGGACTAAGCAGGCTGTATTTAGGAATATATATGCATATATTGGTACATATATTCCTAAATATGTGCATTCAATAACAATTAATGAAAAAAGAGGCCATGAATTTCAAAGAGAGCAAGGAGGATTACATGGAGGGTTTAGAGGAAGGAAAGGGAAGGGGAAAATGATGTAATTATAATATAATCTAAAAAATATTTTTTAAAAAGGCAACACATAATTAAGGAAAAGCAGGAATCTGAAATAAAAACAATTTAGACACACACATCTAGGTACATATATTCCAATTTACCAAATTTTCATTTAAAATTCACACTTGTTTGAATGTGTTCAGTGTGTATAAATGCTTTGGAGTATTTCCTCTTCTTTCTTAATTTTTTTTTTATTAAGACATTGTTTCATGGAGGCTAGGTTGGCTTCAAACTCACTATGTACATGAGGGTGGCCTAAAACTTGATTATCCTCCTGCTTCAACCTTCTAAGTGTTTGGATTATTGGTGTGTATCATCATGTCCAGCTATAAAAGTTCGTCAATTTTTAAGAAAATATACAGGGGGATCTTTGTGACCAAGTGTAAGAAATGCTGAAAAGCCACTAACTAAAGTATTACAGCTACTTGGAAGAAAATTAACAATAAATAAATATAACAAAAAAGCTTAAACGCAAGCATATGCAGGCATTTGTACATCACACTAAAACTGTAAATAAATGGGTAAAATGAGTATTTCATTTAACACTGGTGTTGAAAGAAAATGGCCCCAAAAGAGAGTGGCACTATTAGGAGATGTGGCTTTCTCTGGAGTAGGCGTGGCCTTGTTGGAGGAAGTGTATCACTGTGGGGTGGGCTTTGGGGTCTCTTATGCTTAAGCTACTCCCAGTGAGAGAGATCACTTTCTGCTGCCTGCAAGTCAAGATGTAGGAATTTCAGCTCTGTCTCCAGCACCATGTCTGCCTGCACACAATCATGTTGTACCATGATAATGGACTAAACCTCTGAAAATGTAAAGCCACCCCAATTAAATGGTTTTTTTTTTTTCCTGGTTATGGTGTCTCTTCATAGCAATAGAAACCCTAATTAAGACAGAAGTTGGTACCAGGGACTGGGGTATTGCTGTGATAGGCCTGACCATGCTTTTGTTTGAAGGAATATGGACCTTAGGACTGTGGATTAGAAAAGCAGTTGAATGCTTTATGAGCTGCTTAATGGTCCATACTAGTAGGAGCATGGAAGACAGTGGTGCTGAGGGTAATTTGAACTGTAGGGGGCTGGCTCAGAGGTTTTGGAGGAGAAGAATATTAATAAGTTGTCTAGAGATCTTTATTGTGATATTTTGGTAAAGAACGTGACTGCTCTTTGCTCTTGTCTAGAGATTCTGCCTGACGCTAAAGTGAAGAGATTTGGATTAATTCTGCTGGCAGAGGAAATCTCAAAAGAGCCTAGTATAGACTCTGTCATGGGGTTATTAGTGTTCATGTTTATAAAGATTCATAATGAAAAGAAGCAAGCTGAGCAAGGAAAAATTAAAATATATATATGTACTATTTAGAAGAAAAAGAGCACCAGGAAGTGGAAAGGAACTAACTCCTGTATTCAAGGATATAAGCAGATTGAGAAATGAAATAAAGGGCATGCTGACCTTAGGGCAAGATCTCACCCAGTTAAGTTTTCAACTTGTGAATAGGAACTAAAAGAAATCTTAGAGCCTTGCATGCTTTTAACCCCAGCACTGAGTTTGAGGATAGCCTGGTCTACAGGCAAGTTCCAGAACAACCACGTTTAGTCAGTGAAGGTAACAATCAAAATCAGAAAACTGGTAAAGATCTAATTGAAAGATCTCTGTTCAAGGCAAGTGTGGTCTACAGATCCAGTTTCAGGACAGCCAAGCTTAGGTAGTGAAGGAAACCACAGAAAACAGAAAGCGGATGAGGATGTATAATTGAACAAGGAAGCCATGTTCTAGCCCCAGAAAGCAGCAGAATGTAGCAGTTTCAGCCATGTAGTTCTGGCTTTAGAGTCAAGGATAGAAGAAAGGAGTTTGGGGATCTCTCTCTGTGACTAAGGAAAACCACTGAGACCAGGCAAGTATCAGGGTGTCCCTGAATGGAGGCCTAAAGAGGCCATTGTGTGAAGCTGTGAAGGAGAAGCCTGGATTGCATTTGAGACCCCAAGATATTAGAAATGCCAGAATCATGGAATCCCTGCCAAGGAGAGCTGCTAAAATCAGGGAGTAAAACCAGCCCAAGAGAAATAAGGGTGTTGTAGTCAACAAAGCTGATAGAAATTGGAGATCTGACGAGTGCTTTGACATCAGACATGCAGATGCAGAATTTGGAATTTGCCCAGCTGGTTTTTGGTCATGCTTTGGTCCAGTATTTCTTCACTATGTTCTCTTCCCAATGTTTTGGAATGGTGATGCATATCCCGTGCCATTATATTTTGGAAGTATGTGATTTGCTTTTTGCTTTGATTTTTTTTAGGGGGTTACAGTTAAGAGATTGCATGAATCTCAGAAGAGACTTTGAACTTTAGATTTTTAAGTATATTTGAGACTCTGATAGACTATGGGGACTTTTGAACTTGAACTGAATGCAGTTTTGCATTATGATATGGCTATAAGTCTCTGGGGCCAGGGAGTGGAATGTGGTGGTTTGAAAGAAAATGGTCCCCCAATGGGAGTGGCACTATTAGGAGGTGTGGCTTTGTTGCAGTAGGTGTGGCCTTGTTGGAGGTATCACTGTGGGGTGGGCTTTGAGCTCTCATATATGCTCAAACCACACCCAGTGAGACAGACCACCACTTCCTGTTGCCTGCAAGTCAAGATGTAAGATGCTTGGCTACTTCTCCAGCACCATGTCTGCCTGCACGCCACCATGTCACACCATGATGCTAATGCACTAAATATCTGAAAGCGAAAGCCACCCCAGTTAAATGCTTTTTCCTTTATAAGAGTAGCTGTGGGCATGGTGTCTCTTCACAGCCATTGAAAGCCTAACTAAGACAATTAAAAAGTTAGGCAAATAAACTAGATAGATGTTTATGGGAAAAGCAAGACATAGTTCTTCTTTTAAACTAACACAAATTTTAGCTGGAACCAATAGAAAAATAAAGCCAAAGAGAAGGAAAATGAGAAAATGTTTTAAGTTTCAGGGATGAGACCTTTAGAAGGACACAAAAAGCAGAAACATGCAGGAAGATACACAACAGTTCCACTGTAAATAACGTTAAAACTGCCACCAGGCTCACTATTTACAAACTGAGTCGTGGGCATGTTTGTTTCTACATCACATGATAAAAGTCGAGAAGGGAACGCACCAACTGAAAAGTGGGTACAAGACATGAATACAAAATAAACAACAAACAGATGACATGTGAAAGCTATGACCAGTAAGAAAAGACTTCAGTCTGGGTGCAGTGTGGAAACTGGGTCTGTGATCTCAACACTCTTCAGCAGAGACAGTGCGATTGCAAGTTCAAAGTCAGCCTTTGCTACACATGACCTCCATCTCAGAGAAAGTAAGTAGCACTGATAGTCCCATCATGTAAGCGGAACCTGAAGGCATTGTTAAGGCTCTCATGGGGAGAATGAGAGCAGTGTACCACACCCAGTGAGGCCGCTGCCATCTCCCTGAAGAACAGCAGGCGACATGCATTTGGGTCCTTTCCTAATGTGCTCTCTTTTAAAGGCCTAACAAGATAATCTCCCCAGTTAGCCAAGACCCAGTCCCAGGAAAGTGAAAACAGTGGAGTTGAAAAGTAGCATGGATCTGTTTGGATGACCAGACAGCTGTCATGGCATGCCAGGGCACATTTAAAAAATGTGTTAAACATGGATTATTTCATTCTACACAAGTTTGTCTAAATAGTATCTCTAAGACATCATTATCTCTGCTAGTGTGTGTGTCATGTTCTGCTTGTGAGTGTGTCATGTTCTGGTGGATCTTTTTTTTTTCTTCTTCTTTTGAGACAGGGTTTTTAAATGGCCCTAACTGTCCTGGGACTCACTATATAGACCGCGCTGGCCTTGAATGCACAGAGATCCACCTGCTTCCCAGTGCTGGGATTAAGACTTTCTGTCTTTGGAATCTCTGTTGCAAGCATTCTCCACACAGTAAACTGCTTGACAATTAGCACGGAGATGTTACAGACAGCAAATCCAGACGGCGGGAACAAGGAAATGAGGAGTGTTGAAGGCTAACTTTCAGCTTGTTTCAATTCTGGAGTTGGTAACTGTAAGTTTTCTGAATAAAATGCCTAAGATCTTCAGTTTCTGAAGAGAAATGATTTATTTGGATTAAGGATTTTGGGAGGTTTCCGTCATGACCACTCCTTTTTGGTCTACAACAATGCAAATCCTTATGTCGGAGAATGAATGCTAGGGCGGAATTGCTCAGCCCAGTGCAGCCAGGATGGAGAGACGAAGGAGAAGGGGGTCAGGATGTCAACGCCTTTTCAAGGGCATGTCCCCAGCATCCCTTGTAATAGGCCTTCCTAAAGTTGGTGCCACTTCCTAACAGGGCAGGCAGGCCTTTGACATAGTATAGCTCATGGTATACTGGCCTTGGTCATCTGCTGACCAAGTGGGATCATGTGACTGTGCCAGACCTCCCCGCTGGAGCGCTCATCCCATCCCACCCTTCAATATCAAACTGAAAAGCTTTAAACTCAGCCCAGTGTCCTGACATCCCAGGGCAGAAACATGGGCTTTCCATCATTTCCAAGATGATTCTTCTCTCAGAAGACCTTGCCAGCCAGAAAGAGACAATAACATATAAAATTTTGGAAGAATGTATCCACAGATAAGCTAGTGGTATTGGTTACAGAAAATTGATAAGGAGTGAAATGCCTTGCACAGCTCGAGAGAGGTCAGAATTGCAAACTCAGCACTCCAGGACAGGCATTCCTCAGCTTGCAGGTGTCTGGGGGAGCAGGGAAGCGATACTTAAGAATCAATTTCTCTTTGCCATTGACAACAGAAACTTGAATTTAACACTGCTACTAACATTCTCAACTAATTCTGGCTTCAGGGGGTTTCACCAAGTATTAGCAACCCCCTATAACATGACATATGAAGAATGATTTGCCTTAGGGAACCAACTACTCTTCAGTGTGTTCCTGCAGTGATGAGGCCACATGTTTAAAGCAAAGACGCTGCTTCCTTGCATTGGCAGTGGGGTGGGGGTTGGACAGGCCTGCAAACAATTTTCTTCTTTGGATAGTTATTTAAATATTCAAAATAATAAAAGTGCTAGGTAGATTTAAAACTGAACATCTGGATAATGGGATCACATCCTTTTGCCACATCTGGATAACAATATAACATCTTTTCACCCCAGCCCACTTGGTTCAGCTTAGACAAATCACGGTGCAAAGAGAGCATGTCACTCTCTGCCAGTCTCCTGTCACCACTGCAGCCTCCCACTCACAAACAGGAACACAAGAAGGCCCCTAGGCTCTTCGTACAAACTTAGTTGAAACACAGCCCAATGAAACTACAGAAGCAGGAAGTTTTCAGCCAGTAGAGGGCAGGAGTGGAGCAGTTTGCAAGGGAGGAGGGGAACTGGAGAGAGCCCTTGACCTGCACTGAGCTCTAGAGAGGCCTCACTCATCAACCAAAGGTTAGCATCCACGAAATGCCCAGCACCATCTAAAAGCAGAGAACCAGGCCAAGTATTAGCACACAAGCATGCTATAACCATCTTGACTCTAGAGAGGAGAAAGACAGATGACATTATCCCTTTCTTCAGAGAAGTCGCCATCTTCTCTCTGGCTGCCAAACAGAACACCTTACATTATGCTAAATGACCTAAGCCAGAGGAAAAAGCACCCATACCACATGATGGTACTTGTACGAAGTACCTCGTGCAGCCACAGTCAAAGACAGACAGTGCACAGAAAAGGTGGCAGTGGGGGTGGTCCAGTTTGGCCATATGGAAAAAGAGCATGGTAACCATTAGAGGAGTGCAAATGCCAATGAACTGTCTACTTAAAAACGGACCACACGGTTACATTTATTTTCCACAGCTTACTAGAAGAAATAACTGAGCAAAAGTGGGAGGGGCATCTTAGATGAATGGTGAGAAGCCTGAGTACCTTATCAGAGGAGGCCATTGGCAGTAAATATGAGGTCCCGTCATGACCCTGGGGTTGGAATGCAGCTTTTCTAGTAGCAAATCTGGCCTACCTTCTTTGCCCTTTGCTTCTGCACTAAAACCATTTTACTTTGGGGGCTGGGAGGTCAGTGTGGCAGCACAGGATGGCTTCAGCCTCAGGGGAATTGCTTTTTAAGCACTGAGCCTCCAACCATGTGGTGCTTGGGTCCCTGCTGCCAGCACACACTGCCAGTCACTTTCAGGACCAGCTTCATGCCAGCCATAACCCATAGGCAACAGAGGAAGACTCATATGCTTAGAGCTGATGCCGATCTGAAGTTCCACAGTGACCGGTCTCACAGTCGGAGAGGAAGATCTGGGCTGTGGGCAGCTGCTGGGATTTATCTTGCAGGGCCAAAGCTGTGTGCAGCCAGGGACACAAGCATCTGCTGTTTTAGCAACATGATAGATAATCCCTCACTGCCTCCGTACAGCTTTGTAAAACACCCACCCACGTGAAAGGACCAGCTGAAATGAAATCTGTTGGAGTGGAAGGCACTCCGTTCAAGTGGGTGGACTAATTTCATTTTGTTTCGCGTGTGGGGTGGGAAGTTACTCAACATGGCAAACAGGATTCCATCTGCTGACAGTTTTGCTTCTTCCTTCCAAACCAAGAGATGACTAACAAAGCCTGTCAGCTAGAGGGTGAAGGACACACTGACACTAATCAAATTCACCTGCCCCCATGTCATGCTCAAAGGGACACACCAGAATTCATAGAGAACGGGTTGGTGGTTAGAGAATGTTCAATCAACAGGTTGCTCAACCAACCATTTGGAGTGGGAAACAGAACAAAATGCTTTGAAGAATGAACAACAGCAAGGCAGTTAATAATTCACAGCCAACGGACACAATACAGACATTCCAGGCCCTGGAGTTCAGCACAAGTCTTCTGCCCACTCTATGACTGCCCCGCAGCACATCTATCTGTCTTAACACCAATTCTTCATGATCATCCTACCACTGTGTTTAAAACCAGCCTCCTTGTATAGACCCTGTATAAAATGGCTGCCTGTCCCCTCAGCCTTAAGCCACCTGGGTTCCAGGTTCACTGGCTTACCTTCCTTCCCTTATCCACATACAACACTGGAGTCTGGGGCACTGGACACATGTAGTTCCTACATGAACATTACCCCACTGTTGGCCCAAGGTACCCTGAGCCCAGGCTCCCACCACCTGTTCCCTTCTACTGATGCCACAACACAGCAGGCCTGTTCCCTCCACTCCAACATAAAGATGCTGGTCTCAGCTACCAGTGGACCTCCTAGCTGCTAACACGATAGGCACTTATTTCTTAGGTGGCATCCATGAAGCAGACTCATGGTTTGGCACTTTTCACAGGCACTGTCATCAACAGTAGCAAAAGAAGAATATCGAGTTCTGAAGCTCCAATGGGCAGACACATTTCCGGCCATAGCATCTCGGGTCCTCACCCTAAGGACCAGCACTTACTGTGTCATCTTCCAGTCTGAGCTGCAGGCTCTTATCCCCATCTTTGTAGTCCTTGGTTAGCTCAGCTGAACGCCACACTTCATCTGGGTCAGGGATCCAGACCCTTGTGTACTGAAAGATGAGAAGGAAAGAGACTTAGACACAAAGCAAAGCATCCAACCTAAGCCCAGAAACATCCACATACCACGCTCCACTTTAAAGACACAAGATGACTCAATATTATAAATAATAAATATTTCATGGGATTAATTTACAACAGCACCCTCTCAATCTTAAGAGAATGTGACGGTGATATGAATACCCCGCTGGGGAGACAGCTGAGCACAGGCTTCATTCTAACTATGAAGGTTCCACACCACCCTTTTAAAAGATATAAAACAAAAGGATGGGGCAGCATGCTATAATTAAAGAAATAATACTGGCCAAATTCTGGGAAGCACAGCAAGACTTCACAGCATGGTTTACACCACTCTGGTAGTCTATGATCAGTGGAAGAGGCCAACGAATGACTTAGTTAAGCCACTGTTAATGGTATGAATCCAAAATATCTACTCAAGTTCTAAATGATTTGGGGCCCTGGTGATGCAAAGCCATGGATCCTTTAGGAGGTCAGGCCTACCTTGAAAGTGTGATACTAGTGAACTAGTTAGGGGTTAGGGTTAGGGCTAGGGTTAGGGTTGTGATGGTCATACCTGCCTCTATCCCCTGCCCTTATCAAGCCACTGTCTTCTTGCTATGCAGCTCACCATGATATAAACAGCCTCCACCACACATTCCTGTGGCCATGGTCTCAACTTCTCTGCCATGCCACCCCTGTTATGATGACCGAGCTCTCTTAAAACTGTGAGCCAAGATGAATCTTTCCTTACTCAAGTTGCTTCTGTCAGGCTTCTTGTTACAGCCACACAAAAGCAACCAACAAGAGAACCTTGAATAATCATCCACTCACAGGTCCTTGTATATTTTTAAAGACACAAACAGTACAAAATTCTCAGTCTCTCCAGCTCTACCCTGTCAATAAGTCATTCACCCAGGTCTAGTCCTGGCAGGGGAGAATATAGCCATTCTTTTCAAGCGGTGACACAGGAGTGACCTTCAAGGATTATTGACCTGCTGACATGCTACATAATGCAGAGAGCCTTGCAACCATTAAGTCTAGGTTAACCTCAGACCAAGTCAGTCAGGACCTGAGGTGACATGACGGTTCCCGAGGGGGGACCGAGCATTTGCACACAGAATGGCAGCATCTAGAACCACTTCCACGGCTCTTGGTCATCATACTCTACACGAACGCCTGACAAACTGCTGTGTTGTTGCTGGGGAAGGGGATTTCTACAGGGTGTGTTTTAGGAGCCATTTGTATGTACATGTTTATTTACACTACGCTGTCACGTCACACAATATTCTTAACAAACCTAAAGGGCCTCTTGACTAAAGGTTAACGCGTGTGTCTGAGTCAGCATAACTCACGCATCAGCTCACAGCCAGGCAGCTGCTGTGTGCTGTAACCAGTTGGTTTTCTTTGGGTTCTCCTTTATATTTTTAAGCCCATATTTTGCTCCTAGCATACACTGTCCTTTTATAAAAACCAAGATCCTGACGGCTGCTTCGTTTGCCTCTAATTCACCACTGAGCAAAGTGCTATGGTGACAGGATCAGAATATGACCCAAAAGAGAGCAAATGTCAGTCCATCCTGGACATCCCAGCCCAAAGCTGACTCCCATCATTTATTTTTAACTTAAAAAAGATATAGATGCATAGAATCATATTTTCTCTGCCTCAAGGCCCACCTTACCACGTATTGACAATACAGCAGACTATATATAGCACAGCACGGTATAGTACAAAAGAACACACATAGTGCCTCTGTCAATATTCCTCCTTCCCTCTAGCGTTTCACTCAGCTTCTCCTCTGTCCTTTAAGTCCACCCAGTTCTCTCTGTCACCATATTCCCGCCAGGCAGTGCACCCAAAACTTCTGCTCACAACAAACCTTATACAAGGTCAAGGCCCCTAATTGTTGCACACAGTAGAGTGAGAAATAACTGAGAAGAGTGGAGGCAGCCTCGTAGAAACCAAGTGGAGGTGAGAAGCCACGGGGTCTGGTCTCAGCTCAGTCCATGACTCCTGTGGCCTTCAGCCTGCTGCCCACATGCAGAGAACTCACTGTCTGGCTCCCTCTGTTAACAGTCCTTCCTCTGGGTAAGTTTATCTTTCTACCCATGTAGCTTTCTCCTTGCTGAACAGAACGCAAGTATCCAGTGGTCAGAAAATCACCTGTGTATTTCCTAAGTGCCAGAGCATTGTGGGACCCTTGTGTTTCTCTGTTTGCCTCCTTTCTCCTTCATGTGAGGGCTTCAGCATCACTATGAGCCAGAACCATGCTAGAAATGCAGAAGCTCAGCCTCTTCTCAGACTCAATCAAAACCTGTGCAGCCGTGCACTAACATCTGTCCTGACAGCATGCGCTTACATACCCTTGTTCATACAAAAGCATCAGCAAAGTACAGCTAGGGCCACATCTGGCACTGTGCCTGTTTATGTACAACCTGTAAGTTAAAAATTGCCTTTAAACTCTAAACTGAGAGGATCAAAAGACTAGTATTCAAAGAACATGAAACATTTTATCAAAGGTTAATTTTGGTGTCTACAACTCCTGTTATTTCAGAACACAGACATGCTTACTCATTAACATATCTCTGACTACGTTCACACTTCAATAGTTGAGCTGTCATGAATCCTATGGCCCAATGCCTAAAGTATGCAACACATGGCTTTCACGGGGAGGATTGTCAATTCTGTTCTGTACTTGCTGCTTTCATGGACCAGACTGTCCATTCCCCAAATGTAGATGTGGACAGGGTGCTGATTCCAACACCTTTTCAATGGCCACTACATCTCCTTTCCACTAACCACTGTCATCCCCTTTTCATTGACCACTACTTTTGACCTGCCATGGTGAGTCTGTCTCTGACTGGCTTCCTTTCTGGGTTCACAGTCATTTCTTTCAAGTGAGTTTCATATCATTATTGCAAGATCTTCCAGATACATTACTTTGAATCTGTAGGAGCCAGCACATCTAGTGGATGTTCCCAATGATTAAGAAATGGAATGTGTCTTACAGGGAAGCCCAGTTTTATCTAAAACATATTGCCCTGCACACTATATAATTAATTACTGACATGAAAATCAACTGGCCAATCTTCAGGAACCTATCTAGTAGGGCAGGTGGTGCCCATTAAAAACAGCTGAAGGAGTGATGGGATAACTCCTAAGGGAGGTAATAGTTACTTGGTCAATGCAGAATGACAAGGGCGGGCAGGGAAAGTAAAGCTGGCTGAGAATGAAGGACCAGGCAGCTACAATCTACTGTGGCTTTAAAAAGGCATTGCATATTCAGAGCCTATTAGGCAAACTTCAGAGTCAAATCGAGTAAACACTTGGCACCTAACTTGTGCCAGCTCTGTGCCACCTGCTTCCATAAATCTCTCCAGTCTCCCTCCAATAACAACCCGTGTGCTGTTTCTCCTCTGTTCTGAACGCAGGCTAGCTGCAAATGCCGCCCGCCCCTTACATTTATCCTCTGTGGGTTCTCCGCTTGAAGTTCCTACAAATTACTGAACAGGGTCATTCACCCAACATCATACTTAGTGCACACAACCGGTTGGCAATCTACAGCACATTCAAGGGTGGTTTAATGATACTCCAACTTTGCAGTCTAGCTTTGCAAACACCGCCCCCCAACTTGCCCACATAACTTAAGGTAAAGCGGGGTCTCTGAAATACGCACAAAGTATTAACAGCACACACACATACACACACACACCACCACCACCACCAACAACAACAACAACAACAATGTAGAAACTGAAAAGGGGGAGACCAGTGCCATGGTAACTAGCGGGGACTCTCAGGAAGATAGCAGGTGTGACTGGAACGTGGGAGAGGACATGTCCTCTCAGAGCGACACAAATGCTCTAAACCTAGACAGAGTGAATGTGCTAAAGACGACTTAAAATGGCTCCTTTTATATTCGGTGCATTGCTTCTCAGTTAAAACAATTTGAGTATAAAACCTGGAGTAGAAAAAAACAGGAAAGAAAAAAAGGAACCACAGGTAGGGGGAGAGCAAAAGAGGGGAATAGCAGGGTACAGGTGACTTGAAGAGGAAAGGGAGCAAAATGGGGAGATAAATACAGTAAGAATGCATGAAAAAGTTATAAGGAAGCATACTGTTACCTCCCTGCCTAAAACTGCATATTATATTCATATATATATGAATATGATATATATAATATGCAGTTTGATATATATATCAAATTACATATGTATTATATGCAATTTTTGGTAGGGAGATTTTGTGTGTGTGTGTATGTGTATGTGTATGTATGCATGCATATACAACAGTTTAAGTGAAATCTTCCCATGTAGGCTGACAATGCTTCCTCCAAGGGCCATAGACTATCTAACAAAAATCCCAAGCATGAATCCCCCCTTTGAGTTGTTGGTCAGTGTTGCCCAAGAGAGTCTCAAAATATTATGGGCTATTGCCCTTGGTTGCCCCCAGAGATGGGAGGTTAAGTCCTTATTGCTCAAGATAACATGCACTGTAGATACAAGACCAGGAGGACCTGAGCTGGAATTGACCTGAAAGCCACCACCTCCCGGAGGACTAGCTTTCATGGTACCAGAAAGAGCCACACAGTCTTCCAAGGGAAAGGAGAAGTGGTCTTCCCCAGAGAAAAGCCCCACAACTGCTTATCTAATACCAAGGGGCCAGCCCAGAGATTATATGCATGCAGGAAACATTATAGACTGAGAAAGTTGTATTTGTGTATTAAGGAATATACATGTGTGTGTATATATATACATATATTCTTATATATTCATATATAAATATATTTAGTTATATAACTGGAGAGATCATGAATTTGAGAGAGAGTAGGGGGAGGAGTGTAAGGCTTAGAGGGAGAAAAGGGAAGGGATAAATGATGCAATTATAATTTTTAAAAATTTTAGAAAACAAACAGCAACCCTCCCCCAAAGTCCACGCCCTTTTGTACTACAGAGGGTCCAAAACCATGGTGTAGGCGAGCCATCTCTTGCCATGTGTTCTTACTACTGTCCTGTAGGAAACTATAATAATATATATTTTCAAGAAACGTGTCTTCTTTTATGCGTGTGTATGTGTGCCTGCCTGAGTTTGTGTGTACCAGATGTGCGCAGATGCCTGCACAGGATGGAAGAGAGCATCGCATCCCCGGAACTGGAGTCACGAGGTGGTTGTGAGTCATCATGTGGATGTGGAGAATCACAGTTCAGTCCTGCACAAAGCAGTAAACCCTCTGGTCCATTTTATGAGCTAGAGACAGTTCTGAATTGAGTGTGTTGGAGGAGCTGGGGGACTGTACCTAGAGCCTGGACTGTGCTAGATGAGTGTTTTACCACTGAGTCACCTCCAGCCTTCTGAGTTGCCTTTGTTTCTCAGACCTTTGAGAGAACTCCTCTAGGATCTAACCTGCTACTAACAGCTTCGCTGTATGTAAGAGAGGAATAAGTTTACTCTGTATCCTAATTACAGAGTTACAGAATCTTCATTACTGTATTTTAGCAATGCTTAGCTCCATTATGGATAGCAAATATTATTATAACTGAATAACAGGTGATTTGGGAAAAGTCCATATATTAGAGATGCCAACATCAAATGTTAAAGATCAGCATAGAGTTGTCCTCTAGGCTTCTGTTCCTTGCCTCTGTCCCCAATGGTAGCAGAACATGCAGCAAGAGAGTGGCTGCCTATGACAATAGTGCTCTGTGCTCTGGCTGCACATTACAACCAAGTGGGAGCTTATTAATTCCCAAGCCAGGTAACACCCTACACTGTCTACATCAACCTCTGGGGATAGGAATCTGGCAGTGTGGAGGTTTCCCAGATGAATCCAATGCACAAGCAACTTTAGAACCAGTTGGGGGGGTTGTCTGAGTACCCACTTTGAGGGGCACAGAGCTCCTCATGTGTACAGAGGCAGCCTTTTGCCAGCATTCTCAACCAAAAGTTACAGGCAAATGCAAACACAATGTCTGCAAGAGCACACCATACACTCATCACTAGGTAGCATGGCATCGAGGTAGCTGTCTGTGTTGTGGAATGTTGCTTTAACTGTGTAAAGGTGGGTTACATTTGTTTCTGCTGCCTTTTTTAATGATGTAAAGAAAGGTAGGTGTGTTGCATTTGTTTATGCTGCATTTGTTTAATTGTGAAAAGATGTGTTTCTGTTTCACCTTGCCTGCCTAAGGCATCTGATTGGTCTAATAAAAAGCTAAATGGCCAATAGGTAGGCTGAAGAGGGTTATGCAGGGCTGGCAGGCAGAGAGAATAAATATAAGGAGGAATCTGGAGGACAAGAGAATGAGGAGAAAGAGAGGGGCATGCCTGGGGCTAGAAACCAGGCAGCTGGCAGAAAGACAGACAGACAGACAGACAGACAGACATAGAAACAGCAGTAAAGTAAGACATACAGAAGAAAGGTAAAAAGCCCCAAGGCAAAGCATAGATGAGGAGAAACAGGTTAAGTTACAAGAGCTAACCAGAAACAAGCATAAGCTAAGGCCGAGCATTCATAACTAATAATAAATCTCCTTGTCATGATTTGGGAGCTGGATGGTGGCCCAAAAAGCCTGATGCATGTTTGGGCTCTCTAAGGCAGTTCAGTGGCCCAGACTTACTACTGTCTTGAGCGGGCTGTTGCATAGTTCTGAGCACCATCCTCCTCAGATGAACAGGATGAAAACTGTATCTAATGTTCACTGTTGTACGGAAAGCAGGATCCTGGTAGGACTCTAGATAGCAACACCAATTGGAAAAATAAGTCTGCTACTTCAATTATTGTCGTGTCTTCAGGTCTCTGTACTTAAGCAGCTAAACATTCCCTTACATTCAATAACTGGATCTAGCCCCTTTTCACTCCAAAAACTGGGAGAAGTGATTCTCAGTGCTGGGTGAAGAATAATAACTATCTGCAGATTTTTAAAACACAAGGGCACTAACATTCATGTCCCATATTTGAATAATTAACTCTCTAGGGGGTAGATCCAGAGAATTACATTAGAACAAAACAAACAAAAACCCATACTAACTTTCCAAATGATGAATGAGCTCACACAATTACAATCGCTACTTCAGTGAGCCTCAGAGCAAAGCAGAAACGTGCAGTCAGAGAAGGATTCTCTTCCTGGCATTATTAATGCTGCCCCCAGAGCCTAATGCTAAGGTAAATCACGTCAAGTCCTTGCATCATTTCAGCTTGGCCTCAAATCCAAGTCAAGGAGGGCGGTGTTATAAACAGAAGAATCAGGATGGTTAGA
Source organism: Chionomys nivalis (assembly GCF_950005125.1). Taxonomy (NCBI): domain Eukaryota; kingdom Metazoa; phylum Chordata; class Mammalia; order Rodentia; family Cricetidae; genus Chionomys; species Chionomys nivalis. The sequence continues at coordinate 12,628,493 of NC_080099.1, forward strand.
ATTGATAGACAATCTGCCCCGGCTTCTGAGAACTGAATGTGAGAGCAAAGACTCCAGCCTCTGCTTCTAGGCCCCCTAGAGAAATATTGATCTTCTTGGGGAGGGTCCGAATCCTGCTGGGTAGGTATTTATATGAACCAAGTGTCGTGTATGACAATGTCACATATGGAAACAAGAGTGAAGGCATCAAGGTAAGCCCCCAGGGAGTTTTTGATAATTCATGTGCAATGAAACCTTGGTCTAAAGCAAAACAGTCTGGACTGTGCTCCCTAAGAAGAGCCAGAAAGGGGACAAATGACTTAGCTTGGTGGCTGACAGCATTCTCTGCCTGTCCACTCCTGTGTTTGGGGGCCAAGTGCAGAAAGATCACCTGATTCTGACGTGCTGGTGCTGTAACTAAATACCACCAGAGTCACTTAGCCCAGGCTGGGGATGGGGACCTTCTAACAGAGTGGAACACACACACAGTCAGCAAACAACTGGCTTGGGATGTCTTAGATTTTATTGATGTGATCCAACACCATGATCAAAAGCAATTTGGGGAGGAAAAGGTTTATTTCATCTTACACCTCCAGATAACACTCTGCCACTGAAGGAAACCCGGTCAGGAACTCAAGCTGGACAGGAACCTGGAGGCAGGAACTGATGCAGAGGCCATGGAAAAGTCTTGTTTATTGGTTTGCCCTGCCTACTTTTTTTTTTCCTAGTGCCACACTGGGCTGGGTCCTTCCACATCAACCAACAATCAAGAAAATTGCCCACAGGCCAATCTGGTGGGCACATTTTTTTCAACTAAGGTTCTCTCTTCGCAAACAAATGTCACTAGTGTTGAAATAAAAGCAGCCTGCACAAGGCATAAATTCTGTCTGGAGCCCAAAAAAAGAAGGAAAATTTGAATGAATTAGCTTCCATTCCTCAAGGAGCACAGAAGCCAACATCTCCAATTAAGACAAGTCTGAGTTAGAGCACAGGATCTAGAGAAAAGACTTTTAAGCCACCATAGAAATGAGTTACTGGACTGTCTCCAGATGAAATAACCATTAGAGGGGAAAACTCAGGTGCCATCTGTATTAGCTACTTTTAAATTTTTAAATATTTAATTTAATTTTAATTATTTAATTAGTCAAATTATACATGTATGTATTTATCTTTGTGTATGTTTATGCACATGAATGCAGTGTCTAAGGAGGGCAGTAGAGGACACCAGAAACCCAGGAGCTGGAGTTACAGGCGGTCATGTGCCACCCCACATGAATGCTAAAAGCAAACTCAGGTCCTCTGTAAGAGCAGTGGGCGCTCTTTAACCAGCGAGCCCTCTCCCTAGCAGCTTTAGTTTCTTTTCTCATTGCTTTGATAAAATACTTGATAAATGAAACTTAAAGATTGTTTTGTTTCATATTTTGAGGGCATGGTCGGCCATGCTGGGAATGGTGAGGCAGCTGGTCACGTTCACAGTCACGGAGCCCAGACATCAGCCTTTGGAGTGATGCCACCCACATTCAGGACGGATCCTTCTCGGTTACACCTTTCTGGGGATACCCTCACAGACACAGCCAGAGATGTGTTTCTATAACCACCCTAGATCCAATCAAGTTAACAATGAGGAGCAGCCATTCCACACACCTATCAACAAGCAGGGGCGTGGCTTTCCCATTAACAGCAGGAGAGAGAGCTGAGAGACCACACAGGTCCTCTGGGTGACTGAAGTTAGAATGGAGATATTTAAGCTCTGCTCTTCTGAGAGCTTAGGCAAACACCCCTGACTATCAGCCTCCTGGGCCTAAGTGTGTCCACTGTGATGTTTCCTGATTGACACAACGTGGAAGGAGAATAAAGAGAGGGCAAAAGTCCATGGAAATTAAGCCAGTGGTTTTATTTCAGCATCACCAAATTGGCGCCCCCTCCCAAATGGCCCAGTACCCGGCAGAAGTAGTCACATGTTTTAGGAACTATGAAAAGAGCTAATCTGACCTTGCTTATGGAAAGTCAGCCATGTTCCACTGTCTCCCAAATTCTTATTTTCATCTGCACATTCACTGGTATCTCAAGATAGTGTCTACAGTCCACACACCAGCTGCATCCAGTCATGAGCCACCGAATTATGAAGTAAAAAAGAAAATTCACCCACTGATGGGTGGCGTGGCAGCTTCCTTTAATAAGGAAGTTTAAAAAAAAAAATCCTTAAGGTGTTTGCCCTAGCTCCCATCAACAGGTAAGATTGTCTTTCTGCAACTTAACTTCCTTGTTCGTAAAGCAGGAAGTAACTGCCCCATGGGGGCTGTTGCTAGGACTCTCCATGTACATAAAGCATTCAGGACAGTATCGGGCACACAGGGGCTATCTAGTGGCTATGGTTGCCATGCAGGCACTCAAAGCTTAGCTCTGGTCACACATGAAAGCTCCCTTGAGAAGAGTGCCTCACAATGAAATCCCATCGGAACCATGTTTCCACAGGGTGTCATAGGAACATGCAAACTCTTTGCTTCCACATTCTTAACTCCTCCTCTGGCCAGCAGTAAGCCAAGCCTCTTAGTTCCTCTGTTTATTCACCCCCAAGAAAAGCTTAATCCCTATTTTACATCTGCATCCAGAGTTAAAAAAGAACCGAGCCTCCATGTGACCGATGACAAGACTCACTGCCCCACAGACACACTGAACAGAATGTATACGAAGTCCTCAAGTGACAGCCGTGGGAAAGGAAGTGCTTAGGGCACAGGGAAGGTGACTGACATTGTACAGAGCTGACTTCCGCCAGGATCTACCTGCTAGTGGTGGAGCTGCAGGGATACTAAGGCTGAGGGAGATAGCTATGGAGAACTGTTGGTGTTGAAGCATCCAAGACTTCCCACGTTCTATTTGCTCAGCAGATGTATTTGTGAGGTCCCTCCTGCATGTCCATTCCCAGTGAACTTGAATATAAATCTCTGCATTTAAATTGAGCACTGGAGACATTGCTTAGAGAGAGAGTGGAGTGACCTAAGCAGAAATAAAACTGAAATCCCTCTATCTGAAAGGCCTGGGTCAAACCTTATTGCTATAAGAAGAGATGGGTGTGGTAATTTGAAGAATGGCCCCTGTCAGCTCATATAGTTGAATGTTTATTCAAATATAATGGGAATGGCACTACTTGAGACGGATTAGGAGGTACGGCCTCATTGGAGTAAGTGTGTCACTGGGGTAGCTGTCCAGATCACAAAAGCCCACACCAAGCCCAACATCCCTCTACCAGCAAATCAGGATGTGGCTCTCAGATACTGCTCCAGGGCCATGCTCAGCATCATGCTCTCTGCCATGATAATGGACTAAGCCTCAAACTGTAAGCAAGCCCCCAGTTAAATGCTTCCTTTTATAAGCATTCCTTTGGTCACACTGTCTCTTCACGGCATAGGACAGTGAGAAAATTAATAATAGAAACTTCATATGCAGCTTGGGAGGCAGAGGCAGGTGGATAGTGGATCTGGGTGTCTGAGACCAGCCTGGTCTACAGAGCGAGTTCCAGGGCAGCCAGTGCTACACAGAGAAACTCAGTCTCAGAGAGAGAGAGAGAGAGAGAGAGAGAGAGAGAGAGAGAGAGAGAGAGAGAGAGAGAGAAGCGGCAATATAGGAGAGAAATTTCATGTGCATAAAGGTATATATTACATATATGCATACATGCACACACACCACCAATGGAAAACAGTTTATTTCTAACCCATAATAAAATTATTAGCGGTTGGGGCTGGAGAGAGAGTGCAGGAAAGTGTATGTAGGCTGGGCATGGTGACCTGAGGCCTCACCCCGGCCCATCAAAGTAGCAAGTTTGAGTGGAACAGCTTCCATCCTTTAACACAGTCAAACTTTTCCAATTAAGTCTGGGTTAGAGCTTGGTGTCTGATCAAAAAACAGCCACCAACAACACAGAACTGAGTTACTACATGGACTGTGGGCTAGAGGAAGGAAGAGCTAAAAAGACAAAGCTCAGGGGCCATCTTTACTAGTTGCTTTTCATTTTTTATAAGCTTTCTTTTTAAAATTAAGAATATGTGTATGTATGAGACTATCTTATGTGAGCAGTACTGGAGGAGGCCAGAAGAGGGTGGCAGATCCCCTGGAGCTGGAATTATAGACAGTTATGACCTGTCCCACATGGGTGCTGAAAACTCAACTCAGGTCCTCTGCAAGAGCAGCAGGCACTCTTAAGTGTGAGTGCTCTCAGTACAGAGCAATTTAATACATACATTAAGTTAATTATGTATTAATACATCAATTAATTTATGTACTAAGTAATTAATATATGATCAATATAATACATAAATTAGTTCAAAACATATTTTAAATACATAAATTTAATACATAATCCATCAAGCCATTGTGATGTTTAAATCTTTACTCCAGAGTAGAACATCTTCATTTCCATCAAAGGTCTTTAGCACAGTACAGATTTAAGTCTGTAATGCCATCAAGAAGCAGTTCCCATCTTTGTCTGGCGAGTTTCTACTCTATAAAAGGCTAGTACATGACTTCCTTCAGAAGAAACAGCCTTAAAATCTCCACAACACTCATTAGACCGTCACAGTCCTAGAAATGTTTGTTCACCTCTTCTCATTTTAAATCTGTTCTGTTACGTGGACTTGCTAAGCCAAAGTCACCACACCACCGACTTAAATTATTTCAGGGTTAGGTCTTTCGTCCAGAAACCGTGCTGGATCAGTGAAAATAAAGTAACCAATGAGAGACTGCAGAAACACACAGTTCTCTTGAACAGTCACTCAGAGGACGTGTGCATCTGAACACAGGAGCACACAGGTATGTGTGTTCTTGATATTCTGCTGATAGAGATAGAATCAGCTGTCACAGAACTTAAATGCCTCACACACTTGCATTTGACACTCAAGGCAGCTCTCAATTCCCTTCCTCAGATTCACTGCCCCAAATTATCCAAGTCCTCCAGCTTTGAGGCTGTTCAACATCCTTGAACTTCCAAAAGTCCCCAGTGAATGGCACAGGCCTACAGACTAGACTGTGGATTCTGGTCCAATCAACTGTCCACGAGACTTAGGGAACACCTCTAAAGGACTGGTGCAGTAATGGGGAACATAAAAGACACACCTTTGTCCTCAAAGAGCTCAACCACACTATATGGTTTCATCTACTGTGACAGTCAAAATCGCTTCAATGGCACCAGCATTCATGCCACACAACAGGGGCCTCACTTATTCTATTTATCTGCAAAGGCCCCAACTGAAGAAGTGGGGTTCAAGCTGAATTACAGATGGAAAATGGACTAGGTCAGAGAGATGAGAGATGGGACATCTTCGAGCTGAGAGGGTAACTGAGTGACGAGCGTGGGCAGAAAGGAGAAGTGTGGTTAAGGAGCCGAAAGGATGGAGTGCGGTGGGGTCATGGCTCAACAGCACAGTACAGCAGGGATAGGGGCTCAGAACAACACTGGGAAGAAATGTAGACTCCAGATCCTATAGTCAATGGAACATAGACAAAATGGTATAATTAGATCAGGTCTTAGAGATGAATGCATATGGAGAAATTTCACCATGAGAACACAGTTCAGTCTTTCAACATTCACGATCTAATTTTTCCCCACAGGCAGTGACAATGAAAGGGTACCAAGGACATCAATCATCCTGCCCCTGCTCTCAATGTTGGCTTCTGAGAGCATTCCTGTTACTTAATTTTATTTCACTCATTTATTTATTACTGCTCCAGACGGCTACACTGCCCTTCTCACCACATCATTCCAAGGTACACCTACATGGCTTTCAAATCCTCTTCATCTGAGCCTTGTATGTCATCAGCTGAGTGCTTCCCAGGGCTTCGCCACATGGAGTTTATTTGGAATTTCACAAGTTTAACACTTAGGATAAAGAAGAAACCTCCAACCAAGTGGGGTGCCCTGGCAGTGGGGTACTGTGGCATTGGGGTACCCTGGCAGTGGAGTGCCCTGGCAGTGGGGTACCCTAGCAGTGGGGTGCCCTGGCAGTGGGATACCCTGGCAGCAGGCACAGTAGCAGCACTGAATCCTCAGGGGGAAGATGTTGTTTACCAGGGTCTGAGCGGCACTCTCATAGCTAGAACTCAGTGACCCTGGGGACCTGTAATATAGTCTTGCCGTCCTACAAGAAGGCTCTAGAGACATTACTTACAGAACACTTTCAACCTGGAAGTATTTGGAACCCAGATAAGATCAGAAAGCCTGGGGCAGCATGATAAGCCTCATTTTCCGACAAAATTCTCGCTTCTTCCCAGATCCCTTATACTCTAAATAACCAGCGAGCTTTTGGCACGTGGGCTGCTACATCATTGACAGCTGTTGAATCAACCACACATCTAATTCTTGAAACAGACACACATGCCAGCTGTTTAATTATGCAGGCCCGGGATACAGCCAGAGCCACACTATCTCCTCTGGTACCATTTACATGAAACATCCGGAGTCTGTAGATCTAGTCTTCCTGGGGGAACACAAACACCACTCCTCCACGGTATCCTGGGGTGATGGTTGTGGAGTCTGTGCTCCCTGCAGCCACAGAGGAAGAACAGCATCGTGTTGTGACAGAGCCACAGCTCACAACAGCAACGTCAACCATCCCGGTGCCAGCAAATACTTTCCTGCTCCATCCCAATCTCCCTAGACCACATTTAAAGCGTGGTTGGTGGGGTAGTACAAGCACCTAGTAGGCAAATGTGGTGACCTGAAAGAGGCACGTCCCCTTATAGTGGTAGAGTTGTCTGGGGAGGTTAGATGGTGCAGCCTTGCTGGAGGAAGCATGGCAGAAAGGGGGGGGGGCGGAGTGGGGCGGAGAATAAAAACCTTGCCAACTTTCAGATTGCTTACAGTTGAGGATGTGAGCACCCTGGCCACCATGCCACTCACTGCCATGACTCTCATCCCTCCAGAACCATGAGCCCAAAGCTGCCTTGGTTATGGTGTTTCATCACAGAAACAGAAAAGTAACTAATGATACAAGGCTTGGGGATGCCGCTGACCACCCTAGCAATGCACAGGCCGTCTCCCTGTTTCTATAAATGAAACAAACAAAAACTCTAAATATTCACACTTCCCAGTATTAAAGGAAATGGCTGTAGTATTATCTAAGAAAATAGTAAGAAAAAAAAAAAGCACGAAACAACTCATCCTCCAGTGTCATTCCCCTGCATAAAAACATCCTTTTCACTTCTAGGCTAAGACTCCTGTAAGACTTCATGGCCTGGTCCACTGACTCCTGATCACTTCGCTCTGTCACTGCAATGCTCACCCTAACCTATGTTCAGTATTGCTGCTACCTTTCCTGACTGGCGTGCCTTGGCTTACACTTGCCTTTCTTGTACTCTAAATGTCTTCCTGTCCCCTTTCCCCACTATTGCTACTCCAGGGTGGCGCTGAAATATTATTCCCTTGGGTGGGTTTCCCCAAGTTTCTCTTCTATTTTTAATGCAACATTCTCGAATGTGCTCCATTGGCTTATATGCATTTCCCTGCCCTCCAGAACAGGGGTAACATGCTGTCCTGTCCATCTCTATGTCACATGCAGATGTGAAGGTCCTTGCAAAGGGCTTTAGTGCATGCTGCAGGAATGGCTGAGCATGTGAACACACTCTAGCAATACATATTTTTGTTACTCTCAACAAGAAACTGCAGCCTCTTTCCCACCAGAAATACTAAGTGCAGTGCCATCTAAATAACCCACCAGCCCAGGGTGTCACCAGCTTGAGATCATCTGAGCAACAGATCCTATCTTGAGTCTGAAGACTCTGCACTTCTCGGAGAGTTGCAAAGCCAAGGCTCCTGTCACTTCCAGATCGTATCTGTGAGAAGCCATAGCTCTGAGAGATTGTGACCTGAAGCCTCAAGAAGCTTTGAGACAAAATGTACGTAAACGAAGTGCTTGATAGCCATTTAAGTGGCAGAATATCAAAAGCAGGATTCCTAACACCGGCCTATGGTGGTGAGGAACATCCAGTGATATTCCACTAAGACTTAGGCTTCAGTCTTCTCACGGGCGAAAAGTCAATAGCTAACTTCTAGAACATGCTCTATCAGAGGCAGCAACTCCTAAGGTACCTTACATAACCAACAACCATCACAGAAAAGATTACAAAACACCCAACATTCTCTATGGCCTGAGAGGAGAAAGCAGAGGGCAGTGTAGCCGAGGCCTTACCAAGATCCAGCCCAAAGGCTGCCAAACACCTGAATAGCTGTCCCAGCAGACTCAGAGAGATGCTGCTGAGTAGCTCATGCTAGAACCTGTTGGGAAAGTTGGAAAAGGAGTGGATGGTGTACACGCCAGCCCATGTCCTCTCTATCTCCTCATTTGTAGGGGCCTGCCTTGCCTCCAAAGGGCATCAAAGGGGAAGGGCTTTCAGGTGTTAAAGCCCTCACATGTTTGTGCAATGACAGTACGAGGCACGGCGCATGGCTAGGATCTTGTTGTTAAAGGTCATAGCATGATTACACAGAGCATGAACTCAGCAGCATCCAGTAAGTGGAAGACCACAGGTCAAGGAAAAGCGCACAAGGTTAATTCTAGCAAGTGGTGCCAGTCCTGGGGGAGGCTGAGCAGGGAGCTCCCACCACCAGCTAAAGGCCATCACCATGTGACGAGGATGACTGGAGGCACAAAGGAAACAAGGGTTGATATCCCAAGCAGGAAGGTGGAGGAAGAACTCCAAGGAGTAGCGCTATTGGTTAGAGTGGAACCAGTGGTTTGTGGGGCAGAAGGTAAATCCAGAAGGCAGATTGGGGTCACAGCACGCCAGAAGATTTAGTCATCATTAAAGTAATCCCACCTAACTCTTTATTCAGGAAAAACCAGAGGAAGTCCATGAATAGCCAGGTGACCAGTAAAAAAACGGAATTGTTACATGTATAGCAAGAGCATCATTATACAAGTGCCAAACTTCAAATCTGCTGCTCTAATATCAAGGACTAGTACCATGGAAGGGGTACCCAGATGGCACAAATAAAATGATTGAAAGCAGTGCCCAGACCATTGAAGAGTTTCTATGAATTTATTCACTCAGTGATGCTCTGCAGGCTTGCAGGATGAGAAAGCACCAAGAAGCTCTCTAGAAGCTGAGCAAACGAGATCACGCCAAAGTTAATTAGGAGACGACTCTTCCTCTACAAGAAATTACTGTGAGAGCCATTCGCTTTCCTGCCTGTCCTCCTGGTGTCTTCTGTCCTCACTGCCCATGGTGTCATTCAAATCTCTGCCCTGCTTGCCTACTTAGGCATTCAGGGGTGCTTGGCAGCCACTTCTCCTTTCCTCTGTGTCCTCGGCTCCTAGTCTAGCCCTCCCAGACTCTTTTCTCCCAGGCAGCCAGTGTCTTCTTGGAAGGGACCAGGAGATCATGGTGCTTCCCTGATTAAAATCTCCCTGTTTTAATAAAATCTGAATGTAGGTTGTCTCCACTCTCATCTTTCCAGTCTGTGGGTTCCACAGCAGAAGCCGCACCTGTGTCTTCTTCCCTTGTTGTTTGAATCAGCAACCTTCCTGACATGGCTCTGCCTGAGGCACTCTCCTAGATGGTCTCCCTCCTCTCACAGATCTCAGCTCAAGTCTCACCTTCCTATAGAACTTCCTCAGCAATTCATCTAAAACAGGCTCATCAATCACTTTTGTTCCAGTCATAGTTTCTTCACTGCTCCTGTCTGGCCAGCTTAGGTTCACTTCCTGTCTCCTTTAAGCCCCTCAGTGTGAGCTCCAGGTGGAAACATCTTGTTCTGTTCACTGGTCCATCTCCGATGTCAAGAACAGTGCAGGATATGCGGTAGGCACTCAGGCATTTGCAGGGGAGTCTCATGTACTCCTGAACAGCCCATGTGTGTAATAGATGCTTCAGTAGTGGGGCACATGGCCACATTTCTGTCAGTATTGCTCCCTGTTAACATTCAGAGGAAAGAGAAGTCTCTCTAGACTCCAAAAGCATAGAACAAATTCACATAAAAGATGTAGGCTGGATGGGCTAGAGAGATGGCTCAGAGGTTAAGAGCATTGCCTGCTCTTCCAAAGGTCCTGAGTTCAATTCCCAGCAACCACACGGTGGCTCACAACCATCTATAATGGGGTCTGGTGCCCTCTTCTGGCCTTCAGGCATACATGCAGACAGAATATTGTATACATAACAATAAATATTTTTTAAAAAAGATGTAGGCTGGACAATTAAGATATTGCAGCATGGTAGCATGATCCTGAGGAATCTAATTTTTAAACATATTTTAGTTTAAAAAATATAAGTGTATATGTATGTCTCCATGGCCTTGGAGCTATGGGCACAGAAAAGCAGTGCTTGTAAGGGCAGGAAGAGGGTGTTGCTGACCGAGAATGCAGCATGTTAGTTCACTAACCCATTTACCTGGTTAACAGCCTTCAGTGCTGAGGACAAGACAATAGCACTGGTGAACCCACCCAGGATGCATCTATCCCAAGCAACATCCATGTGAGCAACTCTAGACACCACTCCAGAAGCTGAGGCAGGTACCAGCCAGAGACATCCGCAGTGGCAGTACCACCTCCCAAGGCCTTCTAAAGCCAGCATTTCCCAAGATGCAGCAGGCAGCCATCCCTGCCCTTCCCGCCACAGGCTGGCCATAAGCCTTCAGTGAGCAAGTCCAGTCGAAGCGGAACTGATAGCTGCTTCCAATGAGACAATCCCAAAGCCAGCCAAGAAATACTTTCCACTGGCCATGCCATCCTCCTTCACTGGCCTGCCTTGGCATTCTGCCTCTGCAGCCGCACCTTTGAACCTTTGTCTCACTGCTTCAGGACCTGGTAGGGAAGGTTAGGTAAGAAGCAACATTTGTAATAACTAAGTACATAGAGGCCATGGGAAAAGTTGGAAGGGGAAATGATGTAACTACATTTTAATTAAAAAATTAAGTATCATTAAATGAGTAGCTTAAAAATGACTATGATGATAAGAAACCCCCAAGACATTCACACATGCTCAAATAAAGGAGGCCACGCTGAGAAGCTTGCCTCTGAAAAGAGCTCTTTGGCACAGTAGCTCATGCCTGTAATCCTTGCATTTGGGAGACTGAAGCAGGAAGATTGCCCCAAGTCAAGGCAATCCTGGACTGCATAGTGAATTCCAGGCTAACCTGGGCTACTATTGTGTGTAATCTTATCAACTGTTTCTTTCTCTTTGTTAGACATTATTTTTAAATATATTTCTTGTATGTGCACACCTATGTGTATGTGTGTTGTATGGAGAGTGTGTATGTACATGCATGTGAGTCCAGGTGTGCAAGTCTGTGTACTTAAATGAACAGGTCAGAGAAAGAATTCTATTGCATTTCCTTGAGACAAGGACTCTCTTTAGAAGTTTACCATCTTGAGTGGGCTGGTTGCTAGCTAGATATTGGGAACCACTTGTCTCTGCCCCTCTGATTCAGGATGTCCTTCTGTATATGTGTGGCTTTTATTGGTTAATGAATAATGCTACTTTGACCTATGGCAGGGCAGAATATAGCCAGGCTGGAAGAGATATAAAAGAGAGTAGGCTGAGTCAAGGAGACAACATATAGCTGCTGGAAGAGAGAGAGACTCAGGAACCTTACCGGTAGGCCACAGCCTTGTGGTAATAGATAGATTAAGGGAAATGGGTTAATCTAAGATGTAAGAGTTAGTTAATAAGAAGCCTGAGCTAATAGCTAATAGGCCAAACAATTTTGTAATAAATATAGTTTCTGCGTGATTATTTGGGTCTGGGAAGCTGGGAAATAAATGAGCAGCCTCTGTCTATACCCCTCAAATACCAGTTTACAGGCACATACACAGTCATACCCCTTTTTACATGGGTACTGGGAATTTGAACCTGGATCCTCATGCTTGCATAGTAAGTGCTCTTATCCACTGAGCCATCTCCCTAGCCCTACATATTCTCCCTTTATGACTATAAAGATTGCACTATCTTTTCAAGGAAATAAAATTCTTTACACTGGAAATGTATCTTTTAAAAAAAAAAACAAATAATACATGAAACAAGAACCTAGGATCTAAGCAGCAGGTGGGGGTCTTCGGCCTGTGGTTTAAAAGGATGTAACCCAGACTAGTGCAGGTCTCTAGCCTCCGAGGATGGTTCTTTGTGCGGTGGAAAGTAGTTAATGCAGAAAACCACAACTGGCCAAAGTGCAGAGAGTAAGTGAGTGGGAAGAGCCACACAGGGGACATCTGTATCACACACACCACACCCCAAGGCTCAGGGAAGTGCAAAGGACTGCAAAAGCCAGAAGTCAGGGAAGACCAGAGGGAAATGGTGCCTTCGGGACTTGACAGGACAGCCGTATGTATGGACACACAGTGGCTGGGGCTGTCTATAGGGGATCAAGCCAGTCAAAATTCTAGCCTGGAGTGGGAGAAGATTAGCCCCAGTGAGGAGCTGTGAACAGCAGATGGTTTGGGGGAGGGATAGTTGGTTGTTTTTTTTTTTTTTAGGGTGACTCCCAGAACGTCTACCATACTCCAATGGAAGGCTCCATCTTCCAGTGGAGGGTCCCACACCCAGGAGTTGTTCAGGCAGCATGGACTGAACTTGGCTGGCTGGGAAAAGAAAGATAGTAAAAAACGAGACCATGAAGTTGGTGGATAAGGAGGTGGGAGTGGATCTGGGTAGAGTTAGTGGAAGAAGGAGAGGTGAATATAGGCAAAGCATAGTGTATGGCATCCTGGTCTGCCTCCAAGGCTCTGAGCTCACAAGGTAAGTTCCCTATTACAGATGAGAAGAGCCAAGTCAGAGAGGTCATCTCCTTCACTGCTCTCTACGAGCTGCGAAGCACATGTTAGCCTTTGGCCAGCACACTCCTTTGACTGGGTTTCCCCAGGACAACAATCCACCGTGAGCTGGAGGAAAGGTGCATGCTCCCTCACAAGGCAGCCATGCTGGGACTTACGCTCATGTTCTCTGAAAGCAGAAGCCAAACAGTCAGGGCCAGAGCAGAAGAGAAGCCAGTGGAAACACAAGGATGTTGGGATACTCCTTTATCTGAACTCAATCTACCTCCTGAAGGCTGAAAAAGGACAGGCGTCTCCAAAGATCCCGTGCCTGTTAAGCTGCATCCAGAGACAGGAGACCCCACCAGGGAACAATTGCATCAGTGTTTGTCACATTTCTTAAATCAGTCTCAGATCCCTGAGCATCCTGGGAACAGGCTTCCTTCAAGGTCCCACCAAAAGGCAGGCACAAGACTACTACAGGCAACCTTTTTATAATTGCCAAGAACTAGAGATAAGCCAGAGCCAGCTAACAATAAAATGAACAAATTCCAGGATATCCAGATCATAGTACACTAAAATCAGCAATAATATGAACAGACTGCAGGTCCACACAAGGCTGATCCCAGCTGTGATCAAAGCTGAACACATACTAAATCACTCCATCAAAAACAGGCAAAGGACTTGTCCTTGGGAAAGAGATGGGGCTGTGAATTTCCGGGGGTGTCTCCTCTACACTGGACGATAACGGCATGACTCCTTCATTGAGATCTGCATGTTAATACCAAGTCTTATGTATTTTCCTGGGTGTTTTATTTCAATACTGTTAACAAGGAATGTAGTGAATCTCTCATTCTGGTCTATGGCCTCATTGCAACTATGTCTGTTTTTCCTCAAATCTCTTATTAATGTGCATGCTGGCTTAAAACAAATTATATTCTAGGGAAATGTGAGACATTTAACCTGTGACTAAGTTTCCTTTTCAGAAGGTTCACACCTATCCCCCAAATGCCTGTGTGAGAGAGGCCACAGAAGCCGTCTTTTTCCCACCAACCCTAAAGGTGTCTAACCCCCACCGCCTCTAAAAGATGGTGCATGGGTTAAGAAATGAAGCTCTCTTAAATTCTTTCCCTGGGGTGCAGAGCCCCTCACCCCAGCAATAGAGCAGCGAAATTTCAGTGTTAATAATTACCTAATGGCCTGCCCTCTTGCTGACACTGGAGACCATGAATGGAAGACTATGTGAATGGCTGAGCTTCTTCATTGCAGCTACTTGGGTTTCAGTGGAGCTGGTGGCTCTAGAGTACTGTCTGATCATCCAGGCTTAGAGCTTGGGCAATGGTCCAAATGGGACATGTCCAAAGGAATCCCTGCCCTGGATTCTCCTGGAGTCCCTGCCCTGGATTCTCCTGTGAGTCTGCCCTAGGGGTAGCTGGGTCTCCTCACCACAAGAGCACAAGGTACCATTCAGTCACAGCTCAGAGGCTTCTGGTGTAGGGAGGGGCTGCTCCTGTTTCAAGTACCATTGTTCTCAAATTACAGCCAATCATACTAAAACATAACAACACCTACCATCTTAGTAATTTCATTTCTATATTTTATTTCATTTTGGGTTTTTTTTTATATTTATTTATTATGTATAGAATATTCTGTCTGCGTATGTCTGCAGGCCAGAAGAGGGCACCAGACCTCACTGTTGTGAGCCACCATGTGGTTGCCAGGAATTGAACTCAGGACCTTTGGAAGAGCAGGCAATGCTCTTAACCACTGAGCCAGATATCTCTCCGGCTCATTTTGGTTTTTTGAGTCAGTGTTTCTCTGTGAAAGTTATGGTTGTCCCGGAACTCTGTAGACCAGGCTGGTCTCAAACTTACAGGGATCTGCCTGCCTCTGTCTCCTGAGTGCTGGGCTTAAAGGTGTGTGCCATCACTGTCTGACCACATTTTAGTCATTTTAAACAAATCTGTGGCATAAAATATATTTATATTATACATTCACACCATCAAGCCTCTAGGATTTTCATCATCTCAAAGTGCACACAAGAAATAACATCAGTAGCATTTTCAAAGGCACAAGAAAAAACACAGAAAAATAAAAATAAAATGGCACTAGGCAGAAGGGATTGCAGGGACAGTTAGTGCAGCTTGTTCAAAGGGGACAGCCAGATAGAACGGTGGGCTGGATCTAGTGACATGGTTAAGAGACAAAAGGCCTCAATTCTAAAGGATCTACATTTTAGTTCCAGAAGCCACAACTTTCCAAAATAGACCCTTGCAAGGATCTCACTATGCCCATTCTTCCTGTCTGCCCTCACTTTGTTCTTGTTGGGTATTGATCCAAGTAGGCATGTTTCTAAAGTTCACAGAGAAACCAGTGTTGATAACCACACCACCACCACCACTGAGAATAGCATTTGACCAGAGGCCAAAAGATCTCTACATTCATTTTACAGGCAGTGCCCAGTCAGCAGTATTGGCTGTTGTTAGAAACAAGGGCAATGGGAGGGGACAAACAAGAAAAGAGTACAGAGTCAAAACTGTTACTGGAATTATGCTAAATAACATGTACTTATGGGACATATAATACATACGGAAGGCAGAATAAGGAACTGCGCTAACCCAGCCTACGGGAACTCCGCAGTAGTCGAAGGGCTGCTTGCTGAGATTCCCGCAGCCTTTGATCTCTGAGTCACTGCCATCACACCACTCCCACCAAGGCTCTAACTCACCTGCAGTATTTCCTTCAAAAGCTCAGTTGGGAAAACGAAGAAATGAGCAGGAAGTAGACTTGGGACAATATTTTTTTACATCAAGTATTACAAGCTGAACTTTGGAAGAAAATTACGAATGATGTCAACTCCCAACGTCTTCAAAGGAAACATCTGACATTTTCTCCTCAGGTGATTTCATTTCCCCATCTTCCTCTAAATTTCATCAGATCATCAAAGCAAGGATTGAGGCTAACCCCTTCAGTGGGTTCCTTCCTCAGGACTCCATCTTCAAGCAGCCCTCAAATGAATTATATCCTGCTCAAAGAGATTTGAATGTTCTAGATGAAGAAGACATTCTACTCCAGAGCCCAAGAGATTCTCCAGCTCATTCTTAGCCCCTTTATCCTCACTGAAGATCTACAACCTTCAGGAAAACAAAGAGCTGCCGTTTATCTAACCAACAAAGCACTAACTGATGGCTCTGAACTGTCTCAGTGACTCACTGATCCTGCACACATGCGATTTATCCACCAGCCATTGTATGGGTGCAGGGAAAGGGGAAAAGGACATGCAAGCCACAAGCCTCGGGTTGTGGCTCAGTCCCACAGCACTGTTCTCCAGGTGAGATGACAGTTGTAGGTTTCATGCTGCTGTCCATGCTGCTGACCTATCAGGTGTAATGTGTGTGTAGGGGGGTGCCTTATGATTCCCTCATTTGCTGAGCTAGTTCATACAACTTACATAAGTGTTTTACTAAGACAATTTATTGTAAAGGGTATAACGAGGGAGCAGCCAGATAGAAGAGGCACACGGGATTGGGGTGGAGGGGGGGACAGGACTTGGTCTTCATGCTTCCTCCAAGGAAACACATCCCCTAGCACCTCCATGTGTTCACCAACCTTGAAGTTTTCCAGACTCTATCATTTAAGGTTTTATGGCAGTTTCATGGACATAGGCATGATTACTTAAGAGACTAGCCACTGGTGATTAACTACATCCCAGCTCCTCTCCCTACAGGCGAAGCAGAACTGAGAGTTAGTTATAGCCCTCTAATCATGGCTTGCTTACTTTTTGGCACCCAGCCCCCATCCTGAAGCCATCTAAGAGGCTGCAGCCATATTAGTAACATTAAAAAAACACATCTGCCAATCCAGAGAGTGCCATGGTTTTAGAAGCTATGCACCAGGAACTGGAAATAAAGACCAACATATAATTACCCCAGGCACACATATTCTGTGTGATATGTGGGCTCTAGAAACCTATGCACCCAATGACAAGAAAGAATGTGGTCTTTGGTCAAGGACAGTTAACTTCCCTTTAGCATACAGGCAATTATTCTTCACATATATAGGCTTGCTTGCACAGTTGGTCCCCAAGGCCACATATGGCAATCCCCTGCTAATGCACCCAGGGATCTCTAGCTCAGTCATACTCAGGCCATCTAATCTACATCAATGGAGATCTTTTCACTTCAAAGCAAATTGACAAGACATGGACATTTCCATGAACAATTCCCAAAGCATTTTCACAAAAAAACACATTCCAGCCAGTCAGATAGTAACAGAGAGTAACACAGCATCTCTCATGCCTCAGTGTATCATGAGGGCTCTCCTAAAATATATGGGAGAATTCCACAACATAATTTGCTGAACAATACATGGAACCCATTGAGCCAACAGTAGCACATACTGTCAATTTGAGCTTCAATTTTCCAATCTGTAAAATGAATAGGGAAAAGGCAAACCCATGATCCTTTGCTCAAGGTGAAGTAGGCAGTTGGGTATTGGTTCTCTCAGCTTTCTCTCTGAGTCATATTTGGATTTTTTATAATACCACGTCAACCATTTGCACTGTTCTCACTAGACCCCTTATCTACAATCTTTCTCATAGAAGATGGGTACAGCCAAGAATAGGCCCACGAGGGATCTAAACCACATAATTGGTGAGAGGGAGGAGACTCAAAAGAAATGTGGACTCAATCTTCATATCTTTCTGGATCTCTGGCACAAGGATGGTTTTATGTAGTTTGGGCTTAAATACTTCCAGCCCCAGAGAATTCATGGCTCGCTAAGTGGTTGCTTTACTTACTAAGAGGCTCCTCAAGTTCTTAGATTCCATCTTCTGGGAAATTTTAAACCTACAGTACACATGGCTCACCACTTACTCTAACAGTAATGGCAGCAGACTTGTTTATCATTTGGAGATGCAGAATCACTATCAAGCTCAAACTCAGAAATCCTCCAAGATGTAAGCAGGGAATAGTTTATTCTCACTCAAGAAAGAGTTGAAGGTTGGGCCTCAGCAAATTCGATTGGCTCTGCCCATTCTTATGAGTGTCAGTCCAGAATCAGTTTCTTCTAACTAAGCCGACTTTCAGACCCTTTCACCCATCTGCCAGATCAGAACCGCAAACTCTTCAGGCAGCCTCAACATAATCAGCATCAGCAACCCTGGAACCTTTTTTGGTATGCTACCTAGCTCATCATACAGGATCATTTCTCCATCATACTAACAGCTTAGATTATTTTCGTTAGCAAACACAGGCATCAATGAAAACACATTCACATCACCTGCTCTTTAGAACTTTATGAAAACTGAAACATCTGTCGCCATGACTACCTAATAACCAGCCCACAGCCCACCCTATCTCCAGGCTAAAGGAAGAAAGTTTCACCATGTTACTTTTCCTAGGGACACTAGTGGCTCACCCACATAGCACCATCTTTTTGAAATTATGTACCAGATGAAACTGGGATAACCAGTTGAAATCTTAAGCTATATGGTGACATAATGGACCATAAAAGGGCACAAAGATAATTTAACACACAAATGTTGTTCAGGACAGCACTACTGCCCAGAGGCAAGGGCAACACTCAGCAAGGCAGAAATCAGCCCTGTTTTATGGCCTGGGAAGCTCATTTCAGCACTTGTTCTTTCAAGCACGGACTTTGAACACAGCATTCAAGGGAGAAGGGGCGAGGACGGGGCGGGACAGGACTATACGTCTACTCTCACCCTGCCCCCAAAACTGAAATGCCTCCAAAAATGTCTCACTTCTTTTTCTGTGGGAATATGGGGGTTTTCTTGACATTTCATTTTTATTTAATTTTTTGAGAAAATTTCACACATGAATTCTTTATTTATATAATTCCTACTCCTTCCCCCCTTTTCCAACTTCTGTGTGCCCCCTAGTCTCTCAAACTCATGACTTAGTCTTCAATTATTATTGATGTATGTGTTTCTCTCTCTCTCTCTCTCTCTCTCTCTCTCTCTCTCTCTCTCTCTCTCTAATCCATCTAGTGGTGCTCCTGTATTGTGGTTAGAGTTGACCACTTGGGATTGGATAGCGTATCAGGGTTTTAGCCCTGGAGGAAACCGATTCTCCCTCTCTCAGCAGCCATTGAGTTTCTCTGTCTTTGTGTAGGGTTGGCTCTTACAATATTTCTCCCCCCACAACACTGGCATGCCAACTGGTATCATCATTGTCAGGTCTTTTTTGGACAACCATATTGTTGAGATTTCATGGCTGCGACATCCCTGTCAAGTCTAGAAGACACAATTTGCTAGCAGATGCCCTGATCCTCTGGCTCTTATACTCTTCCTGCCTCCTCTTCTGGAATTTACCCTGAATCTTAAGTGGAGGGTTGTGTTGTAGTTATAGCAATTGGAGCTTGGCATCCTACGGTCACTTTTTGCCTGCATTTTGACCAGCTGTGAACTTCTGTAATAGTCTCTATCTATGGCAAATAGAATTTTATTTGATGAGAGGTGAGGGTTATACTTATTGGTGGGTATAAGGATGTGTATTTGGAATATAGTTAGAGATCATACTAGTTTAGAAAAACGGCACTATAGGTTCCCCTCTAAGGTCTGTGACATTTCCATGCATGCATAGTTAGCTAGGTTTACAGTACCAAACATGAGTTTCCTCCCATTGAGTGGGTCTTAAGTCAAATTAAAATGCTGTTGGTTACTGTCAGGATACTAGATGCCACTGTTGCACCCTTGTGGGTATCCTGCTAGGCTGGCCATTGCTGTGGTCCACAGCTTTGGGACTGGGTAGGACTACTGATTACTTTTTCTCCTGGGCAGCCGGCATAGCACCTTCCACTACTAGTGCTTCCAGTTCTGGCTCAGTCCCTCTAAATTCTATGTCTGAATGACAAACACATGTTCTTTCTTGTTTATGGATCTTAGATCTGAATCTTTGGGTTTGAGCATATAACCTAAAGCAACCACTGAGGCCAGGAGAGAGAGATAAGGGGAATCGGGAGGAAGGTGGCACTCTACAGAAGGGGATAGCAGAACACAGGCACTATGAAGGAGGAAATGAGAAAAATGGGTGGACTTTAAGTGGGGAGGGGAAGTGTAATACAGAGAGAAGGAGAGATAAATAACACTAAAGACAGTTTTAAAAAATAGAGAAACTTATTTTATATGCTTATGTTAAATATGTATTGTATGCATATATATGTATATACTTAGGTGTGTATGTATATACATATATAGTTTAAATGGAGTTATGGCACATGAAATAATAATGCTACAAGAGCCATAAACTAACAAAAACCCCAGTGCCAGGCAAAGGAAATCTTTTGAGTTTTGTTCAGAGGAGTCCAAGAGACTTCCAAAATAATATAAGTCATTGCTGTTGCCCCTTGGTTGCCGGTTAGAATGTGAAGTTAAGAGACCCTATTTCTCAAGTCATTACACACTCTGACAATGATCTTGAAGAAACGTGGTACTTTTTATTCAGCAAAAGACTATAGGATGCTAGACTTTTGAGAAGAAAGTGTTGAAGATCACAGTGAGGGTGGGGGAAGAAGAATATTGTGAAGAATGATGACAACACAGGTTGTGGTCACCGGCTCTCTGTATGCGGAGGTAAGTGGCTTGCCCTCGGCAGCAGAACCTCCACAGCTCCTAGGAGACACTTTGTAGATACAAGGTCTTTCCCACTCTGTTACTACTTTTTATTCTCAGCATCCAGGGAGAAGATCTCATACCCACTGTGATTAACAATGCCACATGAATAAAACATTCTTTAGATGCATTAGTTCAAATAAATATTTAAGCACCAGTGTGGCAGGTGCCAAGGCACACAGACAATAAACAGTTCCTCATGAATCCAACTGACACTTCCCAGTGCCTGGTCTCTATCCTCAGTCCTCTGAGATTACATAAAAGTGTCACATTGACATTTTAGACAATTATTTGAGTAGCCAATCATATTACAAAGAAACCAATGACAATGTTCTTTGAAGAGATGCCAAAACATCTGTACAAATTTGGCCTTCAATATTAGCTGTCAAGCCTGCGTCCAGGATGGAGCTTGACCACCACGTAACAGGCAGTCACTATCTGTGTATTAGAAAATGGTAGTTTTACAAAGTGTCTGAGGTCTCAGTACAAAGGGTTAACATAGGCCCTCTTGTTTGGACTCTGGTCTCCTTCTATCACAGAAGCACAGGCTTAATAAAGCCACTATTGCCCTTCTCAGCCAGGCACACTGATCTCAGTTCTATCTACCACCCTCTTAAAGACTTCCATTACCAAATAGCAGAGATCTTATGAAAATACAGAAGTTCCAATAAGTGTGGGTGCCGAATTGTGCTGGCCCATGCTCCACATTGTCTGGCCTTCAGAGAATCTGAACAACTTACAAGGCGCAACTGGCTCCTTCCACACAGGTGGTCCCCTAGCTCTTTGATAGTAAAACAACCTGATACCATCCTTACAAGTGGCCAGGATGTGCTAATGTCATTCTGCTCCTTCTACTGTAAATTAGGAGGTCGTCTGAAGAAGAGGTATTTTCAGTGACAAATGGGCATGGACAGGATGTGACCTAAGTAAACACCCATCCCATCTAGGAAACAATGCTAAGGAAGTTTGTGTTACCTACCCCCTTCAGTTTATATAAAAGCTGTTTGGAAAATAAATGGGGGATTTCAGGATGTGATTTAAGGATTTGAGTGAACCCTGAAACTCCCTCCCGATACTGTCGTGTGAACTGTGCCTCATTTATTCCCACACCTCTACTCTGGTACAAGAAATGATTTATGTCCAGACTGGTCCCCGACAAGTAAGTATCTATATCCCCAACATTCAGTGTTAATTTTTTAGCCTGCTACAATTTTAGATTTAAAAAACAAAATTTCCTTCACCTTTGTGAATTTCATCCCCATCCAATCGCCCCTCAAGCCCAAAGAAGCCATTATGGCCAGTGAGTTGACTCTTGCCCATGCTTGTATGTCATAATAATATACGCAGGTACCCCCTAAATTCTTAATATTGTCTGGTTGTGTATTTCAGATAAAGGATAACATACTATTCATCCTGTAACTCTGAGACCCAACACTTACTTTGTCATTGTTGGCATCTGCAGATCTGGTTCAGGTTCACCCATTTTAGCATTCCAGCATATGGATACGGGTACCCCTCCATCCCTCTACTGCTGAGCCTTGAAAGGTGTTCACCTACTAATTCCTCTAACTACTGCTCACATGGCTATGTGTGTCCTATACCATTTAGGCACTAGAAAAACATTGAGAACTTATATGATTCTTTCATTTGGAACTGAATATAAAGAACCCCATTGTAGAAATGCCAAGTAGTTGACTGGGTTTTGTGTGGAGAGCATCCAAATAGAATACAAATAGTATACAAAGACTGGAGAAATAATCCAGGGGTACTACGCATGGCAGACAAGCACTCCACACCTTAACCATAACCCCAGCTCCAAATCTCTAGAAGATCCGTGCTCCTATCTAACTCAAAATTAGGTCATATGAAATAAAATGGAAAGAGAAATATAATTTTATGTCCTACGTTTTGTCACACCCTCTTGCACTACCCAGAGTTTCACCCTCCTTCAAGGACTCCATGTTTTAAAAAATTACCACTTTCTACTAATTGCCAGGATTATGCAGTTGAGCACATGGTCGTTTAGAACATGTGTTCACACATACATCATTGTACACAGTGATTTATAAGCACACTGTTCACCTCAGTCTTTCCCAGGCTATTTTGCAGGTCTATCTTATCTACCCATCTAGATCATAAATTTCCTTTGAAGATGGCTTGTGTATTATGTATCTTTGCTTTTTCCAAAATTCTTGGTCCAATAGAAGACCTATGCCAGTGCCTGGCCAATTTTCGCTAATGGGTTTCTGTTGCTCCCAGCTTCAGGAACATCACGGAAGGGGTCTCTCCCTAAAATAATCATTTTTCTTTGTCACCCATCTGCCCAGAGTGACCTTCCAGAAGACAAAGCAACTCAAAGTATCATTTAAAAGTACATCTTAATTTTACTTTTAGTCAACACATAATCAGATTTTTTATAGGCTACAATAAGACACTTCAATACATGTACACTATTTATAACCATCACATAAGGATAATGGTGGATCTGTCTCATCAGACATTTGGTTTTGGAATAGTAAAAATCCTCTTCTAGCATTTTTTTTTTTTTTTTTGATTTTCGAGACAGGGTTTCTCCGTAGCTTTTGGTTCTTGTCCTAGAACTAGCTCTTCTAGACCAGGCTGGACTCGAACTCACAGAGATCCGCCTGCCTCTGCCTCCCGAGTGCTGGGATTAAAGGCGTGCGCCACCACCGCCCGGCTCTTCTAGCATTTTTTAAATATTAAACTGCTGTTAACCATAAATGTCCTGATCTGCTACAGACACTGGAAGTTATCCCTATATTCAGATAGAGCCCTGTGTATATTGACTCTCTCCACTCACAATTATATACACCCTTCCCAGAATATAATAACCACTATCCATTCTTTTAAGTAGCATTTTTAAATATTTTTCTGAAGATCAATTTATAGGGACCATTCTTTAAGGAAAAGAGATGTGAAAAGTAAACCCAGATTTTCTTTCTGAGGAAAATTAACAAAAGACGATTTTGCTCGGCACACTTGAATCCTGTCCTTAGGAGTGAATCCTGTTCAGAGACAAAGGTTCCAGAAGGATAGTGTCAGTATTACCACCCTCCCATGGTTTTCTCCACTTGCATTCGGGACTCACAGTCAACAGTCACACGTTCTGCAACCAGCATTTTCACCTCTCTGAGAAATTACTATGGTACCATGAGTGTGCTCTGCCTCTGCACCCACTGCCTCTACCCATCTCCTCCTTTTAAAGTCTCTTTGGGGATTTTCCTTTTAAATCAAAATTTCTAAAGTGATACTTAAAACCAGTTGTGCTCTAGTGTTTCAGAACTTCATGCCTCCCTGCAACTGACCTTCTGTAGGTTACAGTGCAGCACAGGGGAGCTACTCCCTCTCGGATCCATCTGGAAGGAACATCACTGCATTATCACGTCCCCTATGGCAAGATCTGCAACATCCTGCCACACTGACAAAGAACTTCCTTTATCGGTATGCAAACAAGTTGTGTTCCGAGTTCCAAGCTGGAATTCAGAATTTGATTTTTCCACAGCAACCATCCTAGACGTGCTAGGCTCCCAGGATAGCCTACACAGCCTGCATGCTTAGAATGCCTCGAAACCTTCCTACGAGGACGTGCATCTAAGGTCACTCAGCAGGTATGTGCCCAGGCCCCAGCTAAGGACAAGGAGAGGCAAAGGCGCTACTGGAAGCATAGACATGTTGCAGCCCCTGGCCACCTGATCCAATGAAACTGGAACAAAGTTCTCTACTATTATTCATGCAATGACAGGGGTGTGGTTTATAAAGTACAAGCTAAATATTTGGAGACCCATCTCAAAAGCTTTGATTAATAAATGCATATTTACTAAAGCAAGTGTTTATTTCCCTCCGAGGTCTATGTTGATAGAGTACTAAACTCTTTGGGGAAGAGAGCTCCTATCTTAGACATCCTTACTGTGTTTACTGATTCACCTTCATTGCATCCCCATCCTGCGTCACAACCATCGCCTACAGTAGTAAAGCTACTGTTTATAGATGGTTCTTCACCAAGGCCAGCATCAACAGATCTCAGTCCTTAACCAGCAGCAGTGTGCCATGAGGTAGAGCACACTCAGGAAGGGGATGCTCCTAACCCAAAGCTGCTAGCAGCCTCCAAACACATTCGGGACTCTGCCATCTTTCTGTCTTCCTGTCATCATCTGAAGCTATTTCTGCCATTATACAGATTAAAAAAAAATACATGCTTTGTTGATACTCATGGGAGATCTGTCCTTTCCTAAACAGAAACAGAGGAGGAGTGAACTGGAGGGTCAGGGGAGGGACTAGGAGGAGAGGAAGGAGGGGAAACTGTGGCCAGGATATAAAATAAATAAATAAGTTTATTTGTTTATTTTTAAAGATACTATTTGTTTTTAAATGAGCCACCTCAGATCATGCTTGAATACTATGCCCAATTAAATGAAGCTGAGCACCTCTGATTTCTGTTTAGTTTCTGTAGATTGAAATGTCCATTTGCATACAGTTATACCTTGACTATACCCCAAAGCTTTTCATACTAATACACTTACAGGAAAAAGGAAAATGGGGCTAGAAAAGGCAAGGGCTGACTTAAAGGATGGTCATGCACTGAGGTCATCCTCAAATGTTTAGGAAGCAGGGGACCAATGAGACTGCTGGTTAGGACAGCCCAAGGCAAGTGTTCACTGGAGCTGTGTGGCCCAACCCTCTACCACTAGACTTGGGCTATTTCAAGGCTGTTACTTCATGAGATTCATGCATCTGGTCTGCCTCTGCAGGTTTCTAATTTCAGCCACAGAGACAGAATCCAGGAAATGAAGCAGACACATAGAAAGGCCTGCAGAAACAAAGAAGATACCAAATGAATAACTGCTCGCCTTGAAGGGATTTCAAATAAGAGGCTCCAAGACAGAGAGAAAAGATTAGAAGAAAATGATAGACCAAAAAAACCACAGAAGCAGACACAGCCCGAAGCTGGAGTTCACAGAACAGTGATGCGAGAGAGGCATTCCTGCACTTGAAACCGAACGGAGATGATGAGAAAGGTTTGGGGACAAGCTCAAGGTCAGGCAGTGATGGGGAGAAGAGACTGGGGTGTGGGGTTCCTGCTCCGGTCCTACCTAACTCTAACGGTGTGTTCACAGCTCATAACTTTGATTAAATTTCGAGTTTAAAAAACAAAAATCTTAGTCTGCTAGAAAAACTGCACCATGGAAACCACGGGAAACCAGGAAATGTTGGTGGGCTGCTTAGCTGGACCTTTACTTCCAAAATTTCTGACAGGGTGAGTGAGTCTCAGCTTCCTAAAAAAAACATCATCAGGGATGAATGTGTGTGGCACTCGGGAATCATAGTGGAACAGGATGGAGGACAGAGTGCTCTGCAGAAAGTGCTTATTATTTTCTAATATATACTAGAAATATATAATATATAAATGCATAAAATGTTATATATTAGAAAATCATAATTAATATGCAGCCAAAAATGAATTTTTTCATATACTCTAGTCTGGTCAGTTTTTCCCCTCTCCCAACTCTAACCAGGCCCCTAGCCACACACACACACACACACACACACACAGTCATTTAACATCAAGTCTCCATATTGTTGGGCCTCAAAAAACATTCCATTTGCTAGAATTTGAAATCCTGACATAGTTCTGAATCCATAAAAGAAAGACTAAGAAATTTGAAGATTTAAACAAATATAAAGTCTACCAGAAAATGGGAAGGAAACTTACACACAAATATACAGAGAAAACGTTAAAATGTCTCAAGGTCTGTGGTGGCATGAGCCTTTAGTGTCCCACCTCTTGAGAGGTAGAGACAGGTGGATCTCTGAGTTAGAGGTCAATCTGGTCTGTTGTAGGGGTTTCTGTCCTGCCTGGTTCCCACAATCGTTAAGTCCCAAAGAAATCACACAGAAGTCTACATTAGTTATAAACTGATTGGCCCATTAGCTCAGGCTTCTTATTAACTGTTATAACTTATATTACCCCATTATTCTTGTCTATGTTAGCCATGTGGCTTGGTACCTTATTCAGTGAGGCAGTCATATCTTGCTTCTGCTGTGGAGGGGTCACAACTGCCAACCAAGCTTCCTTCTTCCCAGAATTCTCCTGTTCTCATTGACCCGCATCTACTTCTTGTCTGGTTGTCCTGCCTATACTTCCTGCCTGGCTACTGGCCAATTAGCATTTATTTAATATATAATTGACAGAATACAGACCATTGTATATACAGTAACATTCCCTTTTTCCACAGTAGAACTTGTCTTTAACTTTCTATCAAGAAGATCAGTCCATAAATTTCTATGCAGTTATACTTTAATGACTCCAAAATATATGTGGTGATGCCACACTGCTTTAAGCAGCTTGTTTTATGCACGTATTGTTCAAATAATTTGAGAGACAATGTGTCAAATCGTAGTTGCTGTTTTGAAGCAATAGGCACCAAAACCAACGGTCAGGTTGTATAGATTCCTATTAAATTGTAACATTGATAGTAGGTGTCCCAAAAATCCAACTAAAATCAACACTAGAAAATCTAAGTACTCAGCTATATTTTCATGATGGAAATGCTCCAAAAGAGACATCTGCTTGCTTCACTGGCTGCAAGGTAAATTTTCAACAGTTGCGTGGACCCGCAGCATAGCAGTGCAGAGTTGAATCAGCAGGGGAGGTCTTCAGCGAAGGCAGGGTTTAGCAGAGGAAAAGGAAAGACTTACACTCAGAAATGAATAGAGACACTCTTCCATAATAGACACTGTAGGGAGGCAGCTTGTCCGTGTGACCCAGGCAAGTGCACCCTCTTAGAACACAAGTAACTCGGAACCCACAAAAGTCGACAGAGTGGTGAACAAAGAAACCTTCCTCCAGAGATGCTCAGATGACAGAGCCTCAGAGCTGTACAGTCTGGCTCCTGTGATTCCATGCAATGTCCCAGCAGATGAGGTCGTCTATCTGTTACCCAAGCACCTTCCTCAATACCCAGGCCACTGTCAAAATTGTAAACCTGTACACTCCTCTGAATCAATGGGAAGAGCAGTGACTTTCACGTGAAAGATCTTAGAAAAACTACTAAGAGAATGTCCTTCGCAACTGCAGTTAGGATTTCAAGCACATAGCCCACTTTTGTTTGCAATCCATCTGCATGGAATCAACACACATCTAGAGTGTCTCAATCTGAAGTTCCCCAATGAAATCTAAGGATGTGGGATTCCAATCTGAGATACACCTGGGTACCTACTGCTCAAAATAAAATTGAAGTAGTAATAAAAATTTCAAAAGAGATAAAAACATTAAAAACATACCTGAAACAGAAAATGCCCGCCAAGCAATGGAGGGGAATGGGCCTGGAGAGGTAGTGCTAAACAGTACAGAGGCTTCTCACATAGGATGCCAATCCGAGGTTTCAATATGGTTTAGTGACAAGTGAACACTGTGTCTCAGGACTTTGTTCACCACTCTGAGTATAGTGACACAGAGGGAAGAGGAGAAAGGCTTAAGCTTCCTTCTACTCCCATGGGCTCACCTCAGAGGCAGAGCCTTGCAACTTTGCCTCAAAAGTAACTAATGGATCTCATTGCTGATGGTCTAACCAAGAACACAGGATCTTACCTAAGTAGGATAGGCCTCCAAGAGACATCTTACAAGGACTTGAGACATTTGCCATTAATTTTACACTGCTTATCTGTGGGATTGGGCTTCTGAGTCCTTCCAATAACTGTCTGTGTACATTTACTGTCAGAGTTTGACTAAGAAATAGAGGATCTTATAATTATTTCCCCTGCAAAGTCAACTGGCTTCAGTGATGCTTGAAAGTATTTAATATTAGACATAAAAAACTTACCATCTACCAAAAAGCTCATTACCAATGTTTAATAGTAACCCTCCCACCTTGTGCCTTCCATGGGCTCTCTAGACCAGTTTGAGATACTCAACGGAAAGCAGAAGCTCCAGAGTCCAGATAGACTCTCAGTATTGTAGACAAACTTCAGGGGTTTGCCTCCCGCCTCACAGTGCTCCCCTTCCAAGCTCACAGCCAAGTTACCCAGCCTAGACATTTCAGTAGAGCCCTGGCTGTGAAATGGAAGAGTGGTGTAAGGTCATAGATGAGTACAGGCCAATGAGAGAAGCAAAACGCATCCTTTCTTTACCCCACGGGCACACCTAGTTAGGTATTCACAGGAGTGGTTCACACAAAGTATTTTATGTGACATCTGCTTCTGGAAAATCAAAATCTCGTTTCCTCCTGAGCCATCCCACTGAAGATGGGATACATGACATCAGCTTTGCACATGGAATTGAGAAAATCACCCTCTGCCCAGAAGGAAAGGGAAGCAACACAGAGGGCTTAGAAACAGGCTCAAGGGGACCCACAGGTAAATCTGAGCATGTAGTTCAATGGCACTGTGTGTGCCTGCTGCACACAAGACCCTGAGATTGATCCACAGCACAGGGGAGAAAGAAAGTTTGGAAGGGCTTCTTGTTCCAATCAGATGGCTCAGTGCTACAGATGCTTGAAGTCAAAGCCTGGTGACTTGGGTTTGATACCACAGAACCCAAGCAAAACCAGGAAGAAGGAATTAATGAACTCCACAAGACATTTTTATAACCTCCACATACAACCATGGCATGTATGGCATCCCTGAACATGGAGACACCACACACACACATACACACACACAAAATCATTACAAGAAGGCTTCTCCAGAGAATCAGTGCAGAAGAGAAAGTTGGAAATAAAGATGTGAACCCATAAACAGTGAGTAGAACAAGCAGAACAGAAGTTGAAGGCCCCACTCTTGAGACCTGGGAGAAGCAGCAAAGGCACCTTGATCAGATATTCCAAGAGCTTCATTCTGGGAAATGATGTTGTAAAAAATACACAGCTGTCTATGCACGGCACTCAAACTAACCCATCATGGTAACCCAGGCACCAAGACAGTCTCGTCAATAGGAAAAGCACGACCTCTTCTTTGCCTGCCAGCCAGCTACACTATCAAACTGCATTTCAAAGAAGTTGGGGTGGTAGCCCAGTTCCGTACAGTAGATAGGCATGCCAGCAGCAACTCACTCCAAGCATTCAATTAGTGTGACAGTTGACAAGTTCTGTCAAGACCCCATTCCTTTCTCAAGCCTAGGGGGAGCCCTTTGGTACCAGCTCTTCTGTCTAAGCTCCTTTGGTATGATTACCTCCTTAGAAACGGTGTGTTTCCAAAGCAGCACACAGTAGGAACTCAATTACTCGGTAAAAATAAACAATGACTAGTGACAATAATATTCTCATAGCCAAGAAGCTTGTGAAAATGAACCGGTTTCACAGCCACCCCCAGTAGAGCAACTTGCTTCTCAGCCACAACAATGCTAAAAACAAATGGGACCATTTATTTCAATAAGACATTTATTAACACAACACAAACCAAATCACAAACACCCAGGCCTATCACCCACATTAAAGTTTAAAATAGTCTTGTTTAATGAAGGTTATGTGATGCTGATTGCCTATGAATAATGCACAATTAGAACATAATCTCATTGCCAGGAATTAATGGCTGTTTGCTGAGATATTTTAGTGGAGCCTCCTGCTCCCTGTCCGGCCCCACCACCCACCTGCTGAGTGACAGGAGGCTTTCTCAGTAGCTCCCCACCTTGTCTCTCAAAGGATATCTGCTCAGCACCAGGCAATGTGGTAGCACTGTCTCAGTGCCTGTTAGAGGACAGTGAACCAAACTGACAATACCCGTCCCTGGGGAGCTCCATTCTAGAGCAATCTCAGGGGGTGCTGTGACACAAACCACTTTGCCTCCCAGGACCTCCTCCCTTCTGTGATGCACTGTGATCGCTTCTGCCAACTTCACTGCAAGGCTCATGGTTTGGAGGCAGATAACTCTCTTTCACACGTGTATGAATGACGAAGGCACACGCACATCAGTGTTCCTATCGCTGGGCTAAGCAATGCCGCTCTGTACCAATTTAATTATTCAAGTGAGCTGCTTCTCCTTACCTGATGTCTGAGCATCTAGTGTGGCCTTGCCATCACCAGGCTCAGCGCATTTCAATTCATTCCTACATAATAAAGGACACCCCCTCCGCCCCCCCCAAAAAAGCATTAACTACCCAAAGATAGATACACCGCAGCTTTAAAGTCTGAAGTTTGAGTTTTGATGGCAGACTCCTTCAGGGAGCGCCTCTGAACAGCCCTCTTAAGCACTCTCCTCATTGCCTCTGATTGTTGCCCTCTTTGGAAGCAATTCAGCTGCTCTCCTTATCTCTCAGGAATCTCAAATGCTGTTTTAGCTTAAAGAGCATGGAAGCTGAGCTACTGTCCAAATCCTAAAGGGCTGCTACACCAATTGTGAAAAGAGAGCACACAATTAACTCATTTTATTGATTTCCCAAGTTCATTCCTTACACTGAGCAAATGGGATCAGATTTCAAAAGATTAAACTTCCATTTCACAGCCCCATTTATAGTATTAAAATCTCTCTGCCACCTGAGCCTGGTTTTCATCCACAGCCTCATGCTTAAAGCCATAGCATGTCTGATTACTGCTTTAGCTGGCTTGCTGTCAGCTGGTAAAGTGACAGGCAAGGGTAATGGGTGGGTGATATCACCATTTTTCAGAGCAGAAAACCAAGGCACGGGTCACAGTTTTTGAAATGATAGAGTATTGGTTTCCTTTTGAGAGATGTCAATGTCATTGTTATGCACAACTCATTGTTAACAATGCAAAGAATACATAGAAAGCCCAGTCACAATGGTAGGCAGGTAAGAAGGAACCAAGTGGGTCAGTCTTCATCTCAGCTGTGGCCAAGGCGTCTGCCAACAGGCCCCTAGCCTAGGCCTTTCCCTGCCCTCCAGTCATTCCTCACCCGGTCTGACTTGTTCAACTTATTCTCTGAAGGAAGAAACAGCCTTGGTATCAGAGGGGAGGGCAATCATAGCCACTGAAGTGTTTTATAAACAAGCAACTGCACACTATTTCCACAGGAGCCTTTTCCCCCAAACCTCAGTGCTTGGCAGAGGCATTTTGCACTACCAAAACCAACAAATTATGCTTAAGAAAAACAAACAGTAATCACAATTTAGACTGGTGAGAGGTCTAGACTAAGTAGCCAGACCACAACACATATCCTATGGGCACAGACCAGGAAGTGAGGAGGAGGAAGAAGAGGAAGGCAGGTGTAAATCAAGCTAGTGTGGCAGAGAGCCTCAACACAAATACAGTACCGCTTGGGTCTGACACCTGCCCCCGCTCCAGTCTCCCAGAGCAAACGGGTTCTCAATGCTAAGCCAACTCAGACACCCAGACACACAAATGTGTATTTCGTACCTACAAAGTCAATGAATATTTTCCTGGAGGAATGTTAAAAGTGGAATAGTCAATTTATTTAATGAAGGTTGATGGTCTAAGAAGGCCTCCTAAGAATAACTCATTACACAACCCTGTGATCCAAAGATGAAAGCGCTCAACTACAGGACCAAGAGTAACGGCAGGCACTCCACAAGTGGCTACTTTCTTTTTACCTTAAGCCAATGCCACAACCTTCACATGTACCTTATGGTGGGGTATCAGCCACCTTCCCTGTGCTATCAGGATGGAGCAGCTAGAGGTGCCAAGCACCCTTTGTCATTTATTTTCTAGTCAATAACCAGATCTAGTCAACAATAAATCTTTAGGACATCACTGTCACCAAATGAAGGCATGGAGAGCAGGATGCTCATTTCCCAATCAGAAAAGACAGACAGGAAGGAGGAAGGAGGAAGGGAGGGAGGGAGGGAGGGAGGGAGGGAGGGAGGGAGGGAAACAGAAACAAACAAACAAAAAGAGAAAATTCACTGACTCAAATTGGAACAATTCACTCGTGTAGCAAGAGAACGTTTAGCTTTAACTCAAAAAGGTGACTGGCTCTATCTGAGGCATCCAATTTGCCAAGTGCCCAATCAACATATTAGAGGACAAGACAAACAATCCCTGACCTCAACTCAAGACGGCTGTTTTCAAAGTGTGGTCCCCAGACCAGCAACCTGAGTTGAGCATCTTCTCAGGCTCCACCTAAGACCCCCTCAGTCACACGTCTGGAACTCAAGAAGATGTGTTGACCAAACCTTCTAGCAATACAGAGGCACCTAAACAACACCAAGGCACACAGAAGTCACAGTAGTGGAGAACTCGATGTCCTCTAGCTGTGAACATGTTCCATATATGAGCTACATGTGCGAGTTTCTCGAAACCATCACACAGTATCACTAACCACCAGCACATGGCAGTTTGCTGTGAGGTGACCTCAGGTCTACATTCTGATAGGTTACTTTCGTGTATTCGGCAGTTCATTTCAAAATTTCTCCCTTCCTCCATTTGTTGGGAGTAGGGGTCAAGATTAAGTATGTTCTATTAGTCCCAATATTGAGAGAGCTAAATAAAGTAACGAGCAGGAATGTAACCAAGGCCCTATAAAAGTAGGGGGATAGCAATCAATTTCCTCAAATGCCCTCTAGAAAAGAAACGTCAAAATCGCATTTAAATATGATATAATCGTGAATCTGAACTCTGAACTTCTTCCAACGTGATCTTTTTGTAAAGATCCCATCAAAGGTGTGGGAGGTTCCCCAACAGCTTTGTAAAGTCTGTCTCCTGTGGCCTGGGACAGCACCCTTTAGCCACATGACTGGGTCAGAGAGAACCCTCTGATCTCTAAGCACAAGGAAAACCACTCCAGAAGACATCTGCTATGGAATCTTTAAAGTTTGGATTATATAAGTCTGTATATCTTATCTCCCCAGGAATCTGACTTCCTTTCTCTCTAGGCCGGAACCTATCATATGAAACGGAGGGATGGGCTCCCTAAATGTTCTGTAAAACCCAAGGGGGGAAAGAGCATCTTCAGGGCATTCTGTGGCCATGCTCTGCACTACCCGGAACAGGAAAGAAAGGGAGAAAAGAAAGAGGCAGAACAGCCTCCCAGCACTTGCCCCTAATGGAAATGATACGCGTGCTAAAAACAGCCCTTTCTCTTTAGGAGCCCTCCCAGGCTCAGGCCTGAGCCCACACGATGGCTCTTGGCTTATATAATCTCACCACCACGCAGCTTCTCCTGCATTGGCCAAGGGGCTCTCCATCCAGCATGTGCAAGAATCACTCACTACACAAAGGAGATGAAGCTGAGTGTGGAACAGTAATCTCCTCCCCCAGACCGTTCAAGCTGCCAATCTGATATGGAAGTGAAAGACAGACAAATGGGTTCCAGTGCATGACAGCCGTACATTACTGCGTGCCTAATGAAAATGGCCTTTTTATTACTGCCCCAGCCTCTTCCACAATCAAGAAAACGTTTGTTAAATGATGGCAACTCAATACAATATAATCTTTTTTAAAAAACAACTCAGATCAAGCTAGCTAGGAGTCTAACTCTTCAAGTCTTCCCAACATGTTCCTGGTTCAACCCTGGAAGGCCCAGGTGCTCCGGACAGGGACATGTATAGACAGCAGAGCAATGGCTCCTGGAAAAATAAACAAAAACCTGCATCTGTCACCCAGATGTGTTTCCAACCCGAACCTGTGGAAAGTGTCAAGGAAGAACTGTCACAGATTTTAGTAATTTAAAATACTTATCTTTCTGTCAAAAATCACTTAGCTAAGAGTTAAGAGTTGGCTGGAGCTCATATGAACTCCAGGTTTGTGAACCTCCATAGAAGGTTTTATAAAACCTTCCATGTGGGGCCCATGAATCTGTATTCTTCTTTTAAAATTTTTAGCAATTATTTTTATGCGTATGAGTGTTGGCTTGCACATATGTTTGCACACCATGTATATTGCCGGTGCCCTCGGAGGCTAGAAAAGAGTGTCAGATTTCCTGGAATTGGAGTTAATGGGTATTGATAAGGTACCATGTGGGTCTGGGAAATGAACCTGGGTTTTCTGCAAGAGCAAAAAATCACTATAAACCAATGAGTCATCTCTTGTGTCCCAGAGTTCACATTTCTTACAAGTCAAGGGGCCAATGCTAGTGATCACCATGGACCACAAGAGGGACAGTATGAGCCACTGTTGCAGCTCATCCACTAAGCCACTGAGCGAACATGAGCCCACTATTGGCCTTACTGGACAGCCTCAACCATCTCTGGTGCCTGCAAATGATGCCCAGAAGACTCAGGGGCTAGAATCCTAGAAGCCTTTCTCTAATTTAGCATGCAGCATTGTGCCCTGGAAGGGCTGCTGTAACTGAGTCCTGCAGGCCTGGGTAGTCCTAGGAATCTGGACTTATGACCAGCTTCCCTGTGATGCCAGGCCTGCTGCCTAGCAGCTCTGTGAGCATCTCTGTCCTACAGCACGTGAGAGCCCTCCTTACCGCTGATGCAGCGGTCCCTTGGGCTGTATTCATAACAATTTGGACAGAAGACTGAGTAGCAATGACCCTACAAGCTTCACATCTTTCGGCTCAATTATTCCAAATTCTCCAGCTTCTCTCTGTGTTCATTATACCAACAGCTGCATTCCATCACCCCCAAACTTTTTGTCTGTGGATTTTGAGACTGCTGTCTCTGCAGACAGGGTAATCTTGTGGGCTGGGGAAGTTTTCTCTTCAATGATCCAACAAGTATGCACAGCAGGGTCACAGGGAATTCAATGGGGAGGTAGAATCTGAAGTTGATGGGTCAGATGGGTGGCTTGCCCAAAGTCTCAGAGCCAGTGAGCAGCAAGGATTTACTCACCTAACCTCCACTTACAGTACTGGGAAGGCACCTGTTCCTCTCTGAGGAGGCACAGGATGAAGAGGAAGGCTAGCAGTCAAGCCAGACTTCAAAAGACAACCTATCCCTTTCAAGTGCTGGAGGGAAGAAGGGATTCTGTCTATAAAAGCCATACACTTAGCCTGTTTTGGGTATGCTCTAATAGGTAGATACTTTATTATATTTTAAATCATTTTTCAATTTTTTCATATATTTTGATCATATTTTTTCCTACTCCACATCTTCCTAGTTCTTCCCTACCCACCCACCCAATTAATGTTCTTTCTCTCATAATACATCAAATAAAAACAAGAAAACAAAGCAAAAAAGACAACAAAATCATGAAAAATCAAACAAACAAACATGGAATCCATTCGTATTGGTCATCCACTCCTGAGCATCAGGCCTGCCCTGGAGTGTGGTTGATACACCCAAGATCACTCCACAGGAGAAAACTGGTTATCCCTCTCCCAGCAGGAGCCAACTGCAAATAGCTTCTCATTTAGGGGTGAGACTGTGTACCCACTTCCCTTCCTCCACATTGGGGATTTTGTCTGGCTTGCATTTGTTTGGGTCTTGCGCATGCTGTTAATTCTCTGTGAGTTCATTCGCGCATCTGCTCTGTTGTGACTAGAAGGTTCTTCCTTGGAGCCAGATGATGGGCTCTTACTATATTTCCACCTCTTCTTCTGCATAGGTCCTCGAGCTTTGAGAGAGGGGGTTTAATAAAGACATCCCATTTAGGGCTGAGTATTCAAGTCTCTGTGCACCACCCAGTTGTGGGTCTACTGCAAGGAGCAGCTTCTCTGATGAAGGCTGAGTGATGCATCGATCTACTGGTATAGAAGTATGTCAGGAGACATTTTATTGTTATGTTCTGATGGAGGTGGGCCTTGTATTAATCTGTTGCTTTCATTGGTTAATTAATAAAGAAAACTGCTTGGCCCTAATAGGACAGAAAATTAGATAGGCGGAGTAAACAGAACAGAATGCTGAGAGAAAGAAGCCGAGTCACTGAGTTGCCATGATTCTCCCACTCCAGACAGACGCAGGTTAAGATCTTTCCTGGTAAGCCAGCTCGTGGTACTACACAGAATATTAGAAATGGGTTAGATCAATATGTAAGAGCTAGCCAATAAGAGGCTGGAACTAATGGGCCAGGCAGTGATTAAAAGAATACAGTTTCCGTGTAATTATTTTGGGGCATAAGCCATGCGGGCGGCCGGGTGCCAGGGACGCAGCCCCGCCGCTCATATTACAACAATGTTCACTTAGCAGAATAATAGGTACAGGGATGGGAGGGCAAAGGAAGGAATATGGAGAGGGATGACTAGCACCAAGGGCCTTTTGAAAGGTCATATGGAAACCGACCACTCTAGAAGCTTCCTAAAATGTAAAAATTAATTCAAATGGAGTTATTATATAACGGGGTGGGGGAGAGAGTGTGAACGCCACAACTAGACAGACATCATACGATCTCAAGTAAAACCATGACTGCCAGGAATGGGTTACACTTGTTAACTTGTTGACCAAAGAGGTCCCCATAGAGACCATCAAACATTACAGGCTCTTTCCAATGCTATTAGTTACCTTCCACAACTGGATAGCAAAGCCTTGTTCCTAAAGACAGCACTTAATCTTCAAACATAGAGAAACTAGACTGTCACCAAACTAGAAAGTTTCACTTGTCTAGAAGTCAGTGCTGGAAGGTACTGTATATGATGCCAGAAAAAGTAATCATCCATCTCTCACAGCTACAACCCTGTGACCTGCAACAGCAGCATGTGTATAAGGTATCCTGGTGCAGGAGTGGCACACATGTTATGGGAGTGACCAACCACTTTTTAAAAATTGGATTTAAAGTCCATTCCATGAGATGGAACCCTGGCACTGTTACTGAGGCTAAGAACCTGGAACTAGATAGGACATGAGCCCTAGAAGAAAACATATGACTATTATTCTGCTAAAAGTACAGATACTTTGAATGACCTTACATATTAGCCACTATCTCTACAGCAACCTAAAATCAGGGCAAGTGAAGAGTAATCCAACTCATAGCAGCAATGTTAAAATCTGGGCTCAGTTTCCTTAAAACACTTATTTTTTTTTATCACCAGGGCATTGAAAGAGGTGATAAACAAGAAATACCATTTACCTGCAAGAATTCTTAAATATTTAAGCAACGCTCTCCAAGACTTATAGACAAGAGGAAAAAGACTTGTCTAGCTGTGCTTGGCATCTTAACGTCTGGGGTCTGAGAGGAGAAATTATGGTTTCATGACCTTTGCAAGCAACATTAACACTCTTCAAGGCCTGTTGTGAAGCCTTCTCCAGTTCCCTGAAGACGAGAATGAAGATGGTGATAGCAAGAGGATAATACTCCCCTTCAGGATAGCATTAATCTCTGCTGCCAGGATCCACAGAACCTCACATGAGGTCTCAGTGAAGTCAGTTCCAAGGAAACACCTCGGCAAGATATTCCAGCCACCTTAGGTCCAACTCTTCTCCGCTAAGTATACAGTCTGATGTGGGTCTGTCACGTGTAAGTCTCAGTTGCACAAAAGTAACAGGGAGATGAATATCCTTGCTTATCCAGACACTAGAGGATAAATCTACCAAGTGAGGAACTGCCTGCAGGAAGGAAGACTTTCTAACTCATGCCTGTAGGGCAGTCCTCCTTTAAAAGGAACCGGACAGGTAAGTGTTAATGTCTGGGAAGCTGGGAGCTAGTGAACACTGACCTCCAGCTACCTGAAGGCCTCCTCCACTGAGTAATCAGGTCAAGCGCAGGATCTGCCAACTCACAACTTCTCTCCTCTGGACCTTTTTCACACACCACTCCCCATAGCTGAAATGTTTTCCTTTCTACTCCCTGCTTCTCAAATTCCTCCAGAACTGTTCTTAATCCTTCCTCCGAAATCTTTCTGACCTTTCTGTACTGAGAATTCGTCCTCTTTACTTCCTTCCTGAAGCCCCTCTGAACTGCTCATGGCACTGTCTGCCTCCACCATGACTCCTGTATGCACCCAGTGCACCTAGAGAGTTGGAGCTTCAGTTTGGGCACCTGCTCCCCTCCCAGAATATAATATATTCTAGACTTCATCTCCAGCATCCAGTTTCCACATGGACTTAATAAACATGGTTAAAACAGATGACTCATCTCTCTATTGAGAGAGGTAATTTTGTTATAGCATCAATGAATGACTCTTTAAATAAAATTGTGATACAGGTGCATCTCGCTCTAAAATAACTCAGTATGAGAAAATCAAATTGATCATGAAGATACCATGGGCTGTTAACAGGATTTGTCCAAGGGCACTAAATATCAGGTTCCACATCTAAATATCAAGGGCACATCTAAAATAGGACCCAGACTTACACTTAGTTTTTCAACTCATACTCAATTAAGTCCAGGACACATTTCCTGAACAATAACACCAAAACAAGGCATTCTGTAGTTGGAGCTTGCCCTGTGTGCTTCTTCAACCCCAAAGTTCAGTGTAATCAAACAATATCCACTTGAAGTCACAAGGGTAAAACAAAGATCCTATGACTCCATACACATATACAGCCCTTCATTAATGATCAGGGCTCCAGCACAGGATGCTCCCAGCCACTGAGGTCTCGGCTTCCCACTCTCTCAAGAGACAGCAATAGACTCCCAAGACCCATGGAACCACCCAGTCCTATTTCATCTCAAGTCAGTTCTTCACTGTTGACTAAAGTATATGAAATAGAAGTCACCCTTACTTTGTTTTACCTACTTTGAGGATTCAAACTCTCTACGGAAAGTGCATGGACCTTGGAGTTAAATTTGAGCCCTGAGATGAACCCCCAAAACTGCTACTAAGCCACGTAAATAACTTCAAGTGCATAATTTACTCTTGCCAAGCCCTTATCTCATACATGAAGGAGGATGGTGTGAGATCTAAACATAAAAGACAAAAATCACTAAGGTACTAAGAACAGAGGAGGCCTCCACTCAACAACTGCCCCATCATATTAAATCATCTTAGAAGAAGAATGTGGTTCCTCCATAATGCCACTCGACGAGAAATAAAGGCGTGAAATACAAATCAAAATTACAGGGCAGAATCCGTTTCCATGCAGTAGGATGGTGAACACTCAATAGTGGCAAACAGTGGATGTCACCATGGACACGAAAAACCCAGAACCCTCCAACTCTGCGTGTTGAACGTTCAACAGTGCAGCTGTGCCAGAAAAGTGGAGCCACTGAACACAAAAAACTGTACGATCAAGGAAATCTGCTCCTAAATGTGCACACAAGACTTGAAAACAGGTAACTCAAAAGACTTTCCCATGATGTAAACAGCAGGAAAAATTCGTGATAGCTAGTAGATGGAAACTACCCAAATGTCAATCATCTAAGGAATGGATAAACAAAGTATGGCAGAGCTAGCAGAGTGGAATAGTTATTCCAAGGGCTTATCTATCAAAAGGAGTATGGCTCTCCACCACACTCCAATGTGAATGAGGCTCAAAAATATGCTAAATGAAAGAAGCTAGATACAAAAAAGAATCTCAGTTCAACTAATATGAAATATCTAGGAGGCAAATCCGTACAGAATAAATAGCAGTAATGAGGGTTAGAGCAAGAGGAATGGATACAGAGTCTCCTTTGTGGGTGAGAAGAACATTTTTGAACTAGATACAAGTGTCACAGATGTTGAACATGCTGAACACCAGTGAACTGAACATTTACTTTAAAACACGGTGACTTAGACTTTTTTAAAATTAAGGTTCTATAAGATAAAGCAGTTTCTGCTTTGAAAAGCAGTGTGCGAAGTACCCTGGGGGCACATTCTTCAGATGCCTACCAAAAGCCTGCTCTGAATGGGCAGCAGGCTGGATGCAGGTGCTGTCCCCCTGCCTGGCATCCTTATGGATCTTCTGAATCATCAAATAGTTGTTTGCATATCCATAACCCAGAGATGCATACCATCTATAGAATAGGGAGCTCCCCCCAAAAGCTCAGTCATTTCTGTGACTGCTAATAGTATCGTCTAGGAACTATGTCTATTCAAAGGCCATTTCTACCACAGCATGTTATTTGCACTTTTTTTCTACTTGGCAAATTTGACTAATAAGTCCCCATATAAAAATGTATAAAAAGCCATAAGATTAGCACAAAATGTCCCTGTGCCTTCTGCTCAACCACTGGGTAGGCCCTTGGCAACAGTGCATTTTGATAGAGGTTCCAGCAACCGGAAGCTTTATTCTTAGAGCCGCATGGAGCTGACTTTCAAACCTTAAGATTCTCTTTCAAGCACTTTCCAACACTCGGTGCTAGAACATTTTCATCGAAATGCGGGAAACGTGGTTTTAGCTGAGCAGGCACTCATTCCCAGTACAGGATGAGGACATCTTTCTCCCATGCGTGTAGCCTCAGCCTCCTCAGGCCACAGGGCAGTGGCATTTCCATTATCAGAATCACCATCCAGCTCTGTTTTTATGGAAAAGAGTTATAGAGAAAGTCTGAATGCTTTTCCATCTGTTGTCAAGTGAACACTCAAGAGAAAACTCCTTTCAAAAAGTAGGAATACTGTGGGGCTAGAAAAGGCTTTGGATCCAGCAGGAAAGATAAGCGTCTGAAGTTAAGGACAGGCGTCCTGTGCAAATCCTAACCTAAGATAGTTTATCCATTAACTATTCCGCTTGCTCTGAGGACATTCCTCTCACTGTCTGATTATTTTGAGAAGATATGCTATTTCTTGAGGAAAATTTGAGGTTATCTCAAGAATGTTGACATGTCCTTTTCAAGAAGCTACCCGTGCTGGCCGCAGCAGTAGTCACAGTAGACACGATGTGGAACCAACTGAGAAGACATGGCACGTGATGGATGATGTTATATGCATAATCAAAAGAAGAGGCTATTTTCAGCCATGTGGACGAAACGTGTTAAATGAAATAATCCAAGAACAGAAAGACAAATACTGCATGTAATTCCTACAAACACTGATTTCATAGAAGTAGAAAGACCAGAGCAGTTACTTTGGGAGTAGGGGAGTGATTGGTTAGTGGACACGAAGTTAGCTAGCAAGGGTAAGTTCAGTGCTGATTTCACAGTAAAGAGTGGTTGTAGATAAAATATAGTATATATCAAAATAGCTATAAGAGGACTTCAAGTGGTCTCACCACAAATTACTTTATACCATGTTATGAATATGCTAAATCTGATGATTTAGTTATTTCATAACATCTACATACAGCAAGATACCACAGTGCAACCCCATAAACATGCACAAAGACATTGGACTCCTGTCCCAGACTGGCCTCTCCCAGTCATTTCTCCCACAAGATATATCCATAATGAACTCATCCCTGTGGTCATGCAGGCCTGGCTCAGACACTCATGACTCCTGGTGGTCTGAGTGGAATTCGATGGGCACAAACCCACCTTCCAGCTTCCCTTTCTCAAAGACGCTATGCCATGCACTTACATCACTATTAACTGCACAGAACTTCTGGGCTGTGAGTACTGCCTCAAGGCAAGTGGAAATACCTGGAGTGCTTGCTAGGCACTTAGGGACTGTCCAAGAATGGCTCCAAACACTACATTATTTAACCTTCCAAACAAACTTATGATGATACAGCAAATTCATCAGATTCTAGATAGGTGCAAAAGGAACCGAAACAGAATTACTGGTACAGCAACACTTTTCATGACAACCAGAAAGTGGAAACAGCCCAAACGTCCATAAAAAAAAGTGGTCCAGCCACACAATGGAATGTTATTTAGCCTAAGAGATGGCTCAGTTATTCAGCGCACTTGTTCTTGTGGAGGACGCAGGTTAGGTTTCTAGCACCTAAATGGTGGCTCAAACTGCCCAGTAACTCCAATTCCAGGGGCTTTAGTGCCCTCTTTTACTTCCGTGGCACCAGACATCCTTACAGTGCACATACATACAGGCAAAACACTCATACGTGTAATTTTGCAGAAATTATTTTTAAAGAATGAACAGCCTGACCCACATCAGCATATAAATAAGACTCTGAGCTTTACAACACATGAAATACACAAGCTATAAAAGGACAAATAGCACACAGTCCCACTCAGATAAATACCCCGGAATTGTCAGACATCAGAGTCAGAGCAGAGCAGGGCTAGGGTTTGGGAAGTCAAGTGTGCAATGGGCACAGATGTTCTCACAGGGCTAATGTACACGTTCTGTAGCTGAACGGGTGGTGGTGGCTGCACAGCATTGTGAATGCACTTAATGCCACCCAACTATGTACTTCTAGAGGGGTAAAGGACAACGAATATGGTAAATTGTGTATATGTACTAATAATCAAAGTCTTTCTTAAAAGTTAAAATAGTTTATAAGTATTTTACCACAGTCGAAACAAACTCTTGAAGAAGGCTGGATTCTAAGGAGACATCGTAATTCTATGAGTCCTTTTGCCAAACCCAGCAGTACCTGGGCGCCAGAGGACAGGAACAGCCTCAGCCTGCCCTCACATGGCCCACCCTCACTGAAGAGACTCACAACCACCTCTTCTGAATTCCACTAAGGCATAGGCCACAGCAGTGAGGTGCAGGCTCAGAGCAGAAAGGACAAATCCCAGGAAAGTTGAAAAGCAGCCTGCCAAGACCATATCACCTGGACGCAGCAGAATCACAAGATGGCTACTGTGAACTTAACTGTCACTCTGGTGAGGAAAAGCTGTGACAAGCCATGAGCTCTCACGCATTCCTGCTCTGAATTCACATGTGGTCCAAGTTCAGCAAACTCCCCAGTGGGCAGTAGTCATGCGTGAATCATTCCCAAGATGCTCAGATGAATATGCACAACACATTCTCCAAACCCTGAATGCATCCTCACACCATCTTGTAGTGCCTACAGGAGCAGGGAATGGGAACTGCAGAATCCTCAAACCGCCTGAGCCAGAGTTGCAGGCCCGACACTCACTGGCTCTGGGACCTCTCTGAACTTCAGTTCAAAGGACTCTGAACCTCATTAGGTTGAATGTTTTGGACAGTTCTTGCCACGTATAATAAAGTTAGCTGTTATCATCATCACCTATTCTATCTTCGAAAGATCTAAGAGTCAGGAAAGGGGGTAACAATTATCTTCACTTAGGAAACTGGGGTACAGAAAGCAAATAGTTTAAGTTATTTAGCTCCTTTGACTCCACTGCTCTCCCCCAACTGCACCCTAAAACCTCTAACAATCTATTATCTGATGAAAACTTGAGAGCCTCAATTTGACCACCTACTGTGTAACAGGCACCAACTATCAATTTTTTTTTCTGGTGCTATAAAAAACAAGGTCTCAATTTCTCCCAGTCCAGCACCATGGCCTGTAATTCCAGCACCAGATTCAGAAGCCTCTGTACTGTACATCAGGAAACTAAGCTAAGAGCCTGGCTTTTTTTTTTTGTTCATCATCTTAATGGACCAAGAATTCTTCACCTTGGAGAAAAGAAGAATGATAAAGCCTTTGGTACTTTAGCATCTGCCCTTAAAAGGTAAGTGGGTGAACAAGAGATACTCGGTACGGGACAACTGTCTATATTCAGTCAATTATGTTTTAAAAAATGCTGATTGGCCAGTAGCCAGGCAGGAAGCAGAGGCGGGTCAATGAGAACAGGAGAATTCTAGGAAGGAGGAAGCCCATTCCTCTGCAGTCCTGTCCAGACACCGAAGAAGCAAGATGTGACTACGCCGCTGAAAAAGGTACTGAGCCATGTGGCTAAAACAGATAAGAATAATGGGCTAATGTAAGTTATAAGAGTTAATAAGAAGCCTGAGCTAATGGGCCAA
The DNA here is from genome assembly GCF_950005125.1 of Chionomys nivalis. Taxonomy (NCBI): domain Eukaryota; kingdom Metazoa; phylum Chordata; class Mammalia; order Rodentia; family Cricetidae; genus Chionomys; species Chionomys nivalis. The sequence continues at coordinate 12,672,350 of NC_080099.1, forward strand.
TCAGTTTATGATTAATGTAGACCTCTGTGTGATTTCTTTGGGACTTAATGATTATAGGAACCGGGCAGGACAGAAACACCAACAACAGATACTGAACAGAATTAAGTACAGGATGGTGGAGGATCGGGAACAAATATATGCTGTGCTCTGGTGGAGCCAGCAAGAATAACAGGAGTCCAGCCAAGCTCATTCAAGTGTAGGTTGGTACGACTAGTGAAAACTGTGATGCAAATAGAATTTAATGGGGTTTTAAATGTTGTTCTTGGTGTTTATTCAAAATTTGACCATGTCATGGGGACCCAGACACTTGGTCAAACATTATTCTAAGCATGTTCTTCAAAGTGTTTCTGGATAAGATTATTATTTGAACTGGCACCCAAAGCCAACCACATTGCTCTCTCTAATGTGAATTGTCCTCATTCAACAAGCTGAAGGCATGGGAAAAGCAAAAAGGTAAGAGGGAGCTCATCCTACCTGCCTGAGCCAAAGCATGGGGTTTTCCTGATTTCAAATTCAAATGAAACGTAAGCTCTTCCTGAGTTCCAAGCCTGCTACTTAGTAAGGCTTACCCACCAGTCCCGGTTCTCAAATCTCTAGATCTGACTGGAACTAGACAATCAGCCATTTGAGGTCTCCAGCTTGGTGAGTGTAGCTCTTGAGCCATGCCAGCCTCTGTAGTTGTGCAAGCTGATTCTGTAGAACATACATGTGTGTGTATTTACACTATCTATGCACATGATTCTCACTAGTACTTGAGTTGATGACTTTTTGCTTTACGACAATGCCTTTGAGAATAGAGTCACATAGCTCCTTGGGCCTTGGCAGCTCTCAGACAGCTCCACACAGCTATCAGGTACAAAGGCCAGTCAGTCTGGGAAAAGGACACCTATCCACACCCAAGATTCTGTGGTCCTTTATATGCTTGTCACTTCCCACTACAGAGTTCACACCTTGGTTTTCCCCTCCAAGAAACAGAATGCAGTGCTGTCTATAGCTCACAGAAGGACCGTGAGGACAAAAGGCAACACTGAAGGAGAAAATGAATAGGCCGGCTGCAGCTGAGTGGGGAGCTCCCATTGGCCTGTGGCCTACCGCCAAAGCAGGTTCTTCATGGGCTCAGTCACAAAGGAACACCTCCATAAAATACTTGTGACCTCCTGAAAGTCATAGCACGGCAACTCAACCACTGCTCAGCAACTTTTACCTTCCACACTGAAGTGAGACTGTCCCAGCTGACAGTACAATGAGGTAAACTAGGTGAGGTAAGAGGCAATACCAGGCCTTGCCCCATAGAGGTGGGGCCGAAGAACATGGACAAATGGATAAGAGGCTGAGTCAGAGCAGGACTCTGGACAAAGGACTGACCTCCCATTACAGTTATACCTGGAACGGTGGCTGGAATCTCAAATGAGACAATCCCAGAGATTCTACAACAGGCTCTTCCTGTAGTCGCTTCGCCCCAGGGGTCACTCACGAACAAGATTTTGGCCTATATTAATTGTCAGGCATGACAAAGTCAACCCTGTAAATGTTCCATGTGTGAACAGGGTACGGGAGATAAGCTCTGATAAAAACAGAACACTCGAGTAACTAGGGCTCTTGTTCTATATCTGCTTTAGGGAACACAGATGATCCAGGAGCAGGTCGATATCAGTGTGTGACAAGAACGGCTGGTGCTTGAGAGACCTTCCCACAAGCTGGACCCTATCTCCTCCAGCCCCCGTTGTATCAACTCCTGGGACTCATTCCCTGTGGCATAGCTCCATTCTGCAGATGGAAAAACGGGAGCACAAAGAGGTGAATTATTGACGAGCTCCTCAATACGCAGCAGAGCTGGTCTTTCAACTCAGCTGAAGTAGCTCTCAAATCTGAGCCATGCAGAGAAAGCCAGCGGCCAAGCATTGCCACCCTCTGTCCTCAAGCAAATAGAGGGAAGAGTGCAGGAGCCTCCGCCCAATGGGAAAGGTCAGCAGAGGGGCTTTAGTTCTGCCTCCCAACTTTCCAGAATGTTCTAAGACCAAGACGATATGCTTCTTCTTTAGGTGGAAACCACAAATAAAGTGAAATGGATCCCGCCATCTCTTCCTTCATCCCTTCTCAGAGGGAGCCCCTGAGAGAGATCACTGACCCAACCTGACCAGTGAGCATGCCCAGTACAGCCCACACTGAATCAGCTCAAGAACAGAAGCTAGATGAGCCTACAGCAAGGCTGAGTGTCAGGCAGGTGGCCAAGAGACATCACTGGAATCAGCTGTTGGCTACCTACTGATCCGATTAAGAAATGCTATTTAATACTGCAAGTACAATTAAAAATGCATCAGCCACACACAGAAAACCAGCGTCTGTAACTTTTCTAAGAACTTACTAGACCAAGCAAAAGGCTTTGCTGGTTTCTGATTAGCCAGCAGAAGGCACCTGGACCTGTAATTAAGTCTTCCTAGGAGAGGAAGAACTCCAGAGCAGTCCTGTGCAATCTCATGGGTACGAGGGGATTAACAACATAGCACATCCCTGAAAACTTCCTCCCTTAGAGTTTATAGACAAGGGAGTATATAGACAGCCTCCGTGGCTCCTGGGAGTTATGCTAAGTACTGCACAGACACACATTGCTTGTGTGGCTTTAGAATAAGCAGTGCTTCCTGGACATTGGCAAAGCTCCCTTGGATGGAACAATGACAGTCAGCCATGCCTGCTCTGCACTGGTGGGTAATACACAGATGTAGGAAACTAAAAGCATCCTTGATGGATTTATGGTGTTTACCCACCCCTAAAGACAAAGGGCATCAGGGGAGCTACTCTAAGTCAGTAGATGAACCAACAGACGCATGCATCTACACAGGGTAGCACCACCAAGGCCATTTTCAATCTCTCTCTCTCTCTTTCTTTCTCTCTCTTTCTCTCTCTCTCTCTCTCTCTCTCTCTCTCTCTCTCTCTCACACACACACACACACACACACACTACACACACACACACACACACACACACACTTCACCAAATTACTGTGATGTTTTTTGCCAATATAAAATGCATGGGGAAACCCTAAATGAACTCATCAGTGTGAACGCTGAGTATACTCAACTTTCCCTTGGGTCTTCAGAAAGAAGGGCTGCCGAGCCACCTTGCCAGAGCCTGCCTGCCCTCAGCAAGCCCACAGCTCTCCTCCCATGCCCTTGCAACTCTAAGCTTCAGTTCCCCCAAGCTGAGTAGTCACAGGGCACAGTGAACTCTGCTCTGCCATGTTCCAGCTTTGCAGTCTGGGGCAAGGGTCCTCTTCCTCCAAGCTACAGTTCTTACATCTATGGAAAAACAAGTGCTCTGATCGGGTCATGTGCTGGTTTTGGAGACTCAAATGAAACAGTGTGTCATTGGCTCTTTAAAGTACTAAAGCCCTCTATGGTCTCACAGTGGTCGTTAGCTGCATGGATTCTAGAATGGAATGCATGCACAGTCCTGAAAGGGAATTCTAATCCTAAAGCCTTTTAATAAGACTCAGCTGAAGGCTTAAAACCTCCAATCCCTACCTTGGGTTTCCAGGCTTTAGCTAGAGACAGACAATTCCACCTCCCAAACAGAGCATACCCTGACTCTTAACATGCCAGCAGGGCTCCACAAAAGACAAGCAGCAATCACAAATGGCCTCACTGAAAAACATCCCATATCAGTCAGGGGAAGGGCAATAGGTCGTGAGCTCCCTCCAACAGCTCCTTTCTAGAAATGTCCACCTAGTTAGCCTCTTTCTACCATTGGCCCCAAGTACTTACAAAATGGCAACATACTTTACCACAATGCTTTGTGCTCCCTGAAGCTAAGTCATCATCATAATTAGTATTCTCTGATAGCAAGGTAGCCTGAACAGCGCTTTAAAAACTTTTGAAGCTCAAAAAGACAATGGGTAACAGGTGGCTTGGAAGTATGTTGGCTGGATACTGAGATCAGTGCAGAAGCTCATTTGTCACCAGGACAGGAGGTAGTCACGTGACAGTTCACAAGTTTCAAAACAGCAGGGGGAATCCACCTCCCTGCTATTATTTGCTGGACTTCCAAGCACAAGCACCACATGAACTATGAATCACTCTTATTTAGTCGGCAGGCTGTATACCAAGCCAGCCTCCGTCCGCAGTGAGAGCTGTGCCTGGACTCTGTGAAGAGAACATTCTCATTTCCAGGCCTGCAGTTTTCTCCATCAGTATTACTTTCCCAAGAAATCATTATTTGCAGAATTCCTAACTGAAAGAGGTTCATGATTCTACAGTAAAGTCTGTCAAAACCACGTTTCCTGGTCTCTGCTCCCTCCACTAGAGGTCACCGCCTCCTCCCCACCTAACACATCAAGGGTGGAAAGAAAACATTTATCAACTAAACCAACAACGATTCTTGGCTTTGAAACAGCAGCCACTCTAGTCCTTCAAGAGTCCTTTAGAAGAAGGCCCTGGCTATAACTCAGTTGGCAGAATGCTTACTTCAACATGCCCTAAACTCAATCCCAGCACTACTTAAACCAAGCACGTGGTGGACACTTGCAACCCCCAACTCTCAGGAGGTGGAGGCAGGAGCAGAGAAGCTCAGAGTCAATCTCTACTGTGTAGCAAGTTCAAGGCCAGCCTGGGCTATATGAAAGCATGGAAAAGAAAGAGGAGAGAGGCAAAGGGGAGAAGAGACAGGATAAGAGAAGCAGTCTCCTCCTCCCTCCTCTCCTTGTCTGTCCTCCCCTCAACTCTCCCTCCCCTCCTCTAGGGCTCAGATCATCAGAACATGCTTGGGAAGGGAGGCAATGCTTACACAACAGAGTCTCAAGTTCTGCTGCTAACTGTGTGACCTTATCTAGGCCATTAAATCTCCCAAAAGAAAAAAATCATCTTTCTATACTTGAAAGGATTAAATGTGAAAAAAATATGTCAGGTACTATGACTCACATTACAATGGTTTAATGTCAATTAAACCTGATAATGATATGACTAATAATATGACATTAGCTTGTTCAAACCCAGTTAGCAGCAGGGTTCCATAGGCTAGGGAGAGCAGGCACTCATTTATTTGTGCCCAGTAAGGGACTGACAACATGTCTACACTCCTCTTCCCTATGGCCTTCCTTCTTTAGACTAAGGTTGCCCATTCAATATTTGTTCAGGAATAGATCATGATGGTTGTCCTTAAGCAAATGGCAAAAACGATTAGGCATTAGTTGGAGCACCAATGTTTACAGGCATTTAAGTGGAACTATGCAACATAGGCATGTTCTTAAACCCCAGTTGAAGCTTGAAGGGCAGATCAACACTATAGGCAAACATCTCTACCCTCCACAATCATTTTACAGTGCTTCCCTGCACCCCTTCTCCTAGCACCCTGGTGATGTGAGCATACTAAGCTTAAACAGCTGAGATGTATTTAAAAGTCGTACCTTAAATCACAGGAGAGGTGGACGCCTTCTAATTATTTATGGAGACACGAGTATAGGTTTTTGGTGGAGCTGTTTATTTTTGCTTTATTTCATGCATGTGTGAGTATGTGTTGAGTTTGGGAAGGGGATGGTGTTTGTTCACTTAAAAGACAATCTCCCAAGCCAGCCTATTGCCCTGAAAGCATAACTATTCAAGAATTTTATTGTTCCCAAAACTATCAGAGACTATGAACCAGCCCCACATTCCTCCACACATACATCTGGATGACCAATCGTGGCCTTTTGGTGCTGCACAAAGAAATCCAAGCAACAGCAACCTTCTGCAATCATATCCCTGGGCTGTAAGCCTAGTCACAGACACAAAAGCACTCAGAGATTGTGATTTCCCTGAAACAGTGAAGGCACGCCCTTCCTGAGCATCACCGGCTTCCGAGTAAGGACCGCCTTCCTCTATTCTCTACTCCTTTCAACCACACTAACAATCTCTTTAGAGCAGTGACTCCCAACCCTCCTAATGCTACAATCCTTTAATAGAGTTCTCCATGTTGTGGTGACCCCAGTCATAAAATTATTTTTGCTGCTACTTCCTAACTGTAATTTTGCTACTGTTATAAATCATAATGTAAATGTCAGTTTTCCAATAGTTTCAGGTGACCCCTGTGAAAGGGGTCATGACCCACAGGTTGAGACTGCTGCTTTAGAGGACGCTAACGATTCCCTCCAAATGCTGCCCTGAGAAGAGCTTGGGGAGCACCTGTTAACTTCAGGCATCAACTTGACAGAGTTACCCAGGATGAGGGAAGCTCCAGGGAAGATTCACCCAAATCAGACTAGTCCATGGCCATGATTGTAAGGCAGTTTCTTTCCTTCTTTGTTATTAGTTAATTTATTTCACTCCCCTCCCTTGTCTCGCTCCCTCTCTCTTCTACCCTCCACCCTCCCTCAACCCACCCCTTCTCTGTATTCACTAAGAAAGGGGTAGGCCTCCCATGGCCATCAGCAAAGCATGGCATATCAAGCTAGTAAAGCATTTTCTTAATTGCTAATTAGTGTGGGAGGGCATGGCCACAGAGGGTTGGTAGCCAGTTAGAAAGAGTAGTTGAGCAAGCCAGTAAATAGCTTTCCTCTGTGGTTTCTGCCTCTGTTTCTGCCCTGACTTCCCTTGAAGCCCATGATGGAGATGCATAAGTCAAACAAACCCTTTCCTCCCCAGGTAACTTTTGGTTATGGTGTCCATCACAGCAGCAGAAGAAACCAAACAAGGACAAGAAGTGTTTGGTCTGGAGTCAGGGAAGGAGAGCAGCATCCCACAGGCACTGCTGGGAAAGTTACTCAAAAGAGCAAAGCAAGAAAGGTGAAAGAGGACATGAGAAATCTAGGTGAAGGTCATGGGGTGAGGACATCCAAGTCACACCCCAAAAGTAGATGTCAGCACAATTGCAGAAGCTGCTGAGAGGGAAAAGAAGATGGCTGCAGAACCCCAGCATCATTCTCTCCTATCCTGTGACTGCCCAAATGGAAACACTGCCCTGATACCTCATCAGTGCTGGAGGCAGAGCTGTGACCACAGAGCAGAGGTTCTCAAACTCCCACGAAGCCACCATCCCTAATCTTAGCTGGGCCTCCGAGTTCTTCATTGACTTGTCATGTGCTTCTGTGCACCACACACCAAGGTCCAAGAACTACTGCCACATTGCTACTAATAAAACAATAGAAGCATTTAGACAAGGAAACTCATCATTAAGATACATTGCAGATGAAACAGGTATAGACTGTACTATTTATACAGGTCTATACTGTACGGCTCAGGACAGTGCAGTGTATAAAAGATGGGCAATATGTATAAGACAGGTGATAGAAATAAAGGGAGAAACTGTTTCTCTGAAAAAGGAGAGATGTATACAAGCTGCTGCATACACATGAATAACAAGGAAGAGGTTTACAGAGATCCAGGAGAGAACTGATAACGCTAACGCCTCAGAAGAAAGGAGTCGCCCGATTGAGGTCAAAGGTGGAAGAGATAACAGCACTGTGTCCCTTTTCATCTCTTTGGAAATGAATTTGAACTGTGTGAATGCATTATGTAAGCTGTATTGCTCACACTTGATGGGAGTGCAAAGAGGGATGGAAATAAATACAAGGAAAACCAGTGACTCAGGAATAGATGAGCTGAGCAGTCTCAAAGGTCAGGGTCTCTGGGCTTTGGATCATCCTGCCACACTGGCTTTGTAATCGCCCTTCCCCATTGGCCAGGTTGTCTTCTTCTATTCCTAGGCCAGTTGTGTCCCTGTATCCCTGCAGCTGCCGTCTGGAGTAGAGGCGGCACACTCCCTTGGTAGGGAGAAGAGAGCCCTGGGGACTGTGTAAGCGTATTCAAATACCTGCTTTGTGAATTTTGTCTTCCAAGTCGGCTAACTCCTTGAAAGAAAAAAAAAATCATTCCTCAACAGTCTTAACAGCCTGTTTTCCCTGACACCTCATCAGGCACTCAATGCCTCTGGCAGTTTATTCAGCTCTAGCTTTGCATGAAACAACCGTTTTGAGTCAGACCCCGAGTTTTAGAATTAAGCGTGAAGAAACCGTTACTAAGACTTTGGATTGCTGTATCAGGGAGCCATGCTCTTTGCTCTATGGAAAGGCCCGTCCACTATTCCTCCTAAGTCTACATGTCAAACCACAGAACCACAGCCGTGTGTATTCCCAGCTCACATGTCAGGAAAAGTCTTCACTCTTGTGTTTATATCCTGCCTCATTTCTAAGACCACCACCCACCTCTTACCCTATGTGTTCTCCACAGAGGCTAGACCAGCCACCTCACACCTCCTCAGAAGACCTTCCTTGGGGTTTTTCAGATGTGCTAGTGGATAGCCAATCACAGAAAGATGCCCGTCAATTATGTAACGAAGAGAAAATGGATAACTAGACATGGCCAACTTTTGGTACTCTTCGTCTGAACCAGAGTCAAAAAAGCCCATTCCTGTCTAATGTCACTTCCACTAGGGTACAGAAATACACAGTTTTCTCTTAACAGAATGATTCTCTTGAAAAAGGGAAAGCTATCAAAGGATGTCCCCAAACCATCTCCTTGGGCTGTTTTAGTTTGTTGCTAAGATCAATTTAGATACATCATTCTAAGGAAGTAAAGAGTATTTGAATTGCTAATTTGGTCTACCTATATTAAGCATAACTGGGGTTATTAAAAACAACTACTTTCACACATACTAACAACTGCCTTTATGCTTGCTACTTGTCTATGTGGGATTTAAAATGTCTAAATCCTATTAAACTGGCTAGAAACTGCTTGCTATGAAGTAACCTGGATAGCGTGTCCACAAACTTGGGAATTAATACTGCATAGAACCAGGTGACAAGAACACATAGCCTTAAGAGATGATTTGCCAATTAGTGAAAAGAGAAACATGAAGTTGAAAAACAAAGCAAAACAAAACAGGGAGGAGTATATGGGATGGTTTGGAGAGAGGAGAGAGAAGGGAGAAGTACTGTAACTATAGTATAACCTCAATTTTTTAAATCAAGAACTTACAAGTACTGTAACTATAGTATAACCTCAATTTTTTAAATCAAGAACTTACATTTAAATTTGTTTTCCATTAACAAATACCATTTTTAAAACCTTGAGAAGAAGATGTGTTTGCAAGTGATCTAGCAGTCTTACGTCATTTCAGATTTGCAAAGTGCTTTCCAACCATACAAAATCCCATGACGAAGAATAGTCATTGTTCCAAGGAATGAAGATGAGTCCTTCTCAAATAGCAGAACGCATTAGACCACTTCCCAATCCATCCCCTCAAAAACCAACATCATTACCACAGGGCCTTGGAGCTCTGTTCTTCCCAGATCAACTAATCCAGGGCTTCACTAAGCATGAAACCTGTAACTCAGACTATGGAGATCTGCCTATGTCTGAGAGGCCTGGGTTGTTGCATGACTACCTGCATTGCCTCTAATGGACAGGACTATAGATTTGCTTTGCATCCATACAAATTAATAAGAATCAAAGGAAGTTGTGACTATATTATCAGGTAATTATACAATTAAACATTTGATGACAAAGGATCTCTTTACTGACATTCCCACATCTTGGAGGCCCCTGTCCATTCTTAATTGATTCAGGTCCAAGTCATACTCCAAGCTCCACTCAAAAACAGACTTCCAAATGGCTACCATGTGTATCTGCAGGCTCATGCATGTGCAATACAGTATGCATTGGGACAAGAGTAAGAGGGGCAGAAAAGAAACATCCTCAAGCTTAAGGGTCTCCTATACCTGGGCTTGAATCCCAGGCCTGACACACAGTGCTCTTTGGGAAAGGAATATTCTCATTTCACTTCTCTCAGACCTCATGCATCTGCAGAACTACAGCTAACATAAAAAGATGTGACTGTGGCGCGCTCCCAGCCCACCACCTAGCAGGCAGGTGTCCTCTTAGCTCTGTGAAACTTCCCTTACAACCTGATTCCACTATCTCCACCTTTAGGTGCCAAATATGGTCCTGTTTCACATATTCAATATTCATATATAAAACAATTTATGTCAACAGTTCGCCAATCAAAATAGATAAACTACTTTGGGGTTGAACTGTCTGGGAGGGAAGGTCGTTCTCACTTTAGGATCTTTCGTGGGCTCCTAGAGGTGCAGAATGAGCTGCTCTCAAGGAGCACAAGCCGCAGGCCGTTGGCAGCAGAGGCCATGGAAGTGTTTCACACAGTCAAACAGTTCCACGGGTAGACGGGTTACTGGCGCATGTGGGATTATTGTCCCATCTGCCCTCTCCAGTTGCTGTCAATACACATTATTTCCCAGCCTGCTGTACACCAGCACAATGCTGCCTCCAGAAGAGCCAAAGATGTCGAAGAACTTGGGCCCTGCCTTCCCAGCAGCTTTTGTATAATAGAAAGACATTAACTAAAATTTAACAGCATTCCTAAAGGGCAGGCAGGGCCCTGCTCTGCCAATCTGCAACTGGGCTCAGATTTCTCAGTAGGAAGTGAGGAAATGGAATAGATCTTCTCCAGTGTCTATCATAGCTCTGTCTTCAGTCTATTAATAAATTGCCTCTTGAAATATAAGTATATGTCTCCAAATGTTACTTAATAACATATTATTAAAAGGAATTTTTTTATAGATAGAAGAAAATGATTGTCATTTCAATCTCCACAGTGAGCGTCCACGATTCTGCAGGAAACAGGTTATTTCTAGGGTGGAATTACAGAACAAAGGTACATATGAACTATGCTCAACCAGGGGGCGAGGGGGCTGTAGGCAGGATGCTGTTACAAATGGCAGCTCAGGAAAAAGCAAGGTCAACAAAGGAACAAGAATAGAATGCCAAATTATTCTCAGTTTCATTCCAAACAAGGATAAAAGCCCTAGTCAACCTCATCAGCCCTTGAAAGAGTCTCATGCCAAGACACCCTGGGACATGGGTCTGGGGGTGGGTAGTGACCTTTCGGATTTCCAGAATGTGAAATTGCGCTCAGTATCCTCTATTTGACAGGTTCTCCAAACATAGCATTAGAATGTTCTCCATTGCCTAATTAGCTAAGCCCTTAGCTACCCACACAATGAATCTGTTACCCCATTTTCCTAGGGGCACAGTGGGAAGGCATCCGTTTGTTTAAATTTAGTAAAGCCCGAAGTCCAGCCATTTCCCTCACACAAGTGAACATTCAAATGCCCAAGATGGTGTTTGTGGAGTGAGGTCCCTGTCCCCTCCCAACGGCCAGCCCAGTAGTAGATCTGTAACTCTCTCACCTTCAATAACATTTCCTTCTTAGCCGCCTCTACCTAGCACTTTAATTCTAACCAAAAACAAGCTAAGATAAACCTTTCTCAAAAGTCTTATTTATATTAAAATATTCAGCTGCCTTGAGAAGGAAGGTCAAAGGAATTTAAACCATTCAGCGTATAGAAAATATTGAGGTCCAGTGGCCATTGAAAATCCTATTCTCATATCCTTTATGGTTTTTCTGCCTCGTTTTTCTTCAGAAGTCAGCTCCAGCCCTGAAGAGCTATATAAGTGTGCTGTGGAGTTATGGACAGAACTCAAAAAATCTCTTAGTCCACAGCCCTGAATCACAGGCTGTTTCTATAGGTTCCCAAAATGTAAACTATAGGCACACTGGCTTCCAGCTTTACTTTCATTCAAACAGCTAGGGAGCCTGTAAGCAAAAGCTGTGGCTTTTGAGTTTCCATGAGAACACACTTTCTGCACAGCAAGGTGCAGGCTGTCAACAGAGGAAAAGATGAGTGAGAGAGGATCCTCACAGTCGGCCTTGGGAGCCTTTCTCCCCCGCCCCCACAGCCCTGGACAGAATGACCACCTTTTTCTAGGCCACACTGCTTGTCAAGTCACTGTATATATAGGAAGGGACCCTGGAAGTCAGGAAGATGAATTCTGCCCCAAAATCCATGAACTCCCCGCTGTCCCTTCCTAAGATGCATCCCAGCAGCTCTGACACAAGGCAGGAGTGTGTGGAGCACAGGTACCATTCCTCCCAACCAAGGAATCCTCATCTTTTCACAGCCCCCTTACACACTCTCCATCAAGAGAGCCATATGGATGAAACAATAACAATATATTTATTAAACAATCACCAGAAAAGCCTAAATCAGAAAGGCAAAATTCACAGTTATATTTTTTGAAGGTGCAATCATCCCCCAGAGGGAAAATAGTTGGGATAAATTAATCAGCTGAAGCCCTAAGAAAGTCAGCACAGGTTGCCAGGTGTGCGGTTTAATACTTCTATTGCTATTTTGTACAATGAGGTCATTCTATAAACTTCCCTGTAATTGGGAGGCTCAAAAGATTCCATGTATGATTTTAGACTTAACGTGTAAGTGATTGCACGGCTTGCTTGAGGTTATCTTTACTAATTACCATTTGTTTGCCCGCTATTTGCAAAATGCTCAAGGAGAGCAACGCATGCTATTATTAAAACAGACCTAAAGGGAACGACTCTTCTGAAACATGGATCTAAAGAGCAGGCGAACACAAAGGAAGGCTAAAGGGATTTTTTTGTTTGTTTTATTCATGCAGAGCGAAGTCTTCAGTTACTGGAACTTTGGGCATTATAGAGAAAAACTACCTCCTCTGTGGATCTGGTAGTTCCACAATCAAAAGAGCAAGAGTGGTCTATTTATCCAGCACATGAACTATGGGAAGAAAACCCTCGAAGCCCAGAAAGAAACACTGAATCCTTTCTAATATCTTCAGTTAACTAGATGGATGAGGTTCTAATAACTCCACAAGAGTCTCTCTCAAGAGACTGGAGAGATGGCTCAATGGTTAAGAGCACTGGCTGCTCTTCCAGAGGACCAGAGTTCAAGTCCCAACACCCAAAGAGCAGCTCACCACCATCTGCAACTCCAGTCCCAGAGATCTGATGCCCTCTTCTGACCTCCATGGGCACTGCATACATATGGTACATATACATGCAGGCAAAACACCAATCCACATAATTTTTTAACTAAAACATATATATAAATAAATAATGAATGAATGGATGGATCAGAAGTACTTTGGTGCTTGTAGTTGTTTTTAATGGTGGGGATCAAATCCAAAACCTCAGCTTTGCATATGCTTCACCACTGCATTACATTCCCAGCCTTCCAGCAGAGTCATGAGACACAAGATACGAACAGGACCATCTGGTCCAGTTGGAAGGAACACAACTCAGCGCCTGCCCTCACTTCTGACACAGCCTGCAAGTGCAGAGGTCTTCAGGTTTGCTCCTTGCCTGGAAGCCTCGAGGAACTTGCTACAGCCTGTTTTACTCAGAGCATGATTCACTGTAGGGAAAGCATACAATTAGTATATCCAAAGGAGGACACATAGCGCAGGATCTAGGACCAGTTAACCATGTGTTAACCACAGGGGTTCCACTGGGCTTAGGTGTCGAGGGTCCCATTAGTATGACTGCCCGTATGACTGACTTCAGTTGCCAGTCCGTTCTTTAGGCATAACTTCAACCACCCATCATAAATCACAATAAATAATTTTTCTGGTATAGCCATATATGTCACTATGTTGTGACCAGATTTCACTCCAAATCACAGTATGGTCCTCCTGGCATTCCCAGTCTCTACACTAATATTGTTAGATCATGACAAAGGCCAGGCATCCTAGATGCAAGGTTAAATCTTTAATACACAGAAAACAAATGCCCATGGTGACATAAAGTGAAATACCCCACAGAGGTGTATCCCACAGGTTCAGCCTACCGCAGCTGAAGTTGCTGGCTTCACATCCCCATCACCTCTCTCTCTGAAATAGTAGAGCCAAGCAATGATGAAACCAAATGAATATGATTTAAATTAGTGAGAGTTACCAGATACTAGTCAAAGCTTTTACATTGGGACCAAGTACTCAGGATGCTGAGACAGGGAGTTGTAAGTTCAAGGCCAGCCTGGCTTATACATCAAGACATTAGCTCAGATGAGAAAAAAGAGCAAATATTTAGTTGTTTGCATATGGTTTCCAAAAAAAAAAAAAAAACAGGGTAATTCTTTCATGGGAATTCTGTGATGCTTCTGGGGCTAACAGAGCTTAATTTGTTTAAATCTGAGCATCTGCCTTTTGGGAAGTTAAATTAGAAGTCTAACAACTGAATTGTCACTTGGAATAGTTTATGTTTTGATCTACTCAAAATTTGACAAGCATCCAACAAACATGTACTTGCCTCGGCCCATTGGCAACTGGCTGAAGGCTCTACACAAGATCAGCTTTGTTCTGGAACTCAGGTAGATTGACGAGCCCCCACCTGCCACTGAGCTAGTTACTATGACAGGGAGGTAAGTAGATGATGAAGTCACATCTCAGGGTCACATTTAAGTTCAATTGGGTAAGGAAGTGTAACCCTACCCTGTGGGTCAAATGGAGGAAGAGAAACTAACACCAGCAAGCAGTGACTCAACCACCTCAGCTACTTCTTAACCAAAGTAGGACAAGTATTTATCACCTCTCTGTTCAGAGCTGGAAGGAACCTGACTGGGAATAGGTGGGGGAAGGGGTCATGCTATTCATTTTTAAACCAAAATACAGGAAATGGTTTTTAGATAGATGAATAATGGATAGTTACAGCATCAAATGTCTCAATCTCATGATTCTGCCTCACTTTGCAGGATGGGTGCCAGCAATATAAAGTCCCCATCACAGGAGGTTACCAGCCTCATTCTGCCTCTGAAAGGCTGTCCTGATATGAGAAGGGTCAAAATGGCCAGAGCTGAATTACGTATCTAAAGAGTAACCTGGGTCCAACGATTAGCAACACAGCATACACAGGTCTACCTCCATGGGTAAATCCAAGTACATGCAAAATTACAACAGAGCCAACCTCGCTACAAGACGTCAGCAAAACTAAGAACAGGGAAACACTCCTTTCAAGAATTCTTAAGAGAGGAACCATGGACACGTCTGATAAATTGCCAGATGAACTTAGTTTGAACTGGACTAAAACCCCACCACTTCCTCAAAGACTTTTGGCCAAAGAGAACATAGTACTAATATTATCAAATGGCTTTAATCTGAATAAAGCATTTGAAAGCTTGTATTAAGTTTCATCTTGCCTGTCCCAATCCATCCAGCTAACTATACCAGCTGCTTAGCAATACACATGAAGAAAGGCATTGGTGGGGTCTAGGAGGCACCTCAGTGACAGAATGGCTTCTAAGTTACATGAGGCCCTGGGCTCAATAGCAACAATGCCCCCCCAAAAAAAGTTTACAAACGAATGAAAGTCAGCTCCCTCACCCACCACAGGAGTAGCAGGGGCAAGGAGGGATAGCATCTCTCCCTCACCCTCATCACTACATGGCAGACAAGAGGGGTGTGACCATATGACTACTCTAAATCCCCAGGGTGTCAGGGGACACATCAATAAAGACACACTTCTCTGTGATGAGTAACACGGATCCCAACACAGACACTCCTTGATAGAAATCATGGGAGTCAAAAGGTTTCCACCTGGAATTCCCCTCGCTTTTCCAAAGGAGAACATAGTGGATGACAGCCTTAGAACGACTATAAAATAGCCTACTTCCAGGTGTCTTTGTGGTGTCCCTAACCACAGCAATCCTCACAGGGCCAGCCCTCAAGTGAGGTATTTAAATAAAAAATGCTGATGAGGAGAGTTTAGAAAATTCATTTCATTCATCATAAAAAGCGTATTCTTACATTAGTTAATAATAAAAATGTATTCAACCAACAAAAACGCTCTAAAGATCATTCAACCAGCTTTAACCTAAAGTCAAGATGTGCAAATTGAACCTACTGGTAGCCATTCCAAAAGAAATTTCTGCACACACAGGGAAAAAATGCCACTTGAAGGCTATGTAAGCATAGTATGGGGGGAATGGATGGTTTTCAGTTCAATTTAGGAGCTCAAGACATTCTAATTAAGTCTGCAAACTTGTTACACCATTGGTCTTCAGGGGAGCCCTTGACATTGTTGGAAGAAACCACTTACCCAAAACTGATACATTTCACATTTACTTTTTCTTTGCTTTTGAAATTAAAGGGGCAGCCTTCTTAGTGTACAAACTATACCACCATTTCCCCACATGGTCTAACAGGCAGCCGAAGAGAGGAGCTCTGTCCAACTGGGACTTGTTGAAGGAGAATTATGCAGCGGGGAGCATGTCCCAGTACACCTTCATGTCCTACCTTCACTCAGTCTATCGCCTCGTAGATGGGGGCCCGGGAGCAAGGCTCATAAAGTATTTGTGCCAGATACAAGTTTGAAGGGCTTAGTCCAAAGACTTCGTTTTAGGGATGAGGACTCACAGCCCAGTGAGGTCAAGTCACATCTAAGGTCACAGCCAATAAATAAATTCTTTTCCAGTCAGATTTTGGAAAAACCCTCTTACAGAGGGACCCTGGTGACTAGGAAACAGGCAAAAGAGGCACGCCCTCAGACAACCCCCACCTGCTGGGGTCCTGGCACATAGACCAGTGTCCTATCAGTGCAATTACAAGTCTGGCCTTGGCAACCTGAACCATGCAAGCATGCACAGTAGGAGACAAGCTGGAAGCAGAGCAAGGCCTGAGCTTTCAGCCCTGGTCATCTGTGTCCGCCCTGTGTCTCAGTGTCCTCAGGGAAGAAGCATGGACACCACAGACACCGAAGAAGCCATCCCTCCCTGTTTGGGACAAGTATTCATGAACTCTCTATTTTCAAGAGAAATGAAATCTGAATTAACTCGGTCCCCAGACTCAGCCTGTATTTCCCCAGGATCTCTTTGCATGGTTTTCTACATGAATCAGGGCCTCTTAGAACTGGAGGGGATTTTATAAAAGTCAAATCCATCTGGGTAAAAACAAAAAGCTTACATATTTAGAGTTGTTTAGACACTGAAAACAGCTGGTGAGGTACACAGGACAAAAATGCTTCTGCAGCTAATTCTGAGGAGGCTGGGGGTGGGGAGGCAGATTTCTCACTTGTGACGTTGTGCTCCTCCCCAGAGAAGGTTTTGCTAGTCTACACAATCTCTCCATCCCATAAGGACACACGATTCATGGGGCTTGACCTAACCCTCACCCTAGCCTGGACCACTCTCTCGTCAACCCTAGAAACTACTCCCCAAAGCCAAAAGGCCAGTTCCACCAATAACTCCCAACCCAGCACCCTCACCCAAAACCTACCCTGGACTCTTCCTCCTCACATTGGACAGGAATTAGTCGAGTCCTAAAGATAAAGTTGTCAGCTAAGCCGGCCCTGCCCGTGTGCTCTCACCTTACATTCTACTGATGAGATAGGATTTAAGATTTACGTGGGGCCCCCACTGATATGGAGAAAACCTAAATACCTCAGGTGGAATGTAAGCCAGTTCCTGATGCCAGCCCCCACAGCCCACCTTCCTCCGTGTCACACTCGAGGTCTGTGGTTCCTTGTGATCTCAGACACTGGTCCACTGCCCATGACGCTCTTCCTTTTCTGTCTCGTTACCTTCCTTGACACGACTCGTAGTATTCCTTCAGCGTCCCTGAGCAAGCTGTCCGCACTCTGCAAATATCCTCCACCTTTGTAGATTTAATATACCTCACCATATCAGAAGCTATGCCTGGTCTCTGTCCCTGTCTCTCCCCCATGTCTGGCACAGTCACAGTCTTCAAGCACCAACACTAAGGGGTGTGTTGTCTAAGGAGCTCAGTAAACAATTACACTTACAAATCCTAGGATCCTGTGGGGTTGACCACAGGCTGAAAATGTTGCCGACAGGAGACACTGGAAACCATACCCTATCCCAGAACTAAGGCTGTGCCCACAGCCCCACACCCAACTGCCTCTCCCGACTTCCAGCATACTCCAGTAATGAGCAGAGACCTCTGTCCCTAAAAGGTCATTATTAGCAAGCACGTTGGTTTGGTTTGGTTTGTCTGCTTTGGTTTTGGCTGATTTTAGTTTTTACCTTTGACATTTTACCTAGAGCATATTTGTGTGTGTGTGGCACATGTAAGCACGTGAACATGTACCCGCATGCCGCAACACATATATAAAAGCCAGGGGACAACCTGCAGGAGTCAGTCCTATCCTTCTACTGTGGGGGTTCTGGGGATCAAACTTAGGCCATCAGGATTGATAAGTGCTCTCACCCACTGGGCCATCTCAGCAGTCCGTGGTTTATTTTCAAGCTCTCAGGAATCTCTATGTTCTCCTGGATGTCAGCCTTGGATGCTGCATCTTAAATAGCTTTGGGTCTCCCTGGATGTAGCTAAGAGAGACCCTGACTTCCTTTTTACTCCTGGGCTGTTTCGCTTTGGCCTTGTTTGTTTTTATTTCCTCATCTCCCCTCACCATCAGCTCCAAAAACTAAATATGCCAGAGCTCCAACCATAGCTCATAGTGAGCACCTCGCTCCAATGTTCTAAGCATTGCAGTCACACCATGGCCCACCATGAATTGTTCCTGAGGACAGTGGAATAGATGTCACCCAGTCCTCTCCCAACTCTTAAAGCAACTGTTGAGGACATCAACCTGACGTGATCACTGAGCCATTCCGGGTCTCAGAGCCATCATTAAGAGTACAAATTCCAAGGATCAGAACTCAAATAACATGACTAAGTTTACAGCCTTCTGTGGATAATTGTAGACTTTGATGTCAAACAGACCTAGGTTTAAATATAGGCTACAACACCATTACTGTGCCTGAGTGCTTCGTCGTTTATATAATTAGGTAACCGCCAACACATTGTTATGCAAATAAATTGAAGTAGGCAAGAAAAATGCATGGTTCCAGCGACAGTGCAATAGAAGATGTTTGCTACCTTTAATCTAAAACACAATTTTTTAAAACTTTAAGCAGAAGGAGGATTATGCTGCATCAGAGAACCCTTCTTTGGGGTTCTGGAATAAGCATTTTGCTTCCAAAGGCTATGCACATCAGCTCTCTCGCCTGTCACTTGGAATCGTGGTAATCTGTTCAATTTCTTCGGGGCAGACTCAGCCCAAATCCCACTAACGTCTGCATTCCAGCACCCCTGGACTGCCTTCCAGCTGCGGGATGCACTAGACCAACCTCAGCCCAGAGGCTCTGCATCCCAGAGGGCATCCCTTGACTCTGGTCTAAGACAGCTGGGGCATGGTGAGTGCAATAATTGGAATGATGCATTATAGAAACAAGAGTGCAGAGTCATCAGAGATTCTGTCGCCAGACCACCACTCCTCAGCTAAAGATGATCCATGTATAATGTGGCTCTTTGATTGGTCAGGTTTCATGAAAAGCACAGTCTACCAAACCATGCCAGTCAGGTTCCCCGAGTCTCCTGCTGAGGTGGTGGGCAAAAGTAGTGTAAGCTGTCTGCCCACTCCCACAGCACAAACTGCTCCACAGAACTGCATGTCCTTTCTTGGGGACTTCAAGGGTTCACCCACAAATGTGTTTCCGCACACAACCTGGGGATATTCTTGGATGATGAGTGTAGCAAACACTAAGGGCATTCTTCCTGTGTTAAAATGGATGAAATATAGGAGCTGTAGAGATGACTTGGTGTAAAGAGCATAGCCTGCTCTCACAGACCCGAGTTCAGGTCACAGGACCCAAATGTCAGGGGACCTGACGTCGTCTTCTCTTCCACGGCATCTGCACACACGTGCACATGCCCTCTCGCAGACACGGAAATAGTTTCAAAAAAAGATCTTTTCTGAAAGGTGAAAGGTGACCGGCGCACAGGTGAAAATGAACCGCTTCTGTTTTCAGTGGGGGGATCTACACAGGGTTTTTTTAAAGATTTTTTTTTGTTTCATAATGTTAACACCTCCAAGCTTGGATACCAGAAGGGAGTGACAAGCCTACTGTACCGTGACTGGTCAATCACTCCAAGCAGAGTTGTTGACATCATAAGCTGACCACAGAGTTCAGAGCTATAACGTAAGAGGAGGTGACCTGTTCCCAGACCACAAAGAGGCCAGCAGGAGCGGCCAAGCCCAGGCAGTTTTTTTTTTGTTTTGTTTTGTTTCTGTAGTTGTTTTATTTTTAACTTTGAAACACAGGAAGGCTAACACCTATTTCCTAAATTCTTCACATCTATGAAGGCTGAGGGCAATCTCTTGCATTTTAGTTGGCATTCACTTTTAGAAAATTTTCTGCCACGCTAGAAAACAAAGCAACTGAATGGTGTCATACTAGAAACTAGCTTAGTTCCTCAGCCATACTCTGGTGACCCAGAGTCTACCTTAAGCAAATGGCAATTAAAATTAACTTCATTATAAAACTGTAGGAAACCAACCTAAAGCTACTGCTGGTGATACAGTCACAAAGATTTCATGCAGAAGTAGTTGTCTCATTGTCAAGGCTATCTACAGCAAGTAATCTGGGCCCCTAATCAGGCCTTCACAGGGATACTGACATCCTGTGATACAATTAGTCCCCTGGGTTAAATTCCAAACTACCAATAAGATACATTGCACATTTGTATTGTACGGCCTAATTTCATGCTAATGCTGGTGGCACAGGCCTGTGATTCCATCTTGTTAAGGGGCTGAGATAGGAAGGTAGTGGGTTTAAGGCCTGTCTGGGAGGCAGAGTGAGTTAAAGGCAAGGCTCAGTAATTTGGTGAGAGTTTGTCTTTAAAGGGGGGTAGTAAGGTGGATGTAATATCATGACAGAACCTTTACCTAGAACGTGCAAGGTTCTTCTGTAAGGATACAGTGCTTCTAAGAGTTAGGAACTAAATAGCATCTTTTAAGCCAGAATAGTGGGTTGAATATTTTCTGGTTATTTATACACAGGAGCAACAGGAGATAAGAGAAATATCTGTTTTCCTTCTGAAAATAAAATCAAGCAAGTCTGTGAGAGGTGACTTCAGTAAAACTTTGTGCCCCAAAACGACAGGGTCCTGACTCCCTAAATCCAGGAGCTACTGTGCACATCTCTGCTACCAATATAACATCTCAATGTACAAATGTTCATGATCGGCCAGCACAGTAGGACATCAATGAGGCCAAAGCCTTGTGTGAATTTCAACAGGACAGCTGGACCTCTGGCTCTCCAGACTTCACCTATTAGAGCTCATGCAGCACCCACCTGAAACATCTGTGTGTCTACGTGGATGGCAGAGGCTTTCTCAGGCAGCTGCACCTGAGAAAGAAAGGCATTAGAGAAAGGGGAAGAAGGCTAGCACTGTCACCTCTCATTCTAGAGACCCTATACTTGACTCTTTTGAAGACTATTAGATCTGCAGGTGACTTTTTCTTAAAGCTTATTCAAAACAAAAACAGAAACAAACAAAAAAACAAAAAACTGAGCTCCAAACCTCTTGCAATCTGTGCCCTCAAAACCCCGAGGTCCAATACTCCTCCCTCTGTGTACACTAGAGTTGGCTCCTTTCATTTTCAAAATTTGAATACTTAGGGAAGGATGGAAGGAAGGATGGTGTGAACGTTAAGTGGTAAAGGTTATGATAAGCTCACGTGCATACAGTAGGGACAATAGTCACGCAAAGTAAAGTTCAAAGAGAAAGGATGTGAACAGTCCCCAGTGGGAACACCGTGTTCTTAGTCCCTAGAAACATTTAACTGAGCTCACACGTGCTGTTATCTGGAAGCACCAGGAGTACACTGAATATGCGGAACCAGCAAAAATGCAGACTAATAATCCATTAGCTTGTCCAACAAGAACTTCTAATTGGGACGGTCAGATCCTGGAGTGGGAGGGGTTGGCATTAGTCATGAGGAAGACTTTCCCAACTGTGAGGGTTGGTCAAATCCCTGGGATAAATCAAGGACATGAATATAAGCTCCTTTCTAAAAAATCCTCTAAAATCAGGTCAGTTCTCATCCATCCAAGGCCATTCTACTGATCTGCCTGATACATCCATTATATAGTATAGGGTGCACAAAGCCAGCACCCAGAAATCCATTTTCCTTCTCTGCTCTTTGTTTCTGATAACAGGAAAGTAAAGAAAGTAAAGGTACAAAGACCTGCTATGTTCAATCAAGTGTTCACCCTGGTAATAGTTAAAGGACTAGCTCCGCCTCACTAGTTTGGGTTTAAAATCTTCTTCCTAAGGTCTGCTCATCATCCATCACGGCTTCTAACCACCGCCCAGCAGTATGTCTACATACTAATTCAAGGCTGACTGCACCCAAACTCAGAGAAGAGTCATTTAATTTCTCTGCCAGGCACTCCCAAGAAGCACAATGAACTATTTCATTCTATTTCTTTCACCAGAGTAGACGCAAAAGAAAGAGGAAAATCCCCAGTACGCTCATATAGACTTAGCAGCTGTACTTTTCCCCATTAGGAGAGCAAGTCTCCTTCTACCCAGACAGCAAGGGCTTAGCTTTTGAGCACTAAACGCATCCTCCACAACTACAAACTGAGAAAATAAGTATCACGGGTTACCAGAGACCACTCCAACCTACATGCACATGGTCAGAGCTTCAAGTCCCCTCACCCTGACAGTTCAAATGATGGACAGGAAGACTCTTAGCCTCTTCCTGGTGTAGGATGCAGAGGAAAAAACTATTATGGTCCTGCACAAGGAGACTCCAGTAATCTGTCATGCTTTAACTGGAATCACAGCCTACAAAGTCCCATTGGAGTACTCTAGCTTGAAGTAAAAATCTCAGCTACAACCCAGCTTACAAGACCCAGGCCAGTGGATTCCAGAAGGAACACAGGTTTAAAAATACATGCTTATATGCAATATCAACTTTTAGGAGACATTTAATGCCTTCATGCTCAGCAAAAACTCCCTGTGCTGTCATTTGCTGAACAAAGAATAAAATTTGTTGTTGCCAGAGACTAGTATCTCTGTCTTCAGCTCCAGCTACTTAAGGGCATCCAAGTGGCCCATTCTAAGAAAGAGCTTTCACATTGTACCTCAGCTTTTTGACTTGGTAGTAGAGACAGAAGCCGCAGCTCAACCTTGACACCTTTCCCCACGACCTCCCTAAAGCCAGTCATCACACCAAGTTCCAAATTTCTACCCTTTATGTATATCTGAAAGCCATTCTATTGCCCAATGATCCTGTCACAGCCAACACACAAGCCAGTGCCATCCCTAACCTAAGCCACAATGATCCCTTAGTAACTGGTTTCTCTGCCCCGTATCACCTGCCTTCTTTTTACATTGTACAAATATGATGACTTAAATCATACTGAATTGAACCATCGCCACCCAATTTAAAATCAAAAATGTATTTCCTTTCAACATGGGATAAAATACGAAATTCTTACCTCAACAAAAATATCATATATGATATGATCCCAGCCTATGCCCCATACCTATCCTGTTATTTATAACAGCCTTGCTCTTCTGAGACTCAACTCTTCCCATAAGACAGACCCTTCCCTGCCCCTGAGCCTTAAGCACTGACTTCTCTACTTGAACCATCTCTCCCTTCCCAAATCAACCAAACCCTTTCCCCTCACAAGCTTCTTCTGCACACTCAGAGAGGACATCACAGATATCAAATCTAAAATAAGTGCGCCTCATAATTCTTATACCATCCTGTTACTGTTCACTATAAGTGTCCATAAAACCGATTCTCACACTTAACTGTGGGATGATACAGTGTTTGTCTCTCACTAGATTACAACCATGTAAGGTGAGAAACCGTGTCCCGTGGTTCCAGGGGCACACACAGTGCCTAATGCAGTCTCGAGTGGGCACTTGTAGATAATGGTAAAAGGTGTGAACTTATGTTTTACGTTCTCTTATTTGTTCCCTCAGAACTCAGCAGAACGCCACAGGACCATTGGGGGTTTTATTATACATAAAAGAAAAAGCTCACATGCCCTGTGCTGTCATTTCAAAGAAGGAAACAGAGCGCAGAAGAAATATAAGCATGGTGGAAATGAGAACACGAAGCCATTTAGTTGAGAACATGACTTGCCAGCTCGGAAGGATCCCGAAGGTAATGAGTTCAGAATCATCCATAAGGATGTTGTATTTGTTTGATACAGCATCTTCTTGGGATCACACATTAAATGCACAAACAGTGGCTGGCATATTACAGGGAAGTAGTTATAATGAAAAAGTGAGAATAAAATGTCTGATTTCTTCAATATTCTCACATTAATGTTGCTTGGAACCTCTGACCACTTTTACATGCCCGCCCTTTCACATACTAACACCCTAGCTTCACAGATGAATCTCCATCTTCCACATTGGGACAGATATCTAGACATCTCATCTATTTTTCTATCCTTGTTGGCAGAGTTTCTCTTGACCCTTAGGACCCACAGTTATATTCTCCTTTGCATCAGTTCCTAGCTCATGATCTGTAACACTTATGGACTTAGATCCCATTACACTCCATCAGTACATAGAGAAACACAGACTCCTACAACCCGGAAACTACCTATGAAGAGTGCTCAAATTCACCTGTGTCAAAAACCTGACCTTTTAAAGAGAAACACACAGGGCCCAAGGAAATGTCTACAAGGAGGGAGTCTGTGAAGGAGAGCTCTACAGAGAGAGTGCCAGCCCCCTGCCCCCAATCCAAGAACTGCCTGGTTATTGTCCTTCTTCAAAAAGCAGAAACTGCAGTTATCAATGATCTGGCATGTGCAGAAGCTGGCCAAGCAATCAATGACTAGGTCAGAATGATAGTATCTGTGGATGGCCGCGGAGTCCTTCAGATTAAAAATGTCCTACATTGCTATGTTTGTCGCTATCATTAGTGAGCATTTGCTATACAGAGCATCATAAACTCCATAGCTAATCTCCTGCATGAAGACCAAGAGTCATGACAAGCAAAGGTTTGAATTCATTACATTGAGGAAACTCACCAATAAGTAGGACAGGGTTGTCTACATTGCCAACCATTCTAAAGAAAAACAGACCCTAAGAACACAGTCAAGCTCCAAGTCAGGTTAACCAAACCGCAGAACCAAGGGAAGATCTGTAAAAATCATATCCAGAAAAGTGAATTTCACTTTGGCTACAAGACACAGAAATCAATCTCGAACTGACCAGGACACTTCCTCCCTGCTGACTAGCTTCAAGAGTACTTGAATGTGCTCTGCAGGCTGCTGGTGGAGGAGAGAGATCAATGGTCTTACCCAGCATTGAATTCTGCATTCTATAATACTAACCTGCCAGCAAGATGGACCCCTCCTCCACAGTACAATAGCACTGTGACTGTTACTAGGTACCTGACTGACTTCTGATTGGATCTGAGCCTGGTCTACAGAAGGAAATCTCATGCCTGGACCTGTATAATTGGCCAAAAGCCCACGGCTGGGGAGGACATGGGTCCTAGGGTAGAACCTGCTATTGTTATTTTGTTCAAAGGCCATGTTGTCTAACTGCCTTCTCAATCCGTTTATACCCATAGGCATGTGCCACTCTTAGTCCTGGTTTTGCAATGGGCAACAGTCAATGCTGAGGCACACAACTGATCAGGATGTTGAGGAGATGAGGCAGTTTAACTCTGAGTGGAGCATCTTTATCAAACCGGGCCCCTACAAGGCTCATTTAAGAATTTTTTCAAAGGAGGTGTGCATTTATATTAACTGTTTTTTCCACCCCTCATCGTATCCATCTATTGTCAAAGAACAGGTTCTTTCTCCACCTCTGCCTCTGATAAGAACCCCAATCCCTGCAGAAGGTCTCTCATACACACCAACTCCTGACCTTGTCAAAGAACTTTCAAATGGTTATTATCTTCCTTTACCTTCAAAACAAGCTTCTAGGACTAAGCAACTTAAAACCCAGAACACTCAAACTGAGAGACATTCCAAGTCACTCAACTGGAGCACAAGGCTACAAGCTCCCAGATGCTCTTAGTCACATTGGAAAGAGCATTTATACAGCCATGGACAGCATAGACCAGAAGCAGGTATGGTTCCCCTCACGTAGATGGTACTGTGTCATAAACTGCACAGACTATCAATGTCACTACTTCCCAGAGAAGATGAAACATCAGGCCAGAATTTCTGTCCTCATGCTGCCTTGCAGAAATTTACAGACATTGCCAATAAACAGCATCAGACTGCATTCAAACCAGAATCCAATGCAAGCATAAAACAGTAACCCCGGGCCCAAGAGTGAACCTATGTGCCTAATTGGAGACCCATTCAGGGTTACATTGCTACCTTAGAGTAGAGGATGGAGCTATTTACAGAGTGCCTGCCATCTACAGAGGCTGAGGAGCAGACTCTTCAACAGCTACCTGACCCTAAGGCACAGAGGACAATAGTGCTGCAAGGTTGGAAAATATGAATAGAGGTACACAGCATCTTTCTCTACAGAAATACGGGGAACAAAGGCTCTCCTTCTACAGACCAGCTAACATTTACTTAGTTTATTATTCTCCAACACGACAGACATTTTAGTCTTCCCCAAGTGTGATGGTTATCCCTGATCTCCAACTTGATGGTATCTAGGATCATCTAGGACATACGCCTCTGGGCATGCCTGTGAGAGACCAACTGGATGATGTCAATCAAGTTGAGAGAACCTACTCTAGATGTAAGTGTACCCAATTCCATGGGATGTGGCCCCAGACTGCATAAAAAGCATCCATTGATCTCTGTTCCCTGGCTGGATACAATGTGATCAGACCTCAAGATGCTGCTGTCAAGACTTCACTGCCATGCTGGACTGTATCTTCAAAACATGAACCAACCAAACAAGCCATTTCTTCCTTTAAACTGCTTTCATCAGGATGCTTTATCCCAGCAATGAGAAAAGCTCCTCAGACATAGATGATCTCAGAAAAAGGCAGACCTTAGCTGGATATGGTCCTAGGGATAAGATGAACAGCAGATACACACCTGTGGTAGGGCTGGCAGCCACTCTGTAAATCTGTTCCATTGTGAAGCTGACCACAGTCCAAGGGACGACAGAGGCACCCAAAAGCTGAGTCCTGGGTCTACAGCTTTCACCTACTAATCTCAGCTCTGACCTCAGTAAAGCAGATACAAATCTCAATCTGGCAACAGTAAATCCTTAACCACTTACTCTCCCAGCCACCAGGAGACTCCCAGTTCCATATTCTACTGAGAAATCTATGGAAACAGCATTCACCCCAGTGCCGCTCTCCAACTACCAACCCTGTCACTCTGAACCCCTTTTCTTCCCATGGTGGCCACTGCTTACATTACCATTTCCTGATGGTCACCCTATCCTGGCCACTCCAAGATCATCTTTGATTGGTGTCCCTGTTCGAATACAGGAGATATTCACTTTGGGGAATATGACCTCAAGTCCTCTGTGGAACTCACAATCTGGCTAAGGAAAATGATGACCTGACAGTAAATAACAATTTTCTCCCAGCAAGAACACCGCTCGTGCAGCATTAACAAGATGTGGGGTTCTATCAAAAAGATTACACTAGAACCCCACATATTCCTAAATAGTTAGGTGATCAGACACAGAGGGGTTTAGAGCAAAGGGATGTCCACCTGGGGTTTCAAGAGTTCCAGAGTAACTGCTCTTAAATCAGTCTGCCCCTTTTCAAAACAAGCACACACACACACACACACACGCACGCACGTACACACTCAGTTTACAGGAAGTGCATATGATGCTACGCCCTGCCAGATGCAGCCTGCTGCTGCTCTTTCCCTCTGATCCTGGAGTGAGTGGGACATCAGTGACCCCTAGGAAGTATCCTTAGAGACAACCAAGTTCTAGACAGCATCCCCATATAGAGTAAAAGGAGGCTAGACCAAATGGCCCGAGGTCCTCAACACTGGAAGGCAGAGCTCTTGGGTGGAAGAATATCCTCAGCTACCATAAAAGGAAGCCAGGGGTGTGAGAATCCAACTGAAGATATAGAAATTTCTAGAAGGAAAATAGCATGAAACTTTATTAAGAAGTCAAAGATGCCCCATGCAGGAAATAGAAGGCCAGGGAAGCCAGCCAAGGGCAGGTTACTGCCTTTTGCTAAACTGGTTTGGTAGTTCACTTTGTTTTCTTTTTAAATTTATGGAAATCAGTACATAGGCACCTGCAGAACTGAAGACAACCAATGGCTGCTCCTTCAGCAATGTTAACAGCATAGGATAGCCAATGGGAGCTCTGGCAAGGAGACTATTTTTTATTATTGAAAAAAATGTTCATACAATCTATTCTGATCACATTTTTCCCTCCCCCAGCTCCTCCCAGATCTTCACCTAGCCAACTCCACAACCTCTCTTTCTCTCTTTAAAAACAGGCAAACAAAAAACATAACACACACAAACCCATAAAAAACACAACATTGGAAATTATACTATTATACTGGCAAAGGACCAGTAAGACAAGAAATGTCCAAACAAAGCAGTAAGAGACAAAAATGTCTACAAAAATACCATTGTACCCATTTTGTCTCAGCCCTCTACTGCTGGGCATTGGGCCTCCCTTGAAGTGTAGTTAATATACCCAGTGAGACTCCATCAGAGAAACTGAATTTCCCTTTGCAAGTGATGTCAATAGGAGATAAACTCTTGATAGGAGTTTGTATACACTTCACCTTCTCAGTTCCACACTGCAGGGACTGAACCTGTACAGGCCCACCATATACATGCTGCCACGGTCTCTATGAGTTCTTATGTTCATCTTTCCTGTTGTATTCGGAAGGCACTGTCTCCTTGCTATCACTCAGCCTCTATGGCTCTCATAATCATTCCAACTCCTCTTACACACAGATCCCTGAGCTCTGCAGGGAGGGGTTTGATGAAGACATCCCATTTAGGACTAAGTATCCTAAAAATCTCTCACTCTTTGCACACTGCCAGTTGTAGGTCTGTGCTAGTTCCTATCTACTACAAGAGAAAGCTTCTCTAATGATGGCTGAGCCAGACACTGATCCATGGTACAGTAGAACGTTACTAGGGGTCATTTTATTGCTATGTTCTGTTAGCAGAAAAATAGCATTTTTTTCCCTGGGCCCATGGCCTATCAGTTCTTGGCTACCCGAGTAGTGTCAGGTGGATTCCATCTAGTGGGACTTAAATCTGATCAGAAAGTGGTTGGTTAGTCCTACAATATTTGTACCACTATTGCACCAGCATGTCACTGTCATATATCACAGGGTTTGTAGCTGGGTTAGTATAATGTAGAGAGAAACTTCCAGTACCAGAAATACTAGTTAATAGGAGTAAAAGCTTTAACTAGGCACCAGTTCAACTCCTCCATGTTCAACGAAATATGTATATGATGTCTTTAGCAATAGGTCCTTAGCATCAGTTTGTGGAAAGTGACCGATAGCCTACTTAAATCATATGAAAACCTGCCACTACAGAAACTTCTTAAAATTTATAAATAGAGGAAAGAAATTTAAAGAGAGTCACCCAATAACAGGGGAGACAATGACCCAATTAGACATCTTTCACCAAGTGAAATGTCAAGTGCCAGGAATAGGTAGCATCTAGTTGAGTTATTGGTCAAAAGAACCCCATGGGAACCCCCAAATAACCTAGGGAAACTTTCAAATCCTTGTGTATATGTGTGTATGTGTGTGTGTGTGTGTGTGTGTGTGTAGTATATAAGAAAAGGGTTTCTTTTGAGACAGCCTTTCTACTCAGCCTAAACCCTATCTTCTAACCAGGTTCTAAAATGCATCACTGCAGCTTAACGTGCTGTGGTGGAGTGGTGTAAGGAAAACAACCTTCAGATTCCCCACCAGAGCGAGGTCTTGCCAAATGTGAGCATATGGTGGAAGCATCTTGGTCATACATCACGGGACTCCCATGGCCAGACTTTAGCAATGCAATCATGAGAAGTAAACAGCCTCGAAAGTACACATTCTCTAGAAAACTGCTCCAGGGAGGAGAGCAAATACTAGGCTTCTAAGATCAAGAAGACTGGCACTTTTTAAAACCCAATTTGGGACCTCAACCACATCACATTAACCCCAACACACATTCCCTTCAGGGTGCTGCTCTCTGGTGCCATCAG
The DNA here is from genome assembly GCF_950005125.1 of Chionomys nivalis. Classification (NCBI taxonomy): domain Eukaryota; kingdom Metazoa; phylum Chordata; class Mammalia; order Rodentia; family Cricetidae; genus Chionomys; species Chionomys nivalis. Next base: position 12,702,104 of record NC_080099.1, read on the forward strand.
CTCTAACCACCCAGCATCCACAGCGTCCTCAGGCACCTCAGTGCTGCACTGGGCAAGCTTCCCGAGGCAACACCATCTGTAGCCCAGAAGTGCCCACAACATCCCGATGCACCAGAAGCAGAGTTCTCCTGCTACACAAGCCACAGAGCTGGCACCTCTCCACCCCATCCAAGCCCTGACGGGGGAGCCTCTCTCCCCCATTCTTAAGTACCAAGAGCAGCAGCCATCACTGAAGCAGTACGCCCCTGGGAGAGCCTGCCTTTTACAAACTGGAGATAGGCTCGTATTTCATATGCCAACAATTTTTTGTGCAGTGTTCATGCAATTGCAGCTAATGAAAATGGCTCTGTGGAATGCGGAGCAGTCAGCAGATCTTCGGAAATGAATTGCTACCAAAGCTGTCAGCTTTCCAAGACACAAGATGATTCAAGACTGTGTGTGGACAGTGAATGAAATACTCAGCCAGCTACAATTTCCTTTTCTCCCCAGACCTCCTCATACCTCCCCAGAGAGGGAAGCCTTGAGGAGAACCTTCCTTGTGCAGAGAGCATGACCTCTCGTTTCAGGTTGGCCTCTTTCCTTGTACTTGCCTTCCACTCTCCCTGGAGCTGGACAAGCTAGGATGCTATTCCCATTTAGGGTTTCCCCTTCATGATGGCAATGGCCCAGGCCTGCAGCCTTCATGAGCAAGATCTTTTTCTTTTCCAACCTGCCACATTAGGCAAGGAAGAGGGGAAATCCCTGGCAAGAGCTCAGGCAGAAACCCAGCACAACTCTCCTGGGGAACCCAGGCTTAGTTTCCCCACCTATCCAATTTCCTGATGGTCAGGACCCACGGGCAGCCCGGGTGCTAGATACTGTGGGAAACTCTGCACTGCTTTTCTGATAGCGATGTGTGTGCCTTTCCAACAATGGCAGAGGCACAGGGCCCTCCAGAGCCTCCTTCTAAAAGTAAATTGAGCAGAAACAGCTTCATTCAGCCGAGACCAGGCATGTCTCACAAACCAGAGTTTTCAGGCTGCAGCGGGATCAACAAGCACTCTACAGTCAGCACCGCTGTGCCTGCCTGGGACCTCAGGACTCCAGCCTGGAGCACTGCGTTGGAGAGAGAAGAAAAGCAGTCATGACTCTAACTTGCTCTGAAAATCCCAAACAGACAATATGAACTCAGACATCCTATCTGGATCTACATTCTACAAGATTTGTATTTTAGCCTTATAAGTAGGAAGAGTCCATTTAAAGAAAATGAAAATATTTCTTTTTTTTTTAAAAAAAAAAAAAAACAGTCCAAGTCAATAGAAGCGTGACATTCTAAGCCAAAGAAAAATTTAAGAAAAATGTCTTTTTCTGCTTGAAGGTACAAGAAGAATTTCAGTGCCAGTTGCAATGCAGAATGCAAAGCCAAAGCTACCCTTCATGGACTTTATAGTCTGGTTGGCTAATTCAGGGTGTACCTCTCCCCAGCCGGGGGCTTACTTGTCATTTGGGGCGGGGAGAATGATCTCACTATATAGCCCTGGCAGGCCTGTAACTCGCTGAGTAGACCAGGCTGGCCTCGAACTTGTGACAATTCTCCTGCCTCTGCCTCCCAAGTGCTGAAATTGTACCTGGCAGCATGCGATTATTCCTGGCAGATTAGCTCTTTAGACCTCCACTTCCCCTTTATCCCAGGCCTCAGATGTGCCTCTTAAGCGTATGTCTTAGCACAGGTGGTATTCTCTAAGCACCCCAGCCTGCGGAGCTGCGTGGGTGCACAGCTGCTAGCACATTCACCAGCTTTGCTCAGTCACGAGGGGACAGAGCCCATCTAGCAGTACATCTGTGGTGTTCCCCCACCCACTCACATACATTACCAGAGGAATCTGGGTAATCAGTGCCTCTCGTGGAATTAGATTTGTTTAATAAAAATGACAGGGTCTTCACATTGCCATGACTTTTTAAAATTGGGTTTTTATTAAGGGAGGAAATAGAAAGCATTTAACCCGAGCCTGGGTTAAAATGTGGAGACTGGGAATCTACCCAGTGATAGCATGACCACCAGAGGCAGCCTGCTTTGTGGGAATTCTTCACAGCCCCTTCTTTCCAGAAGGGCCTGCAGCTCTTGGGGAGTTGTGGGATGTCTGTGCTGTGCTAAACAAGGCATCAGCCTTGCAGAGGGATGACAAGCAGCCAAAGGTGGCCCTAGATGTGTAGATGTGAACAGGAACTAGCTCCCAACACAGGAAGAGAGATGTTGATGTGACCAGCTAGAACTGCAGATGTAACCCAAGTAGAGCACCCTGGGGTTCTGCCCCAGCAAAACAAGAAAATAGCCTGGCTAGAAAGTCAAACCAAGGAAAGACCTGGTCAGTCATCCACATCAACTTACACCATGAAGCCCAACACAGACAAATTCAACAGAAGCACCATATACAGGCTGCCCATGCATGCTTCACCATTGCCAGGGCATAAATTTCAAATTTCAAATTCAGAAAGTCAAACCAGCCCAATTCTCCTTCACCAGACTCATGCTCCCTCAAGTTACCAATACTGCCGCCTAGATAGGTAGGTGGTTCCAGGGGTCATTCCTCAACCCTGAAGTTGAGACACTTGTGCACAATCAAGTGCACAAACACTTGTCTCTGCTGTATTGCTCTTGCCTGTTACCTGAGGGATCACAGCAGAACGAATGGGTGGGGTTCTTTGTGTGGGTGTCCTTGTCATCCGCAACGTCCAGGCCTTGGGACCCACAGCCACATACATTATAGACCAGCTCTCTAACTGCCCAACAGCACAGCTTCCTGAATTTGTCCCATGGATTCACCCTGGATCCCCAAGTGTTCTACTTCATAAATACTGATAACGGAGTCCCAGTTATCTTCTGAAATTGTCAACCTAGTGTTTGGTGTGGTGCTTGGCCCTGTACATACTGTTTTTGTTTTTGTTTTGTGTTTTTTTAGGTAAGCCCTATAAATGGGGCAGAAGGAATTTTTTATTTAAATATCAAGCTAAAAACAAACAAACAACTAACCAAATATATCTCAATCATTGACTAGTATAGTTTTCTTTAAGCACCTTCTCTAGGATTTTGTAATTTTTACAAATTATAAAATTACACACATTAGACATGGTGGGACACACCTACAATCCCAGTACTCAGGAGGTTGAGACAGGAGAAGCCAAAGTTTGAGCTACATAGTGTGACTCTGACCCCAAACCAAGAATGAATATATATATATTATGTGTGTGTGTGCGCGCACGCAGATGTGCACACACATGCGTAGTTATGACAAAGTAAATGAAATAAGTTTTTCAATTGTTTTTATTTCTACCACCTTGAGAAGGAACTTCACTGTTTGGAGTTTTGATCTCATGAGATTCATCAGGAGGATAAAGTGTGTAAAGATACATCTGTGTGATGGTTTGAAAGAAAAGGTCCCGGAAGGGAGTGGCACTATTAGGAGGTGTGGCCTTGTTGGAAGAAGCCTGTCACTGTCCATGCAAGCTTTGAGGTCTTTTTTGCTCAAACTTACTTCACTCAGTGTGACACTGAGTATACTTCTTGTTGCCTTCTGATCAAGATGTAGCCAGCACCACATCTGCCTACATGCCACCATGTTCCTATCATGATGAAAATGGATCAAACACTGAAACTGTAATCCACCCCCAATTAAATATTTTCCTTATAAGAGTTGCCATGGTCATGGTGTCTCTTCAAAGCAATAGAAATTCTAACTCATACAATCTGTAATTTCAGCACCCAGGAAGCTGAGGCAAAAGGATCAAGAGTTCTAGGACAGCCTGGGATACAAAGAGAAAATAGCAAGACCCCTTCTCAAAGTAAAAGAATGAGAATGTTAGTCTAGGGTTAGAGTGCTTGCCTAGCATGTATAGAGTCCTGGGTTCAGGCCCTAATCCCCTCACCCACATGCACGCATCCTCATCAGGAAATTACAGCCAGGGGCTGACAGGGCCGTGATTCATGACCTGAGAGAGCAAGGAACTGACCATTTTCCCCCAGGTGTCTCTAATGTAACAAGGCATAGGTAGGCTCTGCTTACCTTCCAGCAGAACAAAAGTTCGGCTATCAGTTTTTATTGCTCTTGGAAAGAACTGTTAGTCCTGAATGCACACACTGAATCAATGCTTTCAATTTTTTAAGTGAACATTAAAGATGCCAAGAAAGTTTTAAAGAGCTCATTCACTGGAAAGAATATTAAACACCAACAAATTTAATTCCATCTCCGAAGCATATTTTCCATGGCTGCCATCCTGGCAAGCGTGTATGCTCCTGCCGAGAAAGGCTCTAACTCGATGTTTAAGCAAAGACAAAAGAACCCCCTGCACTGCCGTGGGAGAATCCTTGCTGTGTCGAGCTGTACTTGTCTTCTTACATAAAGGGACAATGTAAGGGCTGGGGAGACGACATCAGCGGTTCAGAGAGTGCACTGCTCTTGCAAGAGGACCCATGTTCTAACACCAGAACCCACGTCGGGTGGCTTACCATAGCCACCTTTAGCTTAGTTCTTGGGGGATTGGACACTCCTGGCCTCCTAAGACACTAGCTTTACATGCACAGACTCCTACTCACATATACAGATACATCATATACGTGTGTGTGTGTGTATAGGAAATTATGTATTATTATATTAAGTATACCTGTATATGTGGCAATGTGCCAGGTGTCCTCACAGGCCACATGCTCTATATCTCCAAGAACCAAAAGCAACCTTTCCCATCACCCAGCCCTGAATTGGGCCACTTAAGCTACACAAGTGATTGCCATGAAGGATTCCCAGGATCTGCTTCCATTCATCTCCCTCAGTTCCACATCCTGCTCCCCCACCCCTAGCCCAAAAGTGATTGAGCAACTGGCCAACTTCTAGATTCTCAATTTACAGCAGATGAAAAATGAAATGGAGAAGACAAATGGCTTCAAAAACCAGAACTGGAGTGTTCTGTGAAAGGGCATAGAAACACTTCCTCTCCTTGCTCACCCACCGCCACCCAAGTCCAAATCCGATAGGCTATCCAAGGCCTATCTCCCTTCAGGAAACCCTGTTGCCCTCTACATGGCTACCCAGGCTGAGACAGGCAATGATCCGTAAGAGATTATCTCCTGTGCCTACGGCTCCCTGCATCCATTTTTTAAAACAATATATATAACTTGAATGTTCAAGTCCCCAAAATAAATGGAGCCAAGCATATCTGCCATCTGGCCCACGGGTGAGGCGAAAATCACTTGCCTATCATTTATAGAAATCTATGTATTCAACATAAAAGTCCACTGCTGCCCTGGGGGCTTACAGTCCAGGTTCAGGAACAACTCGGAGATAAAATATACCATTAGAGGGTTGTTAAATTTCACACAGGGCCAAGGTTCTGTGGTGTTTATTTTGCACTTATATGAAGTGCCACATGGGGCCTTGGCTGGTTTTGTTAATTCTAAATTATTCAGCAGTGCACTGATAGATCGCTAATTAAAGTACTAACCCCAGGGCATAGGCCCAGCTAAGAAAGGTCCTCTTGGCTTCACTACGCTCTCCAACAGCATCAGAGCCAAGCCTCTTCGCTTGCCTCTCTCCCCTCTTAACCGCCACAGCACACCCGGCACACTGAGGGCCTTGACCTCAGGAGTTACACTGGGACCAAGAAAAGACGGGAGAGTTATGATGCCTGGCATTTTGGACAGCAGGCTGTCTTTTTCTGGGGTACACCTCAATTCTCTATGCTTCCCATGTTTCAGGAAACTGAAGAAGAAGAAAAAACACTTCAGTAGCAGCCATTCCCCCACCTCCCAAGCACTCCCTCCGTCCTCTTCAGAGACAACAATACCAAAGGGCAGCATTTCCAGGACCCCGGATGGAAGCCACCACTCCAGCAGCACAGCAGGAGTGTGGTACCACCTGTCTAATCCAGCTCTTGTGCTTGCTATCTTACGTAGTCCAAACACCCAGAATTCAAAGTATAGGGTGTTTTAGAAGCCTGCCTACAGTTCAAAAGTACACAATACCTACTCAAACACACCACTGAACCTCCAAAAATTTAGATCTGTGTAACACTAAAAACCGGAAAAAATCCAAGAAGTCCCTTGTGGTACTGCCTAGTTCTAATGTGAAGGAGAAAATGTGCCTTCTAATGGATGGAAGGAGATAATTCAACCCCCAAGTAACCATCACTCTGGGAGATCTGTTTCTGTGAAGTCTGAGAGAGACAAGAAAGCAGCAGAGAGAGACAAGCTTGCTTTAGTAAGTGCCTACTGAGGACCAGAAGACAAGGCAGGGAGAGAAACCTGCCTAACACAAGTGATCAGAGTCAGTGCCACCAGTAACAGGGACAAGTTAGACCTGACACGCCACCCAGTAGTTTGCAACAGTCAGCATCGTCCAGAAATACGACTCAAGTGGAGAACCTAACGCTAACTACATGATAATCGTCAAAACTGTCCAAGCCCCCATGCTTTGTCCATGAGGACAAAACTAGACAAACTTCTAGAATAAAGTAGACGAGACATGTAATCCTGGTCTGGGTTCTTTACTACCAGGGGTGCTACTGACTTGCCAAGACGTGAAATCCAATTCAAGACATAGGATGATTTCTAGATGATTCGTGCAATTTTTCTATAAATTTGAGAGAAACTAAAGCACTTTCCCAGTGAGGAAAATTGTTCTGTTAATTTTTACTTTGTGGATGAACCTGGGACCTCCTGCAGCTCTGAGCTTCGTCTCCAGCCAGGACACTCACCCCACCACGGTCAGAGAGTCTTCCCTCTTTACTTGCTGTGGACCCACATGCTGGCCCAGACTGCCCACTCAGAAGGGTGATTAGGAGGTGGGGGCAGGGAACCAGGCTTGGATAGTACATGTCACTGTAGAACAGTGACCCTTTTGGGGTCGCCTAAGACCAACAGAAAACACACATATTTACATGACAATTTATAACGGTAGCAAAATCACGGTTATGAAGTAGCAATGAAATAAATTATTGTTGGGGGTCACTATACCATGAGAACTGCATTAGGAAGGTTGAGAACCACTGCTGTAGAAGAAGTTTCTGGTACTCATGGTCAGGGCAATCCTATCTCTGCTAATAGATATCCAATGCTAATATATTAGACTCCATTCCTATTATTTCCCTACTATTGCTGCTACAAAAAGAATCATCAAAAACTTAACAGAAACATTCCCACATGTTTCAGAGACACAATAGCCAGGCCCAGAAGATCCAAGAGCACTTTTGCCCGGCAATGGGCAGTGAGGACAGGCTCTGTCAGGTTCTGCTTCAGGCTTCCTGGTGCCAGCCTTGCAATCAGAACACCTACAAACGCCATCCCTGAAGCACGTCTCCATCCTGGACTTCAGCAACTCTGAAAATACCATCTGCAAACAGACAACAACCACACATTTACAACTCATGTTGACTTTTATGGCCATAGAATCTCACAGGGGCCGGTGTTTAATCTAACTCCCACTCTCAGCATGTTGAGGTAAAGCCCATCGTTCCCACCTAACACACAGGAAAAGTGGTTCAGAGGAACTGCCCATTTGCCCATTTGCTCATAGTGAAGAAAGGAACAAATGGAAAGACGTGGAAGCCAGGACTCCCACACTCTAATGTTCTGACACGAAGGGTACCATTAACAACACTGAGCCTTTAACATTTGCTCCCTGGCTTTCTTAGGATTCAAAGACTGAATTATAAATGGCGAGAACAAGAGGTCAGATAAGAGCGCGACAGGAGAAATGCACCACTGGATTCGGCCCTAGAAGAAGGAGTGTGCAGGAAGTTCAGTACACCTCCAGCTCTCTTGCTCACATTTATTTCAGGAGCCAAGAGCTACAAAACATTGTTCCCGCCGGGCGGTGGTGGCGCACGCCTTTAATCCCAGCACTCAGGAGGCAGAGGTAGGTGGATCTCTGTGAGTTCGAGGCCAGCCTGGTCTACAAGAGCTAGTTCCAGGACAGGAACCAAAAAGCTACGGAGAAACCCTGTCTCGAAAAATCAAAAAACATTGTTCCCTATGTTGTGTCCACATCTGTCTCCTTGCAGGCAGGCTGCCCTCAGCTGGCATCTGCCAGACCCTCGAGACTTCCCAGAAATCCCATAACTGGATTGCTTGGCCACCAGTTCTACCAGTGCCTGGTATTCCAGTGCCTGTTCTGTAAGGCGCCATGCGGGCCCTTGGCGTGGATGCCGCCCTAAGGGGGGAGTCGAGAAGATAAGACAATTATGTAAAAGTGAAGAAACAGCCAAGAGATAAAGACAAATGCAGCCCAGAGACAGGAATGGAGGCCTAAGAGGCTGTGAGCAAACGCCAAGGACCTTGTAAAATATGGTCATTTACCGTAAGGGCCCAGACCAATCAGAGACCAGACTGTCTTAGGCTGCGGTGGTATAGAGGGTTTATGGAAACACTCCAATTTGATCTTCTTGAAAGGGAGAGTGCAGAAACAGAGAGAGAAAAAATATTCTAGATAAACACAACATGGTTCAGAAAAAAAAAGGACTACAGAAGACTGGAGTTCCTATAAAGCGGAATGCTGAGAGTCAGTGCTCTGCCACAGGCAGGCTTCCAGCTGGCATCGCTGGAAGACCCTTCACCTCCTGTGTCAGGAAGTCCAGAGTTCTAGTAGCTTCCAGTGTTGTCTCAGCCTGAGGCATGCAGCTACACAGAAAGGGTTTTGTTGAAGTCAGTCTTGTCAGGAAGTTAAAGCAGAGGGTGGGGATGGTCCTTAAATACAACTGACCACCCAGAGCTACTACCACTCAGCGAGCGCCGAACACAGTCCCATGTATTTCACCCTTGAAACAGACCTGACAGAGTGCCTCAGTAAGAGCCATTCAAAGCTAGACTTAGAAAATCCTTCATCAGTAGAGCATCTTCCAAGGGCCTGTTCACATGCACAAATCAGGGGGCCTGATCAGAAGGGTGCTCTCGAGCTGCAGATTCAGCAAGGACACTCATGCTCGGCCCCTGCTGTGGATGCCTGTGTCCACTAAAGCCAATGCCTGCTAAGAAGTTCCCAACATGATACAGAGAAGAAGTGAGAGCAAACAGATCAGCTGTCATGGTTCCCTCTGATGGCCCAGAGAAGAGCACCTATACCAGAGCTCAGGACTAGAGAAGGAGAATCTGGAGATATTCTGAACACACCACAGTGAGCTGCTTTGGTCAAGATGAGACCAAAGCCTCTCACACTCAGGGATGAGGTGTCTCCCTCATCAATGCCAATATTATCTCTAAAATGACTTGGACAACTTTGCCAGTTATAATACAACTCTATGAAGTGAGTCTATAGCGTGGCATCTGATTTTGGAGGGGGGGGGGTTCAAGGCAGGGTTTCTCTGTGTGGCTTTGGTGCCTGTCCTGGAACTAGCTCTTGTAGACCAGGCTGGCCTTGAACTCACAGAGATTCACCTGCCTCTGCCTCCCCGAGGAAAGGCACTTGACACCACCGCCCAGCCATGGTATCTGGTTTTCACCTTCTGTGTGTTAGACATGTTCTAGGAACTAGAGATGCGGAAATGGGCAGGGCAAGGGCTTCTCTTTAAAAGCCTTTGTAAGCAAACATCTGAAGGACAGAAAGTGATGCCAGAGAGTGCAACATCTTGAAGAGGTGGCTTAGGAAAAACCTGAATGACAAGAAACCACCAAAGGCCTGGGGGAGAATATCCAGGGAGAAGGATGGACAAAGGCAAGAAGCCTGTAGTGTTCAACAAACAAGGTAGCAGCTGGTGTCGATGGAAACAGCAGTGTCCACAAGAACTTGTGAGCCAGGTTATCCAGTCTGGCAGACCCAGCAAGGTGGCTTGTCAAACTGACAGAATGTGACACTTCAGGGACTTATCTGGCCACTGTATAGAGAAGTGACCGGAAGGAGACAAAGGGAGCAGAGTGAGGAACCAGTTAGGAGACAGGCTCCATAATCCAGGGGGACCATGGGGTTGCACAGGTGAGAATGCAGGGATGACACCTGGCTCTGAGTGCCACTGTATTGTGACACTTACTGAAGCAGCAAAAACTGGAAGAGAAATAGAGATAGCTACAAGCAAGATCATGTCTACACATTTTTATTGTGAGGAGGAACTTTTGAAAATGTGCATCCTTGCAGGTGGAGTCTAACGCATCCCTAATGCATCCAAGCAATGATTAAGGATGAGTCAGTCTGGCTGGACGAAGGCTACCCAGAGAGCTGATAAGTTATTTCTGGGAGTGTCTGTGAGAATGTTTCTAGAGGAGATTACAGTGGAATCTAGAGTGAAGAGTCGCTCCTCACCAAGATAGGGAGGCATTTTCCAAACCACTGAGGGCTCAAACAACAGACAGGCAGAAGGGCAAATTCATTCTCTCTCACCCTCTTCTGCCTCATCTTCTCATTGGGTCCATTCCCAGCCCCTTTTAGGTGGGGCATCTCAACTGTCATTGCCGGCCCTCAAACATGAGACCTCTTGGTTTTTGAACCTTTGAACTATATCACTAACTCAACCTCAGCACCAATATCTGTTATTATTCTAGGTTTCCAGATACACCAAATCAATACTGTTCGGAAATATACAAAGAGAGATTATGGCATCAGACATGGTGGCTAATGCCTAAATCATAACATTTGGGAAGCTGAGGTAGGCAGACTGCCCCAAGTTTTAGTTCTAAAATAGCCTAGGCTACAGAATGAGACATTGTCTCAAAAATCTTTTTTAAAAAAAAGATAAAATAAAAGGGAGATTACAGAAATTAGCTGGCATGGTTATAAAGATAATATGCTAATAAACTGGAAATCGCCGTAACTAGTGATAGGGAACTAGCTCCTTTAGACACAGATAGTTGACTCCGAAAAATACCTGCCCCCACACACAAAGCACAAGCATGCAGATGATGGGACCTCTCCATTACCCTCTAATTCCCTGTAAGATCCACACCAGGATGTCATCTGCTAGAACTCTAACTTCAGGGACTGAGCTTCGGTCCATCTTACAGTGTCTCCCAACAGTTCCATTTCCTGTGTCTTTTCTATGCCTTTCAGGGCTCGTGTAAACAATAACATTAAGAACACAAGTAGGAAAGAAAACAAACAGAAAAGTACATGTGGGCAGGCAGCATTACTTTTAAAACAGGACACTGGTGCTTCCTGAAAGGGAAATCCAGAAGCCACCCACTGAGCTATTTCAGGGGCCTCTCCCCTTTCCCATGTGTCCAGGATTAGGATAGAATGTAACTATGTCCTCCTAGTCACTGATGCACACTCATGAGGTGGAAAAGCGCATTCCTCGTCTTCCTTTATGTTACCTGGTGCTGCTACAGTAGCAGCAGCGCCTTAGCCGGCAGGCACTGGTCCTAGAAGAACACACTCAGGCTACAGCTCTGGGTCATGTGACAGAGTGGCAGGAGGACTCAGGGAAGACAATCACGCCAGTACATCAGCACATTCTTGGCTGGCCATTAATGAGATGCTTGAACTAGAGCTGGTCAACTTTCAGGGTATGATGGGGAACAACATCCAAAGAAAAGCAATCCAGGTCTTGGCTAAACTTGACCACTCTTCCAGGGCCATCCTTGAGCGTTTTTATGGTCAAGGGGGTCCAGGAAGCATCAGCCCCACCATATCTCCCAGTAAACCCTAACTCTCCTCATCATCACCCCCCTCATCTGCCTCTCTATGAGTCCCTCTTATATGCTGGGCTTTTCATATTTCTTACTATAGCTCCAATTAAGTGTTTTCCTTTATAAGGGTTATCATGACCATGGTGTCCCTTCACAGCAATAGAAACACTAACAAGACATTTGTGTTTGTTTGGGGTTTGTAGCAAGGTTTCCCTGGGTTACCCAGGCTAGCCTGGAACTCAAGACTCTCCTGTTGGAGCTTCCTAATTGCCATCATACACAGGATTTTATCTCCTTTTCCCTGGACATCTGTACATACTGTGGTGTCTAAACACCTCCCTGCTCTGAGCACCTACCTTTAAATGGGTTTATTAATCATTTACTGATCCCCCCACTTACAATGTACCACGGAAAGCTGAGAACAGTGGCATACAACAAAGGCTGCTGCAGGATTGTGAAATCAAAAGTGGTTAGACAGATCTAAAAAGAAATCAGTTTAGATAACAATACAGTGGAAACCATATCTTTATGGTGGGCTCAAATCTAAAATCAATAATATAGCAAAAGCCACACAGTACCTAAATTCTCCTTGGAAATCTCCAGGTCTGACCATTACTGTAAAATGTCTGATAGTGAACAAAAATTACTGCTCTTGTTTGGCTGGTTTGCTGTTTACCTCTTTTGGGTGGGGTTACTTATGTTCATCTAGCTGCATTTCTGAAACCTAAATGCATCACAAGCCAGACTTTACCCAAACCATATCATCATTACTTTGTTCTCTTCAAAGGACATCTGTTGTAGGGTTGGGGGCGGGGTTCCTTCATATTTATCCTCTCTTCCACACCTGTCTCCTGTCAAAGTCAACCCTCTTGACAAAAGCCGCCACTGGCCAGAGTGCACACGGGGAACTCTGTAGAATTTCCATTCTACAGTCTCACTCCTGCAAGCTTTGTCTAGATAATGAAATGGAGGTTGTAAAGAGGTTAATGTGATAGCAATCTTACTACACTACATAAAATCAATAGTACTCTCCTTTTCTAAGGTCTCGACAATTTAAGCAACTACTTTTTGCCTATAAGACAAGTGTGCGTTCCTGAGCATCATTTATCATCCCAGGTTCTTTTAAAAAAAAGTCATTGGCAGATGTTTCTTGCCTGTGTATCTTTGGTTCCATCTGAAGGTAACGTGAGCCTTGTTGCACCAGGACCACTCTGCCTTCTAGAATGAAAAGTGCTGTTTTACAAGGAATGGTAAAAGGGCTTTGATGCATCTGCTCAATAGAATAGCATGTGCTAAACTACTTACATGAGGCTGCCATCCTTTATTTTATGGAAACAAGGCCACCTTGCCCACCTACCCAAAATGGCACTGAGTCAACTCTGCTCTTTACAGTGAGCTCAAGCTAAGACCATCCAAGACAACAAGGCATAGTACTGAACATCAGAGATAGTCCTGAACAGACACCCCTGCAAAGAGACTCTTTCATACTTCCAATATTATTCTTTTTATGCTCTTGAGGAATCATCTCTAAAATTGTGTAAACTCTTACACATAATAGTGTAAACATTTTTACATTCAGCTTTTTATAGACACTCATCACTGCCTTCTTTCTTAAAAAGCATGGTAGTTTATGGAAATTATTATTTGGTATCAATATTTAATGTCCTCACAGTCTCAAGGAACTGCACAAAACTTCAGCTCTGTCCCATCCATCCCATTCAATCAACTTGTCAGCCCATGAGTCTGGTTCTCCTAAGGTGGTCCTCAGGCCCAGGCTAGGGAAGGGACAGTTTTCCAGGCTACAGTGGGCCCCATTCGAGTGAGCCTTTTTGAACATCTTTAAAGCCCCCTTGAGATCTTGATCACATCACCCACTTAACTGTAGTTCTTGTAAAGAGGGCCCATCCTTCTAAACATCTGGAGACAGCAGAGAAGCATGCTGAGGCCCCGAGGGTTAGGCAGGAAGAGCAGGCCACAGAAGACAACAGAAGCAAACTGAGGAGCGCCAAGTTCAGACTCTCCCACCAGAAGGATGCTACATCCTACCCTGGTCATCTCTGAAAGGTAAGAATAATGATAAGATGCCATCTTCATACACTACCTCTGGATAGCTTTTATGATATTGCCACCCTTGCGTGCAAGGACTAGACCTTACCTTTTGCACCCTATGCTGTATTTGGCATCAACAGAGTCTCATGGGTGGATATGGCACACAACACTGTCCAGCACACAAAAGTCAATTAAGACATCTCAGCTGTAGCAATAAGGCTGTGTCATACACTGTGAGCTAAAGGTGTCATCTCAGCAAACAGAGTTTCATGCTGTCCACAATACGTCACCAAGTGAACAGCCCAAACTGAGATGGAGTCAAATCTACTTCCCAGCCATTAGATATGCTATTAATACAGAAAATACAGTCATGAACACCATCAAAACTTTCCTGGCTTGGTGCCCTAAGCTATGTCTATTCTAACTATCGTATGGCTTTTTTGTTTTTGTTTTTTTACAATAACTCAAAAAACTATGGTCTCTTAGCACGTCTCCCTTACACGGTAAATTAACAAAAAAACTGCAGATGCCTAAATGTAGCTCAGCAGGGAAGCACAAACAATGACAAATCACAAAAAGCACAAGGTGAGGTTTGAAATTCCAGCTTCGAGCCAAGTGTTTGCTTTTCTTGCATGAGATAAAGTGGGAAACATCGAGAGCCTCGATAATCTGGGTGGAGCTCAGCTATAGCATTTCAGATGCAGGCTAGTACTGTTTCAGGCCTTTGAGTGTGCTGCTCACAGCTCCAGACACTCCGTTATTCTCTGGCCAGCACTTGGGCAGTTTCTGATTCCTGAAATGGTTCACACTGCAACCTGAGCACCATGCAGACAGATGCCCTCAGCGCTCGTCCCAGTAAATGAGGGTGCACATGGCTGAGTGTTGTGTAACCCCAGCCTGGTGAGCGGGGTTTGGTTACACACTGCCAGTCACAGTTCAGGGATATTAGCACAGCGGATGGTCCCTGGAGTGGAGGAACAACCAGGGAACATAGAGATAATGAAGAACTCCTCTAGAAGAATGGATGAACAAATCCAAGGAGAAAAAGGTCTGGACTCTGTGTGGTGGCAAATGGGGGGGTGGCAACATTATTTCTGGGGGGCAATGGCAGTCATAGCTCCCCATCTAGACAGAAATATCCACCAGCATCTGGAGTGGAAACAGATTATAGGAGATACCAGGTTTTAAACTAAGGCAGAAGGATATAAGTTCCATAAATAAGAAACAATTCAGTCCAGGGCCAATCTCCCAGATCCTAGTCTGGTTTTCATTTACTTTCTGGGTAACGTTGATATGCCCAACTAGGAAAACATATCTCAGGTACTAGCAACACCCATGCTTCTCAATAAAGTAGCATAGTTCCCCATCATAGTAATCAGCTAAGCCCTTGGACCAAAGGGGTTGCGAGGGCAAGCCTCCTGGACTCGAGGTAGGACCTGCTCACAAGCTGCCAACCAAGAAGATACTCTCAGCTGAGTATATGACTCCACAGTAGAGTACAAAGCCCTGGGTTCAATCTTGAGAAAAAAGTGGCTGCCTTCTACAAAAGCTTCAGAACTTTGATTCTCCATGACAGTCACAACAGTGAATGATGGAGCCATCCTAAAACGGAACTAGAGATTAAGAAAGGTACTCAATCCATGGCCAAAGCAAGCAGACAGGAACAGATCAGAGAGCATGACGTCTGACTGATAGCACTAGCACAGAAGCAAATGCACCCTCTCTCCTGCTGAATGAAAACCAGGCACCAGAGTCATGGCATACTGAAAATTTTTCTGGATCCCCAACACTGGCTCTTAGGCCAACCCCTAAGAGACCCCCATCTATATAAATGCCTTAAGCTTCCTAAGAATAGAGGCTAGAGCTGGTGACACACACCTTTAATCCCAGCACTCAGGAGGCAGAGGAAGGCGGATCTCTGTGAGTTCGAGGCCAGTCTGGTCTACAAGAGCTAGTTCCAGGAGAGCCTAGATCTTGAAGTGCCCTTCTACCCCTAATAGCCACACACTAAGAGGAACCATTCCAGTTTGCTCTGTTTCTGTGATCAGATACAACTTAGGGGAAGAACGGATCTACACTTCTTGATTACAGTTTGTCATATGGGAGAGCTAAAGCAGGAACTTGAGGCAGAAACATGGACAAACACTGCCTGCTAGCTCACTCAGGCTTGAGGAGCTTCTTAAGCAGCCTGGACCACCTGTACCAGGACAGTGCCATCCAGAGTGGCCTGCTACATCCCCCAATTGAGATCCCTTTTCAGATGACCATAGGCTATGCCACAGGAACAGTTAAATTTAACCAGACAGTCATGTCAACATGACTGTATATAGGCGGCCTGCCTCACTACACACTGCAGGTCTGAGGTGACTATTAGGCCTCCAAGCCAGAGCCTCAGAAGTCTGTGTTCTCTGCATACCAGAAAGAAGGCAAGCACATTGTAACCACAAAGTTTCTCCATGATACTGGTGCTTTGTGAGGTGCTTTGTCACCTGAAGACTGGCCACCCAGCACATAATGAATAAACATCCAGAGCTCCCATCCTGGCCTTCAGGATGACCTACACTGTCTTAACCCAGGCCAGTGATTCTCAACCTGTGGCTCTCAATCCCTTTGAGGGTTGAATGACCCTTTCACAGGGTCACCTAAGACCATAGGGAAGCAAAGGTATTTACATTATGATTCATAACAGTAGCAAAATTACAGCTATGAAGCAGCAATGAAAATAATTTTATTGTTGGGGGTCACCCAGCATAAAGAAATGTATTAAAAGGTGGCAGCATCAGGAAAAGTTGAGAGCCATTGCCCTAGAATGTGGCTTTTCCAACAAGGTGACATCTCCTAAAGACATGACATCATCACCTAAGACAGTTCACCTGTTACTTTTCCCAAACAATCCTCCGAAGGTTACATAGATTTTTATTCAGGGCTTACAGCAAAGTTCAGTGGCATGCACGTGGTCTCTGTCACCGGTGTCTATAGCCTTCACACTCATCTTGCAAAAGTGAAATTCTGAATCCATTAAACTCTCTCCTGCCCTTCCAGTGACCACACCATTCCACTTTGTCTCCGTGACTATGACTATTCTAGAGGCCTCATATACTACGTTGACTCATAATATATTCATCTTTTCATAACTGGCTTATTCCACTTTACCAAGCACATCTTGGTGCAGAATGTGTCAGATTTTGTTCAAAGCTGATTATATCCCGTTGTATCTGTCTGCTGCATCTTGTCAGTCTGTTTGTCCTTGCAAAGGACACCCGAGTGATTTCCTTATGGCCGATGTGACTAATGCTGTTCTATAGCCTCCTTTCCGATTTTGCTTTCACTCACGTTCACTACCAAACTCCCTGGCTGGCATGACAGGGATGTCCCTTCATCTTTTCAAAGACCATTTTAGGGTACCAGGTAGAAAGTCTTTCCATTTGATTTTTAAATCATAAGACATTTATTAATGCCATTATACTTGTGGGTAACTATATGCCCCTGGATTAACTTACTTGTATTTATACATAAATTTAAGTGGACCATAAATCAATGTAACACAATTCTGTGAGTTTCTAAATCTGAGTCCATGGACTCAGATTTAAGACCACAGTTGCTATATCCAGATGAGTGTTCCCCGTCGATGCTCTGTGGTTATTGGACACTGAGAACATCCAAACAAAGTTAACAGTGACTGCACAATCACAGCTAGAAAGAAGCCAAACAAAACTGGCATCCAGGGCCAGCAAGACAGCTCAGTGGGTAGAACACTTGCTCAACCTTAGTCTAACAATCTAAGTTCATTCCCTGGAGCCCAAGTAAAGATGGAAGAGAACTCCGCAAAGTTGTCCTCTGACCTCCACACAGTGCCAGTCCCCACCACACAAATACACAAAAATAAATCTAAGAGATGAACCCCCAGGGCGACACATCACCGAGAATGGCGGTACACCAGAAAATCCCTGTCCTCTCCGGTTTATTTTTTGACTTTTGTATAGAGAAAGCCTGTCATTCAAGCACGATGGTTCTGCCAGTGGAGATGAGAATCTAAAGAGCGCATCATCAGGTGTGAGGCCAGTGTCCGAGGCAGTACAGATGGGCTGTATCCTTTGCCTCTGCCCTCAGCAGCCAGCCTCAGAGAAATGGTTTATTTGGATGTATGGGATCTAGCACACTGATCCTAAAAATCACATTTTAAAAGCACTGCCATTGCTTTGGTGCACGAAGCTTGTTTCAGTCAAACATGTACACACAGGGCAAACAGACTGACAGCAAAGAGACATTAGTTTCAGACTGAGTAGACATTTGTTTTCCTTATTTTACAAATAAACATCAGCCCTCACTAGGGAGCAGAGGCAAATTGAGAAGGCGATTAAGTCTGATGAGATGAGGTCAAGCAGTTATCTTCCTTTGATGCCCTAATACTTCCTTAATACTAATTTCACACAACAAAAGAACTCAAGGTCTGAAGATCCCTTTGACAGCCAGCTGGTCCTGTCTCTCACGCTGGCTTCTATGCTCACACAGATGCTGCACTGCATTAGTTCGCCCAAGTAAACACAGAAAGGATGCTCTAAATCTTCGGATGGATACCACGATGCCTATTAGCTTCTCTGAAGAGTGAAACTGATCCCATTGCTAATTTTTCTTCCCTGGTTTACTGTTGCTGCCTTTCAAGGCCTGCTCTGCTCAGTCTCATGTGAGGTGTGAAGATTCACATCTATCTCTCCTCTCACCATGAAAAGATCTGTAAAGTCTTAGTGAGAAGCTTAATGAGAACTTGTAAGTCCATAGGAGACTGAAAGATCATGCCTTTGACACAGGGTGACCTTACAAAGGCAGGGATATATACATGACCAAAATTATGGGAGCCATTCGAAGTCAAAAACAAGGCTGCTTTATACTTTCACATCCACCAAGGTTGTTTCCCTGCTATTTCAATTTCCAACTATGCTAACCCTTTGAGAGGTGTAAGAGAAAAGAAAAACGCCATTATCTACTGCCTTGGTCACTTTTCTACCACTGTAACAAAATAAACACCACGACCTAAGCAACTTACAAAGGAAAGCATTTGACTGGGGACCACGGATACAGAGGGTAACAGAGTTTGTGACCATCATGGCAGGAAGCATTGGCCGCAGGAAAGCAGCCATGCAATGGAGCAGGATCTGACCCACAGGCATGAGGAAGAGGGAGTGAGCTGAGAATGATGCGAAGCCCACCCCAGTGACACATCCTTCATCAACACCTCCTAACCCTTCCCAAATGGCTCTGCCAACTGGGTCCCGGGTATAAAAATGAGCCTATGGGGCCATCCCCATTCAAGTCACCACCATCTACTGGAAGGAACTCCCCACTTTATAGTTTTAGGCAAGTCTGAGAAGAAATTTCTTAGAGGAAATAGATTGGCCTTCTGCTGGAGACCTAAGCCAACACCTGACCCAAGTACGGCAGAAGATAAGGTTAAGGTAAAGGTGGTTCCTTGTCAAAAAGAGTCATGGCCTAGAATAGGAATGGAGGATTGTAGAGAGAAGTTGAACCAAACCAATGACATTTGCTTCGTGACCACAGAATGCCAAATCCCATCTTGGGAAAGTTGAGGATCATGAACATATGATTCAATACACGTTTTCAAGGAGAGCAATTTTCCAAATATACACATTCGACCACTAATTGCATACACAAAAGACAAATTGCCTGTGCTCTCAAAGCTTTCTATTCGGCTTTGAAACTTCTGCTCAGCTCAGTGACTCACGTTCTTCAGGACTTTTAGATATTTTGTGAGATTATAAATTACAATATTTCTCCCACATTAGAGAAGGAGCAGATGGCTCTATATCCGGATCTAGAGCTAGCTGCTCCTTCTCCAGCACTATGTCTGCCTGTATGCCACCATGTCCCCTGCCATGATGACGATGGACTAAACCTCTAAAGGTTTAAAGACGCCAGCCCCGGTTAAATGCTTTCTTTTATAAGAGCTGCCATGATCATGGCGCCTCTTCACAACAATAGAAAACTAAGACAGACATTGGTACCAGGAGTGGGGTATTGCTGCGACAGGCCTGATCATGCTGCTTGTTGGCAGAATGTGGCCTTTGGATTAGGAAAGTAGTTGAATACTTTAAGGAGGACTCATAGGAGTGTGGAAGGCACTGGTGCTGAGAGCTATGTAGACTATGGCAGCGCAGCTCAAGAGCTTTCATATGAGGAAATGGCCCACAGAGCCTTCTTGTAATATGTTGGTGAAGAATGTAGCTGTTTTCTGTCCTTGTAGGGTTTCAAATTAATGGCATTGCAGGAGATTTCAAGACAACTTTGTCATGTGGTTATTAATGGTCACTCTTATGCAAATCTATAATGAAGAAGAGCAAGCTGAGGAAGGAAAAATACAAAATGAAAAGTTTGAGGAGAAAAGGAGAACCAGGAAGTGTAATAGAGCTAAATCCAGTGCCCAAGTAGATTTAAAAGTTTAAAGAAAAGCCTAATGCCAAATGGGGTAAAGGGAATGATGACCTCAGGACAAGACCCCATCTAGCTAAGCTTCAAACTTGTGAAAAGGAATTTTTTAAAAAAGCTTAAGGAGTGAAGGAAACCATGGAAAACATAAAGTTGGTGACATGAAGGTGAGGGAGCAAGTTCCACCCCCAGCAACCAGAAGAAACTGGCAGCTTCAGCCATGTGGTTTGGCTTTAGAGTCAAGGATACAAGAAAAGGATTGTGAAATATTCCTCCAAGGCTAAGGAGAGCTGCTGAGACCAGGTGTGTGTTAGGGGTGTCCCTGCATGAAGGCCCAGAGATGCCATTGTGTGAAGCTGTGAAGGAGAAGTCTGGATTGCCTTGGAGACCCCAAGATGTTGGAGACGCCAGAGTCATGGGATCCCTGCCAAGGAGAGCTGTTAACGGGGAGTGGGATCAGCCCCAGAGAGAGAAGGGTGTTGCAGTCAGCAATGTTGAAAGGAGCTGGAGATCTGAAGAGTGCTTTGACTCTAATATGGAGACTCAGAGTTTGGAGCTTGCCCTGCTGGTTTTCAGATTAGTTTTGGTCCAGTATTTCTTCACTATGGTCCCTTTCCTCCCTTTTGGGATGGTAATGTATATCCTGTATCATTGCATGTTTGAAGTATGTGATCTTGTTTTTGAGTTTGATTTTTATAGAGGCTACAATTAAGAGACTGCCATGAATCTCAGAAGAGACTTTAAACTTTTAAACAGGGACAAGGCTGTAAAAGACTATGAGGGCTTCTGAAGTTGGAATGAATGCATTTCTGCATTATGAAATGGTTACAAGTCTCTGGAGGCCAGGCAGTGGGATGTGGCGGTTTGAATTAGAATGGACATCATAAACTCATAGACTGGAATATTTAGACCCCAGGGAGTGGCATTATTTAAAAGGAATAGGAGGTGTGGCCTTATATGTCACTGGGGGTGGGCCTTGAGGTTTCAAAAAGCCCATTCCAAGCCTAGAGTTGGAGTGCTGCCTGTGGATCTGGATGCAGAACTCTTAGCTTCTTCTCCATCACCAGGTCTGCCTGCACGCTGCCATGTTCCCTGCCACGTTAACGGACTAAACCTCTGAAACTGTAAGCAAGCCCCAATCAAATGCTTTCTTTTGTAAGAGTTATCGCGGTCATGGTGTCTCTTCACAGCAATAGAACTATGACTAAGACAGAAGGTCATACTATATAGCCATTAAAAATGATAAACATTGGCCAGGCATGGGCATACTGATAAACATCAACACCCAGAAGGCTGAGACAGGAGGATAATCGGGAGTTAAAGTCCATCCCAGGCTGCATAGCAAGTTTTAGGTTAACCTCAGAAATACAGCAAGATTCTGTCTCGAGTAAAAAGAAAGAGTAAAACTGCCTTTGTGCCTCAGGAAAAGTAGCCAAATATTATTATTTAGAATAAATATAAAACTTGGATTTCATTTACCTTTTAAATATGTATTATAACTCTAAAGCAGCATTGACTACTATAAACAAAGTAGAACTCACACAACTAAAACTGTAACTCAATGAGACTCCTTGGTGAGCATGCCCATGACCCTGAAAAATATAATACAATAATATAATAAAAACATATAATACAAATTATAAACACAAGATATAAAAGAAAATATTTTGAGATATGGGTGTCACTATGTAATCCTAGCTGTGGAACTCCCTGTGTAGATAGGGCTGGCTTCAAACTTACAAAGATCCACCTGCCTCTGTCTCGCAAGTACTGGGATTAAAGGTGTGCATCACCATGACCAGTAAGAAATATTTTCTAATAAGCATCTTAAGAAAAACTAAGTCGCCGGGCGGTGGTGGCGCATGCCTTTAATCCCAGCACTCGGGAGACAGAGGCAGGCAGATCTCTGGGAGTTCGAGGCCAGCCTGGTCTACAAGAGCTAGTTCCGGGATGGGCACCAAAGCTACAGAGAAACCCTGTCTTGAAAAACCAAAAAAAAAAAAGAAAGAAAAAAATAGGTCAATTAAAATATTTTACCCGTGTGTGTGTTCATAATTTCAACACAATTATTAATTTAAGAAAGGATTTTTATTCTCCTTTTTCTTGATAAGTCTTGGAAATCTGGTAGTTTACTCTGACAGCTCATCCCAGCTTGAACCAGCATCTTTTCAAGTGCACAGTAGCCACATGCAGTTCCTCTTCCCGACAATACTCCAGAAAATCTACGTAAGTTAATAGTGGCTGCTTCAGTAACCAGACAAAGGGTCTTTGTCTTTCCTATGAATTGCTGCAATAATCATTTCTATCGGGAGGAAAAGGGGAATCGTATGAAAAAAAATGCTTTTTAATTTTCTTTTTAAAGGATAAATTTAAAACTTTCCAATTGTTCTTGTTCCTTGTTTCCCTGGGAAGGGAACAGGAGCGTCTTCTCCCAAACCAGGATGGTCTATACCATTTGTGCTTGGCAACTTAGTCAGTTCCCCCTTGCTATTAGTACCAAGGGTTGGAAGGAAAGGGCCCCAGCGCTGTAACCACAACAGTCACAGCACTTTTAACTAGAGGGGGTGCTATAGGGGGAAGCAAGCCAAGGAACAGTGCCTTGTATGGTATGTGCTGGAAATAGTGCATGGATTAGCACATAATCTTCCAGTGACCTTCTCATGATGCAGTTTTTCACAAAAGTCAAGACTTAGAAAAAGTATCTACTTCAAGGCATCAGAGCTGGAAATCTCAACGTTCCATATCTGCGGTGGTCCCCAGCAAGATCATGACCGCAAAGGCCCGGGCTGCCCCACACCAAAGCATTGCCCTTATTAACAGGGCACTAAGAGACAGCTGTGTCTTCCCAAAGAAGATTCCAGATACTGTCTATACTATTATGAAATCTCAACTTTGATCTCTTTTCTAAACTACTTATATCTCAAATAATTTTCACTTACACAAACCACTGTTCCTCCAAACTCCCCGTGCTGAAATCCAGAGTCATCCTTGACTAGCTTGATTTCCTATCTCTGTCCAGTCTCCAGCTGAACCGGAACACCCTCCCATCTTTCCCTTGCTCATCATGAAACAGCAAGTCCTGTCTCGGGACTCTCTAAGGAGGAAGAGCAGCAGCGTACACATAGTACCCAGATCCTAAGATTTTAAGTTCCATTCTTTGTTGCTGTTTTTTTTTCCTTTTTTTTTTATTCTTTTTTAATTAAAATTTCCACCTGCTCCCTGTTTCCCATTTCCCTCCCCTCCTCCCAAATATTGCCCCCTCCCCCCACTTCCCTCCCCCATCCCCACTCCTCTTCTCCTCCCCTTTGTTTTTTTGTTTGCTTTGTTTTTCAAGACAGGGTTTCTCTGTGTAGTCCCAGCTGTCTGGAACTCCATCTGTAGACCAAGCTGACCTCAACTCAGAGATCCACCTGCCTCTGCCTCCTTAGTACTGGGATTAATGGCATGTGCCAACACTGCCCAGCCTTAAGCTCCATTCTTTAAAGGAAGCTGACAGACAGCACCCAGCCAAAGGACCACTGGTTCCAGGTCACCTGCAATTGGGAACAGAGGTTGAAAAAAGTGGGGGGACTTTTAGCTATAGACAGTTGGGAGAAACCATTATGTCAGGCGGCCAGTGCCCTGGGAAAGAAGACTGGGTGGAGTGGGTGGATCAAATGTCTTCACCTTGCACAGGCCTCACCCACAGAGACGAAGTGCCTTGAGTTGCCTGGCATCCACCCCAACAAGGCACTATGAAGTATGCACTAATTTGGGTTCCCATAACCATTTCTGTCAAAGAGATGCTGTCAGGGCAGTGTTCTGGCAAAGTGTGTGAGGCAGGGGGCAGAAAAAGGAAGGAAACCAAACAAAGTATAATCTGAGAAAAGTCCCAAGCTGATGAACCCTGCAAAAAGGAGTTCTGCAATGGCGCAGGTCACATCTTAAGGCTATTCCAAGTCCCAAGGTACTGGGGGTGGGGGATAGCATGGTCACCTTCCCACTAGTCACAGACTGTCATCCTGTATGGAGGATTCAAACTTTCAGGTTCTCAGGAAAAGACAGTTACAAGTATTGTCAGAGTGGCACAGAAGTAGTTGACTGAGAGTACCAAGACACTAATAGGGAAGAGAGCACAAGGGAACTAAGGCTGACATGGACAGCATCTGTTGTCAAGGATCTTCAAGACCTCTTTTTTTATTTATTTATTTATTTATTTATTTATTTATTTATTTATTTATTTATTTTTAATTTTCAAGACAGGGTTTCTCCATAGCTTTTGGTTCCTGTCTTGGAACTAACTCTTGTAGACCAGGCTGGCCTCGAACTCACAGAGATCCGCCTGCCTCTGCCTCCCGAGTGCTGGGATTAAAGGCGTGCGCCACCACCGCCAGGCTCTTCAAGACCTCTTCAAGGTCTGAAATATCATCTCGTTTCAGGATGAAGGGCAACACAGATGGCAAGAGTAAGGACCGAATTGTCTTCCAGTGGTGAGGGGGCGTGCGGTGAACCAGAATTTAGGAAAACCTGTTTGTTTGAGGTATAGGCAAATGAAAGCTAAGAGACACTCCCCTAAATCACATGGATTCTGTCTCCAGGGAGTAGCATTCCTCTCAGAACTCTTAGTAAAGGCTCCTGGTTCGAGGCTGATACTCAGAAGGTATGTCAGCCAACAGTGCAAACTATGGCAGCCCCCAGAGAGCCACTGCCAGGGCGGAGGTGTTGTCCAGCAGTAGAGCTCCCGCCTAGCCTAGGCATGGCCCTCAATCCCACCCCCAGCACTGCAGAAAATGGAAACATATGCACACACTGAGTTTTGCATTAGACTGCATGGATACAACCTGTCATTTAAAAGCTAAGCAAGGGAAAGGATTATCTGAGAGTACTGTCTCAACACCAGTGACCTTCCAGTCAGTCTGCCAACTATAATCAAAGTAGCAAACATAAGATGTCTTTATTTAAAACACTAAAAAGCAGTGTTTACATTTTGTACCCAGAATAATCCTCTATAGATTGCATGACTCAGTCTGAGACTAAAGGCTATGCATAGTTTAAGACCAGGCTGTCTTCTGCAAACATCATATCCCTATGCTATTACATACTTGGGCTTCCTTCTGGGGCCTGTCCAAATCAAGCCCACATTGTGTTTTCTAGGGGTTGGAAAACCAAGCACTAACATATGTCATATAGTGAGCTCTTGTGACAACAGAGCCTATTGTCTGCTCCACCTTTCTCTAAGAGTCAATGAAGATGACTCACCTTGATGTCACTCTGAAAGTGTCTGACACTAACTGATTTTCCTTTACCAGCCTCACTGCAAAGAAAGCAGTTCCTCAAAGATAAGGGGCTGGGTATTCTAACATCAGAGTCTTTGTTAATGAATAGTGCTCTTCACCAGTGAGAAAAGTCACACACAAACACACACACACACATGCACTCATACACACTACATAGCGTATGAGCCTAAAGCTGAAGAGGGAAAAGGGGTGGAGAGAGAAATCCTTGAGAGATCAGAAATATACCAATAAACCAAACTATTGCCCATAACTATTTAATGCCCACAGGTTATGTACACCTTATATAATGTTTTATACTCCAATAACATCTCCCAACTAAGGCAATAGGCACAATCAATAAAATTTCCATCCCAAACATTTAAAAATACTGTTGGCATACAGGATAATTATTTCCATCATGTATAATATATTAAGGTGTGTAACTCAACCCAGTGTTTGACCCATGAGGAAAGCCCACTAGTAGGTTAAAAATAGAAGGGAACATTGGCTATTTCAATAATACAACAAAATTAACAAATCATCTGCCCAAGAAACAAAGTGTTTCTGTATAATTCATGATTCACACTCAGAATCCTGCCTGAAAAGCAGGGTTACAACAGTTAGAAAAAGCCCGGCGGTTTCTCATACTGAAAGGGCAATGGCAACCCAACCAAGAAACCTGGAAGCTATCCAGTCATGGTGGCATATGCCTTTAATCCCAGCACTTAGGGGGCAGAGGCAGGCGGATCTCTGTGAGCTCAAGGCCAGCCTGGACTACACAAAAGTCAGAGCTACACACCCTGTCAACAAAATAAAACACCCGGGAGGCTAGTACTCAGTCACAGAAAATCTTCTTGACTTCAGATTCAATAACTTAACAATAACTGAGAACCAGAAATCCACTAATGGCAGAATTCTGTTCATTTTTGCTTTAATTATTCCAAACACTCCCACCAACAAAGATACTTGATTTCTTAACTAGTTCTTTCAGGACCGGGGGTTTTGTCCATAGACAGATAACTCAAAAAAACACTGAACTTGAAACACTCCAAATTCAGACTCCCAGTAATTTACCATCCCTGCCAGCATGGACTATATTCACATCTAAGTAAAAATCAAATTGTTTCCCCTCCAAGTGGTCTACTTGAAAAGAAATTCGGTATAAATGCTTTTGTTTCTCAAAACTAGATCTCCAAAGTTTCCGTGTATTCAGAAAGTCATTAGCTTCATAAGGCAGCAATTAAATGCTGTCTGCTCAGGGACTTCAGGACTTGGTGCGGTTTCCGTCTCTCTGGTACTCGCTGTTGCATCGCACACGGTCACGGAACACGGCTTCGGCTCTGAACACTCCATGCAGCTCAGGTTGTTTTTCTCTGCCTCACCGCTTTCCAGCCTCCCGACCAGGTTCTGTTGAGCCTCTCAGCGCCAGAGCTGCAAGCTGAAAGGCTCCTCCCCTAACTCCCACGGGTAAAAAGGGTGGCGTGCATTTCCCAAGCTGGAATTGCTAGAGTTCCAGCCCTGCCTAGCACCTTCTCTACCCTTCTCAAAGAGACTCGTATCTGTCGTGCTCTGGAGTTCCTGGTGACCCCAAAGGCAATCCAGGACGGGCCCCCAAACAGGTTTCACCCTCTTTCATAACCACTGGATGAACTTTAGCCCTTGGTGACCCGGACTAGGTCCGCAGAAAAGAAGAGATTTCAATATTTTTCAAACTAAGATGGTCGGTGAGCCCACGGAGCTGAAGGGCTCCCCCATGCGCTGGACACTAGCTAGCAATCGCCAGGTGAGGATGCGGAAGTTCCTCTTCCTACCCCGCCCAGACTTGTCCACAAGGCCGGTGTAACAGGAATTGCAAACTCACCTACAGGAGTGGTCTACACACAGCGCGCTTGCACACACCTACCCCTCCGCACAGAGGCGTGCAGGCAGGCAAGACTGTCAAACAGGTCCCAACCACCAGAAAAGGCGAACAAGAAAATCAGACGTCGGGATACATGGAACATTTTTTTAAGGAAGAAAGGGATGGGTGACTAAAGGCCCTGACTTGCTCACCTCGCCCCGGGACCAGGCAGAAACCAGAAGGGCTAGGGCTGCGGAGCCAACGCCTGGGAAGCTGCTGGTCACTTTACATCACCTGCCATGCGGTATCAGGAGCAGCAGCTCCTGCCGCACTTGTTCCTAATCCTGAACCGCCCCCGACCCGGGAGGGGAGCGCATACCACCCTACCTCAAAGATAACTCCATCCCTGGTCAATAATTACTCCAACCCTCCCCCAAATACCTGATAACCCCAAAAGAGCTACCTCAAAATGCCCATTGTGGGCAAATTAAGTATTGGCTTCCTGGGCCGAAGGGATTGGCGCTTCAGTTAAGAGCACTTGCAGCTCTTGCAGAGGACCCTGGTTCTGTTCCCAGAACCCACTCCAGTTCCAGGGGCTCTGACGCCCTCTTCTGGACTTCTCAGTGCACATGCAGACATGCCGGCATATATATTATACATACATATATGCATACCCATAATATATATAATCAAACTAAAACAATTACATATATATTTTTTAAAAGAATGTATTTCCCTGGGATCACCAGAAACCCCTCCAGCAACTCTCTATCCCCTCCCCCCGCCCTTACCCCTACCCTACTCCGCGCCCCTCCCACCCAGCTGACTCCTCATCCCTCTCCACTCGCAAGTTCAGGATCCCTCTGGTCGCCACACACGCACCAGGGAAGACAGGTCAACTGAGGGGCACTCGGCACTGCAGGGGACCTAGAACAGGGTCCATAAAGAGGACGTGAGGGCTGCATACCAGGTGCCCCATTGAAGCTAGTGTCTCACCCTGGCTCCTAAAGGGTTAAGACGTCCCTGTGGTTTCAGGCTCTCAGCAGGAGACCCCAAGACCGGGAGAGGACGAGAAGGGAAGGGCAAAGTGGACGTTGGCGACAGGCCCCCTGAGTGGGACGGAGCTGTGCCGCTGTCGGGGGACTCTGCGGAGCCGCCAGTAGGTGCGGCGCACTCCCGGAACACCCAAACTTTCTCCGCCACCCAAGTTGGGGGTGCCGGGGACAGAGGCCACAGAGACGCTGGCTGGGGCGTCCGAGAACCGTGGGGAAGGTGGCCCCGAGCGTGCCGTGCCGCACCTGTGTCCCGGGGCCGCACCGGGCCCGTACTCACCCGGGTGTAGAGCTCGCTGTACGACATGTCCCCGCGGATGGAGCCGGAGCCCCGGACACCTCCCGGGACGCCGGGTCGGGGCTGCGCTCTGAGGCCAGGCTCCTCGCTCGCTCGCGCGCTCTCTGTGCACCGCCGGTGCAATCTCCGCGGACCGGTCCCAGTTCCTCCGCGCTCCTTCCTCTGGTGGACCGACCTTCTGGCGCCGAAGCCCGCTCGCTCCGGCCCGCGCGACCTTTACTCCCTGGGCGGTGGCAGCTCTGGTGCTGCGTCCGAGAGTGGCGGGAGGGCGGGGAGAAGGCGCGCTGCGCTCAGGGCTCAGGTACGAGAGGAGGCGCGGACGCGCGACCAGGGAGGGAGGGAGGGAAGTGGCGTGGGGGGGGGAACCCGCGCCTCACCCGCGCCTCACCACGGGCGGCCGCCGCCGCCTTTGAGCCCTCCGCGCCCCCGCTGCCACCGGGTCCTGGGGCGGGGGGCGGGGCCGGCGAGGAGCGGCGCCCGGGTAGGTGGCCCTCGCCGCCCCCTGCTGGCCGCCGCGCGAATGCCGCACAGGTGCGGGCGGGCTGTCGCACCTGCCGCCCCGCGCTGTCCAAACCACCTGGGCAGAGGATGGGCAAAAGTGCAACGGAGACGTGAAGAGAGGGAAGAAAGTGAGGCTGAAAAGGGTCTTATACTTTTTCCCTGGATTTTATGTTTGTGTTGAACGTTTTCGTTATTAAAGTCTAATTATGCCATAGTTCTCTACTAAGGTGATTTTGATGCTCACTAAAGATCATCCTCACCAAAATGAACTCCCTGCGCAGAAATCCTCAACAGTAAAGGGGTGTTCTCCTGCGGGAACATTGTTTCACCCAAAGCCTCCTGTTAGACTACTCCTCTCAGAAGACAAAATCTCAAGCTCCCTTAGCTCCTCTCCCCCATATTCTGGGTCCCTCTGTCCTTCCTACGTCATTTGTTTATGTTTCTTCTGCCCTTGCTTTTGGCTGCCCACAACAGCTTCATATTTTTTGTTCAACTTCCAAAGAAACTTAGGGATTCTAACTCGAAAGGGAAAAGAATCAGCAGGATGGGGTGAGAGAACCGAGGTCCAGGACACTGTCTTGGGCTTTGAACCACGACAATTGACCTTGAGTGCGACTTTCAGCCAGAGGACACACTTACACGGGGGAGGGGGGGTTCTGGAACCTTCTCCCCAGAAGGTGACGCCCACCTGAA
Organism: Chionomys nivalis; assembly: GCF_950005125.1. Taxonomy (NCBI): domain Eukaryota; kingdom Metazoa; phylum Chordata; class Mammalia; order Rodentia; family Cricetidae; genus Chionomys; species Chionomys nivalis. The sequence continues at coordinate 12,731,811 of NC_080099.1, forward strand.
TTTTACAACTGGATTGAAACGTCTACTTTACCGCAGGCATTCCACATTGAAACTCATCTGGGGAGCTTTAAAAGTTCCAAAGAAGCGATCCTGCCTCCACCCCGTCCAGAATTCCGATTTGTTCGTGAGAGAAGAGACCTGAATTTTTAAGTTCCCCTGGCATTCCAAAAAAATGCTTCTTTCGGGGCTGACAGACGAAGTGACCCAAGCCTGGGCAGCTGCCATTGGCTCTGAGATAGAAGGACACTTTAGCAGCAAAAACAGAATCAGACACCCTTCTCTCAGAAGGTCTTTCCTGCAGGACGCAGAGGTAGCTCAGCAGTAGGGTACTAGCATTTGCCAAGACGTGGAATGGATTCCCAGCACCCCAACATGACACTGCAAAATTAACTCCCCCTGTAGTCCTTCTTCTTGGATTGTAGCACTTACTAAGGTGAGCCATCACTACTGAAGCAGCCACCAGCTAACCTGAGACCTTCTACATCAGTGGGCAAGCGGGGCTTTCTTAGACAGCCCAGGGCTTCACTGCAGACCCATGGAACCAGAATCACTGAAGGTCGGGCCAGAACTCTGTTCTGAGGACCATCTAAGAAAGGGTCCTCGCCTCCATCCTCACCTCTGTCCCCACATCTTACACCAGCATATCCAGACGAGCAGTCCTAACTCTCGACCAGCGACTCTCTCGTTCTCCTGGCTCCTGGCTTTTCATTCTCTTTTCCTGCTGGGCTTCCTTTACCTGGATGTCTCCACCTACTTGGACAGAGTTTATTCATAACCCATTTTCTACACATCACCATCACTTCTAAAATAGATGTCAGGCTCTCACCCTCCAGAAATTCACCTCACCTGATTTAACTCACCTGTGGTGTTGCCCTGAAGTTTTGGGGAGTTGTTGTTTGTTTGTTTGTTTGTTTGTTTGTTTGTTTGTTTTGGAAATGGGTTTTGTTTTGTTAAGTCAGGGTCTTCCTATGCAGCCAAGGCCTCAAATTCAAGTTCTTGATCTGACCTTGAAAGTACTAGGAAGGTTGTTGGCCCCTCCCCTACTACTTCCAGCTCAGGGAAAAGGATTCCCTAGAGCTCCCTGGGTGGCCCTAAGGGTGGCCAAGGTTGGGATGCAGTGCTTTAGGCTGGGGTGTAGCTTGGTGGCACAGTGCTTGCCTACCTAGCATGTATGACAGTGGTTCTCAACCTTCCTAATGCTGCGACCCTTTAATACAGTTCCTTATGTCACGGTGACCCACCCCCAACCATAAAATTACTTCACTGCTACTCCATAACTGTAATTTGCTACTGTTATTGAAATTCATTGTAATATAAATATTTGATATGGGACTCCCCAAGTGGGTCGTGACCCACAGGTTGAGAGCCACTAGTGTGCAGGGTTTGATCCCAGGAACACACACATGCAAAAGGGAGGGAGAGGGAGAAGGGACTGTTCCCTGTAAAGCATGGGATGGGGTTTTATTCTACTGCCATGTTAGTTATTGTCTCACCCCCCCCCCTTGCATCTCTTGTTTTCCCATCTTCTGTGCATCTTTTTCTGGTCCTGCTTCTTCCTCCCAGTTCCTGGAAAACTATGCCCTGTTTCCTGTAACATCTTTCTTCTTCCCTATGTCCCCTACTCCATCTCTGAGTAGATGCTCACACTCAAATCTGCTATTAGTCCTATTCTAGATTTCCACCTGCCAGACGGGCAATCCTATATATCCCGCTGGGATCTAGGGCCAACCTGAAATCCATTCCTCCTCACCGTACTCCCCTCCATCCCAACTGTCTGGTTCCCATCAGACCTGGCACAAATTAAAAGCTCAATTCATGTTGTCTGAACCAAATCACATCCCCGAGGGGCATGCTGGCCTGGGCCAGGGCTTTGTGAATGTTCAATACTACAATCAGATACGGTCATTCCCTCCTTTGAATAAGACTAATGACATTTTAAGACTTACTTCTTTCCAGAAAGCATGTTGAGCACACCACCCCGTCTCTTGTTGAAGCCTCGGTGAAGGAGACTGGGATCAGTAATCCTATCTCCCAAACCACCAAAGTCAAGCTCAAAGAAGAACAAGTGAGAAGCATTGTACACCGTAGGCCTAGGATTTGATTGCTTCCTAGAACCTAAGTGAAAAATGGGTCTTGAACTTCGTAGAGAATATCAGGATTAAGGGATGCCCAGAGGTGCAAAGTCAGCTGATTAAAGGTATGGTCAGTTAGTACAGATGTTTAATAAGTATCCTGGGTTGACTGGAACACCTGGATGTGGAAATGGGACTTCTCGAAGTAGAGCTGTTATCTGCTAAGAATGCCATGGTCCCTCCCTCTCCTGGCAGGTACACACTTAGGAATGAAAAACAGTGTTGCATTTGTACCTCTCTAGCTGTGTTCCACTACTGTGCCCTGTGCGCATGCAGTTCATATATGTCTCCTGCTTGAAGGGTCTGTAATGGGACCAAACCTGACCTGTGCTTGTCATTGTGCACACCAGGTTCATTGAGATGCATGTTGTGTCGGATAAAAAAGAAGTGCTGCTCATTGATTGGAAGAAAAGAAGGGAGTTGCCAAACAGGGCGGCTGGGTAGGGGATGATAAGCACAAACAAAGAAGGGGGAAGAGGGTGGTGGAGGCCAACTCTGAAGACTTAAGTGAAATATTTGTAACTCTGAATAAATCCTCAGAGGTAGTTAAACTCATTTTCTTTTATTCTCTCCCCCTCACACAGATTCCTATCTCCTTCCTTCCCTCTTTCATTCAAGCTACACACACATTTGTGGAAAAGTACACAAGTGTACCAGAACTTCCTGTCCCTGTCCTGACTGCAGCTGAGGGACAGGCCAGCAGACACTGGTGACAGAAGCAGAAGGAGTGTTGAGAGGGATCCAGGTTCCTCATCTATGCAGCAAAATTCTGCCTAGCTTCTCTCTCCTCCACGGAGAAGGATCCAGGTTCCACCTCTGCAGCGAAACTCTGCCTAGCTTCTCTCTCCTCCACGGAGAAGGATCCAGGTTCCACCTCTGCAGCGAAGCTCTGCCTAGCTTCTCCTCTCCTCCAGGTGGTCCCCCCCTCAGTGACCACTGGCTTATGTCCACACAGAACGGTTCCCCCAATTCCTCCTCATACTTTTGTCTATGAACATGGGTCCTGAAAATGAGAAGATGAACCTTTTAGGCATTTTTAAGGGCGTTCTTTTTTTTTTTTTTTTTTTTGGTTTTTCGAGACAGGGTTTCTCTGTGGTTTTGGAGCCTGTCCTGGAACTAGCTCTTGTAGACCAGGCTGGTCTCGAACTCACAGAGATCCACCTGCCTCTGCCTCCCAAGTGCTGGGATTAAAGGCGTGCGCCACCACCGCCCGGCTTAAGGGCGTTCTTAAGTTGTGATCTGTATCAATCAGGGTTGGCTGGGGTTTGCTGGAGTAACAAACTAAGCTCCAAGTCTTGACTCCTGTGCAAAAACTATATCTCCCCCCCCTCATTATTCATTTTATGATGGATTTCATGGGGCTCTGCTCCACACTGTCTCTCCTCTGGGTATATATCTGGAAGATAGTCAGTGTTGTGGCTGAGGAGAAAGGGGTGCAGCAAACGCTACCCCAGTCTCAATGCTTTCCTGTACATTCATTCATATCTCAGAGTAAGTCACTGGGGATCAGGCCTGGGGTTGTAGGGTGCTTGACCAGACAGGGCCCTGTTCAGAGGAGCAACCCAGGGCAGACAAAATGCATGTGAACAACAATATAATCTATTAGACTCCTTTTCTCCGTGTTCCAACCGTTATCACTTCCAGAAAAATTGAATTTTATGTTAGGATTTCTCCTGAGCTCTGGTTTTCCCTTAACCTGGGTAAATGGATGAATCCAGTATCTGAATAAAGTGCCACAAAGTTGAAATATAAATTCCCTAAAAATGGAGAAAGAGGGAACAGCTTCACCAGCATGGGAAGACAGGGGAAACCTACACTGAAACCTGAGTATGGAGTTTGATCTCAAAACAAGATTATAGGGGAGGAGGACTGGGGAGGTGAATCCGTGGTTAGGAGCACAAGTTGCTCTCCCAGAGGACCCAGGTTCAATTCCTAACACACCCATGGAAGCTCACAACCATCTGTAACTCCTATTCCAGGGCATCTGATGCCATCATCTGGCCTCTCCGGCCAGCAGGCACACACGTGATACATAGACACACATGCAGATAAAATGCTCGTACACATAAAATTAATAATTTTTAAGTGGGGGGTAGATAGCCAAGGACTCTTTGACTCAGAATTATAGCTTGTCAATCCCAAACACAAGAATACCTATCTGGTCAGGAGTGTATTGCCTGAATCCAGACAGCAGAGTCAGGGAGGTCAGAGTTGAAAACCAGTTTGTTACATAGTAAGTTCCAGACTAGTCTGAGCTATATAGTGACATCCTGTCTCAGAAGACAAAACAAAACAAAACAAGAAGAATACCGCATCTGAACTGGGGAGATGGGGATCAGTTGGGTGTGTGTGTCGAACACTGAAGGTCCTGGGTTGACACAGCTAGGGTGACAGACCTCGCTGCTCTCGGAGGCAGCTGGCCTTGTCATTAAACTTTGGGATGTGCTCTTATCTTCAGGAATCTGCTACGATATTACAACCCTAGACCAACAGTTAGCCAGGCAGCAATCCTCCCTAATTCTCCATCTGCACCTCCCCCCCCCCCTCTCTCTCTCTCTCTCTCTGATATTTTAATTGTTGTATCATATCTTATAAGACTAGAGCAGTGGACGTATGATTGGAATTATATTACTCTAACTGAGAAACAGGAGTAATTAAAATTGTTTTCCTGAATAGGTGGCTATTAAATCACTTGTGCAGACTACGTCCAAGTTAGCTCCAATGATCCCTAGCCCCCTAGTTTCTGCCCTTTTGTGAGCAGCTTTTCCTTTCCTGTGTGGCCTAGACCAATTGGTCTGCTTTCAGACAATAAAAGACAGCAAAGTCATAGGATGTTATTTCCACAAACACACACACACACAAAGTTATAAAAGATCGACTTTGGCCTCTGGAATTCCTCCTTCATGTGCCTGCTTTGATGAAGAGTCTGCATGGAGATAACCAAATGGCAAGGAAACGCAACAGCCCTGAGGACCGGAATCATCCCAGCAGTTATATGAGTGACCTCTGAGGCAGATTCACTGCTAGATTCTCCTTTTGATGAGACCCTAGCCCCAGCTGACACTATGACATCAGCCACAGAGGTATTCTGAAGCAGAGGATTCAGGAAGCTGTATAGAACTTGGGGGAAAAAAATCACTGGAGAAACGGCTCAGCAGTTAGGAGCACTGGCTGTTTCTCCAGAGGACCAGAATTTGGTTCTCAGTGCCCACAGTGGACATTTCATGACTACCTCTGACCCAGGTTCCAGAAAATCTGAAATTCTCTTCTGGCCTTGGATGTACTTATACAAACATACACAAATAAAAATATGTTTTAAATCTTAAAACCAACAGCAAGATAACAAACAACAAGCTACATGATTAATAAAGTCTGTGGGCCACACACTCTGGGAGATAATAATCGCGTGCCGTTCTTAACTACCTCAGTTTGAGGTGGTTGAAGTTTGTCACCTAGCAGTAAAAGACTGACAAATGCTGTTCTGTGGTGCTTAGTTTGTTAATAAGAACCACAGCCCAGCAATCTCCTCCTCCTCTTCATGAAGGCATGGCTTGTATGTTCCTTTCTGTGAAGCAGCCATTTTCAAACTGAACTTTACACGTCTTTGGTAAAACAATGATTCTCCAGCTCTCCCCTCCTACCCCCCTGCCCCGGTGCTGCTGCCACCCCCAACCTTGTGTGATTCTTTCCATCAGAAAGTCATGGCAACTGTCAAGACTTATCCTCAAGTCAAAGGGTATTCCCAGGTAAGAACGTGTTTGCCTGCAGAGTCCAAGCCTGTAGAACACTGGGCGGGAGTCGGTTACTGACTGATACTGAGAAAGCCACTAGCTCTGGAGAAGTGGCCTGGCATTCTTTTGTATGCCAACTGGCTCCTGAGTCTAAGTTACCAGCAGGATTAAAGGAAGAGCTAATTTAGGGGTCAGCTGAAAGAGTATTAAAAATAATCTTTCAATAGGTCACCCTGTGGTTTTGGCAGCTCACAAGAAATTCAAAAACGGAGGATGCTGCTGTAACAGAATCTCCCTTTCCACCTATTTATGTAAACAAAACTTCTGAAATGTTTTCATGGACTTGTATCTATGGCCAAAATAGGAATAGAGTTAAAATTTTATGAAAAGACCATTTGTGCTCATATGTCAATTCAGAATAATTTTAATGCTTAGATAACTACAAACTTTAAAAAATAATTATTTGTTATAGTAAAGTACTTGTGGCGGTGGAAATGAAAATGGGCTCCATATCTGAAAGGATTAGGAGATGTGGCCTTGTTGGAGGAAGTGTATCGCTTGGGGGTGGGCTTTGAGGCTTCAAAAGCCCAAGCCAGGCCCAGAGTCTCTCTCTTTGTGCTGTTACAGATTTGGGTGTAGAACTCTCGGCTCCTTCTCCAGCACCGTGTGTATCTGTGTGCTGCTGTGCTCCCACCATGGTGATAATTGACTAAACCTCTGAATTGTGAGCCAGCCCAAATTAAGTGCTTTCTTTTATAAGAGTTTCTATGGTTATGGTGTCTCTTCACAGCAACAACAATAACAACAGTGACTAAGACATTACCACACCTGGCTATTAAACTGGTTTCTAGCACCACCATGCAGGATCAAATTCAAGAGGTAGGAGAATGGAACTCCAGGCTCAAGGAGAGAAAAAGAAAAAGAAGTATTCAAAGCGATTATTAGCAGGTTGACAAGATGGTTCAGCGGGCAAAGGTGCTGGCCGCCAACCTGGATGAGCTGAGTTTGTTGCTAGAAATCTACACAGCGGAAGGAGGGAAACAATTCTTGCAAATCGTCTTCTGATCTCCACACATGTGAGTTTAAAAGTGTGTGTGTGTGTGTGTGTGTGTGTTGTAATGAGTCGACAGAGGATATGAAGTCGCTATGCTGACTCCAGTCCACTGGGCTCATTTTAAGCAGTACTATAACTAGAAGCTACATTTTTTCTAAATAATTTATTTTTATATAATTTAATATAACTTAATTTTAAAATTTAGTTATTAATCTATGTGTAGAGACATACGTGGGTTTTCTTTTGTCTTGTCAGTGTTGTGGATGTTACCCAGAGCCTTGAATATGCTAATAATGTGCTCTGTCTTAGAATGTGGTGTGTGTGTGTATGTGTGTGTGTGTGTGTGTGAGAGAGAGAGAGAGAGAGAGAGAGAGAGAGAGAGAGAGAGTACACTTAGAGGTGCTGACATGCTCATCTCAAGTTTATTAAAGGTGATTATGAGAAGCAGGAGGGATTTCCTGTCCCAGACTCCATCATGTTTATGTCAAATGTCTCCCAAGACCCCTTGTCTGGGGATGGGCTGTACCCATGTGCCTCTCTAATGGGGAGAGAGAAACCCAGTAATGAAAATGCTGTGTCCTTGAGAACAAATAGAAGACAAGCTGTTTCCAACAGAAATTTCTGCTGTCTATCCCATAATATAAAAAATGCATGCACTGGGAAAATGAAGGCAGCAGTCACCCCCAGATATAATATTCTGCCCCACGAGGGTAGCTCAGTTGGAAACTTGAACGTTATGGTTTTGCAGTTCCCCAGGCATTTCTGCTGGATGCTGTCAGTGCCTGTGGTGGTTTGACTAGGCATGGCCCCCACAGAATCATGGGTTTGAATGCTTGACCCATAGGATGTGGCACCATTAGGAGGTGTGGCCTTGTTGGAGTAGGTATGGCCTTAGGGAGGAAGTGTGTCACTATCAGGGCAGGTTTGGAGGTCTCAGAGGATTGAGCTAGGCCGAGTGTAGCGTTCACTGTTGCCTGAAGTTCAAGATGAAAAACTCTCAGTTCCTTCTCCCGTACCATGTCTGCCTGTGCACCACTGTGCTTCCCACCATGGTAATAATGGACTGAACCTCTGAAACTGTAAGCCAGCCCCAATTAAATATTTTCCTTTGTAAGAATTGCTGTGGTCATGGTGTCTCTTCACAGCAACAGAAACCCTAAGACAGAAGTTGGTATCATGGACTGGGGTATTGCGGTGATAGGCCTGACTATGTCTTGGTTTTGAGGAATTTAGACCATGGGACTTTGGGTTAGGAAAGCAATGGAAAGCTTTAAGCACTGCTTAGTTGGCCTTGTCAGCAGAGCATGGGAGACAGTGGTGCTGAGGGAGATTTGAAATGTGGGATCTTGGCTCAAGAGGTTTCAGAGGAGATTATCTGTGTGTGTCTAGAGACTGCTCTTGTGCTATTTTGGCTAAAAACACGACTGCTTTTGGCTCTGGTTCAAAAAGTCTGCCTGAGGCTAAATTGATGTGTTTTAGACCAATGGCATTGGTGGAGGGAATTTCAAGACAGTATTAACTGTGTCCTGTGGTTATTATGTCCAGTCCTTTGAGGGTCTGTAACAAAAGAGCAAGCTGAGAAAGAAAGTCACAAAAATGTACAATTTGAGGAGAAAGGGGAGGCCAGGAAGTGGGATGGAGCCAAATCCTGGGTTCAGGGAAATAAACAGACTAAAAGAGAGCCTGCCCATTGGGTGGGATAAAGGGAGTGATGACCTCATGGCAAGACGCTGCCCAGCTAACCTTGTGAAAAAAGGAAATAAATAAAAGTTTAGAGCTAGGTATAGTGGTGCATACCTTCAATCCTAATATTCCAGGAGCAGAGGCAGGGGGATCTCTAAACTCAAGTTCATCCCGGTCTACAGAGGGAGTTCTAGGAAAGCCAAGTTTAGGCAGTGAAGGAAACCGTGGAAAATAGAAAGCTGTTGGAGATGTAATTGAACAAGAGGGCCATGTTCCAGACCCAGCAAGCAGCAGAACTTGGCAGCTTCAGCCATGTGGTTCTGCCTTTAGAGTCAAGGACAGAAGAAAGGGGTTATGGACTCTCCCTCATGACTAAGGAAAGCCACTGAGACCAGGTGTGTGTGTCAGTGCTGTCCCTGAGTGAAAGCCCAGAAAGGCCATTGTGTGAAGCTGTGAAGAAGAAGCCTGGATTGCCTGGGAGATGGCAAGATGTTGGAGATGCCAGAGTTGGATACCTGAGAAGCAGAGCTGCAGACCAGGTGTGGAACCAGCCCAAGAGATAAGTTTGTTGCAGTCAGCAAAGCAGAAAGGAGTTGGAGATCTGAAGAGCACTTTGATGTCATACATGGAAATGCAGAATTGGGAGTTTGCCCAGCTTGTTCTTGGTCTTGCTTTGGTCCAGTACTTCCTCCCTATGCTCCATTTTTTCCCACTTGAAATGGTGATGTATATCCTATACCATTGTATGTTGGAAGTATGTGATCTATTTTTGATTTTGAGTTTACAAGGGATTACAGTTAAGAGGTTGTCATGAGTCACTGAAGAGACTTTGAACTTTGGACTTTTAAACAAGGTTGAGACTGTTATAGACCATGGGGACTATTGAAGTTGTACTGAACTTATTTCTGCATTATGTCATGGCTACAAACCTATGGGGGCCAGGGAGTGAAATGGGGTGGTTTGAATAGAAATGGCCCCCAAAGACTCATATGTTTGGATGCTTGGCCCATAGTGAGTGGCATTATTATGAGGTTTGGCCTTGTTGGAGTAGTTATGGCCTTGTAGGAGGAAGTGTGTCATTGTGGGCAGGCTTTGAGGTCTCGGGTGCTCAAGCTAAGCTTAGTGTGGGGTTCACTTCCGCTGCCTGCAGATCAAGATGTAGAACTCTCAGCTCCTTCTCCAGCGCCATGTCTGCCTGCATGCTGCCATGCTTCCTGCCATGACGATAATGGACTAAACCTCTGACCTGTAAGCCAGCCCCAACTAAATGTTATCCTTTATAAGACTTGATTGGCATGGGCAGGGGGAGAGATGCCCTCCTCCACCCCACCCCACCACTGCCCATCGATGTCTGAGGCCGGTGGGATAGCTGGCTCTGCGGCCATAATAGCGGAGAAGATAGCCCTGTCCCTCATCAGCTGTGGCACTCAGCAGAGGGGCCCCACACCACATCTGGGCAGCACAGCACAGCTGGCCTTGAGGTGTAGCTGTGGGAGAACCAACACTGAGGACCTGAAAGCTGGAGAACCGGCCCCGCCCCTTGCTCATCCCTGCAAGGGGTGCGCTAGTCAGAGCAATGCAGGGCAGCTCCCCTTAACCGAGTGATAAGGACAAGGGAGAGCTGGCAGGCTGACCAACCCGGTAACTACCCAGACTCAGAACCAGGATGATGAGTTGGCCCATCACAATATCCACCCCACCTGTGATCTGCTGGAGCACGTGAAGGGACTGATCCTACAGACTCAAAACTGCAGGGTCTCCATAACACAGGGCAACAACAAGATAACCAAGAGGAGCCCCACTGCGTGCCCAGCATTGATGGCGTAGCAGAAATCAGAGGCCTTGAACCAGACCAAGGACTCTTTGCAATGAACACTTGCAAGTAAAGATATATGGACAGAAGGGCTCACTGTGTGACTCACTGTGTCACAATGCAGCTTCCAGGAGGAGACTGAGTTTTTCTTTTAATTTTTTCTTTTTTTCTCTCTCAAATTTTATTTTGGGGGAGGGGAGAGGTTGCAAGGGCAGAGGGCAGATATAAATGGATGGGGAAATTGATGGGATGGAGATGCATGATGTGAAAGACACAAAGAATAAGTAAAAAAAAAGTTTATATAAAAAGAGTTGCATTGGTCACAGCATCTCTTTGCAGCCATAGAAATCCTAACTAAGGCAGTGCCTGGTGTGATAATGTTTCCTTTCTGCTGCTATGTGTTATCTTCCTTAGCCTCACCCTCTGCTCTGGCTGCTTCAATGGGCTTTGCCGACCAATTTCTGCTGCACGTCTGTTAGCTCCTGATTTGATAGCACTGTTCATTTGCCCTCTCAGCAATCCCTGTCAGATGCTGTGTCTTTCACCTGCTATTTGCTATCTGTTCTCTTGCTTTTGCTAGCTCTATACCTGATAGACTCACTCATCCAACACCAAGAGCACAGATATTACAGCTCATTCTGTGGACTGTACAGAACAGACACTCGTGGAAGTCCGAGGAGAACTGCTGGTGTCAGTTCTGCCCTCTATCCTGTTGAAGCAGAGTCTCTCTTAGTTTTTTTTTTTTTTTTCAGGAGCACTGCATAAGTAAGGCTGACCGGTCCATCTTCCAGTTGGACCCAGTACCTGGGAGGAAGCTTCAGGCAGGTGGATACTGGGCAAACCCAAGGAATAAGCTCAGTATTTGAGTAGACAAAAGTTCAAGAGAGGAGAAGGCATTTCGTAAAGAAATGAGATTGCTGTCCAGGAGGAGTTCAGGTAGACACTGAACCATCAGCCCGAGGGATGTTGCACAGGTAGACACTGGACCATCAGCCCAAGGGATGTTGCACAGGTAGACACTGGACTATCAGCCTGAGGGATGTTGCACAGGCAGACACTGGACTATCAGCCTGAGGGATGTTGCACAGGTAGACACTGGACTATCAGCCCAAGGGATGTTGCACATTAGTAGGAGGTATTCTGTACCACAGTTGAGCATCAGAGTTTATTTCATGGAGACCTACTTGCTTATGGAACAAAAGGGAAGCTAAGGTCTTGTGATCTCCGTGGCTGGATAGATAACCTCAAGGGAAGGAAACTCTCACTTCAAAACTCGCTCCCAGAGGAGGTCTGCTATCCATCCCTTACAGCTCAGGAAAGTTTGTGTTCCCTTTAGGGTAAGGGCGTTGTTTATAGAAGACTTGACTTTAATCCTAAACAGAATGAGTAGCTTCCCCTTCCATTAGGTATCCTTAAAATGAATTTTATAACTAGAGAGAGAAAAAGACGATGCAGCTTACAATTTCCCAGCAGCTCAAAATTCTCTCTTCATAGGTGGTGTACACTGAGCCCAAAATCTGTAGTGTCGATGTCAGGGATGACTCCCTAGAACAGAATGATGGACATACTGGAGCTCGGGTGGAGAGAAAAGAAGAGACAAATGTTGTGACATGGACCCAAGGACATCCAGTTGTCACAGCCAGTGTAGTCACATCTACACATTTTCCACAGAGGTCCTCAGGCAAACTAATCCCTCGCTGCCATCAGTTTACCTAAAGGAGCTTCAAGAGTCCTATGCAGAGAACGGAAACGGCCACAGTGTTTCAGCCTCACCATCTTGCGCCCCCTGCTGGACAGCTTTCTCAACCGCTCGTTTTATTTTGCTTTTTTTCTCTTGTTTTTCAAACTTCCAGGATTCCCTATGAGCTTTGACAATCCAAGCTGGAAGGAGCAAGTCCTTATCTTCACAGTGTTGCCCAGACTAACTTCAACGTCACAGTCCTCCTGCCTCATCTTTCATATTATTGCCGCAATCTAAGACACCTGACACCTCACCCAACACCTACATTTCTCTGTTAAGGAACCGGGCTCAAGAGGTAGGGCTTGCCCCAAACCACCCAGCTGGTTGGTTTTTGCTGTTTTTGCCCTGGGCACGTCTGCAAAGATGGCGGAAGATGGGATGGGCTCTTAAGACCTGCGTGATAAGTGCAGATTTCCACTCACTATCTTTCCGGCTCATCTGACCCATGAAGCTGACATTCACACCTTATAACCCCCAAATAACCCAGAGCAGAGTCATTGGTGCGGAGCCCAGGTTACAGACTGCTGGTGAGATTTTCTCATGCATTGAGGTGACAAGGGAGAGTATGAACCAGAGACAGAAGTGAAGCTGAACACGGCTCTTGAGGCTTGCATTAGCTACAACGCCAGATACTTTAACAAACCTGCCTGGAACATTCTGTTTCCAAATTCTACCCATCCTTCAGGGCAGGCATTCTTGTTCATTTGTGATGGCATTTTATTTTTTGAAACAGATTATCCCTATGTAGCTCCAATTGACCAGGAACTTGACTGTGTACTCCAGGCGGGCCTTGAACTCGGAGATTTACCTGCCTCTGCTTCCCAACTGCTGGGATTAAAGCTAGGGCAGGCATTCTTGAACTTGGATAGATATAGATTTCAGTCAACTGGGAATAATTTCCCCCTTTAAAAAGAAAAAGCTGAGGATAAAGGTGTATTTCAGTGGTAAGTGTTGGTGTGTAACATGAGACCTTGGACCCAACCTCCAACGTTGCTGAGGGGAGTTTATCTTGTTCCAAGTGTTTCTACTTAATTTTCTGGGAACTGGGAGGATATTTTTGGTTTGGGGTTTTTGTTTGTTTGCTTATTTTGAGACAGTGGCTTCTCTGTAGCTCAGGTTGACCTTGAATCCACAACCCCCTTGCCTCTGCTTTCCAAGGGCTGGGATTAGGGGAGTGGTTTCCCCAGGAGATCAAGGAATATGATCTAGATCAAGAACACCAGCTTTAGGGTCCACACCATGTCCTCCTTCTCGAAGCCATCTCACATTACATGGATACATATTTATGTACTGTTTTGTACCTGGGGTCAAGTCTTTTAGTCTGCTGCAAGCCCTCAGCATCCTTACTTTGAGCTTTAATTCTGGTAGCATCCCAGTACTACACTTCCAGGGGGTCAGCTGGTGTGCTGGGATCAGTCAGAGTCTACTCCTCACTGCAAAGCCTTTTCTGGCTCGGGTATCACTTGTTCAAGTCTTGACTAATTAGTAATGGCCATCAAATAAGTTTTTCCTAGAGATGCTGGTGACTTGTTAAATGGCAAGCTACGTGTTAGAAGTCAGCCGCCCCCCCCGCCGCCCCCCCCCGCCGCCCCCCCCGCCGCCCCCCCCGCCGCCCCCCCCCACAGCTGTCACCACCACTGAAACTTCCTTGGGCAAAGGCTTCTGTCTATGGAATTTGGTAAATAAACCCAAATTATCTTCTAATTTGGAGTCTGGCATATTTCTGATTCTTTCAAACAGAAATGAATGTAAACGTACTAAGCAGGTTCACCATTTCAGAGACGCTCTAGAGTGCCACGGACCACAGGCAAATAAAGATCCTGGGGATCTGGCCCCACATGCAAATCTGTAAGAATCTTCAAATTATGGCCAAAATAAAAGTATTTTAAGCATACAGAGTAATAGGTTTTATTAAGAAATTTTCACACTGTACTAGTTAGGGTTACTATGTTACTGTGCTGTGATTGTAATACCATGACCAAAAGCAACCTCGGGAGGAAAGGGCTTATTTGGTTTACACTTCTATATTACTGTCCATCATCAAAAGAAGTCAGGATAAGAACTCAAACAGGGCAGGAACCTGGAAGCAGGGTTTGATACAGAAACCATGGAAGGGAACTGCTTACTGGCTTGCTCACCGTGGCTTGCTCAGCCTGCTTTCTTATAGAACCCAGGACCATCAGTCCAGGGATGGCCCCACCCACAAGGGGTTGGGCCCTCACCCATCAAACTCTAATTAGGAAAAGAGCTTACACGCTTGTCCGCCTACGGTCTGATCTTATGGAGGCATTTTCTTAGTCGAGGTTTCCTCCTCTCAGATGACTCTAGGTTATGTCAAGTTGAGCTGCTCGACACATAAACACATCACTGTCAAGCCATCACCTTTCCTGTCTTGTACACACCCCCCAATCACTCCTATACCAACATTACAATAGAGACATTCTAAATTGTAAGAGTTCCGCAGTCTTGCAAATTCAAACACTGAAAATTCAGTATCTTTTAAACAATTCCAAGTGTCTTTCTCTTTCAAGATCTAAAATCTACAACTGTGGGTTTGTAAAAATCAATTAATAAAATGAATTGAATAATTGAATAAATTAAGGACTTTTTACTTCAAGAGGGAAGAACCAGAGCACAGTCACAATATGAACAAAATAAACTTTCTTTGTGACAAACTCCAGCGAAGTAAATTACTCAGTGTCCAATGTCTAGGATCCATTCATGATTTTCTGGGATCCATTCACAATCTTTTGGGATCCATTCATGATCTCCTGGGATCCATTCATGATCTTTGGGGCTCCTCCAAGGGGCTCGGGTCACTTCTCTAGCTCTGCCCTCTGCAGCACATATACCTTATCCTCTAACCCTGGGCAGGCTCCACTCCACTATTGCTGTTCTAGGTAGTTACCCCATGGTACTGACATCACCGAAATGCTGGGGTCTCTGCTGCAACTGAGCTGCACTTTCACCAATAGCCTCTGTAAATTCTCTTCGTGGTGTCGAGTCTCAATGTCTTCTCTTTAGGAGGTAGGGCCACAACCAGCCTATGGGGAGGGGTCACCGCCCTTGCTGTTCTTATGGAGTGAGTTACACAGTGTGTTATTATAAAGAGAGGCTACACCACGGGCTGGGCTTCTTCCGCCCACAACCAGTTCTTTCTGCTTCTCCACCATATCATAACACAGGTAAAATAACCCTTAACAAAAAGTCAAACAGGTAACATCTAAATAGATGGGACTGCCCAACTTAGGGATTTCAGCCTTCAAAATAAGCCTCTTATAAAAGCACCCAGAATGTAGGATTCTCTTATAGCTACCCCAAATGAGATCATAAACCAGCACACCCTCCAGTCCACAGAATTTACACACAGTCTTAGAGGTCCTGTCCTATAGGAACAGTCTTGGACCGTGGCTTTGCATCCTCCCTGGTCCCCTTCTTCAGTCCTGAGACTTCCTTGCTATCCCCATGGTTTCCCTTCTTCATCTTCCCTTCTTGCCTCACTCAAAATTGCGTCTTACCTTGGCACTCCAGATCCTGGGTCCCCTTCACTTCCTCAATGCTGTTATCACCGTCTAGCATGTATTTATTTATTAATTCTGTTTTAACCTCCCATTCTTATCATGGTAGCTAGTTTATTCTCTAATTTTTAGGAACTTTCTCAACTTCAACCTCGTTCTTCCTAACAAGAAGGGTGATCTTGGCTCACAAGAGCCGTCATAACAAAGACCCTCAAACTGGGTGACTCACAACCACAGCAATGGATGGTTTCAAGGTCCTAGAAGTTAGAAATTCAAAATCACAGGGTCAATAGCGCCGTGAACTCACTGAAACACATAGGGTGATTGTGTGGTCTGAAATGTCTCTCCAAGAGCTTAGGTGTTGAAGACGGTCCTCGAATCTGCAGTGTTCGAGGTGACCCTTGGGAGGTGACTGGACTATAAAAACCTCTGACGTCAGCAGGAGATTAGTCCATGCGTGGATTTCATTGGAGGGTGGGTCCTAGCTGGAAGAGGTAGGTCACTGGGGAGTGTCTTTGAAGAATGTACCTGTCCCCAGTGTCCCTCCCCATCTGGGTCCTGGCTGCACTCCAGTGTTGCTCTGCCTGTGTAAGGTTCTGCCTTGTCACAGGCCAGACACAAGTGTCTATATCCTGAAACTTCTGAACTCATGAGCTGAAAGAAATATTTCCTCCCTTTGGGCTGTTCTGTTTGGGTTTTGAAAGTAGACCGTCACCAGTGGTCTCTAAGGGTGTACTTCCTCACCTCTTCCAGGATCAGGTAGTCTGTTTACAATGCTTGGATGTCTTCAGCTTGTAGAGGTAACACTACACTATGTCTCTATTATCACATGCTTAAGGACCCCCCACTCTCAATATGACCCCATTTAAACTATATCTGTAATTGCCCTATTTCCAAATAAGATCACATTATGAAATACTAATACAGTCACATTTTGGGTACTTTTTTTTTTTGGTGGGGGGAGACACAATTCAACTCAGAACAGACTACACCTGAAAATGTTTTTGTCTGTTTGGTTCTGTTTGGCAAAACCAGACAAAACACCCGAGGCCGGGGCGAGTGACTAATTGACTGGCCCCTTCGATAGGTGGGACTTACCACCAAGCCTGATGGGTAGAGTTTCCTCACTGGAACCACGTGCTGGAAGCACCTCCTACAGTGACCTCCATCCTTGCTGGACGGGGAGAAACAGAAAATGAGAGGGCAGAGGAGAGAAAAGACAGGAACTTTAAAAACTGCGCGGGACTGAAACTACTGCCCTGTACACAACAATCTCCTAGCCTCACTCACGTATCCACCAATTGTTTACAAGCCCAGGCAGTTGCTAAGCATTAAAGAAAAAAATGAGAATCAACTCCATAACACACATACAAAAGCCTGGGTCCGGAGAGGCGACTCCTCCTCTCTGGGGCAATCTAACAGCAGCCACATGGTGGCGCCTTCAGTGATCCTTGCAAACCCCAGCTTTGGAAGACAAGTCGTTTAAGAGTTTATTTGTACGCTTTAGGAAAAAGCTTACCGTCTACTTCCATTTCAACACGTCACTCCACAGATTAGGCTGTAAAATCCTCACACTCAAAAGTGCTTTTGGACTGAAGCACTTTTTTGGTCCAACTCATATTGGCCCTAAAGCTTATTGTTAGGTATATTCTTAAGAGGAGACACTCCGCCAACGCAAATAATTTCTAGTCAGACCAGATTAGACCAAATAAAAGATGCTCACATTTAATAAATGCAGGCCTCCCAGTTGGCCGGGAGAGCATGGGGGGGAGGACAGAAAGGGGAACACCACGCTAGACCCAAGACAATGTGTTCCGTTTTCTGGCATGAGCCTAAACAGCCTGTGGGAGTGGTCCTGACCCTCCCTGGAGAGGGCAAAGCGCTTGGCTTTTCTGGAGGTGGAGTCTGGACCAAGGCAACTCCCAGGCCAGGGGCTGGGTGACAATATCCCAGGGGAGGGGGCTTAGGATGGATGCCAGGGACTGGGGTGACGCTTCCAATCACTTATTCCACAATGGTGGAAGAAGTTGCCATCTAGCTCCTGGCTCCCATTCCTTCAGTCCCCAGAACCAGCCTCAGGCAAACCCGGACCCAGGGGATGCAACGAACTTTCAGGTCAAAGTCAATAAATGGTTGGAGGGGACGGTCAGTGTTGATTCTCATCTTTTCTCCAATTCCAATCATTGTGGTCCTTTCATTTCTAACAACAAAGCCTCTAGTGGGCTGTAGCTGAATTCTTCTCTTGTCCCAGGACCCTCACTTTTATCTGATTCTCTCTGTCATGCCCATTCTCCCTGGGATCAGCTTTACTAACCACAATCCTCCGTTGGCGTATGACCTATACAGCCAAGGCCCCAATATCCCTTGGCGTACGACCTATAACAGCCAAGGCCCCAGTATCCGCAGTAGGTTCTCCTTGGTGCTTGGACCTCCCACTATCCTGTTTCCAGATTCCCGATGGTGTGATTTGCATAATTTTCAACATGCCTATTAGCTCCTGCTAGAACCTTCTCAGACTCTTGCTTGGCTTTGGGTCAGGAGTTCTTAATGTGAGTCCCTTGGTTTTCTCTCTCATAGCAGACCCCTGGAGCTGTCAATCAGCCTCGTGTCTTCTGAGGCCAATCAGGATGTGTACTGGAATATTGCCAGATGCTTGGCAAAAATACAGAAATTGATCCACGTTAGGAACTTGCTTTCCTGATAAACTCATAAATGTAGACAGCCAAATGTGTGGATAATGTGTGGATCATTCATGGAAGCAGAAGGCTGGGGACCTCTACATGTTCGTCTGCACAGTAGTTCTCCATCTGTGGGCCATGGTTCCTTTGAGGGTCACTTCTCAGATATTTACACTATGATTCATAACAGTAGCAAAATTACAGTTCTCAAGTAGCAACGAAATAATTTTATGGTTGGGGGTCACCACAACATGAGGAACTGTATTAAAGGGTTGCAGCGTGAAGAACCCCTGATCTACAGGAATCCCCCAGTGAGTGATACAAAGCCAAAGGGACTTATCCATGACACTCACCCATTGTGTGTCTGTCTCTTTGGGTATTGTCCCAAGCCACCTGGGGTTAGTTTGCCAGAAAATTTTCTGGGGAAGTCCCAGCACTAGATATGTAACCAAGACAAACGAGTACAGGGTCAGAGGAGAGAAAGAAAAAATGGCTGTAGGGGAAGATCAGTAGCTGTGTGTCCTTGTGAGAATGAAAACCAAAAAAAAAGGAGAGAAAAAAACTGATGTTTGTAGGGAATGGCGTATAAGCCACAGGGCAGCTGGGAGCAAGTTTCAGATTCTAGGCTAGGAGGACAGATGTATGTCATAGGTCAGGGTGGGGTGAGAAGGTAGACATTGAAAATGAAAGAGAAAAACATGAACAGCCTCTTCTCCCATCCCATTGTAGTTTGGATGTCTTAGGCGCTGTCTCTGGTTCAAAAGGTCAGTGCTCTAAGTAACAGAAGAAGCTGCCTCTCCCTGGCAGGCACTTGTATTTAGCACCAATTGCTGGAAAAGCGCAGTCAACTTGAGCCCTTTCTCCTAGTCTAGGTACCACACACAAATCTCTCCAGTTCTTGGCCTCAGCTTTGACATTTGATTTGCGCCATTTCCATGAAATGATTTGCTGTTTCGTAAAACTGCCCTCGATCTTTAGCTGGCCCTGTTTTCCCTCCTGGCTTCTCAAATCACTCAGCTGCTTCCCACATCCTCCCAGTCTCCTCAGGAGCTAGAGCCTAGTCGTTGCCGACAGCATCTGGGCCTTGCAGTTAGTGATGCTGCAGTAAGAAGAGACCTTGTGGTAGCTTTTGCTCCCTGAGACCCCCTTCTCCCATAAAAGGCAGAGTCTAGGGGCTTCAAATTCCATTGCAGGAAAGTGTATGCTGCTATGCCCACAGGTCATGTCCACAGGTATCCACACACACACACACACACCTCAAACAGGTAATCACGGGGAGACAAACAAATACTCCTACACTCAAATTAAATATTAAAGACTATGGCCTGAGTGAGAAGGGAGGTGAGCTAGGGCTGTGAGGTGCGGTCCTCTGGACGTGCTATGCCGCTGCCATCCTGTCAGACAACTGGGACTCCTGAACAAGACCCTCACAAGATAAGGTCCATTGGCATTCCCTCTTGGGAGTAGGTGAGGTCGTTTAACACCTTATCTTCGTTAGCTCCCAGCAATTCGTTCACTCCCAGCTTCCTCCCTCCCAGCTGCAGGTGGCTTAGGTCGGTCATTGGTACCCTCTGGAGCTTCTCTTTTACCTTTTCCCAGGAAAACCCAATGCAGTAGCTAGTCTGGCCATGACTTGTGGCCCTTATGATTTGACTGTGATATGCCCCCATAGGTTTACACTGTAAATGCTTGTTCCCCAGATGGTGACACTATATCAGAAGGCTGTGGAACTGGCAGGGCAGGGAAGGCCTGGTTGTCAGAAGGTCACTAGGACAGATCTTTGATGGTTGAAGTCCAGCTCCTGCTTCCAGCCACTCTCTGCTTCCTGTCCAGGGCAACAGGAGGAGCCTCCAGCACTCCCTTCTACTACCATAAACTGTGCTATGCTTCCCCTACTGTGATGGACTGAACTTTGCTTAAACCATGAACCCAAAATAACCCTTTCCTCTTTGTAGTTGTTTCTGTTGGGTATTTTGGCCACAACTGCAAGACAGTGTCTAATGTGCTTAGAAGATCACCCTTTGCTTGTCTGTCAAATGAGTTTGTTTGATCGGCGCTAAAAGCCCTGACCTCCCACGGCTAAGATGGATTGTCACATTGAGTGGAGTCCACTTTTCCCTAAGATCCACCTGGAGGAGACCCAACTCAAAGTGTCCCCTTCTTTCTCTAGGCCATTTACAAGACCCAGGAGTATAGCTCAAGTATCACCTTTTCTGGAACCATCATAAGCCTCCCTCTTCCCCAAAACTCCCAAGCAGAAGCAGCATAGTTCCAAAGTGTCAGTTGGATGTTGGCACTCTCCTCCACGTCACCAGAACCTTCTTCCGAGCCACATCAGATGAAAAGACACATTATGGGCTCTTCTTAGCATAGTGATTTGTCTGACCATGCAATAGAATATATTCAACACAACACTTCATTAACTGTTGCTTTGTATCAATCTCAGCAATATCTGTCTTGTTCCAAGATCTGGATCTTTAATAAGACTGCTTTCCTAAAGGGCAGATCCTATTCCATATGTTGTTCCTAGTCTACATGTCCCTAGGGCCTAGCAGGGAACGTCACACTGCTGAGATAGCACTAGTTCCTTATAACTTTAGGGATTTTCTATTAAAATTTCCACACCTCGTAAACAGTCTTTCATTTGTATTTATATTATTTGTGGTAGCCATGCCGGTAGCCATGATGAATATATTAGTTTTCTTTTTACTATTGCATTTATTATTCACTTGTACAGCCGTGAAACACAATTTATAAAATGCCAGTTGGGGCTTTCAACCTCACTACCGCTATTCCCCAAGGTGATATTGTATTTTTTTCTCTACATCTTAAACACCATACTCAGCACATTTTGGTGACTGATAAAATAAATTTCTCAAAACAAAGCAAAGAAAAACACTGACATCTGTAGCGTGCATGTCAATAGACAAGCTTTATTTCCAGTTACCACCCCAGCTTAAATTACTTTCCATCCACTCAAATAGCAACCTGAGTTTATTTGCAAACCAAGTCATTGACACTTCCCGTGGTCTTCCTCGAGTTGACAGTTGCGGCTCTGGCATTATACTAATGGGCACAGGTGCACAACTTTCTATCCAAATTCCTTCGGGCTAGATGCAGTTAGAATTCTGACTTTCTGGATCTTAGAAATGTAGCATGATGCCGAGGCTTAGCTCTTATAATGCAGATCCCAAGCCACAGCTGGGAAAGGCTCGCATCACCAAGAATGCCAACCACCAAGCTGTGTTGATGAGGACTAGTGCAGAGCTTTCTGATCTCACAGCTGCTTGGAATTTGCAGCTGGGGGTGAGGCCCAGAGGGCCCGTGACTATCCTCCAGGTTGTGTACGGAGGAGGCCTGGCCCCCGGGCCTACCACAGTCTTTCTTCTTTCATTAATTGAGGGCTATAACTCAACCCAGCACACACGTGCTGACAGGGTCCTGCATGCCAACCCCATTCTGGGTGCCATAAGAGATATAAAGGAGAACAGAGAAGGCTCTGTGTTAGCCAGCTTAGGCTGTCATCGCAAATACTGCCAGGCGAAATAAATCACGTTTATGTCCTCTTCTTTCTGGAAGTCCAGGATCAAGTTTCAGCAGGTTTGGTTCCTTTCATGGATCTCCAGTTTTCTTGCCCTGTCTCCATATCTCTCCACAATCCCCCACACACACACACCTTTTGTTGAAATCTCCAAAGCAAGTTATCTCTGCAGACCCCTCTTCCTTTGGTCTCTTAAACTGCGGTGACTTCTCCGACGCCATCTCCGGCCACAGCCTCCCTAGGATCTGTGATTAGGATTCCAACTTAGGGTTCAGCAGGCTCTTTGCCTCTAATTGCCTGTAGCTGAGTAGATAACACAGAGGATGGCAGCTAATCGGATAGAAAAGAAAAAAGGAGAGCAAGAGCAGCGCATGGGCTGAGAGGGAGGGGCGGGGCGGGGCGCTGTGGAGATTGAGTTCAGCTAACTCTAAAGGAAGCCTAACAGCCCACAGGGGAGTGCAGAAGTGCCAGGTGCTGTATGAATCCAGAGCGAAGTGACTAAAACCTCAGTGCTGTGATAAAACACCACATGTGAGGCAATTTGTAGACTAGAGAGTTACTTTGGCTTACTGTTCCAGAGGGGTAGCGTTCATAACGGTAGGGGAGGCATGGAAGCTGGTGGCAGGAACAGAAAATTGAGAGACAATGACGTCTTACCTTCACACAGGAAGCAGAGAGCTCAAACAGGAAGTGAGGCAAGTTTATAAACCCTCAAAGCCTTCCCCAAGTGAGGTACTTCCTCAGAAAGGTTGTACCTTCTAAAGGTTCCATAAGCTCCCCAATCCAGGGAGGTTCTAAGTTTTCAAAGACATGAGCCTATTGGGGATATTTTCCCATTCAACTACGGCAAACCTCTATTCACCCTCTAGGTAACCCCGGTGTACATTCCAGGCCACATCAGACAACTTTTAAGACAGCTGAGTTTTGAGCTGGCCCTTGACACCCAGATGGACACAGAGACTAGACATATTAATCGCTTTTGAGAAAGATCAGGCATGTTAGATTGCCTAAGGACCACCTTTGTCTAACTCAACATGTAAACCTTCATTTCCTGGTTCAGGGGACAAAGATCCCCCCTCTCCTGCCACGTCAGACACACTCTCCAGTTCCTGAGAAGTCGCACTGACCTGGCATCCTGGAGTTGTTCCCCTATTTCTTCAGAGTTTTGGCACTTCCCATATCTCAGCTAAAGTTTATACAGCTGAGATAGAACGTCATCACCATAAACAACCTGGGGAGGAAGGGGGTTATTTCACCTTCCACTTTAAGGTGGAGTGCTCCATCATGGAGGGAAGTCAAAGCAAGAACTTGGGGAGGAGACTGGAGGCAGGAAATGGAGCAGAGGCCACGGAGGGGTGCTGCTTACAGACTTGCTCCCCATGGCTTGCTCAGCCTGCTTTGTTATGCATGCCAACACCACCTGTGCAGTAGTGAAGATACCCACCATGCTCTGGGTCCTTTCACATCAATCATTAATCAAGAAAATGCCCAGTAGGCTTGCCCACAGACCGGTTTTATGGAGACAGTTTCTCAGTTGTGGTTGCCTCTTCTCAGATGACTGCAACCTGTATCAGGTTGACATTAAAAACTAGCCAGTACAGCCTGCTATGGTGGCCAGTTCTCATAGACTCGGCCTTCCCAGACAGACACGGTGGCCTCGAGCAGTGCTGAGAACAACACAGTAGTGTGAGAACCAGGGACAACAGCTCAGTCTGTCCTGGGGCCCAGTGACTACCAATTATGTTCGCTACTATGCCCCCAAGAGTATAATATTAACACACTAAAGGTGGCCTATGTATTGGTCCCCAGGTTCTTTCCTTATTGCAGGCTAAGACCTATAAGCACCAAAGCATATTGGTAGTAGACTCATATATGTACATCATAACCAATTAAAAAAACCAAATAAGCAAATTTTTAGCCATTAGAATCATGCTGGGTGAAGCCTCACCTACCAGCTGCTGCCTCCTGAGAAGCTGGAGACCTATAGGGCACTTGCCAGAGACTCCTGTGTACTAACTGATGTCACCTAAACATGAAGCTCCTCTCTGCCTGTCCTCTGGAAGTAGCTGCCTTGTCCTCCTTCCTTTGTCAACAGTCACTTACCCCCCTAAGACTGTGGACTGGCTCCTGCAATGAGACTTCTCTTAAACCCTGTACAAAAGAAATCTCAGTGACGTCTGTGTGTGTTACTGCCACCTCGTGGTCATATCCTCTCTCCTGTCTCTAAGTGTCAGCCCCAGAGAGGCAGAAGGAACCTTGATTTGATGGCCAGGGACACGACACAGATGACAAAACCGTCTTGCCCTTGAATCCACACTCCCCATTAGCTGCTAATTTGCCACAGTCCACTTACAGGATTTTGGGGGCCACGTCAAGCACATGTCATTCATCCCCTGCCTTACTCCCTTGATACTTTCCTGTACCTTCTTTTCTTGTAACCTGGAAGGCAGGGAGATAATACCTTAAGGCCAAGCTCCAGCCAAAGGAGACAAGGGAAGAGATAAATGCCCCCAACAATTATATTTTATAATACAAAACTGACAGTTTTTGCTCTTGCGCTCTTGTTTTGTTTTGTTTTTGTTTTTGTTTTGGACAAGGTCTCATGTAGTCCAGGCTGGACTCAAGCTTGCTCTGTAAACTGAGAATGACCTTGAACTTCTCATCTTTCTACCTCCTCCTCTACAAGTGCTGGGATTGTAGCCATGCAACAACCACCATTTCCAGTTTTATGTGGTGCTGGGCATGAGCTCAGGTCTTCAGGCAGACCCTGGGCTAGTGAGCTACATATCCAACCTCTAAAGTGTTTTCCATACAATCTCTCAGGAGTCCCAAGGGAAATGAGACCCAGCCTCCTACAGAGGTCCAGCTCTAGAGCACAACCTCGTTCTGGTCCCTCGCCCTCTCCACCACTGTCCTGAGCTCTGTGGATCACTAATCAAACATCCTGACTATACCACATCTTCACCTGGGCTCTGCTTGTGGTAGAAGCAAACCCAAAATTCCCCCTCCATACAGGGTAGGGTTTGGACTGCAAATGCTCTCAGGCCCCTTCCAGTTCCAGATTCACCCCAGGTTTTAGGCAAGAAGATTAATCTAGAGGTTGTTCAGATGACTCAGTGGTTAAGTGCGCTTGCTGCCATTGTAGGGGACTTGAGTTTATTTCCACGCACCTATGGTATACAGCTCCCAGCTACCCTTTCCTGGCCTCCAAAGGTGCCTGCTCACATGAGTAAACATGGACAGACACACACACACTAAACAGACAGACAGACAGGCAGACAAACAAACAAACAAATAAATAAATAGACTCTTGAAATGATTCCATCCCAAAGTTACACAGAGATGATTATAGCACACAGACTCAGAGACCAGCTGGAATCTGGCTCGCCATGTCGCCTTCCTAGAGCTGTTATCCACAGTTATTTCAAATAAAAGTCTCCCACCATGGTGCTTGGAAGCACAAAGCTAATAGCCCCAAACCTCTCTCCAATAATATGTCTCAGAAGTTTATAGAAAAGCATGGACATTTAGAGGGTAGTTAGACTCTCACAAACCACATACATGGAACCCCAACAATTCTTATTGTTCCCTGAACTCAACGTGATGACAGACTCCTTTTCAGTTATCTCAGTGGCTTCTCACTATAGGAAGCTGTTCTTTTATTAGACAGAAGTCTCTCTTCTGTATTCTGAGAAGTTTTTGCTCTTTTTATACACAATAACCAAAAGATCATAAGGCCAGTTTCTAGGAGAAAGATATTCACGTTCACATTTAACTCATTGACTATGAATTTACTTGCGTACCTGGTGGATTTATACAAAAATACTCCGCTAACAAATGCAAAGGCTTCAGGAGAGACCAAAGCAACAGAAATAGCAAGAGGACAGTGTTGTGCTGATGGCTTAAAGAGCAAGCTTTTTGATGCCATAGAGGTGCGTAGGCACTGAAGAAGTAGAGACAGTGGAATCCCTGTGATGAGACCAGCCTAGGTTACATAGACAGTACCCAGCCAGTAAGGTCTACAGGACAAGACCTTGTCAAATAAATAAATTAAAAAAATAAAACAATATATGCACCAAACATATTGATGAAGATATCAGGGCTATAGAGAAGCAGGAGGTGTATAGATAGGTGTTAGAGGTAATCTTTTGAAAAGATAAAAGGGGAAATGCTGTGTGATAATGCTCTTATACACTATAAAGATTTGTCACTTGTATTGGTTTAATAAAGTACTGATTGGTCAGTAGTCAGGCAGGAAGTACAGGCAGGGCAACCAGACAAGGGGAATTTTGGGAAGAGCTGGAAAGGCAGAGACACAGTAATTATCCAGACATAGAGGGAACAAGATAAGAATGTCTCACTGAGAAAAGGTACCAAACCATGTGGATAAATATAGACAAGAATTTTGGGTTTACTTAAGTTGTAAGAGGTAGTTAATAATAATCTTGGGCTAATAGACCAAACAGCCTATAATTAATATAAACATCTGTGTGTTTCTTTGGGACTGAGCGGCTGCAGGACTGGGCAGAACAGAAACTTCCATCTATAGGAAACAAAAGCATAAGCCCTCTCCCAAACTTCATAGCTTTTTACCTAAATTTTGAAATCAAGATAATTTAAAAATATATAGGTTGGTTTAATCAGCAGCTTTCATAATCAAATATCTCTTAGCAGTTGCCATTTGTTCATTAGTAGTCAAAAACTTTAAAAACAACACAATAACAAAGTATCCAAACTATGTATTTTCTATGTGTAGCTTATCATATTTTTACTACTCTATTACTTTTTAAAAAAATAAAATAAAACTATAAAAATAAAATATAAAAATAAAATAAAACTATATTTTAAATCTAAGACTGTCTATACTCTTTTTTTCTTTCTCCCAAGCCTACATATATTTTTTAAACACATGATGACCCATTTAGAGGGGGGTTTTTTTGTCTGAATCTGTCTTTACTGTGTATCTGTAACCTTTTCTGTCTACATGAGTAAAAATCTGCTATGTAAATTAGATCATGGCATGCTGGTGCTGGCTCCTCCCACTCAATTGCTTGAGATTCTATGGCAGAGACATATTTCCCACCAGCTCTGGGAACCATGTTTACCACCCCAACTTTGGAAAGTTTCTAGGTCCATGCTGCCTCCAATTGCTCATAAACACCAAGTAAGTATTTGGTAATAGGACCTCTTAAAAGAGCCACCCATTTTTGCTGCTAGCATCAAGCAGAAAATAATCTCTTAAAGGAGCCATGCCTCTGATCACCACCAGCAAACAGAACCCACTGGAGAAAAGGCAGCTACCAAGAATCTGTGCTTAAATCCATTTCCTGTGTGTCTAGACTCTTTTGTCAGGTTTTATGTGCAAATTTCAGCCAACATTTCCTGTTCTGACCACTGGCTCCCAAATAGCTGACTCAGAGGCTTAATATTACTTGTAAGTAATCAGCCAATAGCTCAGGTTTATTACTAGGTAACTCTTACACTAAAATTAACCCTTATTTCTATTTATGCTTTGCCATGTGGCTCATGGCTTGTTGCCTAATTTTCTATACATTCTGTTTTCTCAGCCATTGGCTGACTTCTCTTGACTCTACCCTCCTTCTTCCCATTATTCTCAGTTTGACTTTCCTGCTCAGCTACCAGTCTATAAGCTTTTGATTAACCAATAAGAGTAATATAGATAATTGGTTAACAGAGCTTCCCCCCACCTCCCCCTTTTGTCTAAACAAGATCGATCCAAACCCAATACAACTACATACAATAGGAACAGATACCAAATATAAAATTACAAACAATATAAGCTATATTAAGCAAAAAACACATAACGAAAGTTTTACTAAACAATTTATTTCAAGGAGTCTAAATCTTTCATCAGAATTAAGCTTGGCTAAATCATGAGGAAGGTAACTAGGACTATTTAATCTTTAACCCCATCCAAGATCTGAGAAGAGAAACAATATTACTTGAGTAAGCAGGAAGTGCAATCAAGCAACTTCCAAAATGTGCAACAAATGACAGAGACAACTGGCTACCCGGGCAATCACCCAAAGTCTCATTTGCAACATTGAAGCAACCAACTTTAGCTAAGGCCTAAAAATGACTGACAGACCATTTTTAAAGGCAAGAAACTTTTCAAAACTATCTTGGGGCTGGAGAGATGGCTCAGAGGTTAAGAGCATTGCCTGCTCTTCCAAAGGTCCTGAGTTCAATTCCCAGCAACCACATGGTGGCTCACAACAATCTGTAATGAGATCTGGTGCCCTTTTCTGGCCTGCCCGCATACACACAGACAGAATATTGTATACATAATAAATAAATAAATAAATAAATAAATATAAAAAAACTAAAAAAAAGCCTGAAAAGCCTGGCGGTGGTGGCGCATGCCTTTAATCCCAGCACTCGGGAGGCAGAGGCAGGCAGATCTCTGGGAGTTCAAGGCCAGCCTGGTCTTCAAGAGCTAGTTCCGGGCAGGCACCAAAGCTACAGAGAAACCCTGTCTCAAAAAACAAAATAACTATCTTACCCTGTCTTGGCAGGATTTGACAGTACTGTTTTATCCATTTACAGATATTATGTATCTTTGTAAGTGGTTGAGGTATGGGCATTTCTTTGTCCAAAGGCCAGTTCTGCCAAGAAGACAACAAGCTCCAGGTGGAATGTCTTCAGTGCTCAATATTCTCTTGGAAAAAGATTGGTGCTGCCAGGAGCAATTATGTCTCACTTCAACAGAACTCTAATTTATTTAAATGCCATTTTCTACAGTTCTTTGAAGTGGTTGAAGATTATATATCTATGCAGAATATAATCTCTATGTATCTAAAGAACCTGATTAGTCTAACTATAAGTATGACAAACATAGATGACTATTGATCTATAATTCTTAATACCCATATAACTTAAAGACTAAGACAAAAAACAACTGTGCAATAAATAAGAACAATGACCTCCAAATGTAAATAGTGTATAAGTATCTTGATCAGAGGTAGAAATGTACACTGCAATATTATAAATATATATCAATATATAAAAAATGTTTTAAACAGAGGTAGAAGCATGCATGCATACAATATTTAATATTATTTACCTTTGTATCAATATATAAGAATCTATACCAATGTAACTGTCTATAAATAATAACTTACAAACCAATCTATTATCCCATCATCCAATTTTCTCTTTTTTTTAAACAAAATCCCGAGCTTATAAAATTTCCCTCCAAAACTCAACCGTATACTAATTATAATCAACTTCTAAATGATGTTCCTAACCCTGAGGACAAACTTTGCTGGGAAAGGGGACATCGTCTTCTAGAATTCCATGGACTGGGTTTTATATGCCCTTCTCCAGAGTGCTGAATCTCTCTTTAAATGAATTACTTTTATGTGCCAAATCAGCTATTTCCTCCTCCAAAGTGCTGAATCTCTTTTTAAATAAATTACTTTTATGTGCCAAATCAGCTGTTTTCTTCTCCAGAGTGCTGAATCTCTCTTTAAATAAATTACTATCAGTCTGTATCTTTTCCAAAAATACCTCAGTTGACTGAGTCTTGTTAAGGAAAGTCCTAGTACCCTCCTTCAGATGTGCAATCTCTTTTTGGAAAAGTTTGTTACCAGTCTGTACCACTTCTAAAAACACCCTATTTGACTGAGTTTTGTTATTCAAAGTGTTTGTATTCTTTTAGATGTATGAGCTCCTTTTCAAGAAGTTTTATACCAGTCTGTACCATGGTTAAAAGTACCTCAGCTGACTGTTAGTCAAGGTGGTCGTGTCCTTTTTTAGATTTCCAACTTCTTTCCTAAGAAGCCTGGATTCAGTCTGTAAAGACTGCATCATTTTCCTATTGTCAAACCATATTTTTAAGAAAAAAATATTGAGGACAAAACTAAGCCCTAGGAATAACAATAGTGATGTAGAAGGGGCATCATATGAATCTTGTAATACCTCACACATGGTGTAAGTAAAAAGGCTATTGTAACCTTGGACGGTTAGATTGTCTGACATATTGTCCTTATTAATTATTCATCAGTAACTTATGAATTATATTTAGAATAATAAATCTCACCTGTGGTTTAATCAGCTGGAGTAGGTGCAACAACCGTTACCTGCCAGTAGGTGTCGCGGTGCACTTGAATCCATGTACTTGGTTTAGATCTGATTTTAGGTTAAATGCTAAAAAATGTGCTTAAATCAAGAAGTTTTTTTTTTTTTAGTATAAATCACAAATTGTGTGTTCTGTGAAGGTCTTTGGCTGTTCAACAGCCACACGAGACAGTTGGCAGAGGGAGGCAGGCGCCTCCCGCTCCATCGGAGGTGGCAGAGCTGGGCTGGGTGCAGGCTCCTCGGCGCGGCGGTGGCGGGGGGCTCCTCGGCGCGGCGGTGGCGGGGAGCTCCTCAGCCTTTTCCGCCTCGACCCATTTTTTGGGAATGTGGGCATAGTTTTCTAGGTTATTTCCTGCTGATTGGGGGTGCTGATAATCTTATGGGGAATCTAAAGAAAATTTAGGATTATGGTCAAGTCCTGACTGGACTAGTCTGTGAGGCTTGATCATCTCAACCAGCAGTCTTAAGGCTGTTCTTAATGTAGAACTCAGAGGAAACTCCAACAGAGATCCTCTGAAATATTGGATCATCTGAGCCATCCACGCCTATCAGAGATTTTTCAGGGGGGCTTCCTTGATCAAAACTGATTTTTCTTAACCCAGAATGAATCCACAGCTTCTCATTTCCTGTGGACACAAAAGCAAAACCTCTTCTCCAAAGAAACATATATTTTGACTTAAATTTTGAAGTCAAGGCATTTTCAAAATATATAGGTTGGATTAATCCAGCATTTATAATCATCTGTCTATAACAGCTGTTGCTCATTTCTCTGTCATCAAACAATTCAAAGATAACACAATAACATACAGCATCCAGATTTCTATGTATTTTCCATCTTTATGTGACTTTATTTTAAACTCTATTTCTTTTATTTTTATTTTTAAATTTTGCTTGAGACAGGGTTTCTCTGTATATCTTCGGGTGTCTTAGAAATTACTTTGTAGATCAGACTGTCCTTGAACTTACAGAGATTTACCTTACAACAATCACAGGTCAGGACTCTATAAGACCTCATTAATCCTCTCTCAGTTCCCACCCAGGCCCTCACAACTCAGCCTAGTGCCATCCAGATAGCCCCAAATGCCACCCCACCAGAGACCAACGTGTTAACAATAGTTAAACAATGCCAAGAAATATTAAACCCCTAGTGCCTGTGGACCCCTCTATGAAATGGTCCTGGCCACCTACTTCCTCCTTAATTCTACAAATACCAATCTCACTGATGACTGCTGGCTGTGTCTAGAAGCTAGACCATTGTTTTACATAAAATTAGGCCTTCTTGTTACACAGTCATCTGTAACAGTCAGGACTGTGTCCCTAACCAACAGAACAGCTTGTCCCTGGGAGACCCCTCTCATCCTGGAAGACATTCAAGGGGGATGCCACCTGCTTCTGCTCATGTAACTACCCCTTAGACAAAACTGCCTATTTGTCAAATCCAAAAATATATGTTTTCTCAAGGTCTTCAAATGCTCTTAACTTAGACAACTCTCATCAGTCACCCCTACCCTGAGGGTGTCGGTATACATGTAGCACTTGTTTATACCGCTGTATATAAAATAGTGCAGTGATATTTTATTTGTATTTTAATGAATAAAGCTTACCTGAAGATCAGAGTGCAAAGTTAAGCCACTAAAGACCAGGGAGGGGTGGCACACACCATTAATCCCAAGACTCAGGAGAAAAAGGCAAACTAATCTCTGTAAATTCAAGGCTACCCTGGGCTACCCAAGATCAATCCAGAAACAGGTCCATGTGATGGTGACTCACACCTTTAATCTAAGTTTGGGAGTCACACACCTTTAATCCCAGCACTAGGAATATGGAGACAGGAACAATATCGTTGGGTAGAGAGAGGAATATAAAGGGGAAGGAGATAGGAACTCACCGGAGTGAGGAATCTGAGGTTTGGCTGTGCCAGTACTGCCTTGTCATAGACTCCGGAACAGAGTCAGAGGATTACTACACCAGAGACCTTAAGGAGTTAAATTGTCATCTGGTCTAGTGACCAGGCCTATATTCCTGTCTACTCTGGAGACTGAGGTAAGATCACATGTTCAAGGCCAGCCTGGGTAACTCAGATGATAGTGTAGTTTTGTTTTGTTTTTAAAAGTAAATACAGGGTTGTGGATTAAGTCAAGTAGTAGAGCCTTTGACCAGCATTTTCAAAACCCTGGGGTCAATCTCCCAAACAATAAGAAATAAAATTTCTCAAGGAAATTTTGTATTGGGAATGAGAATAGCCTGAGGCATAATGGTCAGAGAAGACCTGGGAAAGGTTCTGATAACATCGCGAAGCTAAAGTATGCCCTGTCTGTTACTTTGTCTTGTCAATCTACTGTAATGCTGACATAGGGAAGTTGCTAATGCCGTGGATGGATAGATAGACGACAGTATGGTGGGGACTCTGAAGAAAGAACCAGGCCCACGTGCTAAATAAGGGATTCTTCTCTTACAGCTTTCTGAAGATGGGGGTGGTTTTACAGGACAAGCCTGAAACCAGGCTCTCCAATTCTTAGGTTGGAGACAGGAAAGAAGTGGGGAGCAGAATGTGTTCTCTCCTCACCCCCCAATGCCTCCTTTACTGTAAACTCATTTCTCCAGGTGAGAAATCTGGGCACCTGGAAGTCTGTTAGCTAGAGAGTTATAGACAATGCCTCAGCAGCACCTGCCAGTGTCTATGAGAGGGGAAAAGCTGCTGGAGAGAGTGTGGCCTGAGCAGCAGTCTGGTCTGGATTCTAGCCTTTCATTCTTAAAGAGAGAAACTGAAAAGAATTAAAGCGTTAGGTTCTGCCCTGCTGACTTTGTTACCTTGACACAGCCTCGGGTGTATGAGAGAAAAGGGATTGCCTAGATCAGATTGGCCTATGGGCATGTCTTTGGGGGATTGTCTGATCATTAGTTGATGTGGGCGGCACCTTTCCTAGGCTGTATAAGAAATTAAGGCTAATCCTAAACTGATGAGTGAGCCAGAAAGTGTGCCAGCATTTGATCAGTGTTTCGTCGCAGTAGGAAGTTAGGGCCATACCATGGCCCAAACTATAAAAAACCTGTTTCCTTTACTAATTCCTGTCTCCAGGGTTTTTGTAACATACTACACAGGGACTTCACATCCTGTAAAACCAGCTAAGCTGTGCCAAAAACTCTGTGCCAAAAAGCTAAAGTAAATCTTTACTCTTTTTAAGTTGGTAATGTCAGGTATCATGCAATAGCAATGAAGAATTGACTAGTATCCAAACAAAGAACAAATTTATTTGAAGGAATAAAATTATGTCTAATAAAGAATATAAACTCAAAAGAATAAGAGTTTATCCTTTAGTTAAAAGTTGTAGTTAAAAAATACCAAAAGACCCAGAAAACATACATTGATGTTTAATAAACTATAGTGGAAGCTTGCCAGGGCAAGCCCTACGCATGGGGTGAATTTTCTGAGACAGAGCTTGATGTTCCGAGAGGATCCCCTTGATCCTGTCCAGACAGACTTGATTTGCTGCCACCCCTGCTTCAAATTCCAGGCGTTCCTCTTCCTTCGCTGCTTCCAGAGCCTGCTTCTGGTAGGCAATTTGCATCCGAAGTTGATCCCTGTACTCCTTAGCCAAAACACAGCGCCTACAGTTTTCAAGATAACAAAGGAGAACATTAAAAGTTACCATTTGGGGCTGGAGAGATGGCTCAGCCGTTAAAGGCTAGGCTCACAACCAAAAATATAAAAAGTTACCATTTGGATTTATTTATAGCATTATCATTAATTACAATACTTCCATGAATAGGAACACAACAATATCACTTAGAGACTGAGAAATGGGATTGCTTTTGGTAGGATTGCCATTTTTACTATGTTGATCCTACCAATCCAAGAGCATGGGAGATCTTTCCATTTCTGGTATCTTCTATTTCTTTCTTCAAAGGCTTAAAGTTTTTGTCAAATAGGTCTTTCACTTCTTTGGTTAGTGTTACCCCCAAGATATTTTATGTGTGGCACCACCACACCTGAATTTGTTTCTGTATTGATCTTGTGTGGCCTTGAACTCACAGAGATCCATCTGCCTCTGTCTCCAAATCCTGGGATTAAAGGTGTGTGTCACCACTGCCTGACCTCTAATGCCCTTCCAATCTTTAGGTGAACTTTATTAAAACACAAATAAAATATCACTATAAACGCCTAGTGCCCAAACACAAGGGCACCCAAGTTCATCAAAGAAACACTACCACAGCTTGAATCACATGTTGACCCTCACTCACTAATAGTGGGAGACTTCAATACTCCACTCCACCCTTGCAAACAGACAGGTCATCAGACAAAAACTAAGCAGAAATGCTGGAGCTAACTGACATTATGAACCAAATGTACCTAAAAGATAGCTACAGAATATTTCACCCACACACAAACGAATATACCTTTGGGAACAAAATCTACATTGTGGGTAGACTGGGGGAAAATGGGGCAGGCACAGGAGGGATCAGCTGGGAGAGGATGAAGGGAGAGAGTACATGAAGAGATGACTGGAATTGGGGGGCATTTGGAATTGCAATGGAAAGTCCCAGGAATCTATGAGGGTGACCTTAGCTAAGACTCCTAGAAATGGGGTATATGGAGCCTGAACTGGTCCTCTTCGATAACCAGGTAAGACTTTCAGTGGAGGGTATGGGACACCAACCCAGCCACACCTGCAAGATGTGCTCAAATAAAGGTGGCACTGGACTTGTAGGAGTGGCCAGTGATGACTGGGCCATGCCACAAGAGGGCGCCCACTCCTGACACTGCTTGGAGAGCCAGGACCCAGGGCTGAATAGCTCAGAAACCTATGATAGAATCAAACTTGACTGACAAGAAAAAAAGTCAATGAAAATAACCTGGGTTCAAAGGGCCCCACAGGGACTGAACTCACAACCAGGGAGCCTGAATGGGACCAGCTGAGGTCCTCTGCCTATATGTGACAGTTGTGTAGTTTGGCCCTCTGTGAGACTCCTAACCGTGAGAGCATGGGCTCTCGCACTCTTTTGCCTGCTTTTGGGAGCGAGCCTTTTCCTCCTGCTGGGTTGCCTTGTCCAGCTTTAACGTGCCTAGTTTTACTGTAACTTGACTGCCATGTTTGATCGATATCCCTGGGAGGCCTACCCTTTTCTAAAGGGAAATGGAGTAGGGAATTTAAGGGCCAGGAGAAGTGGAGAGAAAGAACTGGGAGAAGAGGAGAGAGGGGAAGCTGTGGTTGAGATATAATATAGGAGAGAATGAATGAATGAATGAATGAATGAATGAATGAATATGCCTTCACAGCACCTCAGAGCACTTTCTCCAAAACTGATCACATACTCAGACACAAAGCAAGTCCCAACAGATTAAAAAAATAGAACACCCTGCATCAAATCTGACCACCATAGATTAAAGACAGATATCTACAACAACAGAAACACCAGGGAGATAACAAA
The DNA here is from genome assembly GCF_950005125.1 of Chionomys nivalis. Taxonomy (NCBI): domain Eukaryota; kingdom Metazoa; phylum Chordata; class Mammalia; order Rodentia; family Cricetidae; genus Chionomys; species Chionomys nivalis. Next base: position 12,767,232 of record NC_080099.1, read on the forward strand.
CCCGTGGAAACTGAACAATTCTCTACAGAATGAAAAGTGAGTCCAGAAAGAAATTCAAGACTTTCTAGAAATACTCTACATGAAAAAATGCATGGGAAACAATGAAGGCAGCTTCTGAGAAGGAGGTTCACAGCACTAAGTTTCTACATTCTAAAAATCGGAGAGACTGCGTACTAGTGACTTAACAGCATACCTGCCAGCTCTAGAACAAAATGAGAAACTTGACACCCAAGAGGAGCAGCAGCAGGCAATAGATAATCAAATCCGGGGCTGAAGTACATAGCATACAAACAAACAAACAATGAAATACAAAGAATCAATAAAACAAAGAATTGGCTCTTTGAGAAAATTAGTAAGATTAACAATCTTATCCAAATTAACTAAAAGGCAACAGAAAGAATATACAAATTGAACATATTAGAGATGAAAAGGGGGTATAACAGACATCAAGGAAATCCAGAGAATCATAAGGACATACTTTAGAAATCTGTATCCCACCAAATTGGAAAATTTAAAAGAAATGGATAATTTTCTTGATACATATCACTTACCAAAGTGAAGTCAAGATCAGATAAGCAGTTTAAACAGACCTATAAACTTCAATGAAGTAGAAGCAGTAATTAAAATTCTAACAACCAAAAGAGCCCCAGGCCAGATGTTTTTATCAAAGAATTATACCAGATTTTCAAAAAAAAAAAAAGGAGTTAATACCAATACCCCTAAAACTATCCCACAAAATACAAACAGAAGGAACATTGCCCAATTCATTTTCCATGTCACAGTAACCTTAATACTCAAATCACATAAAAGACCCAACAAAGAAAGAGAATTACAGGCTAATTTCCCTTGTGAACATAGATGCAAAATTCTCAATAAAATATTTGTAAATGGAATCCAATAACCATCCAAAAGATCATCCATCATGATCAAGTGGGATCAAGTGCAGGGATAGTTAAACATAAAACAATAAATTTAATCCACCATATAAAACAAACTAAAAGACAACAATCACATGATCAATTTATTAGATGCAGAAAATGCCTTTGAGAAAATCCAACACCTTTTCATGGTAAAAGTCCTGGAGAGATCAGAGATAAAAGGAACACACCTCAACATAATAGAGGCAGTTTACAGTAGTCTCAGAGCAAACATCCACTTAGACAGAGAGAAACTCAAAGCAATCACATTAAAATCGGGAACAAGACAAGGCTGTCCACTCTCTCCACACCTATTCAATATAGTACTTGAAGTCTTAGCTAGAGCAATAGGAAACTGAAGGAGATCAAGGGGATACAAACTGGAAAAGAGAAAATCCAAAATATCCTCATTTGTAGACGATATGGTAGTATACATAAGAAACTACTAAAGCTGATAAACACTTTCACCAAAGTAGCTAGACAGAAAGTTAACTCACAAAAATCAGTAGCCCTCCTATACAAATGACAAATGGACTGAGAAAGAAATCGGGGGAATAATACCTTTCACCACATCTTGGGTAACCCTAACTAAGCAAGTGAAAGACTTATATGATAAAAAATTTAAGACATTGAAGAAAGAAACTGAAGAATCTATCAAAAGATGGAAATGTTGTAATACGGGCGGCAGGGCTGCGTCCCCGGCACCCAGCCGCCCGCATGGCTAGCTTATGCCCCGAAATAATTACACGGAAACTGTATTCTTTTAAACACTGCCTGGCCCATTAGTTCCGGCCTCTTATTGGCTAGCTCTTACATATTGATCTAACCCATTTCTAATATTCTGTGTAGCACCATGAGCTGGCTTACCAGGAAAGATCTTAACCTGCGTCTGTCTGGAGTGGGAGAATCATGGCAGGGTTAAGATAGTAAAATGGCTATTCTACCAAAAGAATCTACAGATTCAATGTAATCCCCACCAAAATTCCAACACAATTCTTCATAAATCCTGAAAGGATAATTTTCAGGCTCATATGGAAACACACAAAAAAAAACTCAGAATGACTTAAACAATCCTGAATAATCAAAGAGCTTTTGGAAGTATCACCATCCTCAATTTTAAGTTGTACTGCAGAGCTATAGTGATAAAAACAGCATGGTACTGGCACAAAAACAAACATGATAACCAATGGAATCAAATTGAAGCCCAGATAAAAATCCACACGCCTATGGACACTTGGTTTTTGATTAAAAAAAAAAAAGCAGAAATACACACTGAACAAAAGACAGCATCTTCAACAAATGGTACTAATAAACTGGATAGCTGCATGAAGAAGAATCAAAATAGATCCATACATATCATGCTGCACAAAACTAAATTCCAAATGGATCAAAGACCTCAACATAAAACCAGATACACTAAGCCTGATAAAAAAGAAAGTGAGGAATGACGTGGAACTCATTGGCACAGGGGAAGACTTTCTGAACAGACAGTATTAGCATGGGAATTAGGATCAACAATTAACAAATAGGACCTTAATAAAACTGAAAAGCTTCCATACAGCAAATTCCACTATTATCCAGTAACACTGGCAGTCCATAGAATGGGAAAGACTTTTACCAACTAGATACCTGATAGAGGTCTAATACCCAAAATATATAAAGATATCAAAAACTTGATATCAAGGAAAACAACCCAATTTAAAAAGTGAATTCTCGAGAGTAAACTCAAATAGTGAGAAATACTTTTTAAAAATGTTCAACATTCCTTGTCATCAGGAAAATACAGTCAAAACTACTTTGTGATTTCAACTTATACCCATTAGAATGGCTAAGATCAATAAAACAAGTGACAGCTTATGTTGGTGAGGATGTGGAGTAAGGGAACACTCATCCACTGCTGTTGTGACTGTAAACTTGTACAGTCACTATGGAAATCACTGGCAAAAGGACTTTACAGCAACACCATAGTCAAGGCTCTACCCTATGCCAGGGTAATCTCATTTCTTTCACTGATTACCTCTACAGTGGTCCTTTCTTTGAGGATGGCTCCTTTCCCTAAAGGTCATAACCACAAACTTCTTCTTTATCCCTAAAACCCTAAAACTTACTTTTCAAGCTTTCCCTGTTGCTTCATGCCACAGTTCCCCATCACACCCGCCTACCCTTCATACACAGTTCCCCATCACACCCGCCTACCCTTCATGCCTCCAATCCCTGCACTCGGCCCTCCTTCATGCCCTCCCCTCTCCTAAATGGGGGGATCTCCTGCACTCCTGTTCTGAAGTTATGGATAGCACTCTTGGAGTCGCCTACCTCACTAATTCCCCTGTCCCAGAGACCAATGACTGCATGACAGATACCAGTGCCTTAAATAGCTGGCTATGCCATCACCCAGGGGCGGTGAAATCACTTCCTCCCACCTCAGACTATGGAGGCCGCCCCCCTCCTTCCCAAGACCACCTTTCAGCAGGCAAAGCTCACTGCTCTCATACAGCGCTGATCCCAGCCACCAACACACATGTCTTAGTCGATATCTTTTTTTTTTTTTTTTTTTGGTTTTTCGAGACAGGGTTTCTCTGTGGCTTTGGAGCCTGTCCTGGAACTAGCTCTTGTAGACCAGGCTGGTCTTGAACTCACAAAGATCCGCCTGCCTCTGCCTCCCGAGTGCTGGGATTAAAGGCGTGCGCCACCATCGCCCGGCTTTAGTCGATATCTTATTGCTGTGAAGAGATATCATGGCCATGGCAATTCTTATAAAGGAAAACATTTAATTGGGGCAGTCTTATAGCTTCAGAGGTTTAGTCTCTTAGACATGGTAGAGAGTTCTACATCCAGATCCAAAGACAGCAGAGACAGAGAGAGTTACGGCCTGGGTTGGGTGTCTGCACCCCAAAGCCTACTCCTAGCGGCACACTTCCTCCAAACAAGACCATGCTTACTCCAAGATGGCCACACCTCTTAATCTGTCTTGAATTCCTTGGTTGCAAAAACAGGAAAAAAACAGATTTTTGAGATCACAACTGGCCTTTGCTGACACAGTCTATTTCCCAAGATAATCTGTCTTGCTTGAACAAACAGTTCCAGGAAGAAGGGACCATTGCAACCTGTACGTACCTTTATCATAGTTCCTACTTCCTCACCCCCAAGCCCATCACCTGCCCCTATAAAAGATTCCAGCCAGCCCTAACCTCCCCCTCCCCCGCCTCCAGGCAGCCTTTTCATTCCCTTAGGAGAGAGGCTGGCCCTTGCTGTGTGCGCTAATAAACCCAGCTCATTTGTTGAGGTCAGATTCTTGTCTCTTTACTCTGTACTCTGGTCAAAATCTAACAATCCAGGAATGACCTCCTGGCCAAAGCTCTTGGAGCAGCAGAGGAGAAATTAGTCTCCTGGAGAAAGACGCACAATGTGTTAGGAAGACCTTCAAGAGAGACCTTCCCTTCAATTAAACCTTACCCTCATGTCTGAACTCCTGAAGATGGACTTGAGGGTGGCTGGGTCACTGTGTCCCTTTTCCCAATGTGGCCCTCATTCTATGAATTTCTTTTGTTTCCCTGCTTTTAACTATTAATTTGACTTTGTAAATTGTCTCATACAGGCTAAATGGCCAAACCTAGATTGTTGGGGCGAAAGCTGTGCCCCCAAATCTGGTAACAATCAGACAAGATGGGAGATACCTCGGTGGAAAAGAGCGCCAGCCATGCAAGCATGAGACTTTGAGTTCATTTCCACAGCACTCACGTAGAAGCTGCGCATGGTTACACATGCCTACAGTCAGCCTAGTCAAACAGTTAGCCTCTGATTCAGCAAGAAGCACTGCCTTAAGGCAATAAAGTGGAAAGAGATTGAGGAGGCATCCACATACTTGAGTATTGACATATGAACATGAGCACATACTCTCACACACATTCACATGCATGCACAATACAAACCCACACACCCACACATATATACTACCTGAAGCTCATGAGACAGCTACCTGGTCTATGCAGCGAACAAGAAACTGCCTCAAACTAGGTGAAAGGAGAGAACTGACCTCCACGTGTTCACAACAGCCTGTAACATACCCATGCTCACACATGGACACACATATACATCACATGTAAAGGTTAACAATTTGAATCTTCCCAGGTGTTCATTCACACCTACACTTTACATTTACATTCTAGCACTGAAAAGTCAGAGGCAGGAGAACCTCACAGGTCTGAGGTTAGCCTCTCTCTATAGAAACTCCAGACTATCCAAGATTATATAGCAAAACTGTCTCAAAACAAAAACAAAAAGGAAAACAAAGAAAAAAATCTCAAACAAATGAACAAACAAAAAAGGCTTGAACTTGCCAGCTGTGGTGGTACACATTTTAATCCCAACACTCAGAAGACTAAGGCAAAACTGTGAGTTAGAGGCCAGTTTGGGCCAGGTGGTGGTGGTGCACACCACACAGCACTCAGGAAGCCAGGCAGAAAGATGTCTGTGAGCTCAAGGACAGTCTGCTCTACAAGTGAGGTCCAAAACAGCCAGAAAAACACAGAGAAACCCTGTCTTAAAAAACCAACCCTCCACTCAGAAAGAAAGAAAGAAAGAAAGAAAGAAAGAAAGAAAGAAAGAAAGAAAGAAAGAAAGAAAGAAAGAAAGAAAGAAAGAAAGAAAGAAAGATGGAAGGAGAGAGGGAGGGAGGGAGGGAGGGAGGGAGGGAGGGAGGGAGGGAGGGAGGGAGGGAGAGAGCAAGCTTCCTGATAGAGGGTAAGAATATAAAGAAAGGATGAGGATAACCATCTGAAAACTTTGCCATAACCCCCAAAATAAAAAGGAAGGGAGGGAGGGAGGGAGGGAGAGAGAGGGGGAGGGCACCAGATCTCATTATAGATGGTTGTGAGCCACAATATTGTTGGCACACGCCTTTAATTCTAGCACTCAGGAGGCAGAGGATGGATCTCTGTGAGTTCTACCTGGTCTACAGAGTGAGTTCCAGGACAGGCTCCAAAGCTACACAGAGAAATGTTATGGGACAATGATCTGTACAGTGTAAAGATTTGTCACTTGTGTTGGTTTAATAAAGCACTGATTGGTCAGTAGCCAGACAGGAAGTATAGGCAGGGTGACCAGGCAGGAAGTATAGGTGGGGCAACCAGAATAGGAGAATTCTGGGAAAAAGAAAGGCTCAGTCTGCAGTCATCACCCAGACACAGAGGAAGCAAGATGAGAATGCCTCACTGATAAAGGTTCCAATCCTCCATGTGGCTAACACAGATAAGAATTATGGGTTAATGTAAGATGTAAGAATTAGTTAATTAAAAAACCTGAGCTAATAGGCCAACCAGTTTATAATTATGTAGGCCTCTGTGTGTTTCTTTAGGACTGGACGGCTGTGGGACTGGGCAGGACAGAAACTTCTGTCAACAGAGAAACTCAGTCTCAAAAAAAAAATAAAACAAGAAAAAGAAAGAAAGAAAAAGGAAGGGAGGGAGGGAGAGAGGGAGGAAGAAAAGAAGCATTTCTCCTTGTGTGGGAGGCATGGAGGCTCTTATACTCACAGATAAACACTAGAGGAATAAGGAATATTAGACATAGGGCTGTCTCTTCAAAGGGAGAGATGTATGATCTGTTTTCTGCCCAGGGGTTGATGTGGGCAGGTTAGTAGCTTGGTGATCTTTGAGCTATCTATATGGCTGAGACCACACTGGCTCCTCCCCCAGATCCTTATTATGAGCTTGTTTGTCTCAGTCAATTTAGAATCCAACTTTATTGAAAATATCACTTGTACGATACAAAGAATTTTGATGTCTTAAGCTTTATTGTGCACATGGAATTTGTTAAGTATGGCCAGTAAACTTTTCACAAATCATACTGTGTTTAAATATGTCTAAAATATACTACTTGGGGTCCGACTCTCAAAGTTTGAACCAACAGCGGCTCTGGAATCATGCTGAACCACACTGCCATCTTGCCTCCCATGTGTTACAGAACTAGAAATACAACTCACACTACTAGCTTTTTTTTTTTTAATGTTCTTGTAAATTAATGTTATTAGTCAAGATGCTCATCTGGCCGGGCAGTAGTGGCACATGCCTTTAATCCCAGCACTTGGGAGGCAGAGGCAGGTAGATCTCTGTGAGTTCAAGGCCAGCCTGGTCTACAAGAGCTAGTTTCAGAACAGGCTCCAAAACTGCAGAGAGAAATCCTGTCTTGAGAAAAGAAAAAAGAAAAAAAAAAAAAAGATGCTCATCTGGCTTAATAACCAATGTGTATATTCAGACCCACAATGACAGTGAAACTTAATTTTACCAGCACAATTTGTGACTATTTTTATATGAAGTTGTATTCCTTGCTCTGAGGGTCTAAAAGCAGCAGTGAAGCATTAATATAAAATAATATCAGTAACATATGGATTAATGGTGCAGTATCCTTGTGTTAAAGATAATATTTTTCTACATAAGAAGTGATAAGAAAGAGAATGAACAAGATCATACCTGGCAAAATTCTCCCTCTCTTCACAGTTAAGTTCTTTCAGGCCTTCATTTATGCGTTCTTGCTGCATAGCCAATTCTTCTTGTTCTTTGGCTTTTCGTTGCACTAAGAAAGGCAAGAGGAATTACTCGACAATTTTTTTTTCCAAGCAAGACTTGCTGATATTTTTATGGGCACTAAAGACATATTATCTTCGGAATTGTTTGGGATCCCTGGGATAAAAACATGGTAGAAGGAAAAAACTGACTCCAACAAGTTGTCTTCTGACTTCCATATGTGCCATGGTGCATATGTGTGTGCACACACATACACACAATACATACATACATACAATTAAAATTATTTTTTAAAACCAAAGGAAAAGAGAAGCACAATCCAGGCATGCGGCTGTACACCTGCAGACCAAGGTACAGGGAAACAGATGGAAGAGTATCACTCGAACTCAGGACACTGAGGCCAGCTAGGTAACATAGTCCAACCCTGTCTCAAAAACAGAAGGGAGAGACACTTCTCTCCAGGAATAAAGTTTCTTATCCACTGTGATCCACACGGATTTCTTCTCATCATTTTGCACTGAAAATCTTTGAGAGGCCTTTTTACAAGAGATTAAAATCTATCTTGGCCAGACCTGCTGGCCAGGGAACAGACAAGGTACTCCCTTGGTCATGGTGGATGATTTTTTTTATGTGTTCTTGGGTTCAATTTGCCAGTATTTTATTGACTATTTTTCCATCATTGTTCATGAGGGAGATTGATCTATAATTCTCTTTCGTGCTGAGTCTTTATGTGATTTCAGTATCAGGGTAACTGTGGCCCCCATAGAAAGAGTTTGGCAATGTTCCTTCTGTTTCTACTATGGGAAACAATTTGAGAAGTATAGGTATTAGCTCTTTTTTGAAGTTCTTATAGATTTCCCCTGACATTTAAGGAGAATGCACACAGGGAGAGTGAAGCAGTTCCCCAAGGTGTGTATGCCCTGTGCTCCTAAACCTGCTCTAAGCAGCCTACGGGAAGGAAAAAAAGAAAGTTCTACTCCTTTCTCTTTCTTGATTTATGTCTTTTCAATCAATAGTCCATATAACTGGAAAACTCAAAACCTACCTTTCCCTGAAAAAAGTAAAACACTGGCCCCAAGCTGGGTTGGAAAATTGCTGCTGGATAATGCCGCCTGGGTAGAATGGATTCTCCCTCCTGCCCAACCCTGACCAAAGAGACTTTAAACATTTTTTTGCTAGCTCCTCTTTTAGAAGGATTAAAGACAGTTACTGAAAAGATATCCTTTGTCACCCAGTTGGCCCCAGATATTAGGAAAAGAAAGTTACAAAAGTTAAAAAAAAAAAAATTAAAGCTATCAGTAGGTCCCAGATGCTGGAGGAGGCTCAGAAGTGTTTACCAAGAGAACTGACAGGGACAAGGCCTGTTCCATGAAGCGAAAGTCGCCATCACCTTCTCTGATACTGAGATGGAGTTGGACTATCTCTCACATTAGCACAAATATCCCTGAGAGTATGGACAGAAATCAACCCCCAGGACTGGCCCAAGCACCTCCATCCAGATTTAATTTCCATGTGCTTCTATACTCCGACTCCAAAAGGTAAAAGTAAGATAAAACTGTATTAACATGATATAAGGGATGAACAGACCAGTTGAAGGATTATGGGCTACATCTCCTTGTCATTCTTGTATTATAGCTGGATAAACTAAGGTTGGTTTTCTAATAATCTTGGGCCACCTCTCTTCAGTTTCATCTTCTCTAAATTCCTCTGTCTATGTCTGAGTATTTTTTTTAATTTTCATTAGTAGGCCTAAGGTTTGTATCTTATCAATCAACTTTTCACACAGCTCCTCGAACAAAGCCACATCTAGTCTTTCCCAAACAGTTCTACCAGCTGGGGAGAAAGTATTGAAATATATGAGCCTATGAGGCAATTTTCATTCAAACCCCCATAGAGCCTTTGCCTATCACACCTGAGACCTTCAGTATTATCTGCTATGGAATAAATGGAATAATCCTTTTGTATACTATGAAGATGTGTTGCTATCATTGGTTTAATAAAGAGTTGACTAGTCCATAGTTAGGCAGGAAAAGGTTAGGCAGAAGATCCAGACTGAGAAAACCTGGGGTGAAAGGCAGTATTGCCAGCCAGATGTAGAGGGAGCAGGATGTGTAGAAAATGAGCTAACAATCCACGAGCCACATGGTAGCATGCAAATTAATAAATATGGGTTAATATAAGTTGCAAAGCTAGTTAGTAACAAGCCTAAGCTATCAGCCAAGGATTTATAATTAATAATAAGCCTTTGTGTGATTATTTGGGAGCTGGCTGGTGGGACAGAAAAGTCCACCTACAGTGGAAGAAGAGGAAGAGGGTACAGGGGGACGGTGGGAAGAGGGTAAATGAGAGCACAATATAATGCTATGTGTCTATTAAAATGTCACAGTGAAACCCATCATTTTGAATTAAATGCTAACTAAACAATTAACTTATAAAAAGGAAAGGCAAAAGATAAGAATATAAAATGGTTCCTTACATTTTTCTTGAACTTGGAGTTTTCTTGTACACATGACTTCATTCATGAGTTGCTTCCTTGCTTCCCTTTCAAGGGCCAGCTCCCGATCCTTCTCAGCCAACTTCTTTGCCTTTATCTCCTCTAGTATCCTGTCTAGTTCTTTCTCTTGGGCTTTTTCTTCCATTCGCAGCTGTATTAGATAGTCATTGTATATCTTTTGTTCTCTTCCCATGTCTTCCTACATGCATAAAATTTAATTCATGTTATTAGAACACAGCAACAAGAGCAAGTTTATATTTTAATACTTGGTATCTTAGGGTTTTTATGGCTGTGAAGAGACATCATGACCATGGCAACTCTTATGAAGAAAACATGTAATTGAGGTGGTGGCTTACAGTTTCAGAGGTTCAGTCCATTATCATCATGGCTGGGAGCATGGCAGTGTGCAGGCAGATGTGGTGTGGTAGCTGGAGCTAAGAGTTCTACATCTTGCAGGCAACAAGAAGTCAACTAACACACCAGGAAGTATCCTGAGCATAGGAAATCTCAAAGTACTCTCCAACTGTAGGCAGAGGCTGCTTGTTTGTTCCTGGCCACCCAGACCCAAAATAACCACACAGAAACTATATCAATTAAAACACTGCACCCTGTCTTGAAAAACAAAAAAAAAAAAAAAACAAAAAACAAAAACAATTAAAACACTGCTCAGCCTATTAGCTCAGGTTTCTTATTAACTAACTCTTACATCTAAATGAACCCATTCCTATTATTTTGTATTTTACCATGAGGCTTATGATTTACTGGTAAGGCTCTCCAGGGTCTGTTTCCTTTGGCAGCTACACGGTGTCTCTTTGACTCTGCCTATTCTCTCTTTATATCTCTTTCAGTCTGGCTATATTCTGCTTGGTTGTAGGCCAAAGTAGCTTTATTCATTAACCAATAAAAGCAACACATATACAGAAGGACATCCCACATCACCCCACAGTGACACACCTCCTAGAACAAGGTCATATCTACTCCAAGCAAGTCACTCCCTATGAGATTATATTCCAACTACCACATATGGTAATTTATTTGTTATGTGAGTGTGTAATGTGTTTGAGTGGACACATATGTGCCATGGTGTATGTGTGTGCACACTTGTGTTGGGGGAGGTGGGGTCAAAGGACAACTTTCAATAACAGGCTCTGTCTTTATACATGGGGATAGAACTCAAATCAACAGGCTTGATATTAAACTCCTTTACCTGCTGAGTCATCTTGTTAACCCCAAGGGCAGCCTAAAAGGCAGTCTTCTAGAAGGTCCCATCCTAATCTTGTGGTGCAATATACGTAAGCATTCACTGATACACTATTATGTCTGGGATTTACTTCAAAGGACTCAGAAGTAGATTGTATACAGGTACAGACAAGACAAGAATGGATTTTCAATGAAATTTGCTAAAAAGCTTGTTAAGGACACAAGGGGGCCCAGACATTCTCTGGATCTTTTTAAAATGTTTGACAGCACATTTTTGAGTAAATTCATTCAAATTCTTTCTCAAAGAGTTTCCTAAAGCAGTTACCAACACACTTTCAAGGGTAATACTGCTATTCTACAATGGGGTTGACTGGAATATCAACAGAATGACCTAAATAACCCAGAAAGAAACATTTCACCTAAGAGACTAAGCGAGGGCAAATAAGAATGTAAAACACTGTTTAACATCATTAACCATTAGGGAAATACAAATTAAAGTCATATGAGCTATTTGGCAACATGTACCATAATAAAATAAAAAGAATGACAATATCAAATGCTAAAGAGAATGTGGAGAAACTGGAGAGCTCCGCATTACTGGGGGACTAAAGCTATCTTTTATAGTCTTACCTCCCTTCCTTCCTTTCTCTGTTGGAAACTGAGCTCAGGGCTTTGTACCACAAAGCACAGAGAAAGTAAATGCCCATAGACTGTCAACTCAACAGTCAATCCTGACTGGAATTTAGTAGGCACTAAACAAATGTCTTACTTTCTTCTGCTTATTCTTATCTGCCTCCTCTTGCAAGTTTTGAAGGGCCCTTCCTACAAGTCCCATACTCAAGCCCTGCTCCTCTCTGTGCTCCTGCCGCATGGACTCTATCTTGTCTTCCAAGGCTTTTTTCAAGATGTTTCTAGTTTCCAATTTTGTCTTCCGTTTCCGGAGCTTCTCTTGTTCATTCTCTAGCTTAACTTGTGCATTGTTCTGCTCCTAAGGAGGAATAATGAAGATGAATCAGCATAGTTAAGCAAGCTGTAGTAAGGAGGCTGTTTGTTTGTCCTGGCCACCCAGAACCAAAATAATCACACAGAAACCAAATTAATTAAGTCACTTCTTGGCCCATTAGCTCTAGCTTCTTATTGGCTAACTCTTACACATTAATTTAACCAATTTCTATTAATATGTGTATTGCTACATGGCTGTGGCTTACCGGCTAAAGTTCCATCCAGCTCTGGTGGGGCTACATGGCTTCTCTCTAACTCTGCCCTTCTTTCTCCCAGCATTCAGTTCAGTTTTCCTGGCCTAGCTCTGTTCCCCTATAGGTTGCTATAGGCCCAAAGCAATTCCTTTATTAACCAATGATATTCACAGCATACAGGGGGGAATCCCACGTCACCTCCCCTTTTCTGTTTAAATAAAAAAGGAAGATTTTAATTGTGACATAGTAAAATTACATATACTTTATCCTTTATCATAACTAAGGAAAACTCTAACTATAAATTCTTCATCTCCATCAAAGACTCCAAAAAAATATAACATTACCTAAGTAAACAGGATGTGCATTGTAAGCAACTTCCTAAATTCTAGAATTGACAGAGACATCTTACTGCCTCGACAGTCACCCAAAGTTCTTCTGTACCATTGGGGCATCCATCTTCAGCCTACAGTTCCATAGTATCCAGCAGACTTTTCCACGAAGCAGGAAGTTTCAAAGACACTTCCACCTATATTGGCGGTATTCAGTCACATGTTTCTGTGTCCTGCAGAATGTCTGGCAGACCTTTTCAGGAAGCAGGAACCCTGAAGTCCCATCTCACCTTTAGTCAAGTTCAGCAGTCATTTTTCTGCAGGTCCTGCATGTCCAGTTCATCAAGCAATTCAGGCAAGAGCAGTTTCTTGCCCAAATGGCTAACCAACTCCATAAGAGCCTCTTCAAATGCCTGTCCATCTTCTTCTTGAAGTAGATTGGTGCTGCCAGCAGCAACTGTGTCTCATTGTAATAAAAAGTTCTAAATTCTTAAAACATTTAAATGCCATATTCTGAAGGTCTCTGAATGATTTGAAGAATACCTAACTGAAATATACCTCTATTAACCTATATTCTTAATTATACATTACGTTTTTAAGTGAATTACATAATTAATCAAGAGCAGAATTATACATATAACAAGATTAACTTTAAATTTGCATCAATAAACCAAGATCTATACCAATTCAAATCTTTATAGCATATCCCCTTTTAAGGTGTAAAGAAACATTTAAAACAATATTTGGGAATGTGGGTTTAGTACTCTCCACACTACTTTCTGCTGTTTATTGGGTGAAATAATTTTTGGGGGGGTATTCAAGGCAACCTTTCATGGGGTCTTGGTCCATCAAGCCACATTAGTCTAGAAGGATTCCATAGGTTCTCATCTTCTGTGGAAACAAAAGAAGAACCTCTTTTCCAAAGCAACATATCCTTAGACTCAAATATTAAAGTCAAGATACCTTTACGTTGGTTTAGCTTAGCAGCCTGTACAATAAAATGTCTTTCTTTACTTTGCTCCTTCACAGCTAAAAAATTCAAAGAAGACACAATATACATAACCCAGACTCTCTGTGAATGTTCCATCTTTATGTGGCTTATTTATTTTTACTCTATTTTACTTCTTTTTATAATTCTCTATACTCTTTTTCTTCTCTCTCCCAAGCCTATGTACATTTATCCAACACTGTGACCCATTTAGAGGTCTTTTATGTCTGAATCTGTCCTATTGTGTATCTGTAATTCTTTACTATCTAGGAGTGCTTCTAAAAATGCTAAGTGCTCCTTTAAAAATTAAGGTGTGCCACTGCTGGGGAAATATGGCACTGCCTGCTTGCCCCACCCAGTTTAGGATGGCGGAGCTGCTTGCTGTCTCTGAGAGCCATGCACAAAAAGCCCCATTTCTAGGCACATAGCCAATCCATGTTGTCACCAAGCAAGCCATAACACGTTGCTCACAAACCCCATCCAAATGCTTAGCCTCCTGAAAGAGCCAGAGGTTGCACTGGCAGCAGGGCCAGAAAGCTGGTATTTCAAAATGGCACAGCTTTTTTCCTGATAATGCTGAGTCAGGCAAACCTCTCTTAAAGGAGCTGCAGCACGCCACCAGCAAACAGCAAGAAGCTGTATTAAACTCTGTATTTTTTGTGTCTAGAATTTTTTTTCAAGTCCTCTCATGTTTTAAGTGGATTTTAGTTGGCCACATGGGAGTTAGAAAAAAAGGCATGGAGCCACTTCCAGAGACAGATGTGCTGAAACTTTGCTGATAGGCCACAACCTGGTGGTATGCACAGATTAATGAAGATGGATTAAATTAAGATGTAAGAGTTAGCCAGTAAGAAGCTAAAGCTAATGGGCCAATCAGTGATTTAAATAATATGGTTTCTGTGTGATTATTTCGGGGCTAAGCAGTTGGGAACCAACAAGCGCCCTCCTTACTACACAAAGCAAGTGAGTTAATTCATTTTCTCTACATTGGTGAGCCTAAAGGATTTCTTAGAAATATATACACACAGCTGCATCTAGAGGGATTATAGAAATGAAGCTTGCTTTTTTAATAAAGCTGAGCCAGAAATAAAGCTTTACAGGAATTGTTGTGTGTGTGATTGTAAAGTGATAAGTAGGTGTGTATCTAAAAATGACCAAAAAAAAAAAAAGTAAATGTAAATGACCTTTGACCCCAAGTACTCATCACTCACCACTGTGCTCAGCATGCCAGCCCCACTCTTCCAGGCCTTATGCTTTTATGCACACCTGTACATCTAGACTTGAGTATACTGCTAAGAAGCAATGATACTTCAAAGTGGAAATATCCTTAATGGACCAGCCCCTAGCTCCAAGTCAGAAAACTGTGTTAACCAGTTGGAAACTGCTACATTCATGGAACCCATCACCACATCACAAGCATATGAAAGGGCTCACCAGGAAGCGGGCCTCCTCTTCCTTCATCTGCCTGGCTGCCTGCCTTTGTGCCTGCAGGCTAGTGACCTGAGCATCCAGCCCCAGGCGTGTGTTTTCCACCAGCTCCCTCTGTCTCCTCTCTTCTTGAGCTTCTCGCGTTTCCTTGGCTAGTCTGTCTTCCTCCCAGAGCTTTGCGTACATCTGCTCTTCCACCAGCTTCTGCCTCTTCAGCTCCTCGTTGAATGCTATCTGTGCCTCCCGTTCCTCAATCACCTTTTTCTCGTGGATACTGACCAGTTTACTGCGGAGCTCCTCACAGCGTTCCCTGGAAGGGAAATTTAAAAAGGCAAACCCAGCATTTCACAGTGCTGTGTCTAGGCATACATTTACACAGTAGTGCATAGGAGAAAGGGAAGTCAGAACAGCCCAGATGCAGGCCACCTGGACAGAGGAAATGTGAGGGAACCACGGGGAGGGAGGCAGGTTCGAGAGAAGGCCACTGAGATACAGGTGCTGCCATCAGCCAGAATCAGCAGCTCTGCCATTTCCTGTGTGACTTTGGATCAAACATTTAACTTAGATGTGTAGTGGTGCATGCCTTTAGTACCAGAAAGCAGAGGCAGGCAGATCTCTGTGAGTTCGAGGCCAGCCTGGCCTACATAATGAGTTCTGGGACAGCCAGAGCTACATAGTGAGACCCTGCCTCAAAAAGAAAACAAAACAAAAAGAGTGAACTTATGTCGGCCAGCTGCCTCTCCTTTAAGGTGCCTGGTCTGAACTAGTCCTACCAGCTGTTCCTGCATCCTGTGCTCCTTGCTCACTAGAACAGTTTACTCCTCCTATCGGCCTCTAGAGCGGTGCTTCACAACCTTCCTAGTTCTGTGACCCTTTTTAACACAGTTCCTCATGCTGTGGTGACCCCCAACCATAAAATTATTTTTGTTGCTACTTCATAACAGTAATTTTTCTACTGTTAGAAATCATAATGTGAATAAATGATATGCAGGATATCTAATATGCAACCCCTATGAAAGGGTTGTTCAACCCCCAGAGGGGTTGAGACCCACAGGTTGAGAACCACTGTTCAGTAGGAAGGATTAGGGCAGAGTGTATTGCTAATGGAAATTCTAAAGAACCATTGTCAGAGGCAGAGTTTTCATGGTTCTCTGAACCACATCTCAATCTGATTTTGCTGTTTTCTCATCCTGCTTTGGAAGTGCAGTGAAAATGAACTCTTGTATTACCTTTGTATTCTACCGGTTAAGTGAGAACTTACTCCTAGACCATCTGGTCCTGAACGCAGCTTGAGAGGAGATATCCATTTGCTTATTCATGCTCAGGGACTTGAGAACCTAACTGACATTCACTTTCCTTAAGTCAATCAACATAGTATCCAATCAAAGAGTTTGGCATAAGTCTCAAAAATATGTATTGAAGGCAGGTGTGTGGCAGTCCCAGCACTTGGGAGGCTGAGGTAGAAATATCTTGAATTCAAGGCCAGCCTGGGCTACACCATGAGTTCTAAGCTAGCCTAGATTACAAAGTTAGACCTTTTCTGAAAAATGAATGAATTTGGGCTGGAGAGATGGCTCAGCAGTTAAAGCAATGGTTGTTCTTGCAGAGGACCCTAGTTTGATTCTGGCACCCACATGGCTGCTCACAGCTGTCTGTAACTCCAGTTCCAAGGCCTTCTTGGGAACTAGGCACACATTTACATCCATGCAGGCAAAAATGATCATAAACAAAAATAATTAGTCTATTTATTAAATAAATTTTTAAAAGGCTAATAGCTGTTTTAAACCCTTCCAGGAAAAATATTGAACTTTTCAAATCCCTTCTGAGACTGAGATCTTAAAATTAAAAGACATATGAAACTGGTAATCATATCATGTGACAATCACTACATTTAAGGACTCGAATAAAAAAAAGACCAAAATGAAGAAACCAACCTGTGAAATTTAATAGCGGCTGGGCAGTGGTGACACATGCCTTTAATCCTGGCACTCAAGAGGCAGAGGCAGGTGGATCTCTGTGAGTTAGAGGCCAGCATGGTCTACAGAGTGAGTTCCAGGATAGGCTCCAAAGCTACCCTGTCATGAAAAACCAAACCAAAAAAAAAAGAAAAGAAAAGAAAGGAAAAAAGAAAAAAAAGAGAAATATGATAGCATTTTTAAAATATCTGTTTTTATTATTTTTTAAAAAATCATATGTATATGTTTCTGTCTATATGCTAGTATGTGATGTGAGTACAGGTGCCATTGGGGTCCAAAAGAGGGCATCAGATCTCTGGAGTGGGACTTACAGATGGTGTGAGCTGCCACCAGATCAGTGCACTGCAAAGAGAACATGGGGCTTCTGCAAAAGCAGTACATAGTTCTCAACCCCATGATAGCAATGGCCCTAGTGCCTGTCTCATAAGAGGCAGTGAAACTAAAACTACAGAATATAGCCCTAGAGCCCTAGGAAGAAAGAGAAATCACGGGGACTATTGTGGTGGAAGCTTTGCCTGCGCCCCCTCCCCCATCTCTCTCCAAACCCTGCCACATCTCAAAAAGTCAGCCAAGCCGGGCGATGGTGGCGCATGCCTTTAATCCCAGCACTCGGGAGGCAGAGGCAGGCGGATCTCTGTGAGTTCGAGACCAGCCTGGTCTACAGAGCTAGTTCCAGGACAGGCTCCAAAGCCACAGAGAAACCTTGTCTTGAAAAACCAAAAAAAAAAAAAAAAAAAAAAAAAAAGCCAGCCAAATGATGACCCCCCCCAAGAGATGCTCAAGACCACTCCCACAGGGTACTTAAACTGCCCCCCAGAAAATGGCAGAGGCTGCTCATTTGTTATCTGACACCCAGACCTAAAATAATCACACAGAAATTGTATTAATTAAAATACTGCTTGGCCAGTCATGTAGGTGAATTGCTAGCTAGCGCTTATATCTTAAATTAACCCATTTCTATTATTCTATATTTTCCCATGAGGCTCATGGTTTACCAGTCTTTCTCTTTCGGCAGCACATGGCTTCTCCCTGACTCCACCTGTTGGACCCTGAAGTCCAGTCACTGAGGAGGAGTCGCCCCAAGAGACCACTCTCACACCGCAGTTGATGTAAAAGCAAGAGGATTTAATTCTGTCACCACAGGGTCTTTCAGCATTCGAGAAGCCAAAAGACCCCGAATAGCTGGTACAGGCTATTTTTATAGAAATGAAAGGGGAAATAAAGGGGGGGGGGAACCTGGGGGTTATTTTTCAACTATTACGATTGGCTTATTCAAAGGGCTATTGGACTGACCCAGGGCAGGAGAGTGGTTGCCAGATCAGGCGGGGTAAGGGGGAACATCTGTGGGTCATTGTGACCCTATTTCAGGGACTGAGTCAACACATCAGGAACTGAGTCAACATTCTAAGGGTTATCTTGCCCCAATTCCAGGAATGGAGCTCTATTTGGAGAACACTCACAAGTACTCAGGGAGATGGAAAGTTCCCAACATCTCAGTACATGCATGTGTAGTTGTTAGGTCCTTAGTTCCCAGGGGAGGGGGGCACTAAGGCTGAGAGGCCTTGGGAATGGCCTCAGAGTTGTCAGAAATGGCTTTAGAGTTATCCTAAACTTCTACACACCTACTCTCTCCTTCCCTATCTGCTTGGAATTCCCTCCTTGCCCTACTCTGTGCTGCAATAGGCCCAAAGCAGATTCTTTATTGACCAACGGTATTCATAACATACAGAGGGGAATCCCACATCAATATGTGGTTTTTCAGTCTCTCTCTCCTGTCTCCTCTCTGGGAGGCTGGAAACTCATCCAATAGCCCTGGGCTTTTTCTAGTTTGGTTTCATCTGGTCTGATTTGGGTTGCTGCGTTAGTGGAGAAGCTTATTGGATGCAGAAACTTTTCTGGAGATTCCACCAAGAGGCTGTTTTCCCCCACCAGCCCAGGGACATGCAGTGGGAGCAAAGAATCAGCATTCCTCCATTTTGTCTTCTGCCTCCATCTTGTATCTTGTATAAGCTATTTCCCATAAAAATTCCAGTCCTCAGAAACGGCTAGAGGACAAAAGTAACAGGGTAGCCATCGGGAAAGCACAGATAACTGCAGACTGTTCCCACCAAAGGTCAGCCAATAAGTAAACTGAACAAGCAACAGGTGAGATTCGAAAATAAAATTTCTGGCCGGGCGGTGGTGGCGCACGCCTTTAATCCCAGCACTTGGGAGGCAGAGGCAGGCGGATCTCTGTGAGTTCGAGAGCTAGTTCCAGGACAGGCTCCAAAACCACAGAGAAACCCTGTCTCGAAAAACTAAAAAAAAAAAAGAAAATTTCTGAAAAGTCCCTAGACTATCACCCCACACTCTGCTAATGTAACTTCTCTGGGTTTTGCCTTAAATAGTACCCTCTAGAAGGATGGGATACTGTAATGGTCTATCCTGTCCCTTTAAGAGACAATCCCCACCCACTACCCGCCTTCCACCAAGGCAAGCGAATCTTCCTCCCACTTCCAGCCTGAGCTCTCTCTTTTCCATCTCTTTCCTGAAGAGGTAACTTCTGCTCTCTTCCCCTCTCTCCCCTCTCTCTCTCCCCTCTCTCTTCAGAAGAGGTGGCTGCTGCTGCGGCTCCTCTCCTCCCCTCCCACTCTGCCTCCCCCCTCTCTCCCTCCCCTTTTACTGAATAAACTCTACCCAAACCCTCTCTCCGCAAGGCATACCTATCCGGCCCTGCCTCTCACCCGCCCACTCCTTTAGAGACCGGCTGCCCTGCTGATCTGCCATGTTCTCTCACCCGCCACCTTCCACCCACCTGAAACCTACAGAGGCCCCGGAGTTGGGACCTTCCCTTCATGGTCAGCTGCTCACTGCCGCCCCACGGGGAACGGGGAACGTGGCAGTTTATCTGAACTGTTACAGGGCACCTCCTCTCACTGCTGCACTGATAGCTTGTATTGTGCACACAGTAAATCTTGCATTTCCATGAGTCGGTCTCTCTGGTGGTCTTTTGGGGTTCCCACGGACAGGGCATAATAGGAAACACCACACCTGCACTCTGCCGAGCTAAAATCAGCTTTCCGAGTCATTTCCTTAGTGGCCCAGGGCCTCCTGCGATTTTGGGGGTGTCCTGCCAAAAAGACACAGCCATGCCAGGTCCCTGACCAGTTAGTGGAACAAGGACATACCTTGTTCCATGGGAACCCTTCTTCAGAAGATGTTCCATTTAGGAGAAAATCCCATAACCCCCCCCCCTCTTTTTTAACCCAAAGCCTACCACAGTGAACTCATTGCGCTAGGCTTTGGTCCTAGCATAGACTTCAGAAATGAGCACCTGCAATTGGATTAGATCCCCAAATGCCCTTGGGCTGCCTTTTACAAGATCTTTTTAAATTGGGGCTATCTGATACTGTATGTCCTGAACACCTGATTTCTCTGTGCACTAAGGCCTGGTCTCAGTATGTTTGAATTTTCCACCCTCCATGACCTTGAAAACTTTTGCCAGCTTGGAGCAGAGTGGACAGAACAGTTATGTGTCCATGGTTTCCGGGTAATGCGCTTCTGTCCTTCCCTCAGTATATAGTGTCTCACAGCACTGGTCTTGTTAGCTAGGGTCATGGCACCTCCAGATTCCTGCCTGTTTGGGAACTGAAAATTCTACCCTGACTCTGCTGCTGGAGACACTTGCCCCTCTCCCACTTCCTCCAGCCCCGCCTACCCAACCCCCTCCAACAGGTCATGTGTTCTATTGAGAGGCCAACATTCCTCACATTCCTCCCCCTGTCCACCCCTCCTCCCTTCCCCTTCTCCAGGACAAAAGTCAAGGAACAACTTCCTCCTCACCCACCTTCCTCTCCACCACTTCTTCCTTCTGCCCCTCCTTACCCTTTCCTGCCATAAGCCACAGCCTGAACCCCTTCTGAACACTGGCCTAATCCCAGAATCCTCCCCAGTCTCTTCTCACACTTGGTCTCGCCAAACCCCTGCTCTCCTTTCCCCTCTCAGAGAGGTAACTGGAGCTCCCTTCTTCCTTCAGGACCTTTCACACATAGAAAAGCAGTTGGGTTCCTTCTCTGCTAATCCTTCTGTTTCTATCAGGGAGTTTCTTTAAGTGTCCCAGGTCTACTATTTGACCTGGCATGGCCTCTAAGTCAATCCAGACCTCCAAGCTCACTCCCGAAGAGCAAAGTCGAGTTCAGGCAGCAGCAACACAGTTGAGTACACTCATCTTGACCCAGCCTTCCCAGCAGGAGCCATGGTCCTGGACACTCATTTCATTTCTCAGTCAGTGCCTGATATTAGAAAGAACTTTAAAAAGCTGAGAAGGGTCCCCAAATTCCCATACAGCAGTTGGCTGAAAGACCCTACAGACCCCCTCCTCAGAACCCGCAGCTAGCAGACTCCCAGGAGAACGTCCTGTTTGCTTGAAAGATTCTCAGGATCAGCAGCTAGCCTGCTCTCGTGAGAGGAAAACAGGATATCTATAAGATA
Source organism: Chionomys nivalis (assembly GCF_950005125.1). Classification (NCBI taxonomy): domain Eukaryota; kingdom Metazoa; phylum Chordata; class Mammalia; order Rodentia; family Cricetidae; genus Chionomys; species Chionomys nivalis. The sequence goes on from NC_080099.1 coordinate 12,788,751, forward strand.
GGACATCTACAAAGCAGGATAACTGCAAAGTATTATATCTATAAGATAAGAACAGGATGTCTGCTGCCAAATATCCATGCTGGGAGAGGAAAAACCATTCATCCCCCCCCCCCCCCCCCGCGCGCGCCTCATTCCGATAACCACGCTTCTGCTTCTGTAAAACTTGCTTTTGCTGCCCTCTTTCCTATAAAAAGACCTCCTCCCAGTCTGCAGGTGCACAAGTCCTCCAAAAGACTTTGCTGCCCGCAGGTACCTGTGTCTACCTAATAAACCTCTTGTAGTTTGCATCCGACCCGTGGTCTCGGCCTGGTCTTTCGGTCCGGGGGTCTCCACCTGAGGGAAGGTCCCCACCAGGGGTCTTTCATGGCGAAAATGGCTTTTAAAGTTTTCGATGCCCAAGAAGAGGGACAGACAACGTTGCAGTGGAAGGCAGCGTTCCAAGTCCAAGCTTCACCAGTTGCCCCAACCGAGGTCACTGGGAACCCCACAAAGGAAGCAAGGGAATTTGATCACAAAGCTCCATCCCATCAGAGCTCAGACCAAGTTAATTGCCAGGAGTCTGTTTCAAATGTGACCTGAGGCCACTGACCCAGCAAGGCTATGCCCTTTCTACCCACAGCCTAGACACCGGAAATCAGAATGCTCCCGTGCAGGCTCGTCCTCTATGACATGCTACAGAGGTCCAGCCTCACCAACACCGGCATCCAAGATGCTGCCAGCCTTCAAACTGCTCAGTCTGATGTAGCCCATTGCCCTCTCTGAGCCTAGGGGATGCTGTAGGCAGTGGGTAAGTCCACCAACTTTCCACTCGAGCTACTTACTCTGTTTCAACATCACACTCAGGTCCTACAATACTTTCTCACCAATTTCTGTCGTGTGGTAGCCTATCCTTCCCACTTAAGACCCTGTCTCTTCTTTTTTTTTTTTTTTTTTTTTTTTTTTTTGCTTTTTCCAGACAGGGTTTCTCTGTGGTTTTGGAGCCTGTCCTGGAACTAGCTTTTGTAGACCAGGCTGGTCTCGAACTCACAGAGATCCGCCTGCCTCTGCCTCCCAAGTGCTGGGATAAAAGGCGTGCGCCACCACCGCCCGGCTCCTCCCTTTATTCTTGCAGGGCAATTCTTCTCACATTTTGTCCTGATCATACCTGCCTGCCCCGCTCTCCCTGGGGGCAGAGTACTCCTCAAGCAGCTAGTTCCTAGGACTCCAGAGACCATACGGGCAAGACCTTCCACTGTGATCCTCACCACCCCTTCCGCTGATGAGCTCCTGGCACATCCACACTGGTACCATTTCCCCAGGCTCAAGCAGGCATCTGTTCAGGATACTTGGTCTGTCCAACAGCTGGGACCCTCCATCCTCCAGTTTTCCAAGATGTCCCAATGAAGGGCCTGTCTGGTCTTCTTCCTGGCATGCTCATCTTTGTCAGTACAGCTACGACAGGTGCTAATAATTAATTTTTTCCTAGCTACTCGCCTTTTCTGCTTCCTCAAGAAACAAGTGCCTGCCATCTCCAGGATGGCAGCTAACTAAATGCTTTTCCACTCACACCTGCTGAGTGTGCGCCCATCAACTCCCGACCCCTCCTCTCCACATGGTCCCATGCCTGCAGGAAGCAGCCAGATATGAACTGGCATCCATACACCCAAAGAGTCTGGGATGTTCTGGTGGAAGCTCCATCTCAAGCCCCCTCCCCCATCTCTCTCCAAACCCTGCCACATCTCAGAAAGCCAGCCAAATGATGACTCCCTCCCCCAGAGATGCTCAAGACCACTCCCACAGGGTATTTAAACTGCCTCCCAGAAAACAGACATGTGGTTTTCTGGTCTCTTTTTCCCATCTCTCTGAGGGGCTAGAAAAACCGTCTGGGAGCACTGTGTCCATTAAACCTGGGCTTTTTCTAATTGGGTTTGATTTGGTCTGATTTGGATTGCTGCATTAGCAGAGAGGCTTATTGGGGTGCAGAAACTTTTCAGGGACCTTTCCAAATATTTCATTTTAAGATTGGGGCTATATAAATGCATAAATACACAACCTGCTGGGTCTGTCTAATGTTGCTTTATGTATATGATTTCAGGGTTGACCACACAGCATTGTAAAACTAACGAAGAAGTTCATCCCTGCAAGACTAATTCTCCTACTCTCAACATTCCCTAGTTGCCTGTACTTATTTGCTTAGATGTGGCACTGTGTGAGACAGTCACCTTCCACAGTTCTGCAAGCTTCCTTATACAGCCCAGGCCACTTGCCTAGGGATGATGCCACCCACAGTGAACTAGGAATTCTTATATCAACCACCATTCAAGACAATTCCTCACAGACATGACTACAAGCCAATCTGATCTGGCAATCCCTCAATTAAGGTTTCTCTCAGAAATCTCTAGGCTGTGTCAAGTTGAAAGCTGAAGCTACCTAGGGTGGACATACATGCACACATGCATGCATGCATACACGTGCATACACACACACCTTTTAAAGGTAAGGAGTGTGTCTTAATTTGTGAAATTAAAAGCATCTGCCATACTCTTGATGATGTAATGCAATAGGTCATTTCAGAGAAGGAGTACTTCCTTCAAAGCATTGAAGGAACAAATTCAGAATATCTTAAGGTAGGAAGGCAAAAGGACAAAGGACACTAGAGACAACCACAGATCAGACTGACTACAGGGAAGACAGGGATCTGAGAATGAGTCAGAAAGTGGATCACAAGTCTGGATGATCAGACATGATCACGGCACCAGGCAATAATCAGACCGTGGTAACTGAGGCCCTGCCATGTATTTGGCAGAGGTGGAAAGGGCCCTTGCTTGGCACTTTCATTCTCGGGAAGTAAGCATGAGCAGGATTTTAAGATGAGCTGAGCACTTGTGTCTTAAGTGATCCACATAATCAATCTATGTATTTAGGTGATTACCAATATTTAAAGTATGATTACTATGTGCTGTGGTACAATGTACTTCTACCCTGTAAAGATTTGTCAATTGTATTGCTTTAATAAGACACTGATTGGCCAGTAGCCAGGAAGGAAGTATTGGCGGAGCAATCAGAACAGGAAAATTCTGGGAAGAGGAAAGGCTGAGTCTGCAGTCATCACTCAGATGCAGAGGAAGCAAGATGAGAATGCCTCACTGATAAAAGGTACCAAGTCATGTGGCTGACCCAGATAAGAATTATGGGTTAATGTAGGATGTAAGAGTTAATAAGAAGCCTGAGCTAATAGGCCAACCAGTTCATGATTAATGTGTGTTTCTTTGGGACTGGATGGCTGAGGGATTGGGCAGGACAGAAAACCTCTGTCAACAACTGTACTGTGTACACTCTTCTAAGGTTACAACTTACTGTAAATTAAATCATTTTTTAATATACCAGTGAGAATGCGGGACTGTCCCTTTAAGACAGTGGTCACTCTTAAAAGAAGGGAGATTATACAACCTAAAGAAGTTGAGCCCTGTTACCCACAGCTACCTCCAGTGCACAGAGAATTGAAAAGCAGCCTGTGCTCAGATGGTTCGTAATATAGTCTGGCTCCTCCATGCCCTTTGTCATGAAGGTAATGTTGAACTAAATCACTGATGTGAAACTTCCACCAGCTTCTCAAAAGTTACAAAATCTGGTATTTCCTCTGTTCTTGAGGTTGCTCTGGGGGCTTTCTCTGAAGAAGATCCTCTGTGCCCAACTGCCACCCATCCCAGATGCTCCAATGGGGGGTGTGCTCTCTTCCTCTACTCCCTCTCCTCTCCGCATACCCTCTCCCTCTACTTCCCATCACCTGTGAGGCCCCCATAGTGTAGTCCCACACACTTCGCTATTTTCTGGCTAAAGTTCTCCCACCTCAAGGGTCCACCATGGTCTTGAAGCTCTTTCTTCTAAGAAGCACCATTGCTGAAGGGTACCATGTGTGCCCGCGCTTCCTTTCCTGGACTAGCAGCAGCAGCTCTGCCATTATTTCCTTAACTTAACCACCCCACGTTCACCTTCTGTTTGTCTGCTCTTCCAATTTATTACCTGAATTGCTGCTCTAATTTTTCAGCTACAAACTCCTGCCTCTCTTTTTCCTTCTTCTCTCTTAACAACTTGGTTCTCTCTCTCATTCTGTCTTTTTTCTCTTCAATGGTTTCTCCTTTTGCCTCCATTTCAGCAAAATAATTGCTTTCTTCTGATGCTAAAAGTTCACGTAGCCTGAAACAAACAAACAAAAAACTAAATAATTTATTCATAAAATTATCATTCCAATTGACTTTCGTTCTTCTGAGTTATTGTCTATGAATTTTTTAAGAAATAAATGACCACTAAGGGTGAGGAAATAACTCAGGAAAACCCTTGCCTTGCGAGCATGAGTTTTGTCCCCAGAAGCCACTTTGAAAAAATAAAAAAAGAATTGTCTGGTGATCCGAGTTTGACCCTGAGACCCACATAGTGGAAGGAAAGAACCAACTCCCCAAAGTTGTCCCCTGACCTCCATATGCACAATGACATTCACTCCCTCCAATAAATAATGTTTTTTTTTTAAAAAAAGGTCACACTGTGGTTCTCCACAAAATAAGACCTCAATTTGTGCCATATTTTATTTGTGAATATACAGATAAAAATATGAAATGCTTATCTTCAAAAGTAGCACAGTGGACAGATTCTAGTTAAAGAAATAAACCCTAAAATAGTATATTATTTTTCCATCAAAATGTAGTAAATAATAAAAGAAGTGAATAAGTAAAAATAATAGCAAACAATACTTATTGGTTTTACTATAAAAGTCAGCCATGACCTTCATTTGACTTCATTGTTTCATGCACAATCTTAAAACACTTGTGAGCTGAGACATAACAAACTTGCCCAACATAAAAGAGACCCAGGGTTTGGTCCCCAGTGCTCAAAGGAAATAAAAGTGAGTGCTTCTGGTGTGCTTCAAAGCCTGGACTACCAGGTTTGTGAGCCTTACTTATTCCGCCGCTCTTCAGTGTTGATGATAAAGCCTTGCATGGCATCCTTGACTCTTGATTGCACGAGACTATCAAAGTACTTGCGGTCATTGTGCTGGATCCAGTCAACTCTCAGGCGATCCTGCTCGTTTGACTTAATGGAAGCCAAAGTAGTGTGATACTTGTGGTAGCTGCGCTGGATTCTTTTCAGATGTTGTTCAGTCCTTTGAGCCTTGGGAGGCTTGGCCCTCTGAAAACAAATGACAGCTGTCACTCACAATAGGCAGAAATCAAGAGCTTGGCTGTGGATAGAAAAAAATTTGTGTGCTGTAGAATATTTTAAGGCATGTTACTTTTATTTATGCTCCAGAACATGTGTTTAATGATGCAAAAGATGTGTTTGATTAAATAAAATTCGTCTGAGGTCAGGAGGCTGAGTCAGCTACTAGCTGACAGGAAGTGGTAGAGAGGAGCCAGGTGGGGAAGGGTTATTCGGAGGCCCACAAGAGCTTCTGGAGAGATGCCAGGAAAGGAAGTGAGCTACCTGCTATTCAGCCTCTCTGAGGAGCAGAATTCCACAACCTTTGAATCTTGGGTTCTTTAGAGGGACAGAGATGTAGATAAGTTCTTTTCCTGGCTTTGAAAGAGTCCGTGAAAGATTGAGGGAACAGAATTCCCTCAGGCTGCTGCTCTTGCAGCCTAACGACAGCCGTGTCTTAAAACAGCAATAATTTTAAAAGAGGGCAACACACACATACATCTTGCTGTTACAGCCAAGAACAGCTTAAGCATCTAAGGGATAAGTTGTTTGGTTCCCTGTGTTTGATATTCATCTAATCAGCCTCAAGTACGAAGAGTCTCTGGTTTTCGATAGGGTGTATTCTGATTACCCAATTGTAAACAGGAGATAATGTTAGTAATGATGCATTTTACACACGTAATCTACCAAGTGTAACAAACACTGTACAGTATCTGTTGTCATTCAGCCTCAGGATCTCTCTTGAGCCTGGTGTAGGCTTCATCTCAATGTCCTGCCAAGACCTTAAGAGTAACCTTACTATATATTACTAGTCCACAAAACAATCCAAATTCACATTTTAAAGCACAGCCTACTAAAAGCCTATCAGTTTTGCACCATAATAAAAAAGTAAGTTGAATCATGAGTTACAGATCATCTATTTTTCTTAAAAATTCCTTTCACTAAAAGTAGATATAATTAGTTATGTGGTGGTGGTGCACACCTTTAATCCCAGCAGGCAGAGGTAGGAGGGGCTCTGTGAGTTCAAGGCCAGCCTGGTCTACAGAGTGAGTTCCAGGATAGCTGGAGATGTACAGAGAATCCCTGCCTCAAAAAACAAAACAAAAAAAAAAGGTAGAAATTTGAGCATCATTTTGTACCCCTTTCTGCATATTTCTACCAGGTCAACCTGAAAGACCCCTCCATATTTGAAAGACCTCCATGCCCACGTACTATATTAAACTCTGTTGAAATTTAGCTAGGCCCCCCCGGCTCAGCTGATGCTAAAACTGGATATCTATGGGTTGCAGACTCACTGACGAGGCTAAGGAGAGGGAATCCCCCCCCCCCCCAAGACATTCTATCTACACTGTCAACTTGCTGCAGGGTGTTTTATCTGGTTTTATGGTTTTTCAGGGAAATTTGAGAATAGACATGGGGTCGTCCCCAGGGTGAGCTAAACCTGCCAATTTGAAAGCCAATGAAATGCTTGTGCTATACTATCCTTTTATGTCATCATTTTTCCCTATAAATATGGCTGTTTGAATTTGCCCGGTGTGATCAGTTGGCGTAAGCTGCTGGTGCACACGCAGGCATCTGTGTAATCAATAAAGACACCTCTTGCTGATTGCATCTGTTGGCCTGAATTATTGAATTTGGGGGATTTCTCCCACCGCCCTTCTCAGATAGTAGTGATTCCAAGTCATCCTTCGGACTGGGTCTGTTCTCTTGCCTCGCCCCAGGAGAAAGAACCCCTTTTACAAAGCAGCTGACCCTCTGGCTAGTGAGAGAGAGGTAGAGGAGTTGGGGAGACAATTAATTGGCAGAACTTAAGTCAGAAATATCCAGGTGTTCCCTGTTATTGAAACTGTGGGTCCTCAGGGGATAGACAGAGGCTACATATGCAGTTTCAGTTTAAGGATGTAAGACAGCTTAGAGGCCATAACCGCTTGTGGGCCACATGCTCCCTTTGCTGCTGCCTTGGTGGAATCCTACATGGATCAAAATTTGACTCATAGTGATTGGATGCAACTTTGTAGGGCGGTACTTAGTGGAGGAAATTATTTGATTTGGAGGTCTGATTATCAAGAAAATTGTAGAGACGGCCAGAAGGAACACTGCTACAGGGAACCCGAATAGAAGTGTGTACATGCTCACTGGCGCTGGACCGTGTGCTCCACTTAATCAGAAAGTCATGTATGACCCTGGGGTGTATGTTCAGATTGCCACCACTGCCTTAAGAGCCTAGAAAGCCTTGCCTGACAAGGCTGCTAGGGGTCAGTTATCTAAGGTGCTGCAGGGGCCGTCTGAGCCTTATTCAGATTTTGTGAATCTGCTCTCACAGTTAGCAGGAGGATTTTCCCTGATGTTAAATGCCGCCATGCCAGTTATCAAACAAGCTTATGAGAATGCCAACAAGTACTGTCAGGAGGCTATTCATCCTCACAAGCATCGAGGAGGGCTGAATGATTTCATCAGACTGTGTAAGGACTATGACCAAGCCCATATCGCCAGGGCTGTGATGGCCGCTGCTCTGCAGTGTCACAGTCTTGGGGCACAGCCCAAGTTCTGCTTTAACTGTGGACAAGTTGGGCATTTTAAAAAACAATGTCCCAAAAAAAAAAAAAATTTAAAAGCCGGGCGGTGGTGGCGCACGCCTTTAATCCCAGCACTCGGGAGGCAGAGGCAGGCGGATCTCTGTGAGTTCGAGACCAGCCTGGTCTACAGAGCTAGTTCCAGGACAGGCTCCAAAACCACAGAGAAACCCTGTCTCAAAAAAACAAAAACAAAAAAACAAAACAATGTCCCAAACCGCCCTGGAGACCTGTCTTCAGGTAACCCTTGACAACCAGATTGAGCCTCAGGTAGGAAGCAACCTGGCTTGTGCCCCCGTTGTAGGAAAGGACATCATTGGTCTAATGAATGTCAGTCTAAGACGGACGCTGATGTCATCTGCTCTCTGGTCAGTTGGGAAATGGGAGGAGGGGCCCACCCCAAGCCCCACAGCAAGTTTATGGGGCACTAGAGACTTCTTCCATGACATTCACTCCTTAGATAACTGACCCCTAGCAGGAGGGGAAATCATTCATTTTTCTTATGCTTTTATACCCCAATACAAAAGGAGGGAAGAAGGAAAAAGACTGCTTTAATATGACACAAAGAACAACCAAATCAGTTACTTGCTTCAATATTTGAGACATCAAGTCATTATTTCCTGAGTAAGGCATTTGATGCTTGGGCAGGAATGTTCAGTGAACACACCCTAGACCAAGTATCCTATAGGCAGCCACTCCCTATGTCAAATTTCCAATTTTAAATGAAGGAGCACAGGACTATGATTGAATTCTTTGGCCTTTTGTCAGTGTGGAGCAGATCCACCTCTATGGATCATCTTAATGTCCAAAACACCAAATAACCACACCCTAAGTCAGGGTGTATACCCATACTCATTGTCAACAACTTTGAAAGAACAAAAATAAGCTCAAACTCTGACCGTTAGACAAGGTGGAACAGGCTCACATCTCTGTGTGTCCCAACAAAAAAGAAAGAGGATAAAGTTGGGTGGGTATGGAAGGAGGAGTGGATATGGGAAGAGTTGGGGTAAATACAAGCAAAACAGGCATAGAACTAGACACTCTCAAAGAACATAGATAGATAGATAGATAGATAGATAGATAGATAGATAGATAGATAGATAGATAGATAGAAATAGATGATGATAGATAAGATAGATGATAGATAGATAGATAGATAGATAGATAGATAGATAGATAGATAGATAGACAGACAGATAGATAAAAATTTAACTGACAGGTTCTAGAAATATTTAATCAACCAGAGATGTGAGTACTATGTTCAGAGTTCTATGTTCAAAGTGCTTCAGATAGTATAAACCTGGAGAGTAAGAATTAGGGGCTTTCTCAAACCTGCTATTGTGACTTACTGTGCACACATTTTTTTTCTAATCGGTTATTAGCATCAAAATACTTTCGATGGATAAAGTATTCAACTATACATGTTAAATTTAACTATACATGTACTAAATTGTAAAAGTGAAATACCAAAAAGGAAAAAATGAAGAAAGAAAAGAAGGATGGAAGAGATTGATACGAGAAATTTACTCTTACTTGGTTTGTTTTTGAAAGTTTGAATGAAAGGCCTATGCTACGTGACAGAACCCATAGGTATGGGGTCATTCTACTTTGACTAAAGGCCAGAGAATTGAAACTTCTGTTCCTTCAAGGGAATTGACTACAGTTCAAATAACAGGTATGGCTAACATCCAGACTTGGTATTTCAGGTATTAAGAAGTAGGTCTGTACCTATCTCAAACAAAAGTCTAAGGCTCCAACTAGATTCCTACTCCCTTAGGGAGATAACTATGGGTTTCACCCAAGAAGTAGTTTGCTTACAGAATGTTTTGGTCTAGGGTATGAGTGTATTTTTTTGTTTTTTTGTTTTTTTTTTGGTTTTTTTTTTTTTTTTTTTTTGGTTTTTCGAGACAGGGTTTCTCTGTGGTTTTGGAGCCTGTCCTGAAACTAGCTCTTGTAGACCAGGCTGGTCTCGAACTCACAGAGATCCGCCTGCCTCTGCCTCCCAAGTGCTGGGATTAAAGGCGTGCGCCACCACCGCCCAGCTAGGATATGAGTCTTTCTTGTCTTGTTCTGGCAACAGAATTTTAACTAAGAATGTAGCCATTAACCCTTCAGCTGGTGAGGTCATTCCTTGCATCATGTTAATGCAGTTTTATCTTATTCCTAACTTTTGGGGTCAGGGTATTTAAGCAAATGGAAATTAAATGTGGGTAATTTTCAGTATTCACTGGAACTCCCTATCCTATGCTTCTGTTTATTATTTTCACTAGAGTCTTCATTCTCTTTACTTATTTTTCTAATCCCCATGCCCCTGCCCTGGTAAGTGGTATCCTTGTCAAAGCTGGTCTCCGACAGTCATAGATATTTTGGGGATAGTTCAGTTTCTTTAAATGTATTCTCTATGTACACTGGTCACTCAGAAGTTGGAAGTGTGCATGCAGTTTGACTATATAGTAACACACCAAATGAAATCTCTTTAGCTATATCTTTATCATTTCTGTTTTGCTAGCCTTAAGCCCACTCATCCCACATTAGCCTCTCGATGTGAATGAGTGAACAGTGTTTCTGGGTGGTCTCGATACAGTGTCTGTACCTCCTGGTGCCATCAAGGAATCAATGGAAGCCGGGCGGTGGTGGCGCACGCCTTTAATCCCAGCACTCGGGAGGCAGAGGCAGGCTGATCTCTGTGAGTTCGAGGCCAGCCTGGTCTAGAAGAGCTAGTTCCAGGACACGGACCAAATGCCACGGAGAAACCCTGTCTCGAAAAATTAAAAAAAAAAAAAGGAATCAATGGTCTTATCTTATGACTGGTTTTATCCAGTCATCTTTGGTGAGGTGTGGCACGTGGGTGCTCAATCATAGTAATAAACCCAGAAAGCACAAGGCAGATCCATTCTGCTGAGTTATATTTAGAATATAAGTGCCAGAATGACCAGATACTGGGGTTTGGTCATTGTGGTAAAGCATTCAAAGGAAACAAACACAGCATCCATCCAAAGATAAACTGATGAAATGCCTCAGGTACACAAAGAGGCACCTAGGTGCAGTTGACAGGATGAAACGGGAAACAGCCCAAGAGGAGAGTAGAAAGTGCATCACGAGAAGCAAATCCACATCAAAATGATTTGGAGTCTAGAGTCAACTAATTAAACTGCTATTCTCTAACATTCCTGGTATTTTATGTGTGCGGATTCTGTGATAGTGAAGTAGAGCAGGGTCACTGGGCAGGAGACACAGAAAGAACTTAGGCTTCGGGTAGACATGTGTGGACTGAGACCACCACCCAGGCCAGCCAGACGCAGTGGTTGCCAACGGTCAGGACAGGAATCAAGACCTGAGGTGCACTTGACTAGAGCGCACGAAGAGTTGGTGAGAAACAGCATGAGTAGCAGCTAGACCTGGAAGCCCTGGAAGGCTTGGGGCATTGAGACATGGTGTCATGTAGCTCAGGCTGGCTCAAGTTCCAGCTTAACTGATTACCCGCCTCTGCCCCCCAAATGTTGTAGTTACAGGCTGTGCCACCATGCCTAGCTGAGTTCCCAGTCTCTGGATGAAGAAGGTGGGACCTTGAGTTGTCTAAAATGGAAAAAGGTGATGCCAGTCAACGAACAGGCTTGTCACTGACCCAAACCCACACTGTTTAATAGAAATAGAATACAAAACAGACACACAACTTAAGTTTTTCTTGCAATTGAACTGGTTAAAATAGAATATTAATTTTGATAATATAGTTTATTTATCCAGTATATCCAGAATATTATCTTATCAATATGTGACTCTGAGCATTTTCAACTAACACATTTCCAGAAGGGAAAAGTCATGCATGGCTAGCAACTACAATAATGACACAAACCCTTCTAGAACACCAAAAGAAGATCGAGGAAGGACTTCGCTATGACAACATCTCAGGTTCCTATTTTAAAGAACAATACCCCCATCCAGGCTTGATTCTGACCTATACTCTAGGGTTTCTCATCTGTTAAATCAGAAAAAGAAATGTGCTAGTGGCTGACTCCATCACCTTTTTAAAAAATTGTTTTTTCCTACAGAATTTCTGAGGGTCCAAGCTTCACCAATTACCTCTCGTTTCTTGTCACCCCCTTAGACACCAGAGAAGAAACAACTCTGGTTCTTTTGCCTCCTCCTTTTCCCTGTGAGCACACAGTATTTAGTGGCCTGCTTCTGCTATAGCAGTCTGTTTTTCTTCTCCCTGTTCCTTGTTGGTTATGAACATAAATAATAGTCGCCAACAAATGGCCTGGATCCCAAATGCTGCATTGAGATACAAGACCCAAAAGTATTTGATTCTGTTGTCCATGAAGTTATCTTGAGCTTGGAAAGCCCACAGCAGTTTCCAGACTACTTTTTTCCAGGTTCAGATTCTAAAGTCCTGGGACCTAGAGAAGAGGGAGTTCTGCAAGTGGAAATATGGAACGCGCCTACGGGCCATAATACAACTGTATTCTTGATTAGCCCAAATCTTACTGTCTTCCACAAGTTGCCACCACAGTAAACATAACCTATTACCTACTTTTAATGGCTTATTTAGGAGAAAGCGGTTTCTTCATCATGTGGATGGGGGTTTAATGAAGGGGGTCACTGGATTTACCCCATTAATACTATAAACCCAGTACTGGTTCCAGCCATAACTGATTACATATGACTGATTTTCTAATCTGTAGAAACAAGTATTCAGGAATTAAAAAAAAAACATATGCATGGAAGACCAGTGTCTGTATTGCTAGCAAAATTCATTTTAAATTCCTTTCTTATCGGTAACCCGTACCAGTCCACTGTAGGAGGCAACTAACTGGCTCATTTTCAGTCTGTAGGAGCACTGTTGTCCAACACCAGCTACTCATTTAGCCGGCACAGGAACATCCCATTATCACACACAACATTCAAAGCCCAATTCCCTTTCTATAGACTATTTTCATAGGGCCACAAGACCATCCCAAAGTTGTCCCGTTGAGCCATAGCCAGTTCAGATCCAGAATCAGCCTGCTGGCCCAGTGCCCTTCCATAATGCTCCCACACCCAAGCTCACGGCATTTGGGGCGAATACTAAAGGAAAGACAAAACACCAAGATCCCAAGTGGTGATTGTAGTTGGAGGTTGGAGTGGAAAAGGATGGGGTGGATGTGGGCGGAATGATAGATCGGCGAGCAACAACCTTTTCTTCCCCAAAGCCCGCTGCTTCTGGAACCAGCTTCCCAGGTGAAAGAACTGGTCGGGCTCCACCAGGAGACGGAAAAGGTCTTAGGTTTCCCGCACAAATATCCTGTACTTACAATGATCACCGCCTTGGGAGTGGGACCCTTAAATTCCCTTGGGACAGTGCCAAACCTCTGGCTGTACATCTTCAAGTCTCCTTGGAATGGTGACTACCGGGTGACTACCAAGCCCAGGGTAGTCTGCTTCCACAACGCAGAGGCCAGTTGCCATGGTGAGCCACCCCTCCCCGCGCCGTTAGTGAAGGTGGGCGGGCCAGGCGGAAGTTGTTCCTGGTCACTCTGCTGTTATCACCCCGCCCTGGCATGAACTCCTTCACCCCACCTCCTTCTCTTCCTCCGGGGCTCGCCAGAGGCGGAGAAAAACAAAGAAAAAACCCTCTAACTTATGAGTCAAAACACAATCCAGTGGATTTGCTAGTTATCGCCTGCCTATAATTGATCTAAGAGCATGAGAAAGGTTAAACTTTCTACCACCTTGAAATTAATCTTGATGTAATAATCACATGGCAACCTTATGCTTGAGTAGGTTTTTTTCTTTTCTTTTTTACAATTTGCGAAGTATTTTCAGAAACCTTTGAGATTGACAAGAATCTTACAGGGTTGAAAGAACTGAAGGTATCATTAGCCTTATTTTACAGTGAAGTCGATTAGGGCTCCAAGAGCCTAGGTGCTATATATAGAGCCACACAACCAGTACTGCGAAGTCTTCTACTGCACTCAAGAGAAAACGGCTTACACTTCAGGTGAACACAAGAAGCAGGCAGCTCAGATGTACTGGTGGGGCAGTAATCTTACTAGGCTGAACACAAAAACTCTCAATGGAGCAATCAGAATCGATCTGAACTGTGGCTCACAAGTTCAGCTACTCAATTCTTGAGAATTGGGATCCCAGGCAAAACTGGCAACAGTCCAAGGAACTGGATGGTCCTCAGCACATGCGGGCCGGAGCTGTAGCTCTCATTAACAGTGAGATGGAGTTATCATTTTCAAGAGCCAATTATGAATGCTACTTTGGTACCCCTGTTCTAAAGAGGGGGGAGGTAAGAACAGAAAAACAGACAGGGGAGGGGCAGTGACAAGGTTACGGGTGGACACTACTAGTTTTAGTGCGACTCATGGATACGCCTCTTAAGGTCGGTTTTTTCAAATTAGCATGCTTAATTATTTGTAACCCAGACACTTCAGATTTTCTATACGGTACATCTCTAGACTTGGGGTCCATTTCCTGAATTCTGGGTTCAGCTTTTCAGCCATAAAAGAATGTCTTTCTTCTCTTAATAATTGTTTTCTCGCCTACAATATTTCTTCTTTCAACTGCAGCTCAGTAAAATACTCATTTTCATTTACTGCTATCAGCGTATGTAGCCTGAAACAAACAAAAAAGAAAAAAATTAAGAGGCTGTCAGGGTTCCCCGACAATGTCCAAAGAGGTACTTCCTTCATCTGAGAGGTTCTACATGTTGGCTTTTTAGGTGGGTCTCCCCTCGCCCCCAGCACACACACACCTTCTGCAGAAGTGAAGAAACCTTTGAGCAGGGTTTGTGAAAGACTCCAGAAATTGGGGCTGTGTGGTCTACACCCTTGAGATTTGTGTGGCCACAGAAGTCCTGTTTGTGAATTTGGGGAAGCTGAGCCTTAGAGCTAGCCAGCTGCTTGCAGCATCACACCGCCATTCTGCACTCCAATGGCAGAGCAGTCAGGTGATGATCCTGGTCAGAAGACTCAGCTTAGACTGTTCCACCATCCTCTGAGGAATGGAAGTTGCCTCTCCGACATCAGGAAGTACGTACGGCTGGTGCAGGCTCTGCCCCAGGGTGCCTGGCACGAGCTTTGGAATCTATCCAACGGTTGGTTGTCTCAACCAGCCTAGACCTGGAGGACCCTTATGGTCTATAAGGTGGATAAGGAGCAGCGCAGTGCCTCAGCCTGCAGCCCCCCAATCTGAATGAAGCCTAGGAAAATGACAGAACTGATCTTCGTCTTGCCACCCACTATCCCAATTCTTCACAGCGGTCAACATTGTTCCCACCACCAAACAATCCTCAAAGAATCACTGACATAAAAACCAATAAACAGAACAAGAAAATTGTTTTAAAATAATTTTAAAATAGAACAGTTTAGAAATAGAAATGATTGTTTCCAACTTCTCACGCATCTCAAAAAAGGACTGGCTTCTCCATAGTATATTAGATTTTATATTCTGAGCATCAAAGTCCATAAAAAACTGGAGATCTTTTTATCATTTGTAATATATATTGATGCATTTTATAAAATTGCATTTTTGGATTTCAGTATCATGTACAGTGATAACTATGGGCCAAGTTTTCCATACATGGATGAATGACAAAAATACAGCTGAGACCAGCAAGATTGTTATGGAGGAGCTTGACAGGGTTTCTTTCTTTGCTGGGACCATCATGAAATCCGTGGTCTTCAGCTTTACATTTTCAGCTTATCCTTGGGTAAGTGGTGAGACCTTTGGGAGCTGAGTCATGACGGGTGGCTTTCTAACATGTCACCTGAACTAGACTATGCTTCCCAGAATCCTTCCCCATAGACATCTAGTTAAGAAAATTCACAGAAACACTGTGATTAGCAGAAGTGAAACAGCAGCAGACTGTTGTGAAGTTGGTGCACGAATACCAGGCATACTGCAGTTCATACAAGCGGTCATTAATCTGCTGTCTCACCTTGGTATGGGGAAACAGAAATCCTAAGCCAAGCCTCCAGCTGCTACAACTTCCCTGGGATCTTCCTTCAGCTTCTCTAGTCCTAAGCCAGGTGCTACTTCCACTAGCTTCTTCTTCAGGACACAAACATCATCGAAGCGGGAGACGGTGAGACACTAACATGGATTTCAGGCCATCTTGAATTCCAACTCTTGTTCATGGGCTCCCATGGGTCCATACACCTTCCCTTCCTCACTGCCTGTCCTGAATACTTTGAGCTCCAGTATTACATACAACTGACAGTTTTAGAGGCTACTAAACTAGTTCCCAAAATTACACAATATAAAATGTCTCCCAAAACTCCCCTAAAACACATACATTAGTCTTTGTTGCAGTGGTTCTGACCTTTTGACTGTACCCTAGTCAATACACATAGTAATCAGAATCTTTGTTCACAAGTCAAATGCCAACCAAGATGTTACCCTTAGAACATCACTGTCAGATTGATCAGAATACTAGGGACAAGTGGTATGCTCTAGGGGTTAAAAAGAAGTATGACTCCAGGATAGAATTAGGCAAAGCAAGGCAAAGGAAGAGTAGAAGGTGGCAGAGAGCTGTGCCTTGTGAGTTAGGAATAAGAAATGAGTAATCCACATCTGAATTACCTAAAGCAGCAGGGCTTGGGACTAGGCTAAAGCAAAGGGGGCACATAGGACACAAAGTATGTCGAGGCACTCAGTCCTGGCCCTGTAAACCTGGCTAAGTAACCAGTTCTATATCTTTTTGGCATTTTAAGGATGGAAAGTGAGGTAAGGCTGAGCAAAGACCGGCCCTTGGGCGGGACTCGGTGCATAAGCTCATTTTGCCTCCTAACAAACATTTGGGCTGAGGGCAGGAAACATGCACAAAGATCATCAGAGAGAAGATACTGCCTGGAAAAGACGGCCCAGGCTGACAGCTTTAGTTCCAAGCACTGCTCTGGCTAAAGTGAGACTATCTGGGCTCAAGCAAATTGTCAGCCAACAGTGAGGAAGAACACACTTTTGGGGCTGTATGCAGCATCTGGGGCCTTCAGGGAACCTAGATTCTACATGAACCAATGCTCAGACGAGAAGGTGACCCACAGCCTAGGCATTCCCTACATCAACCGAGGCAAAGGTGTGAAGGATAGTTTATGCTCTTCATAGTAATCTACTGCTACTTTCCAAGTCACTACAACTGTTATTGTAATATACATTATTGCACAAAAGACTGCAGTTAACAGTTTAGTGGATTAAAGAACAAAGCTTGTATAGCCTGGTGGATTTCTAGACTCTACCAACCCTAGCTGTTTGACACTGATACGTTTGTCTCTTCTGAGTGTTTACCTACCTGCAGAAGTGCTCAATATCACTCACTGTCTTCCTAAGGACTACTGTGAGGGTTCAGTAAGTGGCTCCACAGGAGGAGCTCACCAAACAATGCCTTTTCCTCCTTTATTCTGTAGCATTTCAACTGCTGTTTCCCTGAGAAAATGTGCAGACACACTGCCAGGTCTCATCCGGAAGCCACCAACAGTTATGAAGATGGCTTGTTTGAGTTGTTGGTAGTGGCTTCGATCATATCCTCCCCTCCCCTACATCCACATTCTCATCACACTGAGATCCTTGGAGGAGCGGACGTTCTCCCAGCCTTCTACTCTCTCTTCCTCTCCAGCTTCTTTCCTCTAAGCTCCAAGGCCTGGGCAGGCCTGTTCCGATTGTGCTTGCAGGTCTTTCTCCTAGAGCCGATTCACAAACAAGCTCTGCGACCAGGCCAGGGCCCAGCCCCTGGTAGATCAGGGTTGTTTCTCATAAAGCCGGTGTGCAAATATCACCTTCAGTCCCACAGTCAGCAGAAGTCTCCAGTCTACTGTATTTTAGCTTCAGGTTTTGTAAGGTCCTTGGACCTAGAGAAGAGGGAGCAGGTCTGTCTGTTGAGTGAGGTTTGCCATGTAGAAGACAGAACATCACAAAACCATTTCCTCCTATTCTGCACCTGCATCCATTTCTCCTTGTTCACCTATAGCCACTTTTCTTTCTTCTACAGACTAGAAAGGCAAACAGTACAGCACTTCTCTGTTAAGAGGGGAAAATTTCATCTTCCAGAAAATCCTAAGCTCCCGGAAGGCAGGGATGCTGTATCTTCTCGGGGGGCAAGCCTTACAGGCTGCAGTAGCATCACCAGTGGAAGGCCCAACAGCTGTGTGCCAGGCAGGGTGTCAGTCATCTCCACCTGCCATCTACAAGGTACACTAGCAGATTTTCTAGCAGTTAAAACTGATGTATGGGAACAAAGGAATCCAGGTGCTTGGCCCAATAGTTCTTTTTTTTTTAACTTTGGGGTGGTCCTCCTCCTACCACAATGGCATCTGTTACTAGACTTATAGGGACAGTTCTACACAGTATTCAAAACAGTAAACTCAACAGAAAATGCTTGGGACGCACAACCCAAATCTACCCACAGACGCTACTCTAGGAAGTGGGGGATACACTTGAAATCACACAGCTACACAGGCTTAGCTTACAGAGCCACTTAAAGACCAATCCCCAAACCAACTCCACTGCTTAGGCAAGTCCAATGTCATCTGTGTGACATACATTCTTCCCATCATCAGGGACAGCTCACCCAATAAAGGGTTCTGGAGACATCAAAGGCCTTCAAGACCACAAATGGTGATCGTCTGAGTAAGAATGTGTATACCAAGTCTGACCCTTAAAAGGATTTTCTTACATAGGCAGGGACCAGCCTCACTTTTTTCTTTGGAATCTCAGCATGGAGCATCAGTCCTTCTGTTTCTTCCCCAAGAGAGCCCTGGAATACCAGCAGGCTGGGTCTCAGGAGCTATCTTTACAGACCTACCTGCACGCGCACACACACGCACACACACCTTTACTGGTTGTGCAGTGTAATGGTTACAGTTCTTATGTCCCTTTGCACCCAATCAAATTGCTGACCCTAGGTTTAAAACTCAGGGCCCATATCTGGCCAGCACCTACCCCATTCCCCACACCTAACTGTATGGGGCACACCTTGGCCACCAAGCTGCTATGTCCCGGAGGCGGGTTCCACCCAGGCTGAAAATCTCCGTGATCTAGGAAAGAATTAACATATCATGGGTCAGTATGACTGGAGGAGAAAAGGTAAGATCAGGGTAGGGTGGGAACATCCCTAGCACTGACCACTGGTGTGCCAACCCCTCCTGCCTCCTCCTCTGGGGCTGATGCAGAAACATAATCTTCTCTGTTTTCTTCTCTATCCTCCTCAGGGCCAGGGGGCTCTTGTTTCACAGGTGGAAGGTCTGGGTCTACGGCCTAGGAGAATGAGGAAGGGCAGCAGTTAGGACAGGGCCAGGCTGAGTATTTTTTATTCTTATATTATTGTTATTATTATTATATATGCAGACAGACCTCCCTTTTATCACTGAGAAATGCCACCTCTGCCTGTGAACCTGTCCCATTCCTCAATGATTTTCAGTCCCCTGGCAGCTAAGCAGCAGAGCAGGTGAGGTGCCTGCTGGACATGCTGGACAATTCAACAGAATGTGCACCATCACCACCCGCAGCCCCACCACCACAGCTCTCTATCACCTCGCTTACAGGCCACCTGTACGCACCCATTACCTCTCTAACCTTGTTAGGGCAGCCAGGCTGCAACGTGGGAGAAGTCAGGAAGGCTGTGCCTGCTGTCCACTCCTCTGGGGCATCCGCCTTCTCTTGCTTCACCTGTGGCAAGGTCACAACCCAACTCTGGGCAGAGCATTGGGCCTCCTGCATAAGGGAGGATGGCAGCAGACTTGGTCTCAGGTCCATGGCACAAGGTTGGGTGGAGCTTGGAAGAGTGGGAGGAGATCCTTACCTGTAACGGGGCTTCTGAGGAAGCTGCAGCAGGACCAGGCACCTGCAGAGGACTGCTGGCACCCTCTCGTAAAAACACAAGGTCTGTGTCAGGTGGGGTCGGCACAAAGCCTCTACCTGTTTGCTGCTTCACTGAAGCCTGTGCAGGGCATGGTGGGGTTGTGTGCACAGCCAAAGGGGCCTTTGAAGAGGAGCTTGGATGGAGCTGTCGAGGAGAACCAGGCCTCTTTCGACAAGGGTGACATGGAGGCGATCCTGCTCCCTCCTCAGACCCTGACCCAGTACTGGGCAGCAGTCGCTTCTGTGAGAACAACGTTGGGTGCTGTGGTCAACCTGGTGCCATCTGACCATACCCACCCTGCCCTACTCAATGTGGCTGCTAACATCCCATCAGAGCACATTCAGAATCTGCTGCTTCCGTGAGCTGTCATCACTAAGCCTGCTAGTCAATCTCCTGTCTGTAATGGCAGTACAGCTGAACTCATCACCCCAGCACACTGTCTGCTAATCCTCAACGAGACTCACTACACCACCCACCCATCTACCAGGCCTGCCCACCACTCCCAAACAAGGGAGTGGGCCAGGCCCAACCTAGCCCATCCACCTAACCCTCCCTGCCCCACCCACCATGGCAAATTGCAGGCACTGGCGCCAACGACACTTCTGGCGCTTCTGGTTGCTGCCCCCGAATTTGGGCTTGTCGCAGCAGAAGTCGCAGTGGCCACAGTCCATCCGCCGTAGGCAGGCTGCACAGGCCCCGCACTTGCGGTTCTGCCGGTGGTTCGTGTAGGGCTGCTGGGGTGGAGGGGAATGGTGCTACTGTCACTAGGACTAGGAGAGGCCGTCCTCAACACCAATCTCAGTATTATGCTGGTGCTCCTCTAGCCCCATGGAGGAGCTAGCTACACACGAGGCTCAGCCTGCTAACTCTCATAGGCATTTGTGGCCTCAAAATATGCCGCAACCACTGTGCCAGCTGGCCTCCAAGCCCATTAGGACTGAGGCTGCTCCATTACTTTATCAGTAGAGCACCTGCGATCAGGACAGTGTCTCTGGCCCTCACTTCATCAGGACTTGGCTGACCTTCCATTAGTCCTCATCACTGCCAGCGATGTTGACTTACTCTACACAAACGTGTTTACCTGCACCCTGTGAATGTCTCCATTCAGCCTCTTTGTCCTGCACCAGCCGTTGATGCTGGTTCATCTCACAGTAAGCACCGTACTGCTAGCCCCTCTTCTTTCCCAGCAAATTGCTTATTCCATCCTAGCACTCACTACTACTCCCTACTAGTCCCATTACAGCATCTACTTCCTTGGGTTAAATAAGCATCAGGAGCATCTAGGTTTATCCAGGTAAGGTGGGGCCACTCACTAGCTCGTCCTCGTCTATACAGTAATAGATGAACTCAGCAGGTGATGTGGGCGCTAGGTCGCTGATGTGCTGCAGAGGCAAATGTGCTGGGGTCAGGGCAGGTCCTGAGTAAGTTTAGGGTTGTGCCTTCCCCCTGCCCACCAGGGCCTTACCAGCTCTGTGGGCTCTGGGTGCTGCAGTGCAGGAAGTGGAGGCACTGGCTGAGCTTGGGAGTGACATTGGGCAGCTACCTTCGAGCTATTCTTACGACGGTCATGGTCACGTTTACCCTAGAGGCCAAAGGACAGTTAAGGCATGGTGGTACCAGAGAGACACAGGAGCCCCAGGGAGTACAAAAAGCATGCATTGACTGGTCAGGCGGAGTGTGCAGTCAGGCACTCACAATAGGGGGAACCACAACCTGGGGAGGGCACTGGTGACATCCTTGAGGGTGGCCACGGAAGCGATGAGCAAAGTGCTGGCAGAGAAAGGCAGGTAGGCAGAACCAAGGAGGTGAACATGGGGCAGAAAAGAAAATAGGACATGAAGCAGGCAAAGCCAGACTGGGAGGAAGAAACAGCAGCAGTGGTGGTAAATTTAACAGCAGAACGAGCTCTGTCCCAGCCTTGACTCCACCAGCACCAGTCCCTCTAGCCTGACTCACCCACAAGCAGCGCCGCTGCAGACACCTCCACTGGCGCTTGAGACCAGGGCGGGGAGGGCGAAGGCAGAATCGGCAACGGCCACAGTCCTCTTGGTTCTGACAACCCCGACATACTCCACACCCTTGGCTCTGTGGGGGGACAGGAGCTGTGAAGTAGGGGCTCAGGGCCTTGAAGGCCAGGAGCGCCTTGGCCCACTCATCTGACTGCCTCACCTTCTCCACAATCCGGAGGCAGCGTCTCCGCTCACACTTGCAGTAGAGCCCCGAGGCCACGTCACGGGGCAGCTGCAGGCGGCAGATGGAGCAAGCCCCACAGTCTTCTTTCACCAGGCAAGCTGTACATTCTCCACAGCCAACTCTCTGTCAGAAATGGATGGGGTAAGATTAGAGGCCTAGGGAGAGGGCTCCAGGGCCACTGCCCTTCCAAATGATTGCCGTACTTACTAGTCTTCCGTTAGCTCCCTTACTCAAGCTAACAAACTATTGATTAGCTTGCCAGCACCAAGGCTACTACTATGCCTTCTACTAGTGCTCTGTTAAATTCATTCCTGTAGTGATATTTCATTTGTATTTTAATAAATAAAACTTGCCTGAAGATCAGAATGCAAAAGAGTCACACTACTCAGCCATCAGGCCAGGTAGTAGTGGGGTAACCCTTTAATCCCAGAAGCCACATAGTCAGCCATAAAGGCCAGGCGGTGGCGGTGCGCGCCTTTAGTCCCAGCACTAGAGAGGAATATAAAGCGGGATGAGACAGGAACTCACTCTTTTAGTCTGAAGATCTCATAGAGGTAAGAGCTCTCTAGAGACTCGGCTGGTTTGCTTTTCTGATCTTCATGTTGAATCTAATATCTTTCCCTGGGTTTTTATTATTCATGCTACACTTCCCTATGTCTATTGATACCCCTCTAATTCCCATTATTGCATCTGCAAACAAACCAACAGCCAGGTATCTATTTAAGAAGCAATCTATAACGCCCGGCCAACCTGTCATCGTTGCTAAGCCCTCCATCGGTCCTGTCCTATTCTGTCCTCTTGTAGACTGTGATGATACTGAAAGACTCTGGGCATCTCAGCATCACTGCCCCTCCTCCCCTGGAAACCAGGAACCTGATAATCACCCACGCGTGCACTGGAGCTTCGGGTACTTTCCCAGGTATTTTCCATCCCTCTGTGGTTTTTCTCTGAATAGACCCAGTTCCTGGAACTGGGGCAAAACGACCCACAGATGTTCCTCCTTGCTCAACCAACCCAGCAACTGCCTGTCCCGCCATGGCATCGACCAATTATAGTTAGTTGATCATTAAAGGAGCCAGTCACAATAGTTGACTCCTGGACTTCCCCTTTGCTTCTGCGATTTTTTCTTTAAAAGTAGCCTGTAACAGCCACTTGAGGTTCTCCTCCCAAGGCTGAGGGGCCCTGGCGTGACAGGTAAAAAAATTCTTCTTGCTTTTGCAACAACTGCGGTGTGACAGTGGTCTCTTGGGGCGACCCCTCCTCGGTAAGTGGGCTTTAGGGTCCACCAATACATATTCTCACCTTAAACATTCTCTGTTCTCGGTTGAAGGCAATTCTCTGTGCTGGTGGGAGAAGCAGAATGAGAAAAATGGCAACAAAGCAACAGACACAGGCACATGGCTTCAGCTACTACCTTAACCCTGACTTTCACTGTGGTGGCATTTCATTTGCATTTTAATAAATAAAACTTGCCTGAAGATCAGAGTAAAACTGCCTCACTGGTCAGCCAGTGTAGTGGTAACACACACCTTTGAACCCAGTAGCCACACTAGTTGCCATAGAAACTGGCCAGTGCATGCCTTTAATTCCAGCTCAAGAGAGGAATATAAAAGAGGAGGGGACAAAGCCGGGCGGTGGTGGCACACACCTTTAATCCCACCACTTGGGAGGCAGAGGCAGATGAATCTCTGTGAGTTCGAGACCAGCCTGGTCTACAAGAGCTAGTTCCAGGACAGGCTCCAAAGCCACAGAGAAACCTTGTCTTGAAAAACCAAAAAAAAAAAAAAAAAAAAAAAAAAAAAAAAAAAAAAGGAGGGGACAGCTCTCAGACAGTCTCATTCTGAGATTCCTGGAGGTAGGACCATCATTTCGGACTGAGATCAAGAAAGAGATTGATTTGGCATTTCACCATTCTACCTATGCCAATAGTGAGGTCATAGGCCAATTCCATGTATGCCCAAAGCCTCCATTCCGACATGAACCATAGAGCCTCCAGCTTAGCCTGGCACTGGGTCTACTATGTGTCCTGTTTCCTAATCCCTAGGAACTTACTTACCTCGGCAGTCTTCGCATAATGTCTTGAGCCTCAGCCTTCTGATACCATTCCTTGGGAAGCGGATTCCACAATTCTCACAGCGGCTACAGTGAAAAGAGCAGAGGTAATTACTCCCAGTCCCAAGTCTCACCTCCTACCCGGCTCACCTTAAGCTAACACTCACCCAGGTACAAGTAATGAAGCTGGAGCTGTGCCAGTGCCAGCCTTATTCTCAGCCCACGGGGTCGCCTTCCTGACATCACTCTTCTGCAGCCCACCCTGATGCTTCCTAACCTTGGCTGGTTTAGAAGGCTTTTTCTTCTTGCTGGGGTCAGGCAGGGGACGGGTCTGGAGATGAAGACAGGAAGAATGTGGGTACATGGGTGACAGAGTTGCCCACGTATGGACACCGGCATTGGGAAGTACCTTGGGAGCCGGGTAGCACAAGATGCCTTGTCTGAAGTCAAAGAGGGTCAGATCACATGCAGGGCCTAGGTATCGAGTCAGCTCAACCTTGCTTCGAATCTTGTCGCCTGTGGGACTGAGAATGAACCAGAATGAGTTAGCACCATGATGGAACTAATGTCATGCCACCCACACAACAGCCCCACAGATCAGGTGAGATGCAAGATTCAGCCTGTGACCCCCACCTAAGACCCATCTTAACATAAGTAACAGGAATACAGAATATAAATACAAGCATGCATACAAACATTAATAAATAATACAAGTGTGAAACTCATTTTGATCCATGACATCCCAGATTCTAAGGTAACCCCCAAAAATTATAATACAGGGAAAAATTCTATTATCTGGCAATACTGCAATAACTTTAATATCGTAACACAAAACATTATTCAGGCATCTTTAGTGGTGTCAGTATAAACAAGCCTAGTATAATGCATGTAACACACTGATGTATAGTACATAACTGATTAATAATTACAATTCTTTGATTATGAACTTAGTGCGATCTTTTAATCATTAGAGTTCTACTTATGAAAAAAACTAATATACTGTGAAACTGCAATGTTAGGCTAGTAGTAACTAATATAGTTAGATGGTTACTACATCTCTCGACTTCACATTTCTCTGGAGCTTGATTTACTCTCATGACTTTTGTTCAGCACTGGAGTGTATTCATAGCCTATACAGTTATGCGGTGTTCAGTGATGCTCTCATCAAAAACCAACTGCATGGGGCTGGAGAGGTGGCTCAGTGGTTAAGAGCACTGGCTGCTCTTCCAGAGGTCATGAGTTCAATTCCCAGCAACCACATGGTGGCTCACAACCATCTGTAATGAGATCTGGTGCCCTCCTCTGGCGTGCGGGCATACATGGAGGCAGAATGTTGTATACATAATAAATTAAAAAAAAAAACCAAAAACTGCATATACATGGTAGTCTCCTATATAGTGTCTAATGACACCACATGCCCTAGTTTTATAATCTCTGATTTTCACATGAAAAACCATTAAATAACATGCTTCCCAGAATGCACCAGTGCCAGTAAGCAATGTATGACTCCATGAATATGCAGCTTAGGTGTACAGTATGGTGTATTAGACCACCTGAGTCTGTGTGGCCACATTCACTTTAAATTTCTCAGACTGTATTACTATTGGTAAATATATACAGACATCTAACAGGCAGGGCAGTGGTGGCACATGCCTTTAATCCTAGCACTTGGGAGGCAAAGGCAGGTGGATGGATCTCTGTGAGTTTAAGGCCAGCCTGGTCTACACAATGAGTTCCAGTATAGCCAGGGGTCCTATGGAGAAAGACCCTGTCTCAAAATAAATAAAAAATAAAGACACATAAACATACTTACAAAATGTAACACTATTAGTGTTGAAAGTATGAATAAAAATCAATGCAATACATATTAAGTAACACATAAATATGTATTTTGGGTTGTTTTGCTTGAAATGGGGATATTACTTTCACCACAAGGGTTTTGAAACTCATTTGTAAAGATGACCTAGAACTTCTGATCCTCCTGCCTCTTCCACCCCAGTGCTAGGATTTCAAAATGCACCACCACACTTAGTCCATTCTGTGCTGGGAATTAAACCAGGGCTCCACGAACACAAGACAAATACCCAGTACTTAATACGTTATGTATCACATACCAAAAGAATTAAACATAAAAGCCTGTTAACAGAATTATTTTTTAAAACATGAAAATGAAACTATATTCAATACAAAGTATAAGTAATTAATGTTGATAGCACTCCAGGTCTTTTCCTGTCTACAAGAACTATAAGAGGCCGTCATTATCTCTTGAACCAAACCACCTTATCATTGTAAAAACAAGGAACTTTTAAAAAGGTCCCCTTCCAGGAAAAAGGGCAGCATACTATTATACTGATACATGATTACCTAAGTTCAGACAGGCTGCCTTTCCAACATACAGTGCAGCACATATGTTCTTCATGTCATCCTATGGGAATTAGGACTCTGGGAAATGGCCAAAACAGATGATCCTACGATGAGAAACTTTTTTACCTCCTACCAGCATCCATGAAACTAACAAACCGAATTACTATTCTGATAAATATATACCTTTTGACAATTAGTTGTAAATTTAAAAATTTTCAGAGAATTTCATATGTGAAAAAAGTTATAGACTTTTTAATAGAAATTTTATTACATTCCAGGGAAATGGCAACTTAGATAACCAAGAAGGGTATAGAAATGTTAACAGCTATATCACAAATACATTCTAACACATGCTTATGAACTTTAATGTTGAGGTACTGACAATCAGTTTTCATTAGATGTAGTAATTATCTTTTTCTTTTTTAATATATATATATATATATATATATATATATATATATATATATATATATGTGTGTGTGTGTGTGTGTGTGCAAGTGCTCTATTCACACCTATGCCTGCAGGCCAGAAGAGGGCATCAGATCCTAGATAGTTGTGAGCCACCATGTGGTTGCTGGGAACTGAACTCAGGACCTCTGGAAGAGCAGCCAGTGCTCTTAACCTAGGAGCCATCTGTCCAGCCCCTACATGTAGCAATTATGAAGTTGCTACAAACCCAGAATTCAGGAAGCAAGAGCCACTGCTCCTACTGGAAACACACGGGTAGATTCCAGCAAGTCTGTCAGGCTTTCAGCAGCTGAACATCTTATTTATGTGCTTCTGCTTAAAGACACTGTAACGTTTCTTTCTTACAAACAACTCCGGAACCAGTAAATGATTAAGGGCCACTGGCTTCTGAGGATGTTTTGTCTAGGTTTGTCTGCCAGTGTTTTGGTTTTGTTCTTCTGAAGACACCTGATGCACAGAACCTGTACCCCAAGTTTACTGTTTTTACACCATGTCACCTTCTGAAACATGTGAGCGAGCCAGAGCACCTAAAACAGTTCACATTTCCTAGTGCTGGCTAATATGTCTTTGCGGGTCGCCGTGCTTTGCTGGCCAGCAGTTCATGGATCTACACATTTAGCTGCTTTCCCAACTTCCCTGAAGCTTCGGCAAGTACTCTAGATGTTAATTTTTGTTCTTCCCAGAGCAGCCTCACACATATCTCAGCGTGTTTCCTCTTCTCTTTCGGGATGGACCATTTCTGCTTCTTAACACTGTAACTCAAGCGGATAGATAGCACACACGATTCATGGAAGAAGCTTATCTGACAGGGAGACAAGGCACATAACCTTCCTCTTGCACTCAGAACACTAGAAAACACTTTAGCACTTTATTTGGGAGTCATTTTAAACAATAAATTCGGCAACAAAAATATGGCACTAAATAGATCACAGAAAGGATGCTTGATTTGCAGTACAAAGGAAACAAAAGGTTCTTGTTCAACTTACTGGGAAGGCAAGCACTAGACAATTCAAATTTTTAACTGTCCCATGCATATCTATGAATAATCACAAATGCACTATGAATATTGGCTTTGGTCAAATAAACTTTATTAGGGATAGGTGATTACGAAAACACAAAATCTTTTTAATAAGGACTGACTACACGTGAAAGACCAGGATAAATCCAGACCCCCTAGCAGGAAGAGTAGAACCAAAAATCTAGGTTAGCCGGTTCAGTGACTTTGTTCCAGGAACTGGCTGACCACAAAGTTAGATTATAATCTTGAGAACAATCTTGAGAAACGGGGAGTTACCCCCTTGTGATTATCACTGGTATTTTCGGAATCTTCCAATGACGCCCTCCCTACCCCCTTTGGGTTGTGGTTTCTTCCCTTAAATACCCCTTCTCCAAGCTACTCGGGGTGAACTCCTCTACCCCTGCGTGGGATATAAGTCTCCGCCCCAGGACGCTGTTTCCTGTCAATAAACCTCGTGTGATTACAGCAAGAATGGTCTCTTGTGAGTTCTTGGGGGGTCGTGTTATCCTGAGACTTGATTGAGTCTCCCAACTCTGGGGGTCTTTCATGCACGATTTTAACTCCACCCATACTGTTTAACCTAATTAGTAGTGAAACAGTACACAGGTGTGTGTAAATTTAAACACACCTGTATACTGTATATGGCTTAACTACTAACTAGGTTTGACTCCACTGAACACTGTCCACAGCCCACCGATTACCTCTGATAATAGATGTCTGAGCGTCCACAAGAGGCCCCTGACTTTCGAAAGGACTCACGACGCTTCCAGCCAGGGCCCAAGGCTGGGCAGTCCTGCCAGTCCTCAGCCATAGATGCTTCAGGAAAGAAGAGAAGCCTGCAGGATTGGAAACAGGTAGAGTCTGGAAGACACTGAGGGTCTACAAAGTGGCCACCTGTTTCCAGGCCACCAATGTCATGTGTTTCCTTTAATATGTGCCCAGACCTGAACATGTGTTTCCTTGGCGCAGGAAATACTTCATCCCTCCTCTTTGTCATCCTCCACACATGAAGAGTACTCTTCCAGTCTGAGAAGACTCGTTCCTCCTATTCTGAGTAGGAGGTTCCTATGTCTCTTGTCCTCAGCTCCCTACTTCAGTTTAACTTCATTTAAACTTCCCTTGACCCGAGCTTCCAATTCCATTCAGTGGTCTAGCTACATCTATATGAATGAGAGCCCCCAACTCCTCTGTACATCAAACATTCCCCAGCCTGGAAAGCTCTGGTGTCCCCCCTTCTTAAGTCCAAGAGCTCTCCCCAATACTTATTTCCCCTCATTTCTGACCCACGATTTCTCTTCCCTCTCAACCCTAACCATTATCGCCACTCTTCTCCTTAACTTGGTCATTCTCCATTTCTCTTATCCTGTTAAACTTCCTTGTCCCTTCACACAGTTACCTGTCTCTCAATTTGTCTGTGTTCCAAGACAACACCACCCGTGCAGTTCTTTCCGTCCTCCACGAGTCTCTCGTAAACCTAACCCTGTCACCCGTCTCAGGCCCCCTCTTCTCACTATGAACTTTCGGTTCCTCCTGTTAACATGGAGACCTGACGCCTCTCTGAACGTTCGGGTCTCTCCCACTCCTCTCCATCCTCTTCCCAGAGTCTGGACATTGCTGTCATCGCCCTGAACCACATTCCTTCCTTCCCTCCCTGTCTTCTGCCCAGTTTACCCAGTCCTCTTTGCAACACGCACAAGACGCCATTCCTCCTCCTGGGCTCAGGGCCCTTCGCGTCTCCCTGCTAAGAGTCCGGAACCTCAATTCCTCCCCAGCATCCCCGCGCGCTCTCTCCACTTGCACGCCCACGGCTGTCTCACCAGCTGGACACGAGGCCCTGGGCGTCCACTGCGCTAGGCCCGTGGACCCATGGGGAGGATCCCGCCCCGCGCGTCCCGCCCGATCCAGTCTTCTTCTTCCTCCTCCACCGCAGCCTCCTCTAAAGCACTAGTTGCCGACTCTGCGGCGGTTGGCTACTCCCGGAACCGGAAACCAACGGGCTGCCTTTGGGGCTCCCACCAGGTCACGCACCTGTGTGCAGCCTTAACACGCCTGCCCTCAGTGGGGAGGCTCCAGCGCCTGCGTACTGCGGCTTCACGGGGCGGGGGTGGGGGGTCGCGCGCGGATTGCCAGGGATCTGCTGCGCCTGCGCGCTGACAACATCCGCAGCCCGCGCGGTCTTGCCTTGCCTGTGCGCCTGCGCAAGCAGCTTCCCAAGTCAGTGCATCCTTCCCACCCCATTTGTCCCTAGAGCATAGGCTCAGTCCTGTCCCAACACAAGGGGGCGTGGACAGCTCGGCCCGCTCTTAGTTTTTTGTCTCCACAAATAGCAGGCACTTGATCGCCGAATTTGTCTCTGTCCACTTGCTTTCCTGGGATAACCCCCGCTTTGTTCCTGGGACTACCTTCTTCAGTATTGGTATCTACTACTTTCTGGAACTTCCAAGGGTCACTGCACCCTAGCCAGGTTCCTTCTTTGGGAACAGGAGAGGAGTATTGATGTGCAAGCAGGTAATGAGGGTACCTAATGAGAGCTTACCCATCCCTCAAAGGCCCGACGGGAGGGGATGGTGAACTGACCAAGGTTACCTGTTTTGCTTTCAGCTGACTCCATTTGTGTGCTCGACCCAACGACTCCTCGGCCCTGCTGTGTTATGATGTTAGGGGGTTGCAGACTGTTGTGCCTAAGTCCTGAGACTCCCCCAAGAAGACCACCACGGAGCCACAGTCTTTCGAAAAACCAAGGTTTCATTTATTGTATACGGGCTAGTGCGGGTCCTCTACCTCGCAATCTGACACAGCAGACGGAGGGAGAAGGACCCCATCTATTATTGTAAGTGGTTTATAAAGACAAAAACCTTAAAACAGTAACAAGATTACAGTTTCAAGGTACAAAATTACTTATCCTATATCACAGTTGGCTAAAGGTTAGGTAAAACTTCGCTGTTATTTTCTAATAGGCTGTTATCTAGGGCACAGTTGGTATGGGTGAACAAGCCCCACTTCCCGCACGGTTGAGTAACAATGGACCAATGGGATAAGTTTCCAAAGGGTCAGCTGGTGGTACCTAACCACAGGTGGTCAACGTCTTTTGTGTAACCCACAGGTGGGTATCAGTCAGCACTTTTGTGTAATTTGGGTTTTTCCTCCCTTAGGAGGGGCCTTGCGACCCCGACTTTTCTCAGGGTTTGGGATGAAGTTCGAGGTCCCAAAATGGCCCAGCACAAAAATGGAATCTTTTCCGACCTCAGTTTTTCTGGTCTCACATTTCCCCCTAGGAGTTCTAGATGGAGTTCAATCCTGAACTCTAGGTTCCTCAATATGATGGGAATAACTTGCAAGTTCTATTTCATCCTCATCCGGGAGGGGATAATAAGATAATAATACATTAGCGTTAGTACGCTGAACCATAAGTTCAATGGTGTCAAGCCTTTGTCTTACAAACTGTACCAGCCTATTAATTATACATGGGCCAATAGTCAAAATTAGTAAGAAAACCAATAGGAGTCCCATAATAATGGCAGAAACAAGTGTCATTAACCAAGGGGAGCTATTAAACCAGGATTCGATCCGTCGGTCTGTGTCCCGTCGTCGTCGCCCCCCCCCCCCCCCCCCCCCGCGCATGTGCGCTTTAAAGCTGCACAAAAAAAGTCCTTATTGTAGAAAGATTAAATGTAGTCCTCTTTTGTTCTGCAAAACCACTTTTGCTAGTGATGTTAAAGAATCCTCCAAATGGTAATGAAGGTTTCTAAGTATTCTATATCCTTATCAATGACAGCTAGCTACTTTGAATAGTGTTGTTCCTGAATCACCAGGGAAGTTACTCCCATTCCAAAACCTGCCAAGCTTGTTCCCAAAAGAACTCTAAGAGTTTCAGCAGTGACCAGTTCCCTCTTTGGCTTCCTGTAGGTCCATCTGTCGCTTTTTGTCGAAGTTAAAAAGTCTGAGTTTGTATGATAGATCACTTGAGGAATCACTCTGGTCATTACACAGAAGTCCTGTGGATCAGCTATTACCTTGCGGTTTACACAGGGGTACACCCTGAGGAACAAGTCCACCAGGCGTCCCCTACCGGGACCAAATAATCATGTTCTTGTCCGTGGTCCGTCTGCAGGGCTCCCATGCTTATGGTGTCATTGCAAAGGTGTTCTCTACTTATAGGAATCCCGCCTATACAAAGTCTTGTCCCCGTAACCGGTTCTAAGGTTAGGCTATGCTCTGAGCGCCATCTGCCCTGAATGCCGTCTGACTCAATGAGCAAATTATTAATAGCTACTCCTTCATAATAGGGCAGAGCAATATCCCAGCAAGGCCAACATGATTTGGTTAGTTCAGGGTGGGTGGAATTTAAAACTAAATAGGAACTATTTAACACATTTATGAGCATAGATGGTCCCTTGGCTAGCTCAGGGGAAAGGAAATGGACACGGAAAGGTAGTAGGAGGTAGGACTGTGGATTTCTTAGATCTTTGAGGTGTAGGCTGTTTAACAATGGGGCAAGGGGATGAGGCATACCGTCTCGTGGGGGCCATTCTGGTTGTCAGAGCCCTGTGAGTGACTTGAAGGGAGAAGCAGACTGCACTGGAACCCAGGGCTGCATGCCCAGCCGAGTTCCCCTATTTAACTTGAGTCCCCCCAGACTCGAGCCCTCTCCCAGTTCCAGTCCTGTCGTCCCTCCTGGGTGAAGGAAATAAGAATCCGGTTGCTCTCAACCAAAGAATGGATAAGGAAAATGTGGCACATTTACACAATGGAGTATTACACAGCAGAAAAAAATAACTAATCGCATCTTGAAATTTGCAGACAAATGGATGGATCTAGAAAGCATCATATTGAGTGAGGTAATCCAGACCCAGAAAGACAAATATCATATGTACTCTCTCATAAGTGGCTTTTAGACATAAAGCAAAGAAAAAACAGCCTACAATTTACAATCCCAGAGAACCTAGACAACAATGAGGACCCTAAGAGAGACATACGTGGATCTAATCTACATGGGATATAGAAAAAGACAAGATCTCTTAAGTAAATTGGGAGCATGGGGACCTTGAGAGAGGGTAGAAGGGGAGGGGAGAAGAAAGGAGGGGAGCAGAGAAAAATATATAGCTCAATAAAAACAATAAAAAAATAAAAAATTCCAAACCTAAAAGAGAAAAAAAAAAGGGATTGCAAAATAGAGGGCTAGGGATCTTTTTCAATTCCCATGACATAAAATCTCTATAACCCTTAGAACAACTGTTTCCTGTTCCTTTAATAGGACCCTTATGTTGTATTACTTGTATCATACCTGTCTTTTTACATCCCCAAATTTTCTGATAAAAATCTTCTTCCCCACAATCATTATACAGGGGAGAACCAGGGCAAACCTGAAATTCCTGGTTTCTCAATTCAGTCAGTCCATTGTTTGTGTTACTGTTTCAAACAAGAGTCCCGTTTGCCAGCGTACAGAGGTCTATTTCAAGGGAGGGCCACCATATCCAGCAGGGTTGACTATCAGTCCTGGAGACCCGGACAGTCCCTGTTTTGGGGTCAGCCACCGTCCAGGTGACTTGGTAAGGTTCATGCAGTGAGGTTTGGGGAACGGCTGCAACTCCTGGAAGCCCCAGTGCTTGGCGGCTGGATGTGAGTAAGCCGGATTTAAGTTCGTGGAAGAGCACCAAGGGAACAGCCAAAGGTGTGCTCACCCAGACTGTGGGGCCATGGAAGAGACCAATGACCTGTCTGTCCAAAAAGCTGGATCCCATGGCTGCAGGGTGGCCCCCTGCATCTGCATCATAGCGGCAGTAGCACTACTGGTTAAGGATGCTGACAAACTGACTTTGGGACAGAACCTAACCATTGCCACCCCACATGCGCTGGAGGCAGTGCTTAAACGACCACCCGACTGAATGGCACGCTATCAGGCCCTGCTCCTTAACCCAACCAGAATACGTTCCAAGTCCCAACAGCTCTCAACCCAGCTACGGTGCTACCAGACCCTGACCTTGAAACCCCACTTCTTGACTGTTCCGGAATCCTGGCCCAGGCACACTGCACTCAACCTGACCTAAAAGACACTCCATTGCCAGCCGCAGAGGAGACCTGGTTTATGGATGGGTGCAGCTTTGTGCAGAATGGACTAAGGTATGCAGGGGCAGCGGTGACTACAATGGGTGAAGTAGTCTGGGCAGAACCAATGCTGCTATGCCTTTGCAACAGCCCACATACACAGGGCCATATACAAAGGAAGGGGCCTCCTACTGCAGAGAGAACGAATGACTATCAAGAATAAGACTGAGATCTTGGGTCTCCTAAGAGCCCTATGGTAACCTCGAAAACTAGCTATTATACACGGCCCTGGCCACCTAGAAGGAGATGGGCTGACACAAAAAAGAAACAATTTGGTCAACATAACAGCTACAGAAGCGGCAGTGACTCCTGTCCTGGCACCAGTCCTGGTGGGCCCTGGACCACCAGCTTTGCCAGATGAGCCGAAATACACTCAGGTGGATTTGGCATGGATAAAGACTCTTCCCATGGCACACCACTGTAAGAGTGGTGGAGGTCAGTGAACAATAAAGTAACACTACCCAAACATCTTGGCCTCCAAGTGCTGTGGAAGATACCCTGAGCCTCCCACATGGGAATCTGCCAAATTCAGTACTAAGATATTCAGACGTAAAGACACAAAATGGAAATCAAATGACAGGAGACCTGGTTAACAATTGCCAGGCCTGCCAGGTAACCAACACAATCTCTAACCCTCAGAACCTTGGGGGCTCGGGTTTGAGGAAAGAAACCGGGTGCATACTAGGAAGTTGACTTTACAGAGATCAAGCCTGGTAAGTTTGGACACAGGTACCTTCTAGTTTTTATAGACACCTTTCTGGATAAACAGAGGCCTTCCCAAGAAAACATGAGACTGTGCACACTGTGGCTAAGAAAATATTAGAAGACTTACTACCCAGGTATGGATTTCCCACCATGCTGGGATCAGACAATGGGCCATCTTTTATATTGCAGGTAAGCCAGAACCTAGCCACCATCCTGGGGATTGGTTGGAAATTACATTGTGCATACAGACCCCAGAGTTCAGGCCAGTAGAGAGGGTGAATAGAACTCTAAAGAAGAACTTGACTAAGCGCCGACTGTCTCCTTCCCTTTGCCTTATACAGGGTGAGAAATTCCCCTTGCCAGATGGGCCTAACCCCCTTTGAGATTATGTTTGGCATCCCTTTTCCCATTATCCCCAGTGTAATGGTCTGTCCTGCCTCTTTAGGAGACAAGCCCCACACCCCTCCTTTTCTCCCCTGAAGAGGCAGCTTCTGCCTCGCTCCATTCTTCCCTTCCCCTTCTCTCTCTCTCTCCCTCTCCCTCCCTCCCTCCCTCCCTCTCTCTCTTCTCCTCCTCCTCCTCCTTCTTCCCTTCCATAACCCCCTAAATAAATATCCAAATTCACTCTGCATGGTGTGCCTATCCATGTCTCTGTCTCCCGCCTGCCACCACACGTCTCCTTGCCCAGAACCAGCCATCTTGGGAGATCTGCGGCATGATCTCATGGTTGTGTCCATCTGTCTGTTTCTCCTTGTGGCCTGCTGCAGCTACTCTGGGAACTGCACTCTCCCTGCCTGGGACTGGCTGCTCTTGGGACCCACTGTTTGCTGCCTGCTGCCACATGGACCACTGCTGCCACTCAGGGACCTGTGCCAGTCCCTGTCTAGGACTGGGTGCTCTCAGGATCTGCTGCCCACTGCCGCCTCTTGACCTGTAGTGTTGCTGCTGCTGTAGCCACTTGGGGATTGGCAGCATTTTGCTTTTACCATAACACCTAGCCTCCAATCTGAACTGCTAGCAGGGATGAATTACCAAGATGTGCTTGGTTCCGTGAAGAGATTACAATGGACCCACAAGCATTGTTGGCAAATGCTCCGCGCCTTATATGAATCTGCTACCCCTTCCCCCACCCCGAACCTCACAGATTTTGACCAGGAGATTGGGTCTTCATCCAGCACCACCACCAGGGGACCCTAGAGCCAAGATGGAAGGGCCTGTTCGCCATCCTGATGACAACCCCAATGGCCCTAAAGGTGGATCCTGGGTCCACTGCTCACGTGCCCGCTCTGCCGATCCATTCGCCCTCCAGAAGGACTACAGAGGAGATGGATGGGAGCCTTGCAACTCCCCACCAACACTTTAAAAGTACGGCTCAGGAGATGGCAGTGTTATGCCCAAATCCGTGAAGTCCCCGCAAAAGCCAACAAGGAGACCGAATCCCATATGTAAAAGCAAAGAGCCTTTATTTTAATCAAGTTTGCAAACTTGGTCTCTCTGCATGTTTAACATATTGGAATAACAGAGAGCCCCGAGCTCAATTAGAATAGGATTTTATAGTAGTAAAGGTGGGGGTGAGGGGTTTCTGAGGTTTTAGGACCTCTGACTGGCTGACATTTGTCTAGGGGTATCCTGGTGAGTGTGTACTGGCAGGTGTTCCTACCTACAGTGGTTGGAATATTAGGCATTTCCTTTGAATGGTCTGTTCTTGGGTGGTGGTCGGGTAATCTCAGCTTGTGGTTCTTCCTGCAACCAGGTATTGCTTCAGGGTAAACTACTGAGACTCAGGCCTCTGTTAAATTTATGGATGGCCAGAGTCCTACTCTGGCAGATGATAATGGTTGGAAGTAAAGAACTTCCTTTGGGTGATCTGTTCATGTTCAGCTTATCATGGCTGGTTCCTACAGTTTTCTTATCAGCAGCTGCTATCAACAGATCATTTATGTACTGCAACAGACTTATATCTGGATTTTGGGTCCTGTAATCACCCAGGTCCTTGTGTAGGGCTTCATCAACTATCATGGGAAAGTTTTTCAATCCTTGTGGTAGCCGGGTCCAGGTCAATTGGCCACTGACTCTGATCTCTGGATTGTGCCATTTGAAGGTAAAATTCATGTGGCTTTTGGGGGCTAGGGGCAGGCTAAAAAATGTGCCCTTTAGATCCAGAACTGTGTACCATTGCCAATCCGGGGGCAGCCTGCTGAGAAGAGAGTAAGGGTTAGGTAATATGTGGTGTGTATCTGTCACCCTTTTGTTTACCTCTCTCAAGTCCTGTACCGGCCAGTAATCATTAATGTGTGGTTACCTTACTGGCAGTGAAGGAGTGTTCCAGGCTGACTGATTGGGCCTTAGAACTCCCAAGTTTAAGCAGCCTCTTTATGTGGGGCATAATCCTCCTTCTTGCCTTAAGGGGCATTGGATATTGGCAAACTTTGACTGGGTCTCCTCCTGATTTGATTTCAGCATAAACCAGGGGTCAGTAGAGGGCCAGTCCCATTCCTCCTCTCTCTGACCATGCTAGGGGAAACTTGTGAAGCCAGTTCTCTTGGGTGGGATCAGATTCCATTAGATTTTGGTGGAGCCTGTATTCCTCAGTTAGGTAACCAAAATCTGGACGGGTTTCCCATCTTGATGTGTAACTTGAGGTGCTGGCTTGTTGTTGGGGGTTCTGTCCTGACCAGTACCCCACAACTGTTAAGCCCCAAAGAAAATCACACATAGGTCTCCATAAATTATAAGCTGATTTGGCCCATTAGCTCTAGCCTCTCACTGGCTAACTCTCACATCTTGATTAACCCATTTTTCTGATCTATGTTAGCCAAGTGGCTCAGTACCTTTTTTCAGTGGGGCAGATCACATCCTGCTGCTTCGGTGGTCTGGGCAGGAGTGCAAGGAATCAACTTCCTCCTTCCCAAAATTCTCCTGTTCTCATTACATCATTTCTACTTCCTGTCTGGTTTTCCCACCCACATTTCCTGCCTGGCCAATCAGCGTTTATTTGAAACATTGAAAAAAAAAAAAGGAAAATATCCATAGCCCATTTTTTGGGAATGTGGGCGTAGTATTTCAGGCTACTTCCAGCTGTTTGGGGGCACTGATAATCTTATGGGGACCTAAAGAAAATTTAGAATTATGATCAAGTCCTGACTAAAGTATCCTGTGAGTCTTGATCATCTCAGGCAGCAGTCTTGAACCTGTTCTGGATGAAGAACTCAGACATCTGGGCCATCTATTCGTGCTGGAGACTTCTCACGTGGTCTTCCTTGATCAAACTGAATTTTTCTTAACTCTGAGTGAATCCACAGCCTCTCATTTTTTTGTGGAAACAAAAGCAAAATCTCTTCTCCAAAGTAACATACCTTTTGACTTCAACTGTGAAGCCAAGGTATTTTCAAAATACCTATCTTGGATTAATTCTGCAGCATTTATAAGCAAATATCTTTTAGCAGCTGTTGCTCCTTCCTCAGCATTCAAACAATTCAAAGAGAGCATAATAACATACAGTATCAAGATTCTCTGTGTATTTTCCATCTTTACGTGGCTTTATTTTAACCTCTATTTCTTTTATTTTTATTTTTAACTTTTGGCTTTTTGAGACAGGTTCTCTGTATAGCTTTGTCCTGGAATTCCCTCTGTAAACCAGGCTATCCTTGTACTCACAGAGATCCGTCTGTCTCTGCCTCCCAAGCTACTCTCTTTCTTTTTCTTTTCTTTCTTTTTTTTTTTGAGAACTTTAATCTTTAGCCTGTATATATTTTTAACACACTGTAAAACATTTAGAGTTTTTTTTACTCTTTGAATCTCTCTTTACTGTATATCTCTCTTTTTCTGACCACATGGGTCTTTACTAAGGAATATGAAGTTTTTTGCTACAACTCTATGGCGTTTCAAGGTCTTTGTCAGGAAGCAAGCTGCAACATTGTGTAAACAACACTGAAAAGCTCCTATGGCATTTCAAGGTCCCTGCCAGCAAGCATAAACAACACTTAAAAGCTCCTGTGGAGTTTAAAGGTCCTTGGCAGGAAGCAAGCTGCAACATTGTGTCCATAGCTCCATAGTCTGGATCACCTACTTGAAAGAATCAGAGTTTTCCCTGGCAGGAAGGCCCAGAAAGCCGGCATTTTAAAACAGCAGGTTTTTTCCTGCTATGGCTGAAAACCGAAATGTTTTACTCTAGTTTTTCTCAAGCTTTCTCAGGCTTTATGTGGATGCAGTTATCCACATGGCGCCATTCTGTAACATGAGGTGCTGGCTTGTTGGTGGTGGTTCTGTGCCCGGTACTCCACAACTGTTAAGCCCCAAAGAAAATCACACATAGGTCTCCATAAATTATAAGCTGATTTGGCCCATTAGCTCTAACCTCTTACTGGCTAACTCTCACATCTTGATTAACCCATTTTTCTGATCTATGTTAGCCAAGTGGCTCAGTACCTTTTTTCAGTGGGGCAGATCACATCCTGCTGCTTCGGTGGTCTGGGCAGGAGTGCGAGGAATCAATTTCCTCCTTCCCAGAATTCTCCTGTTCTCATTACATCACTTCTACTTCCTGTCTGGTTTTCCAGCCCACATTTCCTGCCTGGTCAATCAGCGTTTATTTGAAACATGGTTGACAGAATACAGACAGTTCTCCTGCATTGATGAAGCAACTTGGCCCCTTTGTTCGAAAAATGTATTTGAACTTTCATTTTTTTATGAGTAAATCTCAGCACAGGAGGAGATAGGGACATTCTGGTGTCACTAGGAATGAATGGGTTACCCGTCCATTCCCAAATCTGCTGTTCTTTGGGTAGTCCATGGGTATGGTTTAGTCCCAGTGGCCCCTGTACCCAGGTTTGCTTCTCAGACAAAGGTTCTTCAGGCTTTAATAAAACACAATTTTCTGCTCCAGTGTCAACCATAAAGTTAATATTTTCCTCTCCACTCTTAGGGTTACCCTGGGCTTGGGGAGGGGGGCTGAACCCTGACCTCCCTAATCACTACCCACATCCAATTGTAGGACCTTGACCAGTCACTTTTTTAAGTTTTTAGGGCATTCCTTGGCCCAATGGCCTTCTCCCTTACAGTAAGCGCATCGCATCGTCGTCACCTTTTAGGGCAGTCTTTGACCCAGTGACCCTCCTCCCTGCAGAAGGTGCACTGGTTTTTACCCACCTTTCACTTTGGAGGGAGTTCACTTCATTGTCCTATCTGATTGGCCTGGTTCCTGTTCATAGCAGCGAGGATCTTAGCCAATTTTTGGTGATGACACTCCTGTTGCACCTCTAACACTAGAGCAAGGCTTTTTCTTGTCTTTTTTCCTCTTTAATCTTCTCCTCAGCACTTTCTCTTGTATAAAAATCTCTTTCAGCCACAATCATTAAATCTCTAATATTTCTCATAACCTGTCTAACTTCTGGAGCTCATTCTTGATAGCGGGAGCTACCTGGTTCACAAATGCAAAGATCAGAGTTCCCTCCATTCCTGGTGCTTCTGGATCATCTGGGGTATAACGTCGGAAGGCTTCCTATAACCGTCCAAGATAGGCTGCTGGGCTCTCCTCTGACCGCTGTCTAACATCAAAAACCTTATGTTAGCAGGCCATCTGGCAGCTGCTTTGGGACCCACCAAGAGAGTCTGGCGATAGACTTTGAGCCTCTTCTTACCTTGAGCCGAATTATAGTTCCTTTCTGGCCGGATGGTGGGAAAGCCAGCATCTATGAGGGTAAGATCCATGGTGGGCTCCCCTGTATCAAGCCAGGAATCAATATGCATGCTTCTGTGATTATTCAGTTTCTTTCCTCTGTGGTAAAAAGAGCCTGGTGCAACTACCTGCGGTCATCCCAGGTGGGCTGATGGGTGAAAAGAACTGTTTCTAAAATGTTAATCAGATCATGCGGATTCTCAGCAAAAGCATTTTGTGAATGCCACTTATATACGTCACTAGTAACAAAAGGCCAGGAATGGTGTGGTTGATACCCATCTTCATCTGGCAGAGGCAAGACCATCTGTGGTTGGGGTGTGTTTCCTTGCCTGCTGTGGGTTGCATGAGCAGGGCCCATTCCCTCCTCAGGAGCTGAGTTCCTAGCAATAGCCCCAGCAGCAGCCCTTCGGAGCTCATAGGGCAGGAGAAAATATCTTCCTCTTGTGACTGCTTCTAGAATATTAGTGGTGTAGGAGGCCCTTCTGTGTATGTGTAGCTTTCATTGGTTAATAAAAGAACTGCTTTGGACCTATAGCAAAGCTTTAGGGGAACAGAACTAGGCAGGGAAAACTAAACAGAATTCTGGGAAGAAGAGGCAGAGAGGGATGCCATGGATCC
Source organism: Chionomys nivalis (assembly GCF_950005125.1). Classification (NCBI taxonomy): domain Eukaryota; kingdom Metazoa; phylum Chordata; class Mammalia; order Rodentia; family Cricetidae; genus Chionomys; species Chionomys nivalis. Next base: position 12,829,535 of record NC_080099.1, read on the forward strand.
ACTGCCAGAGATAGATGTGCTGAAACTTTGCTGGCAGCTCACGACCTCGTGGTGATATACAGATTAATAGAAATGGGTTAAATTAAGATGTAAGAGTTAGCCAATAAGAAGCTAGAGCTAATGGGCCAAGCAGTGTTTTAATTACTACAATTTCTGTATGATTATTTCGTTCCGGGTGACTGGGGCGAACAAGCTTCTCCTCCTACATATTAGAACTGAGGGGGGTCTGTGAGAGGGTCTCATTTGGACTGCTAGAACTTTAACCTGTGGAGGCAAGAAACGTTTTCGCCAGGATGGGGGATTTTCTATCAGCCCCTGCCAAATGACAATGTATGGTATCTGGTCCAGATGCCCTGTTCTAGGGAGAAACATGATGTTTTCCATAGAACCTATGAGATTGGCATCAAAGGATCCTTCCACAGACCACCAAAACTTGAAGGAGTTGCAAAAGATGTCAAATTTTCCTCTTTTAACCCCAACTGTTGAGCTCTTTGGGGTTGGAAGGTGTCTGTCCTATTTTCTTGGTCCTCATCAGTCCAGTCTCAAACACAATAAACAAAGAGACAACCATCAGACAACAAATAAAAACTACAGGAAGAAAACAGTAAGGCCTCAGAAACTCAGTTAAAGGTCTGAGATCCTTGACATTCCCTAGCCTGGGGTGCATCCACAATTCCAGTTTGTAAGGAACCCAGGCTCCCAGTGGGGGCTCTGGGCAACTGAGGACTTAATATCCTCCAAATGAGGAAGCTGATCTAAACCTGCTTCCCCAATCTCACAGAATTTGGGAACTCTAGAAGCACAAGGCTTGGGGTCCTCCAAATGAGTTCTAGCCGTCCTCTTGGAAGCCTATGATCCTGGCCCTACTGACAAATGACAAAGCCTGTCAGCAAGTCCTAGACACTGACCTTTATAGTAGAGTGAGGAGCTTCTGCCCATCCCCAAGAGAAAAGGGAAAAAGGAGCCCTTGAGTGGGAGGTGGTAGTGGGCAATCTTGGTTGTAGGAGCCCTACAAGCTGTGGGTCCCTGTATCAGCTGGATTGACTTCCAGATACAAAAGAGCAGCCCCTGGTCATATCCCTTTTGATACAACCAAAGCCCCCACATCCTGCTGACCTCCCAATTGGTTATCCTTCCCTCCTCTGTAAAAGTCACTTTAACAGGGTTGCATAGATATGAAGAACACTGACCATACAGGGGATTTGTAGCAAGTCTGGGAATTGGGACCCGTTGAACAACAATGGGCCCCTTAGGTTTGATCCAGGCGCCTGTCCCAGTCACTTCACATCCCTCTTGGGCACAGTAATAGGTCTCTGCCCCACCACAGTTGGAAATGTCTATGGTAGTACGATTGCTTTCAGGCATACATAAAAGCCGGTGTCCCTTACGGCTGCTCTCTTTAGAACATGGGAGCAGCATGGATGCTGGGGATATGACCCATGTGGCAAATTGCATCCTGTGGACCCCCACATTCGGGCCGCCCTTTATGAAGGGGGGTCCAGTCCCCGATGTCCCAGGGTCCTCTGGCCAGGTCACAAACGTCGAGGTAGAGGTCGGGTCACCAGGTCTGAGGGACGACATCATTCATAGTGCTGTTGAGGATCTCTGCATTGCCAGCACTGACTATTGTTCACGTCACTCTCTGAGGTTGGTGTGGGTTCCTCTGGGCTGCAGCCAGATCCAGGAGGATCAGGACCACCAACAGCTGGAGTACTGCCATTTGCAATTGTTAAGGAACATAAGAGGTTCTCAAGGGCTGTGTGCCCTTGGGGGTGGTTAGTGGATATCTTTTTGGCTCTCCCTTTTTTATTACAAGCTGTGACCACCATAGCCATTTTTTTCCTTGTTGGTCAATTTGTCCTTGGACATCTTCCTGCATAGAGGAAATGGGCAAGAACTTAAGATTCCTAGCCAGAAGCCAACTTGAGACTGTTTCCCCTATGAGGAAGATGCATCCGAACCCTCTACCACACGGTGATTAGGAGGTCTGGTCTTCTATATTGCTGTGTTAGAGGATTCCTCCATCTAACTTTGACTTGGGGCCTGGGGTTCAATTGGCCCCAGTGTTTTTGAAATCTAGATTCAGTTGCCCCTTTGGAAATATTTAAAATAATAATAGTGAAACAAAGCCATTTGTAGCTGAATATGGGGGCTAATTACCCCTTTTTGTTTTAAAAGTTGTTCCTTAAGATATTGATGATTTCTTTCTATAATCGCTTGGCCTTGGGGCTTATAAGGAATTCCCGTAATGTTCAATATGCCATTTGTCAAAAAAGGCTGACATTGCCTTGCTAGTGAAACAGGGCACATTATCGGTCTACCTGTGCTGGTAGACCCAAGGTGGCAAAGCACTGGAGGAAGTATATTTGTGAATGTTTAATCTTTTCTCCGGTATGTGCTGTGGCTCAACAAGCTCCTGAATAAGTGTCTATAGAAACAAAAACATATTTGAGCTTACCAAAGGCTGAGAAATGAGTAACATCAGTTTGCCAAAGAGTGTTGGGTCTGAGGCCTCTACAGTTTACCACCTGCATTTGCGGAGGCACCTCTAGAAAGGGTTGACATGTTGTGCAAGTGTGTACTGTCTTGTTGAGGTTCCTCACAGGGACATGGGGAAACTTCTGTTGTAGTCCTCTCCGATTGATATGGGTCATGTCATGTAGTTGAGTGGCCTCTGGCAGGTCAGTGCCTGTGGGCTGATAGTTAGTCTATCAGCAAAGGTATTTCCCATGGATAGGAATGCAGGGAGTCTTGAGTTTCCTCTCAGATATTGGATATGAATGGGGTCCCTTTGTTCCTCCAACAGGCCCCTGAGAGTAACATAAGAGGGGAGATGGGATTACCATCCAGCTTAACATGCGCTTGGGGGATGTGAGGAAGTAAATTAATCATATATAAGCTATCAGAATATAGATTAAAGGGCCCTTGAATATCCTGAAGGATCATAATTACGGCAAGCATCTCCTTATATTGTGCTGAACCCTGACAAGGCTGGAATCTTGGGGGCTTTCCTTGTTGTTCCTTGAAGCCTGCATATGCAGTGCCTGCCTGACCCCCTCAGTGAAAACATGAAGGGCACCAGGGATAGGTTTAGAAGAAAATAGAGAGAGCATCTTTAAGGAAAGCTGCCACCAAATGATGGTCCATTTAGATTGCCTTTGGTAGAATTGCCATTTTTACTATGTTAATCCAAGAGAATGGGAGATCTTTTCATTTTCTGGTATCCTCTTCAGTTTTGTTCTTCAAAGCCTTAAAGTTCTTGTCAAATAGATCTTTAACTTCCTTAGTTAGTGTTACCCCAAGATACTTTATGCTATTTGTGACTATCGTGAAAGGTAATGTTTCTCTGATTTCCCTCTCCGCTTCTTTATTCTTTGTGTATAGGAGAGCTACTGAATTTTTTTGAGTTGATCTTGTATCCTGCCACATTACTGAAGGTATTTATCAGCTGTAGGAGTTCTTTGGTAGAGTTTTGGGGGTCACTTATGTACACTATCATATTATCTGCAAATAACATAAGTTTGACTTCTTCCTTTCCAATTCAAATCCCCCTTGATCCCCTTATGTTGTCTTATTGCTTTTGCTAGAACTTCAAGCACTATATTGAAGAGATATGGAGAGAGTGGACAGCCTTATCTTGTTCCTGATTTTAGTGGAATGGCTTTGAGTTTCTCTCCATTTAATTTGATGTTAACTGTCAGCTTGCTGTATATTGCTTTTATTATATTTAGGTATGATCCTTGTATCCATAATCTCTCCAAGACCTTTATCATAAAGGAGTGTTGAATTTTGTCAAATGTTTTTTTAGCATCTAATGAAATAATCATATGATTTTTTTCTTTCAGTTTATTTATATGATGGATTATATTGATAGATTTTCATATGTTGAACCAGCTCTGCATCTCTGGGATGAAGCCTATTTGATCATTATGGATAATTTTTTGATGTGTTCTTGGATTCGGTTTGTCAATATTTTATTGAGAATTTTTGCATTGATGTTCATGAGTGAGATTGGTCTGTAATTCTCTTTTTTGGTTGAGTCTTTCTGTGGTTTTGGTATCAGGATAACTATAGCTTCATAAAAAGAGTTTGACAGTGACTCTTCTGTTTCTATTATGTGAAACACATTAAGGAGTATAGGTATCAGCTCTTCTTGGAAGTTCTGGTAGAATTCTGCATTAAAACCATCTGGTCCTGGGCTTTTTTTTGGTTGGGAGGTTTTTGGTGACAGCTTCTATTTCCTTGCGACTTATAGGTCTATTTAAATTGTTTACCTGCTCTTGATTTAATTTTGGTATATGGTACTTATCTAAAAAAAAATGTCCATTTCTTTTACATTTTCCAATTTTGTTGCATACAGGCTTTTGTAGTAAGACATAAAGATTCTCTGAATTTCCTCAGTGTCTGTTGTTATGTTCCCCTTTTCATTTCTGATCTTGTTAATTTGTGTGTTCTCTCTCTGCCTTTTGATTAGTTTGGATAGGAGTTTGTCAAGCGTGTTGATTTTTCAAAGAACCAGCTCTTTGTTTCATTGATTCTTTGGATTGTTTTCTGTGTTTCTATTTTGTTGATTTCAGCCCTTAGTTTGATTATTTCCAGTCTTCTACTCCTTCTGGGGCAGTCTGCTTCTTTTTTCTAGATCTTTCAGGTGTTAAGTCTCTAATGTGAGTTTTCTCAGTTTTCTTTATGTAGGCACCTAGTGCTATGAACTTTCCTCTTAGCACTGCTTTCATAGTGTCCCATAGGTTTGGGTATGTTGTGTCTTTATTTTTGTTGAATTCAAGGAAGACTTTAATTTCTTTCTTTATTTCTTTCTTGACCCAGAGGTGGTTCAGTAGTTGACTGTTCAGTTTCCATGAGTTTATAGGCTTTCTGGGGGTAGAATTGTTGCTAACTTCTAACTTTATTCCATGGTGATCCAATAAGACACAGGTGGTTACTACAATTTTTTTGTATCTGTAGATTTTTGCTTTGTTACTGAGTTTGTGATCAATTTTCGAGAAGGTTCCATGAGATGCTGAGAAGAAGGTATATTCTTTCCTATTTGGGTGGAATGTTCTATAGATGTCTGTTAAGTCAAGTTGATTCATTACATCTGTTAGTTCTCTTATTTCTCTGTTAGGTTTCTGTCTGATTGACCTGTCCATTGGTGAGAGAGGAGTGTTGAAATCTCCTACTATTAGTGTGTGGGGTTTGATGTGTGCTTTGAGTTCTAGTAATGTTTCTTTTACATATGTGAGTGCTTTTATATTAGGGGCATAGATATTCAGGATTGAAACTTCATCCTGATGAATTGTTCCTGTTATGAGTATAAAGTGTCCTTCTCCATCTCTTCTGATTGATGTTAGTTTGAAATCAATTTTGTTAAACATTAGTATAGCCACACCCACTTGTTTCTTAGGTCCATTTGATTGGAAAACCTTTTCCCAACCCTTTACTCTGAGGTCTGTCTTTGAGGTTGAAGTGTGTTTCTTGTAAACGGCAGAATGTTGGATCCTGTTTTTGTATCCATTCTCTTATCCTGTGCCTTTTAATACATGAATTGAGTTCATTGGTATTAAATGATATTAATGACCAGTGGTCGTTAACTCCAGTTTATTTATTTATTTATTTTGGTGGTAGTGTTTGTGTTTCCCTTCTTTGAGTTGTCCTGGTGGAGGGTTGTCAGATGTCTGTTATTGTGGATGTTGTTGGATTCCTTGGGTTGTGGTTTTCCTTTTAGTACTTTCTGTAAGGCTGGGTTTGTGGCTATGTATTGTTTACATCTGTTTTTGTTCTGGAATATCTTGTTTTCTCCATCGATGGTGAAAGAAAGCTTTGCTGGCTGTAGCAGTCTGGGCTTGCATCCATGGTCTCTTAGTGTCTGCAGCACATCTGTCCAAGGCCTTCTGCCTTTCATGGTTTCCATAGAGAAGTCAGGTGTAATTCTGATAGGTTTACCTTTATATGTTACTTGACCTTTTTCCTTTGCAGCTCTTAATATTTCTTTATTCTGTATGTTTTGTGTTTTGGTTTTTTTTTTTTTTTCCGAGACAGGGTTTCTCTGTAGCTTTGGTGCCCGTCCCAGAACTAGCTCTTGTAGACCAGGCTGGCCTCGAACTCCCAGAGATCCGCCTGCCTCTGCCTCCCGAGTGCTGGGATTAAAGGCGAGCGCCACCACCGCCCGGCCTGTTTTGTGTTTTGATTATTACATGGTGAGGGGATTTTTTTTTATTGATCCAGTCTATTTGGTGTTCTGTATGCTTCTTGTACCTTCATAGGAATATCGTTCTTTAGGTTGAGAAAGTTTTCTTCTATAATTTTGTTGAATATATTTTCTGGGCCTTTGAGCTGTAATTCTTCTCCTTTTTCTACCCCTATTATTCTTAGGTTTGGTCTTTTCATGGTGTCCCAGATTTCCTGGATGTTTTGTGTTAAGAATTTGTTGGATTTGCTCTTTTCTTTGATCACTGAGTTTATTTCCTCTATAATATTTTCAGCGCCTGAGATTCTTTCTTCTTTCTCTTGTATTTTGTGGTTATACTTGTCTCTGTAGTTTCTGTTCGTTTGCCCAGATTTTCCATATCCAGTCATCCCTTGGTTTGTGTTTTCTTTTTTACCTCCATTTCAGTCTTCAAGTCTTGAACTGTTTCCTTTACCTGTTTGATTGCTTTTTCTTGGTTTTCTTGGATATCTTTGAGGGATTTATTAATTTCTTCTAACTTTTTGTCTTCTCTTCCATTTCTTTAAGGGAGTCTTTCACATCCTGTTTAAGGGTCTCTATCATTTTCATAATGTTACGTTTAAAGTCGATTTCTTCTACTTTTTCTGGATTAGGGTGTTCAAGTCTTCCTGTTGCATGTTTGCTGGATTCTTGTGTTATCATGTTGCTTTTCAGGTTGTTGGAGGAATTCTTGCATTGGCGCCTGCCCATCTCTTCCTTCAAATGAAGCCAGGAAAGTCTTGGCACCTTGGTCCAATCTTTGTTGTGGCTGACTGTGTACTTGGGGGTTTTTCTTGGTCTGCCCCCTCTTAGGTCCCCTCAGCACTGGAGCTGGCTCTCAGATCCCCTCTGCCCTGAAGCAGGCTGTGCGGGTGGATCTAAGACCCCGCAGAAGGAAAGGAGTGCTTGGGGGCAAGATGGGATGGGGTAAATAGAGAAAGCCAGTAGCAGGAGAGATGCCCCACCAAATGGCCAGAAACGTTTAGGGAATTGGAGGCCTGTACTCCGTTCCTGGGGCATCCATCCAGGCGGGTGGGCATACACTTACCCTTTTGAATAGATCTCCTCAGTACAGGAGCAGGGCCTCTTGCTGGGCCAAGGACTTTACAGGCAAAAGGGTGGGCTTGGAGGGGGGCAGCGTCGGGTGGAACAAAGAAGCCCCTATGGCAGGAGCACTCACCACTGGCTCCCCAGACCCTCAGCCCTGAAGTAGGCTAAGTTGGGGGATCCTAGGACCCTGCAGATGGAAAGGGGTGCTTGGGGGCAAGATGGAATGGGGTAAATATAGAAGCCAGTAGCCGGGCAGATGCCCCCCTGAATGGACAGAAACGTTTAGGGAATTGGAGAGGGCCTATGCTCCGTTCCTGGACGTCCTGCCTGGTGGGCACACACTCACCCCTCTGACTCACCTCTTTCACCCCTGGAAAGGACTGGAGGACTCTTCAGCCTCAACTGAATCTATCCTCCCGAGAGCACAGTCTTATTAAAAGTCAGCCTCAAGTTTCTTCTCCTTAAGTGTAACAGGAAATGCTAGAGGAGTGCACTGGGAATTAGGAAAAGCAGATTCTTATCAATGTCAGGCAGACTTACAGACATCAGGTATGAAGACTCAATTGAATTCTGCTCCTACTGGCCCTGTGTCATTGAAGCCACCTAAGTGATGGTATTGGGGGAACCAAATGGTCACACCTCCTCTCAGTTTGGAAGCTGTATCTGTTGGTATGAAAACAGCCTATAAAGCTTTCATAAAAGGCAAAGCTAAATTCGAGGGCAGCCTGTGGTTCCGCTAATCATCCCCTTGGTGTTCATATGTCTCTGTGGGAAAACTGCAGGGCAATTTGATAGCCAAAAGGAAAATACCTTTAGGTGAGTTTTTGGGGGAAAACTGTCTTGAGGTAGCTCTGAGCCCTTATGACCTCTAAAGCCCTAGATAGGCCTGATGCACCCAGCAATCCTGCCCTGCCTTTTAAATATACCAAACTATAAAATAAAGTTGTTTTCCTTTGTCTATATAAGGAACTCAGAGAGTCCATGTGAGTCTCTGCCCATCAGGTCATCACTCTTCTCTTCCAGGATCTCCACATTTTAGCAATTGCTCCTCTGGATGTGGCATCCATTAAGGTGGGCAGTAATTTTGTTGTCTTAGGATTTCTATCGCTGTGATAAAATACCATGACCAAAAAGCAACTTGGGAAGGAAAGGGTTTATTTGACTTACAGTTCCATATTATTGTTCATGTTGAAGGAAGTCAGGACAGGAACTCAAACAGAGAAGGAACCTATAAGCAGGAGCTGGTGCAGGGGTCATGGATGAGTATTGCTTGATTCCTGGCTTGCTCAGCCTGATTTCTTATAGAATCCATGACCACTGGGCCAGGGATGGCCTCATCCACAATGGGCTGGACCCTTCCTCATCAATCAACAATTAAGAAAATTCCCTACACACTTGCCTACAGCCCTATCTTATGGACAAATTTTCTCAACTCAACCTCTCTCTTCTCAAATAACTCTAGTCCATGTCAATTTGACATAATGAGAGGCCCAGGTCCCAGTAGATCTGTAGCCATTTAGCCATAGCATAATCCCTGAATTCCCTGACTCTGAACCGAGAGCCAGTGAAAGAAACACACCCTGGATCTGGGACCTGAGCCAGCAAAAGAAATACTTTATCCCTGAACCCAGAGCCATAGAAAAACACCCTGACCCTGAGGCCAGAGCCAAAGGAACACACTTTGCCCCTAGAAACAGAACCTGTCAAATTCGTCCTGGCTCTAAAATTAGAGCCTAAAAGATAAAAATGATCAGAGAAAGAAACACAGTTTGGCCCTGAAATCAGAGCCACCTCTGCCCTTGACACGAAACTAACCAATCCCTGAGCAGGAAAAACCAACCAATCCCTGAGCAGGAAAAACCAACCAATCCCTGTGTAGGAAAGTCTAGAGGCATGACCTCTCTGTGACCCTGTTATCAAGGGCTCCTCCACCTTATAGGAGGAACCAATCAGAAGTAGGCAGTCCCTTCACCCCATGGGAGGCAGCCAATGCCAAAACCCCCCTCCATGCAGCACTTGGGTCTCTCCTGCTCTGCTGCTGCTGTTGTTGTTGACCCAAGTTAATAAAGACTCTAAGCTTTTGAATCAGATTCAATCTTGTGGTGATATTTTGGGGAACTGGACTTTGGTTGCAAGGATAAAACTATCCAGCATAGTTTTCTTCATTTGGGTACAACAGCTCTTTAACTATTTCAGGGGAGATGGGTCTGTCCACCTGGAGGCTCTGATTGTATGTTATAGAATATAATGGAGGAGCTTTGCTCCTCCATTAACCAGTGGATGCCACCAAAACCAGTTGTCCCCATAGCTAACTTAGGGAACATTTTACTTTAGTTGACTCCCTTCTCTAGCTAACCACATCCGGCTTAGAACATTCTAATTTAGCCATGCCTGTACTTTTGGGTAGTCCATGGTTTTAATCAACTAAAGCATTTGAAATCTTTTAACAGAAACTGTTGAAACTTCTGCCATGGCCTATCCCTGATATATTGTAACTGTAGTTCAGGCTTTGTAAGCCCGATCCCATTTCTCTCTGGGATTGAAAAGTCTTTTTGGTATGAGCATGTTACAAATGCCTACAAATAAAGGACTCTTGTTGAATGGCATCTTCTGTGTCTCTTTTGGGCAGTACAGATTGGGTAGGGCTCTTGGTGAAGACACATCCCCCTAGTCTTTGGGAGAAGGCAACCTGAATGCATGACCTCTGGTCTAAAGACAGTATGTCCTGGCCCAAAGGTGGTCCAGGTCTATCTGTCTCTCTTACACACACATGTCCAGGTCCATACACACACACGCTCACATTTAAAGCTGAAAGGATACCACTATACCATGATACGGGCCTGAGTACAGTCTAAGGGAGCACACGATGAGTCCACTGAATATCCCAGCCCACACATTTCCAGGTCCCTCCTGAGTACAGAGATGCCACCTCTATCTCGTCCAGGGGTCGGGACCACAACTGAAAATAGAAGAATGGAGACTATCAAGAGATATCCCTGTTGGTTGTTCAAAATTTTATTAACAAAACCAGTTTGTTTAGGGGATGGGAATAGGCAAAGGTGAGTAAACTACGGTCTCACCCCAGCACTGAATATGGAGAGAGACAGACAGACAAGGGACATCAGAGGCCCTTTAATAAGGGCAAATGGAAGCCGGAAAGGAGATGGGCACAGGGACAAAACTAAGGAGTGGTGGAATAACAGATGAACGGAGGAACAGAAAGCTGGCGATGCAGGGCCACTTCCCTAACTGGAAGGCAGGGTTGAGGGGCTCTGGGCTGGTGAAGCTCAGCGGTCAGCACTAGATCGAAGGTCGGTAGTGAGTGGGTCATGTTGAATTGTTTGGTGCAGCATCAGGGCAAGTAATCCTGCTCGGTTGGTCATGGCTGTGCGAACATTCCGTTCCTGCTCAAACAGCTCGTCCAGCTTGTACCACTGCCAAGGAAGTGGAAGGAAGCTTGAGAAGCAGCCCCCGGAGCCCAGGCCGACTGAGGTCACACCCAATATGAAAACCTACCACCCGAACACGCTCCAAGTCCACTTCTGCACGCCGAAGCTTCTCCCAGCAATAATGGCGATTGCACTGGCGCTTGGGCAGGCGGCAGAAGTCACCCGTGAGCTCAAAGACATCACGTACAAGTGGACACCCACAGACCTCATCAGCTGGCACCTGCAGGGACACCAAGGGCAGACGTGAGAGGAGGGATGGAGAATCTGGAGAGTGAAAAGGAGGCAAAAGGGGAGGAACTGGAGATGATTGACAAGAAAGGGAGGAAAGAGAAGCTGACAGGAAAAAAGAGAAGAAGGGAGGTAGAAAGAACAAACGGCTATGAGACACAAGGCAGGGTAGGGTAGGGCAGGGCAGGGCAGGGCAGGACATAGGTAATTGAAGGAAAACCTTACTTTGGGGTCCCGTGAGTGCTCAGGACATAGCACCTGGAGCCGCTTACAGTATGTTTTGCTCTGGGGATTGTAGACATCACAGAAGAGTCGGGTAGCCCTGGTAGAGATTAACAGGAGGGTAGCTGTGAGTAACTCCTTAACCATTTCAAAGTCCCATACCCATTTCCAGCCCCAATTCCACGCTTTATCCCATTTCTAACCCCAGCCGTAACTACCCTTAACTCCACATGGTACCCTTACTCACCCTTCAATGCGTGTGGGGTACATGGACCCAAAGGATGTCTGGCTCTCATACTGGAAAGATAAGCACAAATAAAAGGACTTTGGGTGCCCTCTCAAGATACCACCCAGGCAACAAATCTATGGGCCACCTCGGCCCATGGACATCCCCATACCATCCACTCCCTTAGAATGGCCCCTGACCTTGGCATAGCAACGCTCCATGTGGCGCAAGGCAACGCGTGGGTTGATAGGATGCCCACAGGAGACGCAGAAGATCTGCAGGTCTGTGTCGTCGCTGTCGTTCTCGTTGTTCTGTACAGGACGAGAGGAATGAGGAGGCCAGGCAGGATAAGGTCCCGCGTCCTGCCCAGCTATACGCTCTTTACCTCCTCGTCCTCACGCACAGCCTGCTGCTTAGCTCGAAGAATGATGGCCTCAAGCTCGTGGAACCTGCGTTCCATCTCCTGGAGACGGGTACGGGCACTCTGTTGCTCACGGCGGATGCGTTCAAGGAGCTTCTTGCCATGCTCTTCGGCAATGCAAGGGCTTTGCTGCCACTGCTGGATGCGCTGGGGGAGGATCTCATAGATGCGGCTACAGGAGGCAGTGAAGTACAGGCAGAGAAGCACCAAAAGCAGTAAGTGGGGTGATCGGGACAGTGAACAAACAGATGACGCAGAGGTGCAAGGACGAGAGACTGAATGGTAGGGGAGAGGCCGATGGGGACTGAGTAGTGGGTTAATGTGGCCAGATGGGGATTTGACTGAACTGTAGCTATATGGACGGAAAGCTCTAGTCATGCCTACTCTTCACTTCCTGACTCCCTTCAGGGCCCAGGAAAGACTCACTTGGCTGCCAGCTTCATGCCACAGTCATCTGAACAATACTTGGAACCAGGCTGGGCAGCACGCACACAGCCAGGCCCCAGGCACTGCGGTAGTGATGCAGGGTCCTTGGCATCAGCCCTTTCTGGGTGTTTCCATTTGTCTTTATGCTTCTGCTTCTGTCGATGCCGTTTATATCTCTCCTCCTTCTAAGGGGCAAGACGTGTCATGTCAAGGTGCTTCGGAGGTCAGCCTCAGGCCTTCTTTGCCTCTGCACTCCAGCTTTCTGGCTCTTTCCCCGTCTCCATCCCCACCCCATCTTCTCCCGTGCACACCCAGTTTACCCTCTCCATCACCTTCTTTTCAGACTTCTTCTCGCGACGCTTCACGTGCTTCACTTTGACTGCCCGTTTCCTCAGGGCGGGGTCCATGAAGGGGGACTCTTCTGTGTCACTCATCCAGGGCTGCAAGCAAGGCGTGCTCTGACCACCAGATCAACTCATGACACCACCACCCATTTCCCCCAAGCAGCCTTGTGTGCCCTTTGCCTCCCCCACCACAGGATGCTGCGGCTACTCACTAGGCCGTGGTCATCAAAGGCCCCCGCGCAGAAGTCCTGGTAGAGATCAGGGTCCAGTGCCAGGTCCTCATCTGAAAGGGGCTCCGGTGTGGCTGTAGCCTCTGGTAGCTCCTTAACCACCGATGATAACACCGTCCCCTCATCTTCACGGATACGCCCCAGCTTCTGCGACGGCTGCGGCTGCTGTTGAGTGGGTGGTGGCCGGCGGGGCCTTGGCAGGGCCTCTGAGGGCGTCACCGGCGAGAGCTGCGGGGCAGAATCTCAGGACTGGCCCTGACCGCCCTGCCCGCATGCCCTGCCCCGCCCTGGGGGCTGGACTCACCGAGGAAGGGAAGTACTTGTAGGATTCCTGTGCGCAGGAGGAAGGCCTAGGTCAGCCCCAGGAAAATGGAGGGTCACCCTGTCCTAGCCCCAGCTATTCATCCTAGCCTTGTCTCACCAAATGCAGTTTTAGTCCTCCCCTCACCACAAAGATACGCTCAGGCCTACCTGTTGTGCCCTGCCACGCCTGACCACCTAAAAATATATGGGCCCTGTCAGCTACTTAGGTCATATGTCATCCACCTGAACATGCTGGGACCCTCCCACTCGTCTGGACACAATCAAGCTCCATCCCACCTATACTTGCTCATTTGTAGCTAACACAGCCCTACTTGGGCCTCCCAGCCATGCTCTCCCACATCCTGCCCAGCTCTGTCCATGCTCACCCGTGCCCGCAGCTGACACTGGCGAAGCCGGCACTTCTGCCGGATCTTGTTGGGGCCCCCAAACTTCTTCATGTCACGGCAGAAATCGCAGTGGCCACAATCCTCGGTGCGCCGGCATGCCTCACACTCACCACACATTCGGGCTGACCGTTTGATCTGCTGCTGCTGGTGATGCTAGGAGACAATGCCCGGGGTAGAGATCAGGACCCCGAATGGGGCCCAAAGGAGAACTTCACCCACCCCAACCACTGCAGCCACTTACCTGGCTCGGTGTGGCCACCAAGGGCTGTGGAGAAGATTTGTGGGGCGAAGCAGAGCCCCGAGCAAGCATGGTCCCAACCCCTGTCCCTGACCCTGCCCGGCGCTGCAGGTCTGGATCTGAAGCAGGCCTCTTGCGCCCTCCTCCCTCATCCCGGGGCTCACTGCCGTCCCGCTCACTGCCATCCCGCTCCCGGGACTTTTTGTGCCGATAACGAATCTCCAACTTCGGGTCCTTCTCTGTGTGGCAAAGAGTGAGACCAAAGTGGCTTTGCAGGAGGAATCTGAAGGATCCCAGAACCTCTTTCTCTGCTCCCACCCCACCTACTTGTCTGGCTCATGCTATAGGAGAGAGCTGCCCCTTCCTCCATTATTGCTCGCTTTGGAGCTGGCATTCCAATCCACTAGAGAGCAACGCAATCATTGTCCACAGAGGACACCATGCCTACCCATGATCCCTCCCATTCCGCTCTTCTTCATCTCTTGGAACCCACCTGCCTCCCCTGCCCACGCCAGGCCTCACCTCGGCACTCCCGACAGTACCATTCGCGGATGGCCTTGGCCATCTTCTCAGTGATCCGGATGCAGTCCCCATGGAACCACTCATTGCAGTTATCACAGCCACTGCATGTAACGGAGCAAGTGGTAGAGACGTGAGGGGTGTGCTTCCTCAGTGTCCCCCAACCCTGCCGGGCATGGGCCCACCCGCCGCTCCCTCGCTCACATCATGAAGCAGTTGATGTCCGGTTTGCGGCAGATGCAGTAGATGGGAGCGTTCTCCCCATTCTCAGACTTGCTGTCCTCCCCAGCATCTGGGGGCTCCAGGTCGGAACCATCTCCTTCCTGTGAGACCCACCCCCCAACGATGACTCCCTTACAACTCCACCACGGCTCCCCACAAATTCCCACACCGGGTCTTTGGACTTCCTTCCCCTCGCGGCTTCATCCTCATAGCTCGCCCACCCCTCATCACTCAACCCTGGGCCTCACGACTTTGCTTAGTTCTCAGCAGCACTCTGCTCCAGCCTTCCCATCACGCACCCCGCTGACAAGCAGCATCCTGTCACTCTCCCCGCTCATCACAGACACTTATTACATTGTCCCCTTCGAGAGTTCTACTCGGGTACCACTTAATTTATTCTGCCGTCGCCCCAAACAGGCTTCTCACAAGTCGCTACAACTTAGCTCCTGGACCCCACCCCCGCCTGACGGTTCTCCAGAGAAATACTTATGGCCAAGTGCTTATCTCTCTGACCAAGGAACCTCACGAGAAGGTTTCCCACAAAGCTGCCATCTGGAGGAGTCTCTGCTCAAGTTCCACTACGGACCCCCCACAACGGTTCATCCCGGAACCCGCAGCCGCTTCACCCCAAATCCCACGGCACACCTTCGCCCGTCGGTCCCCAGACTCGGCACACAGCTCCCCAGCAGCCCCAGACGCCTGCCACCAGGCAGCCGCCGCCACCCCCAGCGACCTCCGCCTGGGATCCGCGTCCCGACTGGGGACTCACCATCTCTGCGCTCACGGCGTACCCGCTCCGGACCCCGGGCAGCGACCCGCGGACTCGAGCAAGCCCCGGGGCAGTGTCCGCGGCGGTGGCAGAGGCGCCCACAACCACTTCCGCTCCCGGGCCCGCCTCCGCGGCACCGCACTCTGGTTCCTCACGCCCGGGACGACCGCTGAGCAGAAACAAATAGGATCGCCCACCTAGATCCGCCGCTGTCGCCCAGGCGCCGCCATCTTAACCATTGAGTCCATAAGGTCTCGGCCACCGTACGTTCCGGGAGCGATGGCTGCGCCTAGAACGCGGCGCCTCCGAGCGCGCCGCCACCTTGTCAGTCGAGTCCGTACGGTGGCCGCCAGAGGGCAATATGGCCGCGCTTGCTTCGAGTTTGCGACGCACACGTCGTCAGCTGTTTGTGCCTCCGCAGGCGGACTCCGTGCGTTCCTAGGCAACGGGCGGTAGCTTCCTGATCACGCCTGCCAAAGGGCGTGGCCATCTTGGTCGTTGACTCCGTACACGCCTGCTGCCGCAGACTGGATGATCCTGTCACTGCCTAGATCTGTCTCATTCATTCCTCCATCCAATCATTTTACCCTTCGATGTTTATCTGAAAGACCCTCGGGGAGGACCTTCCCTCAGGAGGAGACCCCTGAACCCAAGGAACAGTCCGAGACCACTGGCTGCAACGGCAAGAGGTTTTTTTTATTGAGCGGTGCACAGGTACCTGCGGGCGCCAGAGTCTCTTTGGAAGACTTGGGGGCGCCCAGGCTGGGCAGGGGGTCTTTTATATGGAAACGGGCGGCAGAAGCAGTCATACAGAAGCAGATGTATGGTTACAGGGATCCCATTGGTCAGTTCGAATGAGGCGATGGGTTCACTTGGGGACAAGCTCCTCGGGGACATGAAGATCTGATAATAGCTGAGTTGGCTCTATCTAGGGCACACGTCGTTTTTCCCAGAACTTTTCGTTCCCCTCCTAGGCCTGATGTCTGACCACAGATATCCTGTTTGGCAGCCTAGGAGTACCGACTTTACCTTGAACTTATACTTGTTTGTGTGAAAGCCTTGCAAAATGGCGTTACAGCAGCTAAGCTGGGGTTTTTCAATCAATGGGATGCCAGGGCTCCACCCAGAGCTCCACAGAAGAATTAAGAGTCATATCGTACCTGCCCAGTTGTTTATCCACTTTTTACCCGTCTTCCCTCATGTTTTTCAGTCAGATCTGAAGGAAAATATCCTTTTATTTTATTTTTATTTTATTTTACTTACTTTTGAGACAGGGTCTATCTAACCCTGGAAGTTCTTCAACTCTCTGTGTAGACCCGGCTGGCCTCGAACTCACACATAACCACCTGCTGTTGTCTCTCAGGTGCTGAGATTAAAGTCATGCACCATCACATCCAGATAGCAAGAAGCACAACTACAGAGGCCAAAAGCAAGGTTAGTCCATTCATGGACTTTCCCAGCCACATCCTGAACCACTGACTTTGCCTTTGTTTCTGTTTTGGTAAATATTGCCTACCATAGGCAAGCTGGGTTCCAAGGCCTGAAGGGTGCTTTTACCTTGGTGTCAGTTGTACTAAGGTCAGGGGCTTGTTACACCCCCAGAGTTCTAGAATAAGAAGCATGTGCTGGGGTACTGACAACTGGAACCAGGGTTTTGGCTTCACATTCCAGACAAGCAGCCTACCAACTGAACTGTGTCCCCAGCTCCTCTGTATCTTTTTTGTTGAACATTTAGAACTAGATAAAACTAGAGGAAAACTATAACTTCCCATCAGATCTGGACTACGTTGGTTGTTGGGCAAATTCAGGTCCTCCGGAATTCTACTCTTACTGGCTAGTTAATTTTAGTTTTGAACTAGCTTTGAAACTATTAGAGTAATAACTAACCCAGAGACTGTCTCCTTCTCACTTATCATAGAGTGTCTATTGAACAAGGACCAGTTAAGAACCTAGTCTATTCTTTTTTTTTTTTTTCAAATATTTATTTATTATGTATACAATATTCTGTCTGTGTGTATGCCTGCAGGCCAGAAGAGGGCACCAGACCTCATTACAGATGGTTGTGAGCCACCATGTGGTTGCCGGGAATTGAACTCAGGACCTTTGGAAGAGCAGGCGGTGCTCTTAACCACTGAGCCATCTCTCCAGCCCCCCTAGTCTATTCTTGATGACCAGTCAAATTGGAACAATACATTTGCTGTGCCTGCTTCGTGCATGTGTGTATGTGTGTGTGTGTGTGTAAAACTAGAATCTTTGTGGCCATTTTTCAGTATTTAATCCAGTGTGGGTGTCCCACACTGACTCAATTCCATCTTGACTTAAATTCAGAAAGTCTAAGCTTGTTCTTGCTCCTCAAGGCCAATGGACAGGATGTTTGGTCAAAGGTATGATCTCTAGATGTCTTGTTCTTCAAGGCCAAAGAGCAGGATTTTGGCCAAAGACATGGTGACGAGATGTTCTGAGAACTAAGGAGGTGCTTGGAATCACCTCAAACAGTTGTAAAGACGTCGTTTGCCCTCCCCTTTCTGCCTTGGCTATAAAAGGAGTATGAGAAATAAGCTCGGGGCTGTGGCAGTATTCACTGAGAGCCCTCCTGATTCTGTCTTCTGTCTCTTCCTTTCTTAATCCTCCCTTCCCTATTCAGGTACTGTACCACAGGTCAGCTGGCCCCCAACAATCTGGTCAATTAAATTGATGTTTTCTGGGCCACTCTCCTTACTGTGCATAGATGGATTTTTCTGTTCATCATACCAGTCCCAAATCACTACAGTGGGGCTTCTTATCGATTGTGAAAGCTTGGCTGATAGCTCAGGCCTATTACTAATTAGCTCTTATAACTTAGTCCATTGTTATTAATTCATGTGCTTCTCCAAGGCTTGTTTACCTCATCTACGTACTACCCATCTTTCTTTGTGTGTATCTCATGGTATCTTTGCTCTTCTTCCCAGTCTCCTCTCTGCCTGGAAATCCTGCCTAGCTATTGGCTGTTCAGCTTTTTATTAAATCAATCACAGTGACATGTCTTTACACAGTGTAATCAAACATCTCACAACATGTGGGCTTGAATAAACTCTTTTATGCACACCATTGTATGAGACTCTGAGTTTTAAGGTGACAGAAAATTTTCAAATGACATTCTAAATAGAACCACAACAAATGTTAGCATGGGTTCATGCTTATTCCTGACTGACCCATGGAGTGGTTGAGTTAGGTAGCTTCACTGTGCCCTCCCTTACAGCTATGACAACTGTTGTGGGTGTTACCCTACAGTTACAACTAAATTAAATCTGTCAGTAAAGATGTTTCCACATTTATACTGTGGGTAGTATCACTGATGATTATAGTCTGATTTTTCTTTCAGCTGCCAGCTCACAAATATGACATGAAGAATTATTAATTATGAAAGCTAGGCCTAAAGCTTAGGCTTGTTTATAAGTAGCTCTTATAACAAATTAACCCATTTATATTAGTATGTTCTCTCACACACCACACATCCTGTTTCCTCCGTGTCTCCTCTAGTTTCTCCCACATGCCTAGATTTCTCCTCCTCCTTCCTCTCTTTGCCTAGAAGTCCTGCCTATACCTGCTGCCTGGCTATTGGCCATTTAGCTTTTTATCACACTAATCACAGCAATATGTTGTTGTTGTTGAACTTTTCCGTCTAAGACTGCAGATCAGCTCTGCCCCACCATCCACTCCCCAAATAACCATCAGAAACTTAATATTAATTATAAATGCTTAGCCAATAGCTTAGGCTTGTTTTTAGCTATCTCTTATAACTTAAATTAATCCATTTTTATTAATCTGTGTGCTGCCCTGAGACTTGTTTACCTCCTGTACAAACTTCCTAACCTGCTCACTCTGTGTCTCAAGGCGTCTCCAGAGACTCCGCTCTTCTTCTCCCCAGCATTCCTAGTCTGATTCTCCCACTTACCTCATCCTGCCTAGCCATCGGCCAATCAGCTTTTTATTAACAATGAGAGCAACACATCTTCACAGTATACAGAAGAATTATTCCACAACATTCTACCTTCACACAGTGTAGAAATATCCCACAACAGGGGACTTTATTGAACAATTGCTATCTTTAACTCAAGATTAAGTGAAGTATGAAAGCAGAAAGCAGGGTCATTTTCTAAAAGGAAAGGCAATCTTTGACAGAAATATAAAAAGATAAGTGCTCCTTCTGTGGAAAGGTTATGAAACATTTATTTGAAACACTAATGGGCTATATAATTCAACTCCACTCCAATGGTATTGTTGTTATTATTGTTTTGTTTTAAATGCCACTTTAGCAGTATGAGATTTTAATGCAGCCTACATGAGGGCTATCCCACATAAGACCTACTAAGATTTCAGCTGTTCTTCTAAATACTTCAAGTCTCTATCCAGGTCAGATCAAAATAATAGTAGCCCCAATTTTATTGAAATACACCATTTTGAAACAAAACACAAAAAAGGGCAAATCAAAATGCTTCTATAACCATAAACTCAATGCAATTTGTGAGCTCTATTTGTGTTCCACTAATAAACATTTATTTCAATCTTGAGAATTGCAAGTTGTCCAGACTCATCTTCCTTGTCTAGTAATTCAAAGACAAATCCCAAAAGATAAATAAAGAAAACTATAGGAATTAACACCCTTTAAATTAGTTTTAAATATGTTGAAAGTTGAGAAGGTATTTAAAGATGTTTAACTCCAAGTAAGAAAACATTATCTGAAGGACTATTCTAATGGCAAGTAAAATGCTGGATTACCTCTGAAGCATCCCAGTTTTCCTGCTTAGAAGACTTTTCTTTCTTTCTTTCTTTCTTTCTTTCTTTCTTTCTTTCTTTCTTTCTTTTCTTTCTTTCTCTTTCTTCCCTCCCTCCCTCCCTCCCTTCCTCCCTCCCTCCCTCCCTTCCTCCCTCCCTCCCTCCCTCCCTCCCTTCTTTCTTCCTTCCTTCCTTCGTTTCGAGATTCTCTTACACGTTGAATTGTGGGAGAGGTGGGTCAGCAGTCATGACTGCTTCTTGTTCTTACAGAGGACTCCAGTTGTACTTCCAGCACCCCGTAGGTCACAAAGCCAGCCCCTAAGATGGCACCCTAGAATGGCTACCCAACCTTAGCCAGGGCTGATGGCCATGAGGAAACAGAAACCTAACACCCAGCATTCCTTGGAAACCCCATGTCTTACTTGGGGTTTTTATTGCAGCAACATAATACTGTGGTCAAAAAGCAAGTTGGGGAGGAAAGGGTTTATTGGGCTTTCACTTCCACATTGTAGTGCATCACTAAAGGAAGTCAGGGCAGGAGGCTGGAGGCAGGAGCTGATACAGAGGCCATGGAGGATGCTGCCTACTGGTACTGTCCTCATAGCTTACTCAGCCACTTTTTATAGAACTCCAGACCACCAGCCCAGGGTAGCACCACCTACCATGATGGTCCTCTCCCATCGATCATTAATTAAGAAACTGCCTCATTGTTTTATCTTTGGCTCAGTGGCTGTGCCTTAACCTACTGCCATTTCAGCCAGCAATTGTAACTCTGCAGTTACCGGCCTGCTTCTTTGACCGCAGCCTGGCCACTTGGGCCGCCGTCTGGTGGGACTCCTGTTGCTGCAGGCACTGGTTCTGCTACTTCTGCTAAACATGACTTTAACTAAATTTAGATCATTATATTTATAAATAAGACTTGATGTTCAAAGGCTGGTGTGACAACCTGTCAGCTCAGAGAGTGAAAAGCCTGTTTGCAACTACTTTTAAAGACAATCAGCAACAAAAAAGAGAGAAGTATAAACTTGCAAATTTTGCAAAATAATCCTAACTGCCGCGCTTGCATCCTGACCACAGTACCCTGTTCTGATCACCCTCAGGAAGCATCTGGTGCCCAGACTGAGACAGATAAAGTTTGTGGGCAATATCAACGTTTTTATGGTATTTCTGGGAAATTTAAGGGAACTGACAATTGTGGCCCAGGTCTGATCTAATATGCTTATGTTATGTCCAATCATTTTGTACCCCATACCCATTATGCTAATGTTGTGGTTTTTTTGCCTATAAAAACTTGCTGGAATTGCTGTTCGGGGTTACTCTGCCTCTTCGGAGACTAGAGACACCCGGTCACGTGATCGTTAATAAACCCTCTTGCTTCTTGCATCTGCTGGATTGGTTAATTGAGTCGTGGGGCTTCTCCTTCTTGGGCCTGCACCCAGTGGGTGAGGGTCTTTCAAGTGTTTGAGTAGCAACTAACTCTGTCTCCTTGCTGGTGTCTCCAAAAGAAAGTGTCCTTCTGATCTGTCAAGCAAAAAAAGTCATGCCTCTACAAATCCTTCCCTACTACTTCCTGTGTCTATCTCGTGGATGCCCTCTGATGCTCTATGATTACTTTCTGCCAACTAGTTGCTAACTCAGCCTCCTGACCCAATGTTAATTTTATTTAATTAACACAAATGCAAAATCAGAGTTCATGGTGTGACTGAATATCCTCAACAATGCTGTACAGCTGGGTCTTAGAGAGGCATTTTCTCAATTAAGTTCCCCTTCTTTCAGATGACTATACCTTGTGTCAAGTTGTCATGAAACTTCCTAGGACACCCTGGGTCTCAGGGATCTTATTTATTGGATAACTGATGTTTCCTCGTTCCTCCCTAAAGGGAATTCTGTCACAGGCCAAAGGATATCTACTACCCATAACCTGGCTTGGTTGGGTCAGGAAGAGACCCAGCAGGCTCAGCTCAGGGACCCTGATCTACCCAAGACAGGAAAAATCTCCTGAGAGGAGGGACCTGCCCTTAAGTTATTAGAGACACTATAAAACCCACTTGTTTCCCCCTTCTGGGCTGCTGTCCTCTCTGCTTCACAGGAGTGTCTGTCAGATATGCTAGGCTTGTAGGCCAGAGTTGGATGCCCCAACATTACAGAGTAACTTTGGGTGACTGTCCAGCCAGCCTGATGTCTCTGTTCTCCTGACTCCCACATCGTATACGTTTGTCAGTTGGATAGTATACTCACATGTCCCTTAGGATCTGTTTTTCTTTTTTTATTCCTGCTCCTCAAATTTAATAATTGTCATTGCTGTTTTCAAAATCCCCGATCCTTTCTTCAAGCTGCAGCTTCCAGGAAAATACCTTAAAGGTGCTTGAGGAGAGTCTCTCACCCCCAGCTCATCCCATCGCTTGGGAGAAAGGCTTGACGACAGGCAAGGTTGTCTTGCAAGAATGTCAAGAACTTGGGCATTTGATGACTGTGGCGCTAGTATCCCGGCCCTGGAACGCTTTCTCCCTTTTCTCAGCAGGGAATATGAAGTAGCACA
Source organism: Chionomys nivalis (assembly GCF_950005125.1). Taxonomy (NCBI): domain Eukaryota; kingdom Metazoa; phylum Chordata; class Mammalia; order Rodentia; family Cricetidae; genus Chionomys; species Chionomys nivalis. The sequence goes on from NC_080099.1 coordinate 12,852,085, forward strand.
TTTCCTAATGCCGTTTCATGTATGCTTACTAGGATTTTATTGACCATTCTCTCTCCCCACCCGCGCCTCAATCCTTTTCACTTTTATATCATAAACGTTTGCAATTTTTTTTTTTTTGGGTTTTCCTTTTTTTTTTTTTTTCTTTTTTTTTTTTTTGTTTTTCGAGACAGGGTTTCTCTGTGGTTTTGGAGCCTGTCCTGGAGCTAGCTCTTGTAGACCAGGCTGGTCTCGAACTCACAGAGATCCGCCTGCCTCTGCCTCCCAAGTGCTGGGATTAAAGGCGTGCGCCACCACCGCCCGGCTTTTTTTGGGTTTTTCGAGGCAGGGTTTCTCTGTGGTTTTGGAGCCTGTCCTGGAACTAGCTCTTGTAGACCAGGCTGGTCTCGAACTCACAGAGATCCGCCTGCCTCTGCCTCCCGAGTGCTGGGATTAAAGGCGTGCGCCACCACCGCCCGGCGCGTTTGCAATTTTTAAAATGGCGTTTGTATTTCCCTTTATAGAGTAGCTAATCCCCATAAAGGGAGAATCTTCAAGCTCACCAATTTGGCTGCTTTTTGGAATCGTACGGGAGTATTTTAAAAACATGCTCTAAGTGCCTGAACTCAGAATTTCCGTACGGTCACTGCTGTTTGTAGAAGCGTCCCTTAACGAACTCTGCCGCAGATTTCCGAGACCCACTGAGTCACTCATTTTATAGCAAACGCTAGGCAGCTGGCTGTGCTGTGGTCGTGGAGGATGATGAATAAATTCGCCTGTGAGCGCCGGGGCTCAAAAAGGGACCTTTCCGCGCTAGAAGTGAGCCAATCCAATCCCAGCTCCGCCTCCGGGCCCCGCCTCCCTCTTGACCTCGCCCGGGCCCCGCCTCTTGACCCCGCCTCCAGGCCCGCCCAGACGCTGTGGTGTTGGGCGGAAACTCGTTTGCCAACAGAGTCTGCGCAGTTGAGGGATGCGCTTGCGCGCTTGCCGGGCGCTAAGGCTGCCGGGCAGTTTGAATTTTAGTTCTGTAAGCAACGTTTAGGGTTCGGCGTTTTGGCAGTAGACCGGTGCATTCACGCCCCAGCCGCAGCGAAGCGTCTTTGCTCTCAGACCCTGCGAGGTCCCTGGCCCCGAAGCCGCCGGAGGCATCGTTTAGCAGGTGGGGGAACCGGGCGGCGCGGAGAGAAGGCTTCCCTCTTCTCCGACTTCGGTTTCCAGCCAGGCGCGGCCATCCGGGATCTGCACAAAATCGTAAACGTTATGAGATCTCTTTTACGATTTTGTGCTTGGTAACTGCCTTGCACGGTTCTCCAACATAAACGTGACAATGTCGTGTCGTGATGTCCAAAGACTCGCCACGCCTGCTCAGACCGGCATCTTTTCACCTATCCTTGCAAGGACTTTTCGCTCCATCTTACACCCAAAATATGAGACCTCGACTCCCCGAAAATGATGGTAGCTCTGGTTTAATGTATCTAGACGACCAGCAGGAGCCTTCAAGACATGTTACCATTGTGTGTTTGTTAGACGCTGAATGTTTGTAGAATTGAGAAAAAAAAAAGCCCTCAAATTGTGTTCTTTCAAAGCAATGTTGTTTACTATTTTTAGGTTTTGAAAGTGAACGGAATTTTGGCTTTATGTAACTTTCTTTTAAAAAGCGTTTCTGTATGTTTTATTCAGCTGCTTGGAGGATGGCCTCAGATCTAGAACAGCTATGCTCTTACGTTAATGAGAAGATTGACAATATTAAGAAAATTCTGTCGATAAGAAATCTTGGTAAGCAAAATCAACTCACTGCTTTGGGGAACACACAGTGCATCTTGATTATTGTCCTCTCGTGAGTGTCTCTTAGTAAGGTAATTTTAGATTTCCAATAGTGATTTTTCAAAACGCTCCAGTGTCATTGTTTCAAATAATGCAGAGGCAACGTTAAGTAATGGGGAATATTTAACTTTACTAACATTTTTCTTAAATATAGGTCCAATAATTAGATTCGAAGCGTCTTTGGTTCTAGAGCTGAAAGGACCTACCTACTACCCCAAGAGAGAGACAAAAACAAACCAACCAACCAAACTGGTGCTCTGTCTTCTGGAAAGACTGGAGTTTTTGCTGTAGTTTGTGATGTGGATTGATAGTTTAAGGTTTTAATTTTCTTTGAAATAATGAAATTCTGTTGAATATCCCTCCTAGATATTTGGTGTTTTCAGTACTTATTTGAGAACGTCTAAAAAAGGAACCTGTTTATTTTGTGGTTAATGGTTCACATTCTATAGAAAGTTAAATCAAAAACATCTGAACTCAACATAGCAAGTCCTCTCATTTTATACTCAAGGAGACCAAGACTCAGAAGAGGCTTGCCCAAGTCATCTATCTTCTGAACACTCGGGGGAGGGGGAATGATGGTTCTCAGTCTGAATTCCCTCTTTACGTCTTTCCGCCTGTATAACCTCTTTTCCGCATTTATTGAAAAAAATTTGGTCAGTCATTGCAGCACACACCTTTGATTCCAACACTTGGGAGTCAGAGACAAACGCAGGTGATCTCTGAGAATTTGAGGCCAACTTGGTCTACTGAGTGAGCTCCAGGACAGCCAGAACTATATAGTGAAACATTGCTCAAAACAAAAAGAAAAGAAAGAAATTGGATTTTTAATGGTTAGTTTTCTTTAGATTCTCTTTATGAGGGCTGGATTAGGTTGGATAAACATAATTTGGGGGTCTATAAAGTTGGATTCAGACAACCCCACCAAAGTCTGGCAGGAGTAGGGGAGACTACTAGACCGTTGTCATTAGTAAATGAGAAGAATATTTGTTGCCACCACCTGTTTAATAAAGTCTAGTCGCTCCTCCCACTGACTGCCATAGCTTACCAGATACCTAACATCAAGTGTGTACTTGCTGAGCTGCTTGTGTTACTAAAGTGTAAATGTCTAATGTTTTTTTTTTCCTTTGAGATAGTGGTGGTCAGGACAGATACTATATCCAGCCAGTTAACTCATCTTTCTAAAATTATTCTTAGTACAAACATCAGTACCCTTTTAACATTAACTTATCAGACCCAGGTTGTCAATCACAGTCCTTGGGAGGCGGAGGCGGGCAGATTTCTGAGTTCAAGGCCAACCTGGTCTACATAGTGAGTTCTAGGGAAGCCAGGGCTGTGTAGTGAGGCCTCATCTCAACAAAACAAAACAAAAAACCTTGAAATTAACTTAGCTCATTTTGGTGGTTATGAATTGAGTGCCAGATAGTGTCTGCATTGCAAAGCTAGAATGGCGCTGGTCCTCACAGAGTTAGTAGCTGGCATTTGACAAGAGTTTTGTTAATTCCCAGATGCAATGCTAAGTCTTCCTTGTCCTCTCATGTAGTCGTCTTTGCAGCAACCCCTGTAACAGTTGTTGCTCTCTCGGACTTCAGGCCAGGAGCATCGCTAGTTCCCTTTGTCTCCACACAGTCTATAGATATGGATGGTAATGTTCCTCACTTCTTTGTGTTTCCTTGTCTGGTCGTTTGAAGCACATATAAAAATTCCTTCTTTTTTTTTTTTTTGTGATAATGTCTCTCTATGTAGTCCTGGAACTCTGTAGACCAGCCTGGCCTTGAATTCACAGTCATCCTCCTGCCTCTGCCTCCGCCTTGCCTCCTGAGTGCTGGGAGTAAAAGAGTGCCCAGTCATACCAGACTGGCACTACAGCTTTTAAAGTTACTCTTAAAATAACATTTTTGTCTTTGTTTTCAGGAGTTGCTTTTCTGCTTCCACTGTGATCAAAACCAGGTTGTTAGTTAGGCTTGGCAGCAGATTACATCACCTACTGAGTAACCTTGCTTATTCTACATCACTTCCTAATTGTAGGGAAGAAGGAACTTCAGGTTTTCCAATCCCTTTCAAATCCGAGTCCAGAGAGGTGCTAGGTACACGAAGTGTAAACACCCTGTTTATAAAAATGTCTTGTCTTTGTTTCTCCCAGGCACCCAGTCTGTGTTTTTGTTGTTGTTTCTATCTCTGATTGAAGGTTTTGAGTCCTGGGGATGGTGTGAATATGAATTCCAAACTTGTATTACAAATTCCCGGAGACTCTGCCCCTTTATATAAATAAATGCACTGGAAGGGCAGTATAACATGAGTTTATCTCCCTGTCACTTTTAAGTTTTTCGGGTTACACTTTAATCATATGTCCTCTGAAGCAGGGTAACAGCCTCACTTGAGATTTTTCATTTCTAACACTCTGTGGTTTGAGGTCTCAAAGTCATTGGCTCTTATCCATAGTAAAGTCAAGGGTGGGCGGTCACTGAGACAAAAAGCCTCCTCTCTAACATTCCTCCACATGTAATGACTGGGATTGTTGTCTCCTCTGCTCACACACCCTACTTGGTGTCTGTGAGTCCCACCTAATGTCATCCCAAGAAGAATGACCTCTCCCTCGTGAATGCTTATATACAGGTGTTCATTATTTCCAGATGTTTTGTTATATTTAGTGGGTTTGCCAGAAATAAAAGCAGCAGGAAGCATGTTGTACTTGCCTCTCTCTTCTTCCTCTTCCTTACTGCTTTGAAATGAAAGTTAGACCAGGTCTGGTGGCATACACCTGTAAGACCTGCATTGTACAAGCTGAGGCAGGAGGATTTAAATTTGAGGTCAGACTGGGTTACTGCATAGCAAGAACCTGTCATTTAACAACAAAACAAGACAGAGGAGGTTTAAAGTTACCTATGGAGAGCTGGGTGGTGGTGGCGCACGCCTTTAATCCCAGCAGTTGGGAGGCAGAGGCAGGCGGATCTCTGTGAGTTTGAGGCCAACCTGGTCTACAAGAACTAGTTCCAGGCCAGGCTCCAAAGCAACACAGAGGAACCCTGTCTTGAAACACCCCCCTCCCAAAAAAAGTTATCTATGGAGACAGGTCTCAGGATGTCCTTCCCAACGCAAATGTTTTTCTAAAGCATAACTGTCCATCCCAAGTTTACTTGGCACTTGCCTGTTTTGGTTTTACATACACTTTCTTTTCCATTTTCTCTTTCTTTATAACAGGCCAAGAACCTGCCTTGAAGACCACCTTAAGTAAAGTAGGAGATGAGATCATTACAATAAATGAACTTCTAAATAAATTTGAATTGGAAATTCAGTATCAAGAACAAACCAACAGGTCACTTAAGGTAATGCCTTCCTAACTGGAAAGCAGAAAGCATAGACACAAACTCCTTAATCACCAGTTTTTTTGTTTGTTGTTGTTTTTTGGGGTTGTTTTTTTTGTTTGTTTGTTTGAGACAGGGTTTCCCTATAGCTTTGTAGACCAGGCTGCAGGCTGTCCTCGAACTCACAGAGATCTGCCTGTCTGCCTCTTGAGTGCTGGGATTAAAGGAGTGTACAACCTCCGCCTGACCAGGTCATTTTTAAGGATCCTTTGTTTGTTAAGTTCTTGGCTTTGTAAATTAGTCTATAAAGTAACATTTGTGTTCTCAGTATAAAGGAGTTTCAGAGTGGCAACACTCTCTTTATGGCCAATAGCATAAACTTACTAAAAGGAAAGTTTCTGAAGAATATTTGTAGGTAGGTTTAATGTAGACAGATGATGCCCTACTAGAATGCTGAGTGGAGAAGACCTGCCCTGAGAGAGAAAGGTCCCTACCTTGGTACTCTGCCATGCTGGAAAACCACTTCACCTCATTTAAAGGATAAAGGGAGACTGGTTCTTAGCTGCTTTCCGATGTTTGTTTCTATAAAGTACAAGGTCTGCTCGTTAAAGGAAAGCTTGACCTCACGTGCACTTGTGTTATAAGTGAGACTTCTAGCTGACTTCAGCCGTGCAGAGTGCTTGTGTGCTTTCCTGATGAGGAAAACAACCGGCGCCCTCACCGCGTCGTGCTGGCACCACTGTAGTGCCCAGGGAGGGTGGGTGAGCCTGCAGCTTCACGGTCTGGACTCATCAGCTCTAGGCACGGGCATACTTATGCTTATGCTAATCCCCAGTCGAAAGTAAAACGTGGCCGTGAGCATAATTTAGTTCTTGGAAAGAAAATGCCATAGACTCAGAGTGGAAAACAGTGTTGGTCTATCAGTGTCCTCCTGTCCAGGAACATGCCGAGTGTATACTACATGTGTGTGTACAGTGTGTATATATATATTCCCACACACTATACACACACTTACACATACACACTGAAACACTCACACCAAACAAAATCCCTAAACTTAAAGCTCAGAAACTAAAAGCATATGAACGCCTCCCATCTGGGTTGACCATGGTCCCTCTGGTGCTGTTTCATAGGCAGCACTGGGAACGTGTGCTAACTCAGTAAGAGCAATTTGCTAGGTTGAGAAACATCATTATTTCATCTGTTTCTTGGTTGCTTCCCAAGGTTAAAGTGTTTGGGAAAGACTTAAACTTACTCGATCTCGTGATTCTAATGTGATTGATTATAGTGCTTGTTCTCTGAAAAAAAAAATCCAATAGGGAAAAGTATCATGTAGAAACAGCGCTAGAAGTTACAGGTCTCCCCTCTCCCACCCCCCTTTTTTACCTGTGTTGGGATCCAGCCCAGGGCCTTGTACTGGGTAGGCAAGTGCACTAGCTACACCCGGCCCTGAAGCTCATCATTGTTATTTTGTTGTTCATCTGAGTTGCTGGATTTGTGCTTTCTCATTGCATTCTGTGTGTTCAGCCCTTACCAGGGCTGTGAGCATACAGTCTTGTGAATGCACACACATCACACACGTAGAGGAGGAAGTCTTGTTCACAAGTGTTTTTAACACTTAGGAGCTCTGTGACTCTCTTGAAGGCGATTTCAAAGCTGTGGAGCATCTCAGAGAACACATTCCTTCCTATCTGCCTCAGGTGACAGCCGCCGAGAGCTTGTAAGTATATTCTGACTCTTGCTGTCTTCCACAAATACCTCAGTCTTTCTGCCACGTACTTGACTATTTTGTCAGTGATCATTCAGGTTTTGTCTCTGGCGATAGAAACCACACTTCCCCTGTCTCCTCCAGTTTCCTCATTCTGCACCTCTGAGGAAAACGACCCCTTTCCCAAGGCAAGGCTCCCTTGCACACTCTTCCACTTCCCTCCCCCATTCTTAGACTTTTAAGCTTTGACCAGAACGTTCTTTGCTGTGAGAGTTGGGTGATTAGTAGCATCACTATCTCCTTCCACCAGATACCAGTCTCACGCCTCTACCAAGTGGACAGTGAAGGTCTCTGGACATCACCAAGGTTTTGACCTCTGTGTAGTATCTCCATTGACCCTTGCAAATCAGAAAAACCTCTGCCTTTAGGGTAAGCTAAGCTCAGGGAATCCTGAAAAACATCTGGAGAAGAAACCATCAGCTTTACACTGCTGTTTTTCCAGAGGCCCTTATGCCTGGCTTTTAGCTACCACTGCCCTGCCCTCATGAAAACAACAGCTTGAAAGTTGCAGGGAGACAAGTTGGTCCTTAGCTCCGTGTCTGTTCCTCGCTCACCCAGCTGTGTCCCTGCTGCCCTGTGCATCCGTGGCTGGCATCCTCAGCTGTGGCTGCCCCCTTTCCCTCCTCCCTCCCATAAGTGGTGGCTCCTGTGTGCTTGCCTGACTCCAGCTGTCAGTGCTCTGAAACATCCAGGTCTGCTCTTGATGTCTAGTTCTGCCATTCTAGTGGCCTGCTGGAAATCTGCTCTCTCTCAAACTTTGTGCATCCAAGGCTGAACTCAGTGATTCTTTTGTTATCCATGTATCCAAACCCTTTGTGTTTTTGGCCTCAGCAGGGCCTTCTGTCTTCACTGTTTCTTGTTCTCTTAGCTCCCAGCTGTCCAGTATGTCTTGGGTTTTTGTGTCTTTTCTTCCTTGTTCATATTGCCTGGCTCTGAATAAGATCCTCTATCATTTTTTTTTGTCTTTGTATGTAAGAGTTTCTGTGTCATGCCTGACCCCCATCTCTCCAAGCCTGACATCAAAATTGTGTTTCTAAAAGGTGCTTTCAGTGCATACAAACATTCCATGACTAATTTAATTTTTGAAGTGTATCATATATAGAAAAGTGATTGTAGTAGTATATGTAAAAATTGAAGAATAGTTGGTATCCATGTATGTACGAGCTAAATTCAGAACAGTGTATTACCAGTACCATAAAACACTTCTGATGCAGACCCTCCCTCTGTAGAGGTAATGGCTGTTCTAGCCTTGAAAATGCTTAGGATTTCCCTGCAAGAAGAGAAGACTGTCTGGGAAAGTCATGAGTGAATGTTAGGGAAAAGAGGCCTTGTGGTTATTTGTCGGGGATGTAGAGTGGGCTGGACATTGGCTATCCAGAGGAATGTGGCCGGCAGAACAGAATTGTAGCCCAGCTTCTGCTATCCAGGTCAGGTCAAAGCAGTTTTGAAAGGTTGATGATGTTTTCAGTCGATACGGTGAGCTGGTGCAGGGGTCATCAACACATTCTTAGCACATGATTAGGAGGAGAAAGTCGAGGAAAGAATCAGGTATAGGGACAAGTCAGCTAGTTTAACGGTGGAGATCATGTTAGCGTTCACCAAAGAATGCGCCATCACTGTTGGATTTATTGGAATTCCTACCATAATTCTACTACACAGCTAAGGTAGTATTTCAGATTTTATGGACAGCCCACAACAACCAATCATGCTTGCTGTGCTCTGGGTCTGGTCCCCTTTTCTTGTTTCTGTGTTGGATCTACAGATTTCTGATCTGGTGTCTTTCTTGGAACATTTCGGCCATTGTGGGAGCAGCTGTCTCTTTCGTCTTGGCAGTTGACCCCAGCCTATTTCTAGACTTCATTTACCAGAACGAGGCTGCAGTGGGTAGCGACTAGTAGAACTAACAGAAGACACTGGGATGGACGGAAGATGCCGCTGCTTCCCGGTGCACAGCTAGGGAAGTGGGAGAGAAGCTGTTTGGAGTTAGCGCAGCTTTACGTATGTGACTTTGAGAAGCAAACGGGACTACTGGTGTGTATATTCTGTGCACGACATGTCTTGAGTATATAAATGAAAATAGTCATACTCTGAAGATTTAGGAATTTAATTTTCAAAATTCCTCCCACAATTTAGATCTTTATAACCAAGGGGTAGTGCTAGGAAGAAGACATTGGTTATGAAATATTAAACCAGGGTATGTCACACATTTGTAGTGCCCCCCCCCGATTAAAAAAAAAGTGTGGTGTGCGGCTTGATTCTAACGATTACCTGTGTATGTCCATCTCTGTTCTGTAGGGTTAACAGAGCTGATCCGGATCCTACAGAGCCAGTCAGTGCTGAGGAACCTGTCCCGGCAAAGAAGCCTCCCAAAGAACAGAGAGTAATTAAGGAAATGCAATTTGTAACGACTGATGAATTCAGTGGTGTTCCTGCGTAAGTACTGAGCATAAATTCTAATGTTCACTACTATTAATCAACATACATGATTGTTTAAGTCATAAAGCTTGATTGCATGAATTGTAACATGTAATGTTGAAACAAAAAGGCCAGGAAGTGTTTGCTTGTGACAGGGTCTTACTATGTAGCCCTGGCTGGTTTAGAACACATTATATAGACCAAGCTGGCCTTGAACTCACAGAGATCCACTGCCTGTCCTCCTAAGCACTGAGGTTAAGGGCATGTGCCACTACGCCCTTGTATTGTGTCACTTTGTGGTTTGGTGCCTGCCACTTTTCTTGCAGACAGTCCAGCATTTTAGGACCATTCACTGTTTGCAGGAATACTATCATTGGGGGAGGGAGAAATGTAACTACATTATCATCTCAAAGGAAAAGTGTAAGTGGCGATTTCTAAAGAATAACTGTATACGTGGGAACACTCAGCCCCCAACAGGGTGTCTCGGTCAGATCCCTCTCCTGGGGGCTCAGGGAACCCTATTGAAGAGGAGGTAGAAAGAGTGTGAGAGCCAGAGGGGATGGAAGACACCAAGGAATCAAGGCCTCTAAATCAGCATGCTGAAAGCACATTGAACTCACAAACTGAGGCAGCACTCACAGGGCCTGCACGGGTCTGCACCAGGTCCTCTGTGTATAAATTATCCAGTTTAGTGTTTTATGGGATCCCCGAGTGTGCAAATGAGTAGATCTCTGATTCTTGTGCCTTTTCTTTTCCTTCCGTTTCTGTCCATTTCCAATGTGCTACGTTTTTGTTTTACCTTATTTTTATTGTTTAAAAAAGTAGTAGAAGTAAATATTTAAATATATGATAAAGAAAATATAAATATAAAATATAAAAAGAATAATCATATACTTTTCTAAAAAACCAGGTACATGAAATCCCGTTTGACATATTGTCAAATTAATGATGTTATTAAAGAAATTAATAAGGCAGTGGTTAGTAAATACAAGATTATGCATCAACCAAAAGCATCTATGACTTCCGTGAAGAGAAATCACTACCAAAGATTTATTAATGAAGAAACGAAGGACACAAAAGGTAAAGTGGAATCTATGAGGGAGGGCATGTTTGGAGGAGGACAAGCCTGGAATTCTAGGAAATGATGCATCTAGAGAGTTGTTCGTCCCCAGCCAAGCTGACACATCACTGTGTGCTGGACAGCTCTTAGCTTTAGTCCTCTTTAGTCCTTTTGACCCATTTTGCAGACTAGACAAAGAGTCCTCAGCTCACCCAAGGTCTTCTAGTTAAATGATGGACTTGCTGTGGTTTCCTTTCTGTTTACCATCTCTGCAGAATGTCTCTGAAGTGAGCTGTTAAGGCACACCAGCGCTGCCCTTGACAGTAGCGCTCCCCTGAAGAAATGCGGCAGCGATGTCAGTTTGCCTCAGTTGCTGGGGCATTGTTTTAGCAGGAATACCCTTTTCCGCTGTTTTTATTTGGAGAGGGACAGTAAGAAGGACTCAGCCGTTCACAAGGTGCTTTCATACAAACGTCTGTGAGAATGGGACTCGTGGGAGTTAGAACCCGGTGTTTCTTTTTCCAGGTCGTTATTTCTTCGTGGAAGCTGACCTAAAGGACTTCACGAATTTGAAAACCGACAAGAGGTTATACGCTATCTTGAACATCCTGCGGCATTGCCAGAGACTATCAGAGGTTCGAGGAGGAGGACTCACTCGCTATGTCCTAACCTGAGGCTTTTGCAGGCTCGGGACTGAGTGGCAGTAGGGTATAGAGAATAGTCTTGGCATTTCATGTGTAATGTCTTTAAGCTTCCATTTTCTGGTCTTGTTTCTTACAGAAACAAAAATTTATTTGAATAAAGCTTATGTATTTTCAAAGTCTACTGCCTGTAGGGACGGGGATAAAGCTGGGACTCACAGCAAGTGCATAAGCCAAAGTCAGAACAATATATCTGATCTCATATGTGGAACCTAGGTTGAAATTACATGTGTGAAGTGCAGATCATGACAGAAAGGAGATCTTTAGAAGTGAGGGGAGGGAGAAACAGAAGATAATGGGGTGGTGTGATAGGAGAACAGAAGGGAGGGTTATCTGGGAGCCACCAAGGGGAGTGGGCAGCAAGCACAGGAAAGGGCCGGCGGGGGGGGGGTTAGAATAAAGTATAATGTCACACAGGGTGTGAAGATGTAGTCATTCATGGGACTCATTTCTTTGTACGCTAACTTTAAATTAATTAAAAAAAAAAAAACCCTGCCATGTCCAGCCTCTGTATGGGGTACGCAATGAAAAGTCCATCTAGTGTGTGAAGTGGACAGCACTGCAGGTGCCATGTGCACAGATTTGATGTTGGGAAAGATGAGGAACCCAAGCCCTCTGGGATGTAATGTCTGCTTATTGATTTTCCGTGTGTCCTTAGGGAACAGCTTGCCGAAAACGCATTTGGCATCAGCCAGCCTGTCTGCCTCATCTTCCCTCCCAGTTCTCCGTTCAGAGTTTCTAAGACCCTTGTAGTGTCCTAAGTGATGGGTGCATCTTGTGTTGGAACCGGCTCCTGACTGTACTTCTCAAGTGCCTTTGAATTTCCTCCCGATCAAATTATAGTGAGGTGATTCTTGAATGGCTTCAAGGTGGGAGCTGGTTGCCAGGAAGACAAAGCCATGATTAGAAAGTTGCGATTTCCAGCGGATCCAGGGATTGGATTGGGGCTGGAGATTGTTGATCACACCGATGGGCTATGTCCTTGTCTTCCTGGTTGGAAAACATTGATATGCCAGGAAAGTGATGCACCCCAACTCTGTGTAGACAGATATTCCTGTGCCCGAGACCTTTGAGGCAGCATCTTTATCCAGCTGCTGATTTGTATACACTCTCAAAGCCAAATCCAGTGCTTCCCTGCATTTTCTTAAGTTGTCCCAGCAAAATCACCAAACTCCTGATAATGGGTGTGTTAGTCAGAATTCTCTAGAAGGGCAGATTCAGCGGGATAGAAATATATATTTATGAGTTTAAGTAGGTTTTAGAATAGGAAGAACAACAGGATCACACTGGAGAACCTGTGAACCCAGTAGTTTCTCCGTTCTTGAGACTAGATGCCGCAGTGATCCGAGTGGTCCTAAAGTAATTCTGACTGGAGGGCAACAGTCACTTAGTCCACAAGGTGGGGGCCTCAGTAGTCCGATCTGGTCCCTAGTCCATGATGATAGCTTGGAAACGCTGGTGACGAACCAGCAGCAGCAGCAGGGCAAATCAACTTGGTGGCAATAGGGAAGGCCAGCTGAGCAGGAGGCAAGGTGTCTTCCTCCTGACATCCACTTTATACCTGGGCTGCCAGCAGAAGGTGCAGCTTACAGTCAGGGTGGGCCTTCCCACATCAGCCAAGGTGATCAGGACAGTTCTAAAGGTGATTCTAGTCTGGCAAGAAGCTATTAAAGCCAACCTTGATAGGTTATAGAAACTTTGATTTGTAGCCAAGCAGGCTGCAAGTGTGGGTAGTTGTAATGTAATCTGAAGTGGGGGTGGTCTTGTGGGAATTTTCCCTGAACCAGTGGGCTACACTAACTCTAGGTAGTATTAGCATTGCTATCGCTATCGCTATCCAGATTCTCGGAGAGTTGATAGCTGTTGGGGGGAAGCCCTGCACATTGGGGATCAGTATATGGGGGTACAATAGAAGAAACAGCTTTTCCTAGCGAGATGCATATGATAAGCTGTGAACAAGTTGAAAGGGGTCAGGAGAAAATTGTAATTGGATTCTAAGAACTTTGTCGTGTTCCTCTTGTGCACCTGGGGAGGCTGTCTGATCTATTAATAGCTGTGCCATCTGCTCGCCGGGCTCATCCCTATGGTAGAGAAAAAATGTGTCCCATACTGCAATTGCCACAGTGAATTACAGGCCCAGCATACTCATTATTAGCTGTCTTCTTTAATTCAAATGCAGTCATGTTTTTATTTTTTGTTTTTGTGGTTCTAGAGATCAAACTTGTTAGGGTCCGAGAAATCTCCCAAAGAAGACCAACAACCACGTATGCAATAACAAGAGCACTTCATTGACTCCAGTGCTGGGGTGGCAAAAGAGCGGCCCCCCACCCCAAGAAGGTCACAAGCTTCTTTCAAGCGAAGTTAGGGGGATTCCAGAGAGGAGGGATTAATCAGTGGCAGCTTTGCAGGCTTGCAAGGTGTCGGCTGCCATCAGGAGGTCATCCACATACTGATGTTGGGGTGGGCTTGGTATTCACCAAGTCCTCATGGAGTGCTTCATCAAAGATGGTAGGAGAGTTCTTGAACCCTTGGTCTGTTGGGAGCATTTGGAGTCCTGGCCTCCAACTGCTCTTCCCTGCTAGAGATCTTTACTTTCCTTCTGATTTGAGTTACTGAAAGCTGTGTCAAAGTTGTTTACCAGCTCTGCTTCACGAGCACGTGTTGCCTTGGTCTTGAGGATCAGAAGATAAGGTTTTCACCTGTTGGCCCATGTGACTGTTGGGTATGTAAGCCTCCACGGTGCTATTGAATAAGGGGCTTCTTACCAGTGACTAGAGGTCCGTGTCCCTATCTCTCTGTCTCTGTGTGAGTCTTTGTGTGTTTCAACCTCCAGCCCCTTGCCTGAAGCTCGCGAACTGTATGGTAGCGCGTAGAGCGCAGACGGGCGTTGTGCTCCGCACAGGTCAGCAGCTGTCCATTGAATCATCCTCTGGATCTGCCCATTGGAAAGCAGACATAAGCTGACTGGCTGGAGCCAGTGGCAGGTGTTGCACTGGTCTGTAGTAATTGGAATTGGGCTTTTTAACTGGCAATAGGAGCATGTTCCAGGCTAACTGGCAAGGGACCAAAATACCCAGGCCTCTGAGGCACCTAATATGGGGAATGATCCCCTGCTTGGCCTCTCTGGGCATTGGGTATTGTTTGACACACGTTGGCATTGCCCCAGCTTTCAGCTGTATTATTGGGGGGGGGGGACGGGGGGATGCGGTGGGCTGCCAGCTCAGGTCCCTCAGTTTCTGTTTGGGTCAATTCTGGAGCAGGTCTCTATTGTCTCTTCCCAGAAGTGGGTATGGGCACTCAGGGATGACCAAAAAAGAGTGGGTCACTCACTCGGCCCTTTCCTGTGTCTGTTGAGCTTCAAGTAGTGCGTGAGTGCCCGTTCATCTCTGTAGCCCCTTGCACCCAGGACTGTTCTGGTGACATTTTGCCTAGGGGTTGTTTTAGAATGGAGTGTTGTGCTCTGGTATCTACCAGAAAATCTATGGGTTTCTCCACCTTTAGGGTTACCCAAGGCTCCTGGAGAGGGGCTCCAAGCCCTGTCTCCTTCAGTCACTCATTTCTTCCAGTTCCAGTACCTTCACTTGAGTCCTGTCATTCAAGGCATTCATTCTTCCAGTGACCCAGCTTCCTGCAGTGGGCACAGGTCTTTCTATAGACTAAGCCTCTTGAGCAGTCCCTGCTTCTGGCCCTTTCCTTTATGCAGTGAGTCTCCCAAGGCTCTTGTCTGTCTCCTAACCGCTGGGCTGCTTGATGCAGCTATAAGGATCTTGGTGAGCCCCTGCATCTGTCTTTCTAAGGCTTTTGTGAGCCCCTTTGTCTGCTTTCTTCTGGGGTTTCCCTATTACTGAATACTTTCTCAGCAACTGAGATAAGTTCAGCCAACCTCTCATCTTCAAAATGTTCGAGTCTGTGCAATTTACGGTGGGTATCTGGTGCTGACTGGTTGACAAAAGCCAGGCTGACTGAGATGATTCTCTGGTGCTTCTGGATCCATGAGTGTATAGGTCTTACAAGCTTCTATCAGCCTCTTTAGGAATGTTCCTGGTGTTTCTTCAGGCCCTTGGAGTACCTGACTAACTTTGGGCAAATTTGTGGCTTGCAGCTGCCCCCCCCCACACACACATTGGAGTCTGGAGGTAGACTTTGAGTTTCTCCCTACCTTTCTCTGTGTTGAAATCCCAATTGGGTCACATCACCGGAAACCCAACATTTATGAGGTCTGCATTGGTGGTGGGTCTTCCATCTGGGCCTGGAACCAATTTCTGAGCCTCTTTTAGAATCCAGCCCCTCTCATCAGTAGTGAAGAGGACTGGAACAGTTAGAAACGTGTGGGGGGCTCCTCCATCCCTTGCTTTATGCCCTCCAGGACCTCTCATCCTGGGGTTCCTGGGGGTAAGGTGGCAGGATAGAAAAGAACTCCTCCTCCAAGTCACCTGGAGAGGGAAAGATAGGGTACAGGGGTACGGTAGACAGTGGTCTGTCCCCCCTCTCCTTTAAAAAGTATGACCATGTTCCCAACGCAAACATTTTGTAGTGAATCAGCTTTGTTTTATTTTTAATTTTAATGAAGAAAACACCAGAATTAACATAACATGCTCAAATCTCATGTCTCCTCCGTCCTTCTACAACTTGCTATACTTCTCAGTTCCTATCGCTGCTCCTCTGGTCCAGCCAGACATTCTTACTCACAGACACCATGAAAATTTTTATCAAAGTCCTTCTTGTGGTTTCCTTTAGTACTCTAGAATATTGTATACCTATAATACTTTGAACAAGAACAGAAGCATGCATATACCATAACAAATCACTTAAAAACCTGCACCAACAAGAAACATCTGAGGCTAGCAAGTTTTTTTTCCCTTCTTACTCTAACCAGTGATAATTTGTAACCCACCCCTCTAAATAATGGCAAATATTTATAACCCATTGGATCTGAATGAACAAAACCGTGTGTGTGTCAGTGTCAGAAAAGGGTTAAGGGGAAGTAACTGGCTGCAAGGACCTTGGTCCACAGTGAAGTAAGGGAGCAGGGAGCACAGCAACTGCTCGCAACACTGGCATCTGGCAGGCACAGAGTGTCTGCCTGGCAGTCAGAATTCTACAACAACAACAAAAAAAAGATTGTCAGCTTTCCTGTACAGGCCACCCCAATGATCAATTGCAGATTTTCTGTGAGGCACCCAAAGCCCTGCCATATCCTTATCAAGCACACCCCCACCCCTTCCAGGCGATGAGCCCCAAGTCCTTGGAACAGTTCAAACTAAGACTCAAGGTAGGAAGCTGAGTTTGACTAAAAGAAGGAATGAGGTAACATTACAGACAAGAAGACACGAAAATAACACTGACAGAAATGTACCATTTCGGCGCACGAAAAAGAAACCAGGAACCAGCACAGGCTGACAGAAGGTATCCCTGGGAGCTCCTTTTTGCAACAGGCGCAACCTGTGTTCTACATTCAACCAAAGGGACCCAGGTCTCCCAGCTCAAGTGGGAGCGTCTGCCAGGCAAACCTCAGCCTACAGATTCAGTTGGCTCAAGCTTCCCAGAGAAAGAGAACAGATAAAACCCACTGCATAGTGACAATCAGAGAAGGGTGACAGATCAAGACAAGACAAAGAGCACTCACTGCACTTACTGTCCAGCCAGATTATCAGACGCTCAACATGGGGCGGGGGTGTCTCTGGAGGGCCTCCCGGACAACGCACCCCAATTTTTAAAGAGAATGAGAAAAGTCCCCAAAGATAACCAACAACCACGTATACAACAAGACCAAACAACGCACCCCAATTTTTAAAGAGAATGAGAAAAGTCCCCAGAGATAACCAACCACGTATACAACAAGAGCGCTTTATTGATTCCAATGTTGGGACGGCAAAAGAGCGATCCCCAAAGAAGGTCACAAACTCCTTTTAAGCGAAATTAGGGGAATTCCAGAGAGGAGGGATTAATCTGGGGTTGATGGGTGGAGGAAAGATTAGTTTGGGAGCTGATTGGTGGAAAGTCCTAGTGGTTAGGGACCTTCCAGCATCTGGGTAGGGAAAGCTATCTTTAGCCTGCAGAAGTCTGCTGAACTAACAGAAGGGCTTTTGTTTTGGGGGTGCTTGCTGGTGGTCACCCATAAATTGTGGTTTTCATGAGACCTGCTTACTTAGCTCTGTCCCATTCTAGTGAAGTGAAATTAAGGTGTGATCTCTGTCAGGGTTCTGGTCTGCTGCCACCCCCCCCCCCCGCCAAGCCTTTTCAAACCCCAGGGCCTTACACATGAGCATCAACCACTCTGCCAACTTCAAGAAACCCTTGGGCCATTTATTCAGTTTTATATTTATTTTACCAATGATGTTCATTTAGGTATGCAGCTGATAAAGTAAAGAGAATAGTGAAGGTATTAATTTAAAAACCACCGATCTTGGCAGTTTTGATTGTACTCTGACAATCCGGAGAGTGCCCTAAAGCTAAGCCTTGAATTGGGGGACAGAACCAGCGACCAGCTGAATGGAATTGGCCATAGAGAAGCCAGCAATTTGGACAGAGAAGATGCACAGGAAGGAAAAGGTGGGAACTTGAGTTTGGAGCTTCCTTTTGGTTCTGGGAGGTGGGGAGAGTCTGTCTCTTGCAGCGTCTCCTGCCAAAAAGCAAGGACAGCTAGTTGCTACTCAAGCTCTCTGAGCTAGCAGGTTTTGACTCCTGAATGTTATTGGTAAATAGAACAATAGAGTCTTAATTTGAACCTACATATTCCGGCTGTGGCAGAGCCGGGGCCGCAGGACACAGATGATAATTAAAATGTCAGTAGAGTCAGGTGCAGTTGCTAAGATGAGAGAAAACATCACTCGGCTGTTGTGTACGGAGCGGTGGGCTACGTTCCTGGCACCCGGCTTCCCGCACGGCTAGCTTTTGACCCCAAAATAATTACACGGAACCTGTATTCTTTTAAACACTGCCTGGCCCATTAGTTCCAGCCTCTTATTGGCTAGCTCTTACATATTGATCTAACCCATTTCTAATATTCTGTGTAGCACCACGAGCTGGCTTACCAGGAAAGATCTTAACCTGCATCTGTCTGGAGTGAGAGAATCATGGCGACTCACTGACCCGGTTTCTTTCTCCCAGCATTCTGTTTTGTTTACTCCACCCACCTAAGGGTTGGCCTATCAAATGGGCCAAGGCAGTTTTCTTTATTAATTAACCAATGAAAGCAACAGATTAGAAAGATGACCCTCCTCCATCATTTGTTAAGCAAAACAACACACTACTTACTTATTTTTTATAAATGGCATTTTTAATTTTAAGAGAAAATTTTTGTCCTGGCTCTGCCCCCAGGTTCATTTCTTGCCCTTTTTTCCTGTTTGCTCATGGCATTCTGTAAACCTTCCTTGAAGAGACGTGTACAGTCTCTTGACACCATAGGGCACCAACAACGGACCAGAGTAACCATTCCATCCATGTCCAGCTTGGTGAACCAGTGGTTTATTGGGCTTTATTTCGGGAGCGTGGGTGTCCAGCATGGCCTGAGTGCTAACCTAACGGCTGCATCAATGCAATCCCTCCTCCAGTGACCATCCATATCTTGTGTCCCCAGCACCTCCCAATACCATGTGCAACTGGGGCCAGGGCCAGGAGGGGTAAGTGGTTGTCCTCTATGCCTAGGAGGGAGTGACAGCTGGTCTGATCTTGCGAGGGACTGGCGCAGCAAGCACAGCTGTTCTGATTAGGATAATAACAGCTGTATCACAGCTGGAGAGCTGAGTATATGCGTCCGAGTATATGCAGCGTATATGCGTCCCTGGCAGCCCACTGCAGAGCCCGGGGCCTGGTTTACTCATCTCGCCCCCACCACCGGCAGGATGGGTGGTGGGCTTCCAGAAATTCTCAGTTATGAGGTATTAATATTTATGGGGTGTTAACCTAAGAGGCAAGGGGGAGTCACACAAAGCTTGAGTAGAGGATGGCTCAGTGGGTAAAGGTGCTTGCTGCCAAGCCTGAATTCCAACTGCCATCCTAGGCATTCACAAAGCAGGAGGGGAGAACTGACTCGTACAGGTTGTCCTCTGACTGCACACATATGATCGGCCATACCTGTGTACACACACAACTGTGAGCCTAGATGTGGGGGAGGGCCACAGTCCTGCCTCAAAGTGATGGACTACAAGACTCTGTTAACTCCCCATAGGAAGCCTTATCCTCTCTGAGGAGTGGATGGGGGTGGGGTGAGGGGAAGTGGGGGTGGGTGGGCAGGAGGAGAGGAGGGAGTAGGAACTGGGATTGATTGGTATGTAAGATGAAGAAAGATTGTTTTAATAAATAAATATCTCTTAAATTGATTTGCGCCAACAGGAGAATGACCTCCTGGGGAGACATGTATTCTATTTACCCGAAACAAGTGTGGTGAGATGGTGTCCAGAGGCCTGCTCTTGTTGATTAAAACAGGAAACAAGAGCAGCAACCAGGAAGAGGGCTGCAGTAAAGCGGCTGTCGCAACTCCATCAGCGCACGTGGTAAACACGGGTCATTGATTGGCCACTGATCTTGTTATACTCAGGTAAGGGCTTCCACCAAGGTTGTCTTCATGGAGTCAGAACCGGCATGCTGCTGTACTAGAGCAGGGTAAGTAAGTAGTTGCTATCCTGCTTGTACTGGTTGGTTTTGCGTGTCAATTTGACACAAGCTAGAGTCACTAGAGGAAGAGGCCTCAGCCAAGGAAATGCCTTTTTGAGATCCAGCTATGTGGCTTTTTCTCATCTAGTGATCAATGGGTGAGGGTCCAGCCCAGGGTGAGTGGTGCTATCCCCGGGCTGGGGGTCCTGGGTTCTATAAGAAGGTGGATTGAGCAAGTCAGTAAGCAGTGTTCCTCCTCCTGCCTCCAGGATCCTGCCCTGTGTGAGTTCCTGTCCTGACTTCCTTCGGTGATGATGAGCCAAGTAAACGCTTTCCTCCCCAACTTGCCTTTTGGTCATGGAACCTATGACGAGCTCATCAGGGCTTGGCGTGAGCAAGCAGCCAGATTCTGAGACACAGATGAGATCAGAGTCTGAGGGTCTACTCAGGAATTGTAAAGGGGACCTTTACTTTTACCCCTAGAGAGGTACCAGGCCAGCTGTCCATCTTCTCTCCTGAGGGAGTGTCAGGCTTGCCTCTATCCCAGGACGGGGTGCCAGTTCCCAAGCCTGACTCAGGGGGACCTATAGCAGTGTGGCTCACTTCCAAACTTAACAGAAGTAGCCGGTCACAGGGCTTGGTCTTTCCCAGTTGTTGGGAGGGTTTGGCCACCAGGTGTACCCTTCCCAGCGAGAGAGCAGATGGACCCGGCAGATAAACTCCTGTCTCCACTTGAGAGTCTGTTTTCTAATCTCCCTGGGAACAGGCGCTGTGACTGAGTGCCCGCTATCTCTCTCTGTTTTGTGGGGCCCCAGCCAGACTAGGTATTTGTCACTTTGTGTTTTCTCCACATCTTTCCTGCTTTCTTCTCTTTCCTTCCCCAGAGAAAGTGTCTGCCTTCCTTCTGCATACCACACACCAAGACGAGGCTTTAGGCCCTGGCCCTGTATTTTTGCATCAGTGATTCTCAAATAGGTTTTTTACTTAATTTCTTTACCTTTCTCCCTCCTATGAAATACAGTGGGTTTGTGCTTTTGTTTACAGTCTCTACAACAGTCTGCACAGCAGAGGGCGCTGGGTATTTACTGAATATACAGCAACTAAGCCAGTTCATAGGCATGGAGGCAAATGATCTCACCTTTTTGTGCCTCTGTTTCCTTCTATTTGTTGAAATGGATGCACAAAAATTTAAGGACCCTCTACTTTGAATATTGTGTTATGATATTCCTACTTTCCTTTACTTGATGCATTTGTAAAATTAAAGAATATTCCAATTAGATCATGAAAATGTTTTTAAAATCTCATTATTACATGTAAATTCATCTTTTAAGCAAAGAATCTAAATTATTGCTTCAAGAAATACTGACATTCTAAGTTGTTATTCAGCTATAGCAAGGTTTCATTGGCTAAGGGCCCTTCTGCGATGACTGTAGTTTTCTAATTTATCTTGCTTATTATTTTTTGAAGATTAGGGTCTCACTATGTAGCCTGACTAACTCGGAACTCACTACATCATCAGGCTGGCCTTGAGCTTGTAATGACCTGTCTACTTCTTGGGAGTGCTGGGGTTAAGGGTGCAGTCTTGATGCCTGGCTACAATGAAGCCTTTTGAGATTGACATTTTCCACTCAACTACAACTCTGCAGATTCATTTGGCTGCTATTGTGATGGTTGACATTAAGTTTAAACGACTGTGCTTAAGAGATCTATAGAACAAAGCGCCTCTAACCTGTCAGCACCACTTGCCCAAGGCCAGACAACTTCCAGGAATGCTGAGGGCTGCTCTTGTAATTGCCTGGTCTTGTACAGTTTTAAAGAAACTTGTTCAGGTGAGATGACTAGCCATGTATATTCACTTGTGTACACAAGCTTGCTTGCCTCTAAGTGTACAAAAGGAGGACTGCAGCTTTGTGAGCGCTGCCTTTCTAGGCCGCCACCAGTGTAACTTGGTGCTACACCTTGGGAATCTTGGATCTCAGGTGTAGATCTGGCACTTATCTGAATAAAAGCTTTGTTTGAAATTTATTCATCATCAGACTGGTGAACCTCGGAATGACCCCAGACCCATAACATCGTATACATCTGTGGGCTTTTTCTTTTCATTGATGACTAGTCTTCCATCATACCACGTGTGTCCCCAGTCATTAATCATTCCCTCTAGTAAAGTAAATCTTGATGTCCAGTTTGTATCTATTATGAACTAAGCTCCATTCAAGTTCAGGCTTTGCATGGACATAAACCTTCACGTATCCGGTCATGCAGTTCTCAGGAGAGCTGTTCTTGAGTACTGTCATAGTTGTGTGTGGTTTTGTTTGTTTGTTGTTTTTAAATTGCCAAATTACTTCTGTAATAATTTCAGTCACAATAAAGTTCCAGGTTCTAGGGGCCATGCATGTGCAGACAAGCCCTCAGGCAGAAGTGCCTAAGGGCCCCAGGGATGTTAAACCCACGGGTGGATTGTATCATCCACGGATGACTCAGCTAAGCCCTTAAACACATGTGTGAGCCCTGTCATCTGCATATGATGTATCCACCTCAACCCCCCAGCAAGGCAGCTTTTAAAAGCTGGACATGCCATCTTCCTGTCTCTCTCTCTCTCTCTTTCTCTCTCTCTCTCTCTCTCTGCACACTGACTTCCCCAGGCCTGTACATGCCTCTAATAAACTCCTAAGCAGGTTTATTGCATGTTCCGTGTTTCTTTCTCACTCATGCCAGGTAATTTCAACTTCCCATAGCTTTGTTATTTTAAATTTCCTGTTGAGTTATATGTTGAGTTATAAACTATCTATATGTTTAATTTTTATTTTCCTTTTCTTGAAATATTTTAAATTTTCTTTTTGATTTTAAACTTTATTTGTGTGTGTATACATGAGAGAGAGAGAGAGAGAGAGAGAGAGAGAGAGAGAGAGAGAGAGGTAAGTGGTAAGTGCAGGGCAGGTGCATGTCCTATTCTGTGCATGTGGATGTGCGGATGTAGGGAACAACTTGGAAAGTCAGTTCTCCCCTTTTTCCCCCTTTCCTTTCTGGGGGTCAAATTCAGATTGTCAGGCCTGCTTGGAAGCAATTCACTGAGCCATCTCTCCAGCCCTCTTTGATTTTTTTTTTTACACATGTGTTATTTAGAAGCAAGTTATTTAGTCTCCAAATGTTTTGAGATTTACAGATATCATTCTGTTGTTGATTTTCTGCTTAATACCTCGTTGATCCAAGAGTATACTTTGGTTTCTGCTTTATATTTATCAACATATAATTTATGACCCTGGTTATGGTCTCTTGGTTAGCAGTCCATATGTGCTTGAGAAGAATTTGTATTCTGCTGTTGTTAGATGATGTATCCTGTAAATGCCACTTAAATCCAATTGATTGATGGTTTTGTTCAGCTCAACTCTGTCCACACTGAGTTTTCTCCATCTGTTGATTACTGAGTGCTGTTGGCTACCATATGAGTATGCTTATCTGTTTCTGAAGATCATTTTTTTGCCTCATGTGTCTGGATCTTCTGTCACGAGGCATATACACCTTAAAGATTTTTGAGTCTTCTTGGAGAACTGACACTTTTATCCCTAATGCCTCCTTGACAATTTTGCTTGTTCTGAAGTTTACTTTGTTTAAATGTCATTTAATTATTTCAACTCACTTACTCTTTATTGAGAAACACCAGTGATGTTGGCAGACTGCAAAGGCAATTCACCTTTCCCAGAATACAAAGGCATTTTTTCAAGCCTGCTCATATTCAAGATTAGCAGTTTTATAAATCAAATTTGAGAGCCTGATTAAATATTTTACAATGTACTCATTTAGGAAGCAATGAGTTAAAGCAGAGGGTGAGGAAAGCAGGAATAAAGGGACAGATGTGCCTGGGACTGAGCTGTAGTCAACAGCGCGTTGTCCAACTTTGGTGTGATCCCTACAGCTCTCTTTCCTGATTAGTGTTCGCAAGGTATACATGATGCTTTGGCTCCTTCCCCTTAGTCTGTTTGTCTTCATTTTAAAAATGGATTTCTATGACCCACACATGTGACCAAGCAAAAGACTAGAAGGTATGAAGATCAAGGCTGGTAAAATACTGCAATAAATTATCAACACATTCACTGATAACGGTAGCAACTTCATCAGCCCTCAGTCAGTAATTGACAATACACAAGCAGAAGAATCAGTGTGACAGAGCTGCACCGAACAGCACTGCCAATCAACTGGATTTAGCTGTCACTTACCGAATACCCCATTCAACAGCAAAGCATGCAAATTCTTCTCACACGTACATGGAATACACTGGTCTGTACCTTGTCACTTATATTTTAAATAAATGCTGATTGGCCAGTAGCCAGGCAGGAAGTATAGGCGGGATGACCAAGCTGGAAGTAGAGGCGGGGCAACGAGAATTCTGGGAAGAGGGAAACGCATTCTGTGGTCGTGACCCAGCCACAGAGGAGCAAGATGTGATTGCCTTGCTGAAAAAGGTACCAAGCCATGTGGCCAACATAGACAAGAATTATGGGTTAATATAAGTTAGAAGAATTAGTTAATAAGAAGAGCCTGAGATACTGGGCCAATCAGTTAATAACTAATGTGGACCTTTGTGTGATTTCTTTGAGACTTAATGACTGTGGGAACTGGGCAGGACAGAAACCTCAGTCAACAAGAGACCATATCCAGGGCCACAGATCATACCTTAACAAATATAAAACACAGACTATATTTTTGTTATTATCATCCAATAATATTGGACATATCAATATCTAAGAAACTCTAGGACATTAAATCCTAGGATATAGAGAGAACAAGCCTAAGAATTCATGGTGTAAAACAGGAACTTAAATAAATACTAAAGGCAAAGGGAATTTATTCAATGAAATTATAGCAGAAAAATCCTCAAATCTAAAAAATGAATAAATATTCAAATACAAGTGGTAGTAAAACCCCTAATAGATGCAACCAGAGAAGAAGGTCTTCACAAAATAGTCAAGATATTAAGAGCACATATATAGGAATGTATGCATGTGACAACTAATGAGAAGAGGAGCATCAACTCATCCCATGCAGTAAGGCTAAGCCTCCACAGATAAAGGAATGCTGGAAGTTCTGATCAGAGTAATGGGGCAGGAAGAATTTGAGCACAAGAGCAGTGCAAACAGCATTTCTCATTTCTATGACTAAAGCAAGCCACACACAAAGTGGTGCTTACAGTCAGCACAAGCAAACGCAGTGCGGTGAAAGGCTGGTCCTAGTGTTATGTCATGTGTAGATATTTCATTTGTATTTTGATAAGTAAAGCTTGCCTGAAGGTCAGAAGTGCAAAACAGCCAGCCACTGGCTCTTACCTCTACCTCAGTCCAAAGTGGCAATCCTGCTTCCAGGAATTCTCAGAATGAGATTAACTGAGAGCTATCTCCTCCTGTCTTATATTATTGTATGGTAAGAGTCAGTGGCTGGCTGTTTTTCTTTTCTGACCTTCAGGCAAGCTTTATATCACTACAGTCATGTGAAAGAGCCAAGAATATTCCAGATATTCTGTCTCTCCCACAGAGATAGTATGGACATGGAAGGACACTCCCTTCATGTCCTTGTTTCCAAGTGCATACACTTACCATCGTTTCTGCAATTCTTTCTAGAGAGAGACCTTATGAGAGGAGCATTTTGTTAAACTCTCTGCCCCATTCATAGCTCACAGTAAGCTCACAGCTTTCTTACATGGGCTCCCACAAAAGAGGCCATGAATTTGAAAGAGAGCAAGGAGGGGTATATGAGAGGGCTTGGAAGAAGGAAAGGGAAAGGAAAATGATGTAATTATATTATAGTATGGGAAAATGGTGATAAAAACTTTTTATACACACACACACACAAACTGTAAGGGAAAAATGCTGAGTCATTTAAAAAGACAAACACATCAGAGTAACGTCAGAGCTCTTACTAGCAACCTACAAAGCCGGTGAACATGGACTGATGTAATTCAACACTGAGGAAATGACTGCCAGCTAGGAGTGCCATATTCAGTAAATCTATTTCTTAAAACTGACAAAAATAAGGACATTTTAAGACAAGTACAAATTCAGGTAGTTCATGACCACCAAGCTAGCACTTCAGAGACATTTAAAGGGATGCTACAAACTTGAGTCTGGACCACACATGAGGCCCCGAGCCCAGAGAAAATCAAACCTCAAGACATTAGATGGCAGGAAGCAATAAAGAACAGGGACAGAAATAAATGAAATGGAGATTTAAAAAATAATTAATAGAAAATCATAGATCTGGTTTTTCAAATATATACTATTGACAAAGTCTTGGTCAAATGAAGAAAAATAAAGAAAGGAAGAAAGAACAAAAGAAAAAAAGAAAAACAGACCTAGATTAATAAAATTAAAGATGAAAAGGGGAAGGTCACTACAGATTTCAATGAAATAGAATCATTAGGGGTTAATTTGGAAACTTATATCCCCCAAACTAGAAAGTCTGGAAGAAATTAATAATTTACTTTTCTTTCTTCTTTCCTTCCTTCTTTTCTTTCTGTCTGAGTATTGATTTGGAGTCTTCTCCACTTGTGGCTCCTTCTTCTCCAGGGAAGAAGCCACTGGGGCTTACCAGTTTTGTCTTCATTTATTTATTTTTTGAGAATACCAGACCTTTCTTTATAGTTAAGACCTTTGTTGGCAGCCATTATTGTTACAGGAAGACCACTCAGACACAGTTTATAAGCAACTGGAAGTCTTTATTCCAGTCAGCTGGGATTTGAGACCCAAGTGTAGCACCAAGAGTTTAGAGTAAGAGGCTTTCAAAGGCAAAAACCCACATGTTATTTCACTCAGAAGCTGCAGGGGAAGGCTTTGCACAAGCAAGTGGTTTAACAGAAGCTAAGATAAGTAGTTAACTGGAGGGGGAGGTTTGCACAAGCAGGCAGATTAACGGAAGCCAAGATAAATTAACTGGGCCATCTTGACCTCAGGTTTCCTGAATAGAATTGGGTAATTTTCCACAAGACTCTTCATCAAACATACCAAATTCTAGTCAAACCTAAAATGTCCTAAGCAAGAATACAAGATGGAGGAAACTCTGCACTGTCTTGCCCTGTCACAATTATAACCATCACCCCAAAAGTCTGATACCTCAAACCAATAATCTTGGCTTTTCTGCTAGAGTTTTAGTTGACAGACATACAGATTAGGGACTGCCCTTAGGTAAAACTTGTGTAAACATTCATCCTAGCCACTGCAAATCCCTTCTATTAAGTGACATGCCCCTTTCCATTCTGTCTGCTGTTGGTCACTTTACAGGATCTTCAAAAAGTTCATTTTAAGCTACTCTGAAGCCTGAACTTAGGAAGCCATGTCTTGACATTTCTGATGTGCACAGTAGGGTAGACATTGTTCTGTATCTCCCCTGGTCTCTAGTAGCTGCGGTGTCATTTGCCTGATGTCCATTTTGAAGGAAATATTAGTATTTTCCTACTGAGAGTGGACAGAAAACTGAGCCATCATCTTCTATTTTAAACATTTGTATTTGATTTAGAATTTTATACAAACAGACAAAAATTGCCTGTACTTCATTCTGGCCCACTCCCCCAGGTTAGGAGAATATTTGGAGACATGTGCTGCTTCTCTCTACCTCGATCCCTAGTGGTGACATCCGAGGTAGGAAGTCTGCCCGCTGTCTCTTCTGTGGTCTTCTGTGATAACAAAGCAGGTGCTGGCATCAGTAAGCTAGAAAGAAGTGACTCACTTTTGGTAATCATTCCCCCATGAGACACCATCATAAGTCATAACAATCACGTGCCCCTGCATTGGAACGCCCAAGCCTCTGCTGTTGCATGTGGGCAGGGCACAGCAGTGGGTGGCTCTCTCCTATTCTGAGGTCTCCTGGAGGTGGGGTTGGAGTCAGAGTTATATAGTCATAGCACCTGTGCCATTTCTGAGTGCGAGTGGGCTTCTAGCATGGGGGCGGGGGGAGTGATTTGCTCTTTCTGCCCCCTTGATCTGCTCTGAGTCAGAGGGCCTCCTGACATTAGCCCAGCTATATGCACACAGCGTAATTGCCGTGGTTCTCAGTCTGCATTGTCCTTTTCAGATTGCTAAGCAGCAGTGTTCTATGCCTGAAGGCTGGGGATCCGTGTGTCAGGTGGGATTTATTCTGCATATGCTACTGCAAGAGAAGCACAATGATAAAAGCAGTCCTGTTTTTAAAATGTTTGTTTCCACAGTGCAAAGACTGGGCTCTTGAGAATGTGGAGATGTAATATCTAAGCTTGCCAGGGGTAAACCTTGTGTTGTGTTGATTTGGCCTCTAGATGGCTGGTCATGCTCTCAGATGGTAAGGTGTCCATATCCTACTGGTGATACTCTCAGATGGTAAAGTGTCCATATCCTACTGGAAAGAATCCTGTGGTTTATTGTGAGGACGGAAAAATGACTGTCCCCACTTCCCTAGTTCCCATTTTCTCTTCCTTGTCTGGCTACACTTCCTGATTGGGCCATTTCTGGACCATATTTTCTATCTACTCATTGACTTGTCCTCTGTCCATCACCTGCCTTCTCTGTCCATCACCTGCCCTCTCTATCCATCACCTGCCCTCTCTGTCCATCACCTGCCCTCTCTGTCCATCACTCTCCCTCTCTGTCCATCACCCACCCTCTCTGTCCATCACCCGCCCTCTCTGTCCATCATTCACCCTCTGTTCTTCACAAAGTCTAGCCCTAGCAGCAGCCTCCACTGGCTCAACGTGGTCTTTCCCCACTCTCTGCTGAATTGAAGACCACAGCAACAACTCTTACAACACAGTTGCTTTCCTTTTTTCTTTCCTGCCCTGATGGGGAAGGCAAATCCACTCATCCACTTGACCGTCATTTAGTCTAAGCACTATATCATAGGAATTGTGGATCACTGATATCCAGAAACACAAGTGTTGCACGTGATTGTTCTGAGACGCATCGTACCTAACCCAGCACAAATGTCAATGTGACAAGTGCTTTGATGTGGACCAGGTGGATACTAGAAGGATGTGTAGAAACACCCAACATAAACAGGTGAGAACCAGCCAAGGCTTCTGGGAGACATCAAAGTCTGAGGGTACTTCCAAGAAGAGAGGGTTCAAGTGGGAGGAGTTGCCTTCCTCACTCCTGTGACTGACAGCTGCCCAGGAGAGACTCCAACTCTGCCCCACTCCCACCCTCCTCACTTGGGAGAATATCATACCGGGTGCAAAGTGAGCAATAAACTAGTTGAAGAAATATAAATCTTCCATAACTTAAAATGTAATAAATTATTTACATGTTTTTTCTTAACGGAGAGTCCATTTCACCCATGGAAATGCACTCCCCAAAGGATTGTATACACCAATTATGATGCCTTATACACAGCAATAGATAACTCAGGAACAGCCAATTACACATGCACAACCCTAAAGCTGGTCCCTACTAAGATAGGGGGTTCACCTTTCTCTCTCCCAGTGTGTGTGTGTGTGTGTGTGTGTGTGTGTGTATGCATGTGATGTAGGTCATGAAACTATGAGAGGAGCACGAAAGGGGAGGAGGGTGACTTCACAGAAGGAGGCAGAGCAAGAGAGGGTGACAGAGGAAAAGGGAGGACTATTTGAGGGGAGGGAGGGAGCTCGTCAGAGGGGAAGGATGAATGGCGGAGAGCAGAGAAGAGAGACAAGAAATAAAGTGAAGTGTAATTATCTATATGTGTGTGTACGTATGTGCGTCTGAAAACACCGTAATGACATCCACTACTTTGTATGCTAACCTTAAAAATAAGATAGTCTCCCAGAGCAACAAGAATAACACACACACACACACACACACACACACACCGCTTATGAAAGGAATCTTATGTAAAACCACTGACCCTTACAATGTACTAGACGATAAACACCTCCCCATCCAGTCAGAGCTCTCCTACCATACATTGGAACAGCCGTGCTCTCACAGGACACATTTACCAAATGAGTTCCTGTTGTCGAGCACTCTGGAAACTTACAAATGTCTGTGATCTTAGTCTTAGAAAGGACTGGAAGCTGTGCAGCACCTTTCTGGCTTTTGAATTTTGTGCCTGGTGATTCTCTTTTCAATAGAAGTCTCACCATATAATATCGCACCCTATAATATCGGCTGGCCTTGAACTCAAATCCTCATGCCCCAGTCTTCTGTGTGCTTGGGTCATGGCCAGTGCCATGTCCAGGCCTACCTAATTCCTTCTTAAGTTAAATGTGAGACCCGGTCATCACACTTCCTTTAGATGATAAAATAAAAGAGGTTTTCTTATACATTTTAAAGAAATTCAATTGTGAAAGCAGGGGAAAGCATTATGAATTTTCATAAAGCTAGTTAACGAACACCTCTTTTTTGAAAGTATTTTATTTTATTTTTAATTAATTAACTTATTTAAAAAACTATCTTTTCTCATTTTACATACCAATCCCAGTTCCCACTCCCTCCCCTCCTCCTGCTCCCTCCACCTTCCCTGCCCCCCATCCACTCCTCAGCAAAGGTAAGGAAGACTTCCCATGCGGAGTCAACAAAGTCTAGCACATTGCTTTGAGGCAGGACCAAGGCCCTCCCCATGATATCTAGGCTGAGCAAGGTGTCCCTTCAAAGAGAATGGGTTCCAAAAAGTCAGTGCACGCAGTAGGGATAAATCCTGGTCTCACTGCCAGTGGTTCCACAGTCTGCCCCAGCCATGTAACTGTCACCTACATTCAGAGGGACCAGTTTGATCCTATGCTGGTTCCCCTGCTGTCAGGCTGGAGTTGGTGGGCTCCCATTAGCTCAGGTCAGCTGTGTCAGTGGGTGTCCCCATAATCTTCAACTTCTATGATGACATTATCATTTGATGGCGTTTCTTTACCAAAACACAATGTTACTATTAACATGTTAATTAAATGTTTAATTTAATTTCATTTAAAATGTTTTCTTAATCTTTTAATCACCTTTAAAAACATAACAGTTCATTAAGTGGAAGTGGCCTCTACGATTTATACAGATGCCAGTCTAGGACCGGTGGCTGTGCCGAGCTCTCTCTGCCTCACAGCAAGACAGCCGTTCTCTCTCACAGCCAGGCTGTTGCGGACCACAGTCAACCCCGAGTGTAATTGTTCTGCAGAACAGCGACACCACAGCACTCCCTGGCTGCTTCTGCAGACCTCCACACGTCAGGGCAGCCGGGAGGATGCCTCTGCACAGAAGGTCGCTGTTTACCGCCCTGCCCTCTAGCGGTCCCACACCGACTTACACGCATTCATTTATCCCCCCCCCCCCCCCGCCCCTTCCTGGCTTTCCCCATTTCTGTCATTGCCACCCCGCACAAACATTCTGGCGCACATACATTCTGGTGGCACATAGGGAAACTTCGCCTCTCTTCTGCCATTTCTCTTGATGTGGGACCCTCCGTGAACTCTGTAGAGGAATAATGGTGTCTGCACAGAGTCATTTGCTGGTAGTACCTGGAGATCACCTTGTTCCAGTGTCCACTTGCCACTGCCTTAGGGGTAACTGGAGGTCCTTCCAGACCTTTCTCTCTACACTGGGACCCTTTAAGGGCTGAAGTTTGGGGACAATTAGCAATTCCCAGTCTGAAGGCTTTCTGTTTTTGCGGACAGCTCCCTTGGGATGAGAAACCCTCCCTCTTTACAGATTTTTAGTGGGCCAGCTCTCCTCCCCAGCTTATTGCTGTGGTCATGTATGGCAATTTTCAATCACTTTTCTTAGAAAAACTTCTACCTTGGGTTTATTTAAGGCATTTTAAACTACATTCTTGACAAATTGCTAGTAACCATTAGAGTTAATGTGAGCAGGATTATTTGTGGCCTCATGATTCCTATTCTAGTTTAGAACATCATAAGAAATCAATCTAAACTTATTGCATGGAATAGGTTTATTGCCATAGAATATGGACATGTTTAAAAACATGTCAACCCTTGAAATTTTGATATGTATCTGTGTGTATGTAGGTCATAGGGCTCAATCTTCTGAAGGTATCAATGTGTGGGAGCAAGAAATGACTCTATTTCCATCTTGACTCAAGGTCAAAGTTCAAGTTTGTCAAGACCAAAACAGGATGTTTGGCCACAGGCGTGGGTACTAGATGTCTTGCTCCTCAAGATCAAATATCAGGATGTTTGCTTAAGCGCGTGGTTACTAGATGTTTCTAGAATTAAGGATGCAATTATGCTTGTTCCTTTCTTGTATCACAGGAAGGAAGTCTAACGCCCTCCCCTTTTTGCTTTGAGTATAAAATGGCTAAAGAAATAAACTCGAGGCTGCTGCAGTGCTCACTACAGCCCTCCCGACTCTATCTTCTGTCTTTGTCTCTCTCTTTTCTCACTTCTCACTCCTTTCCAGGCACGTTCGACAGGGCGGCTGGTCCCGCCATGAATGGAGTTCTTGAAGGCCCAGGTTCAACCACGGAGAACAAGTTATAAAGGGTTTACCTCATGTATGTGTCTGGCTCCCTTTCTGATTCTCTGCCATAAAGATATGTGACCAGGGGACTTTCTCCAGAACAAAATCTTGTTCTAGTTATCAGAATCCTCAGCCAAATAAACTGCTTTTATCAGCTTCAAGCTTTATTATAGCAGCACAAGAAGTCCTCCTAAATTCAAATTAGCCATCATTTAGGTTTTCTCCTCAGTGTTTGTTTCTTTTATCTTAGTCAACTATTTATAATGACATTACTGACAACATGAACTTGTGCGCCTTGGAGAACTCACAGGCGATTAATATAAGTTTGTTGATTCTTTAAAATTGTAAAGAACCCCCATGAATATCTTGTTGACGTTCATCTGGTATGGAATTTCTTAATCTCTAGTACGTTAATAACTGAAATAATTTATATTACTGATG
This sequence comes from Chionomys nivalis, assembly GCF_950005125.1. NCBI lineage: Eukaryota > Metazoa > Chordata > Mammalia > Rodentia > Cricetidae > Chionomys > Chionomys nivalis. The sequence goes on from NC_080099.1 coordinate 12,884,556, forward strand.
TGGGATGCTCTTCTTTAGACTGTGAATATGTTTTATTACCATTGGTTTATAAAGAAGCTGATTTGGTCAATAGCCAGCGAGAACAAATTCAGGCAGGAAATCCAAACAGAGATACAGGGAGAAAAAGGTCAGAGTCAAGGAGATGCCATCAGATGCCAGAGAACCAAACATGAGGTAAGGTAGGATCACAGTCACATGACCATATATAGATTAATAGAAATGATTAATTTAAGATGCAAAAGCTAGTCAATAAAAAGCCTGAGCCATCAGTCAAACAGTTTGTAATTAATATTAAACCTCAGAATAGGTACTGGAGAACTGGAGGGTGGGAGAGACCTCCAGTTACATATTACCTTGAAGGTATTAGTAGCTCCTTCCTTGTTATCACAGAAGTTTATCAGGAGGATACATGCAAAGATAACTAACTGTCCTAGCTAGGGTGAGCATTGCTGCTGTGAAACACTATGACCAAGACAACTTGAGAAGGAGAGGGTTTCTTTGACGTATACATCCACATCACCATGCATGTCAAGTCAGAACAGGAATTCCAACAGAGCAGGAGCCTGGAGGCAGAGCCCATGGAGGGGAGCTGCTTACTGGCTTGCTTCCCATGACTTCCTCAGCCTTCTTTCTTACAGAACCCAAGACCACCAGCCCAGGGATGGCCCCACCCGCCATGGGGGGGCCCTCCCCATCAACCACTAATTAGTTAAATGCCCTGCAGGCTTGTCTACAAACTAGTCTTATGGAGGCATTTTCTCAATCCCTTCTCTCAAATGACTCTAGCTTGTGTCAAATTGACATAAAACTGTCTAACACATTAACTCTGAAGAAAAAGCTAAGCCTATCTTAGTTCCATTTGGGCCTACAATTGTTCTTGCCAGACTTAACAGTACTGTTTGGTAGTGTAGCCAGCTGGGAGCACATCAGCTCCCCATGGGCCCTCTGCTGTCTTCTTGCTTCCTTCCCAAGGACTCCTAACTCTGCCTCTCACTTCTTATCATGCTGAGCAACGTGGATGAGTCTGGAATTTAGCTTGGAGGCTGCCTTCATGTCCTGAAAGCTGGGCTGGTCACCAGTGATCTAAGAAATAGCGCACCATGCCCGTCTGCACTCTATGAGCTACCATACAGTTCATGAACTGGGCAAGGGGCTGGAGATTGAAACACACAAAGACTCACAGAGACACGAGCCATCCTTGATGCCAGAATGCTCACTTTATTGTGTTCAGGGGCAGCTTATATCGGGATAGCCACGCCCCAGCCAAACCCACCAGAAATCACTCCCCTGCCATCAGGAATTCCCGAGGGTTTTGTGCTCAGAGCAGCTGCAGGCTGTTTCAGAGCAGAGGAAAACAAGTTTTATACAAGAAATTTAGGATCTGGGGGTTCACTGCTTCCAACACTAAGGTTGCACAAGACACCTTCCTGCACTGTTGTCAGTGCTCCAAAATGCCACAGGCCAGAGAGCAGGTGGCAGAGGACCTGTTGGAGGGGATGAATAAGAGGCAAGATCATGTTGTCTTAGTTAACGTGACTTCTGCTGTGAAGAGACACAATAACTGCATCAACTCTCCTAAAGGAAAACATTGAGTGTCGTGGCTTACAGTTTCTGAGGTTTAGTTCATTATCATCGTGGTGGGGTATGGCAGCATGCAGGCAGACATGACGCTGGAGCTGCGAGTCCTACATCTTGACTGCCAGGCAACAGGAACTAAATTGAGATACTGGGCATGGCTTGAACATACATGAAACCTGAAAGCCCGCCTTCACAGTGACACACTTCCTCCAACAAAACTACCTACTCTAAGAAAGCCACATCTCCCAATAATTCCACTCTCTTTGGGGGCCATTTTCTTTTAAACCACATTCCACTCCTTGGCCCCCAAAAACGTGTAGCCATATCATAATGCAAAAATGCATTCGGTCCACCTTCAAGAGTCCCCATAGTCTATAACAAGTCTTGAACTTATTTAAAAGTCTAAAGTTCAAAGTCTCTTCTGAAATTCAATGTCCTGTAAAATCAAAATTAAAAAACAGAACACATACTTCCAACATAAAATGGCACAGGATATACATTACCATTCTAGAACATAGGGAAGAGAGCATAGTGAGGAAATACTGGACCAAAGAAGACCAAAAAACAGCTGGGCAAACTCCAAACTCTGTATCTGCATGTCTGATGTCAAAACACTCTTCGGATCTCCAACTTCTTTCAGCTTTGTTGAGTTCAACAAACTTCTTTCTCTTTGAGCTGTTCCCACTCCCTGTTAGCAGCTCTCCTGAGTGGGTATCCCATGGCTCTGTAATCTCCAACATTTTGCAATCTCCAAGGCAATCCAGGCTTCACCTTCACAGCTTCACACAATGGCCCCTCTGGGCCTCTATTCAGGGACACCTTGATACATGCCTGGCCTTAGTGGTTTTCCTTAGTTGCAGAGTCAAATTCCACATCTTTCTTCTATCCTTAACTTCAAAAGCAAAACCATGTGACCAAAGTTGCCAACTTCTGCTGTTTCCTGCAACATTGCCCCCTTGCTCAGTTACATCTTCATGAACTTTCTGGTTTTGTTTTTTTTTTTATGATTACCTTCACTGCCTAAGCTTGGCTGTCTTTATACTTGCTCCATTGAGCACGAACTCAAACTCAGAGATCTGCTAGTTTCTGCCTTCTAAGTACTGGGATTAAAGATTGTGCCACCACAACTGGCTCTAAGCTTTTCCTTACTTTCTTTTCACAAGTTGGAAACTTAGTTGGGTGGGATTTTGGCCTAAAATTAGCACTCCCTTTATTCCATGTTTTAATCTGTTTATCTCCTTGACAGGACTTAGTTCCATTTCACTTTCTGGTTATCCTTTTTCTCAGAATTTATATTTTGTAATTTACCCTGCTCGGCTTGCTCCTTTTCATTAGAAATCCTCACTAGCGTTACCACTAATAACCACACGACAGAGTCTCCACTAGGCTGCTTTGGGATTGCCTCTGCCAATGGAATTAATCCAAAACTCTTCACTTTAGCTCAGGCAGACTCTTCAGACAAGAGCAAAAGGCAGATACATTCTTCACCAAAATATTACAAGAATGATCTCATGGTCACATACTAATATTCTTTTCCACTGAAACCTCTTGACCCAGGCACCCAAAGTTCAAATCAAACTCAACTCACATTCAAATCACACTACATGTCTTCCATGCTTTTACTAGGATGGCCTATTAAGCAACACTTGAAGTGGTCAAAAGCTTTTCTAACCCACAGTCCCAAGGTCCATATTACTTCAAACAAAAGCCTAGTCAAGCCCATCACAGCAATACCCCACTCCCGGTACCAACTTCTGTTTTAGAGTTTTTATTTCCGTGCAGAGGTACTATGGCAACTTTTAGTGAGACCTGTCCAACACTGGTCTCATCTAAATGGGGTGGGATGTTTGTAGGTTCCAGCTGATGTCTACCCTTGGAGAAGGCAGGCCAGTGACAGAGAAACCCCACACCTAAATGTTTATGTCAAGGTACCCAGTGTTCAAATGTAATCAGTCACTTAATTTTTCTTCAGTCTTCACGTTTTTCATTCATGTTTCTGTGGGTTGAAAGCCCAGCCACCTGCTCACTGTTGCACTTACTATCTAGTTGTGCTGAAAGCCTTGCCTGGCATCCCATTTTAACAGTCAAAATAACCCTATGAGACGTTAGCCTTCCGCTACAGAGAGGAAAGGTAGAGGGGTGGGACATCAATTTCCTGAGGTCATATGACTTGTAAGGCTGAGAGCTGGGATTTGAATCCAGCCATTACTAACTTCAAAATCCATGTCTTTAACTAATGAACTTACTGTACACCAAATGAAATTTAAGATTCACCCCACTAAGAAACAGACACCGGATTTTAAAACACATCTAAAGCCACTCCCACCTTCATTCTAGTGTGGTTTGGGGTGGGGGTGTTAGCGGGGGGCAGGTAGAAATAGTAAACACATGCCAATGTCAGCTAGCAGTAACAGCTGTGGAAAACGTACAGCAACCTAAAATACAGAATGGAGGATGGTGGTTTGAGACAGTATGGCCGGGGAAGACCCTACTAGGGAGAGAGGTGTCATCTGACTGAGAAGATATGGAGGAAAGTCACATGAGATACCAGGATGACATGGGGCACATGGAGGCCACAGGGAAGGGGAACTGCAAAGGTCTTTAGATATGGGATACTTGGGTGAGTGTGCATCAAAGCCAGAGAATGCTGGGGCCTGGAGGCCTCGGCAGGGACAATGAATTTGATTCCAAGTGTGATGGAAAACCTTTTAAGGGCTTTTGGCAAAAGAATTAACATACCAAGAAGAGCCAATAATAAAATATCCTCTTCCCTCTGACTCCCACTCTGGCTTTACCTTGCAGAACGTTCTCTGGATATGTGCGGTCCTCCATGTGGCCCCTTTCAGCTTTGTTAACCACCAATGCTGCATGCTAAAAGTGGCATGCTCTCTTCCCCCTTTGCTTCTGAGCTGTCTGTGGCTGCTGGCCTGGCAGTGCCCAGTCATTCCTCATCTGTCACCTGCAGAACTGCCATTCATCCTGCGTTTTGCCCAGATGCCAAGGATCAATTGGAGGCTTTTCTGAAATTTCTGGGTCAGAGTTAGAAAATTCTTTGCTCTTAGCTTCTGCATAATAATTCTTGTGCTAAACCTGAATTCCCCGCTCATCTCTCCAGTTATAAAAATTTCATAGTACAACAATATATGAAAACAGAAAACAAATTGACCATAATTCTATCCCAGTACTGTCACCCAGAAGCAAACATGCTGTCCTACTAGGTTCTAACCTGATTATTATCTGTGCATCATATGTGTTGTTCTATTGATTTTCCCTTTTTAATAACGTTATTCCATAAGTGGTTTTTCTGATTCTGGAAGATGGCCCAGCAGCTGAAGATGATTGCCACCAAACCTGGTGACCTTGATTTGATCCCTAGGCCCACGTGTGGAATGAAAGAAGCAGCTCCTGCAAGCTGCCTCCGACCTCTGTGTGTGAGCCATGTCATGTGTGCACATGTACACCCATACAATAAGTAATAAAACATTTAGAAACCTTTTTATTATAGAAAATATCTAACATAAAAATAACAGAAAACAGTGTAATAAATTCCTGTGACCCCATCACCAACCCAATTTTCATTATCACCTCCTACCAGCCTCCAATCAAGATTATTTTAAGGCAAATTTCTGATGTGTTATTTCAACTATAAAATTTTTCTCTATGTTTATCTGAAACCACAGTTCTGAACTGGGGATATATCTCTGCCAGGAAGTTACAGCAATGTCTGGAGATATTTTTGGTTGCTAGGACTATGAGGGGGAAGGTGTTACTGGCGTCTAGAAGGCAGAGACCAGAGATGTCACTAAGCAGCCTATGATGTACAAGACAACCCCCAAGAAAGAGTGCTCTAACCCAAAATATTGCTGATGCTGAGGTTGCAAAAGACTGCTTTAAAAGACGAAGCTTCTATTAAAATCTTTAGTATTATGTACATGCAGAAAGCTCACAGACCAGACGTGAACAGTATCTGTGCACTAACCACACAATCTGGACAAGATACATTACGCTGTCCCACCCAGAAGCCCCTCTGATGGCTCCTCCAGGTCCCCTTCAGCAGACAGGTGCTTTGAAGTCTGCACACTACAGAGGAATGTGTGGCCCTTGTCCATCTCCTAGATTAACAGTGAGGTGTAGTGATAATTCATTTGTATTTTAATAAATAAACCTTGCCTGAAGATCAGAGAGCAAAACAGCCACCCTGGTCAGTCTTACAAGCCAGGCAGTGGTGACACACCCCTTTATTCCCAGTAGCCACACTAATTTACCATAGAAACCAGGCAGTAGTGGTGCACGCCTTTAATCCCAGCACTAGAGAGGATTATAAAATGGGAGGAGACAGCTCTCAGGCTCAGTCTCACTCTGAGGATTCCTGGAGGCAGGATCGCCATTTCAGACTGAGGTAAAGGTAAGAACCAGTGGCTCGTTTTTTGTTGGTTTTTTTTTTTTTTTTTTTTTATTGACCTTCATGTTGAACCCCAATATCTGTCTCTGGGTCTTCATTAGTTGTGCTACACTGAAGTGTTGGGATATTCTCTGGCAATGTTGTTTTCTGTGCCTAGGGTAAGCCATGTTAGATGGTTATGATGATGTGATTTATGTAGGAGTTTTGGGGGCCTTCTAGAAGGCACTGGAGATTGGGGGCCTCAGAGAGTTCAGCCATACCTCTGTATTCAAATACCACAGACATCTTGGACACTAAGGCTTGGGAGAGTTTGTGTGGATGAGTTTGCCACACAGGAAATAAGGCCCCTCCTTCCCGACAACCCCAGTGACAAAATATGACGGAAACTTTGCCTGGTTTTGCATAGACTCTGCCTTGTGCATACATCTCACTGCTGGTGTCAGTCTGTGCCTGTGACCCTGAATGCAATGGCTTCATTGCAGTGTAAGGCTGGTGAGTCACTGGACCCAAAAGAAGCTTTGGGGATCCTAAAAGCCTTCTACTTTTAAGGCCTCTGTTTTGAAAACTACTGTTCATTCTACTGGAATGATTTCCTCTCTCCTCCACCAAACTAATGCCTACCAAGTCATTCAGGTGAGGTAAATCTAATCAATCTATGTTCCCAGCCATGGAAACATTAATTTGTCATGCAAATCCTTTTTCCTTGGTCATATGCTCTAACACAGAGGTTCTCCACCTTCCTAATGCTGTGACCCTTTAGTATAGTTCCTCACGTTGTGGTGACCCCAAACATAAAGGTATTTCATTGCTATTTCATGATTGTAGTTTTGCTACGATTGAGAATCATAATGTAAATATCTGATATGCAGAATATCTGATATGAGACTCCTGGGGGACTCACGATCCACAGGTTGAGATCCATTGCTCTAATATATTCGAGTTTTTTGTCATAAACACACACACACACACACACAGCCTTACACCCTTTTTGCTGTGTTCTGTTTTCCATTGTCTCACCAAGTCAGATCATGCCACCATTATGTTGAGTTCCAGCCACAGATTCTACTGTATCTAAAATTAATAAATTACCGCCTAAGAAAAATGTGGAAATCTCTGGTTGGAGCCATAAAAGTAGAGCCATAAAGAGATTTGCATCCCAAGAAACAGAATGCCTCTGGCCCAAAGCAGCCCATCACCAAGTATACAACCTCCTGCTCAAGGACAGAGGACACTCAAGTGTCACTCTCATTTACTATTTGTGACGTATATCTCTCTAGGTCCCTGGCTGACCTGGGGCTCATGATCCTCCTGCCTCAGACTCTAAAGGGTTGAGAGTACTGTTTTCATCCCCCTCCCCAAGCCATTTTTCTGACTAGTGTCTGTGTTCCCCAACAGTCTAAGTCTATCTCAGTGGGAAAGACTCAAGTTTGCCAGTGGAGCCAGTGTACCCTCCTATGTGAGAATGTTCTCCACTCCCCCCACCTCCATCCCCCAGAGAGAGCAAAGGGCCAAGTGTTCTGGTGAACTAAACTGGTCAAACAGCTGGCTTCTGGTCCCAGTTCAAACCTCACCAGGACGGCCTTGGCTCTGTTAACCACTCCTGGACATGAGGTTCTTGATGTTTCCAGATAGAGAACACTGACGGGTCTATGATAGCCTTATCTGTAATCAGATTTTCCTTTGGGCCTCCAGCTCCTAAAGAACGACAGAGACTTATTATTAATTATGAAAGCTTGGTCTTAGCTTAGCCTTGTCCCACTAGCTCTAATAGCTTAAATTAACCCATTTTTAAAAATCTATATTCTACCACATGGCTTTTACCTCTCTCTCTCATTCTGTGTGTTCCATGTCTGCATGGGGTCTACTGTGAGCCTCTTCCTCTCTCTGCCAGGAAGTCTCGCCGATCTCTCCTGCTTAGCTATTGGCCGGTCAGCTTCTTATTCCACCAGTCACAGCAAACCTCTTCATACTGCGTGCAAATATGCCTCAACACTTATCTCAGGGCCATTTGAAATTTCTTTATTGCATAAATGACTTCCTTTTGTTAAGCTGCCCTCCTACACTGACAGGAAGAATAATTTACAGACTGTTACGAGTCTGGGTTTTGTGACAGAAAAATGGGCGACTGCTCCGACTCTGTGGGAGAGGGAGAAAGCCTCTGCAGCCGCTCACCACCATGAGCCAGCTGGATTCTGGGGGATTCTGGGCTGAACATTTTTGCAATTTAATTAAGATGAGTTACATAAAGTACCATTTGGCCTGGTCTGCTTTCTTGCAAAGGTACAGAGACTTTCTGCCTTTTCGCCTTCAAAATGGAAAGCGGAAAGGAGCAGATTTAAATTTAAAAAATAAACTTTTACTAGTTGGAATAACAAAAGATCAAGTGGATGGATAGATTTTGGACATTAACACTCCCGAAGGGAAAGTTGCCCCCTGATGTCTTTACTGCGGCCTCTTGTTCAGCGGGGCCAAGGTGACCAAGCAGCCAAGTAAGGCCCTGACATTTAAACAGTGTGCAGGTGCCGGATTCGGAGGAACAGTGGCTTTGAGGAGGTGCCTTCGGGCTGCTGGAGCACTGCCATGGCAACCTCTGCAGGGAAGAGTGCGTGGGCAGCGGGGCTGCGCCAGCATCCAAGTTCACGCGGTGTGAGCTCATCCGCCTGTATGTCTCGCGTGGGTCACGCTTGCTTGTAAAGCCTCACATTCCCCGAGGTGTGCAGTCGCATATCGTTACATCAACCATCCCCAAGCAGCTGCGAATTGGTACTTTGGGCAAGAACAAGGAGTAAAACTGAACAAATTTATCAGCGAGGGGGACAGGAAAGAGTGCACACAAGCCCACGCTACACAAGCGAAGCTAAGAACCAAACGGCGCCTTACGAGCTCCAGAGCCCCACAGGCATGCGATTTATGGGGCGGTATCCAGATCAGTAATAGCTTCTGTGGGACTGGAACGTCAAGAGAATTGGATTCTGTCCTCAGGTAGAACAAAATTGAGAGGTCTTTTCAGCTTGGTAATTTCGTTTCGGTTGCGGAAGATTCAAAGTGACTAAATTTATTCACAATTTAGTGGCTTCATTTTGTACCATCAACTATGTTCTCGGAATCTTTAAAATATCCCTGCCCTGTTTAGCTGAAAATCAGGGAAGGGAGTCCAGGGAAAGAGAGCGCAGACGATGAAGAAGTGCGAGAAATGTCTGGGGCATGCTTCTCTCTGCCAGAGATTTAGACACTGGCATTCAAGGAAGCGAGAAGGAAATATCGTCAGGGAAGACAGAAGGGAGAGCACGTGCGAAGGCCCTGGGGGCAGAGTTGCCCTGGAATTTTTAGCAGAGAAAGAGGGCACTGTGTTGAGCATAAAAGACTGGAGGGTACCGGGGCCTAAGAAGGACAAATTAACCCTCCTGCCGAGACTCAAGGATCTAACAGGCATAAAGATTGTGCAGTAGATAGCTTCAGTAAAACAGTGTTTCCTAGACAAAAAAGGGCAGGTGCACATCTATGCGTAGTGACTGTGACGGCAAAAGACCCTCACAGGCTCACTCCAGACAGTCTCAGCGTGAAGCCGGGAAAGTCAGCTGTGAGATCTCACCGGGAGCTGAGGAACTATTGGCATTTATTAGCTGTCTGTGGAGGCAGAGGCAGGGGTTTTCTCTAAGGGCACAACCCCTGGCAGGTTGACTACACTTCAGGGCAGACCCCGCTCCCAAGAGTGGATGGGAAATACAAACTGGACTAGAGGAAGGAAAGAAAGAAAAAATGAGAAGATGGGTGCGTGGGGAGGGTGGGTGTGGGAAGAGTTGGAGGAGCGGTGAATAGGACCCAAATGCATTGTAGGGAACTGTCAACAAATTAATGAAAATATTTTAAAGCTCCGATCCCTGGGGACCAAGTCCAGTAGTGACATGCAGGTTAATCCTGTCTAGCTTGTGCCTAGTCGATGCTGACTGATCTGTGACATGTGGATGCTGGACACCGAGCATACAACAGTCGCCGGAAGAGACTTAGAGCTTATTTATTCTATTGATCAAGACGGTAAGTGGACTGGCTGTCAATTTCAGTTCTAAAGTGCCCGGGATCAAGGACCAGAGCCAAGTGCCCTGCAGGTCAACCATTCTGCTACTGTGGCCTCATGTTCTATTCAGTAAACAGCCCACCTTCCTCTGGGAATGAAAGGCTGAGTCCAGGTTTTATCCAAGCTGGAATCCCAGGCCTGTCACTGACACAGGGAATCTCATTTCCATTTTGGTTTCTCTCCTCTGAACCTTCAACCAGCAGAGAATGCCCCCCCCCCGCCTTTTTGTGCACTAGTGTTTTGCCATAGATGCTGGGTCCCCTGGAACTGGAGTTACAGACAGTTGTAAACTGCATGTGGGTGCTGCGAGTTGAACCCAGGTCCTCCAGAAGAGCAATCAGTGCTCTTAACCACTGAGCCATCTCTCCAGCCCCAAAGGCAGTACTTTTATTAATAGTGTCTTTGGGATTTGTGTGTGCATAGGCAACAGCTAAGTGGGAGGTTCATGGTAAAAGCACACCATCCCCGCCCCCATCGCCACCCAAGTCCCGCCCTAGCCCCAACCCAACCCTACCCCAGCCCCAATCCCACCCCCAGCCTTAACCCCACTCCCAGCCTCAACCCCAGCCCCAACCTCACCCCCAGCCCTCCCTCCACCCCACTCCAGCCCCAGCACAGGCATAGGATCTCTTATTTCTTGGCTGCTTCATGTTCGCGAGAGCTAGGAATATTGGCATTACCTGGGTGCCTGCTAGAACTACATACTCTGACTCTACCCCAGATCTTACTAATTAAGAATTTTAATAAGACTCTCATACTCTCATGGGCACATTAAAGTTTAAGAAGCACTAACCTGGGTTTGGCAAGCATTAAATATTAAATATCTTAGTGTTAGACCACCCCTAAGACCAGATATCAGCCACCCAATTGAAACCATGACCGCAATCACCTCCAGCTGCTCAGCCAGCACGTAGACCGCCGTGTTTCTGCACTACACAAATGCCAGTAGGTTCAGCCTCCTCCAAAATGAAGTTCCTTTCCCACTCTACACCATATTCCAAAGAAGTTTCAGAATAAAAGTGAGCCTTCTCTTGTGTGTCCCTTGCTGTGCACATCCCTTCCTGACTTTGTTCTTTTACATCCTAGTCAGGAGCCTGAGAACCAAGGGAGGAATGTGGCTAAATCAAGTTCAGAGATGATGACCTTCAAGCTAAGGAGTGAAGAGATAGAACAAAATGCAGAGCCTCTCTAGGAAAGCTCAGAAGACACTGAAAAACAAAACAAAACAAAACAAAAAAACAAAAAACAAAAAAACAAAAAAAGACCAAAAAAAAAAAACAGCAAGCTGGAAAGAACACTCAGCGGAAGAATGATGAATCACTGGAGGAGCCAAGTGTCAGCAACTGAAGGAAGAGGAGACGGCTCGGAAGCAGGTCCCAGGAGCGCAGGGAACTCTCCTGAGGAGAGGAACCCATCGGATGAAGATGGCCTTGGTGAGCAGGATCTGGTCCAGCATGGTGGAAAGAAAGACTGAGGAAGGAGGGGGTGATTCAGTAGCATAGTGAGGCTTAGCAATCACATCCCACCATTTCTTCACAGAGGTACTCTCTTGAGGTCAAAATTTTCCCAACCCATTCCCTTCATATCTTAAACACACCTCCCTCTTCTCCTAGAACCTGTCCCTCCCATATATATTAAGTCATTCTGCCCACTGCATAGTTCCATTTCACTTCCTTCAGGGCACCTAGTCTTTTTGCTAAGTCTTAACTTGTAATTTTTGCTTTTAATTTTAATACTAATCATGACTTGACAGTAAAACATTGAGATTTATATAGAAACAAATTAACTGAAAAATGAGTGGTGTCTTGCGTCTTTTTTGGTGTGTACATCCCTCCTGAGTTTGTCTTCTTGAGACAACCCAGTCACTAGCCCAGAACGTGGTTAAGTCACAAGCAGAATCAGCTCACTTGGTCTCAACTATGTAGGGATTTATGGGGCCCCTATAGCAAGTTAGGGGTAGCTTTATCGGGAGGAGAAGGAACAGTTCCTCTTGCTGAGTTTGCAAAGTGCTAGAGCTTGAACACGTCCCAGAGTTCATGTGTTGGAAACTGAATTCTCAATGAACCTGACAGCACTGTTAAGAAGTGAGAATTTAAGAGGCAGTTTGGCCCTCCCACATGAATTAATACCATTTTTACAGCAGAGGGGGAGCTCCTGGGGGAGTGGGTTCCTGGTAGAAGGATAAGTTCAGCTATTTTCCTTTCTTGCTACAAGACACATCTTCTACATAGTGTGATACACAGGCTTCATTTCGTGGGCTCCAGACCGTAAGCTACGTAAGTTCCTGTTCATTGCAGATTGCATACCCTGTGATATTCTGTTATGATAGCACAGTACAGCCTGGCAAATGCCTTTGGATCTTCTCGTTGTACCCAGATCTTCACTGCTTCTAACTGATGCCCGAACTTTTACCCAACAATGGATGAATGAAAGAATGGATGTATGTAATTTTTTTTGTTATGATTTGGTGGGTTTTTTTTCTTTTTTGTTTTGAACATGAAGTTGGGTGTATAAGGATGTGGGGAGGACCAGCGAGGACCTGGGGAAGGAGAAAGCTCATGATAAAAAAATATATGATTTGAAACGTTTAATCATTGAAAATCATTTTAAAAATTAATTAATTAATTAATTAATTGGAGAGTAAACCTGCTGTCAAGCTATGCACACACATATACATGCACACATGATGTGGGACAATGGTTTGTACTCTGTCACTTGTATTTTAATAAAACGCTGATTGGCCAGTAGCCAGGCAGGAAGTATAGGTGGGGTGACTAGGCAGGAAGTAGAGGCGTAGTAACAAGAACAGGAGAATTCTGGAAAGGGGGAAGATGCAGTCTGCAGTTGTCACTCAGATGCAGAGGAAGCAAGATGAGAATGCCTTACTGATAAAGATACCAAGCCACATGGCTAACACAGACAAAAATTATGGGCTAATTTAAAATGTAAGAAAGAGTTAATAAGAAGCCTGAGCTAATAGGCTAACCAGTTTATGATTAATGTAGACCTCTGTGAGTTTGTTTGGGACTGAATGACTGCAGGACCAGGCAGGATAGAAACCTCTGTCAACACACACACACGTACTCAAACACACATACACATGCATGCATACCACATACACATGCCAGATGGAAAGAGAAAAAAGCAACCACTTCAGAACAGAAGCCTAGCTTGGTGATGGTGTACTTGCCTTCTGTGTGTGAGGTCTGGGATTCCATTGTCAACACCACAAAAAGAAAAGAAGAGAAGAGAACCACTCCATCTTACTACATGAACCTTGAATAACTTTACTTTTTTTATGTTAGGTATCATTTAATGGCCCAAACCCTACCCTAATAAACACTTTGTTTCATATAATACTGACACTATCTAACAGTATAATGGATACCATAATGTATAATTTTGCTGAATTTTACTGATTTCATCCACAGCAAAATAATTAAATTCAGACTCACACTATCATCATAAAGGTCTACTCCTTTACATTTAGAACAATTGATAAATTAGATTTTTTCCCCTGCTGTGTGCTGGAGATTAAATTCAGGGTCTCATGCATATCAGGCAAGTATTGTGCCGGTGAGCTCTATTTACAGTCTTAAATTAGCATTCATGGAGAGAGAGATAGAGATGAGAGAGAGAGAGAGAGAGAGAGAGAGAGAGAGAGAGAGAGAGAGAGAGAGAGAGAGAGAGAGAGAGACTGATTTATCCTTAGGCAAAAATGTGTCTGTTATGGAAATTTTTAAAAAATATCTTATTAAGGGACTGTGCCGGGTATAATTATGTCAACTTGACACAAGCTACAGCTAATTGAAAGGAGGGAATTGCAACTAAGTAAACACCTCTGTCAGATCTGACTGTAAGGCGTTTTCTTAATTAGTGATTGATGGGGAAGGCCCAGTACATTGTGGGTGGTGTCATCCCTGGTTGGCAGTTCTGGGTTCAATAAGAAAGCAGGCTGAGCAAGCCAGGAGGAGCAAATCAGTAAGCAGCTCACCTCCATGGCCTCTGCATCAGCTCTGGGTTCCTGCCCTGACTTCCTCAGATGATGACCAGTGAAGAAAGTGTAAGCTGAATAAACCCTTTCCTCCCCAGCTTGCTCTTTGATCACAATCTTTCATCACAGCAGCAGAATCCCTAAGACAGATGTTGGTACCAGGATTGTGGGGTGTTGCTATGACAAACCTGATCATGTTGTTTTCGGGAGGATTGTGGAAGGACTTTGGAATTATATGCAAGAAAAGTCATTGAGAGTTTAATGCTTGGTGAACTCTTCTGCAGGAACTTGGAAGATAAGAATGTTGAGAGCAGGGCAGAAGATGGCTTGTGAAGTTTCAGAGGGAAGTTTAAAGACTCTATCTGGGCCATTTGTTATTTTGGATTAAGGTACTGTAGTTCTGGTTAGCTGGGGCTGAAGAATCAGCAGAGATTAACAAGACACCACACTGAGGTGAAGCCTTTGCTTTGCTGGGATACTTGATGCTGCTCCGCTGGAGCTGAGAAATTAGCAATCACTAAGAAGAGACCAGAATCCTTGACATGAAACCTGGGAAGTGTTTCCTGAGAGCACACAGAAGCTGTGTTTCAGAGGTGGCTCAGGTTGTAACTTGTGCTGGCAACTGAACTTCGTAGTATAAAAGCTGCCCAGGTGGTGCTGGTTTTGAAGGCATGAAGGGGGTCACGGAGAGCAGCTGAGGCTTGGCACTGCGAGGCTAGGAGAGGCCATTGGTGAGGGTGCAGCTTCAGTAGCAGTTGAAGGCCCAGGATGGGAAGGGTCATGCAGAGAAGTTGAGGCTTGGCACCACGAAGAGATCCTAGGAGAGGTTATCGGTGGTTGCAGAAGACTCCAGCAGTTTAGAAATGGCAGTACCGTAGGATGGCCACCAAGATCAGCAGCAGGTGTGGGGTGGAGCCAGCTGGAGTCTGGAAAACAAGCTGTGTGTGCTGCAGAGGACAGAGATGGAGCCGTGACCTAAGTAAGCCCCTTGGAGGAGCTCAGAAGATGGTGAGTGAATCCCAGACATTGCATGTTGAGTTATTTACACTTTGGGGATTTTGGTTTTGCTTTTATTTGATTGTGACTGTGCTCTGGTTCTTTCCTTTTGAAGTAAGAAAGTATTTGATTTATTTCTGATTTTACAGGAGCCTCCAGTTGGGAGACTTTGAATTTTAAAAAATATTGCCTATTTTAAAGAGACTGAGGTTTGTTTTTTTTAAGTATTTGAATATTTAAAGACTATGGTACTTTTAAAACTTTGGAAGGTTTACATTGTAATGTTTATTAATGTGTAATCTTGGGACAGAACAAGAAAGGTTATGTATGGCTTAACAGTGTTGTGTTTGTGTGTCAAGTTGACAAGGAGTCTATTGTGCTGGCTCGTTTTATGTCAACTTGATACAAGCTAGAGTTATTTGAAAGGAGAAAACCTCAATTAAGAAAATGCCTGCATAAGATCTGACTGTATTCAAGCGTGTAGAGTATTTTTCTTAGTTAGTGATTGATAGGGGAAGGCCTGGCCTTTTGTGGATGGGACCATCCCTGAGATGGTGGTCTTGGGTTCTATAAGAAAGCAGGCTGAGCAAGCCATCGAGCAACATCCTCCATGGTATCTGCATCAGCTTCTGCTTCCAGGTTCCTACCCTGTTTGAGTTCCTGCCCTGACTTCCTGTGATGAAGAACTGTGATATGGAAATATAAGCAGAATAAACCCTTTCCTTGCTTTTCAGTCATGGTGTTTATCACAGCAATAGAATCCCTAACTAAGTCAGGGACATTGAGCAGTTCCCAAGTTCTTCAGAAAAGCAGAAGAAATATGACCAGGAGCAGCATTCAAATCCTGCTGTAGAAGAGGCCTCAAGTGCTACTTTCAGGGGGCACAGCCTCTTCACCTGGCCCCGCTGATGTCTCCTCTGTTTATCTGAGGCTATGTTTGCCTTAGCTTCTGCCCTTAGCATCTTCAGAGACAGGCTGTGAGTCATATTATCTCCATTCTCGTCTCAATGGATTTTATCATGTTCTGTTTTTCTGTATCACAAACTCTGAGAGTCTGGTGGCTGAAGCAGAGATCACATGCCTATGTGTTAGATGCAAAAGATGTCATGGGAGTTTTCAGTCTTAGTAAGGGGAGGAAAGTCTCCACTGCTCTCAGGAATTCTAAGCTGTGCAATTCCCCAAAGGGGGACCTGTATTCAGATACTAGCCCCATCACAGGTCAGGTGTCAAATATAGACATCAAAGGCAGGAGTGATGAGGCTAAAGAGGTAAGCAGAAAGTTACCAGAACTTCAGGGCTTATTTTCAGAGTTCTTCTGAGGAAGTGGAGAGAGAGACACAGACACAGGGAGAGACAGACAGAGAGACACAGATGGATAGAAAGATGGACGGATAGAGAGACGGACAGACGGATAGAGAGACGCACGGACGGACGGACAGAGACGGATGGACGGATAGGCGGATGGATAGAGAGACAGACAGGATGGAGGAACAGAGATGGACGGGCAGGAGGAATGGATGGAGAGACAGAAGGAGAGACAGAAAGAGAGGCAGAAAGGGGAGAGGCAGACAGAGACCGAGACAAAGAGACAAACAGAGAAAGACTGGGAGAGACTAACAAAGAGACAGACAGAGACAGAGAGATGTTTAGACTGATAGAAAGACAGGCAGATGACTGGACAGAGATGGACAGGAAGAGGGATGGATGGAGAGACAGAGAAGGAGAGACAGAGGAGGAGAGACAGAGGGAGAGATGGAGAGATAGTCAAACACAGAATGAGACAGTGAGAGAGATACAGAGACACAGAGACAGACAGACAGGCAGATAAGGACTAGAGAGACAGAGATGATGAGAGAGATAGAAATGAGGAGAGAGAGATAAGAGAGAGGCAGAGATGGGAGAGAGGCAGAGATGGGGAGATGGAGAGACAAAGAGATAGACAGAGAAACAGAGACAGAGAGACACAGAGACAAAGTGATACACAAGAGACACACAGAGGGACACAGAGACAAAGACACAGACACACAGAGAGACACAGAGAAAGAGACACACAGAGAGACAGACAGAGAGACAGAAAGAGAATGAGAACTCTTGGGATGTTCAGGTCTAGTACCCATAAAAGCCTCTTTTATTTTTGTCAATGCTTTTTTTTTTCCCATGGCACAATCATTTATTCAGCAAACATATTAAATGAAAAATGACAGTGCTGAATACTCGTCATAGAGGTTGAAGAGTCATCAGGAAGTGAAACGTAACAAATCCCTTTCCCCAAACAACTTACACTCAAGAGAGAGAAGTGCATGACAAGCTATGTATCTATGTCAATGGTTTTATAGCATTAGCTGATGCTGGTTGTGAATGCTGTGGCAGACACAAGATGCACATTTCTCAGATCTGAGTCAGGAAGACACTGGATTTGAACTCAGGTTTGCTTGCATATGGAAGGAGCGTGCAGGATTTTTACTAGTCACCCACTGGTGGTTCTAGGAGAGACAGCTGGTGAAAACCCACATGCTCCTTCCTCATGCAGGGCAAACCTGAGTTCAAGTCCAGTGTTTCAGGGCAGGAGATGGCAACAGTCAGACAGTACACATTTCAGGGTTTGTAGATGCTATGATCTTTCTTTCAATCATCAATTTTGGTTGTGATGCAAGCTGTAAAGTAGCCATGTATAATAAATATATCAGTGAGTGGATGGAACCACACTTGAAATAATACATTACTTACGGAAACAGGGGCGCATAATGAAGGACCAAGAAAATAAATTCTGGATTAAGATCCTATGTTTTAATAGTAAGTTCCATATCTAGAATAGCTACTGACTCTAAGATAAGTACTTGCTCTATTGTAAAGCTCCAGAGTCTGGAGAGATGGCTCAGCAGTCAAAAGTGGTTCCTGCTTTTGCAGAGGATCTGAGTTTGGTTCCCATTACCTGAGTCAGATAGCCCATAACTGCCTGTAACTCCAGCTCTGGGGGATCAAGTGCTCCATGGAACCTGCACTCTGTTGAAAATACCTCCATAGATGCGTACACGTACAGATAATTAAAAATAAGTCAGGTGTGGTGGACACACCTTAGCCCCATTACTTTGAAGGCAGAAACAGGTGGATCTCTGGGCACTTGAAGCCTGTTATGTATAGCAAGACTTTGTCTCTAAATAAACACATTCTTTTAAATTCCTAGCAAAGCTCTATATTGCAATTTTAAGCTTCTTTTTAAATCTATATCTTTCGGTAGCATAATTTGGGTCGGCATGAGGTGAGCTGATCTCTGACAACTTAATAAAGGAGAATGGTCCATGAATGAAGGGTTTGGACATATCTACTAGTGTATGTCCAAAGGCCCAGTGAGCAGGTGACTGCCTAAAGACTGTGGGAGATGAGGTTGTTCCTAATCTGCTTCATCTGCATTGTCTTAAGGCAGCAAGGGCTGATAGGAATTCTCCAGCTGTAGAGCCTGGCATGAAGGGCTCTGTGGGGATGCTTTAGGATGAAAATGGGTATGTCTTTTCCCCAGTGGAGAGTCAGATAATCCTAGACAATAAGAAATTTTGACTTGTACAGCAATCATCATGGAATTAAATGTTCTTTAGTAAAAGGAGCAAGTAAATTTTCTCTCTCTCTCTCTTCCCCCCCCCTTTCTCCCCCCCCCCTTCTCTCTCTTTCTCTGTGTGTGTTGTTTTGTTTTGTTTTGAGGTGTGATCTCATCATGCTACCCTGGCTGGTCTCTAGTTCTGGGCTCAAATGATGGTCTTGCCTCTGCTCTTTGAGTACCTGGAACTGCAGGTGTGCATCACAGTGCTCCGCTGCGCTCAAGGTTTTTGGTCTGTGGGATGAGGCGCCTTTGTTTCCCTTCTTTATTTGTTTCTCTCCTTGGGTTTATAACAGCAATCAGAGTGAGCTAGTGAGCATGTGGGTTGAGGTACTGGCTAGGGTTGGAGCAGAGAAAAAGGCGAACTCAGAAACCATCGGAGGCAATAAAGAACAGAACTGAATGATCTGCAGTAGCTTTCTCGTCTTTGTTTTCCCCCTTGGTGGACTCTTCGAGAAGGTGCATTTTAAGGCTAATTCTTCCTAGAGCAGAAGACTCAACATTCCTACTTTGTAGGAACACAATCCAGAGTAGCCAACAAGCCCCCTTTACTCCAGCAGAGTGGGCTGTGGACTCTCTGCTTTCAAGTCCACCAGTGAATTTGTGCCAGGTGCAGCTCCCGCTGCAATGCCCACTGTTCGGTTGTCTGATCACTGCAGGGGAAAATATCCCAGAGGCTGCAAGCCAGAGTGGAAAAAGCTCTGGAAACAGCGAGGCCAATTTCAACCCCATCAATCCTGCATGTTGGATCAAGCATTCCTTGGGGCCCGTGCATTCTGCATAGATGACTCAGGAAAGAGGGTCGCAAAGCCAAATGTGACACCCGTTTGATTTTACAGAGTGCTTTCTGAAGCCTGGACTAGAAAAAGATGGGATCTCAAAAGTTCAAATAACGGTCACCGTGTCACAGGTGTGGCTTTAGCCAACCAGGAGTAGCCTGGCTGGGTGGATTGTTCCACAAGCCCAGGGCCGGGCCAGGAGCAGGGAGTAGCTCCTTTCGTAGAGAATTCTTCCACCAAAGGTCACAGCGTATTCATGCTTCATGAGCACACACAGGCAGTGAAGTCTCTTAAGCACAGCATGCCACATGACTTCAACTGCAGCTAAGAGGTCCCATTTGCAGCCCCAATTCTGCCAGCTGTTAGTGGCAGTAAGAGCCTTGGCAAGAGGGCAGCCAGGAGTCTGGCTGCAAGCCACAGTGACCAATGTGAATACACCAAACAATGAACCCCTCAGCCAGAGCAAAGACACTGTGGTCATTTCCACATTTTGCTTAATTCATAATAACCAGAAAAATCTTAGCATTGGCGCTTGGCAGCTCCATGATAAGAAGCACCAATTAGTGACAGTCGACCTATTAGAGAAGATGAAGGACAAGGTTATCATCACACACTGGATGTTCTGCCTATCTGGTCAGGACAAAGATATGGAACCTTCTACTGAGACTTAACAGCCCCGCCCCCATACGACTAGAAGTATTCAAATGGAACAAAACACCAACATCAAAACACAGGAGAGTCCAGCACACAGCACA
The DNA here is from genome assembly GCF_950005125.1 of Chionomys nivalis. NCBI lineage: Eukaryota > Metazoa > Chordata > Mammalia > Rodentia > Cricetidae > Chionomys > Chionomys nivalis. Next base: position 12,904,727 of record NC_080099.1, read on the forward strand.
GCTGAGGAAGGGTTTGTTGTTGGCACAGCACATCTCCCCACCTTTATCCACTGGATCCCATGACTGGAAACCCTTTGTGGGATCGCCTTAATCCTGGCCTCTTTCAGTTCTCTCTTCCCAGGTATGGGGCATTTGGAGATGTGTAGCCTGGGTTTCTAGCACTGCTTTCTTTTTCTTAAACCTGAACATAGCATCTCATAAGTCTATCTTACAATTTTATTTACAAAAAGAAGTCTTTGACTTTTATTTAGCCTTACTGTAAACTACATCTCCAAGCAATGCTTAAAAGGTGGGACCTTCCTTCAGGTATGTAACTTGAGAGTCACCCAGACTAGTGAGGGCTATATAATGAGACTGTGTCTTAAAGAATGGAAGGGAGGGAGGGAGGAGGAGAGAGAAAGGAAGGAAGGAAGGAAGGAAGGAAGGAAGGAAGGAAGGAAGGAAGGAAAGAGAGAAAGAGGGAGATAAAGAAAGGGGGAGAGAGAGTTGGAGAGAGTAAGAGGAAGAGAGAGAAAAAGGGATAGGAAGAGAGAGAGAGAGACAGAGAAGGAGAGAGAGAAAGGGAAGGAAAGGACAGAAAGGGAAGAACAGAAGGAGAGAAAGAAAGGAGAGAGAGTAGGAGCAAAGAAACAAATGTTTTAATAATAATTACATGTATGAACTTTTGTGGCTTCTGAAGTTATGCCATTAAAGGATATACTCTGTAACTCTATAATAAAAAAATTTAAGTGAAGTTTAAAACTAGGAAAGATATAAGATGGTTTCCTTGTGTCTCTAGTATTTTTTTTTTCCTTTCAGGGCAGTGAGGTGGTTCAGGGGTATAGGCACCTGTTACACAAGTCTGCCAACCTGAGTTCAGCCCTCAGGTTGTACAAGGAGAGAATGACAACTGAAAATCGTCCTCCGACCTCTGTGCTCACAATGTGGCCTGGCATACCTGCACTTGCATGCGTGCATGACACAAATCCATACATACACATGTACTAATACACTTAAAACTCACAGAGGAAATTTCCTTCCATAAATGCAGTTATAAGGGTCATTCAGGCTATGGATGCACAGAGAATACTGATAAAATCAAAATCCAAAGTCCCGTGTTTTGAGGCAAGTCTGGTTGTATGTTTTGATTTTTCTTTACATGTGTTATTTTGCACACTGCATGATACAAGTGTGGAGAGTGGAAGTCCTGGCTGGAGTCCGTTTTCTTCTTTCATTGTATGGGGTCCAGGGATCAAACTCAGGTCATGAGGCTTGGCCTTCACCAAGTTACTGATTCTCAACCTTCCTAACACTGGGACCCTTTAATACAGTTCCTCATGTTGTGGTGACCTCCAACCATAAAATGATTTAGTTGCTACTTCATAGCTGTAATTTTGATACCTTTATAAATTATAAAGAAAACATTTGTGTTTTCCAATAGTCTTAAGTGACCCTGTAAAAGGGTCGTTTGACCCTACAAAGGGGTCATGACCCATGGGTTGAGAAACAATTCAGGAAGCTGTCTTGCCAGCCCAAGACACATGACTTATTAGCTATTTAAATACTCTTGTCTGAGATGTCTCTCAGGAAAAGGAGAATTGTCTCTACATAAGTGGCCCCTTTCAGACCTTTGGTTAATTGGTGGTGAAATTATTGATTTTCAGGAGGGTGACATAACAGAAGGAGAAAATCAAGCCTCCCGAAGTCTTCTCTGACCCCCACATGGACATTACGGCACACAGGTGTGCACACACACACACTCCAAACATAATTTTAAAATGTTTTGTTGTTTGTTAAATTATTCTTCTCAACCAGCAAGAGACACAATCCAGATGGAGAAGGTGAAGGGTGGCTTTTCTGTTTTTAGATCCCTTGATGTTACCTTTCTAACCTGCCTTACTATGAAAATGCATGCAATTTGACTCCCAATCACTCCACCTTAACCCATCTTTTACTACCTGTCCCCACACCTCAGACCATCCTGTTCACGGTGTGAGTGTCCCCTTGGAGAAGTTTGCGGCTTGTCTTCTTCACATTTGGCTTGCAAATAGATTTTCTTATTTGTGATGCTTGTCATTTCTGTGAATGGCAAGCTGCGTAGGGCAAGGTAAACATCACTGTGTAGCAGAAACTCCCTAATTTCCCACAGTATTTATAATACTCAATCTCCAGGCAACTCTCCCTTCTAAGGTCAATCGACGGGGGGTAAAGAGGCCCACTCTCTTACTGCTTGGTGTTTCTGGTGACCACCCCAGCTGAGGTCATCTAGGGACCTCATCCTAGGTCACTACTTTAGTATAAACTCAGCTGTAACAGGGAACAGTAACCAAATATATTTCTTGTTCATCCACATTTGGGCTTGGCAAGTCACAAACCCTAAGGAAACGCCCCCAGTGACATCATTGCTACTTAGGAATGCCCCCAGTGACATCACTGCTACTTAGGAACACCCCCAGTGACATCACTGCTACTTAGGAATGCCCCCAGTGACATCACTGCTACTTAGGAACACCCCCAGTGACATCACTGCTACTTAGGAATGCCTCCCCAGTGACATCACTGCTACTTAGGAATGCCCCCAGTGACATCACTGCTACTTAGGAACGCCCCCCCAGTGACATCACTGCTACTTAGGAACGCCCCCCCCAGTGACATCACTGCTACTTCCTAAATTAAGCCTGCTCCTGCCCTTGAGGTTTCCTGGGAGCTAGAGCCATGCTGTGAAGCATAGCTTTTTATCTAAAGCAGAGAAGCAGTCAGAAACACCCACAGTTAGTGCTCTGAGACTTGACATCTGAAGCTTGTTGATTCGAAACGGAATGTGTTGGTCTGAAAGGCCACACTCAGGGTAAGCTATGATATGGTGGCTTGGTTGGTGGCATCGAGCAGGTGCCTGAAAAATTATTTTTTGGCTGAACTAGTATACCTAAAATCAGTGATTTCAACCTCCCTAATGTTGAGGTCTCTTAATACAGTTCCTTATGTTGCTGTGACCTGAACCATAAAATTATTTGTTGCCACTTCATAACTGTAATTTTGTTACTGTTATGAATCATAATGCAAACATATGATATGCAGAATATCTGATATGGGACCCCCCAAAGAGGTTGTGACCCACAGGTTGAGAATTACTACCTTATCTAGAAAAGAGAGTATGCTATCTTACCAATGCTCAGAGGTGTGTCAAACAATAAAGACAACTGAGAGTTAAGAAATATTGAGAAATCGATGTCTCCAGTACATCTCTCCAGCTACCAAAGCACGAAAAACAAAGTATAATTTGACAATGAATATTGAAAATCCTGATCTGTGTTAGTCATTATGGACCCCTGAGTCCCAAGTTTCTTATGAAATCACTTCCAAACTGGCGACATTTTAATTAAAATGGCAAAAATTCACTGCGTTCTCTTGAGTGATTACAATCAATAGACTCCCAAGGTTGGAAGAGACGGATGGGGACTTTGCAGAAGGCCCGCTGATGCTGTGGAGTGCCTAGACAGAAGTCTAGGGAGATGGGGCAATGTGCCCACAGCCCACATAATGTGCTAGTGGCATAATCCAGCTTTGCCAGCCTCCCACTTATTCCATTTTAGAAATCCCGTTAGGGTCTGTGTCAGCTCCTCCCATCTCTCAGCCTCTTTCTAGCACCAGTCTTCAAAGAGGGATGTTTTTTTTCTCTTGAAGAGGAACTTTGATATGCTCATTATATTTCCTTAGCCTTTTAAAAGCTTTGAACATTTATATATAATGGAATGCTCCCCATCACAGGAAATGTGTCATTTTTTTAGTTCCAGAGTTTTTTTTCTCCTCAAATACACTGTTATCTATAAAAGTAGAAGCTGTCATTCTTAAAGGAGACTTCAGACTTCTTACCAAATTCCTTAGGAGCTCCTTAGCTAGGGCCTTTGTTTTCCCAGAGTCCTTTGTGCTGCAGGGCCATGCTGAGTTGGGAAGGATCACACCAGGTAGACTCTGCTCTCTCACTCTGCGTTACAGTCTTTGCCAAGAGGGGATTAGGTGTTCTGTAGGCCAAGGTCCCATGCTTGCTTTATTTAGAGCCAGGCCGACCACTTGTAAGCTAGTTCAAATGCTGAGCAAATGAGTATCAAACAGACCGTGAAGCTGGAAGAAATGTGAGATGGTACGTCTTCCATTACGAGATTACATAAAATTCAGAGCCATCTTTCCCTTGCATGACTTTAATTGTAGAGATTTCTCTCGTTTAATATCTCAAAAATCATGTAGGCTCATCGGTAAAGAAAAAAATGACTCCTTCAGGAAGATGGGAGTAGGAACACGGAACATATTACTGGGGAGAAATCAGTTGCTAACTACTTCTTGTTATATAAAAAGGGAAATATAAAGAACACCTACTCATCAGTGAAGGGAAGGTTGGAAAGCTTCGCTGGAGTAAACACCCCAGTTCTTTCTGCATTCCCATCTTCAACCTGTTTTTGTCTGTGATGATAACCTTAGTAACAATCGGACATGGTGGCTTATACCTGTCATCTTATCACTTGAGGGACTGAGGCAGGAGGATTACTCTGAGGCCAACCTAGGGTACACAGTGAGTTCTAGTCCAGCTTCAACAGCAGAAGGAGAACCTGTCCCAAACAAACCAAAAATATTATTTGCAATAATAATTATTTAAACATCTTCCACACAGTAGGTCCCAAACTTCAAATATCATACCCTGTTTTTATTACTATCACCATTGTCATAACCAGTTACCATCATCACCATGTCATAACCACGGTTACCATCATCATCATTGTCATAACCACAGTTACCATAGTTATCACCATTGTCATAACCAGTTACCATCATCACCATTGTCATAACCACAGTTACCATTATCATCACCATAATTACCATAGCTGTCACCATTATCATAACCACGGTTACAATCATCATCATCACCATTGTCGTGACCATGGTTACCATCATCATCACCATTGTCATAACCACAGTTACCATAGTTATCACCATTGTCATAACAGCAGTTACCATAGTTATCACGATTGTCATAACCGCAGTTACCATCATCATTATCACCACTGTCATAACCACAGTTACCATAGCTATCACCATTGTCAGAACCACAGTTACCATAGCTGTCACCATTGTCAGAACCACAGTTACCATAGCTGTCACCATTGTCAGAACCACAGTTACCATAGCTGTCACCATTGTCAGAACCACAGTTACCATAGCTGTCACCATTGTCAGAACCACAGTTACCATAGCTGTCACCACTGTCAGAACCACAGTTACCATAGCTGTCACCACTGTCATAACCACAGTTACCATAGCTGTCACCACTGTCAGAACCACAGTTACCATAGCTGTCACCACTGTCAGAACCACAGTTACCATAGCTGTCACCACTGTCAGAACCACAGTTACCATAGCTGTCACCACTGTCAGAACCACAGTTACCATAGCTGTCACCACTGTCATAACCACAGTTACCATAGCTGTCACCATTGTCAGAACCACAGTTACCATAGCTGTCACCATTGTCAGAACCACAGTTACCATAGCTGTCACCATTGTCAGAACCACAGTTACCATAGCTGTCACCATTGTCAGAACCACAGTTACCATCATCGTTTTCACCACCTCCATCATCACACAGTGTTATTCTGCAGCTGCTGAGCACTGAAGACAAAAAGAGTGTTTTCACTTAGAAATTTTTACTTCAAGGCATCATGAGCCACTTGTGGGCAGTGAGGCAGATGGACTCTCGGTATAAAATTTCAAATCCTTCTGAGTGAAGACACTCCTTTCCTGTCAGCTGAGGATACGTGTGTGGTAAGCCCAGATTCATGACATGTCTAGAACTTCAGTTCTCTCAAAACTGTGGTGCCTCGACTTACCAACCTGAGGTCTCCCTGGTCATTCTGCAGGAGTTGTGGTGGTGGTGGGGACTCTAGATTCACTTTGAATTATCTGTTTTTAATGGTTCCAAAGATCCGGGTCTTTCACACATTGCCAAATGGATGGTGGGAGTCCCTGGGACCTGGAAGAAGCAGATAGACCCCTGGGAGCCTCCTCTCTGAGAGATCTTTAGTCAGCATTCCGCGATCCTCTTCAATGGGAGAATGATAGGATTAGTGCCCGGGTGCTTAGCACTCTAAAAGCCTTTACGATGGTGTGGGTGGCTAGAGCAGAGAGTGGGAGTAGCAATCACAGGAGCAGAACCACAGAATCCTTTCCTTCAGTGTTTGCTCAGTGCATTCAGCTGTGCTAAACCCTACATGGCCATTCTTAGGCCATTCTTATAACCAAAGACTTGTACTAGGTCACACAGTATGCAGGTGGCAAGGGTAGATGTCAGACTGTCTCCTTAGGAAACTACCTGGCTAACACTTCCGGTTGCTTCCAAGCAACATACTTTAGAAGTGCAAAGCCCTTCTAGGAATGACCCAAAAGGCACTGACTCCCTTAGCTCTACCCACTGATGTCTTTGGGGCCTAGGACAAGGTTGCAGTAGAGGCTCATGCGCCTGTATAAACACATATTTTAAAGTTATAACTTCACTAACAAAATGTAACTTAAACAAATCTTTGTGCCTTGAAAACCGTACTGCCACACCTCTCAGGCTGAAAGAACATGTGAGGCTGGGATCCGAGGGCTGTGGCCAGGGAACACATTTCTGATTGTGAGTTTGTGATGTGTGAGTTTTCAAAAGTACAGGCTTAGGGCTGGAGCCCCTCTCACCCAGCTCTGGTGAAAATGTTGACCTCAGGATGACAGGGGGTTCCGGATCAGGAAACATGACCCTGTGGTTGTGTTGAATTTGCAAGAAGTCACAGGACATCTTCAAGTTGACCTCATTTTGGCTGTAATAATTCAATTTTTAAATTACCATATAGAATAAAATTACTAATCCCTACACTGAGACAAGGCACTTGATTTTTTTTTAAATTTGAATCAGCATATTTCAATTCGATTGGGCAATGTAGGTTCAAGCTTTAAGGCTTAACAGAAATAGTGTTTTACCACTGAGCAAGTTATTAGAAGCTTTCCATTCATGGCCCATTGCTGGATGAGGGGACATTTAGGCAAAGAAAAGCACAATTTCAAATTTTAAACACTTGAGGTCAAAGACAATTTCCCTAACATGCATAGTTCCTCTTATTAGGAAGCTAATGAAAATTCAGCAGGACAGGAAACTGAGGAGAGGAGGAAATCCATCATAGGAAAAACTAAAACTCAAGGGAAAAGACAGCCAACCTTACCAATGATTTTTAAGCTGAAAAAACAGCGAGTGATTTTTTTTTTTAAATCATTGGCAAAAAGCAAAAACAACCCATCATATGAGAAGACTGACTTTCTCACATGGCAGACTATGTCAGTTGGATTGATTAGTTCTGGAGGGACAGTCTGATTGACTGGGTTTGAGATTACTTCTAGAAATTTATTCTGAGGAAACTGAATCAGTCACAGTTGTTTAGAGAAAGTGAATCATTTATAAAGGACTCAAACTATTAATTGGCTTAATCAATATGGTTGACCTATCTGCATGGGTCATTTCAGAAGTTGGTTAATTTTTATCATGGAGCTTGTTCTTTTCCTTTGTCAGCTTCTCCAGAGAAGCTAGGAACAGCTATCCAGCATCATCATTTCCTTTTTCTCTTCCACAAACTGTCAAAAGTTTTATACACAGAGTCACCAAATCTGTTGTCTCTCATAATTGGTGAATCAGGATAATCAAATATATTTGTCTTCATAAATTTGTAAAATAGTTCACACCATGGGCATTCAATACTCTCTGAGCTCTGAGGAGAGGCTTCAGTAACCAGAGAGGCAATAAGGGATATATATCTATATTATATATCATTACATATATATATATAATTTGAAGTAGGAAAAGCCACCTTTAATCTGGGTCACATCTTCTGCTGGCAGCCTATATAATGGACATGGAAGAAAGAAACTTGTTTGTTTGCTCTTTGCCACTGCTCTTACTGGCAAATTCATTCCTTCACTGGCATTAGAGTTTAGTTCATGTATGTATGTGTGTGTGTATGCACATGATACTAGAGTGGCTTACAGAGTATGGTCTAGCTAGTTCAACAATGGTAGTCTGATGTGGGGTTTCCTCTGTATGCTGTGAATACCATTGGTTAATAAAGCAGTGATTTAATTAATACAGTTTATTTTGGAAGTCTGGGCAGCTGGAAAATGAACGAGGAGCCTCCTATTACAAAATTGGCACCAACATAGTCAACTAAAATTCACTTAAACCTGAGAGAGTTTGGGAAAGAATTCTTAGAAAAACAAAACAAAAGAACAACAATAACAACAAAAACAAAGTTAAGCATGGTTTAACATCGTGACTCCTTTAAGAGAAGTTTTCCTGACTCAACAGTAGCAGAAAAAAAAGCCACACTGTTTTGAGCCGGTGGCTTCCTGGGCCTGGGCTGTGCTGCCACCACGAACTCTGGCTCTTTCAGGAGACTGAGCATTTAAATGGGGTTTGTGAGCAGACTGCTACAACTTGCTTAATGGCAACTTAGACCTGCTGTGTGCCTGAAAATGGGGCAGTGTACATGGTTCTCAGAGGTAATGAACAGCTTCACCATGCTGAACTGGGCAAAGTAAGCAGACAGGGTCATATTCCCCCTAGCAATGTTGCTGCTTAGGTTCTTAAGTGCTTAGCATTTTAAGAAGTGCTCATGGACAGAATATAATTACAGACACACAATAAAGACAGATTTAGAGAGATATAGACCTCTAAATGGGTCACAGTTTTGGATAAATGTATGTAGGCTTAGGAGAGAGAAGAAAAAGAATATAGAGAGTTATAAAAAGAAATAAATTGTTTAAAAAAGCAAAATCTTTAAAGAGACAGAGTATAGGCAGTCATAGATTAAAGAAATAAAAAACACAAAAAGATGGAATATTCACAGAGAATCTGGATTATGTTTATTATGTTTTCTTTGAATTTTTTGACTGTGAAGGAGCTAAGTAACAAACATATATACTTTAAAGGTATCTTGACTTCCAAATTTAGGTCTAAGGATATGTTGCTTTGGAAAAGAGGTTATACTTTTGTTTCCACAGAGGATGAGAACCTGTGGATTTATTCCAGGATAATGTTGTTTGATGGACCAAGACCCCCTGAAAGGTCACCATGAACACCCCCAAAAATACTTTGCTCAATAAACAGCAGAAAGTAGTTTAGAGAGAACTATGCCCAAATTTCCAAATATTGCTTATAAATGTTTGTTTACATTTAAAGAGGGATATGATATAGAAATAAATAATTTGCATTGGTATGGATCTTTGTCTATTGATGTATATTTCTGCTCTTGATTAAGGTATTGTGATTATGCAGTTCATTTAAAAATGTAATATATAATTAAGAAATATAGGTTAATAGATAATCATCTGTAATAGTCAAGCTTGTAGTCATGTTAGGTTTTCTAGATTCATAGAGATATATTTCAGTTAGATAGTTATTCTTCAAATCTTTCAGAGACCTTTAGAATATGGCATTTAAAATGTTCTAAGAAGTTAAGACTTTTCATGACAGTGAGACACATCTGCTCCTGCCAGCACCAATCTACTTCAAGAGAATGATGGGCAATGAAGAGGCTACTTATGGAGTTGGTTAGCCATTTGGGTAAGAAACTGCTCTTGCCTGGACTGCTTGATGCTATACTGTATGAACTGGACATGCAGAACCCACAGAGAAATGACTGCTGAACTTGCCTAAAGGTAAGATGGTTCTTCAGGGTTCCTGCTTCGTGAAAGGGTCTTCCAGACATTCTGCAGGACACAGAAAAAGTGACTGACAAACTGCCAATATAGGCAGAACTGTCTTTGATATTTCCTGCTTCATGGAAAAGTCTGTCAGATAATATGGGCCTGTAAGCTGAAGACGGATGCTCCAATGTTACAGAAGAACTTTGGGTAACTGTCCCGGAAACAAGATGTCTCTGTCAATTCTAGAGTTTTAGAAGTTGCTTACAATGTACTTCCTGTTTACTTAGATAATATTGTATCCTTCTGGAGTCTTTGATGGAGTTGAAGAAAAGATAGTTATAATTTTAGCTTTCCTTAGTTATGATAAAAGATAAAGTAGATATAAATATTGTAACTATAATTCTTACTTGATACCTGTTTTGTTAAATGTAATTTTACTATGTTAAAGTTAAAGCCTTCCTTTTTATTTAAACAGAAAAGGGGAGATAATATGGGATTCCCCTCTGTATGCTGTGAATACCATTGGTTAATAAAGAAACTGGTTTGGCCTGATAGGGTATAGTAGAGCTAGGTGGGGAAAACTAAGCTGAGTGCTGGGAGAAAGGAGGTGAAGTTGAAGAGAAGTCATGTAGCCCTACCAGAGCCAGAAGGAACTTTATCCAGAAAGCCACAGTCACATGACAATCCACAGATTACTTGAAATGGGTTAGATTAAGATGTAAGAATTAGCCAATAAGAAGCTAGAGCTAATGGGCCAAGCAGTGATTTAATTAATACAGTTTCTGTGTGATTATTTTGGGAGTCTGGGTGGATGGGAAATGAACAAGGAGCCTTCTACTACAGTAGTCTACCAATGGAAAGTCCAAGAATCCAATAGTTGTTCATCTAGAAGCTGGATATATCGGCTGTTCTTCAGTATCCTCTGGATCCCAAAGAAACAGGCTCTAATGCCAGTGCAGGAATGGATAAGTTAGCAAGAGCAAGACTTTGGGATTAAAGGTGAGTCTTCCCACTTCAATTTACTTAGTTAAGAAAAAAACCCCTCACAGGTGTACCCAGCATGGGTTTTAGTTCATTCCAGATAGAGTCAAGTTGGCAATCAAGAATAGCCATGACAATCCACAACTTGTCAACTTAACACATAATCATATCTCCTCATGTCATGCTTAATTTCCAAATAAAAACAATAACCAGGTCATAATTATACCTGACATGGTATAACTATTCCATGTATAATCACCAATACATTATAAATTTTAGAACAGGTGGCAATGTCCCTTGAGGGACATTCTTTTGGGATCTCAAAACTTAAATATGATAACCACTGGTAGTCTCTTAATTAATGTTACATTATATGATAAAGAAATTAAGGAAAAGCCATAAATATCTATATAAACACACTCTTAGAAAAATATGGCAGAAATATTGTTTCATGTTTTGCATGTTTTGGAAGTTGTTTGATCGCACTTCCTAATTACTCAGGTAACATTATTTCCCTTCTCAGATCTTCAATGGGGTTGAAGACTATATAAATGTAGTTACTTTCCTCTCATGACTTGGCCAAGTTATTTATTATACAAGACTTAAGCTAGTTAGAATAGGATATTTGTTCTTATTGTATATAATTTTGTAGTAGATTTAGAACTCTCTTACTTAAACAAAAGGATGAGGTGCTGAGGGAGCTCCTCCGCTCCTTCAGCCAATAGCCACTGAGATACCAGCCCACTGGGGCGTGGTCTCTCTCTCTTTAAAAAAGCAACAGCAGCCCTCCACTCTCTCCCTTGCTTCTGGCTCCACTTCCGGCTACTAGACTCCTCTCCTGATTGTGCAGAGGGCTGTTATCTAGGACGGAGTTCTGTAAGTTTTTTCCCTTTAAATGAATAACCATTCCATTAATCATTTTTTTTAAAAAAAAAACCTGGTCTACAGAGGTTTTCCAGGACAAAGATATACAGAGAACCTGTCTCAAAAAGTAAAAGTAAAAATAAAAGAAATAGAGGTTAAAATAAGGCCACATATAGATGGAAAATACACAGAGAATCTTGATACTGTATGCTATTATGCTCTCTTTGAATTGTTTGAATGCTGAGGAAGTCACAACAGCTGCTAAAAGATATTTGCTTATAAATGATGCTGAATTAATCCAAGATAGGTATTTTGAAAATACCTTGACTTCAAAGTTGAAGTCAGAAGATATGTTACTTTGGAGAAGAGATTTTGCTTTTGTTTCCACAGGAAATGAGAGGCTGTGAATTCATTTTGAGTTAAGAAAAATCAGGTTTGATCAAGGAAGACCCCCTGAGAAATCTCTGGTAGGAACAAATGGCCCGATATTAGAGTTCTACATCTAAAACAGATTCAAGACTGCTGCCTGAGGTGATCAAGACTCACTAGATACTCCAGTCAGGACTTGATGATAATTCTAAATTTTCTTTAGGTCCCCATAAGATTATCAGCTCCCCCAACCAGCAAAAAGTAGCCGGAATACTATGCCCACATTCCCAAAATATGGACTATGGATATTTTCCTTTGTAAAAAAGAAAAAAAAAAGAGGGGGAAGTGGTGCAGGAGAATTGTCTGTATTCTGTCAATCATGTTTTAAATAAACGCTGATTGGCCAGGCAGGAAGCATAGGCGGGTCAACCAGACAGGAAGTAGAGGCAGGGCTATGAGAACAGGAGAATTCTGGAAAGAAGGAAGCTCCTTTGCCAATCCTGCCCAGATCACCGAAGAAGCAGGATGTGACTTGCTCTACTGAAAAAAGGTACTGAGCCATTTAGCTAACATAGATAAGAATAATGGGTTAATATAAGCTACAAGAGCTAATAAGAAGCCTGAGCTAATGGGCCAATCAGTTTTATAACTTATGGAGATCTCTGTGTGATTTTCTCTGGGACTAAATGGCTGGGGGACTGGGTGGGACAGAAACCCCAATGAGTCCAGTCCTCATGTTACAGTGTCAATTATATGTAATCCTGATTTCTGCAACTGATGACACGACCTTAGCTAGTGTTTATAACTACTACTCTGCAATTCCTCTACCCTCAGCAAGCACCTCAGCAGGGCTTGGCTCTTTTTTCCTGGTGGAGTGACCTGCACCTCTGTGCTCTTTGTCATCTTTCCTGGATGAAACTGCTCTAGTTTTCCATTTACATTAATCATAGGACATGGTAGTACCAGGAGAAGCCCTGAAGGATGCCCTACATGCCAGACATAATCTTTCTCAGCTCCATTGTGAAAAAGTCACCCAATTGCCCCTTTGTAATCTGGATCAATTATTCCTTTTAACACTGTTACTCCTTTCTTTGCCTCTTGGTTCAAGAGCATCAGAAGCAGAGTGGCCAGAGGGAAGTCTGAGTTTTCTGGTCGATGGAATGTCTACTGTGTGTCCTGGCAGTAGTACTCTGCCCTCTGGAACCAAAACTAGGCCAGCACTACTCAAGCTCCCAGAAATAGGAAGCAAAACTTTTCCTAGTGAGTCACTAAGGGTGATAGTGAAGGAGACCACTGCCTTTTCCATCCCTTGATTCCAGGACCCATGAATCTTGGCTATAGGAGAAAAAATACCATATACTGATACATATATCAGATGCAGACTGCTATCACCTAATTGTAACTCTGTCTTCAAAAAGCCATTTCACCCCTCTCTCTCTCTCTCTCTCTCTCTCTCTCTCTCTCTCTCTTTCTTTTTGAGGCAGGGTTTCTCTATAGCTACCCTGGAACTAGCTCTTGTAGATCAGGCTGGCCTCAAACTCACAGAGATCTGCCTCCCGAGTATGAGATTAAGGCACGTGCCACCACTGCCTGGCCCATTTCATCTTTCTATCAGACCACCTGCTCGAGGAGGGTGGGGACCATGGTAAGAGCAGTGTATTCCATGATCATGGTCAGAAGCAATTCTGAGTGGAATACCAAAATAAACATTTTTTTTTTAAAGAAGCATACACATTTAAACACATTTAAAATGTTTATTGAAAGCAAACTTTTTCAGGAAAGCAGTTTTCTTTCTTCATTCTATTGCTTCAAGGTGGTCTTTCTTGACTTGCACAATGACTTGAAACCTTACCACATATAAACAATAGGTATACAAAAGTTTTATCATATTTCCTTTGTATTTCTGCATTGACGGAAAATAACCACAGGTCTTACACAGAAACACAATAAGACTCGTGACCACTGGGTATGGTGGCGCATGCCTGTAAACCTAGCACTTGAAAGACTGAAGTAGAATGATCGTGGGCCTGAGACCCGCCTGGTCTACACAGCAAGATTCCCTCATAAAGACAAACAAGGAAAACACCAAAGAATCCAAAGGAAGAAAAGAAACAGCTGTTGGGCCAGATGTTGCAGATATCTAGCCTCTTGTGCTGGTTCAGGTGGTCAGTGGGAGTGGACTAAGAAGCAATGGGAACACCAGTGAAGCTCACCTGTTGGTGTCTGTAAGGGTGCTCGCAGAGATGACTAACAGGAGGAGACTCCCCTGGGCTGCTTCCTCCCATAGGTCAGGGTCTCCATCTACGGGGAAAAGCAGGAAGAGGAGGCAGCCAGCTAATGCTGCATTCTTTGTTTCCTGGCTGTGGTGCTGTGAGCTGCCCCGTTTGGTTATACCCACTCAGCGTGATGGACTAAAACCTCTGGAACTGGGCAGAACTAAACCCTTCCTCCATTCAGCTGTTTCTCTCAGATTTTTGTTTGGTGACAGACTAACACACCCTTGTGCTAAAAGAAATGTCTGTGGCTTTTTTTTTTTTTTTTTTTTTTGGTGTAGAAGAAATAAAAAGATTTAAAGGCTGCTATGGAAGTTTCTCATTATCAAACACTGTTAGGGCTGTAACAAAATGGCATACAAGGGTGCTCATAAATATCAGAAAGGTTGGGACTAGAGCAATGGTTCATTGGTCAAGAGCTCTTGTTGCTCTTGCAGAGGACCCTGATCTGCTTCCCAGCACCAACATGGCAGCTCACAACCGTCTGTAACTCTGGTTCCAGGGATGACCTCCTGGACCATCCATGGGCACCGGAACTCTCTCCTGGGCATCCATCTCTCCTGACCTCCATGGGCACCAGGCATGTACATGGTGCACATCCATAAATCCAAGAAAAGCTTGTACACATAAAACAAGTAAATCCAAAAAGGAAAAATGAAGAAGAAAGAAAATGTTTTTTTCATGCCTAGAAAGACTGGACAATCTAAGATCAAGTCACAGGCAAATCTGGTGACCTGTGAGGACCTGATATGGTTCATAAATGTTGACTTTGGTGTGTGCACACATGTTAGAATGGACAAGGAGTTTCTCTCATGCCTCTTTCATGAGGTGACTGACCCTGTTCATGAGGCTCTTGACCTTATGATTTGATGACTTCCTATATTAGCCAGACTTCCCATCTCTGTGGCAAAATACACAACAGAAAACAATGCGGGTAGGATTTAGCGTGGTTTACGTTTCCAGAGGACTCATTCTGTCATGGTGGAAAGGGTGTGTTAAGGCAAGGTGGTTCACATGTAGCCAAGAAGCAGAGAAAACACAGACACCAGCAGACTTTGTTTTATTCTGTGTGCTTCCCTAACTTGGATGGTGCTGCCCACATGTAAATGGACTCCTCTCTTTACCAGCTCTGGAAATGCTCTCAGGCATGCATGGGTGTGAGTTACTGATCTTCTGGGCACGTCTCAAGCCGACCAAGTTAATGAGATTAAGCATTGTCTCAAAGGTCCTGCCACTTAGTGTTGTCACCCTGGGGCTAAAAATTACAGCAAATCAATTTTAGAGAGGCATAAATATGAAGGCTACAACACTTAATAATCTCTACTCCCACAGCTGACAGCAAGAGGCATGCAGTACAGATATAAACATACAGCTTTAGGTAGCGATTGAATTTTTTAAATGAAATTATTCCACTAAAAGTAGAATAGTTTGGCATTAGTGTTCGCCTAGGACTGGGAGTAGCAGCGGGAGTGTTTCAAACCAAGTCCTTTCTCCTAAAATGGATGTGTTAGGGAGCATTTGGAGAAATGCTGACACACGGGGTCAGAGACATAAAAGGTTGCGTATGTCCAAGGATTCCTGCATTCCAGATTATAGTCTATCCTGTAATTAGGCAATAATTGGGGAATATTCGTATGTTTATTTTATTTTACCTTTTAAAACAAAAACAAGTTCCCATGTGATCTTGACTGGACTTGAACTCATGTAGCCAAGGCTGAACCTGAAATCTTGATCCACCCGCTCCCATCTCCCTGCTGCTGAGATTAGAGGCACGTGATACCACACATTCATTGAGTAACCTTTAAAAGGGTCTGTCATCATTAAAAGTAACCAGGTGTTCTGTGGGATAATACTTTTGTACACTGTAAAGATTTGTCACTTGTATTGCTGTAATAAAACTCAATTGGCCAGTAGCCAAGCAGGAAGTATACGTAGGGCAACCAGACTAGGAGAATTCTGGGAAGAGGAAAAGCAGAGTCAGTCATCAGCAAAGGCAGAGGAAGCAAGATGAGAAAGCCTCACTGAGAAGAGTTACCAAGCCACACAGCTAAACTTAGGTAAGAATTATGGGTTAATTTAAGTTGTAAGAGCTAGTAAATAACAAGCCTGAGCTAATAGGACAAACAGTTGACAATTAATATAAACCTCTGTGTGTTTCATTGGGACTGAATGGCTGGGGGACCGGGTAGGACAGAAACTTCTGTCTACACAGCTGTGTTCAATCTTTTGACCTTGCAACATCAATAAAGTTAACAGTTGAGAGCTATGCAATCAAGTTACCCTTCTCCCCAAAAAAAAAAAAAAAAAAAAAAAAAAAAAAAAAAGAACCTGAAAGAAAAATAACAAGCAACCCTCACAGTGTTCTAAGTAAGTTTACAATTTTGTCTTGGACTGCATTCATAACTATCCTTGACTGCATGTGATCCATCCCTTGTATGCAGGTCAGAGATTCTTGTCAGGTGGAACATTCTGACCACATTAGTAACAATGATTTAGAGCAAAATAAACCCAGAGACTGGGAGGCTACTGTATCTAGGTTAATACCTAGATACAGACAATACCTCAGTGCCTATTAATTCTTGCTTCCTGGAAGTTGCCAAGACCTAGTTTCATGCATAAGACCAGGACTCAGGATGATGTTCTTGGTATATCAAAATACTCAGCTCCAGGAATGGGTGAGGTCTGGAATTAATCTGGTTGCTGAGTTTAGTATCTGGGGTGTGTTAGGCAAACTCAAACAGTTCAAGCTTTATTCTGGGTGTCTCTTCTTTGACCTGTTCCCAACACTGCTTGTGGGACCTACCCATAAGAGTGGTCTCCTATGCAAAAGAAGCCTGAGGCAGGCCAGGCCACAGTGGCAAGAAGGGAAGACCCCTACCTCACTTTACCTAACACCACAGGCATCCTAGGCAAACGCTCAACAAACGCTCAACAAACTCTCAGAGAGGACGACAAACAAAAACGAGAGGAATTCAAATCACACAAGCAGATAATTTTGGAGACAGCAAACAAGGATGCACGCCAGATTTATCACCATGTCACTGGCTGTGGTCCCTCGAGTGCCAGATGATGGCGAGGCAAGCCAGGTGCAGTAGAATGAGCAAGCAGGAGGAGGTGGTACTCTATCGACTTGGGTGGGCCCACAGAGTCTCCTGGGACTGGCTGCGGTGCCGGGAGGCAGCAGGAGTGGGTGAGCAGCATGCACACTCACCACCAGGAACATCCACGTGGTCCCCGTATCATCATCCAAACTTAAACTCCTCGACGCCCACAGCCTTGAAATCCCCGGGGAGGCAGCAGGCAGTGGGTTGGGCCACTGCCACGTGGCAGAGGGTGCTGACGGCTCTGCCGATCTGTGAGGTTTCTTCTGGTGACTTCACAGCAGATGATACAGGTTAGTTCGGGGAAAACTGGAGAAAGATTGGAGGAAGGTGGACGCTGCAGGAGCAGAGCCCAAGTTGCCCACACATTGAGCCCCAACTGTGGATGATTCTGGGGTTGCAGAGCCTGAGTAGGAACGGATCGCTTCCTCTTCACATTCTCATAACTGCTGGAAGCCTCTGTGGGGCTTGTGATGGGAGAGGACCTGGGTTTGGTGGACTCCAGCAATCCAGGATTTCCCCTCTATCTGAACAGCCAAGGCTACGCTGAGATAGAAGTGAAATATGCAGAGCCTGAGGGGAAGGGCATTATGTGTAGCTCCCCCTTATCACCATTTTTGTAGGCAGTGGCCAATAATACTAGCAGGAAGGAGGCGGAGCTAGGAGAAAACTGAAAGTACCTGGGGCTGCTTGGAAGAAGAAAGGCGATGCTCCCTGTCTGTTCCATACGTGCATAGCTTGGAAAGGATTTAAGGAGAGTACAAAATATCCCCACAGGAGCTAACTGCGGAAATCAAGCTAACTTAGCTTTTATTCTTTGACTTCTTCTCCCCTCCCCCTCACTACATCATCTCTCATGATCAGGCTTCGAGAAAGGGTCCTGTATGGGGCACTAAGCATCTCGCAACTGAACTCTTTCTTCCCTACACTCATTGCTCCACCTTAATACAAACCATCTCTTGCCCTTGCTACAATCACTCTCTGATTACTATTAACCCTGGTTCTGACCTAGCCCTGCAACTGAATAGTACACGTTTCATATTTCCTTTCCATTAGAAGAACCTGTACACATTAGTAAGTTATTTGCCTCTCTCTATTATTGAAATCTAGCTTCCAAATTATAGCCTTGAAACCTCTAGGCAGGAGTGCTAACTCTATGGTGGAGTACCCAGCGTTTGGAATGCCTGGGGTTTTCTCTCTAACACAGCAAAGCAAATGAACAAACGCCCTGAATATCTGGTGCCTTGAGGCTTTGCTAGGCACTCCCAGGAGGGGGTCTCAGGAAGGAGCTGCTCACTCCTACCACAATAACTCCCACTCAGGTTCCCAGTGACTGCTGGTTCCTTGTTGCCTTTGGGATTGTCTACAAAGTGCTCTTTCCTTCTCAGGCTTCAGGATTTGGCTTGAAGAAACAACTGCCTTCCCTGACTGTCTTATCTAGTCTATATTATTAAGTCTAAGAGGCTACCAGCTAGTAGATGCACTGTTATTATTATTGTTAAAGGTTTTATTTTATGTGTGAGAGTGTTTTGCTTGCATCTATGTGTGTGTCAACTACTTGTGTGCCTGGTACTTATGGAGGCAAGAATAAGGCAGGGCATCAGGGCCCCTGGAACCATATGGATGCTGGGAACTGAACCCAGGTCCTCTGCAGGAACAGTAAGAGCTTTTAAGCACTGAGCCATCACTCCAGCCCTACACACACCATTATTCTAGGTTCAGCTATGAAAGCAGAAAGATTACTTACTATTTCAAGCTTCAGCTACTATAAGTTGAATCTTATATTATTAATTTATATTGAATCTTAGTATTAGAAATTCAGAGCATTAAAAACAGAAGCCAAGAATCCATGAATCCATGAATTTCCCTGTCATCTCCAGTATCACACTTATCACAGTGGTCAAGTGTATGTTGTTATACCCATCCCTGTGTCTGAGATCTAGCTGTTAGCTAAAAGGCCCAGGAAAACAGGTGGTGTGGGAAGTCCTTCTGTATATGTGTTGCTTTTATTGGTTAATGAATACAGAAATTGCTTTGAGCCTATAGCAGGGCAGAACAGAGTTAGGCAGGGAAAACTAAACTGGATGGTGGGAGAAAGGAGGCTGAGCCAGGGAGAAGCCATGCAGCCACCAGAAGGGAAAGACGCAAGCTGCTAGCTGGAACCTTGCCACTAGTCTACGAATCTCGTAGTAAAATATAAAAGAATAGAAATGGGTAAATTTAAGAGATAAGGGTGAGCTAGAAATATGCATAAGCTAATAGGCCAAGCAGTGTTGTAATTAGTACAGTTTTTGTGTGATTATTTTGGTTCTGGGCAGCCAGAAGCAAGCAAGGGGCCTTCGTACAACAAACAGGAGCGTGTGGATTTTTGTTTGTTTGTTTGTTTTATTTGACTACAGTCACCGCAGTCTGTGGTCCCTAACAGATATCTCACAAGTGACTGATGATGACGTGAATGAGTAGACACAGCGACTCGAGAGAGATCTAGACTTGAGACTGTCTCTGTCCTTAACCAATTGATGACCCTGAACCAACCGCTCTTCCTTGCCTGGGCTCTGCTGCCTGGCCTCTGTTCTGGTTGAAGCTTCACCCCAGCCCCTGGCATCCATATACTCAAAGAGTCTGGAATGTTTGGGTGGCAGCTCCACCCCAAGTCCCCTCCCCCATTTATTTCTCTCCAAACCCTTCTGCTTCTCAGAAAGCCACCAAATGATGACCCCTCCCTCAGAGATGCTCAAGACCACTCCCACAGGGTATTTAAACTGTACCTCCCCCCAGAAAACAGACATGTGGTTTATCGGTCTTCCTTTCCCATCTCCTTGCGGGGGTGGGGAGACTGGAAAGTCATCCGGGAGGGTTTTATTCATTAAACCTGGGCTTTTAAAAATTTGGTTTGATTTAGTCTGATTTGGACTGCGTCAGCAGAGAGGCTTATTGGGGTGCAGAAACTTTTCAGTCTCTGCCTGGAAAGGATTGATCCTGGCTACATCTCAGAGCCCCACCAACTGTCACACCCCAGAAACTGGATAAAGAAATCTTTCTTTACCAACAGTGTAGCTTGTCTTTATGGAAGTGTCTTATTCTCATAAATGCAACAGGATTTTCCTAGGGTCCTTCAGCCACAAGAGCATGAATGGATTTCCTCAAATCTGGAGATATTTTACATGAAGATTCCCCCATTACGGAGTGGCTACAGAGGCTTCCTTGCCCTGACCACAGCATCCGGCTGCTCCTACTTCTGCCCTGTAGGAGCATCAATAATAAGAGAGGCTTGCTCAGCATTGCAGGCAGGTACCCACTTTGCTCTGTGAGGCCCAGAAGGGCAGGGCTTTCTGCAGAATGCAGTTGCCTAGCTAGCTCTATGCTACACGAGAGGGCTCATCCCATGTGGCCTCATGGTGCAACTGTTTTTGACAACTGCTCATTCTCTCACTGCCCAGAATTATGATGAGAAACTGCGGGGAGTTGGGGATCAAGGGAGTCAGTGTTCTAGCCTAGTGTACCAACGTTTTTTCTGAAAAGGGCCAGTCATTAAGTATTTCCAGCTTTGGGAGCCATTTGGTCTCCATAGCAACCATTCAGCTTTGCAATTGTAGAATGAAATGGGGTGTGGCAGTGTTCCCGTGAAACTCTCACAGAAACAGGTGGTGGAGGTGGATGGGGGCCCATGGGCTGTAGATTGGGGGCCCACGGGATGTAGATTGGGGGCCCACAGGCTGTAGATTGGTGGCCTACAGGCTGTAGATTACCAATCTTCATTCTTGAATTCCACATTCAGAGCCCTTCGGGATCATGCACTGACTTTTCGGGCCACCCTTCAGATCACTTAAGGGAGGGGGCACTCTGGCTTATCAAAGTTTCAGGTGGTTAATGAGAGTGAGAGCTTAGTCCAGGCTTCTGATCCCTGTCCAGGACAATTTTCCCTACAAGGGAAGATGCTGCCTTCTGCTCTTCTCATATTCCTTCCAGCTCACCGCAACCAGCTTCCTGGTGCATTTGTGTTTGAGGTACCTGGGGGCAAAAGTCAATACCCAAGTGTGTTCCTCCATCGATCTCTACCTTCCTCTTATTTGTTTTATTTAATTATAGACAGGGTCTCTCACTGAGTAACTAGACAATCTGGTCAGCAAGCTCGATCTCTGTCCGTTCCAGAGCTAGGATTACAGACATGTGCCCAGTTCTTGTGTGGATGGTGGGGATCTGAACTCAGGTCCTCTTGCTTGACACAAGCCCTTTGCTAATTGTGCTATCCCCTGCTCCCTGCTCCCCCCACCCCTCTGCTGCTGCTGCTTCTCTAAGTCTGGCAAGAGAGTGAGGAGAGCAGATGCTGACTGCATTAACCACTGCATTACCAAATCTACCTGTGTTGGATTTTAGCAGCAATCACTTTCTAGAACAAGGCTGGGCTTGAGTCACCTGGTAACTTTATTTGACCAATTTTCACAGTTAGGGACAACCCTAAAAAGTCAACAGAAAATATTACTGACTTTAAAAACCCACCATTTTCAAAGTGGGTAAAGCTGATCACTACTCACCAAAATCATTAGTTTCGGTTTCTTCTCTGTTAAGAAACTTGATTCTATTTCATCTCATCAGACATTACAACAAATTCTCTTTAAAAATGTGGTCAGAATTATAATGCTTCTGGCTCACATCTCATGGCTCATGTTGGACTATGTATCCATTACAGGCTGACACTGATTTCTTCATCCCAGAGCTATAGAAAGACTCTGACATAGTAGGGAACCCTCTGTTTTTGTTCTCTCTCTGCTTAATTTCCATTTGCTGATTCAAATGAAGATGATGTCAGAGCCACCGTCTGCAGCAGCCTGGTTATTCTGGGATTTGTACCATGAATTCTGGCTTCCCAAATGTCAAAATAAGTTTGATCGTGGCCTTGACTGTTCCTGTATTTGGCGTAATGACTGGCAAATGTGTCAGCTCCTAACTTTCTGGTTACCCCCATTCCCACATTTCTTATGGATAGCTAACCTCGTTTCTTTGGTTTGCTTCTGGATTTTATTAACCTGTGTTCCTGAGTGTGAATTAACCTTGGAATTCATTCTGCACTGTGATCCTATGAAGATGTTTCTTAAAGATTAGCCTGATTTTTGTGTGAAAATATGATAAATTCTTGGCGACACAAATTCATGCAATAAACGTAGAAAGTTAGAGATTTAAAGATCATCTGTTTCCCTGCCACCCAGAGGATCATGACGTCCTTGGTAAGGATTCTAAATGCACAGATACATCTGTGCAGACACAGTTGTATACAGTTCTAAGGATAGCTTTCCTCACTCAACTCGGCCAGAGGAGACTGGTCTCCATGGGTCTTTTCTGCTCTTGAGGCTATGATGCATGGCCACATCGTTTTCAGCATTTATGTGTACTGTACTGCAAGCTTGAGAAACGAGGCACTGTCCACCTCTGGGATGGGATTACTTATTATTGCTTGCAATACAAGGGTGGTTTCCTGAACCCTTGACACTGTTGAAGCATGAGTGTATTTCTGCATCAATTCCTACAGAATATGATGCAAACTAGCCATGCATAGCACCTATCTGGGCTGGCCATGTTGGCCTCAGATAACTGAGGTACACTTGTTTTCATCTTATAATTACCAATTTCACTGTCCTGCATGAATTCTGAGCTAATCCTTATAATCTGCGTACTTTGTACAAACCATTAATGAAATTCAGGACACTATTGATATTCAAGAAATACAAGGCTGTATGTTTGCATATGGAGAAATTGAAGCCCAGCAGCAAAATGGCCTGACTAAGATGACGTAATAGCAATATGTGAGTCAGAGGCCCATTTTCACCTTTGCGCATGGTTCACTAGTTCAAAGCGTATAAAGAACAGTGACCTATGATGGTTGCCAATTTTAGTGCTATTGTCACCATGATCACATTCTACACACTAAAACTAAAGGTTTAAACGTCTTTATTGAAATAAAAGTAAAGTCATTCCATTTAAAAAGTAATAACAATTTAATTAAAACCATTTCCATTAAATTAAACCATTAAATGTATGTATACACATATACATACACATATTAGCATTTTGAAAACGCAGTGACCTAGAAATACCAATTTTAGAAATCTATTCTATAGAAATGCATAGCTTTCAGAACTAAGGTGCACTGTACATATACAAAACACTGTATAAAAGAGCAAACAACTGGAAGCTAGTCAATAATGAGCTCATCAAATAATAGTAGTGCAGATTACTTGGGGACTTCAAACACAAACTCGTCTTAGGGACAGGGGCAGGACAGATGGAGCCTGAGATCTGGGCCAGTGTGGGCTTACATACTTTAATTTTACATACTTACATAGTTGGGTCAAAAGTGACTTTAATCTGTGGTAAAATGGACTTGGTTTAGCTCAAGCTGATTGATGTCAAAGGCGAGGACATCCTGGCACTGGTGGCACCAGGGTCCGGTGGTCAAGCTCCACATACCACTCTTTCAGCTTTGTTTGTTGGTAGTGTGAAGGCAAAGCACCAGGATTGCTCAGCGGCAACCATGGCAGCTACAGTTCAACATGGCTACTCTCAGGTGGGGCTGAGCCCCTACGTTTCTCTGAGATATCCAGGTTCTTGTGAACGCTGCCTCAGTAAGAGACATCCAGGAAAAACAGTGTCCACTGAACTGAACAAAACACTGTGGCTAAAATAAGCATCGCTCCAAAAAACCTGTGTTTTATGATTCACAGCCTCTGGCTGTCAATCTTTCCTCTTCTGCTCTGACCATGTAAATTCACAGCACACAGCTCAGCATGGTACCCTTGTCATTGTCCCCCAGCCCAAGGCCATTAATCTCTTTTCCTCACCATCCAGAAACTCTCTCATTTAAAGTATATTTTGAAAGCAATACTGAAGAAAAGTGAAAAGGAAAACACAAAACAAATAAAATATGGCTGACTTTTTTCTTTCTTTCTTTTTTTTTTGCTATAAAAAGAATTTTCTCTGCATGATAATCTATCATGGGGTTCTTTAAATTCATGTCTGAGTTATGGTCTTGATGTGGTCAAATTTACAATTGCTCTTTGTTATATAAGCTGTAGTTCTGAATAAAAGAATTGGGGCAGGGAGCAAGAAGTGTACATAATTAAGCAACTTCAGTCAAATAATGACCTCATTGGCCATTGTCTCCCTCCTTCCAGAAGATGATTCTGGGTGCGTCCTTATCACCTGCAGGGACATCCACTTGCCATGGGACGGTGGTTCCAGCCCATAGTGGGGCAGAATCTGTTTCTATCCTGGAGTAAAAGCTCCCACTTGATGAGATGAGTGTGATCTCATCATGGGTCATTGCTCCTGAAATCTCAGGCGACTGAAGCTTTAGGACAAAGACTGGGGATTCTAAAGAGCACTTTTGGAGGGACATCTGGTAAATGGCTTGGACCACTGAGCAGTTACGTGCTATAGCTACTCCCATCTTTGTGCCATCAGCCTTGAAAGGTGCTGGGATAGGCTAGCTATGAACTGTTTAGACAGTTTCAGACACACATACATTGAGGAATTAGCATCCCTGCATGACCCGTAGTAAATGAGACAGAAACAACAAAATGAGGGTGGATGTCACACTTTTATTTTGCTAGGTTTTCTTGTTGGCCCAACGAGGAACCGTTGCTTTCTAGCAGAAGTTGTTCCAAGTACCTGCTAAAGATACATGTATGCATGCATGGCCATAGAGGTGTATAGCGTGTACATGTTGAATATTAGGATGCTGCATGTTCCTGGCAAGAATGAAGATTAGAATTCTACAGAGGCATCTGTTTCCTGCCCTTAGCTTTCAGACTATGGTAATAATGGGCTCCATGACGTTTCTTCAAGAGACTCAGGGTGGGAGAAACAAAAGGCTTCACCCTGGTACCCATCCGAGAAGAACTTTTTCTGGAGAAGATTGCACACATTTTGATACCTTATCTGACCACCTTACTGGAGAGACTGGAGCTCAGGCAGTGATGACAGAAAAGACTACACATAGACCATCAGTTAAGCATTTCCCTTGTCCTTTTACTTAAGCCTGAACTTCTGTTAGGGCCCCAAACATAGACTTGGGGTCACTGGACTTCTTTATTACTCTTTCCAATGTAACCACATTGAATAAATACCTTTTTTTCTGCTCTTCACTATTAATTGTATTCTAATCGACCTATGAAGTCAAGTGGCTGAACCTGATCTTGACAGATCCAGTAACAAAAACAGATTAAAAAAAAAAAAAAAAGGTTGTCATGATCCCTCTGAAGATAGGAACAGAACATATATTAAAGATCTTTATTGATTCACAAGTCAGTGAGGGAACCAGATGTCACAACCAGTTCAAAGAAGAAGTCTTAATTTTTTTTTAAAATAGGAGTGAAGGAATGTTGGATACACAACAGAGGTGGAGTTAGCGTCTTCCACGGTAGGTCAGGAATGCCAGTTAAACTTCTAGACGGGGTGGAATTTGCTGGCCACTTGGTCTTCCCATCTTAAGACAAGAATTATTTTCCATCGCCATCAATTACCTACAGTTTACCAAAAAGTAAAACCGCTTCCACAGGATTAGAATCTCATAACTCACGATGTCCTTTGGAGTCTAGGAACAGTTTTCCATAGAAGCATATTTCCTTCCCACAGCATCCAGCACAAACTTATAAGTGCTACTCATGTCTCTCAGCAGGCAGCTGCTAGAAAAAGCAGAAGGACTGGAGAGCAAGGGCAAGATTCATTTCCTGTAACCCCGAGGAAAGCTGCCTTCATTTCCTCCCGCCTTCTGGCAGGAACGGTGGCAGGGCTATGGGAGAGGGTTGGGGCTGTGGACTGGAAGGGAAGAAGTGTTTTTGGACTATCTCTGTCTTTGTTTCTGGTGTTAATAGATTTATAAGGACCCTACTTGGATTCCATGACACAAATCTGAAGTCCTGTCAGCCTTAGTAAACTTGGGTTTTAACCAATAAACCAAGCGTGTAAGTGGGCAAAACCTAAAAGAGATAGAGAATTTGGAAGAAGAAAAACAAATTCTCTCACTGAGTCTGAGTTTTATTTGTAGAAGTACCACACCTTCCATGTCTGAGGCCTACCAGGGTTCTCTTCTTAGCACCTTTGCCTGAGGCGGAGGGGAGGGAACTGGGTTGTTTTATTCAATCTGGCCCAAAAGGGCCTTCTTTCCCTTCAAGTGCTGGAGGCTTTTTGTCCTTATGTGGAGCTGCTTTTTAATAAGGGCCCAAGGGACAGCCTTTGGAGGGTGGTGCTCAGGGACAGCCTTTGGAGGGTGGTGCTCAGGGACAGCCTTTGGAGGGTGGTGCGCAGTGGGTCAGCATTTCAGTTTAATTTAAGAACCTGGCTCTTTAAGTTTTTGATTTTTGTTTTTCTTCTGGGTCTTGGGCAGCTCAGTCAACTTCCCTCCCTCCCCAGAAGCTGAACTCCTGGCTGGGAGAAGGTCCTGGAGGCACTGGGGGTGGGGGGCACCTGAAAGGGATGCACCCAGTGGTCTTCAGACTGTCTTTAAAAGCAACACATCGCTGGGTGGTGGTAGCACACGCCTTTAATCACAGCACTTGGGAGGCAGAAGTAGGTGGATCTCTGAGTTAAAGGCCAGCCTGGTCTACCAAATGAGTTCCAGGATAGCTAGGGCTACACAGAGAAACCTTGTCTTGAGAAACCAAATCTTAAATAAGTTAAGTAAAAGCAATGCATGCATCTTTCATGGGGGAAAAGTCTTCCTCAGCCAGTTTATCAACCTCAAAGTCCTATTTAAGGATTCCTTAGCATTTATTGATTTGCAATAACTATGCTCTTGTAGGTTCCAACACTCTGCAGATGAGCAAGCATACAACTCACTTCTAATAGAGTAGAAGTACATGATACAGCCTATGTAACAGCCTGGAGGACAGGATTAGGAGAGAAAGCAAGGGAAGGAGGGCCTGAGGGATGAACTCCCACCTGAGTAGTTAGTCATTCCCATAGAAGATACAAGGAAAATATACTGGCATCAACAGCCAGCCATTGACTCTTACCTTTACCTCCGTCCAAAATGGTGATCCTACCTCCAGGAATCTCAGAATGAGACTGTGTTTGAGAGCTGACTCTTCCTGTCTTATATTCCTTTCTAGAGTTGGGATTAAAGGCATGTACCTCCACCCAGTTTATACGGCAAACTAGTGTGGCTATTGGGATTAAAGGTGTGTGTTACTACTGCCTTGTCTCTATGGCTGATCAGTGCAACTGTTTTACTCTCTGAACTTCAGGCAAGCTTTATTTATTAAAATACAGATTAAAATGACACTATAGGGAATCCCCTTCCAGGGATCAAACTCGGGTCATTGATCATGGTAGCAAGCGCCTTTACCCATTGAGACACAACTCCAGCCCCTGTGCTTACATTTTAAAAGAATCTCTTTACAAACACGGTACAGAGCATGTTAGGGGAAAAGAGGATGTGGGATCCAAGGGGGCCTACATAATGGCAGAGATGGCCAAGGGAGGTTGAGAGGCTTGGGTGCCACGCGAAGTGACCAGATCAGACCGAACTGGCAGCAAACAAGCTCAGGTTTATTGGTGCAGTTTTTGGTAAGGTTCGTGAGGTCCTGGTTTGAGAGCCTGAAGGGCTGGTACCACCAGGAGCTTGGTTTTAGTACCGTTCAGGTAAGTGGGGCTTTGTAATGCAGGTGAGGCTATAGTGATTAGAAGCATGGTTCTTTTTTCTTATTCTGACTCTTGATGACACTATAGGACTTTGTACCACATCTGGAGTTACCACTCTCCACATTTGTTAACATAAGAGATAAGCACATATAGTTGTAAGAGGAGGCTGCTGTTTCGTTTTCCGGCCGCCCAGACCCGAAATAATCACACAGAAACTGTATTAATTACAATACTGTTTGGCCAATAGTTTGTGTATTTATAGCTAGCTCTTACATCTTAAATTAATCCATTTCTATTAATCTGTGTATCGCTGTGTGGTTATGGCCTACCGGTAAGATTCTGTCTGGCATCCAGCATCTGTCTCCTGCAGAGGCTGCATGGCATCTCCCTTACTCTTCCTTCTTTCCTCCTCTATCTGCTTGGAATTCCCACTTTGCTCTATTCTGCTAAGCCACTGACTGAAACAGCTTTATTCATTAATCAGTAAAAGGAACACATATACAGAAGGACTTCCCACAACATATAGTTATTGCCTAAATGAACATTATTTTAGTCTTCCTTCATGTGCAATCAAAGTTGGTTGATTAAGCAGATGTTGCCCCGAATCAAATGAGGCCACTTCAGCTTGGGTCTACAGTTACTCTGGGGTCACCATGGAATCCTGGTGTTACTATGGGACAATCTCTCCACGTGACAATGCCAAGATTTGCCCTTCAGAATGGGCTGAAAGTCCTGAGTGTCTCATGAAGTGTGCTCTGAGTGCAAGCATGACAGATTAGAACACCATTGTCTGCTGAACTTTTGCACATGTGGGTTTTAGTGTTTTAATAATGGAAAGCTGGGTGCTTTTCTTATTGACAATCTTCTGTTCAGTGAAGTCAGCGATATCAATGGCAGGTGCACACATTCCTCTCTCTCTGCGATTCAGTAAAGCCAGTTTTAGATTTTTCTTGGTGGGGAAAAAAAGTAAACATGCTAATCTTTCCTAAATTAACTTTCATACTGGGAAGAAAGAGAAGGTTGCTTAGCACTGAGTATAAAAGCTGAAATGTTCTTTACCACCAGAGAGATCTATATTTGAATGCCGATACTGAATGTGTTGTGAGCCTGGGTCTAAATTAGTTAACTTCTGACTTACACAGGGGTGATAATGCCTGCTTTATCATGTAAGGGTCCAATAAATTCTTTCCTGTGTGACCCTGACTCTCCAGCTGCTCCAGGGCTGTCATGTAAAAGACTCCTTTTCCCCCATGGAATAGCTTCAGCCCTCTTACTGATTCAGATGACCAGAGACACATAGCTTCATTTCTGGACTTTAAATTGTGTTCAACCTTTATGCCATTACTGTACTATCAGGGCTACTGTGACTTTATGGTAAAATTTAAAGTCTGGACATGTGAGTTCTAATGTATTCATTTTCAAAGCTGTTTTTGTTATTCTGTGTACCTTGCATTGCCTATGGAATTTGGAACCAGTTTTTGCGTTTCTACAAAGCAGTCATCTTAGATTCTGACAGGGATGGTGAAGACTGAACGGTTCAATGTGAAAAGTCTTTCTATCTTGGCAACACTGCTCCAGAGTGGAGGGTTCTTTTAAACTAATTAAGGTTTTCTTTTAGTAATGGTTTGTGGTTTCGAAGGTGAAAATTTCTTTCTTCTTTGTTGCAATTCCTCTCATATATTGTCAGACTAAATTTGTGTTAATTTTTAATTATATGTTCATTAGAGATATAAATCTGTATCATTTGAAAATTATCTTTGTCTTGATTGGGAGTCAAAGTAATTCTAGTTTCATAGACTGAACTGAGAAATTGTCATGGTCCTGCTGCAGCTTGGGTTCAGGTCCTGAGACAGAAAGGGGCGTTGATAGAAGAAGAATTGAGTACTGTCTAACCACCAGATGAGTTTCACACAAGTGGGCAGCCCTAAATAGCTAAAGCTATTTATTTATTTACTTATTTATACTTCAAAATTGTCTTTATTTATACTTCAAAAACAAGCATGTTTTTCCATATTAACAACCAGGTTTTTCCCAACCTTCAACATTAACCTCTGGCAAAAACAAATATATCAAATATTTTCCCCCCAACTTTTACATCAAAACATATTTTAAACCCAAAACACTTTTTTCCCCCTAACTTGGCCAAATATCAAGCCAGGTACATCCTGTCTTTACAAAGCTAAAAGACGATAAACATAGACACCCATTTCTTTTCAAGAACGACAATATTGTTCAAAACCTAACATAGCATATTTACAAAAATAGGGGTGATCTGCCACATATTTTTATAGGGTTAGCCTGCATACGATTAGCCTGTACTCTTTAAATATGCATTAACTCTTACTGCCATGGATCCAGTCAGCCCTGAGTCAGATATGTTCCCAGCTGATATTTCCAGAGAAGAAACCTGAGAAACACCAATTCCTGGAAAATTTTAGGGGAGAATATTTGAGAAAAAAATGGGGTTTCTGGGAATGATCATATCTGTTCCATGCATGACTGACAAAGTTACCCTAAAAATTGCTAAGAGAATCAGCAACATTAAGAGACAGAAGAGACCGAGCAGGCCTCATGGTCCCAGCAGTATTCTACACTGTCCTGAAGTTCACTGGCCCTTGCCAAGTGAGACTGTCTTCTTGGGCTTTGCCTCATGGAGACCTGCTGGACAAGCACTCATATATTGATCCAAAACTAGGCCACACGGTTTCCAACAAGAAATGTTCCCTCCTCTTCTATGTTTTGAAACAATTTATGAACACTTGATGGCCATTATTAGGTATCTGGTAGAGTTTTGCCATGAAGCCATGCTTTTCATCTTGGGTAGTTATTTTATTTAGTACTTTTTTTTTTTTTCAGACAAGGTTTATGTAGTCCAGGTTGGCTTTGCGGTCACAATCCTCCTGCCTCGAGTGCCAAAGAAATGTGATTATGGATGTGTGCCACTATATCTGACTTCATTCTTTATCTTAGATCTATTCAGAATTCCAGTTTCTCCTAGAGTGAGTTTTGTTAGTTTATTTTACGTAGAGGTTTGAATGAGAACGGCCCCATAGGCTCATCTGTCTGTTTGATCTGTCAGCAGTTTAGTGGAACGTTTCGGGAAGGATTGGGAGTCATGGCATTGTTGGAGTGGATGTGGCCTTGCTGGAAGAGGCGTGTTACTGGGAGTGGGCTTTGAGGTTTCAAAAGTCTAGAGCAGGCCTAGTCTCTGCCTCCCTCCCTCCCCACCTCCTCCTGCAGATCAGGATGTAAAACTCTCAGCTACTGCTCCTCTGAGCCATTCTGTCTGCTTTCCACCATAAAAATATGGACCTCCTCCCCACCAAAAAAAACTCTAAGAAAGTCCCCAATTAAATGCTTCTTTTGTAATAGTTGCCGCATCATAGTGTCTCTTCGCAGCAATTGAACACTAAGACATTGTATCTGTTGTATGACTTTTCCTGAAACTTAGAGGGCTGTGTGTTCACTCTGGAGAGCGAAGGCACCAATGGACCCAAGAGAAGATTCCATTCGAGTTCAGCTTGGTGAATCAATGAGTTGATAGGAACATGATTGATTCGAAGGGAGCTAGGCTACCACGAAGTCCCACCCCCAGCACAGCTGGCTCTGAGCAGCCGTAATACTGCCATATTACACTCCCCAGGCAAGATTCTGCCTCCCATAAACTGTGACTCACCTCTCATATCCATAGCAGCTGGGGTAGGGCCATGAGCCCTGGCAAGTGGGAGTGGTGTCGGGAGTCTCAGAAGAGGCTCTCATGATCCCCCTCCTTCCTTCCAAGAGGGAAGGTTAACAGCCTCTTTGCCTTCCCCACCGACCTGCCATGACCTGTGTTATCTATGCCCTTGCCACAACTGAGGGCCAAAGACTTTATAGGTTGCTAGAGAAGTTCCACCCAGAAGAAACAGTAATCCCACGATATTGTTCAAGGACCTTGTCAATTTCATCCAGGTCACCTATTTTTTCTTTTAAATACAATGCCATTATTTTATATACAATCTCACATATTTTTAAAAAACTTTCGTGTTATTCTCATGATTAACATTCTAAGAACAGAATATGACAAAGTGAGGACATATGACTCCCGGTGTTAGATTAAAAGAGACTGGGGCCTCCAGGGCCAGAGAGAGAGCTCAAGAGTCATAAACAAATTAGGCATAGATGAACACACTTATGCCTTTCCACAATGTCAGAATTTATTGACTAGCAATAAATTTACAAGGTGGGGTGGTTTTGTTAGCAGTAACTTGACAAGTAGCCCCACTTAAGTACCCCCTTAATAACCTTGGCTGGGGCAAACATAGGTATTTAAATCTTAATTTTTGATATTAACTTTCAGATAACACACTGTACACAGCAATATATATCTACATATGTGTGTGTATAGGTTATAGAATGGATGCAAAGACTTTAAAATTCCATGACAGGCTGGGGAGATGGCCCATCAGTAAAGTGCCTGCTGGGAGGGCCTGAGTTTGGATCCACACCCATGTGAAAGGCTGGTCATGGCTGCACACGTGCCTGTGACCCCAGTGCTGGGGCTTGGGGAAGAGGCAGGAAGGTTTCTGGGGGCTGCTGATTGATAACTTAGCTTTAAGTTCAATGAGAGACCCTGGGTCATGAGACTAAGGCAGAAAGTAATAGAACAGGGCACCTAATATGGCTTCTATACATGCATACACATATGTACATACAACACACACACACACACACACACACCTGCACACCAGTCCAGGGAGATGAGGAAGGACAAGAACAAGATCCTGGACACACATTTTGGTGTTCCTATCCAGCTGTGATCAGCTTTCTTCCTACAGGGTGTGAACTCCTCCACCCCCACCCCTGCATCCATTGTTAAGATCATGGTATTTTCTGCTTCCTTCTACTTATAACTTTGCTCAGTGTACACACTTCTTCATCTGGCTATGGGGTCACCTTTCCTGTCTTCTTAAGACATACATGACTCAGGTCACTCTCTCTTGTGCCACACACATATATGTTCTGTCTCCTGCTAACTTAACTCAGCTGTTTGCAAAAGGTGGGTGACAGTGTTCAGACAGCATTTTCTGGTTGTCCCTGCAGCCTTCCAGTAAGATCTACACATTTCCTATATTAAGTTAAAGGAACAATAACAGATCCCAAACATTGGGTTCCTCTGGTTTTGAGGCATTTGCTTTGCATGCTTGCTCATTGGGTCCTGACAGGAACTTAGAGATTCTCCTCTTTCTTTATGGATTTTCTCCTGGTCTCTGTA
Source organism: Chionomys nivalis (assembly GCF_950005125.1). Classification (NCBI taxonomy): domain Eukaryota; kingdom Metazoa; phylum Chordata; class Mammalia; order Rodentia; family Cricetidae; genus Chionomys; species Chionomys nivalis. The sequence goes on from NC_080099.1 coordinate 12,937,903, forward strand.
GTTCTTTGAAAGAAATCCATACTGTATCTTCAGAGAGACAGTCATATTTTTGCTGAGCACTAAAAATAAACAAACAAAAAGAAGTGAAACTTGATCTTTGCCAGCCAAGGGAATGTCAGCATGAAATACACATTGTTCCCGGGAAGCTTAAAAAACTGAGTCCCCGCTGACCAAGCAACTCCGGGATCGAATAAAGACTGCTGCACCCAGATTCTAGGCACATTATGGAACTTAGTCACTCCTGATCAGGGCCACTCTGGAATCAGGCCAACGTGCTGTTCATGATTCCCAAACTCCTGTGTGATATATTCATGACTCACTAGTGTTTTTGCTCTCTTCTAGATGGTGACCACACTTCAATTCCAGTTGATTTATCTCTTATATATATCCTTCCAGACTGGAATAAATTTGATTACCAAACTGTAAAAGCGGACTTAACTTGGATTCATAATATAAGCAAATAATTTGTCATATGTTAGAGAGATCTGACTATAACTTACAGCCTTTAATATCATCCTCCAGCTAACTATGTTTGGTAAAGACAAAATGTGATCAACTGTGCTCTAGACTTTTAAGAGTTTTATGATAGGAAATAAGACAGAAAATCCCAAGTGTGGAGAAAGAGATCAATGTCAAAGGAAATACTTCTTGATAAAAAGGATTTTGTATGATAAATGAGTTTTGTCTTAAACTATTATTTAAGATGGGAATAGAAAATGATTAAGGAGGCCGGGCGGTGGTGGCGCACGCCTTTAATCCCAGCACTTGGGAGGAAGAGGCAGGCGGATCTCTGTGAGTTCGAGACCAGCCTGGTCTACAAGAGCTAGTTCCAGGACAGGCTCCAAAACCACAGAGAAACCCTGCCTCGTAAAACCAAAAAAAAAAGAAAATGATTAAGGAAAAAACCAAAGGTTAAAGTATGTCACAAGAAATTTTGTGGAAGTTGAAGCTTAAAGAAAGGTGGTATAAGTGTAGTCAAATTGACTATAATTAAACATTATTAAAAGTTTGCAAGTCCAATAGTCAAGATACTGTGTATAACTGTTGCCCGATCTTTCTTATAATACTTAGGCTTCCTTAAAATGTTAATTTGCTCATTAAAACTAGAGAAAAGAGACTACTTTATGATGATAATTGCTCATAATTTCTATTGACTTTGTCAGTCTTTGAACTGCTAGAGGAATTAAGGCTTAAGAAATCCCAGATTCATTTAAAACTCACCTTTGTCAAGCTTTATGTAAGTTTACACTAAATTTTAAACCACTATTAACTCTTCCAGACAGGTGCACCTGACCTTACTTGTAGGTCAAAGCCATTATGGAAAAGGAAGCTAAGAATACAGCTGACATTTTGGCCTCTTCCCCAGATCAGCCAGGTCCCAGGGGATGATGGGACATGGCTAGATGACCCTACAGCTCTAGATGAATAGAGAGGTGATGGGGACTCCAAAGTTTAGGCTGTAACAATCACACATTTTTGAAACAAAAGGAGGTTCATTGCAGTGGGAAATGTCTTCAGTCTTTCATGGGACGTCACAGGGTTAGCACTACCTGGACCTGTTCCAGCAGATGATACCACCCATAGGGGCCAAACTAAAGAAAGGGAGGGTTTCGTCCTAAGGTCATAAAAGTAACTCCTAATAAGAAAAGAAAGTGAGGGGCTGGAGAGATGGCTCAGAGGTTAAGAGCATTGCCTGCTCTTCCAAAGGTCCTGAGTTCAATTCCCAGCAACCACATGGTGGCTCACAACCATCTGAAATGAGATCTGATGCCCTCTTCTGGCCTTCAGGCAGACACACAAGACAGGATATTGTATAATAAATAAATAAATAAATAAATAATAAAAAAAAAAGAAAAGAAAGTGAATAATTTTGGGTCACCTATGTGATACTTAAACACCTAACAATTAAGGATAGTCAATGAATTAAAATGATTTTTTTTTAAAAACCCACAAAACAGAACTAGTATTTAATTTGAGGAAAACAATGAATCAGGTCTCCCAGGCCCTCCCCTAACCCCCAGTGTGGGTTACTGGCATGCCATGTAGGATAATCACAGTCACCCAGCTATAATCAGATTAAAGGACTCTTAAGCTCTTACTAACCATAAAAAATATTTTCTCTGGCCCCAAGCCCAGGCAGGACTTCTACCCCAGTCAGAAAACTCCTCATTTGTGGACTTTCAGCTCTGTCAGTGCCCCTGTAACACTCCAGTGCTGCCTTTTAGATTTTCTTTTTCATTAGGCCTCCCAAGATCTTTTCAAGGTGATAACGACTCTTCCTTTGCTTCCCAGATCTCTCAGTCTGTAGCTAAACCCCTGGTTAGTGAAGATATTATCTATCTTCACTACTCTTGAAGTCTTCAGTCTGTGGAAATGTGGAACATGCCGACCACACCATAAGGCTCTCCATTGCAAAGCTTCCTCTCATCTTCCTTAGAGGCTACATTCCATCGGCTTTATCTAGAATTTCTATAGGTCTTCATTCAACCACTGGCATAAGCCTTTCGAGGTGTCTCATGGGTGCCCTTTTCTAATTTCAGACCTGTTCGTGGATTTTAAAGCCCAATCTTGAAGTGTATTTGCTTCTAGATTCAGTGACCCCTAACAGGCCATCAAAGAGTATGCTTTGTAGAGACTTCCCAAATCATTGGAAGATTATAATAAATCTCTTTTTCAACTAGCAGAACAACCACCCAGGTGCCAGAAACTGGCAGTTTGATCTTCACTCCCCAGCTAAAAGTTAGAAAGGAAAGCCTCCTGAATACTCTCATAATGAGCCCCTGGGAAAGTCAATGTACAGCTGTTCAAAGAGCAGATAACTGAATCATTCCTGTTTGCTCTTTTGCTAAAAAGCTGTGCCTTACTACTCAGGCTTGGTTTCTTCTTGCATCAATTTTTTATTATCTTATGGTTTATTATTTATTGGATATGTATGTGTGTGTACATGCATGTGTACACTCACACACCTAAAACAAATTCCCCACGGATGCCAGAGGACAGGCTGTGGGAGTCCATTCTCTCCTGCATGTGGGTCTGAAGGATTGAGCTCAGGTTGTCAGTCTCATGGGCAAGTCCCTTTCCCCACAGGGCCAACGAGATGGCTTAGTCGCTGGCCCTGTTTCTGTCTTTCTATACCATATGAAAACTAGATCATCCTGCTAACCTACCTAGGTTGCATCATTCCTGTGGTGTTTGAATAGGAATGACTTCCTATTCATAGACTCATATATTTGAACGCTTGGTCGTTGGGGAGTGGCATTACTTGTTAATTGTAGGTGTGACTTTGTTGGAGGAAGTGTGTCACTGCGGGTAGACTTTGGGGTTTTGAATGTCCAAGCCAGCTGGGCCCAGTGTCTCCTTCTTCTTGCTGCCTGCAGCAGATCCAGATATAGAACTCTTAGCTACCTGAGCAGTACCATGTCTGCCTGTGTGCTGTCACGCTTTCTGCCTTGGCAAGAATGGACTAAACTTCTGAGCAGTGTGTCAGTTCCAGTCAATTGCTTCCTTCATAAGAGTTATCATGGTCATCATTACAGCAATAGTAATCCTAACTACAACAATTACCAAACTCAATTTTCCCCCATTGGGATAGTGATAGAGTTTCCATTTTTCCATCTGTGGTGCCAGAGGATATTATTTGAACAAGATTAAGTGCTTTCCTGATTATCCCATTAACATTTGTCTTCTTCACATGCTGTACAAGAGCAGATTCAAGCTATGTCAGATACCACCATCACTTTTGGTAAGTAACTTTGATGTTGGAGTTCCAGATTTTCATAGTAGAAATGGGTTATGCCTGTTTTAACTTTGATAAGCATCATATACCTCCTTGGACTTTGTATTTAATTGCTGTCTTAATTTTATCTCCTCTTTTCCACTTGATGCCTTAGAAGGTCCTGTGACAATCTCACTGAATCTCCTTGAGAGTCCACTAAGGCTGGAATATCAACAAGGGTAGAAACTCTAAATCCTTCTATGACCTATTTCATATTGAAGTAGTTAAATCAACCCACTACTCATTTCATAAAATATTTTAGGGTCTCTACTCTTACAGGGCATTGCTAGATAGCTCATCCTGTAGGCTTGAAGGTGATTAGTAATGGGTCTTTTCCCCTCATCATCAGCAGCTTGTAAAACTAGGAGCAGAAACTTCAGGGCTCTGTTTACTGGTCAGAAGAGTCAGATTTGAGTTCTGTCTCTGGCCCTGGGTAGAGACACATAAGGTGTGACTTTTTCAGGGAGCTATTTAAAAAATCTATTCACTTCAGATAGGGAACCAGTGACCAAAGAAATTATTCTACCTAAATATAGTTTAATGAACCAGTGAATTTATTGGAGTTAATTATATGAATATGAATGAGCGTTATTTACAAGAACATGGATGTTTCAAAGGTAGCTGTGTCACTCACCCCAGTATGGGTAACAATTCATAAAAGCTGTATCTCTGGAACTTTCCATATGAATTGAAGGCCTAGCTGGTTAGAGAGTCTCCTTTCCCAACAAATATTACTACTTACAATAACTTTGGGGAGAGCCCTTGAGAATCTTGTAAGCTTCAGGAACTTTCTGAGACTTGTGAGCTTTGTTTACTTCCCTAACTTTGTATGTTTTGCTTACTTGTGAAATTTGTATATTTTAGATTTATTTTTTTTGTGTGTATGGAATGTTTTTGTCTGAATGTATATATGTAGTTCCTGGAGCCGTCATGTAGGTCCTGGGAACTAAACCCAGGTCCTCTACAAGAGCAACAAGTGTTCTCAACCACTGAACTGTCTCTCCAGGCCCTACTTCCAGAGCCTTAATGAACCTCCTTCAAGAGGCAATGTTTTAATTTAGAAAAAATAGCTACATAACATGACATTGTAAAGTGCTCCAAAGATCCTAAGACAGTATCCAATTGGAGGATCTGTCAATCACCTGGGTAGAAAAAGTCTTCTAGGAAACTGTTCCCCGAAACTTTAAGACATAATATGAAATGTACCTAAATTTTAAGTAGATTCAGTGGTCTCTCTGGCCATTTCCTATCCATGCCTTGTGTTTTCCTCCATAAGAGTCTCTCAGGGCTAGTCTACTCCAGCCCTGAGAGCATGCTCTGTGCTCAGTGGCTCTGATTCGCTCTCATCCCTCAAGAGTGTTTCCTTTGGCCATTGCCTGTTTTCACCTCGTACCGTTCTCTGATAAACTCTGCCTGGCTTCTACACCACAGTCTGCATCATCTGAGTTGATTAGATGGAGATTACAAGACTGGGAAGCCATGGAGGCCAGGGCAAGATCCTAGTAACAAGATCTGTGTCAACATCTAACTGCATCTTCAAGTCCTCATACAACAGGAGGTGCTGATACAATGCGGCCGGTTCACTGGGAAGAGCTGGGACAGCTACTTCTCTAGTTCTATTTTATGTTTCAGTGAACGGAGACGTCTAGGAGAGACCTGTTAGAGCAAAACTCTTGAGACCAAAAGGTCCCTGAAAAGTGTTTCCTGAGCTGTAAAGATGTTAGCCATAACAGGGGACCAGGTCCAAGGACAAGTGCTTGCAACTGACAGCAGCGAGTCTAGGAAGCACTAGGAAAAATGTCTATCGGGTCAGATATAGAGCCGTGGCTGGTTTTGTTGTTTAATGAAAATTAAAGAAGGCATAAGTTGTTTACATTGAACACATACACACACACACACACACACACACACTGACTGTGGATGAGAGGCATTTTGAAATAAGAAGGTAGGTGGAGTCGTTGTTGCTTCTGAATTGGTTGGGGCTGTAAGCAGGATGCAGGTGTACCTAGGTGGCCATGATGAAGAGTCAAGTACATTCAGGCATGAGGCGTAGTGTTGCTCTTTAAGGCCTGTAGCCTGCTAACTTACTACCCCCACTCCTGCCACATACACACACCTCTTCTCCATTCCACACCCTATCCTTATTGATTAAATGTAGGTGACCTGAGAAACTTTCTCTTTTCAATTCCTACCTCACATACTGAGACTTGCATTCAGAGTCAGGCTGCCCTCAGGGAGCTGCATGTTATGGTTTAAGGAAGTGATTTTGCTATCAGGTTGACAAGGGGTCAACTTGTGATAATTGACCTCGATTGTCTACTTAATTGGACTGGCAGGTGCCTAGGCATTCAACAAAGCGTGTGGTTCCAGAGAGGATCCACTAAGGGAGATCTTCCCTGAGTGTATGTGGTGCCATTCCATAAATTGGGAGTGCAGAGAGAATAGATGAGGAAAAAGGAGAAGGTCAGTTAGCATAGGCGTCCTCTGTCCTCCCCCATCCCTCTGCCCCACCCCAGCCCAGCCCCACAGCCTCTCTCCTTCCTCTCTCCCATAGTGTAAATCAGTCTGCTCCACCAAGGCCTCCTGCCACAATGGACTGAAACTGTGAGCCAAATTAAATCCTCCCTCCTTTGCATTGTTTATGTTGGGCATGAGGTCCCAGCAACCCGAAGAGTGACTGATGGCCCACCATAGATGGCCGAGAAAAACCAAGAGACTTCACCCTGAGTCCCGTGATCCATCTCAGGGTTTGTACTTGGATCAGTGAGGGGTGCTGTTTCTGAGTACTCCTTTACTTCCCGAGTGCTTATTTACACACACACCCCACCTTTATAACACTATGCAGGGAACAGAAGGGTAGAAAGTCAAGCCCCACACCACACCTTCCATAGAGATCGTAACAGCAGGGCATTCTGTATTTAACAGATGCTTAACAAATATTAACTTTTCTTCATATCATGATCTTCTATCTCATCCAGATTTCTGAACCCACTCAAGCTGTGACACAGAGGAGAACTCAAATTGATTGTATTTAATTCTAGAATTATCATCTAGGGGGAGTTGGTAAAGGTTCTAATTGATGTGTTTATTGATAAACCTTGCCGAAAAAGAAATTCCGCAATAGCCCTACTCCCAACCACTCAGGCTTTCTCTCTAGACTTTCCAGAGAGAGGCAGAACATAATGTCTTTCCTCGGAGTTGTCAGCCTAGAGCTTGTCCCTGGATAGGGACAGTTTGTTTTTATAAATTAGCTCAAAACTAGGTTAGTCACCAAGAAGAACCCGTTCATTTCCCCCACATACTTTCTGCAAACCATATTACACAGGAACAATGTTAGGAAGTCCAACATCTCCTCCATTTCGCGTCAGTCCTGGCAATGGTTTTGCTCTGTTGCAACTGATGCTTCCTGGCCCATGACACTGGGAGCAGAAACTTCCTAAAGGAGCTCTGTGGGGGAAGGGTCACCTTTGGTCAATATGGCAACTATGTGCAAATTTGAAAAATCATTTACAAAGACAACACAAATCTAGGGTTTCTATTAGGTGAGTGCTTAGTCCTGGCATCTTGTCACTGGGGTACCATGATCTGGGAGCTGGAATCCAGGTATCCAGGAGGAAGATTGAGTTAGGGTGGAGGAGAAAGAACAAGATTAACACACAAATCTGCTTAGTGATTGAATCCTTCTTTAGGACTGCCAGTTTTTTAATATACCTCAAATTATTGTTCACCACTGGTGTGGATCAGGTCATGGAGGCTCCCAGTCCATAAGCCACTTGAGGGCAGTGTCTTACCACCGCAGCCACAGCTGGGCCTCTTCCCAAGAGCTCTGATTTCCCTGCTTAGCGTGTTGTTGCCTGGTACTCTCAAAGTTAGGAAGTCCTCTGATGCTTCCTCTAGAGTCTGGTGTTCTGTTTCATCTTTGTCTGTAAGCCACTAGAACTATGCCACATTCTGAGTAGAATTCTCCAACCAATCGTTCCTGGCTATATCTGGCTTCTAAGCCCTTCAGTAGTAATGCTTATGCCCCATGTCTTTCACTTCCATTCATATATAGAATGTCTCCAGGAGTGGTTATCAAAAATAAATCTCTGCCCCTAAACGTACTACCATAACTTCTGCTCTATAGATTAGTCATCCCCTCAAATACGTCAGCTGGTCCCAAGATATGCTGTACTAATTTGCTAGCTTCCAAATGCTTGTCAGAGATACCTGCAATATCTCCAGAGCAAGGAAGGAAGGAAGGAAGGAAGAAAGGAAGGAAGGAGAGAGAGAGAGAGAGAGAGAGAGAGAGAGAATGTGTATGTGTGTGTGTGTGTGTGTGTGAGAGAGAGAGAGAGAGAGAGAGAGAGAGAGAGAGAGAGAGAGAGAGCGTGTTTGGATAGTACCCTTTTCCTCCAACACGTCATATGGTACAGGAAATGGAATATTGATGGAAGAGTCAGAAATCCTCAAGTAACTCATGCTTTAGGTGACTGTAAATGTTTGCTGCTGACCCATGTGCACATTAGCATCATGTTAGACAATTAGATGGGAAAACCTTGCCTGGTTCACTATGCACAGACGTGTGCATTTGTGTATTTATTTTTGTAGTACTAGGGGTTGTTCCTAGGGCCTCATACATGTCAGGAAAGAACTCAGACTTGAACTTTATCCCTGACTCCTTTTACTGTTAGTTTTGAGGCAAGATTTCATTAAGTTGCACTAGATGACGTTGAATTTGCAACTTAGCCCTCCAATAACCAAGACTGTGGGTAGGTCTGTGTCATCAGATCTGGCTTAGCTCTACCTTTTTCCCTTCTGGAAATCCCAGCACATCTGCAGGGAAGGATAGGTCACACAGTGTGGCAATGTGGCTAAGGACTCTGCCTACCTTTAGAGAGCCTTGAGCCTGCTCTGAAGGACTTATTGCTTCCACCACAGAGTTTGGTTTTCGGAGGAGTCCGATGCTCATAGTTTCTCCTTCCTCTTCCAAATTCACCAAACCTTTCCGCTAAACTTCTCTGGGAAGCAGTTCTTTCCGGCCTCACTAAAGCCAGTCAAAAGTTAACGAGTGTGTACTTTCTACTTTTCTGTAGGAATAAAATACCCTGAAAAGACAACTGTAGAAAGGGTTTATTTTAGCGTATGATTCCAGAAGGATCGGCTCTATCCTGGTGATGGCATGCCATGGCAGTGGAAGCGGAAAGCTCGCTGATCAATTCTTCATCCACACACAGGAAGCAAAGACAGAACAATAAATGGATTGAGGCTATAAAACTTGAAAGCCCAACCCCAGTGACATACTTCCCTTAGCATAGCTCCACCTCCTTAAAGTTCCATAACTTCCATAAACAGTGCCACCAACTGATGACCAAGTGTTCAAATATGTGAGCCAATGGGGGCCCTTTCTCATTCAAACCATGACGGTGTTTTGTTTGTTTTGTTTTCTGTTTTTAATGAATGAAGGGGAGGGATAAAGGGAAGAGAAATGGGTGTGGATTGGGAGTTAGTAACTAATGGGTACTACTAAGCAAATTAGGATCTCTGTGGCCCAAGGTCCACACCATTAAAGTAGGCCTAAGTTGGACATGGTTGAGGGCAACTTTCAATGGTAAGTCTCTTCAACCAAGGTTATTCCCCCTCCCCTCCTCCACTTACCTCCTTTGCCCCTTTTCTCCTTACCTTTTCCCCTTTCAACCTTATTTTTCCTTTTCTCTTCTGCCTGCTGTTTTTATTCCCAGACCTTCACACAGGCGCTTTTCTTTTCGTCAGCAGGCTGTTCGTGCCAGCAATGTGATGCAAATAAAGCCAGACAGGATTTTGGTTCTGACTGAATAAGAGTTGCTCCACTTGAATTCACAAAAACACAACATCCCGGGCCCTCTAAACAGATCCTATTCAAAGTTTCTTGGCTTCAAAATTTTAAGAACAAGCTGTTCTTGTGGGAGGTTAATGTGAAAGTGTTTGGTCCACCTCCTGTCCCACTAGTGACCAACATGAAAAGAACCCTGGAGAAGAGTCATTTAAATTGGGGACCCCACCCCTGTTATCAGGCCAGTGAGACCAAGCTCAAAAATCTGTGAAGCCAAAATGGGATACAAGTTGAAGATGCTCAGAAACCGGTGGTATTCACATACATGCACACACACAGACATACACAGACATACACACACTACATTCTCTCTTGGTTATGGAAGACAAATAGCAGGGCTAGTCTGGTGAAATTTGGAGGAAGTAAAAAAGCCACAAATATAGGGAGATTGCAAATCCTTCCCTGTCTGTCAATGTATTCAGTTACTTAAGGTGGGTGATGGAAAATGAGCAGATGATAGAAATAAGACATCACATCCTCTTCTCCCTGATTTTTCTTTTAAAAACAAGGACTTGGAGCAGTCAGAAAGAAAGAAAAACAATACAAACAATACACTGGTGTGTATGATGCAAGACAGGTGAGTCACGGACAGCCCTTAGTCTCTCAGCTGAGTTATATCCCAAGCAGTTTAGTTGCATGTGGCAAACACCTTAGACTCAAGCATAGGGATGGGGAGTTAGGAATGAGAGATGAATCTGATGTGGGATTCCCTTCTGTATGCTGTGAATACCAATGGTTAATAAAGACATTGTCTTGAGCCTGTGATAGGGTAGAACTTAGTGTTGACTGAGTTTTCTGTCCTGTCCAGTTCCTGCAGTTGTTAATTTCCAAAGAAATCATGCAGAGGTCTACATTAATTATAAACTGATTGGCCTAGTATCTCAGGCTTCTTTTTTCTTTTTTCCTAAATTGGTAGGCTTTTATTGTTGAACACTTTACATGTACATTCATTTGATTTTTATCATTGAGTGTGATTTTTTTTATTGATTTTTATTGAGCTCTACATTTTTCTCTGCTCCCCTCCCTGCCTCTCTCCTCCCACTTCAACCCTCCCCCAAGTTACCCATGCTCCCAATTTACTCAGGAGATCTTGTCTTTTTCTACTTCCCATGTGGATTAGATCTATATAAGTCTCTCTTAGGGTCCTCATTGTTGTCTAAGTTCTCTGGGATTATGGTTTGTAAGCTGGTTTTCTTAGCTTTATGTTTAAAAACCACCTATGAGTGAGTACATGTGATAATTGTCTTTCTGTATCTGAGTTACCTCACTTAGAATAATGTTTTCTTTTTTTTTCTTTTTTTTCTTTTTGTTTTTTTTTTTTCGAGACAGGGTTTCTCTATGGCTTTGGAGCCTGTCCTGGAACTAGCTCTGTAGACCAGGCTGGTCTCGAACTCACAGAGATCCACCTGCCTCTGCCTCCCGAGTGCTGGGATTAAAGGCGTGTGCCACCATCACCCGGCAGAATAATGTTTTCTAGATCCATCCATTTTCCTGAAAAGTTCAAGATGTCATTATTTCTTTCTGCTATGCAGTACTCCATTGTGTAAATGTACATTTTCTTTATCCATTCTTCAGTCAAGGGGCATTTAGGTTGTTTCCAGGTTCTGGCTATGACAAACAAAGCTGCTATGAACATAGTTGAGCACATGTCCTTGTGGCATGATTGAGCATCCTTTGGATATATACCCAAGAGTGATATTGCTGGGTCTTGAGGAAGGTTGTTTCCTAATTTTCTGAGAAATTACCACACTGACATCCAAAGGGACTGTACCAGCTTGCATTTCCACTAGCAGTGCAGAAGTGTTCCCTTTACCCCACAACCTCTCCAGCATAAGTTGTCATCAGTGTTTTTGATCTTGGCCATTCTTATAGGTGTAAGATGGAATCTCAGAGTTGTTTTGATTTGCATTTCCCTGATGACTAAGGATGTTGAACATTTCCTTAAGTGTCTTTCGGCCATTTTAGATTTCTCTGTTGAGAGTTCTCTGTTTAGGTCTGTACTCCGTTTTTTGTTGTGGTTTTTTTTTCCTTATTGGATTATGTGTTCTTTTGGTGAACAATTTCTTGAGTTTTTTGTATATTTTGGAGATCAGACCTCTGTCTGATGTGGGGTTAGTGAAGATCTTTTCCCATTCTATAGGCTGTTGTTTTGTTTTGTTGACTGTGTGTATACAGAAGCTTTTCAGTTTCAGGAGGTCCCATTGGTTGTTTCCCTCAGTGTCTGTACTGCTAGGGTTATATTTAGGAACCGGTCTCCTGTGCCAATGTGCTCAAGTGTATTTTCCACTTTCTCTTTTATAAGGTTCAGTTTGACTGGCTTTTTGTTGAGGTCATTGATCCATTTGGACTTGAGTTTTGTTCATGGTGATGGATATTGGTCTATTTTCATTCTTCTACATGTTGAAATCCAATTATGCCAGCACCACTTGTTAAATATGCTTTCTTTTTTTCCATTTGATATTTTTTGTTTCTCTGTGTGTGGATTGATATCCGGGTCTTCTATTTGGTTCCATTGGTCCTCCTGTCTGTTCTTATGCCAATATCAGGCTGTTTTCAGTACTGTAGTAGAGTTTGAAGTAGTCAGGGTTTGTGATGTCTCCAGAGGTTCTTTTATTGTACAGGATTGTTTTGGCTATCCTGGGTTTTTTGCTTTTCTATATGAAGTTGAGTACCGTTCTTTCGAGGTCTGTAAAGAATTTTGCTGGGATTTTGATGGGCATTGCATTGAGTCTGTGTATCTCAGGCTTCTTATTAACTCTTATAACTCATATTAGTCTATAATTCTTGTCTGTGTTATGGTACCTCTTTTGGCGAGGCAGCCACATCTTGCGTCCTCTGCATCTAGGTCATGACTACAGACTGAAACTTACCTCTTCCCAGAATTCTCGTTGATCCGCCTCTACTTCCTGCCTGGTCGCCCTGCCTATACTTCCTGCCTGGCTACTGGCCAATCAGCATTTTATTAAAAATAATACAAGTGACAGGATAAAAGACCATTGTCCCATAGCAACTTAGTTAGGCGGGGAAAACTAAACAATGTTGGGAGAAAGAAGGGCGGAGTCAGGGAGAAGCCATGGAACCGCTGTAGACAGATGTGCTGAAACTTTACTGGTAGACCAAAAAAGATTAATGGAGAAGGGTTAAATTAAGATGTAAGAGTTAGCCAATAAGAAGCTAGAGCTAATGGGCCAAGCAGTGATTTAAATAATATGGTTTCTGTGTGATTATTTTGGGGCTGAGCAGCTGGGAACCAAGAAGCAGCCTGCTGTAACATGAATCTAGTCCAGTCAATCCTGGAGGGTATTGGTGACAAGTGTCATATTCCGTGCACCTCAGTAGACCCAACTTGTTTAGCAGATGATGGTGACAACTTAGGCAGCAATGACCCTGAGTAGGTGCAGCCTGCCTGTCATGCCTTCACTCCCATAATGTTCTCACAGAGGATACTGAGGCAGGGGGATCTCCAGTTACAGGTCAGCCAGGGCAACAGAGCAAGAACCTTTCTTTAAATAACAAAAGCAAGCGAACAAAGGAACCCAACAAGCCAGCACACCTTCACTGGGAATAAATCCAGCCAACTACAATTTTATTTCCTCTCCTCCACCCTACCCAGCTGTATTTACTTAGCGACAAATTCAAGAGAACCTGATAGTTGTACTTGGGTTTCAGAAGGGCATGTTAAAATTGTTCCTGTTATTTGATTTTGGATTTTGGATATGGGGTCTGGGCTGGCCTGAAAGTCACTGTGTAGCCCAGGCTGGCATTGAACTTCCTGGTGATTCTCCTGCCTCAGCCAAGAGCAGGGATTCCAGTCATGTGCTACTCTAGTCAGAAACTGAAGATGCTGTTGAAGATAAGGTGCAGAAAGGCTGTCCCTGTAGCGGTGCGGTTAAGGTTACAGGTACTCAATATCACTAAATCTGTTGACTAACAGGCATATGCCCTTGTAAGAAGGCCCTTTTCCTCACACTCTGAACTCTGCTTTTAGTCTGCCCCAGTCATCATTCTATTCCAGGGCTTTGCACGAGATACATACCTGAGTGAAGCAAGCAGGTCAGAATTACAGAGAAAAGGCAAAAGCTTGAAATGTCATAAGAATAAAAAGCCAATTATGTCTCCTATGCATTTGGAGGGGGAGAAGCGACCAGTGCTTGGGAAACTAAGGCAGGAGGATACTGAGTTCCAGACCAGACTGAGCTATATAACACGACTCTGTCTCAACAAGATCATGAAAAACCCCAAAACCTTCCAAAACAACAAAACAAGTAAAACGGAAATGAAACACAGGACGAAGAGGTCCATAAGAATGATTAAAAATTCAGAAGCCTTTAAAAATCAATGGGAAAGGGTAAAGGAAAATGTGATTAAAAGGAAGGTAGAATTGGTGCATGAAACGGAAGGTAGAATTGGTCCATTAAAGGGAAGGTAGAATTGGTCCATTAAAGGGAAGGTAGAATTGGTCCATTAAAAGGAAGGTAGAATTGTCCCATTAAAGTGAAGGTAGAATAGGAAGATAGAATTGGCCTATTAAAGGGAAGGTAGAATTAGTCCATTAAAGGGGAGGTAGAATTAGTCCATTAAAGGGAAGGTAGAATTCACGATTGCCCAGGAAGAAGCAGTGGTGCAAAGTTGCCGAGTCTCTCTCAACTGATAAGCATTTTGGTCAATGAGCATAATTCTTACATTTTGTGACATTACTGGAATTCTTCCTATGTCTCTAATTAGGAAGGAGCAGACAGGGCCAGTTACAGGTAGTGCTCTATTTATGGTGTGGATGGTGGAATCTGAGTATTTGCCTGACAGTGATACTTTGCACTTCACATTGATTGTACACATTGACAATCACAGCCTTTTCTCCTCTCCCCAGAGGCAGCCACCGCCCCAGCTTTTATAATAAACAAATCCAAGTGCTGAATTGGTCAACCTGAATAAATGGTGTTGTTTGTATGTCTATGAGGTAAATCTAAACAGAATGACACACACACAGGCTCTCAGACACAGGGCTGGGCCACAACCCGGAAATCTTCAGTGTGAGTAGATAAGACCAGGTTGATCTTTTCTTTTCTTTTCTTTGGAAGGATGGAGTTGGCACAGGGTCTTTCTTGGCACTCATAGAGATCCACCTGCCTCTGCCTCCTAAGTATTGGGATTAAAGTCAAGCAGCAATCTACCTGGCCCCCAAGCTGTTTTCCAAAGTGGATGAGTAACATAGGCTCCACCCCAAGTATCTGGTATTCTGATTCTTCCATATCATTCTCAATTCTTGATAGTGTCAGACATTTTTATTTAACTCATAGAAACTATAGTTATGTTTAAGTTGTCACATGAACACTTTATATTATCAAAAAATCTAGAGCTGGCACGTGCTATGGCTTGATTCTGAAGTGCCTTCTGTAGGCACACATTTGAACACTTGTTCCCCAGGTGGCACTGTTTTGGAAGGCTACCAAGCCTTTAGGAGGAGGGGCCTCACTAGGTGAAATAGATATTTAGGGCAGGGCCTTTGAAAGTTTTACTCAGTTACGTCCTGTCATTTTCTGTCTCAGTTTCCTGTCTGCCTCTGCCACACACTCCCACTACCAGAACTCAGCTGGTTCACCATGCCTCCCTGCCATAAGGGTCCAAAACTCTCCAAAACCTTGAGCCAAAATAAACCTTTCTTCCCTTAAGTCATCCCTTCAGTACTGCAATCATAGAGACAAAACAGCTGTACAGAAGTTGCCCACCGTGTGCAAGGCCCTGGGTTCTATCCTTGGCACTCCCACAAACAAATGAACAGAATGTCTAGAACAAATATTTATAAAAACATTGGTATGTTTTTACTTTTCATGGTTCTCCTGCCGTCTGAAATCTTATGCATTCTCATATTGTTATCATTCAAAGTTTTAGATGCCATTTTTTGTTGCTTTTGTTTATTAAAGAATAATATATTATACACAAATAACTATAAGACTAGAAAGAATGGAATGCATTACTTGACAAATTAGCATGCGAATTGCTGTAGTCATTCTGTAGAAAGCAGGGGTGCTGATCAAATAGATCGTAAGGGACATGATGACCCCAGAATGGAATGTTGGAAATAGGATGATGGCCTGGCAGTAACCTGGAGTTTCTTTGTTTGGTGTTTCTTCTTATTATTGCATTTTTGTTTTGTTTTGATTATAGTTTTGATTTTGGAGACAGGATCTCACTCTAGAGCCAAAGCTCACATTTTACTACATAGTACAAGCTGGCCCTGAGCCCAGCTATCCTCCCACTCAGTCATGTGAACATTGGATTATGAGTGTGTGCCACCATGCCTGGACCCAATCTTGTTATTTTTATTTTATTTTCTGATGGGTGCATTTTTATATATTTAATTTTTATCTAGACTATATAAGAGATTGGGGAATTTTCCCATTATGTAGCTCACTGTGAAGTCTTCCAGTTTTTTTTCTAAATAGTAAGATACAATAAGACAAAATACAAATAAACACATTGGGATTGAATAAAACAAACAAACAGGAAAAGAGCCAAAAAGAAAGCACAAGAATCAGAGACCCACTTGTTCACACACTCAAGAATCCCATAAAAACACTCAACTGGAAGCCATATTTAAATGCAGAGAACCTGGTGCAGACCCATGCAAATCCATGCAGGCCTTGGGCATGCTTCCTCAGTTTGTGACTTCATTTGAGCTTTGCTCATGCTGATTTAAAGGCTCTTGTTTCCTCGGTATCCCATATCCATTCTGGCTCTTAAACCCTTTCTGCTTCCTTGAGCTCTAAGAATTTGATGGAGATATCCCATTTAGGACTGAGTGTTCCAAAGTCTCTCATTCTTGCATAAGATCCGGCTGTGTGTCTCTGTGCTTGATTTTATCTGCTACAGGAGGAAGCATCTCTGATGATGGTTAACCAAGGCCCTGATCTGAGTATAGCATATTGTCATTAGAAGTAATTTTATTGCTATGGTGGTTTTTGTTGTTGTTGTTGTTTGTTTTTTTAGAGCATTAGTATTTGGTTTTATTCTAGGTTCTTGATCTAACTAGTCTCAGGTTCTTGTTCACTCAAGCAGTGTCAAGTGTGGGTTCCACCTCATGGAGTGGTCCTTATGCCAAATCAGTTATTGGTTGGTTATTCCCATTGGTTTTGTGCCACATTGCCCCAGTATATCTTGCAGACAGGACATTATTATAAATCAATGGATTTGTGCTCATGTTGGTTTTTATCTTTTGGAAGTGCGCTGAGTACCCCTTCCTGTGCCAAAGACACTAAAAAGTAAGGGTGAAGGCTCTATGTAGGAGCCAACTCAACTTCTCCATGTTCAGTGAGTTCTGTAGGTGTTGATTCCAGCAAAAGGGACATTGCCATCAGTTTGTAGAGAGAAATCCATAGTCTTGGCAATAGCCTGGGTTTTTTGAAGATTGCCATGGGAGCCCTTTGGCCAACAGTTTAATTAGATGTAACCCAATCCTGGTGCTGGAAGCATTTTTGGTGACAAGAAATTGCCAGATGGGGCTCTATCTCCCCCATTATTTGATGCTTTCATTCAGATCGCCTTCATATATGTGGATATTTTAGGAAACTTCTACTCTCTTAGGCTCCCATACTGCTCCTCTACTGGCCCTTCATGTTAGTTGTCTCTTCCCTTATTCTTTCCCTCTCCCTCTGTCTCCCCACTTATTCCTCCAGTTCCATCACCCCCCCATCCACCTATAACTATCTATTCTGCTTTCCTTTCTGACAGAGATCTCTCTGTCTCCCCTAGTCACTAACCTCTGTGGTTCTATGCACTGGTTATTGATATAACAGCTAATATCTGCATATAAGTGAATACATACTATGTCTTTCTGGGTCTGGGATACCTCACTTGAGATAAATTTTTCTAGTTTCATCCATTTAAGTGCAAATTTCATGACTTCATTATTTTTAATGGCTGAGTAATAATACTTCATTGTGTCAATGTACCACATTTTTCTTTAACCGTTCTGTTGAGGGGACATCTAGATTGTTTTCAATTTCTGGATATTACAAATAGACCAGCAACAAGCACGACTGGCCAAGTACCTTTATGGTAAAATAAAGCATCCTTTGGCTATATACCCGAGTGCTGTAAATGGATCTTCAGGTAAATCAATTCCCATTTTCCCGAGGAATTGCCACACTAAGCTCCATAGTTGTAACACGAATAAGAAAAACACAGACAGAAATTGGGGTTCAACCAGAAAACCAGAAAAGCAGAACAGCCAAACCACTAGAGAAGTCTTACCTCTACCAAGGCTGCACAACTTAAAACTAAGATAGCCTCTCTCTCCTCTCATTTTATATTCCCTCTAATGCTGGGATTAAGGGTGTATGACTCCCTAGGACTGGGATTAAAGGTGTAGGCCACCACCACCTGAATTTATTTCTGCATTGATCTTGTGTAGCCCAGGGTGGCCTTGTAATCACAGAGATTCTTCTGACTCTGTTTCCCAAATCCTGGGATTGAAGGTGTGTGTCACCATTGCCTGACCTCTAGTAGCTTTAGCTTTGCCTCTGGTCTTCAGGCAAGATTTATTTATAAAAATACAAATAATATACCACTACACATAGTAGCTGTACAGGTTTACATTCCCACTAGCAATAGATGAGTGTTCCCTTACTCCAAATTCTCGACAGCATGAGCTATCAGTTTTGATCTTCACCATTCTAATGGGTGTAAGATAAAATCTCAAAATAGTTTTGATTTGTATTTCCCTGATGAAAAGGATATTGAACATTTCTTTAAGTGTTTCTCAGCCAGTTGAGTTTCCTCTTTTGAAAATTCACTGTTTAGATCTATACTCCATTTTTAAAATTGGGTTATTGGTTTTTTTTTTTTGATAACCAGTGTTTTGAGTATTTATATATTTTGGATATTAGCCCTCTATTGGATGTGTAGTTGGCAAAAAATAAATAAATAAATAAAATAAATAAAAAAAAAATCCTGGTCTGTTAGCTGCCACTTTGGCCAAATGATGGTGTCCTTTGCCTTACAGAAACTTTTCAGTTTCATTAAGTCCCATTTATTAATTGCTGATCTTAATACCTGTGCTATCAGTGTTCTGTTCAGGTCTTTTCCTGTGCAAATGAGTTCAAGGCTATTCCCCACTTTCTCTTCTGATCCATTTGGAGTTGAAGTTTGTGAAACATAAGTGTGAATCCATTTGCATTCTTCTATATGCAGCCATACGGGTTGACCAGCACCATTTGTTGAAGATGTCTTTTTTTCTGTGTGTATTTCTGGTTTATTTATCAAAAATCAGGTGTCCGTAAGTGTACGGATTTATATCTGGGTCTTCCATTGAACATTGTATTTGGTTTTGTACCAGTGCCATGCTATTTTTATCACTATAGCTCTGTAGTATAGTTTGAAATCAGGGATAGTGATACTTCTAAGAACTCTTTGATTTTTTAGGATTGTTTAGTTATCTTGGATTTTTTTGTGTGTGTTTCCTTATGAATATGAAAATTAAGTTTTCAAGATCTATGAGGAATTGTGTTGGAATTTTGATAGGGACTACTTTTGGTAGGATAGTCATTTTTACTGTATTAATCCTACCTGATCCATGAGTATGGAAGATTTTTTTTATCTTCTTATATCTTCTTTAATTTTTTCTTCAATGCCTTAAATTTTTCATCGTACAAGTCTTCACTTGCTTTGTTAGAGTTACCCCAACATATTTTATATTATTTGAAGCTATTGTAAACAGTGTTGTTCCTCTGATTTCTTTCTCAGTCAATTTGTCATTTGTATATAAGATTTTAGTGAGTTCATTTTGTATCCATCTACTTTGCTGAAAGTGTTTATCAGCTGTAACAGTTTCCTGGTAGAGTTTTTGGGATCACTTATATAAACTATATCTTTGGCAAAGAAAGATACTTTGATGCCTTTCTTTCCTGGAACTTGCTCTGTAGACCACTCTGGTCTTGAACTTACAGAGATCCACCAGCCTCTGTCTCTCTCTGCTGGGATTAAAGGTATGTGCTACCACCACCACAGGTGCCTTTCTTTCCAATTTGTGCCCATTTGATCTCCTTCAGCTTTCTTATTGCTCTAGCTAGAACTATCTTGAATAGGTGTGAGGAGAGTGGACCACCTTGTCTTGTTCCTGATTTTAGTGGAGTTACTTTGAGTTTCTTTCCATTTAAGTTGGTGTTGGCTATAGGTTTGCTGTAAATGAACTGTTGCCTTGAGGCAGTGTGCCTGTTCTAATGGGAGCTCACCAAATCCAGCTGGACCGGGTCTGAACTAGCATGTGATCAAACTGGTCTTGATCAAACCAGACTCTCTGACCGTGGCTGACAATGGGGGTTGACTGAGAAGCCATTGATAAAGGCACTGGGACTTGTATTTACGGCGTGTTCTGGCTTTTTGGGACCCTAGTCTATATGGATGCACAGCTCCCTAGGCCTGGATGTAGTGGAGAGGGCATTGGACTTCCCATAGGATAGGGTTCCCTGTCCTCTCTCAAGCAGGGAGGGAGAGGGTGTAGGGAGTGTAGGGAGGGGATTGGAAGGAGGGAAGGAAGTGTAAATATTTGAATGGAAAAATAATTTGAATGGAAAAAATGAGACAGTAAAATAAAATAAAAGCGACTTAGTTATAAAAAAATAAAAAATTGTTCCTTGTATTCTCAATCTCTCCAGGACTTTTTTCATGAAGGGGTTTTGGATTTTGTCATAGGACTCTTCTGCAGCTAATGAGATGATCATATGGTTTTTTTCTTTCAATCTGTTTACATGATAGATTACATTTAAGAATTAACATATGTTAGACCATCCATGTATAACTGGGATGAAGCCTGCTTGATTGTAGTGGATGATCTTTTTGATATGTTCTTGGATTTAGTTTGCAAGTATTTTATTATTTTCCTACTTATGTTTGAAAGGCAAATGGTCTGTAATTCTTTTTTTTCTTGAGTCTTTATGTGGTTTAGATATCAGGTAACTTTGTAAAATGAATTGGGAAATGGTCCTTTGGTCTCTATTTTGTAGAATGGTTTGAGAAGTGTTGGCATTAACTCTTCTTTGAAAGTCTGGTAGCATTCTTCCCTGAAACCATTTGACCCTGAGCTTCTTTTGGTTGGGAGACTTTTTCTTAAAATTTATTTATTTCATACCAATCCCAGATCCCCCTCCGTCCTCTCCTCTGGTTTCTCCCCCTTCCCAGCCTCTCCATCCACTCCTTAGGTTAAGGCCTTCCCGGAGAAGTCAAACTTAAGTCTGTGCTTGGAAGACTTTAAATGATGCTTCTATTTCACTAGGGGTTATAGGTCTGTTTATCTGATCTTGATTTGAAGTTATCCATTTCTTTTTCAAGTTTTCCAAGTTTGTGGATAACAGGTATTTAAAGTATGTACTCATAATTCCCTGGATTTCTTCAGTATCTGTTGCTATGTCTCCCTTTTCATTTCTAATTTTGTTAATTTGAATATTCTAATTTGCATAGGTGTTTGTCAATCTTACTAACTTTCTCAAAGAACCAACTCTTTGTTTTATTAAATTTTTGTACTATTCTTGTTTGTTCATTTCTATTTCCTTGATTTCATCCCTGAGTTTGATATTTTTTGCCCTCTACTCCTTTTGGGTGTGATTTCTTCTCCCTTTTTTCTATTGTTTTCAGGTATGCTGTTCAGTTGTTGGTGTGAGATCTCTCCAGTTTTGTTTTATATAGGCACTTAGTGCTAAGGACTTTCTTCTTAGAATGGCTTTCATTGTGTCCCATAATTTGGGGTATGTTGTGCATTCATTTTCCTTCAACTCCAGAAAGTCTTTAATTCCTTATAAATAACAGAGAATTTAGAATTTCTAGGGATTGTCTTGTAGGCGTCACGTTGAGGCAAGAAAAAGCACTAGAGGAAATGGAGGAGTGAGCTAGTTATCCTGAGACTGGAGCACCATTCCTGTGGGCGTCTGGTCAGGGCAATGTGCAGTGGCGTAGTGGCCATTAGAAAAGGGAGGGCGACATGCAATTTAATAACTGGTTTCCTGCTAGCACTCCTGAGATGGAGACAGAAGACTCAGAAGTTCAAGGTCATCCTCAGATGAATAGTTGAGTTCAAAACCAGCCTGGGCTACAAGAGACCATGTTAAAAAAAAACGGAAGAAAAGAAAAAAGAAAATTAAGAGTTGAATACAAATACTTTTTCCCCCTAAGCGTTGCTGTAACAACAAAGGCCTTTATGATCAGAGTTTAGTTTTGCTGCTTTCCTGGTAGAGGGTGCAGAAAATCAGTCAGGCGCAGCTTTCCTATCATGGTGTATGGATCCAGTATGGAGTTAAGGGAAAGTTCAGAAATCTAAGTTAGTTTTCAGAGGATAGAAATTAGAACCTTGGTCACCATGACAACCCAAGTCCTTGGGACTATGCCAAAATTTGAAGAAAAGCCTTAAACGCCCTGCAATCTGTGGCGCGGGTATTTGAGCCAATGTCTTAGGAGGCAGGGTTTCCTCAGTTGAAAAGGAACCAAGGGAACTTACCATCTGCGCTTTCCCTAAACACCACCTGACTGTCAAAGAGGTAATGATGGATTGAGTTCTCACTGTATTTCCCAGACTGGTCTTGAACTCCTGGATTTATCAGTTCTCACAGTCCATGTCCATCTAGCGGGGACTACAGTTGTGTGTCCCCACACCTCGCTGTGATGTCTGGCTTCTGAGGTTGAAAGGAAAACCAAGTTCCCTTCACCAGCCCTTTGATCTGTTCCCTTTGAAGCCAGATAATTATAATCATTTCAGTTATCTTTATATGAAAGCGGCTAATGACTTCTGATTCGTTTCTGCTATTGGTAGGTCTCAGAAAGAAAGGCTCCCCTGGGGCCAGACTCCTACTGTAACACACCACTGTCCTTTCTTGTTTAAATGGCTAAAACTATTTTGAAGAAAACTGAGATACCCAGAGGTGTTCTTGTCTTTGTGATGAGCATGCCACCAAATGTTCCATTTTAACCTGTCAAACACGTGCTCTTTGAGTTAAGCATGCATTAAAACATTACCATCTCTCTGTTTTTCTTCCCTCCTCCGCCACCACCTTCTTTTGACAAAATCTCACATAACCTAGACTGGCCTTGAACTTGCTATGTAGGTGAGGATGACTTTGAACTCTTTCTTCTACCTCTCGAGTGCAGGAATGCAGGCATGCGCCGCTATGCTCTGTTGTATGTGGTGCTGGGGACTGAACCCCAAGGCTTCATGCATGATACTCTACCAACTGAGTTATTTTCAACCTCCATCCATCTTTCCTTTTTTAAATAACAATTGTTCCTGTGGGGGGGGGGTTGAGTCATGCTCATGGTAGTTGCTCATGCTCTCACACGCGTGTGAAAGCCAGAGGATTCAGCTCAAGAGGTTTACGCAGCAAGCACCTTTACCTGTGGAGTCATCGTGCAGACTGTTTCATCTTTCCTTCTTGCACTATGATCTTAAACTGAACTCAGGAACATACTCCTTAACTAAGTATGTTCAGGACTATGCCTGCCCCTGAGATTCTTTCCTCTGCATATATATATATATATATATATATATATATATATATATATATATATGCACACACACACATGCACACACATACACACACATATGTACTATATATACTTTCTGAATACAATCCTGATTATTCTTTTGATAAAAGAAAGCACAATTCTTATTTCAAAGGAATAGTTTATTTTGGAGCCAAATTTGAGTGACTATAGCCCAGGCAACACAGAACTAGGCAGCCCCAAGTTTCATGTTTCCCCACCCCATAGAAGTGACTTCATAAAGTTTTATAATAACAGAACAAAGAATGCTATCAATCAAGGTAATTTAAAAATAGACTGGCGGGTACATTAGGGAGGTTGCGGCAAGAGAGCAGAAGCTTTCCATAGGCCTCAGATGTTATCTGATGACATCCTTCGCTTTGGGGTTGGTGGAAGCTACTGGTCTGCTATGCTAACAGATTACAAAAGGAATGCTCATTCACCTTTCCTTCGTTGGGTGACGGCAATTGCTCTCAAAAGCCCCGCACTCCCTTACCTGCTACAGGTAGCAAATCTCTTCCCAGTATGATCTCTGAGTAGGGCTTTGTCTGAGTTTCGTCATCATGATGGTGTGTACCTGCTGCTTTCATTTACCTTATTATTTATTTCTTGGGTGAGGCACTGTTTAAAACCCACGTTATCTAAGGCTGGTGTTTCTCATCCTTACTTACATCAAGAGAGCTGGATGAAGTGAATTTGAGCCATCTCAGACGAGGTCAGAGAGCTCCAGATCGGAAGTCTGGAGTCCTTGGCTCTGTCTCTCAACTCACAGAGACACTTTGAGCCCTTGATTTCCTTGTCTGTCCTGTTGCCCTCACTTGAGAAGATTAAAGGGGTAACTTATATTAACAATCTTATTCTGATTGCAGCACTGCATAAGTAAGAGGTCCAGCGGGTGACTGGGGGTGTATCCCTGCTGGTAAAGCTTGTGCCACGTATGAACAAAGTTCAAGAATTGATTCTAGCGTGGTGGCACATGATAAATTCCAGCACTCAGGAGATGGGGGCAAGAGGATCAGAAGTTCAAGGTCTCACTAAGGTATGTAGTGAGTTTGAGGACAGCTGAGGAGGCTCAACGATCATCTGCCTCAACATAAATAGAGTTAACCATCATCCCTGGTTAGGATGACACAAACCTATAATCTTATGAGGCTAAGGCATGGCCACCAATGTGGAGATAGCCTAGGCAACATAGCAAAATTTTGTTCAAAACTCAAACTAAAACCAAACAAAGGCAAAAGTAAACAACAAAGAATGAACAGTCATGTTGATGATGCTCGGACAGTGAGGATAAAGAAATAGGGTTTAGGTGTGCGCCTGAGAAACAAGTCCCTGGCCCCTGAATGTTCTTTCTTAGTGGGTGATCTGGCAACAGTCTAAACAAGCGCAAAACTGCAAACCTCTTTAAACCGTTCTGGCTAGGTTTCCTTCATGTGTTCAAGCTGGCCAAGATCCAGCATCTCTCCCGTGGACAAACTCTGTACAGAACTTTGGCCAAAGTTACGTCAACCGTTACTTCCCTGAGGCTCTTGATGGGCTCCAAAAATACTTCTGAAAGCCAAGAATGAAATCTTTAGAAGAGGGTCAACCTCAGTGAAACAGCCCCAGGACTATGGGGCGTTGGCCAAGCAGCCAAACCACCTTACCCAGGGATGTCTTCCAGCTCCCCTACTGGCTCACACCCTGGGATTGCACTTGCTGCTGTCATCACCCTTGATGAATCCTCTTTGTTCCAGGGAAGAATCTTGAAGGTCTTGAAGATGTAAATATTTATCAGTCTTAAGTAACTGGGACAGAGCTCTGTATGGTCATGGAGGAAGGCACAGCAAGATGTCAGTTTCAGAGCAAGCTCCATTCCTATGCAACAACCACACATGCTGTTAACTGGTGAGCCATCTCTCCAGTTCCCAAGCAGTTTTTTTGTTTGTTTTGGTTTTGTTTCAGTTTTAGTTTTTTTAGACAGGAAATCACATACCCCAGGCTGTCTCAAATTCTCTATGTATCTGAAGATGACTCCTAGTCATCCTACCGTCTCCTATGCGCTGGGATTACAGGCACAGACCACCATTCTGACCCCTTTTTATATATTATCTATCATCTATCTATCTATCTATCTATCTATCTATCTATCTATCTATCATCTATCTATCTATCTATCATCTGTCTATCTATCTATCTATCTATCTATCATCTGTCTATCTATCTATCATCTATCTATCTATCTATCTATCTATCTATCTATCTATCTATTCTATCATCTATCTATCTATCTATCTATCTATCTATCTATCTATCTATCTATCTATCTATCTATCTATCAGAGTCAGAATCCCAAATAGCCTAGAATTTGCTATTTAGACCAGGCTGACCTCCTGCTCACAGAGATGTACCTACCTCTGTTTCCCCAGTGCTTGGACTAAAAATGTGTGTCAACAATTCTCTGGCTTCCCAGAGATCTCTTAATGTTCCAGCACTCCTTCATGTCTTAAGGCTCCTCAGGGCTCTTGTCTTGACACTGGCGAAATGCATCATGGCTCTTTGCAGGACAGCTATGGCTACTCACTCATCCCGGGAGAGAGGACTCCACTCCTATTGACTTTTCTCCTAGATTCATGCTTTCCTTAGACACACCTTCCTCCTCAGCTTCCCTCCTAACAACACCAACTGTGACGAATTTATAGATCTTTCCTCCTATTGTATAAAGGCTCAATTATTCATTATAGATCTGAACTCTTCTACAAAGCAAGTCAGTTGGAGAGCATTGGATTATATTGGGTTACTCTAAAAATATACAGCTGAGGAAAGTGAACAGTTGGGAGTAATTATAAGGCTTTTTTCTTTTAAAAAAAAGGGGGGGGGTAACTTTTTTCTTTTTATAAAATAATAGATGCTCATTACAGAACTTGGCAAAAATATGAATAGCCTTAAAATCCTTTTGTCTGACACATGGGATTGTGCATTTGTCTATGGCGCCCAGCTGTAGAAAATATCACCTTGCCCCAGCGCCTCTTTCTTCACATGGTGCCTGCAGAAGGAAAAGACCCAAAGGAGTCAAGGCAAGGAGACCCCAATTTCTCACCACGAGAAGGGGCTTTACCCCAAAGTTGGAACTCCAGTATTCTTGATGGATTGAAGTACCTATATTAAAAAATAATTGGACTGAGAACTTTGAACTCATGCTGGCTAATGAGGCCTTCCGAACATGGCCAAACGAATGCCAGCTGTTCCCGCTGGAACCAAAAGAAGCCTTCTCAGTAGAGTCTGTTTTGGCCGTTGTTCGTAGGCAGAGTTTTTCTGTGGCAGCAGTGTTCCCAAGTAACCACTCAGAAACCTAATAGTAATTGTAAGTGCTCGACCAATAGCTCATGGCTTGTTACCTTGTTTTCTACACATCCTGCTTCTGCTACATCTGCTGGTATCTTCTCGACTCTGCTCTTCTTCATCCCAGCATCTTTAGTTTGGTTGTCCTACCTATACTTCCTGCCTGGTTACCAACCAGTCAGCTTTTTATTAAACCAATTTGAGTGACGCACAGAAGGATTATCTGACAGAAATTGTTCTAGAGCTCTGATGGGCAAGAGCCCTGAAGAAGATGGGTGCTTGAGCTGGCTTAGCAATACCTTCCCAGGCTAGCCACACGTGACTTAGGGTATGGCTAGCAAAGACCCCTGTTGGCCTTCTTGGATGGTAGGGAGAGTGTGGTGGTGGCGGAACATATAAGAGCCTTCACTTCTGTCCCTGCAGCTAGCTGCACTTTTAGAAATTCTTTTCTAAGGGAAGTTCACATGAAGAGCTTTGTCTGTAGTGCTGGTCAATGCACCATTGTTATAGCTATCTGTATTGGTTACTTTCTATTTTTGTTCCTGTGATAAAATTCCATGACCAAAAGAAACTTACAGAAGAAAGAGTTTGTTTTGGTTTATTATTCCAGAGGATTTAGACTCCATCACGGTGACAGCAGGGGGGAATGGCGGCCAAAGTAGGAAGCAGAGAATCACATCTTCAACCATGAACATGAGGCAGAGAGTATGCACCAGAAGTCGGGCAAAGCTATTGTGCTGGCTAGTTTTATGTCAACTTGACGTGAGCTGGAGTCACTGGAGAGGAGAAAAGAGAGCCTCAATTGGGAAAATGCCTCAGTGAGATAGGTCTATTGGTAAGCCTGTAAGGCATTTTTTTTTTCATTTGTGATTGATGTGGGAGGGTCCAGTCCATTGTGGGTGGTGCCTTCCTTGGTCTGCTCATCCTGGGTTCTATAAGAAAACCAGCAGAGGAAGCCTTGAGGAGAAAGTTAGTAGCCAGCTTTCCTCAGCAGCCTCTGCATTAGCTCCTGTCTCCAGATTCCTCCTCTGCTTGAGTTCTTGTCCTGACTTCTAATGATGAACAGTGATGTGGGAGTGTAAGGCAAATGAACCCTTTCTCCTTCTGTTTGCTTTTGCTTTTGGTGTTTCATCACAACCATAGTAATCCTAACTAAGACAGTCATTCACTATCAAAACCTGGGGAGTGACGTACTTCCTCCAACAAAGCCGCACCTCCCCATAATCTCCCAAACAGCAGCACCAACTGGCTACCAAGTTTTCAAATATCAGAGTCTAGAGGGGACAATTCTCATGCAAACCACCACAGTGTCATGAGCTGTAGTAACTAAATCTGAGGTTTGTAGGAGCAGATGCTTTGTATAAAAGACAGGGTTCATTATTCTACCAAAGCCACTTTTTGGTACCAAGACCGCTTTCAAGGAGGTCAGCTCACGGCTCAATAAAGTGTATCCCTCTAAATTCACATCATTAATCCCTATTTCCCCCACAAATTAAACAATGGGGGAGAAAAAGAGTGAAATGCTTTTCACTGAATCAAAGAGTAGAACAAAAGGCAAAAATAGCAAGACGCTTAGAGATAATTTGGTCCAATACCCTCATTGCACAGATAATAAAACTGGTCCTAATTAGGAGAAGTGACTCAGCCTCAGATTAAGTCAGAATCAGAGTCCTGGTTCCTTTATACCCCAACCCGATGCTGCCTCTGCTGTCCCTCCCAGTGATGGCAGACCCTTTGCGGCAGGCGCTCCCCAATGAGGCAGTCTCTGATTAAAGTTCACATTCAAATAAAAACGCACAGTTTAACGCATATAAGTCAACGGAAATTTGAGTGTCAGATAAACAATAATATTTTCACATATATATGTCCCTTGTGAACTTACCTTTATTATTTTTATGATCAGTAGCAGTCATTTTGAGACAAGGGCTTATTATGTAGCCCTCTGAAATTCGCCATGGAGAACAGGATGTCCTCAAACTCACATGGGTCCACCTGCCTCTGCCTCCCAAGTGCTAGGATTAAAGGTGTGTGCCACCATGCCCAGCTTATTCTTACAGAATATATGTATAACATATACATGTGTCATATGTATAAAATATGTATGTGCACACTGAAGTTACTTGCTCACTTGAAACTCAATTTGAATGTTGAAATTTGAGTATATTTTTTTGAAAAGCAACACATATTTTTACTTGCTAAACCTGGCAACCCTGTAATCAAAAGGGAAAAAAGGCTCACAGGTTGTTATAATAAGAAACGCTGACAGTTCCATTCCATGCCCAGCTTGTACAGATGAGAGAACTGATCGACAAAGAGAGCTGTGAGTTGTCTGGGGTCCCACCACTACTTGGTTTAAGACGAGGGGGTGGCTGACTTCCAGAGCTTGTCTGACACATCATTGAGGTTCCCCCCCTTAAGAAAATCGGTCTTAGAGGGCATTTCAGTGGTACAGCACTTGCCCAGCATGCGCGAGTTTGATCCTCAGCACTGAAAAATATATCCAACTTGTACATGTTTTAAGAACAAAATTCGGAGAAGTTTCCTATACGGTCATTTCCCTACCACCCCTCTTTAGGGCACAGCAGTCCACTATGGGCTTTCCTCGATGTCAAAGCAGCGTCGGGCAGCAGGGGATTAGTAGGATATCTTCAGATCAGTCTCAGAGTATATGTGATCACTTAGCAGGGTTGTTAAAACAAGGATGAATGGGTCCCACCTAGGTTTCTGATGTGGGGATTTGGGTGGGACTTAGAAGATGCATTCCTAATAAGCTCCTGGATGCCATTTCAGGAGCCACCTTGGAGAAGCACAGATTTGTTGATGCTGCCATATTTATCCCATGAGTTCCTGAACTAGCCTAAAAAAACAAAGAGCTTCGTGTTTGATCGCGTGTCCCAGTCACAGGAAAAACACATTTTCTGTGTTATCAGAAACATTTTTATTATTATTCTTCATTATTGGGTGTGTATCTTAGATGTGTATGTACATGTTCATATGTGCATTTTGCCTGCATATGTACATGTGTTTCTTTCTCAATAACTCTCTACCTTGTTTTGAGATAGGTTTTCTTGATGAAGCTAATAGCAATTTGGCTAAACCGGCCAGCCAGCAATCCAGGGATCCACGTGTCTCCAGGACTGGGGTTACAAGCATATATTTCATAGCACCCAGCTTTTTATGTGGGGTTTTGGGGATCCAAACCCCGGTTTCTCATGCTTGCCCAGTAAGCGTTTTACTGACAGAGCCATCTTCCCAGTGCTAGAGAATTTTTGGACTAAACCATTCTGAATAAGTTTGCTGAGTGGAGACCAATGAGATTGGGCCTCAGCAATGAATAAGACAATAATGAGGTGAATTTAGCTAAGAATGGAAAGAGAAAGCAGGAGAGGGACCCACGTGGACAGTTCTGTGAACAACCTTAAAAATACACCGCAGTGGGAATGTTCTGGGGCCATTTCATACCTTTTGACTTTTTCCTCCAAACATAGCTGTCCAATTATGTGGCTAATTGCAGCTGAATGAGACATTTTGTTGAGATTATTCAAGTCAATACTCGAAGTTTTAAGGGCTTTGTTCAATCGCACTGGTGGGAACTCAGTGCCCTATTTCCACCATGGAGCTGGGGACTCCTGGGTGCAGCCCACTCCTGTTGCTCCTCCTCTCTGTGAGATGCTTGGTCCCTGCCCATGGGAACAGTCCCCTCATTGTTATACCCCTCTTGGCTCCTGCAGAAAACCAAGCTTTTAAGGCCATGCTTCTCGTCTCTTTTCCCATCTCCACTGGCCCTTGCCCAGCTCTGAGCTCCAAGGTTGAGAAGCATTTCTGATGAGACCATCTCCTGCTTTGCATGTAGCAATATATACATGTCATGATTATTCATTCTTTACCTAATAACATAACTCAATTTTAAAATCATTGGGGTAAAATGCTATTTAAAAAAAACACAAATTATATCTCTGTACCAAGGCATCTGAGAGTCCCAGGGAAAGAAGAGTCTTTTCTGAGAAATTCAGGTGGCCCTGGTATAATTCCATGAAGAAAGCTTAATAAGAAAATATACACAGCAGAGAATAAAGAGGAAGGGGTGGAGTGGGCAGAGGAACCCTCCATCACCCAGCAGCAGAGGCAAGAGTCGGCCTTGCTCAATGCTTATGAGTCCCTGGGAGCTCATTTCTAGCTTGCCTGAAGGCGGAGTTCCATATAGCTAGGAGCCTCACACAAAGGGAACTGTTTCCATAAATGCAGCTTAGCTGGCAGCCTCACAGCCGTCCCAGAATATCAGAATGGCACCTCATCTCACACAGCGCAATAGTAAAAAAAGCCGATTCCACCTTTCAGCTAAAACGTTAGGGGACGGAAATTAGCATTGCCTCCTTTAAGGCTGCAGTTGACTGTAAGGTTCTTGTTTCCTCTCTTGGCCTCTCACCGGCCCGTGATCCCTTGGAGAGGAAGTAGAGCCCAGGAGAGGCCAGGAATGAAGAATTGTGAGCGATTACGAATAAATGAAGCCATTGATGTGAGTAAAGGAGAGACTGGCTTGGTCCCAGGCGTCTCTGCTGCTGCATCTAAGAGCTTTCGTGGGGATGGTCAGATACTGGCCTGGGAAGGGACTGCCCATTATGTAAGAGAACACAGTTGACCAAATTGATCTGTAAGAAAAAACTGTCCTAGAAGAGAGAGGCTAAGGCACCCATCAATCACGGCCTCAAGAGGTACTTCCCAGCAATGTTCCCTGTGGTTTGGCCTCAGCTGTCTATGATCAACCGACAAGGGGTTCATGGCAGTGACATATGTGTCGTAACTTATGTGTCTGACTTGGAGACCTGCGGAGATGTCTGCTGTCAAACCCTTCCATTCATTCATTTTATTATGTTTTTTAAAAAAAAAACAGGGTTTTTTTAGATTTTTTGATTTTATTTGTTATTTCTGAATGTTGTACCTACAAGTATTTATGTGCGCCATGTGCATGCCTAGTGCCCATGGGGTCAGAAGAGGGTGTCAGAGTCCCTGGAACTACAGATATCAATGGTTGTAAACCACCTACAGATGTTGGGAACCAAACCCGGGTCCTCTGTAAGAGCAACAGGCGCCCTTAGCTGCTGAGGTGTCTCTCCAGCTTCTCAGTGGTAGGTTATTTTTGAGAGAGAGTCTTGTTGTGTAGCTCAGGCTGTCTTGGAATTTAGTATGCAGCAAGGCTAACCTGGGATTCTCGATCCTCTTGTTTCAGCCCTCAGTTCAGGAATACAGAGCCATGCCGCCACACTCTGCTTCCTTCTGTCCTCCGAACTGACACACACATACATAGAAAGTCTCCAAAATATAAACGCTTTTGGAGAAAGGTAGCTCAGTTCCTCTAGGGGGTCCTTACGTTTTGACCTTCTGGTTAGTTCTCTTCAAAGCACTAAAGAGACCCAGCCATCACCCTGAAGCAGACGTTCCCCGCAGGCCCCAGGTCCTTCACACATCCACCGGCTGGGCTCACAACTCAAAGATGTTTGCTTCTAAAAGTCTTGAAGTACTTTCCTGAATTCAAGGTGTCTTAGCTTTTTCTTTTTTTTTCCTGTCGCTCTGATAAAACACTTTGAACAAACGCAATGTAAAAGACGAAGGGCGTGTTTTGGCTCACAGTTCAAGGTGCATCCACCATGATGGGGAGGTCAACACAGCAGGAGCCTGAAGGAACTGGTTCCATTGCATTCATAATCAGGAAACAGAGTGATGAATGCATGCACACTGGCTAGTCCCCGGCTCTTCTCTATTTTATCCAGTTTGGCATCCATGGTAGGCAGGTCTTCCCACCTCAATGTACCCAAGGTACCTGCCTCCCCACAGGCATGTGCAGAGGCTCAGATCTGAATTACGGCTGTGTGCCTTCCCAGAGCATCAGTGGTCCACGACAGCCTACTAAGATATATCCTTCAGTTACGTCTCCAGCAGCCTATTTCTTCCCCCATTTCTGCCTGTCCATTCAGCTTTGAACTCACCGATAGTTTAAACTATGAAGTTAGATCCCTCACCATCTAACTGCCTCTAAAACCCATACCATTTGGCAATAAATCTTTAGCATGGGAGCCTTCTGGAAGCCATTGTGAGAGTCAAATCATAAGAGAAAAGGATGAGTTGAGCAGGCTGATGAATAGAGTGATATCTCCCCCTTCGCTAAGTATCAGCTCAAGCCTGTTCAAGTTGGAGTGTGGATTTGGGTCCTGCTCTGTCTCCCATGAGTCATCTTGGGCAAGTCACATAGCATCAGTACTGTGCTGAGAATTGGCCTATATCAGAATCAGGATATTCTATGCCTTCAGCGGGATAGGAAGATGGCCTTCTTGCCAAGGCCTGGACATGCAAGTGAGCAACAGACATCTCCCTGGGGAAAGGAGGATAAGTCAGGGGGTGCAGAGCAAGAACCCAAAGTAGACTCCACAAGAGACCCAAGAACAGACAGTAGCCCCTGGCTACAAGAAAGCCCACAGTGCACATGGGGTCAGGATGTGACACAGGAAAAGCCCACCCCCTGCTCCGAGTTCTGGGAGCAGGTGTAGATCATTAGGTTTTTCCATAGGAGTTCCATGATCTAAGCAGGTAGTTTTGTCAATAAGACCCAGGATGACAAACACACACCAACAAGGAAGACGAGACAGAGCTGAGCTTCATCCAGCAAAAGTGCCAGAAAAGTGTGGAGAAAGGAAGTAGCAGAAAAGCTGAAAGGAGCTGGCTGTGGCCTGGCTTTCAAAGAACAGGAGATTGGTAAAGGGCAATGCTGTTCCTGGCACCCCATGCCTCCAAATCAGTGTGTCTCGAAACTTAGTGGGCATCAGGATCACCCAAGGGACTTCGTTAAGTGCTGATTTCTGGATTGTAACCCCAGAATTTCTGGTGGGGGTCTGGCACGAGGCGTGAGAATTGTTATTTCTAATATGTTCCCAGAGGAAGCCAACGGTGCTGGCCAGGAGAGCATGCTCTGAGAACTGTGGGTCTAAGAGGATAGTGAGGAGGAGCAAAGTTGGGGTTTAGTTTGCAAATTCTGCACAGGGAAAATAGAATGTGGTGTTGCCAGGGACAGTAAAAAAAATCACAAACTATGGAGGTGTTGGTGAAGGAAGGAACAAAGGGCTTAAACACCAAATGACTTTAAAAAGCAGAGAGAAGAGGACCAGGGGATGAAGGTGCCTGGAAGGCCAGTCAGGTATGGAGGATCTGCCATGTTCTTTGAGGCACACAACAGTCAGCTCTGGGCTGACAAGATGGTTCTGTGTTAAGTGCTTGCAGTAGTGCTCTTCCAGAGGACCTGAGTTCAATTCCCATCACCCACATTAGGTGGCTCCAACTTTGGAGTTCCATGCCTTAGTATGGCCTCTATGGGCACCTACACACAGACACAGACAGACAAACAGACACACACACACACACACACACACACACACAAATCTTTTTTAGAAATCAGTCCTGAAACCTGAGCAATTGCTCCACACCTTGACGTAGGTATCTGCAATATTACAATTGAAGTTTTATGTAGTATGATAGCAGTTGTGGGAAATATAGCTCTGCGGCAGAATGCTTGTCCAGCAGGTGTATGAGGTCCTGTCTTGATCAATCCAAACCATGGAAACAAACATACAAAATTTTCCAAGTACTCCCCTTGAGTTGAACTGAGGTAGAGTCTGAACGTTTTAGTCCAGTCCCAGCCCCGCCTTGTGCTGACTCCTCTGTCCTCCCCTGGCTCAGGTCATCAGCTCAGGACCACACGGAGATGCCGAGATGCCGACTGAGCCCCCGACTCCTGGGAGGGCCTTTCAGACTTAGGCCACTTCTATGTCTTGTCCCAGGATGAGGCAGAGGTTCACTCATAACCAACTCTTCTAAAAAGTTAGCAGTTGCTAAATGTCAGTAGCTTGCCAGTTGTTGAATTATTGAACCGGTACAGGAGAATGGTTCCGTCTCATATGACAACTCCTCCTCCAACTCCGACTCCTCCTCCTCTGACTCCTCCTCCTCCTTCTCCTCTCCCCCCTCCCCCCCCCCCCGCATTGGGATTAAAGGTGATTCCTATGGTGCCTGGCTTCCCTTTCCCCCTTTTATTGAAAATAGATTCTTTCTCCCATATTATATCCTGAATATGGTTTCCCTCCCTCTACTGCTCTCAGTTCCTCCCCACCTCCCCTCCCATCTGGACCTCCTCCTTTCTGTCTCTCATTATAAAAGAACAGGCTTCTAAGAGATAATAATAATAATATAATATGATAAAGTAAAAACTTTCACATCAGAGTTGGACATGACAGACAAACAGAAGGAGAAGAGCCCGAGAGAAGGGTGCCTGGCTCTTTACGTGGGTGCTGAAAATCCACTTAGGGCAGTGGTTCTCCGCCTCCCTAACACTGAGTCTCTTTAATACAATTGGTCATGTTGAGGTGACTCTCAACCATGAAATATTTTTGTTGTTACTTCATAATTGTAATTTTGATACTGTTATGAATTGTAATATAAATATTTGTGTTTTCCGATGGTCTTACATGACCACTCTGAAAGGGCCGTCCAATCCCCCAAAAGGGTCTCGACTCATAGGGTGAGAGTCATTGACTTAGGTCCTCGTTCAAGCCCTTCCCTGATGAGACTGCCTCCCTAGCCTGCAAAGTGATTCTCAACTTTATATTTTGTGCACAGCCAAACAGGACACATTGGTGCATAGAGAACTGAAATTGAAGTTTCTCCTTGCTTCTAGGCTCAACCCTGAAACCGAGAAGTTGGGGGGACTTTGCACCCCTCATCTTATTTCAGTCCCCCATCAGTCAACTGCAGACACTCACCAGGCTTAGCTCTGGCCTGCGCACAGACTACGATCAGATGAAGTCTCCCAGGAGCGCTGCAGCTGCAGGGGCTGCCACAGCAGCGATTTCTCCCCGTTGTTTACTCTGGTATTCTTGGCTGTGTTAACTTTGATCCAGCCTTTGGATGGCAAATGCACAAGACAAGAGAGCCTCCTGCCCTGACCTTGAGAAAGGAAATCACTTTCAAAAGCTCTTTGGGGAAACACTTAGTCTGTATGTGACTTGAGATCAAATCACAGAGTCCTTGATGCTGATAATAAAATTAATAGACTCAGATCAGAAGGGAACAGAGGTCTCATAATATTGACATCATCATCCGGCACGAGACCTTGCTGCGTGGATCCTCTCGAGTGAGGCAAATGATTAACTCTGGAAGGGTTCAAAGTGCCACTGTCAGCTAAACCGTGTCTTCCTTGCTTTTTAGATATACAGCTGGTTTTGTCTCTTGGACCAAAATATAGGAACCTCATATTTACCACTGTTTAACTTTATTAAATCTTATCCTTTGGGAAATAAAGAAAAGGACAGGATACATGCAAGGACAGCTAAATTCTGTGATGGCAGTTTGGGAACAGAAGCAGGATCAAGGCAGAATTTGAGGACTATTTATCTTTTTATGAGCAAACCCATTTTTTTTAAATATACACTAGCTTAAAAAGCAACAAATTTTATTGACATTTTTATACATAGCCCCTGGGTTGATCTTCTTTCCCATTATTCCCTCCCATCTTCACGGTCCCACCTCCTCCCCTTCCCCAGTATTCTCCTTTTCGTTTTCATATCTCATGTGTGTGTGTATGTGTGTGTGTATATGTGTTTGTGTGTATGCATGTGTATGTGTGTGTGCGTGTGTATGTGTGTATGTTTGTATATGTTTGTGTTTGTGTGTGTGTGTGTGTGTTCTATTATCGTCTCCACTCTGCTTCCTCAAGACGTCTCCTTCCTTCCCCATGGTACCTTTCTAATTTCGCAACCTATGCCCATACTTGCTCGCATATAACCACACATATGAACTCTGAACTCTGAACTGACACCCAACCCTCCCTGTTTCTAGTTTCCGGAGAGCAGTTCCCTCTGTCTGAGGTCCTGAAGCATGGCATGGGCTCACCTATCCCTTTCATGATCTGCTCGTTTCTCCAGGTTGCAGCCTATCCGCGCTGGGAGGTCTATGCGCTAGGACCATCTTATCCCCCATTGTGTTCTCTTCAGTGGCTCCTTCAGCTGGCCTTGCCTCCTGGGTGGGAAAATGAAATCAATGAAGAGTCTATCTGTTCAGTTTTGTTCCCAGCATGCGTGTGCCACAGCACCTCACGGAACCCATTCTGTAGTGCCTCGTAAGGTACTTGTTTTCTGTAAGAAATACTCATGAGTCTGACTTTTAAGAAGCCCAAGAGCTGATGAAACCTGACTAACTTCCTTGGCTAGGATATATCAGGATTGCTGCTGCTCTTTCTCTGCCTGGGCACCCACTGGAGCGAAAATAACACACGGACCTTTGGCAATAAAGCCAGCGGCAGGACAGGAGAAGCATCCTCTGGCACAACAGTATCTAGGAAACTGGTTACCAAGGACTTAGCACTGGCAGGATGAACAGGCTGATCAATGTTTATTAATTACTTTATGTGTCTGAGTATTTTACCTGCATGTATGAATGTGAGTCATGTGTGTGCAGTGCCCGGGACAGTCAAGAGGAACGGGTCAGATTCCCTGGAACTGGAGTTATGGGGGAGTGTAAGGTAGTGGTTCTCAACCTGTTGGTGGTGAATCCTCTCTGGTCATGTATCAGATGTTCCACTTATTAGTTATTTACAATTCGTAACAGTAGCAAAATTACAGTTACAAAGTAAGAATAAAATAATTTTTATGGTTGGGGGCCACAACAACATAAAGAACTGTATTAAAGAGTCGCAGCAGCGTTAGGAAGGTTGAGAAGCATCGCTGTAAGCCATCATGTGGGTGCTGGGAATTGAACCCAGGGCCTCTGCAAAGAGCAGCCAGTGCTCTAATCACCAAGCTAGCTTTCTAGCCTGAGATCTGATCATTATCTGCCTCTCCTTGCAATGTCAGACGGTGATGAAGGTCCATCACTTTCTCCGTCCCCCTCACCACTCTCTAGCTATCGGAATTTCAAGAACTTAATTTTATCTGTCCCCTAGAAGGAATGGTGACTTGGAACACCTGGTAGCCTACAAACAAACAAACAAACAAACAAACAAAATACCCTAAATGTGCCAAAGAGCCTGCAAGACTGAGTTGGATGGAGGGGATAATCCACTCCCTGAATTCCACAGTCCTGGCAAGGCTGTGTGTGTTGTAACGACGTGGAAGGGAGGGGCCGAGGGTTGTGTGAGTTTGCCTGGGATCTAAAGTATGCTGTGCTGGCTCCAGCTAGAGTTCCTTGGAGGTCTGCATTGTGCCTGCTTCCATCACTCCACCCAGCTCCTTTGATAAGGCTTCTCAGCCTCCTTTCTCTGGCAGGCTGCCAGTTCCCTGCTACCCAGGTATCATGATTCACGTGGTGCTATCTGCAGGACCCATCATATTCCATAATTTCAAGCTCACAAATCCATATTAACCATGTATGTGGCACTGGGAATGACTCTGGGCTGCAGAATTGTGGGCCTTACATTTTTGTGGAGGAGTTCAGGCATCTAGTGATTTATCACCCACTGTAAATGATGACAGGAAGATGTACCGTAAAAGAGGAGCCGCAGGAACAGGAAAGCGTCCTGCAGAGAGTGACATTCCATCTTAGCTGTAGAAGCGATTAGGATTGGCCAGTACAGATGGAGAGAAAGTAAGAGCGGCACCAAAAGACAAAAGGTCACAGGTATCTGAGCGGATAAACTAGAAACAAGGATAACCTTTCTTCTATGCTGATGAGAAGCAATTTGGTGCAGAAACTGGGAAGATGGACAAGAACAAGGTCACTCAAGATCTTGGAGACTGTGCATACTTGAGGATTTTATTCTGTGGTCTAGGGCAAGAGGATTATGAGCTTTAAGGGCCGTGTGTGTGTGCGCAAAGTCACAGACTTCTTTAAAATCCATTTTGCTGAGCTAGGTGTGTGATCGTGTGATACATGCTGTAATCTCACCACTTGGGAGGCTGAGACAGGAGGATGGCTGCCAGTTAAAATCAGCCTTGGCTACATAGTAAGACTCTGTCTCCCAAAAAAATCCATTTTATCACATACTTTTAAAAATAAGTCGTGTAAAATAAAACTCATCGTTTTTCAAGTGTTTAGTAGAGCAGTTCCCAATACCTACAGGATGTACTGCTCTCATCCCTGTCTAATTCTAGAATACTTCCAGCACTTCTGAAAGAAACCGCTTGCTCAGTGAATAATTCCTCCCCTTCCCGTTTCTTCTGCTCACACCCAGGAATCTACTTTCTGTCTGAGACTTGTGAAAATCGAATCATGACGTGCATATCTTGATGTATGTCATGTTTTCAAGGCCCATCCACGTTGTAGCATGTATTTATGCTCCATTCCTTTTAAGTTTTAATAACCGCTCATGAGTATAAGACACATTTTATTCGTTCAGTCACGTATTGGGTTGTTTCAGAGTTGGTTTTTGTAATCAACACTAATATGAACATTCACAAGCTTGAGTGCCTGTTTTCAGTTCTCTTGGGAACAATCCTAGGCATGGAATGTCTGGGTCATATGGCTCATTCTGTTTGAATTTTTTTTTAATAATGGCCAAGTTTCTTTTCCCCTTAGTGAACCGCATCAATTTCCATTCCTGTTGGCAATGTGATTCGCGTTTCTGTTTCCTCTCTTCCTGATCCCCTTCTATGGTTTGTGTTATTCCCCAAAGTGACCATGTTAAGAGTTGGGACTGGTCCAGGGGGTGGTGGTGCACGCCTTTAATCCCGGCACTCAGGAGGCAGAGCAGGCAAATCTCTGTGACTTCGAGGCCAGCCTGGTCTACAGAACAAGTTCCAGGATAGGCTCCAAAACTACAGATAAACCCTGTCTCAAAAAACAAAAACAAACAAACAAACAAACAAAAGACTTATTTGACCCATTATAAACATTACTCCATGCCATTAAGAAAACTCAGTTATCATGTAGCTTGGCAGGAGCAAGATCCCATCACGAAGATTTTCCATAACTTATTCAACAGTTTGTCACTGCATCATGCTTTTATTGCTGCCACCATTGTTACATTATAGATTAGCAATTGTTAAATCATAAATTTAACAATAAATTAGCAATTGTTAAATTATAAAGAAGCAATTATCATTTGTGTACCTAAATCTTTGTCAGTGTCTTTGTCAGTAATTATTTCTGCTGAGTAGATCCTTGGATATGTAATCCCTGGGTGCAGAATCTGAGCAACAAGTTAACACACTGGACTGCATGAGAAACATGCTCGCACACTGGACTGTCTGACACACGCTCTTTCAAGGCTTCTAGAAAGCACAGTTGATGCTGAAGGAGTCTGTGCTCTTCTATCCAGTACAGTCTGTCTACCTGTTGCCCCCTCAGCCGCTTTAAATGGTTCTTATGTAGTAAAATAATTAAAACTAGAGACTCAGAAAGACAAGCTCGACACTCTTTCCTCATATGTGGGGTTTGGGGGGAGAGGGTAAGAACATAGAAGGGAACAATTAGGAAAGAGGAAGGGGATGGGGTGGGTAAGAGTGGGGAATAGGAGACATATGAGCAAAGTAGATGATACACGTCGAGACGTCACAATGAAACCCATTATTTTGTACCACTAATATATACCAATAAAAAAGGAAAATAAAATAAAATGGCTCTCATATTTAATCTCTTACTTGAAAATTGTCAGGAAACTTTTCCAGTCTTATCTTAAAATTTTTAAATATATATTTATTGTGTCTGTGTGTTTGATGTATGTGTGTGAGTGAATGTGTGTGTGAGTGTGTATATGTGTGTACAAGCATATATATGTGTGTTCAAGTGTGTATGTGAGTTTGTGTATGTGAGT
The DNA here is from genome assembly GCF_950005125.1 of Chionomys nivalis. Classification (NCBI taxonomy): domain Eukaryota; kingdom Metazoa; phylum Chordata; class Mammalia; order Rodentia; family Cricetidae; genus Chionomys; species Chionomys nivalis. The sequence continues at coordinate 12,978,160 of NC_080099.1, forward strand.
GTGTATGTGAATGTGTGCACGAGTGTGTGTGAACATGTATGTGTGTGTGTGTGTTTGGGTGTGTATGTGAGCAAGTGTGTGTGTATTTGAGTGTGTGTGTGCATTTGAGTATGTATATGAATGTGTGTATATTTGAGTGTGTATGTGAGATAGTATGTGTATGTATTTGAGTGTGTGTATGTGAGTATGCATATATGTGAGAGTATGTATTTGAGTGTGTATGTGCATGTGTACATTTGAGTGTGTATGTGCGTGTGTGTGTGTATGTGTGTGTGTGTGTATGCCACAGTACAAGTGTGGAGGTCACAGGGAGTCTGTGGTTCTTTCTTTCCACCGTGGATTCTAGGGATCAGCTCAGATCACCTGGCTGTCATCTGCTGAGCCCTCTTGCCGACCTGCCTGTACTTGACTCCTTGACAACATTTGCTCTCTTCCTCAACACTCTGCTTCTTGGACTTTTGCATCTTTGTCTTTCATGTCCTACTTCCCGGACCTTGACCTCATCTTTTGAGACATGGGGATGATGTGGGCTGCCAGTTGACGGGAAACCCTACTAGCGGAGATAAGTGAATCAGGAAGGCTTTTTCTTACATATGAGAAGATGTGACTTTCACATCAGCCTCATCACAGACTGTGTGCACATTCTCATTGGGTGATGTCAAAGACAAAGATGGAGACTGTGTTGGTTTTGTTAGCCAGGTTCTCCTGGAGTTGGGGAAGGCAGCTCTCTGGAGGGAAGCCTGTTTAACCATCAGCCACACCTGACAAGAACAGATGGCAGCTGGCTTCAGTTTCACCAGGATCCACCAGGAGCTCTGTTCATTTAATACGATGCAGGGGATGTGCTAAACCAACACTGATGGAGCAAAGCCGTCGAGAGAGCTTTTTAGCTGCGTATGTTTTTTCCATACTGCAGAGTGTCTCACGGTTCTTCTGTAAGCAACAGTGGAGCCAGCCGTGGCTCTGATAATCACAGATTTCCTCCCAGAAACCCAAACCAAACCGAAGAAAGGGATTCACAGTTCATAGATCAGTCCTACTGTCATTGTATACAGAGAGACCGTCATTAGTGACCTGGCTTAGCTTCCGGACGCTCCTAAAAGTGGCCGGTTTTCTGCAGTATCCTGATTCGGGCTTATCCATGGAGAGGACATCTGAGTAGCAGCACACTTCCTTGGGGAATTTCAACACAAGTCTACCAGCTGATAAGCAGCAAGACACAGTCACAACAGAGCACTGTGTGAAAACAAGCCATGGATGCCGGGCAACAGTGGTGCACATATTTAATCCCAGCACTTGGGAGGCAGAGGCAGGCAGATCTCCGTGAGTTCAAGGGCAGCCTAGTCTACAAAGTGAGTTCCAGGACAGCCAGGGCTGTTACACAGAGAAATCCTGTCTCAAAAAAAAAAAAAAAAAAAAAAAAAAAAAAAAAAAAAAAAACCTAACAAAAAAACCACAGTCATCATGCGGACTCCAATTTGTGGGCATACTTTCCTCCAAGACACAGTGCTTCCTAAGAGATTTTAGGTGGTTCTGTTCTTGAGTGAAAAGTGTGTTCTGATTTTTGATAGTTCACTGACTTACCCACATGAACTCACTGGAATTGATTATGTTTTCACTGGAGGCCTGCATGTGTTTGTGTGTATTTGCTTAATATTAGAAACATATTTGTATTTCATCCACTCAGCTACAATTTTTTTCCCATGAAAATTACTTGTTCAAGCCGGATTAATCACAAGAAATGCCATCATTGGTAAATTCCTCATGCCTCGTTGGAGGCCGGCTTGGCTGTGTGATGGGGTCACAGAAACTACAGTTTATTCCTGACTTTGCAGTCATTTAAAAACGTCTGTCTCCACTAAGCCAAAATCAATTTCCTTTTAATTTTTCAAGCAAAACTTATTTCAGTGTGCATAGAAAAAAATTCTTAAATATCTCTGAGACTTTCTTAGTTCATATAAACAACAATAAATAAAAACAGCAACAATCACGGGCAGACAAGGCCACATATTTCTTATCTGGCTGTGAGAATGGGGAGTTGGTGAGAGTGATCCAATTCACATTTACTGAGCATTTATAGAGAAGGTAAGAAACTGCCTTCCATATTTATCAAATCCACATGGATGCTTAGTAGTGCCAACTTCCAGGTAGAGAGGAACAGAGCAGAACAGAAGATAACAGGGACCAATTTTTAAGAGTTAGGCAAGAGTCAGGCATGTCCGTGAATGACCTAATCCCAGCACTGGGATGGGGAGTATTGAAGGAACAATATCACAAATCCAAGCTCAGCCTGGGCTACACAGGGGAATCCTGTCTCCAAATAAAACAAACGATCATCACACAACTGACAGTCTTTGCCTAGTTGGTTGTAACCATCAAGGTATAAATAATAAATACAAAGCATCATTCTAAGCACTTAATTATTGATAGATATTAGATCATTTGTAGACCCCCTAGATCCTATGGACAACAGTAAGTCAGCATAAGGTCTGTTTAGGCATCTAGACGATAATGCACGCTTAATGATGGTTTTTGGGATTTAAGAATGAAATGAATGAACCGTATGTCCTCATAGATACGGGCTATCCAGCAAACCAAAGGACGCTGAAGAATGAGCCTGTGGAGGAAAACATAAGCTGGGCTCCTTTAGTAGGGAAGAGACTCAAATACATTCTAATAACATGGAATTGTTTGTAGGAGAGGAACAGCATAGTTTAACAGATCAATAGATGAAAGAAACTGACCTGAAGACAAAAAAAAATGAGGCAAAAGAGAAAAGCCGGATCTTAGGATGTCTGAGTTTCAGCAGAGCTGACATAAAGAAGCAGGAGGTACTCAACACTTTCAGGTCAGGACCATCACTAAGAAAAGCATGCAACGCTGGCCCAGTATGAATGCCTGTACCCCACCCCAACCTCCCACATATTGGGTAGTACGATGTCATTCAGTGATGATTTTATTACAGTGAACTCTGATACGCTCTATTCCATCTCATTATTCCAGGAATGTAATTTTTCTCAGTAATTTTGTAAGTGAGTTATTATCTGTGGTTTGAAAGGCAGGGTTGGGGGAGGATCTAAACTAACTAGGGCCATGTCCTTAAGGGTTTTGGTGAGATCTTATTGAAAGACAAAACATTTGGTTGGGCTAAGCTCGTCAAGAAACTCTTGGTGAACCAAAGCTACAGAGAAACTCTGTCTCAAAAAACCAAAAAAAAAAAAAAAAAAAAAAAAAAAAAAGAAAGAAACTCTTGGTGACCTGGCAGGTTGAGGTGTGTTGCCCTTTCCTTGGGAACCATGTGAGCACCAAAGTCAGATCTAGGCATTTGTTACCTGGTTGAACTTGCCTCCAACACGTGGGGGAACTTTCACTGAGTCCACAGCGATTGGAAGGGACAAGATACTGATTTCACTGATGACACTGGTGACAAGTAGCCCTGGAAGATGCTACTTCGTTGCATAGTTATACTTTCTAGAGACCTGGTAGAGTGTAGTGGTTTGAATAACCACATGTCCCTAGGTTCATGCATTTGAATATCTGGTCCCCAGCTGGTGGCATTGCTGTGTCTGATGTAGCTGTCAGATGTAAGGCAAAGGGGGCAATGCTAGAGGGTTATGGCTACCCCAGAACTGACTGAGCCTTCCACTTCCTCATCTGTCTAGCTAGGCACAAGATACCTCATGCTTTTGCTACTGTGGACCCAGTCACTTCAGATGCCATGCCTTCTGCCATGATGGCCTATGCTATATCAAACCAAGACCAAAATAAATACTTCAACATTGGTTGCTGTGACAACAGAAAAGTAAATTAACACGGAGGAAACAGCGCCAAGCATTTCTGTAAGGATAAACTTAAGAGGAATCCCAGAGTCCAGTGAGCTCTGATCGAACAATAAGTGGACAGAGAGCCCACGGGAGGGCTTGGGAGGAGGAAAGGGAAGGGGACATGTTGTAATCTCAAAGATAAAAGATAGAATTTACAAAACCTAGAAAAACACCAGAACAACAACAACGAAACCAGGGCCACCGCTGACAACGTGCACCTGTTACAGTTCAGGAGCCCAGGGGACGAGGGTCACTCAGGCCTCAGGAATTCAAACCAGCCTGGGTAGCAGGGTGAGACCCTGCCTCAAAATGAATGAATGAGTGAAGACAATGGCTCCAAAGTCTTCATACTTAATTGTGCTCAATTTTCTTTGCTAATTTTCAGAATGATTATCTATACTTCTCTAACCGTTTTCATTGGTGATATCGTAAGGGTTTCTTCTGGAATCAGCTTTGTACAGATTTTATTCTTTTCAAATCCACTTTTGAATTTATTCTTTCTGGAGTTTCTAGCCATCCTATCTTAGGACATGCATTCATTTATGTATGTTGTTTTTCTTTTATTTTGAAAAGTGTTGCCTTTATTAGCAACAGCTATAGCATGACATGGTTATTCCAATAGTTCTCTGTTGTTCATTCGGCCGAGTGCTGAAGGATTTGAGATGACCACACTCAGCATGCAGGGAGGAGAGAGATCTACTCTATTTGTACACAGCGAAGCAGCGTGAAAGCGACTCTCAGCCTAGAGCGGGCAACAGTGCCCAGTGTTCCTAACTGGAAACCAACCCCTAGTAGCCAGCCCAAAATACATTTCTGCGTTTAAAAAATGTAGAATTTCATAGAGGGTACTAAATATTAAAGTTTTAAAAAAGAATAAAAATGAAGTTCAGTGATCTGAAACTGGTTGGTATTCTCTAGTGACTCATAACCTATAGGTGACCTTTGACTTTCACTGATGTAAACACACCCACATTCCAGATCCATGACTGAAAAGGAAGGTTGTCAGGTAGGTCACACAAGCTTGGAACAAACCAGGACCTATTGCCTTTCTCCTGCGTGTCTCGGGAAGATCTGGGAAGTTTTCAATTCTCTGTGTTCCAACTTATTCAAAATTCTAACCCGGCATTGTTCGCAGCACAGATTTGAGAACTGTGAGGAACTTGGGTACAACTGATTAGCTTGTGTCTCCCTATCTACTTTCAGTCCCATCTTCTTTAACAGTGTTGAAGGTCCACTCTCGTGGTTTTTTCTAGGTTTAATTTCTGTGGTTGTTTCTATTTTAGGGTAGAAGTGGGCTTTTGAGTTCAGAATTAACTGCCTTAAGTACAGTATAGGGGCCTTTACACCACTCTCATTTCTACCAACAGTTTGAAATAAACACTGTATATTAAATATATGATTTGATTTCTTCCTTATTTGCATCTGTTTTATTTCTTTCTCTTTTCTTACGGGTCTGACTAACTAACAGTTAAAGCACTATCATGAACAAGAACGTAGAATGTGTATACCCTTGTCTCACTGCACACTTTAGAGAAATGCTCTCAATATTCCCCATTCAGTGGAGTGTTGGCTATAGGTTTGTTATATAAAGCCTTTATTGTGTTAAGGTGTATTCCTTCTACTCTTGGTTTCCTCAAGGCTTTTTATCATGATGGACGTTAATGTTTATTGAATACATTTTCTGTCTCAAGTGAGATGATCATATGGTATCTGACCTTAAGTCTATTTATGTGCTGAATTACACTTAGTAGTTTGCTTATCTTGAACCAATCCTGCATTACTGGAAAGAAACCTCTTTGGTCAAAGTACACAGTTTTCTTAATGTGCTCTTGAATTAGGTTCACAAAATGTATATTGAGAATTTTTTGGGGAGGTAGTTGTTCTGTGATAGGGTGTCTCTGTGTAGCCCTGGCTGTGCTGGAACTTGCTCTGCACACTAGGCTGGCCTTAAACTCACAGAGATGCACCTGCCTCTGCCTCCCGAGTGCTGGGATTATGCCACCTATAACTACCTTTCTCTTTTGTATCTTATCTGGTTTTAGGATTGGAGTCTTGCTGACTTTGTGGGATGTGTTCCTTCCTTTTCTAGTTTATGGACTGGTTTCAGGAGCACTGGTTTTAGCTTTTATTATTAGTTTTTGTAAAAGTTGTCAGTGAATCCTCTGGCCCTGATTGTTTTTTAAATTGCTACTTCAATCTCACTGATTGCTTTGGATGTGTTGAAGTTGTCAACACTGTCCTGATTTAATTTCATTAGGTCACATTGTCTAGGAATTTATCTATTTCTTCTATCTTTTCCAGGATTTTTGGAATATAATTTTTTAGCGTATTCCCTGATTATTGTCTGGATTTAACTAGAATCTATAGCAACTTCGTTTTCACCTCTCATTTTATGAATTTGAATCGTTCCTCTTCTATTTAGTTAGTTTGACTACAGACTTAGCAACGTTACTGATTTTCTGAAAACCTACTATTTGATTGATTTTATGTATTGTTCTATTAGCCTCCATTGCCACTAATCTCTTCCCTGATATTTGTTATGTCTCTCCACCACCTGCTTCTTTTGAGTTTGGATTGTTCTTGTTTGTCTCAGATCTTGATGTGCACTGTGGGGTTGTTTATTTCAAATATTTCTAAGTATTCGTAGCTATAAAATTTCCTCTTAAATTGACACTATCAGATATCAGAAGAGTTTATGATGTCTTAGCACTGGCTTGGTTTTGTTTTCCATCACTGATGCTTAGTCTGCAGATGTCTTTACTAGTGAAGTATGTTTCTTGGAGACAATAGAGAATTGGATGTAGGTTTATTGATTTCTTTATTTTTTTAAAATTCAGTTATCCCAGCCTGTTTTTTTTTTTTTTTTTTTTTTTTTTTTTTTTTTTTTTTTTTTTTTTTTTTTTTGTTCTTGTTTTGTTTTTATTATTGGTAAGCCAAAGCCATTTATCTTTAAGGGTGTTAATGAAAGATGTTTACTAATTAATTTCTTTAATTTTGTGGTTATTCATCTGATTGATTGGGTTATTGTTGGTTCTTCACCCTCTCCCTTCCACTGTTAGAGGATTTCAGGCTTATTTTTTAGGGTGTTGGGTTCCTCCCTACCCTCCTTTGTTCAGCCTTGCTCTCCTGAAAGTTATTCTTCCCTGTACTCTTAGGAGTGGAGACTGTCTGTCTTCTCAGTGTGTAGAATATCCCTCTGAATACCTACTGGCTCAGCAGTCATGGCCTCCCTTAATTTGTTCTTGGTTTGAAATGTCTTTATCTCTCCAGCAACTTTAAAAGATAGCTTTGAGGTGTAGCAGTCTTGGTTGGCAGTTACTGTCATGGCCTGGAAGATGCCACTCAGTACTCTCTGGCTTTTAAAGTGGCTAATGACAGTTCTGATATTATTCTGAGGCTTTGCCTTTGTAAATGATCTTATATTTTCTCTTAAAACTGTTTGTTCTTTTGAGACAGGGCCTCACTATGTATTCCTGGCTGGCTTGGAACTCATTCCGTATATCAAACGACCTTGACTTCACAGGGATCTGCCAGTCTCTTCCTTCCGAGTACTATGATTTAAAGGCCTGCACTACCATGCCTGACTCTTTGCTTAAAACTTTTAACATTGTTATGTTGCTTTGTAATTTTTTTTAACATCTTTGTATCTTATATAACAGAGAGGTTCTTCTACAGTTATGTCAATTTGGGGTGGTTTGGGGTTCTGAACACTTCTCATTTTTAAACATGTGTCTCTATGTAGGAGAAGGGATCTTGTTGGTTCCCGGCCGCCCGGCTAGTTTAGACCTGAAATAATCACACAGAAACTGTATTAATTAAATCATGGCTTGGCCCATTAGCTTTAGCTTCTTATTGGCTAACTCTTATATTAATTTAACCCATTTCTATTAACCGGTGTATCACCACTTGGCTGTGGTTTACCAGCTAAAAGTTCCGACCAAAGTCTGTCTCCTGGCTCCATGGCGTCTCTCTGATTCTGCCCTTCTTTCTCCCAGCATTCCATTTAGTTTTCCCCACCTAGCTCTGTTCCCCTATAGCTCTGCTATAGGACCAAAGCAGTTTCTTTATTCATTAATGGTAATCACAGCACACGGAGGAGACTCCCACATCATCTCTAGGTTTGGGATTTTAATGTTTGTCTTTGCTCCTTCTTGATTCCATGGATTCCAGGTTTGCTCTCTTATCTGCATCCCAGGGTTCCTAAGTTTTATGATCATGTTCATTTACCTCAACCCCGTCCCTTACTGATGCCTGAAATGAGCATTCATCTGCCTGACTCTGCCTCTTGAGTACTGGGGTTAAAGGTTTGTGCCACCATGGCCTGGCCTAGACACTGTCTTACTTCCTTTTCTAACGTTGTGACGAAACACCATGCTGAAGGCAGTTTAAGAGAAAGAGCTGAATCGGGCTTGCGGTTTCAGAGGGTTACAGTCCATGATGGCAGAGCAAAGGTGCCAGCAGGAACAACTGAGACCTCACAGCTTGATCTGAAAGCAGGAGGCAGAGAAGGAACACGGGGAATGACGGCAGTCTTTTGAAACCTCAAAGCCAGTGACACTCTTCCTCCAACGAGTCCACACCTCACCTCCTAATCCTTCCCAAACAGCTCCACCATCTGCAGACCAAGCCTTCAGACATATGAGCCTCTGGGGTCATTCTCATCGGAACCACCACAGGTACCACTGTGACATTCATCCCTTTGCCTCCCTTTGCCCTCATTCCTCTCCCTTTGTAGCCTCTTCCTCCAGATTCGTTCCCGCTTTCATGTCTCAGGCATCCCTTTGTCGAGCCATACTCTTCCCCATCACCAGGACTACCTTCTCTTGTCTTTCCATTTTTCTTGTTTCTGTGAGTTATGCTTGCCTGGGGAGTTGCCTTGCTTTTCCACACGGCTTGCATTTTGTATTGAGATTTGCACATGTGTGGCTTTGGATGCCTCTCCTGGTTGGTTGTTGGCGGTGGTGGGGTTCATACTGACAGCCTGCTCTTGAAAGCTGAGCTTCCACTACCACTCAGCAAAGGGAAAACAAACTGCTAGACCACTGTCGGCACTGGACCACACTACAGGTAGAAATGTTCAAAAAAGAAAAATCAATTACAGCCCAGTAATGTATTATCAGTGACCAGAGAACTTAAAATGGCAAAACCACTGTAGAAAATGCACTAAAGCTCACAGTTAATTAGGGTGAAAATAGTAAATAAGTGAGATAAAGGAAGGAGACAGAAAGGGTCAAAAAAAACATTAAGATAAACGAGAAGACCAGAGAGAAGACTGGGGGGAGGGAGAAAGCGAAGATTTTTTTTAATAATTAAAAAGTTCAAAATCAGAATTAGAGCAATAAAAATACAAATATAAGATTGTTTTTTAAAAATTAAGGCAAAGTGAATCGATGCCAATAAATGTAGAGATGATAATAGCAAGGGAATATGTCAAGAAAGGAAAACAACAACAACAAAAAACTGTTGACCCCAAATGGAAGAACAAGTGTGTGAGCAGGCAAGACAAAGGAGATCGACAATTAAAAATATAATAACTTAAAATAGAGAAGGAAGGTAGAAATCCTGCTAAAGTAGAGTAAAAACCTGGAGAGGTGGAGCTGAGGAACCCCACCCTCTGACCCCAGGCTGAGAAGTATCAAACTCCAGGTTAGTTTCCAGTAGAGAAGACCATTTCCCTTCCAAGGACAGGGCCATTTCTCCTTATGGCCAGTCTCCTGCCACCTGCACTCCCTGTCCCATTAGGCCTGGTTCTCTTGCTCACCACAAATGCCTGTGTGGGCCTTCCCTCATAAAGGGTTATAACAGGCTAACCTAAGGCTGCCTGGTCTGTGGATGCTCTCGACCTCAGGCCCAGGGTAGCTCAGGTTTTAACAAATGCTTCGGTGTCCAGATGGTGCCTGGCTCCTGCTGCCCTAGTCACACACTATGACAAAATGGGTTTCTATCCAGCTCTGACATGCCCACCAGAAGAACTACAGTCTCACCACAGCCTAAAACTGGACTTTGTTGAGGAATATTATTTTAACTAGGCAAAGGCGTGTTCCTTTTGTTTATGCTGCATTTATTTTAGGAAAAGATGGTTGCATTTGCTTCACCTCGCCTGTCTGAGGAGCCTGATTGGTCTAATAAGGAGCTGAACAGGAGAAAGGACAGGTGCGGCTGGCAGGCAGGGAGAAGAGATAGGAGAAATCTAGGCTCCAGAGAAGAACATGAGGAGGAGAGAACAAGAGACATGCTTGGGGCAAAGAAGTCAGGCAGACGTCAGCTAGACAGACAGACGTAGAGAAGCAGTGAAAGTAAGATATACAGGTGTAAGAAAGGTAAAAAGCCCCCAGGCAAAGGGTAGACAAGGAGAAACAGCTTAAGCTATAAAAGCTAGCAAGAAAAGAGCTAAGCTAAGGTTGAAGCATTCAAAACTTAAAATAAGTCTCTGTGTGTGGGAGCCAGCCATGATATGGGCAGGTCACCCAAAGGGAAGTTCTTCACTTCCAACCATTATCACCTGCCAGAGTAGTTCTGAGCCACTGATAAATTTAACAAGAGGCCTGAGTCTCAGTAGTTTACCCTGAAGCAGTGCCTGGTTGCAGGAAGACCCACAAGCTGAGATTACCTGAGCACCACTCAAAAACAATTCATCTAAAGGAAATGCCTAACATTCCAACTGTTGTAGATAGGACCACCTGCCAGTACACACTCACCAGGACACCCTTAGACAAATGTCAGTCAATCAGGGGTCATAAACCTCAGAAATACCTCGCTCCCACCTTTACTACTATAAAAACCCAACTCTAACTGAGCTGGTGCTCTCTGATTATTCCAATACGTTGAACGTGCGGAGAGACCGAGTTTGCAAACTTGTATAAAATAAAGGCTCTTTGGTTTTACATATGGAACTTGGTCTCTTTGTTGGCTTTTGGGGGGACTTCGTGGATTTGGGCATAACATGTGTCATCATTTGGGAACTGGTTGGTGGCCCAAAGGGACTTGAGGTTCTTTTGGTTTGTCCTGAGGGTAGCACTGACCATTTCTTTCTGGCTGACCTTTAGAAACATCTGCAGTCTGTTTGTCCGTGAGTCTGTGTTCAGCGTGCGGCTCTGTGTGCTGTATCTTTGTCTGCTGGGCTCTCCTCTGATAACTTGACTTTGTGTATTCCTGAAGCTTTTCTTCCTTGCTTTCTCTCATCGAGACAGTTTCTTATTCTGAACTATCTCTTTCGTTGGCTCACACGGAGGCAGCCTCTAATTTGCCATCTTACCCAGAAGGCCTTAAGTTGTTTTAGGAAAGAGTCTCACAGTGTAGCCCAGGCTGGCCTCAAACTCCCAATCCTCCTGTCTCAGCCTTCTAAGCATTGGGATTACAGGAGTGTACTGCCATGGCTGCTGTTCTAGTCTCATTTATGTTTCTATGGTATACTATATATTACGTATGCACGTGTGCGCATGCTTGTCCACCCTAGTGTATGCACGTGAAGGTCAAGGGACAATTTGTTGCTGTCCAGTCTCTCCTTCCGTTGTGTGGCTCCTAGGACTTGAACTCAAGTCATCACGCTTGGATCAGGTGCCCTTCCCCACTGAATCGTCCAGGACTGTCGCTAGTAGCAGTTAAAAGCAAAAGGAGTGCCTCAAGTTTTAGCTGGATAATTAGAGCATATATAAGGCCTATATCTTGTTTCTTTTTTAGTATTCATAGCTATTATTTTTCATGTCTTATTGCTTAATTTAATCTCTAAAACAATATTATTATATTAATAATAGTATCTTTGTCCTATTCTTGAGTTTGTTGGAAATGCCTTTAGCACCTCTTACTTTGTGTGCTTCCCGCTGGGTTAAGCAGCTGGCATTTACTGTCCCCTGAAAAGTAAGATTGGATCAAATCAGAGGGTCCTGAGAGAAAAAAGAAAATGTTTTAAGAAGAAAGATGTGGTGATATTTCGTTTGTGATCTAACAAATAAAGCTTGCCTGAAGATCAGAGTGCAGAGCTAAGTCACTAGTTAGCCAAAGAGGCTAGGTAATGGAGCCACACATTTTAAATCCCAGCACTAGGGAGTCAGAGGCAGATGGATCTCTGTGAGTTCAAGTCCACCCTGGGCTAAACAAGGTTGATCCAGTCTAAAAGAAACAGAGCCAGCATTGTGGTGGTGGGAGTCACATGCCTTTAATCTCAGCACTAGGAAGGTGGAGACAAGAAGGGATATGGCTGGGTGGAGAGAGGAATATAAGGCAGGAGTAGAAAGGAGTATATTCCATTCTGTCTGAGGGCTTGTAGAGACAGAGTACCCTATTGGGTCTGAGGATTTCATAGAGGTAAGAACTAGTGGCTGACTGCTCTGCTTCTTCGATCTTTCAGCTTTGACCCCCTAATATCTGACTCCAGGTTTTTATTATGAAGACCAACTAGAAACCGCACAACAGAAAGGAATGACGAACCATACTTAAAGTTGGAGAGTGGGTCATTGGGTCTAAAAACACAGGCCACTGGCTATCCTATAGTCAGATAACAGAAGTGGGCTAAAAAGAGAATGAAGATTTTATTGTGAGGGACTGAAGACAGATGGAAACAGAGAAAAGTCAGCTGGGAGTTTTTGTTCTACTTTGGATTTGGTATTTATTTTGTTTTATACAGGGTCTCACTCGGCCTCAAACTCCTTATATAACCAATGGCCTTGAAGTCTTGATCTTCCTGCCTCTGCCTCTCTGGTTCTGGGATTTACTTTTGAATGGCTGATGACGTTAAACCATTACAATTCTTTATTACATTTATTTACTGGGGGCAGAGGGGCAGGTCAGAGGACAACTTCCTGGAGCCAGTTTTCTCCTCCTACTGTGTAGGTTCCAGGGATCAAAGCAGGCTACTAGGCTTGGCAGCAAGGCCTCTACCCGCTGAGCCATCTTGCCAGCCCTTAAACTATTTTTGAATGCTGCTGTGTGTAGTCCAGCGGTGAGAAAAAACCCTACAGAGGGAGAGGGAAGAACTTTTGATTCAGACACAGCAGCGACAGATGTATTTGTTTATCGGTGCTAGACATTGACCGCCAGGATGCCTCCGCCCTCAGCTTGCCCTCTACGGGACTCAACCCCAGCCCAGAGCAACAGCAGATTGTTCTTAGTAACAGGTGGGAAGGCAGAGTGAAGTAGACAGACATTGGTAAATGGGTCCCTGTAGTTGCTTTTTCTTAGTATGCGAGACTTTCCTAGGTAATTCTGGTGAACCGGAAGGCTTCAAATCAGCATCCCACAGTTAGAGTGACACAACCCAGGGAGCCTGCAGCTTCCTGCCCCCAGGGCTGCACCTGCATCTTGGCTTTCATCTGTGCCATAGAACAAAGGTGTTTCTAGCATGGCCTGACGTGAAGAGGGCGTGGCCTCTGATTTGTAGGCCTGACTGAGGCTGTAATGATCCCTTGGATCGGTCTCATTTTCACGGATAAGCCTGAACTCTGTGCATGCGTGTGTGTGTGTGTGTGTGTGTGTGTGTGTTTGTTTCACAAGTGGCACTAGCTTCAGATACAGCAGAGAGGAAAAACAAAGAGAGGAGAGACTGAAAGAAGGAGAAGAACAAGAAACAGAAAAGGGGAAGAAGGAAAAGGAGCAGGGAAGACAGAGATGGAGAAGGGGAGGAAGAGGAAGAGAGAGATATTACCAGACTTCTTTGCAAAAAGACAGAGGTTTGCTTTTTCTGCCTTTGCCAAGGGCTCTACCACTTCAAGCTTCAGTAGGTTTCTCAAACCCGACCAGTCCTCATCTCTGGGGGAGAGGCCACAAGCCAAGGCATTGTTCCTCAGTGATGCCAACTCCTCCTTGGAGCAGAAGGCATGGAGACGAGGAAACTGTTGTGTAGTCTGGAGGGTTTGGTTTTCCTCACCACCTCAACCTGAGTCAAAGTGACCACCCTGGGATAAATCTGGCAGTCAGGGTATTTTCCTGTTCCCATATCCTCCAGGGCTACCCCAGAGGTGTGTCCAGACACATGCAGTGGGTCATGTGACAGAATGACCTAGAGAAACTCCCTGATCAACACCTACTTCCTCCAGCTCTTTCTCTAGGAGTCTCCCCTGAGGAGTGTTTCCAAGAGCAGTTCCCACAGGAGAAAGACTCCACACAGCAAGCTGGGTGGAAGGAGCCCAGGTAGACAACCCTGGTTCTTATTCGGTCCCCTGGCCTCGTGCAGCTGAGGACCCTGATACTCAAATGCATATTTCATGGTCTGTCATCCCACGGTTTGGAGGAGGGCCGCTTGCTATGCATGAGCCATTCACTCACGCTCATCACACGGAGAAAATTACATTTCCCCAGTTGCCAAATGGGAGAGATAAATTACTCACATGGGCAAGTACACCGTTGCCACGAAAACGGTTTCCAGACCCCAGACACTGAGCTAAAAGGCAGAGAAGGGAGACTCAGAGACTTCCTGTTGTCCTGGGTCCCCCTCTTCATTCCTGCTCACCAGACCCTCATCTGACACTGGTGAATTTACTTTGTGGGACATTTGCCCTTCTGTCTCTTTTGCATAAAACACACACATCTTGAGGCCTCTTTTTCTTCCTTCCTAGAAGAGATGTTATAAAAAGGAATACATCAACACAGAACACTTCATATTTATTCATACTTGCTGAATTGATAATACTTATTTGTAATGAAAATTAAGTAAGTAGGACATTAAAATGTGCTCTAGGAAAGGCACATTGAAATGTTTGACTACAGAGGGACACCAGCTTTATCTTCGCCTTCTCTTTTAGGTTAATGCAAGTTCAGATAACTACTGTCTCTAACCTATTGACTGGCTACCTACGCACATATGATTAATGGCAATTATATCTGCACAGTAATTACAGCTACCACCTGTTACCCTTTTAGGACCACTACTGAGCTAAATAATTGCTCCAGCTTCCAGTGCAACCCAACAGTTTTTAAGTTTTATGTTTTTGCCCGTTTTACCCTTAGCGCAGTTATACAACCCAAACATAATTTTTCAACAGTTACTGAGTTCCTTATTAAGCACCTGAAATTGTACCGCTCTCCCTGTCAGGATGAGGCAGAAATAAACACATGATGCAGCAGACTCCGAGAAATGTTCTAGTGCAGCCCCCACTTTGAGAGCTTTGGTTGGGAGGAGGGAGGGCTCACAGGCAGCTAAAGCCACTGGTGACCTCATTATACAATATTTAGTTCATCGCATTTTTTTCCCTGCTTAGGAAAGCAGCTTCCCATTTTAAAGGGACGCAGGCATTCAGTGACGCATCTACTTGCTGAAAGACAGCTCAAATACCAGTCACCACCAAAGTTTGGGGTCTGAAGGCTTCTCGGGTTTTTCTCTGGCTACCTGTCTGTGAGTTTTACTTGGACTTCACGAACGAGGATTGATGCACAGTCCAGGCAACCGGCAGCACCTCCAAGGCCAGCTAGTGACCTGAGGTCCAACAGCCTCCCCTCGACCCTCGGCCGGAGGCTGGCTCCCGCCCACACGGGTCTCCCCCTGCCTGGAGCGGTCCAGTTCCAGCCGGCTCTTTCTCTCCGCCCTCGGTCTCAGCAGTTACTGTAGAGAGGGCTGACTAGGAGAAAAGACCAGGCTCCTGCCGGAGCTCAGAGAGAGCTCCAATTCCCGCCATCCCTTCCTCCGGGACAGGGCCTTGAGGGGACCCCCAACCCTGCAGGAGTGAGGACCGGCTTCTAGAGCGACAGGGGCCCTGGAGAGCAGGTGCCCGGCGGGAGGGCCAGGCTGCCCCGGGACCAGGCTCCAGGCAGGAGGTGCAGGAGCCGGGCTGCTCAGGTGAGGTTGCCTCTTGGTTTGGGTCCCAGATGGATGGTCCCCAGTGAGGTTCCCTGGGGTTCTCTATTCCCCCCCCCCCGCCGCCCCCTACCGCAGCAGGTGGGGGCCGCGGGCCAGAGAAGGGGCGGGGCTGGAGGCGGAGCCGCGGCGGGGGCAGCACGGTGGAGGCCGGGCCAGAGCCCGATCCGGACTGTCGGGGAGCCGGCTGAAGCTCGTCCGCGACTGGGCTGGAGCAACCGGGCAGAGAGCGCCGGCGCCGCGGCCGCAGACAAAGGGCCGCCGCGCTCCATCTGCTTCGGTGAGTGACTCCCTGCTCGCCCTCTTTCTTCTCCCTCTGCCCGCGCCTCCCGGAGTTCCGTGGGGGTTCCGAGAGCTGGGGACAGCAAGGACCGGACTTCCAAGCTCATTCTGCATCTCAGCCTCACCTGACCCGTGATCCCCCCTCAAGGCCGATCAGACACCCAACTCGCGACTTTCTGAGCGCCGGCCCGCGATCTCCGGCGGGACCCACTCGGCCGCCTTTCGGTGACCTCTTCCTCCGCACACCGCGCGCGGGTGCTGTCCCTGGGTCCCCAGTTTGGGTGAGAAGGTTGCGGCTTGGTTCCCCCATGGGTGTGTGCTAGGGAAGAGGACCTGTGGTCGGGGGCTGGGCGCCACGAAGGGACCCCACCCCTTGGGGACAGCGCGCATTCGGGGTCGCAGAGGGGCGGTTCTCGAGTTCTGATTCCGATCGTGGTTTGGGGGTCTGGTTCAGTTCCCTGTTAGCCTATCCTCCAGCTTATTTCCCTGTTCAGCCGGCAGCCTAGCATTTTCCATGGCCGCACCCAAAAGAAGCGTCCCCTCTGCGGGTCGGTGGCCCGGGGCGGGAGAGGACCCGGCTGCTTGGAGCCCCCAACTGCTGGGGAGGGCTGGCAGTGCGGGCAGCGGCTGGGGGCGGACATCACTGCTCTGTCCGGCCGGCTCCCGCTGCCTCGGGCCGGCTTGATCTCCATCAGAAAAGAATCGGAAGCCCGGCGGGCTTTTGCTTTTGTTCTCTCTCTCTCCTACTCTGGAGTCCTCAGAGAAACCCGGGTGGGTGGTTACCCAATGAGGGGGTTGTGGAGAGAGTTACAGGTGCTGCCCTGAAGTGACAATCATTGGAAAGGCGCTTTCCAGCCCCTAGATTCTGATCGCTCATCGATACCCTGGAGCGGAGGTGGGTATAGCGTTCTAAAAGGGCGCGATGCCTGCCGTGGCTGCGCTTGTCACGCGCTCCTCCTGCACTGTGAAAAGCGCTACCTCGAGACGTGCATTTCCATTCATGGATCTGTGCCGCCGTGGTTTTGATTAATGTCATCTCTGCCAGGTTCTCTAAGAACGAGTGTTGGCTGGTATTCAATTTCCTAGCCTTTTACTGGAGGCCTACTGTGTGCAAGGCAGCTGTTTTAAGATTTTAAGATTAGCTTAATTTCCGAGATGTTTATTGAGTACCTACTACGTGCAAAATGGGTGTGCCATGCCGTTTTCAGTTTGACAGGTTCTTGTTTGAATATCTCTGATGTTTGAGGAAACTATTAGGACCCCGTTATCGTAATCCTTATTTACGGAGAACTTAATATGGGAAGGACATTTTTGGCTAAATGTGTGCCAAGTGTACTAGCAGGGCACTCGTGGAGGGGGTGTGCATAGAGACAAGAAGCGGGGAGTGTAATGGGTCTTCAGCTTCCGGAGAAAACTGCATTTTAACTTTATAGATTATGGTGTGGTTTGAAAAGAGCTTGATTCTACGCTTCAGACAACTTAGGCTTGAATGTTTGAGGGTTGATTCCACTGGAATGAGGCAGAATAATGAAAAGAAAAAAAAACTGTGCTGATTGTAACAGGGAATGAAACAAAGTTTAATGTGGCCAAACCCTAGTGCTTTAAAGGGAATCTGTGTTGAAGGCAGAAAGACAGACAGGGGTCGGGGCGGGGTGGAGGGGTGCAGAACAGGGGAGACAGACAGATGGTGGGGACACAACCAACTCAAGAAGGAAGGACAATAAGGGGTGAACTTACTTCAGCCTGGTACCAGGGCCAAGGGAGTGTCCTTACAAATGCTCAGACAGACCTGTTGAGAGATTTGAAGAGGTAGCCCCAGATTTTGATGCAAACTGGCCATAAAATTATTATAGAGCCCCAATACAATGGTAGCTATCCAAACACTTCTATGTCAGAGCTGCAACCAGGAAATGCAATCAAATCATCGTCCTTGTCTTGAAGTACTTGACACAGTTCATAAAAGATAAACTTGTAAAATTGCAGTTTGGGCATCAAGACAGGAAAGCCAAAACAGGAACATAACAAAACAAAACAAACAAAAACCAAAAGAAACCCTGAGAATTGTGGCTTTTCTTTGATCAGAAATGGAGACTTTCCATTTGTTCTGTGTGTTTATCTCTTGACATTGACTTCCAACAGTTTCTGGTAACTGTGTGATCCCAGCTTCTTGATACGATGAACTTTTTCTTCTTAAAGTGATTCCTGATTCCATGTTAAGTTCTTTTAAAACTTCATGGCATTATTTTTGTTATGAATTTAACCTCCCCCGCCCCCCCAGAGTCTTTTCTGGAAGCAGATGTGTTAGAAAATCTTCATAGAAAATGTGCTCGCAGGCTCTATGCTGGCTAAGGAGCAAAGGGAAAGAAAAACCAAAGGAGACGAAGAGCAGGAATCTCTAGAGAAAACACAAGGTGGTATTACAAGACGAAATAAGAGTCCATTGGAGGGAAATGACAGCAAAGGTGTCAGGAAGAACAGGACATCTTTCGGAGCCCTTAGAAGGGGCTAGGTTTTCACTTGGAGGGCTTTCTACTAGTTTGCTAGAGAGGGGCTGCCTGGGAGGTTTGCAGAGTGTTGGACTGTTGACATAATGGGAGCATATTAAGTTTTACAGTTCTGTGAGATCCCCTAGCTGTCCCAGCAGCTGGTCAATCTTGAGCACCCCCACCCCCCATTCTTTCACGCATTCCTGGAGTGTTTTCACCTGAGCTGAGCTTGACTGTAATCTTCCTCCAGGCCAAGAATGTGTCTTCTTTTTCTGCCTGCATCTGTCCTTCCCTGCATGCAACTGCAGACAGTCTGTGGAGTAGGTGACACCGCAGTGTCTGCTGCTGTCCACTTCTTCACCCTCTCCCTCCCTCCTCAGGGTCCCCTGTTCTCCTCAGCCTTTTCAGCTGCTCCAGGAAGTCCTTGCACTCTGTGTAACCTGGTCAGGGGAAGGCAATCTGCTCTCAGTCTATTTGTCTTGAATGTGAACGTAGGTCACTGTTCTGTCTTCTGGGGGGTCCTTGTTCTTTAAACCTTATCGAAGAGTGAAAATCTGCCTCTATGGTGCATATGCCAGGTGTCAGAAGTAACTGGTTAGGCGAGGCACCTTCCTGGTACACAGCCCAAGGTCCTAGCTGTCCCGTGATCCATATACCTCTGGAGACCTCAATCTTCTTTTTGCATAGGGTCTTGCTGTGTAGCCTAGGCTCACTGATCTCAAAGTTCAAATTTTCCTTTCTGAGCTTCTGGAACTGCAGGCATGCTCCACCATGCTCACCTCCTTCTCTTTGAAGTATAATTTCCATTTTCTCCTCAGAGGCTTCAGTGTTTTTAATCATGTGGTGGTAACACCTGTCAACAACTTGGCCTTCACACGCTCTCCCGCAAGGTCTATAGATTGGTTATTTTGCAGTGGGAGTCTGCATCTCCCCACACACATGCCCATTACTTCAAGACAGATTCTAAACCATGGCTCTGGACTTTGTGTTTCCTTGTCAAAGGAATGGGGACAGCTGTCCTTATAGAAATACCTTGTCTAGTGTTTAGTTATGTCTATAGCTTCTACCCATTGAATGCTGGTAGCCTATGGAGCCACCCTTTCTAAATGGTGATAGCCCCAAGTATCTCCAGATACCAAGAAATGTGCCCTGGGAGAAAAGTTACTCCTGTCTGAGGATGATTGTTCTATGGAACACTGGATATTATGTATCATGCTCTAGCGGGATATTATGTATCATGCTGTAACATGATTATCCGGGAGAGACTTTATTTATTGTCATTTGATTCTTTTCCGTAAGAGTGACTTAATAAATGTATGATTAACTTTGTAGAACTTTCTATATAAATAATTTCAGGTCAGAATTAACATTCTCTGTCAGCACAGGTGCTGGAATCCCCGTCATCATCTTGTTAAGTTCATTTTTGAGGCAACTTTTCCTTCTCAGATTCTTCTCTTTAGTGTAACACTAACTTACCTACCAGAAGTGTGGGTAGCAGAACCATCGTGGGCAGTAAGCACACCCCGCAGGAGCATCTGAACCTGCTGCTTGGGCAGGAGCTGGTGGGCGACACCAGGGCAGGGAAGTGGTGGTAGGAGTTGAGTTCTGCAGGAATTTGCTTACGTAATTTGGAGATGCAAAATGACCAAGCCTTGGATGGGTCCTCTGACAGTCAAGGAGGGTACCGTGAATTCAAGTTTTGGTTTCTTTCCTGGTAAAGCCATCTTGACAGGGCTTGAGGAGTGATGGATGAATGCATGAACATGATATTAAAACCTTGCTTTGTGTGTGACCAGTAGAAGCCTAGAGGAGCCTCTCAGGGTGTTGTCTTAAATCATAGAAAGATCTGCATAGGATTGTGGGTTCCAGGGATGACCTGTGCTTCTGCTGATATCTGTCCTCGAAACCAAGAGCTTGATGTACCTCCAGAATCAGCATGAGCAGTATCACTGCAGGATGGAAAGAGGGCAAGGGTAGTTTAAGTTAAGCCGAGCTGCAGTGATAGAAGTTACTTTTGTGCCTCGGAAGGTGGGACAGTGTCCAACACACTGCTTCAGAAAGCGAATGAAGCCTGTCTTCAGGTCATCGAAGGGTCACTGAGAAGTTTTAGTAAGAGTTCATTAATTTAGATTTCTCTCAGGAGTCCCTGAGACTTTTTCCGTGCATTCAGACAGACCAAGAGGGAAGCATTTACTCTCTTACTTTGAGGGTAGTGGTTGTTGGTGATGCACAGGCAATTTAAGTACTCGTAAGCTAAATAATAAAACACTGAAAACTATATTTTAGATTTTAATTAATTCTCCAGTATGTTAATTAATCTTTTTGCCTTAGTTGAGAGCAATCTAGTTTCATTATGTAAATACCCCCAGCTCTGTGTGAGGTTAATCTAAAGTATCAAAGTCTAGATTAACAATAACAACAAAAAAAAAGCAGGAAGATTTGCTATTATAGGGGCATCTGAAAATGCTATTTTATTTTTAAACTGACTCTTTATATGAATATTCTAAAGAGTTGAGATCTATTGAGTTTTTTTTTTATTTAACTCATTCACAGAAAATAGAACTGAAAGAGATTCAAGGGTCCCCTGAACAGCCTTCCTTGCCCATCATGTAAGTGGGGAAATCAAGGTAGCGAGCAGTTAGATGGCTTGCCAGGGTTACAGAGAGGACCATCAGGAGGCTGGGGCTGGCAGCCAGGAGTTTGCCGGTCTCTCGGATGCTCAGTGCTGCTGGGATATTCTTCAATCTTCTTGGTTGCCAGAGTTTGTTGGTGGAGAGGGAGGAGGCAGGAAAAGGATTTAATCACTTGCCTCATTTCTAGGGCATCTCATTCTGAGAAAGCGACTCAGAGATTCAAACTAATTACATTGGTGCCAGATGTGTGTGTACACACACCCAGTTCTGAAAACAACCAAGGGGGAACTCCAACAGTTGGGTTGAGGGAATGGAATTATTTTATAGAACTTATTTTAGCTTGTTTTAAGATCTCTTTACAGTGAATGATAACATTTATGTTTCTGTTTAGGAAAGTAATACATATTCATGAGTATCAAAAATAAACAAATCTATCTGTGCACTTCTTTGACCCCATTCATTTTTCTTTTTTAAAAAACGGTTTCCTTAGCTCATTTTAAAATAAAATTGAGCCGGGCAGTGGTAGCGCACACCTTTAATTCCAGCACACGGGAGATAGAGGCAGGTGGATCTCTGTGAGTTCGAGGCCAGCCTGGTCTATAGGGATAGTTCTAGGACAGCTAGGGCTACACAGAGAAAACCTGTCTCAAAAAAAACAAAAGCAAAATAAAATAAAATTGAGACTATATTATATGTACAATTTTAATTTTAATTTCTTTTTAGTTAATACTAGGAACAAATGATACTTATGATTCAAACTCTTGGTCAATGTAATTTTTAATGAATGGGTAATTCAATATTTGCAGACTCCTCAATGTACCCCGACCCTTTGCTATTAGTAAATATTAAATTTCCCTCCAAGTTCTCCCCAATGAGTCATTGTGCCTATACTCTTTTGACAACTTATATTACTGGCTTTTTTCCTATGATATATTCCCAGATAGCAAAGTTACTTAGCCAAGGGAGTGATTAAATAAATGTCTTTCTGAAAGTGGCATGCTAGCTTTTACTCTTGTTTTTTTTTTTTTTTTTTTTTTCCTGGTCCTGGAACTAGCTCTTGTAGACCAGGCTGGTCTCGAACTCACAGAGATCCGCCTGCCTCTGCCTCCCAAGTGCTGGGATTAAAGGTGTGCGCCACCACCGCCCAGCGCTAGCTTTTACTCTTGCTGTTAGCAGTGAAATTTCTTCACACTACTGAGAATGCATGATACTCACTGTTTCTATATTTGATTGATAAAATTAATAATTTTGTTGATGTCGTTTGCATTTTAGTTACTGAATAGCTAAGCATTTTTTTCTATACATTTTTTTCCTGTTTGTGTTTTCTTTTGGTGAGTTCCTTTTCTAGCTGGTTTTGTGATTAAAAACAAACAACAACACAACAACAAAAGACCAACAACACCTGTGTATAAGCCATCTCTCAAAAGAAAAAAACAGTGCAGTGTGCCTCTGATTTCACAGGTAAAATGGGAATTTTATGAAAGATTGTATCCATTTTTATTTTTTGTTATTTGTTTTTTTCTAATGTTTAGTTATTATTTATACAATATTCTGTCTGTGTGTATGCCTGCAGGTCAGAAGAGGGCACCAGACCCCAATACAGATGGTTGTGAGCCACCATGTGGTTGCTGGGAATTGAACTCAGAACCTTTGGAAGAACAGGCAATGCTTTTAACCTCTGAGCCATCTCTCCAGTCCCCTATTTATTGGCTTTTTGAGACTAGGTTTCTCTGTTAACTTGGGTGCCTGTCCTAGAACTAGCTCTTGTAGACCAGGCTGGCCTACAAGAGACCCACCCGCCTCTGCATCCCAAGTACTGGGATTAAACGTGTGTGCCACCACTGCCTGGTTTAAGATTGTGTCCATTCTTAATGGTCCGCGGTGGTGCCAGAATCTCAAGTGTGTTTATTCCCAGTAGTGGAGCTGCCTGTGAATTACTGAAGCAAACTAGGAGGGTGTGTGTATGGGGTGCGGGAGGTGGTGGTGGAGGGAGAGCTTTGTGAAGATCACCATACAGTGAACCTTTGCTGAGCTTCACAGGCACCAATTCTTCATCCCTACATCAGCCTGTCAAGTGGAAAGTGGCAGATAGAGAGATCAATATCCACACTTGTAAACAGAAACTGCACTTTTGTTTCTTGACTGCCCAGACCTGAATAATCACACAGAAACTATATTAGTTACAATAATGTTTGGCCAATGGCTCAGGCATATTTCTAACTAGCTCTTACATCTTAAATTAACCCATTCCTATTAGTTTATGTATTGCCACGTGGCTATGGCATTACCTCATTTTATATATGTCTTGTTGCCTCAGTGGCTGGCTGGCACCTGACCTGACTCTGCCTTCTTTTTCTCTGTATCTCTGCTCAGATTTCCCACCTTGCTTTACTCTGCTAAGCCATTGGCTAAAACAGCTTTATTCATCAACCAACAAAAGCAACACAAGGACTTCCCACGTCACACACTCACATACACTTTCCGTCATAGTTCTTTACCACTGTTCCATTGCCAGCGTGTGACCTGTCTTGGTTGTGTCTGCAGGCTTGAAGAGAAATTAGGCTGGGGAATATTATCAACTTTCTCCAAATTTGATTGCTTATTTATGGGAGAATTTTTGTGGTACAAAGTCAATTTGCCATTCTAAATTTACTGTGCTTCTCTCATACTACTTCCTATGTTTTCCACCCACCCCCACCCCAGTTTTTTTTTTTTTTTAAATTCTTCCATGCTGTATTCTGCATAGTTCTGTCTTCTAAGTCCCAGTGTGTTTCTTTAGCAATATGTAATCTGGGTGGAATCCGTCTGTTTATATTTTCAGTCTTAATCACTGAATTTCTTTTGTAGAATTCTCATTCTTTTTCAACATCATAGTCTTGCTTTACATAGTTTCCACTTTCCTTGTAATTTTTGTTGTTGTTGTTGTTGAGACAAGGCCTTGTTGGAAACCCAGGCTGACCTCCAGTTTAGCACTGATCTTCCTACCTCTCCTCCCAAGGTTCAGGGTTACAGGTCTGCGCCACTGGCTCCTTGGTTTTATCCGTATGCTAGGCATAGATGTTCTGCATCCTATGTCTGGGAATTTTCCCTTTGCAATACCTAAGCACTTGCTCTTCCTCTTTGTTGCATGTTCTGATTTTCTTGCTGGCTCATGTTTAGTTGCCATGTTTCCTTGTTTGGTTGGCTCTCTTTGAATGTGTGCTGAATACTGTAGCACGAAGACATACTAGTTGTTCTTAATAATAAAAACCCAGAGTCAGATATAGGGGTTAACGCTGAAGATCAGAGAAGCAGAGAGGCCAGCCACTAGAGAGTTCTTTTACCTCTACTAATGCATAGACTGAAGGGGCAATCCTGTCCTCAGACTGCATCTCCATGCTCCATCTGTCTCCACCAAAACTCAGACTGCACTGAGCTCCTGTCCTACTTTATGATCCTCTCTCCACCCAGCCACATCACTCCTGTCTCTACCTCTCTAGTTAATGTATGACTGACTGTGTGTTAGCTAGCACACGGCTGACTATGTGTTAGTTAATATATGGCTGACTGTGTGTTAGCTAATATACGGCTGACTGTGTGTTAGCTAGCACACGGCTGACTATGTGTTAGTTAATATATGGCTGACTGTGTGTTAGCTAATATACGGCTGACTGTGTGTTAGCTAATATACGGCTGACTGTGTGTTAGTTAATATACGGCTGACTGTTAACATTTGGCTGTGTGCTAGTTAATATATGACTGACTGTGTGTTAGCTAACACACGACTGACTGTGTGTTAGCTAACACACGACTGACTGTGTGTTAGCTAACATACGGCTGACTGTGTTAGTTAATACACGACTGACTGTGTGTTAGTTAATATACAGCTGACTGTGTTAGTTAATACATGGCTGACTGTGTTAGTTAATACACGCTGACTGTGTGTTAATACACGGCTGACTGTGTGTTAGTTAATACACGACTGACTGTGTGTTAGTTAATACACGGCTGACTGTGTTAGTTAATACACAGCTGACTGTGTTAGTTAATACACGGCTGACTGTGTGTTAGTTAATACACGGCTGACTGTGTTAGTTAATACACGGTTGACTATGTGTTAGCTAACACACGACTGACTGTGTGTTAGTTAATACACGGCTGACTGTGTTAATACACGGCTGACTATGTGTTAGTTAACGTATGGCTGACTGGGTGTTAACATTCAGCTGACTGGGTGCTAGTTAATGTGTGACTGACTGTTAGTTAACATGTGGCTGACTGTGTTAGCTGGTGAGGCGTTTTTGTTCAGCATGTTGCCCGGCTTTCTGTATGGAAACCAGGACCTCTTACCCATGGCTAAACTTCCATATTTTTATAGAGACGGAACACTCATGTCCAGGCCCAGGCCAGGATAAGCCTCTGTTGACTTTCTAGAGGGAGGAAGGAGACTCTAGTTATGTTTTTTTTTGTTTTGTTTTGTTTTGTTTTTGAGTCCCTTCCCTCTGGATCCCTGCACCAGAAAATATTTGATTGTTTCTTTGCTCTCCTCCCTAGCAGCTTCAGATCCCCTGTTGCTTCAGGTCTGTAGCCAGGAGGTAAATGGAAGGTTGTGAGCATCAGAATTCAGCCCGGCAGGAACGGTCCTAGCTAGGGTGGGGTGTGTCTCCACCAACGGTTTTGAGATCACTCCATACCACGGATTATTTTTGCATATTCCACAATGATTGATCTAGCTGATACTTTAGGTTGATAGTATTTCACACTGGGAAAGAATACATTTAATTATCTGTCATCTTTCTAGAAACAGAAATCCACCAATTAATTAGGCTTTAACAACTGTCCCTGAAACAGATCTGTCATTCCACTCCTGTGTAGTTCTAGTCTGCGACTGATCCCATTGGAAGAAATAATCAATTAGTTGTGAAGAAGCTTATTATTCTGTTGTCTGGGAAAAATGTGCTTTTCCATTTTTGGAGGCAGAATCACTAGACACTCCTACCAGTTATAAGAATTCATGTCCTAGAGTTTTGTATAGATACACACAATTCTTTTTTTTTAAAGATTTACTTATTTATTTATTTATTTATTTATTTATGTATGTATACAACATTCTGCCTCGATGTATGCCCCCACGCCAGAGGAGGGCACCAGATCTCAGCACAGATGGTTGTGAGCCACCATGTGGTCGCTGGGAATTGAACTCAGGACCTCTGGAAGAGCAGCCAGTGCTCTTAACCTCTGAGCCATCTCTCCAGCCCCCAGATACATACAATTCTACATGTACATAGCAGCCTGATATCTAGGGGAGATGGGGAGACAGAGTAGGGAAGATGGGGGATTAGGCTCAACACACACTATATACATGTCTGAAATGTTCTTATGTACTGTATATAACAAATATATACAATGAAGAAAATTGAAAAATGTACAAAATATTTGAAGGAAGAATTCACGAACCGTCACCTCTCAGCCTGAAAGGAAAGAGATTTGTTTCTTTCAGTGTGATTTACTCTAAGCACACACTCCAGCTTCTTTACCAGTAGCCTGGGCTCTTGAACTCACTTTTCATTTTTAAGAAGGTAAAGTTACTTGAAATTCATCAGCGTGACCCTATTTTTTATTTTTGTCACATACTCTGCTTATTCGGATTTGTTTTTTTTTTCCCCAGCCACCTTGAGACTCTTTTGTTTGCTAATAGGTAATATATGCCCTACAGTTTCAATAGAGTCACAGGCAGCTGACTCGGTGACGCCTGACAGAGACCCAGGCATTAGTTCCAGGCAATGCTGGGAGTGCCCAGAACTTTCCAGGGGACTCAGAACTGTCCTACTGCTCCCAACAGGACAGAGGGAGAAGCTCAGAGCCCGCAATGATCTTTATAAGGGGAAACCGAGGAAGACGATTGTGGTGGGTCATCTCGCAAGAAGAGCTAAGAAATAGGTCTCAGGGGTGGAATAGCCACTGAGTCTCCTGATTGGAGGAAGGAGGATGTAAACTTTTTGGGAATTATTTATTTCATTACCTTCGGCCAAGGACTCGGATGGCTTTGACTGCCCACCTGTCTGCTGTACAATAAGGTTCTTGAAATAGGTACCATCCAAATGGCAAACAGAAAGACCTAGGGCCACAGAGTGAGGCGGGAGCTTTCACACTGCAGATGAAAATAGTTGTGGACCTGTTGTATCCTGACTATGTTTCTGCTTTTCTATATTTTCCTTTTATAAATCTGGAGATTGAAGATGAAAGAAGGTTGGTGCTCGGGACCTTGTTAATTGTGTTGGGTCTCTTGGTGGAGGAGAACCTGTGTGCAAGTTCACGGTGGCGATGCTGATGCTTTTAGCTGACTTAGTGATTTTAGTTCGAAGCCAAAAGAACTCTCTCATGCAAAACCTCAGACCCGCTTTTCTCTGCAGAGGCCACTGAGTGTGAACTTCAGATAGATTAGTGTCACAGCAGGCAGGGACACACCGTGGGCTTCTCTCTCCAGTTTATCCACCAGCAGGTATATGACCTGAGACCCCAGACTCAAAGCCTGTCACCCACTACATGTGTTTTTAGTTGTGCCACCCAACAAACAACATTTAGAGTTTGCCCCACGCCTCCGTCCGGGCTTGTCCTCCTCCCTAAGCATGAACTCCTTGTCTTTCTTTCTACCTTTCCGGTCGACAAGAAACGATAGTGGCCTTATTATTTAATTATCACCACTAGAAGTAATGTCAGATTTCAGTAATCTAAAACTACATTGCCTCACACTTAGGTGATTTGAAAAAGGATATTTCCTCTCTAGTAATAGAGAGAGGAGTTGCAGACCCAGGGGCCAGTGCAGAGACCTGTGCTTATGTAGAACAAATAGGCAGGCTTTTTTGGGAGGAGACATTGTTAGTTGTGGTAAAGTAAGATTGAGGGAAAGGATTTTTTATTTTATATTTTCATAAAATATAAAATATATATATATATGAAAATATAATTTTTTGTTTACATTTGGGAGAGTTGGAGACCTGCCAAAACCCAGCACCTTCTACAGGCTAGATAACTGATCTAATACTGAGTTATATCCCCAGCCTTCATACAATTTGATTTTTAAATTAAGTCAATATATTTATCCATTGAGAAAGTAATGGCAAAAGTTAAGATGTTAAAGAAAAGAGGAATGTAAGATCCTGTCCTGTGTTCAATCTCTAGACTTTCTCGTTGGAAAATGTGTTTTTATAAGTTAGTTCCAAGTCTACAAGAACATACAATAGTATGAGTCACGTACATCTGCCTTGGTTTGGTGTAATTCCCGCAATGGAGCCTTTTATGTGTCAATCTTCCAGTACTCTCCTGTGTCCTGGGCTAATTCTGTGATGATTCCCCTTTCCCAGGTTGGAACACTTAAAGTCGGCTAAGATGAGCATCTGTCTTGTCTTAGATGGCATAGTCACCACCTGGTAGCCCAGGACCAGAATCCATGTTTGGTTTTTGGTTCAATGCTCTTTTGTCCCCAGTAGAAACAACTTTATTCTGGACATTTGTTTTAAACCAAACCAAACCAAAACAAAAGAACACTCCATGCTTCCTCTCTGGTTTCCTGCTGCTATGTCCGGGTTTTTTTTCCCCCTGCATGAATCCGTAGTTAGAAGTTCGAATTGTTCTGACTAATGTCATCAGCATAGGCACTCTCTCCTCCTCCATAGGCTTATTGTGTCTGGTAAATTATGTGCACTCAGGGGATTGGACAGTCAAGGAACTCTTCCCAAAGGTAGAAATGGCACCATTTCTACAAGGCTAATGTCATTGTACACAGGAACATTCAAGTCACATGATATCTGAGCTGGAGGAACTCTTTGAGAGAATTGCCTTGCTCGTTTCATAACTGAGTAACTGGAGATCACAGAACTTGTCCAAGACTCCACAGGGAAGTGGAGGTGGCATAGTATGCGGAGTCCAGTTCTGCTGACTTCCTGCCCAGGAGACTTCCTCTCTTGCTGTAACAGCCGTGGGGAACAATTGTCATGGTCCTCAGGGTTTCAAGGATCCACGCTGGCAAGAAACAGGTCAAAATAATGAAAACCCCAACTGGGAAGAGGAAGTCTCCGAAAGGAGGGGCTGTATTGAGCTTATTTTTCTAGGATTCCATTGTTTGGAGAGTCTCACCCTATGGCCCAGACTGGTTTCAAACTCACTGTGTGGACGAGGTTGGCCTTGAACTCACAGGGATCCTCTTGCCTCACTCTCCCAAGTGCTGTTATTATATGTCTCAGTCATCACATCTGGCTCCAGTATTCTTATATGTCATATATGTTGGTCATTTCACCCCTCATTTCTCTGTGTCTTCTGGTCCTGCTCCACCTGGATCTCTTCTTCCACTCAGTAATTCCCTCCCTGTTTTCAAGTCTTGAGTTTTTGTGTTTTGTGTGTTTGGAGCATGGGAAAGGTTAACAGTGGCTATTATACCACTGAGAAGAAATGACTCCCTATCCCTTAGCAGCTGTTGGGGCTTCATGAACGCTACCCCCACGCATGCTGAGACTCTTGACACCCTGGATCTACAGGTCACACGGCTGCTGTGAGCTTCTGAGTTACAGTGACTGTGGCGTGTCCCCAGGACAGTGTGTCATAACAGACCACTCTGGTCCGTTCTTTCCCTTACCTCTTCGAAGCGTTTGCCGAGCTTTGGGGCTGGATGTGATGGAGGTTCACTCTCGGCACTTTGACTAATCCTGACTCTTTAACAGTGCACTGCCCGTTGCTAGGAAGAAGCCTTTCTGACCAAGGTTGAGAGCAGCACCGATCTTACCAGCATAAACACACACACACATTTAGAAGGCAATTTGACAACACGTCCATTTAGCAAAGCAACAGTAGTGGGTGTTTCCCCTCCCCCAGTGTCTATGACTCAGCTCTTTTTTTTTTTTTTTTTTTTTTTTTTTTTTTAATCAGTTTGCAGTACCAGGCATGGATTCCCTTCTGTGGATTAAGGCCTCTGATCAGATAAGAAATTATTGATTGCTCCCAGAACAGTCAGGCCACTATTGTGCCAGTGGGCACATCCTACCCGGCAGGTCAGTATTGTAGCACACAGGGTCTACTGATGATAAAGACTAAATGACTTTTCTCCTCCTGAAACCAGTGTAAATCCATCTAGCCCTGGGAAAACTAGCCCACCAGAAGGAAATTTCCAGAGCAGGTCCAGCTGGATTCTCTGTGTTCTGGTTCCCCACTCCAGCAGTTTGAGTGATCTGGGTGTTAGGATGTCTTCTGAGATCCTTGGATCATTGTTCCATGCAGATGAGATTGTGACACCCAAGATTGCCTTGTGCATAGGAGGCGCTCAAAGGTGGTGATGACGCATGACGTGGAGGTAGAAGGATTTATACGAAATGTACCTGCTTCTTTATTTCCACAGGGCTGGCTGTCTTATGCTGTGGTGGTGAGTAGGTATAAAACCTAATGCATTCAGCTCATAGCCGCAGCCTTGATAGCCATAGCCATTCACTGAACTTTGAGCCGAAACAGAAGGACAGCCGAGATCCTCTAGTTACTGCTCCATTATCTCTGCTGTGGTGGGTGTGTCCCGTCTGCCCGTCACACTTCTGATATTGTCTAACATTGTTCTTCACGCTCACGTGGCCAGAAACTGGTATCTGCGGAAAGAAGCATGTCAGCCCTGACTCACCCTTGGGTGAACCCTGCCCAGGACAGTTCATTTCTGCCTAGACCTTCCCAGCTTCCCAGAGCTCAGAGGTCCCTGGGGCCAGAGCACCTATGTGGCCTGGTTTCCTTTTGTTTCCAGGCGATTTTTGTTTAGTCCAAGGGGAAGGGAAGGAGTATATCCAATTCTGACCCCTGTGTGGTCAGTAGGGATAGTTTCTGTAACAGAGGACTCAGCTGGCTTGGGACAGGAGCCCCTTGCTAAGTGCAGTACCACCTCTTCTTGTGGTTTCTAATGCCCAAGGCAGGGGCTCTCCAATCCAGTCATCTGGAGGGTTTGTTAAATGACAGTGCTGGGGGATGCTCAGAACTTCTGATCCATCAGGTGTGTGTGTGTGGGGGGGGAGAATATGCATCTCTAACACCTTCCTGGAAGATGCTCACACTGCTGCTGCTACAAGGGGGAGGAAGGAAGTGGTGTGGTTTAGGGAAAGGTCAAAAGATGCTGAGATGGGAATTAGAAGTGACCTCTCAGCCAAGAAAATTGATCATTTTTTTTTCTTTTTCGTTTTTTGTATTACAAAGATCTATTACCTGCTAGGTGTTGTACAAGCCTTGCTGCGGTACTGGGGTATGGCCGGATGACTGGCCAATACAGAGAGAGCCATAGAGCCGCTCCTTGGTTCTCTACAGGGGAGCATCTGGAGCTTTTGTGGGATATGCATGTTTCATAGGCAGAGGGAATGTGCCTCAGAGGGGGCTTCTGGGGGAAGCTAAAGATGCCCAGGAGTTTGCTAGGGGACCACTGGGCAGTATCCCAGGGGCAGCAGAGAAGACAAGAGAGAGGCAAATGTGGTATGAGGACACAATCAGGGCTCGGTGCCGGGGGACAAGCAGCGGTTGCTGTCAGAAGCCTGTCCTTGTGGGGAGGAACTTGGGCCAATCTGAAGTCGAGTGGGATTGGTCTATGCTGAGGCAGGTGAGGGAGCACCTAGTCTTGTCAGCCCACTGTCTGCATGTTGGAAAATGGACTAGAACGAGCATGCACCTGCACAGGCAACATTTCCAGGAGGCCCTCTGAGAGTGAGGAGGCCACCAGGGACATGACCTTTCCATCTTCTTGTCCTTGTGACACCCTCTGCTTCTGCCCCGTAGTTCAGACTTCAAGACTGTGACCATGCTGGTTCTCTTAATACAGAGACTGGTTTCCAAGGGACATGAAATGACTCTGAAGGTTAGGGAAACTTTGGAGCAGCTAAGACACAAAAATGCAGCCTTGTGAGGGCTGTTTGAAAGGGACTAAGGCTATCTTACATCCTTAGCCTAGCTGAGGTTGGACAGAGCCACTCTTAGTCCATTGTGTATTGGTGGAGAACTCTTGAGTTTTTCTAGCATTAGCCAGGGTCACATTCCCCCCACCCCCCTTGGCTGACCCTGAGACAGATGAAAAGCCCTGTTACCTGCTGGTGGCCACGTTTCCTTCCCTCCTAACCCATCCCCTTTCAGTTTTAGACAGGGCAGTCTCTCCGGTTCCTAGTACTCTAGCCACAGAGCCAGTGCAGAACAAGGAAGATCCAGCTGCAAGGCAGATGTGCACCACGAAAACCGAGATGTGGGTTACAGTGGGCGAATAGTTGGATGGAGACAGGTGCACACAGCTGGGGATGAGCTCTCATGTATCCCGTCTGAAGAGAAATCAGCAGCGATGGATTTCACCTGTGGTGCTTCTTGCTTCGGTCTGGTAATGAAAATTTGATTTGTGGCTTCCTCTCAGGGCTCTTCATCACACAGTAATTGATACATCTCCAACAAATGGCTCTTGAGAAAATCGATTCTGACAGGTCTCATCAGCACCCAGATTGTCTAACAAGGATCTCTTCAGGCGCTACCTCTTCTGTGGCACCTTTCTTCCCTCACACCATGGAGTCCTCCTGTGCTCCCTTGGAAGCTCTGGAAAGGCTTCTGGAAGAGGACATGGTGTCAGCAGGAGTCATGTGGCATAGTGTGGTGGTTAGGAAGAAAATGGCCTCTAAAGGGGGTGGTACTATTAGGAGGTGTGGCTTTGTTGGAGTGGTGTGGCCTTGTTGGAGCAGGCTTTGAGGTCTCCTTTGCTCAAGATACTACCAATTTCTATTGCTTTCAAACCAATGTGCAGGACATCTGGCTACTTCTCCAGCACCGTGTCTACCTGCATGCCACCATGTCACACCATGATGATAATGCACTAAATATCTGAAAATGTAAGCCACCTTAAATGTTTTCCTTTGTAAGAGTTGCCGTGGTCATGGTGTCTCTTCACAGCAAAAGGAACCCTGACTAAGACACATAGATTGTTCCTTGTCAGTATCAGCATCCAGATTCCTAAGTCAACCTTTGCTAAGGTGGCTTTGCTGCTTCAGGTCACCAAAGTTACTGTGGCTTGCAGGAGGAGAGCTGGGGCATCTCCCAGACTGGAGGGCTAGAAGAGTGGAAGGGAATGGACATGACACCTGTCCATGTCTGCCCTGGGCACGAGGTATCATCTGAATGCAAAGAGTGGGCCCAGACAGTTTGCTAATGACCACTTGGGACTCTTTTTTTTTTTTTTTTTTTTTTTTTTGTTTTTGTTTTTGTTTTTGTTTTTCTTGCTGATTTTTTTATTAATTAATTAATTAAATTATTAAAGATTTCTGCCTCTTCCCCGCCACCACCTCCCATTCCCTCCCCCTCCCCCAATCAAGTCTTCCTTCCTCCTCAGCCCAAAGAGCAAGCAGGTTTCTCTGCCCTGTGGGAGGTCCAAGGACCACCCACCTCCATCCAGGTCTATTAAGGTGAGCATCCAAACTACCTGGGCTCCCACAAAGCCATTACATGCAATAGGATCAAGAACCCATTGCCATTGTTCTTCAGTTCTCAGTAGTCCTCATTGTCCATTATGTTCAGCGAGACCGGTTTTGTCCCATGCTTTTTCAGTCCCCGGCCAGCTGGCCTTGGTGAGTTCCCGATAGAACATCCCCATTGCCTCAGTGTGTGGGTGCACCCCTCGCCGTCCTGAGTTCCTTGCTCGTGCTCACTCTCCTTCTGCTCCTCCTTTGGATCGTGAGACTTCAGTCCAGTGCTCCAATGTTGGTCTCTGTCTCTGTCTTCTTTCATCGCCTGATGAAGGTTAATATTCAGGGGGATGCTTATATGTTTTTCTTTGGGTTCACCTTCTTATTTAGCTTCTCTAGAGTCACGAATTATAGTCTCAATGTCCTTTATTTATGGCTAGAAACCAAATATGAGTGAGTACATCCCATGTTCCTCTTTTTGGGTCTGGCTTACCTCACTCAGGATAGTGTTTTCAATTTCCGTCCATTTGTATGCAAAATTCAAGAAGTCATTGTTTTTTACTGCTGAGTAGTACTCTAATATGTATATATTCCATACTTTCTTCATCCATTCTTCCATTGAAGGGCATCTAGGTTGTTTCCAGGTTCTGGCAATTACAAACAATGCTGCTCTTTGGGGACCATGTGGACCATGTTGCTAAAGCTGTTTGGTCACATGTCTTCTGAAGACTTTTGTTCATTTTTGACTGGCAAAGGCAATGTATCTCCTGATTTCATTTGCTGCTTGGTTCCAAATGAAGGTCAGTGCACAGTGTATACTGTCTGCCAGAGGAGTCTGTCTTGGAGCATTTGGTTCCCCCTTCTTTGTCTGCTGTCATCCCAGCTCTGTGAAACAGCATTAGACTTCCATTGTCTTCTTCTCCAAATTATGACAGTTGCAGAAATCTTGTCTTCTCGGGTGCTTTGTTAGGGCAGGGACGAACTTAGGCCGGTTGTGGAATTTCCCCCACGGCAGCCCTCCCTTGCTTCCTGCAATAGCTGTCATGTAACTGTGCGTATAAATCTCTCTCAGCTCTAAGGCAATTCAGTATCTGAATATACTTGCTTTCTATTTCTCACCCAGCACTGCTTGTGGCCTTTCCACTTAGATTCACCCAGCAGGACTGACTGAAGCAATGTCTCATGTTTATTCTGTGAGCAATGCAGGCATTCCATCTGGGCCACATCCTCAAGTACATTAGCGCTTTTACTTGTATTAGATATTTGTTGCTATGACCTTATCATTTAAAGGTTCCCAAAAGCTAGTGTTTTGTTTTTCAACTTTTAGTTCCTACTGATTAGAAATTTGACAGCACCTTAGTTGGGTGATTCCGGGTCAGGATCTGTCATGAGATGTCTGTTACACATTGGCTATGGTGGCAGACATCTGAAGGCTGTCTTGGGCTGGGGATCTGCTTCTAAGGTCACTCAAACGGGTGGGGATTGGAGGGACACCTCTTCATGTCTACGTAGGTCTCTCTGTCGGGTCTTCCCAGGGCAAGAGAGAGCAAGTGGGAATTTGAAGAGTGTTTTATGGCCCAGGCTGAATGTTATCATTTGATGTGGGATGTTCTTTTGTATATGTATTGCTTTTATTGGCTAATGAATAAAGCTATTTTGGCCAATGGTTTAGCAGAGTAAAGCCAGGCAGGAAATTTGAACAGAGATATAGAGAGAAAGTAGGTATTGTCAAGGAGATGCCATGTGGCTGCAAAGGAGTAATATGTATGTGGTAAGCCACAGCCTAGTGGCAATACACAGAATAATAGAAGTTGGTTAATTTAAGATAAGAGCTAGCTAAAAATATACCTAAGCCATTAGCCAAATGGTGTTATAATTAATATGGTTTTTGTAATTATTTGGGTCTGGGTGGCTGGCAAATGAATGAGCAGTCTCTGATTACAAATGGCACCCAATGTAGGGTGTTGTTTGTTTGCTTTTTGTTCTTTTGAGACAGAGTTTCACTGTTTAGCTCTGGCTGTCCTGAAACTCATTTTGTAGACCAGACTGGCCTTGAACCCCCAGAGTTCCACCTACCTCTGCCTCCCTAGTGCTGGGATTAAAGGCCTGTACCACCACCACCCAGAAGGCATCCTTCTTTCTATGCATTAGAGGTAAGTCTAAGTCTATTCACATTTAAAGAGAAGGAGAATTTTGTTGACCCTTCTGAAGTAAGTGCTGGGGGCTGGAGAGACGATGACTCAGCAGGTAAAGGCACTTGCCATCTAGCCCAGCCACCTAAGTTTGATCCCTAGGATCCACTTGGTAAAAGGAGAGAACAAACTCTTGCATGTTATCATCTGACAGCCCTATGTGCACCATGATGGTACACACACACAAGCAAAATAAGATATATAGCCAGGCGGTGGTGGCGCACGCCTTTAATCCCAGCACTTGGGAGGCAGAGGCAGGCAGATCTCTGTGAGTTCGAGGCCAGCCTGGTCTACAGAGCTAGTTCCAGGACAGGCTCCAAAGCTACAGAGAAACCTGTCTCAAAAAAGCAAAAAAAAAAAAAAAGATATATAGTTTTCAATGTAAACACATTAATTTAAAAATATTTATTATTTTGTGTGCATGAAGTTTGACTGCAAGTATGTATGTGTACCATGTATATGCGTGGTGTCTGCAGAGGCCAGAAGAAGAAAGCATCAGACCTCCTGGCCCAGGATTTACAGACAGTCATGAGCTGCCATGTAGGTCTTCTTCTAGAAGCAAGGTGATCTTAGTCACTGAGCTGTCTCTCTAGCCCCTTCAACACATTTTAAACCATTACAGAAAGTGTGGCTCCTGGGTCTGCCTAAATGAGCAAGCAGAATACTTGAGGCCATCCTCTGCTAAGCACTTATTTCTTATGTGGGGGGCTCACAGACAATCCCCTGTGCCTGTGGGTTAAAGGTGGAAAAGGGTCAGGACCCATGCTTACATAAAAGAGAGTTAGTCTGACAGCAGTTACCGAGTAGAGTGCATTACATCCTTTAGGAGTTTGGGGACCTAAGAACGTTCCATGTTCTTTGCCTTTGCAGATCTCGCAGGCCAATGACACTCTTTTCATGCACCACCAAATCACCACCATCCCTGTGAAGGCCTTGTCTGTTGACTGCATCTCTACTTTGAAGAAATAGGAAGAATGGGCAGCTTAAAGAAGGGGTAGTTTTAGCTGGGCAATGGTGGCACATGCTTTTAATCCCAACACTTAGGAGGCAGAGTCAGGTGGATCTCTATGAGTTCGAGGCCAGCCTACTCTATAAAGAGAGTTCCAGGGCAGCCAGGACTGTTTCACAGAGAAACCCTGTCTCTACAAACAAACAAACAAACAAACAAACAAACAAACAAACAAACAAACAGTTAGTTTTACTTTACTAGTTAGTTAGTTGTTTAACTGCTCTTCCTTTCTATTGGGCCCTAGGTTTCTTACCTGTGAAATGAACAGGGATGTGTTCAGTGAGCCTTTATCCTGGGGCATTTTTGGATAACTTGGGAAACATAAGAAAATGCTCACAGAAATTCTGATCCATCCAGTCTGTGTGACCTGGCTCCTCGGATGTGACAAGCTAATTATGAAGATGCTATATATTTTGATGTTTGGTGGCTCTGGATTGTGAGCTCTTTGGTTGTAGAAGATGCTCCATGACCTTACCGAGGAGTGTGAATCTTTCTGCTGTGGTCACCCACAGCATCCAATAAGGCACTGGGCTACCTTGTGAGTAATGACTTCCCTGCTTCTAAAACAGCTCATCCTGTAACTCTATCAAGGAGTGAATTCCCTCATTGGGTAATGGGTAACCCAGGCCAGTTGTTCTCAGTCTGTTTGGCCACACCTGGGAGTTTTTAAAGTAGTGTGCATACACCCTTCCCCACACACACAGTGATCACAAATCTATTATCTAATCCCTGCAATAGGTCCTGATGCAGACAAGGTTTGAGAAGCCTGGACTAGGAGATTTCTCAAGTTCTTACCTATCCAAAACTTTCTTCTTTCTCTGTAGTGGTAAATTTGGGAGCATGAATGTTTGTCTTACAAACCTCAGCTAGCATATTGGGGAGGGAGTGGCTTCATGTTCATCACAGTGGCTACAGTTTCTGCCAAAGGACTGATGCTGGGTGTTCAGCGGGGAGAGGTTCCAGGAGAAAAACCCAACAGTTTACCACATTGAAGCATCTGTGTACTGCTTGCTACTTTATGACACCTCTTGGCTGCTGCTTGTATAGTCCAGGGAATCCATCCAAATTTTTGTGCCTTTCTTTCTTCTCCTTTAAATAGTAGCACGCACCTGCAGTATTGTTCTGGGAATATGACGGAGATTGAATCATTTCCCACTCACTTCATGTACCCCTGGAAGCTACATGATATGAAGCTAGTTGAAGAAACAACTATGGCTCATAATTTTATATATATATATATATATATATATATATATATATATATATATATAAAGCTCCCTCTTTTCATAATCTGGGAAATGCAGATTCCTTGATCTGGCGAGTGTAAGATCCTGAGTGGGTTCATGTTGTCCTGTACCCACAAACTGTGTCCCCAACTTTTGACAGTCACCTTGTGCCCTTGTACATATGGCAACCCAGATAGCAATAAGCCCTCATGGAGGGGTCCCTCTGCTTCCCACACCAGGAGACCTTGATTGCACTAGGCAGTGGGAACCATCCAGTCCTGTATTTATCTCTGATGATCACTGATGGAGTTCATTTAACTCAAGAGCTTACACAGATAACAAAAGGATGGTAATGACTTGTGATGCTTATAGATCGACCTGTATGTGAAATACTAAGTTAGTAGACATATTGATCACACAAGCAATGCACGTCAATAACCTCACCCCATATTAGCCTCTCCAAGGAACTGTACCCCACAACCTCATACCATGGACGAGAATGTCGAATGTCTCTCTTATAAAAAGCTTTCTTGCTTTCTATTTTAGTTTTGCATTTGAGTGGTCAGAGAGTTGGGTAGGGGAGGAGTGGGGAGAGGAGGAGCAGGAGGAGCAGGAGGAGAAGGAGGAAGAGGAGATACTATGTTTTAATCTCAAATTATGCTTTAGATCCATCTGGTATGTACTCCTGGTCACAGAGGGATAATATAGCTGTCTGGCACCAGCCCCAGATGTATTTCGTAGGTCTAGCTAAACCGATGTTTTAAAAAGCTCCTTGTTGATTCTGGTTAGGTTTGGACTGTGAACAACTAACTGGCTTAGAGTTAACATCAGTTCATCTCCCTGACCCTTGATGCTATTGCCCTTACTTCCTGCTATACAGATTCCTCCAAAGCTCATGTTCAAGGAAATGCCCTGCTGGGTATTCCAGGAAGTACCCTGTTGGGATGAGAAGGAGTTCTAGCCCCCTCGTGTCTTCTTTTCTTCTCTTCTTTCTTAGTTCTCTGTGACAGCAGGGTTAAGTGTTTTGACCCCTGGGAATCTTACTGCCCCACAGGTCAAATGCTGCCTGGCAGCTGTCCATGGTAGATAGAAATCCAACTTTGCTCTTGCCTGTGTTTCCTCCTCAGACGCTACCCTGGGTGCCATTTTGGGCCAGTGCCCATTTGTACATGGGCCGTGTCTTCTCAACAAGGGGTTCACGGAGTTGAGTGTAACCATATTAGAAGAGACCCTTACCATGAGTGGAAAACATATTTTGAGAGCCCCTCCCCGCAGCAACGGAGGAAGCCCATATCCATCTGTTCATAAAGGACCAGTATTTGTGATCCAAGGGCTTTTTGAAATTCTAATCCCTGGCTTTTAAAAATAGATTACAAAACTATTCCCAGACACTTTCTGATCAATACTAGTTTGTCAAAGCTGCCAGGTTTGCGTTGGTCAGCTTAGCTAAAAGACCACCAGTGGGAATCACAAACTGCCATACTTGAAGCAAATTATCTCTAGTTAGCAGTCCTATAAGAAATGTAAGAGACGGGGTTACTAGAAAATTAAAACGGAAGTCATGTCCTTCTCTCCGAGGAGATCAGAAGCGCCTGGAAGTTCTTGGTGCCGCGGAAGTGAGAGCTGTTTAGATCCCTCAGACACCGGGCTGTGAATTTCAGCGGGGCAGACACTCTGAACTCTGGGGTCCCCCTCTGTAAATATGGGGCAATAATTACTTATGCAGCTGTCCAGAAGATGAGGCGTGATGTGGAAAGCTCGCGGTGGTTAGCTGGTTTGGATACTTTCATTTCCTTCTTCCTTACATTATCTACATAAAGGGTTTCTCTCCCACAAATCCAGGGGAAATTCTCAAAGAATTCTGACTGCAGGCAGGTACCTCCATATATTCCTGAGGACACACACACACATAAAGTATTGAGTAGTTACTTAGGATTTCGGAGATTCTGATTTGCATACCATTGCCATCTGGTGGTGGTACCCTCAAATTGCAGGGTGTTTCTGAGGACATTTTTTTTTTTTTTTTAAGTTCAATAAGGAAAAAATAATGAAGCGACGGCTGGTAAAAGTAGGGCATTATATTTTTCAAAGCGTTTTATGTCTTCTGTCAGCTCCACCACCGTGAGAAGCCTATAGATAAACTACAGCTGAGAGAGAGGTAGACGAGATTGCTGCGTGTGAGTGCATCCCACACAATTCCCGTGCTCATAGCTGCATATGGCAGCTCACACCATTAGATCTCCCACCCAGAAGGTAGAGCCAGGCAGTTCTCTGAGCTTGAGGTCAGCCTGGTCATTTTAGAGAGTGGCAGACCAACCAGAGTTTGAAAGAGCAAACAGGGGCATCTGGGAGGGTTTGGAAGGAGGAAAGGGAAGGGTGGGGGATGATGTAATTATTTTATAATCTCAATAAAAGCCCTATGTTGAAATCTGCTCCCCAGTAAGGTAGTATTGAGAGTTGTTCCCTTTGGAAGGGAAGTCTTGAGGTCTCTGCCTTCAGCAATGTGATCAGTACCCTTATAAAGAGTCCTGAAGGGGCTTTGTACCTTTTCCGCCCTGTTGGTGACAGAACTTAATAGACAGAGGCCACATCTTCCAAGACCTTGGTCTCCTCCCAGCCTCCAGAACTCAAGGCCTACGTTTCTGTCACCTATGGTCCATTTAGTATGAGGTACTTGTTCCTTTGTTCGTAATGCTGGGGTCAGATCCAGGGCTGGAGCGTGCTCGGCAAGCCTTCCACCACAGGTGAGATTCTGTGCGACAGTCCTGGTGGAGCAGTGCAGCCATCGGGTGCGCTCCCAGCCTGCTTCCATCACTGCACAGCTAGTGGCCAGGAAAGGTTTAGCTAGGTTCATCTGCCGTCCTAAGAGGCCTTTCTTTCTATAGTGAAATTATTTGAGTCATTTACTTGCCGTTCCTGCGATTTCTTTTTTTTTTTTTTTTTTTTTCGAGACAGGGTTTCTCTGTGGTTTTGGAGCCTGTCCTGGAACTAGCTCTTGTAGACCAGGCTGGTCTCGAACTCACAGAGATCCGCCTGCCTCTGCCTCCCGAGTGCTGGGATTAAAGGCGTGCGCCACCACCGCCCGGCTTGTTCCTGCGATTTCTATTTTGATTTTCTAGTAACCCTTTCTAGAAGCTGGAGCTTCTTCAGCTTTGGACATTTCAATCCATGACCAACGATCCCATTGTTTTGGCAGGACAGCAAACACTTCAAGGTGGAAGTGAACAGCAGGACAAGGCTTTCATCTCACAACCCTGATACTAAAGAGAAAAGAAAGGGAAGGGATTGGGATCCTAGTGTCTCCTTTGAGCCGTGCCCCTCATGACTAAGACATCCCAGCAGACCCCACTCCTCATGTAGCAACAAATCAGAAACTTAGCCTTCAAGACACGGACCTGTACAGGCAGGGCCTTTAAGAGATAAACTATAAGAAGTGCCCAGTCCAAAGTTTGGAAGGGCGAGTCAGAGCTGAAGCGTAGTTTGCCAAGTCTCTTCCATCCCGTGAAACCCATGATGAAGGTCGAATGGAAGGTTAGCAAGTGAAGTAGGAGGCTGTAGCTGGGTGATTTTAGCTACCTAATGCACAGAGGGGATTGGAATTCTGTCTAGATAGTCTGTGGCACCATTCACATCAGTCTTCCCAAGTGAAATGAAGTCTGCCTTGTCAGTTATCCACTCCTGTGTAGCTTAAAATAACAATGATTTATTATTTCTCATACTTTGCAATTTGGGCAATGCTTGGCTGGGTGCTGCTTCTCCCTGTACTATCACATAAGGTTATATTTGGCTGCTCTTGGCCACTGGCTGGTTCGGATAGGGTCTTGCTCTTGTCACAGGCATGTACGCTCATTTTTGTGCCCAGTCTAGGTCTAGCTTGAGCTTGTTCAACAAGGCCGTCTCAAAGTAGCTGAGCATCCTACATAGAGGCCAGCATCTGTGAAAGGAAGCTGAAGTCATCCATTCTCTTAAGACACACGTGGTTTCAAATCTCAGAATAAGCATCACTTCTACTGCCCAGATTCATAGGGAAGGGAATAAAACCCTCCTCTAAGTGCGCGGGGCAGTGTGTTCACCCAGTCAGGCGAGGCCTCTATGACTGCCCTGTTCGGAATCTGCCTGCCGTAGGAGCAGCCCGTGTCTGCTCACTGAGATGAACATGTTTACTACCAGGTACCATCCACAGACACAAAGAGATGATTAAGTCCACCAAGTATGCAGGAAGCCTTCGAAACAGCAGGAACAGCAGGCTCACTTCAAGGCTAAAATAGTGTAAGAATGACCTTGGAGCACGGCTCTGGCTGTTGCCGGTGTAAATCCCTACTTGGGCCCCTCTTAGGGGCTGCTCTTATCTTCAGGAATCATGGTCTTAAGATTAAAGCTTTCTTATTGTATTTAACTCAAACTCAGTTCAAATAGGTATGTATGGCTAGAAGGGGAAAATGGAGAAATGTTACACACACACACACACAAAATAGTCTGTCATATAAAAACAAACAAAAACATCAACTCTAAATGCACAATAAAGGTGCATTTAAAAATGTATAGCTAAGTAAAATCAATTAAAAAAAGATACATTTGGGGGCTGGAATGATGGTGCCCATGGGTAAAGGGCTTTCCTTGCAAGCAATCCTCAGAACCCACATTCCTTGCAAACAATCTTCAGAACCCATGTTTGAAAAAAAAGAGCTGGGTGGTGGCGGCACATGCCACACCTTTAAGGCAGATGCAGGTGGATCTCTGTGAGTTTGAGGCCAGACTGGTCTACAGAGTGAGTTTCAGAACAAGTTTCAAAGCTATAGAGAAACCTTCTCTCGGAAAACCAATAAATAAATAAATAATAAATAAGGTTGAGTGTGGTGGCACTCATTCATAATTTCAGAGCTGGGGAGGAGAGATGGGTAGAACCCTGGGCTCACTGGGCAGCCAGAAGGGCCGACTTGGTAAGTTTTCTGATAGTGAGAGTCCCTGTCTTAAACCTGTCTTAAAACCCCCAAAGCTGAACACACACACACACACACCAAAGGGTGTGTCCAGAGCCCTCGGTCATATGTACACTTCTCCAGTTGCTAGGCTACTGCATTGTTCTCCCGCTCAGTTCCTACCCATCCATTCAGCCACAACCTTACTCCCTGAG
Organism: Chionomys nivalis; assembly: GCF_950005125.1. NCBI lineage: Eukaryota > Metazoa > Chordata > Mammalia > Rodentia > Cricetidae > Chionomys > Chionomys nivalis. The sequence continues at coordinate 13,021,153 of NC_080099.1, forward strand.
AAAGCTTTTTTGGTAGCTCCCGTTGCCGCGAGATAACCAGGTAGAAGAGTTCAGATTGCAATTAACAGAGAATTCACAGCTGGAGCCTCTTGTTCTGTGTGGCTGTCTGCTCACCTGCAGAATCACACTGGCAGTGTATTTATAGCATAGCTGGTTCTTTTAGAAATAAAAAGTGCATAAATGTATTATTATTATTCTTTTCCCACCACACCCGACTCAGATGTATTATTTCATTTAATTTCCATACCAGTTCCACAGATATCTTACTGGTCATCCTGTTGTTATAGTCCTGCTGTTCCTTGTGTTTCTAAGTTTTTTTTGTTTTCTTTTTTTTTGGTTTTTCGAGACAGGGTTTCCCTGTGGCTTTGGAGCCTGTCCTGGAACTAGCTCTTGTAGACCAGGCTGGTCTCGAACTCACAGAGATCCGCCTGCCTCTGCCTCCCAAGTGCTGGGATTAAAGGCGTGCGCCACCACCACCCAGCCCTCATGTTTCTAATACCTCGTGCTTGCTTGTTGGGCTTAACAATCTGCTTTCTGTCTGCGGACGGTACGTGGTAGTAGATGTCTCTGTTTTGGTGAGCAGACGCGGGCTGTTTCTGTGGTAGGCAGACCCCTAACCGGTTCCATTCCGTCTGATTGCTCTCTTGCAGAAAGCTGAAATTCAGGGAAGCTAAGAACTCAGTCTAGCAGTAGAAAGGCCAGACTGGGTCCTCTCTTTCACTGTGCTCTCCTGTTCCCTGCTTCCAGTTTGAGTTTTGTCTGTGTCAATGGTGAGGGAGAAGCGTGCAGCTGTGAGGAGGAAAAGGCCATTCTTGAGTGAGACCCATGCTTAGCTTAACAGTGGCCTACCTCATGGGGTTGAGATGCAAAGATATGAATTTTTAACTTGAAGTCCAGTTAGTGGTGGAACACCGTGCTATTTGAGGCAGCTGAAGGAGTACAGTGAGTGTGTCCTTATCCAACTCTGGTGATGACGTCTTCCTTGGAGGAGGATGTAAGCCCTTGGAGGATGGACCTGCCTTCGATACTTTTCTCTTGCTGTCAGAAAACACCATAAGGAAGGCAACTCCTAAAAGCATTTAGTGGTGCTTCTATTTTCAGAGGGAGAGTCCATGAGCATCATGGCAGGGAGCATGGCAGCAGGCATGGTGTCTAGGCATGTCTAGGTATGGTGCTGGAGCAGTAGCTAAGACCTGACATCTGATTCATGAGCACAAAGCAGAGAAAAAGAGCTCACTGGGAAAGGTGTGGGCTTTTGAAACCTCAAAGCCCACCTCGGGTGGAACACCTTCTTCACCAAGGCCATACTTCCCAAACAGTTCCACCAACTGGAGACCAAGTATCAAACATGAGCCCCTAGGGGCCGTTCTCTTTCAAACCACCACAGTCTCATAAGGAGAAGAATCAGGACAGCACTTGCTCAGAGGCAGAAGAAGCGCTTTCATATCTGTCCCTTTGCATCAGAGCTGGGCAGGAATGGATGGTTCCAGGCTCCATTAGTGGACCTGTGCGTCCAGGACAGAGCATCTCACATGAGTTAATGAGGACACTTTCTCAACAGCAACTAATGGGCCTTCCTGCTGGGATGAAATCAGAACTGAAAGGTAAACAGAGCTACCTCATCGGAGTGGAATAACAATGTTATACCATGCAGGAAAAGCTGAACTATGAATCAATGATTCTTCAGCCAAAGGAGCTTATCAAAGCTCTACTGTGAACTGTGTGGAGTCGGGGACAATGTGTTCTGCTTGCCAGGGACGCATTCCTGGCCCTTTGGACTCGAGTCATGGAGCTGCCAAGAGGATAGCACTTAGCGTGTCGTTGGCGGTCGGGATAGGTGGGTGCCGGACAAGCCGTTACTAGTGCAGGACGGTAGCTGCACAAACAGTGTGTGCTTTGTGCTCGAGTGAGTCTCTGCTTCTGGACTCTAGAGGTCGAAATCTTCCTTGACTAAGCTTCTCTTTTAAACTGTGATAACGGTTATTCGGATTCATACTCGTACAGTGCTTGGCCTGACCCTTTGCCTTCCCTTGAACATTAGGAAAAGGTGCTTTGGATATTCGTGGTGCAAACTGTTTATTTTTATGCATGACTTTATTTCTTCTCAGAGAAAACCTATTCACTGGTGACATCCCAGGAACCAGAGACACTGGCAGACTTAGATGAGACTAGAATATCACTGAGACTGGACCTGGGCCTCTGGCCTTTTGACGCCACAACTTCCCCTTAACTCTGCTTCATGTAGACACTTTGAGCAGCAGCGTTTGGCAGGAACCATACTGACGAAAGAGGTTTCTTTTAGCACCTAGTAAAATTTGGGGCCCCGTAAAATTGCTGAGGATGCCATCTGTGACGGTGCAGAGCTGGGTTACTTTGGAGCATGCCCTGTTGTTAGTTTATTTGTCCTGCATAGCCAGGGGGGCAGCTGCACAGATCAAGCCTTGTGTTTGTTCAGTATATTTCAGGGCTGCAAGGTGTTGTGTACGCAGTTGTCTGCCCGTGGCATTGGTTCAGTGTGTTCCAAGTTGATGTACAGTGAACGTTACCACGACTATTTCACCATGTTTTGCCTCTTTCAGAGGAAGAAAGAGGCTCAGGAAGATGACGCTAGCAGCCCTGGTCACATACTGGTAATGGAGGCAGGTGGTTCCAGGGTAGTGCCTTGGACCTCTGGTTCTCTGTGTGCTCCTCAGTCGTGAGCTCACAGGGCTTTTCCCCTATGTAAGAGGATGGCGGGAGCCGGGCAGTGGTGGCGCACACCTTTAATCCCAGCACTTGGGAGGCAGAGGCAGGCAGATCTCTGGGAGTTCGAGGCCAGCCTGGTCTACAAGAGCTAGTTCCAGAATAGGCACCAAAGCTACAGAGAAACCCTGTCTTGAAAAACCAAAAAAAAAAGGATGGCGGGGCCAGCAGGGATCATAGCAAAAACACCTCTTAATGCTGGGAGGAGTCTCCTCTGTGAAGGGGAGCAAGGGTGGGCTCCGACTGCTGCAACCACTACAAATAACCGCCACCTTGTCCGTAGCGTGCACAATTTTAATGACCAGAAAGGCTACGACGGCCTGAGACGTTAATTAAGCAGCTCATTTTCAAGTAGAGCAATGTGATAGAAGGTGGTTAGAGGAACAGAGAATGGAGAGTCCGGAAATAGCCCCTTACATATGTGTACAGGGGAAAGACAGAAACAGCGTGTTCTGAATTGTTTTTAAGGCTTGTAGCCTCAGCCTGATGTGAATATCAAATGAGTTTGGAGGATCTCTAGAGGTTCATGGGTGAGACGAGATAATGAAATCCAGGTCAGGGTTCAAGGATATGCCAAATAACTTTTGGGAACTTGTGTTTGCTTCCTTCTTGGCAAGAAGTACTTAGGGGCCATGACTGACTGTTCAGACCAATGGGAACGGATGAAGTGGAGAGCCAGAGGAGAAATACCAGGGTGGGGATGAGGGCTGCGATACCCACTCTCTTTGAGGCAGGAGGAGGACATTACTGCTCACCCTGTTCTTTGATTTCCATAAGAGACTCTGAGACCCCGGCCCTCAGACAGCAGACACAGCTAACTCACGCTGTTAGCCCGACTGATCTGAAGTCCTCTGCTTGGCATCTTTCTCTTCCTGTCAAGCTGTGTGACTGAACACACACTCACTGATTTAGGTTTCTTCCACCGCTGAAACTGTTCCTGTGCAGTTAATAGAAACAAAGGGAATAGCGACGGGCGGAGGGAAGGAGGCTACCTTTGCCTCTTACTCTGTCCCTAAGTTCCCAGGGTTTGACCTGGCGTCATTGTACCTTAGCACTGAAGACCGGAGAGTAGCAAAGGGGTGGAGTCCAGCTACTCAGCCACTGTCTGCCCGCCACTTTCTTAGTAGACGATACTTCAGACATTTTAGGACAGTTGCAGACCAAAACTTACACGATGTCTACACCATTTCTGACCTCCGCCATGCACCTGACTCTGGTGTAAGCCCCTTGTAACTACAGCTACTCATCCCGTATTCCATACATCCCTTTTCACAAAGGAATGAATGGAGACCTGGGGAGGTTATGGGGCTTGCCCAAGGTCAAACAGCTAGAGGTGACACCCGGGATTAGAATTTAGGTGATCTCTTCCCACAGCCGTGCACTTAACCCTAGCTTTGTGGCCCTCTCTGATGAGATACATTTTTCTCTCCCATTTTATATCATCACCATTAGCCTATTGCAATTTTCTGCTGTAGAGTTTCTCATGACATGCCGCCTAAAGTATTTCTGACAAGCCATCATGTCTTCCCTCCATCGTTACGCAGGCTGGTGATCCTTAATTCTCCCAGCTATCTCTCTTCTGTCATGGATGCCATCCCTGCTGGCTCCATGCCCGCTTCAAAACCCTGGGGAAGAACGCTGAGATTTATGTTCGGCTCCTTCTAGAGAAAACATAGTTTCCATGATTATTATTTGCATCCACTTAGACTTGGACAGCTCTGTTCGGACTTTCTAAAGACGATGTCCTTTATTTGTGGTGTGAAACTGGGTCATTGTGAAGACAAGCAAGGGCCAGGCTGAGCACAGCCCCGACAGAGGTTGGCGGTTGCTGCTGCCATTAGTATTGCAGAGACAGCCTCGTCCATCCTCCCCCCACCCCCAATGGACCAGGATACCCATTGAACCCTTTACAGCCTCGTCCATCCTCCCCCTACCCCCAATGGACCAGGATACCCATTGAACCCTTTACAGCCTCGTCCATCCTCCCCCCACCCCCAATGGACCAGGATACCCATTGAACCCTTTACAGCCTCGTCCATCCTTCCCCCACCCCCAATGGACCAGGATACCCATTGAACCCTTTACAGCCTCGTCCATCCTCCCCCCACCCCCAATGGACCAGGATACCCATTGAACCCTTTACAGCCTCGTCCATCCTCCCCCACCCCCAATGGACCAGGATACCCATTGAACCCTTTACAGCCTCGTCCATCCTCCCCCACCCCCAATGGACCAGGATACCCGCTGAACCCCCCTGGCAGGCTAATTAGAGGAAATTGACTGGGAAAGTCTAATATTTCCCTGAAAACCCAAGACACTATTTTTTTTTTTTTAAAGAAAATCACAGTACCCACGCAATCTCTATCAAGATTTACTAGGAATCTACAGAAATAAAGACAGTGTAATGCTCAAATAAAGACACAAATAGATCAATGGAACTGAGCAGAGAGTCTAGAAATAGCCCCTTACAGATGCAATTGATTTTTGATGAAGACGTGAAGCCAGTTAGGAAAGGATTTTTATCAGAAGGTGGTGGGGGAAATAGATGTGTATCTGTAAGTACAACAAACCCTACTTTACTCCGACTACCAAAGGCAACATCGCTGACATGATGTGAGAGCTGAAACAAAAGCTTCTCTAGGATATGACACTACCTTTAAGATCCTGAATCAGTAAGAAATTAGGGGCACAAAACACCATCAAGCAAAAGAGTGGCAAGCAGAAATTGGTTGACATCTGATATTTCCACTCATGAGATATGCTATGAAGAAAATAAATAGGGGGCTTGGAGTGATGGCTTAGCAGCTAACAGCATTGGCTGCTCTTCTAGAGGACCCGGGTTCTAATCCCAGCACTTACATGGCAGCTCACAGCCATCTTTATTTAGTTCACTAATGTGGTGCACATATATATAGACAGTCAAAACATCAATGCACATAAAATAAATAATAAATGCAAGTTTAGAACTTGGCATTTAAAAAAGAGGCACTGAATAGATTAGAAAGAAATATTTATAATGCATGCAGATAATACATTTTAAAGTAAAGTATTTATACAACTCTAATAAAGTGATAAGAAAAGATTGTCAATCCAGAGAATGTACGACTTGAACAGACACTTGGTTTACTAATGGTCACTTAGAGGATTAGCATCATCTCTCATGAGAGAAGTGTACATTTTGATCACAATGAGGTATCATGCACAGCCACTAGAATATCTAAAGACTGGCCACACTAGGGGTACAGAAGCTGAAAACATCCTGCGGTTGCGAGTGTAAAGAAATGCAGTCATCTTAGGGAACTATTGGGAGTTAAGCATGTCTAGCCTTAACTCAGCTACGTATACAGGAGGAGTGAAGACACATGTGCATCATGACTGGCTGAAGAATGTTTCTGGCAGCTTAGTCCCAGATTAGAATCAACCCAAGGATGCACGAGTGACTGAACACACAGAGGTACGATATGGAAAATGGGATAATAGTCAGCAGTGAAAAATACCCACAGATGCTGTAACATCTCAAACCCAGCATTCAAACAATCGGGAGAAAGAATACCTTCTGAATATACTATACTGTGAGGCTCAAGGCTAGAAAATCTGGCCGGATGGTGATAGAGCTGCTTTGACGAGGGTGAGTGGGACAGACTGAGACACGAGGAAACATACTAGGGAATGGAACTGTTTTCTTTACTCCTGGGTTTATTTTTAGTTTTGAAGATCATGCTTCACTGTCTTACAGTTTCTGTTGCTGTGAAGAAACACCATGACCATGGCAACTCTTACAAAGAAAAACATTTAATAGAGATGGTGGCTTACAGTTTCAGGGGTTTAGCCCATTATCATCATGGCTGGGAGCATGGCAGCATGCAGGCAGATATGACTACATCTTGATCAGAAGGCAATGGGAAGTGTAATGTAGTTAAGCCCTGTGTTCAAAGAGATAAACAGTTTAAGAAATGGGATAAAGGGAGTGGTAACTTCAAGGCAAGATTCCACTCAGTTAAGTTTCCAACAGCTGAAAGGAATTAGAGAAAAATTTAGAGACGGGTGTGGTGGTGTACACCTTAATCCCAGCACTTGGGAGACAGAGGCTAGAGCATCTTTGAGTTTGAGGCCAGTCTAGTCAGTGAGGGTAACAATCAAAACCAGAAAGCTGGTGAAGATGTAATTCAATGAGGGACCATGTTCTAGCCTCAGCAAGCATCAGAACTTGGCAGCCTTGGTCACATGGTTCTAGCTTTCAAGTTAAGGATAGAAGAAATGGTCTATGGAATTTGCCTCTATGCCTAAGGAAAGCCACCGAGGCCAGGCATGTGTCAGGGGTGTCCCTGAATGGAGGCCATTGTATGAAGTTGAAGCCTGGATTGCCTTGGTGACCCCCAAGATGTTGAAGATGTGAGAGTCATGGGATCCTGCCCAGGAGAGCGTTAACAGGGAGTGGAACCAACCCAAGAGAGAAGCGTGTTGTAGTCAACAAAGCTGGAAGGAGTTGGAGATCTGAAGAATGTTTTGACATCAGACATGGAGATGCAGAGCTGGAGTCTGCCCAGCTGGTTTCTGGTCTTGCTTTGGTCCAGCATTTCCTCACTATGCTCCCTTCCCTGCATTTTGGAAGGGAACTGTGTCATTATATGTTGGAAGTGTGTGATCAGCTTTTTGATATTGATTTTATAGGGGATTACAGTTAAGACATTGCATGAATCTCAGAAAAGACTTTGAACTTTAGACTTTTAAACATTGTTGAGACTGTAATAGACTATGGGGACTTTTAAAGTCGGACTAAATGCATTTTGCATTATGATGTTGTTACTAGCTTATGGGGAGTGGAATGCGGTAGTTTGAATATAATTGGCTCCCATAATCTCACAGTGAGTGGCACTATTAGTATGTGGTTTTTTGGAGTGGATATGACCTTGTTGGGGAAAGCTTTGAGATCTCATACATGCTCAAGATACCACCCAGTGAAATATATCACTTCCTGTTGCCTATAAGATGAAGGGCTCTCAGCTCCTCTCCAGCGCCATGTCTACCTGCACCCTGCCATGATGATAGTGGACTGAATCTTTGAACTTTAAGTGAGCCACAACAATGAAATGTTTTCTTTGTAAGAGTTGCTGTGGTCATGGTGTCTCTTCACAGCAATAGAAACCCTACCTAGGACACTCATTATGTAGCCTGGGCTGACCCTGAACTTGTGGCAGTCCTCCTGCCTCTACCTTCTGAGTGAAATTATTGGTGTATGTCACTGTAGCCTTGCAAGCGTATTTTATTTCTGTATTGGGGTAATAGCCCTATGGGTGGGTGGAGCATTCAAAAGCCTTATTAAATCACTTAAGAACTGTGTAAATTCCACCTAAATGTTAAGAAGTACTAATGATGGTTACACCTGAAATTGAAGATACTATGATTCTATACAATGGCACCAAGGGTTGCTAGTCTTACAAAATCACCGTTTTGGTCTTAAAGCGGCCTGCATTGTTTAGAACGGCATCATCACACACTTGCTCTTGATTGAAGTTGCGGCTGATGATAGCTGAGTGTCTCTCCTTAGCTGTGAATTGCTCCTTCGGGAAACACTTCCTGTTTATTCGGGAGGCCTATGTGCAGCTCTGGAAGGAACAAATGGAACTTGAATAAACAAAAGTGGCGTTTCAGAAAGGAAAATAACTGCTCCGCATCAAATAGAACTAAGTGCCAGAACCCTTTTAGAGCTGCATATATGTTCATCAGTTCACCTCTTAGGACACCTCCACCTCCGTGAGCTTGGGTGTGTCTGTCAGCCCCGCGAACTGACCTTGAGGTCCAGTGAGATAAAGGACTTGTTCAAGATTGTATTGCCTGTGTGTGTATGTGTGTGTGTCTCTGTGTGTGTGTGTCTGTGTGTGTTAGGAGTGGGCGGGTTGCTGGATCCAAATCCTGGTAGGTCCAATGCTGGAATAGGTGTCTTACTGCTGTGCTACACTCTGCCTGGCTCCCGAATTATCTTCTGCCTGGTACTTTGGCTTTAATTGACCTGGGATCTGTCTTTGGTTTACCACACATAATAGTTCAACCCCAGCTCATCTTCCCAAGGAGCACCACAGCCAGGGCACTTTGTAGACTTCTTCCTGGGGCTCCAGTCTGTGAAGGTGTTAGGGAAGCGCTCAGGAACTCTGTGGTCTCTTTCTGGGTCCAGCCCTCTCCATTCTCTCCATATACACAGACCACAGAACTGAAGCAGCAGCCGCAAACCCCAGGCATGTGATGTGCTTTTATAAGCTACATCTGTGTGGGAAAGTTAGACTGGGGCCCGAAAGAAAAGAAACTTTTTCTTTTATTCCCACCCACAACTTCAATAAATGGCACAAGATAATAAAGCCACCCAAACCACGAAACATCATGTGGTCTCAGAATACATTAGTAGAAGTAGAAAATTCAAACCATGCGGATGACATCCATTACTGAGTCTTAACATGTCAATTTCAGATGTTATCATTACTATACTTTTCATATTATGCAGACTTAGGTGTTTTAATGTAATGAGCAGTTATTTGTGTTCACCTATAAACCACTACTCCAAATGAGGACATAGAATATTTTCCAGAAATTTTCCTTGTCCACGTTCTACTGTTTCCACTCATTCCTACAAAAGGTGTATTTGGGTGTTAATAAAGGGAATCCTGGAGGTTTTCTTTACTAAACTTTTCTAGGCACACTGTACATTCCGTAAACCCACTGGAAGGGGGCAGCATGGGCTGGAGACAGCTTGTTCCAAAGGCGCTCCTCAGATCACCTGACTGGAATCCAGGAAGCATTGTCTGCTCCCAGTGGCTCTCCGTGTGATGTGCCTTCCTCAAAAACCAAGGTTCACCTGTTGCTGGTGTTTGGGTTCATTTGTTTTTGTTATTGTTGTTAGTTTGTTTCGAGACCAAGATCCTATTGAGTTTTTCTAGATTAGCTTTGGTTTCCCAAATCTGCCAAGAAATGTAAGATCAACTAGGAGGGGTGGGAGGGAAAAGTGTGATTGGAATGTAAAATGAAATACAAAAATAATTTAAAAAGATCAATTAGAAAGGCCATGTGCTGTGAGCCTAATTAGACCCTTTGTTTACAGCAGTGGTTCTCAACCTTCCTGAGCTGTGACCCTTTAACACAGTTCCTCATGTCATGGTGACCACCAACCACAAAATTATTTTTGTTCCCACTTCACAACTGATTATTTGCTACTGTTATCAATCATAATGTAAATACCTAGTATTTCCAGTGGTCTTAGGTGATCCCTGTGAAAGGGTCATTCAACACCCCACCCCTGAGGGATCGAGCCCCACAGGTAGGGAACCACTGGTCCATGGTTCCATACAGTCCGCTTTCTCGATGGCTTCTTACCAGTGCGGCCTTGCTGACCACCTCTCAGTTACTTCACAGAAGACAGAAAGCCAGATCGTGGCCGCCTGCTCTTTTTAGTGTCCCGTGGCTTCTCCTCACTGGTGACCTTGGTCAATCCGTCTCTGCTTTTACTCACATTAAGTAACTCATTCCTGAGTCTCCTGTCTGCAAGGAGCCTCACTTACCTCCCACTGAAATCCTTTTCCAAACTTTTAAGACAAGACCTAAAAATGAGTCATTGCTGTGTTTTTGGGAAGATCCAAAAGTAAACTCGACGTTATGTTGCTTTCAGTTCATGGGTAAATTTTGCGTTCACTTTCCCCACATGCCTTTCTCTTTCTTGGGCTGACATCAAGTCCCACTGTGTTTGGCTTTCACCACATTTTCCACAGAGGTCCTCCCCCCGTTTCAGGAGCCAGTCTAGTGTCCAGTATCTCTCACTGGGTCTCAGGATCCATTGGGACTTCCACCAAGGTGGCTTCTTGTTGTGTCATATATCAAGGGGCCATGATATCTATGTGACGGTGTCGTTGACCCTGTCCAGCGCCTCCCCATTGACTATTCTTACCCTTCTCTGTTCTTTGAAACCATGTCCCTAAGTCTAGCACACCCCAAACTTCCTGGAGCAGAGTATTATTTGGATGAATATGTTTTGAGCAGAATTAATAATTGTCCTTTCCACGAGACAGTTCAGTCCCACACTGTACTTATCCTCTGCTCTGTTCTTTGAGAGTATCACTGAATTAATCCTCATTAGAAATCATACAGAATCTCACTAATTCTCATTTCACTGATCTGTAAAGAGAACGGTTTTCAAAAGAGCTCGCCCGTCTCTACTTGACCTCTAAGCTGAGATCTGTGGAACTAAACAATGGCAGTATATGCTTACCCAGGGAGTCCGCGTCTCTGATTGTATTTCTACTGATCTTATCGGCAGAGCCCAGCACGAGTGATCTCACACAAGCACATTTTATCGCATGCTTTCTGCTTGCCTGTGGAACGCTATCCTAAGTCTTTTAGAGAGATGTTTGTGAAAGTAGCCTTGGATTTTAATCCGTTTATTGTATTAAAGCCTCTAAATGCAGCACTCTCCTCTAAGGGATGCCAAGCCGATTATGATATATAATTAAGTGATATCTGCATTTTCAAAACAGAGTCTCCTTAGGAGTTGAGTTATTTTCGAGATGATCCTGAATTCTGAAGGAGAACATTGTATTTGGTACACTTTGTATATTAGCCTATTTCCCTCCACTATGGTTTGCGCCTTCGTGTCCCATGGAGGTTAGCTGCCTTTACAGCAGCCATGTCTGGTTGTCTGTGCAACAGAATGTCAATTTACGCAGGTGCCTTTTCCCCTCCCCAGCCAGGCATCTTAGGGGAGTCCCTACCCCAACATGAACTCAGAGTTGTATCCAGTTAGTTAAGAACTTCAGCCCATGATGACCTGAGGAAGACACACGTCACTCCAAAGAAGCCATGAGAGGGGCTTGTTTGGGGCCTGTGGGAAAGATTTCCCTCATCCTAAGAAGAAGCTGTCAAGACAAAGTGACACCATCATGCCTACTTGTGTGGTTCTGTGTGTACCAAGCATGCTAATAAATATTAACCTTCTGGTTGTATTTCATCTACATCCTGCTTGAATCTATCTCCCGCTTTCTCAGCTAAGCCAGCGCTATGGCACATTACAGAACACCCTGGCAGGCTGATTTGGCTGGCAGCAGACAGGTCTGTCCCCATTCCTGGTTCTGTTCTTAACAGGTCTGATGGGGCGGGGAGTTATTGATCTCCTCAGACCTCCATTTAAGCTGGTTTCCATTCCCCTGGTGAGCCCTCTGTTCCATAGAGCAAAAGCTGCATCGGGGTCCCTGAGCCGTCAGGCCCAATGCTAAGGAATCCCCTCCTCTCCCCTCTCCCTGCTGCCACCCCAAAGAGGGGTCTCTGTATTAAGTAGCTTCATGTCAGTTTCTTGCCTATACTCTGCCTTCCTCCTACGTCTCCTCTGTCTATACCACACACACATACATTCTTGTGGCTCTTGCAGGAACTGTGCCTGTTCCCAAACCACCACACTGTCTGTCATTTCTCTACAGCCTGATTTTCTGTGATAGCTCCATCTGGTCAACCTTGACTTCTCTATGCCTCACTGTGTACCTGCGACATGATTATAATAGAATCTTGTTGTGGTCTGTTGTGGGAAAGCTAGTTTGCATATGCAGAGTTCAGACCACTGCCTGGCATCTTGTCATACTAGTAATCAGTACTAGTAAATATTCATTCCTTTTATCCTGTAAAGGCCTTCTATTACCCAAGTCAGGTGTCACAAGTCTTTGTATTAATGTTCTCCTTTACTCCATGGGATCCTTCCACCCGGAGCTTGTTTTTCTTCTATGTGCATAGATTTCTAACGAGATTAATTTGCCTCCTGAGTTCTTGGCTTAGTTCATTAATTGTTTTTCTTCCTGCTGTGACAAAATGGCTGACAGGAGCAACCATAGAGAGGGAAGTTGTACCTTGGCTCACTGTTTCAGGGAGTTCCCCCATCATGGCTGGGAAGGAATCATAACACAGCTTGGTGCATTGCAGCGGGAGCATGAGGCTCAGGCTGCTTACATTTTGGAAGGCCAAGAAGCAGAGGGGAAACACTACAGCTCCTGGCTTCTTCCCTTTTGTTCCATCCAACCCCCAGCTCGTGGGAAGGCGCCTCCTACATTCACTGTGGGTCTCTCCCTCTAGTAAATCCTATGAAAACATCCTCATAGATAGACCCAGAAGTGTGCTTTGGTTCCCTGGGTGAGTCTTAATCCAGTCAAACTGGCAAAAGATGAATCATCACACTTACAGAGAACCAATGAGAAGGAATTTGAGGCAGACATGCCCAGCAATAGTAAGTAGATTGCCAATAGTGAGGGTAAATAATAAAAGTTGTAAGATTCAGATAGAACTTAATAAATTATGGGATCATTCAGTTAGAGATAACATGTCCCCATATCTTGTTAACTCAAATAATGTCATTGTCCTAACACCCGGGGTAGTAGTTGATGTTTGTAATGGTGGCCCTGAGCTGGGGAGGTGACGAAATGGTTTCTAGTGTGCTTTGTTTAATGAGGCCAGAAAGCGTGTGGTAGGCCTGCGAATTCCCAGAGGAGTGGTGATTGTTAATGTTTTGATGCTGGAAGTAATTAATCATAGTCCTGTTAGCTGTTAAAGCAATGTATTGAACATACCCACAGTTCCCGGATCCAACTGGATAAATGAGGCATTGCTACACATGGCTGGGACAGTTAATTGTAAAACACCCACAAATCTCTGAGCGCAAACCTTGCTCTATTAGATTAACAGCTCCCGAGTGTCCTCTTGCTAAGTCCCGGGGTTCCCTCCACTCCCCTCCCAACATGAGTACAAACAGAGCTTGTTGGATGATGGATCCGACCCAGGGACGGACACTGGTTGCTAAAGCAGCTCTGCCTGAGCTCTATTTTTAACATCCTTTCCTCTTGCCCCAGAGGCCCTATCCGTGGTTGTTTTGCTAAGTATGGAACAGACATATTTTTGTGCAGGAGGAAAGGCCTGTGGGCTATTTTGCTTTGGGCTGGACCTGTCGCAGGTCTTTGTTGTGTTCAGTGGCCACTCAGGAATGAATGGCCCAGGGCAAAATCTCCACCCTGCCAGACCCTAGGATGAGATTCTGTCTCCATCCTGTCTTGAGACTAATATATACATTGACTGAGAGGTGAGGAATTTGAAGGCCTAAGAAGCCAGCGCTAAGCAACAGGTGAGTGCTTCGGTTACTAGGCATCTTTTTGGATGGGGAGAGGGGCAGGAGGTTGCTGACCTCACACTGACAAAGCCACTGTAACTGCTGCCTCTTCCTGACTCCTCACTCTAGACTGTGTGCAGAGAAATACTTAGCTCAGATGCTATCAGTCCTACAAGGTGGGAGAGAACTGAGGGTCAGAGATGGCGAACGACTAAATAAAGAAGGAGCAGACATGGAAACCAAGTTTAGCCTTTGTAAGCAGAGACTGATCATCTGTCTGTGTAATTATCTCAGCTGTCCAGACCCAAATAATTACACAGAAACTACAACACTGTTCGGCCAATAGCTTATGCGTATGTCTAGCTAACTCTTATATCTTAAATTAACCAATTTCTAGTAATCTGTGAATCACCACCAGGCTGTGACTTACCGGTAAGGTCTGGCTGGTGGCTGTTGTCTTTTCCTTCTGCAATTACATGGCATCTCTCTGATTCCGCCTTCTTTTCTCCTCTATCTCTGCTTAGAATTCCCGCCCTGCTCTGTTCTGCACTGCCATAGGCCCAAAGCAGCTTCTTTATTCATCAACCAATAAAAACAAGACATACAGATAGACCTTCCACACCAAGCCTTGATCTTATAGAAAATCATCAGAGGGGCTGGAGAGATGGCTCAGAGGTTAAGAGCACTGGCTGATCTTCCAGAGGTCCTGAGTTCAATTCCCAGCAACCATATGGTGGCTCACAACCATCTATAATTTGATCTGGCTCCCTCTTCTGGCATGCAGACTGAACACTGTGTAATAATAAATAAATATTAAAAAAAAAAAAAGAAAACCATCAGAGGGCAGCTTCCTAGGAATACGTAGCACTGCTCTAAAGGAAAAACACCATGGACCCAATCCCCTGCCCAGGGCCTTGGTGAAACACAGGTTTTACCGCTTTCCTGGAGGCAGCCCTTTGCCCTGGCAGCTAAACCAAAGCTGGCAGTAGTGTCTCCATTGCACCTGGGACACTGCTGCCCTGCTCATGTGGCCGCGACTTCTTCTGAAGCAGCTGCTCTTTGATCTCCTTGGGCGTCAGTTTAGACTTGAATTATTCTTATATGGGTTTGATCATTGGGACTGGAGTTTTTTCTCTCAGTCCATACCAGCAGGAGGTGGAGACAAGGACAGAGGCCTATCCTAACAGGGCCTGAACTCCAGGATGCCTCTGTTCCAAGCTCCTCTTTCCTACAAATACGTTTATCTCAGCTCTTCCTGGGTCTTCTTGTACTTAGACAAGGGAAAGATAATAGACAGGGGCCCCGAGCTGCAAGGGGAAATGGCCGTCAGGCTCTCTTAGAGGACTCTGGCAAGAAGTCAGCTTGGCTATGAAAGGACAGAAACAGACACAGATATACTTACAAGGTAGGCACAGCCGTGCCCCAGATACTTGATTTGACAGCTAGGCTATACAGTCTTGCTGGCCACTGGTCCCCCATGTGAAGGGAGGTGACACATTTGGACGGAATTTCTGAGAGTCCAATCTGCTACCCCTGCTGTGATCCTGGAGGCTTATGTAGAATTGAAGTCAATTCAAGTTGTGACCCTAAGCTACTGTCTGAACCACGACCCTGCCAATGCCTGTTGTGTGGAGGAGAAATCACCCTGGCATGTTCAGCCATGACAGTGCTGGGGTTGTCATCTCTCCCTGAAGAACGTGGCTGTTGTCATCATCATGTTATCATCTCTGTGTCTGTCATGCTCGTCTGGAGGGCTCTACTGACATGGTTCCAGTACTTCCTTCCGGCAAGTGTAGGATGAAGTGACTTAGATATAAATAGTCTCTGGATCCCATCCATTGAAGGCTGAGCCCTTGAGACAGCAGTGTTCAAAGGTGGAGCCTTGATAGGTGATTGGATCGTGAGTAAGTTAGTCCGCAGATGAACTCATCAGTTAATCCAGCAGCTGAGCGGACTGTTTGGGTCTGGGCCCTAGCCAGCAGAAGTAGGTAACTGGCAGATGGAAAGGTAGGTCTTTCCCTGCTTCTTCTTCATCCTTTGCTTCCCGGCTTCCACAAGGTGGGCAGCTCCTCCGCCACATGCACCAGCTACCATGACGTTTTGCCTCATTTCAGGCTCAAAGCAATGGAGTTGATTAACTTTAGACTGAAACCGTGAGCAAAATTAAGCATGGTCCATAGTTCTTCTCAAGCATTGCTACACAAGGCAAAGGTGGCACACTGTATAGCAGCATATCCAATTTCCCAGAAGAACAAAATGACATTTTCCAGAGGCAAATGATCTTATAAATGGTCAAGGTGATGAACCGAGGCTTGTGTATTCTAACTCTGCCTTCTCTTGCCTTCTGGGTATCCCGCCTTGAGTCTGGGCCTTTGGGTTGGCCTTCCCTTTCTGTGTGGTTTTTTAAGATGGGGCCTTGTGTGGTCCAGGCTGGCCTGGAACTAGTGTAGCTGGGGATGACCTTAAACTCCCGATACTCCCACTTCTACCTTCCATGTCCTGGGATCCCAGGCAGGCACAGCACACCCTGCTTGGCTTTTTTTCATTCATCCTTTGCTCTTTTTTGCCGTTTTGTTGCTGTCATTGGTTGCAGGTGCTATTCTGATACGGTCCAGTGTGTTGTTGCAGGGTGAGAATGAAGGATTTTAACTGTGGAAGAACGCTGATCTGATTAGGGGGGCAGTGGATGGAAATGCCCGAAGGATGGATTGAACTGGCAGTTCCAACATGCGCCGTTAGAGAGGACATCATGTTGGAACTGCCAGGCCTTTGAAAATACTCTGATGTGAATCTCACCAGTCATGTCCAAGACTTATCTTCCCATTCTCAACCATGTTCTTGTCTTTCTTTGAAAGGGGGAAAATCCTTTCTGGAACCGTCTTGAGGAAATTGTGTGATTTCCTTCTTGACTGGTCGAGTCAGTGGCTAAGCTGTGGCTGTCCTCTTCGAGGGGGATGCTGGTGATTTAGCAATTTCAGGCTGAACAGCCTAACCTTGTTGGGATTATTGTTATTAATAATAATGTATGCAATGAGAAGCCGCACAATGAGTTCTTGTAATTCGAGATACTGCCCAGCATGCTATTCGGTATTCCTTATTTAAAGTCCCATTTAATTACTTTCTGATAAGTATCATGGATTTTTTTTTCAATAAAATAATACTTTTCCTTAATCAAAAAGGAGAATTACATCAGTGATTTTATTTCCCTCTTTGACATGCTTGCTGGGAAACAAGATTTATTTGGTATTTGAAAATAATAACCGTTGCCACTCAGGATCATAGCAGAGTGCCTGTGCTCACTTCCCACCTCCCTCCACCTCAGGGGTTCACGTCATTGTTAATTGCACAACACTGTTGCAGATTATCGGAAAGTCGTTCCTGGAAGCTGACTGTAAGTACAGTTTGACTCGGCCCCAGGGCGGCGAGTCCATGCGTCGCACTGAGTGAACGTTTGGAGCCCTGTTTCCCTCAGCCTGGCTGGAAATTCTTGGATGTCATCTCAGAGTGAGCCATGGCTGTTTTGTTACGAGTCTTTTTCTGTCCCGCCAGCCAGCTCCCAAATAATGATATGACACAGAGACTTCTTATTCATTATGAAAGTGTGGCCTATAGCTTAGGCTGATTCCTAACTAGCTCTTATAACTTAAATTTACTCGTTTGTATTAATCTACATTCTGTCACATGACGTTACCTCTCTTCCATCTTGCAGCTCCTGTTTTTTCTCCGTGTCTCCTGGGAAATCCTTCACACCTGGATTCCTTCCCCTCTTTCTTTCTTTCCCTGAAATCCTTGCCTATACCTTCTGCCTAGTTGTTGGCCGTTCAGTGCCCTATGGTTGGGTAAAGGTGATGACCATAGACTCCATGGTCTACAAGTTGGAAGGGGCCCCAATTACAAAAGGCAAATTATCAACAGAGAAACAAGTAATTATGAACACGTATACTTCCTGTGTATGTGAGAGATGCACGTTCGGATGTGAGTAGGTTTCAGAGAAAACAACAGAGTCCCACTTAGGCCTCACAGTCAGCAAAAACCAGGAGACTTTGAGGAAAGTGACTGTGAAACTCTGGGCAAAGGCAGGCAATTACTGACAGGTGAAGTTGAGCTAGGAACACTTGTTCACATGGATTGCCAAGGCGTCACCTTCAAAACAAGAAGAGTCAAAGTTATCTAACCTTTGATCTCCCTGGTACAGAGGGGCGTGCATGTGTGCGTGCGTGCGTGCGTGCGTGTGTGTGTGTGTGTGTGTGTGTGTACACTATGTAAATCTATGTCTTGCTTCTAGGTGACTGCATGAGAGCAGAGACCTTCCCGGCATCTGGTTCTTTGCATCTGCAGCTTTGTTATCCTTCTGGTTTGGGGGTAACCTATCTTCATGCACCACATAGGTTCTGTTCCCAACTCTATTTTACAAATGGGGAAACTGAGGCAGAGAGTGATTTGGCTTGTCTTAGATAACATAGCTGGTAAATGGCGAAGTCAAGGTTTGGATCTAGACTGTTATCTTTAAACACCACTATGTCACTACATTTTGTATGTCATGTTGGACTGTAAATGTATTGGGTGTAGTGGATGGAAAAGTGAGATTTGGGATCATGGAGGCTGGATCCTGGTTGAGATCAGTATCAGTGGTCAGAGAGCTAAGGCCGAGTGCTCGTCTTCTATACCAGTCAGGATTGTGGCTAGAAGAACATCATCATCACACCAGTTAATTGCATAGAGAATTTAAAGGAGGGCAGGAAAGACGTGAACGTCAAGAGAGGCAGAGCCACCACCCTCAAAGCTGAAGGAACAAAGGGAGAAAGCGTGGAAAGGGGACTTCATCAGGGGTACCGTCCCTGGTTAAAAGAGAAGGGCCACTCAGAGCCTCCAACATTAGGGGCAGCTCTTCGCAGAGGCTGACATTGGGGTAAGGAATGCAATTGTAGCTGGTGCTGGGGGTGAAGGGTAGGAAAATGGGGAGCTGGGACTGAGTCCAGTGCCAAGGCGAGGAGCATTCCAGGAGCTGTCAGAAGAGCCCAGCTCCTACCGTGCAGTCTCTCATGCTGTCCCCCTATTGGCAGAAACCAATAGGGAGCCAGCTGTCAGAGGAGCCATGGTTTGCAGAGTGGCAGATTTCTAGTGTAGCATCCACAAACAGAATAGAAGGGATGGCTCAGAGCTGAGAATCAAGCGGATGCGTCCTCCTGCTGCCGTACCTTTGTTTGTGGAGTGGTGAGCTTCGACAGATGGTGTGCAAGGGCTGTGTGTCACAAACACTGCCAACTCCGGCCACCCTTTCTCCTCCTCCTGTCTGGTGGTGAGCATTTCGAGGAATAACAGTCTCTTCCCTACACTCATTTGGTGCTGAGGATAGCTGTGGGTGCATTGTGCTCGTTATGGGCTTGAATTCTATGATGATCCAATTTTCATAACATACATGTCACTGGGTGTTCAGTGACCACAGATGATGCAGCCAGCCCTGCCTCAGGGACGATAAGGAAGCAACATACGATGAGGGACGGCCTGGCTATGAACCAGCTAACCTTTTTTTATAGGGAGATGAACCCAACAATCAGAGAACAGTTGTATCCATGAGGAACTGTCTCAAATTGGAGAGGTCCAGATGGAGTTTTAGTTCGGGCAAGGAGGGGTGTTCACATCGCTGCAGGGGTCTCCAGTGAGTTGGCCTGGAGACACAGCTTCTCCCTTGGGAGCAAGCTCAGGTGCACCTTTACCTCTAGTGAATAAGGGAACAGCAGAGATCTCTTACTAGCAAGATGCCTCTTGGTTCCTTATCCAAGCCTAGGCCAGAGTGACCTTGCAGAAATCACCTCAGAGATCTGTCATCCCCTCTCTGGCTGCTGCAACATTGTCCCCTGGCTTCAGAGAAGCCCCAGGGAGTCATTTAATGACACAGCACCGATCTTGAAATTCTACAGAGGAAGTTAAAGTGTCCCAGAGGAAATGGGAATATTGCTCTAGAGGCACCTGTCCACGTCATCCAGATGTGGGGACCTCAGGTCAAACAGCTAAGGAAGATTTTGATGCTGGATCCCTTCAAGATGGTCACACTGTTGACCTCTCTTGTCCTGGTGAGAATATTGGTTTCTCTTGCCTGCAAGGGCCGGAGCCTTCAGGTGCTCTCCTCAGTCAGTTACATGAATAAAAGTCCACAAACCTTATATGTGACTTTTTGTCTGTTTTTCAAGACAAGGTTTCTCTGTGTAGCTCTGGCTGTCCTGGACCTAGCTCTTGTAGACCAGGCTGACTTCAAACTCCCAGAGATCCACCTGCCTTTCGAGTGCTGGGATTAAAAGCGTGCATGACTTTTACAACTGTAAATACTGTGTACCACATAGGACTGCAAGTTCTGTCCTAGTGAGGAAGACTTCATTCCCCCTCCTAAGTTCTCTCTTATCTTCCCTTTCTGACTATGGATTTTGTCTGATTTTGAGCCTGATATAAATGGAATTTTAGAAAAAAAAGTACTTGAAGTTGGCTGAGAAGAAAGTTCTTATGTTTTAATATATGTTTTTAAGTTAAGGAGGAAAATGATTCCATGCTCCTGTTGCGCACAGCAGGAGAAGAAGGTGCAGACTTGAAGCCCTTTGGATAGTTAGAGAAGGACACAGGAAAACTTGCAGTTTTGCCTTTTGTTGCCAGTGACTTTCTACCGATTAATCCTGACTTTAGGCCCTTCCTGGCTTATTCCAGTTTGTTAAACCCTTGATAGGTTCCGGCTTATAGTCCTGGTCACCCTCTCCAGAAAATGGCACTGCTGTCCTTCACAGAGTCACAGGGCTGCAGTGCCGACCCTTGTGAGCCTGGAGTTAGGAGGAGTTTGCAAGCACAGGTGACTTCTCTCACACGCCAGTCTCATGTCATGAGAAGCCAGAGGAGAGGGGGTGACAGGTCTTCTGGCCTCCCATCGTCGGACGAACATTCTTGTTACATCTTCGCTCTGGCTCGTAACACCTTCATCTCTCTTGTATCCCATTCCTGTGGCTGTTTAACAGAATCTTACAATCTTCTCCATGTCTTCCTGGAGAGGTCATCCCTATTCCTTCTCGAACACATTCCGTGATGGGAAGCTCTGCGAGATCAGTCGGCTCCTTTGGAGAGAAGCTCCAACTTTTTTGAAAAACTTTCTTCTTTTGCACCAAAACTTTTTTGTTTTCAATGTGTGTGTCAACTTGACACAAGTTAGAGTCATCAGAGGAAGGAGCCTCAGTTGAGCAAATGCCTCCATGAGATCCAGCTGT
Source organism: Chionomys nivalis (assembly GCF_950005125.1). Taxonomy (NCBI): domain Eukaryota; kingdom Metazoa; phylum Chordata; class Mammalia; order Rodentia; family Cricetidae; genus Chionomys; species Chionomys nivalis. The sequence goes on from NC_080099.1 coordinate 13,042,258, forward strand.
AGGGCATATTCTCAATTAGTGATCAATGTGGGGAAGTCCCAGCCCATGGTGGCTAGTGCCATCCCCGGGCTGATGGTCCTGGGATCTATAAGAAAGCAGGCTGAGAAAGCCATGGGGAGAAAGCGAGTAGGAAACTCCCCTCCATGGCCTCTACATCAGCTTCTGGTTCCAGGATCCTGCCCTGTTTGAGCTCCTGTCCTGACTTCCTTCAGTAATGGACAGCCATGTAGAAATGCGAGCCAAACAAACCCTTTCCTCCCCACCTTGCCCTTGGTCGTGGTGTTTCATCACAGCAATAGAAACCCTAACTAAGACAACAGGAAAATCATACGTGTATGCGTCTATTGAACACCTCCTATCTACCTTCTACAGCAAGCCTCCATTGACTAGATCCTTCTTCCATGGGCTACCAAGAAAGTGGTGGCAACTGACCCCTTGTCTCCAGGGTTACCATCTAGGGCTTTCTCTTCATTTCTGATATCCCTTTGAGACCTTCGCCTGCCTGTGATCTGTGACACTTTCCAGGGAGCTGGTGCATAACTGCTTATGGTCACGTTATCCTAATATATTGTAGCTCTAACCTTTTCCAGTGACCGTTCCCGTAGTATAAAGCAAGCTGGTCACACACATGCATTTTCAATTTGTTTCTATTAAAATTTTCTTAGCATTGAAGGTATTTGTGTTTTTAAATTGTGGCGACACTGTGTTGAGGTAATGTCTGGACCCACTTCTATCTTTGGAAAAATGGACTGAATGAGGAAGCAGTCGCTCCCCCGGTAAGAACAGATCCTCTGGATGGACTGGTACGGGTGTGTGAAGGGACACATTGAGGCCTCTAAGACCGAACTTACACCCAGAGTCTGCAAAGACTGGCCTGAGGAGTATTGTCTGCCTGCCAGTGTGGTATACACTCAGCCCCCATGGAATTCAGACCCCTGGTCTGGGTGCCTGTCTATCTGGAGCATGTTTCTCTATGATCCAAACCTATTAGGTCGTCACATAGCACTTATGCAAAGAAGTGAGTGGAAGCCGAGAAATGGCAAACGTATCATTTTAATTAGGCCATGTCCCTTGCAAGAAGAAAGAAAAATTTGAATGATCTCTTGCGAAGACTCAAATTTCTATAAACTTGAATAAACATGACCCAGCCAATTACTTCTATCTATCTATCTATCTATCTATCTATCTATCTATCTATCTATCTATCTATCTGTAATATGTTAGCTAGTCTGCAATTATGAGACCCTTTCTGAGAAAAAACGAAGTGATCATCCATGATTTGTTTTGCTGTGAGTCACTATGATGTTTACCCAGCACTCAGAATTCAGTTTAAATCCTTGAATCCTTGACTCATCCAACGAGAAGAGCAGCTCTCAGCGATCATTGCTGCCAAATGCCCTTTTCTTCCTGTCTCTCAGTAACCCTTCCTGTCCCAACATGGCAAGTGCGCACACATGCCCTCTCTGGAAACCACCTCATGCTAGATCTCTATCGTGGGTTCCTTTTAACCTCGTCATGTCTTAAGCGAAGCTAAGCCTAATTGCTTTGCAATTTGCCTCCCCCACCCCCATGCCGTCTATTCCCTCTGTAGCCCAGTGGAGGAGTGGGCACAACCTTAGGCTGGCAGGTTGGCATGAGCAGGGATACTGGGCTATGTCATGGACCAGACATGGAGCAGAAATTGGTTGCTAGCCTCCCATGGAAATGCAGGCTGCGCAACTTCATTATTTGTGTTGGCAACGGTAGGCATGCATTTCACTGTGCCGGGGCCCAATCACTTGCTGAATATTTATTTGTTCCAAAGATTATTTAGCTCTCCTCAGGAATCCAGGGGCTCCAGCCAGCTTTTCTTCTTTGGCACGGCTGCTCCATGGGAGACATGACTGACCCCTTCTCCCTTAACGACCAAGTTGGAGCTTCAGCAGTAAAGTGGCTAAGACCGCGGCAGAGCCAAGGCCAGGACTTGGACCTTCTAGATCTTGCAGATTCGGGGGGCATTTCATTACCAGAGAAACTTCTTTCCTAAGATGTAGATCCTTAGGTTTCCAAATTAGAAAATTCGGGTCCACATCCACGTGGTGGCAATCGGGGGTCAAGGTCTAGCATTAACATCACTGATGTTGACTGCTTCTCACTAGGGGCGGGGAGTGGTGCAGTGTAACTCGCCATGAAGAATGTCATGTGCTTGTATCCATATCAAAAATGATACCACATGAGCCGCACTAGTGCCAAATACCTGTAACCCCAGCACATGGGGGTAGAAGCAGGGAAATCAGGGGTTCTAGAACAGCCTGGGCTACATAGAGAGCTCAAGGCCTGTCTCGGGGCAGAGACGACCCTGTCTCAGAAAAACAAAATTATACAAAAACCCATTACATAGACATTAAAAATAGCCCTAAGGAAGAAAAAAAGCATACCAATAAAAACAGCCAAGCTATTTTTCAACTTTCCCTTCCATCTTTGGGAGAGTCCATGTACATAGGTAGATCTCATAGAATAATTATTTAATCTTATTTCTGGTTCTTTTGAGCCGAGAAGTCTCCTTGCCAGGGGACAGCATCCTGGGAAACAGTTACAGAAGAAGAGCAGTGCTTCCTTTTGTCCAGCGTCTGTTGTCACCAGGCCCTGCGCTTGGCACTGTTCAGACTTCCACCCAGCTGTCAGCTGGCTTTGCCACCTCCATTTCCCGGATGAGGAGACTGAGGTTTGGGAGGGCTACGGAGCTCTACTGACTTATAAAGGCAGCATTTCCAAGCTGGTTCCTGGTTGCTGGGGCAAGATCGATGATCTAAGGTGAGATAAATGCCATTATATCAGACACAGTCCCCCAAAGACGTACGTTTTTCAAGAGCAGAGCCCTGGGAGTATTGGACACATGGATAGAGTTATTAACTAGAGAACAGTTAGGTGCATAGCAAGCCAGCCCTTCAGGAGCAACCAAGACTTGGTTTGTCAGTCTGAGAGCTACTGGGATTTGGATAGGGGTGTGTTCACTGTTGCTATAACAATCAGCACTGCCTTAGCGTTTCTGTTGCTATGAAGAGACACCATGACCATGGCAACTCTTAGAAGGGAAAACATTTATCTGGGGCTGTGCCAAAGACCAAGCATTCAAATCTTGGAGCCTATGGGGGCCTTTCTTATTTAAACCACCACACTGACCAAAACCGACTTGGGGAGGAAAGGATTTATTTGACTTACAAGTGACAGTCCATGGTTGAGGGAAACCAAGACAGGAACCTGGAAGCAAGAACTGACCCTGAGATCGTGCAGGAACGCTGCTGACTGGCTTGCTCACTCTGGCTGATCAGCCAGCTTTCTTACACAACCCAAGATCACCTGCCCAGCGTTGGCACTGCCCTGACAGTGGGCTGGGCTTCCTATATCAACTAGCAATTTCCACAGTGCTTCACAGGTGTGCCACAGGGCAATCTGATGGAGAAAGTGCCTTATTTGAGGTTCCCCCTTCCCAAGCGACTCTGGCATGGGTCGTGTTGAAATAAAAGCTAACCAGGATGGGTGTTTACTGCATTTATTTTGTCAGGGCTGAGGGAAGTCCCCAGAAGACTCTGGTGGGGGTTATAATTCAGAGCCTGAACATGTGCCAACCAGAGCTCAGGGTTTGAAGTGTAAGAGGCTACACAGACTTACACTCTGTTTACTAGTGCAAAATTTTCTACCAACTAAGACTCCTCCCACCCGGGCTTGTCCCTAGATGTCCTTATCCCCGTCTTTACTCAGGTCAGCTTCTCTCCACACGCCGTCCTGTTCCTGACATTTAAACCTGAACTACCATTGTCTCCATCCTGGGTACCTTAGTGGCCTCTTGACTGCTCTCCGTGTTTACCCTTGCTTCCTCCAGGACATTTATCTTCTTCCAGGGATTATTCAGAGATGGTTTGTAAACCCACGGGTCATATTGCTCTTTCACTTGGACCAGTTCATGGCTTCCTAGGGTGCCTAGGGATGAGCTGGGATTCCTTCCGGTGACACACTGTCTGTGTGTGCTTCAGCTGCCAGGTGCTAGCTTCATCTCCACAAGTTTATAACCTGAATATTCCAAACGCTGTCCTGCCTTAGGGCTTTTGATCTTACTGTTTTTCTTAGCTTTCTTTCCCTCAGGCAAATGGTGGTTTATTCTTACCTCTCAGGTTTTAGTCAAGTTGTATCTTTTCAAGGAAGCCTAAAATAATCTCTTGACCAAGAGAAGGTAAGGTTTAGCCTGTCCCATCTGTTACCTCCGACCTTTAGTGCCCCCTGTCTCTATCTCTAGTAACTTAGCACAGACTGCATTCTTGTTAGCATGTAAGTTCCACCAACGCAAAGACCTATTTGCTGGCTTACCGCTCTGGCACTCAATGAGGGGGGGGGGGGGCGCCTCTTGTCATTATTCTGAAATGCTGGAAGCAGGAGGTTGATGAGAACAAGCGGCACGACACACAGGCCCTGGTGTCTCCACCTGCCAACATCACCCCGTGCTGCCCAGTGCACAGCTGCATGTAATTGTCATCTGGTGAATGTGTGGATACCCACGCACAGGCTTTGGGGGGCTGCCTGTATAAAGGGAAGCTCAGGACAAAAGCACCTGTCAGATTAAGACTTCCTAGAGATTTATACAGCAAATTATACCTTGCCAATAGTTAAGGTTCTAGAAGAGCATACTATTTTTTTTTTTTTTTTTTGGTTTTTTCGAGACAGGGTTTCTCTGTGGCTTTGGAGCCTGTCCTGGAACTAGCTCTGTAGACCAGGCTGGTCTCGAACTCACAGAGATCCGCCTGCCTCTGCCTCCTGAGTGCTGGGATTAAAGGCGTGCGCCACACCGCCCGGCAGAGCATACTATTTAAAGGAAATCAACACCTGAGAAAGTTGGGGTGCCCACAATGCTGACACTAGGCTTCTCATTTGATAGAGCAGGCTCCATGGTCACAGATTTTTTTTTCTTTAATTTTGCAGTACATCTTGTACTGAAGGATCCTGTTTTCTTTTTTTAAAGCCTATTATTACATTTGTAGAAAATGTTAGAAGGATTTTAAGATTATTCTCTTTTTAAAAATATTTTTATTATTAAGTTTTTGTGGTGTATGGGAGGGGACTGAAGAGGATACCAGGTATCTTCCTCTATCGCTGACCTTGTCCCTCATTTAAGACACTGTCTTGTCCTGAACCAGAAGCATGCTGTCTCAGTGAGGCTGTCTGTCTGTCGAACTCTCAGTATCTATCTCTCTTCCCCCTCATGCTTCACCCCCCAGTCCTGGGGTTACGAGCGTGCATAGCTGTGTCTAGCTTTCTCCATGGGTACTGGGAATTCAAACTCAAGTCCTCACGCTTGTCCCACAAGCGCTCCTGCCCACTGACCCATCTTCTAAGCCATCTTCCCAACCTTGCTTCATTTTTCTTATTTTAATCTGAAAACTTACTTAGTCTTCTTACTTAATTTCTGAAAAAAAATGTTTTAGATTTTTTTTTAAAAAAATGTGTTTATGGGTGTTTTGTTTACATGCATGTTTGTGTACCTTGTGCAAGCCTCATGCTTTCAGAGAGCAGAAGAGCGTGTAGGGTCCCCTGGAACTGGAGTTATAGCCATGTTTGGTGCTGGGAATTGAACCCATGTCCTCTGGGAGAGCAGCCAGTGCTCTTAGCCACTGAGTCCCTCTTTTCTCTACAGCGTATTTTCTGAAATTTTAATGATAAATTTGCAAACCCAAAAAAAGCAACCCTTGGGGTAGGGAAGGTAGATGCTCAGGGAAGTTATTAAAGTGCCAGCTCTGCCTGTGTGGGAACCCGAATTCAGATCCCAGCACCCACATAAAAGCCAGCTGTAACCCCAGGTTGGTAACCTGGAGCTCACCAACCTCCAGTTGGTGAGGTCTGGCTTCTCCAGCTTTCTCTTTAAGTTCTCAGAATAAACCACTGCCACCTTTGTGCCTCCAGATCCCCACGTGTTTCGGAAGGACTGGACCCGTGGGCTCCTCCTAACATGGCACAAGGGCATTCGTCACGTAGGTGTAAATTACCACGAGCCTGTTCCACAGGGAAACCAGCCTCCTGGTTACCCACGGGCTCCCATCAATCTACAAGACAAATGGCCGTTTTCATTTGACTTGTAACTAAAGGAGGGAGTTACTCTTGGTTCTCTCTCTCTCCCTCCGTCCCCTCCACCTGGCCTCGATTCCAGCTCCTGCTGTTTCCTCAGCTGGATTCTGTTGAAACCTCTTTCTGAAGCTGACAAATGTAATCCAAGGACGTTCTAGTGACCAGCAGTTGCCTCGTGAGCCCACAGACCATTACCCTACTGCTCACCACCAATGTCAGAGTTGACCTGGGCTTGAAGATAGATCTCAGCCATCTCCCTCACTTCCTGCCAACACCCAGCCTTGAGACCCTTCTCATTTGAAAGCAGAGTCCAACGGGGCTATCTCAAGACCAAGTGACCTGGTTGCAATTGTCCTCTGCCTGTGATCAACCCTTTATAGTATTTAGGACTCTACAGTGTTCAGTACTCAGCAATGTGCCCTGCAATGGCATATCACCATCCCGTGACAGGTGGGTAGAAAGAGGCCTGGGACTCTGTGTTCATTCTTAATCAGCGCCAGAACTTGAAGCAGATCCCATGCACGGGATATCCTGTGTGGAAAACGACACAATTGCAGGGTCTCACAAGGTCTTCTCTTCAAATGGTATTTACAGGTCACAGTGGAGATCCAGCCCTATAGGGTCCTTTCCTAATTTATACAGGCTGGATGGGAGAAAGTTTATGGAGTGGATAAGTCTGCCAACCATAGCCTTTTCCCTGACATGCTGAGTCTGACCTGAGCTCACAGGCCTGGAGGGTATGGGTGTTGATGTTAGACAGACTAGAAGGAATTGGGGACCTTGTCTTAAAGCAGAGGGAGCAAAGGGAGCCAGCTCCCACCAGCTCCCCTCCCCATCCGCTCCCTTCCCCGTCCGCTCCCCTTGGTTATGATTCCCAAACACTGGGGGCTAGGGCAGAAGGAGGCTTAGTTTTCATGGTTACTTTTCCCCATGCCCAGTTGCAGCTAGCTCAGCTAATTGGCCAGAGAGGGAAAGAAAAAAAATAGTGCAAATCTGCAAATTAATAAAACAGCCTTCAAGCAATCGCCAAAATATGTAGGAATCATGAAGTAATTAGAAGCGTGCGGATTCTGCCATGCTCCCTGCTTCCAGGCTCAGCTCAGCATCTGATCGCTTTAGGAGGCCAAGGGCTGGCAGGCCGTGGGGAGTGGAAATTCTTTCCATTGCATTTTGATCTCACCTCCCTGGGAGCCTGGGTTCTCTTGACATCTTTTCAGGGTCCTGGCTTTCCCCAAAGGACCAGCTAAACTCAAACAGGCCCCGACTGTCTGCAGCCTTGGGAGTCTGTACAGCATGTTGTCCTATAGCCTTGGTGTAAGGCTGTAAGATTTCAGGAAGTGCTTTGGGGACCCATGGTCATACTGAATCTTTTTTTTTTTCCTAAAATAATCTCATTTTACATACCAATGCTAATTCCCTGTCCTCCCCCACCTTCTCCTCCCCATCCACTCCTCAGAAAGGGTGAGACCTTCCATGGGGAGTCAACAAAGTCTGTCACATCACTTGAGACAGAATTGAGGTGCCCCCCCATATCTAGACTGAGCAAGGTAGCCCTCCATGGGGAATGGGCTCCAAAGAGCCAGTTCATGCACTAGGAATAAATACTGGTTCCACTGCTAGTGGTCCCACAAACTGCCCAAGCCACACAACTGTCACCCACATTCAGAGGGCCTAATTCTGTCTTATGTCCCCTAGCTGTCAGTCCAGAGTCAGTGAGCTCCCACTTGCTCGGGTCAGCTGTCTCTATGGGTTTCCCCATCATGGTCTTGGCCCCTTTGCTCATAAACTCGAGGAGTTCGACCCGGTGCTTAGCTGTGAATTTCTACATCTGCTTCCGGTCTTACTGAATCTTACTCTCAGCAAATATTGTTTTGGAAAATGTCTGAGAAAGAAACTGAGGCTCAGAGAACAGGAGGATAGAACCCAGCTTCAGGTTGTGATCAGTAACAGCAGCGGGGCTGGACCCAACCTGCCAACCCCCTTCCTCCTCCCCCTCGCCCTCGCCCCTTCCCGTGGCCTTTGCTGTGTCTCTCAACAGCACTAGACATTTTCATACCCCAGTTTTCCTGACTAACTGCCAATTTCAGATCTGTTTGGCCATGATGTCAAGCTCAGATAAGTAGTTCAAACACAATGTTTGTTTAATAAATTGAGGCTCTGGAACCTGTAGTTATTCGTTGATTTTTATTTTCCATCTCATTTTCTATCCAGATTGATCTGGGGAGCAGAAATGTGGGGGGAAACAGCCTAGAAAGGGATTTCAAGAGACATAAGCCTTATCATATACCTGGAGGGGGTGGGTAGGGACACTGTGAGCTAAGCCTTATCATATACCTGGAGGGGGTGGGTAGGGACACTGTGAGCTAAGCCTTATCATATACCTGGAGGGGTGTGGGTAGGGACACTGTGAGCTTAGAGTTTCATTGTTTGGGCTTTCTCAAGGGTAAGTGCTCAAGTTCACGGATACACTAGAGGGCTTTGCTTAGAACTGAGATGCAGCATACCAAGGGCTGGAGATTTAAAGAGCAGAACCCAGAGAGAATCAGGTAACGAGCTTGACGTGTGTGGCTAATTCCCAGCCGGCAGCAGAAAGCTCCTGGGAGGATGGAGTTTACACAGTTTGCAGCCAGACTGAGCAAACAAGAGCGTGATTAAGTTACACGCCTTGGCTGGCTCCATCACCAGAATAGAAACGTACATGTTCATTTAGGATGGAAAGTTCTCAACAAAGTAGTTGCTATTTCTTCCACGGACTTGTCCCCGGTCCTCAAGTCCAGCCAACACCAAAGCAACCCATGGTAGAGGGAGATTGGGGGATCAGAGGCACTCAGTGCCTGTTTACCGAGGTACAATTGCTCAGGAATCAGTGGGAATTTCAGGACCATGATAGGAATGTATCATGTGATGTGTGGTCCTGAGTTTGTGTGTGCAGGGGTGAGAGGGCATGGGTGATGACCTTGGAGCAGCAGAGTAGGATTTGAGGGCCTAGTGGCCCAGACTGATCCACAAGCTGCCCAGCTGGACGTTGGAAGGCAGAGACTTTTAACTCATGCCTGCAGGGATGCTGTGTTACAGGGAGATCTGGAGTTTCCTCCGGTCCTTACTCCTGCATTGTCTCGATTCTTGTGTTCCCCAAAGAGCAGAGAGAATTCATATGGGAGACAGGGGTAGAGTAACTAACCAGGAGTTTAATTAGAGCAAGCAAGAAAGCAAGGACACACTTTTTAGTAAAAGATCAGGCTGTGCTAAGCAACAATGGCTCTGATCCTGGCAGATGTGCGGCTCACATTTCTCTTCTGTTTCCCTTTCCTCTGTTGTCTCCTTCATCTTGGGCATGTTGTGGAATATTAGTTGAAGATGTGTTCTGTTTGTTTATGCTGTGGAACATTGGTTTAATGATGCAAAGATGTGCTGCGTTCTTTCATGTTCTATTTGTTTAACTCTGTGAAGCTGTGCTACTTTGCTTGTCTAAAACACCTGGTTGGTCTAATAAAGAGCTGAACATCCAATAGCAAGACAGGAGCAAGGATGGGCAGGGCTGGCAGGCAAAGAGCATAAATAGGAGAAATCTGGGAAGAAGGGATTGAGGAGCGAGAAAAAGGAGAGAGCAGATACCAGGGATCAGCAACCCAGCTACACAGCGAGCCGTGGACTAAGAAGTAAAGAAAGATACATAGACTAGAGAAAGATAAAGGCCCAGAGGCAAAAGGTAAATGGGATAATTTAAGGAAAAACTGGTTAGAAACAAGCCAAGCTAAGGCTGGGCATTCATGAGAAAGAATAAGCCTCTGTGATTATGTGGGAGCTGGGTGGTGGGCAAGAACAAAGAGTAAACAAACAAAAACCAACTTCCTGGGCATTTCCAGGAAAGGAGAGTTGCTTTGTTGCTTTTCTCAGAAGCCTGTTTTACCCAGAATGCAGTCTGCTAAGTAGGTGTGTAAGGTATAAGGACATTTATAGGGGTTTAGGTGCCTCTAAATTTAAAAGGGGACAAGATGGCAGTGCACTGTGGGTGCTCCTTTGACTGGCCCATCTCCAGACAGCACGGCCGTCTTCATGTCCTATTGCAGGGGTCTCAGACTGGTCTGTCTCTACTGATTGCCCCCACCTAGTGTTCTGTCTTGTCTTGAGGGGCCTATTGACCACTCCTTTCTAGACCTAACCGCCTACCTAAGAAGTTGGATATACAGAATCTGTTCCCGAGTGGTTAGAACAGGCAACAGCAGCCAGCCTCAAGTTAGGCTCCAGAGTCCCGCCTCCCGCATCTGTTTCTTACCCACCAACCGCCATATAATGACCACACCCTCCACTGTTGGACACGTTAGGCCTGTGAGTGTCGGGGACAGGCCACCAGATCACCAAGGGTGAACCTTTCAGACTTCTCTGGTTTGATGGAAGATGGAGTCAGGAGAGCCCACCCCTTAGGGCCTTCAGCCTACCTTAATCCTAGATTGCTGTTTTAGGAGGATACTGAGGTAGGGGCAGTGAAGTTGTTTCTCTCTTTGTCTAGAACAACCTCTCCCTTGTCATCCTGGGGATTCAAGGTGGGCGAGACCTCGAGCTTCCCTGCCCACAGCTGCTCTTGTTGTTCCTTTCAGCAGGCTCCATTACACAGACCCACCTGAGTCCATTACACAGACCCACCTGCTTCCAGCTCCTCTGTGGGCTCTACCTTGGGTTTTCCCATCTGTCCGTCTTTCCTGACTTTGTAGCCTCCGTGTGATTCTACTGCGGCTCCTTTATCCCTTCTGGACCAAGATGTGCAGAGGCTGCAGAATCCCCAGTGCCACGCCTGCCACTTTCCTTGCCCGCCCGAGTTTGACTTGTGTCCCCAGAGCAGCACGCCCAGCCCATCCACAGTTACTTATGGGTAGATCCAGACTGGTGAGTGCATTTGCTGGCCTGACATATGCATTGCTCAACCCAAAAGACAAACGACGCTCTCCCTTCCTTCTTTGACTCTTACTCGGACCAAGTGTCCTTGTGATTTATTTAATGCTACATTTGGGGGCTATTTTTGTTGATTTTACAGTCAGAAACAGCCCTTAAACACAGTGCTGAAGCGCTGTCAACTGTTTCTGAATGTAGGAAGGCTGCCATGGGCCTTGCCGGGAATTATGTGAGGTCAATACTGTCAGGTTCAAAGGCAACTCCGCTTCCCCAAACTCAAAAGGCAGTCCATACATGTATCCAGAAATGAGCTCACGCTGGACTAGAGGATTTCAGTGTTCCTCGGGAACTTATGAGACCAGTTTCCATCTAACAAAAGGAGTCATTTCCTTTAACCTCTGGCGGGAGGAACAAACGCTGTGGCCACAGATCAAAGTCCATGCTGGCCTCCAGGCTCCCCAGGATCTCAAGTACCTATTGTACATCTCAAAACCTCCACCATAACCTGCTAGCTTCCCACCTCCCGAGACATCCCTCCTCCTAGGTACCCATTAGGTCTCTGCTGAGAGTAAGGTTTTCCCCTCTGCCCCAGATAACCATTTTCACTATTTCTCTGCTTTATTTCTCTATTCTGTATCTCTTGCTATCTCGATATCACCACTATTCTCTTCCACTCTCTGTTTTCCTGGCCATGTCTAGCCTGCTAGCCGTGTTCCATTTACTTCTTTCTCTCTCTGCTCTGGAATCTTCCAGATGCCTCTGGCTCTTCTCTCATATCTACAATAAAAACCTTAACCATCTCGTGGAGCGGTCATATTGGTAATTTCTTTACTGCACCTCCCTGGCCTACACACACCTTCGACCTCACAATATTGAACCATCAGTGTTAATGAGAAACAGTCTGGTGCATTCAGAAAAAGGAGGAGACTTATCAAAGTGGTCTCGGGCTTTAGTGTTAGTGTGGGCAGCAGCGTGTCTCCTGTACCAGCAGTGGGTAAGCGTTCCCTAATTCATTGCTCGCTGTGACTTTATAGAACACAACCACCACAGCTAACAAGGATCAGCTATATAAATGATTTAAAAACAATGAAGCTGAGTTTCCATCCGAGTGCCGCACACATTAAAACCTGTCTGGTGTCCCAGGCTTCCTACGAGAAGAGGTCTCTGGGCTTCCTCTGCGATACTGTTTTGTGTCGGTGTTTGCATGTTTTATTTGCTACATACACACCTGGACTCTGTCTTCTGACACCCCTTGAATTATTACTTTCTAAATCGCCAGCTGGGCCGCAAGTCCTAGTAAAGCGGAGAGCTGTTGACTTACAGCTCCTTCCCAGGGAGAGGAAGGAGGAAGGCATGCAGAGCCCAAGTGTAGAGAAAGTGTTTAAATCAAATGCGCTCGCTGATGGAGTCCTAGCCCAAGAAGATGAATACCACAGAGCTCTCATCAGCAAGAAGAGCTTTGCGTGTGTGCGTGCATATGTGTGTGTTAGATAGTATCTGCATCCGAGGAAGGTTTTCATACGGCTAAGGGGAGAGAGCAGATTCCAGCTGTCCTGCAGCAGAGCCCAGCATGTGTGCTTTCCAGTCACTTCACATGCATGGCTCCAGCGCTTTGGAGGGGCTCAGCGCCCATGGACTGGACATTCCTGGGCGGCAGTGGGCTGCATAGGGTGTCTGTGGGGAACGGACGCTTGCACTTCTTTCTCTTCAGTTGGAAGACACCAACATGCTTCTTGCTGTTGTTGCTTAATTTCCAAATTATTAGATTCAGGATTTTTCTGGTTGTTAATAATCTGCATTCTAAGGTGCAATTAAGATGTCATCCTTGCCTGTCAAGACATGTTTTCTGATCTTTTCCCCTGGGTCATTTCTGCAACTCTTCTGCCTCTGGGACTTCCTCAACCTTTCCCCTCTTTCGTTTCTGTCCCTCACTTTAATCATCCACTAAGGACAGACTTTGAGTCTAGTTTGGTGATTGTCCATGGACCACGGTGCCTAGTACAGTTTCTAGTGTCTCGCAGATCTTTATGATTATTACTATGGTAATGACCTTGGTTATCTGTTGGTTGGATGGAGTAATTTAATGAAAGTCCTAACAGAGGTACAGATCTACATCTGGGTCCCTTTGTAAAGAAGACCTGGGGATGTCCATGTCACCTGTGCACCCAAATATCTTTACTCCAATGAGCAAAGATTTTGGTTTATAATATGAAAGAGGACAGAAGGAAACAGCCCCTTCTAGAATCTAGAGTTTCCTTAGAGGTATGGAGAAACCCTTTCCCTGGGAATCGTTAGTGGGGGACAATGCTAATGATCTGTCATGACCTGTTGTTTAGTAACAGTGGCTTTCTGAGAATGGATGGTTATGCCTCCACAGGCATCCCGGCCTTCGCTAAAATAGCCCGATCTTTGGACTGTCCTGTAGAAGGGTCCGATGAGGTCTTGTGTCCTGCTTCAGGAAACATAGATCTCAGAGAATGTTCTAGATATTAGCAACACTGAGGGCTGGCTTCTTGTCAGGTTCCTTCTGCTCAAAAGCTCCCCAGCCCAAGCCCCTTGGACAGGCAGCTGCCTTTTAGCCTCGCTGGAGCACCTTGGTTTTACAGCTCAGGCACCTTCAGCAGCTTCGCAGTAGGGATAAAATGAAGTTCTTTAACTCTTACTAAGGTTAGAAACCCTGTCTGATCCTCATCTATGGCCTCCTCAGAAAGATTAAGGTCAGGGCTGTGGGGACTGGATCTTACCTCTGATAACCACAGGGGAAAATGTGAATCAAGAATTTTGTTTCATACAGCCAACTCGGTAGGCTAAGGTATAAAGAAAACAGCCACATCTAGGGACCCACTGTTGAGGGCTTGTTTTTAGGCGGCGGGACATTAGGAAGAATCCGAGGGGGCGGAGCAGGAAGCAAGGTAACAGGATTGGGTGGAGGATGAGGTTCAGTGTTCATTTTTTCCAGGTCATTGCTGTTCTTAGATAGATGTGCCTTCTTCTGTGTTTTAGATACTGTTTCTCTTTCTAATTATGTTGATGAATGCCAGCACCTTACTGTCAGCCTGAGGCAGAGAAGATCAGAGTGTGTGGAACAGTGCTTGGCTCTGTTTCCCAGGAGGGTGGGGTGCTAACACCTGGCACAGGGTGTGGAGCCGTTGCCTGGGATGTGTGTTGTTTTCTGCTGTGTTCTGTTTGGCTTCTGCTCTTGAGGAAAACTGAGAGACGTGTGCTGTCAGACTGGGTCAAGGACAAGTGAGGTCCATTCTAGGAGCCAGAAACCTGACTTTGTCCCTTGTGGTGACTTGGACAAGGTAACTGGACACTGGGCGGGTGATTGGACAGACAGGGGTAGGCTTAGATTTCTTTGAAATTCCTTAGCGTTTAAGTCATGTCTTGATGAATAGCATGGGTCACACCAGCCTTCATTTGACTAATACCTCTTCTTGAGGTATCAATTCTTCTAGAGGAGGGGTTATCTATTATCCATAGTTAACTCTGCCAGATGCAGAAGAGGAATTTTTATGTATCTGGAAGGAATTCTCTGAGCCAGGCTCCACTCAGAATTAGCGAGCCAGGGAACACTCAGGGACAAGGAATTTCTAGGGATGAAGATATATTGGTTTAATATTCAAATAACATTATTCCCATTGTACCCATGTACTTGAATATTTCTGCTGTAAATTCTTAAGGCCCAAGATATGATTCATCCATGACTTCCCTTCTGTACGATTAGATGCAGTCCACATTCGGGAACCTTGCTTCTCAGCCCTGACTCCCCAGGGGAGCTTCCACTCTCCTGATGCCCTGTCAGCTCTCCAGGTCAATTAGCTGAGTCTCTCTGGATGGGAGACTTTATTTGCCCAATTCCCCAGGTGACTCCAAAGAGCAGCCCCTACTAAGCATGAGCTATTTGAGGGCGAGTGACCTGCTTTATCCACCGCTGTTTCTCCAGAGCTCCACATAGTGCTTGGTACAAGGGCGTTCTGTGTAGCCGCCAGCACCTCCTATCTCACAGATGTGAGCAACACCATACAGCACCACTGTAAACCCAGCCCAGAGCTTGGCCCTTTCCAGTTTCCTCACCTGGGTATCTGCACTCCATCCAGGAGTATGACTCGGAAACAGGAATTCCCACCTGGTCTCTACCCACTCCACCCAACTGCAACAGCCGGGTTCTTTGCTGTCCCTGGGAATTTTCCCACACTGAATGTCTCTCGTGTATATTGGTGCATTTATTTCCAGTCCCCGTCAGTGCCCCCCGAGTCGAGATGCCATCTTCAGTCACCCACACTGCTTTAACAGCTCCTGCATGGGGAGAGGCTACCAGGGTGTATCCCATAGCAACCAAGCCATTCTCTGCTCTGTGGTCAAGGCCATCCCTTCAAAATTCAAATGTGGTCCAATCATTGAAATGTTGTTCTTTCCTTTTCCCGATCCACACGACTCCATGGGCTGCTGTGTTCTGGTGTACTAGGTGCCAGGGGCTAGTCCGCAGAGTTCCCTGGTGCACTGTACAATAACCTTGAGGTTAGGCCTCCAGGGCCCTGTGACCTACAAGGCCCAGTGGTCTGGTCCACATAGCCCCATGATTTCCTACTGTACTTTCTCAGATTTAAATGCACTATACCCTCTGTCTTTGCATTCCCTCTATTAGCTTTCTTACACCTCCGAATTCTGTCTCCCTCTATCCTTGGAGCCTTTGTACACCCATTCCCCTATCTAGAATATTTCCTCCATCTTTTTATCCCTCCTTGCCTAGTTAATTGCTGGTAATCTTCATTTTACGGAACCCTGAGTTGGTGGAGCTCTCGTCTCTACGAGTGCTGTCTTCAGTCGGTAGTTCCCCTTCCATTTGGGTTGTTGGACTAATCCCCCACTGCCCACCTCACGGAAGTGCACATGCAGAGGTGGTGGCTGACTTCACTCATGGTTGTCCTAGTGCTAAACAGAGAGAACAGGGCCACCAAGTAGGTGCTCAGTAGACAGTAGCCAGCCGGACGACTCATTGTTCTTTCCTAACTGCTCCAAATTGTCCTAGCCTAGCCGCTGTATGATCAGGTAGTTCCTCCTATCTCTCTTCCCTGAATGGTTGTGGGAACATGGGGGGGGGGGGGGCTGCCTTTCCTTCCTGAGTCCCATGTGCTTTCTAGAGGCGCTGTTACTTGAAACAGTCTGCATGATATGTCTGCTTGGCTCTATTTTTAGCTTCTTCCTAAAGATCTATTAATACCTATATCCATCAGCTGCTTTTCTCTGGTAATCTTTTGATGTTTCTTCATCTCCTAGAACTTCGCCAACGCCTAGTTAGGGTTTTTGAGGTATATGTTCCCTCTTGTCTCTTTGGCCCTCAAGGGTGTTTTAATTTTTCTCATGAGAATTTTTTTCTTTTGGTTTAATTTTTATTCATCATCATGACCGTCTACGTGCATGGCGTGTGGTATGGGCACGGCTGTTGCCGTGCGCATGTGAAGTCAGAGGACAATCCCTCAGAGTCTGCTCACTCCTTCCACTTTCATGTGGGTTCCAGGAGTCGAACTCCCATCTCCGGGTTTGCAGGACAAGTGCCTTTAGCCTTGGAGCCATTTCTGCAGTTGTTCCTTCTCGGATTTTAGCTTTCCATCGCAGTTCCGGCCTCTACTCACATATTCCTGTCTGCGGTCTCCCCGTCCTCCTGGCCTGGTGTAAGTCATGATGAGGATGAGTCTCCTGGCTTCTGCGGTAGCCTCCTGGTCAGCCCGACTCCACCACTGCCTAGTCTCAAATCCGCTGGAAATCAAACCCTGCCTCTCAACATTGTTTCTCTGAACCTTCCTAAAACCATAGAAATTAATTGGACTAGACCTCAATTTCTTGCTTTCATGACCTTCTACGGCCTTCTTCTGTCTCCGAGCCTTGCTTTCCTGATCATATGTAGAATTAAAATGCTTGGGCTAGGTTGTTGAGAATTCCTCAGAAATATTAATGATAATAGGAATAATAATAGCAGTGATCAGATTGGCTGACATTTCTCAAACATCACATAGCCAAGCACCAAGTATTTCATGTATATTTTATCAGTTCACTTTGAAATTATTCATTCCCCCATTAAGCAAACAAAGCAGAGATTTCTGGCCTTTTTAAACTAGATGTTGAAACTCAAGCATAGTGAAGTTAAACCGCAGAGCTGGAGAAGCGACCCTGCCAGGATTTAAACCCAGGTACACTGTCTCTAAGCCCTCACTCTTCTTTTTAATATTTTATACACTATATGATATTATATTTTGATCATGTTCTCTCCCTTTCCAGTTCCTCCAAGATCCTTCCACTTTCCTACCCACCCAATTTTATGTTTTTCCTATCTCTCAAAAAACAAACACCGAAACAAAAACCCAATAAACACACCTGCGCACACACAAAACTCACAATAAACATGTAAAAGACCAAGACAAAAAATGCTGAAACAAAGCAAAATGATACAGAAGGTCTACAAAATTCCCACTGAGTTTGCTTTGTGTTGGTCGACCACTTCTGGGTATCGTGCCTGCCCAGAAGTGTGGCTCATATGCCCAGGAGGACTCCAGTGGACAGAACGGATTTTCCTCGACAGTTGGCACACAGCTTCTTGTTTAGGGTGAGCACTGTATCCATGTTGCCCTCTCAGTGCCGGGACCCCATCAGGCTAGAACCTGTGCAGTCTCTGTGAGTGTGTCTGTGTGTCCGTCCTGCTGTGCCTTGAAGACACTGTGTTCATGGAGTCAATCCCTCTTCTCTGTTCTTACAACCTTTCCATCTCCTCTTCCACATAGGTCCTCATGCTTGGGGAGAAGGGGTCTGATGGAGACATCCCATTTAGGACAGAGTGCTCTAAAGTCTCACTCTGCACACTGTCCAGTTGTGGGTTTCTGAGTTAATTCCCGTCTACCGCAAGCAGCTTTTCAGATGATGGCTGAGCTATGGGTATAGCAAGCAGTATGTCATGAAGAGTTATTTTATTGCTGTGCTCACTTAGCAGAATAGTTTTCTACTAGGATCCACAACCGACCTAGTCTATTCTTGGTCACTTTAACAGTGTCAGGTATAGGTTCCATCTTACGGAGTGGACCTTAAATCCAATCAGAAAGTGGTGGGTTGCCCCCATAACATTTGCGCCACTATTGTGCAAGTTTATCTTGCGCTGTTTTAGGTTGTAGGGTTGATAGCTGGGTGGTGTTTATCCTTTGGTAAAATGCAAACTACCTTCCAGTACCATGAATGTTAGTGAGTAGGGGTGAAGCCTCTAGTTGGGCAACCAGCTTGATGACTCCTAGTTTTGTAACATTTCCAAGTGTTGTTTTCAATAGGGCCTTACCATCAGTTTCTGGAGAGCAACCAGTATCCTTGGCAACAACCTTTGATACTTCCGAGTTTCCAGAGGACCATTTTGGCCGATCACTCAACAAAATGTAACCCATTCCTGGCCCTAGAGGGTTTTTTCTTTTTTAATTTATTATTATTGTTTTTTTTTTTTTTTTTTTTTTAAAAAAAGAATAAGGCACTGGAGGTTTTAGTTGGTGGCATAAGATGTCTGGTTGGGGCATTGTCTCCCCTGTTACTTTGATGGCTCCATGTAGATTCCTTTCATAGATGTATAGATTTTAGAAAGCTTCTACAGAAGTAAGTTTCCATATGGTTTTTCAAATGGTCTTTAGTGTTAGCTGTCCCCCATTCCCTCCTTTACCAGTCTCTTCCATATCCCTTGCTTTTTAATCCATCTATTCTAAATAGTTCCCTGTTATCTCTGCATAGCAATATGTTCTATTTCCCCTTCCTTGGGAGTTTCTCCTGCCCCCAGGTCCTTACTAGATCCCTAACCTTTGTGGTTCCTTGGGTTATAGCACACATATTGACAACTTAAAAGCTAACATTCACATATAAGAGAAAACATTCAGTATTTGTAGGGATTTTTTGTTGTTGTTTTGCTCTGAGGTTATGCCACTCAGCATAAATTTTTTTCTAGCTGGAGCTTGAGATAGATAATTCCCAGGTTGTTTCCTGAGAAACGACCCCACTGGTTTCCATAGTGACTGTACAAGTTTGCATGACTACCAGTAATGACTAAGTGTTGCCCTTTCTCTGTGTCCTCACCAGCATGCGCTATCATTTATGTTACTGATCTTGGGCATTCTGACTGGCCTAAGATGAAATCTCAGAGTAGTTTTAACCTGCATTTCCTTGATAGCTAAGGGTGTTTCTCAGCCATTTGTTGTATCATCTTTTGAGATCTCTTTGCTTCATTCTGTATTACACTTTTTAATTCAATTATTTGTTTTCTTGATGTTCAGTTTTTTTAGTCCTTTATATAGTCTAGATACTAACCTTCCAGCAGATGTTTAATTGGTAAAGATATCTTCCCATTCTGTAGACTGCTGCTTTATCAGAATGATGGTGTGCTCTGCCATATAGAAGCTTTTCAGTTTCATGAAGTACCATTTATTAGCTGCTTTTTGTGCCTGTGCTATTGATGTCCTGTTTAGAAAGCCTTTGTCTATGCCAGTGAGTTCAAGGCTATTCCCCCTTTCTTTCTATGAAGTTCAGGATACCTGGTCTTAAGCTGATATCTTTGATCCATTTGGAGTTGAGTTTTGGGCAGGGTGATAAATATGATCTATATTCATTCTCAGTTTTCTATTTGCAGACATCCAGTTTGACTACTTGTTGAAGGTGCTGTCTTTCCTCCCAATGTGTATTTTTTACTTTGTTGTCAAAAATCAGGTGTTCATAGGCATGTGTACTTATGCATGGGTCCTCCGTTTGATTCCATCTATCAGTGTATATGTTTGATTATGCCAGTACCACATTGTGTTTATTTTTATAGCTCTGTAATACATCTAGAAATTGGGGATGGTGATACCTCCAGCAGTTCTTTTATTAGTCAGTATTTTTTAATCTATCTTGAATTTGTATGTTTCCATATGAAGTTGAAATTGGGTTTTTAATTTCTATAAATAATTGTATTGGGATTTTGATCAGGATTGCATTGAATCTGTAGATTACTTTTGCTAGGATGACCATGTTCAGTGTTTTAATCCTATTAATCTGTGAGCATAAGAGATCTTTCCATCTTCTGATATCGTCTTCACTTTCTTTAAAATCTTAAAGTTTTTCTTATCTTTCACTTGCTTGCCTAGAGTTAACCCAAGGTGTGTGTGTGTGTTGAGGCTATTGTGAAAGGTATTTTTTCCCTTGCTTTCTTTGTCTGTCTGTCATTTTTGTGTGTTAATTTTGTATCCTGCCACTTTGTTGAAACTGTTTATCAGTTGAAGAAATATGTGTTGCTTTTTGTGCCTATTCGTAAATTTGGTCTTTTCATGGTGTCCCAGTTTTCCTGGATATTTTGTGCCCAGATCTTTTTAAAAAATTTAACATTTTCCTTGACTGGGCTACCTTGTCTTCAACACCTGAGAGTCTCTCTTTCATGCCCTGTAATCTGTTGGTGAGGCTTACCTCTGAGATTTTTTATTTGGCACCCTAAATATTCTATTTCCACTCTTATCTCAGTTTGGGTTTTCTTTAGTGATATTACTTCTTTGTTAAACTCCACTTTCATATCTTTACTGATTTTCATTAAACTGTGTTTTCACAGGCTTCATTAACTTCATTCATAGTCTCTTTAGGGCCCTTAAACATATTCATAATTGCTATTTCAATATCTTGTGTTGTGCTTCTGCTATATTGCATTGCTCACGGCCTACAGCAGTAAGGTTTCTGGCTTCTTGTAGAAGCATTTTGTCTTGGCTGTCATGTCTGTGCTTTTGTATTGGGATCTAGGTGTCTGGAGTTATGACGTTCGAGGTGTTTCTTGATGTTGATATCTAGTCTTGCCTTTGTTGGGTGGGTATTCCATTCTTTGGTTGCTGTTGCCCTCTATGGATCAGATGGTTCTGGGGTCATTGATAGAGAGGGCTTCTGTGGGTCCATGGGTAGCAGAAAGAAATGGAGATGAGCTAGGAGGGAAGGGTGATTTGAGGTCTCCAGAAAGAAATAGGGTGCCTGGGATCCACACCAATATGTGTGGAGAAAACAGAGGGGCTCCTGCAAACAGGCTGTAAAGATCACATAGAAGACAGGGAAGAGAGCAAAAAATTACCTACCTGAGTCTCCATGGCCAATAGACCCCTGGTAGAGAGTCAGTGATTGATAGAAAGGAATGGAGATGTGTCGACATTGGCTGATTGTTCATTTCCTGGCTGCCCTGACCCAAAATACTCACACAGAAACTGTATTAATTAAAATGCTGCTCAGCCTATTAGCTCAGGATTCTTACTAACTTACTCTTACATCTTAAATTAATCTATTCCTATTATTTTGTATTTTTCCACGAGGCTTGTGGTTTACTGGTAAGGTTCTGGTGCATCTATCTCCTTGGGCAGCTACATGGTGTCTCCTTGGCTCTGCCTTCTTCTTCCTTCTCTCTCTCTCTCTCTCTCTCTCTCTCTCTCTCTCTCTCTCTCTCTCTGCCTCTCTCTGCCTCTCTCTGCCTCTCTCTGCTTGGAATTCCTGCCTTGCTCTGTTCTGTGCTGCTATAGGCCCAAAGCAGCTTCTTTATTAAACAATGGTAATAAAATATATTCACATCAGAGATGGGCTAGAAGAAGCAAACCCTCACCAAAGTAACTCATTTAGAGTACAGAGACTAGGATTTCAAATCAAAGGTTAGAAGTCTAACTCTGCTCGTTAGTTTTGTGGCTACTTTTAAGTACCTGTTTTCTACAGGCAGAATGAGAAAGCCCTGTGTCAAAGTGCAGAGTCTGCTAGGACCACGATAGCAGAATGTCACAGCCTGGGCAACTGAGCAATATATTTATTTCCTCACAGCTCCACGCCATGAATGGTAGTTTCTTCCACAGCCCTAACCTTGACTTATAGGTTTCTGTCTTTCTGGATCCCCTGAGGCCCCCCCTTTATTCTGCCCATTGTTGGTAGCATTGTCTATTCTTGTAAGGACAGTTATCCTGCTGGGTTAGCATCTCACTAATGACCCCACTTTACCTTAATTATTTCTTTAAAGGTCTTATTTTCAAATATAGTCACAATCTAGGTACTTAGACAATCTACGGGTTTAGACTGAGACTTGAAAGACTCAGTTCAGTCCCTGACGAGTGGATGTTATACGGTTTTAAGAGCATCTTGGGCCCTGTCCTGCTGCCAGTTCTAACTTCATACCCATTCTTCTGTTCTTGGGCAATGGTGAGGTTTGAGGCTCTGCAGGCAACGTGTGGCTGACATAGGGTGGATTCTGTCTGTTTGGCAGCTATTTCTAGAGTGGAAAAAAAAGCCCTTATTTTAGATTGCTCATGGCATGGTTTACAGTCCTCAAGTTAACACTGGATGCCTTGAAGTCTTAGAAAAATATTATGATACATTGCAGCCCTTCAAACTTGCATGACATATTTACCTAAGGATGTTAGCTTGATTTTCAAAAACGGATTTTCCCTTCTTAGCTGGCTAAGGGAGACATCAACACTTTTAAAAAAAAATGCAACAAGCAGGTGTCTTGGGGACACCAAATGCTGCTGTGCTCCTACCCCATAGGTTTCTGTGTTCCCTGCTAGGCTTCACTTTCCCTCCTGGGACACCTTCCCAAAGTCTCAGCAGTTAGATGGAAACCATGCAGGAGTCCAGAGACCAGGAGAAGGGAGCATTGATGACCTGGTTTGCTTTAGCACAATAACCATAGAGCAGCGGCAGTGGAGACACACTGGGGGGCCTTTTCAGAGAAAGCCAGTCCTGGAAGGAAGAACCAAGAAGGCAGTGGCATATTGGCTCCATGGAGTATAAGCTGCTACCATTGCCTGGGTGCTTGCACATGCCCGCACCACACACAGCCCTTAGTACATGACCTTCACTTTCTACACTACCCTGGAAGTTGGCTTCATGGTTCCCTTTCTCCCAAATGGAAGCTGAGGCTTAGAGGTGCCTAACAGTCTACCCAGATGCTATGGCTTTAGGCGGAACCAGGACTCAAGACCCTCTGCTCATCCATGGACCACACAAGGGAGGTTGGTGCTCGGGACACAATCTGGGGATGCTGTGAAGTCTCTGGGTAGGCAGGGAGGGCAGAGCTACCTCCTCCATCTGGACGGAGTGAGTGCCTGGCCACCCAGACCTGAAATGACCCGGTTGTTCCAGAAACCCGAGGAATGGAGAAGGCAGCTCAGGCCAGCCTGTGGGTAAAAGTGAGCAGCCTTGACGGAAGGGAAGCAGTAATTCCCTGAGGGCTGCTGCCAAGCTCCATGACTGCCAATGGGAATGAACCAGAGAAACAGAAACCTTTAAACCTGAGCCAGCCTAGTTGTGTTCCAAGACAGGAATCTGTCGTCTCCCCTTTTCATACACAGTCTGTGCTCTAAGAAGACTCCTCTCTGTGGCTGTCCCTGCGGTGGCTTTGGGGGTATGGTGTTTTGTCAAGTGGGGAGTGAGGGAAAGTGAGAAGGGCTGAACTCTTCGTGATCACTTGCTCCGTCTATTACTTTTTTGAGGAAGGCTCTCACCATGTAACCCAGGCTAGCTTTGGGTCCATGATGCTCCTCCCTTAAAAGCACTGGGGCATTTGCCACCATACACAGCATTTACTAAATTTCTTATCTGACTCTGTGTGTGTGTGTGTGTGTGTCTGTCTGTCTGTCTGTCTGTCTGTCTGTCTGTTGTGTCTGTGTGTGGCCTGGAGGGGTTTTTAATGAGAAGTCCTGTTTATGACTTAAAATCACACATCACCCCCATTCCTGACCCACGAAGGCCCGATGGCATCTCTTTCCAGACAGTATCAATGTCCCCTCTATTCTCTCTCTTCTTTACCTTTTTCTCTTCTCCCTTCCTTTCTCACACCCCCTCCCCGTCTTGTTTTCTTCCTGTAGCTCTGAATCCTTGGGCAGTCAGTGCTGGCTGGCTTCTCACCGGGAGATCCGGGCTTTCTTCACGCTGTCCGCCTCTGGGATCTGGACTGGCCTCTCTGCCAGCCCTGAACCCACTTCCCATCTGTGAAGAGGTTCATAAAGATCTGTGCTCTGCAGCTCGTATGTAAAAGTGCCATGCTGTTACACAGATTAGAGTTGACCTTTGCAAATTATATGGTGTTCCTTTTAAAAACAGCGCTCATACCTTCTCAATTTCAATCATGCGTTTGATTTTTAACTGTCCTCAGTTGTTTGTGCTGCTCTTTTAGCTTAAAAAATAACTTGAGACTTTCTATGTGAAATGCTTTTTTCTTGAAAAATGAAAATTGGTATGACACCTGTCATAACCTAATCTGTTATTAGAAACATAAGGAGTTTCTCAGTAGTGTGTAGAAATAATCTAGGTAATTATTGCATAAGAATAAGGTTCAGTGTTCTCATTGGCTGATTGTGTAATTGAATGGCTAAAGGTGAGCACACTAAGTGGCATCATCCATTGTATCTGTTGCAGTGTATGTGTGTATTTTCTATGATTCTGTTACTTTAAACTGTTCAACTGTAGCATCTGTGGCCCCTTCAGATGTAACACTATACAGACATTCTTTTTCTTCGTGCAAAACAAAATATATTTGGCTCTGCAAACATAACAGTACGTCCTGAAGACCATTAGTGGTTTTAGTAAAAAACAGGAGATTTGTAATTATAATAAACAAATGGTAACCGTTGTGGAAAAAGTGCAAGTAGGATTCTAATTAATGAATTTGCTAATTGTTTCCTTCACTGTATGGCGGCTTCTGCTTGTCAGTATTATTGTATATTCAAGAAGAGGAAATTTACTTGAAGCCTCTGAGAGCCAGCCTACGCACTTAGCACCAAGTCGAAGAATTCCACCCCGGGGAATTTTAAGAAATAGGGTTTGGGTGACTGCTCAATTGATCACTCTAAATTAAACTACAAAGTACTGGCTTAGAAAAACTTGGCTGGTGTATGGGCTCTGCTGGCTTCCTGTGTCTTATTTTATATAATGACTACACAGATATACTAAGTAAAATAAAATGCTGAGAAACTGTTGAAATCTACCTAGGCAACCAAGTTTCTTCAGGAAGTAGCTGCACCCCCAGATATAAATGCAGGGCAGCACCCTAAACAGCATATGCCTGTCATTTAATTATCTTTATTTAGCAGGAGTTTAACAACACTAAGCCTGTGTGATCTGGCCTGTGTGATCTGGCTGAGCTGGGAATATGGTAGTTGGGCTCAGGCTCTATAGTGGTCCAAGCCTGGATGGTCTCTGTGGTTAATACCATCCAGGAGACCATGGGGGTCATTGGTAACCAGCCTCAAGCTTGAACCTTCATGGAGAGACTAAAGGTCTACAGTACCCAGTCACCTCACTAACTGCCTTTTCATTCTTGAGACAAGGAAGAATTGTGTTTGTGTGTGTGTACGTGTGTACATGTACGTACGTACATGTGTATATCTGGTATGGAGCCCAGGGCTTCATTCATACTGAGCAGAAGCCGTACCACCAAATCCTGCTTTAATGTTACTTATATCTTGGGAAAAGGGGAGTCTGAACCCACTCATATCCCTTCACACTTCCTGCTTTAAGCCCCCTCAATGAGCAGTTTTTAAAAGTCTGTCCCTGGATCAGCAGAACTTAGGGATGCAGATTCTCAGGTCTCACCCCAAGTCCACTGAACCAGGAGCCCCAGCAGGCCCAGCCAGGAAATGACTTTTGGGTGCAGGGTGCACAACCAAGGACCCTACCTGGGTCCTGGCTTAAGTCACAGCCGCGGACCTGGGGGAAGCTTGGGTTCAGACACGTTTAGTTTTGGTTCCTAACAGTCTCCCCTGGCTTACGAGACATGGCATGGATGGTCCTGCAGAATAACTGCTGTTCTGCCTTCTGCTGGCCTTACCACAGACAGACAGGATCCTCCTCCCACAGGCAGGGATCTCTGCCTCTGCACACTTGAGTTCCGTGTATTTGCTACTACGCCCTGCTTCTTACAAGGAAGATCAAACCTAGCCCCTCGGGCTTGCCCAGCAAGCACCTTGCTGACTGAACCATCTCCCTAGCTGCTGAATTTTTTTCCTCAATCTCCTCCCATCCCTTATTGCTCATGGCAACTCTGAAGAACGTCTCCTGCCTTCCACTTGGGCTTTAGAGAAGATGAGTGTGAGGAGGAAGGGCAATGCTGCTTTTCTCCAGAGAGGCCGGTGCTGGGGACAGAAATGGCATCTTAGCATCTCTGTCTTATTGGCCCTAACCTGGGCCTCTGTGTCGGAGGGAAGCGGTGATGGAAGCTGACAACCTCGTTCTAACTGATATCACTCCCTGCTTCAACTGACCACACTGCACTCTGGGCTCTTCCCTTTCTGAAGCCTGGAAATCTCTTGCTGTGTGATCATTTCCCCCCAGTGGCCTCCACGGCTGAGAGTTAATATTGGTCAGACCCCTGTTATTGTGTGGAGGGGGACCAATGCCCGACCAGCCACAGCCTGCACATCTGTGCCACATCTCCACCTTTGGAGCTTCTGCCCAGGAGGACTGATGCCAAGATTTGGAATTTCTGCTTATTGAAGGGGAGACCTTACTTTAGATAGCTTTCCATGTGTTATGAAGAGGGAAGAAGCAGGCGGCAGAATCTGATAGTGTTGAGTAATGGCCATGGTGGGCTGGTAACATGGTTGCCTTGGTAACAGCAACACCTGGGGATGTTGCCGGAGACAGGGGAACTACTGTCAGTTGATTTTGTAGGAGGGGCATGAAGGTGGGAGGAGGGAAGGTGGTTGCCAAATTGGAAACACTGATGGCAAAGCTATCTGGGAACAAAGTCATACTTGTCTAGGGATCAGAAGAATTCCAAACTCTTGTGACATGCAGGGAAGCAAACCTCAGGAGGAGATAAGAGTGAAAATCTGGTGCAGACTGGCGTCCTCAACCTGGATCAGATTTTGGGGAGTCTAAGGCCAGGCAGTTCTTTGTCAACATATTTAAGACAATTTGGGAAAGGGTTTCCAGGCAACCATCAGTCCAGTTCCAGGTGTATAGTAAAGGTGTGACTACGTAGAAACTCCTTTGCAAAGTACACGTGACCATGAGGGTGGGGTCTATAGCTAAAAGGCCTAGAATCTAGTGTCTGTCTGTCTGTCTAATCTATGACCAAGAGCAGAGAGGTGAGCAGGTCATGTGACATCTTCCTTTAAAATGGGTAACAGTCTAGGGAGAGAGAGTCTGGAATAATCATTCTGGGGAATTAGATGGGTGAGGTCTGCCTCTGCAGGTAGCCAAAAGGTCTGCAGGTCATTAACAAAATTCACTCTCAGTCTTCTGGGCAGACCAGCAGGTCTTTTATCTCCTCCATGGAGAAGAGGCCCCTGTGTGTTTAACATTCCTGGTTTCCTTAGTGACCTGTGGGAGCAAAGGACCTTTGTGCTCCTACAAAGCTGGGGCGTTCAGTTCACTTAGTAGCTAAGTTAGGTTCGAGTAGTTAAGTGCCAGCAGCTGCTCTGCCCCTTTGCAGGGTAAAGACTTAAGCAACTTGCTCAACCAGCCCGCCTCAGTTCTCTGTAAATGGAGATGAAACCACAGAGAGCAGGCTTGTGCAAGGAGTATCCTCAGGTCCTCCAGTGGCCTCTTTCCCCGGACTTCCCAATGCTATCAGCTCTCCTCCTGCTCAAATGACAGAAGGGCTTGATGCCTCTTCTTCAGGCTCTTTTAAAGCAGAATCAAATAGTACTGATTCAATCAGATCCACCAGCCTCTTGACCCAAGCTGGCCTCCCCCGGCCTTATTTTCCACCTATGGCTCTCAGAATCCGTCCCACCAGCCTTCGCTCTCCCTCCGACAGTCTTTACTTCTCGAGATCATGATACTGACACCCTGTCCCCAGTGCCTCCACTGCTAGCCCTGACTCACTTTGCAAGTCTTGACTTAAATGTCACTTCTTCAGGCAGTCTGCCACTATTTGCCAAAGTAATTGGTCTTGTCACCTCCGCTCTCAGCATTGTGTGGCTTCCCATCAGAAATGCATCACAGTTGCGCTCTAACCCATCTTTGTGTCTCATCGGCCTCTCCACCTCTGAACCGGAGGTTTCTTAGGGGCTAAGGACCGTGCCTGCTTTATTTGCACCTGCATCCCCGCTGCCTGAAGCATGGGGATGTTGCATAAATATTGCATGGAAATATTAAATATTAAGTAGTACTATGGGCAAGCGCTTTGGACAGTGGAAAGCTGCTTTGCAAATGTGTTTTCATTTTACTTTTATTGCTGTCTGTGGGGTTACCAAACAATAAAAGAGCTGTCTACAGAAGCTGAGATTTCTAAAAGAATTGAGCAGAAGAGTCAGTAAGGAGGGCTTCCACAGAATGGTTCGTGAACTGTGTGGTGTCTCGCGCTGGGGCTGCGCCTGAAGAAGGAAGGGAGAAAAGTCAGTCTGGGGGGAGAGTTTGTCTTCAGTCTTGGAACCAACCTGACTTCAGCATCCCGAGTTGGTTGCTATGTGACCTGATAGCCAGAGTAGAGATAAAGAGGGAGCTTCACAGGGTGGCTCTGCTCTCTAGGTCATAGTTACCAGGATTCTACCGCTAACGATCTCTTCTGATCATGGCACTCGTGTTCTGTGCTCTGGACCCACAGTCCTGTATACCCTACGACCCCTCCCTCCAGCCCCCCCAGGACCCCACCATTGGCCACTCTTCTACCTCAGCTCCTAGGCCTTGTCCTGTTGTGATCTCTAAGTCCACCCCTGCATCTGCTGCTCAGCCACCAGCTGCTCCCTCACCCTGCTCCCCTCAGGCCTCCTGCTCTTGTCCTATGCTTGTCCGTGGCTCCCCTGGCAAATCACACCTTCTGAGAGCTGCTCCTCCAGAAGTCACTGCCCTGAGCCCTTCTTCCACACACTTTCCGTTCTCGGGACCTAGCCCCAGTCCTGCCTGCATTTTCATGGAGTCTTCACCTTTTAGTGTACCAGGTGACGTACTCAGCTGGGGACCTCAGGGGCAAGTAGCCACTACACTTTTCTTGGGCTTCTCAGTCTACTGGAGGGAAACCCTGCTGAGGAGTAGAAGCCTGTGGACTGGCTGTCACAGGCGTGTGCATTGTGAACAAGAAGGAAGCCCTAATCCCGAAGGTGTCATTTCCCCTGAAAAGCACACTGACCCCAAGCACGAGTCACGCGGGTGGTGGTTCACGTTCTAGGAACGTGGTAACTAAGGACAATTGCTCTAACCTGTGAGGCCATGCCATGCAGTTCAGAGAGGTTAGGGTTGAGGGGAGCACAGATACATGTCTAAGATGGGGTTGGGGTGCTGTGACCCCTGGGGAGCTCAGGCTTGAACCTCTGTCACAGAGAGATATGCAAAAAAAAAGTTATAGCTGGAGAGTGAGAAGAACAGATGTCCTTTGGAAATGAAGCAGAAAGGAAGAGGGTACAGGGGCAGCAAAAGATGGCAGAGAGCTGCTCATTGAAGGCCCCCATTGATCCTAGTGTTCTGTTACAAGGAAGCAGAGCCGAGTGGTTCTCTACCTCACTGCAGCCATGGTGACAAGAGGTGGCATAAACAGACCCTACATTGAAAGATACCCCAGCCCTGTGGCTCCCTGGGTCACAGCCCTATGAAGGGCCACACAGCCAGGCCTTGGGCAGAGGTGGAAAGAGGTAGAATTTTAAGCTGGAGAGACCTTAGACCAGCGTTTCTGGGCCGCGACCCAATTTGACAAACCTCCATCTCCAAATGTATTTACATTAAGATTCATAACAGTAAAAAAATTGCAGTTATGAAGCAGCAACAAAAGTAATTTTATGGTTGAGGGTCACCGCCACAGGCGGAACTGTATTAAAGGGTCGCAGCATTAGCATGGTTGAAAACCACTGGTCTAGGCGCAGGCACCTTTGCTGCCCACTCAAAGGAGCAGGGGAGGTTTTCCCCTGGAGCCAAGGGAATGGGAGCCTCTATGTCTGCGCACATTGAAATCCTTGTTTACCGTTTCAGCTTCAGAACCAGAAACAATTTGTGTCGCTAGGAAAAAGAAAATTATTTTCTTAGGGGTCAAATAAACCTTGGCTCTGGAAGCAACTCTTTCAGCTGGAAGCTCACTCAAGTCTCTATCCCCTCTGCACGCTCCAGTGAGCAGACTGTACTTGCCGGAGGTAGAACATGCCCAGTTCTGGGGAGGTGACTTCTCACTATTCTATGTTACCACCATGTTACCCTGCTGCCTTCATGTTCTGGGGGCAGCTCTGGCCACAGTGCAGAAGCCCACTCCTATGCCTTCTCCGGGCTCCAAGTTGCCTGATCCCATCACGCTGGTGTTGGGATCAACTTGGAAGTAGAGGCTATACAGTCTGGGGTGGCTATAACCTTTCCCAGGCTACCCCCACCCTACCTGACTCACCTAACCTTCCTGGCATGGGGGCTCCAGATCATACCAAAACAGCAGAACCCAGCTTTGGCTAGTTTTCCAGACTTGTCAACTCCCCAAGTTCTTCACCTGGAGCAGGTAGATAGGAAGAGCTGAAGAGAATGTTCTATGTGTTGTCTTCTTGCCCACTGCTGGCCAAACTTTGCCCTGTACTAGCTGGAACAGCAGGCTCGCCCTGGGTGCCAGTCCCATCCTATATTCCCAGCTAACTCCCGCCATCATGTGGGGGGAGACCAGGTCCTGATCCAGGGAGAACTGTGCAGTCTAAGTGCTATAGCACATGGATTCTGCTGCTGCTAGCTATGTCAAGGTTCCTGCATCTTCTGTAATGAGGGCTTTATCAGGGTGTGGCAGGGGGGGGTGGTGGTATACACCAAGTGCTAGTGACAATTGGGTGACTCAGGAAGGGAGACAGCTACCCTGGGTATGGAGGTATATAGTTCTATAGTCTTTCCCCCCAATCCCAGCCCTCCCTTCCTGTCTCTGTTCTTTCTTCCTGGTTGTTCCCCTTTAACACTAGGCCTACACGCTGGCTCGTATCACCCCGACTCTTAAGTGGGTGGAATCCTGCGGATGTGTGTAGCATAAGACCGTCCATACCTCTGAGTCATTTGCTGTGTTGGTTACACCCAATGGGAGGAGAGAGTCTTTATCTGCCTGGCTCTCCTCAGACTAAAATGATAGGACACTAATTATAACTCTCAGATCCTGGCCAGGGGCCAGGTGCAGTGCTGGGCACCAGCTCCACACATCCTCTTTGGGGTCGGGACCAATATCCTGGCAGTTATGGGCATGCAAAGGCTAAGGGGTGCCTGAATGGGACTGCTGTCCAGACGGGCAGCTGTGCAGAGCTGGGTCCTGCCACACTAGTGACCTGGTATCCTCGGGCTATTTCCTCCGAACTGAAGCATTCCCTCTTAAGACTTGGAAGCCCTGAATGTTTCGAAGACCTTCTCCAGGGTTACATAAATGTCAAGCACATGATGAGGGGTGGGGGAGTGGAGGGCCGCCGGGCAGGGTGTGCCCTCACCAGGCTAGGGTGGTCTTTTTAGTGATGAACCTGTCTTGAATCAGCAATTGTCCTCTGGCTCACCAGTTAGATTTTGATCTGCCATCCGTGTCCTATCTGAAATGAAGAGATGTCCAAGTGTCTGTGTCTCTTCAGAGAAACTCACACAGTATCTAGGGAGAGTCCTTTCTCTTCTCTGAGCCTCAGTTTCCCCACCCAGCCCCCATGGTTAATCATACTTCCTTCCTTTCCCACAGGAGATGCAAACACACAGACTTTTTCGGGCCTTGCCTGATTGACATCCTGGACTGTTTCAGAGATGCTGACTCCCCACCATTGACACTAGCTACCCAGCTAATGCATGCTGCCCCTGCTCTTCCTGGGCGGCCTAATCACTCACCGGGGTGCACTCAGAGGCCAGACAGTCATTTCTAGAGCAGAGGGAAGAGTTCCTCTTCCCAGCAATTGCATCTACCCATGACAGTTTGAGTAAGAAGGCAACAATTCCTAGGCCACTCTGGGATGTCACCAATGAGTCAATCTGGGGACTGGAAGCCAGGATTCCTGGATCCTAGTCTACCTGTGAGTTCTCCCCAGCAAAGGTCTTATCTCAGGGGAAGAGAAACAACTATTCGCCTCACCTATTCAGAAGAAGAATAAAGGCCATCGGTTCATTTCCCCAAGAAAAATGTACCAATCAGTAGCACAGCTCAGTGTACCAAACCTCAAGCCTTCCGTGGTACCCGACGCGGGCTCTAGGGTCGGTGTTACCCTTTCTCAGGACTTGGGCACATCCCAGCACCCTCTGGTCGCAGGACCCTTCACATGGCAAAAGTGAATGGCAGCCCATGTGCCTACCACTGAGCCTGCGTTGGGCCTCTTTTGGGAGGGGGCTGGTGGGAGGCACCTGAAGCTATCTCAGGTTATGTTCCCTGCACCTCTCTCCCAGCACATGCTAAGGGACCCCACTGGGGTGGCATCTTAGGAAGGAGTCTTACTAGTAAGCCTGTCCACACTGGCAGACTCTTTTATTAAGCCCTCTCTTGCTTTATTCTTAACTCAGAGAGGAGGACAGCGGGCATCATCTCCTTTCTTGGGATTCCCATGAGCATCTTAGGAAACTTGATAAGGGACCGTAACCCGTGGCGAATGGTGTGGTGGCCGAGCCCCAAGGACACTAAGGGTCTGCAGTTAGAGTGGATTCATAGACTTGACCATCTCTCTTGACAAGAAAGTGGGAGTTGGGTACCCGTAAATGAGACTCAGCTACTCATGGGGGTCACCAAGCTCCGCTGCTCACCTGCTGCTTCTGTGTGCCAGGCTTGGTCCAGCCTTACTGTCTCAGAGGGCTGCCCTGTCAGTTACATCAGCATCGATTCCTCTCCAACTGCATCCCCCTACAGGAGGAGGGGTCACTTTTTCCTTGCAGGAGGTTTTTCCCAGGTCCCTCCCCAGAAAGTTTTCCTTTAAAGCTTTTTGTTGAGGAGTTGATCCTGTGGTCACCCAATGTCAATTTCTGCCCACACAGAGAATCGGGTCACAACAGTTCTGGATTCAGGGTTTTCACTGGGTTTGGGTTTTTGAGATATTTTGGGTCTAGGATTTTAGGAGCTGTATGAGGTTGTCTCTAGGGAGTGCCATTTGCACATGGTGGGTTAGACCCGGGTTAAACCTTAGGAGCAGGGCTGGTGAGATGGCTCAGTGGGTAAAGGCACTTACTGTATAAATCTGACATCCTGAGTTCAATCTCCAGGTCTCACATGAAGGTGGAAGGAAATAACTGACTCCACAAAGTCATCAGACCTTCATACGTGTGCCGTGGTACAATTGTGCCAGCAGTCACATGACAGCACGCACACATACACAATAATAATAATTGCCCCACAAAACGAAGAGGGAGCTGCTGACCCTGAGGAGAACCCATGTAGATCATATTGGTGAGCCTGGTAGCAACTTTAACGCAGCAAGTCTTTGTGTGACTCCAGGCAGAAAGCAGGACTGGCGCCCTATGACAGACACTGAGTCGGGTACCGGATGACCTCTTAATGCCAACCTGCTTCTGCTGAAACTTCCCAGCAGACCAGCAGCTCAATGGAGCTGACTCAATGCCATGGCCAGTGTTTGGAGGCCCTGCAGAGTATCAACTGGCATGTAGTGGGCAGAGGCCAGTGCCAGGAGGGCCCTGCTGACAATGACCTGGACCCAAATGTCCACAGCATTGAGACTTAAAATCTCAGAGTAGAGACAGCTTCTCCATGGCTGAACAAGATGTGGCTTCTATTCCTATGGAGAAAGCACTAGGGACCTGGTAGGTGGCCGGTGCCAGCTAGAGGTGATGCCAGGCAGGACCCCTGTGAATAGTCAGTAGTCTGGCCACAAAGATATGTTGGTCCTTTGTAGAAATGGCTTACTGATCTCCACTCAAGAACCATGAGGTCAGTCAGGCCTAAGTGTAGCATAAATGGTTTTACCTCTCTGAAACTTCAGTCCCATCTGAGAAATGACTACAGGTTTTGGGGGTGTTGGGGAGAAGAAACGAATCAGTAGCTGGGAAATGTCAGCACCTCCCAGGTGTCTGCTTCCTGCTGAAGCCAACAGCAGAAGGTTTGGGAGGCGCTGAGCGGGCAGAGGGGTGAGTCTAAATTTAGATCTTCCAAAGCCACTCTGTAAATCAGAGCCCCAGGAATCCCAGAGAGGGACAGGTGGCACATAGCACCTCACCTCTGGTTTGCCTCCATCTGTTAGAAGGCTGCACAGGGAGAGAATAATAATTCACTGGATTTCTGGGAAACTGTCCACGAGAAACCAGGCAAGAGCTGGGGTTCCACTGTGAGGAGGCCTAGGCTTAGAGGTTTTTATTTGTGTTTATTGTGCAGTGTTTGCTGTGGAGCTGTGGGAGTCTGTGCTGCCCTTGGGGGAGCTACATGCTTTTGTCTTGCTGCCTGTCATCTGAGCACAGGTGA
The DNA here is from genome assembly GCF_950005125.1 of Chionomys nivalis. Classification (NCBI taxonomy): domain Eukaryota; kingdom Metazoa; phylum Chordata; class Mammalia; order Rodentia; family Cricetidae; genus Chionomys; species Chionomys nivalis. The sequence continues at coordinate 13,076,549 of NC_080099.1, forward strand.
ATAGGTTGACCTGTCTCGTACAGTGAATGCCAAGTCCTTTGGTTTGAGATCATATCTGGGGTTCTGAGTAGCTCTGAGCTGCCTCCTCACAGAGATGACCAGTCTTTGCTGCTGAACCTACTCCCCTCTCCAGGGACACATTTAAGTACCGACTGCCCCCCTCTGGGGGTGAATAGCCCTGCTTCTTGGCATATCATGCCAGAAGCGGACAGAGGATGTTTCCTAGCAAACTGCCTTGGGGACAGGCGTGGGTTTGCAGTAGATATTACAGAGGAACTGGAGAATGAAGCAGTTTCAGAAGAGATGAGTGACAGGAAACTCGGGTGGGAATGCTTGGATGAAGGCCTCCTGCATAGGCTGCTGACATTCTGAGAGGCAGTATTGGGGTGGCAGATGATACTGAATAGGTATTTGTAGAGTCAAGTGCAGGCATGGACTTGTCTGCACAGTTCGGGCTCATGGTAAGGGGACTCGTGGTAAGCATGCTGTGTACTCTCATAGCACATAGGGAGAGGCAGCCCACCCTCCAGGAAGCGTGCTGGAAAAAATCTGAAAGGCACAATCAGAGAAGCCAGGCAAGAATGAAAAGGGGTCTGTTGAGACATCCAGGAGGAAAACGATGTTGCTGGGATGGAGCCTTCCCACAGTGACATGTCTCCTATGTGCTGTAGCTGACAGCATGTTGGGAAGAGCACAGGGACAGAAACAGGACACACAAGGAAGGCAGTCCCCCCACAGCAGGGCAGGAAGAGGGACGGATTTAAAAAGAAATGAAGCCCTTCTTAATTATTCACGGATTATCTGCATTGCATCCCCAGTTGCCAGCAAGTCCTCCTTTGAGCTGTTTGTGAAGTCGGAGGGGCCATTCCAATCTCTGTTCACCACCCAGCAGGAGCTGGAAAGAGGAGGAGGTGTGGGCATCTATCGAGAGAGAGAGAGAGAGAGAGAGAGAGAGAGAGAGACAGAGACAGAGACAGAGACAGAGACAGAGACAGAGACAGAGGTAATTAGCTCCCTCTGCAGTACCCTTGGGGACTGAATGAGGCCCAAACGTAGACGTTATCTGGTTGCTGGAGATGGATAGAACCCTTTCCCTCTCCCTCTCTCCCTCTCTTTTCTCTCTCTCTGGGATGGAGGGGGGTTCCTTGAGTTAGGTATCCAGGAAGACTTACTACACACAGACCGTGGCATTGTGTGTGGCTAAGTCGCTCAGGTATTTGCATACCAATGGAGGGTATACCTTTAGCCAGGTGTCAGCCTCTGCTGGCACTACTAAGCCGGCTCTCACAAGGCCCAGTCCATCACCTGGTCACCTGAGAAGTGAGAAATTGTCAGAATCAGCCTCAGAGGGCTTGCTGTTGGCCTTTAGGGACACAGCGGGGCAGGAGTCAGTCGAAAACTTAGAAGCCTGGCCCTACCCAATAAAGGTGACTCCTAGTCACACAAGCCAAGGAGGACTCCACTGTCTGCACTCAGGACAATGAGACTCTGTCCACTCGGACCGTTCCCAAGTCAGAAGTTTTGTTAAGTCTATGATTGTTTTGCCTCTGGGCCCAATAAAACCTTCAGAGGGGAACCGCTGTAAATTTGACAGGCTGTCACAAGACTCCATCTCATGCAAGTGTGAAGAACTGACGGAAGGCAGCCATAGCTGCTGCCGTCTGTTAAGCACCTTACTGTGTTCCAGAGCCTTGGTAAATGTCCTTGTTCAGCAATCCTCAGAGGGCACAGGGCAGGGGGTAACGGCACGACTCAGGAGATGGTATGAGCAGGAGAGCCCACCGTCAGCTCCCCAGCACCCACGTAAAAGCCTGTATGTAACCCCAGAGCTGGGGGATCAGAGAGAGGAGGGTGACTGTGACTTGCTGGCTAGACACTAAGAGACCATGCCTGGGAGAAGAAGGTGGGGTAGTTACTGAAGAAGGCGCCTGGGCTCAACTGCTGGCATCCAAAAACACAGACATGTGCCCGCATGCACGGTCCTCAGTGGGGATCTGATTATCCACTAGTCTGCTCGTCTGTATGCCATACCCCCAAACACGCACCTGCACACACACACATGCATGCATGCATGCGTGAGCGTGCCCATGCTAGAATTTCTGAGCATTATGCTCATAGCTGTTTTACTTCACTTGTTATTTGTAGAGTCATACAGAGTTCAGATGGGAACGTCTACTCATGTGGGACTCTGCACCGTGTGAGACTTCCATAGATGAGGCGGGAATTAAGAATTGAGACTGGCCAGATTTCCTCTGTGCCACAAAGTCCTATCTTTGTGTACCCATGAGCTTTGTACAGTTGGGAAACAAGTCACACTCTTGAAGCCACTATGTTCCTTACTTCAGAGTTCTGAGTTGACCTGGCTAGGATTGGTAGTTTTTACCTACCACCTCATCTCCTATACCCGCAATTTAACAGCCATCAGAGGGAAATCGTCAGGTCAGATGGGACCAACTGCTTTAAGCACTTAGGTGCTTCGGTTCCTAGTGTTTCTGTCATAAAAAGATCAGGGCTGGCATGGCGAGCCAGCCCTGAGATAGCATTGGCTTTTGGGCAAACAGCCCCTTTTCTGTGAGTGACAGAACTGTGTTTCTGCCACCTATGTGGGAAGGAAGGCATACAAACCGCTATTAAATCTCAGTCCGAGACAAATTTTTCTCTTAAAGTATTCAAAGGCGCTTGCAAAATAAAGAAGGGACCCTCGTGGCAAAACAAGATTATTGTGCCCTCATTTTCATCTGTAACTCGTTCCTGTTGACTCTCAACCTTCCCAGCGAGGGCTGATGTGTCTGGAAAGCATAACAGACGAATCTTGCAAAGGTCAAAAGGGATGAGTCCCACCCCCAGTCTGCACACGTTAGCCCGAGGGAAGCAGGCGCTGACATAAAAGCCCTCCGCCTGATGGGTTTATCAAATCAACCCCGTCTTTTTCCTCTGCCAGGGCGCTGCTGCAAGCAGCATGGGGGTGCCTGGGCAGTGCAAAGCTGGAATCCCCTGAGCAAGCAGCGTTTCAGCTGGCTGGACAGATCAAATAACACTTGGGCTAGTTAACAAAAGACGCAAGCGGGAAGGTGTTGGAAGCCAGAGTGTGGAAATTTACCCAACATTGTTTCTTTGACAGGAAAGGGGACACTCTGAGAGATGCTGCTGCATTCCTGCGGTCCTACTGCACCCGGTGGAGCAGTCTCAGTCAAGGTGGCGTGGATGAGTGGGTGAAAGAGGATGTGCCCCCATCTGAAGCCTCTGGAGGGTCCTGGCCTGGCAGCTGAGTTCTTTTTGGACTTGGGGCAGCAGGTGTAGCTGCAGAGCTCGTGAGAGAGTGGCTTTCCTAGCTTTTACTCACCAAACTGGTTGGGGTTTGGGGACTCTAAAGGGAACTTGGGGAAAGATAACCTGGCAGAAATGGAAAGGAACCCCCAGAACCTTCTAGAATCTATTAACTGGATCCCCTCTTACTGCTCAGAGCACAGAGGGAGGCTGTGATCCGATTAAGCTTTGGACCCACTTAAGTAAAACAACACAGCTCAGCAAGCAGCTCCTGCATTTGAGCCAGACAGGAGGATTCAAAGGGAGAGAGTTGCTGCATATTTTACTCTGAGATCCAAGGAGATATAAGATAAGGACACTGGCTTTCCCTTCTAATAATGCCAGATCTGGAAGAAGCATGAACCATTTTAAGCATCTAAGAGGGTTCTTGAAGCATAGGAGTTGGTGGCAAACCCTCCCAGTGCAGGTAAGAACAGTTGCAGCATCCAGCTGAGCACGTCAGTGAGCAAGGACTTGGGGCTGTTCCTGTCCCCTGGCAGCAGTGACCTCACCAGGAGCAAAAGCGTCCCTCAGTTGTGAGATTTGACAGAATGAGGTGTGCCGGGGAAACAACTCACTGGAACTTGGCCTTTCCTGCCTGTCCCCACATCCCCCAAGAGGCCCCAGACCACTGAGTCAATGATGGCCGAGAAAGGTGACTGCATTGCCAGTGTCTACGGGTATGACCTTGGAGGGCGCTTCGTTGACTTCCAACCCCTTGGCTTTGGGGTCAACGGACTGGTGCTGTCAGCTGTGGACAGCAGGTCTTGCCGGAAGGTAGCCGTGAAGAAGATTGCTCTGAGCGATGCCCGAAGCATGAAGCATGCGCTCCGAGAGATCAAGATCATCCGGCGCCTGGACCATGACAACATTGTCAAGGTGTATGAGGTACTAGGACCCAAGGGCAGCGATCTGCAGGGCGAGCTCTTCAAGTTCAGCGTGGCCTACATTGTCCAAGAGTACATGGAGACTGACCTGGCCCGGCTGCTGGAGCAGGGCACGCTGACCGAGGAGCATGCCAAGCTGTTCATGTACCAGCTGCTGCGTGGGCTCAAGTACATCCACTCGGCTAATGTGCTGCACAGGGACCTGAAGCCCGCCAACATTTTTATCAGCACGGAGGACCTTGTGCTCAAGATTGGGGATTTCGGGCTGGCAAGGATTGTGGATCAGCATTACTCGCACAAGGTAAGACTGCCTGGAAAGGCTGCCCCCGGCGACCTGTGAGATCCTCAGGGATGCCCACAGCGTTCCAGAGGGTTTGTCCTTTCTACCTTAGAATCAGGAGACTGATGTTAGCCTGGGGGGAGGCGGAAGGTGCAAGGAAAGATCCATGGCTTGAAAAGTTGCTGGGTATGAGGGATCTAGCTCCTTGGCTTCACCACTTGACTCTGGGCTGTGTGTGTGAAAGGTCAGACTCGACAGACTAAACTTTCTTTTAGCCCGGAGCTCTGTGGCTTTAATACTGACTTTTTTCTATCACATCCACTGATCCTAAATGTTTGCATCATTGTGTCGTTTCCAGTACTGGCTGCTCAGGAGACCCCAGGAGGCTCTCCACATTAAAAGCATTATGCTCTGGTCTATCTTACCTACTCCTCTCAGCAGGGCTGGCCCATTATGGGTCTCTTCAGTCAGTGAAGAGTGAGCAATGGGTGGCAGGGGTGGAGGGGGTAAAGGGGGATACTAATCTGATAAACTAGCACTCACTACAGATCAGCTGATGTCTGCCCTCTTGGGTCCTTCCCTCTGTGGAGTCAAGTCATGCTTGAGATGGTTCTGTTAGAGTCCCCCATGGTGCATCACAACCATCCCAGCTGCACCGATAGTGACACACATCACCACCATTTGTTTCCAAGGCCCAGACCTCCTTCCTGACCCGCTGCATCTTCGAGAATAGCCTGTTCTCCTCTGCCTGACATGTTGCCCCTGTAAGGTGCGTGGGAGCCCCTCCTGAACATGTCACCGGTCACCCTGAAACAGCCAGTCTTCTAGCAAAATCTTTATCCTTTGATTTTTTTTTATTAGAATAGAACATCTCACAGGAAGTAAAGTACCCCATGAAATGTTAATAGCCAAGGGTGAGAGTAGCCATGGAAGATGAGGGTGACTCTGACCTTGGATATGGTTTTGCTCTATCTCTAGGATCTTCCTTGTTCCTCTTCTCTGTGCAGTAGGAAAGAGTAGCAGGCAAAGGAGCCACGACTCCCTGTTCACTGGCACCGGCTGGAACTTGACTCCTGCCTCAATTTCAGACCCCACAGAAACTCACTGCCTCTGGCTTCTCAGTGCCACATGTTCCTTCCCTACCTTAACCATGTGCTTGCCCTCTGCGCTCATCCCCGCAGCCCTGTCATCTGTCGAGATTGACAGCCGAGTCTGTAGGTGAGAAGCCCATGGCAAAGAAACAAAAGGTAGCTTCCTTCTCTGTCTTAGTAATACAACAGGCCGTTTGTTCCCTTCCCTTCTTGTCAGGGGCTATGATGTCATGCCATTGAACCACTGGTTTTAACCCTAAATAGTTTTCTCACAAAAATGGATCCAGAGCATCTACATTTCTATCTTGGATACATGTGTATGGGTGTTTGCCTACATATATGTCTGTGCACCATATGTGTGCCTGGTGCCTGAGAGGTCAGTAGGGGGCGTCGGGTTGTCAGAAAGATGGCTGCTTGGGTCAGGGTTTGCCATAGTGGCAGTTTTGTTTTATTGGAAACAGGGTCCAACTCTGTAGCCCAGGCTAGCCTGAATTGCAAATCAGTCTTCATGCCTTGACCTCCTTGGTGTTGGGATTACAGGCATTTCCCATCAATCTCAATTGTTGAAACAAGTCTTGGGATGCTGCATGGTATGAACCACCGCACAGTGTGAGGCGTTCAGGAGACGGGCTCACTATTGGTGGCGCTGTTTTGGACAAGAATCTCTCACCCCTGGATCCTCAGTTTCCCTCACTTTTGACAGAGCTGTGTCCTCTCTGCATCTCTGACTTGTAGATAAGAGTCAAAAATAACCATGAATGTAGAATCACTTGAAAGTTGGTAAAAACTACACTGAGATGAAGCACAGTGCAGGGGCCTGGGGCTGCAGAAGGACGGGGGTCACATGACTCTGCTTGCCATGTTCCTGCCACTTCCTGGTGGGACTTTCATTCTCCCCATGCAAAGGAATTCGCATGTTCTCATTTCATCTCCTTAAATGAGAGGGGGTGGCCTATATGAGGATAGAAACTGGAGCCAGTTACTAACCTGGTGTGTGTTCACATTGACCTGGCTGGTACCCCGGGGTCAGTGGGGCGCCACCTACTGTAGCCATTTGCCCTTATTCATTTTCTGTTCTTAGCTTGCTGCCCTCCTCTCTCTCCACAGATGAGGAAGGCTTTGTACTCGCTGCTTTTATTTATCCAATGTGCGCTGAAATCAGTTCACTTAATCCTCATAATACTGTGAGGCACTTAGGGCAAATGGGCCATTTGACAACCCAGAGAAGTGGCTTTATAACACAGCATGAGGCTCCCAGGGCTGACTGGTGGGAGGGGAGGAGCCCAAGGAACTGGGACCTTCTCACACACAGTGAGGGTTCTTCTTCCTGAAGCGCACTGAATTCTGGGTGGGAACTTCCTTTGAGGTCCTTCCTCTCTTTTAGCACTGACCACTTTCCACTCTACCTGGTGGGCATTTTTGTCTGGGTCTGTTCCCTCCCTGGCAGAGTCCCATGCTATTGGGGGGATGTTTCTTGTTCAGAATGGAATCTTACTGGTTCCTAAGATCTGGGCCTCAGCTGATATTGCTAGTTTTACTGGTCAGAGGGAAGGACCTTATGGCTAGGAAGCTAATGTGTTTATGGATTCCATGGTTGGAAAGTCTAACCCAGAAAAGGAACTCTACACTCTTGAGATGTGTGTTCCTGTCATGTGCACCTGTGCTTGCCAGTGTCCTTGGAGAAGGGTGTCACCAGGCCATCTGCTCTGTGAATGCTGTGTCTCTTGAAGAGGGTCATTACTTACCTGGACTTACCTTTTCCATATACTGATCCAGTCCAGGGCCAGAGTGGTCCAGCTAGAGACCTCTTGGCTATGCATAACCCACCTAGCAGTGTGTAGCAGTCAGGTCTTCACCCTTCCATCTTTATCCTGGGTAGATAGTGTCTCTTCCACTCCTGCAACCTTCATCTGCTACAGGACCTTCCTAGGGCCGGTACCCACTCTGCTGGTCTAGAGGAGATTCCAAAGGAAACACAATGTAGACAATCCTGCACGTCAACCCCACTGGTCAGCTCAATGTAGACAACCCTACATGGAGATTCTCTTCTTAGATGATCCTTGATTGGATCAAAAATGACAATTCAAACTAACCATCACAACTAGTGACTTGCTGCCAGCCATGTCCCACCTCCCCCACCTCCTAAAAAATGACAGACTCACCCAAGCCCCCAGAACACAACCCTCTAAGGGGACATTTCAGGTTCAAACCATGACAGTCATTATTCAGCTTACTGCATGGTTGACGGTTCCTTTTCCTTCCCTAGATGATGCCTGGAATAAGAGCTCCCTCCACAGGCTTCATGGCTGTCATTTCTCAGGTAGATGGATGAAAGGGGAAGAGCGTGCATAGCTTGTGACTGTGTTCTGTTGTTTTGTTTTATAAGCTCACTTCTCATATTTCCATTCTGCTGCAGCTTCCTTTTTCGTTGTGGGCTACTCTCTAAGCAGCTGGGTTTGGCCTGGAACTCCTGATATATCCTGCCCTGGCCTCAAACTCTGGATCCTCCTGACTTAGCCTCCTATGTGCTCTGTTACAGGTGTGCACCCCTCCACACCCTTCTTCCATTATGCTTCTCTCCTAGGATTCTTATTAATCAGCCGAAAGTGGGGGGGGGGGGTCAACATTCTTTCAGACGCTCTAGGGACTAACCCACTCACGGAGCTACTTGCCCAAGTAGATGTCATGATGAAACCAGGCCTAGTTTACTTCTGCTGAAGCATGGACTCATTCTTGTCAGTGTGGCCCTGGGAGAGTTGTGACACCCTTCTTGAGAGCATATCCATTCCTGATTTTTGAGTCCCTTTCTACTCATTTCCCCTACAGACCTTATTAGTTCTGTGTTATTTGTGTTAAGAAGTAGCTGAGTGATCTGAGTGTATTTTCCTTTGAATTTATCAGATTAGGAGATGAATGATCTCAAAGAGGTTAAAAAAAATGCTTAAGACTTCACTGAGCCCTAGGTAAACTCTAGGAAATGTTATCAACTCCCTGGAATGCAGACATGATCTATCCACTCACTGAGAGCCTCATTGTCGGAGTGAACGGGTCACCTGGAGCCTTCCAAACCTGCACAGGGACCTCTGGAGACCACCTGCAGGTCCAGCTTCCATGGGGTACGGGGGAAATACCCAGGTGAGAAAGGAGGAGGAAATAGGCTCATGAAAATTTGGGTAGCAAAAGGTCTTCCATTTTGGTAGGTCTCCGAAGCAACTGTGCCCTTCCTGCTAGGCTGGTGCTTTGAGCCCCAAACCTCTAGCTACTTTCTAGTCCCCTGTCTTCTTACCTCATTCTTGACCTGAAAGCTTTCCCTTTACCTGCCTATCTCCTGGCAGTTCCCTACAAACCAGCTATAGCTTGGTGGGGTCTCTAAGGGAGGTTACAAGAGCAGCATCAGCCAATGCTTGGCTCTCAGAGGCCCCATGGGAATCTCTTGCCCCTGATCCTGTAAGAGCCATTGATGCAAAGAAATGAGGTGTCTTGCTTGTGGATGGAAGCCAGTGCTTGTGATACAGCCCATAATGTTTAGCCCTGCAGTTCTTAGACCAGCCTGGAAGACCATGTACCTTAACTGGAGGGCTTGATCACGGTGGGGCTGTGAGGCGCACGCAGCACAGCTCTGGAGATCCTCAATTACATTTCTTCAGAAATCACTTGTTCCCCCATGGTACCATTTGACCAAAAGTTACACAAACCAGGAACCTAAACAAAAGGATCCCTGTGTGTTTCTGCTTGATTTTAACAGTTGGGAGATATGAACGGTGATTTTTTTTGGAAAACACGTACTTCTTCTGGCGTAAACTACTTCAAAGATGTTATTTAAAAAACAAAACACTGGTTTCACAGTTGGATAGGAACGAGTGTTTGAAGGCTCGGCAGACTGCTGTAGTTTGTTTAAGGCCGTGATTCATTTGTGGCCCCGGAGGAGCCCATGAGACTAAGCACAGTCTGCAGCCTGGGAACCCTGCCAGGGACAACTGGAAGCCAAGGCTGCATTCATGGTGCTGGTTTAGTGTCACCTTGCCTCTTCCCCTATCTGTTCTACCTGCCTGTGATGACCTCTGCCATCTTCCCAAAAAGATACTCAGAAAGTGTCTTCCTTCTAACATAAACCCTTGAAACTGAACCTAGGAAGAATGGTCACGTTGGTGGCTTTAAGAACGTCTTTGCAATTAGGAGAGCACCTTCTGGGGTCTCATTGCTTGCTTACATCCCAGATGGTCTCTGCTGGGAAAACAGAGGATGGGAAAGACCCACCCAGGACCCCACAAATGACTAGGGTCCATCACACTGGTACCATGAGGGACCCAGACACCCACAGAGGCCATGGGAAAATGGACATGTAAAAGGACACCTTTCTAAGGGACCAACTGGCAGAGAAGGTTACTTTCTTCTTAAGCTATTAAACATGTTATTCCAAATCAGTGGAGCCGAAAAGATGTATTTAAAAGACTATGGAATATCCTTTTTAAAGAGGAAAAATATGACTAAAGGGATTAGAACCGAGGTTGTCCTGAAGAGTAAGTGTCTGGATGCTCAGGCAAACTTGGAAAACTAATTTTCTGGGCTCTCAGGGCCACCTTGCTCCCTTTCACGGTAGAAGTCCTGGGAAACAGGTACCTCAGCCTTGTGGTGTCCTCTGCCCACTACACCCAGGCCCTCCTGAAAGCAACCCCACCGAGCTCCAGGGAGTATTTAACAATTACTTCACCACAAGCAGTGATCAGTCAGGACTAAGCTCTTCAGAGTCCTGAGGTCAGGTCCCCAAAGGTGAATTGCTGGTAAGCATGGCTGAGCAAGGGAGTAAGGGACTTACGGTACCAGCTATTTACCAACCAGTCTGCTGTTTTGTCATGCTCAAATGGTACACAGCATCTATACATTGCTGCTGTCTCCTCAAGTCCAAGTTCATCTTCTCAAGTATGCTTGGGGGTGGATTCTCCCTGGGGAGGAAACAGCTGACTAAATGGTTCAAGGGAATTCATGGCTCCTCCTCTGACCTCCCTTCTGTGAACACCCACCTGGCACTCACCTGTCAATCTGGGCTCCCCGATGCTATGACAAGCACAAAAAGTTCAGAGTCCAGAACACTCAGCCTGCCAATGATGCTGAGAAGCATCCCATAGAGTACAAGGCTGGCGGGTGGCAAGTTCTTTATTCCTGGAACAAAGGTTGATGTTTCCTGGATTCAAGATTCAGGTATTTTTGTCCGTCATTAAGAACACCACCCCTCCTCTCTCTCTGCTTTCTGTCAGTTTTTACAGAAAAATGAGATGTTTTTCCTTCCTGTTGCTAGTCCCCTGTATGTCATGTGCTTTTCCCTCTGGCCACTTTCAAGATTTTTCCTTTGCTGTCTTAACTGTCAGCAGCTGAAACATGGTCTTTATTCAGCCTTTGCTGCGTTGGACCGTTGGGGACAGCGGTCTAAAACAGAAGGTTCTGAGTGTGGGAACTGTGCCTTCTCTGACTTTAATGGCTCCCATCTAAATCAGGATCGTACAGCTGAGGTGGAGACCAGCGCTTTTCTCGAGCACAATTTGCAGTCCCCCACCTCACCCAGAGTGACAACACCAACTTGTCATTGTGCCCCTGGAAATGCCATAAGCAGTGACAGCTCCGGTCCCACACACTGCTCCCTCATGTCCAGTCCACATAAACTACCATTTACCCCTACAGAGTCTCAGATGTCCCCAGTCATTGAGTTCTCCAGGAGAGTCAGTCAGTCGCTCCCTCCTTGCGCCCTCCTCTTATCCACACTCTTGAGTTGCCTGTTTGCATGCCTCTTCCCAGATCCCCCAGGGGACCCTTGGATTAAGGATACATCTCATTCATGCCCATTTTTCTGGCATTTAGCACAGTATCTGACCCACAAAAACGTGCTCAGGAAATGCTGGTCGACTAATGTACAAGCCATGCCTCTGTTTTCTGTTAACCAGAGTGTGGCTCTCCAGCGTCTCCGGATGACGCTTAGCTTATCCTAAGGACAGCGTTCAACTATTTAACCTCCCCTGCCCTGTCGCTTCCACAGCCTTGCAGTCTGGGGCCCCTGTCTCTTGTTACTCGGTGCTCGCTGGTGTTAAATGACTCATCCTCAGATTGTCTGTAATAGGCACTACCGTTCAGCAGATGGGGACACTGAGGCACAACAGTCACCCAGGTAGTCTCACTTCCAAGCCCAGCAGAGGTGGCTGCAGAGGACACATGTTCAGTCCCCGACCCCCTGTAAGTCATTTTCAGCTGACTGCCCTCCAGGGCCCACACCATCCTACCTGCCCTCTCGTTGACCCCCCTCTTCCTGTCAGAACCTTTCTGAAGTTCCATGAAGAATAGACCCTAGGCGATTCCATCGGCCCAGAGTGAGTGTGAGGTCTCTGCTCTGTAAACGACACCCCACTCCTGCTCCTGTGAGTTCTTTGCCAGTGTGTCATCCTAAGGGCTCACAGTGGGCTGTTGGCCAATTAATTTATGTTAGTTCCATATTCTCTATTTTAAATTTATGTGGTTGGGTTTTTGTTTGATTTTGATTTTAAGCTCAAGCACGGGTTGTGACCTTTGCTCCTGATAGAGCTCATCTTCTTGGCTCAGAGAGATCTTTGTGAATCTTTATTCTATCATCCAACTTTGTCCTTCACAGCTTCATAATATATTTAAGGACTTCGTCACCTACACCACTAATTAAAATATGCATAAAGAGAATAGACCAAAGGCCCAGCCTCATGGCCACTGGGCTCCTCTGGCCTGTGAACCACACAACCAGGTACCCATTTACATAATTATTTAGCCATTTAACCCACATTTTTAAAACTTGTCCACAAAGATGTAGAGGATGTAGCTAGAGGAGGAACAGTCTCTTTATTGAGGCTCAGGGGCACTGTTCTCAGATCTCTCGTGTTCTCCCTCGGTACAATTTAAGCTCCCTCTGAAGTAAAATAAAGCTGCATGGCCGTCTGCAACACTTTAGCCCCTAGACACGCTCAGTACGGGTGTTGGCCGACATTACTGTTTTAAGAAAAATGGATGCGTGAAAACTCTAAACTTCAAGAAATCATGTTTATCCCCACAATGGTGTGTCACGCAACTGTTTTCAATGGTGTTAAAGGCGTTTTAGAATCACAGAAAAGCCTTATATAGTGATGAGCTTAAAAGGTAAGACAGTGACTAGCCAGATGGCTCAGAGCGGGAAACTTCTTGCCCGGTTGGAGCAGGGCTGGCTCCCTGAAGCCCAGGTGAAGGGAGATGAGAACACAGCCCACGAAGTTGTCTTCTGAGCCCCACAGGAGCACCATGGCGTGGGCACCACGTGCACACACATAATTTAAAAAGCAGTGCACAGGCCTGGCGGTGGAGGCGCATGCCTTAAATCCCAGCACTCGGGAGGCAGAGGCAGGTAGATCTCAGTGAGTTTGCAGCCAGCCTGGTCTACAGAGTGAGTTCCAGGACAGCCAGGGCTACACAGGGAGACCTGTCTAAACAAAATACAAATACACAGAACTGTATAGGGGATATGATCATAGCACCTGAGAAAAAAGGAAGAAATATACATTAAAAACAGGCTACAGGAGCTGAAGAGAGGGCTTGGTAGTTAAGAGCACTGGCTGACTATCCAGGGGACCCCACCCCCCCTGCCACCTGTATGCACATGACATACACTCAGACACATACCCAAAAATTTAAATTTTTAAAATAGACTACAAATAGAAACTCCAAGATGTTAATGGCAATTGATGTTTATATTTTTGTTATAGTTTCAAAATTCCCCAAATTGTAGGGTGAGACTATGCATGGCTTTGTGAGAATGAGTTTTCCCAGTGAGTGTTCAGGAAATTTGACACAAAAGTAAGTTCACTGAAACTGCATTCATTATGGGAAAAAAAAACCTGTTTAATCCGATCCTTCAGTTACCCAAAGAGAATAGCTATGTCTACTCTGGCCCAGGAGCCTGGGAAAACTGACCCTCAGCCATGTTCACTGGGATGAGCCTTACCTCCCCGCCCACCCAGAGTGGCAGTCCTGCTTCAGCTTCTGAGGGAACTGAACAAGTTTCATGGTTCCCCGCCCCCACAATCCCTGCCAGGAAGCAGGGCAGCTCTCTTTGGTAGAGTAAGCAGGTGTTAGTGGGTACCTCCTGAGCCTGCCTGTGGCTGGCTCCATCCCCAGACTCCGTCCGCTTACTGGAGTGAGGGAGACACCAGATGATGTGTGAAATGTTCAGTCTTGTCAGGCATCTGGAAAGTACCCAACAGATAGCGGCTGCTGCTTTAACTGAGACTCTTAATTGGGCCTTAGACACCGGACTTTCTACCACTCATGGTGAATTGGGAGTGGGGTGAGGTGTGTGTGTGTGTGTCGCCCTTGTTTCTCTTCTAGGGTACAAAGGCATGCGGAAGGGTGGGAATGAGCGAGAACACCTTGGAGTGAACTTGTTGCAGTAGGTTGAGGAGGAAGTACTGGGTTTATGAATAGGGAGGCCCTCAAAAGGAGGCCACAACAGGAGGCCCTAAATGTTAACACTTTTGCAGTTTGGCTAAAGGCTGGTTCTAGTTTGAAGGTTACATGTGGGATTGTAGCCAGAGTCCTTAATAATGAGTAGGCTTTGGGCCAAATCATGAGAATAGACACTGGCAGCGACCAGTGAGAGCAGGCAGTGGACACCAGCAGTGACCAGTCAGTGTGGGCAGTGGACACCAGCTTTGACCGGTCAGAGCGGGCAGTGGACACCGGCAGTGATCAGTCAGAGCAGGCAGTGGCTTCAAGTTCCATCACACTGCTTTCTCTACTTCATTGTCCCCACTGGAAACTTACTGAGACCCAGACCCTGGGAACATAGATTTCCACAGAGGAACCAGCGGTCCCTGCTCCAACACATAGCAGGTTGTAGAAAGCCACCTGTTCTGGTCTTCCTTGCAGTAGGACTGTGCTTCAGATTTGTCTGTAAACTTTTTAAAACATGGTATACTGTTCCCTGTATAATTGAATGACTTTAGAATCATTTGTGTATCTATTGCTAGAATTTATTTTAGAACATTTCATTGTCCCCCAAAATAACTGTTCCCCCAGTTGCCACCTCCTTCCCCAAGTTCCCATCACGTACTCTAAGCAGTCACGCATGTTTCTGTATCCATAGAGTCGACCTTGCTGGATATTTCATTTAGCCATATATGACCCTTTGACCTTTAGGGTCAAACTTCTTGCATTCAGCAGAGTGCCATCAGATTTATTCAGTGGTAAAGCAGATATGAGAGCTTCGTTTGTCTTTATTATCTAATAATAATCTATATCAGAGCTGTCTCATAACCCTCCATTGATGGAGATGTGGGTTCTTTCTGTTGGGGCTATTATAAGTTATACCAGCGTGGGCGCTCATGTACACGTTCTTCTATGGACATGTTTTATAGAGCGACGTCATTGGATCTTGTGTTTCTGCCAGAGGAACTGTCATTATCAGACTCCATTACAACATTGTAGCCCATAGACAAGGTGTGAGGGTTTGTTCTCTCCATGACCTCAAACTTCATTTTTCCCTAGTCCTCCAGCAAGTGTGAGTAGGATTTCACTGTGGTTTTAACTTGAATCCATCCATGGTTAACGGTGCTGAGCCTCCTTGGTGTGCATTCAAGCCTTTTACATGTCTCTGTGTATCTTGAGATCTTTCCCTTATTTTAATTGGGTTATATTATTAATATTAATTTAGAACTTGGAGAGGCTTCAGATATTCTAAATTCAAATTCTGTGGCTTGTTGCTTAGCTTTCTTTATACCATCCTTAGAAGTACAAATGTTTTCAGGCTGGGTGTCCAGCTTGGTGGGAAAGCTCTCTGGCCCTGGCATGCTCAGGTCCTGGATTTTACCCTCAGTATCACAACAGAAAAAGAAAACAGGTTTCCATTTCAGCAATATCCATCTTGGTTTTTTTCTGTTTGTTACTTTAGTTTATGGTGTCTTAACCAGGAAGCCATTGCCAGTCCTGTGTGCTTCCCTCTCCCAGGCTATGTTTAGGGAGGATGCCAGGTTTAAAAGTGTGACTAAAGCCACGTCTTAAGCAGGGCTCCAGACAGGACAGTGACCCTCGGCTCCAAGCTCTGTATAGAACATTGTCTCTGTGCTAAGTGTCTGATGCCTCCAGTGAGTCCTACCAGAGACCCAGCAGGTCAGAACCCTAACGAGAGCATCCACAAATAAGAGTCGATCAGGAGTCCCTAGCATTGTTTCATAGATACATGGCTGTCACAACCAGGTAAAAACTCTGAACTCAGCTATGTACCCAGAGAGACTTCTAGAAAAGGAAATGAGGGGAGGGGACAGGAGGGGAAGAGAAAGAGGAGAAGAGGAGTTAGAAAGATGCCAACATGGTGGCCATCTTGCATAGCTCCTAACGTTCCAAAATGTGATTTGCCTGAGTTAATGGCAGAGTCAGCTTTGTGGAGGGTAGCAAGGAACAGCAAAATAAAAACAAGTCTCTTTAGGAATTGTTGGACTTTCTTTTAACATCAAAATGGTTTCTAGTCTGAACCTTCATAGTCCAAGCTGCCAAATGTAATTTAAGGTTCCCTGTTCCTACCTGTGGGCTTGTGCCATAATAAACTAAAATTCAGAACGTCCGGCAAGAGAAGGAAGTCGTTCAGTCATAGCAAATTAAATTCTGTTCCTGAGGTGTTGTGTACCAAGGCCGGAAATTGAATGAGGACATTTGAAAGATATTTCGAGCGACGGGGTTTGAGACAAAGTCTTTTTTATTAACCCTCATGTGGCCAGAACTTTGCCCCACCCTCTGAACAGCTACCAAAGCTTTGCCTACCATATGTTCTTTGCAGAATTATACTTTTGAACAATAGCTGTTCTCAGATGTGGCTCTGGCTTAAACAGATTAGATCTACATGGTTTGTACTTAATCACATTGCCAAATGTGGGGCACCTGTTGTTACATACCTTTAGCTGGTTTTGCAAACAGGCCAC
Source organism: Chionomys nivalis (assembly GCF_950005125.1). Lineage (NCBI taxonomy): Eukaryota > Metazoa > Chordata > Mammalia > Rodentia > Cricetidae > Chionomys > Chionomys nivalis. The sequence continues at coordinate 13,093,065 of NC_080099.1, forward strand.
CAGTGCCCTCTACGCCCCTGTACTGCAAGGTTTGTGAGGTGTCCCTCCATCCAGCGTGGGCCCTCTTGATTCACCTGCTCTGGGAAGTGAGACTTCACTGAAGTCCCAATGTGCATGGATAGGGTCCTCAGGAACCTTGGATGTCTGGAAGAGTTGGAAGCAAGGTTCACTGGAGATTGCAGATTCTGGGCTGTGGGACCACAGAGTAAGGCCCAATGAGGTCAGGTCTACATGTGCCCAGATAGCATGCAGATGGAGACAAACTTCCCTGAAACATGCATTCTCCAGATAGGACATATCTCCCAACACCCCACCTTAGTGCCTGCATCCATACCTTGCTCTCTCTCATTTCCAACTCCCCACCCACACACACCTACTCCCAAAACCTACTCTAGACTTCAAGAAAGGGGAGGGGCTAGTGCCAGCCATTTATATTTTGGAGATACTTACAATGTAACTTTTACTTTTGCTATGAAAGGGAAGGTTGCAGCCCAAGAAAGATCCCTTGGGTATTTACCAGAAGGCGGGGGTTGTATTTTTCAAGAAACCTTTTTGTCCTTGCTGTAGGAATCACAGGACTCGTCTTTATAATCTAGATCGTGAGTATTTCACCTGAACATCCCCGCAGGGCCACACTCACCCCTTGTGGCGCCCTCTGCCCTTGGCCTGATGATGTATATGAGACCATTCAGGTCAGCCCACTATACACAAGAGAGGATTTCCTTGGGTTTTGCTGGGGAGGATCCTGGAAGTTTAATGCTGAAGCAGTTGAAAGGATATATGCCCCAGTTCCATTCCTTAGGAACTCCATGCAGTTGGACGGACTGTGAACCTTCTCTGACCTGCCTTTCTTAACCTATCAAAGGCAAACAGCATCAACCGTATAGGATTACAGCGCTAAACAGAGTGCTCTGTACCATGCCTGGAGGGGGTAGGCAGTAAGCCAGAGCTCCTCCAAGATCTTACTTTGGATGGGAAAGACTAAGGAACACATGAAAGAAAACTGAAGGAGAAAAATAAGCTAGAAGCTGGGCCTCGGGAACTTGGGACAAAGATACTGCTTCTGCCTGTCCCAGATTGACCAAGTGTCCTCCTATTGGGGCTCCTCGGGAGAGGAGAACTATTTGAAGGAGTGGGTGGAGTTCAAGTTCTATATTCCTGAGTAGAGACAGGAGCTCCAGGCAGGAAAAGGTTAAAATATTCTACACAGGGTGACAACATAGAGGTGGTTAGTTGTCAAACTTAACAAACCGAGTTTGTTAGGGTCCCACATAGTAGGAAGAATTGACTTTCCAAAGCTGTCCTTCCTATACCTGTAAACCATTGCATAGACTGCAAGAAAAAAAATGTTTCTCTCTCTCTCACACACACACACATTTTTTAAAGGCCCTAAGCAGAGCACAGCACGTCTACATCCAGTGTGCCCTACTTACACACACATTTATTATCCACTTGTCACATCTCGCAATGGGAACCAGCAGAGACACTCTGAGCAGAGAAAAATGGCAGCAGATTGTCTGACAGGTAAGGAGACAGAGTGTGGAGGAGCAGATGAGTCGCCAGACCCAGCTCCCAGGCCAAGGAGAGACAGAGACTATGGGCCATTCTCCCTTGCTCCTCCACAGCGTTTCCCAGAGCTGCACTAAGATCTAGATTTTAGCCAATGTTCCAAATCTTGCCCCTTCAGAAGGTAGTGAGCTATGTTCAGTGCATTTAAAGAAGCCAGTTGAGAAGCTATGATGTGATGGCCATGGCCCCCAGTACATGCAAATATCCCTCACCCTTTATTTCCATTTGGTTCTCAATAGTACAAGAAGGGCCCGTGTTATTAGGCCCATTTTACAGAGGAGAAAAATGAGGCCTCAAATGGCTGAGACTTTCCCAGTCTTAGAGAACTCGAGAATGGTGATCTGAAATTGACTCTGAGGCTTCTGTCCTGAAGTACAAATCCCTCCCTCCAGATATTTCCAAGCATAGTACTTGGCGTGCTGGGTCTGTGCGAGGCCACTGGGGTTATGGCAGGGACACAGCTTCCCACCTCTAAGCAGTGTGTGTTTGGTGTTCAGGATTCACATTCTCCAGGGAACCCCTCACCAGGCAAGTGTTAAACTTTCACTTCTTCACCATCTACCCCAGGTACTCAGCATCCTCAGACTACCCAGGGTCCTTGGTGACCCCTTTCATGAGCCAAACATGTCCCTCTCCCTCACATCACAAGCCCCCCCCCCGGGATTCTGGGCCCTCAGTGTCCCACCGAGAGCCCTCTGGTGCACCTCTAAGATGGCATTCTCCTAACAGAGCCAGCTCTTTCACACTGTGCCTTCTCCATCCAACACAGCTCTGCCTTAAGCACTTCATAGTAGGCTTAGACTGAAGATAAGCAACCACGCTTTCCATTCTCTCTGTTGCTCCATCCGATGCAGGGCAGGTGAGCTCCTAAGACAGAGTCTAGACTACAGTCCTAGCAAGTGGGCAGATAGCTCGTGGGAGTGTCAACATCACACATACACTGTAGATAGTGTATCCCCTATGTGATGAGCACCCTGAGGACCTGGCCCTTGAAGTGACCTTTATGGGTTCTAAGGACTTAAATAAGCACAGAGAGGGAGCTGCCTTCTAGGCAGGGGCAATTACAATGTGCAAAGAGCAAAGGTGGTAGATGACCTCTGTGGAGATAGGGTCCCTGGGGAGAGGAGAGAAGACTGCTTAGTCCAATCCCCTCCCCTAAATGACCAGCACAGCTCCATGCCTTTGGCTCCCTGGTTCTGGCTTTTTTTTTTTTTTTTTTTTTTTTTTTGGATTTTTTTGAGACAGGGTTTCTCTGTAGCTTTTGGTTCCTGTCCTGGAACTAGCTCTTGTAGACCAGGCTGGCCTTGAACTCAGAGATCCGCCTGCCTCTGCCTCCCGAGTGCTGGGATTAAAGGCGTGCACCACCACCACCTGGCCCTGGTTTCTTTTGAGGAGCCAAATCCTTGCAGACGCATTGCATCTGGTGGAGGAGCAAGGTGCAGAGTGAACTCTTCTGCCTCTTCTGGTGGTGGGACGGGGCAGAATGTGATTCTCATTGTTCCTCTGAAAGTGATGCCAGGGTTTAGGCCCTTGATAAAGGAATCTAGAGGACCAAGGAGGAAGGGGGGTAACCAGGGAGAATGTTCTGGTATCCAAAATCTCTCCAACCTTCTGGTGTGAGGAGGGAGGAATTACCTTTCAAACTTATGACAGCTTCTCTGAAGTCGCCCCCACCCCTCAGTCTCTGAGGAAACCCTCCAAGGTGATCAGACCTCTAGATAATTTGTCTCCACATGTAAGCCCCTGGAACCTGTGGGCTGACTTCAAAGTTCTAGAATACATCCTCACATTCCTTCCTAGCTTAGAAATTCTCACGAGAGCTTCCCCATCCTCTCTGCCCGCTCCTCTCGCTCTTTTCCTCACCGTGGAGTTCGTGAAAGCTCACCTTGCGGCCACACACTCAGTTACCTTCCGCACTGGAAGGAATTCCCGAAGTCAGGCATTTGCTGGAGCCCAAGGCAAGGCAGAGTTGGGAATCCATTTAGCTGGGTTAGTGGGATGTGTTTGCACGGATTTCTGTTCTCTACAGTTACTGCCAACACTTAACCAATTGAGTTCCTCCTCAAACACTCTGACACACTGAATCAACTCACTGAGGTCATCAAACAAAGGAACAAGGCCAACCCGGTGACTCAGAGCATGGGACTACAAGTGGGTGTCAGTAGTCTCCAAAATGCCCCCAAATCTTACAATTCATAGGCAAAAGGATATTTCATATTTACCCCATATTTGATAATCATCCTGCATGTGTCTAAGATCCTACCAGTATCTAGTTTTGAACCTGAGAGGTGTCTTCAATCATAACCATACTGGAGTTTAATCCATACTGGAGGAAGAGACCATATTATCTTTTCAATTATCTTCTAAGTGCTGCTTTAAATTCTTTCTGTGTTAAATTATATTACAAAATTCCCATAGAAAAGATAATTAAAAATTATGTGCACACATTTGCTACCTGCCATTTGCCAAGCGGCTAATTAGTGGAAATGTGATTTTCATGAATTCTGTGATGTTTGCAGTATCTGCCAACTTTTTTGTAATTTGTTGCCATTACTTCTTTGATTCAAAATAAACATTCATTTTCATACCTAATTTTATATTCACAATTTAAAAGATTCCCAAACCTGGTCCCACCTGGCCCTTTCTCTTCAGTGACTGCCCCATCTGCCCTCCCCCACCAGCATTGACAGCTCCCTAGATTAATATTATCTTTGAGAGTGAACTAATGTGCTCTCGGCCCAGACTGGGAGTGTAAGCTTTCTGAAGGCATGCCCCTGCCTCAGCACACCACAGATAGTCCTTTATCATTGGTGACGATAAGTCACAGCAGACCATGGGGGGAGTGCTATGGTAATTCCCCAAACAGGTGGCCCTGGGCAGCCTCCCGGCTTTTGGGTGTTTTATAGTCAGCTTGCCCAGCCCCAAAGCTTCCCCAGGAAGACAGTGCACTGCCAAAAGCATGCGCTTTCTGGCCAATAAAATTCCAGCATGTGCTCTTTTTACTGAAGTAAAAAGACCCTTCTTATGGCCAAGGTCAGACAAGGTTAACAAGTTAAAAGTTGAGCTTGGGCCCTGACAAAAGTCACATTGAAGAGGACATAGAGGTAGTTACTGGACCTTTCCTTGGCTGTTTCTCCATCCCAGCATGCCTTCACTTCTTCCTGAGTGGCTCCCTTAGTCGCCTGGCTTTCCGCCTCCCTTCACAACCCTGTCATCCTTACTTCCCTTCTAGAACTTCTGTGGGGTGTGTGTAATGTCAGCCCTCTGCCTCTTCTGTGTTCTCAATCCAAGCACACACAAGTAACTGGGTCCCTGCGTATAGGAGTTCTAGGAGATGAGTCAGGGAGCAGCAGGAGTCTTTGTTCACTTAGAAGTAGAGGCATTCGTAAGACCATAATCAGCATTTCCTATAGTCTGCCCTGAAAACGTTATAAACCTGTTGATTGTTGCCCACCAGTCCCAAGGGTGTTTGGTCGAATGCCTTTATCTCCCCTGGTGCTGTTGAGTGTCTCTTACAGTTTGATATCAAATGCCCTCCATACGTTCACGTGTTGCAGTATGCCTCCTGATTTGTGGCACTGGGTTCTAGAGTTAACTGGGGATAAGGAGGTCACTAAAGCAAACTGACGAAGGGTCCCTGGCCTCTTCCTGGTCCTTCTACTTCCAGACTGCCATGAAGGGAGTAGCCTCTGCCACCCCCATAACGATCACCTCCCTTCAGACTCAGAGCAAAAGAGCTAAGCAAACTTGAACTGGAGCCTCTGAAACTGTGTCCCCAAGTAAAAATGTCTGCTTTTCAGTGACAAAAGTAAAAAATCTTTAGGACGTGAAGTCATTCATATAAAGAAATGCTTCGTTAACAAAGCAGTAACCTATAGAAGAGATTCCTATACCAGGAGAGTCAGATAATCAGGTCCAGGGTGAGCAGGCTCCTTCTACCATGCTTAGTGAGCAGCTGTCTCCTATTGACAAGTCCTGGGTCCTTTTCAGGGTCCTCCCTGCCACAGAGACTCTTCTTCCCCGTACAAGCCCATGACATGGGGACTGTCACCATTGTTATAGCAGGAGACACAGCTCTGAAGTCCCACAAACAGCCTGAGGGGTTCCTTTACTCTTTTAGAGACCGCATTGGAAAAAGGGGTTTTAAGATGAGCTGGCATGAAGCAGACTTGGAATTTATTAATATAGATCATTTTTAATATAGATCTTTAAGCACAGGGGTTAATAGAGAGGTGCTGGGGAAAAGACACTCCTGGGTGCTTGGGTGCAGGTTTCTCAGATCAAGTCTAAGTGATGACCATATATAAAATTTTGTGAGCTTTGGGGACTTGGTTGCTTAATGGTTGCTAAGAGATCCTCTCTCTCTCTCTCTCTCTCTCTCTCTCTCTCTCTCTCTCTCTCTCTCTCTCTCTCTCCCTTGCTTCCTCCCTCCCTCTTTTCAATGGTTGGAACTACAAGGAAGTCCCTAAAGTGCCGTGGGTGTGACTGATCTTATGAGACTAAATCAGAAGTCACTAGGATTGCACAAGGGCACATCCTGTGTTGTACACATGGCTTCTGGTGAGGAGAAGTGTCAGGTTTGGCTTGCAGCTGGAAAGGGAGGAAGGCCTGAAGCACACATGTTGGTAACCATGTTGAACTCTGCCGGTGGGGCTTCACCCGCATTCTAGGGAGAGAGGTTCCTGTCTGTTCCTTTCTGTTCCCCTGTTCACATCATTTTCTTCAGGTTGCTTCAGCCAGCTCTAACAACTTCAGGCTGCTCTCTGGGCCTCATGTCTGTCCCACCTCTCACCTTCACCACCTCAGTCTCTGTATAATAAAGCTCCCAGGGGCTCCAAGATTCTCCCTTCCCTCCAGACCTAAGTCCCACCTGATGCTAAGTGACAGGAACAAGACAAAGATGTCTCCAACACCTGGTGCACTGACCCCATCAGTTACCTTGGTAAGGGTACCCTCAAATCCCAAAGACAGTTACCTTGGTAAGGAGTACCCCCAAATCCCAGAGTTTTCTGAGAAGGATAAGGTCTGGAAAACTCCCATTGTTCTGAGTTCATGGCTGACTTCCCTAGGGAAGGGCTGGGGAATGGACGATGACACAACATGGCATACTGCAGTATGGTAGACAAGCTAGGAGCAGACAAGGGGACTGTGTTGTCCGTCTTTCTGGTTAGACTTTCTTTGGACAGCCAACTCCCAAATAATGACACATAGACCTATTATTAATTATGAGTTATGACTTTTAGCTTTGGCTTGTTGCCACCTAGCTTTTATAACTTTAATTAACCTGCTTCTACTAATCTATGTTCTGCCACGTGACCCTCTGCCTCTCCTCCGTTCCATATATACTACTCCCTCTGTGTCTAGCTGGCATCTCTTGCAGCTAGATTCATCCCCGAGTGCCTCTCTTTCCGGAAGTCCCAGCTAACCTCTCCTGCCTAGCTAATTGGCTGTTCACCTTTTTATTAAACCAACCACAGTGACACCTCTTCTCACAGTGTAAACAAACATCCCGAAACAAGGCTGGGTTTGGGGAGGCGTGTTTGTTTACGATGGTGATGATTAGTGCATGCATGTGTGTGCGAGCATTGCATACATGTAGATTAACATCGAGTGTCTTCTATCTCACTCCACCTTATTTTTTGAGACGGGGACTCTGAATCTGGGGCTCATGGATTGGCTACACTAGTTGGCCAGCAAGCTCCGGGAATCCTTTTCTGTCCTAACCTCCAGCACTACAGTTACAATGAGAGACTTGTGATGTTGCTACTGTGACCTTGGCTGCCTCCTCTGCAGAGCAAGGGCAGCAGTGATGGAGGGAGCAGGGAGAGCTGAGAGCGGTGGCCAGCCCAAGGTCAGCGCTCGCCAACGTGTCCTGTGTCCTCGTTATTGCTCTAGCTGCTCAAAAGTGCTTTGGGAATGATAGTTTCTGTCTTTCTGAGTTGGGGGTGATGGCGTTTGGTAAAATTCAGAGTCTGGCAGCAGGACTGACTGAAGACAGGTCAACAGCCTAGAGGACTCAACTGGCACATTGTAGTGCCGCAGTCCAGCGACATGGGAGTCTACAGCACTCTGCAGTGCCGAGATTGCAGGGCCCTCACTTGAACAGAAGCACTGCCTGTGTCCTGTGGGTTTTGACTTCTGAACAGCTCCCTTTTAACTGGTGATCAATTCCTGGCATTAACTTTGGTTTGGGACTATCATTTAGCAAGAATTTCAAACAGGCAATCTGGGGCATAGCCACCATTCCTTTAGCTTAACATCTGTGCTTCATCACTCGAAGGCTAAGTGAGCAACCACCCTGTAGATGGCATACTGGGGAAGCTGAGCTAAAACAGCTAAAATCTACCCTCAGGGCTCGCTACCTGCTTTCCCTACTGTGGAACTGACAGCTGAGGGATCAGGCTGCTATAAATTGCACTTATGTAGCCTAAACAAGCCTCAAACTCATCATCCTCCTGCCTCAGCCTCTTGAGTGCTGGGGATCCTCAGGAAATGAGCTGTCAACAGCTGCTGTCAAATCCTTTCGGTGCCGAGCAAATGCTCAGTCAGCATGACTTCCCTCCTCCCCCCAGATGTTCCCAGAGCCTAATTACTGCGTGTCAGCGAGGGGTCTGAGCAGAAGACTGGCAGGTGGGATGGGACAAAGCAAGCTTGTTGCCTCCTTTGGGTTAGGAGAAGACGGCAGAAAGCTGAGACTTCTGCTCAGAGGTCAGGGTCTCTGACATTCTCCCAGGTGACCACGCGAGTCCCATGATAACCCAGTCTGTATTCGGATGCACCCTTGTGCTAGCTGCTGCCCTGGACCACTCGCCCCATGTCCTTCCCGTGTTAGGTTTTGGTTTTCCTTTCCATACTTCTCTCCATGAACATGTTATATGTGTGACCGCTCAGCTGCCTTTCCTACTAAAATGCACATTCCTATTACACAGACTGTTTTGTTCCCTGCTGGCATCATGTCTCCACTCTGCAAATTACTGCTGAGTTTGACCTTGGCCACATCATTCAGCTCCCTAGACTCCCTTGGGCCACTTTGATAATGAAATGCACCAATAAGAAAGCAACGCTGGGCACTGTGCCTGGTGCACCCGAAGTTCTCAATCCTCACTGTCATTTGATGAATTATTTTCTAGATTGTGGTCTCCCCAGGATCAGCTGTGTGGAAAAGCTGTGTTGCTGTTCAGGGACTTAGTTCATCCTGAGCGGAGCTAGAAATAGCAAACGGTGCTAATTAGGGACTGTGAAATTGCTGCTTACCTTCCCAAAGCCAGTGAACTCAAGATCTCTCAGAGAGACCCTGCTTCTCAAATATGACTGCATGCTGGAGTCCACAGGGAATGCTTAACAATTATTGATGCCTGGATCTCACCCCAGAGACTCTGATGTCGCAGGTGGCCTGGAGAGGAGGACTTTCTTTTCTTAATTCCCCAGGTACTTTTAACCTGCAGCAAGTTTGAGAGTCCCTGCTCCACAGATTTCTGCTTGAAAGTTAGTGAGACAAACATTATTTATTTATGGCCTTGGCAGTTCCTGGATCTTCCTAAAGAGACGTTTTCCAGAAGCATGGCTCGTTAAAAACTCATCGCTGTGGTCCAGCAGGCGCCCTCTCCTGAGAGACTGCTGTCGAAGCAGGCTCAGCTGGAGAGTGTGCAAGTACCGTATCCAGTCGCGGGCCAGCCTGGGCTACATGGCAAGACCCTCCCTCGAGAGAGGAAGAGGAAGAGCAGGAGAGCTGTCGACTAATGCAGAGTCAAAGGATGCTAGCAGAGAGAACTTGGGAGGCTCCGGCAGCACAAGCAAGTGGGGAAACTGAGGCTAGAAAAGCCGCTCTACACCACCTCTGTCTCTCAACATCCCAGCCATTTACCTCACAGGCAATGGCCAATCGGCAAGATGGTGGCTGCTTTTTCTAATAATCTTTGAATAAACATTTTGTCCTGTCTTTAAACTGAAGAGAACTCAGAGTTCTGGATTTGGACATTATGAAGAGAAGGCACAAAGCAGTTATCGGTGTCAGTAAACTCTAGTTGAATTAGAAGACAAGCATGTTTCAGTAAAGTGCTTTCTAGAAATCAGCCTAACGCCATGTTCCGCGCTGTCATGCATTTAAGAGCAAGGGGAAGTGTGTTATGCTAAATGAATCTAGCCAGTCCTGTCTGGGTCCACTTAATAAGAGGACCCTAGAGGTGTCAAGCTCACAGACAGGAAAGGTGCTCACCGGGAGTGGAGGGAAAGTGCATGGGGAATTGTCATGGGGACAGAGTTTCAGACGGGAGGAACCCTGGAGCTGAACTACGGTGCTTTGACGACTTTGCTGACATTTAATGCTGCTAAGCTGCACACCTAACAATGGTGGAGAGGGGGAATTCTGTGGTGTGCATATAGCCTACCCCAGTTAAATATCCTCTTTTAAAATGCTATTCTATCACCCGGGTTATGACACGTATGTGTAATCCCAGCAATTGAGAGGTTAAAACAAGTCACAAGACCTTGTCTCCAAAAAAAAAGGGAAGGGGGTGTAGAGATGGGTTGGTGGCTAAAAGCAGGTGAGAAAAATCCTGGTTCTCAAATATGACTGCACATTGGAATCCCTTGGGGACTCGTAACAATGATTGACTTCTCAGTCTCACCCTAGAGAGTCTCGCGTCATTGACGTGGCAGGTGATCTGAAGAGCAAGGGTTTTTTTGTTGTTTAAACTCTGTGTGGTTCTAACCTATAGCAGGTTTGAGAGCCACAAACCCTGGAAAGATGCCTGGTGTGGCCACATGTGACTGTAACCCCAGAGCTCTAGCAACGGTCCAGGGTCTTGGACCTGACTGGGACAGTGAGGGATTGAAGAAATGACAGACATGAGCACAGGGGCATGGCTGAGGTCAGGTGCCCTGGGCTGTTAGAGAAGCTGCTGCACCCCGGAAGCGTAACACATTCGTTATACAGAGTAGAACAGGGAAGTGGGGTTATTGACCAAAGAGGTGGGGTTAATACATACAGATAAACAAGGGGGCAGGGTTTATGCTATACAGCTGGATCAAGGATACAGATTTAGCTAACCACAGTGGGAGCAATCTCTGTGGGTGGGCAGCCTTCAAGCCGTACACATCTGCGGGGATGGGGGCTATGGCAGACACATTTTATGCATACACTGTCAACATTCACGTGAACCAGAAGGCTCCATGACCCCTCTGAGCCTCACCCAAAGTATGGTGGCAGGCTTTGCCATTTCCCACGGGACTGAGGCTAGGGCCCTTGCCATGGCACCACACATTCACTCAGGACATCCTCCACTCTATGCGGGCAGAGAGGAGGGTCTCAGGGGCCAGCTGGCTACTAACCCAGCTCCAGGTTCCGTAAGAGATCCTGTCTCAAGAGACAAAGAATGCTACCAACAGACACTGCATCCAATCCAGTTCTGATCTCTAATGGCTGCCACATGAGAAGCCACCACTGTGCATCCCCACCAGCGCAGACCAACCCGCTCTAGCTGCGATGCTTTCCTTGTCAAGACTGTAGCCCCCGCTGCCTCCATCTCTCTCCTCTGCCTCATTGGGCTTCCACCTCTCCTCAAATGGTTGCTTTTGTGCTATATGTGTGTGTGTGTGTGTGTTTGTACTATATGTAGTCTAGCTTCCACGTTTGAGTGAAAACGTGCAGTATTTCGTTATTCTTACCTCCTTTTAGATCTCATTCTCCTCCTTCACTGTCTCCCTGTGCTTCCGTGTCTCATAGATGTAGATATTTAAATCTTCCATGTCATATAGATGTAGATATTTAAATCTGCATTCCACATAGGAGGGAAGCGGTATTTGTCTTTCTGTGACTCCCTTATTCCATTTACATGATGATCCCTAGTTCATCCATTTTGCTGAAAATGATTTTGTGTGTGTGTACACGAGATACAGAGAGCTGCACCAGCAGAAACCAGAGAACAATGTTGTTCCATAAGCACCACCCACTCTGTTTTCTGGTTTTTTGCTTTTGAGACAGGGTTTCTCAGTGGCCTGGAGGTCACCGTGCAGGCTGGGTTGTCTGGCCAAAGAGCCCCGAGGATCCACCTGTCTCCAGCCTCCCCAGTGCTGGGGATACAGCTGTGTGGCTCCAGTTTTCATGTCGGTTCTGGGAATTAAACTTGTGTCCTCGTGTTATGTCCTCATGCTCACGCGTCAAGCACTTCACTATCCGATCCGTCTCTCCAGCCCTAATTTTATTCTTCTTTATGGCTGAGGCTATCACATTGTCTTTTAGTTTGCCTGCTGATGGCCATCGAGGCTGGTTCCATCTAGGCTGGCTTCCTGGCTATCGTGAGTAGTGCAGCATGTAAACCCGATGTGAGTATCTCTCTAGCATGCTGACTCGGATCTGTGCAGATATATTCCTGCCCAGGAATGTGCGTGTGCTGTTAGTTCAGAAGGGTTCTAGCATGCTTCAGATGACTGCTAGCACAAACACGAATCACACCTTCAGAACGAGAAGGCTGTGGACAAGGAGGCCATAGATTTCTGCCTAAGCAGGGCTGCTGGGTGTGTGCTGCTCTTCTAAGTGATCTTTCGATGAGGACCCACAGCAAAGACTTAACCTCTGAAATGGGTCCGTCTGCTGCTGCGTTGAGGAAGTCCCCCTAGCCTGTTAGCAAAGCTAGTCATGGGTTCCCAGTCAGGCCAGGGTTAGAGATCAATGAGAGTGCTCAGCCTAAATGATGCTTCTGTTTCACTTCTTGTAGTGCCAAAGGGCACTCACTTCAAAAGAAGGGGCAGAGAGAATGTAAGAGCCAGAGGGTGGGGAGGGGTGCCGTGAAATGCTGTCTTCTGCATATGGCCTGACCATGACACACGTGAACTCACTGCAGCCAGGGTTACCTAGACAACGAGATCTGCACAAGATAGGGCCTATCAACATCCTTTCACAAATATGGGGGCGGGGCTCACGCTTTTGGTTAAGGTGCTGAGAGAGGGGAGACATTTTCTTCAGTGATATGGCCGTTAATAAATTGTCTATGCTCCAATAAATAACTCAACACTTGCTCATGCAAGCATCCCTGATTAAACTCAGTGGGCCATTAAAAAGAAGACATGAAAAAGTAGGGAGGAGACTTGGAAGAAGTGGAAGAGTGGGTGAGAGGGAAATAGGGAGTAAAATGAACAAAATAATATATAACACACATAGTATATATGTGAAATTGTGTACAAATTTAAAAAATACATTTAAAGGAAGCAGAAGTGAGGAGAGGCGAGGCGGCAGCAAGATGAATCAGTGACTAGCTGCTCACTGTCAAGTCTAGTTGCCTGAGTTCAATCTCTGGAACCTACATGGTCGGAGAGAACTGATACCCCAAAGTTACACTTCGTTGTTTTAAAGACAAAGTATTAAGAGAGTTGCTGGCCCAAGAGAGCCCCCCCCCCCAGGCAGGTGACATCAGGATCAGCTTGTAGAGTTGAGAAATGGAATCTACATTTAATCAATCAAGGCCTCCAGGTGATTTGGGTGTACCCCAGAGCCTGAGAAGCCTTGCTTCAGGCCATCCACTAAAAGCGCAGTATTGCACGCCTTCTTGAGGCTGTCCATTCTGTGTTTGGATTCTGTACCTGTCCTGAGAGCCCAGTGACTTGACCTTTCTGGGCCTGTGTCCTTCCTGAGATGACTGTTAGGAGAGCCCTTACTCTCAAATGGCATTGTGAGCACAGAGAGAGTTGATCCATATAGAGCAGTTAGAACATGAGTTGACGGAACTGGATCGCCATTAGCGAATGTTACCAGAGCACAGATGTCACACTCAGCTCCAGCCCCCCTGTGCACCTCAGACAAGCAGCTGCTCAGATGGCTCCTGTGAACCCAAGCCCTGCAAGGATCACAGCATCTCCTCCACGTCCATATCCGCCACAGCCCGTTGCCACCACCCCCCAACCCTGAGGCTGAAAGTGACACCTCTCTTGGGGTTTGACCTAGTTTCTCCTCCTAGATCTCCCGGGAACACGTGCATGCCCCCAGCCTCCCAAGGAAGTGTGTTCAGGGCTCTCTGGCCTCCTTCACTCCTGAAGTGCAGTTTAACTCTTGCCTGTGCCTGTTCCCTGGTGGCACGTGTCTCCAGGGCAGTCCCTGTATATAGATACCAACCAGGTAGGACCTGGGTAGGCTATTCCACTTCCAAGAAGAGTTACATCTCAAGGCTGGGGTGGGAGAGGCTGGGGAGATGACTCCGTGGATAAACTGCTTGCTAGACATGTATGAAGATCTGAGTTCGGATGCCCAGCACTCATGTCAAGAAGCCCGGTATAGCAGCATGCAGCTCTAAGTCAGTCCAGTGCCTTTAAGGGTCTCGTGGCCAGATGGCCTAGCACACTTGGTGAGTTTTGGGTTCACTGAGAAATCTGTCTCACAAAACAAAATGAAAATCAAGAGAGGAAGACACCTGACATCAACCGCTGCCTACACACACAACACAGAGAGAGAGAGAGAGGCTGGGGGAGGATTCTATAGAACACTGACTTGAGGCTGGACACAGCATATGTCCCATATCCGTAGTAACCATGGTGATTTCCTGGTCATCCTTTTCATATTAATATTTCATCATTCTCACCACATGATACTCTCTATATCTCCCCTGGGAAATGACCCATGTTGGGTTCCCAGAATGCATTCTGGAAACTTCTGAGGAAGAGAAGCCATTAGAACCCCTTACATCCTGGCCTGGGAATGGTGGCCACATTAAACATCCACTCAGGAGGAGAAACAACCCTTCCTGCCAACATGCACACGCATGCATATGCACACATAGTGGAGGTGACTAAGGTTTTATTCATGGAGTAGAGTCCTACTCTCACCTGTAAGGGATTAGTGGCCACCTGTCATTAAAGGGTTTGGTAGGCTGGAGCAGGGGAGACATGGAGGGGCGGGCAGGGAGGCAGACCTGGTACCCACCTGCCCAGTGTAGCTTGCTGGGGTAGTGACAGCCCCTGCTGCTAGTAATATGGATCTAAACTACTCTGAGTCCCTACACAGGCAGCAGGGAGGGCTGCCCCCGCTCCCCGTGGGAAGGGAACACTCAGAGCTTTAATTATACCTCCTGTCTAGATCATCCGGGGCCACAATTACACTCTGTGCAGGGCAGCTGCTGCTAGATCACTTCCCGAACACTTTGAAGCCATTGAAAGCAAAACCTTCTATGGATTCTATATAAAAAGGCAGCAAAATAGCCTGGTGGGAACAGCTGCAGGACAGACTGTATCCAGCTACCATCCCTGCTCCCCCATTGTGCCTCTGGAGTCCTTCTTGGCCATCAAAGGAAGGGAGAGCAGCGGGTGAGACCATCTGAAGCATCACCAGCCCTGCCCTCTGTATACCACGAGGGGGTCAGGGAGAACTGCCTGAGCATGGGGGCTGCTAATCTTCTCGGAGCAGCGGTGCTTCACAGTCTTATGGAAATTCCTGCCTGTGACCCCTGCCTGCAGACAGTGCCCACTTGTACACTATGCGTGAGCTGCCTCTCAGTGCACATCCCCTGCACCCAGGAAGACAACTCGAGCCCTGATGACTGGCTTCATACTGATGGAGCCACAGGCAGCGCAGAGGCCAGTGGAGGGCCTCCCTCTCAGTGATTTATGAGCCCTTCTGCTGACAAATCAAGCCCCAAGCCTAGATGGTTGTAGGTTTTCTTTTCCTAGGAAATTCTGAGTGTCACTCCAACCTACTCAACCATCACTCCTCTTTTGGATTCAAAGCATCAGTATGATGTCATGAACTACTCCACCCCAGGCTTCCTCCAATCACTTCACTAGGGTTTGTCCAGACAGGATTCCCTGGCCCCAGTGTTCAGCCCCTAGACCCAGGAGTGGAGCCCGTTTGCTCCAGGCCTTCTCTTGGTATAGAGCTTAGGATACACACTGACTTCCCAAATCCTCTGTGTCCAGGAGCTTCTCAATACACCCCTATTTATCTTTTTTTGTAAAGACCTTGGAGGGCCAGCATCCATAAGGAAATAACTGTAGTGAAGTTATCGCTAATCCAGTGGGTTGTTTTCCTTGAAAAGTAACGAACTGTCTCAGCTTGTATCACAATCTAGTTCAAAATTGTGACCTATGAGCAATCTTGCCCTGTGAGCAGGTGTTTCAGAAGGAAGTTCTATGTCCTCCGTTTTCTCCAGCCCTAGGCTCTACAGTAAGGTGGATTACTTCCAGAACATTCAATCCAAGCCTGCCTATCGACTTCTCTGTGACAACTCTCAAGCTACCTCTGACAGTCCCACCCTCTGGTTAGATAAACAAATCCAAGCCATTTTTGCTCTGTAACCGAGCCACACAGAAGTGAAGAGCTCCGAACGCTTTGGCTTGTCCCTGTGATTTATAGAATTACAGGAAGCTACTGTATACACGACAAGGTGTCCTGTTCTAAGTGCAGAGAGTCAGACTCAAAAGGCCACAAACTGGTTTCACTTCTATGGTATCGTGTTTGAAGTAAGTCCAGGAGACGGCTGGTGCGTGAAGCATGCTTGTAATATCAGCACTCGGGAGGCAGAGGCCGCAGATTCAAGAGTTGGAGGCTGGGGCTGAGGTGGTTAAGAGAATGTGGATTCGGTTCCCAACAGGTGGCTCACAACTGTCTGGAACTCCAGTTCTTGGGGAGTCTATGCCTTCTTCTAGTTTTCAAGGGCAGCAGGCTCTTACTCAGTGCACATAAATATATATGCAGGCAAATAGTTATGCACATATAAATAAAAAATAAGAATGGGAGTTCAAGGCCAGCCTTCAGAGAGGGCTTCATGGTGAGACTTTGTCAACAAAGTTGAAAAATACAAAAGTTCAGGGGAACAGAAAATAATGGTTGCCGGTGCTTGGGGCTAGAAATGACCAAAAGGAGATGTGATGGAATTGTTGGGGATAACTGAACTGTGAAGACGAGGATGGTAGAGGTTTCCTTGACAAAACTCACAGAAGGGGACTAAAGAGATGGCTCAGTGGTTCAGATCACTGGCTATCCTTCCAGAGGACCCAGTTCAACTCCCAGTACCCACATGGTGGCTTGCACCCCTTTCTCTTTGTAAAGGTCCAGGGATCCCATGTCCTCTTCTGGCCCCTCACAAATGTGGTGCTCCTACATACATGCAGGCAAAACACCCATACCTATAAAATAAAAGTTAGGGGAAGGGGACCCTCATAGAACCGTTACACACTGAAAGGGCAAATTATCCTCTATGAAAATTACGTCTCAATAAGCCTGACTTTTGAAAAGTGGAACTATTATGATAATTATACTCACTATTCCTGGATGCTGTCTAACTGGAGAGCAGAGCCTACTGGGAAGTCCCAGTGCCAAAGTCCCCACTTTAGACAGCAGTACCAAGTCTCTGGAAGTTGTGACCTAGCAGCTAGGCTCCAATGACCTCTCCCTGGATTCGGCTCATTTGGTACAGAACGCAAGGACACACGTCCACAGGTTGGAGTTCAAAGAACACAGATGAGGGGCTGCAATAAGGTGAAATACGGTGCAAAGGTGTGGGACATCCAGGCTTTCTCTGGACACACCACCTTCAAGGAGAGCCTGCCCCGTCTGTCTTCATGGAGACTTCATTGACCAAGCCTGACTGAAATGTATGCAACTGTATAGAAAGGTGGCTGGACCAAGAAATTAAAATATTAAAATAGGTCAGACAAAACTCTCAGTGAGCAGGGCACCTAGGTTCTTCCTGATCTCTTTGTAGAACAAGAACCCCCGAAAATGAGAGGTGCCTTTGTGGTCGGTATTGGACAAGGATAGATCCGAGAATGTCTTTATGGCCAACTCCAAGTCAGAAAGATGCAAGAAAATTAGAGCTGCCATTAGATGCCCTGAATGTGAAGGATTCTAGTTGCCAGGGCCTGACTTGGGGAGGGAAGTAGGAGCCAGGAGCAACCCCCCAAATCTGCACATGACAATATCACAAGCATCTCCCCTCATCCCTCCCTTTATTCTTCCAGTCTTGGGCCTGCTCTTCCATCTTTGCTCTACCAGTGAAGAGGTGTCAGACTCATGCATCAAAAGCTCCTGGGTACCTGGGCTTCCTCATTTTTTTTTTATCTGGTTTAACCTGAGTCTATACTCTTTATATCTAACAAAGAAAAATTTGGATGCCAAACTGGGAGCCACAGCAAATAGCAAGACCAATCCCAAAATTTCCTATGGTTCCCTTAGTCCTAATGTTAACTACAAATGAGTCTGTGCTTTCATTCAGTGACGAACCATTCCAGGAAATCCACACAATCTGGCTTCACTCTCCAGCCCAGTTTCTGAATTACATAGAAGACCAGTTCTATATTGCCTAAATGTATTTCCCTGTCTGTGCATCAAATATTGTCACCATATGCAACTAGGGCTGATCCCAGACTACAAATCATAAACAGTGACCCAAATCATCCAAAATATCTATTCCCCAAGACCAGTGGATCTCTACGTGTGGGCCATGACTCCCTTTGGCAAACTTGTATATCAAAAATATTTACATTGCAATTCATAACAGTAGCACAATGATGGTTAAGAAGTGGCAATGAAAATAATCTTATGGTCTGAGGTCACCACAATATGAGGTACTGTATTAAAGGGCCACAGCATTAGGAAGGTTGAGAATCATTGCTTAAGCTCTGTAGAATCCCCAGGCTCTCCTTGTCCTACAGAAGCCCTGGCTGCCCTGTGACTCAGGGCAGTTTTGGTGGGTGTATCATTTGTCTGTATCTTTAAGGTCTTTCCTGTTCTCATCAGGGATCTGCCTGGTACCTGTTGGGGCAATGTTAATTCCCATCATCAGTACCAATTTCACTGTCTCAATTTCAAATCTTTGGCAACTTCTCAGATTCAGCTACCAGATAAGTATAATTCCAATGTTTTATAACAATGGTTGATGGCAGCAATGAACTTGAGCATGGCTCCTCTTGACTTTTCTCTGTACAGTGTGAGCAGGCTTGGTTATATCAGGGGGTGTGGAAAGCCATTCATTCCAAAATAATGATGCCCTGAATCCTTCCCTTCCACGATGAAGAATCCTCTCATAAGGTCCCACAGCTATGGTCAAGAGAAAAGGAACAAGAACAGGAGGGATTCTGGAAGGAGCTCCACTCTTCTCTGGGAGGAAAACCAAGAGGGCGGGAGGGATGGCAGCTGCAGATCTCTGGCTGATAATATAGAGGACTTTATCTTTTTAGGGTTATCTGTCGGAAGGGTTGGTGACAAAGTGGTACCGTTCTCCACGACTGCTCCTCTCCCCCAACAACTACACAAAAGCCATCGACATGTGGGCAGCTGGCTGCGTCCTAGCTGAGATGCTCACGGGGAAAATGCTCTTCGCTGGTAAGTTACTAACCAAGGCCCCATGCTTCCTTCCCAGTGTTGTTCAAACTGTGTACAAAACACTCCCTGAGCCCCCAAAATGCTAATCATTTGCTGAAATAACTTCTGTGGTTTCTATGATACTTTTTGTAGACATAGTGTTATCATTTCATACAAAAATATTATAAAAGCTCAAATTAGCCTTATGAGCACAGGACTTCTGTAATTAACTAGCCATTTTTGCTGTGGTCTGACACCACCACCTCAGTGAAGTACATGAAGAAACTGGGCATAGATGCTCTGTACACCAGACCGTAGGCCTGACTGTTCTTAATCCAGGAGAACCCATTTTAAGCTCATCCTGTCATGCTGGTTAGCAGCCAACTGTCCGCTGCTCCTTCTAACTCGGCCCTGGGTTGACAGCTTCTACCTCCCTCTCTGGACCAGGTCTCAAGACTTGCTTCTCAGGTTGTTTCCTCGATCTTAGATCCCTCCAACCTCCCCTGGTTCCCACCTGTTGGCACAAAATGATGCTCTTGCTGGCTCTCGGGATTCTAAACCAGCCCCGGTCCCTCTGGCTACAGTGTTGGAGAACCAAGGCTATGCTCAGGCAGACAATGACAGCCAGAGCTTCGTTACCAGGGAGGTAGGAAAGCCAGCAGCTAGTAAGAGTGTCTCTAAGCCCAAGGACATGTCAGAAGAGAAGGGAGAGAGGTCACAGTGGCAGCACCCTGCTCCCAGTTTTCAGTGGGTCCTTAATAAACTCAGAATGTCAATGTCCCTCCCTCAAGTAACGTCTGTCCCCAAAGATCACCAGGGATGATTATGGCATCAGTTTCCCACATGGATTTATGTCCTTGGCTTCTCTGAGAAATTCATATTCCCCAGCTCTAGGAAGCAGTGAAAGCCAGGGCTTACCATACATTTGCCTGAGCTGGCACCCCCTAGTGTGCCAACAGGATGAGTTCCTTTACCAGACATTGTAAGTGTCGGAAGTCATCCTGCTTCTCCAAGGTGTTGATGGAAGAGTCGATGATTCCTGCCCTTTCTCCACTGAATACATCATGAGACCCCACTTGCTGCCTCGAGTAGGACACAGTTGCTTCCTAGTAGGGGTTCACAAATGAGAAGGACTCCCCCAGCTGAGGGCTGTGTGTTACTGATCTCGTGTCACAGAGGAGAGGAGTGGGTTAGAGAGTACCAGCATCTGTCTTTGACTTGATCATGCTGACCTTTTGGTCCCCTAGAAAATGATCTAAAGTGCTCGTCTAGAGAGGATAGCCCGCAAGAGCCTCCTAGAGTCCCTTAGCTGACTTTTTGAGCTCAGGACAGGGAGAGACCAAAGGCCTCTCTTTAAGGGAATTCCCAAAGCTGTGGGCCCTTGAATAGGCACAGTGCTGGATGAACTACTAAGGTGTGATACTCCCCGAGCCATCAGCTGTGGAAGACTGGGACTCTGCAGGAGCCAGTGGACAAAGGGGGGCTCCTGTGCAAGTGAGTGGCCGGGGAGGCCTTTCCAGGAGGGATGAGTATGACTGAGGGTCCACCCTGGCAGAGAGGAGTCAGAAGACCCTTGAGGCTGAGAGGAGGGAAAAACAACCTTACAGCAGGGAGAACTCGCACATTCAGCGCGATGCCTGGCATAGAGCAGGCTCCTGCCCTAGTTAGCATCCTACTGCTGTGAAGAGACACCATGACCAAGGCAATGTAACAAAAGAAAACAAATAATCGGGGCTTGCTTAGTGTCCTAGGGCGAGTCCATGACCAACATCTTGATCTGCAGGCAGCAGGGAGAGAGGCACTGGGTCTGGTGTGGGCTTTTGAATCTCAAAGCCCACCCCCCAGTGACACACCTCCAACAAGGTCACACCTCCTAGTCATTTCCAAAACAGTTCCAATCCCTGGTGACTAAGTATTCAAACTTGAGAGGATGGACTACGGAGGCCATTCCCATTCATACCACCACAGCACTCAATATATAACTATTGAATGAATGAGCAAATGGGTGAGTCACTGCCTGTCTCTATCCTGCCAACCATGTCTCCTTCTGACCTGGCAGAAGCCACCTTCCGCTTGTGCCCACACAGGGAGTGTACTCAGAGGGCCTTCCAGAGCCAACAGTTATTCCCTGAGACTTTCCTGGATGAGATCTCTCTAGCCTTATCATTGTTCCTTCCTCAGCCTAGGAGAGAATGTGCAAAGCTGTAGCCTGGCTGGTCCCCATCTCCTCGGCATCAGCTGACTCAGAACACACGAGATGCCAGATGCTAGTGAAAGAGACGAGCCTCAGATACAAGTAGATACAATACAAGCCTATACCCCTTACTTCCCTGATGACTGAATGACAGAACACTTGGCAGAAACACCTCAAGGAAGCAGCAGTCTGTGTTGACTTAGTGTCACGACGGGGAAGCCTTGATGGCTGAAGTGGCCTAGTCACTGGCAGTGGGAGCTTATTGCACAGCTGATCACGTCTCGGGGTGGACAAGAAGCAGAGAGCTTAGGTCAGAAGCAGGGCTCTAAACCACAAGGTCTTCCCCTAGTGGCCTGTGTCAGCGAAATAAGCCCTAGATCACAAAAGTCCACAATCTCCCAACACAGCACTGCCTGCTGGGGTCTAAGCATTCAAATACATGAGCCCTGGAGGGATGTGTCATGTTCAACCAGAAGAAATCCCTGCTTTTTATATTTAACAGAGCCAGCCACCAAAGACAAGCACTCTGCAGTGGCCACACGGCTAATTTAGTGGTAGAGGGCATATTCGAACCCAAGTCCCTTGGCTCTGAGCCAAGAGCTGCCTGCTACCCCACGGTTCCCTCTCTAGCCAACTGGAGATGCTCTGGAGTGTCCACATACACAGCTGTCCAGAGAAGCAACTTACCCATGTGGCGTTTGTCTCCCCAGGGGCTCATGAGCTGGAACAGATGCAGCTCATCCTAGAGACCATCCCTGTGGTCCGGGAGGAAGACAAGGAAGAGCTCCTCAAGGTGATGCCGTCCTTCGTCAATAGCACCTGGGAGGTGAAGAGGCCACTGCGCAAGCTGCTCCCTGATGTCAACAGTGAAGGTAGGTACCCAAGCCTGCACCGGGGCACCACGCCAAGAGGCTGAGCTCTGGCTTCACCATTTGAGGCAGAGGCAATAGCGTGTGGGCCTCCATACAAAGAGCAGAACATGAGATGAGATTCAGACACCAAGCACCCCTGGCAACTGGTGTTTTTCCTAGCTACAAGCTCAACGAGTTTCTCATTTTAGAACGCTTAGGTGTTTAGGTTTGGGGATTACAGGTTCACAGTCAGTAAGGAATATATAAATATTAAACAGAAGATATCTGAAATTCAAAGAATAAGGTGGCAGCACTTGGATAAAGAACACAATTAACCTGTGTTTTCTGGCCACATGGCAGCTTCCATGCTCCTCGCGTGTCTGCTTCCCTGTTTTCTCTCCCCTGGAGGCTCGATAGAGTACAGAGAATGTATGCATTCTCAGCTTCAGGGATAGAGGGAGGCTCAGTTCCCAGTGACTGACTGTGTCATCATCTTGAACCAGGATCAAGGGAAGGTGGTACACACAGAGATGAGCAAGTGCCACCAACAGGGCACACCGCTGAAGAATGTACCCCAGGAACCCACTTCCTCCAATCAGACCTCGCTTGCTCTCCTAATAGTCTATAGTTATGAGTGCACTTATGGATGGATGGATCCACGGGTAAGGTCAGAGCCCTCCTGATCCAGCCACTTTCCCAAAGGCCTCCCCCTCTGACTATTGCTGCTCTGGGGACCAAGCCTTCAACATCCATCTATGGGGGACAGTTCCAATCCAAACCACAGTGGGGTGGTTGTAGCAGTTAACAGGAACAGTGACATGAGTTTGTAACATGAGCTCAGCAAAGTCCATGGTACAAGAGTTGCTCTGTAGGTCGTGTGTGCTACATCATCAGTGGGTCAATGTACGAGAGTCCTCTGACTGGGAAACTGGATTAAGCATGAGAATTTCTAACCTCAGAAGACAAGGAAGCCCTTCCCAGTTGAGTATGAATGTCAAGGAACACATCCTAGGGACTGCTGAGGGGTTTGGGGGACAAAAGAGAGCCACCAGATGCTGGAAAAGATCAAGGAGCTGAACTGGAGGAGGTGGAAGACTCAGTGGATGAATGTCATGGTCAATCAGGAGAAGTAAGAAGGGCCCAGAAGCTATGGGCTTCCACAGGCCACCTTCTCTATGTCCATACTTGATCCTGGAGCTGACCAAGTGCCCCTTCAAGCCTTAATGACTTCACCTTCCACTGTGTTTCCCAGTCTGCCTCTTGTCTTTAAAGATAACCCCAGTGACCTCGGTCTTAAGGTAATGGGGCATCATGGACTTGAACTGGCAGAGGGAGAAAAAGCCCAGCAGAACCATGGTGGCCCTCAACTTTGTTCCCTCTGCCAAAGGATCTGCCTGACTGTACCCCCATAGGGGAAGAGATTCCAACTAGGTGACAACATTGCTCAGCAGTTTGAGTGACTATCGCATGACAGGTGAAAGGCCAGGGAGCCGGGACCTGATGCCAGTGTTGCCTCTAGTTTGGTAGATCCACACATAAATATACCCAAGGGACAAATCTGATAAGAAAGCCTGATGCATGAATAGATAGGAGTTCTGTAGGCAGGGTGATGAGCCGAGTCCTGCCCACCTGCCGGTATGCCTGGGCTCTAAGCACCCTGGGTAGGATACGGTGGGTCAGAGGAAGGTGACATAAGTATACAGAAGCCATATTATGCAAGAGATATGCTAAGTCATTTAAGGAGATTGAATGATTCCACCAGGACCCTCAGATCTGCTGTCTAAAGAAAGTGTGCAGGCTGCCCTGGGCAATCATACCCAACAGAGGCCAGCAGTCTGCACAGACTCTTGTAGGAGTGGAGGTTGGGGGTTGGGCTGGAAGTGGGAGACATTAGTCCAGAATGGCCCCAGTCACAAGCTACCCTCACTGCAGGAGAGTCTTGAATATCCAGGTCAATGGGGTGCCGCGAAAAGGGATTTGTAGAGGGGGCACAACCATCATCTTAAAACAAAGGCCAGTAAGACAGGTAACTCTGGTTTAGGGGATCAGAGACAGCAGAGCTAAGTCCAGGGGTGAAGTTAGAGGGGGCAGATCTGTCTGGCACTGGATGGAGAGGAACAAGGACAATCTCACCCATGAGGGGATCAGCCTGGGGCTAGGAATCTCCCCTCCCAGCTGCCCTGCCTTTCTTTAGAAGGATGGTGGATGGCAGCGGACCATCGTCACCTTGCTAAAGGCCATGGGTAACACATGGGACTAAGGGGAAGCCCAGAGAGGAAAGACTTGCCATTCTGGAGCTGTCCCATGCCCGGATTTGTATAGTCCTGAGCAATCTGAGGTGGAATTTCTTCTAGGTCTACAGTCAGGGAATGCTCAGAGGGTCTCTGGTACTTAAATGGTCTTCTAGCCAGGGTCATACAAGACCACTGTGTCCTCTTGGGAAGCTGGTAACCTTCTGACGTCATTGAGTTTACATTGCTGGTGTTTCCTGCAAAGAGGTCCAGGACAATAATGAGGGGCAGGTTTGAGTTCCGCCTGAGGAATCATAAGAGTATCGCAAGCTCAGCTCCATCTCTTCCACTGTGTGGGCTGGAACATGACCCAAATGGAGCCAGTGAAATGACAGGGGTGAGAAGCACTGCACGTCCCTAAACCAGGCCTTGAGATGAACCGGGACACAGTCCCACTCGGGGGGTGCACAGTAGCCACGGTGCAGAATGCTGAACAGACAGCACATCCCAGACAGCTGTCAACTGCTGAGAGTACGGCCATACCGGTTGGCAGATAGCCACTGCTGTGACAAGACTCGGCCTTCCTTTCCTAGGTATCTGTGCCCCCCACCCCAGAGGCCCCTGCATCTAGTCACTGGCTGGTGGCTGCCAGGCACAGGAGGGTAGGACTGAGTGCTGAGTAATTTTGAGTATTAAGTCATCTGTCTTGGTGAGAATTCCAAGGGTGACATATTGTGGAAAGAACTCTGACCTCAGACAGGAGCCGTGGCACGTGCACACACATACACATATATATACACACACACACACGCCGTACACACCTCCATTTCCCATCAGGGCTTTCTCCCATGAGCTCCTGCCCCTCCCTCTCCCTCTGTACATCTCCACATTCAGCATTTTCTCTCACGGACTCTTGCCCCTCCTCCAGAAGTCCTCAACCCAGTCAACAAGTAGTGTTTGAATGCTCTACATTCCCACTCCTCCGAGCTGCCCCAGCTGTCTCCAGGGGATCCCAGTGGAAGTGAGCATGTGTGTCTCAAGTATAGCCCCCTATGTTTAGGAGTGCTCCAATATTGAGACTGTGGCCTCAACTTCCTCCCCAGCAGTGAGACCTTCAGCATAGCACCATACCCATCTGCACCCCCCTTTAGTTCAGTTGCAAAAACTAAGAGCTACTTTCTGCAAACACAAAGTTGAGAAGTACCAGGGCCTGCCACCATGCTAACTCTTCTCAGCTTGGCAGGAGCAGTACATGACCTTTCTGCCTGGCTTTGCTCCCTACAGCCATTGACTTTCTGGAGAAGATCCTAACCTTTAACCCCATGGACCGCTTGACAGCAGAGATGGGGTTGCAGCACCCCTACATGAGCCCTTACTCATGCCCCGAGGATGAACCCACCTCGCAACACCCCTTCCGCATTGAAGACGAGATCGATGACATCGTGTTGATGGCTGCCAGCCAGAGCCAGCTCTCCAACTGGGACAGGTGCGTGTCCAGGGCTGGTGTCCAGAGCCGTGCCCCCATCTGCTCTCACATCCCTTCTGCCTCCGTGACCTCCACGTTCCCCAGCTTAGCTCCCTGCTACCTCCCGTCCCCAGACAGTCCCAGCGAGTAGCCAGCTTGGTGCTGCCCATGAGTCAGGGACTTCCACTCTACAGACCAAAGCCCCTAGCTTTCCTTGATACCCTAAGACCACTGAACATACGACTCAGTGCACACTGGGCAGGTGTCAGTGTGTGTCTACTGTAGTGTTTCCTGAAAAACAGGCTGGAGTTTTTCTCCTAGAGTATGTGAGGCAGCCACTCTGCCCCTGACCTCCACTGTCAGGCAAGATTTTGCCCTTGGAAAGGTCACACACAACCGTGCAAAGCAAGAAAAGAGTGCAGAATTCGCTGTCAAAGCATTTGTCGTTTTGCCCATCATTCACACCTGTGAGTGTCCCTGAAGGAGGCAGTGTCACGGTTATTGCCAATGAGAAAGCCACAGCTTCGAGAGGTTAAGGCACTGGCATCCTGTTACCCAGCAAACCCATGCAGGGCCATCTCCAAACTGTACCAGTGCCCCAAATTACTAAGAGCTTTGTTGCTTAGCTTCACTTGGCTTACGGACCCTTGATAGGTGTCAGTGTTAGAGAGCAGATCTTTGAACTGTTCTTGTGGGAGTAGTACGAGTGCATAGTTCCTGTCCTGTTCTAGATTTCTCCCATCAGGCACTGGGGACACCACCCTCTGATGTCTGGAGGCTGTATCTGTACTGCTCAGTTTAGGAAAGGCAGAGGAAAGGGTGCTTGCTTAGCTGCATCAGTTCCAAGGGGACTAACCGGGCGCCTCGCTGCCATGGGAATGTGACAGCTTGTTACATAAGTGACAGATAGGCAATTTCTCTTTTTTAGTCATTTGACAGATGATAGGTTTCAAATTGAGGGGGCGCCAAGAGGGGGCAGGGCACTGTTATTTGGGGCAGGTTTGCCAGCTTCTTCTTGTCAGCAGATAGCAATTTATAGACTCCTCTGCCAGCCTCATGCTGGGGTTGCTCTAGACTGTGTTCTTAGACTCGTGTCCCCACACACACACAGTCCATGCCACAGAATTCAGGGCACACAATGTTGGATTGGCACCAGCGAAGACTATAGCAGGGTCACTAAGGTCACTGTCAATTCAGGGTAGTATCAAACCATACACTCTTGCTCCCAAGCCTTCCCCATCACACCTGCACAAGGAACCAGGATGATCAAAGTCCATGACACTGCTACGGTGGCCTTCACCTTTGTGGTGTGCTAATTGTTCCTCTTTAAGGCTGTGGCAGTAACACTAAGCCCTCTATTGCTGCAATGGCAATAGAGGATGTACGGCCAGCACTTGAGGTGTACCATTAAAATGCTGGCGATCCCAGCTGTCTTCCTAAAGGACCCCCTGCAATCTCAAGGCCATTCAGGGAGAGGGCAGTGCTGAGTTGAGAGCCATGCCTACATTAACGGTATCCCTGGGAGGTGGGCAACTCAAGGCTTTCCCCTGCCTCTCCAGCTACAGCCAGAGTACCCCATAGTGTCCGGACTGCAGCTGCCTGGCCTTGGCTGGTCTAATTGTGCTGTGTGAGCACCAGACCTCTGGCGCAGGGAGAGCTGCCACCTTGTCTGTGTTCCCTTCCCGAGCACCTGTCATATAAGAAAAGGTTCCAGCTAGAGCTGACAGCCAGGCGCCTGCCCGCCCATCTGCCCTTCATTTGCTCTTGGCTATCTGATTGCACCCTCCTCATAGGAGGGCAGAATTCCAGAGGTCGTTGGCCTCCCCTGATGGTGTCTGTGATCTTTCTGCAGGTACCATCTGCTCTGCTTGGACGCAAGGTGCTACAGGGCACCTGTCCAGATCCATCATGGCAGAGGTTATCAGCCCTGGCTACATCTTAGAATCCCGGGGGGAGTCTCACAAATATGCCCAAGTAGGACCATCTAGACCTATTGAACCAAAACCTTAGTAGTGGGCAGCAAGGGATACCTGGTACTTATTTTTACTCTTCCTCTACGACTCAAATCTGAGCCATGGTTAGGAAGCACCCCTATTAGGGCTTGCCCCTCAAAATGGGGTCTAAGGATCAGCAGCAGCAACAGGGTGCCTGCTAGAAATGCAGCCTCACAGGCCCCATGCAGTGGCAGTCAGGGATAAAGCAATTTGGCTCCCCATCCCTCCTGGGTATACCAACGCATCTCCAATTGCACCTTTGCAGGTACCCTGTGAGCCTGTCGTCAGATCTGGAGTGGAGGCCTGACCGGTGCCAGGATGCCAGTGAGGTGCAGCGTGACCCACGCGCTGGCTCTGCGCCGCTGACTGAGGATGTTCAGGTAGACCCACGTAAAGACTCGCAAAGCAGCTCTGAGCGTTTCCTGGAACAGTCGCACTCGTCGATGGAGCGTGCCTTTGAGGCTGACTATGGGCGCTCCTGCGACTACAAGGTGGGGTCCCCATCCTACCTAGATAAGCTGCTGTGGCGTGATAACAAGCCGCACCACTACTCAGAGCCCAAGCTCATCCTGGACCTGTCACACTGGAAACAGGCAGCCAGCACGCCCACCATGGCTGCGGTAGCAGCAGACCCGGTGTCACGTGAGGATGAGCCGGCCAACCTCTTCCTAGAGATCGCTCAGTGGGTCAAGAGCACGCAAAGTGGCCCTGAGCGTGCCAGTCCTCCCCCTGATGCTCCAGAGCACCGCCTCTCTGTCTCGCCCCCAGGACACCCAACACCCATCGATGGGGGTGCTAGTCCCCAGTTCGACTTAGATGTGTTCATCTCGCGTGCCCTAAAGCTCTGCACAAAACCCGAGGACCTACCGGAAAACAAACTGGGGGACCTCAATGGTGCGTGCATCTCTGAGCACCCTGGCGACCTTGTCCAGACAGAAGCCTTCTCCAAAGAAAGGTGGTGAGCACACAGGGGTGCGGGAGAACTTCCAGAGCAAGATGCCTCCCAGAAAGCTGGACTACTTCCTTGCTCCCTCGCCCTTCCTTCAGCCCCTCTCTGCTGCATCGGGGTTAGCAGAACACCCGAGGATCCGGGGAGCGAGAAGAATGTCCATTTCTTAAACTGCCTTAATAACTAGCCTTTAACCTCTGGGAGCGGGTTGGAACAGAGCCTGGCTGGAAGCTTTCACTTTCCCGTCGAAGTGGGAGGCCTGTGTTTTATAACTGACAATGCAGGGATGAAAGGGGTGTCGAACAGCAGTCCACGGCCCCACCAAGGTCAAGGGGGCAGAAGCAGCTTGCAGACATAGGTTCCAAGCCATGCGACCCACATAGTCTCAAAATGGACATGTGGGCCGAGAGAAGCCGTGTCTGAGTTAGGACCACAGTATAATGTCTTCCTCTGCTGGGGTCACTCTAGCTTGGTCAGCAAACTTGGTCCCAAGTGCTTCTAGCTGTCCCTTTCCATCTGTCCCATACATTCTTTTAAGTTAGAACAATGTACCTGTATTTGAAAACTAGAATCAGAACCACTTTCTTTCTCCCAGCTGCCAGACATTTTTATGACTCCCCAAGTGCTTAAATGTCCTCCTTCACCTGCCACATCCCTGTATTTGCCCAAACTCAAGACCGTCTGAAGTTGTTGCTTCGGATCAGAGCAGGTCAGGGTCTCTGGGTGAATTGTCCCCTCCCAGGCCTGTGTGTGCCACCTCCTCCAGCATGCCCTATGCACTTCCCTGACACAGCCCAGCCCCCGCTCCCCAGTGGATGTCATCCACGGATGAGTTTGAAGATGGCAATTTCAAGAATCCCTCTTGACCAGTCCCCAGCTTCCCACCGCACCCACATACACAGCTCCTCTCCAAACCTGCTTCAGAACCAAATATTCTCGGCACAGATTGCTCATTTGTAGGAGGCGCAGTAAGGTGTTTTCCACAGAAACAAATGAGTAAGGAGGGAAGGTTCCACAGAGGGCCCGGCAGCCTTCATTAATGTTGCCCTTGAACCTGAGCGTTTATTTAGGGCTAACCAGGAGCACTCCTAAGGGAGTGACTGGAGGGCTAGTCACCTTGGGGGCAAGAAACACAGAAAGAGAAACTAGGTGTTTAAAGGGGTTTACCAACCCCAAGTGTCCTGAGGAGGCAGCTATCAACCTGGAGAACCCAAGACAAAGAATTCAAAGTAACCATGTCCTCACAGCTTAAGATGCACTTGGAGTCCAAAGCCTCTGCAGAAGCGTGGGGTGGGGACACCACCAGTTCCCAGTCTGTCCCTGGATACTCCGCCGCTGGTATCTATCCTCCCCTACCCGTGCCGACATCCCAAAGATACCCACAGGAAGACTAGCTGGTCTGTCAAGCAATCTCTTTGGAATGTATTCGTCCTCACATCGCAGCACCTTAAATCTAGCTAACTATGATTTGTATATTGAACCCTACACGGCATTATAAACTTATATTTTAAAACAGAGTTAATCACACTGACCAGTTTTAAGTGGAAAATTTGTAAATATAAAGTGTTTAGGTTTTGCTTTTTATTTTTCCTTTAAGAAAATGCAATGCATATCACTCCTCACGTGCCATTTGTCCTCAGAGGGAAGGTTTACTTTTTGAGTAAAGGGACATGCTGCTGATTAGCCATGAGTTCGCAGAGAACTGTCATGACAGGAGAATTGTTATAATTATTCACGTTCTTAAAATAATCTGTTACATATTATTAAACTTGATCAGGATGAGCCAAATAAACTTTTATGAACGTAGATTCATCATGAATTGTCACATTAATTGACATCTTATCTGAGCCTGTCTTTTACTGTGGTTGAGTCATGAGCACCTCATTTGGCTTCTCCCTGTGCGGTGAAGGCCAGTGTTCCGGGGGATGGAGATGCGGTGAGGGTTTGGAAGGAGAGAATCTACACAGTCCAGAATTTACCACTGGGGCCTGGTGTCCATGCTGTGGATTTCTGCTGTCTTGGTGTCGACTCCAAACCTCTGATAGGGGCTGATTGTCATAGGACTCAATATCATGAAACTACAGAGAATCTGTCTCAAACAGCCACCTGAGCCACACTCCTCACAGGTACTTGAGGTTGCATCCTTCTGAAGCTGACTGTTTTGTAATACCTGTATCAAAGTCTGAGCCCTAGTTTCATTCATTACTCAATAAATAATAGACCATAGGCTTTTAAATTGTTGTTCCAGTTTGACTTCTCAGGAAGGCTCTTGGGTTAGAACACATTGCTATTGAGATGCACCTGTGCCAAGATGAGCAGGCTTGTGAGCCAGCCATCAGATCCTCCCAAACCATCTGCCCAGTGTTCAGCACTGCCCCTTCCCCGCTGTTTTTAGTGCTCACAGTCTGCCGTCTGAAGGTAGTTACTGGAAGAGTCCAGAAATAAACGACTCATTAGTCTTACATTCCACACAATCACGAAGCACACCGAAGGCTCGTCTAGTTCTACTGTTTCCCTGCTGGGACCCAAGTCATCCACTCTGTCGAGTATATTCACCTCACTGACCCTCTTGGTCACTTTTGTAACTATCTTGGCCATGGAAGCCACTGTCACCTTAGAGTTTGTGTATGGGATGTCTCCCTCCCTAGATGGGAGTGAAGAGAGAGCCCACAGTCAGGACAGAAACCTTGTCAAAGTTTTCTTATAGAGAAACTTCTATGCCCAATTTGAAGCCTGAGCTAAAACGCTTTAGGATATAAAACAGAGGGGAATGAACAGCCTGAGTAGCACCAAAGAAGAACTAAGAGAAGGGGGTAAAGGACCCCAAAAGGAAAATGTCACAATTAAACCTAGTCACACAGTGCTAAGATTAACACTTCCTGAAAGGTCCTTAGGGGACTGTGTAACATGAGGCAGCAAACTTGCCTACACGCCAAAGGGTTTTATTGAAACATAGCTACACACATGCATTCAGATATCTTTTGAATCTAAATTTGAACTCTTGATATTTTATCTTGGGGAGGCTTTTTAAATAAAATTTTCCATTTGGAAAATAACCACATTAAAATATTTATCTTAGTTACTGAGGTTTTGGGTTTTATTATTTGGTTGGTTGGTTTTGGGTTTTTGTTTTTTGTTTTTTGGGGGTTTTTTGGCTTAAGGTCTGTGCCCAAGGTAAGTGTCCCCCTCTCTTCCATCCTCATCAAAGCTGCAGCTTGTCCTGCCATGCCTCCAGCAGCAGAGCTGAGAAGTTGCAATAGAAACTGCATGGCCCGAAAGCCTCGCATATTCTTTATCTGACCCTGTGCAGAAGTTTGCTGAGCCCTAGAACAAGATGCCTTGGGGGCTCACTCAACCTTCCAGTCGTGGCTTACTAGCCGCACACTCCCACCCTGGCCAGTGCACTACCCATCTTCCAGTTATATTGGAGGCCACGCTCCTGTGGCTAAATTCTACTTCATGTAACTTAGTATTTCCTAAGTGAGTTTGGTAAGAAATCCTTTCTAGCATCAATGTTATTGCTTCCAAGTTTCTCCTGCACCAAAGTCAGACTTTCAGCTGGAATGGTTAAAATGGGCAATTGGGAAGCCTGTGTGAAAGCTCGGGTTCTTTTGAGCCACCAAGCTCCAGGTGGAGAAGTGGGGAGAGTCACACAGCCCCTCATAACTATGGTTGTATGTATCAAACATCTCCGCTCAAGACACGCCACCTGCCCCCTTCACTCTTTAACAAATACGGATGTAGCCGTAGATGGGGATTTACAGGTTCTCCACTCCAACCCCCTCAGTTTGCAGAGTACATTGAAACCTAGAGACCCAAGCCCCGGGTTAGGAAGGGGCGGAGCTGGAACTAGAGTCCACATACTCTTTTAAGGACCCACGTAGTCCCAGCAGCCCATCTGGGTACACACTGTGGGATTATAATTGGAACGGCAGATGGGACACAATGCTGAGGGCCAGGGTCACGGTGAGAGGCCACTCTCTCTTTACCTCATCGCCTCTAGCTGCCTGGAGCCCCAGGACAGCTGGGCTTAGAAACTGTTAGCTGCTTCTACAGATAATTTCTGCCCAACTTGGAGCCTGTATAGATGGGAGGAAGTGGGGGCAGGCGGGGAACAGAGACACTAGGGCACACGCATAGGCTGATTTCCTTCAGATGTTGTGGGGGGGTCTCAGTAAACACTGACTGGGTAATGGGAAAGCAACAGAAAGGAGAAAGAAGCCAATAGAAGGCTCAAGTCCCTACCTCAAGCAGCTGCCATTGTGTCTTGCAGAGGTGTGGGGAATTCTGGGAGACAGAGTCCTGGCTCAATAGCTGAAGGGACTCTAGCCAGCCTGAGCATGGCAAACATGTCTCTGATAGGCCTTGCCTTTCTTTCCATCCCTCCATCTTGTTTAAAAAACAAACAAAAACCATTCGATTACATTACTAAAGGTAGCCACTGAGGTCTATTCCCTTGTTTGGTTACTTCCTCCTGAGGCTAACTACCAAGGTCCGGCCACCAAAGTATTGCAGTCCAGCAACCAAAATCCCCCTTGCAGCTGCCCTAATTAATATGCCCAACTAAAATTAACCCCTCATCCTAACACAGGGTGTGCTCTTTTTACCTTTGTAAACTGCCATGGGTAGGCCTATGGGCCATATCTATCTCCTCTCTCTCCAGAGACAGTCCTTTATCTCTCTGGGACAAATATCTCTGTCCCCTCTCCCTTCTTGCCCCCCTTTCTTTTCTCCCTGTCCCCTATCTCCTGTATTTGTCCCTTATTCCTTGCCGTCTGTCCCTCTGGGACAAATGAATCTCCTTGGTGCTGAAATGGGTCTTAGGGTGACCTGAGTCCGCACGCATCCTTTCAATAGAGGACAGTCTCAGGATACTCACTGCTGACTCTTCACCTTTAATAGAGCACCTCCCCAGCCACTCTGGCCTCCACTGCATCTAAACAGGTCCCAGATGGCCACCGGCAAGAGGACACAGGTGCCGGCAGGTGGGAGCTAACAGCATGCACAGGAAGGTGAGGGCCAAATGCCGACAGGGTCAACAGTGGGAGTCAGCGCACAGCGGGTCCAGGACACAGGCAGAGGGCATCTAGTGCTGCAATGCACTCCTTGACCTGGCTGGGAGTCTCAAACCTCTCCTTTCCTTCCTTCGAGAATAAAAACTGAACTCAAGACAAGCAGTTGTAATTGAACTTCAGAAACAGAAGTAAGGAGCTGGGGAGATGGTTGAGCCTGTTGTGTTAGCATGAGGACCCTTGTTCCAGCCTCAGCATCCAGCTAAAAGGCAACACACACTATATACATCTATAATCCCCCTACTGGGGCGGGAGACAGAGATAGGCA
Organism: Chionomys nivalis; assembly: GCF_950005125.1. Classification (NCBI taxonomy): domain Eukaryota; kingdom Metazoa; phylum Chordata; class Mammalia; order Rodentia; family Cricetidae; genus Chionomys; species Chionomys nivalis. Next base: position 13,126,942 of record NC_080099.1, read on the forward strand.
GATCCCCAGAGACCAAAGATCTTTGGCCAGCCAACCTAGCAGAATAGATGAGCTCCGGAGTTAGGGAGATCCTCTCCTAAAGAATCAAGTGGGGAGAAATGGAGAAGACACCCTACACTGACCTTTGGCATCCATGTACACAGACAGAATTCCGCACTCACCCACATGACAACAAACAGATCACACAAAGAATAGAGACGAAAGCAGATGACAGCAGGCCTCTCTGAGCTACCCCAGGAAGTCCGCTTTTTTTTTTTTCTTTTTGGTTTTATCTTTGTTGGTGGGCTGGAACTCAGAGAGATACACAAGCCTCTACATCAGGAGTGCTAAAGGTGAAAATCACCATGGCATCCTGACTTTTCTTTGCTGGTTTCCTAGACATACCCAGTCTATCATCAGTATCATATAGTCTCAGTAATCTGGGATCAGCAATCCAAGCCACTGTTGGTGTTAGGGTCAAACCAATGGAGTCTGTATATCAGAGGCAGCAGGTCTCGGCTTAAATGAAACAGCTGGGTGCTCTTGCTGGACATTTAGGCGTCGGGGTAGTGGGTGAATGTCCCTCTATCTTGATGCCTCTTAGCATCCAATGGTACAGGGAAAATAGCAATAGAATATGGCAGGGCTCCAGGTACAGTCTGACGTCAGAAAACCGAATACAGCCAAGAGACCACACCTGTGGTGTGGGTTTCCTTGGCACCGGGCTTAGCCAAGCAACTCAGCTAAACTATGGACTGAATTCCAGTTCATTAGGAGGACTTGGCTGTTCCCACTCTGAATCAAAAAGCCATCTCAGCATTGGAATGATACCAGCTTTAGGGTCCCTGTCACGGGACCATGTTGGCCCTGCAGCCTACCACCACAGTAGCCTGGCTCAGGCTCTGTGACAGCTGTAGATAGGTAGCCCCGGACTATAGCAAAGAGGACAGTACGGAAGATGAGAGTGTGTTTCACCCTCCGCATCCCAGAGCTGCTACATAGATACAACTGGTCTGTCTTCTCCCCTTTAGCTCGTGAACACAGAACTGAGAGTTTTGAGAAACTTAGAGACAAGAATGTTGCAGTCTGTTCTTTGCTCTCCGTTGACGTGGTGGTGGAGATTTCAATGGCCAGTGAGAATGTGGCTATCATTGGCCTAGGCTGGCTCTTTGAATCAGTCCTAGAGATGCGGTTCCGAGACGAGTGAGTTATAATGGGAAATGGTCTAGGAGGACAGCAAATACAGGAAGCAGAAGGAGCCGGGAAAGAATGCGCAAGCGTGTGACCGGAACCAGCAGCCAGCCTCAGCCTGTGCTGTGGAGAAGTCTACACCGCAGAAACGGGCTCCTCCAGGCAAAGTGGATGGCAGCCTTTGGGGCCTCTGTGCCAGCTCCAAACCCCTAAGAGCAGAGCGGTCGGCGCCATCGGTGCTGCAAAGTACCACACTAGGCACTTTGGGAGTCAGAAGTGGGGAAGAAGATCTGCCACCAATCATTCTACAGTTTGCCTGGGTAGATATGGAAATGAGCTCTCTGAGGTCTGTGTTATTGTCGGTCCAGCACCTCAATCTACTGACTGTGGTGCCGCAATCACCGCCCCCGCTGCTCAGGGCAAGGAGCTTCTGCATCCCACTGAACCTGCCCGTCTCTGCAGCAAAATGAGTTCCTAACAGTCTCATTCTATTCTACCAATAAGGACTCAAGAGTCAGATATCGGAGTGAAAACCTGCTAGCTCAAAGAAGTAAAGTCACCAGCTGACCTTCCTCCTTAGCTGGAAACCTAGCAAGAGAGTAACTCTTTCGCCATCCCAAGCCAAAAATGATTGCCAAATTCCAAGTCCCTCCTCACTACTTCCTGTGTTTCTCTAACGGTTTTCTGGGATCCCTCTAACTCTCTAAGGCTTCTTCCTGTCCACTAGTTGCTGACTCCACCTCCTGACCCAAGGTTTTATTTAACACAAACTCCGGGCTCACAGTGTGATCAAATATTCTGCAATAGAGGTTTAAGTGGAAGACCTTCAAATTTCCTCCATGGTGAGCCCTCAGAGGCTCCACATTATTGATTTCTTATTGATGACATAGTTCCTCTCCTTGCTATCTCTCCCCTAGTTGAGTGACTGTGTTAGGAGCTCCCAAGACCTCCCCTTCAGGCTTAATGATTTACTCTAAGGACTTAATGCACTCAGAAAGGCTGGAACATTGGCAGTTATGGTTTGTTATAGCGGGCAGATCCAGATCTGAAGTCACAAGGGAGAAGGCACATCAATGGCATAAGCTTCTAGGTGTCCCCTCCTAGGACAGTCACCTGTAGACATGTTAATAGTCCCAGCAACGATGTAGAATTCCCCGTGATAGTGTATTGTTTACCAGGTTCCCCACCTGCGCCTTGGGATCTAAGATCTTCTTGGGGCATGGTCAGTCATGTGATCGTGTAGTGCCCTAGCTGCTTCATCTCCAGGTGCTTCCTCCTGAGATCAAGCCTGATGCCCAGGCCTAGGAGATCACAGAACTAATCAAGGGCACAGATGCTATCTCAGGATCCTAGATTTAGTTAGGAAAGTGCAGGCTTCAAGCAACCAATGCCTGCCGAGTTACCCTTTACTGCAAAGTGACTTGAAATGCATTTGTGTCTCCTGCAATTCCGTAGTTATATGTGGCTTTTACCTTACATGGAAAATACAGCTAAACAGAGGCAATATGTCATTAAATTATTAGTGATCCCATCTGGTCCCATGTAACCTACATACTTTTAAGCATATATTACATTATTAAAATATAATAATACAAAGCCCACATGCTGAGGCAAAGCAATTCTGGGATTCCTTTTCTTATTAACTCATGCCCTGTTTATGAAAGCTCAACCTGCTGATGGGTTACAAGCTACCGTATGCTCATTCTGTTAACGTGGTTATTACCCCCAGGGCATAATGGAATGCTTTGGGAAGCAATTGCCTCCAACTATCCCAGAGCTGAAAGGCTTCAAGGTTTGAGGCCAATGGGATTCCTAGCTGTGACGCTCTGCATCTCAGGCACCTGAAGACAAGGCATGGTACAAGATGACTGTCAACAGCCATTCATCTCTGAATGATGTATCCCAGACACATCAACAGTGGTATCCCAGCTCCAACCCTCAGATGATCTGGAGAGAGGTGCATGCAGTGCCAATAGCCCAAGACTGGAAGGGGGAAAGACAGAAAAGGTGTGACCTCTTGCCAACAGGCTCCCACAGGTGTGACTGGTTCATTTGATTTGTCAAGTTTGTCTGGGCCTGAATGATGTGGAGATTATGATGGGTTACAGAATGTAAAACCCCGCCCTGCTGGGGTCAAGAATTCCTCAGAAAGAACACAATCAAAATTAATAAGAGTGTGTGTGATGTTTGTATGTATAGGATATGTGTGGGAAGCCTGGGTGTGGGGGATGGGTATGGAGGCCGCTGTGTTGTTTGTATGTATAGGATATGTGTGGGAAGCCTGGGTGTGGGGGCTGGGTATGGAGGCTGCAAGTCAGAGGACAGCCTCGCAGAGTTGGTTCTCTCCTTTCCCCTTTAGATGAGCTCTGAGGACTGAATTCAGGTCATCAAGCTGGCCTGTGCCCAGCCTGTGCCTCTCCCTGCTGGGACATCTCGACTTATTTAGTTGAAGGAATTGGGAGGCTAGCACAGTTTACATCTCCAGGGTGTGCTGCCGGCTAGAAGCACGGAAGCACTAATGTTGAGGATTGTGTAGGAAGGCCCTCTGCTGGCAGGAGGGAGTCATTACTGTGCAAGCTTTGATAGAGGGAACCAACCAGTGTTGACAATAATCGCTTGACCTAAAGTCCACTAATCAAAATACAAACCCATTGCAAAAATACTCTCACATCAACAACTAGAACAACATTAGACCAAATATCTGAGCATCACTTTCCCATCTAAAAACAAAAACTGACCCCAAAGACACTAGCCTTTGGAGTTTTTACCCAATCTAAAACACCCTTTGCCTGGAGTATACTACCCTCATACCCCCACAGGGAAGGGTCCTACACTCAGGAGTGTGCTGTGTTAACTAGCATTGTTCATCCCTGCCACACAATAAAGTAGCCAGATTAGGTTTCACTCCTAACCAAACTGATGAATTATGTTCTGTGTTTGGGGATATAGATCCGGGTGTGTGTATTGGGGTGGGGGGAGGGGCAGGATCAGTCTTTGTTAGTCTTTGTTGTTACATGAACTAACCTTTAGACAGGGCTCTAGGAAATTTTTATGAGGCCTACATCTGGAAGTTAGAACCAGGGGAAGCTGCCTGGGGAGGCAATGAATGCCAGGCAAAAGAAGATAGACGCACAACCTCCTCCACAGCTCCTTCTGTGCCAGAGATGCCTCCATTTTAAGAGGAGTGCCGTCAGCCTAGCTCAGACAAACAGTCTTTTTCTTCAATTTTTTGAGCCTATTCTCGCAGGGAAAAGAACTCAGAAACTAGAGCCAGGAGACAGCCCTTACAAATCACTTTCCAACAGTCTGTGGAAGGGTTTATTCCTCAATAAAGAAGAGCCGCAGTTGCCTTTACCAACTGAGTTTCTTTAAATTAAAAATTCTATCACAGAGCCAAAAGTGGTGACTTATGTCTTTTATCCTAGCACTCAAGAGGCAAAGGCAGGTGGACCTCTGTAAGTTCAAGTCCAGCCTGGTCTACACAGTGAGTTCTAAGACAGAGCTACAAGAGACCTTGTCTCAAAAAAATAAAATAATAATAATAAAATAATAATAATAATAAACACCGCCACTGAACAACTCATTTACCACCTGAAAGAACTTTAAAATGAAATTAGGGGTGTTGAAGGTAAAAAAGATCCCCTCACCCAGGTTTACAGAGGCAGAGACAGAAGCAAGGTCCCATAGGAAGCTGTAGGTCCAAAGTCAAGGCCTTTGTGTGTTCTGTTTTCTACAGCATGATGCTTGCCCTTGGGAATGGGGATATTAACTGTGGTTGGCTGTCCAAAAGCCAAGTTTTTTACCCCTCTCTTGCCTCTCTTCTTCCTTAGAAGCCAAAAAGTGGTTTTCTCGGCTTTCTTGGGAGCAATTCACAGCATGTGACCTGGCTTAGCTAGAGATAAAAAAAGATGCTTCCTGAGAAACTTTTCAACACTCAAACTAAAAGGGCCTCAACAGAAGAAAACCTTTTACCATCGCTTTTCTTGTTTAAATACATGTGATGTGCTGGACTGGCAGCAACCTTCTTGAGATCATGAGGCATAAACCCACAGGATAATAAACAAAAAAGACCAAGGGAATGGAGAAGAGATGGAAAGAGCCCAAGTCAATCATGACATCATAAGTGTTGCTGAGACAGCCCTTGAAGTGCACTTATACACGTTTTTGTTAAGAAGACAATAAATATCCTCATGACAAAGGCCAGTCTTCATCAGTTTCTTTCACTGGCATCTGAAGGCATCCCAGTGAACTCAGGGCTAATTTGCAAGTTCCCAATTCCTTCCCTATCTTCTGCATCCTTGGCACCACTGAAGCCTAGGTTACCTGCAAAAATTCCTTTTATTCCAAGAGCAAAAGTTTTGAAACACAATATATTAGACACTGTTGCTGCAATAAAACTCCATGACCAGAAACAACGCATAGAAGAGCATTTATTTTGGCTTTTGGGTCCAGGGGGATGGGTCCATAATGGTAGGGAGGTCATGGTCGCAGGTGGCTGGGGCAGGAAGCTGAGAGATCACATCTCTACCACATGCTAATGGCAGAATGAATAAGCCAGAAGTGGAGTTAAGCAATGACTTCAAAGCCCACCCCCTAGTGACATACTTCCTCCGACAAGTGCAGACCAAAGGTTTCCTGACCTTTCCCAACAGCACTACCAACTAGGGACCAACTGTTCAAATATATGAGCGTGCAGAGGACATTTCTTATTCCAACCACCATATACAGTGAATGTCTGAGCTCTTGTTAAAGCTGTTGACAGCCACACGCTATCCCCACCTTCTGCCACCACAACTCTCTTCCAACCACGCTGTCCTTAACATGGAGCTTTCTAGATATCCCATCTCTCTAGGTTATTTTGATGGCTACTTGATTAGCCCACACGAGAACAATGTCAGGGTTTGAAGAGATAGTTTACCAGTTGATAGCACTTGTTGCTCCTTCAGGGAACCCAGGTTCTGTTTGCAACACCCACATAGTGGCTCATAACCGTAACTCCAGTTGCAAAAGATCTGATGCCCTCCCTCTTCTGAGCTCTGCAGGTACGTGACACACTTGTGATGCACATATACGCATGCACACAGATGCTCGTACACATAAAGTATCTCAACAGAATTAAACAAAAACCAGCCTCCGCTTGAACTCCAAATCTCGCTCGTTCTCTATAATATCTGCTGAGTCCTGAACCAAATCCTTTTCTGGGAGAGAAAAGACAAATAACTACCAGAGAAAACTGCCCCTGTCGGGCCCTGCACTCCTGACTTCCCGTTGTTATTTCTACTTAACAAAGGCTGAGTAGCTCAGTGAAGGGGAAGACAGTAGGGACACCAGGCAGGTCCTGCTGGAGGGCTCTAAAATCACCCTTGCCCCTCCCCCCACAATATGCCATGAATCCATTTGTGGTATCATGGCTTACAGCTGGATCGTACAATAGGAAGAAACTAAGGCCTTTCTCTACCCACCTGCCTTCACTGTCTACCTTGTCTGTGTTTGGTGCCCCTGGAACTAGAGTTATTGATGGGTTCAAAACCACTATATGGGTGCAGCTAGTCAAACCTGGGCTCCCTGAAACACCACTAAACAACCACCCCCCCCCCAAAAAAAAGTGTTTATCAGACAGATACAACAGTGTCTGTCAAAGGCAGAGGGTAAGAAGTAGTGGGAGGGGCTGATCTTCAGAGCTGTCCTGAAACCCCTGGAGAGCAGACAACCAAGGCTCATGTCTCCATGTCCCCGTGCAAAGGGGCCTGTTGGCTAATGTTTTGTCCCAGCTGCTTTGATTCCACTCAAAGCTCCGAACCTGAACAACATCCTTCTGCTTCATCCGAGTTTAATGCAATCTACCACGGAGGTCCCTAAGTCTAGGCACAGCATCAAGATGACCCACTTACCAGAGTATTGGTGATTTATTTTAGCCAGTGGTACCAGACGTTATATTTTATGTTCGAGTTTCATGGGTCTGTGATTTATTTATTAGGCTTGATAAAGAGAGCTGTCTACCCTGAGCGTGCAGAGGAAATTTCAGCCTGGTGCTAAAAGTAGAAGGAACTGCTGTCAAGTCCGGTCCCTGATTTAATGTGGGGTGGGGAGGGGCATGCATCGCCGCATTCATGGCTGCACTCAGGCAACTTGTCCCTTAGTTTGCAAAATGAGGTCAAGAGGAACTCACAGTCATGAAGGGCTGCATATTGGCTCACATCTGCAGGACTGTCTGAATAAAATTGCATCCCTTAAAGACCTAGCAGACATGCTCAGGCAGCCAAGGCTGCAACTCTGCCGAGGGTGGCCAATGTCCCTCCCAATGCAGCAATCTGAGCTCTGCAAAGATCAGCTCTTCTTTCCTGCCTCGCCCCAAGTCCAGTCTGTCCCAGGACGTTCAACCTCTATCTACCATGTTAATTCCATTGAGATCCCATGCAACTGGGTCACCTCAAAGGGACAACACACTTCAACTTGAGAGCCTTCTCAGAAAGTGATGACCTCCACACAAGTTTTGGTGACATGGGCAGTAAATGTGGGAATCTACAACAGTCCTCTAGGGCACAGAGATGGTGACAACGTGGAAGGATCAATGATAGATCTCAGAACAAGGAGTTGAGTTGGATTGAGAATGAAGTGAATTTCCAGAGGATGGCCTTCGGGAGAAAAGCTGTTTTCTTTTGCTGTCGCTGTGTTGTTTATTTTTTGTTTTTTTCTGGGACAGAGAATCACACATCTCTTCCAAAAGAGGACACACTAGTTCTGGCCAGGAAACTAGATCTACAGACAGATGGCAATGGGACCAGTCCATGCCTGAGAGCGGCTCCTCAACTGGACTACAGCTCATAGGATATTCATTCTGCAGATACTGCCGCTCTCGGTTGGCCTGACAAAAAGCAAAGCAAAAACCACAGAAGCTTTTCTGTAAGACGTGCGTCAAGTCCTGAGTGAATGTTTATCATTGACTTGAGCACAGCCATGTCAAGGACACCAACACCTCGGACTCATGGGAGGAGCAGAGCCTTCCTCTAGTCCGAGTGTGAACTCTGGTGGATTGTGCAGAACAACCTCCACCCTAGCTTTCTCCGTCCTGGATGTTTACTACCTGAAGACTGCCCCTCTACTGAAACTGCTGCTCCATATTCATCTGTCCCATAAACCCCATCTCCTCGTTCAGCTGTGTGCAATAACCAGCTCTGCTCCTGATCAACTCTATATAATAAACAACTGTATCTAATAAACACCCTGAGCTTCTAAAGTGCTGTGTCTTCTCCAGGACAGAGCCTGGTCCCCCTGAACCTGGCCTTTCTCCATTCCCTCCCTGCCTCAGCTGGTGCAATCCCTGGAGCTGTCTGGCACCTTCGTCTAAGTCCGTCTTTTAGTTCCCAGGCTTAGAATAGTCCAGGAGAGTTAAGAGCAAAGCAAATAGTGTGTCTTTGGTCCTCACTTTGTTGTTTTTATCTTAGTTGTTCTAATACCAATAAAGACTCAGGAGTCAGATATTGGGATAAAAGTTTGATAGGTCAAAGAAGTAGTGGAATGACCAGCTGTCTTCTTCCACATTTCCCAGATGGAAAAAGAGACCGTGAAATCTCTAAGTCCCTCCCTACTCCTTCCTGTACATCTATCTGTATTCCTGACTTCTCTATGGCTCATTCCAGTCAGCTAGTCACTGGCTCCGTCTTCCAAGTCAAGGTTAATGTTATTAACACAGTCTCAGGATGCCACAGTGCGATCAAATATCCTGCAGCTGTTGCTGTTTGGTTAGTTTTAGTTGGGAAGCTGCTAAGTAGAACATCAAGCACCTTAGGGTCCTATGTAAGCAAACTGAAGGTAAACAGTGAAATGATACATGATTTTAAATGATCTTCTGAACATTTAACATCGATACAGACTGACATTTGACAAAAGACAAGTGTAGGCAGCAAAGAAATGTCTGTACTTCCACACTCTTCCCATTTATTCCTGTGAAGAGCCTACTTCTCAGTCTTTAGTGCCGAACTCTCAGTCTCTTTCGGTTCATGAACTGGTTTTGGTATAAACAAACACTACTAAGTTGATCTGTGCCATTTCCTCTAGCACCTTATCTTTCCTGCTACAGTCTGGCTCTTTCCTGTGTCCCTCAGAGATCCATATGGTAAAGGCCTGCTCCCCAGAAAGGTGCTTCTAAGAGGCAAGGTGGGGTCACTGAAAGGGAAGGGTCTTCATGGGAGGGTTTTAGGGCACCGAAAATTGACCCTTAAAAGGGATTCTGGGAGCCCAGCTCCCTCCCCTTCCTTTCTTTCCATGAAGTAAAATAGCTCTGCTCTGTTCATGTGCTCTGCCACGAGCCCTTGCCTTGCCACAGGCCCCAAAGGAATCAGGTCAATTAATCATGGGCTTAAATCCCCAGAACAGTAAGTTAATTATCTCAGATACTTGTTATCAGTATCAGCAAGCTGGCTGACATATTACCTAACTTTCAGCCATAGCCAATTTCTTCTCCAATGATTCCTGAAGTTATTTAGGGAGCTTCACTGTGCCCCCAGGGGAGGCATCTGACTACCCTGTCCCCTTTCTTCAGCTCAAGCTCTGAGAGGTTCAAAGGCCATAAGAACCTAATGTTATGACTGAAGGGATTTAATGAAGAACCTTTCCTATGCCTCCCAGAGTCACTCAGACATAACCTAGCCATGCCGCCTCTCCCTCTTCCTCCTTCTGCTTCAAGACTTTCTTCCCTTAGACAGAGGGTGAGTCAGGGGCTCTGTCTCTTCAGGCAGATGGACTCCCATCTGGATGCTCCCTACCAGGTTATCCAAGCAAGCTCGGGCCTTGCCAGAGTGCCTGCTGGGTAGAAGGTGGGTTCTTGGCTTTTCTAGAAAGGGAGTCTATTGACTTAAGCGGGAGGCTTGCTAGGGCTGGAGGATTAGGCTCCCTGCAGCTGAAGTTCTGTGGACGGAACCTGGCTGTGAGTGTGATTGTCCTGCAGTCCCCCAGCTGCTCAGCCTGCTCTGGGCACCTGCACACTACTCAGCTTTGAAATCTCAAGGCAGGACTCCAGCCTCGTGGCAGAGCAGAGCCCTACAGAGAAAACAGAGAGCCGCTGGCTGTTAACACCTCGGGCTGCTTGCTGGGAAACTTCCAAGCTGCTTGGTGTAATTTCTGTTTTCCCTTCTCTTTTCACACCCTTTTGTGCTGGCCACAGGCCAAAATCAATCACCTCTCTGCCTTCCCAACAGCGCCTTGCTTCACCTGCTTCTGCCTGGCCTGGCAGGGCTGGGGGGCGGGGGGGATGACAACTTTTCACATGCGCAGACGATCTGAACTGTGGATCTAGCCATTTGTATTCAGGGCCTGCAATCCAGGAGTTGACTTTTGGCTAGGAGTGTTGGGGCTGGGCTAACATCAGCATCCAGCGCCATCCAACTGTCAGGTGGGTCTCAGCTGCACCCACAGATACTGATACTAACCTCCAGGTGCAGCCTGCTTACACAAGAAACAGACCTTTCCCCTCTGATGTAGGGTTGAGCTACTAACAAAATAAATCACTCTGTAGGGTTATCAGTACCTTCGCATGAGCTATCTGCTCAAAAAAAACACAGCTCTCATCTTAAAGGAAATAAGAGTTTGTTCGTGAGCTATTTTGAGTGGCCAGAGAGGCCTGAGGACAGAGATTTAGGATCACCCTGAATTCCATGTTGGAACATGGAAGCAATTTCAGGAAACTTTTACAGTACAAAGGATGTTATAACTCAAGGCAACTTTAAACTACATTGGTGGGTACAGCAGACAGGTACAATAAGATAGGGGAAGGTTTTTGTTTTTTGTTTAAGCCCAAAACACGATCTGGTGACATTCTTAGCTTTGGGATTGGTGGAAGTCAGTGGGCCGCTGGGTTAATAGGTTCTAGAAGGTTTCTATCTACCAGACTAGTCACCAGACTAGTTAGGCAGAGATGGGCAAGGAGCGACTGTTCTGGAGGCCTCTCGAACCCATGACAGTCCACCCTCTCCACAGTGCTGGAAGGCTGTCCATCATTCTCTGTAGACAGCTTCGCAGCACGCTGGCTAGCAAAGCCCAGTTACAGGGTTCTGAGCTGATTTCAACTTAAAGAGTCCCTGAGATTAAGATGGCCAGGGCACCAGAACCTCTAAGTAAGTACAAGACCTTAAACAAGAACAGGGATGCTTTAAACCATGACTGGAAACAAGCAAAAGTTAAAACCCTGAACAAACAATACCAGGACGGCCATGTTGTGTCACTTCTGTGATGAAGAGGGTTTGGCTCTGTGTTCCCGTCCCCTGAAAGAGTAGACTTGCTATGGATTCGACCCACAGTTGCAGCAACCAGTTTTGAACAGCTGAAAGTGACTCTCATCCTTAACAGTTTGCTTTTTGACCCAGCTTGCTTCCCAGCACCAAAGCAAAGGGCTTTTGAAGTGCTCGACACTGACCCAATGCCCAGAAGTTAGAATGATTTGATATCCTGAAAGAGAAGTCAGGTGAGACACAGGAGATAGGCTCTCCTCTTCTGTTTCTCATGAACGAAAATCTGAGGCCCATTCCACACACCTCTTCAAAGACACGAAATCAGCTGGAACCTCAGTGTTCACCATGGTGACCAACTCAACTATGCACCTGGTTTTATTGCTTGCTTCCATTGCCTGGGATCCCTTATTACAACAAGCCACCTGCCCACAGTGTGCGCCGGCCCTGCTTTCTGAGGAGAATGCAGAAGTTCTAACATGCACAAAGTATTTGGCTGAGACACATGCTAATCCACACAAATCCCCTCCCAAGATTTTACACTGTAATAATGCTATATAGATTTGATTTGCTTCTTAATCTAGTCCCAATTCAAACCGTTCACAGATTTAAGGGGGCCCACAAGAGCTGCTATAACAAAGCTTCTAAACTGGGGGGGCTTCAAACAACTGAAACAAGTTCTCAAGCAGTTCCAAGCAGTCGGAAGTCTGAGATCAAGATGTCAAAGCAGCCCTGCTCCCTGTAGGACCCTGAGGAGAATCCTAGTTTCTGGCTTCTGGGGCAGCTGGCAACCCTTAGCATTCCTGGGCCTACGGCTGTCACTCCAGTATTCTGCCTTCAGCTTCACACGGTTGCCTCTCCATGTGTCTCCAGGTCTTCATCTTCACCTATGTTTGTGTCCAAATGCATCCCCTTCTGCTCATAACAGATTACATCCCACCCTGAAGATCTCATTTTTGCTTGATTATCTGTGAATGCAGTGTTTACTGGGGAGAGATGCTCGCACTGGGGAGAAGGCTCACAGTAGAAAGTATGTTTATTCAAATCAAAAATCTGAGCCCCATTTGTCATGGGACGTTGATTTTTCCCAGAAATCCCAGTGAAAAATTAACTTAGTGACATCACTCATCTGGCTCAGATTAACTCCACCTTTCCAAAAGGGTTGAGTATGGTTTATTAACATCAGGGACTCTGGATTAGGGTGGTATTTCTTCTTGCGGTCTACAGTCGTCAGCCAGGTTCTGCTGCTTTAAATAAGCAATTTTACACAGTGCCTTCCATGATTAGATTGAGTTGATATGGATCACCTCATTCTTAAGTGGAATGAGCTCATACCTCATCCATAACCAGGCTGGGAGTCACCTCATGAGTTCTGATTAATTTTTTATTATACTACAAAGTGTGTGTGTGTGTGTGTGTGTGTTCATGTGCACAGGGAGACCAGAGGACAAGCTTCAATGTTATTCTTTAGTAACTATCCACCTTTCTGTTTTGAGTCAAAGTATCTCATAAGTGTCCCAGGCTTTTTCCTTTGGGCCACCAACCCACTCCCAAATCATGACACAGAGACATATTATTAGTTATGGACATGTGGCCTGGCTAGTTCTTTTAACTTAAATAATTAACCTGTTGCTCTTTATCTATGGCTTGCCTTGGGGCTGTTTACCTTCTCTCTTTCACTGCTTCCAGGGGTGTCTGCGAGTTGGCGACTGCCTGACTTCTGGCCCAGTGTTTCCCTCGTTCCTTCGTTCTCTCCTTCTCCTCCTCGTCCTCCTCTTTTTCTCAAGCCTGCAGTTCTACTCCTATTTATACTTTCTGCCCCCCCCCAGCCCCACCTATCCTTTCTCCTGGCTAGCTATTGGCCGTTCAGCTTTTTATGAGATCACTCAGGTGCCTCAGGAAGGCAAGGCGAAACAAACGCAACACATCGTTACATAATTAAACAATGCAGCATAAACAAAAGTAACACAGCTTTACACAGTTAAAATCAGCTTCTGCAGCATAAACAAAAGTAACACAGCTTTACACAGTTAAAGTCAGCTTCTGCAGCATAAACAAATGTAACACATCTTTGCCTAGTTAAAATAATATTCCACAATGCACCACCTTGGAAGTCATCAAGTAGACCAGGCAGGATGGCCGGTATGCTTCAGGGATTTCCACCTGTCTTTGCCTCCCCTGCAGTGGGATCACAAGCACGTACTATCACATGTGGCTTTCTTAAGGTGGTCATTCAGTGTTCACTTTCACTGCTGCCATAAGAAATTTCCAGATGAAAACTAGCAAACCAAGAAGGCTGATTTTATTAGGGATGTGGAACAGAATGGAGTAGTGGGGCAAGCGGGATCAAAGTTCACCCGGTCAAAGTTCATCATGCCAACGTGTGTTAGCTGCTTTCACATCACTGTGACCAAAATTTACCTGGCAGAGAAAAGGGAGGAAAATTTAGACTCAGAGTTTCAGAGGAAACGGACACATTTACCACAGCAGGGAAGGCACGGGGCAGAAGCCAATACGATGCTAGGCAAGCCTGGCAGCCTCTGAGATCCCGGTGTTTAGGTAGGTGGTAGAGACAGCAAGGTGAGACTTGCAGAACTGGCATGCTTTGGATTCGAACCAGAGAACTTAGCTTAACACATAAAATAGTGAACGATAAAGGAAGCCACTCAACATCATCACTCGTCGGCCTCCTCATGAATGAGCACACGTGTGTATACACCCATGCAAAATGCAAACATACAGGCAAACAATATAAGCCACACACATACACACACAAAGAAAGAGGGGGAGTCACAGCTCATCATTTATAAAACATTAAACCTTATCAAATAAAAAAGGCTGGGAAGGGAAGGGAATAGGCAGGCACCAAGCCTAGTCATCTTTGACTGCTTACAATGCTGTTTACTGCAAGGGCAGAACACTAAGATCCAAATTGCAACAAGGAAGGCATGAAGCTAGAGGAAAATTTGACACCTTGGGGTGGGGAGGACAAAGCAAAATAAAACCATCGCCACAAAAGTCTGGCTTTAAAGTCGTTGATAGCTTCCGTCCTGAAGTACCATCTCCAGATTTATTTTATGAAAATAAGGCTTTGTTCTTTATTGTTTCTTGTTGGTCTGCAGTTGAAAACACCCTGATTAATACATGAAGACAATTGGCCCATTTTATACATAAGTAAATTGCAGGCAGGAGACCTTCAGTTATTTGTCTGAGAATACACAACTCAAGAACATGCTGGGATGCAAGTCTCATCCCTTACCTCCAACAGTCCTCAGGTTTTCAGTCCCCTAGGCCCTTCCCTAGAGTACGGGCAAAAGAAGTGGTCATGGCAGAGGTACTGGTGACAGAGAGGTGCTAGCCATGTCAGGAAACGCAGGACTGCAGGCAATTTCCAGGAATTTCAAGGGGGCCAATAATGCTGTTGGCCTCTGGCAATCAAAACCCTGAGGCTCGTGTAATGCTGCTCAAGCAAATGTCTTGGGTGAACTTGGAATGGATTCTTCCCCACTTAGTCTCTGGATGAGGAGGTGACACAGGTCACACAGGACTGCCTTGTGGCCCTGAGCCACAGACCTTGCTACATTGTGCCTGAGCTCCTGACCTACAGGAAGACTGAAATGATAAATAAGTGTGCCTTTAAGCTACTAAATGTCACACAGCAATAGAAAATGACCCCACTGTCCCTTGCAGGAGCCAGGTTCTCACTTTCTACAATCGTCTTAAGTTCTAGTTTACAAACCCCGAAACACATGTAAGCTATGAAGTTTTGTGTTTCAGATATGTAAACAATGCTTCTGGGGGGAAAACATCTGTGAACAGTTCTTTCCCTTTGGCTTTGAGTTGGAGCATGATGTCAAGAAATATGTCTTCCACGCAGAACAGGGTCAGCCGTTCTGGAGACCTTGCGTCAATCAGATTAGCAAGCAATTTGTTTTCCATTTGTCTTCCTGGGTTGTAAACAGTTTCCATTCTCTACTGCCTTCTTCCAGAGGGACTTGTGACACCAAATACCCAAGCACTGTCAGGCTCAGTAACTGGCTTCCTCATGTGAGGAATCTCTAACACATTAAGTCTATGCAATCCTCCATCACTAGGTAGAGCAGGAGCGAGAGAGACCTCTCCGTGGGTTATGCGCTTAGCTATGCAAGCATGAAGCCCTGAGTTTGGATCTCAGTGCCTACAGTGGTTACATCTGTACTTCCGGTCCTGGGGGACAGAGACAGGATTCCCAGGACTCACTGTCCAGAAGCCTAACTAAGTGGTGAGTTCCAAGGCCAGTGTAAAACCCTGTCTCAAAGACGTAGAGTTGAGAAGCCATTGAGGAAGATAACCTGACGTCAACTGCTGACCTCCTCATATAAAGACAAGCAAACGCCTGAAAAATGCACACACACACACACACACACACACACACCTTTTATCATGGCGATTCAGTTAAATCACAGTGCGGTGGTGAGAAATAAAACTTAAGTCTTATCGCCCCAGCAGGCAAGGTCCACCAGGAGCGGTGCCAAGAGTGTGTAACCCAGTGCTGGGGAGGTAAAGACAGATCCTGAGGCTTCAGATCAGACTCAGCGAGGCTAGGCTACTAAGAGAGCTAGTATCAAAAAGCAAAGAATGATATTCAACTGACCTCTGGTCTCTACATACAAGTACACATATGTCCACATGCACAGACACACATAGAGGGAGAGAGAGAAGAGACAAAGAAGACACCTTTGCCTCAAATGGCTCAGATGACCTTAAAAGACAAAAAGACCGGGAGACAACTGAAAATCTCCAAGTCATACACTGAGTAGGTGCACCGGCTGGGTGATTTCCTTTTTTTTTTTTTTTTTTTTTTTGTTGTTGTTTTTTCGAGACAGGGTTTCTCTGTGGTTTTGGAGCCTGTCCTGGAACTAGCTCTGTAGACCAGGCTGGTCTCGAACTCACAGAGATCCGCCTGCCTCTGCCTCCCAAGTGCTGGGATTAAAGGCGTGCGCCACCACCGCCCGGCCTGGGTGATTTCCGTTAAGCACCGAGACAGCTCATTGAGGAAAACATTGTCTGCAGCAAGTGATATGAGGATGACATAAAGCATAAAGTCCCCTCCTCACGCCACATACGAACATTAACCTGGGGTTGGCGAGATGGTCAGTGGGTGAAAGCGCCTGTCTCCAAGCCTGGCACCTTGGAGAACCCACACAGAGGAAGGGAAGGACTGGCCACGCCCCCCCCCCAGGCTGTCCTCTGACCTCATTATGTACACGATGGAACACAGGCACCCAACACAAGCAAACAAATGTAATAAAAACTATTTATAAAAAAGTTAACTTTAAGTGCCTCAAAGGTCAAAATTTAAGAAATAAAACTGAAAGTCTTGGAAGAAAAGCCAAAAATCCGTGTTTTTACAGTCTTCATTTTAGCAGTAAAAATAAGTAAAAACTCAAGTAAAAAAAATATTATAAACTGAATTTAGCCAACACTTAAAACTTTTGCACATTCAAAGGCATTTCATGAAAATGAAAAAAGTAACCCACAGAATGGAAGAAAATATGCAATTCATATGTCTGATAAGGGTCTAGAGTGAGAATATATAAATAACTTTTCTAATTAAATAACAAAAACCACTTGCTATCATCAACTTAAGACTATAAAATAACTTGAGCAAAGACATCTCTAACGAAGATATACAGATGACCAAGTGACCAAGAAACAAGTCAAAAGATGCTCAAAACCATTAAATGGGAATGCAAATCAAAATCACGGTCAGTAAAGTGTTTGACACGCAAGTGTGAGGGTCTGTAATCAGATCCCGAGCACCCACATGAAAGGCCAGGTGTGGTGGTGGGAGCCTGTAATCCCAGAGCTGGGGAGGCAGAGGCAACAGGACCCCTGGGCTTGATTGTCCAGGTTCAGGGAGAGACCTAACCAGAAAATATGACGGCAAGTAATAAAAGATATCCAACGTTGACCTCTGGTCACCACATGTGCGTACACACACACAAACACACACACACACACACACACCAGCCCCCTGCCTTTCTTGCTGTGAGAAGTTCAAGGTTATCTGAGAATCCTAAACCTTTTGGAATTGAGAGAATCCAAAGGCAGAAGGCAGGGATGCTGCTGCCCTCCTCTGGTCACTCACCAAACAGTTGTGACTTTATCCCTCTGACCTAGGCCATCGGTCGCTTCTACTTGTTGGTCTGTGATCACCAAAGCTAGACAGGCAACCCTCCTGGCTGTGGATGCTGGGCAGGTCTGGAGGCTTTCAGAGGCTGGTGCCCTGGCTGTGAAGACAGGGGCTCTTTGCTCTCTCTAACTTCCTCTTCTCTCACTAGCATCCAGCATATTCCACCCTTGAGGGCAGCTGACTCCTGGACCTGTATGAACTGCACGTTCCCGCTCTTCTCACGGCTTGAAAGTCAGGGTCACTGATCATTATCAATAAGATGTCTATTTATGTAAGTGCAATCACACATGGTTGCTCTTTCTGTGTGGGTTTTATTTCTCTTAGCACAACACCCTTTGAAAGCACCTAGGGAATTTTAGGTTTCTTTTTTCGAGATGGAGTCTCACTACATAGCTTAGGCTGGCTTTAAACGAGAGATCTTTTCCCCACCTCAGCCCCTGGGGTGCTAGGATCACAAACATGTGCAGCCATGCCCTATGCCTTTTGTTGGTGGTTGGTTTAGCTGTGCTGTGGATCAACCCAAGGCCTCAAGCATGCTGGGAAAGTGCTCTAGTCAGAATCCCTCAAGGAGTACTGTAAGACACCTAAAACTCACCCCAAAGTGTCTGAATTTGTAGGCCTGTGGTGCATGCTGGACATGTAAATTGTCAAGACACCCCCTCCACCCCCCCAACGTCAAGGCCTGCTTTCAACCTGAGCTGGGCATCAGATACGACTGGGGACTTTGCACAGCCCAGATTCACAGATTCCTATGCCCTGCCTCTGATGGTTCATCCAGAATGTTGAATAAGCCCTTTCACCACCGCTGCCAAGAGGTTTCTAAGTAACCGAGTCAGACTGGGGCTGCCGGGAAGTCCATGGGAAGCTCTCTCCCTGACAGGGTTCCAGCCAGTGACGCTGTTGCCAACCCAGCTGCAGGGGCCCAGAGGCCTGGAGGGCTGTCTGCACCTGGTAGAAACAGTAGAATTTCTGTTGTGATTTCAGCAGACCGGGCTTGGAGGAGACGCTCTGATTTTCAGTAGAGATTTCCATTTCCCCGTGATCATCTGGATTCCAGAATGATTCCGTTTATGAACAGAGTTATGAGAAAGGACAGACTTTTTCTTGTGGTCTCACTCTGGAGCGTGAGGAGGACTCCGGGACCCTGGGAGGAGCCTGTCTTTGACGGAGCACACCTAGTGTGCTCCACACAGCAGCAGGACGCTGAGAGACTGTGAATGAGTACTTTCTGCCCTTCCTGTACCCCAGCCATCCCAGGAGCGCCTGCTGCCCCAGGGCCTGGAGGAAGAAAGGACTTGGGATGTTCCTCACTTCATCAATGGCTTTCCCTGCCAGCCTTCTTGCCCCTCTTCCCTCTCTGTGCCATGCAGTCCCTGCTTGCTTTCTTGTTGTAGCTTTCCTCTGCTGAGCAACTGTCCCAGTTCAATGCTGAACGTCCCACGACTTAGGAAAAACCTTTCCCTTTTCTCTTCGCGTTCTGTTTGGTTTGGGGACTAAGGGTATACGTGTACACCTATGCCTATCGTGTGTGGGTCTGTGTGTTCACCTGTACGTGAACACATGAAGACCCAAGATCAACATCAGGTATCTTCTACCATTCTACACTTTTTTGTTTTGTTTGGAGATAAGGTTTCTCAATGAACCTGGAACTGGCCATTTCAGCTAGACTGCCTGGTCAGAGAACCCTCAGGATCTACCTATCTCTGCATCAACCCCCCACCCCCACCCCAGGACTAGCTTGATGGGTGCTTTTACATGGGTCCTGAGGATCCCAACTGTGCGGCAAGCATTTAGTCACTGAGTCATATTCTCAGGGATATTCTCAGCCCATTTGATTTTGTTCTTCTCTGTTCAAACAACCCCACTATGTAAGCCAGGTGGGCCTGGAACTCACAGTCCTCTTACTTACGCCTCTCAGGGGCTGGGGTTGTAGGTGGGCCACCACACATAACCAAACACTGCTCTCTTTCTCCCTTACTCCCTCCCTCTTTACCATCTTGATTTATTTCTTAGAGCAGATACTAAAATACACCGTGCATCCTATGATCCTGTCTCCCATCCCCATGCTGAAGGTTCAGCCAAGGCCTTCACACTTACTGAGCAGGCTCTCTACCGTTAAGCATCATCCTCTGACCATGACATCTCCTTTTCGACCAGCCATATGTAAAGAACTGAATAGTCAGACACATGTGTCTGGTAGCTTCTGCATGAGAAGCACACACTAGAAGCCCAGGTTGCAATATCCCACTGTCTTAGTTAGGGATTCTATTGCCGTGAAAAGATGCCATGACCGCGGCGACTCTTATAAAGGAAAACATCTAATCAGGCTGGCTCGCTTACTGTCTCAGAGATTCAGTCTATTATCATCAAGGCAGGGAACATGGTAGCGTGCAGGTAGACATGGTGCTGGCTTCATCCTTTTTGGAACGCAACAGGAAGGACCGGACACTGAGCGAAGCTTAAGCAAGAGACCTCCAGCCTGCCGCCACAGTGGCACACTTCCGTCAACAAGGCCACGCCTACTTCAGCAAGGCCACACCTACCAATTTAGTGCCACTTCCTATGGGCTTATGAGGACCAATTCCATTCAAACTGCTACAGTCACTGCTCCCTTGTAATAATCCAACTACTCCCTCTCTCTTTGGATGCCGTAGAGAACAGGGCCCACTGAAAATAGGATACAGAGTTGTTGATTTTTGGTTCCAGCTTGGTTGAATCGAAGCTAAGAAGACCAGGGTCACGTGGGTCTAACTCTAGCCCGGGGCTCCCTGCACAAGGAGCTGTTTCACCTGGTCTGTTGTTCAAAGGATCAAAGGGGCCGCAGAGAGTGCCTGCCAGGCTGAAGCCCTCTCCTGTGTGGTAAAGAGTTTCCAATGAAGAAAACAGTAGGGATGTCGCAGCCGTTGTAAGCGGATCTTTCAGGCAGTGTTTCCCAACAGGGATCCTTTAAGAAAAGCAGGCATTCCTAACATTGAGAACCTTCTCAAATGGCAAGAAAGAATGCCAAGGGCTTGATCTAAGTCCCCAAATTCTCAAGATGTATTTAAGGATTAGAGGAGGCCAAACCCCTAGAGTCTAAAAGTTATAGAACGAAACTGCTCCTAGATATGGGTTGAGGGAAAGGTTTGCTGTAGATGTGAGGGCAAGCACGGCAAGGCATCCGTCCAAAGTAAACCAGGCCACTAAGTAGGTAGGATGAGAGACAGAAACCAGGAGCTAAGAGGCCAGGGGTGAGCCAGAAGATCAAGAGACTAGCGTAACCAAAATGGCTGGGTTATACAGAAAAGAGAAGCTGGGGGAGGGGCCTGGCCCAGTGTCAGGAGCTGGAGTGATTAGGGTAGGAGGTTGGGTGTGACAACCAGGAAGCCTCCCGTAACAGGTACTGGAGATGTTGACAGAGGTCAGCCAGCAGCATCTGCTTGTTAGCCGTTTGTATTTGGTTTTTGGTTTTAGAACTAAGTTATCAAGTTGTAAGCAAGCACTCAGAAAGTAGGAGAGAGAAGACTGAAAAGATCCCTGGCTAAATTGCTCACAGAGAGAATATGTGTGCATATATGTGAAAGTTTCTCTCTCTCTCTCTCTCTCTCTCTCTCTCTCTCTCTCTCTCTCTCTGTCTCTCTCTCTCTCACACACACACACAGAGCATAAGCATGTGGACAGACATGTAGGCATGTGGCATGTGTTTCTGTGTGTATGGAAAGACTGGAAGCAGATAAATACTGGATGTCTCCTTTTAATACTCTCCCCTTTAATTTTTGAGACAGCGTCACTCACTCCCTGAGCCCGGAACTCCATAATTCAGCCAGACGGACTGGCCAGCCACCCCAGCGTTCCTTCTCTCTTAGCCTGTCCAGCACTGGACTACAGGTCCACCGAGATTTTTTTTTTTACTTGGGTACCAGAGTCATGCTTTCATAGCAAGAATTTACCTGCACCCCCTCATCAGATGCCAGAGACATTCCATGCCAGACAGACCTTCCCTTGTAGTGTTGTTACAGGACCTCACACTTCTTGTGCCCTGTGCCGTTGTCCTACCAGCAAAGCCAGGGAAGGGAAAAGAGAACAAACCAGAGAGAAGACACGGGGCTTTTCATTGGTTTGTTGTTCGCTTATTGTCTATTACTGTGGTGTAGGGGATTGAGCCTGGGGCCTAGCATATACTAAGCAAAAGCTCCATTACCAAGCAATATCCCCAGGGTACTGGCTGATTATTTTGAAAGACTGTTTTGTGCCTACCCACAGAAGATGCAGACGGCCACCACTTGCTAAAAGATTAGTATGAACTCCTTGAGCTTTGCAGGTGGAAGAAGCGGGCTCCCCATTCAGCCATCGTAGGGGCTGCTAGACACTGGCCACACTCTCCTCACGCTCAGAAACACAAGACATGAGGAGATGCTCCTTAGAAACAGTGACCCATCTTGAGCTTTCCAGCTCCCATTCTACAGCCCAAGAAGGGAAATTGCATATACTGTTGGAAACAGTCTTACGTCGATGCTGGGAAAACCAGATGTTACAGGCTTTGATTTCTCAGACAGAATGTAAGTTTTTGATAAGCAAGTCTAAACTGGATTTAATTTTATTTTTTTTTTTTTTTTTTTTTTTTTAGTTTTTCGAGACAGGGTTTCTCTGTAGCTTTGGAGCCTGTCCTGGAACTAGCTCTTGTAGACTAGGCTGGCCTCGAACTCCCAGAGATCTGCCTGCCTCTGCCTCCCGAGTGCTGGGATTAAAGGCGTGCGCCACCACCGCCCAGCTCTGGATTTAATTTTAAAAAGCCTTGTAAAACCCAAAAGGTTAAAACAGCCATTACTTCCTTGAGTTAGTCAACACTGGGTCCAGGTATAAACACACAGGCCTTTCAAGATGAAACAGCCCTACCTGAGTATGCATCTCCACCGTAATAATAGATTTGTCCCAATGTGTTTACTCAGAGATCACAGGAGGAATCAATGCATAAAAACAATAGTTAAACTAAACATGTAAAATGTATATAATACAAGACATTGTTTGTTCCTGTAAGAAATGGTATTTTTTATTAGGAAATCAGGTTTGTTCGCTTGAGCTGTAAATAAACTCTCTGGCTTTTGATCAGTTCAGTCCACCACTTCTGCACATTGTGTAGGTTTTCACGCCGGTCAGAAAATCAAAGATCTGTGGGTTTATTCCTCTTAGGTATTTGTTTTGTTTTAGTTTTTGTTTGTTTGTTTGTTTGGTTGGTTGGTTGGTTTTGTTTTTTCAAGACAGGATTTCTCTGAAGCTTTGAAGCCTGTCCTGGAACTAGTTCTTGGAGACCAGGCTGGCCTCGAACCCACAGAGATCCACCTGCCTCTGCCTCCCGAGTGCTGGGATTAAAGGCATGCACCACCACCACCCGGATCCTCTTAGGTTTTTTAGGGACAGTAAACAAAAAGCCTCTCTGTCAAACTTTAACCCAAGCATATTACACATTTTCTTGGCTCCAAATGGCGTTAATCATCATTTATGAGTTAAACTTGACTCTGGTGTCGGAGTTGTCCCAGGGAAACCTGACAGGTTCTGCACAATTTCCAGGTGTTATTCTTCCTCTGGTGCTAACATCTCTCTGCGTATAATCGAACTACACAAAGTAGGTAGTTACCCATAAATTCCATTCCTGAGGAGCAAGGGGCATTTGTCAGTCAGAAGAGCGACTTTGTGTAAAGCAACTTGTCACTCCCAATGTGTACGTGTAAGATCTGTGTGGGTGTAGGATGTGAAACAGGGTCTCCCTATGTAGCTCTGTGGTCCTAGAACTCGCTCTGTAGACCACACTCGCTTCTGCCTCTAGCCTGCTGGGGTTAAAGGTGTGTGCCACCATGCCTGGCTTTTTTCTTCCTGTTAGATTTATTGCTTTTCAGTTTGGATCTGCACTGAGGCTGTTTCTCATGCTTTCCTTTCGGTTTCTTGGATAAAGAGACTCCAGTGATGAGTGGCTACCTAGGAAAGAGCACAGTTTGCACAGACTTTCTCGTCTAAGCAACCGAATCTTATGTGGGGGCTCGCCCCATGTCTCAGAGGGGAAGCATGAGGCTCTGGAAGGGTAATTGTCCTAGATGTGGCTAGGAAGATGGCTCAGTTAGTGCGTCTGCTGCACTAGCAGGGGGACCTGAGTTCAGTCCTCAGATACCACATATAACGTTGGGTGTGTCTGTCACCCTAGGACTAGGGAAGCAGAGAGCAGGACGCACTGGTTGCTGAGACTAGCCTAAACAGTGAGGTTCAATGAGAGACCCTCAGAATATAATATAAGGTAACTCTTGACAGAGGAAGACACCTAGAATTGACATCTGGCCTCACATGTTGGGGTGGGAGGTGGGAAGTGGAGTGTGGAGTGGGAGAAGGAGACTATGAATCAGCTAGTGATTGAGTGAGAACATAGAGCCATGCCTGTGGCCATAGCATCCTTTAGCATGAATGACACCCATCTGAGACCGTGGCTGTGTCTACTGCCACACTGGGCAGCCAGGCTGGAAAGCTTAGGTTTCTCTCACCCCATTTTTGCTGTGGCCTCTAGGAGTGTGGTGTAGGAAATGACATCTCAACTCTCAGATCTACATTCCTGAAAAGAATGTTGTTCTTGTAGGGAGACACCGAACCATTAACTGGTTGACATTTACACACGGCTATAGAAAACTCATTAGCTGGAAAGGAACATGACTGAAGCTACCACTGTGCAAAGGAAGGTGGGGTGTCACCCAAAGATACAATATAGGATTATTAACAGAGCTGTTGTAAATACTCAGTTAAAACGAATGGAGCCCCGGAGCACAGAAAGGCATTGCACCCCTTGCAGGCATCCACAGATCTGCAACAAAAGCTCAGGGAGAATAAACAACTTGTTAGTATCATTTGGCCATGATTATGATGTTTGCTAAAATGGCAAAATCTGAGGTGAGGGTAAGTGCCTGTCACACAAGCGTGAGGACCTGAGTCCGGTCCACAGAACCCCAGAGAAGGGTTGTTCCATCAACACATGATTGTAGACCTAATTCTGAGGAAACACAGGTAGACCCCTGAGGCTTTGGGAGTCATGATAATAAAAACAGAACATAACAATTGATATTCAATTTCTGATCGAGAGTCGTATTTGCAAAGCTTGTAAGACCTTACAAGACTGCAGAATATCTGTTGCTTTTGACTAATTTTATACGTGTGCTTTCCCTAGCAGCTATGGGGAATTCACCACAGCCTGTATATAATGTGTGTATGCTTCTCATGAACACTATTCCTGATCTACCAGGCATTTTTATCTGTGGGTTGTCAAGAAGGTAGCTCTTCCTTAGTTGCATTGTCCAGTTAATATTAATATTGTTAGCCTATACTGAGTTTTGATGAAAAATAAGTAAAATACAGAGAGATGCTGCCCAAGTCAGGTGTTATAAGTTTCCATTAAGAATTGCCTTAGGGAAAAAAAGGCCAGGTGGTGGTGGTGCACGCCTTTAATCCCAGCACTTGGGAGGCAGAGGCAGGTGGATCTTTGTGAGTTCGAGGCCAGCCTAGTCTACAAGAGCTAGTTCCAGGACAGGCACCAAAGCTACAGAGAAACCCTGTCATAAAAATACAAGAAGAGGAAGAAGAAGAAGAAGAAGAAGAAGAAGAAGAAGAAGAAGAAGAGGAGGAGGAGGAGGAGGAGGAGGAGGAGGAGGAGGAGGAGGAGGAGGAGGAGGAGGAGGAGGAGGAGGAGGAGGAGGAGGAGGAGAAGAAGAAGAGCCTTAGAGCGCAGCTAAAGAAAACAGCTATATTTCCTCAGCTGCCAAGATAACAGTATACTATCAACTGACATGAAACTTTAAGGTAGCTTAAGATCAGACCAGGTCTCCTGTTAATGCATCTTAAGATTAAACTACTCACAGAAAAACATAATCTTATTTACAAGGACACGTAGCTAGCAGTGTGGTTTGTTGAGCCAAGGTAAATAATAGGAAGTAACTTAATTGCGGTGCCAGGATCGATAGTTAACTCCTTGCACAGCTTCTTAGCCTCAGTCTCTTTATTCAAGATCAATCATGGGTAAAATTTCTCTAACTGACCAGCACCACAAAAACAAAACCAACTTCACAGCCCCAAGAAAGAGTAACAAGCTCCCCTTTCTGTGGTCAAGGGTTACACTCAGGACAGAGAAATATATCTTAAGATTTAAAACGCTTTTAATGTCACTGTGCTGGAGGGTGTCCTACAAACTCAACTGTGCTAGTGCCCCTGCCCCCTGCCCCTGCTTTGCAGTTTCTGCTACAAAGGGCCTCTCAGCTGGCTCAGCACTATCTGAGGAACATCCCTCTTTATAAACAGTCTCCAGTTCAAGAAAAGCTGGCCTTTTGACCACTAACCACAAATTGTTTTTTTTTAAAAAAAAAAAAATCAGATGACCCAAGCGCAGGACTCTAGACTGAAAGCCAGGAAGCCTGCATGGGACCGAACTAGGCCCCTGCATGTGGGTTACAGTTGTGTAGCTCAGACTGTTTGTGGGCCCCCTAGCAGGGTGACCAGGATCTGTCCCAGGCACATGAGCTGACTCTTTGGAACCTATTCCCTATTGTGGGACGCCTTGCTCACCCTTGATGCAGGGGGTGACTTGAAGCTTGATCTTGACTCAACTTGATATGCCATGCTTTGTTGATTCCCATGGGAAGCCTTAACCTTTCTGAGAGGTGGACGGGGTGGGTAGGAAGGGGGTGGGAGTAGGGAATGGGAGGAAAGGAGAAAGGGGAAACTGTGGTTGGTATGTAAAATAAATTTTTAAAAAATTAATATAAAATGTTTAAAATGTTTTTACACATAGAAGCATAGAATATAACACACAATTTCTTTATTTCTCTTAGTCTCCTTAATAGTTTAGTTTTATAAGACTCCCTCTATAGATGAGACAACAAAAAGACTTCTCCTTTTGTTCCCGTGGTTTGCAATCCGCCAATTAGGGAGTTAACTGGAAAAAGTGTTCCTTTTGCTATATGACAATTAATCTGGATTTATTGCTTCGAACTGTCGAGAAGACTCTGTTTCTTATCATTTACTTAAGAAATGGAATGTGACCTTCAGATGAATGCCTGCAGGACTTTGTGGGTCTTTATAAGTTGTGTAGTGCAAAGAGTGAGCAGAAGAAACCGGCAGAATGACAGAGAGGCTGAATCCACCACGAGAGAACAAAGAGTGTTACCATCAAGAAAGTGTATGTTTCTGCTCCTTTCCCCCCGAAATCTCCCAGAACTTCATGGTTATGTGGAGTTTTTTTTTCCCTGTGGATCTTGCTCATACCCCAGGAGCTGATTCTACTGGGCTGTGGTACCTGGCCTTCTGGGTGGGCTCCAGGCCAGTGAGAGAATCCATCTCAATAAGCAGGGTGGATGTTTGTAGGTTGTCACCACTCCAGGCTATCCTCTGTCCTCCTCCACCCACCACAGACACATGTGCAACCACATACCTGTGAATACACACACCCCCAAAACACACACACACACAACACACACACGCACACACACATGCACACACACATGCACATACGCACACACATTGTAAAACCCATCAGGTGGCTGGTACATGCATGGTTAAGGTGCCAACCTTTTTTGATTTAACCAATTCAACTTGTCTTTGCGAAGCGCCCATGACGGCCAGTTCCAATCCATATTCTTAGAGAACTGGCGAGAGGGGGGTTCAGCGCTGCTTCAGGGTCCACAGTCCCAAAGGCATATGATGGACTTCTCTGAGGACAGGAATAGACAATGCCTGACTAACTGGATGAGAGTTAGGGACAAAAATGGCCATTTTGGAATTCCTCACACTTACTAGGAAATATAACGAGCACTCAGTGTTGCTTGATGAAATCTTTGATGCCCAGCTGCTCTAGGAGATGAGTTACCATCTGTGTTTAACAGATCAGAAAACTGAGGTGTGACGGATGGCTGACTTTCCCATAGCCATGCGGGCAAATGACAGAGCCAGGTCCCCAACTCCACCAGATTCACTCTCTCTGAAGAGTGATGGATGGAACAGGAACTAGACAGCAAAGCCGTCCACACAGGGGATTTAGGAAGAGCAAAGGGAGATCTCACAGGTTGGCACATACTACAGAGAATATTAAATGTCTGCCTTGGGATTTGTGCTTCACTTGGCAAACAGTAAGGGCCTTTGCATATCAGAGCATCTTTCCACAGAAAATTGAGATATGATGGCTTCATCTAGAACCCAAGTGTTTGTTTGGGGCTTTTTGTTGTTCCTCTGGCAAGGTCTCTTGTCGACAAGACAGGCCTCAAAGGCACTGTGTGTCCAACGGTGACCTGAACTCCTGGTCCTCCAGCCTCTATTGCCCAAGTACTAAGATTTCAGGTGTAAACTACCACACCATACTTTAGAATGCAAGGTTTTTCTAAGAACATCTGACACATAAATTCAGGAAGAAAAGGCTCAATGATGACTAAACTGAAATATTCCAGAGTCAGCAACAACGTGAGAATAGATTGCAAGCTTTCTGTCATGAGCAAGTGTGCCATTGATTGGTTCTTGTCACAAACTCGTTAAAACAAACTGTTATAGAAGGAGCTAGGCATCCAGGGCCTTCCCAGGCATCCCCAGCATGACTTCCATGGACATCCATTGTCTTTTCATTGTAAAATCTTTGCAAGAATTTTATGATTATAAAAGCAATACATATTTACTATAGAAAATCTGGACACTGAATAAAAGCTCAGATATGTATCTTACATCATTAGTTCCTAGTCATTCCTGACAGCCTGTGGTGGTGTGAATATAATTGGCGCCCATAATCTCATAGGGACTGGCACTACTAGGAGGTGTGGCTTTGTTGGAATGGGCATGGCTTTGTTGGAGAAAGTGTGTTTGTTCCTCTAGGGGCAGGCTTTGAGGTATCCTATGCTCAAGATACCACCCAGTGTTTCAGTTGACTTCCTGTTGCCTGAAAGCCAAGCTTGCACATCTGTCTTCACACAGCTATGCTCCTTGACATGATGATAATGGATTGAGCTTCTGAAACTATAAGTGAGTCACCCAAATTAAATGTTTCTTTATAAGACTTGCTGTGGTCATGGTGTCTCTTCACAGCAATAGCACCACACTTTAACCAACTTAGCTAACCAGCCAACCTCTTCACAGCAATAGGAAACCCTAACTAAGGCACAGCCCATGCTGCCTTTTGACACACACTACACTGGTTTTAATAAAGTGTGAGGCTTCTTCCTGTTTAGTGACTCTGTTGCCTCGAGTCCCACAGGCTTCTATTCATACAAATCCATCCATCAGGTCCTCATCTTCCTTTGCAATCTCTCATACTCTCTTTAAGAATACCCATATCAACAGGGCAGTGGTGCACACCTTTAATCCCAGCACTTTGGAGGCAGGAGCAGGCAGATTTCTGTGAGTGCAAGGCCAGCCTGGTCTGTCTACAGGGCGAGTTCTAAGACAACCAAGGCAGCTATCTTCCAGTAACTCACCATTCAAAGGGAAAGATGAGGGGTACTTGCTATATGGTAAACAGTGTAGTCACAGCAGCCCTGGATGCTGGCTCAGCCTCTCTTGGCCTGTTTACTATTTTAAAATGCTACTTGTCAGAAAAGAATTACAGATATGCAATAGAGACAGATTCAGACAAAACTAAACCTCTAAATGGGTCACAGTGTTGGATAAATGTACATAGCATTGAGAGAGAAAGGGAAAAGATTATAGGTAATTATAATATAAAAAAGTACAGACAGTTATTGATTAAAGGAGTAAAGATAATAAAATAAATATTAAACATGTAAAAGAAGAGTAAGAAAACTAAGTCATGTGAAGATGGAATACACACAGAGATTATGTACATTATTGTGATTTCTTTGAATTTTTTTACTGTAAATACACAAAGTACAGAGAGATATTTGATTCTGGGAGCTGCTAAGCTAAACGAACATATATACTTTAAAGGTATCTTGACTTCAAAATTTGGGTCTTTGGAAAAGAGGTTTGTTTTGTTTCCACAGAAGATGAAAACCTATAGATTCCTTCCAGGCTAATGTGATTTGATGCAACAGGACCTCTGAAAGGTCTCCATGAACCTTAAAAATACTTCACCCAACAAAAAGAAGAAAGCATAAACATAAACCGCCCAGGTCAATATTATTGTATTAAGAAGATAAAGATAGTCAGGCGGTGGTGGCACACACCTTTAATCCCAGCACTCAGGAGGCAGAGGCAGGTGGATCTCTGTGAGTTCGAGGCCAGCCTGGTCTACAAGAGCTAGTTCCAGGACAGGAACCAAAAGCTATGGAGAAACCCTGTCTTGAAAAAAAAAAAAAGAATCATGGCTTTGGGATAAAAAAAAATGTTTGACCACTTGTGAACTTCTAAGAAAAACTTGGGGCTTGCCAACTTAATGCCTCTTCTTCCTGTGTAAAGAAATCACTTTGTCTCTGGAGACTATGTAACTTGTGGCTGTGAGGAAATATTTTCTTGCATAGAAATCTTTGTCTTAGGAGGTATAAAGGGGATAAGGAAAAAATAAGAGATAGAATGAGAAGGAAAGATGTAGAAGAAAAACATCTGGGAAAAATAGAAGGGAACCAGCAGGAGAGAAATAGAAAAAAGATATTGGAAAAGAGTTAAAAGGATAATATCGAAAAAGAGAACAACTGGGAAGAAGAAAATAAAATTAAAACAAGATTTAAAAAAAAAAACAGAACAGAGAAAAAAACAGAGTAAAACAAACAATCCCAGAGAGAAAACTAAAATAAAGAATTAAACTTTGGCCCTCTGATAAAGTTCTCCTGTGGCTGGGTGTCTGTTCCTGTAGCTTGCCTGGTCCACACCCTCTCTCCAGTCTCTCTGACCTGCTGAAAACTGGGCTTTCGGCAGCAGGCAAACTTCAGAAGTGACCCTGGCCTGAGCAGAAGAGCAGAAGTGGGTGGAAGTGACCATCTTTTGTTTTTTGCATTTCTAGCCACCCGCCAATGATGCGATGGAGAATTGAGTTCTTATTCCAGAAATCTGATCACATGGCTCTAAGGTCGAGTCCTACTATTTATCTTGTGCAAGTTACTTAATTTCCTCTGTTTTTTCATCCAGGTAATGAAAACTGTAATATCACCTCTCTCGGAGCCAGTGAGATGGTTCAGCACACAAAGGTGCTTGCTGCCAAGTTTGACCACCTAAGTTTGACTCCTGGAACCCCCATGGTGGAAAGAGAGCATTGACTCCTCGAGCTGTCCTCTGATTTCCTCATAGACACTGTGACATGTGCCCACTCCCAATAAATAAATATTAGCACCTGCTGTATACAGTTGTTGTATATGATACTTTCAAAAAGTTATTAGTGCCTGTCGTAGTGACTATTCTGTTGCTCTGAAGAGACGCCATAACCAAGGCAGCTGTTGTGAAAAGAAGCATTTAGTTGGGGGCTTGCTTACAGCTTCAGAGGGTTAGTCCATGAGCATCCTGGCAGGAAGTAGACAGGCATGGTGCTGGAGCAGCAGTAGAGAACGGACCCTGTCACCCACAGGCAATAGGCAGAAAAAGAGACACTGGACCTGCCGTGGGCTTTTGAAATCCAAAGTTCACCTTCAATGATACACCTCCTCCAATAAAGACATGTCTTCCAGTCCCTCCCAAACAGTTCCACTAACTGGGAAACAAGCATTCAAATCTATGAGCCTATGGGGCCATTCTCATTCAAACACCACAGTTGTAAGTACTCTCAATAAATGTTACTGTTTTTATTCTGTAAGTTATCATCATCCTGTGAATTTTTGACAATATTTCTTTTTATTGTTGGTTTTTTAAAAGATAATCTTGAAGATAATGACATTTTAAGATCATGAGAAAGTGAAGAAACTTTGCAAACTACCTTTCTGTATCTGGGCAAGAAAAGATGTCAACAGCAAAGAACAAACCATGAAAAACAATTTTAAAAATGTTTATAATAACAGTTACTCTCCAAAATATCAGAAGTTACATATTAGAAATGCATGTTACACCTGACAGAGAGGAGCTGAGGAAGGTGCTTTGGAACACCTGGCATATTAAATGTCTTTAAGGAAGTGTGCGTCTATTGGGCCAGGGAGATAGCCCGGTTGTTACAAGGGCCTAAATTTGACCCCAGAACCCTTATTAAAAAAATAAATAAAAATAAACTAAGAGCTGGGAAAGTCAGAGATGCCCCCACCCCCTACCCCCCATTCCCACTGTTAAGAGTCCCACAAGAACACCAAGCTACATGACCATAATATATATGCAGAGGAGCTATCAGACCCATAGGATCCGTGTTTACAGCTTCAGTTTTTGTGAGGCTCTATGAACCCTGCTTGATTGATTCTGTGGGCTGTGCTCTCAACCCCTGTGGCTTTTGGGACCCTTTTCCCACAACTGGGTTGCCTCATCCAGTCTTGATATGAGATTTTGTGCCTGGGTTTATTGTAACTTGTTAAGCTATGTTTGGTTGAAATCCCTGGGAGGCCTGCATTCACATTCTCTCTCTCTCTCTCTCTCTCTCTCTCTCTCTCTCTCTCTCTCTCTCTCTCTCTTTCAGAGGAGTAGTGGATCTTGGGAAGAGAGGAGGTAGGGGAAGGGACTGAGAAGAATGGATGAAGGGGAAACTATGGTTGAGATATAATATATGAGCGACATAATATATGAGAGAATTAAAAAAAAAAAAGCTGGGTTCACCAGAGTGTGGTTACAACAGGGGCTCACCAGCCATCAAGGCTAGCCTAATCTGCAAGCCGCAGACTGTTTGAGGACCCTGTTTCAGTGGAAAGGTGGATGATACCAAAGGAACAGTATTTGAGGTTGTCCTCACCTCCACAATCATGCACATTTATGTGCAGGCGCACACACACACACACACACAGACACAATTTAGAAAAGGAAGCATATACCTCTAAACAAATTTGTTTGTTTAGGGAAGAAATGAGATCTGTGAAAGTAATGTAGAATTTTACTTTGAGTGCAGAGATACACTTCCAGGAGATTGTTTTTGCCCTCAGTAGCTCTCTGACATCCTCTCTTGTTACTATCATATGAGCAGAGTCAAAGAGGTACCCAATGAGACAGAGCAGAGGGAACGGGATGCCCGGAGCAGGGCACTCACATGGGGCCATTTTCTCTGCCGCTCTGGACTTAGAGGATTTTATTGGCATAGAAGAACAGCAGGACCTCAGGATGACAATGGCTCTGGAAGAAATTAGAAAAGGTACATGTGAGGGAGGTTGCGGGCAGGACACCAGGAGAAGCCGCAGGAGTGGAAGCAGCCAAGGATTAGAACTGAGCAAATGGTAACACTGTGTCATCTTCCAGGAATCCTGCCCTTTGCTTCGTGTTACGGATCCTTTGCAACTGCAATACCCGCCTGAGCTGTTTTAGGAGGTAGGAGGAGGCAACTTCCTGTTGCACTGGGCCACTTCCGGTGCTAAGTACCTGAAGGGGAGGGACTCCCGGGAGAACTCTCTCCTCCCTGACCCACTCACCAGCTGCCGGGAAAGTCTGGGGTTCCGCTGGTCTTCTTCACTCTGGAAACGCTGCTCTTTCCTGGGTTTCAGATACGGAACACAGGCTCGCACAGTCGTTTTGCAAGCCTGAGGGAAATAACATTGCCATCCAATTGCCTAAACTATTAGAGAATTCTAGCGTTCCGGGCAGGGAAGGTGATCCCAAAGGACTGTAGCCAATCTCAGGTCAGAGCCACCAAGACTGGGAATGTAATTTTCAGGTCATTTGTGAGCTTGAAACTTGAAGGATTTCTGTTCGTGGGATGGCCGTGGCTCGTTCTGTAGCACACGGAGAGGACACCGCTCTGCCAGGTGCACAGCCCCGCTCACAATTACACGCATCCACATGCTGTCTTCCTCCCCTCCCCCAAGATGAATTTGTAGAACTCTGCACACCATCCTTGATGGCTGGCCTTCCCTGTCTTTCTAGCAGCAGCAGCAGGTGTTGGATTGGGCAGAGACAGATCAAAGCAGAAGTAGGGGAGATTGCACCCTAGAGGCCCCTTTGCTTTACATAGATACCGTACAGGTCTTTCTAACTGGCAGGAACTCCAGGGCCCGGCTTCTCCACTTAGCAGAGCTACCACCACCCCCTCCATGGACAGCAAAGATTTAACAAAATGAGCAAAGAATGGTTGTCTCACCTTGGCCACCTGAGGGCTTTTGTCCTGTAAATGGGTCAGGAGGGAATCTTGTGTCTGGTTAACCTGGTCAGTGAAAAATTTCTTCCATTTCTGCCCAGCAAATGCAGCCAATTGCCCAAACAGAACAAAGGCCAAGTACCGCACACCGTCGTTCTCCTATGGGTTTCCATCAACAACAACAAAAAGCCGAACACCGTCAACAGGCCTCCATCAGAACAGACCACGACCATCGCTCTGAGTTGCACAGAAAGGGGGGCATCATACTCAAGACCCTGTGCCTTCTGACACCAGGGGACAAACACCAGCGGTGGTAGGCGCCTTGGGTTCCTTTCAGTCTATCTAGGAGCTGCTTCCACACTGTTAGCTAAAAAGTTCCTCCTTTCATTTCTCATTTCTTTTTCTCCTTTCCCCTTTCTTCCCTTTCCCATGTCTCCCTCCTTTCCCGTCTCTCTCTCCCTCCCTCCCTCCCTCCCTCCCTCCCTCCCTCCCACCATTTCAGCCATATCTCCTCTCCCTACTGTCTGAGTTTCTCCTGCCGATCAAGGGAATAAAGATCTTGTTTCTTCCCCCACACCCTCACAGCTCTCCCTGCCTCTACTCTCATCTGTTAGCTCTTCCTTGGGAGCCCATCCGCTTCTTCTCTCCTACATAAACTGTTTGCTCCACACATCTGCCTTCTCAGGCAGGGATGTCAAGGCTCAGAGACTGTCAGCATGTGTTCATCATCATACCATGAGATAAGCAGCAAGTGAAGGTGCCCAGTCTCCTCCTTACTTGGTACACAGATTTTTGTTTTGTTTTGGTTGATCAAGACAAAGTTTCTCTGTGTAACAGTCCTAGCTGTTATGGAACTTGCTCTGTAGACCAGGCTGGGCTCAAACTCATAGAGTCTCACCTGTCTCTGCCTCTCAAGTGCTGGGAACAAAGGTGTGTGCCACCACCACCCTGCTGGTACATGGATTTTTGTATCAGCAGTTCACAATCCTGTCCAAGCTCCAGGGAAACCAGAGAGAACAGGGGATGGCCCTCTTCAAAGGGAAAGAAACATCTAGAACTGGGTCACAAAGACTGAAACAGCACTGATCATTTTGTGAAATATCCAAAAATATATTTTAGCATACGTGACTCATTGAGAACTTGCCCCATGATCCCCTGATACCTATGTACAGGAATGTATAAGCCAGGTACCTGTCTCCCAAGAGTATGACAATCGTCTAGTGGGGGTATATCCCGACAAACACAGCACGAAGCAGGCCATATTGACAGTGTAACTCTCGCCTAGATTCTGCCCATCCTTTTCTACACGACCAAGGATTCTGCTCCAAAAATTGGCATGTAAACTGGGTTTAAAAAGTAGGTGAGGAGCTGAAGAGATGGCTTGGAGGTTAAGAACACCGGCTGCTCTTCCAGAGGTCCTGAGTTCAAGTCCCAGCAACTATGTGGTGACTCACACTATGAGATCTGGCACCCTCTTCTGGCATGCAGGTATACATACAGGCAGAACACTATACATAATAAATAAGTAAATCTTAAAAGAAAAGAAAGGAAAAAACAAAGTAGTTGAATAAAAATCAACTGAAGTTTAGACAGCACCAGAAGGATTTAAGGCTACGTCCTCAAGACTTGTGCTGACATCCTAGGGTGGTAATGTACACATCTTCCTACCCCCTTCTCAGACAAGATAGGTTTACATTCAATAGCAAACATCTAGACAGGGCTCATGCCGGTAACCTTAGCACTTAGGACCTGAGGCAGGAGGACTGCCATGAGATCAAGGCCAACCTGGGCTATATATAGGGTTCTGGGCCAGCATGGGCCGTCTCCACTAATATCCTAACATCTCTTCTTTTGGAGGAAAGATGACCATTGACAAGCGTGCCAGTAACTCCGATATAGGTTCTGAGCTCTGTGAGCTCCATGACTCTCCTTTTCTCTTGTTTAGCTTGGGACTTAGGCGACAGGGACAGGTGGAAGTTGCTTTGGGTTGTGCTAAGTAAAGGTCTGAGGGATGTCTGACAGGTGCTGTCTCTGATAGAGAGACAGTAGCAGGTTGTTTTTCAGCCTGCAAATTGGCCGTGCAAGCATCTTCACTTGAGACCACAGGTTGCACCTGAGCCCTTCCTGCTTGGCGCATTTTATCTGGGGGCTAACAGGGCAGCGGCTGCAGTCAGTCGGCTGCATTCAGGGTGTGTGCTGCCTCAGTGAACTGAGTGCAGTCCCTGAACTTTCTGTGCCTCAGTTTTCTCATTTTATAATAAAGATCACTGTTGTACCCACTGAAGAGGATTGTTGTAAGGACTGCATAAGTATCCATGGCAACCGCCTGGCACTGTGAATGACACACAGGAAGGGCTCACTAAATGCTAACTTGTTGCAATGAAGGGAGTACTGAGCACCGGCTGGCATCATCATCATCACTGTAGAAGGGAGTACTGAGCACCAGCTGGCATCATCATCATCACTGTAGAAGGGAGTACTGAGCACCGGCTGGCATCATCATCATCACTGTAGAAGGGAGTACTGAGCACCGGCTGGCATCATCATCATCACTGTAGAAGGGAGTACTGAGCACCGGCTGGCATCATCATCATCACTGTAGAAGGGAGTACTGAGCACCGGCTGGCATCACCATCAACACTGTTGTCATCACTACTGCACATGTTCACTTCCCTCTTGACATGAAAGTTCTTCAAAAGGGAGTGACTGGGTTCTGCATGTCTTATGTTCTCCATAACCCCACCCATAACTCCTCTCAATAAAATTGATTCATAAATTCCTGAGTGATGCAGACCTTGTTCTTAAGAAACATACTACCTAAAGTTCTCATTTCCTTTTGTTTTTGTTTTTTGAGACAGTTTTTTTTTTTTTTTTTTTATGTAGTCCTGGCTGTCCTGAAATTCACTATGTAAACCAGGCAAAGCTCAAACTCACAGAGATTGGTCTCTGCTCGGCTTGCCTCTGCCTCTGCTGGGGTTAAAGGCAATACCACCACATGACTTGGGATCCTCATTTTTAACCCAGGACAATTTCATAGCCCAAGATTTTACGCTTACCCTTCTCACTTACATCGTCCAGTAGAATCCTGGTCTGAAGAGTGATATCTACGAAGAAGGAGCCCAGGTCTTGGCCCTGGATCTTGCCCAGCATGATGGTCAGAGTCTTCATGCTCTCGTGGATAACGTCAGAACTCACGGGGTCATACAGCCCGTGCACCAGGAGGGCAAGGAAAACTTTCTTGTACTTTTTCACCTGCTATAGAGGTTGAAAAAGCATTAGTATCACACACTCAAACACACACTCACACTCATCCACACACTCTCTCTCACACACACTTATACACACACCTCTCACACACACACCTCTCTCTCACATACAC
The DNA here is from genome assembly GCF_950005125.1 of Chionomys nivalis. Taxonomy (NCBI): domain Eukaryota; kingdom Metazoa; phylum Chordata; class Mammalia; order Rodentia; family Cricetidae; genus Chionomys; species Chionomys nivalis. The sequence goes on from NC_080099.1 coordinate 13,164,009, forward strand.
ACACACACTATTCAAATTAAAAAGCAGTCCCATCCCTAATCTTCCAGTAACCCCAAATTGGGACTGAGAGGCCCTAGCTGTCTTTCCCTTCTTCTTTAAATTAATATTTTTTGTTAATGCAAAAAGGAATATAGGGTTTCATTATGACTTTTTAACATATATATCATTGTTTGCTCATGTTTGCTCATGTTCATCCCGTGCTACCCTCCCCGTCCTCCCTTGGTGTAGGAGTTCCTTCTGTTCATATGTTGCTTTCATTGGGTAATGAATAAAGAAACTGCCTTGGCCTGTTGATAGGGCAGAACATATGTAGGCAGAGAAGACAGAACTGGATGCTGGGAAGAAGGGCAGAGTGAGAGACACCATGGATCTTCTGCCTAAGACGGACACTGGTTAGAATCTTGCCAGTAAGCCACAGTCACATGGCGATACCCAGAATAATGGAGATGGGTTAAATTAATATGTAAGAATTAGCCAATAAGAAGTTAGAGCTAATGGGCCAGGCAGTGTTTCAATTAATACAGTTTCTGTGCTTCGGGGACTAAGCTAGCCTGGTGGCAGGGATAAACAAGGGGCCCTGCTCCTTGTAACACTCCCTGCCCCCACTCTTCTTGCTGCTCCCCTCCTTCCTCACAAGCAGTTCTCTCTGTGTTCATGCCGTCCACGTGTGTGTATGTATATCTTCTACCAACTCTTGTCCAAATACAAATGTTTCTAGTAATCCAGTCCAAGAGCCCCCTAGGTCTTCAAAGAACAGAAAGGACAAACAGGAATAAGGCCTCTGGGTCATGGAGCTGGTGAAGTACTTCAAGAGCAGAGAGGGTGGACCAGAGTATTCTAGGGCCCTTCAGAGAGCTGGGTGTCTTTGTAATGGAGAGGACATAAAATGGTATCCCTGTGGACAGGTGCTCCGGACAGGGTATGAAAGTGGTTCTCACTAAACAAACAATCTGTGACAATCATTTAGATTCTCAAGGAGAACAGCATGAACCTGTGTCAGTCAGTCCCCTAGCTCATTTCCCAAGGCTGACAGAGCTGAGGTGTGTCCACTTGAGACGACCTTGAGTGAGTAACACCCTTACGTAATCTGTCCTCCTGTGTAAACAGAACCAGTGGCTTGCCTCTAGCCTGAAGTGACAAAAGTAACCAGAGTCTCTCCTGGTTGCTAAGCTACATTATGCAAGACTCCCATAGAGTAGACAGGAGCGAGACACACCTTGAAGAGAGAGGTTAGCATGTTTTGAGAGTGTGGATCCTGGGTAAAGGGGGGTGGCCCCCAGCAGACAGCCAGCAAGGGAAGAGAAACCTCAATTCTACCATTGGAAGAGCCAGTTCTGCAAAAAGCCATTCTTGGAAAAGCACCCTGAGCTTCTGGAAGCCACAGTCTAGCCAACAGTGGTTTGCAAGATCCTGAGCTACTGATCCAGCTCATACTCAGGCCCCCAACACAGATAGCACTGTTTACTGCTAGGTCTGTGTGAGTTGTTACAGTGTTAGCAATCCATGGGCACATGCCCCAGCTGTGGGGACTCCATGCTTTAGGACTCAGAGTCTTAGGAAGGCTGTCTCAACTCTACCTTCCCTACCTTGTCAGGGGTTTCATGGGCCAAGGTGCCCAGGCCTCTCATTGCCAGATGGCGCTTTTTAGCATTAGGATCCCGGGCTCTTTCTGCCAAGATGAAAAACACATTCTTCAAAGGTTCCTGCTTCCGCAACCTCAGTTTCCAAGAGACCTGGGTGGTGGGTCAAAAGTGCGTTAATTCAGAGGCTGGGAAGATGGTCCAGTTGGTAAAGTGCTTGCTCGACACACATGAAGATTGGAGCACCCTCATAAGATGCTGGGTGTAGCAGTGCATGCCTAGAATCTCAGCACTTGGAAAAACGACAAAGAAGTTCTCTGGCCAGGCAGCCTAGCCAAACCAGTGAGCTCCAGTCTAGTGCGAGTGGAGCGCAATGAAGAAGACACCTGAAGTTGAGACATCTGGCATGCTACACACACACACACACACAGAGAGAGAGAGAGAGAGAGAGAGAGAGAGAGAGAGAGAGAGAGAGAGAGAGAGAGAGAATGAATCAATCCAAAAGGGCTCAGACTCATACTCTGCACTCAGCTCCAAACATCTCTCTCTAAAGAAGATGCTATTTTGCCTATTCAAGTTTCTTTTCTTCTAAACTAAAGATAAGTAAACACGCGTGCCCCCCTCTGTGTGTGTGTGTCACTGGGGAGACACACGGTAGTAAATTGTGTGACCGAGGCTAAGAGGAAAGGGGACTGTCCTTGAGACACAGGTCCCTTTTCTAGCGTATGCTATGGTATTTCTCTTCTCTGAAAAGTACTCTGACCCTCTTCCTCCTCCAAGTCCTTCTCATCCTTCTGCTGTCCTTTTAACTAAACAAAATGAATGACATGTTTGTATGATACCTGCTTTCTCCAATTCTTCTCTTCCAATTCTTCTCTTGATTCTTCTGCAGTCAGGCTGATGTCCCTGCCTCTCCATCCAGCAATATGATAAATCTTGAGAGACCTTTCTCAATAGTCACTGTCCCCAACCCCTTACTAGCATGTGACTCAATTGGCAACATCTCAACAAATATCAATTACACATATGTAAACATCTCAGGACATTTGGACGTTGTCCCAACATCTGAATTCACTAGATGAAGCAGAAAAAGCAAAAACACCACAATGGGGAAGCACTGTGCTTCTACGCAAAATTCTATGCTTCTAAAACTAAACACTAAGTAACTGTAAGACAAGAGATAAGATATAGATAAAATAGAAGATAGATCAAGATATAGGCTACCTTTCTCATGATCAGATGAGCTACCCGCTCCTAGAGAACAGATGAGCACCAATGACAAGAAGGCACTGGTGTTCCTCGGGGCACAGAACTAGGCAGCCCACATTAGAATCAGACCCCAGACAATGAAAGCTCCCAACTAGGGACCAGGGAGATGATGGATAAGACACTTCCCATGCCACCATAAAGACCTGAGATTGAGCCCCAGGTAAAGCCAGGCACAGTGGCACCTGTCTATAATCCAAGTTTCCTATGGCAATATGGGAGAAGAAGAATCCCAAGGTACGTGAGATGACTGCTATGTGGTAGCAACAAAAAGAGAGGCATGGTCTCGAAAGAGGTGGAAGGTGAGGACAGACATCCAAGATCGCCCTCCTCCCTCCACATGTGCGCCATGATGAGAAAGCCCCTGCATTCATATCAGGATGGAGAGAGAGAGAGAGAGAGAGAGAGAGAGAGAGAGAGAGAGAGAGAGAGAGAGAGAGAGAGAGAGAGAGAGAGGAGAGAAGAGAGAAGAGAGAATGCCAAAGACAAAGCTAGCCCCATACTCTGGAAGGAAGCAGGAATGGATGCAGGGTCCAGGTCCAGATCAGGCTGTTTGCTCAGCACTGTGTAGAAGACCTTGTAACTTTCCAGCATTGCTATTTCTGAGTGTTTATTACAGTTCCTTTTTTTTCTTTTAAACTTTTGAGTTATCAGCAAGCTGAATCCTTCTCATTTCAACTTCTCATAAGCACCCTCTCTCCCTGTTGAAAGAAGTCATTCCACGGCTCCCAGAAGGAGCCCAGGCAGAGCAATTCTAGCACAGAGCAAGCAGGTGCACATCTTACACGGTGGCGACATCGTGGTGGGAAGAGTCACTGGTGTCTGACCTTGGAAAAGAAAGATCGCACCAATGTCCTTCTCTTCCTGGGTTGGGAAGCAGGGAAAGGAGGGGTCCGGCTCAGGACTCTCTGTGTCTGTTCCATGAAGCTAAAAGGAAAGGAAAAATATGAACAAAATCACCGTTATGACTCACAAACATGCGTGTGAAGTATCAGTGCCAATCACAATCCCACCCAAGAGATCCCAGCCTCTTAAGCAGCAACACATTGGACCAGCTGATTGGGTTGAACATAGAGGTAGGTGGGGATTTGTTTTCCCTGTCTTTTGTTTTTGGAAGTCATGAAAACACATCTAGTTACCTATCAGTGCCTGACTTAGTTACTGTTTCTATGGCTGTCAAGGGATACCATGGAGGAAGACATTTCATTGAGGAAGCCGCTTACAGCTTCAGAGGTTCAGTCCATTATCATCAAGGCAGGGAGCATAGCGGCATGCAGGTTGGAGGAGCTGAGGGGCCTCCATCTTACAGGCAACAGGAAGTTTACTGAGATACTGAGTACATAGGAAACCTCAAAGCCCACCCCTGCAGTGACACACTTCCTCCAACAAAGCCACACCCACTCCAACAAAGCCACACCTCTTAATAGTACCACTCCCCATGAGAATAGGGGACCAGTTACATTCAAACTACCACAGTACTCTGTTGTGGGGTATTTGTTCACACGGACACTCCAAGACTGCCAATAAAGTTTATCTTGAATCACAGAGGAGAGTCAATTGGCTGACCAGAATTAGCCATGGAGATTTTGGAGAAGAGAGATATGGGGATATAGGAAGTAGCTGGGAGGGCTTTACAAAGATGTGTAATCCTTTTCAATTTGGGGAAGCGTGGAAAGTCAGGGTCAGCTGATCATTCCTCCGTTGCTCTTTGGATCGATGAGGTATTTACCCCAATATCTGACTCCTGAATCTTATTTAATAATAGAACAATGTAAGTAATCACTTCAGTGACCAATGTTTCTGATCAGAAAGAAGCTATTTCCTTCAGGGACTCGCTACTATTGGATTGTCCAATCCATTTCCAAAACACAAATATTCGTATCATCCCTGGATGCATGCCCGTGAGCAATACTAAGTGGACTCAGTAGGTTGTACGTGTGTGTACATATATGTATATACATGCAACAATAAGTAAAGAAGAGAGCATGGATTTTGGAGGGACAGTGGGGGCCACAACACAAGAGGAGTTGGGGGGTGAGAGGGATGGGAGAAATAGACACACAGCACTCATTCATGCAGTTCTCAAAAACACCTCTTCACTCCCATTTCTCCTTTATCATTGGTCAACAGATCTCCCTGTGTCCCTACAATGGGAACTAAAATTAAACATTAGAAAAATGAAGATGAGGAGATGGCCCCGTCAGGAAAGAGCTTGCTGTACAAGATGAGGAGCCACGTTTGAATCTGGCATGATGTGGGTGTCTTGCTGTATGCTGTGAATATGTTTTATCACTATTGGTTAATAAAGACACTGACTTGGCCAATAGCCAGGCAAAATAGAGCCAGGCAGGAAATCAAAAAAAAAAAAAAAAAAAAAAGATAAATGGAAAAAAGAAGGCAGACTCAGGCTGCCACCAGCAGCCACCGGGAAAGCAAGACATGAAGTAAAATATAAACTAATAGAAATGGGTTAACTTAATTTGTAAGAGCTAGTTAATAATAAGCCCGAGCTAATAAACCAAGTAGTTTATAATTAATATTAAGCCTCAGAGTAGTTATTCAGGACCTGACAGGCAGGAGAGAAACCTCTAGTTATACCAGCACCCACAGAAAAGCCAAGCATGGCAGAACACCCTTGTCATCCCAGGGTTCGGGAAGCAGAAAGAGGAGGATTCCTTGGGGCTTGCTAGCCAACCAGTTTAAGCAATTGTGAGTTCCAGGTTCAATGAAAAGCCCTGTCTCAAAAAATAGGTAGCAAGCAACTGAAGACCCCTAATGTCAACTTCTGACCTCCACGGGCAGGCAGGCGTGCATGCACGCACACGTGTGCACACCACACACACACACCACACACACCACATACACACACTCACCACACACACCACACACACACACACCACACACACACACCACACATACACTCACACACACACACACACACAGGATTTCACATTGTTCAGCGGTTCTCACACGTGAGCATACATCAGAACTGCCTGGGGGAACTTATTAAAACACACACATTCCAGGACCAGTCCTCAGAGTTCCTGATTTTGTGCACTAGAACAGCAGGTAGCCTATTAATCTGTATTTCTAGTCAACTCCCGGGTGGTACTGAGCTACTACTGGCCTGGCGGGAGAGCACACTCTACGACCACCATCCTGCAAGAAAGAAATCGCAGCATTGAAAGGCTGTCCCTCCAGAATGTAGGACTCACAGAACCATACTGAGTCAAAGCAGAAACAACAAAAGAAATGTGTGGTTGTCCGTGGGGTTTTCTCCAGGCAACTTTATATTTGAGTAGACCCCGTTTCTCCTTGGACAGGACACTCTGGGTCAGTGTCAACAGATTCCTGACGAAGACAGGTTACTGGTAACTTGAAAAAGCACTAATCTGATAGGCTGGGGCCTGTGCAGTGAGGAGACCATGAGCCTCACTGTGGAGTAGTTGGCATCTGTGTCCCATGGCAAAATAAAACATAACTGGGCTACTCTCCACTGCGCAAGAAAACAAGCTATTCCTTGTTTCTTATGCACAACTTCTTTTTGCAAGAGCAACTGGGACACAGAGGACACTGGCCAGCTAAGGTGGCCTCCCCCAGCTTCAGAAACCAAGCAGCAGCCCTGGTCCTAACAGGCAGGACTAGAATTCAAAGTCATGGAATGTTCCCCAGCAGGGCGAAGTGAAGGAAAGTTGTGTGGCCCCTCCTGGAAGACACAGCACCTGTGCATAGAGAGGCACTCACAGGTGCTGCCCTAGCTTGCCCCTTGTTCTAGCAAACCCTCTCCAGTATTCCCTGTTTCCCCTCATGAGATCAGAGCTACAATCTCCTGTCAGCAGGCAGACCGCCATCCAGAACGTGTCTTGATCTTGAATTCAAGCTTAAAAGTGGTTTCCACACTGATAGGGGAGCCTTCCACACCAGCATTTCTGGGACTTGTCAGACCCCAGGTTCACTTCAGAATTACTGGGCCAGAATCTCAGGCAGCCAAGGGCCTGAGGGTCACATTTTCTGTCCGAGACTCTTGGTATCACTAAACAAACACTAGTGTACATGAATCTCTGAACTAACAACCCCAAGATTGGCATGCTTCCTGGAACGGAGGCCATACGTCAGTAGAGACCCCAGAAGTCACAGAAGGGCTTGGGTCGTGTTCTGAGAGGGGAAGTTGATCCTTGAGGAAAGTAAAGAACTGCAGCACGTGTTGCACACTGAAGTTCACAGTTGCTATGGCTTGAACATGGTTTAGCCACTCCAGCCTCACACTGAAATTTAACGCTCACTATGAGCCGACTCAGCCTCTGCCCTCACTAGTAAACCATTCATGTGATCAAAGGACCAATGGGTTAATCTTATCACAATGGTGAGTCAGTTGTAGAATCCATTTTGTTGAGCTGCTCTCTCACCGGGGATGTTTCCGCAACACTTCAGGACCCTGTCAGTAAGAAAACGATCCTCTGATGGGGTCCTTTAATTGTGAACCAGAATGGAGAGCCCAAATCTATTACTTACCCCGTCTCTGGTGCTTTGGTATTAGCAAAAGACATGAACTAAGATAATTGTGAAGATAAAATTAAAATCAGTCTGGGGCTTCAGGGTGTAACCCAGTAAAAAAGCATGATCTTAGCATGCAGAGATCTTAGATTCTAGCATGCTTTTTCCCCCTCCCAGTACTGAAGAGCAAGTGCAGGGGTTTGTACATGCTGGACACGAATTCTACCACGGGCCTATAGCCCCAACCCTCTGTATTTAAAAAGCAAGTCTCAAGATATAGCTCAGGCTGGCCTTCAGCTAGCTAAGTAGTACAAGCTAGCTTCAAACTTGAGATCCCCCTGCCTCAGTCTCCTTGGTACTGGGATTAATGGTATGAGTTACCCTGTCTAGGCAGAATACCATTATTAAAATTTCCTTTAAAAGCAAAACGACATCTGTAATCCCAGCCCTCAAGAGACAGAGGCAGGAGGAGGGCAAGTTCAAGGCCAGGCTAGACTACATAGTGAGTTCCAGGGCACCATCCCAGGCTACACGGAGAGACTCTGTCTCAAAATAAATGAAATAAGAACAAATGAGAAGAAGAAGCAAACAGGTGCGGTGGTCCACACTTACCCTTGAAGCTTTCAGATGGCAAAAGCAGAAAGGCCACGAGTCCCAGAAAGGTCTAGGCTCTAGAATAATCTAGAATAATCCCTTGCCTCAAAAACTAAAGACAGATAAGTAAGCAAAGCAAACTCAGAGTTAAAGGCATCGTACAAGCCCTGGTGCCAGCAGCGCCCTCGGTACCAGTGGCTTCCTTCCAGGAGCTGTGACCTTTACACCCCACCCAATTAAAACCCAAGAGTTATCTCCACCTGAGACAACACAAGCTGTCTAAAAGGAACACGGTAAAAAACTGCCAATGAATGCAGGACACAGAGTCCTGGTCACTTTGCTCTTCCCATAGGCTCTCAACAGCCATTGCCTACTAGAGGTAGGCTCTACCATTGAGCTTAGTGAGACCTGGGCTAGGGGTCCAAGGAGGAGGAGGTTCGGACACCTCAAGCTGAAGACAAGAGTCTGCCTGACACTTGTTTTATCCCTTTAAACACGGCTTAATGCAGCCCATCGCCTCCAGACGTGTCCCCCACGCACCACGCGCAGGGTCAAGGTTTTCCGCTACCCCCAAGGCCATTAACACCGTGGTTCTGTCTAGTCATACAGAAAAGCCAAGGATGGGGAACTAGAAGCCTTCCCAGCACTGTTCCAACACCTTCACCAGTATAACTCCCTGAGAGGCAAGCATTAGCTTCACGATGAACACCTGTCCGCGTACTGAAGCCACAAGGCATTTTATGAAGACCCAGTTTAGAGTTGTATTTTTTCCTCGGCTATAAAATGATAGGGAAAACTGCTAGATTTCGAACTCCCCTTCGAACTCCGAACTCATTAGCTATGATAAGGATAAGACAGCTGCAAACGGTAGGAGAGGCGCTTCTGTTTGCGAGGCATTAGGTCAAGCACTTTAAGCGCGGGGATGCCCTCAATCCATCTGTTTGACACGGGCTGAAGGTTAACTGTGATTCTCTGGGCCCCATGTGAACTTTGTCACCCACTGCAGGGGTGACACTGCTCACTACTGCTGCTCCATGGGGGGAGCATGCTTTCCAAGAAGCAGTTCACAGCTACACCTGTTACTGCAACCGTGAAATTAATTCGTTTACTTAATTATTTATTGGTGTGCAAGGGATCAGACACCTCAAAGTGTTTGAGTATATAAGGAGAGGAAATCACTCCCTGGAAGCCAAGTTAGATAATCTAGGATGACTTCATGATGGGGAAGTGGTTAAAATATTGCTGTGTACAGACAGACAAAGTTTGAGGAAAATCGTGCCTTCTGGAGTGACTTTTTGAATTGAAATGATGTTGCAGGTAACTTAGAAAGTTTAAGTTCTTGCTAGAGTAAAACAAATCAGAGGTAAAAATTGCATGGCATTACACGTGTGGTCCGCATAAGAAAACAACTCAAAAAGTCAGCTAGTAGGCCGGGCGGTGGTGGCACACGCCTTTAATCCCAGCACTTGGGAGGCAGAGGCAGGCGAATCTCTGTGAGTTCGAGACCAGCCTGAGCTAGTTCCAGGACAGGCTCCAAAAAACCACAGAGAAACCCTGTCTCGAAAAACCAAAAAAAAAAAAAAAAAAAAAAAAAGTCAGCTAGTAGATCAATATTAAAAGAAAAGGCCACACCTTGAATTAGTAGGAAGCTTGTACTTCAGGGGACATATTGGCGGCATTAGCTTTTATGAGTCTCTAACCAACTTCTTTATTAACTAAATCCAGCCCCATCAGGTCAAAAAAGAATTTCATTTAATTCTTACTGTATTTCATTTAATTTCCACATTTTATTGACAGGCAGGCTTCATTTTCTTCCTTTTAGAGAAAAAAGTAAAACCCTGGGGCTTAGTATATTACAAAATAGCTCATCCAAACTCAACCAGCAATTGAATTCAAAATTCTGAAACCCCTACTCCTTTTTTCTCAAAAAATAATTCTTTTTTTTTTTTTTTAGCTTTTTAACTTCCCGACTGTCCTTGAACTCGCAACCCTTCTGTCCCAGTCTCACTCAGAATCTGGGGGCCAAGGCTGTGCAGCACCTCTGCTGGCTCACAATCTGTATGTAGTCACCATCAGAACCTCAAAACTAGACAACCAACTCCCTGTGAGCTGACCAAGGGTGCAGACACTTCCATCTGAAGCATCCATATTTTCCTTCAGGTCTTCCTACCCTAAAACTCTGCTAAGACACAAGGCTCTATAACCCAGCTACTGACCTATTTACATAGTTTTTTAATAGAAAAACATAATAAATGGCTTTCAGGTGTGTTATGATCCATTTCCATCTTCCAAAGGAAACATCACTAGGTAGCAACATTCTTGGGATTCAATTCCCTCCAACGCCAGTGGCCAGAGCACATTCCAGGATGATGTGGGAACCAGGGCGCCTGCACGGCTGATCAGAGAGGCTTGAGACATCTGCAGTCACCTTACCTGGCTTCTGGGGTGGCTGTCACGTGAGGACTTGCTGTTGTAGAGGTGGAGGCTGACCTGTGGCCCCTCAGGAGGCACTCTGTTCCAGCTGTTCTGGACTGGCCGCCAAATGTGGTGACTCAGCGCGATTTTCCCAGCCCTAGTTTCCTTCCATACAAAAAGAGGAACCAGAAGGTGAAGAAGGGTCGTCTTGGAATTTGGAGCCGGTAGAGAATAGGAAAGTGAAACCAATAAGAGAGGGGATCCGTGAGTACGAGATGGTGAGGCTTGGGGGTTGAGGGAGGCAGACAAGACACGGGCACGGGACTGCTCTCCAATGATGCCACCCACAAGGTTGTCGCTCGCCCAAGGTGCTGTGCTCTTTCCGCCTCTACATTACAGAAGCATCTCTTACGTGCTGCTTGCTGTGCCCGCCCTTTTTAATTCCTCCTGTCCAGTCCCGCCCACAGTTTCTGCAGAAAGAATGACAATTCTGAGGACTTTTACCCCCAACCAAGACCCGCACCGCCCGGTGTCATTTCTCCATATCGCCAGTAGATGGAGGCGTTCTTTCAGTCAAGGCTTCCAAGCTCTGGTCGCCTCTCCCCACATAAGCCAGTTAGAGCAGAATTTAATCTTGCAGACTTGTAAACTGACTGTCGCACTAACAAGTATTTTAACTGCTAATGCCACCTCTTGCTCAATAAACTCCATATGTCTGGAAAGGAGCGATTCAAACACTCAACAACTTAAATCATTTATTAGTTAAAAACTGAACAACGAGGCTTCTACCGCTCCTGCAGCCTTCTGGAGCCTCCCGCGTTATCGCTTCTCCTTCCCTGAACTATGCCACCATGTGCATGATTCTAAATTGATGCAAATATTTCTTGACTGGCCCTGTGTGGGACGAGGAGTGTAAAATGGCCTTAAAGGGGCCGGGGTAAGAGGGAGGCGGTTGTTTACACAGATTTGAGGGCCTGTTTCGCTAACAGGTAACCTTCATGGATACTTCCTCATTCTAAGCCTTAAAGTAAATATTACTTAGATTATTCTATTTAATTTTGACACCAAACCAAGGGACCAATACCTCCTGTTCTCTCCTGTTCTCAGTTTATACAGTTAGTGGCAGAGTGAGAACCCACCACAGGCATGCCCATGCTTGGACTCCCAGCAGGGATGCTGCTATGCCAAGGACCAGCCTAAAAATTCCAGTTAGGTGATAGATAGGGGGATAAATATAAACCACATAAGCACATCAGAGGGGGAGAAAGGAAATCAATGGTCCGGAGTAAAGAAAAATGGAGATAAAACAAAACCCTCTCTGGACTGAACTTTGAGAATACCACAGTTGATCTTTGAGGTGCAGTTTCAATAGGGCAAGGATAGAAACAGCACAGGGGATGTGGAGGGACAGGTCGAGTGAATGGCACAGGGGGAGGGGTACCTCTGGGGTGCAGAGTGGTGCCTCCTCCTCCCCTACCCTCCTGAACCTAGGAGGCAATCACAGGAATCAAGGTATGTTACATGAAATCAGAAATCCTGTGGATTTGCAAGTTCAGGTCTTCCAAATTAGCTTTAATCTGTTCAGAGACATCTGCGAGAGTAGGAATGGATTTTTAAAGGCATCATCCGGATGCTGGACATTTAGTACTGGACAGGATTATACCAGGGGCAGAGGAACGCAGTGAAGGGGAGCCTGGGCTGTGTGCACTGTGACCACATATTGAAGACCAGAAAAGAAATCTCCACCCCTGCATGCACTCAGACACAGAGGAACAGTGTCCTCTCCTGTGATTAGCAAGCCTTCTGCCTCTGAGCCATGCCTCCAACCCCAGCTGGTACCCTGTTAAGAATCCCTTCTTTCGGCTGTTACCCTGTATCCAAATTAAAGACATTTGATAGAGTATAATGTCCTCTCTCTTGCCATTGCTTCGTTGTCTGCTCAAAGCCACCAGGGAAATCGGAGCTGAATCTAGCAGCAGTCACTGGAAGCCCCGAGAAAACCAGCAGCGGCCTGACCCTGGCCCCGGTACACCGTCGTCACAAGGACATGGGTGGGACTAGGACTCCGCGTGTCCACAACACAGGGTGCGCCAACTTGTAAAGACTGCTTATCAAGACGCAATGTCCAAGACAACCCAAGACTCCTCTCCCTGAGCCTTACGCCACCATGCGATTCTGGGAATTAGAAAAATCTGTCTGGTCACTTGATTGTCACATACTGATATTCAGATAACGTGCTGTCCTTAAGAAGCAGCACACGATAATGATTTAATTTGATTATTTGAGAGCTCTCTTTTCGTTCTCCACTGACATTTTCGTTTTGTCAGGGATGGACAGGGGGTGATACCACTAGAAAAACAGGCACCAAAAGTCATTATTTCCCCCGCGTCCCTCGTGAAAAAGGCAGATCAGATCCATAGACAGTTCACTTTCCTTCGGGAGACAAACAACCTGTCAAAATGGCTTCTCTTTCGTTCAGTGTTGACAGGAGAGCTCCCTGTCTGCGTGTGCAATGTCCAGTCAGAAATGCATCTAAAAGGAGGAACTTGAGCTTTCTGCTTCTCATCTTACTTCAGGAAACGCTAGGCCAAGCCTTGTCAAAGACTTTCACTCCTAAAAAGAGGGAAGGGTTTATTTGATTCTATTTTATTCCAGGTTGTTCAGCAGCTGAAGGCAATGCTCACTCTGCCCCCTGAGAGCCCACCAGGAGAGGACAGAAGGTGGGCTATATGGCGTCCCTGCCAATCACAAAGGAAAGTGCCATAGAAGTTGCTGATTAAGAACCATGAGAAGCAAAGGGCAGTGGCTGAGAAAATCCACGGTAAAGGCAGGCCACCTGCATCCAGACTGACCAGAAAGAGGGCACCACGGGGGGAAAAAAGGAGGCCCAAGATGGAGTCTCGTCGATACCAGCCAGGCAAGTATTTAACCGTGGCTAGTCTCCACACCCCCAGCCCACCTGACCTCTGTCACCTCCCCAATGCCCTGCATGCATATGCTTTAGTAAGAAAGTGATGGCCACTGCTTCAAATCTGGAGTGAAATGCAGGCCACAGAAAGATGCTTGGGCTCACCCTCAGTTCCAAGCATGCACAGTGACCCGGGAGTCTCTAACCGCCCCGGCTCCTGCAGAGTTCTGCAAACTAAACAGGAAGCGGCTCTCTGCTGCGTCCTTGTCCCCCTTCTCTCCCTTCTGCTCTCCTGCCTTCCTTGATTGACGATCATTGTTAATAACTCCCAGTCCTTGCACTGGCATCACCTTTGCCCTAGAAAACCCCACACTGCCTTAAGTACCGAGAAATTTAAACCACCCCCTTAAGAATACTAGGAACTGCCCAGGCCACTAAAGTACTCGTGTCCAGTGATCCAACAAATGCCCGAGAGCCAGCGTGTCACCTATGATCACAACACCCTGAACAAGTGCAGCAGGCCAGATAGCCCGGCTGGCACAGAACCCAGCACTCCAGGAGCCCAAGAGAGCACTAGGTCGCTGTTAAAGGATGCAGAGTGACAGAGATCTCACAGGCTCGCTCTCTCTCCCTCTCTCTCTCTCTCTCTCTCTCCAGGACACACACTGGTGGCCTGTAATTCACAACACCCAACTACTACAGAGTCTTCAGTACTGAGCAAACCCAGGCAAACAAAGCCCCCACTGTGTGCCCCATCCTCACAGAGCCTGTGGCCAGAGTCCCTTCGTATGTGGACACTGCTGCCCCATTAAGATGATCTTTGCTGAAAAGGACAGACTGCTCCTGTGCTAGAAGAGGAGGTGACATGGAAGCAAAGGACATCCCAGAGGAACACGAGGCCCAGGAATAAAGTCAGTGTATAATAAATGTAAATGACGGGCCTCAAAGGAGAGTCCTGGGGTCGTAGCTCAAGTGGTAGAGTACTTACCCGTCGTGCAGGAGGCCTTAAGTTCTATCCCCAGGACTAGCAGAGAAGGCAGAAGGAGAGAAGGAAGGGAGGGGGAAAGAAGGAGGAGGGAGGGAGGGAGGGAGGGAGGGAAGGAGGAGGAGTTCTAGTTCATTACGCCCACAGGATCCCCAGTATTCCTATTTCCCAGAAGTAATCATGAATTTATATAGTCATTTTTTGGTCCTTCTGGTTAAACCCATACAGATCAACAGCCTGTGTTGTACCACAAACCAAACAGAACAGATGGAATCCAGAAACTGGTTGCAGTGGCCTTACCTGAGCTATGCAATGAGGAGCCCGGGGCGCCTGGTTTTCCCTCTGTGCACATCCCGATGAACGGTGAGGACCGTTAACTCTAGGAACACCCCATCCTTTAAGAAAACCCGAAATGCACAGTGAGCTATATTTCGTCCTTGAAGACGAAACACTGGGCAGATTAAGAGAGATACACAAAAGAGCCCTTTGTAGACTCTCTACCCCTGCTAATGCTGGAGATACAATATCGGTACATGGCTCTGCACACTCGGAAGACTCCTGTGGTGTGTTTTCCTTGCTGCCTGAGCTGGCCGCAAGCTGCTGTGTTTTTGTGTGAATCAACAGAAAGCAGATCAACAGCGCCAACAGAAAAGAGCCGGCCGTAGCCACGTCTGTGTGCGTGTTCCCCTCTGCCCTTAGCGTCCTAAAGGGTTTTGACCTTCCAGCCTTGGGGGTGGAGTGATTCTCTGCCTGTGGGACAAGGAGGGAAACAGAGGCATTGTGAATAGTGGCCTCCCTTAAAGCTTCAAAGTCGGTTAATGGGGCTGGGATCTTGGGGTTCAGTATGGCCTCTGCCTTGACCAGCTGGTCACTGCGGAGGGCGGAGTCTTTCTCACAGCCTTCTCTGTCTTCTTCCTTGTTTCTCTATTAAGTCTATTTTGAACAGTGCTTAACGTGTCCTTTATATATTATATAAAGTTATATTATTTATTTACTCACTGGGGGCTGTGTCGGGCCAGAAGCCTTGGAGTCTGTTTTCTTCTTCACCAGGAATCGAATTTAAATCATAACTGTTGGTAGCAACTGAACCGCTTTTAGCCTTTGGCTCCCCCCCCCCTTTTTGCATGCCTGGTTTTGTTTTTTTGGAGACAGGGTCTCATGTAGCCAAGGCTAGCCCCAAACTCACTGTGTAGCTACTGAGAATACCCTCCTGATCATCCTGTCTCCATCTCCCAAGCACTGGGGTTACAAGTATGCACCACCGTGCCTGGCCTTAAAATACAATGTTCCTTTATCAGTAGTGGGGATTGAATCCAGGGCTTATGGAAGGCCAGGGTGAGCACTCTTCCTCCAACTCCCTCACATCCTCCTTCTTAAAGTAACCTCCCCGCGCCCTCATGACTGTCCTGTTCCTTTCATTTTCACATTTAAATGGGCACAAACATAGATATCATGAGACAGGAGAGCCATGTCTGATGCTGTTTGACCAAGAAAGCAGTTAAGTCGGAACCCAGAGTGTTTTACAAGGTGAGACCATGGACCCTTCTGTAAGAGGAAGATTCCTACAGGACAGCATTTCTCTATGCAGCCCGAAATAGGCATCCTTGAACTCACCATATTCAATCCCACAATGCCCCTCTCTCCCCACAACTCCATCACAGCACTGTGGCTCTTTTCCCAGGATTGGTTACTTGAGATCTCCCCCCCCCAAAAAAAAAACCCAAGGAGGCCATTGTCAACACGTGTGTGTTCACAAACCAACAGCGTGGATCCTAGGAACCCTGGGACCAAGAGAAGCATCCTTTATCAGCTGATGGTACATACTCCTTCCAGGGGTTCATTTTTGGTCATTACCCAGAAAGAACAGGAGGGCAGCAATGTGCAAATCTCTCTCTCTCTCTCTCTCTCTCTCTCTCTCTCTCTCTCTCTCTCTCTCTCTCTCTCACACACACACACACACACACACACAGGGATTTGGAGCCTTTGTTGTTGGTTGCTACTTCTGTTCTCTCTCTCTCTCTCTCTCTCTCTCTCTCTCTCTCTCTCTCTCTCTTTCTCTCTCTTTTTATAAACTCAGGGAAGAGACTGTTGATTATACTTAAAACAACTTGAGATTTAGATTTTAGGAACGAAGCTCTACCCTAGGCAGAATCAAGGCCTACTGATGCAAGCTTTTAGCAGGGAAAGTGGACAATAGCTGCCAAAAGTCCACATGTGAGTGCCCTTAGACCAGTGGTTCTTACAGAGTTCTCTATCCAAGGCTGTGGTTCATCGGGCAAACTAGGAAAGGGAACTCCTTTGAGAAAAGATTTTATGTCCATCTGCCATAAAGTAATCATAATAAGTACTTAAAGTTATGAGATCTACAGTGAATGATGCCCACTGTGTACAGGGTACCACTTCTGCCTCTGTATGCATTAGCCCTGGTCGTTAATGATGGCAAGGTGTCATAAGAGACTATTGGATGAAGGGTATTTATTATTATAGCAAAACAAATGCTGCAAAAGCCTGCCAGCAAGGAACGGGTTAAATAAATATACTGGAATACTTTCGTCATGTATTTATTTACTTAGAAACTGTTTCATATCTCTCAGGCTGACCTTGGATTTACTTTGTAGCTGAGGAAGACTGAAATTCTGGCATCCCGGGAGCTGCAGCTTCTGGTTTTCTTGGTGCTGGGGATTGAACCCAGAGCTCGAGCTCAGGAGGCGAGAACTCTATCAACTGAGTGACAGCCCAGCCTGGGATTCTGTTGGATGCCATAATACTAGGTGCTTTATAAAAAGGACCTGTCAGATCTCTGTGTGCTGCCAAGGAAGCAGTGAACTGTAGCATGGGAGAAACATCCAGGGGCACAAGAGACCATACTGCAATTCAGCTTCTGTGTGTCTTTAAAAAGCAAAATAATCTGGGGCTGGAGAGACGCCTCAGCTGTTAGGAGTGCTGCCTGCTCTTCCATCTTGGGTGGCTCATGACTGCCTGTAACCCCAGCTCAAGGGTTTTCATGTCCTCTTCTGCCCCTCCAGCTCTGCCACACCTGCACACACGGACATAAACCTAAATAAACATAAATCTTCTTTAAAACAAAAGAAAGAAAGATAAACTGGAATGTCTTTTTTTTCTTGAAAAGATATTAAAGAAATCACTAACAAGAACCTCTGGGACAGCAGCAATGGGTGAGGGAGAAAACTTCAAATGTACACAATCATGTATTATTTGCATTTTATTGTTAAAAGTAGTTATTTTCATTTTTATAAAATAATAAAGATTATTAGAGTAAGAAAATGACAAATTAGATCTTCTCCCCTTTATATCTTTTAGCATAGAAATAAAATTTAAATTTATTTTTCATACTCTACATCTCCCAATAGAATACACTCTAAAAAGAAAAAAGGCGCACGTTCTGAGCAATGAAGGGGGAGACAGATCCCTTTCCATTTGCCCCTTGATGCAGGCTTCTGGAAACAAAGTTGACAAGTGACAAACAGTCACACATTGATTTCAGAAGAAGTATCTCGTGAATTCAATCCTAGCTGAGTGTAAGCACGAGAGGGCCTAACCACCACTGGACAGGTCAGTCACCCACGGTCCTTTTCCTCCTCACATGCCAGTGTGGGGGAGGGGAAGGCTGTCCTTCTCTCTTTTGACCCAGTCCCTAGAGGAAGGGGACGTCTAGCTGTGTGATCAGGAAGTTTAAGCCACCATTAGAATAAATGGAAAGGTGAATTCGCTATTACACAGTCTATGCTACAAATCTAACAGCAGAGTGATAAACACACACATCTAGAAAGTAATAAATCTTTAGAATTATTTTCCTTTCTGGAATGGATGTCAAAAAAGGGCCCTTTGTCAGAGAAATAACAGTTTTCTACTTTGGATTTTGCATTTTATAGTATGAATTTGTTCCAATGTCAAGGAGCCAGACCTTGACTTTGACTACAAATTATAAACAGTCCGGTGGAGACTACATACATTCCATTCTTGTACACCCTACAAAAGAGGTTTTACTGACCTCTTTCTAGGGCAAGTTCTTCTCTCTGCACAGCAGGGCAACAAATATCCCTTCAGTCTGCAGAATTTCTGTTGGCAGACTGATTATTTAGAGTATTTATTTGCTTATCATCTTTGCTGAACTGCCCTGTCTGTATCATTAAACAAATATTGATGCCTTCATTAAACTTTTATTGGGAATCGTCTAGGTCCCTGGTTCTCAGCCCCAGCACTAGAGCCCAAGAAAATTAAAGAGAAAGAGAAGATTAAAAACTATATGGTTCCATCCTTAAAAGACTTAGACTTTTCTGTCCAATGTTCGCTCTGCTGTTTGCTCTCTACTCTGAGACAGGACGGGGAGGCAAGAGATCCTGAATAGGCATTTGCCCTTCGGTTCACTGCAGGGTATGTCCCAGAGAGTCAGTCTGAACTCTAGGGCTCCAGTTTCAACTTGGGCCTTGTTCTGAACACAATAGTCTCACAGACTGGAAGAACATTTAAGTGTCATTTTACATAATAAGATAATTCAAAGTGGTTGTGTGCCCCGAACAGAATTTTCTAGACATGAAGTAGCAGAAGCAGGACACGGGCTCTTAGCTTCTTTAGTGATGGAATATTCATTAATGTTCTTCAGAGACACAAGACCAAGAGGCACATTACATAAGGGGGATGGTTCCAGAATCTTTGCAGAAGCCAAACTCCATGGATGCCAGAGTCTCTTGTCTACATACAATGTACCCACAACCTCCCATATAGCTGAAGTCATCGCTAGATGACTTATAATGCTTAGCACCTGTAACTATTGTGTAAATGGTTGTTACATTACATTAGAAAATGATGCCCAGACAGGCATGGTTTTTTCTTAAATAATTTTGACCCATAATTTATTGGATACACATACACAAAACCCTATCTATAAGTGAAAAGAAAGACAGGTTAGAATAGAGAGAAAGGGAGAGGGGAGATTTTAAGAGATTGTCTACATAGTTGAAACTTGGCCAGCCCCAAAGCTCATGCAGTTAGCTTACAGGCTGGAGGCCGAGAACTGAGCTGTGTTCTGAGATCAAGGGCTTTTGCTGGCAGAATTTCTTCTTGCACAGAGGAAGTCACTCTTTGTTTCTTTGTTCTGTTCAGACTCTCTGCTGACCGGGTGAGAGACCATCTGCATTATTGATAAGGATACACTGAGCCACTCAAAGTCCAACCCATTTGAACTCATCCCAAAGAACCTCCACAGAAACATCCAGCCAGATGACCAAAACAGTCAGGTGTCTGGGAGTGGGTGGGGTGGTAAAGATGCCTTGTAACCTTAGATCCATTTTCAGAACCCACATGGTAGAAGTAGAGAACCAATTCCCTCAAGCTGTCTTCTGACTTCAATACATGTGTTCTGTTATCTCTATCCCCCATCTACATAGACACTTACATCAAATAAATAAATGAATAAATGTTAAAAAAAAAAAAGTTTGACCTACTGGGCAGTGGTGGCATGATGGAGGTGGGTCTTGTATTAATCTGTTGCTTTCATTGGTTAATTAATAAAGAAACTGCCTAGGCCCATTTGATAGGCCAACCCTTAGGTGGGTGGAGTAAACAGAACAGAATGCTGGGAGAAAGAAGCCGAGTCAGTGAGTCGCCATGATTCTCCCACTCCAGACAGACGCAGGTTAAGATCTTTCCTGGTAAGCCAGCTCGTGGTACTACACAGAATATTAGAAATGGGTTAGATCAATATGTAAGAGCTAGCCAATAAGAAGCTGGAACTAATGGGCCAGGCAGTGATTAAAAGAATACAGTCTCCTTGAAATTATTTCGGGAATAAAGCTAGCCGTGCGGGCGGCTGGGTGCCAGGAACGTAGCCCCGCCGCTCATATTACAACAGTGGCACACACCTTTAATTTCAGCATTTGGAGGGCAGAGATAGGCAGATCTGTATGAGATTGAGGCCAGGCTGGTGTACAGAGTGAGTTTCAGGACAGACTTCAAAGGTATAGAGAAATCCTGCCTCGAAAAAAGGTTTTGACCAGACCACTAGGCATCCTTGATGAACCCAATTGACACATAAAATTAACTCTCACCCTAAACTGGAATAATATTTAGATCATGTAATTTAAGGATAATCATTTTTAATTTTGCTTTTTTTTTTTTTTTTTGGTGCCTTTTCATCCTCTGCTGTGATCTAAGCTGCCTGTCCTCCCAAACGTTACTTTGATTTAGGTCAGTTATTATTTGAATATTAAATGTCTCCCACAAGCTTGTTGGACGCTCGACCCCTACCACTATTTTGAGATGTTACGGCAATTTTAAGAAGTAGGATTGCTCCTTTAATCCCAGCACTTGGAAGGCAGAGGCAGGCAGATCTCTGTGAGTTCGAGACCAGCCTGGTCTACAAGAGCTAGTTCCAGGACAGGCTCCAAAACCACAGAGAAACCCTGTCTCGAAAAACCAAAAAATAAAAAAAATAAAAAAAAGAAGAAGTAGGATTGCTGGAAGAAGTGACTGGTCTTTGAGAGGTCATCTGCCACACTATTCCTGGGGAATCTTCATCCCAGACAGGAACTACCTACAGACCAAGGGAAGGATACCACGCAAGTCCAGCTTGGATAACAAACAGGTTTGCTGAGGTCAGTAACAGGAGCAGGTCTGGGGAGCAGAGAACCTCCTGTACCGTACCCTCCTGCCACCGTGAAGCTCTCTGCTCTAGCACATGGAAAGACGTTAACCATGGACTGAGCTAACTCTGGAACGGAGAAAAAATACATCATTCTTTCTTTCGAGTTGTTCTCCTGGGTGTTTAGTCAGAATGACACAAAGCAGCCTAACACAAGGGCCTTCCAAGATCCCTGCCAAAGCATCTCTACCCTGATTTCCACCATCTTTTCTCCCCAATCTACCCAGCATGTTTCTTTAGGGGTCATCTTTCTGGAGCATAAAACCATGCTACCGTTTCAGGGGGTCCTCATCATGAATGAAATAAATACACTCTAAGTTGTCATGACAGCCTACCAGTGCTCAAGCCTGGACTCTTGACTGTCTGGTCAGCCAAGTGCTGTATAGCTTTAGGTCAACTTACACAAGCTGACGTCTTCTGAGAGGAGGGAGCGCGACTGAGAAAATGCCTAAGATTGGGCTGTGTTCAAGCCTGTAGGGCATTTTCCTTAATTAGTGATTGAGGAGGGAGGGTCCAGTCCGTTATAGGTCCCATCCCAGGACAGATGCTCCTTGGTTCTATAAGAATCCAGACTGAGAAAGTCATGAAGAGCAAGCCAATAAGCCGCACTCCTCCATGGTCTCTGCACCAGCTCCTGCCTCTGGGTTTTTGTTCTGTTTGAGTTTCTGTCCTGACTTCCTTCAAGGATGAGCAGCAATATGGAAGTGTAAGTCAAACAAACCCTGTCTTCCCCAAGTTGTTTTGGCGTGATGTTTCTTCACAGCAACAGAAAAGCTAACTAGGACGGCCCAGCCTACAGCACTCCAGTCTGGACACTTGGCTATCTGGCCAGCCCAGGTTGTCTATTCCACCCTGCTTCTCCCAGCTGCAGACAGCAGCTAGCAGCTCTTTCTCCTTCTCCAAAAACGTCTGCTTTCTTGTTCCTTTGTCATGGCCGAGATCAGGAAAATACCTTGGAATCTCCCCAATTGACTAGCTATCCCTTCCTGGCCTTGCTCGGAGCTTGCACTGGAAGGCCTCCCAGTGAACCATCTTTTCCCATATACCTCATACACATGTGGACCAACTTGCACAGCAACTACTCCACATCGATCTGTTTAGTGTTCCTTAGACCCCGTCTCAAATCTCTGACACCAGCTCAGTGTTTGAGGCATAAAGGGCCTCTAGCAAACGGGTCCCCAGTCATGTGACCCTTCACAGCCTTCAGCTCACTCTGAGCATGTTTCTCCTCTTTTAACAGGGCAAGCTCTGGTCTGAAGCACTCCTCACACTTGATTCTACAGAAGCAAAACAACAATTTGTAACAATTGGCTGGCTTAAGAAAACATGTTTTCTTCTTCCCCAAGAGCCAATTAAAGGGAAAAACAGCTTGCCGGGTGGTGGTGGCCCTATCCAATACCAAGGCACACCATGCCCGCCGTCAGGGTGAGAATTGCAATTGTCATACATATGACATGGTATATACTTTAGATTATGCACACCTTTAATCCCAGCGCTTGAGAGGCAGATGCAGGCTGATCTTTGTGAGTTCGAGGCCAGCCTGGTCTACAGAGAGAGTTCCAGGACAGGGTCCAAAGCTTTTGTTTGAAAAACAAAACAAAAAAACAAAAAATAAAGAAAAGAAAAGAAAAAAGGTGATTTTTCTCCATCTTTGGAGACTTTACTGCTATAATCGAATAGGCCAGATTAACCAGGAATGGCACCAAACTTGAATGTTTCAGCACAGGTTCTCGAGAGATGCCTTGAAACACAGCTAGATCGTGGTCACAAAGCCAAATAAACAGGCAAATAAAGAGAGGCACAGTGTTCAGTGGGCAAGCTTCTGGAAGGTGTAAAGATCAACACCCTTTAAAGCCAACAGGATTTTTAAAATTAAGTAACTGGCAACTGTGATTTTTAAAGCAAACATAAATGAAGAATGATCTTCTAGTCTGTGTTTAGGGTTTGAGTTGGGACTAAGATCTATGGATCTGAACAAAGTTATCAAAGAATCTCAGTGCCCAGACTTGGGGGCACACTGCTCATTTGAGTAAGTCTTAGAGGAACACAGACTGCTCAGCTCTTAGCCCTTCTCTCTGTCTTGAATACCATGCAGAAATGTTTGCAAAACTTTCAGAGTCTTCTCTCAGGCATGTGTTTCTTTGAAATACCTTTTGTTTGACCTGGGTTGAGAAAACTACAATGAGATGCTACCTACTGAATGTGTGTCTTGGATATAATACGGTCCACACATACAAGGACGAACATGGATGAAGAGGATACTGTTGCCCTTAAGAAATGCCTCTGGAGCCAGGCGGTGGTGGCGCACGCCTTTAATCCCAGCACTTGGGAGGCAGAGGCAGGTGGATCTCTGTGAGTTCAAAACCAGCCTGGTCTACAAGAGCTAGTTCCAGGACAGGCTCCAAAACCACAGAGAAACCCTGTCTCGAAGAACAAAAAAAAAAAAAAAAAATGCCTCTGGAGGCTTGGCAAGATGGTTCAGCAGGTAAAGATGTTTATCCTCAAGC
Organism: Chionomys nivalis; assembly: GCF_950005125.1. Classification (NCBI taxonomy): domain Eukaryota; kingdom Metazoa; phylum Chordata; class Mammalia; order Rodentia; family Cricetidae; genus Chionomys; species Chionomys nivalis. The sequence continues at coordinate 13,187,419 of NC_080099.1, forward strand.
CTGATGACTTAAGTTCAATCCCCAGGACTCACCTGGTGGAAGGAGGGAGTTCTCTCCTTCAAGTTCCCACAGGTTGTCCCTAGATCTCCACACCTCCACACACACTAAATAAATAAATAAACCGTATTTCTGAAATGCGTAATTACAAACCAAACTAGGGTCCCTGGTTCCATTCTCTGGCTCTTCACCACATCCCACAAGTTCCAACTGCTCAGCCCACCCTCATGTCCTTGTCCATAAGAGATCACAGCAGAGTTGCAGCCAAGAAACATTAAACAATGGTGCTTCTAGGAAGTAGGCCTGGGAGATTTCCTCGGGTGGCCTGCACTGATGAATTTTCACCTCTCTATTCTGGGAATGTTCCTCTTCTTTCGAATAAACCTAATCCAACGAAATTTAATCCATTTTTATAATTTATGATTTTTAGATAAGGGTTAATGTCAAGCTTGATTTTATTTCTTTGCTTATTGATTTTTGGGACATGGTTTCTCTGGATAGTTCTGGCTGTCCTGGAACTCTCTCCGTAGACCAGGCTGCCCTTGAACTCACAGAGATTTGCTTGTCTCTGAGATATGTGGCACCACCACCCAGTCAAGCTTAACTTTTAAAAAAAGATTTATTTTTATTATTTGTATATATGTGAGCCCGCATGAGTATCTGTCTCAAAGCATTGCTTGTGAATATCTGTAGATTGATCTTCTCATACTAGCCAGTCATACCCCTTTATCTACGTTTTACCCACAGATCAAAAGAATTTGAAAAAAGTTGCATTTGCAATGAACATGTGACTTTATCATTGTGTCCCAAAGGACACAGTATGACAGTTACTTATAGTCCATTTAATTTGTACACATCATCAGAATTCATCCAGAGAATGTGCAAATGCTTTTCATGCCATAAACTTGAGCATCCAGGATTTGGGTGTTGTGGTTGTTTGGATTAAAAGGGCTCAGTTGGTAAAACTGTTTTAGAAATGATTAGGAGGTGTGGCCTTGTTGGAGAAAGTGTGTTGCTGGGGATGGGCTTTAAGGTTTCAAAAGCCCATTACAGGCCCACTGTCTTTCTCATTCTCTTTCCTCCCTCCCTCCTGCTTGTGAATCTGATGCAGGGTACTGGTCCGGCTCTACGCTTGGACTGATAATAAGCATAGGACCAATTCTATTGATGGAAGATGCAAAGTACATGGGGCCTCTTTCATAAGGGTGAGTTTTATAAACAGAGACACAGCTCAGGATTTGGAGGATTTCAGGAAGGCTGGCTCCAAGGAATAGCAAAAGGATCACGGCCATCTGCTCCAGCCTTTCAGGTGATTGGGCATCAGTCTTTTTATTCCTCTGAAGGCCTGTGTGTTCAACAGTTCTGGTCCCTCCAATGCTCTCTCTGAGCTGTACCTCCACAATACATGAAAAATAAAATGTAATATTTCTGGATGGGTCTTATTTAACTTAATATAACAAGCTACAGGCTCATCCAGTTTCCTAAAAAATGACATAATTTCATTCTTCATTGTGACTGAATAAAACTCCATTACAGAAGTGGGAGAGATGGAGGTGGGATATATGGCTCAGTTATCCTAAGAACACTTGCTGCTCTTGAAGAGGATTTGAGTTTGGGTCCCTGCACCCACATCAGGCAGCTCACAACTATCTGAAACTCCAGCTCCAGGGGATCTAATTCTAATGCCCTCTCTGGCCTCTGTGGCCAACTACACACATGTGAAATACAGAAGCATAAATAAGAAGACAACATTATGTATATAAGCCATATTTTATCCATTCACCTGTTGATGGCTATCTAGGCTGATTCCTAACTTAGGTGTTGCTCCAATGCTTTAATAAAGATGGATGTGGAAGGACCTCTGTGCTAAGCTGAACCCTTGGGATGGATCCCAGCAGTGGGGTAGCTAGGTCATCGTGCTGTCCTATTGCAGTGTTAGGGGGAAACTCTACATTGAGTCTTATAGTAACTCAAAGACTTGCTTTCCTACCAAGGGTCATATGAGTTCCTTTACCCCCTCTGTCCTCACCAGCATTGGTTGCTCTCTTGATGAATAGAAACAGGACAGAAGAGAAGATCCGCTGGTGGATGTAACATAATGCACGTGCAGTTCCACCTTCTCAGGGGCGAGAGGATCACATAAGCCCAGAAGTTCGAAGTCAGCCTGAACAGCACAGTGTGACTCAGTCTCTTAAGAACAAAGAAAATAGCAGAACGTGTTTTACCTAGGGAGATAAAAATTGCTTCATGAAAGTTGTATTGCAAGTTTGCATATGTGTTTCAAGTTAACCTAAAATAGATTTCTTAGAGTCAAAAAATTAAGTCTATTAAAATATAACATGGTAACCTAGAAATGTACACAGTTTTATGTCAATCAAAACTTTAACTGATTAAGTCTCTGAATTAAATACGAATTCCTACAAAGGCATTCATTAACGACCTGGCAAACATTTGTTCGTTTGAATTGTGTGTTTGCAAATTTACTTAATAAACACTAAGATTGCATCTGCAATACTGACCCTTGTATCTCTTATTTAGGTTTATTATAATTGGAGGACATCCACTGGCTGTCAACGGTTCTTTCGCAGAGACAAGTCATTCTGTTTACTAGGAATGCTTCATAATGTTCCATCCATCTTCAACCCCGCCTGCTACACGGAATGGATCCTGAGGTCTCCATACAGGCATCTAAAACAAAACAAAAAAGGTCCCAGACAGCATGAGGTACAGGGGGCCATCAGCCCACTTATCAGCTCCAGCAACAATGGTCCACTCCTGATCCAGATCTTTCCTCACAATCAGAGCCTGTGGGCCTCATAGATGGCATCATAGGTCCTGACCCCCAGTTGTTCTACCTGGGAGCGCTGTGCACTTTCTTTGTAATGTCCTTTGGCTCCACTGCTATACCCAGTACCTAGGTCCATCCCTGAGACACATTCTTTCCACCTGGGACACAGCTGCCTGTTGTCCAGTGTCACCATAGAATTTTGTTTTGTTTGCTTTTGATTTTTCTAAAGATAGCTGAAGCTGGCCTGGAGCTTATGAGGTAGCCCATCTTGATGGAACTTGTGGCAATCCCCTCGTCTTAGTTTCCTAGGTGTGCCACCGTGTCCTAACATTACTGCTGCTCTTAGTGCTCAAATGTAACCCAGAGATCTTGTGCTATACCCCAGGAAGCTGCAGCTGGCTGGGCCCAGGACATCGCCACAAATCCCTTCAATATCTACTCGTCCCATCTCTCCTGCAGAGTTCTCCGCCTGCTGCCCAAGTGGAGACAGGTCCATCAGCTGAGGAATTCAGCAATGACTAAACCTCATCTTTGTCCTGCTGTCAGTCACTTGCTGTGCTGCTTTGAAGATATGTTGGGGTGAAGAGGGCAAAGCTTCCTGAGGCCCTTTTCCTGTCTCAGCCTCTCTTCTCCATAGGAGACACCCTCCGTATTAGCAAGGAACCAGTATACCAGTGTTCAGTCTCCTCTGCAGCATGCCATTGTTTCCAGAGTGAGTTCTTTGCATGTCTCTGCCCTCTACTGAAGATTTGGTAAGTTTGGGGGCTGGAGAGATGGCTCAGAGGTTAAGAGCGCTGGCTGCTCTTCCAGAGGTCCTGAGTTCAATTCCCAGCAACCACATGGTGGCTCACAACCACCTGTAATGAAATCTGGTGCCCTCTTTACTGTCTAAACTGTGGAAGCCCAGACCGTACCAGGCATTCTCTGGCATTCTTGAACAAACAGGCAAAGAGTTAACGCACACACTGAAAGTGGTCAACATTCTGAAAGTTGTTTCCTCTGCCATGGACTTGATCTAGCTACTCTGTTTAGGCCATTTGCCAGGATTTCTTAGCTGTTCTCCCTAGTCGCCTCAGCTTCCTCCTCTGGGCCTCGATTTCCCCAGAACCTGGCAGTCCCAGGGATCATTACTAAAAGACAAACTGCTTCTGCTGTCTGCCCCAGTCACGTACAGTTCATTCCAAGCCCCAGGAGTACAAAGGAGCACCGTAGTCACCCATCAGGGCTAAATTTCCCAGGGAAATGCAGCAGCTCCTCCTGCCCTCCCTTCCTGCACAGGGATGGTTCAACACTACGGAGGCTGTGTGAGTGGTTCAGTAGAAGGTCAGCCCTTCAAGAAGCTTCCAGGAGGAGGGGAGTGAGGCACATAGCTTCAGTGCGATGGAACACTAGAGCCCACTAGTTAGCGGAAGTTTACAAAGGGATGTCTCTGAGCACTCTTGGTTCCAAACGTCCCACCCGCCATTGTTTGTGTCTCAGAGCTACTCCAGATGTCCAGAGCTTCAATGCAGACAACTCAGGAGAGGGGCGAGTCAGAAATATTCTAAAACAGAATTGCTCAGACTTACTAAGGAAGTAACAAGATCCTCTTCAAAAACTAAGAGAAAGTGGGGCTGGAGAGATGGCTCAGCGGTTAAGAGCACTGACTGCTCTTGCAGAAGACCTGGGTTCGATTCCCAGCACCCACATGGCAGCTCACAACTGTCTGAAAATGCAGTTCCACAAGATCTGACACCTTCACATCAATGCACATAAAATGAAGTTAAATAAATCATTAAAAATTATCTAAAAAAAAAAAAACTAAGAGAAAGTCCTGGTCATTGATTGCAATGTGGAAGACTGGTTACTTTGCCAAATTCTCTCTCCCAATGAAAACCTCTACTCAGTGATGGGTGTTTAGGCTGTTACTCAGCTCTAAGTACTATAGCAAAATGGTTTTTGAAACTTTCTGGGAAGCTGGGGGTAGTGGCTGGAGAGGTCCCTCGGAGGTTAAGAGTACTTACCACTCATGCTGAGGACCCAGGTACAGATCCCAACATGTACACTAAGCAACTCACAACTGCCTGTAATTCCAGTCAGATAATTCAATGCCCTCTACTGGCTTCTACTGGTACATGCATGCAAGTGGTAACCATAAACTCAGGCAGACACAGGCATGTACAAATATAGGTAGATAGGTAGATAGGCAGGCAGACAGACAGACAAATAGCTCTGGGATTCAGATCTAGAATCAAATCTTAGCTTTGCCACTGAACAGTATATGACTTAACTCGTGAAGTCTTAGTTTACCTTTCTATGAAATAGGGACAACACCACAGCCTATGTCCTCAGCTATGACGATTGCAGGAGAACTGTGCTAAGCACCAAGCATCTATCACATAAGAAGTAAACACTGACTATTGCTATCATTGCAGTGCATTCTGGGAATTATTGGAAACATAGGGAAAGTGAATCGAGAATAAGCCGAGTGACACAGAATTCAGTGATCTAGGTCCCAACTTCAAAGCAAATATAAAGACTACGTCATGTGAACTCTTCTTTGCTTGGCTACTTAAGAAACCATTAAATAACAAAACATAAACATGCTAGGAATGTGGACTCCAGAGTCGGATGTGTTCAAATCTATTTCTTCTACCTCTTCTGTCATTTGGACAAATTATATAAGCTCTCTGGGACTCAGCTTGTTCAAGTCTAAAATGAGGATGACAATAAGTAATAAGTGACAGGCTGTCCTGAGGGCTAAAGATGCCCATCGCCACTCTTCTCCTCTGGTCCAGGAACAATGAACACAAACAGCTCTTGGTCTACTCTCTAAGAACCCCCATCACACGGACCATAGTAGCTCCCTGCTACAGTAAATGCCTCATTATCTGCTTGTGTGTTTTGAAATATTTGAGATCCAGAGCCATCCGTGGATATAGTAAGTGTTTAGTAAAAGTTTGCAAGAAAATTGAATCAAGGAATAACTGAAACTGAGAAAAACAGCAGAAATGTATTAAATGCCTTTTATAAAAGAGTGTTTCATGTTTTCCAAGCTGACCTTGAGCGTGTTATATAGCAAACAATGGCCTCAAACTTGTTTCCCTTGCCTCTCCCTTCCCAGTGCTGAGACTACAGGTGTGTGGCACCACGCCCAGTTTACACAGTGCTGGTGGTCAGAACCAGAGCTTCAGCATCCTAGGTGCTCTGCCACGGTGCCTGCATTTGCAGCCCTGGGCCTCTGCCATGATTGCCTTTTGTGCCTCTGCAGCTATAAACCCAAATAAACTCTCCTGTAAGTTGCTGTGGAGGTTTGAATAAGAATAGCTCCCACAGGCTCATACGCTTGAATGCTTGGTTCCCAATTGGTGGAACTTTTTGGGAAAAGACTATAGGAGGTGTGGCTTTGTGTCACTAGCAATGTACTTTAGTTTCAAAAGCCCATGCCATTCCTAGCAGTTCCCAGTTAGCGCTCTCTCTCTCTCTCTCTCTCTCTCTCTCTCTCTCTCTCTGTTACTACTCTAGCATCCTGCCTGCCTGCCTGCCACCATGTTACCTGCCATGACTATTAAGGTCTAATCTTCTGGAACCATGAACTCCCAACTAAATGCTTTCTTTTATAAGTTGACTTGTGGTGTGGGAAGTCCTTCTGTATATGTGTTGCTTTTATTGGTTAATGAATAAAGAAGCTGTTTTGGCCTGTAATAGGGCAGAATAGAGCTAGGCTGGGGGAGGGGCGGGGACATACAACTAAACTGAATGCTGGGAGAAAGAAGGCGGAGTCAGAGAGAAGCTCCGTGGGAGACAGATGACATTTGGCAAACCACAGCCATGTGGCAATACACAAATTAATGGAGATGGATATAAGAGCTAGCTAAAAATATGCTTAAGCTATTGGCCAAACAGTGATTCAAATAATATAGTTTCTGAGTGGTTATTTCGAGTCTGGGTAGCCAGGAACAAACGAGGAGCTTCCAACAACAGCCTTGGTTGGGAAATTTTAGAAAAGTAATCAGACAACTGCTTTGGTCATGGTGCCTTATCAGTGCAACAGAAAGGAAAATAATGTAAGGTCCTTGATTGATTCAAAGTTTTGGATGTGAGACAAGGTTTTGGTTTCATTTTTCTACATGTAGCTACCCAGAACCACTTTTTGAAGATTCTGTCTTTTCTCCAACATGTACTGTTAGCTTCTTTGTCAAAAATCAGGTGACTGTAGGGATGAGGGCTTATGCATGGATCCTAAATTCTATTCCATTAGCCAATATTCCCATTTCCCTCCCAGTACTATGCTGTTGTTATTACTATAGCTCTCTAGTATATCTTGAAACCTGTGATGATGACATCTTCAGCAGTTTCGTTATTGTTGTAATTGTTCAGGATTATTTTGTCTATCCTGGGTTGTTTGTGTTTTCATATAAAATTTAAGATTGTTTTTTCAATTTCTGTAAAGAGTTACATTGGAATTTTATGGTGACTATATTGAATCTGCAATTTAGTTTGGGTAGGAAGGCCATTTTCACAATATGAGTCCTTCCAACCCACGAGTGTGAGCGACCTTTCTATCTTCATGGATCTTCAGTTTCCTTTACAGTGTCTTTCACTTAGTTAGAGTTATACCAATGTATTTTCGAAGCTATTGAGAGAGGGATTGTTTGATTTCTTTCTTGGTTTGCTTGTGACTTGCATAGGAGGAAGCTACAGATTTGTGTGATAATTTTGTATCCTGCTGCTTTGCTGAACGTGCTTCTCATCTATAGAACATTTCTGGTGAAGCTGTGAGGAGTTAGCAGAAATAGTCAGGGCCGAGGTCATAGGGAAATTCCCACGGAGCAACTGTCCTCTAAAGAAAGATAACATCCCAGCCTTGCAGCTAGGATGCAACCTCACTCCCCTTTGTTGTGTCCTCAGACCAAGAACCATCCAGGTCAAGGAGAATAAGTAATGAGAAAGAGGAGGAGAGAACCCAGAGTCCCTATAAAAAGACCTACTGAGAGGTCACTCCATAGTCTAGCTCTGGAGACCCCACCTCTCACAAAGGGCATTTTCTGGTTGCTTAAATAAATGCTTACTTTCATTTTCTCTGAATCTTTGCTTCATCGTCTGTTCCTGGGTGTCCAGTTCTATGTTCACCTTTGGAAGGGACCTGGTGTGGGATTCCCTTCTGATGCTGTGAATATGTTTTCTTACCATTGGTTAATAAACAAGCTGTATTGGACAATGAGCAGTTTCAGCCTACAGGGACCCAAATCCCTAGATAGTGAACCTTTACCTCAAGATTCTCTGCTAGAGAGTCTCTAGGGTCTCTTTTGTACAGAATTATATCATCTGCAAAATAAGAATGCTTTGACTTCTTCCTTTCCTATTTTTAAATATGTTCATCTCCTTCACTTGTCTTATTGATAATCTTGTTCAACTGTGAATCCTGTACGCTAGAAAAATGACCTCCCTGATAAGACATGACCACTGGTACAATAGTGTATGAGGTCATGAGAGGAACTAACCACTTTCTGATTGAACTTAATCCTGCTTCACAAGTTGAAACCTGTATCTGGTACCAGTCTTTGAGCCAAGAACCTGTGACTAGACATGCCATAGGCCCTATGGGAGAGCCTACTACTATGTTCCTGCTCATGACTTCTGTTTCCAAAAGTGTCCTCTTACCTTCACACATTCGCCATAACAAATATACACGTGTGTGTGCATAATAATAATAATAATAATGGAAAGGAAATCAGAGGGAAGGAAGGGAAAGAGAGGGGAAGAGGAGAGATTTAGTTTAGGAAATAGCTCACATTATTGTCAATGACCAAGTCAAAGTCTGTAGGGTGAGTTTGCATGCTGGAGACCAAAAAAGAGCTGCAGTTCAAATCCAAGTTTCTTCTTCCTTCTTCTTCTTAACTTTTTTAAAACAATCTTTTTTATTTACATGCTAATCCCAGTTCTCTCTCCCTCCCCTCTTCCTGCTCCCCCCACCTTTCCCCCATCCTACCCCCAATCACTCCTCAGAAAGGGTGAAGCCTCCCATGGGGAGTCAACAAAGTCTATTGCATCACTTGAGGAAGGACCAAGGCCTCCCCCATGTATCTAGGCTGAGCAAGGTACCCCTCCATAGGGAATGGGCTCCAAAAAGCCAGTTCATGCACTAGGGATAAATACTGGTTCCACTGCCAGTGGCCCCACAAACTACCCCCAAGTTTCTTCTTGCTCAAGGCAGGTTACTGTTTATTCTACTCAAGCCTTCAATCGACTGGCTAACATCCACTTAAGTGGGAACCTTCCTGAGTCAAATTTCACTGATTAAACATGACTCTCATAAAAAAGACATATTTACAGACTCATACCAAATAATGTTTGACCAAATGTCTTGATGCCCTCAGGCAGAGAAGTTGATAAATAACATTAGCCATGATAGACTGCTCTAACCAGCTAACACAGACAGGGGGTTCAAACAACAGACTGTTATCATCAAGAGTGTAGACGGTCCAGTCATGGTGTCAGCAGGGCTGGGCTCATCTGAAGCTTCTCTCCTCAGTTTACAGGTGACCACTTCCTCCCCATGTCTTTAAACGGTCTATGCCATCTATGTCTGTGCCCAAACTTCCCCTTTTTATAAAGACACCAGTCGTATTTGAATAAGACCCACCCTGATGACTTCATTGTAGTTCAGTTGCCTCTTTACAGTCCTGGTTTTAAAACTCAGCTGCACTCGGAAGGAAGGCAGGGCTGCAGCTTTTAGTTATGAATTCCGGGGGAGCATATTTTATACCATGCAGCTTATCATAACTATCATGGAATTCATTTAGCTATTTATGAACAATTCAAATGAGATGGGGAGATCTGCAGCTCTCTTCAAGACTGAAGCACTGAGGCCCAGAAATTAGAATGGCACTTAGCGTCCAGCTGAGAAAAATCCCCTGATTTTGAGCAGGCAAACATAAGGAATAATAGTTTAGCAGTCTGGGACTTTATTGGCTACAGGTTATGCGCACCCACCCCATTTCTTTTTGTAAAGATTTATTTATTTAATTTTATGTGCATATGTGTATTCTTAGAGGCATGTATGTATACCACATGCGTGCAAATGAATTCAGAGGCCCAGATAGGGCATCAGCTACTGTGAAACTGGAGTCCAGAGAATTGTGGACTGTCTTATGTGGGTGCTTGAAACCAATGTGGGTCCTCCACAAGGGCAACAAGTACCCTTACCTGCTGGGCCATCTCACCTCCATTTCTAAATAATACTCATAGCAGCTTAACTCCCTTACCTCTTTGTGTTATGAACACACACTGCTCTCTAAACAATGGCTCTAGGAATGTCAGCCTCCCTACTCTCCAACCCCAGCTGTGTCAGGCTTCATGGACACTCATCTCTGCACACTACTGTTTTCCTCACCCCCCCCATGACCATAACATTTATACAAATTCTATTCAAATAAATTCGAATGTACCTGGGTACAAAGAATGAGAAAGTCGATACAGCCTGACTGGTATGGGGTACATGGACAATAAGGTAAACTGTGTCCTCAAGAGAATTTTACAAAGAATCCTTTGTTTACGTTCTTATGCCTATGCATAAGTGGGTGCATAATCATTAAAATCAGATGCATTGTGGGGAGGGACGTGAGCAACAGGAAAATGACTATATGGCCTAACCTATCAATCAAAAGTAGAGAACCACCCTGGCTTAGGGTTTCTGTTGCTGCCATGAAAAACCATGACCAAGAAGCACGTTGGAAAGGAGAGGGCTTATTCTGCTTATACTTCCACATCACCAAAAGAAGTCAGGGCAGGAACTCAAACAGAGCAGGAACCTGGACACCAACCCAGAGATGGCCCCACCCACGATAGGCTGGGCCCTCCCTGCATCAACCACTAATTAAGAAAATGCCCTACAGGCGTTCCTACAGTTGGATCTTATGGAGGCATTTTCTCATCTGAACTTCCCTCCTTTCAGGTGACTTTAGCCGTGTCAAGATGACATAAAACCGTCCAGCACAACTGATCCCTTGTAAACTTGACACATAAACACATCACTGTTAATCCACAACTTTTTCTTTCATCCCCAAGATGACACATTAATGTCAATATCACAACATAAGACATTTTGCAAACTTAAAAAGTCCTGTCTCAAAAACATAAAAACAAAACAAAAAAGTTCCACAGTCTTTACAAACACTTTAAAATTCAGTATTTTTTAATTCAAAATCTCTCTCTCTCTCTCTCTCTCTCTCTCTCTCTCTCTCTCTCTCTCTCTCTCTCTCTCTCTCTCTCTCTCTCATCAAGACAGAATTTCTCTGTGTAGCTTTGGCTGTCCTGAAACTCCCTGTGTAGACCAGGCTGGCCTCAAGCTCAGAAGTTTCACCTGCATCTTCTTCTCGAATGCTGATCAAAGGTGTGTGCTGCCACCCAGGCTAATTCAAAGTCTCTTTCGAAACCTAAAATCTCTTTGAAAATTCAATCTCTAAACTGTGAGCTCCTGTGAAGTCAAAAATAAATATATCCTTACTTCAAGAGGGACGAAGAAGGGAAGAGTCACAACCAAATCAAAGAGAAATCAGACTCTCACTGTGCGAACAACTCATGTCCAATGTCTGAAATGCACTCACCATCTTCTGGGCTCCGCCAAAGGGCTTGGGTCACTTCTCCAGCTCTGCCTTCTGCAGCACACACGGCTTGTCATATAGGCTTTGACTGGCTCCTCTCCACACCTGCCATGTGCTCAGTGGTCATGCCGTGGCCCTGGCATCTCTACAATCCTAGGGTCTCTGCTGCAACTGGGCTGCACTGTGACCAACAGTCTCCCATGAGCTCTCTTCATGGTGCCAAGCCTCAACTTCTCTGCATGACCCCTGCAGCCCTGGGCCTTCAACTGCTACTGAGGCTGCACCTTCACCAATGGCCTCTCCTGACCTCTCACAGTGCCAAGCCTCAGCTCCTCTTCATGTCCCCTTCATGCCTTCAAAACTAGTGCCACCTGATAATACTTATGCTACCAAGTTCAGTCGTCAGCGCAAGGTACAACCTTAGTCACCTCTGGAACACAGCTTCTGTGTGCTCTCAGGAGAGATGTCCAGATTTCACCTCAGCCTTGCTGCTCTCTTATTCATTGCTAATGTCTCATCTCCAACTGACCCACATCGAGCAACCCAGCAAAGCAAAGGTTTCACTTCAGTAGTTCTGGGGTCTCGTTAATCATAGCTGATTCTTCAGCCCCAGCTAACCAGAACCGCAGAAACGTAACTCAGAACAAACGGCCCGGATAGAGTCTTTAACGTTCCCTCTGAAACTTCATAAACTAGGCCTGCATATTCTGCCTTGTTTCGATATTCTTATCTTCCAAGTTCTCACGGAAGAACTCACCAAGCATTGAACAGTCAATGACTTTTTTTTTTTTTTTTTAACAAAAAGCAGGCCCTTAGAAACTAGCTCCCTTTTCCTTTAAACCACTTTAAAAAGACCTCAGACCTGGGGCCCTAGAACACTGCCTGTAGCTTCCGTCCCCTTTCAATGTTTGTCTGTCTCTCTGCCTTTTTTTTTCTTTTTCTCTGTCTTTCTCTATTCTAAGTGAGGGTCTCGCTACAAAGCCCCAGCTGGTGTGAAGCTTGCTATGTAGATATAGACCAGATTGGTCTTGAATTCACAGAAATCCACTTGCCTCTGCCTCCTGACAGCCACCACAACCAGCTCAGTTTTTGATTCCTTGATTCCAAGAACCTGGGAATCCCCTGTCTAAAGATGGATCCTACAAGGAGGTGAACTAGAAGTCTCTCACTCAGTTGTGTTGGGACCATTTGGAGTTCTGGCCTCCAGCTGCTCTTCCCTGCTAGAGATCTTTACTTTCCTTCTGATTTGAGTTGCTGAAAGCTGTGTCAAAGTTGTTTACCAGCTCTGCTTCACGAGCACGTGTTGCCTTGGCCTTGAGTATCAGAGGATAAGGTTTTCACCTGTGGGCTCACCTGACTGTTGGGTGTATAAGCCTCCACGGTGCTATTGAATAAGGGGCTTCTTACCAGTGACCAGAGGTTCGTGTCTCTGTTTTTCTGTCTGTTTCAACCTCCAGCCCCTTGCCCAAAGCTCGAAAGCTGGTGAACTGTATGGTAGCAGACAGGCGTTGTGTGCTGCAAGTCGTACTTTGTCATGTTTAAAGTTCCAACATAAGAATTCAGTACCCAGGTACCCGGGTGAAAATATGAAGCGAGGCTTTTCCCATGCACACCCCATAGCCATGACGGTCCCACTTCCAGCCTGGTTCATCAGCACCTGTGGTCTTAATTAACTCCAGGCGGCTGTGTATGCTCAGCTGTGAAGGGCCACTCTGTTGCACTCTCTCCCGAGGCCTAGCTCACAACATGAACTTCAGGGGGAGGAAAAGGCAAGATACTGCTCACAAATGCTGTAGCATTATCCCCATTTGGAAGAGATGAAATATTTCTTTTTATTTATCTTATTTAAAAGGGCAGTGTGAAAAGTCGAGACAAATTATGTACCGAGTTCTGTGGTTTGGAGACTTGAGAATGGAGAGCAGGGAGGAAGGGCTTCCTCTCCGGCCCAGCCCTCCCTGCCGGCCTCTTTCACACACTTGCTAATGTGACCTCAGGCACAGCACTGGGAAGCCATGCTGCAGCTTGCAGTTTCCAAACAGAGCTGTGTGGTTTGAAAAGATGCTCACCACCTAGGACGCTTTCAGATGAAAGGGAACAAAAAGGGTATTCTTAGGTGGTGGGTTTTCCCTAACACACATAAAATTAACCAGGAAAAAGTTACTTAGCTGTTTGGTATGGCACGGTAAATGATGGTAAAAAGGGAAGCTGGTTATTTTCAAGTACGCTGATGGGTTTGGGTGTACCCTTGTTTTCTAGATCTTTTATGGGCCTCAAAAGCTAATAACAAGATCCTTCACTGTGATAAACATGGCTGTGTGTAGTCATCTCTTCTTTAACTATGGAGGAACCCTAACATTACAGGGCTGCAGAATTACACAGTAAACCCAGACTTGCCTGTGGTTTCAAAGGTAAATATAGTCCAGTTACCAGAGTCAAATGCCTATTCGTGAGAAAGGCTTACAGGCTCATACTTGGCTCTGAGTATTCTACAGGACCCAATTCTAGAATCAGGCTCAACATTTCTTGAGGCAAGGTCTCACTGTGCCCCTAACAGACCTAAAATTTGCTACATATGAACAAGACTGGTCTTAACTCACAGAGATCCACCTGACTCCGCCTCCTGAGAGCTACCACACTCAGACCTATTTTTGATTTCTTGAATAAGAGGCCAAGAACCTGGAAATCGCCTATATAAGGGGTGTGTATGTGCCTGTGGAGAGAGAGATACAGAAGGGCAGAAGGGGTTACACTAGAATATATAGCCATATATTCTGTTGACTTCTATTTCACATGTATTGATAATAATATTTGTTTATACTGTGCATCTATGGTGGTTGAATAAGAATGGCCTCCATTCTTATTTGGATATATTTGGATGCTTAGTCATCCAGGAGTGGCACCATTTGAGAAGGATGAGGAGGTGTGGCCTTGTTGGAGGAAGTGTGTAACTGGGGGTGGGCTTTGAGGTTTCAAAGGCCAACCCAGGTCCTGTGTCTTAGTTAGGGTTTCTATTGCTATAATGAAACATTATGACCAAAGGCAAGCTGGGGAGGAAAGGCTTTCTATGGCTTATGCTTCCAGATCATTGTGGATTAGCAAAGGATGTTCAGGACAGGAACTCAAACAGGCAGGAACCTGGAGCTGATGCAGAGGCCATGATGGAGTGCTGCCTACTGGTTTGATCCTCATAGCTCTCTCAACCTGCTTTCTTTAGAACCCAGGGCCGCCAGCCCAGCGATGGCCCCACCCATAACAGGCTGGGCCCTCCCCACCAATCACTAACTAAGAAAACGCCCCACGGGCTTGCCTACACGGGACCTTACGAAGGCGTTTTTTAAAGTGAGATTCCCTCCTTTCAGAGCTTATGTCAAGCTGACACAAAGCTGTCCAGTACACTGAGAGTCCCCCTCGTCCTGCTTCCTGCAGATCCTGACGTAGAACTCTCAATTCCTTCTCCAGCGCCAGGTCTACCTGTGTGCTGCCATGTTCTCTACCATGATAACTGACTAAACTTACGAAACTATAAACGGGCCTCCAATTAAATGCTTTCTCTTATAAGAGTTGCCGTGGTAATGGTGTCTCTTCACAGCAATAGACCTGTAACTAAGACAACATCCACATAATATATTACATATTCAGGTATAATAGAGATATGGTCATATATTGCTTATTTCTACTTAATTATAATTTTATATATTTGTTGTTGTTTGCTTTTTACTCTTTACTCTTTTGGAGGCCTACCACCCAGCTCCCAAATATATACACACGAAGGCTTTATTATTACTTATAAATGCCCAGTCTTAACTTGGCCTGTTTCTTGCCAGTTTTTCTTAAATTAACCCCTTTTTGCCTCTGGGCTTTTTCCTTTTCTTACTTCTGTATATCCTACTTTCAGTCTTACTCCGTGGCTGGCTGTGTGGCTGGATGGATGGCCCCTAGCATCTTCCTCTCCTTGGCTGTGTGGCTGGATGGCTGGCCCCTAGCATCTTCCTCTCCTTGGTCTTGTTCCTTCTTCCTCTTGCCCAGATTTCTCCTTCTGTTTATCCTCTCTGCCTGCCAACCCCACCTATCCTTTCTCCTGCCTTGCTATAGGCCCTTCAGCTCTTTAGTGGACCATCAGGTGTTTTAGACAGGCAAAGAATCACAGCTTCACAGAGTTAAACAAATGCAGCATAAACAAAAGCAGCACATCTTCACATCGTTAAACAAATGTTCCACACACAAACAAAAGTAATACAACTTAAAATAATGTTCTACAACACACACCACATTTACTTTCATAAATGTGGAGACTGAGAGGTTCCCTTGAGACTTAGGCCACTTCATGATCCAATGTGAGTCCTCGACATTGGAGAGCTGATGGTCTAGATTCCAGTTAGGCCTTGAAGCCCTAAGAACCAAAAGCATTATTAAGGATGGAAAGTGGATGCCCCAGTTGAAGCAGTCAGAGAGTGAATTGAGCTTTCTTCTCTTTTGTTATGCATGTGTTCCCAAAGGGGATGATGGCCACTTATACTGGGGAAAGCCATGTGATTTAACCGGCAAATTAATTCAGCTGTGAATTGTTGGTTGTGGAGATAGCTCAGTACACAAAATCATTCTCCATACAAACATGAGGACCTGAGTTCAAATCCTCAGAACCTGTGTAATGGTCAGATGCAGAGTGCAAACATTTATAATCCTAGTGCCTCTAAGAGAGATGGGAGGTGGAGACAGGAAAACCCCTGGAAGCTCCCGAGTCGTCCAGCACTGGAGGCTGTCCTCTGACCACCGCCATGCCAGCACGTGTGGTAGCACACAGACACCATATTCACAGTCCCCAGACTTAAAGTTCTAAATGACTTGGGACCATGTCCAACTCACTTACCTTTTATTTTTCTTCTCTTTTAAAATATTTTAATTTTTTTTAGATTTGTTTTATTTTGGGTGTTGGAATGTGTTGCCTGCATGTACGTCTGTGCGACACGTGTGTCAGGTGCCTGAGGACATGGTGAGCCTCCATGAGGGCGCCGGGACTCAAACCCCGAGTCCTTTGCACAAACAAGTGCCCTTAGCCACCGAGCCAGCTCTCCAGCCCCATTTCTTTTCTTTTCTCGCTTTCCCTTCGCCCTTCAGCCTCCTGCTCCCATCACCATGCCTTTCCGCCCATAACATGCCTTCCTTATCATGATGGACTCTATCCCACAAGAAGCGTCAGCCCAAAATGAACTCTTTGTTTCTTAACTGGCTTTGACAAGATATTTTTCCAAGGCCATGAGAAAGTAACCAAGACACCTAGGACAACACTGCTGCAGGCCAGTGATCTTCTGTGTGGAGCCCCCATGGTGGGATTCCCAGCTCAGGTCTCTCCTCTGTAGTTCCTTTACTGTTGGTCTGAAGAGCACCAGGTTTCACTTTAATAAATCACTTATTTAACAATTACAGCTTCGCTCTCGCCACATCTGCCTATGCTCCTTTCCTTGCCAAACTACAAATTAAAAAAATATTTTTCTCCTTTTTGTCACTAAAAGCCTGACTGAACGCAATAAGCAGTAAATATGCCTCAGTTTGAATGCTATGATTTAAACTTTTCCCCACTAAACAGCCTAGCCCATTACCTTTCTAATAAAAAAAATTTATTTATTTTTATGTGTATGAGTGTTTTGCCCTGTACACGTGTGTGTGTGTGTGTGTGTGTGTGTGTGTACTACACGTATGCCTGGTGCTGGCAGGGGCCAGAGGGCATTGGACCTCCTAGAACTAGAAAGTTACAAATAGCTGTGAGTTACCATGTAGGTACCGAGAACTGTACCCAGGTCTTCTGGAAGACCAGCGGAAGCTCTTAACCACTGAGCCATCTCTCTGGTCCAGTCTTACCTTATAACAGAGTCTCATTCAGCTTTTCAAGATACAAGCAGTAGCTGGGCCTGTGGTGGCTCACTCCTTTAGTCCCAGCACTCGGGAGGCAGAGGCAGGCGGATCTCTGTGAGTTTGAGGTCAGCCTGGTCTACAGAGTGAGTTCCAGGACAGGCTTCAAAGCTACAGAGAAACCCTGTCTCGAAAAACAAAACAAAACAACAACAACAACAAAAGACGCCAGCACATAAATATAGTGTTGTTTTTTGTTTTTGTTTTTGTTTGTTTTTGTTTTTTTTTTGTCAGAATATATCTATCACAAACAGCCTTTCCCCCAGTTCCTGATAAAGTCCAGATCCCCTCTGAAACTTCACGAATCCAGTCTTTATCATCTTCCCTCTGCTGACACTTGGGTCCATCACACCCTCTCCAGAATGGCCCGCTAGGCTCTGCTTACAGAGCTCTAAGACTTGGCTCACCCGAAGATCCAAACTCTTCTCCATTCCTCCCATTAGCGAGTCTCACAGGGCCATGGCCCGCATGGTCCAATAAAGATAAATGGTCTTTATCACTGCAGCGGTCCGAGGCCTCAGTATCAATTTTGGTATCAGTTACTTTCTCTCTGCGGTGATGAAATACCTAATAAAAGAGATTTAAGTAAGGAAGGGTTTCCTTCAGCTTAAGGTTTGAGGGGTAAAGTCCATCATGGTGAGTAAGAAATAGCAGTGGGAACATGAGGGGCTGGTTACATTGCATCTGCAGTAACAGAGCAGAGAGAGAGAGAGAGAGAGAGAGAGAGAGACTGGTGCTCAGTCTCACTTTTCATTCTCTCTTTTTATCCAGTTTGGGACTGCAGTCTCTGGGACTGTGCGGTCCACATTCCGGATGTGTCTTCCCACCTCCGGTAAGCCTCTCTGGGGAGCCTTCACCAGCAGTGCTGTGTCTCCTGCGTGATTCTAAGTCCACTAGAGCTGACAGTGGGGACTCATCACATGGGTCTTAAAACTAGGGGGAAAGTCTCTTAAATTTGGAAAGCCCTAATCCCTCACCCTTCCTCCCATTCCTGTTCTCCTGGTTTAGATGTCTTCATGATTTTACTGGTCTAGAGCATGTCCTTATCTTCTCTAGTGGTCATCTGTCCCCAGGTCACTCCAGAATGCCTTGGCGTTACGTTTTCATCCTGTCACTGTTGTCGTCTTGTCCCCTGACAAACCTTTCAGTGACTACATTGCTCACAGAACAGAGCCCAAAATTATTCCACAGCAACCAGGCAATTCCATCTTCTGACCCCCAACCTGCCGGTCTAGTCTTACAGTCTCCAACTCTGTGTTCCTCCTAATGGACTACATCCTAAGAGCCCTCATTTAACTTTTGACCCACAAATGATTTCCACTTTCCAGAACTTAGGCATGGGGCTGGAGAAATGGCGTGGCAGTTAAAAGCTCATGTGCTGCTCTAGCAGAGGACCCAGGGTTGGTCCCCAGTACCCATGTCTAGCGGCCGACAGCTGCCTGTAACTGCAGCCCCAGGGAGGCCTTCATAAACATCTGCGCCATGCACACATACAGGTAATTTTAAAAGACAAAAATTAAAACTGGGAAAAAAGAACTCTATCTTCCAAGGCTGAGCTAAAAAGGGCAGCTCTGTGCAAGTCTTCTGTTGCAACGGGAATGTGAAACGGCCCCTGGGGCCCCTGTTCTGAAGGCGTGTTCCCCACACGTCAGTGCGACTTGGGGAAGGCTGTGGGACACGTAGGTGGTGTCACCTGACTGACGGATGTAAGTCAGCGGGGCTGGACCATTGAAGGTTTTAGCTCAGTTCCTCATTCAGGTCACTGCTTCCTGCCCAATGTGAGCAGCTGCCACACTGTTCCAATGTTCCCCACTAATCAAGTCTTCGGTGCCTCCCCTGCTAGCGTGAATTGCGACCTTCTGAAACCATGGGCCAAGATAAATGCCTGTACGTTGTTTGATCACAGTGACTAATACAGCTTTTTTTATTTCCTCTACCTGAAAGGCTGAGCTGTTTATCGCGCACTTCGGTGAAACGCCCCTAGAGTACCCAACACCTCTTTGGAGATCAGTAACTCCCGTACACACCCTAGCTCTTCCGAGTTGCAAACTCCACAAAAGCGAGGAAATGACTTGTCTAGCCCTTTGAGTGCCTCGCATAGTCTCTTACATTATGAGTTAATTCATTTACCCACCGGCGGTGCTTATTCACCATTTAAAAGCGTAGTTAAATTGCTTCAACTTCAGACTTTTAAAATGTAGGTACGTTGTGTCAAGAAGTGGTGTTACTGATTTCTCGTGTTATCTTTCAGTCCAGAGGTTAATCTATGAGGAGATGAGCTTTAATTATTAGTCCAAGTGAATTGGATTTCAGATAAACAGTGCAGGGATTTCTCGGTAGTCCCTGTGAGAATCAGTTCTTTTGTCTTCCCTGGAAGTTAGGGGAGGAAAGGCATTCAGAAGGTTAGGCAACACATTCAAGGTCTCAGCAACAGAAGGCAGAGATTAGATTACAGTTTGGCAGGGCTTGGAGAGTGTTTGTGCTGGGCTCTCAGAGTGAGTCAGCCATGCAGACAGCAGGCGGGCTGACAAGCAGTGAAACCTGACCAGCATCCCACGTAGGACACTGAGCATAGGTCTCTGTGGTGAATAGATGATTGTCATCAACCTGGTGGGTGAAAAGAGTTGACCCTTCATCGAATCCCTCCTTGGAGAGTCAGTCAGGCTGTGAGCTCTGACCTTAACACAGAAGAGGGGAGGGGGACAGGGAGTACGGCAGGCCAGGAAAGGGAGTGGGGAGAAGGAGAAACAACGTGTTCCTCTCTCATCCCAGCCCCGCTGTATTCGCCAAGAACGATGAGAAGTACAAGGACAGCAACCATGTTTAACCTGCTGGGGAGTGAGCTATTTCAGGCTCCCAACAGTAATATTTTACTGGGGATGAGTAAAAAGCCTCCCCGCACGTATGTCTTGATGGGGGATTAATTCCAATCCCCTTCTGGACAGACACAAGATGTGTGGTGGCTTTTCCTCAAGGAGCCAGGTCTAGATGTGGGTTTGAAAGATCACACAGATAACCAGCCTGAGTCTCATCCTGGCCCCACTGTTCTCTGTAAACACACTTCCTGGGTGTGTTCCCTGTTAGCAAGCTTTAGAAACCACTCATGTACCAACACCATCCAAACCCCTCTATCCAATGCGGACTCCTCTCAAACTCACCCTGCCACCCCAGGAATCCCTCTCAAATCCAAGAGTGGTGGTATCCCTCATCTGCTTGGACCCCTGTTGGTATTTCTTACTGTCCCGTCCTTCCCTCCTCCCCAGCACCACTTCTTGCTCCTACCCTGTTCCCTGTTCCAGCAGCTCTGAATGGCTTGGGCTAAACTGTTTCTCACAGAGTTTCATCAGGGTAGAAAATTGTTCCTCTTCTAAGCCTCATTGGTGCTATCTCATGCCTCCTTTCTCAAGTCAGATGTGCCCACAAAGCCATTCACAGGACTCAGAGAAAGGGTTCTCAAGTCACAGAGTGCGACAAGCATTCAAAGGTGTCAACAACCCTGAACACCCTGGTCTCCAGGCTTCTCTGCTACCAGTTACACAGTCACAGTCACCATTGGACCCTATAATGACCCAATTGTAGGTGGGGATCATGGTACATACCTGTAATTCCAGTACTGGGGAGGTAAAGGATTGTGAGTTCAAGAACAGCCTGGCTACATAGTAAGTTCTGTCTCAAATAAACAAACAAACAGAATAGAACAATAGCAATAATAAGGGCCCAATGCTTCACCAGGTCATATATTGCTTCCCTCACCCATATAATATCCTAACACACATTGCCCATCCTCAACACCACTCTTTCTTCTTATGATACCAAGTATTGAACCTAGGACCTCGTGAATATTAGGCAAGTGCTCTACCATGGAGATAGTCTCCCAGCTATGATGGTTCATCTTAAGTGTCAGATTGATTAGATTTAGAAACAACTAGAAGATATGAGATATAATTCTAGATATGTCTATGAAGGTATTTTCAGAGAGGGTTGAGGGAGGATGGGCCACCCTGAATGTGAGTGGTGCCATCTCAGGGGCAAGCAACCCAGATGGAAGAGAAGGGGGGAAAGAAAGCAGACAGCTAACAACATGAACATTCTCCTTTCTCAGCATCACAGCCCTTTGTGACATGAGCTCACTAAAGTAATGCTCATAGGAATAATCATTTAATCATATCCTGTGCAATGTAAGTATGATATTGGTTCAAGTGTAAGAAAGGGAACTTATTCCACTTCCTTTTGGATACTCAGAATCCTCCTGTTACTCATTGGGCCTAGTCAGGCCCCAAAATGACTAAGTTCTAAAATGAGCCACTGAATTCAGCCAGATCTGAGAGAAAGCTTTGAAGTCTTCTAAATATTCCTGAGGAAGCAACTATTCATAGAAAGAAACTCTGAAAGAAATTCCCTGCCCAGGAGAATGCTGACACATGAAGGGTAGCTTGCTTCAGAAAGTAGTTTTGACTCCCAGCAAATCTCAAATCAAAAACTACTGGGGGCTGAGTGTGGTGGCACCCACCTATAGTCCTGGTACTCAGGAGACCAAAGCAGGAGAATCTTGTGCTTAAGGCCAGCCTGGGAACCATAGTGCAACCCTATCTGAAAACCCAAGCAAAAGTATCGGGAGGAAAATTACACCTAGGAGGTTCTTTCTGTGATCTGAATCCATCTTGTCGGTGTAACTATGTCAGAAGAGTTTTGTTGGCTTCTGACATCCCACACAGCACAGGGTCCACCACTTGCTGCTTAGAAGGAAGAGGAATTAGGTAATCAAGTCCAATTTGTGCATTTTGGTGCCCTTAAGCTACTATAGCTGTTGTTGCGGTTTCTTGGCCAACTGTCTTGAATATTTTATAGAAAAAAAGGTCCTGTGCTGCCCCCAAAAGATAGAATTTCAAAGCTTATAGTGTTGCTTAAGAGTTCCAACACCTGCTGGGTCTGTTGCAGATTCACGCAGAGAAACGTTCGAACTGCCAAGAACAGTATTTGAATGATCAAGTCAAACATTCTTTGGATTTTTTCCCCTCAGCTATCAGCCAGTGACTTTGCATCCATTGTATTTGGTGCAAACTTTCTCCCAGGAAATGTGACTCACTGCACACAGTGAACAAACAAGAAAAAGACCGTGGTTTAAGCATAACATATGCTTAGTGCGTTGAAGAAAAAGAGCAGATGTGTTTGTCTCACCACAAGGAATTTTTACATTTCCTAGGATGGCTTTGAACTCACTACATATCTGAAGATGACCTTGAACTTCTAGTCCTCCTGCCTCTGTGCACCACAATACCCAGCTTATACAGTGCTAAGGATGAAGTCCAGGGCCTTTTGCATGCTAAACAAGAACTCTACCAACATCCCTTGAAGGTATGCTATAATATATGTATATATTGTAATATATATTAATGGGTTTTACATTATACACTATCCAGAAATAAGAATCTGTTCATACACATAACCCAATAAAAAATGGAGTACATACCTAAACAGAGAACTCTCAACAGAGAAATCTAAAATGGCTGAAAGACACTTAAGGAAATGTTCAACATCCTTAGTCATCAGAGAAATGCAAATCAAAACAACTCTGAGATTCCATCTTACACCTGAAAGAATGGCCAAGATCAAAAACACTGATGACAACTTATGCTGGAGAGGTTGTGGGGTAAAAGAAACACTTCTGCATTGTTGGTGGGATTTGGGTATATATCCAAAGGATGCTCAATCGTGCCACAAGGACATGTGTTCAACTATGTTCATAGCAGCTTTGTTTGTCATAGCCAGAACCTGGAAACAACCTAAATGTCCCTCGACAGAAGAATGGATAAGGAAAATGTGGTACATTTACACAATGGAGTACACACAGCAGAAAAAATAACAACAGTTTGAATTTTGCAGGAAAATGGATGGAGCTAGAAAACATTATTTTGAGTGAGGTAACCCAGACACAGAAAGACAATTATCACATGTACTCACTCATAGGTGATTTTTAAAAATAAAGCAAAGAAACCACAATCCCAGAGAACCTAGACAACAATGAGGACACAGATATAATGTACATGGGAAGTAGAAAATAGAAAAAGACAAGATCTCCTGAGTAAATTGGGAGCATGGGGACCTTGGTAGAGGGTTGAAGGGGTGAGGGGAGAGACAGGGAGGGGAGCAGAGAAAAATGTAGAGCTCAATAAATATCAATAAAGAAAGAATGTGTTCATAATAATGTGCATTCCCAGTATCTAGAAAGTCAGAGGTCCTCTATCCTTCTCAAATGCTAATATGCACATGCCATAGTCCCACTTGGGATGCAGAGGCAAATGGATTTGTGAGTTTGAGGTCAGCTAGGTAGGTCTACAGAGTAAGTTTCAGGACAGCCAAAGTTGTACAGAGAAACCGTCTCGGAAAACAAGAACGACAAAAGTCCTTACTACATACAGCAAAGTGTGTTCGCACATCACTTGCAGACAAGGCTGAAGACTTGTTTCTGTGAAGCCTTGAACATGAAGATCTTCAGATGAACTGTTCACTTTCTACTATTTATTTATTTATTTATTTATTTATTTATTTAGGTTTTTCCAGACAGGGTTTCTCTGTAGTTTTGGAGACTGTCCTTCCTTTCTATCCTTAAAGAGTTTCCGTTATTTTTACTGTTCCTAATCTGTGGCAGACTTACTCCTGGTGTTGCGGGCAACATTCATCACAATCACCTCCCATTCTGAGACAAATCTCAAGATGTGGTCCACACACTGACAGTATCTGCTGGTGCTACAGAGCATAGGAGACCTAAAACCAACTGCCCTCTTCATGCAAACCCCACTACAAAGAAAATCACCTTCTGGAATCCTCGGAAAACTCAATATGAATTTTCCTTAAGGAAACACTTTCTGGGTGTTTGGATGGAGTGAAGCTGCTCAGTTTCCATGGCGACTGATATGAAGGCCTTCTCTGGTATTCTCCTTGAGTTTTGAAAGGTGGGGCAGGAGGTGGCGTGTACTGTCCTGTACTGACTGGCGTGTACCCCCTGTGCTGACTGGAACACACGCATACTCCTGATGCTTCTCTTTAGGAAGGTTTTGTAACTTAGTCCAGGCTTCAAACTCACCATCCTGCCTCTGTCTCCCAAATGCTGGAATCACAGGCATGCTTCTCCATGTCTTATTAATACAGCACTTTCTTTCTTTCTTTCTTTCTTTCTTTCTTTCTTTCTTTCTTTCTTTCTTTCTTTCCTTCTTTCTTTCTTTCTTTCTCTCTCTCTCTCTCTCTCTCTCTCTCTCTCTCTCCCTCCCTCCCTCCCTCCCTCCCTCCCTCCCTCCCCTCCCTCCCTCCTTCCCTCCCTCCCTCCTTTCTTTTTAGATAAATGTATGTATGCATATATGTATTTTACATCCAACTGCAGATACCCCTCCCCTCTTCTCCTCCCAGTCCCTTCCCCAACTCCACCCCTTCTGTTCCCACCCCCTAACCCACTCCTTGGTTTCTGTTTAGAAAAAGGCAGGTCTCCAATGAGTATCAAGAAAACATGGTGTATCAAGTTGCAGTAAGACTAAGCACCTCCCCATATACTGGCAAGGTGACCCAATATAAGGAGCAGGGTGCCAAAAGCCAACCTGCTGTTAGGAGTCCCACAGGAGAACCAAGCTATTTAACTGTCACATATATGCAGAGGGCCTAGATCAGTCCCATGCAGGATCTCCGGTTGTCAGTTCAGCCTCTGGGAGCCCCTATGAGCCCAGGTTTGTTGATTCTGTGAGTTTGCTTGTGGTGTCCTTGGCCCCTTTGGCTGCTACAAGCCTCTCTCCCCTCTTCTGCAGTGCTCTTCTTGCCCTCCACAACCTGATCACTTATGCTCCCATCGCCACCCACCCTCGGTCCACTCACAAAATCTCTCCTCTATTTCCCCTTCCCAGGGAGACCTGGCCATTCCCCCATGAACCCTCCTTGTTACCTAGTCTCTCTGGGTCTGTAATTTGTGGCATAGTCACCCTTTATCTTACAGTTAATATCCACTTATGAATGAGTACGTACCATCTTTGTCTTTCTCAAGCTGGGTCACCTCTCTCAGGATGATATTTTTCTAGTTCCATTCATTTGCCTTCAAATTTCCTGGTGTCTAGTGTGGGAAGTCCTTCTGTCTATGTGTTGCTTTTATTGGTTAATGAATAAAGAAACTGTCTTGGGTCTGCACATGGCAGAATAGAGATAGGTAGGGAAAACTAAACTGAATGCTGGGAGAAAGAAGGCAGAATCATGAGATTCCATGTAACCACCAGGGACAGACGAGCCAGAACCTTGCTGGTAAACCATAGCCATGTGACAATACACAGATTAATAGAAATGGGTTAAATTAAGATGTAAGAGTTAGCCAAGAAGAAGCTGGAGCTAATAGGTCATGCAGTGATTTAATTCATACAGTTTCAGTGTGGTTATTTTGAGTCTGGGCAGCTGGCTTCCTTCAACAAATTGGCACTCCAATGTGTGCCAGCTAAATTCATATAAAACCTGAGAAAGCTTGAAAAGAAATTCTAGGAAAAAAAAAACAGTTTTAATGCAGCTTCTTGTTCTGTTTGCTGGTGGCTCCTTTAAGAGGGATCTTCCTAATTCAGCAGTAGCAGAAAGAAAGAAAGAAAGAAAGAAAGAAAGAAAGAAAGAAAGAAAGAAAGAAAGAAAGAAAGAAAGAAAATGA
Source organism: Chionomys nivalis (assembly GCF_950005125.1). Lineage (NCBI taxonomy): Eukaryota > Metazoa > Chordata > Mammalia > Rodentia > Cricetidae > Chionomys > Chionomys nivalis. The sequence continues at coordinate 13,213,361 of NC_080099.1, forward strand.
AAATACCCACATGGTTTCAAAACAGCAGCACAAATGGCTCTGGCTCTGGCTCTGGCTCTTTCAGGAGGCCAAGCTCTTGAATGGCATTTGTGGGCTCTGGTGCTTGTGTGCCCACTCTGGGTCGGGAGGAAAGTAACTGAGACCATGCCCATGGCTTAGTGATCCCTTCATGAGCAGGCAGCAGAATCAGATCTATTAGGCATGCATAAGCAGGAGAGCATGGCAGATTCCTGCTGCCATACACAGAGATATTTTTAGGCCATGCAGTGCAATGCATGGCAAATTTAGCTATTACTCAGATAAAAAGGGTTTATTTGCTGCACGCTCCTTCCCAAAGTTAAAGTGGTAAGCGTGGCTCCTACCTTGTGGTCCCAGAGCTGACGGTAATGGTACCTCCACCAGTTTGAAAAGTGGAGAGAGGCAGAACCAGCACCCAGGGCTACTACAACCAAGCTGCTTACCATTTTTAAAGCTCTCCAAGACAGAAAAGGATTATAGATACACAATAGGGCAGATTCAGACATTAAAAAAAAAACTTCAAAATAAGACACAGTGTGTTTAAAAAAATGTACGAAGGCTTGGGAGAGAGAAGAAAGAGAGTAGACAGTAAATGTAATATAAGAGTATAGACAGTCATAGATTAAAGGAGTAAGGATAATACAATAAATATTAAACTTATAGGAAAAGTAATAGAGTAAGAAAAATAGGTCACATAAAGATGGAAAATACGCAGAGAGTCTGGATTATGTATATTATTGTGCTTTATTTAAATTTTTTGACTGTGAAGAAGCTAAGTGCAGAGAGACATTTCATTGTTTGAGCTGCTAAGCTAAACCAACATATATATTTTAAAGGTATCATGACTTCAGAATTTGGGTTTAAGGATTTGTTGCTTTGGAAAAGAGGTTGTTTTGTTTCCACAGAAGATGAGAACCTATGGGTTTCTTCCAGACTAATGTGGTTCAATGAACCAAGACCATCTGAAACTCCATGATCACCCCAAAAATTACTTTGTCCAATAAACAGCAGGAAATAGTTTGGAGAGAACTATGCTCAAATTCCCAAATATTGTTTATAAATGTTTCTTTACATTTAAAGGGGAATATGCTATAGAGATTTGCATTGGTATGGATCTTGCTCTATTGATACAAAATTAAGGTCAATTTTGTTTTATGTATATTTTTGCTCTTGATTAAGGTATTGTGTTTGTGCTGCTCATTTAAAAATGTAATGTATAATTAAGAAATATAGGTTAATAAATCACCATCTATAATAGCCTAGCTTGTAGTCATGTTAGTTAGGTTTTCTAGATATATAGAGATATATTTCAGTTAGTTAGGTATTCTTCAGATCTTTCAGAGACCTTCAGAATATGGTATTTAAAATGTTTTAAGAACTTAGAACTTTCATGACAATGAGACACATCTGCTCCTGGCATCCCCAGGCATCTACTTCAAGAGAATGATGGACATTGAAGAGGCTCCTTATGGAGTTTGTTGGCCATTTGAGCAAGAGACTGCTCTTGCTTGGACTGCTTGATGTTATGCTGTGTGAGCTGGACATGCAGACCCATGGAGAGATGAATGATGAACTTGCCTAAAGAAGGTGAGATGATCCTTTCGGGTTCCTGCTTCATGAAAGAGTCTGATAGAGTCCTGTTCTACAGGACATAGAAAAAAATGACAAACTGCCAATATAGGTGGAACTGTCTAAAATTTTCTTGTTTCATGAAAAAGTCTGCAAGATACTATGGGCCTATAGGCTGAAGATGGATGCCCCAATGTTACAGAAGAACTTTGAGTGACTGACTGGACAGCGAGATGTCTCAGTCAATTCTAGAGTTTTGGATGTTAACTTAGGTAATATTATATCCTTTTAGAGTCTTTGGTGGACTTGAAGAGTAGTTATAGTTTTCCTTAGTTATGATAAAAGATAAAGTAGATATAAATATTATAATTGCAATTCTTGCTTGATACCTGTTTTGTTATGTATAATTTTACTATGCTAAAGTTAAAACCTTCCTTTTTATTTAAACAGAAAAGGGGAAATTGTGTGGGAAGTCCTTCTGTATATGTGTTGTTTTTATTGGTTAATGAATAAAGAAACTGTCTTGGGCCTGCACATGGCAGTACAGAGGTAGACAGGGAAAACTAAACTGAATGCTGGGAGAAAGGAGGCGGAGTCACAAGACATCATGTAGCCACCACTGGGGTCAGATGAGCAGAACCTTGCCAGTAAACCACAGCCATGTGGCAATACACAGATTAATAGAAATTTGCTAAATTAAGATGTAAGAGCTAGCCAATTAGAAGCTAGAGCTAATAAGCCAAGCAGTGATTTAGTTAATACAGTTTCTGCATGATTATTTCAAGTCTGGGCAGCCAGGAATGAACAAGAGGCCTTCTACAACAGGTGTCCTTGTTTTTAACAGCTAAATAATATGTAAATGTACCACACTTTCTTTACCCATTCCTTGGATGCAGGACATCTAAATTGTTTCCAGGTTCTTGTTATTACAAATAAAGCTGCTATGAACATAATTGAACAAGTGTCCTTATGGTGTGACTGAGTGTCCTTTGCGTATATACCCGAGTGATATAGCTGGGTCTTGAGGTAGATTAATTCCCTGTTTTCTGAGAAACCACGACACTGACTTCCAAAGTGACTGTACAAATTTGCAATCCTATCAGCAATGGAGGAGTGTTCCCCTTGCTCCACATCCTCTCCAGCATGAGTTATTGCTTGTGTTTTTGATCTTGGCCACTCTGACAGGTGTAAGATGGAATCTCTGAGTCGTTTTGATTTGCATTTCCCTGATGGTCTCCTTAAATGTTTCTTGGCCATCTGATATTCTTTTGTTGAGAATTCTCTGTTTAGATCTGTACCCCATTTTTAATTGGATTATTTGGCTTGTTGATATCTAGTTTCTTGAGTTCTTATAAATTTTAGATATCAGTCCTTTGTGGGATATGGGGTTGGTGAAGATCTTTTCCCATTCCATAGGCTGCTTTTGTGTCCTATTAATGGTGTACCTTTGCCTTACAGAAACGTTTCAATTTCATGAAGTCCCATTTATTAATTGTCAGTCTTAGTTTCTGTGCTATTGGTACACTGTTTAGGAAGTTGTATCCTGTGCCAATGTGTTTGAGATTATTTCCCACTTACTCTTCTGTTGGGTTCAGTGTATCCAGATTTATGTTGAGACCTTTGAGACTCATGGATTTGAGTTTTATGCAGGGTAATAGATATGGCTTTATTTGCATTCTTCTACATGCTGACATCCAGTTGGACCAGCACCATTTGCTAAAGATCCTATCTTTTTCCATTGTATAATTTTGACTTCTTTGTTGAAAATCAATGACCAGCCGGGTGTTGGTGGCGCACGCCTTTAATCCCAGCACTTGGGAGGCAGAGGCAGGCGAATCTCTGTGAGTTCAAGTCCAGCCTGGTCTACAAGAGCTAGTTCCAGGACAGGCTCCAAAATCACAGAGAAACCCTGTCTCGAAAAACCAAAAAAAAAACAAAAGAAAGAAAAAAAGAAAGAAAATCAGTGACCATAAGTGTGTAGATTTATGCCTGGGTCTTTGATTTGATTCTATTATTCCACCTGCCTGTTTTTATGCCAATGCCATGATGTTTTTTATTAGTATAGCTCTGCAGTAGAGTTTGAAATCTTTTATTGCTTAGAATTGTTTAGCTATCCTTGGTTTTTTGTTTTTCATATGATTTTGGGTATTGCTTTTTAAAGTCTGTAAAGAATTCTGCTGGGATTTTAATGAGGAATGCATTGATTTTTTACTGTGTTGATTCTACTGATCCATGAGCATAGGAGATCTTTCCATCTTCTGATATCTTCTTCAATTCTTTCTTCAAAGATTTGAAGTTCTTGTCATACAGGTCTTCCACTTTAAACTTTGCTGATTGAAAAGTTTTACAGGGGCCGGATGGTGGTGGCACATGCCTTTAATCCCAGCACTCGGGAGACAGAGGCAGGCAGATCTTTGTGAGTTTGAGGTCAGCCTGGTCTACCAGAGCTAGTTCTAGGACAGGCAGGTTCCATTCTATTGGAGGAACCAACAGAGGACAGCAATGAGGAAACAGGTAAGGAAGACAGGACATCTACACCAGAGTATCAAAGGGAGCTTATCTTACTCTACGAGAAAACGTTCATTAATGTGAGTCATCTTATATAAATATCAGGGTATAGATAGAAAAGTCATGCACAGGGGTGTGTATAGGAGACACATTTCAGGAAGTCCATACCTGTCTAGCCATTGCCCATCCTGAGCTATGGAATGTTTTTAGCTGCCACAAGCTTCTTTTCCATCTCCTTGCAGTGAACCCCATTAAGACTATCACCACACCACTGACCTCTAGCATTTTGAGGTATTTCTACCCTCAGAAATACATGTAAGATGTCAAAATAATTGATTCTCATTCACAGTAAACTTAACCTTTAAAGCCTTATAACAGACAGCCTGGAGCTGGCAAGATAGTGCAGTTTTGGAGAGAACTGACTTCTACCTGTGCACATGCACATAAACACTAAGCAAAGAAGCAATTAAGCCGGGCGTTGGTGGCGCACGCCTTTAATCCCAGCACTCGGGAGGCAGAGGCAGGCGAATCTCTGTGAGTTCAAGTCCAGCCTGGTCTACAAGAGCTAGTTCCAGGACAGGCTCCAAAACCACAGAGAAACCCTGTCTCGAAAAAAAAAAAAAAAAAAAAAAAAAAAAAAAAAAAAAAAAAAAAAAAGAAGCAATTAAAATAAGCAGTTTTAATATAATAAATTATCTGCTTCATCTTAGTAAATAGAAAAAACTGCCCATAGCCTTTCCTTGCTTACTAGCACTGGGAGAAAGATAGTCTTTTTTTAAAAAAAATCATACTAATAGACAAGGCTTTGGGATTGAGGATTTAGGAACTGTTGGATTCAGAAAAAATATTATAATGTGTGTAGTGGGATCTGGGCCTGTGACTCAGAAATGCATCATATTTTTAAAAATTTTTATTACATGTATTTATTGTGTTTATGTGTGTGTGTGTGCATGCATGGGAGCATGCCACAGTGCTCATGCGTATGTCAGAAGACAATTTGGGGGAATCCGTGCTCTCGTTCCACCATGTGGGTCCCAGTAATTGAGCACAGATTGTCAGCTGGGGCAGCAAGTGCTTTACCTCCAGAGGCATCTCACCAACCGAACACTCACATTTCTAAAAAGAAATGTGTGACTATTTAGATTATGCTGAGAAAACAAGGACTAAAGAAAACCTTGTGACACATTCTGATTGTCACAAACTTCTAAACTCCCAAAGTTTTTTGAAACATCTGGACTTGAGGATTGTCTATAACATTTTGTGGAGTCATAGCAGGCGGGACATCGTTTAAGGAATGTTTCTAGTGATCAAGGCTTACCCTGGTGCCATGTCCCCACAGAGCTTGCTCAGGCCAGCCCTGTTTGAACAATGACGCACTTGGAACTTTCTCTTCACACCTTATAAAAACACCTGTTCAAAATAAAATATTCAATTACACACAAAAGGAGAAATTCAAGTATAATAATCCCTCATAAAAATGTCAACCAACCTTGACAATATCATTTCGTCCATCTCCACTTTCCCCAGAGTGACACTGCCATCGTATAAGTCTCCTGCAAGCATTTCTCACCACACTGCTCTTTATAATATGCATATGAGATGATGCATTCAACAACACACTGCCTGTGTGAGTAAATGCTTTCTCTTTGTCTTATGTCAGGAACGCCTTGAGGGAAGGACTGTGTTTATAATGACTCTTTCCCACTTAGCTCTTCCGAGCAGAAATGGTGCCTTATGGATACAAAGCGAACTTGAGCTTGTACTCCACTTACCTGCCAGGGCAGGAGCTCTGTGGTAGATGGCTTATCTGGCATGCCTAGAGCTCGGGATTCTGTCCCCAGACTTGGTGTTTCTTCCTCAGTAGGTACAGGGTGGGGCCCAGAAAATTTAATTTCTCTAACAAAGTATAGAACTCTCTGCTGTACTTGTTGAGGATGAACAGGGCTTCCCAGGTAGGGAAGGGGTAACAATACACCAAATGCTCTCTTGAGTTGAACACATGGAATTACATGTTTATTATAAATTACTAAACTAAAACCAATGCTTTACAGTGTAGTTTATGCCCCCTTTTCTCCTATTCATGGTACTCTTCAAGTCTCCAGTTTTCCCATAAGCAAACTACAACGATAGTTATGCCAACCTCATAGTGTACTAAGTCAGTGAACTAATTTTAATATGTAAATGAGATTTAAAAAGCAATGTGTAGCAAAAATTAATTGCCCAATGAAATAACAGTTAGTAATTACTATTTACTGAACATCACCTATGAGTCAGGTAGGGAGCCTAAGTGAGAATTTTGTGCCTGCATTTGTATTTCCGTGCAGGATTTACCCAATTCCTCCTGCCAATGCCCTTTGAGGATACGTAGGAAAGTGTAGCCACATCTACCTCCAAGACAATGAGGTACTCCAGGTGCCAGTTTTAAAAACTACATGGGAGAGAAAGCCTCTGAACTTAAATATTTAAACTCCCAAAGTGTGCTCTTTCCTTCTGTTGCAAACAAGCAAGCAATTAAAAAGAAAACCTCTCAACCAAAGCATTTGCCAGGAAAATTTGCACACGTACCCCAACGTTCAGACACATAGGAATCCAAATGACTCTTTCCTAGGACATGTATGATGGGATCTCCATCTACAATCTGCTTAGAGTTGAACCATGCTTCTTTCTGGTCCAGGGTAAACAGCATCTAGCTCCATTTACAAAGGATTCTCCTCCTTTGGAAAAAATCTTTCATTCTTTTAGGGACCATTCAGAAAGTGATTGAGCCATATGCAGCCTTAAGCCCTACTTCTAAATTTCTTATTTTAAAAAATAATATTCTATTTGTATGAATCAATTATAATAAGATTTTCTGGTTTAAGATCTAAAAAAAAAAACCCATTTCTAACAGTCACTGATCTAATGTACAAAAAAAATCTTGCTTCTATAACCATAATTATCATTCTTTCCATAGAATATATCATAACACTTACTAGATAAAATTGAGGTTATTAGAGTTATTCGTAGCAAGAATATAATGATCATAATAATAATCATACATTGTTCTGTGTGCCTCTGACCCACTGTGCCAGGCAGCAGACTTTTTAATTAATATTTTTAGAATTCTATACTGGCTTCAGGGGGGTATGTATGACACTGTTCCTAGATGTGCACGAATGTCTACTTACTCCAGACAGAGAGCTCACGACTGGCCTAAGTAAGGACCACGAAATCCAAACTTCTGCTTGGTTACTTTTCTATTACTGTGAAGAGACACCATAACCAAGGCAACTTATAAAAGAAAGCCTTTAATTGGAAATTGCTTACAGTTTCAGAGGTTTAGTACATTTTCATCATCGCAGGGACCATGGTACCACGCAGGCAGACATGAGGCTGGAGTTCTACATTTGAATCTAGGGGCAGCAGGTAGAGAGACTCGGTACTTGGAATGGGATTTTAAAATCTCAAAACCCACCCCCAGTGTCACACTTCCTCCAACAAGGCCACATCTCCTAATCCTTTCAAACAGTACTACTCCCCGGTAACCGTGCATTCAGATCTATGAGTCTGTTGGGACGTTTCTCACTCACGCCACCACTGTAAGGAAACTACCAAATCCAACTTGGTGAACCTATGAGTTTTATTAGGGTTACTTACAAGAGTATAAGTGAAGTGTTACTACAGACACAGAATGACTCAGACAGCTGAGTCACCAAAAGCCCAACCAGCAAAAATGACAGGTCATGAAAGTTGGAGACCTGAGGCATACCACAAAGCCCGCAGGTAGCCCAACAGGTTGGAGAGTATTTTTTTGTTTCAGGCAGTTCAGTTGGTCTGAGGCTCTTCTAAGCAGTCGAGTTTATTGGAGAGTTTTCTAGTCAGATGGCTTATCTGAGAGTTTCAGTAGTCTTTACTGCTTATATATACTTGGGGAGGAAGGGACCTAGTGTAGCTATTCTGCTTTAAAGATTTTCTGAGCCTTTTGAGTTGTTATTTCCTGGTTTTAATGAGCTTCCTTGCAGGATAGGATATTTTGCCTCTCTTTAGAACAGCGGTTCTCAACCTTTCTAATGCTAAGACCCTTTAATACATTTTAGGGTGATGCCCAACCCTAAAATTATTTTCATTGCTACTTCATAACTATACTTTTGCTATTGTAAAAATTGTAATACAAGTATTTTTGGAGCTAGAGATTTGTTAAAGGGGTCATGACCCACAGGTTGAGAACCACTGCTTTAGAACAGCATGTTTTGATAGAGCTTCTCTCTAATATGGAAGGTTGTATCTCAGAGGAAATTGCCGCACAACAGTGAGTTCAAGGCCAACCTGAGCATCCTTGTGAGATCCTTATCTTGAATGAAAAGTAAAAGAAGGACTAGGGATGTATGATTCCTTTAGCCTTTTAAATATTAATAGTCTAGTTCTCTCCAGACTGGATAATCTTCTGCCTTTTAAGCATTAACTAACAAGGGCTGGAGAGATGGCTCAGTAGGTAAAGGCACTTGCTGCAAAACCTAACTCCTTGAGTTCAATTCCCCATTGTGGAAGGTAAGAACTGACTCCCCCATGGGTTGCCTTCTGGCTTCCATATGCATGTGTGCCCATGCCTTCCAGATTCACAAATAAATGCAAATATTAAAAAGGTATATTGTTGTCTCTGCTATAACTACTATTGAATCAAAAATAGTACCATTTGAAGACAAAATTGCTTGATCCTAGCAATTCTGAACAGATTAGGAACTTGCTAATCAGTGAATTCAGAAGAGTACAGAATCTTCTAAAGCTTGTGTACTTGTTTCACTCTTGGTCCGTTGCAAAGCAATGACCACCTTACTATTTCAGGAGTTTTAGCCTTTGATGTAATTCTTGACTACAAAAAGCAGAAATGAGGATTTTAAGCATTAAGTCACCATTAATGATTACCCACATTTTGCAGAAACATCGGGCTTTTTCCTATGCTTTCTCAAAAGGAGCACAGCGAGTTGCCATGTTTGCTTTTCCCATATGCATGTGTGTGCGATAGGAGTAAAAGCACAGCTCCTCACACTCTCGGCACTCACGGATCAGCCTTCATCCTCGCCCATCATCTTAGGACACAGAGACAGATGCCATTCATGGAACCATAGGTAGCTGACACACATTTTTAAACCAGGCCTGAAGTATCCACTGGTGACTTTGTGTGTGCGTAGGGTGGGAGGAAGCAGGGGAGAACAACAGTAGGAAGAGGAGGAGCAGCACAAACACGAGCTCGTTTTTCTAATAACGACGCGTTTACTTTTCACTGGGAGAATCTACACATCAGTAATCGGGCAAATGGGTGCCTGTCTTCTTGACATTAGCAGATATTGCATTTAATGAGGACTCGGTTGACCTCAAGCAAACTAAATCCCACCCCTATAGCGCTTTGCAACCCTTCCACCTGGAATAATCCAAACAAAGGGCAGGCTTTCAAGGACAACAGAGCTTCACTGGTGAAGAATCCATGACACCTGCTCTTTTGCAGCGTCTTTCATCCAGCTTGCCACACCTTGAGCTTCTGGCAGGCAGGGTTATGCCAGGCCACACTTATTTATAGTTCCTCTTTACTGTGGTGGTGACTGCAACAGCCATACCTATTATTTGTCCGCAAGTGCCCCACCCTTCAGTGTTCAGGGCAGTGGAACTGCCTGCCTTTGAGGGGAACATACTTTTCTCTCGCTGGCTTCTCTTAAACTTTTCTTATACATTTCCATCATCTTTAAAATTCTTATCTTCTCTTTATGTACTCTTTTATCTTCTAAACATTACTATTTTTATCCCTTAAGCGTATAAAGATTCCATTATAGTGAATAATTTCTAGCGATTATAGCTTCTGAAACAAAAATATCGTCCAAAATTCCTAGCTGTGGGCGGGAACAGATTCAGGAAGGTGTGTGTGTGTTCCTTGCTGCTTTCCAGGATACTAAGAGTTTCAGCGCTTCCCCAAGAACACTGAATTCATGGTGACGGTGGTAGCACTAATGATTAGTAAATTCCCGGTAGGTCAGTAACTGGGCTAGCAGCCATGCAGGATGGCACAGAATTTTGCATTAAGACCTATATACGCCAATAAATACAGCTCAGAAAAATACAACACCAACAAAGCGCCAGCCAGAGCTCGCGTTTCTTGTGCTCCCTACTCGCCATTCTCCTGAATTGCTCATCTCTTCCCTCCTCCACGAGAACCCACATCATAATTTCCTCGTGTCTGGTGGACTAGGAGATTTGATACCCGCAGACCACGCGCCGCGCCTGCGCACAGCGTCTTCTCGCGTGAACGCCCTGCGGTGGCCGCCGACTCCCTGCCCATCCGGAGTGCCTGGCCGGTGGCCGGCATAAGCCACCCTTCGCGTCCTCATGGGACCGGGTACCACCCTGTTCTCCCGAAGCACATCCCTCCTCCCGCCGTCAGGGCCGCACAGGAACTGGTGCGCGCCACCTCACAACAGTTAACACCCAGGAACCCGGCGCAGGAAGGTGCCGCCCCGAGGAGCCGAGCTGGGGGGCGGGACTAGGCCGGAGCCCCGCCCCGCTCCAGATTCAGGCCTCCCATTGGCCTGTGTGCCTGTCCGTCCGCCCGGCACTGGCCCGCGCCTCTTTCTCCGCTACCTCTGCGCGTGTGGGGCGGTCCCCCCGGCAGACCAAGCCGGAGCTGGCGCCGGCTGCCGGGAGCTTACGGGAGGCCGGGAGGGGCGGCGCCAGGGTCGAGCATCACGAGCTGTAGCGCCGCGGCCTCTCTGCCTACAGCACCACCTGGCGCGGGCCAGGGTCCGGTAAGGCGTGGAGCGGGCGGCCTGGTGTGGGGCGGGGTGGGCGCGGGCCTTTCCGCGCCGGGAGCCGCGCGTGCGGCCCGCCTGGCGGGTGGGTAGCCGGGCGGAGGGAGGGGCGCCGCACTCTGTTGGGGTCCGGCTCGCTGGTGCCAGGACACCCCGCTTTCCTCCCAGGAATCCAGCTCTGTGGCTTCTGGATCTCGAGCATCCCGGTGTCTTTTCCTCCTGCGCTGGGGGAAAGACATACTTTGTGGTTCGAAACCCCTTTGGCAAGATTTCTTTCTCAACAGAGCTCGGGGAGGCACATGAGTTAGGCTGTGTGTGTGTTCCTCATTTTAAAAGAAAGAGTTGTTGCAAGCTAGAAAGTTCTAAGATTGGCGTGGTTCCGTCCATTCATCTGCAATGGCACCTGTGCACCGGGGTTGGCCGAGGACTCTGACGCTCTTCACAACCAACCCAAAGTGTGGTGTTGCATTTGTGGCTTTAGGTTCGACCTTATTTTGGAGGGTACTAATGAGCATTCTAGAAAATGTGTGTTGCTTGTGGTGATAAGCATGATCAAAATAACTGACCTCAACAGAAGTGCACCCCTAGTAACGTTGGATCCCTGGAATTATCCTCTTAAATGCTTGTGGCAGTCACTTTAAGCAGAGCAGTTAATAACGTTTTATTTCTGTTGGTGTCGGCATTGTTGGTAACAGTAGCAGCACTGTTGTTAGAAATGGGCTGGGCGCTGTTCTCTGAACACGTTACCCCCGAATAACCCTTTCAGGTTTGTGCTCTTATCTCCCAGTAAATACCTTGGAAGGTTAAGTAACTATTTCAAGACCTGAGTCTTTAAGTAAGCGAGGGAATGGATTCAAACTCAAGCTATAGTCATAGCTCTTCTTCACTTAACGGTGCGTACTCCTTAAGTGTTGTTTATGTTGTTAAGCGATTGCGAAGTAATGCAGAGTTTTATTTGTAGTTTCCAAATATTCTGGAAGTTAGAGAAGAAATTGTTGGTAGCATCCCCTGAATAAATTTAAAAAAATCAATATATCTTGTGTATAACCGCTGCAGTTAACTGGTTATACATCTGCTACACGGTTTCCAAAAATACAACAGTTTAACTTTCTGAATACTGGATTTTACTGAGTCAGCCTGGAGCATTGATTATAAGCTGAAACTGGCTCTTTGGGCGGCTATGAAAGCTTGGAAGTTAGCTGGCCAGGAATTCTGCCATGCTCGTCAGGCTGCTGGACCTTGCTTTAATTAGATCTTCATTCATTCTCCTCAAAAGTTGCTAATGAAGAAGCAACCGAGTCACATCCTTCTAAGGAGTTCAGTGTACTTATGAAAGTACATTTCAGAGTCATGAAGGGCTCACCATTTCAGGGTTGTTGTGCTTTTATTTGGTTGGCTGGTTTTTAGAAAGGGTCAACATAGCCCCAGCAGCTGTGGAATTCGGAATTCACCTGCCTTGACTCCAAATGCACATCTGAGCCTCCATACCCTGCTCATTTTGGAGGTGGTAGTCTTTAAATTAAAAGCTTCCATGATGTTATTATGCCTAATTTACATTTAATTCCATTTTAAAAATTCTTACCTATACTAAATTTTATATTGTGTTAAACAAATTATAACTCATTGAACTTGAAGCAAACTAGTTATATTTTGATACACACACACAAAACTCCACTAAGATTTGTTAATCTTAGGGAACAAAATGTGGGTTCAAAGTTATATTTGGTTTAATAAAATTTAATTATTTTATGGAACGTTAACTAGTTTATTTGGAGGTGATCATTTTGCTTATACAGCTGAAATTGAGCAGTGTTTACAAATTTCAAAGTGAAGAACATATTCTGTAGATATTGTAGAGTATTTTCTGTCGTCTGGATCTCTGTGCTGTTGTTCATAGCCTCCTTCTCGACCTAGAGAAGGAAGTATTTTAAATGTTAATTTCGATCATCCCCATAGCCTCTAAATTTAATCATTAAAAAGTGTTGCAGAAACTCCCTGGTGCTTAGAATGCAGGTTCTGACCATCAGCTTCTGGCTATGGTAGCCAGCAGCAGAAGTGCTGGATCAGGAGTGTTTGTACAGCCTGTAATAAGCATTTGGAGTCTAATTTAAATTTAAGCTGTCTTAATTTAAAGCTTGAGGGAGCGAAGAAAGCCCTCTGAGTAGTTCTTGTTGTGAGCTACGAGAACTGAAACTCAGCGAGGGTGTGACTTAACTATGAATTAGTTGAGCCAGCAAGTGAGGAAACAAGGGTTTAAGGCCAGGCAGTTGGACTGTATAGCTTGCTCTTAGGTCTCTCTTTTGTCTTGGAAAAACCTTCAAGTCAGGCAGTGAAGCCTGTGACGAGATTACTGTGTGTGCACATACGCCATCATATACACCATCATATACGCTATCATTCTGTAAGTTTGTCACTTGGGTTTGCCTTTCCTTTTGTGTGTGCTGTGCTTGTGTGCACTTAATGCAGAAGTCACAGATGTCCTCAGCTGCTCCGTCTTCTTCAGAGACAGGATCTCTCACTAAGCTTAGAGATGACCTTTGTCTAGACTGGCTGGCACCATTTGCCCATCTCAATCCCCCCACCCTCAGCTCTGTGGTTACACCCATGTAACTGGCTTTTTATGTGTGGGTGTTAGAGATTGAAACTCGGGTCCTCATGGTTGTGAAGCAAACACTGTACTCATTGAACCGTCTCCCCAGCCCTTGCTTTCCTGAGAAAAACGAGTGTTCTGGTGGAGTGGTTGGTTCCCAGATTAAACTTCATGAACAGTTTTTGTTTGTTTCGTTTGTTTTTTAAGTATATATGTAGAGAGTATTTGGGACCAGAGAGGAAACTGCCAACTTCTAAGTTAAGAACCTTTTTAAAACCTATTGCCAATGCTGCTGTTTGGAAGGCAGGAGGGCTGCTGTATGTAATCTTGAGGGCAGCCTGTTCTAATTAGTGACTTCAAGACCAGCCTTTGGAGCATAGCAAAATGGTATCTTTAAGACCACATCAGAAGTACCCTCCGAAGCCCACTGTCCCCGTCCTGTCCTAAAAGATAGGATTTAACTGCCAAAGAGGGAAGGTCATAATTAATAACATAAAAATAAATATACATTTACTATTAAGTATTATATTATTACACTGCCCAAGTCTCTCCTTAGGTGGCCACAGGCCAGTGAAAACCTGACTAACCCCTATGCCAATTCAAAGACCATTTGGGATCTCTTCCTAACAGATTCAAGTTCAGGTCTGTAACTGCCAAGAGGACTCATTACTACAAGTCATGACCTCTCCTCTCCTCTGAATAGAGTCGGTGGCGCTGGTCTCCATGGTGCTGTCTCCAGTGGATAACCTTTCCAGATGGTGACCACCTCATTTCTGTCCCCAGGGCATGATGCGACTTTACAGTTGAAGTTCCTGTTGGAAGTACTCTGGAAGCCCTGTTTGTAAACAACACCCAGAGAGTTCCACAGCCTCAGAGTTCAAGAACTCCTTTCTCTTGTTGCTTACTCTTGAAAGAGGACAGGGAGAGTGGCAGTGGCCATGCCAGCAGAGAACCAGGATTCATGAAACTTTGAAGTTTCCTGGAGCATGTCCCAGGATCTGTGAAACTCTGGAGTAGGGCCCACAGAGGAAAGCTGTGGACTTCAGGAACGGTAGAATATAGAGAGTACTGCATGGTGGGGGCTGGGGAGATGGTGCAGCAGTCAAGAGCACTTGTTCTTGCACAGATTGGGGTGTAGTTGCCAGTAGCCACATGGCGGCTCACAGCCATCTGTAACTCTGGTTCCACAGGATCTGACACCCTCGTTTGGCTTCCTTAGGCATGGTACACAGACGTGCATGCAGATAGAAACACCCACCTGAGAGACCCTCCCCTTCCTACACAGTGAGGTTAATGAAGTAGAAACAAACACAGAGGCAAGTTTGAAAGGGAAATCTTCATATGCAGGAATGAAGAAAGACTCTCCCTGCAGTGGCCTGGAGTTGAAGTGGGTAGGCTGCCCTGGGTAGGTCGCCCTGGGTAGGTGGGGAATTAAGGACAAGTGAAGTATTTATTGCTCTGCAGAAACTGGAAATTGATTTCCTAGGCCCCATTTACCCTCAGGAGTCAGAATTTTATGTACTGAGTGAGAAGTAGGAGAGCAATGACCTTCCTGTAGATGGGACTGGAAGTCTGTGCCCTGCCTAGGATGGAGGTAGGTTAAGCTAGTCACCCCACATCGTAAGTATGATCATAGACCTCTCTCACTTGAATCTGGGTTTGGAGATAGGTATCCATTTAGAATATGAACTAATTTAAGAGTTGGTTTTAGGCCATAAACCCTGGATCTCACTGAAGCAAACTCAGAGTGGGCTCCAAAAGTTGGCTTCTAGAGCACATAAAACATGTCAGGCCACTGTCAGAGATCTCTACTGTTTCCTCAGATAAAAATGACACCATGAAAGAAACCAAAATTTATACATGGGTACCAAAGACATTAGAGTGATTTGGAAGGTCTTGGAAAGGTCTTGGAAATATATAATGAAACCAGAATTTTAAATTATATGAACAGGTTCAGATAGAAATATAGACAAATAAAGTGGAAAACAATGCCAATCAGACATAGGTAAGTAGGGCTGGGGATGTGGTTTAGTTGGGAGAGTACTTGCCTAGTGTGCACAATGCCCTGGGTTTGCTGTCTAGCTCTGCAGGAGAACTAGCCAGGCAGTGGCACGTGCCTGCACTGTGGCGCATGCCTGCACCTTGGAGGCAGGAAGATGGGAAGCCCAAGGCCTGAGATACGAGGTTTGTCTCAAAAAGAGAAAGAAAGGGATCATTAAAGAGCTATGAGAATTTAGGATAGAGTTGTTTCATTAGTAGTTTTAGTTGGAAATATGGGATTTAGAGAGAAAAGAAATAACTACATTAAAAAACTGAAGGAAAAACACGAACAAAAGTTTCAAGGGCTATACTTTGAAACATGAAAGGAAGAGCAGAGCAAGAGCCCAAGGAGCAGCTGCTAAGCTGGGTGAAATACCGCATGCATGCCAGTTCCTGTCACTGAGCTTTCATGGCTTTTAACAAATTAAGAAGTTTAAGGTAGGTGGAACTGTAGGTGTGATTCAAGGAAAATCTGCTTAAGTCTAGAAATCCACCAATGAGAGCATAGTTAACGTTAGGGCTATGGAGATAGTCTAAGTAGCTGTAATCTTCTGCTTTACACAGGCATCTCAAGGAGCTAGGTGTGGGGGTTCATTCCTGTAGTCCCATGACTCAGGTGCTGAGGCAGGAAGATTTACTTGATTTGGGGCTATAGAGTGTATTCCTGCCTCCCACCCCCATGGGGAAAAGGATTACCAAACAAAACAAACTCCTATCCAGAAGACTTAATAGTGGGAGGGGGACCCAACAGGTCAAGAGACTGCCACAGGATGGGAGGAGGAAGGAGTGTGTGCATGTGTTATGGGAATGTATTCTATACATATTATATACATGTATAGGATGACAGAGTCTTTTTTTTTTAAAGACCAAAAGTAAGAAAAAAAATAGGCTCATAGTTACATTTTCTATGCATAGGAAATGTATTTGGTCTTCGTCCTGCTCTTTGCTGAGAGCTACAAGTTGCAGAGTTTCCTGCGTGATAGGAATGTCATTTGTTCTTGATAAGGCTTTTTGATCACGCTTTGCTAAGGAGGTAACTGGGTAAAGCTCCTGGAGAGCTGCAGGATGGGGCTGGGCACTGTAGGGACCAGAGGACTGGAGGCTTGGCCTCAGCCATGACCTCTGGGAAGGGTGGGACTGGACATTAAGCTCTATAAAGCCTCCCAAATTAGAGGAGTTCATGTGCTTCTAGGTTGCTAATCACGCGGAAGAGCAGGGGAGGCAGTGTACCCCGTTCCCTGCACTTTGCCCAGCATATCTCTCTATCTGCAGTTTATCTGCGGCCTTTCTATATCTTTTGCAATTGAACAGTAAATACAGTAAATCTTTCTCTGAGTACGGTGACCCATTCTAGCAAACTGTCACGCCCATGAGAAGCTGCTTGATGAGAAGTGTAGGTGACAATCTGTTACTCAGAGTTGGCAGCCAGAGCAAGGCCAGGCCGGTGAGTGTGGGTCCTTAACTGTCCGTGTAATGTCACAGGTGAGGGGTCAGGGCGTCCTTGGTGTCTGCTGTGCCGCTGTGTGGAGGAGTCCGGTATTCTGGTCGGGCGTTTGCTGTAACTCATAGGAGGGAGGCGCTGAGCTAGCAGAATTGGCGACTGAAATGTGGAAGGAGAGTAAAAAGCTTTCTCTTTACACATAAACAGTTTTGTTCCTTCCTTGATCTGTAGGCAGTAGATCACTAACTAGGTCCGGATATAAGTTCTATTACTTGTTTCTAGAGGAATGGGGAGCTGCATGGCCGGGGAAACAGAACCCTCACTAGTCCCTTAACATTGTGTCTTAAGTTTCCAACATGTAAATGGAAGTTAAATGTAAATCTGAAGAAATTAGGCTGTGTGATTTTTAGATCTCCTGGTTTTGTGATCACCAAAGTAAATTTGGGTATCTTTATGGATATTCAGGTTGTATATAAGTAAAACTTCAACGGCAAAAACTGCATGAAGTAAAAATTGAAAGCCAAATTCACTTCTGTCCTTTCGGCTCTCCAGATCTTCATGTATGTGTTTATTTATGAGGGCAAGTTTGTTTATTGTGTTATTTGTGTTTTATGTGTACAATCTTCACTAAACACAAAACATTGCTTCTGTTAAATATTTTTGCCATCTTTTCTCTTAAATCACAGCTGCATTTTAATTGCTGGCTAGAATTGGATCATAGATTTGAACAGGTTGCTGGTGAGGACTTTGTTAGTTTTCCCTTAGTCATCTTTTCCTTCTCACCATTTCCTACTTTTTTTGTCAGCTTTTCTTAAGGCACACACTTACCGCTTAAATTCCTGCTCTAAAATTTTTGGTTAGATTCATCTCTGTCTTGGCCCTTTTTGTACAGTGATTTTTATCCTCCTCAAGAGTAGAAAAGGTTTCATTCCTGTTCCTGTCACTGCGTTGTCCTTTGTGCTTTATTTTAAAGTTACTTGTGTCCATGGCTATCTAAGCTGAGTGGGACATCTGTGACATTGTTGCAAATCTTCAGCTCTGCATTACATCTAGCATCAGCCTCACCCTCCAGAAGTGGGTGTGTTGGTGGGGCTCCAAGCCTTAGGCAAATGCCTTTGAAACAGTGTATCCCATCTTTGTTCTGATGTCTGGTGGGTGACAGAAAACAGCTTCAGTAGATTTACTTGTAGACTGCAGTATTTCAGTGTCTATGACTGTGTGGTCAGCAATACTTGGAAAACTAGCCTTTTTGGGTCATGGCGGCACACACTTTTAATGCCAGCACTGGGAAGACCGAGGCAGGTGGATCTCTGTGAATTCGAGGCCAGCCTGGTCTACAGAACAAGTTCCAGGACAGGCTCCAAAACTACATAAAGAAACCCTGTCTCGAAAAACCAAAAAAAAAAAAAAAAAAAAAAAGAAAGAAAAGAAAACTAGCCTTATTTGAATTTGCTGATCTCTGGATTGAAATATTTGCAGAAAATAATTCAGAAATAGTGCTAACTTCAGGCCTATAGGGTGTGTGTGTGCAAGTGCAGCATGGGTAGGAGATTTTATGCCCTTCAGATGGCAGGGGTTCGTGGCCTCTGCCGCAGAGGCCAGCAGCATTGTTTCAGGTAAAGAACTAATGAATAAATAGTTTAGGCACTCTGAGCCACATGTGTTTCCTTTGTCTTCTGTGTTTTTCACATATGTGTTTTTGTAACCCTATAAAAAATTTGAAAACCACTCTTAGGTCAAGGACCACATACATAAAAAGCAACCATAGCCTGTTGCTTTTAGAAAAACACACCCATTTCTTTGATTGCTAACCTACACTGTCATAAAACAGTATTGCTTGCCCATAAAACAGAGACACTTTGAAACTAGTGTCTTGTTTGATGGTAAAATTTAAAGTGTGGTGCACAGTTTTCTTTTCTAGAGAATACCCATTGTTTCAGTGTTGTCTGCTGGGGGAAGCTGAGGGGAAACTAAAAACTGAGAGGAAGTAAATCTGAGAAGTCCATACTATCTCTGTAACTTCTGTGGAAGCTGGAACAAGCGCTTACTTAAAAGTCATATTTTATGGTTGCTCTTAGGAAGTTTTTAGTTGGTCAATGATAAGAATAGGACAGCTCCGCGGGCACAAAAAATCCAATTAGGTCAAATCAAACCAAATCAAAATGCCGATCGTTTCATTAAGAATGACGCTCTCCGGTGGCTGAGTGCATGGCTGGGAGACAGAACAGCAGGGAGCCCAAGCAGCCCAGGTATTTCTCCTTTGGGAGTTCACATAAATACCCTGTGGGAGTGGTCCTGACCCCCCCCTCCTCTGGGAGGGGTCAGGCCTGGCATGCTAGGATTTCGAGTCCAGAGCAAAGCAACTCCCAGGCCAGAGGCTGGGGCTTTGCTCCCAACTTAACAGTCAAGCTGTGCTCTTGCTTTATTGCTTAGTTAGCATCCTTTAGCTTTGAAATTCTACTTAGCAGAGCTTCTTCCCGCTTACCAGGAAGTTGAAAAAAGAAGTGGAGAAGCCAAAGACTGTCCATAACATCTGCAGGTAGACAACCAAAAGCTGCACATTTCAGCGTTCTAGGTAGCTATATAGTCGAGCTTTATATGGAATGCCATTGCAGTCTTCCGTGAGGTCTTTAATAAATTAAATGGTTGTTGCAGCATTTGCTGGCACACTTAAAACCACTGCATAGATTTCTTTTTAAAATAATTTCAAAAGATGCATTTTACACATATAGCATCCCCTTTCCAGGGCAACTTTGTACATGCGTTCAAAGTGGAATATCTTACCTCTGGATGATATATATTTGCTTTTTGGTTGCTGTGATCTAAACCTGACTCCCCGCCCCCAAAATGGCAGAGTTCATGATAGAAGTAAGAGCTCATAGCTGGGACCAAAGGGGTTAGAGGGACATGGTAGCTCTTTTTTCCCCTTTTCATTCAGTCCAGGACCCCAACCCATGCATGGTGTCACCCACATTCAGGGTAGGCATTTCCCACTAAACTGTTCTGGAAATGTGCTCACCGACACCCGAAGTGTGTCTCCTGGGTGATTCTAGTTCCAGTCTGGTGTAGCTCTGTTGCCAAGGTCAGGAAATGTAACATCAGTAGTGTATCTCTCTCCCTGTCAGCCTCCTCAGTTTAGCCTTTAAACTAAAGCATTTTCCCATGTGCAGTGAGAGTCCATGTCTGCCTTTGAAATAAATGAGGCGATGCTTTTGGTGCAGTGTGTTCTTATGAGTACTTTGTTTTTCCCAGGTGAGAGAAAAGATGTTTTCCCGGGTAAGAGCTGTTGTCACTCCTTGTACTTTGACATGTCGTCATTTGCACCTGAAGGAGAAAGGCAAGCCGCTCATGTTGAACCCACGAACAAACAAGGTCAGTGACATTAATGCCAATGCGATTTATCTTCCTGGTGGAGGTGTGCTGTTAGACCGATAAGGCATTAAAGTTTTGTCTGCTAGCTCTGTTGCTGTAGAACAAAGGTCTTTTGGGGAGAGTTGCTTTTTCTGTACCAGACCTTCTCATTCAGCTGGGTTTTGTTTCTTTGTATGGTTGGTTGATGTTGTGCTTTGAGACAGGGTTTCTCTGTGTAGCCTTGGCTGTCCTAGAACTCACTCTGTAGAACAGACTGGCCTCAAACTCAGAGATCTCCCTGCCTCTGCCTCCTGGGTGCTCCCAAGAAAACATTCAAGTTTTGACTTGTTCTCACCTTTATTTACTGTATGACACTGGCATCTGAGTAAGACCCCTTGGTAACTCACCTGCTGCCATCTGAAAAAAATGGCAGAACAGTAGCCACTGCTTGCTGAAACAGGCTTTGACATGCTTTGCATAGTGCCTGGCATGTGGTTGAGACGCGTCAGTAGCGGTTGGGGATAGTTCCATGGTTGAGCATGTTTACCACGTTCCTAGATTCACACCTCAGCACCATAAAAAGGCATTCATGAAATGTAACTCTGGGTGAATATGTCTGCTGTGTGTCAACTTGACCCAAGCTAGAGTCATCAGAGAGGAAGGAGACTCAGTTAAGGAAATGTCTCTATGAGATCCAGCTAGGTGTTTTCTCAATTAATGATCAGTGGGGGAGGGCCCAGCTTATGGTGGGTGGTGCCACCCCTGGGCTGATGGTCCTGGGTTCTATAAGATAGGAGGCTGAGCAAGCCTTGGGGGATAAGCAGCACCCCTCCATGGCCTCTGCATCAGCTCCTGACTCCAGGTTCCTGCCCTGCTTGAGTTTCTGTCCTGACTTCCTCCAATGATGGACTCCAATCTGGAAGTGTAAACCAGATGAACCCTTTCCTCCCCAGCTTGCTTTTTGGTTATGATGTTTTTTTGCAGCCATAGAAACCCTAACTAAGACAATGAAATATTTTTAAAATGAAGACAGTACTTAGAGAAAGCTTGCCAGAGGATAGATCCATAGAGTTTATGAAGTATGTCTTTTGGGGAATGCTGTGTTGAGATTAAAGATGTGATCTGTTTTTTAAAAGAAACTTGCCATAAGAATTTTGCCAATCTGATTTTTTTTTTTCAATTATAAGAAAAAACTATGAGCTGGTTAGCATGGTAATGTTTACAGGGGTTTGAGACCTGAATAGCAGATGCCCTGAATTTCCCGCATCTCAGCGTGTCAGCTGCGGTTAAAAGATGCTTAAAGAAGACCCCTTCTTGGTTTTCATCTACCTCCAGATCTTATGTGCTCCTTAACCTGTACCTCATTCCTAATCCAGGGCTGGAGACATAGTGTGATGAAAGAGACCACCATGGCGTGTTTGGAGACCGGTTCAAACCCTAGAAACATTACAGAACAAAACAAAGCAGAGCCAGTGGCCTTTCCACACTACCAGAGCAGTGTGGTTGCTCCGCCTCTGAAACTCTGTAGCAGTTAGGCCCCGGCTCTTATGCCATGCCAGCTTTTGTCTCTTTCTGCTGCTTTTCATGTTTTAAGATCATGATTCCCTGAGTTTATCTTTCTGAGTCTATTTCCTGTTTCTTTGGCCAATACTATTCATCAACTTTGTATCTTTTCTAATGTTTCATAGTAGCCATTTTGTAAACATGTTGGATTTTTTTTTTACTTATTTTTTTTCTATAAATTGTGTGTATGTGTGTGTGTGTGTGTGTGTGTGTGCTTGCAGAGGTGTCAGAACCTTCTAGATCCGGAGTTATAAGTGCTCTCAGCACCTGCCAGTTATCTTCTGGTGCTTTCAAGGCTTTTCTGGATGTTGTATTCCCCAAATACCTCAGAGCTTTTCTATGTCTCACTCCTATGGACGCCTTATTCCCTAAGCCTTTTCCTAGACAGCTTTTTGTTCAGCCTGTTGTTTACTGTGGGTGTTATACAATGTTTCAAGCAGCTCTCTGAAGCTAAGCTCAGCTGCTTTTCTAGGACTAATGCTCCCAGATCATTGGTAAGCCTTCAGAACTTTGCAGAACTAAGAAAAAAGTTGATTCTGAATATTTGGCCAGTGCTTTTACCCCTTACCTCTTTTATGGAGGAAAAATACTTAAGCATTTGTGCTGGGCTCATTTTAGTATAATTTATCCCACAGCTAAAAACTGGAAATTAAATATGTTGACATAGATTAATTTTTAGCTCTATTTTGTTGATTTCATTTATACGTTACATGCATCTATATAATAGGAAGTTTTATGTGCATTTTCTAAGCATATATAGGTTAACAGTGTGCTTTGATAGGCAACTGTAGTGTACACTGTATGGATGTACCATAAATTCCTTATAGCACAGATGATGAACTTCAGCTTGTAACAGCCAAGAGATCTAGGAGCACTGTTAGATCTGATCCCTGTTACATTCTCTGGAATGGCTATGTGCAGGTCATAGCGTGTGATTAGAAGATGTGCGCATTAAGGTTTGTGAGTGTAGCGAGGTGTGGCAGCACACACCTTTAATCCCAGCACTAGGGAAGCCAGAGGCCTGCCAGGTCTATAGAGCAAGTTTCAGGACAGCCGGGGCCACACGGAAACCCTGCATCGAAAGAAAAGCAAACCCAAGACGTTTAGGTGTGCATTAGGCTGTCTTCCGTGACCAGCAGCAGCCCCTCTAAGAGTAGCCCTTCCCACACGGTCAGCAATCGTGGTATCATCAGTCTTGAAACATTTTGAAGTTCCTGGAATGTGTATTTTACCCTTTAGAATTTTCACTTAATTTGTATTTTAAAGGACGGTGCTGTTGCTACTGTAGTTGGTACTAATTTTAATTCTTTATTTCTATTTTTTTTTTCTTCAGGGGATGGCGTTTACATTACAAGAACGACAAATGCTTGGTCTTCAAGGACTTTTGCCTCCCAAAATAGAAACACAAGATATTCAAGCCTTACGATTCCATAGAAACTTGAAAAAAATGACTAGCCCTTTAGAAAAGTAAGAGTTGGTTGGGTGTTTAGTTTTTATGTTGGCAATCATTTTTAGAATTACGGTGTGATTATTTATGGCATGAGAACACTCTCAATGATTGTGCCTTCTTCGCTTTAGGGCACACTTGCCAGTGCTCACTGTTGTAGAGTTTGGCAGTGAGGATGACTTGCAGTCACATTCCACATGTGATTAGAGCATTGGTCACAGAGGTGCCGTCTAATTTGCTCATATTCTATCCCGTGCTTTCGCTGCTCTCTCACTTTGTGTGTGACATTCTGCTGCTAGATTTGGAAGTGCAAGAATCCAGTGGAGCCCTTTCATGCTGGTAGAAAATGTAGGTCCTTGCGGTTGCATGGAACATCAAATATTGAGGGAGCTAATTGGCTTTTATAAGTAGGTTGCATGTGCTGCTAGCTAACCTGTTCCCATGATAGCCCAGGGACCAACCCAGGAACATACAGCCCGCCTTCTAGGAGTTTAGCAGCCAATAGCTACACTGTACTGTGACTGTGCTCTGTCTGCTTTGGTGTGTGTTGTGGTAGAAAAATTGCACAGGGGGGGTCTATTCTGAGAGCATCTAGCTCAGCTTAGGGAATCAGATAAAACTTCCTCTCTGAGCTGAAATTTAAAGCAGGTTACAACTAATGAGTTGCAACAGAATGAGAGGAAGTTCTCACAGAGAGTAGTCTGAGTTCAGGATTGGCTGTCTGTTGGGGTAAATAGAAACACGGCTGACCTGTGCAAGCAGTTCCGTGGATGCGATGGGACAGAAAGATAGTTGTATTGGGAAGTGAGTGGGTGGGAAGAAAGTGCAATCTGCTCTGAAGAAGTTCAAGTAAGAGGGGAAGAAAGTCTTTGAGCCATAAATAAAATGGAACTCTGGTTTAAAAATTCTCACTTGGGGAACAAGTTGGGTGTGTTCATAGTTAACAGAGCAGACTCAGGAGAAACCGCTACAGCAGGGTTCCAGAGGAAGGTCTAGGGTCCAGTGCAGAGGTGGAAGACTGTTGATCCAGAGGGCCATAATAATACAGATGTTGGTAAGGGTAGGTGTGGTAGCGATGGCTCTGGACTCATGCCTGGTGACTTGGGTTTTCTTTATGAAACAGGATTTGAATGTCCCAGGTAAAGTATAGAAGGGCTAAGGTCAGACAGAGAACGCCTATTCAGCTAGGAAGAGGCACTCAGTTATGAAGTGAAGCCCCTCAAAGTTAGATGGGCAAAAAAGAGCAACCCTGGCATTGTGATGACGCAGAAGAGGAGCAGGTTCATAACTTGAAGACTAGCCTGGGCTACATGGTAAGACCCTGTCTAAGCACAGCAAACGTATGGGAGCCTTGTGTATGAGCCTTGTGGGATGGTCTCGTGTATAGTGCTGTTCTACACGGACAGTGTTAGTTTCTGCAGAGAAGGAGAGGTGTCGCATCGGTTCAGGATTGGGGGCATTGGTCTAGGCTTCTCACGTTGAAGTTAAGTCCAGCCTGTTTGTCTGCAGTTGACTGTCTGATTGGTGGGCAGGGACATACCCATTTTGGTTGGGTTTTGCAGTGGTAGAGATGTGTGTACCCGTGACTTGGCAAATGGTGGTAGTTAGGGAAGAGGATAGGGTTGTGATCAGTGTGGAATTCAGGGCATTTGTCACCCCTGTGTTTTAAGAGACCTGGGTGAGACTGAGATCAATGTCAAACATAAGTGACCACAGCAAAATGAAGATGGAGTGATGGGGCCGAGGAGCTCCCCGTGCGCATGCCTGAGGGGTCATCTGTTTCTTAACACGCTTGTCGTCTCTTGCCGTTTTATGGCCCTATTGCTTTTGGTTATTTCCCTAGAGTGAGGAGAAATCGTCTCTTTAATTTCTACCAATTGATGTCATTTCTATTCCTGTAGCTATATAGAAAATACATGTTTTCTTACGTATTCACCAAATAAAATACAGAAATAGAGAAGTCTCAGCCTAAGATGGAGCTCTAATAAACCATTTTTACAGTGAAACTATTATAAGGTGAAGGTGTGTTTAGTACATCCAACCTACCAAATACCATAGCAGTCCATTTCAGAGCAAATTACTGAGCTTTGATTGTATGTCTGCCTGGAAGCTGTGGCTCACTGTAACAGCCCAGCACGAGAGTATTTGCATGTAATCTCCACATATACCCTCCCTTTTACAGATGATCACTCCCTTAACAGTGCAAAAGCAATGTGAAGTTGAATACAGAAGAAATAATAGGGTATAGCTGTTGGAGGAGGCCATTTATTCATTTCCCAGACTCTCAAAGTAATCACACAGAAATCTGTATTAATTGCAATACTGGTTGGGCAATAGTGTAAGTGTATTTCTAGCTAGCTCTTATATCTTAAATCAACCCATTTATATTATTTTATATTTTACCACAAGGTTCGAGGCCTACCGGCAAGGTTCTAGCCAACAACTTGCATCTTCCTCCTCTGACGGTTTCATGGAGTCTCACTGACTCCGCCTAATTTTCTCCCAGCATTCTGTTTAGTTTTTCCGCCTAGCTCTAGTCTGTCCTATCATAGTCAAAGCAGCTTCTTTATTCATTAACCAATAAAAGCAACACATATACAGAAGAACTTCCCACACCATATAGTGGGGGCAGAACACAGAAAAGTCGAGTATATGTTTGCACTCAGAGGGGAATGGCCTCAGCTACAGTGGGAGGCCTGAGTAAGGAACTGTCCCTAGCACATAGTGAGATGGGCCATCAGGTGCATCGTGTCTGAGCAGATGAAGTAAGTCAGGATAGAGGAAATGAGGCTGGAAAGTACATGGGGGGTTTGCACCTTACTTTATCGCATTTAGGATCCATTTAAGGACAGTTAGAAATGGTCCCAGATAATGTGTTTTAAAAGAATGGGTTGGAGCAAGAAAGGAAAATTGTATGAAGACTAGTTAGTGATTTAGACCGGATGTGGGGAGGAGAAGTGGACATATTTGAAGGATGCTTGTAGGTGTTCACGTTGGGCCTTGGTGATCTACTAGATTGTCTCAGAGAAAGAAAACAGAAGTTAAGAATGGCCTGTAGTTCGAACCTTGTTTTCTTGGTGTTGTTTCTCTTCTTGTACCTCATAATGCTTAAAACACAACTGGATTATAAACTCTTCAGCATTGGTGGCTTCTTTGTTCCTGGACTTGAGAGCAGTGCTTGGGGCATCTGGCTCAGTGTTTGGTGAGCATTTGGATGCCTACCACTTCCTTCAGCTTCTTCCTTTACATGTGGGTGTCCTGTTGATCCCTTAGCATTTCCAGGCCTTTGTTCAAAGGATTAGCTGTTGTTTCTCTTGTTATCATCTCCCACTTAAGTACATCTGTTTTTTGGCTATAAGGTGTGTGTGTGTGTGAGAGAGAGAGAGAGAGAGAGAGAGAGAGAGAGAGAGAGCGAGAGAGAGAGAGAGAGAGACTGCATGTATGTATGTATGTATGTGAAGGGCCCTGTTTTAGACATTTGAAAAATCAAAAGTTTTTCAGTGTGATGCAAGCTAACTCAAACATTATTTGGTGTGCTTAATTTCAGATACATCTATATAATGGGCATACAAGAAAGAAATGAGAAACTGTTTTATAGAATACTGCAAGATGATATTGAAAGTCTGATGCCAATTGTATATACACCAACAGTTGGTCTTGCCTGCTCCCAGTATGGGCACATTTTTAGAAGACCTAAGTAAGACTTGTTTTTACATACAAATATATAATTGATTATTGTATAAGAAAGTATCATTCTGTAGCATCTAATTAGATTTCTGTGTGTTACTCTGGTCTTATCCCCGTCAGGTTTCTCACCTCACAAAATCCTAATTTGTATTAAAAGCCTAACTGATATTAATACAAGCTCAACATGTTCATATCTTTTGTCCTTATAGAACTAGCTAGCCCCTAATAATTATTGCCATTATTAGAGGAGTTGTGTAGTCACTGTGCCCTTCTCTCCCCCGCCCCAGACCGTAATTTCTATTAAGGCTGTTTGCAGATTGCCAGGTTGGGGTTGGTGTCCTCACTTAACAGCTTTAATTTCTGATACTCGTCTTCCCTTTAAAATGAAAAATTAGCTGTGATGAATTTTAATTTCAGACCATTCTACCACCATCAAACATTTTAGTAGGAAGAGTCAGTCCCTCTATGGGCCATTGCCTCAAGTCCTTGAGTGAGCACATGGTGCCTGTGAGCTAATGGGGAAAGAACCTGTTAAGACTTGCTGAGAGGAGACTGATGTGCTGGATCTGTCTGAGACTATTTTTATTTGAGTTTTTCTGTCCCTTCTGATCCATTTTTTACCTTAATCCTTGTCCCCTCCCCCCAGCTCACATACTGATATCCCTGTAGGCATTTAAACAGGGAATGAGAGCATCTCTCAGCCACTTCCCCACCCCTGCATCTAGTCTGAAGGCTTCTCTCAGACTTGAGTCTACAAGAAGCACCTGTTGAATTATTTAAAAGGTTGAACCATGCCAGCTCTCTCTCTCTCCACAAGCTTCTGATGAGGAAGAAGATCTGGCAGCCTGAACTTAGCGAGCACCCTCTGTGCTTATGTGACAGAAATTCCCTGGCAGACTGAAGCATGATTAATATAAACTCAAAGACAGAAATTGGGGTTCAATCTGAAGATCAGAAAAGAATAGCAGCCAGCCCCTGGCTCTTACCTCAACCTCATTTCAAAGGCAATCCTGCCTCCAGGAATCTCAGAATGAGACTATGACAGAGCTGTCTCCTCCCATATTATAATCCTCTCCAGGGCTGGAATTAAGGCGTGTACCCCTGGGGTTAAAGGCATGCACCACCCAGTTTCTGTGACAACTAGTGTGGCTACAGGGATTAAAGGTGTGTATCACCACTACCTGGTCTGTGAGGCTGACCAGTGGGGTTGTTTTACTCTCTGATCTTCAGGCAAGCTTTATTTACTAAGATACAAATGAAATGCCACTACTGCAGACACTGAAAAGTGCAGTTTAATCTAACCTCTATGGTGCTTTTACCAAAGTGTCTAAAACATTTCTAGGAGATAACCCAGTGGTTGGTCACACGTGTGGTTTCTTATTAGAAGAATGTTTCTCAGCTCAGGTTAAAGGAGAAAAGTTTGGAAGGTGTACTGCCTAGACAGACCTCACCCCGTGTCAGCTAGGTCATAAAAGCTCCTCTGTGCTTGTCATGACAGGAGATGTCACAGCACTGGGCAGGGCTTCTCCATGCTGCTGTATCATTAATTCACTGTAGCCTATGTAGGAATTTTTACTTTATTTTTCACTTTGATGGTTGGACCATGCAATATGGACATGTTTCATTTTGGCGAAAGGATCATATCAGTTAACAATAATCTTTGTTCAGTTATTCTATAAGCATAATTATCATTTGAAAGAGTTGGAATGTTCGTAATAAATCAGCGCTTGGAAATTAAACCATATCTTGGTGCTCTATTAAAATGTCTTTATCCCATG
Organism: Chionomys nivalis; assembly: GCF_950005125.1. NCBI lineage: Eukaryota > Metazoa > Chordata > Mammalia > Rodentia > Cricetidae > Chionomys > Chionomys nivalis. The sequence continues at coordinate 13,242,126 of NC_080099.1, forward strand.
GACAAAACGTAGAAAACTGTCATGTGTTTTCCTATTGCAGGGGGTTGTTTATTTCAATCTCAGACAGAGGTCATGTCAGATCGATTGTGGATAACTGGCCAGAAAACCACGTTAAGGTACTAAGAGCACACCCTCCTTCTCACAATGTCTTCTCTTCCTTGTAAGTTAACTCTAGATTGCCAAAAACAAGTTCCCCTTGTCGCTCTGAGTTGTTTACACACATGTACGTGCAGATGTCTGCTCTGTGTCTGAGGAGGTGCTGGTCATAACCGTCCTGAGATGGGGCACTGAGACAGTGCTTGGCTCTGAGCAAGACATTGGCACCAGTAAGAGCAAGCTTGGTCATAGCTTTAGTTTCTTGGTAGAGAAAGCGAATGCTGACCCAAGTGTGGTGGTGCAGACCTGTAATCCTATAATCCCTACACTAGAAGGAAAAGGCAGGCAGACCCATGAGAGCCTGGCTCAGAAAAGGAAAGGCAACAACAGCATAGGAATGTCGGCTCTGGGAGAGGGGCAGTTGTGTTCTCTCTCTCTATGTATCTGTCTGTCTGTCTGTCTGTCCGTCCGTCCATCTCTTTTTTGACTAAGGTAGATTTAGATCCTTGGCAAATACTGCACTGTCAAAAGAATTTTAAAATGTAGCAAATACGAGCCATGGTCATTGTAACTCTTTCATGAAGCAAATTGAACAGCTTCTTTAAAGACCTATGGGTAGCACTCTGCTTGTCACTGCAGCCATCTCGCTGCCTGCATTGTGAATGTCTCCTTTACCAGAGTAAACGCTGATGAATCGTGAGTTCAGCCTTGCGCAGTCTGCACTTTCAAGGTGAAAGTAGAACTGGATCATCCTTCACTACATAGGGAATTCTAGGCCAGCTTGTGCTAAATTTGACACTGCCCCCCCCCATCCTTCCAAAATCATTAGTTCAGATAATTTAGGAAAAATTTGGTAAAATAACTAAATTTACAATATCATCCTATACACTTATATGTAGGTATATGTATATATATGATTTACATTCATTATATATGTATTTATATATATTATATATACTTTTTAAAATCTAGATTGTTTTCTCCTTTACTTTGCAAAGGCTTTTCTTGATTGCCCTAGGTTGATAGATCATGCTGTTTATTTTTTAAACTTTTTATTTTGGTAATCTTGGACTTTAATTTGCTTTTCCCATGTTTCAGTCTATGGAAAAAAATACTTAATCTATGCAAAGAATACTTGATCCCTCTGTCCCCTCATTCTGGTCCCAGATGGGAAGCATGTCTCAGAACTCTCCTCTAATCCCTCATAACAGGCAGAAGTCCTAGCTCAAGCCTGCTCAATGGGGTCAGGTTTGGAATTAGATAGGATTCTGCTTCTGAAGTGAGAGTGGAATAGAGCAGAAGAGCCCACCCTCTCTGAGGATGAACTTCTTCCGTGCCCTACTTTGGCAGCTTCTGATGCGCTTTTTGTTTTATTTCTAACAAAGGCTGTCGTGGTGACTGACGGAGAGAGAATTCTGGGTCTTGGAGATTTGGGTGTCTATGGGATGGGGATCCCCGTTGGGAAGCTTTGTTTGTACACAGCATGTGCAGGAATACAGCCCGAGAAATGCCTGCCTGTGTGTATCGACGTGGGAACTGATAACAAAGTGAGTGGCACCCCCGTCCATTCTCCCCTGTTCTAAAAGAAACAAAAAACTACAGCTATCTTTGAAGATGGTTTGTTGAAGGGGTGAGATCCTGTCATTTTAGGTGTTAGTCTTTGTCTTAAACTTGACTTTTAATATTTATATAAGAGTAGATCAAGTCTATTAAGCTTCTTAAATGATTAAAGTTTTATATGCTTAATGTAAATAGATATTATAATAGAAGACTTTTTAATCTTCGCTTTCTTATATAGGCACTATTAAAAGATCCCTTTTATATGGGCTTGTATCAGAAACGAGATCGTTCCCAACTGTATGACGACCTGATTGATGAGTTTATGAAGGCGATTACTGACAGGTATCCTATGAAACTGGTGGATATGAAAGAACCTCTTATTGCAGGGTGGGGGGCACCATTCTGCTTTTTCCTTTTATGTCCTGGGAGCTTGTAAGGGAACGGTTAAGTTGTGGGGACTCTTTCATGCCCACTGACATGTGCTGGCACAGATGGGACCTCTGTTCTGCATTGCTGGTTGGGATTATTACCTGACATCTGGAAGGAAGTCTGTCTGCTTCCGCCTCTCCTAAACTCTCACAGCGCATTCCTCCCTCAGCCTTCCGTGGCCGGGCTCATTCCCACCCCTCCGCCAGAGCTCTCCTTCAGCTTTGGCATCTTATTTGGGCTCAGTTGTGGAGTTCGTTTGTTTCTGGGTGTGTGCATATGTGTTTTTGTGTGCATATGGAGGTCAGAGGTCACCTTTGAGGAGTCTCTCATTTACCTTTCTGTGGGCTAAACTCAGGTTGCAGGCCGATTAGCAAGCACTACACCTGAGTGGATCCTCTGTTCACACATATACTTGTGGGCGGCTGTCCTGGGAATGAGTTCAGGGCTTCACAACATACTAGACAAGCACTGTGTGACCAAGCTAGACTCTCAGTTCTTGCATATACAGTAAATTGTGTCCTCCATACATGTGACTCACTAAGCCACCTGTGTGGCCGTGCACCACTGCTGGGGGACCCTGTCTTGAGAAATTCTGTCACTGCATCCTGTTCGACCTCAGATTGAACTCTTTCCCTTTGCAAACAGCCCGCCTTCCCTATTCCTAACGGCTAATAATGGCAGTAACGTTCACCCCGTTGCCAGACCTTTAACCTTGGTGCCGTTTGTGGCTCTCCTCCATCAACCAGCCCTTCCATCAGAGCATGCTCAGATTCACCGTGCCTCATTAGTGTGTCTCTTGTTGCCCCAGCCTTCTTTCGCCTTGCCTGGATTCCTCTAAATCCTTCTCCGGCAGGTTTCTCTCTAGTTCATGCCCATCTAACATTAGGATTAATCTTGTAAAAATGTGTATTGCCTTACATATTTTGTTGGTGAAAATTTCTCAATGTTTTTCTATTACCGCAACTTAAAACCCAAATTCTTCATCTTTGTGGTCTAGCGTGTCCTCCCTCCCTCCCTCCCTCTCTCCCTCCCTCCCTCTCTCCCTCCCTCTCTCTCTCTCTCTCTCTCTTTCTCTCTGTGTATGTGTGTATATACTGGTGCATGTACCATGGCAAGCGTGTGTGGAGATCAGAAGACAACCTTTGGTGTCTGTCTTTACCCTCAGCCTTAAAACAGGGTCTCTTGTTGTTTTTCTACTACACAGTCTCTCATGTGACACCCTTTTTATGCTGTGGCTGGTTCACAGACTCCCAGAGACCCTCCTGCCTCTGCTTTCTGCCTCCCTGTAAAGTATTGGATTATTTATGCTCACACTGAGTCCAACTCTTTTGAGGGTTCTTGGTATTTGAACTCAGGACCTCACACTTGCTGGGCAAGCACTTTTACCCATGGAGCCATCTTCCAAACTCTAGCTAAGCATTTAAAATAACTGGCACATGGAGATACTCGGATTCCTTCCAAGAGGCAAAGATGATGACAGACTTAGAGCTGAACTGATTATCAGCCCACACCCTGCCCTCTGTTCCTTCTTCCTTCACTTTCCTTCCTTGTACAACACTGTGCTACAGTGTCTTCTTAGATATCCAGACTGCCTTGACACTGGGCTGCCTGATACTTTGCAGTTTATTCTAGTTTTCCGTGGCATCTGTTTCATGATTCCTGGGTCTTTGTGAACTCCTAGCTGCTGCTGTCTTTCTCATGTCCCCACACTCAAGCATGCTGCACACCACTGGTAGGTAACCTTTGCTAGCCAGAGGCTTTTGTGAGTTCTTCCTCCTCCAGAGCCTTCAGGGATTCAACATGAGCCAGCTTCTCCTCGTCCTGCAGTGTGAACCCTGAAACATATACCCGGGCCATTGAAAATGCAGGGTCACCAGAATGTACCTTGTTTAACTTTTCTTATTAGTTATTTCTGAGATGAAGACCCAGAGCAGCTCCCTTTCCAGTCTTTTCTGCCTTTTTCTTTCCTTGGTTAATTTGTTTGAGTCTGTCTTCCTGTGTTTTCTAGACTGGCCTTAAACCTGTGATCTCCCTGCCTTAGCTTCTCTGGTGCAGGATACACATGTATCCTGCACGGCCTTCCCTTCTTACTGCTGTTCACCAAAATGAACTCGCCTGACCACAGTGTCCTAGTGCTTACTCAGTGTACCTTCCTGTGCTGTCAGTCATTGCTATTTAAGGAGGTTCATCCATTTCGAAGGTCTACTCTGAAATGCAAGAAAGAATCCCTTTGAGGGGGTCACTTAGTGCTCCTATGCACTGGACACCCTCCTGGGCCTTGGTAAGTATTTACACAGGGAATGGCCATAGGCCCGTTTGTGCCTCTGCGTTCATTAAGTAAAAGATGTCTACAATATGGCTCTAGGCTTTGACAAGCTCTGAAAGTCATGGCCTTGGGCTAGTATAATATCTTCTTTCAGATACTAATTGTAGAACTAGTAAGCAGGAAGTCTTGTCTAATTGTGGTGCTTTTAACACAATTATCAAAGGGTTTACTGTTTCTAGATATGGACGGAACACACTCATCCAGTTTGAAGACTTTGGGAATCATAATGCCTTCAGGTTCTTAAGAAAATATCGAGAAAAATACTGTACTTTCAATGACGACATTCAAGGTAAATCAAAAATGAAATGATTATTCCCCCTACTTTTTAAGTGTTTATAATATGTCTTTTGTTTGTTTCATTGTAAAAATCATGGGTTTTCCCACAGGGACAGCTGCAGTTGCTTTGTCAGGTCTTCTCGCGACCCAAAAAGTTATTAATAAACCAGTCTCAGAACACAAAATCTTATTTCTTGGAGCAGGAGAGGTAAGTTTTTAAAGCCTTTATAATTTAAAACCCAGTACTCTGTTTCCTTCTGTAAAGTAAGACTGACCAGAGGTGGTGGTGCACACCTTTAATCCCATTGCACTTGGGAGGCAGAGGCAGGTGGATCTCTGAGTTTGAGGCTAGCCTGGTCTACAGAGTGTGTTCCAGGAGAGCTAGAACTATAGAGAGAGACGGTCTCAAGGAAAACAGGAAAGTAAGACAGCATGCTGGTGCTTATTGATGGTCACAGCAATCACAGTGAGTTTAGAGCTTGAGGAAATGGTGTGAATCATGAGCTCTCATAAGTCATTTGTTCAGAGAGACTTGTGATTTCTAAGGGAAGGTAGCGCAGATATGGCCAATAATGTGATCCCTACATACAGAGCAGCTGAGCGTCACCTCATTCTCCAGGCTTGACTTTTAAACATGTGCTTCCCGGACAGGCCGCCCTTGGAATTGCAAACCTTATAGTCATGTCTATGGTGGAAAGTGGCCTCTCAGAAGAGGAGGCACGGAGGAAGGTCTGGATGTTCGACAAGAACGGCTTACTAGTTAAGGTAAGGATGCAGAACTTGGGGACCAACAGGGCATCTGACTAGGGTGTTGTCTTGCATCTCTCTACCTACTGCAGTGTGCAGGAGCTGGCCTCTGCTTTGTTGTCCACAGAGACCATCCCATCTGCTGTCCGCCGTGGTCTCATTTTTGTGGCTGTAATAAAATAACCCGATGAAAAGCAACATAGGGGAGCGTTGGCTGACAGCTGCAGGTTAGAATCCATTACTGTGAGGAAGTCAAGGCAGAAATGTCACGTGTCACAGCCACAGTTGAGAGCAGAGAATAAACGCATGCATGCTTGCTTGCTGTCAGCTAGCTTCTCTTACCCTGCACTGTCAAAGCCCAGCCCAGGACATGGACTCATCCACACTCAGGGTAGGTTTCCGTCCTTCTTCAAGGCAGTCCGGACAGTCCATGCAGACACACACCCTTCACACACATCTAACTCCTGCCAAGCATGTCCAAAGGCCAACCAGGTCTTTATACTCTTCACTTAGACTCTTCTTGAGTGATTCTGGGTTGCTGTGCGAAGTTGGCAGTTCCAGCTAACCGGACACTGTCTTCTATAAAGACTCTTACTTCATACTTAAATTATAATCTGTCTGCTGGAACCAGACTTGCTCTCTCTCGCTGTGTTCTCAAGATCTTAAGAGATGGAATAGTTACTATATCTGATTGTATTTGACTCTCCTAAACTAAAATGTTTGTGGTGCTGGGAATTGATCTCAAGGCCTTAAGCATGCCAGGTGAGCATAAGCATTCTGTCACTGGGCTATATCCCTAACAGTAAAGCTCAGTTTTGAGTTGGGATCCAACATTCTGTTTAAACTATTAGCAGTACATCTAATATTTCAGCAGAAACTGTTCTGTTGTAATGTCGTTTAAGTTATAATCCCCTGCGTCAGTTCATGTGTAGTAAGGGTCTTCCCCGTATGTTAGCACCTCTGAGCCTGCTTGCCAGCATTCCTTCACATTGGGTACTGTTTTAATCAGCTATCGATATCGTATGTCTTACATTGTGTGACATATTTTCATCTATTCAGTATGCAATGCTACTTTATTTTCCCATGTTTTCATCATAATCTAGTGACAGGACAGTTCTTTCCCATTTACATGTGCTAAGCATGCTATCTTTACATATATTTACATGTATAGGACATGTGCATGGCTCTATTCCTGGTCCTTTTTCCTTCACTGGTGTCGGTAATCAGATATTGGGGTAACATTGTATTGTGCTGCTGTCATTAGTCCTCTCAAAAATCCTGTCCCTTTTTGGGGAGAGGAAGTTGGTTTGTTTTGTTTTCCTTATGAAATTTTATAATCATAGAAACAAATTTAAAGTGATCATAGAGGGCTCAGCAGTTACGAGCGTATGCTGCTTTGAGAAGACTAATTTTTTTAGTGATCAAAGCTTTTGCTGCCAGACGGTGTTGGTGCATGCTTTAATCCCAGCACTCGGGAGACAGAGGCAGGTGGATCTCTGTGAGTTCGAGGCCAGCCTGGTCTACAAGGGCTAGTTCCAGGACAGGCTCCAAAGCTACAGAGAAACCCTGTCTCGAAAAAAAAATTTAAAAAAAAATAAGATTTTGTTGTTTTTTTAAAGCCATCAGTTTCAAAGAGATAGAGACAGAATCCGTACTGAAGAGTGCTCCCTGAGTATACAGCTCAGACTCTGAATTATTTAACCGTGGTTACAAAGGGGCCGTAGCCACAGTGTTTGCTGGTCCATGTAGAATGGATGTTGTGAACATCACATTTTTATCTGGAACGGAGTACATTTCTATAGGTATACAGTTCAGTGCTTCACTCTGTAGTACTGGTTTTCATCAAGGGACTGAGTCTAAAGTGACCGTAGTGTTGGTAGTACAATGCTCCCTCCACACAGGAGAGACTCCCTGCTCATCTGTACCCTCAAGCGTGTTTTGTTGTTGTTTTGGTTTTGCTTTTAGAATGTATAAAGTAGCTTGACCTGTGGGTCTTGGGTTTTCAGTCTCTTCCAGTGATCCTAACACTGTAATCCATGTGCGTTCCCTGCTAAATGCCACTCTCCAGAGCTGTCGATGCCAAGGCAGTGAAGCCTGTACTCTGGGCTCTTAAACTTTGCTACTTGGAGATGGCTATGTAGTGAGTGAGACCAGCCAAAGCTAGGCCATACAAGACCCTGTCTTAAAGGGGTAGGGGAGTTGGGGAGTTTGCCCCAGCAGTAGAGCACTTGAGTATTGTGTTCAAAGCCCTGGGTTCTGTTCCTACTACCAAAAATAAACTCTTTTGGTGTGATTGTTCATAAATTTGATGGGCTGTGGTGTCCCCTTTTGGTGGGCAAATTTGCAATATTTGCTATATTGCTATATTACATTTCTGAAATACTAAAGATTCCTTATTGTGAATATTGAATTTAGGAGGACCTCACAGAAGGAATGAGGTTTTGAGAGAGACAGCAAAGCTTATGTTCTAATGTAATTTGATGGGCTGTGTGTTTGGACTCTGTGAAGTTAACATTAGAAAATAAAGGTTGAAGAGAAAAATAAATAGAAATGACAAAATTTATCTAATTGATAGCTCATGTTCAGATTATCTTTAATATGCACTTACTGATATTGTATTTTATCTTTTGATTCAGGGGCGGGCTGCTAGCATAGATAGTAACCAGGAACCGTTTGCTCACTGTGTCCCAGGGAACATACCTGGAACTTTTGAAGATGCAGTAAATGAACTTAAGCCTTCAGTTATAATTGGTAAGTGAAGCTGTTGATAAATAATCCTGTTACTTAGCTGCCTGCCATAACTGTCACGTAAGATTGCTAAAGTAAGTCATGTATTTTACTTTGTTTTTAACATATGCAGGTGGTCTCTTAGTGGGTTAGGGAACTGGTGTCAAGGCCCACTGGACAAACCCAAACCTGCTGCACCTACATCCCCCATGTTAAGAGATGCAGGACTTGTTCATAACTTGTACACACCCCACTTAAACCATGTAAATGCCGTGTAAGAGCTCTTCAGCTGTATAGTGAGACACAGAGGTCTGCACATGCTCAGTACATGCTATTTCCTTCGGCATTTCCAGCCTACATTGAAAATGTACCTTAATTGAATCTGTGTATGCAGAACCCTGCACATAAAAAAGGCTGACTCAAAGTAATATTTTTTGTGACTGTGCATAAAAATTTTATTTTACTTTATTATTTTCATTTGAGACAGGGTTTCACTGTGTGGCTTTGGCTGTCTTGGAACTCACTCTAGACCACACTGGCCTTGAACTCACAGAGATCCACTTACCTCTACCTCCCAAGTATTGGGATTAAAGGCATGTGCTACTACTACCCAGGGCATAAAAATTTTAAGAGACACAAGCTCAGGCTAGTTACACATTTGTACTCTCAACACTCTATAGAGACTTAAGATTATGAGTTTAAGGCCAATTTAGGCTGCATATTGAAACATTATCTAAAAATCTGGAAAGGGGGCCAGCAAGGTGACTCAACAGGTAAAGGCTTGCTACACACCTCTTAGTATGTGTTGAGCCCCCAGGATCTATATAGTAGGAGAGGACCATGGCCTGCAGATTGTCCATGGCATGGTGCCCCCTCAATACACATATAGCCACAAAATAGATAAATGTAATCTTAAATTTACATTTTAACTTCAACTGGAAACAAAGCCGAAGCTGTTTTACTCTCCTGTAAGCTGACTTTGAACACATGGGCTTCAGTGATTGTCTTGCCTGAGCCTCCCAAGGCACTGGGTCTGCAGGCCTGGCCCTTTACAGTGTTTTACTTTCAGAGTTGTTGCTGACTGTGAACGCAGCCTTAAAAGGCCAAGGTCATTTCACAGCCTGTACCAGGAAAATCCAGTGCAAAGTGGACATTTCATTGACAACAAAATGAAACTTTGCAGGTGTTTTGTGAGGCCCATGTAGCTGACTCTGTGCTGACACGGCCCGGGGTCCTCAGCACAGACACAGGCTGTTCCCTGTATAGCTGTAGATTGAAGTTCACAATCCTGTATTTTATTAGTTTTCATTTAGGAATTCTGTTTAATGTTGAAAGGTAAAACCTTCACAACGAGTTCCTGTGCTCGGAAAAGTATGTCTGTGCTTTTTTATTAATAAGAACCCTCATTATTTTTTAGATTGAGAAGAAATCTTAAAAGGTTCTCTACTTAACTTCTCTCAAAACCCAATATGGAAGCCAGAATGTATCCACTCATTGTTTCTCTTTAGAGCAGTGGTTCTCAACCTGTGGGTCAGGACCCCTGAAGCTGAAACTATGCCCACTGAATGCCATGGCATTTCCCCAGGCCCAGGCAGCTACTGTCTGACCTCCGACGGTCTGTTTCTGGGCCCTCGGTGGAGTAGACTCTCACAGCACTGTCTCCTGTGCTGTCAGAATGGAGCACACAGTCATACGTTTAACAGTTTTTCCTGGAGCTCACTATGAATGCCAAAGAATAAATATTTAAGTGAAAATTTCAGCCAGCATTTCGTTGTTTTTTCCTATCTGAAACTGTTCCCATAGTATTTTCATCATACAGAATCTATCTCTGTACTGACACCTGCGGTTTTGTTACGGTAAATGTGCTATAGAAACTTAGCAAGGACCGCTTTGCTATGTCTGTGCTGATGGCTCTTTTCCTTTCTTTATTGCAGGAGTGGCAGGTGCTGGCCGTCTTTTTACTCCTGGCGTAATCAGGGCCATGGCCTCTATCAATGAAAGGCCTATAATATTTGCATTAAGTAATCCTACAGCACAGGCTGAGTGCACAGCTGAAGAAGCATATACACTCACAGAGGTATTATCAATGAAAAGCACACAAGTTGCGTATGTGTTTCATTAGCTTGTTATACCTTTGTACACGTGTGGTTCATCAGTATTTAAGGGCAGTTGCAGTGGGTCACCAAGTCTGACATCAGTTCTGAGAGCAGTGACATCATAACCCCACCTACCACTCACTCGCCCACCTGCTGTGTGTCTTGTACTTCTGAATATTCTGAAACCAAATATGCTGCTTTTTTCTTGATTTTTTTCTTTATTCTTTTTATATAGAAACTATCCATTTTGATTTGTGTTCATTTAAAGTTTTTTGCCTTATAGCCATCTTCCTGCCTGTCTGCTTTTATCTGGGATCATGCTCCTCCTCCCAGAAGAACTTTTGAAGGGTATCTTCACCCTACATGGAATTAACAGTTGGTAGTTGCTGCATCTCAGTGCTTTAAAAACAGGTTTTTTCTGTTTTTATTTTGTTATTTTCTGAATTGTTTTTTGACATCATTGCTCTGGGTTTGAACATGGACCCCAGGGTATGGTTTTCTTTTTTACTGGGGCTGGCTTTTACTTTTCTGTAAACTCATGGCTGTCTGGACTGGGTTTTCTTCCTTTCACCCAGACTGACAGTGAGTCTGTACTTTGGGGCCTTTGGCACTGTTGTTTTACTGTGTGTCAGTTACAACGTATGTATGTATGTATGTGTGTGTGTGTGTGTGTGTATGTATGTATGTGTGCATGTATGATGTGTATGTGTGTGCATGTATGGTGTGTGTGTATATATGCATTTATGTAGTGGGCTTCCCCCTAGTGTTCTGTGGGATGGTGTTTTAATCTCCACTGTGTAATCACTTCTTCGATTCTTGTAGATCAACGTGACCAAGGAAGTAGAGCTTTTGTTTTGTTTTGTTTTTCTTTTTGTCCTGTCTTACGAACCTATAGCCTTGCGGATGTGTATATTTAGGTCAGCAAGCTACCACTATGCTGTATTCCTCGGTCCTAGGAGTGCACTTTATAGTTTTCTGTGCCTTGATATGCCGAATTCTTACTTAATTTCTTCAGTATATGACTGTTCATGAATATAATTGTTAGGTAACAGTTTGGTTTTTCATTTGTTTTTTGGGTTTTTTGGTGGTGGTGGTGGTGGTGGTGGTGTTTTTCAAGAAAGGCTTTTCTATGTTGCCTTGGCTATTGTGGAATTTTTGCTGTAGACCAGGCTGGCCTTAAACTCATAGAAACCACCCGCTTCTCCCTCCTAAGTGCTGAGATTAAAGGCTTGTACCACCACTACCTGGCTTGGTTATATACTTAAGAATAAAGACTGTAATACGTCTTTATCATTCTCATTGTTAATAACTCACTGGTGATTTTGTTTCTTTGATATCTCCCCAGATGATTTTAAAGATCTTAAATATCAATTGTAAGCAGCATATCTGTTGGAAGTAGAATCTTTAAAAAATAATGATACAGGGGTGCTGGTTAAGATGGCTCAGTAGGTGAAGGCTTTGCTACTGGCCCTGACCTCCTGAGTTTGGTGTTCAGACCACAAGTGGAAAAAGAGAACTGACTCCCACAAGTGGTCCTCTGACCTCTCTATGTGAGCCCAGGCAGGGGCTAGCACACCCCTCGAGTAAACAAATAAATGTTCCATATTATAAATAGTACTGTGCCATCTCAAAAATTTAAAAACATAATTATTTGTGTTTATATATGTGGACACACACATGCCACATCGTATGTGTTGGTCAGAGGACAGCTTGGTGGTCAGTTTCCAGTATCATGCGGGTCCTGGGGATCATCCAGTCTCAAGTGGTCAGGGCCGTCTCACTGGCCCTCAGTAGTCATCTTAATACTTACTTTATCCTCTGGCATCTTTCAGCTTTCTACTGAATATCTTCTCCCTTTGTGATTTTTGTTTCTTTTTGTTATTTTTAAAGCAAGTTCTGGCTTATGTAGCTCAGGCTTGAAACTTAATATCCCAGTGCCTGGATTACAGGACTGTACAGCCACATCTAACTGATGAAGTTTCTGTCTTTGCATTTAATTTCTTGAATTTGTAAATTATAGTTAAAGTTTCTGATTGTAACAAAATCTCCCTTTCTATAAATTCATTTTTATTAGCCCTTCTCCCCCTTGGTAACTAGTTTTTAATTCTCTTGTGAGCTTAACTGCTTGTGTGTCTGATGCTGGGTAGCGTGGATGACAGGCTGTGACAGTCACTTGAGGTTTGGGGCACCTTTAACTCTCCTCTAGTGGCTGTTAGGTTGGGCTTCGTGATGGTAATCATTGGCTAATCACAGTCAGGTCTAGGTCTCCATCCCTACCTCACTCCTTCCTGGGCCCTGAGGTGTTTGCTTAGAGCCTTTGTCTTTGTGCCCACTGATGTGGTGCATTGTCCCCAGAGCTGCTCAGGAGCTCAGCCACAGCTCTGCTGTTGAGTTCAGCAGTCACCTTGAAGGCGAAGCTGTGAATGCTGGGAGCCTTCTTCCTCCCACACACTGATGGCTGTGGTTACTCTGCTTCTTTTAAAACTCTATAAGACGTTCTTCTTAGCTGTCACTCTACTGTAACCAGAGGGGACATGACCGTGGGATGACCTGGAATATCACTGACAAAGCAGAAGTTACAGAGTTGTTTGGACTTAGTTTCATTGCAGATGGACTTAGCATTTCTTCTTCTCGCTGTTCCAGTGGTTGTCCTCCCAGCTCCTTCTGCTGGCGTCATTACTTGGTTAGAAGAAATAAAAATAAATAGTTCTTGTGACATCAGTTTCTAGTATTTAGAATGATTTTAAGCCTGATTGAATCCTTTCTTTTCAAATCAGTCACAAATCAATGTATAGAGGGGTTTTTTGTTTTTTGTTTTAATGGTCTCCCTTTTCTGTCCTCCACAAGCACCAGGCATGCACATGGTACACAGACATACATGCAGGCAAAACACCTATACACATAAAATTTTAAATTTTTAAAGAAATTATTCTCCTTAATCTTTTACCAAACTATAGTACTATTGTTAGCCTGTTTGCTTATCTTATCTATCAGTTTTGAGTAAAATTGATGACTGTTGTTCCCCAAATTAAGCCATTCTTACACAATGAATATTAGGCTCAGATCTAATATATCATTAGCTCTTACATTTTCAAAATAAAGAAATATACAACATTATATATATGTGTGTGTGTTGTGTACACGTACATATATATAATGTTTTACAAAGTACCAAATTAATAAAATTTGAGAATTTTATCTTTGAATAATATTATTAAACTTAATACACATTTTTGGAAAGGACCAAAATTCTCCAACGAGAATAGTTTGATAAACTATAATCAGTCAGTTTTAAGATGCAGATTTTAGGTCAGGGAGATGGCTTAGCAGGTAAAGGCACTTACCACCAAGACTAGTGTTTCGAACTCAGTTCGCATGTCCTGTGTGGAAGGGGAGAACAAAGTTTCACACATCGCCCGTTTACCTTAGCATGTAAACAAGCACCACCACACACATGTGAAAAAACTTGACATTCTCTTCTGGGAAAAGAATGAGTCGTAGCTTATGTAAATTCTTTTTCATTGTCAAACAAAACAGTGGTGTTAAGTTTCGTATTTGCCTCTTAAGTTTTTAATGCTCCTCCTCTTAGGGGAGAAAGACTTTTGCTCTAACGCCCTCTGCAGCTCAGAGAGAAGAATCCTTCTTTTCCGTGCAGATGGGGCTTCAGTGTTGTCTGGGCTGCCTGCCAGCGCTAGTCACCTTCTCATCTGCCTCGTCTGAACGGTGTCTTCATGCTTTAATAGCTAGTTAAAACTGGACCGCGGCTGTCATGAAATCTGATCATGTTATGCTGTGAATGAGGAGCGTCTGTAACTGTGAATAAGTGGAAATTACTTAGCATATGAAATTGAACATCTGAGATGCTTACCTGTGAGCTTGCTCTCACACTTAAACTTTGTATCATGTAATGAAATTTTGAATTTATACCATTTTGAAATTGTGTCACTAAAGTAAAACAATATAACATAGCCCTTCATATTGACCAACATTTACTATAAAGACTTAGTATTAGGGCTTGGGAGCATAGCCCCATTGGTACAGTGCTTACCTAACATGCATGAAACCGCTGATTAGATCCCCAGTATTGCCTTAGCCAGGGGTTGTGATATGTGCCTATAATCCTACCACTCTAGAGATGGAGACAGCTGTTGAATACTATTTCAGTTTTCTGTGGATCGTGCTTTAATCTAACCTAGCTGGGTGTTTAAACATGATAACCTTGACTGTTCTTGAACATTCCAAGATAGGTTGCCCTGTTTGAGTGCTATTGTGCGGCTTTTGCTCTTTGATTTTGGTGGGACAAAGGGAATAATACTGTAAACAATTTTTGTGAATTAAATGTATAGCCCCTTTCAATCATATGAACATCTGGTTTATCTTGGAGATGCAGAGAGTTCCACTAGCATCACTTGTCTTCTATAGACATGGTACTAACATCAGATAAAGAAAGAGAAGGTGGAGGCTTACTTTTCCTTAACGAGGCAGCATGCAAGTTTGTTCTCTTACAGTAGCGCGGTTATATCATTCGCCTACATTATAAATTTGGAGGGGGGTATCATGCCATAATAGAAAAAACAATGGATTTAGATTTATTAAAATTTGGATTCAAGTTTAATTACTACAAATTTTATACACACTCTTTACAAAGTCTTGAAAATGGCAAATCCTTCATTTCTGCTTTGCTTGTTTGTTCTTTTGATCAATGAGTGGAAGATGGTAACAAGCAAACCGGGTTTTCAGGGAAAGGTAAACAAACTGAGTGGTGCATAGGGCACCAAGCTCAGAGCTAACTGAACTGATGGGCCGCGAGTGGTAGCAAATTCTGCTGTTTCCCACTTCATTATGAGGAGCACTTCAGTCTTTATTCTCTGAGATGCTGTTTATTACCAGTTTTAATTTTATAAAGGAAGTAGAGTGTTAGGGTTTAAAGAGTTAAATGAATATTTTTGACTTTATTTGCCTATATGCTATGTACAAAACAAGTCTCGTTCTAATTAAAGAATTTAGGTTAAAGGATTATATTATGTAGTAAATGATTTCTTGTTTCCAGGTAATTTAGTAGTCTAACTTCACTGTAAGACTTAATCTTCCATGAATTTGCCTGAACAAGTGGCCAGAAAAATTGAGATTATTTCATCTTAACAGGGCAGGTGTTTGTTTGCCAGTGGCAGCCCGTTTGAGCCAGTGCGGCTCCAGGATGGACGAGTCTTCACCCCGGGCCAAGGAAACAACGCGTATATTTTCCCAGGTAAATGCTCTCATGACTGTTGTTATAGATACATCGTTAATTTCATAAAACAAATTTCAGGGAGCTGGCTAATAGTACTGACTGCTTTTTCAGAGAACCCTAGTTCGGTTCCCAGCACCCATATAGAAGCTCAAGGCTATCTGCAGCTCCAGCTCCGGGCTTCTGATGGCCTTACCCGACTTCTGCCAGCATTGCTTGAAAGTGGTGCCGAGACATACATGCAGGCAAAATGTCCAGACACTCGAAATGATAATCATGATGATGATGATGATGATGATGATGATGATGAACATTTTCATGGAATTCTTTAGAATTTAAGATTAACATAACCAATAGTATTCACAGAAATATATTTACCGGGAAACAAGGAATTCACTAATTCTAACTTGCTCTGTTTTCTGTGATTCCTCCAGTTAGACTTTATGACAGAGATGATGTAGTACATGTGTCAGGAAAGCACAGAGGAGCAGAGGTTGCTGTGTTCAGCTCTGTTGGTACTTTCAGCACACTCTGATTGTTGGGTTTGTCCTTTTTCTGGTGGATACAATCAAGTGTTTCTCTTTAGCGTGGTTCTCCTAAACCCTCTGTAGATGTGAACTTCCTCTGCAAGCCATCAGCAATACCGCACACATAAAATAAAAATAAGTCTTTAAGAAAAGACAGATAAAGATAGTAAGTAGACAGCCTTCCAAGATCAGAAGCCAATAATGTATTGACTGATAGATAAGATGTGAGATTCTGGGTCAAGATTAAAGAGAAGAGAGCTTGGTGAGGTGGCCAGAATTCGTAGCCCCCTTAGCACTAGAAACCCTTCCTGATCAGGAAATAAACAACCAAGGGGTAAGTTGTGCTTGTCCTTGAGTGTTGTTATATCTTCAGCAATTACAACTCCGCAGTTAGCAGCCTGCTTCTGTGACTGCAGCCTGGCGGGAATTCTGTCCTAAGCTCCAGCTCTGTCACTGCCGTTAAAGGTAGCTGTTACTAAATCTCTATCGTTCTATTTATAAATAAATTAGAGATTCAAAGCTGTAGTGAAAACCTGGGAGCTCAGAGAGGCTGAGTATCAACTAAGTAACCCCCTGTCCTTGTGGAATATCCAGAAGACCTGTGCACAGGAAAAGGCTGCACCACTCCAAATCCTTCCCTGTTACTTCCTGTGTGTCTCTGATGCTCTGTGATTACTTCCTGTCAACTATTGATAATGCAGCCTTCTGACCCAAGGTTAATATTTAATTAACACAAGTTTAGACTTCGGGTTTACAGTGTGATCAGATATCCCCCAACACTAGAGAAAGGACAATAATGACATCTTGTCCAGGTATGACTCCTCCCCTACTGAATGGCCACCCACACTGGGATGAAACCCTACATACAGGACCGCCCCTGGGAGTCGACTGTGGTTTATTACCGTGGGTGGCCTAGAAGACTTCAGCCTTTGCTCTGCACTGTCAGTGCCTGGCAGAAGCAAACAGATGTCTCTGGAAACACATCAGTCCTCAAATTGTTTTTCTAAGGAAATGTACAAACGCAGCTCTTGTTCGGAAGGAAAAAAGAGACCTGTGCAAATACCTGAAACACCAGCAGATGCCACAGGACAAGGTGACATGTTCGGGCCCACAGGGAGACAAGTGCTAAACACAAACATGCATGTTACTTTATAGCAATAAAGGCAAAGCTTCCGAATTTAGTCAAAATCATTCACTTCTCGAATTGAGTGACAGTAATAATCTAATGGATGAATGAAGATTAGACCAAAGCAAATAACTGGAGGGCACCGCAGAAGAAACTATAAATGAAGCAGGCAAAAGGGAAAATATGGAAAAGTAAGGACTAGGCCTTTGTCGTTATTAAACCCTGGAAGACAGTGAGAATGGAATGAAGCAGAAGCAGCATTTCAGGCTGCATGGCCAAGGATGCCTTCCAGCGCAGCTCCGGAAAGCCTCCGTGGGGTAGACAAGACATCCATATCTAAGACCCTCACTGTAAGGGGTCGGAAAGGCCCAAGAAAGAGAAATCGTGACACAGCTGGCGCAGCTGTGGGAGCAACATCTGATTTCTCATTATCGCCGAGGGCCAGGAGGAGAGGAGTGATCTCTTCTTGTTGCTTGTTGGAAATACTTGCTAGCCTAGAATTCATTACACGGTGACAGTTTCTCACAAGAATTAGGGCAAAATGGAGACATCACAGTGGTACAGAGAACTCACTGCCTGCTTATTCGTATGAAATGAAAGGACAGAAAGTCGTGTTCCTTAGACCAATGGGGAACTGTCCCAGGAGCTCAGAGATATAGGAAGAAGAAGGAGAACAAAGCCTGCTGTGGACAGGCAGACAGACAACAGGACAGGGACGCAGTATTCCAGAAAATGTGTTGAGACACAGTGGACAACGATGCTTTTTCAGTTAAATAGACCTGACCTGTGGGAAGGGATTTCCCTTGTCTGTCAGGAAGATAAATTTTAAACTAATGGAAACTTGTGGCGAGAACACATGCTGTGAATTTGAGGGTGGTCACCAGGATACTAGGAAACTTGCCATTTCCAGACAGGAAATAGTGGGGGATAAAATGCAGCAGTTAAAGAACAGAACCAAAACACGCAAAAGTAGTGGGGAAAAAGGAATCATAGACTGAGCAAGACAAATACAAGACAAAGCACTAGCTTTAGCCTCAGACGCTTAAATGTCTACATTACAGTGAGCTGGACCTCTAACAGAGGGAAGGGGGAGAGAAGGGCGTTCAACTTTGGGGCCTAGAGATGGCTCAGCAGTTAAGAGCACCGGCTGCTCTTCCAGAGTTATCTAAGAAAAGTCTCTCGTAAAAAAAATTTTTAAAAAATGATTGCTGTCATAAGAGACCAAAGCAGTGTTTAAACAAAAACGGACATCTTGGAAGAAAACAGGTCTGTGGGGAAAGTTTTGAAAGAACTATAAATATCCTCATAGAGAGACTTATTGAAAGAACTATAAATATCCTCATAGAGAGACTTATTTCAAAACAAGATAGAATTTCAAATTAGAAAACAACAAATTCTTGAAAATAAGTTGGTAGCAGAAAGATTATAATAAAAAACAGTTGAGGGAGCCAGTTTAAAATTAATTTGGAACAGGAGATAGCAAATAAAGAATAAAGTTAGGTGTCATCTCTAGAGGTATGAGTTCAGAAAATAGAAATTTCAGAACGAAAGGAAAAAAGCCCCCAGGGTAGGGGCGGGGAGTGTGGCATCAAAGACAAACATTTCTCCAAGTGGAAAGGTGTGGCCTCAGAGGGGCTCACCAATGAGTGCCAGACACAGTGGGTTTGGAAACATACCTAAGACACAGTTACAAAATCAAAATCAAAGATCTCCATGCTTCCAGAGATGAAAAGACAGTGCCCAAACAGACAGACCCTGGGCCAAAGCTGGAAGCCAGGAGATGCTGTGCTGTTTTCAAACCGAGCCCAGAGGAGTGGAAATAGGTAAACATATTCAGTAATGTGGAGTTTCAACAACAACAACAAAAATGTATTTCCCATCAGTTGTTTCTCAGAACAACTGGGGGAAAATCTGTCCTGCTCAAAGAAAGAGTAACAAAAGACTAGGAAAGGGGGTTTTGTAAATGAACTCAAAGAAACACAGCCCTTAAATGATGGGGTGAAGAATCAGCTGCGCTAAGAGGGCTGCTGCGAAGATTTGTGCAGAAAATAAATGGGATGCTAGAATACAAGATCAGACAATTAAGAGGTCCAAGGTGAAATAATGTTAATTACTAAAGATCACAGTAACGGGACAAACAGAACGGTAAACTTGGGGAAAGGGAAATTTATACCAAGAGGAAGTAGCTCCAGTATGACATGAACTCGACCGGTACTGAGCGACACTTATAAAATCACAGTGTAGACTGCGAGTGTAGACCAGACCCAGAGAGAGAAGCCTGGAAATAGGAGAGGGCAGGATGCTTGTGTTTGGTCAGGAGGAATCACGGCTCTCTGAAAGCCTGTTTTTAAAGCCCAGGAATAGTGAGGTGATTGGCTGAAGGAGCTGGCAGCAGCTGCTCCTGTGGAGTCAGGGCCGAGGTGGCCTGGGCCTGCCTTGTCGTTTGCTGCCTTCCTTAAAGGTTAGAGAGTGCGCAGTTTTGTGTGACATTGGTGTTTCTTCTGGGCTTGTCTGCCCAGTCCCCCGGCCCTCCTCCCCCGTGTGTCTGCTTCCCTGCCTCTCTTTTGCTTGCTCTCATTTTTTGGCACTAGGATTTGAGGTAGGCCCTGACTCAAACCTGGAAGTATTTGCTATGTTGATAAAGGGTAAAAAAATTGAGAAGGCCACTTAATTCTAAGGTGATTTTGTTAACGAATAAGAAGTAGACATTAGCAAAGATCATTTACTTCCATTTTAGTTTGGTTTTGCTTTCTCTTGGACTGTTTCGGTGGGAGTTTATTACTGTTTATTTTTCTCAGTTTAGGAATTGAACCCTTCATAATTTGAAAAGTGACCTTATTAAATCAACTATTTAATGTATATTCTAGGTGTGGCCTTAGCTGTTATTCTCTGTCAGACCCGGCACATCAGTGACAGTGTTTTCTTGGAAGCTGCAAAGGTAATGTTTTAAATATTGCTGATGTATAAAGTATGGGTTATAGAGGTGAATGGATCTTAGAACCAGAGTGGATTAAATATCCTTATGGATGAAAAGGAAGTTAGCAATCCATTACTTTTGTATTATGTTTACTTGTTAAAATCATAACTGTTCAAATGTCTGATCATAGCTGTGAATCAGCTCATATTTATAATACTTGTGCCTGTGTCTCATGTGGTCTGGCATCTGAAGGTGATGCTGTGACAGCAGAGACAAAATGTAACTCCTTCCGCATTCTTCATGGAGCACCACATTCGAGCGGGAATTCTGAAGACCTCGCGTTAATGCTCGTGCTGGCATCTTTTCTGCCTAGCTGTTACTGCGTGCAGCTTTGTGTGCAGAAGCAGAGTATACCATGAAGTCTTTAGGTCTGGTTATTTATTGATTCCTTAGTGGTGAAGAGAGTTGTTTCGGTTCTGTTGTGTTTGAATGGGGCTTTTTGACTTTAATTTTTAAGACAGGCTCTCACCGTGTAGTCCTGGCTAGCCTAGAACTCACAGTGTAGACAAGGCTGGCCTCCAACTCACAGGTCACTTACTTCTGCCTCTGGGTGTTGAGATTAGTGTGTCCCACCATACGCAGCTGTGATGAGCAGTTTTAATTTCTACATTGGTTTAGTATAATCTTGCGAGAAATAAAAATTCTGTTGTCTATAATATTTTGGTTTTCCAATGTTTTTTTCATTTTACTAGATTCTTCTGTTTAAACAAAAATATAATACTGGTTTTTCTTTCAGGCACTGACAAGTCAGTTGACCGATGCAGAGTTAGCCCAAGGGAGGTTGTACCCATCACTTGCTAACATCCAGGAAGTTTCTGTTAACATTGCTATTAAAGTAAGTCATCTGTCCATCTTACATAAACTTACAAAACTACATTTTCTTGTCCAAGTCATACAAGTGTATAAGTTCCTAATATTTAGAAGGAAATTTTATGTGATCCGTGTTCTGATGTTTTTGTTTAAGAAGAGGTGTTGTAGCCTCATCTGCTGTGTCCAGTATGACAGTGAAGGAGACCGCTATGAGTTACTGTAAGACTGAGCCCAGGCTGGTTGCAGCCCTGGGAAGGAAGGGAATCTGCTGCCACTTCAGAGGTTGTTGACTTTCCTTTTTAAGAGAAAAAAATCAGGAAAATATGCATGGCTTTGTAGCCACAGGAGCCTGTAACCCCTGACCAT
The DNA here is from genome assembly GCF_950005125.1 of Chionomys nivalis. Lineage (NCBI taxonomy): Eukaryota > Metazoa > Chordata > Mammalia > Rodentia > Cricetidae > Chionomys > Chionomys nivalis. The sequence continues at coordinate 13,263,416 of NC_080099.1, forward strand.
CTCCTTATATCCCAGTGGCGGGAGAGTTCTGTATCAGGTCAGGGCTATTGCGTGTTCCCCAGTTTGCCACCAGTAACCCCTGCGTCTGTGCATGACCAGCTGGGGCTCTTATCTAAAGACTGACTTTTAGTCATTTTGTCAGCAGGATGTGGGAAATGCCAGTGTGAACTCCTCTGCCCAGGCCTTGTAGCTCAGGGTAAAGCATAAGCTTACGTTCCCTTTGGCAGCACCCTGCACGCTGTTCCCTGCACTCTAGAAACCGTCCCACTTTCCCTTAAGGCTTTAGCTGCCCGTTTGTTAGCCTGAGACAGCGTCCCGCCTTCCCTTCAAGAGTCTTGTCCCCTGTTGATGGGAGTTTTTCTTTTTCTTTTCTTTCTTTCTTTCTTTCTTTCTTTCTTTCTTTCTTTCTTTCTTTCTTTCTTTCTTTCTTTGTTTTTTAAGTTACTTTTATGGGTATGGGTGTATTGTCTATGTGTATATTAAATGTACCACATGATCGTGGTGCCCAAGAAGGCCAGAAGAAGGGTATCAGATGTCCTAGAACTGAAATTACGGGCAGTCACGAGTCACTGTATGGGTGCTGGGAACTGAAGTTCTCCTAACTACTGAACCCCAGAATTTCTTTGTTTCTTTGTGGTCTTATATTGTTATCTCAGTGGATGGGCCTTTATTCAACTATTGTTAGGATTTTTTTTTTGCACAGTTTTACGTTTTAATCAAAAGTGAACATTTTTGTCCCTTTAAGAGAACGGCATTAAAAATACAAGATAGAAATTTAGAGTTTACAAGGAACCGGCTTATTGGACTGAACAGCATGTCTTGAATGGGAAAACGCTTGTTGACAGAGTCCAGGCTGTAGGACCAGGCTGTGGTCATACGAGGCTTTATAGATTTGGGGTGGAGCCCAGGATTTGCATTTCCAAGTTCACCTACGATGCTGATGCTCCCGGTCTGAAGATTGTGATTAGCATTGACCCTGTGTATCCCATCAATATCTCATGTGGTATAGGAAGGAGGAACTGTCCAAAACCAAGAACAGGAAGCTAAAGCAGGGCGACTTGCACCACAGAGATTTGCAGAAAAGCATGGTGGGGGTCAGGATTCTCTCTGAAGGCAGCAGACAGCCACTGAAGGTGGAGTCGGAACGTGGTGGGGGTCGGGATTCACTCGAAGGCAGCAGACAGCCACTGAAGATGGAGGCGGCCTCACATGCTTGAGGACAGTAGCTGATGCAGCTGTGCAGGGTGTGTCTGCTTTGTCAGTTCAATTCTTTTTTGGCACATACGTATTTAAGGTTGTGATTGCTCTTTGAGGCCGTTCTGATTAGGAGGTAGAGTCACCTAAACAACACAGCCTTTCAGCAGGGCTGTGGGAATGGTGACTGGAACATCACCTGCATGGAGATTAACCACCTAGACTTCTATTCGCGTATTGAATTTAAAAAAATAATCATAATTCTTTTCTACATAAAGAAAGGTGACCAGAGGGCTGGAGAGATGGCTCAGTGGTTAAGAGCGCTGGCTACTCTTCCAGAGGTCCTAAGTTCAATTCCCAGCAACCACATGGTGGCTCACAACCATCTGTAATGAGATCTGTCACCCTCTTTTGGCCTGCAGGCATACATGGAGGCAGAATGTTGTATACATAATAAATAAATAAATAAATAAATACATAATAAATAAATAAATCTCTTTTTTTTAAAAAAAAGTGATCAGAACATATGAGTTATCTTGAGATGACAGATAATTTTTATTATATATTTCAAACTTAGTTTTAAAATAATTTGAAACAGATCAAAGTAATATTATTTTATATTTTGGGAAAAGAAAAGTGCCATTTTTCTGTATTTGTGTCTGTGTGTTCTAATGCTATTTATTTCTCTGATAGGTTAACATTCAGAGCCTAAGCGGTAATGCTATTTATTTTCCAGGTTGCAGAATACCTGTATGCTAACAAAATGGCTTTCCGATATCCAGAGCCTGAGGACAAGGCCAAGTACATTAAAGAAAGAATATGGCGGAGTGATTATGTTTCCCTGCTCCCGGACGTGTACGATTGGCCGGAGTCTTCACTGAAGCCTCCTCAGATGTCCGAATAGAAACTGCCCCATTAAGACATTCCATGCTTCAGAGAACCACTATTTTTAGACAAAAAGATAATCTTCTCAGAGTTGCGGTGTCGCCTGTGCTTTATTCCTCCACACCACTTGCTTGGCATCTCTTTCTGTGAATCTCTCTCCTTGGGGACACACGTGTTGACTATACTGCTAATGCCCACCAGTGCCCACAGTCCAGTACTGAGACCGCGTCAGTCCTGACGGTTGTCGCCATTGTGCCCTTGTTGGAGCTGGCCACGGTCATCTTGCTGTTACATGAATGTATCCTCCACCTCCACTCAGCTCTTCCAGGGCTGTGGATCTGGGTACAGAGTATTGAGAAGAAGCCAAAATTTACCTAATTCCAAAGAAAACTTGTCAGTACTTAGAACTTTCTTTTATATGTACTTCATTTTACTTTTGTGCTCTGAAATCCATTTGTAGTATACAGATCTGGGGAAATAAGAAGCAAACTCCCGAATTTTCTGGAACTAAATCAAGGCTAACTAACATTATAGACGAGGGGGAGGAGCCAGTGCTGCCTTTAGACAAGCTGAAGAGTCACTTGCAACACTGTACAAAAATAAATACTACTTATTTAATAAAAGTAATAGCTTACATTTAATTGTTTCAGTTACATTATCTTATTGATCAAACAGAAACCTAGGTTTGTTGATGCTGAAAACAGTTTCATTGTCTTCACGTCTACTTGAGGGAGTGTCACCGACTAGCAGCTTATGTCATGTGACTTGGAAATCGTATCTGAAGGACTTGACTACATACAACCTATACCTTTTTTCTTTCTGCCATGTTCTTTGTAGTCATTTGGGATTCTCCTGTGACTCATTCCTGTGAGTATTGGTAGTGACATCTTTCTCTGCTGAGAATGAATAATAGGTTTCCAAACTCAGTGGATATAAATAAAGTAGAATTAGACCAGGAAATGCCTTTTGTTTTCTCGAGGCAGGGTCTCATTGTGTAGCCCTGGCTGTCCTAGAACTAACTCTAGACCAGGCTGGCCTAGAACTCACAGAGATCCACCTGCAGAGTGCTAGGATTAAAGGTGTGCACCACTCCACCTGGCGGAAAATACTGCTTTTATCCCAGGAAGATAGCAAACGCTATGTAAAGACATCAGTGTTCACAGGTCACATATCGGGGATGCTGAAGGACCTCTCTGAAGTATTTTGAGAAGTAGTAGTGTGGCGGTGATGTTTGCCTGTCTAGATGCTTTGAGGGACAAAGCTCGTTTTTGTTATGAGACTGTAGCAAGGTGGCCTGGAACTCACTGTGTGTCCCTGGCTTGCTTCTAGCTGCTGAGATCATAGTTACAAACCACCATGCCCTGCTCAGGACCAGAACTTAAGGATGCTCACCCTGCAATGGTAGCAGTACAAAGCAGTTCATAATTACATATCACAGGACATACTTTATGCTCTCTGTCGGTGAAAAGGATCTTTTCAGCTTCACTTAAAGAAATTGATTTAAAATTCGGATACCAAGACTGCTTAGTGTATACCAGACCTTGGGGTCAGTCCACAGGACCACCCCAAAAAGAAACAGACTTGAAATGGCTTTGGCATTTTAAGTATGGTTAGATATGGTGGCTAATTTAACATATGCATAGTCAGAAGAATGTTTAGCAAAATACGGCATAGTTTGATGCCTTTGAAGATGAAAGCTTATACAACCCTGGATCCAGCACTGAGGCAGGAGGACCTCAAGTTCAAAGCCAGACTGGACGGCATAGTATCTATCTTCTGGTTTGCAGAAATGAGCCCACAAAGTGAAAGCAAGATGATCCTGTGGTTGTTAAGGCCCTTGTCTCCAAGCCTTGACATTTAAATATAGTTCCAGGACTCATATGGTGGAAAGAGCCAACTTCCAGAAATTGTCGTCTAACACACATACACACCATAAATAAATGTAACAAAAATTAAGAGGTTTTATGTTTTGTTAACATGTATGTGAAATCTTAATTTTAATATTACAAGTATAAAAATTGCCAGTTTTTTGCTTAGTTTGAATTAAAGTAGTCTTAACTAAGATGTAGCTTATTAAGTGTTTAGTACAATTCACAGCAGCCTTTTTTATTTTGTTTTTTTGTTTTTGTTTGTTTGTTTGTTTTTCGAGACAGGGTTTGTCTGGAGCTTTGGAGCCTGTCCTGAAACTCACTCTGTAGACCAGGCTGACCTCAAACTCAGAGATCTGCCTGCCTCTGCCTCCTGAGTTCTGGGATTAAAGGTGTGTGTCACCACCGCTGGGCTACAGCAACCATTTTTAAGGAAATGGCAAAATGAAATACAGCCTGCTTATAAAAATCAATTATTGGATGTTAATTTAGATGTTTTTATCTAAGAATAGGAGGCCATGATGACCTCAAATTGAGGAGGAAGAAGTATTTGGGCCTTCCATGGGGAATTTTGCCAAGCAAGAAGGTAATTGCTTGGAAGAGTGATAACATGGTTCCCTGTTTTCTCTCTTTCCATTGTGAATTAAAGTAACTTGGTGAGGGAAACTGATGCATAAATATTAAATTCTAAGGGTCGCATTAAACCCATTTTCCAAGGGTGGCTTCTAAACTACAAGTTTGCCTTAGAACCAATGGGACTCTTTTCAGTGGAGACGGTCCCCCCCCCCCCGCCCTCACAGTGACCTCCGAGGGAGGGAGCCCTAGCAGGTGTCTTGTCAGCTGCACCCCAGGGTTCTCACAGTCACCACCTCACTGTGGGGCATCAGGATCCTTAGGATGGTTGACCCCCTGCCGCTGTTGCTGCTGGTGCTGTTTCGGGGTGGCATTCACAACCTTGCATTTCTTTTTTCAACTTATTTTTTATTAAATTAGTTTCCATACAACATATTTTGATCTTATTTCTCCTCCCCCAGATTCTCCCAGATTCCACCTCCTTACCTGCTTCTTCCTGGACAACAGAAACAAGCAGTGGGTGTCACCGGTGTGTCAACACACTCCAGGGCAGTCCCCAGGCCTAGGACTCATCGTCTAACACAAAACAGACTCATGGTTTTTGGTTTGGGGTTTTTGTTTTGTTTTGTCTTACTCTTTGGCTGTTGAGATCTCATGTTTCTAATGATCTCACTGGTGGTGCCCATGCTGTTGGTCCAGAGAACTGGCTGGGTGGTTTTGCGTCTGAGTACTGTGTGTTGCACGCGCTTTAGTGCCCAGACACTGTGTGCTTCATATATCTGAAAAGAGTCAACTGAAATTCTTAAACAGAATAGCCTTCATCTAACTTTATTTATTTGGTACAGGATATTTTTTAAGTTAATAAGGAAACTTTAGGTATAATTTGTTCTGTAAACATATAATCTAGAATACTTTATTAAGCTCATAAAATCTAGTGGCCAGTTTGTATCTGTGGAACAGCAACTGTCCAGTGGTTACTTGGGCAGTTTTCTTTATTCTCTTGTCGAAGGACTGACTTTTCTCTAAGTTACAGGCTTCTGGAGAAGAGGTTTTACAAAGAATTTTGTTTGTTTGTTTGTTTTGTTTTGTTTTTTCGAGACAGGGTTTCTCTGTAGCTTTAGAACCTGTCTTGGAACTAGCTCTTGTAGACCAGGCTGGCCTCGAACTCACAGAGATGCGCCTGCCTCTGCCTCCCGAGTGCTGGGATTAAAGGCGTGTGCCACCACCGCCCGGCTAGGTTTTACAAAGTTACTGATGGATTCGGACTGATGTGTTCAGGAGTTCAGAGCAGAGGATTCATCATTGCACCTACGGGGGATGGTAGCCTTGCCTTTAGGGGAAGTACAGATGTCTCTGTAGCTTTGTGTTTGGGGCTTTATTGTGTTCTGCAGTTCGTCTAAACAGAATCAACCCTGGAGAGCATATGCCATACTTGAGAACATCAATCCAAATAGAACACCCTACTGGGGTCGCATTCCCAGAGAAGTCCTGCGGGGAACAGCAGCAGCAACCCATTCCCACTCAAGATGTACTCCAGTTGCTGACTGCACACATGGGATGTGTTTGTTAGCAACCAATATGACTTGCACTTTGTCCGTGACGTTAAAATGAGACTCACTAGCCAGGTGTGCTGCGAGTCTCTAATCCCCGCGCTTAAAGGGCCAGCTTCAACAACAACAACTGGATGTCAAGACCAGCCTGGGTTCCACGAGACCCTGCCTCAAAAGCCAAAACCTATAAAGATGAGCTAACGAGGAGATGCACTAAATATTCAAGATAATTCAGCTATAGAAAACCACCCCATCTGAAGTCAGATATCTTAATATGGCGTAGAAGAAAGACAGTGGATGGGTTTTTGTTTTTCCTTTCAAATTTCAAGGCATTCAGATAGTCCAAAGGAGGACATGCCTTGTGGAACTCTCAAATCTTTCCTGGGACTTAAAGTAGTGCTTAGGTTTTAAAGCAATTTCTTAAAATTGTGTCCTTCAGAGAGAAAAGAAAATGGCATATGTAGTTGATTTTTGTTGCATGCATGTTTAATTTTATATTCTATGTTTCCAAGAAGGCCCGGGCTAGCACATATGTCAAGTAAGTGTATCTTTGGCTAAGTGATATTTCCCCCAATAACTGAACTCTTTTTTTCTTCAATTAAAAATGTATGTGCAGTTTTGCTGCTTTAGACATTATTCCTACATTCCATACCCTATTTAGTCTTAGACTTGGAGACATGTTTCTATATCCCTCTGTTTTCAAGACCTTTGTCTGCTTTCACTTGACTTTTTTATTTCCGTTTTTATTTGTTCTAGGGGCTGAGCCATTGTAGCCTAGTCAAACCTTAAACTTGTGACTGAGCCGCCCCCGTGCATGCCTGAAGAAACATTATCTTCCCTTTCCTGAGTATATTAAGGTTTTTAAATTTTGTTTTGCTTTGAATTTGATGAGTTACACAAAAGATTCTCCATCGCTAGTTCACTGGCAGCCCTTGATTTGGTAATACTCATAGACCCATCAGCTGCAAACCAGAGTCAGTAGCACCTGTCATTCACTCTGCAAATCTATTCCTATCAGTGTGCACCTGAAACGTATGCTCTGTGACGCCTGCTGTATCATGTGCTCACACTCAGCTTTCATAAAGGAGGGATCCGTGTGGAGGAAGGGATTTCTGGAAAACCATATTTGCTCAACATCTGACAGCATTTCGACCCAGTGTTTTTATTGTACTTTGCCTGATACTCTTTAAGATCAGCAGGAAGTAAAGTGTGATGTTGCGTCCCCTTCAGTACTATCCGTCGCTGACTGGGAGAAACCACACATTGCACATCATCACTTAGCCTTTTTCACCATGGTGTTACGGTAAAATAATGGGCTAAGGCTTGTGGTAATTCCCCGGCGGGAAGACCAAGGGGATGCTCTGTGGAGAGTGTATCATACACAGTCCTGAGACTGATATAAAAACTCGATAATTATGTGAACTATTTTTCCCTTTTTGTGACATATTATTACTTGTAATGAGATGTGTTCTTATATTTTCTTATAAAATTTTTCTTATGCATAAAAATGGCTGGTGACCTTTTTATTAATTAAATTTATTCATTTCTTTTATATTCTAACTGCAGTTTCCCCTCCCTCCTCTCCTCCCATTCCCTCACACACATTGCCCCCACCACCTCTCCCTGTTTCTGTTCAGGCTTCCCATGGGTATCAGCAAACCATGGCCTATCGAGTTGTAGGACTAAGCTCCTCCCATTGTTTATAGCTGGATGGGCAACCCAGTATGTGGAATAGATTCCCAGAAGCCAGCCAGAGCATTGGGGACAGCCCCTGCTCCAGCTGCTGGGAGTCCCACAAGTAACCCGAGCTACACAACTGGGTACCTTGTTTTTAAAGAGCACAGGATACATTTAAAACTTGGTATTATTGTGAGTCCCTCCACTCCTCCCCCTCTTCCCAAATGCTTGACCCCTTGGGCATTGTTAGATTTAAACTCACATATAGAACATTACTTAGGTTCCTCGTCTTTGCCCTTTATTTTCTCATGTTCTGTGTCCTGCTCTTTGTACCTTCCCATTTAGCCAAATTGCAATGGTAAAAGGGAACCGAACCCCATGCCAACATTTTCAGAAGAGACTGCGGATGTGATGATGAGCAGGTGTGTACTGTAATAGGCATCACCCACTGAGTGTTCATCCTATTCAGCACTGTTCTAGGTGTCTGGCAAAATAACTCACTTAGACTTACAGAACACTTAGGGGATGTCGATACTAACAATTTCCCTATTACAGATGCAAAATGTGAGGCACAGTGGTGTCAAGTATCTGAGATGGCAAAGGCAAGACTCAGACCCCCCCATCACAGTCTGATGGAACCTCAGTCCTCTTTAAGCCGAACTCTCAAGGGCCAGCGCACCAAAGCGTGACTACAGAACCTATCGCTGTCAGTTGGTCAAAATCACCAACTTCAAGAAGTACTTCCTGTTGTCTGGCGTGTCCCTGTCCAGTGAATTTCTGGCACCCGTTCTCTCCAGTCTCTGACATCCTCCTGCATCTTCGTGCTCTGCAGATGCCTGGCGTCCATCTCACAGAGAAGGACCAGAAGAGGGCACCCAGGGGCTCTCCTGCCATTATTCTCACTGCTAACAACTCATCTAGGCTTGTGTTCTGTTGCATAGAAATCATTACACAGAACATCAACCCTAGACAAGGCCACGCTGGTCAGGATGGAACCAGGTAAAAACAGAAGCACTTTGTAACCTTGTCTGTACGAGATAAAACACAGGCATTGATTTCTGAGACCATAAAAAACAAAAAACGATCAATCCCCCCCACCCCACCCCTACCCGGCACTCCTAGTCAGGATGGTCAAGTCTGATTCTTGGCAGATGTGTTGAGACTAGCTGTCCTAGAAATATCACTGCTTTCTGAAACCTCCAATCCTGAGTGAACCCCAACTTCAGTGGTCCTGCAAGTTCACCTAACCGGATCCACAGCTCGCAAGAGGTATAGTTACTCATTTTTAAAACTTTGTTTATGGAGTCTGGGGATCAAACCCTCATGCATGTGAGGTAAGCATTCTGAGTTCAGCTCGGAGCGATAACTTATTAAGACAGCCTCTATTTTCCGGCAGCATGCACACTCCTTCACAAGAGTAAGCAATGGCCCAACGTAGTGAGCTACATATGCATCCTAGGGGCCTTTGACTAGAAGACACTGACAACCTACACACACACACACACACACCTAAAAACAAACAACACCACCAGGACCATGTGCTCTTTGGGCTCTGAGCTCATTTCTGCTCAGTTCAAGAGTTCGGTGCCGTTGGGTCTACTGTCTTGCTGGCCCTCAGTTCTCCCTCCACAGCTCACTAGTACCCGGATGCAAACTCGCTTCTACTGCCCTCATCCTGAAAGTAGTGTTGGGAGGGCTCTTGGATCCTCTCCCTCTCAGGCCGTTGCCCCCAAACAAAAGCTAGCAGAGAAATTTTGAACAAACTTCTTCCTGGCCTCAGTTCTCACCTTCCAGGCTCTGGCAGTCCTAACCTCACGCATGCTAAGCAAATGCTTTGCCACCCAGCTACAGCGCCAGTCTTTGCTGCTGTCTTGGCTCCCCCCATCCAGGCCCTCACACCCATCCCACGCTCAGAGATCCTTCCGCTGCTAATTAAAGGCCAAATTTAAATTCTCATAATCCCATATGCATGCCTACAGGTAATTTCTTCTGGCTTTTCTATTTGTCTTGGCCGGGAGGGGGGCGCAGGAAAATGGTTAAGTCCAAGTGACAGAGCAGGTGCAGAAAGAACGCCAAGGACTGCCAGCCTTGCCCCAGGGGCACATTTGTTTACATTTGGCCTCGTCGTTCCTTCTCTCCTCCTCCTCTGTCGCTCTGTACACAGAAAGGTTATTTTGTGAATGACTGAGAGTGGGTTGCAGGCATGATGTTGGATCTCCAGAGCGGCCTCCGCGCTCCCTGCACCTTCTGCCTGGAACTTCTGAGTTCACAGCATCTGCACCTCCTTCGGTTTTCGCCCACATCACTTCACAAAGACTTTCTCTGACTCACCCTCTAATAACTGCAGCTGAGACTCCCCAGAACCCCTCTCTAATTTTCTCCGCTATCTGATACAGTGATAATACTTATTTTATGTCTTTGTCTCTCCCCTCTTGAGTAAGAATGCTATGAAAACCGGGCTTTTTTTCTTTCATGTTTTTCAAAAAACACCCGAGTTTCTCCCATAGCACTCGCAGGGCAGTCTCCTGACCTCTGGTGTGTGTGTGCATTTCCCTTCACCCCCGAGCAAGCGATGGCGCAGCCCTCAGGATCAGTTTCAATTCTTGCACTGTCTATCTGGAGACTTGGGTGTGGCAACCACGAGAATGCTTTCATCAGGCCGGATTATGAGCCACAAGCGCTACACTTTGAAATCGTGTTCCCTTTGAACTTGGAAGATGGGCTACCTTTGGACTCTCTCAGCCAACAACTTACAGCAGCACGCAGCGTTTGGACGGCAGGCCCTTTCCTGGGAGTCGAGGACCGGCTCTTTCTTCTAGAGGGCAATATCAGTTCATGGCCTCCCTTCCCAGTGGTCTTGCAGAACAAAACTGTTTTTCCACCTAATGTGCTTTCTTATTGAAACCTGTCTTCCCTACCTGTCTCCTTCACGTTGGATCACATCTCCTTCATGTTTTGAAGGCTCTCACAGCCTTGCTGGCTCCCTCCCCACTTTGAACAAACATTTCTCCTAATATGTTACTTGCATGTTTAATTTTTTTTTTTTTTTTTTTTTTTTGGTTTTTCGAGACAGGGTTTCTCTGTGGTTTTGGAGCCTGTCCTGGCACTAGCTCTTGTAGACCAGGCTGGTCTCGAACTCACAGAGATCCGCCTGCCTCTGCCTCCCAAGTGCTGGGATTAAAGGCGTGCGCCACCACCGCCCGGCTGTTACTTGCATGTTTAATTTTATCTTGCGTGTTTCTTGGAAGACCAAGGCTAGCACAAGAGATGATTCTGGAAATGTGTTTGCTGATAAGAAATACTAAAATGATGGAAACGATTGATGAGGTAATTAGAATTTCTGCATTCTGAATACATACCATTTTCCCCAGATTTAGTGTCCCAACTTTAGCCTATACCATGAAATAACCTCGGCCAGTCTGCAAACATGCTCTTAATTAGGCCCTTAAAATTTAATGACAATACCAAAAAAATACTGTAGATGAGAAGGTTCAGCTACCCTCTACTTCATTATGACAAGGAGTTAATGAAAATAAGTCTTAAAACAATTATCATATGTAAACACTCAATAAGCAAATATTCTATTACAAGCAGACTTATATTACTTGTCTGCCTTGGTTTTACAGGGTTGTCATAGCAAAATACCAGAGATGAATGATTAAACGATAGAAATTTGATTTCTCATAGTTTAAAGGCTGAAGCTAAATCATCTTGGTTGGTTTCTGGTGAGGGTCCTCTTCCCGGCTTGTAGAGTAGCTCCCCTATCCTTAGAAGACAATCCAAGGCCCAAAGGGGATGCTGGACATTGTCAGAAGTTAGATGGCGGAGCTGAGCTCTATGTTGTTTCCGTTAGAAGCCTGAAGAGTTCCCATAATCTGTTAGGAGCCTCAACTCAGGCCAAGCAGAGAGTTATGGCTTTAATGCAGAAAAGAATTTAAGGGACTGGAGAGATGGCTCAGCAGTTAAGAGCATTGCCTGCTCTTCCAAAGGTCCTGACTTCAATTCCCAGCAACCACATGGTGGCTCACAACCATCTGTAATGAGGTCTGGTGCCCTCTTCTGGCCTTCAGGCATACACACAGAAAGAATATTGTATACATAATAAATAAATAAATATTAAAAAAAAAACAGAAAAGAATTTAAGAACCCATCAGTATGAAGCAGAATTGGAGATTTTATTAGATACTTTAATACAGTATGGGTATGATGGTGTACACCTTTAATCTCAAAACTCAGAAGGCAGAGGTAGGTAGATCTCTGTGAATTCTCAGCCAGCTTGGTTTACATAGCACATTCTAGAATAGCCAGGGCTATATAGAAAAATCCTGTCTCAAAAAGAAAAAAAGGAAGGAAAGGAAGGGAGGAAGGGAGGGAGGGAGGGAAGGAGGGGGAGAGAGAGAGAAAGAAAGAGATAGACAGAGAGACAGAGAGAAAGAGAGGATTTTAATACAGGTTTTAAGCATGAGATGAGGGCTAAGAGAAAGAGCTGATCAGAAAGAGTGTATAACATACTCAAATGTCAAGTGGGCTCAAGGGAGAGCTGCCATTGCTGTGTTAGTGTTAGATATGTGTTCCTTTTTGGTGGCTTTCAGGTTATATCTTAAGAGGTTATTAAGAGGGGCTAGAGAGATGGCTCAGCAGTTAAGATCACTGGTTGTCATTCCAGAAGAGCTGGGTTCAGTTCCCAGGACCTACATGGTAGCTCAGAGCTCTCTGTAACTCCAGTTGCAGAGGATCTGATGCCCCCTTCTAGCCACCAAGGCACTGCATGTAAGTGGTACACAGGCATTCATGCAAATAAAACACCCGTACCTGGTGCAGGAGAATTGTCTATATTCTGTCAATTATGTTTTAAATAAACGCTGATTGGCCAGTAGCCAGGCAGGAAGTATAGGCAGGACAACCAGACAGGAAGTAGAGGTGGGGAAATGAGAACAGGAGTATTCTGGGAAGAAGGAAGCTTCCTTCCCAGTCCTGTCCAGACACCGAAGAAGCAGGATGTGATCTGCCCCACTGGAAAAGGTACTGAACCATGTCGCTAGCATAGATAAGAATAATGGGTTAATATAAGTTATAAGAGCTAATACGAAGCCTGAGCTAATGGGCCAATCAGTCTATAACTTATGTAGACCTATGTGTGATTTTCTTTGGGGGCTTACCGGCTGTGGGAACTGATCAGGACATAAACCCCAACAAGCAGGTCTCATGTTACACATACTCATAATTTTTTTAAAAAAGTTATTAAGCATGCTCACTTTGGCAGCACATATACTAAAATTGGAACAATACAGAGAAGACTAGCATGGTTCCTGCATAAGGATGATATGCAAATCCATGAAGTATTTAATATTTTTATACCCATAAGAGACCTGGTCCTTTCTAAAGAGAAAGAGAAGAGGAGGGAGTTGGACATACAAAATTAAAGGTAAAAAAACAAATGGTAAATATAGATTAATAAAACCGGGCTAAGTTATAAGAGTTATAAATCAAGGCTAAGGCTGAGTTTTCATAATTGAGCCTCTGTGTCGGTACTTGTGAGTTGGCAGCCCAAGAAAAAATCCGACTCAGTCCTCTCCATTCACTCCTCTTCTGTTTTAAATGCCATATTCTGTAGGTCTCCGAAGTGTTTAAAGACCACCTATCTAGTTAAAATATATCTCTGTTTGATCTTGAAAAGACACCTAACAAGTTTGACTGTTATAGATGACTAACTACTAACCTGTCTTTATTATCCTAAATAGCTTTCAAGAACTAGAAATTTAGCCGGGCGGTGGTGGCGCACGCCTTTAATCCCAGCACTCGGGAGGCAGAGGCAGGCGGATCTCTGTGAGTTCGAGGCCAGCCTGGTCTACAAGAGCTAGTTCCAGGACAGGCACCAAAAAAGCTACAGAGAAACCCTGTCTCGAAAAATCAAAAAAAAAAAAAAAAAAAAAGAACTAGAAATTTACATTACATTACATTTTAAAATGAGCTGCATAGGCACCATACCTTAAACACATATATGTGTGTATTAACAAAAATAACCTTAAATTTATATCAATATACTGAAATCCATACCAATGCAAAATATTTGAGTCTAGTGGTTGTTCAAAAGTAATCAACCCTTTTATTGCATCATTTCTGTAGTATATCCCTCCCCCTTTTCCCTTCAGAAAGAAATCCCTGACTCTTATCTCCTTTGTTTAGCTTTTTTCCTGACCATGACCAACAATCAGCCCCCATAAATAATGATAAGCATCCACAATGCATTGAAGGACCAAAAATCACCTACCCCACCTCTTGGGAATGTGGGCATCATGTTCTGTAGATTGCTTCCTGTTGTCTGGGGGTGATAGCATCTTCAGGGGACCCTGAGAAAATTGTGATAATGGTCAAATCCTGGGAGAGCTAGCTGTATCTTTTGTTGTCCGTTCTCTGTGTAAGATTCTGGAGTCTTGGGTGGAGTCCTACATAAGGCTGGACCATCTCAGCTCGACACTTGGAAGTTGTTTCGGATCCAGAATTTTGAGGAAACTGCAAGAGAGGCATCCTGAGAGGCTGGGTCACCTGGGCCACTTGTCTTCATTGGCATCTGGTCCTTTTGTTCTGAAAACACAAACTTTTAACACAAATATGGTGGCATGTACAAGTCTGCTAAAGATTTTCTATTTTGTTTGATCCAGTAAAAGGTATCTGTCAACTTTAATTTAACCATTTTACTTTACATGAAAAAAATCATTATAATCCAATTTGTTCCATGTAAACATACCCCACCACAAAAAAAAAAAAAAAAAAAAAAAAATCAGGAGAAACATTGTTGTCTGGGAAAACAGGGCATGAAAATCAAACCAAACGCGGAAGAGTAAACGTTTTCCCTTTAGGGTCAGCAGCTCCAGCTGACACGCGTCGTAGTAGCGACCGCACTTGGAAGGTGGGGACCCGCGACCCTCCGCAGGCTCCGCAGCCAGGCCGAGCGGGCGAGCGGGCGGGGTCCACCGAGCGCGGACCTCCCGCGCACCTCCCACGCGCCTAGAGCGACAGCGGCGGACCGCGGGGCGGCGCACTTCCGGCCGCGCGTCTCTGCTCGTGCACCGCTGGGCCTCGGAGCCGGCCTGCGCCTCCCTCGCCTCCGGCGGGCCTCGGAGAGAGGGTGAGTGGGGCAGGACGCCCGAGGGGGGCGGGCGCAGAGGTCCCGGGAGCGCCAGACGGCGAGGACGCGCCGAGTGGTGCCCGGAGCTGGCCACAGGCCTGGCCACTCACTCTCAGGCCCACACAGCTCCTTCATCTCCAGAATGATGGGCGGCGTCATCACCCTCCTGCACCCCAGGCCTTGACACTGCCTTCCTGGAAACTGAGGAGCGGCTGGGCTCCGCTAGTAACCCAGGGACTGTGGGAGGCCCCACGGTGAGCAGAGATTGTGATCTGCAGCCAGGCCCGCAGTGACAAGTGACAGCATTGTCAAGGCTGAAATTACTACGCATGCTCTCGAACGTGGATGACAGTCTTGGGAAAGCCAGCAGCTGCTTTTTGTCCAAGAAGACAGGGACCAAATGTGGTTTGCTAGCATTTAATTCCTAATAACCTAGAGAGATGCATGTCACCAAACCACCATTGCTTAAATAATTGCTGTTTGCCACCTTACCTGCTGGGAGGGTTTTGATTATTGAGTCTAATTTTAAACTTTGTACTGGAGAAATTTTCAAGCATACATGGGGAAAAAAAAATCCCAATTCATGATCAAGCTTGTTTCACCCATTACCCACTTTCCCACGGTTGTTTTAAAGCCATTCTGAAATGTACCCATTCCATCTGCTAAATGCTTGTCGATAAGCATTTATGTTTTTGAACATAAAGTTATCATCTATCTAGTTAGCATTTCATACTATCATCTATTATCCAATTAGTGTTTACATTTCCCCTCTTGTCTCTTCCCTTGCCAGTTTATCCAAATCAGGAGCCAAACAAGCTGCACATTATTACAGAGATTTCTCCCATCTCTTTCGCTCTCCTAATCCTCCCCTCTCTTCTTTTTTCCCTGTATTGTACTAGCTGAAAAACCATGCCGTGTGTCCTATGTATTTTCCTACCACCTGCATATTGTCATATACAGGATTTCCTTAGTAAAGTGGTATTTAGCCTTTTCTGGTTCTGGTTCTATTTTGGCAAGAAAACCTCATGGAGGCCTACCGTTCATTTCATACTGCACCATCAAGACTTAGATAAGATCTTGCCTCTCTTCATGGATCTTTAATATGTAAAGCGCACCTCAGGGTAAGCAGATAATTGAGTAAGGAACAACTAAGGGCTACTCACCTTGTGGCAACCCCTAATGAAATAATGGATCTTGCCAGTGATCATCTGTAGACGTTAACAGCAGAAAAGGAGGCATTTCTAACACTGTGTCCGTCCTCTTGGAAGCCCCTCCTACCCAGCTGGGTTGGAGAGGAATCCAGGTTGCCCAGGAGAATTTGAAGCTCCATGAATACTCTGTGACAATGTATTGAACTGACATGTCTAATTCTGTGTGTGTTTCAGATCTCTCCTTTTCTTTGTTTTTGTCTCAAGATAGGGTTTCTCTAGGCCAGATTGACCTCAAACTCTAAATCCCTCTACTTAAGCCTCTCGTCATGGTAGGGTCCGAGGTGTTCACCAACACACCCAGTTGGAATTTGTGTTGATGTGTGCACACACATGTTTACACACGTGTGTGCCAGTGCATGTGGAGGCCAGAAGTCAATGTTACATGTCTTCCAGATCACTCTCTACCTTAGTCTTTTGAGGTAGGCTAAGGTCTTTCACTCATAGGCTGTCTAGACTGGCTGGCCAGTGAGTTCCAGGGATGTGCTTGTCTGCGTCCCCAGCCCTGCGGTTACAGACACCCTTGCCAGGCCAAGGTTTTTATGTGGGTGCTGGGGATCTGTACGCAGACCTCATGCTGTGTGTCTGGTACTTTACTTGGCTGAGATATTTCTCTAGCCTCTGAAAAGGTTCAACTTGGGTTTGTTTTTGTTGTTTTGAGATAAGTCCTTACTGTGTAGCCTTAGATGGCCTAGAGCTTGCTATGTAGACCATTTAGAGAGAGAGCTGCCTGCCTCTCTTCTGAGAACTGGTATTAAAGGCATGTGCCACCATGCCCCACCTGAATATTTTTTTTAATAAACCACATTTTTAATGTTGACTGATGATTTCAGGCTATGATCCTTGAGCTACAGTTTTCTACCAAGGCATTCTTGTTTGTTTCCTGGGCTGGTTTGAAAGTATCTCTTGTAGCTCAGTCTGACCTTAAAGTTGCTATGTAGCTGAAGCTGGGGGTTTTGGTCTCCCAGATCCTCTTAGCTCCACTGTCTGAGTGCTTGGATCACAGGTGTGCACCACCTAGCCTGCTTCACTAAATACTTCTAAGCGTGATTCGGTATTAGAATTCTGGGGAACAACCCCTCTACCCTCTTAAAAACAATGCTTATCAAGTGCCTTAGAGAATTTCCTGGTTAATTGTTCTGGGATGGGCCCTAATCATGGGTGTTTTACAGCTCCCTGAGTAATTATGATGTGCTTTTCGTTTTCCAACCCCTTGTCTAGATCCATTCTTTGTTAGGGATTGCAAACTGATTATGTAAAATAGGGATAGGAGCCGCAGATAGGAGATTAGGAAACACTGCTTGGGCGTGAAAATGCCCATCCCCGAGAGCCCTGAATGGAGACTCTTAGTTTTGATAATTTGGACTCAGCTAAATTCACATGTACATATCATTTGGCTTTTGATTCATCTTTTTCTATAAACTCTAGCACTGTTCTTGGTAAGGAGGAGACACATTGGAACTTCTCTTTCCACGGTTCTGGACAGAACTGTAAAGAAACTCTTCCTTCCATCAGTTCTGTCTCTCAGTTTCTCAGTGGCAAACAACATGAACGCCAGCAACAGTTAGCACCCTGTTCTTCCTTCTGCGTTTAAATTAGCTTTCTACATTATCCCTCCACTTCCTGAAAAGTGCAGTGCAACAAGGAAGGGGTGCAGTAAGCCTGCAGACACTAAATTACTTAGTTGTCAAAAGGTGAGCTTGGTCTTAGAGGCAAAAATGCAGAGTAACTCATGGAAGGGATGCTAACAGTAACCTTAATGCTTGGGTGTAGATAACCACTTTCAAACCTCTTCCTTAGTTTCTACTGTTCCACACAGATATATATATATATATATATATATATATATATATATATATATATATATATATATATATATAGAGAGAGAGAGAGAGAGAGAGAGAGAGATGACCTACTGAATCCATTTAGTGTTGCTCATGTGTGCATATGTTTAGGGCTGACCAGCTGGGATTGGATAACAAGGGAGTGGAGGAAGCCCTGAGTGAACTGAGTGAATGTGTGCTGTTGACATGTACACAGCCATGTCATGGACCCCAGCCTCAGACCCAGACCCATGGGAAAAAGGCAAAGCATATGCCTTCCCACCCAGGGTCCCACTCAGAGGGGTGGCAAAGCCTGCCTGGGGAGTGTTGACAATGTGTGCAGAAGGTGTCCACCTTAGCACCTCACCTGCTCCCATTCAGAGACTGCTCCTGCTGACATTAGCTAGCCTTGCCTTCCTGTTTAATAGTGGCCCTGCCTCCTTATTCAGCTATGTGCAGTAGTCCTTTCTGTTCAACTCTCTAGAACAAAAGTGCTGAGCTTCTGGGATGTTGGGTTGGTCCATCAGATAGCCCAGTCCATCCAACTCCAGCTGTCTGTGTATGTGTGTGTATATTTGTGCTTTCTTCGTTCCCTTGCCACCACAGTCACGTCTGTCCCTGGATCCATGCAGGACACAGCAGATAACCTGTCATGTGACTGGCTGGGTGGACACAGCAGATAACCTGACATGTGACTGACTGGTCCCTGGAAAAAAACTGATTCTCCCTCCCTAAGCACCCGTTGATTGTAGCTCTTCCTCTAGGGGTGGGACCTTTTGAAATTTCCACCATCCAGGTGGTCACATGGACTGGTATTATCATTTGCAGCCCATGCCTAGGCAGCCATGCTGTTGAGACTTCACGTGTGTTGCTTCCCGGTCATATTTAGAAGGTACTGTCTAGCAGCAGGCATCCTGGTCATCTAACCCTTACAAAATCTTTCTGCTGCTTCTTAGATTTGCCTTAGCCTGAGATTTTGTGGATGTTTTACCTTTTTCCTGTCATTTGACTGAGTTTTTGATACACGGATGTTACAAAATGCTGTAACATTGTTTTTAGATTTCAGAGCTTCTTGTCTGTGCAGGAAAGATTTTTCTACTTCCCAAGTTACATATTCTTCTGCTCCCCCACCCCCACCCCAGTGCTGGGGCTGGAACCAGAGCTTCTTCCACATGAGGCAAAGGCTCACCTATTGAACTATATATCCCCAGCACCCTCCTAATTTTAAAGCATATCCAACTCATTTGGAACTGGTCATTCATAAGTTTCAGTTAGCCCTCATATATTGTGTATGACACATCCCATCACAGACAGAGATCAGAAGTGGCACAGTGCCTAGATCTAGTGAGAATGGTGCCAGGAGCGGGCAGAAATCTACATCCGCTGGGTCGCAGATCACTGAGAAGAGTAGCTAGAGTCCCGGCTAGAGGCACACTTCCGGCAGCTCCTCTGTGCACCAGGCCCTGTGCTTGAGCCTCGGGACTTGGAGGAGAAGGCAAAGGTGTGCTCTAAACCAACCATGAACTCTGCCCTTGAGGGAAGGACACCATATGCACTGCTGCGAAAAATCTGCAGGTGTCCTCGACCTTCCCGGGAAAGGGCTGGTCTCCATGGCCGCCACTCGGTGAGCATGATCAAATACTATCCCTTGTTCAGAACCTTAGCCAGATTCAAGTTTTATTAGGACTTAAAAAACATGAACTAGTACAAGTATGGCGCCTTCTCACCCTCTACTCCACACTTCTGTACTAACATGAGTCTGGTAAGTTCATGAGCCAGTATAGTCAATTTTTAACAAATGTTATTTGAATTTTTGTGTTGTGTAGTGTATGCACTGATACATAACAATATTTCTTTGTCTGTATATGTGGTACTGGAGTCAAATCCAGAGCTTTATACATACTGTATCCCAGTTACATCCCCATTTCCGATATAACAGCATTGCTGACTTGATTGCGTCATGTAGAATGGTTTTGTTTCTTTAGAAATGCGCGTCCCCTATTAATCCTTTTACTGCTGTCACCAGCAAACCCCCATCGCTTTACTACCTCTGTAGTTTGTCTTTTTGAGATTATCATAGGGTTGGAATTCAACTACAGTGCTTTACTTAGAGTGCCAAGTACCAAGCCCAGAGCCCAGTACGTGCCAGGCAAGAGCTCTACCATTGAACTAAGTCCCGACCCTTCAACTATAGGTTTTTAAAATATATATATTGGGCCGGGCGGTGGTGGCGCACGCCTTTAATCCCAGCACTCGGGAGGCAGAGGCAGGCGGATCTCTGTGAGTTCGAGACCAGCCTGGTCTACAGAGCTAGTTCCAGGACAGGCTCCAAAACCACAGAGAAACCCTGTCTCGAAAAACAAAAAAAAAAACAAAAAAACAAAACAAAACAAAACAAAAAACCACAGAGAAACCCTGTCTCGAAAAACCAAAAAAAAAAAAAATATATATATATATATATATATTGATTGATTGATTGATTTGTGTATAGAGGGAGTGTGGAGGTAAGAGGACAACTAGGAACAGGTTCCCTCCACCATGTGGATTCCAGGGGTCATACTCAGTTTGTCAGATGTAGTGGCAAGTGGCTTAACTTTAATGCTTTGTGTGTGTGCGCACATGCATGTGCACATGTGCCTGCAGCTGTATAAGGTTTGATGGCTTGTAGTTTCAACCAGTTACGATATAATCAGAACTGGGGGTATAGCTCAGTGTTAGAGTACCTGCACCATCTTAAACCACCAAACAAATCATTTTAGCCAGAGAATGAATAGGGGTCGAAGGGATAGCTCCACGGAGAACTCATGTTCAGCCAGTGTGGAGATCTAGGTTCAGTTCCCGCACCAAAATCAGTCAATCAGTCAACAAATCTCAGAGGAATGTGTTTTGGTGCAGTAATTTTTTAAAAATAACCCCCAGGTAATATTTCTGTTGCAGGTTGAAAGATGTCTATGGATGTGACCTTTCTTGGGACAGGAGCAGCATATCCATCCCCAACCCGGGGTGCCTCCGCTGTGGTTCTTCGGTGTGAGGGCGAGTGCTGGCTCTTTGACTGTGGGGAGGGAACACAGACTCAGCTTATGAAAAGCCAACTTAAAGCAGGTTAGTGTGCACCCAGCTTTGTTGGATTGTCTTTGGTTGTGTTTCATGTCTTGGCTCTCAGGGAACCTCTTGTTGTGTAACAGCCCTGAAGTAACATCCACTTAAGAGCTAGGGCTCTGTCTGGCAAGACTTGGAAGAGCATCCGGCATCCAGCAGTGCCTGCTGAATGTCATATATGCCTTTACTTGCTTCTCACTCATCCTGCAAGTGTTGAGAGAAGATTAATGAGCATGCAGGATAGTGAGAGACACAAGAGTTGTAGCAGATGAACCCTGCCCTAACAGAGGGCTTGTGGCCAAACTGGTCTCCTGCAGGAGATAGCATTATGGGAGAATGCAAAGGGCAGGCAGGCAGTCGATGGACAGACGAGGATGCTCCCTTGCTCTCATGGTAGCCATCTCAGACAAGTTTATCTATGAATTACCGAGAGAGGAAAACTCCCTGGCCTGGGGAGAATGGAAGTCCAGCTTGAGGGAATGGAGTAGAGAGCCCAGACCAGCACCTGGAGCAGAGGATTCCAGTGGTGAAAGCTCTCAGCCTGGAAACAGCAGACCTGGGTGTTAGGCCCAGTTGTATCTCTGGTTTGACCTTAGCAGAGCAGAGGGCTTAATCCGAACAGGGATACGAACTGCCTAAAAGAAATGCTATAAACCAGGTGTGTGGCACTTGCTTGGAATCCTAGAACTCAGGAGGTAGAGAGGATAGCCTGAGCTACACAGTGAGCCCTTGTCTCAGAAAAAAATTAAAGGAATTATATATATTAAGTAATTCATACCTTCCGTGGCTGCTTCCATCTCATCATTTAAATCTTTAAAAATAATTTCTAATATCTCATCAATTATCAGGTTTTCAACATTTAAATCTCTTCTCAAAGGCTATTTCCTCAGGGTTTCCTGAACCTCCTGGGTTAAGTACCTTCCTCCTACTCCAGTCATTCCTTTATTTTATAGACTTTATTAACTTCTTAGCATCATTAGTGTCTGGAACTATGCTATTTAAGTAGTTTTTGTGTTTGCACATTGATGTGGAGTTAGGTAGGTTTATTGACACTTGTGTGCTTGGTAAATGCATAACAGGTTCCTGTTCATGGTGAACAGGTGGACATTTAGGGTCCTACTCTTGAGGTCTTGATAAATCATAGTTGCCACAGGTCATCAGAGAGTGTGCACTTGGTCTTCAAAGAAACGTACTTCTAGTGTCCAGGAACCAGCAGCCATCAATCATGTAGATACAGGAAAAAAAGGGAGGTGTTTTTAAATACATGCAGCATGAAAAAGGAAGGACTAATTATGGTAGAATGTATGCTTAGTATGTGTACCACCGTGTTCCAGTCCCCATTATTGAAACCAAAACCAATAGAGCAGAAGAAATGAGTACTAGGTGATTCCTAAAAGCATTACAACAGCACAACGATACAAGTGATAACATTGTTCATGGGTCCATTTGCAAGGCCCTGGATTCAGCCCCAAACTAAAAAAATTAATTATATATTTATATGTGTGTGTGTGTGTGTGTGTGTGAGAGAGAGAGAGAGAGAGAGAGAGAGAGAGAGAGAGAGAGAGAGAGAGAGAGAAAGAGAGAGAGAGAGAGAGAACTGGCAATTGAGTGCTCTACCACTGAGCCATATCCTAGTACTTTTTATTTTGAGGTAAGAATTTGCTGTTACCCATTGACTGTCCTTGAATTCACTCAGTAGTCGGGAAGGCCTTGAACTTGTGGTCTTCCTGATTCAACTTTCCCAGTAGTTGGAACAGTAGGCTTGTGGTACCAGGTCTGGCTAGTGTGTGTGTGTGTGTGTGTGTGTGTGTGTGTGTGTGTGTGTGTGTGAGCTGGAGCTGAAGGGAGGAAGGGAAGGAAGAAAACCATGTTGTTGAGGCTGCTCTAGTAGCACATTCCTGTTAGCCCGGTACTTAGGTAGAAGCAGGAAGATTAGGAGTTCATGGTTATCCTCTGTTTTTGTAAAGCCTGAGCTACATGAGACCTTGTTTCAAAGGAACAAAACTTCTTAATTATAACATTTTTGAACACATATTTTTAATGAAGAAATTCAAATAAAACAAAACTAAAAGGTGTATGTAAATAAGAAAAGAAAAGCCCAAGTCTTCCTCACATAGACACCCCCAAAAACCTCTCTCTCTTTTCTTGGAGGCAGGGTTTCATGTAATCACGAGGCTTTGAGCTTGTTATGTAGCCCATGACTTTGACTATCAACCCTCCTGCCTTGTTTTTTTCCTGTGGTACTGGGGAGTGAACTCAGGACTTCATGAATGATAGACAAACACTCTCCCACAGTACCTACGTTCCTAGCTCCCACAGGAACATTCTACAAATACAGATGTGGTGATGGTGTCCATATGTATAGAAGTATGTGTAATTTGACTAATTGGAGCCGCACTTTACTCGACATTAACTACTTTTGATGTTTTTAGCTGAGCAGTGTATTTATCACATATTGTAGAACAGCAGATCTAATTGCACCGCCATGCTCACCTAAGGATGCGCAGTGTTCTGCCTCTCTGTGGGCAGCGTTCCCCCCACTTCCTTCTGCTTAGGGGAAGGGAATCGGGTGTGATCTTCACTCTTCATCTGTCCGCTTCCTCATACCTTTGATAACTGTGGTTGCCATTCCTTGTCTCTCAGAAATCACATTTCCCGAAAATGAAATGCCTGGCCTTGAAACTGATAACTGTGGGAAGCAGTTTTTCTCTTACTTTGTTTGCCGCGCTTGTTCTGGGTTCCCAGGCTGTTTTGTGTTCAGTGTTGACTTTGTTTTGCAATAGATAGTGAGAAGACCTAGAAAGCCTGATGTTGGCAGTTTTGAGGCCAACATGGGATCTGGATTCGGTAACTGCTGTAGTTCTTTTGTTTCTAGAGTCCTTGGGTCATATTAAGAGACAGCCTGGAAAGGGAAAATGGGAAATTTAAGGACTATCCTTTCATTTGAAGTTTTTTTTTTTAAAAAAAAAAAAGCGGTAAAATATGAAGGCTAAAAGGGGCCCAGGAGTATAGCTCAGTGAGCACTCGCTAAGTATGTGTGTGGCACCCTAGATTCAAGCCCCAGCACCATACAAAATAGCTCTGAGCCAGCTATTGTTCTAGGCCACTGCAGCCTAGGCAGCCTAGGCGTAGTCCTTCTGGGAAGTCTTGCTTTGAGAGCATTTGCTGTCAGAACAAATCACAGTGTGATAAACTGTTCCTGTTCTTTTATGGTATCAATAAACTGCTCCTGTACTTTTATGGTATCACATACTTCAGATAGGTGGCCCTTGAGCCTGTTCTACTGGAAATATGCTGTTTGTGATTGTTACTTTCAAAATGCCCATGGTACATCTCAGAAAATGCTGATGTGGCATCCTGCCATTTACCAGCAGTAAATTCAGTTTACCATTAGCTAAATCAAGTTATGACTAAGCCAGTGTGCACTGACAAAGCTGTTGTGTAGATTCAGACTGGAAACAGGAGCTGGGCCCATGTGCTCGTGTAGTATGATCAGAGATCTGCCTTCAGTCTGCAGCCTGGCATTTGGTGTTCATGGCCCGCCTCTTCTCTCACCTGTTCCTTTTCTAGTTACCGTACTCTTCCTCCTTCTTCTTTCTTCCTCAGGCCTTGTCCTCTTTGTCCTTCCTCCACATCCTCACTGGGACACATAGTTCAGTCTTCATTGGTGACCCTATCCAGGAAGGAGACCTTAAAAGGCAGTTTTGGGGTTAGGCCTGATGCAGTCAGTTAGAACCGTAGAAAATTCCACTTGTCTGTCAGTACGTCTCAGAGGACTGACAGCGGACAGTGTAGCTGAAAGATACTTTGACACTTGAGGCCTAGTTATCTTGATGAATGTTTTTTTTTCTAAAGTGAACAGTTGACCTACAAGTGTTTTGTTTTTGAGATTTATTTATTTATTTCATATACAACATTCTGCCTCCATGTATGTTTGCACACCAGAAGAGGGCAACAGATCTCATTATAGATGGTGTGAGCCACAATGTGGTTACTGAGAATTGAACTCAGGACCTCTGAAAGGGCAGTCAGTGCTCCTTACCTCTGAGCCATCTCTCCAGACCTCTTGATGAACTTTTATATTTCACTTTGGAAAATGAGGATATGTAGGAAAACACTTGGAAAGCTGTAAAGCATTATAATTTGAATATTTTCATAGAAAAAAAATAATATCCTGTTTAAACCATCTGGTGGAACTGGGCCTGGTAGTTTACACCTATAATTCTATCACTTGGGAGGCTAAGGCAGGAGAATTGCCACAAGTTTAAGGCTGCCTGCATTACATGGTGAGTTCCAGGTTAGCATTGGCTACAGAGTGAGATCTTTTTTTTTTTTTTTTTTGGTTTTTCGAGACAGGGTTTCTCTGTGGTTTTGGAGCCTGTCCTGGAACTAGCTCTTGTAGACCAGGCTGGTCTCGAACTCACAGAGATCCGCCTGCCTCTGCCTCCCAAGTGCTGGGATTAAAGGCGTGCGCCACCACCGCCCGGCCAGAGTGAGATCTTGTCTCAGAAAGCAACCAAGTAGTGCTGGGTAGATGTCTCAAGGGTAAGAGTGCTTGCTGTCCAGCTCGAGGTCCTGAGTTCAAATCCCCACATCTGTGTAAAGAGCTGGGCATGTCTGGTGCCTTTAACCCCAGCATTAGTGGGTAGTCAGGGAAGCAGAGCCTGGGAACTCACTGATCATCCAGCCTGGTCAAAATGGTGAGCTTCTGGTTTGTAAGAGAGCCTGTCTTAAGATGAAAGTAGGGAGCAGTAGAAGAAGTCACCCAAACACCTCCTCTGATCTCTACGTGCATGTATAGCTACCTATTCATGTGCACATACTACACACACAACACCACATGCACACCCCACAAACGTACAGAAAACATACACCAACTAACAAGACCATAGAGCATAATAAAACCTATCTCTCTTTTTTTCTGGAGTCACGCAGCAAAATGAAAGGAATGAGTAAGTGGATAGTAACATACGGACGTCCAGTTTCAGCTTACTGCTTTTTACGTAAGTTCTTAGGCTTGTTTTAAACTGCTTTGTCTGTGGAACTGAGGGTGTTCCTTAGTGGCAGCGCAGTGGCAGAGCAACTGCTCTGTGTGCACAAGGCTAACATCCAGCATCACACTAAGGGCTGGGGATGTTGAGTCAAATAGTTTTGTTTTGGTTTTTATTTTTGAAAATTATCCTAATACTTTTCTCTGTCTCAATCAAAAGGGAGAATTACCAAGATCTTCATCACACATCTTCATGGGGACCACTTCTTCGGCCTCCCGGGCCTTCTCTGCACTATCAGCCTGCAGAGTGGCTCTGTGGTCACACGGCAGCCTATTGAGATCTACGGCCCTGTAGGGCTTCGGGACTTCATCTGGAGAACCATGGAGCTCTCCCACACAGAGCTGGTTTTTCCTTATGTGGTCCATGAGATAGTGCCTACAGCTGATCAGTGTCCTGTGGAAGAACTAAAAGGATTTTCACATGTGAACGAAGCAGACGGCCCTCCCAAAGGACAGGGACGAACTATCTTGTTAGACACAGAAGAAAACTCCTACTGTCTGGTTGATGACGAGCAGTTTGTTGTAAAAGCATTTCGTCTCTTTCACAGAATTCCATCCTTTGGTTTTTCAATTGTGGAAAAGAAACGTGCAGGTAAACTCAATGCACAGAAGCTGAAAGACCTCGGTAAGTATGCCTTTCCTTCTTTATCTGAGCTGTCTTACCGGAAGCCACTGGGAGTGCCAGGGTAGCCTCTTTCCTGTGTGGTCACAGTAAGCACTCACTTCCTTTGCCCAAAATTTGCTTATTAAGGAAAATCTTTGGTGTCTAAAGATACTATTCAGAACAAAACTAGAATATTTAATATATATGAATCTTTTCTCGTTAGTTTCCTGGATTCACATTCTTTTTTCTTCCTTTTTTGCTGCATTGGGGATTGAATCTAAGACACAACCTAAACAAGCACTGAGCTCTATCTCCAACTTGTTTATTATTTTTTACCTGAGCCAGGGTTTCACTAAGTTGCTCATGGTGGCTTTGAATGTGAGATCATTCTGAGAAGCTGGGATACAGCCTGTATGACCAGGCCCAGCTCTGACTTGGTTGGCAAGGTGGCTTGAATTGGGCTGGTAAGTCCATGATTTATCTTTATTTCCTTTTTGTTTTATTTTGGTCGTGCTAGGGTTCAAGCCCATGTGCTCTGCCACTAACCTACACTTGAAATCTTTATGTTTTATTTTTGAAGTTGTATTTTCGTTTTTTAAATCTGTTTCTATTTTTATTCTTGTTTGATACAGGATTTTCACTCTGTAGCCCAGCCTGGCCTACAACTCACTATATAGCTCAAATTCAAACTCATGATCCTCCAGCCTCTGCCTCAAGATTGTTTGGAATTGGAAGTGTGCACAGTCCTCAGGTATGTTTTTGATGACATCTTTGTGTGAGGTGTGTGAGCTGTGTGTGTGTGTGCTCTCATCCATGCATGTGCATGCAGAGGTCAGAGGTCAACATGAAGAGTTCTCAATTACTGTCCACCTTTTTGATGCAGGCTCTCTCATTGCACCTAGAGCTCATTATTTTGCCTAGATTGGCTACCCAGCGAGACCCTGGTGCTAAGGTTGCAGCTGGCTTTTACATGGGTGCTGGGATCTGAGCTCAGGTCCTCCATGCACTTTACCTACTGAGGCATCTCCTTGGCCCTTCAGTGCCATCTTTAGTGCAAGGATTTTTGCCATGGGCCTTTTCAACAGCAGCCAACTACCTCAAGACTTCCTTTCTGTCTACCTTGCCTACTTATTCCATCCTGACTGAATTAATTTGACATTCAGGACACTGCACCTTAACTCGTTCTACATATACTATAGTCACCATAGTGGGAAGGAAATACACAAAGACGGGAGAAGGGCCTTGAAGAAGTTGTCTTTTCTCCATGTGAGGCCATGATGCACAAGAAGTGGAGGTCAGGTCCACCCTGTGCCCAGCCATACCACTACACCTGGCATGACATGGATATTCCTGTTGAAAGAACAATAGTGATTCATCTAAATTTTAGTTACCTTCCCCAACTGAAATAATATACTAGATAACAAGGAAAGTGATGCAGTCAGAGGTATTCTTGTCATGTAAATTCTGTGTAAATAGTTATATTTGGAAACTTTAAACATCACTGTTGGAAATATTGACCATATATTTGCAAGTGTTATCCTCTGTGTTAGTCTATATTAAATAACACTGAAGCTTGAAATCTGGAACTACTATCATCTACCAAGAAGATTAACCATGTATGATTGCCTGAAATACCCCATTACCTTATTTTTTGTGGTTTTGCTTGGTGTGTGTATGTGCATGTGTGTTTGCCGTGGTGTGCAGGCAGGGGTCAGAGGATAACTTTTGGGAGTCGATTCTCTCCTTCCACCGTGTGGGTCTCAGGAAACAAGCTGAGGTCATTAGGCTTGGCTGCTAAGGCCCCTGGCTCAAACTTAGGACCCAGTAGTCCTTTCTACCAGGTCTCTTATTCAGTTAGTCTGTTTGTAGATACTCATTCTGACTGGAGATATTGACTATATGATTATTTAGATGTACTCTTTGATGTTGTAGTAAATAAAGGATCCCCAAACTGTTATTCTCATGCAAAGCAGAAAATCAAAGCTGGTATCTCAAGTATAGTAAGGCCTAAGTGATACTTTAGAGCTTAAAAGTCAGCTCACACGTGTGCTAGGAAAAGCGTAAAGCCATTGTTAATAGCAACACTGAACTTTTAAAATGTTTAAATATCCCAGTTGTAGGAAAGCCTCTCTTGCAGTTTTGGAAATGATCAGATGTCTTTAACTTTTAAATTTTATGTGTATGGATGTTTTGTGTGCATTATGTATGTACCATATACCTGTCTGTCATCCTCAGAGGCCCTGGTACTGAAGGTACAGATATTTGTGAACTGTCATGTGGGTGCTAGGAATTGATTTCAGGTCCTTTGGAAGGACAACAAATGCTCTTAACTGCTGAGTTAAGACCCCTGGATGCTTTTGCTATTTGCTGTTTGCTGTGCTGTTAAAGTTGTTTCTTTACAAATCATAATTCCATGTCCTTGATGTAATGTTATCTGTTTCTGCATCATCAGGTGTGCCCCCAGGTCCTGCCTATGGGAAGCTGAAAAATGGAATTTCAGTTGTTTTGGATAATGGAGTTACAATTTCTCCCCAAGATGTCTTAAAAAAGCCTATGGTTGGAAGAAAAATCTGCATATTGGGTGACTGTTGCGGGGTTGTGGGTGATGGAGGAGTGAAGCTGTGCTTTGAAGCAGACCTGTTGATCCACGAGGCAACTCTGGATGATTCTCAGATGGACAAAGCAAAAGAGCATGGCCACAGCACACCCCAGATGGCAGCGACATTTGCGAAGCTGTGCCGTGCAAAGAGGCTGGTCCTGACTCACTTCAGCCAGCGGTACAAACCGATTGCTTTGGCTAGAGAAGGAGAGACAGATGGAATTGCAGAGCTGAAAAGGCAAGCTGAGTCAGTGTTAGATCTCCAAGAAGTGACGCTGGCGGAAGACTTTATGGTGATTGGCATTCCCATCAAGAAATGAGAGCGGTGCTCTGGAAGGCAGACATGGACGTGCTGTGGCTGGTTCCCAGACCTGCACTGCAGGCTTTTATTGTTGGTCGTGAGTGATTTTTTTTCTTTATGTTTTGGATTTTTTTCCTTAAAATTATTTTGTCCCTAATAATCCTTAAGATGGAGCTGGATTGCTGAGCTGACTCAGTAGTGAGAGGGAACAATAAATCATTTTTAAATGATAAAAAATACCCAGCATCCTTCTTAAAGTGCAGATGGGATAAAGTCATAGATTTTTCAGGGGTATTGCTCTCTCACCACAGATAGAAGCCAGTACTCCACGCAGTGTTGGAGTTAGCTCTGCCCAGCTTAACTGCCATTATTGGCAAAGTGTCTAGGACTGGGTCCTCTTGACTACAAAATATTTTGTCAGTTTGTATAGAATTTGTCCTAACATGGAAATAAACGTAGAGGCCATATTGATGGTAACATGGTGGGAGTTCACTGGAATAGTCAGAGCAGCTGGGACTAGCGTTTAGCTTAACATTTTATTCAACATCCCAGTTTCTTTCAACACATGGTCCTGGGTTGTCGCAGTGACTGAGGAAGATGGTGGCTCCACGGTAGCTCAGTTAGTGGGGGTCAGGAATGCTGTGTGTTATGCACAGTTCTGCATAACAATTACCTTGATATTCTAGGCCTGTTCAGAGACACAAAACTTTACTCCCAATGTGAATATACTTTGCCAAAATTGGTGATGTAATGGATTGATTTAATAGACAAGCTGAATCTCCGAATAGATGATAAAGGATGAGTATGATCGAATGAGAATACCACATCAAGTATTATTGGAAAAAAATGAGTCATCGAGTGAAGCTTGTAACTGTGGGGAGAAGTATCCACAAATCCCCCACCCAGGGAGAGGATCTCCTTCCGGGCCAGCGGCCCTGGAGCTGGGCTGTGAGCTGAATGTGCAGGAGGATCCATGGACGAAGTCAGGAGTCAGAGTGGACCCTGCCGCTGCATCACTGAGCTGCCTAGGTGACTCTGGAAGACATGAGTGCTGGACTAGCCTCGGAGAAAAAGGCCGTCTTTTTTCTAAGTGCTTAAATTGAGGGTATATATATAGAGATATTTTATAGATTCTTATACATATGTTTGCGTATGTGCATAGTTTATTCATGCATATTTTTACGTGAAGGCTGGTCTCCCTCCACTATTTTCTTAAATAAAGATATTTTATTGGACAAATAAAAACTAGGAGTTATTATCAAAAAATCCTCTGTAAGAAACTCTGAGGCATTATTTTTGGCAGAATAAAAATAATGAAA
Organism: Chionomys nivalis; assembly: GCF_950005125.1. Classification (NCBI taxonomy): domain Eukaryota; kingdom Metazoa; phylum Chordata; class Mammalia; order Rodentia; family Cricetidae; genus Chionomys; species Chionomys nivalis. Next base: position 13,294,295 of record NC_080099.1, read on the forward strand.
GCCATAAAGGGGCAAGTAGCTGAGTGATGTAGAGAAACACTGACTGTAGGGCTTCAAAATAAAGCGCTGGCTAACAGACAAGTCTTTAACTACTCTTCTCATGAGCATTTTCTGTAGCATCAAGTGGTCTCTGAAAGTGTGAGCTTAGTGATTTTATTTCATTTTAGAGTTGTGTCTTGGAGCACTGAGATTGTTTTCTGTTAGTAGAAATAAAGCTGACATGGGGTCTTTATGTATCTCCAAGTCATTCCTTCTTTCTAGTTGATCTCTCTGTTGGGTATGGTGGCACAAGCCTGTTTCGTTTGCATTTGTGAGGGTAAGGCAGGAGAATCAAAATCCAGGAGAGCCTGGCTTACATAGTAAGACTTTAATCTAAAAAAAATTTAAAAAGAAAAGAAAGAAAGAAAAAGGACAGAAATACATCTGACTTATAACATGTATTTTCATATTCATTCATGTTCCTAAGCCCACACAGGAGTGGCCTGTTTTATTAGTCTATTGAAAATACAACTCCATCAATTTAAAAACCCTCTCTCAAGTCCCACCCTCTTCCTGTCTTCTCTCTCCTTTTTAAACAAGTCTCACTGTGTCCTCCTGCTTGAGAGCTGGCGTTATTAAGTATGAATTTGTAATCTGATCATAATGTTTTGAATATTTCTTTACTAAGGTTTGTAATTTTTAGGCTGCGAGTGTAGCTTGGTAGTTAGAACACTTGCATAGAATGTCTGAGGCACTGGGTTTGATTCTGTAGTATAAAAAGGAAAGAAGATTTTTGCCACCTAGTGCAGATATCATTATTATGCCTTTAAGTTAATACATATAATTAAACTCTTATTTTATGTATATTCTGATGCCAGCTTTAAATTTTGCTACTTTTCCCTTTATTAGTGAAATATAAATCCTTCAGTGTGTTTGTCACAGATAGACAGGGGTGACTCTTTCATCTTACAGAGGTGTGTGTTCATAGTGAAGTGTACGAGATCTGTCCTTACTGGCAGATTTGAGGGCTGATGAACTAAGGAAGTAATCAGTGGGAGCATTGCCATCCCATCTTTCTCTTTCTTTTTTTTTCCTTTGAGATGGGGTCTTATGTAGCCCAGGCTAACCTTGAACTTGCTATGTAGCCAAGGATGACCTTGAGCTTCTGATGTTCCTGCTTCCACCTTGAGAATGCAGGGGTAACAGTCAGATGCCATCATACCAGGCTTGTGTGGTACTGGGGATCAAACCCAGGACTTGGTGTCTGCAAAGCAAATACCCTACAAACGGAGCTACATCCCAAAGCCCAAATACATGGAGTTTTTGTTTATTTTGTTCTTTTAGGGGGATATTAAAAGGAAGCACTGGTTGTGACTTTGAGTATTCTCTCTTGACAGAGAAGAGCTAAGTTTAAGGAAGTGCTATGAGTTTATAGTGTGTGATTTTTCTTCTCTTTCTTCAGTGTACAAAAGTGAAAAACAACCATTTAAGGATATCATGTTTTAAAAAGCAAGAAAAGTGTCTGCAAATATAGCTTGGGTAGAAAGTGGTTAGCCTGAATAAGGTATTGGGTTTGATTCCCAGTGCCCCCACTTGACCACCTCCCTGAAGAAAAACAAGGGGGTAGGGGAGGGAATATAAATGGTTAAAAGTATAAGAATTATGAAAATGTGATAAATACACTGTTTTGTATAATTAGTATATGCTAATAACTTTCTAAGTAGAGAAAGCCGCCGTGGCAGAGGGGCAGGAAGTCTGGGGAGCAAAGACCACTTTTGTTGGTGACTTTTGAGTCACCGGTACGAAGGATGTTGTGGCTGTTTGTATGTATATATCCATTTAGTATAGCATTGAATCACAGCACCCATAGGGATAAACCACTTCTCTGAATAATTAGCCGTCCCCACACGGTACTCCAGAGCTGACAGTTCAGCTCCAGTCCTTGTAATGTTCCTGTTTGTCATCTGTACTGTAGCTAGAGTGGTTTTTCCCCCAAAATGTAAAGTTTTGCCATCTCTCCCTAACGTGAAACTTCGTAGTGGTCTGGTTCACTCATCTCTCTCTAACTTAATCTCACTTCTCAGTGCTACTCAAGTTTGCAGCCCCAGCCATGTGGGCCTCCTCTCCGTCCTCCACCAAGGCTTCTGGTGTTCCAGAGCCTTCCTGTGGCCTGCTTCCTTCACCTGAAATGTCGTTGCCGACCCCAAATCAACCTAGAGAACCTGCAGGCCACAGCTCTGCAGCCTCATGGACTTGGCCTGCCCAGCTCCCGCTAGGTGGTGTGTGTGTTTTTCCCAGCGCCTACCCCATCTTGCCGCGCTTGTCACTCAAAGCTTCGCTTCGCCTCTGTATGTGATGTTTCTCTCACACCAGCTCTGTAAGCCACACAAGGGCAGAGCTCTGTCTGCTTCTGTTCCCCTTTATGACTGACCAACTCAGTGCCGAGAACATCATAGGCACCCAATAAATAGTGTTGACTGGATCAAGTGTTCTTGTCCTCTTACTTTGTTAGTGTTTAGCACTGTGTTATCCGATGGATTTTTCCCCCTGATCCGTGTTAAACACAATGCACAAACCAAGTCTCCGACACGGAGGAGGAGGAACAGAACTCTTGCTTGGTGTTAGTGGGCAAATCCTTACAAATAATATTCTGAAACTTTAGTTTGGTGTTTTAAGATATGCAGGCAAAACCCTAGAGTGGGGGAAAAGTTTAGAGAAAGATTTTCTCTACTTAAGTTGGGTACCAGCTTTGGCTGTGTAAGGGTGTTGGAGCAAAGCAAGAAAGGAGCAGGGAGGTTGAGCCTTGGGCAGTAGTCTGGAGATTTACACGTGTAGAAAATGGCGTGGGAACCTTCTTCAACTTTTTTTTATGTTTTTTCAAGACAAGGTTTCTCTAGCTCTCCAAGAACTTGCTTTGTAGACCAGGCTGACCTTGAACTCACAGAGACCTGCCAGCCTCTGCCTCCCGAGTGCTGAGATTAAAGGTGTGCGCCACCCCTGCCCTGCTTTATTCAACTTTTTTTTTCTAAAGGAAATAAGAAAATAGTTTATTCTGAGCCAATTAAGAGAAGCTGTGACCTGATGCTGATACAGGTTACCTTGAATGATGTTTTTTATTACTGGCCTTGTTGCCCGGAAGTGAGTTCCTGCTTAGTCCTAAACATGGAGGTCTGCGAGGTCCATGATTAGAGGAGTCTTTCTGTGCTGTGTGCTAAACAGCACTAATGGAGAACAAGGCCTGAATCCTATGACAGTCTCCTGTGGGAAGGGGGACAGCAGCAGGCAGACAGCGGACAACCCCTCATGGGGAACGGTTCCAGACGCTGTAGTCAGAGGTGACCACAGAACCGCCTCCAAGAAATGACCAGAAGCCTAGGAGACTCAGACTTGTACAGAGCCATTTTCAGTCACATCTAAAGGACAAGGTGACTCTAATTGACACCTAGATTCAGATATTTCTGTGTTCTTGATGCATTCTGAGGGTTGGATAAGGCTGTCCTTATTATCCTGATTAATAAGGAAGTTGGGGTGCCTAAGTTTACCCAAAGCAAAAAAAAAAAAAAAAAAAAAAAAAAATTCTACCCTTAAATAAAGCTAGCTGAAAAGCCCTGCTCAGATGTCAGCCTGCTAATTATATACTCAGCAGACATGGCAGGTACAAAGATTAAATTCACCCACGGGGAAAAAAAAAAGTGTAAGGGAAGAGCGAGGGATCAGGTTTTTCAGCAGTATAAATCTCCGTAGCTGCCAGGGCTGTTCAGACAGCACAAGCAGAACTAAGCATTTAGTTCTGTGTCACCCAGCGAAACAAGGTCATCGTGTCCAGGTTTTCTACATTGTTGTGACTTCCAGAGATGATGAGTTAGTCTGATTCTCTCTCTTTCCCATGTCTGGATTGGAACTGACCTTCTCAACGTCCAGGTCTGGGCCAGCAATCCAAGGGCTAACCCTCGCCACCTCAGGACTTTGCCACACAGCGAGCAGGACTAAAACACAGTCCCTTTCTCCCGCGCACGCCTAGCCTGTGAGGCAGCGTCGCCTAGGACAACAGTCTTGGAACTAGCTGACTTTCCTGAGATGTGTGGGCTACTTTTCTATGGAACACTTCTAGCATTTGGTCTTCCTGAAACCTAGGAGAACCAGTGTCACGCTGGTGCCCCAGGGTGATGTCAGGATGAAGACCCTCCAATATATAGCCCATCAGTAATTGGCCTTTTATTGGCTAAGTACTATATGGATATACTTCATTTATTTATCCATTCTTCAGTAGATTGGATAGATTATTTTAAAATATTTTCTATAAAATACCTATATTAGGAATATGAAAGGAGATATTGGTACACATGATATCAGCATTAATATGATAAAATATTGTCATAAATAGTGTTAATATTAGGTGAAACTACTAAAGCAACTTTTTAAGAAAGCAAAACCTAGGAGCTGAGCATGGTAGAGCATCTCTGCCCTTCTGGCACTTAAGAAGCAGAAGCAGGCCATCTTGGGCTGCACAGTCAAATCCAGTCTCAAAAAACAAAACAAAACCAAAACTCAAACAAACCATCAACAAAAAGGACCAAAACAAACTCCTCCCCTCCTCAACTGTTAGACAGATATGATTTTGTTTGCCTACAGTCTCAGTGCTTGGGGAAGATCTGGAACCCGGGAGTTTAAGGCTACCTATGCCAACATAGTGAGACCCTGTCTCAAAGATTACAAAGGAGAGAGAGAGAGAGAGAGAGAGAGAGAGAGAGAGAGAGAGAGAGAGAGAGAGAGAGAGAGAGAGAACAACCTAAAACACAGTTTGCCAGAACTTATATAATACTTTTGAAAATAGTTGAAGATACGTAGTATGAACTTTTCAGAGCATTCTTAAGACCATTATTTTTAAAAAGTTTAATTTATGGCTAAAAATTTTGCACTTTTTCCCTGGTTTCCATTAGTGAACTATTCTACAGAAACACACCTTCCTTCCACAGACACTTCTAGAAGGCTGAGAAAAGCGAGTTTGTCCCAGCCTTTTATGAGGCCAGTATAATCTAGATGATGTCGAAATAGAAGGACAGAAAAAGAACTGACAGTTACATGCTAATCTCTCCCATAAAACCCTGAAGAAAGTAATTAGCTAATTGAATCCAGTGACATATATTACAAAAGACATCTTTATGAGGGAAGTTCATTCCAGGAATGCAAAGCTTGTTAGCATTGGAAAAAGCATTGGTATTCACATCAACAAGAATGGGAGAAGAGAGGTAAGATGATCTCCCAGACAGAGACATTTTTATATAAAACTTAACGTTCTTTTATAATAATAAGAATTCTGATCATATTAAGACAAAGAGATGCCTTTATTCTAACAAGTAATATCTAAAAAATACAGTAAATATTATACCTAGTAATATTTTTGTAATAAAAGTTTTGTCTCTAAGAAACATTTAATAATGTCCACTTAGTACCATATTAATAGTATAGGTTTTTTTGTTTATTGTTTCTTTTCTTTTTTTTGGCTCAGGTTTATTATGACAAAGATAGGTTCCCACCTCACCTCTGGGCAGGGAGCTCTTGTACCTTTCCTTGGAAACCCCATTTAGAGAGTCACACACAACCCCACTCCCCATGCTCAAGTCCTAGGAACCTCCTGAGAAAGAAGGACAGACAAGCAGGGTCTTCTGCTCACAGGCACCACCAGAGAGCACCTGAACTCTTGCTGAAGGAATGTATGGGGCGACAGCTTAGACCGACCTGAGGGATGAGAGATGCTCTCACAGATCTTTTCTGCAAGCATAGGACCCAGCTGCTACTCCAAGGAGACACTGCTTACTCCATGAACCCGCTGTTGAAAGGAATTGTTTTGGTCTATGCTTTTGTTGATGGTTTTGTTTGGTGTGCACCAGGGTCTCGCAGTCCATGCTCTGTGGCCTGAGAGGCCAGGCTGTGCAGTGGTACCAGCAGTGACTGCAATTTATGCTCCAACACGTCAACCTGGGACTGCTGCCTGTGCGCCTGCTCCCTCACAGCCTATCTGCTCCTGCTGTGGGGTTTGGAGCCACTAGTGAGGTCCTCCCTCCTTGAGCAAACAGAGCATCCCATCTGGAGATGGGCTTTGCCTCTCCCAACTCTGGCACCACTGCCCACAGTATTGACAAAGCGCTGGGAACCACTGGCCTCTTCAATACTGCATTCATCCACATCTGTGTGGCAAGTGTCTCCCTGCCATCACACAAGGCAGCAGCAGCAGCCTAGGAGGATGCAACTCCCTCTGTTTGCACATGGAGGCTGGCATGTTGCAGCTCTACAGAGCCCCGGGGAGCCCTCTGGTCCTCTTCCAACCGGAGCAGCAGCTATAGCAAGGCCTGGTGGGAGTCGGCCCAGGGCTGTGGGGATGAGAGCCTGGTAGATGGTCCAGCGTGTGCCACAGGTTCAGTGTCTATCGCAAGTGATGAGGAAAGGCTGGTATAAACTTGCACAAAGGACTCTGAGACAGGGCCTCCAGAAAACCCCACGGCACACACTCTGCCCCTGGGCCTGTAGATATGCGCAGTACCGCCTACTGTCAACCCTAGAAACCATGGCACAAACAGCTCTCAGGAGCCCCACGTGGTTCGCGTCTCTAAGTGGGGTAGCTTTCTTCTTTTGGTGGCTGCGTGGTCCTGGGTGCACACCATAATATGTTTCCTTAAATGATACAGCAGTACAATAAAGCAAAACAAACCAACAAATAAGTGAAAATTAAAAAGAAAGAGATAAAATGGTCTTTGTTAGCAGGTGATATAATTACATGGGTAGGAAGTACAAAAGAATTAAACAGATAACCGGGAAGGATTAATAAATTAACTTAGCCAGGTTGATGAACATAGTTAACATAGTAGAAAACAAAGCTTATTTATAATGTACAGGGGAAAGCCCCTTTGCAACAGCCGTGACTTAGAGTGGAAAGTGATGCCTGCATTTACAAAAGCTTTCAGAGGGTATATGAACAAAAACCTGAAGGGTCACCCGTACAGTAGATGAAATCATAGGCTCTGACACAAGGATGTGGCTGTGAAGAAATTACTTCATCTCTCCTGGGGCTCCGCTCCTTTGTCTGTCAGTGTGGGGCAGCAGCAGGGTTCCAATGAGTGTGTTGTCACATCGACTGAATGGCAAGTGCTTAGGACAGGAAGTGCTGCACACAGGTCTAACATCGTCACCTTGGAGCCTGGGGTATTATCCGGTCATTCTCGGGGAGTTCTGGAAGCTGCCTTGGAGAATTCCACTGGCCTGGAGTATGGGGGAGACAGCACCTACAACCCCACAGCTGGGGAGGTAGGTGAAGGACATATTGCTTCCCGTCGGTGTTGATGTCCCCAGCCACATGCGGCTACTGAGTGCCTGAGCTACAGCTGGCCCATACCGACAATACTCACTGGGTTTCGAAGACATTATGAAAATAACATGATGTTGTGGGGAGCTGCGGGCTGCGTTCCTGCCACCCCGGGCTCCCGGCCGCCTGGCTAGCTTATGCCCCGAAATAACAACACACAAATTGTATTCATATAAACACTGCTTGGCCCATTAGCTCTAGCCCTTACTGGCTAATTCTCATATCCTGATCAACCCATCTCTAATTATCTGTGTAGCACCAGTCTTACCAGGAAAGATTCAGCATGTCTGACCTGGCGGCTTGCTTCATTGCGTCTGGCTCTGAGAGGAGCTGCCCTGCATCTGAGCTCACTTCCTCTTCCTCCCAGCATTCTGTTCTGTTTACTCCACCCACCTAAGGGATAACCTATCAAATGGGCCAAGGCAGTTTGTTTATTGACAAATGACCTTCCTCCATCAACATGATTCAATTTTTATATTGACTATATGTTAAAATGGTATTTTAGCCATATTAGGTTATGTTATAGTATTGATATTGGCTTTGGGCTTAGGAAGATGGTTCAGTGGGTACGGATGTTTGCTGCCCTCCAGCACCTGTGTAAAAGACAGGCCGTCTGCTGGAGGCAGAGACAAGTAGATCCTGGGAGTTCTCTGACCAGTGGGAATGGTGAGCTTCTCGAATTCACTGAGACACCGTCTCAACGAATAAGGTGTAAAGTGACAGAGGAGGAAGACACTTGATGTCCTCCTCTGGCTTCCTCATGAGTGCAGGATGCATGCATTCAAACACACACACAAACACACACGCTATTGAGTTCACTTGTGTTTGTGTGTTTGTATAGTTTTGTGTATTTGGGGCAGGGTCTCACTATGGATGCTGGGCTTGTCTTAAACTTGCAATTATCGTGCCTCGGCCTCCCAAGTGTTTGGATTATTGGGTACTATGCCCAGCTTTTTAGGCGCTAGTGTATCTACAAGAAAATTCACAATTACCATTTGAATCTCAATAGGACAGTGCTGCTTTACACCATATAGATGAGAATGGAGTCCTTGAAAGACATGGTTCAGGTCATGTCCTACTCTGCTTAGAATTCTCCACTGATACACACTGCACTCACCAGAAACAATCTTGACTAGATCTTGCGTGAGTGATCAAACTCATGCCTCCCCCATCTACAACCAATACAGACTGTAATGAACTTGAGCAAATTAATAAGTCACAAATAGTTTTCTGGACTCTTCAAAATTTAGGTTCTGGTCTTCTGATATATCTTAAGGCAACCAACCAGACATCCTGATGGAGAAACAAGTTTTCTCATCTCAATAATGCTCTCATGAGCCTTGACTCAGTCTCTGGTAGCTCCTGAAGCTTCCTTGAATTTGCCTGCTTGGACCTCACTGTCTATAGCTACTTCTCCCTTTCCTTACACGCATGGGGTACTAGAGCTTGAATCTAGAACCTCCTGAATGTGCACTACCACTAGGCAACACCTCCATCCCTAGTCCCTTTCCCCTCCCTGCTCTTCTCAGCAGCAAGCAGGATACAAGCAGACACTTTAGAGTTTTCCATTGTCCCTTTCCTGGACTAAAACATTCAAGGACTGGTGAGATGGCTCAACGGATAAAGAAGTGAAGTGTGTCCAGCTTGAGAATCTGATTTTGATATCTGAGACCCACATGGCAGAAGGCAGAGAAAAGTCATCAACAATCTTACCTGTGAACTGAGAGCTACAGTAATGAGCGGCTAATCAAGAAGTGCCCACCAGTGCAATAGCGGCATAGCTGATGTGGGGCTCACCAACAACTTCATGGTTGAATCTGAGGCCTGCTCCACAGGGAGAAACTCATACCTGGTTTTGAAAACCTAGTTGAAAGCCCTTGACTAGAAAAATCACAGGCCCTAGTGGGGCAAGATGGATAATCTATTACTATTGCTTTATAAATGGACATGTTGTCAAGCTACCTTCTAAATACTTGTGTTTATATTCATAGATTAGTGCTGTGCTCAACTCTTATAAGAGAAGATTCTTGTTGCAATGGGCATAGTAGTTAATGCAGAAACACATAGATTGGCAAATTGAGAATAAGTGATGGCACAGTGTTTGGTCCTAAATGGGACATATACATCATCACCTCTGAGGCTTGGGGAATGTGGAAAGAAGAAGGAGAGAAGAACGTAATAGCTAGAGGACAAAGGGGTAAACTGCAACAATATGTCTTCTGGATATGACATGTTCCTCATATTCATGAAGTCACTACAGCTGTCAGTAGTTATACAAGACCTGCACAAGATTGGCTCCCTAGGGGGCTATTGAACGTTAGTGTTGCTGTGGGGGTGGGCCTTCCATTCTTGGGTGATCTAGCCACTAATAAGTTGCCCATGTCCCATTCAGTAAATAACTTCCCATCAATGCTCATGCAAGCAGGCCTAATGAAACTTAGTTGGTCATGCACACACAACAGACATGAAGGTGAGAGAATTTGTGGGAAAGAAAAGTTCTGGTCACAGGGAGGCAGGGTGCGAGAGGGGGTGGAGTGACTCACAACTGCTCTTTAACTCCAGCTCAAGGGATTCAGTGCCCTCTTCTGGCCTCCATGGGTGCACCTGCACACACATGCACACGTGTACACAGACCCACACATACGCATAATTAAAAATGAATCTTCAAAAACCCACAAATACAGTAAGTATGACTTAAGTCAGAAGGTATTCTATTCTTTTCTGTGTCTTTCTTGAAGAGTAGTTTAGCATCGCATTTAGGAACATGGACTTTGAAATCCCTACTTGGCTGCATAGCCACGTGCCCTTGGACCAAGTCACTGACCTCTGTGAAAACTAGGTAATTTCTGTTTCACCGGACCATTAAAAAGAGCAAATGAGCTGATAAGACTAAAGCACTTACCATAGGACCAGGCACACAGTCGGTACCTAATAAGTGTGACCAAAAAGTGTCATGTCTAAATTATGTAAATGTTGACTTCCTCAAAAGCAGGAACCCTTGCATGCATTATTCACAGCCCTGCTAACACGTACAGACTGCTTGAAGCTTTCCCCTCACTGGGTTCAGCAATATTAATTTATTAGCAGATGCAGGCATTGTCTTATTTGCTGGTTTCTCCATCTGCTCTAAACTTAGTACTAAGTAAAGACAGTTGTGTGGGTGGAGGAAGTTGGCGATCTCTGGTACAGATCCATTGGGCTTTTTGTCTTGTGCAAACACTGTAATTCAGGCAGAGTTTGGAAGCATCTGCTGAGGATCAGTGTAGGCATGCTTTGCAGAAATCTGCAGCATCTGTTCCCATCGTTATGTGCATCCATACACTGAATCTTTAACCATTTGCATATAGTAGCATCCTTACTTACATTCCAAATTTGATACTACTCTGTATGTGGGCTTGTATAATTCTCGACACGTAACAGATATTGAAGAAGTTGGTTTATCCGCTGCAGTCCTATTTCTTGACTGTGGTAAGTAGAATAGCTGTGATCCCCCAGTCTCAGGTTTGAATAAAGATCTCCAGTCCTAACTTCACCTGACAATCTGTACTGTGCATGATAAAACCTTGCCTGTGTCCGTTTTGCTTAATTCTTCCAAGCACTCAGCCAACGAGACAGGAAGGTGTGTACCATGGGCTTCTCTGTACGGATGAAGGCATGTGAAGGAGCGGTGTTAGCTGAATCACCCGAGATTCTTAAAAGCTAATAGAGGCTGCAGCTAACACCACACTCAGTCTCTAGCTGCTTGCCAGCGCCTGCTCCACCTTATTAATAGATATTAATGATAAGAAGTTTCCCTTTTTCTATCATTTTTTGTTTTAATATTAATTTAAATCATATGTTTAATTTTGTGTGTGTATGTATGTGTGCGTGTCTGTGTGTGTGTTGGGGTTGTCTGTGTGGAACTCTGAGAACAATTTTATGAGTCAGTTCCCACCTTCCATTAAGTGGGTCCTGGGGATTGAACTCAGGTCATCAGGCTAGGCACCTTCACTGGCAGAACCACCTTGACAGCCCTAATTGTTTAATTTGGGGAAAGGTGGAAACTGAACCCAAGGCCACATGTACGCCAGACAAGCTCCATACCGCTAAGCAACACCCACAACCTTCTCAGCATGTTTAACCAGCTTTCTAGGAAAGACTGGGAAGTTCTTGTCAATGGCCGTCTGTTGGCATCCTTTAGCAAAGTGTGTGGTTGGTCTCACCTTGTAAATTTGATAGTCCCATCCCCCGCGGCCATGAGGATTTATAGTGTGTGCGTGTTTTTCAGTAGTAGCGTTTAACTGCATATTCTGGAACTGAGAAACTTGAGAGCTGAAAGGCAAACAAGAATCATGGCCGGGGGTGGGTGAGATGGCTTCTCTGGTAAACCATTAATTCCTGAGCCAAAGTTCGATTCCCAGCCCCACACAGTGGAAGGAGAGGACCAGTTTTCACAGGCTGCCCTCTAATCTCCACAAGCAAGCTAACACACACACACATATTCCCAAACAAAATAAATAAATAAAAATGGAGAACCATTGCTGAAGTAACTAGAATAGTGGCGGAGAACCTTCATGTTAATACTCAACTGTTCCTTACTTCAAGTTGAAGGCGGCTACACAACCAGACATGGTGTTGTATGACTTGGATCTCAGCACTCTGAAGGCAGAGGCAGGCAGATCCTTGAGAGTTCCAGGCCAGCTGGGGCTGCGTAGTGAGACCCTGTCTCAGAGAAAGAAATCCCACATGAGGTGGAGCAGAAACAATTCCCTGGGTGGAAATTTGAAGAAAAGCAGTCCTGCAGGGTGTTCGGACTGGATGCAATTTTCGTCAGAATTCTTTGTCATTAAATAGAGGGGAGGGTCAGGGACCAGGAAAGGGAAAGTCTCATAGGTTCAGACTCATGCAAGCAGCACTAATTGGAGTCCACGGGTTATTAAAAAAAATGAACAGGTCATGAAAGTGGCAGGAGAAGCGGACATGTTTGAGGGAGAAGGGAGTGGGTAGGGGAATGGGGGAGTGACTCCAGCCATGTGGTGCCCCCATATTCAGGGTGGGCTTTCCTCCGACTCAGTTAACTTCTCTGGAGACAGCCTCACAGACAAGCCCTGAGGTGTGTCTCTTAGCTGATCCTGAATCCAGTCGAGCTGACTCTGAGGACTCACCTTCACATCCTGCTTGCCAACTTCCCATCTCCTAACGTTCAAGCAATGACTCATGGGGCACATCTGGAGGTAATGCTATGCTACAGAATAGCAAGTGTCAGGGGACCACAAGGTTCAGCTCATAAAGTTGCCACAGATGGCCTTAGCAGTCACCAACGTGTCGCCTCACCCTACTCAGCTTCTCTCACACCCATGTTATCACTACGACGTATTTACCTTGGAGCACCTGGTGGCACTCGGTACATATTTGTTCAATAGATGGACGTACTCAGAGAACATTCGGTCAGTCCCAGGGGCGTGTGTCTGTCATCCCAGCTGCTTGGGAGGCTGTGGCAGGAGGGTCGCTGTAGCCTGGAAGTTCAAGGTCTGAGTAGGCAACAAAGGAGACATTTTCTCAAAACAAATAAACAAACAAACAAGCAAACGACTCAAAGCAAGAGTCTAAGCTTCAGCAGGAAAGCAGAGACCATCTCAGAGCTGTTGTTTTTGGTATTCTTACAGCACTCCAACCCTCTTCAAACACCATCCCTCTGGCTTCATTTGAGGAGTCCCAGCTTTCTTGCCTTGCCCTGTTTTATGAATACGCAGAGCTTCCTTCTGCTTCAGGATCTTTATACCTACTCTTCTCATATTTGCACACCGCTCACTTCTTGTTCTAGTATTACTGTTTTTTGCTTGGTTTCTGTTTGGTCTTGTTTTGAGACAGGGCCTCACTATGTAGCCTTGCTAGCCTGGAACTTGATACATGGGCTAGACTAGCCTTGAGCTCCCACAGGTCTGCCTCCCTTCATCCACCAAGTGCTGGGAATAAAGACATGCACCACCGTGCCCTGTTTATAGCATACTGCTTGATGTCATTCATGTCCCTGCTCTAATGCCAGCCTCTTGGAGAATCTCCTGATTGTCTCGTGTAAAATTGTACTTGATTTCTCCCAATCTCATTATACACTGTGATTTTTTTTTTTGGTTTTTCGAGACAGGGTTTCTCTGTGGCTTTGGAGCCTGTCCTGGAACTAGCTCTGTAGACCAGGCTGGTCTCAAACTCACAGAGATCCGCCTGCCTCTGCCTCCCGAGTGCTGGGATTAAAGGCGTGAGCCACCATCGCCCGACTTTTTACACTGTGATCTTTTAAAGAAAAAAAAATTATCAGCTTAGTTAAACGCCCTTTCAGTTACATGCTTATCACGTGTATCACCCACTAGAATGCAGGCTCTTTGAGGGCACAGAATTTGCCTTGGTCACCAGCATGTTCCCATCTAGTGCAATACCTTGTAAAAGGAGACTGCTCTTTGGTTTCCCGGCCGCCCAGACCTGAATAATCACACAGAAACTTTATTAATTGCAACACTGCCTGGCCTATTAGCTCAGGCTTCTTATTAACTAACTCTTACATCTCAAATTAACCCATTTCTCTTAATCTGTGTATTGGCATGAGGCTGTGGCTTACTGGTAAGGATCCGGCATTTGTCTCTTTTGGCAGCTACATGGCATCTCTTTGACTCTGCCTCTCTCTATATATATATATCTGCTCAGATTTCCTGCCTGGCTTTGTTCTGCTAAGCCATTGGCTGAAACAGCTTTACTCATAAATCAATGATAATAAAACATATTCACAGCATACAGAGGGGAATCCCCCATCAGTACCTGACAAATGGTGAACTCTGGGTAGATTGTTACTGGATGTAAGCCTTCATTTCATTCTCAGGAGAAAAGATTAAAAGTGTTCCAATACTTCTTGTGTAGATGATTTAACTGAGGTTCGGTTATGCCTAGCAACTTGCCCAGGAGCAAAGAGCTGTACAGAGTGAGGATTTTTCATGCCTTGCCCATTTGAAAGATCATTTATAACCCAAAGATGTTGTGCTACTGTCTCCTAATTAAGCAGGATCTAAACACAGAGGACAGTAAAAGTCACAGGAGGAAGAGTGGCTGGTGGTTGTTTGGATAAGATCAGTGGGGATGGAGTCATTGGCAGGAGACAGGCCAGGCCTTGTGAACAAAGGCTATTTGGAGAGATGGGGAGGGAGTTAGGGAGGGAGGCACACTGCCTCACCCCAGACCCTCATAGGCTAAAGACTGTCCACTGTGTTCTTGGTCTTGGCTGAAGAATCCTGTTTGAAGTTTCCCTTCCCAGAACATCATTGAGGAGAGAACATTTTCCAAAGAGCTTTAGTGGACTGTGGTTAACTGTAGTCTTGACCGCATTCTAACCAACTGGTCTAGCTTTGGACAAGTTCAGGCAAGTTCAAACGAACTTCACAATTCTCAGGCAATGCTACTTGCCTGACTGCTGAGCAAGGAGGTCCAGGCCTCAGACAAGACTTTGCCTACAGCGTAGTTCCTTCTTAAAAAACAAAACAAAACGGGGGGGGGGGGCAATGTGTGTTGTACGTGTGTTTTCATGTGTATGAGACAGAGTACATATGTCACGGTGATTGCAGAGACAGTACATGTCTCTCGCCTTCTAGCCTGTTTGAGAGATGGTCTCTTGTTTATCACTTTACGGTTAGGCTAAATGGTCCATGAGCTTCCCTGTAGATTCTTCCATCCACCTCCATATGACTGTAGGGTACTGGGATTGCAGAGGTGTGTTACTGTATCTGGCATTACATGGGTTTCATGTCCAAGTGCTTTATCCACTAAGCCATCTCCCCAGACTCTAAGGGCATCTTTTAGAAAGAGGATCAGTGATACTGTTGAACAAGGTAGGAGATGACCTGGGGACCAGCTTTCAGGCTGCTGTGGAAGGGTGTCTGGAGGTGTCTCCTTCTGTCTTGAAGATGTGGATTTCGCCCAGGAAGCTACCTGGATGGGGAGGGCAGTTGCAACCAGAGGCAAGGAAGAAAAGGGGGAGGGAGGGTAATTCCCAGGCAGTCACTGGATTGAAACTGGTTGGAAGTGCCAGGGAAACCAAAGTCAGCCATGGGAAAGAGAAGAGGTAAAGGGGGACAGGCGACAGCCAGCACTTGCAAAGATAAAGGGACAGGAAAATCTCGGGAGGAGTGGTTGTGTCCAGGAGGCCTCAGGGAGGCGAGGGTTTGGCAGGTGACCTCTTTGAAGGAGGCTGAGTCCTAGATGAATTCGTCATCCCCCACATCTTTCACGAGGAGACGAAGGCGCCATCTGCTCAAATGTTCTGAGCATCTCCTCTCCAGCACCTGTCTGCTGAGCTGAATTCCCACCTCTGAAAGTGACATCACATTAACCTGGGACCTTGAAAAACAGTACTGACTTGGATCCTAAGCAAAACAGACTATTTTCCTTGAGTATCTAATTCCAAGAATAATGTTTGGAAAAATATGAGGCAAATAGGGCTGGAAAGATGGTTAAGTAGATAAGGACGAGTATTGCGCTTGGAGAGGACCCAAGTTTGAACACCGACAGCACCCATGTCAGAGTTCACAGCCACCTGCAACTCCAGCTCCAAGGTATTCAGTGCCTCCGGCTCATGTTCACACACACACACACACACACACACACACACAGTTAATTAAAAATGAAAATGTTAAATATGAAAAGAATTTGGCACTGTTTAGCTAGTACAGCTACCCCCTTAAGATCAAAAGCTAAAATTATATAACACAAATATTAATTAGAAGAGACTTCTATTACTCCAATGGTACCACAGTATGACTGGCAACTCTTGTTTTATTTTTTTCCTGCTTTTGGTAAACTTGTCATTTCTGGCACTCCTTTCCTGCAATATCCTCTCTTGTGCCTGTGACATTGAGACTTAGATACCAAGTTTACCTGTTGGACTCAACACTGCTTAGATTTGAGGCTGATTTAGTGTCTCCTAGGAGAATGGAGTGGATGAAGGATAACTGTTTCAGTTAATGTTCACCGTCCAGCTCTGAATTCCGAAATGTAGCATCCAGTCAGTACACTCTGCATGTTCTATGAGGGAAAGCATGCTTGAAAGAAAACCAGCTCGATTTACTGAACAGCATTTGGAGTGGCTAGATGGATGATTTACCAGACTGCATTTGGAGTGGCTAGATTGATGACTGTGTTTCTTTCTGTGTTTCTTTCCCTTCCGCTGTTCCCACAGTGAAGTTTGTGTTTGAATCCCTGAAGGTCTGGGTCATCCAGTATAGGACTTTTGCTCCTTGACTACGTGGTCCAGGGACTAGAGTATCAGCTTCACTAGTGTGTTAGGAAGCTCTTCCTTCAGCTTGAGCTCCCAGTCACTGATTCACACCCTTCCTTAAGATTCTCGAACTGTGAGTGCTGAAGTTAAATATGCAGAAATGTTTCTTAGGACCCTTTCCAGTGCTTCTAAGGCTCTGGCTACAGCTATTAGTAGTGAAGGCTAGAACCCCCGACACAAACACACACACAAACACACACACACACACACACATACACTATGGAGAGGGCTGGGCTATAGAGGGTTCAGATTCTAGGTCTGGGGCTGAGGATGTGTGTAGAACAGTGGTACTGTGTGTTCAGTACATATTGAAGTTTTAAGTCAAATCCTCAGCAACACACACACACACATGCATATGTGTGCACGCACGTGTAACAGCAAGTGGTGGTGGCTCATGTTTTTAATCCCAGCACTCGGGAGGCAGAGGCAGGTGGTTCAAGGCTAATCTGGTCTGCAGAGTGAGTTCCAGGACAGCCAAGGCTACACAGGGAAACCCTGTCTCAAAAAGTTAAAAAGGCAAACAAAACACATAAAATCTGTTCAATATTATTATTTAATCTCTATCCTGTAATATCCTTTGTAGAAAAAAGGGGGAGCATGTCTATTAGCCTCCTAGATCTAGTAGTACAGGAACCTTTTCTTTGGTCTTTGTCTTTTACAGTACTGGTATTTTTGAAGGAACAAAACCACCCAGAACATCCCTCAGTAAGGAGACAAGTTATTTTAACATTGCAACACTGAAGACCGAACTAAGGAGGCCCTTGTCCAAGTCGGGTTTGCCTGTCTTTGAGGTGGGACCATGTAGCCCTGACTGGCCTAAAACTTGCTGCATGGACCAAGGTGAGTCCAAACTCAATGTGTAGATCAGGCTAGCCTCAGATTCACACTAACCTCCTATCTCTGTCTCCTACATGCTGTGATTACAGCTGAGTGCCAATACGCCAGGCCCTCGCCTATGCTTTTCATTTTGGTATAATGTCTTGATATCTTACTCCATATATCTATGATAGGCTTGCATTAGACTTAGTCTGTAACCATTCTTGGCCTCAAATCTGTGGTCTTCCAGCCTCAGCTTCCCAAGTAGCTGGGATTAGAAGCCTGTACCCCCAGGCCAGGCCTACGTCTTAACTTTGCTTGGTCTCATCACTTGCTGATGGACTACACAGCTTTCTTCGTGTTGAGCCAAGTAACAGCATGGCATATGGCAAGGGTGGGCAGTTGAACAAGTAGCCAACACTGACTAGGCCTTTGTTAGTCAAGCGACGTGCCTTACCTGAATTCTATCTCCGGGTTTTACCACAGCGGATGCTACCTAATCTGAGATGGATTGCAGAAGGGACTGAGACTCCTTTGTCCGAGTTCTTCAGGCTAGTCTGGAATGAAATTCCTGCTTGAATCCAGGCCAGCTGGCCTCCAAAGATGATTTGCTTAGTAAGTACTTACGCAGTGCTTGCTTAAAATATAATTTTCAGATAAAATTTATATAACGGAGAACTCACCACTTCAACCCTTTTGGGGTATCCAATTCAGCATCTTGGTATATCTGCAATGCCGTGTAAACATCAGCATGGTCTAATTCTAGAACATTTTTACCATCCCCACAGGAGACCCTATGCCTCTCAGTTCCCTCTCTTCCATTGCCTGATGATTACCTATTAACAGACTTAGCATCTCTGGCTTTGTTCAATCATGCAATGAAGTATACTGGACAGTGAAAAGGACCTGATTGTTCCTTCACACACATAGTAATACTTTGGATCTCAAAACATGTTGAGTGAAAGAATTCCGATATAAAACTCTCCATGCCTGAGATTCTGCTTACGTGAACTTCCAGAAAAACCCATGATATCAAAAGGACCTGAGGGTAAGGATGGCACAGTGGACCTTTTAAAGGGATCTGTTGTTTTAAAACTTGATTGTGGAGGTGTCAGCTGAATGATACACATGTCTACAGAAATGTCTATCTACATTATATCTCAACAAAACTGTAAAAAGCCAAACATATGTGGCCCCAAGAGTTTAATTCGTGAACATGCTCTTTTTTTCATGTTCTGCTTCAAATCTTTTTTCCTAGGTACATCTCCCCTCCCTGTGCTCAGACACTGTGGGGCACTTGCTGTATTCAAGCTGGTAATAGGAACTGAGGAATTCGCACCTTGGTTTGTCTACAGCAAGGGGAGTACCAGTGTGGTCCTAGAGATTCACAAGAGGAAGGGATTGAGACAAGTCCCAGAGAGTTTAGGTTCTAGTCACGTTGAGTTTCAAATTTAAATCTAAGCTTTCAACCAGGTAACACATTTACATGGTTTCTAAAGAAACTAAACAGTGAAAAATGTCCTTCCACTCAACTTGCCGTCATCTGTGTTCTTATTCCATGTGGTACCACCACAATGTGGTAACTATCTTATTCTCCTCCTTTAAAACATAAATGCCACCACAATATTCTCATCATCAGCCCTCCTTTAGGGGGCATCATTCCCCTGGGATATATAGTCTGACATTTTCTATTGGATGCACCTTAATTTATTCAAATCATTTCTTTTTGATAAACATTAGTATCTATTTACCACAGCAAATAATCCATTTTGTACTCTTTAATCAAGTTTTTACATGGGCCAGTATATGTCACTACATACTGATGTTTTAAAAATCATTCCACACAAACGTAACAACAAATTTCCTGTTTCTAAGTCTGTTCCCTTTGCCTTGAAATCCTCCACTCTTCCCTTCACAAAACTCAGAAGAATTGCTTTTTGTGAAGCCTTCTACAGTTCTGTCCCAACTCACCTTCAGAATCATCCAACATTCCACCATCACCCACAAGACTGGGAGCTGTTCCAGAATGCTGGTTGGCAGATTTATCTCTGAATCGCTCAGTATTTGACACATAGTAGGCACCAATATTTGACACATAGTAGGCACCAAGTACAACATTCAAAGAACTGGTGAGGGGCCTGGGTCCCCTAACTCAGAGTTGTGCGGCCACCTCTCTGTGTCAGCGCTGTCGGTGGCCTCTTGGGAATTTTGAGGGTTGTTGCCAGACAAAGATGGACTGTGGGTTTTCCCCTCCCCTCCTAATTCCTTCCTTCCTGCTCCACCTCTTTCCCCCCTTGGGATTCTGTCCGCAGCTGCCTGTGAAGGTCCTGGTGGATCCAGCTTGGGCAGCAGCCATTCCCGACTTTCAAAAACAGTAAAGATGGACCCTTTGCTCCATCTGTTTCTCCGTTTCTTTTCTCCTCTCCAACTAAAAAAGAACAATAGCTTGGTGGTCAAATGAGTATCCAAGTCACTGTCAAAAATGTTTTCCTGCTCACGAAGCCAAAGATTACTAAAACACTGGCCGTTTAGGCCAATCACTGGCAAACCATTGAAGGGCACCGAAGGGTTGAATGTTTAAAAGACATCGGCTTAAAGGACTGGGCCTGGTAGTGCAGGTTAACTGTCCCAGCATGTGTGAGGGTGAGACAGGAGGAGCTTAAGCTCAGGGCCAGTCTGAGCTACAAACATGACCATCTCAAAAAAAAAAAAAAAAATTGAGCTAACATTAAACTATGTCAGTGATGTGCTTGAAGCTGGTAGTTGCTAGGTTGTTTCCATGGCATAGTTCACTTCTGCTCCTTCCCCTGCCAGGTGCCACTACTGGGGCTTTGTCTCTATGTTCATAGAGGGGCTGGAGGTCCACAGTCCTCTCTCCTAGAAAATCCCCACCTAGGAGGTGCGGGCCCTTAAGTGACAGCAAAAACAGAAGGCTTTGAAGCCTCTATCTGCACAGGTCGGAGATGCGGGTGAAAGCAGAGATGGCTCACTCAGGAGAGCCCTGCAAAGGGGCGGCTTGGTTCCCTGTGTGTGTTCTCTGGGACTGTGGTCCTCAAAATGACTTCTTGCTGAACTCATAAAAGAAATTTGAGTAACTGTGTTCCTGGTACTTTTAAAGGTCATATTTAAAGTGTTTCCTCGTAACTTTAAAGATGGCAAGCTTTATTATTTCTGTCATATTGTAAGTATTGGCATTTTAAAATAAGACTGTTACATCATTCCGTAAGTGTATCCAGGGGAATCTACATATCATAACGCATCTCTCATCCATCAAAAAATACGCGAACAAGCTTTTCTTTAAAAGAAACTTTATATCACTCTTCAGTCTTTGATCTTGTTTTTCCATTACACTTGTTTCTGAGAATTTTAATGTAATATTTTAGACTTGAAAGTTTTTTATTGATCCACCTATAATATTTCTCTATGATTTAAAAATATTTATAAAATGGAGTCTCAGTGTCTCTTAAGATTAAGGAAACCTGTCCTTTTGTTGTTGTTTCTTTCTTGAGACAGAGGACTCTCCTTGTAGCCCCCAGCTGGCCTGGAGCTAATGCAAATCAGGTTGACCTTGAACTCACAGAGACCCACTCATCTCTGTCTTCCAAGTGCTGGGATCCAGAGGCATGGGCTACTACAATAGCAGGTATTACAAGTACAATGTGTCTTAGTTAAGTGCTGGGATCAAAGGCATGCCCCACTGCACCCAGAAAGGAAACCTATCTTGGCTGTATAATAAGTACAATGTTACTTTTCTGCCCAGAAAGGAAACTTACCTTGATTGTATAAGAGTACAATGTTACTTTTCTGTCTCCGTAGTAAATACCACCATGAAAAGCAATTTACAGAAGAGAGCTTTTGGGAGCGTAGGCATGGCAGCAAGTGCCAGAGCAGGAAGCTGAGAGATCACATCTTTAACCACACAGGAAGCAGAGTGAACTGGAACTGGGTTGAGGCTACAGAGTTTGCCCACTGTAATGTACTCCCTCCATCAAGGCTGTATCAGCTAAAGCACCAACACTAAGCAGCGTCACCGACCAGAGGGAGTGTTCATATACATAAGTCTCTGGGACACACTTATCATTCAAATCACCACTAATAGCTAATTGAAGCTAATTGATATAAACAATGTAAAATACTACTGAAAAACAAAGCAGGGTTTCTCTGTGTGATATGGAACTAACTATAACTCAAGATGGCCCTGAACTTACAATACTTCTGAGTCAGCCTCCCGAATTCTAGGCTTACAGGCATCTGCTACAATGCATGATGAATAAATTTTGACATACCCTTAAATTTTAAGTATAGAGTTCCTGGAGATATTGATCTGTGATTTAGCACACTCACCACCAGTCCCAACTGCCTGAACTACATTCGACTTCTATACTCATGCAGTGGGTATGAGCATGCACGTCCCTGAAACAAACCCGACACTTGGAAACACTAGCAAGTACTACTCCAAGTCTCTGCCCCTACGGAGCTTATACTCCTGTGTGGAGGGATGATAGACGACAACCAACCAACAAGGTAAATGTTATGTGTGATGAGAGAGCGGGTTGATAGCAGGGTTGGGGTTGGGGATATAGGTCCGTAAAGTGCCCGCCTAGCGTTTGCAAAGCTCTGGGCCCGACCCCCAGCTCGCCAAAAAAATAAATAAATAAATAAAGGAAAAGAATGGGTTGCGAATTTTAGAAAGGTTATGGTGGGCCCCACTGAGAAGGTGACTTTGACCAAGGGAGGGAAGGAGTTAGAAATGTAGGTCTCTGGGGGAAATGTGTACCGGAAAGAGGACAGAGCCTGCTCAGAGGGAGCAAGTGTGGTGTCTTCCACCAGGCAGGTGGAAGAATCTGATGGATGAATGAAAGGGGAGAGGAAGGAGACAATGATCAGGCATGGCCATGCTGATCCTACGGAACTCTGTTAGAAAGGTATAGATTTTTACTCGGATCAAACTGAGGAATATTAGTGAAGAAATGAGTTGAGGTTCTGTTACTTATTTGGGTACTGAAGATCAAACTTATGGCCTTGTGTACGGTAGGCAAGTGCCTCACCACAGAGCTGCCCACCCAGAAGCAGCCCTGTTCTCTCTGTGACTGCCTCACTATTTAACTCAGGCTGGACTGAAGCTTCCAGCCTCCTGACTGGTGGGACTATAGGGAGCGTGTTAGGATGTTTGGCTGGTGGTGATGTGTTTCTAGCTATTTCATTAAGAAAGGGAAAGAACAGAACAGAGAACGGCATGAGGTCATGGTGTGAGGGAGGTACATTGTTCAGTCTGTGACATGTGGAGTTTGAGATATGGCAGATAAGCACAATATGGAATTCAGATGAAAGTGTGAGGTGGTGATATAAATTTGACAGTTGTCATCATCTGGTGACATCATACAACTGTGATGGTACTGAAAGTCAAGAGACTGGATGAGATCACTGAGAAAAAATATGTATAGATTAAAAAAATAAAGGTGAAATTTAAGGGATGAGCCTGGGGCTCCTCAGCGCAAGGTTAAACAGTTTGAGAGAAGAGGTGGAACAAGCAAAATGATGGGGAAAGAGGGACAGGGGAAGTCAATAGGTTGGAAAACCAAAAACAAACAACAACCCCAAGCAGGTCTCCTAACCCAGTGATTAGCTGTGTCAGCTGTCATAAAAAGCATGTCAAGATGGGACTTAACCATTGGATGTAAGTAAAATGAAGCTCACTGTTAATCTTGCCAAAAGTTGTTTCGGTAAAGTAGTAAGGAATGAAGCATGATGGGAGGAGCTGAAGGGAAGCTGAAGACCTGCTTACAAAGATAAGGTGCATCTATGACTTCATGTGTGCAGTCAGTCTTCTGTGTAGTCACATGTTTGCAGAGGTTATGTGCATATAGCAATATGTACACATTTGTGAACATATATGTATGTGGCGGCCAGAGGTCAATCTTGGTGACTTTCCTCAGGAATTGTCCTCCTTGTTGAAGAATGGGTCTCTCAATTGGGACTGGGGATCAACAATTAAGCTAGTTTGGCTGATCAGTGAGCCCTAGGGATATTTTTGCCTCCCCTTTCCTCATGATGGACTACAAGAAGATACAATCATGGCTGGCTTTTTATGTAGATGTTGGGTTCTCAGGAGTCTCCCCAGCTTATAGGTGTTCATCTGAACACGTTACTTCTTTTTGGACTTTTTAGGAACAGTATGATATTCTTTGCATGTTCCTAGCATGGGGGAACTAGGAACAAAGTTTTATTATGTAGAACACTCTTGGAGTTTTGCTGCAGAGGAAGCAGAGAAAGTAGCTGACAGAACAAATGGGGCCAAGAGAAGGCTTTGCAGGAGTAGAAAAATAACGGCTGTTGATGGGTATCTGGAGTGACCAGCAGAGGCAAAACACTGGTAATACAGAAAACAGGGAATGGTCAGAGTGAAGGTAAGAGGGATTAGGACCCACCTGCCACCTTCAGTGGAGAGCTAGCATCAGTCGGTTTGTAGCAACTTCCTCTGAATTCAAACACTTCCTCTAGGAGGGAGGAGGAGCTCATGAGACTCAGTTGGTTAAATAAAGGTCACATGCCTGAGAAAGTAGAAACTTGGAAGATTTTTATTTGCTTTTTTAAAAAAATTAAAATTACATCATTTAGTCCTTCTCTTTTCTTCTTCCCGCTATTCTCACCGCCCTTTCTTGTTTTATATGTATATTTAAATAAATAACTACAACTTGATCAGATTTACTTAGTATTTAGTATTCCTTAAATGTTATGATCTCAGGGCTGACCACTTAGCATTGGATAACCAGTTAAGACACTCATCCCTGGGGAAGACTGTTTCCCTGGTCTCAACATCCATTAGTTCTTTCTTCAGGGGTGGGGCCCAGTGAGATGTTCCCTTCCATGTGAGCATGTCTACCAGTGTTGCATTTGTTTGCGTTTTGTTTAGGCAGCCATATTATTGAGGTATCATGGGTGAAGCTTCCCTGACATTTCTAGGAGAAACAATCTCACAGCAGACTTCCTGGTCCTCTGGCACTTGCAGTCTTTCTGCCCCATCTTTTCTGATGTTCCCTGAGTCTTAGGTTCAGGAGTTAAGTCATAGATATGCCAAATGGGTCTAGTATTCTATGATCACTGTTTTCTGCATTTTGATTGGTTGTGGTTTCTGTAATGGTCTTTGTTACAAAGAGGATTTTTTTTTTTTTGCTTGTTTGTTTCTGATGAGGGGTGGGAGCTACATTTATTTTTCGGTATAAGAGTAAATATTAGAATGGTAGGTAGGGTTTGGTAAACTGTTGACATGTGGTTCTCCTCATCCATGAGCTCATTGGCCCTGGGTAATTGGCTGGGCTTCCAGTCTCGAGCATGGTTTCTCTCCTGCTGATCAGGTCTTAGGGACAGTAGACAATTGTAACTTACCTCTAGGGCATGAATGCCACTATTGCACTCTTGGCTTGTCGTGCCATGCTGGTTGGTGTTGCGTTTGGTGTTGCGGTTCATAGAGGTCACAGTTGCATAGAAGTATGGGTTGCTTCCCACCCTTGGAAGCTTGCACAGCACCTCCTGGTTCTATGAAAGTTAGACCTCAGGAAGAGGCTTTCAGATCAATCCAGCCTGGATCCTCTGTGTTGGTGCCTGAAGTGTGTGATGACTTAGGGACTAACCTTCAACCTCTGGGAGGTAATCAAGGGCAACAGCAATGGTCTGTTGCTTTGGGAAGCTCTTAGACTAATAACTTGAGAGGTTTTGTACGCCTAGCATTAAGAGTTTTTGTTAGTTTAAGATTCTTAGTGGTAGTGAGGAGAACTGTCAACTCAAGTGGGAAAATTTCATTATATATGTATACACATGAACTTACATGTACATTTATGTTTAGATAAATAATGGTGATTCCTTACGGCTTTTTCAGGCCCCTTAGTGTTATATTGCCCTCTTTCCTCCCTTTCTGCATTGACTTCCTTCCTCCTCAGTTAATGCCCTGCCCCTCTTTCTCCAGTCTCCTTCTTCAAATCACACAAATCCTGCTCTTCCCTTCCCTAGTGCTTCCCAGTCATATTTAGCTTTCCTGATGGGAATATTCTTGAAGGCCCCTCCACAGCTTCATAGAAGAAGAATCCAAGTACCGGAGGAGGATACTCTGACCAGCCAAGATGCAGAGAGGAAATCTGGGGGAGATGCCTGCAAGCTGTTGCAGAGTTCCGGGGTTGTAGCTTTCATGAACCATCATCAGTGTTGGGGGTGGGCTTTTCCAGAAGCAGCTGCTTTTTGAGTCATTCCTGCTCTTTTAAGTAATCACTCATCCACACTCCAGTTAGTAACAGACTCATTGCTTCACCATGTTGGATTGTGTGCAACAGTTCCTTTGGTCATTCCTGGGTTACCTTTCTGGAGTGAGTAGAAAAGTATGTCGTTTCTCCCCAGAAAAAGTCTCTCGCACAATAGCTGGGCACATGGAAATCTAACTGTGTCATGAGGGGCAAGGTGGAGACAGAGCCAGTATGTAGATGAGGGTAGATGTGGTTTGTGTCTCACTGCTTTAATGCCCTCAGTGAAACAGAAAGCAAGGCAATTCCTCGAAGAGGAAGATGTCTAGGTTGGAAGAATGAAATCTAGAAAGAATGGAAGGGGGAGGTAGGAACCTGAGATTCACAGTGATCAAGTGAAAGCAAGTATTGTGTTTTCCTACAGCTATATTCAGATGCTTGGGTCCTAATGTCCAGTAGCCAGCTTGAATCAGGATTGTGTTTTTGCTGAACTCAAGAAAAAGAAGGGAGAAAACCAAGGGGCTGAGGATATGTGCAAGAGTGACTGTCACGGCTGGGCAGAAGCTAGAGCCAGGCAAGGATCTGACAAGGCAGAGGTGAGAGTTGAACTCCTTAAGAACTTGGAGTAGTTCATAGAGTGATCTGTGCATCCGCTGTTTGAAACTTTGATTATGAAGGTGTAGAGTTTGATACGACTCCCATAAATAACATCATAGGAGTGCATGGTTGAGTTAGGGCAAAGGCCAAGGAACCAAGAGGCTGGGGTGTAAGGAGCATTGCCTTGTAGAGGACCTAGCTGAGCTGTGCCTGGACTCAGGAGCAGAGAGTAAGAGTGTACTGCTTTAATCCTCTAACTTGTGGTAACGCATTAGACAGACACAGATACCTGACATAAAAGTTCGATGTTAGCCGGGCGGTGGTGGCGCACGCCTTTAATCCCAGCACTCGGGAGGCAGAGGCAGGCGGATCTCTGGGAGTTCAAGGCCAGCCTGGTCTACTTGAGCTAGTTCCAGGACCGGCACCAAAGCTACAGAGAAACCCTGTCTCGAAAAACAAAACAAACAAACAAACAAAAGTTCGATGTTAGCAATGATATTCCACTTTAACAGACTTCTTTCAGAAGTATATTCCCAAGGACTCACAGACTGATCCACAACCAATGAATTTTAACGATCTGCCAGCTGACAGATCTTCCTTCCATTTTTCAATTGTATTCTTTGTGGGTTCCATACATGTATACACTGTGTATAGACCTTTTCCACTTTCCCTACAGTAGCTCCTGAATTCTCCCAACCCTCATATCCCCTTCCCAACTTCATCTCCTCCTCTTTTCATAACCCAACAAGTCCAGTCACTGTTGTACCCTTCAATTTTGATGACAACAAAGTATTGGATTTGCAAAGGAATTTAATATCAAATTATTTAAGTAATGCATTTTCTCATCACAGATACCAATTTTTGGATCCCTGTGGATAAAAAATCCCAAGTACCTTTGGCTTGCCCTGGGGGTTTTACATATTGGGCCACCTTAATATTGGGAGAGAATTTTGACTTTCTTTTGTAAAGTATGAGGACAGTCTTGAAACACTGCCCTCAGCTGCCTTTTCGAGGAGAAGAAAACAGCACACACACGGTAATTAGTAGGGTCTGGAAATGAATTCTCTGCATAGTCTTGAAAAGCCTTCCTATACCTCAGGAGTAGATCAGTTTCAGCTGAAAACTTCAGGGCTTTCTTGTTGAAGAGGTTTAGACCAGGCTGGGATGGTCAGACCGTGGAAGGATGTATGTAAAGTTTCACCCAGAAGAGCTTAAGAAATGACTTAAATGGTCTAATAGCTTGTCTTAAAGGAATCCTGATGGAAGCATTTTCAGGTTGGTGAAAAATTAAAAAAGACACCAATAATTTATGTTTTCTGGGACGTCTAAATTAATTATTTTAGAGATAGGGTCTCACTCTTTAGTTCTTGGCCTGAAATTTGCTATGTAGACCTATCAGGCTGGCGATCCCCCTGCCTCTGCCTCCCAAGTGATAGGATTACATGCGTGTTCTGTGAATCAAACCCAGGGAGCATGTGGTAGGCCTGTGTTCTAATCACTGAGTACAAAAGTCATAAAATTAGGAAAGAAAATAATTACGAAGTTAAAATCAAGAGTGTGTCTTTTGCCACCAAATGACTACCCTTTGTTTTGACTCTTGTAGCGTGGTGTTGCGAAGGAAACAGCCTTTGTACATAGACATCAAATCTTGAATTTTCCCTTTAGGTTGTCCTGGATGTTTTAGATATCTAGTCATCCGGCCACCTAGGGAATGGGAGAAAATTTTGACTTTGCTTTGTAAGGTGTTAAGTTTGAAACTGAGCTATACGTCCCAGCTTGCACAACCTACCCAGCAGGTGTACAGTAGGTCTGGAAGGTTGCCTCCAACTCGAAATTCCAACTGCTCACATTTGGCAACACGGGCCAAGGCCCCTGATCGTGATTCCTTGACCGCGCGCCACCAAGTTGAGCTCGATTCCGGGTCGGTGGGAAGAAAGGGACAGACACTCCCCCGTCACCCCCCCCGCCCCCTCCAAAGTGAACTGCTACAAACACCTGCAGTTAGCGCTGCCGTGTCCACCAAGGTCTTCAAAATCCCAACCCGACCCGGCAGCCCTGCCCATTGCACATCCTGAGCTGTCCCGCGCTGCTTGCGTACTCTTTAAACTGTCCCCGCGAAACTGCAATTCGCCGCCACCGCCTTCGCTCGGCTCTGCGCACTCAGCCTGGGCCGGCCCTGCCCGGACTAGGGCTGCGCGCAGCCCGCTGCTGCCCGCGGGCGCCTGCGCACTGGGACCCTCCCGGATCAGGGCGGGAGGCGGGGGCAGCCGGGAGAAAGGAGCGCTGCGGGGGAGAAAAGGGCCAAACCCTGAAATTACCCGGATGTGGTCCCCGCGCGCGCATGCTCAGTGTCCTTCCGACAAGTTGGCAGCAACAACACGGCCCTGGTCGTCGTCGCCGCTGCGGTAACGGAGCGGCTCGGGTGGCGGAGCCCGTGCGTGCGCCCGCCCGCCCGCCTTCCGTCCGTCGGTCCGGCCGTCCTCGGAGGCCTTTCCCGCGTCGCGCTCGGCTCCGCGGCCGTCCCCCGGGGGGCGGGAACGCGTGACGGGAGCCGGCGGCCCGCGAGCGAGGCCCCCCGCGGCGGGGCGGCTCCGGAGCTCCAGCGGCCCGGCCCGCGCGGTCCGCGGCGCGCGCGGCGGGGGAGAGGGGCCCGCCTGGGCCCGGACGCCGCGGGCGGGACCCGGGAAGCGACGGCTCGGCGGCGCGGAGCCCAGGTAAACGCGCGGGTCGTCCCCTGGCCCGGGCCCCAGGGCGGGCTCCCGCGGGCCCGGCGAGGCTCGGGTGGGTCGCCCCCCGCGCGCCCCAGCTCCGCGTGCTCGCCCGTGGGTCCCGGGGCCCCAACTACACTCGCGGCGAGGCGCGCCGTCCTGGGAAGTGAGCGCCGTTCGCGCCGCCGCTCTTTGTTGTTCGGGAGGAGTTTGGCCGCGGCCCGGGCCGTGGCGTCGGGCAGCTCGGGAGTGCGTTGTGTCCGGGGTGTCCCGGGTCCGTCCGTCCTCGTGCCCCCCCCCCCCAGCAGCAAGTGTTTGTTTTTTTCTCTTTGTCCCCACTTTCTCTTCCTGGTTGTGTCCTTTCAGTTTACGTTTGTAGCTTTGATTTGTTTACTTTTTGGGTATTGCGGGTGATGGCGGCTTGCGGGAAACATTCTTAGCGCCTAACTGCACCATCTCCCTCCCCTAATAAAACGTGTCTTCTAATAAATGGCGTAGTTTATTTTATTGTTAGGGCTACATGCACAGAGCGTGAAATTGGTGGAGGGTGGAGGGCGTTGGCTTCAGCACCCCAAACTGCTGTTATGATTTCTCAAGCCAGATTTTTCAAAGACATGGGCGTGTTTAGTTAACTTGAAAGGTTCCTTTGCGAGGAGGGAGGCTTTAAAAAGCCCTGTTGATTGATAGCTCCTCCCAACTGCCCCCACGAAAGCTGGAGTAAACTTTAAAATTTTTAAAGTTGATTTTTTTCTGGGTAATTCATTTTTAAATTACTTTTTAAAGTGCCATCAGGTTTTGATAATTTAAGGTGGGATTGTCACTTTCTTAGAAATAAAGTAGCACGATAAAAGAGGAGTTAATTGAAAACGCCCTGAATTCATGTTCTGCAGGCTTGTAATCTCGGGTAATTTTTTTTAACCATATTTGACTTCTGCCGGATTTAGCATCCTTTTCCTCAAAGTAGCATCTTGATTATTTGAAGGTTTTAAGAATTAGGTTCAGGATTTTATGCTGAAAGGCAAAACCGTGTGGAATCATACTTGAAAGTACGGAAATGTATAAATTAGGTTTTAAGCACTGCATTTGAATTTTTTTTTATAGGTTTCCTGATTGACCTTGTCTTTAGGACCTGAAGTATTTGCCGTTGGAACGTAGCTTAGGATGTTCTAAAGTAACTTTGCTCTAGTGTTGGGGGCTCTTGTCTATATTGGAAAGACTTGATAGGATTAGTACATGCTATTTCGAGGTGTAAATGATTGGTATACTAATTTTAAGAATACAATTTCTCCCTAACGCTTCATCCATAATACTGTCATGAGTTTGTATGACTTCATACTCTTCTCACCATCCTTTCTCGGACTCTCAAGTGCTGGAATACAGGACTGGGACAAGGTGCCCCCAGGCTCAGGCTTCTGTTTTCTTCGGTGAACTTCTTAGAAATGTGCACAGAAGCAGACTAATACCAACGGCTCCAAGTGGCTTCAGATCTTGATGGGATGAATTTCGTAGGCTTAAATTGCTGGAATTTAAACGAAACCTTTCTGAAGAGAATTAACGCTGACTGCAGTAATATGAGTGACTTTGCTTTGCTTTCAAGACGTATTACATGTACTTTTGTTTGTTTGTTTGAAAAGTAATTAATAGTTTTGATTAAATGCTTCTGTTGTAAATCTTAAGTTGGGGGGAGAATTAAAATTGTGTTTGCAGAGTTAATGAAAATTTGCGCTAAGCAAGTCAGTGAAAGTAATAATGGGATTATGTTATATGTTTTATATGGACCTGCGCTTTCCTGATGGCTTTGCCCTTGAAACAGTTCTGCTTCTACTGGGTTAGGATCTTGTTTTTTTCTAAAGTCACTGTTTTGTTTATGCTGTATGTTAGTTGAAGTATTTCTGTTGGTGAATTTTGTATCTGAATTCCCCTTTGTTTACACCCCCCCACAGAAAGAGAGAGAGAGAGAGAGAATTAAGTATTAAACTAATTTATGCAGCCCTGTCACACCCAAGCTCAATTAGAACCTATTTTTCTTCCTGATTGAGCCAGAGTTATAGTAATATTGACATTCACTATTCTAATTGTATTGAAAATTTTGCCTCTTTTGGGGAGAACATACATTCTCTTTCTGGTGTTAAAATATTAACTTATTTCAGTTCTGTTTTGTCCCCATGTAGTTAATGCCAAGGTTTTTGTTTTTCTTTTCATTTCTCATTCTTCCAGAGTGGATAGCTCTTTAAACATCTTGTAATAACTTTTTCAGTGCTTCATTGTATGGTTGTGTACCTCCCACCCTCCACTGTGTTTTGTTCAAACCATGAGGATGAGTGACTCAGGTGAACCCTTAATCATGTATAAAACTAACCTGACTAAATGGCTTCATTGTTTTCTGTGCTAAAGTTAAGGGTCTTAGACTAGAATGTCACGTTCAGTATAGCTTTCTCAAATTATTTAGATTTTTTTGTTTTGTTTTTGTCCATTAGTTAAATGAAGATTAACTTGTTTAAGATGAGACTTCATATAACTGATAAATATGTATAGATACCATGCATATGAGCTACTTTGGTTATGATGCTGTGGGCATCTTAATATCCTCAGCTTATGCTAATGAGTCATTTAGAATTGTTGTTTTTCCCTTTTATTTTAAATTGTGTAATTTTGGTAATGGAAATTTTGGCTGAATACCAGCTTCTCAGAAATGAGGTATTTTAGATTGTCACCTTGACACTGTTACATGGTGTCATTGGCATCGAGGAAGATTTATTTTCGATATGGAAGTGAATGAGGACTAGGATGGATAAGGACTAGGTGGTACTCATTTCTGTAAAACTGGAATGGTAGGTGATCAGATGCTTGGTTGTAATAATTGATAAAGTCCATAAGTCAGACAGTTACTAGAGATGGTTGTATTTGAAGCTGATTCTAAATCTCTTTCAATACAATTCATACCTTAAATAGGATTTTCTTTTTTTTTTTTTTTTTTTAAATTTATTTATTTATTATGTATACAATATTCTGTCTGTGTGTATGTCTGCAGGCCAGAAGAGGGCGCCAGACCTCTTTACATGTGGTTGCTGGGAATTGAACTCAGGACCTTTGGAAGAGCAGGTAATGCTCTTAACCACTGAGCCATCTCTCCAGCCCCCTTAAATAGGATTTTCTTTTCCCAGTTTGGAAAACTTATTGCTCTAGGCCTCCGCTGTTGTGGGGGTAGAGCTTAGGCCTCATGAGTGCAGGCAAGTGTCTTGCCACCGCGCTGTGCCCTCCTAGCTCTTTTCACTGCTTTTTTAATCTCAAGGGTTGGGACAGTGATTTTCAGTCTTACTTGAACATTGAGATTTCTTGGAGAGCTTTACGAAACATTGATGCCTGATTAATAACCACAAAAGTTTTGATTGGTTTGTGCTGGACTGTGTAGCCAGCTCAGGAAAATGCAGTAGTTGAACCTTAGGGTCCTTTTAACCTGTTTCGTTGTTGATTTTAACTCCCCCTCTCATTTTTGTTGGGGATAGGGTCTCACTATGTATACATGGCTGACCTTGAACTTTGGTTGAGCGCCCCCCCTCCAGCTTACTCTGCAGTGTGATTACAGGCCTGTGATCCCATACTCAGTTCTGCTTTACGTTCTTTGTAGTGCAGCGATACATTCATGCAGAAGGTCCATTGCACATTTAATTTAATTGGTCTTTTGAAGGTATTGCCATGTTTGTTTTGCTTTTAAATCTCTGCCTTCCTCTTCTTCCCAACCCCCTTCTTTCTGTCCCCCCATTTTTTTTCAGTTTATTTGTATTTAATGACAAGTTTTAGGAAGCTACATTTCTTATGATCATTAAATTGGTCTCTAAGTTAGCATCTAAACACCCAATGAAATTTTATTTCTTTTTTAAATATTTATTTTTATTAATTATAAAATATATTTCTATGTATGGGTGTTTTACCTACTTCTATGCCAGCACCACTTGCATACCTGGTGTCTGTGGAGGCCAAGAAGAGGGCACTAGATCTTCCGAAATTGGAGTTACAGATGGTGGTGAGCCACTATATGGGTGCTGGGAATTTAATCTAGGTCCTCGGGAAGAACAACTAGTGCTTTTAACTGCTGAGCCACATCTCCAGCCCCCTTAATAATTTTTAACTAGACATATGTGTGTGCCTCTCTGTAGGTAACTAAGACCACGTGCCCAGAGTGGGTGCTGAGAACCGAACCCCATATCTCTAGAAGAAACAGTACATTCTCTTAACCAGGTAACCATTTCTTCAGCCCTGGAATTTAGTCATCTTCAGGGGTTAGTGTGCTTGGAATCGATACAGTTTTCTAACCATGACTTCTCTGGGCCTAAAGAGGAAAGTTGTATTGATTAAACCTGTACAGTTGGGGGTTTAATTTTTGCATTGTGAGAAAGTTGCTCAACTAGCCCAACTAGTTGGCAGTTCTATAGAGAGATCATTTGGGCACACATGTTCTCTTTTTCCTATTTTTCCTTGCGCTGGTGATTGAATTTAGGGCCTCACGTTTGGTTGATTAGACCAGTGCTGTGCCCGAGCTCCTCCCCAGCCCCTCTACTTGTGTACTTCTCCTGAAATCGCTCCAGAGCTGGGCTATAGAGTTAGTTGCATCTCTTGTCTTTGGAAGAACTATTTATAAAAATAAAACTGTTTTGTTCTCTAACTGTAGCGCGTGCGTGCGCACATGCACACACACATTCAATTCAGAATGGGAATAGGATGAAGGAGGCATGGGAGTAGCTATAGGGAAAAAAGCCCTGTTTTGGTTATTTATACTGCCTATTATTTCTGTATTTGTTTATACCTTTTGACCATCAGTACTTTGGAGTGTTTTATTTAGAACCTATCAAATCCTAATTTACATGTTTTGAATGGAGTTCTTATGATTAAACAGAAAGGATTACTGATAAGTAATTGCTCTCCTAATAGTATGATTTCTATACATATGGATGAATCTATATAGTTTGGACTTTCTCAGATTAAATGTGTGTATATACATGTGCTTGTGCTTGCATATTTGTGTGCATGTGTGTGTTTTCAGACAAGGTCTTGCCACGTAGCCTTCAATTTCAGGACATCTTCCCTCAGCCTCGTAGATTACACATTTGTGCCCCACACCTGGCTTCAAAATATGTTCATAAATTTGGAACTGAATTAAGGGTATTTATTAGTGGTAATTGGCTGACTAGTTAACTCTAGAGAAGGTAATATGGTGGACAGTCATTGTATCAGTTGAATCATTTGGGGGAAAGATTGACAAAGTGTAATGAGCTGAGAGAAGCTAGGAATTGTTAGGACACTAAATGCATCTAATGTTATAGACCCTGTTAAGATCAGTTGAAGACTGGCATGGTGGCAGTCTTTAATCTCAACATTTGAGAGGCAGAGGCAGGAGGATAGCTCTGAATTTCAGGCCAGCCAAGGCTGCATAGTGAAATCCTTTTTCAAACAAACAAACAAACAAACAAACAAACAAACAAACAAACAGAAAACCCCCCAAAAACAAAAACAATAAATGTAGTTGAAAGAATAATTTTATGGATGTAGGTATTGAAATGATACTGATAATTATATTTAAAAAAACCCCACTTTGTTATTAGACTTCAGTTAGGTGTATTCATGGTGCTTTAATTCATTTTCTGTATTTTTGGTAATCTGTAAATTAGACCAGTGCTTTGTGGCATCAACAGCATTTCAGACTTGTACTTTTAAAGGTTAGCTTTCACATACTGGAGCTACTTTGAGCTCCCGTGGAATTCCAATACTATCCTCTTCCCAGTGGCCAGGTATTAAAATTCAGCTTCCTTTCTAACCTTTCGAAACAGTGGTTCCCAAAATGTGCTCTGTGGACTTCTGGGAAGTCCCACAGTCCTTTTATTAAAGAGGTCATGAGCTCAAAATAATTTTCATAATAGGGGGAGACATTATTTGTTCTCTCCCTATGTCCAGTTGTGCTGTGGTGCAGACTGGTGGCTCCTTGGCATGTATTAATTAAGACAGTGTCTTTGTGTTTTTCACATCCAGATATATGTTCAGCATTTGAAAGAAAACTCCAGTTTCACTTAAGAATGCCCTTGGTGAGGGTTTAAGTAAACAATTTTTTGTTTTGTTTTTTCAGTTTTTTCAAGACAGGGTTTCTCTGAAGCTTTGGAGCCTGTCCTGGGACAAGCTCTGTAGACCAGGCTGGCCTCAAACTCAGAAATCTACCTGCCTCTGCCTTCCGAGTGCTGGGATTAAAGGCGTGTGCCACCATTGCCTGGCCAGTGTTAGCTTTTAAATAGTCTTTATTTTGTGTGATTAAATGCGAAGTGTGTACAAAGCATTTTTGCATGTTCAAGTGAACTTCTCGTGTCTAAAAAGACCACTTAGTGACTGAGCTGCTTTTGAAATGTGGTGTCATTTTTATTTTCACTTCGGCAGAGTGCCTGTGGCTACACTCCTGTCATTTAGACCCAGGTATTTGGTGAAAATGAGTGAAATGAACCTGCCACTTAAAGGAAAGTCACTTATTTGTCAGTGATAAAAACTCAAATCTTTCACATGAAAGTTAGGGTTTTGGAAAACCAGAGTCAGTTGGCGTGAATTTGCTAGTTTCCCAGTATGTGTTTCTGGTGTAATTGTTGGTGATTTTCAAGGAAAATACACGTGTTCTACCTGAACATGGTGTTATGCCTATAACCTTAACATGTGGAAGACGGAGGTAAGAAGATAACTGCTTCAGCATTTGGAAAATATGAATAACTCACCAAACATGTTTTTTCCTAAATGATCAATTCTTAATGTTATAAAATTTTTCCAGAGAAAGATGTAGATAGATTTGTGTTTGTGTGCACGCGCGCGCTCACGTGCAGCTGCTGCTGTGTATTGTACGTTCATGTGTGTGTGTGTGTGTGTGTGTGTGTATGTATGTGTGCGTTCAGGTGCTCCTGTGTATTGTATGCTCATGTTTATGTATGTATGTGTGTGTGTGTACGTTCAGGTGCTTCTGTGTATTGTATGCTTGTGTGTGTGTGTACGTGTATATTCAGATGCTCTTTTGTATTGTATATGTGTGTGTGTGTGTGTGTGTGTGCGCGCGCACGTGCAGGTCCTCTTGTGTATTATATATAGGTAGACTCATGGGGAAGTAGATGATTGTCTTGGCTGCTGCTTATTAAGAGTGGTCCACTTTATTTTTTGTTTTCTTGAGTTTGTTTTGTTTTTGTATCAGCTCCAGAGATCTGTCTGTTTTTAATTTCCCAACATTGAGATTAGAAGCATGGCTACCATGCCCAGCTTTTTTGTTGTTGTTTGTTTTTTGTTGTTTTTGGGTTTTTTTGTATGGGTTTGGGCTCAAACTCATATCCTCATGCTTGTTAGTGACTGAGCTACCTCCCTAGCCCTAACCCACTGGATTTTTATGCAACAAACCTAAAATTTAGATTCTACTTAGTAACCTGCACTAATCTCCATTTGTTGCGTTTTGGCATTGAATAAAAGATGAATACCCATTATTATCTGAGAAGACTATTAAAATATTCTTTCCAACTGTACAGATTTCTGTGTCACATTTCCTTCCTGTACTTTCAAATCTCCAGCAGATTGAATGCTAAAGAAAGTAGGAGAGTTCAGCTGTCTTGTGTTAATCCAGACAGTAAAGAAACTTGCACAGATGTAGAATAGTGTCACTCTTACTACTAACTTTTGTGTTGTTTCTAGAAAAGGTTATTTTTTTATAAAAGTTGTTTAGGTTAATATTAGTAGGCCTTTTGAAAGTGAATTAAAATTTACTTAAAGTTTTACTTGTTTTAATTTGTAATATGATAAATATTGATATAACCCATATTTTAAAATTAGTTTCAGAAAATAGTCAAATATATAAATAAAGGGAATCAGAAAACAGTTTGACAGATACAGTTTTAAAGTAGCTAGTTCTGTATTTTTACTAGATTACCAATGGGATATATTATTCATATGTTTGGGCTTATCTGAGATGGTAATTCATGTAATTTTTTTTTTTCAGTTCTTGTGTTTTTAGGAACATATAACAGTCAATATTCAGGTACTTCATTGACTTGACCCTAGATTGCTGGTTTCAGAATCTCAACCTGTGTTGTCAACATTGCCTTTTAGGTTTGATTTCCTGTTCTTTTCTGTTAAATTCTCAGGTTAATTATTTTCAGCTTAGGTCCAGCATAAAAGGAACTCCCCTTCCTATTTTTTAGAGATGGATTTCAGGTTTGTGACTTGTCTCCAGCTTGCCAGAGTTAAGATTTTGGGCATGTGCTACAATACCTGGCTTATGTGGTCCTGGGAATGAAGCCAGGGCATCTTGCTAGGCAGGCGGTCTGTCGATGAAGCTCATCCCCAGCCTTTACAAGGACTCAGTTTCTTTTGTAACATCCCCTCCCCATTGTCTATCAGAAGTTATGCCACTGGCGAGGGTTCTTTTCATCTCTTGGGTGACAGTGTGGCCAGGGTTTGGTTCTATGTACTCTAGTTGGGAATTGTCTTGCCTGCCTAAATAAGATTTTTTTCTGGAAAACCAGACTTGTTGCAAAAGGAGAATATATGCTGGCAGATGAAGTAGATGCCAGCCATAGTATTTATTGATCCTTTTCAAACAGTGTATTTAAACAGGTTCTCTCTGTGTAGCCCAGGTTGGTTGTGAACTACAGTGCTTTTGCCTTCAACTCCTGAGGGGTAGGATTATAGGTGTGCACCA
Organism: Chionomys nivalis; assembly: GCF_950005125.1. NCBI lineage: Eukaryota > Metazoa > Chordata > Mammalia > Rodentia > Cricetidae > Chionomys > Chionomys nivalis. The sequence goes on from NC_080099.1 coordinate 13,331,985, forward strand.
CCATGTTGAACTACAACTTTAACTTACTAAACAGAAGGTGTTTCTTTTTTTTTTAATTTTTATTTAATTTTGGAGATAAGAGCTTATTTTGTAGCCCAGACTGGCTTTGAATTTATGGCAATCCTTCTTCCTCAATCTCCCAAATGCTGAGATTACATATATGTATGATTCATTATGCCTAGCTTTAGTACATGCTAGTTTTTTTTTTTGTTTTGTTTTGTTTTTCGAGACAGGGTTTCTCTGTAGCTTTGGTGCCTCTCCCGGAACTAGCTCTTGTAGACCAGGCTGGCCTCGAACTCCCAGAGATCCGCCTGCCTCTGCCTCCCGAGTGCTGGGATTAAAGGCGTGCGCCACCACCGCCCGGCTTGAACATGCTAGTTTTAAACTAAGGTTATTTAATGCTGGTTCATGAAAAGCATTTGAGTAAGCAGAAGAACATGTCCGTATTGTCTCTCATAGTTCACCCTAGAAGTTACTATACAAATACTTTTTGTTGCATTGGTTGCATTCGTAATACTTTATGCTTTTGGATGTTCTCTAGCTACCCTCAGAGGTATCGCAACCGTCAGTGTAACATCTGGACTGCCACTTGTTACAGGGAGATAAGCCTGAACAATTGTTTTACTTGATTGTGAAGCTTATGTTAGAATTTCTTCCTAGTCCCAACTCACTAAGCCAGCACCCTTCCTCTGGAAAAAAACCAAACCTCTTGATCTTTTTAAAAAAATACTTTCATACTATTAGTTTTATAATCACTTACCAAAACACATAACTTCTAGAAAATTATATGCTTGGTATATGTAATACAGTTCTCTTTGTTCCTTCTTACCTCTCCTTCCAAACCTGGTGCTGATTCTTCCATGGACCTGCATACACAGTCTCTTTTTTACAGTCTGTTGCTACCGTTCCTCTTCTTTCCTAATATAAGCCTACTCTAGACAAAATATTTGATTTATTTCTTTGCCCTATTCCTGTGTTCCCCCATTCCCATTTAGCCTTGCAATTCCATTTTGGTATGTGCAGACTGCACTATTCTACCAAGTTTTCTGATGATGGGTCACCTGGCGTGTGGTAGAATTAGCTTCCTTGTCCTTTTTTGTTATCCCCCTCCTTGAAATTTGTGATAGCCTAGGGTTCTCAGCTCAGACACTTGTCATTTTGGATTGGGTATTTTGCTCTTTTTGCCTTCATTGGGGACCAAGAAAAATTACTCCCAACTAGTACTCACCAGACCTTACCCTGCTTGGCTTCTGATATCAGATATCAGGCACATTTAGGATGTTATGATTAGAAGCCAAACATTTCTGTAGACATTGCCAAACATCCCTTAATTCCCTGTTGGAAACCACAGGTATGGCCATGTGATTAGCCTGAACAATTGTTTAGCCAAAGGCAAGGATAAGTAATAACCTTTAAAAGACAATGTGTAAGCTGTCCTCTCTTTTCTCCTCCTTCTCAACATGGGTAGATAGTTCTTCTGTCAGTCTCTAAAGTAGCTGAGCAATGGATAGTGCCAGATGATCTGTGATGAATGAAGAACTTAAAATCAATCTGTAACTGTAGGTATTTGGGGAGTTGGTTATAAATGTGACACAGCCCATTCTAACTTGATTTACACATTATGTCAAGATAGGACCTTTCAGTGTTGTTCCATTCACTTTTATACCTCTTTTTAGTTCTTAATAGTTTGGTAATATGCTTGGGTTTTCTAGATGTGTTATGCATGTACATGCTTTAGAAATTGCCTTCATACAACATAGATACATATTTCACCACTACCTCAAACTGTAGATTCCAGCCCTCAGGAGGCAGAGACAGGCGAGTCTCTTGAGTTCAAGGCCAGCCTGGTCTGCAGAATGATTTCCAGGACAGCTAAAAGAAATTTGTCTTAAAAACCAAAATGAAACCAAAACAAAAAGACAAAAAAAAAAAATAGCCTTAAAAAATATTTTCGGCCGGGCGATGGTGGCGCACGCCTTTAATCCCAGCACTCGGGAGGCAGAGGCAGGCGGATCTCTGTGAGTTCGAGACCAGCCTGGTCTACGGAGCTAGTTCCAGGACAGGCTCCAAAGCCACAGAGAAACCCTGTCTCGAAAAACCAAAAAAAAAAAAAAAAAATATTTTTGGAGTTGAAATCTTGCTGTGTTGCCCAGGTTAGGTTTTTCAAACTTTTTGTATTACTGATATTTTTATTTGATTTATGTGTAAGCATATAAAAAATAGCTATGCAAGTAAAACATTTCCTGATAATAAGTATAATAATATCTAAAAATTCTTTGCTGTAGATAAAATTTTATTATTTATTTTTTTTCAAATATTTATTTATTTATTATGTATACAATATTCTGTCTGTGTGTATGCCTGCTGGCCAGAAGAGGGCGCCAGACCCCATTACAGATGGTTGTGAGCCACCATGTGGTTGCCGGGAATTGAACTCAGGACCTTTGGAAGAGCAGGCAATGCTCTTAACCTCTGAGCCATCTCTCCAGCCCCCGATTTTATCATTTATTGAAGATCAAAGTAAATTAGCACTAATAGGATGAATGTATTTGTTGATTTTTACGTAAAGAATTAAATCTTTGCTGAATATTTGATGCTGCCTGGCATAGAACATCTTCAGTGTTTTCCATAATTGGTCAAGGTGTTCATTTTGTCATCATCAGTGCTGAGAACCCTGCTTCTTATGCATACACAGTACATGTACATCCCGTACATATGCAGTACATCTCGTGCATACACATTATATCCTGTGTATACACATTACATGCTGTGCATACACAGTATCAGGTGGAAGAAGTATGTTTAGGGCCATTTCAAAATTGTTGGAAATTTAGTCCTAATTCCAAACCCAAATTCATTAAGCAAGTAAAAGAAAATGAAATTCAGGTCAGCCACTCAAATGACAGTTCTTAAAATCAGACATTCTAATATAACATAATCCAAAGTTACACTAACTTGATATATGCTGAAGAATGCTGGTAAGAAAATCTTAAATTTTGTCCACTGTAATTAAACCTTTTAGCAAGAACTGGAGACTGCAATAAGAACACCGTAGTGTATAACACAGTAATCTGGAATTGCTGCAGAGAAGTCACTTTGAGTGTGGAGAACGACACACCACCAGAAACACCTTGGGCTTATTACTTTTTTTTGTGAGTTCAGAAACATTTTACTACTGTTGCTTGTTTTTGTGACCTCCACATTTAATTACAGGACCTACCTCCCCCAGATAGGTTCATAATTTACAGTTGAGGAACTATGGGCGGGTGGTTTCCTGTCTTAGCTGGGGCCACTCATTGGTGCCTACCACTCCAGCCAGCCAGTGTCCGCAGTTCTTGTTGTAGACTTTTGTGAGAGGTCCTTGCAGGTGGGGTCTAAGGGACAGCATCTCGAACAGGCAGTGAAGAGTTATCTTAGCACCTCTCACATAGGAAAACATAATTAGTATTTAGTCCATTTCTAGTAATTAAAATTTTCTTAATTGAAGCTTTTTTTCTTTGGAGCTTTATTTGTTCACCATTTGAGAAAAACCAGTGTTACCAACTGTGCTAACATAATGCTTTTCTTAAGTCTTGATATGCAACCATCATGTTTATGAGGCCGTATAAAGTACAAGCATCTTAACTCCTTTTTAAAAAATTGGATTCCAGAGTTTAACCCATGATAAAAGTATTCTGCTGAGTTACATTCTGGGCCCTTAACTTCTATATTTGTATTTTCTCATTAGTGTGCCATACATCAAAATGCAGATTTTACTATGTGAGTCTTTTCCTCCTTTATCTAAAGTTAGGATAGAGTTGAATTTTTCAAAATGTATAGATTATATTTTTAATTTCAAGATATCAAAGGAGGTGTCCTAGGTTATTAGAGATACAGAGTTCTGAGCATACTTTCTCATACTTAACCTGTTAGTCTGTGTCCAGACTGCAAGCATAGCTTTGCTGCCATGATCAGTATGGCTCCTACTTTGCTTTCCTATACATTGTTGTATTTTATTACTTGGTAGTCTGTAGGGTGGGCAGGACAGATACTGCCCATTGTATAGATGGGATCATTTTAAGAGGTTATTTATGTTGCTAGAACCTTATTTGGAACATACAGTTTTTATTTATATCATGTCAGCATTTTCCCACGTCTATCACATTTCCATAATCCAAAGCCATATAATATAGGAATACATTTATATATCCCTGCTGATAATTGTTTTCTTGTAAGAAACTTCTAAATTAAGAATCTTATGATCCAAGAAATACAACAAAATCCAAGATATGAGAAGGCTGTTTTTAAGAAAACAAAGTTATTACTGTATTCAAAGAAACTTATGATTAAGACAGCCTTTGCAATACTGTCAGACCCCAAGCAGCCTAAGTTTAATAAAGGATGACCTTTAATATTGACACCATGGAGAAATAGCTGTAAATAAATTATACATTGGTACAATTTTCACTAATTGTGAAAACAAATAAGCTTATTTGCAAGCTTAAATGTGTCTTAAGACAGATCCACAGAATAAAAATTGTCTCGATGGTCCATAGATACTTGGTATATGTCAGTGTCTAGTTACTTTTTACTGCTGTGACAAAGCACCATGACCAAAGCCTCTTAGAAAAGAAAGCATTTAATTGGGGGCTTGCCTGCAGTTCCAGGTGAGTCCATGACCATCACGGTGAGAAGTATGCAGGCAGACAAAGCACTCATAATAGCCGAGAATGTACTCGTTCAGACAACAGCCATAAGGTGGTGGTGGTGGGGAGTTGTGGCGCAAACACGAGAACATAAAGTGGAAACTTCATGGCCCATCCCCAATGACACACCTCCTCCAACAAGGTTATACCTCCTGGTCCTTACCAAACAGTTCTACCATTGGGGGACCAAGTATACAAACATAAGAGTCTGTCTGGTTGGGTCATTCTTATTCAAACCACCACATTCAGGAACTGCATGGTGTTTGGGAATTTCTAATGTGAAACTTTTATTTTTCTTGAAGTTCTAAATTTATATTGTTATTTTTTGAACTCTAGAACTGAGAGACAAATATAGTGAAATTACTGTAATTTAATATGTAAAGTATAATAAAGGTGTACCTTAAATTTGAGAGAGAGGAACCAAGTAATTCTTTGGAATCGAGAGGCAAGGTGGCAACATAGTAAGGGGAAGAAACTCTTCAGGGCAATTCAAACACTTAGGCTATAATTTGAAAGGAAGCGTAGGGCCTAATTATTAAGTGGCTAAAATGGTGGTAAATGTTTTAGGTCAAGGAAATACTATGAATTAAGCATGTGAAACTCAGGATTGCACCTGTTGGGCAGTATGTGGGGCTTAACCTGTTCTAGGATTGGGTCTATGATGGTGAGGATGCCTAGTTCAGTCTCAGTCTACAGGTGCCTCAGTCAGTGTCTTATTGCTGCCATGAGACATTATGACCATGGCAATTCTTATAAAGAGCATTCAGTTGGAGCTGGCTTACCAGTTCAGAGGGTTAGTCCATTATCACCATAGCAGGTGCATGGTGGCACTCATAGAGCTGAAGCGGAAGCTGAGAGCTCCAGACAGAGACTGTGTATAACATGGACTTTTGAAACCTCAAAGTCCACCCCCAGTGACACACTTCTCCATTGAGATTATACCTCCTAATTCACTCCGTGGATGAAGCATTCAAATATGTGAGTCTATGGGGGCATATTCATCAGACCTCTACCACAGATCTTGTAATACAAGAATAAACTGTGGCAGTGAGCGATATCAGGTTAGATGGAGGGTTCCCCTTCCTCCAGTTTGAAGATTGACTCTTGCGTGTTCACATGCTAAGCAGGCACTGTATTACCCAGCTGTATCCTAGCCTTAAGAAAGAGGGATGTATGTGTGGGGTGTGTGTGTGTGTGTGTCATTGAATTTTATGATCTTCTTGTCTCAGTCTCCCAAGTAGCTGGGTTTGCAGGTGTTCACTACTATGCCTAGCCAAGATTTATGCTTACTGTTTTGTTTTCCTTTTCTTTTTTGACCATACAGTAGTTTCTTTTACGTTTCCCTTCTTTCTTTTCTCCATTAATAAATCACCATTACTTAAAAATAAGACTTTGCACACCAAGTATGGCCATTTTTCTTTTTTTTTTTTTTGGTTTTTGAGACAGGGTTTCTCTGTAGCTTTGGAGCCTGTCCCGGAACTAGCTCTTGTAGACCAGGCTGGCCTCGAACTCAGAGATCCGCCTGCCTCTGCCTCCCCATTTTTCATTTTTAAGTTCACAGTTTAGTAGCAAGTGCCACTTCTGGGAGCAAATAATAGTTTTCCAGTTCAGGTGGGTGTGAGCTGTCCTTTTACTTAACCTCCTGCATGCCTTTGAACTGTAGTGGCTTACCTTTGTCCTTGCCTTCTTACATTTCCTATGGTGTGTATTATTAGGAGAAAATGCAGACAAATGTATAATGTGTTTTGGGATACTATCCTTTAAAAACAAATGTCTTGGGTTTCAGACAGTAGATACGCCATACTGAATGCTGTATGCAGCATACTTTGTATTGCCTTGTCTCCTTTGAGTTCTCCTTTTAGTTCCAGATTCAGAAAGTTAACTCTTTGCCCAACTTCTTAGTTTAACTGGAATCCTCCTCCAGTCTCTGATTCCATCCACCCATGTGCAAATACTCTTTATTTGGAAAGTGTACCTCCAGTGACTATTTATTAGCTGAGTATGATCTCAGCACTTGGGAGACTGATGTAGGGGTATTGCTGTGGGTTTCAGGCCAGCCTGGGTTGCAGAGTAAAACCTTGTTTCCAAAACAAACCTGCCAAGCGGTGGTGGCACACACCTTTAATCTCAGCACTTGGGAGGCAGAGGCAAGCAGATTTCTGTGAGGTTGAGGCCAGCCTGGTCTATAAGAGCTAGTTCCAGGACAGCCAGGGCTGTTACACAGAGAAACCCTGTCTCAGAAAACAACAACAAAACAAAAACAAACCTTTCCCTATCTTTTTATTTATTTGTATTTATACATATGGATAAGTGATGACTATAAATACACATGAAAATTTGCTTCTTTATGTGAGGACATAAATTGAAAGACGTTTAAGAAATGACTCCAGAGAGTGGTTCTCAATCTGTGGGTCACAACCCCCTTTGGATTGAGTGACCCTTTCACAGGGGTTGTACATCAGATAGCCTGCATATCAGATATTTACATTACAATTCACAATAGTAGCAAAATTACAATTATGAAGTAGCAGTAAAAATAATTTTATGATTGAGGTCACCACAACACAAGGAATTCTATTAAAGGGTCGCAGCACTGGGAAGGTTGAGAACCACTGCTTTAGAGGAAGTGATTATATGAATTCTAAAAAGGCTCAAAATTGTAGCACTGGCATAGAAAATAGAAAGGGTGCAGAAATAACTAAGTAAAGATTTGGGGTAATGGTACGTTGTAAAACTTGTCTTAGTGTGCCTTTGCATTAATGAGAGGGCCTGATTTTTTTAAATGATTTTGGAATATCAAAACTAGCTACATTTTATAGTTAAGCTGTTTCACACTTTAAACATTTTTTAGAACTATGAGTGTTGAGTCCTTTGGCTTAAGTGGAACAGTTCTTTCCCCCAAGTAATTACATCTACCTTGTGAAATATGTTCTTTCCCCGCTCTCTCTCATTCAGATTACCCTGCTCACCAGATGTCTGACAGCTCTTCTTGCAACATTGGCTATTGGTTTTCACTGCCTTCACAAGATCAGAATTACTCCAGAAATTGAAGAATTTGATTTAAAAGAAAAAACTTAAACAAATGGACAATATGTCTATAACTAATACACCAACAAGTAATGATGCCTGCCTGAGCATTGTGCATAGTTTGATGTGTCACAGACAAGGTGGAGAAAGCGAAACGTTTGCAAAAAGAGCAATTGAAAGTTTGGTAAAGAAGCTGAAAGAGAAAAAAGATGAATTGGATTCCTTAATAACAGCTATAACTACAAATGGAGCTCACCCTAGCAAGTGTGTCACCATACAGAGAACACTGGATGGGCGGCTTCAGGTTGGTCTGCAGAGCTTTCTGTCTTCTGTGCTAGCAGAGTAATTGATGTTTTTAAATTTCCTCTTAAGGTCTTACAAATTTAATGTGAGCTTTATCTCTTTGTATATTTATTTATTTGTATGTTATGTATTTATAGATTTCTTTTTATTACTTGTGTGTGTGTTTACACATGTGTATATACAGGTACTGGAAGAGGGCAGAAAAGAGCATCCCAAGATGCTGGGATTGAATTCTGCTCCTCATAATAGAACATCAGGTGTTCTTAATGCTGGGCCATCTCTTCTTCTATAGCTCTGTCTCTTGGCAGACTGTGCATCTGTTGCCAGTGTGTGTGATGAGAGTATATTCTTATTCAAAGTAATTCAGTGAAGAAAATTTGAAAAATAAATGAGAAGGCCTGTATTTTGAGAACTACCTTTAGCTCTTCAGTATTCATCATTACAGTTCACACTCTCCCTATCTGCTAACCTCTTTTGGTATTGTAGATGGTCAAACTGATATGTTGGAATCCTGAAATCTCGGTATGTTATGAAACATTCACTGGTCACATTTTTTTCATGTAAAGCAATATCATTTGTATGAAGAAGTATAGAAAAAAAGTGATGTTAGATTTTTAAAATTTTATTTCTACATTTTAGGCATAGTTTATGACAAATTTATAGTTTTTGCATTTTAAAAACCTGAGTGCAAGTCTTGAAATTGAACACTCTTTCAAATTCTCTCTATGATCCTGACTAGGTCATTTATTTGTTGTAGTTTGGCCTAACCTGGAACTTGAGGGTTTTTTATCCCCACCTCAGCTTCTGAGTGCTGAGATTGCAGGTGTGTGCTCCTTTGCTCTCATTATTTTGAGCTTTGGATTCTCAGGAAGGAATGGTCACAGTCTGACATTGGCAGTGGAGGTGGGATGGGGAGTGGGACTCTCAAACCAGTTTCCCTTACTGTAAGTATGCTCCAGCCTATCTCTTTTGTGACCTTCAAAGGTGTGAAGGTTTCTTTTATATTGATAAATAAGCACGGAGGCAGGTAGCATCTGAGCATCCTCTAATTCAGTTCAGTTCTGACACGGCCTACTTGGAGATGCCAATCATAATCGTCTGCTTGTTTTACCTGTGCTTCTCTCCGTTGTCTATAAAGGGTTCCCACAGTCCCACCCATGGTTCAGTTAATTTAGTCAAGCATCTCCCGTGGCTGAGGGAACCTTGTTTATCATTATGAAGGGTATTGCAGAGGCCCCAGATTGAGAGCTGCAAAGGCACGGTAAACCGCCGTGCCCTCTGAGTAGACCAACCTCCAGGACCTCCACATGCTCAGCCACCCAAAGTGTCCAAACCCCGTTCAGGTTTTAGTCATTGATTGTGATCAACTCTACATAATAGCCCCTTTCCTTCCACGGGGGTTGGGCCTAAAGTTCCAGCTTCCCTATTCTGCCTCTCTCTTCTGTGATCAGCCCCCATCTTAATGGTACTTGTGAGCTGTAGCCTTCAGTCAGCTCATACCTAAAAAAAAAAAAAAATTTTTAGGCACATGGATACACTCAGAAGGATATCATTTTTAGAAGCCTAAGATTTTAGTTTTATGAAAGGAAATATGAGCAAAACCATGTGTATGTTTTACAGTATTACAGATGCTGGCTTTGTAGAGTTTGAAGATTAAATAAGAACATTTTTTTAAATCCCTTGTGTAATGTATAATACAAAACTGATACTTAATAAATGATGGTGTCTTTTCCCAGGTGGCTGGTCGGAAAGGATTTCCTCATGTGATCTATGCCCGTCTATGGAGGTGGCCTGATCTACACAAGAATGAATTAAAACATGTTAAATATTGTCAGTATGCATTTGACTTAAAATGTGATAGTGTCTGTGTGAACCCCTATCACTATGAACGCGTTGTGTCACCTGGAATTGGTAAGTTGACTGTCTTTGCAGAACCTTCATAGATCTATAAAGGGAAAAGATCCCAGCAGTATTTTAATTTTCCTAGTTTAAAGTTTGTATTTGAGGACTACTTAAGACTTCAAATAAAGTTCAAGAATCAGAATTAAAATTTTATTTTAGACAAGGTCTCATTCCAGGATGGCCAAGAGCTGGCTATGTAGCCAAGGATAACTCTTGATCTCCTGCTTCAACCTCTTGAGTAGTGGAATTAGAGGTATGCACCACTATGCTTGGCATAAGATTCAGATAATTTAAATGAAATGTAAATACTTAAATTTGTGGTTTTGATTTGTAGAATTGAGTATATAAAATTGATGCTCTGGGGCTGGAGAGATGGCTCAGTGGTTAAGAGCATTGCCTGCTCTTCCAAAGGTCCTGAGTTCAATTCCCAGCAACTACATGGTGGCTCACAACCATCTGTAATGAGGTCTGGTGCCCTCTTCTGGCCTGCAGACATACACACAGACAGAATATTGTATACATAACGAATAAATAAATGTTTTTAAAAAATAAAATTGATACTCTGCCTACTTTTTACATTGTTGTTGAAGATAAGATGGGAAACATCATAAATTTAAATTTATAAATTTATATATTAGCTTATATATATATAATTATATATATGTATAAAATTTAGAATCTACCCTACTTTTAAATTGAAATGGCTCATGAAGTTTGGTAATCTCTGGCTTACATTTATGTTCTATATGTAATGGAAGATATGTTCATAGTAATGATTTATGTTTCATTTTTTTTCCTCTAAAATAAGATCTCTCAGGATTAACACTGCAGAGTAATGGTAAGTAACTGGTTTCCTGTAACTTTTTCTATTTTCTTGTATCATGTCTTAACTTATTTTTAACAAGTGGTTTGAGTAGGAGCTAGTAACACCAACAAGAAAAAAGTTGCTGCTCTGAACATGTAGATTTTATAGGGAGGTATATATTAACATTTAAAATTTGGCTTATTAAAATTTTTTATTTTATGCATCTGAGTGTTTTGCCTGCATGTATTTTTATCTACCGTGTGTGTGTGTTTCTGATGCCTGTGAGACCAGAAGGGATATCAAATCTCCTGAAATTAGAGTTACAAATAGTTGTGAACTACTTCTGTGGGTGCTGGGAATTGAACCTGGGTCATCTAAGTGCTCTTAGCGGCTGAACCATCTCTGGAGCCCTGTAATACTAGATTTAAATTGGCTTTGGTTCTCTGAGTTTGAACTGCCACTCATGAGTTAAAATTCATTAAGTGTGATAGATGAATACACCAGGACATGAGTCTAATTAATGGTCAGTTTGAACAGATTTTTAATTGTTAAAGGAATAGTTCTTTGTAAGAAAAAGAAGTGTAAATGGGTGTCAGCGACCATAGTGTGTGGTAATTTGGAATTGTGTGTACCATATCTTACAAGATATCTATTTTAGTTTTTCTTCATTTCACCCTAATTTACTTTCATGAATGAAAATACTGATGATGTTTTTAAAATATGCATATTAATATTTTGAAAATGTATTTCAGTGAAACCAAAGGTTAAAATGTTTTGAGGTATGAAAATCCTCTTGTTTTTAATTTTGGGGTGAAATGGACTTCTCCAAATCTTTAATTCTAATAACTTAGAACCTATTAAACTAAAATTTCTGAAAAAATCTATACTTTGTGGAGATGCTCTGGTACAGAACCATTGTTATCTTAAAGCAGCGAACGCTTGTTCTGCAGGCAGGAGTAGTATGGTGTTTCATTCTTTAGACTGTCAGAGGTGGGCCAGAAACACCACATGACTTTACATTGTCAGATGTGCCTGGTAATAAAGGGCTGTTGTTACTGTGGTTCACTGGTTCCTGAGAACTGCTTGGCGGTAGCGGGAGTTGTGGTCGTCTAGGAATGGGAGCTTTCGAGCTGCTGAAGCTCTGCCTCTGCCAGCGCAGGAGATGTTGTAAACAAGCACCCAGCAGTTGTCACCCTTCTCCATCCATAGTTTTTGCAATCTAATGCATTTACTCAGTGGAAATTAGGGTTTAGGAAACTGTAGTGCTAATTTTAGAATTTGAGTATGGATTAGTTGTGAGGTTCCACATCCGGGTTGGGGGAGTTAATATTCTTCAGGGACACTAAGGGCATTGTCAGCCTTGTGGATCCCCCTAGTGGTAGTTTTATAGACCATCTTTCCTGGCTTTTTTGCTTTGAAAACAAGATTTCATTTTTGAATTGAACAGAACAATAATAGTAGAGCAGGTAATGAAAAGTTGAGAAAAACGGAACCCTTCCTTCACTTGTCAGTTGGGATCTTGTGGTTATCTAGCACAACTCATCTCTTTCATGGAGCTCTGTGACCACACTGACCCATGTATTCATTGTTCAAATATTTGGTGAGTTTATTATTGCCTAGTACTGTGCTAAGGTTTAGGAATATTAAGAAAAACGTGGTGTGTTTCTTCCAGTCAGAGTTCAGAGTCTTTTGGAGGGAAGAGAAAGTTAGCAGGGAGTGGCTTGCTAGCGAGTAAATGGCTTGCCTGTGGCAATGGCAGAGTGCCCAGTGGCTTAAGCTTAGTCCTTTTCACCTATGGAGAATTCACTATTTACCTCTCATACAAAACTTTATATTCTTATGACTACTCTAAAAATATGCTTTAAAATAGCTAACAGTTATTGAATGCTCATTTTGTATAAGGTACTGAGCTAAGTGATTTATGGCTGTCTTAGTCAGTGTTCTGTTGCTAAGACAGACTAAGGAGACGCTGTGACCATGGCAACTCTTTTATAAGAAAGTATTTTAATTGGGGCTTGCTTATAGTTTCAGAGGTTTAGTTCATTATCCACATGGTGAGGAGCATGGCACTATGCAAGCATTCATAGTAGCTTAGAGTTCTACATCCTGACCCAAAAGCAGCAGGAAGAGAGAGTGATGCTTGGCCTGACTTGAGATTTCGAAGCCCCAAAGCCCACTCCAATGACACACTTCCTCTAATAAAGCCACACTTAGTTCAACAATGCCGAACCTCCTAATCTCTCTCAAGTAGTACCACTCCCTAATGACCAAACATTCAAATATATGAGCCTATAGGGGCCATTCCTATTCAAGCTACCACAATGAGTATTGTGTCATTGTCCACTTAATGCTTTCTGTGGTAGGTGAGATTATGTTTACTTCTTTAGATTAGGAGACATGAGCCTAGAGATCAAGGAACTTGCTCAGCTAGGAGTTAGAATAATGTTGGTTTGCTATGGAATATTAAACAACAGAAAAGCATTAGAAAAACTGAGGCACCATTAAGTTAGTCATATTTGTTTTATTGATATATCCCATTTGTTAAAACAATATGAATATTTTATAATTTGGTATGTGTGGTGGCTATTCTTAGTTGTCAACTTGTCTACATTTATAATTCTCTAAAAACCCAAGCAGCTGGGCACACCTGTAGGACTTTCAGTTAATTGGCTCATTTGCAGCGGGAAAATCAACCTAAATCCACATCACTTGAGGTTGGAAGAGTCACCTTAAACCTGGGCCAAAGATTTGTAAAAAACATGGAATAAGGAAGATTTTGCTTTGTTTGCCCTCACTCTCACTGGAAGTTTTTTCCTTCACTAGTATTACAGCCACTCAGGATTTCAGTCATGTGTATTGAAGACCAGTTAACTCACTGAGCCTTACGGCTGAACACCTACTAGATTCTTGGATTTTCCTTTGGAAGACAGCCATTGTTGGACTTTTTGACCACAGCCTGTAAGCTACTCTAATAAAGCAACACACACACACACATACACACACACACACACGCACATTTCCTTCTTTTTCTAGTCATTCTGTTAGTTCTCTTTCTCTAGAGAACTCTGACTCATAACAGTTCATGAGCTTAGGGAAACAGAATTGCTTCATGGAAAGAACAAAACTTTGTCCTTACTGGAATGTATATTTGTTCTGGTTATGGATTTCTGTTTCCAGCCATGATTCTGCCAACACTACCATCCATGGACTTAAAGAATGTCTTATCTACCATCATGTTATTCCATACACTATTGCTTCTGACCAAGGAGCTCACTTCTCTAAGTGTGACAGTGGGCTGTGGCAGGGTCATGGAATCCATTTGTCTTGCCTTGTTTCCTACCATCCTGAATTAGCTGTCCTGATAGAAGGATGGATCAGTCTTTTGAGACATGGTTACATGCCAGTTAGGTGGCGGTAGCCTAGAGGACTGGGGCAGGGTTCTCTAGAAATTAGCATATCTTTTGAATTAGCATCAAATATGTGATACAGTTTTTCCCATAGCCAGGATTCATGGGTCCAGGTCTGAAGGGGATGGGAAAGGGAATAGTTCTTCTCACTGTCACCCTAGTGATCCACTAGGGAAAGTTTTGCTTCCTGTCCTATTCTGCTGACTTAGAAATTTTGGACCCAGAGTGGGGAGTGCTCCTGCCAGGAGATAAAACAAACATTCTACTGAACTGTAAGCTCAGACTTCCTCCTAGCCACTTTTGCGTTCTCATGTCCTTAAACCTACCGTCTAAAAAAAAGAATAACATTGGTAGGATGGGTGACTGATCCAGACTACCAAAGGGAACTGGATTGCTTCTCCACAATGGAGGTAAGCAGGATAATGTGTGGAGTGCAGGAGATCCTTTAGGGGGTTGCTGTTACCATGTTCTGTGATTAAAAGCAATGGGAAATTATAACAACCTACCCACAGGCAGAATGACAAAGGGCATAGACCCTTCAGGAATGAAGGTATGGATCACTTCCCCAGGAAAAGAGCCAAGACTTGTTGAGGTGCTTGCTGAAGGTGGAGGAAGTACAGAATGGGTGGTAGAGGAAGGTAGTTAAAAATAGCAACTAAGGCCACGTGACCAGTAGTAGAAATGAAGTTTATAATTGACATGAGTGTTTCTGTCATATTTTGTTAAGAATGTTTGTACAGATATTTGTGTTTTCTTTTCTCTTATTTCTTTACCCTATAGTGTATCCTGTAATAGAGGATGATTGCATTCTCCTTAGCTGAGATAATATTTAAGTGCCTAATCATATTAGAGATACTACAAGAATGTCCTTCAAAAAATTGTCACCTTTCCTAAAGTCTATAATGCTTTTGGTTGTAAGTGGGATAGTATATCCTGTTAGGCAAAATTATGACCTGCTTATTGTTTTTATTTGGAAATTAGGCATAATGTAAGAAGATGTGATTGTGTGTTAGGTTGACAAGGGGTAGACTTGTGTTGGCTCTTCTTGAAAATGGTTTCCTGTCACCTGATGAGGACATGGGGCTTCCTGTTCAGCCTCTGTAGCCTCTGCAGCCTCTGCATAACTAGGAATAGAAAAAAACAGGACTATTGAAACCCATAGCTCCATGCTATTCTAATGCACTCAAATAAGTCCTGGAGGTGGACATTTATGTTTTTGGAAATGTATCTCTGCAGCACCTAGTGTTGATGATGCAGGTCCTTTGATGACCTTTATATGCTCACATTTAACAAGCAGCTGGGCAACATTAGACACACGTTGATTAATCCTTCCTGTCATGGTTTTGATATTTTGGATGAAGCACCCCTTGTCTGGAAGTTGGCTCTGAAGTTCAGCTAACTCAATGGTTAACATATGAAGATAGCGTTCTACTTACTGATATCTTACCACAAGAATTGCACCAATGCTTCAAGTGAGCCAAACTTTGGGAGATTGAGGAGACTCGTTGGTGACCACATCAGACTGGGTGACTGAGTGTGTACTCCTAGACTGACTTGGTGATCATTAGAGACTCCTGAGGTGTGTAATCTGAGGTGCAGATTAGTCTGGCTGCAGTGTCGTCTCCAAGGGAATTGGGGATAAGGTTAAACATGGGAGCCTATGAAGATGTTCTCAGTGATGTACACCGAGGCACCTTGGTTCTCAGGGAGGTAGGATTCTTCCTCACTCAGTGAAAGGGATAGAGATAGCCTATGTCTGGACGGATGGAGGAACTCAGCACTGGGAACTTTTTCTTAATGTTCTTTCTTTTTATTTTTATTTATTTATTTTTTTCGAGACAGGGTTTCTCTGTAGCTTTGGAGCCTGTCCTGGAACTAGCTCTTGTCGACCAGGCTGGTCTCGAACTCACAGAGATCCACCTGCCTCTGCCTCCCGAGTGCTTAATGTTCTTTCTTTTTTTTTTTTTTTTGGTTTTTCGAGACAGGGTTTCTCTGTGGCTTTGGAGCCTGTCCTGGAACTAGCTCTGTAGACCAGGCTGGTCTCGAACTCACAGAGATCCGCCTGCCTCTGCCTCCCGAGTGCTGGGATTAAAGGCGTGCGCCACCATCGCCCAGCTTTTAATGTTCTTTCTTGATGAGTTGTTATACTCAGAAGAAATCCCAAGATGAGGTTCCAAAAGGACACTCTAGGTGTCTTGTTCTTTTTCTCCGGCAGTTAAAGAGTTAAAAAACAGGAAAGATCAAGTGCAATAGACGGCAGTAGAGAAATCTCAGTACCACAGACATCAGCAGACAGAATCGGCACGTGTAGAAAGGTGTTTATTGGGAGTGAGGAGACACAAACGCTGTAGGCAGATGGAGAAAAAGATCCATTGCAAAGTAGGTGGTGACTTGAGAAGCTGAAAAGTCCACGTTCCAAACTTCTGTTTAGGGAAGTTTAGTCGACATGTGAAGGGAAGGAAACCTTGGGAGGCGTAGCTATTTAAAGTACACAGCAGTTGACTCTTGTGATGTCGTGGTCAACCATGCAGCTGTCAAGTTCACAGCTGCTCCCTTCTGTATTAGTAATGCCAACAGGTTAAAGAATCTCAGTCACTTCAGCAACAAAAAAATTGAATAGAGATGCCATTAATTAGATGGCCCATTAAGTTAAATAAATAATTAAATCAATATTGCCAAGATTTTTTTTTTTTTTTTTGGTTTTTCGAGACAGGGTTTCTCTGTGGCTTTGGAGCCTGTCCTGGAACTAGCTCTGTAGACCAGGCTGGTCTCGAACTCACAGAGATCCGCCTGCCTCTGCCTCCCGAGGCCAAGATTTTTTTTTTAAAGAATCTTTTTTTTTTTAAAATAAATCTTTATTTAAATCTATTTATTATGTATACAGTCTTCTGTCTGCATGTATGCTTGGATGCCAGAAGAGGGCACCAGATCTCATTGCAGATGGTTCTGAGCCACCATGTGGTTGCTGGGAATTGAACTCAAGACCCCTGGAAGAACAGCCAAACTCTTAACCTCTGAGCCATCTCTCCAGCCCTTGCCAAGATCTTTATGAAGAAAAATCCAGAATTTTGTTCAGTAGACTAATCATAGAAACAAACAAGCAAACGGAAAAGCTTAGCCATCCATACCACTGTGTTTTCTGAACAGTATTTTATTATAATTTTCCCAACATTAGTGAGTATTTAGGGGCAACTTTTTTATTTAAAGTTTTTTTTTAACATACGGTATATTTTGTTTTTAATACTTCTCCTTCCCTAACTTCTCCTGCATCTTCCCCTCCTCCCTACCTCATTTAGACAGCTCATTTGAGTCTCTGCACATTGTCCAGTTGTGAGTCTCTGTTAATTCCCACCTACTGCAAGGGAGGCTTCTCTGATAAGGGCTGAGTGATGCACTAATTGATCTATGAGTATAGCAGTATGCCATTAGGAGTACTTTTGTTGCCATGTTCTTGTAGCAGAAGAATAGTATTAAGTTTTCCTCTAGGACCTATGAACTACCTGGTCTCAGGTTTTTGGCCACCTTAACAGTGTCGTCAGGTATGGGTTCCCTCTCATGGAATGGGCCTTAAATCCAATTTTAAAAAATGATTGCTTACTCTGAAAACATTTGTGCCACTGATACATGATAATGTGTTAAGCATCTTTTTATTATTGTATTGGTTCCCTTAGAAGTTACTTTGGGGGCTGGAGAGATGGCTCAGAGGTTAAGAGCATTGCCTGCTCTTCCAAAGGTCCTGAGTTCAATTTCCAGCAACCACGTGGTGGCTCACAGCCATCTGTAATGAGGTCTGGTACTCTCTTCTGGCCTGCAGGCATACACACAGACAGAATATTGTATACATAATAAATAAAAATATTTTTTAAAAAAGAAGTTACTTTGTTTTCTTTTATTATGTATATATTTTTGTGTCTCTGTGTGGGTGTGTGCACATGTGTGCCAGTGCCCTTGAGGCCAAAGGTGTATTGGTTCCCGTGGAACTGGAGTGATAGAAAGTTATGAGCCATTTGACATGGGGTGCTGGTAACCAAACTCGGTATAAACAAGTTGCTCTTTTAACTACTGAGCCATCTCTCCACTCCCTACTACAACATATGAGCTTCACAAATAACAATGTTTTCATGTTTGAAAAGTCAAAAAAAAAAAGAGGTTGTATGCAGAAGCTTGAACAAATATGGAATATTTCTACTGTTAGAAGTCACAAAAAAAAAACTAGATAAGGAAAGTGATACACTAGTTTTTCAATTGAAGAGAATGTCTTTGTGGCCTTTCTTTGATAGCTCTAAGAAGATACCTAATACTAGTATTCAGTTGATTATAAAACTTGAGTTACCTACAAGTGTTAGTTCAGAAAGATGAAAGATGATTTTACTACAGATAGACGGCAGAACCCGAAACAGTGGGTCAAGACCATACGAGAAGGCTCTGAACAGAGAACTGATAGGAACACGGTTCAATTTCTCTTAAAAAAAAAAATAGAGCAAAGCAAATAAACCCCTGGTTTATTTAAGATACTACTTTACATGACCTGGACACTAGATATGTTCCTTATGCTCCTTAAAGTCTGAAAAATTTAATTATTGACAGTTCTCATCAAACATTTTTATGCAGATTGGGATTCCAAAAAGAAAATTTCAATTTGATGACTCGTGATCTTCCTGGCCTGTCTCCTGAATACTGAATTACAGGCCAACACCCTACATTTGGCTTTCGTTTGACTTTTTAAAGGGCCATTTCAGGACAGCAGTTTCAAATAATAAATAAGTCCAGGTCTTGGCGTTGAGTACCTATTAGATCCCACTTCTATCTCTGTGCGCTGTGACACTTAGAAAGGTGGAGCCAAGTATGTAGTCTCATTTTGTCTTGAGGAGTAAATGGTCTTCACAGCTGAGTGAACGTTTTGCTAGGCATTTGGTTTTTACTTTTTTAGATGATTATGCACTTCTAGGTTTGTCAGGAAACTGAAGAATAATTCTTCAGATATCAGAGAGTCATAATTGATAAAAATTTCTAAAGTTACTGTAGCTGCTAAAATATGCTTTTTATATATGAAAAATTTCTGAATTTGAATTGTTTATACTTAGTTTATTTTAGATTTTGTCATATTGTTTGTATATAGTTTTTGTGGAAATGGAAGAATGTAAAATATATAAATGTGTTTTTTTTTCTCATAGCTCCACCAAGTATGTTAGTGAAGGATGAATACGTTCATGACTTTGAGGGACAGCCATCCTTGCCCACTGAAGGACATTCAATTCAAACCATTCAACATCCACCAAGTAATCGTGCATCAACGGAGACATACAGTGCACCAGCTCTGCTAGCCCCATCTGAGTCTAATGCCACCAGTACCACCAACTTCCCCAACATTCCCGTGGCTTCCACAAGTGAGTTATGCAGTTCAGTACAATCGTAAGTCTTCATAACCCTTGAATATTTATGTGTAGTCACTTGGAGAAACCCCAAGTAAGTAAAAACTTGTGGTCTTTATGGTGCTGGGTACAGTGTCAGGGCCAGATGCGAACTAGATGGTTCTCACTCCTGAGCCGTACCACTCAGCCCACAGGAAGACATGTTGAATTGGTATTTGAGTTCATTCTGGAGAAAATGGTGTTCATAATTTATTTAGAATTTCTAATGTTGATATACAGTCAAATGTAATGACTTTGACTATACTGTTATTACATTGCATAAGTAAGAAGTCTCCTGATTTTTCAGATAGATTTTAGAGAAATATTTAAGTAGTTAACAAGTAATTTTTTATTATTATAGTATGAGTGTGTGATTGTTTGTGTATATGTGTGCCCATGTTTGTGTGTACATGTGGGCCATGGTATGTTTGTGGGGGTCCAAGGACAACTTGGTGGAGTCATTTCTCCTATCTTTACATGGGTTCTTGGTATCAAATTCAGACCACTGAGCTCGTGTAGCAAGACTCTTTCCTTACTGAACCATCTCTATCACTGGCCCAGCAAATAGCTTTGAACCAAGGTGTTTATAAAAGTCTACAATCAAAACCTTTCTTTTAGTCCATTATTTTGTCTGAGAGGGTAACTTTATAATAGTTTCTCAATTTCCTATTGTGACTACTTGGAAAAGGCTCTTAAAAAGACTTGCTTATACTATTTGTGGCCCCAGGAAGGCATCAAGTATTTTAACCAGTTTCAGAATAAAGCACATCTTTGAAAAGGATGTCATAGGGGCTCTCAGTCTGCATTCTGTTCTTGTTGTCTTCCTTCTTTTCCTGTCTTTGTTTTTTGATCATATCAATTGAAGCTAGGACCTCTACCATGCCAGATAAACCCTTGGCCACTGAGCTGTACCCCCAGGTTCAACTTTTCTGGGACTCTAATATTGTTACTTGCTTTTACAGTTCCAAAAGTTGAACTTTGCTTTGCAAAGTAGAGTAATTTGCTTATTTAACTCAAAAATTGAAAAACAGAGTTACTGTGTGTGTGAGTGCCGGCACATGTTGTGTACATGCAGAGTTGGAGACTGCTTTTGCTGTTGTCCTCTCTGTCCAGCCGCTTGAGTCAGGCTCCCTTACTGTTTGTGGCTGCACATGCCAGGCTCTCTGGCCAATGGGCAGGGTTTCTTATCTTGACCTTCCATCTCATAGGAGGAGTTAGTGATGCACATTATTGTGTCTGTCCAGTTGTTTGTAGGTTTTATAGATTAGAGCTGAGGTCCGCATGCTTGCAGGGCAAGTGCTTTACCTGCTGAGACATCTTTCTAGCCCTAATTATTACTCTTATTTTAAATTTAAATATTATCAAGCATACAAGTAGTAATAATTTGATCACTAAGAGAATTGTTTTTAAACCTAGATTGTCAAGGGATAGTTGACTGATATAGATGGATATTTGTTATTACCTAACAATGGAGTATCTTATGTTCATATCAGTTTAGACTCAGCATTGAAATTTTAATCTTTGTGATAATTAGATTTATTTCTGAATTGTTTTGCTCCCATCCCACCCCCTGACATTTCCCCTAGTGCTGAGAATCCAAGCCACTGTGTTACCCCTGATAAGCATGATAAGCAAGCACTTTACCACTGAACTATGTGTCTGGCCCTGTAATTGTTTTCAGAATTTCTCATTAGTCCATTTCACCACTTGAAAGCAGTCTTTTTCAGTGGTACAATCTTAGCACAGATAATTTCTATGCACATTTGATATATATGTGTATGTATATACCTTTGGGGGGAGGGTTGAGACAAGATTTCACTCCATAAGCCAGGCTGGCTATGGACTTCTGATTTCCTTGTCTCAGCCTCTGAAATGTTGGGATTACGTGTATTCAGTATAGGACCTTGCTTGCATCTCTGACTGTCCTGTCTTTATTTGCTTATTTGGACTATGGTTGACAATGGTGGAGATGAAAATTAACATAGATGCATTCACTTATGTGTAGATTACTTCTGGGCCAGGCACGCACTTCTGTACATTCTCTGGAGACTGATCTTTGTTCAGTTATTTCCAAAGTGACTTCATTTTGACTTTTTCCTTCCCTCCCTGCAGAAAGAGTTATGCTTGAAGGCCAAAAAAAGATGTGAATGAAATATATCCAATTCTGTCTTAATACTTTTTAAAGTATATTTTTATAACTGAAATATAAATATTGTAGATTTTAGAATTTGCAGTGAAAGTTCCTTATTTCTAAAACGACTGATAGAGTTAAAGGAAAGAAAAGAAATTAGATTAAAAATAGAGGAATGTTTCTACACGAGCTGGTTTCACGTTGTTAACATCTTACACACTTGGTTCGTAGTGGTGATTCTCAGTGTAGAGGAGTACAGTGGTTTTGCAGGTCCTAGTTTTAAGGAATTATACTGTGTAGGGAGGAGAAATGTGCCTTGTTCATTGTTTCTGGTTTTGAGACAGGAGTTTTACGTTATAGCCCAGCTGGCCTTGAGTTTGTTGAGCTTAGCTTTTCTCCTGCTGGAGTTGTAGCCATGCCGCTCTGCCTGGCAAGTCCCTTCTCTTGATGTTTAGATTGCGGTGACTTGTAGTTTCTTCCTCTGACTGCACCCACTATGAGGAGAGAAAACCAGTGTCACTGACACATAGCAGTAAGAACACTGCAGTGTTCTCCAAATACAGTGAACATGACAAATGCTCGCTCTAAGAAATAGCCTTTTCCACGTACAAAATAAAACCTATAAATGGCAAATAATAAAACATAATGGAATGTATTTTGAGTCAAATGAAATAATTTTCTTGGCGTATTACAGAGGGAGCAACTGATTTGATGCAAATCTGGGCATACAGTGACTTTATTGACATGATTCTGATTTTTTTTTTTTTTTTTTTTTTTTTCTTTTTCGAGACAGGGTTTCTCTGTGGTTTTGGAGCCTGTCCTGGAACTAGCTCTTGTAGACCAGGCTGGTCTCGAACTCACAGAGATCCGCCTGCCTCTGCCTCCCAAGTGCTGGGATTAAAGGCGTGCGCCACCACCGCCCGGCTATGATTCTGATTTTTTAAAGAGAACATGGAAAAAGTTTCAAAATTGAACAGGTTTTGTTGTTTTACCAAATGCTGTATTGGTTCGACAGTGGAGCAAGGTTGTTTTGTTGTGCTTTATGTTAACTTTCCCACCCTTGCCATCCTATTCATTTGAAACACTTGCCTCCTGTGCTTTTCACTGTTGTTAAAGCCATTGTCCTGCCATTATCAGCACCAGTGCCATGATAATTAACTTTCTGTTGTCAACATTTTCTTGCCTGGGTTTTGGGGATCCAGATCAGGAAAGTCCAACATGGTCTGGTGAAGTGCTTCTAAAGCTGTTGCTGTAGCCTAGATGTTTCTTGTGTTTCTTAGCATTTGAAGAGGGCCTGTAAAGAAATAGGCCACTAATGTTAGGAAAACATCTGTCTTCCTTCCTTCCTTCCTTCCTTCCTTCCTTCCTTCCTTCCTTCCTTCCTTCCTTCCTTCCTTCCTATTTCATTTATTGTGCACTGGTGTTTTACCTGCATGTATGTATGTATGTCTGTGTGAGGGCATCAGATTCCCAGAAACTGGAGTTATAGATGGCTGTGAGCCACCATGTGGGTGATGAGAATCAAAGCCAGGTCCTCTTAACCGCCAAACCCCCTCTCCAGCCCCAGGAAAACATTTCTTAAGAGAAGGACATTTTAAATAATTTCTGAAGGTTTTCCTTTATAAATGCTTTTAGCTTTTTTATTTGATAGGCAATGGGTAAGTTCCACTTTTGGCCCACCTTTGTAATTGTGGATTACCAGACATAATTAGACCTTCATTTTTGTATAATAGCGTGAAATTGCATCTATACATATGCCGTGTTAATGTCTTCTTGTTTCTCTAGGTCAGCCGGCCAGTATTCTGGCAGGCAGCCATAGTGAAGGACTGTTGCAGATAGCTTCAGGGCCTCAGCCAGGACAGCAGCAGAATGGATTTACTGGTCAGCCAGCTACTTACCATCATAGTATGTACATACTTTTTAAAATCTTTTAAATAGTTGAGAAAAAAACTAGGCAGCCTTTATAAAAGCAAATTAATGCATATGGGCCTTAATTTTTAGACAGCACTACCACCTGGACTGGAAGTAGGACTGCACCATACACACCTAATTTGCCTCACCACCAAAACGGCCATCTTCAGCACCACCCGCCTATGCCGCCCCATCCTGGACATTACTGTAAGCTCTTGTTTTCATTGTAAGCAGGGCCTTTTTCTTTTCTAGCTAGGACTTTAATTTCTATTTTCTTAAAAAATGGTTTTACATCTTTTATTCATCTTACAATTTAATTTCATTAAACTGTTAGTGTTTTTACTTTTTCAGTATTTGTTTGTAAAGAGTTCCTTTAAATGGCTCTCACACATTTGTTTTGCACTGATGTTCGCTGAGTACATTCATTTGTCTGTGCTGATGGTTCATCAACACCACATCAATTTCATTCGTTTGTTCGCTTTATATGTGGTTTTAGGTCTTGTTTGTTATCACCCACAGTCAACTGGAGCCCTTGAGTACTATGATCTCAAGGTTTCCGTCATCATAGAATCAACGCAGTAGATACTATAGATCATAGGTGTTGAGTAATGCTCCATATAGTTGTGATTAGGAGGGGACACTATAAACAGTCCAGTTTCAGGCAGAATAGGAACATTGTTCATTTGATTTTAAAATCGTGAGTATAGGGATGAAGGGCAAAAATCAGGGATATATATCTTTCATAAATATAAAATCCCTTTTCCTCATTTTATGATCAATAGTACCAAAAACACTAGAAAAGTACAAAAGGCATAAATAATAAAACTGCTTAAAATCTTATGTAACCTAGACATAGTCACTTCTAGTATTACTTCCTTCCAGTCATATAAATGGGTGTGTGTGTTTGTGCGTATGATATGTATTTTGGGGGGAGGGTCATGCTATATGCATATTGTTATGTATCAGTTACACTACTGTCTTTCCAAGTATTCAGAGAATCTGATTTCTAATGGACCAGTACATAGGGTATTGGGTTTGCTCTATGATTGCTGGTCACTTATTTAAACTTATTAAGCCTCAAGGGCTGTACTTTTATTTGCTTGAAACAACATTGTAAGAAGTGAATTTAGTATTTCTGTAAGGGTTTTAGCACAATGTATTAACTAATAAACTTTCAGTTATAGCTATTGGTCCATCACATAAATGTCCCTAATTTAATAAATAAAAGCACTTATTTTTAGAATAGATTAGCAATTTAAATCATTATACATTGCATTATAAATTATACTAATATGTTACGTGAATTGAATAATTAATTTATAACCTGCATTAAGTATTGCATGTATGACTTTATAAATTGTTAAATAGTGTGTATCAGATAGCACTTAAATTGTTAGCTTATTGGTATCACAAAAAAATTTAGGAAATAAGCTTTTAAATTCTTGAGCATGACATAAACTTGATCTAAGCCAGTCTTAAGACTTATAATATTTATATTCAAAGTTTTTAAAAGTTTTGGCATTGGGAAACTTTTAATAAGTAAAATGGGATTTTCATTATATTTTCTTTAGGGCCAGTTCACAATGAGCTTGCATTCCAGCCTCCCATTTCCAATCATCCTGGTAAGTATATTTCAGTATTGATTCCCTGTATGTAGATTTTTATTATGATAATTGGTACATGTATGCCAGTGATTATTTTACGGGTAACTGATCTCATAGTGTAATATTTGTTATGACTTAATCAGAAATTTAAGAGTAGCTGATAGTCACCCATAGACTATATTTAACTCATTTTTAACTGTCTGAAAGAAAAGTAAAAACTGTGTTTTGAAATCAGATACTAAGTACAGAATTGCCAGGTTTTAGCATTGCAGCAGGATGAAACTAAGCTTAAGTAGAATAGTATCAGACCTATCGCTTAAAAATACAGGGAAGAGGCTAGTGAGATGGCTTAGTGGGTGAAGTGGTTTGCTGCCAAGTTTGATGAGACAGTTTGATCTCTTGGACCATGTGGTAAGAGAGACTGACTTCCATGAGTTGTTCTCTGACCTCCACATACATGTTATGTCGTGTGTGTGTGTGTGTGTGTGGGGGGGGGGGGGGGGGGGGAGAGTACTAAATTTAATTAAAAGGTCAGAGAAGAAAAATAGATGTAAAACTAAAAATAATTGTAAGCAACTGTTTTATAAGAAAGATGCAGATCAGCT
The DNA here is from genome assembly GCF_950005125.1 of Chionomys nivalis. Lineage (NCBI taxonomy): Eukaryota > Metazoa > Chordata > Mammalia > Rodentia > Cricetidae > Chionomys > Chionomys nivalis. Next base: position 13,357,776 of record NC_080099.1, read on the forward strand.
GGGTAGTGGTGGCGCACACCTTTAATCCTAGCACTGGGGAGGCAGAGGCAGGTAGATCTCTGTGTGTTTGAGGCCAACCTGGTCTACAGAGTGAGTGCCAGGACAGGTTCCAAAGCTACACAGAGAAACCATGTCTTGGAAAACAAACCAACAACAAAAAAAGAAAGATGCAGATCCTAACCAAAATTTAGAAAATACTGTGTTAAATTATAGATGCAGGAAAACAGAAACCCCCTGAAAACTTGAGATGCCAAAGCACCTCTGTAACACAAACAATAGGAGCAAGAGCTTTCTCTAATTCTGACTTTATAACTGATTTCTTCACTTCAGCTATACTTATAGTTATATTCAGATCTAGGAATTCTCAAGTCCTTTATATAAGACCATGTAGTATATATTCTCTTGATTTACATATACCTTTTTGTATATTATTTGCAAATATGGCATCATTTTACATAAGAGACTGGGCGTCTACAGATTTTGGTGTCTAATGGCTCTTCTGGAACCACCCTTTTTGGACATAGGACAACTGTTTGTTTTCAGTAAAGTCTTAAAAAAAATAGCTACAATCACCCTTAACTATAGTTAAAGGATTGGTCATAGAGTTGTGTAAGTGGGTTTTTGTTACTTATGTTGATTGCAGATTTTTTTCCTACCTGCTTAAAAGTAATTGGGTAGACGATCTGTGTACATAGAGCTTTTCTCATACTTTATAATTAGAGTGTAACGTAATTCCTAGATCAAGAGAGAGAATGACTTTATTGACACGATAGTACAGCGCCAGTCTTAAGATACTCATTAATGTATATGTAATTCTTTTTTTTTTAAACATTTATTTATTATTATGTTTACAATATTCCGTCTGTGTGTATGCCTGCAGGCCAGAAGAGGGCACCATACCCCATTACAGATGGTTGTGAGCCACCATGTGGTTGCTGGGAATTGAATTCAGGACCTTTGGAAGAGCAGACAATGCTCTTAACCTCTGAGCCATCTCTCCAGCCCCGTATATGTAATTCTTAATGAGCATTTTGCTATAATACATTTCATATTTGGACACATTGTATCAAGATCTTAATTTATGTTTGGAGTTGCAAAAATGAGAATTTCCTCTGACTCTGAGGTAGCATTCTTGAGAGTCAGTACTTGTTTAAATCCCTTTAGTGTTTGTGTGGCTTAGTAGAGCTGGTCTGCAGGAATAAGGATGGTCTGGTTCTGAAGAAAAACTTAGTGAGGTGGTGGTGCTTCACCACCTTTAATCCCAGTACTGGGGAGGCAGAGGCCGGTGGATCTCTGAGTTTGAAAAGGTCAGCCTGGTCCACTGAGTGAGCTCCAGGACAGCCAGGGCTACACAGAGAAATCCTGTCTTGGGGGGAAAAAGAAGAAAGGACGGATGGACAGGTGGACTTATTATTGAATGGAATGTACAGTGAGAATAGATATGGCAGTCAGCTATCATCTAGACTTGATTTAGGTTCAGCAATTGCCTTTGACCTCTTGATAAATTTGCTTCCTTCTTCTCACAGTAGAATGGATGATGAGACTGAATTGCCCCTAGTGTTTAGAGAATAGTATTGATTACATGAGGATGCATCTGTAGCAGTCTGTATTGACATTGATTCCTGTCTTTCAATAGAATACAGATGTGTCTTAATGGTGAATGCATCCTAAAAGGGTTTTTGTGTTTTTTTTTTAAATTGGTCTTTTTTTGTTTTGTTTTGTTTTTTGTCCAGTTGGTTGTAGGAGGAAAAGGTTAATTTTGCACTTTTACTTTTAGTGGTTAGAACTCAGGTCTTGCTTGATGATTGATATGGGAGGGCCCAGCTCACTGTGGGCAGTGCCACCCCTAGGTTGGTGGTCGTGGGTGCTATAAGAGGAGCAAGCCAGTTGGCAGTGTTCCTCTGTGAGCACTGCTTCAGATCTCAACTTAAGTTCTGCCTTAACTTCCCTCAGTGATGGATTATGACTTGACACTTGTAAGATGAAATACATCCTTTTTTCCCCAAGTTGTTTTTGGTTGTGTGTTTTCATAGCAATAGAAACTCCAAGAGAAAGGTAAACGAAGATGTTACTTATCAAGAGGCAAGAAACAATTGAGACCATGCTAAAGTCATGCACCTCACTCTCCCTTCCTAAATGTAGTTTAAGCATACCCATGTCTGTGCCCCATACCTAGTGCTGGCTATACTGAATTACAGTAACCAGCTTACACGTCTGCTTTCCTAATTGAACAGATAGAAAAGAAATCAGTTAAATATTCTTCTCCCTCTAGCTCTGGCTGTCCAGAAAGTTACTATTTAGACCAAGGTAGCCTTAAACTCAAGAGTTGCAGTGTGATGTCTGGGTTATTAAGCAGGTGGGGACTTACTGGTAGGGAAGTAATGAAAAGTTTAGTGCATTGCGGATATTTCAAGTGGTAATAATAAAAGTACATTTTTTCTTGAACATGGAAGCTGAAAGAAACCCTTTTTTTCTTTTTTGAGTTGATTTGCCTATAATGTAGCTTTAGCCTTCCATAGAAACTGGGAAATACATTGTACTTGGAAATATCACCCCCAGCATTATATTCATTTGTAACAAAGTTTTCATTCCCTACTCAAAGATCTTGTAAGGGCTACTAGTTTTTATTTCTGTCAGAAAATTGGGTAATTTAAAAATTGCTTCAGTTTTAGCTTCAGTCAGTAACTGCTGCTTGTTTGCTGATTATTACTGTTCATGATATATGATATCTTCATTAAAGAGTTTTACTTATGGGGGCTGGAGAAATGGTTCAGCAGTTGAGATCTGCTTTGACTCCCAGCACCCATGTAGCAGCTCTCAGCCATCTGTAACTGCAGTGCTGGGGGATCTGTCATACTGTTCTGGCTTCTTTGTGCTCTACATATGTGTAAACATACATACATGCAGACAGACATACTCACAAAATGCAAATAAATCTTTTTTTAAAAAAGGTTTTTACTATAGAAAATAACTTCACAGGCAGACGGTGGTGGCACACACCTTCAATTCCAGTTCTAAGGAGACAAGGCAGACAGATCTCTGATAAACTCTGTCTCGAAAAATCAAAAGAAAATCCACAAATATTTCAAAACTGGTGTTTAAGCAATCATTTAGGTATAATTTTATAAACAAACATATTTAAAAAATTATATTTGCAGTGAATTTATTGGATTGATGTTTCAAAGTTTTTAAACATTTTTGAGTTATCTACTCTTTTCTCTTTTTTTAAGACATGGTGTCTGTATAGTCTAGGTTGGCCTAGAACTCACTGTGTAGTCCATGCTGACCTCATTCACATTCTTCCTATGTTAGCTCCCTGAATGTTGGCGTCATGGGCATGCCTTTGTGTGCCTTACTAACTCCTTGTTGGAAAGTGCTCTTTCGCTTGACAGGTTTTTGCCCAGCAATTAGGTACCTTTATATATTAGCTACTTCTCTTATTGTCTGGCAAAATACCTTTTTTTTTAAAAAAAAAAAAAAGCAACTTAAGGGAGAAAGGGTTTATCCTGACTCACCACTGCAGAGAATTGGGTGACTAATCTCTTTATTAACTGCTGCTGTCACTTGTCTGTAGGTTCAAGCTCACATTGTTGTTGCAATTGCATGTTTTCATATTTTCCTACTCTGCCTTTTGTGCTTCCTGTAGACCTGGATGAGAGCTGTGAGCAGTAAATATGATGCAGATTACATATTCTGTTTGGAGACTTCGTCCACCCAGCACATTAGCCCATTACTTTTAAGCTTGGTCTTGCTAAACTTTACAGAACACAGGCATAATCCAGGTAGAGTCTAGACAAGCTATAATATGGAATGGCCTCTACCCAGTTTGGGAAAGAGTGCCTGGCCTCCACTGTCTGCATTTCTCTTGGCATTCTGCTTGCCCAAACTCATACCAGAATGACCCCTTAAGCTCTATTTACAGTGTTCTAGTGCTTTTCTAGGCCAGAGTTTCAAACTTCTGCAGTCCTTTTAGTTCCAGAGGCTTAAGAACCACACAGTCAAATGTACCATAGCAGTGACCCTGTTTCTTGGTTCTGTGTTTCTGTTTTACTTGTTGCTATGAGAGAATATGTGTGACATGAGAAGGGAAGGTTTAATTTCAGCTCAGAGGTACAGTTTGTCACATTTGGGATGTTATTGTGTGGCAGAGGGGTTAGGAGTGGGTTGCATTGCATCTGCAGTCAGGAACCACAGTACCTGTGCTCTGCTTTCTTATTTGTTCAGCCCAAAGTGGCCTTGGGTCTTTCTATTATATATGGTTAGCCTGATTCAGACTGTCACAGACAGTCCCAGAGCTTTGTCTCTTGGGTGATTGTAGATCCTGTATACAATTAGTATTAGCCATCATAGTCCTGTAAAATGTTGTTTTTCTTTGGTTTTAATTAAAATTTTCTTTTTTCGTTTGGTTTTTTGAGACAGAGTTTCTCTATATAGCCCCAGCTGTCCTGGAACTCACTATGTAGATCAGGCTGGCCTTGAACTCATAGATTCACCTGCCTTCACCTCCTGAGTGCTGGGATTAAAGGTGTGTGTCCACCACTCCTGGCTCAATTAAAATTTTCTTTTGAGAATTTCATTTGTGAATACTCTTATTTACATCATTTCTTTTTTAAGTTTTAAGTGTTAATACTTCATTTTTCTGATGGAACTTGAAGTCTGGGCTGGTTTTTGTCGTTCTAAGTATTGTTTCAGAGCGCAGAAAGTTTTGATTCAGATTATACATAATTCATAACACATTGTAATGTAGATAAGTCTGCAGACAAAACTCTTACTCCCTAATCTCGCAGAAGTTCTTCCTCTGGGGCCAGTATAGGACTTTCATTCAGGTCTTGAGTTTTCAGACAGAATGTCCTTCAACTTTGTAAACTGACACGTTCCTCCTAGTCACCTTCTTTTCCATAGCGTTCCTCCTCCACCCCATCCTCCACTCCCTCTCTTCCTCCTCCCCTTATTCTGATTACCTTTGCAGTGTTGTCATGACCTGGGCTCCATGTTCATTTGTTTGCTCATTTGCCCACTTGAGGAACCTCTGTGAATGGTTTTGTTTGCTGCTTTGCATACAGTGCCAAGAAAATTCCCTAGATGCTCGCATATATCTGTTAAATAAATTGTGAAAGAAAAACTAAGCAGATTACATGTATACAAACTTTCTTTAATAATGCAAACAAAATCAGAAATAATTCTCTGTATTTGCAATCCAAACCAAGTATTGTTTCTTCTCCTAGCCCCACCCCTGCTCATCATTTTAAAATAATTGTTTTAAATGAATATATTGTGCTAGTTCACTAAAATGACTTCTAAAAATGGAATATGTGTACATTGGACAAATGACCTTTGATTTTTGAGACACAATTACGAATCTGTATAAAACAGCTCTGCTGCAAAGTTCTTAAGTATGAGCAGGAGTATGTCAACTGATTTAGGTGCTTTCTCCTAATTAGGGGTCTGTAAAAACATACTATAGACTGTGTCTTAGGATTAGTGTACTTTTCAAAAACGAAGTTCAGACAACAGAACAGATGTGCAATCAAATGAACTATCATGATAGAAAAGTTTGTTTTAGAATATGCTTGTTTGCTTCCCTCCCTCCCTTGCTTCCTCTCTCTCGTGCATGCGCATGCTCTCTCTCTTTTTTTTCTTTCAGTCTGTAGACCAAACTTGTCTTGAACTCACAGAGATCTGCCTCCCGAGTGCTGGGATTAAAGGCGTGTGTCATTACCGCCCAGCTAGATCTGATTTCTTGTGTTCTTTAATTTTAGTTGATTCGGTCCTTGGAGTATCAAGGTGTAAGTACTAGCTGCAAATAAAATAATGAAATCACTATTTTTCAAGTGTATTACATTATTTTAATCCAATTCTTTTATGTGCTTCTCTAACTCCTCTTTCCTTCATCTTTGTCTAGGTTTGTTTTGTGGATGAAAGTACTTTCCCCCCCTCTAATATCTTTGCAGCATGAATGAGTGTTCTTTTTCGTTTATTTTCTATAGCTCCTGAGTATTGGTGTTCCATTGCTTACTTTGAAATGGATGTTCAGGTAGGAGAGACATTTAAGGTCCCTTCAAGCTGCCCTATTGTAACTGTGGATGGATATGTGGATCCTTCTGGAGGAGACCGCTTTTGCTTGGGTCAGCTCTCCAATGTCCACAGGACAGAAGCTATTGAGAGAGCAAGGTACGTTTAAAGAGTAAAAATAATGGAATAAAGGTCATTCTAAATATTCAGAACTTGTAAGCATTCCACTTTAATTGTAGGTGTTTACTAAATTTAAAGTTATAAATAACAGCAAGGTTTTTTATATTTTTATTATTTCTGTCTGTACTATCCCATTCAGTAACTATTAGCCACATGTGGTTTTTGAAAACTTAAAATATGGTTCATGTGACTGATAGCTGGATTTTAAGTGTATTTTAAATAGCTGTGTGTTGTGGCTGTTGTTTTGGGCAGTGTAGCCCATAAGCCTCAGTTTCCTTATAAAAATAGAAATTATTTGAGGCTGGAGTGATGGCTCAGCCATTAAAAGCGTTTGTTATTCTTCCAGAGGACTGGAGTTCAGTTCCAAGCACCCACAACTGCTTTTAACTAGCTCCAAGGGATTTGATGATGACTTCTGAGCTTCATGGGCACCTCCCTCTAACATACACACACACCTATTTATTTATTTATTAAATTTATTTGTTATGTATACAATGTTCTGACTGTGTGCATGCCTGACGAGGGCACCAGATCTCATCACAGATGGTTGTGAGCCACCATGTGGTTGCTGGGAATTGAACTCAGGACCTCTGAAAGAGCAGGCAATGCTCTTAACCGCTGAGCCATCTCTCCAGCCCCCCACACACATCTTTTTAAAAAGTAAAGAATTTACCTTACTGAGTTGTGAGGGTTAAGTGAAATTTGTGTTAAGTGCTTCTGATATAGTAAGTACTGTATCTGTTTATATAGAGATTAATGTATATTTGTTATATACAAAAAGGAAATACCAAAGATGCCTACAGTGGCAATATTTTGTGTATTGTATTATATTTTTTATTCTTTTTACCTAAACTTCCTGTACCTAAGATGAAATGTAATTGTGTCTTTCCTCCCTAAGGTTACACATAGGCAAAGGTGTGCAGTTGGAATGTAAAGGTGAAGGTGATGTTTGGGTCAGGTGCCTTAGTGACCATGCAGTCTTTGTGCAGAGTTACTACCTGGACAGAGAAGCTGGACGAGCACCTGGCGACGCTGTTCATAAGATCTACCCAAGTGCATATATAAAGGTCAGTTACATGTATATTTGAATATTTTAGACTTAAAATCCTCTTTGTTGCTTGAAGCCTGGAAATGGAGGTGCGAGGAATGGAAACCTGTTTTGGTCAGAGGTGGTGAGACAGTCTTGTCATGGGAACATTCAATAGAAGGATGCAGGAGGATTATGAGCTCAAAGCCATTCTGGGCTGTATATATTGTGAATTTTGGATAAGCCTTGGCTGCATTATGATATCCTATCTCAAACAAAAGCACCACTATAACAAAATATGCGTGTGTTTTGAGTATAAAGCACATTTTCTGGAGATGTTTTTCATTGCTTTTAAACATAATAGTGTCTTCAGCTATGTGAAGTTGTTTAGAGTGACACATAGATCCTTGAAAATATTAATGAAACCTCCAGACTCTAGAGTTTGAGTTTAGCAGGTGTTTATGGATTTATGGAAGACAGTTCTAAGTTATAGTCTTTCAAGGGATGGAATCTTTTCTTTCAGTGCTAGGCACCTGCGCTAGTACTTTGTTCTGAGCTTTGTCCCCAGACCTTCATAAACTGCAAATTAAGATGCCAAGAAGCCAGAGATAACTTTTACCGATGATTACATATTCAGCACATTTCCATTTTATTTTTAACATACACTCTTTTGTGAAAGACAAAAATAGGTGCAATAACTATTAAGTATGTTTTCAATGTCAGAGTTTTCAGTCCCCTGAGCACTTCCTTATCAGCTGTCATACATGGTAGGACTGAGTGTGAATTTCACCACTTCCTTCTGGAAATGCTTCATAGTGCAGACCACTATGTGTTATTTCAGTTGCAGTTCAGTCAAAGAATGCCTTTGGGGGGGGGGGGGGGGGATGGAGACAGTGTTTCACTGTGTAGCCCTGCCTGGGGGATGTGTGTGTGTGGTGGGGGGGGGGTTTGGTGACAGTGTAGCCCTGCCTGGCCTTGAACTCCTGAGTACACACGTGCCCACAACCTGACTCTTTTGTGATGCTTAGAAACATACCAGGTATAGAGAAAATTGCAACTTCCTCGTACTTTGGACCTTGGCAACTGATTTTGCCCGTCTCTGTTTCTCTCCTTACTTTATTAAATTTTGACATGGATAATTTCACAACAGTTGCATCATTATTTAGTTTGCTCATAGAAAACTCCATTAGAAATTTATTTGTATTTATAACCTTTACTACAAGGAATTTTCATAATTCATTTGTATTGCTCTTTGTTTTTGTTTTGAGGCAGGGTCTCATGCAGCCCAGGCTGGACTTATACCTGTTAACTGGTCTCATGTAGCCCAGGCTGGCCTTACACTTGTTAAGTAGCCAAGGTTGGTTTTGAACTGTTGATCCTCTTCCCTCTGCCCTGCCCTTCCCTGAGTCCTAGGATTACAAACATAAAACATTACATCCAGTGTAAATGGGGTGCTAGATCACATAGGGCTTTATCTGATCTGTTAGTGGCATTGGATTTATATGATTTATGCTTCATTTCGTTTGGTTGACAAATTTGTTTTGAAAGAATTACTTTTTAAATCTATCTGTCTGTCTATCTATCTATCTATCTATCTATCTATCTATCTATCTATCTATCTATCTATCTATCTATCTATCTAATCTATGGTCTTAGTTTGGATTTCTATTGCATGGTGAAGAGACACCATGACCATGGTAACTCTTTTTTTTAACTGCTCAGAAATCTTTATTCACTAATAGGGTACACTTTCCCCTTCCCAAGCTGCTGCCCCTCCCATTCAGGGTTTCTCTGAGTTCAGTATCATCTATCCTGTTACAGGGGGAAGGACCTCTTCCTTCTGGGGGGTGTCGGGGGGTTGCTGGTCTTTGTTGTCTGGGAACAAGGTGGGGAGGGACACTGGCCGTCAGCACTTAGAGCTCCATGATGTCCCCAGCCGGGGGTGCAGGGTCGAAGGGACTGGGGGTATCCCCCCAGTAGGGATCAGGCTCCCAGGATAGCGCCAGAGAAGCACCTCTGGGCAAGAGCTCCTGAGTGGTGGCAGGACCTGGGGGAAAGTCACAGGGGGACTGCAGTAGGGGTGGTCATTATGTAGGCTGAGTCGAGAGAAGTGGGTGGCCATGTTCTCCTCGGAAAGAAACTGTTTGTGCAAGGGCTCCCTGGCGTCCAGGCCGTAAGCCACCCCAGTGGTGGCCCGTGGGTCCCGACTTGGGGGGCCTCGCTCCAGGGGTTGTTGTAGGATCATTACGTTTCAGGATCCTGCAGATAGAGGGGTGGGATCCAGACCCATGGCAACTCTTAATTATTTAATTGGGTGGCTTACAGTTTTTATAGGTTCAGTCCCTTATCATGGTTTGTGGCATTCAGGCAGACATGGTGATGGAGAAGGAACTGAGAGTTCTGCATATTGATTTTTAGGCAACCGGAAAGAGTCACTTGATCATAGGAGACCTTAAAGCCCACCCTACAGTGATACACTTCCTCTGACAAAGCCACACCTCCTAATATTCCGGCTCCCTATGAGCTTATGGGGCCAGTTACAGTCTAACAACCACTTTTCCTGCCATTACTTTTCCCTATAGGGCAATTTTGCCTGTCACTGGAATCCACATTTTGTCTGTCTGTCTGTCTGTCTGTCTGTCTGTCTGTCTATCTATCTATCTATCTATCTATCTATCTATCTATCTATCTATTTTTGGATTTTCGAGACCGGGTTTCTCCGTAGCTTTTGGATCCTATCCTGGAACTAGCTCTTGTAGACCAGGCTGGCCTCGAACTCACAGAGATCCGCCTGCCTCTGCCTCCCAAGTGCTGGGATTAAAGGCATGCGCCACCGTCGCCTGGCTGGAATCCACATTTTAAAACCAGATTTTATAATTAGGAGGTAGGGAGACTTTTTCTTTTGGGGAAATTGAGTTTTTATCTCCGGGTATTCACAGGATTAAATTCCATTGACTTCATTTCTTTGATACCTCTGCTTTGGGCAGTATTTGCATTTAAGGGCATATCTGAACTGTCAGACTATTTGTATGGTTCATTGGCAGATGCCTAGTTGTGTCCCTGAGAGTTTTGACTGTTGTCCCTTTTCACACTGCAAACAGCCAGATTCTGTCTTTTACCCTCTTACAATCTTGGCTCTTACAGTTTTGTCTTCAGTTTCAGCTGTCTGCTGTGAGGTTCTCTCTCTCTCTCTCTCTCTCTCTCTCTCTCTCTCTCTCTCTCCCTCCCTCCCTCCCTCCCTCCCTCCCTCCCTCTCTCCCTCTCTCTCTCTCCCTCCCCCTCTCTCTCTCTCTTTCTTTCTCTCTCTCTCTCTCTCTCTCTCTCTCTCTCTCTCTCTCTCTCTCTCTTTCCTTTCTTCCTTCCTTCTCCCTCCTTCCTTCCTTCCCTCCCTTCCTCCTTCTCTCTTTTTTTTTTTTCAATGAGCTATAGATAAATACTTGTGGGACAGAATATTAGGCACTAAAACAGCATCCTGCTTTGTCCTCTTAGCTGTTTAAGTTATTACTATCATCATCATCATCATCATTGAGACAGGATCTCACTGTGTAGCTCTGGTTATACCAAAACCCACTATGTAGGCGAGGCTAGCCTCAAACTACAGAGATACACCTGCCTCTGCCTCCTGAGTGCTGAGATTAAAGATGTGTGCCACCACACCTGGCAAGAATTCTTTCTTTTTAGCAGCTATTTTAATCTCTTTAGAATAATCTTATTAGACGGGTATAAATAAATCTTAAATTGAACTACTGATATTTTCTTATTTGCTAATTCATTTGGCAGCAGTGGAAAATACATATTCCTGTTACTGTTGCCAGGTAGATTGTCCACAGGGGTGTTTCTAGAGTGAACCCTATGTAGATAATGTGAGCCCCTGGAAGAAGTGCCAGCACTTTGATCAGTTATGGGTCTCTGTGGTTGCCACTGATTACTGCTAAAAGCTTTTCTGAATGAAGCTGACGGCAGCATTTAATGTGTATAGGTGTAAATGTAGGTATTTAGAAGGCAATTTGATGGGCATGTTATATCTATTTAGAAAGCAGCAATAGTTTCCTCGCTATGGCCTCTGGCCTTCCCCAGCTGCTGGATCTTGTTCAGGTTTATAGAACCAGCCGTGAATTCCCCTGTGGAGCTTGTCTCAAACATAGTGAGAAAGTGGTTTTTGATAATGAACTGTTATATGGAACCGTGAGTGAAATAAATCTTTTCTTCTCAAGTTGCTTTGGTCATGGTCTTACATCACAGAAGTAGTAACCCTGGCTAGGACAATCTGCTAGACCATTTTACAAAAACCATAATTTCCGACTAGAGTGTGTGTGAGTGAAGGTTCCAATTTGCCTATTTTTCATCAGCACTAGTGGGTCTGAAGTGAAATCCCATAGCAATTCTGTTAGCATTTCTGATACTGAATCAATTTGCTTTTGAACATATACGTATTGGGGCAAAGAAGCAGGAGATGCTTTTAAAACTAAAAGCTGTTTATATGGAGCTAGATTGAAAAGTGTTATGTATCCATTAAGCTTAATTTATTCCCATCATCTGCTTATTGTTTTTAAGGTTTGTTTATTATATACACAATATTCTGCCTGCATGTATCCCTGTGGGCCAGAAGAGGGCACCAGATCTCATTACAGATGGCTATGAGCCACCATGTGGTTGCTGAGAATTGAACTCAGGACCTCTGGAAGAGCAGCCAGTGCTCTTATCTTCTGCGCCATCTTGCCAGCCCCCTGCTTATTGTTTTTTTTTATTATTTTTTATGTGGAAGTGTTTTGCCAACATACGTATGTATGTTACATGTATGCCTAGTACTTGCAGAGGTCAGAAGAGGGTGTTGAGTCACCTGGAAATGGGCTTGCAGGTGGTTGTTAGCTTACCATGTGTTGGTGGAGGTTTCTGTCCACCGGGTCCCACAGCCATTCAGTCCCAAAGAAACACACAGAGGTCTGCATTAATTATAAACTGGTTGGCCTATTAGCGCAGGCTTCTTATTAACTCTTATAACTTACATTAACCCATAATTCTTGTCTGTGTTAGCCACGTGGCTTGGTACCTTTTATCAGTGAGGCATTCTCATCTTGCTTCCGCCGTGTCTGTAGACGGAGCCTTTTTCCTCTTCCCAGAATTCTCCTGTTCTAGTTGCCCCGCCTATACTTCCTGCCTGACTACTGGCTAATCAGTATTTTATTAAACCAATACAAGTGACAGATCTTTACAGGGTACAAGACCATTGTCCCATAGCAATCATGTGGGTACTGGGACTTGTACCTTAGTCCTCTGCATGAATAACAAGTGTTCTTAAGCACTGCATCATTTTTCAGCCCCATATTGTGATCTTTAGCTTTAGGTCAAGTAACTTAATAAATCCTTTGTACAGTTTTAATATTCAAGCATTGTACATACTACACTACCGTGTGTCCGCCTTCCAGGCTGATGTTAATTCAATTAAGCCTTAGGAAAAAAAAAATCAAATTTTGGTTCTTGATTGAAAGATAATATACTGAAGCAATGTTATGTTCACATGTGTTGTGTAATGAGTTTGTAATCAAGAGTAACTACAGAAAACATGATAATAAATAAATGAAAGCATTGAAAACAGCTTGGTATTGGCATAGAAACAGAGAAGTCGACCAATGGAATCGAATAGAAGACCCTAGCTTTAACCCACAAACCTATGAACACCTGATTTTTGATAAAGGAGCTAAAAGTATACAATGGAAAAAAGAGAGCATCTTTAACAAATGGTGCTGGCAAAACTGGATGTCAGCCTGTAGAAGAATGAAAATAGATCCATATCTATCACCATGCTCAAAACTCAAGTCTAAATGGATTAAAGACCTCAATATCAGTCCGAACACACTGAACCTGATAGAAGAGAAAGTGGGAAGTACTCTACAACACATGGGCACAGGAGACCACTTCCTACGTACAACCCCAGCAGCACAGACATTAAGGGCATCATTGAATAAATGGAACCTCCTGAGACTGAGAAGCTTCTGTAAAGCAAAGGACACTGTCACTAAGACAAAAAGGCAACCCACTGACTGGGAGAAGATCTTCACCAACCCCGCAACAGACAAAGGTCTGATCTCCCAAATATATAGAGAACTCAAGAAAGTAGACCGTAAAGGACTAATCAACCCAATTAAAAAATGGGGCACTGTGCTGAACAGAGAATTCTCAACAGAAGAAGTGCGAATGGCCAAAAGACATTTAAGGACATGCTCAACTTCCTTGGCGATCAGGGAAATGCAAATCAAGACAACTTTAAGATACCATCTTACACACCTGTCAGAATGGCTAAAATAAAAAACACCAATGATAGCCTTTGCTGGAGAGGTTGTGGAGAAAGGGGTACACTCATCCATTGCTGGTGGGAATGCAAACTTGTGCAACCACTTTGGAAAATAGTATGGCGGTTTCTCAGGAATTTCGGGATCCACCTACCCCTGGACCCAGCAATACCACTCTTGGGAATATACCCAAGAAATGCCCTATCATACAACAAAAGTATATGCTCAACTATGTTCATAGCAGCATTGTTTGTAATAGCCAGAACCTGGAAACAACCTAGATGCCCTTCAATGGAAGAATGGATGAAGAAAGTATGGAATATATACATATTAGAGTATTACTCAGCAGTAAAAAACGATGACTTCCTGAATTTTGCAGGCAAATGGACGGAAATAGAAAACACTATACTGAGCGAGGTGAGCCAGACCCAAAAAGAGGAACATGGGATGTACTCATATTTGGTTTCTAGCCATGAATAGGGGACGTTGAGCCTATTATGCATGATCCTAGAGAAGCTAATTAAGAAGGTGAACCCTAAGAAAAACATTTAGGCAATGAAAGGAGACAGAGACAAAGACCCACATTGGAGCACCGGACTGAAATCTCAAGGTCCAAATCAAGAGCAGGAGACAGAGCACGAGCAAGGAACTCAGGACCGCGAGGGGTGCACCCACACACTGAGACAATGGGGATGTTCTATCAGGAACTCACCAAGGCCAGCTGGCCTGGGTCTGAAAAAGCATGGGATAAAACCGGACTTGCTGAACATAATGGACAATGAGGACTACTGAGAACTCAAGAACAATGGCAATGGGTTTTTGATCCTACTGCACGTACTGGCTTTGTGGGAGCCTAGGCAGTTTGGATGCTCACCTTACTAGACCTGGATGGAGGTGGGTGGTCCTTGAACTTCCCACAGGGCAGGGAACCCGGATTACTCTTAGGGATGATGAGGGAGGGGAACTTGATGGGGGAGGGAAATGGGAGGTGGTGGCAGGGAGAAGGCAGAAATCTTTAATAAATAAATAAAAAAAGAATAAAAAAATAAATAAATAAATGAAAGCATGATTAAGTTGTTCATTAGCTTAGGAGTGATAGGTCAGAAATACTTTTTTGGATCTATGCTAAAAGGAATATTTACAACCTTTGGTTCCTTTGAATTGCTTCTATCAACAACTTAGATGATTCTGAATGGAAGGTGGTGCATTTCAACAGTAGCACTTATTTTATTATTCACTAAGAGAGACCTGCTGTGTGTATAGTAAGCCATTTACTGTGTGAAGCCAGTAAGCGACACAATAAATGTTGTATAGCTCGACTGAAAATTTTGTTTTCCAGTCTTAGTATTGTAGTTACATGAATGATCTACGGGAAAAGGTTTGATGAAGTTTGGTGCATCATATTTATCCTCAGAATCACGTCATCATTTTTCATTTTTGTGGTTTCTTGACATATATGCCACTAGTGTACTATTCATTCAATTGTGTATTTGATACTCTACAACATAATTGTACTGTCCTCATATGTGAAGATTATTTGGTTGATTTTCATGATTCATGGTGGGCATGGAGGAGTGTTAAACATTTTTTTTAATTCTATGTTTAGATAATAAGATTACATATGGGCTAGGCATGGTGCTGTATACCTTTAATCCAGCTCTTGGGAGGCAGAGACAGGAAGAGCTCTGAATTCTAGGCCAGCCTACATAGTGAGTTCCAGGCTAGCCAGGAACATACAGTGAAACCTCCCTCAAATACACCCCCTAAAAGGATTACGTATATTATTGTTGTAATATGAGCGGCGGTGCTGCGTCTCCGGCACCCGGCCGCCCGCATGGCTAGCTTATGCCCCGAAATAATTACACGGAAACTGTATTCTTTTAATCACTGCCTGGCCCATTAGTTCCAGCCTCTTATTGGCTAGCTCTTACATATTGATCTAACCCATTTCTAATATTCTGTGTAGTACCACGAGCTGGCTTACCAGGAAAGATCTTAACCTGCGTCTGTCTGGAGTGGGAGAATCATGGCGACTCCCGACTTGGCTTCTTTCTCCCAGCATTCTGTCTGTTTACTCCACCCACCTAAGGGCTGGCCTATAAATGGGCCAAGGCAGTTTCTTTATTAAATGAAAGTAACTCTCCATCATATTATACCTGATTAGTGATGTTTTTTTTTAAAGTGATTGTATATAGGTAATATAAAACATAAAACTATGAAATTCCTATAAGATATGAGGATTAAACCTAGATAACTTGAGCAAAACATCAAAGGCTTGATAAAAAACAGTTGGTAATTTGTGCTTCATTAAAACTAGTTTATAAGGTATAGATTAGGAAAATGGCCCAGTTGGCAAAGTACTTTCTCCACAGGCTTTAGGATCTCCGGTCAGATCCCCAGTACCTGTGTAGAAGCCAGGTGTGTCAGTGTGGGCCTGTAACCCTAACATTGTTAGGGCAGGTAGGTCGATAGCTCCAGGCTCAGTGAGACACTGTTTCAAAAAGTAAGTAGAGATCTTGGCGTGGTGGCACACGACTTTAATCTCAGCACTTGGGAGGCAGAGGCAGGTGGATCTCTGTGAGTTTGAGGCCAGCCTGGTCTATAAAAGCGAATCCCAGGACAGCTAAGGCTACACAGAGAAATCCTGCCTTGAAAAACAAAGCAAAACAAAAGACACTTTGTGCAGAACTATTGAGATGGGAAAGGGTTCGGCCATATGCTGTACTGTGCTAGACAATACCTTCTAAAGGTCCAACCCAGTAGAAAAGTTGAGTGTCTAAGAAAACTGTTGTGAGCTGCAGAAAGTAGCTTTTCTGTTCTAGGAATTGAGGAATTCTGATCCCTAGGACTTGTCAAGTTCGTCTTTGAGTCTTTCAGGACTTTGTAGTTGACCACGTGATTGTCTGACACTGAAGACACGTAGCTGTGAGCTGTCATGTGGGTGCTGACTGTCAAACCTGCGAACTTTAGAAAAGTTCTGAAATTAAAAAACTTCATAATTAACTCATTTCTTATAAGAGGCAAATGAAACTCTGAGTGTTAGTCTGTTACATGTTGGCTTTTGGTGAATGTAATCTTGGGTGGTGTACTTATGTATTAAACTCAGACTTCTGTTTACAAAGGTCTTCGATCTGCGGCAGTGTCACCGGCAGATGCAGCAGCAGGCGGCGACTGCTCAAGCTGCAGCTGCTGCCCAGGCGGCCGCTGTGGCAGGAAACATCCCCGGTCCCGGGTCCGTAGGTGGAATAGCTCCAGCAATCAGTACGTATATTTTTCTGTCCAAAGTGTAATAGTGGCTTTTAATCTTGATTTACTCACTTGATCAATTGTTTAAATAATAATAGAAATTAAATTTTTTTGCTGGGTTATAACAGGAATTTGTAAAAAAATCTTCACTTTGCTGGGTTAGGATCCTGTTGGCATTAGGCGATAAAGGGGTTGTCATCCTTCGGTCTCTCCTCTTTGGGTGATGCTTATTATAGTTGCTGCCTCATCCGCCAGGGGATTAAATCACTGAGATCTTGACTTCGTGCTGTTGGGAACAGCTACCGCAGGTTCAGAACGACACCTCCATTGAGAAACAGTATGCTGAACACAGAGCTAAGTGAGGGTGGCATTTTTTAACTTGTAGAGTTTTTAATTTTAGGGTAAGATTGAACTGTGCCAGGTTTCATACTGATGGGGAATTTTTTACTGCAGAGTTAAACTCCTGACTCTAGACTTTTATGATGGAAACACGTGGCAGCTGTCTTCCACGTCTGAGGGATAACTAGTGATTCATTCAGCCCCTGTTGTTAACTTCTTCAGTGTGGTAAGCATATCACACTGGCTAAGGAAACTGCAGTGCCCTGCAGGAGTTGCCCAGCTCATTACAGACTTCTCCCATTAGGCTCATGGTAATATTGATAAATGTGGACTGACTACATGACTGTATGTTCTGACTGGAAAATTAGATACAGTCTGTTGTGACATATGTTCAGGAGTTTACAATTTAGGTATATACAAGATACAGTCACTAATTCAATTAAAAAAGATTAGGAAGCCAAACATTTGCTAGTTTTAATGTTATAGACAGACATGTTCTGTTTCCTTAAGAATTCAGACTAGTATTGAATTTCTTATTTTTATCTATCTCCCCCCTCATATATTATCTCAAAACTGAGAGATAGACACAAGTCAGCTGAGGAGTCTCAGTGGGACCGGGTGGGTACATGACAGATATCACTCATGGCTCTTTCTGGTGTGGCCACTTAGACACTGAGGTTCTTAGGACCATGGCATGCTTTGACTTTTACAGATGAAGTCAATTCTTCCTCCTCTATCCCAACTTCTAAAGAGGAAAACAAGTGAAGTGTTGGTGGATTGTGGAAATTGTGTGGTCTCTGGCGGTTGAAATAGATACGTGGAATGTAAACTGTCCTAACCAGATTTTCAGTCCCCTTGATAAGTTTAGGCCCGCAGCTACCCTTTGACACTTTGGCAGAGAAGTTGTATGCTGAGGAAAACACATAAAGAAGACAGTGTGGGGAGGACAGAGAGAGATGACCCTGCTCCCTGACACCTTCCGCGCTTCTTCTGTTAGGTCTGTCCGCTGCTGCCGGCATCGGGGTAGATGACCTCCGCCGCTTGTGCATACTCAGGATGAGCTTTGTGAAAGGCTGGGGCCCGGATTACCCGAGACAGAGCATCAAGGAAACACCGTGCTGGATTGAGATTCACCTCCATCGCGCTCTCCAGCTCCTTGATGAAGTGCTCCACACCATGCCCATTGCAGACCCGCAGCCTTTAGACTGAGAGCTCTCACCACGGACGCCCTAGCCATTTTCAGGATGGTGGACTATGAAATATAATCCTGTTTATAATCTGAAGATCTATTGCATTTTTGTTCTGCTCTGTCTTTTCATAAAGGGTTGAAGATGTGTTTGCTGCCTTGCTCTTAGCAGACAGAAACTGAATTAAAACTTTTTTTCTATTTTAAAACTTTTCAGGCATGGCTCAGAGCTTGAAGATCAGGAAGACCCAATTCTTACTAAATCTTCTCTGGTTGTTATGTATGAAGGAGTCACTCCAGTGCTGGGAACTCAGCCCTTGACTTGTGCGAGAGCTGCTCATGCGCAGGACACTGGTGTGTTCCTCTGCAGAGCAGTTGTCAAAGTTAGCTCACCTGTTACTTAGTGAGCAGGTTATTGTTGGACACGCCGTGTTCAGGTGCCACGTGGGCGAGTCAGTTTTACTGAAAGCAACTTCACTCTGTTTTAAAAACCTTTTATCAACCTTTTATCCAGAATGTTTTTTGCAAGTTAAACAGTGAAGGTGAATTAAATTCATACTGTCAGACTTCAGGGTTTTTTTTCCCCCAAGACAAAACACTAATCTGTGTGCATAGTGACAGTTCTTTACAATTACCGGTCAAAGAAATGCCATGCAGAATTTTTTTTAGCCCTAATGGATGACCATTATCAAGATGTGTACTTTTGCCCTGTTAAACAGTAGATGAATTCTTCTATATTTCTAGGCATATGGTTGGTTATTAAAAAAAGCCTAGGGGGAATTTCTTTGCCCTTAATTCACAGGGAGAAGGTTTTGTATTTATAAAACACTAAAAACAGTGTTGCTCTGCCTGACGCTTCACTGTTCTGCAAGGTGGCCTCAACTAAAATAATGACTGTTTTGGAGACTGCTAAATTCTCTGTCACATGCTGTGCGGAGTAATGGAAACATTGCGGTTCGTAATGGGTAGTTTGGGTATTTTTGTACTTGATTTGATGTGTGACTTTTTTTCATATACTGTTTAAATCATGTATGTTTTGACATTGTTTAAAATTCAGTTTTTGTATCTTGGGGCAAGACTGCAAACTTTTTTATACCTTTTGGTTATTCTAAGCCCTTTGTTTGACATCATCGATGAGTCGGCAGTGACTTTGTATAGAGACTGAACTAGAAGAGCTGCAGATGTGTTGACTGTACCACAGACACATGTATACTTTTTACCTAGTTAGTAGCGTAAATAAAACTGAGTCTCAATATGCAAAGTTGAATTCTAGGTTTTGTTTTTAAAATGCTTTCCTTTTGCACTTTTGAGTCCAATCTCAGTGGCAAGACACCTTCTACTAAATGACAGGCAACAGCC
The DNA here is from genome assembly GCF_950005125.1 of Chionomys nivalis. Taxonomy (NCBI): domain Eukaryota; kingdom Metazoa; phylum Chordata; class Mammalia; order Rodentia; family Cricetidae; genus Chionomys; species Chionomys nivalis. The sequence continues at coordinate 13,377,415 of NC_080099.1, forward strand.
AGTTGGCTTATACAGCTCTGGTTTCCCTCACACTCTACCAGGACTTTCCCATGTACATTATGTATCATGTGTAGACTTGGTTATTTTCTGAATTTTTATTTTACTGTAGCGAAACTAGGCCTGGGGTTAATAGTGTGAATAAAATCAGGATCACCATCGAGATGCTTTTAGGCCTTGCTCTGAGAGTTCTCTGGGAATTTTGCAGTGCGGCAGGCGTCTGAGCTCTGGAAACACTTGCGCAGCGTTTTCCTTGTGCTGCAGTGAACAGGTCCCTGCGGCCAGAGACCCCGACTGCTGCCGTGACAAAGTGGAAATCTCACCCCACCTTACACACCTTGTTTTTTAAGAAGCCTCTTTACTGGTTCATTTCTAAGAACTTATAAATACTTTTGCTACAGACCTAATTATTATCTGTATAAGTTTAAGGTAATTTTTAAAAAATGTTGTATTGGCAGAATTATAAAACGCTACCTTGTCTAGAAAGTTTGTCTTTAGATCCCTTTTACTATGACTGGGGTATAGGAGTGAGAGGGGAGAGTTTTAATGTAACAGACTTTCAAGAGTCCAGGTCATCCGACTAGAACATTGTCCATGCCATGGGACACCTTGATGTTTCCTTTTCTATTTTACGGACAGGTTTCCATGTTTGATCATCTTCATAAAGTATGTGGGAAATATTTGTTAAGAAGTATCTCTTCAGAGCCAAGCCACCTGTCCTGGTTTTTTTTTACTAAGAGCCATAGAATTTTCTCCTAGTTCTTGATGATACTTGTAATGTGACCGTCCTATGCTTTTATAAACCGTTTCTTTTTGTTCCTTGGAAGTTGCCATCTTTGATGAATAAGACTTTAAAAAAACTTCCCTAAGCTTCAAAATTTTGTGTCCATTTTAGGATAAAACAGTTTCTGTAGTTTTCAGAGTCTGATTACGATGTGGGTGTAGTTCTGGGTGTTGGTCTCTGATTCATAGCTCAAGAGTCTCCTAAGATCAATTTCACTGGACACTGAGTGAGAGATGAAATCGGCCCACCCGGTTTGAAACCCATTCTACTTTTGTCTTGTGCCTTTCTGTGCATAGTTAAAGGGAATCCTTAATGGTATTTGCCTTTATTTGCTTGGAAGTAGATTCTTTTGTGGGATAGAGTCTACCTTAATTGTTCTGCTTTACTGCCCCTGCTGGACAAAGATGATAAACCACTGCCATGTACTTGCTTCTCAAACACCCACAGTTCCTATAAACAGTACAGGTTCACAGACAGGATGAGGCGCCGTAGGGGACATACCTGGGAAATCCAGCAACACATGATTAACTATGCTGTATTTCAAAGTTAAAAATCCAGTTTTATAGGGAGTGGTGTGGTTTGTGTAGGCAACTTTAAAGGCAAAGTAAACTCAGAGGTTTTACAGGTTGGAAAAGGGAATCTTCCAGAAATACTTGTGAGGTATCTGTGGAAGTGAAGTATATTTGCCCCTGGTCTGCTGCGAGTTGGCTAATTGCCGCTCGTTAGGGTTTTTTGTTGTTATTGTTGCTTTATTTGTTTTTAATTTCCATTTGTTGTTGCATCCAGTTGAGACCTCTTGGAAGGAGCAGTTTTATTTGGAGTTGGCCAGAGTTCCTTTTGGTAGTTTGTGTAGGTTGCTGTCTGCATCGCTGTCATTTTACTTCATGATAGAGAGTGGTGAAGAGGAGAGCTAGGTTACTGCAGCAAACGTGAGCATGAACCCTGTCACAGAACAGCTCTCATAGGTGGGGCCTGGAGACCAGCAGGGTGCACCTCAGTGCGGGGTGGGGGGATGCCCCTCCCCCGTAGACGAACTCATCTCGCTACACAGCGGTCTGTAAATAGCCCCTGGAATCCTCCTCCGCATGATCGTAAAGAAAAGACTCCTGCTCAAGCCTTCCCAGTTTTCCCCTCTAATAACCAAGCCATTTCTTCTCTTGTGATACATTAAGAAGTGTGTAAAAAGCCAGTGGCCTTATCCATAGCAGCGTCCTTGGCAGAGCCTCTGACCTACACTTTCGGTGCAGCGAGATTGTTTATCTGGTGTTACTGAAGAGTGAAGGTTTTCATCATCTTGCCTTATTAAAGAGTAAAACCTTTTAAAAATTAGCCATTTGTTGGTGGGAGCTATTTAACAAATCCGGATGTCTGGGTATACCGTTTCTTCTCTTTTTCCTCTACTGTCTCTGTGGGCTCTGGGCCTCTGAGGTAGACAGCACTATGTAGCCTTTTCTGAATACCCAAGACTGCTGTAGTTTGGATATTTTCATTTTGAATTCTCTTCATCTTCTTTTCTGACAGCTACTACTTCTTGGGTGGTTGGCAGTCTGCCTCCTTAGTGTTCTCATTGTGTTCTAATTCATTGGTCCTAACTGCTTAGCTGAGGAAAGCAGTTGAGGGAAATTAGTAGTGTTCACCCAGGACACTTTCCTCTTGGCGTTGAAAAGGACTTTGGTACATTGCTGTTTGGCATTGATTCGATTGCTTCCAGTGGTCTCTGATTCTTGATGAGTTTTATATGGTTGATACAGAGAGAATTAAGTCATATTCATAGCCCCATAGCCTCCCTTCCCCCAGTGTTTGGAGAGGTTTAGTCTCCACACAATTCGCTCCTGAGAACTGTTCTGTTTGCTGGAGACATCAGCAAGCCACACACGCCCTCTTCTGAAAGCGTCCTTGCTTGTTTGTGTCCTCCGAACCCCACTCTGGCCGCCGTCCTCTGTAGATACTTCTGACCTTTAGGTGCCTTTATGAGAATTGAGGGTCTGATATCATGCCCCAAGGAGTGGCTAATGTAATGACTGATGTTTTCAGGGATTTTAGCATCAGACTTAAAATGAATGAATGAAGCTTTTTATTCCTTTTTTTAATGTGGGAAGAACTGAGAAGAATTTTGGTGAAGACAATCATTTCTCTGTGTTCACACAGTTTGTTTAAGATGTTTTTTCAGTTGGTCCAGAGTTCATGTTCCTGTTCAACCAAACACACGTGGCTCTGGACTCAGACAGTAGCACTTATGGTTCACGATTTAGTGTGTCCTGGGCCTCCGCTGCCTCACCTGTGAAGTGAGGCCAGGACTGCCCTGCAGCTCTGGCTTTTAAGTGACCTTGCAGCCCTTTGCATTTGCTCTGTCCATTTGTTCTGCTCTTTCAGGGGGGTTCTTGCTTATTGTTTTGTTATTCAGTGAGACAGGCTTGATCTTTCATTAGTTGATCTTCTGTGGACAAGTAGTTACATATGTCCTTATGACTTACTTTAACCAAAGGCCTAGCACCACCTTAGGGGCTGCAGTGAGTCCACCGCGAAACATAAACAGCTGGGGTGGGGGAGCCTCCATTTCCTTTTCCCCGTTGTCTGCGTTCACAGCCTGTCTAACGGCTCTTCTGAGTCGTGGCATTCTGACACAAGTTGGTATGTGTGACACTGTCTTCCTGAGTGCTGGCAGTTCTTCACCTAAAATGGATTGAAATCCTGTTAATGCCTGCTGATATCAGAGGTCCTTTCTTTGGGTGTTTAGTTGCTTAACTCTTCTACGCTCAAAACAGGAAGTTCTCCAGAATTGTATCAATATTTTAATTGATGCTATGAAAACCAGTATCAGTGAATGCTTATTCACTTCAGTTTTGCCTCTTTTCTATCCATTTTGATTAGACAACTTTTGGCTGGATCATTCTTTCCAGAGAGTTCTCTTCCAACCTGCTTGGATGAGTATAATAACTGAATTTGTTATTTTTAAGGACCTGGGAACCTTTCTAGGGGGTGGGCTAGGGGTGGGGGGGTTGGGGAGTCCTGGTAGAGGCCAGCTCTGCGGTAGCTGGTGGAGAAGGGACGAAACCAGCTGCTCTTGCTAAGGCTGCTTGTCATTGGTAGAAGGACTCACGAGCTCCGATTGGTTAAAAGGCTGACTATGGAGTTGCAAACTTTCTCCAAATGGAGGGTTTTTTGTTCAGTGCATCGGACATGTGACTTAGGAGAAAAGCATGACTGCCTATAGTGATGAAAACTGGCGTGCCGCAGAGTCCAGTGTGGGAGATGCGGCAGAGGTGCCGGGGACAGATGCGGTCTCCCAGCTCTGTCTCCCGCTGGGGGCTACTCAGAGCTTGCGCTCTTAGGGAAGCCCGCAGACTCAGTTACTTCCTTTCTATATACTTTTGCCTGGTTGAAGTCTGTGGCTAAAAATAAAATAGTTGAAACTTTCTTGAGAACTCTGTAACAAAGTATGTTTTTGATTAAAAGAGAAAGCCAACTAAATCATATGTGCTCATTCTTTTTCTTAAGCTCAGGGATGCCTTGGATCTGGAAAGAGTTCCTGATTACTTTAAATATCTTCACACCTGAGATGGACCTTTTCTTTGTTATTTTGTGGTGGGAAATAATGATATTCCAGAGACAGCCCAGGAATAGCAGCCCTCAGTCTTGTCTCTGGGGAGCAGTGGGGGCTGGGAGGGGGAGGGCACGAGGCATGGAGTGGAGGCAGAAGGGCTGAGGGAAGCTGGTATCTTCTTGGTTTCCAGCTCCTGGAGACGAGAAGGCTGTATATAGCAGGTAAGTGTTTCTACAGTAATGGCTAGTATGACCACATCAGCTTTTTCATCTTGATGAAGTTTGAGAGAAGCTCAACAGGCCAAGAGACTTGTTCGTTCTTGTTTGCTAACTTGAAGTTTGCAATATTTTAGGCAGGAAGTAGATTTGGCAGTCAGTCTTACTGAGAAAAAAAAATCCTTTATGGAACACATTTCGGGAGAAGGGGAAGTTCTATATATATATATATATAATTTCTGTCTTTGCTCTTTTTTTTTCTTTTGAGATGAGATCTCACTGCATAATTTTGGCTGACTTTTGAACTTACCAGCCTTCTATGTCAGCCTCTTGTATACCAGAATTACAGGCATACGCAGCATCTCACAAGGGAGTTGGAGGCAGTCCATTAAGGAGACAGAAATCCTAGACAGCGGGCACCAAAACGTTGACCTACAAAATATGTGAAGCAAAAGGTGCTGACAGACTTCAGCAACCCTTTTATTAAAGACCCCGGAGAACAGCAGCACTTGCAGCTAACAGGGTCTGATTGACATTTGTAGGCCAAGTCACTACTGTCTTAGCTTTCTGCTGCCGTGAAAAAGACTGAAGGGGAAGGGGCTTATCCCACCTCACAGCTCCCAGTCCGTTATGAAGGGAAGTCAGGAAGACAGTGCTCTATATACTGGCTTACAGGGCAGTCTGATGGGGTCATTTTTCCCAGCTTTGGTTCCTTCTTCCCTGATGACTCTAGGAAAATATACATGCAAAAAACAAAAACAAACAAAAATGTATACATTTCTGGGAATGGAGAAAATTTAAGTCATGGGTGTAGTTGGGTAAAAGGGCTAACTTCTAGTGATTTAGTAGAAGTACTTAGAAAAAAGTTGACTGCAAAAGTAACTAGGAGTTTTTGAATATTCATAACAGAGAGGTAAAGGCTGATGTAATATTGTTGCCAGTGTTTGATTATTGCATGCTGTTTGCATGACTGAAAGGTCACACCCTACCCCCTTTCCATGTACAATTAATGTGCCAAGCTTTGGGGTTTCATTCTTTCTGTTGTTTTTTGTTTTATTTATTTTTCTGTTTTTGAGAGAAGGTTCCACTATGTGGCCTAAAGGACCAGGCTAACCTTCAACTTGGAGCATCCTTGTATCTGTCTCAAGTGCCAGAGTTACAGACATGTGCCACCATGCTCATCTTCAGAAAGATACATTTTAAATTTCTTCAAGGCTAGGTAGCATCAACTTGATACCAGAACCAGATAAGGATAACAAAATTAAAATGATAGATTTTTTTTTTTTATGATGAACATGAGTTTTCAATAACAGTCTTACAATTTGAATTCAAGAGCACATGAAGGACTTGGGGGCTAGCTTAGCCCAGTGCTTGCATGAAGACCTGACCTCAGCTTCCAGAACCCACATGAAAAAGCTTGGCGAGGTAGTGCATGTTATAATCCAGGGCTGGGAGTTAGACACGGGTGGGTTCCTAGGGCTCGCTGGCATGCCAGCCGCACTGTTTGACAAACTCTGGGTCAGAAAGAGACCCTGTCTCAAGGTGTATTGCACCAAAGGACACCTGAGATCAAAGACCTGTGTCCTTACCTGCATGTGCATTTACACATGTATGTGCAATGTCCCCATCCACAATGGTTCACAATCATCTCTAACTCCAGTTGTAGGGAATTTGAAGCCCTCTTCTGAACTTCGTAGAGGCTAGGCACGCACACAGTGTCCATACATGCAGGCAAACCACTCATACACAAAAGTCTTGAAGAAAGTAGATGAAAGAGCTCAGCATACCAAATGCTGTATACGCCATAGTTTTGGAGCCAACCTTATGCCAAGTAGGAACCAACAGCATTTCCCGAAAATCCAGAACAACATGCTCTGTTGTTTCTTTGTTTGTTTGATTTAACACCGGGTTCTCTAAATAGCCCTAGCTGTCCTGAAACTCAGTGTTACGGAGGCTAGCCTCGAACTCACAGAGATCCTCCTGCCTCTGCCTTCTGGTGGGTTTAAAGGCGTGTGCCACTTCACCCGGAAAGATTCTCTCATACAATATAGTGCTTGAAGTTTCAGAGCATGAAAATGTCAGAGAACAAGCAGGGGAGGAAGAAACCAAATCGTGCTTGTTTGCAGATGACGGTCCTGTTTGTAAGGAACTATCCACTATAAACACCTGCAAAGTAGTAGGATCCAAAATCAAGAGAAAAAACGTAGTAGCTTTCCCACTTACTGGTAGTGGATTCATTGAAAGAATGTTGGGGTAGGAGGTTGGTAATATCCACAGTAGCTTCAAAAATCCCAAATAACTGAGAAATAAACCTAACCAGGAAGGTAAAAGACATCTGCAACAAAACTTCGCCACTCTGAAGGGAACAAAAGAGAGTAAAAGAAAGTCTCTTACGCTTATGGATAAGAAGACCATGAAAATGGCAACTGCCACCTCAGGTGCGAGAGTGGCACCTACATCTTGGCAATAACCAAACCAACAGCTGTCTCATTGGACCTAAGACCTCCTCAAGAGGAGGCAAACATGCCTGGTACTGCGAACTCAGCCCACTGCCTGCGGCTCCTGAAGTCGCGGATATCACTGTCACTTCCTAAGCCAGTGTAGTCCCTACTGTAGCGTGAGTAGCCACACCCAGTCAAGTGTCGCTCTCACCTGTGTCAAAGAAGCCTCTTTTCAGAAGACCATTACGGAAGCCTCAACTGGTCAAAGTTCTGACGGGCACACAACCTCAATCTACATCTACAGCACAACACCTGAGACTCAGAGAACGTGGAGGAAGGGAGCAGAAAGATGGTCAGAGCCAGAAAGGAAGTCTGCTGCAGCAATTGCTTTCCAGATGTACAGGATTTTTTCTAGAAATGTCAGGAAAGCCCCTCCCATGAAACCTCAACAATATGGAAGTTAAAACAAGAGGTGAACAATGTCAACACTAGTTGATATGTCAGTGTGATTGGAGCCAATCCATGGGACCCAACTCTAGACGAAAAGCTATATAGGCAATTAACAACCGCTGAGGAAGGGAATATTAGTCTTTCCCAGGAGGAGCCCCTAATTGGTTATCCAGTACCAAGTGATCAGACTTGAAAATACACACATAAGTAATATTAAACAGGCTTAGCAGATGCTTGTAACAGAGTTACAAGAAACCTAGCCAGGCGGTGGTGGCACGCATCTTTAATCTTAGCACTCAGAAGGCAGAGGCAGGTGGATCTCTGTGAGTTCAGGGCCAACTTGGTCTACAAGAGCTAGTCTGAGGACAGCTAGGGCTGTTACACAGAGAAACCCTGTCTCGAACCCCCCCCCCAAGAAACAATCCTAAAATTCATATGGACGCACAAAATGCCCCCAAATTATGGAAGCAATCTGTAGCAGAAAAAACAATGCCAGAGCTTTCATAGTCCCTGATCTCAAATTACGTTACAGAGCTATAGTGACAAAACAACATGTGCTAGCACGGAACAGACGCGTGCGTCAGGGAGCAGGACAGAAGACCCAGAAATACATGGTTCTGACCACAGAGATCTTGGCAAAGCTGTCAGAAATACATTGTTGGGAAGATAGTCTTTTAATCCAATTGTGCCAGGAAAATTGCATTTCCGTATTTTGGAGAATGGAACCTATACCCGCATCTCTCACCTTGAAAATGAATTCAAAATGGATCATAGACCTTAATATAAGATTTAAAACTTTGAAATAGAGGAAATCCTCACAAGGGGCAGGCGTAGCAAGGGTTTTCTGTGTAGGGCTGCTTTAGCGCAGAGAATAGCACTAAGAGTTGACAGACGGGATTATCTGAAGTTAAGAAGTTTTGTCTGACGAAACAATCTGCAGGATGAAGAGCTAGCCTACAGAATGAAGAAAATATTTGCCAGTGTCAGACAGGGAGTTGATAATCAAGAAACAGATTAAACACTAACCCCCTCTCCAAATTATTGGATTAGTAAATAAACTAGTTAACTTTTGAAACTAGTTTGAAAAGAAGAAATACAAATGGCTAACAATTAGGAAGGCGCTTAATATCCTTAGCCGGCAGGGAAAAGGGAAGATTGCCTTCGGTTTTCAGTTTGTGTGACATGGGATCCGGCAGAAACTCTTGTTTTCCTCAAGGTTTGTTTTGTTGCCTTTGTGGAAGAGGAGACAGCTGGTTAAAGTTAGGTGATCAGATTTGTTTGGGAATGGAGAGTTCAGTAAAAGAGTTAATTTTTAAAAATGTATCAAATACAGTATCAGTTAAATGAGGAAAAACGAAAGGTACAGTAAATAACGTTCGGGATGTATGGAGTGCTTCACGGAATCAAGAACGCCTGGCCTGGGAGTGAGAGAACGGGGGCAGTGAAGTTGAAGGACCACACAGAAATGTGGGTACCGGTGACAGGATCAAGATGTGCTCGTGGGAACGGGATGTACACCTAGGTCCATCGTGCTGTGTGTTCAAGTCTGTTCCATATATACAAAATGTTGACTTTCTACTCCCCCAAATAGACCTTCAGACTGTCACCCTCCAGCCCAAGGTCCAGGCCACTCTCTGCACACTCGACCCTCTTTCCATCCTGAGAAATGATTCATCCAGTTCTGTCAAAGCTGCCACGTGAGTGCACACTCTGGAACCAATGCCCCTCTTGAGGACACCCCGCTGGGAGGCTGCTCCTGCTTCTGGGGGAGTTCCCCTCTCTGCGGCAGCACTCCCAATGTTGCCGCTCATCCTTTGACTCCCCTCCTTTCCCCCACATTCCATCCCTTTTGCTACACTTCCTTTTGGAGGAAACTTTGTAAAGCTCTTTACTGTGTTGCTTTTCCCCCTCCGCCTCCATTTGTCTTTCCCTGTTCCACTCCAGCTTGCTGCTGTCTTGCTACCCCTCTGCAGCTGGGCCCTGCTAGTCAGCAATAACATTTTGTCAGATTTAGTGACCACTGCTTCACTGTCCTTATCAGATTTCCCACAGGCCTGTGACAGCGTTAGCCACGCCTCTTTGTACAAACACTTTGCACTCGTGGTTTTTCTCCCTCTTCACTGGTCCTGTCTCTTTTCCTGGCTCATCCTTATCTGCTCAATCTCCAGACACACCTGGAAACCATGCTGGTATTAGATCCACAGCTGGGAAATGCCCTATTTGAAGTCTACACTGAAAGACATGGTTTAAGATGCATTTCCTGACAGCTCGGACTCCCAGCAACACTTGGAGATCACCCATTTTATTGTTGTTCTAGTTCTGGGTGACTTTATATTTATTTAGAATATGCATACGACAAGAGGAAAGTTATTTGTTCTAGGTTGTGGGCAGTTTCCAAACCTTTCCCTTCTTCACAGTTCCATACATCAAATGTATGTACATGATTACATTCACCCCCATTGTCCTCTTATCCCTAATTTCAGATATTCCTGTGAATGAGAAAGTTAATGTCTCCATGGCAACAAGCATCATTCGCTAACAGCTGTGTCTTCATTGTATTTTCATGTTTATCAAAAGATTGCATGAGATGGATTAAGATTTCCCCATGCATCCACAAGGTAAGATTAATTTTTCCTTTCAGTTTTAGCAAGGAGTATCTAGAACTTAAGACAGCTTTAGAAACCACTAAACACAGACATGATATGGGCATCAAGCTTGATTGACAGCTCAGGGATTCCTGAGTTTGAGAATGAAGGAGCAGCCAGAACCAGGAGCTGAGGCCTGACTCTGATGAGCCTTAAAGAACAGGCAGAGGAGGGTGAGCTTCTGCAGAAAGGCAAGGTCGGCTTGACTTATTCTGACATTAATGGCCTCACCACTGCCCAAGAGGGAGAGGCCATATTCCAAGTTAATATTCCATTTTATACCTAATATGAGAGGGAGAAACACAGGCACTTAAGCCTGGAGTAAACACAGTCATTACTGTGACCACAGAGCATCACCGACGGACCAATAAAAGCGAGGATTCATGGGAGAAGAAGGCCCATCTCTGCAGTGAGTAAAGTATCAAATCAACACTCGTAAACCCGCTGCCCTTTCCTGGGGCCATCTGAGCCCTGCTCACAAACTAATTGCCGTTTGTTATTGTTATGAGTTCTGTTTGTCTCCACGAAGGGCGTGTCGGTGTCCTAGCCCCTGGTGCCTGTGAATGTGACATTGCTCGTGAAGAGAGACTTTGCCAGTGAGATTGTGGGAAGATGGGCTCGGTAGGATTAGTGTCCTTACAGGAAAAGGAGTTAGACAGACTGACACCCAAGAAAACAGTGTTAAAGATAGAGACAGAATGGGGGGCGGGGGCTGTTACAAGGCTAGGATCACCGGGGACTGACCCCAACACCAAAGGCAATAGGGACTAATGACCAGGGAACACGATGATGGGATGGGGCGAGGATCACAGGGCCCCAGGAGTGGAGCACACCAGCGACATCCCCACTGCTGTAGCGTGTAATTTCCCCACAGAGCAGTAACTGGCAGACACCTGGAGGTGTGCTTGACCTGGTTAGAGGGTCATGTCATCCGTCGGACACTGTTCGGTTCATGGCTCCGTTGGATCTTTGGCAATCCTTAAGACTTTTTTTTTTTTTAAGTAAACAACAGTAATCTTTCTTAGTGTTGAATTTCATGGCTCCGCTTTGGCAATCCTTAAGACTTTTTTTTTTTTTAAGTAAACAACAGTAATCTTTCTTAGTGTTGAATTACAAGAGCGTGTGTAAACTTCTCAAAAGTGGGCCTGGTGCCGTGGAAGGTGCACCAAACCCCAGCTGACACCTTCGTTCGGTGATCCGTAAAGCAAAGCCAGAACGTATTGGGAATGTCGCCTGGTTTTTAAAAGAGGTAGGGGCCTAACCACGCACTTACAGGAGGGATGTGGCCTGGACTCTGGGGCTCCAGCTTTGGAACAGGTAGACACATTGTAGGTATGAGGCAAACCTTGCGCCAAGAGACCAGGAAGAGGTTGCAACGATTGTCTGGAAGACGCTTCTGCACACCCCAGCTGCCGGGGTGGGGGTGGTGGTCAGTAGGAGCGATGCTCATGCAGAGAATCTGGTTATGGGAACAGGTATCCCAGAGCCTCGAAGGTGTCACTCCAGGATCCTTGAAATCAGTGCATGGGTGCCTATTAGTTCCTGCTGCCACCACTGGGTGTCGCCATTGTCCTGCGAAAGGCGCAGCAGTGTCAGTCTATGGCGGCTCCTTCATCGGTAGCTGCACAGACAAAGCCCTGCCTGGCCCAAGGCACCCCAGGGAAGCACAATGGTTCCCGCCATTTGTCGCCCATGCTTACAGCAGCCCGCGCCCGGGTCAGAGGCCTAGGCCTGTTGGAGCGCGTCTGTCCTGTCCTTCAGAAAGCAAAGGTGCTGCCGGACTTCTAGGAGAGAACACTTGGAAATGTCGTTTTGAGGTCTACAAGGACCCTATTCTTGCGGAGCTAGCAAGCCAGGCCCTCGTGCTCCCAGAAGCTGGCGCAAGCAGTCAGCCTCTCTAGGGGCGTCAGGCCCGTCGCACCCTGAGGTCTCAGGTCCTTGGGCCAGAATCAGTACATCTTTACACCTCACGAGGGGCCGCTAACTGAAGGTAACCACCTCTGCCAGGACAGGCCAGGACTGGCATGCCATGGAGAAGCCCTTCAGTGTGGAGGCTAGGGACTTCGGTTCTGAGAAGATCCCATAAACAGGAGAGAGATGGAAGCGGGGGTGACAGCAGAAGCGGTCAGTTAGTGGGAAAGCAGCAGAAGTCACCAGAGGCCGCTGCTCCTCCGGCTGTTTCTTGTTCTTAAACTGCGTCCTTTTCCTTTATGTGTTAAACGAAACTCAGGGAGACTGTGGGTGACTGGCTGTGCTGGCTTTGTCTCCCGGGCTTGTGTTAATTGTCTTTGCCACAGAAACACCCTTAGCCCTGGCTAGAAGGCCCAAAGAATTTCCATAGCTCAGGAGCCCTGGGATATCACGGTCCAAGAAGCTCCTTGTAATCAGTGCGTGGCTGCTTAATCACTGCCTCAGTTTCCTCATGGGGAGTTAGGATCAGGTGCTTCCACGGAGCCAACAGTGAAACAGCAGGACTGAAAAAAAAGGGACCCTTTCTCTTTTCTCCTAGGAAGTGAAGCTTTGGGGTGTATGTGTGGGGGGCGTCATCTGCCATTTTTTTTCAAACAGTGTCTCTTACAGAACTGGAACTTACCAAATAGGCTAGAGTAAAAGATGATCATTGAGCCCTAGGGATCGGCCTGTGCCCACCTCCCTAGCTATAGAATTACAAGCCTGTGCCACTTCCTTCCTTCCTCCCTCCCTCTTTACCTCCCTCCCTCCCTCCTTCCCTCCCATCCCTTCCTTTCTTCCCCTCTTTTCATTTCTTGGCTGTTGAGGATTGAACACACATCCTCTGACTTGAGAGTTTGAGGACTGAGCTCTCTCCAGGGGCGTCCTGTCTTTTGTTTTGAAACAGTATTTTGTGTGTATCAGGCTGGCCTTCAATGTGATATATAGCTGATGATGTCCTGAGTGCTGGGGTTATAGATGGACTGCCCACATATCCAGTGTATGCAGTGTCGGGGATCAAATTCAGGACTGCTTGTTCTTTAAGCAAGCACCTACCATCTAAGCTGTACCCCTAGACCATGGAAATCCCTTCCACTCAGTTTTGTAGCTTTTTGGTAGAGATGGGCAGGTATTAAAAGTTGTCCACTGCCCTGGGGACTCTGTGAGAAGCGGCCGAGCAGCTGGCCTGTGGGGAAGAGGAACGATGCCTCAGCCAGAAGGCGCAGACAGAGCAGACAGCAGCCAAGGAGTCTCACAGGCCACTGCCAGCAGGAAAAACAAATCCGGTGCCACCAGATCTATGATTTCAAGGCAAACCGGAAATCTGGATTTTTATTGCTGTTTCCCAATGTTTGAATGTTGGCAAGTGATTCAAATAATTGGTCCAATACCGAAAGCCAACCCAAACAGGTCTAAGGGCCAGATTAAGGGCTCTGACTTCCAGTTAGTTGACCTGAGATCCAGACCTCTACGGGACCTTGGCCTGCTTGCTGATTCATGACTAGCCATCTCTCCAGGCAGTGGGAAGACGCCAACACTTGCCCTTGGCCGTCCCAGCTGTTATATAGCTATTTGGGTATAGATACATGAAGGGTTTTCTGGAGATTTGATATCTATCTTTTCAGTATTAACCACTGAGCCATCACTCCAGCCCCAGATTTCTACATCTTGATCCACAGGAAATGGGAAGTGAACTGAGACAGAGTGAGGCTTGATCATGGAAGACCACAGATTCCTGCTGAGACTATTCTTTAAAACAAAAGGAAACAATAGAAATGCAAAAAAGTAAATTATTAATAAAAAATTATAGACATAAAAATAGTTTCTTTAAAAAACATCATTTTCTTTGATTAAGTGGTCCAGATCTTTTGCCATGTCTTAAAGCCCTGACATCCTGTCCTCTTTGTGATCCATCCTGATTGTACATCTTTCCCTTGAGTTTTTTTAGAACTGAGTTTTTGAAATTTTCTTTTCCATATATGTTTCAGCTTGGATTTTCTTCAATATTTCAATCTCTTGGTCAAAGTAAGGTACAGTGGCACGCGAACTGTACCGAGGGTGTAACACAAAATCGGGTGTTACACCAACACCAACTCTGTAGTTATCAGGGGTAGCTCAGGTCAAGTTAGCTGGGTGCTTACTTGGGTGAGGTCTCTGGGGAGGCTACAGGGTGGGGCCAAGGTTTCTAACTACCGATGCCTATGTGAGTAGTTGGTTCGGGAAAGTATGGGGCAGGTGGTGTGGGAGGTGGGGCTGAGGGTATATACCACCAGCACCTGGAGCTGGCTGCTGGGGTTGTGCCCAGGGAAAGCAGCTTGGAGGAGGAGGGTAGGGCTAAGAGGACTGACCAACAGAGTCCTGGAATGCTTAATTTTTTTCCCAGTTTATGCTATTAACCCCTTTCAGACTTGTTCTTTTCCCAAGAATTTTAGGAGAAATGCAGAATTGTCTTCTCACTGTAACTATGCATTTGTCTAGGTTTTTGCTCTTAGTTCTATCAATTTTGCTCTTTGTGTTTTTGAAGCTGTTATTAGATATAGATTTATATTTGCTAGGTCTTTCAAATGAATAGACCTTTTATTATTTTATAATACTTCTTTACCTATGGTGATGTTTCCATCACCTTAAAAATACCTTAAGGTATTTTTTTCTGATATTACTAGAATTCTTTCAAATTCCTTTAGGCATTACATTGCTAAATCTGTTTTTGTAATTTGAGTTTTGCTAGTCTGCATGTTTTGTTAGTTGTCTGTTCTTTGAAAATTTCTTATGTATATAACATATTCTGATTATTCTCCCCCGTCCACTCCTACTCTTGGCTCCCTCTCACACCTGCAAACCCCTTTCCCAGTCAGTTCCATGACTTTTGGTTTCATTTCAACCAGTTTTTAGTTTAACCAGGGCCATATGCCTGTTGGGGTTGGAACTATTTGCTGGAGCCCATTGGGGTCACCACTGGGTACACAACTGTAGGCTATGACTGTCCTTCCCCAGACCTGACAGCACTCAACAGTTTAGTAGTGAAGAGTTGTCCCCTAGGTCTCTCCTCCACCACTGCCTGACTGTCCACTCTTGTGCAAACCTAGTGTGGTTGTCTGTGGCTGCTGTGTAATCGCGGCAGTTGTGTCTCGCCCAGAAGATGGCGACCCCCAACCCCCTGGCTAATCTCTGGCTCTCACGTTTGTTTCCCCCTCTTCTGAAATGTTCTCTAAGCCTTAGTGCTGATATTATATATTGATCAAGTTTACAGTATCAGGTATAGGTTTCCTCCTTTTAAGTGGGCCTCAGATCTAATCATGGGTGGCTTATCCCCACAATAGTGCAACTATTGTACCGGGGCCACATCCTGTCTGACAGATGGGTATTGTAAGTTTATAGGGTTCAAAGCTAGATAGGATCACTTTCTCCTCCCCTAGCACCCCACCCCACCCCCTCTGAAACTGTGAAGGCTAGTCGGTAGGGAGGGGGCTCCAGACTCAGGTTAGGTTGCTTTTTCTTTATTATGCAACCAAGATGTGTGGTGTCTTCAGCACACCATGGCCACGGCAACTCTGAAAAAGAAGCATTTGACTGGAAACTCGCTTACGGTTCAGAGGTTCAGTCCATTATCCTGGTGGGGAGCATGGCGGCGTGCAGGCAGACAGGTGCTGGAGAGGTAGCTGAGAGTTCCAATCCGGACCCACAGGCAGGAAGAGAGAGTCACTGGGACTAGCTTGGGTTTTGAAACCTCAAAGTCCACTCTAGTGACACGCTTCCTCCAACAAGGCCACACCTATTCCAACAATCCTTTCAAATAGTGCCTCTTCCTGGAGACCAAGTATTCAAATCTGTGAGCCTGTGGGGGCCATTCACATTCAAACCTTCACAGTCAGGGAGCGCCTCCTTGCTGCCATGGCTATGACCTCACCAGCTTATGGTACCTTTCGGGTATTTACAGTTGCTCTCTAGGGAAATCTGTGTATGTGTGTGCATGTGTGTGATCTCAGATATGCATGTATGTGAGCACATGTGTGTTCACATATAAATATCAGTCATTAGTTAGTACACATACATGAAATTCACT
The DNA here is from genome assembly GCF_950005125.1 of Chionomys nivalis. Taxonomy (NCBI): domain Eukaryota; kingdom Metazoa; phylum Chordata; class Mammalia; order Rodentia; family Cricetidae; genus Chionomys; species Chionomys nivalis. Next base: position 13,393,504 of record NC_080099.1, read on the forward strand.
TTGTCTTTATTGACCACAGTAGTAGAATCAGAGCGCCTCGGTCAGTCAGACAGGATGATCAGAGACAGTGCTAGACAAGCCCCCTCCGGGCCTACCAGCCACTGCTTCCCTAACGGCTGCTTTGCCTCTTTCTGCCCTCGCCCTCTCCATCTGCTTCACGGCAGCTCCTGGCAAGCGCGCAGTGGCAGCGCTCCTCCCTAGCGCCCTCCCCTCTGCTGGTTCTCAGCTCCCAACCACTTCTAATTCTTCCTCTGCTGCCCAGGACTGTAGACGTGTGATTCAAGTACAGAAGTCGTGGTCTCTAAACCCGAGTCATACACAGTACTCTTAACAGAGGGAACCAGAGCTCGGGACTTGATGTAATTTTGCCTATCATGTTAAACACAAACAATATTTTATATAAACACATAGAACATCAGCCCCACATAAAGTCATGCAAGCTGCGCCCTTCTGCAGCTCTTATGTAACCCAAAACCTAGTAAGTATAGAAATGACCAACCAAGGCCCCCCAAAACAGCCCAGCCTCGTCAGCACATTCATGAGAGCTATTCCGCTGTTTTCCGAATCTAAGCTCTGTGAAGATGCCTGAAGGGATGATGTCCGTCTTTACTGGGACTTCACCAGAGAATGACACCTGCTGGTGTTTCTAAGTGAAGTAGCCTTGCTCTATTCTTTAAGATCAACTGAATTAAAGAAGTGGGGGTCTCTTGCGGTGTCTACACTGATCTTGAACTAGGATCACACAATCCTTTTGCCTCAGACTCCCCAACCTGAATCCCTTAGTACTTTTTAAAGATGAGTACCATGTGGTCCTGAAATCTCTGGAAGTAGTTTGCGAGATGTTTTTACTCGTGATGTGAACATGTTTGCATTGGTTTTTAAGATTTTCTTTTGAATAAAACTGAAATTGTCACAGAGGCTGTGTGGCCTTTCTCAGAGTGTTTGTAGACCCCATCTGTACACTTGTGAATTTTTCTGGCTTTCCCTGTGGGAACGGCTTTGGCTGCTTTCTGCTGGGCCTGTCCTTGTTACTCTCAACACCCCAGGGAGCCGAGGTCCCCTGTGGAGCACAGGTCTGTTTTTGTTTTGCATTTCCTGGGTGGGGCTGGGCCTACACACCCTGCCCAAGTGAACCCCCCAAAGGGCCTGCTCAAGGGTGGCTCCTGGTGGAGCAAGCAGCTTGTCTGTGACTATCTCCCCAGTCGCTTGGGGTGATATGGGAGGGGCCACAACTCCTCAGCTGTTCCTGGTTGCTCACAGTGACTCCACCTGAGGAAAAAAAACAGCAGTTCAGCCCTTGAAAGAAACTAGCAACTCAAAGGACTGGCATAGCAGCCGAAGCTGTATTCAACAAAAGCACCTGCTTTGGGATTGTGACAGGAAATAGGATTTCAGAAATGCCACAAGAGTCTCGTGAAGTATCAGGCCCTATACTTCCCCCGCATCTCAGTTCCAAACTGACTCCTGGGCCACTGGTGGAGAACAAGGCTGATGCCTCTGGCAAGGGTCCAGGAGCTGCTTACGCATGCCTGCTTCAGGCAAGACTCCATACTCCTGGGTTCAACTCTCACCGGTAAAGACCTAGTCACGGAGAAGGGACATGAGTGATAGGTTCTGAACCCCGATAAAAAGTTTCTTCACTGACGCAGTAGGCAAGATCAAGCCCAGTTAAAAAGTAAAAGACAGGTTTATTTGGGGATCTAATGTAAAGGGCTTAAACACCCTGTAGGCGCAGGCAATGGCACGTTCTCCACAAGCTGTGTTTGTGCCCAATTACAACGCTTTTAGGTGGGGGTTGTGGAGCTGGCCGCTTCAGGAGAAGAACCTGGCTTGGCAGTTTTTCTGAGAGGGCGGGGTTTGGAGAGGCAGGAACGAGCTTTCACAGCTGGGAGTTCCAGCTGAATAACAAGACCTCCCAGAACCCTGAACCCAGCAACCTTCTTTGTAACTATGCCATCGTTTATGGCTTTATAGTTTCGATAAGACACATCTCTTTAGGGACCCCTCTGTGGTTTTTAGGGGAAAGAGAGAGGTGCAGTGTTCAGTAGGCAGCAGAGGCACGCCAAATGATCTTCAAGATCAAGGAAGGAAGATTAATCTATCTGTGAGGATTAGTGTTTCACTGCAAGGCTGAGAAAGTCCTGCACTCCTGGAGTTCTAAATTGTCACGTGGGTGTACGCTTCTGGGGAGGAGGGCACTGTATGTACATGGTTGGGTGAGCAAACTGCAACTTAAATGTCCCCATGAAGGGGATCTCAAGATTTCATTATCTACTTTTAAATAAACCAACTCTCTTAGCAAGGCCGTGGTGTGGTGTGGGAGAATTGTCTGTATTCTGTCAATCATGTATTTTAATAAAACGCTGATTGGCCAGGCAGGAAGTATAGGTGGGTCAACCAGACAGGAAGTAGAGGCGGGGTGATGAGAACCTGAGGATGCTGGAAAGTTGGAAGCCCATTCCTCCCAGTCCTGCCCAGACCACCAAACTGCAAGATGTAACCTGTCCGACTGAGAAAGGTACTGAGCCACATGGCTAACATAGATAAGAATAATGGGCTAATATAAGCTACAAGAGCTAATAAGAAGACTGAGCTAATGGGCCAATCAGTTTTATAACTTACGGAGATCTCTGTGTGATTCTTTGGGCCTTGCCAGCTGTGGGGTACCAGACAGGACAGAAACCCCCAACAAGCCAGCCCTCATGTTACAGTGGTGGCTCACACTTTTAATCCCAGCACTCAGGAGGCAGAGGCAGGTAGATCTTTGAGTCTGAGGTCAGCCTGGTCTTACAGAGGGAATTACAGGACAGCCAGGGCTCAGAAAGTAACCCTGACTCAAAAAGCCCAAAACTAACCAAACAAAAAAATAATATAAGACCAAACAAATAAAGCAATGTTGAAGCTGGGCTTGAACTAAAGAGAACACTGCTACAGTGCCCAAGCCCCAAATGTCAGGCAGTAAAAACAGTGGCTCCTCAATTAGCTGTGAAGGTGGGGACTTGGTCAAAAAGCTGAACTAATTCACGACCACTGAAATATGGTTCCATAACTGCTGAATGTGAAAAAAATTGTCAGGATAAAAATGGGGTCACTTACGGCACCCCTAACCAAAGCACGGGTTAATAAGGTGCCATGAGAGATGGACAAGGCGTTGAAAACGGGTTCATCTCTGTCTCAACCTTCTAGCTGAAGGAACCGATCCAACGCGATGGGTCTCTGGCTTCAGGTGACTTGGAGTCAACAGGAGACTCCTTCCACTTGCTCACTGCTGAGTGGGATGTGAGCATTTACGCTTTTAAAAATAAGTTCCTAAGAGATGCTTCCGCTGTCTGGAAATGATCACAGTCTGAAGGGCAGCAACAGAAGTAGGCAGAGAGGTCGGATAGTCACCGGCTGGAAGGAAAAGACCAGTGTCCAGCCTTGCTGTCAGAGGCGGACTCCTTGGCCTTGCATGTGGCCATGATGCTGTCTGTGGGAAGAGCAGGGTTAGCATAGGAACACCATCAATGAGTCTGAGCAGCGTTGCTGGGAGCAGTGATGAGGAGCCCACTGACTGGCCTGAGAACCACTGCACTTTGTGACCCAGAGACATCCTCTATGTGTGCATCCTCTATGTGTCCCCTCGACACTTTTGAGTTTATTTTCCTTTTACCTTCGCAGTGCTAAGGGCATTGGACCCATGGACATGAACATGCTAAGCTAGCATCCTATCACTGAATAGTATCTTCAGTCCTGTTTATTTATTGTTTGGTGTTTTGACACAGTCTCACCTTGTAGCCAACTGGCCTAGAATTTATCCTGCTGATTTTTCTTTTTCTTTTTCTTAAGCGGGGCATAGATTTATTTTGAGCCACTCAGCCTTAAGATAATATGCAACATAAAAACAAAACTACAAAAACCGTATTACCTTGGATCCTGTGTGGCCTTCTGAGAAGGTCTTGGGACTGAAAGGCTCCATGCTGGCCAGTAAGTGTGAAGGAGCTGGGGGTGCGTCTGAGGGAACATGTGGTAAATGGATGGTGGGGGATCTCTGCCATCACTGTGGGGCAGGCTACCCCACTGCTTGTCATGGCTTCAATCAGCCATCCTATTCCAAGGTCAGGAGACAGAGGCTGAGCCAGAAGGCAGTTTGGATAAGCACATGGGTAGGCAGAAGTCACGTGTTCCATCTCTGCCCAGTACCACCTTCAAGAGGAGGCTCTTGAGAACCAGAGCCTCATAGCACAAGGGATGTAGGCATGGTGGAAGGATGCTCAGCACAGATGAGCCAGTGAGATGATCAGCATCATGTGGTCCACACACACCCATGCTCACCCAGGCTACTTCTGCAGGGCCTCCTGTGATGACAGGCTTTGGCTCCTTTTTGTGTTGACTTCTAATGAGAAAACACCAGAATTACAGACCTTGTGTGGAGACTGTGGAGGGTGGGGACAATCGCAAGCAGCTCCTTCCTGGGCCCAGTACAGTCACATCTGGTGCTCCAGTCTAGTCAGTATGGAAGCCTCTGCTCATTACTATGTATGGGGCCTGAGTATTGTCATTAGAATTTATCATGGAGCTTCCTGCAAAAGGCCAGGAGAACCATGTGGGAATAACAAACTGTTATGGCCCGTCCTCCCCCATGATCAGTGAGCTTGCTCAGCTCCTCTGTTCTGTGAGACAGTGCGCTGCAGTTGGATTTTATGGTCAGAACTGTCAACTCTCCAATAATGACACAGAGACTTACTAATTATGGAAGCTCGGCTGATAGTCTAGGCTTGTTCCTAACTAGTTCTTATAACTTAAATTAACCTATGTCTTTTCTTTTTCCTTTGGCCATTGACTGGTTTGTTATTTTATTTGCACATTCATTTTGGATCTCTCTCTCTCTCTCTCTCTCTCTCTCTCTCTTTCTTAATTGATTTTATTGAGCTATACATTTTTCTCTGCTCCCCCCCTTCCTTTCCCTTCCCATTCAACCCTCTCCCATGGTCCCCATGCTCCCAATTTACTCAGGAGATCTTGTCTTTTTCTATGTCTTTTCCCATGTAGATTAGATCTATGTATGTCTCTTTTAGGGTCTTAATTGCTGTCTAGGTTCTCTGAGGTTGTGATTTGTAGGATGGTTTTCTTTGTTTTATGTCTAAAAGCCACTTATGAGTTAGTACATATGATATTTGTCTTTCTGGGTCTGGGTTACCTCACTCAATATGATGTTTTCTAGATCCATCCATTTGCCTACAAATTTCAAGATGTCATCATTTTTTCTGCTGTGTAGTACTCCATTGTGTAAATGTACCACAGTTTCCTTATCCATTCTTCAGTCAAGGGGCATTTAGGTTGTTTCTAGGTTCTGACTATGACAAACAATGCTGCTTTGAACATAGTTGAGCACATGTCCTTGTGGCACGATTGAGCATCCTTTGGATATATACCCAAGAGTGGTATTGCTGGGTCTTGAGGAGGGTTGTTTCCTAATTTTCTGAGAAATTGCCACACTGACATCCAAAGGGGTTGTACCAGCTTGCACTCCCACCAGCAATGCAGAAGTGTTCCCTTTTCCCCACAAGCTCTCCAGCATAAGTTGTCATCAGTGTTTTTGATCTTGGCCATTCTTACAGGTATAAGATGGAATTGGTATCTCAAAGTTGTTTTGATTTGCATTTCTCTGATGACTAATGATGTTGAACATTTCCTTAAGTGCCTTTCAGCCATTTTAGATTCATCTGTTGAGAGTTCTCTGTTTAGGTCTGTACTCCATTTTTTAAATTGGATTATTTGTTCTTTTGATGACCAATTTCTTTCTTTCTTTCTTTCTTTCTTTCTTTCTTTCTTTCTTTCTTTCTTTCTTTCCTTCCTTCCTTCCTTCCTTCCTTCCTTCCTTCCTTCCTTCTTTCTTTCTTTCTTTCTTTCTTTCTTTCTTTCTTTCTCTTGATGACCAATTTCTTGAGTTCTTTGTATATTTTGGAGATCAGCCCTCTGTCTGATGTGAGGTTGGTGAAGTGAAGATCTTTTCCCATTCTGTAGGCTGCTGTTTTGTCTCATTGACAGTGTCCTTTGCTTTACAGAAGCTTTTCAGTTTCAGGAGGTCCCATTTGCTAATCATTTCTCTCAGTGTCTGTGCTGCTGTAACCCATGTCTTTTAATCTATGTTCTTTTATGTGGCTCAACTACCTTTACTCCCTACACCCCATGCTGCTTCCTCTCCATCTGGCTGGCAACTCCACCTTTGTCCCAGCACTCTCTCTGCCCTGAAAAATCCTGCCTAACTACTGGCCATTTAGCTTTTCAATAAGCCAACCACGGTGATATATCTTCACACAGTGTAAGGTGCAGCTGACTACAGATGGTCATGAACCTGGGGGCAAATGTGTAAAAGAGCCGGGCCCATTGTACACACCTTGCACCTTTATGGTGTGCTGATTCAATGTGACCACACTCCAGAAAACCTTTGTAGGTTACTCTACTGCAAGTTAAACTGGGGGGCATCTGGCGAGTGAATTGGCATTAATGAAGTTATCCATCCCTCCGACACATACCACTAATGAATAAGTACATATAAATGCAGGCTTACCTGCAGTTGTTCATCTAGAAGGACATATCTCTGGTGGTTTCCATGGACACCAAGCTGCTGGGAAGATGAATCAGAAAGTTACCTGGTGTGGTGGTGCACACACCTTTAATCCCAGCACCGGGGAAGCAGAGGCAGGCGGATCTCTTGTGAGTTTGAGGCCAGCCTGGTCTACATAAACAAGCTACAGGACTGCAAACTACAGGAGAGCCAGGACTACATGGAGAGAAAAAAAGAAAAGAAAAGAAAAAGGAATTTGAAGTTAGACGTGGATGGACCTCTGCTCTGCCTTGAGTGAGTTACTTTAGTTTTTGAGCCTTAGGTTTCTTTGCCACCTATAAAGTGGTGATAATATCAGGGCAACTTCATGAGATGTGAATGAGTGTCTCTTATCTAGAACTAGAAGAATAGGCATAGCTCAGACGTCCACAGTTTGGGGGTTCTAGAATATTTCCATAGACCTTCTTAGCTGTGTGTCATTCACTTGAAAATCTGAAATCTAAACACTTCAAAACCCGAAACTTGCAGCGCGTCACGGTTCAAATACCCCAAACATTGCAGCGATGTGGAACGATCTGGCCTCTCAGCCTCCTTGTGGTTAAGGAAGGATCCTCACAAGCTTGTGTGGGAGTAGGAGGGGTGAGTGCTGCAGCCTGGAGCAGGCAGGAGATAGCATCTGGCTCCTAGTCAGCTGACCCACAGGGGCCTGCATCAGGGCCTCTGTTCTCGTGAGGTCTGATGGCTTCCGGGAGTACCTCAAATTCAGTGGCTGCAAAAAATGGCACAGTGGGCTGCCACTGCCCTCCAGACAGTCTTGGGGCACAGCAGGTAGCATTAGCCGGTCAATATCTTCCACCACCCTGTCTGGGGCACCCTATAGTATGTGTGTATTCTTTTCCTTCTCGGTTTCCCCTCCTATTCTGTCTTTAAAATTTTTACTCTCAAAGCATAGCTCCTGATAGAAGACACTAGAACTATGGCCCAAGGTCCAAACCTGGCCAGCGCCTGTTTATGCATGGCCTTACAAACTAAGTAAGTTCTGGCCTTCATGACAGTGCTAAGTCTGTACTTAGAATTTGTGAGGAATTTACAGACATCTCACTGAAGTCACACACTAGTGTCGCTCGCCTGCCGTGCAGTCTGCAGCCATTTTGTGTCACACAGACTAATTAAGCTTCCCTCTTTTGTGAGAAAAATATCTGCTTGTCCCTGAGTTCCAGATACCCTGCCTTTCAGAGGGTCAAAGCTTCCTGGGGCCCTCCTTCGAGGAGAGCGCACAGGGTCCCAGCTTCTAACTTCAGCTCCAGCTGACTAACAATGGACTCGAAGCAAGTGCCACCCAAGATCTGTACTCCCGATTTCACAGAAAAAGACAATAGCTTGGAAACGCTTTGAGACAGAAAGGGCCGCTCTGATGTGAAGATTGGCCAATTCTACCGCATTCTGCTAAAGGTCTACCTCCTCGCTCCAGTTTTCAGTTTGACAAATTGGAGACCTTTGCATTTGTACAAGATTCTAAGGCTTTTTTCACCTGGCGACTTACATCGCTGGTTGTTTCCTATACTCCAGTAAAGCTAGGCATGGCTCTGCATCACCTCTGGGCAGCTAGCTGCCCTTCCCTGGTTATGACAGACACAGCACCTACACACTGTCTAAACCATCCTTGTAAATAAAGGCTTTGTGTTTCCCGTGCTGGTGCCCTTGAAAGTCTCATGAGGGAGAATGTCAGTCACAAATGACAGTGATCGCCTTTCTTTACTAACAATCAGGAACTCTGGCGTACAGGGGCTATTTCTAGAAACTACCATGACTTTAACTCTGTGAGGGTTGCTTGTTTTTACGGCCGTCGCAGCTTCTAGAAACCACAGCTTCCAGCCGGGCGGTGGTGGCGCACGCCTATAATCCCAGCACTCGGGAGGCAGAGGCAGGCGGATCTCTGTGAATTCGAGACCAGCCTGGTCTACAGAGCTAGTTCCAGGACAGGCTCCAAAGCCACAGAGAAACCCTGTCTCGAAAAAACCAAAAAAAAAAAAAAAAAAAAAAAAAAAAAGAAACCACAGCTTCCAGTGGCACCCAGTGCCCACAAGTCACCTGAGAAGACCAGGGCCCCGGGAAAGACAGCAATTGCATATTACCTGGACAGCAAAGCAAGTTGCAGTGTGAATGGCAACCGCACCCCTGCAGCAGTTCCAAAGCATGCAGCAAGCGGCTTTAGAAATGGCACTTTGTTCTGTTTCTGCTTTACGCACAGAGCATGCCTGCTCCTAAAAACACAAACCCACATCTGAGCCCATGCCATAGCTGCTGCAACAAATTGCATCACTTAGAGTTTTCATCGTTTATAATGACCTATATTGGCTATGCAAACTGGCCACCTGTGTTCGTTCAGAATCCCTCCTGCTCCGTCCCCTCACTCCTCACTCCAGGCCAGTATTCCCCAGCTGCCCAGAAGGCTGGGATTCAATATCCATCCATCAGCAGGATGCATGGAAGACTCCCCCCCCCCCCCCCCCCGGCCCCCAGGAGAGCTGGGTGGGCAGTGAGGACCCGTGTAGCTGAAGACGGAATCATGTGTTGTTCTTTCACGTGACTGGGTGGCTAGGAGAGGCCTGGATGAGGTGAGGTGGCTGGTGAAGGACTTTCCTGAGGGTACTGGGGCGAGAGCTGTCAGCCAGCTACCATCCCCTGGTCCCACCTGCCTGTTCAAGCAAGGTCTATAAGTATTTGGAAATCTTGGTAGTGGGTCTCTCCACCGACGCAATGAGACAGATCATGCCTGAACTAAAAGTCCAGGTTTAATGAACAAAGTATTCCCTGGTGATGGGGAGGTGGGGGGAGGATAGAGGGTGACCCAGGGGAGGAGCCACTGCTTGATGGGTTTTCTGAACGTCTGAGCTGGAGATCCCCAACTGTCTGGTTAGCCCTGGTGAGGGCTGCAGGTGAGACCAGCTAGTACCCCATCACTGCCAAAATTTCCAGTCCAGAAAATGCATTTGGCCAAACCATTCTCATTATTGGTCCTTGCAGCTAAGTGTTTGAACTAGGGGCTTAGGATCGCCCTTTTTCTCTGCTTCCTCTACCTGGTTACTCTCCAGATTGAATATAAGTTTCCATTTCCTCCTCTGGAAAGGCCTGCAGTTCCGCCCTCAGCACAGGCTTAGACTGGCTACCTGCATGAGACTAACACAGTCCCCTGAGCTGTTTGGAAGCCGATGACCTCCCAGGTCTGAGTTGTTTAGAGTCTGTTCCCCCCTTAGGCCGGTTAGTCAGAATGTGTGTCGTCTGACCAAACCCCTTGGAGAGCCTTGAGGGTGACAAAGCATAGGGTGTGGGACCAAGACCACCCTAAAAGACATCCCCATTCCTGTTTTGATCCTGCTAAGGGGACCATGTAGAGCGTTCCAGATAAGACAGTGTATGAAGCCACAGCACACAGGAGGGGCTCAGGGATGGAGGATGACAGGGACGAACATTCTGGAGTCTTGTTATAATGAACAACACAGAACAGACGGCATTTTGTGAATGAGTTACTTCACATCCAAGGACCTTTGTTGAACTGTATTTAATATAAGCTGTGGTCTCGGAATTAAATGCTGAAATGTTCTAAAAAACCCAAAAACAATAAGGCAGTTCCGAGGATAACTCTGGCCTTGGCTTCATACTTACTGTTCTAGATTTGGGGGTCTTAGTTCTAGAAACGTCTCAGTCTTCTCCCCACCCCATCTTTAAAGTGTGGTGATTGCTCTCATGGATTGGCAGGACGGTCCCTGTTAATACCGCCCAGGGTAGAATGAAATGCTAAGACAGAATTTACCCCCAGGAGCACCAGGCCTGAGAACTGAGTTGGAGAAGGGTCTCCCCCACCCCCATCCCCACCGCTGTGGGCCTTACCAGCTCCTGCTGATGACTGGCAGGGTCTCCATTTGTGCTGCCTTTCCGGTCGAAACAGAATGTTTCAGGAGAGTGCCTCCCGATCCTTTTGTACTTGTTTCTAGAAGCAACTGGCCCTGGGGCTAAAGGAACCTGATCTATTGATTCCCACACTGGGCAGCCAGAGCCATAGACAAACAACTGTCATTCCCGCGAAGCTGGCCAGTGTCCTCCCATGACCCAGCAGCTAGAGGAAACCGTAGGAGGGCTTTTTGAGAGCCTGTCCCAGTCGGAGAGCAGTAACACAGGAGGGGTGGGAACATCTTCTCCGGGCTTGCTTTCCTCTCGAAAGGGTGTGTGGGGGGTTAGCAGTTAGAGGCAGTTTTTATATTTAAAAAACGTTCTGAAAATAGCTCTTTGTGACTGAAGAACCTTCTGAGCCATTTCAGGCTCTTGGCTGAAAGCGGCTGGGAGATGTGAACCGCCTTTCCCACAATGCAGCGGAACTCTGGTTGAGCCCTCTGAAGGCAGAAGCCAATCAGTCTCAAGCGTTCCCAGGTGACTCCAGGGCTCAGGGATATTGGGCAACACGTCTCAGGGGAGGGTTTGCTGTTGTAAGTCGAGGCTGAGCACACTCCCTCAGCCTTGGGTCTTTCCCGGTAAGATCCATTGAGTTCCTCAAGGTCGGTATGACAGAGGCAAAGGCCCTGGGGACTCTGGCGGAAGCCCTCGGTGGGTAAACCCACAGGGTTTAGGTCCGGTCTCGGCACTGTTTAGACTCTCTTTCAGGGGTCTCTTTCCATCCTTTGACAAAGAAGAACAAATGAAGGGTACCAGAGTAAGTCACTGGGGAAGGACTTGCCTGAGAGGAATCTTAAAGCCCCACGTGACAACAAACACTCCCAGGATTTACTGAGCCCAAGAGGTGGTGGCTCTTACCGGGAAAGGGCCAAAGGGAAAACCGGGAGAGAACGGAGACTTCCTGGAGAAGGGCAGGTGTCCCACGTTTTTAAATAAAATCTTGTGATCTAAGGAAAATAGATTCATGGGAATAGATTCACACATAAAACATTTAGTGGTGTGCTTAATTCTTGTTTGCTCTGTAAGCAATGTATCACCTTTTACCAAATAGATTAGGGGATTCGGTGCTGCTGGGACGGAGTCTTCCAGATGGTGCCCATCTGTGACTGTAAGGCATGTCCCCTGATCCGGGCACCTGGGACGGGAGAGAGACAGATGGTAAAGCAGACCTCAGGCTCAGGTTTACTGACTTGCAGTTTGTCAGGAAGGCAAGCTGCCCAGGGCAGGCAGCAGTGTGGAAGCCAGTGAAGGCGACACACATCAGAATCGCACAGGTACGGACCCAAACTCCCATACTGTGTGGCAGTAGGAAAGTTCACGATTTTGAGTCTTCTCTTCTGTCAAGGGTACTACTTCCCTTCCAGAGTCTGATTAGGTGTGGCTGCATATGAAACATTTAATGGCATGCTTAATTCGAATCCTTAGAGTGGCAGGTCTTTTAGCTCATGGGAAACCTCTTCCCTAGCTTGCCCTACTACCTAGGACTTGTTCAGGGCAACAGGTCAAGTGAAGTTTCCATTTTCCATTTGATTCAAGCAAAGGTTAGTAAAGGGACACATTTACCCTCCAGGGTGGAGCTGGCAATGTCAGAAGTCAAGAGTGTCTATGTACCACTGACACCTAGTGGGTAGAAGGCCGGAAACGCAGTACAGGAGAGTTCCTGCTCGCTCCCTCCCTGACAAAGTAGCCAGCCTCCAACAGTGGTAACAATAAAGCTGAAACCTGGACCTAAAGAGAGAATTCGGGCTTTGACCAGTGCAGGAAGTGGAAGCAAACAGCCTCCTCGTAAGCCTCTGGCAGCATCTGAAGACACCATCAGCCATCAAAGGCCTTTCAGGATAATCCAAGGAAATTCAAGGGCATATTAAAAGCAGGAGACTCAAGACTGACTCCTCAGTGGATGGACTGAAGTAGGCTTTAGGCCACATGATGCTCTAGTTTGGCTATAAAATGTCCCTAAAGGTTTAGGTATTGAAGGCTTGGTCTCCCGCTAGTTGTACTACTGAGGCAAATGGACGTGTGGACACTAACTTCACCAGTGGATAAAACCATTCATTGGTGAGTTCATGGCTGAAAGGTCTGTTAAAGGTGAGGTGGGGAGGGGGGCAGGGAATATTTGGAGTATCCCTTTGAAAGAGTACCATCTTTTCTGCCGGTCCTTTATCTCTACTTCCTGTCCACTAATGAGGGGAGCCAATTTCCCTCACCTCATGCTATCTGCCAATGATATTCTGCTCAACTCAGGGTCCTAACAGAACCAAGCGAAGGAGATCTCTGGCCCTGAATCGAACACATCTTTCTTCCTACGTCACCTCAGGTAGTTTTAGAACATAATTTTATGTGTCTGGGTGTTTTGCCTGCATGTGTGTCTACAGCCATGTTGTGTGCCTGTTGCTCTTGGAGGCCAGAGAGAACATCACAGCTTCTGGAAATGGAATACAGGATGTCGTGAGCCCTAGTACCTAGATGTGGGTACTGGGAATTGAACTTGGCCTCTGGAAGAGCAGCCAGTGCTCTTAACCAATACATCATCTCTTCAGCCCCTACGGCAGGAACTTTGTCACCGAAACGAAAACTGCATTAACACGGATGTGAAGAACAATGGAAACGGGAGGATGAAACAGGGAACAATAGGGACTGAAATGCGCTGTCCGCTGGGGAAAACGGGCGAATTCCTCTCTGGGATGAGGAAAGTACCAAGCGGAAGCTTGCAGAGCACTGGAAAAAGACAACAAAGTCATCTGCCTAGTCCACAATTTGCTCATGTATATTTTAAAGATGAAGTAAAGAAAAATACATATTCCACCAGTTTTGGCTGATTCTGACATTTCACTTTAATAACTAGTGAGTTTACAAATTAACTCTGAAACAAGATTTGGTCCCTCAATGTAGGCCAAACCCTTCGTGGTCATTAATGTCCTGAGACTACAAATTAACTGTATCGTATTGAAGTATGTTGCTAATCTTTTGACTGCTGTTTCTAGGAATTAAGAAAGTTAAGAATTAAAATGAAAAATACTTAGTTTAGCGATAAAGGAGACATTGTCAATGTAATCTTTTGAAAATGCACTTTGACTTCGGGGATTTTATTTTTTTCAGATTTAAATTTTTACTTTAAGCCAATTACTTAAATTCTTAACACAGCTTCATTCTCTGTAAAATGAAGATAACAGCGCCTAAACTCTTAGGACCACGGTTGATTAAAAAAGATTATGCACAGGAGGCTGTGTTATGTTGGCCACATGGCTAGAGGCAGTTCCCGAAACTCAAGCTTTCCCTTCACTCTACTGTTCCTGCGCTTTACAGAGAACCAGAACCAGGAGGTAGCTAGCTAGGAGACCAAATTAGCTACTTCTTAGCAGCTCTGGGATTCTATTGTGCCTCACATAGTCCCCAGAGGTATTTGAATTCACATATGGACAAAACAATACCCAAAGTATAGAGTCAGCAAGATAGGGAAGTAGATACCCTCTAAGGAAGGCAGGGGAAAAGGAAGCCTGAACTACAAGGGATGAAACCCCATCACTGTGTCTTAGGAGATTTGCAGGCCTAGCTCAGAAGCAACCTAGGCACAATCCTCAGGACTTGAAAAGAATGGGGAATGACTAAGAGCTCAGATGTACTCCAGAAGGTGGGACAACCCTCTTTGCTGGTCAACTTCAAATTAAAAACCTGAGTGACAGAGATGTAGTCGAAGTGGTTCTGTCTTCTGCTTAGAGAGGGTCGCATCGAAGTGCGTCCAAACAGCAGTGCTGGTAGAAGGGATGCCCGTAGGCACTAGTCCTGAGGAAGGTTTTAAAACCCACTTCCTGGGAGACAGATTACACAAAGGGCAGGAACTGAAAACGCTTAAAAGATTGAGAAATGAAAGGAACATCCAGAAAGGGCTGTTCACTCTGTGCAAGCCTTGATTACAAGCTCTGACATGAAGACGGATCTTACAAAAGAACTAGGAATCACCTGCTTGTGGGACCTTATCTCTCTGGTTTAAATGCAGTCAAGAAAGGCTACCGAGGACAGTCCAGCCAAAGCATGTTTTCGGAGATGGCGTTCTCAAATTCAAATGACAACAGCTCTCAAAATCTGAATTTGGTGAACCTTCATCCTTACGCTCAATGCTAACCCTAGACAGATAAGGAGCTGTCCAGCGCCTAGGGAAGATCTTCCAGCATTCCAATGCGCATTTCCACTGGAGAGGAAACAAACGTGTGGAATGTCAGCCTGGTTGTTGCCATTTAATTTCAACATAAAGCCTCATTCAGAGTCCAGACTTGGCTTTCTTGTAGTCTAGAAACAAAGTCCTTAGGTAGTAAAGGCTATTTTAAGTACGTAGCTTTACAGGATGGGGCAGAATCTGGTGGTAGCACCTGCCTAACATATATGGGCCCATTCCCATGATCACATAAAACCAAACCAAAGGACACGTATATTCCCTGTACTCAAGAGCCTGGAGGAGTCTGAGTTTGAGGCCAGCTTGTGTCATGCAAAACAAGATCTTGCTTCAAAAAAGGGGTGTGAGTCACACTTTTTTTTTTTTTTTTTTGTTTTTCGAGACAGGGTTTCTCTGTGGTTTTGGAGCCTGTCCTGGAACTAGCTCTTGTAGACCAGGCTGGTCTCGAACTCACAGAGATCCACCTGCCTCATGAGTCACACCTTTAATTCCAGCAGAGTTCAAGGCCAGCCTGGTCTACAGAGGGAGTTCTGGGACAGCTAGGGCTATACAGATAAAAAAGGAAAAAAGTGGAGATAAAGTAACCTAAGAGTCATTTCTAATACCCACATGATCACTTTTTTTTTTTTTGACAACAAACCATGTTGTCAACAAGAAATAAGGAGCATATCTACTTTTTCTTGTGGTTAAGGAGCCTTCCAGAAAATTTTACCTTGTAAATAGTTTCTTAGCAAGTATGGGCTATTTACCGTTGCTTAGAGATGGAAAGGGTATAGCTAAAGCATATATTGAGGTCATATAATCAGTTATACCGTATTACCTAATAAACTTAAGACTTTCAATCGAGATAACTTACAAATGTTTATTAAATTGGCTAACTATAAGATTATCAGGAATCCTTTCAATCCTTGACATCGCTTATATTTTAAACTGCTTTTATCTGCAATACCCTGTAGCACATCTGACTCAAAGTAGACCTGAAACTAACTCATTTGTGTCTTGGTAATTTCCTTAAAATTGTGGGGGCAAATCAGGTCAAAGTTTCATGGACTCTCATCTTGCAAAATGTCACAAAGTTATGAGCCTTGATGCTTTAAAATGGGAATTCCTACAATTTAATTTCCAGTTTAATTATTCTCTTGCTAACATTATCTTATGTTAGGATAACATAAAGAAACTCAAGTTTAACTTTTGAATACGTAATTGTTGTCTAAGAACATTATAATTAACAGAACTTCATCAAAATTGTCCTACATTTTAAGGATTTATTCAACCTTTAAGATGATGTGACTGAGGGACTGGAAAGATTGCTCAGTGGTTAAAAGCACTAACTGCTCTTGTAGAAGACTCAGGTTCAATGCTCAGTATTCACACGGCCACTCCCAACTATTCGTAACTATAGTTCCAGGGCACTCAACACCCTTCCACAGGTAAAACAAACACCAGTAAACATAAAAAAAAATTAAAAAGATGGTGACTGTAGATGGCTCCAATACTGCTGGGAATTGAACCTAGGGTCTTTACAGCTCCTAGGCCCAGTGCTCTACCTCTTAGCTCTACCATTTAAAGAACTAAGTTACTAAGTCAGTTTTTAGTTTGCTCTAGTGAGTCTAGCTCAGTATTCCTCAAGTCTATAGTAAAAAGGTATCCACACAGTGCTTGGACACATATGAGATTTATAATTTTAAGAGAATCCAAAGGCAGCTGCAAAACTAATCCTTTGTCCCTGAGTTACAAACACCCGTTTACCAGGAGATAGGAATGGGATCTAAAGTCATGAGGGCCTAGGGATGTGTGGTTTCTTTTCATATATTTTCTTTTCCTTAATGACCTCCATCTTTGATCAACAAATTTAGATATTTTAAATCTCTGATCACTTTCCTCCCTACTGAAGTGCTCTGGCACTGCACGATGGTATCCTTTAAAACTGAGAAAAAGTAAGTCATAAGTAGCAGAGATCTCTATGTAGCCCCGGCTGGCCTGGAACTCACAGATCCTCCCAGACGCGGAAATTAAAGTGTGTACCACCAGAGTCCTGCAGCAGAGACCTCAATGGCAGGACAGTTCAATTACCTTTAACTTTTGTTAATTCCACACGGTCAGCCTAAATAGAAAGTTACTGAGATACTCAAATGGGAATGTATTCTTAGTGTGTATTAAATGTAATTTCATTAGGCTTTCCAATGTCCTACATCTTTCAACGTCCCACTTCCCAGTTACTTAGTGACCAACAGTACATGGCTGAGGTATGGAATAGTATCCATTAAACTGTAGATATACATTGACATGGAAAACACACAACAGACTGACTTCTAACTCCTTGATGTTTCTAAGGTTTCTGAATGAGAAACACAGAAATTTAAGGGGGAGGAGGGCAGGTAGCAGATGGAGGGAGCAGCAGTGTGTAGTTCTGGAGGAAAATCCCTCAGAATAACTTAGTTTCTAATATGTCACTAATGTTTACTTTCTAAGTCCAATTATTCTAGTCTTTTTCACTTTTGCTAAAAACTTACTTTGCATAGAGGTTGTTGATAAAATCTTGACAGAAGTATGTACTTCAGAATTTATACAATTAGCTTCTTCCTGCCTAGGCTGTGAAAATGGAAATAAAGTTCTCAACAGGGTTTGCTGGCTGCCTGATTGTTCATGCTGCAAACTATCCAAAGTGAGGTGAAAATCCCTTGTTACACAATAAGAGAGTTTTCCTGGAGCCTCTCTTCCTCAAGTACTCATCAGTTTTGCCGACACTGGTTCTAACCAGTTAAACTAACCCTGGCACGAAAAGCCTCTATTCTTATACAGTCTGTTCTTGCCCATCAATCTACACACTCTAGTCTTCCAGCAGTCTCCGTCAAAACCCTACAATGAAGAGACTTGCTATGGTGGGGTTAAACCTCTGCAGATTGAGTAGAATTTAATTACTTTAAATCAACTTTACAGATTCCTTTATTCTTTTTAACCAAATGGCAAAAAATTGACTCTGATTGGAAATAGTTTAATATTTCTGTCAACCATTTATGGTCTTTCAGAAGGTAGTTTTAATAAAAAATTTAAAACCTGAACTTTCAGGCTGGGGAGATGACCAGCTGGTGAAGGGCTGGGCTGTGCAAGAATGAAGACCCCATGTGAAAGCCATGAGCAACAGCCCGTATTCACAATACCAGTTCTGGGGTGGAATGCAGTAGGCCCAGACAGGCAGATCCCTGGAGCTCCATGGCCAGCCAGTCTACCAGAATCAGAGCTCCAGGTTGAATAAGAGCCCCCCTCTTATAAAGTAAGGTAGACAATGACCAGAAGAGGTAAATGTAGACTAGAAATGGCATATTTAATACCAGGAGCATGTATGTGTGCATGCAAACACTAGCTGATGGGCTCTCTCTCTCTCCTCTCTCTCTCTCTCTCTCTCTCTCTCTCTCTCTCTCTCATGACACTACAACCAAGAGTATAAGAGAACGGGAAAATTTGGTAAGAAAATCATATTGTTAGGTAGTTTCCCCAGTGATAATAGTTATATAAAAAAACACCAAGGAGAATACATTCAAGTTAATGGAAACAAGTCTTTATTAAGTAACTTTTAATATCAGAAAAATAAAACTCTTATAATTCTCTTTACAGCAAATATATAATATCAGTGCTTTGGCCATCTTAAGTTAAAGGCCCTTTATCATAAAATATATGGTTTTAAACTTTACTCAAATTGAATTTATAATCCCTATGACTTCCCTACATATACATAACAAAAGAGTGTAGTAAAATTAGCAAATACTAAACTATATTGATAATTTATCATTCTTAGTTTGTGGTTTTTAGAAACAGTACACGCACCTAATATATGTCGATTCCTTGGCTTATTAGTTGCAGTGTACGATGCAACAAAATACAAAACACATGCTTGGTGACATTCGTCCATATCTACAAGACGGCAGCTAGAGATTAGGTTTCAATACTGACAATTAACTATCCTACAAGCAATTAGCATTACATCATAATATGCCATCAAGGCAACTTTTTTATACTGAAAAATCAAAATAAAAACCGTTATTTGTAAACTTTATACGAAATGTAACTCTTCAAGTGGAAATAAAAAATAAAATTTGTCTATTTGCTATTGAATACACAGAAGATTTCAATTTTTGTTATACTGAGAAAAAAAGCTCTTTGTGTTGGGAAAATAACGCTTCAAAAAAATAATTAGTAGAAAAACCCACCAGTATGTTTTGTCCTTTCAATGCCAACAAAATTGGGGACATACTGAGGATGAAGTTAAAACATCCACAGGTGAAATGTACAAGTGTGTTTTAAAGAAATCTTTCTTTGTGATTGGAAATAGGTTTGAAATGAAGTAAACTGATTGGAGGTTGTCACAGCTGCTTTCATGAATTATGCCAAGGGCATTATTATCTCCCTCCCCATCCCCTACATTACTAAAAAATAAAAATATATTTATAATGTGCAAGACAAATATGGATTAAACATAAAATGTTTCACATTTTGATCTACAGTCTAAATATTAATAGCTTGATCAGACTAATGAATGGAATGTTCTCATTCTCCAATTTTTCAGCCAATATAGGTGCATCCCAAAGCCCATCCTGAAATGGGAAAATGCAGGTGACTATTTCCACATTCACCAAGGGAGGCAATGGGTAGGAATTTACAATCCAAGACAGTTGTATTCCTGATCCACTGAACACACCAGCCTTGAGCACTCTGGGCGAGATGAAAGTCAATGTAGCAGTTTTTGTCCCAAATTATAACCAGTGATCTAGTAAACTGCCATCAGCCCTATTATTACTAATAAGTAATCACAATGCTTTAAAAAGTTACTTGCAATCCTGCAGAATTAGGCAGAAGTTGTTGTAAAATAAAAAACAAACCTGTTTTGTCAAAACTGGCAGTGTAAAGAAGGCAGCACTGGAAGTGTCAGTCATCTGTAATGCCAGGCACCCTCCAGAAACTCTTAATGTGGCTAGGCTTTGGGATCCACTGCTATAGTCTCAGGTGGATACATTTTGCTCCTAGGTTACACAGCCAAGTAGAACTTCAGCTTTAAAAACTCTTATACAAGCTATGTCTCTGAGTCTACAAGATAGCATTAATAATTCAAACCAAACTAATAGACAAGAGACCACTCAGGTTTAGTGTTACCATAGCAGCCTTTTATAAGTGTACTAACAACTTTAGCCTAATCCCAATAAAGCCTGATAACAGTCATAAGAATTCATTAGGAAGTTTTCTGGGGGTACCATGATACCCATGCCTTTATGAGTCCATATAGAGATATAGTATTTATGTATATATATATAGTTAAGAGTGAATTTGGATTGCCTGAGTAACAGCTGTCTGGCAAACTGGACATGATGGCGTTCTCTTTTCACAGATCTTGTTGGCACATTCCATGCAGAAGAGGTTGTGGCCACATGGAACTAGGGCAGCAATAACTTCATTCTCAAAGCAAATCACACAGTCGTGCTTTCTTCTTGATTCTGGAGGTGAGCTAGAGGTGGAACCACCATTGGAAGAGGAGTAACTATTGGTACCATTAGAAAAAGCAGGGATGTATATTGGAAGGCCAACATGGTTGCCTGTACTAGGTGGGTCGCTCCTAACCCTCCGAGCAAGTGGGTGTTCTATGCTCTCAGGAAATGTAGGAGACAGACGAGGAGTGGATGGCTGACTTCCTCTTCGCTGAGTCTTCATGTTACCAGAAGGATCACTCCCAAAGCCAGAGAGTGGGTTAACTGGTTCAAATGGAGTCCAGATAGTTTGAGCAGATGTTGGTAAAGAGTCAAAGGCAGGAGAGTCTACTGTAAGATCTTCTGAGCCTACAGACGGTAGTGTATCCCCAAACCAAAAGTTTCCTGTGCTAAATGGGCTCGTTGGACTAAAGTCAGCCAGCCTATTGCTTCCAAAATAGGAATCAGTGGAACCACTTCCTAGAGAACTAGAACTATCATTTCGATAGTTGGACATCATTCTTGCACGGCTAGGAGGAACTGGATTGGAAGACAGCCATGCAGAGCCAAGAGTGCCACCTTCAAAGCTCACGTCGGTACCGTTATAATGGAAATCATTTTCTTCATTGAGCTCTATGTAGTTTCCTGTACGCATGGCGATATGCATTTCTATTTCTTCCCGTGCTCGATCAACATTTTCAGGCATCCCTGTCACTTCAAAGACTGGCTCCTTATCTCTGCTTGGAGTTACTATGTATGTGTGGGTCTGTTGCTGAATTCTCTTAATTGTTGCTCCTTTTGGTCCAACTACTAGCCCTACCACACGATAGGGGACCCTGACTTGGACCGTAGTTTGACCAGGCAGATTAGGACTACAGGATAACCCTCCCAGCGCAGGGCCATTTTTGTTTCGAGATGCACGAATCATAGAGAAGTGCTCTGCAGCCGAGAGGATTTCTCTTTTGGCCATGGCAACATCTTCTTTCCGTCCAGTGACAACAAAAATGGGCTCTTCACCACGAACAGGCGTCTTGATATACGTGTTTGTCTTGGCTCTCAGTGCTTTAATTTTACAACCTGTTAAAAGAAAATATTTCAGAATCAGGATCTACTTTAAAAGTAACTGTAAAGGCAAACCATGAAACGTTCTTTTCAAACTAAATGCCCATTAGTGTACAGTTCTTAAGAGTCTCTTTATTACAAAGCTAACTATACCATCAGTAAGACTGAGTTTTATAATACTAATGATTTTCTATTTTGCAAAGATGTCAGTGGCAAGAAAAATATTAAATGTAATTGAGATGGTTAACATTGTTTGGTACTAACTGAACTCAGTGTTTTATTTAACCCTCTTAGAACTCTTTAGTTCTGGACTATTACCTCATTTTACTAAGGAAACAAAACTAACACTCAGAAAAATTATATAACTTGTTTATGTTCACACATCAGTGGCAAAGCCAGAGCTAAGCTATGTGTGATGTAGAAATCTATGGCATTTTCATTATTTCAAGAATTTTAATTTTCAAATATTCTGTGACTTTCACTTGATTATTTTGTTAACACAACATCTTTATAAAATTCAATTGAAAGCAATATTTATGGCTAGTGGCTATCTCCCTTCAGATCCCAGTTAAATTCTATGCTTATTAACTAACAATTATTTATTGGCGTCTATAGTTTATGACAGCTGTACTAAGGCAAATTAAGTTTGTAAATTAAAAACTAATCTAAACATTTAAAAAATTTAATGAGTGACATGTGGGAAAAAGCTGCTTTTTTTTAAAATATACTGGGGAGACAACCATAAAGATGCAGTACTGAAAAAGTAATGCAGAATGATTCTGTGCCTGCTGTAAAGTTCTTGATCCATTTAGAGAAACTTATTAAAGACTCATGGAAAATGGCTGGAGGAACACCAGCTCCAAACCCAAACTAAAAGCTTTGGTCCCAAGCTACAAGTGTACCTAAGTTAAAATAAAAACAGGGAAGACACATTTTTCTTAATTCTTAACTTTAAATCAATTGTTTCTGAGTGATCACAGAATTATAGTGCCAAAATACAGGTTACACAAGTCTCCAAAACTGTCAAATATACAACTATGGCTTAAATCTCCGGAGTTAGTTTTCAAAGAAATTAATAAACATATTCCTAGAATAAATTTATTCTCATGATTGCATCATACAACTATTTCCTCAAAAAAAGTAAAGAAGGGCCGGGCGGTGGTGGCACACGCCTTTAATTCCAGTACTTGGGAGGCAGAGGCAGGCGAATCTCTGTGAGTTCGAGACCAGCCTGGTCTACAAGAGCTAGTTCCAGGACAGGCTCCAAAACCACAGAGAAACCCTGCCTCGAAAAACAAAACAAAACAAAAAAAGTAAAGAAGGTGGTGCTACTGAAGTCAGAAGCCACAATTTGGGCAGGCTTTTTTCTTTTCCTATCTTGTCCTTGACAAGTCATTATTGAGTAACACTAAGACTTTATAATTAGATATACAATATTGAGCCCACATGCCTACAACCCCAAATGTCTCCAATCTTACCTTACACCAGTTAATTCTATATACTCTAATTAATATGATGCTTTCTCAATACAGCATGGATTATATGGTCACTTCTTTGCACAGCGTATTTTACTGGTTCCTGATACACTGAAGTCCAAACAACACAGCACACAAAGCACTTATGCTTCAGTTGGTTCCTGACTTATTAACATCATATTCCTCTTACACCTATCCCTCTCTACTCTTTTAAACTCTAGAGTGTATTTCAACCTTCATGCTTCCTTGTTTCTGTGACTAAAATCTTCACTCTCTACTTCTTTAGTCCTAGCTCTGCACTGTTCAACTTTTACTAACCATCTGGCTTTGGTTTAGGTACCTGGTCCTCAATGATGCCCCCTTTCTCCTATAGTCCTGCCTTCTAAATTACCAAAACACTGGGAAATTGAATATCCTTATACACTACTGGGTGCCATGTAGTATTTGTGGAAAGGAAGGTTGCTAATTTTCTGCATTAGTACACTGGGCCTTTCTTGTTTTTTTTTTTTTTTTTTTTTTTTTTTTTTTTTTTTTTTTTTTGAGACAGGGTTTCTCTGTGGTTTTGGAGCCTGTCCTGGAACTAGCTCTTGTAGACCAGGCTGGTCTCGAACTCACAGAGATCCGCCTGTCTCTGCCTCCCGAGTGCTGGGATTAAAGGCGTGGGCCACTACCGCCCGGCCCCACTGGGCCTTTCTTAATGTTATTTTGGACCCCCAAATCCCCTTTAATTCCTGGCTTTCAAGATTTTCACCTTCTGGTCCCATATTGCTTGCTAATCATCCATACTGAAGGGAGAGTCCATGCAAATTATAAATTACAGCATATTTAAAACATCTTAACCTACTATGGAACTTCTGAATCCTAAGCACAACTTAATCAAGGTCCTGTTCTTCCTTCTAACAACGGCAGAGCTTACAAAGAAATGGTTGCCTTTTCACTCTGGGTCCTACAGATACATTACCATGAAAACCCAGACTCAAGTTCTCTGAAAGCACTATTTACAGTAGGACTAAAAGGAAGAGATAGTTTGGTGGGATCTATCAAGAACTCACAAGTAAAACATATTACTGTGAAACATGACAACTTTTCTAAGTGCTAATGGTAAGACTACATCTACAATCAATTATTGTTAATAATATCAAAACCAAATGGGAGATGGTTACTTTGGAGTAAAAGATGGATTAGATTTGTTTTTACTGTATAGTAAAATGAGCCGGATGATCATTAGCAAATCTTGTCTCTACATAGTCAAATCTTCCTGATAGTAGGTGATGCTTGGGACTGAGAATTGAGATCACATCCCTTGAACTACATGCTACCCACAGAGATGCCTAAGAAAATTTTGAAAGGCAAAACACTAGCTGGTAATACTCTATACTTGGAGTACAATTCAGTTAAATGAGTTTACACTCCGGGCTACAACTTGATCAGCAGGCAAAATCTCTTTCCTAGGCTGCAGACATGGCTTAGTGGGTAAGAGTCCTTTGCTGCACAAGCATGAAGACCTAAGTTCAAATCCCAGTGTCATGTGAAAGTCACCACAGGTGCACTAGTAACCCCAGTGCTAATGGAGGGCGGCAACAGGAGGATCTCTGGAGTTTGTTGGTTATGAGCCTAGCTCCAGGTTTAGTAAAGAGATTCTGTCTCATTTCTCGTGAACACACGAATATATAATTGTTAGAAATATTTCCTAACGCGAGCTCCCTCAAGCCAAATCAAGAAATATCCAGGTTTAATGGAGTTCTGCGCTCTCGGGTGGCCCCAAGGGGGAACGGGAAAGCCATACAAACGTGACCACCAGGAGGAAGAAAGGGAGACCATGTGTCCTTTTGGGAGCTCATTTAAATACCCAGGGGAGGGATCAGGATCTGGCCTGCTGGGATTTGGAGTCCAGACCAGGTCTGGGGGCTGGGATAGTTGGGGCCTAGGCTCCCAACTTGACAATAATACACACATTGAAAAATAAAACCTTGTTCCCAGTAACAGGCAATCCTGGTTCATCCTGCAGAAAAACATGGGCAATTTCTATTAAATACAAGTATTTTTAGAATATAAGTTTGTCTCCTTTTGCTCTTTGCTAGTATCAACCAGAAAACTAAGACCCGTTTTTAATTAACTACTGCCGAGGGCTGGGAGCCTGGCTTAGAGGTTCAGTGCTGCCCAGCACACAGGAGACCTTAGCTTCAATCCTTAGCACTGCACAGCACACTCCAACCAACAACAACAACAAAACAAAACCCCAAAAAACCCAGTGACACAGTAATTTAAGTAACTGTGAGTTCTAGCTTACAGGTACATATAACACTTATTTCACTATGGTTGGTACTAAAAAACAGGTGTTTAATGTGTAGTCAGTCAGTGGAAAAAAATTTAGCTTTGAATCTCTTCTGAGATAGAAAAGCCATTGTCCCACAAAGGTAATGTTCTTGGATTTTGCAGAGCAAGAGGAGTTCAAACAAAGAAAGGGAACAAGACCAAGCTCTTTAAGGTACCATCAATAAACACAGAAGCAAGCACTTCTCTCTCCCTAAATCTGTGGCAGTTCAACAAAGACTGCAGGAACCCTCAATCATCACAACATGGCTTCTATGGCATAAAGATGCTGAGTTACAAACAACATCATTTCTACAATCATACTGTGAAGGTGGGGACTACTTGAATAGGTAGTTTTCAAAAAGTGACATTAACTTAAGGAGATGAAACAAATTAAAAACTTTTTTGTAGATAGAGAGGAAAAGCGAGAGCTTTCTGGAGTATTTAATCTTGAAATTTCTGTTTGAAAATTGAGATACTTTAAAGAAATTATGGAGGAACTCTGCTATGCAGACCAGGATGGCCCTGAACTCACGGAGATTCATCTGCCTGCCTCTGCTGCCCCAAGTGCTGGGATTAAAGGTGTATGGCACCACCGCCTGGCTAGATGGAAATTCTTATTTCTGCAGTAACTAAGCGAATTTTCCCACTTACAGCTGTCAATGGCAACACTATAATACTGACAGTACACGTGGGATGAGGAGACCGTATTTAGTTGGTCACGGTGGACAATTTGCAGAGGGCAGTTTGTATATCAAATGATCTTGTGCCCCTATATGCCCATTGGCAAAGACAATCCTGCAGTAATACTGGTGTAAGTGCAAGATGCTCTCAGTATTTTGTTACTTATTGTTTGTATAAGCATGAGGCTAAGACAGCTGTAGAATAGAATATAACGTATTCATAAAATTGGTTGACTTGGAGGGACAGGGTAAGAGAGACTTCACTGTATACTCAAATAAATATGATTAGAATACATGAATAATATTTTACTACTTTTAGCTAGCATTGCTGTGATTATTTTAAGTTACATCAGCAGGATAAATGATAACATAATCTCACAGTCAAACTCAGTTTTTTTTTTTTTTAATTTTTCGAGACAGGGTTTCTCCGTAGTTTTTGGTTCCTGCCCTGGAACTAGCTCTTGTAGACCAGGCTGGCCTCGAACTCACAGAGATCCGCCTGCCTCTGCCTCCCGAGTGCTGGGATTAAAGGCGTGCGCCACCACCGCCCGGCTCTCAAACTCAGTTTTGCCACTCTTAAATGTACTGACTACTACTTGTTTTCTTATAGCTATAGATAAAACTAGCATGTTTCAAAGTTTTATTGAAGGTAGTTTACAGGGTGGAAACTTGGATCAGAAGTTTATGGGTCAACAATTAGAGTACTAACAAATTTCAGAGCTGTAATTTCAACTTAATTTGATGTAAATTCCCTGCAATAAAGTCTTTAGTTTACTTTGTTAGCACATGAACGCTTTCCCCCTTTCTATCATTGTTGCTAGGGCGGTTTCAGGCTAAAACCCTCCAACTTCAGCCACAACTTGTCTCCTCCCTCCTTGTTAGAGCAAAACATTCTACATTGTATCTCACACTTCTCAAGGTTAAGAGACCTCTACCAAAGAAAGGCAGCTCTCTGTTGTTGGGATTGGAGTTGACCAAACTGTGAGTTGCATTAATCAATTTTGTTGTGTTGCAGGTAGCATTTAAAACTAACCAATAAAACCATGACTTTTGTGTGCTCCCAATGTTTCTGTGGAACACGTGTACAATGGGCTGCAATGTAAAATATTTTTTGTCATGGGTTACCATCATTAAAACATAAGGCCTCCAGATTTGATTATTTTGAAGACCACCTTCTAGTTCCAAAAAATATAAGATATACTTGCTAACAAAAGAATTGGTGTGAAGTGGAAGGAATCACTGAGAGGAGCAAGGTTCAAGATCCCATTTGCAGATGGAACTTTCCAGATCAAACAGACATTGTAGTTCTGCTCTATGGCCATATAAACCAACTCACAACTAGATTCAATGCATTTGTAATCAGTGTAGTAAGCATAAGTTTTGTTTCTGATGGAGCATTCTAGTACACAGCCAAGCCTAGCCTCAAACTCAGACTCTGGAGTGCTTAGACAGATGTGTGCCACATGCTGTGCTGGCAGATAGAATTTATGATGACCCTCAGCTTCAACATTCCTGGCCCAAGGCCAGATGTAGTGCTGCATGCCTTTAATCCTAACATTTTAGAAGTAGGTGGATTTGTTGAGTTTGAGGCAAGCTTCGACTACATAACAAGTTCCAGGGCAGTCAGTAGAGCACACAGTGAGACCCTATCTTAACAAAAGAAACTTCTGGCCCAATTTAAATACAAATTTAGGTACTCTTGGAAAGAGATTTTATAAATGCAATTATGCCTTAAATAAGTCTCTCTCCTCTCTCTCCTTCCGCCCTCCCTCCCTCCCTCCCTCCCTCCTTCCCTTCCTCCTTCCCTCCCTCCCTCTCCCTCTCTTTTTAGATACCAAGGACTGTCCTGGAACTAACTATATAGACCAGACTGGTCTAGAACACACAGGGATCCACTAATCTGTTTTCAGAATGCTGGGATTAAAGGCTTGCACTGCCAAACCAGACACCAGTCCAGCTCAATTTACTTTTAAATAGAGATTGTTCTGATTACCAGGAAGGTTCTCACCTAATCTTTAGTTCTTTTAAAAAAGTTTTTTTTTTTTCAGCTTGTCTTAGAGAAGGAAGTTAGAATTACAAATTATCTGGAAGAAAGCAAACTATCCGCACTGTGAACTGCCTATGGTATCCATGCCAAGCACTGTAGTGGCTTCTGGAACAGAAACCTGGAAATAAAATAGAGACCCCCATTTTCCAGCTAAATTCTGCCAGCAACCTGTAAACTTAGGAAGGAGAAGACATGCACTCCATGATGAGGATACTTTACTCCTGGCTAAACACCCTACTTCAGCCCAGCAGGACCTGAAACACCACATCCAGATTTCGGACATAAAGAAATGGAGACAATAAAGTTGCAAACTAAAGTAATGACAATGATTATACAGCCACAAAAGAAAAAAAAAGTCCTTAAGTCGCTGTGGTGTTAGGTAATTGCAGACACCCTTCACTCAGCTAAGTCCATGTCCTTAAGTTTATTTGCTACACACCAAGTGAAGTAAACAATTGTCTTCGGTGGTGATGGTCAGTTAGGGTTAAAAACCTTTGGATGTGTGTGGGGTTACTCTGCTAATTATAGTACCCCTTCCTTTCTTCCAACTAATCAAATGGTCTCTACTGGCCAGGGAGAAGTTGGGAGATTAATAAAACACTGAAGGAATAGTGTATTAATCAAATAGGAAGAAAAGAAGCATACTATAAGTTAACTATTGATAAGATGACTCTATATAGGTAAGTAGCAATGGGAGATAAACAAAAGCTCTTCTTTGGATCTGTGCCAAAGTGTTCCTGGCTAAACCAATTCTTGGGCTCTAAGAACCTATTATTAATCCTGAACTTTAGTTCAGTTTAATGCTGTGTTTATCAATTCAAATGTTAAACTCCCCCTAAAGTATAGGGCCTATTTCCAATAGTATGAGAAACTTGGTCATTTCTGACTTCAAGGAGCTCATATCCTAAGGGATACAATAGTTGCTTTAATAAACAGAGGCTTACAAAACAGTGGGGGAACACACAGAAGGAGATCAGTTTTATTTTGTTAAAACACATGAAAGAAGGCTTCAAGGGCCCAGGAGGTAGATGGTGAAGAGCTTGCTACACATGCACAAGAACCTCAGCAGTACCCCTGAGGCTAGCCAGCAAGCTAATCTAGACTATCCGTGACTCCAGGTTCACTGAGAGATCTTGTCTGTTGCAAAAGATAAGGGAGAGAGCAACTGAAGACAAAAACCTTCATTGACCTCTGACCTCAACACACACACACACACACACACACACACACACACACACACACACACACGTACGTCAACTTCAAAGACAGTCTGAAAACAGGCTTGAAGAAAGTGGTTTTGCCAAGAGAGGAAGTGCAAAAGCAGGAGCACAGTGGAGACTTACAGCTAGTTCAGCACTGAGAGCTTCAGGTGACTAAAATGAAGAGGGAGAAGTTTTCAGTGTCAGATAAGAGACTTAATCTTACATGGACAAAAGATTTGGGGGAAGACAATTAGTTACAGAACCCGAGGGGAAGACGTATCTGGAATGAAAAGTTATCATCACAATAAGCAGCAGAAAAAAGGAGAAAATGATACTATGCAAGACAGGCCTGGTAGAACTATTTGCATTCTGGTATCTTGTGTATATGGTGTTCCTGAATTTTTAAAAAAGGAAAGATGAGTTTGTTTTGTAGAAATTACACTTACTGTATTTTCCAATTATTTAATAAATTAGTGTATGTATACAGTGATTTAAGAAAACTTATCCCTTAAAAACAAACCTCAGAACCATGCCCATTTTCATTTCTGAAAATCTACAAATACTAGGAAATTATGCATACATTATTTAATAAAAATGTGAAGAGGGTTAAACTTGAGCAACTCCTCAGTCTTAATGTAAATTCATTTTCCTCCTAACATTAAATGGTAAAAACTAATTCTTTTCACCCTCTCATCTCCTATAAACGTGTGCTGTTCCATTTCTGTACATATCCTTTCTTAAATAACTTAGGATACCTGCCTTGCACACACACCAAACTTTCTCCCTGCAATGAACACAATGGAACTTTGACAAGTAGAAACTGTGTATATGGTCTTATGACAATAAGTAAATTTTACAAACGGGTGGGAAGACAGCTATGGTAAAGTGCTTGTGGTGCAAACAAGAGAACTAAGCTCAGTCCTCAACACCTACATAAAAAGCCAGACGTGTTGGTGTGTACTTGGAATCTCAGACACAGATACCTAGAGGCTGCTGTTCAGCCAGCCATCTCAACAGCAAGCTCCAGGCCAATGAGAGAGATGGGATCAAAAAACAAGGTGGGGGACTGAAGAGCTAGGACCACGATTAAGAGTGTCTTGCAGCTGTCCCAGAGGACCCTAGTGTTTCCTAGCACTCATATTAGGCATTTATAACTAACTGTAATTCTACTTCCATGGGATTTGATATTCTTCCAGCCTTAGCAGATATACACACAGGCACACAGACAGACACACACACACAATAATAAAAAATATAAAAATGTATCTTCAAAGTCAAACCAAACCAAAGTTAATGTTCCTGAGGAATAGTATCCATGGCTGACCTTTGGCCTTTACAAGGAAGTTCACTAACACGAAACACAACCCACACAAACAATGAATTAACTCAGTATCATAGCTACCACACTGAAATAATTTACAGTCTAGTTCAAAGAAAATATGTAACAGGATTGCAGGCCCTTTGTTCATCCCGTCCAGCTAGCTTACACCTGAAATAACCACACAGAAATTGTATTAATTAAATCAGTGTCTGGCCCATTATCTCTAGCCTCTTACTGGCTAACTCTCACATCTTGATTTAACCCATTTCTAATAATTTTTATGTCACCACGAGGTCGTGGCTTACCGGGAAAGATTAAGCACGTGTGACCTGGCAGCTCCATGGTGGCTCTCTCCCTCTGTTTCTTTCTTTCTCCCAGAATTCAGTTCTGTCTTCTCTGCCTACCTAAGTTCTGCCCTATCAAAAGGCGAAGGCAGTTTCTTTATTCAACCAATGAAAGCAACACAGAAAAAGGACCTTCTACACCAAAAATACAAGCAACAAAATTCCCAATAATGCTTTCGTTTTGCATCAAATTCTTACTATAGGAAATGAAATACCTTCATCATTTTCTAAAGTCTAAAAAGACCGGGACAATCAGATACCAACCACACTTCACGTGTGCATGCTGTCTTTCTTCAAGAGTTAGTGAAGATTGAAAATGGAAGAATGTGTGGACAAGCTATCATGAATCAATGAACTTAAAGTCATTAAGTCTCTATCTACCTCTTTGTTGTGTGAGAGGAACTAGTAGTATTAAAGATAGTTTCCTCATTTAGTTGCAAGGAAAATTAAACAAAATATCATATTTAAAAAGCTTACTGGGGGAGGGGACAGTGCACACCTTTAATCCCAGCACTCGGGAGGCAGAGGCAGGTGGATCTCTGTGAGTTCGAGGCCAGCCTGGCCTACAGAGTGAGTTCCAGGACAGGCCCCAAAGCTACAGAGAAACCGTCTCGAAACCATGCCTCCCCCCCCCCCCCCCCCCCGCTTCCAAAAAATAAAAGCTGACTGGGATGGATTATATAGCTATATGGTAAAGCATATGCTTGTCACGCCCAAGGCCTTGGGGTCATTCCCACCACCCTTCCCTCTTGAAACTAATCATAACTCCTGTTTTGGCATTTAGAACCATTCAGCATTCCTCCATTATTTCTCACCCCGAGTAAACTCAGCTAATAACAGAGAGACTGGAACTGGCTTTAATAATGATTTAGAGAGCACTCCAGCTTCGAAAACCTCTCTTCTAGACACATTTTCACTTATTCTTCACAGTAGAGCGTTTTAGGGAAGGTGGGAAAGAACTTAAGGGATGTCTCAGCTATGTTAGATCTCAAACTGTCTTAAAAGTTTCATACTCTTTTCCTCTAAAAACAACACTCTTTCACATGTTTCATAGTATTGTACAATTAACAAGGGGAGTCATGTCATTTGATTGTATATCAAAAGCTCCATTCACATGTAAGAACTCAATTTCAGCATTTTATTTTCAAAGTCTGGTAAACAAGTCCTAAGAGGGTCTGCGCGTGAAGAGATCCACCTGTAAGAGGAACTGAAGTCAAATCCCCAGCATCCACAAAAGTCAGGTATGATAGCCTGTGCACATAACTCAGTGCTGTGGAGTGGAGCCAGGTGGATCCCAGGAGCTTACTCTTAAGTGAGCCATTCTAACCAAAACAGGGAGCTTCAGGCTCAGTAGAAGACTGTCTTATAAAAATGAAGAGCCGACAGGAGAAGACACCTAAGATCCTTCTGTGGCTTCTGCATACATGTGCACACACACACACTCACACATCCCTAACTCCTAGAGACACCTACCAGGTTGTAAAAATGTTAAGGTATTTCAAACTGCAAAGTCAGGACAAAATGTGCAGTCAATCTAACTGGTAATTTACTTCTACATGATTTAGGGGCTCTTTTGGACAAAGTTGAGGTTATGGGCTCTATGATATCATCTAGTTTTACACATTAAGAAAACAACTTAGAATTATCTAAAGTTTAAAAAAAGAAACGACACCCCCCTCAAACTGCTCAAAGTTATAAACTGGTAACTGGTAATTTTTTTAGAAGTTTTTTTTTATTATTTACGTGTGAGCATATACACACATTCATGTTAAAGGGGGGCAGAAGGATGTCTAGGAGCTGGAATCACAGGTATTTGTGAGTTGTTCAATGTGGGTGCTAGGATTTTCACCCTGGTCCTCATTATAGCAGCAAGTACTTTTATCTGCTGAGCCATCTTTCCACTCCCAAATCAGCGATTCTAAAATTCACCCTTAAGTGTGTTAAAGAAGTTCAAATATTTAATGAAAAAAGTTACATATGGCCTTTTATTAAAGCTGTTACAGTTGCCAGAAGATGTCAATTAGACAGGAAACATAGTTTTCCTTACTAGATCTTACACGTTTAGCCCCTTTAGAAAATGTTAATAGGATTCTCAGAATTACCGGAGTAGAGATGTAGTTCAGTGGTAAAGAACTTATCTAGCATTTGTGAATTCCTGGGTTGTCTCTCCAGCACCACTAGTAAACCAAAATAAAACAAAGTGGAACCAGCTATCTGTAAAAGATTCTCTTCGTCTAGCTTACTCTTTGCTAGAAGTACATATTACAAACTTCAAAGATTAGGTAAAACACTAAAATGACAATTTTAGATTTCATCCAGAATTTGTATAGAATGTAAAAGAAACTTATTAACTACAAAAATTTTATAAGTAGGGCATAGCTGGCACGTTCCCAGTAGTTCAAGGTCAGCCCGGGCAATATAGAGATACTTATAGCTAAAAGTTTATTAATTTTACCTTACTCGTTATAGAATTTATTATCCTGTACTTTAAATTGCACACTGAGTTTACATGGTGATATCTTAAACTTTACCCTCACAGGTTTTGGGGAAGTCACAACAGAACATGGAATAGGTTTTCTCCAAAGAGATAAAACAGAGGCTTAAAGAAAATGATTTGTCCCAGTTACTGGTAACAGCGATGAGGAAAAGGCAAAGGTGAACAGTGGTATAGAGGGAACAATGTTCATGACTAAATCCTTTGTTCCTAATTTTAACCGCACTGTAACAAATTCTCTATTATTTTAAAGCTAAGTCTTACTAGTTCATGCTACTATGTTTGGTCAAATAAGGCTTTCCTTACATGCAATGATTTGTAGTCTTCTGATTACTAGACAAAGGCAATAATCATACAATAACCATACTCAACAGCCCTAATTCAAACACTGGCATGAGATATTCTAGTTATTGAAGAATAACATAAAATTCTCAAAATTGGTCACAGACAACTATTCAAACTATTATGATATACATATATTTAATTTAGTTGGGTTTGGTAATTCTAGTACTAGAAAATTACTAGCTGGGTGTGATAATATGCCTGTAATCCCAGCACTCATAAGGCAGGGAGCAGAGATCTGGAGTTTGATTTGAGGCAAGCCTGGACTTACTCCTTTTTCCAGCACTATATACATGGGAAGATACTATGATTTCAGTGCTGTTCTGAAATTCTTTAGCGAAATACTTTTGGATGGATTGGATGGAAACCTATTTCTCTTGATCAAACACTACTGACAAAAATTTGGAACAATAGGAAGTCTCCTCCACACACTAATACACTCTGTCACTGGAGATCAGCGGTAACAAAATAATCCAATCAATGAGGGAATTTTTTAAGTGGTCTAACTTAGTGACATCTAGGGTATAAGAATACCAGTAAACAGATAAAAACAAAGAACTCATTTTCATTTTACTTTACTAGTTAAAATTTTTGTATGGTGTACATTATTTTAGCATACATTATTTATACATTACCATGTATAAATTGTATATTTGGGTCACAAAATTTGTTAAGAGTGTACAATTAAAAATGACTTTTCTAGCCGGGCGATGGTGGCGCACGCCTTTAATCCCAGCACTTGGGAGGCAGAGGCAGGCGGATCTCTGTGAGTTCGAGACCAGCCTGGTCTACAAGAGCTAGTTCCAGGACAGGCTCCAAAACCACAGAGAAACCCTGTCTCGAAAAACCAAAAAAAAAAAAAAAAAAAAAAAAAAAAACTTTTCTAGACCTATAAGGTTAAAGAACATATAATAAGAATTAAAGTCATTGTTAAAAGTAGCTCAAAATGAACACTGATCTTAAGCTCAATTTACAGCATTTAATATTGATGGTGTAGGAAAATGGATCCAAACTAGGCAGTGGTGATGTATGTCCTTAATCCCAGCACTTGGGAGGCAGGGCAGAGAGATCTCTGAGTTCAAGGCACCCTGGTCTACAAAATGAGTTCCAGGACAGCTAGGGCTATACAGGGAAACCCTGTCTTGAAAACCAAAAAAGAATCTAGAGTTCTATTATAATTTACCCTTACTGGAGAATAACAACTGCAGAAACTAGAATAAAACCAGTTGACTTCAAACAAACCTGTCAACCATTATTAATGTCTTGCAGGCACCACACTTAAAACAGAGGTATTCTGTATTTATAAAACTAGATTTTATAATATTTTAGTATGTGTATATCTGTGCATGACCACAAATGCCCACATGGAGGCTGGAGGTTTATATCTCATGTCTTCCTTTATAGTTTTCCACCTTGTTTGATACAGGGTCTTTTGCTGAACCTGGAGTCTGGTGATTGGTCAGACTTGTTGGTGAGCAAGTTGTCCTGTCAGTCTTACAGAGCTGGGATTCTAGCTACAAGGCACCAGGTCCAGCTTTTTATGTGGTGCTAGGGATCTGAGTCACAACTTCATGCTGTGGAGTATTTGACCTACTGAGCCATCTTCTCAGCTTTAGAGCTACTTTGATGTCTATATTTAAAAATTTTTTATTATTAATATACCTTTCCAGTTCTGAATTTCTTATTTTAACATAATTTACTGGATATAATAAATTTAAGTACAATATTAATAGTAGTATTAATTTCACAAAATGCAACACTTAAAAAACATAATAGTAACAAGACCAACTTAATATGTACAAAGGCCATAAACTAAGATAGGAGGTCAAATGCTCTGCCATTTATAAGTGGTCTGGGGAGAAGAGGGATAAAAGGAGATGGCTCAGTGGTTAAGAGCACATACTGTTCTTTTAGAGGACTCTCCAGTTCAGTTCTCAGCACCCACGCCTGGTGGTTGGGGCTCCAACTCCAGGGAGATCTGACTCTAGTCTCTGCAAGCACTTGCTCTCACGTACATATACAGACATATCATTAAAAAAGAAACAGTCTTGGGTTTGGAGAGATGGTTCAACAGTTAAGAGCACTCAGTTGCAAAAGAGCTGGGTTCAGTTCCCAGCACCATATGGCGGCCTATAATCATCTTTAACTCCAGTTCCAAGGACCCTATACCCTCTTCTAACCTCTTTGGGCACCAGACACACATGTGGTCCTCATATACACACAAAGGCAAAACACTCATAAACATAAAAACAACAACAAATTGGTCGGGGGGATAGGTGTAGAGGCACATGTTTGTGAGCCCAGCAGCCAGATTATATGATTAAAACCTATCACTAACAAAAACAAAGTAAATGCAATGTATGGAACTAAGGGCTATTTGCAAGTGCTGCTAGTTATGTACGGCTCAGAATCCCATTTATCCTATACTATACTCTTTGCTTCAGAGCCGAAGTTATAAATGTCTCCATGTGACATAATTATTTCCAAAACCAATTAAGAGATGTCAAATAGAAAATTATGACTTCAGGTAATGAATAAGATGGCAGGAATGCCTAATTCTTAAGGATGACACTTAGCTCTTCCAAAGTAAACAAAAAACTCAAAGTGATTTATCATTTTTTTTTTTTTTTAAATCTCATTTTTTAAAAAAAATTCACTCGGGACAGGTACTCTCACAAGGAGAAAGTTTCTCACAGTAAAAGGATATGAATATTAAAAGCTACTTAGTTTTCTATAGGAGAGAGCAAATACAAGTTTTATTACCATGCTATTGGGGTGTGTGGGTGGTAAAGGGGTCAATGATCCACTAGCTGAATGGTGCAAAACAGGAAAAGGGCAAGACTTTCTGCCCTTAAGATAAGATAGAGGAAGATGACATACTTTTAATAGTACCGTCAACTCTGGGAATAGTAAGTGCAAGAACAGTCAGCAATCTGTCTCCATGTTCTAAGTCATATTTCCTTATTAGCCAATAAGCACAGCCCTAAGAAGGAAAACTAAGGCAGTTATCATGTAATAGCACAAAATTAAAACGTGCTACTTAAATTTGTATAAGTAGTGCCAGTTTACATTTAAGGTGCTTACAGATGTAAAGAACGAAAGCTCATGTTAAACTAAACTTACCAAGATATATTATTGTCATGTGGTAAAACTAGCAAGCAAATGTTTTTTCTTTGCTACCTCAGACAAGCACATGAACACCAAATTAAGTTGTGTTGAGGTGTTTTCCCGGTATGCCATTCAAATCTCTATATTCCACAGCTTAAACAATCACTTCCCAGGCCCCTTCCATCACTCCACTTTACCAGATCCTAATTGCTAACAAAATTTGGGCGATTTTCTCATCACCATCCAGCAGGTACTACCCTTCCTGTTTCCTTACATGTCGAATACTTGCATCTTTGTTTTCTAAACTAAGGGTCATGTTTCTCATGTGTGTCATTTGCCTACGGTCTCAGTACTTTAGAGCCATTCTTCTGAATTGTTAGTTTCTAATGAAAAGCAGAAAGTCTGAATCAGCCGCAAATTTTCATTATCATAAACTTATTATCGGGCAAAATCAAGCAATGATTTTAAACGAAAAGCCATCACATTCTGTATCTATAAATAAAATGCGTTTTTATTTCATGCGCAGAAAAGTTTTCTCATTGCCTGTTACCCTGACCAGTTCCTGCAACTGGCGAGTGAGGCATGTGAAACTGATTAGACAATCTTATTTCATAAGCTATTTGATGTCCAGATATCACAAAAGCTTTTCTTACCAAAATCCCAGCAAAGAAGTAAGCCGTCTCTTACGCGTGAAGTCACCGTTTCGACAATCTCTTATTTATGTGTACTTTAGAACCACTTGGGAAAATGAGATCATCAAGCAGCAGAACCATCCTCTCTCTGACCTCAGCCAGAGGCACGTCTCCACCAGGCTGCACCACGTTGTATCACGGCAGCAGCAGGTAGTATGACCCCTTGTAAAAGAGGCACAAGCTGCACTCCAGCATACAGAACCTTCCCTAAAAATGTCGGCTACAGAGGTACTCTGCGCATCCCCTTCCCCCACCTTCACAAACCTACTCCTGGAATGTGAGACATAGGTCCTTTGTCTGAACAATGTGGGAGGAGTCTGTCTGCAGAACGGGTGTGCTGGCAAGTGAAGAAGAAAACTGGTCGAAAACTGCACAAATGCATAAAGTTCTTTAATTACCTAACTGCCCAGCTTTCCCTTCATCGTACAAGCTAATGTGTTCTAAGAGACTGATAGTCCCCCCTTTTTGAGAAAAGTGTCCACCGAGTACCTAAGACCAACAGAGTTGGGGTGCTCTCCTAAAGCCAAGTTTCTGAATAGCGGAGGAGGGAGGCGGCGATGCGGCCGCCTGAACATCGCTTCCCTCCCGAGTAGGTCCTTGGACACGCAGCCTCCATGTCGGTCCGCTCTCATTTGCACAAGCTGGTCGAGGCAAGGATGGCCATTCTTACCGGCCACGCGGCTACACACCCTTGCCACCTCGAAGCTTTCGGGAAACCGTACCGTACCTACAACTTCTGACCTGACCTCTTACCACCGTACTGAGGTTTCTGGTGCCATGCCAGCCTGGGATTCCACGAAGACACCGAGTAAAGACTACTAGGCTGGGCGGCCCGGGAAACTTAACACTTCTTTATCAGGCTGAAGCGGCCGACAGGCGTGGGTTTTTGCCAAGGTGACCCATCCCCTCCTCGGCGACCCCGCGCTCCCTCCCAGGCCCCTTCTCGGTGGACCCGGGGGGACCCTTCGGGCTCGCTCTTCCGCCGCACGCCCGTCTTTTTCCTCTCCCACCCACGCCCAGGGCCGTGCCCAGAGGAACCTCGGCGCACTCACCCTGGCGTCCGACAATCTCGGCGACGTGTTCGGAACTGGGCACCGGGACGCACTCGGTGGTGTTGACGCTCTTCCTCCGCAGCAGGGCCGCTTGCTCCCCGTTCAGCGCGGCAGCGGCGGCCCCGCCACCGCCGGGGCCGTAGGCGTGGGACAGCATCGCCGCCATCATGCCCTGGGCATCGTCCCCTCCGTACAGCACCCCCGCCGCCGCGGCCGCCGCCTCCCGGGCATCGAACCCCGCGGGCGGCAACAGCACCGACCCCAGGGGCCCGCCCGGGATCGCCTGGGTCTGGGAGGCGGTGGCCGCGGGCGGCGATAGCAGCAGCAGCGACGGCCGGTCCTCCTCCTCAGCCTCCTCCAGCTCCTCCTCCTCCAGCAGGTCTCCGTCCAGCTCCGCTTCCTCCCCCTCCTCCTCGTCCTCCTCCAGCTCCAGCTCCGCCGTCTCGGAGGTCGCCGGGCGGCCGGGCGGAGCGGACTCCTCCGGAGCCAGCGCGGCCGCCCGCCGGGCCTGGCACTGCGCCGCCGCCACCGCCGCGGCCCTGAGCGCCGGGGCGCCGGGCTCCGCCGGGCTGGGGTCGTCGAGGCCGAGCGCGGCCAGGCGTTCCCTTAGCAGCAGCCCGTCCCCCTCGAGCTCCGGGCCTCCCGCGGGCGGCGGCAGCGGAGGCGGCTGCGGCAGGGGGGCCGGGGCCGCCGCCAGGGCCAGGGCCGCGGAGCTGCCGCTCGGCATCGCGACGGCGCGCTGTCAATGGCGGCGGCGGCGGCGGGCGCGTCAGGCGCGGCGGGCGGCGGGCCCCATGGCGGACGGGGCCCGGGCCCTGCTCAGCGCGCAAACACCTTTCCTCGGGGGAGGCGGCGGCGGTGCCCGCGCCCCGGGCTGAGGAGCGCCAGGGCCACCGGAGCGCGCGAGGGCGGGGTGGCGGGGCCGGGGCCGGAGCCGAGGTAGGTAACTAGGTGGGTGGGTGGGGACGGCGGCGGCTCCCCTCTCAGGGTTTCTTTTGTTTCATGGCCTTAACCAGCCCCCGGCGCGCGCGGCGGCGGTGGCGACGCCCCACGCCGTTCTCCGAAGGAAGCCGGCGCGCTCTGATTGGCTGCTTTTAATCTCCGGGAGCCCGCCCTCTCGTCCCGCAGCCTTCTAGTTCCTTTCCCTCGGCCCCACCCCCGCCCTCTTCTCGGGCCCCGCCCCGCCGCGCCCCAGACCGCTCTGATTGGATGACGACAACGAGCCCGTCCTCGAAGCCGGCTCTTTCCGTCCCCCTCCCCACGCCCCGCCCTCCTCTTGCCCAGGGCTCGCGGGGGAAGCGACTGTGATTGCTCGATGGGTACGTCACTCTTTGTGACGTAGCGAGGTGCCCGGGGAAAGAGGCGGGAGGAAGGCGCGGGAACGGAGGAGGAGAGGGCGCCGAGTGGGGTCTGCGCAGGCGCGCGCGGTCTTAGCGCACACTTGGGTTATTCTCCCCGCTCTGTGCCGGTCCCGGGGCCGTGTTCGGGAAGGCGCTGGGGGAGAAGCCCGGCTCTGGGGCTGCAGGCGTGGGTCGCTGTGCGGAAGCGACTGCCGTCGGGGGCGGGGCCGGAGTGTCCTAGCCACTCGCGGGGGTGGCTTCCTGAGCCGCGTGGCTCCGGGGCCTTCTCTGCTTCTCTCCGGGACTGCTCCTCCCTCGGGGTGGCCGCCCACGCCCGGCCGGCCGAGCTTCCCCAACGGCGCTACTTCCTTAAGGTCGGGCCTGGGCAGCTGAGTTTATAAGTCCTCGGGGCTTTTGAAAGGAAATTAGTTGAGTGTGTCCTGCTGGATGCTCTTCCCCCTTGAGTTCCAGTTAGGCCTTTCCAGGTTTGCCTTAACTTCCCGCGTGGTTCCAGCGAGAGACCTCGAGCAACAACGGAATCCTAAGTTTCTAGTGGCCCCGTTAAAGTAGAAAGAAACAGCTTTAATAGAAAACCCATTTCAGTGCGTCCCAAATATTGCCATTTCAGCATGTAAGCAATATACAATTACGGTGTTTTACACACGCCCCCTCCCATGCTAAATCTTTGACGATGCTGCATTTTCCACCTGTAACATAGATGGATTCGTTTTGCTTCGCACTGGCCACGTTTCAGGCCCATTTTGCCACGAAAACCTCCAAATCTCTTGAGTTTTGAAATGTAACTTCAACCCCCTTCTGTCTTAAGTTACCTAAAGTGTGTTACAATGCCACTGTAGTATTCTCGGCCCCTATCAGCAACAGTACAAAAGCTCAGCTATGGCTTCCACAAACCACTTTGTGCCTAAATAGCCTTTTGCAGAAACACCATCTCCTCTAGTCAGAAGGGCTGTTGAATCCTAGCTGTTATTAAACCTTCCCTGTTTGTTCAAACTCGCTTTCGTGGATGCTCGTTGATAGCCAAGGCTGTGGAGTATGGATTCCCAATCCTGGCCGTACACAAAGGTGTGACAGAAACAGTACTAGCAGGGAGGCACAGACAGGCCACCTGTGCTCTCAGGTTCTAGCCAAGTTTTTCAACATGGTGGTGACCACTACCGCAGACAGGAAGAGGCATACTCTGAATAGTTTGATCTAGTACACCTGGGTTGGGGGCCTGGATCTATTTCTAAAAGTCAAACAGGTTGTTCTCCAGTTGTAGTAGGATCGAAAACACTGTTCTGGAGTTTCAGTGGGTTTACAGCAGTCTTATTTTTTATTTTATTTTATTTTGATTTTCGAGACAGGGTTTCTCCGTAGCTTTTTGGTTCCTATCCTGGAACTAGCTCTTGTAGACCAGGCTGGCCTCGAACTCATAGAGATCCGCCTGTCTCTGCCTCCCGAGTGCTGGGATTAAAGGCGTGCGCCACCACCGCCCGGCTCCAGCAGTCTTAATTTTATGAAATATGATCTTACCTACTTTTCCAATTAGGTAGACTCTTCACTGGTATGCCCTCAAGGGCATATTTCACGGCATCCTAAAGGGACTGAGTCTTTGAAAACATTGGTAAATAGCAGTGTCTAGTCATTCACTTGTGTAATATACACTGTTTACTGCCTGATGTTTTCAATTTATTTGGGCCGATTTTTTTTTTAAACAATTCGTGTCAAGTATACCAAGGGAGAAAGCCAAATAAAGCCCGTAGTCGCTATATTTTGGTCACTGGAAAGGAACATATAATAGTCTGCAAATAGAAACCGTTGGCAGCCTCTCTTCTGGTGCATTGTCTTAAATCCTCTTCCCCAGGACCCACGGCGGAAGCTGTGGCAGGAGTGCTGGTCCACCACTGAGAGGCGGAAAGGACGGATTCATGGACATTAAGTTCACTTAAGATTTTTTTTCTTCATTTAAAATTTTTAAAGAGATGGCTAAACGGTTTAATTTGGGTGTTCATGATATAAAAATTGCTTTCTATTTCACTTTCATATAATAAATGAGGTTTCGTGTGTTCCCATACACAAATATATATATTCATGCATTAATTTATACGTGATCAATATTGTGATTTATGAACAAGGCAGGAGATACTGAAATTTACCAACCTTCCCATTTGGGCCTAAAGTTATTGTCTTGTATTAAATCTTGCTTACGAAGCAACTTGTAGACTTTCCTTTGCTATAAATACATGACTGGACTTTTTATTTAAGTTCCCCAAGCAAGCCAGTCCCTTCTGCCCTTTCGCAGCCACGCATGACATTAATTTTGCATTTGAATATGATTTCCCTTTTATTGCTTAGCTGCTGATTAGGATGCAGTTTGATACAATGGGCTCTTTGAAACTATAGAATTCCCTGTTTACCCAATAGCAGACTGATTGTTGAACCTAGCCTTTTAAATCTAATCTAGTTTTGGTATTAAGACTGAGTCAATTACAAACCAAACCAAACTCAAGACATCTGTCCTTGCAGGAAAGCAGCTGACAAGAAGTTTGAGGACTCCTACCAGAGCATTGCTGACACGGAGACTGGCTTTCCTGGCAGCCTAAACTAACATGCCTTTTTTTTTTTTTTTTTTGGGTTTTTCGAGACAGGGTTTCTCTGTGGTTTTGGAGCCTGTCCTGGAACTAGCTCTTGTAGACCATGCTGGCCTCGAACTCACAGAGATCCATCCGCCTGTCTCTGCCTCCCAAGTGCTGGGATTAAAGGCGTGTGCCACCACGGCCCGGCTATTCCCAAGATTCCTAAGTGACAATTCTTAGCTCTCCCAGCTATTTGTCACAGCAGGAAAAACCAAACCAAAACAAACGTAAAAACTGGATGCAATCTTCTAGCTTGAAATAGTGTAACTCTTTTTTTTATACATTTGTTATAACAGTTATCTTACCTAATATACCAGGCTAAAAACCCCTCACTTCTACAAAGAGAGTGAACATATTAGTGATTTCTGAGGGTTATAGTAGAAAGAGGACCGAATAGGTGGAGCACAATGGATTTCTATGGCAGTGGAATACTCTAGAGAGGTGTGGAAACTCTTTTCTGCTCACTCTTCCTGGGTTTCTGTAACTGCTTTAAAAATGAAGTGAGCAGAAAATAGAGTTTATGCACATCTCTCTAGACTAGTTTAATAACACAGAGCTACAAAAATAATCTATAGACCTACTTCAGAGATAGTGTATGAATTCACCTGACAGACTTCAAAACGTACATGAAAATGTGACAAAATTGAAAGGAGAAACAAATCCATAATTGTAGTTGAGGACTTGAGCATGTCTATCTCAATAATTAGTAGAATTACTATTAAAATACACAGATGAATAACATTGACAAAACTAATTAACCCATATAACCAGCCAACAGGATTTAATTGATGTTTACATACCACTTCACTAACAGTAGGATATAAATTCAAGTACCCATTGTTAAATTCACATATGTAAACCTTATCTGAATTATAAACATGAACCTCAATAAACCTAAGAGCCAAAATTATGTGGAATATTAACTGGCTCTAATAAGATCAAGTTAGAGCTCAATAATGGAAAGAGAATAAGAAAATACTAAATACATATAAATCATGGAGCACATTTATAGTAGTAACCCATAGGTCATTAAGATGTCTCACGGGAAATAAAAAAACACATTAATTTGTACAGAAATAAAAACATAGCTCCGAAAGTTAGTTTTAATTGTGAATTAACAGTCTAGAACACCTGGGACTCAGGTCTCAGTGAGGGATTGTTTGGAGTAGGTTGGCCAATAGGCATGTCTGTCTTATGTTGACCTATGTGGAAATACCTGGCCTAAAATTGGGTGATCCTATTCCTTGGGTTTGGGTCCTGGACTATAGAGGAGAAGTGAACTGTGAACTGGGTATCATGGACATATGAATTCTTTCTCTTCTCTTGACTTAGCTATGACTTAGCTGCTGAGTTCCTGTCTCTTTGCTTCCCCGAAATAATGGACTGGAACATGAATCATGACCAAATAAACCCTTTCTCCTTTAAGGTGCTTTTGTCAGGGTGTATTATCACAGGAACAGGAAGCAAAACCTGTATGCGTGCATCAGAGCTTCCAAGTTTGTGGCACCAAATCTGTTAGAGAAAAGAGGTCTCAAAAAAACTGGAACACGAACAGCAAAATCAACCCACAAGAGCAGATAGAAGGGAACTAATAAAAAACAGAAATAAATGAAGTTCAAAACGAAGAAAACAGCAGAGTATCAATACCAATATTTCTTAGAAAAAATTAATAAAATTGACAAACCCTTTATCAAGACTTTCCAAAGAGGAGACACAAATTGCCAATATCAACACTGAAATGGAGGTAGTCCACATAGACTCTGCAGCCATTAAAGATTGAAAGGAGAATACCATGGACAACTAGTTCTTAATTCCCACAATCAGGAAGATGTAGACCTTTCCCTTGCAATCTATAAACTGCCAAAATTTAAGTAAGATGAAACATAAAATTTGATGAAATGGAACTCATAACTGAAAAGCTCCCACAAAAATTGACTTCAAGTTTCGTTGGAGAATGTTACTTATTATTATTATTATTATTATTATTATTATTATTATTATTATTATTATTATTTTAAAAAGCTCCCCAAAACAAGCCAAGCTAAAGCTGGGCATTTATTTTTATTTTTTAAAGATTTATTTATTATTTTATTGTTTACAGTGTTCTGTCTGCATTTATCCATGCAGACCAGAAGAGGGCACCATATCTCATTATAAATGGTTATGAGCCACCATGTGTTGCTGGGAATTGAACTCAGGACCTCTGGAAGAGCAGCCAGTGCTCTTAAGCTCTGAACCATCTCTCCAGCCCATTACTAATTATTTAAAGAAAAGTTAATACCAATTTTATAGTCTCTCATAGAAAAGAGAACCTGGTACCTATAGCAAAACCAAAAGCAAAA
The DNA here is from genome assembly GCF_950005125.1 of Chionomys nivalis. Classification (NCBI taxonomy): domain Eukaryota; kingdom Metazoa; phylum Chordata; class Mammalia; order Rodentia; family Cricetidae; genus Chionomys; species Chionomys nivalis. The sequence continues at coordinate 13,438,085 of NC_080099.1, forward strand.
TTACAAATCATGCAAAAATAGAAATCTCAACAAAATATTACCAAATGAAAGAAGAGAGTTTATTTCAGATTATTTGAAGCTTACCTAATAGGTAAAAGTTCATCAATGGTACCAAGTGGGGCAGAGTATGACTATGATCCTAGCTACTTGAGAGATTGAGGCAGGAGGACCACAAGTTTGAGACTAACCAGGGATCCTCTTTCAAAATAAAAATACAAAGGGCGGCCGGGCGGTGGTGGCGCACGCCTTTAATCCCAGCACTCAGGAGGCAGAGGTAGGCGGATCTCTGTGAGTTCGAGGCCAGCCTGGTCTACAAGAGCTAGTTCCAGGACAGGAACCAAAAGCTACGGAGAAACCCTATCTCGAAAAATCCAAAAAACAAAACAAAACAAACAAACAAACAAACAAAAAAAAACCCAGAGGGCTGAGGATGTAGTCCAGTGGTAGAGTGCTTAGCATTCACAAGATTCTGGGTTTAATCTCTACACACACAGGCACACAGACACACACACACACACACACACACAGACACACACACACACGTCCACCAAAAGAAAAGAAAAAAAAATGTACAGGAATGTTCATCACAGCAATATTTATAGTAGTTAAAAAGCAAAAACAAATCAAAAGTCTAATAAATGAATAAAAACTAATAGATGAATAAAATGTGGCATATTTATATAGTAAAATATTATTTATCTATAAAAATAATGAAATTCTTTTATAGATATGACACACATAAATGTTAGAAACACTTTGCTAAGTGAAATAAGTCATAAAAGGCCACCCGTTGGTACTCCGTTTCTATCAAATTTCACAGTAGGTAAATGGAATCAGAAGATGAGCACATCCCAAGGCTGGGGAGGAGGAATACAGGGAGTAACCACTCTTAGGTACAAAGTTCTTTTGGACAATGGCTGTGTTCTAGAACTGATGGTTCCAAACCTTGTAAATACACGGAAGTACAGAATCATACACCTTAATAGGATGAATTTTAAGTGAATTGTGGCTTAAGAGTCAATCAATGGAGGGGCCAAGCCAGATAGTTTAGCTGGTAAAGGCATTTGTTGCTATATCTGGTGACCTGAGTTTAATCCCTGGGACCCAAATGGTAGAGGGAGAAAATGGACTTCTAGATGTTGTCCTTTGACATATATACACACGTGTGTGTAAACATACTACATACACAGACAGACAGGCAGACCGACAGAGAGCAGAGGAGAGAGGAGACTAAATTAAAATATAATGAGGTCAATCAATATAATCAGCAGTCTAAAGAGAAAGCCATATATATCAATTGATACAGGAAAAACCATGTGATGAAATCCATTCATAAAATCTTTCAGACTTGGCGTAGAAGGGAATTTCAAGATGATTGAGATTATCTACAAAAGGACCCAACAGGGCTAGGGAGATAGCTCAGTTTGTAAAGCCTCTGCCTTGCAAGCTTGAGGCCCTGGGTTTGATTCCTGGAACGCATGTAAAAAGGACTAGGGGTGGTTGTGGGTACTTGTAATCCCAGTGCTGAGGAGACAGTCAGGGCCTTGGAATTACTAGCCAACCAGCCTAGCCTACTTGGCTGTGTTCCAGACCAGTAAGAGACACTGTCTCAAAAAGTTGGACAGAGTTTGAGGAGCAATACCTGAGGCTGTCCTCTGACCTCCACATGCACAGATACACACATGCATGCATACATTCTATCCTGGTTAGTTTTATGTCAACACAAGCTAAAGTCATCTGAGAGGAGGGACTCTCAGTTGAAAAAAAAAATGCCTCCATAAGATCAGGCTGTACCCAAGGAAAGTCTGTAGGGCATTTTCTTAATTAGTAGATGAGGGCCCAGGCCATTGTGGGTGGGGGTCACGACTGAGCTGGTGGTCTGGGGTTCTCTAAGAAAGGAGGCTGAACAAACTATGTGATACAAACTAGTAAGCAGCACCCCTCTGTGGTCTCTGTAGCAACGCCTGCTTCCAGGTACCTGTCCTGACTTCCTTTGATGTTGAACTGTGATATGGAAGTGTAAGTCAAATAAACCCTTTCCTTCCAAGTTGCTTGTGGTCGTAATGCTTCATAATAGCAATAGAAACTTAACTAACACACGTTATATACTCCCCCTGCACGCCACAAAGATCCTCAGCTAATACTGTTGCTAAGAGTGAAGAATACTTTCTTATTAAGAATGGGACCTGGCAAAAAGGTATGTATTCTTACCACTCTCACTGACACCACATGAAGAGTTTTAGTAACGATGCAAGGAAAGAAATAGGCGTACAAATTGGAATGAGAATACTACTTTAGATGGAGTTTTCTAATATATATAGAAATTTAACTGAGAATCTATTGGGAAAGACAATCTCAATTTCAAAAGTTAAAATTTTGAGATAAAAGGGAAAATTAGTACAATTGATTATCAATTTTTTTTTTTTTTTTTGATTTTCGAGACAGGGTTTCTCTGTGGTTTTGGAGCCTGTCCTGGAGCTAGCTCTTGTAGACCAGGCTGGTCTTGAACTCACAGAGATCCGCCTGCCTCTGCCTCCCAAGTGCTGGGATTAAAGGTGTGCGCCACCACCGCCCGGCTCGATTATCAAATTTGAAGGGAACTTATTTAATACTAAATTAAATGGTTAGTTATTATAAAAATACTGTAAAATGGAGCAATGTATACTCACAGAAATGTCAAGAAAAGTAGAAAATTGTCTAAATAAGTCGTGAAGTCTGTTGAAATAGAAATAAGTAAGCTGGGCAGTGGTGGCACACGCCTTTAATCCTAGCACTTGGGAGGCAGAGACAGGCGGATCTCTGTGAGTTCGAGGCCAGCCTGGTCTACAAAGGGAGTTCCAGGACAGGCTCCAAAGCTACAGAGAAACCCTGTCTCGAAAAACCAAAAAAAAAAAAAAAAAAAAAAAAAAAAAAAAAAAGAAATAGAAATAAGTAATGGCAAACAATACATACAAATGTATTAAAGAACAAAAATAAGCATGAAGATTTTGAGAAGCAAGGAAGGAGAAAAATACCGAAATCAGTCTTGAATATAAATAAATAGTAGTTGATGGAGAGCCAAGAAAAATGTCTTCAGAGGAGACGTGACAAATAAATATGATACATTTTAAACTTACATTAAAAAATAGTAGATTACACTAAAGAAACTTTGCCTATCAAGACAAATGTAATATTACTTTCTTTAATTTTTTTTCTTTTGGATTCTATTAGCGGACTTGAGATTCTTTACTTTCATGTATTCTCCACTTTTGGTTATCTCCTTGAATATTTAATATTTAACCACTGTGAAATGATACAGTTTCTCTCTTTTTTAGACAGTCTCATATAGTCAAGGCTAGCCTTGAACTTACTATGTAGCTGAGGATATCCTTCAACTCCTGGTCCTCCTGCCTTCACCTTCCAAAGCCATCACCATATTAAGTAAGTTTTTTACCTTTTTTTTTTAAACTTCTGAGGTTTGTCTATTCAGCTTACCAACGCAGCCTTTTTACCAACTTATCAGTTTGCTAGAATAACCTAATCCATAGAATGTATTTTTCTGAGACCATGGAGAAGATTAACCTAAGGGAATTGGCTACCTCTTATGGAATTTGAAACATTAGCTTGATGAGTCACTTACCTGGTCTGTGTCTCATTTATTTACCCAGCCGATTTGTTTTTAGCCTTTGCTATGTCCTAGTTGCTTTTTTTTTTTTTTTTTTTAAGAATTTAGAGTCAGGAGGTGGTGGCACACGCCTTTAATCCCAGTTTAATGGAACATTCTATAAGGAAGACACTAACCAGTGAATAGTTGTTGGGTTAGGAGGTGATATATATATATATAGTGTGTGTGTGTGTGTGTATGGTTAGAGAGATGCAGACGTAGGTATTTCCAACCAAAAAATTAAGACTGTGATAGAGGAAGGAGAGCACCAGCTACAGTGGCTTTGCCAGGCTGCACATCTAAGCATGGTGACCCTGAGGAGGTGATGTCTGCATCGTATAGGTTTGACAGTGAGGAAATTCAGTCAAGTGAGTGGCTGGAGGATATAAGGGTGGCACTGTAGGCCATTTGGAGGGTTTTAGCTTTAGTCTTTGTGAAACGAGGCGCCACCTTGGAGTCTCCGGTTGACATCGCAAAGGTGTTGAGAACTGACTGTAGGAAGTAAGAATCGGAGCAGAGGACAAGAAGTAGGCTCAGTAGCGAGTGTCCCTAGGTCAAAGCTGCAGGTTACATGTGTTGCTGTGAGAACAGAAGCCGGAGTTAAAGGAAGCATCAAAGCATCATGTAGAGCACTGAGCAGATAAATAAGGAGCCTTGTGGCTGGATATGAGATAATCAAACTGAGCAGCTCAGAGGAGGGACAGGACATGGGGCCAGGACAGCAGTACAGCCCCTCTTCCCCAAGCCCCGAAGGAGCAAGTGTAAAGTACCGTTGTCTTTTCATATATTCCTGCTTCTACTGAAGCCACCTGTTACAGAGTGATGTAGGGAAGGATGGCTTCTAACGAAAAGCCTTCACCTGTCCCAGGGACAAGACCACAGAGCATCCTGTAGCCAGGAACTCTAGGAACAATCCAGATACTTCCGAGTAGCTGTGAAAATGCAGAGAGCTTAGTGTATTTCACAGCTCTTGGGATACCTGCAAGGCCAGAGATAGCAATACCAGCCAATGACTAACAGCTTAGAGAGAGTCAAGGCCAACAGCTAACAAAGCACGAGTCGGAGATGGAGGAGGGGTGGAGGTGGGGGAGTGGGGAGGTTGGGGTGTGGGGGACTTTAGTCACCCCTGACTGGATGCACTGCACACGGGCAGCACATGTTTGGTCTAGGGGACAGCCACGGAGTTTTGTTCGCCTCCCATTGGAATGGCTCTTGATAACCCAGGGAAGTAAACAATCTCAAATAGACATCACTACAGCCTTTGTCCAGTTTCTGCATGTAAAGAATTTGGGGGCTTTTCTTCTCTTTTGGGAATCCTTCCAACTTTCAGGAATTTCTCTCAATTTTTCTTAAATTCTTACTTTTTTTTCTCAATTTCTCACTTTTCTCTAAAGCTCCTGCACAAAAGTCTATGTTTAGTCTTCATTGGTTTGAGGCAAGGAACTCAAGAGTCGTGGGTTCAGCTTGACTTTTGGTGACTAATGAGTGTCTTGCACTTCAGGTCTCTGGGCCAATCATGGCTGGACAAGAAAGATCCTGTTGGACTAAAAACCCCTGCAACAAGACTGTGAAGACAGCCATGTGATGACAAGATTGTTTGCCTGATCAACTGGACGGGCAGCATTGCTGTGAGTGGGAGGGGCTGCAGGCACCCTGATTCGGGACCAAGTATTTCTATGGTTTCATGAGTTCAGGAGAATTGGTGCCCTCCGTCTGTCGTTTGAATTCAAAGATATCTTCTCTGATTTGGTATTTCTCACCATCTGTGTTCTCAGTTCCCCATTTCTCCTTTCCGACTTTCTGGGCAGGAAGGCCAGGCTAATTCTGGCAATCTTCCTCCCCAAAATTGTCCCTCAAGGCTTGTCTTTGAGAGAATGTGTGATTCTTATCTGAAAAATGAACTTGCGCTTTTTCTTCAAATGAATGTTTCTTTTTTTTTTTCTCCATAAAAGTTGTGTTTGGGGACTGGAGAGATGGCTCAACAGTTAAGAATCCTTGCTGCTCTTACAGAATGTCAGTTTGGTTCTCAGAACCCATGTTGAGGGGTTCACAGGACCTGAAACTGCAGCACCAAGGGACCCTAGATCTCCTTCTGGCCTTTGCAGACAGCTGTACACAGGTGTACATACACATATACACATGCATTTGCACAAATAAAAATAAATGAAAGTTTAATGCTTTGTAGTTTACTTTTTGGAAGCAAATCTGAAGATGATTTTGCAATATTGGAGGATTCATTTCTCTAGGTAGGAGAAATGTGAAAACATTTCTTCTTCTAGTGTTTTGTTAAATATTTGAACCTTGACCTGGTTTAAAACTTCTCTTAAGGATGAGAATATATAATATTATTTCTGTGTCAATCTAGTCTCTGGTTTATTTGTTTTGGGTCACACGTAGAAGTCATTGAATCCTTTGTGGATAAAATGAGTTTTAAAACATACCACTGTTCACTAGGACCTGAGCTGAAACTATTACCTTATTTTATTCAGGTCCTTGGGTAGCTGTGAAACAGACAATAGTCCCCCTGGTCAGGTTTGCATTGAAGTCATTGCCAGCAAAACTTCCCCAAGGCCACATTCTTATGTTTCATTTTCAGGATGTTAGTGCCATAGGAGCAATTAAAATTGGTGAATAATGTATTTTCCCCTCTTGATAAATAATGTGGATGGCCTGCAGTCTGCTCATATTCCTGGCTAGGGATTTAACAGGCTATTGTGTTAGCAACACTATGGATGCAAATTGTAAACATTCATCATCTCAAACGTTTCATGCAATTTTCAAAACAATGTCAGTTGAAAAAGATGCTCCAACCTAACCTCCATACAAATTGCTGTGTGGACGCTTCATTCACATTTTCCAGAACTGTTTGTTTTCCTGTAACTTGTATTTATTGTATAAAATATTGTAAAGTCTACCCGAAAGTGAATTGTAGTGGGTAGAAAGCTTATAATAATGTCCTCTAAAATTGATTTCACATCTATTTCGATCATATGAACTATTTAAAAGTGGATTACCCAAACCTTCTATGTAGGGAAATTTAGTAATAAATCCCCTCTCCATGTTCATTAGCATCTCTATTACAAGGCAAATTGAATTCATGTAGTGAAAACTTCCCAATGTTATCTTTAATCTTAGAATTTTATGACAATTATTACCTTTATTCCTAAAAATCACTGATCCAGGGATGGGGGACTCTGAGTTGTTCTGACTCAGTAAAGCACTCTTGAGAAGAATGTGGGTCAGTGAGCACTGCATACCTTCTAAGTCTCTGAGCTAAGCATATGGAGAATAAAAAAATACAAGTCATGAGTAGGCCACAAGAGATTCAAAATCTAGTTGGCAGATAGGTAAGAATGTAAAACACTATAAATTTAGTAAGTGCCATCAGATAAATATGTTTTAGGTTTTCTAAGAAGAAACACTATTTTCTGAGATGCAAAGACTTTATAGGAAAAGTGAAATTTGAATGAAAAATGAAGATGAGGCGGGGTGAACTCTAAATAATAGTAGTCCCCTTTATTCTTGGGGATGCATTCCAAGATCCCAATAGATGCCAAACCCCGTGTATTATGTATTTTTCCTAAACGTATCAATGATTAAATTTAACTTATAAATTAGGGACAGTCCAAGACTAACAATGACGAATAAGTAGATCAGTTATTATAATGTCATTGCAAGATATAACTGTCAGTATCCCCATTCTTCTGTTTTGGGCTATCTATTACATAAAATGAAGGTCACATGAACGTAGGCACTATGATACTATGACAGTCATTCCCATGACTCTGATGAATCCTGAGTGGCTAAAGAGTAGTGTATGTCTGTGGAGGTGAAAGCCACAGTGATTTTAAGTACCACAAGAAAAGTTACAAAGACAAAAAAGAAGCTCACAGGATTGGGGGCAGCAGAGGGAGGACTGGGAGATGCGTTTCGTTAAACTGGAAGTGGAGCTATGACAGTGATCGGAAGCACAGCTAGGACATGGGAAACAGCGGAGACAGCTGCTCTTGAGACCTGTCTGCTGTGGGCTGACTGGTTTCTTGGGTAAGGATGCAGACGGAGAGGTCAGGATTCAGCTCGACTACATAAGAACAATCTAATTTGTGTGTGTTAGTTTCTTTGAAGTCCAGTTTCTCTTCTGTGCAAAAGAGCTGGTATCTACCAAGCAGAGGTATGAAGGCTGTGTGGAGTAAGAGTTCATTGTGACTTAGCCCAGGGGACGTTGGCCATATTGGCAGTCATTTCCTCTGTGATAGATTGGCAGGGTGGACGCACGGCGGTATTGCGTGAAGGGAAATGATGTGTAGAGTGAACTGAAGAAAAGGTCACGTATGTGCTGGGGTGAAGGGAATGCTGGACTACACGGAGATGAGGCTTGAGATAATCACACTCTAGTGGAAACATGAACTTAATATGAACTTGATACTGAAAGAAAGAATGAAGGGTCCTAGAGAAAACATATAAATAAAATAAATTTCTAAATAAAATAAAAATGAAAAGGAAACCTAAGAAAATATGTTAAAGAGAAGGTAAAACCATAAAACTAGTAGAAGAGCCGGGCGGTGGTGGCGCACGCCTTTAATCCCAGCACTCGGGAGGCAGAGGCAGGCGGATCTCTGTGAGTTCGAGACCAGCCTGGTCTACAAGAGCTAGTTCCAGGACAGGCTCCAAAACCACAGAGAAACCCTGTCTTGAAAAACCAAAAAAAAAAAAAAAAAAAAAAAAAAAAAAAAACTAGTAGAAGAAAAAACTAAGGAAAAACTTATAAAGAATGCCCTTTTTTTAAAAGTTAGCTTTCCCAATGACCTATTTCTTATCTTCTTAGTTTGGCGACATGCCTTTTATCTGTCAACTCTGAGGATTGCTGGCACTGATCCTCGGTCTGAAGGTGATCATGTCAGAAAGTTGGGTCTGTTTCCTTACAACATTTATCTTGAGGACAAATCTCTACAATCTCTAGATGTGAGGACAAATCTCTACAGTCTCTAGATATGAGGACAAATCTCTACAGTCTCTAGACATGAGGACAAATCTCTACAATCTCTAGACGTAAGGACAAATCTCTACAATCTCTAGATATGAGGACAAATCTCTATAGTCTCTAGATATGAGGACAAATCTCTACAATCTCTAGATGTGAGGACAAATCTCTATAGTCTCTAGATATGAGGACAAATCTCTACAGTCTCTAGATAAGGAGCCAACAGGTTATCAAACAGAAGAAAACATCTGGTGGAGTATGATACTATGAAGCCAGAAGGGGTTAGAGGAGAAGCAGAGAGACTTGGAGACTAGTGACAACAGGATTCATTAAGGCACACAGGGGTGGCAGAGGTCTTCTAAAATTTCTCTAAGCTAACCACGCTCTCTGCAGTAGATCCTTTTCCATTTAAGCTAGGCTGTGTAATGGAAATATCAGTAGATTTGACAGCATAAGATAAAAAGTTTCTGCAATTCAAAATATGATAGAAAACCAAGCCAAAGAAATTAGGAAACAATACAATTTGACCAAAGGGTAATTATCCTTCTTGAATGAAAAAAAATAGTAAGAAAATAACATTGTGAGAAAGGAGGAACACAGGTTACCAATGGGACACTTGCAGGAAAATACAGTCAATAAAATATGCCTGCTTGAATATCAGTTGAATATAAACCCAAACAACAAAGGTTTTCCACCAATTATATCACAGAGTTTTGGAAAATAGGATAGTAATATTTGTGAATGGTAAATGTGTGGGATATTCCACTTTTCTTGTGGTATTTCTCTGTTGTATGTATCAAAGCTGTCAAAATGTCTGTAATCTTTGATGGAAATATTTCACATTTAGGACTTATTCTAAGGATATAATCAAATGTCACAATGTGAATCTTTCTGTGTAGAAAACTCTGGGTATATATGCACTAAGTTTCACATACAAAATTATAAGTATTTAATTAACTGATTGAGAATACAGAGTCATATGATGGGAAACGATCCATCAATAAAATGCATGATCTTGATGTGCCATGCTTTGCTGATGTCCATGGGAGGCCTAACTTTTTCTGAGCAAATACGGGAGAGGGGTGGGTTGAGGGGGGCAGAGAGGTGAAGGGAGGGAGTGGGAGGAGAGAATGTAGGGGAAGCTGTGGTTGGACTGTAAAATAAATTAATTAAAATGCATGATTTTGGATTGTACTTTGCAGCACTGGTAAAGTTTACTGTAGAGGTGTAATGCAGGAGTATTGGGGGTTAAAATGATATGCTAGAGTCTCAGTTACTCTTGTGTGAGCTGTGTATGGATGCATTCAGATATTAGAATGCAAAATAAAATTTCTGTTTCTTAAACTTTTGAGCAAAGCTATGCATAACTGGTATTCATATTCTCAACAAAGGGGTTAGATATAGCTCCATAGTATTCACTACAAATGAAGGAAAAAGTTCAAAAAGTTCAGTGGCCACCATTAAGACTACTAGCAGAAGGCTGCAGAAGAGATCCCCCCCCCAAAAAAAAAGGTTCATTAGTAGCTAATTTGTAGAAGTAGAGCACTGTATGGCATGGACCCCGGTCCTGATGGCACCGGAGGTGTCTGAAGATGAGAAGTTGACTGGCGATGTTTATAATGGAGGCGGGAGTTAGGGGCGGCAGTAGGAAGAGCCATCACTGTTACTCCTGGGTGATGCTGTGTGGGTTTTCCCATGGGAGAGAGAGGTGGGATGAAGAGACTGAATGATCTCTCCACTTTAGGTCCCTGAGCTTCATACAGATCTAGACTCAGAAAGTACAGTTTTGCCTTGAACTTAAGTCTGGATTTGCTAATGTTTGCTCCCGTACCTCAAAGAGAAAGCGGCTATGGGGTCTGTCTACAGTTAAGGGCTGAGGATTTGGGGCAATGACAGGTAGTGCATGTTTGATGGGAGTCTCATGTATGTGGGACTGGGGATTGATGACTCATGCCTGAGGCAGTCACTGGGCATGTGTGTAATCAAGCCTCCTCTTTTCTCCACCAGGCCCGTCCTGCTAACACTGTTCCTAGAAATATACACCAGGATCTGAAAGATTTACACATAAAGAGATCTACAGCCATCTCTGGGTGATGAGAATACAGGTGCTTTTAATGCCCCTTTACATTTTTATGTCTATTATTCATGTCCAAAATAAGTATGTACATTTTTACAACAAAATGAGAAGCATTACCACACCAAAACAAAGACAAGTGAAGAAAACCAAATCAAAATGAAACAATTAAATGATAAAACAAGATACAAATAAAAGGTATATAAAAATGGAGCCATGAGTTGGGTGGTGGTGGTGGTGCACTCTTTTAATCCCAGCACTTGGGAGACAGAGGCAGGCAGATTTCTGAGTTGAAGGTCAGCCTGGTCTACAGAATGGGTTCCAGGACAGCCAGGCTTACACAAAGAAAACCTGTCTTGAAAAAAGAAAGAAAGAAAGAAAGAAAGAAAGAAAGAAAGAAAGAAAGAAACAGAACCATGGATTTAAGACTCAGCACCAAGAGGGAAACCATGCCTGCTACTGAAAACCTAACTATTCAGTGTTAGAGAAGTCATGGTTTAGAAGAAGAATCTACAACCTCTAATTTACTAAGCCAGCATAATTCCTAACAACTATCTAAACATTACTCCCTATACCCACAGACAAGAGTAGTCTTTACCCCTTACCGAGTAAACTTTTCATTGCAACAGATGGTGACCACTACAGAAAACTACAACCAATCAAATACAGAGTTGTAAAGTCCAGTCCCAATGGATACACCTACAAAACGCTCCTGTACCTAAGGTTCAGGGAATGTTGCAGAAGAAGGGATAGAAAAATTGTAACAGCCAGAGGATCAGGAAGTTTAACGTGAGATTATGTCTCCTAGTAACGTCAGAAACTACAGTTCATAAACTCTCATCAACATGACTAACCAAACATAAGTTGAACAAGGATGACACCAATGAACATGTCAAACTGGACAGGGAAAAGCCCACAGGGCCTCAACCCTACACAAAGAACCATAGGCAATAGAGGGAAGTTGGGAGGGAGGGGTAGCCTTCGCCAGCAAGAGCACACCAATTGGTGGTCAGGGCCCAATAGTCAGCCCTGAGAACATACATACACGTAACATTATATGGATTGAACAGGTTATATTTAGGAATATATAGTATATAGTATGCATATATACATGCAATAGCTATTAGTAGAAAAAGAGGCCATGACTTTAAAGGAGACTGGAGATCTGTATATGGGAGGGTTTGGAGGGAGAAATGTAATTACATTATAATCTAAAAAAATAAAATGACCCCAGGAATAAAAGAACCCAGATCAAAAGTTCCATAGGAAAGAGAATTGTCTCCAACTTATGTCTAACGAGTGGCTCTTTGTATCTGTATTTCTGTTAGAGCACCTTTTGTCTTTATCCCTCTTCATGTCTCCATACTGTGCTGTCGCCCTCCTTTCTGTGACCTCATAATTAATATACATTCTGCCTATCAAGTTCTATTTCATCAATAGGGCCTTCTTCTCAAAACAGGTTCTCCTTACTTTTCAACTCTCCCCAGTTATTCCAAAATACCCCTTTAACTTGGGTCAAGCCAATTTCTTTATAGTCTCTCATCAAAGGACAAGGGCACTCCTTGGGTTCTGTTAATTTTCTCATCTATTTAAATTGTTGATGCTTTCAGAAGCTCACCTTGGGTTCATTCTTCCTTTTGTGTGTGTTTGTGTGTCCATGAATGATGGGACTTGCTGGGTGTTTTGTGTGCATATTCTTATGTTCTATACTATATTGTTTAGGACATGATCATAAACTATCATTGAATTGATTGCACCTGATTAATTTCCATGAATTGTTCAATCTGATAATTCAATACCAAAGCTACTAAGTTTCTGAAACTTAAGGTGGTCCCCATTCCTTTTCTAAATCTGTTAAATTTTCTAGATTGTGTTTTATTTCTTAACTTCATGTTAAGGTATGTAAAAGTAATTTGGCATTATAATATCCTAAGTAGAATAACATAGATTTTGATAAAAAGAGAACCATCCAAATTTAAATCAACTTGCACTTACAATAAAAAGAAACATTTTTATATTATTATTATCATTTAAAAATTCTTCTTGAATATCCAAACAAACTTACTAAATTAAAAACAAAAACATATGGGAGGGGCTGCCTGCTGCCAGGCCTGATGACCTGGGGTTGATCTCTAGACCCACATGATAGAAGAGAACAGGTTTCCACAATTTGTCCACTGACCTCCACATATAGACTGTGGCATATGCATGCCTTCACATATATGTGTATGCCACACACACGTGCAGAATAATGTAATAAAAAAACAGGGAACTTAGCACATTCTGCCATCTGCCATCTTGGAAAATACTCTTTGCTTGGCATTTATGAGAAGATCCAGGGAGATCAAACAGAGACTCCTGTTCTTCTGTACACTTAATTTTGTAAAATAAATATAAATACATCCTGCCTCTACACAAGCTAAGTACCAATTAAAGTGCAGAAAGGGAGAGAGAGAGAGAGAGAGAGAGAGAGAGAGAGAGAGAGAGAGAGCGCTTAGTTATTGACAGGGGCCAAGGGATTCTTTCTAATTCAAAAAACGAGTCATATTTAATAGGACTGACTATGAGCTACCTATTTCAGACATCCATGATACAGTGCAAAGATTGAATTTGACCCCATCAACATTTAACAGTACTGGCCATAAAACCAATGTGACTTTAGATTTCCAATATTTTAACTCACATTTGACCGTACATAGAAAGCCACCCCTAGGTTTCACAGATTTTTCTTTAGTCTGTGCTCCTCTTTTATCAGACCCCCCAATTCTATTATTTTATACAACAGCAAGGCTGAGGTAGACTTCGCAACACCAGGGCCTATCTCTGGAGGAGGAGCCTAAGACTCAGAGGTAGTTAGGCTCTTGTGCCCCCCCCCCCCCACAAACTAGTGTTGCTCTCCTCTCACGCCCTTCCGGCTCTCCCACGTCTTCTCAGATAGCAAAGCACTCGGATTTGGGTGGTTCCCTACCATTGGGTTGGCAGGCAGTAGGAGGAAGATGAGAGCCTGTCTGTTCCTGTGGTGGCAATGGCAAGGGGATGTGCTTTACTGGAATTCAGAACTCACTTCTCCATAGAAACCATGTTATACTGTTAGGTAAGTTCTATAGCACTCTTAGAACTCCAGGTGGAATTTGGATCAAATGGACTCTCATCAGTTCTAGGCAATCTACCTACCTCTTTTAGGCAAATAGAAAAATTGTATTCCAGAGAGTTGTCTAGCATGTACTTGTACACACACACACACACACACACACACACACACACACACACACACGAACTCCATGGAAGGCCATAGTGGGGACAGAATGCTCAGGACAGGCAAGAGTGCAAATTGCTAGAAGGTCTTTTAGCTCAGCTTCTAAATTTTGTAATGTTCTTGCTTTCAGTATGTTTCAAAAGACTTGTGCCAGTTCTTGGTGCTTAAGGTGGTAACAAACAACAGGTGGTTGTAGGATTAGAGTTCAATAGGGAAGAGAGTCTGGGAGTAGTCAAGAGAGAAAGAGAGAGAAAGAGAGAGAGAGAGAGAGAGAGAGAGAGAGAGAGAGAGAGAGAGAGAGAGAGAGAGACTATTTTTCTTATGGGGTGTATTAGTCACTTTTCTGTTGCTATAATAAAACACTATGACTAAGGCAATTTACGGAAGAAATACGTTTTTTGGGGGTGTTATGATTCCAGGGAGTGAGAATTTATAATGGTGGGGACAGTGTGGCAGGAGGTAGCAGACATGGTACTTCACATCACAAGCATGACTATGAAACACAACACACTTAGATAGATAGATAGAGACAGACAGACAGACAGACACTGGGAATGGTGTTAGGCTTTTGACCTCACAGCTCACCACTAGTCATGAACTTCCTCCAAGGCTGCAGCACTTCCTCAAACAACTCTTTATTCCAGCCACCACTTGGGGGTTTGAGGGCAACTGCTCTCAATTATTGCTGAGGTCAGACCAACCTGATGAGTCTCCATAGCAGGAGAGTGAAGCCTTAGGAAATGAGAACTAGATCATGTCTGATGAAGATTAGCAGCGCTAATATATGGATATCCATATGAGTGTTTAGAAGGCAGTTTGTACACAGGTCTATTTAGCAAAACGGTAGTACAAGGTTCTCCATGTTAGACGGAGTACTCTGTAGGTAAATGTTAAATCCAACAGATTTATTTGATAAACTCTCAAGTTTTGTTGTCGATTTTTCGTTTGGAAAACCTATCTAGAGATGGGAGTGGGGTGGTAAAGTTCCTCACTATTGCTATTATTATTTGGGGTACCTGTATGACTTTTCAGTATTTTATAGACTTTTAGTGTTTGTTTTATAAAATCAGGAGCCCCCAAATTCTGTACTTATATATTTACAGTTTTAGATATCCTTGGTGAATTATTTATTTTATTAATATGTAGTGGCCTTTATTATCCCCTCTGAATAATTTTGATTGAAGTTTTGTAGAATATTCCTTTATATTATGTGAATATATGTCACTGTGATTGGTTTAATGAAGAAGCTGACTGGCCAATAGCTGAACAGAATAAGGTTAGGTGGGAGCCAAACTGAGAATGCTGGGAGGAAGAAGGGCAGAGTCTGAGGAATTGCCAGCAGTTGCAGAGAAAAGCAAGATGGGCCTGCCATATTGAGAAGAGGTACTGAGCGAGCCATGTAGCAAAGCATAGATAAGAAGTACAGGGCAACATAAATGTAAGAGTTAGCTAGTAATAAGCCTGAGCTATTGGTCAAGAGTTTACATAATTATAAATACATATACAATTGTAAATTGTAAATATTAAGTTTCTGAAAGATGATTTGGGAGCAGCTGCTGGCACAGGAATACCCCACCTGCAAAGACCAGCTGTACCAGTTTGTTTGTTTGTTTGGTTTCATTTGCTTAAGAGGTTGACTTCCATTCCTTGATTCTGCTGCCCGTAGCACATAGATCTACTGAAATAGCTCCACTCCATACCCACAATTTCCCTGGGTAGATATCCTATGGTTCTGGTAACTCCAAAATCCTGAGTTTTCCACTGAAACTTTGGGTTTGCCTTTATAGCATCATGCAATGGCCTGTGAAGTCCTCCTTGTAAGGATTCTGATCCAGTTAAATGTTGCCTGGTATCAGCTGCTCTCTGAATCTATGGAACAAGACTCTCCTCAAAGCTGCAATTTAAAAAATGCTTATTTCATGAAATTTCTATTTTAACATTTTTACTTAATTATCTTAGAGCTACTTCAAATTCAGCATGTTTAAAATCATATCCTTTGTCCTCCAGAATAACCTGATTTAAGTGTGTTGCCATCATTACAGTAATTTTCACTGTCAACTTGGATGAGTTTGGCATCACCTTGGAGATGCACCTGCTGGCATGCCTCTGAGTTTTCCAAAGAGATTTAACTGAGGGGAGCCTCACCGTGAATGTGGATAGTGCCATCCTGTGGGCTGAGGTCCAGGGCTGAATAAAGAGGGAATAAAAGTTAGCTGAGTGCCAGCATTCATCCTTCTCTGCTTCTGGACTGTGCAAGCAACATGATCTACTGCCTCACATGAGAGCTGCTCTGGCCACCGTGTCTTTCCCATTGTGATGGATTGCATCCTCAAATCATGAACAAAACACACCCTTTCCCCCATGAATTGCTTCTTGTTATGCATCTTGTCATATCAACGAGAAATTGCTAAAGAATGAATGAAACCATCCTAAAAAGTAAAAATGTTGATTACAGGTTGAGACAATAATGTTGGGATCTTCCAAATCAGATAAAATACACTTCTAGGGTTAATTTCACTTTCACCTATTTTTATTTTCTAAAATGTGACCGTGAGAAAGCCTAGAATTCCATGTGTGGCCCTCATTATCACCGCTATGGATCAGTATGTCTTCAGAGTTGGGTATGAGTTGGAATAGGGCAGTTTTCTCACCCTGCGCCTTTCCTTACAGCACCTGCTGCTTACTGGATGCCCACAAATGCTTAGCACATAGTGGATAAAATTCATTCCAACACAGCAGGAGAAGCTTCACCTAGAGAGCCATATGTCTTGTTGCTGTATTTCTTATCTTTATCTTTTTTTCAGTGACAGGGATCAACCCAGGGCCTTGTTCTTGCTAGGCAAGGTTCCATCACGGAGCTACACACCCAGACCAATCTGTCTTTAGAGTAAAAAAATCTCAGGAACAATACCAATAAAGCAGCGAGGCCAACAAGGTTCCAATGTATTTTCATCTCTTGGAAGTTAAAACATTTAAGCTTAGTAGATCTGGTAATTGTACCTAAACCATAGCACAGACCATATCCTGTGATTAGTCTAGGGATGTCCTGGTCACAGAAGGGTAGGTCTTTCCTTAGTTGGTAAGCAGCAAACTTTTGGGTGCTTTTGAGAGATGAAGACCAACAATATCTCCATGTACAAATATACTATGCTGCTACCTGCTAACAATGTTTATTCCCCGTGATGCCATCTTTCCTCTTGGTGACTCAGCCCTCCTTTCCCCAGCAAGGTTGCCTTTGCCATTTGTACTTTGGTTTGCAGTGAGAAACAGACCCTGTTCCCTCACCTCTGACAAAATCATTTTACACAGTCCAGGCTGACTAACTAATGATTGGCTCTTCACTCTCCCTAGTGCTGATATTAACTGCTGTGCTACCTACCCTGCTCAATCATTAATTAATAATTATTTTTGTTGGAAGTCCGCTGTGTTATTAAGAGAGCTGCATTTCAGATCCCCCTTCTCCACGTCTTTAGCCCCAAGCACCCCATCCTTCCCTGTCGTTTGTTGAGTCTCTCTCTCCACAGGAAGTGTACACTCAGACACACACAGACATAGTCCAGCGGTGACTTCACATCTTTAGAGCTGAAGTCTTTCTAGTGTTCACCCTGCCTGTCTGACTAGTGACTCTGTGAGGGCTGAGTCATCGGAAGGCTCATGGGGACTTCCCTGGCACTCCCAGTCTGGCCGCTCTGCCCTTCTGCGTTTTTCACAGATCAAAACCCAGCCAAATCCAGGGCTTATTTTCATTCATCCTGTCTTTCTGCTATCTTTAGTGCAGTGACCTACTTAAGCTAAAGGGAACTACAAACCCCCATGGGAATGTTCTGGCACTTCTTTCCTGTGTAGAAATTGGTTAGGTATGTGTTAGAAAGAAGCCTGTGAACTCTAAGAATTGTTTTGGCCGGAGAGGGAAGTGTAAAGGTGGGGACAGAACTGTTAGACAGTAGGGTGTTCTGGGGGGAGGGGGGTGACGACGCAGGGAAGACTGGATCAGAAACAGCTTCTCAAGAGCAGCTCCATGTGGAGTTTCCATCTGCATTTAGTTTCTGCTATCAGTATTCCACCCAGCACCTCTATGCCCATAGCCGCAGATCTGAAGAAGATCGAGGCCCAGGCAGGCGATATCACAGCTGAAGCATTATCAGAAACCCCCGCTGTCACCAGCACCACAGTCAATTATTGATAAACGCATAAATGTCAGCAGAGTTTGCAAAAACCACTTAATGCCGAAAGATGACAGGTGGAAACAGCTTTCAACCAAGTAGACAGAGACTGCGCTTGTGTTTCTTGGCTGCCCAGACCCAAATAATCACACAGAAACTATACTAATTACAATACTGTTTGGCCAATAGCTCAGGTGTATCCCTAGCTAGCTCTTACATCCTAAATGAAACCATTTCTATGAGTCTATGCATTGTCATGTGACTGTGGCGTTACCTCATTTTCTACATGTCTTGTTTCCTCGGCATATGGCTGGTGTTTGACCTGACTCTGCCTTCCTTTTCTCTGTATATCTGCTCAGATTTCTCACCTGGCTTTTCTCTGCTAAGCCACTGGCCAAAAAAGCTTTATTCATTAACCAGTAAAGGCAACACTTATACAGAAGGACATCCCACATCACAACCAAGTACCAAAACATTTTCATTTTGCCTTGGATTTGTCAGGATTTGGCTGGTCTACCTTAAGACTCCTCTATTTCTCAGTGACTGGTTTTCCCTAGCTGATGGCTGAGATACCTTAGCCATTTATATGTTAATTAAAAACTGTTATTACTTAGTTTGTTCATTAACAAGCAGTCAGATTGATGTGTCTTTGTTTCCTCTCCCTTTTTGTCTGGAGATATTGGTAATATCTGAGTAGATCCCCAAACAGAAAATGTGCCTTTGAATCACGGGCTGCCAGTTTATACTATGGAGTCCCTTTGGCTAACCCTCACATGGGTCACAGGCCTCTGCATCCTAGGGTCCCGTTCTGTGAGCCAATCCTTCTATCTTCTTGCATGATGTGGAGTTCCATCTGACTCCTTGACCAACAACCCAGAAATGGTTGGCCAGGCCTGGAAATGTACTCTGTTGTTTTAATCCCACCATAACAGTTATGTTTCTTAGACTTACTGTCAAAACTAGTGAGAGTCGATTTGTAGAGAGCATCTGTAGACCAGAGGGTAAGCTTAAACATATAGTACTAAAAACTTTTAGCACCCGGAGATCCTAAAATCCATCTAAACCAATACGAAATGGGTTGCCTGAGGTTACAGACCAACCACAGCAGGCAAAGTTGCTGGTAGAAAGCTAGATTCTCAGGTTGCATCTTCCTTGTACTCTGTCGCTTGTGTAAAGCTTCAATACTAAGATTTCGAAAGTTAAAGGACACAAAGGGTTTGCAGTGAAAAATTAGTCTCATATCCATAACTGTCTCCAAGCACTTAAGTCTCTTCCCTTTTTGCCAACTTAGAATTAATTGTAGCTTAAAGTGTGAGGTAGGGACCCAACATCCAGTGCTTTTATAAGCCCACGAGGTGTTTTTCCTTTGTGCATGCTTCTCTGTTGGTATTTTTGTGTTTATTAGTGCTTATTTTTTTTTCTCCTCTGGGAAGCTGAGAGTCAGCAAACACATTAAAAGCACATTTTGGTCTTGGTTAGAAGTTAGGGGTTGTATTAAGTGTGGACTAATTTGTGAAATGCTAACAGTGTGATGAAGTCCAGTATGGTGCTTCAGGCATTCCTTCTGTCTTGAAAGTTGGGACAAGAGCTTGTCATTTCTGCTCTTTGATGTGGCTTTGTGAGGGTTCTGTTGCCAAAACCTAAAATGCCATGCTTTGTACTAAAATAAATTCCAGTTGTGCTGGTCTGTTTGCTGCTTATTCAACCCAACCCATTTCCCCACGCCTCATTTCCTCATCTCTTCCCTCTACTGGTCCAGCTTCAGCTTCCTACTTTCTTATTGGGCCTATCTTAGTGTCACTCATGAAGCTGGACAGTGTGGCTTATCATTATATACCTATCATTACAGCAAGTGAAAGAGTGAGGCAGGGGGATTGCCATTAATTCAAGGCCAGCTTGGGCTACGTAACTAGATCCAGGCCAGGCAATGCTGCATAGCAAGACACTGCCTCAAAAGAAAAACCCAAACGACAAATCCCTGAATAAGAATAAACTCGATGCCCCCACAGAGCTTCCCCCACTTTCCTTCCCTACTTCGTCTTTCACACTGCTCCCTATGTTTTTACATAATTAATAATTCACTTAATTGTGATGCTTGCTATTTATCATCTGTCCCCACTGCTAAAGTGCGCACAGGAGTTCAGGGATTTCTGTTTTATTCGCTGCCTTCTTCCAAGTGCCCAGAATTCCCTCTGGCAGATAATAAATGTCTGACAAGTATTTGATTAATTTGAATTGAAGAAACCATATATCTAAAAGATTTTTTTATTAAGAATAGAATTGCATTAAAAAAATCAAGCCCTGACTATCTTTTATTCACCCATGTAAGTAATTATATATGAAAATCATCTTCTCTTTTCATTTCTAGTCATGGTGAGGTATTTATTAAATTTCCTAACAGGAAAATAGAGCTAGGCCTGTGTTTTTCATAAGTTACAAAACTAAATTCATTACTTTTATTATTCTTTGATAATTACATTCAATATATTTTGATCATATTCACTTTCCTCCCTCAGCTCCCCAAATCCTTACAGATCCATCTCTTTCTTTTCTTGCTCACCCCATGTCATGTAACCTTCCATTAAAAACAACAACAACAATTCCATCAAGTACAGTTTTTGCTGCTCAGATAGTCTTAGATGTGTGTCCTTCCATGAAAGTGTGGTTGACCTACCAGGAGCCATTGTTATCAATTAAGAAGCCTTTGTCATCACTGGAACATTAACTTCAAAAAGTAATTGAGAATTCTCCATACTCCACTTTCAAAATGCTCTAGAATAGTTCAAATATTATTGCCTTTTTCCTTGAAATATGGTAGCTTGTCAATTCTCAGTATTACAGCTGGGTCTTTAAATTTCATATTTTCATATGCATTGTATTATGGATGTAATATTTTGCAATAAGAAAAAACTTTCTATATCTTGTATTCTTTTAAAGCCAATGCTAATTAGTAAGTTTGAGTTAACATTCATGATAGCTTTCCATGTATGGCAAAATACTTGAACAAATCAACTTAAAAGAGGACATATTTATCTTTCCTCATGGTTTCAGAGGTCTATTTGCTGTCAGCTGGCTCCATTGCATTCACACTTGTGGGGAGTCAGAAATATCATGGGAAAGGTTATGACAGAGGAAGGCTACTCACTTCATGGTGGCCAGGAAGGAGAGAGGGAGGGAGTGAGAGGAGAAGGGAGAGATTGGCGAAACAGTCAGTCTTTAAGGGCACATCCACAATGAACTATTGTTGTGGAATATTATTTTAAGATGTGTTACATTTGTATATGCTGTGGAACATTTGGTTAATGATGCAAAGATGTGTTGCATTCTTTTATGCTGCATTTGTTTAACTCTGTGAAGCTGTGTTTGTTTAAAACACCTGATTGATCTAATGCGCTGAATATTGAGGTAGGAGAAAGGCTAGGTGGGGCTGACAGGCACAGAGAATAAATTGGAGGAGAAATCTGGGAAGAAAGATTGAGGAGCAAGAGAAGGAGGAGAACATCAGGGGCCAGCCACAAAGCCAGACACAGAGTAAGAAGTAAAGAAAAGATATACAGAAACAGAAAAAGATAAAAGCCCAGAGGCAAAAGGTAGACAAAGAAAAGCTGGCTAGAAACAAGCCAAGCTAAGGTCAGGCATTCATGAGAAAGACTAAGTAAGTCTCTGTGTGTGGTTATTTGGGATCTGGGTGGTGGGCCCTGTTAAGTTTAATTCCTGGTAAATGGCAATCTGTCACTGCTGATGTAATAAGCCAATCAAACTGAATCAATAAATCCAGGTTTATTCTGAGCACAGCATTCCTGGGTGGTGCCAGGGGAAGTTGAGGAGACCATGAGACAAGGTGGGGGCTTTTAATACCCTGTGCTCTCTGTGGTGGTCAGAGTCTGGGCCGAGACAACTCCTGTGGAGGGGTTGGGGTGGAGCCCCACCCAAATAGTCCAGATTCTTTGGAGATATGGATTCCAAGGGCTGGGTAAGTCTTTCACCAGAACATCCCAGACTCTTAGGGTATATGGACACGGGTTCAAGTCTTGCTACTTCCTGCAAACATGGGATGATATAGGTGGGGGAGAGTTGGGAGTTGGTGGGCTCATATTTAGTAGGAGGTATGGGTGGAGAGGCATTAACTGACATCCTGGAGACCTCAGACATCTGTTCCTTGAGAGAACTGAGAAGGCAGGTTGATAGGAGAAAAAATAGATTGTTTTCATTGGGTCTATGAACAGGGCTAGCCAGAAAGGACCGGAGAAGCACCCTGGTTGCACAGGAGAGACAAGGGTGAATGATTGAGACATGAGAGCAGATATGCCTATTAAATCCAGATTTCAGTTGATGGGTAGGTGCCATTTGAGCCTGGAGAGGTGGTACCAATGGTGAAGTCCCAGGATCTAGTGCAGGTGCTTGCATTATCTGGAGAACCCTTTGCAGGCTGGGCTCAACCCAGGCAGCAGGAGTGACCTGTAAAATATGCTTGAAGATGGGTAGGGTCAAATAGGCACAAATGGGCACTGATAGTTTTCACCAGACCAGACTTCTTGATACAGCAGCAGAAGTTCTCAGGAATTTACAGGTGTCTGTGAGACGGCTGAACAGGTTTATATCTTGGTGTCAGAGCAAAAGGCTATGATTGTAGGTGTGAAGTCATGACCATTTTAAAAGACAATTGGAGGAAATTTGAAAACTCTGAACCTCTGAAGTTACATCTGAAACCTGTTAGGCCCCGAAAGAGCTAAGAGTAAAGAGTAAAAAAAAAAAAAAAAATCACAACTACAAGCGACTCCTTCAATAGGGTCGTAGGGTCGTGCCTCTTAAGCTTCTTCGGTGTCACTGTGATGGTTTGAAAGAAAATGGCCCCCAAAGGGAGTGGCACTATTGGGAGGTGTGTTCTTGTGAAGTAGGTGTGGTCTTGTTGGAGGAAGTGTGGCACTGTGGGGGTGGACTTTGAGGTCTCATATCTGCTCAAGTTCTCAGGCAGTGTCACAGACCACTTCCCGTTGCCTGTAAGCTGGAGGACTCTCAGCATTCTCCAGCACTGTGTTTGCCTGCACACCGCCTTGTCCACCATGATGATATGGACTGAACCTCTGAGACTGTTAGCTGCCCTCAATGAAATGTTTTCCTTTATAAGAGTTGTCATGGTTCATGGTGTCTCTTCACAGCATTAGAAACCCGAAGACGCTCCCAGTGGTCCATTACATTAAAAACCCATCAGTAGATTGATCCATTGATGAAATTAGAGCCCTCGTGATCTAGCCAAAAACCTATTCTTCGACAACCAAACTTTTAACATGTGGCCTTTGGGGGGCATTCCAGATCCAAACCGTAATAGCATTGCAGTGGCTCCTCCTCCCTTCCTCCCTCTTTTCTTTCTTTACTTTTCGTTAAGTAACCAATATTTGATCTAGATTTACCTTTTGGCAAAAATTAAATTATTTTGTACAGTGCTGGAGGGTTGATTCCAGGGCCTTGCACACAGTAGGCAAGGCATCTGTTACTCATCTGCACTCCCAGCCCTCAATTTATTGCACAAGCATGCTTAAACAAACAAACAAACAGACAAACAAAAACAGCCTTAAGGCCAGAACCAGGTATTGTCCTTGAAGGTGCACAGAATTCTAAAGCACACACTTGTTTTCTTCTGGTGTTGAAACAGAGGCTCCGCCAGAGCTCATCTCCTGCTTCATCCTCACAGGAGTCAGCCCTACAGCTCTTTGCAGCCCTGCACCGCTTCCCTCCCTTGGTTCTCAAGGCTCACATGTCCTGTTCTTCTCTCCCAAGATTTTCTCTCACAAAGGTTAAGTGTCAAGAATGTGCAAGCCACTGCCTGAGATTAGGACAGCGGTTCTCAACCTGAGGGGTCGCAGCAGCCCCTTTGGGGTTGAATGACCCTTATACAAAGGTCACATATCAGATATCCTGTACATCAGATATTTACATTATGATTCATCACAGTAGCAAAATTACAGTTATGAAGTAGCAATGAAAATAATTTTGTGGCTGGGAGTTACTACAGCATGAGGGACTGTATTAAAGGGCCACAGCGTTAGGAAGGTTGAGAAACACTGTTAGGAGATTCAAAGATGAACAAGCTTCATCTAATGTTTAGAAAAAGACCCAGACAAGCAAACATAACTGCCACATAGTATGAAGATATAAAGAGACAGAAAAATGAAATAAACAAAAGACCAAAACAATACCAACAACAACAAAAACTGGAAAGAATGGTGCCCAGTGTGATGATGGGGAATTTTAGATGTGGAGGCAGGGCAGGAAGGGTTCTGTTTTGGGTTTACCATTCCTTGAATTCAGATGCTTTATGCTCATCACGCATGCTTAAAAACATTCTCATTCCCAGGGAGCCAGTGATGAACCGAAAGCTCTGTAGCTAGCGGTCTGCATCCTCTTCAGCACATCAGGTTTCTGATTGTTTACTATGTTCTGGAAATTGCCTGCAGTTCGCTGCACCATTTAAGGTGACTCTTCTCTCAGACCCTCTAGACGCAGACACGCCTTTGACAGTGTTCAAAGTCCTAATCAGAAAGGGAAGTTTACACCCAGGTGTGGGCGGGAGAAGGTCATATTTAGTTTTATGCTTAAAATAAAGAACCTCTGCCATCGACCAAGGCTTGTTTACTAACAACATTGAGTCATTGACCCCGGGAGTTTCCCCGCTTTATCTGTCATTAGTTCTCGGCCTGTTCTTTAATTCCATGTGGTGACTGCCCAGTGCTTAACACTGAGGAAGGGGAAGGGGGAAAAAGTTAACAAAAACAAAAACAAAACATGCTCCCTGCCTGACAGAGTTGTCACTGTAATGAAGGAGACGGGACACGTGGAAATCAAAGGTAAACAAGAAAGCAGGTCACTGTGTAACTTGTCTTAGATGGGTGGGGTAATTATTATTATTGAACGCAGAGAGAGAGTGATTTCAATAGAGCAGGCCAGTTCTTACCTGGCCTGGATTTGCCATCTGTGATAGTCACCTTTACCGGTCAACGTGGGTAGACAATTCGTTTGTTGGTTCAAACAACAGTTTAGATATTTTCCATGAAGGTATTTTTGATATACAATTCTTATTTAAACCAGCATACAAGGAATAAAGAAGATTTTCCTGGTAGAGGTGGACAGGTCTCATTTAAGCAGTTGAGAGCCTTAAAAATCTGAGATCTAGGAAGGAAGAAAGTCTGCATCCAGCCGCAGGACATCATCTCCTTCCCAGGTATCCAGTCTGTGGGCCTGCCCTGTTGATTCTGGACTTCCCATAGAAGGTAATCACAAGAGTCAGTTTGTTAAGACGAGTAAGATGAGTGTCTGCCCCTCCCCCCTTAGTAACCTATTGGGTTTGGTCTTTGTTCTGACTAGGGCAAAGGCCACAGATTCTCCTCCTTCAGCCTCTCTACTTGGTCCCTAAGGGTACAAGCAGGGTTGGTATGTCTTGATATTCTTACTGAGTTGTAATCTCATTGACTCATTTATTTATTGACTATTGTCTTACTTAGGGTTTCTGTTGCTGCCATGAAACACTATGACCAAAAAACAAGCCAGGGAGGAAATGGTTTATTTGGCTTACATTTTTCTATCACTCTTCGTCACTGAAGGAAGTCAGGGCAGGAACTCAAGCAGAGCAAGAACTTGGAGGCAGGAGCTGATGCAGAGGCCATGGAAGGGTGCTGCTTACTGGCTTGCTCCACATGACTTGCTCAGCCTGCTTTCTTATAGAACCCAGAATCACCAGCCCAGGGATGGCACCACCTACAATGGGCTGGGCCCTCTGGCATTGAACACTAATTGAGAAATGCCTTACAGCTGGATCTCATTGAGGCATTTCCTCAACTGAGGCTCCTTCCTCTCTGATGACTCCAGTTTGTATCAAGTTGATATAAAACCATCCAGCACAGCTAGCTGCTAGTGTTTTGGGTTAAGAGAATATAGATTCTATTTCTTTAACAAGAAGGATAATTTATTGAGTATCTTCAAGAGGGCAGCCAAGCTAGGCAGTACCTAGAGTACCACCTGCAGTAGACTGGAGGCTTTGAAACCAGCCCACATAGGTCTGCTTTCTAGTATTAACTGTAATTTTCTCATTTATAAAATGGGGATAATAATGGTACTTACCATTTTTATGGTTGTTTTGAGGAATAATTAAGTTAATAAGATATCCTAGGTGCTTCCTAAATGCTCAAAACAGTTAGCACTTCACAGGTATTAGCTATCTTTACTGTGACTTTGAAGAGACAACGAACAGCAAGCATTACTATGGGATTTGCCCTCAGGCTGCTCATAGTCTAGTTGGTGAGTTCATTCATTTAAAGTTAGCGGTGTGATTCATATAGAATATTCGTGGAGCAGGAAAGAAGACCAGATTTAAGTATGGAAGTCAGCATCATGAAAATGACAGGACAGATACTGGTGGGAGGTTAGTGTGACAGTTACTATTTTTTATTTGCCGGACAGGATGTAGAATTTCCTAGGAGACATGTCTCTGAGTTTGCCTATGAAGGAATTTCTAGGCTGGAAGACCCCACCATATGTGTGGGCAGTGCCATATCATGGGCTACGATTTAAAACTAACTGAAAAGGAGAAAGTGAGCTGAGCACGACCCGGATGCAGTGCGTGCGACCATCGCCCCCTGCCCCTGCTGCCCAGCCTTTCCCACGGGGATAAGCTGTGCCCTCAAACTGCACATCTACAGCATCTGCCTGCTTCCTTGTTTCTCGTCAGATATTCATTTACGGCGATGAGGAAAATAAGTAAATAAGTGGTCTCCTGGGGAGAAGTGGTGTCGAGAGAAACTGAGGCCCAAGCCCAGGTGTGTCTCCTCCTTGTTTTAACTTTTTCCTTTGACGTACCCTCATTTCTTGGCAATGCTGTGAATAGAGGAACAAGATGAGTGCCATTTTCCACGTCCTGACCCCACTGTGAGGGTCATAGTGACTGCTGATGGAACTGCAGTTCCAGGTGCTTCCTGTGCACTGTCTCTCACTGGAGGGGTAATCGGAGCAATTGAACTCACCACGATAATGCTTTTGCATGCTCAAAATCATGGACAACCCCTTTCCTGCCATGCTAACACCTGGATGGGTGGCATTGCATGGCTGCCTTCCTAAATCCTACTCTGCTGAGTATGGCTGACTATCTTTCTGTCTTTAATTTTTTTTAAAAAAAAATATTTAATCTTATTTTATATGCATTGGTATGAGGGTGTCAGATCCCCTACAACGGTCAGGTGTGAGTTGCCATGTGGGTGCTGGGAGTTGAACATGGGTCATCTGAAAGGGTAATCAGTGCTCTTAACCACTGAGCCATCTCTCCAGACTCTCTGTCTTTAATTCTTACTTAAGACATGTATATTAGGGGCTGGAGAGATGGCTCAGAGGTTAAGAGCACTGGCTGCTCTTCCAGAGGTCCTGAGTTCAATTCCCAGCAACCACATGGTGACTCACAACCATCTGTACTGAGATCTGGCGCCCTCCTCTCGTGTGCGGGCATACATTGAGGCAGAATGTTGTATACATAATAAATAAATAAAATAAAGACATGTATATTATAATAATGTTAGAACTAACGTGTAACTGAGAAGATTGAATACAATACAATTGAAAGAATTATTATAATATTCATGGACGGGAAACTCACATGATTCCATATATGATTTCTAGATAGTGAATCTAATCCCAATCAAAATATCAGCTTTTTTCTTTATTGTGAAAAATACAATATTTTTAATTAATTATTTGAGAATTTCAAACAATACATTTTGATCATATTCATCCTTATTCTTTCCCCTAAGTCCTTCAAGATCTGTCTTCACCTCCTCACTCCCTCTCAACTTCCTATTTTCTTTTTGAAAACTATAATTCAGCAAGTCCAGTATGTGCTCATAATATACTCATGGGTGTGGGGCCATTCACTGGAGTATGTTTGACCAAGGAGCCACACCCTTAAAGAACACTGACTCTTCCTCAGGAGTCATAAGCTGTGAAAGCTCCTTAGTTAGAGGTGTAGGCTCACAAGTCATTCGCTCTTCTGTGTTACAGTGTTGATCACCTTGGTTTTGTGAATGTCTGGGGTACGCTGCCCCGAGTCATGCCCAGAAGACACTGTTTTGCAGTGGTCCTCTCTGACTTCTGGCTCTTAAAATGTTTCTGCCCCATCTTCTGAGATAGTACATGAAGTTTAAGATGATATTAATTTATGGCTGAGAACTCCACCGACACTTTCTCTACGCACTGAGTCAGTTAC
Organism: Chionomys nivalis; assembly: GCF_950005125.1. Lineage (NCBI taxonomy): Eukaryota > Metazoa > Chordata > Mammalia > Rodentia > Cricetidae > Chionomys > Chionomys nivalis. The sequence continues at coordinate 13,466,445 of NC_080099.1, forward strand.
GAGTTTCTGCATCAACCACCAGACACTGACAAGGATGCTTCTCTGATGAAGATTGAAAGCTACATAGAGATGGTATTAATTTAGAGGGCGGTTTAAAAGGATGTTCATTTAACAATAACAGCAACAAAATAGCAGTAGGTCCACCTCTGGGGCTTGTCAGCTCCCCAGTCATAGGTTCTTGGCCAGAGTTTACAGTACCAGGCATACATCCTGTGGAGTGGGCTTTAGATCTAATTATAAGTTAGCTTATTTTCCCATAATATTTGTGCCTGTAAGTGTTCTTTAGAGGAACAGAACTGATATAATTAATCTCTCTCTCTCTCTCTCTCTCTCTCTATATATATATATATATATATATATATATATATATATATACACACACACACACACACATACATATCTGTGTGTGTTTGTGTGTGTGTATGATGTGTATGTATATAAAGGGGATTTATTAGAATGGCATATAGGCTTGGTCTAGCTAGTCCAACAATAATGGTCTACCAACAGAAATCCAAGAACCCAGAAATTGTTCTCTAGAGAAACAGAACTTATAAAATATATATTGTTAATCCCTTGGGTGAAAGTAAAGACTATTACTTAAATTCTTTAGTCAAATTATGCAAGCTTTGTTTTTTTGTCAGACAGCGCTGCCTCCCTAAAGGTGGGTATTGAGAAAATAGCAGCTAACATAGGAGACAATGGAGTTTATATAGACCCCGAAACTGCAAGGATTGGGGGATTTTCAGAGAAAGTTTGGTTACATAGGAATTTAGCTGAACTTTTCAAAATTACTTGTCAGAGCATCTTATCAGGGTGGAGGTTAGGGTACAGGGTGTGGAACATGTCAAATTCTAGAAAATAGGTCAAGACCTGGTCAAATCCAACTTTTACAGAAAACAGGAATGAACTTATTTTGATCTTGAAACAAGATGGCTTTTAATCTTAAGATGGAGTCAGGCTGGTCTATCAATATATATAATAAACATATAGTCTAATAACTCACACACATACATATACTTACAAACTGTGGTCCGACTATTCCCAACAATGGCTATCTACCAACAGAAGCTCAAGAATCCAGTAGATGTTTAGTCCATGAGGCTTGACATCTCAGCTGGTCTTCATCATAAACCTGAAGAAGTAGGCTCTGGTGCCAGTGAATGAATGGACTTGCTAGTGAGAGGGAGAACAAGCATGTAAGAGGAACAAGCTTCTTTCTTCCATGCCCTTTACATAGGATATCAAAAGAGGATGTGGTCCAGATTAGGGTGTATCTTCCTATCTCAAAAGATCTGAGTTGAAGGTGGATCCTTTTACTCAAAAGATCTGGATTAAAAGTTGGATCTGTGAAGAAGGATGCTTAAAAAAAAAATCCCACACTAGCTCAGAATTGAGGAATAGATGGTTATTTATTTAGGGGTAGACTCACAAATCAGAATCCTCTGCTTGAACAGTGATCAGAAACCAAATCCTGCAGCCGGAACAGAGGGGCTGGGAAAAAAGAGAGCAGACATATGCTCTACATTGGCTTATATAGTATAAGAGGCCACACCCCATGGGCGGGCAACCACTGGCTGCAAGACTTCCTACAGCAGATCCTCCCACCTCAAATGATTTAATTAAGAAAAATTCCTCACATATATCCAGACCCTTGGGTTTGAGTTAATCCCAGATTTAGTCAAGTTGGTAACAAAAAATAGCCATCACAAGTCTACCCCTGGTCAATTTGACACATGCAATCACATCTTCTTATGTCATGCTTAATTTCAAAATGAAATAAGTACGCCTCACATGATAAAACCATCCCATGTACAAATTCAAACACATTATAACTGCATGTAAACACAAACACGTTTAGAGTAGGCAGCAATGTCCCCTAAGGGACATTGTTTTGTATCTCAGAACTTAAATATGATAACCACTGATATTCTCTTAATTGATGTTATATTATATGATAAAGAAATTGAGGAAAGAAAGCCCAAATATCTATATACAAACACCTTTTTTTAAAAAATTATTTATTTATTATGTGTACAACATTCTGCTTCCCACACACCAGAAGAGGGCACCAGATCTCATTACAGATGGTTGTGAGCCATCATGTGGTTGCTGGGAATTGAACTCAGGACCTCTGGAAGAGCAGTCAGTGCTCCTAACCTCTGAGCCATCTCTTGAGCCCCTACAAACACCTTTTAAATTAATATGACAGAATTATAACATGTCCTGTGATTAAAAGCTATGTCAAACTAGAACAACCTAATCTATGCAGGATGATAAAGATCACAGACACCCTAAAGGACTCCCCTACACTCCAGACATAATTTACCTACATTGTGGAGAAATACTCCAATTTCCTGTTGGTAGTCAGTCTGGAGCAACCCCCATCTTCACACTGTTATTCCTTTCTTAGACTCATGGCTTAATGGCCTCAGTGGTCAGGTGAAGTGTGAGCTTCTAGTTCAGTGGGATGCTTGTTGTGTCTCTGGTCTGGAGGGCTTCACCCTCTGGAACCGCAACTTATAGGCCAGTAGAGGTTAAAGTCAGATGATCAGGAAGCAAAAATGTTCCTAGTGGGCTGCAAGGGGTGATAGTAAGCGGAACTATTGCCTTTTCCAGTCCTTGATTCCTGGACCCATGGACCCTGGCTTCGGGAGAAACTATGCCATCTGTTGGATACTGATTCAAAGCATATACTACCTTCTGGAGAACCCTGCCCCAGCCCTGCAGGCTACCACCACCTAATTGGCGTAATAACTGTGTCTTTAAAGGGCCATTTCATCCTTCTACAAGACCAGCTTCTTGAGGATGGTGGGGACACAGTAAGAGCGGTGGATTCCGTGACCGTGGGCCCACTGTCACGTTTCTCTATCTGTGAAGTGAGTTCCTTGTTCAGAAGCAATACTGTGTGAAATGCCAGATGGTAGACAAGACATTTTTGTAAGTTCATTCTGTAAGTTTTGGCAGAAGCATCATGTGTAGAAAAGGCAAATCCATATCCACAGTAAGTATCTACTTTAGTAAGGACAAAGTGTTATCCCTTCCATGGAGGAAGTGATTCAATGTAGCTAACCTGCAACCAGGTCGCTAGCTGGTCACTCCAGAAAATCGTGCCGTATCTGGGGCTTGGTGTTTGTCTCACAAATCAGGATCCTCTGCTTGAACGGAGATCAGAAACTGAAATCGGCAACCGGAACAGAGAGGCTGGAAAAGAGGCTGAACTCATGCTCTACATCGGCATATATAGTTGAGTATTGTTCTTTTAAGGTCTGTGAAGAATTATGTTGGGATTTTGATGGGGATTGCACTGGATCTATAGATTGCTTTTGGTAGGTTGCCATTTTTATTATGTTGATCCTACCTATCCAAGACCATGGGAGATCTTTCCATATTCTGATGTCTTCTTCAATTTTATTCTTCAAAGAATTAAAGTTCTTGTTGAACAGGTCTTTCACTTCTTTGGTTAGTGTTACCGCAACCTATTTTGTTATTTGTGGCTATTATGAAGGGTAATATTTCTCTAATTTCTTTCTCACCTTCTTTATCATCTGTATATAGGAGGGCTAATGATTTTTCTGAGTTGGTCTTGTATCCTGCCATGTCACTAAATGTATTTATCAGCTGTAGGAGTTCCCGGGTCGAGCTTTTGGAGTCATTTATGCATACTGTCATATCATCTGAAAATAATGAAAGTTTAGCTTCTTCCTTTGCAAATTGAATTCCCTTGGTCTCCTTTTGTTGTCTTATTACTCTAGCCAGAACTTCTATGTTGAATAGATATGGAGAGAGTGGACAGCCTTGTCTTGTTGATTTTAGTGGAATTGCTTTGAGTTCCTCTCGATTTAATTTGATGGTGGCTGTTGGCTTGCTGTATATTGCTTTTATTATGTTTTGATATGTTCCTTGTATCCCTGATCTCTCCAAGATTGGGCTCTCAGGATCTTCTTTGATTTCTTGTATTCTGATTTTAATCTGGCAATGCAGTTATCAGATCCCACATAGATGTATCTCTCCTATTTTTAAGTTTTAAAAGATTTCCCAAAGGGCAAGAAAGAACTATCCAAAAGGGTCCTCAGGGTCTAGGATGTCACATTTATAACCAGACCACTTAAGATTCCTATTTTATTTTGAGGCAGGGTTTCTCTGTATAACACCCCTGGCTGTACTGGAACTCACATTGTAGACTAGACTGACAGAACCCATAGAGATCTGTCTGCCTCTCCCTCCCAAGTGCTAGGAATAAAGTCATGTGCCACCATCAAATAACAAGGTCCCTAAATTTTTATCCCTAAAGAGCAAGCAAGGAGATTCATAGCAGAAGAGTCAGGGTTTGGAGTGTAGCACAGGTGAAGGGCTCTTCTTTGCTAAGCACCAGGCCCTGAGTTTGGTTCTTAACAACACATACACACACAAGCTTCTTCTGAAGGGAGGGTGGTCGTAACTGACACAAAGCCGGAGGACTCATTGGGAAACTGACTCTCCTTTGACCTTCACTGGACTGAATTTTATATATAACATTTCTTTCAAGCCAGTTATGGTGGAACTCAGGATAAGACCAGAGAGGGATATACACTGAGACTCTGTCTTAAAAAAAAATGAAACAAAATAAAAAGAACAAAACTGAAATAAATCACCTTCAACAGAAAATGTAGCCAGCTACAGATATAGATGTTTCTGGGCTCTTAACCCTGGCCTTACCAAATCCTTCCTTCACGTAGTCTGGTCCCTTATCAGAGCTGTGTTCTGCAGTCATGACTGGGGGCAGACAATGGAGCCCTAGACTCTTAACCCTGAGCTCTCTTTCATCTGTGTTCTTTCCCTGGTCCCTTACATGGACTCCTGTCCTCATATTGCCATATCCAGGTCTTCAGACTGATCCCAGTGACCCACCTTGGGCAGCAATTTTATATTTTCATTCCAAACAGCTTGACTGATATCCCTTTTACTCACCTACCTTTCTCAACTTTGCTTCCACATACTTCTGACTCTACTATCCTGTCAGTAACTATCCTGAAATCTGTCCAGTAGCCTTTTATATCTGGTCTTTTCATCTTCAGCATGATGGTAGTTTAAATTCTGGTCCCCAATTCCTAGCTACTGTAAGTCTGGACAACTGTACCTGGGTGATCCTCTCACAGGGCTTTCCTGTGCTCTCTTTGTCTACTTGGTGATACAGGAGGTCTATGGTCATTTTTCCTGAATTACAGAATTTGTAGCTCCAAGGAGCAGGGGCATTAGTGCTACAATGATGCATTTCATGGCTTTCCCAGGGTGGGAGCCTGAAGAGAAAGACTCTGGTTGAAAACTATTCAGTCATTTTGTTTTATTAGCTTCTAGCTTTGGCTTTGCACAGCCATTTTGCCCACTGCTTGAAATTGGGGGTCTGACAAAATGCCCCTGGGAGTCCTCTTCCAGAGAGAGAGAGAGAGAGAGAGAGAGAGAGAGAGAGAGAGAGAGAGAGAGAGATTATGTTATGAGTAAGTATCCACAGGCAAACTGGAAAGTTCCAAAGCTGCTTTTGAGAATAGATGAATAGTGAGTATCTGTTTTCAGGTTTGTGTTTCCTTGCCAGTGTTAGACATTGTAAGGCCGGGAAGGAAAATTTCATTTCTATGTACTTCAGTAGGTCTTGAATACATACATAACTGGCTAAAAATAAAGAGAATTTAGTGGGCTCACTAAAGTCTCCTATATAGCTTTCAATGTATACATTGTCTACTCTATCCCAAGACATGCAGGTTTCCTAGGTTCAGACAGGAGTTCTTGGATCTACTTTTGAAGAGCCCCATGTGATTTTAAGGGTCATTCATGGCTGAGAACTATAAATACAACTGAATCTACTCTTTTGTCCACTCCGAGATGCAGACATGGAAAGTGATTTGCCCTTCATGACGCCGGATGGCACTAGTATTCTGAGGGCCTTACTCTCAGTATGGTGCCTTCTTTCTCGATTTTAAACATAAATGGATATGTGTTGTGAGAAAGAGAGCTGATGAGACATTAAACAAATAATCGGTATGAGACAAACGTTGTCAGGTTCAATAGCGACAATCATCATTAATTATAATAAAGCTCATTGTGTTCGGAAAGATAGACACTACTAATAATGGTGCAGATGTTTGAGGGAAAAACAGCCATACTCAGCTGGTAGCAAAGTGGAGATGACTCAGCCAGCCCTCTCACTTAGAGTGCCTGTAGACAGCATCTGCTTGAACAGACATCATCACAAAGAGCTACTTTTGTTTGTTTGAGGGAGGCTTGTGGAGGGGGCTGTCAGGCTCCAGGAATGTTGTTTTTCAGGTGAGGAAATGGAGGTTCAGGGAAGGGTGGTGAGTTTGTGTGCTGCAGCCAGTTAATACAAAAGCTCATCTCGAATCTACTTTTTGTTTTGACTCACTGTCAAATACTAGGTGAATACTGCTTATTTTTGATGTTCTGATTATATGTTCCTATATATTGTGGGTTAGACTAATGATGTCCTTAGAGTCCCCAAAGTATCTCTAACAGCACAACCCATGTTCTAAACTAAATCGCCCAATAATTTTTTAAGACTTTTCTGACCTTTGCCTCCAGAATTATTTTTCTAAAACTCAGTCCCCTTCAGTGCCTTGCTCAGCCTTGGAGCCTATGTTGTTCTGATGTCAGTTGCGGGTCTCATGTCAGCTTGTGAACCAGCTATGGCTAGTAGGAAGATGACTTGGAAGTGGGGATAAAAGGTGGCTCTAACAAAGTTTTCTTTTTCCAAGACAGGTAGAGGCACGTTCATATTCTTTTTTTGTTTTGGATGATGTCGTGTGACAACGTGGTACCTGAAGCCATTGTAGCCATCTGTCTTGTATTTCTAAAGGATATGGCTGAAGAATCATAAAGGAGCTGACCCACAGGCCAGACATCACTGCAAGCAGCCAGCTCTGGAGCTTTGGATGCTTATCCTATTGTTACATAAGACACAGGGGTCTTCACATATACAAAACATAACAAATAATTATAAGATAAACTTAGAGCCAGGTGGTGGTGGCGCACGCCTTTAATCCCAGCACTCGGGCGGCAGAGGCAGGCGGATCTCTGTGAGTTCGAGGCCAGCCTGGTCTACAAGAGCTAGTTCCAGGACAGGCACCAAAGCTACAGAGAAACCCTGTCTCGGAAAAAAAAAAAAAAAAAAAAAAAAAGATAAACTTAGAAATTCACATTTCCTTAGGTCTTGCATTACAAGCACTCTGATTGTATTCTTTGGTCAAACCCAATCTTAGAGGAACCAATAGCTCCTTATCTCCCCCAGCAATCCCAGGAATTAGGACTGATAATTAAGACTATCAGCCTTCCTTGCCCTCCTTGCTCCTGGTTCCTGCTGTGGTAAGCAGCTTCTCTTCAGCGGCTACCAATCACTCCATCTGATTCTATACCCTTCCAGGCAATAATGTTGCTTCTTACTCTGTTTTTTTCAATCTAGCAATGCAGATTCAACAGACTCTGGTGTCTCTGCAACAGAGACTTAGCTTCTAGAACATATTCTGATCCCTCATTCAACACCTTGGGTTGCTTGAGTTTCCATCAGGAACTCTCCCAATTTGCACTGACTTTTCATGGATGGAAATAGACATTACCACCCTTACCTCTGCCTATTCCTAGAGGGACCAACTGTATTACAACCCATCTAATTTATGTGCATGTGACAAAAGGAGACTTTCTCTTCTGTTTCCACTTGTCTTTCCCATCCTTGGAAAACTCTTATAGTGATTAATTCATGAATCCTCATCCATTCCCGCCCTTGAGTCTTCTTGCATTCCACCACTTGTAGAAGTCTGCAAAATCTGTACCAGCCATGTATACGTCACACTACCCTGCTTTGGGGTTGTGCACGTGTGTCTCCCTACTGCTCAGTAGACTCAAGGGACTAGTTTGTGAATCTTTTTATCCTTTCTGATAGTAGATGCGGGGTCCAGGGCAATCGTGTCAGCAACATTTTATGTTCCTGGTTGTGCTTTCTCAGAGCTTGCAGTAGGAAATAATAAATACATTATTATATATGTGTATAGCTGTACATATATGGGCTTGCACTTGCGTGTAGCCAGGGCAGCAGAACAAATACATCAACCAATGAGGAAAATGGATGTGCGGTGGAAACAGGATTTTCTAGTTCATTTTATCTTGGATGGTGAATAAAGCTCAATGACTGAAAGAAAAGGGGAAACCAAGAATTGGGGTGTTTGTAAAAGCCCAAAGCTAAAGGAATTTAGGCATGGATGTGCTCATCACATGGAGGAAGGCGTGAGGGTGACAGGAGTCTTATTTAGAAGTGACGAAAAAATGATGACCTTCATGTACCCCCAAATAAATAAACACAGTTATCAATGAGTAAATCTAGTAAATTCTAGATATTCTTTTTAATCTCCATTTCCTGAGTTGCCCCAGATAGGCGGGCTGGCTTTGACCAACATTGCTGTTTCTTAATATTTTTTACCGACTTAATCAGAACCATTGATTCCTAACCTAAAACATGATTTCACTTTCAACAGATAAAGAAAATAGTTTCTGCTCTCCATCCAGGCCCAAAGCAATTTTGGAAGCCACCCAAGCGCTACTCACGGCTCTAACATAGCCGAAAGCTTACCCCTGCAGGTGTCTATCTTGAATGATTTTTTCCTCTATTTTATTCTCTTTCGACTTTTTCTTTTTCATTTTTCATGACATATCTGTCTTCCTTGACACCCATCTTCCATCTCCTAATCTAGGTTTTTGTTCGCTTCTCTCTGTGATGGCAACGATGTTACAATAATACACGTGAGCCGGTGGGAAGCTGAGGTCCTTGGGGTGCAGGAAGGCAGTGAGGTAATGCAAGGAAGCCTTGGCCTTGAGTTTAAAAGGCCTGTGTTTTTGTCTTTCACTGGCTGGGTGACCCTGGGAAAATTACAATGTCTTGGCCCTTATCTCTAAGAAGGACTTGGTCAATTTGATCTCCAGGCCTTGATGGTCTATGGCATTCCTGAAACCTAGGTTTTTATAAGAAACGAGATTTGTACTTTTATTTGAACATATGGGTCTTTCATGATAATTAATACTGAATGTAGAAGTTATTTATGTATTGGCAGCTTTGTGGTTACCTGAGCTTTATAAATGAGGTCTGGGATTTGGGACCAGTATTTCCCAGGCTGTCATTAATCACACACTGGAAACTTTTCCAGACAGAAGCCAGTGAGAAGGAAACAGAGGACTACCAGAGCACCAGTCCTTGACTATGTGCAGTTTTCCTGTGGTTAAAGAAAGCCAAAACATGAGGTGTGCTCTATGAATAAAATTTGAAGTGTGCAGTATAGTCCCCTGCAGTCCCTTTAACTCTAGGTGTATTCTTGTCCAGATGATCCCTGGAAGGGTTTTATCCTGCGTAACTGAAGCTCAGGGCTCCCAACCTTTTCTCATAGTTCCTCATCAGATACCATTCTACTCTCTGCTCCTGTGAGTCTTGACTACTTCTGAGAAAATAGTAGAATCACACAGGCTTCCTCTCTGTCTTTCCCCCTTTCATACAAAAGGCAAAACTGCTGATTGTTCATAGCAGGAAAGAGAAAAGAACCCAGACCTGACTGCACAGGAGTTACATCAGGGTACTCACAGCAACCTAAAGTTGGACAGGTGGTTTCTATACATCTAGACTGGGTTATCTCTTTCGCAGGTCCCCAAGGGCAGGCCGTGACGGTCTGAATAAGAAAGTCCCCTCATATGTTCATGCACTTGCACATTTATTCCCCAGTTGGTGGCACTGTTTGGGGGAGATTATAGAACTTTTAGGACTTGGAGGCATGCTGGAGGAAATAGGCAACTGTGGCTTGCTTTGAGAATTCTTGACCTCACTCCACGTCTCGTTTGCTCTTTCTGCTTACTTTGAAGGGTTGAGATGTGATCTCTCAGCTTCTTTCCTGGTCAACTCCTGCTATGTCTCCCCACCATCATAGACTCTCCCTATGAAAGCAGAAGTACAAATAAACTCATTTTTCCTTAAGTTACCCTTGTCTGTGGTATTTTATTTTATTGTTTTTTTTTCAACATCACAATTTGAAATTTGTTTGAGATTACTACAGTGAGGACTGGTTGATAAAGCTACATCGTTTATAACTTCACCTTTTTCCATTTTTATTAAAATTAATAAAAAGAAAGGAATTGTGGAGGCTGAAAAATGCAAGCCCATTTCTACCTTGTCTGACTGGTCAGAGAGTTTGGAGATTTGACACGTCTTAACTCAGGAGGGGATTGCTTGGTTCTTTTGAAATTAAGATAGTTCATTCTAATAAGTCCATGCCCTCCTGACAGGTGGTCAGGATATGCAGATATACTTCTGCCCCTTTTGTAACTATGAGGTCACCTAGAGAAGGGAGGTCTTCACAATATGTGCCCTAGAACACCTTTGTGACCTAGACAACAGAATGCTAATGATTTGATGTCTCAGAGTGATACAGCCATTGACTGTGTGAGTTATCCTTTTTATTATGTTGATAAAGTCTTTTGTTACCTTCTCTCTCCCCCACCCCCATCTATGTTGGGTATAAAAGCTGTGGAAAAATAAACCTGGGTGAGTTTCAGGATTTCAATCACTGGAATGCCCTCCCTATACTTTCTGTTTTCTGTGTTATTATTTTTATGCTTCTTTATATTGTTTACTTTATTTCTTCAATTCATACACCTCTTCCCTGGCAAGAGGGGATTTTGTTGAGTTGACAATACATAGTATACATACACACAGTACGTATAACTGCTTATAAACACACACACACACATATACATAAAATTTATTGATGGAAAAAAACAGTGTTTTTTTTATCAATTATAAAATTTGAATCCTAAGCAACAACCAAAATTTAAAGAACCTCACAGAAGCCACAGTGATATTAACAACCTCAACAGACATAAAAGACTTTTATGGTTAGAATGGGAATGATCTAAATGAATGTGTGTGTACACACACATGTGCACACATGCATGTGTTTGTATGTAATGAAGCATGTCAATGTTAAATGATTCATACGGATTTGGAAACCATTGTTTTGAATGAACAAATCATAGTCTTACAACATCACGTGTGCATAAAGGATCCTTTTAAAGCTCACAATAGTTCAGTGGATATTGATATAACAATTGTGAAAATTTAGTGACTTGGATGTCGGATTCAACATCAGCAGCAATCTTTAAAGATATGTCCCTTCTCTCTCTTTTGCTTTCTGATTTGCTCAATGGGAAATCCATGTGATGTCATAATGAGAAGGTGTCTTGTGACCCACGAGACAGAAAGAGCCTTTACCAGAGACCAGCCATGCTGGTAGCTTGACCGTGCATCTTCAGCCACTTTGAGCATGACAGAACACATTGTTGTGAGTTGGGGATGGAGCTCAGTGGCTGAGTACTTGCCTAGTATGGATGAGGTTCCGGGTTTAGCCCCCAGTACCACACAGAGACACACAAAAGTTGTCCATGATTTAAGAGCCACATGTCCCAAAGAATATATTTGGTATGAAGTTTTAGTGTAGTATTGGAGGAGAATATCCACAATTATTCGGCGGCGGGGAGGGGAGACCCACTAAAATATCCTATCTATGTGATGTTGGAGTTTCTCTTCCATGATTAAAACTGAATTTGTTTTGTGCTTTTATAGAGAATTTAAATTGTTTAACACTTAAGTTTTGGTTGCATGTATATGTATGTGTGGGAGTGTGCATGCACCATACTGCAGGTGTGAGCATCAGAGAGTGACTCTCCTAAGTCAACTTTCTATATCTACCATGTTTGTTCTTGGGAACTCAAGCCATCAGTCACCGGGTGGTGGTGGTGCACGCCTTTAATCCCAGCACTCGGGAGGCAGAGTCAGACAGATTTTTGTCAGTTTGAGGCCAGCCTGGTCTACAAGAGCTAGTTCCAGGACAGGCTCCAAAGCTACAGAGAAAGCCTGTCTCGAAAAACCAAAAAAGAAAAAAAAGCCATCAGTCTTAGAGGCAATTGCCTTTACCCACTTAACCACTTCACTAGCCCCTTATACGGAAAATTTCAACTAGAGCACTTTAGTTCCAATTGAAGGATAAACAAAACATTAGAGATCTTGAAAAATAATCATCCAGATTGCCAAAAGAGACAGGGTTTTTCTGTTTAACAATCCTGGCTGTTCTGAAACTCACTTTGTCGACCAGGTTGGCCTCGAACTCACAGAGATCTGCCTACTTTTGCCTCCCAAGTTCTGGGATCAAAAGCATGTACCACCACCCCCTGGTCAAGTATATAATTCTTAAAAACTCAGTGTTGAATATGTAGAAAATAGGCAGGAATAGAAGTCAATGCAACCTTTATTGTTTTGGTGAGCAATATCTAATTCTGTGCTATTTTCAAAATGTAAAATTCTTGTTGCTTTTTGATTCTAAAGCATGCTAAAGTGATTAACTGTTATTTGCACTGGCAAAAGACAGGAAACAATCTAAATGTCCATCAGTGTGTTGTTGGTTGATTTGAAAGGACACATTCATAATTCGGAGGGCTCTTAAAATTTAGATTTGAATATGTTATAGATGATCTTAAAAATACTTTGCTAAAATACAAAAGTAATACCTGTGGCTGTATAAAGAGCACTCAGATTCAGTGACTTCAAATTATGGCACTCATTAATTTTTCCTCACACAGATGCAAGATGTAAGAACTTGGCAGGGACAGCTTGTATCTGTCACACCTGAGTCACCTAGGATTACCTCAAGCCTGAAGGTGACCGGATGTCTGGAGCTGGACACATCTGAAGGCTTTTCACCTCATGTTTGGCAGCTGATGTTGACTTTTGGTTTGGATATGTTCTCTTTATATGGCTGTTTGGCTTCCTCATGGCATGGTGGCAGGGTTCCAAGAACAAGTATCTCAAAATGCAGGCAGTAAACCTTCCAGTTTCCTAAGTCCTGGCTAAGTAGTTGGTGTAGCACCATTTCTACCATATTGAGTTTGGACTTGAGTTAATAGTGAACAGCGCATATCTAAGGGAAGATTGTTTAGACTATACATCTTGTTAGGATGAGTGTCAAAGAATTAAGGGTGAACATTTAAAAACTTTCATGATCTCATTTGTGTAACCTTATAAAGGCACACATATGCAATGTGGAGATATGTGCAAGATAAATTTTAGTTTTATTTTTTTTTAAAGAAATAACATATAATCTGTTAAAAGGACTACATTTGGAGAGAGGAGACTTGGTGGAGTGAGGGAGAAAGGGTTTGACTTTCGGTTTATAGCTTTCTCTTTTATGTATATATACAGATGCAGTCACCAGGAAATGTGTGACAAACCTTATTTTCAATTCTTTCAACTCACTATGTAATTAAGAAAGACTCAGGCTTGGAATTGGGCCAGTTCTTCTTAAAGGGGAAGATTTTGAATGGATGGCTCTTCTAATTGTCAAGCCAAAGCTCGGGCTGGGCTCTTGAAGTTAAACCCAAACACAGGCAGTAGCAATCACTTTCTCACTAACTAGCACACTGTCTGCTATTGAAGTCTGCTGAATAAAGGATTATAAAAATCTCCTCGCTAGTCAGGTCCTATCCTGTGACCCCTTCACCTCCGATCACAGATTTGGTCAAAGGGAAACTTGATTTCCTTACTCTCTTACTCCCTCATAGCTTTCCTCCTTACAAAAAAGGAAGAATTCTAACAGTGGTACCATGTGCCAACATTATATTGTCTGCTTGTATAAAGGAACCCGTGTGACTCTCTCAATAATCCTGTGATAGAAGCACTGTTTTTGTTTAGTGCCCTCATCTTACCTGAGGAGAATGACTCTCAGGGAATTATGATTTATCTCAGCTAACAAGAGGAAAATCTTGGACGAGGCAATCTGACACCAGAGACCACACTGTTAACCCTTTTATTATGCTTCCTCCAAACTTCCTTGCACTGTCTACAAGGAACTCTGTTGTAAACCACAGACATCCCAGGCAACAAGACCCAGAGATAAAGAGGAGTGTGGTGTGCCTGAGGGACAGTCATGAAGCACTATGTCTGAATGAAGTCACCAGAATGGGGCAGTGTTATTTTATTATAGAGAAGTAAGTGCACAGGGAGATGCATTAGGCAGAGCCTTGTGGACCAACCAGAGAATTTGGAATAAATTTATGTTGGGTAGGGAGCTTTCAGAGGGCTAGAGGAGAAAGGTGTTTAGATTTGTTGAATATTTAAAAATAATTCTTGTATCATTGAGTGAAGGATGGAGACACAGAAGAACCAGGGACCAATCAGGAGTTCCTGAAGAAGTCTTGTGACCTCTGCATTCCTTAGTGGAATGTTGTAATAGGAGCGGCGGGGCTGCGTCCCCGGCACCCGGCCGCCCGCATGTCTAGCTTATGCCCCGAAATAATTACACGGAATCTGTATTCTTTTGAACACTGCCTAGCCCATTAGTTCCAGCCTCTTATTGGCTAGCTCTTACATATTGATCTAACCCATTTCTAATATTCTGTGTAGCACCATGAGCTGGCTTACCAGGAAAGATCTTAACCTGCGTCTCTCTGGAGTGAGAGAATCATGGCGACTCACTGACTCGGCTTCTTTCTCCCAGCATTCTGTTCTGTTTACTCCACCCACCTAAGGGTTGGCCTATCAAATGGGCCTAGGCAGTTTCTTTATTTTTAACCAATGACCTTCCTCCATCAGTGGAATGTGCTGGACTTTCTTGTCCTTTGTCCCTTTGCCATTTCTCTTGCTGTTTCTCCAGTGGACAACTGTTATCTTCCAAGACTCAGTCATGGTCTCCTGACTGAGGACTTTTCTTACATGTTACCTCTTTTGTCTCAACCTGGGTCTCATCTTGATTTTTCTACTACTGTGGTATAACAGCAGCAACAACAACAACAATAACTTCTTTGTCTTTGGCACAGAGCTCCTAAAATCCTTGGAATTTCCTAAATGATGGTATTTATTTGTTTGTTTTATGCCTTTTAAAAAATTTCTTATAATGAGTCCCTTTTCATTACACCTTGGTTTATGCTAATGAAGTAACTTAGGATAGGGACCCAGGTAATCTCAGGATGGGGCTAGTCACCAAGAAGATCAGGTGATTAGAAGACTGAATTTTTTTTAGACACACACACACACATGTACTCAGGATCTCTTGGAAGAAGATGTGGGTGGCTGAGAATTAAGCTCCAGAAAACACCTGAACAATCCAGATGTGTGTGACACAGGAAGTTCTGGAGGGTGTGCTTCTGGAGAGGACAGGGAGGTTCAGATATATCTCTTCTATTTGGTCCTCTCTGAGTTGTAGCCTTGAAAACAAGTTAGTTCAGATGAGTAAGGTACTAACTGGCTACCTAAGTCAACTCTGGCAAATTATTGAACCCAATGAAGCAGGGAACCTATAACTTTATAGCTAAATGTAGGTGACCCGGAAATCTGTGTGTAACTGGCACCTGAGGTAGAAGCAGCCTTGTAGGACTGAGTCCTTAAGTATGTGGTGTCTGATGCTTTCTACAGCTAGAAGTACTACATTTGAGTTGAACTGTGGGATACCTATTGACGTCTTTGAATTTGTCCTCAGTGTGGGAATTTCTTCTAATTAATTGCTGTCTGTTAAAAGTTTCACTGAATGAAAACCATTTCAACCATCATTTTTTTTGTTTCTGCTATCCTTTTAGTAGTTATGAATTCCTGCAAAGAACAACAATGACAACAAAAATGACCACGACACCCTCACTTTTGTGTGCTCCTGGAATTAATTGTCTAGTACATTGAATATATTAAACTTTTTCCAGAAGCAGCAAGAGCTAACTAGTATCTGGAGTGTATTTGAGCCTTTGGAATGGTGTTGACAATTGAAATGTCACAACTTGCTCTTTTAAGAGCTAATGCTCTAGAGATGTGAGGATTAGCAACTTTATGATTCTCCTTGTCTCTAAGGAATATTTTGATTCATACTGTAGCATACATTTGCCTTGCTTGTGTACATATTCTAGACAGCTGTCACTCTTTTCATAGCCCAGCAGCTGGTTTGATGTGAGTACAGTTTCCTTTATTGGATCTGGGTGGAGAGCAAAGAGGGACTCCATTAACTCTGTGTAGTGGGAGGCTGCTGATTTGTTCCCGGCTGCTCAGCCCTGAAATAACCACACAGAAACTGTATTAATTAAATCACTGCTTGGCCCATTAGCTCTAGCTTCTTATTGGCTAACTCTTACATCTTAATTTAACACATTTCTATTATTTTATATTCACCACGAGGCTTGTAGCCTACCGGCAAAGTTCCAGTGCGTCAGTCTCTGGCGGTGTTTACATGACATTATCTTCTTGACTCCGCCTTCTTTTTCCCAGCATTCAGTTTAGTTTCCCCACCTAGCTCTACTCTACCCTATTATAGGCTAAGGCAGATTCTTTATTCATTAACCAATGGCAAGAAAACATATTCACAGCATACATCATCTTCCACATCAACTTTGTGGCTTTTCTCAAAGTCAAAACCATTTTGTGTGTGTGTTTGTGTGTGTGTGTATGTATGTATGTATGTATGTACACATGTGTGTCCTTGGTCAGTTGTCACAACCATTCTCTGTGTGTGTGAGCCCTTGGGCAGCTGTCTGCTCTTCTGGGGCCAGGGCAGAGGCCTGAGCTACTGTCTGTTTGCTATAATTCTGGGCTGGAGGCCAAGCTTTTTTCACAGCTTGATGAGTGGCTTAGGCAAATTGGGCCTGTTCGATAATTGTCAGGCTCTTTGAGTCAGAGACTTGTAGCCTGTGGCAGCTAGGATGGGGAACTCCTATGTAGCCTGGTTCCTAGTGGGTGTTACAATGAAATCCAGTCTTTAACAAGGTTTGCCAGATTCAGAAATAAACCAGTCATATGATGTGTCCCATAAGCTAGAGGAGGTCTCTTTCTTGTGTGTCATAAGTGTTACTTCAATGTATGTCAAGATTTCTGATGATCTTTAAGTTCCACCCCTGAGCCCTGCTTGGCTGTTATTGCTGTCATAGACATTGTACTCACATGGATTTGAAATATCCACACAAGGTGTGTGTTGGAGCCGCTAAAGTGTCCCTTTCCACAAAGGTATTAGGCATGGGATTGCCTGAGTCACTCTCTCTTTTTAAAAATATATCTATTAATATGCTGTTTAAGTGTCTTGCCTGCACGTGTATCTGTGCCCTGCATGCGTGTCTATGCCCTTCATGGATGTTTATGCCCTGCATATATGCAGTGCTGGCGGCAGAAGTCAGAAGAGTTACCTGATTCTTACACATCTCTATGTAGGCATGGAGAGCTAGCATTTTTTTTTTTATGAGAGCAAAATATACCTAACACAAAGCATATCATCCTCCCACTCTGATGTGTATGTAGCAGTAAGCACATTTACACGGCTACAAACCATCCCCACCTTTCACCTCCAGAGTGCTCACCTCCCAAAAATGAAACTCTAAGCTCATGAAACAGAAACTCTCCATTCTCCTCACTTCCAGCCCCAGGCAGTTCCCATTCTCTTGATACTTTCCTTTTCTGTGAATTGAGTATCCAGGTACTTCATACAAAAAGAGTTTTACTACATTTTTCTTCTGTGTCTGGTTTACTTATTTATTTAAAATCAGTGCAATCATCTTAGCAACCATGTTAGCATTCTTACCATTATTTTAAGTTTTGAGACAGAGTCTGAGTGTGTAACCCATGCTGGCTTTGAACTGGAGATTCTCCCATCTCAGCCTCCCAGTGTGCCACCATGCCCAGTTTTCTAGACTGGTGCACAACTCATTTTGCTAAGAGGAATCTTTTATCACATCTTTTGCGCTGCTTTATAACTCATGGACTAGGTTTAAGTGATGTCAGAGTCTGAGGAGCTTACTAGCTACCACTGCTTCCTTAGATTCTTTTACATGGAATCTAATTACCCTAGACACATTTACATACCTTGTACCAAAATCTCTAGGGGGCAGAAAGATTGAAAGAGCCAGAAGACAAAAGATTTTGCTGTAGGAGTACATCTCCCAGTGACGTCAGAAGGTACACCCATAAAGTCTTGCCAAGATGATGACTGCTTAGGCATGAGCTGAGCAAAGACAATAACAGCAGACAGTTTAACACCGACAGGTCTCAACCCTATCAAGAGCTACAGGCAAGCAAGGATTGTTGAGAGCTGTAGAAATAGTCTTTCTCAGGGGAGACTATACCCATTAGTTATCTAATAAATACCAAATGGCCGTTCCTGGAGACATCTGTGAGTAACTTTATACAGGTTGGGCAGGTTATATTTAGGAATATATGTATATCATATATGCATGTAATAACAATTAGTTTAAAAAGAGGTCATGAATTTGAAAGAGAGCAAGGATGGATATATGGGAAGGTTAGGACGGAGGAAAGTGAAGGGAGAAATGTTTTAATTGTATTAAATCTCAGAAATAAAAGCTATATTGAGATTAAAAAAGTAAATCCCCTTACTGACATAGTGGCATAGTCAGAGTGAAAACCCTCTTGATCCAGGTCAAATGGTGAGGGTAATGAGGAAGAGACCTGGGGCAGGAAGCTCTGAAGGGCTCAGGTTGTTCCAGAATCTTAGACACAGCCCTGGGTGTATGTTTCTGAACTGAGAGTTCAAGTCTGTTTATCAGATTCTTAGGAAGTTGGCCATCTCTATTATAAAGTTACACCGTGTTTAAAAGAGAAATCTTTTGTTTCTATTTTGTTTTGGGGTAGAAACAGAATGAGACAGAAAAAAGAAAAATGGAGAGAGAAGAAACAGAAGAAATAGAAAGAGGGAGAATAGCAGCACAATGGAATGCTCTCTCTTCCATGTGGTTCCAAGCTTTCAGACCCTCAGTGTGAGCATACAGCCTGGAGTGATAACACCAGGAGACTAGAAAGGAACCATCGGTGTGTGTGTGTGTGTGTGTGTGACAGAGAGAGAGTGTGTGTGTGAGAGAGAGTGAGTGTGTGAGAGTGTGTGAGAGAGTGTGTGTGAGTGTGAGTGTGTGTGTGAGAGTGTGAGTGTGTGTGAGAGTGTGTGAGTGTGTGTAAGTGTGTGTGTGAGAGTGAGTGTGTGAGTGTGTGTGACAGAGAGAGAGTGTGTGTGTGTGAGAGAGTGAGTGAGTGTGTGAGAGAGTGAGTGAGTGTATGAGTGTGTGTGAGTAAGTGTGTGTGAGAGTGTGAGTGTGTGTGAGAGAGTGAGTGTGTGAGTGTGTGAGTAAGTGTGTGTGTGAGAGTGTGAGTGTGTGTGTGAGAGAGTGTGTGAGTGTGTGTGAGTGTGTGTGAGAGTGTGTGTGAGTGTGTGTACGAGAGTGTGAGTGTGTGAGAGAGTGAGTGAGTGTGTGAGTGTGTGTGAGTGTGTGTGGTGACAGGTGAATAGCAGAATACAGGTGACATGAACTGGGAAATGGGAAAATGAGGAATCTGGGGAGGGAGGAAAAAGAAATACAGAAGGAGGGGGACCAAATAAAACCTCAAGCAAACATATAACTTTATATTTAGCTAAAATTATATAGAGTACACATAATATATATGAAAGGAAGTTATGCCACCTAGGCTGACAATGCTGCTCATAAAGACTGTAGACTAACACAAATCCCACTGTCAGGCATGAGAAATATCCTTTAGAATAAATGATTGGTCAGGGTGGTTCAAGTGACTTCCAAAATAATATAGACTATTGAAAAATTATTTGTTTTAGATTTCTTATATAATCACATTTCCTTTTCCCTTTCTTTCCTCCAAACCCTCCCATTTACATTCTTGCTTTTTTCAAAATCATGTCCTCTTTTTTCATTAATTGTGTTACATACATACATGCATATACATGCCTATTCCTACATACATAACCACAACCTTCTCAGTCTGTACAATACTGCTCATATGTATGTTTTCAGGGTGGTCCATTTGGTACTGGATAATCGATTGGTGTGCTCTTCCCTGGGAAAGACTATTTCTTCCACTCTCAACATTTCTTAGTTGCCTGTAATTTTTTGTGTAAGGCTGAAGCCTGGTAGGCTTTCCACTGCTCACTGTGTTGTCCTTGTTCAGTTAATGTTTGGGTGGTCATATTGATAAGATTTTATTGGTATAGTTTCCAATATTTCTAGGAGACACGAGCTAACTCCTGATCCTCTGGCTCTTAAAATCCTTTATGCCCCTCTTCCTAAGTGTTCCCTGAGCCTTAGGTGTAGGAGCTGTATTGTAGATATAGCCTTGGGAGTGAGATCCTTAACTCAGCATCTTTATTGGCTTTGGTTTTCTGTATTACAAAGAGAAGTTTTTTGATGAGTGGTGTGGACTACACTTACCTATGGGTATAAGGACAAATATTTAGGATGCAGTTAGTAATTACGTTGGCTTAGTAAAGTGATGGTGTTAGTTTTCCTCCAAAATCTATGACTTCATTAGCCTTGGGTAATGATAGTTGGCTACGTTTCTGATACCATGCATGATTTCCCTCTAGCTGAGAAGGTCTAAAGTCCAACTAGAGAACTATTGGTTACTGTCATGGTGCCTGCCACTCCTGCACCCTTAGAATTGCTATGACGTGCTGGTCATTTTGGTGGTTTATAGGAATCATAACTGGATTGGGATGTTGACTGCTTTCCCCTTTGGAAACTTGCATCATGTGTTCTGGTTCCATGAAAACTAGTCCAGTGAGGAGACTTTCAGGTTATTTTCAGCATAGGGGGCCTCTTTGTTCTGAGCCTGAAGTTTATAGTGTCTTCAGCAACAGAGATTTATCTTCTACCAGAGTAAGGGGCCGGGGCTGGGGAGAGGAAAACCAGTGGAAATAGCTATAGGCTGTAGTATTTTGGGAGTCTTTGGGACAATCCTTACCAACAACTCAAAAGAGGACTTTTCATGCTTGGTTTTAAGGTTTTTGTTAGATGGTCTTTGGCTCTTAGAGGGAGCAGAGTCAGTTCAGGTGGGAAAATTTTATTTTCTACCTCTCTGTTTGTATTCATACACTGACTTACGTGTTTTCTAGGCATTTTAGGTAAATAGTTAAAAGTATGATTCCTTCTAACTTTTTCAAACACTCTTACTGTTATTTTACCCTTGTCCCTCTTTTTCTGATTTATCTCTCTCCTCCTCCATAATGAGAGTCCCCTACTCTTCCATTCTTCCTCTCGGATCACTTGTCCCTTGCTAGTCCCACTTCTAGTGCTCCCTGCACCCTGCCAATGGCACCTTTTTACTTTCCTGATTTCTACACTTATTCCAGGATGTGTAGTCACATCTCAAGGTTCAGAGATAGAAGCCTCCGATGAGAGAGAACATTCAACATTTGTCTTTCTGGGTCTGGCTTACCTCACTCAACATAGTCTTTTCTAGTTCCATCCATTTCCCAGGCTAGACCCAGGAGAAGGATGTGTAGGATCTGAATATAGCCCACCGATGTAGCCCTTGCTTGCTTTTCAATAGGATAGTTCCTTATTCTACTGAATACTGAAGACATGGCACCCTTAGGACAAAGGACTCAAGTTAGTTGAGCTGGATTTGACCTGAAAGTCTCCTTCCTGCTGTCAAGCTTCCATGATCCCAGAAAACACTATGCACGATGCTAAGGGAGGGAAGCAGTTAACAGTTCTACTCAGCTGCGACTTGTATGAACCACAACAATGATCAGCCCAGCAAGATGTCAGGAAATGTGCCACAAACGGCATTCTGTCTTGGTGGGAACCAAGAGCTGTCTAGTAGATTTAAAACCTACTCAACAGGGAAGAAATCATATCTCATACTAGAAACCTAGCCAATTTCCTGGAACAAGTGGCATACCCATTCATAACCATCCTCTTGCTGAGTGGGCATATGGCAGAAAAGGAGTAAACCGGATCTCTCATTTCTTCTTATAATGACATTAATTGATCATGAGAGCTCTGGCTTCATCAATTCTCCCCTGACAACTCTGCTTCCAGGGTTTCAATACAGGGTTGGGATTAGGGTTTCAATCTAGATATTTAAGGGGATTCAGTCCATTGTGAACATTTTGCTCTTAGCCAAACAAGACTCAGCAGTTCCTGAATACACTTGGTCCTATCTCCAGAACTTTCTGTAGCCTTCACTCCTTCCTGGATGGACTGTCACTCCTCATCTTCTTTGGCTTTGAAGTCAACTCCTCCATGAATTACTCTGAACATTTCCATCTTGTTCCTATGGCTTTACTTGAGTTATAAGGTTTATAAAACAAAATGCTGCTTTGCCAAATTTGTTATTTGAAGTTGTGGTCTTCTCTGCTCCTTTGCTGTTTTCTTGAAGATAAGAGCCACATTTTCTTTTAAAATCTTGATGTGTCTAACATCACGGGATCAGGGCTTGGTTGCTCAAAGATTCATTTTGGAAAGTGTCTGCTTACTTTCAGAGATTCACAGGGGTGTGGCCCACTTGTATTTTCTGACTCAGTCTTCTAGTGTCTGGGAGTACAGGGTAGGGGCAGCTGGGTCACAAGGCACACTGCATTTATAACCATACCCATATCTAAACTTGCATCTTTATATGTACTTGTAGACAACCTCTAACATGAAGCCTTAACAAGACATTGACACATCTCACTTCCAAGGGTACCAATACAGTAATTTTTATTTGTGTTTTGAATATTTAAATCTTTCAATTTTTAAACCATAAAATGTATCCTTCTGATGTAACGAAATCAATGAGCTGCAGGTATTTCTGTTCTCATTTCTTCTTCTCCCCATGAAACCATCACAACTCCTGTTTCTAGGGCCAAGTGGCTCACAGCAAGTGTCTGGGGAAGGAGTCATTCATTCTGCCTGCATTTCCTAGGAATGTCAAGAGTAAGCGGCCTTGGGGAAGGAGACTCGTGTGTGAAGGACTGCATGAGTGAGGATGGTGAACCGGCCTTGTAATGGTTTGTTAGTTACGCTTCCCATTGTTCCAGCAACAAAAATAGACCAGATAAAATTAGCTTTAAAAAAGAGACAGTTTACTTTGGCTTCCATTTTGAGGGCATAATCCATCATGATATGGCAGGCACCACAGTAAGATCCCTAGACAAGCTGCCACATTGCCTTTGTTGTTAGGAAAAGAGGACATTGAATGCTGGTGCTCATTCTGCTTTCTCCATTTCATTCAGGCTGGGAACCCCAGCCAAAGAAATGGTACCATCCACATTCCAGACGAGTCTTATGTCCTGGGTTAAACCCTTCTGGAAATACCCTTAGAGACACATGCAGAGATAAGTTGATGGTTAAGATCAAGTATCACAGACTGTGAGTAACTTCAGGTGTCCCTGAGTGCAGAGTGTCCACCAAACTCATGGGGAGGAAGCTCAGCAGTCTCTCACTTCCGGGCTGCTCTCTGGATATGAGCCCCCACCCAGCCTTTAACCCTTTCGGGTAGAAGGTCTTATCTTCACAAAAGAGATTTGAGGTTTATGAAGAGAAGGCACACGTGTTAGGAAAGTCCTGCGAATTTCCCGCGGCAGAGCAGAGCAGTGTTCAGTAGAGCCTGCTGGCAAGAATTGCCGGCTTTGCGTGATACCGGGGAGCAGCCCCCAGGTTCTCCATTTGGCATGAGGGTTATTTTGATCTGAAGGCAACTGAGAAAAAGCAGATACAAGAAAATCTCTGTCTCTCACTTCCATTTCCCTAAAAGAAGGACATAAAATTACACAGACATCCCTCTTCTCTTTCTTATTAGGTAGCATAGAAATTAACAATGCTCAACCCACGTCCACCCAGAGACGGTTCAGCACAGAGAAGCCTACAAAACACTCCTTACTGATGAGTTGTTATCTTCCACCAGCTGCCCCGTAATTTGCCTCTCAACTTGCTGTAAAGAATGTGTCCATGTGTAAGATTTGCTGTGTTTTAGGTCTTGAATGTCCTTCAAAGCCCATGTGTTAAAAGCTTAGTCAGCGAGTGTTAGCTTTGTTGGGAGATGAGCCTTATGTGGGACCTCGCTGGAGAAAATTAGGTCACCGGGAACCATTCTTTTGAGGAGGACCTTGCAGGTTCCATCCCTCACCCTCTCTCTCCTTATTTCCTGGTCACTACGAGGTGGGTATATTTCCTCTACCATGAGTTTTCTTCATGCAGTAATGTGCTGTGCACAGGCTCAAGGCAACACGGAGTGACCATAGACTGAGGTCTTGGAAACTGTGAACCAAAACAAATACTTGGCCTTTAAATAGATTACCTTAGTATTTTGATTAATGAAAAGCTCATTAATACAGAATTTTTGTCAGGATAAAAAGAAACAAACATATGTAATACGCCACTAAATGGATACATTCGAAAAAATATTCCTTTTAGCTCCTTCTGTCTTTAAAGTTAGTCTACTTATAGAATGTTACTTTTCAAATGTGAATGAAAAAAAATTAAAAAAGAAAGGAAAGGGCATGACTGCTTCTCGGTTTGGTGGAAGAGAAAATTTATCATCGATGAAAGGGAGAATGTAGGTAGAGGCATGGCCAGAGACATCTGGGAGAGCCCAGAGTGGACATGACCCAGCTTAGCTGAGCCGTGTGAGGAGAGGGGGACCAGGTACAGCAGCCAGGAGGCCAAAGGTACAAAAGGGGTGGGTGAGCATAATATCTGGGCTACACAAGGAAGAGCCTCTGGGGGAAGGAAAGCCCAGCCTCTGAGCAGGGAGAGTTCAGGGTAGAGGGCGGGGCATGCCAGCCACACCACACCCTGTAACAGATTGGGACAGAGGGATGCTGGGAGAAACGGGTGGCTAGGTCTACTTTGATATGTTAAATAGGCACCTCAGCTGTTTGTCCTGGGTTTGAAATTTAACAAGATGCATGCTAATTTTCCTACTGAGATCTGCTGTGAGTGTTTAATGCAGAGACACCGCTGACATTCCCTCTCCCGGTAGCTCACAGGGAAACTGTCTCAGGATCCTTGGACCATGGCGCTGAGTGAATCCTCTCTGGTGACTGTGTCTGAGGTGCTGTTGCCATTTTTACGTTGCTTGTGTTCTTGACAGCCACAGAAAAGGGACTAGGAAAGTGATAGATTGGTTTATGGTGGTGTATCATTAAAGGAAGAAAGCCTTCAATTTCTGGGCCCGGATGGCTTTTTCTAGGTTTCTAAGTGTGTGAACCTGAGAAGGAGAAGGCGAGAGTCAATCTCGACTCCCTCCTAAGAGGGTCGGGGACCCTGGAGCTCTCTTCCATCTCCTCTGTATCAGCAAAGATGCTTTCTGGTGCTGTGAGTAATAGGAAACGCAACTAGAAGTGACAGGACCTAAAGACATTCATTGTTTTATTTAGAGGTATGAGGAGGTAGGTAGTTTCAGATTTGGTGCAGTGGCTCCACCGTATCGTTAGGATCCAAGGACAGCCCATTTGCCCGTTCTTTCCTCCTCTGTATTTTAACAATCTTCCTTTATAATCACGAGTGCACACAGCATGATCTGGGATATTGTTACAGCTTGGGTATGCGATGCCCCCTACAGGCTCGTGTGTTCCTTGGTCCCCAGAGGGGGATGCTATTTTGGGTGGTGGTGGGAACCTCAGGAGGTGAGGCCTCATTGGAAGAAGCCGGTTATTGGAGGCATGCCCCGGAGAGATGGGCTTTGTCTCCCGCCTCTTCGTTGGGTTCTCTCAGCTTCTTTACCCTCATGAAGTGTCACGGCCTCTGTCACATGCCCCAGTCCTGTGGTGTTCTGTCTTACTCCAGGCCCAAAGTAATGGACACAATGTACCACGGGCTCTGAACTGAGCCAAAAATCTTTCCTCCTGTAAGTGTTTTTTTTTTTTTTTTTCTAATAACAACAATGTTCTAACTGGTCCAGGTACCAGTTGTTCACATTTCTCCATCAAGCAACAATGCCGGGTTCAGACTGCTCCTTATTCCATATAGGCAGCGACTAGGTTATGCCACAGACTGGCTCAGGGGAGCCACTCAGACTGTGGGAGAAGCAGGGTCTTGGTAACAGGAAGGCACAAGTTCGGCGAATGACAGACAGACAGAACACACAAGAGAGTGGTTGGAATCTGCTGCGATTTTACTGAATTCATGTTTTCATTATATAGTATTCAAACAAAGAACAAGTCAGAAGGTCATGTGTCATTGGTTGGCACTGTATGAAAGCTTCTTTTAGTCACATCGGCAATATTTAAGAAAAGCATATTATCAGGGACAGGTGTTAGACATAAAACATCCTTAGAAGAGGAAATCTTGTCCTTGGGAACGTAAACCTCAGGCAAGTGGTTTCATCTTATGAATAGAAAGTTTCTGTCTCATTATCGCTATCATGGCCCTTCCTCTTCCTAACCCTTTATTGCATCTAGTGACCAAATATGCCTAATCAGTTCTCTGCACCTGCTGAAATATACTTTTTAGTACCTTCTTATGCAGCAGACACTATGGGGGTTGGGATCTAGCAAGCCTATCCATAAAGTTCAAAGTATAATATAACAGTCTTTGTCCATCAATATTAACCCATCTATTCCCTTGCTCATCATACATCCCGTGTATGACAAGGTTCTGCTGTAGTCTTATACATTCCCATACTGTGCTTCCCTATCCCAGAGCTGTTCCTGAAGAGATTATCCTTGTATTGTAGATATGAAGAATTCATTATTATAAAAGAGATTGCAAAGCCCATATCCCGCATAGCCAGCTAATCGAGAAACCCATCTATGCCCCAAGGGTGGCCAATACTGGGCTGTCTGCCATTGACCTCCAGGAAGCCTAGTCCCATAGGACATGTAGCTCCCGTCCAGCATAATGACATATGTCATGTCACACAGACGACACTGGAGTTAGTGTGGCAAGGTTATATGTTCATTCCCAAGGGAAGGGAAGGCAGGACAGTGGGAGTTGTCACTTTCACTTCCATAGTGGATGATGGGCTCTTCTGCGAGGATGAAGTATCAAAGAAGCATGGGATGTGTGTTTTTTAGGCAGCCGTGAGTTCTGCCATATTTCCTGGGTGTCTGGTTCTCCAAACACCAGGCCAGTGCCCCTTAGAGCATTGTCTTCACGTTCAGTAACTGCTGCTGATCTTACTTTGTCTCTATGCTGGAAGTTATTGTTGGAATACGGAGGCTCCTGGTCATAACTCATGGCGGTCCACCATCTCTCACCATCATCTTCCCATTTTGCCCCATTGACTGAGTCTAAAGCATAGCTGCCAGTCGGGTGGGTGCCTGTCTGGTGGTTCTAATACATGTTTTGTTCTTCTCAATTCCTCCCAGAAAATCTGTCCTCTTATTGCCCTTGTAGCCACCAGCTCCCCTCCACCAAGTGGGACTCTTGCTGTCAGACAGATGCATGCCTGACTCCATGACCATGTTTTTAGGGACACCTAAGGAGTGTCTAACTGTCTTGTCTGGCCTCATATTTACCCACTTACTCATGAGGATGGGAAACTACAATCCAGAACAACAGCTCCCCTTCCTGTGAGTGCACCCTCAGGAGAACATTGCTGCTATTTTCCTCTTTGCGGACTGGCTTCCAAGAGAGCTTGTGTGCACTTACCCAGCTGGGGTTTGGATTCATCTATTGTAATTACATCTGCCAGATAAAACAGAAACCCGAGGGTGATGACCCGAGGAAGACTTTTTTTTTTAACTCATGCAAAAGGAAGTCTGTCAGGAGGCAGCTTGAAAGTGATCCAATGTATCCTCAATGGTATTTGGATGCAAACTTCATCTTTTCCCTGCATGGATGACAAGGAACTTTTGTCCTCTTGATTGCAAAATGGCTGTTTCATTTTGTCCCAAGCAAGAAGAAGAGAAAGATCAGTAAGAATATAAAAATCCCTTTCCCTTTCTTCCTCTCATTTTCCCTCCCTCCCTCCCTCCCTCCCTCCCTCCCTCCCTCCCTCCCTCCCTCCCTCCCTCTTCAGCAAGCCTACTCCTATGAGATGAATATAACCACCACTGTCTCAGAGTACAGCAGTAATGGTGACTATAAAAGACCTGCACAGGTTGGGCCTTGAGATATTGGCTTAGTTGATAACTTGACACAACCTAGCATCACCCTGGGAAAGAGAGGGCTGGTTCAGATCGCATTGGCCGGTGAGTACATCTGTGGAAGTGTGCCTTGATTGTGATAACTGATGTGAGAAGACCTGGTCTGAAAGTGTGTGTCATCACTCCCTGGTTTGGGGCCTGGACTGTAGAAGATCAGAGAAAGCTAGCTGAGTACCATGCGCGTGTGTGCACGCATTCATTCTCTCTGCTCTTGTCTGTTCACGTGACTAGTTGTTCCTGCCTTGACTTCACCACAGTTGTGGGCAGTGACCTGGAATTGGGAGCTAAAAGAAACCCTTTCCATGTAAGTTATTCTTTTGTCGTGTTCTTTATAAAATAAAAGGAAGACAGGTCCACTAGCATTCTCTCATAGACAGAGGCGCGCCATAAGACTCTGGAGATCCTTGAGGCTCAAGAGAGGCCTGCCTTTCTCCTCCCAGGGAGTTCAGTTTCCACCATGTAAGCAGGAGAAATTGACTGGGGCAGTATTTTTCAGGGTTGTAGCTGCCCTGCACTAGCCCGTAGGATTTCCCAGGAGTGTATCCTACTTTGATCGAATACCTTGCAAACTACACGAGTTCCCTACCCTATTGGCTCATCTTTGCACAGGGATGCTCCTCCCGTAATCGAGCTCGCTGAAAGGCTTGGTAGGCCCTCCCTCCCCTCCCTTACTCTCCCCTCCCTTCTCTCTTTTTCATTTGTGCCACAAAACTTAAGTCCTTAATCTTTGTCAGACAGCACATAGAGCATGTAGAGACACAGGCAGACATGGCCTCCTCCTCTGCTGAGCTAATGCCAAGTGTGGCCTCTGGGTGCCAGGGAAGAATAGTGACTCTTCAGAGATCACTGCTTCTCTAGAAGGAGGCAGGCACAGGTATTCGCTTGGGACCTAAAGGCCTTAGGGGATCTTTGGAAATGCACCTGAATGGTTTCATCCCTTCATCCCTTCCCTTACACCGAGCGGGAAGGCAAAGGCCTAACAAGGTTAACCTGAAAGGTTAAGACCATCTCATCCAGGTGCTATCTTCGTGCCAGTGTGGAATCCTGTCTCTCATGTTTCAGAAGACCAGAGAAGTTCTACAGCCCAGATGCAGTGTCTTACAAACTTGCCACCAGCTCCCATTTCCCTCATGAAGGCATCTTGCCGCTGACAGATGTTGGGGGCACCCCAGCTGGGAGTCAGGACTAAGGACTCTGTGGCAGGTGGCTTGTAGGTCCACGTCTGTATGTCATCTCTTTGAAAAGCTTTTAAACTACAGACAAGAGGGAAGTACATGATACCCAGTTACATATGAAAGGAAGAAGGTGTCTGCTGGGGAACTCTGAATTAATCGGAGATAACATTTTCCATTATTAATGACCACTTACATTGATCTAGCATAGTATGCCTTTCAAATTGATAACATATACTTCATTTCATTTGATCTTTACAAGAATTTTATTGTGAAATCCATTTCATAGTTAAATATTTATGACTCTCTTATTACCACCTAACAAGGACAATAAAATGTCCACGGACACGGAATGCTAATATCTCAGGAACACTAGTCCTCAAGTATACTTTCCTTTCTGTTGCTTTGTCATGCTCTTGTTTTTTCCTTTTGGGGACCAGTGCTGGGTATTGAACCCAAGGTCTTGTGCATTCTTGTACTACTGTCTAGTTCCATTCTGACCTTTAAGCCCCTTTATTATTCCAGAGCGTTTCTTGCTCTGGTGATGCTTCCTGGATAGTCCGCTATAACTTGGTAATTCATTTTGGTTTTGCTATTTGTTCTGCCCCACCCTCCCCCATGGTACTAGAGACTGAACTCAGAACCTGGCGTATCATATTCTTCTTAATTTCTTTTAGACAACTTTATTAAGTAGAGTTAGCATATATAAAACCCATATACATTTCAAAGTGACAACTTGATCCATTTTAACATATGTTCAGTCTGGGAGACCTCAGGTTCTCAAGGTTGTGTGACAAGTGCTTTACCTACTGAGTCCTCTTCCCAGCTCCTGGACATCAGTTTATTCTTTCACATAGGAGCTCATTATGTTCGGTTGGTGGCTCCTAATTCCTGGGCTCAAGGGGTCCTTCTTCAGCATACTGGATACTTGGGACTATGGGTGAGCACGGGATGTTAAAAAGTTGTCCACATTGGTGCTTTGTAAACTTTGATATGCATTGGGATCATGGAGTGATTCCATGGATCTCAGGGCCCTCAGATTCTGCATTTTAACGTTTATTTTGTACATGTGGGGGGAGGGGATGCGTGCATGTGTATGCATGGGTTGTAACGAGAGGTCAAGTTTGAGTGTCTTCTCCATTTCTAGCACGTTTGCAGGTTATATTAATGTTTCTGGTCCACAGACTACCTTTGAAGCAGCCAGGATTTGGGATGTTCTGTGGGATCCTTCTGGCTTGTCAGTCACTGACCCCTTTAGTTACTTTGTCCTGGATGTACTGACTTCTTGATCTTGAACTTATTGCTTCTGATTTCCCCATATCTTTCTTTCAGACCCAATAAGAGTTCTTTCTATTTTAGTGCGACCACTGGGAATAAAAATGTATTGAGTCAGGTCATGGGGGAAAGCATTTCATATTCTTTTTTAAAGCAAGCAAATGCTTTGGTAGAATGATATTATTTCTTAAAAATGTTAAATATGTGTAAATTTGTAAGAGATCAGGGAAATGTGTTTTCCATAGAAGTAGGGAAAACATGGTTTGTTTAATTTAACAAACGGAACTCATTGGGCTTTCTACAGTATATCAAGGAAGTGACATTCGGATACAAGAAATTAAGAAGACTTTATAATAACAATGATAATTATAGCAATAATGATCATTAAGTAAGATTTATTAAGCACTTGCTCTCAGGGCATTGCTTTGAATATTAAATATAATATCTTCCTCTGTCCTAGAATTATTAGTAATTACTATTAATCATTGCCATTTTATAGGAGAAAAAAATTATCCAGATACTAGACCTATCCATTGAGACTGATGAAAAGAACCATAGCTCACTGAGGGCAGCCATCAAGGAAGAGGCTTCTCCCCAGATTGTACAATCCACAGACTTTCCATGGTATTTGTAAACATCAAAATTTCGAGGAAACATTTTTGAGACATCTGACTACCTTTCCCTGCCATTTTATTTTATAATATAACATAATCATATTATTATCCCCTCCTTTTCCTCCCTCCAAACCACCCCATACACCCCAACTTGCTCACTTTCAAATTTATGACTTGATGAATTTTAATCGTTGCCACATGCATATGTGTATATATTTAAACACATATATTTTCAAGCATAACTGGCTGAGTCTGAAGAACGCCAGTGGCACCCACATCCTCAGGGCTAATCACTTGGTATTGGATAACCAACTGACTTGCTCTTCCCTGGAGAAGACGGTCTCTCCCACTCTCAGCACGTCTTGGTAGTCTGTAGCTCTCTGTGTAGGGTTGACGCCTTGTGAACCTTCCCTGTCTACGTTGGCAGAAACATGGGAATTTTGAACAGTTTGAAAATCCTGAAAACAATGAGTAGCATAAACTTGTTGTTACTTCAGAGAGCTTTTCCAGAAGAAAAATGCTATCTTTTGTTTGAATTTTAGTGTATTTTCCAAACCTTTCAGTTATTTATTTTCTGCGATGCTGACGATTAAGCATGGATTCATACATGCTAGGCAGGTGCTCTACCACTGAGCATAACCTTGATCCTCTTTGCTCTCTGTGTCAGTCAAGGTTCTTTAGAGAAACAGGAATGTCAGAATGAATACACACACACACACACGCACGCGCACACACACACACACACACACACGGAATTTATTAGAATGGCTAACAGGTTGTGTGGTCCAGTTAGCCCAACAATGGTGGTCTACCAACAAAAGTCGAAGAACACAGTAGTTGTTCAGCCCATGAGGCTGGGTGTCTCAGCTGGTCTTTAGCATACACTGGAATCCTGAAAAAGTAGGCTCTGATGCCAGTGGAGGGATGGTCTTGCCAGTAAGAGTGAGGGAAAGCAGGCAACAGGAGCAAGCTTCATTCTTCCATGTCCTTCATGTAGGCTTCCAGCAGGAGGTGTGACCCAGATTAAAGATGGATCTTCCAAACTCAGAAGATCTGGATTAAAGGCGATCTTCCCACTTCAAAATATTTAATGAAGAAAAAGGATCCCTCACAAGTGTACCCACCCAGCTGCTTGGATTTTAGCTAATTCCAGATGTAGTTAAGTTGGCAACCAATAAAAGCCACCACACCCTCTTAATTTAAAATGCTTTATTCGGTCTGTTGAAAAGTTCTCCCAAGAGCACATTTCCAAGATGAATTCTTATGAAGCATTTTGATTTCATACTTCACAGTATCTATACAAACATACGCTGATATGAATGCTATTTTTCTGTGGCTTAAATTGTTTTCTAGGGATGAAACCCACATTTATAAAACTGCCTCTATGGGAGATAAGTACTCCCATGGTAGCCTGGCAATTCTCCTTAGGACTGCTGGCCTAAACCCAAGAAAGCTTGATTTACAATATACAGGGGGGCTCTTCAACATAGTGTGTGCTTTTTACCTGAAGGGCTCACCTTTTTAAATCTAGGCTCAGTATATCCTTAGGAAAGAAGTACCAGTAGCCAGTAGTCACTGAGCGAATTCTCTGAACCAGGCTAAGCTCCATAATGCTACCTGGTACTCAATGACTCAGGTACTCAAGGACAGAGCCCACCGTTGTGTTTATCGGTGCTTCTTCATCTGCACTGTGGCTGTGGACTGTCTAGAGGTCATGTGCTGTGTGCTTCCAGCTGCCAAGCTGTACACGGGGCTCATGCCTAACATCTCAGCAGACTGTTCTTCTTGAACCAATGAGGGACTTCCTTTCATGTATCTGTGAGCCGGATGGAAAAGTCATGGGCATGGTCTAATCCAAGAGCAAAAGTACAATTTATCTGTAAAATTCCCTCTGAATCCCAGGTCAGAGCAACTTTTGCCATTTGATTTTTTTTAAATAATCTTTTTTTTTTAAAAAAAATTATTTATTATTATGAGTACAATATTCTGTCTGTGTATATGCCTGCAGGCCAGAAGAGGGCACCAGACCTCATTACAGATGGTTGTGAGCCACCATGTGGTTGCTGGGAATTGAACTCAGGACCTTTGGAAGAGCAGGTAGTGCTCTTAATCACTGAGCCATCTCTCCAGCCCCTTTAAAAATAATTTTGCTCTCATTTTCTAAGATTCTCTTAGAATTCGAATTTACAGCCACTCCCCCAGCCCCGCAACTTGACTTTGTAAAGAATTGATCCTATCCAAGTTTTACACTCACTGTCCATGTTGAAACCATTGTGAGCTCTTAGATAGCTATCTAATGTAGGCAGTTTCTCTATTGTGCAGTAAGTTTGGAGGCATCTAGGGGTTCACATGCTCACACACAGCTGTAGGTGATGGAGGAGCAGATCCAGGATTCCAGCTGTGGTCTTACTGTTTTTTTTCTTGGACACTCAGCACATGTGTACTCTTGTATTTATCCTAGAAAGTGGGAACTTGGTTTTTAGAGGTCGTTGCTTTCCTCACCCTCACCTCCAGCGCCTGGGGAGCCCCTCTGGTAACATGATCTCATTTTACACTTGGAAACACAGAGGCCCTGAGAGATGAGGTCTCTCTTTCTGTATCAAAGTGGTTCAGGGCAGAGCACAGCATCTCTCTCTGGGAAGTGGTTGTGATGATAAGGTGCCATTATTCCAGAGCTATCCCAAGGTACTTGGCGAGTATCAGATGCTGAGACACTGTAGGCTTCCTTGGTTGAACACCTCATTTCTAGGTCTGTTAGGAAAAATGGAACTCCTCTCTGACAGGAAAACACATCTGTAAATTAGGTGTCATTTCCATCAGTTATCATGGTGAGTGTAAACAGATTTATTTCAAAGGAACAAGTTTTCAAGGGTTAAAGTTACCTACGCCAATCAAGTCTTTGAGTATGAACCAGCTGAGATATAGAACAGCTTTAAAGCATAGTTCATCTGCTGAAGTGTTTTGGAATTTATGGGACATGTTTGGGACATATTTGGGACATGCAGCATGCGGATTTCCTGGAGATTCAAGAACACACAAACCCTGTCTTTGTTGCAGCTAGCTTCTCTGGAACAACGTCTTACAATTACATAGACATCATCTAGGTAGTTTAGGAGATGTTTGTCTCACCCAAAGCTTGCTTTTCTCAGCACGAAAACAAAGCAAGCACACACACACCACACACTTGCACATACACACATATGACACCACACAAATTTCCTGCCTCAAGGAGAAACAGAGGAGAATGATGTGCCACAGCACAGCGCAGTATGTTTCCAGTGTGCACACGTGTGTGCTGTGTGTAGCAAGTCAGAGTCTGCCAAGCCACTCTTGTGCAGGTATGTGAGGGCCAGAGGTCAAGGGCAGGTGTCTTCCTCCATGAATTTCCACTTTACTTTTCTCCAGACGGTTTTGTCAGTGAAGCTGGAGCTCACCAACTGGCGAGACTCACTGGTCGCGTGCTCCTGGCATCTGCTTGTCCTCATGCACTGCTCCATGAAGCTTTCACGTGGGGGCTGAGGATTGAAACTCAGGTCTTTGCGCTTGTGAGACTGAGCCATCTCTCCAGTCCTGAGTGTGAGAGTCTCTGGGAATCTGCACACCTGCTCACATCCACCTGGGCCTTTGGTTGCCACGTGTCTGGACATTCTCCCAAGGGCTAGAGCACAGGATGAGTGTCATCACACGGGACTTTAGAACTTTTTTTTTTTTTTAAAGATTTCTTACCATTTACTTGTAGAATCTTTATAGTTTTAGTTTTTATTTCAGCTTTGTTTGTAGGCTTTGCTGCCCTGGGGATTGAACCTAGGACTGTGTGCCTATTAGACTAATAATCTCCCACTGGGTTAGATCTGAGTTCCCTGTCCTCATCTTTTCTTCCTGCTTTGAGACTGGCTACAAACTTGCACAAGGATGACCTAGACCTCCTGATTCTCGTGCCTTTGTGTTCCAAGTGCTGGGTTTGCAGACGTGTTCCACTGTGCAGAGTAGACCTTGAGCTCTTAAGGTCTTTATTGTCACCATCCTTGATACCTTTATGGCAGCCCAGGCATCTTTAATATCTTCTTTAATCTCAAGCGGGCAATTTCTTTTGTTTATGCTCCATAAACACATTATGTTCTTGTCTCAGTCAGCTGCCTCCTCCTTACAGTCACGATGCTAGTTCACGTGTTAGCCTTCTGACAGGTCTCCTCTTATTTGCCTTGTTTTGCTTTGCTTTGCTTTGTTTGTTTGAGACAGTGTCTCACTATGTAGGCCAAGGTAGCCTTGAATTCATAGTCCTCCTGCCTCAGCCTTCTGAATTCTGGGACTAGAGGCTGGCTCCACCATGCCCTGACTTTTGTGTTCTTCTGGAGAGCAGAGACTTGCTGGGAGAATGACCTCAGCCTCTCAACCTGAGTCTGAGAGCTTCCCTGCTGGGCAGTTAGCCTGTCAGATGGGCCCGCACTTCCTGAAGGTGTTTTATCTTATGCCATCTTGCTGGAGGCTTCCCTTTGGTCTTCCCCTCCTTTGCTGCCCTATGTATAATCCATGTATCCTTCAAAGTCCTGCTCAAACTGGGCTGCCTTCAATAGGTCCTTTGGGAATCTATCTTCATCTAAGAGATTTCTCCTCGAGGTTCTGCTGTACTTTACTTGTCTTTGACTTTGAGAACATATCAGACACCGAGCTCTGCACTTTGGTCTCCATGGGGACTCTGTTTTGTAGAGCTGTGTGCCCTCCCATGTGACACCTACCTAGCCCGGCCTTCTTTGCTATGGCAGGTGTGCACTGAATATTTGCCGCATGACTGACTGCATAATTTGACTCAGTTAAGTAACTTCTTACGAGATGTTCGGCCTGTAAGATGGGCAGTTGGAAGGGAATCCATGTCTTTGATACTGGTCCTCTGCACCATTCCAAGATTAGAGGTCGTTCACAAATGACTCACTTAAAAAAAAAAATTAGTTCTCTCACCAAGAATTACCCGTTTGCTAATTCAGAAAAAATGAGCCAGACAAACGTGAAGTGATTTGAGAGAGGAAAAGCCAGTCTTGAAAGTTGCTCTGCCAAAGTAGAGCCACGAACAAGCAAGCACACAGCTCCCACATCAGATTCACGAAGAACTCTGGGAGGCTCTGGGGAAGCTGGCGGTAGAGTGAGGAAAGAGCGCGACACAGCGCAATGGTTTTCTAAAAGTACCCATGTCCCCGGAGTCCGACATGCTGCATGCTTCAAACCACACAGGCTTGGTACAGCCTGGCTTTACACAGGGCAGTTTATTTCCTATGATCATCCTATTAAACTTCTGAAAGCTTTGCTAGCCGACTGCATCAGGTTTAATCTCCCAAGTTCCACTCATCTCATTTTAGCTGCACAGTTAATTGACTAAGGGGGAACTGAAAATGAAGCATTAAATGTATGTCGAGTGAAGGCTGTAATACAGGCTTTAAGTTCTGAATTTCTGGTTAACTGTGTGAGCTCACACTCAGTGCTTCCCTTTGATCACTAGCATTTGGATCAGGCCAGTGAGTTAACACCAAATGCGGACTTTTTAGAATCTCCCCCCCCTCTTATTTCTGGGTCTATTTTTCTTTATCTCTCTCTGTTTCTGCCTCTCTCCCTTTCTCCCTTTCCTATTCTCTCGACACTAGCTATCTCTAACTGCTAATTATCTTAAGAAATCAACTCTTTTGAAATGAACCCCAGAAAAGCAATTGCTTGGCCT
Source organism: Chionomys nivalis (assembly GCF_950005125.1). Lineage (NCBI taxonomy): Eukaryota > Metazoa > Chordata > Mammalia > Rodentia > Cricetidae > Chionomys > Chionomys nivalis. The sequence goes on from NC_080099.1 coordinate 13,503,118, forward strand.
GTCTGGTTTAGGGCTGATGAGTGGTAAACAGAAGACCCCCAGCAACAATGGGCTTCTCTGGTGACCCTGCCCCCTTTACATCAGGCATCTGCTCTCCTGTGGACAGAGATGCTTTTGAGAGAAGCACAGGGTCTCTGCCCATTTCTTCATCTCTACTGAGGGCAACCCAAGAAGGTGATGTTCTCTCCACGATCATGAAACAGGCATTTAACACAGCAGGTGCTGTATTCTTCCTCTTGTTCAAAGTGGGAAAAGGAATGGCTGTTCATTTTACAGTCTTGGATTTATGGCATCTGGTTCTTGGGTAACTCTGGAACTCAAGCATCACGCCCAAGGTGGGAACATACTTGTGAGTCCAGTAAGATGTAGAAACAAGCAGCCATGCCAATGGCTGAGAAGAAAGTCATGAATACGGTAGTGAGTGGACCAGCTGCTCATTGTGGATTGGTTCACATAGGGGACTATTATTAGATGCTCTTGGAAGTACACAGGGGAAGGGTCTGATGTGTGGTAAGGGGGTGGACTGTGAGGCAGAAGATGATGCTGGGTATTCACTGGGTCTCTGCATCCTGGCCCCAGTATGGTGATGAGTGTGTCTGGCTTTTTGAAAAGGAGCGGGCTGCTGCTGGGCTTCACCCTCACCAGTGCAAAGAGTGTCTGCAAGGGCCCTTATGACAACGACAGAGTCTAAGGAGGGTTCCAACTGTCGCAGTGCTCAGACATTGTGTAGTAATACAGCACATGGCGCAGGCTAAGGAAGGAGCGTGTGGAGTGTGCTGGGGGAGAATGTCACAAACCCTGTCACTCTAAGCATGACCTGGCAGCGGTAGCTCAGCTGACCTTCCGTCCCTTCCCAGCTTTGCTGATTGAACGGAACAGTGGGTATTTATAGATCTGTAACTTACAGATTAGATTTCCCCCTTTCCTTAGGTTTACGTGCCCAAACCACTTAAATTCTGTGCGTGGTTTGTGATGGGGAAATGTGATTAGGTTAACAGCTCTTCCCCGCCGGGATAAACTCACTGAAGGCAATAGATAAAATGTCCAATTAAACAGGTGTATCATTCTCTACCTGGAGCTTGAGTAAATTTGTTCCCTAACTTTGGCAGGTTAAGAGGTTAATTAGAAAGCAGGAGGTAGGAGTCTATAAGTGTGCACGTGGGTGAACGCAAAGGTGATGGCACCCTTCAGTGCTGTGCCCTACACTTCCTCAGGGTGTCTGATACTTCTGAAGGTCACAGGCTTCGCACTTGCGCACGGTGTCTACGCAGCAGGAGGCTGCAGCGAGGAACACTTGCTCCTGGAGATGACAATAGCTCACAACTCAGCTGAATGAGGAGGGTGACAAGAGACACAGGACATTTGTCCTTGGCTTTGGGCGATGGTAGTGACACAAGGACAGGATGGATGACCTAAGACTTGCTGCATCTTCTATCACTTTGAATTATTACTCAGCTAACAACTTTTCCTATGTCTGCGTCTTAGAATCTTTGTGTGAGCACACATGCATGCTCTCACTGTGGTGCACAGGTGGAGGGCTGAGGAAACTTGGGGTACTGGTCTCTGCTTTCTATCTCTTAAATGCTGGTGTATGCCATGCTGGCTGACCTAGGAACTTCTGGACCTTAGGCCTTTGCCTTCCATTTCCTGTAGGTGCAGGGATTGCGACTACTTGTGTTATGTTGGGATTTTATGTGCAGACTCTGGGTGTCAGGACTCTGCTGGCCTTGAGTGTGGCAAGTGCTCTACCCACTGGGACACCTCCCCAGCCCTAAAAACCCTTTACAATTGTGATAAAAAAACACAGGGTAAGAGCTTTGTCATTTTAACCATCAAGTCAAAATTTCATGGTACTAAGGACAGTCACATTGCTATGCTGTTAAGAGTATACCAGAGCTCCGTTCACCTTGTAAAGATGAATTCCTCTGTTCACTATACAAAAACTATCTGTTTCTCCATCTTTGACTTCTGGCAACTGCCATTCTACATCTGTACCATGAATGTGGTCACTGTAGACCATGAATATGGTCTTCTTAGCAGAGCATATAGAAGTTGTCCCATTTACCACTGGCCTGTTTCACTTAGCACATTGTCTTTGTGGTTCATCCATGCCACGTTTTATATCAGAATCATCATCATCTTCTTCTTCTTCTTCTTCTTCTTCTTCTTCTTCTTCTTCTTCTTCTTCTTCTTCTTCTTCCTCTTCCTCTTCCTCTTCCTCTTCCTTTTCCTCCTCCTCCTCCTTCTTCTTTTTCTTCTAGCTAAACAATACCCCGTTGTTTCATATACATTGTTTATATATCTTTGGTGAACACACTTGGGTTACTGATTATTGTGAATGACATTCAATGTGTGTTTATTTTCCTGCTTTAATTCTTTTGTGTAGATATCCAGAAGAGGAATTGATGGATAATGTAACATTTTGGTTTTATTGTTAGTGGAGTTACCATAGTTTCCAGGGGCATTCATGATTTTATAGTCCCACTAATGGAACATAGGGCTCAAGTTTATATGGGATTTATTAGAATGGCTTACAGGCTGTGGTCCAACAATGACTGTCTACCAATGAAAGGTCCAAGAATCCAGTAGTTGTTTGGTCCATGAGGTCAGATGTCTCAGTTTGTCTTTAGTATGAACCAAAAAATTAGGCTCTAATACCAGTGAAGGAGTGGACTTGATAGTGAGAGGAAGAGCAAACAGGCAAAGAAAAAGCAATCTTCCTTCTTCCGTGTTCTTTATGTAGGCTGCAGCAGAGGATGTGGCCCAGATTAAAGGTGGATCTTCCCACCTCAAAAAATTTGGATGAAAGTGTATTTTACACCTCCAAGATCTGCATTAGAAGTGCATCTTCCCACTTCAAATAATTTAAAGAAAAACCCCCTCACGCCGGGCAGTGGTGATACATGCCTTTAATCTCAGCATACAGGAGGAAGAGGCAGGCGATCTCTGTGAATTCAAGGTCAGCCTGATCTACAGGAGCTAGTTCCAGGACAGACAGGGCTGTCACACAGAGAAACCCTGCCTCTAAAAACAAAAACAAAAACAAGCAAGCAAGCAAGCAAACAAACAACAACAAAAAAGAAAAGGTCAGTGCAAACAAGTGGCTCTCTCCTTACTACAAACCCCTCACAGGTGAGACCAGTTATTTGCCTTTGAATTAATTTCAGATGTAGTCAAGTTGGTACCCAAGAATAGCCACTATACTATCTTAATGGGCACAAAGTAGTAGTTCTCTGAGGTTTTGATTTGCATTCCTCCAATGATTTTAATGAGCATCGTGTGTGTGTGTGTGTGTGTGATGTGGCCTACACTTTACTAGATTTGGAACCATAGTTCCAAATGTGACCAAGAAGAGGCCACTTAAAGAAATATTAAATCAGTGCCGGAAAAGAGGTTTTGGTTGCAGTTCTAGCACTAAGGAGGTTGGGCCGAGAGGACTTGGAGTTTGAGGTCACCTGGTATATACAGGGAGGCTTTGTCTCAAAATAAGACAAATTAAAACAAACCTTCCTTAACAGAAAGAAGTAAAGGTAAGAGAAGGAGGACAGCAAGGATTAGATTGTTCGAACTGTGAAGACAAGTAGCAGAGCTGGTTAGAGGCACGTCTACTGTCTTCCAGGCACTCTCTCTCAGCCTGTGTTTCCTACCTTCCATAAGACTCAGGAGTGACAACTGGAAGTACCATGTTTCAGATACTCCGATTAAAGGAACCCAAAGGGCCCCAGATGAGGCCTAACAGTTGGGTGTATCAAGTGTCCACTGTGCAGATGGTCCTGTATTTAGAGTCATGTCCTATACTTGTCTGACTTCTTGAGGTCAGAATTGGACACGGTGAATGTGGTGGTTTCTTACAGATAATGGTAAGAGTGGCGTTTGAAACAACATAAAGTCACCTAGCAGGGCAGGAGGCAGAAGTCTTACTGGGCTAAAATCCTGGAGTAGGCAGGGCTGGTTTCTCCTGGAGTCTCTCAGGCGGTGGTTCTCAGCTTTCCTGATGTTGTGACCCTTTAATGCAGTTCCTCTTCATGTGGTGACTGTCAACCATAAAATTATTTTTGTTGCTACTTCATAACTTTTGCTACTATTATCAATTGTAATGCAAACATCTGTGTTTTCCGATGGTCTTAGGCGACCCCTGTGAAAGGGTCATTCGACCACCAAAGGGTTATGACCCATAGTTTGAGAAACATTGCTCTAGGGGCAAATCTACCTTTGGTGCTTTTTTTTTTTTTTTTGGCTTGTCAAGACTATGTTGAATTCTTTGGCTTGTGGTCCCTTCCTCCATTTTCAATATCAATGTAGTATCTTCAGAACCCTTCCTGCCTTGGCTCCTCTTCTGCCGACCTTGGCTCCTCTTCTGCCTGCCCTATTTTAAAGGTCCACTGAGTATGGATAGCCAGGACAAGCTCCTTATTTTGTATTATTATTGTCATTGTTTTCTTGGTGCTAGAAGTTAAGCCAGGGTCTCACACATGCAGGACAAGAACTCTACCACCAAACTACAACCCAGTAGTAGTTGCTCATTCTAAAGCAGCTGAAAACCAAACTTAATTTAAATCTGTATTCGTAACTCATCTTTTCATCTCCTGTGACCTGTTTCTAGGCTCTGGGGATGGGTACATTGACATGTATCATCATCATTATTATTTATTTAAACAAGAATATGCAAGGCAGGTTGGTGCTTAAGAAAGATGAAAAGAAGGGGCGAAGCTTGCATGAATGTGCTCTACCCATCCCTTGTCTCCATATGTCCTCTTTTAACTCATGAAACAACCGTTATCTTCTAATTGTCAAAGAGGGGATTTGATGGTGAGAATTCTTTATACGGCACTGTGATAGTCTCTGGGATTGTGAAGAGAACTGACCACCAGTTAACGGCATCCAAAGGTGTTTGCATCTCCACACATTCGTGCCTATGTGTGTCAATCTAAGTGCTTAAGAAGGGACAAAGCTAGCTCATGGGATCTTTGCATAACCAATTTCATCCAATTTATTCAGTATGTTTAAAGAGTTATAGGTAGCATTGTACTCCAAGGAATAAGAAGAGAACTTAAGCAGTAAACCTTGGCTTGGAGGTTTATAGGAAGAGAACTCTACCAATAAAGAGAGAATCAGAGAACATTATTGGTCACTATATGCTAGCTACTGAATCGAGTAGAATGAAATTACAGTATAACCTGCTAGTATAACCTCCTGGAGATTGGAAGGAGGTCCTGGTGGTCTTGGCTGAAGTAATAGTTATAGAGGTTTCATGGAAGAGGGAAGCCAGGAGGGAGAGATCAGAGGGGGGCAGCAGACAGGAGATCTGGGATCATCAGATATATCTAAGATATCCATGAGTCGGTAGAGAGAGGAATGCAGGCATCATGAGTCTCTTCTAATCTTACTCCAGAAGTAAGGACCAACCTTTGACTTACTTGCTTCATTTGATGGCAATATTTTTTTTTAATGTTTGAGAATTTCATACATGCATATAATGAGTTTTGATCAAATCTCAATTCCTTCTTCCTAGTCCTTTCCTACCCCTCCACTTCTTCCCCCAATTTCGTGTGTGTGTGTGTGTGTGTGCTTTAAACTATCTTAGTTAGGGTTTCTATTGCTGTGAAGAGACGCCATGACCATGGCAACTCTTATAAAGGAAAACATTTAATTGAGGTGGCAGCTTACAGATTCAGAGGTTCAGTCCATTATCGTCACAGCAGGAGACATGATGCAGGCAGACACGGGCTGGAGAAGTAGCTGAGAGCATGGAATGGGGCTGGCTCTGTCTTGATCGGAAGATACAGGAAATGGTCTTAGTGTAACACAGAAAGTTTGAGCAAAAGAGACCTCAAAGTCCACCCCCACAGCGACACACTTCCTCCAACAAGGCCACACCCTCTCCAATAAAGCCACATCTCCTAATTATGCCACTCGCTTTGGGGTCCACTTTCTTTCAAACCACCCCAAAAACCTATTAAGTCCCCTTTGTGCTTTCAGTATGTACCTGGGTGTGGGGCGATCTCTGGGAGCTGTGTAGCCGTTCAGGAATCACATCGCTGAAGAAAACTGGCACTCTGTTTCCCAGCATCCTGGATGGCAATCTTGAAGAAACCTAATAAGCACCCCAAGGTCGCCAGCTTGCCTTCACTTCAGAGAGTGGGGAAGGGCACAGAAAAACTTGTAGCTGGAGAGATGCAGTTAACAGTGCTCACCTTAGACTTGACCTCAGCTCCATCAGATTCCCCACTCCACCCTTCTCTACTTTTCTCATTGTGAGTAGAATTGTGGAGTTCCCCTTTCTGTGTGTATCCAACCTCTGCCCTGTGCATACTCATTGGAAATCTTGTTCTTCTGGTCCACAAGAGTCACAGTTGACGTGGCCTTTCTCCAGGGATCCTTTCCCAGCACCCAGCTTTAGAGATGAGAAGGGAGATATACAGAGTGACAATGTGTGTCACGGAATCCAAAGATTCTTCACATGAAGGTGATCCTGCAGCTTGTCTTTAAAATGCATATTTTATGAATGTGTCTGTCTTAGTGGAACATTACTTAATCAAAATTCATAGACTCAAGCCCAGTGGGCAGATTCTTGTTGTGAGAGAAGGTAGGGAGCAAGAGATGGAAATTTTCTCTTAGGATTATGAATCTTTTCATTTTTATCCCAACACCTTCTCTATGTGGGTACACAGCTCCAGCTGCCCTTGAACTTGCAGTCTCTGGGCTCATCTACTTGAGTTCTGGATTACCACTATGGGATTGCAGGTATGTATCACCCCACCTGGCTTGTCCTTTTTGGTTTATAAAGGTTTTGTAAGACTTGTTGCTTTATATAGAAGAATTTCTCTTTCTAAAAATAGTGGAGCCATTTGATTCTGAATCCCTACCTCCATACCCTTTAAATACGATGCTTGGTAGTCCTACTGTGCACTAGCTCAGCAGTTCAGATATAGGGCATGAAAGAGGGCACACTTATGTGCTGACCTTGTAAGTGGGCACAGAATTTACCTGGCTTCTCTTGGTTTTGTCTCTGCCTTTCTTTCCTTTTCAACTTTTTTTTCTTTTTGAGAGCAACTCAAGGTTAAGAATGGATAATTCGCCGCATTTGCCCAGAGTGGCTTCTTGTGAAGGCTCTTTTCTTGGGCTATGCAAGGAGGCTTGACAAGGATATAGCTTTATCTTTGAAGGTGTATGCCCTTCTCTATCACTGGTGCCTGAAATCGTCCTAGGGTTGATTAACACAGCTACACAGGAGAAATAAGAAATGGCCACAGAGAGGAAGGGAAGAGCTAGTGCTTAGAGCCAGAAGCAAAAGAGGGAAAGCATCTTGTCTGTTTTAAAAACACTCAAGCCATTTGACTACTATACACATTGTGTTGGGCCCGCTTAAACACTTAACTAAGAAGGCAGAAGGAGATCAGCCTAGGTGTAGTACAGTTTGCTCTCTCCCGGTCTTACATTCCGACCTTAATGAAAACAGTAACATCACAGCCAACTTCCCAGTGCTGTCTGAGCACCAGGTGTCGTGTTAAAGGTTTCATGTTAGGGCTTCTCAATCACAGAATGATGAACAAAGAGCAATTCTTTCTTTGTGGTGGTGGGGGGGTTGTAAAATGTTCAGCAGCATCCTTGGTCTCTGCTTATTGGATGTCGGAGACAGCCCTGTTCTTCAAAGTGTGGTAACCCCAGGTATCTCCAGATGTTGCCAGATATCCTCAGAAGGGTGCATTGTTAGTCTAATAGATCACCTTGTTTGAACTCCACTGTGTGAGAAACACTATGATCATCCCCATTTAGCCACTATGAATAATTAAAGGTAAAGAGGTTTGCTGTTCTGGTCAAGATAATAGAAGTTTAAGCACAGATAGGCTAACTGAACAGCTAAGTGCTCTGTTATGACAAATTCCATGCTCTTCCTTGCTGTGAAGCTATCCATGTACACCGTGAATATATATTACTCTCATTGGTTATTAAAAGAGCTGATTGGCCAATATCTAGACAGGTAGAGGTTAGGCAGGATTTGCAGACAAAAAGAGAGCATGAGAAGGAGGGAGGAGCTCAGGAGTCGCAAGAGAGAAACAAGATGAACTTGTCGTGTGGAAAAAAAAGGTACCACCATGTGGCAGAGTGTACATAAGAAATACGGGTTAGTTTAAGTTGCATGAGCTAGTTAGTAACAAACCTAAGCTATCAGCAAAACATTTATAATTAATATTAAGTCTCTGTGTGGTTATTTGGGAGTGACTGGCGGGACAGAGCTGACCGGTGTACTGACGAAATACTCCCCCTACACTTCCTGTCAGTGAGTGACCACTGTGGCAGGGGTAGTCAAGTGCCATCTTGCCTAAACAAATCTTAGTCATGCATATTGCTGTGACCACAGAACCAAAAGTTTTAACATGCCTTATACTCCACAGACATTGCTACTTGAGGTACAAACGTGTTCAGATGTTTCCTAATCCATACTGTTCCACAAAATAAAAGTATTTCTAACATACTAAGCCACATGACAACAGTACTAAATATCTGGACTTTGCGTGACTAGTTTAGCTCATGTTAGCGTTTTGCTGTATTGCTTGAGAATTTAATTGGAAAGGCATCTATTACAGTGATTTCTACTTCCCTCCCACTGTCCTCCTTCCTAGAGATGGTCACTGTCTCCAATTTGGTTTATCCTGCTCAGGAATATTTTCTTACCCCATTGCTTGCATGTGCTATGAATAAGACATTGTGGTTTTCTGTGTTTATAAACATCTCTTCAACGTTATTATGATGGAATTATCACTATGTTCTTTTACTTAGTGTTAAAATGTTTATTTTGAACTGATTTAACATTTAGTTGATTTCTTTTAACTGTTTCCAGCTTACATTATTGTGCATATTTGTCAAAGCCAAGACACAAACTATTATTACTACTCATTAATTTTCAGGTTTTATTTACAGTTTGCTCTTTTCCCCAGTAATGTTCCTTTTCTGTTTTGGGATTCAACCAAGATATAAACCACATTGTATTTAGCTAAGTTATTTCTCTCTGTGTTTTGAGATGTGTTGCACATCTTTCAATCGACTCAGTGGTTCTTATGTATTTACAGTCAACTTTAGAACAGATTATTACTCTTTAAAGACATTTTGCTGTGATTGGCAATCCTGTCCCATTTTTTCCCTTGCTCTATGCAACTATTGTGCCTGTATAGATTATACATATGGAGAGAATCATATGCTATGCTGTCTTTTGTAATTGTCTTCACCTGTCCTAATGTTTTTAGGATTATCTTGTATCATAGATTAATAATTCACTCTTTGTGTCTGGATGGCACTTTGCTGCATTGGTCACTATTAGTCGGATGGATGGTGGTGTCTGTGTTCAGTGTGGTAATTTATATTCCTAGGGCCACACAGTGCAGGTTTTTGTACAAATGTGTGTTCTTACTATTCTTTAGTACATATATAGGAGTGGGATTGCTGGGTCTCTTGGATGCTTTGTTTATCAGGAGTTGCCATTTGAGTTTCTTATCAACAGTGTGGAAGGGGTTCAACTTTTCAATATCCACGCCAGTATTTGCTCTCTGACTTTTTATTAGAACTGGTGTAGAGCACATGAAATGGTAATGCCATTATAATTTTGATTTTCTTTTTTCTGAAAATGCCCTTTAGGCTTGCCTGCAGCCTGATCTTACGGAGGCATTTTCTTAGTTGATGCTCCCTCCTCAATGGACTTTCTAGCTTGTCTCAATTTGACATAAAACCAGCCAGCACCACCATATCTATCTATCTATCTATCTATCTATCTATCTATCTATCTATTGCTCTGCTCTAAGTATGGGCATATAGGTAGGTGACAAGCTGATTTCATTTCTTTTGGACATATACACATTAGTGGAATTATTGGATCCCAAAGCTTTTAATTTGGATAAAATCTTATTTACTCACCTTTCCTTTGTTTTTTTTTTTTTGCTCCATATTGTTTCTAAGATATACTTACCTTAACTTAATTCCTTATAAATTAAAACTGTGTAATTATCAATTATCAACATTTAAAATTATTTTCATACAATGTAATTTTATTCAGCTCTAAAGAAAAAATGAAATTATAAAGTTTGCAGGAAAATGGATGGGGCTGGAAAATAGATTAAATGATAAAACTTCAGATTAGAAAGACAGATGGCATATGCTCTTTCTCATGTGTGGGTCCTACCTTCTAATTCTGTATATATATATTGATAGGATAATTCCTCCAGCACTGAAGTACCACCCATATTTTCTGCCAGCTACTTTCTATTTATTCATTGGCCAGAATTCAGTTCAGGATAGATGTTTCATTAGTAGTTTCCCTTATCTTCAGAGTAATAAATGATAAACAAGTTATATATATATTTGAGACATGATCTCTCTGTGTAACAGCCCTAGCTGTCCTTAAATTCAATTTGTAGACCATGACAGCCTCAAACTCATAGAGATCCACCTGCCTCTGCCTCCCAAGTACTAGGATTAAAGACATGTGCCACCGCAGTTGACACATACTCTGTTTTTTATTTCAAAAAGGTTTCAATTTTCTAAATAACTGACGTCTCCTGCTACTACGGTCTTTTTTCTTTACAGTCTGCTTCCAAAGCAAGTCATGCATTTCCTCATGTAATCAAAGAGGAATGCTGAAAAGTGCGTGGGAGGTGGGTGATTTGCTACTACACGAGAAAGAAACTTCCACATCCTCTAGCAGGATGTTGAGCAAATCTGACACACAGGAAGAAATCAGAAGCTCACACACACACACACACACACACACACACACACACACACACACACGCATGCAGACATCCACATCCATATCAACACTCCCCACTGTGCCAGCTAGAGGCCTCCCAGGGCTCAGGACTTTGGCAAAGACTTGCTAGTCCTACATAAGCCCCGCCCAACTGCTGTCACTCATTTTCACGTGAAACCCACACACATTTTGAGATCCTTGACTGTTCTCAGGGATGCCACATGGAAGTGGAGTGAAAGTATTCCCTAGGTGGAGTCAAGGAGTCAGTTTTCTTTCTTTCTTTCTTTCTTTCTTTCTTTCTTTCTTTCTTTCTTTCTTTCTTTCTTTCTTTCTTCTTTCTTCCTTCCTTCCTCCCTCCCTCCCTCCCTCCCTCCCTCCCTCCCTCCCTCCCTCCCCCCCCCTCCCTCCCTCCCTCCCTCCCTCCCTCTCTCTCTCTCTCTCTCTTTCTTTCTTTCTTGTGAACAGTGTGGGAAAGAGAAGTATTCCTTCCTTTACATGCTGATTTGGGGATCATTTTATCCAGGGACTTGATATCTGCACGTTAGCTCTTTGCAATCATTGTGTCCTAGTTAATGAGTCGACGCTTTGATCTCATTAAGTTTCTTCTCAGTAGGAACTGAGGCGGAAGTTCACTTTTCCTTACTTTGCTCATGCAGTGGGGAAATATCTTCAGCAAAGTGGAAAACAAAGAGAGCCCCAGCCCTCCCTGGAGGAGGGACATTTTTCTTTGGAGTAGGGTTTCTTGAAATTGGCACTATTGGCCTTTTATACCATATAATTTTTCATTAAGCGTGCTGTCCTGGTCACTGGAGAATGCTCACCAGCAGCCCTGGTCTATACCCAGGAGAGGACAGTGCTGTTGTTCTCTTCTCTAGTTGTGTCTATCAAGGATATCTGTAGATGAAGTATACTCAGACAACCCTGGTCTCTCTGTTGAGAGCCACTGTTTCCCAGGCTCTGAATCTTGAAGAAAATGACTGTGAATGACAAATTACCTGACATTTGTGCTATAATGTATTAGTTACTTTCCCCATATCTGTGATAAAATACTCAACAACAGTCACTTAAGGGAGAAGGACTGATTTTAGCCCATGGATCCCAGGTCCATGGTAGCAGAAGCTTGACATAGTTTATCCTATTGCATCTGCCGTCTGGAAGCAGGAATAGGTGACTATTGCTTCTCAAGTAGCCTCATTCTGTACTGTCTATGGTCTCAGCCCATTGAATCTTTGTTGTCTGTGATTGCTGCCCACATTTAGGATGGGTGTTCCCTGTTCAGTTAACCTGGTTTAGATAATCTTTCATAGACATTCCCAGAAGCTCATTTTTTTTTTGAATTTTAGAACTTATCAAGTTGATGCTTAGAATTAAGCATCACTTATGGTTTCTAACATACAAATATTGAGTTAATCATCTTGTTTTTGTAAAGGGCTTTGAGATCCCAAACGAAAAGAGTTATAAAACATCACATATTGTGACAACGATTTGTGCCTTGTTATTTAATGTTCTGATATGGCTAAAGTTATATAATTTACTATCAGCAGGTGCAGGGGAGCTCATTGCATGCCAAAATGGAAGTATATAGCAGGTACAGTAATATATCTATTGCACATATTTTACAGGGAGCCATCCACTCTCATTTATTGCCTGTGCTATATGAGGGTGAATTATGAGATCTCACAGAAAAGGTGTATCTCTTTTTATGAACTCATATTTCAAAAATAGTGGCTGAATTTATCTGGAGAATCTTCTCCCTCTTAAAAAGTAAAAGGCGGCATAGGACTCAGGCAGCTTGGGAATTTGGATGCTCAGAACGATTTCTCTGCCAAGGGGAGTGCTGAAGTCAGTAATCAGAAAGCACATACAAATGAGAGAAGGCTGAGGTCCTCTGTCTTTACTGTTGTGGTCTATGCTATAAGCCAAAGTGACATGGCTATTCTGAGGCATCATGCAAATTGATCAGAAGGTTATTTTTATTTTTAGTGGGGGGACCCTTTCATTTTCTCATTTTATAGTTTAAAAAGATGACCTAGAAGAATATTATTTACCAGGCAGAAACTGTGTCAGTTCTGATTGTTAAACATGTATGCTACAATTTACTGAGTATTTACCATGTAAGTCACGTGACACAGAGCTTGGCACCTGGTGATTATGCTGCCAAAGTGTCAGACACTTTGCCTGGAAAATTTTAACGGACCTTCGTGTTAGGCTTGGGGGACAGTAGCATTGCCAGCATTAGAGAAATGCAGAATGGAAGCAAATCATTGATGGGCCAAGACACAAACTCATGTCCTCCTAATTCCAAAACCATGAAGCACCAGCACCGGAACTGTTCAATACAGTAGCCTTTGGTGACATGTCATTAGTGAACAGTTAAAGTGAGGCCAGTCTGAACTACATTATATACATTTGATTTTGAAGACAGTGTGCTAAACAGTGTAAAATACCTACTTTTTTTTAATGTATTGAAACTTTGAAATAAAATATGCATAACTAAAATAATTTCATCTATTTCTTCTTAAATAAGTCCTCTGTGACTGTCAGGAATATTAAGTTATGCTCCGTACTTTTGTCACAGTTCTCCGAGCAAGCCCTCAGCAAGCTCTGCTCACCTTATTTAAATCATCACTAGAAGCTAAAGATGAAACATGATGACAGAAATTTCCAAGAATTCCCTTTTAGCAAGAATTGAATGTAGCTTTAAAAACCCAGAAGATAGACTTAAAAGATGACAAGTTCCGGGAACAAGGAAGAGTTCCATCAATTCTCCTCCCCTCCGCCCATCCCTTGCTTTGTTCCCTGCTTCATCAACAGATGCCAGGAACACTTAGAACAATCTAAGTCCAAGTCTAACACTGAGTGATACCCATTATTACAGACACTCCCTAAAGGATTGATCTGTTTTTCTAAGGTTGCATTAATGTATGTGACATGGTTTAGATGGCTTTTCCCCTTACAGTGCAGCTTTTCCCCCTCACAGCTTTGGAAGCTTGAAATTTGAGATCGAGGTATTGCCAGGTTCACATCATCTCCCTTCCTGCTTCCAGATGCTGTCTTATCCCGGTGCCACCGTTTGTTTTGGCCCTGTACACACTTGTGTCCGTGTTACTTCCTTTTCTGGGGAAACTAGTCACACTGGACTAAGACCCACTTCACATGGCCTTGCCATAACTTGATTATCTTCATGAAAGCCTCATTTCCAAAAAAAAAAAAAAAAAAAAGAACAAGAAAGAAAAAAACATTTGTACTTTGATGTGTTGTTCAACCAGCATGAACTTTTGTGGGGATGCAGTGAAGGCTACAGTGTGAAATAAATGCTATGGCCAAATGGAAACTGGAGCATCTAATTCCTCGTGGGTTGCATGGTGAGGGTGTCCAGGGAAGCTTACGCACTTGAGGTGGGCCTGCGGACCTTTGGAAGGTTAGTTCCTCTTTGACTAGTCTAGTGAGCTGAATTTGCTCTCAGTATAAGCGGAACTCGATGAAGCTACTGATGGCTGCTAGGCTTGGATTGTCCCCCTTCATATGTTGAGACTTTGATCCTCAGAATAAGCATATGTAGAATTGGAGCTTTTAGGAAAGAAGAACTCAATGACATCAGCAGGGCAGAGCCCTAATCTGATAAAACTGCTGTTCTGAGAGGAAGAGATCCCAGAGACTGCTCTCTACATCCCCGGAGAAGAGTCTACGTGTACGTGTCTCCACAGACAGAGAGAGAGGCCCCTAGAAAATGAATGTACAAGCACCACAGTGTTGAGCTCCTCACCTTCAGAATGTGAGGAAGCATATTCCTGTTATTAAGCTGACCACTCTTCCATTTTGTTTGGAAGCCCAGTCTGATGCAATCAAGAGCCCCCATCGGTCTTAAAGATGATCAGTGCTCTTTGGTGACTTAGCAGACTGGATGTGGTGAGTTGCTGGAGAATCTGTGGTGGTCAGGAAAGCAGTAGTGCTAGCAAGAACAGCTAAATGAACCACTATTCTATTGATCAGATTTCAGCCAAGTATTTCTGACGGCTGTGTGGTTTGAGCTATGGTGCGACTAAATTTGCAAGTCTTTTGGGAACACCAGCCTTTGAGGCATTAAGTTGTGTATGGACATAAGGGGGACTGGAGTCCAAGTGTGGTACCCCTGGCGTCTCTTGGACCAGTCTGAGCATCTCAGCAGAGTGCACATGTTTTCTTGGGGCTATCAACTGTGTACTCAGTGGTGAATGCTCAAGGTTTCAGACAGTGGAATAAGGCTAGGAGATGTAACAGGAGGGAAAATCTGACTCTACATCACTGGGTTGATGCTTCCAGAGTGTGTAAAGCCCTTTTGATTCATTGGAAGATATTTCCAGGTTGTGGTGAAGTCTCAAGGGAAAGGTGAGTGTTGAGATAATTGGCTGGTAAAAGAGGAGGTGACTGCCATTTTATCTTGAGTTGGTGGAGATTGGGCTACAGAGTGGGAGGATTTGATTGAAGGTTAGGAGGAAGACTTGTATACTCCCAGGAAGGCAGCATGAAACTAAGACAGTCCCTGCAGAGACCAGAGAAACTGCGAAGACCTGAAAGACTCTGGTCTGGTGGAACAGTGCTTGTGTGCAGGAAAGGAGATGGGGAGGAGTGAGGATTTTGCAAGAGAGAGAGAGAGAGAGAGAGAGAGAGAGAGAGAGAGAAAGGGAGGGAGGGAGAGAGAGAGAGAGAGAGAGAGAGCTGGGAAGATGCAGGAGTGTGGTGCAAAGGTCTCTGCATCACGTTAAGCAGTTTGGACTCTGTTGCTCAGGCAGCGTAGAGACTGAGAATTGGAGCTCAGCTTCTCTAGCTGTAAGGAGATGGGTGGGGGGAAAGTGCCAGGGAACCCAGCTACTGCCAGAGTGTAGGCCATTGGTATCTATCGCCGGGCCTCTAGGAGGAGTGGAGTCATGCCAAATGAGCTGTCAGATGGTAGAAAACAGTAAAATTTCTCTTTTATTCATTTATAACTTAAAAGTGAATAAAACATTCACTGGAGTTTATCTGGAGGGAAGCTACATTCACGCCCCCGCCCCCTCCCCCACAATCCATATCATGGTCCATTTGTCACATAGAGCTTAACCATCCTGAGGCATGAACAGAGGCTTCCCGGTGGTTAACAGCAGGAGCCCTGCTCTGCTGGTTTCGAGTGTGCTGTTTTCTGAACATTTGCCTGATTAAGTGGATTTGCAGATTATATTACTATGGTTACATCTCACTCAACATGTACGAAATGGGCAAATGGCTTAAAGGGTTCCGAGATGCAGCTTGGGATTGAAGATGGCACTTAGCACAGACAGGAAACTGCAGAGGCAAGTGGGGACCACATTTCTGCTCCCGTGCAAGTTCTCTGTCAAGTGTCTCTTGGGACAAACAGTGTGAGATAATCATCCATCACAAGACATTTATTTTAAATATGAGTTCATATCCCCTGTTACTAATGTTAAATCTTCCCTGAATGTACAAACAGGGTAATAATACATGGTAATTAGTAGATATACTTTTTAATTTTTATTACATATTTAAAAAGTACATTTTTAAAAGAGTACTAAAGATTGAAGTCAGAGTTTTATACATGGAAGGCAAGCACTCTACCACCAACGTATACCTCTGACATTTAAGACATCTGCTTTTATGTATTTTATAACATACATGATATTTTAGAACAGTAACTCAGGTATGTAATTCATGGCTAGGTAAATATGTATCATTAGGGACTGATTATTTCAATTTTTTGTTGAGTGGATTTTCCGTTACAGAAGTTCGGAACCTATGACTTTGGGTAACAAACCAGCAAGAGTGCCCAGGGCTGTGGGCTGCTAATTTCCTCCTGAGTGTTCTTTAAGTGCCTTTTGCTTAGCAGTAATCATCTGATGATTAGCTGCCCACTCTAATGTCCCCATTCTGCACAGCTTGAGGTCCTAGCATGGCCAAAAACTGGTATGGGTACTCCTTTCTGTAGCATCCTCCTCCCCACAGCTCCGAGAGTTATGTAAGTTCTGTCCTTGGGCTAAGACATTGTGGGAAGGATTATCACCATCACTTTGTTACTTGGCCTCAAAAAGACTCAAGGCAGGGCTGAGCTCAGCTGCATGTCATAGTGGATGGGGATTGCTGATGAGTTCCTGGAGGCTGCCTAAGTGATGCTCCACTTTTTCAAGAACAATAGAACAGAGAGCATCCCTTTTGTCAGTGGCCAGCATCAGGACTTCATGGTTTTTATGTAGTTATCTTCCCCAGGGTTTCTCTTCTAGCCTGCTACCCTGACTTCCCAGGGAAGATATTTATCAGACAAGAGCAAAGACTCTAGATTTTAACACAGGATCTCTTTCATTTGGCAACTTCCTATTTGCGTTGATTCCAGCCCAAATCCTTTGTTTTTTCAGCCTGCAGGTCCTTTGTGTTTGTTGCACAGGTCTTGACGGGCTGTAGGGAGGACAATGGTTCGGTAGCAGAGCTTTGAATTTCAGCAGCAAAGCACCTGTGGGTAGGAAAGGCTCAGGCTTTGGTGCCTTCAGCCTTTACAAGGCTTTTATTTTATTTTATTTTTCTGACTTTCTTCAGTGAATCAACGCAAATAGGAAGTTTCTTGCACTGGGCACTCTCCCTCTCTAACCTCACGGCCGTCTCAAGCCTCTTCAAGAAGCTTTGGTTCAAACACTTGTGTTCTGTACTGGAAGAATTCAAGGCTTGGCTTAGTTTGATTTTCCACTGTCTCCTATTTTCCTTAACACTAGGCCTTTATTCCAGAGTAGAAAAGTCTATTCTCTGATTTGCATGGTGGTACTTTCGGGGGCCTTGATTTTCTTTTTCCAGTGCTGTAAATCCAAAATAAAACATCACACACATTAGACAAGTATTCTACCTCTGTACTGGAATCTTTGATCAGATCTCTCTGCCTATTGAAAGAATCTCTCCTTAGGCTCTTCAAAGTCTCCCACTTACCTAAAACTATCCCTCACATTACAGTTTGCATAAAGATTTTTTTCTCTTAATTCTCTGTACATATGCTATCCACTACTCCATCTGCATATCTATCTGTCTGCCTGTCCATCCATCCATCCGTCTGTCCGTCCATCCATCCATCTGTCTGTCTATCATCTATCTATCCAATCTAAAAGGAGTTGAGTCAGTTTTGTAGCTTCTAATGTAAAGACTGTGTCCATCCACCTATCCGTCCGTCCGTCCGTCTGTCCGTCCCCGTCTGTCTGTCTGTCTATCATCTATCTATCCAATCTAAAAGGAGTTGAGTCAGTTTTGTAGCTTCTAATGTAAAGACTGTGTCCATCCACCTATCCGTTCGTCCGTCCGTCTGTCCGTCCCCGTCTGTCTGTCTATCTATCATCTATCTATCCAATCTAAAAGGAATTGAGTCAGTTTTGTAGCTTCCAATGTAAAGACTGTGTCTTTCTATCATTGTTGATGTCAAAACATCTTATTTCAACAGGCACCAGTATGTTTAGGGAGGATTCTTCTAGTTAAGGGAAAGAGAAATCTGTCTTAAGGCAGGTTTAATGAGAAGTGAGGGAGGGAGGGAGAGAGGAGAGGAGAGGAGAATGTATTGATAGAGTATTGAACATTTGAGAACTGAAGATACCTCTCTGGACATGAAAGGCTCCAGGTTTGTATCTTCCCACTCAGCAAACCTTAGGGAAGGGGCACATATGTGCACATGTGTGTGAGTGCCTCTCTATAAACATAGCCAAGCAGGACTTCATTCTCTGGTGTTTATTCATTATGGCCAGCAGTGTAAAGTACTTTGAATTTTCTCTACCTTGGTCCCATGCCCCTCCCAATGGCTGTCTGCAGCTTGAGTCAGGGCTCTGAGGATCCGACACACTCACTACAAACTGTGGTGATTTCTGTCTCCTCTGATATCCTCCACCAATCCTGCTATGGGTCATCTTCTACTCTGACATCATTCCCTCATCCTTTAGTGCTTAGTTTATGAGATCAGTTCAGAAGTCCATCTTGGCAACAGCTTTCAGTTTGAGGAAGTCTTTTGTCAACTCCACCAGCATCCAGATGGGTCCCCACACACTGAAATCCTAGTTCTTGGATTATAAAGAAATGTTATTTATTTCTGTCCCTTCAGGCCATTTGATTTGGTCAGCCTTCCTTTCAGAACCAGAAGCTAAGAGTGACTTCTTTGAGCAATCTATTCCAGGGAAGGCAGACTCATCTAGGCACAAACAGGGACAAAACAACCCAGTCCACTGTGGCAACCTTTACACAGCGCTGCAGACTAGGCTTAAGCAAAGCAGCATCTTCCTTTGCAGTTTCAGAAGCTAGAAGTCCAAGATTAAGATGAAACTGGTTGGTTTCTTCTGGTATCTTCCTCCTTGGTTGGCAGATAACTTTCTCCTCCAATGTCATCACATGACGACCCCCCCCTTTTTGCATGTGTGTATATGTGACTAATCTTTTCTTATAACACACCAAACATACTGGATTGGGTCTCGCTGTAATAATCTCATTTTGCCTCCATGAAGATTCTGTCTGCAAATACAGCTGGACATACAGACTTGGTGGGGGACACAAGTAGCCCCAGATACCAGCTAACCAACACGACAGATGTGTGTATGTGTGTGTGTATGTGTGTTTGTGTATGTTTTTTGTGTGTACATGCGAGTGAGTGTGTATGTGTGTGTGTCCCTGTAATGACAAGCTCCAAATACAGTGGAAAGGCTGAATTGGAAGACTTAGGTACCCGGAGTTAAGATTAGTTATCTAAACTGGGCCCCAATAGGCAGGTGAGGACCACTGCAATGCTGATGAATGGGTTCTCTACTGCATTCTTGTTTCCAAACCATCAGGTCTCAGACTAACATAAGACAGGGCAAGGAACTGATACCAAAATTTTAATCTAAAAAAGAACTTTCCAAGACTCTAGGTCCGTGGTTCTCAACTGACCTACTTGGGGGGATCGAACGGCCCTTTCACAGGGTCACCCAAGACCATCGGAAAACACGGATATTCAGATATTGCAGTTGACAACAGTAGCAAAATCATAGTTATGAAGTAGCAATGAAAACGTTTTTGTGGTTGGGGTCACACAGTATGAGGAACTGTATTAAAAGTTTGCAGCAATCGGAAGGTTGAAAACCACTGCTCTAGGTCACCCCAAAGGACACATTTAGTAGAAACGCTGATTTAAGATTTCTTACAAAAAAGAAAAAAGATCTCTTTAGTGATCAGGATGATGGACTAGTAAGTGGTTCTGTTGGGTTTGCTGGTGACACTGGGGACATCACTAAATAATATGCAAATCATTGACTAGGAGTATAGACAGGGCACTCAGATTTAATCATTTTTTTACTGCCACCCCTGGGTAAACCTGGCGGCATGAACGCTTGCACCCTTGGCATGCGGAATGCTCTGAGATGCGGTTTGACTCGGCCAGCAAAGGAAAAGAAACTGTAATCGTCTCGCTTCTATTTTTTTGAGTAATGATATGCTGGTTCCCCAATAAATCGCCTGAAGGTGAACAAGAAAAATAAGCCTTTGACCTTCCCACACTTCGTATTTCCTCTCATATCGTATGCGCGTCGCAGAGCCTTGCCTAGAAGATTTAATTTCCTGCGGTTTCAGGTATTAACATGGATCGGACCTCCTCTCCTCCTCTCTGTTCCCTGAGACCTGAAGCTTTCTCTGTGGCCTGTCACTCAAGATATAAAACGGCAGAACTAAGTCCAGGCTTCTCTCCTAGCAAACTCGTCCCACAGCATAGGTACCTAATGAGAAAAATGGCAGATGCTGACCACGTGGGATATGGCAGTCCCACAGCCCTGGGTGATGAATAGCTTTTATCAGATAGATGTACTTATAATTTGTTGGTTTAATTACTGAAGCCTTGCAAAGTCTTGAGCCGGTAATTTCTTTCTCGGCAAATTAAAGGACTTAAATAATTCTCTTGCAAGATGAATTCCTCCCTGCAGTTTTTGGACATTTCTTTAAAACATAATTCCAGAACTCATTTGGGAGTCACTGACGATTCAGCGTGGGTTGCATTGCAATCGCTTCCCTTCTCCTCGGAGTGACTTCTGTATTTCCAACCCTGAAATATAAATCCCTTTTCAGTAATCGCCTGTTTTAGACCCCTCTTAAGATATGAGAAAGACTTGATGTTTTCCAAATAGACCAGTGTTTGTTCCAGACTAAAAAAGCAAGAAGAGTCTTCCCAGAGCCCCATGCCATTTTGAGGTTCTGGTGGGCTTTGCTCCAGGTGGGAGAGTGAGACAGATCAAAACTTGCATTTGCTAGAAATGGCTCCTCCCCTCCCCCGTTTTCTGATTTCTGCTCCTTTCTCTGTTTTGCTCTTCCTTTTCCTTTCCTTCCAGTGAGAGTAGGTCTGCTAGCTTTCTGTCCATCGAGCATCTCTGCCAATTGTCACTTTTTTGCTCTGCCAGCAGAGTGACTGATAATCACAATGCTATTCCAGATGCTCTGTGAGATCCTGAAAGGCCTCGTGGACCCTCAGAAAGTGACCGACGTCTGTGAGGTATAACGTTGGTGTCAGGTATATTTTATAACTATTCAGTTCCCTGTGAATTGGATCGCATGTATAGGGTGTAACTTTCTATTTGCCAGGCAGAATATTTCTGAAGTGGGTTCCAATCCTCTTGGTGGAGAAGTAAACAGAACTCCTTTAGTTTGGAGGACCCTGACGGTGGGTGTAAATCTAAAGCTCTGTTAAGCTCAGTGGGGCAGATGGTGGCTTGTGCAGGGATTCAGAAGCTGTAGGGTTGGAACCAGAGCCCCGAACGTTCTTACTCATCAACGATCAGATGGATAGAAGTGAAGAGATTACTCAAATGTCCAAGTCAGGGAAATTCATTCACAGTGTGGGGAAGAGCAGATCTTTACCTAGAGAATCCAGGAGTTGAGAGCAGCTGGAAGATAAACCTAGTCTGGCGAATACCGGGGCATGATGCAGTTTCCCATCGTGTATAGATGACTGTGATTGCCATCTGTCACCCACAGTCACGTGGTATGGAAGGTGCCAAGGTCCTAGTAGAACGGAAGGTGAATATGGTTGGCTGTTGAGGCTGTAGTTAGGACAGGGCACTGTTTTACATTTGTGATAGATTCCTACTGCAGTACTTGAGTGACCACATGTCGGTATGTTTGGATGGTAGAGACATCCAAGTGCAACCACACACCTCTGCTGCTGTCTGTCTAATATGCACACACAGATAAGACCAAATAATAGTGCCATTTTACTCCAGGCTCAACTCCCTTGTTCCTGGTAGAACTGTAACCTTCCTATTCTATGCCTCTGTTTTGGCCTAGATCATCATCTCCGGCAGATAACTAACTTGTATCAGGTAACTCACATCTTTGTTTCTACTGTTCAAGGCACCTAAAGGGTGGGAAAGAGTTTATCCCTTCAACTTCACATATATAATTCTGTGTAATGTACTATTCCCAAACCAAGTACTGTAAAACAGTAAAGACTTGTTCTTTTCCATGAGTTTGGGGAGTTGGCCAGTTTACTTTTGGATCTCTCATCCAGTTATACAGAATTTGCTGACAAATTGGCTAGAAGGTTCCAGAAGCTAGATCCTGCTCCCTCCTCCTTCCTCTGACCCTCCCTTCCCCTATATCCCCCCTCCATATCTCATCTTGAAGTGCTTTTCCATCTGAATCTCCTCAACAGTACACAGCTTAGACTTCCTTACAGCATAGTAACTGAGTTGACTGAATTCAATAAATATGGTACAGTATTATTGTTATTATTACATGGTAAAGGTTCCTAAGAACAAAACAAAAGTATGTATATATAAAATCTTCCTGATTATGGACAATTTCCCTCTTGTTACATTTTTCCACATTTGCTTATCAAAATCTTAGAGGTGTTGATAATTTTAGCAGACATTTAGAACAATTTCTTTATTTATGAGAAAGAAATTTAAAGCTGAGCATTGGCTAATGCTTTGTCTATTTCCCCTGTTAATTGGAGAATTAGCAGCAGATCTCAGAGCTCCAACTATCTCACCAACCAGTCTCTTCCCTCCACCTTTCAGCGTGTAATAATCTAACTCATCTTATTGTAAAATTAAGATTTAGGAATACCAAGAATTATTTAAGAGGCATAAAATTTTTAGATAAGTAGTTTAGCTTTCTATGCCAGACGTGTATTGGAGGAGAGAAAAATAGCAAAGATAAAAGTTAGAGAGAATGGCTTAATTTGAATTCAGAAATTTAAGTATTACAGACACATACAGATAAAAAGAAAGAAGGATAAATGATTTGGGATCATTTAAGTGACAGC
Source organism: Chionomys nivalis (assembly GCF_950005125.1). Lineage (NCBI taxonomy): Eukaryota > Metazoa > Chordata > Mammalia > Rodentia > Cricetidae > Chionomys > Chionomys nivalis. The sequence goes on from NC_080099.1 coordinate 13,526,130, forward strand.
TTTTATTAATAGTAACTATTAGCATGTCATTGGGCAGAGAATGATTCAACCTTGTCCGCCCAACATTCTTTTCATCTGGCAGCAGTATGTCCACTCCGTTTCTGTTTATTTCTGTGGGCAGCCTTCTTCCCTCTAGCCTACTAGCTGTGGTGGTTATGACAATTACATTATCTTATTTTTATAGCTACAGGTATTAGTATATAAGGTGGGCACTGGAACCAACTCAGTGAGTTGAGTCTTACTCCAGGCCTGATATACACTGCAGAGCAGAGGAAGGAAGTCATCTCACACAGGCTGACTGGCTTTCTATTATTTTCTAGTGAATTCTGGCTTAGGACGGATATTTATGTCCATCTTTCAAAGAAGACATCTTTGCTCATGCTCCTGAATTTTACATTTTCTGTTAAACATTCATTTGCTAAGTATCTAATGACTGCAGATTGTAAGACAATCGTAATTCTTTCACCCATGGAATTTAGTCTGGTACATGCTGCATACAATAGAAAGGCAAAGTAACTCATTGTCACTTAAGTTGTGGTAAGAGCCCATAGTAGACTGAACAATGACCCAGTGATGACCACAACCTTGGCCTAGAACTTGTGACTGTGTTGGCTTACACAGTAAAAGAGACTTTGTTGATGAGATTTAGGAAAGATCTCTACAAGGAAAGATAATCTTAGGTCAGTGGATCTCCACCTTCCTAATGCTGTGACCCTTTAATACAGTTCCTCATGTTGTGGCCATCTCAAACCATAAAATTATTCCATTGCTACTTCATAACTGTAATTTTGCTACTGTTATTGAATTGTAATACAAATATCTGGTATGCAAGATACTGATATGTGACCCTCAACTGGATCATGACCCAAAGGTTGAGATTGGCTGTCTTAGATGACCTGGGTGGGTCTTTATAAGGACCAGGTGTGATGGTGGATTTGAAGCTGCCTACATGTTAACCCAATGAAGGAGAAATGTCAGAATAAGAAGGAACAGAATATTTCTATGAGAGAAAGAGGAGAGCAGAAAGGAAGCCTAAGTGAAATCTACAAAAATCTGCAGAGAAGTAGCCAGGAAAGTTCTCCAATAGGTGCCTTCCTCCATCTATGCTGCCCAAGAGGTTGAAGTCATTGGTAGCTGCCAGGGAGGGACTTCTGTCCCTTCCTGGACTCTGCTGCTTTAAGCATGGTGAGATGGATGGAGACCAGCAGTGCTGAGGAGGTGCACCCATGGGTGAAGGGAGGAAAGAGAGCTGGCTTTGGAGACCGTGGAAGATATGTGCTGCAGAACCTGAAACAGATTCCCCAAGAACGTCCCAGAGTGAAAACTCCAAGGAGACACCACTGCTATCTCTACCTGGGAGAGCAGCAACACAGGGAGGTGAACGGTGTGCTGAGCTTGGTGTGGCGCACGTGGAAAGCGCTTGGTTCCACAGGGGGCAACTGAAAGTTGCGCATCAAAAACTCTGCAGTCTCCTCTTGTCACTGATCATACTGACATGTTTTTATCCTCCAGGATTTCCGGTTCCTCTTCCATCTAGCAGAGGGGGTTCACACGGACATTTGTCAGAATCAAGAGCCTCTTGAATTAAACTCTTTTATTCTCCATAAGTGATATTATCCATAAATCTCCCACTTGTTGTCCTCAAGGATTCCCATAAATTTTGAGCTTATTGCCCCGGCAACACAGCCCAAATCCTTTAGGATGCCCAATGACTATTGCTGTTTATGACAAAGATGATCCACCAAGAATTCTGTTCATGCCAAGTAGAAAGCTCCTTGTCAAGAGCAGGTAGCCTACAACGTGCCACAGGCCCCTCTTGGGTGACTTTCAGTGGCTGCCATGATCATGCCCTTTGTCTAGTCACAAAGGGCCATGATGGAACCGATCTAATCTGTCACTCTGCCAAAGGCTGGGTCTCTCCTTTGTCATGTGAGTCAGTTTGGATTTCTTTCTTCCTTTATTATTTTTAAGACTAAAGCCTTTATTTTGAGAACATTATAGATATAAAGGCAGCGCTAAGAAACAATGCAGCGAAAGTTCAGGTATTGTACTGCTTTCTAAAACCCACTCCCCTTCCCCATAGCTATTATTGCAAAATTAGAACACAGTCTGTGCTCTGGATATTTGTGACTTGTAGAGTGGGAAGAGAGAGGCAGTCAAGCCTTCCACTTAGTCTGCATGATGCTTGAGGTGGATGCCACTGGATGGGTGTGGTGTTCTGACTTTCCACATAGATTCCACTGACCATGTGGAGAAGGGTCTCATTATTATTGTGTGGAGGTGATTGTCTTCATTCCCTGCTGGCCTGTCTGGTCCTATTTGTGTGGGGTTTAGGATACTTTGCTGTAGCCTAGCCAGGATGGGATTCAGAATTCATTATTGGCCCTTGCAGATTTTGTGTGTGTATGTGTGTGTGTGTGTGTGTGAGTATGTGTGTGTGTGTATGTGTGTTTTGAGGTCAAATACTGCCTGTGGTATTTGGGTAGAGCAGTTAATCTCTTGAAGTTTTATTTCTAGTCTGTCCCTCTCCTGAACTTTTGACTAGAACTGAGTTTTCTGGACTCTTATGTAATGGTCATTGGCATTTCTAAGTTGCCAGGTACATCAACAATTCAGAGACACAGGAGGCCATAGGAAAATCCAGGGAATCATTGCTATGTTGTTACTTGAGGTCCTGTGCCTATCATCATTTTGCCTTTTTGTCTGAACACTTTGAAGTCTTCTCACTTATAACAATCATGAAACTTTAGGTGGCTCATGCAGAGAAATAGGGGAGCATACTATTCCTTTATCAAAGTGGAAATTCCCAGGTGTTGTCGTTTTCAAACATGAACAACTCATAATCCACATCTTATTGGCCTTTCTCATATTACTTGCACCGTGCTTCATGCCTGATTAGTAAAGAATATGAACGAACAGAAGTCAGTCTATGTGCCAAGCTCAAACAGAGCTTTGGTCTGCATCACCCTGCCCAGAAAGCCTCTGTTTCCAATGGGCACCTTCTGCTAGTTAGACTTTCAGGAAGCCCGCTCTCCAGCCCCAGTGACAACCCAGAAAGCTGAATGAAAGCTTCCATTTGTCTGCTCCTGATGGCCAGGTCTTCAGTAATAACTATCAGCTTCCTTAATTTTGGCCCTTGATGCCAATGGCATCAGCTAGAAAAAGCCAACTGTGAACCTCTTACAAAGGACCCTGCTCAGTGCTAGTTAACTCAGTTTCTGCTGTGCCATGCAGTAGTCCCCCAGATCAAGGCATCCTGAAGCCATGCACCTTCTCTGCTGGGAAGCATCCCTTCTTTGTTTGCCTTTGAGTCTTTGTCAGGCAGCAACAACCATGATTGAATCCCTTGTTATAGTAAGCCCTGAATCAATAGCTTTGGTTTTTATATTAGATTGCTTTTGGTTTATTTTCTCACTGTCTTTCTAGGCTGCCCATTTTTGCTCATTTTGCTAGACAGAGCAAGTTTTTGCAGGACATTTTTGTTTTGCTTTAAGCATGAATGCATTTATTTATGTGTGAATTTTCTGCCCTGTTTCATTGGCCGAGGTATGTGCTTTTAGGTCAGTGCAATTGATATTCTGTCATTTTTATATTTAAAAATAATTTGTTTTTTCTTTTTAATTGAAAATTTGTTTTTTTCCATGCAATATATTTTGATCATGATTTTTATCTCCACCAGTTCCTCCCAAATTTCCCTCCCTCCCTCCCTCCCTCCCTCCCTCCCTCCCTCCCTCCCTCCCTCCCTCCCTCCCTCCCTCCCTTTCTCTCCACCCAACTTTGTTTTCTCTCTCTTTTTCAGCCTCCCCCCACAAAATAAAACTATGGCATTTGTTCTCTGCTGGCTAACCACTCCTGGGCATGGGGTCTACGCTGCAGTATGGTTGATATGCCCGGTGACACTTGGAGAATTGGAGAAAACCAATTTTCCCTTTGCCAGTGGTTGTTGCAGATAGCTTCTTGTTAGAGGTGGGACAAGCGTCCATTTCCTCTTCTCAGTACTGGAACCCATCTGGCTTGAACCGGTGCAGATCTTATGCATGCTGCCGCCATCTCTGTGGGTTTGTATGGGATTCAGTCCTATTGTGCCTGGAAGACACTGTTTCCCTGGAGGAGTCTATGACTTCTGACTCTTCTGATCTTCCTGCTCCTCTTCCACATAGATCTCTGAACGCTGAGGGGAAGAATTTGATGAAGATATCCCATTTAGGACCAAGTGCTCCAAAGTCTCTCATTCTCTGCATATCGCCCAATTGTGGGTCTCTGTGAATTCCCATCTACTGCAAGAAGAAGCTTCTCCAAGCCAGTAAGCAGCACTCCTCCATGACCTTTGCATCATCTCTTGCCTCTAGATTCCTGTTCTGCTTGAGTTCCTGTTTTGGATGACGAATCATTGTATGAAACTCTGAGTAAGATAAACCCTCTCCTTTCCCTCCTCCCCAAAGAAGCTTCTCTGTTGATGGTTGAGTTAGGCACCAATATATGGCTATAACAATTGTCATTGGGTCGTTTTATTGCTGTGTCTCTTTAGCAGATTTCCCATAGGCCCATGATCTATCTCATCTCAGATTCTTGACCACTTTAGCAGTGTTAAGTATGGGTTCCATTTCATTGAATGGACCTTAAATCCAGTTAAGAAGTTGTTGGTTAATCCCATAATGCTGTTTTGGCCCCTTCTTTTCAGTGCTTCCCAGGCCTTAGAATGAGTAACTAAGTGTCCTGCATAAGACTGAGCCCTCAACCAACGCTTACTCTTAGAGAGTAGGGCAGCCACGAGGCTCTGCATTCACTGCTGTGTATTGCAATAAGAAGCTTCTCTGATGAAGGCTAGAAGTAGCATTTGTCTGTTTGGGTGTCTGCTGTCCTTGATGGCGCTTCTGGCTTGTGGTTGTATGAGCTCTATTTCTGGCCTGTGTGAGGAAAAGTCAATCTGTCGTTTCTCAGGCCCTTACTGTCCTCCCTTCTCTCAACTTCTTTTGCAAAGTGTTCAGGGATTTTAATTGCACTTAGCAGGAAGAGTCAGTAAAACTGCACCCCCCACTTTTTTTTTCTGAACGTGGAACTTGTAGGATACAACATCTTCCCTTGTGGATCTATCTAGCACTCTTGCCGCAGCCTGCACCTCTCATGTCTGATGCGCAGAAGACAGAGCTGCCCATGCGCCACCCCTGACATCCTTCCCCTAATACAAGTGCACACTTATGCAGCTCTCATTATGTGCCAGGCTCTGTTATGAGCGTCTTCCACACAGTCATGTTAAGTGCTGTTATTTTAGAAATGAAGACACTCAGGCCCAGCACAGTGATGGTTGCCCAGCTCTCACGTTGCGGACCCTAGAGCTGGGACCAGGCAGCTTGGCTCTACAGTACATCTCTAGTGGCTCCACTCTGCTGCCCCCTGCTAGTCTAGAGTAGAGGTTATCTAACTTGAGCGCCTGCAGAGTCCTCTGGAGTGCTGGAAATCACAGACTGCTTGGCATTGTAGTTAGGAATTCAGATTCAGTAGGTCTGGGGAAGGCCTTGAGAATCGTCACATTTAACAAGCTCCTAGGGAATGCAAAAGCTGATTTCCGGGGTTATGCTTCATGAAGCAATCATATTTCCAATCTGCGCTCAGATAACTGCCCATAGGCTTCTAGATCCAGCAGAGGTGGTGCATATCTGATTAGGACATATTCCTCATCTCGCCAGCCTCAGTTATTCCTTCCAGGTTTCCAAAGCAGACTGTCTTGAACATCACAGATAGCAGCTTGAGTGGAAATTATGTGTTTAGGTGTCACGCCTCAATCTCTCAACTCTTGAGGGCAGACAGGTCAGTGGAGGACTAAGTATAAAGTTTTGTGATTTTTGTAAAATCACCTGGACCAGGGGTGACTTTTCACTTTGAACAAGTGACTTACATGATTCTGATAGTAGATCCACTTTTGAATATCACGCAAGAACTTTGCCTTGTATTTGGTATTGAATAATTTATTTGAAAATTGGATTTATTAAGTTGGACTTTGAAATGAAATGTCAATCCCTCATCTTTTCTATCCCATAAATCCCATGATGACAATTTTTGCATTTGTTTCTTTAATACCATATGCTTTCTTCATTGGCCTTAATATTTCTTTCTTTTCTCTTTGATTCAGAATTTTAATTTATAAGAGTTATAAGGAGAAAGACATGTTTGGTTTTTATTCTCTCGTTATAGACATAAAACGTGTAAAATGTCTGTAATTTCCCATTAATCGATATGAGCGCTTCTACTCAGAATTCCTAAGCCTGGTGCTAGGAGCATTGATTCTTTGAGGTGACTTTGTAGGGATCCTGGAGATCCCCAGGAGGAGCCTGGCCATCAGAAAGACCAAACTAGTATTAGAAACTTGAATCTTTGCGGAGTAAATGGGTGGAGAGCCCTTTACTAATCTTTGGTGCTTCCAGGATAAAGCTTCCATCCAAATCCCTGAGCTACGGTGTTCAGAGAGCTTCTGGGGTGGAGAAAGTGTATGCGTGCTGCGAAATGATCAGCTCAGCTCTGAGGGGTTGGAACTCTCGTGCTTGGTGGCTTTCGAAGCACACTAACAAGTTCCTTCATCGGGCAGCTCATTTGAGATATTTTGTAATGCCTCTTGTTAGAAGTCAGTGAATGTTTTCCCAGCTTCTGGGAGTCATTCTAGCAAATCATCGACCGTGAGGAAAGAATAATGCAATCCCTGGCTGGTCAGAAGAATGAGTGGCTCATGTTGGCAAGCGGCTTCTGGAGCTGGACGTTTGTCTTAGGCGACTAAGTTCTTAATCCTGAGGCTCGGTGCTACCTCTGAGCAGTTATTATCAAAGTCAAATCCAGTTACAGGAGACTCAGCTGGTGTCTGAACAGCTGAACCAGCTGGGTCCTGGGAACACCCCCTTTCTCCTCAGTGTGATGTCGTCAGTGTAGGGAGTAAGGGAAGAATGTTGCTTTAAGGTGATTTTAGTGTCACTGGGACAACTAGGAAACATCGAAACAGTACTTGTTGAGGGTACAGAAACCCCTCTTATCCAGAGTCTTGTTTCCCATAGATTCATTTCTGGTTGACTGCAATGAAAAATATTAAAATTTATCTTTACTTTTTCAAGAGATATTCTCTTTTATTAATTTATTGTTATGATTGTTCTATTTCATTAGCTATCATTTTTGGTCTTTTGCTGTGCTTAAGCTATAAGTTTTACTTTATTATAGGTATGCTCATGTAGAAGAAGAGAACAGCACCAACTTTCTCTTCATCTCCAGGGCCATAGTTGTATCCTTTTACTGGTTTTATGTTCTGGTAGATTTATAGTTGCTTAAAATTCAATTTGCTTTACAACTACTGTCTTTTTAGTCTTAAACTGTTTCATTATGCATTATCTGTTTATCTGTCTGTCTGTCTATCTGTATCTATCTATCTATCCATCCATCCATCCATCTATTATCTATCTATCTATCTATCTATCTATCTATCTATCTATCTATCTATCTATCTATCATCTATCTATCTTCTATCTATCTATCTATCTATCTATCTATCTATCTATCTATCATCTATCTATCTATCTATCTATCTATCTATCATCTATCTATCTTCTATCTATCTATCTATCTATCTATCTATCTATCTATCTATCTATGTTTGTGTGTGTAACATGGTATATATGTGGAGGTGGTAGGACGACGTGTAGGTTCTCTTCTACAACCATGCAGGTTCCAGGGGTTGATTTTGGGCTGTCAAGTGTCTTTCTGTACTGAGCCATCTAACTGATGCTGCTTCTTCTCAGTCTTGTGAATGTCAGCACCATCCACCTAGTTGGATGTCTCCATCCCCTACCTCCATATTGTCAAGTCTGTTTTACTCTCTTGACTGGGACCCTTTCCTCTCAATTTATCTTCCCACATCCGTGTTTTATTCCATACATACCTCCTTTCTCTACATTGCTGCAAGGCTTATTTTTTCTAAAGCAGTTTTGATTGTGTCATTTTTTAAACCTTACCTCCATCTTTAAACGGAAGCCAATTGCCATGAGAACAAGATTCCTGTTCCTTAGTTTGGCTCCTAGAACCCCCAGGATCTCTTTCTCTCTCTGGGTCTCCACTGTCGTCTTCCAGGGTCATCGCTTACTCCATCATTTACCTGACATATGCTGATGACATTTCACTTACTTTAATGATGGTGTTATTGGTGACCTAAGCGTGTTTTCATGGGCTTTTCTTTCTAAAAACAGTGAAATACATACATAGTCTCTTCATAGCTGAAGATTAGGTATCCCTGCCATCTTTCTTTCATTATTTATTTATTTATTTGGAGGTAGAATTTGTACAGAATCTGCAATGAAGGCTTTGGGGTTCTTTATATCATATTACTAGGGGTTTTCCATAAATAATGCCTCTTGATATGGTACATACAATTTTCCTTGGGTCCAGTGTGAAAATGGAAGAAGGAAATATTTGAGTCTACTTTATATTATTTTAACCTTCTGACCTTTTGCATTTGAACCTAAATTATTAAGTTGGGGTGATGTTGTCTACTGTGCAGAAGTTTTAGAAACAAATGAAAAGACACACATGGAAACCATACATCAAAACCCTCCGGCTAGCTTTTATAATGCCAGAAGATGCTATGTAGGCTGCTGGGGAAGAAAAGTCATCAACAGTCTTACCCAGATGTGAACTCTGTGAGCTACAAAAATAACTCCATAGCAAACTACGTTCACCGATGCAGTAGTGGCATGGATGTTATGAGTGTAACAAACAATTTTTCAAGTTAGATTTAAGTCTTGTTCCGAAGAAGGGAATTCATGCCAAATACTAAAATTGGCTAAAAACCCATGGCTGAGACAATCATATGTTGACTATTGTGTTTTCCATATAGAAAACCCTAGAGGAATATTTATTTATTTATTTAGCTAAATAAACACAGTATGAAACTGCCTCTTAAACACCTTTTATTATACCTATATGTAGTCCAGTTCTCAACCCTAGTCATAGAAACTTCTCTTTGTAGTGGATGGCAGTTCCAGAGACTCATATCTGACCTGGTCGGAGTACAGATGATAAGTGTTTGTAGGGTGCTCACTTCTATTGTGACATCTGTATCATACCTGTATCCCTCAGGAGGCAATGCAGAAGAGTGCACAGAAGCATCATAGAGTCAAAGGCTGAGGAAGATGGTTGTAAAACAGTGTCTTGGGCATGATAGGATTCCCACTCATTTGTGATATAACAACACTTAAATCCACCAGTTTGTTCATATTTCTGGACACTTCTGGGTTCATTATTTTTGGCCTGAGAAGAGTCACCCAACTTTCATAGTCCCTTTGTTGTTGGACTTTAAAAATAGTTTTTCTTTATAACACTGTCAACTTATTAACCTTTAGACCTAGAAAAAAATGGGACTATCTAGGCAGTCATATTTTTAGCTGTTTTTTTCTGAAGGTAACATCGATCATACAAATGTCTTTGACTCCTGTTTGGTTACTGCACCAACATCTGAGTCTAACTTTCTGAGTAAGGAGGAGATAATGGGTTCCTGGTGCAATAAAGCTGTCAGGAGGAGGGAGACTTTCATCTAACTCAATAAAAAATGTGAATGCATTGGGCAGTAGCACAAGGACATGGAGGAGAAAGCAACATCTGGAGAATCTAGAGATTTAAACAGTCCTGTAATTTATGGTTCCCACAAAGATGCATTGAGCCAGAGGCCTGGAGGCCTGGAGGCCTGGAGGCCTGGGTCCTTCCTCATCACCAGTTACAACTTCTGGAATGACCTTGGGCAGCTGTCTGATCTTGCTTGGTTGCTTTTGCTCATTCTATAGGCAGCTATTCTAACACTCTGTTTGTAGCAAAAGAAAGTTCTCATTCTCCCACCCTCTCTGTCTCTGTCTGCCTGCCTGTTCATCTGTCTGTCTGTCTGTCTGTCTGTCTCTCAGTGGAGATGTGAGACATCATTTAGAAGCTGATTTAATTCAAGGTCCTATTTTCATTACACACATATTTACTGACCAAATGCTTTAAGTTGTTAAGTATTTGCCAGATCTGGGACACTAAGAACATTTAATGTGAGGCCATGGTAGTTTTTTTCTTAAAAAAAAAAAAAAAAAGAGTTTATTTATTAAAGTCACTTTCAGAGTGGAGAATGATTACAGATAGTTTTAGAGAGAAAGAAGATGCAGTTTCAAAAAATTGATACTCACAGAACTAACATGCATGAACCATATTTTTTTCTGTTTAACAACAGAATCATAAGACAGAAGGGAATCTTTGCAAATAAAGTCAAAGGGCCTTGAGCATGCGGTGGAATATCAACTATTGCAAAGTGGGTCATATTTATTGTGGAGTGACTGTCAAATATTCACAGTGTAGATGACTGATAATTATGAAATGGAATGGAGGCTGGGTTAGGGTTCAACTCACCTCCCTCAGCTACGCAAAACCTCCAAGCTACACCAACATCCCTGACCTTGAGGGCTTATCATCTGTATCATTTGTTTTCAATTACAACCCATTTCTCGAAACAGGTTTCTTTATAGCCATTTGAGTTTTAAAGGATAGTGAATCACAAGGTTACAGAGTTATTTATTTGCATAATTCTTTCTACAAACACTAAGTGCCCATGCTGTTTCAGTGACTATGACACTTTAGAATATCAGGGGTGGGCGTGATAATGACTACTTTCCCACATGACCTTTGTGTCATTAGGGGAGGTGGCGGTGAGAGGTCTTTTCCTGAGAATATTTGATCGATAGGCACTAAGTGCTAACCAGAGGCATCATCAAGAAATAGCAGTGGTGAAGGTCTGCAAAGGACCGCAGTTCCCAAGTCCATTCTCTAACTCCTGTTCATTCATTCACTCATTCGTCTTGTGTATATATGTGCACATGTTTGTGTGCTTGTATGTGTGTGTGTGTCTTGAGGTCAGAGAATAACCTTGAGTGTTTTTATTCTGGTGCCATCTACCTTTTTTTTTTTTTTTTTTTTTTTTTTTTTGATTTTCGAGACAGGGTTTCTCTGTAGCTTTTTTTTTTTTTTTCTTGGTTCCTATCCTGGAACTAGCTCTTCTAGACCAGGCTGGCCTCGAACTCACAGAGATCCGCCTGCCTCTGCCTCCCAAGTGCTGGGATTAAAGGCGTGCGCGACCACTGCCCGGCTCCATCTACCTTATTTTGAGGCAGACACTTTCATTGTCCTGGTACTCACTGAGCAGGCTAGCCTAACTACCTTTAAGCCCTAGAGAGATGCTAATCTCTCCTTTTCTGATGCTCTAATTTCAAGTCCACACTCAGGTGTTTTTTTTTTCTTAAAACATGGTTTCACGGAATTAACTCATTATCTTTATTATGACTTATTTTTCTATACCCCATGTTTTGTCTTTCTTGAAGCCATTCTGCATGCTCAAGCATCAGTCTTCTTGCAGTGAAATTTACATTGAAAAATCCATTGTTCAACCTGCCCTTCCCAATTTGCAAACCTACCAGCCTAGCTCTGGACCTGGGGCCATGAAAACTGTTTATTCGCCCATTCCCTTTGCCTCGCCTAGCTATAGACCCGTGGTTTGGGGGTCATCCTTCCCTGGTCGAGTTAAATAATTTATGTATCTCTTTGCCTGATCTAGCTGTTTCCTCTGAAGGGAACATCGATCATACAAATGTCTTTGACTCCTATTTGGTTACTGCACTTAGGTTGTGCATCTTCTGCACTGGCCCAGTCTAAGGAAATCAGCATGGAGACCCCTCAAAACACTAACAACAAATCTACCGTATGACCCAGTTATACCACTCTTTGGCAAGTGCCCGAAGACTTGACTTCCTCCTCCACAGACACTGGCTTAGCCATGTTCATGGCTGCTCTATTTGCAATGGTGATAGCTAGGAAATGGAAACAACCTTAATGTCCTTCACCTGCCGAATCAATGATGAAAATCTGGTGCAAATGAAACAATGCGGTTTGCCGGTAAACGGGTGGACTTAGAAACGGTTGTATTGAGTGAGGGAACACAGAATCAGAAAGAGAAATGCCACCTGTTTTCTCATCTGAGGTTCCTAGATCAATCCTCAGATCCACGCACACTACAACATTGGAGTAAACTCAGAAACCAGGAGACCATAAAGGAGCTAGAGCTTGGGAGGGTAATAGCAGGATGCAACTGTGTTTCCTGGTGTCACAGCTGAGGAGGACTATTCATTTCTTCCCTCCCTTGGCGTCTTTCATAGTATTTTCTGGTACCATGAAAGCTCAACCACAGGAATGGGGCTTTCAGGTCAGATCTGACCTGAATCATGCAAGTCTTGTGTCCTAATTGTCTTCAGCAACAGGGGTTCAGCTGCAACCTCCGAGAGGCAAGCAGGGGCTACTTTAATCATCTGTATTATTTTAGGACTCACTCAGACTTCCTGAGTCAACCATCCGAAAGATTTCTTATGCCTGGTTCTGGTGGGGTTTGTTAGTCTATGGTTCTTGTGGTGAGTATTGCTAGAGACCCACGATGCACTTGGTTTGTGCTGACCTATTCAGAGCTTAGCTTCGTCCCGCAAGAAAATCTGTCTAACTGAGGTATGTCTTTTCTGGTTCTTACACCAGTGAGCCATGAGTTATGGTGGTTAAATGGATCAAAGATTGCCGGAAATGGCTTGATTATCTATTATGTGAAATAAAAACTGTTTGTCTAAAACTAAGTGTAGAAACTCAGTGATGAAAGAGTCAGAGGTGTCTACTGCAGAAGTCCCCAGGATGCCCGCACCAACGCTCCAGCCCAGAGTGCCCTGCTAAGCTTCTATTGCTAACTTCCTTAATTAGTTCTTTTCCTTGAATGCCAGCATTCAAGATAATGAAAAAAATAATTAAGGCATTTTTTATTCAACTCTATTGTCTTTCTGTGCCATTTCATTACCAGTCTCAAAACATGCTCTTTTCTCCTATTTCTCATGACCGATGTGCAGAATTTCAATTACATTCTAATCCTCTCCAACTTTGGAATTCAATAATTTTATATTTTGGAGCAAATGGGCCTTTTGAGACCCAACTTAAGAACTTAATCACTGTTGATAAGTTCTGTGTTCCTCTATGGGGACATCTTCCTTGGGGCTTGAAATGCAGCCAGCAGACACACAAGTGAATATTTAGTATAATTACATTCTAAGATAGTTCATCCAGATTATAATTTATTTTTGTTTTCCTGGATTGTTTTACATGTGCTTGCCTTTACCACAAGGTCCATTACAGTGCCTTTTACATAGGGAGATCCCGTGAACACTTGTTGGGGGTCAGAAGGAGGGTGGCTCTACATGCTCCTTCAGTGATTCAATTTGGTATTCTCAGTTCATCTTCCACAGTGCTGCTGAAATTACTTTCTTCTTGCTCTGTTATTTTTCAAGCTAGAATCAGGTTATACCACTCTTGTTTTAAATGTAATAATTTAATAAAAAGAAAACATGACAATGCCAACCATACAGGAAGGTACAGAGAATGATATGCCATTTATCTACCATGTAGACTTAATGGGTAATATTTTATAAGACTCGCCTCAGATATTTCTTTACACAAATTAAAGAGAAACAGTGCACTGGAAGCTTCTCTTCACCATCCTGCTCCTCCCCACTTTTTTCCAGAAAGAACTCTCACCCTGAAGTTCCTTTGTTTCCATCAAAGACTTTATATCTTACTACATATCTGTGTCCATAAACAAAGCTATCTTGTGTACTATAAAGAAATATTAAGAGAGGCTGGGGAGAAAGCTCAGAGGATAAAGCCCTTGGCTCACAAGTATGTAAAAAGTTAGGGATGGAGCAGCCACCTGCAATCCCAACCCAAAGAAGACGGAGATGGGTTCTCCTGACTGAATTGGCAAGCTCTGGGTTCATCTAGGGACTGCCTCCACATATAAGGTGGATGGTGATGGAGGAATATACCCAATATCAATCTTGGGTCTCCACAAGCATGCACTCACATCTTCATGCGCAGCCTCCTGGCATGGGTTCTTATTCATACACATACCACATACAATATACACACATAATGTGCAAAATACATTAAGGGTAAAGTACCACATGCATTTTTATGATCTTAATTGTAACCTCCTGAATTTATATGTTGAAACCATAGCATCCAATGTAATTATAATTGGAAATGAGCTGAGGAAGGAGGTAACTGAGATTACATGAGGTCACAGTGGTTGAGCCCTAGTCTAACATTGCTGGTGTCTTTATACAGAGAGAAATTAGAAAAGACAAAAACTGAAGGTGTGAGCATGAGTGTGTGTGTGTGTGTGTGTGTGTGTGTGTACAGAGAAGAGGCCACGGAGCTTGGGAGAAGGTGTCCATCTCCAAGTCAAAAAATTCCCTTGGCAGAATCTCAGATTGTTGATTCCCTGTTGGACGTTTAGCCTCCAGGATGGTGAGGAAGAGTCTGCTGTTTATGCCATCATATTCACGAGATTTTTATGGCAGTCCTGGTAGACTACTACCCTAAACTTGGGGTCTAGATAAACAACAGACAATTTTCTTCTGCTACACTTTAACTGGTGCCCTGTATTTTGTTTGGAAACTGTAGCCCTACTGTGTGTTGATGCATTGCAATTCATTCTAGTATAATATTCATCATATAAGGGAATCACAGGTTGGAGGGTCAGGAGCCATTTTAAAGGCCGCCCATAGGAGCAGCTCTTAGTATTTTTTTTTTTTTAAATTTACTTCCAAGTGTCTGGGACTTAGTCTTACTGCCATTTATTATAATGGCCAGTAACAATAATTACAGTGTCTCAAGTGGAATACTTGTATCAAATGAGAATCTGGTGGATGTGGAGAAGGAAAGGAGGGAGGGAGAGAGAGACCAAGGTGGGAGAGGAGGAAGTGAGTGAAAGGAGGGAAATTTGGGGCAGAGTTGGGAAGCACATATATATTGACAAATTCAGGTTGTTCTGATGATTCTTCCAATGACTTTATACCCTAAACCTGATCTGAACATATTAGGGGTCAAGGATAACATCCTCAAGGTCAGGAACTAATTTTATAAAGAGAAATAAGGTCAAAGATAGCATTTCCATCTAGGAGGACAGCTTGGTCAAAGGCCTCCTTGTGGTAGGGAACAGGGCTCTGTGTAAGTTGAAAGATGTGGAGAGCAGCCCAGGGAGAGGACAGAGTGACAGCCATGCAGCTGGAGAGATCTTGGAGTTCAAATCCCAGAGGGCTTAATACTTCATTAAGGATCTGGACTTCATCACCAAGACGTGAAGGTAGTAAAATTATCCGAATCAGAAGAGGATCATGTATGGATTCTTTTTCTCATGGGTTTGACTGCCCCACAGAGAAAAGTGGGGTTGAAGACCTATCATTTAGGTAGCGTTTGCCAAATCTGATTATGATTCTGGACTGCATTCGGAAGTGCCAGTGGAGATTCAGAGAGAATGGAGAACTACACTGAATAAAACTGGGAGGACTTAATGAGTTGGAAATGAGAGAAAGGTACCCATGTAGGTGTTTCCCAAGTCTGGTTTATATGGTTTGGTTGCTGGTTAGTCATAGAGACAGGAAACCTCAGAGTAGGATGCGTGTGGGATTAGTCTGGGAACGATTACTGGTAAGTGCTTTTAAGAGATCTGAATAAAGGTGTTATAGCTCGGGAGAGTCTGAGTGTGATGTTTGCGGCAGTAATTTGGGGGCCTTTACAGGTTTGTGATCAAACTACGATGAGAACTTAGCACTGACTGTAGAGTGAAGAGAGACCATATTCCGGGAATTCTGACTAATAAATCTGAGGACAGATTGTTCTTCTGTCTTTCAGGCAAAGTACAGCACACTTTGGGGAAACACTTTTATTATGTATAGAGTGTTCTGCCTGCATGTATGCCTGCACACGAGAAGAGGGAACCAGACCCCATTATAGATGTTGTGAGCCACCTTGGTAGTGGGAATTGAACTCAGAACCTCTGGAAGAGCAGCCAGTGCTCTTCACCTCTGAGCCATCTCTCCAGCCCCTAAAAAATTTATTTATTTATTATGCATATGAGAAACACTTTTACCTAAAGCAGCAAGTTTGGTAGAAAAGATTTAAGTCATGACCAGTTTTTGGGAGAGCATCGTGGAGTCAGCGGGGCTTGCAGTGTCTCATAAATCACTGTGGGGTGGAGGTTCTTCTGGGCTCTACAGCTGTAAGAGCTGTTGAATGCTTTCACAGAGATGCTTATGATATCTAAGTTAATGAGTCTGCGAGACCAGCTCAGCATGCTAGTTTTATCTGCAGTTTTTTCTTTTCTTTTCTTATTTTTTTTTTTTGAGATGGAAGAAGTTATTTTTATAGAGAGACTCTTAGGGGGCCTCCTGGCATCAACACAGATTTAGTATCATCTGACAGTGACCCAGAGGACCCTTTCGAGAGCCTGTTTATTGGAGGTCTTCCCTTTACCAAACACGTGCTCCCTTTATGGAACGTCGATGGTGTGTTAGCCAGCTTTACATTGCTGCAACTAAGAACGAGATGACAGCTCCACCCATTCCCAACAGTAATGCTGGAGATCAAGCCTTTAACACATGTGTCTTGGGGAGACATTATTCGAAACCACAGCATATTGCATAGATGTTATTGCCTCCATTTAACAGAAATGAATGGCAGGTTTGGTCAGGTTACTTAGTAAGTAGGCTACAGAATGGAGAGTTGAATGCCCGACTCACAAACATTTCCCATTTGTTATTACACCACTTCTCTTTAAGTGCTGGAAGCAAAGAGCCCCCTAAAATGTTGAAGAGACTGCGTTCTTAAAGATCCAAGTCCACCTTCTAGAATACACTTCGGGATTCAGAGAAGTAGACTCAGATATTTGGAAACTTCACAGAACATAAAGGGTGGTTAAAAACTGGCCTTTCTTTATCCGGAAAATTAAATTCACTAGAACACTCCATTCCCGGATGCTCTTGTAAATCTTTATACAGCTCCCCAGGGGAAAAAGTGAGCGGTTTCTCTGGGAAAGAAGAGGAACAACTCAAAGCCTGAGGGTCCCACAGGGTTTACCCACAGGTAGTTGACTGAGATCAGGGCTCTCTTGTGTTCAAGTTGGTATTAACTTTGAATTTAAATCAATTCTTCACATGAATTCTCCTCAGGAACCGTGTTGGGAAAGATCATGCTGCCTGCTGTGTTTGGAAGATGTTTTTGGTCATCCTGGGCGGATCAGCTCCCTCGTTCCATTGGTGCCCCACCTCTGTACAAGTAAGCCATTTGATTTCTTTTTGCTTAGACTGAAGAAACTTAAAGGTATTCATGGCCTCATTGATCAGACAGCCATCTTCATAGAAAGGAAAGAAAGGAGAAAGTGTCAAATATCTCTGAGCCAATTCTTCAGCCACACATGTTTTATACTCCTTCGGTTATTCGTCAGCAGGGTTCCGCATGGGAAACACAGTGAGAGTAAGTACCCAGGGACTTGGCTGGGGAGAGGCACAGACCCTACGCATCACCAGAGCTGAAGATGCTCCAAGATACAAGCTGTTTGGCAGCGGGAGGAGGACACCTGATGTTCTGCCACTTAGTGCATGTAGCCTCAGGGAAGAAAGGGCCTGCCTAATATAAACGCCCTTGGCAGTGATGGCCAGCATCATCTGTCAGTTCGCTCTGCACCAGGCTCTGACCTACCTGGGTGGGGGGGGCTCTAAAAATATTTTGGTCCCCCATTTTGCTTTAGCTTATATTACAGTGACTGACTCTGCCACACCAATCACTGATGTAGGTGTAACCTGAGGAGCTTCCCCTTGGCCTGAGCTGCCTATTGTACTTCTCATTTTCTTCTCTGGGACCTCTCTGATGCCTTGTCTTGGACTATAAATTCCCAGAAGCATGAGGCTCCTGGGGCTACTTCGGGCTACTGAGAAATAGAGTCAGTGAATGCATCCCCTTCCCTTCCTCTAGGGATGCTTCTGAGCTTTGTTTCACAAGGACTAGCCTTCTGTAACAAGGTGAATTAACAGTGTCCTTCCTTGTATCCATCCCTCTGCTTGCGCCTGCCCTTTTCCGTCTCTTCCCAAGTGAACATTCCGTGTCTAGCCTTCGCCACAGGCTCTTTTCTGGATTGTGGGACAGTGGTAGGGAATGGAGGCCAGGCAGGTGTTGTGGAGGTGGGACACCTGGAACAGAAACCAAGCTTCTTCTTTTGTTGCATCTCCTGGAGCTCCCTCTCTGCTGGCTTCCCAATAAGCAGACTCGCAGCACCTTTCCTGCAGAGGAGAGTGGCAGTGTTGACCACGTGGCCGACGGCAAGAAGGCATGAATGAAGGTATGAATGCGCAGCTTTAAGGAAAAGACAGCCTGTGGTGCCGCTCTGGGCCCTCACCAACAACAGGGACACCTCCAGTGTGTGTAAGACCGGCTTCACAGACAGTGACAGTGATCCAAGGTTCTGTGCTGAGTCTATTGCGTTTGTGCCCTTCCTAATATTAAAGTTCTTAATGGTGTCAGAACAAGAAAAAGTGCAGTTTTGTAGCTGTCTTTGCAAACTAGGTAGCCGGTGGCGAGAACAGGCTTTACCAACAGTCTATTTCCCCCACAGTATCATGGTGGCTTCTACTGGAGGAGTCTCCCAAGTGCAGAAAGGCAGGGTGCTTCACTAGGGGTGTGGGTAGCCAAAGCGGTTCATGAAGAAAACGCCAATTCCTCATGGCTGGGGTGGGGGAAGTATATTAACACCTGTCGACTCCTGCCTCCCTTGGAAGAGCCAAATGCAGCTGCCTTTTGCAGGAGTATCAGCAGGGGCAAAGGTAGCCGATTAAGCCGTAACTGAAACTCCAGGTGTGAATCAGAGGTCTGGTGGGATGGGGAGCAGTGTCATTAACTCAGCGGACCCAGATGCGTGGAAGGGCCGAGTGGAATTCCGAAGACTTACATGTTTCATTGCTTTTAACCATTCCTTCTACAATCAGCTAATTTAAATTCTGTTCCCCAAACTTCTTTTAATACGAGCTTTGTTTATATCTTCTGTAATTGGGATGCCGGAGAGTCAGGGTTGAATTGAGGATGGAACGATCCCACTTGTTCATTATTTTTCTTTTTTCTTTTCCCCACCTAGGGTGTCAAGCTGGGGCTAAGATATACTAGGGCAGCATCCCACCACCACCATCTCCTCAGTCCTAAACAACGGGACTTGTAGGGAACACCAGTGATGTGTGGAGCAGGATCCAGATTCCTTCTTTCTCTTTTACGGCAGCATTGTGCTGTGAGCTGTAAACTGTTGGAAAGCCTCATGTGGTTTTTTTCTGGGCAATTTGGGGCAACACCTACTATTTAGAGGCAACGGTGTTCGAGTATGAATTACCAGGTCTAGCACTTTACATGTTAAGGGCGGCTTGCCTGACAACTCTTTGGTGACCTTCTGAGCACACCTGGCAATTACAGATTTGTTCCAGCTGAGCAAGCGGTTTTCTGAGCTGGAAGTGTTCCTCGAGGGCCCGGGTGGAATTCCTGTAGAAGCTCCAGCGTGACTCTCTGCAAATGAATCTGCTTCCATTTAGCTTACATGAGCATCGCCTTGGTGGATCCCACTCTGGGACTCCTGTGTTATGCCGGGTATTGCCTGGCGGAGGAGATCTCAGATATGTACGAGTATGCTTGTAGATTTTGTGCACACGTGGGAACATTTTATTTGTATTGCTTAGACCAACAATCTGTTTGGATAGAGTCAAAGGAAAAAAAATACAACAGATTTCATGTTCTTTTAAAATCTTACGTTTGGCTTTGTGTGTGTGTGTTTTGCTCTGGTGGTTTTTGTTTTTCAAGGCAGGCGTTCTCTATGTAGCCCTGGATGTCCTGAAACTTTCTCTGTAGACCAGGCTGGCCTTGAACTCAGAGGTCTGTCTGCTTCTGCCTCCCTATTGCTGGGATTAAAGATGTGCACCACCACCGCCTGGCAAAGCTTATGTTTTTTAATGTGTGTATGTTCTGTTTGTTCACTGTAATCATCTCTGACAGTAATAATTTAACGCAAGACATGTGGAGCAATAGGATTTTACTTAGAACAAGGGTGGGGAGGCACTTTTGATTAAGTGTGAAAATTTATGGAATTCCTTAGCCAACATCAAACTAGGATTTTTAGGTTTTGTGATTTTCAAATAAAAACTAAACCAAAATAGCAAGTTAGAAAAATTTCCAGTTTTTTTTTAATTCTTCATGTTTAATATTATACAAGTGATCCAGTTTTTTGGTTAGACCACTAGAGGCATAATTAGTAAAGGAAGAAATCTGGTGACATCTTCTTGACTTAATTCTACTTTGATATTCATGTTTTTTTTAAAATTTATTTTTATTTTCTTTTATGTGTATGAGTGTTTTGCCTACATGTATATCTGTGCACCATGTGCATGGCCAGGGTTCCTGGGGCCAGAGGAGGACATCAGATCACCTGAGACTGTACTTACCTACAGATGTGAGTCACCATGTAGGTCCCGAGAACCGAACCTAGGTTCTCCGAAAGAGACCCAAGTGCTCTTAACCTCTGAGCCATCTCTGCAACCCTTTGAGTGATGTTTTTGACATATGGTTACATTTTTCCCTACATGTGATTATGCCAATATAGTAACACATTTCCTTGTTGATTAGTGCCAAGCTCTTTTTGTAATAGAACCACTATGCTCATCTCAGTCTTAAATCCATGCGAAACGTATGCTTTATAGCAGCTGTGTACATGGGCGCCAGCTTACCATCGTCCGAGTTAGAGCTTTCTTTATGGTGGGATAAGGCAACACTGACTCTGTAGAAACCAGATGTAAATTTTGGGTTTTTGTCTTTTCCTGGGGTTGTGATAAACAGTATGAGCCTTTTCTGTGAAGGCCAGCAGGGGTGGTGAGCTGCAGATCCCACATGGTTGGGAGGGTACAGTGTTGTTCAGGAATGCTGTTTGGTAGGTGAGGTTCAAATGCATTTTTGACATAATGGTGTATGTTATCCAAGAGCATCTGTAGTCAGTCTCTAACTTACTTGCCTAGCAGATAAATTGTTGCCTCTTCCTTTTTCCTGGTCCCCTTTAATCTATGGTGTTTTGAAACACTGTTCTTGGAGCCTAACAACCATGACCATCTTCACCAGAGCAGCTGTGACATTGAAGGTTTGGGTCTGCTGACCTTCCCTTGTAGAAAAACCAGGTCATTAGACTCTCAGCTAGGATCCCTCTTGTGCCTTCCTCCAAGCTGTTTGTACTTCTAATGCATGTGGTCTCAGGAGAGATTAGATTAGAATTCAACAGCAACACTAATTCCAGAAAGCACACAAACACATGGTCACCTGAATCATCAATGGGTCAAGAAAGAAATAAAGGGAGAAATTAAAGACTTCCTAAAATTCAATGAAAATGACCACACAACATACCCAAATTTATGGGACACAACGAAAGTAGTGTTAAGAGGAAAGTTCATAGCACTAAATGCCTATATAAAGAAACTAAAAAAAATCCCACACTAGTGAGTAAACAGAACATTTGAAAGCTCTAGAACAAAAAGAAGCAAATTCACCCAGGAGGACTGATGGCAGGAAAAAAATCAAATTGAAAGCTGAAATCAACAAAATAGAAACAAAGAAAACAATACAAAGAATCAATGAGACAAAGAGTTGGTTCTTTGAGAAAATCAACAATATAGAAAAACCTTTATCCAGTCTAACCAAAAGGCAAAGAGATTATACAAATTAGCAAACTCAGCAATGAAAAGGGAGCTATAACAACAGATATGGAGGAAATCCAGAAAATTATCAAGTCATACTTCAAAAACCTGTACTCCACAAAATTAGAAAACTTTAAGGAAATGGACCATTTTCTGGATAAGTACCACATACCAAAATTAAATCAAGACCAGATAAGCAAATTAAATAGGACTATACTTGCTAAGGAAATAGAAGCAGTCATCAAAAGCCTCTAAACCGAAAAAAGCCCAGGACCAGATGGTTTCAGTGCAGAATTCTAATATCAATACTTCTCAAATTGTTCCACACATAAGAACCGGAAGGAACATTGACAAACTTTTTTTATGAGACTGCAGTTACCTGATACCCAAACCACATAAAGATGCAACTAAGAAAGAAAATTACAGACCAATCTCACTCATGAACATTGATGCAAAAATACTTAGTAAAATACTAGTAAATCAAATCCAAGAACACATCAGAAAAAAAAGATCATCCAATCATGACCGAGTAGGATTCATGGCAGAGATGCAAGGATAGTTCAACATATAAAAATCTGTCAATGTAATCTACCACATAAACAAACAGAAAAAAAATTCACATGATCATCTCATTAGATGGTGAAAAAGTCTTTGATAAAATCCAACACCCCTTCATGATAAAGGTCTTGGAGAGAGCAGACATACAAAAACATACCTAAACATAATAAAGGCAATATACACAAGTTGAAGCCAACATCAAACGAAATGGAGAGAAACTCAAAGTGTTCCCACTAAAATCAGGAACAAGACAAGGTTGTCTACTCTTTTCATATCCATTCAATGTAGCACTCAAAGTCCTAGTTCGAGCAATAAGACAACAAAAGGAGATCCAGGGGATACAAATTAGAAAGGAAAAAGTCAAACTTTTGCTATTTGCTGATGATATGATAGTATACGTACATGACTCCCAAAATTCTACTAGGCAACACCTACAGCTGATAAACACCTCAAGTAATGTGAAAGGATGCTACTAAAAAAATCAGTAGCTCTCCTATATACAGATGATAAATGGGCTGAGAAAAAAAAATCAGAGAAACATTACTCTTCACAATAGCCACAAATAACATAAAATGTCTTGGGGTAACTCTAACCAAACAAGTGAAGGATCTGTATGACAAAAATCTTAAATCTTTGAAGAAAGAAATCAAAGAAGACATCAGAAAATGGGAGGATCTTCCATACTCTTGTATAGATAGAATTAACACAGTGAAAATGGCAATCTTACCAAAAGCAATCTACAAATTCAATGTAATGCCCATCAGAATCCCAGCAAAATTCTTCACAAACTTTGAAGGAACAATACCAAAATTTTATAGAGAATCAAAAAACTCAGGATAGTCAAAACAATCATGTATAATAAATGAGCTTTTGGATACATCTCCATCCCTGACTTCAAACACTATTATAGAGCTACAGTAATGAAAACAGCCTGGAATTGGCATAAAAACAAGTGGGAGGACCAATGGAACCGAACTGAAGAGTCGGATATCAATCCATATGCCTATGATCACCTGATTTTTGACAAAGAATCTAAAAGTATAGAATAGAAAAAGAAAGCTTGTCAACAAATGATGCTGTCATAAATGGATTTCAACATGCACAAAACTCAAGTCCAAATGGATCAAAGACCTCAACATAAAACCAACCACACTGAACCTCACAGAAAAGAAAGGGGAAGTAGCCTTGAACTCATTGGCACAGGAGACCACTTCCTAACTATAACCCCACCAGCACAGACACTGAGAGCAACAATTAATAAATGGGGCCTCCTGAAACTGAAAAGCTTCTGTAAAGCAAAGGACATAGTCAACATGACAAAACAACAGCCTACAGAATGGGAAAAGATCTTCACTAACCCCACATCAGACAGAGGTCTGATCTCCAAAATATACAAAGAATTCAAGAAATTGGACACCAAAAGATCACATAATCCAATAAAAAAATGGAATACAGACCTAAATAGAGAACTCTCAACAGAGGAATCTAAAATGGCTGAAAGACACTTAAGGAAATGTTCAACATTCTTAGCCATCAGAGAAATGCAAATCAAAACAACTCTGAGATTCCATATTATTCCTATAAGAATAGCCAAGATCAAAAACACTGATGACACTTATGCTGGAGAGGTTGTGGGGTAAAGGAAACTCTCCTCCATTGCTGGTGGGAGTGCAAACTTGTACAGCCACTTTGGGAATCAGTATGGTGGTTTCTAAGAAAATTGGGAATCAATCTACCTCAAGACGCAGCAATATCACTTTTGGGCATATACCCAAAAGATGCTCAATCACACCGCAAGGACATTTGCTCAACAGTATTCATAACAGCATTATTCATAATAGTCAGAACCTGGAAACAACTCAGATGTCCTTCAACCAAAGAATGGATAAGGAAAATGTGGCATATTTATACAATGGAGTACTACTCAGTGGTAAAAAATAATGACATCTTAAAATTTGTATGAAAAT
This sequence comes from Chionomys nivalis, assembly GCF_950005125.1. Classification (NCBI taxonomy): domain Eukaryota; kingdom Metazoa; phylum Chordata; class Mammalia; order Rodentia; family Cricetidae; genus Chionomys; species Chionomys nivalis. The sequence continues at coordinate 13,550,275 of NC_080099.1, forward strand.
GGACAGAACCAGGAAAAAAAAAGATACCGAGTGAGGTAACCTAGACATAGAAGGACAAATATAATATATACTCACTCATAAGTGGCTTTTAGACATAAAGTAGAGTATAATCAGCCTACAGTCCACAATCCCAGAGTACCTAGGCAACAAAGAGAACCCTAAGAGAGACACACATGAATCTAAATAGGAAGGAGAAAAAGACAAGATCTCCTGAGTAGATTGGGAGCGGTGGGGGGGGGGATGGCAGGGGTAGGATCGAATGGGAGAGGAGAGGTAGAAAGGGAGTAGGAAAAATGTATAGCTCAACAAAAATAAATAAGAAATTAAAAAAAGCTTCCAGTTCTTATATACCTTTGTTCTAAATTTCCCATTTGATTGATTTGTATTATTTTTCCATTTGTTTCAAGTTTATCCTAAATTTTCTTTAAAACATCATTGATTGCTTTAACAACTACATTAGATAATTCTAGCAGTTCCTTCATCTAGTCTTCACAAGTTTCAGATACTGATGTTCCAAGGTTACTAAGTTTGAGAGATTTAACATTTTAAAACAGCAGAAATGTATTCTCTCACTGTTTTGGCTACTGGAATCTAATACAAAGTTGTTAGCAGGGCCATGCTCCCTCTGGGCAATGCCAGGAGAGGATCTTCTACTCTCCTTTCTAGTGTTTCTTGATGCCATTTCTCTTAGCAACTTTCTCATCACTGTGACAAAGTGCTTGGGAGAAGCAATTAACGGAGAGAGGGAAGTGCGCTGGAATGCAGCCCTATCCCTGGCGGCAGGAACAGACTAAGAGGCAGAGATCTTGGGCTGGAGCCAAGGTCAACATTACCTGCCTACCGAGACCCACTTCTGTAAGATAGAGAGGTTTCAAAGGTGCTACAATCCCCCACAGCAGTACCACCAGCTGGGGACCAAACACATGAGGGGACATCTTAGGTTATGAGGCCAGTCATCATTTTGCTTTTGGATGCATACATCCAGTCTCTGCTGTCTTCAGGTTGCCTCCTGTATGTCTGTTTATATGCTAAATGTCTCTCCTACCTCACAGGAGTGCACTTGGTTGACAAATGGTCTTGTGCGAAGACCTCAATTCTACCCACAAAGGTCTGTTTCCTAAATAAGGTGACCCAGGTATCAGGACATTTCATTTTTGGAAGCAATCATTCAACCTGCAACCAGCTCTGGTTATTCTTTTTCTTCATCCACGTGTAGCTCATCTCGGCTCTTGGATTGGCAAGTTATTTAAAGTAAAATTTGCATATTTTGGATATTGTGGTACTGTTTTTTTTTTAATAAGGATTCCAGTATTTGGGAGTTTGGTCCTTATTGTGGTGATGTAAGTGGTTGCAAACCTCTGAAGGACGGGAAGCAAGAAGAAACAGTATCAAACATGTGCTTCCTCCTGCCTCAACTTCTATGTAATCTCAATCACCTGTCTCACACAAGCCCCACCACGATGCTCTCTGCTATGACTTGAGGCATTTATAAAGGTCCTTATAGGAGTTCATACTTATTTAGATTTTCAGTTCAAAGTCAGGAGTTAAATAAATCTCTTTTCTTCATAAAGTACCCATCCCTAGGTGTTTTGTTATAGTAAAAGGAAATGTTCTAGTATGTATGTTAATTAAATTTGGATATTATTTAGATAGTTGTTTCTAATGTTTTTCTATAGGGGAACAAGAACAGTGCTTCATTATTGACTCATTTTAAGAAATGATCAGAAGATAAAAATTCATTATCTTGCTATGATGGTCCTCCAGCAACAATCTGGAGTCTACATTTACAACAGGCCCCGGTTATTGCCAGGTGAGGGGTATTGAGGATTCCCACCAGGCCTCTGCTATTCTGCTCCAAACAGAACCTCTATGGCTTCCAAAGACACTGAGGTACAACATTTGATGTAACCACAAAGGGAGACCTGGGTCCCATTGGTCTGAGGTGGGAGCCCAGGGCTTCTGCGGTGTCCGTGTTGACAGTCGTGAGGCCTATGTGTTCCTTGTGGCAATGGAAACAAATGAATGTTACCCTGTGAGGCTGTTAGTTCCCTGTGCTTTCAGTCTGTATGTGACTGAATTTCTGGGGTTCTCTGTCTTCTCTACCAATCAACCCAGGATTCATGAGACAAACAGAAAACCCAAAGAACTTAGATCTTGAGGTCCCTAGCCAGACTGCCTTCCCCTCTATCTTTCAGGTCTTTTTATGCTTGTTTTTTTTTCTTGTTTTTTCAAAATACAATGTTCAGTGTTTATAGCTATACTCAATAGGAAGAAAGAAATTGAGTGTCTTTACACAAAATATGTACTTCTTTGAAGTCCAATATTATTACTATTTAAGAAAATGCTTTACCCTCATAAAATTATATAAATATTCATGTACTTTAAAATGTTTTTCTTTTTAAAATTTCATTTTTGCTCATTGTGTGTGTCTCTGTATGTCTGTGGGGTGTGTGTTTGTGTGTGTGTGTGTGCAGTTCTGTGTGTGTCACTGTGTGAGTGTGGAGGGCAGAGGACTTTTGGGAGTTGGTCCTCTCCTACTCTTGGTCTCTGTGATTAAACTCAGGTGACCAGACAATGTAGCAGGAGATCTTACCAGCTGTGCCTTCCTACCAGTCCTAAATAACCATGTGCTTTTCAGTGATTTCATAGTTTCATCTTATACAAGGCTTCAACATGCCTTTGCCACAGCAGGGCTTCTAGACTCTAGTTTCTGGGCTCACCTGTGTACTACCGAATCAGAATTTCTGCAAGTATCTCACTTTGCAAATTCTTGTTATAAATTTATAAATTAAATAGATACCAAAATTTGAGATTTGTTGTTTATCCACTCTATTTTTAATGTAAATTATCAGGCAAGCATTTTACGTATTTTTTCTTACATAGTTATACGATTGTATTATAGTCACTTATTAAATTATTCTCTTTTCTTCACTAATTTAAAATGCCACTATGATAAAATATTAAATTTATATATAAATATAAATGTTTGGGTCTCTTTCCAGATGTTCCATTCTGCCTCATTGATCTGTCTGACCATTCTGGCGCCAGTAACTTGCTGTTTTTAATTGCTGTAACTCTAGTCTGTGTAGACTGCTGAATGTTGCCCTGCACGAGTCTCTAAAAGCCTCATAAGAAGCCATTTGACAGGAGTTAGATGACTCATGCGTGAAGAAGCTTTGTAAATTGCAGAGCTCTCTGGCCTCCCAACCCACCCCTGACACCAGCACTTCCTGGAGCGGTGATCTCATCCTGTCCCCTTCTGACTCTGGAACCTTTCTCATCAGAGAAGTTGTGTTATCCCTGGAGGCATAGCACTTCTGCCACATTCAGGTCTCCATCTTCCTTTCCAAAGTGATGTCCTTTGTCTTCAATAACATCTATAAAATTAAAAAATATGTTTATTATTTTTTTCTCATTTTTATTAGTTCTTGGAGAGTTTGTCCAATGCAGTTTGATCACATTCACCTTCTCCTACCACCTCTCTTAGATCTGTCATTTTTAACCACCCAACTTTGTGTCCCTCCCACCCCCATCAAGTACAGTTTGTGCCACTTGTATGCTCTTGGATGTGTAGCCTTCACTGGAGGGTGGTCAACCCATCAGGGACAACATTCAAAAAGAACAACAACTCTTCTGTCCAAGCAGCTAACAACTGCTAACATCCCTACCTTTTTAGGTAGGGATGGGACTTTGTGGCCACCTCTTCACACAGGAATGAAGAAGGACACATAAAAGAAATCCCACACTAGCTCAGAATTGAGAAGTAGATGGTTATTTATTTAGGGGTAGACTCACAAATCAGAATCCTCTGCTTGAACGGAGATCAGAAACTGAAATCCACAACTGGAAAAGTGAGGCCGGAAAAGAGAGGCCAGACGCATGCTCTACTTCGGCATATATAGTATAAGAGGCCACGCCCCAGTGGGTGGGTAACCACTGGCTGTAAGACTTCCTACAGCACAGGAATTTTGACTGGCTGTACAGGTCTTATGCATACTGTCCCAATTGCTATGAATTAGTATGTGTGACTTTCCTACTGTGTCCAGCAAACACTGCTTCATTGTAACCATCCACAATCTAATCTCTTTGAATCTTTCTGTCTCCTATAATGATCCCCGAGCCTTGGGAGGAGATATCTTATTTGGGGTGAGTACTCCACAGGCTTTTATTCTCTGTACCTTCACTAATTATGGTTTTCTGTCTTAATCACCATCTCCTACAAAGAGAATCTTCTCTGATGAGGCTTGACTGATGTACTAATCTCTGGGTATAAGGAGAAGTCGTCAGGAGCTGGTTTAATACTCTATACATTTAGCAGAATACTGGTAGTAGGGTCTCCGCCAGGGCCTGTAACCTGTCTAGTTAGAGGTTCTTGGTCCCAATAACACTGACAGGTATAGATTTCAACCTGTGGAACAGAGCTTAAGTCCAAGCAGGACGTGGTTGGTTAGTCCCATGGCATTTATGCCACCATTGCACCAATCGGCATATCTTGCCAGTCAGGTCATTCATAGAATTCACCAATAAAATCTTTTAGTTGGATTTGCTCACTACCTGTTTCATAGACTCACCTGATATATATATATATATATATATATATATATATATATATATATATTACACATATATAGACATATATTACCTTTTTCTGTTCTGTTTTTTGAAATTAATTTCTTAAAATTTCCTGGCCCCTTCTTGTACATAAAGCACTCAATTTGAGGTTAGCATCCATCAGCTAATCACAGTTCTTGCTTGAGGTCATTGCTTCTGTTATGCTTTCTGGGTGTTTATATCACTTCATTTGGTGAGGCTGTAGTATTGCTATATACACCTTGCTATACGTTTTCTAATCAAACTATGAGACCCTCAATAGACATGCACTCAGTACATATTTACCAGGTATATATATATATAGAAAGAATGTACTAATTGTTATTGTCAACTTGGCACAATGGAGAATCACTTGGGAAGAGTGTCTTGATGAGTAATTATCTAGATCAGATTGGTTTGTGGGCATAGCTGTAAGGTATTACCTTGATTGTTAATTGATGTAGAAAGATTCAGCACATAGAGGGCAGCACTACTCCTTAAACAAAGAGTTACACAGTGTGAGACAACAAAAAGCTAACTGAAAGCAAGTAAGCGAGAGGGCGGGCAGTCGAGCAAGCGAGCAATTGAGTAAGCAAGCATGCAAGCAAACAAACAAGCAAGCAAGCAAGCAAGCACGAGTTTGTTTTCTTTGTTCTTGACCATGAATGTGATAGGCTTCATTTCTTGAATTCCTTGTTTGACTTCCTCCAAACAATGGGCTGTAACTTGGATTTGCAAAGCAAGGAAATCAGTTGCTCACGATGTTGCCTTTGTTAGGGTACCTGTTACATCCGTGGAAGTGAAACTAGAACAAAGGGTAACATGAGAGGCCCATTGCTTTGTGCTGCCCAGAACCAAGCAGGGGTGGTTATTCTATTTCTTCAAGTTTCTAGATTGAACTCAGAGAAGTTATGGTAAATCCTGCGTTCTGACCAAAATGTTTTATGTTAATCATCTGATCTCATGGGTTATGATAGTAGTGTTCAGAGGTGCAGGAACCTAGAAACTTTCTTCTGTAGATCCTTATAAAAAGAGGGCTGTGTTAGTGGGCCAGTGCTTGTCTGCTCTGTTCCTCTTCTCCTGAGGAAATTCACCCGCTGACAGCCCTCATTGCCTCAGCAGTTCTGGTTTTTGTTATTTGAGTCAGTTCCTTATGGCACACCTGATTGGATGATTGAAGGGTATCCAGTGATGAGGTAGGCCAATCAGATTCTTGACCTGATATATTCGAATTAAAAACCATGAAAGATCATTGCCAATGGGTGTAGAACATGGATCCCTGGGAGGGAATGACGGAGGTTCTGGGATTGTGGAACTGCCCAAGCCCTGGAGAGGGGAGCAAGAAGAGCCCGAGGGAAAACAGAATGATCCAGAGGGGTGAGAATATCCACCCCAGAGTCTACACTAATTCCTTAAATACGTCATTCAAACTTTAAAGTGATGTCTCCTCTCTAACATGGGACTCTATTCCTGTCCTTGAGCCTTCGTGAGGTCATTTGAGCTCGAGGATAAACCTGGCATCTCTTGGCCAAGTTTGAGGAAACCTGGCGCCTCTTCTTCCAACCAAATTAGCCTGAATAAAATGGGTAGTCGTGCAGGGAATGCCTATCAGCTCTTTTTCTGTCTGTCTGGAGAATGTATATTTAATCAGAGCATGAGTCACAAAAGTTAGAATAGCTGACAAACTTTAAAAAGATACCACTCTCGATAAGGTTTGAAGCTTTCAATTCTTTTCTCTTAAAGGATTTCAAACATGCAGAAAAGTAGAGATCAGTTGATTGAACATGTATTGATCTGTTACCTGGATATAACAACTGTTAACATTTTCATATTTGCTTCACTATTTTTGCCACATTAAATTTTTCTATTTTGTCTTAATACATCACCTTGCATCTCCAGAAGGTATATGACTGCATTGTCATATTATTATTATTTATTATTATTGTTATTAATTCTGAGGTTTTTGAGACAAGGTTTCTCTGTGAGAAGTAACTATCTCTTGTTTATAAGACATTTTGTTGTAATGTAGCTATTATCTCTTAAATGAAATATTCCTTCCTTGAGGGTTATAGGATGCAGGAAGCTAGTGAAATATGTAAGACTCAAGAAGTACATACATGAAAATATTTTCAAATTTTCCTCCAAGGTTATTTAACACTAAACACTTCCTTGGAGAAGGTAAGACCCTTCATGGAGCTACCTGCTATTTGGGCAATGAGCTGCCCGGATGTAGCATTTGTGAATTGTGGGCTTTTTAGTCATCTGTGCTTCAATAGCAGCTTCTTATTCAGGTTTCTGCAAACGATCTCAAGAAATTCACTTGGTTTACTTGGCTGGAATCTTTTATTTGATCTGGTGTTGATTTGTTGCTGGTGTTCTATTTGTTCATGTTTCCCAAATAAAAAGTTACATGATGTGGGATTCCCCTCTGTACGCTGTGAATATGTTTTATTACTATTGTTTAATAAGGAGCTACTTTGGCCAATGGCTTAGCAGAGTTAAGCCAATTAGGAAATCTGAACAGAGATATATAGAGTAGGCGGAGTAGGGGAGATGCCATATAGCTGCGAAGGAGAAAGATGTCAAGATCTTACCAGCTGGTCACACCTTCACAGATTAGGAATATGCCTATGCTATTGGCCAAACAGTGTTGTAATTAATATAGTTTCTGTTTGTTTTTTCCGGTTTGGGTGACCGGGAAACCAATGCATAGTCTCTGCTTACATAAGAAAAAGCAGTCTCAGCTTACAGTCACAACACCTACCCTTGGTACGATGTTAAGGTGGCTTCTACAGACTACACCTTGGCTCAGCATTCTGTCACGTTTCTCACTAGTGAGCCAGTTGGAAAGCATCATCCTTTGGAACCTAGCCTTGGAGGTCATGTAGCATCATTAGTGTGATACTGTTTTAGTGGAGCAGTCATGAAAAAGTCCCAGATTCAAGGGTAACAAAGGGCAGACATCCCAGATCTTGATAACGGGAACATCAAAAGTTTTACAGACATCATTTAAAACCCCCATATTATTATCATTGTTATTTTTAGCATAAACCTACATACAGCTGCAGTCAGTAACATTGCCCTTTAAGAAAAAGGAATCTGGTTAATTAATGATAGAAGAAATGGATCAGCTAAAAATAAGATAGGAGTAGGGTGTGGGGCACACTCCTCTGATCCCAATACTTGGGAAGCAGAGGCAGGAGGATCTCTGTGAATTAAGGCCAATCAGGGCTACATAGGTTGAGAACTGAAAAGTGGGTAAATCACTTCTCCCAGCATAAAGACTGGAGTTCAAATCTCCAGAGCCCGTTTAAAGTCCGGGTGTTTCTTTCTGGCTGCTGCCTGCGATGCTTGTACTTGGGAGGAAAAGACATGGATCCCTGGGTTAAGGAGATCAGCACCGGTTGATGAAGAGCTCTGAGTTCAGCGAGGAACACTTCTGCAGTAATTAAAGTGGACCGATGTCAACCTCAGGTCTCCCCACCCACATGTGCAGACCAACACATCACAACCCATTATACCCACCCACATCTATACCCCCACTCCCCATGGAAGACAAAGCTAAATACAACAAAAGGATGAAAGAAACAGATGTTCGGACGTCTGACCTGACTGCAGTTCCTCCTGTTGAACAGAACAGCTCACTTTCTGGCAGGGAGAGTTAAGTCTAGAGGACTTTGCTGTTTGGAGTTCCAGTTAGACAAAAAGCAGCACGTTGGTTTGTGGGGAGTCACTTTCCTCACTTAGCCTGGACTGCTCGATGGTTTTGTATGGGTCCTACCATCGGGGCCATTGAAAAACAGATCAGTCACCGTCTGGCTCTGCTTGTTCAAAAGCTCGAGGGACGCTGTTTAAGCAGGCACTTCTGATGTCCTTCCTCTGTGAAGATGGGCTATGAATACCAACACAAGCATTTAACCCATTTCCAGGAGGAAGCTAAAATATGAAGGGCGGGTATGCTACCTTCTGCAGAGCTCACCCTTAGTCTGATGCAGTCTGGCTCAGGGAACCTAGAGAAGTGAACATTCAGCTGTTAAAATCACAGGGTAAGGTTGTAAACCTCATACCCCTCATCCTAGGACAACTGAAGAAAAATCTCTGAAAATAAGACCTGAACATTATTTTCTTTTTTAGTTCCAAATGTGATTTCAATTTATAGTCAGAATCATAAGCCACCATGTTGGAGCCAGATGGCAAGCTGCTTCTTCTGAGAGGGCTCTACAGTAGACTGCTGGTTCTGTGGCCACACGATCTCTGTTCAGTATTGCCTTCGCTGGGGGACAGCAACCTTTGCTATGCACCTGGGAGAGGATGTGACTCTGTTCCAATCATACTTTATTTAAAGCGTTGGCCACAGTTGGATTTGGCTTCTGGACCCTAGTTTGTAAACTGACTTCTGAGGAAACTGGTTAATTTGGGTTTCAGTTCAACAGTTCACCTTTATCAGCAGAGCTTTGATTGAGTAGATGCTCCGAACTTTGAAGCCTTTATTTAATATACCAATTCACGCTGAGGAGATGACCCTCCAGCTCTTCATGGAAGCAGAGTGGGGCAACCTGTTTCCTAGCAAGCTCTAAGGATGGGTACACTGTGCTCTGCTTCTAAGAGTACAAATTGTCAAATGCCACTAATGACTAAATAATTAATGTTCATGTTATCTGAGGGAACAAAGTGATGGATATAGAGGAATTTAAAACATGGCAAATTTCTGTAAGAAGCAGAGTTCTAGCTTTATGGAAAGGGATAATTTCTAGAAACTGTGAAACTTTGGGGTTCTTATTAATACACAAGGAAACAGACTCCTTTAAATACTTATATGACCTAAGTTCATTATTCTTTCTGTTTTGAGTTAAGTCCTTTTTTTTTTTTTTTCTGTGGCACAGAAAGCACTAGAAATACCTTAGGACTCCTTGCCCAATACTCCCCCTTCTTTCCATTTTCTGATATTCCAGAATAAAAAAAAAATCTATCTTGCTGACTTTTTGCCTTTGGCACAATTGGCATTTGGAGCTTGGTAGTTCCAAGCCGTGGAAGGTTGTGCTGTGTTTTTCAAGGGCTTACAGGATACTCAATCCATACTTGACTGTGGCATCCAAACATATCCCCCAAAACCCACCACCACAATACAAGGCACGGACACCAATCTGATTGCAATGCCAGACTCTCTACAAAAGAGGGCCTAAGAGTAAATATTTTTCAACCCCAACTAGGGTCTCAGAAAGAATTTACCCCACCCTGATTTAAACATAGTGGTGTGTGTGTTCCTATTGTTTTTTGTTTGTTTGTTTGTTTTTTTTGGTTTTTCGAGACAGGGTTTCTCTGTAGCTACGGAGCTTGTCCTGGAACTAGCTCTTGTAGACCAAGCTGGCCTCGAACTCACAAAAATCCGCCTGTCTCTGCCTCCCGAGTGCTGGGATTAAAGGTGTGCGCCACCACCGCTCGGCTGTTCCTATTGTTTTAAGTTACAAATGAAATATATAATCTTAAAATGTATTTGACCACATACCTCATATAGATCAGTTTAATAAATGTAATTATTAATAGCCCAGAGTTTTGAGGGAAGAGGGGAGATGTACAGTTCATGGAACTTTTCTTGTGAACCTGGAGACTTCACGGGGGCCATCATCAGTTACCTTCCCATCTTATGTTCCCGCTAGACTCCCAGGGAAAGGTGATGTTTAACAAGAGCCCCTTCACAAAGCGTGAAGGTCAGCAGAGACCTGGCTAAGTGTCGAGTTGATTTGAAACCAGCCAGGCTGAGCTTGATCTGACAGCTTCCATCTCTCTTTCCCACGTGAATAAGAATGTTGATGGGACTACAGAAGCAACACCAACAATAAAATGAAATAATTTCAACGTTTCTTGCTTAGGAATCTAGACAGCACTGGAAGAGCCTGGCGTGGCACACCTGAACTTGCACAGTGCCCCCTGTAGGTCTCGCCCGTTCAGTAAAGTTTACCAGCCAGCCAACTCCTATTTGTTCTTTTTCAGTTGTACACATGAAGTGTGAACACGTTGGAAGTAACTCTCCACAGCTTTCTCATGAGTGTGTGGGTTAAATGAATTCCTTTGCTTGCATTTTCAGCCTGGTATACATACCTACTAAGTCCCACTGTGTCTGTCTTGCCTATTTTGAAAAGATGTCTGATCGTTTCCCTCTCTGACACTTTGAATAATTACTACCTGAAGATGCCACATAATTCTCAAGTCTGTGCAAGTTAGTATTTCTCCCATTTCCTAATAAAATAGAACTTAAATCTTAAGCATGATGCGATCTGTCATCTGGCATATGCTTGACTATGATGATGAAATGCTGTTTGCCTGATTCTTAAATTTCGGAGACCCATGTTGAATAAATTTGGCAGTCTGATATCCCTTAGGCCTTCATTATGTATCTTAAGTATTTTATACAAAAGTGTGACATAAAGACTTGACATGGCTAAGATGAATTTGGTGACATAATTCCACTTAATTATTTATCAGCCTGGTAACGTCTCTCCCTTTTCACTCCCACCGTAAGAGTCGATGCTGGGCACCTGTCCTACTCTTCCGAACTTTGTCTTATATCTGGATTTGAGTTACTTTTAATTATATCTTAAATACATTCCTCAAGGAGCCAAACTTTCTCTGTAGAATTCTCTAGTTCCATTAGGACAGGCCGATTGATTATTCTGTGGATTTGCGGGAAAAGTGTAAGATTTCACCAATAGGCTAAGAAAGATGAAAAAAGACAACACCCCATACCAGAAATAATTTACATGGAGGAAAAAATCGTTGTAAGCATTTGGCCCCATGAGACAGAATATTGTTATTCCAATTGTATACTAGAAAATAGTACTACTCTTGTTCCAAAAACTTTAATAATATCTATTGGAACTTTTGATTGATTTCTTTTCAGACTTTCCTGGAAAGAATATAAGTTTGGGTGAAGACCATGTTCATTCAGGGTTGCAAAGTGAGAAAATATGGCAGTCAACTTTTTGATGCTGTGATAAAAATATTTGATTAATCAACTTGAAGAAGAAAAGATTTAGTCTGTATCATGGTCTCTAAAGTGTCAGTCCATGGCCACTTGGCCACTGTTTCTGGGCCCCTGAGGAGGCAGAATATCATGGTAGAGAGGACCTAGGAGAAGTCTGGCTTCTGAGAGACAGACATTCTCAGACAAACTAATCTGCTTAGGAGACTCTCAGGCAAGTAGAACTGACTAGATGAGACAGAGTCTAGCTAAATGACATTGGAGCCATGGAAGAAGCAGAGACCAACCAAGTGTCTAGAAGGGGCTCAGATAACCCGAGCTGCCTAAAAAATGACCCTGATAACCTATTGAGCTGTCACAGGTTATATAATGAGCTACAAGTTTCCAGCTTTTGTGAGCTATTATCATTATCCATATTGGAGTGATCTTGGCGATGCAGCTTGGAGTTCTTTCTGCTCCTGAATCAACCCTTCATCATAGTTTTGTAAATAACCCCAATAAAACCCTGGTTTACCATTTTCTTTGATGGTGTCCATACATTGGCCTGTCTCAGTTCCCTCTTTGCTGTGTGTAGATGTTTACTCATGTCTCCCCAGAAATAATGCCATTCATGTTACACAGGGTATGATGCCTAAGGAGAGTGAGTTGGAGGTCCTTGTGGGACATCCCAGCCTGTTAAAAAAATTTCTCTGCTTTTGCAGACTGTCTTTTCAGAAGGATTGCTGTCTTTGAGGAAGTGAAAGCTGATTTTTAGGGATTAAACATATTACAATGGTTCATCCCTTTTCTTTAACCCCACAAAAATTTCTACACTACCTGAAAAAAGTCATCCCTTAACATTTTTTCCTTTCATTGTGTAATTTTACATTAACTGGAAATGTTTTTAGATTAAATTAAGCATGCAGGTCAAAGCTGATCCATTTTGACATTTTACATATATCTTAGGTATATCTTTGATACATTTTTTACCAGTAGTAATTTTTTTCTCTTATTATTTATAGGTCAAATAAATCAAGAAAAATTATTCCAGTTTGTACATTAATTCTGAAAACCATGTTTTAATATGTAAAAATGTTCAACAATATCTATTTTATTTTACTACATATTATTTTTTATAACAAAGCAGCATGTGTTCATTATATACATTCATATTCACAAGAACACAAAATACAATGTCAGAGAGTGCTTATAATCTCTCTAGCCAGAAATAATGGTTGCTAACTGTCAACTCTTGGTTGTGTGCTTTTCAGATCCTACCTATTATTTTTCTATTATTTTCTATAAAATAGTATGTCAGTATGTTTGTCAGTTAGTGATCTCTTGTAAAAAATCATTTCTTTGAAAATTTCATAGGCTGAATGTCAATAATATTCACCCTCCCTGTCCCAAGATTCCTTCCCAGATTCATCCCCTTCCTTTCCCCCTCCCCATTAAGGTCAAGTTGTGCTGCCTAAATATTCTTAGATATGTGTCCTTCCACTCAATCATGGATGACTCATAAGGGGTTAGATTTTTAGAGAAAGCAGACCCTTTCTTTCCCAGAAGCTAAGAACTGCCAATAGTTTCTTGGCTAGGAGGTAGAAGTTTGTGCCCAATGTCCCTATCCTTGCTGGAATTCAGTCTGGCTTGAGCCTGACAGATCTTGTACATGCTGTCATAACAAATGTGAGTCCATATGTGTAGCCTCCCTGTGATGTCCACAAGATGCTGTTTCTTTATAGTCCTCAGCTACCTCTGGTTCTTAGATTTTTCACTCCCCTCTTCCACGTGATACTTGAGACTGGAGAAGTTAGTGCCATGGATATGTTCTGTGAACATTCTGCAGGATTTTATTCTCTGCACCTTGGCCAATTGTGAGTCTCTGTGTTTGCTATCATTTACTGTAAATAGAAGCTTCTCAGATAATAGTTAAAAGATGCCTTTATCTGTGGGTGCAATGATAGGTCATTTGGAGGATATTTGGTACTATGTCCACTTAGCAGAATAAGAGTAGCAGGTTATGTCTTGGGATCTATGCCCTGTCTAATAATCAGTCCTTGGTCATGGTAGGTATGAGTCTTATTCTTTAGAGTGGGCTTTAAATTAATCAAAATAAAGTGGTTGGTTACTCCCGGGCAGTTTGTGCGGCTATTGTATCAGTGGGCGTGGCTTACCAGCTAGTCATTCTTGTAGCTTACAGGGTTCACAGTTGGGTATGAATGGTACTTACTTCTTTCTTCTAGGTAGATTTTTTTTGTTTTGTTTTTTGAGACAGGATTTCTCTGTAGCTTTGGAGCCTAGCTTCTAGGGAGATTTTTAAGGAGACAGTTCATGATTTCTCTATTTCTTGCCTTTGCCAACAGTAATATTTCAAATAATGGTAAACTCCTCTGCTGATTCAGCCGTTAGAAAATATGAGGCAGAACTAGTAGCTGATTCACAGAGGACAAACATTCAGCATAAGAATGAAAAACAATTGAAAGGTTATTATTAATGTAGCATAACATAGCTTATTATGACTGATACTTTTGTATCAGCTCTCAAACTGACTTGTTGCAAGATGACTAGCTGTAGCCAGGTATCAAGAAAATCTAGTGGCACAAACAAGACATGAGCGCATTTCCAATGTCAAGTTGAAGATGACCTCATTTGCAATCAGCAAGCGGCTGTTACCCCTATAACATTCATGCCTCTATAGAATCCATGGGCATATCTTGCCAGCGCAGTCATTATTACAGTCCAAGTCATTCCCTGCTGGGTAAGACTGCCGGTGAACTTACTGCACCTCCAGCAGCCTTCCCAGCATTGTGAAATCTATGCAGAAGGGAGGAAGCTTCCTGGGCAGTACTAGCTTGATCTCTTCATGTCCTGTGACCAGTGTGTAAAGATGGATTCCCCTATGTTGTATTCACAGCAGCAATAAAACTAAACCTAAAGGAAAGACCATGCAGACTGTCCTTAGGGAAGAAAGGAAAGGATGACCTGAAAAAATGGTGAAGAGTGCAAAGATCCTATTTGCAAATACTACTATTCATATTAGTAAAATGTTCATAGTAGTAAAAATGTTCCTAACATTCAGCAGTCAACCAATAAAATTCTAGTTATAGTCCTTAGAAGCGTTTACATTAACTATGTAAACATGAAGGTAAATTTCATATAAAGTGAACAATGCAGGCTCCTGCGTAGCTATGAACATTAGCTCAATGAAAAGAAGACAGTCTCATCCTGGGTTTATATGAGAACACAGAATTTCAAACCAGCGAGGAAGACATTGAACAATAAACGAAACTGGCACAATGGAACATCCAGTCACATAAAAATAGAGCTATCCTGCATCTACACCACACCTTAGCAAACACCATATGTGGATTATCGAGCTCTGTTTTTCATAAAAACAGCAGAAGAATATTTAGGTTAATGTCTTAGTTAGGGCCCCTATCTCGGTGATGAAACACCATGACCAAAAAGCAAATAGGGGAGGAGGTGGTTTATTTGGCTTTTCACATTGCTGTTAATCACTGGAGGAAGTCAGGACAGAAATTCAAACAGGGTAGGATCCTGGAGGCAGGAGCTGATGCAGATGCCATGGAGGGGTGCTGCTTACTGGCTTCCTCCCCATGACTTGCTCAGCTTGCTTTCTTATAGAACCAAGGACCACCAGCCCAGGGATGACATCCTTCCCTCATCAATTACTAATTTAAAAAATGCCCTACAGGCTTGTCTACAACCCAATCTACTGGAGAGATTTTCTTAATTGAGGTTCCTTCTTCTTAGATAATTTTCTCTTGTGTCAAGTTGACATTTATCTATTCAGCACAGTGTAGTTGGAAACTGCTCATTCAGTCCTGGCCACACAGACCTAAAATAATCACACAGAAACTATATTATTTGCAATACTGTTTGCCCAATAGCTTAAGTGTATTTCTAGCTAGCTCTTACATCTTAAATTAACCCATTTCTACTTTGTATGTTTTACCATGAGGCTTATGGTTTACTGGCAACGTTCTGGCCCATCTGTCTCCTGCTACGGCCGCATGGCACCTCTTGGACTCTGCCTACTCTCTCTGTACATCTCTGGATTTTCTGCCTGGCTTTACTCTGATAAGCCATTGGCCGAAAGCAGTTTCTTTATTAATCAATGGCAATAAAATCATATTCACAGCATACAGAGGGGAATCCCACATCAGCACGGTATAAAATACACCAAGTTCCTTAAAAAACTAAATATATAATTGTTTTATGTTCTAGCTAGCTTTTCTGATGCTGTAACTTGCGGAGGAAAACATTCATTCCATCTTATCCTTTCTTGAGGAAAGTTAGGCAGGAACTCAAGGAAGGAACTGATGCAGAGATAATGGAGGAACACTACTTACTGGCTCGTTCTTCCCTGCTTCCACTCAGTCAGTGTTCTTATACAATACAGGGCCACGTGCCCAGAGGTGGCACCACCCAGAGTGGGTTAGGTACTCCAGCATCAATCACCAATCAAGAAAATGACCCTTAGACATGCACAGAGGCCAGTGAGATCAAGGCAATCTCTCAGATGAGGCCCCTCCTTGCAATTCTGGACTGTGTCAAGTTGACAGCTGAAACTAAGAGACAATTTAATATATACATTCCACTCTTAGGTATATACTTAAAAAAAAACCCTAAAAACATGGACTTGAATGGATCCTTATATACCAGCATTCATAGTAGCTGGTATACACCATTCACAATGGCCTGCAGGAAGACTCAGTTTCCATCAGCAGGGAAATGGTATATTCCTGAAAGAGGAATAACATCTGATACATAGTACCACATGGATGCGCTGTGCAGACATTGTACTGAATGAAATAAGCTGCTCACAACGTGGCCAATATTGTATGATCCCATTTACCTGACAGACCTAAAACTCATAGATGCAGAAAGTGCAGTGGTGGAAGCAAGGAAAGACCTGTGAGCTATATGACCACAGAGTTCCAGTTTGGGGCTATGAGACTGTTCTGGACATGGATGGTTGCCTAAGCTGGGTTGTTCCTATGTCTTGGAAAGACAGTTAAAACTGGTATACTTTATGTGACACCATTATACAATAATAAAAACTAAAATAAAACAGATTAGCTTGGTTGATAAAGTGCTACAACGAATTTGTGAACCTGAGTTCAATTCCTAGAATGCAGATAAAAGTTGTGGTGTCCTGGGTTTGTAATCTCCGTTCTGGGGAGGCAGAGACAAGCAGATTCCTAGAGAGCTTGCTGACTAGCAAATCTAGCCTGATTAGGTGAGCCTCAGGCCAGTGAGAGACCTTTCTCCAAAACAAACAAGCAAACAAACAAACAAACACACACACCAAAGAGAGTCAAGATGAATTGGTGCCTGAGGAGTGACACTCAGAGTCTGGCTTCTAGGTTGACACTGGCCTTATACAGCAGCACACACGTACCTCCCAATATGTAGGGAAGGAATTAATCATGATGCTCTGAGGGTCTTGAGAGGGAAAGGAACACTGTCATAGTTTAGAGAGCATCGAAAGGTCAAGTTCTTGGCTTAGTGAGAACGAGCAAAGATACAGAGTAAGTAGAATTTAAAATGGGTATTATAAAAGCATGTCTAAGAAAAAGACAAGAGGAGAGGGAGGTAGAGGAAGGGAGGAGGGAGGGAGGGAGGGAGAGAGGGAGGGAGGGAGGGAGGGAGGGAGGGAGGGAGAGAGAGAGAGAGAGAGAGAGAGAGAGAGAGAGAGATTGATTTTTCTAATAGGCAGCCTGGTTAAGATTTTTAAAAACAGAAAACAATAAAGGAACAGCTTTTCACTGAACACAAAATAAGATTTGCAAACAGGGCATTCAAAATTACATTTTAAATGAGGATTTAACTATTGGCTGAAACAAAAAGAAAGAAAATTGTCTTAAGCAAGTTTACAATAGATCAGAAGAAATTTTTGCAATCTTGCAACCCTGCACTCTTCTCTGAGTGAAGATTTAATTACAATCATGAAATGTCAGCTGCTTACAAAACCTTCACAGACAATTACTGGAATCGAACAAACGGCTGATTAAACAGCATGCTACACCAACACACACGCGATGACATGCTACACCAACACACATGTTGACCATGCCACACCACCACACACGCTATGACAGAGCACTTGGCTGTAATGTTTCAAGGGACACAGCGTGATAATGATTCTGCAATACAGTCTTTAATGAGGAAAAGGAAAAATTTCTAAAGTTCACTAGAAATAATTTTAAAATTTAATAGTAAAATGGCCAATGTAAAACAGATAAATTAAACAACCATCCTATCAAGGATGAAGATTTCAATGCACAATTATTAATTTAACAGGTAATTAAGTGGGGGAAAATGCAATGTATAAAAATTTAAATAGTCTGTTACTCAGTTCAGTTTGATTGTGGTAGGGACAAAATGCTAAACACTTAACATATTATTGTATGTATGATTGAACCAGAGGACAAAGGTCAGGAGGTGGAGGTGAGTATTTCATTGTTCCTCCCACACACACACACACTTAAAAGAAAAACAATTTTTTTTAGATATCTGGTATTAACTAAAAAGACAGAGGAGGGCAGAGTAGAACAGTCACTCGATCCCATGGATGCACTTGGTAAATATGAAGGAGGGAAGGCTATACTTTATTACAAACGATTCTTTGTTCCAGGTACTGTGTATAGACACAAGTTTGTTACTAGGAATGATGCCCTCAGCTGGGTCAATTGTAATCACATTTGTGGAGAATAATTCAGTGATTATGTCTGATACAGAATGGTGCGAATTGTCATATTTCAAAGAAATTCAGATTAAATTTGAACTTGCAACTGCTCTCAGATAACATGGTTGGGGAATGTTGCAGCTGCAATTAGATTTAATTTAGATAGAATACAAGGTGTGTTAGCAGAGTCAGGCAGGGCAGCAGTAGAGCCTCCATCGAGTGACTGTGGACTTTGGTAGAAAAAGAAATTAATGTAAAATCTGTAGTTTGAATATTACTTAGAATGATGTTTGAAAAGGTTATAAAAACCCCAGGAATCTAGTCACTTTAAAACGTATTAAATAATTTCAAAATCTCAATATAGTTCCCTGAATCTAATTACCATGAGAAATAGGTGACATTACCAGTGACTACGAGGGGTGAGATCCGTGTGTTGATTTTGCAATTAACTCCTGTAGAGATTGTTTCGTGAGTATCCTAGACAAGACAGAGATGAAGATAGATGTGAAAGACTGAGTAGCATGTTTCTAAGACAATAATATTTTGGTTTTCTTTAAAGTATAACGCAGGATGGAAGAAATGTATCTATTGCTTTGATAGACAGTGAATTCCCAAGAGAACTGGGTACCCCTGTTTTTGCTATCGAAGAGGATTTATAACAGAATATTCCACCCCACTTGTACCACTTTGGCCTAAGGATTATTTTGAGCTCAATAAAATAAGAAATATCAAATTCTTATTTTCTTAAAGGAGTGTTTCTTCCTTTATCCGTAAGCAGAGTATAGACTTCCCGTGGTGAAGGTATGCCCCTCCCCTCTCCATTCTGGCTGGGGCAGGGGAAATTCTTACTTTTGGGCACAGGAGGGTGTCCCTGCAGTGGGGTGACACAGGCAAGTGCTGCTGAAATCACATCTTCTTCATCAGCTTCCCTCTTATGCCCCCAGAAGCACACACCCTGTTTCTTTTGACTTCTCTCTCCTTAGGGTGTTTGTCACCCTGTCTTCAAGTGTTCATTCTGCTCTAAGGTTTTAGAGTTCAGCCTTGTGCCCTCGCTGGGCCTCTTTAAAGCAGGGTCTGCTTTCACACTCTCCCCTAATCTGCGCTCTGGGGGGAGTTTTCTACCTTTTCCTATGGGAGTCATCACTGGCTCTCACACCCTGCAGTAGCAGCTCCTCCCTTCAAAAACTAAAATTACTTTCTCAGCATGGGTAAAGAAAACATGTTGGGGGGGGTCCATCTCTGATACACCTGTCCCAGAATCTAGGACTCTTTCTCGAGTTACAGGGTCTCAAGTCCTTGAGGTTCTTCCTTTTAGTTTGTAACTTTGATTAGTTCTACCCTCTTCTCCTTGCTATTAGTTCTAACCTTTTCGACATGCTATTAATTTTAACCCTTTCTACTTGCTATTCCTCATCCTAGGTTGTATGGTTGTTTCTTACACTAGCTACATGATGCCTTAGAACTCTTTAGAAAGATTTTTTTTTCTAAATTCTAAAAAGTGTATAAATATACATAATACAAAAACTTTCACCTGCACTTTTTGGGCGTGTGTGTTGGGGATCAAACTGAGGGCCCAACACATGCTAAGCTGTCCCTCTGCCCCCGATCTCCTCTCCAACCCCATCTGAACTACTTTACAAGGATACAGTGTAGGAGTATTAGGTGCAGTCACACTAGTCGCAAATACAGGCCGAACTCTTTGCTTCAACAAAGCCGGAATTCTATACTCATTGAGTAACACCTGCCTGTTTGTCCCTCCATGAAACCTCTGAGAAACACAGCTTCAAGGGGCTGCTAAACCTGCTAATCCAGGGTCATAGTCTAGGAGGGGATGACAAGACACCTGCCCTTTGGAGACTAGCTTATTCCACTTCAGTCGTCCCCAGGGGTGCCTGTCAATTCTCTGCTGCTGTAACTGAATGGCAAAGACTTCATGTTTTATAAGAATAGATGTTTATATGGTTTACAGTTGTGAAGACATGAGAATTCAAGATTGGCTCTCATATCTGGTGCAGCTCTCTTACCAGTGGGGACTCGTAAGAGACTAAAAGTGTATCAGATACCACAGGTAAGACAATGTCCTAGTTCAGGTCTTGTCATCTTCTTAATGAAGTCACATTGACTCAGAGTCCCATCATTGGTCTTGTTTAACTTTATCTTCCAAAGGTCCCACCTCTAGACACCACAGTCCAATGTCATCTCTACCCTCACAGCGCCTCATCATGGGAATTATGTTTCAGCACAAGCTCCGTTAAAGATGCTCAAACCACAGCACTTCTCTGTGTTGTAACATGAATCAGCACTTCATCTTTCTTAAGGCCAAATGAAATTTGTTTTATGTATATATTATCTTTTGTTATCGATCCATTTGTTCATAGATCAAATTCCTTTTGTACCCTTTCAGTTACCCATGAAAACTCTTCCTGTCTAGTTAGCAATTCCTCTTATTAAAATTTTAATTCAAATAAGTGGCATGAGTTTTGCCTCTGGATTGGATTATGGCTGATATGGTGGCCGTTAATTTGTAAAGAATACCTTTCGTATTCCATTGCGTGAGCTGTGGCTAGGCAGCTAGTGCAGGGAATCTGTCTGCTGGGCGGAGGAGCTTTTTTTTACCCTGTTTTGCTTTGCTAGCTAGAAGACACCATGATGAGCTTCAGGGTCAAAGATGCAATTCGTGGAAAATACCTTTTGGGGAAAATCAGAGGATTTAGGTTGAATGTGACAGTTCATTTGTTGAAGGGGCTGCCGGCTGGCATTCCTGCCGCCCGGCTCCCAGTCACCAGCTAGCTTATGCCCCGAAATAACAACACACAAACTGTATTCATATAAACACTGCTTGGCCCATTTCTATTAATGTGTGTAGCACCACGAGGTGGTGACTTATCTTGCCTAACCCATATTTAGTAATCTGTGTAGAACCAGTCTTACTGGGAAAGATTCAGCATGTCTGACCTGGCGGCTTGCTTCATTGCGTCTGCCCCAGAGAGCAGAGCTATGGCATCTGAGCTCACTTCCTCTTCCTCCCAGGATTCTGTTCTGTTTACTCCACCTACCTATGTTCTTAACCTATCAGGCCAAGCAGTTTCTTTATTAATTAACTAATGACCTTCCTCCATCACTCATTTCTGTAATCTCAGTATTTAGGAGGCTGAGGAGGGTGGGTAACCGTGAGTCTCCAGCTAACCTGGGTTAAAGAGCGAGTTCCAGGCAAGACTAGATTATACAGTGAGAAATTAGCTTGGACCAGTACTGGAGGATGTGGTTCCCTGTGTGCCTTTTGCCCACCCAGGAATACTGATGATGTCTTCCCTCTATCCTCCGCTCTGGCATCAACAGCTCAGACTTTCCCATACTCAGTGGCCCGTGCTCAGTCCTGGGGCAGGCCCTTGTTCCCCTGTGGTTTCCCGCTCTTGGGTCACTAGTCTGGTGTGGGACATGCTCTGATTTCCATGATGGATTTTATTGACCCGTGTTTTCAGATTTTCAGTTGCATACATCTCTGTCCATCTCCCTTTACAGTTTCTACTTGGTAGGAATTCCCTACTCCCTCGGAGCCAAATTGTTTGACTTTCTGGGACTGTGTCATTCAAATAGTGTCTACCACGTTAAGGGATTTTGCGTCATAATAGAGATTTTCTTTTCTTTTTTTTTCTTTTTTGGTTTTTCAAGAGAGGGTTTCTCTGTGGCTTTGGAGCCTGTCCTGGAACTAGCACTTGTAGTCCAGGCTGGCCTTGAACTCACAGAGATCCGCCTGCCTCTGCCTCCCAAGTGCTGGGATTAAAGATGTGTGCCACCACCGCCCAGCTAATAGAGATTTTCTTAGTCTCTATTTTAATCCATTCTTCTATATACTTCTTTATAGTACTTTTTTCTCCTTAAAATCTCTATAAATGTGTTTTATTCATTTAAGTTGGAAGAAGGAAAATGCCAAGTTCCTTCAAAGGTTATGTTATTTTCAAGGTACATGATTAATTCCTCAGGGACATAAACTCTTGATACTTGGAAGGACATTTATGAAGTCTCCAAGGGCGACACATTGCAGTTCAATTTCATATACCATGTTTCATTTATTTCATAATTTTACGATTAAATAATGCATGAGAGAGAAGTGGCAATTATGATCATGAGATCAGTGGAAATTGTACCAAAATTATTTGAGAGGATTTAAAATGGACAAAAACTTATTTTTCATTTTAAAACTGTACTTATCTAGAAATCTTTAAATATTTGTGCTAAGTATCTCCAAGGAATTTCAGGGAACTGAAAGCGATCAATCCCCTTGAAATGGAGGGTGACTAACATCTTTACACGAATGTGTGCTCATGATTCCCCAAGGACCAGAGTTTCTAAGCAAACTGATGTACTAAACTTGAGCATTGCTTGCTATGTGCCTGCCGTATGTCAGCCTTTGTGGCAGTGATGGGGACAGGATAAAATAGCCTCAACTTCACATGGGACTTATGTTCTCTATTCAGATGTGTAGGTAGACCATTTCCCTCTAGTATGTTCTATAACAGGATGAGGGAAATCCAGTGGCCAAGAAAGGCAGGCAGGAGGTTCCATTCAGACTCAGGTTTCAGGGAATGTCAGACCATAGTGTGGAGGACACTGGTAAAGAAACACGTGGAAGACTATCATGAAGCACCTAGAGGCATTTTCTCTCTGCTCCTGGCTCTTGCATATACCATGACCTTTGCAAAGACTTCTGCCATAGCCATGCTTGGTGATGCCTGAGTAGACATGTTTTGAGGTGCAACTCATGCTTGCTCTGCGATCCACCTGTCATCAGTCCTATAGCCACCTCTGTCTTTTCTTCCTCTCTCCATTCTTCTATCTCATTTTCACACCCTTAGACTTAATAGAAAACAGTGTGGACACTTATCACACACACTGTGGATTGGCTCTCCATTAACCAAATCTCTCTCTCTTTTTCTCTCTCTCCCTCTCTCTCCCATCTCTCTCTCTTCATATTTCTAGAGAATTTGAAGTAAAGCACAACAATTTTCACTGAAGCACTGTCTGTGAAGTAAATTAATGATCTGTGGGGTAGCAAATTAAAATGCTTCTTTGGGATAGTCAGAGCAAACAATGCTGTCATCTCCATGATATCATTCTAAAATGTTTCTTTGTTTAATGTACTTAGATTATGTCTTAAGATGATGTCAAGGACAACCCTGTTCTTCAGCTTTACAGAAAACAGTGGTTCATTAATTCCATCAGGGACCGATGAACTTAAATGTACACTTATTTAGTATTCTGTAATGGTTTCATACATAATCTAAAAGTAAAATAACTTTAGTTTAATTTGTGACCATAACATATACTACTAAATTTTGAATTATAATAAATGCTTTAAAAATAGATATAAGATATACCTTATAAACTTGAAGGGAGGGAGAAGTGACTCTTTAGTTCTCTTTCTCACATGTATATAGTTATAGTTCTGAAAACATGTGCGTTAATCAGTGATATAACAAAAAGTATCAGTTATCAAAAGTCAAAATCTGCTGCCTAGTTAAAATTTCCAGAATTTAGGATAATCATGACGCTCATGGATCTGAGGTTGCCTGAGGGTGGTTTAATATGGGTTCAGGTTAACTACAGTGGTTCTGCTCTGACCTGTGCTTGTCTTGGAACCAGCAAGCTTGCCCACCTCTTTTTACCACGTTACTGGTGAACACACATGGCTTCGCTTGAAGCCTAGGTTCATATGTGGCAAACTATCATTTCTTCCTTGTTCTTGTTGGTCCCCGCAAGGGTTAAGGCATTTTCCAAATCAAGGGACATGTGTAGTGCAGAGTGAGGGGCATGCAAGGCTTTAGGAAAACCTACGTGTACAAGGCAGGGGGAAGAAGGGGGGGTCGTGTGTAATCCACACACATACTGGCTAGTCATCTGCCAAGTCATCATTTGTCCTCCTCCTGGCAGCCTGCAGCTACACCCGTTCTCCTAGCCTCTAGGAGTGTTGTAATGTCTGGCTGTCTGACAAAGTTCTTCCAAGGTAATGTGAACAGAAATGACTTAGCCCATAAACATTTCTGATGGGAACACCATGCCATTTCCTCTTTCTTTGGCTTTATGCAGCACATTTAAAAACATTCTGTTAAAATATCTTCATTGTACAGAGTGACGGCTGAGTTCCATAACGACATTTTTGGTCAATATATTTTGTCCATTGACCATACTCCCTTTCTCTTACTTTGCCTTGCTGCCCCTTCCCTGATAGTTCCCTTGTTCCTCCTAAAGAGTTATTCTCCTTCCAAGTCAGGTGTGTCTGTGTATGCATGTGTGTATTGTTGTGTGTTTGTGTATGTAATTAATGTATATGTGTGTACATGTATGCTTATATGTGTATGCATGCTTATATGCATATATATGTATGTGTATATGTGTCTGTATATTTGTATGTTTATGTTTGCATTGCAGGTGTGTATGTATGTGTGTGCATGTGTATGTAGATATGTGTGTATGTTTTGTGTATCTGTGCATATGGGTGCATGGGTGTATATGTGTGTGTGTGTTTATATACGTGTGCATGTATGTGTCTTTGTGTATACATGTATATGTGCATTGTAAGTGTGTGCTTCATGTGTCAGTTATTTAGTTATCTTCCAGAAGTCACAGATAGACCAGGTTTCTTCACCTCTCGTGTTGAAATACCTGGCTGGCTAAGTTACATACAAAACTTCCTTCACTGAGTATGATGCCTTCTAGGTCTCCAATTTTCTTTTATTCTTCTTTGTAGTTTAATAAAACTCTGTTGTGTCTGCATGCAACATTTTCCTAGTCCATTATCTTTTAAAGAATGGCTGATTCAATAGTCTAACTATCATAAATATAGTAATTATTAAACACAGATATGTGGGTATCTCCATCCTATGCAACAGAGACTCCTTTGGGTGTGTATGTAAGCTTGTTAAGTCAAAAGACACAGACAAAATTCATTGCTTGATCAAATCTTAGTCAGGCTTCTGAGCCCTTTTCTGCACCCATGCCTACTCTTCTTTGTAAGATTTTAGCAAAGAACTTCACTAAGGCCTGTTTCACAAAAGCAAATAGAACTAACCAACCAACCGAACAAACTGTAACCCCCTGCCCATGTATCTGGCCTTCTTCTTTGTTCAAATGATGTCTGATCACCGTAGCCTGCTTTGGGTAGGTAGGTTAGGTTCCTGTGGTCAGAATCTATTCGTAACTGAAGGCATCTCTCCTTGGTAATTTTTCCAATCTGCTTGCTTCAATCCCACTCTCAAGGCTGTCACTCACTCCGCCTCTTACTATGCTGAATTTGGTGTGAGAGAAGTGGATTTTTCCCACACTGAAAGACTACATTGCAGCGATCCCTGCGCCTAGCACAGTGACCCTAAATAAAGTCCTCCTTAGTGAATGTCACAAATCTCATTCAAGTATTTTTGATTTAACAGCATTAAATATTATCAGAAAAAAGAAATGAAAGACTCTCTAACCAGTCACTTACTTGCCTTTGTTTGAGAGCAATAAATTTATTTATGCTGATCCATTACTCATTTTAGAATTTATCTCAGCAGCTCGATTTACCTTCAGAAAACCTCAGATTCAAGAGATAGCACAGATAGGAAGGCCGCAGTAAACCTCCAGGTATCTTGTGGCATCTGTTAGGCCATTTATTACCTCATTCCTTTCTTGGTTTCATGAGAGTCCTTTAGTAGGTACAGAGGAAGGAAAACAAGCAGGAGGGAGGTTGAGTGTGTGGTTCTCAATTGGTCCATGGGCTTGCCAGAACATATTGTATCCACAGACATACTCACAAGTCCTTAGCTGCTATAACGTTCTCATTGAGAATTTACAATGTCTGTTTGATCTTAAAGTTTAGTTTCGGGCATGCAATCGCTTATGAGTTGGAAAACATTATCCACTGGGGTATATCCTTTTCAACAGCCATAAAAAGTTTTTTAAATTTTATTTTCCTTTAGGTTTTGATGTGAAACTATTTTCTCTCATAAAGAAACATCCTGAATTTATAAGAGATGATAACATCCCACTCCATCCATCAAGTAGCACACCTCCAGCTTCGGATGCTGAAACTGCTACTTGCTGTCTTTTTTTCTGTTTTGTTTCAAGAGAAATGCATTTATTACCTCAGAAAACCTTGGAGTAAACATCTTGAAGTCACCTTTATTTTTCTTTTCTTTTCTTTTTCTTTTTTTTAACATGTTATAGAAGTGCTAACCACCTAGTTTACTAGTATCATCAAACAGCCGTGGCCTGTGGGGTGTATAAGGGAAGATCATGTGAGGGATGAAAAAGGCTTTGTTCAGGGCAGAGTAGCAACAAGAAGTTGTACATCAGCATTAAATGGATTATTCTCCCTCCCTCTCTCTCTCTCTCTCTCTCTCTCTGCTTGCCTTTACATAGTTCTAGCCCTATGGTACTGCTCCTTACAGTTAATAGTGTCTAAACTTATGGAGCACTTAATAGGTTGCTTTGTCTGTTCTACACGTGTTTGGAGACAGATTCTTACAGTGTAATTTAGTATGGTCTCATGGTCCTCCTGGCCCTGTTTCTTTAGGACTGGGATTACTTGCATGAGCCCTCTACATTGCTTATGACTATTTACTTCTCAGCAAACACCTGTGACAGGGCTGTTGTGATATGCATTTCTCCCTTGAGGAAACTAAGGTATAGCTGGTAAGACCCTGGGCTGTGGACTGATCCTGGTCCATCTGAGTTCAGAGGCTGAGCCCTTCTTTCTCTGCTTTGCAAAGGACTGGCTACATGATTCTCAGGATGGGTTTACCCATCATTGCAAGAGAAGTTTACTGCTGCCAAGGCTTTCTAATAACCTTGTATTGCCTGATCTGATAGTGCCAACTGTAAAAGGTAGCACCTTTACAGGCTCTTTCTTTCTTCCTGTATCATGTTGCTGCTGGGCAACTGTGGTAGTTTGAATATAATTGGTTCCTAAAAGCTCATAGGGAATGGCACTATTAGGAGGTGTGGCTTTGTTGGAGTAGGTATGGCCTTGTTGGAGGAAGTGTGTCACTGTGGCAGTAGGCTTTTAGGTCTCATATATGCTCAAGCCACACCCAGGGTCTTAGTTAACTTCCTGTTACCTTTAGATCAAGATGTAGGACTCTCACCTCCTTCTCCAGCACTGTGTCTGCCTGCATGTCATCATGTTCCACCATGACATTAATTGACTAAACCTCTGAAACTGTAAGCCACCCAATTAAATGTGTTCCTTTATAAGAGTTTCTGTGGTCATGGTATCTCTTCACAGCAATCGAAACCATAGCTAAGACAGAAGTTGGTACCAGGGACTGGGGTATTGCTGTGATAGACCGGACCATGTTTTTGACTGAAGTAATATGGACTTTGGGAATTTGGGTTAGAAAAGCACTGGAATGCTTTAAGCTATGGCTAATGGATCTCACTAGTAGGAACATGGAAGGCAGTCGTGCTGAGTGATTTGATGAATGTGAGGGCCAGACTCAAAAGATCTTAGAGGAGAAGAATGTTAACCTAGAGATGGTTCTTTTGATATTTTGTTAAAGAATGTGGCTGTTTGCCCTGGTCCAAAGAGTCTGCCTGAGGCTAAAGTGAAGAGATTTGGATTAATTCTGTAGCCAGAAGAAATTTCAAAGCAACCTAATATGGACTCTCTTGTGTGGTTACTAGTGTTCATGCTTATAAAGATCTAAAATGGAAAGGAGTGAACTGAACATTTGTAGGAGAAGGGCCAGCTTGTTTGTCCCAGCTACCCGGCTAGCTTAGCCCGGAAATAACCACACAGAAACTGTATTAATTAAATCACTGCTTGGCCCATTAGCTCTAGCTTCTTATTGGCTAACTCTTACATCTTAGTTTAACCCATTTCTATTAATCTGTATATCACCATGAGGTCATGGCCTGCCAGTAAAGTTTTGCCACATCTATCTCGGGCAGCAGATCCATGGCATCTCCCTGACTCCGCCCTTCTTCCTCCCAGCATTCAGTTTTATCTTCCCCACCTACCCAAGTTCTGCCCTATCAACAGGCCAAGGTAGTTTCTTTATTCATTAACCAAGAAAAGCAACACACAAACAGAAGGACCTCCCACACTGAGCAAGGAAAAATACAAAAGGCACAACTTGAGGAGGAAAAGAGTGACAGGAAGTGGAATGGAGCTAAGTTCTGTGTCGAAGAAAATAAACAGATGATAAAATAAAATAAAGGGGGTGGTGATCTCAGGGTAAGATCCCACTCAACTAAGTTTTCAACTTGTGAAAGGAATGAAAGAAAAGCTTAGAGTTGGGTGTGGTGGGGCTCACCTTTAACTCCAACACTCAGAAGCCAGAGGCTGGTGGACCTCTGAGGCCTCCTGGTCTACAGAACAAGTTCCAGGACAGCCAAACTTAGACAGTGAAGGAAACCATTGAATACAGAAAGCTGACGAAGATATAATTGAACAAGGGAATCATGTTTCACACCCAGTAAGCAACAGAACTTGGCAGCTTCTTCCACCTGGTTCTGGAGTTAAAGATAGAAGAAAGGGGTTATGGAATTTGTCTCTGTGACTAAGAAAAGCTGCTGAGGGCAGGCCATGTGTCAGGGTGTCTCTGAATGGAGGCCTAGCGAGGCTATGTGTGAAGCTGTAAAGGTGAAGCCTGGATTGCCTTGGAGACCCCAAGATTCTGGAGATGGCAGAGTTGAGGGATACCTGCTAAGGAAAGCTGCTAACAGGAAGTGGAACCAACCCAAGAGAGATAAGTATGTTGCAGTCAACAAAGGAAGGTAAAAGAATTTGGACTTCTGAAGCATGTTTTGACATCAGATGTGGAGATACAGAGTTTGGAGTTTTCCCAGTTGACTTTGGTCTTGCTTTGGTCCAGTATTTCCTCACTATATTCCTTTCTCTACCTTTTGGAATTGTAATACATATTATGTATGATTGTATGTTGGAAGTATGTGATCTGTTTTTTTTTAATTTTGATTTTATAGGGGATTACAGTTAACAGATTTCATGAATCTCAGGAGAGACTTTGATCTTATAAATACTGTTGAAACTGTCATAGACTACAGGAACTTTTAAAGTTGAACTAAATGCATTCTGCATTATGATGTGGTTACAAGCTTATGGGGGGCAGGGAATGAAATGTGGTAGTTTGAATGTAATTGGCCCCCATAAGCTCATAGGGGGTGGCACTATTAGGACTTGTGGTATTGTTAAAGTAGGAGTGGCCTTGTTGGAAGAAGTATGCCACTGTGTGGGTGGGCTTTGGGGTCTCATACATGCTCAAGCCTGCCAAGTGTCCCAGATCACTTCCTGTGACCTGCAGATCAAGATGTAGGATTCTCACCTCCTTTTCCAGCACCATGCTTGCCTGCACATCATCATGTCCAACCATTATGATAATGGACTGAACCTCGGAACTGTAAGCTACTCAATTAAATGTTTTCTTTTTAAGAACTGCCGTAGTCATGGTGTCTCTTCATGATAATAGAAACCCTGACTAAGATACTATCACACTACTCACAAAAGCTAGGGTTACAAGACCTTGCTCGTTCTGTGTTCTCGTCCATCACCTCACCCAGCAGATCCCTGCCACATGGGAGCTGTTTTGAATTTTGTGGTTACATAGGTCAGGACCTACCTTGCATCCCTCTCAGAAGTGCTCCTTCTAATCCCATGTTCTGGGGAACACTTGGTGGGAGTGGCAGAAGGCTTTCCATGGATCTCTTTCCCCCACCCAGTTTCCAGATGGATGCCTGACTTAGCTCACCTACCTTGGGACTTTTAGAGCAATGAATTGAAACATGGGGTCTCAGCCTCTTCAGAGATGGAGATGTGGTCATGTCTGCTGCTGTGTGGAAGAAGACTGTACCCAACAGAAGAGAATGCACCCTTTTGAGAGATGAGTCATTCAAACTGCTAGGTAGGATTTGTGTTTCTGAATCCATTTAACTCTAAGGTCTGGTGCACTCCTGACCCATTTATGTCATCTATCAGGCATGCTATTATACCTTTTACCATATTTTGCAGTAAGTAGACACGAGAATGATGCATGAATCCAGACTTTGTGAGGAGAATTTAGCAATGGAGGGGGAGCTGTCTCTACGGGATTGTTTTGATGGGCATTTACAGCTTGATATAATTAATATTAAAGCTTGGTAAGTTTAGCTTCCTAGGTAATTTTCATTAGCAGGAGGAGCACAAAACAGCATTTTAAATTGATGTTGTTGGCATAATAGCAAGACTTCTGCACTTTTGTTTAGGTATAGTTCAGTGTTTAGGATGCATATCTAGCCTATACATGACCCTGGGTTTGCTCCCTAGTGAGGAAAAATAGCACAAATGTGCCTATATGGAACACAGTAACACTTTCCTCCATATTTCATTGATTTGGATGAATAGCTGCCCTCTCTTATTCACACACCCCCAGGGTCATTGGAAAGAAGAGACAGGCAGACATGACCCGGACTTGTGGAACATTTTCTACTTTAAATGTATGGTGATTTCGTGTATGCACTGAGTGCTTGAGAAATGGCATGCAGAGTTAATTTTCTGTTCCCCGGAGCATCATGTCATTTAAAGAAGAGCTCAGGGACTTGATACCAGGGCCTTGGAGCCTACAGATATATTTACCTTTATTCAGCCACATGTAAGATAAACTTTAAGAAAAAAAAATCCATGATCCTATTTTCTATAGTTTTCCTATGTGGGTGTGTGTTGGAAGAAGGAAGTCTCAGCATTTTTTTTTTAAAAAACAATTCTATATATTTAATGGAAGTTTGTTTTTTTTAAAATACAATTTTCCCTGCCCTATTTTATCATTGTTTATAGGCAAACTCTGATATCAATTGTCTTTGTTAGCTTATTAAATTACTTCTTGGGCAAAGCCTTGAAGAAGAAAGATAAGAGAAGGGTAAATAAGTCTAAGGAAAGGTATAGTACTGGTTCTAGAAGTGGGGGGGTGGAGGAGCTTTGGGGAGAAAGGTCATCTTCTTGATAGTCCATCTGTTGAAGTTTGCAGTCAGGCGGAAGGCACCCAACTTTACAGATGTTCAGATTCTCTCACTTGGGTTGAAGTGAGGATCCAGATGGCTTCTGTGTGAGAGGCCAAGGCTCAAGGCTGTAAGGGTTGTCTCAGCTAAGGTCACTGCCCTGAACTGAGACTTGTGATGTCGCTCTATTTAGTGTGTGATGTAGAGGTGTCAAAGGTGCCTGGGCTCTGAGGTCCACACTCTGCCACAGTCACAAGCCATAAACATCTTGCTCTGGCCTAGTACAAGTGTTCAAGGCTTGGGGAAAAAAAAGCATTCTGCTGCTCAAACACTAGGCTCAGTACCTTCCTTGGAAAGTGTTCCTCCAATGTGATGCTTCTAGGAAGGTGACCGTGGTTCTGGTTAGAGCTGAATTTGACTGTGTCCTTTTGTGTGAGCAAGAGGGACTCCTACATTTAGAAGAGCCACTTGGTTCTAGCTGTCATTGTCATTGTCACTGATGTCAGCAGAAACCATGAAATAAGATGAGGAAATTTTCTTTCTTTATAAACAGAGGGCAAGGCAACAAACAGGGATCTAAGGAGAAGTCTCTAGGAGGGAAACTAACCAGGGGGAGGTCATATTTATGCTCCTTAGCCAGAAGACACAGCCCATAGTGTGGGTTTCACAAAGACTGGATCAAAGCCCAGCTAAGTGGCAAATGCAAGAAGATTTTGGTGTAAAGAGAGCTTTGGGAATTAATTGGTACATAGTTTGTTTCTTGCAGTGTAAGCACGAGGAGAATTATGGGGTTGATGTGTACCAGTCTTAACATTTTCTGTAGTGTTTGTTGTTCCTAAGGCAACAAAATGTATACAGACCACACTAAATCAATGGTCTTTTCTTAAATGTTTGTTGGTTCAGTATTTTTAATTTATGAAATAATTTTCTTCTAGCTCTGGACTCATCCTGCCTTTATGATAATTACTTGAGTTATTTACAATATTGTTAAAGCTTAGGATTTTGCAAGTACAAGTCTATTGTAATGTTTATTTCCTAAAGTAAATCTAGAGTGCAAAGCTGAAGTTTTAACATTAACACCTAAATTCAGTATGTACTATATGTTGTAGTACTTAAAAATCCATACTATAGCAGATTCTCTATGACCACACTACTTAAATTTTCTGGTTCATCAGGAATGCTCTATCTATTTCGGGCACACTTCTCATTTTCCATTGTTCTATCCAGTCATTGCTTCTTACTGTGAAGCATATGCGATAGATTATTTTCTGTCTTAGCTTTCCTTGGCTGTATTTCTAAATTGACCTGACTGTACATGTTTTAACCTTGATTTAAAATGTGTGGGCTATGATTATGTCAGCTTTACTGAGTGACTTCAAGCCAAAGTGTTTAGGGGTCAGTTAGGAAAATTGCAGGGCTGGGAATGGAGCACAATGGTAAAGTGCTTATCTGGAAAGCACAGGCTTGGGTTTGTTCTCCATCACTGGTACAAGAAAAGCACGCTGTTCTTCAAATATAAAATTCTGAGGGAACTAACTCATGCAAACTGACATACTGTGTTTTAGTTTTAGGCTGTTGAAAGAAACTTCCTGAGGAAGACATGGGACATGTTAGCTTTACCTCAAAAGGGAGAAGGGAGTATCAGGTTCTTTCCTGGCCCGTGAAAAGTGCAAGACTCACTCAGGATGTGGGCCTGTTAGGGGCCCTCCCCTTCCTCACACTCAGCACTACCAAGCACCACCCAGTATGAACCAGTGAGGATGGCAGCACCGTGAGGAGCAAGCATGGGCTCTGACTCTATTTCCTTCTGTTTTCCTGGATTCAATTCCTGCTATTAAAAAGCAATATCTTGGGACACAGTTGCCAGTATTTTTGCCTTGAATACTGCTACCTCTCCCAATTCACTCCCTGATTTAGAAACAACATATAGGAGAGGAGAGAGAGAGGGAGAGACGAGAGAGACAGAGAGAGAGAGAGAAACAGAGAGAAACAGAGACAGAGAGGATGATAAAGTAATCTCTAACTCCATACTCCTTATCAGAAATTTCCAATTATTGCTGCACATGCTTGCAGCAACACTCTGCTATCTGACTTAGGATGAAGACGGGTTACCAGGAACCATGTGTGAGGGACGGGAGAGCTAAGCGGTAAGGCTGTTTGTCTAGCATCCCATTTTCTCATCCTGATGAAGCTGAAGTTCCCAGTAGTTACTTTTTCCCATAAAGTCACATTCACAGGTCTTGACACAGGTTTCTTCTTCTTCACTGGAAGGTTCTGGACTCTCTACTGCAATGCCTACCTCCATCAAGATGATAACTATTTTGTCTGGCTCTTGGTTTAAGGCAATATGCAGCAACTTATCGAGGGGATAACTATGAACAGGGAACAGGTCTCTGGCTGTGAGCGATACACAGACAGGGACTGTGAAGCAGACTGGTAGAACCTGGTGGGCAGATGGAGGAGTGGTAATAGCTTGTCTCTCTGTGCAAGGGTCGGTGATTGCTCCCATCTAGGATACGTTGGGACAGAGAGGCGTTAGAACTGGGACTGTGAACTCTAGTGACAAGTAATGGGTGACAATCACCCAATTCCAGGGAGAGCATGGCAGGGTCTTCATGGTATAGGAGACCATCAGAAGCTTTGGAAGTATGAGGCCAGTGTTGGTGTGCTTGGGGTAAAGGCAGTATGGAGAGGGCTGATGGAAGGCTACACCCGGCCTGCATCGCTCAGGGGTTTGGCTCTTCTTTTCCTGTGAATACCCAAAGCCATTGCCAGCTGCCTGCACTCTGCTGCAGAGGCCTGCTTATCTATCTGCCTATTTGCAGACTCATCTGTGCCTCCCAGTTTCATCTGTTAAGAAGGAAAATCCAGTTCCCTTGGCCATGGTGACGTCATATCTTAATCTTGTCTTTTCCACTGGCCCCTTTTATCCGAGCCATCTATTTTGCTCAGCTTTTTTGATTGCCTTCTGCTATCTCCACAAAACAGTTTCATTTTCTTTGACATCGTTGAGAGTATAGGGTCCCAGTTTTGTTAATTTTAACTTTTAGTGAATTCTTCACTCTTTCATTGCTGGCTTTAAAATGAAAAGAAAAAAAAAATTTATGGGCAATGAGAGTAGATAGTATTCTGTATTTTGTTTGTTTGTTGTGATGAAGACATTATGAAATACTGAAACATCTCATTTCCAGAGAATTAAATCATTTGAACAAAAGTAGAAAGAAGAGAAAATGAAGAAGAAGATGCCTTGGTTCCTCTTTTATTTCTGTGATAAGGTACCATGATCAAGTCAACGTACTGAAAGAAAGCATGAAATGGGGCAGTTTCAGAGGCTGAGTCCATGACCTTTACAGTGCGGAGCATGCAGTCGGCAGGCTGGCATGGCACTGGCACAGTAGCTAGGAGCTTATACTTCCATCCATAAGAACAAGGCAGAGAAAGCTAACTGGGAATGGCACTGGATTTTGAAACCTCAAAACCCATCCCCAGCCACACACCTCCTCTGACAAGGTCACACCTCCCAATCCTTTCCAAACAGTTCTGTTACCTGGGAGCTAGTATTCCAACACTTGAATTTGTAAGGGCCACTCTCATCCAAAGCACTACAGGAAGATCTTGGTTGGCATTCGTTTTGCTTAACAAGCTCAGCATTGGAAGTTGTCGCAAGTCTTTCTGGGTTGCTGTAGATATTAAATTGAACACTTGTTACTGGTTCTGTTCCCAGAGAGTTCATGGCTAAGTGGGACATGCCAAAGAACTTTTCTCTCTTGGTAAAGGTAGTTTTTGTTGGTTTAGTACTAAAATTCTAGTTCCACATGTTATTTTCAATTAAACAAATAAAAATAAAAACAAAACAAAACAACAACAATAACAACAAAACAGGAATCCAGGAAGATGCTGAGTTTACAGGCAGTCTGGGCTATACTGGAAATTCATTGTCAGTCTAGACATATACAGTTAGAGCCTGCCTGAGAAAACCAAGGTCTGGGACTGTGGATCAGTGGCAGAGTGCTGCCTAACGCGTACAAGCCTTGGGTGCCATCTGCAGCACTGAAGGGAGGGTGGGAAGGAATCATCTAAATGCTCAATGAAGGGGAGCAGTTTGGTAAATACGGCATTCCCACTAGAACATGGATGCCATTATTAAAAAGATGATTTCCTGGACTATTATGGGGAAGCATGTTGATGCAATGTTAAAGGGAGGGAAGCAAAGTGTGAAATTACATATTGCCTGAGATCTTAAACACTTCAGGAATTACCTGTGCATGTTAAATACAGATAGCTTCGAGACAGCCAACACTGCAGCTTCTCTAGTCGGGGCTGTCTATGTGTAAGAATGCTAGTTCCCTTAGATTAAGCCCAAAGCTAAGAGAACAAGACCTAGTCTTCAGTATGAATAAATACAGTTTCAAGAGAAAGAGTTCTTCCTCAGGTGAGTAGCATTGGCCAGCCTCCACGCAGGTGTAAAACTCAGCAAGCTTGCTTCCTTGCCATTCTCTAGTCTCTGCTTATCCCCTCTAGTCTGATACCTGTTGTCGGGCAGATGGCTTTTACCATGTTTGCATGTCTCCAAGAAAATCTGGTCAGGGACACTGATGCCTAATGACATCTGTCGGGGACCAGCAGAGTCACATGGAGATTTGTAGCGGCTTCTTTCCCATGCTGTCAGAATGGAACCAGCTTTAGCAACTGTTTGGCATTCACATTTGCCAAGTCTGGTGAAAGGTTATCGTGGTACGGGGCTACCTGAGAGGTTTTCATGGGGTTGCTTCCATGTTATATGGAGATCCAGAAGAAAACATCTTGTTGTGATAAAAAGAAAGGAAGGAAAAGCAAAAAGAAAGAGAGAAAAACATTAAATAAAGAACAGGTTGGTTACCGCAGTGTGTGAACCTGCTCTTAAAAGGCACAGTGACCTTCCTGAAGGGGACGTGATCTCAGTTCCTCCTCTTCAGTGAGTCGTCATTCCTCTTCATAACCCTTCTCGCCCTTCCTGTCGTGCCATCTAGGAACTGCAATTGTGATTTCTTGAGGGTAACTGTCTTCTGGGCCCCACCTTTCTCCTTCACTGTGAAATCTCTGTCAGTTCAGAGCAAGCAAGAAAAAGCAAACACCTGCTCACACATGCTTATTGCTGCATCCTTCACAAGAGCCAAGGAGATGGAATTATCCTAGATGTCCATGCGGTACATGTATATAGTGCAATTTTATTCAGCCACACAGAAGAATGAAATTATGACAGATGGAGGAAAATGGATGGAAGAGAAATAAGTCAGACTCAGGAAGATAAATATAACATTTTCTCTCATATGCCAGATATTGTTGTAAGTTTGTGTGTTTGTAAATCTACATGTAGAACATGATAGTAGAAAGGGGGACTATGGCAGTAGAAGGTGGGGTCTC
This sequence comes from Chionomys nivalis, assembly GCF_950005125.1. Classification (NCBI taxonomy): domain Eukaryota; kingdom Metazoa; phylum Chordata; class Mammalia; order Rodentia; family Cricetidae; genus Chionomys; species Chionomys nivalis. Next base: position 13,586,904 of record NC_080099.1, read on the forward strand.
AATGGACGGGGAGGGGGAACTCTGGAGAATAAGGGTTCAGAAATGTCATGAAAACAGAAAGAAATAGTTGGGTGGAGGAACGGGGTGAATGAAGCAGGGAGAAATGTCAACAAAGTGAAATGATGCACATGTGTGAAATATTCAGCTGAAATCTATTTTTCATATGCTAACCCCAAGTTAATAATAATAAAATAATACAACCACCCCAAAGCTATCTCAAGTCTTTCTGTACTTCTGTGTCCTGGAGTAGAGATATCACCTTTTCCAGAGATGTCCAGCCCCAAACAATTATTTGAAGTTGATCTATTTCTTTCCTACTCTGTCCTTCTTACCCAACCATGACTCAGTACCAGTTTGGTGAGCCTCTGTGTATGTCTGAGATTCACTGGCAGAGTAATTGCCTGCCTGTGTAAGTCCTGAATGCCTTCACTAGCACTGGAGGGAGGGTGGGGAGCATATACATGCATGATGAAAGGAACCTGTTTGATCAGTATGGCATACCCACTAGAATGTATATGTTGTCATTGAAAAGATGATTTCCCAGATACTTATGGAAAAATATGTTGATATAATATTAAGGGGAGGGAAGCAGAGCATGAAATTACATATTTCCTGAGATCTTAAACACTTTGAAGAATACTTGTGCTTGTTATGCATACAAAGTTTGAACAAGAACATGCAGGCAAGGGTTGGCCAAACTCTTCGGCTGCCTTTTATCTTGACAACCCACCTCCCAATCTGGACGCTTAGAAACACAGAGAATACCATCTTGAAGGGTCCAGCAATGATCTTCTCCACCCCACTTTCTAGATGAGAACCTCGATGCTGGAGAATGCTGTTCTAGGTCACATGATTATGTCGAGCAACATGTGACAAAGTCCAGATAATTGCTGTCCCGATCTGGAGACTTTTTTTTTTTTTTATTTTTTTTATTTTTGATTTTCGAGATAGGGTTTCTCCGTAGCTTTTTGGTTCCTGTCCTGGAACTAGCTCTTCTAGACCAGGCTGGCCTCGAACTCACAGAGATCCGCCTGCCTCTGCCTCCCGAGTGCTGGGATTAAAGGCGTGCGCCACCACCGCCCGGCTCTGGAGACCTTTTTTATTACACACCCATTCTTATTGGAGTTGTACCTTGGCTCTAGAAAATTCATAATTTTGCCCATTTGTCGTCTCTTTCACAAAACTTTTATGGGTAGACTTAGCTGTAAGAGAACTCAAAGTCCAGTGTAGCATTTTAAGAACTCCTGCAGAACTTTTGTGGTTCTCAGGGCCACCATCAAATAGGGTGAGCTCTGCCCATGTTTTACCCTCCCAGGTGGATTTTGAGTCCTTTGACTGGAGCGATTTTTAATTTTTGTCTCATACTGCCTGGCATGGTGTTGGTTTTTGAGAATGCTTAATAAGGCATAATGAAAGAATGAATGATCCAGTAATGTACACACTGGAATAGTGCCTCTTTTCCCTCCTAACGAGAAGTCGCTATGGATGAGAGTGAGACAAATCTCAGGGGACCAGGAACACTGTGAGTTATGGGGAAGCCTTTCCGCCTCTCTGACTGAATGAGCAGTGATAACATTAAAATGGTAACTTTGAAGTAGCTAGCCATGATTTAGGGAGTACAGTCAGATAGCTTTTTGTAAATAAATCAACTAAATAGCTGCCTATAGCCAGCCAGGAGGACTTCCCCTCACAGGGAAGGTTTCAGGTGTTTCCCTGACCCAGAGGGAATGGCCAATGAAGTCACTCAACAGCGCTGCTGTCTGCTCCAATGTGACTTCTGTCACTTGTTCCTGAGAAGATTCCTCCATTCAGCTAGCTCATTGCTCCATCATTGAGGTCGTGGCAAACTGGCATAAGTTATCCCAGTTTTGGGTATTTCTTGAAGTGTGGCTGATATTTCCCAGAGTTTCTTTTTTTCTCATTGGACATTCAGGGTCCTTGAAACTTAAAGCCATCTCCTGATAAAGAAGTGTGGGAAACTTTGTTTATGAACATCTGTTTTTGAATTATGTTCCATCTCAAAGAATACATGTGCCTAGGAAATGGTGAAGTCACTCCAAGTCTTACCCTCCTCACTAAAATATTTTTGATTTATTTCCTCAATCTAACAGGCCAGGATCTCTGGATTTACAGGGAGCAGCTCACTATTTTGAAATGTTGTTGGTATTTCTAAGCCAAATTGAGTTGAACAGGGAAGAGTTTCACCAAGTTCTTTCCTTTCCTCACCATTTATAGAACATTAAATAACTTTTGAGTCACCCAAGAGCATATGGAACTACTTTATGCAGAGTCTCTACACTATGGGAGTTCAGAGCTTAAATGGAGGCACAGTTGAAGTGGAGAAGTATTGGGTGAGGCTGAGAAGTTGGGGGATCCCAGCTTATGAGAAGCTTGGGTGCAGGAGTAAGCTTGTTTGCTAGTGAGCAACACTCTGCTTTCTACTTAATTAAGAATTGTTTTTATTTTATGTGTACGAGTGTCTGCCTGCATGTGTGTATGTTCACTATGTGCAAGTCTGGTGCCCTTGGAGGCCAGAAGAGGGCATTGGATCCCCTGATGCTGAAGTTACAGACTGTTGTGTGCTGCTGTGTTGATGCTGGGAACTGAACCAGGGTCCTCTGTAAGAACAGAAGATATTCTTAACCATTGAGCCATCTCTCCTGTCCCCATGGTGTCATACACATATCTATCTATCTATCTATCTATCTATCTATCTATCTATCTATCTATCTATCTATCTACCTACCTATCTCTAATGTATGTGTGCATGCCATGATCTACATATGGACATCAAAGGACAACCCACGGGAGTTAGTTCTCTCCTTCCCTGGTGTGTATCCCTAGGATCAAACCCATATTTTCGGGCTTGATGGCAAAGTCCCCATTACTGAGCCACCTTGTCAAACCTGTTTCTGGTGTCTAAGCCAAAGTCCAGTCTATTGACAAAGGAAATGCCCAATGTTTTGACGTGGTATGTGTGTGTGGTGTGCAAATGTGAATGTCTTTTTTTCTTTATCAGTCTCTACCTTATTTTTTTGAGATAGGGTCTCTCACTGAACTTAGCACTCAAGTATCTTGGCTAGACTGGCTGGCCAGCAATCAAGAGCGAACCTCTGATCTCTGCCTCTCAGTGCCACTGTTGCTCCTAGATTTTTATATAAGTTCTGGGTATCGAACTCAGACCCTTATCTTTGTTCAATGAGCACTTTATAGGCTGAGTCATCTCCCCAGACCTGTTTTCCCTTTACAAATACTATTAGCATACTATTTATGCACATCATTGCTGCACATGAAAATATGACTGTAGCATCAATTTCCTGAATGCAGTCACTGTAATAAAAAAAATGTGTAATCTTCCTTACAGGCTATGTCAAAGTTCATCCCAACAACACACCTGGAATGAGCTTTCCTTTTTCTAACTCTGATAAATGTAAATATATTTCACCTCATACAGTGCAACAGCCTTTGATTCTATCCCCTAACAAATGTCATCCTTGCAGAGGTAGAGATGGTCAATCTAGCTCTGTTTGATATTAAAAAAGCACAGGTTTTAAAAGGACAACATTATGTCCCGTGAATAGGCGGAAGATTATCTCTATGTTCTGTTTTAGTTCAGAGTTGTGTTCCAGTGGGAAACCAGCAAGAAGCATTGTGAGATGTGCTCAGCATCCGGGCTGTTAGACTCCAAAATTAAGGCTGATGACACCGGACTCCTAATGACTCACAGTAGACAGATAACATTTCTGAGTTTCTTTTCTCTATGTTTTTGGGTGCTGCTATTTTCTGAGGAAATGATTGATCTAAGTCTCATTTGTCCCAAACATTTATCTTGGCATATGTAGGCCTCCTTAATTAGTCTGCTACATCAATAGTTATATATAAATGTGTATATATATATTTATGTATATAAAACACACATATAAATATGTGTTCCTTTCATGGGATAATAAAGCGGTAATGGCATATGATAATTTGGATGTGTTACAGAACTTCAAACTTAAGCCTATGTTTTCCCCACATTCTGTTTAGTGGAAGATAAAAGTAGAAAGTTGTGATTTTTAGGTACAAATTCCATGCACATGAAATAAGAGACAAATGAAGCTTGGTCTAAGCATCCTTTCAACATCCCCAGTCCCTTCTGACCTCATGAAGTCCACTCTCATATAAATGAAAAGTAATTGAGAAAACTTACAAAGAACCAATGTGGAGCTTTGAGAACCAGTCTGGGGCAAGTTGCACAGTTAAGTGAAACAGTTAAGTGGAAGCAAACTGAGTTTGGCTTTGGTTACATAGTTGTCCTCCTTGGAAGACAGATGCTCATTATTCATATAATCAAAAAAAAAAATCAAACAATCAAGCGGCTTACATTTGGCCAAGGCTGGCTCTTCAGTCTATCAGAGAGCAGAAAAAAAAAAAAAAAAAAAAAAAAAAAGCAAATTTTTCAGGGTTCCTTTTCTTTAAAAGAAATGGGAGGGGGGCTTTGTGAATATAAGGCAAAAATAATGAGCAATTTAATAACTCTGGGAGTGCTAGCTGCAGGGGTTATACATACGTGGACACTAGTCAATGAGAAGCGGTAGGGCCTAGGCAACTCCAACAGCCCTGAACAAATAGGATTAGATTTTCCAACTGGAAAGCAGTTCCCACAGCTCGGGGGCAGCTTGTTAGGGAGCCAGGCCAATCTTCCTTCCTCTGGCTTTTCCACGGACCTCCCATTCACTCCTGTTCCTGCTGAGCACCTTCCAAGTGCTCTTCTCGCCATCCTCAGGGGCCTTCCGGATTGCTCTCTGTTTTTCCATTGCCCTGGACTTCCTCTTAGGATTGCCTTTCATCCTGCCCAGTGATTCCCAGCTTGCCGTTTCACTCCTCACCACAGCAATCCTGCCTTATGCTCCGTATTGCCCAATGCTAGATACTCAGTGAACTCCTTAAGATCCTCGAATACAGGGGTTCTCAATCTCTGGGTTGCGACCCCTTTGGGATCTAATGATACTTTCATGGGGGTTGCCTAAGGTCATTGGAAACACATATTTTCACTACAGTTCACAACAGTAGCAAAATTACAGTCATGAAGTAGCAATGAAAATAATTTTATGGTTGGGTCACTACAATGTGAGGAACTATCTTAAAGGGTCATAGCATGAGGATGATTGAGAGTCACAGCTCCAATAATTAAATAAGGAATTATCATAAGACCCAAAAGTCTAGCTCCTGGGCATTTATCCCAGAGAACTGAAACGCATGCTCAGATAAGTCCTTGCAATGTTTGTAGTAACACTTTCTATTTCAAGGTAGATCCAACCTCAATGTCCATCAGCAGATAAAGGGCTAACCAAACTGCAGTTTGACCCCCTAACAGTGTATCATTTATCTTTGAAAAGGAAATAATTCTACTACTTCATGTATTGGTGCTGTAGCGCAGGTGAACACAGAAAGCGTTGGATATTGGGTGATGGAAGAGAAGCAAGTCATAAAGCTTGCACACTGACTTATTTGATTTATTTGAAATATCCAGGACAGACAGCCAACTAGGGGTTGCCAAAGATTAGGGATGGTAGGTGGAGAAATACTGTTTATTGGATATGAGCTTTTGCGGTAATGAAGATACTTTGGAACCAGGTTTTTGGCACCCTGTGAACATACTGGTGGCATTGAATTGTTTACTTTAAACGGTTCAATTTTATGTTATAAATTTTACCTCAATTAAACAATGGCGACATAGTAACTCCTGCAGGAAGCATACCACCGAGAGCAACTTGAGTGGCGTTTCTCTTGATTTGATGCAGTTGTTTTCCAGTAGAGTCACTGAAGAAACAACTGCAAGTCAGGGCAGGGGTCCCTTAAGGAAATGATGACAGTCTTTTAGACGGGGACAGGCTTTATGGTTTACTAAATGCCAGCTATGCAGCTCTTTGTGTGCCCTTGTAACTTTTTCCTCTCTGTGCCTCTTTTCCGACAACTGGAATGATGTCTTGAGTCAGGTGCCACCTTTGAAACTCTACCAGGAGGTAGAAACATGTTATGTAGCACAGGACACATGAGGTGCCCCTTAAATGGTGCTGAGGAGTCCTCAGGGAGAGCCAGTGTGTAAAGATGAGAAAGCCTAGCTTTAGCCAGACATCCTGGGTAGGCGAGTCTGATTCTTCTTCTGAGTGTCTGGCAGTCCCTGATTGGGAGTGAAGGCAGTTGCTGCTAGTTGGGGCAGAGGTGGCACACATTCTCATTAGGAATTTAATTTTTGGGTATTTTCTGATAGAGATCGAATGATATTGACATCATTTATAAGTTGAAGATTTGAAAGATGGAAAGAGGGGATAGAAATCACTCAGCTGATAAAAAATAAGTAGGCCAAAGGAATGTTACTAAGTGGTTGTTTCTAGAATGTCTAGAGAGAAGAGAGGCTATTTAATCATTTAGTCTAGTGGTTTATACAACACTTGGAGTATAATACACAGTTAAACATACATTTGTTGATGTTCTACTATTTATCTATTTATTTTGGGGAGAAGATGGTATTCATAATGCAAGCCCTTTAAGGCAAAGGACCATATCTATTTCATCTGCCAGTTCCATGAAGAAGGCCTAAGATGAAATAATTGATTCTTGAGAAACAATGGGTGAATGAACGATGGAATTGAGCAGAGAGAATGTAGGGGCTCCAGAGCATGACAGCCCTGTGTTTGCACCCTATCTCTGGCACACAGTAACAGCACCAGTCTATAAATAAGGGAAGCTAGATCAACTTCACAGTTCAGGAGTGGACATGCTTAGTGAGTGTGAGGTACTATTTATACAGCAAAAAATCGTCCAAACCTGAACAGTGTACAAAGATCAACAAAAGGCATCTTTGTGGGCCACTCAACATCCTCTGTTCTTCTCAGTCCTGTGAAAGTGGCTACGGATTGAACTGGTACTGCGTGCCTTGTGATGTTCTAGGAGCAGCAGGAATCCGCTGAAGGCTTGTAAAGAAAGGAGTGACATTCTCACATATTACCACGTGCATGTGAATTAGGAAAACCCCTCTGATTTGCTGTGTGGAGAGTGACTTTAAGCCTAGGGAGACGTAGGGAGGAGAGAATTGGTATGGGGTATTGCTGGCTCAAGGACAGAAAGGGTTGGCATGAGACTGACGTGCGGAGAGCTTCGAGAGGATTTGGTAGACACCTTGGGCTGCAGAGTCAAGGGGACCGGTGACGGGCGGCAGATGTGAGAAGAAAGGAAGGCGCTGGTTTATACGACAAATAATTGTCGAAGTGAGTCACTGCTTGCTAATGGTGGCCGTGGGGGAAGCAAGGGGTCAAGACAGGGCAACCGTGGCTCAGGAGCCATCCTTCTGCAGTATCTATTGGTATTGACCTGGGCTCAGCAGAGAGACTGGAGCCACGAATATCTGTGCAGCAATTGGTACAGGAGGTGATTAAAGCCATGAGCATGGATGAATTCCCCCATAGAGAGAAAAAGTCCTGGTCCTGAGTTGAAAGAGGCCTCTGCATTTGGAAGATAAGTAGAAGAAGACCCAGCAAAGGGCACAGAGAAGGAAGAATCACAGTTAGAAAATGTGGATTCATGGTATTTAGAGAAGAGGGTCTAGCAGTGGCTGCCATCCATGCCCACTGACAGGGTAGGCAAGCGCTGGACGGGAAAGGCAGCATGGAGCTTGGTGCAACTTGGTGTCAGTCGTTTCTTTGTTGCTGAGATAAAACATTGATTGACTTGCATAAAGGATTAGGTAAATTTACAATACAGGCCATCGTCAAGGCAAGGTATGGTAAGAGTCCAAAGCAGGAACTGAGGGGCAGAGACTGTGGAGGAATGCTGGTGTGTTCCCTGGCTTACTCAGCCACCTTCCTTAGATATCCCAGATTCTCTCCCATTGTCATTGGTCAAGAAAATTCCCCATAGGCATGCTTACAGGCCAAGCCGATGGAGGCAACTCCTGGAGAGAGGGAGGCTCAGCCACACGGAGGGTAGGCATCCAAGAAGGGAGTGCGCCTGGGAGCATCCGGTATATAATTTTTTCAATCAGATGAGACAGCACCAGGGGTCTGTCCCAGGGTGCTCTGCATCCACAATGAGAAAAGCTGTCCCTAGGACATGTGCATAGGTTGATAGAAGAAGCCCAGGGCAAGATGCAAGGTCCTGGAGATGGGTTAACTGCAGGTGGGAATTCTCTGCCCCACAGTACAGCTGTGAAGAGATTCTGGGGAGATAGCACTTGCTTCTAGAGGTTTTTGATCAGAGGGTAGAAATAACTTTGGGAAAGTGAGGCATTAGGCCATGCCTCTGAGGCAGAATTTTGAGAAGGCTGTACCAAACACACATGCAAATATGCATGCATACGTGCACACACATAGTGGAGCAGGACATGGTGTTCAGCCTGGCACAGACACACAACACATTCACACATACAGTGTAGCCTGGCTTGACTCTCTCTCTCTCTCTCTCTCTCTCTCTCTCTCTCTCTCTCTCTCTCACACACACACACACACACACACACACACACACACACACACACACACACACATCTTAGGTGGCTTTGTCTTTAGTTAAAAAGCAGGGAAACCCTAAGCTGCAGAAACCAACACAGGTAAGACACAGAATCCCTGTGTTCCCTGCCTGGGAGGAAGGAAGTGCCAGGAGCAGGGAGGACGCAGCTATAACTAGAATCCATCCTAGCCTCGAAAGCTGCTTGTCCTCGAGACAGTTCGAGGCTTTGTAACAGGGCTTGATGTAGAACCAGGGCAAGTCCAGCTGGGGGTTGGGCAGTGGTACTTTGCTTGGCTTTAGCAGTGTAGCAAGGCCCTGCAGACTGGTCCCGTGATCACAGCTCTGGAGCCAGTCAGGCACATCCGAGAAGCAGTGTCCAGAATTTCTTGACAATCACTTATCTGTCTGGACAAATGTCTTTAATGGCAGGCTCTCTCCAGCTCCTTGGCAACACCAGCATGGGAGTGGCACTGCCTTGGCAGGCAGTAGAAGCTGGCCTTGGCAACACCCTCCCGGCAAGGCTTTCCCAAGGACTTGTCTCCTTGGACAGTCTTTCTAAAGCCAGGCTGCCTCCTGCTGTTTCTCCATGCAGGCCCATATCGGGTTTACTGTTCATTTCCCAGGCAATAGTGTATGTATTTTGTCTTCACAATGATACAGAAAAATATTCTCAGAGCTGCTTCTCCTGTGTGTGTGTGAGAGAGAGAGAGAGAAAGAGAGAGAGAGACAGAGAGACAGAGACCAGAGACATACATACACAGACACGGAGAGAGACAAAAGAGAATATGTGTGCATTTGGAGTCTAGAAGAAAAAAACGAGAGTCCATAATATTTTTAGCTTTGCAATAAGACACCATTCTGTATCAGGGACCCAGGAACGGTCCCCTGCAGCTCCCATCCACTTCCAGAATCTTCCCAGAACAGTGTCAGGCAGCCTCTGCTTCTCCCATGGATCCTTCAGAAGTGGAATCACCCTCCTTGATAAGTGGTCACAGCCAACTCCCATTGTTTCCAGAGCCTGGGTTAGAAAGCAATTGCTTCTCTCTAGCCTCTAGAAAGTTCTTTCTCATCTGGATCCCAGGTCAAATTCCTAATTGTAGTTAGATGATGCCTGGGGCTCTCTTCCTCTAATTGTCAGTCTCTCTCTGGACTCCCAGGGTTAGCTAACTCCCATTCCCAACAAGGGCCCTTCATTCTTTGCACGTGTGAAATGGGTGATACTTCCTGCCTTCTTTCCTTTTGCAGGCTGATCAACAGTAGCTACATTGACTATTCAGTAATTTACTACATATATGGTTCTTGCAGGCTGAGAATTGTCTGTTGTTCCAGGAGCTGGGACAACGAATAGTTAATAAAATAATAGGTAATAATGTGGTCCTGGAAACGGGGAGCACACGGGTTTGTTTAAGGAGATACTAGAGGTAAAACAGGAACATTCTGGACAGTTAGAATATGACCTGAGGAGAGGCAAGCTAGTGGTAAATTTCTAGTGCCCATTGAGACTTATCTCACTTTACAGTATCTCGCTTAGAAGCCAAAACAACCTTGTGATGTGGGCAGCATCAGCTTGTAGACAGCCCAGTAACCCCTCCTGCTTTACAACATGGTTCAACGTGGCTTCCAAACTAACACTGAAGGGCAGGCAGGCTCTGGATGACAAATGCAGAAAACAAATGTAAAATGTTAGGTTCTAGTTCGTGAACCAAGAGGAAAGAGCTGAACTCTGATCGTCTGGCTGACGATCACCAGCCTGACTGCTCTGTGCTCTTGTTTCCTGGAGGGTTTAAGACTGCTGAGAAGGTGGACAAGGAAATGTCCTCAGCAGGGCTACTGCCTAGGACCTGCCCGGAAGGGATGTTCTGAGATAGATCCTCCTTGTTGGGAGTTCCGAACAGGCTCCTGTGATCTTTCCAAAACCATCCAGTTTCATCTCCCTGACATGATGCTTCTCTGAAACAGAAGTTTCTTCTCACACTGTGACAAGGGACAGGAGGGACATTGCAAACGGTCGCTCCATTCTTCAAGGAATCACCATTCTGAGCCATCCTGGGAGCTGCTGAGTTAAAGACTGTCACTTGGAAAATAGCCATCCTCACAGAGAAGATGCACGGAGCTTTTCTCTGTCATGTGGCAGCCCCCTTCCTATTGCCCTGGGAAAGGAGATAGCCCAGGTGTGACCATGCTGTGATCTTTTCATACCTGCTCCCAGAGCTGACTATGAGGAGTGCAGGAGACCCGGACGGGACATCCTCCCAGAACATAGATCAACCGGCCCTCCCTGGAGAGCTGCTGGGGTGTGCTGAAGACACACAGTCACAAGAATTCACCTTCATGGCTCACAGTGGCTTTCTGGTTGTGAATTTCAGAGACGCACGCCTGCGCACATGTGTATGAGCTTGCAGCTCAGTTCTGCATGGTAGTGTGGCCTGCACTGAGTTTGGTATTCAGGAATAATTGATGTTATCATCATTATTATTTTTAACATCCATTGACTCTCATCATGAGTATTGAGAGATGTCAGAGAACATAATTGGAATTAGGCTTTTTGCCTAATGTTTTAAATGTAAATTAAAAAGAGATTGCTCATCAACAGGAGGTCGCCAGGATGCTGGTGTTACTGCCGGTTGTGGTATAAGAAAATGTAATTAGTTTCTTTCTCTTGAGAGAAGGTAATAGCTATTAACCCTTTAATCCACCCTCATTCTGATCTCGTTTTAATGAAAGTCTAGATAATAATAATGATCTTATACAGAATTCCTACCATTCAGGCAGCATTTTTGCAGTGATCCCCAAACTCTGAAGACACATGAATTCAATACAGCTGAACTCATATCAGCGTAAGATATGGGTGACTGGGATGCTGTTATGGTCTTGGGGTCACATACGCTGAGAGGAATGGGTGACTTTTACTGATTTTTATTACCTCTTTTTTGCTAGGCAGATGTCCCCTTCCTGGGGTTTCAATGCTTCTGTCTCTCTGTGTCACAGAGCCGACAGGAAGTGCATATCAGTGCACATAAGTGGAGGACATTTATGAGAATTGGCTCATGTGGTTATGGAGGCTGCGAAGTCCCATAGTACGTCTCTGCAAGGCAGAGAACTGGAAATCTGGTAGTGAAATTTAGTCTGATTCTGGAGGCTGAGAACCAGAGGGCCCACCGACTGAACATAGACAGTCGTAGATGGCCAAGTTTGAAAAGAGGAAGTGAACTGACCCTTCCTCTACTTTGCTGCTATGCATTGTTTCATTGCTGCTATTAGACAGAATCACACATGCTTGATCACAGACGAGTATAAAGAGGAAGGCAAAGATGGGAGTCACTCTTGGTGGTCCAGGCCTGCCCTCCCAGGTCATGGATGGCTGAGGCAGGAGGGCTGCGATTAGCCATAGACACTGAAGAAGAGCAAAGATGATCCCACAGTGAGTCCACTGAGTTCCCTCTGCCTGCTGTCATGGTGTTTTTTAACATTTCTTATATTTTCCTAGAAGAGAAAATTTACACATAACAGGATTATTCTCTCTCTCTGCCAGGATACTTGCTTTTTAAAAATAAATGTGTGTATCTTGGAGATCTTTCCATGTTAGTATCCCCAGAGCAGTCTCATTATTTTTAATGACGATCTGAACCTTTTTCACACCTTTTACTATATAAACATCTTAAGACACTGGGGTTATTTATGTCCACTGGGTGGTCACAGGAAGGATGTGACAAACGATGAAGCAAATGTAGTTCGCAAGTATATCATACGATAAATTTCGACAAGCAGATTAATCAAAATGTATATGCATTTCGATGTTGCCAAAGCCCTCTCCAGTGCTGTCATCTACGTTCTTTCGGCTGCACAGGAGCCAAGATGCCTTTCCCCTATGTTGTTGTAATCTCCAGGCTTTACATTTCTGAAAACAATTCTTGTCTGAATGAATGAGGGGATAAATCATACTTGTATTTTTGATTTGTAATCATTAACAGTGAGGTATGGTCTCAAAAGCTTTTTTATTTTTATTTTTAAAATCTCATTTTTGTTTGCTTTGTATTGTTTAATCTTTTATTAATGATTTGAAAGATGTTTACTAATTAAATTGTTCTTTGTCCAGCATCTATTACAAATGCTTCTCCAGTCTGTGATTTGTCCTCTTCATGTTGCAGTTGAGATTTTGCTTTGTTATGTTGGCCTTAAAAAGAGTTAGTCAAATTTATTGTTATTTCTTTTATGGTTTCTGGATGAAGCATTTTTTTCTATATTGATGGATTATGGAAGTATACAGAGTTTTCTGAAGACTTTATCCATCTGTTTTAAAACAGATGTGGGAAGACTAGAGAAATAAGTTTAGATGATGATATAGATGAAAGGGCTTTGACCATTACTCAGTGAGTCTGCGGGTAGAGTTCTGATGAATGGCTCCTTAGGAACCTGCGTTCCCTGGGCCTTGAAGAGAAGATGTTTAATTCTCTGGATGATAGAATCAAGATTCAAAGTTACAACCGGTCAGACATTGAATTAAAAGCTAATCAGTGAAATTTAAAATTGTGTGTGTATACTTTTAAATTTTGCATGTTTGAACACACACATACGTATCAACACACATTAGATATGAACACATATATATTTGTATATGTATCCAAGTATACAAGGACAAATGAAAAAACAGGGTGACAGATATTGATGCAAGTAATAATTGCAACAAACTTTGTTATTGGTGCTCAGTTTATTGTAAAATGGCTAACATCAAGGCATACTAAAAAAACCAGAATGCCCTTTTCTAGGGTGCTTTGGCGCTACTCACGTAAACATTTTATTTTGAAACAATTCCAGTCGTGTAGCAATTTGCAGTACTGAGAAGGTCCATGTGTCTCATCATGATTTTGCTCAGTGGTCACACCTACATAACTATAGTCCAATGCTGAACCTGAAAACAGACATTAGTACAGCTTTTTCTTGTTTGAGAATTTCATACAAGCATCTAAAGTATTTAGATCAAACCCATCCCCAATCTCTCTCCTCCAACTTCTCTTATACCCCACACCATCTCTTTCCCCTCTCAACTTCAAGTGCTTTAAACAAAATAGAGTCAAACAAAACAAAACAAACAAACAAAAGACCCTTACTGGTTTTTCACTTCAGAGTTTGTGCATTCACTCATTGGTGGGTGTAGTCTAGTTTCATGCACTCTATCACATTGACATGGTAATATATTATCAATATTTTTTAAATTGGTAAGTGAATTAAAATCAGAGTCATGGAGAATATTCATCAATGATTTCTGAGTGAGGAAAACTGCCCAAGCTTGGATAAAGGTGTGGGGACTTTCTAGTACAAAATGTTCTTGCTGTCTTCCGACCGTCCCGTCATGGGGCAGCTAGAGCTGAGCTTCTCGTATTTATTGCTAAGCTGTGGATCTGGAAGGCTCAGCAGACAACAGAGGGGTTATACTTACACTGTGTCTTGTCAGAAGCTATCGAGAGAAATGGGGGGTAGGTACAAGATGGTCAACTGACTCCAGGAAATCTTTCAGTCAGTAGCTCTGTGCATCGGGAGCAAGAAGGGGTGAAGGAAGATGTGGACCTAGTGGTGCACTAGAATATTTTCCATTAACTTTATAACGATCAACAACTAAACTTGGGCATGGTGCCTATTTTGGAAATAGTTGAGGTCGGGCAGAGTTTTTACTGTCCAGCCATTTCTCTGCTTTGCCCATCTCTCCCTGTTTCCTAAGTGGGCGGTAGTTGCTTTCCCACGAAAGTGCCATGGCTATTCTGCCCTGAGAGTGTGTGCTTTTTCTACTTTCTCTCAAGTAGCCGTAGGCCATTTTCTGGCAAGTGCACATGTATATTTATGCAGGATCTATTTTTCATGGTCAGCATCTTCAGAAACGAGATGGTGAGAAGTGATGGCTGCTGTCACTCTCCAAGGACAGCTGTAAGTAAAGCCCGTGTAATAGAGGGCATTTCTCCCATGGAGCTCTAAGGGAACATCTGAGCTGAAGTCACGAGGAGGGAACAAAATGCAGGTTCTTCAGCCTGAATCTCATCTGACTGAGTATAATGTATCTGCCCAACACACAAGTTAGGATCTGCTTGTTCTTCATGTAGCAAGAAGCTGAGGAGTGAGCACCGACGTTAGCCTGGTGGCTCAGTGCTGGTGAGGCTCGTGTCTCTTTAGTTCTCTCAGCCCTTTCTACCTGATCCCAGATCAGCTGCCATCGCTCCTGTCACCAAGCCAGAACCGAAGAGAAAGAAAGAAAGCTGGGGGAAAGAGGAAGAATCGATGTCACTTTTTGCCCAGCTGTAGAAATGTTTCCTAGAACCTTTGCTGACAGATTTCCATCTGTGTCTCATTGACTAAGATTTCTCCTGGTTCCCACAACTGATGGGGTATATCATGTACTGAGACACTGTCCCGATGATTTTATAATTTGAGAGAAACTGAACCCATGAAACAGGGACTCCGTAACTTGTAACTAGTTTAAGCACATCAGTCCGTGAGGATGGGTCAGGGATCTTAGAGCTGCGACTTGAACAGCTCCATTAAACTGAAATCAGTTGTAGTATAAAATCAGTAATTTGTGGTTTTGCTATAGTCATTCTCTGGAAAAATTTAACCTGTGAGCAATTCCTTCGTCTCTCTCATTCATATACACATATGATATATATATATATATATATATCACATATATACATGTATATTATATATCATACATACATACACACATATATGATATAACTATTGTGGTGAGGCGATGTTTTGGCCTGTTGTATTCTGGAGTCAAACTGGGTTTCAGAAGATCATTCATTTGTATTTGAGTATTGTCTTTCGGTAATTGAGACCAGAGCTTGACTCCTGAGTCCACAATTGCTGCTAAACTAATTTAGAGGTTTCATGGAAAGAACAATGAAAGCCCAAATTTTATTACTATGCTATTTACTTAATATGTATGAGCTGGGAGATTTTTAAAGTGATTATAGAAACCAGGCATTGCGTTCCTAGGCTCCAAATGCCAGTTTTAGAAAACATGGTTAGTAACTTAACTTGGATGTTTTAAGGAGGCGCTATGTAGCTGGCAAGGGAGCTTTGCATTTCCTCCCGTCTATGTGAAAACTAAGGAGAAGAGAGGTTAGGAGTTTATCCAATACTCCTTAATGATCTGAAGTGCATTTTGCTTTATTTGATGTCCCCGGGCCTCTATCTTCCTTATGAGTGGCTCTAAGTGATTGATTAGCTTCATTCAAAAGTAAAATAAGGTGTAGTGAGGTAGAGAAATGAGGCACAATTGAAAACTGGTCTTGCAGGTTGTCGGTCTTTGTGGTTTGGTGTTGCTGCACTGACCTTGTGCCACAGTCACTCCATTTGTCACATAGTTATGTCAACGACAACCTGTGAAACAGATTCCTACTTCAGCGAGGGTCTTGGCGTGTAGCCTGAGCACTGTTTCTTTGTCACTTCTCCCTAACACAGAGGACCCTGGCCTTGGATGTTTGTCCTACTGAATGTCTACCAGGTCAGGGGCTGGTCTCCTATAGAGCTGGCAAGCCCTTGTCCTTCAGCCATTACTGTATTCATGGTCACTGTTCACCTAGAGATCCTGTCTGGATGACATCATTCCGGGAGGAAACAGTCCCTGTCCCAGCGTTGTCTGTGTTGCTGTGATGATCAGCGCCAACAGCGTGGAGGCAAGTTTACTTAGTTTGTACTTCCGGATCACAGTTCATCATACAGGAGCTCAAGCAGGAACCAAAACAGGAAGCGTGGAGAAAAATTTTTTACTGGCTCACTCAAGCTGGTTTTTTTTTTTTTATCCAGCCTAGGCCTACATCCTCAGAGATGGTGCCACCCACAGTGAGTTGGTTTCTCCCACAGCAAGAGGATCCTTCACAAACATGGGCACAGACCAAACTAATTGAGACAGTTCTGCCATTCAAGTTTCCTTTTCCCAAGTGGTGTCAAGTTGATACTAAAACTGACTGGTATGGCCTCTGCCCCCTTGAGAGGACAGTGAGAATTTCTTAAAGATCTTTGAGTAAAGAGGTACGCTGAGCAGAAGGGTTTTCAACCATAGAGAAGCTAGGCTGCCACACCCACTTTCCTTCATCTGCATCCTGCTTATAAACTTTGCTTCAACATGTGGCTATGGGAGTTCCCCTGTCTCCTTCCCACCCCCTCTGGTGGGATGTGTCACTGGTGTGGACTCAATGCAGGTGGGTCAGGTGTGCCAGGTAGCCGTGTGGGCGCTCACACACTTTTGCTTTGAACTCACTAGATGTCAGGCTTGGCACTTTTCAGAACAAGCCATTATGCATTGCGTATGCATATCACATGTATGTGGATCCACATGTTTGCTTGTATTTTACCCATTTATGCACACATATGTCCGTTTGTGGATAACTGAGAACACTGAGTGGCAAATTGATCTCAGCATCTTACCTTGTTCATCTCATCTGTTTTTAGGGTTCCTCTGATGCCTAACACTGACTGACAGTTTGACAGGATTTCGAATTACGAAGGAGGCAAGCCTATGGATGTGCCTCTGATGGAGTCTTTAGGCTAATTGTGGCTAGATGTGGGCTAGAACCACATTTCTGTGGTTATTCTCAGGTGTTGTTCCTCATCACATACCTTGCTCCGTGGAGACAGGCTCTTCTACTGGGATGTAGGACTTGCCAATTGACCAGGTGGCCAGGGACCCTCAGGAATCTGCCTGTCTTTTCTTTTTCAGCATTAGGATTGTAGCACATGTCACTGTGCCTGGCTTTTTTATGTGCTGGGCTAGATTTCTGGACTTTATGATCTGAAAGCAAGTAATTTACCTAGTAAACTATCTTTCTAGCCCCTAGAGAGATATTAGCCTATGCTATGTCAATTTACTAATCAGTATGGAATTTTTAAGCATATTATACTTTTAGAGACATAAGAAAAAGTGCAAGAACATTTATAGCATATATGGTTTCGATTACAACAGGTAGCAAAAAGTCATATCTATGATGCGATATTTAATATTTGCATGTATATAAGAATAAAATTGGAAGAGAGCATAAGAAATTAAAAATGTGTTAAGGAGGTTTGAACTTTTTTTTTCTTAATATCGCTGCTGTTTTATTCTATTCTCTGTTGTTGGTAACTGAATTGTGCAGGCTGTGTGAGTTATTTAGAAAAGACGTCTATTTTAGCACGCAGTTTTGTGCCAGGATCAAGGATCAGCATCAGGTGATGGCCTTATTTTTTTTGCCGGCACTGCAGGACACTATGTCATAAAAGACAGGGTACTAGAGAGGTTTAGCCCAACTGGGTTTTATAGAAGACTCACTCTGGAGATTAGCCATCAGTGTTCAGAAGGACAGAGCCCTGATCACCTCTAGAATGTTTAGCTTAGTCCCTCTTCTTGATAACACACACGAAGGGGGAGGGAAGCTGTATTCAAACTATGGCAGATATAATAATAAGCCATAAAGTAGAATACTCAAATACTAACAAAAACTGACACGTACTAGTATAGAATTTTGTCTACCTGTTATTCCCCAAGATAGATATTGTGGATGCAAAAATACAGTTCTCACCTGAGTGACCATGGCCCAGGAACACAGATTTTGGATGCCCTATATTCCATGTTCCAACATCAAAACAGTTACATGGAGTCTTATAATTTCAAAAAACAAAGAATGTCATAAATCAAAACAAAGTTAAATACAATGGTGGGTACATCAGAGAGGTAGTTATACCAGGATAGAAGAAGTTTTCCATAGGCCTCCAATGCTACCTAATGACGTTCTTAGCTTTTGAGGAAGTAGGAGCTAGTGGTCCGATCTGTTAATAGATTCCAAAAAGTTTTTTATCTATTAGTCAGAGGATTTAGTTCTGACACAGCGGTGGGTAAGGGATGGCAATTCTTGGGGCCAAAGCTGGACTGAGATACTTAGCCCCCTGGACCTGCAACATTTCAATCTCTCCTACAGCACCGAAGTTCTAATCAGCTAATTTGTCTTTGCAGACCCAGCTTCTTTACAGGAATTTTTGTTGACAACATTGTTATAATTTTTCCTTTGTATATGAGAATCTCCTGTCTTATATGGCTAAATAACTTCACCAAGGTTTGTAGCTACAAGGCCAGAAAATGTGGATAAGGTCTATAGTCTACTTTTTGTGTTCCAGAGAGCAATGATCCAATATATGTTCTCTAAAAGGGACAGTAGATTGCTACAATTTCTAGTCCACCCTTCTTCTGATGTGTTTGCACAGACTCTTTTTATGATCATGGAAGAAGTTCAACCGATCAATAGACATTAGCTATTCTCCAGGTGAATAATTTCTTGGAAATTTTTTATTGTCCATGCACTAATACTATGTAAGTTGAGACTTACAACTTGGTTTGCAAAAAGAAGGGTCTAGACGGGCAGAGATGGCTCTGAGAGATGGCCCGGGTGAGCTGCCACTTCCTTCTCCTCTGTGGGTTTAATGAGAGAGCCTTGGTTAGAAATCAAGCTTAGGTGACAGGAATTTAGCGTCTTATCCTATGTAGAAGGAATACACACTAAGGAACAGAGCTATCCCCAGGCATTTCCCCAACTATCCAGGAAGAACGCCAGGATTTTATGGCTCTTGTTTTGAATTGGTCGGATAAAGGCCTCACTTCTGTTCAGGCTTAATATATATATTTTACTGTGAATAAAAGCAATGGTGGTGCTGCCCAAGGAAGAGCACATTGATTCATTATCCACTTCCAAACAGCCAGCCCTGAAAACGTACATCTAAGTGACATTTTATGGACTTACTAGGTTATACTAAGAAATATATATGCATATGCAAATATGTTTATGCATGCAATAACTAGATGAGAAAAGAGGCCATTGATTTGAAGGTAAGCAGAGATAGGTACACAGGAGGGTTTGGAGGGAGAAAGGGAAGGGAGAAATGTAATTAAAATACAATCTCAAAAATAAACAACAGTAAGAATTGGTTGCCAAAGATAATGATAACATTATCTCCCTGTGGAGGTATCTCCCTGTAGAAGGTAGCGGCCTGAGTTTGTTAGGGGCTGGATTTTCCTACTGACTTGGGTTTCCTCCAGGGATTCTCATGACCCCATTGCAGACATTCCCTGCTGCTGGTTCCAGGGCAGCTGGTCTAGAGAACACATTGCTGTTTGTAGGAGAGATTTGCAGATAATTGGACAAAAAGCTATTCTTTCCATGGCCTTCATGAAAGAGCTTGTTTCCAGAGACTTCTGGATGGAGTTTACCTGCAGGCTTCAAGGCTTCAAGTCTCTTATCACACCCTTCTCTCTCTCTCTCTCTCTGATGCAGATGCACACATATACTTGTGGTATGTACAAGAGAATGTCATATGTGTGCACATGTTGGAGGAGACTGACAGACTCCTGGCTCCCTTGGAGTTGGAGCTTTAGGCAGCTGTGAGCCACCCCACATGGGTGCTGAGGACGAAACTCAAGTCCTTTGGAAGGGAAACAAGCTCGCCTTATCACCCAGTCATCCCTCCAGCCCCAGGCACCTTATTCTAATTTTTCCCATTTTGTCTTTCAAAGCCATTGCACGTTGGTGTGCTTTGCTGTGGGTCCCATATTTCTTGGTTGGGTTTTTCTGTTTTCCCCACTGAACAAAACAGAATCGCCCGCCCTGTCTGTCCCACCTTTTCTCAGTATCTACTGTTTCCCATGATTCTGAAACTTGGAATATGTTCTTATCTTGGGGTTTTATTATTTGGAGTGAAAACTGTTCTAGCATTAATTCATCTAAGTACTATGTAAGCATTTGTCCTGTTCAAAGCACATCACAAAGATTAATTAATGAACTCTCATGTCCATTTGATATGACTTCATGGATGTATTCTCTCTGACGTGGGACTATATTGTCTGTGAGATGGTAATGGAGTTTTATCCTCATGGAATCATAAGGCCAAATAAACCCTTCCTTCTCTAAGTTGCCTTGGTCATGTTGTTTCATCACAGCAATAGAAAAGTAATTGATACAGGAGTAAACTATGTGAAGCCAACTTTCTCTAAAGACTTAAGCATGAGGGTGATTTTACCCACTTTTCCTCCCTATTTGCAATTATAGAACCTGGGAATCAGAATAAGTGAGTCTCTTGACTTTATGGATTTTACAGATGTGAAAACGAAAGCAGAGAAAAGTTGAAGTGTTCAAGGTCATCCGGGGTTAGGTCAGTTTGGCCCTTGGCCTGTTCTTGGTGTCTCTGGTAGACAAAATGGCTGCTCCCCTTGAAGGCCTTATGAGGATGGATTAGCTGTGTCTGGTCAGCTCTTGGCTTAACTAGAGGTGATAACATACTCAGTCTTTGCTTGTGGGTCCTAAGTGAGGCGAAAGCTACTTGGGGCAGCCAACCCAGCTGGTGAGCCAAATAAAGACAGACGAACCATCATTGTCCAAAAAGACTCTCAGTACATTTGGGGGAAATAGGATATCGAATACAGTATTTGTCTTCAGAGAGCCAATGGGTGTTTGGTTTAAACAAACACTCCATTCTGATGTTCAGCGTAACAAATTCTGTAATCACAAGTTTTATGGAAACTCCCATTACTAAGCTATTTCAGCCTTCTCTTAGCTGCTTGAAAAATTGTAAATTGGTGGAAAATTTCATAGCTAGCTCCTGTCTGGTGGAGAATAGATGGCTTAGGGGAGCTTAGGGAAGGAAAGAAAATCTCATTAGCTGTCTCTGAGTTATTGTTGAATGGGAAGGAATGCAAGCATATTCATCTTCCAGTCTGCAGCAGAGTTGAGTGTCTTCCCCCTCTGAATTGTGAAAAAGGAAGGGGAAAAAAAGACCTCATTTTCAAAGCTATTTAGAATTGCTGAGAAGAGTTGAGAGGGAACGGCTGGACTCAGGAGTCCCTTCTAAGCGCTCTGGATAAGCCTGCTCCGATTTCAGCACCGAGCCTTCTCAAGTGCCAGTTTGGTGTTTTCCTCTGCTCTGTGTCGATTCTACACCCCTGAAGTCTTGAATTCCTGGATCTAGGGAAACATTTTGAACCCTAGCTAAGGGAAGAGAGGGCTGACTTACATCTGAGTTTAGTTTATTCCTGAGGTGGTAGGAACTAGCCTTAGGGGCTCAGGGACTCTGGGGCTCAGGGGCTCAGCGCTCCAGTTGTTTTGGTGCATGGTTGAGACAGGCCTGACTAACACAATTTGGGGACATATTGTTCTGGACCAGGGTTCAACACCCCACTTCTGTCTTGAAATGTACCATTTAGGGTTCAATCATGAGCAGTCCTCTTACCTTTAAGCTAGTCTTGTGACTGTCTGCTCCACCTCTTGTAGGTTCTTCCAGTGGTGCCTTCACACATCTGATCCCAGACATGTAGGAATGTAGGATTATTCAAGTTGCTCAAGTTGTTTTATTTTTTTTTATTTTATAAAATTACTTTCTGTCCCGATTATCTTAGGCCACGGGGAAGTTTTCATTCTCAAGATTAAGACAGCATTCATTTTTCTACTGGTTTATGATTCTTGCTAGAACCATTTTTATTTGGTTTGCAAATGGTTTAATTTACACTGGATTCCTCCTTACCCAGAGAATAAAGACTGCCTTCTCTTCTGTGTCTGACTTTAGTGCCTAGGGGATTCTCAGACATAAATAATATGAGCTTGGTCAACAGTCATTGGCTGTACAGCACCATCCAGTATGGGTGGTAATGCCTTCTTCCAGGGCGTGTGGTCAGCTGAGTTCCTCAGCTGCTGTTTGGTTCAGCTTTACCAACACGCCTACCTGGTCATCACCCTTACAGACATCAGTGGCTCCTCTTCTGGTGGGAAAGGTTTGCAGTTATTGCTCATTTGCAGTTATGGTAGCTGTGTGAATCATTTCTGGATATGGCTGCTTTTCCTCTAATACCCACGTCATTGTAAAAGTTGTTCCTGTGCTAAGTGCTTCTTTTCTTCCTTCTTTGGATGTGAAGACATGAATTGTAAAAACAGCGTGGTTACCTTTATCTTCACTCTACTTTCCTGTGATGCGCCGACATCCTTCCGACTTGGTTAGAAAGAGAGGAGAATAAAATACTGAATAAAAGCATTTTAAAGCACTGCCTTATAGAACTGAAAACAAAAATTCCTGCTTCCGTCCTTCCCGAAGGGTGTGGCTGCAGAGTGCACACCTGTCCCGTGCTTTCCTATGATCTTACATTTCCCTCTTTCGTCATTTGGGCTCATGAAGAATGCTGTACATCAAAACCCCAAATACTGGCTCTGTAGGTTTCCTTATTCTTCCTTTGAAAATTACTTTCTTATTTTGTAAATAATTCTTGTGAACTTATTTTGGGGTTGGATTTTGTTATTACTCTCTACTGATGACCCTATTAACATACTGTAATTGACCTAGTATTTTGAATATTAAATATGTAGAAAGAGAAAATTAAGAAAGAATGTGTTATTTGATAAACAAAGTCAGTGTTTTGATGTCTGTATATCCTGTTTTAGGTGGTCTGTCCTCTAGAAGGGGATTGTAATAATATGCGAGTTAAGAGTCTGAAATAGAAGCAGGGGTTAGACTTTAGGAGTTTGTGATATAAAATAATTATGATTAATGGCAATGTGAAAATATTTTCATTTGACTGAGTATGAAGAGGTGACATAGGAGTTATGGACGATGACCATAAGCCAAAGAAAGAGCTAAAGCAAAGATTTCTGGGTGAGAATAGATGAGCAATTTGGGGCAAGGCAGACTGGGACCAGAGGACAAGAGCCTGCTTTTCGTGTATGTGTAACAACTAAATAACACAACACACCGCTCAGACATATCTATTTCTAAAGTAAGAACAGTAGTCACTTCTCGGCTCTATTTCTTAAGACTGAAAATACCAATATCACAATAGGTTTCCCATTGTTCCTACAGCTGGATTGAAGATAAAGATGACTTTGCTAAGAGGAAGAAAGTGAATGCACTATCAAATCCTGCATAGCGATTCTTCTGAGGAGCAAAGAGAGCTGAGCTATACGTATGCATTAATAGCTGGAGCTTTCCTGAGCAGAGAAAAGTCTCCACAGAATAGCCAGACTCATAAAAACTCCAAGTCAGAGATTCTTAAGTCTAAATTTACTGTGTGGCCGTGGGAAACACTAGACTCTTTCTAGGTTCTAACATCTGCCTCTGAAAAATGCAGTGGTTTCATCAAAAAGCTTTTCAAGTGTGTCAGGTGCCTTCTGTGGCAGTTCAGGAAGGTATGTGCCGAGCTTTCTTCACACCTGTTCCCTTTGGGAGCCTTAGTCCCTGCTCGTCAATATTAGGGGGTAGCAGCACCCAGTGAGAATTCTTCTGCACACAGCCATCCCGAGGAAATATGCCCTTTCCAACTCTGGCATATTGATTCCTGGAAGATGGAGGTCTATTTTTAAACTTCTCTTTTTTTTTTTTTTCCATTCTGAGTCCCATGCTCTTGCAGACTTACTTATTTCAAGAAATCTTTGAAGGAATTTTATGTATATCAGGTACCAAGAACACAAAATCAAAGTTTTCCCTTAAGGAGCCCAGCCCAATTTGAAGGATATACATGCAAGTGTATCAATGCCTGGCAGTATGTTTGCTGATTGATCTGAGAGATATTTAATATTTCTTCAAATCCAGAAGCCTAAATATTTACTACTTTTTCTATTTCAGTCAATAACATTTCCCAAGATCTTTGACGGAATATAAGCTCAGGGAATGATGAAGAATGTATCGGTCATGTTAAACTCATTTAGCATCCGCCAAGTTTAGAATAATTATGATAGAGTCCAGAAAACTGTATATAGTCATAGGGAAGATGCATGCTCATTTGTCATCTTTTGGGTGCAGTGTAGCTTTGTTTCAATCCCCCCACCAACTCCCGTTGCTTCTCTCTCATGGCCTCCCCTGGTTCTAGTTTCTCTGATATTAATTCATCTCTTTCCTCCCCTGTCTTCTCCCTCTCCATTTCCAAATCTTTAATCAATATATTTCTCTAACTGTCTTCATAAAAATTATCTTGAGGAAGAGGTTTACAGAGTTTGGACTGGACTGTAGCTTATTGTGTGTGTGTTCATCTGCAAGTGCCATGCACTTGTGTGTGTGTTTGTGTGTGTGTGTGTGTGTATGTGATGTGTTTATGTACGCACACGCATGCTCATGTCCCTGCAGAGGCCAGAAGAGGGCAACAAACCCTCAGGAGCTAGCGTTACAGGTCATTGTGAACTACCCATTTGGGTGCTGGGATATGAATTCCAGTTCTCCGAAAGAAATGCTTTTAACTGCCAAGTCATCCCTCCAACCTACAGTATCAGTAGGTTTACAGAGGAGGAAGCTGAAACTCAATGAATTCAAGCTGTCTCATTTGGGTCACCCAGGAAGGGTTAGAACTCAGAACCCAGGTCAGTTCAATTCACCAAATCTAGCAAACCATCTTTCCAAACCCACTTTAAATCAGTGAGATCATCTTGAAACTTCAGAAAGCTTCAAAAAAGAAACAATTGCTTTGCTGCATTTTCTTTTTGTAATAGGAGTTATTGAGAAACAAATGGCTAAAAAAATATGCACACACAAACAAAAAACAAAAACATCACAGCAAAGAATTGTAGGTCTTAGTTTTTTGTTTGTTTGTTTATTTTGGTTTTTCGAGGCAAGACTTCTTTGTAGCTTTGGAACCTGTCCTGGAACTAGCTCTTGCAGACCAGGCTGGCCTCAAACTCACAGAGATCCACCTGCCTCTGCCTCCTGAGTGCTGAGATTAAAGGCGTGCACTACCAATTCTCAGCCCTTTGTTTGTTTATTTTATTTTGTTTTTTTGGTTTTTGCTTTGTTGTTACCCTATTACTGAGCAACAATATCTTCTCAAAGGCCAAGATCAGCAATGATGATAAACAACCAGAAATAAAAGGCATAAACAGATACAATGGCTCTGGAAAGGTCACAGCCCATCCTGAATTTCAATTTTGATAGCCACCTCTGATCTTTCAGGACGCTTCAAAATGTTCGTATTACCTTAAAATACTCTTTGAATTTTGAAATTTCCATTGCCTTTATATGACAACTATGAGAGGGGAGGACTCATAGCTGTAACAAGAAGAACAATTAAGCATGTTTAGCTGCTGCCATCCCAAAGCAGCTTTTTCTCCCTTACATTTCCATACCATTTTATAGCTGAAGCCACTTTGGCATGTATTATTTCATACGTTTGACATTCACAGATTTTTTTTTTGTTATTCTAAAACTTTCTCTTCACTGCCTTCCTGAACCTTCCTCTTATTGGTCCTCTTCTTCCAAATAGTCCCTCCATTCAGGTCACATATATTCCATTGTTCTGTTCTTTCCTTTCCCTGTCTCTTTAGGCCTTTTCTCCCCACTTAGAATCTGCTTCATAGCCGGGCGATGGCGGTGCATGCCTTTAATCCCAGCACTCGGGAGGCAGAGGCAGGTGGATCTCTGTGAGTTCGAGACCAGCCTGGTCCACAGAGTTAGTTCCAGGACAGGCTCCAAAGCCACATATAAATTATATAATATGCATCTCTATATAATATATATATGTATGCTCAAACATAAAAATATGAAGCAGATTCTTATTATTATTTTTATTTATTTATTTATTTTTATTTATTTATTTTTATTTTATTTTATTTTTTTTTTTGGTTTTTCGAGACAGGGTTTCTCTGTGGCTTTGGAGCCTGTCCTGGAACTAACTCTGTAAAGGTCTAAACTAAATGGGGGTCCATTACTGAGCGGGGAATTGGACATAAGCTCCAAATTCTTAACTCAGAAGCTGTCTCTTATTACTATCTCCTAACCACTCAGAAGAAAAAAATTAGTTTTCTCCAATGGAGTATCACTGAGTATAGTAACCCTGTGTAAGGGCAGGCCACTTACCCAGTAGTAGATGGCCAACACAAAACAATTCCAATGGTATTTTGGGATATTATTGTCTTATAGTGCTTTGTCTGTGATTTTTCTTTCCTCACCTTAACGACTTTTTAATTATATAATCAGAATATAGTATATGAAAAATATCTATTTTCAATTTTAAAAAAGACTAGATAAACATTCAAAAAATGTGGACAGACGCAATAGCACTATACGGTGGCCCACAGGGATTGTGGTAGGGGTTGGGTATTCTAAGAAGGAAAATTCTATTATTTCCTTAAAGGGCTAAGTATATCCCCTATCTTTTTTTAGCAGGGATTTAGAAGGAATCTGCCTTCCTAGAGGGTGATCCTTTGGTCAAATGTAACTGCATAGCTTTTAAGGATCTCAGGCATGTCTCAACCCAGAAGTAAATTCTGTTCTTTTTGCTAGAAGGTAATAACTTTCTCTTAATGGGCCTTTAAAATCCTACATAACCTTTTCCTTTCTGAAAACATAACCCTAAAATCATTTAGGTTATGGTTTAAAATGTGGAATAAATGTGGGGTCCCTGAAAATGCCATGGTTGGCAGGGTAACAGTCTGGATGAGGCAAGAAGGAATCTGGTTCAACATGACTTAATAGCTGGTGTTAGTTCAAACTTCCAGAGTCAGACACAGGTCAGTTTGTTCTAGGCATGTTTAAGTACAGTACAATTTCAGAAAAAAGTTTCCAGGTAACAGTTCTCATAATAAAGCTTGATATATGACTACATCAAAACTCTTCTGCAAAGACCAAGCAGTCTCTTCCATAAGAAGGGGCTCTACAGCTTAAGGCCCTAAGGGAGGATCTGGTGTGGTCTAGGTCATCGCAGAGGTCACTCACCTACAAAGTACATGTGACATCTCTCCTAAGGATGGATACTATTGACAGAGAATCAGTGCTCAAGATAAAGATCTAGGGAGGAAGAGTCTTGGATAAACATAATGGTCTGGGGGACTCAGGTGGGGCCTGGCCCTATGGATAGCATAGGTCACCAGGTTATTAACTACACCCTCTCCCAGCATTCTGGGTGGAAAACAGGTATACAGCTCATCTGTTGAAGAGTCAACCCTGTGTGTTTGACAGTCTGGGTATCCTTAGTACTCATCAGTGAGCATGAAGACTTTGTGCCCTCTACAAGGAAGTATAACCTCTTTCTTACCATGAATGTCTAGAGATCAGGTTCCAACAGTATTCACCAGAAGGGGTTAATGTCTGGACTGCAGCTCATTTTTATACCCTCACGTAATATCTCCAGGCAGGGGCACTCATTTAGGAGGGGAGAAGAAGCCAGAGAAGCCAGAGATCCCTTCTAGCTTTTCTTTTTCTTTCTTTCTTTCTTTCTTTCTTTCTTTCTTTCTTTCTGTCTGTCTGTCTGTCTGTCTTTCTTTCTTTCTTTCTTTCTTTCTTTCTTTCTTTCTTTCTTTCTTCTCTTTTCCTTTCCTTTCCTTTCCTTTCCTTTCCTTTCCTTTCCTTTCCTTTCCTTTCCCTTTCTTTTCCTTTTTTTTTCTTCAAGAAAGGCTTTCTTTGTGTAACATTGGCTGCCCTAGAACTAACTGTGTAGACCAGGCTGGCCTTGAACTCACAGAGATCCACCTGCCTCTGCCTCCAGACTGATGGCATTAAAGACATGCACCCACAGTTCACCTTTGCTTCTGACATTTCTGCTCAAACAACCAAGGAAAAAAATGTTTTCGAACTGCTGCTTCAGTCCGTAAGTTTGCTTAACCAGTTTCTATCTCCTATTTTGTGTTTTCAGCATTCTTTTCCCATCCAGATAGTTAACATAGCTGCTATTTAGAGAAGCGGAGTACTGATCTATCTGATTTCTTTGAGATGAACTGGATCATTGGGTTTGCAGTTGCAGTAACCTTCTAGTGGGCCTATCTAAGGGAACTAAAAAATGCATCAGTAATTTCACTGATATGGTAGCAAGAAATAGAGAGGAAAGGAAGCCTTTGACTAGTGCCTAGACAGAGATTAGATAGAGATATAAAGCTAAGAGATGTTAGCGTTACAAGACAGGAAACCAGGAAAAGCCAAAACAGAGCCCTTTTAAAATGTTCAAATAAAAATCCATTCTAATCTCTTGATGGGCTCACAGTGAATTCTCCCATGGGACATATCTTCATTTTTTCTTTTGACCTCTAACACTGAGCTCAAGTGATAAACCCAAGATCTGCTTTCAGATACTTTGATAGCTGTTGAAATGGCTAGAAAAACAGCGTGAGACCCTTCGCTTGTAAACAAAGACTGCACTTTAGTTTCCTGGCCACCAGACCCAAATAATCACACAGAAACTATATTAATTACTACTCGGTTTGGCCAATAGTTTAGGTGTATTCCTAGCTAGCTCTTACATCTTAAACTAACTCATCTCTATTAATTTGTGTATCACCAATTAATTGTGGCCTACTGGTAAGGTTTTGGAATCTTTCTCTTTCAGCAGCTACATGGTGTCTCTTTGACTCCACCTGCTCTCTCTCTCTATATCTCTGTTCAGATTTTCCGCCTGGCTTTACTATGCCCTGTCATAGGCCAAAACAGCTTCTTTATTAACCAATGATAATAAAACATATTCACAGCATAAAGAGGGGAATCCCACAACAGGGCTTAGAAAGAAAGAGTGAAAAATTTAATAAATATTTGATTTTCAGGTTAAAACAATAGTGGGTCTCTTTCTCTTGATTGTAGGTAGGCATCATGTTTTTGAGTCAAGCCAATGGCCTGATGTCCTATATCTGGGCAGCATTTTCTTAGAAAGAAGAATCATTAATGATAAATGGTTGCCTAAATAACATCTTGTGTGGATTTAAATATATAATGTCTGGAGAGTATGATCCCTTGAATTGTTAAAAAAAAATAACAATTTCAGTCTTGGGTTATAGTTTTCTATAGGGTGTTTAATACCATGCAGGTGGTCAAAATTATCTGTTTTCTTTTTTAATATCAAGTCCAGGAGAGTATCAGATTCTTGGGTGTCACTTGGGTTTAGGGGAGTCTCTAGATCCTTTATAATTTCTTTTGCTAGTTGTTTTATCTGTAGAGGGTTAGTTAAAGGACTTGCTAGACCACAGCTTCATTTGGAAACACTGAGGATATTTTCCTCTGTGTTAGTTCTGTGCAGATGTACACTGGTTAAAACTCACCCAGTGGAGTTTCCATGGTGATGGAGGTGGTTCTTGTATTTTATCTGTTGCTTTCATTGGTTAACTAATAAAGAAAACTGCCTTAGCCCATTTGATAGGCCAGCCCTTAGGTGGGTGGAGTAAACAGACAGAATGCTGGGAGAAAGAAGCCGAGTCAGGGAGTCGCCATGATTCTCCCACTCCAGACAGACGCAGGTTAAGATCTTTCCTGGTAAGCCAGCTCATGGTACTACACAGAATATTAGAAATGGGTTAGATCAATATGTAAGAGCTAGCCAATAAGAGGCTGGAACTAATGGGCCAGGCAGTGTTCAAAAGAATACAGTTTCCGTGTAATTATTTCGGGTAAAGCTAGCCGGGTGGCGGTGGGAAGCAGCCCCGCTGCTCATTATTACAACACCATGGCCTCCTCACACAAGAGAAAAAGTGATTCCCTGGGTCTGCAAGATACTTTAAGCCTCATAGTACCCTGGGACTTAGTTGACCTTGTAGGGCAAAGGTCAAAGTATTGTATCCTTTTGTTCCTCTGATCTCTTTACTGTAGCCTGTGTTGAATGAACACTCCAAAAGTAAGTTACACCAGCTGTGTAATACATAGATAAAGCATGGGTAAAAACCAAGCAGTATTAAACAAACCTTGCTGAGACATACATTTTGCTCTTCTAAGCTAGTCCTTATAAATGTCACAGAAAGCAGATTAATATAATATTATGATTGATATTTTTCACCAGAGGTCACTTTATTTTTATTCTTATTCTAACTTTAGGACAAGTTTGAGTGTAGAAAAAGATTAAGCATTTCATTCTTTAAGGTTTGGGTCAAAGTGTTATGATTTAGGAGTGCTTGTTACACCTCTGTAAGACAAAAGAAATATATATTGAAAGGTTCTCCATGTTCCTTCCCACCACTAGCAGTGTACTCTAGAGATCCCATACATATCTTAAAGGAAGAAGAACAAATGGCCAACAAATATTCAAAAATGCATTTAAGCATTCAACGTCCTTAGATTATCAGAGAAATGATTAGAAAACTTCATACCTGATATAATATATTTTGGTCATGTTTTACCCCCTCTCATTACTGTCTCTGATCCCCTCTGTCTCTTGTCAAACCCACTTTTCTCCCTTGTATTTTCCTTTTATTCCAAACCACTTTTGATAGGCTACAAAGACATAAGCCAGAGTGACAGATAACACTCTAATGGGAAAAGTCTTCAGCCTCTTATCAACCACTACTCCCAATGCACAATCCAGCAGATGATAAAGCACAGCTCGACAGATCTACACAGGGTAAAGGAAGAGAGGTCCAGCCTGTGAGCACCAGACTGCACAGCAAGCCTCATGTCCAGCGTGCCCACCACAGTCCTTCTCTCTCTTCTGTGCTTCTTCTGTAACCAGCACCATTTGCTGTCCCCTTCAGTTTTACAGAGGAACAAATGGATCGTATTCGCACACTGCCACGTGTGGTGTAGGGCCAGTAAACAGGAGTTTAGGAAAATGCTATGTGTGGATGCAAACTGGACGGTTGTATTTCTAATTTCCTCCCATTTAGCTGAAAAATATCCGAGAATAATAATAATGTGAACTCAAATATGACTTTTTCCTATTCGCAGTGTATACGGTTTAGCTACCTTAGCGCAGACGAGGAGAGGAGTGGCCATCCTCTGCGACGAGCCACGCCCTTCTGCACTCTGCGCGCCACCATGCAGTTCGTGAACCGGGCAAGGGGCTGGAGATTGAAACACACAAAGACTCACAGAGACAGAGACACGGGTCATGCTTGAAGCCAGAATGCCACAAGAATGCCCCCTTTATTGTGTCCAGGGGCAGCTTCTATAGGGATAGCCACGCCCCAGCCAAACACACCAGAAACCATTCCTCTGCCATCAGGCCTCCTGAGGGTCCATGCTCAGAGCAGCTGTAGGCACTCAGATCAGGGGAAAACAACTTGTTTACAAGAAATTCGGGAAAATCACAGCTCCCAACAATCCTCTCTACCTACGACTTGTTGAGAGTTACTACCAGTGGCTGGTTTCTACTGCAGATGGGTATGAGGCTGCTCAGAGATTCATCTAGCAGCCCTACAAAAGACAGTGCGACAGCAATCTGTTCAACATTGTACCATCATTGAGACCTAAGATAGTATTACAGCCTTTGAGGTGCCTAAGATGTGTCAGATTATATCTTGACCAACAAAAATGTGTTCAGCATTGCTGTATGTATGGAGTTAGCTATTGAAGATATAAAAGTAAATAAGGCAGAACTCTTGTCTTCAGAGGCTCTTTCTTCAACAAGAAATTGGTGATGGCTGGATTTTTCTAATGAATTAAAATTGTAAGGGAAAGGTATCAGTAGCTGCCTGCTTAGAGAAAATAATGAATTGAGATTTGAAGTAGTTAGTTATCTACTGTCAATAATTTTGGCTATTAAGAGTAAAGTTACTATGACTACATTTGGAAAACCTTTATATGAATGTATAATTTATCTAGAAATGCAATTACTAGGTTACATGATTATGTATTCTTAAATTTATGAGAAACTGCTAAACTATTACAAAGCACTTGTCCTATTTTGCACTCACTTCTACAATGTAAGGATATGAACGTATATGCCCATATATCCATATCGTAGAATTTTCTGCCTATATATGTGTACACATACACACATAAAAATTGTCTGCAATTTGTTCTAAAGTTTTGCTTCTATGATTAGGAGTGATATTGATCTGTAGTTTCATTTCCCTTTTAATGTCTTGGAGCTGAGCTGGTTTTAGTTTTGCTCCTGTTGCTTGATGCAATCTACCCCCTTGAATGCCTGTTCCGACCTTTTACCTTCTTGACCTTTGCTCCTATTACTCTTGATGTCTACTTTCACATTTCTGGGACTTTTTTTGTTAGTTAGACTTCTGGTTGTAGTTCTCAAGACCTTTGGACCATTGCACATCAATACAGAGAACTCAGGAACCGGCTTATTTTGATCTTTATTTCCACACTATGTAACAGTCATCACTTCTCAAGACCAGCAAGCAAATCTACTACAAGATAGACTATACAAGATAGTCAGTACAACACCACCACCAACAACAAAATAGCATCAGCAGCAACAGCAACAGACCCCAAACAATGGGTGAAAACCAATGTCCTAAGCAGGATTGATCAATTAGAACATTATTAACTTCCATTTTTAACCCTCTAAGGATTTTGAATCAAAGTTTTCCCCTAATTAGCTCTTAACTCTTGATGCTCCCTTGATTCTCGTTTGATAAACTTTTTAAGCAGTCTCATCTAGTGCCACGGTTTTATGTGCCAACTATAACCTCATATCCCTAGGTCTACCTTTCCAGATCAGACTCCTCTCTGCAATCCCAAACCCATGTATTTTTATTGCCTACTTTATATCTCCTTGACTTCCTTAGGACTTTCAATCCAATGTTTTTTAATATACTTTTCAGATGTTATCTTCCTGGTGTATCCCATTTCAGGGAAATGTTGTTTTGCTAAATGTTCATGCTGTCAAACTGCCTTAGAAAT
Organism: Chionomys nivalis; assembly: GCF_950005125.1. Taxonomy (NCBI): domain Eukaryota; kingdom Metazoa; phylum Chordata; class Mammalia; order Rodentia; family Cricetidae; genus Chionomys; species Chionomys nivalis. The sequence continues at coordinate 13,619,919 of NC_080099.1, forward strand.
AATTATATTTATTTCTATAGATTTGAGCTATGTTCAACCTTGGTGAGAAGAGTTTGTTATTGCAGAGGGCAGGGGTTAATACAGAGACTCATAACTGTTCAGATGCTATGAATAGGAGAATCAGCCAAAGATGGAATCTCTATAGCAACAACTACCAGGAAAAAAAACGAGGATCATCCATGAGAAGGAGAGGGAAGAGCGGAAGAGCTGGAGAAAAGGGATGAACTGTTGTGAAAGGGCAGCTTCTGGACACAGTAAAAGTGTTGCACATACGACATCACAGCATCTGTGGTTAAGCCACCTAAGGCTTTCAACAGACTAGGAGAGTTAAAAATTCCATCACGGACAGGGAGGGGCTCCAATGCCCACCTCCAACTGAAGAGCTAATGCTATTGATGGCACTGGAAGAGGGAGAGTCAATTTTCTCTGGGTAGATGAAGTGGTTTATATGAGGTTGCCCCCATAGGCTCATGTATTTCATGCTTAGTCACCAGGGAGTGAAACTGTTTGGGAAGGATTAAGAGGTGTAGGTTTGGCTGAGTAGGTATAGCCTTCTTGTAGGAGCTGCATCAATGGGTATGGGCTTTGAGGTTTTAAAAGCCCATGTCTCTCTCTGCTTGGGGTCTGTGGTTTAGGATGTAAAACGCTCAGCCTGTCTGCTTCCTGCCATGATGATCATGGACTGACCTTATAAAATAGTAAGAAGGCCCCCAACTCAGTGCTTTCTTTTATGAGTTGCCTTGGCCATAGTGTCTCTTCATAGCAATGGAAGAGTAACAAATGGACATTATTATGCTGAACTGCCTCAGTAAATGGTTTCATACACGTGGACATATGGGTATCAATAATTTGACATAGTGGGCTTATAAAAACACATAAAATTGTGAAGGATATGGGAGATACATGGGGTAGCTGGATTGAGGGGAGAAGAAATGGCCATGAACAAAGTTTATTGTATGCATGTATGGTAATTTTCATGCAGTTAAAATGTTAATTTTAAAGCAATCATTATATAATTATTACTATTATTTTGTGTGGGCATGTGGATGCACATATGTGTGTGTGTGTGTGTAGGTCAGGAAACAACTTGTGCAGAGTCAAATCTCTCCTAGCATGTATCTGAGTGTTCAGACCCACACATGTTGTCAGGCTAGGTAACAATTTCTCTGAACTGTGGAGCTGTCTTCCCTGTTTCTGAAACTATTTTTTTACATCTTTCTTTTCTTTTCCCCATCTCTCCCTCTTTCCTTTCCACCCTCCTTTGCTCCCTCTCTCACTGCTTCTTCCCCTCCCTCCTTCTTTCCATCCTTCTTTCTTTCTTCCCTTTCTCATTGTAATCGAGAACCTAGAACTTTGAACCTGGTACCTTGTATATGCTAAGCAAACATTCTATCACTGAAACTTAACACATTTTCATCTTGGGATCAGTCTAGGCTCTGAACATAAGATGTCAGCCATTCTCATACCTCTCTTGCTGTCCAAATGCTGGTTACTTGGAATGACTTAGCGTCTCAATTCTGTGGTTGTTATCTGTACAGATATTGGTTCTTTTCTGTTGGAGTTTTACTCTGGTTCTCAAGTCTCAGTGACCCTTGTGAAAGGTCAATCTGACAAGGATGAAGTTCTCGGGGGAAGGGAAGGATGGCTATTGCTCTCACAAGGATGATGTGTTGCCTTTGGAGGCAGCATTCATGATGGGCATCATCTGGCCTTAAGAGGTGCATTTGCTACTCCTGAGCACCTTGGAGGAGGATGCAATGCTGTTGAACCTTTCCAGAGATTGCTTTCTCTCTGTGGGATGAAAAATGTTCAAATGTGAGACACTCCGAGTCAAAACTGGATAAACGCTACAAGTGTGAATTCATCTCTAGAAAAAGAATATTTGTTATGATTGTTTCAGTCTTCAAAGCATATCACTCATTTTGTGGCCAACTGAGAGCTGGATGATTAAGGGTATTATTTTCTGAATTTGATTTTAATCTCTAATGTGACAGCAAACCTCTTTACTTAGATGGCTTTAAGTCTGGGGAGCGTCTCTATTTTGGCTGGAGTCCTGGGAATCTAGAGCTGATGGGTAGGGTTTGCTGTCACTGAATGGCCTGTGGGATAGATAGTGACAGCACTGAGCATGGCCACATAAACTCTGTTTGCATTGGGCTGAAATGCACATAGATCCTTCAGAAGGGTAAAGGAGAGGAACAGGGGTGAGGAGAGGGCACTTGGGAAACAGCACAGGAGCAAGGAAGACAAATACCCTACAGCACGGGGCTGCAAAGGAAGAAATTATTCTGTAGAGTAAGGTGTAGCCTGCAGCTAGGCCTGCTGACTGGAAAGGGACAGGGGAACTATGGGACCTTTGTTATGGACCAACTGAATCATACCAGTTGATAGCATTGTGGAGTTCTGGCAAGCTACCAGGCCCCTCTTTCCTCTTTATAAGCACAGGGAATGAGCATAATCTTTAGGAGGCAGAACGCATCTAGGCAATGTCAAAGATAGCTGGCAATCACTGAAGCTTGGAAGAGGCAAGTCTTCCTTACAGACTTTAGAAGCAACATGGACCTATAGGGCGTCGATCTTGAACTTGAGCCTCTAGAACTATGGTAACACAAATTTCTTACTATTTTAAGAAAATCGTTTGTGGAACTTCGCTGCAGCAGTCAAAGAAGCCACTGCAGCAGTCTTCTTGGGTCAAGTCTACCCCATTGCAAAGCTCCTCCCATCCGTCCTCCCGGTCCTTAGTCACGCTGATTGCTGCCTTCTTTCTCAGTTTTCCAGCAATACTTAAGGTCTGTGCCTAGCTTCAGCATGGGATTCCAGTGTGCCTTCAGATTTCCTTTAACCTCATTCAAGATCTGACTTCACCTGAGGGGTGAGCATCTGCTTCCCTGAGTTTTTCACCCTGCCTAAGGCAATGAGTGTTCAGCATCTCTGTGCCTTGCTGACTTCTTGAGAACATCTTTCTGGCAGTCATGCAATATACATTAAACTTGAGCTCCTCATGTAGGTCACTTGGAAGGTACCTTTTCTGGGGCACCACTAGCCTGTTCAGGTCTGAATGCTGATAGGTTCTCCTGGCTCATTAGAAAACTTATAAAGTGCATATAATTTAAAAATGAATGATGCTGTTTTTAAACGTTTTGAACATAGGAATATTCTGCCTTGAGGAAAGCCCACTACAGAAGTGATTAAATGAAAAAGGTAGAAAAAAAAGAATCTTTTATTAACCGAAGAATTTAAAAACGTCCATGACTTTTCCTCATAGTACACTGGCTTTTCTTTTTAGATAACTTGTATGAATACTGAATTTATACACCTTCTGGATGGATGTATACTGTTTAAAAGTGAGGCACATTAACATTGAGAGTGGATAAAACAAAATTGATGGAGGAGGGTCATCTTTCTATCTGTTGCTTTCATTGGTTAATTAATAAAGAAACTGCTTGGCCTCTGATAGGGTAGAATTTAGATAGGCCGAGTAAACAGAACAGAATGCTGGGAGAAAGAAGCCGAGTCAGTGAGTCACCATGATTCTCCCACTCCAGACAGACGCAGGTTAAGATCTTTCCTGGTAAGCCAGCTCGTGATGCTACACAGAGTATTAGAAATGGGTTAGATCAATATGTAAGAGCTAGCCAATAAGAGGCTGGAACTAATGGGCCAGGCAGTGTTTAAAAGAATACAGTTTCCGTGTAATTATTTCGGGTAAAGCTAGCCAGGTGGCGGGAATCAGCCCGCCGGCTGCTCTTATTTCAACACAAAATAGTGAGGACTCAAAAAACTGCAAAAGAGGGCTTTCTAAATGGATGTGTGGGCATTAATGTAGATAATATTCTGGGAGTTTCTGTGATAAAATGGCCATAGTTACTCTGGAGGAGGGGGACTAGGAATGAAGAAGCCAGCAGGAAGATAGAGAAGAATATTCCACAACTTTTATTATTTTGTATCACTTATTATTTTAAAACCCACATGCAGTTATGAGAGGGAGAGAACAGAAAGGAGGATGGGTCAAAGAAAAGAATGAGAAGAGGTGGGAATCAAAGGACAATATAGATAAAGGTCGCTGAGCTGTAGAACAATTGAAGAGCAAATGTGAGGTCCTCAAAGGGTAAATGGTTGAGGCTTGGACCAGAGGTGTCAGCTGGCTCCTGAATGCAGGCAGGGAGAAGTGTACAATTGTACACACACACACACACACACACACACACACACACATTATCGAATGTTCAGGTCTTCTGTGCTACTTCAAAAGGTCATATTCTCATCTGACTTTCCTGAGAACACGACAATGTAAATCCTATGACAACCCAAACTGCCCAAGAAGGATTTCTCTGTTGGCTTGATTGCATCATATCTGTTTCCCAATTCTTCTTTATAGCAAAACCTCCATCAACTGGTCAGTTTGAATACTATGGGCAACTTCTTAGGGATCCTCTCCCTGCCATCTCTCCTTCACCCTGCTTATGCCTTTCTCTTATTATGTAAAGGGTTACACACAGCCAGTTGCATGCTAGTCATTTAGGAGGTGGAAGGGAGGGTAGAAGCAATGAGCAATGACTCAGTCATGTGAGTCAGGAACAGAATTTACCGTGGGTCAGGAGAGCTGAAAAGCTTAGACACAAGCCAGGTGTCACAGCGGCTGCTGAGCTTTCAGACTCCTAAGCTCTACCCAGTGTTCCGCTACACTATTGAAGGATGACACGGCGTGGCATGTCATACTGTATCAGAGTGATGGGCATAACAGAGAATCTTGGTAAGAAAGTTGTAGAGAAGTGGTATGTGCCATTCAGGCAGCATCAGAACTGAGTCATTGGCAAGATTCCCTTGAGAAGGCCAGCAACTTGAATGAACTGGACAACTTCATTCAAAATAGTTTTCAGTGCCCCATTGATCAGTAATTTTTAATATTGTGTTACATTCACCACAACTGGCATAATTCTTGACACACTGTAGACATAACAAAAATTCATGTTGAATTAGTGCAATGTCTCATTGGATGGAGACATCCAATCTCTGTCTCTGATTTTACAACCCAACGAAATACATTGTGAAGAATTAATATGAAAAAGGGAGTAAAGGCCTATAGGAATGCAATCACAGGGGCTGCTGAACCCACCTTCTGCTGTGTGTGCAATGCCTGGAAGATAAAAGGAACTAGAATTGGCTCCATGCTTTCTCAGACCCACTGCAATGACAGACTTCCCACATGAGGTGCTGTGGTCCTTTGGGGGGAAAGCATTTAGTTTTGGGAAGGTGGATGATAAATAATGGTGCTGCATGTTCTGAAGCAGCTTGTGGGAGAAGAAGAGTACCAGCTGGGGCCTGAAACAGCCCAGAATCAAGAGCATGTGCCGAAAGGCAAGAAATTGGCAAGCCTGGCATGGGCACATGTGGCAGAAACATGGACCCAGATGCACGGAGAGACACAAGACAGTGGGGCTGGCCAGCTCCCTCACTGCTGACTCCAAAGCAGCTGAAGCAAATACTCTTCTTGAGCTGGTGGTCTGCAGACACATTGCCGTAGACTCTCTGCGATGTGGTCCACTAAGGTTTAGGTACCAATGTTCTCTTGACTGGATGGGAATTTTAGGAGTTGCCTATCCTTCCTGCTCCTGGGGAATGTACGTGTAGAACCTTCTGAATCTGTGGAAAGCAAGCTTTCTCTCATCTTAGGCTCTCCCCAGAGACTATTGGAACCATACCCTGAAGAAATCTGTCACCTTGTCTAACCTCTTTGCATAAATGATGACACTCATGTGCAAAGAAAGATCATGACTTTTCCAGGGTCACACCCACAACAAGTAGAAACAGCACTGAAAACCCAGGGTCCGCTGTTTGTAATTTCATGAGCTTCGGTGACCTTACAATAGTCCTTAAAGGTTTTTTTTTTTTTTTTTGAGGTCTAGGGTGAGCATGGAAACCATGTGACATTAACAGTCTACTGTAAATTGGCCTTTGGGGCCCCTTGGCTGAGTAACAAATCAACTATAGTCTCCTTGGGCCATTTCATTTGCTTTTCTTCTTTCTCAGAGTCCATTTTTCTCTCATTCCCCTCCTGCCTCATGTCATCGCTGGTGTCTGAATACCTACACTATATTTTGCCAGACTCATCCTTAAAATCCCAGGCTCATCCTTCCCTTAAAATGTTCCGAATCCATAACACCACTTCTTCTTTTGCAACTCGGCCACTGGCTCTATCAAATCAAAGGCTGTTCATACAGATGAAACACATAAAGAAACACACACACACATACACACACACACGACACACACGACACACACTCACACGGTATGAGTGAGGAGCACAAAGCACACTTGCAGCAAAGACCAGAAGCTCTCCTTACCTCCCAAAGAGTCGTTTTTCACTCATATAATGAGATGAGTGCATGTTGAAGAGTGTGAGGCTACCAGGGAGACTGCTATTTCTAGTGTTTTCTAACACAAGACCTTAGCTCCCTCCCTCCCTCCCTCCCCCCCTCCCTCCCCCTTCCCCCCTCCCTCCATCCCCCTCCCCCTCCCCCCTCCCCCCTCCCTCCCTCCCTCCCCCCCCCTCCCTCCCTCCCTCCTTCCCCCCCCTCCCTTCCTCCCTCCCTCCCTCCCTCCCTCCCTCCCTCCCTCCCTCCCTCCCTCCTTCCCTTCCTCTTTTCCTTCCTCTTTCTCCCCCCTTTCTTCTTTCCATAAAAGGTTTGGCAGTAAATATTTTAGGCTTGCGGGCTATATGATCTCTGTTACTCAACTCTGCCTACCATCACAAAATGTACCCATAAACAATACAGAAATGAATATGTGTGACTGTGTCCCTCCAAAACTCTATGGTCCCAGGAATTGGAATCTCACATGATTTCTCACAGACTATATAATGTTGTTATTAATCTTTAGCTTTTTACATAGCTCAAGGGCTGAACTGCCTGCTGTATGAGCATGGGGAGCAGCATCCTCAATCCAGCACCACCCCAGTGCTCACAGGGCTATGGGATACCTGCTGAGGAAGCTGCTGACAGGGTGTGGAACCAGAACAACAGAGAGAAGTGTGTTTTCAGTCAACAAAGCTGAAAGGAGTTGGAGATCTGAAGAGCACTGACATGGAGATGCAGCATTTGGAGTTTGTTCTGCTGTGTTTCTTTGGTTTTGCTTTGGTTCAGAATTTCCCCCTATTCTTCTCCCTTTCTTCCCTTCTGGAACAGTAATGCATATTCTGTGCCAACGTATGTTGAAAGTGTGTGCTCTATTTTAATTTGATTTTATATGGGGTTATAGTTAAGAGATTGCCTTGAGTCTCGGAAGAGACTTTGGACTTTTAAACAATGTGAAATTGTAGTAGACTATGGGGACTTGTGAGGTTGGACTGGATAAAATTTTACATTATGATATGGCTACAAGCCCATGAGAGCCAGGGAGAGGAATGTGGTGGTTTGAATAAGAATGTCCCCCAGAGGGGCATTGATTTGAATGCTTTGTCATCAGGGAGTAGCACTATTTGGAAAGGATTAGAAGGTATGGCCCTTGTTGGAGGAAGTGAGTCACTGTGGGTGGGCTTTCAGGTTTTAAAAGTCCATCCTAGGCCCAGTTTCCCACTTCCTGCCTACTATCTGCAGCTCAGGATATAGAACACTCAACTACTGCAGCACTTGTCTGCCTGCATGCTGCCATGCTCCCCACATGGTGACAGTGGACTAAACCTCTGAAACTTTTTTCACTTCTGAAATTTCTTTTATAACGTTGTCTTCATTGTTGTGTCTCTTCATCGCAATAGAACAGTGACTAATACAGGGCAATTCAGGGAAGTTAGATAGGAAAGTTTTGGGAGCAGTATTCTATAAGCACTTGGGGTTGGGCTGGGATCATGGACTCCTCTTAAAGGCAGTGGGAGACATATTAGATGTTTTCAGTTTGGGGGTTTTATAACTAAGTGAGAAGGAAGCTCTTACCCAGCAGCAGCCAACTGCTCCATACACCATTAACATTCCAAACACCACTTTCGTTCCTTCTAATCCTGTGTGTTTATGGGATTGTACTATTTCTCCAAAGAGAACAGAGGAAGACAGAGTGTTGAAGCCTTCACTGGTCTACCCTGGAACTTAGCAATGGCAGTGCAATGAATGGGAAGTTTCTTTCTCTCTGACTGCTGGCAGAATTCAGAGCAGAATAGGGTGTGCTAACATGTCTTCAGCAATATTGAACAACCATGCCCAAGTTAGCATTATAAGCATTCATTTTGAATTTTTCCCTTTCTCAGTCCAGTTTCACGCCCCCAGGTCAAATACTAACTTCAGGGCTGGAACCCTATGAATTCACCATCAATTTTCTCGCTGTTAAGGGATAGAGGTGAGTCATCAACATTGTTCTATTACTGCCTGTGATATATTTAATGTGAAATAGAATTTCAGGACAGGACCTGACGGGGCTGTCTCCGGCCTCACCTCCCACATGTTGTTTATACCTCCTCATTCGTCTTTCAGCAGCTGCATCTCCAGACCCTTGCGCAAGCATCTCAGGTGCCTGCCTAATTAGCTCGGGTGCACCTTGGCTCCATCCACCTGCCCTTTTCACACCATCGGCCTATTGAGTTGTAGATTCCCTTGGCATTGGATCCTGCACTGCTAAGGTGACCCCAGGGAACATTTTAAGTAGGTAAAAGCCTGTCTTTCCCGTGCCTTACAGCTGACCCCTGACTAGCCAAGGATGCCAAATAACGACCAGGGGAAATTAGCAAATCCGTGGCCAACTTCTGCTCTATCAAAGCTTGCCACTTTTTAAATGTTCACTATGGAGTATTGTTTTCAGGTAGGTGACCATAAGACATAATAAATTAATAAAAAAATGTCATTTCTACTAATCAAGAGATGATCGGGTGCTCTGGTCATCCAAGGTAACATGACGCAAACCCCTTTACTCCTCCACTCCTCTTTATACACCCCTTGGCACAGTATAGACCCTTTTTCTCCCCTTCTTATAGAGAAGTCCCAGAGCTTCAGGTCTAGTCGGGAACAATGTCCAGTTTCTGTGTCTGGATAATACTTCAGCTGATGTCCTATTCTACTCTCGATAAAAAAATATTCTTCCACAATTGTCATGTAGCTGTGAAGGCACACTGTGAAACCCAGTCCCCACCAATTGAATGTGGCAGCTTAAATGTCTATGCACCAGCACACATGTGTGCAGACATCCATAGGAACCCACACCCGCACCTGCACCCTCCCTCCCCACAATACACTTGCTAGGCTTTGGGAGTCCTTTCATATTCATTGACTGCACCATGCTCATTCTAAGGAGGAGAGGAGGTCAGGAAAGGAAACATCATTTCCACCCGAGTGTGGGAGCACGGGCATTCACTAAGAGCACCACAGCAATACAAACAATAAGCAGCCATAAAAAGAATATGCTAAGGCAGTGAGCAGTTCTCAACCTTCCTAATGCCAAGACCCTTTAATACAGTCCCTCATGTTGTGGGGACCCCCGACCATACAATTATTTCATTGTTACTTCAATTTTGCTACTGTTATAAATCATAATGCAACTATCTGATATCTAGGATATCTGATATGCGACCCCTGTGAAAGTGTCATTCAATTCTTCAAAGGGTCGTGACCCACAGGTTGAGACCCAATGTACTAGAGGTAGAGCTGTTGATTTGGAGGGATTTCTCTAAGACAATTTTACCTGAAAAAAACGATCAGGGAATATGTAGGCAGCAGTGGGTGTCTATGGGTGTGGAGAGTGTGGAAGAGGAAAAAAAAGAACTCTATGCATGGTCTGACAACAGGTTTAAGTTACATAAAATCATGCCTGCTTGTGTTTAATAAAAGAGAGGATAAAAAGAGTGGGAACAACTTAGCAAACTGCTGATCAGTCCTGGAGTGATGGGACTAGACCCTGAGTCTAGGATATTTCTGACCCCAGCTTTGAGTGAGCAGAGCTAGCAGCCAAGGGCCCAGAGGGCATTAACACCCTGGTTCTGTCATTCGGTGGCCTGATGTCCTCACTGCCAGTGCAGGGAAGATGATGGTGACCACTCCGGGAACTGTCGGAATTGCTGAATGAGCTAATAATTTCAGAGAACTGCACCTGGCACAGAGTAGCTGTGCGTGCAGGGTGCTTTCCCTCCGGCTCACTGACTTGTGTGCAGTGCACTGGGGAGATGTAAATGCTGCCTCCGCTGCTTTACATGTTAGCAGGCTCAACTCAGTATAAGGGAAACTGTGTGCATTTGGTAGGGGCCTGAAAAAAAGGAAATGGAAAAAGACACTTTGGGGAGTCCCTCTTAGTGAAATAAAGGCAAATATGGAAACCAATTTATGTACAAATACATTTATTGCTGCATTTTCATAGCGGCCTCTTATTTCCTTATGGGGGGGTTAGTTAGGCTCGCAGCTAAATATCTATTTAATGCACATCATAAAATCATTCAATTGCTTAAGGTAACAGGGATGTTAAATAGTCATGCATAAATATAGAATTAAAAATTACATGTGTCGTGACTACACTAAACTTCTTACATGGACATGACTGGAATGATTTAAATACTTGTCACAGAAACATATTTGTGAGGAGGGGGTACACGCACATTTTCATGTGGGCACTCTAGCATGTGCTTGCTTGTGACTGTGTAGACCAGATGTTGACGCTAGGTGTCTTTTTTCACTCCTCTCCATCTTCTGTTTTGAGGCAGGCATCTCACTGAGCCTGGAACTCAAGTTATTCAATGAAGTTTGCTGGCCAGTGAGCTCCATGGATTTGCTTGTTCCCCTGAGAGCATTAAAGTACTTCTGTACCCAGAGTTTACATGAGTGCCAGGAATCTGAACACAGGTCTGCATGCTTGCACAGTGGCAAGTTACTTACCAGGGTGTCTTCCAGCTGCTTTTACGATCAAGCAGCTAGAGACTGACAGGAGATGACAGCTCGCTTATCTGTGGCTGTCTGCGATTGGTAGTTCTGCGGAGGGCAGGCCTCCTTTGATGTATGTATCAGTCTTTTTGGGGCTTACAAATGGAAGTTGGAGACAGTGCATTGGGCTGTGTGTCTTTTTCATGAGCCACTACATCTCTGGAATGTGTATCTGCAGAAAGACATCCATCTGTTTAAGGGAAGTTTTTTCCTAGATTTGTGGAGTGGCCAGGTAAGGAATGGAGTGGTGGAAAGATGATGTTTAGTGTCTAACACTCTTTTTCTTTTTTACACAATAAAGCACCAGTGTAATCAGTTCACAGTCCCCTTACTGGCACCAGCAGTCTAAATGATCCTGACTAGGTCACATCATGAGTACATTTATTTGTTCTTTTTCTATTTTTAAAACTTTATTTTTCTTATACTAAGCCTGAAAAGTTAAAAGGCTTCCTTGTGTTTACATACATATTTCATTTTGGCTGAGCCCTACCCTTCTCGATCTCCCTGACCCTCCTTTCATGATGTACCTTTAACCACTGGTATTCTGTCTTCCACTTTAATATCTCATGTGTGTTCTATTGTCTTCCTCACCCTACCCCTTCTTAAACCATATTTGCTCCCTTTCTTGTGGATCTTTTCAGCCATTCTTATGCTTTCTGTGTTTAATAAATTTTCGACGACAGGCATTTCAATTTAGTGGAAGCATACAGTTTGTGGCCTCATTTATGAGGCTCAATTTATCTCATAGGTTTTAGTAAATCTTTCCCTTTTTTTTACATGTAGGTAACATGCCACTGCAAGGGAAAATATTCCTGTCTCTATTGCTAGCAGCCAGGTGCCTGTTGTCTGACATATAGGAAACACACATATTTGTTTCTGAAAAATAGTTTTTTTGTTGATGTTATTTAAATATCTCTTTTATAGGAAACCACAGTCAATTCAAAGATTTTTCTTTTAAAAAAATGTATCCACATTTTCTCTATGCCATACAAGTAACCACAGCTCAAATTAGCCAGATCATTAACTTCTAGTCTCTCCTCATTCCAATCTATTCTCTGTTCACTGACATGACTCAGCTTCTTGAAGGGCAATTCCAATAGTCTGACTCCTGTGTAGTTTCCCATTGATTATAATTCATTCAACACTGTACCATGAATGCCTATTACATAGGGGCAAAGGCGTCCAGCACTAGCATCAGCTTTGAACAACATAAATGCAATTCCTATTCTCATGAACTTCATCCTCTTAGATAATCACTTGACACTCTGGTTCCCCTTAAGTGATGATACTTCCTGCCCACTTTCCTAAGGGAATTTTGGGGACATTTATTGAACTTAGTCCTGTAGTGATGGGTGGTACCAGCACTGACTCTTGACTCCTGGGTGGCTGAGTATTTGATGTATTCTAGCCATACCTCACAAGGCTCCAACATTTCTAGATCTTTAAGTGCAAAGAATGTTAGCTTTCAAAGATGAAAGAGCCATCTAATTTTTTCCCCCAGGGGTTTTGGGTTTATCTTATGTCAGATAGAAAGTCATTACTGTGTTTTAAGCAGGGACATTAAAATTCAGTATTAATTAATATCATTTTAGAGATCAATACACAGAGCATACAGTTCCAGGGACCACTGATCCTATAGGAATGAAAGTGAATGGTGTACATTGCAGAGCAGGGAACCGTGGTGGAATACCTCTAATCACACCTTAGGTACACTGACCCAAAAGGAGGTTTCTTAAAGTGGTCCTGCCACTCTTTTGTTCTTTAATCCTTTAATCCTTGCTGGCTGGCTAAATAAATTTACAATTATTAAAATAACAACAACAAAAATCTAAACTATGGAAAAACTAAATAGAAGTACTTCTTACAGTCCAGGAAAAGATAATGGTTACACTGGGGGTGGGGTAGCAGAAGATAAAATGCAGAGACTGAGGCTTATGTTAGAAATGGAACCTACAGGGTTAGACACACACACTGAGGAGGGAAGGACCAGCAATGACTGTGGTTTTCTGCATGAGCCTCTGAGTCGATGAAAGGGTCAGTGGTTAAGATGGGAAAGCTGGAGGGCTTGGGACTAAGAACACCAAGAGGCCAGTCTTAGATTTGTTAACTTTCCTAAGACATCCAAGTGTAGAGTGTAGAGGGGGGTTGAAAAATTTTATCAAAAGTCCTTGGCTGGAGATGAATTTTTGGCACTTTCAGGACTGTGGGCTATCTGAGATTGCCAAGAGAGAAGGGATAAATGAGAAGTGAAGAAAGCTAAGGTCCCAGCCCCAATTAACTCCAATAATGTTCAGATGGGAGGACAGCCAGCCAAACACACAGAGGAGAAAGAGCCAGGAAAGCAGAAGGGAAGCCAGGAAAAATGCGATGTGGAGCCACAAAGCCACGAGCAGACGGGCTTGCAGGAGAAAGGACACAGCTGTGTGTAGTGACGAGTGGGCTCCTCAGATTGCATCTGTGGGGTGATTGTTGATGTGCTGAATGGTGGCAGGTTTTCTGGTGTGTAGGCAGTAGGTGCTAGACTTGAACAAGCTGAGGGATGAGGGAGAAGATGGGGGAGACAAGGCACACAGAAAATTCTTTTGTGTAGTGGGGTTGTCAAGTGAAGAAGAGCAGTGGGGAAATTGCTGCCTTGAAAGGTTTCCAGTACTCTGTTTTTATTTTAAGACGAGAGAGAAGAAAGCTTCTTTGGATGCAGACAGGAAGCAGGGTGAAGAGGCTTGAGAGAGAGGCAGTGTTGATGTTAACAGCTGCCAAGAAGCTGGTTATGCGGAGGTGGACTGGGGCTTTGATGGTGGGGGAGAAAGGAGTTAAGGTGGTGAGTTGAGGCAGACATGCAAGGCCTTATTGCAGTCTGGATGCAGACATCTCCTGTGGTCTTCTGGGCTGAATGTGATCTGATGAAGTGTGAGGTGAAGGTCTTGGGAAACCTATGTGTCCCCCCCCCCCCCCCACAAGTCTCTTGAATCTGAAGTTCATTGGCTGGGCTGCAAGCCCCAGGGGTCTCCCTGTTCCTTCCTCTCTTGTGCTGTATTATGGGTGCATTCTACTTTGAATGACTTTTTGCCTCGCAAACACTTTACCAACTGAGACACCCACTAAGTTCTAAGAACTGGTATCTCTCCTCAGACTGCTCACTGAGAACACAATTTAATTGCTGTTAATGCTGAAAGAGAAGAGTGTGGAATTGATAGTGGGAGAGAAGAGCTGCATCGAAGGAGACAGTCTCGTACTTGATAAGTTTTCCTGTTGAAGAAGGCATCCTAGTGAGCTGAGACTCAAAGAGCATAGGCAAATCAGACAAGGAGTCTCAGAGAGCTGAAAGCTGGACAGATGGGGAAGACAGACCTAGAGGGATTAAAGGAGTGGACAGATGGGGATGACAGACCTAAAGGGGTTTAGGGAGCAGGCTAATGTGAATGTGGCAGGCAGGGTTAAGCTGTGACAGGGATTGGGAGTTGGACAGACGTTGACCAAGAAGGCAGGGAACGCATTGCAAAGCTTTACGCCAGCTACTGTGAAGAGATATTGAAGGAAAAGGGGTTGAAACTGGACTGAATTTAGATAGCAAGCTATGACAACAGTTCAGATGATAAGCAGGACTAGATCATGACAGATGACCCTCTCCTTGGCACTGCTCCCTTGAGATGGAAAGTCCCAGCCAAGAAGTTCCTATTGTACATCCCTGGTGTCAGAAATGGGCACTAGGCAAATCTGCCTTTGAGTTTCCCTAGCAGGAGACGGACTTTCCTCCCAACTCTTCCTTTGCAGAGAAACCCTCAAATAGGAGATTAATGTACTGCCAGGTAAACCAGATGTTTTCTGTGTTCTTCAGTCTGTAGCTTTCATTTGTTTTCACCAAGATGCTCTGAAGTTTCCTTTGAGTTATTAAATATGGATTAGTCTCCTTTTTAACTGTTGCATAATTACACATAAATTGAATTTGTCTTGCTCTTTTAGATCTACACATCAGACACCTAACCTATCAAGGAGTTATACAAGCATTCTCATCTCCCAGGAATGAGCTATGATATTGACTTATGGGATCTCCTAGATTTATGTCAAGGACATGCTACATCTAGTCTGTCTATCACAGTTTATCATACTACATGTGCCCAAGTTTGTCACTCAGTCATCAGAAAAGTCTGAGCCTGTGTAGAAAAAAAACCTAAATTTTGTGGCCTAAATTATGGGTCAATTTAATTTCAGACAACAGAAGCATTGTATTCTCTATATGTTTTAAAGATTAAACATTAACAGGAAAAAATAAGCAGTTTGGCCAACATTGCTTGCCAATAACTGCCTAGAGGTTAGTTGTTACTTTCCTATGTAAACAGCATCTTTTCAGAGTTAAGTTTTTTCTGGCTTGACCCACACTGTCCTACTAGGTGGGAGGCCTTGGTTTCAATGAATATATCATGCTGGTAGTTTCCTGTAGGGCTCAAGAGTAATGATGAACTGCCTAGTCAGGCAGGTTTCCTTGGGAGGACCAGGTAAGAGCAGACGGATGTCCAATAAATGCAGGTTTTAACTTTCTTGCTATTTAGATTAAGGGCGAGAACTATAGATGCTGAAGACAAAATGTGCTGAGTACCATACAATTGCCTCAGACAGGCAGAAGCCAGGACTGTAGACAGAAGGGTGGTTAAGGAGTTAGTCCAATGTTTGGGGCACGATGTGCAGATGCCCATTATGAAATGAAGGAAGTGTCCTAAGTTCATGTCATGACTTGAAGATTTAAATGCAGGTTGGGGCAATCTACCAAATGAATCATTGTTTGTTATTCCCACTCATGGGCTAAAGGCAAGCTTGCCATTACTGCCTCGTTTGTGTGCTTGACCTTAAACAAGAACACCTTAAAATTGCGTTCTCCAGTCTTTCGGCCTTCCATTCTTTAACATTCCTGTTCTGAATGCTGGTAGCTTACCTGTAAGCCATCCTTTCTGTGTGTCCCTTGTCCAGATTCACCATATTGAATGTACAGATCAATAAGAGAAGAGTGCTTGGAGAGGCAAGGGAATTAGATAAGTGCATCGTCGGGTTCCTGGGAGAAGCTCATTGTCTGATTCCCTGGGGCTACGTCTGTAACTCATGCTCTCACTCAGACAGATCCTGGATACAGTCTAAACTATATGGTTTCCAATAGGCACCCAGTGGTCAACAAGTAGCTTAACATACCTTTTTACATGTTTTTAAAAATTAAAATATAATCACATTATTTCATTATTTCCCCTTTCTCTTTATACCCACCAAATTCTCCCATATATCCCCTTGCTTATTTTCATAAGTGTAGCCTCTTTAATTATTGCTTCATATGTGTGTGTGTGTGTGTACTTTGCTCAGTCTATATAACGTAACTTGTATGTATATGACTTCAGGCTAGCAACTTGGTATTTCATAAGCAATTGGAGAACTCTTCCCTGGGGAAGACTATTTTTTCCCACTCCCAGCATTTCTCCAGCCTCACTAGAGTAGTGCCACAGATTCATCCTGGATCCCTGAGTGACTTACATCTCCCCGGTCCTTGGACTAGTCATGAATGTCCTTTCCTTTCATATTTATGTTGTGTAGCATTTAAAACAAATCTTTTCATTTTAAATTTCTATGTGCCTCCTTCTGTTTTCCGCAAACACTGTGCATTCTTGAAAACATCAAGCTGTATAATTTTAAGAATTGAGCTTTAATTCATTCTAGTTATTACAGTTATCAGTACATTAAGATGAATGACATTCTTCAGGACCAACATTCTTCGGCTGCTGTGGAATGCCCAAATCGAAAAGGACTAGACCCACTCCATGTGCCAATGAAGGGATTTTTTCCCTCCTCTGGGAACAATGCTGCTTCTTCAGAAACAAATCCAAACTGCTTTGAATTAGAGCTCAAAGATTTACAGACCTGGTTAAAAAAAAAATGTCAGCCAGCATCCTTCCCTGGATGAGTTCTTGCTTCTCTCCTATTCCCAGTCTGCCCCGTACACCTTTGCTTCTTATCATTCTTATACTTAGGTTTATTTTTTTCCTGTCTTTTAAACTTTTTACTGAAATTCCTTCAAGAACAAGTTGCCACCATCAGTCAGTCTGCCATGCAGGAATAAGTAAAAATAATGCTTTTTTTTAGGGTCATCCTAGACCCCCAAACTTTTAAACAATGTCCTCTTTGCCAACAAGAAGTAGTCAAGCAGAAAACAGATCCCCCATCCTTTATATTGTGCCCCAATCCTTTATATTATTATGAAGGATCTAGAATAAGGAAAATCCTTCACCCCAAATCAGGTGCATAAAACCAGCCCAAGGCTTCCAGAAACCTGCTACCCATGGAGTTCCAGAGAGCAGCCAACACCATCACATGCCCTGAGCCTGAATGGGGAAAAAAAAAGAAAGAAAAAATTGG
Organism: Chionomys nivalis; assembly: GCF_950005125.1. Classification (NCBI taxonomy): domain Eukaryota; kingdom Metazoa; phylum Chordata; class Mammalia; order Rodentia; family Cricetidae; genus Chionomys; species Chionomys nivalis. The sequence goes on from NC_080099.1 coordinate 13,637,195, forward strand.
CTATTGGGATTATCTCTCACCCTAGAGCCTGGATATTACAAAGACAGATCACCTAACTTATCTCCTACCCTGCAGTTTATCTAAATAAAAAAAAAAAAGCAATTTCTGGGCTGTGTGAGGCCATCCCTTCCTATTCCTTACTTCCCATGTGCCAATGAAGGGATTTTTTTTCCCTCCTCTGGGAAAATTCCACTACAAACTGATTCAGACTCTAAAGAGAAAGTTCTTCTGTATCCCCAGGCCTGAACTTCAGGGTTTGGAGGCACCATTTTGTTGGCAGAGGTTTCTATCCCTCCCGGTCCCATAATAAACACACAGAAACTATATTATTTGCAATACTGTTTGGCCCATAGCTTAAGTGTATTTCTGGCTAACTCATATCTTAAATTAATCCATTTCTATTAATCTGTGTATCGCCACATGGCTGTGGCTTACCAGCAAGATTCTGGTGTGTCTGCCTCCTATGGGTGGCTACATTGCTTCTTTCTATCCTGCCTACTCTCTCCTCCTCTATCTGCTTGGAACTCCTGCCTTTCCCTATTCTACTAAGCCACTCCAAAGAAGCTTTATTCATTAACCAATAAAAGCAACACATATACAGAATGACTTCCCATACAACCACCTCTCATACTAATAGAGTCTGCTCTCATCTTTAAAAAAAAAAAGACAGTTAACGTCTTTAATACTTCGTATGTGTGTGTGTGTGTATGTGTGTATGTGTCTGAATATGTGCATGTGGAGATCACGTTTAATGTCTAATTTAAAAGCAGAGAATAGGGCCCGGAGAGGTGACTCTACCTTTTGTCAGGCTTATGGCCCTACTGATTGTGTGAATGAGGTCACACTAGACCATCAAACTATAGCCGAGACACCACATTACTGTGTCATGTGAATGTCCTCAAGAGAGACCAGCAGAAGAATCAACCTGGCTGGCCCAGATCACATGACAACCCCATAGAGCTATGAGCATGCAGAAGGGCTGTCATACCCAATACTTTCAGTTTTGAGATGGTTTGCAAGTTATCACCCCAAAGGAGTAAGAAATAGTTTGCCTTGTTAAATTTGAGTGACTCTGGCCCAGGAACACAGATTTAGGTTATCCCAAATTCCATGTTCTAACACAAAAACAAATTCATTAAGTTTTATGGTTGCAGAACAAAGAAAGACATAAATCAAGAGAACTTTTCACGTATATTGTTCGAAACATCAGCTAGGCTATCTATAGCAAAACTTGGCAATTGAATGCTATGAGATGACATTCTTAGCTTTTGGGGTGGTGGAGACTAAGATTCTGTTCATACATTCTAAAAGGATTTACCTAATAGTCACAAGGATGTTAGGCAATACAGAGAAGTAGGCAATGAATGACTAGTTAAGGGGTAAGATAGCCAAGATATTTAACTCTAGACTTGGGATATTCCAGCCTCTCCATAGTCAACTCATCACAGTTCTCATCAATCTGCCAGCCTTGGTGGGATGTGCAGTGGAGGTATGACTTCCCTTTGTGGGATGTTCACTGAAGGTGTGATATCCCTTTGTGGGTTGCTCAGCAGAGGTGAAATGTCCCTTTGTGAGATGTTCTGTGAAGGTGTGACTTCCCTTTGTGGGATGTTCAGTAGAGGTGAGACTTCTTTCTAGGAACTTTAGTTCATACTGTGAAACAGCAGGCAGCAGTTAAGATGGTGCCTCTATTAGCTAGTTTTGTGTCAACTTGACACAAGCTAGAGTCATCAGAGAGGAAGGAGCCTCAGTTGAAGAAATGCCTCCATGAGATCCAGCTGTAAGGCATTTTTCAATTAGTGACCAATGGGGAAGGGCCCAGCCCATGGTAGGTGGTGCCATCCCTGGACTGGTGGTCTTGGGTTCTAAAGAAGGCACGCTAGCAAAACAATCCTGTACAATAAAAGAACTTCTGGAGGCATCACAATCTCTGACATCAAACTCTACTACAGAGCTACAGTACTGAAAACAGCCTGGTATTGGCATAAAAACAGACAGGAGGATCAATGGAACTGAATTGAAGGCCCTGATACTAATCCACATACCTTCAAACACCTTATTTTTGACAAATAAACAAAAAATATCAAATGGAAAAAAGAAAGCATATTTAACAAACGGTGCTGGCATAACTGGATATCAACATGTAGAAGAATGAATATAGATCTATATCTATCACCATGTACTCATTCATAAGTGGTTTTTAAACATAAAACACAGAAAACCAGCCTACAAATCACAATCCTGGAGAATCTACACAACATTGAGGACCCTAAGAGAGACATACATAGATCTAATCTACATGGGAAGTAGAAAAAGACAAGATCTCCTGAGTAAATTGGGAGCATGGGGACCTTGGGAAAGGGTTGAAGGGGAGGGCATAGACAGGGAAGGGAGCAGAGAAAAATGCAGAGCTCAATAAAAATCAATAAAATCAAAGAAAGAAAGAAAGAGAAAGAAAAAGAAAGCAGGCAGACGTAAGCCAGTAAACAGTACCCCTTCATGGCCTCTGTATCAGCTCCTGCCTCCAGGTTCCTGCCTTGTTTGAGTTCCTGCCCTGACTTCCTTCAGTGATGAACAACATTGTGGAAGTGTAAGCCGAATAAACCCTTTCCTCCCCAAGTTGCTTTCTGGTCATAGTGTTTCTTTACAGCAATAGAAACCCTAACTAAGATAGTGTCCGGCATTGAAGTCCATGCTCAAGATGTAAAAGCTGCATTTTCTTTGTTTGACAGTTTTCTCCCACAAATTCTTCAACAAAATCTTGAGATCTCACAGCTTAGAGATTGTAAGAGTCTCAGAAGTCTTAGAGTTAAAAGAAACTCGAACTGAATTCCCTCCAATGAGAACCAATGCCCTTTATCGACCTAGCTTTTGCCTTTTACCTACTTTTATGACCTCAGAATTGCACCATTTAATTTGAGGCTTGAAATTCACATTAGCATTGAGGGAGTTTTCCTGAGAGATAAGCTTTCAAATAAGCACAGTGTAAAATCACAGGAAAATGTGAATTGTTATTGGTTCAAATAGAATAAATACAAAAGACAACAGGGTCCAGGAGTCAAAGCCTGGGTCTGAACTACTCACGGATCTTGATGAGTGGTTTCCTCTTCAAGAATGGATTGTGCCTTGGGGATGATTTGACAGTAAAAACTATAGATATGAGGTAAATTCAACAAATGGAAACACCAACTTGTGCCGGCTTTTTGCCAGAGCATTTCAGAGAGATACGATATTCTGTATCGAGGACCCAGACTCTAATGAAGCAAGCTCTCTCTTCCTCTGTCAGTCCTCCAAGGGTTGGGCACAGAGAACCACTGATCCCCCAGACATCGTGTTCCTGAGTGATCTTTGCATTGAGAGTAGTCTGAATGAGAAACTTGCACTTCAAATAAAATACTGGTGTATCCCAAAGCAGATTAACGCTCTCATGAATTCTGAACTACGCCAGTGAGCTGAGCATCTTTGGAAATCATTCACGAAAGTGCTATTTTTAAAGTTAAGGTGCCTTTGCACAGATTGAATCATGCCTGTGAGATATGTTCAAGAAAGGAATCATGAATTCAAAGGTTTCACTTTGGGGAGGGTTTCCTATTCTGAAAATGTCTGCACTGTCTAGCAGGATTTATAGTGGTGAATCTTTGACCCCAAGGCAACAGTTTTCAAAATCAATTTTAGCCAAGAATGACTATTTTTGTCTCCCTGAAAGGGGCCATATCAAATGTATTTTTGAGTGAATAGCTCATATATTTTCTACTAAAAAAAAAAGTCATGAATGAGAAAGCCATCTCCCGTGAGATGAGGCAGAGGACTGGAGCTGTTGAATGGCAAAGTTGATGCCTTATTTACTCCTGAGAGACTTCTGACAAAGGGGATGCCTGAAGCAGCAAGGAAGCCTTTTAAGAGAAATCCAGCAAGAGGACTTTGATGTGCAACTTCTCTGGGCAGGAGGCTGAATTCAGGGATGCTGTTGACTTTAAAGATAATGAGGCACTGTCCTATCCTCCTGAACTTACAATCTCATATATGCAGAAGGTATCGCAGCTGAAACTTACGAGTATAAAAACAGGCACAAGAGGAGGAACTGTAGCAGGATGCAGGACGAGTGTGGGGCATCTCCACAGTGTACGGTAAGTACAAAATGAAGATGTGATAGGCTCAGGATGCTACCCTAGCTCAGGGGACATGGGGGATATTGAGGGTGAATTCTGGGGGAAGATCATATATGATATGCAGTTGCAATTATTTGTAGACCCTGATGATCGGGCAGGATTTGGAAAAGCTGAAAGGGGTAGGGACGGCAATTGGGACACAGGAGAAAGTCATTTTTATGGGGTGACTAAGGAAAGAGGTAGGGGAGCACACAGTGCGAAGTGTGTCTTAGAAAAGCAAGTAGATTGTTTCACTGGAGTGGAAGAAGGTGTGTGTTGGTAGAATGCTAGGCCATGGGAGCTGGAGAGATGGCTCAGTGGTTAAGAGCACTTGTCGCTCTTGCAGAGGACCCATGGCTTCCATTCCCAGCTTCTATAAAGAAGTTAATATACACCTGTAGCACTAGTTTCAAAGTGCTGGCACTGTCTTCTGTCCTCCATGGGTACCTACACATATGATGTACATGCATACAGTCAAAACACACACACATCTTTAAAACACAACAAAAGCAAACTTAAAAAGCAAAATATTGGGGAGGTTCTTACAACTCAAGGTCATTCATTCATTCATTCATTCATTCATTATTACCCATTCAGTTTACAATGTCTGGGTAATGAGCATCTTAGATGAATCTTTGGTGCTTCAGACACTTGTTAAGTTTGTCAAAGGACTAAAGACAATTTGGGTTTTTAAATTGAAGCCAATTTCCTAAGTTTTTTTTTTTTTTTTTTTTGGTTTTTCGAGACAGGGTTTCTCTGTGGCTTTGGAGCCTGTCCTGGAACTAGCTCCGTAGACCAGGCTGGTCTCGAACTCACAGAGATCCGCCTGCCTCTGCCTCCCGAGTGCTGGGATTAAAGGCGTGCGCCACCATCGCCCGGCCAATTTCCTAAGTTTTGAGTCCACGGATGATCCTTCATGCTTTCCACTTCCAGATTAGAGCAATCACAGCCTCTCTATTGTATTGGGATCAAGCTGAGACTCACTCTCTAACAAATCCTGAATTTAAATATGACCCAGAGTCATATTTAAAACCCAAACTCTGGTTTGCTCCACAGTCTCCCGCAAACATACATACCTGCGTGTTCAGTCAAAAATGATGTTAAAAATATTCAACATAAGAAAAAAATGTAATCTATACTACATATATGTGTGTTGCAAAATTGTTCATTAACTGTTCAAATATGAGATGTAAGTTGTTCAAATCAAATAGTTATAATACTTTCCAAGTAATTTATTGATAATCAGAAATGGTGATCACAATATTTTCGTCACTCAAAATATAATGTTCTAGTGTGAGCCTGAATATGATTTCTGTTCTCCAAGGTCACTTCTTTGAATTGTGTCATTAACTGCTCAGCATCTAGGTTTCCTATGGCACCTGGAGGCTTAAAGATGCCAGATCTAGTCTTTGTTGCTCACCATGTACCTGGCCTTTTCAAGGGTCCTAGACCTGTGTCTTTGCCCCCATTGTCAGTGCTTCTGTGCCTTGCTACTATGTAGCAAAAGATGTCTGTGCCGGGCACAGAGCTGAGAATGCCCTGTCTTCTACTGAGTGTCAGCATTGTAGGCTTATCAACCCAGTGATGAACAGGACTTAGTAATACTGCGTTACTATTTTCTGTGTAGCCAGGGAATCCCATTTCTGTGTTGATTTCAGTAGGAAGGATCCCTGCTTGAAACAGCGAGCCTGGAAGAAAAAGAATAGGCTCATCGAGGCAGACTTCCTCTTTTAGAGCATTGGCAAAAATGTGCGCAGAGAGGGATGTCCCAATCTAAGTCGTATATGGAGTTTGTGTCATACAGGAGAAAAGGGTGTAGACTGAATGGGCTCCATTCCTCGCTGTTTAGAGCTCAGTTGACTATAGGACGTGATGGTATAGCCTAGTATGCTTTGTTGTGAAGAACACGAAACTTGAAATGTTATCTTGAGATAATCTCTCATCTTCATTGAGTCCCAAGCAAAATTGTTTTGGGATATTGTTTTGTATAAAGACCCAATCTAAATGTGTTCTTGCTGTATATTTTAAAATCAAATGCTTGGAAGGCAAAGCCAAGGGAATGGCTTCCAAAGGTATTCTATAGGCATGAAGGCTGATGCTGCATGAGACATGAAGTATTTATTATCGATTGTTCTCTTAAATAACCAAGCGATGGTGCTGCAGAGATATCCTGGTAGATAAAACACTTGTCACACAGTGAGGAACGAACTTCTAATACCCAGTACCCCTAGGAAGCCAGGTATGGTAGGTTGCATCTGTAATTTTGACTTGCCTGTGAGGACACAGGAATTGAAAACAGGAGAATAGGCCCCCTAACCTGGTGAATACACTGCTGAATAGGCTTTCCTGCTTAATTAAGGTAGAAAGAAAGGGCCAACACCTGGCCTCTAACCTCTATACATGCATTATGACACGTGTGTGCATGTGCTCACACAGAACACGCCCCCCTACTGCTACCATTTAAAAAATAACCAAGCATTATAACAGAGAAATTTGAACCTTAATGTGCTTAGTGATTACCTGTTGAAAAAAATTGCAAAGTTTGCATTCCTTCCCCAGTCAGGCTGATTTAGGGAAGAACTCTGAATTTTCACAGTAACAAATGTCCAGGGCCTTCTGATGTGCTCATTACTTACTATGGGCTACACCTTGAGGAATGCTGAGCAAGGGCTTTGTGTCTCAGGAGATGATGACAGCAGATCTTTTGCATGGAGGAGAGGAGTGGTTTGGGTGGTAGGGCACTGGTGAGATAGGATGCTGGTCTTGTTATCTAAAGGCAAACGCTACTGATTATAGTTTTTCTTTCCCCACCAACTGCCCAAACATGCCAGTTTTCTGGGAGCTAGGAAGACCAGGAAGAATTGCACTTCATTCCTAACGAATGTGCAGTCAAACGAAGACAGAGGCCATAATGGCTGAGAAGAATGGGGTGGGTGCCACCCTCCCTCATTTCCACGGCTGGTCTCATTTGTGAGTAAAATGGAACACCCATGCCGTTTCTGGTTCTAGTCATTAGCCAGATAGTTAAATTGAATAAACCTCCCAGACAATTGGTGGCCAATATGACAATTTCTCATCAAGTTCTTTTGTTGGATTTTATAATATGTCGATATTTGCATGTTAACTAGCATGCTGGAGAGTACTCTGCATAAGTCAGAAGAAATACAGATTATTATGTAACAGCATTGATGGGTCTTAAAATACTGAATAAAAATGTAAGATGCAGAATTACATTTATAGCAAAATACCACCCATCATTTATCTATTATCCATTCTCTATCTATCTATCTATCTATCTATCTATCTATCCATCATCTACCTATTTGTCTATATATTATCTCGATATCTTGCACAGACAAATTAATATTACTGAATTTTAGAGGTTGGACACATATATCAATTAAAATATAAAAGATGGAATAGAAATATATGCATTAGATAGATGAAAATGAATGATTATTTTGGGAAAAGAGAAACTAAAATTGAGGAAGGAAAATGAAGGGGACAGTAATAAAACAAAGCAAATACAGCAGGGACCTTGGCCTAGGTCGGCGCTGACCGTGGATCTTGAGCCAAGGAGTGTGATACATTTATTCAGTTTTTGGTCTCTGAAGGACAAAAACAAAACAAAAAATGTTCAAGACTTGATCCTTGCTTTTATGGAATTGTCATTATTTGGAGTTATACACATTAACTAAATAAGAAAATACATTAAGTAATTAAATGACAGATGAGGAGCAGCAGTAAATAATGTAAAGCTCAGAGAAAAGAGTAGATGGGCACGGGAGAAGCTATAGACAAAGGGTATGGGAAGGACAGATGTCCTCTGGCTCTGCTGGAGTCCTCTGATGCATTCATTCCACGGGGTGGTCCCCTTAGAAGTCTCTGATTTTCACCATTTTTTTCTGCGGTCCACAGAGGTGAGTACCAGGTTTAGTCTTTATTATTTCAATCTCCCAAGACAGTTCTGTTTGCTTGTTCTCCTTACACATAAGCTAAATGATTTAAATTTCAGTGAAGAAAATACTTAATGTCATGGCATGTTTCTTGCACCTACTTTTCTCAGTGATGTCTATGGCTCTCAGGCTCTGTGAGGTCAGGTGATATCGGCAGAAATGTTTTCTGTGGCGAAGTGAGCAGTTCTGCTTTGCGGTTGCTGAGGCCACACCAGCATTTCTGATCTGGGTGGCTTAAAGCTCACACCAGAGAACTGAGGCGGTCCTCCTGAACAGCTGTTTCTCTCCACGGAGTGGCCCAAGGGGTTTCCATTGTGCTCATTTACCATCTTGTCCATGTCACTCTCAATTTGTGCAGGGAGGTCTTTTCCATTCCAGCCCCTTGGAAAAGAAAAAAAGATGAAAGACCTTGTTTAGGAAGGGTTAACAAGTGGCAGCTCATCACTTCTTACCACATCCTACTGGCTAGACTCAATCCTATGACTGACAGAGAGGCTGGGAGAGGTGCTGTACCTCCATTCTCAGACCCCTGAGGAGGTGAGCCTACGATATATCCCCCACTTACAAATTCATTACCACCAACTCTTAGTTGTAGAAGATACATAAAATAGAGAATGTTGGAGATGGTGGGAAGTAAACTTGTCATATGATTTCATGTGTTTGACATATTTAACCACATTTTTTATAGGCTTCTTTCACTTTCTCACCAATTTTCATTGTCTACAAAAGAAAAAAAAGTTCATGCACAGAAGACTCTATCAGTTATCTAGATACTTATACGGATATAGTCTGTAACTCTCTTTATTTTAGTGTGGCTATGACATACCCATAGTGACCTTTCTTTTATGTGACTTGGTTACCTTTACTTTGTTCATGCTGCCTGCTCTGTGTCCTTGGAGTCTCCTTCTTCTACCCAGCATTTTCTCTGCCCTAAAAATCCTGCTTAGTTATTGGCCCTTCAGCTTTTTATCAAACCAATCACAGTGACATATTGTCACACAGTATAAAGGAATACTCTACAGCACATTTACATGAACTGGATAACAGGAAACAATACAATCATTTCTTTACCTTTTACGCATGAAGGCAAAGATTGGCAGTAGGGCAGACTTGGTGCCCTGAGTATTTTGGTAATGGAGATTTACTGGAACACTGCACCCCTTGCTGATTGGCCTGCTACTTGTGGACACTCTTGTGTTATAACAGCAGAAATGATGAGAGATCTCAGAAACGACAAGGTCTGCAAAACCCATGATGCTCGCTGCCTGGCCCTGTGCAGACCAGGATGCTTTATGTAAGGGAATTATGTGAAAACACACAGAGCATGCTTACATGCTCCCTAACAGAGAACACGTGGTCAATCAGGGTGAGGGTTGATTTTCGTTTTCTAGCTTCCTTTGCTCCCTTTGCCCTGTCTTTCAATAGCACCCTATGCTTCCACTCATTTCCATAGATTTAGCACAGAACCATCATGTGCTTACTACCCAGCAGGGACTGTTCATGTTACCACACATTGAGTTCATATTCCAGTGGGACCGAGAGATATTAGATAAACATATGACTGTGAAGTATCATGTCTCCCCATCATTCACCTTAGGAAGATAAATACAGAAAGGCTCAGGTTTCTGTTTCTGTGTAATTTGAACCCATAGCTAAGTCTTGCTCAAGCCCAGCTTCTTTCACAAGATCCCCATTTGTCTTCGTTTCTCTGCTGCAAGTTAACTCGTGCCTTCTTTATTTTGCACACTTAAGACTTTTATGTCATTTCCCCATCAATTGAATTTCTTTTTAATTCTGTTCCATTAGAGACTGTAAATTCATTAGTGGCAAGGGAATTCTTTTCTTCAGTAGGAACATTTCTAACAATTGTATGAAATTGGTAAATAGCTTGAATTAAACCAATTCATAGTCATGATAATGAAGCTTTAGTGCACACAAACTTGGTGTTTTCTCCACATGGTCTGTAATCTTCCAAGTTTATGATCTCACTGTGACCTGGCATCAGTCACTTCCAGAGGGAACAAGGGGATTGATTTCTCAGTTCTCAGCAACTGGGACCCCTTCAGGGATTAACTGCATCTATGGGTTCATCTGAGCCATAAAAGTTTCTTTTCCCCTTTATATCAAAACTATACAAAATCTCCTCAGTTGATTATAACTCAAAGTTTTCTCAGTCAGTCAGGGGGAGAATACTACCAATTAACTAAATAAAAAGTAGAAACGAAGGAAGTTGCTCTGGTTTAAAACACACACACACACACACACACACACACACACACACCTTAGAGTTCATGGGCTGGTCTTTTGGGAGAAAACCAGGTTACTTGGCTAGAAGGAAGCTCATGTTGAGGTTGAGCTAATTAGTGCTCAGGACCAACCAATTTCTCCCATGCAAAGATGAATAGGTTTATTCATCAAAGGGCACATGGGCAGGAAGTAGAGGAACCAGGGCTGACCTTACCAGCCTGGTCCCTGAGAGTAGAAGGAAAATCTGTCATCAGAACAAATGAGCATCCTGGAGGGTGGAGGCGAAGGCCAGAGGTGCTTTAAGGAGGTGAGTGAGAAGGAAATAAAGAGCTGTAGCCCTGTTACTAATTAGCACGGTCTGGGGAGATGACAGTGCTGGACTGTGGGTCATAAGCAGCCTGCATGACACTCATCACCGAGACCTACACTGATGTGACCCATCTCTGTGAGATGTTAGACATGAAAGATTATTTTTAGTGTCTCTTTTACTTCAGCACTATCCTTGACATGCCCAGGAATTTTCAGCCCCAAGAGGAAATGACTGACAGTTGGAGTTACACGTAAAAAGAGTAACACTCCTCGATGCCTACAGCTTTTTCCGCAGGACACCCGAGTTCCATTGAAACAGAAAGCCTGACTGTCTCTGTTTGCTGTGGGTTTTTAAGTTCACAGAGGACAAGGTGGCAGTCAGCCTGGCTTGGTAACCTGGTGATACTTCTTGCCTCTGGTCATGGTGGAATCTAGGTCTTTGAAGTCAGGAGGGCTGTATGGGTGCTTGAACTTGCCTTTTCATACATTAAAATCATATAATCTGTTACAAAGGGGTCAACTATAACCTCCTGGAAATCAGGTTGTGTGCTCGAGATCTTGCTTTGTGGACAACCTACAGAAACCTGGGTAGGAGCACTTGATGGGAAGAATTGTACAGCCTGTGATTGTTCAGTGGGCTTCTTTGTCCTGTGAGTTTTCAGTCCTGGGTACGTGAAGTCTTTCCCATGATGGTTTGGCCCATCAGAGTACCACATTGTATATATCCATCAATGCAGAGTGATTCCATTTCTAGGATTATGTGTTGATTTTCCAGTATTGTTTATAATAGGTACTGAACCAGTTGAGAAAATAGATTCTTTGGAAGGTAAAGACAAATTATTTATCATCAGTGAACATGTGATTGTTTATAATTGCAAATTTGATAAAATCTGTGAGTGAATACAGAGAGATATCTATCTGTCTTATCCAGCCTCCCTCTCTCATCCATCTATCTATTCTGACATATACAAATGTATACAGTAATACCAATATTATTACATGAACTTGCTTCTGTCATGTATTAAGCACTTACTGTATGCCTAACAATATGCTAAGGAATTTAAAAAAGTAACATAACTGGTAATGTCATGTCTGTTTTACAGATAAAAACTGTGAGGTTTAGGTTAAGCAGCTTTTCCAATGAGTCATAGTCAGCAAGAGTCTGTCATCCTAATTCTAGAACCTAAGCTCTTAGTATATATTATGGGATTTATTACAGCTGCTGTGATTCTGGAAAAAAAGCAACTTAGGGAAGAAAAGGACTATTTTAGCTCACACAGTTTCGGGTTACGGCCCATTATTTCTTGGAAGTCAGGACTGCAGGGATTTGAAGCAGCTAGTCACATTCACAGCCAAGAGCAGAGACAAAAGAAATGCATGCATGTTTCTTCATGCTAAGCTTTGTTTTGCGTTTATACGGTAGGGCCCATTGCTTAGGGAATGACGAAACCCACAATTGACTGGGTTTCCCCATATCACTTACAATAAATAATTAAGACAATCCCTTACCAAAACTCTCTTCCCAAAAAAAATTAGGTCGTGTCAGCTTGACAATTAAGTGGCTGTAGTCTTTAATATTAAAATTATCCAATTTCATATAGATTAAAAAAATACGTGAATGGAAACTGATCCTAGAAACTTCCTTGTGGTACTGTGTTCACTCTGTTGATACATATTCCTGTCAGATGTGCTGAACTGACTGTCTGATTTCTTCTTAAGGACAGGTGGGAGCATGGCTTGAAGCTTAGGAACTATGTACTAATAGTGCAGTCTGGCTATATGCATTTTTGAGAGAATATGACCTTGTATTGCATTTAGATGTAAAAATAGAAACGCTTAAAATTCTCACTTCTCTTAAACAATATGATGAGGAGATTGCACCTACATTTATTGCAAACCCTAGAAATTGAGCCTTTTTTTCCAGACTTTTTGCAACTACAGACACAATTCTAAAAATGTGAATATATATATAAAACCAATCAGTGGAGCAAGATCATTTTCTACTCTGTCTTATCTGAAATGAACTTGTCAACTCTAGGCGCAGTATTGGAAAACTGCACATTACAATTTTGGCTTTCCAAAGTCACCTCAGATGCTTTGTGTTCAGGGCGTATGTAGACCAAAAGAAGAGGAGAGGCTGAGGGAGTAGCTCAGTGGTAGAGCACCTGGTACGGAGCATGCTCAAACCCTGGAATGCATCACTAGCATCAAACTAGTCTCATCCTATAGAACACCAGCAACAGACTTCTCATTTCTCTTTATGCTGAAGGTCAGGAAACCCAGGAAGTGGGCTTGCAAATTATATCAAAAGTTAGAACTTGTCAGATGCCAGTCTTTCTGCAAAATCTTCTTCTCTGGGCTGGTCAGCAGATGGGCTTTGTATATGACTGTCACAGGGAGGGGATTGCTAACACAGCATTTGCCACCTAGAAATTTTAGTCCACTGCCTTACAGTTTTCCTTGAAGAGAGAAAGAGTCCATTTTCTGACTCAGTAGTTTTCGTTATCAAGGAGATAACTTACTGTATTTTCACAAAAATCAATTTAGTTCAGTCTTGATATAAATCTAGAATTCCACAAAATAAAATGGCAATTGCGAAGCCAAGTTCTTCGACGTGCATTTAAGCTCTCGGCCCCCTACCACGCATGCTTTTTGGAAGGGTATTGGGACAGATGCTAGAGGCAGTGTGCTTGTGGTACTCATAGGTCATCGAATGTGTTTGATCGCCTTCCAGAAACACAATAAACTGTGTTTTCTGTCGTCTTTTGCATATGTTGGTGCTATGTGACTGTTTCTGGCCAAAGAAGGATCCATCAGTTTGGAAGTATGTGTACTACTTCCCTTTAAAATTGTCCTGCGCCCTCTGCCATAGAAGAAAAGCAGTGCTTTAAATAGCTTTTCTGATAGCCCTGTTCATTGAACGGAGTCTTGCAGAAAAGCACGGAGGCAAAACCCACAATTGTTTGGAGCAGGCATCGTAACTAAGATTTAAACCATTAGTGTTAGTTGTTGTATTGTAGAATAACCTAGCTGTGGGTTAATATTACTTATAAGAGTATTACAAGGACATCCAGGTCCAGAGACACTGGTCATAATTCCAGCACTAGGGAGACAGGGGCAGAAACATTCCAAGTGCAAGGAAAAATTCCCCGGAGTCTGGAGTGAAGGGAGAGGAAGACTTTTTTTATGTAAGGTTTTATTGTGAAGGGTGTGTAACAAAGCACAGTTACTGCGTGAGATAGAGTGGCAGTCAGAAGCTAAGCAAAGGTTCAGAAGTGGCCTGGGCAAGCGTATCCAGAAATTCTGTATTTGCTGAAGGGAGTTCTGCACAGCCCTGAGTCAACATAGTCAAGAATGGTGTGGGGAGAACTTGTTTTAAGCACCAATTTGAACATAGCATTCTATTTTGTACATAGAATTGATTTCCAATGGATTAATGACATACATATGAAGGGATAAAAACACCTTTAAAACTTCATTGGAAGATTTGATAATGGCTTTTTTTTAAAAGGAAGAAAACAATTGGTGGCCTAGTAGTACACTAAAATTATAAAACCAAAAACTTGTCATCAAACTATGAGAAGATATTCCCCACCCAGCAATGCGCATAGTTTGAAAAGCAACACATACCTAAAAGCAAGATGACAGCTGAAAATAAGGCAATTCATGGGAGAAAGAGCATAGAAATTTCAGAAATAGCTAATAGCTAAGAAAAGCTACATCATTAGTTACCAAAGAAATGTAAATTAAATATATATGCACCCTCCAAATAAAAAAATCTGTCAAACACAAGTGAGTACAGTACAGTTCGAGTTTGTGTCAATAGGATGTTCCATGTTCACTACAGGAGGATACAAGACAGAAGAAAGCAATTGTTCATTCTCTTACAAGGGGGGACATTTCCTAGTTCTACAACAAATGGAGCAATTGTACTGTCATACAGAAACTCTTAATAAGCGTAGCTAGACACTTGTGACAATGTTCATCTTGCTGATGATAACAGCAAGAATCTGAGATAATGAAATGTGTAGAGATGGGACCGTAACTGTCGATTATCCTTAAAGGCAGAGGTTTACTCGGGTGACTCTCAGATGACTCTGAGTTAACACTGGAAAACTAAGACTTGGTGAGATAAAATAAAGTTTAGAATTATAGATTCAGAACCATCTCACTTTGAAAGTGTGTGGATGGGAACAGAAGAGAGCCTAAGTGAGGGGCAGGCAGTGACGTCTGTCAGATCCTCATGTAACTGATGGTTCTCAGCCTTCCTAACACTGTGACCCTTTAATCCAGTTCTTCATGTTGTGGTGACCCTCAGCCATAAAATTATTTCATTACTACTTCATAGCTGTAATTTTGCTACTGTTGTGAATTACAGTGTAAATATCTGCATCTTCTGACGGTCTTAGGTGACTTCTGTGAAAGGGTCATTTGACTCCCAAAGGGGCCACGACCACAGGTTGTGGTGGCTCACATCTTTAATCCCAGCACTCTGGAGGCAGAGGCAGGTGGATCTCTGTGAGTTCGAGGCCAGCCTGGTCTACAGAGCAAGTTCCAGGACAGTCTCCAAAGCTACAGTTAAACCCTGTCTCGAGAAACAAAAACAAAGAAAGAACACTGTGCTATAGGAAGCCTGTTTCTCAGGGACTTCTTGCATGCTTTGGACGGATAGGCAATGCATCTTAACATGCTTCTCTGAAGGTATACAGGATTATAAAGTCTTAAAGCTCAATGAACTTCTAACAAAAGAAACCTCTTTTTCACTGGAGCTCTCTTCCAGCTGCATGGAAACTGTTGCTTCGCTGTGCATCTTGTAGCCATCTCCAGGGTCAGATGGATGCTTCTGATGCCACTGTTCACAACACCTCTGAAATTCTCAGCATGAGCAGCCGAAGATGAAGTCTTTTACTGGCAACATTTTCTTTTGTCTTTTATTTTGAACATATTATTAATAATTGCTGCCTTATAGCTGCCGTTTATTTCTTTCCTTGTACATGTGATATCTCCCTCTAAGATATCTGCCTCGAAAACACTTCTTTCTCACTGTGAGACAACTTTTCTATGCTTAACCTTGTAGGCAATTTTCTAATGATAATGCTGGAAATTTCCCCCCAACCCCAGCAATTGCATTAGCAATCGCTGTGCTGGGCTGGAGCCCAGGTGTTTGTACATGCTAGGCCGGCGTTCTACCACTGAGCCCCAGACCTAATTGCTGACATTTGCACAGCACTTATTTTTACCAGGCTTTCTCCCCCCTTCGGTTCTCACAAAGTCCTGTGATGATATCTCCAAGGTGTGGATAAGTGTACTGAGGCCCAAGGAAGTTAAAATTCTAGACCAAATACATAAGCACCTTAGCTGAGATTTAAGCTGAGCTTTCACCTGTCAGAGTTTGTCCTCCAGCCCACCACACCTCCAGGCTTCTGTAATTCTGTATTATCAGATTTCCACCTGATACAATAAATCTGTTTGTTGCAATACAAGTTTCCTTGCTGTGTAGCTTCCAGCACACCTGTGTTGTGCCCATATGGCTAGCAGGCATGCCTCTGAGGTTAGGATGGCTGCCAGGAGTGGTTTCAAATGGTTCTGTCTCATCCGAGAGTCAAATTCAAGTAGTCAGTTCTGCTAGACTAGTTTGAGGCTTCCACTAGAGTCTGGTTTATTTCAAATCAATTAATTTGATTTATTTCAACACATGTTCTGTATGATACCTGGTTTAGAATTACAAATGTATAATCACTGCTAGCGTGGGGACTGTCTCCCTCCTGCGTCCTCCTCCACAGAGTCCCCAAGCTGAATTCTCTATGCAGTTTGTTGAAGCCTACAGACAGAATATTTTCTAGACAGGCAAGTATGTATATTTAAAAATCCTTTAGAAATTAAATACTTCGCAATTAACTCCCTGTTAGGCACTATGCTGAACACTTCTCAGTCTTCTTGGCAGTTGGATGAAGCTGGTTTTCTATTATCCATATTTTGCTGATGAGGAAACTGGCATGTAGATTCCTGTGGCATACAGAGAAGAGCTGATATTTGATTCCTTGGTGTCTTGCTCTTCTGAATCCTTGCAGGGCTCCAGAAATGGACCTGAATGGAGTCACAAGGGAATGAAGAAACGTCAAGTATAACAGACACATGAGCAGAAGTCCATTTGGACTTGAACTCTGTGCATGGTGGTAGATATGGGTCTATTTTCATTCTTCTACATGTTGACATCCAGTTATACTAGCACCATTTGTTGAATATGCTTTCATTTTTCCATTTTTTTTATTTTGTGCTCCTTTGTAAAAAATCAGGTGTTTGTAATTATGTGGATTGATATCCTGGTCTTCGATTTGTTCCATTGGTTCTCCTCTCCATTTTTATGCCAATACCAGGCTGTGTTCAGTATTGTAGCTTTGTAGTAGAGTTTGAAATCAGGGATTGTGATGCCTCCAGAAGTTCCTTTATTTTTACAGTATTGTTTTGGCTATCCTGGGGTTTTTTGCTTTTTCATATGAAGTTGAGTATTGTTCTTTTAGGTCTGCAAAGAATTTTTCTGGGATTTTGATGGGTATTGCATTGAATCTGTAGATTGCTTTTGGTAAAATTGCCATTTTTACTATGTTGATTCTACCTACCCAAGAGCATCAGAGATCTTTCTATTTCTGGAGTCTCCTTCAACTTCTTTCTTCAAAGATTAAAGTTCTTGTCATACAGGTCTTCCACTTGTTTGGTTAGACTTACTCTGAGATATTTTATGCTATTTGTGGCTATTGTGAAGGGGGATGTTTCTCTGATTTCTTTCTAAGCCCATGTATCATCTGTGTAAAGGAGTGATACTGGTTTTTTTGAGTTGATCTTGTATCCTACTATATTACTAAGGGTGTTTATAAGTTGTGGTAGTTCCTTGGTAGAATTTTTTGGGTTACTTATGTAAACTATCATATCATCAACAGACAGTGAGAATTTGACTTCCAATTTTCCTATTTGTATCCCCTTGATCTCTTTTGTTGTCTTGTTGCTCTAGCTAGAACCTCAAGTACTATAATGAATAGATGTGGAGAGAGTAGACAACCTTGTCTTGTTATTGATTTCAGTGGGATCACTTTGAGTTTCTGTCCATTTAGTTTGATGTTGGCTGTTGGCTTGCTGTATATTGCCTTTATTTTGTTTAGGCATGTTCCTTGTATCCCTGCTTTCTCCAAGACCTTTATTATGAAGCCATGTTGTATTTTGTCGAAGGCTTTTTCAGCATCTAATGAGATGATCATGTGGATTTTTTTCCAGTTTGTTTATATGGTGGATTACATTGACAGATTTTTGTATGTTGAACCATCCCTAATATATGCACCTTTTATTTATTTTTTTAAAAGATTTATTTTTTTATTATGTATACAACATTCTGCCTCCATGTATCCCCACACGCCAGAAGAGGGCACCAGATCTCATTACAGATGGTTGTGAGCCACCATGTGGTTGCTGGGAATTGAACTCAGGAAGAGCAGCCAGTGCTCTTATCTACCGAGCCATCTCTCCAGCCCCTATATGCACCTTTTAATATATGTACCACAACAATTAGATCATTGCCTATGACTTAGCTTTATTCTGTCACCTGAACCCATAAAGGACACTCTGGAAGTCTTTCAGTGTTAATGTCTCATCTTTAAACTTTTCTTTCTATGTCCCCTAAGTAAATTAGTGATTAAGACAGATTCATTTACAGTGTCACTGTGAAGTTCATTTGTTGCTACATGTGTTATTAATTTTAACCCTTGTAAAGGAAAACAACAGGATTGCCAGAGGAACATCTTCCGAGAATTTGGGATCTTCAGGGATGGAGGTCATTTCAACCCACACCGCTGGCCCAGATGTTTCTATATCCCATTCTACCTTCAGTAGTTTTGGCTATCCAGCTGTTAAATTCTATTTATTGAAGACCTTTTCAGGAAAAAAAAATGGTGTCCATATTCCTTTTCCAAGACTTAAGAGGCTCTAGTGACTTCTGTAAATTACAAAACCAGCAGTTTGGACTTGAGACTTGTACATGCTGCAGATACAGTTGCTACTGCTTCTGGAGTTTGGTCTCCTCGCTGTCTTGGGGGGTCCTGTTGGAGCAGCTCTGATGGCTGAGCATCAGTGGGCAGCTGGACAATCAGGTTCCCAGTGGGAGTCCAGACTTCCCTTCAAATCTGCCTCTCAGCATCACCTCTTTGATCACCACCCTAGGACCACAGCTTTTGTTCACTGGCTCATTTTCTCTCGCTTGAACTATTGCCAGTTTCTCCACGGATTTTTCTACTTCTAACCTTCCTTTTATACCTGCCCAAATGGTGATCTTTTCTCATAATTGGCGCTCATCACATTATTCCTTTGAGTAAACCCCTTCTGTGACCCATCACTGCCTTCAGGATGAAGCATGAGCTCCTTGGGGTCAATCCTCCTGCCACACACACCGTGTCCTCCAGATATACCCGAAACCTTGCAGCTTTCTGAACAAGTTATGTTGTTAAACATCTCCATGTCGTTCTTCATTCCTGGTCTTCTCATCTCCATGGACTCTTCCTGGAATTCCTGGGGTGAATGAGGTCTGAACATCGTTTCCCACTGTCCCTCCATGATGCAGTAGCCAGTGTCTACTTCCAGCCTGCCTTGCTTAGCCATCTCCTGTAGGAATTCCAGTCTACTAAGAAAATGGAATTGTAGCAATGCTGTGTTTAAGGTAGGGCGTGTGATCCATATATGGACGAGTGGCAGAACTTCCTGTAATCTAAGCCATGCTAAAAGGACATCACTGAGTTTTTTGTGTGTGAGCTAGAGACTTTTCTCCAGAATCATTAAGTGGAGGAATGTTACCCCAGAGGTCTTTTTACCTACTTTCTGACACATGACGGCTAAAGAATACTGTTTACATCAGAACGAAATAACAATGAGAAATAGAAAAAGAAGGACCGAGATGTTGCCTCTGACTCTTACCCTTTATTAGCTGGAAGAGACTAGGAAAAATGAACTGATTTTCCCAAGTTTAGTAGCTTTTATTTATTAAATGCAGAAAGTAAAAGAAATGCTATTTTACAGAGTTCTCAAGAGGCATGTGATACCGTGCACATGAAGTGTTTAACACCTTGTTTAGCAGAGGGCATGCACTCAGACGTGGTGTTAGGGAGGGTTCCTGTTCCTGAGGTCATCTGAGATCATCCCCCTTTCCCACCCCAAGGATCCTGGACTTTTAGGCCTTTTTTATCATTGACTGTGTGTTAATTTTTAGACTGTTTCCCTTTCTCTACTGTCTTCTTAGTCTTTCAGTAAAATTATAATATTCTGACATTCCCCTTACCTTAACTACATTTTTCTCTTGCTCAATGTTTCAATAGCTTGGTCTCAGCAAACATACCTCAAGAACATTTTTATTTAATGGTAATGATAGTGAAGTATTTAATGTACTATAGTGAGTGAGGAGATGAACTCGTAAAGATGCTTCTCTCCATTACGGTAAATCTAATCTACAGTCACACAAAATAATTTTGATGGTCCCGAGCAGTAGAGCACTAAGTAGGTTTGTTGAAGTGAGGATGTATGTAGAAGGACGTTCTACACACAGTTCAGCTGACTCTGCAGAACTGCTCCGAGAAGTTGCTATATTTTTCTTTTATTAATAGACTGATTTCATATTTTTATGGGGACATTGACAAACATTCCTTTTTGCTATGCTCTTCAGATGTGGATGAATTGTATTTTCAACCGGGGAACCAGTAATTTTATTTCACTTCTTTCTCGGTGTCTCTGACGCAGCTCCCAAAATAAATACAGCATCAGCATCTCTTTCTTTCCCTTTACTTGCCAGAGATCTTAGCAAGATCCCACCCTGCTGAATCCTCAGGGTAGGTGGGGGGGGGGGGTGGGTAGAGTGACATGAATGACCTCTGCAGGTTTCCTGTGCTGCCTGTGCTGGGAAACAAACCACTAGAGGGCAAACTGGGCAATGAGTAGCCAAATCAGAGGGAAGGTTGGGAGTCGGCTGAATCTTCTCTTGTGTTACAGTTTGGGTGTGAAACATCCCCCTATGAACTCATATGTTTACTCGGCTTTTGCTAAGCCTTGAGGATACATTTCTGGTAAGATATAGAGAGTAGAGAATGAATACTAATATGCCCACATTGAAGAGTAAAAGAAGTCACGGAGACCAGGTGTTGCTATTGGTGGAGAGAGTAGGTGAATCTGGCCTGTCAGTGTAGGTGTGTCAAGCAAATGACTAAAGCCTTAGTCCAAAGCGAAAGCAGCCCACGTCTTCAGACCTTAGGATCCGTGGTGGTCATGCTTTCAACAGCACAGCTGGACATGAGCCGGGCAGACAAGATTCCATGAGCTGGAAATGAGGTGAGTTAGAGGAAGCAAGTAAGCAATGGGAAGGAGCCTGCGATATACCTTTTCAGAAATAGGAAGCCTTCTAGGCAGCCGAAGCCCTTGCCGGCTGAGAGCTGGCTAGACCCAGAATGTGCATGTTAAATGCTATGCCTGGCTCCAGTTTGACATTATTTTGTTGCTCTCGAGTATTTGGAATTATTACCAAGGCTCTTAGAACAAAAGCTTGCTTTATAAAGTCAGCATTGTGCTGTGCATTGTTTTATGCAAAATATTTTCTCTCCTTTAAACCTCAAGAAGAAGTAAAACTTGTGTCTTTTGTTTCAAAGATGCTTACTCATCCTGATGACGGCACCTTGGGAATTTTTCTCACTAGGTTTCCTATTCTTGGAATAAAACACTGACTAAACCAAGTTGGGGAGGGGAAGGTTTTTTCCATCTTACCTTTCTACATCACAGTTCGTCTCTGAGGAACTCCAGGCAGGAACCTGTAAGCAAGGCTTAAAGCAAAGACTGTGGAGCAGAACTCTTTGCTTTCCGTGACTTGCTCAGCCTCTTCTCTTATCCAACTCAGGACTTCCTTCCTGAGGTGGAACTGCCTACAGTAATCAACTGGGCCTGCCCGCACCAATCATAACTCAAGAAATGTGTCCCATGGGCAAATTGATGCGTGCATCCTTTTTCCCTTTTCCTTCCCTCATCGTCTTCCTTTTCTTTTTTTCCAACAAAACACTTCCATTGATCACTTGGGAGCCCCTCACAAGTATCTCAAACACACTCACCTCCTAGTTCTCCTAGGTCCACCTTACCCCTGTAATACTCCCCCCAAAGAAGAAAATAAAACACAATAAAAAACACCAGGTGTAGTTTGTCTTGCCCAGATACTCACTGGACCATGTCAAACTCCCCGTGACCAGCCCCTTAAAGGAAACTGAGTCCTTTCCCACTCCCACCCCTGCCAGAAGCCATCAACTGTGAAGAGCTACCCTTCAGGATCCCTGTCACAATTGTTAAGAGTTCTCTTCAATGGCTTTCTGTCTACACTGCCTCCTTTTGGCAGGTGAGGGTGGAGGTGGGGAAGAGAGGTTGTAACAAAAGCCTTCTGTGTCTCTCATTCTCAACTGTGAGTCTGCAGCCCTCAAGCTGGGGGCCACATGGATGTCCATGGTCTGTGCTGACACCTGAAGCCATGTTGATGTCAGGCCTCTGCTGTTGCCAAGGGCTATGATGGATTCTGTTGTCTGTGCTGCAGATAAAGACCTTATTGATGTCCATAGTCTGTGCTGCAGCCAGAGACCAGGCTGAGGTCTGTGGGCCAGGCTGACCCTGGCAGCCATGTGGATGTTTGTGAACCATGCTGTTGCTATAGAAGCCATATGGAAGTTCATGATCCATGTTGCCTCTCACTGTAAGGGGCACAGAAGCTTCTTTTGCAGGGGGAGCATTATGTTTCAATTGAGGTTTCCTCTTCCCAGATGACTTTAGCTTACCAATTTCACAAAAAAAAAAAAAACAAAGCAGCATAAAGATGAAAGAAATATGCATATTATTATTGCTATGTGTCATGTCACTATGCAATATATGTAGTCTTGGGTATTGAATTATCTACTGTTTTGTGGCAGATTGCCCTTATAGTGCAACCCAGCAAATATTTATTATTGGATAGGTACTGGGGGATTGGAGAGTCAGTTAAGTGGTTAAAGCACTTGTAGCTTTTTTAAAAAAAAAAAAACAACTTGGGTTGGATTCCTAGTACCCATAAGATGTTCATAACCACCTGACTCCAGTTCCAGGAGTAATGGCTGCCTTTTGATGGCCTATGATGGTAACTGCAGTTACACATACAAATACAAACACGAGAGAGAGAGAGAGAGAGAGAGAGAGAGAGAGAGAGAGAGAGAGAGAGAGAATAAAAAATAAAACCCTTAATTACAATTGGAAAGTCCAGTATGGACGTCATTGACAGTTTTACCACTGATAAGTACTCGAGTGAGGAATTAGGGATGGAGGAGCAGAGTGGTCCCTGCCCAGTGTCCTGGTCCAGAGCCTTTAACGATGGTGAAGGTAAGCTGTGTTTGTCAGATGGTGTGAGAGGCTGCGAAGTTCACCTCCATATTCATTCATGTGACTTTCAGCAGGTTCCAATTGTATAAGCCTTCAGTTTCTTACTATGTGTCCATAGGTTTCCTGAATGGTCTTATGGTAAGATGGCAAGATACCTCCAGGTTGATGTAGAAAAGGATCTGAAGATAAGAGGCCACAGAATTTTATTCGTCCATCCATTCATCTATCCATCCATCCATCCATCCATCCATCCATCCATCCATCCATCCATCCATTCTTTTGTGACTGTATATGTTGTATGCTTGCAGGGTGTTGTATGCTGGCCTATGTGAGGATGTGAGAAGCCCAAGGTGACCATGTCAGATGTCTTTCTTTCTTGCTCTCTGCCTTATTTTTTGACACACTGTCTCTAGTTTGGAACCTGGAGCTTACAATTTCCAATAAACTATCTGGCCAATGACATCTTGGGGTATGTTTCTCTCTCCCCCAATCCTCTGGTTAGAAATAATGAGTTCATGCAATTTTACTGAAGAGCTAGTGAGATAATGGATAAGAAATCCCTTTGTAAAGTACAAAACACATTCGATTTAAGATCTGATGTCATGATTTTGGAGGTGACAATGAGAGTCGAAGAAAGTGGAGAATTCTAACCTATAAAGTAAAAAACCCACAAAAACCTAAACAAAACTCCCACAAAACAAAACAAAACAACAACAACAAAAACCTCATGGCTACTTTAGACTATTATCTTCTTCTTTTACACTCTTTGAGCTCCTTTGTATTTGGCAGATTGAGACTCTGTGGAGTTTAGGGCTCACATGTTTAGCTGATTTATTTATTTGCATAACAAACTACTTTGTTTCTAAAGAAAATAAGTTGAGAAATAGCCTTAAGGCAAGGTTTGACAAGATTGAGGGAATTACACTGACTCGCACTGTGAAATCTGTTAATTAGTCAATTGTCCACGGATTAAGACCATGTGAATTTGATTCACTCTGATGATGGAGAACTTGGACTGTACAGAAAGTTATGACATCGGACAGTGTGAGAGAATGAGAGCCTGCCCTGTGTACTGAGCTCACTTCTGCACACTCTGTCAGGTTTTAGCCACCACGGGCAATCATGTTCTCGAGCATAGACCGGCTGGGTCACCTCTCATGTGGACTGTGGGACTCACCTCTGTGTTGCCGCACAGTTATGGTTTATAGGAAAAATGAGAACCGGATGCTGGGGTTGTGTGTTGTCCCATCTGGAGTCTCTAGATCCCCAACAACCATGGTATATATAAATATAACAATGTTATATTTTCTAGTACTCACACTTTGACTTATTTCTCTGGCCTCTATATTCTTTATCTGACCACTCTTTATTACTAAAATTACAGGATCATAATCTTTACCATAAAGAGAGGGATGTACTTAGTGCGTAAGGAAAATGGGTAAAATTCAAATCTTATTAAAGGAACACCCAGGCTTCATGGGGCTGTGTGAGAAAAGTCCTCCGCTTTCATTAACTGGTCCCTTAAGTTTCCCAGCTTCTCCTTCTGCAGATTGGAGTGTTTAATTTCTATCTCTTTAATGCCATGGATTGATGCTTTAACCTTGTGATGTGACTGTATTTAGAGGTAAAGCCTTTGCAGATTAAGAAGTCTTTAAAAAAATCAACTCAAAATGAATTAAAACTTAAATGACAGGCAGCCTTATAAGAAGCGGAATCAAATATTAAAATATTAAGACTGTATCTACAAGAAAAAAATGACCACAAAAAAGGTGGCAAGATGGCTGCCATCTGTAAGTCAAGGAGAGTAGCCCAGAAGAAGGCAAACTTGGTGATATTGCGTATTGGATAGCCTCCCAAACTCTGAAGCAAGTCTGTCACAGTTTGTTATGGCAATCTTGTTATGACAAGGAGAATGAGGCCAGGATAGAAAGTGACTTTCCCAGAGGCATCATGAGACTGATCAAGATAAGAGACTGGAATTTACATTTCAAAACAGTCTATCATTCTGTCTAATCCTTTAATTTAATTTAGTTTAGTTAATGGACCCCCACCATTGGCACAGAAACCAAGTATGAGTTTTCACAGCAAGGGAGAATCCTTGTGGCCCCCAGGCTTTAAATAAGCTTCGCACAGAGTGAGTCCACATTTCTTGACAAAAAGCTATCATCCCAGGGGTTCCGAGGTTGGTGTGTTCTGTGTTGAGGAAATTGAGCTGAAGAGTGGAAATGGTTGGAGAAAATAGCCATAAGTTATTAGTACCCCTTCTAAGTTGCATAAAAAAAATCTTGAGCCTAAGATACTTCCTGACAAAGTATAGACTCCTCATACTTTGTGTTGGGTTTATCACTGTTTTAGTTAGGGTTTCTATTGCTGTGAAGAGACACCGTGACCATGGCAACTCTTATAAAGGAAACCATTAAATTGGAGCTTGTTGCAGTTTCAGAGGATTAGTCCATTATCATTATGATCATGGTAGTGTGCAGGAAGATATGGTGCTGGAGGAGGAACTGATCCACTGGCAGCAGGAGTCTGGGTACCACACTAGGCATAGCTTGAACATATGAGACTTCAAAGCCTGCTGTCACAGTGACACCCTTGCTAATAGTAGACCACACCTACCCCAACAAGACCATACCTCCTAGTAGCACCACTCCCTATGGACCAAGAAAAGACATGAGCCTACGGGGATCATTTCTATTCAAACCACCACAATCACCTTGTGTGGAATCCCTTTCTGACTCATTGTGTAGTGTGATGCTTTGTTCTGCTTAAACATGTGTGTCTTATGCTACCTGACTGACATTCAGCTCTACATCTGTTCCCTAGGGAGGCAATAAGATCCCTCTGCTGCAACACAGAGGGGTCTATGCAGGTCCATTGCCCTTCTTGGGTTTCTGGGTTGAATCTGATGGCTGCGGAGGGCCATCTTTACTTCTTTATCATATGAAGGTTTTATTCATTCTAGTTCTTGTTGAGATGTTTCTTCTTCATCCTCTAACACTGAAACACAGTGGGTAGGACCACTTAGAATTCTATCACTGATAAAATGCATGATAAAAGAGAGGGAGAGAGACTGAGGAAGAAGAAATAAGAGGAGGGGCAGAGTGGGGTAAGTGGGGAGAAGTGGAAGGGAGGAGAAAAGGATGAAGAGGAGTGGAGAGGGGAGAAAGGAAGAAAAATGAGAATCAGTGGTGTTGTATGTGTGTGTGTATGTATTGCACTCATTTGCATTTGTGGTGGGTGTTTGTATGCTCTCACGCATGCATGTGCTTACACAGATAGAGGCCAGAAGGCAACACTGAGTATGTTCTGTCATTCCCCCCCTTATTTTTGAGATGGGGTCTCTCACTGAACCTGGAGCTCATCGTTTTTGATCTGGCTGGTCAGCAGGCTTTGGAGATTTATCAGCTCTGCCTTCCTAATGCTGGGGTAACAGGTGCATGCTACTGAAGACATCTTGTATGTGGGTGCTGGGGATCTGAACTCAGATCTTCAGGCATACACAAGTACTTTGCCCATGGAAGTATCTGCATAGCACATTTATTACTATTGCTGTTGTTATTTTACTGAGCATATATGGTAATTAACTTTAATGTGACATATGTGCATGTCAGTATTATTTGTTCTTATTCATTCAGCCCCTCATTGTCTAGAACCATCCCTGCTGTTCTTTGACCTGGATATAACCTTCCTTTAGTTTTATTCTGCTCACATTTTCTACTTTTGGAGCCACATGGATAGCTGTTCATTTTCTCATTTATGCCACTTGTTCTGATGCATGGGATTTGCTTATGAGCCAATCTCTTTGCTATATGGTTAGGTTTTTGAGAATATGGCTGACCTTGTTTTATTCTGTTTTTAGAACCTTGGATACAGCTAATAATTATATAACATTTGCTGAGCAAATGAATGAATAACATTCATTTGTTCATTAAATGTTCATTGATTGTTCATTAGTGAAGTGGTAAGAACTTTGGGAACAGGAAGTGAGAAGAGGAAATAAGATATGAATAAAAAGAACAAAAAGTGTTGCAAAGTGTTGATCCTGGGATGTCTAATTTCATCACTCTTGCATTAAATACAAGTTTATTTAGTATATTTGTATTTTGTTACAGGGCTTCTATTACTATTAAGTAATATCATGTAGACTAGACTATTTTATCTGCTTTGTTGAATGTATTCTGTGATGAGAACTGTGCCTGGCACACAACTGTTGTTCAACAAATAATGTTTTTAATTTTCTCACTTATCTTTGCTAGCAAACCCATAAAATTAAAGCTTGGTACTGTTCTTAGATTACAGTGAAAAAACAGAGGCTCAGAGAGATGTGAAATGGCTGGTCCAGAGACACTACATAGCCAGTGAAAAGCCCCAGATGCAAATCCATACCTTCAGTGTCAAAGCTGACGTCATTCCTCCTCTGTTTTCTGTACCACTTTGCAACACTGCAAATGGCCAGTCATGAGGAGCCAGGTGAAAGCATTTCCAAGGCAAATGTTGCAGCTCTCAGGTGGCCATTGCATTTTTTGAAAGGAAAGGGGCCCCACAGTGGCTCAGAAACCTGGGGAGTAAACATCATTTACTTATGGAAACTGTTAGGCAAATGAAAAAGACTACAGCTTTTTTTCAACTGCCAGCAGTCTGAAGGCTCACTAAGGCTCTTTTCCTTTGTTCAATATTTAGCAGTCAGTGTTCATCCATTATCAGAGGCTCTCAGGCTAGATGTATAGTAAACACGAAGTAGATTATTCAGATTGTGAAATGTACTCTTTCTGAGATGTAAGCAATGTGACACAGAATAACAATCACACAGCCGTTTGCCTTGCACCCTGCCTCTGTTGGCCTGTGCTACAAAGTCAGGTCATAAAACGGGCTCATATGCAAAGCCTGTCCCTGGCAGGGAGAGTGGACAGGCTTCAGTGCTTCTTCACAGAACACAGAGAAAGACTCCTCAGATCAGCCAGGTGGATGAAACGATATTGGAAAGTAGCCAATAGCACCTTTTAATTTTATGCAGGGATTTTTTTTTTCAGTGTCAGAGGACAGCATCCTAGAAATTTTGAGCCCTGTGAGACAGACACTCCCTTGGCACTTATGGAACGGTGGAGAGGAACTTACTGACATCCTGAGTTCCCTGATGAAAAGACGTGGTGCTCACTCGTCCTCCCACTTTTCAAAGCCTTCTCATTTTTCAGGGTCCATCTTCCTTTGTTGGCATTTTAATGTCTTATGCCTCCATGAGACAATCCACTGGGAAAAATTTTTTTAAAAAAAGGCTATTTCCAGAGAAGCATTTTAGGACATTATTCTTCAAATAGCATGAACAACAGTTGAGATACCTATGATCCTGAAGTCCACTCTTCCTGGCACTGCTATCCACAGGTGCTGTTATCCACAGGTGCTAATCCTCATGACCGGCCACATGCAGTAATCTTCTGACTACTTGTTCTATCTAATGATGTGGCTACACGCTCTGTGGATTTGAGAATCTATCCATTTTGAACACATTCGAAGAAACACTGCGAGGAGCTGGCATGTTTGTCAGGTGACTGCAATGACTTGAATGGTACACCCTAAATACATATCCAAAGTCTTTGTTTCAAGGTCAAAATATGTCCCCTATGGTATCATTCTATAACCCTGAAGGGAAGGAGTAGATTCCAGGTTGCTGTTTTCACTTTTGCTATTCTCATAGGTCAGGGATGCTGGTTGCCTGTGGGTCTGTATATATGAATTGGGTGTCACATGTTAAACCCAATGCTCCAGTACTTGTTTTCCTATGGGAAAGGACAGAGAATCAGTCTTAGATTTTTGCTTCATTTAAGAAAGGCTTCTTTGTGTGGCCAGCAAAGCTGTGAGCTAAAACACCAACACATAGTCATTAGATTCACCAAGTAACTCACGAGATCTTTGTTTGATTTTCTCCCAGGCATTGGCATTCCATAGACTTCTTACAGCACCTTAGAACCAGAAGCCAGTCCACTCTCGCATTTCCAAGGACATTTCTTGGGATTTTTATCTCTCTTCAAGGTTGAGAAAGAGCTCTAGATATCAGCAATGGGCATTCTACAAACACTTGAGCTGTGCTTTCAGAAGTGGAACTTTGGGTTATCTTGACTGAAGGAGGTGGCCGCTGAGATTCAGTAATTTTACCATAAAAGCTGTAGGGGGTTGTGATGCTGAAGAAAAGATGGGACTCAGATTCAGGGTTCAGGGTGAGATGGACGAGAGTATGGTGGCTAGGATACTCCATCTTTTAAAGTTCTTAAGATAAAAAATTAACTTCCAGCTTCTTTAGATTTTTCTCCATTATTTTACACACATACTCACACACAACACACATACACACACACACACGCACACAGAGCATATGCACCCCACTGGCTAGGGGTGGAGTAGAGAGGAACAGTTGGGCTTGCTGTGAGCTTGGAGAAATGTGATGTTTACACTTGACCTCAGGAGAGCTGTTCTGCAGACACAGCTGATCATGACATTTGCACAGCTTGGGTTTCAGAAGAAATAACTTAGATTCTGGAGAGGGCTGGAATGGGGCTCAGAGCATATGTTTTATGTTTCTTCTTTTTGAGGAAAATAGGTATTAAAGCATCTTGGAATGAGTTTTATACATAGTTTAAATATTTGTGTATAAGCTATCCTTTTCAGAACCCTTTCTATTCTATTATCCTCAAGAATAACTAGATCCCCGCCCCAGACATTGTTGTATACAATGGGTTGAACTTTGTTGCCCAAAAGATGTGTTGATATCTTGACCTGTGGTTTCCATGAATGTCTGCTTATTGGAAATAGGATCTTTGCAGATGTAACTTAAGGGCAAATGAGGTCACATTTGCTTAGGTTGGGGCTCTAAATCCAGTATGACTGCTGTTCTGGTGGGAAGGGAGTGAGCATTATCCCTGTCTTAATCTGTTTTGAGGTGCATAATGAAACATCTGAGGTCAAGAGCTTTATAAAGAAATTAATTTAGTTTTGATTCTGTTGACTGGAATGTCCCAAATCATGAGATTTCTGAAGGACCTGTGGCTGGGTCACAACATGGCAGAGAAGTGTGAAGGAGGCCTGCCATCTACAGAAGTGACATGAGCAAAGGTCAGGGAGTAGCCACAACCGTTCTTTTATAACATCTGGCTCCAGTGAACATAGCCCAACCCATTCCATAAGACCAGCATTAAAATGTTCATGAAGATGGAGATCTGATCTGGCTTTTACTAGCTTTGCCTCTTAGAGGTTGCTCCATCATGGGAGGCCAAGTTTCTATTACATGAACCTTTAGGTGATAAAGCATATCTAATGATCATTTCACCTTCCTTGTATAATCAAAGGTCATAAGGTAGTGTTAGCAGCCAACTCTTGTATCTCTATTATTATTTCAGAGTTATGGCTTTAACATTATATATAATATAATATGCTTTGCATATATATTAAACACTTGAAATAGTTAGTATTCTGTTTTTCTCTTCTGAGAAATTCTAGAGCTGAATTTGATGCCAAGGTCCCTTCTGTGAATTCTCTACTATTCACCTTAGTGAAAACTCTGGAAACAGTGTTTGTTAAAAGTGGAATCGGAGACCTGCAGAGTGACCGGTTTAAACATTGCCCTCTGGAAACTGAATATCATTAAATGCAGGGTTGTTGGTTACATGACAGGGAGTCAGCATGTGGGGGGTTCATTCTGTGCAGAGAGGGTGCCTATGAAGCCTTTGTCTAGGTGTGCCGCCTGGAGGAGTATAGCACGTTTGATTACTGAAGCTCTCTTTTTAAGCATTGGCTTAAGACAAAACACAAAGTAATGGCTCTCACTGTGCTAGCGGTTGTCTTCCTCCCCAATACTCCCCTCTCTGTTCCCCCCTACCTTAAGAATGCTTTCTTCGTTCTCATGATCTTTCTTGTTTTATAACCTGTATGCACACATATGCATGTGCACAGAACACATGTGATTCTATTTTTATATATTTAATTTCCTTTTTTTGTTTTTGTGTTTATGGCATACATGTTTATACATGTGTATGCATGTGTATAGATGTGTGTATGTGCATGTGTGTGTATTTGTGTGTATGTGTGAGCCCAAAGTTAATATGTGGAATCATCCTTATTGAGTTAGGGAGTCTCAATTGAACCAAGATCTCACTGATACAGCTGATCTTGCTAGCCAATTTACATGGTCTCTGCTGTTATCTTCCAAAGCTGGCATTACAGTTGAAACACCAGATCCCTCAGCATTTATATGGTTTCCAGGGAGCAGAACTCTGGTCCTCAAGCTTGTATGGCAGGCACTTTAACCACTGAGCCATCTCCCAGCCCCTGTAATGTTAAATTTGGGTTCTGCATATGAGAGAAGAATTGAACTTGTGTTTCTGAGTTTAGCTTATTTTGTTTCACATAATGTTTTCCAGTCTCATCAATTTTTATGCAAATGCCCTGATTTTAGTGTTATAAGGAGGGCCTCTTGTTTTCTGGCAGCCTGGCAGCTCAGACCCGAAATAATTACACAGA
This sequence comes from Chionomys nivalis, assembly GCF_950005125.1. Lineage (NCBI taxonomy): Eukaryota > Metazoa > Chordata > Mammalia > Rodentia > Cricetidae > Chionomys > Chionomys nivalis. Next base: position 13,668,771 of record NC_080099.1, read on the forward strand.
AACTATATTATTTAAAAGATTGCTTGGCCCATTAGCTCTAGCTTCTTATTGGCTTACATTTATGTCTTAATTTAACCCATTTCTAGTAATCAGTGTATCGCTGTGGCTTACCTGGTAAAGTTCCCACTGTCTGTCTCCGGTGGGGCTACATAGCTTCTCTCTGACTCCACCCTTCTTTCTTCCAGCATTCAGTTTAGTTTTCCCCACCTAGCTAAATTCTGTCTTGCTATAGGTCCAAACCAGTTTCTTTATTAATCAATAGTATTCACAGAATACAGAGAAGAATCCCACATTATTTTAGCTTTCTTTACAATTGAAAACTTTTCATTGTGTGTAAACCATATCTCCCACATCCATCCATCTACTGATGGAGAACTAGACTGGTGGCATTTTTTTCAGCTATTGTGGATAGTGTAGCAATAAACACAGTTGTGCGAAGTGTGTGGGCAGTGGGAACACCACATCTCTTTCAAGAGCAGGTGGCAGGCTGCCTCAGGGGCTCCAAGAGCCAGACTTGAAGGGGTGACTTGGCATACCTTTTCATTCTACCTCTGAAAAGCAGCCCTCAGTTACAAGTGGTTGTGTACTGCTGTGCTGACACAGTGTGGTGGGTTTTGTTTTCTTATTTTGCCTTTTTCTTTTTGCAAATGCTCCTCACAAGAAGAATTTGGCAGGCAGCTAGAGCCCTCACTGTGATGGAGAATCTAACAACCTTGTCCCGGCGATTGATTAAATAGGACAAGCAACACAGAAAATTGTGTTGCCTGAAAATTTCTTGGCTCTGACTGTTCTCAGGGTTGGGCTGGCTAATGAATGGAGCTCCATGATCATAGTTCAGCCTCTGAGAATGGCCTGTTGCCCCTGCTTGGGAGATTTGCCTGGAGTGCATCTTGAAAAGAACTGAGTTTAGAGGCATCTCAGCCAATCAGGCCAAGGGGGTTTTGCTTGTTGTAATTGATAATTCAGTTATTGCTTTAAATGGTTGTCTAATAGTTTGGGGATGGTGATTCCATAGGATGTAGGTGGAAGGTACACTTGGGCCAACTGCTAGTAAAATATAGAGAGTAGTTAGCTTCAGTTACTCCAGATATTTGGACCTGGGCATTAAAGTGAGAACAAATCATGACTCAGATTCTATACCTGTGTTGTTTCTAGGCAGGGAAGGTGACTGAAAATGCACTTTCCTTCTCTTCCCCCTTCTTTCTTTTGTCTTCTCCGTCTCTGTTGCTGACATCTCTCTTCTTGACTTACAATAGACGGTGGAAGTAGGTACTTAATTTGTGCAATATGGAGGTTGAAGATAATCTCTAAGTTAACCCCCAGTTGGATCTATATTAATAGACACCTTTCACATGCTTGTCTTTTTCCCTGGGCTTAAGCTGCCCAGCATTTGGAGTGTATATATTTCTTCTCCAAATGTAAGGGCACAAGAAGTTGAACAGGAAACTAGTTTCATACCTGGTTTACCTGAAAATATGATTGGGTATGGAAATGTGACTTATCCTGTTTCTATACTCCCAATGTTTCCTCAATATCAACACTTATGCTTGCCTTCTAGCATTCTTAGCTGGATTTCTTGGTTGGCCAAACACAGTCTGCTTGGGCCTCTAATGATTATACATCCAGTACTGGTGCCAGATCCTGTGGCTTCATGACAGTTACCCAGACACCAACTCTGGAGTCTACATAATACTTTATGTTCTGGTAGCAAGTCCTAGGCTCTGGTGGCCAAGCTTTGCCAGCTACCCACACCCTTCTGGGGCTAGAGTTTCCTGTGTATATTAACTTCTTCCTCAGATTAGAAACATTTTTTTTTTCGTGGATGGAAAACTGTTCTGTGAGATGGGTGGCCATAGGGATGGTTTATCAAACTGGAAATCCTGTCCATGAACAGTAGTAGGTAAGGGGAGAGGAGTAGGGTGTCAGTCTCAGGTGGCCACACTGCAGTAAGCAGCAGGCTGACATCTAGAGATGATGGGAGTCTGTACCTAGAGTGTCCTGGGAAAGAGAGGAAGGACTGTTCTGGTTGAGGGTGCTGAGCAGGACTTCAATTCCAGCAAGAATGTAGGAAAGAAGCAGCCTAGGAGCCAAGTGCAAGAGACTTAGGTCTGAAACTTATTTCAAGACTGAGGCTAAGCTTCACCTTTAGATTAGGTTTAGGATGCCATGTTTAGGAAACTACAAGGTGAGACGTATACCTTAGCAGCTGTTGGAGGTGGAATTGTTTCTTCAGGTGTCTGTGAACAACTTAGTCCTTGTCCCTGTGAGTGTGCCCTTATTGGAGAATAAAATATTTGCAGATTTAGCCAAGTTAAGGATACATTTGATTAGAATGGGCCCGGCATCCAATACGATTGATGAACAGGCTTCTATGAAAAGGGGATTCTGGACAAAGCTCCTCAGGGAGGAAGGCCATGTGAGGACAGAGACAAAGGTTGTAATCACGTGCTTGCTAGCTAAGGCATACCAACTGCTGCTGTGAACCACCAGAAGTTAGCGAAAGACATGGAACAAATTATCCCTCATAACTCCAGACTTCTGGCCTCCAGAATTGTTACAGAATGAAGTTCTTTTCTTAAATCACCCATTTTATGGCAGTTACAACATCCCCCAAGAAACCAATACAATAGCTAGGCTACTCTCATGTTTTACTACAATGCTGAGTCTTTTTTTTTTTTTTTTTTGTATGAGGATAGGATAGTTTAAAAATCAAGCAAAGGACTGAGCAAAAAGGCACGATCAGCTTCTTGTGTTAGAGTAATAATTCACAGCTGATATGTGTGGCATAGGGTATATGTTGTTCACTTCAGAGTCGTCAAGTGGAGTCTGGGATCATAGCAGGCAGTAGGGAAAAGGGCGCATGGTAAAAACTACAAGTTATCCACATCTGCTATAGCAGGAATGGATACTAAGGTAGTCAGGGGGCGTGCGGTTAAGACAGTGAAGCAGAAGCACTAGCAGGAAGAGATAGTGGTGTTTACAAGCTGACGTGAGACGACCAAGCAGACTAGATAGAGACAAACAGGTTCTAAGAAGCAAGGGTAGCAGCGGTGAATCAGCTGGCCGGCTTCCATGTGACCTTTCCCCGCTGGGAAACATGCTTGCTACATGGTCTTGTTTTTAACAAAATGCTGTTAATTATGATTGATTGCTCTAGGTAATAATGGCTTCTATGAGTCTTCCTCACTTAAAGAAGCATAACCCAGGTCATCTTCTAGATAGAGATAACCAAGAAAACCGGAGCTATTTCTCAGTAAATGTGAGAACAAAGGGAGCCTAGTGTAGGTATTTGGGATATCTGCAAAGGTCAGAGGTAGCAAATCCAGTCAGTAGCTAAGGACTATGGGATAATAAAGGTCAGCAACCCATAAAGCCAGAGAGCTTAACATAATTAATTAGTTAGCAAGACACCCACAAGGTCCAAAGGTGATAAAACTGGTCAAGTGTCTAACACTTACTAGACAGTCAAGATCAATAGCTAACAAAGTTGTTGTCAGAGGTGGCTAAAGGTAATTGTTCCTGACCAGTTGGGGAGTGTGCGATCATCTCCATGGCTGGGTCAAGGGAACATGCCTAGATCATACGTGTCATTTGATGATCACACGTGTCATTTGATGCGTGATAGCCTGGATAATTAACCACTCTCAAGACAGATTACCTCATCCTCTGTCTAGTTTCTCTCATCCCCCTATAAAAGCCCTGGGCAAAGAACTTCCACTGTCTTTAACTTTTCTTAGAAATTCCTCCCAACTCCCAAGAGTTTCTTTCACTTTTCCTTGATTTCTTTACTTTTATATAAATTCTTGAGAAACTATACTTCCACTTTACATACCCCTAAAAGAATCTATGTTTTTTATTTTTATTGATGATACACAATGTGCTTGAAACCATTGTCCCTGGTAAATCTTTGATGCTGTGAGTGTCTAGCATCTTAGTTCCTTGGGCTATACACAGCTGTGAAATGTGGTGATACTTTGTTGGTGCTTTAACAAATAAAGCTTGCGTGAAGATCAGAGTGTGGAGCTAGCCATATTAGTTCACCATGGAGACTAGGCAGTGGTAGCACACACCTTTAATCCCAACACTCAGGAGACAGAGGCAAATGGATCTCTGTGAGTTCAAGGCCACCTTGGGCTACATAATATTAAATCTGCCTAAAAGAAAAACAGAGCCAAGCCGGTGGTGGCTCACATCTTTAATCCCAGCACCAGGGAGGCGGAGATAGAAAGAGATAAGGCTGGGTAAAGTGAAGGAATATAAGGTGGGAGGAGACAGGAGCTCAGAATTCAGTCTGGCGTTTCATAGGGACAGAATTTAGTCTGAAGATTTGTGGAGACAGGATCTTTCCCTCTTGATTCTGAAGATTTCGTAAAGGTACTATCTGGCTGCTTTGTTTCTCTGATATTTCAGCTTTAACCCCCTAATATCTGACTCTAGGTTTTTATTTTTTAAGACAAATTAGAATTTGTGCTATAATAAATATCCTCTTGCTCTCAAAATCCCGTGTCAGACATATTGCCAACACGGGCTAGGATAGTTTGATTCCTTCTTTTGGCATTTCTAGAATGTTGATGTCTTACATGGCGAGAATTCCTTCATCACAGACATGGCCACTTAACATATGTGCTCTGAGCAGCAGGCTCAACATGGGTCCATGTTCCTCAAGTGCTCATCTATTTTATGGCCTTGGAGTTCTCTGCTGTGGAGTCTCAAGAAAGGATGTCTAATGATGCTGTACACTTCTCAAAACCATGGTCTGGAAATCCTCTCCCTTCCCACCCTGTTGGGAGATAGACTGTCAGCTCTACTGTGAAGAAATGGAATTGCTAGAAAATTTAGTTGCCTGTTGTTTGCCCCTCTTCTGGCTATTATCCCAGTAGAGATGACGCTTCTATCTCCATCACAGCTATCCACACAGCTCTCAGAACAATCACATTTAAACTCCAAAACATTTGTCTACACTTCATTGGAATTTCACATAGTAAATAACAGAGTAATAAAAGAAGTCCCTCAATTTTGAATTAGATATATTTGAAAGTTGACTTCAACTTTGAGTATTGGTATAATCTTTAGAAATTTATTAAATCCTGTGTTTATCAATTTCTAGATCTTTAAAATAGTAATAACAATACTTGTTTATAATGTTAACAGTTATAGTTGATACACACATGCTTGCTATGTAAGTGCTCACTAATACCTTTTATTTTAATCTTAATAAAATCATTGTTAATATACTTGTCATTAATACATGACTGTCCAACTCATAATTCTTTAAGTTTAAGACATTATTTATAATGTAAATTAGTTTTCTTATTCTCATAAGGTTGGATTTAGCTGTAGAAAATTATCACAGATAACTTCTGGGGACATTGATGTTTTTCAAGGTCATAGAGGTAATTATTGGCAGAGATAAACGAAACCCTAAATCTTTTTAATGTAACTCAGTATTCTATCCAATTCTTTCCATAAAATTTATTGAAAACTGAGCATAGTGAAATTGTAGCTACAAATTGGAACTTTCTTTCTATAACTTTTAGGTTACTTCTCATTTTCCTGAATTTTCTGTCCTTTTTCATATCACTGTGCAGAAGTTATCCTAAATAATGAAATCTGTTCTTTCTAGATAAATTATTTCTACTCAGTTATAAAAATGTGACTTTAAATTCATTTTATCCTGAATGAAAAAAAGCACTTTAAAGGGCATGGAAAATAGAGGCTTTAAATGCCACACTTTCAACCAATACCTTCCTTCTCATCTCTCCCAAAGTCTCTCCTCGATTCCCTTCTGTAATTTCATGAGTATTAAGAGCAATTAGCTCTAAGTATTGTGGCTGTGCTTTCGTGCTCAGTGAGTATTATAACGAACCTTGGTGAAAAACACACAGGACTCAGCAACACTGCTTTGAATGGATTGAATGTTTGGTACTTGTTGTCAATAATGCTACTAACTTCCAGGTCTGGCTGGTCATATATTGAGTATCTGGGAAAACGAGGGGGCACTGCATATCTGCTGTGTGTGGGTATTAAAGAGTGTTCCAGGACAGGCTCCAAAACCACAGAGAAACCCTGTCTCGAAAAACCAACCAACCAACCAACCAACCAAACAAACAAACAAAAAAAGAGGGCTTTGTTGGCCTCTGGGGAGGCTTTGAAGACCGGGAAATATGGTCATTGGTGTGTTTTGTACTTTGGAGAAGTCTTCTAAAGTTCCTTTAGTCATTCAAGAAGCCTAGATGAAAAGTCTTTTCCACCTCACGTGCCTTCCCCAGACACATAGTAATCTGTTATGTGGGAATGCATCGAGAATCCTTCAATACATAAAGAGGTTTTTAGGCTCAGAATGTCAATCACTTGGCTGTGGCCAGCAGCTCTAAATATATCCTGGCTTCCCAATAAGTCAGGATACACCTGCAACACCACTGCACCACATTCCCCCACACTATCTATGATAGCTTGATCATAGGTTCTGATCCGAATAATAACAGTTGATTTTCTCACTGTTTATCTAAGAGGCAATCACGTCACCAAAGAAGGTACCAAAAAAATAAATAAAACCTCACAGAACAAACAAAACAACCACACAGCCAGTCATATGCACATGTTTCTTTTTGCTTTTAATGTACAGCCATTTTAGATAGATTATGTTTGTTCTTCACGTAGGGTGAGAAGACTGTGGGGAATCAGCCTAGGAGTAGAATGGAAAAGGGGGTTATTTGTTATAGCTTATTGTTTTAGGGGACAGAAAGTCAATATTTGTTAGGGAAAGAAAGGGATCATTTTGGTAGTTTTGAAGGAATCTCTTTTAGCGTCAGGCATGACTGGATCCAAGAGCATCAAGCAATATAATTGCTCTTTTCCCCTCTCTGAGCTTTGCTTGCTTTCTTTTTGCACACATCAGTGTGACAGTTGTTGAAAGTCCCAGCACTGTGCTATTGTTGTGCCATCTAGCACCATCTAGGAAAGATGGCTTTGTAAGTGACTTCAGCCAGGCTACTTTATACTCTGGAGCTACCTAGCAGAGAAAGGTTAATTTCACTGGTTTTCGATCCAACACTGGGGTTGCAGTGAGATTCAGGCCAACTCCACACTAAGTGATTGACCTGCATTACCATATTGTTGATGAGCAGAAGGCTCTCAGGGGTAAGAATGCTTTATGAAATCATACATTCACTTCTCATCAGAGGTGATGAGAAGCCCTATCTGGAGTAGGATAAAATACTGAAATCTGTACCCAGAGAAGTAGCTTTGAAGAAGCTCCTGAAGAGGGAGTCAGAGAGAGGGTGGGAATTATGGCTTGTCACCGGACCTGCTCTTAGAGAAAGTTATCAGACAATGTACAAAGAAATAAAAATACAGACGTGAGCATGGAGTGGAGACATCTAGGATATAAGGACAGTGTCATGCAAAGTCAGCAGCATATAAAGTCTGAAGCAAAGGTGGTGAGAAACTTACGACCCCTGCCACACCAATTTATTTTTCAGCAAATTTTCTTATGACGTTTTGCTTTGCAATGGTCTGTGCGTGTCTTCAGGACTAAATCAGAGCTTTGCTTGGGGAGTCTGAGACTTAGTATTTGGCAGAGGTTTTGAGCAGAGATGGAGTAGACATACTTCAGGACAAGGTCTCTTCATTTGGCAGAGCAGAGACAGTTGAGGTGGACACTCTGGTCCTTATCTTCTCCCTTTCCTCCTCACCTCTTGACTGATGCCCTAAATAGCCTCACGGAGATATTGCTTTATACAAAGCAGCTGACTTGGCTGCTCCAAGAAAGAGAGTTTTTGTTATAAATCCTCCTGTGTTAGAATGTTAATGAATAAGATCAGATATTTAGAAGACCGTATTGATAAAGTTGCTAAAGGACATTGTTAAATGTCGGAAATGAAAAAAATGGATGTCTAAAGAAGTGAGAGAATGGGTTCAGAAAGAGGAGGAGAGCTTACTTAAGGGCATTGTACTTGCTTTGTGGCCCGTGAGCTGGTGCTGGTAGCATGGAGAGAGAGGGCTATTGTGTTTCCAAAAGGCCAATGTGCTGTTTTGTAATATGGCACAAAAGCCCCAGAGCTCTGTTCTGAAAAAGCAATAAATATTTATTTGTTGACACATCACATTTTATAGCTTTCTTTCTGTTTGTGTGTGTGTGAATATGCGAGAATGAGAGTGTGTGAGTGTGTATGCATGTGTGTGTGTGGTGTGTGTGGTGTGTGTATGTGAGAATGTGGGAGTCTGTGTTTGTGAGTATATGTGAGAGTATGTGAGTTTATGTGTGGTGTAAGTGTGGGTATGTATGTGTGTGGTGTGAGGGCGTGTAAGTGAGAATGTGTGATTGTGTTCGTATGCTGCATTTATTTAATTGTTCTTTATTATTATTATTTTTTTCATTTTTGGTTTTTCGAGACAGGGTTTTTCTCTGTAGCTTTGGAGCCTGCCGAGTGCTGGAATTAAAGACGTGCACCACCTCCACCTGGCTTTATCAATAAAAAAATTAGGAATCAGATATCAGAGTAAGAGCCTGAAAGATCAGATAAGCAGGGGAGCAGCCACCAGTGGCTTCCAACTCTTTCATTCCTTCCCCCCAAATGGCTGAGATCCCTTCTAAGCCCTGCCTTACCACTTCCTCAGTTTTCCAGAACCACTGTGGTTAATTTTGGTCAGCTTGTGGCTAGCTCTACCCTCTGACTCCAAACAAACTTTATTATTAGAATGCAATCAAAATCTTACACAACATATGTGAGTGTGTATGGGGTTGTGTGTGGGTGGGTGGTTGGTTGTTGAGCCCAGAGTCTGGACCCCAAACACCACCAAGACACCAGATCCGATGCAAAAGTAAAAAGTCTTTTTAATTATGAGTTAACGCAGGTCCTTTGTCTGTCTGACTCAGAGAATGGAGGAGGAGGGACCCCAAGCTGTAGTGCAGCAGGGTATATATTGGGGGTAGAGCAGGGAGGCGTCTGATGGTCTGCTAGTTGCCTAGCAACAGTCTCAGGATTGCTGGACCTCTGGTCTTGGGGAACCTGTCCTGAGCTGAATCATCAGTTTCAGTTGCAGAAAGGTTGCTATACCTGGAGGCCATGAGGGGCGTGGTTACTGCGTTCTACCATTAACAATAGATTTTATCCAGAGCTTGCCAACTATCTCCTGGTTGATTTCTTACCACTGGAGTTTCTTCCCAGTAATTAGGGCGAGGTGGGGCAAGGCCAGGTGCTCAGCACATCCTGCTGAGTCAGGGGCCTACATTTTTCTGGGTCTTTTCTGCAACCTGTCATGGCTGTCAAAGCCGGGTAAGGGTCTGAGTCCTTCATTTCCCTCTTCTAGAAGTACTGATGACAGGGCTCAATCATGGGCCTTGCCAGCCTAGGAATTGCAGGGGGCGGTGTTGGGACTTAAGAGTCATTAGCTGACAGGTGTTTCTAGTGCAGTGACATTTTCATCTATGACTATTCTTCAGGCCCTGTAGTTCTGATTTTGTTTTCATTTAATTACCAGAATTTTCTTTGGGGCCATATAAGACATGTTTCTAGCAGTGATCTGTTTGCAAGTCATGCTGAGGGATCAGGTCCTGGATGGGAGCTTCCCACTGAGACACGGTATTGCTATTCCCTCTCACTTCATCACACATTCATTCCTGCTTTCTATTTCTTTTTTTTAAACTCTCTGTCTCACCCGCCACCCTTCCATCCCCCCCCCATAGGTTGTGTATGTATGTAGACCAGAGGCCAGTTGTCAGTCCTTGTCATAGCCACACATTGGGGTAAAGTCTGTATGGGTCCAGCCTCGATGAGTTGGTATGTTCCAGGATAGGGGTGTGTGGATTAGAAACGTGAGACAGAATAAACAGGTACAAAAGAAATATAGAGACATAGGATAGTACCGGGAGGGCAATGCAGGGAATACTGAATCCACCCATGTTTATTTCTTAAGCTCTTTAAATACTCCATTCCAAATCCAAAAAAGAGGAAGAAAGCAAAAGAATTTTTATTTATTTATTTTACCATGTTACAAGGAACAAACAAAGTGGTTACCATCAAAATACCCCAAACACAAAATAACCACACTCTAGGTCAAGACATCTTTGTTAGTAGCCACACCTGAAGTAAAATCTCCTGTCAATAACCATAAAGGAGCAAGAATAGGTTTAAACTCTCTGACCTTTACTCAAGGTAAAATGGATCTACTCTGTGGTCCCCCACAAGTCCTCAGGGCCAGTCCTCTCCTCCCACCATCTTGGTTGCTGCTGCTTACCAAATCTAACTGGCTCAAGAGCCTCAGAAAACACGCCTGTCTTCCTCCTATCTTGTCATTGGAACACTGACATTACAGATATGCATTGCTATGTCAGCTTTGCATGGGTTCTTGGCACCAGGTCCTCACCCTTGGACAGCAAGCACTTTAACCATGAAGCTGTCCCCCAGTCCCTGTTCTCCTTATTGTTAACCTGGTCTCCCCCACCCCCTGCCCCAATATCATAAGGAAGGATGAACAGGGTAGCTACTATGACTCCATGGGATGAATTGGATAGCTTTGGAATAACACTGAGGTGCAGAACATGTACTTGAGAGTTAGAAAGGAGCATGTTCAATTCCAAGCTCAATCATGTATTGCCAGTCTTGGGAAATTCTTTAACATCTTTGAACCAGAGTTTCCCTGTTTATAAAACAAAGATAATCCTGAAACTGAAAAGAACACTATATGCAACATGCCAGGAAGTGAACAGTTTTCCCCTTTTGCATGAAGCATAGGCAGAAATCTTCTAGCTATCAGAAACTATATAGAATTAGCCTTCGTTTGGAAGGGAGTGTAGCATATAGAATAGGTTAGGTTATTCTGCAGTAACAACCTGGAAATATGATTCTCCAAAGAAACCAAACCCATAGGACATACAGACTTATTACACGCAAGGTATCACAGTAATTGGTTCATGCAATTACAGAGGATAAGAAGCCCCATCATATGACAAGGAGAGAAAGAAACCACGGGGCTCAGGCCAAGTTTCTTCACACCTGAGAAGTTCAGGTGGTCCTGGTGCAATTTTGGGATTCTGAATGCAATGAACAGCGAGTTCTGATGGCAGGTAAAGGGCTCCGGCATTCCAGGCCCTCAGCCAGCGGAACAGCCTCCGTTCATATCGGGTGAAGGTAGCTCTTTCTTCCCTCTGTTGAGTCACACATCAGCCTCTTCTGAAAACACCTCCACAGACATATCCCCAAGTGATGTTTCACTGGTATTTTCAGATGTAGTTATATCGACACCCAAATCATCACAAATCCCCAAATCTCAGTGGCTAAAAAGTAAGAGCTTATTTTTAACTCCTGCTACATATCCGGTGCAGGTGTGGTGATTTCTTTTTCCTCTTCACTTCCTCCTCCAGTTGGATGGAGCGGCTTGTACACGCGGCACATCAAGCAATGGTAGTACAGAGAATTAATGGACTTTGGGTAGAGCTGGCTTTTTTTAATCCAAAGTGACACATATAAATTTTCCTATTTTTTTTGGCTAAGTTGGGTTATATGTCTGAGAATGATACTGATGGGGGCAGGAAAGTAGGATTCTTTATTTCCTGGTGAGCCTAGTGGACATCCTGGATGAACGCAAATGCTAAAATTGGGTTTCTGAACCAGAATGGAGATCATGTACAGGGCTTTCAGGATGTATATCTAATACATCGGGGCACTGTGGGCATCCCAAGAGGATATTGCGCAGGTATATACTCTCTAGTAAACATCCATGGAGCTAAAATCTTGCTTTTTTTTTTTTAAGCTTGTTGGTTTGGAGGGGTTGAAAGGAAGAGTTAAAAGAAATAACTCTGCCTTTTCTCTGCATCTTGCAAGTCTCTATCTTCACTACTTTCCTTGTTACACTATTATTGAACTGTTCCGTGGGCCCCTTATTTATAATTTACTAAGCAAGTGAATTGAGTCCTTCGTATTTCACCAAGGAAAAGAAAGAACTATGCTGCCTTTTATTTGTTTGTGTCTCTCCATTGATTTCTCTATGGGTCAGTGGTTCACAGTGGAAAATAGCATCGCCAGCTTTGACATGAGTCTTTCTGGGATGCACGATGATGGATTTTGAGGCAGAGCCAGCTTTTGATGACCCATTTTCTTTAGGTACTACCTATGTGCTGCTGTACAGACAATCTTCCGTGAGCTTTTCATTGCTTTGTGAGACAGTCATGAATATTAGTTTGCTTTTCTAGCATGCTTATATTTTTCCCTGTAGTTCGAAATGAAGTTATAAAAGAAATCACTAGAAGTAAGGATTATGGGGGCCTAGAGAGACGAAGCAGTGATGGAGCCTTCATATACTCCCACATAACCTATTAGATGGTAATACTTCTAATTCTCCAGGCCCTGTTAATCATATTTTCTAATCCCAGTTGTGATCAGTCCCTTTCCTTATAGTGCTGGAGAAAAGCCTCAGTGCACATGCCAGCCATTTCTGGGCATTTAGTGAGGGTACGCTGCAGAGTTGGGTGGGCACCATCTACCACCTTGGACCCAAGGCACATATCAAGTCCAAACCTACAAGCAACTCTCATGAGATCACTGTAGTCTACGAGACTTCTCAGGCTGAAATTGGCTCTGGGCTCTGACTTATTCTTCATTTCGTAAATTAGAAACAGAGTTCAGCAGCATTAAGTAAGTGTTCAATTACCTTCAGAAGTTAGGAACACATTCACGGGTAGGACTATAGTCTAGCATGACTTTGTTCTGCCACAGCTGTCTTTCTTTGTGTTCTTGAATGCCTGGGGAGACAGGATTGGTTGGCCCTGTGTCATGGAAGACCTTGCCAGCACTGAGGATGCAGATGAGCAAAGGTCCCTTAGCCCTCTGAGAGCTGCTCGCTGAATGGTGTACAGCTAGAATCACATAGAAATGCCTGTTACCTTAATATTTCATCTTTTGTTAAAGTGAACATGTCTTTGGGAAAATCCAAATCTGAGAATAAATTCAACCAAAATTTATCTCTAGAATTCTCAAGGCCAGGACTTGGATATTTTTTTATATATACTTTTATCTGTTGATGCGTGTCTGTCCGTTTCCATATCTTGGCTTTTGTGAATATGTATGTAACAATAAGAATGGATGCTTTGTGTGCTGACTTTGTGTACTTTGGATATGCATCCAGGTATAGAGTAGCTAGATCATATGGTAATTATAGTTTTAGGTTTTTGTTTTTATTTTATTTTTTTGAGAAATCTCCACACTGGTCTGAACAATGGTACCAAGTTTCCTTTCCACCAGCCATGTATAAGCATTCCTCTTTCCCCGTATCTCTGCCAGTCTTCTTGTCGTTTGTTTACATGATGATAATGACTATGACAGGTAAGAAACTGAATAAATATAAAGATTTTTTCATTTATGTGTGTGTGTGTACATGTGGGTGAGGATATCTGTAGAGGCCAGAAGAGGGCATTGAATCCCTTAGAGTTGGAGTTACAGGCAGTTGAGAGCTGCCCTTTGGGTGCTGGGAACAAAGCTTAGGTCCCATAGAAGGGCAGCAAGAGTTCTTCACTGCTGTGCTATCTCTGCAGCCCTGAAACAGAATACAGAAGTAGTTTCAATTTGTATTTCCCCGATGTGAAAAGTTGTTGAAGAATCTTTCAAAGATTTACTGGGTTATTTCTTCTTGCTTTCAAAATCTCTATTCAATTAATTAGCCCATTTATTGATTGGATGGTTTGTTTCTGTTTTACTTTTTGCAGTTCTAGATTAATCCCCTGACAGATGTGTAATTCTCAAAGAGTTTTGTTGCTCCTATGGGCTGTGATAGAGCTCTGTAATTTCATGCATTTCCATTTCAGGTTTTAGAATTGTGGCCTATGATATTAGAGTCCTTTTCAGAAAGTACTTGCCTGCGCTTGTGTTTCCCTTGAGAATTTTCATCCTTCATGGTCTGACATTAAGACCTTCTACCCATTTTTTGAATTGGTTTTTGTGCAGGATGTGATATATGCATTTGGCTTCATTTATTAAGGATGGATATCTAGTGTTCCCAACACTATCAAATCAAGGGGCTGTATGTACATATGTTTACCTTTGTCCAGCTACAGCTGCATGGATTTGTTTCTGGGTACTCTCTTTTATTTCATTGTGTAATTTAGTATGAGACTAGCATTAGCCTTTCTGTTAATGATTGTTTTGGCTATTGGGTATCTTTTGTGCTTACATATGAGTGTTAGGGTTATTTTGTCTAGATCTGTAAAAAATGCCATTAGTATTTAAAGAGTGATTTAATTGAAAATGTAGGTTGATTTTGTAATATACTACTAGCCATAATATTAGTTCCGTCAGTCTGTAAGTATGGATGTCTTTCCATATCCACATGTTGTCTTCGGCACTTAAATGTTTCCATTGTAGAAGTCTTATCTCCTTGGTTAGATTTATTCTTATGTAAATTTTGGAGATATTGTAAATAGGATTTTTTCTATGTTTTCTTTTTAAAAACTTTATTATTAGTATGTAATAAATCTGTTTAGTTTTGTCTATTGATTTTGTGTTCTGATTCTTTGCTGAAATGATCAGATCCAAGTGCTCCATGAGGGAAGTCTGTAGGGTCACTTAAACATAAGATCATGTCACTTTAAAACAGGTATAATTTGATTTCTTCCTTTCTTGTTTATATCCTTCCTATTTTTTTCTCTTGTCTTTTTGGTCTAGCTAATACTTTGAACCCATACTAATAAGAATGAGAGGATTGGGAAGTTTCCTTATTCCTGATTTTACAGGAAATAGCTTCAGGTCTTTTTTTACATTTAGTATAATGTTGGCTATAGACTCATCATCCCAGCCTTTATTATGTTGAAGTATGATCCTTTTCTTCCTACTTTCTGTAGAAGCTTTTATCATAGGGGATGGACTTTCTCAAATGCTTTTAATGCATCTTACTGAAATGAACATGTAGTTTCTCTCCATTGACCTCTCTAGATTTCATACTACTCTTATTGTTTTATATATGTTTAATCAATTTTGCATCTCTGCAATGAAACCTATTTCATCATGGTGTATGACCTTAATGTATTCTTGAACTGAGTTGCAATTAATTTTTGACATTTTTTTGCCTCTATGTTTATTAAGGAAATTAGTCTATAGTTTTCTTTTCTTTGTTGTGTTCTTATCTGGTTTTGGCATTAGTGTGATGCTAGTTTTGGAGAATGAGTTTGGTAGTGTTCCTTCCCTTCCTATCTTATTGGAATAGTTTGAAGACTTCAGCTCTTAGGGCTTTTTTAACAGTTTGGAGGAAACCAGCAGTGAATTCATCTAGCCCTGGTTTTTCCTTCTTAGGAGACTATTTAATTACACCTTCAATCTCACTTGTTTTGGGTCTGTTTAATTTTTTAGAAAATTTTTGATTTCATTATGATAGGTCATGTGTGTCTAAAAATTTACACATTTCTTCTAGATTTTCCATTTTGTAATTTAAGTTTTCAAAATGTTCTGTAATTATCTTCTGCATTTCATTGGAATTTATAGTGACATTGTCCTCTTCATCTCTAATTTTATTATTTTGAGTCATTTTCTTTTGGTTTAGCAAGAAGGCATGTCTATGATATTTGAATTTTCAAAGAACTGATTCTTTGATTGAGTCTACATAATGTCTTTGCAGTTACTTTTTATTGATTTCTGCCACAATCTTCTTATTTTTTGTGGTTGACTGCTTTGAGGTTTGACGCCTTCTTGTTTTGCTAAGACTTCAAGGTTATTTGTTTGAAATCTTATTTTTCAATACAAGTACTCATAGTCATAAACTTTTCAGTTAGAAGTGTCTTCACTAAAGCTTCTGGTAAAATTGCCCTCATTTTCATTTGATTATAGGAATTTTAAAATTTCCTTCCTGATTTCTTCAGTGACCTACTACTGTGCACTCAAGTGGATATTTTTGAGACTCCAGGCATTTGTGTAAATTCTGCAGTTTTTTTCCCTCTTGATTCCTAGTTTTGTTACATCATTATTTGATTCTTTTGCACTTGTTAAAGACTTGCTTCGAGGAGTAGAATGTGATCAATTATTAACGGGTCTCCCATGGTCCAGCCGCAGCCTGGGTTTAGGTCCTGAGATGGGGAAGGGGCATTGGTGCAAAGAAATGATTGCCTGACCACTAGATGAATTTAACACAAGAGATGGGTCCCGGATAGCTATTTATAGATCAAAAACAAGCATGTTTTTCCATACTAACAACCAATATTTTCCCATCCTCCATAGCTAATCTCTGGCAAAAACAAATATGTTTTCTTCTAACTTTTACATCAAAACATTTTTAATTCACAAACAACACTTACCATTTTGTTTGCTTGACCAAATATCAAGCACAATACATCCTCTCTTTACAAAGGATTGACATAGGCACATATTTTCAAGAACAGTCTTGTTTAAAACATATTTACAGAAATAGGGGTGATCTGACTCCAATCCTGTCAGCACTGAATTAGAACAGTGACCCGCCCAGCAGGTCCTAAGTTACTCCAGGGTCTTGAAGAGGCACTATCTGAAAGACATAGGGGGGGGCGGGGGGGGACGGACGCCAAGCAGTATTCCTTGTCAAGGCATCCCGTTTATTGAAGCAAGTCTTATGTCTTATATACTCCTCAGTGAGGAGCTCAGGCAGGGGGGAACTGAGGAAGGGGGAAGTGGGGAAAGAAAGGGGGGCTTGGTAGCTAGGCAGCTAAGCAGGCAGTTGCAAGGTCAGTGGCTAGAGCACCTGCTGTTAGTGATAAGCAGCAAACAAAGAAGACACTCTGAGGTGCCATCTGAAGCTTGAATCTTCAAGGTCAGTATACAATGTCTCAGTTAACTTTAAGTTTTTCTGTCTCAAGATTTCCACCTCAAGGCCATGTGAGAAGTGAGAAAGGAGAAGCCTGAAATGGCTCCTGACAGAACAGCTGCTAGCGTATGAAGTGACAGCTGGTATCCCCAGCCAAAAAACCTGAGAACCATCAGCTCCCAAAGAGTTTTAGGGGAAAATATTCAAGAAAAAAAATTGGGATTTCTAGGAATGATCACATCTGTTCAATGCCAGATTGACAATATGACACTAAAACTTCCAAGAGAATCTTTAATTATCATAAGAGAGAAGAGAGTGTGTAGACCACGTGGTCCCACCAGTATTCTGCTCTGTCCCTAAAGTCCAATGGTCCTTGTCACGTGAGGCTATGCCCATGGACTTTGCCACAAGCACTCATATACTGGTCTGAAACTAGGTCACATAGCTTCCAACAGGGATCCATGATCACAAGGGTTGTTGTTGTGTAAGCATTTCCTGGGGAAATGAACAAACATCTATTTGTCCATGACAGACTAAAGAAATGTTTCTACCCAGGTCTGACTTGATGAAGTAAGGAGTTTAATTATGGTTACTTTTATAGGAACATGGGTAAGGGTTGCTTACAGAAGCATTGGTGAGAAGCTATAATGGTTATTCTTGGTTGTCAACTTGACTACATCTGTCATTAACTAAAATGCAAAGATGGAGGGGTATACCTGGGAAGGGCTTTGCTTAATTTGAATTGGGAAGGTCCACTTCTAATCTGGGTCTTTGAAGAGGGAAGATCTGCTTGTAATCTGGACCATGCCTTCTCTTGGAAGCCTATATAAGGACATGGAAGAGGAAAGTTTTTTGTTTTTTTTTTTTCCTGCCTTCTCTAGCCTCCTAACAAGTTCACTCCTTCACTGATATTAGGGCCTACGTCTTCTGGATACTGACACATTTTGAAGACCAGCTGAGACATTCAGCCTAGTGGACTGAAAAACTACTGGAATCTTGAACCGTCCACTCATAGGCAGACATTGTTAGATTAGCTGGACCACAGTTTGTGAGTCATTCCAATAAATTCTCTCTCTCTCTCTCTCTCTCATCTATCTATCTATCTATCTATCTATCTATCTATCTATCTATCTATCATTGAGAGATCTATTTTATAAGTTCTGTTACTTCAAAGAACCCTGACTAATAAAGAAGTTATTGGTCTAGAAGCAGTATACCACCAAAAATATTCCCACCCCCAACCCCAGAAACCATTAACTGAATATATATCCTTAGGAAAAGATAGGGTCTTATGAGTCCTTTACCCTTATCAACCATTATGCATTTACATACCTAGGAAGGCCCAGGGCTTCATGAAACCCACTCCACTCCATGATGAGAGGTTAAAGGGTCCAATGTTGTTCAGGTCTCCTGTCAGTAGTTACAACTTATGAGAGTCTAAGTGGTCAACATCATGCCCAGAGAACAGTGTTCCTCAACAGTGGTAAATAAAAGTATACATTTCATATCCATTGGGTGGAATATTTGGTAAGTCTATTAGACTTATGATATAGTTCCTGTCTTTGTTTTTTGTTTGGCTGACCTATATGAGATTGGAGAGTCAAAGTAACTCATTATTACTATATTGAGAACTACCTTAACTTTTATGTATATTAGCGTTTGTTTTATGAAACTGGGAGCCCCCAAATCCATACAATATATTTACATTTATTTTTTCTTCTTGATGGTTGTTCCCTTTAATACGTAGTGTTTTTCTTTATCTACCCTTAATTTTGGTTTAAGTCTACTTTAGTAGACAAGAGAGTAGCTGCACCAACTTGCTTTTGGCTTCACCTCATCTGAATAATATTTAGCATGGAAACAAATGTTATCAATAAAAAGAATGTCATGATTAAATTGTTTTTTTTAAAATATTTATTTATTTATTATGTATACAATAGTCTGTCTGTGTATATGCCTGCAGGCCAGAAGAGGGCACTAGACCTCATTACAGATGGTTGTGAGCCACCATGTGGTTGCTGGGAATTGAACTCAGGACCTTTGGAAGAGCAGGCAATGCTCTTAACCTCTGAGCCATCTCTCCAGCCCCTTAAATTGGTTTTAAATCAAGGAAAGTTCTAAGAGAGTGTGCAGTTGGGTATGAAATAGCTGATTAAGTAAGAGGGAAAGTAGGGCTCTTGGAAAGAAAGCTAGTCCCCACAGGCTCCAGCTGCCTCCCACAAGGCGACCCCACCAACATGCAATAGGCATCATTGCCCTGTTTCCTGTAAACTTATCAACATAGTAGGTAGTTGCATTTTTACATGTGTTCTTGTATGTGATGTAGTTAATTGTAACAGACTGAATCATGGGTAAGGATTGTTTCTAAGGAAGGCTCCTCATATATTATCAATTATCTATACCTAAATATATAAATAATGTTATATAGACTGATAAGATTGTATTTATATATTTAGGTATAGACAAGTGATAGATAGTAGATAGATAAATAGACAGATAGATGTAAACAAAGAAAAAGAGGCTATGAATACGAGTGAGACAGAGCAATGGTTTTTTTTTTTTTTTTTTTTTCAGAAAATTGTAAATTGGTTTACCTCAGGACCATGCTATACTACTTTTGGGCATAAACCAAAGGATGCTCAATCAAACCATAAGGACGTTTGCTCACCTATGTTAATGGCAGCTTTATTCATAATATCCAGAACCTAGATACAATCTAGATGTCCCTCAACTGAAGAATGGATAAAGAAGACATAGAACATTTATACAATGGACTGTTACTCAGTTGTTAAAAATAACATGAAATTTGCAGGCAAATGGATGGAACTAGAAAAAAAATCATCCTGCGTGAGGTAACCCAGACCCAGAAAGACAAACATGGTGTGTACTCACTTATAAGTGGATATTAGTTTTTAAGTAAAGGATAATCATGCCTAGAAATCACAGACCCAGAGAGGCTAAGTAAGAAGGAGGACTTAAGGGGGACACGTGGATTTCCCTGGGAAGGGGAAATAAAATAGATTTGTGGGTGGACTGGGAACAGGTGGGAATGGGAACAGAAGGGATTCGGCAGCCGGGGAGTGGAGGAGAGAGTATGGGGCGAGATGAGTACAATTCGGGGGGGGAGTTTGGGGGAGAGATAAAAAAACTAATGGAAGCTCCCAGGGATCCTCCAGGTGGCCCTAGTGAAGACTCCAAGTAATGGGAGATACTGAACCCGAACTGGCTATCTTCTGTAACCAGACCAGTGTCTAGCATAATCATCATTGGAGAGGCTTCATCCAGCAACTGATGGGAGCAGATGCAGAGGCTCACAGCAAAACATTAGGCAGACCTCGGGGGACTTTTCAGAAGAGAGCAAAGAAGGAGTGTGGGAGCCAGAGGGGTCAAGACACCACAAATAAACCCACTTCAACTATCCAGGGTTCACAGGGGCTCAGAGATTGAATTGACAATCAGGGAGCCTGCGTGGGTCTGACCTATGTCCTCGGAACTTCTGTACTGGTTTTGTAGCTTGGTGTTTCTGTGGTACTAGTAAGAGTGGAGTGGGGTCTATCTCTTGACTCTTTTGCCTGCTTTGGGACCCTTCTCTTCTACTGGGTTGCCTCATTCAGCCTTAATAGGAGGGGATGTGCTTAGTTTTATTATAACTTGTTAGGCCGTGTTTGGTTGATTTTCCTAGGAGTTCTGCCTTTTTCTGAAGAGAAAGGAGGAGAAATGGATCGAGGGGAAAGAGAATGTGTTGGGGAGGGTACTTGGGGAAGAGGAAAGAAGGAAAACTGTGGTCAGGATTTAGTATATGAGAGAAAAAGGAATAAGAAAAAATTTTAGAAAAGTTAAAGTGGTACAATGAGGGTAACCCTGTATTTCTGTTGTTGTGATAACATATAGCAACCAACAGAATGTAATTAGGTAAGAAGGGGTTTATTTATTTTCACTTACAGTTGCTGAGGGGAGGGAATAGTCCCTCATAACAGGAAAGCCATGGCAGCAGGGGCAGGGTGCTGAGTGACCACATTTCTCCCACACCAGGAAGAAGGGAGGGAGGGAGAGAGTGAGGAGAGAGAGAGAGAGAGAGAGAGAGAGAGAGAGAGAGAGAGAGAGAGAGTTAAACAAGTAGGACCAGACAGTAAACCTCAAAGTCTACCCCCAGTGAGGAACTTCCTCTACCCACATGGCTCCCACGGCCCTTCCTTTCCAACAGCACTGCCAACTGTGGACTGAATGTTTAAATCCATGCGCCCATGGAGGACATTTCTCATTCACTCCACCTCCAAGTCCTAGGGTACAGTTTTCTCTTGTCAGGAGGCAAAGTTGGATTTTAATCCATTTAGATTCAAACTCAAATGGTTTGGTCAATTAACTAAAAGTTGGGGTTTGGTTGAGAAGCATTATAGACTATTGTTTAAACAGTGCAGAATTTGGAGAGACAAAGGCTGTGGAGTAGAATTAGGGATTTGCTGTTTCTAGAATGACTAAGATTAAACACAAGGCAGAGATGGTGAGATCTGTCTCAGAGCTTACCGCTTTCTTCCCACTGCTGGCTTCTCCATAGCTCTGCTCCTGGCCTTGACCTGCTCCTCCTGCACTTGTGCTCCCTTTGCTCACACTCATCCTCCCTCTCCCAGTGTGTGCTGCTCTGTCCTCCCTCCCAGTGCCCCACCACCTCCCTTCTGCTAGGCCTTGTGGCTTTCACTCACTTAGCACAGATTTTCAAAGATTCTTAAGTATTCTGAGATCTCATAATGCTAAGAAATAAATAGACACAGACCTCTGGGGGAAGAAGGGGAGGGGAGAGGAGAGGGGAAGAAGAGGAGAGGGAGAATGGGCGAAATGGAGAGAGAGGGAGAGAGGATGTGAGGAGGTCTTTATTTTTAAAGTATGTTCTGTGGTCAGACTTAAAATACCAGAAATCAATATATGGAAGAACAGCATTATGGGGCAGAAGAAGCAGGTATAAGTGTGGTGAGGCACGTTTTTATTCCTGTCTTGAGCCATTGGCAGCATATTAATTGGTGCCCAGAAATGTCAGACCAAAAAGAGACTCAGACTATAGACTCCACTCAGACTCCTTCCTTTGAAGCATCCTAGATGTGATATCCCCTAATAGCTATTAGTGGGCTTGATGAAGTCATGGTGCTATTAGGCAAAGACTCCGAGAATGCTACACAGTGTGGACAATTATCTCTGTATGTGGCTCTTGATATTTGATGTAAAAGGTGATCCTTTAGACTTGAGGTGTATAGGTTGGAAAACAGGGTTTATGTTTTATTTGCTGGCATACTAATTCCTTAGTAGGTTCTTTTCACTCTTGGCTTTTGAAAAACTTGGCTTATCCTGTTTGCACACTGGAGCAGCCACCATCCACTTGGAAATTTCGGCCCCTGAGGTAGGGTTGGCATCATGTAACTAAGAGACGATGCAGTTGCTTTTGGGAAAGGAAGAAAGGCCGCACCTCCAGTGCTCAGCAGCTTTGCTTAGCTGCAGCATCATTACTCTCCTTGAAAGAGGTGGAAATACACACTTCATTTCAGCCTTTGCCACCACTCTTCAATGGTAAACTTCCCTATTTTTGTTTTTATCAAAGGAGTAGTTTACACTTGGGAACTTGCATTTTGAGTGCCTCCCATGGTAAGAGTTGCTTTTTTTTTTTCTCTCGCTGAAAACCAAAATGGGGTGGATATTTGGAGAATTGAGCTTCTAGGAGACCCAAGGGAGCACAGGCCAGATCTACTTCTTTTAAGTAAGTTTGCTTCTGGTCAGGTTTCTGATAAGAACCGTTGGTATCTTATAAGGAAGATTTAATTCTGCATGGTAAGTTTCTATGTTAAAACCTGAAATGGCAGGTACTTCACTAACTTGTGCAATGACAACTGGTACATTTTCGTGTGTGTGTATAACCAGGGAGTTACTTCTCTCTGCGTTGTGTTTGACTTTGAGTCTAGGCTCCATCAGTAAGCAGTAGTGCAAATTTGTCAAGACACCAGCCTCCCCGGCTTTGTGTTTTCTTGTCTATAAAATAATATTGCTGGTTGCATTTGCAGCATGAGGTTATGAGTTTCCATAAATTATAGAATAAGGGTCTTTACATGGCAAACACGCTGTCATTCTGTTATTTTGAGAATTCTGTTTTATAAATATCATGACAAATAAACTTTAAAACATAGTGTGAATTAGCAAGTACAAGAACAGCTCTGCTTAGAGTCTCCTTCTGGCCCTGTGAGTTCTGTGCCTAATGACAGAGTAAGGACTGGAGTGTGTGCTGAGCTCTCAGAAGTCCTGGCCACTGTTCATAAACGGACAGCAAGGCATGAAGTCATAAAATGTTTTATGGGAAATCCCATGAAGACTTCAAGCCATCTCTAATCCTGATTAAGAACAGTTTAAATCATTCATATTTTATTAGGAAATGCTAGTGGTTATGAGTTAATCAATTTTGAATTGATTTTATTTGTGTAAAATTGGCATTTTAAAAAGTGAATTTATTGCTCACATTACCTCTTCGAATATGAAATTATCACCACTTGAGTAGTAAATTCACTCTGATGGAATCTATACCAATAACCATTTATTCTGAATTGGCATCTTAATAGTATCTTATAAGATCAAATAAAAAGGTACAGATGATGCTGGTAGCTTCGCAGGCCTGCGAGGAGGGAGGAGGAAATGGTGACTGTGAAGGACGTGGATCACACAGGTATCTGTGGTCTTTTGTTGACTGGGAACAATCTGCCTTCTGAGTCTTGGTGGGAGGCAGAGTCTTCCTACTAAATAAGGGAGCAGACAGTGGGGCTGAAGGGTCATGGCTTCCCTTACTCTCGGGATCCACCCATCAGGATTCCACCTTTGAATCATTGCTGAAGGAGGCACAGAGCTTGGCTCAAGGCAGAATCCATATGATTGAGCCCTGGGCAGAAGGCCAGAGTCAGGGGCAGTTCAAGGAGGCCACATTGTCAGTTATGTTTTTGCAGTGTCCCAGCCCTATTTCATTTTTCTAATTAATTTGTACTCCCATCCTTCCAAATGCTGGCTTATAATTATTTCTGGCATTCTTCAAACTTCTATTATCTTTTCCTTAGTTAATGTCTGTGCTGCTTATTTTATTGAGAAAAATTAATACAAGCTGACAAAGAGGAACCTTCACGCTCCTCTTTCAATTTTATCCACTTACTCACCATCTGGTCTGGCTTGCTTCTCTGCTGCTATGATCAAACACTGGCCAGACGTAGCTTGGAGCAGGAAGGGGATTTATTTGGCTTACAGGTTATAGCCCTTCATGGAGGGAAGTCAAGCCAGGAGCTCAAGGCAGGAACGTGGAGGCAGGAACTAAAGTAGAGATGGCAAAAGGCTGACCTTTCTGTGGCTTTTTCAGCTGCCTTTCTTATACAGCTCAGGCCACCAGCCTAGGAATGGCACCACCCACAGTGGGCTGGATCCCTCCTATATGATTTAGCAACTAATAGAATGTCCATAGGCATGCCCATAGGTCACTCTCCTGGAGGAAATTCCTCAACTGAGAATCCCTCTTCCAAGGTACATCTAGTTTTGTGTTGATTTGACAAAACTAAACAGCACAGAATTTTCTCTTGGTGATGGATGGAATATGTGCTCTTTCAGTCCCAGTGCTTTGGGTTCCATCCTCAACCTAAGTCACTGGCCCTGCTCTTCTATTAGTTAGGCCCTCTCTCCCAGGCACCATCACGGTTTCCCTCCCTGTGTTTATCCCCATAGCACACACATGCTGGAATAGCACTCCAGTTGTTCCTCGTCTGCACTGCTCTAGTGTGCTAGGTAATCCTGAAAGGATTGTCTGCCCATAGGGAAATATACTTGCTCCACTTTCTCTTCCACATTTTTTCAATATTTTGTTTCACATTTTTTCATTTATTCTTCTCTCCTATATTACATTCTGACCACAGTTTTCTCTCCCCCTTTTCCCCCAGACCCCTGCCTCTGACTCCCCACACTCCTCCTCCATTTTCCTTCAGAAAAGGGCAGGGCTCCCAAGGATATAAACCAAACAGGGTATTTTTTTTTTTTTTTTTGGTTTTTCGAGACAGGGTTTCTTTGTGGTTTTGGAGCCCAAACAGGGTATTTTGAACTGAACTTTTTTCCAGGCTTTAATATGATGTTTCTATGAACTATCTCAATAGGTCAAAAGAGACTTTCACCTTGCCAAATTCAGTAGGTAGTACTTAGGGATCATCTTGGTCCTTCATGGCATTTAACATAGTTAATATTTTACTCCTTAACAATTTTCATTTTTTGCCTCCAGCATCCCACTCTCTCTGGCTACCTTTCCTACCTCACTTGCAGTTTCTGCTCAGCTGACTTTTATTGAGCTTAATGATTTGCTGTTGGAGAACACCAATGCTCAATCTTGAATCTGTCCTCTGTTTTCTTCTAGTCTCTTTGGATACTTGTTCTGGGCAATCCTATCAGGTCTTGTGAGTGTGCATACTTTTAGCACTATGATAGCTACCATATATATATTTCCACAAGAGATCTAGTCAATGGCTGCTGAGCATCTCGACTTGAATAGACTTCTCTCAATCTCAACATACTTTGAGTCAAGTGCTTGCCTTGCACTCCACTCTTCTTCAAGTCTTCTGCATGTCTGGAAGTGACAACTCCATTTTCCAAGTGCTCAAGTCCACTGCTTCAGTCTTCAGGGTTTACCCTTCTTTATTACTTTTCTCACTCTCTGTATTCCATCCATTGGCTAATCTTTCTCTCTCTCTCTCTCTCTCTCTCTCTCTCTCTCTCTCTCTCTTTCTTTCTTTCTTTCTCTCTTTCCTCCCTCTTTTCCTTTTAAGATTGTAAAAATCTTCATTTTTTTCTCTCACCAATATCCTCCCATATATCCCTCCCTGATTTCCTTCGAAATCATGGCCTCTGTTTTTGTTGATTGTTATTGCATGCATATATGCATTTTCAAATGTGAGCTGAGCACGGATGACACAAGTACACATTCCAAACTTATTGGGGACAAGACCATGAGGCCTTAACCTTACACCAAGAACTAAAGGCAACAAAGTACTCCTGGGAATAGGAGAGGTGATCCTCCCCAGGGAAGAGCACAGCAGTTTTGAGTACTAAGTGATCAGTCATGAAAACACATATGCAAGTATTATTATATGGACCATTCAGCTAATTTTACTGGCTTTACTTTAGGAATTGAAAGCCTTATCATCTCTACCACTAGCACCCAGCCCCAGCTGTAACCCTTCTTCTCTGGTTAGTAACCTCACTGACACACATGTTTCTTCCCATCTTTAACCTGGCCTCCCCAAGGATTATTTCCCACCGAATATGTATTTCTAACCCCGTAACAAAATGCTGGCTGGTTTTCTGGATCCCTGCAAATGTCCACAGTGGCAATATATTTGAGTCTCTTGCTATACATGCTCTTGGATGAGTTAAACAACAGGATCATCTGTTTTCCTATTTTTAGCTCTCAAACTATATGCATTCCCTCTTTAATGCCTATATAGTGCCATTTTTTCTTTTCCTTTGTGAGTTTTTTGTAATTGTTGATGTTGATTTCCCTGTTTAAGATGGCTCCCAAGAAGAGTGCTGAAGTACTTTAAGAGCATATAGTTTTTAAATAAATAAATGCACTTCAGTGGCCCAAAATGAACACGTTTCTAATATATACACAAAGATACTGATGAAATAAAGTAATTTTTGTGTTAAAAAGCTTATTTTATTCTATCTACTTTAGATAAAAGAGAAATCGAATGTCTAATGTCTTATTCTCCACCCCGATGATTCACTCATCTATTCCCTTGAAGATTGCATAACTCATATCTACATTTTGATATTTCCTAGAAATAGTTCAAAATTTCACGCAATGGTTCCTTGGTTGCCTTCTTTGTCTGTATAAAATGAATGAATGATGTCTGGATGATGAATAGGA
The DNA here is from genome assembly GCF_950005125.1 of Chionomys nivalis. NCBI lineage: Eukaryota > Metazoa > Chordata > Mammalia > Rodentia > Cricetidae > Chionomys > Chionomys nivalis. The sequence goes on from NC_080099.1 coordinate 13,695,448, forward strand.
AAAGATTTGTAGATCCTTGCCAATTTAGTTATGTAGAATAAGATAGGTGCTATCTGTACCTACATCTTTTTCTTTCATCAACTGACTTCATGGTCAGAATCATACATGTTTAGACAACTCCACCTCTTAGAAATATTGTCTGTATAGTGAGTTGGGATCTTTCAAACTGTTTCTTCTAACTGTCAGACTTATATTTTCCCACTTAGTGAATAAAACAATTTTGTCTCACTTGCCAGAACAACTCCAAACACATGTGCAGTTACAGTGGCTCCCAACTCATTCAATACATTTTTCCCCCAGATTTTTTTTTTTTTTGATTTTTTGAGACAGGGTTTCTCCGTAGCTTTTGGTTCCTGTCCTGGAACTAGCTCCTGTAGACCAGGCTGGCTTCGAACTCACAGAGATCCACCTGCCTCTGCCTCCCGAGTGCTGGGATTAAAGGCATGCGCCACCACCGCCCGGCTTTCCCCCAGATTTTTCAAGGGTTCCTTTTATGGCATAGCTTTCTTATTTGGGGAATGTGTCTTGATTGTGCCGAAGAAGAGGCTCTTTAAAGAGATTAGGTTGGTGAAATATAACAACCTAAAACAAATTGGCCAGTGACTATGGCTGAGCAACTTTTAAAGAGCAGTTGTATCTAATGATCCATTTGTGTTGTTTTCTGTTCTCTATTGGGTAATAACAACTCCTTCTACTCCATTATCTTTGTTCATTTATTGTCCAATAGCTTTGCTTTAATAGTGTCTTGGGTAATACAGGAGAAGGGATGGGTCTACAGACAGATGGCAGCATTATCGGAAGCAAGATAGTTAGCTAAGTGACAAAGAATTCACCAGAATAATTTAGAGAGTATTAATAATAGATCACACACATCCCCCCAATTCTAGGGATTGGGTGGGTGAGAATTTAAGCGATGACCTTTCTACCTACAAGATAAGAGCAATTTTAGAATCTGTGGCCATCAAGGAAATGCAACTGAAAACTACATTAAGACTCCATCTTGCTCCAGTCAGAAATGGGAGGACAATCTGTCATGAAGTCATTATAATTCTAAACATATAGACACCAAACTTGGGTGGACACAGTTTCATGAAACAAATGAAAAAGAAGCCAAGCCACAGACTAATCTCAACACAGTAATAGTAGCTGTTGTCAGTATATCACTTTCACCAATGTGCAGGTCATATAGACAAAATATAAACAGAAAAATTGAATTTAAATAATATCATACATCAAGTGACCCATCAAACACCTACAGAACAATCTACAAAAATGTTAGAGAACACAGATTCTTATCAGAAATCTATGGAACTTATTCTGAAATAGAACCAATACTGCAATACAAAATTGTTCCCTTTTTTTTAGTATAACAAAGTAGGAATAACTCCTTGTATTTTGTCCAGCTACAATGGAATAAAACTATATATCAACAACAATAGAAAATGCAGGAAATGCAGACATGGAAATTAACAACTCATTATTGAATGATGAGTGGATCATAAAAACAGGAAATAAAAATTCCTAGAACTGAATAAAATAAAAACAAAACATATCAAAATTACAGGATACAACAAAAACAGCCTAAGAAGAGACAGTTTATAACTATAAGCTCCCACATCAAAGGGTTAGGGAGAATTCAAATAAATGGCTAAAAAAATATACTTCCAGGCCCTGGAAAGGTGAGAACAAATTACACACAGGAAATAAAACCAACAGCTGACAAATGTGTCTCATGACATTAAAAGGCTTTTACACGACAAACAAAACCAATATCAGTGAGGATATTCCTTAAAGATCTAGAAATATATCTGCCATTTGACCTAGGTATTCCACCTTTGGCAAAATCCAAAGGACTCTAGCTAGGAAGAAGAATTAGCCTAAATGTCTATCAGCCGATGAGAGGATTATGAAAATGCAGTACATAAGCACAGTGGACTTTTATTCAGGTATAAAGAAAAAATGAAATGACATAAATTCAAGAAAGCAGATGAAACTAGAAAAAATATTCTGAGAAAGGTCATCTAGACTCAGGAAGATAAATATCAGATATTCTTTCTCTTATGTAGTTCCTTGGGCCTGGAGAGATGGTTCAGTGGCTGAGTGTTAAGTTCCAGGATCTGATGCCCTCTTCTTGCTTCCTTTACACCAGGCACACATGTGGTGTAAATAATTCATATAGACAAACAATCACACACATAAAAATAGTTAAAAGTGTTTACCAATGCAATTCCTATAAAACAGCAGTATCTATTCAGCTATGACATATTTTATAATAGTCTTAAATTTTATGTAGGACAAGAATAAAGTTTGTGGAAAGTGGTCAGAAATAAAGGCTGTATCTCATATTATGAAAGCACATATTTTTTTAATAGGACTGCAAATAATTTTTCTCTTAGTCTTCTATGTCATAATTTTAATGTTTTGAGGAAGCCCATCAGCTTCTTCCCATTTATTACTATCCAATCAATACAGGGGCAAATATGCCTGAATAAACAGCCTCTCATTTTCCCCAAAGAACTTAACACTTCTGGAGGGTGTCGTGAGGAGAGGGGCAGCATTTCAGCCTGTGAACATGGAAGAAGGGGGATTACACCCCTGCCCAGTGCATTCTGGAGAAGGGGCGGTGGCGGCTGTGGGGTGCGGAAGTAAAGGATGAGGGCGGCTGTGAAAATGGAGTGAGGACCTGAGAAAGGAAAAAATACGAGAACCACAAAGGCACAAGAAAGCCAAGAAAACGAGAGGTGACTGTGTCTGAGGGATCTCTGCAGTCTTAGCCGTCTCCTGAGTGAGACGAAGGCCGGAAAGATCTCCAGTCCTACCTCCACCTTTGGGCAGGACAACTCTTTCCTCTGCATGTGGTGGGTCCAGAAGTTTTTGATCAAGAGGCATGTCCAAGTAGACTCCAGGGGAAGTTGTGAACGTGATTTTTCTATCTTGGTGCATGTTTTCTGCTGTGACAGAGGGAAAGGATGGAGAGAAGGGAAGGGATGGGTGAGAGACAGGAGAGACAAAGGAGAGAAAGCTTGCGCGAGCGAGTATTCTAGGTAGGTACTGATGTCTGTGAATCTTAGTATTTATTCTTTGGGCCTCTAACAGTAAAATCAATTCAGAGCAACAGATATTTATTTAGAGTCTATAAAGTGTGTATTTATTTAGTGAGGAGCTATGAGGTCATAAAGCCACAGAAGTGCTTGCCTCCAACCCCTGACTCTCCAGAGGAGCTCTGACATAAAACACTTCCCCTCGCTATCTCCATAGCTACACCTATCCTTGCTAGCCCAAGTAATCAATTTGAGTTCAAGATGAGCAAAAATCGCCTAAGTCACTCTGTGCCTTTGAATTCAGGTTATCATCTATGGCCTGCTATAAGATAAAAGGGACGAGAGATGGCAGCTCTCCATGAATGGATAGGCCTGTAGGGTAGACAAACTGGTTTCCCATTGGAGAGCTTCTTCCACCCATTGTGAGTGTGACCAGGGCTGAATGGGCTAAGTGGTTTGCTGGCAGCTGGCCACAGTATCTCACTTGATTAGGAGCAGCCTGTTCACTGTAAAGATTTCTGTTTGCTTTCTCTAATACACAGATTGCCATTCCTAAGAGATTTTGTGATTCTGGGGCATCTACAGCAGTGTCTCATTGTGGCTTTGATTTGCATTTCCCCATCAGTAGTTCCATGCATTTCTTTTTTTACAGTTTTATTGGCCATTTGTATCTCTTATATAGTAACTGCTTAAATCTTTTACAATTTTAATTAGGTCGTTTGCCTCATTATTATTGACTTGCAGGAATGTTTTATATATTATGGATCCAAATCCTTCGTTACATAGAAGCCAAGAATCCTTTTGTATAGAAACAGAAGAACTTGACTAATGATGACTTAAGCAGTAACTGTCTTAGTAACCACTGTCAGATGCCAGAGAAAGTCAAGAGCGGGGCATCTCTTGTTTTACTAAGTCGGTTTGTCATCCTTAGCAGTCTGAGTTTCATCTCAAAGATCTTATTTCCAATTAGCTAGAATTAAGTGTCCTGGACATACACATGACAAAAGCAATGATTCAGTTGGCTATAGACAATTAGAAATTGGTTTAGACTCTTTGGATTCATGCCTGGGGTCTGTGTACATTCCATGGTTGCAGGTTCTGTGAGTTGAAAAAGTGGGATAGCTTCGAGACAGGAATCCGGTGCGTCCACATGAAAACCCTAAGGGCAATATATAATTCTCTGGTGTGGCAACAGGTCTTTGGGAAACCTGGAGACCCCAGTAAGAAGTTTCTGTCTAAATGCACAATCTAGCTAACTAACTGCCATGAAACACAGGTCAGAGATACCTGCTGGCTTGAACAACTGAATTAAAGGTCAAGCTGTTGTTTTTTGCTGCACCAGAAAAAAAGAACCTATGACTACGTTGTACAAGTAAACAAGGTGGTCCATGGGAGGTTAAAAGACAGGCACCAGGGCAGGGCTTGGGAATTCTTCTAAAAAGTAGAACATGGGGGGAAGTGATCTCAACAAATGGTGCCTGTGAGGGAGGGGGTGGTACCGAGGAAAAGGAAATGGAGAAAAAAGGCAGCACAAAGCTTGTAGTCTCTGTGTCGAGCCTGCTCAAGGCTCTGCTTTTCATCTTGAACAACTGTGCATGCATGGAAAAAAAAAGTCCTCAAACCAAAGCTTACAGAAGAAGCGACCACCTCTGTGGGAGCTTAATTGCACCAGGTAGCCCTGGACCATGAGGCGGGTTGTGCTTTGAGAGTGTAGACAGAGGGCGTGGCTTTGAAGATTCTACACACAAGGTTCCTGGGCCTCACCTTGGCCTGAATTGGGGAAGCAGAAAAGAGAATACAGGATATCATATTTAAACAAAGTTTTAAAAAACTTTTAATTAAAAAAATTATGTAAAAATGAATGTGCAAAACAATGGACTCATTGTATATGCACACACACATATCATTCTGTTTTCCACATTCACCTCCTTGTTCCTGTGTCCTCTGTCCCGGGCAGTGGTCTCCTTCCTTCCTTCCCTCCCTTAAAAGTCCTTGTATGCTTTGCTTTCATGGCATGTTTATATGTATAAATGTATGAATATGTACTTAAATCTGGATTACGTATGTGAGAGTGAATGCCATGTTTACCATACATCTCCACCCTGGAACCCTCTCTTATTTATCTCCCTCCCATTGTACCTCCTCTTACAAACTGTCCCCTTATTAAACTGGATTCTGCATTTTTTTCTGAGTCTGGCTTATAAACTTTTTTACATTTTGTGTGTGTGTGTGTGTGTGTGTACATATATGCCACAGTGCAAACATGGAGGTCAGAAGATAACTTTTAGGGGTCAGCTCTTGCTCTCCACCATGTGACTTCTGAGGACTGACCTCGTATCATCGGGCTTGGAAGCAGGTACTTCCACCCATGAATTCATTTCCTGTCTTGAGACTGGCTTCTTTTCCTTGTTCTCCCATTCCATCTATTTCCCTGCAAGTGACGTAGTTTCATTTGTTCTTACTAAATAAAATCTCTATTGCTTCTCTCTATAGTATTCCATTTTCTTTAAACATTTTAGGTGATCCTTATGCGTATCCGTATTTGAGCACCATTAGTCTCCAGCACAGAATTTGTTGGAGGTCTCATACCCTCCCTTATCAATTGGCTCCTGGCTCCGATGGTCAAACCACAGAGAGTTAATGATGTTCATTATCACACCTAGTTCATCATCACACCTAGAGTGTCTTACAGTAGAAGGTGGTGCAGTTCAGCTCAGCTGAGTCCCATCCATCTGCACCAATGGGGTGCTAGTTTTGAAGCAACATCTGGAAGAGAAAGCGGCCTCGTAGAGCATAGTAGAGATGCCGGAGCCAGGAGAAGATGAAGGACAACAGGCCAGTGTACATCCAAGCATCCTCCCAATACCCAGATTTCATGGAAGGAGAAGGAAACAACTTTCTAAAGAATTTAACTTTCTGTGAAGGGCTCTGAGCTCCTGGGAGGAAATATGCCGTGTGATTGCGAGGATTTCAGTGTACAGAACGCATTAGCAAGACGCATGAGACACAATAGCTGTTTATGTTGTTTTTCCTTGAGGCAGGTTGAGTATTTTTCCATCTGCTGAAAGCAGCCTCGGTGAGATGTCCCTGTTGGGATTAAGTTAAAGAGAATAGATTTCTTGCTTTATCTGGAAAAGGCCTCCCAACAGCAGATATTTATCAGCACCTGACTTTCTCCGGGAAGTTAAAACTCAGCGGTTTTCCATCTCTGTCGCTTTCTGCATTGCCTTCTCCGCCAGCCACTGCCTGCTTCTCGGTTTTCTTATTCCCCACTTGACTCTAAAAAGGTCACCACTGCTCATGTCCCAGTTTAGATCACTGAGAAGGAGGTGGAGAGATTTGCCGTTTAGACTAGAATGATCAGACTCTGGGGCAGGAGTTTGCCTGGAGGTGGGGGGGGAGGATGGGTGGGGTGGGCTTTTCTTGTCCCCAGGAACTGATGCTTGATTTGTTAATAGAATTTCTGATTTTTGCTTAGAAATTATCAATAGGCAAGAAACTGAGATGCAAAGACTACAAAGTTCATTCTGCTCTAGACAAGAGTCTCTTTAAAACTCAGGTAAAAGGCTGTCACTGCAATTCTCATATAAATATTGTACTAGCCAGGGTTCTCTAGAGGAACAGGACTTAGAGAATGAATCTCGCTATGTAGAGAAGGGGATTTATTATAGTGGCTTACAGCCATGATGTTGAGGGAGGGGGAGAAAGTTGAGGATGAGGGAAAATAGGTAGAAGAAAATGGATGGAGTCCCTGCTCAGTTCCTTCTGTGTCATGTGGGAATAGGAATTAAAACAGCTAGCTGGTTGGAGGAGCGGTGGAAGGGACGTTAGCCTTTTAGATCTGCTGCTGTCGGGCAGAGCAATGGAATCTGTGTCAGACCCTAAGAAAACTGAATTAGAGAAAGACAGTCAATCTTCAGGCCACAAGGCGAGTAAACCAAAGAGGTCTATTTTTCCTGTGTTCCCATCTCCTGCTGGGGTGCTCCTCTCTTCATCCCTGTCTGCTGTCTCTCGCTGGGGTCTTAGGAAGAGGGTACCCAGTCAGAAATGCATTCAGAGCAGGATTAAGTCACATCCTCCTTATTAACTATCACAACCTAGGCAAACAGAGTTTTCTGAACGGATCATTCCTTTAGAAATAAAATATGAGAGGGGATACACAGTGGAGGCGCAGGGAAGTGGCTGCAGAATTGGGGCCACTGAAAATTGCTACTTATAGCTCACTCATAGGCTCACGAGCTCCTTCCCATCCCAAGGCATCTGCTGGGAAGTGACAAGTTCAGCAGTCTGGGCTTCTCAAGCTCACCTCCACATGAAGGTCGGTTCCCTGGGTTGGCCACGAGGTAGGTGGTGCCTGGGCCCTTCGGTCTCCCCAGAGTCAAGGAGGCAGAGATACCTTTCTCTGCCTTGCTGTTCCCTTTGAGGCTAAGAGACTCCTACAGTCTCACTAAGCAGAAGTGCTCTTCCTCTGTTGTTGAGAATGGCTTCCACAGTCTGACACTATTTGCTGTACCCAGGCAACCACTCGGAACAAGTATAAGCCCCTTCAGAAGTCCCATGACTGAAGTTTTATTACACTGAATCCCGATAATGTTACACTTAGAACAAAAAGCACATCCAGACACCAAGAGCTGCAGCAGAGAGACCTAACCCGTGATCGCCAAGCAACAAAAGCATTTAAAAAAATATTCTCTATTTTAAAGCATATCATTGTAACAATTCAGTGTGTGATTAAACCACCTATAATTCTGCAGTTGGTCAATTTGACAGATTTGTTTTGGCAGAAAATTCTTCGATTTAAATATTTACTAGGAAATATGAGTTCTTTTTCCTTCTGCGTGTACCTGGTAAGTGAATTATAAAACGGGGCTGGAACTCGCTCTGTTTAACCACCCATTTGACTTGAGGTTAAATTCAATGAGTAAGGAACTAAGTAAATGAGTAACATTTGCTGTGCCACAGACTACCGCCACAGCATCGGTGAACAAATGCTTCCATTATGCTGGCATCATCTTGTTTTAACGGCTATTTCCCCCTGGAAATTAATGTATTGGGGCTTAAAGGAAGAGAGAGGGCCAGTAGCACATAAGGGCCAGCGGGCCAGCCCCACTGAGTTTGCCTCCTCCTGGTTTCACATGTTATTTAGTCTGTGGTCATAGCAGGGGACACTGTGTGCAAGCGCCTGCAGAAGTCATGTGACTGCAGCTCTCCTACACGGATGCTGATGCACTGGGAAAGTCTGTCCCATTGCACAGAGTGCATTTAGATCTCTTTTCATCATCAGTCTAGGAAGATACCTAGTGACGCATGTAGTTGGATTCCTGCAGATGAAACAGCTCGAAAGTGTGTGGATTCAGACAATGCGCTGGGATTGCCTTGGAATATTTGGTACTGTTGGAAATCCTACAGCCAGTAGCTCTTAAATTACCTGCCCACTGGGGTGTGGCCTCTTACACTATTTATGCCTATATAAAGCATGCACCTGGCCTCTTTTTCAGCTGCAGGATTTGGTTACTGTTCTTCGTTCCAGCAAAGGATATTGATTTGTGAATCTACCTCCAAAGAAATAACCATTATTCTTAATTCTGAGCTAGTGTGGGATTTCTTTTAAGCATCCTTCTTCATTTGGTGCCCAACGTGGGCCTCGAACCCATGACCCTAAGATTAAGAGTCTCATGCTCTACTGGGCTAGCTGTGCGACCAAAAACAGACAAGCAGCGGGCCTTCCTCCAACATTTGAAGCGGAATCTGTTGTTTGGAGTTTCTGGCCTTCTATGAGTAAGAGTCGGGAGGGACTGCCATTGTGAATATAGGCCCCATGATACCCAGTGAATAAAGATAAGAGGAGGTCTAAACCCTATGCATGCTTTGTTCCTTCCCTGCATCCTATTCAGTAGAGGAAAGAGGAGATGAGCAAAGATCCCGGGATTGTGAAGGGAGTTCTCTGTCTTGGATGTGTTTCCACACAGATCTTAGGTGATGCCATGGTCCTGGGCTTGGTCCGGGTGGACAGGCAGGTGCCTGTCCTATTTATTTCCTTTTGAGCCATTTCTAGGACTTCACCCACTGGGAAGCCAAGACTGAGGGTTCCTAGATTCTAGACTAGGGATGTATGGTTCACAAGAGGGATAGGACTAAACTTCCTATTGTAGGGACTATGGAAAGTCTTTGTATTGGCTGAAGGTCATAGCACCCAAGAGGCAGCTAGAGGGTAGAAGCAGTGAGACAGGAGGCAACTGACACTTCTCTGGGCTAGAACTAAAAAGTTGCTTCCTTTAGGGATGGAGGGGGATGGGGAGAGGAAGGGAAGCAGGGAGGAAAGGCCTCAGTTAAAGAAATTCTACAATAAATATTGAAGCAGAAAAGCTACTTCTATACAGTATTCAAAAGTTCTTTGGGAAAGAAAGCTCTTGGACAACATAATGTTGTCTACTCATAAATGCCATCTATGTCAATTTCCTGTCTCCACAGGTTTTAGTCTAGGTATGTTCACTAACATAGTGAATTCTTACCTGTGCCAGGGAGAGGCTTCAGGCCACCGAAGATCCCCAGGACCCATGTGGTGGAGAGGATAGAAGGGAGTGCAGTGGGTTGTCCTCTAACCTCCGTATTCTCCTCCACTCAAATAAATTTATATGTTAAAAAAAAACCCCTCTAACCTGATTTTTTTTTGTATCATGTTCTAAACATCTAAAACTCAGACAAATTTTGGACCTCTGACAGCATAGTCACAAAGAATTAAGTGAATCCCCTGAAGATCAGAATCAAGGAGGAGGCAGATGTAGGGGAGAAAAGGGTCTCGCCACGTCAGTGAGTTTTAACTTGGTACTACTCTCAGAAAGTGGTTTTATGGAGGAAAAATAAACATGGTTTTAAAATGGCAACATAAACTTTGAGGCATTATGGTTTACCCGAAGTTTAAGTAAACACTTGTGTTTAATTCCTTAAGTCAATTTTGGCTCTTAGCTTAGATTCGACCTTTTGACATCCCGTGGCTCCACAGTTGACTAGCAGCTGGTCAGGTGTGACCAGAGCAGAGGCTAGCAAGACCAACAGTCCAGGGGGCAAATTGCCAGGATCCAGCAGGTCCTCGTTCTAGGTATCAATTCTTAAGAACCATCTCCAGTGAGTGACACCAAGGGCCAACCACTCTCTCCCATTAATTCACCAAACCTGGGAGGGTGCCTGAAAAGGGTCCCAGCATTCCTCTTCAGAAGAGAAGTGCTGTGCTGGAGAGTGAGCATGCAGATTGATTTTGTGATGCTTGCCAGGCAGAAAGCAGCATCCACTCCTCAGTAGTACTGTTGGCTGGTGGCAAACCAGGGAAGGTTCTTTCTTCCCAGTTCATGCTTCTCAGGGTCACACAACGAAGAGAGACTTGGCAGACAGATCAAGCCCTGGGTTTAGTGAGTGGGTAAACTTGAAAAACTCTCTTGAATGTCTAGCTCTCTGCTTTGCTCTTTTGGTTTTCTTCCCCCGTTAAGTAAACAAAAAACTTACTCAATCTCAACACTTTCCTAATTATATCAACATTTTCTAGAGTGTTTGCTTGAAGAGCTACTGGTTATTTCCACTGAAGAAGGGCTGCATGGCTAACTGGTTTCTTAAGTGGTGCATAAAACGATGGTTGGTTTTTTTTTTTCTAGAGAGAGCCCATACTTTGCAATACATTTTGACTTTAACAAGGAAGTTAGCATGAACCTTCTTTCCCCAAGTTACTTTTTGTTGTTTTAAGAAGCATCCTGGGTCAGGATGCTTTAAGGGTACCATGGCAAATACTACAATACTCATTTCAAAAGAGGGGTTGGACTGTCTATCAGACCTAAAATCCTTGACTGCCTCAATGAAGATTCAAGATTATCTTGGATGATCCTGGCATGACATCATTCTACATTTTACTGTTTTCTAACAGGAACTCTGAGATTCTACTCCAAGGACAGCATGCTATCCATAGCCAAGGATAAAGGAGCTCATCAAAGGGGTCGTGTCCAAATAACTGAACACAATCTCACCTCCTCAATGATGTTTTCTCTATCTTGGGAAGTGCAGCAGTATGAAAACAGTCACTGCTTGAAATTCCAAGCACAATGTGAGAGCCATTCATGTTACAGGGTTGGATTCCTCACAACCTAATCTTCAGAAGAGTTTATTTTAAAGAGAACAGAAGTTGGTTTTACGATTTTCCCCCCTCTAAACTCTGCAGCAATTTGTTAACTTTTTGTGACTTTAATCACTCTAACCATTTTCTTTAAAGCCTGTTTACCCAGCCATTAAAATTAAGACCCGATTTCCTTGCCTCACACCACGGAACACCAGTGGGTTGACTCAGCACATCTACCTTTAGGGCACTACGAATCCTCCTTGCTCTGCCCCTGGCCCTTCCCAAGGTTCCCTGCTGGGCAAAGGGACTTTCCCACCAGTAGGGGACCATTTTAATGGTACCCCCTCCCAGAACCTCATTGTTCATCTTCCCCATGCATTGCAGCTTGGAGACTTATTCATTTATTTATTTTGCAGGGATTATCATCTTTAATTGAAAACTTTTAAAAATCAATTTTTTTTAGCCTGCCTCTGGAGCATATGTTTTATTTTGCCAGCTATCCAAGTTGCTAAGACTTTCCCCCTGCTGGCTGGTGAAACAGATTTTGTTTTAGACAGCAGCTATGAATCAAGCGCACACTTGATTGTAAAGGTGTTCCCTGGTTTGTTAACCGAATCATTAGAAGACAAAGGAGCAGTTGGATCTTTCTATGTTGACAGAAAGCATTAGCTTTCTTGTAAGGGTGATTTGCCACTTCAGACCTAATGAGGCCACTTAAGCACTTATCTTTGTTAGTCAATGGGCAGGCTAGCCTTTATCCCTTTCGGGAACTGTGCAGTTAAAAGAAAACCTCCGCTCCAGCAGGAGATGTTCAGCATTCCAGAGTGAGGCAGTTGGTACTGATTACTGGACATTTTAACCCCTGCTCCTTCCCAGAAGTTTGGCTTAAGAACTCACTGGTCATTTATCATAGCAAAATAAGTTTTCTGTTTCCCTTGAAGTAGGAATTGACAGTTTTTTTTTCCATTTTGGTTTTGTTTTGCAATTGTGTGTGTGTGTGTGTGTGTGTGTGTGTGTGTGTACAGGTATGCAGAGACCAGAGAGGATTCTCAATGTGACCCTGGCTTGGATATCTCAAGGACAGGTCAACTTGTTAGCTTTGCCATAGTGAAGTGGGAACTTGTGCCTGCTTTGTTCTGATTACACAGAAGGTTGTAAATTCATGTTTCTCTGTCTATGATATAACTGAACTCTGACATTTACTTTCCCTGATTTTTAATTTGTGAGATTCATGAAAAGATAAAAATTGGGTATTGGAGTTACCCATTATAATTGTATCATTTAATCATCAATTGTTTTTCATGAATATTAGTTGTTTATGACATTGGGTACCCAAATGTTTAGTCTGCAAATTTTGGTAATTGTTGCATCTTCTTGATCACTTGCTGCCTTTACTAATGGATAGTGGTGCTCTTAATTTCTTCAGAGTAGTTTTAGTTTAAAGTCTCTTTTCTGAGATATCAGAATGGTAGTGCCAGCTTATTTTTGCTTTTCATTTACTTGATAGACTGACTTTAGTACGCTTTAGGGGAGTCCTCAATCAGTAGGTGTCTGTGCATTTTTTTAGAAACATCATAGCTAAATCTTATTTTCAATCCATCCAGCCGAGATATATTCAATGAGTTATAGATGAATTAACAATTTCATTTAAGTTACTAGCAAGAGATGCTGATTAATTTCTGTCATTTTTGTTGGTTCTTTTCTTGGTTGCTATATTGTTTGCTCTTTTCTTTTTCCTCTGTCAGTATTCAAGGGTTTGCTGATTTAAGAGTATTGAATGTGATGGAATCCTTCCTTATCTTCCTTTGTACATGTATTCTTCTCATGAATGAATGATTTCCTGTGTTCTCATGATTATGTCTTCCTCTTCCTTTAGGTATCTTGTGCACTGGAAGCTTGGTGGTTATACACTGCCTTAGTTTGTGCTTGTATTACTATGTCCTTGTTTCTTTGCCAAATTTTCAACTAGATTTTCTGATTATACTGGTATTGTTTTGCAGTTATTATTTTCAAGGATTGAAATACATTAGTCCAGGTTTTCTTAGCTTTTAAGGTTGCTGATGAGGTATCTTATTTTACTCTAACATGTTTATCTTTGAGTTAGAGACCTTACTAGCTCTTAATATAGTTATTTTCTTTGTACTTTTTGACATATAGATCTAAATAAGTCATGGATATGTCCTCTTGGTAACTGTATTTCGAATTCTAACTGTGTCTTGTGCTTTGATGTCCCATTATATCTCTAAATTTGCATGATTTTCTGCTATATTTTATGGAATCAAACTTTTATGACTTCGGGTTTTTTAACTTCTTTCTTGTAGAGTCTTTGGATTTGCCTTTTAATTTTTTTTACTTCTCTCTCTCTCTCTCTCTCTCTCTCTCTGTGTGTGTGTGTGTGTGTGTGTGTGTGCATGTGGAGATCAGAGAACAATTTGAGAGAGTCAGTTCTAGTTCTCTCCTTCCACCATGTAAGTCCTGGGGATTGAACTTTGGTGACCAAAACCTTTATCTGTTGAGCCATCTTACAAACACTTGACACTTAATTGTATCTAGAATTATGAGACATTAAATTCTACTTATTAATTTTTTGTTCATAGTTCATTATACTACTAATCCAGTGTTTTCTGTATCCTTTCCTCCTCCTTTGTCATTTCTTCTGTTTAGTCAAGGTTCCCTGTGGGTGTTTCCCATAGATTTATTGAGTTTTTACTTCTAAGATTTTTATTTATTTTTCTTTTTCATCTCGGTTTCTTTGTTAAGTATTTTTTCCCATGTTACTGACTTTTCCACCCATATTTCATTTTTTTATATTTTTGAAAAAATACTTTTTCCTCTGTGTTGCTGGCTTCCTTCTCCAGGCCTTAGATTAAATTATTTTAATTGTTCTTATGTTCTTTAAGGGTATTGATCTATTTTACTAGTAAACTTGAAGTCTTTATCCATCATTTCTACTTATTTTGGTATATTTATATTTAGTAGTTGAAGACTTATGATCTTTTTGAGGAATGATGTTGCCTTGACTTTTCATGTTTCTAGTGTTTCTATGTCATGATGTCATAATTTATACATCTACTAAGTTTGTTATCTTTTCCAGTTTCATCTGGAGAACTTTTTTATTGAGTGGCCTACTAATGGGGGCTCAATTTCCAGCACCATTCAGTGAGGAAAAAGCAACTGTTAGAACATCAACACCACCATACTATATGGATACAGAAACATAATTAGATTTTACTAACATTCACAAATACATTACCAGTAACCATGACTTTGAAAATGAGAAAATTAAAATAAAATGTGCTATGAAGTTAGAAATTTTGAGGGAGACTGAAGAGATTTCTCATCAGTTAAGAGTACTTTCTTCTTTTCTGGGGGACCTAAATTCAGTTTCTAACCCTATGTCAGGCCGCACACTAACGTTTTTACTTCAGTTTCAGGAGACTGAACTCTCCCTTTTGGCCTGTGCAGGTAGCTGCAGATACTCCCTCATACACATAAATAAAAATACATCTTAAAATAAAATATTTAGGGAAAGTGTTGAAATATGAATGCTATAAAGAAAGGTACTGGGGAAAGAAAAAATAGAAAGCAAAAACAAATTGAGGAAGAAGAAAAAGAAGATCAAAAAGGAGGAGGAGAAGAAGAAGGGTGAAAAATATTATGTGCTGAGAGAAAAAAAAGAGTATAAGCAAAAGGTTAGAAAAATTTTAAAGATAAAAAAGTAACAAATTCTTAATAATGAGAAAGTTTGAAAAAATTAAACTGACATAGAAAAGATAACTAGAAAATTAAAATATCTTTAAAAACTCCAAGTAAAAATGGCACACTCAGTAAATTTCAAATTTTACTTAAAGAATAGTGGAGAAAATAAAAACAAAACCAACTAACCAAACAAACATACAAGCAAAAAGACAAGAGAAAAAGCACAGAGATCAATCAAAGAAAAAACGTACATAGCAATGAAAGTTCAATAAACATTTAATATGGTTGTATGAAGGGGAATAAAATATAGTTTTAAGAATATAAAAGTAAAAATACACAGAAAATATCATCAGCAAGAAAAGGTGGGAAAAGATTGTGCTGGAATGACCTTTTCCTGGGTTCTTAAAAACTGGACTCTGCCTGTTTCATGTGTAGGAGGGAGGACCAGTAAACATTTGTGTGAACTTGCACTCTCTATGGTTTATGCTGGTGTTTTGCTTATATTAAGCACATGTATGATGTCCAACAGTGGGGTCTTCATTTAGCACTATTCTCTCTTTGCATACTAGAGGCCTCTGGTGGCCACACTTGGGGTTGCAGTCTGTGGGCTAGGCCGGGTCTCCCGCTCTCCCAGCCTCTTCAGTTTGTACTTCTTGGGTGGCTCCTGTTCTAGCAGAGGAAGAGAGAGGTGACTTCTCAGTTGTGTTTGGAGTGTGGGAAGCAACCATGGTACTGAGATCTGCACAGCTGTAGGGCCTGCCTTTGTACTTTCAAGACCTCTAAGTATCAATAACCCGATAGAGCGATATAGCTAGGGGTATAAAGCAGACGCACGGGGATTCAGACTTTGCAGCCTCGACAGCACTGAGCAGCAGACAGCTGGCTCCAGGAGTAAATTCATCCGTCGGTTTCAGACTCAGGGGTTTCAAAGTTCAGCGTTATTTCTGCTGGTGCGTTCTACCCCTGGCGATCAAGGAGGGGTTACTTTCCCCTTGGTACATTACTGCCTCCTGCAATCTGCACTTTATTTCCTGTTGGCATTGCCACCCTCCACAACTGCCACCAAGAGTTTTCTCTCACCTGGGATGGTGACAGATTAAACCCAGTGCCCCCAACTTCTGATTGTTTCCTGTTTTGAAGGCCCCAGGCTAGTTCAGTTTTAAATAGATTCCCTCAGCCACTTCCCTGTCAGTCACACAGACTAACAAAGTGGGATTCCTCTAAGGGACTGACCTAACCCTGGGAGGAATCACTCTTACTAAAATCTGAAATTGCTTTGGAGGCTTGTGTGAGCTGTGTGCTTGTCTTGAGAACTGTCAGTCTTTCCCCACTTGGCCACCTGTCTTACCTTTTGGAGGAATTTTCTGCATTCCTTTCCCATTGGGAAATGCTTGGCTGCAGGTGTGCTAACTGGGTTCTTTTCTGTATATTATTAGTCTTTTTTTCTTTACACCTTTCTGGTACCCTGCCACCACCTCCATGATTTTTGACACTCTTCCTCTCTTTTTCTTTTCGGAACATGCCCCCTCCATTCTGAATTCTCTTCCTTCATTGGGTGACAGCAGGTAACTTCCAGCTCACCATCTTACCTAGCAATCTCAAGCTAAAAGATTCTAAATCAGGCCGGGCGGTGGTGGCGCACGCCCAGCACTTGGGAGGCAGAGGCAGGCGAATCTCTGTGAGTTCGAGACCAGCCTGGTCTACAAGAGCTAGCTCCAGGACAAGCTCCAAAACCACAGAGAAACCCTGTCTCGAAAAACCAAACCAAAACAAAACAAAAAAATTCTAAATCAGCATATCACGAAGGTACATGAACGTCCATGTTTATTGCTACAGTGTTCACAATAGTTAGGATACGAATCAGAGTAGAACCTCATCAGTAAATGAATGGACCAAGAAAACGGGGCAAATACCCAATCTGTTTTCTTCAGCTATAAAGAAGTATAGATTTACAGCTTCTCAGGAAAGGGGATAGAACTGGCAATCATTGTGTTGTTTAGCTAGACTGGAAAAGAGAAATGGTGCATTTTTTTTCTCATGTAGAACCTGGATTTGGTGTGTGTGTGTGTGTGTGTTGAAAGCAGCAACTGGTACATGAGAGGAGAGGAAGAGATCTTAAGTGACGAGGGAGTAAAGAAGAGAGGTTAATAGAATATGTGTGCCATGAAAATATGGAGGGATTGACCAGTAAGAGGGATAGATGGAAGTGCAATGAGTATGGGGGATGAATTAGGATGAAATATAATATGTATGAAAGTATCACAGCAAAATATTATTTTGTACTGTAAATTAGAAAATTAGTAACCAAAAATAATTAAAAAATAATGTCTCAATCATTTTGTATGCCTACATTATGTTCATTGCTGAAACCATTAGGATCTGGTTCTTTCTTTTTCGCACCCTGAAGCACGCTAATGACTATCCATGCTGAATTTAACTTCTCTTTGATGTGCTGAGAGTGCATACTGAGAGGATTAAATAAACAAGACATTAAGTTAAAGCCCAAACTAGGAGCTGTGTTGTAGCTTATTGATTACCTCTAGGCATCAAGACATATTCTAAAAGTTGGGAAACCCTTCACTTTTAATATTGATAAAGGATGGGAAACACTGGGTGATGCGGGTACTGCTGTAGTGCGATCCAGGGAACTGAAGAAGAAGTGTGGGATCAAGTGAGACCAAAGAAACTGCAGACGCAGAGATGAAGCTGATCATCATACTAGTCCTCTGCCAGCAGGACCGCAAAGAGGCAAGGAAGACAGGGGCTTGGGGTCTAGAGTGACTTTTGAAAAGAACGTCTTCTAGTTCCATTCATTTCATGATGCCATTTTTTTAACAGTTGAGTAATACTCCATTGTGTAAATGTACCACATTTCCTTTATCCATTCTCCTATTGAGGGACATGAAGGTTGTTTCTAGGTTTTGGATATTATGAATAGAGCAACAATGAAATGAACAAGTGTTCTTGTGGTAGAATGGGGTGTTCTTTGGGTATATATGTCCATGAGTGCTGTACCTGGGTCTTGAGGTAGAATGATCTTCAACTTTGTGAGGAACTTCTGTGTTGATGTCCATAGTTATTGTTCTAGTTTACTCTCAGATCAGCAATGGAAGAATGTTCCACTTGCTCCACAGCCTCATCAACATGATCTGTTACTTGTTTTATTGATCTTAGCCATTCTGACAGGTGTAAGAGGAAATCTCAAAATAGTTATGATTTCCATTTCACTGATGGCTAAGAAAGTTGAATATTTCTGTATGTGTTTCTCAGCTATTTGAGATTTCTCAGTTCCTTGGGCTCCTCTATTAAAAATATGGTTAGATATGTTCTCCATTTTTAATTGGATTATTTGGCTTTTTGGTATCTAGTTTCTTGAGTTCTTTATATATTTTGGCTATTAGTCCTGTATCAAAGTGGAATTGGTAAAAAAAATCTTTTCCAGGTGTGTAGGCTGCCATTTTGTGTGATTGACAGTGTCTTTTGCCTTACAGCAGCATTTCAGTCTCATGAGATCCCATTTATTAATTGTTGATCTCAGTTCCTGCACAAATTCTTTCTTTCTTTCTTTCTTTCTTTCTTTCTTTCTTTCTTTCTTCTTTCTTTCTTTCTTTCTTTCTTTCTTTCTTTCTTTCTTTCTTTCTTTCTTTCTTTTGAGAAAGACATCTCCTGTGCCAATGAGTTTAAGGATTCCCTCACTTCCTTTTCTATCAGATTCAATGTATTTGTTTTTATGTTGAAATCTTGGACTTAAATTTTGTACAAGGTGATAAATATGGCTCTATTTGCATTATTCTACATGCCACCATCCAGTTTGATCAGCTCTGTTTGTAGAAGATGCTGTCTTTTTTTCCCCAGTGTATACTCCTGGATTTTTTTAAAATCAAAAATCAGGCGTTCATATGTATTTGGATTTATATCTGTATCTTCAGTTTAATTCCATTGATCAATTTGTTTGCTCTTATGCCAATAATATGTGGATTTTATTACCATAGCTGTATATTACAATGTGAAATCATGAATGGCAATTGATATCTCTAGTAGATTTTTTTTATTGTTCAGTATTGTTTTAGCTATCCTGGGGTATTTGTTTTTCCATATGAAGTTATGAGTTGTCATTTCAATGTTTGTAAAGAATTTTGTTGGAATTTAGATGGGGCTTGCATTGAATATGTAGTTTGATTTTGGTAGGATAGCCACTTTTACTATGCTAATCCTACTGATTCATGAGCATGAGATATTTCCATCTTCTGATATCTTCAATTTATTTTTTCAAAGAATTGACATTTTGTCATATAAGTCTTTTCTTTGCTTGCGTAGCATTACCCCAAGATACTTTATATTATTCAAATATATTGTGAAATGTGTTGTTTCCCTGATTTCTTTCTCAGACAATTTGTCATTTGCATCAGGAGGGGCTGCTGGTGTTTTTGAGTTAATCTTATATCCAGCCACTTGTTGAAAGTGTTTTTCAGCTGTAAGAATTCTCTGTTGGAATTTTTAGACTCACTTATGTATACTATCATATCATCTGACAATAATAGTGATTTCATCTTTTTCTTTTTGTATCCCCCTTCATCTCATTCAGTTGTCTTCATGCTCTAACTTAAACTTCAAATTCTATAATGAATAGATATGGGGAAGAGTGAAAAACCTTGTTTGTACTTGATTTCAGTGGAATTGCTTTGAGCTTCCTCTATTCAGCTTGATGTTGGCTATTAGCTTGCTGTAAACTGTCTTTTTATGTTTAGGTATGTTCCTTGTATCACTAATCTCTTCTGGACTTTTTATCATGAAGGGGTATGGATTTTGTCAAAGGCTATTTGAGCATCCAATGAGATGCTTGTGTCATTTTTCTTTCAGTTTATTTTCATGGTGGATTATATTTACTGATTCATATATTAAATCATTCCTGCATCTCTGGGATGAGGTCCACTTGATCCTGAGTTAGGTAACCCAGATACAGAAAGGCAAATATGGTGTGTATTCACTTATAAGTAGATATTAGCTAATAAGTAAGTGGAAAAAAGCTATAATCCATAGACCCAGAGATATTAGGTAAAGAGGAGAGGTAGGGGGCACATGGATTGCCTTGTGGAAGAGGAAATAGAATAGATTTTATGGGTGGACTAGGGGTGGATGGGAATGCAAGCAGGAGAAATTGAGGGTAGAATAGAGGGTGAGAGTGCAGGAAGGGGGCTGGAATGGGGGGCTTTGGTGGTAGTGTGGAAACCTAGTGCAGTGGAACTTTCTGGAATCTCTAAAGGTCATCCTAAGGTGAACTTCTTGAAATGCAGGATAGCATCTCAACCAGCCATCTCTCATGGTCAGGCTAGTGGTGGGACTGGGTTCCATCAATTGAGTTGTTGATAAAGGGGGTACCATGGAAGTACCCCAATCAACCCATGCTGATGCTAAGACAAAGACAAAGGGTTGCTCTCTGCAAACTGACAGTGGGAACCCATTGCTGAGAACAACACCCATACAACAAATTGACCGTGGAAATGTTGAGCTGGTGCCTACATGGAGCCTTCAACCCTATGTTCTAGTTTCTTTGGTGACCAAAACAGAAATGTGGATATCAACCCAACCACAAAGCCTTGACCTATGATATCTTCTGCTCGAATGATATTCTAGGGCAATGGGGACACAGAACCTGTGAGAGTAGCCAACTAATGTCTGATTTGACTTAAGTAAGACCTGCTCCATGAAAAGGAACCTATGCCTGACACTGCTTGGATAACCAAGAACCAGAGATTATGTAGCCCAGAGACTTCAGGTAAAACCAAGTGCTACCAGTCTGAAAAAAAAATAGTATCAATAAAATAACTTCTAATGCTATTCTGCTATACACACAGATCAGTGTCTTATCCAGTCATCATCAGAAAGGCTTCCTCTGACAGGAAGAGGCTGAGACCAACAGCTAGACATTATGGGGAGAGAGTATCTAAATAGGAAGTCTACAACAACTCCCTCCCTTCATAGCT
Organism: Chionomys nivalis; assembly: GCF_950005125.1. Taxonomy (NCBI): domain Eukaryota; kingdom Metazoa; phylum Chordata; class Mammalia; order Rodentia; family Cricetidae; genus Chionomys; species Chionomys nivalis. Next base: position 13,716,273 of record NC_080099.1, read on the forward strand.
TAGGGAACCTCACAGGAGAGAAGGTAGAAAGTATGTAAGAACCAGAGAAGATGAAGAACAGCAGGAGAACAAGGTCCTCTGATTCAACTAAGCAAGGTGCATATGAGCTCACAGAGACTGAAGCAGCAAACACAGGGCCTACATAGGTATAAACTAGGTCCTCTGCACATATATAATAACTATTAGCTTAATATTTTTATGGGACTTCTGCCTGTGAGAAGGAGTTGGTCTCTGACTCTTGTGTCTGCTCTTGGGACTCTTTTCCTACTGTTGGGTTGTCATGTCCAACTTTAATATGATAGTTTTTGCTTCATCTTATTGTATTTTGTTTTGTCGTGATTAGTTGTTTCTTAGAAGCCTCTTATTTTCTAATGACAGACAGAAAAGGAATGGATTCAGAGGGGAGGGGAAGTGGGAAGGAACTGGGAGAAATAAAGGGAGGGGAAACTATAATCATGATATATTATATGAGAAAAGAATCTAATTTCAATAAAAAGATTTTTTTTTAAAAAAGGATAAGAACTGCTATCAGTCACTCCCTTCAAAGAATTCCAGTGGAAAAGCATCTGTGGAGTTAGTTACCACCGTTGGTGCAGCCATTGTGGCTAGTTTTCCTGCCTTCGACCAAAGGACCTCCAAGTCATTAAAGGCCAGCCAACCTCAAATTTTATACCTACTTTATTTTTGAAGTCACACTCAAGTCAAAAGCACACAAAGAATTGTGACATTCCCAAGGCAGAGAATATCAGTTCTTACTCAAAGGAAATCACACTGAATCTTTGAGTCTTCAGTTTCATCAGAGGGGAGGTCCCATAATTTGAACCTGTGATGCTGAAAACTGAGTTGAAATTGAGCCTCTCTGCAGCTCAGCCATGACTTACTGACACTATCCAGGTCGGTGTGAAGGTAGCAGAGAGACTCAGTGCTGGCCTCTAATATGTGCAACTATAACCCAAGAGAATATTTTTTCCAAATAGCCTGTGCATGGTGGGGAACAGGGTCCTCCTGGGATTTGAGTCATATCTTCTCCACTCTCAAAAATGGGGACTCTCTCTCTCTCTTTCTGATGTATTTGTGCACTTTCAGTGACAAATATGGCTGCTTCAGAGGCTCTATAAGGGGTTCACAGATTCAGTTTCACCCACTGTAGCCAAGGAATGTTGGGAGTTTAGTCTTCCTCACTAACATCTCCTTGTGGCATTTATACACTTGTAGAGGTTCGTGGGAAAATATTGATAACTAATTGTCTCCAACCCATAACCCTAACTCTAATTCTACCGCAGAATGAAGTAAGGCTTATTGTTATTTGTTAGCAATCTATCTTTAACATGTCTGTAAACTATAGACTAAAGAAAAAGATCCATGACAAATTGTTGTAGGGAGTGGGTCCCTTGTTTGTCTCGGCCACCTGGCTAGTTTACCATTTTGGTGTTCCAACTAAGATTTCATTTGTAAGTGTAATATGAAGAATGGTCATAGCAGGAGAAGTGAAGGGGGAAGTTGAACACTGAATTCATCTGCTCAGGTAAACTGTTCCTTATTATTATTTTTTTTGTGTTGTTAGGGATTAGAATAGTGGTCTACCATGGTGCCACATTCCTCACCCTTAACATATTAAGTCACATTTAGTTGCTATCACTGTACTGGAAGTTAGTGGTTAAAGCTCAGTGGAAGAGACTTGTCAGAGATTTCATTTTTGCAAAATGAACCAACATTCACTTGTATACTCAGGCCAAGAAGCATAGTAGCATTCCTGAATTGAGTCTTTATCAAACCTCCCTGTATATCCAATCACCAGATCAGTATGGATCTCCCTCTGCAGTACTCCTAGCCCCAAGCCTCACTCTGATTCACCATGACTCCCACTCCAGGTCCAGCCATCATTTCTACACTTCTCCTTACCTATATCTTCTTCTACATAGAGTAGCAAGAGCATTATTTAGTAACGACACAAAGGAGGTCAGGGCATGGTATCTTGTTAGCTCTTCTATGTCTTTACATGACTTCAGTGAGGTATGTGAGCATGCTCATGCTTGTGAGCTCATGCCTGCACTCATGTGTGTATGAGCTTGAGTGTCATTCCTCTGACACCATTTTTTTTTTAAATTAGGGTCTCTTACTGACTTGGAACTAAGCAAGTATAGCCTGCTAATCCCAGTGTCCAGGGATCTGCTGTCTCCACCTCTGCAGTGCTGTGATCATACTACACATCCCCATGCCTTTTTAATATAAGTTTTGGGGATTGAATTTAGATCTTTGTGCTTGCAAAGTGAGGACTTTGCTGGCTCTCTCCCCAGTCCTCCCTGATTTCTTCATAATCTCCTTTATCTTTTTACACTCTGTGGTCTGTGTCTACATCTCAGTTGAACATTAGCCTAGAGCTGGCAAGAACTGTTTAGATGAATTGGAATGGATACATGAGTGAACTGTCAGTTCTGCCCATCTTTCTGGTTCTGATTCTGCCCGGATGATGACGTCTTTTTGTCCAATTTCCTTCGGTCTATTCCCCTACATCTTCCTCTGAAAAGGGAGGAAATTTCAGCTCTTGAGATTTGTTTTGTTTTTAAAGGCAGACCTCTTGCTTCTTTTCTTCTCGTGCTGTTTAGTAGCTCCTTGTTTTGTTTCTGCATCAAGCCAGCCTGTTGCCAGGCAGGACGGGAAGCTGTGCTCTGCAGGTGCTGATGACTGCAGCACCGTATCCTTACAAAGATGAACCAGCTCAGACAGCCCCGGGGCAAACAAACATACAGGCAGCCAAGCTCTCTTCTGGGTCTGCATCTTTTCCACACACTTCCTCCCACCTCTGTTCACCTTCTTCCTACCAGGAGCCTACGGGGATCCTGATGCTGAGCACACGCTTTCTCTAAGAGAATGGATGGTCCTGATGTTGTGCACACTCCGAGAGAATGGATTACTCATTCGTAAGTGCTTGTTTCTCCTTCAAGCATCTTTGTATGGATTTGCAAGAAAAGCAGTGTAAATGTTAAAATACCTAGAAGTCTGCCCTGTACTCTTGTAAGGATATGTAAAAATGGACTGGCATCTATGACTTTCTGAGTCTCTTTTCTTTCATCTGAAACACCTGAACACTAAGACTCACCTTGTCGCAATGACTGTTAAATGAAGTGAGACATACCACAATGCAGAGTGTAGCAGCCTAGTTTTTTTTTTTTTAAATTATTACACATGTACTTACCACAATGCAGATTGTAGTAGCCCAGTTTTTTTAAATGGGATTTTTGTACATGGGGTTGGGTATGTAGCTCAGCAGGCTTGGGTTTGATCTCTAGAAGAGAAAAAGCAAAAGCAAAAAAACCCAAAAAACAAAACAACAACAACAACAACAACAAAACAGACAAATGAAACCTCCCAAACCAACCAACCAACCAATCAATCAAACAGAAAAACGCACACCCAAACCAAACAACAGCAGCAAACCAAACCAGAAGGAGGTAGATGAACAATGTTATTTTGATGTGCTTTGCCTTTTAAGCATCCTTTAAGTTCATCCAGTAATCATTTCTGTTTACATGAGTAGCTGTTTTTGTTATAAGCATGGGATTGGGAACTGCTGAACACGGAGTAGAAAGAACTATTCTAAACATCAATACATTCATCTACCTGGATTCATTTCAACAGAGCCTGAAGCTTGAGCCCTCTCGGCAGCCTGATCCTTCCTGGCAGGCTGGAGAAGCTGCGCAGCCTGACTGGGGCTTTCTTCTCTGACTGTCAATTGGGCTCTGTCCAGGGTGGGGCGAGCTGCAGGAGCATGCCTGAACTGCCTGTTCCTAGGCTCGAATCCCAGCCCCTCATCATCGCTCCCTCTCCTCCCTCCTGGCAGTGGGGTGAGGATGAGGCAGGGCTGTCAGCCCACTCATCTTGGATGACACTGTCTGTCAGGCAAGTGAGACGTGGGGCAGAATGAGTTCCTGCTGGCTCTTCTTAATTGCGCTCGGTTCTTCACCTTTCACCGTGTAGGAATCCAGAGGAGGGGTGGAAGAGAGTTCTGCCTAGAGACAGGTGGAGTCTTGTCGGTATCTTTAGTGATGATGGAGTTTGTCAGCAGAAAAAGACGAGCTGAAAGCCCAGGAATCAGCAGCTTCCTGGCTGTGGGCAGATAAAGCAGTTTCATTTCCCAGGGAAAACTCCTTTTAGAGAGCATGCAACCCGGCTTAGGGGCAGGGTGCTCTGAGCTGCCCAATTCAGACTGTGGGCTAGGAAGTCCCTGAGTGCACTTCAGGCAGGGAGGCTGGCTTCTTGGCCAGGATGAGGAGTGTAGCTATCAGTCAAAAAGAAGAGGCAAAACGGGCACAAGTTGTGTTTTTGTTTTGTTTTGTTTTGTTTTGTCATGAGACAGAGTTTCTCTGTGTAGCCTTGACTGCTTTGTAACTCACTCTGGCCTCAAACTTGGAGATCAGCCTGCCTCTATTTCCTGAATGCTGGATATAACAGTGTACACCCTACTCTTGGCTGCCTCATGACCTGTGCATATGCTGTCCTAGGAACATTTTAGCTCTCACGCCTGCATGGAGGCCTCATCTCTTCCTTCCAGTCTTGTCCTCAGGGTATGTTCCCAGTGAGGCCTGAGTAGACTTCTCCTTTCTGTGAAACAGCCCCTCCCACTTCCTATAGCCTGCAGTGTCTCCAAATGTCCCCTTAGTTTGCCCCACATGCCTACGAGGTTTTAAGTCAATATTTGACAAATAAAAGAATAATCTCCCAAGAAATTTCACCACCAATCCAGGCACCCACTTTGCAGTCAGTTTCTAGAATATAAAATAGCTGTTTGAATTAACTATATTCACAAGACACTGGCGACAGCTCTCATTTGGCCAAAGGAAGGAAACTAAGATGGATCTGGTTGGTGAGTCCATCCTCTGCTGCAAGTGGATGCTGTTCATCTGCAGGTGTTTCAGGGGCACATCTGCCTAGATAAGGGTGAGCTGTTTGCAAGCGTCACACTGGTCCTTTTCTTTTTATTTGAGCCCTTTGCAGGAAAAGTCACCAAGTGCATAATTGGGGGGGGGGCAGTCAATGTTCACTTATTTCACTTATTTTTGCAAGAAGTATAGCAAGCTCTGGCAGAGTGGAAGCTTTCTGATTTAACCATTAATGGACGTAAGAGGCAAATGTAGGATATTAACTGCCAAGTCTGAATGTCGTACTGCCCCGCACCGTGCCCCCGTGTCTGCGCTCGGTGAGCTATTACCCAGTTTGTGAGCTTCGGACAAGGGGCTGGAGGTTAAAATACACAGACACACACAGACATAGAGACAGCGACAAGGGTCATCCTTGAATTCCCCAAGAATGCCCCCTTATTGTGTTCAGGGGCAGATTATATAGAGATAGCCAAACCCACCAGAAACCACTCTCCTGCCATCAGGAACTCCTGAAGGTCTCGTGCTCAGAGCAGCTGTAGGCACTCAGATCAGGGGATTACAAGAAATTCAGGATCTGGGGTCTCACTGCTCCCAACATCGTACCAGGCTGAGGGAGTTTCCAGGTGATGGTTTCCGGTGGATGGATTTTCCGGGGGATGGTTCCAGTTTGATGAAGAAGAGCTATGAACTATGCACAGTCAGCTCCACCTTGGGAGGATTAGCAAACTGTGATTGGCTCAACCCGCAGCTGGACTGGCATCTGGCAGTTTCAATTGTATACTCACAGAATATGTATGGATCACTAGCATGCCAGACATTCTCCAGGGACTGTGGCATCGCACGGATGAGCATCCCTGTCCTTACAGAACAGATGTTGCAGTTGGGGGAGAAACAGGATCAAAACAAGCAGAAGGAACAGCCTATGGAGGTACCAGGGACCTTTGACAAAAACTAAGGAGACTGATGTGTCTGGGCTTCCAGGAAAGCAGGAACTGAGCAAGGAAGGGTAGGATGCAGACAATGAGCCCACGTCTGAGGAAGCTGTGTGTTTTAACGTTGTGTAAATATGAAGTCAATTCTAGGTTTCACTGAGGGGTGACGTCTCACCCAGTTTTAAAGGACTCGTGGATTGACTTGCCAGGTGCCTTTGCTAGGTTACCCAGAACACCTGATCGAAAGGACAGATTGAAAGCACTGTCATTCCTAAGTGTGGCTGGACTCAAATCTACATGCTCCTGGTACCCACTGTTCATGCAGACAAAACCCAAGCAAGGAATTTTAAGTGACTATGATTATTCATCTCACCTTTTCTTATTTCTCCCATTGAAGGAAACAAGAAGAGTCAGGGAAGTGGTTCAGAGAAGCCAGCTTGTAACATGCATGCCAATCCTTCTCTGGTGTGTTCCTGGTCATAGTCAAACTCACCAGAGAGAATCTTATGCTTGGATTGCCTGAATCCTTGTTCTCAGCTAAGCTTTTGATGCTGAGGTAATTATTCATTTCATGGCCTGTGGGCAAGGATTTCTATGAAACCCAAGGTGATTTGTTTGACAAAGGGTTCCTGTTATGATTTAATTTTTTTTCTTTAAAAAAAAAAAACAGTCTCAGAGATTTGGATTCAAAATACCGACTTTCAGGGTTTGGGTTTATGATGGAGACAAGAGTCATATCCTGGACCAGATCTTCTCAACACATAGGACGGGGTAGGATAGCTTGTCTTAGTGTGCTTGGGGAGGCAAAGGGATTACAGTGAGGCTATAGAAGAAATGTCTAATGGAACTAGAGCTGACTCATCTGGCACCCAGCCTCAATCTGCGCCCCCATCAGATCAACATGACCCCAAGGTTCTCTGGGCAGATGTTGTTCAAGCTTTGCCTAGAGGAGAAATAGATGCACAACCTAGGAAAGGCTCTCCTGCTCACAGGAATAAATTCTACCTCTAGTGAATACAACACCACAACAGGAAGTCCCATTGCCTACCACTTGTCCAGGTGTGGGCCAGTTCCCAGACAGAGACCCTCTGGAATGAAGAGAAAAAGGAGTTCCTAGGAAGTCCTGTTGCACACCCAGAACTGTGTACTGTCCATTTCCTCACGACCATGTCTACAGGCACTGTGGCTGTTTATAGGATGACCACATACGAAGGAAGTAGGTGTGCCGAGGCTCTTAGGAATGCCACCGTCATCCACTGAACAGGTATTCATGAGGATTTGAATCATGGTGGGATGCAGTGGTCAGGAAACCTGTCTTGTAGTTATTTCTCCAGTTCCAGAAGCTGAAGTTAGAAAAGGACTAACTTTAATTAATGTGGATCAGTCTCACCTTCCATCAAACTCTGTTAGCCTAGCTTCTCTCAGGTTGCAAGATGTCCAGTTTGCCTGTGGGTCAGGACGCTTCCTTCATACTGACAGACTCTCAGATCCCTCTGTCTTGGGCTGTGTGAGGACAGTCACCCACCCTGGTTATCAGGCTATCTACCTATAAGGCATGTGGTCAAATAGTATGTATGGAAGCAGGCAGCAGTGGGGAAGGGAAAATAGATACCCATTCTGTCATTGCCACAACGTATCGCTGGGCAAGCCACTTTCTATCTGAGCCTCAAGTTTCTCACCTTTAAGAGGCAAGTTAGGCAAGCAATGAACCATAATGGAATCTCTCAAAGGTCTTAAAAATATGGATGGACCGTCCTTGTGTTGTAGATTTTGACTTAACTGGTCTGGAGCTGGGACGTGTTCCTGTGTATTTAATGTCTTCTCTGATGGTTCAAATGTGCCTTGGGGGATATGCCATTCTGGTTGAAATCATCCCCAAGGTCCATTTCAGCTTCAATAGGTAGAGTCTCTATGATATTCCCCCCCCCCCCCCCCCCGAGTGAGAGAAATAGAGCTGGGTGCATTTGATGTCAAAGTTCTGAAGGGTTTTCTGAGGAGAAAAATGGAAAGATTCTATTTCCCAAATTAAAATCTGTAATATATGTCATATATGAAAGAAATTTGACTAGTGAAACCACAGAGAAGTTGTGTCAGTGAACGTCAGTGTCCCCAAAATCCCTATGCTTACATCTAATGTGATGGTGTTAGGAGCTGGGATTTTGGGGGGACATGATTAAGTCATGAGGCTCCACTTTCATGAATGGGACTTTTTGTCTTTTCAGAATCTTGAGTTAGCCCCATTGCTCTTTGCTCTGCTAACCTGGGCAGACTATGGTAAATTTGAAAGTTGTTTTTAGCGTTATGAAGAACTCTGAGAACTGGTTATGGTGTGTGCTTACATACTAGACACTGCCCTTCAGTTCACCCCACACCCTACCATACCCTGTCAACTGCGGTTTAACCCTCCCCAGTGTCAGTTACTCAACTTCAATGGTAGTCTAAAGCTATTAAACGGAAAGTTCCAGCAATGAGGTAAATTAAGTTAGATACACGCTATACTTAGTAATGAAACGAAATCTTACACCATTATTGCCATCCTAGAAGTACTAAGAGCCATTCCTTTGTCAGAATATTCATGCGAAAAGCACTTCTGCCCCCATCGGTTACTTCATAGCTGCCTTGGTTATCAGATGGGGTATTGGGACTCAAAAATATCAATACCACCATCGCTGTGCAGTAGATTGTGATAATTTTTGAATGTCATAATGATTTTTTTTGTCAATCTCTTGTTATAGCATGTACATCTATCTCCTACTTTAAAGTTAAACTTGACTGTAGGTAAGTGTGGAAAGACACAGTATACAGAAAGTCCAGTCCTAGACACAGTCTCCAGCATCCACTAAGAGTCTTGGGACAGAGCACTCAGGAGATGAATGATTCTGGATTCAGAAACAGTCTCATTCTGTTTCCTGGTGGATGTTCTCTCATCTGTCTTCTTCCTGCTTCCATCCTTAGGCATCATTTCTGCCTTCATCCTGTGGTTTGTGACTGTTCTTCTTACAGGCATGGGGAAACTCATTCTGGTTTCTGAGCCTTAGTTAACCACAAACTAACTTTGTGACCTTTTTTTCCTGGGCATGCTTGTCTCATCTTCTCTTCTAAATATGTAACTCCAGGGTATTTTCAAGATGAAACGTTACTGTGATTTTTAAAAATTGGTAGCTAATACAACCAGAGAGTCCCTGATAAGAGAGACCTTGTGATGTGATAAGCCTGCTCAGACACTGTTATAATGGTGGCTGTTTCATGTTTATTTATTGTTTATTTATTTATTTTTCACCTGACTGTAATGAGCCCAATTTGAAGCACTTTGAACAAGGGCTGCTAGGTGGCGCTGTTTCCTCAGATTTCCTGGGAATCAGTTTCAGCAGATGGCTGTTGGAGAATTAACAATTAATGTCGGCTGTATCCGCCAAAGCCTGCAGAAAATATGTTATCCTCCAGAAACTACAGAGGGCCGAGATTGCTCAATGATGTCTGCCTGCCAGTTGAGTCCTCTGCTGGCCAAAAATGTAATCATACATGGACCAGCCTGTCCCCCAAACTGGTTTCCCAAACAGGGACATTAATAACCAGGGTAAATAAGGAAGATTATAATAAGTGAGTTTTATGCTTGTTTTCATAGCCTTATTAAATTTTCCCCTGAAAAGTTTTCTGCACATAAAAGTGAAAAACTAGCCATTCCCAGACGAGAGGGTGACTATGAGGTGAAACCAGTTCTGGTGTGAGATCACTGGCTACAAGCTAAGGCGAGAAGCCACAGCTGAGGCAGGGATTTCTGCTCCACATTCACGTGGTTGCTTGTGAGGCAGGACGTGCGCAGGTGCAAGGGTCAGGGCAGTAATGATTTCTTGACATTTCCTAACCTTTTACTTTCTGATTAGGCTATGAATCAGAAACTTGAACACCACAAATGCCACTCTCTCATCAGAAGACAAAGATGCCCTTTGTCACCCAAAAGGAGAGTGAGGAAAGTCAGGAATAGACCAGTCAAAGAGGTTGCTATGATTTGAATATGAAAATGAAATATCCGAAAACAGGTCATGTGTTGTCTTTTGGGAGATTCTGGAAGCTTAGAAATTCTAGCAGAAGCAAGTCCCAAGGTATGTAACTTTGAAGGCCATTCCTAGTGCCCAGTTCCCTGACCCCCTCTGTTTCTTGTCTCCCAAGGAGCAAAGCAACTGATTCACTGCAGGGTTCCACCACCGGATAGTAAAGCTCAAACCCATAAGGCTAATTAGCTATGGATGGAGCCTCTGAACCTACGAGTTAAATGAATTCTTCCTCCTTTAAGTTACTTTTTTTTTTTTTATCAGGGATTTGGTCTCAGGGACACAGAAATTATACGAGGCCCACTTTCTTCAATGTTTGCCAGTTTTATCATCAATTTCTTATATCCAGAAGGAGTACTGAGCGAGTTAAAAGCTATCTAATGATGCCAGGGTCTGGCGGGAACCAGAGCACCATCAGGTTATAAGATTCTGCTTCCTCTGTACCCTTCTGACTTATTTTAATTGGAGGTATGTTTATGTTGGGGGCAGTGAGTGGCGTTTTGGCTGGGTTGATTAGCAAAGCCACAGGGCTCCCTTGTAGACCTTAGTCGTGTTCCCAAATAGGAAACCTGCTCCTTCCAGGCTTCCTCAAGCTCCTGTTTGACTCCCCAACTTCTTTCTTGCCTGGAATCAGAAGCCTGTTACAATTCAATCATTAACTGCTCCCCTTCCCTTTGTTGTGCCACCAGTAGGTCATTTTTGCAGGCAGGGGAGACTGATGCAATGAGACCCATACATGTCCCCCATCTTCTCCTTCTGCATAAAGTGTACCTCCTGGGAATTCATGGTGTGCATTGTTTAGATTTAGAAAAAGTGTCCCAGTGCTCACTTCTCTGGTAGCACCTAACACACACACACACACACACACACACACACACACACACACACACACACACACACACACACACACTTTTGCAACAGCTCAGATGCCAGTGAAGCAGGGTGTTTGGGGGCTGACTGCCCTGTTTGAGAACAGAACATCTCCCCTTCTGGCACAGAGGGGCAAGTCCCCTTGACAGAAGCCACCAATTATTATTTTTGTTTTCTCCTCCAGTCCCAGAAGCAGCTGGAAAGGACACCGCACACCATGACTTCCCAGAGTGTCCGGCTGGCTCCCTAAGGCTTCCAGGCATTTGCCCATCTGGAGAGTCCTCTAGAGCAGGGGGCCTAATTAGGCGTCATCTGGCCACCTGAGAAGGCTCTGTGGGCCTCCCCTCCTTCCCTGTCTTCCAGGCAGGACTCTGCTCTGCCAGCTGTGGATCTCTGGAGTTGGTTTGGCTTAGCAGCTGCCCTGGTTAATTATAGGATCGCAAGGTCCCCAGGTGGCCGCCTCAGACTGGAGGGGAGGTGGGAAGAGAGTAGGATTGCTGAGGGACATAAAGGAATGGGGGCAGGGTACGACATGAGAGGTAGTAGAAGCCGAGGCCCAGGGAAATCTGCAGGAACTGTGTGCAATTCCAATCTCAAGAGTGCGAGAATGAGGAACATAGCAGGAACACGGATTTCCCGAAGGATTACCCATGCGCTATGCCATTCTGCCACCACCTTCCCATCACCAAATCGCATTCTAAAGTCTTGTCTCTTTCCCCCCTTAGCACCATCACTCAGTCTTCCTCCAGGAACTGACCAACTATTTTTTGTTAGAAGAGGCTGTGTGTGTGTGTGTGTGTGTGTGTGTGTATACATGTGCACTGGGAGAGCACAAGGAATTTGGGGGAAAGATTGTTATTTGATGTGTCTGTGATTATAGGTTTTAAGAATGCATGTGTTGTACTATGTCCATGCCTCTTGGTTTTCCTACAGTAGGGCCTGTGACCATAGAGTTGTGTACTTGCCCATAAGCAAACCCGATAGGCTCACAACTCCCAGGGTGTTTTCTGATTTTTTTTCTGTTTGTCTTCTTGGCAATTACTCCACAGACTAAGACAAATTAAGGGGAACTAGATAAGAAAGTAAAACCATCCCCAGGAAGCTATGTTAGCAAAAGAAACATCCTCCATCTTGCTGAAACCCCGAGTCTGTATGAACCTCTCTTGCCAAAGGACTGAAGCCTGTGAATCCATAGTCTCCTCTTAAGTAATATGGGATATCATTTGATGCTTTGAGATAAGGAGGGTGAGAGGACCAGGTCAAAATGAACTCAGTATAGTTTCTACCTTGTTTAATCTATGTGTGTTACCTTGGATAAGCCTTTTTGTTTCCTCTGTGTTTCAAGGTTCCCACATTGACATGAAAAATATAAAATTAAGTCCCGTTTAGCGGGGCAGAATTAGCATTCTCTGATTAATATTCAAGGTTGAAGTATTTTGTTTTTACAAATTGTGAAACTCTGCCCAGCACAGAATTTATTTTCCCCATTCCATAACTGTTATAACTGTTATAGCGTAATTGAGGGTTGTTTCATATGAGAGAGGAAACGGGTTGGAGAACAGCTGCTTTGATATATTTTATATGCCTACAGCAGAAGGGCAGGCACTGTGCAGATGTGCATGAGTTGTTAGTTATGACAATAATTGGAAGGGTGGTGGGATTTCTGGGGTGGTGGGAAGACAATCTCATCAATATTTTCAAGCCTTCTCTGGTTCCCTCATAACTGCTCATCCCTTGTTCCTCCGTGGCTGAGATGGGAAGCTTCAGCCTGGCAGGAAGGGTTCAGAGGTCTGGATCTGTCAAGTGAGACTCAGGTGGGAAGAGTGACTCACCTCAAACACCAGGTCCTCACATTCTGTTAGATTAAGATTTAGTCTTTGCTGTTGTTGTTGCCTCCCAAGGTCCTCTGGGTATAATTCCAGGTGTATGGAAAGATCTGGAAGAAGCAGTGGGGGGACGATTGAGGACACTTTCTTGTAAGGGGAGTCAGTGTCCAGCTGGATGCCAAAAGGCAGTAAGGTGAATGGATCCAATGTTTTAAATTACTTTAGGGCCAAGACAGATTTTAGAAGGATAACTGTTATGTTCTCTGAAGGTCAATGAACATCATGGCTTTGTCTTCCAGATTCTAATGAAAATGGCCAAATTTATAACTGAAGTCCATAGACTTTTCAGGGGGGCCTTGGTTTCTGAGAATTGATTTGGCCTGATTATCAGTCTGCTGTCACAGTACTATACTCCAGCATCTCTGAGGGATGGAAACCCATCTTCTGCTTAACTACCCTTAAGCAAAAGGAGGACAGCATAACGCCTTGTAGGCAATTCAAGTCTTATCGCGCCATTCCTTATTTTGAGTTGAAACCTCCTTCCTTGAAACACATGTTCACTAGGATGTGCAGGATAAATATAATCTCTTTTCAGACAAAAGGCCTTCAGGTCGGTGAAGCTGATCACCGCCCAATCTTTTTCCTAGTTGTAAAATTCAAAGATGTCATGGTATTGAACTCTTCAGGGTATACTCTGGCTCTTTAGCTTTTGGACCTTTAAGGGAAGATGGAAACAGTCTCAATATTCCAATAGGGGGAAATTAATATGGAGATTTTAAAATATAGATTATAGATTCAACAGGGGTGTGTGGAAGAGCTAAACATTAGGTAACTAGGAACTGGTAACTTCCAGAAAAAGCTGTCATCCCTGGACATGGAGAATGAATAGGAGAACATGTGCCAGAGCCCAGAACAACAAGTTGGGTGGTCACCCATGGCAGAGCAGATGCTATGTCAGAGGCACCTTGAGCAAGGCAACAGTACTCCTGTCAAGAGACAAGCTGCAGGTGCTGGGATATCTGAAAAGTCACTGCCTGATTGACACTGGAGCTACCCAGGCTGCTCATGCACACACAAGCCGTATCTTAGCAAGTGAACTCAAGAATTGTCCAAATGAAGATGTTGATAACACCCTAAAAACACTGGATATGAGAGGCACCTAAGACTGGAGAGAAGCAGAGAGAATGGAATCAGGAAGAAAGTTGCTTCTCCATTCCTCCCTTGTTACAGTCCAAGGCTGTCCCTTGGCAGGTCTTACTGGAAGCCATCTGGTAAGAGATCCGGGCAATGTGGGGTTTCAGGGTCCCAGGTTTTCTTATAGAACAGATGATAGAAAAGAGAGAATGGAGCTTGGGGAAAATACTCTTACACGTTTCTAAAATGTAAAACTAAGAATTGAAGGCAAAAAATTGAGATAGGATGAGAGTTAAGCACAGCAATTTCTTCCCAGGCTTTGACAATAGAGTGTTATGAATAGTCAATATATACATAACCTTGTTGAGTTTGCAGCCAACTTTATTTCCTAGGAATTCTTACCATTTATTCTGATGTTGACACACCTAGGTTTTTCTTTTCTGGAGAAACTGCTTTTTTCTTTCATGTACCCATGTGACTGTTGCCCAGTTGTGGGACCCCAGCAACCCTGATCACAAGGAGTGTACATGAGACAATAGACAATAGAGCAGAAACACTTAGGGACAGAGGGCTGGGGGACTGCAGCCATCACAGCCATTCTGTGCAGAGGCAGGCTGTGAGTTCTCTAAATACATCCTAGGAGAATGGAAGAAATCCTTCTTGTGTAATCATCTTTTCTGTAACCATATGCTCTGCTCCATTTTCTTCTAATGAAGTCCTCTCCTGCTTGTGTTAGCTGGAGTCTATTTTTGTTGCTTATCAGTGAAGAGTCTGGAATGACGAGCAGTTTTCACGTGTGTTTTCTGCATTCATGAGGCACCACCTGCTTGGTGGATATCTATCTAATATAAACCTGAAAGCCAGAAGCACATTCTCCATCTTTCCATTCTCACAAACAGAAAGCAAAATGAATTATTGTCAACCTAGGAAGTAAACTTGTGGTCATGAGCTGACCTGTACTGCTCTGGAGTTATAGACTTGTGAATACATGGAAATCACACTGGGAAAGGAGACTTTGATGCAGTTATAATGATGTGGGTTCTTTGTTTTGCTTTTAACAAAAATAATTCAATATTCCCCCAAAACAACTAGGTACCTAAATTTTCATTTCCTGGTAATGTGAACAGTGAATATCTTGGAGTCTTTCCCCATCACTGGATTTCAACTTATTGCACTTCTGAAATTCACTCAGGAATAGGATTATGATCGGAAATGTAGTTTATGTGTAGTTATGTCAATTGCTGTTTTAAAGATTTATTTAAAATTAATTTTTTTTCAAGGCTTCCAAATTGTCTTCAAAAGAGTTGCATCAAAGATGTCACATGCCTGGTGTCTACACAGTTATATAAGCCAGGAAAGCATGCCCAGTATACAGGGTTACTCTCCAGAGCAAGATCCTGGGGCTACAGAGCTGCAACATTGTCTGCACATTAAATGGCATTTATGTAATGTGTCTCTGGCCATTGAAGTATTTAGCAAACCTCTTCAGTGCAAAAGACATCCAATTTATGTGTATCTACATTGTACTTTGAAAGAGTTTGACAATGGACTCTTGCAATCTGGGCCCAAGAGACAATGTTGACTTCCCATTACACCTTCTCAATGAGAAACCAGCCTGGTTCAGGAAAGCTCATTTAATAAGAACCATGTTGGCAAGAATAATTATATTTAATAATAGTCTTTTAATTACTATGCCATATTTATGTTTTAAATTTCTCCAGGCATTGATATTGTGTAATGTTTGAAATAGTCTCATTTAGGGTATGGATGTCAAGGTACATTTTTATGCATGTATGATAACTTCACAGCAGAACGCACTTTTTATAGTTAATGAATCCAAAACGCCTACGTATTCCATGTTTCTTAAACCCCAAAGATTTTTCTGCCTCTCTTGATCTCTCAGACCCCTCGTAACCATTTAGCCCTCTGGGTGGCTGCTCCACATCCCCACCTTTCTTTGAGATGTCTGATCTGGGTCTGTGTGGTTGTGGTCTTGAACTCATTTAGAAGCCTGGTGGCTTCTCATTGTCTTCTTCCCTATGTCGAGTTTCAGTTTCCTACTAACCATATTTGTTCTATCCTTTCCAGCCCGAGGACCACTTTCTAGAATAGAGAAAACAATACAGAGGTTGAAGCGTCCTGTTTTTCTCTGTTAGTTTTTTAATATGGCCCTGTTCTGCCCCTAGCAGTGGACCTTCTGTTCCTCATTCTTCTCCCTGCTCTGAGCTCAGTGTGCAGATCCCTTCCAGCCCTCACACTCTCACTTTAAGCCTCAGTGGGGTTTGGGCTCCGTTGTTTCTAGTACTCTTATAGCTGCTTTGTATTTCCTGGTTATATGTGACTCCTTCAATTATCCCAGTCATTTCTTCTAAAAGCCTTAGATTAAAAAACTCCTCATAGATTTTAAGGTGGTTCCCTTTTTCTTCTTCTTCTCCAATGTTGTTGTTATTGAGACATAACTCTTTTCTATGAAACGTCTTCTTTTAGCCATTTTTATCTCTTATAGTTCTAATCTTGAATCACAACTACTTTTCCCTAGACTTTTAGACACCACATTTTCCTAAGCCCTAAGAGGTTATCTAACTCTGACCAATGTTCCATTCCTGGACTGTTGGGAACTCCAGAACAAGGACGTCCTCTGTGTTCTCCATGATTACCAAGTAGATTGTGTCAGGAACAAGGCCAAGTCACGGTGAAAGGGAAGTGGCCTCTGGGTTGAGCACTTCTGGGTGGAGATCTCTATCTGCTTTCTGATGACTTCAGTGTTCAAGACTTGGGGGATTTTCAGCAAACAGGGTCAACTGTACTACATCTAAGGGATAAAACTATGAGGAATATAAAAATACTTTGAACTTGATGCATGCTAGTTTCTGCTGTGAGTGTATAAACAATGCTTTTGATCTTTTGAGAAGTGTTCTCACTTCCATTCTTTAAGAGATAACTTAAGTTTGTATTACAGTGTGAATCTGTTAAAGTTATAGTCAGCCATGTTTATACTCAGTATGAACATATTGGTGGAAAATAGCATACTGATTGGACACACATGTTATGAAGTTAAACTGTATGAATCAGAGTCCCATGGTACACATATTTGATTTGTAATGTGGGGTAAATAACTGGAGTTATTTGTGTTTCCACTTCTGTTGTAGGGAGCTGCAGGCAGCATTCCCTCCCGGCTCCTGGCCGCCTGGCTAGCTTATGCCCCGAAATAACGACACACAAACTGTATTCTTTTAAACACTGCTTGGCCCATTATATCTAGCCTCTTCTTGGCTAATTCTCATGTATTAATTTAGCCCATTTCTAATAATCTGTGTAGCACCCCAAGGTGCGCTTACCGGGAAGATTCTAGCCTACGTCCATCCTGGGTTGGAGCTTCATCGCATCTGCCCCTAAGAGGAGCTGCCCTGCATCTGAGCTCACTTCCTCTTCCTCCCAGCATTCTGTTCTGTTTACTCCACCCACCTATGGGCTGACCAATCAAATGGGCCAAGGCAGTTTGTTTATTGACCAATGACCTTCCTCCATCACACTTCTGTCACATAAAACAGTGCTAACTCATGAGGTTGTTATGATTATTTAAGCTCACATCAATGGCACTCGGTAATGGACAGCCCTTCTAGCTTCCATGCTGAGGATGGCTCCATGTTGCCACAGTCAGCATGGCTCCAGGGATGGCCCTGATGGCGGCAGCGAGGGAATGAAGAAACGACAACTAGACAGACACACAGAAAAGTTGGGATCAGGAAGAGTATAAACTCAAAGAAACCTCAATACCCCAGGACTTCCTCTGCTTCTCAAGTTGTATGAACTTAGAGCTGAGATTTCAGAAGTGCCCTTGTTGCCTTGTAAGCTGAGCATCTGAAAGAGCACCAAGAGACCATTAGGGATAAACAAGGCTATAGAAAAGGAACACAGAACGCCTCCAAAAATTGCTGACAGAAAATCTTAGCTCCACTGGGAGACATTAACTTTGTTGTAGGAGGGGTTTAAAGAGACAGCACTGTGAGATAGTCTATTACAGGAAAGGCTGCATGCTTGCCCACAATTTGGGATGCTTCTTGCCGAATCATTATTGTCTGAGATAACCACTCAGATCCATGTTTTCATACAGAACGCGTCATAGGCAACATTCCCAAGCTGGGGTGTCAGTACTTATATGAGAAGGCATTTATGAGGCATCTGTGTATGCCCTTGTCCTCCTGTTTTCAGTTAATCAGTCCAGCTTTTTAAGTACCAGTCCTCAAAGGCTGCATTATAGGATCAAGCTCGGGCAGAGTTAGAAAGAGGAGAAGCCCTTACAATAGTGCCAGTGCCGTTTAGGATTACTTCCTGGACACCAGAGGGATAGAGTGGCTTGGGGATTAGAATAAATACATTTCCAAATGTGAGAACTCCATCTGCACCAGAGGGAAATGCAGATGCACGGTCTCTGCTCTTTCAGGGTCCTAGCCATTCAGGTAGTTTGTTAAAATATGATGCCATTGATTGTATGGGAAGTGGAGAGGGACCAGTAAGGGGGGGGAGGGGACAAAAGGGGGTAACATGGGTGAATGTGAGCAACTGTATAAAAATGATTAAGGGACATCATAATATATATAAAACGTTATACTGAATCACCCTACACACACACACACACACACACCACACACACACACATTTGTCCCTGTGTTAAAGATCCTGCAAGGCTGTTTGACTGATTATAAATTCTGTGATTATAGCAATCTATATAGAGACAAATTATTTTGTCCATCTTTATCCCTTTTAATATTCATTTACTATTTCCCTCAATGTTGGACCTGATATTTTTATGACTCTCAGATGAAATACTCTTTGGAATTTGTCAATAGACCCCTAGAGTCTACGAAACACAGGCTAAGACTGTCACCAGATAACATCCGATGGCTAGAGCAGGGACTTCCCTACATTATTGTAACTCACTTGTGTTTCTGCCAGTAGAGGGGCCTTGATTTGTGACTTTCTTTGTTCTTTAAAAACTTCATTAAGTGTTTACCACATTAGAACATGGTATTTGTGGCAATATAAACCTATGTTTCTAGGTCATGGTCACTCATATAGTTAGCTTCAGAATAAGCCATCTCAAAAGATTCATTTTGAGGTGTAAGGGCCATGTTTTGTAGCAACACAATGCAACCCATTGTTGTATACAGTTAGCATATAAAAATACATTTACAAAATCAATTCCCTTGGGGTGGGAGAGACACTTACCTAATATTCATAGGAACCTAGATTTCATTCAGATCTCTCTCTCTCTCTCTCTCTCTCTCTCTCTCTCTCTCTCTCTCTCACACACACACACACACACACACACACACTCTTTTACCTTCAAAGTACAATCATTTATAAACCCAGTGAATGCAAGTTCTCTGTCATATAGGATCTCATAGCTTCCCTTTGGTCCTGTCAGTATACTTTATTCAGAGTTCCCAGTCCCACCTCTGTCATGTCAGTTTGTTGTTATAACTTGAATACTTGAGTACATATTGTACTTGAAGGAGCACTTAAGTACATATTGTATCTTGATGAACTTTATATAATTTTGTAAAACTGGGATGGCAATAATAATATCTGTCATAGAATGTTTTGTAAGGATTCAATGAATTAATATAGTACCTGGAGTAGGTGCTCAAAAAGCTAGCTATTATTTATCTTTTTTTACAGATGGAGAATTGACAATTATCAACTTAGAGATTTGACTTTGTTCAGGAGCTGTCTTTGCCTTCCACAAACAACCTTGATTATTAAAAGTAACATTTGAGGTAGATTTTAAGAAGATCTGGTTTACTGACACATACACTTTTTATAAGGTTGGGTCAGTTCAATAAATTACTGGTCTGCAGAGATGGTCCGAAACACTGTTTACTCTTGGAACCTTTTGTAGCTAGTCAGCACTGGATGGTAAATTCCCTTTCTTTCTGTCCACTACACATGGCTGAGACTTCATATGGTGTCAGATGATTTATTTTGTATTTTAGTATTTTTTCTCCTTCTTCTGTCTGAAGAAGTCTCTTATTCTGAAGTGTTTTCCAGATCATTCAAGGCACTATATGCTTAAATGTGTTTTAAATAATAAATGGTTTCTCTTGTGTAATCCAAATTGGCAAATGAAAGGAAATATATATGGTATGGCTTTTAAGAATTGTTTAAATATTCTAGACTATTTGCCTGCAAGTAATGACCAATGTCTCTCCTTAATTTGATCAGTGATTCGGTATAATTTCTTTACCCTCTGAACTTGATTATATATAGAAATCCAACTCTGTATTCCATCCACTTCATCAGGTCTTTAAAGACTTTCATGTGTGTTATGTGGTATTTTTTGTATTAGTCTTGAATTTTGCTTGGGCTCTCAAGACCCCTTTCCATGACCATTTTTAACTTTTATGCTGTGTAATGACATTTAGTCAATGATGGATCACATAATGATGATGATCTCATGATCTGATCAGTAATATTTTTCCATGATGTAATAGGCTTCCTCTTTGTATAAGCATACTGTATGTTTCCTGCACAATTATAAAAATACCTGGTTTTGTATTTCTTGGTATGTATTCCATAATTTAATGGTGCATTGTTGTGCTATCTGAGCACTTATTAAAGATGTATAGATACCCAGGGCCCACCCAGAATCGGAGAAGGGATTGGGGACATACAGTTTACATGTACCAGGTGATGAATCCACATGAACCACATGGTTCAGATGCAAGTGTTGTAGGAATTAAACTTTGAGAAATTGCTCTTGTATTTTGAAGACCTATAAGTAAGATACTCCTTTGACTTGTTCCAAATGACCTCTGCTCAGGGATCTTAACCCTGACTGGGTGTATGTGTAGCCTCTCAGGCCCAAATGAGCTTTTCAAATTTGATGATGAGTCACATGCATATGTATTTCTTTCATTACAAATGCTGATAGATTGTTGTTAGGAATTATGCCAGTTTAGTAAAGTGTGATTATAGATTTTCCTCAAATAGTCATGATTTCACTAGCACTGAATAGTTATATCTAGGTTTCCAGTACCTAGATACTGTAACAGGCATGGTATCCTATTGTTGATCAGGTCTTAAGTCCAATCAGAAAGCTATTGGTTATATAGCACTATTTCAACTGCACAGTTGCTGTGTCTTGCTGGCCATTGGTGTGGTTCATAGGGGTCATAGCTGGGTGGGAATGTTCATTGCCTCCCTCCTTTGGAAGCTGGTCCTTGATGGGGAGATAACTGCAAAAGAAGGTGGGAGGAGAGTATGGGGGAATAGCACGATACAAATGACCTTGTAAGCGTTTATTGTCAATAGTTTGGTTTTTCAACAGGCAAACTTCATACTGAGGATATTTACAGTGCATGATGGTTATCTTACCTCTTCAACTGTCCTCAAGTTGGTTTGGTTGGTTTCTGAGCACAAGTTGGAGAAAGTCTGCTAGGCCCCTTGAGTAGTCCTTACTCGGTAGCTGGCAACATTGATCTACCAGGGCTTCTCCACGTTGAAAGTTGCCTGCTAAGGTCCACAGTTAAGAGTTTGGCTTTATACAGGGAACTCAGATAGTTTTGCGGGTACTTGAGAGGAAGCCTTGTTATTCTTTCTCTGACGATGTGACCCTGTTGGACCCCGAGCCTGCTGTAAGGCAGGATTTCTCTTCCTCCTTACCGGAAACATGGTCCAAACTGACTTCCTGGGCAAGGGGGACAAATGAGTTCTTTGCCCTCCACTCACATCTTACTTAACTGCATTTTGTTAGTTGCTTGTTTGATAGGAACTGCTCATACTCGAAATAATTTATGTTCCTTGTTTCCTCAACTGTTTTCTTGACAGAGAAATATACAATATCACCCAAGCTCTACTACGACCACCAATGCTTGACTATTTAGGAGGATATTTCCCACCTCTAGTAGGCTTCTGCATTGTTCAGCCAAGTGTTTGCTGATGATGCATCCCTTTCTCTGAGTGGGCATGTTCTGTCACAATCTTTAGCCCTGATTATCTCTGAATTTCAAAATGTTGTATGAAACATTTTGGGAAGAAGGGGAGGAAAGTGGGGTACTCGCATGGCCAAGTGTCTCTCCTTAACAGTCCCGGTTCCTTGGATTCTCTTTACTTTTCATATTTATGAAGAATGCTTTCCTTGGCAAGTTCATCTTTGTTTGTGTCTTTTATTACTAGCTGCCCTGCTGGGAAAGATGGCAACCAACTCTTGATATGGGCAAGTGCCTTTTGCATTTACTCCCACTGCTCCAACTGCTCTGTGCTCTTTCCTTGTTTCTTTCAGAATGATGAACACTGCGATGCTGGGCTCTGGAGTGGAGGAGGCAAATATGGCAGCATGCAATGCTAACAGTGGCAGATGGCAGAAAAGTTTCCTTTAGATTCAGATGAGCAGTGATTTTGTCTGGTGTGTTTTTATTACTGAGTTTATTCTCATTGTTTGGCTAAAAAGTCTGTCCTTGTGTTAACTTATCATGTGCTAGAATCATCTTGCTTCTAACATTTGAAACAAAGAGATGTTCATTATAACAATTTAAAGTATGCTCCATATGGTCCCACGTGTGACTGTCAACTCTGATACAAGGAGGTGGTCTCTGTGCTATAGAGACAAATGCTCATCTTATCCAAAACAACAACACACCACCATCACCACCATCACAACAACAATTACCACCACCACCACAACAACAATCACCTCCACAAACACCACCACCATGACCACTATCACCACAACAATCACTACCACCACCACTACCATAAAAAATGATTAGAATTTAAAACCTCCAAAATTTAAAAGAAGTTATTACTTCTTTGAAATTTGGGGCGAGACAAGTCAAATAAATTTCAAATAAATTATTCTTATGTTAGACCTGAAAAATCTTTAAACTAATTCTTATTTTCCAATCCTTGTTTTCAGACATGGTCTACCTTCAAGTCTACTCTTACTCATTTTTAAGTTTTCATTTTCAATTTCCAATGAAAAGTATAGCTCATCAAGCTGTCTGGAAATTGAATTTAAGTGACTCTTGGAATGGTTTAAGAAAATGTCCATGCCAGCCAGAGTAGAATTCTCCGGTTACTGCTGTCAGCCGCAGCACTTCCCCCATTATGGCTGCATCTTCCTTCACTATGGTTCTGGCCATCATTGTTGATCAAGTTCGTATGTGTTGGAAATGGTGGTGTGTTATATACATTTGACACTTTCCCGGTCAGGAATGCTAACTGCTAGCGTCACAGGATTGTAAGAGGGCAAAGGGTCCCTAGATGGTCTTCTTACTCAGTTCTCTGCTTTCTGGGGGAGGAAAGGGTACAAACAGAAGAAGCTATTTTCAAGCAAATCTCCTTGTGATGAGGTGGATGGTGAAAAGATAATGGGCATCAACAGGATGTTAAAATGAAATGCCTCCTCTCTAGTCATAGCGTCTCTACTGAGTAGTAAAGGACCGTTCATGCTTCAGGAAAAGGCCATCACAGGTAATTTCGTGAACCCCGCCATAATCTTTCTATTGTTGAGAGATGTGCAGTCAACCTGATTATTTCTCAAAGAACTGTCATTTTCCCAAGAGCTGGCATTTTCAGCCTCTTAGAGAACACCAACTACTGTTATCACAGCTCTAACTTTGGCAATCAATCAGGGGGTTGAAATATTAGAGCTGGAATATATAATTTCATAGGGGATAATTTAGCAAAATTCACCTTGAACTGTAACACCTTCTGCCAGCTCTGTTTAAATAGGGCGTCACTGTCAACTTCTAGTTGCTCTCCGTCCCCCACACCACCCTCTTTTCTAGCTAGAGAAAATGAGAATAGGAATATGAGGTATGGAAATGCTGGGCTCCATTGGTCCACTGGAAGGAGGGTCCATACCTAGATCTGTGCCCACTAAAAGGATCCATATAGAAAATAGATCCATATAGACAGCACCAAATGTGAAGTCTAACTCTGCTTTTCTGCACTTACTCACAGCTGAATTTTTTCCACAGATAAAATATTCATATCCTTTTGGAAGGTAAACATTTTAAAAGAAAGATGTATTTGTCATATATATGTATACATACATGTATGTACATGCACACACACAGATATGTCTTTTGTCTGCGTGTGTATAAATGAACTGTGTGTTTTTCTGATGTGTGTGGAAGCTAGAAGAGGATTTCATAGCCTATGGAACTGATATAGACGGCTGCAAGCCCCATGTGGGTGCTGGGAACTAAACCCAGGTCCTCTGTGAGAGTACTAGGTGCTTTGAACTGCTGGCTCACATCTCTAGCTCCAGAAGGTCAATTTATAAACACTCTGTGATTTCAGAATTTCCCTTTTGGCTACAGCCAATCTTTGGCATTTTCCTCTTTATTCCCCCTTCCCACTTATACTCTATGTTCTGGAAGAAAAACCTACTTTTGAGCGAGGGGCTCTTGGAGAAGATGGTTTGCCTCCTTTCACTATGCCCCACTTCCAGTCTGGAACAAGCAAAAGAAACCGCTTACGCGGTGGTGTCTTAGTAAGGGGTTTTATTGCTGTGAAGAGACCCTATAAGAATGGCATCTATTACAAAGGAAATCATTTAATTGAGGCTGGCTTATCACTCAGAGGTCTTGCCCATTATCATCATGGCAGGTGGCATGAAAGCAGACGTGGTACTGGAGATCTTGATCCACAGGCAACAGGAAGTAGATTGTGTCACTGGGCACAGCATGAGTATAGGAGATCTCAAAGCCCCCACTGACACACTGCTTCCAACAAGGCCATACCTACTCCAACAAGGCCTCACCTCCTAATAGTGCCACTACCACACCTGGTGACTGTTATTGTTCCTGGTGGTGATGAAAATAATGTTAAGGGTAAGGGGGGTGTCAGTGACAAAGGTCCTATAGTTGGAGGCAGAGTTCTATTTGAGTTCATGAGGATCATCTGATTCTTTCATCACTGTGCACAGGGAATATGAATCAGAGTCTAGTTAAAAAGATCAGGCTTGTTAGATAATTATATTAGATAATTACAGGAACCCAAAAGTGGAAGTCATTTCAAGCAACTTGAGAGAAAGGAAGGGTGAGGAAAGAAAAAAAATTTACACAGTATTTATCATCTGCTACTATTTGTGTTCTTCCCTAGTTAATCCTAATAACAAGTTGGAGATTGGTGTGAAGCCTATTTTATATACAGGAAGTGTAGGCAAGGACAGCTGTAATTTCAACTTGGCATTTGATAGTTTCTAGGCACAGGAGACTGACTGAACACAAATATCAAGGTTGGGCATTGAGAGATCCCCATGAAACAGAACCAACTTATATCCTTCATCCCTTGATTGATTTGGGTGAGCGAGGCCCAAGTCACTCATGACATTCCCACTGGCCTCAGGCAGTGTGACTTACAACTCATCACAAGGGCCACATAAGGAGCAATAACACAAGGAGGAGTCTGGTAAGGGAGTGTTAGAAAAATGTTTCCTTGATTTGTACATGATGCTCAGAGTGGGCATACCATGTAGATATGTATCCTGGAACCATGGTTACATGAGGAAAGCCAACTTATCTAAACTGAAACCACAGAAAGTAAAGGAAAGAGTCTCATAGTCACTGTCTTTGATGATATGGTTGTGTTCTTGATTAAATCCTCTAAAACTGACTGTGTTTCTGGATTTATACAACATGAATCAAATTTCCACTATCTAGCTTCACTCAAAGATCATAAAAATTTTAAATGATTAAAAACTGTGATTCTAGGCTTTAACTTTGACTTCAATACCCAGTGCTCTCCTCTGGGCATCATTGTTGTAAGTGGTTAAAACACTTAAAGATTGTGCATGATGCATCGGAAAGTGACCTTCAGTTTTTAGCTGAAATCTAAAACCTTAGTTTGGTAAAAAAGATGGTCCTGACCGCTGTTCAAAATTAAAGTAGAAAAGGACATGAAAGAAGTGGGGAAATCATCTTAGAATTATCATTGCAATATATTAGGAGTTTGGTACAACCATTCATGCCTGTCTTCGGCAAACGTTTGCTTAAGCACCGACTCTGTACTGAGTATTAAGGAATGTAGTGTGGCCGAAAGCCCCTCTGCTTGCCATTACAGAGTTCAGCAGGGAGCAAGGGTTGATAAATGGCCCATGAGGCACATTCTGCCTTTGCATTTTTAAATGAAGTATTACTGCCGCATAACCATGTCTGTTCTTGTGTAAATTACATATGACTCCTTTTGTACTACAAAGTTAGACTTGACTATTTACCACAAAGAATGCATTGTCTACAAAGCCTCAAGTATTTACTATTGGGTCTTTTGCAGAAAAAAAAAATGTGCTCACTGAGCAATTTCAATAAGATCACAGTTTCTGAAGCTTGTGTGACGGATGTAGTCTGTATGATAATGATTATGGTTGCTACAGATGTGATATCATTGTGTTAACTGACAGTCACAAGGGAAGCTGAATTAGAGAAACTAATGGAATTGGATGTTGGAGGAAGTGACATATGAACCATGATATTTGATGGACAGGAAGAAGCAGCATAAATGCTCCAGGAAAACCACTGGGCTTGTGAGGCCTTGGGAGGGAAAAGAACATTGGAAAATGCTAAGGAATCGAACATTTGAAAATTCTAAGGAATGGAGAGAAGGAGGGTGTGACTACAAGGAAGATTTGTTTTACAGACACATTATATTACCTTGCAGAATTATTCCCAAGCATTAGTGTCCTATACACTGAGCCTTGATTCACTTCAATACAATGATTGCCGAGACCATGACAAAGCTCCCATTCAGAACTGGAGCAGATGTTGGGGACTTCCTTGCCATCACGATGTTATGTTGTATTCCGAGACACACCAGTTTGCTTTCAGGAGTTACTTTAACTCCATTTCAGGAATTTTTTCACATGTAGATGATTTCTTTCTAATTATCATTGCTGTTGTGACTAATTTTCCAGAGTAGGAATAATATAAGCAGAATATGTTGTCTGGAATTTATCTCTGATTCTTTCAAAATAAATGAAACATCTTCCGCTCTGGAGGCCTGGCAAAGCAGTCTGAATTTAAATGTGTTAGCTAATGTTTTCATGGATAATCACATAGTCCTTCATTTCTTTTTAGCTAGCCAAGGGGAAACTTATACTATGGCAAATTATTTTAGTTGTACCTAGGTAGAACAGTCTATAATTAGGCTGAAAAAAGCACTTGGAATGTTAGAAGAGAGAATTTGGGATTTGGGACATGTTTCATTGCCTCAGCTTGGTGATCTAAGTTTCTGACTGAAGTGTCTCTTACGGGAGCTAACAACCATTTCTGTTTCTGCTCTTGGTAATTGTTTGTCCTGCAGTTGGCTGATGTATCTTGTTTAGAACCATAATGGCTGTTGTGCCGGCACAGTATTGACACATGATGAGAAAGTTGTCCTTCAACAAGGGAAACAGGAACAGGGAAACTGTGTTCTCATCAAAGAACACATAGTCTGCACAACCTCTGGATCCAAAGGCTCATCAATGGTGGAGTGCCAATCTTTTACACAAAGACCCCATAACTCTACTTTCTCCTCTATTAGTCCAAAGGGATGATTGAGAAAAAGGAAAGCAGCCATGACAGCCAGTGATACACCTAGCCCTAGCCTTATTGGGCACTTGTGGCACTGCCTGTTACTCTTTGTTATGGCTACTTTGTGGTGTCTGGCTGAACATCAACAATTCCAAAGAGTTCTGATATTCTGCTCGACCACTCAGACAAGTTGCAAGTACAGTCTCTTCATAGCTTCATGATTATGTTTGTCTGTTTGTTGCTGTTTGAATAAGATAGAGATGTAAATATGTCCAACATATAATGAAGAAATAGCACCGTATCTTGATACTAATCAAAGCACTAGCCTCATTCTATTACCACATACTTGATAAAATTATGAAGCCGTTGTACTGCAGAACAACCCCTTGCTGTCCAACAGCATCCAAGCACCACAAGCATTTGCTATGTCCCCAAATAATCTAACAGAAAGCCTAATTTTATACTATGATTTTAGAACATTCTCATTGAGACTCTCTATCACTCTTTTTTTTTTGTGGCCTTTCATCCCTGTTGCAATGAGGCAAGATACCCAACTTTGTTCAACCACAGCCATGTTCCCACTACTCTTTGACCGAAGGACACTGACCTCTTTCATCAGTTCACATATCAGTAATTGCTATTATCTTGTTCATCCTATTAAACATGCAGGAATCAAGGAATTGCTCCTGACGTGCCCGGTCACTTCAGTTCAAGGCCATGCTCCATGACTGAACTGCAGTAGCTCTCATGAACATTTCCTTCTCCACCTCTGCAGAGCAACTTTGGTGCTCTTAAGCTGTGAGCAGCTCCTACATCCTCTACTGAGATTGCCTCTAAATGGGCCAACTTGGAGCTATCTTGGCTTTCCCCAATCTGTTTTCCACATTGTGACCATGGCTCTCCCTTCTCATTAGAGAACTTTAAATGTCGTTTTGTTGCTGAAAGCTCTTTAATGAGTCTTAATTCTCTTAAGATAAACACACAAGTACTTAACCACCATGGCTCGCAAGACTATAAGAAGTCTAGCTAATCTTTATTTTTTATTTTTTAAAATACAGGGTCTCATGTAACTTAGGCTGGCTGTGAAGTCAGCATATAGCTGAGGGTACCCTTGAGCTTCTCATCCTTCTACCTCTGCATCCTAAGCACAGTGACTACAGGTGTGAACCATCAGTGCTGATTTATGTGGTGCTGGAGATTGAACCAGGGCCTCATCCTTGCTCGCTAAGCACTCTGACAAGAGAGCTCTCTGCCCCGTCTATTATCTATCTCATCTCATATTACTCTTTTACCTCTTTTTAATCCCGCTACACTGAATTTCTTTTTCTTGACTACCAAGCACATGTTCCTACTATGACAGGTCTTTACACCTTCCTTCTCTCTAGATGTTCACTCTCCTTCAGTTCCACTAAATAAATGATTATCTACATTCCAAATCAGTTCCATTGCAGGGTGGGGTATCCTCCTTCGACTGACCTGGATAAGTCAGTTTGCTCACTTATATCTCTTAGTACTATACAGTTTTCTCTAGGAATGCTTTGAAATTTGTAGTAATATCATTCTTTAATTTCTTTTCTTTTAAAGTTAAAAATGTATTAGTCTGCTCCTTGCATTAATACTTATTTTGTCCTTGGGATTGCTATCTGCTTGATAAATATTTGTGGAATGAGTTACTACCTCTGTTCTGCTACTGCTGAGTTGCCTCATTTAGCATATGCTATTCAGCTTGCCTGACTGTATGTGCATCTGTTCCAGTTGCCATAGCAAAACAGCACAGGTTGGGTGAAATTTATTTTCTCACTGTTCTGGAGTCAAGAAAACCAAGGTCAACTGTCGGGACTGAATCCTGATGAGAACTCTCTTCTTAGCTTATAGATGGTGGCTTTGCTTTGCCACTGCACAGCCCTCTTTCTCTGCATGCTGCCCCAGAGAGAAAGAGGGAGACTAGGTATGAACGTAAGTGTGAAGGCATCTCTGTCTGTCTGTTTTATGTTTTTATTTAAGTATTTAGTTTTGGAACTAGGGATCTTCCTTTTGTTGTAAAACTACTAGTATTCTTAGACTTGGACCTACCATTATCACATCATTTAACCATAATCACCAGTCAGAATGACCCAATGTGATATTGATGGTTACAGCTTTGCCATATGAATTTGTGAGGGACACAATTCAATTGATAGCATTAACCTTGGGATTCCTTATCTGTAACAGGGACAGTCATGTAAGTCTGCTTCTGGGGAGATGTTATGTGCTGAAGTTCTGAGGGAAACCTTAAAATACAAAGTTTTTCCCCCCTTATTTTCCCCATGCCCCCTCCCATATGGATCTACTACCCTTCTGTTTCTCATTAGAGACCAAGCAGGCTTCTGAGGATAATCATAAAATAAGATAAAACAAAAACTAACACCTTAGAATAGGACAAAATACACAAATGAGAGAGAGAGAGAGAGAGAGAGAGAGAGAGAGAGAGAGAGAGAGAAAGAGAGAGAGAGAAGAGCAGCCCCCCCCCCAAAGGGACAAGAAACAGATAAACATGTAAAAACCTACTTGTTTGCATACTCAAGAATCCCACAAAAATACTAAACTAGAAGGCATGATATATGTGCACAGGATATGTATGGTGTGTGGGGGAGAATATATGTAAATGAAATTCAAAACAGCAGCAAAAAGCCCTGGTGTGACATTATGAAACAAGGAACTGCCAAGGATGTCATTGAGTTCATTTTCTGTTGGTCACCCACTACTGGGCATGCAGCCTACCTTTAAGAGTAGATTCTTTCCCTAGTGGACTCCTTTGGAGAAAACTAAATTTTAATTTGCAATTGGTTATCAATTGGAGATTGCTAGCCTTTTAGATTATGGATGGAGGCGTGTGTCCTCTTCTTTCAGCTCTAGGGCCCCATCTGGGGCAGACTCCTGCAGACCTTGTGCGTGCGCCTCAGTCTCTTGAGTTCATGCATCCATCCTGTTGATTTAGAAGCCCTTGTTTCCTTGATGTTCTCTGTTCCTTCTGACTCTTACATCCTTTCAACCTCTTTTTTCCTCAGGTTTCCCCAGGCTCTGAGGAGAGGGATTTGATAAAGACTTCCCATTTCCAGCCGAGTGTTTCCATATCTCTCACTCTCTGCATATTGTCTGGCTGTGGGTCTCTGTATTTGTTCCCATCTGCTAGAGGAGGAATCTTCTCTGATGATGGCTGAGCAAGGCACTGATCTACGAATAAAGCAGAATGCCATTAAGAATCATTTTATTGTTATTTTCTTTTAGAAGAACATTAGTATTTGATTTCACCATAGGTCGCTAGGCTACCTAGTCTCAGATTTTTGTTCACTGAGGCAGTGTCAGGTGTGGGTTCCATCTTGTGGAGTGGGGCTTAAATCAAATCAGACATTGGCTGGTGACTCCCACAAGCTTTGAGTCACCATTGCAGTAGCATAGCTTGCAGGCAGGGTAGCATTATAGAATAAAGCTGGCTTGTGTTTATTTTTCTCCTTTAGTAGCATACAGAGGAGCTTCTGTTATCAATGAGACTAGCCCCTAAGGAGAAGGCCCTATGTAGGCAACAGATCAACTTCTTTCTGTTCCATGAGTTGTGTTGGTGTTGTCTTCAGCAATAGGGTCTTGCTGTTAGTTTGTGTAGAGAAGCATATGGTCTTAGCAACAGTCTGGGTTGCTTGGGGGGGTTAACATTGTACCCCTTTGGGTGAAAACTCATTTAGATGTAACCCGAAATGATTACACCTTTGTGATTTTACCTTTGGAAGAGGACAAGAGTCTGTTTTCACCAGGGAGAATTGAGGTCAGTATCTTCTCTGTTAGGTAAGGATGGTGTTAGTTGATAATTAGAAACTCTTTCTGATCATGAGATGGACTTAGACTCATTAGTCACTATTGATTCTTCGTCTTCTTCTTAAGGGAAGTCTGTGGAATAAAACTCTGAGCCCGGTGTCTTCCACTTTCCTCCAACTTTAAGGTTTATTCTCTGTGCTGCTACTGAATGCTTTTGCTCCATTGACAATAGACCTGAGCTAATGTCCTCTGACGATGAATGTTAGAGGTTAGTAAATGACTAAAAGAGCTAAATAGTAAATAAATATTTTTTGGCTTTGCAAGCCATGTAGCTTTTTTTGTAGCTACTGAACCCTGATATCACAGCACGGAAGCACCTGAGCCAAATGGAATGTGTGCAGCTGAGTTCCAATAAAACTGTGTTAATGACTTTAATGTGCAAATTCCATGGTTTTCACATGACATAAAAGAATATTCTTTTAGATAAAAAAGAATTTAAATATATAAAAACCACTCTTCTCTGGTGAACATACAAAAATAAGCAGTTGACTAAGATTGGCATTGCCCATCTCTGATATATATCATTCGTTTGGAACCAGAGATGCACTAATTTCCAGGATATCCTTGGACCAATGAACTACTCTGATTGTTTTTCAAGTCTGGTTAGAAAATCTACTCTTTTCTAATTTGACTTATTGGTTAGGCAGGACATTCACTTTATTGTTTCCATAAGTTTCATTTTACTGCTGGCTCTGAAAAAAAATAATTTATCCATTTGCCAGGTTATAGCAGCTGATGCTAAGGCTCTTGAGCCAGATATAGCCTGTTCTACACCCTCTCTGCTTCTGGCCAGCATTAATTTTGCCATACTCTCTAAGCCCCTTCGGTGCTGCCAGTGCCAAGCCCCAACCTGTAAACCAGCCTGTTTCAGTAAACATTTCCAATCTCCAGATCTTAAAAACACCCCAGTGCCATGTTTATATTCAATTGTAAAGCACACACTTGTATGTCAAAAAGGTGGCAAATGTGACTGACGTTATGCTGGAAGCTTGTAGGCCACTTGGCAAGAATGGTTCGATCTTATTCCGAGACTAGTTAATGACAATGTCACAGTTCCCTGGTGATCCTCAAATTGCATCAAGTAAAGGTCTCATTAAATACTAGCACATATATTAGTATGATTAAACCATGGGTGTTTTTAATGCAGGCAAATCGTTTGGTAATTAGGTCAATAGGTATGTGACTTGTCCAAGAGATGGTTGCACTCTTAAGAGCACTTGCTGCTCTTGCAGAGGACCTGGATTTAGTTCCTAGAGCATGCACTGGGTAGCTCACACCTGCATGTAATTCCTCTTCTGGCATCCGTGTACTTTCATGCACATATGTGGTGGCCATGCATACACAGGCACACAACTACTGAAAAAACAGAAAATTCTCTGAAAAAAAAAAAAAGACATGGAAACATAATCTCTGACCTTTTCTTTGGCTCCAGAATTATTCACCCTGTTCTCAAGCCCTTTTCTCTTTAATACGACGCTGGCTAGGAAATGTGTCACAGGTATCGAGAAGTGACTACCCTGAGAGCACTGATTACCATGTCGACAGCATCTAGATTCACCTAAGGGATACGCCTCTAGGCATGCTGACGAGGGATTATTTACATTTGGTTGGCATCTGGGCAAGCCTGCGAGGAATCATCCTGATTGTGTTAACTGAGGTGGAAAACTAGTAAGAGTGGGCAGCACTGGGAGCGACAGAACCTGTCCCCTGGGCCTGCGCCCTGGGCTGGAGAGAAAGGAGGAAGCTGGCTGAGAATAATCAATCATTCACAGTTTAGGCTTCCTGGTGGGTGGGTGGGACATGAGCAACATGCCTTAAGCTTTTGCTGCCTTGATTTCCCCAATGTGAAGGACTGCATCCTTGATGCATAAACTGAATGAAGCACTTTCTCCCTCAAGTGGCTTTTGTCAGAGCTTCTTATCAGAGCAATAGGACCATTGGGATACCACCTGTGTACTTTATTATGTACAAGATAGCTTCTGTCTGGCCAAGGACAGATGCTTACAGCACTTAGGTTTTCTAGATCTCATCCTGTGGTCATCATGACAAAACTCCACATTTCACTTAGTGATCAATATTTCCTGATTATTTCCCATGTATAGTGTCCTTACATAAGTACTAATCAGACAGCTGCATATCTATAGCCTGATTTTTAAAAATGTCAATTGGTGTTAAAATTTGGTATCCATCCAAGCAATTTCATGTATTCCTTCCATTTAGTATCAATTCTTAGTTATATGATAAATATTTGATTACCTACCAAGTAGAAGATTTGATGTGAAGGAAAAGGAGGTTGACGAAAGTCCACTTAAAAATATCATGCAGATTTATTTCTGGAGGAGGTAAATATTTCAAAATATGTCATCTTAGTGTAAAAAAAAATAACATAGCAGAGGGATGACCCGCGGTATTAAGACTAGCAAGGCCAGTGATTGATGTTTTGAATCAAGGTAGGATCTGGGAAACTCTAGAGGTGGCATGTGCATGGGGCTGCAAGGGATGAGTGTGTCATCCAGGAAACAATGGGAAGGAGCATTCTAGGCCAAGCAGACAGCAAATGCACCCTGAGATCTCCAGAGCATATTTTTTTTCTACAGTAGAGCTCATCATATCCTCACATCCCTCATAACTCTCTCACCTCATCCTTCACCCCTTCTTCCTTTTTATGCCTCTCCTGGCTAGGCTGGCATGCCATGGACTGGATGAATAACTAATAGGAAATGTATGATATGTGAAAGGAGGGGCTTGGAAGAGGAACTGGTTATAGCTTGAGGTATGTAGGTTTTTAAACAGAAGCAAGTCATTGTAAGAAACATGGGAGCAGTTATGGCCTTGTTCAGTAACTTATGTGGCATAGAAGCTAGGTTTTGGCATGTCTCTGAGGATGCTATGTTGATGATTCAGTCTGTGTCCCACAGCACGATAGGTGCTATGTGTTCCCTGGTAAAAGATGCATACCTGCCCCTCTTCCCCATCTCTGATAATGCCCCAGAATGAGGCAGAGCATCTTGTATCTTCCTCAGCCCTCCTGGGAAGTGTCTGGAATCACTTTGCATCAGGGAAATTTGGCCAACATGGCAGATGGGTAGGAACAACACTTCTGCTTGGCCTGAGGTTGAAAATGAGGTAGGTTGCCATCACGCTGAGCAGGGATGGGGAAAACAGAAGCCCACAGGAAGGATGCTGTACAGCTTGCCAAGACTTGGATCAGGCGGGGCCAGGAGAGTACTGGAGGCCTGAGCCAGGAGCAGGAAGTGCTAAGTAGATACAAGGTTTCCTGCAGACCCCTGGCAGTTGGAAGGAAGACTGTCACCAAAAAGTGCCCTTTGCTCACAATACAGGGCAAAAAAAAAAAAAAAAACCAAAAAACAAAAAACAAAACAAAACAAAAAAAAAAAACAAAAAACCTGGTCCAGCTCTTTCCAAAGCTTCTTTGCTTGAAGCTATAATTGAAATTAAGACATCAAAGAATAACAGCTATTAGGTAATGTTCTCTTGACCAAATAAATATCACAATGCGGTTTCCAGATTCCTTGAAGACAGCATGGAGAATTGGGACTCCAATAGACCTGAGTCAAGTCCAGCTGTCCATCCTCCTTACACCTTCGCATTTAGACTGTCCATAGAACTGGCTGGACCTCAATCTTCTAATGTATAAAAGAGGGAGAAGAAGACGCCAACTAATTCACCCTTAAAAATGCTTTTATACCGTGATTAAAGGCATTGTGATTATGTATATACGCTCTAAGGAAATTACCGCATTTAAAATGATAGGAATATTCAGATTACTGCTAGTTGGATCAACAATTAGCATAACTCATTTGAAAAGCAGTTTGGCAATCTATGTCAAGAGCCTTAAAGTTGTTCTTACCCACCTAAAGATTCAGTAGTTTTCTCTGAGAAAACAAACCTGAGAGTGTTCTGAAATCCAGAAAGAAAAAAGGAGACATTTCTTCTACTATTATTTTTAAAAATGAAAAAAAAAAAAGCTCAGCAATGGGTGTTGTTTAATTTACCATCCATAAAATAGATTAGTTTTTAGTCATTAAAGTGAGTATCAAAGCACATAAATGATGATTTTTAAGTCAGTTTAACAGTAAATGGAGAAATTATTGAAGTAAATAGAGAAATATTTGCTATAATATTTAGTTCAGAAAAACAAGATTCCAAGTTATATAAAGAATACTATTTCAATTATGTAAAAAGACATAAGCAAGCTGGAGAAATATTAATTTTAAATGTTTTGGGACTATTGATTTAATTTCTTTCCTCTTTGTTCTCTTCTAATATTCTATAATAAGCTTTCATTATAATAAAAATTGAAATAACTCAAGTTTATGGTTATTAGTCAGCCATATATATTAAGAAACTGTCAGAAAAATGGAAATAACCACAATTATAGAACATCATTTGTTTCATAAAGTGAAATCATGTACCACGTAGTTCAGTGGTTGATTCATTACCAGAAAGATCACTGTATCCACCGTCAAAAGCTCTAGATTCAAGTGCAAATTCCTCACATATCCTCGCATATGGTTTTGAACCCGACTCTCAGGAATGTCCTATGTATAGAAATTCAATCAACATTTACCAGAAACCTGAGTGCTGAGTATCTGTGATGTATGCAGTAGTGGTACTGTTTGAAACAAAATATGGTTCACAGTGATAAAACTTGTACACATCAGTGGATATCATTGGTTTTCTTACACTGACCCATGTGTGACAGTCAGTAAGATGTGGTCCCTATAGGGACACAAAATGGGTAACCCACTACTGGGTGGGTTAGCTGAAGTGTTTTATGCAGGTTAGTGATTTGGTGGCATAGCGTAACAAAAAGGCACAGTCACATGAGTTGGTCTTTTGCTCACTGTGTGGTCATAGAGAAGTTGTTTTTCCCATGAGTTGATATTCCATTACCTATGCTTTTCTTCTATAGCCCAGACTGTACTCAAACTTGCTACATAGCCGAGGATGAGCTTGAACTTCAGCTCTTCCTGCCTCTACTTCTGAAGTGCTGGCTGGGACTACAGGTGTGGTACCATAGCATGGCCTAGCTTTATTATCTTCTTTCCCAGAGGGTGCCGTTGGAGACAAGTTTTGTAGAGCAAGTTACAAAGCACTAAGAATAAACCTCAGGCCCTACAGACCCCTCCCCTTGATCTTTCATCTAGAATATAGGATCCTATTATTGGAAAGAAGTGCTCCATTTTCTGGGTGTCATATCACCCCATTAGTTTTCGTTATTGCTATTTAAGCCCATGGGCATATTGTATCCGGAGAGAGGGGATAAGGGATCATAGCTGATAAAAATGGTCCTCTTATATACTTCGTTATGCATCTTTTTCTTTTCTGTCCCATCATCTCCCTCCAACAGGAGATGTTCTTACGAGCTGGGATGCTACAGAGGCCTCTGGCAAACAGGATGCTCTAAAATCCTTACTGGCCAGGGGCTTCTGTCACCCAGTCCAAAGGGAGGGTATGAAGAGAAAGAGCCAAATAATAAACTGCTTTCAGGGAGTGCCTGCTAGATGCAGGAGTAATTATGTTTCAGCAGCCCTCAGGAGGAGGTGAAGGGAGAGGAGGAGGCTGGTGAAATAGGGAGTTTGCTTAATTATGGAACAGATGCCCTGTAGCACCTTGGGGTGAATGCATTAGGGGTGGGAAGCTGTCATCTCCCCTCCCCTCATATTTATTCACAGGCTTCTGTGACACCCAGCTGGGACTGGTTTCCTGTGGGTTTGGCCTCAGTTGGAGAGATCTGCTAGTTCAAAGCCTTCTCCTTATTTCCAAATAGGATCTCTCTCCCACCCCTGCCACCCTGCTTTCCCACTCTGCCTCCCATTGTGATCCTGGCACATCCCACAGGGCTCCCTCCGATTTCAAACAGCTTGCATTGTTTGGCCTGAACAGTTTGAGAAAGGACCTTCCAGACCTCCATGAATAGGAAGAAGGGCTTCGGGTCTCTTAGGTATTCTGCCAGTCTCCTCTGTTCTGCAACCTGCCCAGGGCCAAGGGCCAAGAGCAGCCTGTGCTCCAGAGGCTTTAAGTCTCTGCCCTGCAGCCCAGACATATGCAAATCAGGTAGCAGACACAAAGAGCAGAGGCCCCAGCTCTGACTGCCCTGCTCTGACACCGGCTTACCAGGCATTGTGTGTGTATTTGTGCCCTGGCTGCAGGGGTTTGGGATCTGAATGAAGCAAAGGTAAAAGCCAGAATGGGATTTGATACTCTCTCGGAGAGCTCTTCTCTCTTCTGCATTGCCCTCCCCGCATTCCCCCTGGCCCTCCAAGGATGGGGTGTGGAAACCCAAGGAGGACAAAGACTTGGATTCCAGCCTCTCTTCACATCTCTTTCACATAGGAATCGGGGCCCCAGGGGCCCAAATCAAGCCGTCTTTGCTGTAAAAGAAACACTCCCCCCACACTCTAGCACTCCCATCAGCCACTGGTCCATATTTCCATCAGCATTTGTCTTTCCGCTGATATTTTCCTGGGGAGGTCCTTTGTCTTTCTGGGTAGCCTTTCAATTTCTAAAAAAGCCATGAACCTTCCAGAGTCATCCTGATACGCAGTAGTGAATTAGGTGCTTACTTGGCACAGGTCCCCAGTAAGTGACTCGGTTAGAGGGTTAGTGAAGCCAGATGCCCTTGTTCATTAAACATGTCTGAGAGTGCCAGCACAAACTCCCGGAGCAGTGGGTGGAGAGATGACAGGTACATCTCATATTCCTAATTCAGGGGCAGTTTTTCCCAAAGAAAGGAGATGATCGAATACTGCGAAGGATTTCAGCCAGAGAACACAAGGAACCGGTTGGAAATGAGGCACTTAACACATCGTTGACGTTATCATTATAACACTTTCATTATTATTCTCCTAATTTCAAGAGGTGGGCTGTCAATTAGATTCATAAGCCACTGCTGAGGTCACCTAGTTCAGGGTCCTGCTACAAAGGCAACAAAAGTTTAGTAAAAATGCTAAATCCAGTCATACTACAAAAAACACAGAAGGATTGTGAACCCGGTGTGAGGCATAGGATGCTGTGGAGACAATGTGGGGTCCCAAATAATGGGACTGCACTCTTTCACCTTCAGCCTTTTCGAGACCATTTCCAGGAGAAGCAGCAAGTCAGCTCCTCGAGGGCTGTCTTCCATCTGTCAGGTATGGGTTGCCTAACATATACTTTATTTCTTTAATATTTATATTTTAAAGATTTAATCTTAGTTTCATGTTTATGAGTGCATGGCCTGTGGAGGGCAGTTAGACAGCATCAGATCCTCTGAAACTGGAGTTCCAGGCAGCTGTGGGTCTCCTGGTGTGGAGGATTTGACCTTAAGTTCTTTGCAAGAGCAGGGCATGCTCTTAACCACTGAGCCATCTCTCCAGTCCCTATAAATTAGTTTTGTAAAACGTGGTGTTTGAAAATCAGGAACGTTGGCCACAAATAAGTATTTTTGGCTTTTGATTTTAAAATGTAGAGGTTTAGAAACGGCAGTGCTGCTGCAGCACTTAGAAGTGAGACGGAGCCCTTCCTTTAGACCTGGGGTGGTCTCTGCTTCATGGCAGCTCTCACCGTGCCCTATACCACCTTACCACCTCTGTCTCTATGCTGGGTGCAGGTGCCACTTTTGCTTCCTTCTCCCTCCCTCCCTCCCTCCCTCCCTCCCTCCCTCCCTCCCTCCCTCCCTCCCTCTCTCCCTTCCTCCCTTCCTCCCTGTCTTAATTAGGGCTACTATTTCTGTGAAGAGACACCATGACCATGGCACCTCTTATATAGGAAAACTTTTAAT
Organism: Chionomys nivalis; assembly: GCF_950005125.1. Taxonomy (NCBI): domain Eukaryota; kingdom Metazoa; phylum Chordata; class Mammalia; order Rodentia; family Cricetidae; genus Chionomys; species Chionomys nivalis. The sequence goes on from NC_080099.1 coordinate 13,755,122, forward strand.
GGAGTCTGGCTTATAGTTTCCAAGGTTTGGTCCATTATCATCATGACAAGAAGCAAGGCGCATGCAGGCAGACAGGTGCTGGAGAAGCTGAGAGTTTTCTACACCTGGATCTGCAGGAAGCAGAAGGAGACTGTGTGCCACACTGGGATAGCATGGTCATATGATATACTGTGGAGCCTACTCTGACAGTGACACACTTCTTCCAACAAGGCTTTACCTCCTAATAGTGTCACTTCCTATGGGCCAAGTACTCAAATATGAGAATCTATGGGGGCCATTCCTATTCAAACCACCACATTCTACTTCCTGGCCCCCATAGGCTTGTAGTCATAATATAATGCAGAAATGTATTCAGTCAAACTTCTAAAGTCCCCATAGTCTATCACATTCTCAAGGTTGAAAGTCTCTTCTGAGATTCATGCAATCTTTTAACTGTAATCCCCTATAAAATCAAAATAAAAAAGCAGATCACATACTTTCAACATACAGCAGCACAAGCTATACATACATCACCATTCCAAAAGGTAGCGAAGGGAGCATAGTGAGGAAATAATGGATGAAAGCAGATCAAAAACCAGCTGGGCAAACTCTAAACTCTGCACCTCCATGTCTGGTGTCTAAGTGTTCTTCAGATCTCCAACTCCTTTCACCTTTATTGATACAGCACATTTATTTCTCTTGGGTTGGTTCCACTTCCTGTGAGAAGTGTTCCTCAGCAGGTATCCCACACCTCTGGCGTCTCCAACATCTTGGGGTCTCTAAGGCAATTCAGGCTTCAACTTCACAGCTTCAAACAATGGCCTCTCTGCGCCTCCTTTCGGGGATACCACTGACACACACGGGCCTCAGTGGTGGCTTTCCTTCGTCCTGGAGGTTTCCTAATTCCTTTTTTTCCATCCTTAACTTTAAAGCCAGAACCATGTGGCTGAAGCTGCCAAGTTCTTCCTCCTGCTGGGGCTTGTTCACTTACATCTTCACTAGCTTTCTGTTTTCTGTAGTATCCTTCACCACCTAAGCTTGGCTGCCCTGGAACTTACTCTGTAGACCAGCCTGGTTTCAGACTCAAGAGATCTGCTTGCCTCTGTCTCCTTAGTGCTGGGATTAAAGATGTGTATTACTCTGCCTGAACCTAACTGTTCTTTTTTTTAAATTTTTTTATTTTATTTTTCATATTTTATTTTTTTATTAATTAATTAATTAATTAATTAAAGATTTCTGCCTCTTCCCCGCCACCTCCTCCCATTCCCCCCTCCCCCAATCAAGTCTTTCTCCCTCCTCAGCCCAAAGAGCAAGCAGGTTTCCCTGCCCTGTGGGAGGTCCAAGGACCACCCACCTCCATCCAGGTCTATTAAGGTGAGCATCCAAATTACCTAGGCTCCCACAAAGCCATTACGTTCAATAGGATCAAGAACCCATTGCCATTGTTCTTCAGTTCTCAATAGTCCTCATTGTCCTTTATGTTCAGCGAGTCCGGTTTTGTCCCATGCTTTTTCAGACCCCGGCCAGCTGGCCTTGGTGAGTTCCCGATAGAACATCCCCATTGCCTCAGTGTGTGGGTGCACCCCTCGCGGTCCTGAGTTCCTTGCTCGTGCTCTCTCTCCTTCTGCTCCTCCTTTGGATCGTGAGACTTCAGTCCAGTGCTCCAATGTTGGTCTCTGTCTCTGTCTTCTTTCATCGCCTGATGAAGGTTAATATTCAGGAGGATGCTTATATGTTTTTCTTTGGGTTCACCTTCTTATTTAGCTTCTCTAGAATCACGAATTATAGTCTCAATGTCCTTTATTTATGGCTAGAAACCAAATATGAGTGAGTACATCCCATGTTCTTTAATTCCTTTTCACAAGTTGGAAGTTTGGCTGGATGGGGTTTTGCCCTGAGTTCACCACTCCCTTTGTTCCATTTAACGACAGGTTTTCCTTTAATCTGTTTATTTCCCTAAACAGAGGACCAGAGGACTTTGCTCTATTCCATTTCTTGGTGTGCCTTTTCTTCTCAATCTGTACATTTTGTATTTTTCCTTGCCCAGCTTGCCCCCCCCCTTTTTCCATTATACATCTGCATAAAAGTGAACACTGAGAACCACAGGACAGAGTCAATACTAAGTTGTTTTGAGATTTCCTCTGCCAATGAAATTAATCCAAATCTCTTCACTTCAGGTAGACTTTTTAGACAAGGGCAAAAAGCAGCCACAGTCTTCCCCAGAATATCACAAGACCAGTCTCTAGGCCACATACTAACATTCTTCTCTTCTGAAACTGCTTGAGCCCGGAACCTACAGTTCAAATCACCCTCAGTACCAGTCTTCCATGTACCTACTAGCATGACCCACTTAAAGCATCCACCTGCTTTTCTAATCCACATTTCTAAAGTTCATTTTTTTCTACAAACAAAGATATTGTCAGACCTATCACAGCAACATCCCAGTCCCTGGCACCAACTTCTGTGTTACTTTGAGCCATTCCTATTCAGACCAACCATATTCTCTCCCTTCATCCCTCCTTCCCTCCCTCCCTTTCTTTTTATAATTCCTTCCCTTTTTCTTCCTTCCTCTTCTCCTCTCTTTCTTCTTTCCTTCCTCCATCCCTCCCCTTCTTCCTTCCTTCCCCTCCTTTCTTTCTCTTACTTTTTTTTATTCCCTTCATCTCTTATTCTCTTCTCATCAAAAACGGGATGAATAAAGGTTAATATTTAGCCTTCAGAATGTCATTGCATGCGTCTTGTTCTTTCCTTCCATCATACTGTACTCCCGTCACCTCTTTCCTGCCATCTTCCCCTCTAGACTGTGCATTCCCAGCAGCTAGAAGTTGCCTGTGTCATAGCCCCAGTTAGCACTGCCACATACAGCATGCACTGCAGGATTGATACTCAATTTCTCTTACAGTTCTCAGATGTACACAGAACTAAATAAGATGCCTCATCAGCCAGAATGGAACCAAGCAAGAGAACAAGATAAGTGGCCTCTACATTTCAGGTCTATAAATGCAGTTCCATTAGGAGGTGGTGAAAGCAGTATGCTTTAGCCAATTTTTACTGTCATAAAGAGTTAAGTGGAGGGAGAATGAATGGTCCCAAGTCAATCACTTGCTGACTCCCGCCCCACCAGGAGAAGAGAAACTGACCTCACTCAGCACAGCCTGGGAACCAATGATCAGTCAGTGCTCAAGTCATCCTGTTTACGTGCACATCATGATGGGACATTTTCTCAGCCTCTGGTCACCCGCAGCAGTGGTTCACTGGAAGAGCTGGGTCTTGTGTGGCTGACTCAGGCATTGTACCCATGATGAGCAGTATTTTGTTACTCTCTAGGACAGTTTGTCATCTTTCCTTCACTTGCTTTGAAGTCTGGGAGTCAGAACTTTATCCTAGGCCAGAGTGTGCTGACCCATAGCCATGTCCTTGAAGCACTGGCTTCATGGTACTCTGAGAGCCCCTGAGCAGAGAGCTGAGTAAAGAAAAGAACAGTGAGTCTCCCTACTGCTGAGTGCCTGCTTGTCCTCATTCTTGTGGGCAAGTTCATCTATTCTGCCACTGAGGCTTTCCTGCACTGGTGTTAAGACCTACTTCTTCAGTTCCAGTGTAGACTGAAGACCAGCTGAGATGTCCAGTGCATGGACAACAGAACTACCAAATTCATGGTTTTTCCATCAGGAGATGGCTATTGCTTTACCAACTGGACAATAACCTGTAGGTCACCCTAATAAACTACAAGTATATATATGAGAGCAGGGCTACCTCTACCCTTAGGTATATAATATCGTATATATTATACATGTGGTATACATACACACACACACACATAATTCTGTTTCTCTAGTGAACTCTGACTAACACGGGGAAAGTGGCTGAAAGTGGGCTCGTTTTGGAACCTGTATCCTGAAATGACTTCTGGTTTTGTGTTTGATTATTCTCCTTGGCTGTGCTAAACCCCTTAGAAAGGACCCGGGTGGGAGAGCTTAAAAATCATTGCCTACCTATCATCAACACCTGGCTGCTGGCACTGGCTAGCTTGTCTACTCCACACCTGTGCCTACGTCCTCCATCTGATCAAAGAAGAATTCATGGAAGGATTCTTCAGTATTAATGACCAAAGGGAAGGGAAGTGACTCATGTGACTCACTTCGTTTTTGACTCTCTCCTTTTCCTTCGTTCTCTCCCTCCCTCCCTCCCTCCCTCCCTCCCTCCCTCCCTCCCTCCCTCCCTCCCTCCCTCCCTTCTTTCCTTCCTTCCATTCTTCCCTCCTTCCTTTTTTTGTGTTGGTTTCACTGATTGCCTGCCATATGCATTCTACCACTGAGATAAATCTTCAGACAATACTCATTTGCCTAGCTTTCGTCAGTTATGACTTGAACAAGGCAGCTGGTTGTTTTTGGAATAATTTGGTGGGTGCTCAGGGCAGAGTTAGCCCTGCTTTCATATGCCTGGAAATGGGCTCCTGGGAAGCTGTTATAAATGACTGGCAGGGCAAACATATGTTCTTAGGGTATAGCAGACAGCCACATGTCTCTGATGACTCTATATTTTTCTTACCCCAGGAGCAGTGAATGTGTATACAGATAGATAGATAGATAGATAGATAGATAGATAGATAGATAGATAGATGGAACAGGTGAACCATTTTTGATAATCCAAGCAACCCAGAAAGCCTCTGTGGCTTCTCTAAGAGACCAGCAGAAATGCTACAAAGTTGAGTTCCTATTAGACATTTCCTAGAATTTTAAGATTATATAATGGTTGCCTAATGTCTATTGAAATAGAAGGTTGTTTCCATTATTTTACTGACTCACCTCTCTTGGGACTCACCTCTCTTGTCCTGTCAAGGTTAAAAAAAATCTATCTATTGTTGTCCAGTGCCAGGTATGGGATATATCCCTTAAAATTGTTGTTCAGAGGAGTCATAGAGACCCCCCCCCACCCTCTGAAATTATGTAGGCTATTGTCATTGCTCTTGGCTTCCCACTTGGACTTTACTGTAATCCCATACTGCTAAAGTTGCTATACGCATTGGTCAAAGGACTTGGAGAAATGAAGCTGGCATTGAACAGGAAGCTTCCTCCTTGCTGCTTAGCTGCCATAGTACTGGAAGGTGCTTTGCAGACTGCTGGATTAAAAACACACTGACAGTCTTACCAAGCTAAGAACCCTGTGGATTTGAGTGATGGCTGAGGTGGCAATATATACCCCTGGGTGCAATAGCGACACAAAGAATATGGGGTAACCAACTGCTCTCTGATTACATTTAAGGCCTGCACCAAATGAGAAAATACATGTTTCATACTATGAATGTAGCTAAAATCCATTGTTGGGGAGCTCCCAGGCCCCAGAGGTGAATGTACTAGTATGTCACTAAATGGACCATCCACTGCTTTCTAGATTTGTGTATGTCTTCCCAAAGCCTAGCACAGCTCTCAAACCTCATTAGAGAAGTCTCCTTGTGAAGCAGACGGAGGTTAGCATAGAAGCTGACAATTAGCCAAGGTGTCAAGAATATATGGACAGCAGCAAGAGGAGTTCACGGATTATTAAATTAAAAAAAAATATTGAGGACATGGAGTTGAGAGATATAGGAAATGTGAGGGTATATCTGGTAGAAATTATGGCAAAGAGTTATTATATTATTGAAATATCAATGTGTGTGACTCTCAAATAATTACTAAGAATTTCTTTAAAACCTTTTTGCTTATTGTGTGGCGTTATGAAGCTTTCATTGATACACTGATGACTGTGGAGTGCTCAGCCCAGATGGAACATTTATGTCACACTCCTCCTCCAAGGCTCAGAGACAGTTGTAGAAAAGAAGGCAAAAATGTATAAGAGCCACGAGTTGAGAAGGACTAGAGCAAACAGAATCTACTGTCTTGTCAAGATTGCATGAACTTGCCGGGCGATGGTGGCACACGCCTGTAATCCCAGCACTCAGGAGGCAGAGGCAGGCGGATCTCTGTGAGTTTGAGGCCAGCCTGGTCTAGAAGAGCTAGTTCCAGGACAGGAACCAAAAGCTACAGAGAAACCCTGTCTCGAAAATCCAAAAAAATAAAAAAATAAATAAATAAAAAAAATAAAAAATTGAATGAACTCATGCAGTTGTGGTTACTTGCACAAGATTAAGCCAGTGAGGACTCTAGCATGGACTGAGAAGGTCATCATGAAGTCCCAAGCAGTAGTTATGGGCAGCTGATGGTTCTGGAGGGATAATCAGTTTTCCTTAAGGGTTTGACTCCTGGTAGCCAGACACACTCTAGTGGGTAGCCTCATATCCGTGTGTATATGGATAGCAGCAAGAGGAGTTCATGGATTATTAAATCAAAAAAAATATTGAGGACGGGAAATTGAGAGATATAGGAAATGTGAGGGTATATCTGGTAGAAATTATGGCGAAGGGTTATTATATTATTGAAATATCAATGTGTGTGACTCTCAAATAATTACTAAGAATTTCTTTAAAATCTTCTTGCTTTTTGTGTGGCGTTATGAGGCTTTCATTGATGCACTAGGCTCAGAACTGTTGTAAAATCCTCCTGCAAAGGACTGATCTGACTACCTGGGCCTGTTTCTGATGAGCTCATCCTTTTATGAATGCCCTGATTCTCTGAGGAGCTCCCCAACCCTCTCTACCCTTCTTCATCTGTTTAATTTGGTTTCTGTGCACTTTGAACCCTTGCCCTGGAAGACATAACATAACACCATCTATTTCTACTTAAACTGTTATTCAGGACATGTTTGAAATGTGCATTAGTCATGTATTATTCATGGGCATCATTGGAGATCAGTGCAAATCAGCTTTATTGGGCACCCGGGAGAGCGCAGTGGAGTCGCATTCGCTTATAAATCGGATGGTATCATTTCCTGAAAAGTGGTCTTGCTCTGCCTTCTGGGGGGAAAATGACAGTTTCATGGAACTGCCGAGAACAATCATGCTTTTGAAAGAGATCACAGAGCTGTATCACTTTACACTGGATGCACGTAGCTCAGCAGAACACTTTGTCCAGGTTTGATTTACTTGACTTTGAAACCTTTTCGGACCTAGACTTGGTTCAAAACCTTGTGGAAGTCATAGGAGACTTGTAGGTTTCAAAAAAAAATAAGATAAAATAAACTCCTCTAGGCTTCAGTCTGTCTTGCTTAGCGGGCCAACTCATAAGGCTTCTGCTATAAAAACCAGAAGCAGATACTGTGAAGAACTTGAACTGGCACAGTGGTGAATTGAGGTAACTGTGGTGCCCTGATAGAGTTGTCTGTCTTTTCCCTAAGGTCCCCACCTCCTTCACTGAAGAAAGTGATTCACACATGGGCCAATGGGAGTTTACCATGCCTCCTGCTCTTTTGGGACTATTGGCATTTATAAGAACAGAGAAGTTCCATCACAAGACTATCTCTGTCTTGTGTGGTCAAGGCTTGTGGACCAAGGGTGAGAGACATTGGGGACACAAGAGCTATCCCATATCCTCTCTAGATGATACCGTACACAAGGGTAGGCTCTTCTTTGGCTAGGGCAGACTCCATGCCAACCTTTGCAGACCTGAAGTTTTATGATTTTGTAGCAACTATTCCGCATACCTCAGAAGATCATGGTGGTAGAGTCAGTTTCTGGAAATACTTGGACACACATGTACCGGACTCACATCTTAGCCATAAGCAGGCTGGATTTGCAAACACTATTAAAGCTCTTTTTCTCTAAGAGTCTAAATCATCATCATAAACGCAGTTGCTTATGCCATTGGTTGGATAGTGTTTATATACCTCTATGGTAGGCGCTTCGTTGATCTTCTATAGTTTGAAGTTCTCATGCAGTTTTTAAATGAAGCCACATGTGACTCCTTACAAATTGTCAGGGCCCAATCAACCTCGTATTTTGACTTATAAATGCATTCACGCAATTGGAAGTTGTTGTATCGTTGCTGTGTATCATGGAACTGTGCTGGCCACCAGGGGTAAAACAGATAGGAGGCAAATTCTCTATCCTGCATGTGTGCATGGAGGTATATGTGTGAGAATTATCAGATGGGTTTGAGTCTTGCAGAGAATTAGACCTAAAGTCACCATTCAGGTAGGGCAGGAGAAAGAAAGAAAAAACACTATCAGAGGAAACAGTACAAGTTACCAGTCTAGCACTGTTGGGGTACACAAGCCAAAAAAATAACTGCACACAGATGTGGTTCTGAGGGATGATGATCATTGTAGAAAGAAGCAGTTGGCTGGTTAGTCAAGGCTGAAGTGCTCGAATAAAGGCACAGAAGCAAGAGGAGTGAGCTGCTGAGGTACACTGGGAGCAGTTCTGTGTTGGGAAATATGATGATGTAGGGGTTCTGAGAGAGGAGAAGGTTGGAGGAGGAAGTGAAATCGGAACAGCAAGTGCTCAGAGCTTGAGATGGCATCACTGAGGAGATGCAACTGCTCTAGATTTTAAGCGGGACTGTGCCTATCTGAATGGCTACTGTGAAGACAGTGGAGGCTGGATTAGAAAAGAGGGAGATGAGAGCTGAGAAGGTCAATTCCAGTGTTGCTCTCAGAGTCCAGCTGGCAGAGGTTGGAGGGGGGGGGTGGAGCAGATACGCAGTCGCTGAGAAGGAGACACTGGCAGATCTAATGAGTGGCCTCGTGTAGGGCAGGCAGAATGGCTCTCCAGTTACCGGGTGGGTGACTTCATGGCAGGTTATCTGGAGATAATGAACCTGAGATGTTAAGAAACCCAAGCTGGAAGAACACACCTCACCTCAAGGAGCACGGCAGACACAGACTGCTCTTGTCCTAATGGAAAGATATTGTTGAAAATGTAAACCAAATGGCCTGCAACTGCGGGTGCTAACCCACAGTTTGGTGGGACATTCAGTCCTTGTGTATCATCGGTCTTTATCCGTGAGGACACAGGGCCTCTGCCTCATAGAACAGTGACCATGAGGCCTTCGAAGTCATGATTAAGGTTGGAATATCCCATAGCATTCAGTAAAACAAAAGAGCAGTGAACCTTGGCATCTGAATTTGAATTTGTCCCGACTCTGCATGCTGCCCACTTTGGAAACAAAATGAGATCCTTTATAAATTTAGACTTTTTGAGACAAAATATTCAAGGAAAGCAGAGCAGGAGAATTTATTAAGCTTGGGCATTTAGCAAATATCATCGTTTGATGCCTAAGGTCACCAAACAAGTCTTTAATTCTTTCTACTTTGGTAAGAATATTAAACTAATTCCTTTTGGATAGTATAAAGCTTGTGGTGCTATTAGTTGTAAAATATACTTCTGCAATAAAATTTAAACAAAATCAGTAAATAACAATCCCCGATAAGTTAACTCTAGTCTTAAAGTCGTGTCTTCACGTCAAGGGCATAGATCCTTCCTGTGCTCTTCTTTAAGAGTCTCTTTTCTTGCCATCGTGCAGCCAGCCCCCCATCTTGTTTGTTTAGATCATTGCCATGGCATCTTGTTTCCTTTGCTGTGCACTCTTTCCTATGTGGATCAATATTTTTCAAAGTCTGAGAGTAAGGTAGCAGCTGACCATACATAGTGCATGTCTGGGAGTGATAGAACAAATGCTTGGTTATAGAAAGCCTTCAAAGTGTGTTTTGTAGAGATATCATGCTGTCTCTAAAACAATACTAGGGAAATCCTGGAACCAAAGTACCCAAAGACTAGTTCTTTTTCTCTCTTTTTAAATTTCTTTATTTTTTCAAGACAGGGTGTCTCTGTGTAACATCCCTAGCTGTACTGCAACTAGCTCTTGTAGATCAGGCTGGCCTCAAACTCACAGAGATCCATCTACCTCTGCCTCCTGAGTATTGTGATTAAAGGTATGTATCACCACTGCCCAGCTAAATGTTAATTCTTTAAATAATTCAAAGTGAAATAAATGTTTTATTTGTTTAAAAAAGTTCTGAAGTCCAAAGAGATTCACTTCCATTGTGACTATGTGTTATTAAAACGCAACATATTCAGAACAGAAATATAATATAATTGAAGGGGTGTTAATACTGCATCTGGCTTGTGTTGGACATTGCTGTGTGTTACGCCCAAAGTATGGATCCCCAAAACATCACCACAAAACCATATCTGATGCAAAAGCAGAGTCTTTATTGTGAGTTAACTCAGGTTCCTCTGTCTGTCCGAACAACAGCAGTAGCAAGGACAGCAGCAACAGCAATAGGGACAGGCCAGAAGAGACACCATCACCGTCCCCCACAAGCAGCAAAAATAGGGGGTTTATGTAGGGGAATTCCAAGCCTCTGAGTGGGGTGAGGGGAACTGCAGTTTTCCAGTGATTGGTCTGGTTTTGCTTTTGTTTCTGTTTTTGTTTTTTTTCAGTTCAGGAATTGACTGGTTTTGTGGTGTCAGGGCAGAGATAGCTCTGATTCTGGGGCCAAACAGTGTGTCTTTCTTTGGTTCTTTTTATCTTTTTGGCTCTAGTTTTGGGACCAGGGTGAATATCTTTGATAATCTCTGAATCTAGGGACTTAGTGCATTGTTTTGGTCCTGAAATTTCAGGGTCTGGAAACTTTTCTCTGGCTTTAGGTTTGGGGTCAAAGTGTCTTTTCCCCTGTCTCTGGCTCCATTTTCAGGGTGTGTCTCTTTCCTTGCCTCTGAACCTGGAGCCAGGCTGTTTGGGGGTTATGCTGGGGCTATGGACTCACTGAATCCTGTGGGAGGCTGGGCCTCTCTGTGTTCATTCATGAATTCTTATAAAAATCCCACATGGAAGGTAACACAGTCTCCATTTTATAGAGAAAAACGGAGGGAGCCAGATGAAAGTGACTTAGAGCATACAGTGCTGGTTAGAGGCTATGCAGGGACGTGCTTTGAGTCTGTCTTACACAGACGATGACTCCCCACCGACACACAGTCCTGGCTGTTCACGTGGAAGACTGCCAAGAGTACACTCCATAATGAGAGGGCTCCTGCCTGAGCAGCATTCAGCCCTCTCCGGCATGGCCTCTGTCTAGGGCTGGATTGGAGCCCCAAGGCTCCTGCCCCATTGGTGACCTCAGTTTTGTCACTGTAGTGAGGAAAATCTCCCCCTTTGCAAAGCCACCAAGGTAGAGCCCAAGATCTGAGTCACATCTTTCTCGACTTCAGTGGCAGCACAAAAACAAACAGCCACTTCAGGGTGGTTCTGTCAGGAAGATAAATGCTGTCTCATTGATCCCCTCACCAAGGAGCTTGTCAGAACGGCAGCTGCTAGCCTGGAATGCTTTGAAGACTGAACCCCGGAGTCCAGTCCCAGCCCTTTCTGCTGTCTTGACTAGCAATTCAAACTAGCGTGACACGTTTGAATCCCTGTCACAGTCCAGGACAGAAAGTAGAACGAGTGAACGACTATTTTCCAGGGATGTCTGTGGCAGGCTGCCAATTCCAGGGTAGAGCACAGGAGACACTCCCTGCCGGAAGATTTTAGTGCCAGCCTGGGATTTACACAGGCCAAAATCCTCCCCAAGAGCAAAGGGGAATCTTGAAGGTCAAAGACATCAGGAAAAGAAAGGGTGTAAATTCCACTTGTTGCAGGAAACAGAGCAAGGCAAACTGCTTTATGCATGTGTGAATGAGTGTGCACTGCCTTATGAATGAGTGTAGATACGTGTGTCTACATCAAGCTTTTCTTTTCTGCTGTACCCTCTAACTTCATCCCATCTACTTTCTTACCAGTTATTCCTGTGTCCCTGCATTCTGTCACCTGGTACTTCTGAGTTCTCAGATGATTAGACATAGGCAAATTCCTCAACTTCCCACGCACTAAGAAGTGGCACAGTGTCCCCACGCACTAAGAAGTGGCACAGTGTCCCCACGCACTAAGAAGTGGCACAGTGCTCCCGTGCACTAAGAAGTGGCACAGTGCCCACCCACTAAGAAGTAGCACAGTGTCAAGGATAATGTAAGGGTAAAGACAGAGGCAGATGTTATTCAGGCTTAGCATTCACCTTTCACTCTTTGGAGGAGGTTCGTGCAGTGGTGAAACTGTCCACCAGGTGGCACTCATAGTTTAGCTTCATCTTCATTTCTCCAGTGGGAAAAAAATTGCCCCAGTACCGCCGTGGGAGGGCACATGATTTATGTTTGCCACAAAATGCTCTGGCTTCACATATTGTCAAATCTGGAGTTCCATTGCTTGCTTTTATAATTACAACTTACTTTTTCCTCTCTCTGGGACCTTGAAAAGTAATAGCATAAGAAGCTAGGTACACCTTGAACCTGGAAGATCAGCTCACATACTGATGGTTTCTTAAGGGGTAAACCTGAGTCAGAGTTGGGGGTGCATGCCTTTTATCTCATGGTAAGATCTGCCTTGTTTTATTGTGTTCACTTTTCCTTATGTCTTTCCTCTCTGTCCCTTCCCTGTTCCTCTTGATGGTTAGAAAAACGGGGCCAGCTGATGCTTATAGAACCCAGTATAGAATCTGCTTTCCAGGTTCATTCCCTAGTGGCTATGGCCTGGATTAGAACTTCGCCCAAAATGCTTTTCTAATCCTGAGCCCTAGAGGGTCAAAGTCTAAAGGGAAGGAGCTGGTGAAGATTTGCCATTGAGAAGACCTTAGAATGTGTGTATCTGAGAAGTTGACTTGATAGTCTATGGAGGTTTCCTCTGAGAAAGCTGTGGCTGGTTGAGCTAACAAAGGCTGTTGGAAGCCCCAAGTGATACTATTGGTTGTTATTATTATTCTAGTTTAGGACCAAGATATGAGATATTATTTCTGCTCTCCAAGAATCCAATCTACTTGTCAAGATAAGAAACTTACTCAAGTAACATACAAAGCTAGTTATTGCTATGTAATTCATGTCAATAAATTTGCCCCAAGACTTCCTCAGAAGCTCTGTCTCTGGGTCCTGAAGGGTAGTGTGAGTTTTCAGAGAGGGATGATCTTGGTCAAAGTTTAACTAGAAAAAGATAAGAGGCTATCCTGAGCAGCCATGAAGAATCATGCTGTGGAGGTATGGGCATGGGCACATACGACCACAAAGAACTGGGGCTCAGCGAACTGAACCCCTCAATATGAGATGGTTCCTTTAAAATTCTATTTCACCAAAGGACCAAACCACAGTGAAATTCTAATTCCTTACTTTATGGAGTGATGGTGTCCCAGAAGCTCAGGGAAATGATTAATCTTTAAAGTAGTATTTATTTCCGTTCTTATTAACTACTGAGAGTGACCTCATTCATTCAACACGTATTTATGGAGTGTGTTCACTCTGCTAGATGTTTTGTGGGAAACTAGGATATATCAAGCAAAATTATTCTCTCTGGAGCCTTTATGCAAGGAGAGAAGACAAGAAATGTGAATAAATGTGAATAAAACTACGTTGTCAGGGAGAAAGACAAAGGCTCTAAGGTAGGCACTGAAAAAATATTTCAGGAGTCCAGAGCGAGAGAAAAATTATTTCCAGCTGGGGCTCAGCGGTGAGATGTGTTTATGTAAAGGTAGGGGGGAACGAAGGACATTTTTCATGGAATAAGTGGCAGGTGTGAACAGGGAAGGTGGGAAGAAAAGACCAGACTGGAGCAGAACCCGGGAAGCTGAACGCTGGAGGAGGAGTTGAAACTTTGATTCTGGTGGCTGACAAGCCTCCCAAAGAGGTTAAGGAGTTCAAGTTTAGCAGGATCTTACATATTTTGAGGAAAGATCTATATATCAGAAGATGAGCACATAACCTCAGGATGTAAGATGGGCCTTGCTGGGGGAGAGAAGGAACATGGAGGTGACTTACTGACTCTGAAATGAATATGATTTTTTTTTAAAGTTGACTTTTTTTTGCCATAATTACAAAAATTACCACCACCATCAAACACACACAAATAAAATAAAAGTATCAGATCAATGGAAATTCCTTTTTAGGTAAAATAGGTAAAATCATGAGATTCTCCCTCTCTCTTTCTCTGAGTATGTAAATATATGCATATACATATAATGTATACGTGTTTGATTATTTTTAATTATATGTGTGTGTGTGTGTTTGTGTGTGTGTGTGCATCAGGGCATTGGATGTGAGCCTGAAGCAGTCAATGGCATTGGATCCCCCTGAGCTGTAGTTACAGACAGTTACAGCTGCTGGACTTGGATGCTGAAAAGTAGACTCAGGCCTTTGGACGAGCAGTAAGTGCTTTTAACTGCTGAGCTGAGCCATCTCTCCAGCAACTTAGTGGGTACCCAAATCAGTGGAGAACAGAAGAAATGATGCATGAAGAAGTGACCAGTAGGAAGAGGGCAGCTATTTCAGGAATACCCAGTTTTCCCTAGAGGTGGGGGATTGACCTAGAAGTGCAGAAACTACATCCAGTAACTACAGTAAGTGGGTTGTGGGAACTGAGTTGGCCCGAGTGGCTGGCATACATCATGGGATACATCACAGAGGTGCATCAGACAATGGCAGGTAGCGAGAACCAGCAGAGGCTTCGAGGGGAATTGTATTCCCAAACCACAGTTTCTGTTATGAGGCATTAGTGTAGCTATCCTCTAGAGACACAACCACTTAGAAAGAGGCTTCCGGTAAATAGCAGGGCCAGGCATCTAAAGGATGACCAAGTAAGGAAAAGTTGAGCACAAAATAAATCAGTACAATTTTTTTAAGAATAAAAGCAAAAGTGCATTAGACATTTTCCAACAACGGAATACCTTTTACTCCAGGAATACTGCAACAAAGCACAGCATTGTGATCATATATTTCACTGTCGGCTGGAAGAGAAACACACCAGTCATCTCTGTCAATAAAAAAAAAAAACTGCAAAGGAAAATGCAAGAAGAACTCAAGGAAGAGATAGCAAGAAAATGTGGGAAGACAAGATAGGAACGGGTAGGTCACAGAGGAGAGACCACTCAATCATCAAAGAAATGAATAAAAATGTAAGAAGCACAATGAGGAACATACTGTGCTTTGGGAAAAGATAAATAAGAGAAGTTACCCAAACAAATGTACATTAAAAACACACACCATTTTATACAGAATATTACAGTGTGAAAAGGAAAAGAACTCCAGTATTTGTACAACTGGTGTACTTTAAGGTGAAAACATATAAAATGGAAATGCAATATTTAAACCATGAAATTTAATAAAATTTTACTTGAACAAAAATGACTTATAGAGCTATGTGAAAAGTTTTCACTATGAATAAAGAACACTGACCTAGATTGGTCAACATGGGGACTCCACTAAGTAAGTTTATAAGATATAAGGATTTTCCAGCCAGGTGGTGGTGGCGTACGCCTTTAATCCTGGCACTCAGGAGGTGGAGGCAGGTGGATCTCTGTGAGTCTGAGGCCAGCCTTGTCTATAAGACCTAGTTCCAGGATAGCTAAGACTGTTGTTACACAGAGAAACTCTGTCTCAAAAACCTCAAATAAATGAATGAATGAATGAATGAATGAATGAATAAATAAATAAGGGTTTTCGACACTGGCATGCCAAGGTTGAAGCAAATCTCAATTCCTTTACAGCGTAGCTCCATTTTATCCTATAACGACACAATACTCAATAATCAAAGGAAAAAAGGCATATCAATAATTTTATTTGCAGTCAGATACAATAAATGTGTAGTAACTTAATGAAAATGCACAAAATTCTTGAGGAAATAGCTTTTTGAAAACAAATTTATCAAAAAAGGTTTATTTATTTATGTATTTTATGTATATGGGTGTTTTGTCTGCATGTACATTTGCACACCAGAAGAAAGCATTGGATCCCATGGGACTATAGTTATAGTATATAACCATATATACTCTATATACAGTTGTGAGCCACCATGTGGGTCCTGGGAATTGAACTCAGGACCTCTGGGAGAATTGCCAGTACTCTTAACCACTTAGCTATCTATGCAGCCTCAAGGAAAGTTTTTGAATAGCTCTTTGTGAGGAATCTTCTAGAGAATAAATTTGTTAGCCAAAAGATGAGTAGGATTATTTCAGGAAGAGTCAGGGACTCACATGCCTCCCACCAGCAGAAACAAAACACAAATTGGCAGATTGAAGCAAAGCGCTGACATGTCCCCTCTGTTCTGACAGTACAAGAGGCTCTAAATTTCTTAGAGAAAATCTGTGAGAAAGTAGACAGCAGAACTGTTTTGCCAAGAGTCTCCTTAAATATTAATCAATGGTCATCCTTTAAATCTGACAGTGTGGCCAGAACTGGTCAACTAAAAATGTAGGAAGGCAAACACTAAAAATGTTTAGCTTTCCCCTTCCTCCTCTATCTTTCTCCTTCCTTTCCTTCAGCCTCCCTCCTCCCCATCCTCTTCCTCTTCTTCCTTCTTCACGTCTAACAACTGAACCAGGGCTCTGAGCATGCTGAGCTGGGGAGCAGCCTTTGCTACTGCTTTAAACCTGCAGCTGAACAGCCAGCCAGCCGGCTAGACAGTGGGATAGTAACTAAAGGCAGGTGCCCAGGGCAGAGGAAAAGCGTTAATTTTATCTCTGCTTAGAATAAGGAATTCATATATTCTGGTAAAAACATAACTGACTTGCGAGAGTTAGGCACAATTATAAAAATCCAAATTTAAAAAACCACATACAAAAAGAAGTAGGACATAAAAATAAAATGTGATCTAAGGCGCACTTCTTGTATTAATTAAAGGAAATGAAGCTTGTTCACTTAGAAAACAGGAGAAATTCCTGAGTGGATTAAAAATTTATATGGTACGTGAACAAAGTAGTTCAATAAAACTAAAGTAATAGGCTAGCCATTCTTTACTAGAGAAGGCAAACCCCTTAAGCCCACCCGTCAATCAGTCAGTGCTCCCAAATAATCCAAAATAGCACAAAATAAACAAGAAACTAAACAAATGAACTAAATAATTAGCTGTCTTAATAATACAAATGGAAGAATTCAGGAATAAACAAAGCAGGAAGGTGTTAGATTATTTATTACATAGAGGACACCTTGTGAATTTTTGATAAGTTTGCTTATGTACACATGAAGTAATATGGCCTCCACGTTTATAAGTATCAGGAGCAAAAGACATGCAACACAAGTCTGCAAGTCATCCCTTTCCTTTCTTCTTTCTTCCTTTTTGAATGTATATATATATATATGTATATATATATATATGTGCATGTGGATACCATGTTTACATGAGTGTAAAAGCACATGTGTGTCCAACCTATGTTGACATCTGTGCGTCCTGTGATTTTTTTCTCATCTTGCATATCGAGGCAGGGTCTGTTGTTGAACCTGGAGCTTTTTGATGGAGCTGGTCTACTTAGTCAGCTTCTTTGGGGACTTTTCTGTCTCTGCTTCAGGAGCACTGGATTGCGGGCTGCCTCTACACATATGTGACTTCCCAGTTTTTATGCTTCTCCCTGGATTTGGACAGTCCAGATCCCAGGGGCCACAGCTGCGCCTCAAGTGCTTTACCATGCGTCATCTCTTCAGCTCTCGTTCTCCTCCTTCAGCCTTTGTTGTATCAAGGAGAATATAGAGAAAAGCAAGTTGTTTGGATTTCAGGTAGATATGATGCATATATCTTAAACTCACTACTCTAGAAAAGGTGATTACACTTTTTCTCTATATATCTAGATAATATTTTTAACAATTGACTAGATAGGTTATTGACTAAAAATACTCGTATGTACTATGAAATGTAAGTATTTTTTTTCACAAGACAATAAAAATAGAATCCGAGGACCAGGTCAAATGGTAAAAACTATCTTTTAACTGGCAAATTAAAAGGGAAAACTTTTTCTAGGATATGAATAACAAGTCTAAAATTAAGCAATTTATTAAATACAGTTAAAATGTACTTAAGTTGACATGTAAAATACAACAACAAAAAGTGACCAAAGGAAAGTTCTTCATTTTAGATACTTAGATGGAGGGTGGGGGGAAGAGATAGATAGATAGATAGATAGATAGATAGGAGCAAATTAGATACCTAACTTAAAATAATAGCACAAAACAACACAATAATATGAAGAAAAGCGCAGAAAACAAATTACTATGAATTAAATCTGAAGTTAATGGTTTGATTAATTAAGCAAGAGTAAACTAAGGGTGCATCTAAAAGGCACTATTTTATCAAGAATATAATGAACTAGGTGAGGTGGTGCATCTCTGTTGTCTGTAACCCAAAACTAGGGAAGCTGAGGCAGGAGGACCTTGACCATGACCCTGCCTCACCAAAGTAAAATCCCCCAAAGTAAAAATAAACAACAAACAGAGACGTAGGTTGACTTAAATGTAAATTAAGAGAACACCGAATTCAGGAGGAGAATCAGATAATCCAAATATATAAGAAAACAATAAAAGGAAATCACTACAGAACTACAGTGAGACTGTAAACATAGTTATGCTTTTGTCTAATATTAAGAGAATAACTCTGAAAATCTGGTTCAAGCCAATAGTTTTATAGGAAAATGTGATTTGCCAAGACTGACCACATAGAAAGAAAACATGCAACTAAGCTAATTTAAGCAGAAGAAATGGATAAACCCAGCAGAATCAGTTTTCTTATATAAAGGATTCAACCAAGTCATTACAGAGCATTTCAAGGATTCAAGACAGGGAACAAAAATGAATACATCTCTGTTTTTCCTGAGTGAATAAACACTGGTAATGAAGTCTGATAAAGACTACATAGATTTATAGATGAATGAAAGTATGAAACACAAAGATTAATTCTAATATCCCAAGTAATCTATAAGAATAATAACACATTACAAGTCCAGTCAAATGAGCAAATGCATTTTATTCTCATAGAAACAGACTCTAAAAGCATTTATAAGATTTAATGCCTATTACTATTCAAAACACCAAAATATATCAATCTTTGAGATGTAAAAATACATCTCTATTAGCCCAAAGTTCACATACCTGATGAGGAAAACATCTTTTTAGTTGTTAGAAGCTAGACACAAAGTTTTCCTTGGTAACTCCCACGTGACACATTGTTGGGGCTAGTCAATGACATTAGATAAAATGAAGAAATTAGAAATCCAAAGGTACAAAATAAATCTACACAAATTCAGAGTTGATGTGGTGAATAAGTCAAGTTAGTAAATGGACAGAGGCCACAATAAGAAAATTCACAATGAAAAGAAAGTGGAAAATAGCGTCGGATACCCACTGCTTTCCACGCACACACTCACAATTTAGGAAAAGTAAAGGAAGAAATAACACAACTATGAGAGCCATGAGAAAGGTTAACTATGAATGAAAATAATAAATTTATATGACCCAAAAAAGAAATATTAAAACAATACTAGAAGACATAAGAGAATAATTGGGCAATTGGAAAGAGATACATTAGTGCATTAATTATATTTGTGCTATCTGGCATTAAAATCAAGTCTGTGATATAATAATAAACAGAAAGTCAGCTTGATTAACTTGTTGATTACATGACTTTTGGTTTTCATCTCTTGCTGGAGGAGAGCTAACTGTATGGTTTAGGGATCCAAATTCCTTCTATCATTTTGAGTTCTTCACTGGTTACATCATGCTTTTCTTATAATTGCACTTGCTTGGAATATTAACCAATACATGTACATACGATCAGTTGGTAACAAGTTCTAGTAACAAGTTCCTTTAGCTAGAAGGATAGCTAAAGCTTGGTGTGCATCCCTTTCTAAAATAATCTCAGAATTATTTTAGTGTATGAACTGTAGATGGGATATAAAATGAAATTAAAAAGATAAATTAAGATAAAAAAATAAAATCATAGTTTGTAAACAAAAATCTTAGTATTTTAATTAACAAATTGTGAGGCCATAAAATAGCTCATTTATTGCTATATATAAAAATTTAAAAAGGACTTTATTCATTTAAAATATGATAATAATATGGAATACCAATCACCATATCCAAGAATGAGCAGACAACTACAGTTAGTAAGAGACTATCTCTGATGAGCAATTTAACACTGATTATAAGATCAGAGAGGTGAAGACACTTTGAAGTTCAACATCAATATTAATGAACTTAAGTATAAAGTATGCACTTGTATTACTGACATTCGAACAAACATCCCATATGCTATCTTGAATCTAAGATGATTATCCATCTAATAATTGATCATTGACAGCATTATTATGATTGCAAATGATTATTGTCATTTATATATAGCTGTCATTGAAAGGTTAATTGATTATATTAGAAATCATAGACAAGTGTATCAATAATGATCTTATCTTTCTATGAAAAGTTTTAGAATATTTGTCTCAGCCATTTGCTAGATACTATTATCTGCATTTAGTAAAGCAAACAGATTCAATTTCAAGTGACTATCTACACATGCTCACATATCCCCATATTTGTGTACATGTGTAGCTTGCTTATCAAGGTCTGAAAAGAACTTAAAATGTCTATGGTAAGGAAAAATAAATGAGATCATATTAATGAACCAGACTTCTGTTTTTACTTCTATTGTGAAGATAATTGCTTGTTACTATAAATACCAGCATATGCCTTGGTTGCAATTTTCAGCATGGGGAAATATTAACTGTCTACATTTTTTTCTGGGAAGTGCAAGCTCAATTAATTTGCTTCTGAATAAATCTAATGGAGTATCACTTAATATCAAACACTGATTACTTCAATGGACATGAAGTCTTTGCTTCATCCAAACAAACAGCAAACATTAATCAAAGCAGTGCAATGGTCCAAGTCATGGTCTTTGTCACAGAGCCACACTTTGAAGAACGACAGAAGACAAGTTCATCCTAAAATTTACTGCCACCATTTTCATTTTGTGACAGAGTACCACTATGTACGAAGGCCAGGCTGGCCTGGAGCTTAGAA
The DNA here is from genome assembly GCF_950005125.1 of Chionomys nivalis. Lineage (NCBI taxonomy): Eukaryota > Metazoa > Chordata > Mammalia > Rodentia > Cricetidae > Chionomys > Chionomys nivalis. The sequence continues at coordinate 13,775,823 of NC_080099.1, forward strand.
TCCTCCTGTCTCAGCCTCCTGTGTGCTGGGTTGCAGATGCGTGCTCCTATGCTTGGTTCCAGATGGTTTCTTCTGCCTTTCAGGGTAATATATTTGGTCCAAATAATTCAAATGTTTTGAAATTTATTTTGAAGTTGAGCAACTTGCTCCGAACAAAAGGCCAGTTCCTAACAGAACCACTTGGTTGGCTATTAAAAAAAATGTGTTAATAATCTCCTTCTGCCACAGATTTCCAAAGCTATGTTAGTCCTTCCAAATGATCTGTATGAAATACTGATTATAGCTGTAAAGGGTAAGAACAAAGAGCCAGTGGTTATAATATCCAATCCTAATAATATACATCTTATAAAAGGGGCTTATATAATAATAATAATCTTGCAATGGAAACACCCAGAAAGAATATAAAAATCTTTCTAAACACAATATTCTGGAGAGTTCTCAGTTTTTTAAATGGGAGAACTCAAAGCAATTTATTCTGAGTATGACAGCTTCCCCATCACCCTTGCTTGGGCTGGTGGTTTCCTGGTCTCTTGACTTGGCCTCCTGCTAAAGAGTTAAACCCATTGGCATGTCTGTCACACTCCTGTCTAACGGTCCCCTAAGCAAGCCACCAATCTTCCTTGCTCTGGATGACAGTTAATGAACTGTAAAAGTCTTGAACCAATATTTCGGCTTCATCTGTGAGCTTGCAGAAGGCAAGTTTGTTTTTCACCCTCGAAAAGGATCAGGTGTATTTCTTAGCCAGACAAGGACAATTTGTTTTCCTGAGCCCCCTTTCAGTTTTGAGGACGTCGTCTGTGCTTGGGAATTTGACTGTGAGAAGCATAAGCTTCTAATCATCAGCATCAGGATGTTTTCATGCACCTGGTGTTTTATTAGCTGAACTATACTACCAATACTTCTAACGAATGCTGACTTTGAGCGTGTCACTTACCTCCTGGAGCTTTAAAAGGAAGATATCAATATTTGGTGCTACTTCCTAAAAAGAATCCCTTAGAAATCAAATGAGCAAATGAGATAAAATGGTGTGCTTTCTTTTCTTTTCTTTTCTTTCTTTCTTTTTTTTTTTTTTTTTGTTTTTCGAGACAGGGTTTCTCTGTAGCTTTGGTGCCTATCCCGGAACTAGCTCTTGTAGACCAGGCTGGCCTCGAACTCCCAGAGATCCACCTGCCTCTGCCTCCCGAGTGCTGGGATTAAAGGCATGCACCACCACCACCCAGCTTAATGGTGTGTTTTCTTAAAAATCATTTAGCATCATCTGATGAAACATTATATGAATTATCAAAAGCTATACCTACATGTATGCATATATTTACATATATATACTCATATGCATATATTCTTTTACCTACTAAACAGGTTCTGTGAGGTATAATTGTTTTTGAAGAATAGCAAAATGAAACATAATTGGAACAATAAAGCAGCTACTTGGAAGCAAGAGGAACAATCCATTTTAGGCAGTTATTGCGTATTAAGGAGTCATTGTTATAATGCATGCCTCTAGTCATATGCTGCCTCAAATTTCCAGCTTAATACCTTTGTAAATTTTAATGTCTTTCTAAATTATGGTTTTTGTTTGGTTCTCTTTCATATTTACCAAAACGGGACCGTTAGAAATGCTGGGATTTTTTTATTCCATATCTCATTTATCTTTTGCTGATCCCACTCTTTTTTCTTTCTCCATTTTCCAGTTGGTGTTGGTTCTTGCCTCACGCAGTTGGAATTGGGCAGTGCAATATTTTTGATTCAAGGATCCAAGCTGATTATCAATATATGTTTTTAACTGCTGTGTTTGTCAGGGATTTCCTAACTTCTTTATGAAATTTATTAAGATATTCTTCAATCTCCTCCTGGATAATCTGTTCAACATAGATCACCAGTTCAAATCATAGCTGTTAGCTGGAGTAGAACACGGCTCACCACCAGATAGGATGGCGCAAAAAAGCTGAAGAGCCTGAAGAGTTTTCCTTTTGGCAGGGTGTTCATCCTGGTTACTGGGCGTGTCTGTAAAATGCAGTATCAATTAGGCTTTCTCCATGTTCCATGGTCTATGTTTTCTTTCAAACTTTATTCATCTATTAAAAACCACAACAATATAGCCTTTAATTTCCATGTGTTTGCCTAGGATTTGTGTGTGTGTGTGCATGTGTGTGTGTGCTTATAGAAGCTAAGCTAAAGGTCAACCAGGTATAGTTTCATATAATTTCTTTGGCATAGTCCGTACGTACTGTACTGTACTTTTTTTTTTTTTTTTTTTTTTTTTTGAGACAGAATCTCACTGGGTCTCAGGACTCATTGTTTAGACTTCAGGGATCTTCATCACCACAGCCCCCTCCCTCATTTTTTTTTTTTTGTTTGTTTTGCATGGATACTGGATGGAACTCAAGTTTCTCATACTTGCACAGAAAGCCCTTTTCTGACTTAGCCTTTGCCCCAGATCACTTAGTTTTTACCTGCTGTTCTTTGTGTTCTTCAGAATCCCGTTGGGATGCCCCATTACATTTACTTACCATGTTTTCTCAGGCTGCTCTGGATTCTGATGAGTCCTCAGGCTTTCTTTGCTCTGGATAGCTTTGGCGATTTGAGTGCTGGCTAGACATTTTGAAGGTACTATCTCTCAATTTGCATTTGTTTTTCTCGTGATTAGATTATGGTTGTGAGTATTGGGAACGAGCTCAGAGATAATAGAATCAGCTCAATCATGTTCTCCTTCAGTATTGTATCTTGTCATAGCAAGAGAACATGATATCATTCTGACTGCGCATTCTTGAGTCAACCTTCATCACCTGGCCAAGGTAGTGTTTGTGAGGCGTCTCTGCTGTAAGTTACTCTTCTTTCCCTCTATCATAAGGTAGCCCTTGGAAGGATTCTTGCCACACCCAGCTTCCATTAAGTTGGGGAAGAGGCGTGAAGTACTGCCTACTCAAGGTGGAGGACTTACATATGTCCCTTAGACTTCTGCATGTCCTGTAGGAACAGAAATTAATCTTTATATTAACCTCATCAAAGCACAATCAAGAGAGTCACCGGGTTGACTAGGAAACATGAAAATGGTACTAAGTATCCATGTACCAATGAATTTTGGTTATTCTTCTTTAGATTACCCATATCACTGAAAACCCATAGTCCTATTCTTTGTCTGAATAACATGCAAGACTTCCTAAGCCTTGGCCAGAAGGTGGGAGAATCTTTTTGGTCATCTTCAATATAAAGCACACTTTACAGGGCTGTGTTCTTCTGTGGGAGCCCACTCTCTTTGCTTTGGTGTCCCCTCCATTTCCTTAAGGTCTGGGAGAATGGTTCTTTAGAATATGATTAAGGTGATATATTATTTACAGACCCCATGCACTAAAAATGTACACAGTGGTTGGCTGCATTGTTCTTTTATTTTTCTTTATTATGCATTCCTACTCATGGCCGTATAGCTTGCCCTCCTGTGGGAAGAGTTGACTTGCTCTGCTTGTTGTCCGTATAACATGTTCTAGCCAACAAACAGATATGAGAAGGGAGTCCATAAGCCTCCCATAAGCCAAAGTGTTACAAAGCATCATCTACTCTACTCATTAGCCTGATATCTCTTATTTTCTCCCCTCCCTTCCCTCCCCTTCTCTTCCCCTCCTTCTTAATTCTTGTTGCTAGAAAGAGAAGACATGAGAAGAGCTGGGTATAATTCCAGCAAATGATCTGTGGCTGACAATGATTAAGATGTGTGATTGACATGTGCTTATTAGAAGACATTAGGAAATGAAGGTTCTTGTGGTGATAAAACCAACTAATAATCCCAAGTACAATTCAAAACAATAGCAATGCTAGCATAGATGACAACATCCGCCCCACATACACAGCGATTGTGCCAATGGTTTATTTGGAATTATTTAATATCAGTTTATTTCTAAAACATGTTCCTTCATTTGCCTCTGGTTTCTGACTGATATTCCAGACATGGGCTCAGGATCCTTTGTGGGTGGCCTTAAAGAAATCATGTCAAAGTGAGAAAAAAGAATTCTTCCTATGAAGCGAGGACACCCATGGCTTATACATTAGGCAGTGCTGTGTGATTTTTGGCACATGGTAAAACATGACTATTCAGATATTTCACTGCAGAAAAGCATCAGCTTAGACCAAATAACCTCAGGTTTGATTCATCTATAAACTTTGGAAGGTCACAGGAGTACTGAGAAATAACACTATATGTCCCTAGTATGTTTGAAGCATACTGCTAGAGAACCATACAATTAGCCATTGTACATGCTGGTGTTCAAAATATGTACTATTTTGATAAAAAATCCCATAAAAGAGACCATACAACAAGATCTGTGACTTCCCTCGGAATTCTCCTTCCCTCCGTAACTATGGGCTTCCTCCTGCCTCATACCTGGCATCGGGGAGGGTGTGCTCTACCTGCAGTTAACACATACCTGTGCTGGGTACAGAGGAGCCTGAGCTCTGGGGTTCAGCTTTTATTTTCAAGTTTTTTTCTTTTTATTATTTGTTACTCTTACCCTCTCTCAAGGACAGTGCAGTTAGTTGAGACGGCAGTAGGACTGTTAATTCTAGGGGTGCCTCCTTACTCAGGAACATATGTACTGGGAAATAGGTTCTCCTCAAGAGGACCTTAGGAATCTGTGATTCAAAACCAGGCACATAGAAATCTACTTATACACTCCTGGGCATATATCCAGAGGAATCTAATCAGCACACAACAGAGACATCCATGTTTGATGGAATACTGTTCACAATAACCACGATAGAGAATTATCACATCCTACAGGGATTGGTTCCAGAAATACTGGCCAGGGAAAGCAAGGGAATAAAGAAAGGGCAGAGACACACATACAACGAAGCTGTGGGTTTCTCCAACTACCCCCACAACTTGGAATCTCAGCATGTTTATTACATACAGCACAGAGGGAGGAGCTAGCTAGTCTTAGTAGGAGGTCTCCATAGGTGGGTAAGCAGTCTCACGTTGTAAACACCCAGGAGGAGGAAGCTGCAGATGACAGTCTTTGCACACACAATCTCATGCTCAGATTCCTGAGGAAAGGTTTGCCATCCCTCTTGAGCTTGACCCATATGGGTAATGACTTTGCCAATTTACCATGGACCAGTTGGACTTGGAGTCATGGACAGGCCATGCTCATGGCAAATACATATTACTCACTCAAGGCTTCTTCTGCTCCCATGCAGACAACTGTACTAGATGCCTTTAAGCATATTAATGGATTAAAAAAGTCATATATTTGCATGTGAAACTGTCTTAGATGCCCATCAACATAATAATGGATTAAAATATCATATATATATGTATATATAATGAAGTTGTATTCTGCTATAGAGAAGAAAAAATTATGGCATTTGCAGGGAAATTGGTGAATAAGAGATCATCATGTGAAGCAAAATAAGCCACACCCAGAGCGACAAATATTGTATGTTTTCTCTCACAAGCAAAAATCTAGTTTCAGAAAGGGAGCAATTTGTTGGGCAGAAATTAGACCGTGGGGTGAGGAATAATAACAGGAGTGAATATGAACCATGTGATGATATGTGTGTATGGAAATGTCAAACGAAGGCCATTACTTTGTACAGTCAGTCTGAACACGCACATACTAGGCAGGCTCACACACCAGTGAGAATTCCTGAAATCTCCGCAGGACAATCCACTTCTGTATAATTGCATTTGCACTGCCCAATGAGATAGGATTGTTGTGTATCCCCAATGAGACAGTATGCGTGGAAACCCAGTTATGATAAGACGGGAGTGAAAACCATCTAAGACAGAATTACAGCGATGAAGGATGCATAGTATTTGCAGCTCTGAGCTTACTTCACTTACAGGAAAACCAAACCCAATCAGAGTCCTGAAGCAGATATCTGGATGCTGCACTTGGGTTTCTAGATGTGCACTCCCTGTGTCACATGATCTTGTGGTAGCTCCTGAGTCAAGAGAACCAGAGCTCCAGCACCACAAAAATTCTGTCTTTTTCAGGCTTCAAAATCCACCCGAATCTCCTGCAGGTCCTCTGCAAAGAACATGCTGAATCTGTCCCTTTGGGTGCTTTTTTTCTTCTCAGGGAGGTGTGTGGGGATAATGTTTGGGGATGCTGTATTTAGAGGGAAAGTTAGTCCTGTGAAAAATCACCCAGGGGCTCCTCATCCTCACCCAGCACTCTCCAGAGTGGCTGACAGTGAAATTAATTTAGTTTTTTTCAAAATGCATTCCTTAGATTTTTTTAGTTAATTGGACATTCCACACATTAAAAATGTCCTATTTTTACTAGTTTGGGAAATGCTCCTCATTCAGTCTCCGACTTGGGAGGTTTTAATGCCTATTCTTATACTCAAGCAAAAGGCAACATAGGCCAGAAAGGGTTTTTTTTTTATTTGCTTTACAACTCCATGTACATTATATGGGGAAGCCAAGAAATGAACTTGCTGTGGGATAATGCTCTTGTACATTGTAAAGTCTTAGTTTAATAAAACACTGATTGGCCAGTAGCCAGGTAGAAAGTATAGGCAGGGAAACCACACTAAAATAATTCTAGGAAGAGGGAAGGCAGAGAGGCAGTCACTAGCCAGATACAGAGGAAGCAAGATGAGAATGCCTCACTGAGAAAAGATACCAAGACACATGGCTAGACATAGATAAAAATTGTGGTTTAATTTAAGTTGTAAGAGCTAACAGGCCAACAGTTTATAATTAATATAAGCCTCTATGTGTTTCTTTGGGACTGAATAGCAGCCCTACTGGGTGGGACACAAACTTCTGTCTACAGGAACACACACATCTAGTCATATCACTTTCATAGTCAAGGGCAAAAACAAATGAGTGTACCCAAGTCTGCTTGCTTGCTTGCTTGCTTTAAGCCAGTTGTATAGCTCAGGATCTCCTGCCTAAGGAATGGAATCACTCACAGTGGACTGGGTCTTCTGCATCAATTAACAGTCAAGCCCTTGTCCCCATTCCCATCATGCCCACAGGTTAACCTGTTCTAAATAATTCCTCACCAAGTTTCATTTCTTGGGTGATTCTTGTTTATGTGAAGCTAACAGTTATAAACAAATTGCACAATTAATCAGGAAAGATGTGATTTGAACTTGGGTTATCTGACTCCCAAATTCCCAACACTCTTGTTTTTCCTTTCTATGAGAGCTTTCTGCATACTGCAGAGTCTACTGAAGTTCTCTTGTGTTGTCACTTTGATGTACCCACTGTTAGATAGAACATACTGTGTCTGTCCCTTTTGAGTGTTTTTGTCCCTCCCTGCAAAGTGTATGTGGATATTCTTGGCTATACTCTTTCCCAAGGGAAAGTCATTCTTGAGAGAATTACCCAGATGGAACCCACGCAGATCTCAGATACTCGGGAAACAACAGTTGATCCTCCAACTCCCTGTCATTATCTCCACGACATAAACAGAACTTTTAGCTTTCCCTTCAGCCCACGAAGGCAGCAGATATGGGGTACTGAGTTCACTCAGAAATTTGGACAGGAGAAAGAAGCCACTGACACCCAGCAATTACCTGCAACAAAACATTTGCAAAATCACTAGGGTCGATGGCTGTGGAAGCGTTTGTTTGGGAAATGAACCTGAACAGCTTGGCAGGTTTCGTGAACCCGTTAGCACTGGATAGTTCAACTCCTTATTCGAGGGTTGTTAGGATTAGAGTATCTAGAACACAGTGAGGTAGGCGGTTTTCAGAGTCCTTATGGGTGCTTCAAAGGAACAACTACTGGGCAATGGCGCAGGTGTGCTACACACAACCATCCATCAGACAAAGAGAAGGGTGGTCATAACCACAAACACTGGGTTACCCAGATGACTTGTTGCAGACAGATCCCAGTGTTCCACCCTTGGTATTTCTCTCAGAAAGGTCTGCTTGAGGAGCAATGATTCTGCATTCGTAACCAGCTCCAGGTGATACCCAACTGCTCTGAGAATGACCCAGCTGTAGGGTGATGGAGACGCCCTAGTGGGATGGTGAAGAACGACCTGCTTTTGGGAGAAAGCTAGCAAAAATTCGTCTCAAAACCCAGCTGCTATCAGGCCTCTTCTGGGTTTAGAAGGGAGACCCCCTGTAGCTTTCCAGGCCTCCTGCTCCAGGCTACTAAGTTTCATAGCCTCAAGAATCCTTCAGCTAACTTGAACACCAGGATTCTTTTTAACAGGAATCTTCCCTTTTCTGGTCGCTGTCTTTCCAACTTTGGGTAGGTATGGTGGACAGCTACTAGCAGGCCTCGGCATCAGCACCCTCTCTTCAGAGTCTTATTGGCTCTTCCTTTCTAGGAGCCACTGACTGACATAAACTTAGGGACATTCTCTTGTCAGTTGTCTCCTCCTTGGTTGGTCACTCTTTAGGACCGGACCGTGCACCATTTCACGAGGAGTTTAAACCAAATGGAGGGAATATGATTAAGTCCCTAAAGTCCCGGTCAAAGGCAAGACCCAGAAATTCACAAGGGTTATGCATATTAGGTCCCAAGGTCTGCCTCCAGCAGTTTAGAGTTTCCACAGGCAAGGATGAAAAAAAAAAGTTCCCCAAATGACTCCTTTTAAAGACTCTCTAGAGTCGACTTCCTGTGTTGTACTCTTTCTCAGCCTCCCCTTTATACCTCAGCCTCTCCATCTGGAAAGTGGCACACCAGCCTGGTTGCTTGGTTTGTACAAAGAATTTCCTGCAATGATGGTGTTTATGAAGGCACATGCCAGCTAAGAATCATATTACCTTATTGTTCCCTGCACTGTGCTATACACACAAAACATATGTCAGTGGGGTTTGAAAGCAGGCAGGAGGCCCTAGGAGGGAGGCCTGAATGGAACAGGCAGAAAGGGAATTAGCATCCTTACCAGTCATAGAATTCCTAATTTACAGCTTATTGTTCAGTATATTGTCTTTCAGACACAATTTAGCACAGACAGCCTGAGATAAAATGAGAAAGAAAACAACTGAGAGAATATCTTTTCCTTTTTCTGTGTGGAATTGATGACTTGCTCCAGTGTCTCAGAGACTTAGGAATAGGAGGGCAGGAGGTGGGTGTTGATGGGCTCATTTGCATATCTGCAGTCACATCTCTATTGTTAAAGTACTACCCGGAGAGGAGCAGGTGCTGGCTGTCTTCTGAACTCCTGCTCCTGTGCACATACAGGGAAATGAACTGATACACACACACAAAAAAACCCTACTATCTGACTATCGCCCTATGAGTGCTGTACATACAGATCCCATTCCGTCTCTAAATGCTGTCGGGGGAGGTATCACTAGCTTCATTTTCCAGCAGAAGCCACAGAAGTTTTTAGAGGTTGGGGAACTGTCATCTCTGGTGAGCTGCAGAATGGGGACCTGGGTTCCTCTAGCCTCCAGGCTCTTTGTTGCAGCCCTTATGCTACAGCGAGTTCCCCTTTTGCTAGGCACCTCGAACTATCTTGACTCCCAAGTGGCTTCAGATTCTTTCAGCTATGCTGGCATCCTTTAGAACATTTCAAATTTCGTTTTCATGCTCATTTCCCCTCCCTCTTCTCTGGAGACTCTTCTTATAAATTGCAAATTTATGTCACTTGTGCTTGACCGACCAGGGTGTTTCATATTGTTGTTGACAAGCAGTGTGAAGAATGAGTTGGAGGGTAAGCTATTAGAGTGGGGAGGTGCAGGATATAAAACCCAGCATCTCTGGACCTCTGCAGGGTGAGGAGAAGGAAGTTGGGGCTAAGCAGAGACATTTGTTGGGAAGTGTGAAGAAAGAAGTTGGGGAAGTTTGTAGCAGAGATAAAATCCCAGAGGCAGATATTGGGGTTCAAGCTAAAGATCAGAAAAGGAAAACAGCCAAACCAATAGAGAAGTCTTACCTCTACCAAGGCAGAGAGACTGTAGACTGAGCCCTGAACCTCTGTCTTTCCCATTTTATATTCCCCTCTAGTGCTGGGATTAAAGACCTGTGACTTCCTAGTACTGAGATTAGAGGTGTGAGTGACCACCAACTGGATCTGTTTCTGCACTGGTCTTGTGTAGCTCAGGGTGACCTTGAACTCACAGAGATCTGCCTCTGTCTCCCAAATTCTGGGATGAAATGTGTATGACACTACTGCTTAGCCTCTAGAGGCTTAATTTTACCATCTGATCTTCTGGCAAGTTTTATTATTAAAACATAAATGAAATATTACTGTATTTCCCCTTTTGTCTAAAATTAAAAAAAGGCTACAACTAATATAAGAAAAAGTATATACAATAAGTACAAGGCTTTATACAATATATACAAACAATAAATATAACAATAGTGTCTAATGCATCTGCATTTGACAAAGAGAAAATATTCCATATTATCTATCTCATGAGTCTAAGGTCTTGTACTTACTTTACTTTCTATCATAACTTGCTTTCTGTGCCAGATAAACAAGGAAAACTATAACTGTTTAGTCTTCAACTCCCTCAGAGACCCAAGAAGGAAATATTATCTACAGGCTTAGAATATCTGACAGAGTTTTCTATGAAGCAGGGTTTTTGAAGGACTGTCCCTCTTATTTGGGCAAGGTTTGTCAGACCTGCTTGCCGCATTAGGACAGCACATGGTTAGCAGTTGAGTAAGGGCACTTTCTTGCCCAGTGGATTACTTTTGTCACAATCAAGGCAAATTCCATGCTGAGTTTCTTTGATGCCCATTATCTTCTCTGATGTAGATTGGTGCTTCCGGAAGCAGACATGTCTCATTGTCATAAAAAGGAAAAGAATCTGTTATTTAAACACCTTAAATGCCATATTCTGTAGATCTGTGAAGTATTTGAAGATGACCTGCCTATTTAAAATATATCTCTGTTTGACCTTGAAAGCATACATAATGTTACAAGTTCAATTGTGATTGGTGACTAACTACTAACCTGAATTTTCTTATTATCCTAAACAGTTGGTAATAATAACTTTCAAGGACTAGAAATTTGAATTACATTATTAAATGAGCTGTATAGGTACAATACCTTGAGCAACATTAGAAATGTATTTCCAGTCTGTTTTAACAAAATTAATCTCAAATTTGTATCAATATACAAAATTTGTATATATAATATACAAAGTCCAATCCAATGTAAAACATTTAAAACTAGTGGTTTCTTTTTAAAAAGTAGATTCAATAATCTACTTTTTATCTTATCATATCTATATCCCTCTTTTTCTTTTTTCAGAAGAACCTTGAATCTAATTTTTTTTTGTTTAGCTTTTTTTTCCTGACCATTACCAATCACAACTGTAAATCAATCCTCCTAGACAATGACAAATATCTATAGCCCATTGAATGACCAAAAACCACTCACCCCATCTCTTGGGAATGTAGGCATTGTATTCTTAAATTTTCTTCCTGCTGTCTGGGGGCAACAGTATCTTTAGGGGATCCTGAAAAGAAAAATTTGGGTTAATTGTCAAGTCCTGGGAGAGGTAGCTGTACCATTTGTTGTTCAGTTTCTGCATAATGGGGAAGTACAGGACTTGTTTAAAGTCCTGGCTAGAATAGTCATTTAGGCTGGATCATCTCAGCTAGCCACCTCAAAGTTGTCCTGAGCAGCTTGTAGTCCAAAAGTTGATCTTTAGGTGGTATTTTTCAGCTTAGTGGTGTTATCATAGTCCTGGAGGAATTGTCATTGTGGGGCTCTATCCTCCTTATGGAGACTTTTTAGGTCACTGTTAGGCATGCTCATGGTTCACTGAAGAAAACTGATAGAGACTCAAACTCAAATCATGTACAGGAAGGTAGATGGAATCTTTTACTAGAATTACTTGGTATTCTATTTGACCATTAATATCATGACAAAATGTTTAAAATATTTATATTAATCTTATACATCTTATGCCTTAAGAAAAGCTGCCAAAAAGTCAATATAAAAGCAAAGGCTTATGAGATTAGTGGTAGTAAAGTAGTCCTTAAATATTTGCTTTTCTTCTGCCCCATATCACGTGGCTCTTCTGACATGAGGCAGAGATTTTGGTTTTCAGTTTAATAAGCATACTTGGGTTTAGAGAAGGACAGAGTTACACTCCAAAGCCAGTTTTAATCTTTAATTGGAACAGGACTACAAAAAGACTTAAAGTCTGTAGAGAACACAGAAACAAACACTCAAGAAGATTTATGAAATTTTCTTCTGTTGGAAATGTGATATACTAATAGGCCAATTTATTCTTTTTCTTGAAACATTTTTCTGGATAATTTGTGTTTTTTTTTTTCTTCAGATGTCTCATTTGTCAGTGGTCTTCAGATTCCTTAACTGGATACCTTTATTCTCCTGAAAAGACAGAAACAAAACCCTTCCCAAAACTTTAATTTTGGGAAGATTCTCTTTTGGCAAGTTTTATCTGATCAAATGAGAAATATTTCTTTGTTTTATAAATTAGTTTAGATTAAATGATCATGCTGTTGGTAATCTATCACCTCTTCTAATTAAGAAGTGCCTCTTGCTCAATCAAATCTTTAATAGTTTTGATGATATCCATAGCTTTTCTTCTCCTGTGGAAAAAAAAGCAAAACCCCTTTCCCAATGTAACACATGTCCTGGTTTCCATTCTGAGATCAGTACATCTTTAAAGTATATCAACTGATTTAATTCTATAGATTTTTTTTTACTATCCACTGTTTCTCCACAGCTGTTGTTCCTTTCTCACTATTGTGAGAAAATTTAGGAAATTCAAATTTAATAAAGCACTATCCAGTCTATTTCAGTGGTCTTTATCATCCCTTTCTGTTTTAATGGTTTTTTCATTTTTTAATGTGGAAAAAACCTCTCTCTTCTAGCTAATCCCTCCCTTTAAGAATTCTCATTTGTCTTACCAACTCTACTGATGATGCTGATAAAGATGTGAAGCTTGTTGCTGCTGTGTAGAACAAACAGTAAAAGCCCAGCTAGATATCAAGCAACTACCTAGTTTGGCATCAGCCCAAGAAGGGAATTTAGGGAGAGCCCACAACCCACAGTGGAGAAAGACAAAGAGAGAGAGGAGAGAGAGAGAGAGAGAGAAAGAGAGAGAGAGAGAGAGAGAGCTGTTTGAAAAATGCATAGAGGATTGGTTCAGAAAAAAGCATGTGTGTTGGTGGACTGCCTGAAGACTACAACAGAAAAATCCCAAACTCGTTTAGAGGCTTGGGGAACAAAAGAAATAAAAAAGCCTAGCCACATGGGGTAGAAGCCCCATGTATAGCTCTGGCCTAGGCTGGTGGCTTTATCATGAATTCATACTCCAAACGTTTCTTGCTACTAGGCAAGAAAGTGCTCTTGCCTGACCTGCTGACAGTATACTTTCCTAATGGGACAAGTAAAACACAAAAGAAAGTGACTTTCAAGTCTTGCCCAAACAAGAGGGACAGTCCTTCAAAAACCCTGCTTTATAGAAAAGTCTGTCAGATATTCTAGGCCTGTGGACCAAAGATGGATGCCCCAACACTGCAGCAAGATCTTTATGTCATTTTTCACAATTTCCTGAAGTTGCTTGCTCACAATTCCTGCTTACTCAGTTAATAATATTGCCTTCTTGGGTCTCTGAGGGAGTTGAAGACTAGACAGTTATAGTTTTCCTTGTTTATGTGACACAGAAAACAAGTTATGATAGAAAGTAAATTACGTACAAGACTTTGGACAAACAAGATAGGATGGATATGGAGTATTTTCTCTGAGTGTGTCAAATGCAAATGCACTAGACACTGTTGTTGTAGTTATTGCCTGTATATATTTGTATAAAGCTATTGTACTTATTTGATACACTTTTTCTTATATTAGTTGTAGCCTTCTTTTTTATTTGAGATAAAAGGGGAAATACAGTGATAAGTCATTTATGTTTTAATAATAAAGCTTACCTGAAGATCAGAGGGTAAAACAAAACCACTAGAGGCCAAGCAGTGGTGCCATATACCTTTCATTCCAAAATTTTGGAGACTGAGGCAGATCTCTGTGAGTTCAAGGTCACCCTGAGCTACACAAGATCAGTGCAGAAACAGATCCAGTTGGTGGTGACTCACACCTCTAATCTCAGTACTAGGGAGTCACAGGTCTTTAATCCCAGCACTAGCAGGAAATATAAAATGGGAAAGACAGAGGCTCAGGGCTCAGTCTACAGTCTCTCTGCCTTGGTTGAGGTAAGACTTCTCTATTAGTTGGGCTGTTTTCCTTTTCTGATCTTCAGCTTGAACTCCAATTTCTTGGGTTTTTATTATTCATACTGCATAGTTCATGCCTCATGACTTCTATTTTCTTGTGTAATCAGAGGAACTCTTTCATGTGGCCTCTCCCTATGGATTTCACTTCATTTGTATATCTCTCTGTAGCCTGCACCAGCATTGTGGGCAAGACTAAAACCTTTTGAGGACTCCTTCACACTTCATGGAGGGTGGCCCTGGCTGAAACTGCTAAAACTCACAATTACTGGTGTCAGCAACAAACATATCCAGAGGAGGAAGCTCTTTAAATTCCCTGAACAATCTACAGAGAGACAGAGAGAAATTTTATTTCAAAAGATCACAGTGAACTCTGATCTTACCAGACACTACCAGAAAGAGAGATGGGACATCCAGAGGATTAATGACTTGCCTCTTAAGAAGCAACTTAAAAATATAATCAAGCTTTTAAAAAAATAATTAGAAGTCTTTCTAATGTGCACTGAATTCCCACTTTCTCTTGAAAAAGACACTGAACATAAATGAGTTTTCTTTGATCTAGCAGTAGGCTCACATATTCTTGTATTTATTAAAAATCACACAGATGATGATATTGGAGAGGCTTCTGGATACTAAAGATTCAGAATTCCTGGGGGCTCCATTAATTGGCATAGGTAGGAAGCATCACTTTGGCCTTTGTATTAGTTTTCTGTCTGCTATTAATCGTGCTTGGTATAGTATTTAGAGAAATCATTAGTGACACTTGTTTTGAAATTAATGGTAATATATTACGTAGTTAAGTGCCACCTTCCTCAAAAGTGATGTGAATTTTGCTACTATCCCTTTATTTAGGAGGATTTCCTGTGGGCTCAGTCTGAGAGATTGTTTATAGATCTGCTTGTTGACTGGGTAGCATTAATTGCTTTTTAAAACCTTTTATTTGTACCAACAAGTAGAGACCACCATTTTCTTCAAGTACCATTCAGGCACTGTGCCAGTGATCAATTTTGTCATCAGTCCTTCTAGTAGCACTTTAAATTAGTGTTTCACATATGGATTAAATTCAAATTTAATAAGACAGTTAGGACATAGAAAATAAAAACACCATGATCCTGAAATCATATTTACTGAAGATTAACCACCACAGAGATACAAATATATTGTGTAGGACCCCTGATAAATATTCTTATAACGCTGACTCTTATACAAACATTGTCTATCAGTTCAATTAAATGCACATCATCAGTTTCATTTGTTATTCTTTCTTGTAAATAAACAGAGCTGTTTACTGCAACTAATCCATTTTGGTTTTAGCAATCAGTTCTGTGAAATTTAGGGTAAAGAAAAACAATGGTCAATTTAAATGTAAAGCAGACCTACTGGGTCAGCTGGGATAGGACCTAAGTGTTTGCATTTCAGACATGTTTCTGGATGATGCTGTTTGTGTAGGGATCTTACATTGTTAAAGAGTAAAGACAGGGTTTGTGGTCTTTACTAGCTAGTCATTGCTAAAATTTGCAGTACCAGGTTAGAGATGGCCACAGATCTGGACTAATTCTGTAAGGGCTTGACAAGTAGGAGGAAGGGGAAGCAATACATTAGTAGGGTTGGTAGCTTGCAGTATTCTCTACTGATCCCAGCTTTCATGTTGTGGATGAACCCAAACACTGAGGTCCACAAGAAAAAAAAAGCTAAAGTTTTTGAAGAAAGGACTTCTAAGGCAATGATATGGAGCGATTTGGTAGCCAGTGGAGATTGCAGCCTGGAAGTTGAGCTTCTGCAGCCAGCAAAGCTGCAGAGGAGTCGCCCTTGTTGAGTTCTGCAGATGGTTCACACTATTGCTGTGTTAAACTGTCTTGAAATGATATTCTTGTCAGTCTTAAATGTCAACTTGCTGTAGCCTAGGACCACATAGAGAGTCTCAAATGGTGATTATCTAGATCAAATTTGCCTGAGAATTTTTCTGTGGGTGAGTGTTTTTATTACTAACTGACCCATCCCACTGTGGGTAGCACCATTCTTTAGATAGGGGTTTCTGGACTGTATAAGAATAAAGAAAGCTAAAGGAAAAGAACAAATGCTCAGCATGGATGTGGTCGTCTCTCTCTGCTCTTTGGGTGTGCTGTGACTAATGACTGAGTTCCTGCTTCAGCTTCTCTGAAGTGATGATGGACTACAACCTTGAATTATAAGCCAAATGAACGCTTTCTCCATACTGCTGAGTTTTGGTTATGGTATTTGTCACAGCAACAGAAATTAAAACAAAGCAAATGACTTATTTTACAGAATAATCATAACTTCTTATTTAAAAGTCTTCTAAATCAGGTATAGATTTTGGATTACCCCTTTAAAAATATGTGTTGTAACAACAACAAAAAAACTGCTTACAAGTGTGTTTTAAATGGGCAAAGTTTTATTTCTAAATGTGATTTCTCTCTTTTGCTCATTCCAACAGGACTTTATGTGAACTTTATTTTATTTAAGGAAAATAAGTAGCTGCTGATATGGGCACATTTTTAAATTGGTGGGAAACTCTTCATATCTCTTAGTTTATATTTTCATGAGATCAATGGTGCTTTCATTCTCATAATTACAACTTAATTATTTTGTATTGATTAATGAGACTTTGATGGTAAAAACAAAAACAGTGAATGATTTAACACCTTGTAATTAGTGGCCATTTATAGCTCAATATCAAGACTCTGAGTGTGCACACCCAATTTCTTCCCAGTGTACAGACGTGTGCCCTATCACTACAATCAGAACCCTTGAGTTTTCTCCCTCGGTAAAGAAACAGAACTATCGGGAAGAAACAATGATGCAGAAAACAGATTTATCCATAGAATCTAGGTCATTTTAAGGGATTTAAGTTACTCATCAATAAACATATACTAAGGCCCAGGGTTGTCTTAATAATAGGTAGGATCTTCTCCGGTTAAGTTAGTTGAACGCTAGTAGGTATGGGAGATGCTGAAGTCATTTAAACTGGGTGGAAATTTATCTTTGACATTTTAAAAGATACATTTGAGAAAACTTTGGTGTTTAGGATCTTTTCCAAGTAAATGCATCGTACGGTGATTGTTAGCATGCTTATATTGTTCACAAATACAGACTTGAAAATGTGTTGTAACTCCATCACATTTTGGTTGAAATTCATTTATTTTTCCAAAATCTTGGGCTCATGCTTTTTATGTTCCTTTTCTTGTTATACTGTTTTGCTAAAATCAGATGAACATACGCAATACTTGATGCTTCTGCAATGTTTATAATACATATATGTATTAAAAGCATATATTTTATACAAGTCATTATATATACATGTATGTGTGTGTTGTATTGTGTGTATCTGTGCATGTGTAACTCCTACATTAAACATTATACTAGGTCGATAGACTGAGTATAATGATAGTGGGGAGATGGAATATTACAAGTCCAGAGCCAAACTATCTTTGGTTATCTTAGGTCTCTAAATAGTCTATTACTTTCCTTTATGTTTGAATGAACATATATATGACTATTTGTCATAAATCCTTCTGGGATGCATAAACAGACCCCAGCTTCCATCAGTCTGAAAGCAGAGACTGTCAGGAGACAGGGTATAACACCCACAGAAGGTACTGCCTCCATTTGCTGGAGCCCTCCTTCTTGATACTCCCACCACTGTGTTTGAAAAATGCCTTTATGATTTTCTTGGCTCTGTTACTATAAAAGCTTCACTAAACTGTTACCAAGGTGAAATATGGCATATGAGGTTACTCAAATCTGTGTTCCTGACTATGCATAGTCATTTTTGGTTATTCCTTGAGAGTTTTTTTTTTTTTTTTGTCTGTGTTATAAGTGTCACTGCCCAGTGAGCACAAACACCAATTTGGATATAAAGGTCTTCATTATATTTACTTAAAAAGTCCTCCTTCCAGTTTGCATGTGGGCTGCATTGCTGCATGAAAGGCTCATCTAGAAGTCGTCTTGTCGAGAGACCCATTCACTGAGAACTGGAGGGAGGGGGAGTAGAAGAGAAGACAGAGAAGCAGTGACTGTATTTGCTCACGGAAGTGTTGTCAGAGTAAGAGTCCCATTTGAGAACTTTCCTAACTATGAAGTAGGTTGTCTTAAAAATGAAGACAATACTTATCAGAGACTTAGAAGTTGAGAGGTTGATGCAGGAGAATCAAGAGTTCTGGGCCTGCTTGATTTGCAAAATGAGCGTGAGATCTGCCTACACACTTGGACCTTTGCTCAGAGACAACAAAACAACAAATATTTTACACAGTGCTGCTACTGTAAAAAAGGTCAATTTTATGTGGAATCAGTGACTTTGACTACCTAACAGCTAAGAGGATGCTGTGAGACAAAGTGCTAAGTTAAAGAAGACAGGTGGAGAAGAATCAGCCGACAAATGGTGAAAGTTATCATTTTATTCTAAGTAGACAATGATATGGGAAACGAACTCATTGTTATGCTGGCTTTTCTCTTTGACCTTCATCTGTTTGCACTGCCTCCACTCAGCAGACTGTTCTGTTGTGGTGGAGATGAGCCATCTTCAGGATACCACTAGCCACTACAGAACACTAAACAGGTGCTTGATGTGACTGAAGAATTAAATTGACAAATTTAACTAATTAAAACTTTAACAACCACAAGTGTCCATGAGGAAGAATTTAGTATCTCTATTGGAGCTGACGTTCCTAATATGAAAAGCTTATCTTTCAAGCGCTCCAAAATCTTAACTCTATTTTTGAGTAGTGACAGGATATATCAACAGGAAAAATCTTGTATTGAATCCTGGTTTTGATCTACATAAAATTGTTTTAAAAATTACCTAAAATTAAGGCTATGCATATAATGTACACATGTAAGCCAAATCAACAGTGTGCTTAGATTGAATAACTTACTAAACATATGAAAATATTCTCTAAGTAACAAATAATCAAAATTCAAAAACACATAAATGAATTATCTAATTCTTTTACCTTACTACCATATTTCAGAGAACACAGAATGTTCTGTCTTAAAATACCCCCCCCCATGTATATGTGTCTCTGTGTGTGTACTAATCCCTGTTTTTGCAGCATTATATGCTGTAAAGGTTAAGGCACACCCTTTGCTGAGAAGGAAGTCCCAGTTCCAATTGATACCAAGCTGATATTTCAGGACTTGGATCTGGTCTGATCACAAACTCTGACCAGAGAACATTTTGGAAAGCTCATAGACAGACCGGCAAGTCCCCCGGTCTGATTTTTTCTTCATTTTTCCACTGGGCTCTCTATCCCTTTCCTTAAAGGAACTTGGGGAGTAAGAAGTGCTTTTCTCCATATTCGCTGGTGTTCTGGCGCTGATTCAGGCTGTTGCAGCAGCATATGGACTGTGGGAGCTGTCTTTCAAGGAACCACAGATGGGCCAATGCTGAAGGAGGATGAATCTTTACAGATACAATTTTTACCTTGCCATGAAAATGCTCCCTGGTTTTTATTTTTTTCTTTCTATGATTTGCTTGTGGAAATTAATATCACTTCCAGCACTGGGCCAGGTGTTGAATATCTACAGGTTGCATGAAGGAGCAAAACATAATTGCTTTCTTTTCAAATCCTGCTGGCTTTATTTATACTCCTTAAGAAAGTTAGAAGGATACTCAGGATGTCAGTTTCTTCATCTCACAAACACCTGTGCCTGAGACCTTGGAAAAGGAAGCAGCTGACTTGGGAGTTAGGGTTGCATACTTGCATCCTAACTTGGGAGTTAGGGCCGCATGTTTGCATCTTAACTTGGGAGTTAGGACTGTATTTTTCTATCTTAAGCAGCCGGGATTTAGCTGATAAATTCTTAAGATTTATTTGTAAATATAATTTTGATTATGTTTTCTTAATCATTAAAATGTGTCATGTTATATTAATAGTTCATTAATAATATTTATCTTAATCTCAAGAAACTGGAAACTACTCTTGATTGTTTTTATTCTTTTTACTGTTTTGGTGCAGGGTCATACTGATGGACTAGAAGCTAGACAGGTTCTCTGTTAGGAAGGTAAATCAGGTGAGGGCCCGGGACTAGATAATAAAGATAACAAATACCCAAGATTGGCTGGTTTCTTCCTCTCAGTTTGACTGACTACTTCCTCAGTCTCCTGACCTGAGGCAAAATTGACAGCTTCAAACCAGGGCCTGGTGGGCTTTTTCTCCATTCAGTAGGCTCCCCTACTGATAAACCGACTTCGCAAGTTTAAGGTTTGTTCAGGACGTGGTTATCCCAAAGTTGTGGGCTTATCAGTTATGAATTCTTTGTTCAAACTGACCAAACTAAATTAGGGAAGGAAGATCCCTCCCAGTCCCTTTAAAGCCCACTAGCCTTAAAGGAGGGGCTGGCTTTTCAGTCTCCCGAGTACCCCCTCCACTGTCCAGAGTATCTTTCTCTCTGTGTCTGCTGCATGCGCCTTTCCTCATCCCTAATAAAAACCTTTCTTTACCCATTGATTCTGTCTGCTGCTTTTGAGATTTTTCTCTGCCACTACCTGGACTTTTTTTTCCTTGCCTTTTAATTCTTTAACTGGTAGAACAAAAGAACTTGGTTAAGACCCCTAGATGGTAACAATACTGTGAATTCTAGTCTGACCTTAAACTTTCCATTCTCTTTCCTCAGTATCCTAAGTACTGAGAACACAGATATAAGCACCATAATTATATAAAACCTTGTTTATTATTTCCCTACCACCAACACTATAATGAGTCCCTGTGTGTACAACAGTTTTCTAGAATTGTAACTACTGCCTGCTACCATTACCCTGACTGACTTGAGTCTTAATCTTTTTTTCTCTCTTTTTCTTTTTGAGACAGGGTTTCTCTGTAGCTTTGGAGCCTATCCTAGAACTAGATCTTCTAGACCAGGCTGGCCTCAAACTAACAAAGATCCACCTGACTCTGTCTCCTGCGTGCTAGGATTAAAGGCGTGTACCATCACCATCAGGCGAGTCTTTTAATTTTAATGCTAGGACACTCACCTAGTGACAGGGAGTGAATGCAGATGCTTAATCTTAAGTGAGCCACCCTGAAGATGGCCTGTTGCAATCACTGTTACTTGGCAGAGCATCTCCTAACTCTTTCCATGAGTTCCTTGACATCACTAGCCCCTGTTCTGTTAGTGGGTTTTTCTTCCCACTCCATTCCACTGGCGTTTCTGTTTCCTCCTGACTTCCTGCCACGTTCTTGGTCATATCACTTGGTTCACACTCCAGGCTAGCCCAATGCTCCTGAGTTTCTCTTATATACTGGCCCAGCTGGAGCATCAGCTGATTGAAGCCTTCCTGCTGCTCTCCTGGCACCTTTCCATAGCTTCCTTGCGTAGCTTGCTTTTGTTTCAGAAAAGGAAGATTCTAATTATTCTTCAGTTCCAGTCCCCAAAAATGTTTTTCTAAGAATTTTCTGAATAAAGAAGAAAGATGACTGCTCTATAACCCCCCTCTTTATTCTCACCACCCCAGCAGCTGGTCTGGAGAGGTTAATGGAGGAACACTTTGGCACAGGCTTCTAGAATTCTGTAATTATGACATAATAAATTCAGGTGGAATAGATGATAACAAGGATGCTCGTTTGCATATGACCTCCGACATTCCCTCCAAACACTTTCCTAATCATCATTCTATTTGCTTCTACTAATCTGGACTAAACAAATTACTAGATTACAGAGTAAGGTAGGAGCTGGCAAAGCAACGGTCTTGTACTAGCTGAGTTCTGAGGCTTCCCCTGGTCTTCTGCATGAAGCGTTCCTCCTCTTGCTTTCCTTGTTGCAGGTAATATCATCATGAGGTCCCTGAAACACAGCTTAGAATTCTGACTCATCTACTCCCTCTGTCTCTGCCTACTCACATCCATCAGGGGTTGTCGGATGATACCCGACAGGCAATCATCTAGTCAACTCACAACCGATGCTTTTCTCAAGCGTTGGTTGTCATTCTCCCATGTTGGAGAAGGTTGCTGGCATCAGAGAACAGCACGGTCTCTGTATCACACATTAGTGGATGATCTCACTTATCTAGCGTGGTGGTTCTCAGGGTTGCTTACATGTTTGAATGTGCTCAAGCATTCATAGAACAAAAAATAACTTCTACATTCCAAATAACCTAAAATTTATTAGGAGAGGGCCTTTGGCATCATCATTTATATATGTCTATATACACATATGCATATGTATATAACTAAAGATTTATTTTATGTATGTGGGTGTTTTGCCTTTATGTATGTATGTATGTATGTATTCATGCATGCTTGGTGCCTGAGGAAGCCAGAAAAGGGCATTGGGTTCCCTAAAACTGGAGAGGCAGATGGTTGGGAGCTGCCATGCTTGTTCTGGGACCCAAACCCCATCCTCTACAAGGGTACCTAGTGCTCTTCACCCCTGAGCCATCTCTCTAACTCCCTGACACCATCACTTTTCTGCATTGTGTGAAGTGCCAAGAAGCAGCTACTGATCCAACACGACGGGGAAGGCCAGAGCATGAGAGTCTACATGCTCTGGTTGGGGGGTGTGCTGGTTAGTTTCCTGTCAACCGGAAACAGATTGGAATCTCCAAGGAAGGAGACCTGGAGCTGAGGAGCTGCCTCCACCAGCTTGCCTTTGTACACGTCTGTGAGGCACTCTCCTCCTCACATCTTAAATATTTTTCTTTCTTTCTTAGTTTCTTTTTGTTCCAAGCACGACACATTTATTAAATTATAAAACACACATTCCATGCATATGCCCCATAATCTCTTTCTTAACATTCTGTGGCAGGTTTAATATAGCAAAATTAGACACACTGCCACAGTCCTTTAAAACGTCTTGGTTTCCATGCACTATGATACTGCTGGCTTCTTTTTTCTTTTCTTCTTTTATTGAAAATGGATTTTTTTATCAATTTTTTTTTCTGGGAATAAGACAGTAAGTACTATTGCTCTGTATTCTCTCCTTCAGTTTCTACCTCCATATTCTTGCCTTGAGCTCTTGACCTGGCTTATCACAGTGGATGAAGCACTGTGACATGAAGGGGTGAGCCAAATAAGTGCTTTCCTGCCTTATGTTCCTTTCACTCCTTGGGTTTCTCATAGCTGCAGGTAGAAAACTAAACTGAGGGAGAAGCCACACTCTGTGATACTAAGCAAGTCAAATTCTCTCAGGCTATCATTGTACGGTTAGAATAAAATCTGGCTTCCCCGAATGCTGTAGAAATCACACAGACGTCTGAGGAGGAGTAATTTCTGAGTAGAAAAGTTTTGGACAACACAAGTGCCTTTGGCTGCAGCTATTTCCTTGTTTTGTCCAACAAAAAGTTGGCGGCCGAGTTGCATATATCAGCAGCAGAGTGCTTTTGCAACACTAGCCCAAAGTCTTCTGTTCATACTGTGGGAGACGAATAGCGCTAATAATTGTGAGCACACCTGGTGTGATTGTGGGCTCTAGTTTGAATGCACATCATCTTCCAGCACAGTTTCTGAAAGCCAGCTAAGATACAGCCTTAGTAACATCACCGGGGAGGAGGTGGCAAAGGTTAATTACAATTGGAGAACCCTATGGCTTTTCTGATGCCCTGCTGTGGCATGTTACCCAGTGTCACCTTGCTCTTTCTCGTGGAGCAGGAAAGTCAATCACCCCGTGACCTTTGCTTTCCTCCCCTTTATTTTAGTAGTAATTTATTTTCCCTTGTGTTAGGTAGCTGGAAAGTTGTGAAAACGCGGTTCCTGTTCTGTTGTTTGCGGAAACTGCTTGGTGCTCACATGCTTCAGAACAACGAGGCAGGGCAGGGGCCTAAGTTACTAATGCTTTAAGAAGGCAGAAGAAAGCCCCAAGTCTATAACTTAGGAATGTTGTAGCCAATGTTCGAGGACACACTGCTGTTTCCAAGATCACCAGATGTCCCGATATTAGAAAGTGGCTGTCACATATCTCTGAAGAGTGATGGCAAGAGACAAATCTTAGATTTTTCTTTCTTCTTGCAAATTCTGACTTTTTCCTAGTTACTGAGTGATTACAATATAGAAAGTCATTGATGAAGTTAGCGATGCACCTAAAATAATCACAGTTACTCACAGATCATTCTACATTTTATAGTGTACTCTTCGAATATTTTCCTTTTCTGAACAATGTTTCACCTAAGATATGCTTTTCTCACATTTTTTTCTCTAAGTAATGAAACATTGTGAAAATGTTTACAGTGTAAGGCCATGTATTCTGTGATCATACATGCATATATAGGTATGTTAAACATGTGTTACATGCTGAATTCTAATGAGATCCTTTTTGATGTAAGTGGGTTATTTGTAAGACTATCACAAAATTCTTGGACTGCTAGGTTTCATCTCTAAGTGTTTCTGTGCCAGACAGTTTTCAAGTTTGCATCCACCACCATCCCACAGAGCCCACACTGCAGAACCCATATCACACTCTGGCTCCCCTCTTAGGAAGCCAAGCAAGGTTAAAAATATTTCACTCCCAGCAATGTTAGTTGTAAAGTCATTCTACAGGGAGTTCTGCCATCCGTACTAATCCTTGCCTGCTGCGAAAGGGACTAAGGATGAGGCGCTGGGAGTGGATGGTTGGAGGGTCATGGTCAGAGTCCCTGAAGTCTGCTCATTTGCAGATGGTCATCTGTAGGGTGGAGGAAGGTCAACTGTCCTTGCGGCTACTTTTAGCAGTCACAGCAAAGACGCTGGATAAACAGCCAAGGCTAGACAGAAATAGATTTGCCATTCTTGGAAGAGTCAAGTTAGTTGATCAACTGGGTCAGCTTCTGCCTTTCCATATGGAAGCAGGGAAACACCAGACAGATTGACTAAGAGTATAGGAACCAGAAAATTTATTGTGCCTTTTCCAAAGTATTTACCAGCAAATAACCCACATTTTATAGGTGGAATCTACCCCTCACTGTTTGTATCTACCTTCTCTGAGCAGGCTTGGGAGGCATTTTGTCTTTCTACCAGTCTACTCCCAGTCCACTTTCGGGATACACACTGTCATGATAACTCCCTAAGAACCAATAGGTATCACTTAGGTAGGTTGAAAGTGTTTTCCTTTTGTGCATGTGTTTTGTCTACTTGTGGTTTCTTATGAGCTTATAGATGTGTAGGTTTTTATTCTTCATTTAGCCATCCACTGAAAAAGATTTACAGAACACTTTTTGGGACTTCAGGGAATGCAAAGACATATAAAACGCTGTATTTACCTTAAAGAAACGACCATTGTGGAGGTATAAAAAAAGACTGTGGTCAAAGATAAATTTACATAGTGTATATAATGACATGTCGGCACAAAGGACTCTGATAAACTGTGGGGAGTCTGAAGAACTCCCTCTAAGACCTGAGGATTTGGGAGGTGGATGTGTAGAGAAAAGGATTAGAACTAGAGTAAGAAGAATAGAAAGCAGTAATATCCTTCAGTCAGAATTGAACAATGAACATTTTACATTCATGAGACAATGAAGAAAGTGGACAAGTCTACAGCAGAAAGCTGTATTGGCTACTTTTTTGTACACTGCCTGGATCCAATCTGAATTCTAAAGCTGCTCATACAAGGAGCAGTCTGATCATTTCACAAGTGACTGAGGCTTAACCACTAGCTGGCCTTGGGTTTCATGAAATTAACAAATGCCATTAAATAGTTCTCTTCTGCATGGATTCACCTCATCTCTCCTGATAAAACTTTCCTTTGTAGGCCAGTTGGTCTGTTCAGTGGTGGCACTGGAGAGGAGAAATGAAGACTCATACAACTGTTGGCATAGTTGGTAGTAGTTGTGTTGAGTGATAAAAACACCGACTTTATTTGATTTTCAATGCTGGTCTAAAATTGCATGGCATCAGTCCATTTTATCTCCCCATGTATTTATTATAAAGATGACTGCTCATGGATTTGAACATAAAAATGTACTGTAAATCTTGTAGTCTTTCTGAACATCAACTGATAAAGAATATAAATTTTGGTGACATGTGGTGGGTCTTTTGGCTTTATTACTGGTAGTTACAATGCAAGATTGAGTGTCTCTTGTTATTAGAATAGTATGGTACCCACTCTCAATCTTCTCTGCTTGAAGCAGTCTAGAACACAGGGAAAATCTGATTAATTTTTCTCATATTACAGTCAAGAAAACTCAGGACATAATAGGGAAAGTGGTGATTTATATTTCATTAGGAAATGATGGTCCCAGCCCCAGTTCCCTGTTT
Organism: Chionomys nivalis; assembly: GCF_950005125.1. NCBI lineage: Eukaryota > Metazoa > Chordata > Mammalia > Rodentia > Cricetidae > Chionomys > Chionomys nivalis. The sequence goes on from NC_080099.1 coordinate 13,802,121, forward strand.
CTACTTTACCGAGCTAGTTATTTATGTCTTCAGCTCACAACCTTTCCTATAATGGCTTATACTATAACCATGTAAAATACAGTGTTTCAATATAAAAAAAATTACACAAGAAGCCTGCTGTAGGCCTGTAATCCTATGTACTCTGAAGTTAAGGTAGGGGAATCGTAAGTCCATGGTCTGTCTGGGCTGTAGAGTATATTGTAGGTTAGCCTAGGCAACTTAATGAGGCCTTCACTCAAAATTAAAAAAAAAAAATGAAAGGGTACAGTTCAAGGATAGAAGACTTTCTTGTCTGGCACTTTCAAGGTCCTGATTCAATCATTAGCCCCATAGAATAAATGAATAAAATTTACAATAAAAATTAATCAAATGTATTTTCCTATAAATATCACCAATATTCTGATATATAGCTCCTCCAACTTTTTGCTTATGATTTTGGTTATTATTGCAAAATATTTTTATTCTAATGGAGTCATGCTTATATTTGTTTTGTAATCTATTTTTACCTGCATTTATTATGAGTCTATTTTCACATTACCAAGTAAATACTGTGACCTCCATAGTTATAAAGACTGTATTGCATTCCATCTTTTAGGGAAAATATACTATTTGAATATAATAACTTTCTGTTACATTTCAAAATTATTTCCAGTTTTGTCACATTTCCCTTGATTTCCTTAGGACGAATCCTAGTTGTTCACTGCTACGTCCTAAAACGTGTGTTCTTTTGAGACTTTGGATATAGGTTGCCAAAGCATCCTTAGGAATGCTGCAACAAGGCCCACTTTCACTAGGCGCACAGAATACTCTGTTCTTTCTCTGTACCCGGATGCAGCAGACTTCAACATGCCCAACTATCTCTTGCAGGCTGATAGAGAAACCATGTCATTTTTTTTTTACTTTAATTTTCATTCTTCTGTGACTGTAGGGGTTAAATGCTCCTTTCCCCCATAACTTCATCAGCTGGTATAAAATAGAAATGCTTTCACGAGGGGAATAGGCTTAAGGTTTGCCTGACGCATTGACCCTCATGGATTAGATTAAAGGCCATTGAAAAGGAGAAGGTGTTAGTTTTTTTAGGCCCTGCACAAGAGAGTTGGATATTGCAAAGCAGAAATAATGGGCCACATGGTCAGGAAGGAGTTTTTATATTCAAAACATTGTTAGGTACCAACTTACGGATACACTACGGTAGATTCTCATTTTCTTAGCTGTTACCTACACATTAACAATTTCTCTTAAATTTTTATTGAAGACCCATGAAAACCTCCCTGAAACTTTTTATTGTTTGTTTTTTGAAAGTAATACCTGGTTGAGTTAATACCTTTTTTTCAGGTATTATATTCTATATTCTATAATCTATAACCACTTGAATTCTACCCTTTGTCAACAGGCACTTCTGGCAAATCAGCATTTATTTATGCATTTATACTATGTGTGTGTAAAATAATAGCTACCTCTGCTTATCCAAGTAGACTTTTCCAAGTAAGCCAGGATATATCATACGTTTACCAAACAGTTTCTATGGAAATGTGTATGATAAATGTAAATATAGCCTAGATATCATATGTTTACCAAATAGTTTCTATGGAAATGTGCATGCTAAATGTAAATATACACTTATTAGTGTCTATATGACACAAACAGACAGTGACACAGACAGAAGCTTTTAAAATTTGTTTTATAACAGGAGTCCCTTCATGAGCTTCCTCAGAAGTGGTGGAGTTCCTAGCTTCCAGTAGAGGGCTCCCTTCCTCTGTTCCTTCAATAGAGTTTTCTGATTTTCTTCTGGTTTGTTTTATCGGGACCCCTCTGCTTCATTAAACTATAGATATCTTGGAAACCAGATACCCAACGCTACTATCTGGTTATCAGAATCATTGACCAGTTTTGTTCAATGGTGATTGGGAAAGGGACTGGAGTAAGGTCTTCAAGGGGCATCTTTGGGATGGACTGGGGCACTAAAAGGCCACTCAGGGGAGTCTGAAGAGATGGTATCTCTGTTCAAGCTCTGTATGCTCTTTAGTTTTGTCCTAAGTAACTTCCAAGCACTATTGGTTCCCCTACAGATGGCTTTCCCATATTAGTAAAGATGGAAAAGATGGTCCTTGATCAAGCAACAGAACACACATTAATAAACATAGCGAGCATTTATGAGGAATTTGAGAAAATTTCTGACCCTCAAAGAAAGAGACATATACTACAAGGGTAAAGATAGCTTTTAAAAGAGCAAATACTTCAAGATCATGATGAACTTTCCACGTTACTTTTCAAAATTAAAATTTGTTAATTTATTTTATGTGCATGGGTGTTTTGTCAGCATGTCTGACTCTCTCTGTATTAGGTGAATGTTTACTATCCATGAAGGCCAGAAGCCGGTATCTGATACCCTAGTAATGACCTTACAGATATTTGTGAGCTGTCTTGTAAGTCTAGAAATAGGAACTGAGTTCGCTGCAAGAGCAGCCAGTGCTCTTAACTGTTGAGCCATCTTGTCAGCCCCTACATTCCTTTCCATTCTTCAGTGTCCCTATGTAGATGCCCTCACCTAGTAACACCAGCCTTGGAGTTAAAAAGTCTCTATGTGGGTTAATATGTGGGTTAGTGATTATGTAGTCATTTGAGTGTAGAAGAATCTTCTAATAGACTGGCAATACACTTTCTTTTTGGCCATGGGGATAAGTATAGAGTATGAGAAGAGCCTTGAGATTACACTCTCAGCTTCTTTTTAGATCAAGGGCAAGACTTGGTGCAATGATTTTTGATGTTCTTAAAGGAGATTGTTTGGGTTCCCTGATGGTTCACATTGGAGACACCAGGGCAATACCATCTAAGCTATACCCTGTCATCATAAATTTCATCTTGTTTGTGTAATAGCCTAGGAATCTACTGGAGCCATGACACTAGTCATTCCTGAGTCAGGAGCACTAAGCAAACATAAAATAATCTGTGATATCCACAACCTTTCTAACCAGGAGAAGTAGCTTGGAGCATCTGAAGACATGGAGTTTGTGTCAGGTAGAGTCTGATGAACTAGAGATACTCATTTTAGCAGCATTCCATTCTCTTCAATGCCTTAGCTAGGAGATGAAATTGAGTTCCTCATCATGGAGGAACCCTGACAAGAGGTTAAAGATGTGGAAGGAAAAAGACTCATGGAAGAGGCATAGAAAGGGCTCCATGGAGTATTAAGTCTTTTACATTCTGTGTCTTAGCTGAATTTCCCCAGAGCCACACTCTGACTCTTGTATTTGTGTGCTTAGATTAATGGGAGGTACAAGGGCCACGTGGAGTATGTTCAGAGACAAGGGTGGGGCTGAGCAGAGAAAACAGCCTGTTCTATTAAGAAATGTGTTCTATTAAGCCAGCTGCCACGCTTGTTCACTAGACTTTAATCCCATGAAGGAATGTTAATAAAAAGCTTCAGATTTGCCCAGGTCAAAGAAAGAGACAATATAAGCCTAAATTTGTTCATCACTGATTAAAGGTTGACAATGGGATGTTGATACCAGTTAATTTTGGCTTACACTGATGTCATGAAGGAGATTTTTGTCAGTCTGAGATTTTTTTGACAACCACAGAGAAGCTGTTCATTGGAAGCTAGACAAACATGTTTAAACATGTTGGTATGTATACGAAACATGGATAGTTTGAGGCCAGCCTGATCTACAAGAGGTAGTGTTGCAGGACAGGGTCCAAAGCTACAGAGAAACCCTGTCTTGAAAAACAAAAAAAGAAAGAAAGAAAGAAAGAAAAACACAGACAGACCTCCTTCTATGTGTTATATATCCTCAAAGTTTATTCTTAAATTAAAATGTTATTTTGAAAAGGCAACATGTTTTTAATCCCAGCACTTGGGAGGCAGAGGCAGGTGGATCTCTGTGAGTTCGAGACCTGCCTGGTCTACAAGAGCTAGTTCCAGGACAGGCTCCAAAACCACAGGGAAACCCTGTCTCAAAAAACCAAAAAAAAAAAAAAAAGAAAAGGCAACATGTTGATATGCACATAAAATAATGAAATCAGACTTTTTCTGAACACTGTGTAAGAAATTTCATCTAAAATCAATCAGAGGTCAAAGGTAAGGCTTAAATTATAAAGCTCTCAGATTTTAACAGCACAAAAGTTTCAGAGCATTGGATTTGTCAATGTTTTCTTAGATATGAGCCAAAAGACAACAACAAAGACTATAAAGATTGGACATGCTTAAAAAGACAGAATTTTTATGTAGCAAAACACACTAACATTAAAACTGTATTCCCACAGAAAGGGAGAAAATGTTTTAAAATTATATTATCTATGAGATGTTAATGTTCAAAATATATAACAAACTCAACATTTAGAATAATTATAATAGTAATAATAACAGCAAACAACATAATTAATAAATGGGAAAGAACTTGAGAGGTTATTTCTTTGAAGAAGATGCAAAACTGACCAACAAGCATCTGAGGAGATGCTCAACATTACTCAAATTAAATGAATGTGAATCAGCAACTATGAGATACCCTCAGTCACCCCATCATACCCAATGTATATAAAAACCCTAGGGGACTTCAAGTGTTAATGAGACTGTAGAAAAGTTGGAATCCTGTGAACTGTTGGTGGCAGTGTGGTGTGCAATGAAAAGCAGTACAGTGGTTCTCTAAAAAAATGCTGCATTGCCAACAATTGTACATCTTGTTATGAACACCGAATAATTGAAAGTGAGTCTTTAAGGTATTCTTTTCTCCTGAGTTGGAAGAAGTATTGTTCATCATAGCTGAGATGTGAAAGTAACCCACATATCCACCATCAGTCGAAAGGAATGACAAGGTGGCACATACATGTGATGAAATATCATCTAGTCTAAAAAAAAGAAAATTATGACATAGGTGATAACATAGATGAAGCCTGGGGACATTATATTAAGTGAAACAATTGAGTCTGAGTAAGACAATCCACTTATCAGAGATGTTTAGACAAAGTCATAAATGTAGAACGTGGAATGGTTACTGCCAGGTACTGCGGGCAAAGAGGTATGAGGGGACTTATTATTAATGACTGAAATTTCAGTTTTATAAGGTGAAAGAGAGTAAACAAGGTGGCTCAGTAGAAACAAAGCTCTTGCCATCAATCTTCATGAACTGAATTCAATTCCTGAGTCCCACATAGAGGGAGAGAACTGACCCCAGAAAGTTGTTTTCCAGCCTCACACGCTGAAACATAGTCCTGCACATGCTTACATATGCACTTGTGTGCATACACAAATACATGTAATAGTTTTTAAAATCATAGAAATGGTTGTAGAACATAATTTTACATCATTGAATTATAAACCTAAGAATGGTGAAGACCCTGCATTTTATGTAATGTATATTGTGCCAAGTTAAAATTTGGAAGATAAAAGAGATAATGTATTATAGAATGAGAGGGAAAAGGCCAGCCCAAAGATCTTCCTGTAGTAATGAGTCATGTTTGGAGGAAAGACTAAATACTGAGATTAACAGGAAAGGCATGTAACAGAGCCCTTGCTTATTATATGCAATTTCACTTTGCATTATTGTGTCCTAGGAATTATGTATGTTCTGTGAAAGAAACAGTTCTTACAGTGGTATAGCACCATTGTAAATGTCATACCTGGGAGTTTTATCTATCTGTTTTAGGTAATGCTAGGATCACTACTTTTCAGTTGGCTCTCCCTAAGTCATCATTTCTAAAAAGTAATGTTTACTGGAACAGAAATATCCAACATGAAATTTTTTGTAGAAGATAACAAATAAAATTCAATGCAGTTCAACCATCTATATATCTTTCCTGTACTAGTGCAGCGTGAATTGCATGCCAGGCAGTCTCTTAGCCATGGGCATGAAGAGTAATAAAGATCTAGTTGGAACGCATCTGCTAATCCTCTGGACTGTGGTTCTGGTCCAGTGGAGGGATAAGGAGAGTGAGAAACTCCATGTGCTCATTGTGAACCCAACAGAGCGATGTCTGGAAATCAGGCTTAGTCATGACAATTCTCCACTTTTTGCAGTATTCTGTTCATCAAGCGATGCCCTCAGCGGAAAGGCAGAAGTACTTGCAATGTATTCAGAGGTTGTCCACTGCTCCAAAAGGATGGGGGAAGTAGAAACTGGAGTTTTGCTGCACTGCACTCCCGCTTCTGTAGGGAGTTGATCTCTGCACCACCCTTTCCTGCAGTTAAATGTTAGAGCCCTAAGTCCCAAAGTGCTGATGTTGAGAGAAGAGTGTTTTGGAGCTAATTAAGCATAGATCATATCATGTGATCTTTGTTCTCCTTAGGATCCAAAGAGGCTAGAACACATTTTTGCTTTATTTTTGTTTTTGCTCCCACTCTCTTGCGTCTCTCAGGCCTGTTGCCATGAGAGGACAAAGCGAGAAGCCTACTGCCTGCAGAATGTTTTAACCAGGACCCAAGTATGTCATTACCTTGAGCTTGGACCTTCCAGCAATCAGAAATCAGTGTCTGTTGCTTAAATAACCTGTCTCTAGTACTTTGTTAAATACCATGCCTGTTGAGTAAATGCTTTGTTTATTTTATGAATGAGAAAACTGAGCCAAGAAAGTTAAACAAAACACTTGGTCAAAGGGTGAGTTCCCGAGGATCTAATACCAACATCTACTCAAGAGTAAGCCTAGGAATCTTTTCACCATGGCATATCTGATTGCTTTGGTGGAAATGTCATGGATCTAAGTTAGGCCGACTTGATTGTATTCTTTCTTTTAAAATGGTATTTATTTATACTTTAACCTACTGGGTCCAGTTAGTGCTGCTCAGATATGAATGGGTATGGGGTCATCTACAAGAGTATGACAAACCTTCTCGTGGCCACACTTCTAAAGAAAAGTGACTTTCCCTTCCCCAGCAGTTTTCAGCTTCCTTGACCCAAATATAGCATCCCACACTTGTAGACAGGCACACAAGACATGTTAGTATTGATTATATTTTATTTTGATCTCTCCTGCGTAGGTTTTAGACTCTCTATCCTGTCACCACTGCCAGGCTGTGGAACACTTTTCCTTTCCTCTTCATCACCTTAAGTCATCTCTGCCCACTCATTTTCACGTATAGAGCAAAATATTTCTAGTACTTCTTTATCAAACAAATATCTGCTGTTAACAAATTTATTAATTAAAAACAGCATGTAAGGAGTTACTCTGCGATCACAGCAGTGGAAGAGCCCAGGCATTAATGTAAAACTCACTGGGCATAGATGGGTCTGGGACTGTAGTAGAAGTCAGTGTACAGCAAAAATAATCAAAAGAGATTACTATTTGTATCTTAAAGGGATTGTAAGAAAGATTTTCTAGGTGGGAGTAATATCTAAGAGGAGATACTGTGGTAATATGAATAGATTTTTAATATGTGGGAAGGATGGGTGAGAGGAGCAAAATACCAACTCAAGGGGACAGACAATAAGGAGCTTAGAGTGAAAACAGTCATGGTGAGCTCTAGAAACTGGAAAGCACAAGAAGACACCAGGAAAGCAGGCAGGTGATAGAAATTACCCAGGGTCTTAGAAGTCATGTTATTGACTTTGTACTCTGAGACAAAAGTCCCAGGACCTGACATTAGTGAAGCATCGTGAGCTATTCTCAGACAGCAACAGAGCAATGGTCTGAATAGATTCATTTGCTTCAGACAATCACCCGAGCTGCCCAGAAGAGCCTGGGTTGATGTGAGCCAAGAGCAGAGACTGAAGGGTGCTCAGCTTGCCTGTAAGCTTTTTTGTATTCCAAGCAGATGACTACAGTCTGGCAGAGGGTAATAAGAGTGAGAATGGAAATCAATATTCAAACTGAAGGTATATTTAGCAGAGAACGCAATGCTTGTTAAATTTGAAGTAATGAATTGAAGCTTGTGAAGATTTTTAGGGCATCAAGATATTTCACTTTCTGTGTCTCAGGCAAGGTGACCATCAAGCTAATTTATTAATGTTATTTAAAATTATCAATTTATTTTAGGCGATACTTACTATAAATGCTGACAATTAAAAAATTTTAAATATAGATGAGAAACAGTATTTCTTGTTCAATGTATTTAATATTATCTTATCTGTGTGCACCCTACACACCCATAAACATACATACACAAACATAGACACATAAAAATGCTTATACATAAACACACAAATACACACACTCATAGACACAAAATACACACACACACACATGCACCCCTGATTTCCAGACACATGGTTATATTTCCATAAGGGGTTTTGGAATTGAAGAGAAAGCAAACTTTTGAAGCTCTCAGTTTCCCCCATGTGAATTCCAGCACCTCTTCTCATACAATTCCACCTGCATCTCTGAGATCAGCTGGTGGAGGTCAGATTGAAGGTGGCTGTATTGTGTCAGGTCACCATGGCTACTTTCAACTCAGGTGAAGTAAATATTGTTGTCCCAAATAACCTCAACATCCTCAACAACATGGTCGTCATGCTCAATGTGATTGCAGCGGCACAAGTTTATGACACAGGCAACACTGGGAGTGGAAGGTTAGTCATCAACGGGAAGGGCATTTTCCATCTTCCTGTAGTCAGTGATTCTGTTGCTAAATATGTAGTAGAGTCCATTGCTGTTTTCTTCTGCCATGGAGAAGGATGGGACTCACTAAACATGTCTTTATTGTTTGATGGATTCATGCATTTGTATAATTAAATTTTAGTCATGCTCAAATTCTATTTCTCTCATGTCCTCCCTCTTCTTCTGAAACCTGTCCTCCCAAGTCCTCTCTTGCCTTTATCTCTTCTTTCTGAGTACGAAGTATTAAATTTCATCAGTGTTTCTTGGCTAAGCATGAGTGGCAAGTTATTTCCTAGGACAACGGGAATTTATCAGTGGCTTTAGCACTGAAGACAATGATACACTCTTTTCTAACAGACACTAACTGCCAATAGTTTCCCAGGGAAGGCTGGGGCCTCATGATCCCCTCACCAGTCCAAGACAAAATGTTGATAGGACCAATTGTGTGCAGGTCTTGTATGGATAACAACAGCTACAGTGGAGTCATGGGTTCAATAGCCATGTCATATCCAGAAGATGTCATTTTACTACAGATCTCCCAATCTTCTGTCTCTTACATTCTTCCCAACTCCTCTCCTTTGATATTCCCCAGGTCGTAGAAGGGCAATATTACTGTTCTATTAGAACAAGCACTTCCCCATCACTTATTCTCATCAACATGGCCAGTTATAGATTCCTATATTAACCAACAGGGTTAGGGCTCACTTTAATAGTGGCATCAAGAAGGACTATCATCTCTGTGTCTTTGGCTGGTATCCCCATGACTGTGAAGTGGGAGCAACTATGATGTGGAAAGAAACATTGTTTATAAATGTTTATTTACATTTAAAGGGGGATATGCTATAGATAAGAATGCTTTAGTATGGATTTTGGTCTATTGGTATGTTAAAAATAAAATCTTTTTTATCTAGAGAGTAAGGGGGAAATGATGTGGTAAGTCCTTCTGTTGCTTTTATTGGTTAACAAATAAAGAATTTCCTTTCGCCTGTCATAGGGTAGAATAGAGCTAGACAGGAAAACTAAACTGAATGCTGGGAGTAAGTCTGTGGAATCAGTGAGACACTGGAATTTTGCCAGGTAAGCCCTGACCTCGTAGTGATACACAGATTAATAGATATTGGTTAATTTAAGATATAAGAGCTAGCTAGCAATATTCTTAAGTGATTGGCCAGGCAGTGTTTTAATTAATATAGTTTCTGAGTGATTATTTCTGGTCTGGGTGGCTGGGAAACAAACAAGCAGCCTCCACCTGCACAACTATGAGACACCTCCTTCAAGTTCAGCATCATAGCCTTCCATGCTATCAGTTTTTTTGTGAAGCTTATCTGTGATAACTTTGGTCTTATGAAAGGGCTCATGATCACAGGCTACTCCATCCTCACCTCAGAGAAGACCATGGATGGCTCCTCTGGAAAACTATGCCGGGATAGTTGTGGAGATCTAGGACATGACACCAGCATTTGATGGCACTTCCAAGTCTGTGGACGAGGTTGTCCTGGACCTGAATGAGGAGCTCACTGGCATGATATTTCTGTGTGTAATCTCTAGCATGTAGGCCATTGATCTTACTATCAGCTGGAGAAAGTTGAGAAATATTAAGATATTAGAGGTGGCAATGCTGGTATTAGAAATACCCGAAAGGATATGCTGGCCTACATGAACATCTGTTTTGCAACCATGTATAAGTAATGTCCCTAATGGTGGGTGATACTTTAAATTACTGATATTCATTATTTTATGACTTCACTATCTATAACTTATAGGACAACATTCTCTATTTCTCTTCCCTCCTGAAGTCAAATATACTCCTATGAGATTATATGCATATATCTCACAGGAGTGTATAATAAAAATCCTGAGAAACATTCGATTAAACCTTCTGATGGCAAAGACACACCCATTGTTGATATATAGTGAGTGATAAAGAGGTCCCTTTATGATGTATAAGGTACTTAGTGTTTACTGTGTAAGACTAGGCAAATTTAAAAACTTCAACAATAACCCTGGTGGCTTTTCTTAAAAAATCTGAAATATACTTTCAGTAATTTTCATGAGGCCTGAGTCTTGTAACTTTGCTTCAGGAGTTTTAATATAAAGTTAAATAATACCTAATTTGGAAAGACTCTGCTGATAATTGTCTAGGATATCTGGTCATGGGACAAGAGATTTCTACCCAGCCAATTTCTGTGATTCACTCACAGAATCTAGTCATCCAGATAAAATTGAAAATTGTCTCCAATGTAGCATTTGGTGTTCTCCACTTCTTTAAGATTTTCATCTGGGAGTAACAGCTAACACTGTATCACAGAAGCATATTGCTAGCCGAAGGGTGATTTGGAAAAGCTGTTGCGGTGTTCCTTTATGTAGTATATCCTCAGGGTTAGGTTTGCTTTTTGTTATTTGAGAAGTTATCGGCAGAGTATTTGGTGTTTTATTCCTGTTTTCATTTTAGATCTCTGCCCTCTGATTTCCATCCCCCTGTCATGTCCATGTTCAGACTTAGCTTTGATTCTTCACTCAACCATTGCTCACTTTCAATCTATCACCAGGAATAGTATTGAATTTCATCATCTACAGACTCAGGATCTTCCAGATGGAAGAGGAGATGTCCCCGTGACATTTTCACAGCACAACACATTTAATTTTTGTCTACATGGTTGATTAAAACGTTGTATTTAAGATCAATCCATAAAAGGAAGCCTGTGGGGGTCAGGAGTAGGTTCTTCTATCAGAGAAGGACTTAGAGAAAAGGTTTACCTTTATCTTCCATGTAGGGAAGCTATATTAGTCAGGTTCTCTAGAATCACAAAACTTATAAATTTCCCTCTACCTAACTATGTATCAATGTATGTATGTATGTGTGTGTGTGTGTGTGTGTGTGTCTGTCTGTCTGTCTGTCTATCTGGTATGTATATACCATATACATACATACATACATTAATTAATTATTGGAATGACTTACAGACTGCAGTACAACAATGGCTGGCTGTGAATGGAAAGTCCAAGAATCTAGTAGCTTCTCAGTGCCACAAGTGTCCGTGTCTCAGCTGACTTCTATATGCTGGAATCCCTAAAGAGTAGATTACAATGCCAGTGTAGGAATGAATGTACTGACAAACAGAGGGTAAACAGGTAAAGGACAAATGTATTCTCTTCCTTCTTCCAATGTCCTTACAGCAAAAACTGTGGCCCAGATTAAAGGTGTGTCTTCCAGCCTCAAGATCTGGGTCAAAGGCATGCATGCTGTCTTCTTGCTTCAAGATTCAGGTCACAAGTGTGCCCTTTATTTCTGAATTATAGTTCATTCCAGATATAGTCAAGTATATAACCAAGAATAATAATTACAGAGGCCATGGGTGATGATCTGGTATGCAAAGTTGGATCAGGTACTCAATGACCACCTGCACAATCCTGTCAAGAAAGCAGATAAGAAAGATGGGAAGAACTTGGAATCATTGAGCTCTTTTTCAAAGCAAGGATTTCCTCAAGTTCAAGCTTTATATGTAACAGAATTAAATGTTCTCACTCTTAAAGCTACCAGTAATTAGGCATTCTGTGAGAAAAAGACAAAACATTAGTAGTAGAAATAAAGCTTCTTCTTTATAAAGATTTTTTTAATCAGTTATTCCTGCTCTCATTTTATTTTCTTATTTCCATAATATTTCTATTATGTTGTTTTTTATATCTTGCCAACTGTGTATGCATGGTGTGTGTGTGTGTGTGTGTGTGTTTGTGTGGTGTTGCTGCTCTAATGATTCTGTAAGATATTTTTTAAAGACCAGAAGCAGAATTTATTATATTGAGTATTTCATACAGTGAGGTTTCTCAGAATGGGACATTAAATTTTCTTTTGAATGTTTTCATGATGTTTACACTACAATGTTAACCAGATCAAGTTCTGTGTACTAGAGTCTGCTACTAGTCATGTCAGGATATACAAACCAGTCACAATTAACCAACTAACTTTTCTTGCTTTTTTGATGCTCTGTGAGCTAACAGAAATGGACACTAAGATAAAGGGTAAAAATCCTAGAAAAAATCATTCAAAGGAACTACCCTTCAGGTAAAAGTAGAGTTCACTTCCCGTGTTTGTCCCCTTTTAGTTACATGTTTTGAATGACTTCTTTGCTCTGTTGATATTTACAACATTAACATAATTATCTATCTTAACATATTGTATTTACCACCTGCTGGGGATGACACACTGAAACCAGCACTAGTAGCTCATTAACAGTAACACCAGTCCTTCATTAACAGTGTTGACCCAATTACATGTTGTATATGCCAGAGACAAAGAACTGTAATTGCAACTCAAAAGTGATTTCATAAACACGAAGATTCTCGTTTTTTGAAATGCAAATTGGAAAGCATTATTTGAATTTTCCACATAAATACAGGTTTAAATGAAACAAAATCATTCAAGCAAATAAAATAAAAATTCAATCTAAAGAGAGGCTGTTTGGAATCAATTGATACAGAGCACATTCTGCTTTGAAGGATCAAAACACTTTCATTACTTGGTGCAGAAATTAAACAAGTTACTAACAATGAAAGCCAGACATCTGGTAAGTAACATCTACCCTGGCTATCAGCAGGTAGCGATTTTCTTTTGGAACTATTCAGCTTATTGTCTGTTGTCTGGACAATGGAAGTCTGATGAAGCATTGATATAATCTGCCTGGGGGTTTTCAAGCTCCATTGAAGAGATGGAAAGCAGGGGAGACAAGCAAAGAAAGAGAATCATTGTATAGACATGCTCATGGGGCCGTAAAGAACTATGGCTTCACCTATCCTGTGGAAGAGATGAGAATAAATAGAAGCAAATAGAGTGTGATATCCTTGCAGAGCTCAGGGATGTTCCTTTACCCAGACAATGATAAAAATTAGATAAAGATAGCCCAGAGAACTGAGAAGAGACAGCTCTGAGAAAGAAAATCTGTGGTAAAGTCAAGATGTTAAAAGAGGAGACATTTTTTCAATACCAGCAGACTGTTTCACAGACTATCTCCCCACCTCTTCCCCATTGACTGAGAAACCAGAGGAATAGGCTTGAGGATATGAAAGAAAGAAAAACCCAAAGGGAGAATGAAACTTCAACTCTCTTAGAAATAATTTGCACTTTCCAAGATTTTTTAGAAGTCTCAGCTCAACAAACATTCAAGGAAATCGTGATTCCTTTTGCTGGGCTCCTATTTAACAAGGTGCTGCAGAGATAAGAAACTGTAACTACCATTTCAAAATGGCAAAATAGCCAAACCTACACTGCATTCTAGAAATCTTGTAGACACTGCTATAAATGCTGGAGGAGTCTCTAGCCCTGACCACAACTGGGGAAGCAGGAAGGCATCCTCTTGCATTCATATAAAACAAGGTTTAGAATGTACCATGGGAAGCCCTGTGAACGACCTGGAGCTCTTTGACATTCTTTATTGGATAAAAGAACATGAGAACAGTTTTAACTTTGACACAAGCTACAATTCTCAGAGTCTCATTCTCCCTCTTTAAAGTCCTGTTTCTCGATCTGCAGGCATTTGTGGGGCTCAGTGATCGACAGATCACAACATGTGCTCTTAAACTAGTGAAAATGTTAATGTCACAAACAATGTGTACAGAGTCAGCAAGTGGGGGCAATTGATCCTGGTGGAGGACCTACCTTGGGAGTCCCATGAAACTCTACAGCAGGACCTGGGTGCCTGATGGCTCAGAATGTGCTGAGTTGGAGAGTTAATCTGATCCCCTAGATCAATTGTAATTGACTTAAGTCAGGCAGATTTTGCCATTTCTGCAGGAGCCTTTGATGGAAAGTCATTGAGACATTACACAGAACCTAAACATGTACAATACTAGGAAAAATACTTCTTGGATCAATATTATCAGACTCTTGTGCTTGTTTTCTTAAACAAAGTCCCTTCTGCCCTTTTTCTGAATTGGCAAGGCATTTTTGTAGAAAAGTATTTAATCTGTCTTGTGTCTTAGTCCTCAGCTATTTTAAAGATGTGATATTTATTAGCTTATTCCAGTTTTGCAGGAAACTCCAGCAACTGAATATAGAAGAGATAGGCAGAGTTGTGCACATTTTATCAAGGAATAAAAGAATACAGATATCCCAGGAGATTGCTTCCAGGGACACAGCATGAAGACAGACTGGCTTCCACTCTCTACTGATGCCATTGTTCAAAGTCGGCACATATCTGTACATCTACTGATCAGAATAAGCAGAGACCCAGGTTAAAGCATCATCTAAGAAACCTTTGGTCCCAGGGCACTGTGCCTCACTGCTCTGCCTTTTCCCTGCACATGGGTTTATCATCACTGTTTCCCAGAGCTGAACACAACAATTGAAGACTCCTTATTCTTTCCACACAATTCCACACAATTCCAACAGGTGCATCGTCAGCATGGCAGCGGACAGTGTTTAACCTTCTTACTTTTAGATCTGGCTTAAAATCTTGTTTAATTTCAATAACTTAAAATCTCTCTTATATGCATGCGCATGCACAAACTCCACTATTACCATCGCCACCAACAGTGTGGACAACTCACTTGTTAGCTGAGGTGATTCTATGTGGGCTTTCTTGACTGTACTCTGACTGGACAGACCCAGGGTCTGTGTTCACTAGTCCAGATATGGAAATTTAAGGGATCTACATAGATCTGCTGTGGGTTAAAAGGTGCATCTTTAACAAAATTTAAATTAATCATTGACATCTCTTGAATTTACTCCTTGCAATGCACTCAATGCCTTCTGATAAGGGGATCATTAATATAGAAACATGCATTTTTACCATTTCTGAATATGTAGTAGGAGGTTGCTTGTTTGTTTCCCAGCTTCCCAGACTCCCAAAATAATCACACAGAAACTGTATTAATTAAATCACCGTGGCTTGGCCTATTAGCTCTAACTTCTTTTTGGCTAGCTTTTACATCTTAATTTAACCAATTTCCATTATTTCATATTTTACCATGAGAATTGTGGCCTACCAGCAAGGCTCTGACTGTGTCTGTCTTTGGCAGTGGCTCCATGGCTTCTCTTCTGACTCCACCTTCTTTCTCCGAGCATTCAGTTTAGTTTCCCTTGCCTAATTCTGTTCTACCCTATCATGCCAAGCAAGTTTCTTTATTAACCAATGGTATTCACAGCATACAGAGGGGAATCCTACATCACCTACCCTTTTCTGTTTAAATAAAAAGGAAGGCTTTAACTTTAACATAGTAAAATTACATAAAACAGTTATCAAGCAAGAATTACAGTTAAAATATTTATATCTATTTTATCTTTTATCATAACTAATTATTACTATCTATTCTTCAACTTCACGAAAGACTCCAGAAGAATATAATATTACCTAAGGAAACAGGAAGTGCATTATAAGCAACTTCCAAAAATCTAGAAATGACAGAGACATCTTGCTTCCTCGACAAGTCACCCAAAGTTCTTCTGTACCATTGGGGCATCCATCTTCAGCTTACAGGCCCATAGTATCCAGCAGACTTTTTCATAAAACAGGAAATTTCAAAGATAGTTCTGCCTATATTGGCAGTTTGTCAGTTATTTTCTTCTGTGTCCTGCAGAATGTCTGGCAGACTCTTTCATAAAGCAGGAACACTGAAGGATTTTCTCACCTTTAGACAAGTTTAGCAGTCTTTTCTCTGTGAGTCCTGCATGTCCAGTTCATCAAGCAGTCCAGGCAAGAACAGTTTCTTGCCCAAATGGCTAATAAGCTCCATGAGGAGCCTCTTCAATGCCCATCTTCCTCTTGAAGTAGTGGTAGTGCCAGGAGCAGATATATCTCACAGTCATGAAAAGTCTTAAGTTCTTAAAACATTTTAAATGTTATATTCTGAAGGTTTCTGAAAGATTTGTAGAACACCTATCTAACTAAAATATAGCTCTATATATGTAGAAGACCTAACAAACGTGACTACAAGTTTGACTATTATAGATGACTATCTATTAACCTATATTTCTTAATTATACATTACATTTTTAAATGAACTGCACAATTACAATACCTTAACCAAGAGCAGAAATATACGTCAATAGACCAATATCCATACCAATGCAAATTATTCATTTCTATATTATATCCCTCTTTAAATGTAATATTTGGGAATATGGGCATAGTTCTCTTCAAACTGCTTCCTGCTGTTTATTGGATGAAATAATTTTGGGGGGTGTTCACAGGGACCTTTTGGGGGGTCTTGGTCCATCAAACCACATCAGTCTGGAATTAAACCACAGGTTCTCATCTTCTGTGGAAACAAAAGTAGACTTTGTCTATTTTTTTTAAACAAAAGCAACAAATTCTTAGACCCAAATTTTGAAGTCAAGAAACCTTTAAAACATATATGTTGGTTTAGCTTAGCAGTCCCCAGAATCAAATCAAAAAGCAACCAAAAAATTCAAAGAAAACACAATAATATACATAAGCCCAACTCTCTGTATGTTTTCCATCAGTACATGGCTTATCTTTCTTTATTCCTTTTAATCTATGACTGTCTATACATTGTCTCTTTAAAGACTTTGTCTATTTTTTAAAATGATTTACTTCTTTTTAAAAACTCTCTATACTCTATTTCTTCTCTCTCCCAAGCTTATGTACATTTATCCAGTACTGTGACCCAGTTAGAGGTTTTTTCCATCTGAATTTGTCTTTATTGTGTATCTGTAATCTTTTTCTGACCAGGATTGCTTCTTAAAAAGCTAAGTCAACACAGCCCTGTCTACTTGTTCCACCCAGTCCAACATGGCAGAAGTATGTTCACTGCCTCTGAGAACCATGCACGTTGCCCCATTTTAGGCACACAGTGGGTCTATGTCACCATTTAGCATGTTCGTAGCACTTTGCTCACAAAACCCCATTTAAATGCTCCATAGCTGGACCTCCTAAAAGAGTCAGAGTTCATGCTAGCAGCACAGCCTAGGAAGCCACCATTTCAAAACTGTACATTTTTTCTTTTGCTACCGCTGAATCAGGAAGATCTCTTAAAGGAGCTGCAGCATGCTTCCAGGAAGTAGAGCACATCTGAAAAAAAATGTGGCTAAACTTTGTTTTTTAGTGTCTAGAATTCCTTTCCAATCCCCCTCAGGCTTTATGTGGATTTAACTAGCACATAATAAAGTGCCAACTTGTTGTTGGAAGGCCACTTGTTTGTTTCCCGGCTACCCAGACTCTGAAATAACCACATAGACACTGCATTAATTAAATCACTGCTTGTCCAATCACTATAGCATATTCTAGCAAGCTCTTACATATTAAATTAACCAATTTCTATCATTTTATATTTTACTATGAGGCTCATGGCTTACTGCCAAGGTTCCAGCTGGCAGCTCACGTCTTTCCCCTCTGGCGGCTACATGGTGTCTCACTGACTCTAACTTTTTTCTCCCAGCATTCAGCAAGACAGTCCTTTATTAACCAATGGTATTCACAGAATACAGAGGGAATCCTACATCAGGAGAAGGAGAAGCAGCAGCAGCAGCTTTGATCAGGCTTACAATGTCTATGTTTACCCAGTTTTTCTCTTATGTCTAAAATCCACAATAACCAAGCAGAAGTCCTAATGAATAGAGGCTCATAAGTGATTTCTAAAGCTAGCTTTTGGGTATTTGTTCTCTTCTATTTGTTATTCATGTTTTATAATACCACTAATTTGACAAATTCTTTCAATAGTTTCTAAATTTGTCCAGGCTCCAAGTAATTAATTTCCTTTGGATTTTTCCTCTAAACCCACCACTGAACTATAAAACCATCTGAAGTTGCCAGCACTTATATTTCACATGAATAATAAATTGTTTTAAGATGATATTGTCTTCAATTTTAAAAGGGTGAGGTTCACTATAAAGAAACATGTCCTAAGTGAACATGGCAGGTCAGAGTATCTTTAGAGATTTAACCATTTCTCTCCTTCTAAGACCAGAGGAATGATAGGCATCAATACAAACAACAAGGGGTGAAATTTAGTAACCAACAGCTTCTTGAACATCGGTTTTAATTAATGTGCATTGTAGTCTAACCTCTCCATCTACTGTGAAAACATCACATGCTATCGGTATTGAAGATAAATAGGTACTAATTTATTTTCAAGGTATAAAATGGCCTATTTCTGAGCTTATTATATACCTCACTGGGGTTCACTGTTGCAGAGGTCAGTAGGTTGTTTCTTGGCTGTCCGTGTCTTTTGTTCTAAAACCGTGTTACAATGTGCTACTATATTTTACCTTCTCTTTTGGTATCATTTTTGTTCTTTAGTGTCAATGAAACCTTTCCTAACTTCAGTGTGTCCAGGCAGAACAATAACAAAGACTCCTTTTGGCTTTGGCATCTTTATTTAGAAGTTAAAGACATATTTTGTTTTGGGTGAGCTGTCGCTCTCTTAAAGTGAATTTGAATTATTCTGTGGTTGTTTTTACTGTAGTCCTTACTCCCTGTTAATTAGTGTCAATTCCACTCATGTTCTATTTTTATGTTTTCTGACAATCTTTCTTTCCAAAGTCATGGTGGAACTTTCTTTTAAAAAAAATCATCTCAATGCATAAGTTGGTATTATGTAGAGAGAGGTGCATTACAGCTTTATTGAAACAATTTTGAGCTTAAAGTTACCAATTTTGTTTAGAAAATTATGTGACATGATTGGATGCAAAACCAAAATTTGGGATGATGACCTTGGATATTATATTTTTAAGGGAAAATATCTTTTACTATACTTTAAAAGTGACTTTCTCCATTATATGAGACCTATTGCACTCACTCAGGTCATCACATGTGATTGTTCCATGGGTATGTTCAGCTAACTATTTTTTTGAAAACTGGTCTAACTACAAAACTCTTGAAAAGAGAACAAAATCTCTAGTTACTTCCAGGATAATTTGGAATCATGACTTGAAAACGCCATATCTAAGATGATGGGTCTAATCTATGCGATTCTGTGCTTGTCCTTGTCTTTAAATTTGTACTTATTCATGTAACTGCCATTCAGATGCACAGTAGGCATCTCAAGAAAGAAGTGTGATTCTATTCTTTCTACTCTTCCCCACAAACGTTTGCTCTCTCAATCATTCCCCCACCATTTACCCTAGGCCCCACAATTTCAGTCATACCCCAAGGGAAATCTTTGTGGGTAAGTAAAGTTTTCCTCAGAATGAGAGGTTTTCCAAGCCACTAGACTTTTTGCTAAAGTAGGAAAATTCTTAAGCAAACTGGTAAAAGCTGATCAGACTGGATGAATTATTTTTTTCTTTTATCCAAGGCATTATTTTTAAATTAATTAATGCTAATCCCATAGCAATATGAAAATCTAGAGAATCATAGAGTTATTTTTTAAATGATCAGTGAACCATGATCTAATATTTGTCTTTTTTGAAATCATAAAGCCAAAAGTAGTGATATTGGAAAAACTGTGACTTCATTTTAAAAATAGCAATCAACTGTTGTATCAGGAAGCAGACTGTGAACTGAAGTCACTTATATTGCTAAATTTCTTCAAAATTACTTGAAACCTTGTTTATACATACATTTCCCATTCAGAAGACTACTCTCTATCCAGGGGCATGCTGGGAAGTTCCTTCTGGGGTCTCACTGAATCATTATTGGATTATCTATTTTTACATGTAGCTAAGCAGCAGCATTAATGATAACAAAACTACTTTATTTTTTAAGTGAGATATTTTGTTTTATGGTGACAGAAATTAAATTTCCAATAACTAAAACTAAAAATGAAATAATTGACAAAAATTCATTCATTAATGAACAGTAATTAATTTCTGGATACCAGATTCTCTTTTACATAGTACAATATGTAGTATAAGCAGTGAATAAGATAGAGTGTTTTCTGTATTGTTGGAAGAATTAATATGACTCCATCAAGAAATATGGGATTATTAAGAAAAAAAGATCTAGGAAAGACATTGAGAATGATGGGTCAATGAAGAAATGTGAATAGGGGCAGGAGAGGCTGAAGGGAAATGTTTTTAAATTATGCTTGCCTTGCCTCTCTGTGGGAGCATTAAAGAATAGAAATCCAAATAAAATGAGGGACTGAACCATGTAGTGGTCTCAGAGAAAAATTTTCTGAGCAGAGACAAGATATGAACGAAGGCTTGCTTGGGTACTAGTAGACTGGCCAGTGGGCTTTGGGAGATGTCATAAAGATTGAGGCCAGGCATACCAAGGTATCAAAATCACTGGAGATCGTAGTGAGGAATTTTAGGCAAAATGGATGGACTTTAGGTACAATGTAATGTAAACAGGTAATCTTGACACTGGCTATGGTGTAGACAATAGACAATAGACCAAAATAGAAGGAAGTTGGTCTGCAGAAAGCTTATTGTTTTTCCAGGCATAATGCGACATTGACCTGTCCTAGGATGGTAGAAGTAAAGGTAAAAAAAAGTAATAAGGAAACCTTAACCAAAGGTGATCCAAAGAATATGAATATAAATATGAAGTCAATAATAACTGTAATTATTTGGCTTGCGGTTTTAGAGTGGATGGAACTGCCATTTGCCTCATATCAGGAGGCTGGGTGAGGCGTGTATCTAGATGGGGCATGAATATAGTTGAGGGTGTGTTGAGTTGGACATTCCTCTCAGATATTCACGTAGAAATGTTGAACAGGTTGTTAACTAAACAGATCTGAAAATCTAGAAAAACACTGGTGTAATTTGGGGAGATATCTGTGAACGGATGACATTTGTAAGTCATGAGATTCAGTGAGATGACCTTAGAAAGGGAAGACTTGCATAGACTTTGAGAACTGAAGCTTGTCTTTAAGTCACTTACAGCAAGTGGGTGTTAATAATAATTCCTTAATATGTGCTTTAAAACCTAAATACTAAACATAATCTGAACAGTAAGAGATGCATGATGGACACTGAGATGAGTTAGCAAGTAGAAGATAAAGCATGAGGCAGTTAGGCTTGAAGTTTAAAGACAAAAGCGATTCATACAAGATGATATGATCCACTTTTGTAACAAATTGCTGGGAGGTGAAATAAGATCAGACTATTTGTTTTAAAATAATTTCCATTATTTGTGATTATACTATGATTACCTAATTTCCAATTTCCCTTTCTCCATCCAAACCCTTCCATATATCCCTCCTTGTACTGTTTCAAATATATAGCCTATTTTTCATTAATTGTTGATATATGAATATATGTGTATATGTATATATATATATATATTCCTAAATATACCTTTCTGAGTCTGTATAATGTTACTTGTGTGTATGCATGCTCATGTCTGACCACTTGGTTATGGATAACTGCTTGGTGTGCTCTTCCCTGGGGAAGACTATTTCTCCAGCTCTCAACATTTTATGGTTGCTTATAGTTCTTTGTGTAGGGGTGAGAGGTTTCTTCAGTTTTCTTCCTTCTCCAAGGGCAATAAACAGCAATAGTCTGTAATGTTTTTTTTTTTAAGGTAGAAGTCTTTTTTTTCAGTTTATTTATTTATTTTTATTCTTTTTTAATTAAAATTTCCACCTGCTCCCCGTTTCCCTCCCCCTCCTCCCACATATTGCCCCCTCTCCCCCCCCATCCTCACTCCTCTTCTCCTCCCCCCACTCCATTCCCCCTCCCTCTCGATACTGAAGAGCAGTCCAAATTCCCTGCCCTGGGGGAAGACCAAGGTCCTCCCACTTCTATCTAGGTCCAGAAAGGTGAATGTCCAAACAGGCTAAGCTCCCACAAAGCCAGTTCATGTATCAGGATCGAAACCTAATAGAAAACACTATCCTGAGTGAGGTATCCCAGACCCAAAAAGAGGAACATGGGATGTACTCACTCATAATTGGTTTCTAGCCATAAATAAAGGACATTGAGCATATAATTTGTGATCCTAGAGAAGCTAAATAAGAAAGTGAACCCAAAGAAAATCATATAGTCATCCGCCTGGAGAGGGGAAGTAGACAAGATTGCAGAGCAAAAACTGGGAACTTGCGGGGGAGGTGGCATGGGGCAAAGGGGAAATGGGATGAGAAACGTGAGAAGGGGAGGATGGGAGGAGCTCGGGGGATTGGGATGGTTGGGATATAGGAAGGGTGGATACGGGAGCAGCGAAGTATATATCCTAACTAAGGGAGCCATCTTAGGGTTGGCAAGAGACTTGACTCTAGAGGGGCTCGCAGGTGTCCAGGGAGATGTCCCCAGCTGGTACCTTGGGCAACTGAGGAGAGGGAACCTGAAATGACCCTATCCTATACTGATGAATATCTTGCATATCACCTTAGAACCTTCAATAGTCTGTAATGTTTTAGGAGCTTCTTGGACGGCTCTGGCTGACAATGCCTGGTGTTGAGGTTTTTGCTAGATGATCTTGGAGGGCGCAATGCCAGTTCAAATGAGAAAATTTTACTTAAAATATATATGTATATTTATATAAAACATGTATATTACACATTTTAGAGAGTTAATAGTATGATTCCTTATGACTTTTTCAGACATCCTTGCTGTTATCTTCTTCCTTCTTTCATTTTATCTCCCTCCCATAACTAGAAGTGCTCTTTTTCTTCTTTCCCTGGTCATATGACCTGTACCCTGCTATTCCCCGTCTCTATTGTTACCTCATCCCCCTGTCCCAGCCATGTACCATTGCTTTACATTCCTGGTTTCTGAAGTTTCTCCAGGATATATGCTCACTTCTGAAGAGTTGGAGTTTGGGGTCTCTCATGAGAGAGAAGATATGATGTTTGCCTTTCTGGATGTAGATTACCTAAGTCAATATGAAATTTTCTAGTTCCTTATATTTTTCTGCAAAATTTATGATTTCATTTTAAGAAACTCCTAAAGCAAAACTGATTATTACCATTGGTTGCCTCCATAGAGGTGAAAGGTAATTTCCTATTGTTGAAGACATCATATGCTTCAGACTCAGGGAGGCCATTGTGCTGGGACTTTTTTAAGGCACACAGTTGTTCTGACACAATTAAGTTACATAGGCAAAGGGGGAAAGGGAAATAGTATATCATGCTTCAATTAATAGCAAGAACACCTTAATCATGCTATGTTCTAGGCTGTGAGATAGTAGGCTGATGCTTTGGTTGGTAATATAGATAGACAGATTCCTGAATTTCTGGAAGACTGTGTGTTGGAATTGGTACTGGCAAAGTGTCTGGAAGAGTGATATATGAAAGAGAGTTGCCTTGTGAATTTGGACAAGGGACTTTCCATGAAAGAAATTGAGCCATTGGCTAAGCTGCTCAGTTCCAAATAGACAACTGTTGCTTTGGCAGCCAGCTGGAAAAATGAGAATCTGTCTAGATGGAACAAGAGAGCAGGGCAGGGGGAAGAACCGGCTGCCAATGGTGCATCCTGGGGCTGTGACAATAATAGCTGCCACTGGAAATGTGGACTCAAAGAACCCGAAAGTACTGAGATATAGCACTAAACTGGGAATCTTTATCAACACACTTACCCTCTGGTAATGTTCAGGGGAGGGCCATCAATGCAGAATGAGGAAGAAAGAATCTAAGAGCCAGAGGATAGATAAGGAACAGTGAAATGCCTTCTGGATAGGACATGGCTACACCCATGAGCTCAGAACCAGCTATGATCACCTGATCAAGACATGAACAAGATTAAGCTAAACAGAATTCTAGCAACATAGAAGGTGATTTCTAGGCTTTCTGAAATGTTATTGGTAGTTGATAATTTCTGTGGAAGGGAGCATCCTTTTCTTTTTAAGGTATTCTCATTGGTAGGTTTCTCATGCTCTGGTAGATGGTCCCACAATCATGTACACATAAATAGCACCAATTGTATTTAGTGGCTTATCACAAAAGAAAAAAGACAAAGGAGGCAAAGTGTATGGGGGACATGTGGGAAGTTGGAGGAGGGCAAATGTAATAAATGCGTAAAATTTCAATAACTAATTAATTTATAAATAGAGTTTTAACAAATTAATGCTAGGCTTGGGCAGGGATTTGATTTATCTTAATCAAACGAAGCCATTGCTGCACCTAATGTGTGTAGTGGGACAACTATTTTGGAGTAGAATTAATTTTCTATTTCTTATTCATCCTGTGAGAGTTCCACCCTTGCTGCCAAGTGTCTGGGTCTAAGGTACACAGCTCCCTGTTCCCAATGACCTCTGTTCCTGGGGCGCTCTGTTGTGCAGAAAATGTAAATGATCAAGGATGAGACACAGCCACAGACTTCAGTGACAGAATTGTATGACTGAGGTTTACCTGTAATGACCCTTTCCTGCCAGCACAGCCTGCTACCTGCTTTGTAGAAATGATGTTTGCAAACTGTCCCCATGTGGGCCACTCTCCCTCTTGCTGCATAACTTTTTCATGGCCTCTGAACATACCAATCCCTTATTAAAGCAGGGACAAATGTGTATCAATGAGTAAAGTGGTGTTATCTTAAATAATACCAGGATTGAATCAGAAATTTCCTCCGAAAGCCTGGGAATATCAATTTCTAACATTCAAGCTTAGGGGAATGGAGCTAATACATTTAAAAAATTACAATATTAACTTGAGTTGGATGCATAACTGAAAAATACAGTTATAAAGAACCATGCAAATAACTATATTTTAAGCTTTTGTTTAACTTATTCTGCTTATATCCACACCATTACTTTGTTTACTTTAAGATACAAAACACTTAAAAAAAAAAAACAAACAAAAACCATGAGCTAAGGTGTTTTTGACAGTTTTGCTCATACATATTGGTTCCTAATGTGCCACAGAGATAAGTCAGTAGCAGCTGGCACTGGGTGGCAGGTGAAGCTTGGGTTAGATACACAGCTGGGCCTGAGATTGCCCCAGACCAGACAATAAGCATTAGCTGCTCTCAAGTGGGCCATCTCTGGCAGAGTGAGCTGGAAGGTTACGTCAGGACAAATGGAGGGTAGGAACAATTTATATGAACAGAGCCGGAAGTTTGAAATAGCACCCGCTTCTGACTCTTCACGACAATACACTCTGCCTTGAAGTTTGTCCTTTTGAGAGAACTCATCTCAGTTTATCTCAGCTGTGCTGGGCACCTTCTATCATGGAGACATTCTGCAAACCCCTCTAATCTGTTGCTTCTTTCTTTCAAATGAATTTCAGACCTTAGTGTATATGTTCTCCCCTTCTTATCTCTCAAATTTTAACTGTTAGCCTACTTTTCTATAAAAATCTTTAACAGGATCCACACTTTTTTTTAGGTTATAACCTTTTCTGGCCTCAGCTACCCTTTTCCTTCTAGGCCCCTAGTTCTGAGGGTGATACATCTTTTAAGTCATTTATAAAAGAAGTACAAAAGCATGAGTAGAATTTATGCTTGTTGTGTTAAATTGTGTAATTCCTCAGGGCAGAATAGTATCCCTTCCTCCATCTTCAGACAAGGGGACTACAATTTGCTTATTTTGTATCACATCAAGTATCTGGGGGGGAGGGTGATAAGCTGCAAAAAGTTATGCAAAACTGCTAAGCCCTCAAAAATAAAGTAATTGCCTCTTTATTTCCTTGACCAAATCAGATTCCTAATGTAATTCTCATGTTTTACTTTCTCCCAGTATCAGAATGTGAACATATTAGAAAGGAGGTTAAAAAACCCCTGTAGTTGGATGGAAAAGCTGCTTTTGTGTGAATTCTTTCAGGTTTGTACTGAAGCACCAAACTCTGAAGGTTTTCCTGTAGGAGATGAGGAGTGTTCTTCATCTATAGGGATGATCATCACTACCACAAGTAAAGGTCCAGTCGTTGTTTGTTTGAGGGACTTTGTCTCCTAGACAGCACATCCAAATACTAACAATGAAGAAAAGCGAACAGGTTCATACCTAGAAATATTTTATTTTAATAAGTAGATTTTGTTACAGACAATCAATGGCTGCTGAGGGAAGGGAAGTAAGTTTTCTCCAGGGACAAGCTCCCCGATAGATCATCTAATCCTAAATTCTCAGCCCGGTAAACAGAAACTATACCTTTCTTTCCTGGATGCCTTGACCCGAGAATTCAAAGAAATTATATTAATTGCTCTTATATCTTAAATTAACCCATTTCTATTAATTTTGTGTATCATCAAGAGGCTGTGACTTACCAATAAGGTTCTGGCATCTTTCTCCTTTGGAAGCTACAGGGCATCTCTCTGATTCCACCTTCTTTCCTGCTATATCTGTGATTGGATTTCCCACCTTGCTATGTTCTGTCCTGCCCTAGGCCCAATAAGCTTCTTAATTAACCAATGGTAATATAATAAATTCACAACATGC
The DNA here is from genome assembly GCF_950005125.1 of Chionomys nivalis. Lineage (NCBI taxonomy): Eukaryota > Metazoa > Chordata > Mammalia > Rodentia > Cricetidae > Chionomys > Chionomys nivalis. The sequence continues at coordinate 13,828,853 of NC_080099.1, forward strand.
AGAGGGGGAATCCTACATCACAGTACTAAGTGCATGTACTCATCAGCCATAGTAAATATAATCAATAGGCTATTTTTTTTGTCTGTACATATATATATCAATAATAATGAAGGAGAGGTTATGAATTTGATAAGAAGTTGGGAGCATGGCAGGCAGGGACTGGCTGGAGTGGAAAAGGGAAATGACATAATTATATTTTAATTAAATAAAAAGAAAGAAAAATAATTTAAGACATTAGAACATCAAATAAATAAGTGAGTTCATCTCAACTATGTTGAAGCCTACTGTGTTTCACAAAACTTAGTAGTAGCTAAGGCTATGAACATGAATGGCGTGATTTCCTGTACTGGTATGTAAACAAATACCTGAAAAGGGGACTTGCTAGGTGGTGAGAGTGGGGTGTCTGAAGTAGAGCAGTTTGAGTTTAATTTCAGTTTCTAGAACTTAATGAATACAGCATTAGCACTAGAAAGTTAGTTTTAATGGGCCCCATTTCCCCCCATGCGACCATACTGTCAACACCCCACAGGACTATTATGTAGAGGGGTATATGTAGGGTACTGGGACAAGGAAGTGCCCAACTCTTAGTGAGCAATAAGGGTTTCCTGTTAGAATTACTGCATGATTTTAGTGCATGCTCAAAGTGGCTTTCGTAGGTTAGAAATCAACACATCGGTGTATATGAAGACAAAAATTTTGGTTAGAGTGTCAAATCAAAATTTGAAATTATTGGGCTGGAGTGAAGGCTCTGTTGTTAAATATAATTCCTGCTCTATCAGATGACCATAGGTAAATTCCTAATACCCAGGGGATGAAACTCACAATTGCCTACAACGCCAGCTCCAGATGGTCTGTAAACCTCCTCTGGTTTTCCCAAACGTATAACACATGCGTGTACCTGCACAAACACACGAACACACACGCGCACACACACACGAAAATAAATACTTATAAAACATGAAATCAAATGTCCTGAATGCTAGCAAATAATTTGAAACTTATGTCACCATTAAGCAATATGAGAGGCAGTTGTGTGTCACAGGAACCTAGAGAGAACCAATCGATGGATGGGTGTTGGATCTTTATTTGCCTCCTATGTATTAAAACATTGCATTTGTGATATTTGGGTATTTGGTTTGAGAGTGCTGAACTTTGGAAATTTATTCTGTAAGTTTTGGAACTTAGCTAAGTGAAATTTGCAAAAACAGTGCAAAAATCTCTTATGTGACTTTCACTAATTATTGACATTGTTACTCTGTATACATGTACGAATATAAGCATTCATGCATTTTATGAATTATTTGAAATAGATTGAAGTCATTTTGCCCTATTATCCTAAACCCTTTACTATGCACTACAGAAGAACAAAGACAGTATTCTAAGAACATTTTTACGATCAAATTGGGGAAGATAGAACAGTGATACTGCCAATGTTTCCCTCACTGGGATCCAATTTTAGTTGTCAGATATCTGTATTTCCTTGAATTAGAAACCATTCCTTAGCCTTACTTAACATTTCTTCATCCCAACCATTTGGATGAGTATAGGCCAGTTATTTTGTGAAATAAACCTCCATTGGGCTTCTCTCTTTCCTATGCTCAGACCAGTATCCCATGCAAATGCAGATGAAGGCATCTCCTTGTGGTATGTCTTCCTGTCGTCTTGTTCTATTTCTGATGATGCTGAGTTTGATCTCTTGATTAAGGTGACGTATTTGCAATGTTTCCATTAGAAAGCTGCTATTTTCCTTTTCTGATTAAACAAACAATTTAGGTAAAGTTCAACTAGTGTGTCATTGAGGCAAAACACCACTTCGCCAAAAAGGTATATTGGATCTAATGGATCTAATTCCAAGAAGACAAACAGAAAGTCATTTCTTTCTCACTCAGTGACTGAATGACTCATCAAAAGACATTTCTGAGGGTTTGTGGAGGAAAAAGTTAAAGTAAAATATATTATGAAAACTTTATAATAGTGTTGAAGAAAGGTATAGATATATCCAATATACCTGTGTTGATGGCCTCTGATAGATTAGGTTAACATATTGAAATGGACCCAAGTCAAATGTATGATTTAAAAAGATATCCTCAAGAAGGCATCCAAGGTAAAGATGTGATGGGATGGCTGCTCATTTTGAAATGTAACCAGGAGTTCAGGTTCCAGACCAGGCATTCAGAGAACCAGCATGTGTACATTCTTATTAGATGGCTTAGAGGTAAGTTCTAGACTAGGCTTTCAGGGAACCTGCATGTGAACATTCTTACCTAAATGACTTAGAGGTAAGTTTTAGAAGAGACTTTCAGAGAACACACCGTAACCATTATTAATGGAATGAATTAGAGAAAATGCAAGTTAGAACCTGAGGCTCCAAAAGCTGTAAGATCTCACCAAGGCTTCATTCGATAGAAAGTCCTTTAAAATACGGTTATTTGTAACATGTATGGTTACCATGAATGTGAATATCTTTTTTATCACATAGTGATTCATGGGTTGCCTTATGGAAAATTACTTAGACTCAGCTCAATTATAAATACTATGCATGCAAATTAATTTAGAAAGACATGTGTTTTGAACTGGCTGACATTCCTGGTGATAACAAATGGTTGCTTGAGTATAATATCATAGAGTACTAGAGCAGATAAATAAAAATTCAAATCAAAATGCTTCCCCCAAATAAGGTCACTTTAAAAATAAAACCTGTAAGAAAATAATGACAGAAGAGACCCCAAACCTCCCAAACTAAAACTACAAAATTAAAAACCACAGAATCACAGGTAGCACCAATCAGAGTTCAATAACCATTTCAAATGTTTTTATTGTTATGCTACCTTCTCTGTACATGATATAATGATTGAACATATGAAAAGTTGTTGAAAGTGTCAGGAAAGGAAGAGGATCATGGGAGTTCAAGGCTGAAGATATTTCAAAAAGCTGTGTGCGAATGAGACATAATTTATTCACTCTCGATAAAGCTACATAGACTGACTATATAAATGGACTCAGGAACATCAGTCACGTCAAACACATTGATCACACACATGCAAACACACACACACACACTCACACAGATAGACAGAAGCACACACAGACTCGAGTTTCTCCACATGTAGGCTCTAAGAAGGTAGGCATACAGGCCTACAGACAGACATACACAGGCACACTGATAAAGGCAAAAGCCATGGACCTCAGGACCACATTTATATAAAATTCACATAAAAGTTGCAGTCTATCAAAACAGTTTTGCAGCAGATTACATCATGGTTTATTGGGGGTGCAGACATCCATTGTTAGCTGTAATTTAGCTGACATACTGGATATCTATATCAGCAGCGTTCTGTCTAGACACAAACTGGCCTGTACAGCCCTCTGTTCCTTATAACACCCTTGTCTAAATATTGGAAAAGGATGATCTTCTAGCAGTGGTATACCAGCTCTTTCCAGCAGCTACTCTTAAGACCAAGTGATTGACATTTGAGAAAATGGATGTCTGCTTACTGAATAATTGACAGATGTCACTGGGGGAAATGTGTAGAATGTGTAAAATGCAGCCAAGGGTGGATGCATTTCTTTCCTTTATATTTATGTGATTTTGAGGTATATTACTGAGCTGTGGGGTCATTGAAAGAGATACTGAAATAAATTTAACCATAGGTTGAAGGTCAGGCATCTAGAGGAGGGACAATTAATTTAGTGTGATCACCAGAAGACACTTGAGAGAGGAACGTTAACAGTACAAAAGGAATAAGATTTGTGATGTGACATTTTCCCAGTGGGCTAAAATCGACTGCAGATGGGTTAGATTTCCTGGAATCAGATGGGAGAATCGGTTCATAAAGTTTTCACACTCTTCTGGGTTTTAGTTGGATAATGGAAACTGAGCTCTTGAGGAACTGGAGTCCAAGAGTTTCTTGTTAAAACTTTTCTGGGAGTTTTGGCTTCTGGTGGATACCGGGATGCTTACAAGGCACCCAGAGTACTTGCTTTCATAGAACTTGTTGCACATGAAGATAAGATTAAAAACGAGTGGTAACTCTAGATAGTTTATGCCAAGACCTGAGTGGATGGTGCAGATGGTGGCAGACAAGCTCAGAGGGAAAGCAGATATTTACTGACGAGAGAGATTGTGGCATTTCCAACTTTACTCCCTGCCACTCTCATCCTGGTTCCAATTTTCTTTGTTAACCATCCAATTTTTTTGGTGTTACTTGTTATTCTGCCTGGAGACAGAGATATCTTAGGATATTTATTAGGATCCAGCTCATTCTCAAGTCTTAATTCAATCACTTATCAACAGGTGTCTAATCATGGTGGTGAGAAACTATCAACCATTTTACATTGTTCTGTGCACTGTAATGTTAGTTACTGATGTTTGCATATTAATTTATTTTCCCATTTATTCTTTTTCTTGGTCCACATTGTTGTCGGGGCTTCTGTCCTGCCCAGTTTCCACAATCGTTAAGTCCCAAAGAAATCACAAAGAAATTTACATTAGTTATAAACTGATTGGCCCATTCTCTCAGGCTTCTTATTAATTCTTACAACTTATATTAGCCCATTATTCTTGTCTATGGTAGCCACATGGCTTGGTACCTTATTCAGCAAGGCTGTCATATCTTACTTTTTCTGTGGTTGGGTCACGACTGCGGACCAAACTTTCCTCTTCCCAGAATTCTCCTGTTCTTGTCACCCTGCCTCTATTTTCTGCCTGGGTGTCCCGCCTATACTTTCTGACTGGCTACTGGCTAATCAGCATTTTATTAAAATACAATTGACAGGGTACAAACCATTGTCCCACAGCACCAGATTACCCTCTCCCCCTACTGTGTTCATCGTTTTATGATTAGAGTCTTACTCAACAAAAGTATGTGATATGAAATAAAAGGACAGTTACTCATCAGACAACAAGAATTAGATCCTGTGACATGAGTAGACTCCGGATAAACTTATGAAAGAGTGGGAGAATATTTGAGCATGGAGAAAGACCAGCTTTTCTGAAACTGAATGCGTGGGTTGGGAAACGGCTATCCAGAACATAAGATAGGAAGCTCCAGCCAGAATGTAGTAGGTTTTGAAATTAAGCCTGACTAGGCAGTCAGGACTTTACCCTGCATCTGGCCAACAGAGAGTCACTAAAATTTGATGGAAATTGTGAATTAGAAAGCTTAATCTTATGTGTCTCTTGGCGTTGAGGAAACCAACCTGCTCCAGCTCCCTAGTAGTTAAGGGTTCTGTGAAGATTTCTGTCTAGACAATGCTAGCAAGAGCATTAGCTGAAATCATGTTGCAGTGGGGGAAGAGACAGGAATACTTCAACTAGAGCGGCCAAGCCCTGGAGAAAAAGGAGGTAGATGATGGACTTTGAAAGCGCAGGAATGTAGCTTCCTTTGAAAGTGAAGTTTGAACTCTCAGCATTAGAGTCTAGGCAGGTTACTAGTTCTTTTAAACACTTAGGACCAGAGGTTGGAGAGAAGATGCCTCTACTAACATACAACTCTTACAGAGGACTGGAACTTGATTTCCAGAATCTGGGTCTGGTGGCATATGACTTCTTATATAACTTCAGTTTTATGGCATCTGAAACCCCTTTGTAGCCTGTAAGGGCACTGTAAACACACACACACATGCACACACACACACACACACACACACCTGAAAAGACATTAAGGTCAGTGTTTCTTAGTTCAACCACTAAGACTACAGAAAACATGGATGAACACTCTTCCTTGGTGGAAGATGGAGAACATGTTTACATGCATTTTGATACTGAGATGCTCTTACAAAACAAACACCATCCCAGTAGTTAGCTCTGTCCTGTCTCAAAAGGAGTTATACAAAAGACCAGATTATCCTGCTAGGTATACAAACAGCTTAGCTAGAAAACCAACTGTGTAATTCATCTATAATACTGATAGTGTTATAAGTATTTTCAAGGCTTTGGTGAGACTTACAAATTGGTAAACCTCTCATAATCTGTAAACGAGAATTTTTTTAAACAAGAATATCTGACTACTAACCTGCTTGTGTATGATTTTAGCCTGGAATTCAAAGTTTTACTCTTAATCTCCTGTCCTAAATTTAACATTTTCCAAATTCTTTGTTGTTTTGGTGGATAATAGATTTACTTGTAAGTTAAGACACATTGTGGAATTTTGGTTTATTTTTTTGAAAAGACCTTCTATCAAGGCAATGCATCTTGACTTTAGAATATCTACTGGAGACATTTGATGGGCAGTCTTGAATGTACCACTTGGGTATTTCCAACTTCAGGGAGTATCTTCTGCAATATCTTTCCTTTGTTGGTTTTTTTTTTTTTGTGGCTGTGGTTAGGTGGAAGTGAGACTTCTCTATTTTATGAGAGTTAAAACCAGATGACCTAAGAGGTCTTTTCAACTTCCAAATTCTGTGACTAAATGGATTCCATAGATTCTCATGGATAATAGGTACTTAAAGATATTGACATCATCCATTTATCCATGTTAGTCTATTAATTTCAAGGCTTATAAATATTTCACAGGACATGCCAGGTTTCCGTCTCTCCATCTCTGCTTAGGTCATCCTTATGTAATGCCCCTGTAAGGTCCTCATGACCTCTATGCAAAGAAAGGTGTCCCAAACATTGAACACTGTCTTTCAAATCGAAGGCGATACAACCTTTATTGAAATATTTTTTTTTCTTTTCCCTCTTGAGCAAACTGATATTGTCTTTTGCTGTTTCATGCTTGTATCCATGTTGGGAAGTATGGGATAAATCAAGAAACGTTACTTACCTGTTAAATTGTGGAAGACATATCTGAACAGTGGGTATCAAATGAACTGTACACCAGTACCTTCTTCACATGGAAAACTGTACCTAAAGGACCAGGCTTGCTCTTCAATGCTTATAAGTTAGAAAAAGGAGTCTTGTAAGCTTCGTGGACATCCTGACTACATAGATTGTGCTTTGATCATTCGTCGGTATTAAATGTGGCATTTTCGGTTTCCAGTTTGACCTTTAATGTCCTGCTTTTGCCTTAGTTTCCACAGGTTATGATCATCCTTATCAGAAGACAAGTGAGCTTCCTGAGAGTGTCTAAAGATATTATTTTTTAAAATTATTATTCTGTTTTTGCTTTAGGACCAGAACATAGCAGTATCTCAATATATATGTACTTGATGAATCACATTTTGACTTTTCTGATAAAATAAACCACCTTGGGCCATTCACATGTGTATGTCATTAATTACTTATAAGCTCTTCAGAGTGGGAAATGTTTATCTATCTATCTATCTATCTATCTATCTATCTATCTATCTATCTATCTATCTACCTATCTACCTACCTATTATCTATCTAGATTCCACCCTGGGGCATGGCTCACACAGTTTAGCTTAATAAAATGGCTTTCCATAAATTGAAAAATATCAATGCAACTTTCATGTTGCTGAGTTTAAATTTAATGCACTTCCTGTGAGATGCCTTGTGAGAGCTAAAGAATTAAAAAGGAATTTTAGCAAGATTTTTGCTAATTTAGATTGCCAAGTGTTAATTCTTTCCTACCTTATTTTCAACTCTGTAATAAAGTCTTTTGAAAATTAACCAGCACCATCTGCCCCTCCCCCAGAGCTAATTGCCAGGATTAGGATTTGTCCTTAACTCTCTTCTATCACTTCTAATTTTAGCTTTAGACCTTGAGGTTCTCTGGGTGAAAAAGAGGTTAAAGATTGCATTCCATATTCTGATACGTCTCTGCTGATGTTCTCCCCTCCCACCCGGAGATACTCTAGAATCCTCCGTCTTTACAGTATCACTTGCTATTTCTGACTCTCTCCACCTAGGAAGAACAAGAATCCCACAGAGCTTTCTGACTCCCCTCTTCATGTTGTCTCACGTTTCTTTGAGGAAGGAGCTGTTTTGACCAGTTGACCTAGCACAAACCATGTGAGTGACTTTTTCCAATTAAAATATCTTTGACTTGTCCCTTTATTACAACATATTTTCTTATTGACTATTTGGAAAATTCACATAATGAACTCTGAACACCCTTACTTCCCAGTCCTCTCAGGTCCTCCCTCTTCCAATCTGTGTGGTTCATTTAATCGCTGAAGCATGGTCAAACTCCCAGTGGCCTTCCCTTCAAGTGAATTCTTTCCCATCTTACCACTGCTAGTTGCCATATGTTGTGAAGAGCTACACTTCAGCACCTTTATTACAAATTTTAAGAGTTCTCTTTAATGGATACCTATCTAGGCTGCTACTAGGTGGGGGAGATGGGAGTGGTGGTGCCATACAACCTTCCATGTCTCTCTTTCTGAACTGTGAAGTCTGCAGTCATTGACACCACTACAGAAGAAGATTTCTTCCTTATTTTTTATGGTTAGCAGGAGCAGAGATCATGGACTTCCACATGGTATCTGTCAGTAGCAAGATCATGGGCGTCAACTTACATTCGGTGTCAGCATGTGCCACAGACCACTTTTGTGAAGACATCATGACTTAAGAAATGCCCCCATTCTCTAATTCTTCCTAACACATATATTTGTTTGTAGAGTTTATATAAAGCAGATTCAGCATCATCTTCTAATTTTTATAACCCATTTATTAAATCATCTTTGGTCAAGACTGTGCAATCACTTTTCACCCATGCTTCCAGACATTTGTCCACTAAAATCACCCAACAATATTGATGGGGAGAGAGGTTCTATCAGAAGAATGGAACAAACTTTGAAAATCATTGAGAGCAATCAGTAGGACCACACAGTGGTTAGAAAGTGCTTTTTATGCCTGAAGAAGATGAGAAAAAAATCTTCCCAAGTGCTGTCAGATGACGGATAATTTGAAGCCCCTTGAAATTATTTATTGGAAACTGCTACTAAAACTTGGCTACAGCTTTCGGCTTGACAAGACGGGGTTGTTTCAGCTTTTAAACATTCAGAGAAAGCCGCAGGAAAGCTGTCATTAAGAGATCAGTGAATCAAGCCAGTGAGTGAGATAATTGTTCACTGAAAAAGAGAGGGTTGAATTTTTAATGTCTCATCAGTACTAGTCAGATGAGGAGGGGGGTAGACTGTTGGCTCTCTCCTGTGAGCTGCCCGCTGAAGCCAGGGCCTTGCTGATATAAAGCAGAAGAGAAATATCATTGGGAATCTGGAGAAATTAAAACGAAACAATCCTGGATCAGTTTTCGAGGCTCATGCCAGATACAGCTGTGATAATCGGTTGGTGTTTATTTTCCTGTTCCAATCAAAATGAAGAGCTATTTGGGAGAGATTTTACCTAAGAGGATGTCTGGGAGACAGAACCATTGTTGAGTGCCTCTAATTGAAGGAGCAGTGGCCTTTTGAATCAGACCAGAGACGAAATCAGTGAAAGAATCAACGCAACTGCAGGAAAAACCAGGACAGAAATAGTAGCAACGGGAGCCCCTAAGCTGTGGCTGCCGTCCTGCTAAACCACATGCAGCCAGACTTCCCATCTTTGCATTTGCTGGGGCTCCCATGGCAGCGGACTTGCTGGCATTTACTAGCTGACAAGCTGACAGAGGAACAATCCTGCTGTCCCAATGTGAGTTCGGCGTCAATTGAGAAGTCACATAGCATCCATGTTTTACTTAGGACCCAGTTAGATTTCTTTGGAGAATTGATTCTACTTAGATGACCACTTATATTATCTCCATGGGATCATACTTGCCTGGTCTTGGAAAACTACAGACTTGGCTCACAAAGCCTGAATCTTTCATGCTAAGTGATTTATGTTATAAACCAAGTAAGGCAGACTTTAAAAAGAGAAGAGGATTTTAACTGTGTTCTGCTTATTTTATAAAAGAGAAAATAGCCATAAGCAATCAGCTTACTCACTTCCTACAGGGCCTCTGGTGTTCACTGAGGGAGAATGCTATGTGCAGAAATACGTGTGGTGGTGATATTTTTCCAACCCTTTGAAGTAAGATCAGGCCATAAGGTCATATACAGAATGTGTCATTTAGTAAACTTCCATGTTCCCCAAATTTATGCTATAAATGTTGGGAAGTGCACCATGGGGAGTCACTGTGGACTGATTTTCAATGTGTTTGTAAGAGATGTCCTTGAGGACAAAGCAATTCTCATGCAGCTCTGCTACACAGGAAGTACATGGCCTCCGGAGAAGTGCAGCATTCTTTCGGGGGACACGTAGTTGGGCCTGGTCAGAGACTAGATGGTAAAGACAGAAGGTGTCATATCTCCAGTTCCACTGACATTTAGAATTCGGGAACTGTTGTCTAGTAAACAAGGAAATGGCAGAAGTAATAGTCCAGCATTCCTTCACACTGCAGACTGGAGATGTAAGAAAATGAAGGCGCGCAGAGCAGAGGTGAACGACTTTCTCTCTGGGTCAGATTTCCCAGAGTGCTGCCACGGTAAGGGTGGGCGAACATGGTGTTGGTTAAAGAAAATACATTATGGAATAGACAAAAGATGGCAGTTTCCAAATGTCCCAGGGAGTTGATGTCAGAAGGTCCACCTGTCTCCCGTGAAGCTGGATTGAAGAGTGAGGCTGGGGAATGATGACATTGGGTACCATGGTCTGTAGGATTTAAGGAATTTGGGAATTTCCCACACAGCCTGCTTCTTCTCATGAAGCTTTTTAATACATTTGATGTTTTATGTTTACTTGGTGTTTTAGCTATCATTTTGTACATTTTCCTTGTTTATTGAACATTCTCCACTTTCATAGTCACTGACCTTTTACCGGTGGCTGTCCTCTTCATTTTTTCTAGTAGTTGTTCTTATCTTAAGCAACTTTGAATTCAAAAGACAAACCACTTAGAAAAATGTAGAGAACACATGTGGTGCATCTTTTTAAGAGACTAATATATATTATATACACGACTATATATATGAGTCTATACACACACACACACACACACACACACACACGCAAACACTGAGAATATATACTGAAGAGGATATGTCCACCCTACAAATATATATCAATGTACCCTATAGACATTGCTTTAATATTTATATGGTTGTGTGCAGTTTGTCTGGTATTTTTGATTCACAGTTACATGCATCCCTCATACCCCTTGTAAAAGGTGTTTGCTCACCTGCCTTGATGTCCCATTTTGCATTTCACAAATACCCCATAGTTTAGAAATTCCTCTGCTAATACCAATTCTGGGTTGCTATGAAAAATGCTGCTATGGCTACCCTTTTGCACACACTTGGCACATATATTTGCATTCCTTCTGAATCATAGGGGAGGCACATGTTAGCTGTAATACATCCTGGCAGTGTCCAAAGTGTCTATAACAAACACACACTTCGCACAGGCTATGTGAGAGCCTCAGTTGCTCCACAGGCTGGCCATCACTTTCTTGACAGTCCCTGCGTTTCTCACATTGAAAATGTTAGCCATAATAACACCAATGGCTGCTGGCTAAAATTGTCTGCCTGTGCTAAGCCGATGAGATACAGCCTCAGTTGTTCTTTCCAAGGAGAACATTAGGCATACACTCCGGTCCTTTATGAGGAAGCTGCCTTCTGAGCTGTATTCATGAAATGTCCTCTCATCTAGCATAGCTCTTAATCTGATTTGTTTCTTAGCATGCAAGTTGTTTTACCACCATTAATTGAGATTTGCAGCCAGGACTGCCTGGATCAGATGGTTTACAGGGCTTCTCTAGTAAGAACTACATTCTGGAATTACCCTAAACTTAGTGAACCAGAATTTTTGTACTTTCAAATCTTAATATACGATTATAATAATCATTATTGTTACTACAAATTAAAAAGTAAATAATAGCATATCTATCTTTTCTGGTTAATTGAGTTTTTCATTAGAATTATATGGAGCAAAATATCTATTAATAAAGAGAAATTGTTATTGGGAGGGGATCAGTGAAGAGGGCTTAAATGGGGCTGTCTTCTTAGAACTAGAATGAACTAGCTAGCTCATCACAGGCGGAGATAAAGTAAGCCATGGCTGTGTGCTTTTGATGTGTCTGATAGGAAGTGAGCCTACAAGGGAAGGAGTTAGTGCTCTTTCTTCCTGACCATCAGAAAAAAAGGTACTCTTTAGAGTACCCTGAGAATAGATCCTAAAAAAGACATGTTGTCTCTACAAAACCACCTACTGCATTATCTGGTATTTTCTTCTCTGCTTGTGAGATTCACAATAAAGGAAGTGTGTTCTGGGTGGATGACTTCAGCCTTAACAGGAGGCTCTGCTCTCTGAACATCACACTCTGGTTGGAACAAATTGTTCCAGTAATCTCCAAATATGCTGTTCTCATAACTTCCTCAAGGCACTTGGGTTAGTTAGCTTTTTGTCCATGGTTACTTACCTGACATTGCTTATTTATGAATTAAAGGAAAGCTTATTTTGATTCAGACTTGTGCCCAAGATTAGAGGCCCTGAAAGTTTGGTACTCTGGTGAAAGTAGCATATCATAGTGGGTATACATGTCAGAACGAATAGTGGCATTTTAGATCCAGAAAGAGAAAACATGGTCCAGGATCCTCTATCTTCTTTTAAGTGCATGTACACAGTCATATCAGCACCCAACTAATAAGGTTTGACCTTCCAAAAGCACACACCGGGTCTCAAACTTTCACCTATGTGTCTATGGGGAATACTGCCTACATTTTAACTGTGTTGTAGTGAAGTCACACGTCATGTTTTAGACCACCAGGGAAGAGATCCAACAGACTCCTTGGATCTTGCGGAGACGGTGCATAGTTCTAAACTCATAATCCAAAGATGAAGTTCAGAATTCTCAGACATGCAATTCTTATCTCTTTCAAAGTTATGATTCTGGGTAAAAAAAAAAAATGACCTCTCGTATTTTTTTAACTATTCAGTTAGAGTGTGCGTCATAAAGGAAGTAGCTTTATACAATTGGTGGTTGAGTACTTACTTTCGTCTTCTTGAACACAATTTCTAAAGTCTTACAAAACCTATGCTTGCTTGAAGGTATTAAGTCCATACTAGATACTCTGTTGATCTGATTTAGAGTGGAAGTTTGGGGCCATGAAGTTATCAACTTATCTTCCAAGGGGACTGGAAGCTGAGACCAGGTAAATGAGTATCTTATGCACATGTGGTGGACTCCCAATAAAATCTATAAGCAATGAGACGGTGAGCTTCCATATTAGCAATGCTGTTCATATCTTGTTATGTAGTGATTTGGGAGAAGGCAATGCTCTCCATAAGTCTTCTGGGAGACCACAGTGGGGAGACTTGTCTTTGGAACTTTCCAGGACTCTATTCCATATGTTTCTTTCTTTGCCTGAGTTAATTTGTAATTTGTATCATTTAACTGTACTAAACTATATCTGCATGCAGAATAGCACTCAATGAGTTCTAGAAAGTTATTGGAACCAGTGTGGTTAAATCTTTTTCACTGTCTTTCTGTCTCTTTTTGTCTCTGTCTGTCCCTACTATGTGTGTACATGTACCTACATATTTACATACATATTTAGAAAGCATATATCTGTTTCATTCAATTGATTCTGCTGAAGTCACCCCTAAGATGTTTTATTCTAAACATGATTTTTATGTCTTCAAAGGAACAGGAAACATGCCCTTTCATCCATGGCATAATTAAAGATTATATTCTATTTGGTCTAGAGAATGTTCATTATGTGGAAGAGGGTCCTTTACTATCAGATGCATTGTAGTGAAGTCTCTTCCTTTTGAGTTATTGCTAGATTTGTTCCAGGACAAAGTATCATGATAGTGACAACTTTCTAGTCATTCTGGCAAACTGAATGAAGGAAAAAAATACAGCATTTTGGACTGTTAGGTACTAGAAACATCATACTGAGTCTTAAAATTGCAGAGATTTTGAAATCTTTGCATTGGAGATTATGTTCTTTCATAAAACTTCCGAAAGTGAAAACCAGAAGGAAATTTATGAGTCACCCAATCCTTCAGTTTCCAAATGCTTTCTATAAGGCTTAATTAGATTTTTTCCCTTGTGAAAGAGTGGAAGCTCTTAAGTTGAAATCCTGCTTGGAACAGGTTGTACTTGTTTTTAAATAATCTATTTTTATGTCCTTTCATGTTTCCTAAAAGAATTCCTTGTTAAAACATTCATATCTAGATGTATAGATATAGCAAACCATTCATATTTAGATGTATAGATATAGCAAACCCTTCATATTTAGATGTATAGATATAGCAAACCCTTCATTGTGTAACTGTTCAAGTAACTTGGAATGAGTTAGCCATTCTGAAAGGGGAGTGATGTTTTTTAAGGCTGGGTTTTAAAAGTCTATGAATGATATGTACACTCTAGTGCAGTGTGTGTATGTGTGTGTGTGTGTGCGTGCGCGCATGTGCATGCGTGTGCATATGTGAGAGAGACAGAGAGGAAACAGAGAGAGAACACCACATTCAACCAACACTGAAGATCAAGTTAGGGTTGTAAATAAAAGATAAACTTGTTGGGTGTATCAGGTGGAGAATGGAAGGCAGGGAAAAACATGGCTCTTTAGTGATTGCATTCCTCCAGGCATGGATTGAAGAGGGCAAAACTGTGTTCTTCATGCAGATAGCAAAGTTAGTTTTACATATATTGAGGGTAAGATGCCAAGAGGATCACTAGGAAGGTGGAGTTGAACTGTAAAATCAAAGGGTTATATACTGTCATGTACTCCAAAATTCATTAGGAAGACCAGTGCCATTAATGACATGAGAAGATTGATCCAGGAGCCAAGGTGCCTTAAATTACCTCGATAAATACTCAAAAGAATTAGTTTAAATGCATCTAAGTTGTATCCCAGGTGAAAGATGACTTACTGACACAGACTCACTTCAAAAGTTCATGTTGTTTTAATGGGGATATTAATACTCTTCCCTAAAATTGATGAATCTTTATGAAATATTATTTTAAACTTGCCAATTCTTAATCAAAACCCATGATGACTATCTGTGTTCAGAGCTGCCAAAATTATGGAAGTGTGTTTTTTAAATTAGGTTTATTCAATTTTTCCACTTGCAATGTATTTAAATTCCTGGATATAAAGGAGGGATTTTCTGTAGCCTGTTCCTCATGTGAAGACCAATTATTAGCTTTCCTTAGGGAGGATGGGTAGAAATCCAAAATATTCAAACACGTATGCCAAAGGGTTGTCTATTATGTATCCTACTTCCAGGGATGGTCTGCCAGTTTTGTACAAGAAAAAGACTGGTGACCCTGAGTGGCTTGTTTAATCTAATCTGGGTTATGCTTCCCATTAACTTTAAGATGAATCTTAGACTCTAGTTTGGTATAAAAGCTAATACATATTTAAAGATATTAACCATTCCTTTTTTTTTTTACCATCAAGATGTTCATTCAGTTCTCTTGACAAACAAGGGACCTTTTCATGGCTTTGAGGCAGAGGATCTGTGACAGGAAGAACGGTGTCTGTAGTCAAATCCTGTGAATGACATGGGCTCCTCAGACACACCGCAAGGACAACAGATGTACAACCAAGGTTTATAATTGGTAAGAGCCAAACTTGGGGCACTGAAACCCAGGCTCTGACAGTTTCAGAGAATAATGCGTTATCACTACGACATACTTGTGGAAAATCAAATTGCCAATTTACCTTAGTATGGTTGTAACTGCAAATGTAAGGGCGTACATGATGTATGTGTTATAAAGCAGGAGAAGTTGCAAAGAGATACAAAAATTAGAATGATTGGAAAGCTTCAAGTTGTGGAGGCAATTTTGGAGATTGATTCTGATTTGGGAAGGGCTCCAGAGCTCACAGCAGCAGAAGTTCATAGAATTTTTTCTCTTATCTACGTTTGCATAGGTATGTGTGTATGTATTTTTATATGCACGTATGTATGTATGTATGCATATTTACATGCATGAGTGCTTGTGTAAATTTAGAATTGGAGCTCAAACAAGATAAAAGAAAAAAGATGAAAATTTAACATAGAGTGATCAGTGACATTACTTAAATCTCACCTAATTTAATTAGGAAGAACAACCACAGCACATGGTTCTTTTATTTCAATGGGCACATGGCCACTAACAATGAATCTTAGATTTACAAGCTTTCCTTGAAGCTTGGAGTACTTACATAGCTAAGCTATAGTCAATGAAAGTAAGAGAAAATGGTGAATTAATTTTCTAAAAGTGTCTTTAGATTAAGCAGATGTTTCCTCTTTCTCAATGTGTTTTTATAGATACACAATCATAACTACAACATTAAGAAAGAAATAGCCATTTTATCTTATTTTGACTTTCTAAGTCAAGCAACATGAATGAATATATACATATATTAATGAATGTCATTAATGATTACACACACACACAAACACACACCACACACATATATAAACATATATGTGTCATTCTACAATACAAACTCAAGTACTCTCCCCTACATCTTTTAGCACAATTCTAACGTATTATTTTTCAATAGAGAAATCTGGTGAATATTTTTAAGAATCTTGTTAAGTTTCGTAAACTTGATGTTCTTGGAGCGAATTTCTGCTTCTGCGACATTTTGTTCCCCTTCGGCTTGCAACCCCGACTGACTACTTACAGAAGGAGGCTGCTTTGCTCTTAATTTCTGTCGGTTTGAATTAGTGTACATTTAAAATTGTAAAATCAGTGTCTTGTCTTGTTTTTCATTGCTATAGACATGGGATTAAGAAATTCATTTAGAAAAAGCTTTAAAAGTCTACATTGAAGGTTTTATGAATTCGAAGCCAGAATTATGTGTAATGTCTTTCTCTATCATGGCTTTTACTCACTCATCTTTTGGATTTCATGAGGATCACTACCCTACTTCCATCCCTGCAGTCTTGAACATTCCATTCGTTTAATGAGTTTCTTTTCTTTTAATAAAAAAATGCCAATTCCAATGCTTTTATTAGTTTTAGAGAAGAGCACATTTCTGGAGGTCCTTGTTCTGGCATACACAAGTTCAATAGTTCTTCCAAAGGAGGCCTTCACTGCTACAAGGCTACTCATGAGTACACAAATAATTCTGATTACTAAGTGTACTGGGATGTCATGAAAAGTGTCTTATTCCCCCAAGAGGGGAAACAATTCACTCTCAAGACACATTCAACACTTAGGATGTTGAATGGAGCTGTATGGATACAATGCTATTTGTTATATATTTTCTGTAATCAATAAAGACCATATTTAGTTTGCTGGCACCCTCAGTCCCTGATCAGGAACTAGAAAATCCCCAACTCTTGCAGAAGGGTTATTTTGTGGGGTGGTGTGTGATTCAGAATTTTCAGCAAGTAGGCTTTATTTTTATAAGAAAACTACTGACAGAGATGAGAAATTTCCTTTCTTTTAAATGTTTCCAGGACTCTTAAATGGGAAAACACAGTAAATACAATCAGACACTGGGCTCTTTCTTTGTCTGGATGAGATGATTCCTAGAGATCACTGCACAAAAGCATTTGTTGCCTAGTGTCAATCACTAGATCGGAAACAAGAACTGAAGTCATCCTTGCCCCGCTGTTGACTGAGTTTTACTCCTTGACTGAATGAGTTTTCAGGACTCTGAGGATCATTTCTTCTTGTAGATCTGAGAGCTTGAAAGAGACAATCTCTAGACTGCTTATAACTTTAAAAGTCATCTTACTCAGGACTACTTATTTCTATCATTTAAAACATCAATCGTTGTTGGAGGTGGCTCGTTCATTTTCCCGGCTGCCCAAAATAATCACTCAGAAACTATATTAATTACAACACAGATTGGCCTATTAGCTTATGCATACTTCTTGCTAGCTCTTACATCTTTAATTAACCCATTTCTATAATTTTATATTTTACCACGAGGGTCATGGCCTACCAACAAAATTCCAGCTTGTGGCTCACATCTTTCTCCCCTGGCAGCTACATGACTTCTCACTGACTCCGCCTACTATCTATCTATCTATCTATCTATCTATCTATCTATCTATCTATCTATCTATCTATCTCTTTTCCAGCATGGCTATATTCTCTTAAACCACTGGCCAAAAGCAGCTTCTTTATTAACCAATAAATGCAACACATATACAAAAGGACTTCCCATCCCAATCAATAATACAATAGATATCAAGACACAATGCTTGCTTCTTTGTTCTCTGATTTATGTATCTCTCCATTCATCTACCTACCTGTTCATGTTCAGTCTGTGAGAATATTCAGGGAATATGGATGTCCTTCAGTGTGGTAACCATGTGATATTAAAGATGTTGTGTTATCTTATTCTCGAGAGGCTTGCATTTGGCTTTAAGAGAAGTGGAAAATTTCATTTATCTTCAATGCCTTAGTAAATATCTCATAATGATATAGTTTTTGTAAGTTGAGTAACTTTGCCTTTTGCTTTGGTAAAACACAGATAAAAGCAATTTAATGAGGAAAGGTTTTATTTTCACTCACATCTCCAGGTTACATTCCACTCTGTTGATGGAGTCATAGCACCTGGGACTTGAGGCAGTGGTGACATTGCATCCACAATGTAAAGAAAAGCTGGAATGATGAAAGTTGTGCTCAGGTTACTTTCCGCTTTCTATAAAATTTACAGTCCCATCCCAGGGAATGGTGCTACCCTCAGAGGGCAAGTATTTCCAATTCACATAACCTAATCAAGATAATTACTCACAGGCATACCCAAAGACTAATCTTCCAAGTGATTCTAGGTCTCACCAAATTGACAAGTCAGATTAACTGTCTCATAAGTGTATTGCTTAGAAAACCAGAACTACATAATAAAAAAGAGAGAGAGCTGTTGGATAAGGAATGGTACTGTGTGGAAACTATGGGTATTTTACTTTTAGTGTTTCGTCACCTCTCTGTGTATGAGAGATAATTCTGTTTCCAAATAAGTTAGTATTTGTCTTGTCTATTTTAGAATAAAAGACTGTTGACATTATTGAATACTGAGAGGTAGAGTGAATCTCTATGAACAAGTGAAGGCAGACATTTTTGAACCCTCTTTAGATATTTTGTTCATTTAGAAATAATGTTAATTTTGGAGAAATATTTCATGTTTTCCTCTTAGACATAACTCCCTACAGAAAAATAGTATAAAAATACTCATCCTAATGATGATTTTTCACTGTCTATTCTAAGACGTATTCAGCATGTCTTCAAAGTAGCTGTCAAAATAAAAAAAATTTTACTTTGGGACCATTAAAATCATAATGTCAGAATAGATTTCTCTTTGTAACTCCCTCACATAGATGCTCAGAGACCATGGTTGAACAGGGTGAACGATTCTCGGTGCAGCAATCTTTTGAAGTTTGGTTCGATAAGACGCTTGCTTTCTACCTTAGTGACGGCTAGTTAGAGAGGATGTGGCCCTTTAAGAGCTGCCTTCTTTGGCAGGTGTTGTTTATTGGAGTATGGATGCAAAGCTGGAAGCAGTAGCATCATTTATGTTTCAGCGCGTTGTACAGGAGCAGAAAGACAGATTGTGTGTGGACATCGATTGGTGGGAGCTGGTGGTCGGTCTTTGGGCAGCCTCAGGATTTAGTACCTGCACCTCTGGCAAAATGAGTAATACCCTTGCAATATAATATGATCACAGTCTCTCACTATATTCCACATTTTCTCATCTCTTACTAATGTGGAAGGTGTATGCCAAGCTTTTGACAGGAAAAACCTAGAGGATAATAAAGGGAGTAAAAATCTTAGCATTAATAATTCCCCTCTGTCTGTCATGGCTGTTTAATGCTGGTGTTTGCTTAAATTTTATTTCCAGAAGCCAATTGTTTTAATTTAATTCACGGAAATGTTCCTACAGGACCCAGTTTGTGCCATGTTGGAAGGGATGTCTCATAAATTTCTGACAAGAATGCTTTCCCAAGTAGCCTTCTGACTCTGACATTTCAAATCTCAAGGTGATCATAGAAGAAAACTAAGTTCCTCAACAAAATTAAAACATCTAATTCCTTGTTTTATTTTAATATTTTCCTAACTTTTATTAGATTTATAGCTATGTAATTTCCCCCCTCCATTTTCTTCCCTCCATACCCTCTTTTGTAACCCACTCCTATTCTTTTTTAAATTTTTGGCCTCTTTTTCTTTAATTGTTGTTACACACACATGCATGCACACACACACACACATGTATATACACATATTTACGTGTGTGTGCGTGCACATGCGCGTGTGTGTACTCCTAAATATAAAAATGCAGCCTGCTCATTTCAAATATATATTCAAAAATATAGTCGTATATATGCTTTCAGGGCTGACCATTTAGTATCCTACACCTAAGGCTCAGGGAATGTTGTGAAAGAGAGTGCAGAAAGATTGTAAGAGTTGGGGACCAGGAACTTTCCTGTGAGATTGGGCCTCCTAGAAGTGTCAGGGAAGTGACACTCCTGAGATCTCACTGGCATGCTGCCTGTAGAACGACAGCATCAATAGACATGCTAACGTGGACAATGGAAAGCCCCTGTGACTTCAAGCCTAGACAAAGAACTACAGGCAACAAAGGAATACACAGAAAAGGAGAAATAGTCTTCCCCAGAGAAGAACACACGAGTTGGTTATCCAATCCCAAATGGTCAGCAATGCCTTTAAATCATGAAAGTCTATTTTCAAATATCAAATATCTGTGATCCTTCTGGTTTTATCTTCCCTTCATTTAAAACCCAAAGTAGAATATCCAAAATATACTGTCCAGCCATTGGGTAGAAATTACTTATACCTCGATCCAATTTCTCATGCATTTAAACTCCATCATTTTTACAGTACTTTTCAATGTTTATTGGCAAAGAGGTTCTGTTTTCTTTAACTTCCTCTCCGAGGATATGGAAGCTCAACAAGCCATTATTTATGACCTTAATTTGAATAAAATCTCCCCTAAGACTCTGGCACTTTAAAACTGAATTTGCTTGCATCTGAAGAAGTGTGGTTAAATGTATAGCCAGGAAAAAAAAGAAAGCATCAAGGTGTTTTAGAGAGAATGTGATTGTTCATTAATGATGAGGAGTCATTGGAGCCTTGATCTCCACTTCAGTCTTAAATTGCTTTTAAATTTTCTCCTTTAGTTCTTACTAAATGTGATAAATCAAAGTTGAACATTCATCACTATATCTTCTGAAAGTTTCACTAACAGTAGTCCAAGGATTAAAATAGATAGACAAAGGTTGTCCATTTGTAGAGGACAAAGAACATTAGAAAAGCCGAAAGCATCACATCTTGGAAGCAGTTTATGGGGTGTGGTGAAGGATTTAGGAGACCGTGGAAAGGGCCATGCAAGCAGTGGGAGGAACTGAAATAATTTTGAATGATACAGTGGATCCTACACTACTACATACTACACTATGTAAGACTTGGTACTGCCAATTATGTGTCATAATGTTGGCCGAATCAAAAATAAAATGGGCTCAAAAGTTTAATGAGTTAGTAATTGAAAACCAATTAATCTTAGTCCTTAGTCTTCCATCACTGGGAGACTTCCCTCTTGGACACAAGAGATAGAGGTTTAGCTTCTGGATTAAGAAGACCTATACTGTGCTTAGCACATCAATAGGGACATCATACTGATAAATACAGAATGGGGCAATATATCATTAGGAACTCCGAGATCCTCAAGTTACTTCCCCAATAAACTCCAGGAATAGGGCAGCCATGCTAGTTCCCTTCATGGGGAAGCTGAGTATTCTTTTTTTCAGGGGGGGGGGACTAATAAAAGAGAAAGCAATTATGGAAAGAACGGATGTTCATTCTGTTTCTGGATGACCTACTCTTTCTTTTTAACAGATAGCCAAGGACTATCAGTCATTCTTCCAGCCCAGGCAACACCACATGGGGGGGGGGGGGGGTGGACACATGGAGCTTCATTAGCGTTCTTCACAGGTAGTAGAAGAGTATTGATCTGTGATGTCCAACTGAGATGCCCCTCACAATGCACTTGTAGAGAAGATGAAATTAAAATCGGGCTAGTGAGAATGAATAACCTCGGAAGAGAGGAGAAAGGTAAATTCAGAACATCTTTTTAGCCATCATATCAGCATTTGTTGGGGAAAGTTTAGATTCAGTGAAAAGTAATGGTGAGAGGCATGCAGGGGCATTCTAACAGGTCAGCTACTGAACAGTAGGATTCTGAAATGAGCAAAAATGAGGGGAGAAAATGACAAATTATGTAGGAAAACTTCCCAGAGTCCAGGTACCTACAGTTCCATGTTGAAAGAGTGAGTCAGTGTTCTGCCAAACCATATAGAAATGGACACCGTGCTAGGCAAACTTTTCACTTGTATATAAACCACCTCACAGAAAAAAAGGATGAAAGAAAGGGCTCATCTGTTTCATGGTTCTGGGCATCATAGTGGAGGGCACTGAAGGGCTGCACAGCTTACATCCCAGGGGCTAGAAGCAGAGGAAGAATCTGATGATGTGGGCATTTCTCCTTTATTTATTCCCTTCTCATCTACCTGGATCTGGGGCAGAAAAAAAAGCAAGTTCTTTTCTTATTATATTTGGTATGTTTTTAGAGTCTTTTGTTTCATATTTTAAATAAAGTGAAAATTGTGTTAAAATGTTTTTCATACTGTCTCATTTAGTGATTTTGAAAAACAAGCATCTTTGTTTCAATCATCATCCCTACTGCATTTCCTGCTTGTGTTCTGGTCCAGCAAAATCATGGGAAAATGTTTTGTTAGGATGCACTCTCAGATTAAATTTACATCAATAAAGGATGCACTCTCAGGTAGTGGTCAACTTCCAATGCCAGTCCTGTTGGCAAAATCAATCAATCAATCAATCTTTACAATAGCCCGTTTTACAAAAATGCTTTTTTTATTACTTGTAAGGGGAATCAGATTAAGAGTTTTGTTCCCATTCACGCATCCTTACATGCCCCATCCACAGAACCAGATGTTTTTGTAACATATCCAAGCTTTTGTAACCTTTCCAATAGGCCTTGAATTTCAGCTTTTTGGTTTAGAAGGCTGGGAAATCCAAACACTCCGTGCCATCTAAAGTTATTAGATGACTGACTTTATGACACAAGTTTTAACTTAGGTGTGGAATTCCACGGTATAGTATACATTAAAGAAAAAAATTCAGTCCACATGTCAAAGATCAACTCTTTTTTCCATATAATAATTTAGGCAGTTCAAATGTTGTTTTCTCTTGCTAAGAAAATCTTTGAGTATGTTCTGTAGATGCACAGCACAAATGCAGGATAAACACATACAGCTGTATTAGTTAGGAACAGTTTTCAGGTCATGTGGTTTATTTGTGCTTATGGTTTCAGAGGTCATAATCGGTGGTTGCTGGCTCCCTTGCTTGGTGGCCTGTGGTGAGACATGGTGTCAGAGAGAAAGGGTACAGTAGCATCGAGCTGCTCATTTCATAGCAGTGAGGAAGCACTGAGGAGGCAGGCAGAGGTCAGGGACAGAATCATCTTCAAAGGCTCTAGCAAGGCCGCCCCAGAAAGTTTTTATGCCCTCCCCCAGCCGTGTCACCAATCCAGGACCAAGCCTCTAGGTCACAAGCTTGCACAGAACACTTGTTCAAACCACAAAATCTATAAAATACAATGAGCGAAGGTAGGACAAAAGAATAAAAACCAATTTTCTTTATTAATTCTAAGCCAATTAATTGAGATTTTGTCTCCTCAGAGAAAGTTAGCATTTTGTGTGATAATTGCAAAAGGGAATTTACCTTCAATTACCAATTTACCATTTACGAGCTTCCAGAGGCCATGCTGGAAAAGAAAGAACATGTTTTCACTTCCCTCTCAGAGGGACACTAAGGGTCACAAAGGCTAAAGGCTGTGACACATTCATCTGTCAGAAACGACACTGCCATGCGGACAGCTGTGCGTACCAGGTGTTGTTATTCTTTGGCATCTTCCCATTGCCATGGGGACATTAGTCTCCATAGCACAAGCAGTCTTCCCTTGGTGTGGGGGTTCACTGTACCCACATAAGAACTCAAAGCAGGGCGCATCTTTGCTGTTAAGTAATAGTGCTTACCAAAGGCAGCATGTAGCTGGAAATGAACACCAACAGCAGGTACAAATAGTATTTTTAATTTGATTCTTCTTCCCTTGTGTTTTGGGCATAGATTCCTCACTTTGAGGTTACTGTGAGTTACACACATATGGCTCATGGTGTCTGCACAAATCTAAAGGTTTTAGCCTCACTGAAACAATGAATAAATTCTCACACTTTCTTTACAATATTTTCATTGTCACCTTTTATGCTTCATCTCTGATTTACTTGTGACTTTTGCCTATCGGAAGTAGAAATATTTAGCATGATTGGTATCGAGAAGCAAATCATTTGTTCCAGAATTGGTCTCTAATTTATAACAACAACCTTTCAAATTTATAAAATATATTTCTAGTTGGTTGTTTCATGTAAACATTGAGTTGGGAGTTAAAATGAGTTTCTAACTTTGCCTTCCTTTGATCGATTTAAGGCCATAACAATATGTTTTATTTAAGTCTCGCTAAATTAAAATTGCCTTTATGATATAAATTCCTGAATATTTTAGAAGCTTGGACATAATTTGTTCATAGACTATTGTTACTAAAATTCTGCTCAATTTGGAGTATATTTTTTGTGGCTACTGTAACCCATGCTCCTAGGCTACAGTCACTCATATTTGACTCAGAATACTTGATCTATCACTCTTCTGATTCTGCTCAATAATCATCCTAAGTTAGCAGTGAACTCTTTTTTAGTTGCTTTCATTTTTGAAAGATTTTATTTTGGGGTAAAAATATTCTAGCTTATTCATTTTAAAATCATTTCCTGTTTGCATGGCATTTATCTTAAATGTGGTCATTGTGTTTTATGCTTCAGATACACTATACAATTAATATTTTAAATCTTTCCATTGTCTCAGCATTTATATGCAAACTGGCAGGTAAGAATTTTTTTGAAAGTGTGCAGAATTGTGTTCATCACATTTGGTATCAGTGCTATGCCACGTTCACAGGATGAATGTTCAGCCTTTTCTAAGACAGGAATAATTAGTGCCTACTTTAATGATGATAAAAGCGGAGCTGTGGGAGGTTAAGTAAATTACCCGAGGCTGAACATATTGTAAAGAACAGAG
This sequence comes from Chionomys nivalis, assembly GCF_950005125.1. Lineage (NCBI taxonomy): Eukaryota > Metazoa > Chordata > Mammalia > Rodentia > Cricetidae > Chionomys > Chionomys nivalis. The sequence goes on from NC_080099.1 coordinate 13,853,851, forward strand.
TTATGATTTTTGCCCATCAGAAGTAGAAATATTTAGCATGATTGGTGTGTAGAAGTGAAGCATTTATTCCAGAATTGGTCACTAGGTTATAGTCACAATCTCTTGAATTTATAAAGTATATTATATATATATTTTAATAAATAACTGTAATGCATTTCTAAAATCACAAATAATGCTCTTATCACCATTTTCTTTTTAATGTGTCTTCAACGCAAGAGAGGAGATGAAAATCCCCCAAAGATTTCAAGAACCCAGTCAGTCAAGGTTATAGAGTAATGAAGTCTTAGATCAGAGCTGGGGTCTCAGGCTGATGACCCAAGCGAATCCTCTGACTATGATGCGTCTCCTATGTGTCTTTCCTGAAGAGTTATCTATACTCTTCCTCCACTTGGGGAATATGACAAGTTTTCCACAAAAGACAGTCAACATATTTTGGTTGAAACTTCACCCTGTCAGAGAGATTGCTTGGTACCATTAGAGCTTTTAAGCAAGGATGAGATAATCACAATAATTATCTTCCATTAGCAAAATGATCTGGCACCAGACTCTTTTTCCGGTTCTCACATCCTCTCTTCTAGGGTGGAGAGCATCTGAAATGGGCTCCCAGAACACTGCAATGAAAAATAATCAGAAGTATAAAAATGAGCCAGAGAAGGGATAAATTAATCAAAGGATCATGAGTGGTTAAAGATTCAAGCTTAGAAGAATCTGATAATTTGGGTTAAAATAACTTTATTTTTTGCCTTTTCAGTGGGTTTGCTATAGAATAGTCTTCCAATTAGTCTGCTTGCATGAATAATACACAAACATTTCAATGTATCAATACATGATCTAGCCATCTAATTCATTATTAAGTGCAGTAAATAAGGCTTATAAAATACTGATTGCTTTAATTTAAGATTTAATGCAAAGCCAGAGAATCTCTATTTTTATGGGAAATTAAAGAAATACAAAGATCTTTCTCTATTTTTCCAAAACCCACTAGAAGGGTTTTGGAAATTTAAAGGATTTTCCAAATAATCTCCTCTAATCACTCCTTCTGGCACAATCATAATCTTCCTTGTGTATATAATTATTTCCAACTACAGGTGTGTAATTTCTCTATTCTTTGAGGCTGTTGCATAGAATACACACTCAGGGCTCAGGCTTGCCCTAAGGGCATTTATAGAGGAAAGGAAGAGGGAATTATCACTTACAGAATAGAGGTAAGTAAATGTATTTGATTCAGTTCTTAACATAGTCATTAAGAGCATTAACACATTACTCGAATGTTAGTAACAGAAGGGGCTATAGGCTTGCTAGAGTTACTAGCTTGTACATTCCATGCCTGTGGCACCTATTTGATCACCTCTGTGTACATGGTGCCAAAGCTCTTCATTGAAATACACATTGAGACTGAAAGGTAAAGGAGGCATCAACTTTAGCAATTAATGTCAACATGCTTAGTGTCAAACTTTACCACACGCTGATATCATCCTTAAATAATACTGTTGTTTGATGTCCATTCCCAGGCATTTGGATTTAATTTATATTGCTTCAATTTTGACAGCTAAAGTTTGGAAAATTCTGTATGAGATTTTAATGATCCGCAACTTTTAAGAACTATCATTTAAATAAAATTAAAAGAAGTCCAACTGTGTACAGAAATGCAGTCCTAGTTTAAAAGTTTACTAATCAATCAATAATGTCTGGTAGTATTTATTTAACTCCTGTTAAGTATGCAGTGTTCTGTCTGGCTCTGGAGACAATGCAAGAATAAGATATGGCTCCTGGAGCATCCTATTGATCTGGGACACTAGCAAACCACTAAGAAATGATACAATTTAAGGAATAAGCTCACCAGGTAAAATATTGCAGAATATAATTGGTATACGATTTACAAAGACAGCAATTTTTTTTGTTTTTGTTTTTTGTTTGTTTGGTTTTTTTTGTTTTTCGAGACAGGGTTTCTCTGTAGCTTTGGTGCCTGTCCCGGAACTAGCTCTTGTAGACCAGGCTGGCCTCGAACTCCCAGAGATCAGCCTGTCTCTGCCTCCCGAGTGCTGGGATTAAAGGCGTGCGCCACCACCACCCTGCAAAGACAGCAAATATTAAGGAGCTTAGAAAAATGCAGAATTTCCTATCTGAATCTGTCAAGGAAGTTTCTTTTGAGAAAGTTACTTTAAATTGGGTCTTGAACAAAGTATAACAATAAAGTGTATTTTAGAATGGAAGACAGTTCAGGGGTATCTCAGGAAGTTAAATGATATCAGAAATACAGTGTTTTAAAACATTGCAAGATAGATAAGAGTCTCATCATTTATAGGTTAAGGGTTATTGCAAGGTTCTTAGAGATTTTCCAGTGTCAACAACCAACATGGTAATATCTTCTATAAAGTCATAATGCTACACTGGGGTCTATAATTCGAACTTGGGCTGGAAATTCTCCATTTAATCTTAATGAGACCTGGAAAAAATGTCCCTAAGAATGAAGGGAAAAGGTCATTCCTGGCCAAGGTAAGTATGCAGAAAAGGAAAGAATGGTTTGGTATGGGGTCAGGTGCACTGTGTTTCGACTTTCATAGTAGAAATGCAGGGTTGGGTGGCTCCAGCAGAGAAGCTGAATAACTGTGGCTTCATCTTCATTTATTTATTCATTTATTTATTTATTTATTTATTTATTTATTATTTATTTATTTATTAAAGATTTCTGCCTTCTCCCCGCCACCGCCTCCCATTTCCCTCCCCCTCCCCCGAGCAAGTTCCCCTCCCTCATCAGCCCTAAGAGCAATCAGGGTTCCCGGCCCTGTGGGAAGTCCAAGGACCACCCACCTCCATCCAGGTCTAGTAAGGTGAGCATCCAAACTGTGTGGCTTCATCTTCTGTTCTGCACCTTCCCAGATGGCCACTAGCTGTCAGGACAATTTTCATGTTGGGGTCAGTGTGGTTCAATTATTGCCTTTGTTAAAGTCTTAATGGCTTGTTATTTATGTTTAATGAGCATGTCATTCATTGTGTTTCTTACTTAAATGTCAAGATGGTGAGGCAGGGAGAGGAAGTTTGTCTTATTTCTCTCTCCTGTCATTGCTGTCAAGCAGATGCTATCAGAACTCTGTCTCTTGCCCATTGTTTTTGACAGTCTGTTCTCGATAAAAGAAACCAAATGCATATGGAAGTGGGGGGAGGAGGGCATTTAGTTCAATTTTTTTTTTAAAAAAAAAAACATGGCTTAATAAAGAACAAATAAAAACGAATTTGAAAAATGAAGGCAGGGCTATCTCTAGGTCTGCTAAATTAGGCACTTGCCTCCAGGGACACTGAATTTATAAACAGATGGGAAGAGAGAGGTGGATTAGCTAATTAGACTAAAAAAGATCCATCTTTCCTAAAAGTCCAGCAGATATCTTCAGATACTCTCCTATCAATCGGATGGCCTGCCTTTCGCATCTGTCTAACTCTTGGCTTAGGCAGACCATTAAGGTGGTGTATTCTTATTCATGGTTTCATTAGCATAATCAAATGTGGACTGAGGTAGTGATATGGGGTCCCAGCTCAGCCAGTCTTTAAGGTCAAACTGAGTTGGGGCTGAGTTTTAGAGTACAGCAGGGTTGGTGAACTTTTTCTGTAAAGGGCATTAAAGAAAACATCTTCATATTTGTGGATTATGTACAGTCATGGTCTCATAGCCTGCTTGGTGTGGATAGTACTCCCACTGGGGATGTAACTTTTATTTTAATTTCTTCATGTAGATATAACCATATTCCATCTGCAGTTCTACATGTCTGAGGCAGGAGAAAAAGCAGAGAGGTCCTTGGGTGTAGAAGAGCTGCTCTTTATTGTGTTCTTCACATATGGAGGTCAGAATCCATTTGTGATTTGTGTTGGAAACACATGTTTTAGCTGTGCTGATTGACCTTTCATGTTATTTGGGATTGAAGTTAATTCAATATAGAGTAACAATAAAAACAACTAAGACTCCCTGGGTACTTCCATATTCCAGAGCTCATCTAAATGCTATAAATATGTCACTCCACTTAAATTTCAACACAGAAGCTTATTTTTTCTCACTTGGCATATGAAAAACCCGAGGTATGAAGAGATTAAATTACTTGCCAAGTTCATGAAGTTTATGAACAATGAGACTCATATGACTTTGAACTTATGAACCCTTGTTCAAATGCTCTATAAAGTCTACCTCTATTCCCACATCTTCAGTCACCATGGGCTCTTGTCACCAGGACACTGTAACTGATGCACATATATATCATTTCAAAGTCCCAGGGAAACACACACACACACACACGCATGCACGCGTGTGCACACATACACACACAGTAATTGTGCATATTTGTGAGTTCAGTGAGAAATTTCAACACATATGTGCATGTAATATGCAGTAATATGAGAGAATAACCTCAAACATACACCATTGCTTTATATTTGAAACGTTCAAAAGCCCCTTATGGTATGGGAGGTCCTTCTATCTATGTGTTGCTTTTATTGGTTAATGAATAAAGAAACTACCTTGGCCTGTTGATAGGGCAGAGCTTAGGTAGGCAGGCAAAACTAAATGGCATGCTGGGTGAAAGGAGGCAGAGTCAGAGAGACGCCATGGAGCCACCAGAATCAGACATGACAAATCTTTGCCGACAAGTCACTCATGTGGTAATACTCAAATTAATAGAAATGGGTTAAATTAAGATGTAAGTGTTAGCCAATATGAAGCTAGAGCTAATGGGCTAAGCAGCGATTTAATTAATACAGTTTCTATGTGATTATTTCGGTTCTAAGCTAGCTGGGAAGCCAGGACGAACAAGCAACCTCCTTCTACACCCTTAAAATTTGGTTAATTATTACCAACTATTATTATCTTACTGTGCTACAAAACAAAGCAGGTTATTATTCTTATTCAACTGTATCTGTGCACCCATTAACCATGGTGTGTTTTTCGCATTCTTCTACATTTGATAATGACTTTTTTTTGTGTACTTCTTTGAGGTCAGTATCAGCTTTTATGTGTAAGTGAAAACACGGAGAATTTGTCCTTCTCCACTTGCTTGTTTATGTAATGTAATGGTTTCCATTCATATCGCTGAAAATGACAATAGTTTATTATTTTTATGGCTGAAGGATATTTCATTGTTTATATGCATATATATTATTTTTCTTATTAATTTTTCCATTGATGGCTGTGTATGTTGATTCTATAGGTTATTGTGAACAGTGATACTATATATGCAAGTATATATGCCTGTTTGATGTACTGATTTTAATATCTTTGTGTGTTGTGGTGGTTTGAAGAAGAATGGCCTCCAGAAGCTCATAGATTTGCATGCTTGGTCCCTAGAGAGCAGTGCTACTGGAGAGGAATTTAGGAGGTGTGTCTCTTTTGGAGGAAGTGTCTCTGAATATGGGTTTTGAGGTTTTCAGGAGCTCCAACCCATGCCCCGCGTCTCTCCCTTCCTATTGCCTTTAGATCCTGATGTAGAACTCTCAGCGGCTTCTCCAACACTGTATCTGCCTGCATGCCAACATGCACCCCACCATGATGATAATGGACTAAACCTCTGAAACTGCAAGGAAGCCCCCAGTGAAATGATTTCTTTTATAAGAGTTCCTGTGGTCAGGGTGTCTCTTCACGGCAATAGAACACTGACTAAAACGTGCATTATCAGGAAGAGGGCTTCTAAATCATCAGGTAGATCTATACAAAGATTTTAGAAAGATTTCAATATTGTTTTCCATGACAATTGTAATGAATTTCATCTCCGAGACATCCACTTTTACCACATTTCCACTAACATTGTTCATTTAAATTTATTTTCCTCATTGTCATTTTGTTGACTATCTGACTATTCTCCTTGACAGATACTTGGTCAGGTCATTTGCCTATTATCAATCAAAACTTTATACTATATATTTATGTCTTCTATTTTATTACATTGGTCTACACATCTATTTTGTGTCAGTACTGTATTTATTTTACTGCTCTTGCTTTGTTTCAAAGTCTAGAATAGCAAACCTTCTAGCATTTTTTTCTCTTTTCTTTTCTTTTGCTTAGAATTGCTTTGGGTATCTTTTTTTCCTCCTCATTCCATGTGAAGAATGCAGTTTGTATTTTGATTGGACTTGCAATGAATCTGCATATTACTTTGGGTAAAATAATCATTTTCACAATGTTAATTCTCCCTCTTCAGGAGCATTGGATGTCTTTCCATTTTCTAGTGCCCTTTTCTAGCTTTTTCAAAACATGTTTGACGTTTTGGTCGTAGAAGCCCATCACTTCCTTGATTAGGTTTACACTTAGATACTTTAGTTTCTTTGAGGCTATGGTGGATGGTATCGAGTTCATGATCTCCTTCTCTGTATGTTTATTATTGGTGCATGGGAAAACTACAGGTTTGTTCAAGTTGATTCTGTATTCTGTCACATTGCTGGGTTGGTTTATCATTTCTAGAACTTTTCTGATAAACATTTTGGATCTTTAGTATGTGGTATAATGTTATCTGTAAATAGAGAACCTTTCATTTATTCTTTTCTTATTTATATCCACCTAATTTCCTTTTCTTGCCTTATTATTGTAGTTAGTATGTTGAGCACAATATTGGAAAGGACTGGGTGTAGTGGACACCCCTGTATCATTCCTGATTTCAGGGTAGTTTCTTCAAGCTTTTCTCTATTTCGTATGATGTTGGCTGTGGATTTATCAAATCTAACATTTATGATGTTGAGATGTATTCCCACTATTTCTACATTCTCTAGGACTTTTATCATGAAGGCATTTTGGATTTTTTGTCAAAGGCTTTTTTGTGTCTGTTGAGTTTTTAAGACCATTTATATGATTCAATATATTTAGTGACATATATTTGTTGAGCCAATCCTGCATTTCTGAGATAAAGCCAACTTGACCAAGGTAGATGATTTGGGTTATAGGGTGAGTTTGGGCATGAGTCTCCTGCTTCTGTCTCTTTGAGGAGTTTAAGAAGGATTAGTTGTAGTTCTTTTAAAGTCTGGTAGAATTCAGTTGTAAATCCAAGGCTGACTTCTTTTAGTCAGATGACATTTTAACACGGCTTTAATATCTTCCTTTGTCAGGGTCTCTTTAGGCTGTTGCTCTCTTTTTCATTTAACTTCAGTTGTTTGGATAAATTAAGACATTCAACCATTTCTTTTAGATTTTCAACTTAATGAGGCAGGTTTTTCAAGTCTTCCTTCATACTATTCAGAATCTCTTTGGTGATTGTTGTAAGGCTTCCCTATTAATTTCTGTTCCTGTTGGTTTGGATCACCTCTCTCTTTCTGTCTTTGTGTGACAAAGGTCTTTCCTGTCTTCTCAAGGAATCAATTCTTAGCTTTTCTTTTTTTGTAGTTGTTTGTATTTCATTAACTTTTGATTCTTATTATTTCTTTCAGTCTTCTGGAGCATGGAAGATGTTGATTTGATTTTGTTTTTCAAATTCTTGGTTGCATCTTTGAATCATTTACTTGTGCTATTTCTGATCTTTTAATGTAGTCTCTTAAGACTACCCCCCCACTGAGAACTGCTTTTAATGTGTCCCAGAGTTTTTGTTGTGTTATGTTTTCACTTAGTTTATTTAGTGCCAAGAATTTTTGATTGCTTTCTTGATTTCTCCTTTGCTCCATTCATCATTCAGTAATGAGCCATTTAATCTCAGTGAGTTTATACACTTATTGAAGCTTTATTTGCTGTTGTTTTTAAGTTTTGATGCATAATGGTCAGATTTGATATATGAAATTACTTCATTTTTTTCTGCATTTTTTAAAGTTTATTTTTTTGACTCAGCTTGTTGTCATTTTATAGGAGCTTCTACATTATGTAGAGTAAAATGTATATTCTTTGGTATTTGGTTTAATATTATGTGTCTATCTATTATGTCAAATTGATGTAAGACATCATTAGTGCTTATGGTTTTCTATTTAATTTTTGTTCAGATGGCTATAGAGAGCACAAGGTCCTCATGCTGACAGCTAAGGACTATCAAACTAAGAATATTATACACAAAGACTTTTATCTTCAATGGAAGGGGTGTACCCCTGTTTCCACCAAGAAGGCTGGAAGTGAATATAGTTAATAGCTGGGTCATCTGTGCTACTGAAGGGCTAAGCCACACCCAAATCCCCCAGATTGTTATACTTATTCCAGACACTTCCTCCCTAGACTTTTGTCCTTAGCTTTGTTTTTCAGTCAATATAGCCCATCCTTAGGGGATATGTATTTTATTGTATGAGCATGTACTTTATAGCTTGGTGGCCTCTATGTTATTTGTATGACTGAGACCATGCCAGATTCTAGGTCCTTAAGCTATCGAATCCATGTTCATTGCAGAAGTCACATGTACTTTGCAAGAGTTTTAGTGAAGTTGCATCTTAAGCTTTATTGCACATATTTAGTGCACATGGGATTGATTGTACTGTACTTAAATATGTCTAAAATAAGTTGCCTACTGTCAGACACTAGAAATTTGAACCAAAACTGGCTAACTAAGTCTTGTCGAACCAGATTTCCTTTATGCCTCATGTGAATCACTACTGTCCTGGTTGTGGCATTTGCAGGGACCTCCACAGAAGATCTATCTATTGAAAACAGTGAGATGGTGAAAGCCCCTACTACTATTTGGTTTGTGTTAATTATTATTTAATTTACTATGCCTTTTTGAAATTGGATATGCCAGATTTTGGTAGACATTTCTCTTGATTATGTCATCTTTTGATTAGAATGAAGGGTCCTTCTTTGTCTCTTCTGATTAACTTTAGTTTGAAGTCTATTTTATCAGATATTAGGATGACAACAACTACTTACTGCCTGGTCTGTTTTCTTGGAATACTCTTTTCCACCTTTTCACTTGAAGATGTTGCCTAACTTTAAAGCTGAGTTTCTTGTAGAGAAAAGAAAGTCCTGTTTTGTTTCTTAACCAGTTCAGCGAGCCTGTGCCTTTGGATTGCTGGATCGCTTAATCAAGTCCCTTTTCCAGAGATCTGTTCTCACCCAATTAATTTATTGTTTATTTTGGAGATATCTTATTACCTTGTTTCACCCTTGTTGTTTCAGTCTTCCTCTGTTTAGATGTGGTTGTTTATTCATCTGGTTGGACAGTTGTCTCTGCCAATTTTACGATGTCATTTTTGCAGTAAAAGACTCTCTTTGGCTGCTATATCCTTCCTTCCTAAATTTGCCTTTTGTTCCAAGTAGGAACTTTAGTGTAGTTTCTGTTCACCACATATTAAAAGTTTACATACAATAACAATTTTCTATATTTTTATGATTTCTCTGCTAGTCAGTATAAATCAGATGTTGTTTCAGTAACAAATTACTCCCAAATCATAGTTGGTTTAACACACAAGTAGGTGTTTTTTCACAGATGCTACACTTTAAATGGTAGGAAATTATGCTTCTCATAATTACTAAGGATTTATGCTTGTTAAATGTCAAATTATTTACTCTTTGAAGTAGGTCAGAAGAAAGTCTTAGTACCTCATTTGAAGTCCCCAGAAGTGATCCAGGATACCACTTTCCAACTTACCTCAAAGTGGTCAGGAAACAGAGATGCCAAATATATTTTTAAGAAGTGTTTATTTTTATTTATTTTTTATTTATGTGTTTGAGTGTAAGTTTATGTGGGTGCTCACAAAGATCAGAAGAGGGCATCAGATCCCCTGGAGCTGGAGCTAGAGATGGTTGGCCCAATGTGGATGCTTGGTACCTACCTCTGATCCTATGCAAGAACCAGAAGTAGTCCTTACCACTGAGCCATCTTTCCCAGCCCTACAAAATGTGTTTTGGATGTGAGTAAGCATTTCTGAACTAATTTCATAACTTCAATGCATTTTCATACACAATGGCTTGTATGACCTTCATTTAACCCTTTTAGAAAGACAAAGTATGTATTCTTATCTGTAGTTTACAGACACCAGGTCTACTAAATTAGAAGAGAATTCAACGATATTATCGGGAATAATAATAGAACGGTATTTTGGTCTTCATATTAATTTTTGATCTAAAATTGGCTTCTGTTGCTAATTTGTAGCAGATTGTTCAAACTTTTTGTTAGCCACTACTAATCTCTACAATGTAAAGAAATCTCTAATGCTTTTTGTCTATCAAAAAGACTAACAAAAAGGCACATAAAGTACTTTACATCATTTCTAACCCACTAAAAAGGTTTAATTAAATGGTAGACCAGTTAAACATTTTTTTTCTCATGATTTCACAGTTGTTGGGCACAGATTTGAGAGAGTCATTCTTGTCTCTGAGCTGAATGTTTTCTCCCACTGTCACTAACTGCTGTGTGTGGGAACCATCCAAAGGAAGCACACGATATCTATATAAAGCAGAGATGGGGTTTGGATAGGTGGCATCTTGAGAGACTGGTATGTAAGTGCTTATTAGAGAATGAAGCAATTCTAGTGTCTGCTTTGGCAATTTAGAAAGGAATTTGTGTGGCTTGAGACATGGATTATAGAGGGATCTGGCTGCGACAGGTTCTGTTTTCCTACAAAGTGAGCTGCTATCCACGGACATATTCTTCACTAGATCTCTTTCTGTTTACAACATTAGGAACATTATGCCATTGTCTTCTCAGAGTTTGATTTTCAGCGTTTCTGCAAGCCTTTCTATTCCCCAACATCCTGGTCCAATGGTTGGTTTTGCTCACTGTGGTAGAATGCTTGACACAAACAGCTTTAGTGAGGAAAGTTTTGTTTTGCTCTGTTTCTTGGAGTTCACACCCAGAAAGGAAAAGCGGAATTCATGTCATGTTGACTCCAAGTAAACAAAAGGGAATGTTGACACTCTGGTTTTGCTTCTTCCTTCTTTTCTTTTGCCAACCTCCCAAAACGGAGGATGGTGCTATCCTGGTTCAGGCGAGTTTATGCCCTCAGTTCATCCTCTGGCAAATTCTCAGATACAAAGAGGTGTGCCTCCATTTCCTACCTGATTTCAACACCAAGTCAAGTTGACGATGAAGATGACTGTGTTAAATCTCTGCTGGATATTTGTGTGTGGATAACTAGCAAGGCTACCATCCCCTGATTGTGTTCTTCACCTTTCTTCCTCATGTTCATCCACTCAGGTCTATTAGTCTACCTCTTAATATGATTACTTGTCCTGAGGTCTTACTGGAATGATTGAAGTCATTTTAGAGGTCTCCTTTTCTTTTCCTCAGTATGCTACCAATTTCTGAAAAATTTACTTCTTCTCATAATGTATCTACCCCAGACTTATCTGTTCCCCATTTGGTGAAGTTACTCTGTTTCAAACTGCTAAATAACATTTGTCTTCTACTCACTCCTTCCCTATACTGGTCCCATCTACTTTCACAGCTGCAGCCATGAGGAACTTTCTTGAGTGCAAATGTCTCTGCTTTCTTTCGGAGACCTTCAATGGCACTGCAGAGCTTTTCTGAGTTAGAAGTCATGTTGCTTTCCCTATACTATTACCTTAGACCCAGCCTTCCTCTTGCCTCAATTCTCCACATGCCCATGAATTCAGCATCCACTCTTGCTAAATTCAGACATTTGTAGTTTTTTAAATCCAACCATCTACACCACACGTCAGTGCCTTTAGACTCAGTAATGTTGCCTTAAATGTCTTTTTCTGATGCTTTTGTCTCCTGCATGACCTTTAAGACTCAGTCCAAGAAATAATCAATCCCTGTTTGTTCTAAGGTCCTCCTCTATTTTCTTTGAACTCTCGTTTATCACCTGTCCTGTAATTTTCTTCCTCTGCTACTGACCAGTAGACAGGATTTTTCCCATATTGGTTGAAATAAAGAGGGAACACACAGTTTTCTTACAACTCTAAGGAGCTAAGGAAATAAAGTCCACACAAACTTAGTTCTCCTTCAGGAGTACTGGGATATTCCTTAAGTTGTGACAACTGGGTGTTTAAAATATATTTCTATGGATTTACTCTTATTTACATGACCTTACTTATGACTTGTGTTGTGTGGCTTCTGCCTAGTCAAAGCTGTAGTTAGCTGTCAAGTCTACTATCTCCTGGTTTCAGATCATCAGTTACTCCTTGTGTCTCTCAAACTAAATTTTTCTTTTTAGCATATGTGTCTTTGTCTCCTACCCAAAAAGTCCTTGGTAATAGTGTTCCCACAAGACGATGCCTGTCCTGGGGACATCTCTCAGTTCAATCAGCCAGATGCAGAGTGAGAAACTCAGGATAGAAAACGCAACCACCTTTATATACTGGAAATATCCTTCAGCGTGGGGTTGAAGACATGGCAAGGACCCAGGGCAAAGACATGGTAGAGCAAAATAATTTGAGATGGTTCACAATACTGTGATTAGAAGTACACTCAGTATCTAGCATGTGTTTTAATAAACACAAATTGTCAAGTTATTTTAGACTGGAGAATCATAATAAGAGTAAGTTGAAGGCAGAATGGCATGGGAAAGTGAGGTACTATTAATTGACTAAAGCTGAGAGGGAGCAACTGAAAGCAAAATCATGTGTCTCAGGTAATTTCCTAAAAGGGGTTTGGTTACCAGCCTCACGAGGTCCTCATCCTAGCAGTCATCACACAGTGAACTTCCCTGGCTTGATGAAGCAATTTGACGGCTTCTAGAAAGAAGCTGGTCCTCTTTCACTAATGTCAATATTTTAGAAAACTTGTCTGAGTTCCTAAGTTTTATTCAAAACATATATTTTGTTTTCGATGCTCTCCGGATCCTAGTATTATAGTGCTAAACAGTAATAATCTAATAGTTTCACTATCTGTGCGTTTGTCCCTTGGGTGAATAGGTTGCCCTCTCAAGTTGGTCCAGTCACAGAACCACTCCAAGAACAGGAATGGGTGGCTGACTCATGGAAGATGGGTTAAGGTTGCTGCTATTGCAAAGGCAAGGTGACCCAGCATCACTAATGATTTCAGATACCAACATGTTTTAGGCCTTTTTTGAAAAGGGTGGTGTAATTGGACAATTGCAGCAATTATTGGAACCATTGGGCTGAAAACAATATCTGTGCTTCATTTTTTTTTTGTCATTTCAGTTAAGAACATTCATGAATGTTTCTGAGTTGATCATAGTAGGAGAAGTACAAATGTCACCACAAAAGGATGAGTTAATTGGGTTTATCTGAACCAACTTTACTTTTTGTCTTTGGATAATTTCCATAATTTTTGTCTTCATCATCCAGGTAGCTCAGATCATTGGATGTGTCTAGGGACTCCCTTCATCTCCCTGAGATTCCGACTGTACTGAGGATTCTTTAAAAAGACCATGGTGAAGATGTCTAAAGCTGGAAGCCACATCAAACCACACTGTACCCTGGCTTTCCTACTGGTAGTTCTGCAGGACTGAGATGGTATCTTTCTCCCATGCCCTGGGACTTCAAACATTCATAGACAGAATATGCATGCAGTAGGAAAAGCAGAACAGTAACATTTTAGAGAGTTGGAGTCTTCGCTGTTTGCCTGTGACATCTTGTAAACTTACCCCACATTTTTGATGCCTTCTGGATTCAGTGCTCTGGAGGAGAGTTTCCTCTCCAAATTCTAACATCTAACTCTCCTCAACACGGCAGCTCCTTCCCGGATGGTACAGACAAAACTCTGTCTCTTGCACATACACCAACATCTGTTTACCTTTTTACTCTGACTTTAATGAGAATCTTTGTCATAAAGCATGAGTTGTGTTCTGGTGGCAGGAAGTGATGATAAAGGTATGGGGATTATTTCTCTTGATCTTGGAGAAATACCTCATATGAGCTTTCTAGAACAAAACAGTAAAGAATGAATGTGTTGCTTTCTTTTATGGAATGAATTATGGCTTCCTTTCTCATGAACTTTGTACATAAGTCTCAATACTGAGTTCTGTAGAATATCATCACATTTCTTGTTAAGTTCTTTAAAGAGAAAGGCAGGTTAAAATGGGACCTCTAGTGTAGGGACTTAGTCCATTGTAACTTGCTCTGTTCTCACAATAGAGAACAGAAATGTGTGTGTGCAGAGCAAGAAAGTGTTGCTTACCTAGACACGGGGGTTCTTCCCTTCTTTGGTCATTGGATATAACTAGTTACCTCACAGAGCTCAACAGAAAATAAGTAATGTGGACAAGTGAGAGCCACACAGGGAGAGGATAAGGAAGTAATGATTAGATCTTTTCACCCCCTTTAATTTATAAGCAAAATTGATTCTTTAGATCAATATCCCCAGGGGCACCAGAATCTGGGCTGCTGGTGGAGTCTGAGAGGTCCCGTCTGAATGTTAATTGTTACTTCTGCTGTCTGCTGGAGCAAGGATGTTGCTCTCTAGTTCAGAGCCAAATTCTGGCTACATATCAAAATCTATAGCAACACAACAGAGTCATTTTTCTCTAGACCCCAAATAAAAGGAGATTAATCACATTTGTCTCCCTCAGTACCTTTTCAAGGGAGTGTTTTTCTGTTTTAAAAAGCTGCTGTTGACTTCAGCTTTGAAGGCCACAGAGCACGGTGAAGGATGATAGACGGTTTGAAAATGCCACTGAGAATGCTCTTGCTGCAGATTCTCTACGCAGTTCTATTCACTCTCGCTTTTCAGTGCTTCTTCAGGACAGCAACCTAGGAGGTGGTGGCAGTTATTAAACCGGTGGCTTTTTCCGAATGTGGTACCCAGAACAGCAGCTATAGCACCAGAGAATTTCTTTGAAATTCATGTCCTTATTCTTCATCCTAGATGCACTGATCTGAACCAGGTCATTTGCATTGCCAAGCCTCTGACTAAGTCTGATTTCTCTTGAGAATTGCCACCTGAACAACTCACTCAGGGAAATATTTTGTTGAGATTTCTAAGAATCAGCTTCTATAGTTATTTCTTTCCCTCTCCCAAATCTTATCAACCCCTGGAAGAGTGAGATCTTTACATCCTACCTTCTTACAGGATTCCAGTAATATGTGCTGGTTTGGACATTTGGCCCTTAAATCCCTCCTGTAGTTCTTGATCTTCCTCATTCCTTGCCAATGGTCAAGAGAACTCAAAATGGGCACTACTTAAGACCAACACTTACGTATCTAATTTTTGAGTATGTGAGGTTTGGTTCTCATTTTACCTTGTCTATAGAATGCCTACCAAGAAGGTTGAATGTTTAGGATTTGTCCAAAGAAATGACAGTAGTTATTTTGAAGTTTTTATATGTGCCAGGCACTAACTTTTAACAAACTTTATTCTATTGAGGCTGGAAACAGACTATAATGTTGATGAAAATATGTCTGATAGAAGTTAAGTAACATTGCAGGTTTATACTGGGAAAGTGTTGTAGTCCTAGCAAGCTCCTTATTAAGCACTGGTAATTGGATAACAGATAAATAATTGTTAAAAGACCTGAAAGGAGCCCTTAAGTCTGGGTAATCTGAGTGTCACAGTTATGCTTCCCCATTATGTAAGTGTATATTAGAAACATAGCTGAAGGTAGAAACTTGATGTCTTTAGTATACTATAGTTGTAATTTTCACCTGCCTTTGGTGGGTATGTTAAATTCTCTAAGAGAGGTACTGAAATGGCTGTAAGAGGATGTGGGATTTCCCTCTGTATGCTGTGATTACTATTGGTTAATAAAGGAAATGCTTTGGTCCTGTAACAGAACTATAGGGGAACAGAGCTAGGTGGAGAAAACTAAACTGAATGATGGGAAAAAGGAGGCAAAGCCAGAGAGACACCATGTAGCCCCACCAGAGACAGACACAGGAACTTTAGCTGCTAAACCACAGCCACATGACCATACACAGATTAATATAAATGTGTTAAATTCATATGTAAGAGTTAGCCAATAAGAAGCTAGAGCTAATGGGCCAAGCAGTGATTTAATTAATACCATTTATGCATGATTATTTCAGAGCTAAGCTGCTGGGAACCAACAAGCGGCTGTCTCCTTACAATAATAAGAGATTCATGGTCTCTTACCATGTATTATTGATTAAGAAAGAACACAGACAATGAAGGGTAAAAGTTTAATCTCTTTGAGGGAAAAAAATTAATCTGATTCTCATAGTCGTACTGTAGTAGTTTGAATGTAATTGGGCCCCATATGCTGATAGGGACTGACACTATTAGGAGATTTGGCTGAAGAACTGTAGCAGTAGCTCGTCTTGAATAGCTATGAGTTTGTGTGTTGGGTGTCTTGGTCTTCAAATTGTGGTGGCTTAGAAATATTCTAGCGATGGAATCTTGGGGTCTACTGTGTTCTGCTACGCATAGCCTCCTGCCTTCTACAATCCCAACTCTGCCTTCACTTAACTTGTTCTACTGTTCTTATCATTAGCCTCCCCTGCTCCCACAGTTTTGTCCCCAGTCATTTGCTGGAATGCTCTAGTCACCTTATCCTTGCTGCCACTGATTCTTCTGTGGCTCTGCTGCTGTCTTGTCTTTATGTAGCTGGCTCAGCCTTTTCCCTCATGATAAATATAACAAGTAGGAAAGAAAAGGTCACCTGGGAGAAGCTTCTGCTTGGGCTTAATGTTGCAATTCAGAAGAGGCTCAGGAGGATGCCTCTGACTGATTCTAAACATAAGCCTGATTATTTAGGCAGAAAGACAAAACAAAACAAAACAAATAAAAACATGCCATAGGCGTGGCATGCGATTGGGTTATTAAAATTTTGATCAATTATAGAGCAGGTTCCAGTTCTAGCATTCGCAGGCGTTGCGTTGTGATAACCATACACTTTCTTCAGAGTCATAAGGGAAAATACTCCCTACTTATCCTGAAAGAACAGTTGTGTGTTGAGCAGGGTCAATTAGCATTCACAGAAGTTAGTCTTATGATGGTCTCTTTGGAAATATCTGCAGATGTCTGGAGTACTTTGGACTAGAACAAGGCATCCTGAAGCAGGTACAGTGATTGTAGTGGCCCTGTACGATACAGGTGTGTTCTTTAGAGTGGCTGAAAAAATTCAAAGCATGATGTTGCTTGTCTGTGTGCTGCCATTGATGTATGTTTGGAATTGTGTAACCAACTGGTATTCTCATTCTTAGGAAAGGCCATTTCTCCTTTTCTCAGCATGCCTTAGCTGCTTGCGGTTCCTTGTGTAAGGTTGAAGACTTTTTGAATTTCTTCCCTCACTTTGCCATGTCTCTCGTTGTCCTCGCTCAGCTTGTTCAGACAATCTGAGCAGGTCGTATTCGTGTATTTAGGAATATATATTTATTTCTATATATGTTATTCTTATATATATATTTATATCACTTTTATACATGTGATAAGAAAAAGAAGAGGCCATGAATTTGCAAGAGGAAAAGGAAGGGTTTGAATGGAAGAAAGGGTAAGAAAATGAAATTATATTATAATCCCCACATAAAAGAAATAATGGAAATACATTAAGTATCAAATTGCCAAAGAACAAATGAAGCTAAAAAATATTATACTAAATATTTAAGCTAAAAAATATTATACTAAAATTAAATAAATAGAACAAAAAAATCAAAGCAGCTGGCTGCTATGAGGATAGCTTGCATAAGTAATCAAACAAAAAGAAACTGTCTTCCTGCATCCCTTAAATCAAATGAACTTCTCAACTCTGGCAATTTCTCTTTTTCCCAGAAATAAAAACAACAGTACCAACAAGAACAGTGAGCGATGCTTGGAATAAACATTTAATAAAATCTCAACACAAACACATCTTTGGTAGTATTCATCAATGCTTAACTTAACACCAAAAACTGCTAGGAATAGCTGGTTCTCTTTGATCTGTCTCAATAAAGCTTTTTCAACAATATTCACTATTGTTATAACTCATGTTAACTTGGTTCTTCAATGAAGTGGGGAGTGACTTTATTTTGATTTTAGTTTCTCATCAGAGCAATAAGTTCCAAAATAATGTGAGCCATTACTGTTGCCCTTGGTTGCTTTCTGGAACTTGAAGGTAAAACCCTTGCTGAAGATTGGCACACACTTCACTTCAGATACAGCACTCAGAGAAATCGAGTTGGAGCTGACCGGCAGCTTCCTTCCTGAGTGCTGGATCTCACAGCCTTAAAGGAGTTCTGCAATCTACCCAGCGAGAGGAGCAATCATTTGTATCACCCAGATGTAAATCCTGTGCAGCTCAATGAGAGACCCAGAAAGAGATCCCAGATGATGTGATAGAGAACTATTGGTGCTAACACATAGCTGACTGTGTGGACTTAGGGCCCACTCAACGGGGGGATTCTCATGCCTGTCACTGTAAATATGCCAACTTTTCATGGTGGTAGAAGTCCTAGACTCAATGGGAAACCAATTACTACTATTTTCCTAAATCAGTACATTTCTGGCTGTATCCATAATATCTATTTTCAGAAGTGACTTTTATTAGTTATTGGAAAATATTATACAATGGATCATTTTCTGTTCTGTTCTTTCTCATGTTTCTTCCTGATCCATTCCCTCCTCTCCTAGGCCACCCTGCAACTCTCTCAACTTCCTGTGCTTTTTTTTTTTGATACTATCTTGTAGTAGATGGCCTTGCCCTCTGACTCTTGATCATCTTTCTGCCTCCCTCCTCTGTGATAGCTCCTGCGCTTTAAGTGTGGGGCTGTGCTTTCCAGGTACTAATTGAGAGAGATCACTGCCACAGTCAGTTGGTCTCTGCATTTCTGCCAGTTGTGGATTTCTGTAACAATTCTGTCTGCCCTAAATGCTTATCTTTATACCCACAGGTAAGTGAATATCTCACCCCTCATCAAAGTAGGGTCTTGTAATTAATAGTTGAAGTGTATTACAGAGATCCAGATTGGTTAGACTGTAGACAATAAAGGATGGCAAGGTGGCCAACTCTAACTGATACATCTACAATGCAGTCTCTGTAAGGCTCAGGGAACATTGCTGCAGAGAAGGCAGAAACATTGTAAGAGCCAGAGGTTCAAGATAGTGTCTCCTAGGTGTTACAGCCAATCTACACTTATTGAACTTTAAAAATATAGTTGCCTGAATGAGACCTGCATAAATAACACCAGTTGACATGTCAAAGTGGACGGAGGCAGTACCACCAGGTCATACTTGCAGATGAAGTGTTATAGGTAGTCAGTGGTGCTGAGAGATTATTTGTTTCCTCCAGGGACAAGCTCCCTCAATAGAAGCTTCAATCACATGTGTTCTGTTCAGTCTTGGACACATTCACATATGAGTAATGCTAAATGGACTCCATAGAATGCATAGACTTGTGTGTATGCATATGTATGTATGTTTATATATACAGGTAACAGTAACAATTAAAAGAGAAACCATGAATTTTTGAGGGGAGGACATAGTAAGAAGCTGGAGTGAAGTAGATATGGTACTCATTTGCAAAGTTCTAAGAAAAAGAGAAAACAATAAAAAAAACTGAAAATAATGGTAAACAATGCTTGAATATGGAAAAAATACTGACTCTGTAATTGATTTGGGGATTGGGATATGAATATGAAATAGAAATACATGAGCACATAGATAAGAGAAGTGATAGGGACTAACTTCTGTTCACTGGATGGAATTACAAGAGATGCTGTGATCCGTTGATGAAAGGATTCTGTTCTTACCTTCTCCATCGCTGATTCTGTGTTTCTGTTTCACTGATTGCCATTTCTACTCTTCCTGCTGGTACCATGGTAAAAGTCCTCTCCCAGAACTGTTGATCCTTTAGGATAACAATGACAATGATGAATGCTGGAGGAAGCCGCAACTAAGACACATATGCTAAGTTTTACTCATTCTGTTGAGTTCTGCAATGAGGAAAGTGTCTTTGAACCTCCCCGGTCCTTAATTTCATAATCTGTACCATGAGAACAGTAACTAGAGACTCTCTAGGTAGAGCTGCACTATCTGCTTTAAGGTATAGATGGAATTCTTGACAATGACATTTTAAAAAGCCAATCAGTCCCTGTTGTTCTGTCAAGATTGTTCCCGAAGAACTAACCCTTGTCTGATCTAAGGTAACCCTCCTCATCATTCAACTAGAGCTACTCTCTGTGATCCTGTGATTAATTAGGGCCTTAGCCGAGGAAAAGAGCAGGCACTTTGCATATTTTTATTTGTAGTTATTTAAATATGACTGTTGATGTACCTTTAATTAAATGTAATTTTACTTAAGTTTGCAAGCATGATCATATCCAGGATTTTTTTTGTTATTTCTACTTTCCAGTTTTGTTTATTTGGTTTCTCTCCCCTCCCCCAATAACCACAGACAAATTAATGTCTTTTCTTTTTCTAGCAATCCACAAAATCATCAGATGTGTTTCCTGGATACTCCTTTTCTTTGTATAACAAAACCACAAAAACTCATATGAACAAAAGCTCATATGAGAATTTTTCCTCGTTTTGAGCCCATTGGATTTGAACACAACAACCACTATTTCATTGCACCTCCCTCCTCGGCAGGGTATCCTGTCATCTCACATGTGAGGTGGCTTTAATTCTTCTGTAACTGGATCCAGAGAACATCATTATCTGTTCTTTTGTTACCAAGCACATAATATATTTCCAACAATTGTTATATTTCTAACAATTTTGCAGGTTTCGGGAAGAATTTGGAGGTTCACTGCTAAAAACGATTATACTGTAATTGCTATATAGATTGCTTTCCCAAAGTCATAGCAATTTAAGTTCGGGCTGAATTATGAAATTTCATCTCTTTCCCTTTGTATCTCCCAAAACATCACGTGCAACTGAATCCTTTAATTTTTTTCAGTCTTGATTAAATTATAACTTATAGTTGATTTGATACTTTTTTCTACATGAGTATCCTTGTATATAGTTGTAGGATATTTTGAATTCTGTTCATATACTGTTCATTTGTATCTTTTATCTGTATTTTCCCTTGGTATGAGCATTCTTGAAATAAGAAGATAACTGTCTCTTTCTTACCCTGATTATATTTCTCTCTAGATATTTAAGAAGGGATGTTGGAAATGATATGATATTTAGCTATCATATCTATTTTGTTTGTATTGCTGTGCCCTTTGGGTATTTTTTTCTTTTTTCCCTTTCTTTCTTTCTTTCTTTCTTTCTTTCTTTCTTTCTTTCTTTCTTTCTTTCTTTCTTTCTTTCTTTCTTTCTTTCTTTCTTAAGATTTCTGCCTCCTCCCCGCCACTGCCTCCCATTTCCCCCCCTCCCCCAATCAAGTCCCCCTCCCTCATCAGCCCGAAGAGCAGTCAGGGTTCCCTGCCCTTTGGGAAGTCCAAGGATCTCCCACCTCCTTCCAGGTCTAGTAAGGTGAGCATCCAAACTGCCTAGGCTCCCACAAAGTCAGTACGTGCAGTAGGATCAAAACCCAGTGCCATTCTTCTTGACTTCTCAGCAGTCCTCATTGTCCGCTATGGTCAGCAAGTCTGGTTTTATCCCCTTTGGGTGTTTTTAATGAATAAATACTCTCCATAGGTTACTTTCTTTATTTTTAGCTTTAATTTTTAAAAATACAGTATCCTAATAATATTATCTTGTCTTTCCTGATTCTATATTGTTTGCACAGGACAAGCAACACCTTTTCCATTTCTTATATCAATTTCATCACTTAATTTTATGAGTGCTTCCTTAAATAGGTTATGGCTAGCAGCTGTATTTTCTGCACCCTGACAGAGTCTGAGTTTTAATAGGATCATTGAGTACTTTTCCATTTAGCGTTGTAGCTTCTGTGCTTGATTCTGCTTTTCTTTTAAGACCAGAGGTCTTCTTCTCTTCATGGTTGACGTTTATAAATACAGCTCCATACGTTGGGCTCTCTAATGCCATGCTGGATGTTTAGAAGCACCCCTGGCTTCTCTCTGTAAGAAGCTCATATCCTTCTCTGCTTTCTAATTTATGGCAAGCAAAACTTTGCTTAGCTGTGATTCCGAGCTTCCTGCTAAGAGATGTCTGCCTCACCACTCACCCTTCATGGTCACATTGGTTCTTCTAGCACATTGGTCCTTCCTCCATGTCTGATGGTTATCTGCACAGAAATTGTTCTGAAAATCTGTTCCAGGTAAACTCGTGATTAGGTATGACTTCAGTGACGAGCCCTGGGTTTATTCCTGCAGGGTCCCCTGATGTGGGAGTTCAGTATTAAAGCTGGAAAGTCTTCAGGAAGTGACTATGAGCTAGGTGTACCTCTTAGCTCCTGTTACATGGTGCCAAGTCAAAGAGAACAGCGTGGTAAGGTACACATAGCCACCAAAAGAGCAAGCATTCTTCATGCTGTTCATCCAGCAAAGTGTCCTCATCTCAGGACATTCTGAACTCAGGGAATTTATATGGAAAGTCCCGAGGCAGATATGTTGAGAGCCACAATAACACCATCAGGTAACTTTGTAGCCTATCCTTTTTCTTGTAGATGTAATTGTATTTCTATGGTAAAACATTAATTTTCTACTGTAGCTTACTCTATTCTTAATTCAAAAACTGTTTATTAATTTATGTCTTTATTTTTCTATCCAGGCATTTTGGGGCATACTCAGTCAGTTAAGTATGTTCTGGTTTTGTTTCCCTTTGAACAGCTTTATTTTATAATGAAGGATGGTAACTTATGTATATAGAAAATTCTTGGGGTTCAGTTCTTTATTCTTATTAGGTTTGAATTGATGGAGATGACCTGGAAATAAATGAAAGAGGAGATGAACCTCTGCAGAAGGAGATTGTCTTGTAATCTGAACAAGGGAAGCAGCAATGCTTCTGTGGAAGTGGAGACTTTTGTGCCAGGGACCTAGCCGTTCAAAGGTCAGAAAAGGAAACTTATGGATGGGAAGATTTTCATCTGCAGACCTATTTTCTGCCTTCCCGTGTTCATAAATTTTTGTGGAGGTTAGAATGTTGTCATTCTTGCTGTCTTAGATAGGATTCTTCTTGCTATGAAGAGATATCATAACCAGAGACTCTTTTAAAGGAAAACATTTAATGGAGGTTACCTTACCATTTCAGAGGTTCTGTCCATTCTCATCACAGTGGTGATGGGGCAAGGTGGGAAGCAGACATACATGGCACTGGAGAAGGAGCTGAGAGTTCTACATCTGCATCTGCAGGCAGCAGCAAGAGACTGTGAGCCACTGGCCTCACTGGAGTGTCTGGGACCTCAAAATCTATCCCCAGTGACACTTCTTAAAACAAAGTCATATCTATTCCAGAGTGGTCATACCTCCTAATAGTGCCATGCTTATGGGAATCTTTTCTTTCAAACTACCACACTTGTCAAGAGTTCTCTTTGTAGGTCTTAATGACACACTGACCCCTTGGTAGGACTCTCCCCACTCCTAAGAGTCAGCATGATAACTCTTCCCTCGGAGAGTTTCTCTTGGCACTTAAGGCTTAAAGGTTGTTAAGTCTTCAGTGATGAATCCTTTTTTAATGGTAGTCATGGGTCTAGGTTTGTCCTTGATCAGAAAGATCCCAGTTTGATTTCTTTTATTTTATGTTATATCATTAAAAAATAAGCACATGTCATTCTTCTAAACCTATTATCCTCTTATTGTTAGCATTAAACAATATTTTTATTCTGATTGACAGAATAATAGTTAAGGAAAAGAATTGCCCCTCTGTATAAGTTGTTCTGGATCTCTGGATATCTATTGCTCTAAGCCTGAGGGCGAGTATCTGTTTTTCAATAAATATGTGGCCTAGTGTATACCCTGTAAAAGTCTATTTGGCATTTTGTCTGAGCTCAAGCTCCTTTCTTCGTTTCACCTAGTCTGACCTGATGTGGTTGGTTTGAGGAGAATGAGATGCAGTTACAATGGGGTCTTTGATGTCTTCCTGCCACCAAGACCCCATCCTGAGTGTTGAGATGAAGAGTTCTGCTTGTTATTTTTTATTTCTAGAAAGGCAGGAAGCCACCTTCATGGCATTGTAATGGGAATGTGACTCCTGCATTATTAAAGCTTCATTCTGGGTGGAGCATGTGCACCTCTGCAGTGAACATATGCTGAATGCACATAGGATGTCTTCTTGAGTGGGCCTTGTCTCCTTCCTTCCTTCCTTCTGACATGGGAAGTCCTTCTGTCTATGTGTTGCCTTTATTGGTTAATGAATAAATCTGTTTTGGCCAGTGACTTAGCAGAAGAGGGCAAGGTGGGAGATCCAAGCAGAAAGAGGAGGAAAGAGTAGGCAGAGTCAAAAAGAAGTCATGGAGCTGCCAGAGGAGAAAGACGTGAGTTGCCAGCTGAAACCTTGTTGGTAGGCCATGAGTCTCGTGGTAAAATATAAAATAATAGAAATGGGTTAATTTAAGATATAAGAGTAAGCCAGAAATATGCTTAAGCTATTGGTCAAACAGTATTGCAAATAATATAGTTTCTGAGTGATTATTTTGTGGTCTGGGCAGCTGGGAATGAGCAAGCTGCCTCTGCTTATGTCTTTTCTTCCTTTTCCTTCCTTCCTTCCTTCCTTCCTTCCTTCCTTCCTTCCTTCCTTCCCTCCCTCCCTCTCTCCCTCCCTCCCCCCCTCCTTCCTTCCTTCCTTCCTTTTTTCCTTCCTTTTTTCCTTCCTTCTTTCCTTCCTTCCTTCCTTCCTTCCTTCCTTCCTTCCTTCCTTCCTTCCTTCCTTCCTTCCTTCCCTCCCTCCCTCTCTCCCTCTCTTCCTATCAATGTGAATTTCAAAACACACATTATAATAAACCCATCCTCAGAAGACATGAGACAGTATGGGAAGCAAGTCTTTGAAGCCTGTGACCACTGTAAAGGAAATAGAAGGAAAACAAATCAATTTGCAAACTTGTCATGAATGAGAGAAGAGCTTTTATTGATGCTCCAGAACTCATTGTTTTCACCAGTGGTCATGGCAGCAAACATCCTCAAGGTCTCATTTCTATGCTTCAAGCACTATGTGGCTTCATGGCAGAAATGACTTCTTCCTGGAAAAAATCCTGGGGAAATGTTGTCACTCATGGTGCTGATGTTGGTGTTCATGTGGAGAGAATATTGTTCACTCTTTTTGCCTCCGAGAGGTCGCTGTTATAAGGAAGGCTGTCTTTCTATGTCTGTATTCACCACATTCGTTTGTCTGTGCTCCAATGCATCACAGGTACTCAATACTGACACAGAGATGGATGGCTGATTAAAAGAAAGAGCCTCGAATCTTCCTATTTGATTTTTTTACATTTTTTTTCTGGGTCCTACACTCCATCTATTTGGCAAATGTTAACTTCAGGTCTGTATTCCAGCCTTTTGCCTTCGAGCTATCTATAGTTTTTCTTCTAGTGATTTAGTTTGGGCTAATTTAAATACAGATCAGAAAGATCTTGCATTAAATAAGCCTCCAGGCTGTCAATGAACATCAGGTAGCTATAAAATATCTCCTAGCCATTAATTTGCATTCTGAAAGTCTTTCAGCTTCTTTTTCTTTTTCTTTATCCCCTGCCCCTCCCTCCTTGGGCTACCTTCTTTTTCCCAATCCCCATATAAAAATTCATACCCTGTTTTTAGTATGTTGATCAGATACTGGAATTATTTTCTATTTTTATGACTGTACTTAGGGTTTGCTTTTTTTAACATTAAAAATATTCCTTCCCGGTAAGCAACGTATTACAATATGGACACAGAGACTAGGAGAGAATTGGGTTTTTAAAAGATCTCATTATAACAGAAAAATAGTTGACTGCAATATTTAATCTTTAGTTCTGACTTAGTTTCAGAATCGTTTATTCCATTTTACATTTAAAAACAAACAAAACATACGTTTTAAGTTCCAATGCTTTCCACCAGGAACTGTCTTTTTGCCACAATTCTTAGTTTCTAAGCTATTGTTCTGATGGGATCTAACCAGCAATGGGGTACCCTCTGTCAACCTTCAGAAAAGGATAAGAAAGTATGTCAGGAACTTGGAGAGTTACCAGCCTCTGTATAATAAGACTTCCTTTACACTTACTTTTCTGTTTCTCTGCAACCTTCTTGGTTGCAAGAAAGAGGAATATGATCAAGCTAAGAAAGATATGGAGACTGACTGGACATTTTTTCCCTCACAGTGTTGGAAGAAGAAATGAACAGTGACATCCGAGCTGCTAGATGCATGGTCTACACACCTCGAGTTCTTCCTTCTTTCTCACACATTAGCTTTCTCGACACACACTGTCTCCACTGAGACGGGTATTTGGCCACCAACAGCCTTGTTTCTCTATATTTTTCACTTTTGCTATAATAGTGATATTGACAGTCAATCTCTTGGTTCAGATTTTCAAATCTTACAGTGATATGCTTATTTAAATCATTTTTGGTGAGCAATCAGACCTGGCTTCATCAATTGTCATCCTTTACAATGTCAATAAATTCATAATATTTCCACTTGTTAAACACTGTGGCTAATAAAGGAAACAAGCCAATTTGCTGAAGATTAGAGTTACTTTACTGGGAATTCTGAATATTAGATGACAAGCTTTTATTCTTATTTGTTTGTTTTTTCCTGTATATAATGAATTTCAGACTTGAGAAAATAGTATTTTGTGGGAAAAAATGTTAAAATACTTAAACAGGTTTTTTTTAAAAAAAAAAAAAAACAAAAAAAACAAAAACAAGCTCTTATAATTTGGCCAATATAGATTTGAACTCATGAGCTTCTTGACTCAGTTTCCTAAATCCTGGAATTACAGGCATGTTCCAAAGCTCCTCGGTGAAAACTACTTCCTGCTACTGAATAAGAAGGTCTCACCTATGAGAATTCCCAGCAATGAGTATAAGAAACTGTTTCTTCCCTGAAGGTTGAGTGAACTCTTTCTTTCTCTGAACTTTAAATTTGCAATGAATAAAGTGCTTATTAGACATTATGGATCTGCTTTTATGGTTTTGGCACCAAGTCCTACAACCTCAGAGAAAAGTATGCAAGAACAGGAAACTTCCCTCATTATTTATGTTCATCCTTCCTGTCCCATTCTTTTCTGTACCATCTCTTCTTTAACTCTGGTGCATAATCTATACTCTTTTTCTGTTTTATGGAGATCCACTGACTTTATAATCTATTTTGTCTGTGCATGTGTGTGTACATATGCATGCATGTGTGTGTGTGAAATTTCTTTCAGGTTGTGTTTGCTACCATTAAAGACACTCTTC
This sequence comes from Chionomys nivalis, assembly GCF_950005125.1. Taxonomy (NCBI): domain Eukaryota; kingdom Metazoa; phylum Chordata; class Mammalia; order Rodentia; family Cricetidae; genus Chionomys; species Chionomys nivalis. Next base: position 13,880,795 of record NC_080099.1, read on the forward strand.
CCTAGTAAGAAATACATCTTTATAGGATACGGATTTTAGGGTACACACAGAGATTAGGCTCTTTCTCAGGTTTGTCAGGCTATTCTATGTGAAGAATTTTGTGGTCTCCCTCCACACCAGGAAAGGTGTGAGGAGTGGATAGCAGCTATCAGGCTAAAAGTGTGAAGGACCTTGTACAGAGTGAATGAAAAGAACTCTCATTTGAGCTAGGATATTGTGCTAGGTAGTTTTATGTCACCTTGACACAAGGAAAGTCGTCCAAGAGGGAGGAACCTGAATGAAGAAAAGGCCTTTGTGAGAGCGGGTTATAGTCTGGTCTGTAAAACATTTTCTTAACTAGTGATTGATGACCATCTCATTGTCAGAAGGGCTGTCCCTGGCCTGGTGGTCCTGAGTTCTATAAGAAAGCTGGTTGAGCAAGATATGGGGAGTAAGCCTGGAAGGAACACTGCTCCATGACCTGTGCATCAGCTCCTGCTTCCAGGTTTTGTTCCTGTTTGAGTCCCTATCCTGAATTCAGTGATGGGCTATAATGTGGAAGTATAAAAGACAGACAAACCAGACAAACCCTTTCCTCGCCAACATTTTTTTTTTTTGGGCGTGGTATCTCATTGTGGCAATGAAAAGGCAAACAAAGATAAGACAAGCTGGAAGCTGGTATCAGAAATGGGGTATTATTATGACAGACTGACCAGGTGCTTTTGGGAAGGGTTGTAGAACTTTAGACTAGAAAAGCCATTGATTGTTGAGATCTCTCTCTCTCTCTCTCTCTCTTTTTTTTTTTTTTTTTTTTGGTTTTTCGAGACAGGGTTTTTCTGTGGCTTTGGAGCCTGTCCTGGAACTAGCTCTGTAGACCAGGCTGGTCTCGAACTCACAGAGATCCGCCTGCCTTTGCCTCCCGAGTGCTGGGATTAAAGGCGTGCGCCACCATCGCCCGGCGATTGTTGAGATCTCAATGGGCATTTCTGGAGTTTGAAAGATAAAAATGTTGAGGGCAATGCAAATGATGAATCTGGCTTGTGAAGTTTCAGAGGGAAGTTTAAAGATCTCTCAGGGTGTTTTGTTATTTCAAATTAAGATTCTGTGGTTCTGATTAGTTGGGGCTGAAGAATCAGCTGTGATCAACAAGGCACCAGAACTACTGAAGTGAAACCTTTGCTTTCCTGGGATACTTCATGCTGGTCACCTGGAGCTGAAATATTAGCAGTGATTAAGAAGAGGCCAGCATCACTGAGATGAAATCTTTTGGGAAGAGTTTCCTCAGGGTCAGCATGCACATGCTGTGTTCCAAAGGCAGCCAAGACTGTACTTGACATTGATAGCTGAACTTGGTAGCGTAAGAGTTTCCCAGGTAGTACTGGTTTTGAAGGCATGCAGATGTCACAGAAAGCAGCTGAAGCTTGGCACCGTGAGAGGCTAGGGTGGGCATTGGTGAAGGAGTTGCCTTAGTTGCAGTTGAAGGCCCAGGATTGAAGGGGTCATGAAAAGAAGTTGAGGCTTAACAGTGATTAGAATCTATGAGAGGCTATTGGTGAGAGTACAGCCTCGTTGCAGTGGAAGACCCCAGCTGTTTTGGAGATACCAGTACCATGCATGATCACCAAGAACAGCAGCAGCAGTGGAGTGGAGCCATTTGGAGCCTAGAAGACAAGCTGTGTGTGCTGCAGAAGGCAGAGCTAGAGAAGTGACCCAAGACCCTTACAGAAGCCCAGAATATCATGCGTGAATCCCAGATATGGGACATTAAGTTATTTACACTGTTGGGGTTTGGTTTTTCTTTGTTTAGACCATAACGATGCCCTAGTTCTTTCATCTTGAAGAAGGCATTAAACTTAATTTTACTGGAGTCCACAGCTGAACGACTTTTAACTTTTATAAGAGATTTTGGATGTTTAAGGTGATTGGGTACTTTAAAGTGATTGAACTTTTTATTTCTTTGAATTCATGAACACTGTGGGACTTTTAAAGTTATTTATATTTTTAATGTGAGAACTTGGGAGATGAATGAGAAAGGAGAGGTTTGGTTTAATGGTGGTGTGTTTGTGTGTCAAGTTGACAAGTGGGCAGTTGTGCTACATAATTTTATGTCAGCTTGACACAAGCTAAAGTCACTGGAGATAAGAGAACCTCAATGAAGAAAATGCCTCCATTCTGCTGTAGGGCATTTTCTTAGTGATTGATGGAAATACTCAGCTCATGGTGTGCGGGGGCCATTCCTGGGCTGGTGGACCTGGGTTCTATAAGAGAGTGGGCTGAGCAAGAAGCTATGGGGAGCAAAACAGTAAGCAGCACCTCTCCATAATCTCTGCATCAGATCCTGTCTCCATGTCTGGGTTCCTGTCCTATCTTCCATCAATGCTGAACTGCTGTATGAAAGTGTATGCCAAATAAACATTTTCCTACCCAACTTGCTTTTTGGTCATGGTGTTTTACTGTAGTAATGGAAACCCAAATAAGACAGGTTTGCCAGCATCCCCACGGAATTTAGCTACGTGCTTCTCACCATGTCTGTAAAATGAGTCAAAGTAGAAAGACTTCATTTCTTAACTTCTGTTTTTCAATCCAAGAGAGTTTAAGGCAGAATTTGTGAGTAGTGGTTATACCTGATGGTTTTATTTTTAAAAGATTTAAGAATCTTTTTAGGTAACAAAGAGGGTGTCTGTTGACTCAATTTTCTTGGAGAAATATGAACAAAAGTCTACTCACTCCAGACATGGAATCAAGGTGACCAAAGTGATTCTACCAATGTCAATCTTGGGACCATTGTTTACTGGAGTTATGTATAGTAGTATAGATGAGGGTTTCCTTACAGGAATAAGGATAATTCAAAGTTATTTGTGTCCCTCCCTAGGTGATGCCTCACAAAAGGTGCATTCCCGAAAACTGCTGACTGCCTTACAGGTAAGGTGATGGGTCTGAGAGTATCTTTCAATGACCATATTTGCTGGGAGAGTCACTATCCCAGAAAGTTTACTTCTTCCACAACATTGAAGAAGTGGCTTGTGGTTCTGGTAAACACCAGGAACTTCCTGAGACTTGAGAGTTGTTTTCTTCCTAAGTTCATGAGACTCCTTCTTCCTTTTGGGGAAATATTTCAATTTAGAGGATATTGGTAACAACAGTGTCTCAGAGTATTACAAACCATGTCATAGGAACTGGCATTGAGAAAGATCTGTGACTCTTGCAAACAGAAACAACTAACTATTAGAATATTATGATCCCAATGTTTTCAAATATCAATTCATTTTAAATGTCTTTATAGTATTGAATAAATTTTGTAGGAAAACCAAACATCAATTTCACTGTTCTTCATCAGAGCCTCATAATGCCAGAAAAGCATTTATGTTCATGCAGCCAAAGGACTTCACATCACAATATACCTTAGAGTAAAAGAAGAGATCACAGAAGATCAGTTTCTTTTTCTTTTTGTGCTAGTCTTTATTTTTATGTGTTTTTATCTTTTACCATTTGAGATTATAATTACAACATTTCTTTCTTCCCTTTATTCTCTCCAAACACTCCCATATACCTCTCCTCATTCGCCTTTAAATTCATGGATCCTTTTTTCAATAATTGTTATATATATATATATATATATATATATATATACACACACACACAGTATATATACATACTGCTCAGTCTGTATAATGTTACTTGTGTGTAGGCTTCAGAGCTGACCATTTGGCACTGGACAACCAATTAGTGTTTCCTTTCTTGGTGAAGAGCACCTCTCTCACGTCTAACTTCCCTCAAAAATTCTTTGTGAAGAATAGAGGCTTTGTGTGCTTTTCTCTGTCAAGTTTTGCATGCTGATGGCCCTGGTTTTGTCCAGACACTGCCTAATCTCTGCCTAACATTTTGAAATGTGCTTGCTTGCTGTAGAATTTCTTCGTGTTCCTCCAACTTGTGCCATAGTGTGTTCTAAAACGAATCTTCTGATGTGTGGGATTCATTTGCTGAATTTTCTGGATTTTTTTGATCCCTTACAAATTCATAAATATTTAGACTAATCTCCTTCAGATTTCTAATTTTTTTGACAGATAGTCACTGTAGGACTTTTTATATATTTGTCATCATTTCCTTTCCTGTTGCTGTGGCAACAGTACATTAGAACCTATACCAGCTACTGTTAACAAGGGCAAGAACATGAGACTAGATAGGTCAAGGTCCTAGGTGAGCACCTAACTACTATTCTACTTAACAAACAGCACTAAAATGAGTCCTAATACTATAGTGCTATCGCTATAGATCAGTGCATTGCTCAGTCCTCCTCATTAGAGAAGCTGCTCCTTGAGTAGATGGCAATTTACAGAAACACTGTAGCACTCAGCCCTAAATAGGTGTCTTTATCCACCATACTCTTCCCTCAAGATTCAGGAATATATTCAGAAGAGGAGGCAGAAAGAGAGCAGAGCCAGAAGTGATAGATGATTCCACAAAACAGCATCTTCCAGGCAGATCAGGGCTGATCCTCACACAAATTTCCAAAGACTGACATCATGCATAGAATATGCACAAGCTCAATCTAGACAAAAGTCTCAGCACACAGAAAGAAAAGTGCGGACAGAGTCCCCTCCTATTTGAAACTGAGAGTTTCTGCGACAAGGAGAATCGTTCTCTTCAGTGGAGTGAAACTGGATATAGCAAATGCCCTTCAGGGCAGGCCTCATGCTCAGAAGTACTTGACCAACACAAAATAGGATCTGTGATTTGTTTTGTTTTTGTGATAGTTTGTACTTCTTTGTTGATTTGGTATATTTCTTAATAGAGAGACTCACAGTAAGGTGCATGGTGTGTCTGGATGAGTTAAGGGAGGTGAAAGGATAAAATATATTGTATGAAAGATTTAAGAAAAATAGTGCAACAAAAGCAATTTCAGGGAGAAATGGTTTATTTTGTTTTAAATTCCAAGTTGCAGTCCACAATGTCTAAGAAATGACAGAGTTCAGAGCGTGGGAGAGCTGGTCTCATGGTCATCATGTGCCATGATGAAGAACATGGAAGCACTTCTGCTCAGATAGTCTTGCCATTTAGAGAGTTTAGGATCCCAGTTAGGGAATGGATCCACCCATAGGCAAATCTTTACAACTCAAATCATGTAATCAAGATGGTTCTCTATAAGGGCTCAAAGGCCCTTCGCCCAGGGAACTCAGGATTTTTCTACTTAACAATTAACAGGAGCCATCAATTTACTTATCTTGTTGGAGCCAAAACAAATCTACTGTTCTTTTCCTTATTACCAAGTCCCAGTGGCCGTGATATGTGTCTGGTATGTGATGTAAATGCCATTTTTTCATGCTATTATTGAAAACTGTAGCAGGCAACTTACTATTAAATGATGAATAAGGTGAAAATTAATATAAGCGTTAGTTACTTTTCATGTTAAATGTTTGCCCTTCAGCTTGTTTGTGCCTAATGATGTTTTGGTTATATATAAATTATGATTATATATAAATTAGTTTATTTATGTAACATTGTTAAAGGTTATATTAGATTCTCTTATCTGTCTCTCCATATACGTTTATGTAATGAATATGTAGTCTGCATAGATAAACTATAGCAAAAGTATATCTTTTGTAAAAAAGTATATAGCAAAAGGTGTGAATGATAACAAATTTGACTTATGACAACCAGTCCTGTTTCACTTCACAGAAATAACACAATGGTGAGTGGAGAAGTCATTCATAGATTTCAGTTGTGTTAATTATTAGGTGATTCACTCAATCTTTTTAAGAAGGGTAAACAACAGATTTTATTTTTTCTACAGAGAAGATTCCTCTAAGGCTCCCTTAGGAGAGAACCGGAACAAACAAAGATGTTTTTCTTCAACTTGACATTGAAGTTTCTGAATTTGTATTTGAGAGACTTGCCCTCTCTACTCCCTTCGGATATTCCTCAAATGCATATTTCCCTCCTTAGAGCACAGCATTGGGGATCAGAAATTCCATTCTGCTTTGGAGTTAATATTCTAAGTATTTGGCAGGGGGAGAGAGAGAATCTTGCAATACAAATGCCTTTCAGAATGTCTCATAACTCCATTTTGAACTTTTTTGTAAGCAAGAAAGGAGAAAATAATTTCTCTCTTCCGTTAAATATTCAATGGGCAAATACTAATCTGAAAGAAAATTGAAATTCTCTCTGTGGCAATGCAATAAATGACAATTTAGATTATATTAGAAATATTGTAATTCTCTTCAGGTCAGTTAACTGAGTTAAAAATGGAAATCTGAAATAAAGCAAAGGTATTACACTGAATGTTATGACAGGTACCTCTGTCCTTAGGTAGCGTGAGTCAATGGGAGGGCTGCAGGCTTGGGAAGAAGCAGGCAACAGTGAGACTCTGGCTCTGATGTGTTGACCTCACTGCCTCCATTTCACAGAATTCTTCACAGTTTACTTTTTATATACAGACCCACAGTGGGGTGAGGGCTCTGAGGATTTGTTTAAAAGACATTTGCTCTGAACCCAGCAAGCTGAGAACCGGGAGTGCTAGACTTCCTTCACTTAAGAGGAAGCCTAGGTAAGGCATTAAGTCACAGCTTAGAAGGATCCTCGCCCAGTAGCCTTTGGGGAATCCACTGCTCTGTTCCATTGGGACTTCAATGCTCTTTCCAAAATGTTGAGTTGATTTCTTTCTTTTGTTACCTCATCTGTCTAGTAGGGCATCCTTTGGGGCTCTTTAAGAGTTTGAAGATGAATTTGCTTTGCTTATTTTCTTATCTGTAGTTTAATAATAAGTACCATTATTAGAGTGGAATGATTCACAGAACCAAAGCTGATGGATTTGCTTCAGGTTCTTCTTTACCTGCTCTTCTGGTATGGAAGGGCACATGATTGAGCTCTTACATCTGCAGGGAACCCTTAAGACTATCACCTTGGAGTGGGATTTGTACTTTCCTATCTCCCTGGGTCAGTGATCTAATTTGAACCTGCATGTACTCACATAGACTCACATAGTTCCCTTGCTGAGGTATGAACATGCTCAGAGGCCATTGAAAGGAGATGGCGTCTTCTTTTATTTTTTATTGCTATAAATAAATCAACACAAACTTAATAAGTGCTTATTTAGCTAACATTAGTGAAGTTTAAAAATTTCAAAAATAATCATTTGCATCTGGTATAATTTTTCTTACTGGGCTAGGGGAATGGGAGCTGTGAAGATCCTGAAGCCAGCTCAAGATAACTAAAGTTCTTGACTCCGGTCTCTCTCCTCTTACAAAATCACAGCATCTCATTTGTGCAGAGACTGTATCTCTATGTCCCCACTTACTTTACTGATCTCCCACATACTCCATCCAACAGTACCATAGTCAGAATACGATACCGATATCTCTCTTAATATCTCACAACTGGGGACTAACTTTCAACTGGAAATTTAACCACGATATGTAGTTAGTAAACAAGAGTGCTTTCTTGCAGGAGCGTCTTCTTCTTCACCATTTTTCTCTAAAGAACCACTACCTCTTGTCCCTGAGACTTCATTGGTTAATATTGGGAGTGTGCTATGTCAGAAACACGGAGTGACAGGCTTGTGTCATACCAGAACGTCAGTATTGATTGAGAAAGATTAAATTCATAAGATATGGTGGTTTGAAAAGGGAGCAGTTTTCCAGGTACTCCTACTTTCTTTCCACGATCTGGATAAGGCAATCGAAGGTTTTTTTGTTGTAATCTTAATTATTAATATTAAATACCAGACCACACATTGCATATCAGAGTAAGCATATATATTTAAGTGTAATGTGTTTGTATGTGTGCACACATGTGTGTATGTGTGTGTTTTATAGAATAACTACTAAGGCTTTAAAAGGTAATGAATGTCAAAGAGGTCTGAGAAGTCGAAGCTGGGGGACCCTATGAATTTACAGATCTGCTGTTGTGAAACAGCCCTCTGTGAATCACAGGTTTAAAAGAAAAACTGTAAAGTCAAGTAAGACTGCAGAAGAAAAATGGCAGGACTGGGTGAACATGATGATTAAAAAGGCAGCTAGATAAACAGCAGATCCAGACAGGTAAACAAAGATATGATCAGTAGGACAAAATGAGGCCTCAAGGATAGATAGTCAAGAGAGGTCTGTTCTTGATGAACATACTAGGTGGTTTGATGGCTGTTCAGCGGGGCCACAACCATTGCAGTGCTGTGGGCGTATCTTATGTGTCTAATAAGTTATTGTACACATATTTCCTTGAGAGATTTTAAAATTTCCAGGTACCACTGTAATTTCGATTCATTGTGATAACTTTATAGAGTGGTATTACCAAGAACATGTCCTGATTGGTCTGTGCTGTGTGGGTTGTGCTGACACATGGTGTTATTTGGGTTCCACCCAGGTGCACAGTCATTCTCCATCCTCAGAACGGAGTAACGATCTGATAATAGAATGAGATCTCTCAGGAAAGGCATGGTCTAAAAAAAACCCTCTTCTACACCATATAGAGTAAGTTACAAAAGGTTTCAGATGAGGGGTTCAAAGTGAACAGCAATGGAACAGGACACTGCCGGGTCTCAAGAGTGACCCAAGAATGACAGCATCACAGCCTTTGTAGGGTGCTGTTTCAATCCCTCTGCTCATAGAGGATTCACATCCTTCTCTAATGTCTTCCTCATGGCCTCCTAGTGTGATGGATGGCAGGGCTTGATAAACTAAAGAAGTGTTGATATATATATATATCCAAAGCTATGTTTTGTTCAATGTCTGGGCAACCTTTGTTTGACAGCAAAAGCAGAGCTGGGGTTTACAGTAGAGACTGTAGGTCCCACTGATACCCCTCAAAATTTACTCTCTGGTGCTTTTAAAGGAAATGTTTGATGGTTTCTGAATGAATTTAAATAAAAAACTCCTGAAATATAATTACAGCCACAGTTATGTCTCTTAAAGTTACAGGTCACAAATAATGTGCATTACATTACTATGTTTATGTTCAAATAAGCACTTTCAGTGAAAGAGAAGCAATGGGTACGGCACCATCAGATACTGAAATCTCTTATTTGTAGTTATCTGTTTCTTTAATGGTGTCTTGAGATGTTGTATATTAGCATTTCTCAAAGTTTGACCTCTAAATTATCAGCATCAGAACTTCCCTGGTACATTTTAAAAAATGTAATTTCTGAGGCTTCTTCCTGGGCTCATTGAATCAGAAATCCTGGGGCAGCAAACAATGTATTGAGAAAGACATTGCTTGTAAAAAAAAATTCTGCAGGCTTTATGGAATCACACATTTTGTCATATATTGAATCAGCTTTGATGGTACAGAAGGAAGAGGAAGGAAGCCAACCAACATAGAATCCTTTCTCCCTCTGGGATCCAAGAGCCTAACAAAGAGGGGATGCCTAACATGAAGTATTAGAGAACAGCTAGAGTCAGATCCCTGGGTTCTAGCATTGCTTCAAGAGAGAGAAAATAAGAGAGGTGATATTAATCATTATAGACATAAAGATGCCTGTACATAGTATTTTCAATGATCTTCCACAGTTTCTGCTTGAAATCAACAGTGACAGACCCACCAATGGCCTTTGACCAGTGGGTCGAACTGTAAATTTTATGATGGTAATTCCCATTTTATGAAGAACTGAAAATATGTCGGTAAAGCCTTGACATCAAGTAATCTGAAATGAACTGAACCCAGAAGTAGCAGATGTGAGCCTTGACCTCAGGCCTGTCTGTCACTGCGGTTATGTCTTTTCTCTTCTAACACTTGCTTTCTCAGGAAAGGGTCAATGGAGGGTTGCAAGACCTTGCCAAGGCCACCCGTTAAAACTGCTGCTTCTTGAGTTGTCCTGTATCAGTTTGGCTGGGTTTGGACTTTCTGGGTCTCTCACTGAAGACACAGTGATTAGAAAGCCCAGTGTTTGGAGATAAACATAATGGGGAATATGTTGCTTGTGGGTCTAGAGGAAGACAATGTGTTCATCTTCACGGCATGCAGGGAGTGCCCGGCTAGGTTTCCTGTCCTGTGGGGACCAGTGAGCATGGAAAGCTGGGCAAAATTACTTCTTTGCATCATGGGTTTAATGCATTCATTTGGACCACATATTTTCAGGGAGTATAATCAGCTCCCCCAGGGCATGGATCAGAGGCACAGTAGGAATGAGAGTAGAGAAAGTTTGGCAAAACATTTTTTTAAAAACTCACTATTCCTATTGTTTTCCTAAAGCAAATTACTGAAAATATTCCTCAACAAAATCTTCTTTGGGGAAATGCAAACAGTCAACTATGAAAAAAAAACATGAAGCAAGAAATAATTTAGAATAAAAATGATAGAGTCAGAGTGGATTGTAAACTCCTAGAGGGTTCTCCAAAGTTCTGCCTGAAGATGCTGCATACTGCAGTGTCTAGCATAGTATCTTGAACACAGACGATGTGTAGAATATGTGCACAGGATGAAAAGAAGATAAAGCTGTCAAGAGGTGTTAATTATACTGATGGTGGAGAGCAATTTTCAGTACAGTCCAGGAGATCTATTTCCAAGATTATTTTAGCAGATGTCAAGGTCCTGTGCTATTATGATGGACGTTAATAAATGGGTACGCTACAGATGTTGACAGGGTCTTACTCTCTTGCTAGTGACCCATCGCCTCGCAGACAAATCTCTTTTCTTCTTGTATCACTTCACAACACTCAAGTCATGGTAACCATAGAAATGCAGGTCGCTTTCACAATTTGATAGGTGTGTTCTCTCTAATAGGTGTTGTCTTCTGCCCATGTCCTCCAGCCCTGGAGGTCAGCTAAGGGAAGTCAGGTGTGGGGAGCAGAATGATACTGGGCCAGACTCAGCCAAGACATAGCTGCCTATATGCCAGGATCAACTTCTCAGATAAAGTCATTCTATGTTAGGCCTCTATGCTATGGGGCTGTTGTGAGCGAGAACTGGAAGAATAAAAAGGAGACAATACTGCGGTCTTAACCCTGCGGGACATGAACTATCTGGGTAGTTGTTCAGCTGAGTTTGATCTTTCTGGCGTGGCAACTGTTAGAATAATTTCAGGGTCAGCCCAGTCTGTAGAGAATGACTGCTCATTACAGTCGTAAGTAAAAGAAAATCCCAATAAGGTATTGATCTTTGTTACTCCCTCCTCTGGTGCTAATTAACTCTCCACTCGAGACACAGCTTCTCCATAGTGAAGAAATTTATTCCTTAAGGAGTGGCCTCATCTACTTCCGTGATGGGAGGAGGAGATAGTGGCTGAACAGGTCTAATTCTCAAAGTCTCATGTGGGAGGTGTGGTGGTAACAGTTGGCAAGAGTTAATAGCACCACCATTGTAGACTGGGCCTTCAGGTCAGGCGAAAGAGGCTGGAGCCTGTGCTGAGCCCTGAGGCAGGCACTTTTGGGTGTTCATTAACATTTAACACTTTTGCTTGGCCACAGGTTTCAGGGCCAGAAGCAATGAACCTGATAAAGAACTGGCCTTTCCTGGGTTTCAGAGAATGTACCATGGTTGATCAATATAAATAACGTTAGTCAGCCATCTTGTTTCCTTTTCTTGTAAGTGATTTAGCGACAGGCATGAAATGTATCTGTTTCTGCCCTTTTGGAAATGACCATTGCCATCTAGAATGAGAGCAGATGTGATCACCTACATGAAAATCCAATGCACTTAGGTCTATTAAAATTTTCTCTTAGAGAGAGTGGGAGTCTCCCAAGACTCCTAAGGTCCTCACAAGATCCTCATGAGATCTTCACAAGACCCTCCCCACACTGAGCTATATAAGAAGTAAATAACGGACTGGGACTTTGAATCCCTCAGTGATGTTACCTGCCTGGATGTATCCCAGTAGGATGCTTTAGTGGTACAGCTTTTCTTGGATTGCCCTTGCTGCTGACTGGCAGTACAGATAGATAATTTTAACTTTCCCAGAAGACTTCCCAATGGTGGTGTTGCTTTGTTGCCACTCACACTACCATGAGTAACCCCAGAAAGCTCGTCTCACGATGCTGACTTAGTGGAATCCTTTCTTTGGTCTATGTGTACCCTTTCTATCTGGGTCAACGGTCTTCCTAGGAAAAATCATGCATTGCCATATTAAGAAATTATACCTTTTGTACTTTTTGTAACAGATGGGCTTGATTGTCTATGTGTAGTCAACCAAACTCTTCTTGCTTAATGTCTGTACACCTACAATTTTGTTTTTTCTTACTGTGAGCTGGTAGTGTAACCCAGCTCCATGTGTGGTTTAGGGGGAAACTGATATCATTACTTCCTGATCTCCTCAGTTAACACTGTTCTCACAGTTATGATAACTGATGACCTTAGTAGTATACTTGACTTTCATTAATGATTTGATAATTATTTTGTAGTTTTCTTTTTATTGCTTCATGAGTCTAAGCCTTGTTTGTTTACCTAGCTCCTCTAGGTAAAGACAGCTTATCTCTACTATAACAATTCCTAAGCCCTATTCTCAAGTAATCCTGATTTAATAGCACTAGATTCCAAATACATGAGACTTTAAAGATTTATTTTCATTATGTGAGAAAGAGGGAGGGAGGTAAGGGGAGAAGTAGAAAGAGAAAGAGATACAGAGAGACAGTGATAGAGGCAGAGCCTGAAGGTGTCCAAATAGGCCAGAGATGTTAGATGCCCTGAATCTGGAGTTTCAGGTGATTGTGAGCTACCTAAACTGGATGCTGGGAACAGAGGTCAGGTCATCCACAAGGACATTCCATGTTCTTACCTGCTGAATTGTCCCTGCAGCTCTAGGTTTTTCTTGTGAAAGGCTGGATGATTCCTTGCATATACATGCCACATTTCTTTATCCATTGATTTGTTTATTGACACTTGATTGTTTTGTTACCTTCACAAATGGAAATAAAGCTACAACAAATGTCAGAGTGTAGATACCCTGTTTAATTTAACCTCATATGTTTTGGATATATATCCAATAGGGAAATGGTAGATCAGATGATGGCTAAAAAACTAACTCACAGGTAGGAGGCAAAGACTCAGGAGATCCACTATAGAATGTAGTATTTGTAGTTACTAACATATACTGTGCACTTGAAAAGTGATGAGCACATTTTAAATGTTCTCGTCCCAGTGAATAATATGTGAATCTATGTATTATTCTGCAACATTGACATATGTCAGAGCTAACTTTCACAGTATTAACTTTCTTCCCTTTCTTTTGCTGATTAAAATAAAATTATATAAAAAATAACTCTAATATAGTGGAAAGTGCCTAACAGACAAGATACTTTGAATTGATTGGCCCAGATTTTCATTCAACACAGAAGATGCTAGTTTTGTAGGGTAATAGATCGCATGGTATTCAGCTGGGGTTATTGTGATGGACAGGTTTTATAGAAACCTAGGGCCTTGCTGTTTGTAGTACTGAAAAAGATTGGCATGTCAATACGTGACACATGAAATTTGTTAAAGGGCATGGTTTGCTAAGTACTGTGCCCTTCCAAGAAAGCAGCTTAAAATCATACAGGAACAGTCAGGACATTAAGGTATTCTTTCTTCAGATCAGAGGAAAAATGTCCTAATTTTATGAGTGAGCTTGTTGTGTTAAAGGATGCCTTCTGTAAAGAGAAAGTGTGTTTGCTCTGAAACTCGGAAACCCTGCTTTTTCATTAGCGAGAAGAAGATCCTAAAATAATGGCTCACTGTGCTCTTTAAAGATTGCGTTACCATTAGTGATGAACTAGGGTGTGATACAGAGAAGAAAAAGGCAGAGGTCACGGAGGAGTCATGATGTGGTTAGCAAGTGTCACAAGATACAAGGTCGAGATGAGATTACCTTATTATTCATGCCTAAGGATACCTTGAGTGATATATAGAATTCGCCTAAGTAAGTTTAACACAGCTCTTTCTGTCAGCATAAAATTCCACTCTTGGCTAATAAAAATGTAATGGGACATATTTGCTTATTGGCAGGATCGTTTCTTAAGTGATACACACAGTAATGACGCGTCTAACGTGAATGCTTATGTAGATTCAGTGGAACTAGGAGCAAGAGGGTTTAATTACATGAAAAATGACTTACATAAAATTATTCACCTACATACCCTAAGACTCATACACAGAAGTACAGGAAGCCAGGAAGTGGGGTAGATTCTCAGGCCCTCGTCTCCTTATTCTGTGGCCAAAATCCTGTCTTTGAAGTTGCTTTCCCCTCCTTTCCTCTGTTTAATACTTTTATGCTTTAATAACTTCTGACTAATTTAGGGTCTGTTGAAGTCCTTAAAAGGGAAAGCAGTGATACTGGCAGGCACTGCATGTTTAGCAGGGTCTGCTCTTATCACTCAGCTGCTGCAGTAGCTGTGATTCTGGGATACATAGCTTTTTCCTCATGTTGCATGACTCAGGTCAGTCAGATGTTTGTTATCCTGAACCTCTGGATTGCCAGGCAGCTACAGGGAAAGGGATGTCCAACGTCTTCTGGCAGTTTCTTCTGGCCATGTGGAGCCTCGTTTTTATTATACTGTGTTACAGAAATTATCCTACTTTAGGTATGTCTCTCATGGAAGAGGCTATGAGCAACACTCCAACAGGTTCCTGGTAGATACTTTAAAAATTAGGGAGAACAAAATGAACTCTTTACTTACAAAGTCCTGCATGACATGCAGATTGTCAAGTTCCTTAGCAAAAGAGTGATTATAGCTCCAGGGATATTCCTTTCCACAGATTCTTGGCCAGCATTTGTGGCATCTCTATGACACATTAGGAGGAGGAGTGTGGTGCTTGCTTTGGCAGCACATGTACTAAAATAGGAGGAGGAATGTGTTTCTAAGGCAGAGTTAAAACACTGACATATGTTGTATTCATCTGACAAAGGAAATTCTTGAAATATGGTCTATGATCCAGCAGCAAATGTAGCATTGGAGATGACGAGACAGGCACTCTCAGGGCCTGGTTCAGAGCTGCTGAATCAGATACTTTGAGATGAGGTCCATTCATCTCATCAAGAACACATGCTCCGGATTATGATGCTAGATCCTCAGATTCATGGTGCCCGGTGTCCAGAGCTCAAGAGGAAACAAGGGAAATAGAATTCCTGGTCTCTTGACCAATGACCCTGTACTATCAGCCCTGGGGTAAGGGTTGGGTTTTGTCTACTTTCTTCTTATGTGCCTTTGGGCACATTATTTAGCTTTGCTAATGACTCAATTTCTTCTGATATAAAGTGAAGACAATTGGTTTGATCTTCTCTTTGTTCATTGTAACTATTATTATCGGCTTTTGTAATTTTAGATCACACCAGGTACTCTGTAGCATCCTTCAACGGAGCTAATGTGGCGGGGATGCAAGTAGGTCTTGACCATTCTTCAGGATTCTTATTAGTGTGTGTGTGTGTGTGTGTGTACATGTTTATGTGTGAGGTTTACATAGGCAAATGCTTATGTGTGTATATAAAGACCAAAAGTCATATTAGGTGTCTTCCTAAGTGACTGCTCTTCACTTTACTTTGTGAGACAAGGTCTTTCACTGAGTTTCGACCTCTCAGATTCCTCTAGGTTGCCTGCCACCAAAGCACAGGGATCCCCAGTCTTTGCATCTGCAGCCTTGTAGCACTGTGATTACAGTTGTGAACTGTTGCTTCCAGTTTTTTGCATGGGAACTTGGCATCAAGCTGATGTTCTCATCCGTGTGACAAGCCTTTTATTGACTGAGCCATCTTGCCAGTTCTGGGATTCTTTATCAGTGTTTAGGAAAGGGATCTAGTTGGTCTGTCTTCTGGTTCCTCTGGTGAGTCAGGAATGAGCCCAAGCAGGGCATGTTCTGCTTGATGAAAAAGGAATTGCAGTAGAACAGATGATAGCTCAAGACATTATTGACTTTAATATATTTCTTATAGACACCCAACAATATTAATAGTCTCTGGCTCTAAATTCTTATAAAAATAAAATATTAAGGGGCTTCTTTATGATAATTACATATATATTACCTACATATAATATTCAAGTATCCCATTACTGTTCCTAAAGACTAAACATTAAAAAAATAAATTAAATAATTAACAATGCTAGATTCTTTGTAAAAGAAATTAAACAAGGAAACAGTTTCATATATCGAATGCAGTGATAATAGAGAGCAGGCATCACATACTCCATTTTCTTTCCTTTCACCTCAGATATTCTTTTTTTTGTGAGTACCTTTTTTAAGGTACTGCCTTAGTTCTCCAGATATCATATGGCTTCCTAAGGCTCTCCTTGAAAGGGAACCATGTGCTCACAGTCAGAGTTCTTCTCAGCTCTCATGGCTACCTTTACTTCATGCGGTGTGACTACTTGCCTTAAACCCAACACTTATCAAAGACTCTGGGGTCTTTTAAGAATTTGTTGACTGAAAGAATCAGAGTTTTGAGGTATTCTCTAGTTCAGGGTTTTCTTGTTACAAGCTCCAGGTCAAGTTACATAGAGATCCTCATTTTAATTGAATGATGTGAATCCATGTATATTAATTAATAAAATGTCTAAGTGACTTTAAATTATCCCATCAATGAATAAGCAGAAAGAATTCTCTTAGTGTTTTTGTAGGTCTCAAACCAACAGAGATTTTTCCAAACCTTAAGACCAACATTTTCCAGAAGACCATCTGCTATCATTCTTAACATCCATCCCGTGAGGTGGTGGGATTGTGTGCATATAAGAACTTTCCCAAGATCACTGAGAATAGGAAAAAAGATAAAGTAGATCCATGTGTTTTCTTTTCAGGGTCAAAACCCTTTCTATAGGAAGGAAAATTTCCTAAAACTTAAACCTACTGGGTAAATGGCCCTAGTGTCTGCATAAGGATTTTTCTGGTCTTGGAAGGTGCTAAGATGTTGCTGAAATTCAAGTTTAATCAATCAACCCATCTCTATTTATTAAGAGCCTGCTGGGTTCACTTGGCTTCCTGGGAAATGAATGATAGGAAATGAATCAAACAGATCACAACGATGTGAGGAGAAACAAATGCGTGTGTCCAGCAAAGTTTGACACATGATGCATAGGTGAACATTGCAAAGTAAGAGGGAAATCCTGGATCCCTCTGACAACCACGGGAGTCTGGAAATGTCTCACATTTGACACGTGAATTTTTGACTCTTGGAACATCCACCTGTTCCAAGTCTCACCCTGCATCCTCCAGAATCTCAGGTTCTGCACCACCTTGTTTGTTAATTGGGTAAATAAAGTCTCAGATTGGTAAATATAAGCCTCCCTGATAAGTGTACTTAGTGAAAGAGATGTAAGGATTAAATCTGGGCTGTTGTTCATCTCTCTCTCTCTTTCTATGACTATTTTTTAAAACAATCTCTAAAAGAGACTTCTTAACATTTATTCTACCCCTACAGTTTGGCTGTAGTTACCTAAATGTCAAGAAACAGGGGGTCTAAATATCTAAGATTTCATTTAAGGAATTTGAGGGGTTTCGGAGGCAAAGGTCAGCGTCCCCTGAAAGGAATCGCCTTCCTCCACTGAAACTGTCTTGCTAAGAATTGTTCAATTATGTACTAAGGATTCAAACGCATAGCACATTCAAAAGAGCAGAGTAACATTTCGTGCATCTCTTTCCAGATTGTTCCCTTGCTGCCAAATGCTTCTCCCAGCACTAAACTGTTCCCTTATATGAGTAAGGCTCAGCCATAGATGGTACAGGAGTGAGCTGGAGTTAGGACAGCCTGACGAGACAGGATTTCCAGGTTCCAAAGTCATCACAGAGCTTGCCTGATGGCATTAACTTCAATGTGGGAAGTCACTAGCAAAGTCAGTTGAAATGGCAATTAAAAACATGTTAGAAAGATCAGGTAGCTGCCACAGTGGCCATTCCCAGGGGTGGTGCCAGGAATCTGGTAAGTAGTATCCATGCCAATATTTGTGTACAGTTGTTGCTTTTGTGAGTTGGCTAGCACAGCTTTCATAGGAAGCGTTTCATTGCTTTTGAACCTCAAACATCAGCGCAGTATAGTCCTAAAGAGACAGAGGAAGAAAGTTAGAAGGAAAAACATCTGCTGAAGGACAGAGTACCAGGGAGACATTTGAAATGCTTGCTTTAGTTTTAATTATAGATAGATTTCTTTTAGCGATTTCCTTTGAAACAGTCCCTTTAAATGCCTACTATGTTATCAAAGGCTAGCTGAAGTATAACGTGGCGCTTGTTGTTTATGGCAGATCCTTTTAACAAGACAACATTTATGCTGACATTCATTCACAAGGATGGCCTCAGTTGAAAACACCATATATATTTGAACTTTTTTTGAGGTCCAGATTGGTAAATTTAAGTCCTGTAATACCTAGCATGAAATCTAGGCACAACAGAGTAATCTCTGTTTGTATATCTTGAAGATTCATCAGAATCTAACTTTCAATATTCTTAGTTTTCTGTCATGTTTAGCTTGGTACTACCTTTATTGATTATGATTCACTGATATCTTTTAATCACTGATATCCTTTAGTTTAAAAGATAATTCAATTAAAGTAATTATTCAGCCAAAGTGCCCCATATCTGCAATATTATATTTAAGTAGACATAGCATACTTAGATCTATCTTACAAATAAAAATACTGCAGGGTTAGTTAAGTTTAGAATATTTTTTCATTTCCTTGCTTTTGCTTTTCTTTATTGATTCATTTACTCACTCATTTATTTATTTCCTTTTTAGTGATTGGAATCAAACCAAAGATCAGAGAATTCTGGGCACTTTGCCACCTCATCATAAAAACCAGTTTCATCCTGTACCTCTGGTGGAAGCCTCTTATGTCACTAGAGGACAGGTCAGCATCCTGAACCCTACATTGGTGCCTAGTGCAATTGTCATCAGAGAAGCTTAATTCAGCAACTGATGGAAACAGATGCAGAGACCCACAGAAAACGTTAGGCTGAGCTTGGGGAATCCTGCTGAAGAGAGGAAGGAAGGGTGGTAGGAGCCAGAGGGGGTCACAGGGCACCACAAGCAAACCCGCAAAATCAACTAACCTTGGCTCATAGGAGCTCACAGAGAGTGAACTGTCAGTCAGGTAGCCTGCATGGGACTGACATAGGCACTCTACCTATATATGATAGCTGTGTAGGTTAGTTTCTTGTGGGACTCCTAACAGTGGGAACAGGGCTGTCTTTGACTCTTTTTCTGTCTCTTGGAACCCTATTTCTCATATTGGTTTGCCTTGCTCAACTTTAATACAAGGGGAGGTGCTTAATATTACTGCAACTTGATATGCCATGCTTTGCTGATATCTATGGGAGGCCTGCCCTTTCTGAAATAGAAATGGAGGAGGAGAGGATTGGGGGGAAGGGCAGAGGAGAGGTGGGGGAAGGGCAGAGAGGTGGGGGAAGGGCAGAGGAGAGGTGGGGGAAGGGCAGAGAGGTAGGGGAAGGGCAGAGGAGAGGTGGGGGGAAGGGCAGAGGAGAGGTGAGGGAAGGGCAGAGGAGAGGTGAGGGAAGGGCAGAGGAGAGGTGAGGGAAGGGCAGAGGAGAGGCGGGGGAAGGACTGAGAAGAGGGAGGGAAAACTGTGATCAGGATGTAAAAAAACAGGTTTAAAATATTTAATTTAAAAAAACATATAAGACAAAAAAATTTAAATTGTAGAATAAACTGACACCATTAAGACTTAAAAAAAGAGCTAGCTTTATCTATGGGGTCACTCTAATAATTCAGAACTCTATAGATTATTGCCCTTCTAGATATACGTATATTGTTACTTCCTATTTTATTGTGCCCTGCTTTTATTAGCTTATGTATCATCAAAGTTCCCCACCTGCATCCTAAATTTATTTTTGTATAATATATTACCATTAGGTAGGACCTTAGATTTTCTGTTTCAATTATCTTAAGGGTAGATTCAGAGAAAGGAGCAAGTATGTTATTGCTAAAAGTAATGAAAGTTTAAATCCAGAAAGAACCCTCATATTTGCAAACCCAGAAAACCCTTTTGTGATCTCAGATTGGAACTTGTGGCAGGAGAAGCCAGCCCACCCACTGAGTGACAGGTATGTGGTAGCCGCTCAGTCTCTCAGGACTTTGTGTTTCATATCTCTCCAGAGCACTGATGGATGTTTGGGAAAATGCTGGTGTCAATGAATGTACAAACACTAGAGACTGCGATTGAGATTGTCCTACAAATGTGGAATTAAGGATCAGAAATAACTGGGAAATCAAGAAAGTGGTCTTCTTTTAAAGTCAAAGGCATGGTCTAAGGGACATGTTTAGGTCCTCATCTAGCACAGGTGTTGGGTCCACCTGGAAAATCTCTGTAAGCCTCATGCTTCTCACCTGTACACAGTGAAGCACACACTGGCAAGTCTACTACACGGCTGGCAGAGAAATAAAGCCAGCAGGAGTCTTTAGGCAACGAATACAGTTTAGATGATTTGCAGCGTTAGTTACTTCAATATTGCCTCAACCTCCTTACAAGCACCAGGCAGGCCCAGCTTTCTGTTTCATAGTGCCATCCCCATGGCCCTGTACTGTAACCGTGTTTTGACAGTGTTCTATCTTCTTTTATCAGATACAGCAACTTAATCTCCCGCTGAATGTGCTCAGTGCCTTTATTTATTCTCCATTTTTATCTTAGTGTTTCTGCATTTTTTCTTTTGAAGTATAAATGAGAAGAATTAAAAGGAACCCTGTTACCATTCATAGAAATAGTGAAAAATAGTTCTATTTAGCATTTTCACTTTTATCTGCTGTTATTTTAATTCCTTATTTTGTATCCACCAACTACTCAAATATGGTCTGCTTCCCTAGGGGTGAGCTTTCTCAGTATCCACTCCTACTCACATTGGCACCAAATTCTTTCTTTAACTCAGTATTTTTTTTCCTGAAATCTAGATATTATTTACACAACTACTAGAATCATTTACCTGTGCCTCCAAAATGAATTTCTTATTCCTCCAAACCTTCTTATCATTTCTTCTTGACAATAAAGTTAACAAAACTAAGCACAAGTTTTTTCCTTCTTTTTCTTTTGCAATCCCTTATTGATTGTAAAATATATATAAATAGTGCAGAGGGTCAGTCTTGAGACCATATGTACATAACATAAAAACAGACCCAGCAGGTTGTATTTATATATTTGCACATATACATACAAATATATATGGATGTAGCAATGATAAAAAAATAGGCATTGGCTTGAGAGTGTGAGAGGAGACATTGGAGGCTTTCAAGAGAGGGTAACTGGCAGGGTCTAGAAGGAGGAGAGGGACTGTGTAAAATTGATGTAATTCTACTTCAATTAAAAGCATATTTTTAAAAATCCCCCTCAACTACTTCAATTCATCTCTTCAATGCCTAGGATGCATCTTAGCTAGTCTTCTGAAGTCTCCTCAGAAATCCAGTCTAAAAGGATTTTTACTCCGAAGGATGTCATCTACTGCCTATGTCTGAACTCCTTTCACCACACTCTTGGTTTCTGTTGGAGTAACTCAGAATTCCTCTCGGTCTTGTTGTGTAGGTGATAAAGTCTCAATATTATCCACAAAGTCTGGTTTGTTGGTGGACATTTGGCTAGGAGGATCTTCTGAGTACATCATCCCAAACTTAATGTTCCCATAGTCTTACTGCCTGATAGATGCTTGGTGCTACTGGTGACAGCTTTGTGTATAGGTTAGGAGGTCTCAGGTAACTCAAATTGAAGCTCTTTTGTGTTTGACTTTGCAATAATGTTAAGTTGTTTCTGAACAAAGAATCTTTAGGAGTGTTGCTGATCTGTCTTAGTAATCTAAGAGGAGGATTTTCGCTTTCACCCTTGTGCTAACTGCAGAATCAGCCCCACTCTTCCATGGTAAGCAGTTTCAAATTCTTCCCACGTTACACTTCTAATGACAAAGGCAGCACTCGCAGCTCACCTAACATGAGCAATTCAGCTAATAAATATATTGGAATAGGGATGATACGCATCATATTTTTGGCCTCTCTGAAATTCCATCCAGGCAAACTAGATCAAAAAGATATTTTGATCACCTGAAAGCTGCTTTAGTAACCGGCCACTTTAGCTTTCAAAGTCAAGTTCATTGAGATAAAAGTCATATTTAGTAGAATCTATTTTTCTGGATATATAGTTCCACAGATTTCGAGCCATGCCTACATTTGTGGAGTTAACTAACATAGTCAAGATACTGAACATTTCTATCACTTAGAAAAGCTCCCTTGCGAGCCCAGGTAGTTTGGATGCTCACCTTAATAGACCTGGATGGAGGTGGGTGGTCCTTGGACCTCCCACAGGGCAGAGAAACCTGCTTGCTCTTTGGGCTGAGGAGGAAGGAAGACTTGATTGGGGGAGGGGGAGGGAACGGGAGGTGGTGGCGGGGAAGAGGCAGAAATCTTTAATAATTAAATTAATTAATTAATAAAAAAATCAGCAAGGAAAAAAAAAAAAAGAAAAGCTCCCTTGCGTATCTTCCAGTAGTCCCTTTGCAGCCAACCCCTCTTTATACCCCAGGACTCTGGCAACCCCTCATCTTTCCATCTGCTCTTAGAGTATGGCTTTGTCTCTGACATTGTATACCTGAAATAATTCAATGTGCAATATTTTGATCTGAGCTGTTACCATAATGCATTTGAGAAATATTTCCATATCCACGTGTATTCAGGTTTTATTCTAGTTTATTACTGAGTTTTTATGTGAATCTTATATGGTGGTGGTGGTGGTGATGTTGTGTGTGTGTGTTGCCACAGTGTGGTTATTGTTTCCCTAGATGATGGACAATTGGTAAGCTAGATTTCCCATGAACCCTGCATTCTGACGCTCATGCTGATTTGTTTCCTGCCTGCCATATGAGTAGATCCTAAGATTTGTCTCCAACCAACAGAACACAAAAAGGGTGAACTTAATTGTTTTGCTATGAGATTTTTTGTTGAAAGTGCTATAGCAATGTGAAATTATAGTTGTTGGCTTGGATCTTTCTATCCTTCGGGGAAAATACCTAGGAGTGGGATTACTGAGCCATATGGTCAATGTATATTTAACTTTTTAAAATACATGTTCAAGCTGCACCAATTACATCCCTCAGGAACATATGTGAGTTCTAGCTACCTCACAGCACCATATATTATTATCATGCTTGAGCTGGATTCTAAGAATTCGAGGTTCTAGGAATTATTTTCCTTTTCCTTTTGGCCTAGTGCTTGTCTTGTGCTTAGAAGTTGCTCTTCAGAAATTTAAAATCAATTTGGTAATTGATTTTCAGCACTTTCCTTTTGCACCCACCTGGAGGGGCTTTTGTTTCTTATCTCGAAGGGACAGGGTTTAACAAACAGTGTTTCTACCTTATTTTTACTTCCTATACAGACACAATGACTCCTCTACAGGAATGGGTCTCAAACATGGTTGTGCATTAAAATTACCTGGAGAGGCATGATGCTTTATATGTACCCTACCTCTCTGTCTGTCGCCTGTACCAATTAAATTTAGCTCTCTTGAAAGAGGGCCAAGAATCATGCTCTTAGTTTTACACCACCTGGTAGGCAGCAAGATTACTCCAGTCAAGCTAGAGTAATTGTTCAAGGTGTGGTCAGGCTCCCCAGATGACTTTTTTTAGGCAGCTAAGTAGTCCATCCACAGCCCTAGCGCTGGTTCCATTATTTACTACACAAAGGGAATCCTTAGGAACTGGAAACCCAGGGGTGTAAGAGTCTCACCTTGACTGCAATGGAAGCAGGTGGGGAAATCTGCAATTCAGATAATATGGTCTCATCTTGCAGGCTGTGAACTTGGTACTAATTACATTTGTCTGATGCATAAACATCAGTTGTACATCTGCCCCTAGGTTTTATTCCTTCTACAAACTGCAGCGTAACCAACCCAAGTCATGGTTCTCAGGGTCCCACAGGCAAGGAGTACCGAGGGGGTCAGAGATGCCAAAGGATGGCAGGGAGGATGTAGCTGTCAGCAGCATTCCACACCCTCCTGCATTGCATTGTCCTTGGCCCCAATTTTGGCGTTTGAAATTTGCCTCTGTGTAACATTGCTCCTGTTTTGATTTCAGGAGTTACTGTGTTTTTCTGCTTAACTTGCAGCAACTAATGGTTTTGTGCTACTGGTGGAAAATGAATGCCAATACACTGTTATAAAGCAGAGTGTGGACTAAAATATTTAGGTTGGTAATCAAAATCTCTTGCCCCATTTATGTGGTTTAATGGGTGGCTGATTCTAGGGACTGTACAGTGGTTACAGATGACAAAAGGGAATGAGAAATTATGACCCCTTTATTGAGGCATGTCAGAGCTGCAAAGCAGGTGGAATATCACAGCAAAATGAGCTCATGATCCTTTTGTTATCAGAATAAAGACTGGACACACTTTGTAACTTACCTCTTGAGTACCTTAGAGTCAGCTATTTATCTCTAAATTTGTTTTTGTTTTGTTTTGTTTTTTTGCTCAGCTACTATGAGTTTACCTTTTGTTTCTCTGTTGTTGTTTTGTTTCCTTGCTTTAATCCTGTATCTCAGACACTTCATTTTGAAACACTCTACAGTTCCATGAACACTGATGTCTGACAAACACAAGGCAGCCTCCATCCATAATTCCTGAACAACCCAACATTTCTGTTTCAGATAACTGAGAGTATACATGTCTGCAGCTTTGTGTCTGGTACTGGCTCTTTGGAATGACGAGCCTCTTGAAGTTAGAGATTCTCCTGTTCAGCCTCAGTGCCTTCACTGAATAAATGTTTTCTTTATAGCCTTGTTCTGTGCTGATGGATTGGGAGTTCTGGCCTCTGTATCTCTTTATCCAGTCCTGAGCCACTGTGGCAAAGGAGGAGGTGTAGAAAGTCAAGGGACAAGCTCTCTCATTTCGTTGGCTAAACCATGTCATAAGATTGTGCCCAACCCTAGATGGGCTTATATGTATAATTCCATCTGATCAAGACTCAGAAAGAGGAAAGGAGATACTTTTGGAATGCAGGAAATTCTGTATTAATATTTAATAGCTTACCCATAAGGCACCGAGAATTACACTTAAAATGGCTAAAGAGAGAATGCACAGGATTCTGAAAGCAGCACTCTTCGTTTAAGAGAGACCATCAAGCGTCCTCAAAGAAGACCTGTGTTAAGGGGAGAGTGTGTGCTTATCCGGGAATAGAGAGCCAAAGACCTGGCACCCTCATTACAGACTCTCTGCATAATTGACATTATTAAATTAGAGTCAAAGGATAACAATGCTGGACTTAATGCAGAAGACAAATTCAAAGTCTTTACCCAAGAGGTGTAATTAAGTCCCAGAGAGGTGACAGGATTTTCCTCAGTGGCACACAGCAAGCAGCAGATAGAACTAAAACCACACTCAGTTCTGACTCAAGGTCTAGACTAGCTGGAGGACTATACTTGGCTTTTTGTCTATTGATTTTAAGGAAAGTTTAAGGACAGCTGATTGTCTCATTTTTCCTTATAGCATCTGTAGCCTCGGAATATACGAACTTTGAACAGATTTCCTTCTGTGTTCTTTCCAACTCTGTTCTTTCACCGAGCACACAGTCCAATTTCTAAGAGGATTTATATTTCTTGGCTTATGGCTTCTAAATGTTAATTTGGATATGGGATTATTTTTGTTTACTGGATGAGTTGGATTTAATCCACAGTTTAGTAATATCTTATAAGCATACAGATTCAGAAGTATATAATCTGGGAGCCTGTGGGAAATCCGTCCCTTTCCAGGGGAAATGAATTCACCCCAATCAGAATATAAGATTAGTCAGGCTTGACCTACCAAATTGAATCAGACAGTTATACAGCGTCAGATGTTCCCAGCATTGGCCTTTTTAATGAGAAATGGATCTATTAGATCTGTTTTACTCTGCTGTAAAATATTTTATGGATTCAAACAAAGCTTTCTGTCATTTAGATGGCTATTCGGATCTGAGGACCGCATCGACAGAGACTAAGCAAACTCAGCTTCGGATGGCCTGGCCAGGTGGAACGTGTTTAATTTGCTAACTTGCTGACCCCCTTTCTTCTCTAAGCCAAAAGCCTCAAAAGACCAGACGTCAGTGAATACATTTTATAAAAGAGAAGAGTGAGACCAAAGCAACCCAGCAGAAGTCCTTTGGAGCAGCGGTGTGAAGTATGCAATCTCTCCTGCTGGGGGCGGACAAAGCATCCGCAGCTCTTTGCTTTCAAGTCACATCCACAACTCCTGTCCTTAAATGCAGCTTCGGGGGCCTGACAACTGGAGTTGACTAGTTAAGTGGATCTTAAGTTCCATCTTTAAAATCATCCAGCTGTTCTCCTTTCTCAAAAATAAAACCAGCCCAGCTGGTGGGTGGGAGTTTCCTGCTGTGACCCAGGAAGTTAAGGCCTGGAGACAGGTGTGGGTGGGGAGACTGGAAGAGGGGGCAGGGAGGGGAGGCAGGTGCTGCACTTGCCAGAGGCAACTTTCTCTTGGGCACTGAAGCTCTGGGAATGGTGCTGCCCACGTCTGAGCTTATTCAGAAAGAAGCCTATGTCTTGCTGTGCTCTGCAGACATGTCGGGGGAAGGGGTCAAGGCACAATGGGACCATTGCCTCTTAGAGCTGGCAGGGGTATTTGAAACTGAGGTGAATTACCTTAGATATGCTTAATACAGGGCCCGCAGTTATGTTCCATGGACACATAACTAAACAAAAACCTGTTAGTCTGCTTCAAGTGAGTGCTCCTTGTCTGATAACTCCTGATGTAAGTGGATACAGAGAGAATTATTAAAATTTTGATAGTATTACTGGGAGAAAGTGTGCTAATATAAATGATAGAATTACAAGTGATGTTTGCAATATCAAAATCCTATTCTTGTTACACTATTGAATGTAGCACGATTAGAAAAGACGCGGAGACAGATATTGGGGTTCAACCTGAAGACCAGAAAAGCAAAACAGCTAGCCACTGGCTTTTACCTCTCTCTACCTCTGTCCAAAAATTGCTATCCTGCCATCAGGAATCCTCAGAATGAGACTGAGTCTGAAATCTGTCTCCTTTCGTTTTATAAACCTCTCTATTCCTGGGATTAAATGCCATTACTGCTCGGTTTCTTTGGCAAATAGTGTGGCTATTGGGATTAAACCTGTGTGCCACCACTGCCTGGTCTGTAAGGCTGATCAGTGCAGCTGTTTTGCTCTCTGACCTTCAGGCAAACTTTATTTATTAAAATACAAATGAAATGCTGTAGTAGTGAGGAGCGACGGGCTGCTTCCCGCCACCCGGCTAGCTTTACCCGAAATAATTACACACAAATTGTATTCTTTTAAATATGGCTTGGCCCATTAGCTCTAGCCTCTTACTGGCTAATTCTCATATCTGGATTAACCCATTTTTAATAATCTGTGTAGCACAATGAGCTGGTTTACCAGGAAAGATCTTAACCTGCGTCTGTCTGGAGTGGGAGAATCATGGTGACTGCTTGACTCGGCTTCTTTCTCCCAGCATTCTGTTCTGTCTACTCCGCCTACCTAATTTTCTGTCCTATTAAAGGGCCAAGGCAGTCTCTTTATTAACCAATCACCTTCCTCCATCAAAATGCCACTACAATTGAGTATGCAGAATGTAGCTGAGTGTTAAGAAGTACTAGGCACAGTATACATAAACACCATCTCTTGTACCTTGTCCTGGAGTTCAGTAGTACTGAAGAAGCCCACACATGGTCAAGTACATTAATCACATGAGAATCAATGTGTTAACACACTGAAGATGCTATGATTTGGGGACAGGAACATCTTATAGAAAATAGATTTTAAATATGCATCATATTGCATGCATAGACTTAAGTTTTAAACCTTAACCTCACCTCCAGAAGGATATCTCCTCTTCTTTAATAAACTAGTTAACTACTACTCATAGTTCACTGTGTTAATGGTGAAAATAAAACCACAGCAAGTATCCTGGGGTCTTGACAATACAGGTTCCTTTTCTGAAGCTTAGTTCAGTGCTTTTAACTGACAAGGTAGGATTGGCAGGGTTGGAAGTATAGTCACTAGAAAATCTTGGTGACAGGGAGAGAAGTATATCATTAATCATTAGGAAGAGAGAAGAGAGAGAGAGAGAGAGAGAGAGAGAGAGAGAGAGAGAGAGAGAGAGAGAGATACTATGAGACTATTCTTCTTCTCCTTGGAAGGATGACTCCATAGGTTGTTTCCTCAGCCTCAGTTTTGGGCTGTGCAGAAGTGAAACAGAATTGACCCTCACTTCTGCATGGTGGGCTTCAGACACTTTAGAAGGCAGGTATAGTTTCATAACTAACCTTGAACTCTTAAGACTGTAGGAATGTCAAGGTTATTCAGTTTTGAGGTAAGCTTTAGAACAGGAAGAGGAGATCTAAGCTAGGTAAGCCATGAAAGAAGACTAACAGTAAGGAAATGGACCATCCATTTAGAAGAATGTCTACACTTATATTCTCATTCTCCTAGCAGCAGCCGCTTCTCCATACTGCCTAACCGTGATCCCCAAATCCATTCAGCTTCAGTTTTAAAGACCCTGCTCCATACCAGTCCAAAGAGATGTGATTTCCTGATGGTTTCCGTCTTCCCATTGATTCCTGGAATACAGATTGATGTGAATGCCCTGAATTTCATGGTGTCAGATACACTGAAAGGCCATGGGTTTCTTACCCAGCATTCCCTTCAGTGAACTTGGAGGAACTTAGTAGATTGACGCATATTACAGTTTCCAGGAAAGCACATACATACATCTCCTTCATATTGGAGGGAGATGGTTGTTGGTATATGCATAGGCTGCACATGGTTAATTTTGTAGCTAAGAATGTCCATGCTGCTAGGCCAGACTGTCTCCTAGTTGACTGAGTCCTAAAGATGAAGAGTTTTGCTGGCAACAGACATCCCATCTGGCCTCTAGAGCAATTTCAGGGACATTGTGTATAAGTTATGTTTAATACGATGTGACAAGAATGGATTTCTGCAAGCCAGAACCTTGGCTGCTGTCAGAAGCCATTTCTTCAAGGCTATTGTTCTCACTATGCACCCCAACTGCTCCTTTGAGAGGAAGTAGCAGGAACCTGGACAATTGCTCTGGGAAATCCCAAGTGTGGGAACCTGAGGAGTATATTAAAGACTTGTGAGCCAGCAACGGTAGCACCTTCCTACAAGCAAGGCAGCTTTCTGAGTACAGTGATAGATGCTGGCTAGAGCTGACTTCATGAGGATCCACACCATGTAATGTGTGGTGACCAGGAGTAGCAGAGTGTATCAAGGACCTGTGAGGCAACTGCTCGCCATCACTCTAGAGTGAGCAGCAGCTTAAAATGTTGATCAGGTGGAGGTGGATGACTCTGCTCAGGACGTCTTCCCTGTCCTAGTTGACAATGGCATGTTTTCAGAAGAATTCTACTTTAAGATAAAGGAATATGTACATAATAAACTAAATGTTTCATTTCAAATCAAATAATCTCACAGGGCAAGCTATTAGTCAGCAGGTCACTGAATAGTCTCTTTTAATAAAATACTCTGCTGTTGACTGAGTCTTTACTATGTTGCAGTCACTGTCCTAAGAGATTAATATACAATATCTGATTTAGCCTTCATGACAACTCTTCCAAAGAGAATAAGTCTGGTTTTATCAATGAAGAATATAGGTACTATCTGCCCAGAGCTCCGCAGTGAGGAAATAGTAGTCTGAAATTTTTGAGGCATTCAGTCTTCAGAGGTTGTGCTGAATAAAGGTTTCTGAGTTTCTCCCCAGACTTGTGCGGTCGCATTGCAATATCTCTCATATCCTACTGTATTTATTGTCTAAAGCTGCCTTGAAAACTCATTATGGACTTAGTAAATTCAAACTACAAAAGGAAAACAGAAGCTCCAAATCTGGGTGTTGGTGTGACCATAGCCACTCTGAAGGGTTCTGGGAAGGATCTTCCCTTGCTCTTCTATCTTCTGGTGACTTTGTATGTTGCTCAATTTACAACTCTAATCTTTGCCTCAGTCCTTACTTGACTTTTTCCCCACCCCTCTTCTGTTCAAAGAAGAATATCCGCATTGGGTATGGGCTGTGTTAGTTCCTTTCCTGTTGCTTTAATAAAATACCATGATCAAGTCAACTTATATAACATGTCTGTTTGGCTTATGGCTCCAGAGGAAAGAGTCCATCATGGCCGGGAAACATGGAATCAAGTGGCAGGCATGGCAGCAGGAACAGGAAGCTGAGAAATCATATATTTTACTACAAACACATAATAGATTGGACTGGAAGTGGGAAGAACTATAAAACCTCAAAGCCCAGTTCAGTGACATACGTTCTCCAGCAAGGTTGTACTTTCTACACTTCTGCCAGCAGTACCACCAACAGGGAAACAAGTGTTCAATACACGAGCCTTTGGGGAGCATTCTCATTCAAACCACCACTTGGATCCACCAAAATCTTGAATGATTTTACCTTGAGACCCTTTATTGATTACATTTGCAAATTTCTAAATCTGGCTACCTTCTAAGGTTCCGTGTGAACATGAGTTTGTGGGAATATCGTCAGCTGACATGCTCGTCACTCAAGATTTATTCTTTTAAGTTCAGAATTGCTTTGTAAAAATTCATCTTTTAACAGTCAGATGTTTGGTTGGAAGGCATTCTGTGAATGGGTGTCAGGGGTTTTCTTCGTGAGGCCTTGATAACTCAAGCATCTTGAAACAATGTGGAAATGAAGATGAAACAAAGAATGGGGAGGCAGGAAAGAAGATATTGAGTGCAATGTTTTATCTCTTCTTTTGATGTTATTTTTGAACTAGGAATTGAACCAAAGGGCACATACACGGTAGTTAAGTGTTGATCACAAATTTCTGTTAGTCCTTAGTCTGGATAAATAGTTTATTCCTCTCAAGAAGATTTAGCAGAAGGGGAGAGAAGACTGTTAAACACCAGTACAAAACTCCACCTTCTAGTTTGCTAACACGAACTCCAATTGTACAGGGGACCTGCATAATGTTTTTGAAATTGTATTCAGAAGTACAGATTGTAACTCTCAGTTGCAACAATAAAAACAATTTCTGATTGCACAGAAAGCAAACTGCCACCAGCATAGCATTTCACAATTGTCAAGTCCCACACCCCTTCATTTTCTGGAACGTGCAAACTGTCTCTCAGATACTTTTAAACCCCAAAATGTCAATTATGATGAATCCATCTGGCTCTCTTCATGAATATTTTTTTGTAGAGTATTTCAGGAAAAGAGCTGCTGAGTGACTGAAGAAGAATAATACTGAGCATGAGACTAAAACCATTTCCTGCTGCGATCTTAGTGACCGCTGGCCAGCCTTTCATGTCTCACTGCCTCAATCTCTCCATGAGCCAATTTACCTCCCAGGGATTTCGTGAGTATTACAGACACACATCTAGGTGAAAACAGGCAATCATGACGCCATGCAGATGGATTAAACTCCACATGTAATTGTGTGCCTCTGAGTATAATGTGTAGCAGTGGGAGGTTTTCATTCTAAATAGGTGACGATTCATAAATATCAAAAAAGGCAGATGAAAATTATCTCTGTTTCCTTACAAAATAATTGAAATGTGCTTATCTTCACTTTAGATTTAAAAAAAAAAAAGGTCCCCAAGCAAGCACCTAAGCTGGAAAAAAGAATTACATAAAGATTCAAGTAGCATGAAAATCCCAATCTTAACTTGAAGATGATGTGTTCATGGACAATGATTGAAGATGTCATACACCTGCATGACATAAAAGAATGGTTTGAAATGTACATTCATCCAGTGTGAATTATGATGTTTCAATTTTCACAGTGGATACAGGCTCCAATCACTGTCTACTACCTTCACTATGCCTGGACTGCAGAAAGCCACTAATTCCTCACATATTTCCTATAGGTTATGAATACAATTTAAAATTTTCATTTGAGATCAAGCTTTTTAAGCATTCATGAGAGATGTGAGATATTTCAATACAATAAAATTTGCATCAAGATCACATTATTTGATATGTCTATTCCCTAACACTTGTGTTGTGAACATTCAAAATGCTCTCTCCTGACATGTTTGTGGTATGTGATTAATTGTGCCTGATCACAGTTGTCCTGTTACTCTATTGAGCAATCAAAGTAATTTCTCCTAGCCAACTGCAACTTTGACCCCATGAGCCACCATCTTGCTTTAATCTGTTCCTTGCACACCCTTCTCAGGCAGTAAATAGTAAACACTATTCTAAAACCCATACTTCTGTAAAATCAACTTTTTAGTTTCCAGAAGCTATGGTGTTTGTCTTTCTGTGTTGCTACTAATGGCAGCAGGTTTTTTTCTTTTTGTGGCTGAATAATATTCCACTTCATATATGTCACACTTTTGGATGTGATTGACTCTACATTTTTCTTATACATTTTTGAAACCCCAACACTTCTTGCTTTTCCTACCCTTGACCATTCACTAACTTCTAATCTTCACACAAATCCGAGATAACCCTGTAAATTGTTAGGTCAAGGACTTCTACACTCAGAGACTTTAAGGGTTTGCATATAACCCAGAAGAACGGCCCAAAATCAATTGACCAATCTGCCCTACATGGTATGATATGATCTCTTCACCTCATTTTCATTAATTGAAAATGCCTTTATCTAAGGGCCTGCTCTTCTCCTACCTCTCTGTCTGTAGACAACTCGGGCTCCCCAGTTTCCTGCCTCGTCCCCTTTTACTAAAACAGGACGTCATTTCCCATTATCTTCATTGTCTTCATCTGAATCATTTTTCTTCTTCAGCACTTAGAACATAACACACATGTGTTACTTTCATTTCCTTTCTTTTGTCACAAGAATGTTAACTATATGCGACAGAGTCTTGGGTTATTGTCTTGATCTTTTTATTTCCAGTGGCCAGAATTATAGGTATCATACAGGAGATGACACATAACTACTAGTAACCAAAAAAACATTTTCTCTGGGTTGCTAATATGAACTGATCACGATGTCCATGTTTTGCTTACTTGGAGTTCTATGGGTTTGTATGTTGTCCTAGACGTGTAAGCGTTGCACAGCTAGAAAAGTATTTAACCCACATGTGGAGTGTGTTACTATCTTCGGCCTCTGGTCTGAGGTGATTCTACATTGGAACACCACTTAGAGTTCCAGAGTGACACGACATTGCTCTGAACACCACAGAGTGTACTTTGCTGTGGGCGCTAATATTAGAATTTGAAGAATTGAAGGACCCTTGAAGTTAAAAAATTTACTTGATACTAACTAAACCTTGCTTCTCCACACTCCTGATATTCACCCTTTTCTGCCCATGTGGTCTGAGTGGTCATGAAATCACTTGGTTTGTCTCTGTGGTCTACCATTCCAAAGCTTAATTGTAAAAACATTCTTTTTTTTTATATTTATTTATTATGTATACAATATTCTGTCTGCAGGCCAGAAGAGGTCACCAGACCTCATTATAGATGGTTGTGAGCCACCATGTGGTTGCTGGGATTTGAACTCGGGACCTTTGGAAGAACAGGCAATGCTCTTAACCACTGAGCCATCTCTCCAGCCCCATTCTTTTTTTAATACATCTTTTTGTTGATTTTATTGAGCTATACATTTTTCTCTGCTCCCCTCCTTTCCTCTCCCTTCCCCTTCAACCCTCTCCCATGGTTTCCATGTCCCAATTTACTCAGGAGATCTTAAAAAAAAAAAAACAAGATTATTTAAAAGTATGTTGTACTTTATACTAACCTCAGAACACACATCATGGACAGAGAAAAGTGATTTCCCAAGATACCCTCTGACCTCCACAAGCACCCCTACCACCTCACACACAAATAAATCTAAAAAACAAAAGTAGTTTGCAAATAGCATTTATAGTGAACACTGAATCTCATTTATTTTCACATGCTTAGAAAAACATTTGGAACACTTTATAAAAAGTCCTTGGAAGAGTGGAAAGCCAGTAGAACTGGAGAAGAATGGTTGTATGCTTTTTGTAAGTCTTAACTTTTCCTTTCCAACCCTGTGTGTGTATACTAGTTTATAAGAACAGGATTTGGAAAACAAAATAAAATAAGATAAAAGAAAAATGAAATAAAATGTAGCATGTTTAGTGATAATGTTGTTCCACTTGGGGGTGTCACTAACACCTGCCTGCTGAGGGAACCTGTCTCAGCTTCACTAAGATGGCACAGATCTGGATACTTTTCTGGAAAACTGGGTTTCTCCTCTTTACCTACCAAAGTTCTTGGGTTGCAACCAGAGACCTTTAATTCACTGAAGAGTCGTCCTGGCCACTGTCTTTCATTAAGTAAAAGCATTCTTAATAGTGATGGTGAGATAATACTTGTTTTCTTGTGGTACCTGATGCTGCTTTTCATCCCTGATATTGAAATCCATTCTATTCTTCAGGGATACCTGTCTCATCAGTTTTCTTTTTCATTGATTTGACTGTGCTTAGGACACGCCTCCTTCCACCCAAAACAGGAAGAAGTTGAGAACCACTGCTGTCTGAAAACTCTAGACCACTTTGACAAGAATGGCAGTGATCATTCAAGCTACAGTTTAGGGGAGGAACATGTTCCAGCTGCCTCTCACTAGGGTTCCCTTTAACTTGTCATTTCTTTTTGCTACTGCATTGTATCTGTGACAGGAACATGCTGCTTGTCAAACACTTTTTTTCTGAGCTCTCTTTTATCTCTCCTCAAGTAATTCCAGCCATAAGTACTTCCTTGACTCAGTGTCCTTCCAGCCCTCCATTACTATCTGCAGGAGAGATGGTCATTGTTCATTTTCTGCTAAGGTAGCCAATGATACTGCTAAAAATCTCTTGGTTGTGCATCTAGCTAGTTGTGCACAAAGCGTGCCTTTATTCATGGTTACTCGTTTAAGCATATGAAAGATGGAATTTTTGAATTTAAGATAGAATGAATCCTAGCTCTAAAAATTGTAATTAAAATATACTTTATTTCAAAACTGCATAGGACATGATTGGAAAAGATATTTATTGAGTACTAAACAGGCACTGCATGTGATTCTAGGCACCAGAGTAATAGGGAATAATCCAGTATTCTGTAAAACCAATGACTTATGGAATAAACCTAGGAATATGAATCAAATATTTATAAAATGAGAAAATCATTAAGTTTTAGGAGTCAGTTTAAGTTTTAGTTTCAGTTACTGAAAAGAGGAAAGAGATAGACAATTATTGATTATAATGAAAACTTAAATTTTGCTTCATGTAACTAGTGTACTGGCAAAAACATATTATTTAGAATTAGATTGGTTGGTTCTGAAAAATCAGTTCTTTTCCTATTCAGAGTGTTTATCTTTGTCTGAGAGTTCCTAGACAGAGGCAGAGCTAAGGTCTGACTCATCATCTTTAGTAGTATTAGCTGGTGGACAGATATAGCAATGTTTGATATCATTCACCATTAAGTGAGGAAACAACATCACGCTTAGGTAGAATATGCGACCATTGAGCCTGGCCTCATCCTGACTAGTTGCATGTCTTGAGCAATGAACTTACATCCTGAGCAGCAACGTTTCAATTTCTAGGTGGGCGTATAACTCCCAAAAGGGCCATTGATTTGGCTGGCCTTACAAGCTATACGTTAGGAAAACTGTGGTAACGATAAGGATCGGTCCTGCAGGTAAGATGTAGGTTGCAGTACCAAGGAGTGCTCCCGGTGAGTGACTGAGATAATTGCAACACTTGCTCTCATTTCCTGTGCACAGGCTGAGCCCACTGAGATAGACCTTCTCGGTTGAATTATGCATTTATTTATTCGCCAAATGTTTTTCAAGTGCTTAATGACTGCGAAACATAATGATAAATCCAGGGGGTACAAAGGTAAACGTGACACAGATCACTGTCTTTAAGAAGATCTAGACTGAAAAGAACCAGCATCACTACATTGTGTAAGTTCTTTCCGTTAGCACCAACTTATTTCAATATTTAGTGAATGACTGACCATCCAAAGTCTTATGGAAGAGATTTCTATACACTTTGGCCATTTATTAATGGAACCTTCAAAAAGTCTTGAGTATTCACATAGTCATGATGCTGATATGCAGAAAAAGGAGGGAATGTAACAATTCTAGTTAGAGAAAAAGGAAGGAATGGAACACGTCTAGTTAGACGCTACAGTGCAATGCTATTGTGACTGTTCGCTATTGGTCCAAGCAGCTCATACCCTGCTTATAACCTAGAAGAGGCATGACGATACTACATATGACAACCACTAACATGCTATGGAAGAGAAATATTCACATAATAGAGAAGCATATAGCATGGGGAGTATAGTATCCATAGTTCTAAAACATACACTATTAAAGTTCTTGATAATTTTTTAATTGTTATATACTTACAGGTTTATCTATGTATATTGTTACCTTAAAGATGGTAAAATTGCAGCTACAGCTTCTTAAATATTTAACTGCTATATATTGATTTGACAGTGGAGAGAAAAAGATTTATGTATGTATGAAATACTCTCTTATAATTTATGGAGAGTCTGTGTTGCTTACAAATGCAGATAGTATTGGGATCAAAAGACTCAATAAACATTTGATGGATGAATGAATATGAAGTGAGATGTCTAGGTCTTCCCAAGAGTTGTGAACAGATTTTAAAATGTACCTTTGATATTTAATAGTAACTTTCAAATTGCATGGTTTGTTTTTTAAACTAAGTCAAAGTAGGAGGTTCAGGACTGGTGGAATACTAGATATGTCTCATATTAGTTTAGCAAAAACAACCATTCAGGAAATTTTTGAGCTGCTAGTTAAACTGTTGATTATCAGGGTATAAAGAACACAAAAATAAACAAATATTTAAAAGACATCTTTTTTTTATAGTGCTAGTTTTCAAGAATATTATGGAACTATAGTAATTTTCCTCACTAGGGAAACATAGCCACTATAACTCCACAGACTGTGAATAAATTATAAAACATGACTATGCATACTCAAAACAATGAGTAGTTGTAGATATAAGCTCATCTTTATAGTGCTTATTATATTTCCTAATAGTACATTCTTGGTTTCTCATGTTCAAGATAGTTACAGTAATGATTATGTTGAAAGAATGCAAAGATAAGAATATTTGTTCTGAAATTTTAAGTAAAGAATGAATGTCCCTAGAGGGTACAAGGAAGATGTTAGATCAAGATAGTGTTGACATTTTGTGACTTCATCTAGGTACTGTAAAGAAAATGATGTATCTGGGTTAACTGAAATTTATATCTCACAAGTTTGATATAAAGTCTGCATTCTTGGGGGGAAATCAATAACAAGTGAACATTACCAACACTGTGTTCAGGGTCGGAGAATACATCAATATGTCTTTTAGGCATACAATTACATAATGGCTAATGGTACAAAGAATGCATCATTTGCTTTAATACTAAATACTCAGTATCATTGAAGTTGAGCATATTATATTGTTTTTAAAGGAACTGCAATGTATAAAATTTGATTTTGTATCTGTTTTCTGAACCACATTGCACATCTTTGAGAAATCTAGTTAACTATGGTCAATTTCTGTTTCCTGAGGAGAGTTTTTGTTGTTGTTGTTTTGTTTTGTAATATGACTGTTAGACTGGTTAATATACAAATTTCTTAGTGAGAGAATTGTAAGATAGACATGATTGTGGTCTTTATGCTTGAGAAGACATGACGGTAGGATTGCTAAGAGGCTAAGGTAAAAAAATTAACAAATTTAGTACTCTATTAAACAGAATTATTGATTCTACCTTTAACATCTCTGCCTATGAAGCTTCAATTTTAGCATAAATATATTTTAGGGCCAATTTACAACATTCTATGAAAGATATAACAATTGCTGTCTGTCTATGTTTAAACTATTAGAAATCAGATGGCCATTTGTCAGAAAATTAAGAAAAAACCTACTTCAAGACCCAGTAATACAACTTTTGGGTATATACCCAAAGGATGCCCATTTATACTGCAAGGACATGTGCTCAACTATGTTAATAGCAGCATTATTTGTTATAGACACAACATGGAAACAACCTAAATGCCCCTTGATGGAAAAATGGATAACGAAGATGTGATACATTTACACAATTGAGTATTACACACCAGAAAAAAAAATGACATCTTGAAATTTGCTGGCAAATGATTGGGTCTAGAAAACGTCATATTGAGTGAGGTAACCCGGACTGAGAAATATGACTTCATGCATCAATAGTTAGCTCCAAGACAGACCCTGGCATCTCATATCCATTTAGAAATGGCCTATCTTTCTGAAGAAGACTTTTTACATCTTCCCACAACTCTTAAAAGCAAATGAATCTATTTCTTCTGGCATTCTGACTGCTGCTGACCACAAAAAAATCCTCAGTGTTAATATCTCTTTTATTCCAATTAATTTCTCTTTAAAAATAATCTTGATCTCCTGAAGCTATTCATGAAGTGTCATTCTGTTTTTGAATTATTTACATATTTTAAAATGTACATTGGGGTAGAGAGATGGCTCAGCAGGTAAAGTTGTTTGTTATACAAGCCTGAAAACCTGAGTGCAGTCCCTAGAACTCATGAACCCACTCAAGAAGTAACTCCATGAAGTTGTCCTCTGACCTCCACATGCATTGTATAGTATGTGCGTGCACACACACATAACATGCACACATGCGCATGCGTGCACACACACACAGAGTCAGAGAGACAGACAGAAAATTAAAAAGTTTAAAAAGCTGTAAGCTTCAACATTCTTATTCATCTGGAAAATGCAAATCAAAATCACTCTGAGATACCTGCCAGAATGGCTAAGATCTAAAGCACTGATGACATCGTATGTCGGAGAGGATGCAGAGTAAGGGGAACACTCCTCCACTGCTGGTGGCAGTGCAAACATGTACAGCCACTTTGGAAATCAATATGGCAGTTTCTCAGAAAATTGGGGATCAATCTACCTTAATAACTACCTATACAAATCTTGGGAAAAAACCAAAAGGTTGCTCAATCATGTCACAAGGACACTAGCTCAGCTACGTTCGTAGTAGCATTCGTCATAATAGCCAGAACCTGGAAACTACCTGGACGCCCCTCAGCCGAAGAACGGATAAGAAAACTGTGGTAAATTTACACAATGGAGTATGACTTGGTTGTAGAAAACAATGGCATAATAAACTTTGCAGGCAAATGGATGGAACTAGAAAAATTAATTCTGAGTGAGGTAACCCACACCCAGAAACACAAACTCGGTATGTACTCGTTCATTCATGGATTTTAGGAGTAAATTATAGGATAATCAACCTACAATCCACAGCCCCAGAGAGGATAGATAACAAAGAGGACCCAAAGAGGGATGCATGGATTTCCATGGGAAGAGAAATAGAAGAGATCTCCTGGGTAAACTGTGGTTGGGGGATGGGCGGTGGGAACTTGAGGGAGCATTTTGGGCAGGATTACGGGAGGTGGTTTGGCAGTGGTACTGAGGACTAGGGAGAAACCTGGTGCCAGGGAAACGCCCATACATTCACAAGGATGACCCCAGCTAAGATCCCAAGCAATAGTGGAGAGGCTGCCTGAACTGTCTATCTACTGTAATCCAATTGGTGACTACCCTAATAAAGACATACAGTCTTTATCCAGAAAGTGATGGAATCAGACGCAGAGATCCACAGCCTAGCACTGGACTGAGTTCTGGGAGCCCTCCTGAAGAAAGGGAGGAGGGATTATATGAGCCAGTGGGGTCAAGGTCATGATGGAGAAACCCACAGAGACAGCTGACCTGAATTAGTAAGAGCACATGGACTCTGAACCAACAGTTAGGGAGCCTGCATGGGACTGACCAAGGCCTCTGTATGTGTGTGACAGTTGGGTAGCTTGGTCTGTTTGTAAGGCTCCTAGCAATAAGATAATGACCTGTTCCTGGCATTTATCTGGCTTTTGTGAACATGTTCCCCATGCTGGATTAACTGTCCAGTCTTTATACAGGGGGAAGAGCTCTTTCTCATTGCCACTTGATGTGTCATGCTATTTTCAAGCCCATGGAAGACCTGTACCTTTCTGAATGGAAACAGAGGAGTAGGTAGTTGGGAATTGGGGGAGGGAACGGGGGAGAGGAAGGAGGGGAAACTGTGGCCATTATGTAAAAATAAAGGAAAAAAAGTTAATAAAAAAGAAGGAAAATAAATAAGTGTAAAAAATGTTTGAAAAACCATAAGCTCATTAATTAGTCTTATCAGTCCTGCTATGACCAATAGTCCCATTATAGGCTGATGGTACATAACCTGCTGAGTTAAAGTCCTTAACCATCCTCATTGGATGACGATCTAGAATCTCGTGGTTTGAAGAAGTGTTTGGTCACAAATAAGTCTTCATATGTTCTTTCTCCTTGGCAAAGTCGGAGCTTTTTCTCTTTGTGTTTGCATGCTCTTGTTGTCTGCCTTTTACTCGCAACCACTTAGACACAGGTGGGAGAGATTTTTTTAAATTAGTTTGTGCAGAAATAAACAGCGCTTCATTTAGGCCTTCTAACATCAATATCTTGACTTCCTAAGGTAATGCAGAAGTGATTATGATGGATTAGTTTTTCAAATGTCTATCTGCATTTGTAGTTTTCTGTACTAGAAACAGAGGTATTGGATTTGTTATAATTGAAGTCCTTGGTAAGCTGGATGCTTATTAGGGAATATTTATACTTCTCTTTCTTCATGCTACCTTCGCATTGGTTTGTATTATAAAGGAGTATCAGCATTCAGACAATTGCAGCCATGAAGGAGTTAACTGAACCAGAAGCTTACGGAGGGAGAGAGGCTGGGAGCAGATGGTGTTGTCAAATAGAGGTATAATTGCATTAAAAAAAATCTCTGCAAAATAGTTTCTCAAGCTTTAGGTAACTTAGATGACATTTAGCAGGCTTTGGAAATCACTTAAATGGGTACAGAAATAAAAGAATTACAGAGGAAAATGTCACCATCTGAATTTGTCTTCAGCTTCACTGAGTTGAGACATCTGAGCTCTTGCTAATACCTAACAACTGTTTACAGCCCATAGCAGAGAAAGTGTCATTGTTGTGGGATGTTTAGCTCATGTAGGGAGAAAGGTCCGCTTAGTCTGTCTTGAGATGAGTGTTCTGAAATATGAAGTCTTTGGGGGAAAAGGGAGCAAAAATCATCTCAGTTTCCCATATAGGAAACTCACTGGGGTATTTTGGGAGCAGTAATTAATGCAGACTATTCAAAGTC
This sequence comes from Chionomys nivalis, assembly GCF_950005125.1. Classification (NCBI taxonomy): domain Eukaryota; kingdom Metazoa; phylum Chordata; class Mammalia; order Rodentia; family Cricetidae; genus Chionomys; species Chionomys nivalis. The sequence goes on from NC_080099.1 coordinate 13,921,818, forward strand.
CCAGGGAGAAAGGCTCCCCCTCCACTCTACAGTCAGGTTCATCACTGCTACTGCACATGGCACAGCAATGGAAGGAAAGTTCCTTGGTCACATCTGTAAATCCGAAACACATCAATGGGGAATCTAAGATGCTTGAAGGTGGGGGACATAGTAGGCCTGAAAAACCTGAGAAGTTCATCCACAAACGTGTAGAGTGAAGACAGAGATGTGACCTTCAATACCATCTCATTTACAAGTGAGGAGCGAGAAGGCCATGCAGGCTTAAGCCAGAGCAAAGACTTTCTGGGCTTCTGGGGTCTAAACCTCTGAGGTGATGCACAATCAGAAATACGGTGGCCACGTTTGTCATAGAGCAGTAGATAGGAATGTCTTTGATTGGCAGAAGATATTATTGACAAGAAGGTGGGTTTGGAATCTAATCATTATAATTCAATCTGGGCTTTTTATGATATTTGAGTAAATAGCTTTACTTAATGTCTTGTTTCTTCCTTTGATTAAGTGTACAGTTCCTAACAGGGACCAAGAGCTTTTATATACAGATAGAATTGTCAACTTCTGAAGGAAGCATAGATTTTTTTTTCTAAACTCTTGATACAGTGCCTTGATTTCCCAGCTGTGGCTTGCTACTGTTTCATAAAGCTATCTAGCCTGCTGTGGATACAGTGCTAATATCACTGGACCTGCTAGCTCATTATTAGATCTGCTTATATTACAGCCAGATCAAGAGAAAACTTATTTTGTTAATGTTGGGCAATGGTTTCTAATTCTAATCCCTGAGCCAGCAGCTACAGTAGCACGTGAGAATTTAGTTATGTGTTGTACTGAATCCAGAGTTGCAGAGGTGAGCTGGATCCAGAATCAGTTTGGGGTTCAGTTTATATCAGAATTCTACTTTTTCAACTAAGTGACTGACAAATCTCTCTCTCTCTCTCTCTCTCTCTCTGTAATTTATGTGTATGTGTTTTGCATGTGTATATGCTGGTATAATGTGCCCATGCGCTAGCATGCAGAAGCTGATGCAGGACCTCAGGTACTTTCTTCTATTTTTCTCTCCCCAAATCCTCAATCAGAAATTTACAATTTTCGTTAAGGTATCTGGGCAGAGAGCTCTCACCTCTCACTATCTGGAGCTGACCATCTTTAAGCTCAGAAAGCTGGGGTTACCAGAATATATATCATGCCTGCACTTTTTTTTTTTTTTAATGAGTGCTGAGGATTCAAACTCAGGTCCTTATAACTTGATAGCAAAAGTTTAGCCCCTGAAGTTTCTTCCCAGGATCCAGAAATTTTTCTTTTTCTTTTGGCATCTTTTCCAAGAGACATTGCTCAGCGGTTAAGATCTGCTTTTTTAAAGGACCCAGGTTGGAATCCCAGCACTCATATGACACCTAAAACATATCTCTAACTCCAGTTCTGGGGTATCATGTGTTACATCTGCTTCTCTGACCTCATACACATGTGGTGTACAGACATGCATACAGGCAATAAAATAAAATAAATTGTAAGTGGAGACTGTCCGTTTGTTTCCTGGCCACATAGACCCGAATTATCACACAGAAACTTAATTAATTGCAACACTGTTCAGCCAATAGCTTAGTCATAGTCCTAATTAGCTCTTACACCTTAAATTAACCCATTTCTTTTAATCTATGTATCACCATGACTCTGTGCCCTACTGGGTTCCTGCATCTGTCTCCTACAGCAGCTACATGGTATCTCTTTGTCTCCACTGCATCTCTGTTCAGACTTTCTGCCTGGATTTATTCTGCCCTGCAATAGGTCAAAGCAGCTTCTTTATTTATCCATGGTAATAAAACATTCACAGCATGCAGAGAGGAATCCCACATCAATACATTTTTAAAATAGCAGCAAAACCCAGACTTTCCAGTTGGGTTTCATATGTGAGATAATTTCAAAGTGACCCATCTAGACTCAGGTTTCCATTGTTGTTATAATTTGGTGAAAGTATCAGGAGAGTGTGTACAAGCGTGTTATATTTTGCCACTAGTCTCTAAACAGATGTGTTGAAATGACAGGGTGTGCAAGATGCACCCACAGTAATGCACTCACCTCAGTTTTGAATTAGTCTTTCCTTCCTTTCCTTGATTCCCTTAAAATCCATTTCTATCCATGTTCTCTAGGTTTTCCAGGTAGTAATTTTCTGTAAGTTTCTTGTGATGGCTAAGTCCTTTTCTTCATAGTCTGTGTTCTCTTCTTATCATCTGTGGAACCTTAGAGATATGTTTACACTCGGAGAGTGTGTGGTAATGACTAGATTCCTTTCCTAAAACCATGCCACAACCTGAGTCATCACAGGTTTTCTACTAAGCAAAAATCCACTTTAATGATAGGGAAGAAATCTTTTTCTGCCCCTTCCCCCGGGGGGAGTCACGACATATGTGAATTGTCAGGGTACTGTGTGGGCCATCTGTGACTTCCATTGTCCCATTCCAATTCTTCTGTTCCGTCTTTTCCTATTAGTATGTTACCTTACTCAAAGTACTGGGAAATTCATCTGACATTTTTTGCAAGCTGTAGGATCAAACACCATGTTTGATTTTTTTCAACTATCTTAGCCCCGCAGCTGCACGAGGTAACAGATTATTTTCTATAGCCACAGAGAGTGTCTGATTTTTATTTTATTGTATTTTGGGCCTGTGCCTTGAGGCAAGAATAGAGCATTTTGATCTTGTCACACTGTTTCTTTCAGTTGCTCTTCTCTGAAGCCTTCCCCTATTCTACATTCTTGAATTTCTTAAGCTCTGCGTTTAGCTTTTATAATAGGAGGCATGCGGTTCCACAAACCTAGTCTTCAGTGGATGCATTACTTCAAGAGACTTCTAATTTCTCACCGCACACCCTGCACTGCAGATTTATCAATCATCATTTCCCCAAGGCTCACTTTTTTTTCTTTTCCCTGAGACCTTATTAAGTGTATTAGCTGGAACTCTTAATTTTAAGCACACCAAATCAATGTAAGCTAACTTAAACCCCAAAAGATTTAAATAAAAATTCTGGGAATCCCCTAGAATTTCTGAAAAGTTCAGGAAACCAGGCTTGGCTGTCACAGACTTAGTATTGCTCCCGATTTGCCATTTCTCCCGGTGACATAAGAACACTGTTGCTGGGGTCACTTCCCCTGCTAACTTGTGGAAGTGGAAAGCCTGTTTTATTTTCAAGTCTGCATCATGATTTTCATAAGTAACTGTACCTAAAAGATAGAAGAACAAGTCACAGAAAAATAATTTTGAGTTAAGAATTTGGTTAAAAAATACTAAATTTAGTGTAATATTGCTCTATTGAATATATTGATGGAAAAATGTGTTGATTCATTGTAAGTTATCAGGATTAAAGTGAATTCAAGTCTGGCATACAAGGATCTCTCTCTTGATAATGATCCCTGCAGTTATCAGTTGATACTGATAGCTCATACCGGGCATGGGGAAAAAGTCAAGTATGAGTGAGTTCTGGACACGTGCTTTGGAGGTGTGATGAGCGGGTCCTAGAAACATGATCTGACCAGCAACTCAGCATCGGCTCAGCACATAATTGCTTACCTTTTAACAGCTTATTTCTTCCTCTGACTGAGTTGCTTCTGCTCCACTAACATGTGCCTGCTTACCCATTAACTTCGGATATTATTCTTTGGAAATCCAGGGACTGGTGAATGGCTGTAGTTACCATTTCGCATTCAACACAACACAACACACACACATACCACATATACACATATGCATACACACACATGTGCACTTTAAACTTTTCAAGATTTATTGTTGGGATGAAGGTTTATTGGCACAGAACAGTTTATCACTCATGTGTGTGTATATGTGTGCACATGTGTGTATGCATGTGTATGTATGCATGTATGTGTGTATATATGTGTATATGTATGCATGCGTGTATGTGTGTATGTGTGTGTGCATTTGGATCAGACTTTTGTCTTCATGCTTGTGGAGCAAACACTCCCGTTTGAGCCATCTCTCTAGCAGTAACTCAGGAATGGTACTAATCCTGAATTTGCTTTTTAGAGTGAAGTTATGAATAATAATGAACATACCATAAACATTTTTCAAGATTCCAGTTGAATTGCATTTGAGCAAAGGGAGAAAGTTGAATTGTTCCCATAGTCCAGTGCTTCAGATTTTTGGTCTGCTTGTTAGGGTTGTTCACTCAGTCCTGGTCTACATTTCTCACCCAACTCCAGGCAATGACCAAGCACTTTCTCTGCCTATAGGTTGACATCTCATATAAATGAGATTGTATGGTATGTGGTCTTTGCAACTAGTTTCTTTCATTGAACATTATGTTTATTTTCCTATGTCGTAGCATGTTTATTGTTTCATTCTCTCTTGTTGCTGAATTTGTTTGCTATTATGTAGCTTCTATTGATGTGACAAGGAAATGGGGGCCAAAATAATTTCACTCCCTCCAAATTTGGCTCCCGAGAAGGCTGAGTCTACAGAGTCACCTACCGAGCAGCTTCCCATCGGGAATTCACCAAGGTTGAGCCCTCTGGCCCTCTTCCCAGGCTGCAGGAAAAAATGTTTACATTCTTGTTTCCAATAATTATGCCACTAAATGGTTGGAAAATTGCCCAAGTAGGAGGTGGCAGCTCAGATTGCAGCAGGTTAATAACAGCGTTGGTGTGCATACTGCAGAGGGGCACTGACACACCTGGCACTGGATGGGGTAGTATAGAGGAAGGCATGAGCCCTTCAGCGTGAGGCTGTGGAGGTGACTCTGGCGGGGAACTTGTGTGTTTTCCAGCTTTACTGGCTCTCTGAGTGAAGTAGTACTGGGTAGTGATATAGTAGGCAGGTGTGGAAGTCACAACTGGGTTGGCACTGTGACTCTGTGCCTATTACAAAGCCTTGGAACCTTGGATTTCTCACGTATGACCCTCATATCTATTGCTCCTCAAGTTGTGAGACCAAGAGTGGTTTTAGCATGTAGAAAAGGTCAGCTGGTTAACTACTACTTTTTAAGTCCTTCACACCTGAGAGTCAGGGCTAATTTCATTGGCTTCCTTTCTAAGTGTCTTAAACGAAGGTGAGAGCTTTAGAATAAACAAAGTACTAGGTTTCTAAAATAATAAAAATAGTCAATGATTGGCAGAAAGAACATTTCACCTTATAACTGAAAACTCAATTCCTCCCTTTTCCTTTCTTTGCTTCCCTCATCCTTCTCTTCTTTTCATTTTCTTCTTCCTTGATCGCTTCCTTATATAATTGAAATCTTTAGAATAGTTCCAATAAGTGACATATATACTGCTTGTTATTATAAAGTATGTTTTCATAACGTGACTGCATTTGTTCCTCACAGAAGCTCTGCTGATAGATACCATCGCTATTCCCATCTCAGAATTAGGGACAGTATGATCTACCAAGGGTTGCACTGCCCATAAGTAGTGGGCATCACCTACACTAGCAGATCCCCAGAGTTGTATACATCAGTGAATTCACTCCTCCTTCTTCAGGCTAGCCATCTGAACTTACCCACGTTGAGTCCTTCCAGACCTTCCTGTGGGAATATCCCTCAGTTTTACTCAGCTTTGTTTGGTGCTGGCAATCTTTATGCTTCTAGGCTGGCAGTTGCATGTCGGCAATGTCTGCCTTGTCCTTTTGTGGCACTGTTCCCTGTGTGCGTGTGTGTGTGTGTGTGTGTTCTGTGACTCTGCATCTGAGGAAATCCCTTTTCTTCTTTCTTTCTTTCTTTCTTTCTTTCTTTCTTTCTTTCTTTCTTTCTTTCTTTCTCTCTCTCTCTCTCTCTCTCTCTCTCTCTCTCTCTCTCTCTCTTTCTTCTTTCTTTTTTCTTTTGTTAGAAAAACACTAGTCATTGGAGATGTGCAAAGAAAACAAACAGCTATGTTTGCAGAGCAGGAGGGGCATATTTTACTAGAAGTAATAGAAAAGGACCAAGCCACAGAATATTTCATATGCTTAAGCCACTTTCCTTATAGACCATTTAGAGATAACCTTTGATTTAGCTTCTTTAGGTAGAGGCAGGCTAGAATTAGGGGGAAAAGGGACTAAGTGCTCCCAGCATCTATGTTCTGAAGTGCCTGGAAAAGATAGAGCCACAAAAGACCAGGAGGAACAGATGTACAGAACGGCAGGTTGGCCATATGGATACGGGGTCTTCAACTTTTCTTAAATGAGAATTAAAATTTTACCTTTTGATACTGAATGCTTAAAGTAGTGATAACTCATGGTCAATGCCTTCTAAAGGGAAGGGCATATGACAAAGACCAACACATTTAAAAGTAAAAAATCCCAATCAAGTGTCACTGCACCATACACCAGAATAAATAAATAAGTAAACAAACAAACAATGCATTATTTGATATGAATAGGCCAAGATGAGCCACAAGTAACAGTATACAGCAAATCTTGGCAATACCTAAGGTTTAGTAAGATTTTGAAAAGTTGGAGGAGCTAAGTTAGAACTTTATAGATGGAAAAATGGTTGAAATGCCACTCGTTTAGATGGGGGAGTCCCTTGGAATTGCAAAGGGGCTAGGTCTATGAAAAGAATATAAAACTTTACACAAGTTCCAAGCATACTACCTGAGAAGGCTGAGACCACTTCTGCCATGCCCATGGCTATTCCCTAGTGTGGGACAATGTAAGACAGAGACTGCCACCACCATGATCATGGCTATGTCCCTAGTAACAGTATCAGAACTGGTCATTTGTTCGGTAAAGTAAGCAATGAGAATAGCATGGAACCAGGAAGAAGGCAGATGTGCTTCTACCACCAGTGCATGGGAGGAGGATGCTGATCTAAGCTTCACTTCCTGATCAAGCTCACATCTTCCAGATGCGCTCTGTACAGGGATAACTCAGCTCATCCTTCTTGGCCATGGCCCGGTTCCACAGCTGCTGTATGTGACTCGTTCTTTATCAATAGCCCTGTTGGCATGTGATACTCACGGGTGCCAGCTCTGCTTCTCTTTTCCCTCTGTCTCAGTGATGCCCCTGCTTTAGACTTTGTTGTTTGTGCAGCAACATGATGGGTTCTCTCTGCGTTGTTTCCAATCATGGATAGTTGTAGTCTTGAACCTGGTTAGACTCTGGACGACACAGTCTCTCCCCAGAAATCCCTGGACTTACAGGTGGAGTTAAGGAATGTGGATTAGCAAATGATAGGACACACAGAGAAGCTCACGTAATAGATGGTGAGACACAGAAGACTGTTTTTAAAGGGAACAAAGCCACTGAGTTTGTTTAGGGGGAAATCAGTTTATGTATTTCAGCATAATATTGATTAGTGCGAGTTTCTATTCACCGTGTCTTTCTTATTAAAATAATGATATCATCAATAACTGAAGTGCTAGTGTAAAGTACCACAAGATGCTTTATGACTAGTACAGTGCTATTCATTTATGCATTTAATCATAATTCTTCAACCTCTATTGCATGAAAACTGCAGGGCATCACAATTGCAGGTACATGCAAGAGGCAGCAACACACTGTACTTTTTCTCTGCAGAGTCTAGCAAATCATGGATACTTAAGAATACATGCTTAGCTAAAATATCAACCCAAAGAAAACATAAACAAAATTGAGAAAGCAGAGAGAGTACATGGGAATTCCTAAAAGGAGTTTGAGTCTAGTTATCTAGATAATGCATGCCTTCACTCCTGTGCTAACCTACAGACTTGCTGGGGAAGGGCAGCAGGGTCTTTTGTCTAGAATTCTAGATCAACTGATTGCCTTCTAGTAGCCCTGGAGTGTGGCTAGCAATGGGAGTGCAGGAACTGCATTCCATGTAGGGAATTCAAGGACTGCAGGGAGCTTGTGATTGATTGGGCCATAATTAGTCAATTGGTCTCTCAAGTCATCCCAGCTGGCAAGGGTTTTCTTCACCAGCACTCCCCAGGTCAGTCCCTCCTCCACTCTCTTTCAACAGGGACATCCTGTTTAGCGCTCAGACACCTTCCTGACAGTTTGCCTTCACTAAAATCAAGCCAACAAGGATGGTCTTTTGCAGATTCTGAGTCACTGAAACCACAAAATGAGAGTAGAATGAGATTCATTAAGTGGCTAATTTGTCCCCTAGGGCCTGCAAGGTGGTTTACCCTGACACCTGTATTTGCTGCTTGCTCTTCCAGGAAGTCAAAACCTAGTTTCCCTTGTTGCCCTTGATTTCTTGTTTCCCCCTTTCCTTCATTTTCTTTGTTACTTAACTAATTTCTACCACCCACATGCGATATCTATTATTTGTTCAGAACATAAAAATCAGCGCTAAGACACACTAACTGTTCTTAGACAGCTTGTATTATTGGTCATGTTCTGGAAATCTTGTTTTCTTTCTTCTGGGCACTTCTAATATTTGAGTCAGGAAAAATTTTACACTGACTTTCACTGCCCAAACTCCACAGCACTCACAAATTTATGTTATAGTATTGACATACGAATCCTTTAAACATTATTTTGTGAAACTAAAAACATAATGTATTATTAAGTAAGCTTTGGAGTTAGATCTCAGGGTAAGCCACGGGCCTGGTATTTGCGAGTGCCTTTGCCCTGCTCTAAGCCCTGCCAGTGCTGTGATACACAGTGTCTGTCTGGCAGCGCTTTGCTGAAGTGATTCCATCTTATGGGCGGCCTTTGGTTCTGTTTCGAGGACAAACGGAGAGGCAGGATGACTCTGCATCTAGTTTAGCAGGTGGACAAACATCACCTGCTAAATATCCAGTGCCACCTGCAAGACACAGACTGATAATTCATTCTGAAAAGGAAAGAGGCACCATCTGTAAATTTATGAAAGTATGCTGGGAAAATAGGGGGACACGGATACATCCAAAGCATCAGCTCTACATAAAGAATTGCAGGCAACTAAGGGGTGCTGAGAGTGGAAGAAATAATCTTCCCCAGGGCAGAGCACACCGAATGGCTATTCAATACCAAATAGTGAGCCCTGAAAACATACATACAAATAACATTATATGGACTGATCAGATCATATTTAGGTATTAATGAAAAAAGAAGCCATGAATTTGAAAGAGAGCATAAAAACCTAAGTTCAAAGCTCTAACGTCCATGTTAAAGCCAGGGCATCTCTATGACCCCAGGGCACAGGAAGATCCCTAATGTTGCTGACATAGTGACCCCCAGGTTCACTGAGAAATTCTGTTTAGAAAAAAAAAAGAGAGAGAAATAAAAATAAATTGGGTAAAGAAGACATTTCTGATGTCAACGTCTGGCCCTCAGGTGCACTGCAATAGGTGAGTGCACCTCCACACACATGTGTGTGTATCTACAAAGTCAACATTCACAGTATACACACATATACATACACAAAGTTTATATATATATATATATATATATATATATATATATATATATATATATGTATGTATGTATCTCAAAACCAGGACTGAAAATTTATTTATCAATGAGGGATATAAAAAGATCTCATGGACCCTACAGAGAGGAGACAACACTGAGGATGATTGCTCCACTGCCCGTCATTTGACAACCTGATGTGTAGACAAAGGGGATGGTAGGCAGAGAACTTCTAACTCCTCCAAAAGCTTCCGCTTAGCTTGGTCTCTACTACTTGACTTCCTCCACTCAGTTTGCCGTTGCCGTCTATCATTTATAGTTTTCTCCTTCAGCCCTCTGTCTGTCCTCTGCCAGTCTATTCCCTTACATCTAAACTCAATCCTAGCTCGACCTTGAGACCCTGAGACTTGGCTCTACTTAATTTTAGAAGCTGTCTTCAGAACTTGATTAATATCTAACCACCTGTAGTGATTTCTTTGCAGCTGTATTATCTCTGCCTCCAGTCATAATTCCTTGAACATTTCAGCCTTTTTAACTTTTTTATAGTTATTCTATAACCACACATATAATTATCTATCTATCTATCTATCTATCTATCTATCTATCTATCTATCTATCTATCTATCTATCTATCTACCTATCTATCTATCATCATATAGCTACCTATCTATCATATATCTATCAATTTTGTGATGTGTAATATATGACATAAGAGTTAATATTAATAATAAAAATTGTAATAAAAGGGTCTATCCTTGATTATGAAAACTTGTCAAGGAAAATTATAACTACTTGGCAAAAATTGTAGCCAATGGAATTGATGCAGTTTATGAATTTATTGTTCAATGAATTTTAATATTTTAGAAAGAAAATGTGTCTATATTAGTGTGATAATTCCATCTCTGTTTGGATAACTCTTTGAGTGACTGTTAATTTAAACGCAAGATGACAGAACTCTGGAAGGATTAAATTGAAATGGCCAAAAGCAGCGAGGCTCAAGAAATGGATCCCCATTTCCTTCCTTTTTGACTTCCTAGAGATATATATGATATCTTAATCTTTTTCTCTTTCAAAGATTTTATCTCAAACTTCATATAAAAACTGCACAAAAGCATCCTTTTCATGTTGTAGACAAGACTTTCCCTGGGGAGATGCAACACAGACATCTCTTCTCTCCAGCTAGGCAGCCCACGATACACCAATGTATGGATATCACCAAAGTCCAACTTGGTGAATGACTTTTATTGGGGTTGCTTGAAAGAATATGGGTGAGGAGTTACGTGAAGGAGAGGATGACATACTTCAACTCCAAAGACAGCTTAGGAATCAGAGAAGCTGCATCACCAATGCTGACCAAGCACCGTGACAGCTCACACAAGCTAGCAGACCTGGAGGCTCAACAGGTTGGAGAGTATCTGTTCTGGGTGCCTTGGTTGGTCTAAAGCTTAGCTGGTTTTTGCTTCTTTCCAGCTTCTTTGCAGCTTGCTCAGCTTGTCTGAGAGTGACTCTCAGTCTCCAGAGATCTGATTATTTACTCTTGGGAGGGAGGGGACGTAATGAATCTTGTAGGTTTCAGGACTTCCTAAACTGTTTTGAGTTGTTTATCCTTTGTCTTAAAGAGCTTCCTTGCAGGATGGAATGCTCTGAGCACAGAGGAAATGTTATGAAACAGGTAGTTAATACAAACCAGTAAATTGATGGATGAATGAATTAAGGTCTAGCTTCCTTGAACATGAGTAGGAAACAGATCAAAAGGAAAGCTTTTGTCTATGAAGTCTTGAAAAACACAGCACTATGTGGCTTGGAAGCACAGGAGTCCTGGAGATCTGGGCCGGGAAGGTGAGAGGGTACTATCGCTCTGCCTGGTTATCCCTAGACATTTGGGTCATGAACTACTAAACAATGGTGGGGGCTTGATTTCCAACATTTCCCTAGGGACTTAGCCTTGTCTAGGAACTCTTGCTCATCACTCATAGTAACTTTCTTAGCGTATTGTTCTTAATCTCAGGTGAAAGCACGTCTACCATGAACCTTGAGATGAGGAATCTTCCAATTATCAATGCAGAAGATATAAAAGTTGGAGATGACGCCCACCGTGACCTAGATCCCAAACATTTGCTTTTTGACTATCATTGTTCAGACATGGGCAGGTGTGGTGGCATACACCTGTAATCCTAGCACTTGGGAGATGGAGGCAGGAGAATCAGGAGTTCTAGGCCATCCTTGGTGTTAGGCTGGTCCATGTTCCTGGCTAGCAGGAACCAGCCATTTCAGAGAAATAAAACCTTCACATTCGTGTGCCTTCGAGCCTTATGCCTCCTCATATACATTCAAAACCAGGTAAACAAATCACCCACCATGCTTTGGGCAGGCTTTTTTAAAACTGTCAGTCTTTCTCCCCATATCATCCCTTATGCTTTCCTGAAGCAGAGGTCACTCTATGATTTGGACCAACCATATCCAACCTTCCTGCCCCCAGACTTGGTACTTCTGTTCAGAGGAAAGTAGTTACAGGAGACCATCAACAACCCTATAATCAATAAAAATCTGAGAATTTAGGCTGGCCCAAGTCCATGACCAAGAGAAAACCAGCCCCTTAGGGGAAATAGAAACTGCACATTCTGCACATCTCAGGAATTTGACCTTTATCTCTAGAAGAGCAGCCTGACAACAGCATCCTGTTATCTTAGCCCAACATCCTTTTATCTTCAGGACCAGAGGTCCCCTTTCTGCTTGACAACAGTTCCTTTGTTTGCAGCAGTATCCTACACTCTTGGATCTGACTTAAACTCTCCTATGACTGATGCTCTCCCTTCTCTTGGAGATATTCTATGAGTCAATAAAGTTTCATTCTTTGGCCTCAGCACAGTTCTGGTAGTCTTGTTCTCTTGTAAACCTTACACTTGGTGACAGAAAAAATGATGCAAGCCTAGGATTAAACGAGATCTTGTCTCCAAAACCCCAAACCAAAACCAATAAAATTAACAACAGCAAATGAACAAACAAGCAAACAAAAAACCACTAAACAGCCTAGAAATAATTAGATCGTAAGGGAAAAGCTTCTCCACATTTCTTGCACTATACGTTCAAAGCAAAACAAGGCTACAGAAGATGATGTGAGGGTTTATTATTTGCAATGTGACTGTTGCCAGAGATATATCCTCCTTGGTAATATTTTTATTAATGCTTATGATATATCTAGATAATATTAAATGAAGTAATATTATGACTCATAATAAATAACGTTAAAACTTAAATACAATGCTTATTTGTACCATATGATGATTTATCCTTGTAGTGTCCTGTATAGCATTAAATGTGATTTACACAATCCATCCTTCTTCTTTATATTATATCCACAGTTTGCTTTGGGTATTTTCCCAATACCAGACACAAACATCAAGTTTACCCTCCAGGACTCTGAGACTTTCCTTAAATTTTCCATCGTACTTGTGTCTTATTGCCCTTACCCTAGCTGTAGTGGTGTTTTAATGGGTCAGGTGACAAGTGCGTCTTTATTTGCAAGCTGAAGGGTACCTGTTGTCACCACTTGGCTTTGCCAGTGCCGTCCAGAAGCATCACAGATGATATATAAACAAATGCATCCAATATAACCCATTTATCAAAGCAGACGACTGGCCTGTCGTGGCCTAAGAATCCCATTTGTCCAAACCTAGGCTCGAGGCTGAGCCATAGAGGGCTGTCGGTTTCACTGTTGTTTAGTTTTGTTCACGCATCAGTAGGTTACTATAGCACCTTCCTTGTTTCATCTTTCTAGAACTGAGTTGCATGGAGATACCATCGTCTTTATGCATCATCTCCAGTATTGCTCTATGCTGCAAAAGAGGGAAGAGGGGCTTTTTGACTCTTTAATGAGGAAGGGCTCGCAGCCATAAGGGACACATGTTGTTTCAGATATGATTCACTGGCAATGATTAGTCAAAGGCCTCCACCTATCTGTGAAGGGAATTTGAAAACCATTCTCAGAGCAGGGCATGGGGATACACAGCTTTTATCCTAGCCCTTGGGAGATAATGGCAGGTAGATCTAGGTCTCTGTGAGTTCCAAGCCAGCTAGCACTACAAAAGAGGAGGCATGATGACACGTTGTGAGATTACAGAGGAGGGAGAGATAAAACCTAGTTGTTGAAACTAAAAGAAGTTGCAGAGTGCCAAGTGCCCTTGGCTTGACACACAAGCTAAATGTGTGTCACAAATATATGATATCAACACTGCAGGAGAATTGACTTTAGAGTTGTGTTTCAGCTAGATTCACAGAGAGTTACATATGCATTTTCATGTTTTGTTTCTATGTTGTGTTTTTGTAAACTTTTAGATATTGTATTTGTTGGATGCTGCACATTCATTTCCAAAAACTTTCTTTCGCCTATGTTATCTTTAAAATAACTCAGAATGAAAAAGGATCATCATTCTTATTGTTTCCCACTCTTTCCAATTGAGTTTTAAGTGTTTTTAGATTATTTTGTGACTCTTTTATGTTCAATGCTAATTCATTATTTTATACCCATTTCAAAAAGTTGTAGTGATTTTCCTGCAGTTCATAGAATGTATCTTATTTTATAGTCTATCTTCAAGTAGTGATTTATTATTTTAAAACTTTATTTTGCTTTGATTGCCTGATTGCCCCCCCCTTCTCTCTCCCTTCCTCTCCCTTTCTCTCCCTCCCTCCCTCCCTCCCTCTCCCTCCCCCTCCCTCTCTCTCTCTCTCTCTCTCTCTCTCTCTGTGTAGGGAGTGCTAATGTGGGTGTAGAGGGCAGAGGCAGAGGACAACATCAGATGCTGTTCCTTTGTTTTTCTGACTGTCTTTTTCTGGCCTGGAACTAGCCAAGTAGTCTGTACTGTATACAACATCCTCCTGCGTCCACTTCTCCAGACCTGGCATCCACTTCTCCAGACCTGAGAATGTGGGCAGCATCCTTATGTGGCACCTGAGGATTGAACTTGGGTCCTCACACTGTAATATACACACTTTAGCAGCTGAAACAGCTCTACGTCTCCAATTGCCACTTCTTCATTCTCATTACCTTTATGATCCATTTTAGTTTTGTAAATTGTGTGTCTCTGAACTACATTGTTTCCTTTACCTTAATAAAATAAGAAAAGTCAGCATTTTTCTATTTAAATTCTGAAGTATTTATTTAAATTGTTTTTTTTTAAAAATATGATTTCTGTTTCTCTGTAGATTCTTGGCTTATAAATCCTCTATAATTTCATTTATGTAGAGGTGAGTGTGGGGGTTCCTGCCTGTAATACCAGCACTCTGGCTGTGAAGACAGGAACAATTCTGAGTCCGGGGCTAAGGTGTGGCTGCATAGAGAATTCTAGGAGACAATGGTTGTGGTGCTGTGGAAATTTGGGGGGATTAGGCACCCGACACCAATAAGAGTGGAGGAGCAGAGTTGTCACCAGGGGACTGCAGCCAGGACAACTGCTGAAAGCCTCCAATCCCAGGTTCACTTTGTATTCTCATTTTACACTCTACAATCACAAGGTGACATGGACAAGCAATCAAGGATTTACAGAGCCATATGTGACAGTCAGCAGGTTATTAAGGGCAAAGACACACTGTTTCAGCTATTTCTGCAGGTCATTGTGCTTCCGGTAGCAAGTGAAGTCATGCTTGGCAAATAGGTAGTGTAAGCAGTACTTTAAATAAATCAATAAATCACTATCTAAGAATTTGTGTTTTTTTAACTTTATTTTACTTCAGTGGTATGAGACCCTTTCCAAAATACACAAAGAACTCAAGCAATTGGTCACCAAAAGAACACACAATCCTATGAAAAAAATGGAGTACAGACCTAAACAGGGAACTCTCAACAGAGGAATCTAAAATGGCTGAAAGATACTTAAGGAAAAGCTCAACATCCTTAGTCATCAGAGAAATGCAAATCAAAACAACTCTGAGATGATTCCATCTTACACCTGTAAGAATGGCCAAGATTAAAAACACTGATGACAACTTATGCTGGAGAGGATGTGGGGAAAAGGGAACACTTCTGCATTGCTGGTGGGAATGCAAGCTGGTACAACCTCTTTGGATGTCAGTGTGGCAATTTCTCAAAAAATCAGGAACCAAAAAATAAACATGATGCTTTAAAATTTATATCTGAAAAGATCATTTAGTTATGAAGGACATACTCAGTAAATTTAAAATTCTTTCTAGTTAAATAATCTTGTTATTGACTTTTAATTTGCATAGTTATTGACGAAAGCCTGCTGTATTCTTTGTAGAAACTCTATTACATAGCGATGAGATATTCTGATAAACACATTGTTAGTTGAAAATCCTATAAATCCGAATTACATTTAATATATCTAACCTCTTGCACATCAAAGGCCAGACTCACCTACCACACAAGCGTTAGACACACATTATCATAGAGCCCTGCAAATTCATCTCACACAAACCCATTTTGAAATTAAGTATCCATTATTTCATATAACTAATTAATAGCTGTGTCTAAGAAACGCTGGTGACATGGTGCCCTTTAGTTATCGCTGATTTACCCTTGCCATCATGCAGATGAAGGACACCTGTCTTGCTGACGCTGACAGACACTGCACTATGAGACCGGGTCCACAGACTAACAAGAGACAAAAACTCAAAGCTGAAGTCAATCCCTGCTGATCACGTGTTGCTTTTACACCACTGTCAAATGGAAAGATTGTAAGCCATTCTGTCTTAGCTTGGCAGTTGTACATGTTTTCCTTCTGTGTTTTTATTATTATGGCTGTATTAAGTATGTTCTTTGCTTTACAGTGGTTTTAGTAATGATGATTTTAGGTTTGGTTCCTTTAATATTTATTTATCTGTTTGGCACTTTCCTAGGATTCTATCGAGGTAATATTTAGCCATGTCTCTTTTTCGTAATTCTTCCTCCCATCTTCTTTTCTGTCATGTGGATATTTGATACTTTGTCTCAGATTTTAGAAACTTTCTCAGTTTTGTTTCTTTTTCAGTTTTATACTTTTTACTGAATTTGTACTTTCAAATACGTGGAATTTTTATTCCCCTTGGTTATATGAGCTTATCATGAGCTAATGGAAGGCATTCTAAACCATGATTTCTGTCTTTCCCAAAACCATGTTAATTTTGTTGAATCTTCTATTTCTGATAAAATTTCCTTTTAACTTTTCTACTGATTTGCCTTGGACATTCTGTGTGTTGAGTTCCAATCCACTGAAGTAAAGAGAATAACACAGCAAAGTGAATCACATAAATATTTGGTTTCTCTGGGCACATAAACATTATGCTTATCCTGTGCTGTAATGTATGAAATACATAATAGCATTGTTTTAAATAACAGTCTGCATTCCTTACTTAAAACATACCTAGTTGCTAAGGATGCTGGTGATCTGTGGAGCTGCTGGAGAAACAGTGTTGATGGATTTTATCAGCACAGAGTTGCTACAGGCCTTCAGTTTATTAAGACACAAAGCAAGGTTAACCTCACATAGCTCATAAAACACAGTAACAGGGCCCAAAATGAGATGAGGTATATCTCTGTGTCATCCATGTTTCTACCACCTAATTGCCTATTAATAATAGGTTATTATGTTACTAATTATTCTTTTAATATTTTAAGATTTTATTATTATATATTCAGAACTTTTTTCATGTGTGTATATATGCACTCCATAGTGCCTGTGGATGTCAGAAGAGGATATGGTGTCCCCTGAAACTAGAGTTTTAGATCGTTATTTGCCACCATATGGATGTTGGGACCTGAACTCAAGTTCTCTGGAAGAGCAGTGTTATCTTAACTGCTGAAGCATATCTCTAGCCTCTGGATTTTAAATGTCATATTTAATAGTTCATACATATTGTTCCTCCCTGAGTTAGGCTTTCCTCAGTTCCTTTTATTCCGGATTGTGGATTGTGGGGAGAGAGAGAGAGAGAGAGAGAGAGAGAGAGAGAGAGAGAGAGAGAGAGTTAGTTGTTACTTTTGAGCGAATGCTAGATAATTTGCATACTACGGGTGGAGACTGAGGTAAGCAAAAAAATCTATGCAAAAAAATCTATGCACTGGGTGTATCTGTTAGAACTCTGTGGTATAATGTTAACCAGTCAGTCAGTAGTTGAACTGAATTCTAACTTTGTATTTGACATGATTAATCCTCTTTTTGTATTTAGTCACACACAAATTTAGCTTTCCATGTCCCCTTTAAACTCATAGAACTTGCTCTCAGCTATTGACCTTCCTCTGATAGTAGATTGCTTTGGTTGCTCCCTCGTGCTTTCTCGTTTGGCCACTGGGAATAAAATACTTCTTGTTTTTCCTGGTCCAGGCTCAGTATCAGAAGGTGACCTTTCCTTGGTAAGGCTATGTCTTGCTACATGGTAGAATATTTTTTATATGAACTTGGGAAGGATAATTGGTGTCTTAGGGTTTCTATCACTGTGAAGAAACACCATGATCATGGCAGCTCTTATAAAGTAAAACATTTAACTGGGATGGCTTCCACTTAAAGAGGTTTAGTCCATTATCATCATGGTGCTGGAGAAGTAGCTGAGCATCCTCCATTTTGAATTACAGGCATCAGAAAATGGGCTGCCTCACTGGGCATGGCTTGAGCATACATGAGACCTCAAAGCCCACTTCCCCAGTGACACAGTGCCTCCAACAAGAAAGACCACACTCATTCCAACAAGGCCATACCTTCCACTTGGGAGCTCTTTTTTTTCAAACCACCATAATTGCCTTTCTCCCATTCTTATTTCATACTGTGTTGGAAGATGTTCTTTGTCTACAGAGTTTAATATCCATACTACTGCACCTTAGGGAACACAGCCTACTTCTATGTCCATTCTTACAGTAGTTATCACTGTTTTCCCCAAAGTACTCACTGATTCCCAAGAGACATTTCTGCTTCTTTTCATTGCTTTCAATATTTTTCTTGAGCCTTTCAATGGAAATCAATTGACCAATGACTCATTTTATCCATTCATTTTATACTCCAAATCTAGCATGTCTGTACCTTCATGCTATTTTACATTCAGCATCTAGCAATTAAAAAATAATTTTGTCAGTTCTTATTTTGTGTGTCTGGTATTAAAATGGCCCCACATGCCTATTATATTATGAATTGTTGGCATTTGAATCTGTCATAGTCAAGGCTACTGGTTGCTTTATAATCTAAACTCTTTGATATGTTTAAGAGAATTTAATAATAGCCCTGTCTTTTCATTTGGTAGGAGTGACATTCATGAATTCCAGGAGAGACAGAGGCAGAAGTCTCTGTCATTGTGGAATGACATCTACCCTCCCAAAGAGTACCTTCTGCTTTGTGGGCTTTGGATGGCCATGTGAGAATGAGATCATTTTCTATGACTTCACTGGAATATCCAGTTTACATAAGAAGCTGAGCTATAATGCTGCTATGAATTTATGTGAAATTACTTTGTCAAATTATCTCTAAGTACGTTTGATTAAGCACTCCCATGTAGTTAAAACAAAAGCCTTCTTAAATGTCTGAAGACTTAGGTCATGGTCTTGCCTCTGCCTATTTCTAGCCTCTTTGGACAGACAACTCAGTGAACCTCTTTGCTTCTCTTCCTATGCAAAATGCAGATGCTAGGCTTGGGATGTCTGTGGCCCACCATCTGCTCTATGGTCACTGATGCTGAACAAGTCTCCCTTCATCCACATAATTCCTGTATAGGGTACTAGTATTGTCATCTAAAAAAGAAAGAATTAAAAGGAAACCAACTGTGTACACTTTGGCATTAAGTAATAATCAAGTAGAACACTGTACTCAATTATAAAACTTGGACAACTTCTTGAAGGAAGATAGGGGTAAGCAAAAATAGCAAGGAAGCGGCGTATTTTCTACATCTCAAGTTCTGATGCAAAATTATACTGCCATTGTCTTTTGAATAAGGACTAATTCTACACTTTCAAATATGTTGCATCGTTACATAGCATTGTGTACTTATATTATTGTGATAACCCTTATGTGTGTGAAAGAGAGAGAGACCACTCATGAGCTCTGGGTTTGGTTCATTTGTGCACAAAAAGATTGAGAATAAAATTAAAGGATTATATTTTAATATCAATGTTTTTTTTAAAATTATTTTTATTTTAAATTATGTATATTTATTTGGTACCTGTGACATGCGATGAATGAAAAAGCTGAATGATGATCTGTGTAGAAAAATCAAGTGAGGGTCTCAGTAGAGTCTGAAAACTACAGGAGACCTCATACTTTCCACAAAGGCAGTTCCCAAGAATCAGTGACAGAACAGAGAGAATGGGAAAGGAAAATATAAAACATGATTTCTGAAAGTGAGTCTGCAAAGTAATATCACACAGCTTTATAGATGATAGGATCTTGCATTATACTGAATCAGTGTGTATTTAGCATATTGATAAAGATTTAGAAAATTGTATTCTCCATATTTGTCTCTAATTCGAGATGTGGGATAACTTGTGGTGAGGAAACATACTATTCTCATTCCTAGAAATTAGACGCAGTAGACAGAAAAGGCTTATTTCTTAGGATGCCGATCTTATTAATTCCATGCTCAGTGAGTAAGTCAAAGAATACATCACCCTGAGGTAAAAAGAAGATTTTTAGCAACATTGGATTCAAGTAGAACAGACAATAGAATTAGAGAAAGAGACTCAGTCTAAGACAGGTGGCATATAAGGCAGGTAATGCCACGTTAGGAAGCAAACAGGAAAAATGTTGTAAGTCAGAAACCACAACAAGAAAAGAAATTTTAAAACAGATACAGTGCGTGCAAAGGTGTGATAGCTACCCAGTCATCAGAGAAACAATAATTCAAGGCAGTGGGAGACAACAGTGAGGTGAATGAATTAAATCCGTAGATAGAACCACCTCTGCTGAGTCAATAGACGGTTAGTTACTGTCCCAGTCTCTAAGTGAGGATAGTCTTTGACTAGTTTAATGGCAGGTATGAAAACATGAACTCTTTGAGTTGTGCAAATTTTATTTGAGTTTGCATTTTACTAATTATTGTTTACATAAAGAAATGATGTAAAGTGCTTAAGCAATTGAGGGCATTGACTATGGAGCCACTCTGGTCTCTGAAGCCAGGTAAAGTCAGGGAGTCACTGCATCATACTTCCATCCCTCCAGTTTAGAAAAGGAATCACAAGAACACACATCGCTGGGGTGTGTCTCTTATCAGAGATCACAAGTTAAGTAGATAAATCTCTTTGATGATGTTGGTATCTGTATTTAATCCCTTATGATTATGTGCCAGTCTAGGAAGTTGTATGATGATGGTCAGTGTGATGACTAAGTTTGCATGGATCATATGGTTTGCGTCTACCATGTTGACATGTAAGAGAATGGGAACCTATTCAAATCTTCCAGCGTGTGACAAGTGAATGCAAAAGAGGACTGGATTCTAGGCTTTTTAAAAAACTTAAAGTGGAATGACTACAATGGTAGAAATATAATTTCACCATTAATCACCAAAATATGTCAGCAGTCTCAGCCTGCCTGAAATGTGGAATGACAAAGGTGTTACTAAAAATAACATTAGTGCTCATAGGGCTGGCACTAAATCTGCCTTGGTTGCTGCTGTAGCTCAGAAACTAGCACAGTGTAAGCTTTAGTGCAGGAGTTCAATAAAGATTTGTTTAAAAAAATTAATTCAAGTATAATTTAATAAACTTACCAAATCCTTGGTGTTGACGGCAAGGGGATGGCAAAAGAAGTCATCTGGATATACCATTTCTAGAATATTTGTTAAGAAATCTGTTATGCTATTGTGACACCCTACCTCTGAGAATAACGAATGAGAAGAAGTTTGATTTTGAATGAACGAGTAGGCAAATCTCTGAAAACTCTGGGGCTCTTAAGCGAGAAAAGACGTGTCAATCTTGGTGAGCCAAACTTTTTTCACTGGATGCATTATCCGGCTGGAATTGCCTTTTAAAACTCATCCTCAGCATTATTTAGGAATGAAGAATTTGATTCCCAATTTAGTTGTCACCTTCATGATTTATATGATTTATTAATGAAGGCTCATATTGGCCCTTGGCAGGTTGGTCGTCTCAGGAATTAAGTAAGATCAATTCCATTTTGTAGGGCTGATGACCAGATTGATTTGACAGTAAATGATCAGGCCAAATAGAAATTACTACTTGGCATCAATGAGTATGTCTATTTAAAACAGAATTGACCTCAAATATTTAATATAGTACCTAGAATAGCTACAGACCTAATAGTTATAGGCTAGGGCAGTAGTTCTCAAACTGTGGGTGCATTAAAACCACCTGGAGGGTTCATTAAAACACACTACTGAGCCTCAGCCCCCAAATGTCTAGGATGCAGGGTGGAGTAACTGCCTGTGGTGGTTTGAATGAAACTGGCCCCCAGAAATTCATAGAGAACGGCGTTATTGGAGACGTGATTTTGTTGGAGTATGTGTGGCCTTATTGGAGGAACTGCGTCACGGTGGGATGGTCTGAAGTTTCAGAAGCTCAATCCAGGCCTAGGGTCACTCTCTCTGCTGCTCCTTGAGGATGGGGATGTAGGACTCTCAGCTCCTTCTACAGCACCAGTTCTGGTCTGCGTGTCATCATACTTCTAGTCGTGATGACAACTGACTAAACCTCTGCACTGTAAGCTGGCCACAACTAAATGTTTCCTTTATATGAGTTGCTTTGGTCATAGTGTTTCATCAGAGCAGTAAAACCATAACTAAGACAGTGACATGTCCAACACCTTCCTAAATGACATCACCTCAGATCACATGTTAAGAGTCACTGCTCTAAGTAAACTCTCTGTTAACTGAGTTTAGCGTAAAGGGATATAGACCACAAAATTTTCTTCAGGCAAGGCATTGGAAATTGGATTACACTTAGATATAAACCAAGAGGTATAGAATAGAAAATATTCTTACATCAATATCTTATGTATCACCAAGGGAAATGCTCTAGTAATAAGAGGCTCAGTTCTTGTTTCATAATCAGAAATTGTTTTTGAGTGAACACAAAGTAGAATACATGTCCACTGAAGCCTTCTGCTCAATGTAAGAGTTCGGTTTTGATGAATTGAGTAACAACAAATGTTCTTTTCATTCCCTGTCTGCAGGGAAAAGCTCTGCATCACTCAGTTGAGGAGTTGGGGCTGTTCTACACCCTCTATATACTATGTTCTGTCCTATACATCTATTCTTATGATAAAATTTAACTTATAAATTAGTTAGATAAGAGGTTAATATCAATACTAAACCAGGGAAGTTGTAACAACATGCTTTATTGGAAGCTAAAGAACTTACTTATTTTCTCTTTAGAAAGATCTCATTTACTGTGGTCCAAATGGTCTGTAGTTCTTTTCTCAATCACAAATGCAACCCTGAAGGAACTGCAGGAAGAAGAAAAAACCTAGGAGGGATGTCCTCCAGTGAAACAATGCCACAAGGACACTAGAGGACAGAAAGGAAAAACTCTGATAAGGGCATCAATAATACTATTCACACAAACTCTGGTTACAGTGTACTTCTTAACATACAGCTAAACAATATATAAACAGTAGTAGATAAATAAAACTTGTTCGTTCATGAAGAGAACTCAGAATTTTATGTTTCTACCATTACTGTCCTTTCCATGTCCCCCTGATGTCCGCAAATGTACTGGCCACACACTTATTTGTGTGGGATAATGCTTTTGTACACTGTAAAGATTTGTCATTCATATTGGTTTAATAAAATACTGACTGGCCAATAGCCAGGCAGGAAGTATAGGCAGGATGACCAGACTAACAGAAATCTGGGAAGAGAAAAAAAAGAGATGCAGTCACAAGTCACATGCAGAGGAAGCAAGATGAAAATGCCTCACTGATATAAGGTACCAAGTCATGCGGCTAAACATAGACAAGAATTAAGGGTGAATTTAATTCATAAGAACTAGTCAGTAATAAACCTGAACAATAGGCTAGTTTATAATTAATATATGTCTCTGTGTATTTCTTTGGGACTGAATGGCTATGGGACTGGGCAGGACAGAATCTTCTATCTACAACTTATTGCTCTTTTCTCACCTTTATTCTGATGATGTGACATGATATAATACTACATGGTAAAAGGAAGTAAGGTGGTGAGCCAGGCCTTGTGGCGGGGTGTTAAAGTGATATATCAGAAGGAGGGTCATTCAACTCTGGTGATGCCCATTGAACAAAGGTAATGAAGATGGCAGAATCTAAAATGATACAGGAGGACCACAATGTATGTAGTGGAAGAATGTTACTTTGTTTGATGAAGCATTTGGATGTCTCTACACATGGCACTATACTATATATTTCAATAACCTGTTTAGTATTTGCTTACCAGAGGTATAGTGAAAGTAACATATTCTAAGAATATACAGTGACCACCACTATCATGAAGTCATGCGCTATTACCAGCTACACTGGGTGTGGTAGATGTTAGGAATCCAAATGACCAGGCTTGGGTTTATGGAGGAAGCCATGTGGTTTCCATTCAATAACATTTATTAGCAGTATCAATTATAAAACCAACGATAGAGATGATTCTGCCTCTACAATTTCTGCTTCTGCACATTTCTTGGGAAATATTCTCAGAAAACTTAAACAGGTTAATTAAGTTGCTAAGGGCTTGGCACAATTTCTGAGTGGATTAACTCCACACAAAATTTCAGTATAACTAACTGGTATTTGTTCCTGCATACAAAAGCTGTGTTTGTACAACTGGGGCAGAGTCCAAAAGGACTGAAGGAAGTTAATTAACTCAATTTTCCAAGGCCTTGTCATCTGGTCTTAGGGCCAGGGAACAAGACAAATCCTTTGCATATAAATTTGTAGACATATGCAGAAGATTATGATTACAATTAATAAAACTATCAATTTTCACATTATAAAAGTTTGATTATATAAAATTGTTAGCTGCAATGAGAAAATGGATCTTATAGCTTATGGTGGCAGAAGTGGGAAGTACTTATGTCAATACCAGTCAATCTCTAGGTATGACCTAACTTGAAATTCACCTGGGATGCTCAATAAGAGTGCAGATTCTAGGGTCTCACTCCAGATACCATATACTCTATGACTACCTTCGAGTGAGACCCCAGAATCTGCACTCTTTTGAGCAATTCATTTAGTGATTTAGTTACATTCTAGGTTTAGAATACATCTGTCAAGTCGTACACAAAAGACACATATATGCTGACTGCTATACTATAAAATGAGAAATAAAATTGGGAGGTGTGGATCATCCTTAATGATTCACTAGCAAATTCATAGCTTCCTATTCCCACAGCTTTATATTCCCCTAGTCTAGGAATATAAAGAAATTCTTACACCAGGAAAGACAATAACCATTCCATTGGTCTAATTGGTTAAGCTAACCCTGCTACATTCATTTCCTTATACATCTGACTCAACAGGCCAAAAAGAGAGTTACAGTGTTGTTTGGAGTAACTGGTTTAAATTGCCAACGAGAAAACTAGATAACCTCTACAACAGAGATAAGAAGAGTATTGGCAATATAAGAGTCCCCTTAGGATATCTCATAGGATTGCTATACCAAGGAATTCAGGTCAATGAGAAATTACAAAATCTGATCTAGGTAGGAATACTAAGTACTCAGATCTTCAGAAATGAAGATGTGTTCACTAAGTATACATTTTGTATTATAATGATCAACTTGAATTTACAAAGTTCTCTTCTGTGGAAGAGATTAATATGATTTTGGTTGTATATAAGAGAATTATGTCACAACAGGAAGAGTATCTTTGTATTGTGTCTTTAGGTAGAGAATAAGTATGACTCAAGAAACTGATATGGTGACAAGATCACAGATGAATTTGTAAGGGTTAACTACTGTGTTGAATTGATGGATTGGACCCAGGAACAACCAGATAGCTGGTAAAACCTTTTTCTAAGTGTATCTGCCAATGTTGCTGGTGAAAGAGATTAGCATTTAAATTAGAAGGCTGCACAAAGCCTGTCATTCTCAGCAATGTGTGCAGGCAGTATCATTCTCCTGAACAGAATGAAACGGTGAAGGAGACAAAACTTTTCTCTCTCTGGCTGAGCTGCGGCATCCATCTTCCTCTCCCTTCAGGTATTGACATTTGCACTTATCAAATGTTTGGACCCAGCCTGTACTTGTAGCATTGGCTCCTGTGGTCTGCAAGCTTTAGGCTTCCAGGGGAGCTGCATCATTGGCTGGATTAACTCTCTTTTGGGTCGCTCTGACCACATTACCTGGCAGAACAACTTAAGAGTGGAAAGATTCCTTTTGACTCCCAGTTTCAAGGAGGTTTCAGTTCATGGCAGTGTGGCAGTATGAATGGGGCAAGTCAAGAGAGTCACGGAATCTGGTGTAAGGTGTTCACATCATATCCGACTAGGAAACAGAGAGGGTGACAGTAACCAAGGGCCAGGCTCCAAACTTCAAAGCCCTGCTCCTAGTAAATCCTGATTTCCACCAGGTGTCCTGATTCTTAATGACTCCAAAGTTTCCCCAAATCAGCTGGGGGAAGGAAAAATATTCAAATCCGGAAACTATGGGAACATTTCAAATTCAGATTGTAGCTATGGGTTGCAAATGGCAGATTAGGGAACTTTATAATTGTGGGACCCACTATATATCTCACTTTAAAACATCTGTTTATATACCTTTATACAATGGCTCTCTCTCCAGGAGAACCTTGGTTAGTATAGTTGGGTATAGTCATGTGTAGAAAATGCCGATCAAGACAGAAAAAAAAAAGGTTTGAAATAATAACACCATGATATGTACTCAGAGGACTGAAGGATTGTGGGCTACTCCTAATCTATTAAACACTCTGATAAAAGAAGCATATTCCAAATGTGGATCACCCAGAAATGCAATAAAATAATGTTTTATGAAAGCCATGTTGGTTGGTAGAGCCAGTTGGTTTTTTGAGAAAGATGATGTCTCTGGAGAGGATCTTTAAGATCCTAGATGTCATGGTCAAAATGTGGTTTACTGGGGATCTTCAGCTTTTCCTGCAGCATGGCACACATGGCCTATGATCTGTAACATAAAATTATAATGCACAGAGTGCCGCGGAGCATGTTCAAAATAGAATCAGAACTCAGTAATAATGGAAAATGCCAATTTCATCATTAGATGTTTCCAGAAGGACAGACAAAGACAGCTTTGGACAATCAAGTGTTTCACGAGAACATGGACATTCATTCTCACTGCTCATCTCAGATGGCTCAATTGATTTCGCTATGTTATGAGCTGGTACACAGAGATGTCTCACAGTACCTAGGTTAGTATAGCACTCTGGTTTCCGGGTGTCCATGCAGAAAGTAGTTCCCATTGAAGATAAGGTACATCAGGAGCTTCTTTCCCAAACCTCTGCCACTGTTGAGGACCCAGAGCAGACAAGAACGTAGAGCCAAGCTGCCCTCAGTGCTTACACTCACATCCCCTCACAGGTATTTTTAGTGGCATTCCAGCAGTAGTCTGTATTTTTTAATCCTGTAATATATGCTTGGGGTGGGAGACAGTCTCCAAAGTCTGTGTTTATAAGGCGCCCTAAGGGTACAGCACATCTATTACCCTGGGGAAGGCGGTAACAGGGAAACAAATGATAATGGCAAAATGCTAATGACTCAAACGAGCTGAAAATGATGATGCAGCACTTGGAGCTCTGCAGCTCTTGGGATGAGCAGGCCCTATCGCTAGCTTGATATATACAGGCATCTTAGGGAAGTCTTGCAGGGCTGTTTGTCTCTCAGTGATGCAGACAATCCATTAGCATATGGCATCCTTCTCCAGTGACAATTACCAGAGGATGCCTGTGGACCGCCCGTGTGCAGATATTGCAGTGTAATTGTGCTTCAGGGGATATTTTCATAAACAAGGAAAACCCATTATTTTTATCCATCTACAATTGCAAATTAATTGAACAATTAGTAGTAATAGCTCGAATGTATGTAATGGGGCACCTTGCATCCCAAATTACTGTACTGACGATATATGAGCGCCAAAGCTTCGCTAGTGAGAGACGCACATCCCTGGGGTAGGCGTAACAGATGGTGAGCAACCATAGTAACCTTCCATCACCTGAAGTCAATGGAAAAAGGATAATGTAACCAAAGAGGAACTATTTATCAAGAGTGATTTGGCTATTCCACATGTAGTTGCTGGGTGGCTAGAAAGAGAAGAAAGTAGACATTCCTCTTGTTGGTTTGAAAAATAGTTTGACTTTATTAGGCAGATTAGATATACTTTTGAGTATGACAAAATAATGAAGTTGGAACAAATAATGAGAACCAATGTCTGTGCCTTCATTTTAAAATGACATTAATTATGAATTTGGTTTTTTCTAGAAGGGAAGAGAGCATGGTCTACATTTTCATATCAAAACAACAATCACTAATCAGACTTCTGATTGCAGCTCACCCCGTGACTGGCAGCAGTACCATGCTGTGCCTGGAATGGCTCTTTAGCTCCACACGATTCCCCACAGCTGTATTATGTCTGCTTTGATGCTGCCAAAAGTATAGAAACATAGAACTATTAACAATTACGGTAGCTTATATCTCCACACTAGACAGCACTCCAATGCTTTAGAATATAAAGATGTAACATGTGGTACAGCGGACATTGATAAGTTCAGGGAAAAAAGTGAAAAGAGAAATGATTAAAGATATGGTAATGACTTTCTAAAACTAAAGATATGTAAGAAATACCTGGTTTTTATGAACAGTTGGCATCTTTTCATTAAAAAAATTCCATTACTAACACTAGCTTTATAAAACCTGCATAAATGTACTTATTAGTATGAGAGAAACAAAAGTAAACTGCTAAAGACAATTCTGTTAGGCTGTGAACACGTTCTTGAAGGAAAGTCATTAGAAATAATTGTTGTTCTTAACGTTAGGCACATGACTTCCTTTGAGTTTTGTGAATTTTATTCTGTATGATGTACCGTTTCCCAAGCTATGCATTTGCCTTTGCTCTTCAGTCTGAAACATTTTCATGTTTTTTCACTGCCTTAGAAGTCATCTGAATAGTGTTGGGGGTGGAGGAGAGAGAGGGGAGATGGCTCATTGAGTAAAGAGTTTGTTGTACAAGTAGCAGGGTCAGAGTTTGAATCCTCAGCTGTCATGTAAAGGGAAGGCGGCTGTGACTATCTGCCTGTATTTCCAGGGCTATCAGGCTAAATTAGCCAAAGTACTGAGTTCTGCGTCCATTAAGAGACCTTGCCCCAGTAGATAAAAGGGAGAGCAACTGATTGTATACAGTGCTAACCTCTGATCTACACACACACACACACACACACACACACACAGACACACGTACACTTGCGCATATGTGTGCCCACACACATGCTAAAAGGAAGATTGTACACCCACAAAAACATGCATACCCACACATACACCACACATACATACATTCAAAAATCATATTTATAAAGCCTATTTTTTCAGTTTTATTGAAAGTATCTTTTCAAAATACTGCTTTCTCAGTCACCTATATGCATTTAGAACCTTGATGATTTCCCATTACCTTCCAAATACAATTTACACATGTATCTACTATTTCAAAACCATACGTTGGCTGGTGTCAATTCTCCTAGAATTTTTTTCACTGGTATTCCCTTAAACAGGCATTATTCCATTTGGACTGTTCAGTTGCCATCCATGGAAACTGCTCCTACATTTTGATCTCTCTTTTGTTAGCTCATGTTGCCCCCACCATTTAGAATATATTCCTCATTATCTGATTGTCTTATATAAACCTCATGTTGTTTTAAATTCTACTTAAGTTTCTATCATTTGCATCCAGGGTGACATAGTCTTGTCTAGTAGATCTGACTAAATAGCTAGGCAGCCAGTTAGTATGAACTTCTCAGCATTTTTTTTATGACTGAATATTTAAAATTTAGAAATTATATCCAAGAGCCAGAGAAAACTAGGCAGACTCATGGATGCAATCTTTGGAATAGGGAGAAGTGCTGAGAAATGCCAAACATTATAAAGTACAAATCAGCCTCAAGCTAAATGAAAAATTAATTTCAGATGATATACTTCCTCTCTGCTTGCAAAAGGCAGAGTGAATCTATCAGAGAGAAAGACATCTATATTCACAGTCTCTCTAAATTTCCATACA
The DNA here is from genome assembly GCF_950005125.1 of Chionomys nivalis. Taxonomy (NCBI): domain Eukaryota; kingdom Metazoa; phylum Chordata; class Mammalia; order Rodentia; family Cricetidae; genus Chionomys; species Chionomys nivalis. The sequence continues at coordinate 13,951,229 of NC_080099.1, forward strand.
CATATAGAATTTAGTCAGTAAGTACCAGGCATATCAAAAACAGCTATAAGAGAAGACATAGACAATAAAAACAGAGCGACAAGTGACTTACCTATTGGAGTTGTTAAATACAACCTTTAAAATAGCTAAAGTAATATATTTAATAAAAGTACAAGAGCAACATTTCTTATTATCCTGTCAAAGAAACAAATTAAATATCATTCCTAATAACTATAATAATAAATTGAAAATCCAGCAAAATTGATAGTTATAAAAGTATAAAGATGTCTTGAAGATACAGGTGTACTTACCTCTCCTAAATCCATTATTCTAAAGAAGTTCTGCAATAAACAAAAGCTTGTGCATAAAGAGAAAATAAGCACTAAAGGACTGGCACTGTGCGTACTACTGGAGCGCCCAGGATGCATGGGTACCAGTCTCCAGACTGGAGCTGACGTAACGTAACGTGCTGGTGGAACTCGCACTTCTCACATAGGCAGGACTGATAGGGAGCCTTCGTACAGCATCTGTTAGGGAGCTGAAATCACTATAATATGAAGGACACTGGAAGCTGGAAAATAAAAATGACAAGGAAGGATCTTACAGTTAGAAAAGAGAAGGTTAAATAAGAAGGAAAACATTAGTGATATCCTGCTTGACTCTATAGTAAATAAAAACTGTCATAATAGCATAAACATTTTATAACGTTAACTGAAAATACATTTTACATACAGAGAAAGAGTGGGCTAATGTAATAAATCTAAATTGACACCAGTAACAACGAGGCAAAAAGAGCGTTTATAATTGGTAATAAATAGTTTGCTATATAAATTATTAACACTCATAAGGTAACCATAAAGGGATTTTTTTTAAAGTAAAAAAAGCATAAGTTTAAGGCAAGTGGTAGGTTAATTTATGGGACAATTCTTTTCATTCATTTTTTTTATTGTGCTCACCTGTTACTTTAAGAAAAATTAAAAGTTGTGTGTTAATTAGAGAAAGTTTGAGAGAAAGAAAGAAAATGATAAAATAAATCAGCCTACTTCTGTCACCCAGACTACTCAGTTTTGTACAGATTTCCCTCAAGGCCTTTATCAAACACACAACACACAAATATTTTGTAAGCCATTTGTTATTTTTATGTGCATTGGTGTTTTCCTTGAATGCATGTCCGTGTGAGGGTGTCAGCTTCCTTGCAGTTACATTTTGAGCTTCCTTGTGGGATTCTGGGTATTGAACCAGGGTCCTTTGGAAGAGCAGTCAGTGAGTGCTCTTAACTAACGAGACACCTCTCCAGCCCTTAGAAAGAAATATTTATAAACAAAGCTTATATGCCTTAAATTTTACTGTGAATATTTCCCACTTTTACTTCATAAATCAAAAGCATACATTTTAATGCCTTCACTTTCCCAGTTTCTAACTGTTAAGACTTTATATAACAGCTCACCAGTGTTTGAATATTTAAGGTGTTTCTAAATTCAGCAGTATTATAAATAATGTTGCAACAAATACCCTTTTACATAAACATTACATATCCTTTTATATAATCAGAGGTTATATAAATGATTGTGGTAATAATTGTCCTTTGCTCATTAAAAATCCTGATTATTTCCTTATGATAGATACTTAAAAATAGAACTGCCTACTCAAGTTTATGAATCATTTTAAACTTCTTGATAGATATAAATTATTGCAAAATTGCTTTCTATGAAGGTTGAATGAATAATGTCATACAAGATGATAAAGTAAGTGATACCAAGAAAGTACGCTATAAGGAAGGGCACAGGATGGGCTGTTCAGTGTGGGCATGCAAAGGTCCTAGCTATGGCTTGGCTTCAACCTTCACAGCTTGGGGGAGTGGACACAGGCCCACTCACTGACAATGCCAACAGTGCCAGTGAAAGAGCTGTAAACATATGTTCCTGCTGCTTTGATAGTTCTCCTAGAGAAATGCTCCCTAAGAACTGAAGCCAGTTAATTAAGATGCCAAGAAAGCTTGCGCATCTCTGAGAAGATTCATATCTCTTAAGACATCCTTGTAACAACATGGGTTTATTCTTGCCTGGAAAGGCTGTGTTTATACAAAGTGGTTCTGAGGCTAATAAGACTGTGGTGAAAAGCAAGGGGAGGGCTGATCCAGTTTACTGCAACCTCCTCATTGGCTTTAGCCGACAAAGCTATAAACATAATCATGATTATTAGGATTATTAGTATATTTTTGCTTCAACAGAACTTCATGTTTTCAACACTTATTAATAGAAAATAAGACAAAAACTGTAAAGTACGTTATGATGTGTCGTGAAGGATGGTTCCCAAATAGTGGGAACATCAATTACATGGGAAAACTTTTTTAAATGAGGGAATACCAGGGCCTTTCTTACAAATGGAAAAAAAAATGCCCTTCTGATTTTGCACATCATGAATTTGGTAAACACACATGAGAACAGGATGGAAATATTTTTTATTTAGTAACCCCCAAAACAAAAGCATCTTGAAAAACATTGAAGGTTCAGGGAGCCAACATAGTTCCTAGAAGGATCCTCCAGGGAGACACTCGCACTTGGTCCTTAGAAGGCTCCTCCCCCGAAACACCTGCTACTAAGTTAGTTTTTAAAATATTATTATTTGAATATTGATGACCTCCCAATTAATCTAGAGATGATTATTGCAGGATATTTGATCACACCACGGACCCTGACAATGTGAGATTGTTTTATTTACCAGAAAAAAAAATCAGTTTCTAGTTGTGATTTGTTTTTATGAGATTCCTGAGTGTGCATATGGGTGAGTCTGTGTCTCTATCTATTTCTTGTTCCTTCTCTTGGGCTCTTTTCATTCTGTTTATTTTATCCTATTACAATGTGTTAGTCTTACTTTATTTTTTAACTTAGTTTTATTATTATACCTTAGAAGCCTGTTTGTTTTTTGATGAGAGACAGCAAGGGTGTGGATCTAGACCGAAGGGGAGGTAGGGAGGAGCTGGGAAGAGTAGAGGGAGGGAAACCTGTCATCAAAATACATATTATGTGAGGGAAAAAAAAAGTCTATTTTCTATAAATGGAAAAAAAAAAGAAAAATCAAGTTCTCACAAAAAGAATTTATTCTTTAAGATTTTTTTTCTGCATGCAAAGGCATCTTTTGAAGGATGTTGGAGCAGAGGGGACGCAGAAGAGTGTCCTGTTTTTCAGCTCCATACTGTGGGCTTTGAAAGGTTGTGACAGTGGTTTATGCAATATAAGAGAGCTAGGAGGGAGGAGATGGGCGGGCAAGTATGGCTTTAAATAGTATTTGCAAGTGAAGAACAAGCACAATTAACCCTTTCAGATATCACTCAGCAATATCGCCTAAAGTTCTTTTCACTTTATTTTAATTCTTCCCTCTGTGTTAGTGTTTTGCTTTCATGTATGTCCATGCACCACATGCGTGCAGTGCCCACAGAGACCAGAAAGGGGGTGGGGATGGGCATCTTCTGGAAGCAAACTTACAGACGGTTGTGAGTTGTCATGCACCTGTTGGGAATTGAACTCCTGTCCCCTGTAAGAACAGCCAGTGAGTGGTTTAAGTACTGAGCCATCTTTCCAGCCTTCCTTCTGTGGCCTTAATTTGAGAGTGGTATTTGCGGGCTGGTTGAGAACTCAGACCGGGAAAGCCAGCGTAATCCAGAGCATTTGCAGCCTTGTTGGAAATCCCTGCCAATGCCAAGGCGGGGTGGCTGTGTTTAAAGTAACATCAAGAGACAGCGCGAGCTTGCTTTTCCTCCCTTGCTCCTTTGGCGTGAGTCATCAACTTCAGAGCGGGATCACTTATTAAGGCAAATTCTTGCACCTTCTGTGTGCTCCTCCACATCCTTTCCTCCCTTTCCGCACTGATTCCTCGCAGGCCCAAACACTGTTATCTCTTGTTGCCAGGTCTCTCATTAGGAGGAGAAGGCTGTGATGATTCCGTAGCATACATATTAATGTGTGTTCTACTTTCAGGAATAGCTTTTCAGGTAAGATCCTAGAAGAATTTCAAAGGTGAGAACCCTGATGATCGAGATGCAGATTCTCAGCGGCTTGTTCAGTGGCGGTGAGGATTGGGATGGCCGAGTCTTCCCACCATTGTCATCACAAAGATGTCAAGTATGGTCATCAGGTCATTTCCTTCCCCTCAGGAAGGAACTCAAAGTTCAGACTCTGTCACTCACTCACCATGAACACAGAACATTTGAGTAACTGATTTGAATCGTTTATTTAGTTTGCGTTCACTAAGCAAGGGTAACTCTGATGGTTTTATAATTAAGTCCATAGGCCAGAAATGTAGTTGGCTGATCAGTTCGAGATCCCAAGAACTCCATCCCATGAGGATTAAATTTAGCAGCTGAGACAAAATTGAACCTTTAAAATATTAAGGACTCCCTCCTTTCTGTAGTTCTATCCAACTCTAATGCGGTGTGTTTAGCCTTCAGCTTCGGTTCGGTGACACCTTGTGTCATTTTTTATCACATTGCACGTGAGATCTGAAGAGATATCAGTGAAGTCTAGAATTAGCTCCGTGACCACATGCCCGGCTCCCCTGTGGTGAGCAGCTGTCTGTCCACCCAGGCTTAGCCTGCTGTGTGAAGCTGGAGAAGGCAGTCTGTGTGATGGGTTCCATCTCATTTCAACCTGGTACTTGGTTTTCCCACTGGATCTGGAGGCTTGCCTTGAACTCCAGCCCAATGGACCAGAGTCTTGTCAACATGCCTGGCACTTGACATTCCCTGTAATTTGGCAGCTGGATGCTGTCTCCTTTAGTTCTAGCCATTGACAGGGGTCTTGTTCCAAATTAAATGGACCACCCAAAACTCTAAGGCTGCCATCCATATGACTTGTATATTGCCTTTGCCTGGTGACTCCTGGCATTTTTCCTGTCTTGCAGATGGGACTCTCATTAACATTAGGGATGCTTGGACCTAATACCATTTTGGAATATGGTGTACATTGTCTGCTATTCCCAGGGAACAGGCAGCTCTATAGCCAGGCAAGTCTTCCTTATCCCTGGTTCTTCTCACTCTCAGTCCTTTATTCCTCCTCTCATACTATACTCATCTCTAAGTTCAGCAAACTTTGCTACCCACAGTATGAAAAAATATCTGTTATATCTGTGGCTTATGTAAACTAGCATCATTGATACAAAATTTAATCTTAGCATGATTAATATTTCTGCTGGGACTACATTATATTCATCAAAGCATATGAATTTATGGAATAAATATTTATGGATTTATAATTCAGTGTAATTTATCTGGAAGGCAGAGGTGACAAACCAATATCAGGCTAGTCTCCTTTCTAAAGTTCATACTAGAAAGGCAGTGGATCAATGGGCCCGGAGAAGGTAACTGGAAGGAGAGGACATATAGCTGTTGAATATAGGGCAGCTGAATGAAGACTGAATATAGCGGAGATGAATGAAGAAAATGATATTCGTTGCTTGAGTTTTCAGGTTTCTATGGAGTGTATTAATTTTCTTGTTGCTGGCAAGGAGGAACTTAAAGGGAAATTTTATTTTGACTTAAAGTGATTAGCCCACCAAAGAGGAGAAGATGCAAACAAACAAATAAAAAAAAAGAAGAAGAAGAAAAAGAGGTAGTTATATCGTGCCAGCAATAAGGAAGCAGAGTGAGATGAATTCTGAAGCTACAAAGTTTTGCCTTATATTTTAAAAATTATACTTAATTATGGATGCGGGGGGCATGAATATCACAGAATGTTTTCAGAAGTCAGAGAACTACTTTTATACTCTTCTAGCACATAGGTCCTAGGGACTGAATTCAGGACATTAGGCTTGCTATCAAGTGCCTTTACCCTGGGCCAATTTTCCATCCCTCTTTTGCCTTTTTATCCAGCCTGAGAGTCTACCTCCCCAATAGTACAGCCCACATCCAGGGTGGAGTTTCTCTTTTCTGTCAAATTTCTCTTTGAAATCATCTTTATAGATACATTCATAAGTGTGTTTCCATGGTGATTCCAATCCATTCTAGTTGATATTGAAGACAAAGCATCACAAGTTTCTTTTCTTGTGGGGGTCATATGTGTGGAAATAATAGTACACAGAGACTCTTTTATGGGAGAAGAGGAAAAATAAGTAGTTATTTTAAAATATACTCTTTAACATGGTAAGCACTCAGTGAATGTTCAACCTTGGACAAGATTGGATTTTCAGGTGTTATGAGTCCCCAGCTGACCTGATATTATTCTTAAGAATTATATTCTTTCCTTATCTGAGCTTCTGATTTGAAAACAAAAATGTGTTTAATGAAAAAGTGTCTAAATTAAAGAATATGTAATTATCTCCTGTTGACTCGAGACTATTTATCTTTAAATTATGTCTTTTACTTGTTGAGACTATAGCATATTGACATCATTTATCCCACCTCACTCAACAGTTTTGAGGTTATTCTGGATATAGAACTCAGAGGAAACTACAACAGAGGCTCTCTGAGACATTGGATCACCTGGCCATTACCTCCTATCAGATATTTTTTCAGGGGGTCTCCCTCAATCAAACCCGATTTTTCTTATCCCAGAATGAATCCACAGTCTCTCATTTCCTGTGGAAATAACAGTAGAACCTCTCTCCTAAAGTAAAATATCTTTTGACTTAAATTTTAAAGACAAGAGATTTTTTTAAATATATAGCTTAGTTTAATCTAGCAGAAAAAATAATCAAATGTCTTTTTAACAGCTTTTGCTCCTTCCTCAGCAGTCAAACAATTCAAAGACAACACAATGGCAGACAGTATCCAGACTCTCTGTGTATTTTCCATCTTTACATGGCCTTTTTTTTCTTGCTCTATTTCTTTTTAAAGGACTTTCTCTTTCATTTTCTTTTCTCTCCCAAGACTACATATATTTTTAAATACACTGTAAACCATTTAGAGGTTTATTTACATCTGAATCAGTCTTTACTGTTTATCTCTGTCTTTTTCTAACCACATAAGTCTTTAATCTGGTAAGGAGCATGACTAAGATTAAAGTTGAAGCTTTGGCAGCTGGCTCAACAGTTCCTTGGCTTCCTGAGAGTCTACCTTCATGACAGAAGTATTGATGGGAGTTACGTTTATTGCCACAACTCTATGGAGTTTCTAGACCCATGCCATCACCAAGGATATGCTGTTGGCTGCTCATAAATATCATTTAATTATTTGGTGGCAGAGACTCTTAAAAGAACCACTATGCAGTTTTTGCTGCTAACACTGAGTCAGGAAGCCATTCTTAAAGGACCTGCTCCTCTGCTTGCTGCCAACAAACAGAGCCTACTGGAGAAAAGACAATTACCAAGAATTTGTGCTTGACTCTATTCTTGTTTGTCTATAACCCTCTTTTTTTATGCTTTCTAAGGCTTTATGTGGAAATTCTTGCCAAACATTGTGTTCCATTTGTAGATGGAAGTTTTTGTTATGCCTGGTCCTACAGTCATTCAGTCCCAAAGAAATACACAGAGTCTTATATTAAGTATAAACTGTTTGGTCTATTAGCTCAGGCTTATTATTATTATTATTATTATTATTATTATTATTTTTTAAATTCAGATACTAGTGACAGGGTTTATATGCAGGTCTCAGAATTCCCCAATGCAGTGCTGGACTCTGTCACAGGTTTATAAAGGCAAAGAATACAAAGTTACAATTTGTTCTTATGAAAGCAGAAGGTCCTTTGTGCAAATCAAGCTTGTTTACAGAAGCAGAAACAGCAGCAAAATAAATAAACCCCTAACAGCTCTTAACGTTTATAGGTCTAATTTTGATTTTAGTTTTCTCTCTCTCTCTCTCTGTTTTTTTTTTATTATTTATTTTTTTAATTAAAATTTCCACCTGCTCCCCGTTTCCCATTTCCCTCCCCTCCTCCCAAATATTGTCCCCTCCCCCCAGTCCCCTCCCCCTATCCCCACTCCTCTTCTCCTCCCCCCACACCATTCCCCCTCCCTCTCGATACTGAAGAGCAGTCCAAATTCTCTGCCCTGCGGGAAGACGAAGGTCTTCTTTCTATGTCCAGGAAGGTGAGCGTCTAAACAGGCTAAGCACCCACAAAGCCAGTTCATGTATTAGGATCGAAACCTAGTGCCATTGTCCTTGGCTTCTCATCAGCCTTCATTGTCCGCCATGCTTATTATTAATTAGCTCTTACAACTTAAATTAACTCATACTTCTTGTCTATGTTTAGCTATGTGGCTTGGTACCTCTTCTCAGTTAGACATTCTCAGTTAGACATCACTAGTTAGAAATGTTCGGTGTTGAGGCCGGGCGGTGGTGGCGCACGCCTTTAATCCCAGCACTTGGGAGGCAGAGGCAGGCGGATCTCTGTGAGTTCGAGACCAGCCTGGTCTACAGAGCTAGTTCCAGGACAGGCTCTAAAACCACAGAGAAACCCTGTCTCGAAAAACCAAAAAAAAAAAAAAAAAAAGAAATGTTCGGTGTCTGGCTGGTAACTGACTCTCTGCCTTTCCTCTTCCCAGAACTCTATTAGTCTGGTTATCCCACCTATACTTCCTGTCTGGCTACTGGCCAAACAATGGTTTATTAAGCTAATATGAGTAACAAATCTTTATTTGTCTATTTTCCCCATTTGTGGCATACTATCATTTTCTATATTATTTGTAAAATTTTTGTTTTAAATGCTAGATTATTATATAGGAAGAAAGTAAACATCTCAACTAGGTAACACATACTTCAAAATTTTTAGTGCTTGAGTGTAATTGAGATAAAGAAGTGATTTGTGGAAAATTCAGAAAATATTACTGAAGGAAAGTTTCAAAAAGAAAGTTGTTCTATTAGAAAATCATTCTTTTAAAATGTAAGATTTAGAGTTTCAGAAGGAAAAGGGATAGTTCCAAAGGAAAGGGATTGGGAATTAATGATATCTATTAAAATTTATATATGCTTTAAAAATTCATTCTGTTGTGGATCAAGTTTTATAAATTTTGACAACTAGAAAAAGCTGTATATTCTCCCCTCAAAATCCCAAAAACGTCTCCTTGTCAAGTTTTCTCATGCTTTTCTTTTGCAGTTAAGACCCCCTCCAATATCCTGACCCTTTGCAAATGCTACTCTGCACTTCATCTCATCAATTACACAATGAAATTATAGCTACCCCTAAGATAACAATTAGCACTTTGTTTTAATACTAATTTGAATTTACTAAGAACATCTTTTTTCTAAACTGTAAGTTGAATGAGTTTGTGAATTTGTTAGAAAAGGAAATTTCTAATAAAGCATACTCAATGTGAATTCAGAGTGAAAAACTTTTTGAAGTGGGTGCCTAGTCATTAAAAATTGTTTTTGAAGAAGAACCAATTAAAGGAGTATACCATCTAAGATTAATTTGATATTAAAATCTCTCCACCCAGTATTCTTCAATAATTTCTCCCAACTAAACTCCCCATCTTTTCCTTCCATAGTCCCCAATAATTCCCTTTTCAGCACTTTAATCATTTACATATTTAATAATTATATTTAAATTCTTTACTTACTAAGAATGTGAGATTTTGATGCTCATGAAATTTCTTTCTTGAACAAATTTCTTTATTTTACTTAATGAACAAATTCAAAACTCTTGAGAAAATGTAATAAATGTTTTTATTTTCAGGGCCTAGTATTATGGCTAATACATATGTTTTCCATTATGTTTTTGCTAAATTGTGAATGAAGTTGTAAGTGGAGAATGTTATTGCTCACTAAGGGCTGAAGGCCACTTTTGGGTAATAGAGTTGTCGACTGAGATTTCTGTCTTACTAGGTCCCACATCTGTTTAGTCCTAAATAAACATACAGAGCCTATATGAACTTAATTATAAACTGATTGCCCTATTAGCTCAGGCTTCTTATTAACTCTTATAACTTATATTAGCCCATAATTCTTGAATGTTAGTCACGTGGCTTGGTGCCTTTTTCAGTGAGGCAGTCACATCTTGCTTCCTCTGTGTCTTGATGATGACTGCAGACTGACCTTTCCTCTTACCAGAATTCTCCTGTTCTTGTTGTCCTGACTCTACTTCCTGCCTGGCTACTGGCCAATCAGTATTTTATTAAACAAGTACAAGAAACAAATCTTTACAAGGTAAAACCATTGACCCACAGCATAGAGCCATGGCATCATGATAGAATTGATTAACTGACCACTAAAGTTTCATGTTTACCTTCTCATTACCTGAGGTCATTACTGGGAGATACCCACAGAAGGATGCAATTGGACGATTCCTATGAAGTCATTGTGTATTCAGTGTTTTCTGTCCTGCTCTCACTGCTTAGGTGAGAGGTTTTAAAGCCCTGGAGGTGGCACTTCCCAGTGCAAAGGGGCCTGTGTTTGTAAAGAATCGTATAAATACAGGGATATAAGCATGGAGTGTGTTCTTGTTACATTAATCCATTGAAATTTGGGAATCAGTTTAATATAACAGCTTCATAGAACAGAAAATTCTGCAGTTTTTCTGTCTGAAGGAAGAGTAATTTTTGTCCTGTTTAACACAAACAAAATGAAAAAAAAAAAGGTAACAGCAAACAATATGGGTAAATTTCTGTGATGAAATGTCCTGGAACTAATATTTCAACCCAGGGACTGTATTCAAAAGGTAGATTTAAAAAAAAAATGTGTGCCTGGGTTGGCTAATGTAAACTGAGTGATCAAACTACAGCATTTTGAAGGATCAGAAATAAAGAAACATCAAGATTGTCTCTACATCTGCCAAGAAAACAAGAGGCAGTAAGAGCCAGTGAGGACTGAGGGACACAGTATTAGAGTAATGAAATAATACTGTTGAAAGTCTGTGAGGAAATTTCTAGATGGTTGATTACAAGACCTGAAGGTCAGCTGTTACCTATTAGATACGTGTTCCTAGACTTTTGGGGATCATGGCTCACAGCAACATTGAAAGTCATATTTTTATCCTTTAATTGTTGGAGTTCAGTCAAGAAAAATCTGCAACTTGGGCTTGAAAAAGCAGAAGGCATCTTTCTGGTCCATGTTAATAATTGCCCATTCCACCTACTTTGAAAAACTGAGCCAGGGGAACAAGAATGATGCTACTTTGTTCCATATTTTACAAAATATGTCAAGAAACAACTATGTACAATGGGAAAATTGCTATGGAGAATGACAGTTTTTCCTCAGGAAGCTGCGTGTGTTGTGGGTGGCGGGGACAGGTAGTGAGAAGACAAACTTGAGCATAGAGAACTATGAATGTGACCTCTAGTACTGCTTAATGACTTCATAAAAATTTCAGCCTCAAGAGAGCTGTTTGCTCGGGGAAAGAGACACGTTTAAATGGCTCTGAGACAATTCACGAATGCCCCTGGGAAGCTGATACCGTAGTCACATCAGACTGCAAAAGGCAACAGGGTGAATTTTCCCTGCAGCAGCTCACAAGCAACAGAAGCATTTCCTGTAGGTTCAAGTCTGCTGAGTAGAGATGACCTTGACAGTGTTGCTCCATGACCCTGGAAAATCTCAGGTTGAGGACTCAACATCACTGTCAAGTTCCAGGAACTGGCACGGCTGCACCATTTTTTGAACTATGATCCCAAGACATTTTGGAGGCACAACCGCAGCAAGTAGCAACATGATTGATTTGCTAGGTGGTTTTGCTCTGGCTATGAAATATTTGGAAACACACAGCATGCAGCATCATGTTTCACAAGATGACAACAACAGAAGCCCAAATGGTACAAGTGCAGGTAAGAAGTGAAAGGGAGGGATCTGACTTCGGGACCACATGGGTGTGGATGATTGCTTATGTGTCCCTGTGGGGCTGAGGGGTAAATCCAACCCAGATTTTAGCAGTTTCCACAGGGAAGAGGCCATACTTTTCCTCTCACTGTTGTTTAACCATTTAACCTATGCTAGATGAGTTACAATTATACCTACAATTCAAAGACTTGTGATTAAAAGAGTGGGAGAGCTGGAGCTAAAGAAAGAACAAAATAGATATAGAGGCATCAGGTCCATGGGGAACCTACAGAAAGAACCATTTCTGAATCTAAGAGATCACCTGGGAATTGTAGACAAGATACTACTTAGTTTTGACTTCCAGAACTTAACAAATGTATAAGTCAGTGAATCAGTAGAACATCCAAGGGCTGCGTTTTGGCTCTCCCTGGTCATTACCTTTCCTTTCCTAAAAGTTAGTCTGTTTTGCTTTAATTTTATGCAAAAGAAATAACAGCGCATGTATTCTTTTTCTTAAATTATCTCGTTTCACGTTTTAAGAATGGGCATTTTGTTGTGTGTTTTAGCTTTTAACTAATTTTCATTGTTCTCTAGAATTCTACTTGGTTCATTTACAACAATTTACTCACTCTAGTCTTTGGTTCTCATGAAAGTGTTAGGAATATTTCTTGTGCATACCTTTTGCTGCATATGTATTTTTCATGGTTACAGTTCTGAGTATAAAAAAAATTGAACCACCTGGTATATATGTGGTTACATTTATTTGATAATGTCAGACTACTTCCCAGAAACTGGAGAATTGGATACAGAAGTAATACCATATTGAAGATTTAGGCAAGATGGAGTCTAGAGTGCTTGGGGTACCTAGAGAGTGTTTCAGATTGGGTAGAATTTTGAATGTGTGCAGAGTATAGATTAAAAACTGTAGGTGGGGGCCTGTGGCCTTTCTGTGAAATCAACTTTAAATCATAGATATTGAAAAACCATCAAAGAAGTTTATATAGGGAAATGATTTGGCAGTGTGGGCTCTGGGAAGAGCAGACATTGTGAAGTCTACAGAATAAGGTCAGGTGAGATATGGAGTTCTGGATCTAGAGACAGAGGATGAATGTGGAGAACAATCTAGAAGAGAGACTAACTGAAGCTCTCTTAGAGGAGGGTTTCCTTCTGCTGCAGCCCATGGCCCCTTTTCTGCTTAATTCTGGAAGGTTTTGTTTGATCTTCCCCCTTTCTTGATTTAATAAGCAAGACCATTAACTTCTTTGAGAATTCCTTAATTAATTGCACCTTGTTAATAATTTCACTCTAATAATGAGAACAGCTGTTTGGTTTTAGGTAGAGAACAGGTGGGGAAGAACAGGGATAATTTTATATTTATCATAAATATTAGGGATAGCTGAGCAGTCACATAGGAGCTTATGGGTATGGGTAATTCTGAGTGAAAAATGCTATAACAGAGAAATATTTATGATTTCTTATGCATGTATGCAAACACTGGGAAAGCAATGTTAATATCTATTGTCTGTTTAGAGTTTTCAGAAGAACAGTGACACAGTATAAGAATAATTTATCTGAAGCTATATGAACCGTTGATCATCAGAAGACCAATTTAGTCTGATTATATTATGATGGCATTAGCACACTGCTTAGGGGACCAGAGGGGTCAACACAGAAATAGATAATTATGTGATAAAGAATGCATTCTGTCAATCAGCTTTCTTCTAGAAGCAGAGAAAAATGCATTAGCACCCCTTTCTGTGTCGCAGGCTTGATATAGCCCCTGCTTTTCAGTGCAACGCTGCATCAGTTAATAGCTTTGGGGGTTTGGGCTCAATTAGTTTCAATCTTCGTGGTATGAACCTGAGACCCAGCTCAGGCAGTCACAATAAATATTTGGTAGATTCCAGAAGAATAATTGTATTCCCTAGCTACAAGCAATTAAGCATTAGATGTATTCCTTGTAAACCTTTGCAAAGGCAATAAAAAACACGTTTTAAAAAACAAATAATTAAATGGCTGCTTTCCTTTGGTGGCATTTAGGCAAATGGAATGAAAGCATATTTCACCTGGAGGAAGAGAGTTGTTTTCTGCAGTAGAGCTTCTGTTGGCTTGCTCATAAGCTGATGGTCATCTTTCAAAGAGCACAGAGTGGGCTAGAAGGCAGAAAGCACAGCGCAAAGGTTCCCAGATTTAGAAGACTAGACTAGTTTTTCACAAACCACCGAAGGAAAAGCATACTTGCCACTCCCTATCACATCCTAGAATTTGATAAGTTCCGATTTAGGTGAACCAAGCAACCAGAGACTCAGGCACCCAAAGCAGAAACACAGCCATCACTCATTTCCTTCTATCCGTTTATTTCTCATGCCCAATTGATTATTACTTTTTGCCACTTCTTCTATTCAGAAATATTCATGTCTCGTCCTTCCTCTCCCATTGCTTTTAATGTACACTAATCTCACAGTTGCTGCTCAGCCTCTGACATTGTTTCCTTCTTCTGGAAATGTCCTGACTCTGTCCTCTTTAAACACTCTCAGCATCCTTGTGTCTCCATGTGGAAGGGAATATCTTAGAATCTGATAAAAGAACACTTTTTGCTGCCTTGCTGATTATTGGTTACAGACACTGGTACAGGATAGCATGTCCTAGTCTTTGGTCTCAAACTGGAAGGTTTCTGAATTCATTGGACAATGTACAGATATTGAAATTGTTCATTGACAGAAATACAGTACCTCTTTTTTGAGTGTTTAATTTCTGCAATTTTCTCTGGTGGTTAGGGTGCAGGCTTGCAGTGAAAATGGTAGCCATGATGAACAAAATCATAAAAGGAAGCTTACTCATTATTGGAAAAATTAATATAATGTTGTGAAAATGGCTAAGCTGCCAAAATCAATCTACAGTTTCAATATGTAATGGATATTATGTTATGGATATTAATTATAATGAGCTGTTTGAGCTGACTGAGAAGATGACTCAGGAAGTGGGGTTGTCCCCATTTTCATTTCAAATCTAAGCATGCTTATCTCAAAGCGTTCTCTGAAGTCCCTTGTTGGGGAATGGATTGTATATCCTAAGTGTGCTGAATGGATGGTCAGGAAGATGACTTTTCATTTAGCTATATAACTTTGGTGTATAGAATATATGCTGGGACATGCTTCATAACTAGATCTGTCCCACAAGGACTGTAGACACTTAAAAGCCTGCTTTGTTCTTTTGCTTAGACTAACTGCATACAATTAGCTCACTTTAACTCAAAGAAAGTTCAAACTAAAGACTTTTGTAAATGTAAATTTAAAACTTGACAGCTATGCACAAAGTCAGAGTCGCAGATGTCTAACCAGTTTGCTACACAAAGCACCCTAAGAAAAGCATGCCAATTCTTTGCTTGCCAAGTCTGTTAACAAAAAACCTATGTCTCAAAGCTTATCTCACTGGGCACTGTACCTCTGCCTTCTGGTCACAGTCTTACCCCTGTAACCTTGGACCCTTGTGTTGCCATGGCAGTGGCTCAGCTCCTAATTGCTTATCATAGGAATGTTCTTTTGACTAAAGAGAGATAACTCTTGTGACATTTTTTTATTCCTTCAATACTCCTGTAAGAAAAAGTTTTTAGGCTAGAGAAGAAGCTAGGAGGAATTAGAAGTAGAACAGGAGAATTAGGATTGAGACAGAACAATAAAGAGACTGATTCAGAAAAGCACACGTGAGAAAGTTCATTCACTCTCAGAAAAAGTCCTTTCTCCTTGCTGTTGTTGCTTTCATTCTGAACCTTGAAGAGAGTCTTGGGGCTGGAACCCAAAGGCTCTCATAAGATTCCTGAGTAGAAAGACAATGGGTCTCAGATTCTTGTGCCATCTTGGGCTCTTTCCCCCCTGCTTGTCTTGTACAATTTCAATATGATATTTTCTATCTCATTATATTCTATTTTGTTATATCCTTAGAACCCAGTTATTTTTTTTTAACGAGAGAGAGAAAGAGAGTGGGTTTGAAATGGAGAGAAGGTGGAGAAGAATTTAGAGGAGTAGAGGGAGGATAAATCATTGTCAGGATATATTATGTGGAAAAAAATACCTATTTTCAATAAATGGAAAAAAGAAAAGGGTTTTATGACCAAACAGAGAGTTTTATGCACAATCAATACATAAAAATTTAAAATCTTGATAAGACATTTTCCTTTTCAAACTCCCTTCTGGTCTTAATACAGATTGGCAATGCAGGACAATGCTCCATCTCTGCTGACTTGTCTCAGAGAGTTTATCACTCATGGATCAGGGTCATACCTTCATTATTACATCCAACACAGACACTGGCACATACAGTACAAGAGCCCCTGCAGCCCCCTGGCCTCAAAGGGTGAGTCTAGCGCCCTCAGGAAAATGCCTTTCATCTTCCTACATGAAATAGTTGGATTCTGTGCTACTATGAGGCTCCTCCACCCCCTGCTAAGCCATCATTCTCTATCGATGAATTTCATACAATTATCCCTCTCAGAATCTTACCCAGAAAGTGTTGAAAGCCAAAAGCAAAAGTTCAGATAGGAGTAGGCACTATTGCCCCAATAGTTCTAACATGTTTATATTTCTCTTCTATACTTTCTTCTTTCTTTACTACATTAGCTTGTTTGTTGGTTGGTTGGAAAGTTGGCATATGTATATTTATGTTTTCATTACATTTATAATGTTTGTTTATTTGTTTGTTTTTATAACTCATGGAATCTGTATTTTTGTGTAACATTTTAGATAGTTTAATTATTCTTTATGATATCCACTTTACTAGACCTACCTCTTATACTGTGCTTTATTAAACAAACATCTTTAGTCTTTATTATATCAAAATAGACATACATGACTGTGTTTTGCTTTTATATGCCTACAAAATTCTACTCTTATATGTGTTTCACATCTGAAATATCCCAGTTATGCATAATGCTTCCAACTTGTACACTTTCTAAGTCAATGTTTGCTTCATTCTTTCCTTTTTTCATTCTACAACATAAAAACTGATACTCTTTGCTCTAAACAATCTTTGAAACTTACTGTCTCCAACCTCTGCTCTGCAAACTCTGTTCTTTAGTGGGAACACAGATGGGATACAAAGCATCTTCTCTAGCCAGTTACCATAACATCTCCATCTTTACAGGAACTATAGCTCTTAGTGAAGATACATCTTTTAGAAAGAATTATGAAAATCAAAGCTAACAACCAAATAAAGTTGGAAAATTGAAGAGTTAAAACTGGAAGACACACTCATGCTCACAGATGCATAAAATGCCGCAAAGCAATATAATATGAAGGAACAAGACACAACAATACGTGCCCATTTTCCTAACCCCCCTATCATGGGAGCTAAAACTAGTGAGATTGCTTCACTGTCTGAAGAGAAACTTAGAATCATATTTCAAAAACTGATTATCACTAAAAAGTCTCAGATAAGCAAATGAACCACTAAGGAAATTTTTACAGCTCCTTGGTGAGACCGTTACCAAGGTGAGACAGATGTACGTTGAAAGGGAAAGTCATAATCACTGAGGAAACGTTCAATAAAGAAATCAAAACACTGAAAAGGAGACAAGCCGAAATAGAGGACATGAAAGAGGCAGTTTAATGGGAATCTCATCAGAAACATCACTAGAGGACAAGATCTTGTAGAAGAAAAGATCAGGGAAGGCAACAAAGTTGAATCAATAATAGGCTTGGACATACACAGCAGAAAAAAACCTTACAGAATATGACCAACAGTTCTGCCAATTATGGTATGCATTTAAGATACCAAGGCTTAGAATTCATGAGCTAGAAAGAGCTGAGATAGATGTAAAATAATTACATAATTATTAAACAACGTTATAACAGAATGGCCTTCAGATCTAAAGAAAGAAATTTATGTCTTTGCAAAAGGTACCTTTAGAACACCAAAAAGAACCTTCAAGTAATTTGTTGTAGTCAAAATGCCAAGAACAGAAAATAAAATAACAATAAATTCTGTAAAGGAAAAATGTAAACTCACACACAAAGGAAGAATATCACAATAACCTCAGTTTTTTTTTAATAAATCCCCCCAAAAGCCAGAAAAACCTAAAATAATATATTTTAAGCTCTGAAAGAGAGTAATTTTCAAACTTAGCTTGCCATCACCAAGAGAAAAGAAATGGTGCCGGTGAAATGAAATTGGTCTTTTCTAGAAGTCTCAGAAGAATCAGAGGCCCACGTGTTCTCACACTCAGGAGTCCCATAAAAATACTAAACTTAGTACAGACCTGTGTAGGCCCTGTGCTAGCTGCTTCCATCTCTGCGAATTAGTAAAAGGTTTGCTGGGTTGATTCAGAGGACCTTGTTCTCCATGTTCAAAGCCCTAGGCTTACCTTAATTTAACAAAGAGGAAGAGAGATTCTTCTAAGAACTGCTCAGGTGTGGGGGAGGGGTGAGGAGAGAGGACAGAAGGAAAATTGGCACCAGAATGCAGGCTAAGATAAGTCACAGGGGTTGAGTACCGGAAGCTGCTTGGGCCCTGGACCGTCTCTCTTCTCCAGTCATTTTCTCTTAGCACATTGGAGCTGCCAAAGGAAATCTCTTAGTTTCCACCATGGGGTTATTGGAAGTCCTCTCCTCTAGGATCTTAGAAGGATCAATTCGGCAACCGAAACTGAATTTGGGATACCATTAGATGACTCTTCACTTGTTACTTGATGTTTTGGGTGTGGTAGCTTATGGTAGCATATCACAATAGAGAGTTCGAAGCTGTCAAAGTAACATTCAAGGGAAGAAACTCCTGAAGGAGGACCTGGTAGGCTTCCCTTCCAGGGTGGATGACACCTCAGGACCACGGAGAAGAGCTCTTGGCATAATGAAAATTGGCCCTTGCTCAAGATCTCACCTCAGCTTTCTTGCACACCTTGCCCTTTCTGCAGGCTTCAGGTGACTTCACCCAGCACAAACAGTCTCTTCATGCAGTTCTTTTCTAGGGATGGTAATTATTTTTTTAATAGGTTGAGGTAAGTACACAGTCAGTCATCTGGCTTTGGTGACAAGTGTCTTGGCTTGTTTTCAGTACAATTCTTTGTTTCTGTTTTCCTCCCTGTTGTTGTCATACTCTTTAATGAGGCTTAAAGCACTCAACTTTCTGACCTACATTTCAAAGAAATAAGTGTTCAGTGTCCAAGAAGAAAATGTACCTTCTGAGAATGTCCCTGCCTTGTCCCAAGTTGTCCTGTGCCTAAGCTGTAGCACTGCTATGTTGCTTCCCCCCCGCCCAGCTAATTGGGTTGAACTGAATACTTGTGATAGCTAGCAGTCAATCTCAGAGTTGTTGTTGACAGAATCCTTGTGGACTGAATACTTGGTCAGTCCGAGTCTTCGAATCCATCAAATTCTTGTGGCACCATGCACTCAGTTCCATAGTTTTCACTGACATTTGTTTGTGAAGGTAAATAAAAAGTCCTTAGGTAAATCTCAGGTTAGAAATTTAGGATCAACATAACACCTCTAGAATTTGAAAACCAGATACAAACTTCAGTAGAAAGACTCTGAAAAGGGCTGGAAAAAAGGGCTCAGAGGGAAAGAGGGCTTGCTACTCTTCAAGAGGATCAGTGTTTGATTTGAAGGAGCCACGTGGCACCTTATAATTGTATGTGCAACTCCAGTTCCAGGAGATGCAACATTTTTTTCTGGCCTCCACAGATACCAGAAATGTATGTGGTACATAGACATACATGCAGACAAGATACTCCTACGTATATATACCAGGAGATCCAGTTATGCTGTCCCTGGGTGATACAACAGGTCACCCGCATCTATATGGTCCCTGCTTTGGCATGGCCCACTGACTCCACCCAAGCCACAGGCTCCAGCTAGGATTCTGAACCTCTGTAGGCTCTAGTGATAACCTATGCCACAAAGTTTTTACAGATCCTAGCTGCAGCTGGACCACAGACCCAGACTTGGCCTCAAGTAGCAGCTTGACCTGGTTGGCATCCTTGCTCTAAGTGATAGCTCTGGTCACTCAGATCAGGATGGTACTGATGGCAGCATGGCCCCTAAAAACCAACAAGGCCACAGAATGACACCATGTCCCCAGGTGACAGCAGAGGTCACCCAGATCAGTGTGGCCCCAGTGGTAGAATGACTAATGAACCCGAATTCAGTTTCAGGAGGCATTTAGCAGGGCACAGCAACAGGAACCATGGGTACCAACATAGACCCACCCCTGGCCCTTGGCAGCAGCATGGTCCAGACATCACCATGGTCCCTGGTGACAAGCAGACCTCCCTTTTCATCCTACTCACGGCTGTTACCATGGGCCCAATCCTCTGTCTACATTTCTTTCTTCTAGTGTCTTTCCAAGGCATATGAAGCATTCTGCTTCTCTACCTTTCCCTTATCTCTTCCCCATATTTCCTTAAAATGATGGGGCCCACATGCCTGGTACCTGGCTGTCTTTCCTCCAGCCTGGGCCTGAGGACCCGGGCTGACTTTCTTCTCGCCTGCTGGCTGGGCCTGTTCCTTTTCCAATGAGAGTCAGCAAAGTGATGGGTTCAGATGGAACTGTAATCATAACACATTATGTGAGGGGAGGAAATCTATTTTTAGTAAAAGAAAACCATTTTGAAATGATACACTTAGCTTAATCGTGCTTGGAGGCCTCACGACTCTGGATGAGTTTCCCCTCTGTTTGCCTTGTTTGCATAGGTTCAGCACCAAAGTCAAAATGTTTGCCAATGAGGGAGACAAGTACACATCCTTTAGGTTAGAAGTGAGATGGGCTGATGAAAGAAGAAGGAATTGGAAACACTGCGGAGTGGAACTCAAGGAAGGAAGTTTGTGGTGAAAATGTGCAGTTACTCTCTACGATAGAAGATTCGTGTGCTGCGCAGAGCCTCGCTGACTTCCTGCTCGAAGTCTCTGCTGATGGCTTCTCCATTTGCCCCCGTGTAGTGGATGATAAATACCACACTGCCACATTTGTAAGCAACCTTGAGATCCTTTAATAACTATTTTTATATTGAATTCTGGTCACCTCAGATAGGTCTTTTCCCCCTCCCCAGTAAGATGACAAGATTTAATTGGGTGGTAGCAGGATAAGGAGGCTTATACTGCCCACCAGCCAGTCTCTGAAGTCATTACTATGAAGCCGCTTGAAGCCATCTCTAGTTCACTTTGTTCCACAATAATCAATGGGTACATTTATTATAATTTCAATCAAAATTAGTACATTTAAAACTTTTTGGCTTTTTTATGAGTCTGGAAAACAGCCCATCCCATATATAATCAGATAAATGAGCTATCGCTATGCATGTAAGATTTATTCCCAGCCCTTGTGAATACCATGCATTGAGAACTGATGCATTGAAAGTAAAATGTGCATGTTTGGGAAGCTTGTAACATATAGAAAAGCCTTGATTACCCATACTTCAGCTTCTAAAAGCCATAATTAACCATGTTTTCTCTCTCGTCCTTTCAAGGAATCATATCTGTCACAGGAAAACAAATTGCTGTCGTATTAAGTTTTAAAAGATTAAAAGTCATAGCCCCTCCTCGTTTCTTGAGGTTATTGGGGTTCAGCTCTCAACCTTCCTTCTTTCTTCACCTCTACTTTGCTCTTTCTGTAGGGGAGCAATGAGACTTGATGCTGAAATGAATGACAAGTCAAAGAGGGGCTTTCCAAATTTACCAAGAAAGTGTGCACTTGTCTTTAGGCTTTCCAGAGTGGATTATTCATCACTTGAAAGATTATCAGTATTAAGCACTAAACTGCTTAATCCCGAGTTGAGCCCCAAATTCAGTTTATCAAGAAACCCTTCTTAAATACCTGCACCAGCTGCCAAGTAACTCCTAAATGTTATGGGCAGTATGATTTGCTGTCATTGAAGATGAAGGATTGCAGATAACAGTTGAGTGGCTTGTGGTACCCAGGTCTTTGAGTACAGTCAGAAAAGATGCAGAGAATTACGGTTACATAGAGGTTAAGACATATTTGTGTGAATGGGGGGGGAGTCAGAAGATTTCTTTCAAGAATGTATCTTGAGCTTTGAAAATGGGAGAAAAGTCATTTTTGATTGTTCTCTGTATCAAAGACGTATTTTAACTTAGAAAAAAAGAACACTCAAGGAAAGTTTAAGTAGCTCACTCAGGTGTGTGGAGCAAATCCACGACTTCCTCCCTTAGCTCTGCGGCAGACCTGCTTTGCCTCCTCTCAGCTGATCTGAATCTTTCCTTTCAAGGGCAAACTCAATTCTGAGCCCTCCATCACCCTCCCGCCTTCCCAGCCTAAGCAGAAAGCATGGCTGTTGCTGTCTTCGTCATCTTTTATTTACAATTGGGGAAGAGGCTTTGGCGTCTCTTTATCTTGACAGTTTTAGAAATAGCACAGAACCTTCTCTTATTAACATGGTTTAAAAGGGACCCTACCCAGAGGCAGCCACTAACGCCGAACACTTCTGCAGGCCTCCTCTGGCCTAATGGGCCCTTGATTATTATTCGGCATTATTGAATGTTAACAATAGGATGGCTCCCCTCTGGGAGCACAATGAAGACGGCAAGAAATATAAGATTAGAAGTGAGGAACCAGACAAAATAGCTTCCATTTCTTGGCAGAGGGGAAGGACAAGCTGCGAAACCTCATCTCAGTGTCCTCTTTTATCAACTACTGTCAACTTTTCCTTTCTTCCTTGAGGGCAGCAGTTTCTTCTTTTACAATGTAACACATTAAAGCCACAAGTTTTATTTCAATAATGATATTAATAACAGAGTTAGAAAATACTTATTTTCCAATCATTCAAAAGAAAATTTAAGCTGCAAATGATTTCTTGCTCATAATTTTGTGTAATAACTTTCTCTGACCCTGCAGCTGAATAAACCTTTGGAGGCTTATCTAGAAAGCTGAGGCAAATTTGAATTTATTGAGCACTTCCTATATGCTTGCTAGGCCTACAGGTGAGTGCTATCATTTCTTGTTTGCTAAGGTTTAAATGTGCCCTACCTGAAATTCAGCTTTTACTAATGTTCTGGTGGTAGGATGGGAGGCCATTGAGAGGTAATTAAGCCATGGGTATTCCTCCATTGTGAATGATATTAGGTACAATCATCAACGGATTGATAAAAGATATATTCTTTGGGGTCTTAAGTCATGCAGGGACAAAGTAGCCCTCCCATCTGTATGATTAAGGGTTCATCACCTTGGAAGTAGTAAGGAACATTCAGAATTATTAATTATGAAGGCACCTCTAACGTGGACTCCACTGTGACCAGAAGTTCAGGAATGTATTTCTATTCTTCATAAACTCCTCAGCTTTAGATACTCTGTCACAATAACACATTGGTTATGTGTGTATGAAGTGCTGTGCAGATTAGGCTGTTTTCATATTTCAGAGATGGGAGAATGGTATAATCGTATGAAGTAACACCCCCAAGAGCATACCTACTTCAGGAGAGCTGGGGTCAAGTGTGAGGCGATTGGCCCGTAGCTTGGGGTAGAGCAGGCTGCTGTGCAGTAATGTGATGGGAGAGGCAGTGACTGTCTCTTTAACTTAAATGTTTGAGGTTTTCTCTTCCTGTTGTTAGAGTCCAAAGGGTGTGGCCTCTTGTCAGGACAGAAGGACAGAGTATGTCAAAGCCCCCATTCTCCTGACACACCTCTTAGAATGTGGGGATTTCTGTGCAGGCCCTTCATCAGAGATTCAGGATTCAAGACCTCATGGCCCACCTAGACTCTGTCATTGGCTTTTTCTAGGATTTTTCCCTCAGCTATGAAATGGGCTTGCTAATGTAAATTCCAACCTCACTACTATCTGTCATTCCTAGCTCTAGTGCATTGCAAGCTCATCCATGTGGAGAAATTATCAATAATAATTATTTAATCTTTACTTAAGTGAGGTAATTTAAATTTCATTATTTAGTACTTAAATTACAAATATCTAAATACTGAAGAAAGTTTTATTTTTCACAATCCTTTATCTCAGATGCCAAACTGGCCAAGAAAGCCTAAATGTTTATTGGTTAGTCCTTTGCCTTACATTATTATCTCATTATAATTATATTATGAGGGAAGTTGTTTTCAGACATAGGAATCGAGAGATTTTGTTTTACTTTAGTACTAAAATTAAACATAGGATTCAATCCCCAACTGTGATCACTCTAAGTCTAGAAAGACCTTTGTTCACTCTTTCGAACTTCACCGTGGTTTCCTTTGGTAGTTGCACTGCGTGTCATAGAAGGGGCAAGGACAGATAGACTGGAGAGGCAGAGCAGAGGTCCTATGTGGGGTGAGGGTGTCTTGGAGGAAAGCTGACTGTACTTTATTGTGTAATGTCAACACTTATACTG
The DNA here is from genome assembly GCF_950005125.1 of Chionomys nivalis. Classification (NCBI taxonomy): domain Eukaryota; kingdom Metazoa; phylum Chordata; class Mammalia; order Rodentia; family Cricetidae; genus Chionomys; species Chionomys nivalis. Next base: position 13,975,202 of record NC_080099.1, read on the forward strand.
ACAATCCTTCATCCTATGTCTAACAAGTGTGCAACTAATTGATTGACAATTTCTTTTCTGTTTGATTTTTGAGACAGGGTTTTTCTGTGTAACAGCTCTGGCTGTCTTATACTCTGTAGACCAGACTAGCCTTGAACTCACAGAGATTCTTTTGCCTCTGCCTCCTAAATGATGGAATTGACACATTCTTTTTTGTAGAGTCATAGAATTCTTCTGAATGTTACAATCTACACTTACTATATGAAATGTTATTGGCATTTTTGATGAGCAGCAGTCAGGGCATACCTTAGCACTAATGTCTAATAGGAAACTTTAAAGTTAAGGTGAAATGTTGAAGATAAGAAAGGAGATAAAGTACAAACAAGAATATATTCGGGAAGTCTTTGTCCAATCAATACATAGTCCAAATTCCAACTTTCTACTATGTATAATCTTGAGCAAGATTTATTTTTTTTTTAAGTTCCTCATCTAGTGAAATGGTAAAGATAAGTAAATTTACTTCATGGGCTTATTATAAATTTGAATAATTAACATAAAGCAGTGAGGTATGCTTGACCTAGGATCAATGCTAATATAAATATTAGGGGAAAATATAGAGTGTGAGAAAAAATAGAAGATATTGTAATACTTAAGGCCTTTGGATTTTGTTCTATATTTCTCTCAACACTATTTTTTTCTACCTGTATAATCCAAAGGTAACAAGAACTATATAAGTCCTTATATCCTCTGCTTAGGCATGACAGTTTTCTACCCCATTGGGCTTCATTCTGTCATCGTGTGAGTCTTTCAATACCTCTAAAACCTATAGTCCCATGGGGAACTTGGCTGACCTCTCATTATTCTGCTTTCCCACAGGTATACCCAAATAATACATTTCTGGCCATTGTGGCAATTTGGAAAATAATTCATGTCACCTCAGTACTTTCCAATGATGTTGATTTCCCGTTGTGTTTAATCAGGTAGAGTTAAGACCTCATTATGCCATAAAACATCTGCCGTAAAGAATTGCCTTTAAATACTCAGAATAATTCATTTCAAATTATGGGAACCATTTGTGGTAAAACACTCAGCTATAATGCACCAGGGATATTCTGGGTAGTCACTAACAAGCTAAACTACCCTTTAAGCAATTTATTAGGGAGAAAAGTCTGTTCCTTTTGTGATGTATGGTTTTAAATATGCTTTACTTGTACCCTTATTATCTATGAGTTTACATAATAAAGTTTTAGAGATGGTTTTCTAAAGTAATCTTGGAGGGAAGTGTCCAAAATTTAGTATATTCCCTCACTCAGCATTGAAATTTCCTAATTATTTCTCATATTCCATTCTATTTCCTATTCCACTAAATTGCAAAGTGCCAATTTAGAATCTTCTACCTATTAAAGAGAAGTTAGAAACAATATGTGGTCACTATATGGAATCTTTTATTTACAAATAGAATCTTATATCTACTATATAGATTCTTCTCTTCCTTTCTCCTTGACAAGGACTAAATCTTCAATCTACTAAAGAGAAGCTAGAAACAATGGTATCTAGAAGTTTGTGTTTTTAGAAAGTCTCCAGGTCTGCATACCCCTGTGATTGCTTTGAAAGCTTGTCTTCTGATTCAAGAGCCTTCTGCTGATACAGAACATATAAAGCAGATGGGTTTTATCGGATGATAAAGGAAGGAAACATTCTTCAAGGAACTCTTAAAGACAATTTTATAGCATTGGGGAATCCGTTATTTGAAAAATTCCAAAAGAATTCTTAACTGGTCATAATTATAGTTTGTTTGTTTATTGTCTGAATTATGGTCTCAAATGAACCATTTTAAATATTATCTCAGCTCTTTCTTTAATAGCTTGCAGACATTGAAGGCTAGTTATTCTTGATGTTGAAATATGACTCTAAAGGACAACATGAGTTTTGAGTATAGGTGATTATACTATTGCTAGTAACTAATTCTTTTCACCCTCTACTCGACCTCTGTGGAGAATATCTACTTACTCAATGATGGGGTAACTTGTGATTTGCTTTGACAAGTGAGACATAAACCAATGTGACAGCTTTTAATCAGTGCTTTATGGAACTTTAATGTTTCTGTCCTGTGATTTAGAGGCTTTAGATTATGGCCACAAGAAGACCCTCCTTCAGGAAGCTGCTTCTATTGCTCCTTTATACTGGTCCTAGGAATGAACATGCAGATCAAACCAGAATTGAAACGAAGCCACCAGGGCCCACTTACAGACTCATGCATGTGAAAAATGAGTGTTCATGTTCTAGGACTCTGAGATTTTAGGATTGTCTGTTAGGCAATAGAATTATGGTAAAAACGGACGATACAGTTTCCTGGTGAGTGGGTATTCACTTAAAATGACTTTTTCTAAGCCTCACATATGACTAAGAGAAAGGGCTCTGTCAAAAACTTGGGAGAGACTGAGCAGGGACGTTCTATCTGTCATCTTATCACTTTGGATGGAATCTTTTAGTATTGATTCATTCTCAAGTAGATATGGCTTAGTTGTGACTGAGTAACAGGATGTTTTTTTTTTCAATTCTAATCTTATAATTTTTGTATGCTTGACTTGGATGACTTAGATGGCCTAGTTCTTCCTGCACTAGCTATTGTTTGGTAAAAATAAAGTCATAGAGTATTAAATATATAAGAAAAAGGAGAAGATGGGGGAGGGGATTGGTGGGATGTCTCAGGTGCAGAGGACCTGGGTTAAATTCGCAATGCCCACAGGATGACTGTCAAACATCTGTAACTCCAGTTCCAAGTGATCTGATTCCCTTTTCTGGTTTCTGATGATAACATGGTATTCATATTTGTGTACAAATAAAGGCATGTTTCTAACACAGGCATGCGAGAATACTCATGCAAATAAAATAAATAAATATAAAAACATCCCAAGAATAAAGGCAAGAATTAAGATTAAATTCCTTTATAGGACCGGTGAAAATATTCTAGAGACTGAATGCAAAAGTTCTTTCTGAAGGCTAAGCAAAAGGAAGCAGAACTGAGAAAAATATCTCTTTGCCCTATTCCAAAGTAAATATGTTTTTATGGGTATAAAACAGTGCTATCTACATCCATGGGAAAAGACAAAAGCATTGCTCAAGATCCTATTGTTCAAGGCAGAAGAATCTGAGATTGTGGAAAAAGCAGAAGAATGAAGAAATAACCATTTGAGATACATTAGTACTTTTACTGGAGGAAAGAAAAATAGGCAAACAAGCAGAGGAGAATTGGAACTAGACAATAGAACCAAGTGGAACTATAAGAAATAAAATATAAGATGCAAAGATTTTATTTGAAAGGCAACAGTGAAAACAGAAAGTCAGGGTTGCATGATCAGTGAACATAAGGTCATTATTGTAGAAAGTAGACATGCAAAATTCAAGGACAGGAAGGAAAAATACTCAGGTTACTTAACAGGGAGTCCAGCATCTGCAGGGCAATTGAAGACCATCTACCGAGTGGGAAAATAGTCCATGAAGGTGGAAAAATGGGGAAGGAAATGACATTTAAAGTTAGAAGAGTTAAGAATTTTCAACATTGGCTAGATCCACAACTGATGTTGTGAAATACATGATCAGTCAATGACTTTAGGGTATTATACTCTCATGAGAAAAGGATGCCAGGTTGCCGGGCCAGGACAGCCAATTTTAGCTGACAGTGATGGCTTGATTGTTTTTAACTGCACAGCACAGTGAACACAACAGTAGACTGAAGTCAGGAGAAAAGTGGTAAATCGCATCATACCTCTTCAGAGTTCTCCTTCCTTCTTTCCTTCCTTCCTTCCTTCCTTCCTTCCTTCCTTCCTTCCTTCCTTCCTTCCTTCCTCCCTCCCTCCCTCCCTCCCTCCCTCCCTCCCTCCCTTCCTTTCTTCCTTCCTTCCCTCCTCTTTTTCTCACACCCTCCCGTCCTTCATTCTTTTCTTCCTTCCCTTTTTCATTTCTTTCTTCCACCTTTTCTTCTTACTTTCATTTTACAAAGTCTCATGTAAATCTGGCTGGCTTTAAACACCCTATGTAATTGAGAATGACCCTGGGCTTCTGATTCTCCTTTAGTTCCTAAATGCTGAGATTACAAGAATACACCATTAGGCTCAGTTCCTTATTTGATATTTTTATGGCAACTATTTTTATTAATAGTTCCCTGCATGTCAAATACCCTCAACATTGTTGTGGAATATTACTTTAACTATGTAAATATACATTGAATTTGTTTATGTTGCTTTTGTTTAACTTGGCAAAGATGTGTTATATTTGTTTCTGCTGAATTTGTGTAATTATGTGAAGATATGTTGCTCTTTTACTTTGCCTCCCTAAGGCACCTAATTGGTCTAATAAAAAGCTGAATGGCCAGCAGCTAGGCAATAAAGGCGAGACGGGTTGGTGCACAGAAAGAATAAGTAGTAGGAAGAGAGAGAAAAAGAGAGGAGAGAGATGGAGAGAGAGATGCCCAAGGCCAGTCAACCAGGGAGTCTCTAACCAGGCAACATAAAATAAACAGACATAAGTAGGACATGCAAAAGGAAAGAAAGATAAAAAGCCCCAAAACAAAATGTAGATGAAGAGAAATGGCTTACAATAAGTTTTAAGAGCTAATCAGGACAAGCATAAGGTAAGGGAAAACATTCATAGCTAGTAATAAGTCTCCATGTCATGATTTAGGAGCTCATTGTTGGTCCCAAAGAAAGCCTACTACCCCAAAAGGAAGCCTGCTACATAGCCTATACATTGAAATATTGTTGGTAAAACATAAGAAACTACCGTCAGTAAAAGTTGTGTGATATTTGTTCACTGTGTAAAAGTATATTACTGTGATTGGTGTAATAAGAAGCTGAACAGCCAATAGTTAGGCAGGAAGTATAGGTAGGACTTTGGGGCAGAGAGAGGAAAAAAGAAGGAGAAATCTAGATTCATAAGGGAGATGCAAGGAGACATGGGGGAAACAGGATGCGCAGTGTGTGACAGAATGTAGATTGATAGAAATGGGTTAATTTAAATCATGTGAGCTAGTTAAAAATAAGCCTGAACCGAGGATGAGCTTTTATAATTAATAAATCTCTGCATCATTATTTGGGAGAAGGCGGTTGGGAAAGAGAAAGACTCATTACAAATAAAAATCAGTTAAGTGCACTTTGCTCCGTACCAATGAGAGCACCCAAAGAGTGTTGCATGTTGTAATATTCTATGTCAATAGAGAAATAGAGTCTGGGACAGAGACGAATTTAGAGGAGAATGACGAGTAAATTGCAACATTCTTAGGTAATTTTTCAACGAAGATTTATTCTTAGTAGCCTTAAAGAGAGATTCAATTTCAAAAACAAAAGGAGGATGAAGGGGGGAGGGGGGAGTAAAGTGACAGGAGGAAATTGGGAACACTTGCACTTTCATGTTTGGGATCGTGGCTAAGATGCTCCCTGAACCCTGGGAAAACTCACCAAGCTGCTCGAATCTCGATTTCAGCATCTGTTAAATAGTGGCCATAAAACTGGTCTGTGATGCATGATTCGAGTTCAAAGAGATAATACTAAAATAATATTATATAAAGGCTGCTTTTGCATTCGACTCTAGGCTAGTAGATCTAAACTAACTTTAATTGCTTTAGAGCTGTGAGAGTTACATTGAAACGGAATTGTCTGGCTCTTTTTAGTTGTAAAATTCAACTGTATGCTTGGTGTAAAATATTCAAAGGTCACTGAACACAGTTGGATTAGATGATATTTAAGGCTTCTTCCAACCTTCAAGCCATATTTAGACAATATCAGCAAATAACACTCTGTATCAGTTTAGACTCATTACTAGGCTGTGTTTGCCTGTGTCTGCACGTGAGATAAAACAGGGTCAGAGCAGGTATAATGCACACGGCTTCGAAGAGGAGCAGAGACCCAAACAAGCTCTTCTGCTGGGCATCTATCAAAACCCTTTGCCTCTAATTTTTGTAGACTTATATAACAGGATCACAAGGTTCTTGCTATATGAATAGGAGTATTCAGTCTGTCTTTGTTGAAAGTTTTTAAGGTTTTAGAAAAGATTGGATGAGCTTTTAGAGTTGTCTAATGAATCTGTTTATTCTCCAAGCTGAAAGGCAGGAAACAATAAACAGTGTGACACTCTGTAGACATTTTATTTATTAAGAAACAAACCTAATAATGAAAGACATGCAAGCTAAAATGCCTAGAAACTGTCAGACTTGTGGCCATGGTATTCTTTGATAACTTAATAATAAATATATAAGCATCTGCCTTGTAAAAGAATCTCCTTGTTAGTATTGTAATCAGCAACAATGATTCATCTGCAAAGGGTGCATGAAGAGAAATGTTTCCAGCAGAACACTGGAGTGTTATTTGACAAACTAGCTTGGGAATGGAAAATACAGAAGCAACAACAAGAGATGTGATTGCTATAGGAGACCTTGCCAGGAGACCTGAAAGGTTAATATTTCCTTGTTTACTTCTGACTGGAAAGGTCCTAATTTTGTACATTGATTAAATTAGAATCCACAGGAAAGGAGCTTGAGCTATTTTTACATATCCTGATTTATTATCTTTCCTCATTTATAGTTGTGTGTGTGTTTGTGCATGTGTGTGTTGTGTGTGTGTGTGTGTGATTTTTGAGAATAATCAGCATTTCACCCGAACTTGAAGTTTTCTGTAGTCACTATAACTAAATTATATTTTTATTTATTTTATTTATCTATTCATATTCTCTCTCTTCCTCTCTCTTCATTCTTCTCCTTTAGAAGATGGCAGAGTGGTGTGCAAAGTCCTTTTGTATATGTGTTTCTTTTATTGGTTAATGAATAAAGAAGCTGCTTTTGGCTAATGGCTTTACAGAATATAGCAAGACTGGAAGATAAATATATCTAGAGCAAGAGTAAGCAGAGTCAAGAAGAAGCCATGTAGCCCCACCAGAGACAGATGCTGGATGCTGGATGGAACTTTACCTGGTGAGCCACAGCCATGTGGCGATACAGAGATTAATAGAAATGGGTTAAATCAAAGATATAAGAGCTAGATAGCAATATTCTTAAGTTATTGGCCAAGCAGTGTTGTAATTAATACAGTTTCTGTGTGATTATTTTGAGTATGGGCAGCAGGGAACAAACAAATGACGTCTCCCAACAGCAGAGAGTATGGGAAAATGTCCTGAAACACAAATTTGAATGGTAACATGCCACATGTTCAGAAAGACAACACCTTAGTGAACTCTTTTCTATTGAGGTACTTGTTTTATTTTTTAATTTAAAAAGTTTTTTTTTTAAATTTTACATACCAAACACAGTTACCCTTCCCTTCCATCCTCCTGCTCCCCTCCTCAACTTTTCCCCACCCAACCCCTTCATCCACTCCTCAGAAAGGGTAAGGCCTCCCATGGTGCATCTATAAAGTATGGCATATCAAGTTGAGGCAGGACCAAACCCCTTCAAGGCTGAGTAGGATATCCCTCCATAGAGAATGGGCTCCCAAAAGCAAGTTCATGCACTGGGGATAAATCCTGGTCCCACTGCGAATGGCCCCACAGACTGCCCAAGCCACAGAACTGTTCACCCACATTCAGAGGGCCTAGTTCAGTCTTATGCATATTCCCTAGCTTGTCAGTCCAAAGTCAGTGATCTCCCACTAGCTCAGGTCAGCGGTCTCTGTGGGTTTCCCCATCATGATCTTGACCCCTTTGCTCATATAATTCCTTCTCCCTCTCTTTGACTGGATTCAACCCAGTGCTCAGCTGTGGATCTCTGCATCTGCTTCTACCAGATACTGGGCGAAGGTTCTATAATGACAATTAGGGTGGTCATCAATCTGATTACAGGGGAAGGCCAGTTCAAGTACTTCTATTGAGGTACTTGTATATGGCAATGCAGATATTGTTTTTTTTTTTAAATTTTGGATTTAAATTATAATCATGGTTCCATAAAATGTCCTATAAAGAAACAAGAGTCTAAGTATTGAGAAAGTTCTTCCAAAATTCAGATATCTCTTTCCTTCCAAGATAAATTTAAAGATGTAGAAAGAAAATCCCTGATATATAAAGGGCATACAGTTTAAAGTGAAGTATACAGGTAAGTGTAGAGAATATGTAGATGATATAATACTTATGATCATGATAGTAAGAAATTATGTCATAAAATCATTTGACTCAACAAAGCGTTTTTAACACCTACTGCCGCCAAAACCTAACAAAGAAAGATTGCTAGTGAAATGTAATACACACACAAGAGATCTACTCCAAAAATATTCAGATTTTTGTATATTGGACATTCCATGTAAAAGATTCAAGAAACAAGCCATTTATGCCCATATACTTACTAATACTTACTAACACCCTTTATGCAGCAGGCAACAGTATTCTTCTGCACTACAGCTCAGTAACACATGTTCTTAAGCTACAAACAAATGAAATCATTTAGTGTGCCCTTTTTGTGTTTGGTTTCTTTTCTAAATACTGTGTTTTTGAATTTGTTTAAAATTCTTACCGTATAAGTTCCATTTTGTGAGTAAATCATCATTTGTGCTTAGTGGTAATTTGGTTGTTCCTAGTTTGGGGTCATTATGAGCAGTGTTACTAGTAAGATTTCGCTCATTCTTCTGGAATAAAGTGACTATTTCGTGATTTTCTATGTCCAGGTCACTTAACACAACGTTGCTTCTGTTGGAAAACAATGCTGAGTTAGAAATATCACAGAGTTTGACATATAAAAAATAAATATTAGGATTCTGGTTTCAGTTGTGGCTCATATGGAATTTGTATATTGTTATTCTCTCTTTTTTTTTTAATAATACCAACTACAAATCTAAAACACCCAAGAACTACTGGACATCTCTAGGCAAACTTTCTTCCTAAAATCTAGAGAGATGTGTGACTACAAAGTCAGAGCTGATATCCATGTACCAGGAACCAAAGGAATTAGAACCATAACCCTGAAGAAACACTTTTGTGGTGATTTTGGTGGACAGCTGGAGGTTGAGGATGGAGTGGCACACTCCTATACTAACTACTGACCCAGTGATACAACAATGCACTGGGAAGTCTGTTAGCTGGAAGATGTGCAGGAATTATAATCATTAGGGGTTGATAATCACTAGAAAGTTAAATCAATGAAGATGACCTTTAACAGATGAGTGAGGTATCTTGCTTTCACACAGCATACAGTAATGAACATATTTTAAAAGTATACTACTAAAGAAAACAAACCAGTTTCAAAATCCTACATATTGTATTTTCTAATTATGTGACATTCTGGAAAAGGCAAATTACAGAGCTGTTAATGAACTTGGTAATTAGCAGAACTATAGATGGGAAGAGATTTGAACAGATGAAACGTGGGATTTCTTCTATTTTTGATTGTGAGTCTAGCCTTTAATTGCTGAGTCATCTCTCCAGCCTGAAATGTAAGATTTCTTAGGGCAGTAGAGTTATTCTTCATGATACTGCACTATCCAATAAGTGACCTTATTATGAGTTTGTTAAAATTTATAGATTTTTAAATCAAATCTGATACAAATTGTAAGATTAGGAAGTTGGATAATTTCATTATACAATTTAAATTTTAACAAATTATCTATGTTACAAATGTATGAAATAAATTCATTTTAAGACATTGGAGAACTGATGATCTAAGTAGCTTAGAAAAACTAGCATAGACTGTAAGGTTAAAAGACAAACAAGCAGTACTTGAATGTAATTTTTATACTAATAGTGTTGCTTCCCATGAATGTATGGATTAGTAAATGTGAAGCCTCTATCATGTTTGCTGAAGTTGGCAGAAAGCGGAGATTTTTATCACGTTTTCAATTGGAACTTGTAGATAGGCAATGGGGGAGAGCTAGGATAGTTCTTGCGGTAATGAATTAAAGACTGGGATGTTGGTGTGAATTCACGTTTTGCTTAATGTAGATGCATATGGTTACATATGAAAATATTTATAGATATGCCTGTATACAGGAGTAAGAGACATATTTTTCTCACTATCAGATGAGATGGGCTTGGAGTAGTTGCATTTCAGTTTCAACACGCACAGCGCCCAGATATCTGTTTGCAGACAGCATGGTCTAAATATTCTTTCAAAGCTGCCAGAGCTAGTAAATCAATTCAGTGGAATCTCAGAATACAAATTCAATATACAGAACTCAGCTGCAATTTTACGCACTATCAATGCACTCTGAAAAAAGAAGTTGAAAATCATAGTTACGTTAGTATCACAACAAATAAAATACTTAGAAATATATTCATACAAAGTGGTGAAACAACTCTACAGTTAATACAATTAGACATTAAAGAACCTGAAGATGTAAATAAATAATATCCATCTTTGTGTATTAGATAATTTTTTTATTCTTAAAATGTCCATAGTACTTAAGCAATTTCTGAAATTTTCAGTGATAGTTTCATAGAAATGGAAAGAACGATAGTAAAGTTCATATAGAACTCTACATAGTCACAGGATATGAATAGTCAAAGATGAACATGTTTTTTAATTTTAAATGATATAACAAAGATTTGCTAATCAACTCAATGCATACCAACACAAAATAAGATACAGAGACAGACAATATAGAAATCAATTCCCCCAAAATAAATAAATATATTTAAAATCAACTCTTATTTGACAAAGAACCCAAGAATTCAAAATAGGTATGAAAATTAGATATTCATATATGAAAGCATGGATCTAGAGTTCAGTTTTATATCACCAAGAAAAAACTGGATTCTCCTCCACTGGCAGATAAGGAGACTGCCTGCTGTCTGAGCAGCCTCTGTGCAGAAAGCTGTTCTAGAATCTTTCTCAAAATTGCTAACCAATGTGTTCATCATGCAAGATGACAATAGCTTGCAGCTTCAGTGTCAAATATGAAACACTATCCTGAAGATGTGCACAGCATTTGTCTGAAATCTGGCTTTTGTTTTTAAGACAAGGAATCTCTGCATCCTACTGAGTAGCATATGTAAATGCACACATTTCTTCCTTAAGTCCTTGTAGACTATGATGCTGCAGGAAGCTACTTTTACCTTTACATGACTTTGGTATACAACTGCATGTGGCTATGACTCGACTCTTCTTTAATTTCCAAATTAAGAGAAGAGGTGTTTAAAAAAGAATAATGGGGCTTGAAATGCTTTGTGGTACCAGAACTTAATGAGGACTGGGGTTTAGTTCTTTCCTGCCCTTTCGTCTTGCTCCAGCCCACATCAGGCCCATTTCTTATAAACTTTTGGCTCAGGTTTTCCATATACCATAGATTTCCCATTATCTCAATCTTTCTTTCTATAGATTAGCAAACTGTCTCATCTATAATGTTCTTAAAGGAAGATGTAGTGACTTGTTCATTGTATTGACTGTTCTAAGGATAATTCCTTAGAAGTTGTAGACACAGATAATGTTCCTTTATGGTCATCGAGTAGTTGTAAGAATAACAGCTTTCAGTCTGCAGAATGAAAATATTGACCATTTCATTGAGTATTAAATTCCTTTCTTGTTTTACTCGTATTTTCCAAAACTCACTGCAAGTACAATTTATATTTATTCTTATGTGGGCAAATATTGCCTCTAAACTATTTCTATTTCTATTCAGGACAGATAATAGGATTTTAATAGTACCAATTGAAAATATTGTGAAAATCATCTTTTAAAATTTTTTTGCATTTTTATTTTTAAGAAAATTTTATCAATTCTTTGAGAATTTTATGTGGTGTATTTTGATTATATCACCCTAACTCCTTCCTTAGGTCCTCCTAGACCAATCCTATCCAACCATCAACTTTATGCCCTCTAATTTTTTTTTTTTTGATTTTTCGAGACAGGGTTTCTCCCTAGCTTTTTGGTCCTGTCCTGGAACTAGCTCTTCTAGACCAGGCTGGCCTCTAACTCACAGAGATCCACCTGCCTCTGCCTCCCGAGTGCTGGGATTAAAGGCGTGCGCCACCACTGCCCGGCGCCCTCTAATTTTTTAAATTCAACTATCCATCTACTTCTATTTGTGATGTCCATTTATATTGGATTGTGGGGCCATCCACTGGAACAGTATTGACCTACCAAAAGCTACAACCTTAAAGAAAACTGATTTTCCCTCCTTGAGAAGACATTACCTGTCCATAGCTCCTCAGTTATGGCTCAGGGCTAAAGGATCCTTTCCCACACCAAGCTGGAATGGTGCCTGGCTTGGTCTTGTCCAGGTCTTATACAGGTAGCCATAGTAGTGGTGATTCATGAGCACAGTGGTCCTATCATTTTCAGAAGATGCTGTTTGCTCTGGTTCTCTCCCAACTTCTCTTTCCTACAGTCTTTCAGACCTCTCTTCCATGATGGTCCTTCAGCCTGGGAAAGGCATTGGATGTAGATGTTTCCTTTTTGACTGAGCACTCCACTGACAATTATTCTATTTACATTGTCATTTCTGGACAGCAAATCTGGTCCAGAGCTATGGTTGGGAAACTCACATCTCCAAATTGTGAAATTACCTCTATTATTCTAGTAAAGATACATAGTATCAAATTGCCATGTAGATTTCTGGAGTTACACCCACAGGTAAGTAGAGCTCCCAGCCTCGTCAGAGAGGTTTCCTTCGTGGAGTGAAGTTTGAAAAATCATGATTTAAAATTTTTCATTGAAGAAAAATAACAGCATAATTTAATCATGCAGAAAGGGTCATTTCAGAAAGCTTTTTATATGAAGAAATGAAGGATGATAGAAATACCTGTGGCTAACATCCAGAAGAACCAATTGTGGATGAAACCACTCATTACTTTCAGGGGACCAGTGCTGAGTTACTATTCTGAAAATCAACAAATGGAGGAATAGAAAGTACCACCTACTGTCTTCGGATGCCAGATGTCTTCTATTTTATTTTATTTTATTTTTTTATGAAAAAGCTCTAAGCATCAGATAACATTTATTAGGTTCTGGGAAAGTGATCAAGATTTGTTAGATGATAGCAGCTCCTATCCTACACTGCAAAACTGTTCAGGCAGGCCAGGGAGTTAACTGGCCTTGAATGGTGATGGTAGTGACATTTTTAGCCACTGTGGAGTGGAAACTCCAGCATCAAGTACTAGGGCTCTTCCTTCACTTTGCAAAGTTCTGCTTTCAGGGAGAAAAGGTCAACCAATGTAAACTCAAGTGTCATGGGTCTCCTTGACATGACTAAATAGGAAGAACATGAGATTCTTTAGATACATGCTCTGTCACCTTAAACCCAAACAGGTTGGGGGGAGTTGAAACTACCTGTCTCTTGTTTCCTGGATGCTGCTGTGGGATAGACTGGAGTCAGATGCATGTTTTATTTTGAGGGAGGAGCAAATCATTTTACTTTCTCCAAATTCAACCGCACATGATAGGAAAGGGGTTTGGAACATTCTGGTGAGTCCCTTCTTATACATTCTGTTTTTTGCTTCCTGTGTATTTGAAAGACAGTCCTTTAGCTAAGGTTTAATCTAGGAAGGGTCTAGAATTTGTTAACTTCCAAACAACCACAGGAAAAGTACCTGAAAGACATGACTGGGAGTATCATGACTTCTTGTAGCTCTTCTGTCTAAAGCAGGCTTTTAATGAGTCTAGTCCTAGAGGGAGGCGATGAAAGACAGTGTCGCTATAGTTTATAATGCAAATTGGGAAGAATACAACAGATTAATTAGAGAACATGTTTTGATGTGCATTATGTAGATAGAAATAGGTTGTGATGTGATTGAGTTCAAGAAGTAGCACCTTGGGAACAAGAAAACAAAAGCAAAACAGAGCAACTCTGGCAAGACGCAGAAACAAATGCACAACTCACCACTCTCTGGGGTGAGCATGACTGCTCATTTGGGAGAAGAGAGTTAGTGAGCAAGTTCTGTATTTATAGAACATCAATGAGACACAATCCATGAGATCAGTGAAGCTTCCCTAGTTCTCTTCCAGGGGTAAGAGCCTTGGATTTAAGTTCTATCATGTTGTATATTTCTTTCAGGAACCCTAGTATTTCCACAGATGGAATATATGTAAGTAGAAACCATATTCCACAATTTTTCAATATTCTGAAGTCTTCACATGTTAAAAGAAATTTGTAAAGCCAGGAGATACAGCATTTATACCTGCCAACAAGTTGTCTTCTATTCCCTGTAAATTTTTAAATTCTTCATCAAGGAAATTTCAGTCCCAAGGAAACAATATCCAGATAAATATTTAGAATAATTTGAACTCATATCTTCAGAAATGTGTTTAATTGTGCAGTACAAGGTTCCCCTCTCTAAGCAAGAAGTATGAAGTAGAGAAAGAAACAAGGGCATTTAAACAGGGGACTGTGCTTGTATTCATGGTGAGGTACTCAGCTGGTGGAAACCAAAGCAAAATGATGTAAACAAGCCACATTCTTTCTTCTGAACAGGAGGGATATTTGCTTCCGCACTCAAATCAGTCTGAGTCGGGGCTGGAGAATAGGGATAGCTGTGAGTGGTCAGGAAGACAGTGGTTAGATGCACTCTGAAATGTGTATGATCAAACAGAGCATCCAGGATGATATGACATTTAAAGAACAAAGAGGAGCAGAGAAGGACATGAATGAGATGCTAACAGAGAGAGCAGATAGGTTAAAAAAACAGAAAACCAATAACCACAGAAGCAGAGAAAGGAGGTTCTTCCTCACAGAGGATGGGGAGGGAAATATTAAATATCACAGACACGTGGCATAGTCTAGGCTGATCTAGCAAGGAAATCTTGAGATGCTGCACACTGAGGTAGTAGACTGTGGAATGTGATCGCACTGTGATAGACTCAGTATAACTCTTCTTGGGCAGCTAGGCCTGGACCACTCCAGGACTTAGAGCTGTAATGAGCATTCTTCTAATTTGATTATCAAAAAAGCAACAAGGGAATATTAGGTTATGAGCTCCAGTCATCCCTTGTTGAGATTTGTACCACAGCAGAATAGGGATTCATGTATCCCCAGCTATGTTTAAGGTGGTTTTCTTCTCCCTGTGGAAATAAACACAGCAGGGAAGCCAGTAGAAGATCTGTGGTACAGGTAATGTGGTGATTTTTTTCCAGGAGAATAAAACAAAGGGGCATAGTAACAGTGTAGGCATGGAGTAGAAACTTAAGATGGGGCACAGGATATGTTCATTGCAGTAAGGAAAAATAGGGGCATGAGAGATGGCTCAGTGGTTAAGAGCACCGGTTGTTCATCCAGAGAAGAGGGTTCAATTCCCAGGATTTTCATGGCAGCTTAGAACTAGCTGTAATTCCAGTTCCAGGGGATCCAACACCCTCATACAGACATGCATGCAAGCAAAATAACAATGCACATACTATTAAGAAAAGTAAATTTAGAGAAGATATGTGTGTGTAGTTATGAAATAACAAACTTAATGCACATACTATTAAAAAAAGTAAATTTAGAGAAGATGTGTGTGTAATTATGAAATAATAAACTTTAAAAAACAAATAAGAAGTAAGAATAAATAATGAAAATCTATTAGAAAATGAGGAAGTAGCTCACACATTGCTGTGTCATTTTGTTTCAGTAACCCAATAGAATAGGATTCAGGTGTGTTTAGATGCAGAGGTTCAATTCCTGTTCCCAGCTCCCTTCATCCTGTGTGTTTTTTACCTTTATTTGTATTCATATAAGTCTTACACAAAGTTTTACACACTGAAAAATGGTATTATTTGGTATTTGCATACCATAATTTTCAGAATGTAATTTTTAAAAATATTGCTGTAACAGGACATGTGAGAGTAGGTAAGTTATAATAAACAGAAAGTTACTGATGCTCCTTCACTCTTGAAAGTTTCCAATTTAAAGGTGACAGCCATCTAGCAAGGATTTTTCTCACTATATCATTATATGGAGTTGGTACATGAAGTACCCACATACTTGGATACAATCCTTTGATAATGGCAACATTCCTACCCATGATGGCAAAGATGTCATGGCCCAATAATCTTTTAAAAGTATTACCTCTCCAAATTATTCCAATCATAGTTAAATACCAACAAAGCAATAAGGTGCTTTTTCTCTTATGTCCGTTAGGTTTGTCCCTTCCAAATAAATGCTTAGTCTCTTTATGCTATATGCACAATTGCTTTTCCAAGGTTGATGAGGAATTGCAAATACCCAGTCTATGTAGCATGTCTCTCTACTTTGGTCTTTCAATCAAGACTTCTTCATTGATAAACCTAGAGAAACACTTGTGGAATTTAAAAGATAACGATATCCTAACTTGGTGCCTGTTGCTGTGATAAATATGATGACCAAAGCAACATGAAGCAGGAAAGGATTTATGTGCTGGTTACAGTCCATGGACTGGAGAGATGGCTCAGCAGTTAAGAGCACTGCCTGCTCTTCCGAAGGTCCTGAGTTCAATTTCCAATAACCACGTGGTGGTTCACAACCATCTGTAATGAGATCTGGTGCCCTCTTGAGGAAGAAACCTGGTCAGTCTGTCCTCATCAATTTAGACCATAGAACACAATATGGACAAGTTCAACAGAACAGCCATATACTAGCTGCCCAGGTATGCTTCAGCATTGTCAGGGCACAAATTTCTATTTCAAATACAGTGCATGGAGGGAAGCCAAGGCAGGAACTCAAGGTAGGAACCCAGAGGCCAAAACTAAAACAGACAATGATGGGACACTGCTTACTGACTTTCTTTCTTTAACGTGTTCATCTACCTTTCTTGCACCACCTTGGCCAACTTGGGCCCAAAATTGACCAGGAATCAAAACACTAAGAGACCATGGATGTAAACCCAGACTACTATAACCAGCAAAGATTTCAATAAACATTGATGGAGAAAACAAGATATTCCATAACAAAAACAGATTTAAACAATACGTTTCCACAAACCCAGCCCTACAGAATGTATTAGAAGGAAAACCACAACCCAAGGAAACTACCTGCACCTACAAAAACACAGGCCTCTGATAAGCCCCCATCAGCATAACCCAAAGAAGGAAAACACGCAAACACCACTACTGAAAAATAACTGGAATTAACAATCACTCGTCACTAATATTGCTTAATATCAATGGACCCAATTCACCTATAAAAAGACACAGGCTAAGAGAATGGATATGAAAACAGGAACCAGCCTTCTGCTGTATAGAAGAAACATACCTCAAAGGACAGGTCAACCAGACAGAAACGTAACAGAGAAATAAGAGAACTAACAGATATCATGAATCAAATGGACTTTACAGATATTTATAGAACATTCCACCCAAACACAAAATAATATACCTTTTCATCAGTACCTCTCAGAACATTCTTCAAAATTGATCACATACTCAATAACAAAGCAAACCTTCACAGATACAAAAAAAATGGAGTAATCCCCTGTGTCTGATCAGATCACCATGGATTAAAGTTAGAATTTAACAACAATACTACTCTTAGAAAGCCTACAAACTCATGGAAATTGAACAGTGAACTACTAAACCATCCCTGGGTCAAGAAAGAAATAAGAAAGAAATTAAAGACTTCCTTGAACTCAACAAAAATGAAGGCACAACATATCCAAACCTATGGGACACCATGAAAGCAGTGCTAAGAGGAAATTTCATAGCACTAAGTGCCCACATAAAGAAAATGTAGAAAACTCACATCAGTGACCTAACAGCTCTGAAAGCTCTAGAGCAAAAAGAAGCAGACTCACCCAGGGGGAGTAGAAGACAGAAAATAATCAAATTGAGTGCTGAAATCAACAAAATAGAAACAAAGAAAACAATAAAAAGAATCACTGAAACAAAGAACTGGTTATTTGAGAAAATCAACAAGATAGACAAACCCTTATTCAAACTAAGAAAAAGAGAAAACATCCAAAGACTTAAAGTGATTTGTAGGCTGGGTTTCTTTGCTTTATCTAAAATGGCTGAAAGATATTTAAGGAAATGTTCAACATCCTTAGCCATCAGGAAAATGCAAATCAAAAACAAAACAAAACAAAAAAAAAACAAACAAACAAAAAAAACAACTCTGAGATTCCATCTTACACCTGTAAGAATGACCAAGATCAAAAACACTGATGATAATTTATTCTGCAGAGTTGGCTGGGGAAAAGGGAACACTTCTGCATTACTGGTGGGAATGCAAGCTGGGACAGCCCCTTTGGATGTCTGTGTGGCGATTTCTCAGAATATTAGGAAACAACCTTCCTCCATATCCAGTATTACCACTTTTGGGTATATATCCAAAGAATGCTCAATTGTGCCACAAGGACACCTGCTCAACTATGTTCATAGCAGCTTTTTTTTTGTCACAGCCAGAACTTGGAAACAACCTAAATGCCCCTCGACCGAAGAATGGATAAGGAAAATGTGGTACATTTACACAATGGAGTAGTGCACAGCAAAAAAAATAACGACATCTTGAAATTTGCATGCAAATGGATGGAGCTAGAAAATATTTTGAGTGAATGGCATTGTGTTTGCATTTTTGAGTATCTACATGTGTTTTCTGCTTTTTCTTGTCTAGAAAGTCTTCTTGGGGACACCACTACCACTGTCAACTTCCCTAAAGCTCGCAAATATTCCAGTACCTTCTACTTCCATATCACAGCTTCAGATTAAGAACTTACATGGCTCTATTTATGGGAGAGTGAAGGACAGAGATGGGAAAATGTTTACATGCTGATAATATTTTTCAGAAACAAACACACATGTGGAAGCAATGACAGATTATTTACAAAACATGCAAATAGTCTTAGAATTTGAAACAAGATTAACTGCAAAGATTCACTGCAGACTGTATATCATATATTTTGAGACAGAGAAATATGATTAAATAAAAGCAGAAATCAAAAACTCATTCCACGACTTACAGAAATTTTTCTAAGGGAAAAAAAACCCTAAACAAAAAAGCATCTTATAGAGCTTAAATCAAAATAATGGCTAAAACATATAACTGTAATAGCTTCAATTTTGAGCGTTAAAATAATTTAGTAGACTGTCCAGAGAAGAATGTGCCAGCAGAAACATTGTGATGTCAGTCATATTATATTGCTTTCCTACCTGTAAATTGTACTTGACTTACAGTCCCTTAATATTTTAACACTTTTTTTTTATAACATCATAATTCTTTATTTCTACCTCAAAATCATGTCATAATACAAATAAAGGTCTTGGGAGATGGCTCAGTTTGTAAAATATTTGCCTTATAAGTACAAGGACATATGTGCCATCCTCAAAACCCAGGTAAAAAGGCAGGGATAAGAGCCTTACTCTGTGCACTCTTGTAGTTCCAGAACAGGGGCAGTAGAGACAGGCCATCTGGCATAGTCAACTTCTGAGACTAATAAGAGACTTTCTTAAACAAAAAGGTGCAGAGTCCCTGAGAAACAGCACTTCATGATGTCTTTTGACTTTCATATGTATATCTACACATACATACACCTGAATATAAACACAAGCGAGTAAAAAATGAAATAGAGATCCATGTACACATGCTTCTAAATACACACACACAAGCAAAAAAAATAAAAAATAAAATAATACAAGTAAATATGCTTTCTATTGAATATATGTTCAATAGAAATATACGTATGTCTTGAAAATGTTAGAATAAAAGTAATAAATAACATAAAACATTCAACTGTATCAAAAACTGTGGGTTTGTGCACACAGATCCTGCATCCATGGGCTCAAAGAGCTATAGATGGAACACATTTTCTGGATGTTTTGTCAATAAACTAAGCATGTAATGCAGTTTTTCCTTGTTATTATTCCTTAAACACCACAGCTAGCCACTATATATTATAATGTTTACATGGTAGAGTAAGCCACTCTGCATGTAATGATTTGTAATTGACCTGGAGATTGTAGAGGTATATGCAAACACGATGGCATTTTAGTAGTTGGGTGTGGTGATACACACCTTTAATCCCAACATTTGGGAGACAGAGGCAGGTAGGTCTCAGTGAGTTCAAAGTGTGGTGATACACACCTTTAATCCCAACATTTGGGAGACAGAGGCAGGTAGATCTCGATGAGTTCAAGGTGTGGTGATACACACCTTTAATCCCAACATTTGGGAGACAGAGGCAGATAGATCTCAGTGAGTTCAAGGTGTGGTGGCACACACCTTTAATCCCAGAATTTGGGAGGCAAAGGCAGCCTGATCTCTATGAGTTCAAGGTGTGGTGGTAAACATATTTAATCCCAACACTTGGGAGACAGAAGCAGGCAGATCTCTGTGAGTACAAGGAAAGCCTGGTTTACAGAGTGAGTTCCAGGACAACCAAAGAGAGACAGAGAAACTCTGTCTCAAAAAGCCAAAATTTAAAAATAAAAATAAGAGAAATAGAGGTTAAAATAAAGCCATGTAAAGATGAAAAATACACAGACACTCTAGATACCATATGTTATTGTGTTGTCTTTAAGTTTGATGACTGAGGAAGGAAGACATTTGATTATAAATACTGCTAGATTGATCCTATATATATATATATATATATATATATATATATATATGCTTTGACTTTAAAATTTAAGTAAAAAAAATGTTACTTTGGAGAAGAGGTTTTGCTTTTGTTTCCACAGTAAATGAGGGACTGTGGATTCATTCTGTGTTAAGAAAAAAAAAATCAGGTTTGACCAAGGAAAACCCCCTGAGAAATCTCCAATAGGAGTGGATAGTCCAGATGTCTGAGTTCTACATCCAGAACAGATTCAAAACTGCTGCTTGAGATAATCAAGCCTCACAGGATACTCCAGTCACGACTTTATCATAATTCTAAACTTTCTTTAGGTCCCCATAAGATTATCAATGGCCCCAATCAGCAGGAAGTAGCCTGAAAAACTATGCCTACATTCCCAAAAAATGGATTATGGATGTTTGCCTTTGTTTAGAATGTTGGTTGCAAGTTGTTATGAATAATGGTCAGTAGAAAAGCTAAACAAAGGAGATTTGATTCAGAGTTCTTGTTTTAAAAAAAGGGGGGGGAGATGTGCTGTGAGACAATGGTCTATACCCTGTCACTTGTATTTTAAATAAATGCTGATTGGCCAGTAACCAGGCAGGAAGTATAGGCGGGGCAACCAGGCAGGAAGTACAGGTGGGGCAACAAGAATTCTGGGAAGAGGGAAGTTTCAGTCTACAGTCATCACCCAGACACAGAGGAAGCCAGACACAGAACAAGCAAGATATGACTGCCTCGCTGAAAAAGGTACCAAATCACATGGCTAACACAGACAAGTATTATGGGCTAATATAATTTATAAGAGTTAATAAGAAGCCTGAGTTTCTAGGCCAATCAGTTTATAATTAATGTAGACCTCTGTGTATTTCTTTGGGTCTGAACGACTATGGGACTGGGCTGTACATAAAACCACAGTCAACACATTTTATGAAAAGACTTAAATCTATGTATTTGTTTATTTGAAGCTGGCCCCATATTCAGTGCCATATGAACATGGGAGGATTAGAAAATTTTAAATTTTCCCGATCTTCT
Source organism: Chionomys nivalis (assembly GCF_950005125.1). Taxonomy (NCBI): domain Eukaryota; kingdom Metazoa; phylum Chordata; class Mammalia; order Rodentia; family Cricetidae; genus Chionomys; species Chionomys nivalis. The sequence continues at coordinate 13,996,622 of NC_080099.1, forward strand.
AGTCAACACCCTGGTGTGCATTTGTTGTTCAGAAACATTGAAATGATTGTTCTGGCTAACACTAGGGTTAAACCTTTGCCTGGTTTTGTTCTGTGGGCATTTAATCAGCAGACAGATATCAGCCAAAGGAAGGACTCTCCTCAGAAGGATAGAAACAACTAAGATCTGACAAAGAGAACAGAGCGTGGAGAAGTCAGACTTATGTGAGAATCATCATTGGGTAGTTTCCTCCACGAAAATACCTTCCATTGCTTTCTTTTGGAAAGGGGTATATTTTCAATAAATCAGTCAACTTGTGTTCATTTATTCACATCATACTCTAAATAATTAACATCTCAATGTTTCCCATCTGGGGAAAAACACTGAATTATTTTCAATCCATGAACATCCCAGGATAATTCTTGATTCATCATAATTCACTCATTCAATTTTTATTGAGTATTGATGTTGTGCAATATACAGGCAAAGGATCCTTTTAAGGATACAAAGACGAATAAGAATTCATTGCCACCCTCCAGGAGTTTAGTGTATAGCATGGGAAATGAATAGAAAAGTACTGAATATATAAGTCTGGAAATTATAGAGAAAATTCCATAAATGAACATTTTTTTTAATGACACAAATGGGAAAAAACAAACCTATTCTAGCCATCAAGAAAACATGGTTGGTTGGAAGGGCTCCTTTGAGCTGGTGCCATCTCATCTGTGTTCTTGAACAATGTTACTGTATACCACTAGGTGCTGGGCTTTACCTTGAGGCCAAAGCTAGAAAAGAGTTATGAGATTGGAGACACCAAAAATGAGACTCTTACCTTTTGATAAAGGCTCTCACTGGTGTGGTGGAGTGGGACTTCTGGCTCCCAAGAGCCATTTGCTAAGTCTTAGAAATGTATAATCAGCATGACTTCTTCTTGATTAAAATAATTTGAGGGGTTTGATGTGGAAATTAGTCAGCACATTCAAAGTATTCCTGTGTCTCTCTGAATCCATGACTGTTTATTAAGCTTTTATTGGTCTGCATATGACTCCAACAGCGGATGAAACAACAAACCATCTACTAGTCATACAATTGCCAGCTTTCTCCTCGCTGGTTCACTGTATTTCTCAGGTGTAAGTTCGATACTCAAGGGTTACCTAAATCTAACATTCTACTACATGTTCAAGGCGTTGGTAAATGAAGTCCCGAAGCCCAGAGATAAAAGGGTTAACAAAGGTCAGGCAATTCTCCAGCATTCCTGCTTAGGGCTCTGGGAGAAGTGCTAATAAGCATCCGTCTCTGTGCTGTAATGAGGGGCTGCACACCTCTCCATGGGAGTGCTATTTCCCCTCCTCTGAAGGTCTTCTGAAGTGGCTGAATTGTGCCCTGAGCTGGTGAAATTTGGAGTCCCTTTCTTTCAGCCTCTCTGTGGGACTCCAGGGCAAGTGATTTAATCTCTTCATGCGTATGGGTCTTCATCTGCAAATTAATCTCCTTCTTTTCTCCTCTTTCCCTGTCTAGGATAATGTTTCCAGCACCTGTAAGGCATGCTGATGCTGTCTGTGGGTCTCCGGGAGTAGAGCATTGTTAGAGTCTAAAATCCTGTTGTCCTTAATTGCTCAGGAGGGGAAGAAGGCCTGGGAGTGCTAGCTAATATGTGTAACAGCATCAAGTACCCAGTTTCAATGATATCTGGATAGGCAGATGGTGATGCTATTGTTACTCCCTGAGATTTCCTGTTGGCTCTTGCCAGGGTCCTGGCTGCTGTTTTTGTGAGCCTTTTAACTGAATTCCCCATTTTTCTAATCAGGGAGTACAGGCAAGAAAGTGTACAAGGTAAATTTGGGAGCCAATGAACAGGAATGTTTATTTCTTCTTCGCTGTGTATGTGTGTTTGTGTACGTGTGTGTTTCTATGTGTGTGTGTGTTTGTGTGCGTGTGTGTTTCTATGTGTGTGTGTGTGTGTTTGTGTGCGTGTGTATTTCTATAACTCATATATTGCATTTCTCAATGAGTTTTCCAAGCAGTGAAAATGATTCTGATTCCTTGTAGTGGTTTATGACTTCCTCATGCCAGCAGTACTGTTCCTTATAGGTGGTGTTGTATATATGCAGTTGGCAACTACAACAATCAAGAAATATCAGAGGTGAACAATTTTAGGTCTATAAATTGTCCCTGTCATTCACTGAGTGGGAAGCACTTAGGTCACCTCCATGTTCCTTGAATTTCTCATAAGCATAGAGAGTTTACAACAGCTATGGCCTTTGAGACAGACAGTTGTGAGCCACCATGTGGGTACTGGGAATTGCACATTGGTCCTCTGGACGAACAGCCAGTGATCTTAATCACTGAGCCATCTCTCCAGCCCATTCTGATAACTTAATCAGCCATGAGTTCCTGGTGCAGATACTGCTGACCTCCTGCATTTTTGCCTGTGTCTGACCAGATTATTGTATTTCTTATTTCTCGCATGGCACATTATGCACACATCTCTACAAACTAAGCTTTAGCATATCTGCAAAGGGGGTCGTCTTTTAAAAATCTATACATTCTTGCTAGTCAATACGGTTGTGCTCTCTCTTTCTCTCGCTTTCGCTCTAGTCTATGTATTACTCTGAAGTCTCCAATGCCTTAAAAGGTCTTTTACATATTTGCTTCAATAAATAGGATAGAATTGCCCTTCTTGGTACTTCTGTCTGCTATTAGATTTTTCTATACTGAAGAAATTATGGAAGATACCAAGAATGATTCCGATAATCAAATATTGATTTAGTGAAAAATTATAATATTTTTTAGAGTCTAATGCCTCATGTAGTTTTTGGGTTTGTTTTTGTGTTGGAATATCATTAGATGTTAAATCTGTCTTGAAAATTCAGTGTATTGTGGCATACTGAGAATATTCATCTCTGAGTACATGAGACATTTAAAAAAAATGCTTGCTTTTGTAATGATTAACAGAAAGTTTTATCTTGATTAATGTTATGGGAGATCCATGTGCATATACATCTGTACATGAAATTATATTTCTAGTTTCTAAAACTGTGCCTGTGATATTACGGGTTCTCAACATGTGTCTGTTAACAAAATAAATGTATGTTTTGCATAAACCTTTGGAGGAAATTCTATATTGCAGTTCACCTGCCGAAATCATCCTTTTCTCTGAATTTCCAACTGCATTCTCTTCTTTTCTTCATGCTTCCTTTATTTTTGGTTTGTTTTAAAGGAAATTCACCACCAGGTTATCTCTTTAACATTCCTTTATTTCATGCTTTTATTTTATTATTTATTATTTAGCTTCTGGAAAGTTTCTTTAAGATGGGATATAGCTCTGATTACTTCTGAGATGTTAGTAAAAAATACACATGAAGATTTCCCTTTTGCGGAATGAGGGTGAACCCTTGTTTTTCTTTCTGTGTTTATCACCAGTTCTACCCCATCCAGCCTCTGATTTAAGGCTTCTGCAATCACTAGTCCCTGATCCCCTCCTCCAGAATATTCCCCACAGCCCACCCTGAAGTGTGGTTTATATGGAGGGAACTGAAGGCATTGATTAGGGATCATTGTAAGTGAAAGGCATCCCAGAGTTTGGTCCAATAAAATTATGTTGCTTATGGAGTAGCAAACTGAGAGGAAGATTAAAGTGAACTTCTCAAACTTATTAATGAACTTAAAAGATGTCTTAGTCAGCACAGACTACTATAGCAAATATCATTATTGGGGTAATTTAAACAACATACATTGGTTTTTTTGTAGTTCTGAAGAATCAAGGTCAATGCATAAGCAGACTTATTTACGAGGGTGAGCTCTCAACTTGGTGGACAGACAATCTTTTCTGTCTCCTGGAAAGAAATGTAAAGATGAAGAGAAGAGAGTGAAGGAGGCAAAAGAGCTGGAGGTAGAGAACCCCAGTGTGGGCGGTCAATGAGGACCTGAATCTTACAGTGAGAAACCCATTCTCATGACATAGTCCGAGTTCAATAATCTTCAAACAGCCCTCCCTCCTCACGCCATCGCACTAGTATTTGTAACATGTAATCCTGAATGTACATAAACATTCCATGTGTATCAGCAGCAGAATAAGAATGCTGGATTTCCTGATTCCCAGGGTAATAGCAAGCCGTGGCAGTAATTTAACATTGTTCCTGGTGGAGTCCGACCTTCTGGATTTGTCTCCAGCTGTTATCTTGCCCAGGTTTATCACACTAGCCAATTACATAGAAAGATTCTTTACGATATTCTTTACGATAGTTAGGACATAGGGATTATTCTAGATTTTCTTACTCTAACCAGAACTTACCTTTGTAGAGAAGTGATCCTGGGAATAAAGAGTGCCATCAGCTTTTGGAGAGTTCTCTTCTTAGCCTCACCAAGCCTCAGAGGGCTGAGGGAAATTTCCATGGGGACATAGGCCAGGCTCCTATCAGCTGTTTCTTCTTCCCTGGGACCATAGGCTGTTCCTTCTCACTGAATGTCCTTGCCAAGATTTATAGTCTAGTAAAGAGATAAAGAGCCATGTCAACTCTCCTGTGAAGGAACTTGAAATTCTGCTAAATTTAAGGAGACTTTAAATGAATAAAAAGATCAGGAGGTTAAAAACTATGAAATGGGATAATAGATTAATTTCTGAAAATACAGGAGTCATCCTAATTACAGGTACAGCAGAGTAGAAAGTTGAATAAGTCCCGTACAGTTCTTTTATAGGCCATGACATAATTAAATGACTGTTCATTTTATAGATAACATATATCTTTGACACAGACACTCTGTACTGAAAATCATCTACTCTTAAAGTCCATAACCTTATACAGTCACCTTCTTACCTAAAAAGAGATAAAAATATTCATATAAATGTTGACCTTTTGAGATAAAGCCCAATTTTTAGAAGAAGAAATGTCTTCATTTGAAAACAAAAGCACATGTCTACTGACATTCTTAAGATTCAGCACCTAATAACTCATCTCCAGGGAGGACGTAGTACAGTGTGAGGTCATCAAGCAAGGGACTGAGAAGACCCATTCCTATACTGTCCTTCCATTCCACCACACGTCCCACCCTGTGGTACAGTTGATAAGTGACATTCCTTCAGCTTTGCTAAGCACAGCTTCAGGGCTACCTTCCTAGTTCTCCCCTTCAGCTCATGTTGTTAACAGTCTAGGGAAATGCTGAAGCCATTTCACAATGTCTTCATAAAATTTAAATCAGAGCACAAGAGATATGAGGCTATTGTTTGGTACATCTCTAAGTATCTTCTTCTAGACATTCCCTTGTAGGGGGCCCAGAGGCCCTAGTCTCTTAGCTTCCAGAATCACTATTATAATTTATTACTGTTTCCATATCTAGACTGTCACCAAAATCTAGAGATTCTACCCTGGCACATTTTTTCTTAAGCCTTCTCTTTTCCTATTTATATCACCACCAATTTGATATTTGTCCTAAGTTTATTTACATCAATACTTTTTAATAGTGTATTTTCTCTTCTAGTAATTCTCTCCCATTCAACAATACAAATCCCCTTTTGTTGTTCTCTCTGAATTATTCTTGCAGCATTTGTTAAAATTATATTATATGCCAAGGATTGATACAAAGTCAGGTACTTTGCCTAAAGGGATTCAAGATATAGTGAGGCAGATAAACATTGTATTAACTGTTGCTAACTTTGAGTTTCTATGGCAATACACCTAACACAAACAACTTAGAGGGCAAGATTTTCATTTTGGCTCATGGCTTCAGATGTTTCAGTCCATGGTCACTTTTCCCTTTGCCCCTGCCCCTGTGATGAGTGGCGCATTATGGTGGAAGGACATGTAATGGCACACTTAGCTATGAACTCATCAAATGACTATGTCACTGATGAGTTGGTGCTCTCATTATCCAAATACCTCTCAATAGATAAGATAGGAACAAAATTTTCAATGCCTTGGTGCTCAGGGGAGGATTCCTTTATACTTAAAACACAGTGCACAGAGACATGTAGGTGCATGGAGAAGAGCATTGGCCAGAAGTGTCTCATTCCAGAAGTGGCTCTGACTCCTTCTGCCCATGCCACTCTGGCAATATACATTCCATTCTTGTAAAATAAGGATGATAATAGTCTAATGCATAGAGATCCAGAGAGGATAGAATGAGAAGTTATATATGTCATCGAACACACAGTAAGTGATAGTAGTCATCATTCTAAAAAGTGTTCCTCAATCTCTCCTTTTAGAAGGGGACATATTCTGTTATTAAACTTACTCTGTATCATCACCTGACTTAGGAGTTTATTGTGCTCTACTTCCTTGCAGGTGAGAAAGCTTGAAACCCAGTAGTAGCAAAAGCTCTGTTCTATGAGGCATATCCGTTGTTTGTTGGATTGAATGACAAGGCTCTGTTACACTGTGAACCCATAACACACAGTTGACAGTTCAGCGCCAACCTCAGTACCATAGGAACCAAGGAACTCTGCGATAAAATAGGTCTCTGGTTATATTGACCTTGATTATAATTCCCCATGAGCCATGTGACGCTGTTAATGTGAGATGACCTTCACATGCTGAACATAGTCCATGTTTCAAACCTCTTTATCTCTGATGACTCTTTTTTGATTCATGTTAATATATAGTCTGGTGGACTTAAATAGCTTCCATACCAATGGATAGTGTCAGAGGTAGAGTATAACTCATCTGATTTTACTGTTTTCAGAGAATTCCGATTTCCAGGAATAATTTGTCTCTTTGCCATCTATGTTTCCTTGGGATCTTAGTATTTTGTTGACTTCCATATTTCTTGTGTCTAGGAAAGTATCAGTGAAACAATAAATTAAATAGCCATTGATTAATAAATAATAATGAAAATGAATCTACTGTTAAATATTTCTAAATCCTGGGTACGTGGTATGCTACTTCACTGTTAACTCCTGAAATTGAGAATGATTTGCTTTTAGTAGAAACTTGTTTTGCTTCTCTTTCAATTTTAGAATAGTAGTTTTCACCTTTCCTGTTGCTGTGACCTTTTAATATAGTTCTTCACATTGTTGTGTATAAACAGAGACTGTATTTTAGTTTCCTGGATGTCTATACCTGAATAATCACACAGAAACTATATTATTACAACACTGTTTGGCCAGGGGCTCAGGCATATTCCTGCCTAGCTTTTACATATTAAATCAACCCATTTCTAGTAATTGTGTATTGCTACAAGGCTATTGTTTACCAGTAAGGTTCTGGCATCTTTCTCCTTTGGCAGCTACATGGCCTCTGGCTGACTCTTTTTTTCTTTCTTCCTACATTCAGTTTAGTTTTACCACCTGGCTCTACCCTGCTAAACCATTGGCCAAAAGAGCTTTATTCAGCAACCAAAAAAAGTAACACATATGCAGAAGGACATCCCACATCAGTGGTGACCCACAGCCATACTAGTATTTTGTTGCTACTTCATAACTGAAATTTTGCTATTGTCATGTGTTGTAATATAATTATCTGACATGCAGGATATCTGATACATGACCTCTAAACTCCAGGTTGAGAACTGCTGCTTCAGAGTGAACTTTTCTTCTCATCCATCTACCCTGTCATCAATATATCTTACCATTAATGCACAAGAATGAAACCGAAACGCTTCCTCTAATACAGCCTCCAGGAGTCTTGTTCAGACTTCTCTTTCTGATGATTGTTTTTTCCATTACAGCAGTTTCTAACATGTTGTATTTCTGTTCTATGGCCTTTACTGAATTATGAGGTCACATGTAACAAGAGCCTGTCATAATTCGTGTTTTGCATTTTTAAATTGCTTAACACCATTCTCTAATAGGTAGTGGGAGTTTAATGGTGAATTATGTGGAATATGCTGGGGTTTCTAAAGGTCTGTTCATGCTTGGAGGAGCAGTTCAGGCTGGGCTTTTATGAGACAGTTCCATCCAAGGTCATATACCATTCTCTAATCCATATAGCTATTTTGATGCCTCACCTTAAAACAGAACTTTCACATTTCATCTGTATACTATTTTTATTTTCCTAACAAATGTTTAGGCTTTGTGTTTGTAGCTAAAGAAATTCTGTAGACATGAAAGTAGACAGGGAATAAGAAGAAAATCCCATCTGTGTTGTAATTTCCACTATGCAATACCTAGTTCAGTGTGTGTGTATGTATGTGTGTGTATGATGTTTTCCTCACCACACAAACCACACAGGCACATATACAGATATCATATATAAAATATATACACATATATGTGCATATATAGTTAAATAGGTACATTATATACAGATACAATTAAACACACTGTATTGTACATGTGTATATAATATATAATTATATATATATACATTAAATTATACACACATATATGTATATGTATATGTATATAAATTTGAGATCTTCATACCAGGAATTAAAGAACTTTTTAAAGAATATGACCTACAGGGCCTTGAAAATACTACAAATGGACTTAACTGGTCTTTTAAGCAAATATACGTATATTCATATGGCATATTCTTATTATCTTATATTAGTAGGCACTTATTTGCCTCTTCTAGTGAAATATGGAGCTGTGATGAGTGTGTGACACTGATGCTATGGGTCACTAATACAAGTGAGGTCTGATCATGTTGCTGTCTTCACCTGTGAAGAGAGCCCATAATAACCCATGCTCCACAGACTATTGAAATCGGGTGTCTCAAGAAATAATTAAATGCAAATAGAATGTGATAGGAAACATTTACCGGTGAGGTAGAGTAAAAACTTTGTTAATTTGAAAAGCAAGGGACCAGAAAAACGAGCTCTGAATTAATTGGGCTTGGATTATCTGATATTTTTATTAAGGGCATTTAGTCATTTAAGCAATAACAGCTGCTGTTTGAGGTTTTCGGTATGAGCCCTCTGAGGTCTTACGATCAAAGAATGATGTCTTACAGTAATGGAATGAAGGCATTTAAGTATTAACCTTTGCAACTGGGCATATATACCTGGCAATTTACCTTTTCTAAACCTTATTTCCATCTGTCTATCTTGTATGATTTCATTTCTAGTTTTATTGACTTCCACTGTCTATGATTTTCTCTAACTTGATTTTTTCCTTTCAGATAACAGAAAGAATTGGTACATGTCTTCCAAGTAATGGCAATTTAATTATTTGTCTACTATATATCAAATCTTCTGAGTGTTTAATAGCACGTCTGATCTAACGTTTTATTTGCAGCATAAATATTTTAGAAGTCTAAACATTAGAAAGCATGACGGAGTCCTAGGTCCCTGATCAAGCAGAGAGCTCTTTGAGGACCATTCTGAAAATATTTTTGAAATATTGTGTTCATAGTATAGAAGTCAAGGATCTCATTGATGTTATTTTAAGTAGACAAGTCACAAAACCCATTAAAAAGTATTTAGAAGTAAATTGAAGTTAGAAATCTTTAGTTATGTCTTTGCTAGAAACAGTACAATCTATTATCACCTTACCGTTTATTAGGAAAACAAGTTTTTGCTGACAAAATATAAATACAAACAGGGCAATGCACTGTAAGCTCCAACTTTGTGGCAATAACTGTAAGAACTTAGAAAAAAGGGTGTATCTGAGGATAATATCAATAACCAAACACTGAAGTAATGCCTGGCACAGTGCTGGTTCCAAGGGCATGTTGACTATATATATGATAGGTAACTGTGGCACGTTACTTTACTTACTCATGGAAGATCTCCATTTTATTTATTGAGATATATGTGTGGTACATAGAACAGCTCTCTCTTTCCAAATTTATTTAATTATCACAGAACTTTATAGCTGTTCAAAGTTAGGAGGAAGTGTCTGATGCAATTATATAGTCATACAATGGAGGTATTTGTCTTGGCATGTATCTCAGAAACAAAGCTGACCAGGCAGATTAAAACACAGCTCCCTTGACTTCCTCTATGATGTCATGTCTAGGATACCCTTCATCTTCCCCCGTAATCACTCCTCCAAACTCTCTCATATTGTCAATCAGAGGTATCAATATGTGCATATTCTAAGTGGAGGTGAACATGTACATTATACATTCCTATATTTTAACTTTGCATACTGACTATTTTATTCTCATTTTCCTCCTCTTTCACTTCATCCTTTCATTTTTTTCTACCATTCCTAAAGGAGCTTTCCTGGTGGTGGAACAGACAGGGTTCCTTTGGGTAATTTATATTAGGCTTGATTTCAATGAACAAATGAACAAGTGTGATAACTCTCTGGACTCACGTAAGCACTACTTACTAGGAATGCATTTCAATTCAGAGGAATGACTGGACATACAAGCTTTCTTTCAAATGGAGATCTCTTTCTGTAACGCAAACCCATTAAACCATCCAATATCTGGTCCTTTGAATATGAACAAACTCTATTATTTATAGTGGAAAGATGCTCTTCAAGTGACCTGTTTCCATCCCATGGATGTTTTAGAGTTTTCTTCCACTTTGAGAATTTCTAATCATTTCAGACTTTTTCTTTTAAAATATTAGATGGTATTAACAAATGGAATAGTCTGGGGGTTAAAGTATTAGCTATTCAAGGATAAAAGCAGTCTTCTGATATACTCAATATCGGGACTATGACAAACTTGAACAGCCTTTCTGGGTCTTATTTTTGAATATTCTTCTCAAAAGAGCACTGAATAACTTTATATAATGTCATAGTGAAAGACTATTTTCTTAACAATGACTTAAACTTCCTCCAAGGGAAGGAGTTTAATTATATATTTCTTAAAATTGAAATTCATGGACAATGATGTTGAATTTTAATTGTCATAGATAGTAGAAGACTCGCTGTGAAAATAATATGAAATAAGAACAAGATTTAATACTGAAAGAATGGCAACACAGGAGACCAACGTCTCAGAGTGAGTGCAATGTGTTCAGGAGACACTACCAACGTACTGCTTTCAATGTAAATCCATCACCAACACTAACTTTTAACAATTTTCATGACACTAGCAGATTACAACATTTGGGCCATTTTACAGATGTAAGAAACTAAGACCAGAAAGTTTACTTATTATATGCAGGTTTTCAATAGGAAATTGGCACAAATGTGTTTAAGCCCAAGGGTGGTTAACTGTAAATTCAATACAATATTAAGCACTTCCTCCATGTTCCACACTCATGAAGTCAATTAATGAAATCAGAATCAGGAGAGAAGTGGAGGGAAATGTTATTTAACGGTTCTGATTAGAGAATGGTGCAGGAGTGTAATCCTTGCCAAGTCAGCGATGGAAGGGTGAACTAGACAGGTAGGGAGTTTCCATTGCAGGGGTAGGGGAGTAAAGAGCCTCCAGATAAGGTCCTTGGACACAGAAGTTCAAACATTTAGAACAGAAGCATTCATGCAGAAGAAACATTTGGAAGAGTCCAAGTGTCCCCGCAAACAGTCCAGAGTTAGATGGAAATCCGGACAGCACACGTGACTTCTGTTCAGTGGAGATGATTTCAGTTTTAAGAACAAAAGCACCTTGTTATTTTTTGATTGTGTGGAATGGAATCACAAGGCAGTGGCATTGCAGACCAGCAGAGTAGATAATTGGGTCCTTGGTGGAGGAAAATACACGATTTTAAGATCCTGACAATTAATTTGGAACCCCAAGAACAGTGGCACGATTTCCCTATGGACATTTCAAATCAATCTCGGCAACTTGCTTTCATCCTCACTCTATCTCAGTTCAGGGAAAGTTACCCACAGACAGAATATGGATTTCCAGAAAGCTTTTTCTTTACGCCAGAATGAAAGGTCTGTGATGTTAGAATTCTCTGATTCCCAGGGTTGTCTCTTGTCCTCCAGAGATGATTCTGTTCAACGTTTCAAAGCTTCTATCATCTACAGTCCCAGGGAAGGAAGCAGTATGGCTTACTGCCCCGGGCGCGGGGGTGCTGCTTACACATGGGTTATTTGCTTGATATTGACTCTGCCCTTTGCAGCCTTGAGATTATCATCCTCTGCTCCTACGGTACCTGCCAGCTCCTGGGCATGGTTTTGTGTGTCTGCCCAAGCAAATCTTTTATTTGCATCCTTACCTTTAACTTCCTCACCCGTTTTGCCCAGGAGCATTGAGGCATAGAAATGGCTGCAAGGAGAGCCTGCTGACCCTTGAAACGATTGGCATCTCCCAGTCATGGTCATGTTCAGCTCAGAGGGGCTGCTATCAATGAATGTCAGGCAAGCGTTTCTTTCCCTTGGATTCCTTTGGTCCCACTAAAGGCATTTAGACACAGCACATGGCTTGCAGGCTGAGTCACTAGTGTGGAGTGAAGTGCATGACAGAGAGCCGCCCACATTCTGCTTTCAAACATCAGAAAGGAGAAAGCATTCATTTTCAGTCCCTGCTTGACTGCTTCCCCTTTGCTCGAGTTTGGCTCCTGGCTGAGAAGCAAATGTAGCCAAGCATATTTTACTTCCAGATGTACTGACCTGCTAAGCAAAGTTCTTGAATGTCTGCCACATATCTGTGTAAAGTGCAGGATAAGCCCTTGTCGTGACTTAGCTTCCTCTGTGTCAAATGGGATTACCACACACCTAACAGGAATCCTTTCTACATCAGCATATTCTTAACCTTGACTTGTACTTAGTTAGGAATTGCTTCTAAAATCTGAATAATGTTTCCCTGACAAGTCATGTGCCTGCAAGTCTCTCATACAGAGCCAACTATAAGTTCCCAAACAGACCAATGGGTTTATAGCAGGTGTGGTTTACAATTCAGTTAAGTATTTTGGAAACCAGTAGAATACTACTGTTGATTTTCTCCTCCTCTTTATCACTCCCAAAGAGTAAGTAGTCTGGATAAGGAAACCTGTATGGAGGCAACAGAGGATATGAGAGCTCCAGTTCAGAGTGGGCAAGTCAATCAGGGTAGAAAAACTCCAAATTCGATGCTCAGAAAGCTTTGTCTAAGATCTGTAAACTCTCATCCCCTTTGATGTATGTGAAACTGGAAATATGAATAGCATGGTTTATGCCACATGGGTGATTTTAAATTCCATTCATAAAAGCTTTCTTCAAGGAAAAGTTTCTCATCCTATCAAAATGCTTGCAAGTAGATTATCATTTATCTTTCTCTGTTAAAACAGAGTGATGCTTAAGTTTGTCTTTGTGACATCCTGCCTATTGGAATCATTGATTCACTACTACTCTCAAGTGTGCTAGGTAACAAAGATAAATGTGACTTTGGTTTATACGAACATTACTGACAACTACCCTGGCACTGAGTGGCCTAAAAGGCACTATGATAAAGGTTTAAGTATTTATTTTCATCAATCCTGCAAGAGTCCAAGGAAATGCCATTGCTATTCTCATATTAACAATGATTCACTAGGCGGCAGTGGCGCACGCCTTTAATCCTAGCACTTGGGAGGCAGAAGCAGGAGGATCTTAGTGAGTTCAAAGGCATCCTGATACAAAGAGAGTTCAAGGACAGCCAGGACTGTTACACACAGAAACCCTGTCCAAAAAAAAAAAAAAAAAAAAAGAGTTATGATTCTGTATGGTTGCTTCTGGTCTCATTTCTTCTTGCATTCCAACATAGACTAATAAATATAAGATTCCTCAGTCTAATATATTTTCTTAAAACAGAAATTAGATCCATTCACAGAAAACCCATGATTAATGATTATAACTTGATATGGGAAAATGTTTGCTGATGGATAAGACATTGTACACAGCATAATAAAGTAATTGGGTAAAAATATAGTATGGCAACCCTCACCATCTATGCCTAGCTTGTCTTTCTAGTTTGCTCTGTACCCCCAAATGAAAGTGGACACAGGAACATTGCCTTTTCCATCTTCCTCACAGGCTCTTAAAGTCTCTGACTTTTCTTTCTTTCTTTCTTTCTTTCTTTCTTTCTTTCTTTCTTTCTTTCTCTCTCTCTCTCTCTCTCTCTCTCTCTCTCTCTCTCTCTCTCTCTCTCTCTCTCTCTCTCTTCTAGCTTTTGGTTCCTGTCCTGGAACTAGCTCTTCTAGACTAGGCTGGCCTCGAACTCACAGAGATCTGCCTGCCTCTGCCTCCCGAGTGCTGGGATTAAAGGCATGCTCCCCCACCCCTTGGCGCTCTGACTTTTCTTATGCCACCCCCTGTCATAGTGTCCTTTTGTTTTTTATAAGTATTCTTCAATTTCTCTTGAAAGTTAAATAGTTCTGCCCCTAGGATATTTTAACCCAATGAATCACCATGTCTTCTGTGAAAATGTGTACAGAGAACAAGTTAATAGAACAACTAGGTAATAAACATTCTATGGAGGAAGACAAGTTGGCATCATTATGTTACTTGGTTGAAGGCATGCCGAGAGTGTGTACACACGGCAGATACGGTGCTTCTCCTATGGGGCCTACATGGTGGTGTCTGGAGGTGACCGCCCCTTCATTTGGTATTATGGTCCACATTCCTGATCTCTTAGGTGAACTTCTTGAGTTTGCCACACAGTTTAGGGCTCCATTGTTAGGTGCTATCCTTAACTTCTCTGTAATTCCCCCCAAGAACATCTTTTTGTCTACATTCCTTTCTCCTATTTGGGAAATGACTTTACCCCACGTACAGTTGGATTATAATGGCAGAGCATGGGGTTGTAAGATATCTGATAATGCAAAGGTTAGTTTCCTAGGAATAAGAAATGTCCTGTGAAAAAATTATATTGAGGTTCTGGAAGGAATCTTCACTCTCGAGAAAGACAGAGTGACTTACTCAAGACACTTACTTATTTACTTACTTACCCCTGTTGTAACTAGAGTTGGCAAGTCTTGACCCCCAAGGCCTGGTCTTTTATCACTAGCTTTCCCCATAAGTTTTATAGCTTAATAGTAATTTCCAAAGTACTTGCATGGACTTGAATAAATTGACCTATTTTAGAAATGCAACTGCATCTAGCATTTTCTGTGCTGAATCTATAAATTACACAGCCCAATAATTGCTTTCCCTCTACTTCCACTGAAAGTGGTCTCAGGAATAATAAGTTGATATTTCCTGAGTTCCTTTTGAAAGAGGTGTTAGAAACTTCTCTAACTTATTTTTATCACCTCTATAAAATTTAAAAGCAAAGTATCATTCTTTGTCAAAAGCCATTCGTATCCTGATTTGCTTCAATTATAACCTCTGATTAGCTATTGAAACTCTCTGATTACAGGCTGACATTGTGCTATCCCAGGAATCACATCAGTGAAATCTATGAAATAATTGATGAAAATTCCGTGATCAGTATACCTTGGAACATAGCACCAAAACATTACAAGGGATTTGCAGTGCAAGCTGCCCTTGCTTCAAATATGTGGCCATTGTTATGGCTTTAGGCATTGACTAATGCTGTCAATTTGATTTATTAACTTTCTAATTACTAAAAAGGACTTTTAAAGGTTTATTCCTTTGCCTGAAAAACTATCACCTGAGCAGTAACCTTAAGCACCACAGAGTCTTAAGGGCTCTGCCTTAAAAAAGGACCCTAAGATGATAAAGTTCATCTACTACACTATCACTCCTCCATGAAAATATGCTCCAAAGTGCTTCTATCAACCTGAGTAAACTGAGAACATCCTCTTTCCTAGATGATGCAATTTAAACTTCCTTAAAGTAGTCTTCACCGTGAGAGTTTATTGTTCTCTCTAAATAGAGGAGACGAAAAAATAAAAGTTCCAAATCACTTAGAAGTTAGCAAGAATGGAGGACCACAGGCGACCTGTGTCGTAACCCCTTGACCAAAGAGACTAAATTACAAAGAAGGATTCAATTAAAAGACACGCAAGTGCCCAGACAGGTTGATTTTATGGGTGTCCCTGAAGAAAAATCGTCAATAAGGCCACTGAACCTCTGTCAGCTACAAAGTCACAGACCATTAGTAGAGAGGAATCGCTCCCTTCTGAGTGTCCACTGAACCTGCCTAGCAGAGGTTGGGCCTCCATGTACTCATGCCATGGCTACAGATTGCTCATATCCTAGAGCAATTATCTGGCTTAGTTGGAACCTAAGGTTTCTATTTTTGGAGAGTTGCTTTGATATAGCAAGCTCGAGATTTGAATTTTGCTTTTGTGTCTTTCAATGGATGGTTTGATAAGGGATGATGGTCCGAAGAGCAAATTGTGGCTTGCCTACTGTGGTAGATGAGTTTGAGTTCTCACTTGGGACTTGCTAAAATACAAGCCAGATAAAAGTCCTTAGCATCTGGACTGAGGGATTAGATTGCGCTGACACTGCAAACTCTTATAAACTGCAGACGACTAATGTGTGACCATATTTGTTATTATTCTCTTAGTGTCTGAGCTTTCATTAGACTTTTGTTCTCAGTTCCTCACAGTGGACTTAATACAAAGTTCTATTGTCTTCTGCTCTGTATCTGTATATTCATCCTCAGAGACATTATATATTAGACTAGAGAGTTCATCTGGAATAAAACGACCTGATGTATTTTAACTCTTCTCATCTAGTCCATAAGGTAGATATAAAAAGTTTTCAAGTACCACTTTAGATGATTTTTTTCTTATATTAATTGTGAAGGCACAGTTCAAACACTGAGCTGGGCACTCAGTATGCAATGGTAAATGAAATGTTTCTATCTCTACAGATGACAGTGTATAAGGAAGTTGCAGGTAATTAAAATTAAAACTGTAAGTGTGGTACTAAGCAATGTAATTTAATATACACTATAGGTAACAAAATGGAGCCAGGCAGTGGTGGCTCTCACCTTTAATGCCAGCACTCGGGAGACAGAGGCAGGTGGATCTCTGTGAGTTTGAGGTCAGCCTGGTCTACAAAATGAATTCCAGGACAGCCAGAGGTAAACAGTGAAACCTGTCTTGAAAAACAACAAACAAACAAACAAACAAAACAAAAACAAAATAGAAAACTAATTGAGAATAACTTCTACCTAAGGAGGTAAGAAATTAAATTATCTAGAAGTTGAGTTCTATAGTTATGATCTGTGCTCCATTTCTTTCTATTAACTTCAGCTAATTTTTTTTTGTTTTTTTTTTGTTTTTTTTTTCTAGACAGGGTTTCTCTGTGGTTTTGGAGCCTATCCTGGAACTAGCTCTTGTAGACCAGGCTGGTCTCGAACTCACAGAGATCCGCCTGCCTCTGCCTCTCGAGTGCTGGGATTAAAGGCGTGCGCCACCACCGCCCGGCTAATTTTTTTTTAATCTTAGATAAAGATTTGCTTTTTAGGCTTCTCCACTGATCCTATCATAAACCTGTATGCCAATCCAAGAGGCCAATATGTTACTACTGCATTCTGCTTTGTACTTTCTGAATGTCTTTGTCGTGAATTTATTTATGTAATTCCTCCTCTTTTATCTCTATCTTTTTCTATTGAGATAATGCATGTATTTGGAGAGAAAAACAATGTTTATTTCATGCAGCAATTCTCAGTACACTAGCAAGAAGCCAGTGGGCTAGCACTGGGTCATTAGTTTTGTACATTCTGTTTAATATTTGTTATATGTTCTAGTGAACAGTTCAATATCAGTACAAGCCTTACTCCTTCACCAAGTTTTGAATATATGACAATATAATTCTTTGTTCCCTAAGGGTTTTTAATGGATTTCTTTAGCTTGTATAAGCATCCAATAACCATTACTAAGTTATCCAACTTTTTAAAGGAAAACCATGAGAATCATTTCCAGGGTCAGCTCAGGAAAGTATTGTCATCACTCTCTCTCTTTCTCTCTCTCTTTCTCTCTTGAATCTTATACCACACCTGGGTGATAGATAAGTATTTGTTGACCTAAATGTCCTGGAACGAACAGGGAGTTAGCCACATGGAGCAAACTGGAAATGGTATTGGATAATCTTTGAGCTCCTATAAATCCCAAAGGAATTGTCAACCACAACCCACCCTGACTCCAATAAACTTATGTCTTCCTTGCCTAATTGTTATATAGTGCCATCATCAAGCCTATGCTGACTTTCTTGTCATCTTGGTGACTGTTTTATCTACTCCTGAATATTATAAACAATATGAGAGATATTTTTATCTTTTTCTGAAAACCACACAGGCATAAATTAGTATTATCATACTTCAAAGTTTTGGCTCTTTCAGTGACACACCTATATCCTCGTTCTTCCAAGGCTATTTTCTACTTCTCCTTCATCAAGGACTATCTGGATACAAATAAATCCAGTGATGCTGTTTTGGATGTTTTTTCATCAGTATAGACAGAACCACAAAGGTTGTTGGAGTTGCTGATGACAAACAGTGGAAGTTGAACAGGGATGGAACATGAGTAAGACACAAAAGCATGGGCACTTCAATTGTTGAGGTCACAGGGGTTAAAAATACCACTTTTCCTAATGGAGAAAACAAGCAAAACAATGTCCACAATTGAAGCAAATTAAATCAAGGAAGAAAACAGATGGAATGGAAAGAAAAACTTTAAGAAGCATGAGAATGGGGGAAGGAGAAAAACATCTCGTGTGTAGTAACTCAAGCATGAAAGACAGTCCCTAGTTAAATTAGCCAAGATTGTAGTCCTCATTATAATGGGAGAAAATCGAGCCATTAAAATAATTATTCTAAAATGCATATGTTGATGATAATAAGATATGTTTTATTGCTTCTCCCTTTCAGGTTATTGAAATCCCGTAAGAGCCATTATCTTGTTAAGCCTTATTATATGGTTATAAGGTTGGGGGTGGGAAAATTATTCCTTCTTTGCAATTGCAGAGATAGGGGTAGAGTGTTGTATGAATTATCCCAGACACTCAGCATCAGAAATTAACAGTAGAAATTCTTATAGGGCTCAAAGCTGCCTGTCTTTGTACTAAATACATTTCACTTTCGTGGTCCATCTAGACTCATGCCTGACTATTGGTTGATATCAGTTACTAAACCTAGAGGACTTCCTTTAGAGTTCTTTATAATGTACATGTTTCTTGACTTCTATGAACTCATACAATGAAGTAAAATAAAAAATACTACAGCAAAAAGCCTTATATCAATTAAACTAGAATCTAGTACAGAAAATCAAAAATGAACAAGATGGAGTCTATGTTGTGAAATTCTTTATTTAATATTTAAGAGAACAGCTACCTTCCTCTAGGTAGAATATCTCCCTGAAACCTCAAGGACAGTGTTGTGTGTTCCAATTCATAAGCATCTCCTCATCTTGCTTTCTAATCCCCCTGCATTTCCCCCCTTCGGGAGGAAAGATGTTGATGGAATTTGGTGATGTAGACTTAGGAATTTTCTGTGCCTAAATTTTCACTGTTTTGTTCTTATGGGTGTATGGTGTGATTTTCCTTGCAGCTTCCATTCCCTGTGCTTTATAAGACACGCTCTGAGAGTGGTGTCTACCACTTGAAGTGGTTGAATTGATCAACAGCAGACTAATTTGACATTTTCAGGGTTAGAGCATTGTTGATTTGATAGATAAAACCCAGACAGTCCTTTCTGTGCAGATCAGATTATTTCATAGAGCAAGTGAAATTTCTGTCTGAGTTTCCCTTCCTGACTTTCTTCTCTTGGGACTATTAGCATGGAGATGGTATCGTTTATAGATAAAATCTCCCCTGGCTATTTCTGCCTCTTTCCCACCTGAAATCTTAATCTTCCATTTTTGATATTACAATCACTTTCAAAGTAACAACCTGACATATTACATTCACTTGACATGCTTGAAAAAGATGGAATATATTTTTAGCTGCCTAATTTCCTGCAGCATTTGGAGAAATCGGTTTGCTATGTAGACAGTTTGTTTCTACTCTCAGTAGGCTGTAGAAGAGTACTGAATAGAATGAGCCTTTTTTTTTTGCAAGAGTTGTTTTTATTAATCGCTATATAATTTTAAGACTTTAAGTTGGAACTAGTTTATAAAAATACACCATAGGATGAGACGCTGAAATGCCAATGTTCTGAGGCAATTCTAGAAAGGGAGCTAAAAGAGACACCGATGAGAAAATCAGAAGAAGATAAAAAATATGTGACTGTTAGGTGAAGATGTATATTTCTAGCCATCCCTAGCTCTTTGCATGTTCCTCTCCTCTTTACACATCATCCATATCTACCTGCTGTACATGTCCTACTGGCATTTTAGGGAAACACTCTGGTTTCCAAAAAAAACTGCTTTCTCATACTGTTCCTTTCTCGCTCTTGTCATTTGGTCCTTACTGTAAAGCTTGTCCCCCAATCCCATAAATTCCACATTTTTAGGGACAGTGTTTTAGGGTTTCTATTGCGTGAAGAGACCCCATGACCATAAAAACCCTTATTAAGGAAAACATGGAATTGGAGTGGCTCTTTATAGTTCAGAGGTTCAGTTCATTATCACCATAGTGGAACATGCCGGCAGACGGGCAGACATGGTGCTGGAGAAGTGCTAAGAGTCCTATATGCAGGTAACAGAAAGTGAACTAAAACACTGGGAAGTATCCTGAGCATATATGAGACCTCACAGTCTACCTCCATAGTAACATACTTCTTCCAAAATGAGTAGAGCTGCTCCAGCAATATCACAATACCACTGCCTTTGGGAGCCATTTTCTCTCAAACTACCCCAAAAGGTAGCCTTTGAGACTTATTTGTAGAACTTTATGGTATCATCTATTAGAGGCCCTTAAGAATGAAACATCTCCTCCCACAGTGTATGGCTGGCCTGTCCCAAGTCTTTCAGGCTTTTGTCTGAGCTCCTCTTTTCTCTTCCTTTCTTCTCTAAAATGTTAACAGATAAAACACACACACTCAATATTGGATATCCTCTTTGACCACTTTCCTTTGTATTTTTGGAGCCAGGGTCTCTCACTGAGTTATAGGTTGGCTACTCTGGCTGACCAATGATCTCCCAGGATTCTCGAGTCTCCACCACGCAGTGCCAGGATTACAGCCACATGCAACTTCGCTCGGCATTTTTCTGTGGGGCTGGGTTTCCAAACTCAAGTGTCCGTGCTTACAACAGCAGACCCTTTACCGATTGAGCCATCTCTCCAGGCTTTATTTTAAATTGCTACTGACTCACGGGATTCATTTCTCTGTGACATTTACTTACACCCTTAGGTTGACCTTCCTCTACTTCTGTGACTAGGCTCCCTGCTTATTCCTTACAACATCCAGCCATCCTTCTTCTACCTTCTTTTTGCATACATTCTATTTTCCTCATCAGCTCTCCTCTCAGACCTCTTTCTTGGGCCCCATTTTGTTTTACCCACCTCTACACACAGTCCCACACAAATACACTCTAAACAACCTACACAACCTTGAAGCAAGCCACATCACCAAGAAAAAACAACTGTTGTTGGCCTAATTTTCAACACTCTGTCCTTATGAAAACTTTCTTTTTCATGACTGTACATCTGTGTCTGAACATAGTGATTCTAGTTCACTGTATTGGCCAATTTTAGGAGTTTCTCGTGAAGCAAAACATAGTTTTGGAACTTTCTGGACCTTCCCAACATGCTCAAGCATCTGATTAGTTAAGGATGATCTCTGCAATCAGGGTGGTACTTTGAGAAAGTATAATAAAATGACTGTATATTGTATACATGTCTTCATGCTAATCAGTTATTTGTTAATTGTCCCAGTTCCGTAAGATTCAGTATCAATAATAATTTGTGTATAATAATTTCCTTTTCCATCCATCCTTACCCTGGGTAGATAGATTGCCAGAATTGTTTTCTCTAATAATTTAGCGTGTAGTTACCTGGACTTTGTATACTTTTTTAGTATTCAAAGCCAACAGTCAATGTCCAACCTAAAAGGAGAAAAACTCAAAGTGATGCCACTGAAATCAGGAAAAAGATAAGGTTGTCCACTGTCTCCATATCTATTCAGTACAGAACTTGAGGTTTTACTAGAGAAATAAGACAACAAAAGGAGATCAAGGGATAGAAATCAGAAGAGAAGGAGTCAAACACACACTATTTGATGCTTTTATGATTATTTACATAGGTGATTCCAAAAATTCTATCAAGTAACTCCTACAACAAATAAACACCTTCATGATATAGTAAGACACAAGATTAACTGTAAAAAAAATCAGTATCCCCCTTTATATACATTATAAATGGACTGGGAAAAATCAGAGAAACAGCACCCTCTACAATAGTCACACAGAACATAAAATATCTTGTAGTAACTAACCAAACAAGTAGAAGACCTGTATGACAAGAGCTTTAAATCTTTGAAGAAAGAAATTGAAGAAGACAGCAGAAAATGGAAAGATCTCCCATGCTCTTGGGTAGGTAGAATTAACATAGTAAAAATGGCAATATTACCAAAAGCAATCTACAGATTCAGTGCAATGCCCATCAAAATCCCAGCAAAATTCTTTACAGACCTCAAAAGAACAATACCTAATTTTGTATAGAAAAGCAAAAAGCTCAGGATAGCCAAAACCATCTTGTATAATAAAGTAACTTCTGGAGGCATCACAAACCCTATCTTCAAACTCTACAACAGAGTTACAGTACTGAAAAGAGCCTGGTATTGGCATAAAAACAGAAAGAGGAACCAGTGGAACCTCATTGAATACCCAGATATTGCTGTGGGACAATGATTTAACCCTGCAAAAATTTGTTTCTTGTACTTGCTTAATAAAATATTGACTGGCCAGTAGCCAGGCAGCAAGTATAGGCGGGGAGACCATGCAGGAAGTAGAGGTGGGGCAATGAGAACAGGAGAATTTCAGAAGAGATTCTGCAGTCCACACTTGTGATCCAGCCACAGAGAAAGCAAGATGTGACAGCCTTCCTGAAAAAGGTACTGAGCCACGTGGCTAACTCAGACAAGAATTATGGCTAATATAAGAGTTAATAAGAAGTCTAAGCTACTAGGCCAATCAGTTTAGAACTAATGTAGACCTCTGTGTGATTTCTTTGGGGTTAAACGGCTGTGGGACCTGATGGAACAGAAAACTTCAGCCAACAAGATATCAATCTATACACCTACAAACACCTGAGTTTTGACAAAGAAGCTAAGAATATAAAATGAAAAGAAAGAAAGCATATTTTAAAAATGGTGCTGGTATAACTGGATATCAACATGTAGAAGAATGAAAATAGATCAACGTCTATCACCATGCACAAAACTCAAGTCCAAATAAATCAAAGACCTCGACATAAAACCAACCACACTGAACCTCACAGAATAGAAAGTGGGAAATACACTTGAACTCATTGGAAAAGGAGACTACTTCCTAAGTATAACACAGTAGCACAGATACTGAGAGCAATAATTAATAAATGGATGAGAAGCTTCAGTAAAGCAAAGATCACCTTTTTAAAAAATTTCTTAAGGGGTCAGAATATGCTCAAAATAATTGATATGTCCCATTTTCAGATGATAAAATATAAAACCAGTTAATGGATTCTATTTAATATTCAGATTGACTAGAAAATTCCTTATTGTGTTAAATATTATTTAATAAATGTATCGTTCCTAGGATTATAAATACCAGCAGAGAAAAGGGATGAGTCTCTACTTGGGGAAGTAGAGAAAAGGCAACAGGTTGATTTGGTGACAAATAGACTGTAGTTCTGCCCCGTTTCCAGATTAGAAGAGGAGGAGAAAATTATTGGGGCTAAGCTATTTTGTTTTTATACTAGCAAAGCACTTGCTACAGTGGTTCATTATGCCACAACTGCACACACTTTTTAAAATAGATTGAGTCAAGGGTCTTTCCCTCCCTGTAAATGTACACATTGAATCCCATTTGTTTCCTCATCATGGACTGATAACACCCTAAACTTTCTCTCCAATGAAATTTTAATCTCTGTCACCCCAGTCTCTTGTACTCTTCCTCAAATGTCCCTATATATTGAGATTTTCCTCTTTTGATAAAGACTCAGGAGAATCATTGTAGCTTATTAGCATAGCTTCCTTACACTTCAATTTGCTGTTTGACATTGCCAGATAAGGTGGTTAATCTCTTTGAGGATAAAATCTTCTTTGCATCTTTGCATTTCTTATACCCTCAAACAAATACAAAAATTCTCAAGAAGATCTTGTTGTTGATGACTGCAGTTTTCTGTTGCAACAAGAGAGAACTTCCCCTGTTTATGCATATTAACCCCAGGCCACATTATTAAGAACCAAGTTCCCACTATTATATATTATAGCATGGTTTCCAAGAGTATTTCTCTATACTCCCACAGTTATTTTGCAAAGCTATATTATCTCAACAAGAGAGTCGATCCAGTGGTTCAGGCTATTATTTAAACAGTCATTAATTGAACAGTGAAGTGTTCTGCTCACCTCTGATTGTATAGGGAACTATAAATATATGTGCAGTTGTGCAATTATCTCCACCAACGCTACCTTTCAAAATGGGTAATTATCACAAACATATGAAATGCAAATGCTATCTCTAGATGTTATTCAAAGGGACTCATGCAGGTACTGTAATTCTATTGGAAGTATCAACTGTGATTTTCTTTGCTCAAATTTACAGTTTCTGGCATGTCACCTTCCAGCAACTCATGATTCTAGCTTTCTCTCCAAGACCTCAAAGCCTAGACCTATGTTTGAAGTAGTTGTTTCTTGTTTTGCACACCAGTTTCTACTATAGTTTCCTGATTTGGAACTCCACATGTTCCACAAGTGAATTCTTATACCTTATATAATCATTGCTTTAGATACTGCATCTAGATATTAGTTGTGTGGTGAGGAAAAGCTAATTGCCCATTGTTTCCTATTCTAATTAAATGGAATTGAGACCAAATTGATGTGAATGTTATACATGCTTAACGAAGATCCTCTTTTACTTCTCATTTTTATCCTTCTCATCCTTTAATTTTACTGTACTTTTGGGTTAGAGCCTAAACTTTTACTCTTATTCCTAGACTATATCAGGGGTGCATGAAGCCACTGACCAAGCAAACCTGAATTGTGGTACATTGTGCTAAACAGTGTCACAAATTATCAAGGTAATTTCAGGGAAAAAGTCATAACATTTTGCTTAGAAATAAAA
Organism: Chionomys nivalis; assembly: GCF_950005125.1. Lineage (NCBI taxonomy): Eukaryota > Metazoa > Chordata > Mammalia > Rodentia > Cricetidae > Chionomys > Chionomys nivalis. The sequence goes on from NC_080099.1 coordinate 14,021,462, forward strand.
GAGAGAAACATGTCTGAGACATAAAAGAAAAGTCATCATTTGGTGTCCGTATGACTAAGCTAAGGCAAGAAACTGCATTTCTCAGGATTTTGACACTGATTTCTTTCTTTCTTTCTTTCTTTCTTTCTTTCTTTCTTTCTTTCTTTCTTTCTTTCTTTCTTTTTCTTCTATCTATCTTTCTTTCCATTTTTATTTTTTAAAATAGAAAACAATCTATCTTTCTTCATTATACATACCAATCCAAGTTCCCATACCCTCTTCTCCTACCACTCCCTCCACATCCCCCACCCATCCCATCCACTCCTCAGAGAGGATAAGGCACATTGCTTTGGGGAAGGTCCAAGACCCTCCCTACTATATCAAGGCTGAGCAAGGTATCCATCCAAAGAGAACAGGTTCTCAAAATGCCAGTACAAGCAGTAGGGATAAATCCTGGTGCCACTGCCAGTGGCCCCTCAGTCTACTCAGTCATGCAACTGTCAACCACATTCAGAGCGACTAGTTTGGTCCTATGCTGGTTCTTTCCCAGTCTGGTTGCTGTTCGTGAGCTCAGGAAGACTATTTCAGTGGGTGTGCCCATCATGGTCTTGACCTCTTTGCTTATATTCTCACTCTTCCCACTCTTTAACTGAATTTTGGGAGGTCAGTATAGTGCTCCGACGTGGGTCTCTGTTTTCATCAGGTACTGAATGAAGGTTCTATGACATCGATTTCTTTACTGTGTTTCCTCCTTATTTCAAAGAATTTATTCTCTCCAAGTGTGTCAAATGTCATGTCTGTAATGATTTAGCCAGAATTAGTAGTAGTTTCCGGAAATGCTTTTCCATCTGCTCTATGTAAATGCCAAGATGAAAGTTGAATTTTGAATAGAGGTTTCATATTTGGGTGGATAATATCATTTCTAGAAGGCATAAGGTTATTAAATAAAAAATCTTTTTGTTTTCCATGATTTTCTCTTTTACATCCTCCTAGTACCAAGGCCATACTGCTTTCCTGAAGTTCAACATATATTTATCCACCAAGTACCTTTTGTTGGTGGTGTTTTTATGAAATTGTGTTCAAAATACATGAAGACAGTGCTATGGTTTGAATACAAAATGTCACCCATGATCTTGTGTTGGAGGCTTGGTCTCCAACTTGTGACAATACGTTAGAATATCACAGTAGCTCTTGTTGGTAGAGTTTATTTTTGAGAAGTGGCTTACCAGGGGTAGGTTGTGGGATGTGTATCATGTCCTTGTCTGTCTGCTTCCTGTCTGCCATGACAGCCATAATTAATGTGTCACACCAACACTGCTGCCACCATGATCTTCTGTCTCACCGCAACCAAAAAGCAAAGGCAGAGAAACATCTGAAGAAATAAAGTAAAATTAGTCTTTGTTTCTTTTAAGTTGTTTCTTTGGTTGTTTATTTTTTTTTATGGAGTTGAAAGTTTGACTAACAGATAAAAGAGTTCTGCTTTCCTATGACTTGTATTTTATTTTGAAAATGACTCCAGAAAATCATAATTTCTGTCATCTTTTACTGCTCTTCTTATTACTTCTATGATTCTTTCCTTTCCACAGATGGCTTTATTAAATATTTCTGCTTCAGAGCAAGGTGAAATCCCCAGTTAGTATCTAAGAAAGGTAGAACAGGAGAATTAACTCCTAAGATGGAGGTTCTTTATATATTTTGGAAAATAGGTCTTTATTAGAAGTGGAGTTCATGAAAATATTTTTTCCATTCTGTAGGCTGCTGCTTTGTCCTGTTGACATTGACCTTTTCCTTACAGAAACATTTCAGTTTCATGATACCCTATTTATTAATTGTTTAGCTTAGTACCTGTGTTATTAGTGTTCTGTTCAGAAAGTTGTCTCCTGTGCTAATGCATTCAAGACTATTCTCAAATTTCTCCTCTATCAGGTTCAGTGCATCTGGCTTTATTTTGGGGTCTTTGATCCCCATGCATGCAGGGTGACAAATATGGATCTATTTGCATTCTTCTAGAGGTAGTATCCAGTTTGATAAGCACTATTTGTTGAAGATGCTGTCTTTTTTCCAGTGTGTATTTTTGGCTTCTTTACCAAAAATTAGGCATTAATAGATGTATGGATTTATATCCAGGTCTTCAATTTGATTATATTGAAGGCTGTGTCTGTGCTGTCAGGTGGTTTTTATTACTATATCTCTATAGCAGACCTGAAATTGGGGAACGTGAGACCTCCAGAGTGCTTTATTGTTCAGGATTGTTCAAAGTATCATGTTAGAACATGTTTTTCCTTTTCCATATGAAGTTGAAATTTTTCCTTTCAATGTCTCTAAAGAATTGTTTTGGAATTTTGTTGGGGATTGCATAAATCTGTAGACTGTTTTTTTTTTTTTGTAGGATGACTGCTTTTACTTTGTTATTCATACCTATACATGAACATGAGAAATCTATTTTATGACATCTTCAATTTCTTTCTTCAAAGGCTCAAAGGTTTTATCACCCAAGTCTTTTACTTGTCTGATTATAGTTACATCAAAACACTTTACATTATTTGGGGGCTCTTGTGAAAGGTGTTTCTCTGATTTCTTTCTCAGTCTATTTGTCATTTGTACATAGGAAGGTTACTAATTTTTTTTAGTTAATAATGTATCCAGCCAGTTTGTTGAAAGTGTTTATCAACTCTGGGAATTCCCTGGTGGAATTTTTAGGGTTCCTTTTATATACTATTATATCATCTGCAAATGGCACTTTAGATTTTTTCCTTTCCAATTTGTACCCTTTGATCTCCTTCAGTCATCGTATTGCCCTATATAATAGTTTAAATACTATATTGACTAGATAAATAGAGAGTAGACAACATTTTCTTGTTCTTGATTTTAGTGGAATTTTCTTTCCATTTAATTTGGTGTTGGCACTATACTTGCCATAAATTGCCTTTATTATGTTTAAGTAAGGCTCTTGTATCCCTGATCTTTCCAGGATCTTTATCATGAAAGGGTGTTGGACTTTGTCAAAGACTTTTTCTCCATCTACTGAGATGGTCATGTGGGTTTTTTTTATTTATTGTTTATTTGTTGATACTGATTTTTGTATATTGAACCAGCTCTGCATCTCTGGGATGAAGTGTACTTGGATCTTTTTGTTGAGTCCTTGGATTTAGCTTGTGAGTATTTTATGAATATTTTTGCTTCTATGTTTATAGGGGAAATTGTTCTGTAATTTCCTTTCTTTGTTGAATCTTTATGTCATTTGGGTATCAGGGTGACTGTGACCACATAAAATGAATTGGTTCCTTCTGTCTCTAGTTCATGGGATAATTTGAGGAGTATTGGCGTTTACTCTTCTTTGTAGAGTCTGGTAGAATTTTGTGTTAACAACTTGGGTTTTGTTTGTTTGGTTTGATTGTGAGACTTCTAATGACTCCCTCTATTTCACAAAGGTTTATAGCTCTATGAAAAGTGTTTATCTGCTCTTAATTTTACTCTGATAATTGGTACCTCTCAAGAAAACTATCCATTTCTTTTAGATTTTTCAATTTTGTGGAGTACAGGTTTATAATTCTCTGGATTTCCTCAGTGTCCTCATTTTGGCTTCTGATTTTGTTCATTTGGATATTCTTTCTTTTTTAATATTCTTCTTAATTTTTTAGTTTAATTAAGGGTTTGTTGTCTTGTTGATTTTTTTCAAAGAATCAGCTTTTTCACTTATTCTTTATATTATTGTCTTGGTTTCTATTTTATTGACTTCAGCCCTCAGTCTCATTGTTTCTTGGCATCTACTCCTCCATTACTTCTTTTTTGTTCTAGAAATTTCACTTGTGCTATTAAGTTTCTACTGTGAAATCTCTCCAATTTTTTTTTTCATATAGGCACTGAGTGTCATGAACTTTTGTCTTAGCACTACTTTCATCTTGTCCCATCAGTTGGGGTATGCTGAGTGCTCATTTTCATTGAATTCTGGAAAGTTTTTGATTTCTTTATTTCTGTCTTGACCAATTTTTCATTCAGTGAAGAGTTGTTCAATTTCCATGAATTTGTAACTTTCTGTTCTTGTTGATAGTCAGGTTTAGTCCATGGTAGATTGATAGGACGCAGGGGGGTATTTCAAAGTTTATAACTGTTGAAATTGTTTTGTGCCTGAGTATTTGGTCAGTTCTGGAGAAAGTTCCATGAGGTGTAAATTAGAATGTATATATTTTCTTTTGTTTGGTTAAAATGTTCTATAGATATCAGGTCCATTTGGTTTATGACTTCTGTTAGCTCCAGTATTTCCTTGTTTATTTTTTGTTTGAAATCCCTGTTCACTGGTGAGAGTGGGATACTGAAGTCTCCCAATATCAGTGCAGAAGGGTCAAATGTGATTTAAGCTGTAATAATGTTTCTTTTACAACCGTGGATACTATTATTTTGGGGGCATAGATGCTAAGAATTGAAATACCATCTTGGTGGATTTTTCCTTTGATGAGTATTCAGTGCTCTTCCCTGATTCCTTTGATCAGTTTTCATTTGAAGTCAGACATTAAAATGGCTGCACCAGGTTGCTTGTTAGTTCCATTTGTTTGGAATATGTTTTCTCATCCCTTTACCCTAAAGTAATGTATACTACTCTTGATGTTGGGGTCTCTTTTGAATATAGTAGAAGGATGGATCCTGTTTTCTCATCCATTTCTGCATCTTTTTGGGGGGAGAATTAAAACCATTGATATGGAAAGATATCAATGACCAATGACTCTTGATTCCTGCTGTGTTTTTGTTTTGTTTTTCTGTTTGTTTGTTTGTTTTGTTTTGTTTTGGTGGTCGTGGTGGCAAAAGTGGTAGTAGCATGTCTGGCTTCCTCTCTTCTTTTGATTTTGCTGCTGTGATTTATTTATTTCCTGTATTTTTTTTGTGTGTAGTTAACCTCCTTAGGTTATAAATTTCCTTCTAGCCCCTTCCATAGGACTGGATTTGTAGATAGATTATGCTGAATTGGACTTTTTTGTGGAATATCTTATTTTCTCCATCTATGGTCATTGAGAGTTTTGCTGGCATAGTAGTCTGGGCTGGCATCTATGGTCTCCTTGAGTGTGCAGGGCATCTGTCCAGGCCCTTCTGGCTTTTAGAGTCTCCACTGAAAATTCAGGTATAATTCTGATAGGTCTGCCTTTATATTTTACTTGCTTTTTTTCCCCTTGTAGCTTTTAATATTCTTTCTTTTTCATATGTTTAATGTTTTGGCTATTATGTGACAAGGAGCCTTTCTTTTCTAGTTTAATCAGTTTAATGTTCTGTATGGATTTAATGTTTGGCATCTTTTTTCTTTAGGTTAGAAAGGTTTTTTTTTCTATGACTTTGTTGAAAATATTTTCTGGATCTTTGAGATGATATTCTTCTCCTTTCTCTCGATGCTTATTATTCTTAGGTTTTGTCTTTTCATCATGCTCTAGCTTTCTTGAATGCTTTTGTTTCAGGAGTTTATTGTTTTGTTTTGTTTGTTTGTTTGTCTTTTAGATTTAACGTTTTCTTTGGCCAATGTGTCAGTTTCTTCTATAATATCTTGAATGCCTGAGATTCTCTCTTCCATCTATTGTATTCTGTTGGTGAAACTTGCATCTGTAGTTCCTGCTTAAATTCCTTTTTTTTTATTTCCAGAAATCCCTCATCTTGTGTTTCCTTTATTACTTCTATTTTTTAAAGAATTTATTCATTTTCTCTTTAAAGACTTCTATAATTTTCACATAGTTGGTTTGACGCTCTATTTTCTTGTGCTTCATGCTATATTGGAATATGCAGGACTTGCTGTGGTAAGACAGTTGGACTCTAATGGAGACTTATTACTGTTGCTGATTGTGTTTTAACTCTGATCTAGGTGCTGATCTCTGGGTTTTTGTTTGTTGGGTGGTTGTTTCCTTCCACAATTTTTGTTTACTCTTTGGACTTTCATAGAGTCTGTGAGTTGCTTGTTTTTTGTGGCCTCTTCACCTGGTGTGTTCACAGGGAATGCTTGCTATTGTTTGAGTCTTGGTAACTCTGATGTGTTGGGGGAAAGAAAGGTTGGAGAAGATCTTTGCAGTTCAGTGGGGAGGGGCAGAGAGGGAAGGGGGAGCACAACATGTTTACAGCTACAGTGCTCAGAGTAGGACTGGGGGCAATTGGATCTCAGGGGTAGTAGTAGGAAAGGTGGCAGTAGGCCTTCAGCTGACTTTGTGCCTCCAGAAGAGCTACCTTGGGGTTTGCAGTGTGTACCTGTTGGAGCTGGGGTCTGTGACAAAGCAGCAAATTAGGGGATGGAGTTCAGGAGGGGATGTTTTGTGGGATCCACAGGAGATGTGGGCAGGGGAGAAGGAAGGCTGCTTCTGGTGTTTTGTCGCTATGCTAGAGATGAGACTAGGGCATTGAGTCTGTTGGAACAAAGAGAGCGGAAAAGGTCTGAGGAAGGGCAGCCTGCCTGGTGTTCTGGTAGGTGTCGCCTGTGATTTAGCAGGGACTGTCTGCTGGAGTAGGTGCTTGGGATAGAGCAAGGAGCTGGTGGACTGAGGTTGGGAGGGGATGGTCAGTGGGATGCACAGCAGATGTGAAATGTGAGGGAAGCCTGGAGCTGGTGTTCCATTGCAGTGCTAGGGACAAGACTAGGGGACTGGATTTGGGGAAAAAGAGAAAAAGGTCTATTTGTTCCTGTGTTTTAAATTTAGTTTATACTAATCACAAGAAATTAGTGTCTCAATTCAAAATTAGCATGAGGGAAAGATAACTATTATAATGAAAAGAAGAGAAGAATCACTGTGGTTTTGGTGAAAGATGAGGATCATTATCTTGATGAAGAAGAGAAAAATTCAAGCTGCCCCGAGTTATTATTTATAGGTAAAATTCTTTTATAGGTAAGATTCTCTTCCTGTATAATGGAATGCATTTGCTAAAAGAAAAGTCTCTGATAATGGATGTGAAAAATACCTTGAAAGTTAATGGAGTCAATAATAATCCTACTCTTGATACTTACCCAAGTGTACTTTCCCTTGAAATAAAATAGTTTTAGAAAGCAGTGTGCTGGGTTGTGTCCAATATGTTCCATTTTCCCCCACCAATTCCCTAATCCACTTTTTAGAGACTTTAATTTCATGAGAACGTATCTAATCTCATACTTCTTGTAAAGTTGATAAAGTTAATAAAAGTCTGACTATTTGCATGTTCTAGGAGATATAATTGATATATATACTAGACACCATGAATAGATACCTGCATAGAGCATTGCCAGTTTGCAAAAGTAGTTCCCTATATATCATCTAGTTCTAACGTCGAATCTAAGAATTATGTTATTCCTAACATACACAGAAAAAGAAATATGATATTATAACAGTAGTCTATGCTTTGCTATGTACCAATGTAAAACACTTGAAATAATATCTGGCACGCAGTGACTCCCCCAAAATTAATAGTGTGGGAAAACGTGTGTTTTTTTCTCTGTCTCAGAGGTTGGGTACACGGAGTACCCAACAGAGTGCATATAATTTGAGTCAATAAATTTAATCCTTAGTAAATAATTTCAAATACTATTTTTAGTCAAATTTTATCTTGGAGCAAAATACAAGGTTCACATGTATTTAAAGATAAACTATGAAATATGAACAGACTTCCAGCTGTATAGCATGCTAATCTGAGCTATGCCCCTGGCTCCCTAAAGTGTACAATCTGTTGGAATTACATCAGTGCATAAATGGAAAAAATAAAACGAAACAACAACAACAAAAAAACCCACCTTGGTGTGAATTCTGCTCTTTTATCCCAGGCTCTGGAGGATGAGGCTAAGCAATGATGAGTTTTATCTGACTCAGACAGCTTTACAGATCACCTTGACATTGACCCAGCTTTTGAGAGATGCTGATGAAATGATGAGAGGAATCTCGGAAATTCTTTGGTTTCTATTCCTATTATGCTTTCCCAAAACACTCACTTTTCACCATTAATTATAATCTTCCAAAGCAAATTTCCAGAGAGAAATTATTGTAGTTTGCTGATTTACATATGGGAGGCTCAGAGCTTACTAAGTGTAGCAATTCCCTCAAGGTCATTTAATATTATAAAAATGGAATCCATGTGAAGTTTCTTAGTTCCTAGGCTAATGCTACTTTCCTGGAAAGTATTCCATGCAAACAATTCCAGTACCAAACAGAAGCTAAAGGATGCTCACACTGCAATCTAAAGCACAGTCTAATAAAGGGATGGCTTATATAAGGGCAGTTTGGGAGAATGAGTTATGGAACACACTGGTGTCGGATTCTCCCTTCTCACAACAACGCACAGCTGTGTTTCAGAAGCAGACACTCTCCAAACTGCTACTCTCTGCTAGAAACAAAAGCAACAACAACAAAAAATGCACAAGGTCCAGGAAAGGGCATTTCAAGGTGATCTGAGTATCCATGACTGTGAGAGTAAATTAAATTAATACAAAAAGGAAGTGAGCCATTTATAAAGATAGAGAGAGAAAAACACTTTATAATAACACTGAGTGGTGTCTTCTTCTCAGTTAGACAAAACCCAAGCTAGTATTCTTCCTTCTATCCCTGCTTCAGTCAGTGAAGCTCCCTAGGGCCTCCAACTCGATTTCTCCCTGGCTTCCTTGCAGAACTAAAGCAAACACACTGAGCACTGTTTACCAGAAGCAGTCAATGATGCCCCAAGGAACAGTAGCCCTGAATTTACAGTGTTGTCAGCAGAGAAAATGCTGATTTGAGATTTGAAATTCAGAGTTCAGAGAAAACAGCATCTGGACCAGAAGCATAATGACTAGAAGGTGCAGTGGTTTACTTTGTGTTCATCTAGAGCAATGGTAGTCGTGTTCCGATATCATGTTGGGGTCATTAGAACAGATGTCTAAGAATCAAAGTGTGAATTGGTAAAATAGCTAAGGTGAGCATGGATTCTGCTCTCGGTTTCCAGCTGGGCGTGGTCAGTTGTTATGATTTCATGTAAAGCCTTCAGTCATAAAGCCAACAGTGGTGCACACAATGGGAGCTATTTGCTATGTGCTGTATGTCATACTCTTCTTAAACTATTATTTACATTACCTTATTTACTTCCCACAAAAATTTTGAAGAAGGTGTTAGTATTATTTAATTATATAGATAAAAGGTGAAATTAAGAAAATGGAAATATTTCAATTAAAGTTATGGTGCATGATGGAATCAAGCAAGATTCCAGATGCCAAGTTTGTGCTTTTAGCATAAACCAATGGGACAGGAGACCAGACATGATGTGATCAGTGGAATCCCTGTCTTCATCAAGAAGACTGATGAGCAGTACAGAGAAGTAACTAATACTTGGGTGAATATATTTCAGGCTATTATTTCTTCTGAGATATGGTTGTGGGAGAGAGAGAGTTAAAATCCAACACCCAGTCACAGAGTCAAAGTAGTTTCTCTGTAATAATGTTCTTTGGCCATATGAAGGATGAGAAAACATTAGTCCATTTTGGGAAAGGTCCGAAGACAGGAATGAGCATGTAACATAATCTGCAGGCAAAAGAGACTAGAGCATGTGACGGTCAGTGAGTTCATGTCTGTGTGATTTTAGTATAGAAGTTAAAAGAAAGATGAAAACATGTAAGATTAGAAAAGTAAACAAGAACCATCCTCAAAAGACTCTAAGTCATCCTCATACATGTTCATGCTGTATAGAAGGGCAGAACAGTTCCTTTCTTTCCTTCCTTCAGAAAAGAAATGGATGTCACATGATTTGCTTTCTTTCATATTTAACATAATGATATGCAACTGTTGAGAAATTGTTCAGCAGTGATGAAAAATTTATCAGCATATGGCCTTTCTGACTTCTCATTCTACTGTGACTTTTAGAAAACAGTGTGTTTATACTCTATCTTCTTAAATGATTATTTCTTCAACCCCAGGATCTTCTTTTCTATATCTTTCTTTGACAAGCCCATAAAACATCTCTGACAGGAACACTGTTGTCTCAATTATACTGCTTGGAGAAACAAGAGAGCTCAATATGGTTATGAGTCTAGCTGCAGGGACAAGTCACTTGTGTTTAGACCTGTTTTTTTTTTTTTTTAATCACTTCTCACTTCAATAAAATAGGGCTCATTTTTTTATGTTGGTCTGTCTTGTCTGACTTTGAAGTGATAATTTTAGTTTTATCTTCTTATATTTTATTTTATTATATTTAAAAAATTATGATGGAGTGAATATACCCCTAACCAGGGAAAGGCTAACAAATGGACTGTCACTTACCAGCGGGGTGAGGAAGGACACTGGGTGAATGACCACTCCAGAACAGATCTTATGCCCAGGAATATTTGATCAGCAAATAGTGAACTCTGCAGTTTTGTGAGTGTGTTTTTAATTGGTTACAATTTGATGGGGGTTTTGCTCATTTGCTTATTTTGCTTTCTCTTAAATTGTTTGGAGTGAGGTAATTTGTTTTCTAATTTTTGTGTTTCATGGTTTTACTGGGGATTTGGATTGCTTTTTGAGAAAAAACTTAAAATTGGATGGGTAAATAGAAGCAGAAATTCTGGAAAAACTTGGGAGAGGGAAAGAACATGATAATTAAATATAATTAAATTTAAAATTGTTTTAAATAATAAAAATTAAAGAATCTTGTGCAAGTGGCTTGATTTCCTTCTGTCTTAATTTCATCATTGATAAAAATGGGAGATAATGACACCCACTTCTTAGGTTTAGAGAGATGATTAAAGTTATTTTATGTGCCAAATGCTTAAAGTGTACTTGGTATATAACAGACAGTTTAATAAACCTTAGCTGTCATAGCACTTATGTGATGAGAGATTTATGAGCAAAGTGCTATCATAATACAAAGCATGGAAATAGTTGTTGGAGTAGATATGTTTAGGAAAAATGTCATAGAAGATCTAGTGTTTTTCTAAGTAACTTTTGGAGAAAAAAAACGGATGTTATCCCCAAAGCATTAGAGGGAAAAATTCTTTCTTTGGATGAGACCAATGATGCAATGCACATGCCTGCATTGTGTGTGTTGGTACATACAACACACACACACACACACACACCATGGTTATCAACATGGAGTCTAGAAGTTGATGGTGAGTATTTTCCTTGACCATTCTCTCCTCAGATTTTGAAATAAGGTTTCCAACTCAACCTGGAGGCCACAATTCCACCTGGACTGGCTATCCAGAAAGCCTTAAAAATTCACATGTCAAGGCCCCCACCCTTCAGAGCTGTGGTTACAGATTCATGTCACCGTGTCCAAGTTTAATGCAAGCACTTGGAAAGAGGGTGCTAATTTATAGCATTAGCAACCAGACTGAGCTGTCTCTGGTATAGTGCAGTTTAGGATATTATTTGCTCAAGTTATGTCCTAAAAGTTGATGTATGCTCACATTTTAGGAAAAATCTCATTTATAAAAATCTAGGCTTGAACAATAAGGCACTGGCCATGTTTGAATAGAGTTATTTACTTTAAAAAATGATTTGTAGCAAGGTTATTTTTTGTTTAAATATGAAACTCTCCTTTAATATTAATTTGCAGCAGCTTGATTTGTTCTTCCCATTGCAGTGAAAAGACATTAGCTGTGGAATTTGAATTACCTATCTATGTGGCACTGAGCAACTAAATAACATTCTTTCTAATTCTAATAACTGTAAGATATGTGATGTACATTTTAAACTTATTTAGACTCAGAGGTTTCTAAAGTTGCCATAGTTTACAAAACCAGGGCAAGAAAGAGAATTGGTTATAATAAAGTAAAGGCCAAGCTCCATGTTCAGTCCTATATGACACAACTTTCAGATACATTGGCTGAACATCTTTTACTAGGAATCTTTACTTACCTACTTTTTAAAAAAGTATATTTTCTTTTTTCTTCTTCTTCTGAATTTCATACATTGGTATGGGAGATCCTGCTGTCTATGTGTCGCTTTTATTGGTTATTGAATAAAGAACTGGTTTGAGCCTATGGCCGGAAAGAATAGAGCTAGCAGTAAAAGCTAGACTGAATGCTGGGAGAAAGAAAGGCGAAGTCATGGAACCCCACCAGAGATAGATGGCCTACTTTGCTGGTAGGCCACAACCTCATGATAATATACAAATTAATAGAAATGGGTTAAATTATATGTAAGAGCTAGCCAATAAGAAGCTAGAGCTAATGAGCCAAGCAGTGATTTAATTAATAGTTTTTGTATGATTATTTTGGGTTTAAGCCAGCCGGGTGGCTGGGAAGAACAAGCAACTTCCTTCCAATAATACATAACTCCAATTTACCCCAATGGTGGTCTGAATGAGAATGCCCCACTATAGGTTCACATGTTTGGATACTTGGTCCACAGTTATTGTAACTGTTTGGGAAGGATTAGGAGATGTGGCCCTGTTGGAGGAGGTATGTTAATGGGGATGGGCTTTGAGCTCTCAAAAGTTCCCACCAGATCTCTCAGCCTGCAACTTGTAGATAAAATGAGAGCTTTTAGCTACTTCTCTAGCAGCAGAACTGCCTGTCTACCATAGGCCCCACAATTATGATAGTGGACTAACCTTCTGAAACTGTAAGTAAGCATCAAATTAAATGTTTCACTCTATATATTGTTTCAGTCATGGAGTTCCATCACAGCAATTAGAACAGTACCTAAGACAATACTCCAACCCTTTCTATGTCCCCTTTAACAACTCTTTTCTCATAATTATCTCAAAACTTCATGCCTTTTATATTGATAACTCACATATGGTAACTTGAATGTAATTGGCCCCCTTAAGCTCATAGAGGGTGGCACTATCAGGAGATGTATGTCTTTGTTGAAGTAGGTGTGGTCTTGTTGAAAGAAGTCTGTCACTGACTTCCTTGGGTAGGTTTTGAGGTCTCCTATGCTCAAGCTGCTCCGAGTGAGGCAGTTCACTTCCTGTCACCTACAAAATACAAGACTCTCAGCTACTTCTCTAGCACTATGTCTGCCTGCATGTTACCATGTCCCACCATGATAATAGTATACTGAACCTCTGAACTGTAAGTGAGTCTCCAAATTACTTTATAAGAGTTGCCATGGTCAGGGGGTCTCTTCACAGCATTAGAAACCCTAAGACACCACAAGTAAAATTATTGCTGCCCATATGTGCATGGGTGTGAGACTACCCACTGGAATACAGGAATGTTATCAATCGCCACTTCCTCCAAAGAATGAAATGATCTTCCTTTCCCTAACAACTATCAACTGTAATAGCTACTCATTGAAGGGTGCAGCCTAGAAATCAGCTGTTACATCTACTGGAAATTTGGAATGGCTTGATCTTGCAGGTAAGCCAGAACATTGAAGTTATAAAGAAATGAATATTCATAGCCTATCAAGTAGACATTTCTCAGCACTTAACCCCATCGTCTGGCTCAATATATCCTTCAGTTGTATTCCTTAAGGAAAATAAATGAATTAGAGTGGAATTATCTTACATAATTGGGCAATCTCATCCCCACAATACATGGGTCATTAAATTAAAACCATAGCACAATGCATGGTATTCTTTCCTAGATGTAGACATTTACACAATATAGTAGAACTACATAGCAGAAAAATTCAAGACATTTTGAAATTTGTGGGCAAATGGATGAATCTAAAAAAATATCATATTGAGTGAGGTAACTCAGGTCTAGAAAGACAAATATAATATGTACTCACTCATAAGTGACTTTTAGACATAATGTAAAGAAAAACCAGCCTACAATTCACTATCCCAGATAATCTAGACAACAAAGATGACCAAGAGAGTCATACATGGATTTAATCTATGTGGGAAATAGAAAAACACAAGATCTCCTGAATAAACTGCAAACATGGGGGTCATGGAGGACGGGAGAAGAAGAGAGTGGGAAGGAAGACAGGGGAGTGGAGAAAAATATATAGCTCAGTAAAAACAATCAAAAAAAATCTTTCACTGTCTCCTACCTAATTCAGCTGTATGCCTCTCTTAACAAAACACTAGCATAATGGTGAAATTCTTTGCCTTCTAACAACACAAGCTAGGGAGTGGAATTAAACTCAACAACCCAGTCCCTTTAACTCTTCAGCCTATTTCAAGTTTCTGCCTAAATTTCGAACTGACAGCTTAATTAGTTTTCCAAGTAAAGGAACATGGAGCATTCTGTTCTTGTCTAAAATCTCTCTAGTATCAGCAGGAAAGTAAAGTATCCAAACCATATTCTACATTTTATCTAATTAATATTTCCTGTGAAACTCTCTGTTGTTATGTAGACCTATACTATATTTTAGTCAGCTGTAGCTCAGACATCTCTTTTCTTTATGGTTGGTATTACTTTTATCTCATTTTATATCCATTCAAGAAAGTATTCCTGTATATCCCAATGGCAATAACCAAATAAAATTAATTCTAAAGACTTTGTCTTAATCCCGATTAATCTATAGTCAAGCTGTTCACTCTCTGCTTCATGGGGCTTGGTAGATTCCCTAGAGATGGATCTCATGTGACAAAGCTTTATTATCAGTTGCCTAGTTTCCTTTGGATAGAGAGTTTGAAAGAGTTGTTTGCATGTTCATATGTCTGTTACCCGTGAGACCTTTGCCCAACAGCTCAATAGGTCTACTTAAAGAGGATAATTAGAAGTAATCTTCAGGACATGAAAAACTTCTCATCATCACCTTGGCACCCTTTGCCGCCCCTTTAGGTTAACTTTGCTAATGATGATGTTTGTGTGGTGGGATTACCACAAAACTATAGGTAATCCCCACTGTTGAAAAGTATCTTAGAAATTACCTAATTCATTCATCTCTTTTGTTGACAACTTTGCTGAAATTCAGGTAAGTAAATTACTCAAGGTCACAGATAGAGGTCTCTCTGGAGCCTTTGTCTCCCTCTTTTACCCAGCAAAAGCTCAACTCTTTTCTCACTTGCCATGGTCTTATAATTTGTTGTTTGATATGCTCCTTTTTAGTACTCATAGCAACAGAATTTAGGAATCACATTTAATCATGGGGCCAGGGATAGGCATGAAGTCATCAAGATAACAGAAAAGGAAGATCGTACATGACGAGATGAGGTCCTGGAGATACAAACTTCCAATGCGTTTACAGTGAGGATTCAGGAACTTTGAAAATTAAAACAACTCCTAATGACTCATTATTATGCTCGTAGATCAGGGCATATCTCAACCCCTATCTGAGATGCTTCCCTTTGCAGTAGGTACCTACTAACACAGAGACCCACTACTAGCTAAAGTGCTTAGAATGAGAGGCTACAAAATGCTCAGTCTGGAAGGGAACATATATACTGCACCCCTGTCCCAAGGCTCAATGATCATTTACTAAGGGGGGCATTAAGTGTGTGAGAACCAGAGGCAGTGGATGACTGCAAGAGAACACCTGGACACAACGGAACAGCAGCACATATGAACTTGCAGGGATCGCTGCAGCACAAAGCCTATGCAAGCCCAAGCCAGACAAAATAATCCTGGAGGGACAAACTGGGCATTAAATCCTTACTAACCCTGGGGTGAACTGCAATTGTTAGTTGCTTTGGAAAAGAAGAGAGTTTTCTCTAAGGGTGTGTCCTTTGATAAGTTGCTCATGTGCCGGGCATAGCCAAGAATATTTAGGTGTCGAGAATTGGTCCTAAAGGATTGAAGAAAAAAGACACTATCAATGCTGGGTGAGTAGGGAGGAGGGTGAGTCTGGAAAAGTTTGAAAAGAGGAGATGAATATGATAAAAAAAAAAAACACTAAAAAGGAATGATCAAAACACTTATAAAAACAAAAAAAAAGGACTTTAACTACAAAAAATATAATTTTAGGAGAACACTTTTCTTTACTTGGGTAATAAGACAGCTAAAAATGAGTGAACTCTAGAGATATAGGGATCTGGACCACACATATGGCAGCGTGCATGACCCCCTGCTCAGATCAAGGTTTTCCTCCTGCTTCCTGCTTTACTCTAACTTAACCATCTGTTCCTTACACCTCATGCAGGAGAGATTGACAGATTGCAAGTGGCCACATTTACACCCTTACTTACATCACTGCTTCCTTCCAGGGAGGAAAAGAGTACCTGTGGCCCTCAGACATCGCCTCAGGTGAGTGGACACAGGGGCTGTGGCTATTGCCAGACTTCCTCTCAACCTGCTCAGGCTGCTGCGAAACTTGCCCCTGTCAATGCTGAGATCTTTATATTTGTTTTGTGTTGCTCCTGGTCAATTAAAAAATTGATCTGCTATGCCAATTCCCCTTGGCTTTGTTTCAGACTGCCAAAGCTATTAACATTTATCTTTTCCCGAGTTACTGTGAGCAGGGTTGCTTTTAATAGCATTTTAAGGTTGGAAAAGTTATACTCCTTTTCATCTTTCTCTTTCATGATCTTCCATTATTTTTTTTTTTTAATTTTTAGCCTTCCCTGAATTCTCCATCATGGCCAGAAGACTGCTAATAGGGGGAGGGCATGTATATGTCTGACTCAAAGAATGCTCAGGGTTCTGGAAAAAAATTCAGACGTGAAATAGGTATTCACATGTATCTACAGAAAGAGACTGTCTCTCTCCTTAAAATAATAGGCAAAACTGGCCTAGGATTAGACTTTGCCTTGTCTAAACTAAGGGCTAGGATTTAAAGACACCTAAACTTTGGAAAGAATACCAATAAAGGGAAAATTTAAAGTTACAAAACATATAATGAGTGTTACAATCATACAATGCAACAACAAGTACGCTAGAGAAAGCAGAGTTAATGAAACATACAGAAAAGAAACTTCGAACAATATAGTATGTAGCCTTAGGGGAATATGCTGCAAACTTGGAAAACAGACAGATGTTTACAAAGCTGAACCAGCTGGTGACATTAGCTGTAAAAACAGTAGCCATTAAAATAAGAAATCAATGGAAAAAATGACATATTAGAATACACAAAAATAATTAATTAATAGGCTACAATATCATGCTGAGAAGATTTCCTAGATGAAGAATATGGCAAAATTACAGAGATCATTTGAATAAATTTATTAGAAAGAAGAGGTGAAATTAGAATGCGAACGTTCATGGAACATGAACCAGTGACGGAAACGCTGGAAAGGTAATGTGGGGAGATAAAAACACCGACTCCATCCAAGAACTCACAAAATCACATTCATAGATTGAGATCGAGGGGGTGCAAAACAGTTATATTTACAGTTGAATCAAATCACACATGCAGGGGCTGACAAGATGGCTAAGCATTTATGAGCACTGGGGCTTCTGTTCTGGAAGGTCCAGGTTTTATTCTCAACACTCATAAGGAGGCTCCTTACCATATGTAACTCTAGTTCCAGGGGCCTTTTCTGGCCTCTGTGTGAACTATGTGCACATGGCGTACAGATATCGGCAGGCTAAACACCCACACACATTAAAATAAATAACAATGTAAATTTAAAAAAAAAAACTAATTATAAAAGATCTGCCAGACTAAAATTTAAATAATGAGCTCCCAGAGAAAAAGGCAAACTACCCAATATATCATAAGAACAAGGAATGACATTAAGTTTCTCAAAACAAAGTAGACAATGAGATCATGCATCACTAGAAACATTAAAAGGAATGAATTTTAGGTCACTCTGAATTATGTATTTTAAAGGCTAGATTGAAATAAAAGTCTTTCAATATCACATCTCCAGAACTCATATGTCTTATTTTTTTAAGAGTCTACTCCTTAGAGAGAATGTGGATTAGTCCATGAGGAAGCAATTATTATTGTAAACAAAATGAATACATTACTAAGAATTATAATTTGTTTGATAAAGCAATTATTACAATAAAATATAAATCACAATGAATATCTTCTTGCCACTTTAAGATTGATGAAATGAACCATAACAAGAACCAAAGGAATGAAAAGTTGGATGATATTTTTCTCATGAGAGAGCATGTTAGATATAGAGTGTAGAATGTACAGTGGAAAGTAGAGGAATGAAAGACAGGAATTAGAAGGAAGAGAGAAGAAAGGTTTTTGTAATCCCATAGAATTGTACTTAGAAATATCTTTATCATCTGTCTGTCTATCTATCTATCTATCTATCTATCTATCTATCTATCTATCTATCTATCTATCTATCTAAAACATGGTACAGATAAATGTTGGTTTTTCCCCAGTATAATAAAAATTGATTAAAGATATATTTAAAAAATAGATATGAATTTTAGAATTCAGCTTCTGATTTTTAACTTAATATCAAAGATAACAAATGTTGGAAATAATATCATGGCTGAGAAGTGGTATGGAAATATGAAACAAATCAAAGCAGGTAGAGACACACTTCAAGACAAAAAGCACACCACACTTGCATACATGCACGCAGATGTGTACACATATGAGAGAAGATGATGCAGAGCAGAGTTTAGTGCATCAGATGCGCCGTGGAAGACGGGCTACTCGCCTATATTTTGAAAGATAAAGCAATAAAATAAATCATGGAACATCTCATGTGTAGAAGAATTCCAACTAAACCATTTAAATATTGTACCATCAAAGGAGTATCAAGCAAGCATGATGACATGCACCATTAATCCCAGCACTCAGAAGAAGCAGGCAGATCTCTGAGTTCGAGCCTAAATGGAGTACTACACAGCAGAAAAAATAACAACATCTCGAATTTTGCAGGGAAATGGAAGTAGCTAGAAAACATTATTTTGAGTGAGGTAATTCAGACACAGAAAGACAATTATCACATGTACTCACTCATAGGTGGTTTTTAAACATAAAGCAAAGAAAACCAGCCTACAAATCACAACCCCAGAGAACTTAGACAACAATGAGGACACTAGGAGAGACGTAAATAGATCTAATCTACATGGGAAGTAGAAAAAGACAAGCTCTCCTGAGTAAATTAGGAGCATGGGGATCTTGGGGGAGGGTTGAAGGGAGGACAGTAGAGGCAGGGAGGGGAGCAGAGAAAAATGTGGAGCTCAATAAAAATCAATAAAAAAGACTAAGGCATTCTTAATGAAACTTTTTTTCCCAAAGAGTGCGGTGTGAAAGGGGAATATATTTGTTTTCAGTGGAGAAAATCAACACATACATACACAGCATGGAAATACAGGGTCACATCAGCAGAGGCAAGTGCCTGAAACTGTGCTCTTCCTACACCAAATGTACAATCCCAGTCCAATGAGAGATGCACATACAGCCCAGATGAGAAACAATTTACCAAAATACCTGGCCAGGCCCTCTCAGGCTGACAGTAACAAAATACAATTAAAGTTTTAGAAACAGTCTCAGCCAAAAGGAGCCTGAGGGAACACAGTGTCTAGACGAAATTTTGTTTCCTGGACACGATTTTGGAACAGGAAGCAGTAATGCTAAAAACAAGAAATTCTGAATAATGTGTACACTTAGTTAACAACAATGCATTAATTAATTGTATGTCCAATTAATTATAAAAATGTTCTAGAGCAATAGTGAATATTAGTAAATAGGTTGTTTATAATGGTATATATTGAAACTGAGTTATCTAGACATGATTTTAGTAAGTCTAATACTACTTCTGAATATTTTTATAAACAATTTCTAAAATGCGTATCAGTGAAAATGTAGTCCTAAATGTAAGAAATATGAAACTTCTAAATTTCTGAGGGGATAAAATAGCATAAATTCTTATAATCTTTGGTTAACAGGGTTTTCTGTACAAACCCAATAGTCACAAAGGAAAAGAAGATCAAAACAAAGTAATAAAGTATTTTGCAATAGTCAACTTGCTAAGGCAATAAGATCTTCCACAGAATTGGAAGAAATATTGGGCAATGGTAAGTCTAATGAGAAAAGGAGCTCAGAAAACTCACCAATAAAACTCAATTAGTTAAACATACACCGAGATTCTGATAAGAGGGTTCTTAAAAGAAAGTGTACAACAGGCTGACATCATACCATCAAACATGAGGGAAATAGATCAGAGGTGCTATGTAATTCCACTCATTTGATTTCAAACACTTTACATGTCCAAACACTGAAAACCCTAGATGATGGTATTGATGGAGTTGTCAAACAATGCAGCCCCTTAGGACGACTGCTGAACAGCATGGTATTGATAGTCACCACGTGATCAAATTATTTCATTTCCAGATACAAACTCACAAGAAATGAAAGCATGTATCCATCCAAAGCCAGGTGCGCAAACGTTCCTAGGAGCATTGTTCATAAGCACTAAAATGTAGAAACGGCTCAGATGTCTCCCAACTGAAGAAGAGATTTTAAAATGCTGAACATTCACACAATACATGAAAGAGAAGTGAAATGCTACTGTTGTCTGTTGTAACATAAATAATCTTTGAAAGCTTTGTCATAGGTGGAAGGCATTCGACACAAAACCATACACTCTATGGCTTGCTTTATATGTTCTATAGAAGAGCCAGTCTAGAGAGACTGAAAGTCAGGGGGCAGAGGCTAGAGACTCAACTAGGTCTCAAATAGGAGAGACTTGTAACTGATGGGTCCATGAAAAGTTCCAAATAAGAGTGGGGTTGACTTTTGAGCATATACAAAAGAATGCAAAACGTATAAACTGGATGTGTTAGGAATGTATTATGGTAAGATCTTGAGTTTTGTGCATGGTAATAGATATAAATTGATTTTCATTCTTCTACATGTTGGTGTCCAGTTATTCCTGCACCGTTTGTTGAATATGCTTTCTTTTTTCCATTTTATATTTTTTGCTTCTTTGTCAAAAACGAGGTGTTCATAGGTATGTGTATTGATGTCTGGGTCTTTGATTCAGTTCTAACAGTTCTTCTGTTTTATGCCAATACTAGATAGGCTGCTTTCAGTACTGTAGCTCTGTAGTAGAGTTTGAAGTCAGGGACTGTGATGCCTCCAGAAGTTCCTTTATTGTACAGCATTGTTTTTGCTATCCTGCTTTTTTGCTTTTCCATATGAACACTGAACCTCATAGAAGAGAAGATGGGAAGTACACTTGAACACATTGGCACAGGACCATTTCATAAATAGAACCCCAGTAGTACAGACACTGAGAGCAAAAAGTAATTAATGGGACCTCCTGAAAGGGAAAAGCTTCTGCATAGTAAAGGACATAGTCAAGAAGACAAAATGGCAGCCTATGGAATGGGGAAAGATCTTCACCAACCTCACATCAGACAGAGGCCAGATCTCCAAAACATACAGAGAATTCACGAAATTGGTCATCAAAAGAACAAATAACCCAATAAAAATGGGGTACAGACCTAAACAGAGAACTCTCAATAGATGAATCTAAAATTGCTGAAAGATACTTAAGGAAATGCTCAACATTGCTAGCCATCAGAGAAATGCAAATCAAAACAACTCCGAGACTCTATCTTACAGGTGTAAGAATGACCAAGATCAAAAACACTGATGACAGCTTATGCTGGAGAGAATGTGGGGTAAAGAGAACACTCCTCCATTGCTGGTGGGAGTACAAACTGGTACAGTAACTTTAGAAATCACTATAGTGATATCTCAGAAAACTAGGAAACAACCTACTTCAAGACCCAACAATACCACTTTTGAGTATATACCCAAAGGAAGCTCAATCATACCACAAGGACATATGCTCAAATATGTTAATAGCAGCTTTGTTTGTCATAGCCAGAACCTGGAAACAACCTAAATGCCCCTCAACTGAAGAATGGATACAGAAGATGTGGTACATTTACACGATGGAGTACTACACAGTGGAAAAAATAAGGGCATCTTGAAATTTGCAAGCAAATGAAGCGATCTAGAAAACATCATATTGAGTGAGGTAACCCAGACCCAGAAAGACAAATAAATATATGATGTATTCACTTGTAATTAACTTTTAGACATAAACCAAAAAAAAAAAAAAAAGCCTACAATTCACAGTCCAGAGAACCTAGACAACAAAAAGGACCAAAAGAGACATTCATGGATCTAATCTGCATGGGAAGTAGAAAAAGACAAGATCTACTGAGAAAATTGGGAGAGTGGGAATCATGGGAAACTGCAGAAGGGGAGGGGGGAGGAAGGGAGGTAGCAGAGAAAATCATATAGCTCAATAAAAAGAATAAATAAGTAAACAAATTCAAAAAACAAACAAAGAATGTATTAGGCTTTGAAATATTATCTCAAATAAATTAGTCTGTCTTTTTCAAAAGCAAGGCTTGAGAAAATTTGAGGACCTCAAATAGTAACTGGTTATACAGGGGACATATTTATTCTTAGGTCCTAATGTATTAGTCCTTTAAATCAATCATATATCAAGCTATAAAGGAGTTTTAATAAATTCAGACTCAACACTGTATGCATTATGATCTTTGACCACGATTTCATAAAATTAGAAATTAACAACAATGAATACATTTAGCATAGGGATAGGAGTTCTTGATTTTCATAATAAACCATGTTGTTAAATAATGTACAGATGAAAAAGGAACCGAAAAATGAATGTATAAATAAGTACAGTCCAGTGAAAGGATAGTGCATGCTTCAAGTGTGCATGTCTTGCTAGAGTGGCCAAGGAGGAATGAGGGAGATTTGTCAAATAATTAGAACCTGAGAAATGCTGCATTCATAGGGCATAAATGCTCAGTCTACTCAACTGGAAGAGTAGAAGCAGTCCACTTGGAGAAGGAGGAGACAATACATCAAAATGAAAATGAAGCCAGAATAGTATCTGAATAGTAAGGAAAATGAATAAGGAGATAAATAAGGAATAAAGAAATGAAAATGAATAAGGAAAATCAATTGAATAGTAAGGAAAACGGATAATTAAAAAGAAGTATTCTCTGTGAAGAATGCCCAAATAACAGATAAAAAAAATCATGGCTAAGCAGATGGATATAAAGAAGAAAATAAAAGAAGTTAAAAATTTGTTAAATAAGGCAGATTGCAGATAAAAAATATAATGAGCTAAATGTGAATGTATTTGAAATCTTGTTAAAGAAACACACATCTAGGAAACCAGTGTTAAAATTGACATATGAGCACACAGAAACACAAAACATCAGAAACCACCCATGAAACTAACTGGTGTAAAGATCCTTACCCCCTGACACACCCTTCTCGCAGCTCCGCAAATCCTTGAACTCTCTCCCTGTTCTTCTCAGCTGCCAGTTTGTCTTATCCTGCGTTATTGTCAGATTGCTAGTTAACAATTCTCCTTTAATGACTGTTTAGACAGGTCTGGACTGTCTGCGGTTTCAGGGAAAGTTTACAATCCTTATCTCACTGTTTTTCTTAATCATTCTAGCTTGCATGTTGTGGGATATCTGTGCACAGTATGAGGATGCATTGCTGTGGTTGGTGTAATAAAATGCTGAGCAGCAATAGCTAGGCAGGAGGAATAGTGAGAACTTCACAACAGAGAGAGGAAGTCGGAGGAGATAATCCAGGTGCGAGAAAGGTCTGAAACGCATCGGACACACAGAACAACGGGATAGAGATAAAAACCATGTGGTAGAACGTAGATTAATAAAAATATGGATTAATTTAAATTATAAGAGCTAGCTAAAAAAAAACCTAAGCTAAAGGCCAAACTTTCAAAATTAATAAGAAGTCAGTGTATCATATTTGGGAGCTTGAGGGACAGAGAAAGACTCCTTATACCTGCCCCTCTCCTATTCTATTTAAATACTTTAAGCAGGGAAAAAAAACTATTGTAGAAAATGCTTGCTTTTTTTATAGTTTCATAATTTCAAACGTTTAAGTAAGTGTTGTAACCAAAGCCTCCCCTCATTTCTTTCCTCTCGTTCCTCCTCTACTTTCGCCTCCTATCTTCATGTGCTCTTTTTCAGTCTCACTGAATCCGTTTGGTGCTGCTATTGTGCGCATGGCTGTGAGGTTTCTTGTTGTACTAGAGATGGCAATCAGCACAGAGACACGCTCCTGGCCAACGTGTAGAGCCTCAGAGACGTCAGAGAGCTCAGCTCCAACAAGGTCATCTGTATCATACACACTCTTCTCAAAGCTTAAGGGACACTGCAGAAGAAGAGACAAAAGTTGACAAAACTAAGGGTAGTGGATGACTAGAAAAAATTGTTTGCAGGACAAGACAGTTATAGACATGAAGTTGAATCAGCTATGACTGCATGGACAAGACTTGTACAAGATTAAGCTAGACGCAATGCCAGCATGCATGTAGAAAGGGATCGTGCAGCTCCACCTAGAGCTGAGGAACTATTGACAGTGGATGGCGCTGGGACAGGAACTGTCTGTTTTGTTTGGGGATGTGACCGCTTTGAGGAGGTCCGTGCTTCCGTACTTCTTTCATTCTCTGAACTAAAGTAGTATTTCAGTTCTCAGATTTTTATGTTACTTTTATTTGCTACAGAGTTGGATGTAATCCAGGCTGTTGTATGTAGTCAAACACGTCCCTGAGCCTCTAATCATCCTGCTTACTCTGATGGGGGAATTATTGTCATGGACAGAAGTTTATGCTGTGCTTGTGGAAATGAACCCAAGGGCTGCTCTGTGCCATGCAAGCACACTACGAGATGAGTGCCCTGTCGTTCTTGGGCAGGGTGTGCTTTCCGACTCCTTGGAGTGCCACTTTTAAGTTTTCTATCACCTCACTAATTATTCCTTGTTCCACAGAGGTCAGCTCTAATATTGTCTGTTCCTAGTTTGTATTATTCACCCCCAGTCTGACTGAGTTTTATTTTGTGTTTTTGATGCAATTCATGTATAAGTAGCATTTGCTTCAACAACCATAAGTTGACAACACTCGACAGAGGTAAAAAAACTTAATATTTTTAAGTTTTTTTTATATTAAAACATTTAAACATTTATAATATTTATAAATATTATATTTAAACATTTAAAGTGAGTGTCATGACTTCCTTCTGACTCTCCACATAGTGTCTGTTCTCAGTTACTTATAAGGATTTTGTCACTCTTCCCACGTGTAAGAAAAGTCTTAAATACCAGCTACTAAATAGGGTTTTCTTGCTGAAGTTACAAACATAGAGGGGGAGTGGGAAGGGGAGGGAGAGAGAGAAAGAAAGAGAGAGAGAAATACTTTTCTGAATTTCACTGGGAATCATTTCCTTCTTCTACATAGGAGTCCAGACTTCATGTGGTACAGTTCCTGACCTCACAAAGGTCATTACATCTTTGCTATAATATTTCCTTTCTCCTCTGGAACTTTTAAAGACAAAAGAAATAGAACAACCATGGTGAAAGGGACTCTCAAAAGCAAACCATTCATCTGCAATGGGCAAATTTCAATACAGAAGGAGTTTCATAAAAGACAGCATAATTTCGTGGTACTCTTTAATTTACACCCTGTGAATTTGTAGCTGGCTGCTTAGTTCCTGATAACAGGGGATGGACCCGTTTCTTTCTTCCCTTTGATACATAACTATAAATCCTCAAATGACACAAGAGACAAAGAAAAGCTTGTTTCATATGGAGGAAACTGGTTTGGAAATAGAGAAACACAGCAAAGGAAATGTTCCTGCCCCTCGTCCATCCCACTAGACACACACTACCCAGAGATCTGTGTTTCTGAGCTCATGGCTATAAGCTAAGCAAGTGCTCAGCTCAGGCAAGCATAATCTCCCCAGATTGGACATCAGTGACTCTGAGAACTATAGGGTAAACAGAGTGTGTGTGTGTGTGTGTGTGTGTGTGTGTGTGTGTGAGAGAGAGAGAGAGAGAGAGAGAGAGAGAGAGAGAGAGAGAGAGAGAGGACAGATAGAGAAGGTAGGAAAGAAATCTGATTGCAGAAAGGATCCTTCACTGTAAAATCATTTTGTCCCTATATGTGTCTAAGACACTAACATTCAATTTAGAGACAGTAGGGAAGTTGAAATGATAAAGCCCCTTTCCTTTGCCCTGTGAATTTAAGGCCCCTCAAGTCTCCTAGAGCTCCTGATAGAGAAATCAGTCACAGGGAGAAGTCCCTGGGATCCCTAGGTCCTTTCATTAGACAATGTAGACACCAGGAAAGGTGGATGGAATCAGTAGTAACCATTGGCCTACATCTCTCTTCAGTCCCTTGGAAATCTGATCATCTTAATGAAAAGTACAATCAAAATGTAGATTAAACTAACCTGGTCACAAATGTAAAAGTCATGAATGCAAAAAGGGCCTATAGGGAAGATTTGACAAGAATGAGGAAGGAGGGAAGAGGATGGCAGAGAGGGGAAAACCAGAACACACTAAATAAATGCATGGAATTGTCAAAGAGCAAACCTAATTAGTTAAGCAATTACAGGTTTTTATAAGAATTGACTCAGCTGGGCGGTGTTGGTACACACCTTTAATCCCAGCACTTAAAAGGCAGAAGCAGGCAGATCTCTGTGAGTTTGAGGCTAGCCTGGCCTACAGAGTGAGTTCCAGGACAGTCAGGGTTGTTACAAGAGAAACCCTGTCTCAAAATATTAATAAATATAAAAATAAAAATTAAAAAAATTGACTTAATACTTCAGACAACAAAGCTTTGAATTTGTCTGTTTGCTTTTAAAGTTTTATCAGGGCCCACTATAGTGAAACCAAGCACTTTCTCTGCTCCCAGACTAGGAATAATTCAAAAGACATTTGTTGATTCTTTTAAATTTCATACAAACTTGCAGCCATAAACTCTGAATAAGCCCGATTCCATCTAGGTTTCACAAACTAAATCATAGTCTCTTACCTTTTCGTTCTGACTTGTCTGACCTACATAATTTTTAAATAGACTCTCAATTTGTAGCCTAGACTGGTCTATAACTCATATAGCTCAGGTTAGCCTCAAATCAATAGTAATCCCTTTGTCTCAACCTCAAGTGCTGGAATTACAGAAGTGGGCTTCCTTTGATGCCCATTTGTCTCTAATATTGCACATTCCAATAACTTTGTCATATTTCATGATGTAAATATATCCCATTTTTTCTTTACCCTTTGAAGAACATTTTGGTTATTTCTAGCTATTGGTGATTATGAATAAAATTGCTATAAGAAAACATTTTATTTTATTTTTGTACATCTTTTTCTTTTATTGTAAATAAATTTTTTTAATCACATAAAATGTCTTGATTGCAACTTCTTCTCCACTTCTGCCTCCCTGCTCCTCCCTACCTCCACTCCCATCCTGATCCACTTCCTTCCTGGCGATTGTTAGGAAGCAAACAGGCTTCTAAGGGATAATTGTTGGACTAGAAGTCCAAACATCAGGGAAGAGTTGCTCCAGACACCCCTCACACAGGCGCAATTGATGCAAAAGCAAGAGGATTTTATTCTGTCATGACAGGGCCCTTCAGGTTCGGGGTATGAAGGACATCAATAGCTGTTACAGCCCATCTTTTAAAGCGAAAAGCCACAGAAACAAGGGGGGGACCTGTAGGTTGTTTTCCAACTTATTGGATTGGCGTATTCAAAGGGTTACTAGCAATGATTGGTCTATTCCAGGGCAGGAGAATAGTTGCGTGATCAGGTGATAAGGGAGAGCATCTGTGGTCCATCCTGACCTTTGGTTCAGTGACTAAATCAATACATCAGGAACTGAGTCAAGATCTGTGGGTTGTATTTGCCTCAGTTCCCAAGATGGAGTTACGTTTGAAGATTATTCACAAGGACACAGGAGGATAAGCAGTCCAGCATGTGGGTGTGTGGGCGACTGTCCCTTTTCCAAGATAGAGTGAGTGTAAGGTTTTAGAAAAATGTCTTAGGGTTAAGGGGGTTTAGAAATACATTTAGAGTCTTTCATAATAATAAAATAAAATACAGCAAAATAAAATATAATAATAAAAAAGAAAAACTAACACCTCGGAACTGGGAAGAGCAAACAAACTGAAGAAAAGGAGCCCAAAAGAAGGCACAAGAAACAGATACTGTCTTGTTTATGCACTAAGGAATCCCATACGAACATTAAACTGTAAGCTATAATATATATGCAAAGGAACTATAGGATAAAATGAGAAAACTTTATACATATATGTATATATAAATGAAGTAAAAATGAAAATAAAAATAGAAATATAAAAATAAAATTTAACAAAAAGGAAAAACCCTGACATGGTATTGTAATACAGAGAACCAAAGATGCCTTTGGCTATGCTTTCTGTTGGCATCTACTGTTGGACATGCAGCCTACTCTTAAGAATAGTTTGTTTCTCCAGTGAGACTCCTTTGGAGATAACTAAACTTCCTTTTGCAAGATGTTTTTAGTTTCTGGTTAGCGATAGGGGCATTTGTCCGCTTCTCCTTTCAGCTCTAGTACCCCATCAGGTGTAGATTCATGCAGGCCCTATGCATGCAGCCACAGTCTCTGTGACTTCACATATGCATCGATCCTGTTGATTTAGAGGGTCTTGTTTTTTTTTTTTTTTTTTTGTATCCTCCATCCCCTCTCATTCTTAAACTCTTTAAGTCTCCTCCTCCTCCTCCTTCTCCTCCTCCTCTTCCTCCTCTCCTTCTCCTTCTTCTCCTTTTCCTTCTCCTTCTCCTTTGGCTTCTTCTGCTTCTTCATTTGATTTATCAAGACAGGGTTTCTCTAGTTTTGGAGCTTGTCCTGGAACTAACTCTTATAGACCAGGCTGGCCTTGAACTCCGAGATCTGCCTGCCTCCCAAGCAATGTCTCTCACTCTCTGCATATTATCTGACTGTGGGTCTCTGTATTTGTTCCCATCTGCTGTAAGAGGAAACTTTTTGAATGATGATTGATCTATGCGTAGAGCTAAAGTCATTACGAGTCTTTTTATTGCTCCATTTCTTTTTTGATTTTTCAGATTTTTTCTTTCTTTTTTATTCATTTTACATACCAACCACAATTCTCCCTCCCTACCCTCCTTCCTCTTCTCCCACCTTCCCCTCACCCCCCATTCTTTTTTTTTTTTTTTTTTTTTTTTTTTTTAAAGAACAGTAGCATTTGGTTTTCCCCTAAGTCCTGAGCTATCTAGTTTCAGGTTCTTGGTCACCCAACAGTGTTGGTCAGGGGTTTTGTGCCATGGAGTAGGTCTTCGGTCAAATCAGATTTGGTTTATTACTTCCACTCACATGACTTGCAGGCAAGACATCATGGTATTGGGAAAGGTTTGTGGCTGGGTTGGTGTTTACATTTCTCCTTTGGTAGCACGTAGGGGTTTTCCCTGTACCAAAGACACTAGCAAGTAGAAATGGAGGCTCCATGTAGGCACCAGCTGGACTTCTCCAAGTTCGACGAATTGTGTAGGTGTAGTCTTCAGCAATGGGATCTTGACCTCAGACTGTGGAGAGCCATCTTTAGTCTCGGCAACAGCTTGGGTTGTTATGGGATTTCCCTTTGGCGAACAACTCAATTCTGCTACTGGGAGCTTCATTTGGCGACAAAGAATTGTCAATCGGGGCTCTGTCTCCCTTATTATTTAGCGATTTCATTTGGATTGCCTTCCCTTTGGGCTTTTACATGAACACAGGTCTCCACTTTACTTGGGTTAAATCTTAGAGCTGATTTGCTTAGGCTTGGGGTGAGTGAGGTCATGGTTCCTTTAACATATGTCACTCACGGTTGCTACGCGTCCTCGTGGGCACTTTGCATTCAGATATTTGCTTCACGTTTTCACTTTAGCTGTTATAGCTGTTTAGTCTGGTTAGTGTCTACACTAGCCTGTACCAGCATCTACTTGAAGCCTTTTATGCTCAGGGAACAATAACTTACATGTGAAAATGATGCCCGGAGTGTGTAAAGAGAAATGTTTTCACCGGGATTTCCTTTACTTGAAGTTTTTCCCACTTGCCCTATGAAACCACTCTGCTTCCATCAGTGGCTGCCACAGTCACTTCTATTTATCCAAAAGACTTTCTTCCTAATTGTCTTCTTACTGCTGTCTTAACTTCTAACGCAATTTCATAATTTTATGTGTCAGTGCTTTTCTCGTTAATCTGTTTCTTCTCTGTTGAACTCTCTTCCTCATCTACCTCAGAGATCGCCACGCTGGTTTAAAAAACTCAAGTGAAATCTGATCTCAATATTACCCTGCATCATTGTTTAGCATTGCAGAGAGAGGGTGATTTGTTTCCTGCATTGTTGTGAAGACACACTATCTGTGATCCTTAGCAAGTAACTAGTAATCACCGTTGTGTACTAGGCATTTTCTGTGGGTGACATCACTTTTGTGCATGACAGCAAGAGTTTCTGGTACTCAGAAAACTTGTCTTTTTTTTTTTTTTAATTCTCTCTATTACCATAGAAGTACTATTTATTAAACTGAATTAAATGATACGATTTCTGTTATTTTGCAAGATTCAGGAATGTTCTCTGAGCTCCTCCCCTTTTTCCCCCCCTCTCAGTTGTTAGTGTTGTAAGTCACGTGCTCTGGCAGACTGTCCTGGATAGACTTGGTGACACATCTCCAGGTCAGACACGATTAACAAGAGTGAGGAATGCTTACTTTTTAAAACATTTATTTATTTATTTATTTATTTATTTATTTATTTATTTATACGTGTCAGATTATAGCATCAAAGGTTTTTATCCCCGTTATCTCATTCATTCACACCTTCTCTCTCTCTCTCTCTGAAGTGAGTTTTTTGTTTTCGTTTGGTTTTAGTTCTCACTGTGTAGACAGACAGCAGGGCCAAGAGGGAACCATGGGCATATTCCATATAATCCAGTGGGAATTTATCAAGGTTTAGATATTCATCCAGGCATTCTGACTCTGAACCTTCAGTGTTTAGCCAAAACGATATTCTTTGACACCGCCTTGACATATACTTGGCTGCAATACTTTGAATGTTAAAAACCACAAGTAGGGAATGCTTTTCGGCTGAAATAGAAAAAGGCTACCCAGTGTCCTTCCATCCTAAACTCACAGTGATGTTTTGTTCAGCAAGGACTTTTTCTTTGAGTCAAGCAAGGGTGGTGTGTCTTGATGTGAGGAATCGTCCCCTTGTCCTTGAACTAATCTGAGAGACTGCTCCTTCCTTGGGCTAGGATTTGAGGTGCGCTGTGATTAGCCCCACCTGCCTGCCATGTTTATGTTAATGGCCGCTCTGATTGGAGGGCCCAGAAGCTGCAGGGAGCCTCGGTGTGCCTATCAGTATTCCTGGGCTGTCCAATTTGTACCCTTCTGGGGACTCAGACTTAAGTGTGGCAGTCACAAAGTTGCGTGCCGCTGAAGAGCTTTTCAAGAGAATAATTCACCTTTAGATTTTCATGCAGCTGTAGGTACCAGAATCAATTAGCATTGGCGAATTCAGCAGTGGACCTCATTTCTCTTCAGTTATCTTCTGAGAGGTCTATATTAAATAACCAAATGAACTTTGAACAGTTATGGTTTAAAAAAAGTTCTTTGTCGCCTTCTCAATTTTAGGTGTTTATTGACAAAGTAATTTATATGTATATTTTTTATTTTAGAGATTTTAGTTTTTTTTTTCTGTGCAATATCTTTGTCTAAGGATAACTGGAATAAAATAAAGATAGACTGCCCCGGTTATTATCAGAGGTGATAATTTGCAGTCTAAGTGTGTTGCCATGGATACCTAAGTACCCCCCAAAGACTCGGGCCTGGGAGTCAGGCCCTAATCCTGAGGCGCCTTTCAATGGCACCAGCTGTCCGGAGCCTGAAAGGCGTGGCAAATTACACCATTATTAGAGTGAAATGGTATGGCTAAGCTAATTATTTGTGGGCTTTAGACACAGGTGTTCATAAAAGGCTGAACGTGCACTCCTAATCAAGTCTGATTGGGCCAGAACAAGAGCCCAGCATGGGACTATCAAAGACTTGTTTATGGTGTCTTTCATTTAAATAATAAAAGAGGCCACTGTAGGCCTTCTGTTCAGCAGAGTTTGGAAGCTGTTCTGAGTTCCTCATACCAGGTAATCATATTTGGTATATCTTTTTGACTTCATTGAGTCACGGAGTTCTGTTTTCTAACAATATTTTCCTTTGAAGCCATTTAACAATTTTTTGTAGGTTGGACACTATGTGACTTGAGCTTAACGTCACTTCTAATGTACACAGATGTATTTCATCAAAGGGATAACTAGAACTTGATTACAAATCTGTTCTGGAAACTACCCACTCGGAGATTTGATAATTTTCCTGGTTTTGCCATTTTATTGTCTACCATATTTCTCTAGCACTTCCTGTTACCATTGTATTAAATATAAAGTTGATTTAAAAATGTACTTTAAATTTTTCTTTCTTCTAATGTTATTTGATTCAACTAATATTTGAATATCATGAGTTGTTAAAATGTGTTTTGATGGGGAGTGTTGTACAGATTAATTATAACGTGATGCTATATTAAAGTATGATAAAAACTCCTCTCAACCAAGCAAAACTGAATTTCTTAGTTTTTGCTTCTCTAAAATAGAGAAAATAATAGTTTTTTTTTTTTTTTTGGTTTTTCGAGACAGGGTTTCTCTGTGGTTTTGGAGCCTGTCCTGGAACTAGCTCTTGTAGACCAGGCTGGTCTCGAACTCACAGAGATCCGCCTGCCTCTGCCTCCCGAGTGCTGGGATTAAAGGCGTGCGCCACCACCGCCCGGCTAAAATAATAGTTTTTGATAGTCATAGTCCTTGGAGGAGTTTGCATTCAATGGTTATCAAATAGCATTCATACATCTAATATTTTGCTTCCAAATGATAGTGTCATAGATTTATTATCCTAATATAATTTTCAAAGGAATTGACATGTTTATTTTAAGAACTCTAATACAGCCGTGCATTGGAGATGCACTCTATGCTGTTACCTAACAATTTAGAGTGCCTCAGAGATCATCTTACCATACAGTCTTTTCACTTCACTTGTTTTTGCAAATGTTTAGAAATTCAAAAACTATAAAAATACATTTCTTTGGAGAAGTAGCCTCAGCTGTAATTGGATGAAGATTCACCTTCTCCTTGAAGGCAGGGTGTGAAGTGTTACGTGAGAAAGATGCGTCCATGCACAGGTCAGTGTGCCAGCCTAGTAACAGGGTAAGCATGTAGGAAGATAGAGAATTGCATTTTGTCCTGTTTGTCCAGCTAGGGTGCTGTTCTTCCTTGCAACTCTGTTCTTGGCCATCGATCCTTTCTGGGAATGGTCATGAGGCCTCTCATGGCCTCTTTGGTGACTTTTTATTATCATCCCATATGGAAAAACCACGTGATTGGCATCAATACCTCCCCACCCCAAACAATAGGTCCAGTGCAATGAAGGAGGGGTACCCTCAGAGTGATTCGGAGAAATCTTGGCAATGACCACCTTTAACTTATAGTGGTTGTAAAGTTCATTCTCAATCATTTAGCAAAATTTCAACAACCAGCAACCAAATATCCACTCTTCTTGTAGCTCTTATAAAGGGAGGACTGGGCTTAGCTATGGTTAGGTAGGCACTGCCGCTAGTGACACTGTCATTTTCTACCAAAATACAACTTTTTTCTGCTTTCATCTCTCATGATTCAGAAAACTACTCCATTGTGCCTGAGGAACAGGACTCTGTCTGGACTCTCTGTAAGTCTATGGGAGAGTAATATGCCCACTCATTACTGTGAGAAAAATATTGATGCTGAGAGAATGCAAGATCTCTGATTATTAATGAGAGGGACTGGAGCACACACTCCATTCAGGCTTCCTGGCCTTGATGGAACAAGCACTCAGACTCTCAGGAGCCGATAGCCTGCGAATGTATTTGTGCCCCAGTTATGTGTTCATAGAAGCCGAGCAGATGGCCCTGTTCATGTCAGTCAGCAGGAACCCGGGCTCACAACGCTGCCCATAACACCTGCTACTATAATCACCATTGTATGGAAACGGGAGTCATGAACTAGCTTCTAAAGTTTACGCATGGGTCTATGCGCAAGTAACTTCTCCTCCCGTTGTGTATGCTCTACAAATCACATGGCCATGCTTAAATTCAAAGGACAGTATTCCAAGGAGCATTAAACAGAGGTGTATTTAGTGAGGAGAAAACACAGCCACTATATCATGTCCTACATCATATACTTCAGGTGGAGTCTATGCAGATAGAATTGTTTAAGGACAAAATATTTAGCTGTTTACGTTAAAGATAAATCCCCACAGGAAAGCAGGAAGGAGTGTGCTGTTATGTTACATATACACACGTCTTCTCTTCTGTTTGAAATGACCCCAAATGACCCAAACTCAAAAGGAAATGTGATGCATGGAACAGGAGAGTTTCTAAGAAGAGTGCAACTTAAGCGTCGTTGTAAGAATTGTAGTTTATAATGAAATGGCTTAAGTCTTCAGCTAAAAAGCAGAACAGAGAAAATCAGTAGATGGACACTAAGAGTCTGAAGAAAAGCAATTAACTAATAGATTTATATTGGTGATAATAAAACAGAAAAAAATTAAATTAGGAAATTCGATCTCTTAAAAATATCTAAGCAACAGTAAAGGAGGAGAAAAGTCACTAACAGTTCTGATTAAGTATGGAAAACATGAAAAGCAATATTAGATATGAGAATAAATACAATCAGACAGAAATTCAGGGATCGAGAAAATATAGTCATTGGAGAAAAGCATTACAATTCCCTTCTACGAAGGTGTGCATCCAAACAGACTAGGCTCCCAAAAAGTCAGTCCATGCAGTAGAATCAAGACCGGGTGTCATTATCATTGGCTTCTCAGTTCGCCCTCATTTTCAGCCACATTCAGAGAGTCAGGTTTGACCACAAACTCACCTTCCTAGACCTGGATGGAGGTGGGAGGGCCTTGAACTTCCCACAGGGCAGAGAACCCTGACTTCTCGTAGGACTGGAGAGGGATGGGGAGAAAATGTGGGGAGAGTGGGAGGGAAATGGGGGGATGGGAGGAGGCAGAAATTTTTAATAAATAAATAAATAAAAAGAAAAAAATTCCATGCCTAAAGGTTTACTTAAGTAGTTCTTGAAAATGTCGAAAAACTAGTCAGGCAAATAACTTTGGAGACAAAGACATCTTCTAGCAAGATTTATTCCACCTACCAGATTCACCTAAATTTTGATCCTGTTTACTGCTGGCAGTGATGGAAATTTACTGAAACTTTGATTTGCTCTTAGTAGAAATTAAAACTGAAGACAGTTTTTGAGAGGGGCCCTTGAAATATCAGGATGTAAAGTGTGCACACCCCCAAACTCATCAGTATCAAATTCTAAGAATTTATGCTGTATGAGTAATATGTACAGCATTTTACCACAAAGATTCTCATTGCTTCTTAAATTTTTTTCTTGGTTTTCTTGAGACAGAGTTTCACTGTCATCAAAGAAAGTAAAAGGCAAAATGTTGCCCAAAATTATTAGTTTGTTCAGTAATTTAACAATCACTTATTGGGTTCAGTAGGTATCAAACAGTTTTCTAGATATGATGGAGGTAAAGTATGAATAAGAATAGGTACAGACTTTGAGAATTTGGATCTGGTGACAAAATATTACTGATTAATAATGTCTTTAGAACTTCACAACAACCTGACTTTAAAGAAATGATCAGATCTGAGCTGGGTGGTGGTGGTGCATGCCTTTAATCCCAGCACTCAGGAAGAAGAGGTAGGCAGAGCTCTGTGCATTTAAGGCCAGCCTGGTGAATTCCAGGACAGGCTCCAAAGCTACAGAGAAAAACCCTGTCTCAAAAATAAAAATAAAAAAAAAGGAAAAAAAAAAGGAAATGACCAGATAGTATCTCTATTTTATAAAGGAGGAAACTCAGTTTCCAAGAGATGGTGCTTTACAAAGGACAAAATTGGGGCTCATCAGGTCATCCGGATGTGCTGATGTGCACTTGAGAAGTTCTTTACTGGGGTAGCTGTGGACTTGTGTTGGAAATCCCTATAACAATGCTATGAATGGACACAGAGGTGTTTTTCTAAGTAACAAATCAGGATTTGCCAGCTAGGATCCTGCCAGAGTACAAGACCACTAAGTATCTGCTACTGGTCCAAGGTGAACATTATATCTTTCACTGAGTCATATGATGGAATTTTCATACCTTGTACAATGGGAGTTTACAGTGATAGTAATTTGCATTGATTTTCTTTATCACATGCATCAACTCTTTCAGTATCTTTATCTTCATAGTAAATACAAACGTCAAGTCTTCAAGGAAAACTACTTAAAATGATAAATTACTACAAATTAGGATTCTTTTATGTCTTCCAAATAGAAGCCTGTTTGTTTTTGTATCTCATATGTATGATATGCCAATGTTACTTATCTATACCTAGATGCTATATGGGAAAGAAAAATGTGAAATTTTGTCTTTCTTGCTTCCATCAATATTTCTTGTCTAACCTCCCCCTTATACCTTTCCCATTATACCATATTCCCCATTGTGCTTCCATTATACATATATAAAATACATATATGCATATAATAAATACGTTTATATTAACTCCTAAGTTTACACATGAGAAAACATTGGTCTGTCTGGTTTATTTCACTTAACATATGATCCCTAGTTCCCTTAATTTTCCTGCAAATTTTATGATTTGAATCTTCTTCACAGCTAAATAAAACCTCATTGTGTACATATACAATATGTTCATTGCTAATTATTTTTGTTGAACAGTATCTAGTCTGGTTTTGCATTTTGATTTATTTATTGCAGCAATAAGTATTGATGTTGAAGTTCTCTGTGGTATGTTGACTTAGAGTTCATCCGGTATATATTTGAGAGAGAAAATTGCAAGTTTTCATTTGCATCTTTATGATGCCAAAATAGGGAACAGTTTTTTTTTTTTCCAAATGTTTTCTGGCCAATGGTATTTATTCTCTTGAGAACCTTGTATTTAATTCACTTGCCCACTTATTGATGGATTACATGGATTTCTTTTGTTTTTTTTTAACTTTTAGAGTCTTTATATATTCATGATATTAATCCATTTTTATGTTATAGTTGGCTGTGGTTTAATTTTTACATTTGTACATTGTCTTCTCTGTCCTGATTGTTTTAGAAAATTTTTGAAATATATTGCTGTTTGAATGGAAGCCACATCCCAGGTCCTGGCATCCATATATCCAAAGAGTGAAAGTTCTACCCCAAGCCCTCTCCCCTGGGAGTTGCCTCTTTCCAGACCCCACCCTTGAGAAAGCCTGCCAAAGGATGGCCCCTCACCAGAGATGCTCAAGACCACTCCCACAGGGTATTTAAACTGCCCCCCAGAGAACAAACACCTGGTTTTTCGGTCTTCATTTCACATTGCATCTCTGGAGGGCTGGAAAGCCATCCAGGAGCGTTTGAAGCCATTAAACCTGGACTTTTTCTAATTCGGTTTGATTTGATCTGATTCAGATTATTGTGTTCCTGGAGAGGCTTTTTGGGGTGCAGAAGCTTTTCATCTGCTATATAGAATAAATCAGGAACATTAATGTTTAAGAGGCAGGTGCAAGTTCTTTCTATTAGTGGACCTCTGTATACATCACTTGAGATCAGGTATGAAAATCGTACAGAATTATTCTTTTCAGACATCCAGGGCCTTTTGTGTTTTCAAGTACATTTTAACATCTTTTCCCTATTTTTGTGAAGAAGGGCATTGGACTTTTGATTCAGATTGCATTAAATCTCTAAATTGCTTTTGATAGAATAATAACGTTTACATTATTAATTCTATGAACCCTTGAGCATGGGAGATTTTCCATCATCTAGTGTCCTCCAGGATTTCCTTTTTTTTTTTTTTTTTTTATTTTCAAGACAGGGTTTCTCCGTAGCTTTTGGTTCCTGTCCTGGAACTAGCTCTTGTAGACCAGGCTGGCCTCGAACTCCCAGAGATCCGCCTGCCTCTGCCTCCCGAGTGCTGGGATTAAAGGCATGTGCCACCACCGTCCGGCAGGATTTCCTTCTTGAGACTTTTCAAGTTTACATTTTAAGTGTACTGCACCACCTTAACTAGGTCTACTACAAGGATTTTTGTTTGTTTGTTTTTTGGGGGTGCGGTTGAGGTTATTGTGGTGGGATTGTTTATAATATTTCAGCTCTTTTATCTATGAAATCATGAAGCTGGAGGAGAAGACCGCTCTCTGAAATCATCCCTAAAGTCTCAAGTTTGCACCTGACACTGACTTTCAGGAATCCCCTCCCACGAACTACGAGACAGCTCACTTGTTAAAGAGATGAAGAGATGATCCAACATGAACTTTAGATGGACAGTGTCATGGACACGCAACAGTTAATCAAAGTAACCAATCCCTACCCAGGTTATAAGTCAAGATCAATACACTGTGTTTAAACTACTCTATTTGCAATTCTTAGAGCTGGAATATTCTTCGATGATACATATTCTTCAGTAAGCCTACAGTCTGCTGCAGAATTAGGAGTGAAATGTCACGTGTGTTCGTTTTCAGCAATAGAACAAGACTGCACTCTATTCCATCTAGTAGTATTTGTTAAGTATTTGTTCTATGCCACGCACTGTTCTATTTCGTATCTTTCCTTGGTTAGCTCTTGTATCCGCCCTGCTAGAAAAGCAGCACAAACATCCTTGTGTTAAAGATGAAGGAAGGAATAGCTGACGTCAATCATCCGAATGTCTGGACATTTGAAATTTCCTTTATATTTCAACGCTATGTTGTTTCTGTAGTATTGGAGGTATTAATTTTATGACAACTGCGATTTCTCACAGAAACACAAGCCTTTGAAATTTAGGAGTATATTTAGTCTTGCAAAGTGCACACTTCTTGGTTTCAATTAATTCCTGTATCCTAATTACTTACTGGTTGTCTTCAGATTTCAATTAGGTAGACTTGGGGAAAAAAAAAGTCATTCCATATGACTTTTAGGAAAGCAGGAGGAATAAAGGTCAAGAAACATCTCTTTGTTTAAGAGTGTGGATGGATACATGAGCAAGCCAATTTTTTTTTCTGCCAATAAAACGCTTTGCCTGGATCTTTAGATTTTTTTCACATGTATAATTTTTTTCAGATTCTTCATGCAAGATTTGTCTTCCTAAGGATTATAGGTTTTAGAATACTGGAAACTGGATTAGCTCTTTTCTCTTTCAATTCAGAAATTAATTAGTCTTCGATTTTCCTCCTTGTAGTTAACATTAATATTTGACATGGGACAGATTTCGGCAAAAACCTTTCTGGCAGCCTATGTTCTCTGATTTTCTACCAGACAGCTTTTCTCATTATGGAGATACTGTTACACCCATTAATCAGGGGCAGCATGTGTGTTATATGAAATCATGTAGACATAGCCATGGGGACCTGGAAATAATTGCTAATGAACTTCAATCTCCTCCACAGAGCACACACAACCTTCAAACAACCAGCCTTGCCCAGTGACCTTATTGCCCCTCAAGCCCCAACTGAACACACCTCAGTTTACTTGCATGTTTTCCCGGTAGAATGCTCAGCTAACAGTCACAGTATCTGAACTGCTCAGTTCCGGAAGCTTAGGATTTTCTAGCAAGGAGATTTAGAGAGGGGCTCTGACATGTGACTACAGTGTTAAGTCCCCACAGACCCATGGCCTCCAGAGACCCTCTTCACATGCAAATGTTCACACAAAGTGCCTTGGCCCCAGCTGGCCTTCACCTGCAGCCCTGCCAGGCAGGAACCTCTACAATGAGCCCAGGTTTCCTTGCAGAATAAGAAGACCACAAATGGCAGACAACAGAGAGCTTGCATTGGCTATAAAGAATTTGAAGTCAGCTTCCAGGCAGTTAAAACTAATTGCTCTGAACACAAAGGCTAGGCGAAAACCCCTCCTCCTGCTTCTTTTTAAGAGATAGAGTGACCTGAATTTTCTGCTAATGTTCACACCTAAAATTAAATGCTACGACCACCATTAGTATTCAAGAACATTTTTAAACACAGGAAGAGGTGCTGCATGGTAGTGGAAAAAATTTCAGGTCTTTTAAAGTGTCCGTAGCTGTTTCCTTTGTTTTATGGGGCACTCTGAAAAATGATACCTTTTTATATGATTGCCAGGAGAAGGTCTGATTTTCTGTTATTATTAGACATGGTTTGCAGCCCATTTATTTTAATTTTTAAGGCAGATGAGTAGCAAGCTACTTCATTTACCAGTACACCCCATGATTCACTAGAAATATCAAAAGGACTGCCTTCCTTTACACGTGTTCTGGAACTAATTTCAAGTTTCTAATTCCTTGTCCCTATCTGCTTTTTACTTAGCTCCCCTTCCCAAGTCCCAGAAAACCTGCTTCTCAATACAGAGGTGACTTTTAAATTCCTTTGTTTTAAGAAGACAGCGTTAATCTTAATGTTTTTTTTTAATTCAGCGAGTTCCTTTGTGAATAAAAAGTATAGTCGTTCCAGATTTATATGTCCCTTTAGTTGCTCTTTGTTTTAGAATATATGTATGGATACAAAGAATAAGTAGCATCTAAAGTGAACTTATAGCTAACTGCCAGTGCATCTCTCTGTGTGATAATGGCTGCACATATGTGTGCAAGCCATTCATCTGGTCTCCAGATAATATCAGCACATCTACTCAGCATGTCTATGCTTGAGTTCCAGGCTGCCTCTCAACGTTTATATGACTTCACAGGGAGCCTTCTGTGATTTCTTTCAGTTAAAGGAGTCAGGATGTAGCAGGAGGAAACCAAGGTAAGGTGGCGGCTGTGGTTTTGCCATTCTCAGTCTTTTGTAACCTCTGTCCTCTAATTTGACATCTCCCCATCTGTTTCATCCCTGTGAGGTGAGAGTGGTTTCTGTCTCCTAGATTTATCTCACAGACAAAAGCAAAATGAAGGCCAGTAACCTTGGCTAATGGTGGACTTTGGGTAGCATAAACAGGATGCTATTCCTAATTAAAATATTAGTTTGTACTTTAGAGAAGAAAGTGAACTATATATATTTTTATACAGAACTAAATGAGAAAAACTGTAATATCTAAAGAAAATACTGTTTACAATCAGAAATAAGATGGAGATGCCTTAAAACTGTCAATATTATTTTTTTCCTAAAAGTAATCTGACACTAATAGAAAACAAGAGAACATTATCAGAAAAGAGAGGCCAACATGATTTTTAAGAATTTGATAATATTCAGACAACATCTATTGAGCATGTGCAGCCTGCAGACATCATGCTGGGTGTTTAGGATCCTGACCTAAGTGATTTCCTACAAATCCCACTGCAAAGATGACGTTTGCAGAGTGTGTGTCCCATTTCTCTCTTCTTTTTACTGTCCCATTGGAAACCTTGAAATTGCAATCCCAGTTTTCAATAGGGAACAGTTTGACCCTCATAGGTATACTCTCAATTATGAGTATGAAGCTTTGCCCACTCATTGTAGTTCAAAATTTTATAAATTTTAAGAACTTAAGTTGAAGTTATGACTGTTCATATTCGGGGGTTATAGATATCATCTGCAAGAAGGAGGAGAATGTGACTTTTATATAAAATTTAAACAGTCTCTATATTAAACCTAATTTTAGCAAATATATAGAAATAAATAATAAATACAATAATTTTGTTATAGCTAATTTATCTTAAATGGCATTTTTCTCAGAATAATTTTGCTATTAAATAATAGCTGATAAATAACTATCTTAGACAAAAAGTTCTGTTTATGCATTTTCTTTATGAAATTTATTTTTGCTTTTAATCTCTATTGCAGTGCCATTACTAATGGAGAATTATGTAAAGTTATAAGTATATTGGTTCATTCTTTTTTTTACTATTTTGTTGAATTAAAGTTATTTTCTCACTAAAATTTCAAAGGCCTTCTGTTATGCCCCGATCTGCGAAGTCTCCCAAAAACCAACAAGGAGACTGAGTCCCATATGTAAAAGCAAAGAGCCTTTATTTTATGCAAGTTTGCAACTCGGTCTCTCCACATGTCCAATGTATTGGAATAAAAAGAGAGCCCCGAGCTCAATTAGAGTTTTTTTTTAATTAGTAGTAAAGGTGGGGGTGAGGGGTTTCTGAGGTTCAGGACCCCCCATTGGCTGACGTTTGTCTAGGGGTGTCCTGGTGAGTGTGTTGGCAGGTGATCCTCTCTACAGCTGTTGGAATGTTAGGCATTTCTTTTGGATGGTCTGTTCTTGGGTGGTGCTCAGGTAATCTCAGTTTGTGGTTCTTCCTGCAACCAGGTATTGCTTCAGGGTAAACTACTGAGACTCAGGCCTCCATTAAACTGGCTGAGTCCTACTCTAGCAGGTGATAATGATTGAAAGTCAAAAACTTCCTTTGGGTGGTCTGTTTCTATTTAGCCTATCACGGCTGGCTCCTACACCTTTACTTTCTTTAACACTGATCTTTTAGTGCTTTCTTTTCACTGAGCACATGCAGTTCATGGCTGGGCAGATCCCAAGAAAGCCCATTCCTATGGCTCACCACAATGTGAAAGAGATGGATAGATCAGTAAACAGATGGTGACTATGTAGAAAATAAGAATCTTCATATAAAGAGGGAAGACAGCAGAGTTTAAGGTTTTGTTTTAATGCTTGTCTAGGTGTGTGCCTTTAATTTCAACCCTTGGAGACAGAAGCAAGAGATTTTTTTTTGAGTTTGAAGCCTATCTCATGTACAGAGTGAGTTCCAAAACAAAACAAAAAACTAACAAGCAAACAAACAAACAAAACATCAACAAACAAAAGAAGGTATAGTCTTGTTGGAGGAACTATGTCACTGGGCAGTGGGGTGATAGAGTGGTGGGGTGGTGAGGTTTCAAGGGCCCACACCAGGACCAATGACTTTCTCTTCCTGTTGCTTGCAGATCCTGGTGTAGAGCAATCAGCTATTGTGTGGATCAATCAGCTATCATGTAGGCCTGTGTGCCACCATGATCACTGCTGTGAGGACATTGAACTACACTTTTGAAACTATAAGCAAGCCCCAAATAATGTTTTCCTTATAAGACTTCCCATAGATATAATATCTCTTCATAGCAATAGAGCACTGACTAAGACATAGGCAGGCACTAAAATAAAGAACATACTGGTATTTAGAATCCGGACTGCTCTTCAGACTGGAGAGAGAGGGGGAATGGAGTGGGGGAAGGGGGAGAGAAGTGGGGGGAGGGGGAGAAAAGTGGGAGGAGGGGGAGGGAAATGGGAGACTGGGAGGAGGCAGAAATTTTTTCAATAAAAAAATTAATTAATTAATTAAAAAAAGAATCATTTTAAATAAAAAAGAAATATGTAGTTATCCTAACCACATATTTTTATTAGTTATTGATGAAACACAAATTAAACCTATAATAGTACGTATAGTGGTTGGGATAATCTAGGTGAAAAGTGTAAGTAGCAGATTCAGAGAAATTATGTCAACCACATATTGCTCATGTGCACAATAGTTTGCCCAGCTACTTTGGAGGATAGGTTGTTAGTCTCCTTAAAAATAAACATGCAGCTACTATATCATCAAATACTTTAACCCTGGCTAATTTTTAAAAGGGAAAAAGTTATGTTTGTACAGATAAGGACACATGGGAACTCATAAAATTATTTATAACATTTAAAGAATTAATAGCTAGAAACTAAAAAAAGACATTCACTTGTCCTTCGAGGAGTTAATGGCTGTGGTAGTTATGGCAAATCTGTTTATCAAATTCTGTTCAGCAACACAAAATAATGCGCTACTGACAGACACAATAACTTGTACATTATGCAGAGAACCACAATAAGCAAAAAGGCAGTTTCAAAAGTTACAAAAATGTATATATCTATTTATATGAATTTAATGAAATGCCAAAATTATTGGAATGAAGATGAGTAAGTAATGATGGGGATGAAGAAGGGAGGAGGTGACTTAAAAGAGCAAGATGGGGGGGGCTTTCTTAGCAGTGCTCTGTGTCTCACCTGCATCCCCGTGAACACCCAATTTCTTGAAATATGCTGCT
Source organism: Chionomys nivalis (assembly GCF_950005125.1). Lineage (NCBI taxonomy): Eukaryota > Metazoa > Chordata > Mammalia > Rodentia > Cricetidae > Chionomys > Chionomys nivalis. Next base: position 14,065,032 of record NC_080099.1, read on the forward strand.
TTGAAAAATGTTGCCATTGGAGCTGACAAGGTTACTGGAACACTAGGTTTCTTTGCGCTTTTTCTTCCAGCTGCACATGAGCACACTATGTCTCTTGAATCTATAGCCTACAATGATTATAAGTATTTTGGATACTTCTCAAATTGAACTAACTTTTTACAGAAGTAATAGTGACTGTGGAATAATAAAACATTAGGGTGACTTCCATTGACTTACCTCATCCTCTGGGCACAGAATTTCTTTATAATTCAAGTTTGATGTTGTACTGACTCAATTTATTTTTCATTTCTAACTATTCTTAAAAATTTCAAACATGTATATATTGTATCTTTATCATACCTACCCATCATATCTCTTCCTCCAACTCTTGTCAGGACTGCCAACTTATTACATACCTTATTTATGTTTTTTATTTATTTATTTGTTTGTTTATATCACTAGGTTAAGTTAGTGCTACCGAGATGAGTGTGTGTGAAGTTATCTCTTGGAACATGATGATTTTTCTTTTGACTCCATTAAATGAAAGCTATTTTTCTTTTACAAACACATGCTCTTGCTAAATGTAAACTTTCCTCCATGGAATATTCCATATTAGAAAAATAGTCACCAAACTTCCCACAGACTGAGTGATCTGTGTTCGTAAAACAAGTCAGCTAGGAAGCAATGAAGTTCATTTAGAACACCTTTAACACTAGAGTAAAGAAAAAAAAAGGAAAAGGTTTAATTGAGAAGGCAGAGTAGAAAGACTGTGAGAGCCAGAGGATCAGAGAGGACGCTGTGAGGTTAAGTATCCTAGAAATATCAGAAGCTACACTCTGATGTATGAAGTCTCATTAATATGTCTGTCTAAAAAAATGAGATGAAGAAGGACAGAAACAAGGGGAATGTCACAAGACCTTAACCCTACACAAAGAACTATATGAGCAGGTAAGAAATGCTGAGATTGGGAGAAACAGTCATCTCAGGGATGAGTACACCGATACCAAATGTTCCGCCCTAAAAACATATATATATATATATATATATATATATATATATATACATTTATATATATATACATATATATACATTTATTCTTTTAACATCATTAGTGAAAAAGAGGACATAAAATTGAAAGAAAGCAAGGAGTGTTAAATGGGATGGTTTGCAAGTAGTAAAGTGACGGGAGAAATGATATGGTCCTGTTATAATCTTAAAAATGTAAGAAATAACTAAAAAAAGAATCAGAGAGGGATGATGGAAATCCTTTGTATCACATCAGTCAACAACATTGTTTTTGCCTACTGCACACACCCAGTCAAAAGAGAGTCTCAATTTGATTCATCACCTCAAACTTTAAGCCACTTTAAAATTAAATATTCAGTGAGTTGAAACCAAAAATCAATCTATGTGCTATTGTTCAGAATGTTAGGAGAGAGGCAAGATTTAAAAAAAAAGTCATGAAACATTTTCCTTCGTTGAATGACAATCACATTGGAGGCCTAGAGATAATAAGTATGGGTTCTTTTCTTCTTTTTTTCCCTCTGGAGTTTATCTCCAAGAGTTTGAAAGTCACTCATGCGGTTAAGTTTAGAAACATTTTTGGCACCTGTGGAAACATTTTATGCTCCCGTGCCTTCTTGGCCTGCATTACTATCATTCAGTCTTACTTAGGCTGGCTAAATTAGGTTCATCTAAAATTATCCTAACTGAATCTTTCTCTTCTTCCTCCAGGATGACTTCCTTCTTTCCCCAAGATGTCGTGGGGGATTTCTCACCCTCTTACTACCTTAGCACACACCGATCACCCCATCTCACATGTTTCATGGAACACACTATAGCTCCCCTACCCTAGACAAATGGAAAAGAGAAGATGTGGCTTGCCTCCATCACTCAAAGATTTACATTGTGGGCTCAGACCTATAGTAGACTTCTTGTATGTCATCAGTCTCAGAAAAGTAGAAACAGATCATGTAAGAAAAATAGAGAATTTTATTATGTTTACAGGAAAGCCATTTTGAATTCAGCAAATATGGTTCACTAGATGCTTTTCTGTGACTGAAAATTTCTAGGAAGGTGAATGTTTTGCACCCCTTTATTATCACTATGAAACTAGAGACGCCGTGAAGACAGAAACCCCATGGTGCTGGCTCACAGAAAAGCCCCTCAAACAACATGCCTGGAGTAGGTAAACAGCAAGGTCATGTCTCCCAGTGGATGTAAAGACAATTCTCCATTCACAAACAATCTTTTCCCCCATCAACTCATTGTCTGTCAGGCACTCTCTTAAGGGTTTCTTATAGAACTCACAAATAATCCAATGAGAGAGTTGTTGAGATAAAACGGAAATTGTTTTAGATTCATATAGATTCAAAGAACATTTGGCCATCATAGATACTGAAGTCTTGACATTTATCTCAGAGTTCATGCTGATGATGACTGCATTTTGTCATCTAAACCTAGAGATAAAACAAACAAACAAACAAACAAACAAAAAACCCACCAAAGCTCCCCAAAAAGCTAGTGTGATCCAACATCACTGTCTTATAAACAAGAAAATCAAGCATGAATTTATCCAAATAGCTTTGCAAAGACAATCTACTTGTAGATGGTGTCACTACAGAATGCTTCAGCTCACAGGTGGGGCCAAATTCAAGTACCTTTTAGGATGGATAAATGTGAAATATCTATTTCAGCTAATTCATTCAACTTTATTTCATTCATGTAATTTATGAGTAGGTGTGAATGAATGAGTGGGCATGAAGCTGCTCATGATTATGTGTATGTGAGTATGCTTTTGAGAATGTGAATGCAGCTCTTCATATATGTTATTTTGGAGAGTGGTGTGTGTTTTCCTGTGTATAAATGAATACATGCAGTTGGGCGTACTTTGTTTCTTAGCTGAGTGTTGGTATTTGTATAGCAGTCTCCTCTTTGGAGAAGTAAACGACAAGAATCTTGGTACTGTTGAGACTTGCAGTTCAAATGCAAATCCCTACATAATTTTTACAGAAGTGCCTCCAGCAAAACAGTCAGTGCACCAGTTCGGGCCTTTCCAGACGAGCTGGGTAGAACTGTGAGGCCATCGTCTATCCATGAAACTCTAGTGCAGTTTGTAGTCTTACCTACTGTTTATTTTTCCTGCCCTCTTGTCCCTTCATCTCAGAAGAAAACACACAAAGCTGATTGAGATGGTCAAAGGATCTTGGACCAGATGGGCTCTCTGGAGGGGTGTTGGGGTTTTTATTCCCCTCATGACTCCCTTCTCCTTGTAAGGTTTTTCCTGAACTGGCATGACGAGTGCAATGCCCCACTGTCTGAGTTGTGTACTTGGTTCAGGTTGTCCTCCACTGTGTTTACTTTGAAGTCCTGAGGATTATGTGTGTGCATCCACGTACCAATGCTTCTATTTCTCAGGAAGGTCTTTGGTGTGTTTTGGTGTGTGTCACGTACCCACACCATGAGATGGAACCCATAACTAACACTGCTAAAGTGGCCAAGAGCTTGAGACTAGAAAGGTCGTAGGCCCTAAGGGAAAACTACTACCATTATTCTGCAAATGGGTCAAATCAATAAAATAGCTAATGATACATTGCTATACATAAGCCTTTCTCAGCCTTCATCAGAGACACTTCTTTTTTTTTTTTTGTATTTTTTTTAATTAATTAATTAATTTAATTATTAAAGATTTCTGCCTCTTCCCCGCCACCACCTCCCATTCCCCCCCTCCCCCAATCAAGTCTTCCTCCCTCCTCAGCCCAAAGAGCAAGCAGGTTTCCCTGCCCTGTGGGAGGTCCAAGGACCACCCACCTCCATCCAGGTCTATTAAGGTGAGCATCCAAACTACCTAGGCTTCCACAAAGCCATTACGTGCAATAGGATCAAGAACCCATTGCCATTGTTCTTCAGTTCTCAGTAGTCCTCATTGTCCGTTATGTTCAGCGAGACCGGTTTTGTCCCATGCTTTTTCAGTCCCCGGCCAGCTGGCCTTGGTGAGTTCCCGATAGAACATCCCCATTGCCTCACTGTGTGGGTGCACCCCTCGCGGTCCTGAGTTCCTTGCTTGTGCTCTCTCTCCTTCTGCTCCTCCTTTGGATCGTGAGACTTCAGTCCAGTGCTCCAATGTTGGTCTCTGTCTCTGTCTTCTTTCATCGCCTGATGACGGTTATTATTCAGGAGGATGCTTATATGTTTTTCTTTGGGTTCACCTTCTTATTTAGCTTCTCTAGAATCACGAATTATAGTCTCAATGTCCTTTATTTATGGCTAGAAACCAAATATGAGTGAGTACATCCCCTGTTCTTCTTTACACTTCTACATGGGGAATAACACAGAGATTCACAACTGGACCACATGCAGAGAATACTTATGTTTTTGTTTCTTTCTATGACTAGAAACCCTTGGTTCTATTCTTTTCTTTTTACAGTGAGTGTACATGTTAACAGTTGATTCTTCTTATTTTCAATTAATATTAAAATTATAACCATATATTTAAAATATACAATATGATTAATATGTATATTTGCAAACATACAAAATATAAGATGATTAAATCAAGCCAACTGATGTATTTATCATTTTATTTATATTTTCATATAGAGATATTTGTATTTTTTCTCACAGACATTTTGATATATCTCTTATTTTTAATTCTTGCCATTCTTCTGTATAATAGGTATTCAAATGTGTTTCTTACCCCCAATTGAAGCTGTTTCTTTTTGATTATTTCACCACTTCTCCAATTTTACAATCCAGATTATTCAAAGTAGCACTGTGTGTTTACAAAAAAACAGAAAGAGTATTTAATAGTCTCTGAAAAGACTTTACATATGTGTGCCTGCTCTTGAACACATCTCCCTTACACATATGTCAGCACTAATATCCAGTACACACACACCATATCCTCTTCTGTGAAGTGCTGGCAGCTTGTATATTTACAGAGACCATTAGCCTTGGTCCTCCAGTGACTACGATGCTTATTACAGTTCTACTCATAAAACATACAAGCAAAATAAACCTTTGTTGCTGGATCTACTGGAATCTGACAGTTGTTCATTACTTTGGTATAATCTAGATGATTTGTTATATTTTTTTTCAGAGTAGCTGCCTTGGCTGAAATAGTCAAGGAAGACTGTTGTAATTATTGGAGATGCTCAGTCTGGGCAGAACACGTTTTGTGATGGTTTACCTTCCATGAATATTTCAAAATAGGAGTTATGATTGTATGTAGTTATTATGTATTATGGGAACAATTAGCGTAGCTAACCTTTGAGTTTCCCCCCATTTGTTTGTATGTTTAGTATGATGTGTAGATATTTTCCATGGACTTATAATGTACCTCAGTAAAACAAAGTCAAATGTGGAGGAAAGATTCTACTATCTTTGTTTTTCAAATAATCAGGGATAAATACATAGGTAAAATCAGTCCCAATTTGTGAAATATATGTGAATTTCTATGACTGTGTATTAAAGTTCTGTCCTTATCAATGACTCAGGTTAGGTCCCAGCAGTAGATTATGTATTTTGTGTATTGTGTGTGTCTTGTTGCTTTGATTAAAACCTGTAAGCTAAACTACAAATCAGGATGGGTACGAAAGACATAGAACCTTGATGTCCATGCAAGAGGATTCTCTAAACAGCGTTAGTTTCATGAAATGAAAATTTTCTCTCACTCTAAACAGAGCCATACTCTGAGTGATTAATGTTAGGAAAAGGGAGCCTCTGACTTCAGAAGTTGGCTCACATCAGCAGCCACCTTTGCTCTCTTTCCTTCACGGATGTCTTGGCTGTAGAACAAACACTGCTATCCCAGAGGACTTCCTGAAGATAGGGACCACTTCTGGTTGCCAGCTCACTCCATTGGTTTTCATAGTTCTTAAATTTTAGGGGGAAAGGATCAAGGTGTTTAAAAATAAAATTAATTTGAAGAGGTCTATAAAACCGTTCTTCTGAAATGTATATTTAAGGTCTTCAATGACAAACTTTCCCCAAGGGGCTATCAACTAAGGATATGGCAACCATGACTTAAATTCTGGTTAATATGATTGAACACAGCTGTAAAGATTCATTTTTTCTTTCTCATCAATGTAGCTTTCTATTTTCTTCACTATCCGCTTTATTGCTTTTGTCGCTCATGCATGTATACTGGACAAATTGGGAAGGAGCTCCAAGTCCTCTGCTGCCACTGACATTACAAATATCCAGCTTAGGGTTTCTATAAAACAGTCTTTTAACCTTTACCCCTTAATGGTGATGACGGTCAGTCAATTTCATGTATCAGCTTCAAAATCTCAAGAGGAAACTTCCTAGAAAGTTTGTTTCAGCATTCATCTGTTTTCTATTCTAGATGCATGATTGAAACATTGGTGTGCATAAGTTCATTTACTTTTCTTCTATTTTCCATAGCTATTTTCATTTATTGCAATCTCTCCACTGGGTTTAGCATTTCTCTAGGCAGAGTTATTAGCATCCAACTTCTGATGAGAGTGACAATTCCCTTCTGATGAAGGTTTCTAACGACATGACTGTTGGCTGTGCAGATTCCCTAATTCCATTCTACCACTTGGAGCTCACTGATGTTTATGTAATCTAGAATTTGTCTTTCCAGAATTAGTCTCAAGATTGGATTTCATCTATATGCATATGTGTGTGTGTGAAAGAGAGTTGTTATAATTTTAGTAGTTTTAATATTATTATATAATATTTCCCCAATAAACATAAATACCCCACAATTCCATATGTGGGTATAAATTGCCACTTCCCTCATGCATATCTCCAGATTCAGTTTTAACTATAAGCTACAGAAACTTAACTTTTATGGCCGTGGAACTTCTTTTCTGGTTTACTGTGGTACTTAACTTTCTTCTCATGTGCAAATTTTTAAAATCTACCTTTTAGTATTTAATCAGATGACTGTTATTTTATTTACCAACTAAATCACTGTTAAAAGTAACCAAATTCTCTTGAGCTGAGGGAACAATCTGAGCTCTTTCAAATATCATGAGAGCTACCTAAGTACTGACATTAGCAATAGCATTTAAAACCCTACAAGAAATTGACTTTAACTTCTGTGCAGCGATTGCTCATTCAACTAACTTTTAAGGTTGATTGGTTACAGTTTGTTTTTTATTTGTTTCAGAAGAATAATAGAATAGACATATCAAGGTTCCATCCTTGGTAAGTTTTCATATTGATTTAAGAGATAAACAGTATAGAAGAAGCATAAACTTAGGATGCATTGGTTAGCATAGCAAACAAGAATAACAGATTTTTATGTATCTATATCTGTAGAAATACACTAGTGAAAGTATTTATTCATTATTCCACATCCAGGTCATCTCTATTTTAAAAAATCCCAATTTGTGAGTATAAATTACATTTGTTATTTATTTTGGATTCCAAATGCTCTAAAATGTGGATAGCTTCAGTTGGTTAAGAACTGCCTCAGCTGTACCCAGCAGAGTACTAAGAGTAGCAACAGTGCCACACAGTTGGAGAGCTGTGGCTAAGTGTTTGCTCAATATCTAGAAAGAAAGCAGGAATTGCTAACGATAGCCTCATGGTTGAGACTTCAGAAAAATGAAATCTAAGGCTCAAAACTGCATGTGACTAAATTCAGTAAACACAACCATTACTGACAGTTATGCAGAAATGCATTAGTTAAAACTGTAGCATTTGATTGGAAGGGGAAACTTCTTGAACACTGGATTCAACTGTGACCGCTACTGTGACACTGACAACAGGGACCCCTAAGTTCACGGAGGCTCTGTTTTCAGCAGAGGCACCTTCCTCATTCCTTCCGGAGGTTAGTGCCCATGCTCAAAGGATAAGAACCCTTTCCTCTGGACTGTATTCTTTGCATGGTACACTGCTCATCCTTAAGCCCTGTGCGTAAAATTTCTATTGCTTCAAGGCCATCAGCTTAATTCAAGATCTAGCAAAAACGGAGTGAGGCTCCATATGTAGCTTCCAAGGAAGGACAAATTCCAGCAGAGCAATTACACCATTTCCAGCGTGTGCTCCAACAGCCCAACAGCATGAATGGATTATGAATGATTTGGGAGATTGTGGGCAAGGATGTTGTTTATACATTTCTTAAGTGGTAATTATGAATCTTATTTATCTATTTGTTTATTTATCTTTATTGCGGTGCTATGGCTGAACATACCGCTTCCCACACACTACGCAACCTTTCTGTCATTGAGTTGCAGTCTGAATTTCTTTACCAGTTTCTTATTGATTAAAGCCTACATCTAAAACTCTGAAATTAAACTGTCAGAATTCCCTTGATATATGCTAGAGGAAAATGTCTAAAAGCTTAGGAAAATCAAAATTCTGATTCATTTCCAAAGTAGGACTTGATCTGTCCCCTCACTGTGTTTCCTAAAGGGATCCCAAAGAAAGTCTCTTCATAAGAGCCATAATAATAATAATAATAAAACATTTGCAGAGTTTCTTTTAAGAATTCATGATGTTTAGCCTTTATAGGTCAATAATTGGGCAGGGATTTGCTATTATCAAATTGGCTCTCTCAGTGAGGATGCTAGATTTAGGATAACAGGGGTTAGATAGCAAGGTTGAATCACTGAAGACATGGTGGACATAGTTAGGCTAATAACTCTTGGATGTACCAACGTGTGGCTGGAATTGTCTGTTCATAAGAATCACTGAGAGTGGAATCTGTACATGAGGCTTTGGAACTGAAATAGCTCACCCTATTAAAGTTTTTACTTGATGAGTAAGAATCAAGTCTCTGCATCTGGGAAACAAAAAGGAGAAAACAAACAATCTTACTTTTAGATGATGGATACAGAGTTGTTTAGATACGACATTACTTTTCATGGACTTAGTTTTATTTTGGCTTTCTAGTCAGAGAGAAATTACTTGTGTCTATTTCACATTGGAACCCCATAAAATCTGCATTTATTTCCAGATTTATGAAACACATGGTTGAAATAAATACATTCAGAATTGAATAGAATCCATACATTGACTCCCTGAATACTGAAATGAGGGATGACAGACTGGTGGGTAGAACTGTAGTCATCTCCAAGTCTTCTAATAAAACATCAATGTAGGCACTTCTCTGAGTATAATTTCTTAAATACTATAGTCACTCCAAGTTAATGGACCATAATATGTACTGATGGAGTTGGCTTTGTTGTATGATCTGTTTCAAAGCTAAGGGATTTCCCCACAGATTGCAAAGAACAAGATGAGAGAAATAGGAGGCAAATGCAACCAGACAAGTCACAGATAGCATGAAAGTAGAGGAGGGCTCATGATGGTTGATGCAGACCCTCCAATTTCTGAGACAAGCTCTTAACTAACAGTCAACAGACTAAAGGCATCTTCAGTCAGACAACTACATGGATCTGAATTTTGCTAGGAACAGAAATACACTTGGAAGGGGACCCTGAGCTCTGAAGGGACTGAAGATGCTAACACCTCACTTCTATTTTAGCCTGAGCTAAAATTCAGATTTGCTATGTCAAATATCTGACTTAAAAATTTTTAAACTGATAAATTAATGCTCTTTTAATACATTAAGCATATATGAATTTGTCAAATAATAATGGAAAACTTATCCAGATAGAAAATGCCAAATGGATGCCACTATATGTATTCTTTTACCAAAATAATAAAGTCTTCATTGTCATCATCATCTCTCAGAGAACTGTAGGATTTTTTTGCCTTAACCAAGGATTTGAATTTTATAAGAGTGGTGCTCTCTTACACAACCTTCTTTGGGAAACCTTCCAGGATTATGATGAGAATGTGTGAATCTCTCAGAATGATAATAGATTTTTGTACATCTAATCATTTGATAATTCTCATTATGCCTGCTGGTCCAGATGTGACTTCATGGCTCAGTGCCACTCTCACATTCTGCTGGGCATCTACTTCTTAAGCCAGTGCTTTTTTTCTCCATTCCTATTAGTCAAGATCAACAGGGGTAATTTTTGTAGGTAGAGTCAGCATTGCCTGCTCAGTATTTGTTATTACTGCATCAAGTATCTAATTCTATGTCATCATTTGGCCCACATGGGCTATCATTACTTCTGTCTGTGAGATACCATGTTCTTTCTTAACTCCAGTCACTAAGTTTATCAGCTTTGTGTCATGATAACAAATACTAGAAGATCCATTTTTAACAAGAAAAGATTTTGTGGCTTACAAGTTATGAGGCTACAGTCCATGATTGCCTGGCTATATTGCTTTGGGTATCTCTTTAGGGGTGTCATGTCATGGTGGGGAGCCCATGGAAGAGAAAAGCATTCATATCACGACTAGAATACGAAAGAGAGAAAGGACGGTCTGGAGCCCTTCTACCTCTTCAAGTCTATGTCTTTCAATTCCTTGAAGATCTTAGGTCATATCTCCTAGAGGCTTTATATGCACTGTAGTATAATGTGTCAGCAACCAGTCCTTGAAAACAAGACTTGGAAGTCATGCACAGACTTTCTGGACCCAAGTTGTAGCAAATATGCTATGATAAGTAGACCTTATGACTTATATGTAACAATATCTCCAGTTACTTCTTTTAAACCTTTAAAGGATAAAACTTCTACAAATAGTTTTTGCATCTTGATATTCATTTCTTAGTATGGGTGAAGCAAATACCCACAATCTAAAGGGTCTCAAAAATATGTCTGTATTTAGAAAATCATAGGTCTTACAATAATTATGCTGTCAGTGTTGAATTTCTTATAGAAATTCTGGGTTTTTGTGCTTTTTGTTTTGTTTTGTTTTTCTGCTCAGTACCAAAAGACTGCCTCTCTTTACTGCCTCATAGTCCCTTTCACTCACCTACAGAACCCACAGCATAATACTTTAAGTTCTTCCCAGATTTCTCCCTGATTAATCCTAACTCATCTGCCTTGGGTCTTTCTGGACGTCATTTAAAAAAAAAATCAATATTTTTGATTTTGCATACCAATCCCAGTTCTCTCTCCCTCCCTTCCTCCTGCACACCCACCTTCCCTCAGCTCACCCCAACCACTCCTCAGAGAGGGTGGGGTCTTCTATGGGGAGTCAACAAAGTCTGTCACATCACTTGAGCAGGTCTAAGGCTCTCCCCGCTATATGTAGGCTGTCTGGCTCCTAATTTTATGAATATTTGTGACTATATTCAGCATAGTTTAGGAATTCAGTGTAATGTTTGTATTTAAGTTTCATTTGCAAAGTTATTTTTGACAAGCAAGGTGGTATGTTGACTGATGCTGCACATTAGAATGAGGATATATTTGTAGAAACTCAGGTGTGTGTTATTAATGCATTTCTCAATAAGACTTATCAGGATTCTTTCATTACAGGCACGTGAGAGCATTTTCACAGTGAAGAGAAAGTTTGATGCCATCTAGATTTTTCTGCTACAAAGAAATACTGATAATATTTGATAGAACTCTGCATGTGAGGCGTGTCCATCTTATTTTGTAACTGCAACATTACTGCAACCATTTTCTGAGAAATTTGGGAAGGTAAAATGTTTGAATTGAACACAGAACACCATATCCAGTGGTGACTGAGGAGACAGGGGAGACACTTTTGCATGGCTTCCATAAGCAAATTGCTTTGCATACTTGCAGTGTTTTGAATTCAAATTTGCTAATAATCTCTGCAGATAATTGTTATAATTTTGATAAATTGCTGCTGGCTTGTTTTGGGGGCCTAAAAGAAACAGAAGTGTTGACAGTGGAACACCGAATTTTTATGTGAGTTAACGTGTCAGTTACTAAATGGGTACCATCTTTATCATCCTGTATAAATTTGAGAATGCAGCAGTTTTTTTTTTATTATAAAATGGAAGAGGCTCACTCAGTACTGAAATGAGCTCTGAGCAACATAGACTTTCATACTGCATCTAATGGATCTATTTCTTTATTTTTTTATTCATTTTTGTTGAGTTCTACATTTTTCTCTGCTCCCCTTCCTCCATCTCCCCTCCCCTTCAACCCTCTCCCAAGGTCCCCATGCTCCCAATTTACTCAGGAGATCTTGTCTTTTTCTATTTCTCATGTAGATTAGATCTATGTATGTCTCTTCTGGGGTCCTCATTATTGTCTAGGTTCTCTGGGATTGTGATTTGTGGGCTTGTTTTCTTTGCTTTATGTTTAAAAACCAGTAATGAGTGAGTACATATGATAATTGTCTTTCTGGGTCTTGGTTATCCCACTCAAAATGATGTTTTCTAGCTTCATCCATTTGCCTGCAAAATTCAAGATGTCATTATTTATTATTATTATTATTATTATTATTATTTTGCTGTGTAGTACTCCATTGTGTAAATGTACCACATTTTCCTTATCCATTCTTCTATCAAAGGGCTTTTAGGTTGTTTCCAGGTTTCTGGCTATGATAAACAATGCTGCTATGAATATAGTTGAGCACATGTCCTTGTGGCACGATTGAGTATCCTTTGGATATATACCCAGAGGTGGTATTAGTGGGTCTTGAGGAAGGTTGTTTCCTAATTTTCTGAGAAATAGCCACACTGACATCCAAAGGGGTTGTACCAGCTTGCATTCCCACCAGCAATGTAGGAGTGCTCCCTTTAGCCCACAACCTCTTCAGCATAAGATGTCATCAGTGTTTTTGATCTTGGCCATTCTTACAGGTGTAAGATAGAATCTCAGAGTTGTTTTGATTTGCATGTCTCTGATGACTAAAGATGTTGAGCATTTCCTTAAGTGTCTTTCAGTCATTTTAGATTCCTCTAGTGAGAGTTCTCCTTTTAGGTTTGTACTCCATTTTTTTTTATTGGATTATTGAAAAGTTTCTGTAAAACAAAGGACATAGTCAACAAGACAAAACGACAGCCTACTGAGTTATTTAGCGACCTAATTTTATGTTGCATAAAGTGCAGCATATTTATTTGAAAAAAACAGACAGGGAAACAGTTAAAAATCAACATCACTGAATTCAATAGTCAGTAAAAGTTTTAATAATGAATACACCTTTAAAGGATTAAGTTTTCTTCTGTATGGTGAACAAAATATTATTAATTAGAAACTAAGTCTTAATTAAATATTAATTAAATCTGGCATCAAAGATTCAAAAGTTTAAACATCTTCAATATATTTGATAATATCAAGGAATTATTGTTAATCATATTCTATGTAAGTAAACAGTATGTGGTTATGTTGAGTAAAATTTTAAATGCTTTCTAATTTATTTTTGTTTTTTTATTTTGTGTGCATAGATGCTGTGACTACATGTATGTCTGTGGAACATGCATGTCCCTGGTACCCATGAAGGACAGAATAAGGCACTGAATCTCCTAAAACTGGCATAACAAATGGTTACTTCACATGCTAGGAATTGAGTCTGTGTTCTTTGGAAGAGCAGTCAATGAGTGCTCTTAGCTGTTAAGACTTCTCTCCAGGCTCCTGAAAAATAGTATTATCACTATATTCTTATTTCATTACTAGTCATATGCACTGAAAGATGGAAATTACAAATTTAACTTCCATGATGTAAGGAGGTATATATTCTTTAGGTTCTATGGTGTCTGAGTGCAATGGCGGTAGAATGCTGACATCAGCAGAACCCTCACCAGGTGAACCTAGTGGGAAGCCTCCTAGACTTTCCCAGGTTTGCCTGGCATCTCACTAACACAGCAGCATGGAAATGCAACTTTTGCTGATTTGAATTTGAGGTTCTATTTTAAGGTATTACGCTTGCTTCTTAAAAGGATAGATCAATTGAAAGTTCAAAAAAGTGTTTTAAAAACAAATGGCACATGCATATCTTAAAGATGGATACAAAAACATATTAGAGAAAATAAGCTTATAATTTATTTAATATTTCATTTTCTCCTAGGACCTTTACTCTAATTTAGATAGCTGCTTGGCTATTTAGAGGTACATTGTTTTTGCACTTTTATTTTTAACTTTATCTTAAACAGAGGTCAAATTTTGTTAGGGGACTTTATTCCCTAGAATAAATATACTTTAAAAAATATACATGTATATGGCTGATGCATGGTTGGAACAGCATTCTGTGGCTGAATTTATATCAAATAAGTAGGTGATTTTATGATCATTAACGGTGGTTGTAGCTATGCAAGCCAAGACAATGATATGGGTAATTGAATCTCATGCTTCAAAGCACAAAGTGATTGCTCTGAGGAAGCCAGGGGAAATGTCTTGCCCCAATGTAGAACATTATACATTTGAATACTTAGGCAAAGGGAGATGAAGAAAGATCATCTCTTCCCAAGGCGTGAGGGATTTTGTGTGCTGGAACATCTCATTGCATAAAACAATGACACTGGTTTTACATTAAAGCATATCATCATTTCCTTTCTACTTACGTGATATGTGAGTCTATGGGTAAGATCATGCCAAAATGATGCTGATGTGACCAGAAGGCCTTTTCCTGGTACACTGAATATGCAAAATGAACAATGGCCTAGAAGATCAAAAAGGAGGGAGGTAGAGAAGAAGGGAGGGAGAGAGAAGAAGAGTGGGGTCGAGAAAGAAAAGGTGGCAGAGGGGATGTCAGAGTGACCGGAAGAAACATAGATGGAATGAGGAAGGGCTTCCTTCAAAGTCACAGTACTAAAGAGGAGTGGGAACTACAGGTAGAGTGAGAGTCAAGAGAAGCACAGCCACAGACAGAAAGTCATTTCCAAAAGGACCAGCTGTCAGCAGAAACTGACTAATTTTTCTGTGACCACTGACAGCTCCTGTAGAACCACATCTTTGCACTCGGTCCCTTAAACTAGTGTCTTCTCATGAGAGTGCATGATCATCTTTCCATTGCAGAAAGCTCAGTATACAAAATGATGGCTGACATTCAAGTACTTAACATACATTAATGCACTATGCCCTAGAATCCAGGAGGAAATATATGGAATGGTCTGTCTCTTCCAGCTGCCTACTTATATTGTTTTCCTCATAGAGCGTAAGACATTAATTCAACAGTAAGTCATTTTTGGCAGCATACAAAGTTACATTGTTTAACAAGCTTTGCCAATGATAGCGATGTCATTTTATTTCATCTCTCTATCTCCTGTCTCCTATTTATCCATCGATTCATTCTTCATTGATTAAAACTTAGTAGAGAAAGAAAAGACAAGAGAAAAGAGAAAGAAAAAAAGGGAAAAGGAAAAAAAATAACTTTCCAATGCCAAGGACTAGAAAACACAGTGGTGTAGCTCCCTACCATGTATCATCATGTGTCTAACAGTTTAGTTTTCTAGACCATCCTTTTAAAGTTCAAGCACTATGTTTCTTGAAAGCATTTCAGCAAAGCCACTCCTTATACGATTGGGATAAAGACTTAAAATGTAGATGAGTTAAGATCCCATTGCTTCAGATATATTTATCTATTAAATGGCTAAATACACTGTACTAGAATCTATTATTTTCCAATTTTTCTTTTATTTTTTCACTTCTTACTTTAACAAATCTCTTTTAGAGAGACAAAATTCCATGATGGTATTTTCAGTTACTATTATAATACTTTTGCTGGATTTAAGTGAACTGTCTTATGAACTTGTCTCTCTGAAATCCGAATGCCCATAATATTAAAGGTCACATCTAGATTTATGTGCATGATACTATATGCTGCTCCTCAGGAATGATTACAAAATGTGGCTGAACCCACACACCCCAGGACGCTTTATAGAGAACTGGTTCTTCTGTGACTCTTCCTAAGGAGGAGAAGGCTGAGGCCACCTTTGGCACCAGAAGCCTCTTTAGACTCTGCAACAATATTTCTAGTGGAAATGATTGTCCTTGACACTCCCATGCAGCTTCTCTATTTATCTTTCTGACCCCTACGTAAGGTGCTGGCTGCAGAGAGAAGTGAGAGTTGCACAGTTTTCAAAGATGTAAAATATAAAGTTTGTTTCTAAGAGACTTTTTAATTTATTCAGTTCACACATCTGCCGTCTCTCAAGTCCCAAAGCAGTTAATATTCTGTACCACATGAGTTCTCCATTGATTATCTGTTTTATATTTGGTAGTGCTCACTAATTGTTTCTCATATAGAAATCTTGTCTCTGCAAATAGACTGTATCCTCCTTGAGTCTATACTACAAACCTTCTGCTTCCTCCTATTCCCCTTACATCTGTCCTCTCCTCCAGTTCTAACACAGCTGTTGAGAGCACTCCACAGTTTGTGAAATATTTTCCAAAATATTTGGACATTTGATTATCATTTAAAACCTGAAATTTTTAGCATGAAGATATCTATTTCTAGAGTTAAGGAGGCTGGGACTAAAAAAGGTTAAGGGAATCTTTCTCCCCAGCCATTATCTAGTCATCTAGTTAAATAGTAAAACTGGAGCTAATGTAGAGCTGGATTCCCTTCCAGAAAACCTGTTTTTTGGGGCCTCTTTTCATCTTAAGATAAAGGAAAATAAAGATAGGCAAAGCAAAACAGCAAAGAAGGAGAAATAAGACATGGGGCATCAGTACATTTTCATTGTGCAAATGGCCCTTGATTATGATGGGATTTCATCTCAATAAATATAAGTTAAAATACCCTATCGAAGGTGAATTTAGTAATTCTAATCCATGGATGTATAGGAACAAAATGTACTATAGCGTCTAAGAACTTTAACCTTGTGACTGCTGGCTGTTTGGTTGATTGTCATTGCCCTGATTTATGTGAGACTATGAAACCAAGTATCACTAGCTTAGGAAAAGACCACAGTTCAAGATCTAGGCTACTATTTCTGTTGAATGTATGTGGTATTTACATATTTTTATCAGTTGACATATGAATGTACAGCTGTGTACAAAAAAAAACAGTGGTGTGAAATAATTACAGAGAAGCACTGGGTACTTGAAGAACAATAAAAGGCATATACAAAGTCCTTAGGATTTGTCGTGGAATTTAGATGGCACTCGCACCAATGACGTGAAATCATTAGAGCTCTAGCCAGCATAGGCACAGACGTGATAACCTTGCTTTTCAGATTGCAACTGTCTAGAGAATAACTGAACACTGTGTGAGAAACAAAAAGGTTCCATAGAGACCAGCATGACAAGCAAAAATTACACGCCTTGAAGATCATAGCCTTTTCCCCCAAAGTGTTTTTCAAGTACTAAATCAGTGCCTATCTTTGACAAACCCTTTATTTTCTGGAGTTTCCAATTTCACAGCAGAATAGAATAAAGTTGAAATGGTGAATCTGTTGGGAAACAACCGTGATGATCAGGGTCAAGAATTGATTACATGACAGTAAAAGATACGAGAAAGAAGTAATACAAAGAGACTTCAAAATTCCACGTGATTCACACCACTGTGTAGATATTCTATGTGAATGAAGCTATTATATCTGAGAGATGAGTGCATGCTTATGTTTACTTCAGCACATTCATCAGAGGCATGACATGGAATCAACTAGGGTGTCCATCAACAGTTGAGTACATAAAAATATAACATATATATATACATATATATAACGGGTACTATTCTGCCATAAGAAGAATATCATTTGTGAAAATAACACTAGTACTGTAAGATATCAGATGAAGTGAGGAAGTCAGGCACAGAAAGGCAAATACATGTGTTTCACTCATTTCTAAAAACGAAAGCAGTTGACCCTTAGAAATCACTCATAGAAACTTTTCAGTATAAACTAGGAAAAGGAGAAGGAAAAGAAACAGGCTGAAAAATGGTCTTATAGTACAGCAGGACAGCTATAGGACAGTAATTTATTTATATTACATTTTAAGTTACACATTATATATATATGCTATACAGTATAAAATAACAGAAAGTTCTAAGTGTTCTATAATATAGTAATGACAAATGTTTTTGGTAAAAAAAAAAAACTAAAGGAAAAAGATGATAGATCAACTAGAGCAAAGCATATTCATTACATGGATGTTCAAGCCTTATAGAGTCTTCGGGCTCACTGAAGCAGTGACTACCTAATCTAACCCTTTACTGATGTCACTAAGGGCTTCTGCAACACTCTCCACCACACACATAATGTTGGGTGCATAATTTACCCCAGAAATAGACTTCCTGGTTATAATTAATTATGAAATTCCAATTCTCACAATATGTTTGTGGCATGTCTTATCTTCTTACTCTATACTTCATTTAGTCTTGAGGATCTCCAAGAACTTCTAGAACTCACAGCCATGACTTGTAAAACTTCCCTGTTTCCTCAACCTCATCTCACACTTTTTGTAGTGAACAGGATCATAACCTCAAGACCATTGGCATTTGGATCAAGTAATTATTTCTTGTAGGGTACTGCATTCATGTGATATTTTCATAATATCCCTGGTCTTAGTGGATGAGATGTCAGTATCTTATCCATTCCTGTTTCCAGATATTACCAGATGTCTCGGGGGGAAAGATAAGTTCAATGATGTACAATGCTCACCCACTCCATACATACTTCTCTGCTAACGACACTGATCCATGCTTAGTGACACAGCTCCACTAAAACTCCTCACAATGTGATTGTCATTGTTTCTACACCACTGCCTTTAGACCTTCTACAACTGGACTGAGATGGAGATGGTGCAGCAACGCGACTTTGCAATGTATTGCCACAAGAGCTCATTTTATTTCCTGTCATCCTGCAACCTTGCAAATATTATGGTTCAAAGTATGTCACCAGATTACGTCACCTCCTACTCTTCATTGTGGTTTAATTTACTGATTTTATGTCAGTCTTCCCTCATTTTAAGGATTGTTTCAGCTCCCCCATCATTGTGTTGATAATGTGCAATTTCAGAACACATAAAATGATTTGAACACTTTTACCCTCACTTTCTTATATTCTTTTACTCCAGTGATCCTGTCCTTCAACCTATGTCTTGCCATGGACAGAATCTGGACATTATAATGACTAATATCTGTAATTCCTCCCTCAATGACTTCTACTTACCCTGTTCCCTCTAGCATACTTGCTCTAGTTTCTGAATTAGATCTGGTCCTCTGAGAAGCGCTTGAGATTGGCTGACAATGAACAGAATGGGGAAGGAAGGTGAAAGACATGGAAAACAACTTCTGAGTTCAGCATATGCTTTGCGAAGGAGAAAGAGAAGGATGGAAGGTGATACATAAATTCTGTGTTTAGAGACTTGGCAGATGATTTCTCATAGTCACCCCAAGTCCCCATTTCAAAAACTCTCCCTCTCATTTTCTCCATTAATAACAAGAAGATCTAACTTTCTAATAATCTACCTACCTCTTTTAGATGTCTTTTTAAAAATAACGTTTACTCATTCTTAATTTTATATATGTATACAAAATATGATAATAATCACCCCATTTTCCTATCCAATTATTTCCTAGAACCCATCACCCTAGCCTCCTCCAACTCATGCCCTTTGAATTTTTGTTCGTTTTTTTTTTTTTTTTTTTTAGGTTTACTCACTAATTCCAAGTAATGCTGCCCATATGCATATGGATGTATGGTCAATTACTATAGCATGGAAAATCTACCAGTGGCAACACACTCAAAAAAAGAATGGTCCTCTTACTCCTCACCACCAAGCAACTATCATTCGACAGTAGCTTTTCAGTAAGAGATGAGGTCTGGGCCATGCATGATTACATTTAGCTGGATTGATCTTTTACAGGTCTTATGTGGGTAATCACAGGTGGTGTGAGTTAGTAAGTAGGAGAGCCAGAGTAAACCAGGAAAACTGCATTTCACAGCCCTCATTCCCATCCTTCAGCTCTTACATTTATTCTTCCTCTTCAGTGGTGTTTCTGCATTATTTCCATTGATACAATTCTGTCCTTCAAAAATATTTGATCCATATATATGTATATGTATACATATATATATTTCTGTGCATTTTATGAACCTTTTATTAATATCTGTAGTCAATCTGCATGCACAGTGATGGCTGAACAATGCCTTCACCTATAACCAATTTCATTGACTTCCATATACCTTTCCAACTCTACTTACTACTTTCTTATTTTACCAAAACTTCCCTTATATGTGTATATGCATATATGTGTGTACATATATATTTATTTTATATATGTGTTTGTACATATATTTATATATATATGCAATTTGACATGTTCTCCCCATTACTTTCTCTTGTATCTTCTCTCCTATACTCTTTCTTCCCGGCAAGTCCCAGTCTTGTTTCCGTATCCTTGTTTAACTATAGCATTACATTTGGCTAGACTTGTCTGCATGAGCATCGGTTGCTTGATCAAGGGCAACCTACCTGTGGCTACACTAAAGCATATTATTCTCCTCTCCAACAACCATCTGTCTATCATTCCTCAGTGAGTGGTGGGGTGTATGAGCCCCTCCCCTTACAAAATAGAGTTTTGTCAGCTCAGTCCTGTCGAAGACCTGTTCAGGTATCCACTGCTGTTATGATTTGATGAGAAGAGCAGTCACTTAATGACTAGAAGAATATAATACAGATTTCTAGAGAATGCTTCACCTTCTTCAGGTTCTCACATCCTGTCTCCCCTTCCTTACAGAATTTTCTATGAAGGAGTTGATATAAGTATCTCACTTAAGGCTAAACACTTAACAGTCGTTTCTTCTCAACTTTCTCACCAATTAGAAATCTTCGTTGGCTGTTATATACTTTAAGCAGTACCTTCTATGACAAAAACTAAAAGAATTTTAATCCATAGGTATAAATATTTAGGTTTTATATCATGTTCGCATAGCATAAGAACATTGGTAGTTCTTAGAGTACTAGGTAGTACATATAGGTTCCCTTACAGTACTAGGCATTAATTCCTTCTGTTGAATGAATCTAAAGTATGAGCAACTGGATGATTATCTCTATAACACCTGTGCTACTATTATAGCAGTAGTTACATTTTATCTGGAAGGCTGGTGTTCCATGAGCTCACAGGGCTCACAGCTGGACAGGACTGGTAGCATAGTACTTTTCAGTAACCCGACAACTACCCAGCAGGGAGGGATTTGCGGTTTGATTTGTGTATGTTCTTCAAACAAAGTATGTGATGTTTTCAGAAATCAGGTCTTAACATCTGATTCTGGTGATCAATCAAGAGCAATGGGCCGTTTTTAAGTCTTCTCGTTTCCTCATCTACTATACTCAGTCTATCAGGAAATCCTGTTGCTTTATCTTTTTTTTTTTTTTTTTTTTTTTTTTTTTTTTTGGTTTTTCGAGACAGGGTTTCTCTGTGGTTTTGGAGCCTGTCCTGGAACTAGCTCTTGTAGACCAGGCTGGTCTCGAACTCACAGAGATTCGCCTGCCTCTGCCTCCCAAGTGCTGGGATTAAAGGCGTGCGCCACCACCGCCTGGCCTGTTGCTTTATCTTGAAAGCAACCAGGATCTCACTACTTCTCACTTTTTCCCTGTGATCACTCAAGTTTGCGCACCTGATCCTAACCCTTTTGGTATATCACCGCTGAAACTTGCTCTAAAGTCTTTATATTTCAATACTTACTCATTGTCTATTCTCAGCACAAACATGTAGTCTTCCTAGAACAAATTCAAATTATATATCTATGCCTACAATTGCAGTGACTTAATGTGGTCAGGAGAAAAGTCAATGTCTTTACAGTGACCTGTAATCTCTGTGCTGTCTTCCTCAGCTACCTGCATCCTGCTCTTATATATCCCCTTCCTCCTGCAAATGCCACTTTATTCTCTTCATTATTCCTCTACCAGGTCACGAGCATGTTCTCCTCCATCCTATGCACTTAGATACTTACTTTGACCCTTCTTTTACTCATTTATTCAAATGTCACACTTCAATTTAGTCTACATGTGTACTTTTCAAAAATGTCAACTGCTTCTTCAAACTACTCGATTCTTCCTAATTTTTCGTTACTCACTCTTTTAAAATGTATTTTACATTACAATATGCCCTATGATTTCTTTATTTTTTTACTTTTGTCATTTTTCTATATTTCCTAAAATGCTAGACTGTATCACTAACTGTTTTCATTCAGATGTGTGTGTGTGTGTGTGTGTGTGTGTGTGTGTGTGTGTTTCTGTAGCACAGGCTTGCCTGAAACGAATTCATTTTGAAGCCCAGGCTGACCTCAACTTCATGGTAATCCTCTTGCCTCAGCATCCTCAGTGTTGAGCTTACAGGTATGAACATTACTCTTGGTTTCAGCAACATGTCACAAGGACCTTTAGTTTTATTCAGCCAGTTGTAGACTTTAATAATTGGTTGACTTAAACCAGAATAAATAACAAACTGAACTTGCTAGACTGAAGATTTTGTCTAATTTCATGCTGCCCTAGAATGTTAGTGGCTGTAACAGACATCTTTCATAGCTTTCCTTAAAGGTTTGGGAAATCTTCACTGATTCACATATTGTTTTGACAAGCAGGTATCATGGAAAATAGAATTTTGTGAAAAAAAGGAAAATGAGGAAATGCTCAGTATTTTATAAGAGAAAGTCTATGTAGGTGTGTGAATAAAGTGGTGTCTGGAAGAAATTTTCCTTCTTTTAGGTTTAAACATTGCTCAGAAGCTCCATCATTTTGTCGTTCCTTCGTTCATCCACTGCTTATTGAAAGCCTTTAGGCTACTAAGCTCTCAGTCCCAGGGCGCTGTAAGGAACAAGGTTAAATACAGGGAGAAACAGGTAGATGCTCTTCTCTTTTCTACCATTATGCTCCATTCTATGATAAACAAAACCTACAGCAAACAACATATGGTCTCAAAACACACACACAGACACACACACACACACATATACACACATTTTTGACGGTACAATCCTAAACACAAAAATTCAGAAATTGTACCTTTTAATGTACATGCAATTTGAGAAAATGCTTCATCTGGTTATGATTTAGTTAATTCGGTTTCCAAATTGAAAATGACTTTAAAATTTGGTGTTTAAATTAAGCAATATTACTTTTTAATTGTTGTACTTTCACTTCCTCACCCTGTCTCCTGTCATGAGCTTAACTTTGGCTATTTGAAGGGTGATTTGCTTGTTTGGGACATTTAAAAATTAAAAAACAACAACAACAAAAAACTGTATGCTTTTCAGAGACATTCACTGAATGCCTGACTATGACTTTCTTGTACCATGGAGCTTGACTAAGATCTGAATACACGTGTGAAAGGATTGCTTTGTCTCCTGCTGGGCGGGCTGGTGCATCTCAAGCAGATGCACCAACACAGGTTAACAATTCCTGATTGATTCCTCAAGACAAAATGTCTGTTGCCATTGGGGCTAAGCCAACGGGACATCAACCTGGCTGAAGGGGTCAGGTGGAAGCAAATTGCTCCAGCTGGCAAGCCAGACAGTTGGGGTAGGAGGCTGGCTGAACATCAGCCCCCCAGCAAGCAACAGCAGGGACTCTGCAAATTAAATGCATAAAGTTGCCTGGTTACTTAGCTGTTGCAAAGAGGATTGCCTCATTTCTCTGTCCAACCCACCTGCAGCTGTTCTCAGATTTCAGGCTCGAACAAGAATTGAACAGTGTATTCTTGGGCAATGACTGATTTTCTGGTGATAGTCTCTGGCCTGGGAGCTGAAGAAAACCACACAATGCCACCTGCCACAGCATCCTGAATACCCATTTTTTCTTCTCAAAAGTCCTTCAGAAGATTGTACACTGGCTCAGTGAAGTCACGAGTGTTGGAGTCCATTGCATTTTAGTATTTGTTGCTTGCCTGTAAAATGGTTTCAGCACTCCTAAACCTATAATCCCAGAAAGGACTAATGTGAATTCTCATTAAGCGAAGAAAGATTACATTTGCAAATGTGAGCTAAATGATCGCAGGATTCCTTGGAAATGCATGATGGAGGTCAAAGGGCCATTACTAAGTACCATCATCAAATTCAGTGAACTCATTTTAGGGATCCAGAGTTAGCCTATTACTGAAGGACCATAGAAGGGAGCATAGTTGGGAATCTGTTCCATCTCATTTACTTTACAGCACAACAACTTGTTGCTAATAACAACTTGGATGTGGAAAAAAAAAAGAAAATCAAAGATGTGAGCTTTGCTATGCATTATAGTGTTCATGCCGGCTGTGCTAGGAATAATTGACTTCCTTGATTCTTGGGTGGATGTTATACCAAACTTTAGTTGTCATGGTAACAAAAACAGGTGGTGCACTGAATAAAGCAAGGGGAATGAGACCTGGACCACCCCTGGTTCCACTGTTCACCTATAGGTATACGTTCTAATCTGAGTTACATCGTTAGTAATATTGTAATGATTTCACAAATATCTCAGCAAATTATACTTCATAAAACTATGAGAAACAACAATAGCAATTCTAACACTGGAAAAAATTTTATAAAAGTAGTTTTGTTGTGTGTGTGTTTAAGCAGAGATAGCATAAGTAATTCAAATACTAAACGGTGTGTAAATCACATTTTTTTCCAATGAAGTATTAGCTTTATATCTCCATACTGGAATATTGATTACCTGGGAACCCTTACAATTACTAGGAGTTAGAGTTAATAACAGAAATTCAGGTTCCCTCGTCCAGTGTTGTTCTTGCTATAATTCTACTTTTATCTGACTAAATATTTTTTAGGTCCTAAAGGTAGATTGATGAACAGTAATCAAAGAAACTATTTCTACATGGTTATATTAAAAACATGTAAAGTCTCTTTTTCTTTATATAGTTGCCAACACTTGAGAGAATTATTTTTGTGTCTTTACTAATCTTCATAGATGAAATAATTTCTCATAGTTGCAGCCTACTTTATCCTCTTCCATTTTTGCTGTATTTAAGACATCCTTGAACTTTTTTGATCCTCTTGCCTCTATTTTCTGGGTACTAGAATTACAGGTTTGTACTACCATGCCCCATGTCACTTTACCATGATAATGACAAAAATTACACAAGTCTTGCTTTTAGATAGTAAATAAAGTATGACGATTATATCTTTTGAAATTAATCAGTTTTAATTAAAGGAATCAGTCAAATCAAATATAATTTAGGTATATTGTGATGGTTAATTTCAAGATTGTAAAATATTTCTCTTTGTTGATAAAAATGTTGATATGAAAAGGATACAGAATATTTAAAACTGAAAGAGACAAAGAAAGTACTTGTCTCATGATCAGATTGGAACAAGGTATACAAAACAGAAAAACTTGACTACATGATTAAAATTGACTTATTTTTGTGCTTGGGTTTTCCCTACTACAGGAGACAAGCACTCTGACCTTGATGTTTCATTTCTTGTGGCTAGTACAAATCTTTGAATCATGAAGTTATTATAAAATCATAAAAATATTAACTACTAAGGTATATAAGATTTAATCATTTTTCATGAATAGAACTACTTTAAATTTTATATGCAACTTAAACTCAGTCACATTGATATTCAAAACTATAAAACATCAAAACACTGTATACATTTTTGATGGCTCCTTGAAGAAATTTTCCTCTACCAAAAAATGTAATTATAAAGAAGATGCTTTCAAGAATATAAATATGTATATGTAGCATAGAACTTTGGTAGACTTTGAAACTGTTGAGATTGAGTGCTGGTTTATATGCTTATTGAATACCTATCTCTTCTGTGTGAATTTTTTGAATGTTGCCTTTCTTTGTAATTAGAAGTATTTAAAATGTGAATCACAAATTCTTCAATTGTAAAAACTCATCATTTATATTCATGTGTATGTCTCTGCATGTGTGTTTACCACAAGGATGCAGGTACTCAATGAAGACAGAGTGGGTTTCCTTAGTCCAGAGCCACCTGGTGTGGATGCTGAGAACATAACTCATGTTCTGCAAAAAAGAGAAAAGCAAGAATGATCTTAACCACTGAAACATTCCTCTAGGACAAATTCTTCATATTCTTATATTAATTTTTCTTTGGATGCATATAATACAAATATCTTCTAAATAGTAACTTTGTTTTGCTTCTTTTTATCAACTGCTAATGTGGAAAAAAGTATTCATACAAATGTATGAATACTCTCATACTTAGTGGCAAAATTCTTTAAGGTATGTGTCTTAGTCACTGATCTCCTGTTGTGATCATGACCAAGGTAACACTTACAAAAGAAAGCATTTAGTTGAGAGCTTGTTTAGAGTTTCAGAGGTTAATTCATTATCATCAGGGCAAGGGGGATAGAGACATGCAGGCAGGCATGGGGCTGGAGAAATAGCTGAGAGCTTCTTTCTGATCTGGAGGCTAAGGAAAAGAGTGAGAACTGGGCCTAACATGATCTTTAGAAATTTCAAAACCCGCAATTCCTTCAACAAGGCCACATCTCCTAGTTTTTATAATCCTTTCAAACAGTTCCACTCCTTAGTCAGCAGGCATTCTGACATATGGGGGTATTCATATTTAAGCCACCATAGAATGAGAAACAGCATATTGGTATTTGCCTCAGCATTAGAGTTATGAGGATCGCAGATTCAAGGTAAGTCTGCACTATAGATAGATAGATAGATAGATAGATAGATAGATAGATAGATAGATAGTCAGATACTATTTTTAACATATTTTTTAATTGAGTAGTCAGACAAGAATGTGCTCTCAGTATTAAAATCTTGTTTGAAGTCCTAGTTGATACAATAAAAAAGAAAAAGAAAAACGTTATGAACTTAAACAAAAAAGGTAATTCTAACCTTATTATAGATATGATTGCCTATGTAAAAAGCATTCTGAAATTTACAAATACAGAATAAGTGACTATAACAATATTTTATGTGACAAGATTACTTTACTACAAATATCAAATATTAGTCTATGTTTTAGCAGTAAACAATTGAAAATTGAAAGTAAAACAAAGATAGGATTTACAATAGCTTTGTGAAAGAGTCAAATGTTTATGCGGAAAATAGCTAAATCTCAATAAAAGAAATAAAAACTGGTCTCTATAACTAGATAGACTCTTTTTTATTTGTTAAAAGTTTCAATGCAGATACCAGTTTTTTCAATGGATCTATAATTATAACAAAATTCAGATAAAAATCCCAAGAGACTGTTTTGTTGACATAGAATTCTAGTTCTCAAGGTTATATGGAAAAATCAGGAAAGTTTAAGCAACCAAAGAACATTAAAAAACAATGAATTAGAAAAGCATATATGTCCATACTTTAAGTAGCATTATAGAAGCCAGGCGTAGTGCCACATGCCTTTAATCCCAGAAGTTGAGAGACAGAGAAAGACAGACCTTACCAAGTTTGAGGTCAGTCTGATCTACATAGTGAGTTTCCTGTCAGTCAGAACTATATAGTGACACCCTGTCTATCAGAGAGAGAGAGAGAGAGACAGAGAGACAGAGCTAGAAGTATAAAACTATGATATCCAAGAGAGTGACATGCAATAAAATGACTCCTAATGCCACATTGCTATACCAATAGATCAGTGCCTAGTTCAACTTGCATCAGAGAAGCTGATTCTTGTATGTAGTAGACGGGAATTAACAGAGACACACATTTGGACAATGTGCGAGAAGTGAGCGACTTTGGAGCCCCTAATCCTAAATGGGTTGTCTTCATCGAAGCCCTCCCTTCAGAAGAGGCAGTGGAAAAACTGTAAGAGCCAGAGGTGAAGAATGACTCTAAGAAAACAGTTCCAGACATGCGGGACTGATGGACCTATGAAATCACCGAAGCTGTGCCAGCATGCACAAGACATGCCCAGGTTTAAGTCAAACAGGGTTCTCGCACTGAGGGGGAGTGGACAGAGTCCCACCCCTAACCGAGAAGTTATGTCCATTGACAACTGCTGGCAAAGGAAAGAATCAGTTTTCTCCAATGGAATCTCATTGGGTAAATAAACCACACTTCAGGGTAGGCCCCACTCCCAAATAATAATTGGCTAACGCACACACAAAAACTCAGTGGTATTTTGTGAAGGCTTTTTTTTTTAATTTGTTTGGGCATTTTTGTGTTATTGATCTTTATCCTGTTTGTTTTGGTCTTTATTTATGTGCATTTGTAGATTCTTTGTATGTTTCTGTGTTCTTAAAGAGATAATCTAAGTCATAAAGTTGGGTAGAGTGGTGAGTAGGATCTAGAAGTTGGGAGAGGGGAAAATATGATCAAAATACACTGTATGAAAATCTGTTTTAATTTTAAAAATATTTGACCAGAGAGATTGTTCAACATTGAGGGCTAGTCTCAAAATTAAAAACATAAAAAATGTGACACAGTGAAAATATAGTTACACGAGTAAATGAAATAGAATAGGAAGTTAAAAAAATAAATATGTGCAGTTGTAGGTGGCTTTTTGTGATAAAATAAGGAAATAAACCAGTAGTAAAAATTGTATTTTCAATGAACACTGCTAGACCTGTTATTGAACACCCGTATGCCTAAAAGTAAATATTGACATGCTCCTTTATGTCAAAATTCATGGAAAATGGGTTAAAGCTTGAACTATAAAACCAGCTGACAGCCTTTGTGCCCTTCAGCTAGAAAAACTTTTTAGAAATAACACCAAAAAAGTTATATCAAGTTAATAAGTTGAGCTTCCTCAAAATTAAGAAGGTTTTCTCAGTAGAAAATGTTCTTAAGAGAATGAAAGCTATATATTTGGAGAAAAATGTGATTGCCTGTGTAATCAGGTAAGTATATCAATGATATAAAAACTTCCAAACCTAGAAAGAAACTAAGGAGCTTATTATGAAGTACAAAATAATGTGACGGGAAATTTCATTAAATAAGAAATTCAGATGGCAAGCAAACACAAGCATTAGTCATCAGGGAAATTTTTTTTTAACTAAAATGTAGTTACTCAACATAGTTTCTACTTAAAAGACAGAATCATGTGCTTTCAGAGTTGCAGAATAAGTAGTATTTTTGCATATCACTTTGGAGGAATGTGATTCTTACATCTATTCTAGAAAGTGTTCTGACATTTTGTAAAGTGAAACACACACCCTGTGTTTATACAGTCTGTTTTTTGGGAATCCATACCATAGAAACAAAATATATTCGAGAATAGCATAAATAAAATCACAGAGCAATATTCCTCATAATTACTCTAATATGGAAGTCATCCAAATATTATTTAATGAACACATGGATGAGGTAACTATGGTTTCCTAAATTATGAAATCCACCTCTGCAAGAAAAAAGAATGGCAGAGGCAAAATAACCTCGCCCAAGGATGAGTCAGTCCTCTTACTGGTTAACCAATACAAAGTGATCATCTCTGAAACCATGAGTCAGTCCTCTTACTGGTTAACCAATACAAAGTGATCATCTCTGAAACCATATATACAGAAAAATCACAAATAGATGTAATATACTGTTTTGTTTTATTTGGGTTAATGATAAAGGAAAAAAAGGCCAATAATGTGAGAGGGGGCTAAGAGGGTTTGAGGAGAGGGTACATGGGAGGTCAGGAGAAGAAAAAGAGAAGTGGGAAAGTGATATAACTAATTTAATTAAAATTGTTAAAAAGTAATGGATCATTGATATGTACAACACAGATCACCTTGGAGTCTTTAGGCCAAGTGAAATGAGCAATCTCAAAGTTTGTTTACCACGTGATTCCACTTGAGATGTCCTGGAGGGGAAAAGAGGAGTGGCAGGTGAATCAGTGCTTTCCAGTGAGATTCAGAATGAT
Organism: Chionomys nivalis; assembly: GCF_950005125.1. Lineage (NCBI taxonomy): Eukaryota > Metazoa > Chordata > Mammalia > Rodentia > Cricetidae > Chionomys > Chionomys nivalis. The sequence continues at coordinate 14,094,481 of NC_080099.1, forward strand.
TAAGTGTTAGATGCAGAGACACACTACAGATAGTGCCCAGGGAATGACGTAAGTGATTGTCCAGGTCCTTTGTACAACAACAGTCACATGACCACATCCGTGTAGCAACATTCACAGACCCATATATCTAAAGTAGTGAATATTCAGCCAGGAAGAGTTTAGAATACCCTTTTCATGAATCAGATTTGTGTGCTTGTAGCTGTGAGACAGAAGCAGCATCAGGACTGTTGCATTAATTCATGTTTGTATTGCTTTTCTTACAAGAAAAGGCAACACAGGATAAGTTATTTTTATTAAGGAAAATTATTAAGATAATTGCAGTGACGATACTTCAGGCTAAGAAGCAAGCATCCAGTTACAGAAGGAAGAGTCTATTGATGTATAAGAGTCTCTGTAATCTGAGCTTAGGCTAAGAAATTACCTCTGTTTTGACACACCAACAGCTAATAGTATAAAACCTGCGCATAACCAGCTCTTAAAAATATCTTTCATTTTGAATAAAATAAGTAAATATTACATCATCCATAAATGTTGGTGAGAATGATCATGATACACAACATGCAGAGTTTGCTTAGATATTCTGTTCCCACACAACCAGGAAAATAGCCAAAAAGAATCAAATGTTCCATTTTTCATTTTTCTATTTGCACGATACTCTCTTCTCTAGGTCAGTATCATATTCAAGATCTGATTTTTTATCTCCCTCAAAAACAATTGTCTGTGCCCTTCCCCCCTTACTTAGATCTTCACTTAGTCAGTAGTGATGATTTATATTTGGACTGCAAAAGAGAAAGGAATCTCTTGAGTAAAATACTCTAGAAGGCAGATATGATTAATTTCGCTAAAATTTTTAAAATCCATGAATATCCAGTGAGAAGTTAATCAAATATGTAGTCATGTTGTTTTTTTGTTTGTTTCTTTGTTTAGTTTGAAAAGTTTTTTTCCTGATGTTGTTTTGTTTCTCCGTTTTGTACCTGGCTGACATTGTCTTACCACTGACGCTCTGTGAAAGCCCTTGTGATTCCACTCTAAGCTGATAGTGATCTTAATTTTTGCTGAAATTGAGTGTTTGTTCAAGAATGAGCAAAAAGCTGAAAGAGACATTGTTGGTTCAAAATCTCAGCAGATGGAATCATAAACTTCCTAGGTACATTATATCCTCTGAAATTGCATTATGAACCACTTAGATGGTAGATACAGACTCTTGCACCATGAAAGAATGAAAGTGTTTACCAATCACGTTTTGCTCAGGACCTCAGTTTATATACTACAATATATAATCAGAATCAGCCCACTACACTGATTCTGTAGTTTTAATAAAAAGAGGTTAGGGAGGAAGGATGGTTTTTCTCTTAATGAGAAAATGTTAGATTACACAGATGCTCTTGGAAATTTCATTAATGAAATTAATGTAAATAATAGATTTCATTTCCTTCAAGAACAGCTTTCCCCTCAATTTTCCTTTCTTCTTTCTATAGGGCCATAATAAAAAGGGTTTACAATCATTAAATTGATTTAATCAGCAGATTTAAATGGTGCTTGACATTGAACTCAGTGATTATAACTTTGTTATATTTATGTGTTTGGTACATTTGCACGTGATGTGCTTATTAAACTGAAAAAATAATTTGCATCAGAGTTTTCTGGGTCTTTGCAAGCTGAACAGAGTCTTGAGATATATTTTTTTTTGCCTCTGTCACCCTGAGCACACCAATTCTCCTAGGGTTAGTGTATTTAAGCAGAGTGACCTTGATGAACGAATTCCCATTAATGACAGGCAGCACTTGTCCACAGTACTCTTAGTTTTATCTTTTTTTTTTTAATTTTAAAACACTCCTCTCAATAGTGAGAGGATAACAATACAAACTGGTTAGATTATTGTTGTTCATTTATTTCAGGAATGGATGTGACTCTACCGTTCTTAGAGCTCCTGTCAAAGAGAAAGCGTATTAGTAAGAAGTGGCCAAAACATAATGCGTTTCTCTCATTGTAACCTCATTCACTTTTTGGATCTCACCTGCAAATGAAGCCATGGATGATGACAACAGCGGTCTTTGTAATTACATGTTGCGAATGGTCCCTGCCATAAAGTTCATTAGGGCTTTTTAGTGGCTATGTGTTTTGAAAATCTCAAATTTGTTTTTCTTTGGAAATGTAAGTGTACTGCTCACTTTGTGTGTGTGTTTTCTCATAGCCTGTGTGGTAGGGTAGCAACTCAGTAGGCACCTACTTTTTTCATTGCTTGCTCTATTAAGGGAATTCTGTCTTTTGCAGTATCAGCCTAAGTACAAAGAGTAGCAGATGCTCAAATATTCACTTCTTGCCCTCCAGAAAAGAAATATGGTTCTTCTAGATTAGGCAAAGGGACTGTCCTTTTGACCTACAGTATTTTTAGAGTTCTTAAAAATGCAATATAACTGTCATTTTGACCCCATGAATTATTATACTTCTATGACCTTATTGGCTCTGCCTAGTTTTAATGTGAATATAAGCAACTGAAAAGATCCAGTAATTTTCCCTTCCACACAATCAATATATACAGCAGCTGATTTCCTCGGGTGACCAATATTCACTTTCACATCAAAATAAGAACAATGGAGTTTGCATGTCTAAAGTGGCCTTGATAACAAGTACCAGAGATAGAAGATCTTTACCAGAGTCCCTATAAACACTATACTCTATACACCACCTGCCCCTCTTGCCTCTTCTGCTTGCTTTGTCTCCACCCACTCTGGGTTTCTCCCAGTTCTTGTCTGTCAGCAGGTTCATGCTCAGCATCACTATCTCTGGAAGTGGTGTTTCCTTCATTAGTTTTGTCTTATAAGTTTGGTACAGTTTGAGGTTTCTGGTATTCCCCTAAAGCTCAGAGGTTAACAGACCCTTTCCTGATAAAATGCTATTGAGTTTATTCAAATATTGTTTAACTAAGATGATGATCACAATAATTTATTCTTATTTAGAACCTCTAATGAAAATAGGAAGCCTCTTTCTCACTGTGCTATAGAGTAATTATTTGAGTCCTTGCAAAAAAATCCCCTGTTTGACTTTGCATTGGAATCAGGTATGGATGAGTTCATGGAGATACAAAGGTTCTCCAATGCCCGTCATCTCACCTGAAGTATATTCATGCTGCCAAGAGCATTTGTGTTTCACTATCATAAAAAACCTTAAGTTATTAAACATATTAAATGCCACATTACCAAGAGATGGGGTATGGGTGGGTTTTGGTTATTCAATGGATTAAAGATGTTAGTCATTATTTAGGTGGGATGATTACAAGTTGTTATTGGTCATAGTAAAATTAAGCTAAACAAAAAAAACTAATTTCAAAGATCTCTTTTTAAAGGAAAAAGGGGAGATATGATTATAGAAATTATAGGAGAAAGGGGTACATTATTGAATCTATTTTAGTCCAAAAAGAACTATTAATCTCAAAATATTTTACATTGGTATGGCATTTAGTTTATTGATACAAATGTAAAGTTAATTTTGTTATTCTTTATGTTTGTTTCTACTCTTGTTTGGAATATTGTGATTATACGACTCATTTAAAAGTGTATTGTATAATTAAAGATACAGGCTAGTAGTTAATCATCTATAGTAATCAAACGTAGTCATACTAAGAATGGTTTCAAGTTTAAACAGATATATTAAGATAGATTAAGATAGATGTTTTTAAATACATCAAAGACATACAGAATATGGAATTTAATATATTTAGGAACCTAAGGCTTTTCATGACAGTAAGACACATCTGCTCCTAAAAGCATCAATCTACTTCAAAAAAGATGGTGGGCATCAAAGTACCTCCATATGGAGCTTTATTTCTTTGTGGCAAAAGGTAGCTACTGGGAAAGAAACTGCCCTTGCCTCAATTTCTGACAGTATACTGCCCAAACTGGACCAACCAGCAGGAAGCAAAAAAAAAGGGACTGCCAAAGTTTGCCAAGACAAGGTAGGGCAGCCCTCAAAGATCTCTGTTTCTCAGAAAAGTCTGTCAGATATACTAGACTGATAGGCCAAAGATGGATGTCCCAACATTACAAAAGAGCTTTGGGTGACTGTCTAGGCAGCCAGTTGTCTCTGTTGGTAGATAACTTTATATTATTCTGGGGTCTTTGATGGAGTTAAAGACTAAATAATAGGCTTAATGTTTTTCTTATTTATGGCAAAAGGTAAATTAGCTATACAACTTTAGACCTACAAAGATAAGATAAATAATGAAATATTTTCTCTAATTTTGATCAATAAAAATAGACTGGATATTGAAACTGTAATTCTAACTTGATAATTGTTTTGTTGCATATAATTTTCCTATGTTAAAGTTAAAATCTTCCTTTTTAATTTGAAAAAAGGGGGAAATACTGTAGAATAATCATTCTGTATACTGTGAAAATGTGTTGCTCTCATTGTTAATAAAAATCTGATTGGCTGATGGCTAGACAGGATTTTTGGTGCAGAGAGAATGATGGGAAGAAGGGAGGAATAAAAGGATTTGTTATGAGATGAAGAGCTATCAGAATGGGAAGTACGTATATGAGGTAAATGAGACTCAGGGCAACACATAGATTAATAGAAATGGGTTAATTTAAGTTATAAAAGCTAGTTAGAATTAAACATAAGCTATTAGCCAAGCATTTATAATTAATAATAAGTTTCTGTGTGGTTACTTGGGGATTGGCTGGTAGGACAGAGCTGATGGGTGACCTAGACAAAAAAAGTTCAGCTACATAGAAATAGAACTTCTATGATGGGGTTTGTGTTCCTAAGAGGAAAAGAAGACACGTGAGCCTTCATTCTCCTCAGTGTTGAGATAAAAGCAGGACATTATCTGCAAACCAGCAAGGCAGGCTTATCAGAAACTGAACTGGCCAGTTCATTCATCTCAAACTTCCCAGCCTCTACAGCTATAAGGAGTGGGTTTTATGAATCCATCAATGGTATTTCTGTTACAACAGCTAACGTAGCCTACAGTATGTTCTCCTACTTTGTAGGTCCCTCTAAGTGTAGGAGTTGATTGAGTTGGTTAAACTTTCACTACCTGATAGTGTTTTCCCATGCATTAGTAAAATAATTTCTGGTACTTTCTGTTTGTATATAGTTTACTATTTTATTTGGATAATTATTTTAGGAGATGTCTAGTCTGAACATAAGAATGGGAACTGGGGCTGCTATATTTGGCTTTCACTGAAGTTGATGTGTAGTAAAGCAGACTATGACGTGAGAGTCCTTCCTGTCAACCTGTGCCACAGTCACTCAGTTATGGCACTCACATCTCTGGACAGTTTGAATCAGATACAAACTTCTTATATTTTTTTCTCATTTTTTTCCTTCCTTCCTTCCTTCCTTCCTTCCTTCCTTCCTTCCTTCCTTCCTTCCTTCCTTCCTTCCTCCTTCTCTTCTTCCTTCCTTCCTCATTCCCTCTTTCTCCTTCCTTTCTTCTTTTCTTTCTTCTTTCCTTCCTTCTTCCCTCCCTCCTTCTTTCTTTCTTCCTTATTCCCTCTTCCTCCTTCCCATCTTCTTCCTTCCTTTGTCTTCCCTTTCCCTTCTTTATTTATTCATTTTTTCTTGTTCATTTGTTGGCTTTGCAGAAGTAGGAGTTGATACCAATAACCCTTATGTGCTTAACTAGGCAAACCCACTACCTCAGAGATGCATCTTGAGCCAGGCTGAATCATTTTTCATTGAGATGTATTATAACTTGAAACTAAAAGCTTCCCCAATGTCACTAAATAGGTAAATTTTTTTACTATAGCTTCTCCATAACCCACTTCCAACAATTCACAAGAGAGTCTGATGTGAGATGCAGGACAAGAAATGTGACACAGTGGAAAACCATTCAGTCATACAAAAGCAGGGAAAGCCTGCCATTTATAACAACACAAGTTAAACTGAATAGTATGATACATGGAGTAACATACATAGAAAGATAAAAGACTATTATCTTGGAAATAGCTAAAATGTAAAGACTTCAAAATCATAGGAGCAGAAAATGGTAATAGCTAGAGACTAGGGTGACGTTAAACAGAGGGAATCCATCAGATGTATAAAGTTTACTTTTACAGGCTGATAGGAGTTTTTAATTGAAAACTTGCAATTTGATAGAACAGAGCTTAAATGTAAACACACACAAATGAAAATGATAACTTTCTGGAGTAATGTTTGTATTTATCCGTGTGATTTTTTTTGTTCAATACATGTACTCTAAACACCAAGTTAAAGATTTTAAATATATAAAATTTAAATTTGTAATAGTACTTCAATATAGAATACAAGGTGTTTGTCCTCATATTTATTTATTTTGAAGCTCCTATTTGTTAAAGAATTGTTTGAATAGAAGAAGTCCAATGAAATACAGAAATACATTATCCTGCCCTTAGGATGTTTGCAATCCCAGTTCAGAGGTATTAAACTAATAGTTATAAACTAATGATTTTAGTAAGTATTTTGACAGTAGAAAAGAAGGACCAAATGGATGTGTGTAAATACCCATGATGGATTTCATAGAAATAATATTTAATCTAAGACCCAAGGAAGAGGAAAACATTGTTTCCATCAATAGGCATTATGCTCGTTCCAACAGAGAAAAAAAAATCGTGTTCATTTGTTTTTTTTTTTTTTTATTTTGTTCTTTATTCTTTGAAAAGAAGAGAGAAGATTTGGAGTTGGATGGGTAGAAATGGGGGAGGATGATCTGGGAAGACATGATAGAGGGGAAACCCAATCAGAATATATCATATGGAGAAAATGACTGTTTTCAGAAATAAAAAGAAAAAAGAAAAAGACTACAAAGGGTTGCGAGGGGCGTTGTTGTTCCTTGAAGCATATATCCTTTATTCAAACATATTCAAACCCATTGTTCTAATGCTACTCTTCAGTCACTGGGTCAGTGGGTCCACCCACTCCTACCTCCTTGTCCTATATTTCAAGCATTTTACGGAAACGTTGGCTCACATGTCTCTCCACAAGGCTGCAGAGAGCTGTGACCGCACACCTGAAAGAGTAGACTGGTCGCTTTGTAAACTTGCAATGCAGAAAACTTGTGGGGATGACATTAGTTTTTTCCTGCCTTGAAAATAGATCTGCTTTCTAAGAGTTTATAAATCCCACAGAGGATATAAATTACACCGTAGCGAGAAGCAGAGAGCTAAGAAATGCAGGTGCTTGGACTGCAGGAGGAAGCTCCAAGAGGACAAGTGAGAGGGTTGTATTTACTTTGCAGATCTTTATATTTTTTACTGTACTTTACTTTAAGCATAATTTTATGCTAAAATCTATCATTCTGTGTTTTGAAGTACTGGCATGTACCAAAAAACATAAAGTAATATGGCATTAATTTTTAACAAATCCATCGGAATAAGATAGTAGCTCATCTGTGAAGGATGACTGTGGTTTTTTTTTTCCACTTATGAAGAGACCTTGATAATATATTAATGAGCAGCATAATGCTTACCCTTCAAGGGTGACATGCTCCATATATATGCAAAACCACATCACCTCACTCTGAACTTTGGATGATGTCCAAACCTCCTCCCTCTACCCTGGCTCTATGCTTCCCATATCTGTGTGATAGGTACTTGCTTGGGTACAGCTTGGGCATAAATAATAATGTCTGGAGATTAAAGAATCTAATCATGTTCTACAGATTGATCAATTAATCAATCTCTATTGATTACCAGAATATTCTATTAATTCCATCATGATGTCTAGAGAAGAATCCATAGCAATTAAACAAAAAGACATTTGATAGTTTTTATAGTAATTGAATTTGTGAATTTATTAGCTTTCAGTTGTTTACTTCCAATATAAGTAATTAATATTTCATGTTACTCTATTAAATGAGAAAATGCACATGGGATCATTTTAATTAAGGAGTAGATATTGGTTTGAAATGAAACTTCTAAAGCCCGGAGTTTGTAATTGGGTAATACCTCTATTATCAAAGATGATACATTTTGATTACATTTATATGTCTCTAAACTCCTGCTCCTTAGAAGCAGAAGGTATAGGATCTGTGCATTGATGTCATTAATAGAGAAAAATACCTTTACATAAAGCAATATTAAATTCAGTTCCAGCTGAGATCATGTGAACAGCTGAAGAAGACATGAAGATGAAGTAGGTATGTTCATCTCAAAACAGATGAGATTTACTAATATTATGGTAGAGGAAGTAAGAAACTAGTGTCAGAAAGTGTCTAGTATCGAGGTTAAATTGGATGGTATGTGGACATAAGGTATAAGTATGGATGGAAAAGAAATGTTTTTCTCAAGCTTGACAGATTAGGGTTAGTCCCACTTAATTTTCATATGAGGCCAAATGTCAAAACTGTTGTAGAATGATTTTTTTAAAGAAAAAATTCTTTCAATAGTTTTACATTTCATTAAAATGGTCTTATTCACAATGAAATGATAAATATTATAAGAACATGTTAAATACACTTTGTCTTATTAAATTATCTATCACAGCTGGGTGAAGGCAAAGAGAACAAAACAGGGCTTTTGAAGTGAGACCTTCAAGAGAATTCGGGCATTTGTGTTCATCTTTAAAGATCCATGCATATTTTAGACATTTTTCAAGTTCATCATGAATTGACATGGAAAGTCCCATCTACTAGTGGAATGGCTTAGACTGGATATTTAGTCAACTTTATGACTAGCTAAACTACAAAAATTAACTAAGTCAGTGGAAAGCTCCTTAGTTTATCATGTCAGCAACTCTCCTAGAAAATAATATTCTCCTAAGAGCTAATGGAATAATTGATATTGTTTGCCACAAGTACTTATTTGAAGTGTGTAAGTCAAGATCAGAAAGAAAGAAAGAAAAAGAGAGAGAGAGAGAAATATAGTATACCCATTGCTTTGACACCATTTTTGTAGCCAGGAGTTCATGTCTTGTTACCCATAGTTAATTCTAAAGTCATGACTTTTCTCTAGAAAAAGAGATAAGATTGCCTCCAGCCTCAACTTTATTTTTAGTCTAATAATTTGGAGAAATGGCAGCAGTATCTGCCCATCTTGAGTGAGTGATTTTACCCTGTACCCTTTACACATGGAGCAAGTCTGTGTTTGTGCTGTCTAGTTTTATGTCAACTTGAGAAAAGCTAGACTGCCACGCCACTCCCATTCTTATCCAAACTACCACACCCTAACTAGGACATAATGTGAATGATTATATAAGCCTTACATATACTATAGGGCTGTAATACACAAATTCAGGCTTAGTGGTTACGTAGGGCATGTTACTATGTAAATTACCTAACTCCAATTCCCAGTCATGTCTAGTTAAGTCTAATTTTTGGTAAGATTCTAGAATTTTTATTGGAGTATAACTTAAATCCAAAATATGAGACTTCAGGTATAAATTTCAATGTGAACATGGTAGTGGCCATGATTACAAATGGGGAAAATGTATAGGACAAACTCCTCAGACGAAAGACATAAAACTTAAGCTGGGAAAGCTGCTGGACAAAATGCGTTAGACTAGGCAACTATGTCTGAATGCGAAAGAAAAGGTCATCCCATCATCAGAAGACTCCAGGTCTAACAGAAATGAATACTTGCTCATTTTTCTTGGCAATACTTAAATATTCAGAGAAGAACATGCTGTGAAAATACTGTAACTAACCTTTTGTCATGTGACTTGACATTTCCTTGGCAATCTATAAAGAATAATGTCATTTCCTGATATCAAGGCTTAGAATAGTTTCAGAAGAGGTATAGGCTGTCAACAAACAAAACATAAAATAATGTGCTAATTACCATCAAATAAACAGATAATTCCACAGCCATCAAAACTTATATGCAAAGCAAAGACAGATAATACAAGATGGATAGGAAATGGAATTCCTAAAGCACAAAGAAAATCAAAAGTACAGTATCTAAAATGTTCTCTGGATTTGTTCCAGTAAGGTATAGTAAGATAATGGTCAGAGAGACACTTGTCTTTGCGTGAAGAGTTGATTGTTCATAGTTCAGAGGAGGAATCATACTGTACTCCACCAAGCCACATATGAGAGCAATAGAGTTAGTCAGGAAGAACAAAAGTAAGGAAAAATCAAGGATGTGACTTTTTGTCACTATAATGGTGGGTGATGTTTAAGACAGTGAGTAGGAAGTAAACATAAATGCTATCATTTGTGATTGAGAAACAGCTTATTCTATTCACATGTCCCTGTGGTACTGGATTCCAAATTATCCACTCTAGAATCTCAAGGGCTTATTCTGGGCAATAGAGGTACAAAATAAGAGTCCAATACATTCTCCTCCGGTGTCCTTGGAGAGAAACCAGGAATGCATTGATAATATGGCCTTAGAGAAACCAGCTTCAGGCTCCTGGAAAAAGGAGAACATTTTGGTGTCAATTGAAAATATGGCTTAATAGAAACTAGATGAAGATTCTCATCCAACAAAGACATTTTGTCAGCTATGGACTCCTAATGGATCAGCTCCCACATTTGGAAGTAGAAATTCATGTCTATAGTAACTTAATAATATGAAATTCAAGGCATTTCTCCTTAAAGGCAAGTACCAAGAAATACGAAAATACACACACGAACACAAACACACACACAATATACAATCACTACCACCACTACCAACAATGAAAGGAAAAGAGGGCTTGAATGTGAACATGACTAGAGGTGCTGGTACATAGAAGAGGTTGGGAGAAGAAAAGGAAGGGGGAAATGATATGATCACAGAGAGAGAGGTCATTAAAGCTCATTAAAATAAACCACTTCATCTTCATTCAAAGCTCTCAAAACAGGGCAAAGTATATATATTTTAATATAATTTAGTGAACTTGCAAGAATATTCCAAAGGAAGAAGATGAATTATTTTCTCTAACATAAGCGGAGGCATTTTGCCCATGAAATCATTATCTAAGGACTCATAATACTCCAAATCTTACCAGGAAATGACACAAAGGAAAACATCCTGAGATTGGAAGAATATATACCAAAATCATGTCAATTATCTACAATTTAATGTAAAAATATAAACATAATCAGTTTTTGTTTGTTTTTTTTTAATGGACAGGGTAGAGCTTTCTAAAATGTCAAAATGATTCCTTAGTCTTGGGTGGAGGGAGAGTGATAATGATGTTCTATGTATGGGTGAGCACTACATAGCCTTTCACTCTCTGTACCTTGAGCAGTTGTGTGTTACCATGTCAACACTCATCTGCTGCTCATCTATTTTATCTCAGAATCCCAGTGGGAGTTAGGAACATTTTCTAAAGGTTTGTACCCTCTCTATTCATTTAATCCAAGTTGGTAGTGTTTCTGTTGGCATAAAATGTTTAAGACATTATTGAAAATGTGTAAGACCTTATTGGTCTTCAAGGTTTGTCCTAAATAACCACTACATTCAATGAATAGTTCTGTCTTAGTTAAGGTTTCTATTGTTGGACAGAGACATCATGCCCTAGAAAACTCTTATAAAGGAAAACATTTAATTGGGGCTGGCTTACAGTTCAGAGGTTTAGTGCATTATCATCTTGGTGGGAAACATGGTAGTGTTTAGTGTGCAGAAGAAGCTAAGAGTTCTACTTCTTGATATAGAGGCAGCAGCAGCAACTATGTGTCATGCTAAGATTAGTTTGAGCATAGGAGACCACCAGAGATTTATGGCAGGTGAGACAAAACAACAAAAAAGGAAATGGAAAAAGGGTTCGTTCTGAATTATGTAAAAGTTTCCAGCCTGCTTCAATCCCCACTACACTCAGATTTTGTCTCATCCAGAGTTTGCCCTACCTCCTCCACCCAACTTTATACTAGAGGAAGAACTGAAGAAACTTCATATTTGCTCACAGTTTCTTGACTCAGTCTGCAAGTTGAGTTGATAAAAGAGTCTTATTTATGATTAGGTCAATAAAAAAAGCAATGTTACATACATCCCAAGAAGTTGTTTACTTGTTAAAAATATGAACAACAAAAACAATGTACTTTTTTGTCTTACATAGTCTATAAATTTGATATTAAAATATCCTATACATATAGAGATAGGAAAATTTGATTACTATTTAAAGATTTTTCTAAGGTTAAAAAATCACCATCTGGTCTTTCTGCACAGCATGAAAAGTTCCACAGTGGGAAGGAGAAATTGTTTGCCATTACCACCCATCCTTGCCATCCTGTCCTTAGCACTGTGCTCAGCACACAAAGGGTTTTTTGAGGGTCATCACAATAGTTCAGGGATATTGAGAGTTGTTCATGTTTCCGAATCAGATAGGTATCCAATCCCACAGGTAACTTTTCAAGTTGTTGATTCCAAGTTCAGAAAAGTTTCTAACTTGGGTTGAATAAGTGACATACAGACTGAGAAGGATGAATTTAAGAATGTCTATATAAATACATATACATACATCTATATAACAACATCAATGAAAATGGGGGGCATGAATTTTAAAGAGAACAAGAAGGGATATTTGAGAGAATTTAGAAGAACGAAATGAAAAGTGAAGTGGTGTGATTATAATTTCAAGAAATAACTTAAGGATGTTTTTCTTCTCTGTTGTCTGCACAGTGACAATGTATAGTTCCCTCTTATCTCATAGTTACAGGCACGCAGGATACTGAGCGACCGCATCTCCGGTTTATAGCATCAGTGTTATATCAGCAATAGTTTGGGGATACCTAAATTTGGAGAGGGAAAGGAACACTACATATATATGCAACAAAGAATCCTGGGAAAGTTATTTCAGAGAATGAACAAGGAAAAGATGAGGAATAACCACTATGCTCAATCTGGGTACAATTTCTGGAGTTAGTTCAAACAAACAAAGGGCTCAACTCCAAGGTCTAGACTGAGGTAAGAAGGCAGAACTAGAACCTTTCGGGTGAAAAAAAAAACTTTTCAGGGAACTAGAGATCTTTAGGTTCTATTAGAAAGAATGACCGATAAAGCTGATAAAGCTTTCCCTTGGAAATACTCAGATACGTCATCAATTGGAATTTGTTTATTTTTTAAATTTTTTAACCTTTTTTTTATTTTCAAGACAGGGTTTCTCTGCAGTTTTTGGAGCCTGTCCCGATACTAGCTTTTGTAGACCACACTGGCCTAGAACTCACAGAGATCCGCCTGCCTCTGCCTCCCTAGTGCTGGGATTAAATGCGTGCATCATCAACACCAGGCTGGAATTTGTTTATTTTTACCACAAAGCTGAGATTCAAAAGTATGTTACCCCAAGTTTCTTTGGAAGGTTTTTTTATGACCCTACTTTTGCATAGTCACATATCGATAATTTAAGAGTCAAAATCTGAGTCAGTAATTCAGTCCAATGATAAGCTATTGAATATTTTTCAAATTGTCAATTTAATGTGTACCCAGAGTATCATAATAGAGACCTGTACAAAAATGCTTATTATCACTTACCACAATTTTCTACCCCTTCATAAAATACTGTACCTTAAGACCTCACTGAAGTATTTAATTTTTATAATGTTAAATTAAAATCCTGTCCTGCTTTTGCTTAGGTAAGAAACTAAGGACAATACTGTTAAAAATGCCCGAATTGTGAAGACAAATTAAGTCATATATCACCCAAAGGGAATTCTCTTTTTTTTTTTCTTTTTGTCTTCAGCTGAGATCTGAGGGAACCTAGATCTGCAGTTTTCATTCAATTTGTGTCCGTTACCATTTCATAGTCCATTTATCGACACCACTGTCTACATTACAATATCTTTAACGTGAAATGCAATATGCTAATGACAGGATAGCTAACCAGGACCTGCAGACAATATGTAATCAAGATGAGTGTTCAGACTCTCACTATTCTTTATACTCTGGAAAGACACATCTTTCCATACATGAGTCAGCATCATGATCCACTGACTGATGCATAAGGACAGAAGGAAGTTAATTCCTTATCAGATCTCAGCGTCAATCAAACCTGAATACAGGGGTTTTACCTAGTATGTGAGGAGAGCCATATCATAGAGGAGACCTACTCTCATTAAAAATTCATATTCTTTAATCAACTAAAATTGCCATATCGTGTGGGAGTCCTCTCTGTGTTCTGTGGTTACCATTAATGAATAAAGAAACTGTCTTGGCCTGTTGATAGGGCAGAACTGGATTGAATGCTGGGAGAAAGAAGGGCAGAGTCAGGAGAGCCATGGATCCACGCTAGAGGTAGAGGTGTTGAAACAACCTCATGGTGATACACAGATTAATCGAAATGGGTTGAGTTAAGATGTAGGAGTTAGCCAATAAGAAGCTAGAGCTAATGGGCCAAGCAGTGACGTAATTAATATAGTTTGTGTGTGGTTATTTTGGTTCTGGGTGGCTGAAATGAACAAGCGGCACCCTCTCCTCCTACAGCCATAATTAGCTATTTTTTCCCACTTGAAGACTTCATAGAATTTGTGATTTTTAAAATTTACTTGTCTCTTGGGAACACTATAAATTTGCCAAGTTCTTCCTAATGCCTGGTTTTGTCATTTTGTATCTTCCCACAATGCTTTGGACAATGTTTCCTCACTGGGAGTGCTACTCTCTTGCTCATGAGGATTGTGGGTAGGAAGGCATTACCTTCATCTTTTATATAACTTTCTGCCCATTCTTCTCAAAATTATTCTCTGCATAGTGTTAACCTATACGATATGGTATGGAAGTTTCCAAGATTGTTGCTTATCCAAGATGTTTCTGAACCTCAGTGTCAGTGAATCGCTACATTTTCTGATAATACACACACCTGGTAACTCATTAGTAATGGCAATATACCACAATGGTTTAGGCAGAAGGAAGCAGTAGGGAAAAAAAGACTCCTACTGCTTCAACTATAAAGGTGAAATTCTGGGAGTTTGTTTGGAGGATCAGAGATATTTGAATAATCTTGACCAAAGTAAAATCCTTCTCTGTAAAGGAATTTGTGCTTTGAAATTTGCACCTTTTAGAAGGACACACCTGGAGTGGTGAGAGAGTAAAAGAACATTTTAGCCAGCCATATCAAATGAATCAGCCCTCCTGATCAATGGAGGAATATATTTTGCATATGGATTGGGTGTGGTAAGGTATAGCTGTAATTACAGAATGTGGTAGGTAGAGGCATAAGAACAGGGATCTCATTTTGCTCTCAACTATGTGGTGAATCTAAGGCCATTGTGGGCTACATAGACTTTGTGACCAAAAAAAAAAAAAAAAAAAAAAAAAGTGATAATGAAAGAAAGAAGGAAAAAACAAGAAAGATTTTATGATAAAGAATAAGAAAGTGAGAAGGAAGCACAATTGTGTTGGGAGCTGTGAGAACAGATTGATGTTCTTGAGAAAAGGAATTTGAGAAAAAAAATGAATGGAGGAATTCAATTTCTTTTCAGAACGTGCTAAAGTACAATTTGAAGTGATTGGTAGATTCAGTACTAAAGGATAAATTAGTGGAGAATGACCATCTAACAAGATCAAGATCTGGGGGAAGAAAAGCACTCAGAATGACGAATACAGAGAAGTCAACCTCAGATTTTCAGTTTTGTACTGCTACTCTGATGTTTCATCTGTTGTTCTGTGGGAATACTAGCTCTGTATGTAAGTGATGTTTTTCCTTGTTGCTCTCCCATGTACTATATGTATTCTAAGTTAACCTTTAGAGAAACTGGAATTTCTACTTCACATATAAAGAACCACAAGTTTAAGCAAATAAAAAAAAATAAGTATTTGAGGCCAGGCAGTGGTAGGGCATACCTTTAATCCCAGCACTCAGGAGGCAGAGGTAGGTAGATCTCTGTCTCTGTTAGTTCAAGGTCATCCTGATCTACAAGAGCTAGCTCTAAGACAGCCTCCAAAGCTACATCAAAAAATAAAAAAAAAGTAGTTGTTGAATGTTTACTGTACTTAGCTAGTGTTGTATTCAAGACTCCATAATATTGAGGGAAAATCTTCAATCAAACTTTTTTGATAAATAACTAAAAATATAATTATGATAAAATAGAGTATGAAGTTTGAATACAAATTGAATTAACTATACTCAAAGTAAACCACACTAATACTTTCAAGAGAGTTATTGGGCATAACTCTCTTACTTAGGTTCATACTAAAGGTATTCCTTTCTCACTGGGACTGCCAGCCCAGAAATAATGACAGAGAGACTTCATACTAATTATAAAAGCTTTAGCTTAGACTTGTTCCATTAGCTCTTACAACTTAACTTTTATTAATCTATATTCTATTACATGGCTTTTTACCTCGCCTTGATTCTGTATGTCCAACTCTCTTCATGTCTTGCTGGTGTGTCTGCCTCTTTTCTTCCCAGAGTCCTCTCTTTCCCTGGAAGTCCTGCCTATTCTCTCCTGCCTAGTTATTGGCCATTTAGCTCTTTATTTAATCAATAAGAAGGCGCCTTAGGCAGAGACCAATCTTTACAATGTACAAAAAGATTGTCCTACAGCATCGCTTCATTTCGTGTCTTAAGAAAATAAAAGGTCAGAGTTCATGAGGAGTCATAATGAGAAAAAATAGATTTGCCACAATTTTTTGAAGTTCTTCCATTTCTAGCACCTGAGTTTACCTTATTGATAATACCTTTTTACTGCTCTCTGTCTGCCTCCCACATGGCAGCCCAGGTAAGGGCATCTGTTAGAAATCCTGTATTGAAGCGTAAGTAGCAACTGGATCACACAAGTTCTGTCATTTGACCTCAGATATATTCATGCAATTTAGGACCTTAATTATTCATACTTTTGCATACATGTTATTTATAGGACTGGTATTATTTGGTATAAACAGAGAAGAGAGACTGCGATTGAATATTTAGAAACTGGCATGTTTTTCTTAGACTTGTTATTAAATTAGTCCTTTAATTAATGTCAGATATGCATCAGCATTTCCAAGTCAGGGAACATGGGAAAGTCTCTTTTAGAATGTAATTGGGGAAATCTTCAACTTAGGTGTTCAAGTTAGAGACTGAGTCTTTGAAAATGAACCAAAGAGAATGCAAAATTTTCTTTCTTCCTCAGCTACGGAAAAGATGTTAGGTATGTGTGTGCTGGATAGGAGGGACCAGCATGTATGGTGACCTACTTCTGCCTTTGTCCTTTAAAGTACACCTATCCTATGGCATGCAGTAAAATACAGGGTTGTACATAGAATACACCTAAATTACAAAATACCTTGATATTAATTATCTACATATTTCTTAGGAAATAAGTTATTTTATAAGAACTAGAATGAGAAATGGAGAAAAGGATCAAAGATGAATTCTGTAGATGAGAAAGTGTGGTGACTTTTATGAGTGGAACAGACTTTGAAACACACCAATATCCTATTTAAATTTACTTGTCCCTGCTTGTTAATCCTGACAGTATAAAACTTCATGAATTTCCTTTCCAGAAGAGACTGTTAAGTATATACATTGAATTAAGTCATTTGTGATTTTTTTCTCTACAGTATCTGTATTGAGCCATTGAATAGATAGTTAAATCATTCAGCACCCATCAGTGTAAGGTACACAAAAGCTTACATTTTACTGAGTAGGAAACACAGAAATAAATGACAGTGATCAGCAGAGAGAGAAATATGATACAGAGCAGAGGAGAGAGCAGTGGTTAGTATCAAAGATCAGTGTGAAAGGCGATTGGTACCTCTGGCTCTTACTCTAACTTTACAATTTCCACCAAGCTTGGGTGTTCTTAAATTTAGAGAAATTCCATCAGATATTCTCAGCAGACATAAACCATGGGTTTCCTTTTGCTTGTTCGCCTAAGTGAAACTTTGCAGCAAAGCTAGAAAAAGCACAGAAAGTTGAGAAACAGAATTCGGGCTTCGAACTTAATCAAGATCTCTTACTCTCCAAGCCACAGTCCTTATCCACAGCATTTTGTTGTCCAACCATACTACTTGATGATTATTCTGCTTTTAGTCAAAATATTGCTTTGCTGTTTCCTAGCACTTTCGTAAATGCAATTTTCTGCTAGAAGTAAAAATCTAAAAATCAATAGAAATAAATCTTATGACTGTGTGGGGGAGTTGTATGCTAAGTAAGGAATAGCTGTGAAACTTTTGTTTCCTCAAACTGAAGGCTCATTGTTAGTACCTATGGATCTCCTCATGAACAGTCCCACAATGGTGCTACTCTTCTGAGTGGATTAATGTGTTTAGAAATGATTTCCAATGATTTCTTCTTTGATGATCACAATCATTATTTTTGGTATACTGCTTTGTAAAACAAAACTAAAGCGAAGAAAAACCCAGAAGATTACAAAGCTGTATATGAAATGTACCCCATAATGTTTTTTATAGCTAGATAATCACGTTCCCTGATATTCTTCTTTGTGTGCGCATGGTTTTGCATTCCTACATTGGAACACTTACTTTCAGCCCAGAAAACTTCCTTCAATATCTCTCATCAAACAAATATAGAAAACAAATAAAACCTCTGGATCCATCCTTAAGTTTTTCAAGACTCTTTTGGTGGCTATAAGATTCTGGAGTAAGAGATCCCTCTACCAACGACTTCATCATTTAACTCATTCTACTACTTCTGGATTACTTTGTTTTCAAAGAGCAATCAGTCGTTAATCATATTTGAGGCATCTTTGTATACAGAGAGTTGTTTTCTCCTGCTGTTTTCAAGATTTACTCCTATCTTTCAGTGGGATGTGGTATAGAGGGGTATAGGATTATGTAGGATCTAGGATAATGTAAATTAATTGAGCATATTATTATAGATGCCTAAATTCTATCATCATGTTGCTTCTGTTGTCATTTCTCACTGTGTCTAGGTACAGTTTCCTATTTCTTTTCAAACTTTGCCTGTTGTTGGAACATTTTAAGTAGTAGATCCTAACTCGACTACCTTATTTGCAGTTTTTGTTTGCTTAGTTGTTTAACTGATTGACTCGAATATCATAGGGAATAACTCCTTTAAAACTGTAAAGAAAGTTGAATCACTTGGCATGAGTTTTTGAGAAATACAACTTGTCTTAAATACTTCTTACATTTCTTTTATTCTCAGTTATTTTAGTCACTATGATAGGAAGAGCTCACCATGCTTTTTCCCTACAAAGATGGAA
The DNA here is from genome assembly GCF_950005125.1 of Chionomys nivalis. Taxonomy (NCBI): domain Eukaryota; kingdom Metazoa; phylum Chordata; class Mammalia; order Rodentia; family Cricetidae; genus Chionomys; species Chionomys nivalis. The sequence goes on from NC_080099.1 coordinate 14,113,487, forward strand.
TGACACCTCTGAAACCATGAGCCAAAATAAATTGCTTTCCTAACTTTCTATTATGAGATATCATGTCAAAATAAGAGAAGTAACTAATATAGTTGTTCTATGTTCCTTATGTTGTCTTCAACCATTGACTACTGTTGATATGACCTAGGTGTTGGCACCACTAATTTCTGAATATTCCTTCATCAGTTTCTATAATGTTCCAGGGACATAAATTGCTCTGCAGTCTTATTTCACTTATTTCTAACATCTTTTTAAGCAGTGTCATTTAAGTCAGTGTTTTAAGTTTATTTTATTATCTATATCTCTTCTTATCTATTTTTTTCACTCAAATTTTATCTTCTAAAATAGGTCTATAATCTATATTCTTTCATTAACCCATTAACTGTTGAATTGCGTAGTATCAAAATATGTGTCTTTAAGAGTGCCTTTAATATGATTCCTCTCTTTTTATTGAAATCTCTGAGTAATTTCTTAGAAATGCAGGTTAGGATAATGATTGGGTTCTTAAAATGTCAGAGAGCAGTGTTCTAGTCTCTTTTATTTGTTTCTACAGGTTGAATTTTCTACCCTATGAGTATGCTGGGATGAGAGGAAAGAGAGGGTCATAATTCTTATTTTTTAAATCTGTGGTTGTGCTTGTATAGGTTGGGTGGAAGGAAGTTACTTATATAGCTGTATAGCTACACTCATCAGGAACTTGTGAAATTTGAGGATAGCTGGGGTCAGTGGGGAGGAAGTAAGAGTCTACAGGTCTTACTTTCTCTGGGAAAACACTCTTGAAGGAGATCTGTTATGAAGTTTTATCTTCATCCAGAGACAGCTTGTATCCCTAGGAGCTCTGAAAGAGCAAGCGAAGTTTTAGCATGAATACTAGACAGACCCCAACTGCTGCTAATGGGACTTAATAGAATTTGTGAATTATGGTGATATAGTTATCACGACTATGTTGGAAAACTTTCAAATGCTTCAAGAGGTTGCTGTTAAAAATTTTGGGTGTGAGGTTTCAATTGTTTCTTTGTGGGGTCCGATCACAACAGTCCTTAGAGTACCACCCAGAGTGGAAATCTAACAAGTAGGTCTTCAATATGTCAGGTTTGACACAATTTTAATAATTTCTATTAAGAGTATATTTAATTGCATTATAAAGTGCAGGCTTTTCAAATTATTAATTTAAATATTTTAGAAAATATTTGTTTGTCCCAAACTAGGTGGAAGTATTGTTTAGTAAATTTTTTAAGGATATGTTTAATACCTAGACAAGAATCACTTGTAATTGAAATTCCAATTATCTGCATATAAGCAGATGCTTTCAATCAGCTTGAAGGCACTTGAAGAGTCTGCTCTCTTAAATATTCTCACTCTCCCATTGCAAGCCAATTCTTATTTCAAGCCTTGGAAGCTCTCAGTCATGTTCCTGTTTAAAACAGAATGCTAATTAATTTCTCCATTCTGTCTAGACTAAGAATTCCCAAGGTCTCCATCATACCCATGCCCATCTTTAAACTCTGTAGTATTTACCATTATTGCTTACTTGAAATAAAATAAGTTCAGAACTGAAGCATGTCAAAAATATGTGAGATTTATGCTACTGAATAATGAACAGTTTAGTGTGCTATGATTTAATGGATATCTGCAGAAGATACAAGAGTCTTAAGTATAAAAGTATAGTTTGGGGTTTATAGCATCTTTCTTTTTTGGCGCTCATTTTTCTTTGTTTTTTGAGCCCCAGTTCTGATAAGTTAACACATGAAGACCAGGTGACTCTTACACAGATTGTAAATTTAATTTAGGAAAAGAATCTCACATCTCTGGAATTTTAAAAACTTCTGGAATTTAAAAAAAGTTACAATCATATATTTTTTTAATATAGTCTTAGTGGAAATTTACAGCTAACAAGATATATATTTATAGTAGCTCTAGGCACTACGTAACTCTTCCTCTTGCTAAATGAGAATCTGTTCTAATCTTCCAAGGAGTTTGGATTACACAGTTGTTCTTTTTTCTTTTTTATTTTTTAAAATATGATATAATTGTGACATTTCTGCCTTCTGTTTCCTCCCTCCAAACCCTCGCATACTATCCTCCCTGCTTCCAGTACTTGTTAGTGAATACATATGTGTGTGCATGCACATTCTTATACTTCAGTTGCGAACCTAGCCTTTCACAGCTGAACTGTCTCTCCAGCCCTCACTGTCATTCTTAAAAAGACTTTCCAGAACAAAGCTGGTAAATAGCGTTTGTGTGTGCATGATATGCATAAATGCAGATGACCAGAGAAAAATTGCTCACCATTGAGGAGAATCATATTGGTTCAAGGATCCTGCAGTAAAAACTAAAATAGCAATATCCAGAAATGAAAACCTCTGCGTTAGAAGTGGAGTATTTTCATATAAATGACGCTTAGATTTGCAAATGCAGAGGTTAACAGGGTAAATACTCATGATGGAAATAGGCTCAAGATATGTAACAAATTCTTATGTCATCATTAACTGCTGATGAAAACACTCTAGACATCTGTGTGAATGCAGGAACAGGATAATAGTCATAATCTGTGCGGTGAAATCACTGTTGTTTTGGGAAATCTGACCAGGACTTTGTAGGCTCCCCAGGGCACACAGCACAATACTGTAGAGAGGAACTGTTCAGCATCTAGGCATAGGTAGTATGTGAAATCTTCACAGTCAACTACTGAATACAAAGTTACTTAGAAATTCAGCTCAGTATACCATTTTTAATGTTAAAAGTGTGCCAGGGTCCCTGTAGAGTGCTGAAAAGTGTCTTAAAATATATTAACCTTCATTCAGTCAATGAGATTCCACCGCTATTCTATCAGTAAATAAAATGCACTAATTTTACTAATGAAAAGACCTTTCTAGAGCTCAACATTCTAAGAAAATTTTTTGTGTGGATTATAATGATTAAAATGCTCTGTGTTTATAGGTCTTTATGTATCAAACGTTGCAAAGTACATTGTTATTAAGACACCGAGATTGCAAAGTAAACCTACACACAGTCAGTACACCTACACACAGTCAATCGAAGCTGTGCTCATAAGGTATGAGATATGAACCTCTTAACTTTTGTCTCTTTGGTTAGGAGCCTATCATTTAAAGGCCTAGGCATCTCTCCCATCCAAGGCATTACCATTAATCCCATTCTGCAGCTGAGGCAACAGAAGCACAGAGAGGGTGGAAAATTTGCTCTGGATCACAAAGACAGGAAATACCAGACCTTGTTTAGAGTCAGCATTCACTTTTAATCTGTGCGATAATGTAATTCACCACTGGGTTCTGCTGCGTCTTTAAAATTTCCCTGTATTCTGACTGGATCAAGTAGTCAATTTTCATTATTTACTTTTTTTATAGGTCTCCTTTTCCTGTTCCTACAAGTTAGCAAATTCAAATTTGCTGTGAGCTGGAAAATCCACACACAGCACTTCTTTGAACTTTTTTGCTTTAAAAGGCTCTCAATAGGATTGAATAGAAGAATAGGGTCTGGATTTGGTACTGGGACGATGTTGTGAAAGCTGCTTCCAGGATTCCTAAGGGCAATGGAAAGCTGTTTTCCCCATAAGTGGGTTGTGACTGTGTTTAATTTTAAGGTTAACAAAGGGGGAAACAGGAGCAGGTGATGGCTGGGTTGCGCTTGATGACTTTAGCTCCGTTCGGGAGCACGTTTCTGTGGTGACCGGCTGGCATTGTGTGAGGATGATTATTAATTCTAACTATCAGCGGGTCCTGAGCCAGATTAATCTCCATATGGCAGCGACACATGAGATCGGAGTGCAAGCATCGATGTACACAGGTCCCAACCTTATCTACATGCTGGCATAGAGAGTGTCAGTTTCTAATTCTTCTTTGGGAATACATCGTTTGATTCATGTGTGAAAGAGCAGGGAGGAAAGAGTATAAATCCCACTTTTGTTCAGCCTTCTGGGCAGTTGGAGCCTGCTAATTTCTGTAATATGCATGATGTATGACAGAGCGGCAACCTCAGATTTACAGTCTCTCCTTCGAGTCAATATTAAGCGGGCAACCATTTATTAACATTTGAAAGACAGAGAACCATGTTCTGGTTAGCAATACAAGTTTAGAGAATGAATGTTGATGAGTGAGAAGCCCTGCTCAATCTCTTTACCCAAGCTGTTGATTTATGGCTATGGGTGAGCATGGAGCATCAGAGACTGTATATGTGCATTCCACATTCTCTCTGGTCAAATGCTTTCTTCATCTGGCATGTTTTCTCTGACCACATCACATAAAATAGGACCCTTCTGCATCCATGACCCCTTTTCACAGAGCTTCCTTCCAACCATCCTTATATGCCTTCCCAGAGTCTGTGAGGACCCTGCCCCATGTGTGGGGTGGCATGTTATGAGAGAAAGCTCAGCTTTCTTACCTCCTCTTAGAACATACACCTTGAGAAAGCAATGAGTGTCTCGTTTCTGTCTATACTCAAGGAGTATAGAGCCATGCCTGGTGCATAGTAGGACATCCAATAAATATTTGATAAAAGAAAATTGATTGAATTGTTTACAAAAATCACGTTTCTCTTCTCCAGGAGTAGTGGGGTAAATATACACAAGACTGTTCAGCATTCAAAGTAAAAGACTAATTTGCACAGCGCAATTGTCAGAGAATATTTCCTTTAACGGCCATTAGCCCTTGTCCTGGAATGACTCCCTGCTATTGAATTGCAAATATTTCTGCTTTTACTCAGAAGAAGCAGAAGAATTGTGTGGTTGCAACTAAATGATTCCATTTTTTCCCTAACATGCAATTTGCTATCTATAGAATAACTAGATTATCCTTAATGGCAAGACACAAATAATAAGCATTTTGATTAAGACAAGTTGGAGGAAGGCCAAAAGCTAATAAAAGTAAGAAGGAGAAAAACTAATGTGGCCTCCTCAAATTAACTAAATTGACTGCATAATGAGAAAAAAGTTTAAATTAGTTATCCAGTGGCCCAAAAATGAAGCATTCGTAATGCTTATTACTGGAAATTTGTGGAATCCAAAATTAATTATTCTATTAGTTTTTTTTTCTTTAAAGCTTAATTTAACCAGTTGCCATAATAATACAGCAAGCCTTTCAGAGAAGGTCACTTGGAAAAAGACAGGTGCTATTTCTCCAATTATCCTTAGATATTGCTAACGTCACCAGATACACACGCTCTATAGAGCCTGCAGTTTCGGGAAACAACTATCGATAATCTTCTGAAAGGAAAGCCAAAGTTTTCATGTTGTTAATATTTTTGACCATATTATAACATCTAGGTCATGGGGCTCAGAATATTTCATACACTCATGGTTTTCAGCCATGGTAGGAGGCTCAGTATGAGGTAAACACACCGTTCAACGGATCGTGTAAAGGGCCCACAATGTGGTCCACTCCCATTGTCAGCCCCTGGGAAATGCTGTTTCTCTGTGTGCTCCTTAGCTGGTCGAACCTGTCGAAATTGCTTATGTTTTCATTCTCGTTTATAAGGGTTTTTCTCAGCCTTGATTGTCTTTCCAGTCTCCAATATGCCTGGCAATATCCCGGAGTTCAAACTCATTTGGTCTCTCTTAGGAAACCCTGCTTAGAATTCATCTCATTGGTCACTATTTGCTGTCACCCACAGCTAGAGTAATGCTAATGAAGAGACTGAAAAAAAAACCAACTCTTGCTAAGCTCTGGAACTGCTCTGCTAGAACTGCTGTTTAATTGTAGTATTTCATTTGATCTTCCCAATCCATCATTCAGTTGAAGCTTAGAAGATTTTGTAAATGTGCGAGGCCTCTCCCTGGATGGAGAAAAGGATTGCCGTCAAGTCAGAGCACTTTCCAGAACTCAATTCTACACTGCCTTACTCTCATTGTTGTCTCATGCAGTTATTTTGGCTTGCAAAATTGTATTGTCAGGTCTTTGAGTACAGGAGGCTCTTTCTTTATTATAAAAATTTAAAGTTTGGATGCTTAAACATTAGGATGCTCGCTAAGTGAACTGCAGTGAAGCTGTCCTGGAATTTGTTCTGTAGATCAGGTTGGCCTCGAACTCACAGAGATCTGCCTGCCTCTGATTCCTGGGTGCTGGGATTAAAGGCTTGTGCCACAACAACCCAATTTCAGCTAGAGAATTTATTAATACTGTGGCCTAAGACAATTTCTCCTTCAGAGTAGCGGAAGAAAGGTAGCCATCACATCTTGTTTCTTCTTCATTCTCCTGTCCTGTGGAGACATGTTCTACACATAACATTGGTGTGGGGTTCCCCTCTTTATACTGTGAATACCATTGATTAATAAAGAATCTGCTTTTGGCCTCTTGCAGAGCAGAATAGGGCAAGGCTGAAATTCCAAGCAGATAGAGGAGGAGAGAGTAGGCTGAGTCAAATGGATGCCGTGTAGCCACCAGAGGAGACAGATGTGCCAGAACCTTGCCGGTAAACCACAAGCCTCATTGTAAAATATACAATAATGGAAATGGGTTAATTTAAGATATAAAAGCTAGCTAGAAATACACTTAAGCTATTTGCCAAACACTATTGCAATTAATATAGTTTCTGTGTGATTATTTCAGGTCTGGGCACCAGGAAATGAATAAGCAGTCTCCGACTACATAACATGAATTCTGAAAGAGGATATAGAGCTAATTGTTGGGGAAAAAGAGAGAGGTAGGTAAGTGCATACAATATATTCAGTACTGAAAGTGTAAATTTTAATGTTAAGTTCCATAGCTTCTGTTCTGAATGCCTATTTTAACAGTTCACTGAATTGTATGACATGGGTTTGGTTAATTTTCATTCGTGATGTATTTATTTACTGCAGGTTTCGTTTTAAGTAAAATTTATAATAATAAAAAATACATAGACAAAATGCTTTATTTATTCACCCAAAACTCAACATAAGACTACCCATCTGCTCAGTGATTCAGTAGCTAAACTGGATAATACTTGTTCCTTATAAATCTTAGAAATGGCTTAATAGGGTTCATCTTATATGATGATGGTCTTTGGCAGACCATCGGTTGCTCTGCATTTCTTCACAGATTGTCTGAGTTTAAGAGGAGGAATTACAATCCCATCTCTCCCTTTTGTAGACAAGGAAACTGACACTAGTTAGTCAAAGTGTGGACCATGTTCTTCTATTGGTTTCTGACTCATCAAAGGAAAGACTGAAGTAGTAACTTAACAGATGGCTAAGCAGATAGGAAGAAAGACCTGGATCAGAGATGGAGTTCTGGGAATTTGAGGAGAGATGGAAGATGTGCTGAAAAAGGAAAAGTCCTGTGAAGGAGGAGGATTGTTAAACGCATGTTTGATAACTGTTGTAGGATATCTATATTATGATGTGTTTGTTACATAACACGTTATTCTAAACTATTCTAGATTATGCCATGTTGTAGGAGAAGCTGAGAATAGATTGATAAGAAGGGAAACATCTAGAAATCCCCAGACTATACAAGTGTGTCAATAACTGAATGAGAAGAACTGTTTAGTAGAGAGAGAAAGAGAAGAGGTGGGGTATGTATGAGTGAGAGGTACTCAATGGGATGGACATAAAATGCTTTCAGAGGGAGATGTAACTGAGGACAGGTTAGGAGTACATATTTTTGACAAGGGAAAGGTGATGGGAAATGCTTTCGGCCTGGAACACTACAGAAACCACGAAGCAGAGCTGGGCTTGAGCAGGATATTTGGAATAGTAAAAAAAAAAAAAAAATTCCCCTGGAGATCTCTGGATCTGGAGAGCAAGCCTAAGGAAGTTGTCAGAACAAACTTCTAGAGATCTTTGTTTTTTTTTTTTTTTGTTTTGTTTTGTTTGTTTTTTTTGGTTTTTCGAGACAGGGTTTCTCTGTAGCTTTTGGAGTCTAGAGATCTTTGAACATGATCACATGTTAGCAGAGATATTTCATGAATATGGATATAATGTGTTTTGCGCGCTGGGCATAAGCTCAAGGATATTGGAAGCAGGCCAAAGCATTTAGAGGTTGATTGAGAGATGTGTTAGGGCCTGGTTACCTCAGTGTTCCCACATGAAATAATTAAATCAGCTAGGATCCCATGACTCAGAGAAATGAGATTTCATTTTGAATCTATACCTTTTTCTGGTAATGAAAAAGAAGGTTTAATCAGGAGGAGGTGTCTTAGAAATGGAAGCCGTTTTTCCTGAGTCTCCTTTGAGGCGGGAGTGAGGGATTCACCTTGGGGAAAATATTATCAGGTAGGAGCCAGGCGGTGGTGGCGCTCGCCTTTAATCCCAGCACTTGGGAGGCAGAGATAGGTGGATCTCTGTGAGTTCGAGGCCAGCCTGGTCTACAAGAGCTAGTTCCAGGACAGGAACCAAAAGCTACGGAGAAACCCTGTCTCGAAAAATCAAAAAAAAAAAAAAAAATATTATCAGGTAGGCTCTAGTTCTCAGAGCCGCCAGAGTCGGCCATAGTGTCTGAGAAATCCTTCATCTACTTCTTGTGGTTAAAGGAGATGGTCTGTAGGTCTGCTCATTTCTACCTAGTTTGAAGCAAAGGAAGAAGAATCTTATCACCCAAGGGAGCAGATGAACAAAGGAAAGAAGCTTGGCAAAGCAATTTCTTACTACAAAAATGGTGTGCCAGAACCTAAAGGGGCTAGCAAGCTCTCTAGGATGGGAAGTTTACTTGATTTTTATTCAAATAGATATGGTGTCTGACCTCATGGTCTTTCCCAATTGGTTAGTTTTAAATGTATAAGTAGAAGAGAAATGAAGGAAAGGGAGATGGGGCCTCCAGGCCACAGAGTTCTCTGGAATGCAGTGCATTCTCTGTATTCTCTGTATAAGCAAGAGGTTTGCAAGGCGGGAAAGATGAAAAAAATTGCATGCGTTTTTATAAAGTGGGGGAAATTTATGCAATGATTAGGCCTTGGTGTGAAAGCTATCTCGGGTAGCACAAAACAAACAAACCATTTCTAGAACTGAACTTGTGACAAGAGGGGGGCAGGAACAAAGGGCAGGGGAGGGCGTTCCACTGTGGTTCACACAGTGCTGAAGCGTATGAGGTGACAGGACCAGGCTTCTGCTCGCAAATCTTTCAAGGTTAATAACCTGGTTGGAAAGAGGGTTGCAGTAATTATTTGGATAGGTTCTTACCAAGTCCTTGTGTAGAGACAATAAAGTGAGTATTGCCAAATCCAAGAGGTAGTGGTGGGTGATAACTGGTGCTTTGGAGCCTATAGAAGCGAGATGGTATGCATTAACACCTATATTTCTGATGTTCTTTATGGCATTTGTGTCTTGTCCCTTTTTTTTTTTTTTTTGGTTTTTCGAGACAGGGTTTCTCTGTGGTTTTGGAGCCTGTCCTGGAACTAGCTCTTGTAGACCAGGCTGGTCTCGAACTCACAGAGATCCGCCTGCCTCTGCCTCCCGAGTGCTGGGATTAAAGGCGTGTGCCACCACCGCCCGGCGTGTCTTGTCCCTTTCATTAGTGACATTTACTTTTGCTATTCTCTCTTACTGAATAAGGATAAACTAGACCATTCTGCTTTACATCCATTTCCAACTTGTGATGACACAGAATAATGGAGACTTAGTTGTCTCAGAAACACAAATTTCTAATAGGCAGTCTATATCTACTTTGCTTATGTCCTAAGACCTAGAATATTTAGAAAACCTATCTATAGTTCTTTACCTAATTATTTCCTTTGCTGTTCTTTCCTATGCTGGTGTCCATGTCTGGTGGTAAAGGAGGTTCTAGAAGAGCTTATATTCAAATGCAATGACTAAATCACACAGTTCTTTTACACACAGTCACTCATTAGATTTGAATCTCTACCAAGTAGTCTTAATACATGTTCAGCAAGGATCACACCTGGAATATTTAATAAAGATTACACAGTATTTTCCTTTCCTCCCCACGCCTCCAATAGTTCACTGGTATCACTTCCCACTTGGACACCTGAGATTTAAGACTGTCAGTTTACTGACAGATTTTCCAGAGATTGGGTTTCACTGGAACTCACTGCCCTGTCTATCAGTGTATCACGTGCGAGACAGTCCTTTTTTAAACTTTATATCTTTTTATATTAATGAGTGTTTAGTTGCATGCTTACCTGTGCATCACATGGAAAGCTGTGCCTGTGGAGGGTAGAAAAATCATAGGATCCCTGAACCTAAAGTTGTGGATGACTGTGAACTGCCATGTTGGTACTGGAAACTGAATTCAGGTCCTCTGAAAGAGCAGCCAGTGCTCTGAAGCAGCGAGTCAATACTTTACAATACAGGATGGAGTTAAAAATTATTCCCTAGTAACATTTGCATAGCAACACAAAAATGAAAGGAGGGAGAGAGTTCAAGGAGGGGAAAAGGTAAAACAAAAATCCCATTTTAGTGTTCATTATATTGTCAGTTCTGCTGTAAAAATTACATTTATATCCCTGTCAGAGATTAAACATTGTAATTCTCTGATTATCATTAATGATCCCTGTAATTATCTGTTCATCTCACCATATATGCAGTCATTTATATAAATTTCTATACAAATCTAAAAATAAATAAGAGACTTTACCTTCAAAGATATTCTGGCTTAAGAAGGAAAAGGTATAGGATTATAGAAACATTAGTAAAAATGAAAATAAGATTAAAACCATATTGAACAAGTTATGGGAAAAAGACTACTTATTAGTTCATTCATCTCATTATAATCTCAAAAGATGTTTCAGTATTTATTTTCATGAACATATATTTTTTTTAATTTTAGTTTTATCTTTCTTGACTAGAGGTTCAAATGTCTGGAGAAAAACACATGTTTTGAGCAACTGTTCATCCTTACCTGTGATAACTATTTCAGAAACCAGTCATCTGAATACCTGCTATCTTCAAAGACAGAGAAACAGGGATATTGCCTAAATTGCAGCTAGAACTATTTAACTTTTAGAAATAAGGACATTTCTTGGCTATTAAGAAAATACTACACTGCTGTAGTTTTTGATACAGTGAAAACTACTGTATACTCTGAGCTCTGGCTTACTATATTCCTAATAACTGAAGTATATATATTTATGTGCACTACTTCCAATAAGATTTATAAACAATGGAGTCACAGTGACTCAATGATATGAACATATTTAATATTCCAATATACAGTAAAAAAAAAGCCAAGAAACACTGCACATCTTTCCCAAGACTATATGGACAGATAAGTTGTCAAATTAAGCTGCAGTCTCCAGAGACTGAGGCAAAAATGTCATACAGTCACGGGAAGTCTGGATAACACAATGAGACCCTTAATTTGTGATCTTTGTTCTTGATTGCCAGCTTGATTGGATTAGGCATCATTTCAGATACGTCTCTGGGTATGCCTATTAGGGAAGTCTAGAGATAAATATCAAAGGAGAAAAGATTTGTCTTCAAAGTTGCCCAGATATAGAGATGTCCAAGGTCGAGGGGGCAGTGTATACATTCCTTTGGTTTTCCTTCATGAGTAAGAATCTATCCCTGCTAAGATCTCCACTGACCTCAGACTCTTAGTTCTTTGAACTTTCAAGGCATACCAGAATCAACAGCCTTTTAGGGAAATTCTAGTTTCTCAACATTGGACTGTGACTACTTGAGCACACCCAGATTCTCTAACTAAGCAGTAACTAAGTTCTCTGTCTCTCCACTGTACAATTGGCCTTTGTTAGATTATCCAGTTTCTATTGTATAAATCAATTTATTAGAGTCTCTTTAAAAATGTATATAAGTTCTATTGGTTCTGGTGCTCTAGAGAACCCTACCTAAAACAAATTTTGGTGCCAAGACTTGTTTTAAAGAAAAGAACTGTAAAGGTGAATTTCTTCGGTACATTTGGTTGGTTCTGTAGTTGTCTCCTTAATTCAACTACACTTAAACTTGTTAAAGGCTCTTCTGAAAATATGGAGAACACTAATGAGGTAGACTACTTACACATAAGATAAACGCATTTGATATTCCTAGGTGACCAATTATGAGAGGCAAATGACACTTGTCATTTGTAACAATTGAATATTATGTACAGCTAAGAACTATATTGGTTTGTTGCCTAGAACACCTCTGGATAAAACAACAAAGGAAAGTGATGGGTTTTTCGTACCAGATACACATAGACAATATTAGGGATTCAAAGAGTGCCATGAGCTAGAAGCATCTCTCCTGGAGTCACAGGGATGAGGTTTCTGAAAAACAGATGGAGAACTTTATCTTCAAATTGGCTGGCTGTTTCAAAGGGTGTCTTCAGTCAAAACTAGGGCAATGATCGAAAAAGAATGGGTTCCTATAACATGGGATAGAAAGTATGTGGAAAGGCGCGGTGAGTGAGGCCACGGACATTGAAAGCTCTAATTTTGATGTGCTTATTTTGCTCTAAGAAGCAGTCTCCCCACTCTTAGTGTGGATGCGTTTCAACTGCTTGTAGTATTAGTCTGCCCATCCTCAGCAGAAAGAGTTAATCCTGCATTGAATATTGACCTAGCATGACAACACTGATGTCCCTTAAGACTCAACTCTCAGAATCTATATTTGCCTATAGATCTATTGCTAGACTTGTTTCAGCAAGCCCATAAAGATGAGATCCAAGGGGTGATCTGTGAATTGGTGTGCTGAATTCCTGGGTTATCCTGTTCAGTACAATATTTTTAGTTGCATCCATTTGCTCACAAATTACAATTTTTTTTTACTGTGGAATAGAATTCTATTGTGTATATATGTACTACATTTTCATTATCCACTCATGCATTCATTATCAGTTGTAGGACAATTAAGTTGTTTATATTTCCTAGTTATTGTAAATACAGAAACAATGGACATGGCTAAGCAAGTATCTCTAAAGTAAGATGTGAAGTCCTTTGGGAACATGCCAGTGTATAGAGCAGCTTACTGATATAGGTCTACTTTATTTCTAGGCATATAGGAATGCTAGGTACCCATCAGTAAATTGCAGAGGAGTCCCTTGGGATTTTGGAGCAAGCCCTTAAAGTCATGTTCAAGCAATTATTCTTTGAGAGATAGTTCCTGGCATCCTACTGAGTCTTAGTTGAAACAAAACATTTTGTAATGATTCATCAAGTTACCATGTGATCTTAACTGTCACCCATAAGGAGCTAAATGACCCATCAAGTCATAAAGTTCACTGGTAAACATAAATCATAAAGCCCAACATAAAACAAAGATTATATAAGATCATGCATATACAGGTCCTAACAGCGTGCATTACAGGAAAAATTCACCCCATTTACCTGTTATTACTTCTACTCTAATATATCTATGGCCTCCTGGGATTTGCCTTGTGATTCATAGAAGAAAGGAAAGCTGCAATCTGGTTTATAAATGTGTGGTTCTGCTTACTAATCAGATACCATTCAAGAGTATTAAAAAGTATGCAACTGTAGCATAACGGTCCCTTTCTGGGGCATCCACAGAGGACTGTGAGAAACCTTTGAAGCTGGGTGTTTATGACGAGTCTTTTTCTGTCCTGTCAGCCAGCTCCCAAAAACTGACACTTTTTTAATAATTCTGAAATCTTGGCCTGAAGCTTAGGCGTATTCCCAACTAGCTCTTATAACTTAAATTTATCTGTTTCTATTAATCTGCATTTTACTTTATGACTTTTTAACTTTCTTTCATGTTGTATGTTCGATTCCCTCCCTGTCTCATTGACACCCCTCTGCCCACCTCTATTTCTTCTCCTCTTATTTTTTCTCCCTAGAAATCCTGCCTATACTTCCCACCTTGTTGGGACAAATTAAGTCCTGGCCTTCAGCTGTTCTGAGCACGAGACCTTCAGGAGTTCTTGTTGGCAGAAGAGTGGTTTCTGGTGGGTTTAGCTGGGGCGTGGCTATCTCTATATAATCTGCCCCTGAACACAATAAAGGGGGCATTCTTGGGGAATTCAAGGATGACCCGTGTCATTGTCTTTCTCTCTCTATGTGTCTGTATTTTAACCTCCAGCCCCCTTGCCCGAAGCTCGCAAACTGGGTGCCAGCGCACAGAGCACACACACGGGGGCACGGTGCACAGCACCGCCTACCTATTGGCTTTTCAGCTTTTTATTACACCAATCACAGCAATATATCTTCACTCAGTGCACAAATATTTCACAACAGGTGCCAGTGGTATAGGCCTTTAATTCCAGCCCCAGGAGGCAGGGTAAGTGGATTTCTAGGTGAGGCCAGCCTAGTTTACAGAGCAAATTCAGTGACCGCCAGGGCTACACAGAGAAACTCTGTCTCAAAACAAACAAGCAAACAAAAAAACAAAAACAAATAAAAACAACAATAATGACAACAAAACCCAAACAACATTTGAAATTGGCTGACTTTTGGGTAGTATACCTGGTTGTATATTTCTCTAGCAAGATGTGTATTTATACAAAGATTCATGGGCTGTGGTCAATGGTTCGGCTTAATGACCAGGGACTTGGAATGGAACATGATTGATATATCAGTGAGAAATATTTAGGTAGAGTTTTATGAACAGACCTCTCTAGATGTGCAAATGATATAAAGACATTTGTGTTCTCTGAAAATTCTCAATATAAAGTGACTTCAGCAAAAGATGTAATAGATAAGTAGATAGAATAATCCTTTAAATAAGCAATTCAATCTCTTTTCTCAGCCAGGCTTCTAATTGCCCAGTGGGTCTAAGAACAAAATGGCAAGGATGGCAAGAATAAAGTTTATGCATGGATTCAGCAACATAGGTTCTATTCACCAAGAATGGCTGACTGTTTATGGCTGTTGCAAGTGCCCAATCTGCCATCACTAGAGGCTAACACTGAGTGTCCAGCATGGCATCATTCCCTAGTGTGACAAGCCAGTGACCAGGTGGCATGTTGATTACATTGGCCCTCATTTATAAAGAAAGGGCAAGGCTTTGTCTTTATTTTAATAAACACTTGTTCTGGTATGGTTTACCTTTTCAACGCGCAGTGTTTCTGCCAAAACTACTACCCCCAGCTTACAATGTATTTTACAGAATGATATTCCACTCAAGACTGCATTTGACCAAAGAACTTACTTAGCAGGCAAGCAAGTGAAGGTGGTGGGATCATGCTCATAGAATTAACCGGTTTTGTCATGTTTCCACAGTCTGAATTATCTGATTGTTAAGATGACGCAATGGGTATTTAAAAACAAAGTTATAGTCCTCTGTAAGTGGTGAGAACTCACAGGGATGCAAAAAGGTATATGCTCTAATCGGTAACCAGTATATACATTGTACAAATCCAGGAAGCACAGTAAGCTTACCACTGAACCAGAAACCAAGACTTCCCTCAGCCACTGCCACTTGGAACTCTACACACCATAAGGTCTACAGGCTAAGGAGAGAGACAGCAGTGCTGACTTTCCACATTTAATGCAGAAAACTGAACTGCATCTCCATCATCTTATGAAAGTCTGGACTGCAAAGAAACTCTTCCAGTAGATTTTCTGTCACTATGCCTGTGATTAACCTCTAGGAGAAACTTCAACACCCAATCCAATGCACCAGAATTTTCTGGAATGAAGGTGTGGCTACCTATCTCAGTGAAAAACCAAGTTCTACTAAAGTGCTCACTGGGAGCTGAAGGAAACAGAATGGGTAACAGAAGGATGTTATAAATACAATCAATGCCACATTATCAGTTTCAGAAGCAAACATAATAATTGTCACAAATGTTTATCTCATATTTTGTTAGGAATATGTGTTCATTGTATAGACATGGATTAGGCAGATAATTATGTGTTTTTCTCATATCCCTTAATCATGTTACATAGCACCAATCAAATTCTTCTCAGAAGTTAAGTACTGCTAAACAGTCATTATCAGATTTAAAATAAAAGATGTAGGGTATTAAGATAATTTAAAATATATGATATTAAGTCACTTCCCTTAAAGGACTTCAACACCCACTCCAGAATGCGTTTTCAGTTGCACATGGATAGATATACAGTGTTAGGTGGAATTATACCCTTGCTACTATCTTGATTTGGAAAGTAAGTTTAACATATGAAGATATGGATGCATGCCAAAATGACAAGATAAGCTTATGGTGGTGTTTATTAATTATCAAACTGACTGGATTTATAATAATTCTATAATTACAAGCTTGCACACATACATACACACACATTTGCAAATCTGGGTTCCGTATATCAGCGTAAAGCATGATATTTCTTTTCTGACTCTGGCTTATTTTCATTAATATAATGATTTTCAAGATAATCCATTTTCCTGCAAATGTCAGTGTTTCTTTTTCTTCACAGCTGAATAAAATTTCCCTGTGATTACGTACCATATTTTCTTTATTAATCTGTAAGGGCATCAAAGCTTGTTCCACTTCTTAGCTGTTGTGAATAACACAGCGATAAAAATGAATGTTTAGGTATTTATGTGGCCTACTGACTTAGAATCCTTGATATAGATCTCCAAGAATGATGCATTACAAGTTTTACTGGCTTGATCCTGTGCATGTCTTGTTCATACAGTCACAACCACCGTGAGATTCGAAGAGCAGCAGCCCTGCCATGTCCTCACCGTTGCAGCAATTCTCTCCAACCTCTGCCTCCCTTCTTCAGTAATCTCTGAGCTTTGGCAGGAGGGATTCTAATAGAGATGCCCAGTTTAAGCCTGATAATGTCAGAATCTCGTTATTTGCACTCCGAGCGGTTGAAGACGCTTCTCTGCTGAGCATCGACAGCTATGCTAATCTGTGGGTATAAAGATAATTAGTAGTAGTAGGTTTAGCTCCTCATGCCTGTAACCTGTCAAGTAACCAATTCTTCCCAGATGTGAGTTCTACCTTGTAGAGTGAGACTTAAATTCAGTAATAAATTGAATAGTTACAATCATAAATTTTATGTCTCTATCGTCCCAATGGGCAATACATCTGTTCACAGTTGTTTATATCCTCTAATTTAATTTTGATAGATCATATGTATGTATGAATTAACCCATTGCTTCTAGATTTCCCATGTATTTGGAAGACAAACTATCCAAATAGCTTCTAAAGATTTTCTGTATTTCATTGGAATTTTAGAACCTATAATTTTATTAATTTGAGCATTTTTGCCTTTTTGCTTTTGTTTATTTTGTGCGTTTGGCTAGGCTTTGTCCATTTTACTTATTTTTTAAAGACTCAACTCCTTATTTGATTCTGTGATGTATTGTTCTTCATACCCCCTCCCTTGGGTCAGCTCCAATTCATGCCTTCAAACATCTATGGCATATGTCTTTGCATCTCTAGTATCCTGGAGACTCCGCTAAAGTTAAGGCTGTTTACATTCACGTCCTTAAACAATGCCTTTCAGGGTTCCCTTACAAAGAATCTGACCATGCGTCACATTTTCTCACCTCATCAGCTCTCTAGAACCTCAATGCAGCCCACATGAAAAGTCTACCATGACATCATTCATGGCTGGAAGTCCACTATTATCTGGATGATACTGGCAATGTCTGCTGTCCCATTTGGCAATATTCACATCTGGTTATATGCCTTCAAGGCTAACCCTGTGGAAGCACTTCTTTGATAGCTGTGTTTCAGCATGGACTCTCTTTGGTGGCATTCTCTGCTTAAGTTGCCTCCTTTTATATGTGTATTTCTATTTTTGCAAATTGGAGGCTGTGATGGAAGAATAATGTGCTCTTAACACTTAGTTCATTTCCCAAGTACAGATTTGGAGAGTTCCATTTCCTGATGCTTTTCTTTTCTTCTGTTTTTTTTTTCATGTTTTCTAAATGGTTTTTATTTCTTGTTTCTAATCATTTATCATAGATACATTAGTATTTACTCACTGTGACCCAGAGAGTAAATTTAGTTTAGCAGTAACACTAATTTTGTTTACTAATTTTTGAACTTACATGGACTCCTCAGCTTTTTAATTATTCATTCAAACATCACTTTTTGGTTTATTATGACACTGTTTATTCTATATTTGTTTTTATCAAGACAAGGGTTTCTGGTTGTCCTGGAACTAACTGTCCTAGAACCAGGCTGACCTAGAACTCATAAAGATCAGTCTGGTCGGCCCTCCAACCCTGGGATTAAACACATGTGGTACCACACCCGGCACTGTTTACTATCTTAAGAGAAATAGTCAGGTGATGGTGGTGTAGGCCCTTAAACCCAGGCACTAATAGCAAGAACTCTAAAAGCTATTGGCATATGCAAAACCCAGGGATTTTACATACATACATACATGCATACCCACCCACGTAAGTGGGTGGGTATGCATGTATGTATGTATATAAATTTTTGAAATAGTTTCGCTGAATAGCTTTGGTGCCTGTCCTGAAACTATTTCTTTTTTACTAGACTTGCCTTAAACTTAAAGAGATCCACCTGCCTTTACCTCCCTGATGCTTTTCTTGTCAACAATCTTAGCTTCTCTCTGTCGCCCCCTTTACCTGTAACTTCAACTTGTTCACACTCCTTTCTTACCAGGCTGTATATTCTCCTATCATTCTTACAACCCCCTTCCATCACAGATGTGAATAAATGCACTACACAGTCACCATCCAGAGAATGAATGCTGTGGTATCTTGAAACTTTATTCATCAAATAAATGAGCCCATTATTTCAGTTCATCCTCATTCTGGTTCTCTCTACATAGATAGAATTCAGCTGATTTTTGTTCTAACATAACAAAAACTGGCTGTAATCCCGTTCTGAACAGAGTCCTATTCTCCTGTGAAATTTCACCAGCGAAGCCTCTGCTGTCTTCAGTCTCAGCACTCTGGGCTTCTAAAGTCCAAACAGGTGTACAGTTAAGCTCTGATTACATTACATCATTTTAGACTCTCTCCAGCTTGAAGCTCCACATTCTTCCTCCAAACCATTTTCAAAGGTCTACAAATGAAGCAATTAGTTTTGTCATAACAGTGGCCTGACTTCTTAGTTCAATTCTTTTGTTTTATTTACTTTTCTTACTGATTACAATACAACAAAGCAACTTTGGAAAAGAAAGTCTATTTTGTCTAACAGTTTGAAAATATAGTCCAAAATGGCATGAAAAAGCATAGAAACAGAAGCATTAGATAGCTAGTCACACTGTGTGCACAGTCAGAAATCAAGGAGATGAACGTTGGTGTGAAGGTCACTTTTTCCCTTTTTGTCCCTTGGAGCTGAGGGCGTTGCCATAGCTAGATGAATATTCTACCGGATACATATACCCTTGATCCTCTCCCCAGTTTCTCCTTTTGTTTAGTCTGGAATCCCATTTCATTGGTGCTGCCCACATTCAGGGTGGGTTTTCCTCTTCAGTACATTTTTTTGTTTCTTCTGAAAGTAAGCTCATAGAAACACCCATATGTGTCTCCATGGTGAATCTGTTAAAGTAGTCATCAAAGTCTACCAGGGAGAAACTGTTTTCTTCTGTTCAAGAGAATGAAATCTCTGGCCTAAGTGGAGACCTAATTTTATAGCTGGGCAGGTAGATCAGCTAGTCAAGAGACCACCCCCCAGGAGGGCAGGTCCACCTTAAGCCCTGCTAAAGAGAGAGAAGGAATTATTTTTCCTTTATCAACACAATGAATGACCTTTATCTTCTCAGGATTCTTGCCTCTAGAACAGTTGCTTACAGAGTTGCTATTGTGTAACTTTATAAGTTAACCCCCTCCCAAGCCTAAATTGTTCAAAAAGTGTATCATCTCCTTTTATTCTTCCATCTCTTTTCTGAGCATGGTCTCCTAATACTTCAGACTTCATTCAAAGGACATGGCTTTTCCTCTTTTGTATCTTTCTCTACTAGGAAGCTAATGAGGTTTGGAGCTTGTCACCTGGAGTTTTTATTTTAAAATGTAAAAAAAAAAAAAAAAAAAAAAAATATTCTGGAGCTTCATTTGCGCCAGTTCCCAAATTATTTTATTAATGAGACTAACAACACAAAGAGGAAGCCCAGATTTCCTTGGTAACAATTATAAATCCACTCGAATTAACAATGAAAATTAAACTTCACAGGTGCCTTTACCGATTAGATGTTACTTAGAAACAACGGAAGTTAGAATAGTATTTTATTCCAGACAGGCAGTTCTCTATATTTTTAGTTGATTTATATTTATAAAAATTTTATTGTGAGATGTTTACTAATTTCTGTAACTTTTTATTTTTATTTGATTATATTGGTGTTGCTTTTTTCTCCATGCTCCTCCCACCACTAGAATATAGAGTTTGCTGGTTTCCTGTGTTGGGTATGATTGATTCCTTCCTAGACATCCTTGGCTCATCTGATGAAGTTTATTATTTTCTGTGATCCCGTTACTGAGGATGCTTTTTTCCCTCCTCTGTGTATAGTATTACTTTAAGCATCTTTTGCCATGCTGACTTATAGTCATAAACTGTTTTAGTTTTTGCCTGTTTGAAATGT
This sequence comes from Chionomys nivalis, assembly GCF_950005125.1. Taxonomy (NCBI): domain Eukaryota; kingdom Metazoa; phylum Chordata; class Mammalia; order Rodentia; family Cricetidae; genus Chionomys; species Chionomys nivalis. Next base: position 14,133,800 of record NC_080099.1, read on the forward strand.
CCTCATTTCTCCAACAACTTAAAAAGATAGATTTGCTGAATATTGCAATCTAGATTGTCAGTTATTTACTTCCAGAGCTTGAAATATTTCACTCCATGCTATTCTGATGTGTTTGCCTTTGTAGTGACTTACACATTTCACTTTTGTTTTTTGGTATCTTGACTATGATATGTGATGGAAAGCATTGAACGATTTGTGCTTGTGCTTGCGTGTTCAAATAGTTCTTTGTCTAAAATGTGAGAATTTGGCTGAATTGATTCTTTAAGACTCTTTAGTTTTTATCTCATTCCCGTCTTCTCCCTGTGGATTCTTAGATTTGGTCTCTTGATCATGACTTAGAGTCTTAGGGGTTATGCTTATATTCATGCATCTTTTCTTCTTTGCTGGTAATTTCATAAAATGTTTACCCAACTTTATCCTACGGCCTATATACTATTTCTTCTGCTTAGTTATTGTTATTCATCTTTATTAGTGAATCTTATCATTGTGATCCTGTTTTAAAAATCAAATCGATGAATTGATATTTATTTTCAATCATTTTACATGTTCTTTTTTTCAAAATTTGGATGGAACCCATTGCTTAATTTTTCTTCCACCTTTCATTTTAATGTTGTTGCTGACATTCTCATTGATTTTTCCAACTTTTTCCTTAATGTTGCTGACTTTCCTCTCTAAGACCCTGAGTGATTTCCTTTCTTCAGTTATCTGTTGCTTTTATCCTAGTTGAAGTTACTAATAAAAATTTGCTTTTGAAACATGGTTTCCCTATTATGTAATTCTGGCAGTTCTGGAATGTAATATGTACACCTGGCTGGCTTCAAACTCACAAATGAGTACTGGGATTAAAGCCATATACCACCATTCTTAAATTCTAATAAATCTTGCTAGTGAATATTTGAAATCTTAAACATCATATAGCCTACTTGAGTTCAGTCATTGACAGATTCTTCAGGGTGACCCGGTGCCTTTAGGTTCTTTGAGGATTGTGATCATGAACTTTTTAAATCTGGATTTCTTGTCCATTTGTACATGAGAATCTTCTTACACTACAGCCTGTTCTTGAGGGCTCAATCTCCAGTACCATTGCAATTAGAAAAAACAAACAAACAAACAAACAAAAAACAGACTGATGTAACAGCATCAACATCCAACCAAAAAAAATATAAAATGCCTAAAGTTGATTAAAGCTCACAATCCCTAGCAAATTACTATAAAAAATAAAAACAGCAGAACTATTGTCCAATGTGCTATGAAGTTAAAATGTGTTTACTGAAATTGTACAGGTATGAATTTTATAAATGAGGGAGAGGGAGAAAGAAAAAGGCGGAGTACGGTTAAATTAAACAAAGGCAAATGAAGAGGGAAAGTAGGGGAAATGTTTTGAAAGGGAAGAAAACTCAAGAGAGTAGAAAAATAAAGAACTGGGAAAAAAATAACCCACAACAGCTCTGATGATGATGGAAAACTTCCAAAATAAAGTTTGCTAAATGCTCTCCCATCTCAGGGAGCAACGGGTACAGGACAAAAGTTGCAAAGGTTGATCTACCAGCTGACACTAGACTCTGAGCTACTGAACTGCAGGACTCAGAGCTGGAGAGATGGCTCAACGCTTGAGAGTGTGTAGTGCTTCTTAAGAGGACTTGTGTTCTCTTTCCAGCACCTGTGCTGGGGTCTCACGATCACAGGGAACTCCATATCCATGTCTGGCTTCCATCTTGGCAGGAACCAGCAGTCACATGTATATATTTGCATGTAGGCACCTACATGTAAACATAATTAAAAATCTTTCCACATAATTTTCCCTGCATTATAATCTCAAAACAGAGATATAATAATGACGACTATGATGATGATAAACAACCCAACTTTCTGAAAATCTCAAATTTTCTCTCATCAGATGAGAAGAATTACTGACTTCTGAGTGTGGGCTTTTTTCCCCTAAATACACCTTTATTTCATATACTTCTGCTGCTTCCTGCACCCTCTGCTTGTTACCACCCACTCTTTCTCTTCTCTTCCACCGCTTCCCTGGGCTCTCTCCCACTGGGGTGGTTGCAAATGAAGAAAACCTGGACCTGTTTTTCTTTCTGAGTTTCTTAGTTTCCATCAGTTGGTTCCTTCATTACCCAGCCCCTATTTTCAGGTCAAACAAATGGGATTTCTTTGACTGCTGACTCATTCAACAAAAGAAGTGGTGTCTCAGCAACCAGTTTCAAGGCTCCTGAGAAGTATGAGCTTGCTCTGAGGGTAGAAATGCTTGTCTCTCCACTGGGTTACCTTACAGAAATTGTTTCTGCTGTCCCTGCCCCTGCCTCTGTCAGGGAGCCATGTGGCTGGAGTGGTGCTAGGCTGACATTTTATTGTCGCCTCCCCTATCTTTTTCTCTGCATTTTCTGACATCCTTCCTCTACCTTTCTGTATTTCCAAAGTTCTTCCATTTTCCTCTTGAATAGAGTCTATTTTCACTCTTAAGCCAGCCTTTGCACCAGATCCTACAGAGGAAAAACTTCCAGCCTCTCCTGCCACCTGGAAACCTTCTTGCTGTTTTCAAAGTTGGAGCTACCCTCAGGCAGGTTCCGTCAAAGCTAGAGTATGAGAGAAATCCAGCTTCTTTAACTATGGGTTAGGCCCTCAAGGAGGGGGTCCCACAACAGAATGAGGGCCACTAAAATAATTAATTAACTAATAATGATAATAAAATATTTCTAGTAGACACTGAGATGTTGCTGACATCTCCCTGCCATATAGCATTGTATGACTTCACTGCTGCCTCTGTTATGAACATGGAATCTTTGCCCTTTGTACAATTTGTAGTGTAATGACATGCTATGCCACCCCTGTGCCTAAACCCCAACCACAGTCGCGTGAAACAACTTGGCTTTCAATTGAGACTCCAATACAATGTGGAGAGCAGTGTTTTTATTGTACATATGTTCTCTGTTTATAAACACTTAATGGTTTAATTAAGGACAACATTTATTTTAAGTGGTTTGTATTACTGTCATTGCTCAGCATGCAAGTGTCAAATTATCATATGTTTGGCTTGCATTGTGTTAAAGTCGATTATTTTTTAAATTCTGTTTCAGCTGCTGACTTGCGTTTCATAAAAGAAAAATCATTAAATGAATTATGGTTTAAGATTAGGAGGGATTTCCAAAAACTTTGAAGCTCCATTTTGTTTAACTGCCGCTCTGTACCATGTATTTACTCAAAGCACCATTCTCGGGATAACGATAATAAAGACAAAATATTGATCAACTCTAGAAAACATCGATAATACTCTCTATCCCACAGGATAAAATAGTCAGCTGCGATTTGATTATTTACAAAAAAATATAAAGAAGCACATTATCTCATCAGTAAGCAAATTTTCTTGTTTTTAATACATAATAAAATTACACATATAATAAAGATTATGTCTCTTTATGGTTTCTTATTAGTAAATCTTTGATATTTATTCCTATTTTTATCCTTCATTGCTGGGTTGGCATGAGGCTTTTTAGTAGGCAAGTTTCATGGTGGAAAATGTTTATGATACTCTGATAATAGATACAACTTTGAGAATGTCTGTGAGGATGGTGCCAGTCAGGATTCACTGAGATGAAAATTCTGATCTCAGGGTGAGTGGCAACTTTGACAGAACTGCCCAGATATAATGAGGGATGAAGTCAGACCGTGTACTGAGGGGAAAGCAGTGTGCATGTGCTAGCCTTCCCTACCTGGTCACTCATGACAGCATCTCTCTCTGCTGGCGAGATCTTCCACTGACATCAGAACGTAGGTTTGGCCTTTGAATGTGGACACAACACCAGCAACCCCCAAGTGAACGTTCAAGCATTGGCTATCAGGTTCTTAGGCATTTAGCTCCTTGGACTGAGTACCTTCTGGGCTCTCTGTCTTTCAATTATGCAGTCATTTTTGTTGTGCCCAAATTAAAACCCTCAGAGAGACCACCAGAAACCAGAGAAATTCAGACTGCAACAAACAAGGTTTATTGTTGTTGTAAGCTAGCTTGCATGGAACTCATCACCAGCACTTGTACTAGTTGTAGCAAGGTGGGGAGGAGTTAAGAGTCCCTCTGTGTGGTTAGCGTTTTAAAGGTAAAAACTACAAGCCCTTCAGAGCTGTCGGGGGTGGGGTGGCACAGGTGCAAGGTCTTTACTCTTTCATATCCTGTTTTGTCAGCTTGTTTTTGTCTTCAGAGCAAGGCCACCTTGTCCCTGAGTTAGGACATCTTTATCAGTCTCCACTAGGTGGCCTGGCACCCTGACTCTGTGTTTTGGAATTTCCTGAGTTGCGGGACCACTATCCTTTCTGGAAACATGAAGCTAGTCTGGATTTTTTTTTTTTTTTTTTTTTTTTTTAATTTTAAAACACCCTGCTAGGAAATTCCTTTGAGAGGAAGTGATGAGGGTCTTACGATTTTCAGATCTCCTGTACTACAGTGCCTAAGTTAATCTACTAATTCTCTCTCTCTCTCTGTATCTCACACACACACATTGTTCTGTTCCTCTAAAGACACCTTCTTAAGACACTGTCTCAAGTTTAAAACAAAACAAAACCACAAGTAAATATATAAGTAAAGAGGGCTCCAGTGGCAGAGTGTTTGTCAGATATATATGTGGCCCTGAGTTTAGTCCTCAGCACTAAATCATAAAACAAAAGGGGAGGGAGAAAGGAAAAACCCAAATAGCAATGACGATGAAGATGATAACCATATGTAACAGCAATAAGAATAGTCAATTGATGTTAGTAAACACTTCATATCTACTAACATATCCCACATACATTACTGATACATTAACTCAATAAATCCTCAGGCATAGTAAGAGGCTCATTTGTAGAACTGCAGTTACCCCACCCATCTTTTCCCAATGCCAGTGCCAGTCCACTACCAGTTCCATGACTTTATATACAATAATGAAAGGTAGTTGTTAGGTTTGTGAACTTCAGAGGTAAAGCAAATTCTACTAGTATATTAAGAGATGTTCAAACACATGCCACAGTTACATTCCTATGACTGCAGTAGCAAAGCACAAAACATTACGTAGCTAAAAACTAAAGAATGTTATTTTCTCATAGTCTAGAGCCTAAAGTTCTGAAACGAAGACATCAGCAGGGTCATCCTCTCTATAAAAGTGCTAATGTGCCTTCTTTTTGAGAACGTCCCATTGAACAAACACCTTCTAAGACTCACCAGGATCTCCGGCATTCCTTTCTTGAAGACATGCCACTGCAGTCCCTGATTCTTTTCTAAATGTTTCTGCTTGCACATCTTTCTTTTCTGCCAAAGACATCTGTGACTGAACTTAATGTCTACGCCAATCACCTGTGATGGGCCTTAACTCCATTACACTTGTAGCTAAACTGTTTCCTCATAGGCGATTTTCACATTCTGAATGGGTATGACTTTTGACGGGGCATTACTCAACCAAGTACAGACCTCAAAATGCTATTTCTTTATTTTCCACAAGTAGACTACTATAAATGTGATTTTGATACCATAAGTTTTTAAAAGAGGGCTCAACCCCTGCAAACGCATCTCAAGTGTTAGTTGTTTTAATTTCAGGGCCAACCTGAACTTACTATTCACTGGAACGACCAAGAGTAATGTAGACCTGCCCTGTTAAGAATATCATGTGGCTTTCCCCTAGCCTTTGTGTTTTTCTGCAAACTAATACAGCCGATGGCCTCAAACCAGTCCATACAACACTTAGTTTCAGTGCAGCAAGCCAAGCTTTTATCCTAATCAATCAATGGGTTCATAAGATCAATACACAAGTCGTTATTCATGTAGTGACATAAAGGTACTGGGTTGCATTCTTGTCTTCTTTGGAAAGTGAGTGCTCTTCACTTCCTTCCCTTCAGTTTGTAACCTTTTCTCTATCGAGATCATGCATGTAAGGTGTTTGCAAGTTACCAAAGGGGATTTTCACAGCAGCTCAAGCATAAGAAATTTTCAGCTGACAGCAAAGAAGTGACTCCAGACAACTGTATTTTCTGTTGTGGATGAGATAAGCTTCCATTTGGGGAGTCAGTAGCAACTATGCAGCCAATGACAGTCATCCCACTCTGAAGAGGTTCTGAGGCTCCTGTGTTTTAAGGGTAAATCATGTGCCCAGAGCTTAGTTCCGGCTAGTGTTTCTTACAAAACTTAAATAGCACAGTCATTTGACTGGGCAAACATTTATTTTAAGTCATAGCCTTTTGAAGTTGAGATCTATAAAATGAAGGAGTTATTTAACCATTTTTGCCTATGACATATGAAATTGCGTATTTTCTACCCTTCTCATCTCTCTACGAACAGATTTTCTATCTTAAGGGCAAGAGAGGCTCTGAGTGTTTAGAGCAAAACCTTGATGAACTGTAGTTCTCTCAGGTTGACTTCAATTAAAAATGTGAATTTCATAAAAAGTGTTGCAAGCTCTCATTTTGTTCCAAGACGACTATATTTCCAATGTTATTTATGAGAGCACTTCTGTAAATATTGTTCAGGATTAATTTTGGTCCACAGAATATTTAATGAATGCAAATGAGATTAGCGATTGGCATACTTTATGAAGTTTGCTTTGCTCAGACACTCTACTTACGCTCTTTCTTAAAAGACATTATGATGCACTTAGGTCAATCAGGTTGGCAATCATAAAGGTGAAGCAGGATAATAATACAGCGACAACATGAAATCCCATCTTGCTTTTTCTTTTGAAAGCACGCCCTTTAGATTAGCACAGTACATTAGGCTGAAGTTACCATTTGGCATAACCTCTAATGTTAACACTAGTTTTTGCTTTGTCTGCCATAGGTTGCTTGCATGGCCGTTTCCTGTTCTGTAACAAGTCTCTGAGTTTACATCTTTCTCTTACTCTGATGCTCAGAGTGGTTTTTTTTTTTTTTATCATTTTGTAATAAACAAGGACAGAGTACAACAATTTATGGCACTTTGTGAGTTTGCCTTTTTTCACTGATCCCAGGTACATCAAGGAAAACAAAATAAAAAGCAAACAAGTACATCCAAGTTGATTAAAGTTGTACAGACTTGTCCCCAGATGTCTCCCACTCAAGCACAACTTAAGAAAGAGCTTCACTGTCCCCAGAATCAGATTTGAAACCACCTTCTGGCTTTGGAGATAAATATGCCTTCCCTTAAGACCATTTAGAGTGCTTTTGAAGTACTATTGAGACTGGTTCTTGAGAATCATTTGCAACCCTGACAATGTTGTAAGCTGGACCTTTGTTCTAGAAATAACTGGATTAGGAAAAACCCAAGTACACCTTCAGGCAAGAACATCAATTTTCACTTTGCTCTGAGCTCTTCCTTACTTAAAGTCTTTCCATCATTCTACTCCTTGCAGCATTTTCACATAATAAGATACCCCGTGAAACCCTTAGAAGAGAGCCTTCATGTACCTGCAATTCTGCAGTTTTCATGTGGTTACTGATCATTCTCTTCTTAACCATTCACAGCAACAGAAAGAAGCAATGAGTCTTTCTCCTGTTCTTGGCCATAAGTATCTCACTCTTGCCTTTGCTGACGTATTTCACTGGAAGGGCTCATGCGGCTAACACACTTTCTTTCAGTGATGCATATGTGCCTAAAAGCACCTTTATATTGTTCAATATTGTGCTTAATTATCCAATAAAAATAGTATTGACTATCACCATGTGCTCAGTCTGTGGGAACCTGGAAATGCCATAGAATAAGATGCATTCATGATTCCCATGGATATCATGGATGACAGCAAGCATCACAGATATGTCTAAAGTCCTCAGTGTCTCTTAAGACTATTTTTCTTATAGAGGAAAAGGCCCATTCTTTATCATTTTTTAACTGTGTGACTTAAATCACCCTTTATTCTGAATAAATAAAATGGTGGCTATTCCTTCATGCTTCTTTTTTCTTCCTAGTAAGTACTTTTAAGTATAGAGATTACTTACCAAATAGCTGTTTTCAATCTATGTAGTAGGCATAAAGCATAGTTCTAGTTTACAAATATTATCTTTTACTACTATAAGCTAAGAAGGCAGAAGGCCTTGGGCAGTCTCATTATCAAAATGAGGAGGGATAATGAATTATTAGATATATGTGTTTAAACTCAAGAGCATAGCTTCTGTTTCTGTAGCCTGGCTCTGTCTAAGAATCCTTGCTGGTGGCTTTGTCCTCTCCTTGATGTCCAGGTGACATTGACAACTCTATGATTATCAGAACTGATGACTGTATTAATACCAGCCTCTTGCTACAAATGACATTAAAGCTATCACGGCTTTGAAGAACCAAGTTGAGAGCCGGATGCAGCATAATTGCTAATCATCAATGCTGATTAGTCTATTGGAGCACAGAGGATGAGTCAGCACCTGCCAGCCGTGGCTGTCCAACAGGTAAGAACATGCTGTGCGCTGGCAGGAAGGCTATGAATCTCCTGTGTGTGGAGAGAGGGGAAGTGACTCAGAGACCAAATTAGGAACCTCTACAGCCCGACACAGCTGCATTACCTCACTCAGCTGGATCCAATATCAGAATTCTGCATCAACTGGCATAGAGATGAACTAACTCTCTCTCTCTCTCTCTCTCTCTCTCTCTCTCTCTCTCTCTCTCTCTCTCTGTGTGTGTGTGTGTGTGTGTGTGTGTGTGTGGTGTATCTTTCTTTCTTTTCACTCTACCCTAAATTACCTCTGCTTTTTTTTTTACATTCATGCCATAAAACTTCCCCATTTTCAGTGTATAATTCCTTAGAAAATTTATAGAATTCTATGATCCCCAATTAAAAATAGGTTGAGAGTTTAGAGCATTTTCATTGTCTTCTAAAGATCGCTCATTTGTATGAAGTATCTTTTCATTCCTAATCGTAGGCATAAACAACTAGACACCAATCTTGTCCTTAGTATGTTAACATTGGCTCAGTAATTCATCTAGATGGGGGCGTAGATTATACAGACCTCTGTGTATATGTGTTTGGCTTTTGCACTTATCATGTGTCTCAGACTCACCCATATCATATGAGTACTTTGTCCCTTTTATAAGTGAACAAATTTAATTATAGACATTTCAGGTAACCTACTGATAGCTTGCTTACATTTTTGAAAATTAAAGATAGAATTACTATGATTATTTGCATACATATTTCTTCTTTTCAGCCTTCAAATTTGAGTTTTTCACAGTTGTGACTGTATTTCTTAGAAAAGTATTCTTAGATTTTTTAATATTTAGAATTTTTCCAAATATTGTGTCTATGTCATAAAACATATATGAAGATATACAGATGTATGAATACCACCCAGTTGCCCTTCAGGATCAAATATAGAAAACTTCTCACAAAATAACCAAGTATGCAAATGCTGCAGAATAATGTTAAATGCTCAAATTTATGTGCAATCAGAATCTCAGACAGAAAAGTCAGAGACAGCACAACAAAAGAACTTTTGAGCAATTAACATAAAGATGCTTTAGATAAATAAAAAGTTTATTACTGTGAAGACTCCTGGATTTTAAGCAGCATGTCCATGAAGAAGAAAAATGGTAATAGAAAATTCTCATGTGTCAGAAATACTGATAGGAAAGGAAATTTTTAAAAAAATGTATGGTGGCCCAAACAAGTAAAACCCACAAAATTATCACACACTTGACCTTCCCATGCATGAGATGTCTGCACCTCTATACCCAAGAGATGCCCTATCATACAACAAAAGCATATGCTCAACTATGTTCATAGCAGCATTGTTTGTAATAACCAGAACCTGGAAACAACCTAGATGCCCTTCAATGGAAGAATGGATGAAGAAAGTAGGGAATATATACATATTAGAGTACTACTCAGCAGTAAAAAACAATGACTTCTTGAATTTTGCATGCAAATAGACAGAAATAGAAAACACTATCCTGAGTGAGGTAAGCCAGACCCCAAAAGAGAAACATGGGATGTACTTACTCATATTTGGTTTCTAGCCAAAAATAAAGGACATTGAGCCTATCCAAACTATTTAAAAGAGCTATTAATGCCACATTGTTCTTACATGGTGTCTTTTACATTATAAAGATAGAATTTGAACTATTGTGGAGGGCTTGGCAAGGTGGATCATGCCAGTTCTGCACCCAGAGGAGGAGACAGGAGATTGATGCAAATTCAAGACCAGTCTGATCTACACAGAAATCTCGGCCCAGTCTGAGTTGTGCTGAGGCCTTATATTATAAGTTGTTAAGGTTGATGGAGGGGTATTTTGGGTTAGGGAGAAACCTGGTACCAGGGAAACCCCCAGAAACCCACAAGGATGACCACAATTAAGACTCCTAGCAAAGGTGGAGATGGAGAGGGTGCCTGATCTGGTCATCTTTTGTAGGCAGATTGGTGACTTCCTTAGTTGCCATTAGAGATGCTCTATCCAGTAACTGATGGAAACAGGGGCAGAGATCCAAAGACAAGCACTGTGCGAAGCTTTTCTTGCAGAAGAAAGGAAAGACAGATTGTAAGAGACAAGAGGCAGGCTGAAGGAACCCACAGAGACAGCTGACCTGAGCTCCTGGAGCTTATGCACTCTGGACCAACAGTTAGGAAGTCTGAATGGGACTAACCTAGGCCCTATGCATGTGTGTGACAATCTTTTTAAGGCTTCTAACAGCAAGAGCAGGACTTCTCCCTGATGCTTAGCTGACTTTTGGTAACTTGTTCACCATGCTGGATTATCTGGCCCTGCCTTGATGTAAGGGGTGGAGCTCCATGCTGCCTCAACTTGATATGCCAGTTTTATGCAAACCCATGGGAAGCTTGTCCCTTTCTGAATGTACATGGAAGAGTGAATGGGGGGATGGGGAGACGGGTTAGATAAGAAAGAGGATGGGACAGGAGTAGAGAACTGAGGAAAAAGTAGAGAACTGGTTGGTTTGTAAAATAAATAAGAAAATTATTAAGTAAGAAAAAATTGTTAAGTAGAAGTATGGAAGGAACTCTGTCTACATGTTATGTAAAAGAACACGATTGCTTTCTGAGTGTCTGGACTTCTATCAGAAGCCCAGCTGTTTTGCCATGCAACAGAGCATTCTCTTTTTGAATTTTCCCTCTGCCACGAAGAAAATCACAATTTTAGCCAAGCAAAATTACAAGGATCTTTTATTGAACTAAAAATATAAACAGGAATATTTAACTTCAGTCTCTGAATCATTCTTATAGGCATTGCAGACCAGAAAGAAACAGTGGTGATGTTAGCCAGAAATTAGTTTGATGAACATGTCAGGAATTCTTCTTTAGGTAGATACAATAGTTGCATCAAAAACTGCAGTGAATGAAAAACAATACCAATTATTATGTGCTAAATAGCAGTACATTCACACCTGTTACAAATTTTGCTCTCTTGAAAATATTTGAGGTACGAATTTTCAGGAGACAGTAGCGGTTACTTTATACTCCATAACTGAAGGCAATCAAGGAGTTTATTAATATTAATAGTCTAAAAGAATTAGTAGGTAGCCTAAAAAGTCTATATTTGTGTTGTATGCAGGGGCTGTGAATGTTTTTATCAGAGTATCTGAGGAGCAAAGATTGATAGAATCTGCTGACTCTTACTTCTATGATTGCAACAAAAAAAATGTAGATACAGAGAACTCAACACTGGCTGTACCATCCGCTACCTAAATAAGTGTGCTATCTCTCACCTTCCTCTATCTTCCCCCCCCCCAAATACATAAGTTGTTCCTAAGTTTTATGGAGTGGAAGAAATGCAATCTTAATACATGGAAATGATAGAGCAACTATGTGTCAGATTTAAAGATTTGTCTTCTTAAAATACATGTAGGGTTTATTGCAGATTCCTTTATATCTAACTACCTAGTTTTCTTCTAAGTTAATATCTTTAAAACTATGATAGTGGATAACTTTAATGACTATCACAATCTTTATTGCTATCAAATATCCACTCTTTTTCTCTATGGAAAATATACTACTGTTATGACAAAAACAAACAACAAAAAGAAAAAAAAACTGAACAAAAATCTTACCTTTATGGCAAATTTGGAGTACAAAATTTCAGAGTCTCGTCTTTGTTACTCTGTGCCTTGTACAGCTATGACTATCTTTGGTTCATACAAATGATGGCAGTTATCTTCCATATGTGACAGAGAGACAGAGAAGACCCAAGACTCATACACTTAATGTCTGGGAGAGTAGGGGAAAAGAATGACACACAGCATCTCTTTTCCAGAGGTTCCTTCTGTCCTTGAATGAAATACTTCTTATTGCATACTTATCATGAACTCCAAAATCTCCCTCTCCATATCTCTATCTAGCCTTTTTGAGTCCTTTTCCGCTTCTTAGCTCTATAATAACCCACAATTGGGCTTTTGAGAATGAGTTTTTAGTTAAGCCAACTTACTTTTATCTGCCTTTGAAAGCCTTCATCAACAAGAGATACTTCCTCCCATGACCCATTCCAGTAGAAATACAGAACAAAACCAGGAAGTTTTAAAAGTTCATGAATACAGGCACAGAAATCTGAAAGCCAATTTAAAAACAAACCCAAGGAAACTATGAAAATCTTGGGTGATGAGATAGTAACAAGATCTATATAGATGAATAACAGGGAAGAATTATCAATGAACTGGTGCCAGTGAAATAGATGTAAGAGTGTGGAGACAGTTGAAAAACGCTGAGCAATTACATGGCCCCCAAACCTCTTATATCCTCAATAATGTCTCCAGACATTTTTGGTTAAAAGTTTTATAGAACAAAGAAGCAGGGCAAAAAACCAATGGAAAAGAGTAATTGGTTTGCAAATATGTGTGTCAGCACAAGTGTTGCAAGGAGTTCAGAGAGAGGCAGAGTATGCCACTAGGTGAGCAACTTTGCTATATCATATGTAACCCAAAGCAATGGAGCAAGCTGACCACAAACTGAAATCTGTGAGCCAAAACAAGCCTTCTTTCCTACATGTGCCCTCAAGTATTTACCACAGTAACAAAGTACCTGAATAAAATACATTATAATATAGTTTTAATTGTTATATTTATTTGTATAATACAGTTATAATATATGTTATATTTAATTGTATAATATAGTTTTAATTGGTTAAATAAGTATTTAATCATCATTAAATATTTGGGAAATATTTAATTCCTGCATATTTATGAATTACTCAAACATCTTAATTATTTTGATATCTAGACTCATTACTTTGCATCTAGAGAACACATTTGGCAAAATTTTGCTTCTTTTACCTTTTAAATCTCACAGGACTTGTTCAGTAACCTAGGACGTGTTTTACCCAGCTAGTCTATACACATGTGAGAGGAATGTCTGATTTGCTGTTGAGGAGAATATTTTATAGAAGCCAGTTAACACACTTAGCTTGTAGTATTGTTCAAGTCTTCTATTTCATTTATTGTTCTGAGTCTAGTGTTTTTAGGTACTACTGACATGGAGACAGTCAAGTCTCTAACTACTAATGAGGATCTCTCTAATCGTCACTATAGTTTATCAGGGTTTTGTCCCATGTCTTCCAAGCAGCAGCATGTATTTATTATTTATATATACTTATAAACAACTGAATGTCTTGTTAATATGAGATATTTCTTTATATATTTAAGACTATTTTTATTAAGATTCTATTTAATTTATCAGTTCATACACACTAGGTTTCTTTTGGTCATTGTTTCTTGATGATTTTTATTTATTTTTCTTTTTACTTTCTACAAGTTTATACTTTTAAATTAAACAGTGTCTTCTGGAAGCTTCCTATATTTAGATGGTGTTTTTTACTCTGCTCTGATAATCCTTGCCATTATATCAAATTTGTCAACACATTAAAATTTGTTGCTATTATTGACATAATTTTTTTCATTTTTTTATTTTATTTTTCCTTCCTGTATGCAACACATTTTGTTGTTGCTGTTGCTGTTATTCAATGGTTCTTTACTGTTCTTACTTACATCAAGTATATTTTGTTGTGGTACTTAATTGATTTGATACCTTTTACTATATTTTAAAAACTTTCTTTAATTATTGGAAGTTAATATACATTAACGTCTATCAGAATCTAGTCTGATTTAAAATAAGTTAATTCTTAGGAGATAGAAAAACAATATTATTATTTCTAAATTACATTATTTCCTTTGGTATAATGTATGTGCACATACATATGTATTATACGTGGTAGAAGAAAAGCACACTTTACAGTTTTAATCATAATTATAAAGATATATTTTTAAAGAAATGAATAAAACTGTACATGAATATTTGGAATTTGTGTTAGTGTAAACTTATTCTGATTTTTTTTTGTCTCCTCTGTAGATTCCAATTATGGTATGGTATCAATTCCTTATGTGATTTTTAAAATTCATTTTGTAAATGTATGTGATTGTGAGTCGAAATGCATACATACATACAAGTGCAGGTACATCCACACATACAGTCACACATATATGTGCAGCCACCAATTTGTAGATTTTGGACAATAACTGACAGGAGTCAATTCTCTCCTTCTGTGTGGGATCTGAGAGTTGCGCTCACACAGTGGTAAATGGCCATCCCAGGAATTCTGGTGTCATTTTCTCATTCCAACATTTTCTTGCTCCCATTCAATTTATTCAAGTCAAAATGGTTTAAAATAATTTCAGGTTACTTAATAGAAAGATGTAACTTACAAATCTTATGGCATGCAACTAAAGTCATGGTTAAGGAGAATTTGTATATCATTTACCTAACAACACGATTGTCTATGTATTATTTTAATAAGTTCTTTTTGAATAATGTAAAGTAAGAAAGTAAAAGTGATGTTTACTATGATGTCTTTCGTAATTGTATAATTTATATTAATTTATGTTCTTTCATTTTTCAGTTGAGCTTGAATCATTGTCTGACATAATTTATTTTCTAGATAAAATATTATACAATATTTTCATTAATGCAAAATAACTACATGGTATTTTTTGTTTCCCTTAGCTTGAATATTTCCTTCTACTTTCATTTGGTCTCCATTGCTTCTGATAAGACAACATCAGAATTATTATCATTTTAATAACTCATTTTCTCCTTGTTTCTTATATTTAAAAATGCTTTTTTCATATATCAGCATTGCCAAGAGATACACCTGTTCTGGACCTCTTTTAGTTTTCCTTCCTTCAAGCTCACTAAACATTATCAACTTAGGAAAATTACTTTTCTGTAATTTAATTTCACTTCTATCCAATGAAAATACTTCATGTGTGTCAACATGTTAACACAGATTTTTATCCCAGGCTATCTGTACTTTTCTGCATTTATTCTGTGCTCTGTGTTTCAGACTACATACTATCAATCCACCTCAAAACTTGATAATATTTTTATACCAAATCAAATCTATTGTTGAGTCCATGCAGTGCTTATTTTCTAATCCGATCATTATAGTTTTCTCCTTCAGAATTTCCTTTGAACTTATTTTATTATTTCTGTATTTTATTGCTGATGAGGCATTATCAATGTATATTCTTTTGCTTTTTGGAGTCTGTCATTCTCTAGTTCCTTGAAAATAATTGTTGTAGTTTCTGTTAAAGACTTTCTGTGATAAATCTGGACCCTGTGAAGACAAATTCTGTTGCTTTTTTTTTTTTAAAGGCGATTGTACTTTACTTCTTCTACTTCAAATGACCTAACTCCATGGAATCTCCCCTATCCTTCATGATAGGGCACAAGGCTGAAGTGCCTTGAAGTATTTAAAATTGATGTTTAAATTAATTTTATTAATTTATAAGATTTAAATACGTGTTTGAAGAAGCAGAAAGTGGTATTCCATGACATTGACATTGGTAGAAAAAAATGCCATATGGATAAAGAATAAAATAAAAGTGATTCAATGTGTGATGAAAGAGGGAGCTTTTATAATATTGCAGTAAACAAGGTTAGAACTTGACTCTGCTAGAGAATCTTAGCAGGGTAAAGCAGGAGGCAGATGGCTTATCAGAGAGTGAAAAGTGTCTAAGTAGAAAAGGCCCACTAAGCTGTGAAGGGTTTTCTTCATTCTAACTTGGATAGAAACCATACACAGATGCCATGCTTCATTCTGTGCTTGTAACCGTAGAGATTTGACAGTAGGCTTGAAAAACAAGATCTATGTGCATCTTGTTCTCCATATAGAGAAATGTAGGTTTCTTATTAGTACAGATGATTTAAATGTAGATACATCTTACTACCTTAAAATGAAAAAGATCCCTAAAATTTAGAAACAATCACAATGTTTTTTAAATAGATCTTTGAATAAAAGTTTTATTGCAGTACAGAAAGAAAAAGAAAGAAAAATTGCAAGGCAATAATATCAAGAACATAACAATTAGGGTATTGAGAGTGGGTAATTGGACCAAAATATTAAAATATAGAGATTCTCTATATTAAAATAATATAGCATTGGCACAGGTTTAGACAGATACATCAACAAAATTAAAAAATAAAAAGATGATGTTTTAGAGAAATCTATTAAGAAAGTTCTCAATTGTTGGATGAAATGGTTATATCATGAGTAAATATTGATAATTAATATGTTAAGTAGATAAATTCTACATACTTAGTGAATTCAAATTAATTGTGTCATTGAACATAGAAAATACAAGTAAAAATATGCTGTAATATAAAAAAAAACTTTTCAAAACAAGGATGACACAAACAATTCAATTATTTGGTAAGAGATAAGATTGAGCCACTGGCAGACTGAGAAATAAACTGTAAACTTCTTCCATATATAAAAATGTAATTGATCTCTAATTCTTTAAATTGCTTCTATAGGTGAGTATGAGTGTATATGTGTCTATGTATGTGTGTTGTAGGCATGCATATCTTTGTACACATTTTCATTTTATTTCTCTTATAACAGCCCAGCATGATTGATGCTGTAGTTTACTTGCTGACATGAAAATTAGAGAAATTGTTCCCTCCCCAAATATTACACCTACCAAAAAGTACATACTACTGGATTATTTTTTCTTGTACATTGTATTTACCTAAGTTCTTCCTTTGATTCATTGACAAATCTTTCCATAGGTTTAGCATGATTGTTAATGTCCAACCAAATTACACCAGCCTCTGTTCTAGCCTGAGATTGTCCTGAGACAAAGCTGTATGCCCCAGGAAAACGTATAGGTTTAAAGTGAAATTACTCAGAGTTGATTTTTGAGTGGTAGGACTTTGAGCAAGATAGCTATTCTCCCTTTGTATATAATAATATAAAATAATTTTAGCAATATATTATATATGGTGACATTTTGTTTGTGCTTAAATAAAAAAAGCTTGTTTGAAGATCAGAGTGCAGAGCTAGCCACACTACTTAGCTATAGAGGCCACTATAACTCTCAAGAGACAGGTGTAGTCTCTTTGAGTTCATCCCTTTAATCTTAGCACTAGGGAGATGGAGACAGGAAGGGATATGACTGTGTAGTAGGGGAATACGAGGCAGGAGGAGACAGGAGCTCATTAAATTCAACCTGAGCTTTTGTGTTCACATTCATTCTGAGGATTCCTAAAGACAGAATCGCCCATTCGGTCTGAGGATATGATAGAGGTAAGAACTAGTGGCTGACTGCTCTGCTTCTCCCACCTTAGCTTTCAGCCCATAATATCTGACTCTGGGCTTTTATTATTATCACCAAGTAGAATTCACACTTCAATTATGTATCATATATTCTATATAATTGTATTCTATTTATATACCTATATTATATAAAATGTATTAATTATTATTAACATAATATAATGGAAAACAAAGACTTACCAGTTGGTTTTGTGAAGAGTAAATGATTTATTATATGTGAAACTATCAATGCAAGTTTGTAGGTTTAATTTCTGTATAAAATGTTTGTATCAGTAAGTAGCATGTACTTTCAACCCAAAGAAATTGGAACATTATCAAGGGAACATGATAACAGGGAACATGTTCCTTCTATTTTTACTGGGTTGTTTCTCATGATACATGGCAATGGTGATTATTGTTGAATATCAGGGCAATTAATTTTATACTTCCATACCTATATGGAGTTTAGACAATACTGGTTTTCCCAATTTCTTATTAACATTTTTAATAGGGACTATGTCTTAATTACTGTTTTATTGCTGTGAAGAGATGCCATTACTAAGGCAGCTTATGAAAGAAAACATTTGATTGGAGGTTTGACTACAATTTCAGATGGTTATTTATCCCATTGTCCTCATGACAGGGAGTATGGTAGAAGGTAGATAGGCAAGGTGCTAGAGCAGCAGCTGCAAACTTGCATCCTTTTCTGCCTGCAAGGATAAAGCAGAACAGGACCATCATGAACATTTGAAACTTTAAAACCCACCCACAGTAACACATCTCCTCCAACAAGGCCACATCTCCTAATTCTTCCTAAAGAGTTCATGAACTGGAAACCAAACATCAAATACATAAACCTATGGTGATCACTCATTCAAATTACCATTACTGTTACTAAAAACATTATTTTTAAAACAGAGGGGGTGGAGAGATAGCTCACTAGATAAAATTGTTTGGTAAGGTCTTTAATATATAAGCATGAGGAGAACCTGTGGTCACTATAACCTATGTGAACAGCCAGTGTGTTTGTAATCCCAGTGCTGGGGATGTGGACACAGGAAGATCTCTGTAGTTTGTTGGTCATATAGCTTTTTGATTTTTGAGTCTGAGTCTAATGGACCTGAGACTCACCAGTTAAGAAAGCTTATTTGAGTCTCAGAGTCTGGTGAGCATGCAGCACATAAACCCTTTTAATCTGAGTAATAGCTAAATATGCCATGCAAAGCATTGCACGGCCTGGGAATATCTCTGTGTATAGCGACAGGAATCTGCCACACTCTCCTGTGTAAGCGCTCTTAGCAGTACTGATCCTGCTACCAGCTAAACTTTGTTTTTGAGTGTCTAGAATTTCTTTCCAAGC
Source organism: Chionomys nivalis (assembly GCF_950005125.1). NCBI lineage: Eukaryota > Metazoa > Chordata > Mammalia > Rodentia > Cricetidae > Chionomys > Chionomys nivalis. The sequence goes on from NC_080099.1 coordinate 14,152,674, forward strand.
CCTCTCAGGTTTTATGTGGACTTAGTCCACAGCGTTGGTGCACCAATTTGTAGAGGGAGGCTGTTTGTTGGTTTCCACCCACTCAGCCCTGAAATAATCATACAGAAACTATATTATTTAAAACACTGCTTGGCCAATTACTTAAGTGTATTGCTAGCTAACTCTTACATATTAGTTTAGCCCATTTCCATTAATCCGTGTGTTGCCACATAGCAGTGGCTTACCAGGTAAAGTTCCCAGCATTTGTCTCTAGTGGTGGCTCCATGACTTCTCTTTGACCCCACCTCCTTTCTCCCAGCATTCCATTTAGTTTTCCCCATATAGCTCTGCTATAGACCCAAAACATTTCCTTTATTAAGCAATGATATTCACATCATACAGAGTGGAATTTCACATCATAGTGTGATGTGTTCCTTAAATGTATGACCCAGAGTGATAGGATCATGTGACATATATAGCATTTTGAGGAACTTTCACAGTGATTCCCAAAGTGCATGCTCCAGTTTGGACTGACATTAGCAGTGAAAACGTAGTCTCCTTTTCTTGAATCATCACCTGTATTTGTCCTCATTTAGTATTTTATCATAGCTATTCTGTTTGGGGTATTATAGCCATTTCTGTTTGAAATCTTAGAGTAATTTTAATTTGCAGTTCCATAAGGTTAAAGATGTTGAACTTGAACCTTTTAAAAATGTTTCTCAAGCATTTGGATTTCATCTTTCTGAGAGTTCTTTGCTCCCCATCAGGTCTACCCTAGAAACATTCTTGAGTAAGGAACACCACATGGGCTCTAAAATGAAACACACATAACCAGAACTCCCATTACAGGACCACGGTATGTCCATCATGGTCCACTTTCTCCCGCACATTCTCACATGTGATTGTCATCCAGGCAGCACTGAAACACAGCTACTGCTAAGGATAGTAATTAAAACCTCCGATATAGGCTTAGCATTCCTATATCAAATATCAAAAACTAAAAGTGAATCAAACTCTGAAATCTTTTGAGTTTTTGTTTTCAACCTATAAGAGCCTATTCAAATATTCAGGTAGACAAAGCACTTGCAAAATCTGAAGGGCTTCTAATCCCAAGAATTTCAAGTATTCAACTAAGCTGTAAATACAGATATTCAATATATTATATGCATATTGGAAAGAAAGATTTGCTGAGCAGCCAAGTTCCAAGCTGGCTTAGAATTTGCTTTGTAGCTGATGACACTGACCTTGAACCTGGATATAAGCCTCTACCTCTGGTTCTCATGTGCTGGGACTACAGACAGATACCACTATGCACTGTTTAATTTTTAATAAATTAAAATTATATTTACAGCTTTTCTTCATTCCCTTTCAATCCTCCAAACCCTCCCTTATTCCCCACCTTGTTATCTGTCAAATGCAAGACCTTTATTTGCAATAATTGTTATTGCATGCATGAATGTATATTTATAATTTAAACATTTAGTCTGAGGTCTCTGGGAGGGAACATAAAAATCTTGCAACATTTTTCTCCTCTTTACATTCAAGCAACTGAACGAGATACAATATACCTTCAAAATCTGATGAATGATATATTATTACTAGAATTAAAAAAGAAATATGTAGATAATACAATAATTAAATATTTAAGGTATTTTCCCCAATGATATGAAGAAATATAGAGATATTCACTTATCACTGTTTCTAACTAGGAAAAAATAGAAATAATTTAAACAGCCATTTATAAGGAAGGGTTAATGAATTATGATATACTCATAAAATGAAATGCCACATAATCCCTCTTATAAACAAAAGAGATTTTTTTATGAGCTGGTTTAAAAGTACTGTATATGTATGCAAAGTTCAATTTGTGTTGACCATATACTCACTGGAGTACATTTAAACTCTCAGGGGTTAGCCCCATAAAGAAAACTGACTTCTTCCCTATCACCCTGCCAAAAGCTGTCAATGTGAAAAGCTATACTACATCTTCAGAGCAATTTTCAAGGACTCTCTTCAGTAGTTTCCTGTCTGAATTGTTTCTTTATTTGTTTTTTATTTTTCTTCTGAAATCACTACTCTGAGGTAATATATTTCTTCCTCAACTATTTATTGCCAAATAATTCTCATAGTAATCTACCAGGGTAGATATTATTATCATTGTGATTTCACAGATAGGAAACTGGGGGTCAGAAAAACATAGGCGATGATATCACCTGGAAATGATAATGTCTGAATGGATGTGTGTGTGTGCGTGTATGTGTGTGTGTATGTGTGTGTGTGTGTGTGTATGTGAGAGAGAGAGAGAGAGTTGCAGTGTACGTGTCCTAACCTAACCTAATACCTTTTAAATTATATGCCTCAAAAGTTACATGTTTAAACCTCAACCCTTAGTATCTTAGTATCACCACAAAGGTGACTTCACTTAAACACAGGCACTTCACAGATATAACCAACTTATGATGCAATAGTACTCTATTTGAATAAACTCTAATTAGGAGCAAAGAGGAAGAGGCACAAATGGAAGGAAGCCATAAGAAGAGGAAACCAGGGATGGGAGTGAGACAGATGCGAGACAAGGATGCCAAGGCTGGGCAGCAAATGCCTTTTCCACTGTGTCATTTTGCCAGCTGATTCATTTGTAAGTAACTAATATAGAAAGCTATTGTACACTGAATAGATTAATATATGTAAAACATTTAGAAGATGTACAACAATATTTAAAATACTCATTTTCATATTGATTACATAAAAATTTACACTCAGTGCTATGTGTACACTTGTTAATATTATCTACTATTTTGTAATACAGAATCCATATTGCCATATTGCTCAACAATTTTATATGGCATTTATCTGAAGTAACTTGATGAAGTTAACCTGATGCAATTGGGTTGATTGAGTCAGGAGGTCTCAGTCTGGACAATAATAATTAGGCAACACACAGAAAATAGAGAAACAGCTGTACTGAATATCAATGTCTCTGGTGAAGCAGAAGAAAAACTTAGAAGTAAGTTTATAGACTTGAATTTTCTGTCACTGTTTAAATCAGTAGGGCATTGTGCTAAGTGGAAAAGTTAGTCATTGAAACACAAATACCACATAATCTAAACTTACTGAAATGGAGAATTAAGTGATGATTCTCATAAACTTGAAGATGCCAAGGGAGAGGAGGTAGGGAGATATTAGTCAAAGGATACAGTTTTGATTAAATGGCATCTATTCTACTGATCCATTGAATAGCAGGGAGGGTGACTATGATTGATAATACTGAACATTTACATATTTTAAAGTTGTCAAATCAGTAGATATTAAATGTTCTTAACTCAAGAAAAGAAGTGTGTGAGGTGATGGATATATGTGAATTACTTAGACTTAATAAGTTCATGGTGTGTATATGTATTATGTGTCATAAGTACAGATAATCTATTCTCAACTAAAACAAAATTGATTAGAATTGTGCATTCTATGTTCAAATTTTCTGTCAGTTTAGAATGTTAGAAGTACTTAATATAGCTAATAGATAAGTTCCTCATCCTTCATTACCATGGTTTTCCTTATTTACTGTTTCAAATCTGAATTTTTGAAACAAAGCTATGAGGTTGGGGAGATGGCTTGGTAGTTGACCGCACTTGCTGCTCTTGTAGAAGACCAGGGGTCCAATTCCCAGCACAGCATGGTGGCTCAAAATCGTATGTAACTCCAGCTCCATGGGTTCCAAAATCCTCTTCTGATCTACATGGCCACCAATAATTCTCCTGGTGCACAGAAATACATACATATATACAAGCATGCTCATAAAAATAAGATAAAAATAAATATATCTTTAACAAAAAAAAACAAGTTCTAATATATTAAAAACCCAGGAATCTCGTAAAAGAGTTTTTAAATCTCCAAGACCAATGTCCAAAGACAGGGAATTAATACATCTACAAGGAACAAGGAATAATTTCACTAGGTATATCCCAGAAAGATCGAATGGGAAACAAATGACAAGAAGTATCTAAAAGGACAATGATATTTAAAACTTAGTTTATGCTTTGAAATCTAGTTTTTAATTTTTTTTTATTTTGGTACCTAACAGAGAGTCAGCGTCTGGTTTCTCTCTTATAATATTAACCATGCTCAGAAAACTATTCGATGAGAGTGATGACTCGCTTTGTCTAGTGCTTAGATAGGGCTGAACAGATTGCAGATCAGGCCACTCTTATCACTAACTAATAGAGGGCACACTCTTGCTGCCTTTGCATCATCTGATCTTGAGCAACGTGTGTCCTGCCATCAGTCACAGTCAGGTGTAGACAGAGGAAGATGAACGTCACCTGCTCTCCCAGCCATCTTCATCCATCACTGCCCTGGGGGATTCATGGAGCCTGAGGAGTCGCTGTAAGTAGTGTAGAAAATGAACCCAGAATGAGAACTTAGAAGGCATGTAGCTAGTCCTAGCTCTGTTATAAAAATAATACGATTTTAGAATGTTAGTGTTGCAGGGACCTCATAGATCATCCTGCCCCGAACCATCATTTTAAAGATGGGATTCAGAGGAAGAACGTGACTGGACAATGCCATTTTCAAACCATCATCAATTATTTATCGAGAAACAGATGGGTCAAAGCGAGAGGTGTGCTCATGGACAGATCCTGGATTCTGAATCTTGGACCCATCACAGATCTGTGATTGTTTCTGAGCCAATTAATAAATCAGTTCTTTCAATCTTCTTAATTGTCAGCACGTTAAGCAGAGAGTCTCTGAGCTCCTGCTGACTCTCACGGCTAGTGTGGGCACAGGATAAAACCGAGTCATTTCCCTGCATTCTCTGTTTTGCTCTTGGTCATACCTGCCATTTGCTTTGTTTCCTATCCTTCTGTTTTATTAATTCCACACCGTAAGGTATCTGTTTTCTCTCCCCAGAAGACCACAGGAGGTACTGAACCTAAATGTTCATCTTACCTTGCCCTGTAAATTGTCATACAAATGAAAGAGGCCATCTGGAATCTGTCTATTGTTACACAGACTGTTAACTTTACCTATTGAGCCATTGGACAAGCAATCTCTTCCCTCCACCATGTGTGTGTGTGTGTGTGTGTGTGTGTGTGTGTGTGAACAAAGAGGAGGCAGGTGATATGGGAGAAGATACATGAAACACCCAGGCAGAGGTAACAAAAATTTGAAATATCTCAAGGACACACTAGCAAAGGATAGGTCTAGATACCTGCTTCCAATATCATCACATGAACAAACTCTGGCCAACTGTACTTTTTGGATAGTTTTACTGACTTAGTCCCAGATGTGCTATTAACCCCTCCACGCAAAGTAAACTCCATTTAACATTCCAACAACAATTCATACACAAACCTTCCCATGCTAACCCAGAGTAGGTATTAAAGTTCTTTGAAACATACCCGATGGACACCTTTGTATGGGCAAAAGAGTCATGTCCCTTGTTAGTGGTAGAACTCAGTCAAACTCAGGCACCAGACAGCCTTACTACTGGCTTGCATTCTCCATCTGCTGCTCTGACACCTTCTAGTGCTTAACTAGGACCTTGAAGCCACTGAGTAAGGCTTCACAAATGTGTTCATGTTGTTAAAAATTCTAGAGGAGTTATGGTGTTAGTTGGCAGTTTAATCCATGTGTACACAATATAAACATATTATCAAGTAGAAGACAAATCACTAAGGACAAACAACCACCTAAATTATTTTCCAATAGCAGGAGTCCTGGGATGAGCCTTTTCTGCTTGTGCCACAGGCGACAGTTCCAGTAGTGTCATATATTTCAGGAAACTGACAAGACTATGGAAGCTCTATTGATGAAGTAGCTAGTTCCAGGGAAAGAGGATGCTGCATTGGAACTGTGTGCAAGTTGGACAGGAAACTCCCACATAGGACCAGGGCTTTGTGGTGATGTGTTGCTTCCATTAGCTTTGTTCCTGTAAGTAACTCTAACCAACACAGTGACTCATCAGGATAGACTCAGTTAAAATCTTTTCTTTCTTTTCTTTCTTCCTTTTTTTTTATTTGTTGATGGTAATATATGGGTGTAAACACCAGGCAACAGGCAAAAGAAATTGGCTGAAAATTTTCAGGATAGCACAATATGCATGCAACCTTCCAGACTTGTCTTTTGTCTCTGCGGTTGTCTTTCTTTTACAACAATTATTCTTTGACAATTTCATACAAGTATATAACATAATGTAGTCAGGTTTATCCTCTACATCTCTTCTATCTTTCCCATCCCCAGAAACTCCCCTACATCCTAGCAACTACCTACCCCACTATGACATTGTTTACTTTGTTTGTGCTTTGTTACCCACTGTACTTTCATAGGCATGGGTGTGAAGGTACCCATTGGGGATTAAGCAACTCAGCAGTGCCTGTGTCACTGGAGACAGTGACTTTCTTTCCCTCAGCAGCCCTCTATTTCCATCTGTTACTTATCAGGGGCTTTGAGTACCCCACGAGGGTTCAGAATAGGATGTCCATGGCTAGTGAAGATCTGAGGGTTAAAAAATTAACTCAAACACGTTAACGCTACATGTTCTTTATTCCTTTGCACAAAGAAGCAGCGAGAAGAAGAAAAGGGGGTGATTTCCAATCCACTAGAAGTTTTACAGACATAGTTGGAAAATTTCATAGACAAAGACAATGATAATATGCGTATCTAAATCACAATCACAATAAGGACAGGTAGAACCTGATAAAGCAGCACTCTGGAACAGGTGACCCAACCCAGGAAAGAGCCAGCATCCAAGGGTAAACAGCTGACATTCCAAACCATCAGATAGTTACTAAATGTTCTGAATCTGGACTTCACCAACACCCAGACCTGTCCGTCTGGTACGGGTAGGGCGTGCTACCTTCCTGCTCAGTGCCCGTCTTCTATAGACTTTTCTATGTGGTCTGTTAGTGGGTAATTTTGTGGGATTGTCTCTATATAAATTTGACTCTTAGAACAAAGAGTGAATGTTATCACTCTAAGGCCTCGTGGTGTGGGGGAAAGGAGAGGTCATTCCATTGCCTTGCAGGAGAAGTTACACTGATGAGGTGTTTTGGGAATGACTCCAATGTTGAAGGGAGAATCATGACCTCACAAGTCTTCCAGAGATATGACAATGACTTTCCCAAAAGACAAGTGTTCCCGTAGCTCTGTAAAACGGGTTATTCCATGTGGACGTGTATGTATTCACCTCTCATGGATTAGTCTATGGGTCTGTCTGCTGTACATTTACTGTATAGTCTCGTGGGCTCCAGTAGTTACTGAATATTAACAGCCTGATATGTGACACCTATGCAGGCAATCACAGCTGTTGTGAGTTCATGCACTCTATGGTCATGTCATGTCCATAATAAAGCACTGTGTTGCCCTCCACCCTTTTGTTTAGCTCTCCAATTCTTCCAGTCCTCTCATCTGCCACCTTCCCTAAGCCTTGGAGGAGCCTGTGTGTAGTGATTTTAATGTTCAATTTAAGGTTCAAAATCCACTTGTTCTCAATACCTCGAGCAGCCATGAATATCTATAACTGCCGTTCACTGCAAACAAGGTTGAAGAACAGCACTAATGAATTCATCCTTAAAAATTCTTGATGTGTGAACTAGGTTATAATGTAAGTGACCAGGACTGTGGTGAACACAACTGAGACAGGGCTGTTGTTTTGAGGACACTGTTTCTACAGCGCCACATAATTTGTGATCACTAAGTTTTCATGTGTATCCTCCATCATCCCTTTCCGCGGTGACAATCTTATACACGTCTCTACTCAGACTGCAAACTCAATTTATTCTTTGAGATCTAAGGATTGCTATATTTGAGTACATTCAATAATTCTTAGATGAGAAGAGCCAATGTAATGGGCTAATATAATGTGCATCAATAAATTAAGTTCAGGGCTGTCTTCTTAAAGACTGCTGCCACAGTGTCTGTCCTTTCTTAGAAATGGATCATTGAGTGATCTCGATCCACAGAATATAAATTTAAACACAGAAGCTACTAGAAAACACTGTGGCTTAAATTTGATGAACAATTTTAATTTAATAGATATAATTCAAATAATTATCCCTGAGTATAGACAACATTTTGTAGTTAAGTAATAAACTACAGCTTCTACTCATATAATCCTCTTTCTCATTATAAATAATAAAAGTGAATGTTGTTCATGCAGTTCATAACTTTTGAACAGAAGCATGTGTAAATATACTGCAGGAAAAGAAACATAGCATTATACCATAAGCCATTTCCCTGGAAGCAGGTCCTGAGATGGCTTTAACATGCAAAGAATTTTCAAGAAATATTTGCAGGATCGATACCCCCCGCCCTCCCCCCCCCACCAAAAAAAAACCCAGCATATATAGGATTCAACAGAGAGAGTGGTTGAGATCTGAGTACTCAAATCTGATGCCTTAGGATCTTATGAGAATCAGGGATGCAGGCAAAGGTATCCATCCTAAGGGAAGGTGACTGGGCCCAACTTCCTCACCTCACTGTGTACCAGGCATCGGAATGGAGCTGTTAGAGGATGGAACATGACTTGGACAAGATGCAAATGTATATATTAGGCTGAAATTAAGTAAGAATTCAGGGATAAAGATATCCATGTCTTCCTGTAAGCTGGGGCACTAGGTATCTCAAACTTGGCAATATATTTGTGCTTTACACCCCTGGGTCTGTGACAGCTGTCTGGTATATGGGTTCTTACTCTGTCCCTGCTGTAAGAAATCCTACTGCCAGTATCCTTTAACTTACCCGCCCACTTGGGCGTGGTCTCTTATACTATTTATGCGGATGTAAAGCTCATATCTGGCCTCTTTTCCCGCTGTGAGTTTCAGTTGCTGTTCCCTCTTCCAGCAGAGAATTGTGATCTGTGAGTCTACCCCTGAATAAATAACCCTTTATTATTCTCACTTCTGAGCTAGTGAGGGATTCTTTTAAGCGTCCTTCTTCATGTCCCAGCTACACATGGTGGCCCAAGGAAGCCACTGTGGCTCCATTACGTAAGTCTGCAGTTTTGACAGCATGTGGCTGTTTCTTGAGAACTATAATCTTTAAGAGCTGATGTGTAAGTGAAATTCAGAAACAAGCAAACACAGGAAATGCCTTTTCATAGACTATCAAATAAGCTTATTTGCTAAAATTACCATCTCCTTTGACGCCCTTCCTGTTCCTTCATCAACCAAATTATTTCCATTACGGGGGCCATGATTTGCACTTGATGACTTGGATATTTGGGTCAGAGAACTCTTTCTTGTTGTTATGTATATACTCTCCTGTGTAAAATAATATCCATAAAATTGATCCTGATGGAATTCATAATGCTATTCTTAGGGCTAAAAATTTTCCAGTCTTGTTCCCTGGGTTTCTACAAAAAGCTCTTTCATCAGTAACCCCCCCCCATAAAAAAAAAAAACTAAAATATGAAATGTACTTTTAAATTTCTAAAAATGTTTTCTTTATGTAAAAGCCTATCATATCAAGTTTAAAAAAATACATAAGAACACACATATTTAATTTGGAAAGTTCAACATTTTTAAACCATCAGAGAATTACGGAATGTGGTTCAAGGGTATCTGCACAGGTGCAATTCAATTGCCCAATCCTAAGTGCTGGGTGAGAGCTGTCCTGCATCCCAACTCCACAATGGATCTTCTCCCTCTTCCTCATCCACATCAGGCAATGGGGTCTGAAAAGAGAAGGGGAAGCTGGGAAATGCGTGAAACACCGAACCTGGATAAGAGAAACACAAGGTAAAGCTCACTAAGGCTAAAAAGATGATAATGACCTGCCATTGAGGGGCAGATGAAAAGGGTTTGCTTACACCTGAAATCCACAAAGTAAGGAGGCCGTGCAGGGAGAAGAAAAAAGTGAAGTTTCAAAACAACAACGCTGATTATTGAAAGCCGTTGATTTCAACCATAAGTCATAAGTCATAACATAAAAATATATGTTGTTTACTAGGCTCAGAGAGTAATCATATTTAGAGAAGCCACAGAGAAGAAAAAGCTTGGAATAAAAGCACAGAAATATTTTAATAAGTTTTATAAAGTAAATTATTGTATGGGATCATTATTTTTATTAGTTTTCTTAAATTCCCCTATTTGATGTGTTAGGATATTTATTATTTTTAAATTCAAAAATCACCTTTATGAGTTTCTTTCTGGATGATTTTCACTTCTAAGTGCTATAGAGAAGTAATAAATGCTACTTCTAGAATCTTCTAAGAAGCCAAAGCAGAGACCACATGTATACAGCCCTCCATTGGAAGTTAAGAGAGAGGGAAAATAAGGGCTCTTCTTCTGTCAGCTTGTCTAAGTCTGCACTAGATTTGTCCTTTCCAAATACAGTTCTTGGTTAGTGTGGACCAAAGAAGACATTTTTTTCTTTCATGTGTATGGCTGGTTTTGCCTGCATGTGTCTACACCCTGTCTACCTGTTCCAGATACCTGTGCAGACCAGAAGAAGGACTGGAGTTAGAGATAGTTGTGCACTGCTATGTGAGTGCTAGGTATCGAACCTGTGGCCTCTAGAACATATAAGCCATCTCTGCAGCCCCCGAAGGAGACATCTTGCTCACTGAGTGAAGATGGAAGGGAAGCCCCATGGGGTATGCGGGCTGAGGGCTGATGGGAAGCTGAGGCACTTCAACCACACACTGCACAACTTTAATCACCTGGCTTATTCTATTGGCATGGCAGAGTCGAGCCTTTAGCCTCCACACTGCACACTTCTTGCTTCCTCCAGCTTTCCCCATCCTGACTGAGATGGATGTGCAATACGTACTTGTCATCTAAGTTGGAGATAGGGAAGAAAAAGCACTTAATGCGAGTTCTATTTGGTCCTCACAGGTCACCCATGCAGCTTCCTGTCTATCTTCTTTCCCCAGCATGTATCCATCTTCTGATCATAAATGTTTACCCTCTGGATCTTATTCTTCAGGACCAGATGCAGAAACCAAGGGTCATAGTGAATGCAGCTAATCCTCATAATTCTGCATAAAAATATATGTTGTTTAATATTATTTTCTACCACTTGAGCACAGTACTGTAGAGTTTACTGTCTCCTGGTTCCCATTTTCATATTTTCCTATTAGAGTTAGTTTCGTACATGCTTGACAAACATTGGGCAACTGAAGCATTCCCTTTGGGTATAAGATAAAAATTTGACAAGAAAAACAAGAAAGCAAAAGAGGACACATGTCCTTCTGTGAAAGCACCAATGCCCCTGGAGGTAAATTGAGCTATTTTAATCCTTTGTTGCTATTTCAGCTGTACTTTGACAACAGTAGTCTGATATTTAATGTATTTTAACACAAAAATATTTCTGTTGAGTAGTTTCTCTGTGACCTTAGGGACATTTTAAATTTTTAAATGTAGCATTTATTATTTTTCTAACATTTGAAAAGTGGAATAGCTGAATGGACTATGTATCAAAGATAAATATTTGGAGTAAGGGCATCATGATGGGAATGGGTAGTCACTCTGCCTTCTTTCTTTTGGTTTCTCTTTCTCTCTCTTTCTTTCTCCCTGTCATCCTTTTCCCTGTACTTTCATAGTTAAGAGACATTGAAAACTGAGATGTCATTTACAAGTAGTACATATTCATAGCTCATCACTGTGAAAGTAGACATTGAAGTTTTGAATCACAATGTTTGCTGAGCTATGAAGAAACTTTAATGGTCTCCAGGCTGACAATTTAAATTTACTGAGTTTATTTTTTATCATTTTTTCCAAAAGGGGCAATCAGTTAGCTGGTGTTGAACTCTGAATCCTGTTTTTACCCACTTAAAGACTATTCACAAAAAAATTGTAATTATAGTTTTACATAAGAGCCATAAATTGAAAAGCACTATATTTAAGTATATTATGTTGTTATTATTATTATTGTTTCATACTTTAAAATGAAATATTTGAAATAACATATGAGGTCAGTAGGTTCAATAATTGATTGAGAAATGACCTAAGCTTCTCGTTATAATTAAGTTCTTAAATTAGAAATGTTTACCCAGATGCCAGTCATACTTAATTAACATTAGTGCTTTACAAGTTTTTCCTCATTTACATTAGTACTTTAGCAAAGATAAATGAAGCAGTGAATATTAGTTTCAAATGTGGACCAATAAGTTTAACTGTGGGGTGGATGCTATCCTTTGTGCATCTTATTTATCTTACAAAGATAAAATTTATAATTTGTTTTGTATGTTTAATATAGCTTACAGGAGGAAGCCAGGAAACTAGAAGCAGGCTGCTGAGGGTGGGTTCCTTAAGATAGAAGAAATAATAAAATACAATTAAAATGAAAGTAGAGAGAGAAAATGCTAGAGATAAGAATGTTTAAGCATGGAGAAACGTTGAATCTAGAGAACCAAGTTGTGGACAGAAGGCTTAATCAACATGAGATGGCTATGAAAACCAATGGTCTTCCAACTAAAGAAAACCATTCAGTTGGAGGGAATCGTAGAACACATGAAAAGAGAGGGGAGAAATTGTCGGAGTTAAAGGTTTAAATAGGGAATGGGGATTGGAGAGAGTAGAGGATGGGTTGAGTTATCCAAAACTAAGAATACATGAAGATGCCCTATTGAAACGTACTGGTTAGTAAGTTAACTATATTAACTAAGTTAAATATATATATTAGTTTGAACATAAACAACCTGCATAGGTGGACAGTGCTGTTCCCAGAAAACATGGGTAAATGAAAACCTCAGAAGTTCAATTCAGGGGTCATGGAGGCCCTTGAGACACAAAGTAATACAGGCTATTGCCATTTTTTCTTGGTTTTCCACCATAATTAGATTGTAAGACCCTGATGATGATTTTGAATGTAGAACAGAGAAATCAGACTTGAACCGAACACAAAATCTCTCCTTATTCACTAGCTTGCTTAGTGTCAGAAGGTGCTCTGAAGGCTTTTGGTACAGAAAAACATCAATGGCCATATCAAGCACTGGACCCTGAATGATACTGACGTAATTGGAGAATATACCTACTACTACAATAGTGGCTTGATAGTAAGGGGGTAACTTATCACTTTATGACTGGATGTGAGGCCTGCTCCACGGGAGGCATTTAGTGGACTGTACTGTAACACCTGTCAAAAGCATGCCACTGAGGAAATGATAGTCCCTAGAAGTAACTCGTTTGTGGATTTTCTGAATGATCACACTATCCAAATGTATTCTCAATATTTATGTTTTTTCTCTGAATTGGTTAATTTTCTTACACAGCTTACTGTGGTTATGAAACTTATAGATTACCATGGTAACTATGGATGAAGAGTCTACTTGGGCCTTATGAACCCTGAGGCATAGGAACCCTCACGATTGTGGCTAGGAGCATGACAGCAGACAGAAGGTGTGATGCTGGAGTGAAATCTCACATTTGAACCACAAGCAAGAAGGAGTGAAAATACTGAAGATGAGGGGGGGAGTCTTTGAACTGTCAAGTCCTACCACCCATCAGTGATAAACTTTCTCCGATGAGATTATACCCTTAATTCTCCCCGAAAGAGGGCTACCAAGTAGGGATCAAGTATTCAAATGGCAGAGACCTATGAACAACCACACACACTCATAGATTTTCGTGCTTCTCAGCTTTGGTGAGAAAAGGCTTATGCAGCCGGTAGTGGTTAATGCAGAGACTGTCAAGTTGGGAGCTTAGGACCCAGCCCCTTGCATCTATCCTAGCCCCCTGATCCTGAGAGTTAGCACTCTGGACTCCAAATCCCAGCAAGCCAGGTCCTGACCCCACCCACAAGGTATTTAAATGAGCTCCCAAAAGAGGAACACGTGGTCCCTTTTCCTTCCTCCTGGTAGCTGAGTTGGCACAGCTTCCTGGTTTCCCCCTCATGGCCAGCTGAGAGCGCAGAACTCCCATTAAACCTGGATATTTCTTAATTTGGCTTGATTGGGAATTTTGTGTCAGCAGGGAGCTCACGTTAGGAAATATTCCTAACAGAGACCTGTAAGTGGTCAACGTTCCGAAGTACAAGTAACACTGACTGAGTGTTCGGATGTGGGTGGATTATCTATATTAGCCTTCCCTCAGTCAAGGCTCGGAGATCATCAAAGATGGGCACAGAAAGAATGTAAGAGTTGGCAAATGTGGAGGAAACCTGTGAAATGCTGAATATTCTTCTGAACATGACATGGCTATTGCATACATCCACTCACAGTAGCTGCACATGATTAGGCCTGTTTCCTTCTCTGCATAGGTGGGTAGTGGACCCCAAGACCCTTCCATACTGGAAATGCTATTGGTAGCTTACGTTGCCTGAGGAAGGAAGAGTCATTCTCCTTTGGGGACACAGCTAGTGGTATGATATTCCATGCCCCAGTGGAAGGCCACATACCCTTGTATATAAGGGCAGCAATATTTCAATTTAGGAGTTATTATAACAGCATTTTAAAGAGAGGACATGTTCAGAAAGACATGTAGGAGAGAACATTGAGAAGAGCTTGAGGAGGTAGTCATCGGTGACTATGATATATACATTTTATAAATGTGTGAAATTTTCACAGAATAAAATATTATTTGAGAGAAGTAAATGACATGAATAGATTGTTAAAAGGAGAAATGAGGATACAAAGTTAAATAGGTATGGAATTAGTAGGTGGATCTTCAAAGTGTTAAAGGGTGAATATGATCAAAATATAGTATATAGCATTCGCGGAGAACTAATAAAAAATTTTAAATGATAGGATTAATCCACATCCCAATAAATAAGTAAATGTAAATTTTATATTGTCTTATTTTTTATAAATTTTAGCAAAATCACTATGTGTTTTTCATAGACTTAAAATGTTGTTGGAATGAATACTTTTTTTGTAATGCAACTATTTAAAAACAAGCTATTATATTCCTTTATTTTTAAAAACTATTTTTACATACAGGTTTTATGGATAGTTTACTATATGTAAGTCAGGCTCTCTCTAAATACATCACATTCTGTTATTAATAGCTTATCGAGTTTTACACATTTACTTCCCAGCTGATGGCTCTGCTCAAGACAATATGCTAATAAATTAAAGATTCATGTGAGGAGAGAAACATAGTGTTGTGCCTGCTATTATCTTATATTCACCTGAGACTTACTTGCATATCAGCAGCTCATTCTCAAGATTGCCTACTTTTTTCCCTCTTTTATTTTTTTCTGGCGTCCCTCATTGGTGTTTATACCGACATTCTCCTGTTCTAAGTTCAAGGTTATTGGTTTAAACATTGAATTACAGAAGTACCACAATGCTGAGCCACCAGAACCAGGGAATACCCTCAGTGTCTGTCTGGTTGGTTAGGTCAATGAGACCCCATCCTGACTCCACCTTCAGTCTTTCAGAAATCTATTGATTAGTGTGATTCTCACTCCCTGGTGTTTTAACATCATTCTTTTGTGCCTGGTAGATGTTTTTTTCTTTTTCTTTCTCTTTCTCTTGGAAGACCTTTAGATAAGTGTTTTGTGAACTCTGAAGTCTGATCACAGAGGAAAGTCACTATTTCCACCAGTAGTCCTTGAAAACAAGCTTTATTCCTTCCTTAGGACCCAGAAGACTGTCTAATGCTCTGGTCCTTGACCTGCATGGTCAGCAGAAGCATTTGCTGCAAAGCACTTTGTGGTTCCAGACATACTTAGCTGCTGTTGCTCAGAATCCTCTCATTCCCCCTCCCCACTCCATCGGCCTGAATCTCAGCTTTACTTATCTCTCCAGCCTCTTCTTTTGGAAAATAGTTCTGTGAATTGAGTCTTTCTGATGGTTTCCTCAATTTCTTGTTAGTTCTTACTCAACTTGCTGCTTATGACCTTAAAGACATCCCGGCTCCCCTACCCTATCTGTGCTATAGGTTGTCACTAGAGAGATTTGGAATAATGCAGTTGAGGCATTTGATGCCGTGGAAGACGCATTTTCTCTTTCTGCTTTTTAGAAACATCTGTCTTTGACTTACTGGACAAACTACAGACTCTGCCTACCACCACCACCCTTTAAATTTTCTGACTCTGCCTCTTCTTTCCATACCATCTTCATGACATTCCTCTAGTTTACCTCCCACACCATCTACACGAAACTTGTCACTCCCCATGCTTATGACATTAGCTTCTTGTGAATGCTGTAATAAAGTACCAAAAGACTAAGGACTTCAAATAGTAATCTGCTTCTTCACATTCTTGGAGGCCAATGTTCAAAATATGTATCAATGAGATGAAATCAGAGTGTTAAAAAGACTACTCTCTTTCTGAACATAGGAATTGTATCTTTGTCTCTTTTGGTTGTAGATGGCTGCAAGCATCCTTTGGCCTGAAACCTTATCACACCTATATCTCCATCAGTGGCCTCATTTCCTTTCTTCTGTCAATATCAAATTTCTATCTGATTCCCACTGAGAAGTACAAAAGTGATTCTATTTAGGACTCGTCTGGATAATCTAGAAAAATATAGTTACCTCAAATTCTCAAACTTAATCATCTCTTCAAAACATTTTCATTCTAGATAGTATACGTTTACATAGTAAGAGGTGGTCGCATCTGTAGAAAGCCATATTTTTTATATGTTATAACAATCTATTTCTCAATTGCATATTCTTTCAAAATTTACCAACTTAGGAAAAATAATGTATTTCTCACAGGTTCTGTGAGACAAGCAGGGAGGTTTAGGCTTGCCTGCATCCCCTGGTTCAGGCTCTTGTAAAGCCATGAGACCTAATTTCGAAGATACCTCTATTTACTCACTCATGCAATTGTCTCAGTGTCAAGTTTTTCATGAGCTCTTGGATTGAGGCCTCAGTTCCTTATGGTCCGATGGCTGAAAGCCTCTTTCAGCTCACTGCTTCATTGACTACTTACTTGCGCAGCTTATATTATGACAGTTTGCCTCATCAACAAGTAAAGGGGACAAAACAGTATCTGTAGGTAAGTACCAACATGACAGATAGCAGTTGGTCAACCTTGTTCATCATTTTGCCTTGTTATATTTGTAGTTACTAGACTTTCCCAACACTCATGGGCAGAGGACTGTACAGAGGTTGGGATCCTAGCAACTGGCTCACTGGAGCCCTACAGGAATGGGCACACTGTAACACTTAGCCGTATAAGCCTTTGCATGGCTGTCTGACTTAGCATTCATTTCCTCCTGATGTTAGTGAAGCAATCTGCCTGCCAGACACTAAAGGTTTGCACTCTCATATTATCTGGGGGGTGTCTCTACAGCAGAGACATTATTGCAATGCAATAGGTTTTGGAATCCTATGGCACTTTTTTATATGCTTGCTTCATCTAGAACTATTCACCACCCATTAAAACAGGGCTTCTTTAAGGGCAGGGACTGTGCCATCCTCCTGCATTTTCAGTACCTCTGGGACATGGTGTCCTGAGAAAAGAAGGAGTAAATGTTTCTTTAAATGTTAGTTCTTTTCACAGTTGCTTTTTTCATTGTTTCCTTTTTTTTATTTGATTGAAGAATGATCACTAATCCATGCACTTGGAGTTTGCCTTATAGAATTAGACTGAATCTTATTATGTTCTAGATGCATTTTGCTAACTTTATTATACAAATAAATCCCCTGATTATTTTGTTAAAATGGAAATTTGCATTGTCCAGGATCAAATTGCTGGATCGAACTGATGATTCTGAGCCTTGACCATATTTTAAGTTGATATGCAATATTGTTTGTCCAAGAACCATATTGCAAAAAGTAAAATTGATAATGTAGAAAAGGAATGATTATTGAAATTTATATATGGAGAGATTTCTGTTCAAAACAGAAGGATTTTCCAATAAGAAAACATGTATAAAGAAAGGATTTATCTTAATGCATTTATGAATTAATGAATTTATTATCCTTCAATCCAATCAGATTTGGGCTAGAAATCCAATTATTTGGGACTATGTATAGGGGATAAAGGTGACAATTAAAACAAGTTAGAATTCATCCAGTATGATCTATGGAGAGTAAAAATTCTAATGTTTGGTTGGAAGTATCACCCCAGCTCCTGACATCTATTTTGGAGTGCTGGGTGAAAAGTTCCATTTCAAGCCCCCTCCTCTGGGAGTTGCTTCAGTCCAAATTCCACCTCTGAGAAAGCCCACCAAATGGTGACCCCTCCCCAGAGAGGGTCAAGACCACTCCCACAGGATATTTAAACTGCCCCCAGAGAACGAACATGTGGTCATTCCTGTTCACTTTTTCCCTCTCCCTGTTTTCCCAGAGGGCCACCTGGGAGTGCTGGCATCCATTAAACCTGGGCCTTTTTTTAATTTGGTTTGATTTTGATCTGATTTGGATTATTGCATCAGTAGAGAGGTTTGTCGGGCTGAAAAACTGAACATTTGGAAGTCCCACTGAGATAGGCTTTTTTTCCCACTAGCCCAGGGCTATGTGTTGTAAGATGCCCTTCTTACCCATGCTTTCCTCCAGGCTATGATTGGCTTCACTGGGTGAGTTCCCCTTTTTCAAGTGTACGACCCTAGTCCCAGGCCCATATATTTGTTGAAAAGTCTGTTGAAGCCATGGCTCATGCCGGACCCCCAGACTGAATAATATTTTCACTGTGGTGGGATTTTGTGGGATGGAGACGGCTGTACACAAAATTCTCACATCCCATTTGCTTTTGAAAGAGAAACAGTGTAGCAACTCAGAGTAGCCTTTTCTTCAAAATGTTCAGGCACCAAGGTCAGACAGCAGCAGCGTCATTTTTGATATGAGGAGGGTCTTTGGAAGGTCTTGAAATGTGTTGGAAGTTACTTCTCTGTCTATATGATACGTGAGGTCAAGGTGACTCCTTAGAGGGAATTATTAGCATTTCCAGGTTCCCACTGAAGCCTTTCTGAGATTGTTCCCTTGTCAGGACAACTGAGAACTCACAAGGGGAACAATGAGTCCTGTTGATAGAACTGTAAATAATGACCCAACAGCAGCAGAGCTGCCCCACTGGGTCCCATACTGACTGCTATTCAATTGTAAATATCTCTTTTCTGCTGATGTACTGGAGGGCAGCTACACGTTGCCATATATTATGCTAAATATTCCCCGGAATCCAACTGCGGGGAGAGAGAACAAGGCAGGCAGCAAAAGCAGCCTATTAACTTGCTGTACATCTGTTTCTATTTCCTCATAACTCAAGGTGCTGAGACAGCCTACTCCTTCCCTTTCAAACACGTGGATATTTTTATAGGTATATGTGTATATATGAATGTATGTATTTGCATATGAATGTATTGCTTTTTGATGTATTAGCTGTGCCTTCCTGAAGATGAAAGAGATTGACTCTTATAATGTATTCTCCCCACATAGTTTCTTTTCTACTTTCATTGGTCTTTTCTTTCAGCTAATTTGAGTCTTTCTCTCTAGAAGCTACTCAATAGCCAGGGTGATATTTCAGAGTCATCCATTAATAAATGTTTACATGAGCTCAGGCTACTGTCCCTGAAACCCAGACTTAGGTTTAACTTAGTATTAACTAGTTTCCTAAATCGTCCCTGCCATTTGGATCTTTGAGATTCTGAACTCCACGCTATGGCACAGCCCTCTGGATTCCGTTCACTTTTGCATCCCTTGCCAACTTTGATTTTCAGGCTTGTGGAATGTCTCATAGGCTTTGGGAACTTGCCCTGGATGGTTGTCAGGTAGGGGAAAATGGTTGTCCAAAAAATATAATTCACAGAGTTTGAGTTTCAAAGGTATATTTAACATTTTAAAACGTAACTCTTCCAATTTAAGATGCAGGTTTGAGGCCCAGATTTGTTTCCAGGATGGCCAGAGCTAGTCAAATGCCACCCAGATGCAAGTTTCCTTTATCTCCTCCCCATATTTCTCCCCAGTTGTAAACTCTGCTTTGAGCCTGTAGCCAGGAAAAGTTATGTGCTTCCTTCTAGGCTTTCAGACCTTGGGTTTTGGAACACATGATTTTCAGAAGTGCTGAGGTTTGGGGGGATTGGTTAACATTATGACTTTTTAATGTGACATTTTTGGGAGGATGTGAATAAATATTTACTTATAGAAAAGGAACAAATGACTAAAAAAACAACGATGTCTCCTGTGGCACTGACGTGAAGCTAGGGGTGGGTCTAAGCATGTCTAAATCCCTGGATTTGCTCAGCCTGAGAGTGGCAGTAGTCTGATTACTGCCCAGCCTTGCTCAGGCACCAACAGTTCTCATGCCCCGGTGAATGGGTGAATGTAGCAACTGATAAGCTTATGAGTCTCCAAGGCAATGAAACATCCTGGACTAGACTTCCTTTCTTTTCTATATAATACCTTATAAGTTTCCTTATTTTATGTAATTTTACTATGTTAAACTTAAAACCTTCCTTTCTAATTAGACAAAAAGTGAGAAATGTGGAATATTCCTTTACACTATATGAATATATGTTCTTGTTGGGGTTTAGTAAAGGCTCTACCTGGCGAATAACTAAACAGAATAAAGTTAGGGCGGATAGCAAAACTGGGAATTCTGGGAGGCAAAAGGGACGAGCTGGAGAGTCATCAGATACAGAGAGAAACAAGACGGGCGTGCTGTTCTGAGAAAAATACTAGACCACATGGTAAAGCATAGATACAAAATATGGGTTGATCTAAATGTAAGAGTTAGCTAGTAATAACAAGGCTGAGCTATCAGCCAAGCATTTGTAATTAATATAAATCTGTGTGGTTACTTGGGACTGGTGACTAGGAAAGAAGCGGCTTCCTACAGTACCTTCTGCTGCCCCACCCCACACCTCTGAGTATGAAAATGAAGCCTCCTTGATTTTCTTTCTCCAACCAATAACATGTGTCCACATGGGTCCAACAGACATGCTTCCTGGGGTATGACTGTCTGCCGCCCCTCCAATGAGTGAGCTGTCCTCCAACACAGTCTCCCGTGTGCTCTTTCCTGTCATGCTCACCCCTCCAAATCCACCTTTGACCCCACCATGTTTGGTCCTGCTCCCCCACCTCCCAGGTTGGCTATTGCACAATAGTTTGACCATACTGAGATTAAGTGGGACTCGAGTATGGCAGTCACCAAGGACCAACTTGGTGAACTAATGACTTTGTTGGAGTTGTCTGTAGAAATAAATATGGGACCCACATTTACTCATGCACAACATATGTCACTTTAGTTGTACAATGAAGAGAGCTTTAATTGTGTTCCCTTAGGAGCCTATATTCTCTTAGGTCCTTGCTCTTTCTCTTTTATTCCCCCCCACCCCATTCTTCTCTCTTAGACAACAGGCTTAGGATTTAGACCACAATTACAAGTCTCTTTTGCTTTTAATGCAATTGTCTAAACTTTTTCAATAAATGAGACATTGCTTTGGAGAACATAGGTGTATACTGTGTAATGTAGACTCAGCTGAATGTTATGTCCTTGAGTACCCTAAAGCCTTCTTTTCGTACAGTTCTTTAGTATTTTCTCACCCAAAATCAAGTTAGGCAGAAAACAAATAAATAAACATAACCTCAAATTCCCTCACAGTTGTCACAGGTAATCCTTTCAGAGAAGTAGACCTGAAAAGAAGACAATAGATTGTCTCTCTTCGTGCCTGCTATCCTAGCCCTGTAAATGGCTCAGCTACATGACTTTGGTTAAATTGTTTTACCTCTTTGGGACTCTTTGACCTGTTTGAAATTTCTGGTGGAATATGTTGGCTGCAAAGAACAGAAAAATAGAGCAAGAGCAGCCTCATCAAATAGAAGCTTATTCTTTCCTGCAATGAATCCAGCCATCAGAATCCTCCTGGCTCAATAACATTGCTCCTCATGTCTCAGCAATTTTTCCGGTTTTCCTTTATTGTTGTAATATTCGAGTTGTATCTCCAGGGTGCATTTAGGCAAGGAAGGAAAGTGTTAGAACAACAGTGCCTGTGTCTACCCATATCACCAGTCAATAAAAAGGGAGAAAGAAAGAAAGTAAGAAAGAAAGAAAGAAAGAAAGAAAGAAAGAAAGAAAAAAGAAAGAAAAAAGAAAGAAAGAGAAAACCTATTAGAGGAATTTCCTTAACAATATCTATTTCTTTAACAGAACTTTTCTTGATTCCAATCATAAGGGAATCTCAGAATTAGGAGAATGAATTTACTGTGAAGTATCACTCTTTTATGTGTAGGAACTGTAGGCTGTATGTGTGCCCTACCCTAGATATTCTATGTATAAGCTAGGAAACAAAGTAAAGAAAACATCACACATTCCTCATGTAAAACCACAGTATCTGTTAGCTATCACCGGCAGCAGCATGCCTCTGCCGCCAAAGCACTTATGCCATCACCTGTCACCAGGTGCCTTAAAATTGCTCATCAGGCACAGCTCCCCCCACCCCTTTCCTCCTTCCTCTGTCTCTTCTGTCATTTCCTGACTCTTGGTCCTCTCTTGCTGTTCTTGGTCCTTTCTGGCTTCTCTTCTTCCTCTTGTATCTCTGTCTTCCTGTCTTTCTCATATTCCCACTCTGACACGGCCTTTCACTCTTTCACGTTCCTTCTCCCTGCTCCCCCAAATAAACCACTTGCACTAACACTGCCGAAGGTGTAATAATTTTGTACAAGAGGGACCTTGGCAATAGGTGAGTCCAAACCACAGCGGGTGAGAGGTCATGGTGAGTGAGAGACAAAAGGTCATACTGTCATACAGACAGAGCAAAGTGAGTGGGGCAAGGAAAGGGAAAGGGGGAGGAGAGAGAGAGAGAGAGAGAGAGAGAGAGAGAGAGAGAGGAAGAAGGAAGAAGAGAGAGAGAAGTAGGTGGACTTTTGTATTTTAAAGAGACAAGCTACTGCCTTCTCTGCTTGCAGGCATGATGCAGGGTATGACATACCTCTAGGGGCAGGGCCAGTTTTGTCTGGATGCTAACAGGTGTCCTGTTTGCTCAGTGGCATACCTAGAAAGGATCCACTAAAAATTACCCACTTCACCTTTATTTTTTTATCCTTTCAATATCACCCCAAAGATGAGGAGATAGCCAGTATCCAAAATACCATATTGTTTCCTAACTCTAGGCACGGGGCAGGGCACCTGCTCAGGAGGAAATATTCCCAAAAGCCCAAAAGTAGCAATGCTCATATCATTATTATATAATTAAGATTTCTTTGGTTTTACATTTTAGGAAAACAAGAATGAAAAGAAACCTTTATTTTTAAATCCCCTTTCCAACTTCACTTACTTTGTATAGCTACAAAACATTTTAGGCCCTAATTCTACTTACCACAGTCAGAAAAATCGTAGTTTTACTGAAAGTGAATTAAAAGGAAGTAGGATGGGGAGAGATGGTTGAAGAAGAAAAGTTTCACAGCTAAATATGGTGGGGGCGGGCAGTGAGGAATGAGAGTTGTGAAGTCATGAAGGAAAGCAGTCACTTCATCCATATGTGAAAGTTCTATTATCACAAAGACAGACACACAATAAAGCAAAATGAGCTATGCCTATTGGGGCATAATAAATAAATAAAATAAATCTAAATAGTTGTCCATTTCTTTTACATTGCTGTCTCAAAGCCAGTTATCATTTTTTTTTTTTTTTTTTTTTTTTTTTTGAGACAGGGTTTCTCTGTAGCTTTTGGTTCCTGTCCTGGAATTAGCTCTTATAGACCAGGCTGGCCTACAACTCACAGAGATCTGCCTGCCTCTGCCTCTGCCTCCCGAGTGCTGGGATTAAAGGCGTGGACCACCACCGCCAGGCGGTCCAGTTATCACTTTTTATATTGCTATCATTACCTAAGAGTATCTGGTAAATAGCATATTAAATATAATGAACAATCAATAGATGGGTTTATTCTGGAAAGATGATGATTGTATTATGCATGGTCTTTGACCTTCTGAATCTTCAGAGAAAAGCAGAACATTGAGAGGAAGTCTCAAAACATCCTACAGTGATTTCAATATAAATAGGAGGAAGTTTTCATATGAATTCATTATGAGCATAAAGCCTGATAGAATAGACCTGCATATCACTGGCATACATGGGAGTGGGGAGCTAACTATTTAGTGTGATGGACTTATTAGCACAAGAATTTTCAAATAAGAGGGCATATAGATCAGCTATGTTGTAAGCAAACTAAAATAATTTGATGGTGAGAACTGTGGGGACTAAGGAAAGACATGAGAATAAGGAAAGGAGCTGAAGCAACCTGGTCCCTACGTACAAAAAGTGACTTGTACTGCCAAGAGAAAGTGTAGTGACGGGAATTCAGAACAAGAAAGTTAGACAATACTTAGGAAGTAATGAGAGTATATTTAGGGAGCATAAGTTAGTCAGTGAATCTCAGTATCATCATTTTAGTTTTTATTCTAAACAAAGAGAAAGTCATCTGTGGAGGAAAGCTATTGGAATGCAATTCAAAAAATCTCATAAAACTAAAATTAATCGTTGGTAAAGTCAGAAGGTCAACTTCCATACAAAGGTACTATGAAAGAAGAGAGAGAAATAGAAAAATAAGTGGAAAGATATTCCTGTATATAAAGAAAGAATATTAAAATATGCTTAAAGAAGGAAGGATTAGTCAAAATTATTGAAAAATTTTGGCAAAATTAGCTTAAAATATGAGAAAGTGTAACACATTGCATCAAACAGATAACTCAAAATTCAATATGAACTCAAGAATTGAAAATAAAATACATCACAGAGGGTAAAAGTAAAATAAATGGAGCATCAAAGAATAATAACAATAAATCTCCTTAGGAGATTTTCACGGAAACAGAAATTCCAAACAAACAAACAAACAGATAAACAATTAAAAAATAAATAAGAGAAATCCCATCTCAAAGAATTAGCAAATGATTGAGCAGTAAAACTTAAATTCAGGGATATTTTCTCTTATATTTTAACTTTTAATTCATTTTTGAGGTGCATTTTCCACATTCCAAAAGCATATGGCTCAATGATTTCTTGCACAGCAAACAAAACAGAAACCATGGAGCTCACAACCACATTCTAGAGCAGAATGTTGTGTGATCTGTCAGCTGTCCTATACCCCTTTCCATTATCTCCTCTGTGAAGAATCACTGAAGTAGAAGTTAGCTTTATTTGCTTTCATTCTTTAAATTAAAAAAAAAAAAAGACATTCATTTTATTTTATGTATGAATGCCGGCAAGTATATAAGTGTATGCTTGGTACTTGGGAGGTCAGAGGACAGCATTGCATCCTCTGGAACTTGATTATGAATAGCTGTGAGTCGTTATGTGAGGGTGCAGGAATCAAAGCATAGGCTGCAATAACAGCAACAATAAGAGCATGCCGTTCCTTACCATTATCATCATTAGTCTTCAGACTTGTGGATTGAGCATTCTTAGTCTACATATTGTTCTTTGTATAAATAGACCACCGTTTTCCTCCTCTCTGTGCCGTACTATTAGTACTGCTATCACCATCTAGTATGTTTCTTTTAATCAACTAATGTGCACATCTTTGTGAAATGTACGTCTAAGTAGGAGGGGAAGTGCTGGGCTGAAGATTTTCATATTCATATTCAATGGATATTTGTAAATCTCCTTAAAGCAGATTTTATTGCCTCTTGGATTTTCTTCTAGGGTCTCAACATACCTCATATGAGTTGAGAAAGCCAGGACAGAAAGTATCTTAGGAAAGTTGTTTAGGAAATTCTGTGTGAAGGGAAGACAGCTTGACTACTAAAGACAGGAACAAGGCACTGGATATATTAACTGCTACAAAGCAGGAGGGATGACTATGAGTC
This sequence comes from Chionomys nivalis, assembly GCF_950005125.1. Classification (NCBI taxonomy): domain Eukaryota; kingdom Metazoa; phylum Chordata; class Mammalia; order Rodentia; family Cricetidae; genus Chionomys; species Chionomys nivalis. The sequence goes on from NC_080099.1 coordinate 14,178,284, forward strand.
ACTGTAAACTAATCAAAGCAGAGGCAGGCGGATCTCTGTGAGTTTGAGACCAGCCTGGTCTACAAGAGCTAGTTCCAGGACAGGCTCCAAAACCACAGAGAAACCCTGTCTCGAAAAACAAACAACAACAACAAAAAAAAACAAAACAAAACAAAAAAACAAACAAAAAAAGAAATACAATGATACAATGACAGTTTGCTTACAAGTTGGAGTAGGGGAGTAGAGCAGCAAGCATGGATTGGCCACAGAGCAGCCCTACCGATCTTTCTTAGTTTTCCTTTCTACAAGTATGGAACAGATCCTGTGAGCTTCCTGCAACCACGTAAATTGATAAATAAAGGGCTGCATTTTTTTTCTTACACTTAACTGGTAATTCACTGATTTCAATAATACAGGGTCACAATGATATAAAACACTCATTGAGAAGAATCTGCAATTACCGCTTTTCACTTCACACGACTGTATCATTTTTATTTTATGTCACACACAAATGTTCTTTAAAGGAGCTAATCGAGATTGACACTGTCTGGGCTGCAGCTCCTCCTTCGGAGGCAAACAAGTGAACACCCACTTCTTTATGCCTCATCAGGGAACCGCCCACTCCAATCCCCACCCCCAACCACATAGCAAAAGCCAGCAGCTTTGAATTTCAATGGCCTAGTTGTGTTCCCTTGTGGCCTCTGAAAGGACGTCTGACTCCCAAAAACCCCTCCACATCACACAGATGCCTGATGTGGGCCAGAGACTATTTCTTACAATTTTCTTCAGTCTTGGAGCGTTGATAAAATTTGCATGTGTATAGACAATTGGCTTCTTATAGGCCCATCTGTTCCTGCTGTTGAAGTTTTACCTGAAGCCCTAATTATAGCCAATCCTAGAGAGAAAGGGCTGTGACATCACTGTCGGGAGATTAGAACATTAGGTGAGAAATGTGGTGCTGAAGCAGATGGACACTGAGCAGAGATCCTCAGGCTTTGTAAATAAATATTCATTAGGTAAAAATAAGAGTAAAATGGAATAGTGAACACAGAAGCAAGTAACGTCATCCCTAAGTTTATTGCTTCTGAAATGCTGTGCTAGTAGTTCATCTATAAGAGGAATTCATAGGTATGAGAGTCATTCTTTTAGTAAGCCTCGCTTTCATAGGATCAAGTATGAAAGAACACAAGTACCAGCTTACGTTACCAGCTAATGGAAGATCCCATTATCCCATGCGGCAATGTAGCATCTCAAAGACTGTTCCTAGGAGAACATTTTTTTCACAGAGTTTTTACAGCCCAGCTTCTTTCCACACAGCAAGCATAATTGTAGTCCTTCTAGATGCAGCCCTGTACCCCTTCTCATGAGCAGTTACAAGACCATTATTGCGAGAGACCAATGGGGTGCTCTTTAACTGGTTATATAATACATCAAACATCCGCTAATCAACTCACAGAGAGAGAGCCTGCAACATACAGTTCTTCACCATGTGTGTCCTAAGGATATACAAAGCTCCTCTTGGAAGACCAAACACAAAATTAACAAATACGGAAAAACAAAACAAGTTAAATTTCATACAGTAGAGAAGTGACTTTTCAGAAAGAGCTCTGGGCAGGGAGACACTTAAGACTACAATTGAAAAAACATGCAGTCCTTTTGGATGTGAATGACCAATTGCATGGTACTCTGGGGCTTCTTTGGGCTTTTTTCATCTATGCACCTTCAGTTTTTGTTTCCTGGTATAACATGTAGCACTCAGGAAACACATGTGGAAAATTCTCTTATTCTTTACATTGAATTTACTGTTGCCACAAACAGATGAACTCTGTAAGATTCATCTGTGTTGCCCTTACTTAGAAAAAATAAGTTTTGCAATATTATTTCACATTTCCTAAAGGAGAATTCTTTGATGCAGTGTCTTCACAGTGCAAATGAAAATGCATCATGATTCTCATGGGGCAAAATTCTGTTGGGGTAAATAGGAATTCTAAATCAAAATCAAATTTAGAAAGAGAATGATCTTTTTGAATTTGCTTTTTTCTCACCTCTCTCTCTGTCTCTTTCTGTCTCTCTCTCTGCCTCTGTCTCTCTCTCTCCACACACACACATACACACACACAAACACTTGTATAATAATATGTATGTATAATATTTTATTAACTGAGAATGTCATTCAATGTCCTTTTGATTATATTCATCTTGCTTCCCCAGCTCCTCTCGGGTCCTCGCCTCTTCCATGCCCACTCAACTTCTTCATATTCTCTTTTACACCCGCCCTTTCTCTCTCTTATTCCCAAATTCCCAGAGTCTAGCTTGTGCTGACTGGCTTATCTTCTAATTGGGCCATTCCTGAGGTGTGCTTGACATACCAAGTGTCACGCCATTAAAGACAATTGACTTCCACTTTTACATAAGCAATCACAGGCCATTAGCTCCAAAAGCATGGTGTGTCATGCCTACCTCCCTTTGTCATGCTGATATGTTTACTGGCTTGAATTTGTGTGGGTCTCATGAATGCGACCACTCCCATTACAGTCACAAACTGTGCTGCTGTGTTCATAAAACACTGCATGCTGTAGACATCCTAGGGCTCTCGCTTTTACAATCTTTCTGCTTCCATTTCTGCATAAATTTCTCAGCCTTGAAGGGAAGGGTGCAATATAGGCCTCCCATGTAGGGCAAAGCACTATAAAGTCTCTTAGCCTATGAAACTTGACAAGCTGTGGGTCCGCATTCATTGACATCTTCTTCAAAAAGCTTCCCTGATAAGAGCTGAGAGATGCACTGATCTTTCTAGCAGTAAGTCATTAGCAGTTATTCTCTTGTTTCGCCTGTGAAGTAGAATAATAGTAGTTGCTTTCCCCTAGGTCCTATGTAATATGTATTCACAGTTCTTGGCCTTGTTGGCAGTGTCAAATATGGATTCCATTTTATAAATCTGATGGTGCATCAGGACCTTTGTCTTTAAACAGTATAGTTTCAACTATCAATGGAGTTGATGTTTTGACAAATAACAAACCTATTACAAAATTGTATTTGCTTCTTTAGTACCTAGAACTATGCTCAAAGGGATTTTTCTCAAGGATCTTTTACCAAGATCATCTGGGAAATAATGTGTGTATACTGGAAGTATTTCGAGGCCAGATGGACAGCAATAAACACAGGATCATGCAAATTCAAGAATAGATCACCTTTAGTAAAATGATGAAAGGGCCTGTTTTAATGCCTTCTGAAGACTGTGAGCTAATTCTAAGCATGTAGACCAAAGATCACACTAATAGGAGGAAGAAAGATAAAACATAGTGATGTTGGCTGATTTAAATATCCAAGAGTTTAGTTTGGGGTCTTGCTCATGTTTTGCAGTGCTAGAACTGATCTCCAAGACTCAGACATAATCGATAAGCAGTTTATATCCCCATATAATTCCTAAACATTTTAAACCAAAATGAGAAAATATCAACATCCTAATGATTGAGTGATATTTTCTATAGTGTTATATCCCTGGGGACTAGATTGAAAGAAGAACTAATTCTAAAGGAAAAGAATGAGAATCCCAGAGGTGGTATGTGTGTGTGTGATAAAATATTTGTCACCTCCTAGAACCCGAAAATAACGAGATCAAAAACAATGTGAACAGATAATGGACATGAAATGGTCCTTCTTTATTGCCAATCCTTGAATATTTCTCTCAGATAAATGGCATTCTGTAATTACATGAACTTATAGTGTTCTTTCTCTCTTATTCCTATGCTCCTTACAAGTTATATTAAAAAACAAACTTAACACTCATTTTTGGCTATAATTCAGAAGACAAAACATAGATTTGTAGATTTAAGACTGGCCTGAGAGTGATTTGCCATGATCACATCTCAAAAAAAAAAAAAAAAAAAAAAAATCAGTGTATTGTCTTCACTGACTGCTTTGCAAAACTCAGTATACAGGAATACCTTCAGCTTCTCTCCTATAAATTCAATGGGATTGTTTGTCTGTAGAACCATTTTCTACTTTCATAATAAACTCTTGTTAGAGTACTACTGTACCTATTTTGCCCTTGTTGTTAGTTATGGCTACCCTGGTGTTACAATGGCAGAGTAAAGTATATAATGGAGTTTGAATTCCACAGAGCCAAAAATATGCTGTTTGTTCCCTTGTACAAAACTTTGCAAAAGTAGCAGGAGTTACTTCAAGATTTGCCGTTAGGGAACTGGTGAATTTTCTCCTAAACTTTCAAAAAGAAAGTAGAAAATCTCTACCTTTTCAAAATTTTCTCATAATGTGGTAAAATCTTAAGGTCTAGGTATCAGAAGACCTATGTTCAAATCTCGGCTCTACTACTTGATATTTATTTGATTATGACATGTTTCAAAGTTTCCAGTTGGTTCCAAAGCACTTCCTGAAATGTTTGTGAGGATTAAATTCTGAGCCCTGAGTATAAATTAGTTCGTTATTCCCTGCCAAAATTGTCCCTGCTTCACCTGATTTGAGGGAGGATGGGTTTTGCGTTCTTGCTGAGATGTATTATGTAGTTTTTCACTGAGGAAATGGAACAATTCATTTGAAAAGTGTTTGCACACCTTTGTTCTGGGCAGATCCCAGGGATTTAAGGGCACTGTGTGTCTCTGAAAATGGACAGCCCTAGTCAAAATGAACTATATGCAGTCATCATTTTTTTTATTTTTATTTTTTTTACAAAAGAATAAATCAACTATGTTGCTCTAGATCAGTAGAGAAAACAGCAAATGAATAAAAGAAGATTTGTGTTTCAATAGAAGGGTGCCAGGCTCCTGCTTTTCTGCTGATTAGAAAGAAATCTCAGCCTTGTTTTGAAAAAGCCTTCCATCCAAATAGTCTGATCACCTTTTTAGTAGGCATTTGAGTAGAATCCAAATGAAGAGCAAAATGTCTCTCTCAGATGCCAGGACAATGATTGTCCCCTAAGGAGGTTGCTCAGTGCCTTTTTCTTTTTCTTTTCTTTTTGTTAAGACCTGATGTATTCTAGAAACCAGAAATTTACTCATTTACCCTTAAACTCTTGATACAAGGACTTTATGTTTCTTTTTACAAAAGAAAAGTCAGGGGCCAGAGTATTTATGTCCAGGCAGGTATACTGTGACCCAGTGATGAACAGCCTTGCCTCACTATGGGATCCTAGACCCTTGCTTATGCTCCCTAAGTGTAATCTTCTACTTTAAGGGGTTGTCTAATTGGCTATTTACTTTCAGACGTTTCTTGATCACCACAGCGTACAACATTTTTTTAACACAATGTATGAAAGCCAGTCCACAATCAAATGGGCTTTAGCTGGTTTGTCCCAATGTCTCATTTATTTTGTTGTACAGTTGTTTGTTAGGAATTCAAAATTTATTCAAAACATGTTGAAGTGTGGAAAGATTATTTATCTCGACCAGCACTTTTTATTTCTCTAAAGAATATAGATGAAAACTGAAATGTATTTTAAACCCTGTGTTCTCATTTACAATGCTGTTTTTCTTTACAACTCATTTCAATCTTCCTGTTTCACACACTTTAACCCAGTTTGTTCCCAACATAATAAGTTTCATTAAACAGGTTGGAAGAGTGCCTTAAGAGCAGCTAAGGTGTCAATGAAGGTTACGGTGAAGATAAGAATCTGTGGAAAGTCATTTTTTTTCTCTTTTATCTATAAATGAAGGATGGGGATACTGGGCATCCCCAAGCAAAACAGAAAAGTGTAAAGTAAAACCATAGCAATCTATTACGGCTTGTGAGAAAGAACGGTTTATTAACTTATCATTATATTTCATATAATGACAACTAAATTCTGAATCATGCTGATTGCTTCATTCTTGAATGTCAATGCAATACTAGACAAATACGCTTTTGACAGATGTCTTACTGCCCAAAGGAGGTAGTCATTGGCAGATTATAACCAAGTTCCTTTAGGTAGAGTGTAGATAAAAAGACCTTCTTAAAATCATTGAGTCCAGGCCTTAAGGTCACCAGTACTCCCAAGCCTTTCATACTGTGACTCACGAAAAGGAGAGTGTCTATCGACTGACTAGAAACCTGGCCAGATGTTGACAAGTGCTACACCGAAATAGAAACTGTGGCCCTCTCACACTCTACTGAAACAAAGCAGCCACATAAAGTCAGAGAGCAGAGGTGACAGAGTCATGCATCCCACAACCACACCGAATCGCATTGGTGCTTTTCGTGCGAGGTAACCAAGTCCTGTTTTCTAAAACCCTCCGTCTCTTATGTGCAGAGATGAAAACGCTTAGAGAAAGGTGTCCTGCCACTTTGGGATTGCAGTGGGGAGCAAATGAAGTCAAGGACGTAACATGCCTACTCAGCAGGAAGAGCTAAACAAACACACCTTGGTCATGTTTCCCACTTTGGGAAATTGTATCTGAAGAGGAAGCCAAAGCATTCCCCACAGGCTCGGAGATCAGATCATGAACCTCAGCTGGGAAGCAATTACAGCGATCCATACCGTATTGAACTCCCTCCAATGCTGATGACAGCCATTTTGGCTCATCAGGGGAAGGGGAAGGGCTCGGAGCAGTGACACTCACGTGTTCCTCTGTGGGTCTGTGTCACCCACCATGACTTGCACAGCCTTTGTGTCTATGCTCCAGGCTACTCTATTATTAGCGGCAGCTGCTGTTTCTCCCCCAGCTGTGTGTCTATCAGGGTCCACTGCAGAATATCAATCTGTCCTCACATGGCACAAAAGCTGCTCAGCAGTCTGTTAACATTTTTTTGCCAGAACCGGAGGCCTCCAATAGTCTCAACTCTCAGTGGTCTCCGCTTGGAAGACATTGTTCTGGAACTTACCAAGGTCTCCTTTGTTATGTGCCTTGTTTCGGCTGTCTGTAAGAACTGACTAGCCCCATAGTCACATCTTTCACAAAACACTCTGCCGTTTGATATTATGCTTTCTCTGGAGAGAAGTCAAAGCTGGGTATGTCTGAGTGTGAGCGATCATATGGTTTCGTTCATTGTGGTAATATGTACATTGTTACCTTTCATCTTCAGTTTGCAAGTTATGGCTCCATAGTCCAACTACATCTCACCTGTCACCTACGGCACAACCTTTTACTTCTGTGTAGCAATAAGATCCTGGCATAAAAATGCCACATATTTGAGTCTCATTTATCTCCCCGTATTTGCCTGATCATTCACATTTATCTGTTATTTGTGTGTGTGTTTGTGTGTGGGGGGTGATCACAATGTGCTCTGCACAAGTGTGTAGAGGCCAGAAGATGACAGTTGGAGTCTTCCTTGCTTGCTCTCCATCTAACTTTTTCAATCACCTCTCTCATTCAACTGAAAGATCATGGATTTGGATAGGCTGACTGGGCAGTGAGCCCTAGAGATCCACGTGTCGTTGTTTCCCCATTGCTGAGATGATAAGCTTGCCTCATCACACCTAGCTTCGAACATGGATGCTGGGCATCAAACAAAGGCCTTTAAACTGACAGTCTCAATACTGTACTGACTGAACCCCCTCCACAGCCCCTATATTATGTATCTTTTAGTGCTTATATTACCATTTTAGACCCTTAACCAATATCCTCGGGACATAATATGTAAATGCATTATTATGATCTAAGTGTTTTTTGGTTAGGTTTGTTTTTTAATCTTATTTTTATTTATTTATTTTTATTTTTAGAAACAGGGCTTTTCTGTAGCTTTGGATTCTGCCCTGGAACTCTTTCTACAGACCAGGCTGGCCTTGAACTCATAGAGATCCTGCTGTCTCTGCCTCCCAGCTGCTGGGCTTAAAGGCATGCATGACCACTGCACTGCTGATATAAGCATTTTTTCCCTTTTTAATTTTTTTTAAAGAAACTATCTTTTTCATTATAAATACCAATCCAAGTTTCCTTTCTGTCCCCTCCTCCCATTCTCTCCACATATCCTCCCACCCCACCCCCATCCATTCCTCAGAGAGGGTAAGTCACATTACTTTGGGGAAGGTCCAAGGCCCTCCCTACTATATCTAGGCTGATCAAGGTATCCATCCAAAGAAATAGGTTCCCAAAAAGCCAGTACATGCTGTAGGGATAAATCCTGGTGCCACTGCCAGTGGTCCCTCAGTCTGCCCCAGAGGCAACTGTCAACACAATCAGAAGGACTAGCTTGGTTCTATGCTTATTCCTTCCCAGTCTAGCTAGAGTTTGTGAGCTCGCATTAGTTCAGGTAGACTGTTTCAGTGGGTGTACCCATCATGGTCTTGACTTCTTTGCTCCTATTCTCATTCTTCCCACTCTTCAACGGGACTTTGGGAGGAGCTCAGTCCAGTGCTCTGATGCAAGTCTCTGCCTCTGTTTCCCAGTAGCTGGACAAAGGTTCAATGGTGATATTTTAGATATTCATTAGTCTGACTTCAGGGCAAGTCAAGATCAGATCCCCTCTTCTCTATTGCTTAGGGTCTCAGATGGGGTCATCCTTGTGGATTCCTGGAGATTTCTCTAGTGCGAGGTTTCTTGCTAACTATAAATTGGCTCCCTTAGTCAAGATATCTCTTTTCTTAGTCTCATCTCTGTCCTTTCCCCTTCTAGACTATCCCATTCCCTCAAGTTCTCCTTACCCCTCCATTTTTCCCTTCCTCTTTCCCTTCCACACTCTCTTCTCCCCCCACCCCCATGCTCCCAATTTCGTCAGGGGATCTTGTCTGTTTCCACTTTCCAGGTGGGTCTAGATCTGCTTTTCTTAGGGTTCTCCTTATTACTTAGCTTATCTAAGATCATAAACTATAGGCTCAATATCCTTTGTTTATAGCTAGTATCCACTTATGAGTAAGCACATACCATATTCATCTTTTTGGGTCTGGGTTACTTAAGTCAGGACAGTGTTTTCTAATTCCACCTATTTGCTTGCAAAATTCAAGATGTCATTGATTTTTACCACCGAGTAGTACTCTAATGTATAAACGTGTCACATTTTCTTTATCCATTCTTTGGTTGAGGGGCATCTAGGTTGTTTCCATGTTCTGGCTATTATAAATAATGCTGTTATGAACATAGTTGAACAAATGCCTTTGTAGTTTGATTGAGCATCTTTTAGGAATATGCCCAAGAGAGGTATTGTTGTATCCTGAGGTAGGTTGATTCCCAATTTTCTGAGAATTGCCACACTGATTGCCAAAGTGGTTGTACAAGTTCTCATTCCCACCAGCAATAGATGAGTATTCCCCTTACTCCACATCCTCTCCAGCATAAGCTATCATTAGTGTTTTTGATTTTAGCCATTCTGACAGGTGTAACATGGTATCTCAGAGTTGTTTTGATTTGCATTTGCCTGATGGCTAAGTATGTTGAGCGTTTCTTTAAGTATCTTTTGACCATTTGCACTTCTTCTGTTGAGAATTCTCTGTTTAGTTCTCTACCCCATTTTTTAATTAGGTTATTCGGAATTTTGATGTCAAATTTCTTGAGTTCTTTATATATTTTGGAGATCAGTCCTTAGTCTGATGTGGTATTCATGAAGATCTTTTCCCATTCAGTAGGCTGCCTTTTTGTGTTATTGAGTATGTTTTTTTTGCTTTACAGAAGCTTCTCAGTTTCAGGAGGTCCCATTTATTTATTGTTGCTCTCAGTGTCTGTGATACTGGAGTTATATTTAGGAAGTGGTCTCCTGTGCCCATGCATTGAAGACTACTTCCTACTTTCTCTTCCATCAGGTTCAGTATAGTCGTATTTATATTGGGGTCTTTAATCCATTTGGACTTAGTTTTTGGCATGGGGTGATAGATTTGTCGAATGATTTTTTCAGCACCTAATGAAATGATCATATTTTTTTTTCTTTTAGTTTATTTATATCATGGATTACATTGCTAGATTTCCATATGTTGAACCAGCCCTGAATCTCTGGAATGAAGCTTACTTGATCTTGATGGAAGATTTTTTTTGATGTGTTCTTGGATTCAGTTTGCCAGAATTTATTAAGTATTTTTTGAATCCATGGTCATGAGTGAGATTTCTCTGTAATTCCCTTTCTTGTTTGAGTCTTTGTGTTTTTTTTTTTTTTTTTTTTTTTTTTTTTTTTTTTTTTTTTTTTTATCAGGGTAACTGTAGCCTCATAAAAAGAGTTTGGTAATATTCCTTATGTTTCTATTATGTGCAACTCTTTGAGGAGTATAAGTATTAGCTCTTCTTGAAAATTCTGGTAGAATTCAAAACTAAAACCATCTGGCCCTGAGGTTTTGTTTTTTGTTTTTTTGGAAGTTTTTGATGACAGCTTCTATTTATTTTCTTACAGTTTATAGGTCTATTTAAATTGGTCACCTGGTCTTGATTTAATGTTGCTATGTGGTATCTATCTAGAAAATTGTTCATTTATTTTACGTTTTCCAATTTTGTGGAATACAGGTTTTTGTAGTATGACCTAATAATTCTCTACATTTCCCCAGTGTCTGTTGTTATGTACCCCTTTTCATTTCTCATTTTATTGATTCAGATGCTCTTCTCTCTTTCTTGTATAAAGCAGAAGGCTGATCCTGTTTTTTTTTTTTTTGTGTGTGTGTGTGTGTGTGTGTTCATTCTCTTAGCCTGTGTCTTTTTATATGTGAATAAACTCCATTGATATTAAGTGATATTAATGACCAGTGGTTCTTAATTTCTGTTATTTTTCAGTAGTAGTGTTTATGTGTTTTCCTTCTTTGGGCTTTGTGGTGGGGGTTTCTCTGTTGCCCATGTTTTTGTGGGTGCAGTTAACTTCCTTGGATGGGGGTTTTCCTCCTCCTACTTTCTCTAAGGCTGGGTTTGTAGATATATATTGTTTAAATCTGATTTTGGCATGGAATATCTTGTTCTTCATTGACAGTGATTGAAAGCTTTGCTGGGTATAGTAAACTGGGCTTGCATTGGTGATCTCTTAGTTTCTGCAGCACATCAGCCCAGGACCTTCTGGCTTTCATAGTTTCCATTGAGAAGTCGGGTGTAATTGTGATAGGTTTACCTTTATATATTTTATCTTCATCCTTTGCAGCTTTTAATATTCTTTGTTCTGTATGTTTTTATTATTATATGGAGAGGGGACTTCTTTTTTTTTCCTCCAGTCTATTTGGTATTCTGTAAGCTTCTTATACTTTATAGGAATATCCTGCTTTACTTTGGGAAAGTTTTCTTCTATGATTCTGTTGAATATATTTTCTGTGCCTTTGAACTGGAGTTCTTTTCCTTCTTCTACCCTATTTTTTTTTAGGTTTGGTCATTTCATGGTGTCCCAGATTTCCTGAATGTTTTGTGTTAAGAATTTGTTGGTTTTAATGTTTTCTTTGATCAATGAATCTATTTTTTTCTACAGTATCTTTAACACCTGAAATTCTTTCTTCTATGTCTTGTATTCTGGTGGTTACACTTGTTTCTTTAGTTGCTGTTCATTTACTCAGATTTTCCATGTCTAGAATTCCCTTGGTTTGTGATTTTTTTTAATTGCCTCTATTTCAGTCTTCAAGTCTTGAAATGTTTTCTTCACCTGTTTGATTGTTTTGTTTTTTCTTGGGTTTCTTGGGTTTCTTTGAAAGAATTGTTAATTTTTTTCCATTTTTTTGTTTGTCTTTTCCTCCATTTCTTTAAGGGAGTTTGTAACAAGGTTCAAAAAAACTCCTCCCTAATGTTATCTAAGCAATAACAACTACTGGGGGAAGAGACTGGTAAGCCAACTTTGGCCTATACAGGGAAGTCCAGGGATGTACCTTTTATGAGTCATTACTCTGCCTAAAATTTGGGGTATTAGAGCCTTTGAGAAATACATGTCCTTGCACATAACCTTAGTGAAATCATTGGTTTACTGAGCTAGACTTAGATAAAATAGTTATTTTGGTCTGTTATGGGTGCCCTATTTAGTAAACAAACATTTGTTGATGCCTTATCAGAAAAACATGTACAACAAAAGCAACATGGGTACTTCCTTGTGCCAAGAAATGTCCTAAGGTGGTCCTAATGTTTCTTACACAGTCAATCCTCGCAGTAGAGCTTTGGGGTATGAAACAGAGAGAGGGTAGTGTAGTCTATTTATAAAGTATTGCAAAGGCAATTACCTGGGTTTAAATTATAACTCTTACCACTCTTGAGACTTTGAGAAAGTTCTTTAACTTCTCTGTGTCTTGGGATCCTCATTTACAAAATAAAGGTAATTATACTTATGCTATATGTTTCTCCCAAGAATTACTATGTTAATTCATATAGCTCTCCAAAACTAGAGGCTAGTATATATTAAAATTCCGTGAAGAATGAGCTATTATTATTAACAAATTTATGCAGTCTCACCTGCCTACCTTGGCCATGGCTATGGTGTATTTCCACCAAGGACAGTGCAGCCTGTGTATAGCATTTTATAACCTTGCATCTAACCTGTATTCTTGGGGATCACTGCCAGCTGCCTTCCTATATAGTTGAGAAGCCCAGGGCCCTCCCTATCCCACATCTGCCCTCCCCTCATGCATCAATAGCACCAATAGCATCCTTCATTCTGTTCAGGGGCAAACTTTAGCATATGTTTCAAAGGCATTTCAACCTTTTGCATTTTATTACCATAAACTCTTAAATCCCTTCTGTTACTTGAAGCAAATTGGGAGCTAATTAAATGGAATCTCTCTATAGAAAAAAAAATGTTTGGGCTTTTCAGAGTTGGGGCGGGCTTTATTTTCTACCTCTTTGCAAAGAATTCCCCAGGCCCTATTTAGCACTCATTCATTTACTTATTAGCTCAGAACCCAACCCATGAATGAGCTCATGAGTAGATAAACACACAGTGAAATAAGTGTGTTTTCTTTGAACTAAGGGATTTCATCCTTCCGGGTGTTCTTAGGCAATACATCAGAGGAAGTGGAAGGTTGATTGTGTTTCATGAGATCCTTGAATCCATGAGTTGTTAGCAATCTGTTCAGGCCCCATATGACTGACTGTGTGTTAAACTATCTAGTTCTTAACTCTAGGTTCATTGAAATTACAGGCCAGGATCTCTACATTCTCCTTTTAGGTTGTTTGAAAGCATCCTTTGACTGATAAAGCACATGACTTGCTCATCAGTTAACAGGGGAGGAAGAATTACTTTTTGCTCAGCACTGCATTTTCTGCAATGAACAAAGTCCTGAGCATACGGAAGAGCTGCAGTAGATAGTTTGTAGGTAAAATCAGACTAGAAGGACCAGCCTGGAGGCTCCTACTGCTGTGTGTGCACGAGTAGCAATGTCAATATTGCTTGTCATGGAGCAAGAGACACAATTGTAAAAGGATTGTGAAGTGCTTGGAACTTGATCAGGAAAATAACTCAGACTGTAGATAAGAGAGCTTTCAATATTGTGGTATGTAGAGACAGAACTTAGGATGTGTTTAGGCCATGAAGATGGACTCTTCCATAAATGATGTTATCACCTTTATAAGAGATTGTAGAGAGCTGCCATTTTTAGGTAATGCAAGAATTCATCGAGAGACCAGTACCCAAACCTTCTTCGGAAACAACCATGTTTACACCTTAATCTCAGACGCCTGACTTTGTTAGCTCATAAATCACCTAGTACTTTGTTATAATTGAAGAATCAGACTAAGACAGAAGTGGGAAGGGAGAAAATAATTGTAAGGCATTGTGGCAAATTGTATGAAGGTTTCTTTGATCTGATGATTCCCGAGCTGATCCTTCAAGAATGAACAGAAAGGAGACGCAAGTACTGAATACTGAGGGAGTTTATTGTCAGGAATGATCATAGAGAAGAAAGGCCCAAGCCTTTAGAATGTCAAGTCATCTGGAGGAAGTGGAGACCTTTTGTGGCTGTAGCAGACAAAATGCAGAGGAAAGTTACTAACAGGGCTGCAGTAAAGAAAATGTTCTTCATGGTATGGGATCTGTGAATCTACCAGAGGGTGGCCCATGGGATTATCTGGATCTAAATTGTGCTTAGAAAGCTATTTTTCCATTAGATTAGGAATTGAGTGAGTGAGGAGGCTCATGACCACAAGGCATTGAGGGAGGAATTGCAATTTCATTTGAGAAAGCAAGAGAGACCTTAGGGGTATTGAGGACATGAAGGCAATAACTGACAAGATGAGATAAAGAACTAGGACACTTCTAACTTAATCAGAAATTGCATACAAAATATTATACACAGTTTTCAAGGATGGAGGGGAAAGATTCTCAGGTTCTTACTTATGAATCTCTGTTGCTCTGAGAGGGTTACAGATCCCATGTTTGTCTAATTTAATTCAGTTCATCTCCTTTGTTGGAATGTATTTTGAAGTTTCAAACTCCTAGTCACAGGATGCATGTCTAGGACAGGAGATTTCAATTTTGTTATCCCCCCATTTTAATAAAGTTTAGTGATAATAACATTTATTAATCCAAAAGTTATCTGCACCCTGGACGCAACACTGGAAGGGAAGATGTATCCAATTACTCACTTAGGTAAGATTATGAATAGGGATAGTACCAAACCAAACACCATTCATATTTTCAGGCTATATTTGCATCCTATAAAGGGTGTTGGATTCATTCAACTAAGACCATGTATTAAAGTTCAGATGAGTAATTGCTTTGTCCTCAAATAAGATCCCAAAACACCATTGGCAGAAGTTTTGTCTTTTCTGAAAATATTGAGGAAGAAGAGGGCACAGAAGCCTTCTTTGATGTTCCTTGTTAGAATCCAATATCCTCCAGCTTAGGGAGTTGTCCCTGAACTCTCATGGCATGCTTATATCTAGATAAAGTTAACTCCAACCCGGCATGCTATCCCTTTATTATTTATCTTCTTTCGTTCTAGCTTGCTCTAGATACTTAAAATTTAGAATGAAAGTTGGTTTTAATATTTTCTTAATTCTACTGACTGGGAGGATTGCTTGTAGTTCCCTAAATCTCATCAAAAACTTGGTATTTTGGTATTTGCTTTTTATTAATTATATTTACAACACTAGAAAGATGTGTTATAGTAAAGAATATTTGCATATGTGACTTGACTTACAAGCTTTGTTTTTCAGTTCAATGTTTACATTTGTGTGTGTGTGTGTGTGTGTATGTGTGAGAGACAAGTCTTCACTCTTCAATGCCGCTACCTCAGACTCATTATTTACCCCAAGCTGTCCTAGAATTCCAGACAAGTCTCTTCTCTCAACCTCCAGGGTGCAGGGTTTACAGGTGGGGGCCACCAAAACTAGTGATTTTCATGTATTTTTGGTCATTCTTTATGTGTTTCAACTAGTTTATTTAATCTACCAAATAAATGTGTTTTTCTTTCCTGTAATAATTACAGGTATATTTATAATTATAGATCTATTTTTTCCTTCAATAAAAATTTGATCTATGGTTTTATGCCCAGATAGAAATTTTATTACATTTTTCATTTAATTATTTACTTGTTTTTATTTGTGTGTGCATATGTGTGTGTCTGTGTATGTGCACAAGTGTGTGTGCACATGAGTACACATAAGCCATAGAGGACTCCCTGCTCTAGTCAGTTTGTTTTTCATCATGTGAATCCCAAGGATAAACTTCAGATGATGATGAGGCTTCGCGGATTTGCCTGCTAAGCCATCTTACTGACCCTCAGGCAGAATTTATTGTGTGGGCCTATTGTGTGCATAACCTTGTAATGCACAAAGATCAAATCTTGTTTCTGTAGATATGCATGTACAGCGCCAAGAACAGAGTTTCAAATATAAAACATGCATGGCAGAGCCAGTGGTTATTTAGATAATGATGTGTTGGCACAAGTGGAGGGTCTATTTACTGCTATGGTGAGACAGATTTATATTTTTTTGCATCCTAAAAGCCATTATAGAATTGATAAAAAGACAACACAATGCACATGCTAAACAGCACCACTAACTTGTTAACTCCTCGGGCTGTAAAACAATGTCACCTTGGAGAAGAGATTATATTTCAGTCAAAACTAGCAGAAAGGCAAATTGGGAGCAATGTACATATGGTGCATTGGGCATCAAGCTAGATTTGTAGCTCTTATTCAGGCATGATGCAAGTGTAGGACAGACAGCAGTTTTCTAGTTTGGGCTTAGAAGTTGGACTGTAAGTGAAGTAAACAGGAAATTCTGGTTTCACTTAATATGTGCTATGCAGGAACAGGTTGATATTAAAGTAGCTCTTGTCACTGTTCTGCTTAAACACATTTATTAAATGAAGCCAAAGATAAAGTGTTCTGGAAGTTCAAGTGAATTGGCCACTCAAGCCTGTCTGGACTTCTCTCTGACTGTCTTTCTCCTCCAGAGCTACCAAAACAGTGCTTCCTGTTCTCTCTTATCTCTACCAGACCAAGCAAGGGCTTTCAGTTTTTTAGCCTACATAAAATTACCCTCTTCCCTCCCTCAGGTGATTCGTATCTCCCTCTTCTCTTCCGTGTTCTCTGTCCTATTTAAAGGCACACCCCAGCATCTCAGCATCTCAGCATTCCTTTATCTCTGCTTCCCTTGTTCTCTATCCCAACATTAGCTATCATATCATCTATTTCCAGTATTTTTACTATTCTATATTCATTAGAATGTTCTCAGGACACACAAGCTCTTTGTGTGTGTGTGTGTGTGTGTGTGCAGCACATCTCAGTAACCTAGGAATAAGTTCCAAAAGAAAAATTATTTAGAGGTAAAGTAATCCCAAAGGATTGCAGAAGTACTAGAGATGGAATTTAAACCTTGGTAGCCTGCATAGTCTGCAGTCCTAGCCCGTGTGCTTTATTTATTTTCTAGAATATCAAAGACAAAGGCAGCCAGTGGGATGGAGAAGGGATATGTTTTTGATTTGACTCTGACTTTACTGGCATTTTGACACTGGGATGCTAACCTCTGAGATAAACTTATTTTTTTTTCACAGTAAATGTCCAAGTGTTAATAACTCTGTTTCCCCCTTTAAGACAGACTCATCTACTCATTTAAAGGAAGCAACACTAAACTAACTTTAACTAAATTTTCTACTTTTAAATGTTTTATGATAAACAATTAAAACTTTCTCCTCATTTTGCCTCCTCTCTCATTCTCAACATTTTAGATTTCTGTGTACACACACATTGTTTATGGCAGAATATTATACTTTTACAAATATTTGACTCAAACTCATATGCTTTCCTATAATGTCATCAAACCCATTTCCTAATTTATCATTTTCCTTATTTTTGTGATTGTAATGTAATTGCATAAAAATAAACCACTTGTATGAAGAGTATAGTTGTGACATAATAATTATTTTTCCTATTAAACAGTTATAGTTTCTCTTGTTGGGCTCTTAAAAGCTTTCAATTTGAAATCTTCCTCTAGCTCAATTACTTATATCAGAAGATTTGTGCTGCAGTAGGTTATTGATAATTCTGTCTCAGGAAGAGGTATGAGAATCAAATATCCAAATCCCTCCCCCCCCCAGTAAACTTAGTGCACACATTCTCATCAATGCATCCATAAATGTTTACTAAAACACTGTTTTGTAGGGTGGATTCCAAATCTCATCTTATAAAATTTGGAACTTTATACAATTTAAGACCTTCACAATTTCTTCGCCCTCAGTGCCTTGAAAAATCACACTTCTTTCTGCTCCTATGAGTTCGATTATGCTAGATTCTTTAAAAACGATGAATTACAGAAAAAAGTGATAATATTCCCAAACACATTACTATAATAGTACATTGTTTTGAAGATCTTGGTTATTTGCATAATCAAAGAGCCACCTGAACACAGGTGCAACACTACTCACAGAAATAAATTCAGTACGGGGAGGGGGATGCCTTATACAATCCTGGCACTGAAGCAATTTTAATTATGTGTCTCCTGTATGTGTCTGAGAAGCAAATTAAAAACTTAAGGGTGTAAGTGGGAATGGGATAAGGACATAGGAGAGAGGAGGGGATAGAGAATGGGTTAACCAAAACTAAGAATGTTTGAAATTTTCAATAAATTTCTACTAATTTGTAATCTAATTAAAATATGTATTAATAACATGAGTTTGAGCAGATGTACCCTGTATGAGCAGACAACACTGCTCCCTGAATACATGGTTCATTAAATGGAAATATCTGTGCTAGGCCTGGGACACTTCCTTATGAATTATTGGTCAGGGAGGACAGTGAAAGAACCCAAACATTGTCACTGCTCTGGGCTGCCCACTGTAATGAGATGGCAAAATTGAATGATATTTCCAGTAATGGGAACTTACCATAGAGAAATCAACCTCAACTGACCAGGAAACTCTCTACAGTTAGACTGCAGAGTGCCATAAAGTGCTATCTATATAGGCTGATAAAAAAGAATAAATATCAGTAGTCTTATCCAAAACTAGATACTGCATGGAATAAGGTCTAGTTGGCAAGATGTACCCACTTGTGCAATAGTGGTATGATAATAATGAAGGTAACTCGCCACTTTCATCTGGGACATGAGGTCTACTGCACAAGAAAAATTTCTTTCTGGTAGTATAAACTTGGTCAAAAGTTTATGACTGGGATCCTCATAGGCCTTAAGAGAAACTTACTGTTGCCTTATGTGACATAGTGAAGCTGTCAAACTTCCTCCTTAATATTTTATGCTTAGACCAATAGATCTATACGGCTCCAAACTTTGGTGATAAAACCTCTTTGGGCTGTGGCTCAAGGTTACTCAGAGTCCATGCAACTATAAATGTTGAGCTGTGGATGAATCATCTACAACTTTCCCCATCCAAGGCTTAGGAAACATCATGAAACTAAGGACAGAAAGAAGAGCTGGCAGGTGAGAAGCAGAACTACAAAATGCTGACTTCAGTACATGACATGACTGTTTCACATGTCAAGTCACAGCTTCTGCTCTTCTTTGGTTACTTGTCCAAGAATCTGCACAATATTAAGCAGGTCGAAATTTCAACACTTATGGTAGAAGAGATATAGATGGTTTGCTAAGAGATGGAAAGACCTTTTCTTTAGGTCCAAAGCTACTTGGAGGTTGCTCATGCTTCAGTGGATGTTCGCCAGTCTCTGTGGACATGGGAAACACTAATTAAACTCAAGAGGTTAGCAATAACATTAACAAAAAAATTAAGTATATGAAATTGAAATACTAGGGCTCATTGAGTCTAAATAGCAATGGATGAATATGTTCAAAGTACATTTCATGAATATGCAAAATTTTCAATGAATAAATTTAAAATAATATAGAAACAAACCATCTCACAATAAATAGATAGCGCAAATGAACCTAGATTATAGAAATTCTTTGCTGTGCAAAAAAATATGATTGTTCTCTAAGCATATATGTACTTATTAGTGGAGATTTTGCATGTGTGCAGCAGAACAGATATAAAGCACATTTGAAACTGTATTTTTATAATTTACCCACCACTATTTCTATGTGTGAATGCATGTACATACAAGTGTCCATTTCTGGACTCCTATTGAAACCTTGTGGCTAATTTCATTCCCTTCACCTTGCCTTTATCTCAGTCACTGTTCACACTGCTGCCCAAAATTAGTTCTTGAGAGCCATGCTTGGTTCATACCACTTCTGGGATGATAGTCTTTGTTTGATACATATTTTCTTAGTAGAAAGACCACCCTCTTTAGGCCAATCAAAGTCATTTAGTATAATAAGTCTTACCCTTTTCTCATCTATATTTTTTCTAGCACTCAATCATCATGTACTCTCCAGATATGTCCTATCTTGTCACACCTTTATGCTTTTGGCTCCTGCTGAAACTTTCTCATCTGACTCTGTTTAGTCAAATTATTCCCAGATTTTTATACCCAACCTCAGTACTGCTTCACATAGGAAGGCTTTATGGCAAAATATCCAGCTCTGATCAATGTTTGTAATCAGACAACCATAGATTGATTTCCTATAGAAATCATACCATGTGTTTACATCAACAAGACTTCATTCAAACTAATAATAAATTGTTACTTATGCAAGAAGAATTTGGTAATAGTGAATAGTTATTATTAGTAAATGCTTATGTTCCAAAAGTATACTTATATTTTTCTCTCATATAATAAATAGTTCTACATATTTTGGAGTAGAGAAGTTTGAGATTCTGCTATATGAACACATTATGCGATTGTCAAAAGTATGTATTCATTTTTGCATTTGTTGTATCCATCATCTCTAGGGCTCACAAAAGTCTATGAACTCATTTAGCTTTATTCAATAACATTAGGTTATTCTTGATGACTGTGCAATGCCATTGTGATATGCTTGCCATGCCATTGTAACCTGTAAGTCTCAGGTTAAAGAGTTTACAAACTATCTATATAGATCCTATTATATTTGGGGTCTTGTGTTCAAATCTACATATCTCTACTTTCTACAAGACACTAAAAAAAGATAAGTATGTTATAAGAGTCTAAAATCCTAGAGACAAAGAGAGAACATGATTACAGGAAAAGTATGCATTGGATGAGTTCAAAATGTCAGGCAAAAAGCAAAGGCCAACGACAATAGAAATTTTTGAAATGTGGAAAAATATAATATTTATTTTGTGCATTTACAGACACTTGTGGAAATGTCACAAGGAAACAATAGCCAAGTAATTTTTATCATGTATAGAAGACCTTCATACAGTAATAGTTGTCCATAAAATGAACTAGATCTCTCAAAAAGAATCTTGCTGCTTCATAAACTCATGTCTTTGGGGTTGATTGCTGAAAAAAACACCTGCCTGAAATATTGGAAAAGAAATTCCCATGCAGAGCAAATGTTCCATACAAGGACACTAAAATTACTTTTTCATAAAGGTTCATTAATGAAAGCAATGTTTGGAAATGTTTAAAAATTATGTAAGTGAAAATTTTTTAGAACACTAAAGCATTCATGGGTTTGTTCATTTGTTTTGTTTTTCTTACAAAATAGATAAGTAAGTCTTCAGAGTTCTGTAGCTTGAAAATTGTGCTTCAGGAAACACAATTCTGTTTATATATTGCAGCCATTAAAATAGCCTCCAAGAATCGCAAACCTGGAAATCCCCTTTGGTACTTTCAAGCTCTTTTATTTGATAGATTCTTGCATATGTGCAATGCGCTAGAGTTCTGTTTACCTGGTTTCCCTCTGATTTTTCCCTTCCTTTCCCTGTGACCCCCTTCCTTCCTCCCAGTGGCTACATTACTAAAGAAAGCAAGGCCCTTTCTTCTAGGAAACATTAATATTCAATAATCCTCAAAAGGAACGACACTTCATGCACCTCCTCTACCTATGATGGAATGTTGAAGGATCCCATGTTCTACAGATTTCCATTGCTGCGTGGATTCATAAAATGACCATGCCATAAATGGATGGCAATGTTTCATGGTACTCCTTCCCAACTTTAAGTCTTTTCAACTTTCCCTCACATTTTCTTTGATGTTCCCTGGGCCTTGTAGGAATGAAGTGTTATAGGTGTCTCATTTAGGTCTAAATATTCAGCAGTTATTTATTTTAGCACTTTCAGATATGATACTCTTTATTTAACACGATGTTCTGCAAAAAGGAGCTTTTCTTCGCCAGGTTGGGAACAGCACGACTCTATGTGTACAAACCCATCTACTTACCAACCTGAAGCTAAGAGTGCACACTGCTCTCACAGAGGCCCTAATCTTTTGCCAGCACCAAAATCCAAAAGCTCAGAAATATCTGTAATTCCAGATCTAGGATCTGATGCCTTTGACCTTTGAGGGCAACTGTATTCTAGTGCACACACCCACCAAGTAAATAATTAAAAAAACTTTAAAAACATAAATAATTAGAAAGCAATTTGGAAGCAAACATTTAGCAAAACAGTTTTCATGCTGTCCATCACCATGGGCCTTTGACCAGGTTTATTTGCATTCTGTATTCCCATCCCTGGAATAAGCCTGCAATTCAGTCACAAAGTAGCTCATTATCTCTAAAATAACCATGCCATTGCTGCACCATGGTGCATATTTTGCCTGGTGCTTTGGTACTGTAACTTATTTGATCTACACCTGGGTGAGACTGTTGATGAAGTCTTCCCCACGCCCTACCTGACAGTCTTCATGGTACATTCCAACCTATGAACATCAGCAGAGAGTGAGTTTGAAGCTCTCCTCCAAATTCATTTTCTTTGTTCTGTAACCACAGGCAATGCAGCATTAGGGCACATGTGTGTCTGAATTCCTCATCATCTAAGCTACAGATGGAAGGTTTGGGGAGACAGGTTCAGTAGTAGATGTGCGTGGAAAGTTCAATCTCGGGCCAAAGTCTACTCACATACTTATGTGGCTGCTTCAGGAGGGATCACGACTAAGCATGGGAGCTGTGAGGATACTTGCTGCTCACCTTGGCACCCGCTCCTAAGTTTTATCCCGATGGATAAATTGTGCTACATTGATATGTCAGCCAATTAAAACTGGAATGGAGCGGCGGCATAGATACTTCTTAACTTATAGAGAGTTCTTGTTTTGTTCACTTTGGAATCCTCTCCCTTGTGTGTAATCAACTGATGTTAGAAAGGCGAAGAATTTGTACACAGCGGTGATGGGGAAACCTTGTTAGCCAATTATCTTTTAAGAGGTGGATCCAAGGATGAGGTGTGGCTTTCTGGGACCCACAGAGAAAATCCTGTGCACAGACTTCTCTGCGTGGTTCTGTCATGACCAAGCAGAGCCTGGACTTTCTGTTCCTGTGGCATGAGTATCCCCTTATAATAAATAAAAATATAATTGTTTATCCTTTAAGCTAGCCTTATTTCACAAATTAAGTTAGCTTCTACACAGAGGTATTAAAATTTGCTATCAAAGGAAGCAGAGAAGCAAGGAAGAAAGAAGGGGTATTTTGGTTATCACCTAAAACTTATGATGCCAAGTATAGAAACAAAATCACTGTCGTCTTTTAAGGCAATGTTAGTACTTACTCAGGGAACACTGGCTCCACAGCCAGTAGCAAGAAGAAAGAAAATAGACTACATCAAAATTCCCTGCTAAGCCTCCTAAGCATGGTGAAACCACTGGGGTGTTCCATTCCCTAGGGAAGTCATCCCTTAGCCTTTCTCTTCTATGTCTGCCTTTTTTTTCTAAAATGACTTTGAAGCAGTTTCTTGGAGTCTGAATGCTTAGGAGACTTTGGGGGATTAAATAGAAATAATGCTGAATGAATTTAATATAAGCACAATTATCTCTCTTGTCTTTTCTTTTCACTCATTACTGAGGGGATCTGGAAACATCATTGTTCTTATTTAATGTAATTCAATGAGTGTGAAGTTACGTCCAGCTTGCTTCCTGAAAAATCCTTCAGTGGCTTGCAGAATGGAAGGATGGATGATGGGAGGGGTAATTAAAAGACAAGTACAGCAGGACCCCCGAGTCTCTTCCAACAAGCCCAGGGAGAGCTGCAAGGTGGGACACACGAAGAAGGTTAAAGGGAAGCAGAGTTGGCACTCTGATCTGCTATTTGCAAATGAATTCCCAGGACACTGGCAAAGAAATCACCCCTCAGTCACATGGAAATGCTCCTTACTGTCTCTTCTCTTTACCCCTGCATTTATAAATCTGTCACCTAAGAACAAGGCAAACGGAACAATTATTGAGAGCAGGAGATTTTCCCCCTATGTAGTTATTATCTTCCTCTTTTCCAATTCCAACCAACCCAGTGTTAAAAAAAAAATGGACTTAGAGAAAGGCTCACAGAATAAAATACACAGCCAACTGCTGAGGGCTGTTGAATTTTTAATCCTCTAATATTTTTCTCCTCTTTCTCTATTTATTGTCTATTTTCAAAGCCCCACAGTAAAAGGATTGTCTAAACTCCATTCATTGGCAGCCATTCAAAAAGTCAAAAAACTTAATCTTATGCCACGACTAGGAAGAAAAATAAGAGTGTGTTTTTATAAAAAAAAATATGTTTAGGCATCAATAATGATAATGGGAACCAAGCTTAGCATTAGGATGAGACATAGGAGCTGTCCTAGTTTGCCTCCTAATGTTGATAAGCACTGTGACCAAAATCAGCTTGGGAAGCAAGGGTGACTTGACTTAAACTTCCCAGTCATGTTGCAATCCTAGTCTATAACGGAGGCAAGACAAGATACAAACTTAAGCAAGTCAGTAACGTGCAGGCAAGAACAGAAGGATGACCATGGAGGAACGCTGTTGATAGGCTTGCTTCCTAAGGTTTTCTGAGCTTGGTTTTGTTGTTGTTTATTTTGTTTTGTTTTCATATAACTCAAGACCACCTGTCCAGGGTTGGCACTTGCCATAATGGACTGAATTCCCCTATATCAATCATTAATCAAAAAAAATCCCTTTCAGACTCTGCCTATTGGCAGTCTGATGGAGGCAACCCCTCAATTAAGGTTTCTCTTTCTAGATGACTCTATATTTGCAAAAAGTTCCCAAAATCTAAATAGTATAGAAACAAACAAACAAAAACCTGATGACTTGACAATGAAGGAGTCAATACTTCTCAGTTCCCAGGACACTTAGCCTTAAGGTTCTGTCCCAGAGTCCAATGGCAGGAGACAGTGATTGTCCCATCAGTAGTGACAGAAAGATAGCTGTGCTCCCTCAGGGGAACAGTTTTTAGTTGTTTCCTTCCCTAACCTCCATGTTACTTCACTTGAGACTTGTGGTGAGAGAATTTGATGTCTTCCTTTGACGTCTGAAGCCATTTGTTCTGTAGGGCAGAACTGTCCTGGGCTCTATTCCTTGCCCAGAGTGGGTGTTACATCACAGTGTGTTCTTACTTTTCCTGCACTGTCCCTGAAGTTCCTTCTGAGCCAAAGATATGTGGGTAAGGCGCCTTCCAGCAGGCACAATTTTTCTTGCATCTGTCAGCAGAATATATATTATCACATTAGTCCACATGCTGTCTTACCAATTTTTTTAAAATTTAAACAGATTTGTCCTTATTAACGCACGCAGTGCACAACACTATCTGCTAGGGTAAGTATGTGATTGCATACTTCCTATCCTTAGAGAATCCATACATTTTGGGCTAGCTATTTGCTCTGCTTCAACTCTCTGATGGAATCAAAACAACTGTCAATTTGCAGACTGTCTGGTGTTTTGTTTTGATGTGGTGTTGGCAGATGGGATTGTTGCTTATTTTTGCTTTCTTCACCCTAGGTAGACAATAGAAATAGGTATTTACTGAACTCAATTTCAAGAGCTCTATTTTAAGTGTGTCTTGGGATAAGAATGTACAGTAAAGCTTTGAACAATTAGCTATTAACTATGACACTTTTGGGCTTTCTTCAAAATGAACATCAAACATGGCAGATAATGTGAAGTGTGGTATGTGCTCTGGCTGGCTGGGATCTGTGAAAAAGTTCATAAAGAAACATAGGAATTGAAGTGGTAATAATGAGTTTCCAGGGTAAACAAGAACAACTCGGATGATTTCCCAGGACAATGCCATTAGGGTTTGAAGAGAGAAAGCAGAGCACAGGACTTGAGCTGAAGAAGAGTAAATGAATGCTCATGCAGGTCTCTGTGTACATCTGAATGCATACACAACATGGAGAGATTTATGGGGAGGGACATGGCTATACAAATAAATAATGCCTTCTGTTGGAGGGCAAAGAGGACATGCAGAGGTGGAGCTCCAGAGAGAGCAAGAGTGTCAGCAGAAGGGTGAGGGCAAGAGAAGACAAGTGGTGGCAGAGGAGGGGAGAGGGTCATGCTTCGGTGTTTTGTGTGGTTGTATTGCACATAGCTCAAGACTTCCCTACAAAGAATGAGGGTAACTTCTGAAACATTTGTGTTCTTGTCATGGAGATAATAGATCCAGAGACTTCTGTTACACTATTTCAAGCTTTTTTACTGTATTTTTTATTTCAAGATGAGATGGTGAAATAGCTTTTGCATTTATATGTTATAAAGACAGTCATTTGAGCCAGTTAAGCTAACAAGCAAAAGAATCTGGGGCAGTACCGTGAAGGAAGCAATACTTACTTGAACCCCTATCATGGTTTCTACTTCTGTATCTTCTCCCTCCTACAAATCTGGTCCTTACTCTCCTCTCTATCATAACCTCTTCTTTGGAAACTGTTAACTTTTCATTCTCATGAAATTTTAAGTTTTGCCAATTGGAAATACTGTAGGGCTTACAAATAAATACCAATTTGATAAATATGTTAATTCTAATAAAAAGTAGGCAAATTACTTCTAGTAGAAGCAACACACTTTACCTAAGGAGAATGTTGGTTCTGCCTAAAACCACGGACTTCAAAATCTCTTCTGTTAGCTTTTTGTTTTAAGACAGGGGAATCGGCACATGGCTAGCTATTAATCACTTGGTCTAAGCTCCTTAGTCCAATTAATGTTATTCTCATTTCTTTAAAAGAGCTTCTTCCCTTTGGCGGAAAAGAAGAAAGTATTCTTTTAAACAGAATTACTTTTAATTGTGTAAATATTTGTGTATCTGAGAAGGGGGTAGTATGTATACACTAGTCCAGATGCTTATGGGGGCCAGAGGTGGGTTTCAGATCTCTTGCAGCTAGAGTTACAGGGGGTTATGAGTCACCTTAGGAACTGTACTCTGGCCCTCTGCAAGATCAGTATGTGCTCTTAATTGCTGGGCCATTTCTTTAGCCCCTGAAGAGTTATTCCAAGCCAAGTAATTTGGGAAGAAATTAACTAATTTAGTTGAACTTTAAGTGCTGAATCTTGGTTAGTTTTGAATCACTGTGAGCCCCAGATACAAGTAAAGTGTGCCCTTCTCTCTAAGCTCCTGTTTGGGACTTCTTTTTTTTTTTTTTTTTATTCTTTTTTAATTAAAATTTCCAACTGCTCCCCGCTGTTTGGGACTTCTACTGGGTACGGAGGACAAAGGAGATCACCCCTGTCTGTGGCACAAGAAGCAGTGTTGATTGGGGAGTGGGGGAGGCAGACACAAAATGTCTCCTGTCTCCCTATCCTTAGCTCCTATTACAAATATGTCAATGCCAAAGGGAGTGGCGATATCAGACCCTCCACCTTCTGAACTCCTGCACAAATTAATGGTTTCTGAATGAAGGATAGAGAAAAACATTTCTGACTGTAGGAGAACGGAAATTTTTGTTGCTGTTGCTGTGGAGGTCAAGTCTAGTATTCACAGAGGAAATGAGTGGGAACACTGTTTAGATACCAGAGGCTTGCTATTGTTCATAATGACATGAAGCTTCCAAAGTGTTGAGTAAAATTTTACTTGGCGTTAACAGCCACACCCTGTGCTCAAGAGAAGCATAGAACTAAATAGTTGTCAGCAAAAGTTTAAAACTAGGGGAAGGGTAAATGCCCTTTAGTGGTATGTGATTTCAGGGACTTCTGCAAGCTGAGGCAGCAACACACAAACACTGGGTACAATATTCTGCCATTCCAAAGAGCTCATCTAGCACAAGCCTATTGTAAAGGAATTTGAAAGTTGTTATGAACTGAAGAAAGAATTCAAACTACCTATTTGATTCTTGTAATTCATGGCTAGCTAGAAAATGAGATACACTAGCTTCAGGAAAAAAATAACATTTATTTCAATAATTGGTCTTCTACACAGTTTGTAAAACATTCAACCAAAATTATGGGAATCCTGACAATACATAGACTAAGAGATACTTCTGGTGTTGGATAATGCTTTGAAAATCATTATAATGGATGTAAATATAAGCAAATATAAATATAAAGTATTTATAATGTTCCTATAATATAGGAAAGAATCTGGTGAGAAAGTGGGATAATGTGTATGTACAAAAAAGTGTCAGGAAAGACATGGAAACTAAATAAAAGAAAGAACAAAATGGGGGTGCTAGAATTAAATAACTTCATGCCAGTATAAATAAATCCTGCAGCATGCTCATCATAAAACTGGATAGGTGATAAAACCTTCTATCGGAGACATGAGGATTGATCAAAGCAATTTATCTAAAATATAAATTGAAAGAAGAAAAAATAAAAAGAAAGAACAAAAGCATCAGAGAGGAAAATATGGATACTAAGCTCAGAAGGGCAATTTCAAATAATCTAGCATGCATGTAACTGAAGTTTTAGAAGGAACAAAAACTGTCAAAAGAGTAGAAGAAATAGCAAGTTTTATAATATGGATACAAGAAAAATTATCACTCCAAAAAATTTAGAAAAAAAGTGTGAGACCACAGACCCAAGACACATTCAAAGTTACTGAAAGTAAACATAAGGAAAAACCCTAAACTTGGATAAACAGAAAAACAAACAACAATAAAACTAGACATTAAACAAAAGAGGAACAAATCTAATTATACAGATGACTAACAAAGGAATACCCAAAGGGACAGGGCTGCAAATGTCTGCATTTTGATTGGTTTCAGTTTTCTGCAGCAGTCTCTCTCTGTTATAAAAATAAATTTTTTTTGATGAGTGGTGAATGCTATAATTCCAGGAAACACTGTAAGAACAGAGAAAAGACTGTGAGGGCCAGAAGATCTGGAAGTTTGCGATGAGATTGTTTCTGCTAGTAATGCCAAAAGTTATGTCAAGAAAGTCTCACCAACATGACTGCTAAACATAAGATGAGTAATAATGACACCAATGGACGCATCAAAGGGGATGGGAATATTCCATGAGGCCTGAACCTCAGGAAGAATGGCAGGCAAGTAAAGAACGCTGAGGTGGGAGAAATAGTCTTCCTCAGGAAAGTGCAAACCGATTGGTTATTTAACACCAAGTAGCAGCTCTGAAAATTTATATTCATTTAACATATAAACTGAGCAGGTTGTATTTAACAGTGTACATGTCTATACATATATGCATAGAATAACAATTAATGAAAAGAAATGCCATGTATTTGAAAGAGAGTGAGGGAATATATGGAAGGATTTGGATGGGAGAAATATAATTTTTCTCAAAAATAAAACAGAAGATTCCACTATTTTAACAAAGTGTGTCTAACGGGGGAAGGGAATGGAGACACAGGTCAAAAGATTCAAAGGAGCGGACAGGTTGGATGGACAACAATCCTTAGAGTCAAATCCACATCCTGAAGAGAAACAATGAGAGTGCTCTATACTGGGAGTTCATGCTAATTAAGATTTTCACTGTTCTCATCACACAAGCTGAAAAGATAACGGAGGTGCATCACTGTAGTAAACCGTTTGCTATCTGTGTGAATCCTGAAATATTTATTTTCACACACTTAGCATCATCATGCATTTACTTAGAAATAAGTAAACAAATAAAAAACTAACCAGAATTATTAAAGATGTTCATTAGAAGGTCTTTACTCAGAAGCTAGTGGAGCAGGAGCTATAAAGTGCTGAAGGGAAAACAGTCTGCAATTCAGAATTGCACAAGCACTGGGAAAAGTCCGACCACAGCACAGGCAAACGGGAAAGAGGATTTGAGCAAATGCGCTTATGTTGGCTCACTCTCGGTACAGCACTAAAAATTCTATCAGTGGGTTTTGTTTCCATTTTATTTATTCATAAGGAAATAAAATAGAAAGTCTCACTCAAACTAAAAGAAGTTGTGTTGACCAATAAAAAAAAAACACACTACTAAAACTAGGAAAAAGGACTGGTGTGATTGTTTGCCTGCAAGCCTGACCACTTGAGTCTGGTCCCCCATGATCCATGTGGGGTAAGGAGAAACTCCTAAAGGGTGTCCTCTGACTTCCACGTATGTACACAGTACATAAAAATATGTCATGGAAATTAAAAATATAAAAGGAATCTGAAAAGCCAAGGCTAGATCACAGAACAAGCACAAGGGAAGAGGGGAACAAAGAAAGTCCATGTGAGCCGAGCAGAAATCCTGGAGGATAAAGCCAGAAGGGTGCAGGAGGCTAGGCACTTCTCAGCTCTCAGAGTGATTAAACAAACAAGCAAGTGAACAAACAAACAAAGGCCACTGGATGCTTTACATGAAAATTTCCCACAGATGGGCGCAATTTCTCAAAATACCAAAAGACTGGACTTATATTGTAGCTTGAGTAAGCCAGTGAACTGTTAAGGAATTAGACAGGAATAATATACTGAAAATTATGTGTACAAAGTGAATTCCCAGAGTGTGTGTAGTGTGCTGGCGAACGGAAAATGCTCACTTTTCTCAGTCATGTAGTAAGCTGAGATTTGAAATGACACTCAGAGTCGTAAGAAGATATCCCTTGCACAGAGCATCAGGACAGGGAGATACAAGGATATAGGACATAACCTAAAACCTTTCACAGCAGCAATAGCCCAGGTACATCTCCTCACTTTAAGGCTGACATCACAATTACTCAGACATTGAAAACTTGGAAAACCTAAGACTAAAAAGGCAAAATTTGGGCAAGACTTGTCCTAGCCAAGGACAGCCATTAATTCTTCAGTTGGACAGCTGTTCTAACCTCCTCACATGGTTCTTTCAGAACAGCATGAACAGTGTTCTGTCCGTGGTTCAGTTGCTTCTTCTCACTTGAACATATTATGGTCCCAGCAGTGATGGCCATGTGCTTTGTCTGGCATATAGTCGCCTCCTTCACATGTTCCTTTATTTTGGAAAGTCATATTGATAATTTCTTTCACTTAGTCTTACTATGGAGCTTTGACTTTAGATCAAATAGTCAGATGTCTGAAAACTAAAGAAAAGGTCACAGGCAGTCCTGGGTCATAATCTTCAAGGATCTTTCAGACTTCTCCAAGCCCTCTCAACAGAGCTATTGAGTGCTCTAAGGATAGCTAATGAATAGCCTCCAATCATCCTTTGGAGGGAATGTTGGACTTTATTACAACTGAATAAATCCCAGCACACTTGAGAACAGTTAGGAATCTAACATACCAGTCCCCACTGAGAAAAATGTGTAGGAGTTCCTGAAGAACGCTTAATGAAAACTCCCTGAAGATCAGAGAAGAAAAGCAGCCAGCCACTGACTCTTACCTCGACGTCAGTCTGCAATGGCGATCCTGCCTCCAGGAAACCCCAGAATGAGACTGTGCCTGAGAGCTGTCTCCTCCCATTTTATAATCCTCTCTAGTTCCGGGACAAGGTCATGCACCACAACCACTTGGTTTCTATGGCAATCAAGTGTGACTGCTGGGATTAAAGGTGTGTGCCATTGTGGCTGATGGGATGAAAGGTGTGTGTCATCACTGTCTGGTCTGTAAGGCTGGCCAGTGTGACTGTTTCACATTTCTGATCTTCAGTCGAGGCTTATTT
This sequence comes from Chionomys nivalis, assembly GCF_950005125.1. NCBI lineage: Eukaryota > Metazoa > Chordata > Mammalia > Rodentia > Cricetidae > Chionomys > Chionomys nivalis. Next base: position 14,209,275 of record NC_080099.1, read on the forward strand.
ATTAAAATGCAAGTAAACGCCACTACAACTTGCCTTTTTATTTCTAGTTTAGACACAGACTTCATTAAGATCTCTGCTCCTACCTGTTATTTTCTTTAGATTTCGTTATTCCTTTCCTCTCCATATTTCCTTTCCTTTCCTTCTTTTAGCTTCTCAGACACATCAAGGATTCATAGAAGTGTATCTTGGATGTTCTGCCAGCTGCCAACAGGGAACCCTCTTTCTTCATTTTATATTATGACGTGGTGCTGATGTAGTTACATATAATGGTGACTATGTATTTTTTTATTTTTTATGGGCATATGACCACAACCAAACTTAAGGTTCTGTACAATTTAGTTTTTGTATAAGTTCAAACTTACGTCATAATATAAAATGAAGAAAGAACTTAGTTACTATTATCAATAACTTACTAAAACATATGGTGTACCCTCTTTGGAGCAATAAAGAATCTCTCTCTTCTTAAAAAAATTGATGAATAAAGAGAAGAATTCATCATTTATCCTCTTTTCTTTAATAACTGTGCACCAGGGTAACCAAATTGTTATTAAGTATACAAGAAGTAGTCTAACCATTAAGCCAGAGAAAAATGATAGAAATATTACATCATTTTACAATGTCCACTTTTAAATATAGAATGACTGTCTGTGGTTGCTAGAATCATCAAAGAGAAACCACCAATCTCTCTGTAACTCTGAATGGAAACAAATGACAATAGACTTGAAGATTCTACCTCCCACAATAAATCCAAACCACACACACACATACTCACACACACACACTCACTCACAAATATACCCCACCCACATCCACACACAAACTCACATATTCACTCTTTCTCAGACACACACACACACACACTCACACACAAATGCTCATACACACGCTTACTCACACACACATTGACATACACTCTCACACACACAGATTGCAATTCAAAAACAGCCTCTAGTAACTAATAAGGTAAAGGAATATAGACAGTTATGAAATGCATGGTTAAGTGATACTAAATGATTAAAACTAGCAAAAGCTAAATTGTGGAAAAATAGAAAAACACATTCCACTATATACAGGTTCAATGACTTAATATCTCCAATATTAAATCACAAGAAATGTAGTAATAACAGCGCAAACCTAAACAGACAAATAAATAAAAATATCCAAGCTAAAAACCTACAACATCCCCTAAAACATTGTAATAAACAACACAATGGGGAAAAAAGTTAAGGAAAAATAACCCAACAAGTACTATTGACAGTTGTAATTTAGATGCTGATTTGAAAAATACTGAGCATGGAAAACATCAATGAGGCTATCTGAAGAAGTTGTAGAGCAGACAGTTTAGTCAATGGAGAAAAGTACATTGACATCTTTTAGGCAAAATGATGCAACTGAGATGTTTACAAGTTTAGAAGTTCTTATATTTTATATTAGATATACATGTGAAAATATTTATGACAAGATAATGTAATGTCAGGAATTGGCTTCAAAATATTGTAGAGAGCCATAGGGAGTTGAAGTGTACTGCGGCATAGGTAAAACACAATTATTCATGCCTATTCATGCATTGCTACCACTAAGGCTGGGTGATGAATTCCTAGATATTCATCAGGTGTTTGTTCTATTCTTCTAATTTTTATATTAATTTTTATGTAACAAAGTGTTGATAAACTTATTATTACTTTAAAAGTTGACACTCTTTAATTTGGTAATTCTTCATTTATATTCTGCCTAGTGTTTTCACCCAAATATAAGTTCCCACAGATACACACACACACACACACACACACACACACACACAAAACAAGTGTTCACCACTATATGAAATATACCACTGATAGAAAAGAAACTGCTCCTCTTCCACGGGAGGCCTACACGCCGCCGATTGTGCCGCCGCCATGTCTCTCGTGATCCCTGAGAAGGTCCAGCACATCCTGCAAATACTCAACACCAACATCGATGGGCGGCAGAAAATAGCCGTAGCCATCACTGCCATTAAGGGTGTGGGGCGGAGATACGCTCGTGTGGTGTTGAGGAAGGCGGACATTGACCTCACCAAGAGGGCTGGAGAGCTCACGGAGGACGAGGTGGAGCGTGTGATCACCATTATGCAGAATCCCCGGCAGTACAAGATCCCAGACTGGTTCTTGAACAGACAGAAGGATGTGAAGGACGGGAAGTACAGCCAATGGCCTGGACAACAAGCTGCGCGAGGACCTGGAGCGACTGAAGATTCGGGCCCATAGGGGGCGGCGCCACTTCTGGGGCCTTCGTGTCCGAGGCCAGCACACCAAGACCACTGGCCGCCGGGGCCGCACTGTGGGTGTATCCAAGAAGAAATGAGTCCCTGGGCCTTTGCTGTTAATAAATCGTTTATATGCCTGTGGGGGAAAAAAAAAAGAAACTGCTAATGAATTCATCTCAATTAAACTATTAAACTGTTATGCATAGGGTTTTTAAAAGTATGAATTCCTAGAGTTATAAGTTCACTCAATAGCAAAAAGAACCGAACTGATAAGTTGAACGAAAATGAAATGCCAAACGTACAAACATTAGAATTGATGATTTTGAAGTAAAATGTCTTGGAAGAGGCTCAAATCAATTATTTTTTTTTCAGAATATCATAATAGGTAATACACACAACTAAAGCCCAAGTTTGGTTTCAAATTGATTCCAAGCTATTAGATTTTCACAAAATGTGCTTTTACGTATCTTTGAAATAGTTTCGCCATCACTCAGCCCAGGCACTTAAATAATGAATATGTCTCTGCTCTCTTCTCCAGCTGTGCTTGTTAAAATACCTAGAACCATTTGATGAGCAAGCCACAGGCAAAGCCAAGCAATGAAACCATCATCCATATTTATGGAGTATATATATGATCTAGAATGAGCTTATACACATCAGCATGAAAACAAAGTTGCATTAAACACATTATCCAGACTCTTAGAGAATCTAGAATAGACAGGGACCACACTGAGGATTCCCGGTGTGGGACTAACAATGACCCCACCACTGAGGAGAAGTACAGAACACCACTATCATTTCAAATGTGTCCTTGAACACAACCTTCCTAGTATATCAATGTCTCACTTTAAAAAAAAAAAAAAGAAAAAAAGAAAAAAGAAAAGGAAATGTTTTGATATTTACATTTCATGCACAAAGCAAACTTTGGGCTGGTTATGGATGTGTTTCTTGGAGCTTTAAATAGAAGTTTTTAAGTAATCAGGGTAGGCAAACATTGTAACTGCCACTTTTTCATCTTAGCCCTACTTTTGAATGTAAATAACTATGATCATAATTTGTATAGATAAATATTTTCACATGAATAAGAAATTACTTAAATGTCCTTTTAAAAAGGGGTTTGTGTGGCAATCCTTAATTTATTTTTTTGTTTTTATTTTTTTTTATTTATTCTTTTTTAATTAAAATTTCCACCTGCTCCCCGTTTCCCATTTCCCTCCCCTCCTCCCAAATATTGCCCCCTCCCCCCACTCCCCTCCCCCTATCCCCACTCCTCTTCTCCTCCCCCCACACCATTCCCCCTCCCTCTCGATACTGAATTTAAAACTCAGATTCACATTCAAGAAAAGAGGGTTGCCCACCCCTAAGACTGTCATTAACCAACAAGCTCTCTGTCAAACCTCTTCTGAGCCTACATCACATTTGAGAAGCCCTCACCCAATGAGTGAGCAAGGTGACAACACTTAAAGCCTCAAGCATCTTCCCCAAGGTGTCCCAGGCAATAATTCAGCAAGGTACTGACACAATGGCATAGTCATTGCTACACAGAGAAAGACATTTTCTGGAAGAAAATCTCTCCCCATAATTTCCCCATTGGGCTGAATCTGTCAGATGCACTACCATGGAGAGCACACAGCTTTCTTCTAATCCCTTTCCCACATGAAATATATGGACATATACACATATGCATATATGGGCATGGAAATATTAATTCATTGACATTCATATCAAATTATCGTTCATTGAATAGCTCTCAATCTAAAGTCCTGTTTTATAACACTCTCTTTTAGAAGTTGTGTTTATGTATGTGTTATTAATGGGGTCATATCAAAGTTCTTAGCATAGTCCAGATTGCAGAGGAAATCATGTCATGTGAATTGGCAATGCAGTACATTGCAAGGGGCTGTAGCAATAATAGGTCAGCATGGAGGCATACAGGAAGGATATCACCCACTGGCTCATAGAGTGAAGGCCATGTGGAGCCTGACAAATGTCCGCTCAGGAAAAACTACTTTTGAAAGCCATGCTGCACCTGTGCAGATGTGAATATGATCCTTTTTCCTCTCTTTTCCATCTCCAGTTTGCTGCCAGAGAGAAAGAAGGCAAAGGTTTGAGCAGGGAATTTATAAGGGCAAATATAACCTTTGGTTTGATGCACAGTAAGCTGACAGTTAAAGGTGTATCATGCTAGATAAATGTCAAAAGCCAAATAAAAGCCTTGATAATAAGCTGTCCAGAGGATAAAATCCAGAACATTCTAGCACAAGGGAAGGATTAATTTTTCAAAACAAAATTTAACCCTAACTGAAACGTCCCAGCATGACTTAAAATGTCGCATATTCAAACTCAGGTTGAGGGGAGGGTGTTTTAGAGAACATAGGTAAGTATTGGCTTGGAAATATGTATCTATTTTTACCAGAATCTTGAATTTATTTGACTAATCTTAGAAACAGAGTAAAAGCAAACCCATCAAATCTTCATGTAAACTAATATGAATATATTTCTGGAGAATGAATATGCTTAAATATTCAGTCCAATATCTCAGAATGAGTATACTTAAGGACAGAGTCTGTCATCAATAGGTTGGGTGGTCCTTAGCATGGACTGTAATGCAATATGATTCATAGTTCATAGAATACCTACAGTTTAGGTTGCAGGGAGTGTAGAATCATCATTATCCATACTATGTTACACATTATAGTAACTGAATATAATTGAATGCCTACCAATATAGAAGTAGAACTATTATAGTGAATCTTCATAATGATATAATAAATTGTATCTATCTTTATGAATCCTATATGTTACGCATCATGAATATTCATGTCTATATAAAGTAGAAGAAAAAGATTAATAGGTCTATACCAGTTGCTAACTCAAGTCTTCTGTGTTCAAGATCCTTCTTTAATTCTTTGATAGATTTTATAAAATAACTTCTAAGAGTGAATTCTCAGGCTTGCTATTAACTAAATCAGAATAATTCATCACAGCAAAATTTACAAACTCTTGTCCTTTTTTCTACAGGTAAGTGTAATCTTCACTCTTCATCAAGAAAATTTCTCTTTGCAACAGACCACTATATAAAATCACAGCCAATCAAAACAGACAGTTGTGGAACTCACCCCTAATGGATAGATACATCTTCCAAAAATTTCTGTACCTGATACTCAGGGAATATTGCAGAAGAGGGAATGGAAAGATGGTAAGGGCCCAAGGACCAAGAAGTTTTCAGGAGATTGTATGTCCTAGTAACATCAGAAACTACACACATAAACTATCACTAACGTGACTGTCCAAATATAAGCAGAACATGGTTAGCATCAATGGACATACCAAAGTGGATGGAAGAAAGACCATGAAGACTCAACCCTATGCAAAGAAGTACAGGCATCTGGTAAACTGCAAGTGGGAGAGGGGTACCTTCCCCAGAAAAAAGCACACCAATTGGTCAGCCCTGAAAGCATGTATGCAAATAACATTATACAGACTGAGCAGGTAATATTTAGGAATATGTATTTATATGCATATATGCATGCATTAACTACTAGTGAAAAAAGAGGTCATGAATTTGAAGGAGAATAACGCAGTTAATGAAGGGAGGAAAGAGAATAGAGAAATGTTGCAATTATATTATTATATTATAATTTCAAAAACAAAATTAAAAATACTCTTAGGAAAAAGTCTTGCTATTGATTCTTTTGTGTTGTTAACATCACAGTCTAGAATAGTGGTTTTCAGCCTTTTTAATGCTGCAACCCTTTAATATAGTTCCTCGTGTTATGATGACTAACCATAAGATTTCTTTTGTTGCTATTTTATGACTGTTATCTTGCTAATGTTGTGAATTGTAAATATCTGATTTGTAGGATATGTGATTGGTGACCCCTGTGAGAGGGTCATTTGACTCCTAAAGGGATAGATACCAACAGGTTGAGGATTGCTGGTCTATAACAATAAAAACTAACACCATGAACAACTTCCAGAACTGTCTTTTCCTTTCACTGGCCAGGCTTGTGAAACTAGTGAGTAGCAGTGGGACCAAGATGGAGCTGCTAGGGCTTGCCCTGTCACTGCCTCCTCTACTTCCCTAGCTCTTCCAGGGTTTAGAAGTTGTAGCATGGAGTGTCACACAGTGCAGAGTCTAAGGCAAAATGCTGAGTAGAGTTATCAATCAGCTAAACAGTGTCTCTATAATGTTGGTACAGCTGAGGGTCAGAAAAGAAGACAATTCATGTGACTGAAAACTAAAACCACATTTTTTTTTTCATTTGTACCATCAGTTGGCTTTTTGGTCATCTCTTTCAGCCCCTGATTTAGCAGATGTTTGTGTGAGCTGAATATTCCTTATTGAAATCTTCAGGATCCAAGAGTCAGAGAAATATTTACTACTATGTATTACCATAGGATTGTATTCTCCAAATACTCCTTTTAACACCTGCAGAATAGTCTTTGTTTATGATTTTTGTTGCTAGATAAAGTGACCCTAGACTCTACACTTGGAAACACTAACATGGTACTGTCAGTCAGCCTTTTAGAATAACCTGCTCACACATTAACGTTGGGAAATCATACAAGAAGAAAGGCTCTGTAGGCTCTTATTCATCTTAAAGAATAAAGAAAGTCTATGCTGGGTTATCTTCAGGATCTGGAGATTACTAACTCACTATGTAGTGCACTGCATCAGGGAGACTTCGAGAGGCTGGAGACTTAATGAGAGCCAAAATTTAAGAGCTCAGCACTTGCTGAGTTCATCTTCTCGTAGTAGCATGCTTTGTTTTCCTCACACTGGCTATGCTAGTGATAAGACACCATGTGCTCCATTATTCATATTGGAGACAAATAAGTTTTAGCCTATGTTCCTTTTGTCATCTACTCGTATGTCTTTGTGGCTAGCCCAATGGTTCAATTACTAAAAGATGTGCCTTTTGGTCTTCAACTTATCTTAGACATGCGTTATATCCCTGTAGAGTTATTCTAGCACAGGGAAACTGGTCTACAGTGCTATGAAGGAGCTAATCCTTTTCCGTTATACTTAGCACCTGCTGAAAAACATTACTCTCCATTCCCATTATGCTTTGCTGCTCTTATAGTATGTCTTAAAAGGAAAGGTTTTTTTGTTTTATTTAGTTTTGTTTTGCTTTGCTTTGTGGTTTTAGAAATAAAAAATATCTTCTGCAACTATAACAGGACCTTACCAAATACAAGAATAGTCTTACTGTCTTACACAAAAAACTGTAAGTATAGGAGACCATTCCGAGAATGGCTGGGGTTCCTTATAGCTCTGGAGACTGAAATACTAGGGTTTTCTTCTGAAATTGCAGCAACATCCTTCTATTATCCTCTTCTCTTGCGGCCTCCATCAGAAAGTTCAAGTAGCTACTGTTTGTTTTACTTGACACTAATGAAGCCATCATTTTCTCTGTCTTGGGGGAAAACATAGCTAAAACAACCTGTTATACATTAAACAGTTTCACTCTTGTCTTGGCATTTGTGTTTGTGTGGTTAAATGTTGGGCAAAGAGAGGATTGAGAAACGGGTGCTTCTTGTCCTCCTGTATGTTCTAGTGAGTGGTTCTGATAGGGCTTCTTGTTGGATCACCTGGGGAGTTTCTCAAACCTCTCTCTGCCCTGCTCACTCATCTCAAAAGCCTCATGAAGAGATTGTTTACTGGAACTCTCAAGTATAAGTGTGAATACACACATACATTTTAAGTATGTGTATATTTTAAAGCAATGTATTAAATTTCACTTCTGCTACAACTTTTTAAAACTCGGAAATGCATACTAGTCAAGTTTTTTTATTTTATTTTTTTTAAAGAAATTTTTTTATTTATTATGTGTACAGTATTCTCAGTATTCTGTCTGCATTTATGCCTGTAGGTCAGAAGAGGGCACCAGATCTCATTACAGATGGTTGTGAGCCACCATTTGGTTGCTGGGAATTGAACTCAGGACCTTTGGAAGAGCAGGCAATGCTCTTAACCACTGAGCCATCTCTCCAGCCCCACTAGTCAAGTTTTCAATCATTTTAAGATCAGTGGGTGAGGATGTCAGGTAGGTGAGTGTCTGTTCTTCCATTCCTTATTCAAGTTTTCTGGTTTGGTTTGGCAACAATTATTCTGTAACTTTAATAAAATTGTTAAAAATGAATCAACCTAAAAAATCTCCATAAACTTAACATTTGTCTATTAAATTGAACATAGTAAGAGCCTATGCATGAAATTTCATAGAGTTATTCAAGTCTCTTATCTATTAAATGAAAGCTTCTCTAACCTGCCAAGAGTTCCCACTGTTTTCTTTCTCACATTGGGCCATGTTCACTGAAAATACAGATTCTAGTTTTTATTTATTTATTTATTTATTTATTTATTTATTTATTTATTTTTTCAAGACAGGGTTTCTCTGTAGCTTTTGGTTCCTGTCCTGGAACTAGCTCTTGTAGACCAGGCTGGACTCGAACTCACAGAGATCCGCCTGCCTCTGCCTCCCGAGTGCTGGGATTAAAGGCGTGCGCCACCACCGCCCAGCCAGATTCTAGTTTTTAATGTCTCAGCACCATCCATATAATATCCTGCGTCTCAGATTTTCTTTGGAGAAAGACTTTAATGTGAGGGTGTTTTCTTTTGGGGGGGGAATTCTTTTTTCTTTTGTACATGCAATTTTCAGCTTGAGGAAAATTATATGTGTCTGAAACATAGTAAATAAGAGAGAAGAGGGAGGAGAGGGAGGAGAAGGAGGAGAAGGAAAAGGAGAAGGAGCATTCACACACCTGCGTTGTCTTGTGGCTGAGTAACAGCCCATGATAGGACATTGTCAATACCTACAGATACAGAACTAAAATTTGCTATACAGTTTTATGACTGGTTGCCAGTTGGTCCTAGATTCTGGGCAGAATCAAACATTAACTGCTTACAAATCAAATAGAAGTGCCTGTCCCATCCCAGATATCTGAAAGAAAATATCAGATTCTCTTTGTAGACCGGAGATCACAGATTGTTATATTCCAGGCCAAAGTCTCCATCAAAAATACTTTGAGACCCGAGTACAGTTGGTATTGTGGATGATATTTAACATCTTCAGCTTTATATGAGATTCCCTCCAAATTAGAGCTGTCCTTGTCAATAAAATACACTTAAAAGAAAACTCACAACCCTGCCTACAAAAAGAAGATCCCTTCTCAAATTTGCAGTCAGTTCAGAAGTAATCTCCTCAACAATGGGATTCACGTTTCCTTTTGTATCTGCCATTAATACTGAGAGAAACTTTGCACACTACAAACACTGATTAGTTTGCTTGTTAGTTTTAGACAGTTTATGCTCAAACTCTGTTATCAATTAGAAATAAACATTATGGAGGAGGATCCCTAAATGTAACCAAACTACATTTATTTTTATCGGAGTGACAGAGAATGACAAACTACAGTATTGTTTAAAATCTTCTAAGTCTTGACAACCTTTTGTGCTCAAACAAAATCAATGTCTCCTGCGAGGGAGAAGGAAGTTTCATGTGGATAGTCTAGCCTGTCAAAACTCTTGGATATAATGTAAAACAAAATGGTGCAGCGGGGCTTATAGGTGTGCGTTTGCATTAATGGCTGTTTCTAATGCCACTGAAACAAATGATTTGTCTAAGTATGATAATACTCTTTCATAAGTGAGCACCTCATTAAGACCAGCACGGTACCTCCTTAGCTGTGCTAAAAACCATTTTACCACCTATTTTATAGGTTCATTCAAATGATTTTCAACCTTTCAGGGAAATTGTTTTACATCAGAAAAGAAAAAGCCTGAAACATTTCAATTAATCATTAGCAATAGTGTTCACTGTTCAAAGTATAAGACAAATTCTGCATAAATAAATTCACTGCATACACACACAAATGTATAATATTTTTAAAAAATTAAATATAATTCTATGTATTTTAATTAGTTATAAAATCAAATGAAGCAATAGTGTTCAATGAGATTTATTTTATATGATAATATCTTTGTACCACAGTCCTTGAAATTAGCTTCAATGATATAATTCTTACCCTAATAGGATGATCATTTGTCTTTTAAAAGAAGTAAATCATACTTCACAGTAGGATTTTCATTTGTATTAGGCTCTTGTCATTCTCCTTTTCTTTCATTTGTTTATTCATTTATTTTAAAACAATCTTTTCTCATTTTATATTCTAATCTCAGTTCCCATTCCCTCCTTTCCTCCCACTCCTCCCACACATCCACTCCTCAGAGACGATATGGCTTCCCATGAGGAGTCAACAAAGTCTAGCACATCACTTCGAGGCAAGACCAAAGCCCTTGCTCCCTATATTTAGACTGAGCAAGATATCCCTCCAAAGAGAATGGGTTCCAAAATGTCAGTTCATGCACTAGGGATAAATCCTGGTCCCATTGCCAGTGGCCCCACTGTAGCACCATTAGTAAAAAATCCAGGGACAGATTTTGGACAGATCAACCTAATGATCAGAAAAGCGAAAGCAGCCAAGCCCCTAGAGAGCTCTTACCTCTTTGAAATCTTCAGACTTGAAGAGAGTGAGTTCCTGTCTCATGCCACCTTATATTCCTCTCTAGTGCTGGGATTTAATGTGTGCATCACCACCAGAGGCCTCTATCTTATTGCAGGGAAGGGCAATTAAGCCACCCTCTCCACAGTTGTTTAGAATCTTATCTAAATTCCTGGGAATTTCCCTGGTGCCAGGTTTCTCACTAACTCCATAATGACTCCCTCAATCAAGATATTTCTCTCTTTTCCCCATCTTGACCACCCTGCCCCCTCAAGTCCTTCTTCCCACTCCACATCTCCCCTTCCGACTTCTCTGCTTCCTTCATGCTGCCCATTTTCTCAGGAGATCTTGTCTATCTCTCTTTCCCAGGGGTTTCATGTATATCACTCTTAGGGTTCTCCTTGTTACCCAGCTTCTCTGGGGTCATGGATTATAGAATGCTTATCCTTTGCTTCACATCTTATATTCACTTATGAGTGAGTATAGACCGTGTTTTTCTTTCTGGGTCTGCGTTACCTCACCCAGGATGGTTTTATCTAGTTCCATCTATCTGCCTGCAAATTTCAAGATTCTAAAGTAGGTAAAATAGACCATCTTAAAGTCAAGAGGATGCTTAGTATTTTCAATATAGGGGAAAAGCAAAAAAATAAAAAACACTGTTCATCTTCTTCCAAATGCATTGAGATGACTATGAAATCAGACTGTGGAACAAAGACTAAAGGGACGAGTAACCAAACTGCAAGGGGCATTAAAAGTACACTTAACATTAGAGTCAATATTAAATACCTGAAAACCACGTGGTTGTTGATTCATGACTCAAGATGTTCTTGAAGATTTTCTGTAACTACTAATCTATACACATGATTTAATAACAGTTTTCTTGTATTGTTTTACCAATGGCATGGTTTTAGCTTACAATTTAAAGTACACCTTGAGACAGCAATGTATGTGGCTTAGTGTGGCTAGAAGTGTGTCTGGAATTACTCATGAATATTATTGTCTCCCTTAAAGTCATTTGCTAGCCTGCAAGTCTAGGATGAATTTCATGATGATGCCTTTCTGTGTCCATCTCCTCTGACTCTGGAGGGTTGTGGCATCAGATTTTACTTCCATGGCTAATATTAAAGGTAATGAAAGTATCTCAGTTGTTCATTGTTGATTTAAAAACTGTTAAGCTCTTCTGGTCTTGCTATCTGTATCCTTGATAAATTTTGACTTACAGCTATACTTTGGACCAGGCCAAAGTCATCTAAAAATTTCCAATGGAAATTTTAAGTGAAAAGTTTACAATGCATTATTAGAAGTTGGTGTTATTATGTCAGCAAAGATAGAGTCCAAGAGAATGAAAGGTTTAATAAAGTGTTTTGAAATATAACATCACTTACTCTGAGAGCTCTATATGACTGTAGTGAATCATGTTAGAAAGTCTTACTTTGTGGAACCACATATTGCTCAGAACACCCGGATTCAGACTTCATCAAGCTCTCTAAATCTCAATACATCTTTCACAAAATGATGTTTAAAATGTCTGCCTTGATTATTGCCTAGAGTTTGTGTATGGTTCTCATGAGGTAACACATATTTTTGCAAATTTGAAAAAGTTGATGGATGTACTATTTAAAAACTTCGGAGTTAGACAGAACTAGGGCATTGTCTAGGGAACACTATAGAAACTTGTGGCGTTGAAGGTGCTAATGACTGAGCTCTGGGCCTGGCATGTGGTTTGAGCTCATTAGCATTAGTTGCCATGACTACCATTAGGCTTCACATGGACCAGCATATCAATACACTTTGCTGATCTCAATTATAGGCAATGGTCTTATTAGACAAGCAGAAAAAAAAACAGTTGTAGCCACTGAGCCATTGGGGAGGGAGTTGAAGACATACAACTGATAACTCTCTGATAAATTTGTGAAGTATACAGCTAAAATCACAAAAATGGTGTAACATTATTTTTACAATTCGTAAGATCATGACATGGTGAATTTGTTCTTGAATTTATACAAGCAGTTTTAACTTTGAATATTGAATTTTATTTGACTTTCCTTTGTAGAAGCTAATAAAAAAATACATGATTCAGTTGTGTATAAATTAGAGAAAATAACATTGCAACTGTAAATTGACGAATTAATTTGATTACTGCAGACCACTCCGAGGAACATTTTTGCTCTACCAACTTTTATGTATGAAAAATACATCTCCTGGACATAGTGCAAATTCATGTATTGACGGACATTAAGGATTGCTTTGCCCATGTGAGCAAATTATAAGTACTATTTACTGGGCTTTCAGTTCAAAGAACAGATATTTGAGGACAGAATTTGCAGTTCCTGGAGCAGGAACAAATACAGACAGAACAGTTCTGAAAATCTGATTTGCCCTCATCCTCTTGGACCTACTGCATTTGCAGCACTTGGGAAAACATTTGAAAGGGGATTCAATAGAAATGCAAGCTTAAGATCTTCTGGAAGACCTATTGAATCAAAATATGCTATGTGCTGGGTTACTGGGATCCATCTAACTAGATCCCTGGACAATTCTAATGCCAACTGAAGTCTGAGAAATGGAGGCATATGCAAAAAAACCAGCTTGTCTCTCAGCCAGCTGGAAAGCAAGCAATAAAGAAAGTGTGAGGGAAGCCCGCCTTGGGGCATGGGTCTTAAAGTTGTTGAAAGCCAAATTGTTATCCTGTAAGCCATAGGATATGGCAGTTATAAGCCATGGTGGAACTTTATGAAGTCAAGCTTGAATTTTTATTTAAAAAAATCCAATTCTAGTTATAAAAGAAAGCATATATCCAAGGAGGCCAAGGTAATTACAGTATCTGTCATCTTGCTTGTTCAGTCATACTATAAGTTGAGGTCTTGGCTACTATTATTGCTATGATATCTGACAAGAAATGATTAAAGGAAGGAAGGGTCTATTGTGGCTTATAGTCAAGGGGCTATATTCCATCTTGATGGGGAGGACAAGGCAGCAGGAGTAGGGGTCTGGCTCTTCACTTTGCATCCACAGTCAGAAAGCAGAGTGAACAGCGCCGAGGCCAGGCTATTAATCCTCAAGTCCAGCTCCAGCTGACCCAGTTTGTCCAAAGCTTCATTTCCTAAAGGTTCCAAAACAAACCAACAAAAAATGCCACCAGCAAGGGGCCAAGTGTTCAGTCACATAGGTCTAGAGGGGACATTTAATTTTCAAACCACAACCCTGGAAACACAAATATATCAGAGTTCCTTTATTATATTCAAGGTTGATCTGTTATTCTTTGTGAAAGTATACCTGCCTTAGCACAGGAAAGCATTGAAGCAAGTCAGAAGCACTGAAGTTACTTAGTAAACACTTAACTAATTAGTGCATCAGTTACTTTTCTCATTTCTGTGACACAGTAAAAGCCACTGAAGGAAGGAAGAATATTTTGGCTCACACTTTGAGGGTAGAGTCCATCCTAGCAGGGAAGGGGTGGTGCTGAGAGATGCAGGAAGCAGCTGGTTTTCAGTCGGGAAGCAAGGAGACGAATACTGGTGTTCAGCTTGCTTTCTCCTTTATTGCCTGGGACCACAGCCCGAAGGATGAAGCCACCCACTTTTAGAGTATGCCAGCATTCAGTTCAGCCTATCTAGGTACTACTTCAGAGACATACTTAAACTTGTGTTCCTGTGGTGACTGTAAATTTGGTCTTGATGACAGCGGTGATTAACATTGCTGTCAGGGATTCTTTAGCCATTAGTAATCCGATCTTCACCATTTGCATTCTGATTGCTGCCAGTTGTTTTGAAATTCTTATTTTTTGAATGAAATAAATGATTTTTCTTTTTATTGAGGTACTTTAATAGTTTTATTAAATAGTATATATGTACATAATTTAGGTAATAAATATGCTATGATTATAGCAGTTTTGAAAATGAACTCTTTCTAATTCATATAATTAAAATTGTTATTCTAATTAGAATTAAGGAACTATATATTTATATCGATATTTAGGTGTTTAGTTCCAGTTTTCAGTTAATTTTAACAAATTCTCATAATTATTTATAAAAGGCAAAATATAAAAAATTGTGAACAGACTTCAATAATATTTTTATAAAAGGCTTGAATCTTTAGAGAATAAATGTCAGGCTACATTTTGAATGGTAACTAAAATATCCATATGGTCATGTTATCAAACAGTATTCTTCCAGGGAATGACGGGGTAATTTCCCAGATGTAGCCAGATTGCTGCTTTAAAATGGCTTCGCTTTAAGTTCTGAAACCACCTTTCAGTGAGCTCGCTCATATATTCAGATGAATAACATTACAATATAGGGCTGTGCAATATTTATATCACCCTGCATGTTATCAGCAAGTTCCAAACAGCTAGAGGCAAAAATTTAAAGCATCCTGATATGGTTGAATTGCTCTCTGGAGCAAGACTAATTTTCTGTAAAATAAAGAAAACAGAAAAGTTTTTATTTGGTTCTCTCTTCATTTTTTTTATTTATATATTTATTTATTTTTGCTTTGTTACCACCTTTCCCACAGTTGTCTTCGGAACTATGTCTTGACAGTGTGGAGATTCATACGAATATTTTATGAATAATTATAAATATAATCAAGTTCATTTAAAAAGTTAATGCTTACTCAAAATAACTTGAATAGCTTCTCATGGTGAAAACAAACACGAAGATGCCCCTCAAAGAAACTGAAAGTGCAGGAATTATATAAAAAAAGACACAAATAAATACTGGGACTCCCAATGACGCTAATTGGAAAAGTTAAAAGCACTGTAACTATTAGGTTATAACTCAGAGGACACAGTAAACATAATGAATTCACAATTAAAAAAATAAAAATGCCGGGCGGTGGTGGCGCACGCCTTTAATCCCAGCACTTGGGAGGCAGAGGCAGGCGGATCTCTGTGAGTTCGAGACCAGCCTGGTCTACAAGAGCTAGTTCCAGGACAGGCTCCAAAAACCACAGAGAAACCCTGTCTCGAAAAACCAAATAAAAAAAAAATATAAAAAAAAAATAAAAATAAAAAAAAAATAAAAATGTAAGCCATAGATGAAGAAGGATTTCAAACAGTTTTTGAAATGTTGCCACCTTAACTAACTGCAACAGAATTCCTAGGCCCTTAAATTAGTCTCCATAAGTAACTTCCTCCCAAAGTTCAGTACAGGGAAACAGGGACTAGAGAGCAAATTTACAGTGGAGAAACCTGACGGGCATCGTCTCCGTCAAGTGATGGGGTCAGCACCCACAATATTAGGGCAAACTAAGGATGGCTGATGGGGTATGACCAAAGTAGCCCTTTGCTGTTGTAAACACACAACCCTAGCTCATTCAGGAGAAAAATGTCACACAAACAAATACACACATACTCACTGAAGGATCTTCTACAAAATACCGGGCCAGCACTTTGAAAAATCGTCAAGGTCTTCTAAAACGAGGGCATCAGTGGCATTGCTATGGTCACAAGAATTCCAAAGACACATAGCTAAATATTGTTTCCTGGATGAATATAAACCTGGAACAGAAAACTCACTCCAAAAATTTAGGAAATATAAATAAAGCTTGCCTTTGATTAACAATCATGTATCAATATTGGTTCATTAATTATGAAAAAATGCACCTAAATCACAGGATGTTGATAGTAAAAGAATGTAGATATAGTAGTGTATGAGGTATTTTTCAATACTACTGTGATTTTTCTGTGATTGGAAAGCCATCAAAACTTAGACATCTTTAATAAAATATTATTACATCCCTCATAAGAGAAGCTGTTTTTGGCAGTACATGGTAATTAAACACAGAAACCCACAACTGTTGTGTAGATAATAAGGCTCTTTGGAGCACTCAGGCCTAGGTGGAATGACCATGTTGCACCTCTCCCCTGAAAGCTCAGGGATCTCTGTGGAACAGGCCGAAGAAAAGATCGTAAGAGACAGAGATGGTAAAGGACTTCAAGGAAACATTTTCCTAGACACAACAGGGGAGGTGCACATAGGAACTCACAGAGTCTGTGAGAGCATTCACAAGATCTGGACAAAATCAAACCAGACAAAATCCCAGCACAAAGGAGAAGAAGCACAGAAGGTCTCACCCTTAGCCAAGAAGCTATTCTTGATTGACAGCTGCAGGGAGACAAGAAATCAGCTCCTTTGAAGTAGTACTGCGTATGCCAGCACAGTTGATAGTAGTTGGTCAACACAAACCTGACTCCACACATGTTGTCTGGGGAATATTTATTTACAAGTGATAAAACATGTAGTATGGTGTGTACGGACATAGGTGAGGACCTAGGAGAATTTGGAAGAAGGGAAAGAATATGCTCAAAATATACTGTATGAAATTCTCAAAGAATAAATGAAATTGTTTTAAGAATAAAGAAAATAAAAACAAAAATATAGTATCACAAATTATAAAGGTTCTATGAGAGAAAATGACCCCTTTCTTTATCTTAATCCAATCTGCTGTCCAAGCGGAGACACTTTCCAAAATTTTGCTTTGTTTGTTTTACTTTCTAGGTATGCTGAAGTATGACTGACAATTAAATATTACATGTAAAATTTACCATATGATATTTAGTTTGTTTAGATGCTGTGAAATAATCTCCAAATCAGAGTGATTAATCTGTGAGTCACCTCTAAGGTTGGTCATTGTATTTACAAGAAGAGATGTTTTATTTTATTGTTCTCTGCCAATAGGAAGTATAGATTATTTTTAGCTCTTTTCACTCTGCTGAGAATGTAAGCCCCGGGACATGTTCACCTTGTAACTGAAAATTTCTGTTCTTTAGCCAACATCTGATTGTTCTCCCTAAACACCTTGTCATAACCCAAGAAATGATCAATTACCATGTAACTGTTGCTTTCAGTGGTGATTTGCTGCAGAGATTGTACATTTGTTTGTCTTTGTGTGCCTAGATTATTCCACTTAGCATAATGTTTTTCTGTTTTAGCATATTGTTATAAATTTTTTTTTCTGAAGCTGAATCCAGCTTTGAAGGGGGTATCTTTCTGTTAATTACCACATTTAAACACTCCTTCTCCAGTTAAGGGAACCTTTAAGACAGTGGAGCCTTACTAGTGGGAAGGTTAATGGTGGTAGGCCTGGAGGAGTCTCACTAGAGGGAAGGGGCTAATGGTTTTGGGAGGCCTTGCAGCTTTGTAGTTTGGTCTCACTTCGCATTCTCTTTGCTTCTTGAGTACGAACCAGTCTCCTGCTCTTGCTGCTATGATGTACCTGCTTGCTGCTGTATCTTGTATGCCAAGTGGGATTGCATCTGAGCCGATAATTCTGGGCTGTGTAAGAAAATTGGCTAGGGATAAACATGGGTCAGTCAGCAAATTGCATTCCTCCATGTTTTCTGCCCTGATTACTATTACCCTAACTTTTATCATCAATGGATTGTGACCTGGATGTTAAGTCAAATGAACCATCTCCTCTCTAAGTAGGTTTTGGTCGGAGTGCTTATCAGAGCAACAGAGAAGTAACTATAATAGAAATTATGGGGAAAAGGGAGAGAAAGACACACAGGAATAAAGCTTCTCTGAGGCAAAGGGCACCACCATTCAAACAAGAGAAAGCGTAAAGAATGGAAAAAGGGTTTTAGCAACTGCACATCTGATAGATATATCATATATATATATGTATATATATATATATATATATATATCAAGAAAATGGATATAAAAAACCATATAATCCAATTTAGAAACAGGGTACAGATTTAAACAGAATCCTCAAAAAGGAAACTCAAATGACTAAGAAATACTTAATGGAATCAACTTTAGCCATTGGGGAAATGTAAATCAAAACTACTTTGAGACTCCATCTTACACCCATCAGAAAGACTAAGATCAATAAAATAAGGAGGAGTTCATACTGACACAGATGTGAAGTAAGGGGGACACTACTCTATTACTGGTGGGAGTGTAAAATGTTATAGCCACTATTAAAATTGGTTTGGTTGCTTCTCAGGAAGATGGGACTCAAACTACCTCAAGATCCAGCTATACAACTCTTGTACCAGAGGATGCTTCATCCTATCACAGAGACACTTGCTCAACCATGTTCATTGCTGCTCTATTTATAATAATTTACCCAAATCAGTGGCCTTCTCATCAAAAACGATCTGCACATTCAGTGCAATTCCCATTACAATTCTATAAAGCCAACATCAATTTTAATTAAATACTTGTAAATCTTCTGTTTATTTGTGTTAATTTTTGTTTTATCTTAATATATTTTGTTTTTATGATCTCTTAGGAACCTGTTTGTTTTCTAATGAGAGAGAAAGGGAGTGGATAATGGATGGGTGGGAAAGAAGGAGGATTACAAGGAGGGAATATTATAATCGAGATATATTATGTGAGGGAAGCAATCTATTTTCATAAAAAAAACAACAGCAAAGAAAAAAAGTGAAAGTACCCATTTTTCTATCCAATAAGCCACTAAAGCAGTGGTTCTCAACCCTCCTAATGCTGCAGCCCTTTAATGCAGTTCCTCCTTTTGTGGTGACCCACAATCATAAAATTATTTTCTTTGCTAGTTAATAACTGTAATTCTGCTACTGTTATAAATCATTCTGTAAATACCTGTGTTTTCTTATAATCTTCAGTGACCCTTGTGAAAAGATTGCTCAACCACCAAGGGGTCGTGACCCAGATGCTGAAAACCACTGCCCTAAAGACTCCAAAACAAAACTCGTAGAACTAAATAACAATCCCAACAAAATGGAAACACAATACTAATATTAAAAAGCCTGTAAACTTTTATGTACCAATGACAAACATAGTATAAAACAAATCGTGAAAACAATCCAATTCACAATAGTCTTAAAACAAAACTAAAATTCACAGGAAGGAATATATAACTGCCACTAGAAACCTAAGTAACTACTTATGCTAATGAAATCAGGGTTCTTGAAGGAGAATCTAAAAGCACTGGTTTTGAAGCCAGCATGGTTCACAGAAACAATGTACAAACATTTGTCTTTACACCCACAGGTAAGTAAATGCCTCACTCGTCATCAAGGAAACTTCTCTTTACAGCAGACAGAGATCACCACAGAAAACCACAGTCAATCAAAATGCAGAGTTGTGGAGTCCTGATCCTGTGGATACATTTACAAAATACCCCTACACCTAAGGCTCAATATGATGGCCCAAATGTTAATTGAATAGGACAACACTATGGGCATGCCAAAGCCCAGGAGAACTCATTCCTAGGCAAACAAATAGTCAACTGAGAACCCAGGACTGGGAGAGGTGGTCCCCCAGGGAAAAGCTTTTCAGTTGGTTTTCAAGTTTCAGCACTGAAAACATACACACATGTAACATTATATGGACTGATTAAGTTATAGTTAAGATATATATGTGTATACATACATACATACAGTAACAACTAGTGACAACGAGGCTATAAATTTGAAGGAGAGCAAGCAAAGATGTATGGGAAGTTTGGAGATAGGAAAGGGTAATGGGAAATGTTATAATTACATTATATACTAAAGAAAACTTACCAGTCTCCTCAAGTAAACCTAACTAAGGAGGCAATAGACGTATACAGGAAAAACTTTAAATCTCCAAATGGCCAGTATACTAGAAGGTTGGGGAAGACCTCTTTACTCCAAAAATTGGGTAAGATTAATACTTCAACAATGACTATCCTTATATGTTCAGTTCACTAGCCCATCAGTTTGGAAAGATTTATCCTGGCTTTTTGGCAATTTTTATATATTCAATATATGAGTCTTCCCAAGGACAGGGTAGATGATAAAAATTTTGACCTGTTTATCAGATCGGAGAGTTTTCTAATGGAGACTTTATGATCTTTTAAGTATAGAATCATATTATCTATAATTAAAGATAATGACTTTTTTTTGTATACCCCACCAGGTTTCTTTTTTTCTTTTGCCTCAGCTAAGAGTTTTTAGCGCCATGATGAATAAGAATGCAAAAGTGGCCATCCTTGTCTTATTCCAGAATTTAGGAAAATGTTGTTGTGGAATCTGACTTTAACTGTGTAAAGGTGTGATACTTTTGTTTATGCTGCATTTGTTTAATTATGTAACGATGTGTTGCGTTTGTTTCACCTTGCTTGTCTAAGGCACCTGATTTGCTTTAATAAGAAGCTGAAAGGCTGACAGCAAGGCAGAGAAAGGATAGGCAGGGCTTGTAGGCAGAGAGCATAAACAGGAGAAATCTAGCGTGGGAAGAGAAGAAAGAAGTAAAAGAGGGAATGAAGGAGGAGAAAACAAGCGACACACCAAGGGCAAGACCAGGCAGTCACCAACCAGCTAGACATGAGAAACAGTAACAGTCATATATACAGAAGAAGAGAAAGTCCTAAGGCAAAAGGTAAAAAGAAACAGTTTAAGTTGTAAGATCTAGCAGAAACATGTCTAAGCTTGGTGGAGCATTCAAAATTAATAATAAGTCTCTGTGTCATGCTTTGGCAGTTGGTTGGTGACCCAAAAGAAAAAAAGCCCCTTAGCGAGTGGATAGCTCAGCAGTTAAGAGCACTGGCTGGGTTCGATTCCCACCACCCACATGGTAAATCACAACTCTCTATAAGTCCAGTTCGAGGACTTCTGTTTATCATTTGATTCTGTTCTATTATTTTTCTTCCACCTCCAATTTCATTCTTTTCTCTCCTTTTTTGTGGTTAGGTTGACTAGATGTATATGAATCTTGCCTTTCATAGATCCAACTCTTCATTTAATTTTCTGTAAAACTCAGTAGCAAATTTAAAGCATTCCTGTGTTTAGTCTTGCCCCAGTAATGCCCAGTAGGCTCCAGAGTGAATCCTTATTAGTCTGTTCTCTTCAAGACAGTCCTCGAGAATCACTTCAGCTGTAGCATCACTGTTCTTTTTCCAAATCCACAGTCTACTCTTCTCTGGCTGTGTTTCTGCCTATGAAGTGCTCAGCCTTTGATTGTGTCCCTATGATCCTGCTAATCTCCCTCCAGTGTGCTATTCTTGTAGGTTCCTTTCCCAGAGAGGAATATGCCTCTCAGAAAACCACTGTTTTCAAATCTGTCAAGAACGGTAGAATGAAGTATCATAGTGGCTGCTGCCAATCCTGGTTGGTTCTTCATAAAATCAGTCTCACTTAGGTTTGTCTCCTTCCTTCCTTCCTTCCTTCCTTCCTTCCTTCCTTCCTTCCTTCCTTCCTTCCTTCCTCCCTCCCTCCCTCCCTTCCTTTCTCCTTTTTCCTTTCTTCTTTCTTTCTTTCTTTCTTCTTAATTCCTTCTTTCTTTATGCATTAATTTCTTCTCTTATTTCCTTTCCTTTCCATAGTAATTATATTAATTTTATTTATTAAAAGGGTCTCCTAATGTTGCATGAACCATATCTATCATATATATTACATATTATATATTTATTTCTCTACCTACATATATAATCTCCAGAAATCCAGTAATAAATTTATTACTTTATTTATTTAAAAACGTTTTTATTGAAAATCATGATATTTTCATATGCTATATTTTCATCTTGGCTTCCGCCTTTCATCTTTTACCAGATTCTCTATAATATCCTATCCTTTCAACTGCATACAATCTTTCTCTCTTTTGAGAAAATAAACAGACAAATGAAAAAGACAGTTTTTTTTTTTTTTTTTTTTTTTTTTTTGGTAACAAACTACCAAACAAAAGAAAACGAACAAACATACAAACAAAAAAACAACTAAGAAATAAAGAGAAACACATACACACACCATAAAATCTCAAAATCAGGAACCATAATATACAAGGAAAAGATCAGTAAGGTGAAAGAAAGGGGGGAAAAAGGCCCAAACAAAGCAATAAGAAATAAACAATCTTCAAAATTACCTTTGAGTACATTTTGTGTTGGCCATCTTCTGTTGGGTATCGGGCTAGCCCTTAAGTGTGGCTTATATACCCAGTGAGATTCCATAGCATTAACTAATTCTTTTCCTTTTTCAGGAGATTGTTAGTTGGAAGTAGCATCTTTGTTTAGGATGGGAGCTTGTGTCCATCTTCCCTTTTATTCAAGTCTTTCTCTTATAGAAATAGGGTCCCTTGTTTGCCTTCCATTAGGTCATAGAAGTGACTTCTAATTCACTCCCTTACCCAAAAGTCCCATTTAAAAAAATGTTTCATTTATACATGTCAGTTATGGGTTAGATAATGTTGTTTTTAGACAGCCCCCTGCAAAGTTCATATTCTGAAGTCTTAGTCTTCAGTGAAAGTAGAGTTCACACTTTGCACTTTGGTAGGAGGTTAGATGATGAATATTCTTCCTCAACAGTGGATTGGTCTATTAATGGGGTTGAGTCTCTTGTCGACTAATATATATATATATATATATATATATATATATTAATATATATAATAATATATATATTCCTTACATATAGAGAGACCTTTTTTTTATCTTTTTAGTTTATCTAAACTTTTGTTTTGATTAGAGAATTTTTCTATTTACACTTAGTAATTAATGGTTGGTAAGAATTTATTATTGGCATTTTGCTAGTTTTGTTTTGTTTTATAAGTAGTTCCTTGGTTCCTTGTTTTATGGTTCCCTTTGTTATCTCATGGTTATGTATACTGGTATGCATCTGGCCCAAATATTTTACCTTTGTCTTTTATGCATCAACTATAGATTTTTTTCTTTTTTTCTTTTTTTCTTTTGATTACCATGAAGCTCACACAAACCATCTGAACATTTTAAACAACTTTCTTTAAATCAATAATTATTTGTCTGTTACCTTAAGGAAAAACATTTTATTCCCATTCTCATGTCAATTATGGTGTTTTTTAAATAGTATATTCCTTTCAAATTACATGATTTTAATGCTTCTTGGTGTTTTTCACTAGAACTAAGTGATATACAAACTACCATCATGGTATTAGTTTTATTTGGACTCTATACTTACCTTTGTCAATCACTTCTGTACTTCCCTGTGTTTTCATGATAACTACTATTCCTCAGTGTCAACCTGAGAATAAAACTTTAACATTTCCTATGAGGCAAGTCTGGAGGTGATGAAGGCCTTTAGCATTTGTTTAACTGGACCAGTACAGAATGTGTCTTTGCTTTATTTCCGAAACCCATTTTTTGATTAGAGTTTTCTCCACTAAGTCCTTCTTATCGTTTTAGCATTTCAAATGGGGTAAGAAAGTGCAAATCTGGAGCAGCTACATATATGTATTCAGGATGCTGGCACTTCACCCAGGGAACAAACCCCTAGACAAAAGGTTCTCTCTTGGCATCAAGTTGTGTCCCTGTCAAAGTGGTGAAATGCAACTGGTCTCCATAAGTTCTTAGTTCTTAGTCTCATGCCTCTGTTCCAATGACATGGTGAAGTGGCTCACTCTCATCCCTGGCTGGCTGTCGGAAGCCAAGAACTGTGTAGAAAAAATAGCACATCCTCTTCTTGTCCTCTGTCTTGCCAATTTTCATCATCATTTTCAAATGTGTCACCTCGGCCTGGTTTCAGTTATTTTCACCTGTAGACAAAATTAGCTATATTGATATCATTCCCGGGGCTGTGGTGCTTAAAAGACTGTTTGTGGACAGGATATAGATCCTGCTCTGCAGGTCTGCTGTGTGCATGATGTGCTAACTATGAACCACACACCAGTATAAGCTTCTATGGCTCTTACAAGTGATTATTCTGCTTTTTTATTTCCTTTTAAAACTAATTTATTGTTAAAATTCACATATATAAAATATTTACATAATTTCCCTTCCCATTCTTCCTCCAATCCCTGCTGCTATGTTCTCTCTCCCCATTCCCTGTTAAATTCATGATATTTTCTTTAATTATTATTGTTATAGATACATACACAAACATCTATACATATACATATATGTATATATGCTTGTGAATAAAACCTGGTGAGTCCATTTTCATTTATATATGTATTTAGGACTGACCATTTGGTATTGAATGATCATTTAAGGAGTTCAACCCTTGGGATCAATCTCTCTCTCTCAATAGTCATTAAATGCCTATAGATCTTTATCTAAGGATGAAGTCTTCTGAGAATTTCCTCATCTACATGGGTAGGTCAGATGGTCATTTTATTTTTCAGGCACCCTTATTATTGAGATTTTATGGGTGCAGCTTCTTTGTCATAGACAGCAGACAGTGTCTCACAGCAGACTTCCAGGTCCTCTGGCTCCTCCAATCTGTTGGCTCCTCTCCCATGGGAAAGGTATTCCTTTTGTATATGTGTCGCTTATCCAGCACAGTATAATCCCATCCAGGCAGTTACAATGTTACTAGAGTGAAAAAGAACATGGATTAAAAGAACCAAATCTGTACATTTTTAATATTTATTTATTTATTTATTTATTTATTTATTTAAACAAGCATGGCTATTCTAAAGGCTTGCTCATGGCCTAAAGCCTGTAGAGAAAGTAGGACAACTTCCTGGTGATTTGATATTGTGACTAGCACAGGAAACATTGCCACACAAAGAAAATCATTCCTTATCCACTGCTAGGATCAGAGCAGTCCCATGGTGCCCATACATACAAAGACACAAAGAGAATGCAAACTGCAAGATCCGAACTTGTCTAGATTTTAAGGCCAGTCAGAGTCTCTCCAAACCACTGTGTTAGTGCCTCTCTGGGAACACAGTCTCATACGGTAATCACACAGTCATGTCGGAGTAATACAGCATGCCTTCAGGTATATCTGTGCTTTAAATGGTCAGTCTTAGGGCCATAGGATAATCATACAAGCATAAATTTGGGGGACATCATAGTTGGCAAATGCATAGCAAAGTTAAAGGGTCAGGCATTCAGTACATGAAAAGGGAGCTATGAGCGTAACTTAGTTGGCACCAGCAGCTCCAGAATCCAAGGCTCCTTGGATTGGAGGACAGTTGCAAAGCTGTTTGCTGATTCGTTAAAAGGTTAGCCCTGCATATCTTTAACACCTTTGCTAAACCGAGATTCTCATTTTCTCTAAAGCTAGACAGCCTATCCCAAAGCTACACAAAAGTGTATTGAACGGTTACTTGGTACGCTTGTATTTCTTTCCCTGACATTGTACTGGGGCATAATTGCCCCTGTTCTAGTCTTTGGGGGAAGAAAATGTTGAAAAACTTTTGCGAACCTTTTAAAGTAATGTGTACCCTGGGTCTTATTCCTTTAGGCCCCCACTGTCTAATAACTAATTGGTAGAACTCATACTAAGATGTTAATCCTGATAATATCTTAATTCCCAATAATGTACTTTTATGTAACAAGATCTTATTTTAATGCTTCACAAGGAAGTTGGTAGTTCTCTGATGATCTTGTTGAAACATGGAGATTCACAATTAATGGGTCGGAGAGTGTTGCTGCTCTCCAGACACTTGTCAAGGATTATCTTCTGACATTCGAGGGTGAATACCTCTAAGCTCTCACGAACAACATCCACAAGAGAGTCAGGGCTTCTTGGGAGTAGTGTTATATACACTCCATCCAGGTTTACAATGACTTCTACCCCCAGCCCTGAGTTATTCCAGATATTAATACGTCGTGGCCTGAATAATGCTTCTGCACATTGTCTCAAAGTCCAGAATACTATGCATAGAGTTGTTTCTATAAACTAGTGTTTTGATGTCACACTGTAACCTTACTTTAGGAGAGATGGTCCTAATTAAACCTGACAGTTTGTCTTCTCAAAGGATGTTGTTTACAAAATACACTCTATAAAAATTTAGAGCTGAGGAAAATTCAATCCTTGCAGATGAGAGATCAATTTTTTTTCCAGTATATTGTTCACTTCTATAAACAGGATATGGAGGTCATTATGCATCTTTGCTTCTTTACTGGGGAAAAAACTACAGCTCACTGGCGGGTCCATCATCCAGTACATTTAGGGGTGTGATGCTCGCCACAATCCCCACTTCAGCTTCCATCTTATTTTCCTGACTTACTTTCTTGTTTCATTTTGCCTTGGGTTAAAATGTATTAATCTTTCTGTAACATTGACACACTCATAAATCTCTTTAAAACTTGTTTGGAATAAGGCTGGTTGAGAATAATTAAGAAAGTGTGACCAAAGTGCTTTCAATAATCTCTATGTTGTGGGGAAGATTATGGGCCTTGGGAATACACAGGTGGATTTGTCTTTTATGAGTTCTGTGAACCTTATCCAGTATCCGGACATTTTTCCAGAAGTACCATGTGTGAGTTCCCACCGCAGCCTGCCTTGGCCACGGCAACATTTACATCACTAGGTGTCGCCAGGTCGTCTATGCGACATGTGCGTCTCTTAAAAGTGTCATCATTCGGTGTTCCCATCCTGCTCTCTTGCCTGTTCTCTCTGTCTGCCTGTCTCTCTCATATCCCTACTCCAAGACTGCCTCGTGCTCGCTCCTTCACTCTTCTCTTCCCCCTCCTCCAATAAACCTCTTGCCCTAACTCTGTTGCTCTTGCTGTGCATGCCTTGGAAGGGCCTCCAGGTACCCACTCCGCCTCACTTTATCCTTTCACCACGGCTTCATAAGTGCAGACTGATTTCATTCACTGTCTTCCTAGTGCCATCTTTAACTTCTCTCTGCCTACCTTCCTAGTGCATCCTCTTTCTGTTTGGAATGTGCACTAAGATGTTCCTGGATAGTTTTTACTTAAAGATGAATATCCATATGAGAAAAGGGCATGCAATTCAGATGAAAGATATAGTCTGGCTGGGCGGTGGTGGTGCAAGCCTTTAATCCCAGCATTCAAGAAGAGGCAGAGGTAGGGGGATCTCTGTGAGTTCAAGGCCAGCCTGGTCAACAAGAGCTAGTTCCAGGACAGGCACCAGAAACACTGTCTCAAAAATCCATATATATATATATATATATATATATATATACCCAGAACTAAAAATTCTTCATTTGTACTATGATAAAAGATAAAATTCTAAACTCCTAATTCCCTATTTCACACAAAAATCCATAACCTGTTCTGTTTCCTAATTTATGCTACTGATTTCACGGAGTTCAATCAGAACCATAAAACAAAACACTTAATTTGGGGTCTGTCATCAATATTTTCCCCATCAATATAAACAGAAGCACTTCTCACAGCATCATACTATGCATCAAGGAGATGGCGTTCTGTCCTTGCAAACAAACAAAAAATAATATATTGCAGTCTAACAAGCCACTACTATTTAATGAATGAATTTACAGTCACAAAGAATCGTAAAGCTGTCAGGGGAAATGAAATGATAAGCTGTACCAGAGCAGCTCCTTGCAGCTGCCATTTGTGTGATGCTGTTAGGGAGAGTTGGTAAAATAGAATATGTGGACTTTGATAATAAACCTGTCTTTGATATTGTTAAGGCTGACTCTTCCAGAGATTAAAACAGCAGGTAGTGGAATGTATCAGGCCACCGTAAATGTAGTCCTTTTGCTCTGGTTTAAGTTGGTGTGGTAAATGGTTTTGTGATTGGCCTTTTAACAGCGCTTTATTTATACTCCCATTTGCAACTTGGAGAGATTTCACCTCGGAATCACACTGCTCTGGCTTTTGTGAATCTGAAAATGTCACTGCTGTCATTTGTCAAATATGCCTGAAACCTGCCTTTTCCATAAGTGACATCTCCCACTCCTTTTGGGTGAAAAGTTTCGTTCCGTTTTATTCTTTCCAAAGGAGGATTCTTAATAAAAAGTAGATATTTGGGATCTTACTTTTTATATCAAGGATGAGAAATGAATTTATTCTCCATTAAAATAACTAGGCATCGGTGATCTTAGTACAACACAGACAACATTGGATTTCTTTATTTCACTTTTGCTTGGTGAAGGATTGCATTTTTTTTATTTTTACTTCTTTTAGATTTAGCAGATATATTCTTTTTCTTGCAGTCAACAAAACAAAACAAAACAACAAAAACCAATGTCATGGAGCAAGAGCTGCTTTTGCTGACTCTGTCATGCATGATTCTCTCTAGCTCTTCCAGGAACAGGGTTCCTTTTCCTTCCATTCACCTACTAAAGTCTTCTCACTTCCCCCCCCCCAAGTGCTATAGACTTGCAATTCCTGCAGTCATGTTTTCAGATTTATAACTTACTGACCTGTATTTCTTAGTTCCCTGGGTTAGCTTTTGCGGGTCTGGGTCATATCATCTGTGAGATATGGACAATACCTTCCAACATCTTGAGGGCTATCATGAGGCTTAATGTGTGTTTGCAGTTCTTACTGAACTTCAGAACTGTGAGATGCTGGATAAATCCAAAACACCACTATGCTAATAACAGGCTCTGTTATGAGAAAGCTGTTAAATACAGCCGCCCCCCGCCCCCCCCCCCGAGCTCAGTGACCTTTCTGTTTGTTCTACTGATTCCATGCCATCTCCCAGAGGGGTATTCTGCGCCTTTCCAGCCTGGATTCTTCCCTGACTTCATCAATGCAGCACACCTGCAAAGCATGCACAGAAAATAAGGGATTTATTTATTTAAGTAATGCTTGTTCATCTGGAACGTAATAGCAGCTGGATTCCTGCTGTATCAAGAATCTATTTGTTCCAGCAGGTCACTCAAATGTTGTTTATCAGTTTTCATTCCCACTAACAGAATTAGGCTTTCAAGCCATTTCAAATCAGTTTTCCTCCCTTCATTTTGGAGGCCTTCAATTGGAGAGATACATTTAGCACAGCCATGGCATATTTCTTGTCAGCAGAGTCTCCATTGTCTGCCCCAGAGCTAAGTCTTCTAAGAAAGCATCTACCAACTAAACTATCAATTGCTCTGTTCCTTGGGGGTTCATGAAATTGGTCATTTTAAAATTATGTGCTTTGTAGCTTCATAGGTTTAAAACTTAAGGTTTTTAATAGTTGTGCTTGTGATTATAGTAGCAAGTGCTTTTTATGAATTATTTTAACCTGTTTTTCAACTTAGGTCTTTAATACAAATTTAATTATCTGTAAGAAGGACCATTCTGATGTTGTAATATGCTGTCTAAGATACCATACCTTGTTGAAACTAGAAAGGGATGCGCACCTCCTGCTCCCCTGGGCTTATTGCCTTTGTCGTTTCCTGATAATCTACAATTATTCAAAAAGAAAAAATCAGAAGAGATTTATTCCAACTTTTTAAGTGAGTGTATTTCAAAAAAGATTAAATAAAGATGATTTGAAATTCTTAAAAACATGATATCATAATATAACTAGAAAGAAAAGAAAACTTGACATTTGTCCCTAGGATGCAAGAAAAATATTTTGTCTGGCATTAGATTTTTTATTTAGCCTTAAGAATGTAACCACAGTTTATTGGTTTCCAGTATTTGGAGTTAATTTCTAAAGATGATAAAAAGTGGAAATTAAGTCTTCAATTACAGATTGGACAAAGTCACAGTGGCCAAACCAAGCTTATCTCTCTTTTTCCTGCTCTCTCTCCACAGCTGAAGTGTGGATTTCACAGGCAGTCCCAGCACTCTGTTACTTCTTTCAAATCATTTATTCTTCTCTGCGTCAACATCTCTCTTTTCCTGTCTGTTTGTCTTGAGACCCATTTTTTCATTTAAATAACAGGTCAATATGAAGTTTCCTGTCCTCCAATAAAGACGGAAAATGGACATTTCTTGGTTCCTGACCCAATAGTAATGCAATCCTTTGATGAAACTACAGCTTACCTTAGTGCATATTGCCCCTTTTCCCAAAGACACAAATGTCTGTTAATACCAGCCGACTTCTATTAAAAGTGGGTGTATTCTAGTCACTATTGTATTAGTGGGCATATTTTGCTTGGAAAGTCACCATTGTAAATTGCAGGGCCACAGCTGAGAAAGATTGTTGATGCTCTTTCTCCCTGAGCAACCTACATAGCATCGTCCAGCACAATGAGTACTGTCAAATATATAGCTGGTAAAGTTTGCCCCCTTCAATAGGCTGTCTATTCACTCAGAGAACAGTTCCCTTGTTTCACAGAAGTTTATTAATTCACTATGTGCTGATGTATTCTTGTTAGCTTAGCCACTACACATGAAACCACTGATATTTTAATTATCAGCAGCAGCCCCATGACCCCACAGTCAGCATGCACCTTGTCCACCACTCAGGCCTCAGCCTAGTGCCCTGGCTCTGCTACTGCTGTGATATGAAGGTTTAAATTACTGCTGTAATATGAAGACTTAAATTAAGCCTCTTTGTTCTAGTTATAAGACTTGGTAGTCAAAGGCTGGGGTGGAAACTTGCTAGCTCAGAAAAGGTTGAATAACAACTAGCTGAACTTGCTTTTTGGTCAGAACCAAAAGGGAGCGCCAAACTCAAGTCCCTGCCTTTTTCTTCCTGTGTGTCTTCTCTACCCATTTTTCTGGCTTCCTATGTCCAGTTTCATCCAGCTAGTCACTGGCTCCACCTCCTGTCAACTTTCACTTTATTGGTAAGTCTCAGAAGTGTCAGAGTCCAATCAAAATATTCCACAATAAAGTGCCACTTTTTTGTTTTGTTTTTATTATTTGTCCATTTCCCTACCAAATGGGAGTCTACTCAGAGAGTACTTACCTATGCCTATACTTGACTGGGGTCATTTCCTATTTCTTCCTCAGTTTCAGCTCTTCATATTTTACAATGAAGTGCCTGAGCCATTTAGAGTTGAATTTTGTACAGGGTGAGAGATGATATTATATCTCCATTCTTTTATAGACACTTATCCAGTTTTCTTAACACCACTTCTTGAAATTACTGTTTTCATTTCCAGTAAATAATTTAGGCAATTTTGTTAAAAAATAATTAGGTAGATGAAATTGCATGGGTCCATCCCTGCATCTTCTTTTCTAATATGTTGACCTATATGTCTGTTTTTGTGTTAGTTCACTGCTGTTTTTATTATGACGGTGATGAAGGCTAGTTTTATGTCAACTTGACACAAGCAGAAGTTTTCTGAGAGGAGGGAATCTCATTTGAGAAAATGTCTCCATAAGATCCGGCTATAGGCAAGCCTGTAAGGCATTTTCTTAATTAGTGATTGATGGGGAAGGGTCCAGCACATTGTGTGCAGAGCCATTCCTGAGCTACCGGTACTGGATTCTATAAGAAAGCAGGATGAACAAGCCATGAGGAGCAAGCCAGCAAGCAGCACTCTTCCATGGTTTCTGCATCAGCTCCTGCCTCCAAGTTCCTGCCCTGCTGGAATACCTGTTGTCATGGCTTTTGATGATGAGCTATCATTATGGAAGTTTGACTGATAGAAATCCTTTTCTCTCAATGTTGTTTTAGGTCATGGTGTTTTATCATAGCAATAATAAACCCAACTACTCTGGCTCTGGTGAAATTTTAGCTCTGGAACGGTAATACCTCACATAGTATTCTTTTTGTTCAAGGTTGTTGCAAGGAGGGGCTGCTTGTTCGTCCCGACCACCCAGCTAGCTTAGCCCTGAAATAATCACACAAAAACAGGGGAACTGACAATTGAAACCCACATTCGTTAATGGTGGAAAAATTTGGGGAAAGTTGTATTGTGAATGCCATGAGACATTACAATACAAGCAACGATCGGAGAGGAATGGGCAGGTTTATAATGTCAGCATTTCTCAAACTCTACTTCTTGTAAAAGGTCAAAAGGTCAAGTCACTGCTTGCAAAATTCATGTCTTATGTTTTCTCCCATTGTAGTCATAAAAGGATAACCAGCCGTTTTCCTTTTACTTGATGCTAAGCAGCCGAATTCAGACTTAATCTGCAGGCTACAAAGACAGATTACTTCTTGCATTCTAGGCAAACGTCCGTGAACTAGGGTGGCCCCTTCGCTCAAGAAGAAGTCTAACTCCACTAATGCTCTTACAGACATAAACTGAGAAGAATCAAAGGCAAAGTCAGGATAGAACTTAAATGGAATGGCCAGTTACTTTTGAGATTAAAGAGTCATATTTACATTCTGAGAGAAAGGAGAGTTTATATAAATTGAGAAACTTACAAGTGAAGAAATTTCCTCCTTATTTCTGAAGGTATCATTCTTGTTTTTGAATGTCTGTGAGCTAGATGTGGAATCAGATGAGGTTTTATGAGCATGAAATGAGAGACATGGAAAATCACACTCTTCTGGCTGCGGTAACTGTTTATGATCTGAATTTTTCTTGTGATAGAAGAAGATTGAATATATATGGGGAAGACAGAGTATAGAAATTCTTCCTTTGAGTTTTAATGTTTAATCACTTTCACATGTCTAGGATATTTTTTTTAAAAAAGCCAAATTGAGATCTATGTCAATAAAGCTTGGGCCTTTGTGTGCTGTGACTTTTATTTTCCTTTATTGGCTTCATCTATAGAACAATCTCCCCTAACTTCAGCATTAATTATTTAGGAATAGTGTCTTGTTTTAGACACCTCATGCTGCAAGGACCAGTATTTAGAGGAGCCCTTTGTGGGAGTCCTTTGTTGGAGCCAAGTACTGAGAAAAAACTCCCATAGTGTTGTGGAGAGAAAACTAAACCCAATGGAAACATTGCAAGAAGAACAAAGATGAGAAAACTTTCTTTCTTTCATATCCCTTGTGGATCATCTATTGACAAAGTTTAACAGCCTGTCAGGTGGCAATGGAGAAATATTTACAAACAAACATACATTATTATAGAACAAAGGAGAATGAGTTTATATCAGAGAAACAATACTTACCAGTATTTCTATCATTTCAGACCTTCATATTGTTTTCCAAAGTATTAAACAATTTTAAGTATCTACAACTTTCTACTTAAGGAATCTATTTTATTTGTAAATAAAATTGTTATTTCAGCCTTAATTCTTTAAGTTTCTGTATTGCACTGTACTCTCTATTTTGGATAATTTCTGTTAACAGATATCCAAGTTCACTGGCTATTTTCTCAATGTGGTCAGATCTACCTACAAGTCCATTAAAGGCACAATTGAAATATTTTCATTTTTAATCTTTCTTAGGTTTTTCTCTGCTTAAGTTACTCATTTGATAATGCCCATGTTTATTTTTCTACTAAGTTTCTAAATGAATTCATTGTAATTATTTTTAAATGAGTATTTAAACATTGCTACCATAGTTATCTCTGTTTCTATTGATGGTTGTATATCTTTATATTGTATCATTTTCCTTATGAGCTTTGTGTGCATTGTATATTCCTGTTTGTGATTTTGCAACATAAAACAGTGAAGAGTGGGGTTAAGAGTATTCTACAAATAGGCAAGCCTTAGCTTCTATTAGTCTACAAGTTAGTAGTTAAATCAGTCTAGGCAGAAGCTAGTTTAGGGCATGTAACTGACCTCAGTGAACCACAGGCTTCTAATTACTTGGTTACATTTTGTTTAAGAAAGAGATTGCTTGGTGGAGAATATTCTCAATATTTCATTCCTCAGTTTTGTATTTTCTCTTCATGCACCTCACTATTCGGTTTCTCTGTCTTTTTATTGCTTGTTTGTTTTTCGAAACGATGTTAGTATTAAGCTGTTGTTGCTTGTTGATGGAGGTAGTGCATAGTGACAGATATACTCTGCTTCTCTCTCATTGATAGATTCTATATTTCTGACTCTTGGCATATCTTTCTTCACCCCTCCCGATAAGTGATCTCTAATATTCTGACATAGTCATTCAGATTTTTGGTGGTGGAATATTTTCTTCTACAGAGCTGTGATGGGTGTTTACATGTGTACATACAAATGAAGGGGTCTACTGCCTTTTTCCAATAGCTCAATTTGTCCCATGGAAAAAACAAGGAGATAAGAATTTGAAATGGAATTCATGTTTTATGCATTATTCTCACTGGAGCACTGATTACTATTCTGTGATTCCCTGAATCAATACAAAAAGTCTTTCTTGAGGATTGTATTCTGCCCCCAATAATTATGCTGGAACACCCAGTAAAAGTTACTACTAGCTCATGGAACAATGTAGACCATCCTTCCTCTGCGGCCTCCTGATTTGGGAATCCCCTCTGTATGCTGTGAATACCATTGGTTAATAAAGAAGTTTTTTGGGGCCTGTTGATAGGGCAGAACTTAGGTAAGCAGAGAAGACTAAACTGGATGATGGGAGAAGGAAGGGCAGAGTCATAGAGAAGCCATGAAGCCCTGCTAGAGATATACACTGGTTGGAATCTTACCAGTAAGCCACAGCCACGTGGTGATACACAGATTACTAGAAATGGGTTAAATTAAGGTGTAAGAGTTATTGGGATATAAGAATAAAATGAAAAAGAAAAAAGATGTAAAAGTTAGCCAATAAGAAGTTAGTGTTAATGGGCCAAGCAGTGTTTTAAATAATATAGTTTCTGTGGGGTTATTTTGGTTCTGGGTGGCTAGGATAAACAAGTGCCCTCCTCCTATGGCCTTCAGAGGTTCTATGATCTTACTCGCTCACACTATGCTTGTTCTTTCTTTTGAATTAGTTGAAATCTTCTTACCAGCTTAGATAGTTTTCTAAGTCTTTATTGTAGCTCTATAGTTGAGTTTTAAGTCCAGGATTGTGATGCCTCCTGTTTTTTTTTTTTTGTTTGTTTGTTTTTTGATTTTTCCATATGAAGTTGAGTATTGTTCTTTTGAGGTCTGTGAAATGTTTTATTTTCCTGGGACTTTGATGGACATCACATTGAATTTGTAGATTGCTTTGGTAAGATCGCTATTTTTACTATGTTAATTCTACCTAACCAAGAGCATGGGAGAACCTTTCCATTTTCTGGTGTCTTCTTAAATTTCTTTCTTCAAAGTAGTAATGTTCTTATCATACAGGTCTTTCCCTTGTTTGGTTAGCATTACCTCAAGGTTTCTTTTTTTTTTTTTTTTTTTTTTTTTTTGGTTTTTTCGAGACAGGGTTTCTCTGTGGTTTTGGAGCCTGTCCTGGAACTAGCTCTTGTAGACCAGGCTGGTCTCGAACTCACAGAGATCCGCCTGCCTCTGCCTCCCGAGTGCTGGGATTAAAGGCATGCACCACCACCGCCCGGCTACCTCAAGGTTTCTTATGTTATTTGTGGCTATTGTTAGGGGTGACATTTCTCTGATTTCTTTCTTGGCCCATTTCTCATTTGTATAAAGGAGAATTACTATTTTTTTTTGAGTTAATCTTTTATCTTGCTACATTACTGAAGGTGTTTATGAGTTGCAAGGGTTCCCTGGTAGAATTTTTAGGGTCACTTAATTATACAATTATGTCATATACAAATAGTGAGAGTTTGACTTCTTCTTTTCTGATTTGTATCCCCTTGATCTTCTTTCATTGTCTTATTGCTATAGCTAGGACTTAGAGTACTATATTGAATAGATATGGAGAGAATGGACAGCCTTGCCTTGTTCCTGATTTCAATGGGATTGTTTTGAGTTTCCCTCCATTTAGTTTGATGTTGGCTGTTGGCTTGCTGTATAGTGCCTTTATTATGTTTAGGTATAAAATAACAGACATGGAGAAAATCCAGAGAATTATCAGGTCATACTTCAGAAACCTGTACTACAAAAAATTGGACAACTTAAAGAAAACGGATAATTTTCTGGATAAATATAACTTACCAAAATTAAATCAAGATAAGTTAAACAAATTAAATAAATCTATAACTACTAAGGAAATAGAAATAGTCATCAACCATCTCCCAACTAAAGAGATCCCAGGACCAGATTGTTTCAGTATAGAATTTTCAAAGATTTTCAAAGAAGAGCTAACACCAATACTCCTCAAATTGCTCCATACAATAAAAAACAAAAGGAACATTGCCAAACTCTTTTCATGAGTCTACAGTTACCTGATACCCAAACCACACAAAGACATACTAAGAAAGAGAATTGCAGACCAATCTCACTCATGAACACTGAAGCAAAAATACTCAAAACAGTACTGGCAAACCAAATCCAATAATATATCAGAAATATCATCCACTACGACCAAGTAGCTTCATCCTCGAGATTCAGGGATGGCTCAACATACAAAAATCTGTCAATATAATCCACCATATAAACAAACTGAAGGAATGATCATTTCATTAGGTGCTGAAAAAGTTTCAATAAAATTCAACACCCCTTCATGATAATAGTCTTGGAGAGAGCAGGGATAACATAGTTTCTTTTTAAAAAAAAATTAATATAGTTTTTAAGGTTATTATCAAGACATTAAATCAGCATGTCATAGTCTTACTTGAGATGGCCTTTTCCCTGTGGTTGGTTTTCATTGTCTGAGGGTTTGATCCTAATCTATAGCTGCATGCTAAAAATCTAATCCCAGCATGATGACATTAGAAGGTGGGGGCTTTGATAATACCTTGACGATGCATCTTCCTGACATAATTAGTGCCTGTATGAATGAGGACGTAGAGCTAGCTCCTTTACCCATTTCTACCATATGAGATTACAGCTAGCAACCACTGGCTGTGAACCATGAGTCAGGATCCCATCAGACATGACCTTTGTTTTATCACCCTCAAAAATATTTTATTGTTTATAAGACTCCCCCTTATGATATTTTTTCTAACATTAGCCAGAATTGACTATTTTGTATTCTTATTATTGTTGATCTGCTTATATAGTAATCTGCATCTATGCTATCTGAAGTATGTTAAGATTATAGAGTAGTTTGTTTTCCATCAATTTAGAAAAGGTCGTGCCAACTTTCTTTTTAAGCTTAATACATTACCTACTGAATTTACTTTGTAAATACATAAGCTCTTACTTTTACTTATCTATCATATGCTTTGATAATGATTTCCTTTTATTTAAATTTTAGTTTTTTTATCTTCCTGTCAACTATTTCTCTTTTTATTATTCTCTTATACAATATAAAATGACCACAGTTTCCCCTCCCTCCAGCTATCCCTATACCCTTTCCCATTCCCCACCTGCCCAGACCTCCTCCCCCTCCATTTCATGTTTGAAAAGAGCAGGTTTCATAGGGATATCACTCTAGCACTGTATAGTAAGATACTGTAAGACTAGGCATAAACCCCTCCCATCTGTGATGAATGAGGCAAACCAGTATCAAGAAAGGGTTCCAAGAAGGGGGCAAAGAGTCAGAGAGTATCTCTACTCCTACTTTTAGGAACCCCACAGAAACACCAAGTACACAACCACAACATATATTCTGATGACCTATTACAGACCCATACAGGTGCTGCTATTGTCGCTTCAGTACCAGTGAGCCTCCGTGAGCTCTGCTTAGTTGATTTGTTTAATATAACCTAATCATTTGATCAAAAGACACCCAGACAAACAGAGTATAGATATATTGATACAGATCCTTATATGATGTTAACTGAAATTTCATTCATCCAGGTTGCCTTTGCATGAGTCGGCCAATCTGGTTTCCCAGGGACCTTACCAATACATGATTTCTTTAAACCAAATTTCTCCTTTGTAAGATTGGGGCTTATTCAGGAAGTATGAATTCTAGTCTTGGGCATATTACAACACATTTTGGTAGTGTGGACTTGTTACCAATACACAATCTCTTTAAACCAAATTTCTATTTTCTATCATTGGGGCCTATTCTCTTTGTTCCGCTGTATCTAGACTCAAGTATTAAATACAAATATCCAAGTTTTCCATATGTGTACCTTTTTTCTTTAATGTACCTGCTGCTCTTCTTTGAAAAAAAAAAAACCTCTCTCTTCTTTTTAAATGAGAGTTTGTCCTTTTAAAGGGAGTCTTTCATTTTACTAGACTCCCAAATTCTTGTGCCCTCTTCTTTTTCTTTTTTAAGTCTATCTCAAATAGCATAGCTGTCAACTATCACTGATTAGAAAATTATGTCCTCTCAGTTTTACTACCCTCTGTGGATTCCTGTTTCCCTCGTCTCTTGCTATTATGATGTACCCTTACTTCATCCCTAGGTATCAGAAACACAGATTTTTACAGATTTCCTGTTGCTGATCTGAGAATGTGTCCAAATATCTGGTTTCAGAGATACTGATAAAAGAAGCATCCTTTACCTCTCTTAAAAAGTCTGTTTTTTGTTCTACAAGGTCATGTGTTCTAGGAAATTTACAGTGAAACTTCCTGGCAGGGGTTTTATCCCTTACTTTTATTCCTATTATTTTCCCTTTCTAATATCACAGGGGCTATAAACGCAGTATTTCCTTCCGAATAGACCAATTACTGAGGGTAATAAATCATATTGAAGCTAATCCTTCTTTTTAGCTAATCAAATGGTACAGAATGAGTGCTTGATAAATGCTTAAAAAATAAGTGGATCAATGAATTATGGAAAGAGATGTTATATAGATTTGGTACTAAAACATGAAAGTAGGTTCAGAAACATACTGAATATTTAGTGAGTGTCATTCTTGTTGTAAAAGGCTGAGAACATTGAAATTAAAATATTTCTTAAAGATAGGAATTACACTTTTACTTTTGTAACAGTGTGTGGACTGGGAATATATAGGATTTACTTTGATAAGAAGAGAGTTCATTTAAAGATGACTACAATCATTGAAACAGTAATAATAGATCATAGAAAAATAATAAGAATCCTGAGGGTTTCCTCTTTATTGTTGAGACTGGTATCATGCCCAGCATCTATAACCTGTTATCACAATCTTTGTTGTAAAATTGGGATAGGTGGACCCAAGTCCATTTCTGTATGTACACATGGGTTGATGTGTGGATTGATAGTTCATGAAGAATTGATAGTTTTTCATTATTTCAGCAATCAGAAAATATGTATGATTGTGGAATATATTATTTTAGTCTTATGCAAGCTAAATAGACAAGCCCTACTTTTATCCACAGCACATTCTCAACACTGTATATCAAAGCTGACCTGTAGAGTCTAGATAACAAACTGCATAGTCTGAAGTTAGGGAGCAGTGAATCTAGTCATGAAGAACTTCAGTGTCCTCATTTGTAAATCTTCTTTTCATTTAAGTTTCAATAATTTATTCCTCAATTTTCAAGCATGTTCCTGTGCATTATAATCCTGTTCACGACTGCACAAACACTTGACTAGTGTCTTCCCAAAGAACGTCTTGTTGATTTACCATCTTTGGCACACAGTGATTTTCGTCTTTGTCTCAACTATATTATGTTTGTAAGATCTATTCTCTGTGTTTCAGTGATTCCATCTTGCTTTTATAAAACAGAAGAGACAGAAAGCAATAAAATATTTAAAACTCACACATTTTGTTGTATAAATATGCTTCAAAAAGTACATTTCAGGTTTACAGTTATAAATGTTGTGCTCAAACATTTTGGTTTATCTCATATATATACTTGACATATATTGATATAAAATTGAACTATATAGGTGTGTGTATGTGTGTGGTCATAATTGTTATTAAAAACCTCTTGGATTCTTGATACAATTTATATAGAAGACTATGTTGAAGAAAAATGTAATGATAAATGTCAAGAATTGTACCTCAGAAACCTACTCTCAGAATGTTCCTTTCTGGAACTTTAATTTTTTCTTTAGAAATGGAAGATTCTCTGTGCATTTTGAAAGTATTAAAAATTGCAGGGGAAAAGCACACCAATTAGTTGTCCAATATCAAATGGTCAGCCTTGAAAACATACATACAAGTAGCACTATATGACTGAAAAGGCTATTTTTAGGGAGTTTCATGTATATACACATATATGTATGGATGCAATAACAATGAAAAAGGGTCATGAGTGTGAAGGAAAGTGAGAAGGGATATATTGGAGGTCTTGAAAGGAGGAAAGCAAAGACAAAAATAAAATTACATTAAAATCTCAAAAGTAAAAAGGAAAACTATGTATGTCACAGTTGGCAAAATAAAAGCATTAATAATGGCAATACTCATGTGTCAGTTAAATTAATCTATAGACATTTGCTTTTCTGTTCTGTTTTGGAAGGTATGTTTTCCATTAAAATGGTCACATAAATTACAAATATTAGACTATCCCCTTCTATGAAAATGGACCTTTATTCCCATCCTCCCACAAAGACTTCTAAGTAGTTTACAAACTTTAGTCCATATATGCTTTCTTCTAAACCATCTTTCCTTTGTGTGAGCCCAGCAAAGAATCTGGTACCAATAATTTTTTTCTTGCTCTCAGAAGCATACTCTCACTCTCTGTCCCTCCACCTTCTTTTCCTTTTGACTTTGGATTTTATCTCCTTTCACAGAAACCTCCTTTTGGGGAAGTATGTATACTTCACCTTTTACCCTTTAACTGAACACAGTAAGTGTGACAATTTTGCATAATTTTATAGCTTTTTCTACCCTAATTACCAAATGAAAACACTTGAGTAATTTTTATTAGCGGTAAGTGAAATTGACATTGTCTTCTCTTTTTTCATTTTTATTTTTGTGAATTGTATACAACGTCTTTCTATTATGCCTATTTTCTCCCCAAATCCTTCTCATAGCCACACCCTCTTCTCTATGCTTCACACACTGGGTCATAAAATATAGGAACAGAAGTTTTAAAAATGCATGTCCTTATAATTTTCCAAATTTTGTTGGTGTCTGTTGTAATGCTTCTCTTTCATTTCTATTTTTATTAATGTGAATCTTCTCTCTCTTTTGACTAATTAAGCTGGGTGCTCATAAGTCTTATTTATCTTTTCAAAAACAGCTCTCCCTTCTGATGTGGGATTCCCCTTTATATTCTGTGGATATGTCTTATTATCATTGGTTAATAAAGAAGCTTCTTTGGCCTGTGGAAGGGCAGAATAGAGCTAGGCAGGAAAACTAAACTGAATGCTGGAAGAAAAGAGTCAGAGTCAGAGGGACAGCAAAGGAAACAAATGCCCCAGATCCATCCAGTAAGCCACAGCTGCACGCTAATACATAGATTAACAGAATGGGTTAATTTAAGATGTAAGATTAACAGAATGGGCTAATTTAAGATGTAAGAGTTAGCGAGAAATATGCATAAGCTAATAGGTCAAGTAGCGTTGTAATTAATATAGTTTCTATATGATTATATTATGTCTGGGTGGCTGAGGAATGAACAAGCAGTTACCGTCTATACCCTTCCATTAGTCCATGTTAATATAATTTATAGTTATGATTACAAACAGTCCTCACATTCCTCATCTCATGGTGATGTATCTGACAAGAAACATTAAGATTAGTATATCTTATTAAAACAGGGGTCCTCAACTCTTTTCTCCCTGTGTACTGTGTATTCCTCTACCCTTGGACTTGAACAGGCAGGCCTCTTTTTTTTTTTTTTATTTTCCTGTATTACTCTTGGCTGCTCACATCAAATTGTTTTTCAGCATTATACAGTTCCCTGTGCACACTTAAGTATTAATAAGATGGATAAACTACTCCTTCAATTAATGGATATCGCACACTGGGAATGGAACCATTAAATTTGACATGCTATTCGGCAAAGCTACTTTGGACTATATCCAACGTATACCCTGGAAGGGTCTGCTAGTGGTTTTCCAGACTGACTCAGTGATTTCACTGTG
The DNA here is from genome assembly GCF_950005125.1 of Chionomys nivalis. NCBI lineage: Eukaryota > Metazoa > Chordata > Mammalia > Rodentia > Cricetidae > Chionomys > Chionomys nivalis. The sequence continues at coordinate 14,251,283 of NC_080099.1, forward strand.
GATACATAGTTGGTTGTATTTATTGTGTACCTGCTACTAAACAAGTTAAAATCTTAAGGTTAAAAAGAGGTTATTTTAATTTAATCGGAAGGGGTCAGAGCAGAGGATTGAGACAGGGGTATAGCCATGTCACAGGATGCAGCATCACGATTTTTTTCACATCCTCCTGTGTTTGTCTGTGAGGTTAGATACATGTGTGATTTTCATCTGCCCGAAACTAGCACATGGGATAAGTGACATTCCTACAGAGTTAAGTTTGTATCCTGGTCATCCATGACGTTTGTGTGGGTGTGGTAACTTTCCAATTGTCAGATTCCACCTCTGATGGAAGGTTTTCCAGCTATTTTCATTCAGGGATTGGGAGGATTCACACTTAGGAAAAAATGGAGGAAGTTGTTTATGAGTTATTAAATGCCTTTCTTTCTTATGTTATTCATAAATGGATGGAAAGCAAGCTCTTTGGGGTTGCTTACCACAACTTTGTAAGAAATTGTATAATCCCAATTATTATATTTCAATTTAATATTCATGCATATGTATGTTTAGATTCAGTCTACCCCTCTTTTTGCCTTCCTGACTTTATGTGCTACCTCTTTTTCATTTAATAACCATTGAGTCCATTTAATAACTCCTGTGTGTGCATGGATATGGGACTACTGGGACATAGGTAGCCTTTTAGAGTCTGAATCTCTGAAGAAAAATGACTCTCCCTCTCCCAGTAGTTGTCAATTGCCTATAGATCTTCTAATAGAGGCCGGACTTTGTGAGTCCCTCTTCAAGCCAGAGTAAGAATATTTTTTTAATGTCTGAATGGTCTACAAGTTTTGTATAGGTAGGGTGAGTTGTTTTCAGTTCATGTGTGCAGTTGCACTCCCATGTCAGGCAAACACTGTTTGGAGACAGACTCTGCTCCCTCAGGCTCTTGTCATCTTTCTGTACCCTCTTTTGTGATGATCACGGAACTCTGGGTGTGAGGTGTGATATCATTGTCTCATCTGATGTTGAGCACACCACAGGTCTTAATCTTTGCATGCTCACCAGTTTGTATAAGTCACCATCTACTGCAACACAAAGCTTCTCAGATGAGGGTTGAGAGATATACTAATTTATGGGTATAAAGATGAGAACTTAGGAGACAATATATTACAATGTTCATTCTTCAGAAGAACAGTACTCGGATCTACCCTATGGCCTTTAACCTAACCTGTCACCAGGAGTTCTTTCTAGTTAATTGCACCAGGCATGGGCTCCATTTTGTGGGATGGGCTTTAATCCAACCACAAGGTTGTTGGTTATTCTCATAACATTCACGACACTATAGCACTAGGTATCATATCTCTCCAGGATTGCCATTATTGGAGCACATTAAGCTCAAAAGTGGATAAGATTGTTGATTATGTCTCTCCTTCAGTAGCATACATGGCTCCTTCTAGCACTATGGTGGTTAGCCAATAAAGATGAAACTTTCAGTTTGATACCAGCTTGCTTTCTCCACATCCTTTGATTGAACTATGTGGTGTGTTTAACAAATGGGTCTTACCATCAAGTTCTGGATGGTACTCAGGAGCATTGGTAATGGTCTGGAATGCTTGGTCAGGATCTGTGGGACCCCATTGAACAACAGCTCAAAAATAGATAACTCAAAATTGGCAATGGGCTTATTTTAAATATATAATGGTGTTTGGGGAGGCATTGTTCCCCCATAATAGAGTATTAGTTTGCTTTGTAAATTCTTTATCTAGTCTAGATATTAATTATTCATTATAGTTGTAACATAATGAAGGCTGCCTCTTCATTCAAATGATGGTATATTTTGATGTACAGAAGAGTTTGATGAAGTGCTATTTGGCAGTTGTTGCTACTATTCTGAAAGTCCTTAACTGTGCTTATCAGCTGAAGTATATTCCCTACTTCCTCCTCTCTCAAAGTAATCTACTTGCAGTTGAGATTTGTGGATAGTGAGACATGAATATCTGGTTTTAATTTTTTAAATGTAGCTTTGCATTCTGTATAGCAGCATTTATTGATGATGCGTTCTTTTCTCTGAGGTGTATTTTTGACCTCTTTGTTAAAAATCAGTTGGGTATAGGAACATGAGCTTATGATTTTCTGTTGATCAATATGACTGTTTTTATGTCTGCATGGCGCTGCTTTTAATATTATGATTCTCTACTATGACTTAAAATCAGGAATGGTGATACTTCTTTTAGTAAGTATTTCTCAGGTGTTTTCTTTTCATTATTATATTGTTTTGCTGTTGTTGCTTCCATGTGAAATCTGAGATCATTTTTTCAATCTCTGTGAAAAATTGTTTTGAAAGTTCTATTATGGGAATTGCTTTGAATCTGTGTATTGTTTTTGATAACATTTTAGTGTTTCTATTATTATATCATAAAACACCTTGACCAAAAGCAGGTTGGGGAACAGATGGTTTATTTCACCTTACAAGTCTCAGATCATATGCTATTGCTGAGAGAAGTCAGGGCAGGAATTGAAAGCAGGAACATGGAGAAAGGAACTGTAGCTGAAGCCATGAAGGAATGCTGCTTACTGGCTTGCTTGCTCAGCCTGCTTTCTTATACAACCCAGGACCACATGCCCAGGGGTGGCGCTGACCTTAAAGAGCTGGACATTCCCATACTGTCTTAGTTACTTTGCTACTTTTCTATTTCTGTGAAGAGACACCATGACCAAGGCAACTTATGAAATGGATTATTGGGGATTATAGTTCAAAGGGAGGGTTTTGTGACAATCATAATGGCGAACATGAGAGCAGGTAGGGAGGCATGGTACTGGAGGAATAGCTGGGAGAATGCAAATAAGAAGGGAGGGAAGAACTGGGAATGGTGTTTGGGTTCCTGCAATTTCAAAGCCTACTCCCCATAACATACTTCCTCAAACAAGGCGACACCTCTATAAGAGTTCCACCCACTCTGGGCCAAACATTAAAATATATAAACCTATGGGGGCCATTAACATTCAAACCGCAATACACATCAATCATAAATACACATCAATTATTAATAAAGACAATACCACATAGGCTTTCTTTCAGGACGATCTTGTGGATGTATTTTTCAGTTAACACTCTCAGGTTTATATAGAAGCCAACTAGTACAGAGATGGTGTTCATTTTCACAATACAGATCCTTCTAATCTGTGAACATGTGAGGTTTATATACTTTCTGTTCTTTCAAGTTTTTTCCCTCTTTGGTATTAAAGTTGTCATTGCCTTTCTGTTCATTAATTAGAATTATTTGAAGATTATTTTTAGGTTTCAGAATCTTTGATGTACATTTTCTTCTTAAACATTTATTATTATTACTATTATTATCATTATTTTCTCATATATTAAACCAGTTCAGAGCTTCTCCTCCCTCCCCTCTCTTTTTCTCTCCCCACATCTCCCCTCCCTTCCAGATCCATGCTCCCTCTGTCTTCCCTAGGAAAAAAACAGGCATCCCAGGGACATCAAACAAATAAAATATGCTAAAATAAGACCAGGTACATGAGGTACACACCATCACATCAAGGCTGGCCGAGGAAACCCAGGAGGAGGAAACTGGTCCCATGAGCTGGCAAAAGATTCTTAGCAATGAGGACACGGAGCCTGAACTGGCCGGTTCTGTAACCAGACAAAGCCTCAGATAGAGGAATGAAGACACAAAGCAAGCCACATAACCTTAGCCCTACAGTTTGTCCTGCCTGCAGAGCGCTCTGGGGTAAAGAGTCAATCACAAAGAGACCAGAGAGACTTCACACAGCAACGAATTGGGAGCAGTCGCAGATTCTCATAGCCAAACATTAGAAGCAGCTCAGGGAATCATGCAGACGAGGGGGAGGAAGAATAAGAGGAATCAGACGCTGCAAGGACAAGAGAAAGTGGCCCATACAGTCAATTGACCGGAACTCAGAGGGGCTCACAGAGATCAAGGAGCCTTTATTAGTCCCCTGTATATGTGATATGTGATATGACTGGGTAAACTGGTGTTCTTGTGGGATTCCTAAAAGTGGTATTGGGGGCAGACTCTGATTCTTTTGCCTACTTAAGAGGTTTTCAGTTTTTCTTCTTGAGTTTGTGTGTTAGGAGGTGAATCTGAAATTACTTGGGCAGAAGGGTGGTCCAGAGATGTCTGGGGACTGCTTAGTTGCCAAAGAAAGGAGCTAGGGAAGCTGTCCAGTATCTGAAACTGGACTATAGAAGTGTGCACCTAGGATTCATGTTCCAGGTTTGCCTTACTTGTGGCACCCTGGTTGATTTTTGGGCTGGAGTTTGGAGTCTAGAAACCCCTTATATGTTGCACAGAAGTTCATGAGCCATAGAAGCTTGTGATCTGGAGACTGCATAACTGCAGACACTGGAAACTAAGTTGGTTTTTAAGTTGCTTTTATCTGGATGATTTATGATTGCAATATTAAACATAACTAAGACTTAGTGCTGGACAAATTCCATATCAAAAATGAAAAAAATTAAAATATGAATCTCAATCTCAGTCATGTATTTTGGGAAGAGTGGGTTCCAAGTAGAAAAGGGAACTAGGCAGAACAAACAAGATTTGAAGTACCTAGAACAAAAATGTCATTGAGATATTATGATAGGATGTCACTGTCAAACATACATTGAAAAATCATAAAATGGGAATATTCTACTGTTCTAAAATATAATATATACATATCAAAAATACACACAAAAATATTTTTATATTATACAACAAAAGATGTAATAATCAGAACAGAATAAAGGTATCTCAAATGAGAACAATATAAATCAAAACAGTATAAAAATGAGAAAAGTTTAATGACTGTTATCACATAGGAATACACACAAGCAAATAAATGATTTTTAACTTTGTTATTTATCATATATTTGTAAATTGAAACAAAATCAGATACAAATCTAAATTCACCGGGTTGAGTTTTAGAACCTCACAATTTCTCAAGCAGCTGATGGAAATGCAAATTGTGACAATTTTTATGCTAGTTTTTATTGATAAGGGAATGTAATCAAATATGACCCAAGAAAGAATTTGAATAGTTAAACATTGGAACTAACTCCAGCACCATCCTCAGAAGTTGATAAATGAATTACACCATCAATAAAAAGTAACACTATTCAATAATGAAAATTAATGTCTTAAACCACTATTAATAACTATTAATACATTTCATCAATATCAGTTTTAAAAATTATTTTAATTTTGGGGATTATAATATAATTAAATCACTTATGCTTGTACTTTCCTCACTCCAAACCTTCCCACATACCCTCCCGATGTCTTTTTCAAATTCATGGCCTCTTATTTTCATTATTGTCCCTTCATACATATATATGTACATATTTTCTTAATAACAGTTTTTGAAGAGAAGATCATTGCATTTTCATTACCTAAGATGAAACAGCATAACCATTAGCAATTACTCTAGTTTTCCCACTCATTTCTGCCCACCACAGACAGTCTCAAACCTTAAAAACACGCTGGAATGAGCTGCCCACACTGATCCCTGTTGGATCCTATACTTTAAGGGAATGAATATATGAATTTCTGGAAAACCATTTTTAAAAAGGGAAAAGGTACTTCAGAAATATATACATTGTGTGTGATGTGGTTTGGATGTAAAATGTTTCCCACAGGCGCATGCATTTAAATGTTTGCTCACTATCGAGTAGTGTTGCTTTATGAGACAGTGAAGTCCTAGCAGAGAAAGTGCAGCTCTCTAGGCAGGCATTTCTGCTTCTCATATGCTAGAATGCAAGACTATTTGAGATAATCTGAAGAAAGATGTATAATATCCATAATCTCAGTTTAGAGTTTGTGACTGTGGTAAGAATTGAACAAGCTAAAGTAAAAAGAATAAATAAATAAATATATAATGTATATATATTTCTAATATATATTAGAAACATGTAATGGAGATAGATAGATAGATAGATAGATAGATAGATAGATAGATAGATGATAGGGGATAGATAGATAGTAGATAGATAGATAGATAGATAGATAGATAGATAGATGATAGATAGATGATAGATAGATGGATAGATAGATAGATAGATAGATAGATAGATAGATAGATGATAGGGGATAGATAGATAGTAGATAGATAGATAGATAGATAGATAGATAGATAGATAGATAGATGATAGATAGATAGTAAATAGATAGATAGATAGATAGATAGATAGATAGATAGATAGATGATAGATAGATAGATAGATGGTAGAAGTAAAGGAGAAGGAAGGGAGGGAAGGAGGAGAGAGAGAGCAACAGAAGAGAGAGAGAGATCATCAAACCATAAAACAGGTGGTTACAACATTGAAAAGCCATGTTGAAGCAGTCAACTGAAGTTCCTGATAGAAAGAATCCCTGTCAGAGAAGAAAGTCCCCTCAGATCAGACTTCCAAGTAAAGGCATAAATAATCGCAAAAAAAAATAATAATAATAAGTCAGGGTCTTGTAAACATCCTGCAGAATGAAGGAGATCTGGTCATGTATCCCAGCTCCTGAGTGTGCTTTCTCTCTGTGGATGAGCTTCCCCTGGCTGACTTTCCAGTTTCTCTCTTTCACTGTGGGCATTTTAGAATCATGGGATACACAAAAGAAAACCTGTGGAAAATAATGTCCCCTCTACCTGGTTTCAGGGACTTACTTTTAGCTTCAGCTGTTTGACTGTTCTTTCTCCTCCCTATTTATAGAAGTTGGGGGGTGGTGCAGCCCTCCTCCAGACAAGAGAGGTCTTGGAGGATACTTTGAGATAAATGTGCTTTGGTCTGAAATAATGGCTGAGGTACAATCCTGCCATCAGAGCCAACTTCTTATCTGGCACAAAGAGCACACATCAATTTGGTAACAAAGTTGTAATGTACGTTACAGTGTGATGAGGAGTCCCAGTTGCGAGCTCCCACTACGACAGAGCTGCCCACTGTCATAACTTCCTCAGGAGTGCATCCACTTTTGCTTTTAGTTCCTTTAAGCAATTTTCCCCCTTTGGTATTTTATAGTGGCTAAGAAAAGTGGCAAATACAGTATGTGACTAAACATGCTTTCTACAGAACACTGATAAGAAACTGTAGTCAAAACAACACATATCAATTCCATGTTACTGGATAACTCTGGGGACAGAGAGGTACTCAATTGGACATAGAAGTGAATTTAAATTTTTCACTCTTGTTTTGTAGTCATTTTTTTTCCAGAAAGATTTCAAACAGATTTTAAATTTTTTTTTTACTTCAGATTTTAAAATTTTAAATTTGTTAAACTCCTCAGAGGGTTGCATCATTTCCTTTATGAGTGTGTATACTCACATACATACAGATGCACATGCATTAAAGTTTTGTTTTCACCCTGTCTGCCCTTTCGTCTTGGTGTCCTCCTCCACCCTTCAAATCTCTGAACTACTATTAAGGTTTGCTTTTCTGCTCATATTGCCCTCGTCTCTGCATTGCATTTTGTGTGTTTCTCACTTAGTCATCACAAGAGTCTTACTACCATATCCCTTTTGACCAATGAGGAAAATGAGCTGGAGGAAAGTGAAATAACCTTCATGGTCGCAGGTCTGAGACTGCAAGGCTGGCAGTGGGACTACAGAGCTCGCACTATTAAGCATCAGACTTTGCAAATATTGAAACTACTTGAGTGTGCAACTCCAATGTTTATCACATAATGTCACCTTCATTTCTAAGTGCAAGGGGAAATATAAAATGAATATTGTGGATGAAGTTCATGCATGGTCTCTTATAGGGAGACTTAGATATATGTTCAAATGTAGAAAGAAAACAAAAAGAAAATCCTTGGGGCCACTTTTTTCCCCTGAATTTCCATTTACACAGAATGGCAGGGTTAGGAAGAAGAGAAGGAATTAGAATCAATGAAATCATAAAACTTCATGGCCCAACTATGTGGGTCTTTATCTTTAATTGTTAAATCCACTGATGTGATAAATATCACCGTTTAGGAGATTAGGATATAATATCAGCTGCTGAGGACTGAGATAACTCAGTTTCGATCTTTTGACCCAACACTGATGATCAAAAATAGAGACAATATTATTCATTTGAGTTTCCCTTTCTAGTGACCAGGGTTCATATGTGTTCCAAACCAGCAAGGATTATCTCTGCAGGATCATGGTAATAATTGTATTTAGGTGTGGTGGTGCTGGAAATGCACATCTATTTACATATAGATATTCAAAACACAACACTTACTTGGTCTAAGAAATTACAAACAATTTCATCATACATAAGATACACAGGCACCAAGTGAAAAAATCTGGAGAGATCAAGAGGGTTGAGCTTGTGTTATTTCCCCATTAACTCAGGATTAGGGATCAGTTCATTAGCTTTTGTTGGTACCTAAAGTCAGCTTGGACTCAGAGGTGTTTTTGCTGTTGTGGTGGTTGTTGTTGTTTGTATGTCTCTTTTAGGCTCAAAGATCTTCCTTTAAGAAAGCTTCTCAGCCACTTGCCACACTCCTATACATTGTTCAGAATGGGACCAGTGGAAATTTACAATAGCATTGCATTTGGAGACGTGGTCTAGGAAGTAGTAGATATGTCAAAGATATCATATTCTACCTCACCTGCTCTTTCCTGGATCCAGTCTGTAAAAAGGACAGAGGCAGTCACACAGCACTATCAAGCAGGGAGGAGAAACTTGCATGAGGAGAATCTTCAACATACCAAGTTTGCCTATGGTCTTCGTGCGGTCTCTCAGTGGCAGGGATCGCACTCAGCAACAAGCTGTATCAGAAGTAAAGGCTGACATTTTGATCTCCATTTGACTATTGCCTATATTTTTCCACAATTGGTCTTCAACTCAACACGAGGAGAAAATAGAAGATTCATTGCCCCACCTAAAATCTTGACACATAATATCACAGGGAAAATAAATAAGAAGAGGCAACAGGTAAAAGACTGAAGCAGTAGGGAGGGGAAAAAACCTGCATTGCAGCCTTATTCCCACTTCTCAGGCGGCCTGTGGATAAGAACAAAGCACTGGGGGACATGACGAGAAAAGAAGCCGTGTTGTTTTTAAAAGGCTTATTGAAGGAAATAATAGTAACAGAAAAATCAATAAAGTGCATGATGCAGAATAAAAAGCAATGAAGTCTGGGTGAAGGCAAACACGCTTGCATTCACCAGAAGGAATCATGGGACCAATAACAATTATGTGCTTTTTATTATATGAACAAATAAAATGTTTCCAATTGAAGCCACTGATCCCAATAACGTTGAGTGCTTCAGAATCACAAGCATTCAGGGTTTGTTTGCTTCTTCTTTTTTTTTAAATGAGCTCAAGGCTTACAGTATATTATCAATATCAGTCAAGTGATATCTGCTGGCAAAAGAAGCCAATTGAGAATTATAATGCCAATTAGGTCTTAGAATGTGGGTAAGCAGTGTTCTGCCACAGCATTCCTGAGAGGGGTTATTTTATTACCAGACATTCAAAACAGGAAATTGGACAAAGATTCTCATTTTTTTCTTTTCCAGAGTTCAGAAATGGGAGGATATAGGAGTATGTTAGAACTCCATTACCAATAATCAACATACCACAGTGAGAATTGTGCCCATCTCAGAGCACAGATACATCACAAGTTTTCCCTTCACCATCAAACCCATACTCTCCCTGTGTAGCTTGTGCTACTTACCAGTTTGAAAGGATCTGGAAGCACCCAGAAATGATGCCTCCTAACACACACCTATGTGGGATTATTTAGACCCTGGGCATGCTCATGAGAACCATGTTGATTGGATTCATAGGTGGGAAGATCCACCCTAAAAGTGGGCAACACTAGTCTCTAGGTTGGAGACATGGATAGAATAATAGACAAAAGTAAGCCAAGTGCAGGCATTTGTCTCCCTCTGCATTCTTGACTGTTGATACCCTGTAACCAGTTGCCTCAAGTTCCAATTTCCATGGCTTCCCTTCTCCGAGGGACTGTATCCTGGAACTGCGAGACAAAATAAGCCGTTTCTCCTTTAAGTTGCCCTTGTCAGAGTATTTATTCACAGAAACAGCAAAGGAAAGTAAGATGACCTCCAAAGGCAGGGCTCTAACAACACCACCGAGGAGGAGAATGATTGTGTTGCTTGCTGTCAATCACTCTGATTACCACCGTTCAAAGCATGTGCTGATTTCTCAGCTGCCCCTCCTCCCCACCCATCATTTCCCGGATAGAAGATGCACTTTCCCCTTTGCTCTCTCCATTTCTATCTGTGAACTGACCTGGTTATATGAGGAACGGCCAGTTCCTTCCTGTGTGGTTGGTGTCAGCAGGTCATACTTTACTGTAGACATCTTTATCCAGACTTTGCACACTTTCAACGCAAGCTGAAACTTCTGTGGTGATTGAGGTCTAAGGTTTCCACCCACCTTGATCTGATTCTACTTTGAAACTTACCTCAAGAAGAGTTCTAAGACCCCTTTCCTCTGCTAGTGAGAAGGAGTAAAAGTCCAGAGGGGAAAATAATTGCCATCTTTGTATGTTTTGGCATCTGATATCGTACAAAACAGAATTTGGTAACATGAAAGCACCAGAAGGGATTATGTGATCACAGATGGGGGGGGGGTACAAGGACACCAAGAATTTCTCTGCTTTCTCTTTACATGAAATGATTTATACTCTGAACTCTGTCTTTTTCCTTCTATTGGATGCTTACTCCACAGTGTCCCTATTTAGGTGTCATTTCCTAAGTGAATTTGTTCTATTCTCTCTCCTCCTTTGGTTTTCTTCTTTCTTTCTTTGTCTATTAGCCTCACCACACACACAAAAATAGAATTCATTCTATTTCTGGGTTATGTAGTCTCTTGTAAGCCTTCCCCTCTTGATAATTCCTACAGGAGCAAAAAGTCTGGGTACATGTACAAAAAGTATAAGAGGTTCATAAGCAAAGATGGTATCATAACTTTCCTGTGAATTCTGCGTTTTAGTAACTCAGTAGATTGGCAGTGTTGACAGTAAGATGATGAGAGAATGAAGGAACAAATGAGTGATATTTCCTTTGGTACATTTGTGTACATGCTGTTAGTTAGCAAGAGCAATAAAGAATCCTTGAAGAAGGATTCGTAAGAAACTTTCCTCTTGCCCAAACCAAAATATCAGAAGTCATTTTATTCCTTTCTCCCACGTCCTTATTTTCTCTGTGAATTCCTTTCCATAAATATCTCTCACTCCTTTGCTTTGTTCTTTGTGATAGTATTTCCCACAGGCATTCATCCAGACCTTTCCACTACTACTGTTCAAACAGCAGACTACGGCAAAGCAAGAGCACAATGGATGTGTTTACAGAGATCCCTTTAGAATGCACTTGATAACAGTTAGAGGCACATGATATATGACTGTAAGTTAAAGTGATCTGAGATGTTAATAAAATAAATTGGAAAGGGATGTACATACAGAGTCCTTAACATTCATGATAACATCTGATGTACAAAGGCAGACTCCCCTGTGTAACTTAGGGGAATGTTTTAGAAGATTAAGATGTCCCGAGCACTGTTGGTGCTGCCAATAGCATTAAACAATTTTCCACAAGGGGTGGAAATGAAAGCAGATGTCATAGCAAGGACCTTTATGTGTCTGTATGGTGAGTAAATGAAAGAAGCAGCTATGTAGGAAGGATGGTTCTGACTTGAAGAGCTGCTAGGCGACTCGCAGAATCCCACATGGTTGTAAGTTTCTGCCCAACATTTTAATAACACGAATAGCTCATTTTAACTGGTGTTAGCTTATTTCCCCCCTGGTCTTTTTCTATTTCCGACTGAAAGCAAATAACCTGTTACCAATTCCTGACAGTGTATGGTAGTTTTAGCTTCAGTTCTGGAAGCTGGATTTTTGGGAACTGGTGAATCAGAGAAAGCTTTAGTTCACTTTCTAGTATGAAAGCAGTCTTGGTGTTTCTCTTATTTTCTGTTCCTTAGCTGGCTCAGCAGGGTTCTGAATTTCAGGAGAGGTACAGATGTTCTTAGAAATTGGGCATTGATTAACCCTGATCTCTCTAGCATGGGGTGAAATGGAGACTGTTTTTACAGTACAGACATCCCGAGAAGACCCTGACTTCTTTCAGCTCTAATAGGAAGTCTAACTAGATTTTGAAGGTTGTTTGGTATTTTGTGAAGGGAAAAATCAAAGATACAGAGGACTAAAGACAAACCGCATTTATTATTTTTAACAGACTTTATTTCTAAAGAACCTTAAGCCAATGCCTGATTTCAGTCTACATCAGTGCCCTTGACATATAAGTGTAAACAACATAAATCAATAATTTAATGCAGTCTTCCTAAGGTTTTATCACAATAAATTCAGTGATTTTCAGCTTTCATTGGGATTAAACAATCCACTTTAGTCTCTTCCCCTTTCGTGCCTGTCAGACCTCTTTACCAGTATGTCCGATCCCTTACCTATCAATTTATATTCTTCAAGAATCTAAGGGAACCTCGTAGCAGGATTCTGTCTAAGCTTTTAGTATTCATACCATTAGATTCCCACAAAGAAATCTCTAAATATAAAAGGACAAAGAAGGCAAGAAAGCTTGAACCCAAATGCTGTCTATGATGATTGGACGTTATGGCCCACACCTACAGAATGCCTGGACACAACACTGAAATAAAGAGTTGATGATAAAGAAGGGCATCATTTTTAGTTTATTAAATCAACCAAATGCAGTCCAACTTGTTCCTTCCATATACAACCAGGAGCAGGAAGCAAGTACTGCTCTTCCCTTTGCAACAAGGTATCTCTACTGGCCACTTCCTCTTAGAGATCACATCCAGAGTCCCGAGGAAAATATCTGATATCTGAATCTTTAGCAAACATCATCTGATTCAGAGCCATATGGAACTGATAGAAGGCAGCAAGTGCCTACCTGTGGTCGTGAATGATGTTACCCTCCTCTGTAAGTGGATTTAATTAACACCTTTGCCTTCCTCTTCAAAGACGCCATCCACGAACATGAACAGTGGGGTGATGGGGGGGGGGGCACTGGATGTTCGCGATCATTTTCGGTCTGCCTAGCTTTCATTATGTTTAGTCTCACCAGACGTTGAAGCCTGTGTTTGTTAGCTCCTTTACATCAGGAAGAAATCACAAAGAAGTACAAGGTACAGGGTTTTAAATAGCTTCCCATCACTGAACTCCAGAGGGTCATACCATGGTCCAAGCCAAAGAGTGAGGGTAGAACTGTGTCCTAACACTCTCCCCCCTTCAGCCAAGGAATGTGATTTCGGAAGCCACAGCCCTTGAAATGGTCTGTTGTTGATAACCTAGATGTCACAGCGAGAAAGATCACTTCCCACACAGACAACAAATACCCCAATGGTACCTACACTCAGAGGCTGGCAAAAGAAGCCACAAGAGCCAGGTGTTCACAGCCTACCTAGTCCCCAATAAACTACGCAGGATGTTTTGTGCTAGCAGCAGAGTAAGGACGCTAAGAGACTGAATGATTAAATGCCATTCTGCCAGCCAGAGTACATTTGTTTTCTGCTTGAAAAAGCCACTTTCATTTTGTATGACAGCTTTTTTAACTGCAACATAGCTCAGAAAATGACAGAGAGAGAATGAGAATAAGTGATTGTAAACTGGCAAACAACTATTTGCTACTATTTGAACTACCATTAAACTGTTCATTCAATTTCTAGGCAGAGGCTATCACTCAGCGGTAGAACTGGAATATAAGCATTATTTATTCGGTAGCATTGCTGTGCCATCTAATATTAAGCCAAATCTTTTAAGCGAAAATCAGAGTATACGAAAATTGCCTTGATACTCAGTGACAAAATGTGATGCCCAACCTTGGCTTTTTGCTTCTCGACGTCCACTCTCAGTGCTATTAATGAGATGCTGAGATTCTATTTTCACAACATTATACCCACAATCATAATGTCCCCACGAGCAGTTTATCCCCACCAGAAATTGCTTGTACCAAGCAGAGCTGAAATTTTACTTGGCTAACTCTGAGTTTCATTTAATAATGTTTATTTACTTTAGGGATATGCCTTCTCACAGTTTGCATAATCTGTGTGACAGAGTTGTTTTACTTTGAAGAACTAGGCATTGTTACACATATAACAAGGTCAGATACTGGGTGCTCTGTGTACTTTATTTTCTGTTAACCTGTGCATCTTCTTAATGGGGTAAGTTGTCTGGCCTCGTGATAGACAAAGATGTTCAGGCTTATTGAGGTTAAATGATTTACCAAAATTGTAACGTTTGACCCCAATTCTTGACAGTTCATAAGCTTACAGTATCAGGGTGCTTCTCAAAGGGAAATACTGGCTGCATTGCCTAATTCACCAAGAGAAAAAAAATTTAATTATTCAAAGTTAATCAATTGCTATTTAAGATATAATCTTTTTAGGTAAATGTGTCAGAATTAGAGTTCTACATGAAAGTTAAATCTTTATTTCTATCTGATGTTTGTGTATGTAACATAGCAATACATATATTTTTTAGGGGCTTAGATATAGGGTTTCTCCGTATAACATCCCTAGCTATCCTGGAAATACCTTTTCTAAATCAGGCTGACCTAGAACTCACAGATCTGCCTATGTCTGCCTCCCAAGTGCTGGGATTAAAAGCGTGTGCCACCACCACCTGACTAACAATACATATTTAAAAATACAGACTACATTAAAACTTTTGTTTTTTAAAATTAATTTTCATGGATTATATTTTGCTCATATTTTTCTTCTCCCTCAATTTCTCCCAGATGCTCCTCACTTCCTTACTGGCTTTCTTTAAAACAAATGACAAATGAACAACAACAAAAACCCCACAAAAATAAAATATCAAAACAAGTGAACAAAAGATCAATAAGGCAAAAGGTGCCAAAATGAAACAAATTTCCACAAAAATCCACAGAGTTTGTTTTGTGTTCACCAACTAATGTTGGGCGCATGGGGTCTGCCCTCAGGTGTCGCTAATAAGACCCAGTGACACTTCTTTGGAGAAGACTGAGTTTCTTTTTGCCAACAACTGTCAATAGGAAATAGCTTCTTGGTTAGGGTGTAGGACTTCAAGTCCACTTTCCCTTCTTAGTGCTGTGACCCCCGTCTGGCTTGTGGTCCTGTGTGTGCTGCCACAGTCTCCGTGAGTTCCCGTGTGTACCAGTCCTGTTGTGTCTAGGAGACACTGTTCCTTGGAGTCACCCATCACCACTGACACTGAAGTCTTTCTTCCTCCTCTTCCATGTGGACTCATGAGCCTTAGAGCATCTTCAAATTTTTTTCGATTCTATACTCACTTAGACTTTGTTTGGTGTCTGCTTTCTTGTTTTTTTATTTATTGATTGTTAATTTCATACATGTATGTAATAATGCTTCTTAATCAAATCCACTCCTCTGTCTCTTCCCTACAATTTTTCCCATATCCTCCCCACCATGATTAGATCTTAACAGCATGTGTCTTTTTTATTAACACACTGTTAAGCCCACAGCACTCATAACTGGTGTGAGTTTGTGTGTGTGCCTGAATGGCCATCTCCACCAAATACTGCTTTATTGAAGAGGTCCATATGTGATATAGTTGTTCCATTTAGAGCCAAGTACACCATAATCTCTTGTTCTCTGCACACCGATCAATTGTTGGTCTCATAATTAGTTGCTGTCTACTGTAAAAAGAAGACTCTCTGATGTGAGTTGGGGAATACACTAATCTATGGTTATAAAGATAGAATTTAGGAGGCAGTTTATTATTATGTCCTTTTACCAGAAAAGGTTCTCACCTATGACCTATATCTTAGCCAGATGCCTTTTTTTCTTTTTGCTCAGTTAACAGTACAAATCATGAGTTATATATAGTAGAGTGAGCTTTATATCGAATCAGAAAATGGTTACTCCTAAACATTTGTTCCACTGGGCATATTTTGCCAGGATAGTCATTATTGTAGCTCTTGGGGTAGAGTTATATAAACTCTTGATTACTTTTCTACCTCTGGAGCAGCAAGTCATGCACAGTGAAAGCTAGCCAGTAATGCTGAAGCTTCCAAGTTTGTACCAGCTTGATCTCTCCATGCCCTATACTCAGGCATGTAGGGTCTTTAGGAAATAGGGTTTTAACTAGCAATTTCTGGAAAGTTCTATCTAAAAAAGAAAGAAGGAAAGAAAGTTCTATCTAAAAGGGAAATAGAACGCCATATCTCCAGAGCTCCTGGCATCTCATAAACATCATGTTAGGTTCCAGGAAGTGTCAAAGTAGCACTTATCTTTGCCCCAACAATACCAATAGAAATGCTCTGTTTCCTAGGAACAAGCTGGGTCTCGATGAAGGACATAAAAGGTTTGGAAATGACAAAGAGAAAGTTAGAAGGATTATTCAATTTTCCAAGCATCTTCTTAGAAGACAACTTACAGTGACAACAAGGAAAGCAGGCACTGAATCATTTAATTCCTAGAATCTCGATAAGGGAAAGGCTGTAAATACAATCTCGTCTCTTCTTGGGAGTTCATTACCTAAATTAAAGTATTTCTTGTTTTCAGGTAGTTAGAGAAAATGAACCAGAGCCAATGAGAAGGAAAAAAAAGCATAGGTGAATATAAAATCAAGATGTGTTGTGTGGCAGGATTATATAAGCGTCACTGTTATTGTACTGAAGTTGACCTACTGGTAAATTACAAATTGCATTTCCCCAACTCCTTATGAGTCTTTAAAGAAGACCCAACAGAAAATACCTTTCAGAATGTTTTTGAACAAGATGAGACATTAGCTGTCCTGTGAAATCTTAAGAATATCCAACTTAACATATTTGGGAACAGCTCAATGGAAAAAGTATATTAACCTTTGTGCTATTTTCTTTAGAAGCAAACACAAGATGAAAAACAACCTCAGTTGTAAATTGGATATTTATCAGTTTTTCCACATTTCTTATAAAATAAAAAAGAAAACTCATTTCAAGAAGATGAATTCTGGAGCAACAAAATATAAACAAATGCATAGAATTACAACTTTTATGTACAATTCTAACTACCCTATTGTTTCTACAGAAGCAGGAACTAGACTGACAATTAAAGATTAAGATTTATGTAAATGTTCTGTATATATTTAAAGATGTTATATTGCTTTCTGTGATGGCTGTATTATATGAATCCAAAGAATGTCAGGCATGACTATTCAGAGGTCTGGCAGTACCAAATCAGGGAATGAAGAGATGATATGTACATAAAGAAAACGCACACACACGCACACTTTAATTAATTATCTATGAATAAGAAATACAACAAAATCTAGGACAGTTTGAACAAAAATCTCCAGCTATACAATGAATCTGAAAAAAGAATAGCAGAATGTTGCACCTCATCACACTGTATCAGTAAAGACACAATCATGTCTGATATTCTTGATGATTGCCAGAGAGAGACGGTGACAGGAAGGGTGGGGATATCTGTGTCAGTCATTTTGAGGTACTAATAGCACATTTCCCAGTAGGAACAGCTGCTTGCTCCATTTAAGACTTTGGTTGCCATTAACTCTTATGACCAGAACTGCTGTAGTGATAACTAGGAGCTTCCCAGAGCAATAACAGCAGGAGGCCCTGTAATGTTGGCAGACACTGTCCTTAGATTCCTCTATATGAGATGATATATATATATATATGTATGTATATATACACATATATATGTATGTATACACACACACACACATTGGTTCTATTGTTAGTGTATGAGTTCCTCTTCACTAGACATTGAGATATTGTCCACAGGGTGAACATATCAAACACTAGAAGAAGAGATATCTGTACATCCTTATTGGATTTTGCCATGGAAAATTCTAAGAGTAGCCACTGCTTTTGGAATCACTAAGTCTTGGTTGTGTAGGACCTTTACACTCTTCATTAGCACTGTAAGCATCTGAGACAGTTTCATGGATACTGTTGTCATGCCTTCCCAGGAACTAGAAGCACAACACTTCATACAGTTATTTCTTTCCTTTGAGTGCATATGTTTTTCTACCAATGATAATCCGCAATGTACAAAAACATTGATTACTCAATAAAATGTGCAGAAATTAATGAAAAGCTACATGAATCACACAAATGCACAGGCACATACACAGTTACATGCACACACAGAGAAAGTCAGAAAGACAGAGACATGAAGAGATGGACACAGTATGTATACTCACATCAGATACAAAGACAATCTACAAATGGTAGTAGTCATCCAGTTTTCAAATTCAAAGAAACGGAAATCGATAAGTTTCCAGTGAAATAATTTAAGATAATGCAACAACAATCAGTGAAAAATAAGAGCACGAATTTTAAGGAACACAGGGAGGATTATATGGAAAGGATTAAAGAGAGGAAAAGAACAGAAGAGATATAATTATATTATAATCCCAAACAGAGAAAATAAATGATTTTGAGAGTCTGGAAAGATGGCTCAGCAAATAAAGTCAGTGGCTCATCTTTCAAAGGACCTGGTTTTAATTTCTGGTAGCCATGTGGTGATTTACATACAATCATCTGCAACTCCTGAACCAAAAACCTCTTCTGGCCTCTATAGGTACCACACATATACATGTTACACAGAAAACATGTAACCAAGAGTCCATACACAAGAACTAAAAATAAAAATTGTACATTACTTTCTGTAGGTGACCTGTGGGTCCACAAGGAAACATGAATGAATATTTCCCTGAAATCAAGAAAAATAATAATATAGGATCTAAATATCAATTGAACAGATAAATAGAAATCTTTATTTAAAAAGTAAAGAGGAATAAGGAATTAGAATGATTATACAATGAAATGAATTTAAAAATTAACATAGAGAATCAAAGGATGCTTGATCAAAAAGAAAAAAGAATCTGAATATTCATAGGAGTATAAAAAATATTCGTCCAAATTACACAATAAGTGGAGGAAAGCAAAAACCCCCACAAGATATGAGAAAGTATGTCCTGCAGTGAGACAATGTTGATGTAATACTTCAGAGACGGATGGTGGTGGCAGGATAAAATGCTAGTTTGAATAAATCTATTACAATTTCCCCAAATCTATAGAGATCAGCAGAGGTACATGAAGCATAGAGTCACAGTTTGAGATACTGTCTACATACAAATTCAACCCAACAAGGAATTTAGCAAGTTATATTAAAACTGAAAAAATTAACATGATTATTAAACAGTAAGAAAAAATAAACTTCTACAAGAGAATACTCAAGTGGTTGTGAGCTCTTTCTAAAAGCAATCCTGCATGTTGGGAGAAAGAGTAGATTAGGACATATACCCACTGTTGAAGAAAACTGTGCAACAAACCAGGGATATTTTTTTCTAGCAGCCTCTGGTTTCCTGCGGAAGGAAGGTGGAGCTAATAACTTTCTCAGGCAAAAAGCTGACAGAGACACATTGTCGCCACCAGAACTGCCTCAAAGAAATGCTGAAGGGAGTTTTTCAAACTGAGACACAGTGGAGTTCACTAATTGTATAAAACCAGTGCGTTTATAGAGCTCACAGGCAAGGAAAGCGCATAGTCAAATTAAGAGTATTAAAATTCAGTTTGGGCACTGTGTGAGACACTTACTTCAGGACAGCCAAAGCTACCTAGAGAAACACTGTCTCAAAAAAACCAAAATAAAAAAATAAATATATAAATACAAAAATAAATAACTAAAATAAATAAAGAATACTTCCTTCAAATTACTACAGTAACTTGATTTTTTTTTTTTTATTTGGTTTTTTGAGACAGGGTTTCTCTGTGGTTTTGGAGCCTATCCTGGAACTAGCTCTTGTAGATCAGGCTGGTCTCGAACTCACAGAGATCCGCCTGCCTCTGCCTCCCAAGTGCTGGGATTAAAGGCGTGCGCCACCACCGCCCGGCCCAGTAACTTAATATTGATTAGCAGACATGAACCTGTAAATTGGTACATTGATCTGGAGGGATGACCCAGCAGTTAAGAGTGCTGGCTGCTCTTCCAGGTGATATGAGTTCAATTCCCAGTACCCATGTAAGGTGGCATACAACTGCCTGTAACTCCAGCTCTCTCCAGAGGGACCTGAAACCCTCTTCTGTACTGGGCAGGAATCCTCACTCACACACCACTCTCACCTCACATAAACCAAGATTAAAATAAATATTTAAAAACTCCACAGTGTGACATCAATAGATAAAGTGTAAGACAGGAGTAAGAGGGTGGAGTTTTATTCTTCATCGTATGCTGTTGCCTGACCTAAAAGAGAAGTTGTCCCATGTTTTGTTAAAGTTCATGATGAGAACACACACACACACACACGGGATCGGCATAGGGCAGAGAGACAAAGAAGATCAGCAATACTGAGTTGGTTACTCTATCAATTTAGCAAAATAATAGTTTTTGGTTCCCCTCTGGGAGCCACTAGTTTCCCCAGCATGGGTTCTTTACCAGATCGGCAGTACCACATGTAGGTTCTTTCCATCGAATCAACCTTAAATACCACTATAAAGTAATTGGTTACCTAATAAACTGTGTGTCATACCAGTCACTATTGGAGCTCACATGATTCACAGTTGAATAAGATCACTGATGACTTTCCACTGAGGAATTCGAAATTAACTCCTGAACAACGGCTAAGGAGGACTCTCACAGCTGACCCTGGGCTTTGTACTTGATAAACTAAGGAGGATGGGAAGAGCATTATCTCTGGTGTATGTTTACTCCAATTTGCATTTCTACAATCATAGATTAGTGTAGCTCTCAGACTTCACGAGAGACAATTCTGTCTTGTGAATTAATGTCGAATCTCACAAACGGTCAAATTACAAAGTGTCTGTGGAGTACTCACTTCCAAGGGGAGAAGCATTTATACACATCCCATCGAAGCTTGGGGACCATTGTGTACGAGTAGCTGGGAAGATGGTAATAGCAGTTGTGGAGGTCCAGGTAAAAATGGTGTCCTCAAAATGGTAGAATTACTGTACCAGTGGACTAACAATAGCTCTGGTTGCCTGCACAAGACAAAGCTAGTCAAAATTCCAGCAGGGCTCACATGTCCCACCTCAGGCTTCTAGGGAGTGGGGACTCCCTCTACATTAAGAATAAGGCCCTCGTAGGTGGACCACACTTCAGTGGATGATGATGGCCCTAAGCAATGTGCAGCGCAATTTGGAATTGACATGGGGCAAGGAGAAAGTTTGGGTTTAGGGAGAGGATTTTGAGGGATTTAAGGGGATAAGTGGTGGTGAATATGATCAAAATATACTGCATATGTGTACTTAACTCTCAAAGAACTAATAAAAGAGTTTATTTAAATTTTTAAATAAGTATTTGTCTTTGAAAATGTATTAAAACAGACAAAACTTTACATGGACTTAGAAAAAAAGAGAAAAGTCTAACGCATAAAAGTAAAAATTAAGTAGAAGGCATTGCAACTCTTGTAAAAATATAGAGATAATAATGATAATAAAACAGCTGCATGACAAAATATAACAATAAAAAGATAATTATCTTTATTTGTATCTGATGGTTATATGCAAATTATTCAAGAACAAGTTGGATATGTAGAAGAAAGAGATGCATCCCAGACTTAGTTTCCTATCCTGTCGCTGTGATGAAATAGTCTCACAAAAGCCACTTTAGAGAGAAAGGGGTTGGGGGCTCATAATTCCAGGCCACATCCATCATGACGGGGGAAGTAAAATAGCAGGAGCTTGAAGCAACTTGTCACATCACATCTATAATCCAGACAGAGAGGAATGAATTAATACATGCATGGTAGGGCTTAGCCTGCTCTTTCCTTTCCATCTAGTTGAGGAACATATTATTTTATAAGCTTACTTAAAAACATATATTATACATATATAAATATAGATTATAATATATAAATATATTCATAAATGTATATATAAACTATATATGTATATATACATACATTTACATATACACACACACACACACACACATATATATATATATAATTTAAACTGAATTAGGCCACATGCAATGATGAAAATGGTTCACCTAGGAGCCCATAGACTATTAAAACTCCAGTGTGAGGCCTTAAAAAAAAATCCTTCCAAGTTGTTGTTCGTGGGAGGCTCTTAGCGCCCTCCAAAACAAGATGAGCTTAGCTATAGCGCTTTTTTTCTTCCATAGCATGAAGGCAAGACCCTGTATCTGAAGATAGCACACAATTTGGACACAGGGCTTGAAGGAAGCAAGCTCAAAATGACCTCGAGGTCTAGCTCTCTGTGAGAGCTGTCAAAGGAGGCAAGCAATCAATAGTACTACTCAGAAATAAAGCCTACAACTACGCTGTTAATCCCCAGTAAGACCCCAGTGGTGCAGTAGTAGTGCGTTCATCTTGAGGGTAACCAAATTCCTCTTAATAGAGGGGAATTCATGTCAGGTTTTGCAAACCTATCAAGCTACCCATAGCTGGGGGTTCATAGACCTTAATGGAGAATCTGCTGTGGCATTTTACTAAACAAGCATAATTTCTAACTGCATCATAAATACTTATCCTTTACCTTAAGATGAGTGTTACTCTCACTATCCAACAAAGGACCTTCTCTTCTCAGCAGATGGAGACTTTTAGAGGGATCCATACCTTAGTAAGACAGGAGAGAATAAATGACCACATAGATCCCATCGCCTGTTGGTGCATCTACATTGCAGTTCCTTCTATCTGTGCTTCATGGAAAACAGCAGAAAGTGAGACAAAATGGCTACAAGAGCCAGAGCACCAGGTTTCCAGCTTTGAGATAATGTCTTATAGAAATTTATACCCATGAAATCTCAAAAATATGGTTGCCTAATACGTACGAAGGGAATCTCACAAGGTCCCACACCTAGATGTATGTTACAAGTATAATGGCTACTGAAAAATGTCTTTTTTCTCGAGGTATGATCCCTGAGAGAGATTTATCCATTTTCAGGTGTCAACCTGAAACACACGTACATAACACCGATGCTAAATTTACTCAATAGGTTGTGTATTGTGTGCACATATATGTCTATATATGTAAAAATAGTAATTATAGAAGCCATGAACTTCAGAGAGATTAGGGTAAAATTGGCACAAACATGGTGCTCAAGAATAAAACTTAAGGCCTGGCAGTGGTGGCGCACGCCTTTAATCCCAGCACTTGGGAGGCAGAGGCAGGTGGATCTCTGTGAGTTCAAGACCAGCCTGGTCTACAAGAGCTAGTTCCAGGACAGGCTCCAAAACCACAGAGAAACCCTGTCTCAAAAAACAACAACAACAACAAAAAACCAAAGAATAAAACTTAAAATATAAAATGAAATAAATCGAACTCCTAAAATTTACATAATATAACAAAAGACCCCAAATATTGAACGGGATCTTGAGTCAAGGAATAAAGCATTATATTTCTTGATTTCAAACCATATAATAAAAATCAATTCAATGAAAGTTGGAAGTCTTTCTACAGAACAGTTTCATCTATAATTTAAATGTAACTGTGATAGGTATATATCCGAATAGACCCAATATTTAAATTTTAAAGAAATGTCTTTATCATGGTTATTGCAGTTTATCCCCTTTATCTAAGATAATCAGAGTCATACCTGTCTTTGGACAGATTATTTATATAAGGAAAAGCCCATATCCATTATTTAACTGTTGAAAAGAAAATCATAGGGACTAGAGAGATGGCTCAATAGTTAAGGGCACTTGCCCTTGCAGAGGACCTGAATTCAATTCCCAGCACCCCCATGGAAACAGTCATCTATAAGTCCAGTTCCAGGTAATTTGATGTCCTCTTCTGGCCTCCAAGGACACCAAACCCTGACTTGGTAAGCATGAGTAGATGCAAAACAATTGTCCACATAAAAACAAAGTAAATCAGTAAAGATTTTTTATATCCTACTAATTCTGATTATACAAAAGGAATTGGAGAAGAATATGCTAAGTAAAATAGAGCAGGAGAAGAAACAAATCCCCTATTGTATCATTTATACATGGAGTCTGGAAAAATCAAGCAATCAAAACCATAGAAACAGAGAACAAAATGAGTGTGGCCAGGAGACTGGAGAACAGAGAAAAGGAGGTTTTTGGTTCAGGGGTACAGACAATCAGCTATAAGTCCCAAGAAATTAATATGCTTATGGGTGACTATAATTGATAACACAGACTTTCATGCTAAATATCTTATGAGGAAGAAGGCTTTAAATTTTATCCCCACCACTCAAAATGGAGATAAATATGGCTGCATATGTTGATAAACTTTCTTTGGCAGGCATTCTATATCCTGTACACAGATAAAATAATCAAACAAGTCTTTTTAAATATATATCAATAATAAATAATATTGATATAGGGTAAGAAAAATGTAAAAGGAGAGTGACTATAATCAGTGGGAGTCTTGTGTAAAGTTAAGCTTTACACTGTAAATAAAATGTCCTTCTGTAGGAAGGGCATTCTGGTCACTCTGCAAAGCTGAAGTTGGGGTGTGTGCTGGTGCGACCCAGGCAAAGACAGCACCGTGAAGCCACCTTGAGCATGTGTGTGCATTGGAGCGCCTCTGTCAACAGAATATTATGAGCAGACATTTCTATCAGAAGCAATTCTTTTTTCTAATATCAGTTTCCCCTAGTGTATGTTCAGATTTAACCAAGACCCTCATCTTTCAAGGTTTCTTTCTATTTCTCATAGCTAATAAATCTCATTACTCCTTTTCGGACCCTTTTGAACTCATCTATTTTGAGGGGACATGACCTAAAGTACGCACAGTGCCACAAATAAAAAGGAATGCTATGTGGTAAAACATATTTCCTATTCCAACACATCTGGACAGATAGCGCTAACCAGGATTCGGGATTGATGGGCACATTCATATCAAGGCATCAGAGAACACTGTCAAACAGGCTAGAATTATTCAAAATCTAAGCTTTTATTGTGGGATATTGTTGGAGCTCCATCTCCAAATTCCAGTAATAAAGGGATTCTAGACACACGAACTGATTTGGAAGACAGCCCCATCCCCCAACTAGGAACATCATTGATTTATTCTGGCAAATAAAGGAATAATGTAAAACATCTAGGCAGCTTTTGTTGTTGCTATGTGAGTTTCTTCAAATGTTTAAGATAGGAAGTTTGAAAAAATAAAATTCATTATGATGAACCTAATAAATCATGTTCAAATTTCAAGTTTTGTGCAGGTAAATCCAGTTTGATTGAGTTTCACAGGGCTAGGAGAAGCTTTAGAAGAGCCATGGCCATAGAACAAAAGAAAAACTTGAGGGACTGCAGCAGTTTGCCTCAGTAGGGGAAATAAGCCTAAAGACCAAACTTTTATCCCCGTGTCTAGATGGAATACATAGGATGTGTGATTATACCTACCAGACAAGTTCTCTGATTGACACGCTCATACTATGTGATATGTAAGACACACATAAAGACACATACACACACACCATATCATTAGGTGGCAAAGAGAATTAAGTAGTGATAAACTGTTAATTACCTCCTAGAAAAGATATTAATTCTCTTATTGGATTTGTTCACTAAAGCAGTCATAAAAATTGCCACTAATTGTGTGACTTAAAACAACAAAAAAAATACATCCACTTCCAAACTGGAAAATCAAAAGTCCAAAATTCAGGCAGTGTAGGAGTTGCTTTACAGAAAACTCTCCGAAGGAGAATTGGCTTCTTCCTCTCCCTGTGCTCTTGCAGCTGTAGCCAGTTGTGGTTACTTCTTCTATACAGAAAATTCAAAACTCAAATTCCACTTTTGCCAGGCCTTTTTTTATGTCTTGTCACAGCTTTTTCCTCTGAGTATTTCAGATTGTCTTTGCTTCTCTTATAAAGACACAAAATTGATTGGGTTTGGTACCTACTCCAAGTCTAGGAAGATATCTCATGATCCTGGAATTCATAGATCCACAGATACCTCAGGTTAGGATTCAGAAAGATTTTTGGAGGAAGGATCAATGCACCACCTTCATAGTTTACCTATAAGGGCTAGTCTAGAATTTGAGTTGCAAATGTCATTAGGAATTCAGATCTTCTTGGCCTTGGCCTTTTCTCTTCCTCTTCTTCCTTTCACTGTCCTCCTCTCCTCCCTCCCCTTCTTTCTCCATTTCTTCATTCTTTTCTTCCTCAAGCTACACTTGTTGTTTTACTTGGGTTTCGTTTTGTGTTTCTATTATCAGGATGGCAGAGTCTGGATTGGTGTCAGATCCAGGGTACCAATACTGGTAGGAGAGAAAGACAGCCTCCGGTTTCCATGAGGGACAGCTTAAGATTTGCTTACCTACTAGTTTTGTTAATGTCAGTCTCTGCAGAACCTGCAGCAGTAGGTGATAAACTGAAGTTTCATTTAAAACAAATATGGACATTGATCAATAGGCTAAGGCCTGGCTCCACATGGGCAATATTAGCTACAGGGACGAAAAGTGAGCCCAGTTGGAAAAGACAGTAGAAATGGATACAGAGTATATTACTTCTTTGTTGTTCCTGAAATGAAATCATGACAGGGCTGCAGTGATGGCTCAGCAGTTAAGAACACCTGCTTTCCTTGCAGAGAACATCTGGGTTCAGTTTCCAGCATCCACATGGCGGATTACCACCATCTCTAGCTCCAGGACCAGGGGATTCAGTGCTTTCTTCTGATCTCCACAGGCACCAGGCACAGGATCAGTACATAACAAAATGTTCATACACATAGAGTTAAAGTCAATGGATTTTTTAAGCACATATGTCAGTGAGGGATCTTTACAGCAAAAGTTTAAAGAGCAATGAAACAAACAAACAAAGAATAAACAAGGGAGATACTAGAGGACAAGAGACCTCTCATGTTTATGGACCTAGTAGCATGAAGTGACGGTCCTACCAAAAGCAATCTACAGATTTGATAAAAAATAAACCTGATTGAAAACCCAAGGTCTTGCAGAAAAAGAAAAAGCAATCTTAAAATTCATATGGAAGAACGAAAGGCAACAGGCTAACAAAGAAATCCTAAGAGAAAAAATTATACTACAGAGCCATGGTAATAACAAAGCAAACATACAGATCAATGAAACAGAATTGAGGAAAGGATATAAAGCAAAATAACTATAGCTACATACAGCTTGTCTTTCTTGTCAGACTTCCTTTGGACTGTCAGCCCCCGTATAATGACATAGAGATTTATGATTAATTATGAAAGCTTGGCCTTAGCATAAGCTGCCCTTATAACTTAAATTAACCTGTTTCTATTTATCTACAATCTGCCACATAACTTTTTAACCTCTCCTTGATTTTGTATGTCCGATTTGCTCAGTGTCTCACTGGCATCTCTGAGATTCCTCCCCCAGAGTTTTTACTCTGTCTGGAAGTCCACCTATTCTCTTCTTGCCTAGCTATTGGCATTCAATTCATTATTAACCCAATCACGCACCGTAGGTAGGTGAAGTAAACAGCAACATATCTTCACATGGTGTGATAAAATATCCCTCAACACCCACCTGATTTTTTTTAAGATGTGAAAAACACTGGTGAAAATACAGTATCTTCAAAATTTTTTTCTGGAAGAACTGGTATCTACATGTAGAATGATAAAATTTTATCTTTATCTCTGACCCATATAGGGAATCAATGGCAACTGTATTGAGGACTTCAAGGTAAGACCTGAAACTCTGAAACTGCCAGAGATAAAAAAAAAAACATGGGAAAATACTTCAAAATATAGTCATAGGTGAGCACTTTCTGAATAAGACTGGTCAGTTAGTAATTGAGGGCAGTTATCCACAAGTAACAGCCTAGTAGACATAAAAACACCCACAGATTGCAGAGTAGCAACAATAATATTGTAAAATTGTTGTATTATTGAAAGTGATCTATAGATTTAAAGCAATCTCCATCATACTCCCAATTACATTATTTGCAGATCTGGAAACATGATACTAACATTCATATGCAAATATAGAATACCTTGTGCAGCCAGAGTAATGCTTAATTGAAAGAGCAATGAATAATGGAGACAATACAATATATTATCTCAAACTATGCTACAGAGTCATCATAATAAAAACAGTACACCATCAACTCAAAACTAGGCAAGCAGAACAATGCAATGATTAGAAAACTCTAAAATAAAATCACAGCAATGAAATTTTAATGAAAACATACACAGGGGGAAAATCCAGCCTTCATACAATTGTTCCTTGGAAAATGTGGAAAATTTCAACATCAATAAGAAATAACTTAAGCACATATTCATCCTGTACCAGAACAAAAACTTTATGAAAGGCTTTAATATAAAATCTGAAACCTTGAAACCTCTAGAAGACAACATATGGAAAACAGTTCAAGACAAAGGCATAGATAAGGACTCTCTGTAATGTGTTCCAATTACAAAGGAAATTGGGCTAAAAATAGATGAATGAGATTTCATTACACTAAAATTCTTTTGCATAGCAAAGGAATATCAGGAGATAGCCTATACAGCAGGACAAAGAAGAGTTGGCAATTTAAGTTATAAGGACAGCTTATAGTTTAGACAGGGAAGAATATCTAGATTTATATAAAGTCTATAAAAAAGGGAAATACCAACAAAATAAACCACCTATCAACAAATGGATTAAGGAAGTGAATAGACATTTTTTCAAAGAGAAAAGTACAAATGGTTAATACATATATGAAAGAGTACCCAAGGAACACTGGAGAAGAGAGGAATATAACAAGAAAGATAACAAGAAGCAGAAGATGAGGGAGTTTGCTGTTAGATTGTCTCCCAGTAACATCAGATGATAAAATCTCATCTGGCATGACTGCTTTAATGTTTACTGAACAATGAGGACACCAGGGAACATGAAAAACTAGATGGTGAAAACTCCACGAGTCCTCAACCCTACACAAAAATCTACAGGTAACTGAGGAAAGCTAGCTGCAGGAGACATGGGCTTTCCCAAAGAAGAGCACACCAAGTGATTGTCCAGTTCTAAAAATATGAATGCAATAAACACTGTACGGACTGAATAGGTCATATAAGGAATATCTGTATATGGATATACATATATTCATGCAATAAAAATTAATGTAAAAAGAGATAATGAATTAAGGTTGCATGAGGAAAGGTATATGAGAGGGTTTGGAGAACAGAAAGAGAAAAGGGCAATATTTTAATTAAACTATACACTCCAAAATAAAACAAAACAAAAAGTACTGAACATCCTTAGCCTACCAAGAAATTAAAATTAAAAATACTTTGATATTGCTTCTTACCTAGTAATAATATCTGTTATCCAGAGAACAAATGAAAATGTAGAGAAAGAGGGCGTCCCCTCCTTGCATTAACTTCTAGTCCATACATAAATGGGTGCAGCCATTCTGAGAATAGAATCCTCCAAGATAAGAAGATAGAAATAAAGTATTACCCATGAACACCACTTCTGCCTATCAACATAAAGGGCTCCACGTCAAAATACTTCAGAGATGTTTAACATCTGTGTTCATCGCTATGTGCCACTACTCGCAAAAGCTAAAAAATTAAGTCACTCTTGACTTCTCTCAACAGAAGAATGGATCAAAATACATTGATACACAAAGGTGGTTTATGAAATCATGGCATTTTTCAGGAAAAAAAATGGATGGATATGGAAAGCACTGGATTAAATGAAAGAAACCAGTCTGAGAGACAAATTATGCATGTTTTCTTTCTTATGTGGACTACATTAAAATTGTGTATGTGTGTATATATGTGTGTGGGTCTTAAAAATACAACAGGGGCAGTGATGGGGAGGGAGAGGTCTTAAGGAAGGGAAAAGGAATATTTTAGAGGAGCATCAGAAGGCATGAAAGGGAGCAATTTGACAATAGAAAGACCAATGGAAAGGACCAAAGGGAAGGAAGAAGTCCAGTGGGTAAGGGAAATATAATGACATGTACTCATGAAGATGTCATATGCCACTTAAAAATAAATTTCAAAAGCAAAAGAAAGATGTTTCAGTTAAGTTCTGGTATATAGTGTGGTAAATTGTGCAGTTTGGGATATCTAGCAGTCAGGTACACTTAAAAGAAGCACAGGTAATATGTAATGTCGGTTTTACAGAACATCAATTACTATCCATGTTTTGTGCTACAAGTTTGACCATAATCTCTTCTTAATCTTGTTCTTATGACATTGCTAAATAAATTCTTCTGTCTTCTCCATATCTTACATTGTAGGTTTACACGCAACTCATAGGGACAAGGCAATAATTCAGTAAAATAATAATTATTAAAATATTTAAAATTAGATAGCCTCTTAAAACTTTGGTAATATAAGGAAAACTTGTAACATATTTCTTCTCAAAACACTTTAAAAATTAATCTGCTAAGATTTTAGTTTACATAACATATTAATATCATAAAATCAGAACATGTATGTTACAAATTAGTAGTGCCTTTGGGGCTCATAGTATTTCTTTAATATTTATGAAAAAATCAATTAGTTACAAAACAAATGGTATAAAACATCTCTCAATATGTGTATACTGCTCATATTTGAAAAGAAGTTATAGCATTTACTCCAAATATATCTTGATAGATTCATTCAGACATTTGAAGGCTTAATGTCAACCATAAAATCTAACCACAATCATCATTGTATCAAAGGTATAGTGGGGAATGTGAAATAATACCATGTTTACACGTTATTAGCAAGTCAGCCTTTCAGTAGTATTGATTTTTCCATGAAGTGGGCAATTAAAATAAAAACTAAAGAGCAAATATCCACAAAGAAGCATGCAGATGGTTATTTGAAACTTTACAGACATTAAAGATTTCCCATTCCTTAGCATTTTCTTGAAAGCGAAATGGGATCCTGAAATCTGTTCTTGTCAGTTCAGCAACGCCTATGGACAAACGATCTCTATAAAGACAGGACAGAATCAGGGAAAGAGGAACCAAGATGAATGTGTTTCTGTCCCTGCCCTGGGCCTGATGATTCCGTCCTTTATTTTCCTTTCAGTTATCGGTTTGTACTTTTGTTTCAACTACTATGGCTGAAGAATTGATGTATAAATTGAGTAGTCCCTACAGGCTGAAAAACAAAGGAGCTTCTTAATTAGTCAGTCAGCCAGGTGGAGATGCGAAATAACCAATTTAGTGCAGGAAATGTTAACCAAATGAGATGTATGGTTAAAAAAAATAAAAAGGAAAGAAATACAGTTGAGAAAGTTTAACATGTCCACATAATTCCTAAAATGATTGAGGATAGATTAACTACATTGCTTTATAGAAAGCAGGTGCTTCCTAAAGAGTCTGTGACAACCCAGTGACAACAGAAAACTTAAGAGCTTTACATTCTGTCTTGTAGTCATACTTTTTTTTTTTGGTCAGGACTGCCAGACAGCTCCCAAATAACCATACAGAGGCAATATTCACTATAATTTTCTGGCCAATAGCTTAGGCTAGCTATTAACTAGTTCTTAAAAATTAAAACTCATACTTCGTATCTATGCTCTACAGTGTAATAGTACCCTTTTTTCTGCATGGCATGTTCATCTTGCTTCTCTCTGTGTCTCCTGGCAACTCCTCATGACTCTGTCTTTCTTCCCAAGGTCTTAGCTAGGATCATCCTTGTGGATTCCTGAAAATTTCTCTAGTACCAGGTTTCTTGCTAGCCCGATAATGGCTCCCTCAGTCAAAATATCTCTTTCCTTGCTCTCATCTCTGTCCTTCCTCCAACTCGACTATCTTGTTTCCTCAAGTTCTATTCCCCCTTCCTCTTCCCCTCTCACCCTCCCTTTTCCCCCAACCCTCATGGTCCCATTTTTCTCAGGATATCTTTTCTATTCCCCCTTTCCAGGAGGATCTAGTGGATCTATGTATGTTTTTCTTAGGGTTAACCTTGTTACTTAGCTTCTCTAGGATCATGAACTATAGACTCAGTACACTTTGTTTATAGCTAGTATCTACTTATGTGTAAATACATACCATGTTTATTTTCTGAGTCTGGGTTACCTCACTCAGGATGCTTTTTTCTAGTTTCATCCATTTGCATGCAAATTTCAACCATCTTGTGCAGCAAAGGAAGTAAGATACAGTGTTTCCAGAAAAGAATAAAGGTCCATCAGATTCTGGCCACTTCTCCCACTGCACAGAAGCTAACAAGTACATGAGGACCTCTTAACACACCAAACTTCCCACATAAAGAGAAGCTGGTTATTACAATTGGAAAGAAGTCTCCAATTCTTTGCAAACTAGAGTGTCAATTCGTGAGATTTATACCTAACAGTTACAATCTTGATGATAGCTCCGGGATTCAGTTTTTTATCTCTTTCTTTCACATTCCCAAGCCTTACCTATTTTGCTCTTCCCATATCCTAAATACACATGACACTAAAAGCCTAGTTCTCTCTGGTTCTATTTTGTTTGCTAGATGCTGTTGACCTAGACTTTCTTTGCATGACTACATCAAATAAAATAGGGAAGAATTGCCTTTCTAGATTGCTAGCTGATTGTTCTTGACATAGTGTGCCTTTTGCCTATGGCCTGAATGAAAGAAAATTTAGGGAAGTAAATAGCTTCTTTTGTCAGCTGCTGTAGTGAAGGAAGATTCTGCCAGCAAGTGTCATAGTAAGGAATAAAGGTACTGAGCACATAACCATGAGAAGCTGCTGCACTAAATCATGGTGATGTTACAATACTTAATTTTAATTTTTGAATGCATTAATATGATCATTTCTCATCAGTAGTGAGGCCTTGATATTGTGTTGGAAATTAGAAAGGAATACACCATTTATAATATGCAGTTAACATGATGGTACCTGGTTATAATGAAAAAAAGAGTTCTAGTCTGCAAATGAGAAGTTATTGCCTCTAATTCTAGGACTATGGACAATTCACGGTTACCATTGTCATCAGCAAGATCATTATCATTACTGTGAATCAGTCTCATCAAATAGCATTCACTTACTTCCTTGCTCACAAAATATGCTGTATTATCATTCTCTGTTTATCTCAAACATGTGGGAAATAATGTTTTTTAGAGAAATTGGGATGTTGCGAGGATAAATGAGTTCTTGCAGGTGTATTTCATTGTATGCCAAAGAGGAGCTCCCAAAGAGTCAAGTGCGCATTGAATTTTTGTAAATTGAATCAATTTTAAATGTGCTGAGGGAACTTGATATGTAAGAGAATGGTGTAGCAAATCTTCATTGCAAGGATGTGGCTTAAAAAAGACTCTAGTCTCTGATTAGAGTTTGCTAAACATATTTTTTCTTCCACTTTCTGTATTTCTTAAATAGGTTATGTGATTTGTCCATTTTCATGGACACATCCTTACAAATCCAAGAGGACTTTTATTAATGTGAATATCATCATCTAGTTATTGTTGTTGATTTCCTTAGTATTTTCACTCTTCTTATTATATATAAGTTCAGGTAATTTTATTTTAGTCATATTGAGAGATTCAAATAATAAATCCTCAAAAAACACAGAAAAACTTAGAAATAATACACCTAATAGTTATCAAAAATACACCTTAACAAATTTTATTTGCCAACACACACACACACACACACACACACACACCACCACCACCACAACAACAACAGAACTTTAGGGTCATGGGACAAGGGGAGAAATGCACTGATGCTCTGAACAAGTAGAAGTAGATGGTTATTTTCCTGTTGATCAGCATCCTCCAGTCCTCAGTGATAAGTCCTCTGGAAGGACAAGTCTGCATCACTTGCTTCTGCATACTTGGGTATACCTGGCTGACACTCACTGTTACTTCCTGCTTCTGTCTCATTGCCAGGTAGCAGATACTGGATAGCAACAGTCACTTTCTCATAGTGCAGGGTAGGTTGGGTGACTTAGGACCCAAAAATTCCAAGAAGCTGTCTAGTCTATCCCGAGGCAGCAGCACCTAAGGAAGTTGGCTATTGACACTGGTTTCCATGGAGACCCATGTGTGGATACCTTGACATGGAAGCACATCTTTTAGAAATTCATCTCTTTATTCTCAAATGTTCATCTTATACTTAAACTGGCTGCAGCACTGCTGGTAAGCCGACTTCTCCAATGCCAGGCAGTGAAGGTACAGCACAGAGGAGGCTCAGCATGGACGCAGGAGGTCTACTTGAAAGGATTTCCCATGGGAGCCTGACAATTCTAGAGCAGTGGTTCTCATCTTTACTAGCTCTGTGACCCTTTAATACATACAGTTCCTTGTTCCTCTTCTTGTGGTGACCCCCCAACCATAAAATTATTTCATTGATACTTCATAACTGTAATCTTGCTGCTGTTGTGCACTGTAATGTAAATATGTGATATGCATGTATGTAGATATGTGATATCATATATAGTATAAATATATAATATACATATCTGATATGTAACCCCTAAGGGGGCCATGACTCAAAGGTTGAGAACCACTACTCTAGAGGTTACTGGTGCTTTATTCTAATAACCCTAAAACAAAACACAGCAGACAGCTCCATTTAGAGCAGAACCCCTCATTGTCAGCACAACAAACATTTTAAACCAAATAATTCAGCCTTACAGGAGGGTTGCAAAGTGTTTTGCAAGACATCTCTAGCGTCTCTGGCCACTGGATGCCAACAGCTTGAAAATGTAATCAGGGGCGGAGAAAATGGCTCAGCCGAGTCCAAGGCAAACATCAGCACCTAAGTTCAGATCACCAGCACCCATGTAAAACAAAAAAGCCAGCATAGGTCCAGCATGCCTAATCCCTAAAAGGAATATCTAAAATTCCTTGGCCACTTAGTCTTCCCTGAAATGAGTGTTTTCCTTGCTTGAGAAGAGACCCTACCTTAAAACCCAAGGTGGAACAGTATTGGACAGAAACCTCTTGTTTCTACATACATACACACATATCATATTTATGCATATACCTAAATGAAGACTGTGAACACCACATATATAGGAACATGTTTTAATTTGAAACACGTTGTGTTAGCACAGAAGGGACATAAAAGATACAACACTCATGCAAGCTAGGAACTCCCAAGACAAACTAATACCACACGGTGGTTGTGCAGCGTCATTACTGGAAGCTAACCTCTCTCGCACTGAGTGTGCACATCAATATTCCTTGTTTGGAGAAAAAAGGGTCAATCCATTTTAGTGTTTAAACCACATACTTATTTAATGGCTCTTCAGAATAATGTAGAATTTCCACAAATGAGTTTGAATTTTAAGCTCTTAATATTTAAAATAGACGAAGAAATGCTCATCTGAATCTCTGTCTTGAGACTATGTGGATATGTATCCTACTTCTTTTCCTCCTTAATCCAGTAAAACGCTGTTGTATTTTTGCCAAGACTGTGTGTACTTGGATATTACTAGCCCCGCCTCTGAGACTTCTTTGAGGTAGAGTCTAGCTCATGCTCCATCTGTACCCTCTTTCTCTCCTTTCATCCTCTTTCCACTCATTGTTCTAGTTTCCTTTCTATTGCCCTGATTTAAAAAAAAATACTCTGACCAAAAGTAACCTATGAGAGGAAAGGCTTTCTTTGGTTCGAAATTCCAAATCATATTCCATCACTGAGGAAAATCAAGACAGGAACTTGAGGTTGGACCTGTTTGCTATTCCAAATAGCTTTATATCTGATGAAAGAACTCACTTTTCAGCCAAAGAAGCGTAATAAATGAAATGGATAAAACCACTTGCTACTAGGCTTGCACACAAGCTTATACTTAGCTACCTTTCTTATAGGACTCATGAGTACCTGCTTAGAGATGGTGTCACCTATAGTGAACTTTGCCCTTCTACATCAGCTGCCAATCAAGGCAAATCACTATAGACATGCTCACAAGCTGATGTGATCTATGCAATTTCCCAGGCAAGGCTTTCCTCTCAAATTGACAGTTAAGGCTAACTCTAACAAGGATATCTATCATATGCAGAAACCTCCTAGTGAAAATGCATTTTATATTCTTAACAGGAAAAAAGAGAGAGGAGACACAAATATGTTTAACATAATAGCAAAATATTTCATAAAACAAAATATTCAATATATTTAATATAACAACAAAAATAGCTAGATTATATTTCATAAGATAGTCTTTTGCTTATAGATTTCTAGGTCTATTACTACCCTCAATTTTTATGCAGTACACTTTTATTTAAAAGGTGTCTGTAGGTATGTTCATAAATTTAGCTCTTACAATCATATCTAAAGGCTGCCAGTTCTAGAGAGACTAAGTAAAATTTCAAAACAACCCAGCTAGTAACAAAACAGGTCATTCCTTCTGACTAGATACTGAACAAGATATGCTTTCCACATTATTAAATTCTCTTGGGGCTAGAGACATGGCTCAGCAGTTAGGTGTACTTGGTGCTCTGTTGAGGACCCAGGTTCAGTTCCAAGCACCAGTGTCCAGTGGATGGTAACTATTTATACCTCTAGCTCCAGGGAATCCTATATCCTCTACTGTTACTGCCGCATGTGTGAGTACTCTCTCTCTCTCTCTCTCTCTCTCTCTCTCTCTCTCTCTCTCTCTCACACACACACACACACACACACACACAAATCTTTTAAAATATTTTTATTTCCACCTTACTGCATTTGTTTAGACTATCTTTGTTCAGACTATCTTGTTACAGTTTCTGGACATTGCCTGTAGAGTTTGTTACCACTGTTTTTTTTTTTTTAAGATTTATTTATTTATTATGTATACAACATTCAGTTTCAGGAAGAGTCCCAGAAATATTGGGTAAATTTATTAACTGAAGCACTTCCAGTCAGTCTGGAGACTATCCCATCTTACATCTCCTTGGGCATGTATTCTTAAAAGCCATATTTTATTACAGCGTCAGAAAAATTCTGAGCTGAAATGAGTTCTAGCTTACTTAAACGGGGATTTCCAGACGGTGGCAAGGGATCCTGTCCTAGAATACTGTCAGAAAATTTGTTGGGGAACTTGATAAAGGCACGGATTTCGAAGAATGCTCTTGGGAGCGGCTGTGGGATAAAGCCAATGAGTTTGCATTTTAGTTGTTCTTCATCAGTTTGCTTGTTTGAGTTAGGATCTGAAGCCCAAACAGGCACTTAACTGTGTCTCTGAGATGACCCTGAACTTCAGAGTCTGCTACTTCTACCTCCCTAGTGTTAAGATTAGAGATGTGTTTAAGATTAAACAATGGGTTTACGGGTATTTGGGACTTGTTCAGGTTTTATGAATGCTATGCTACACATACATCCCCAGTTATCTGCATTTTAAACAAATATCTCTTATTTTTCTAATTCTGGAACCACTAGTGTGGTTTAGTCCTCTTATTTCAGAAATGGCCTTGCTGAAAAAAAAAAAAAAAAAAGAAAAGTAAAAGAAAAAGGAAAACCTAGTCAGAATCCCAGATCTCTAAACTCCCTGGCCTGCTGTCTGTCCTCCACCTCAGTTCACATTTCCTTCAAGGAAACTGTTTCCCATTCCAGGATGGTCTGTAATAAATATCTTGTTGGCTTTGCTTGATTGCTCTTCTCTGGGTTTAAACATGGAAGCTAATTGATAAAACCTGATGATATGGTCTTCCCCAGATGCTAGGTCCAGTTCTATCCCACAGCTGAAAAACTCTGAGACATCCCAATTCAGGGGCTCTGCATGAAGTTCGCCGAACTGTTGACCCTATTTGTGTTTTAAAGTTTCAACCCATTTAATTTGCTAAAGTCTTAAACACAATTTCACGGTTATCACACCCTAATTGAGGATTTTCCTCTATCTCCCCTCATGTTGCTAGAGTTTTAATTTTATGCATATTGATTAAATGCTCAGAGCTCATGGCTATAAGATACAATTAGAAAATTATTCAAGAACGCACAGGATGATGTGCTAGATATGTGTTTGCTTCTAAAGATTTTCATCACCTATTAGTTTCTTGGTTTTCCCATTTGGAAGCTTCATAGCAGCTAGAAGGAACCTGGCAACCTGTTCCAGCCCTGAGCCCTACTTTCCGATTCACATTCTTTCTATGATCCAATGAAATACCATGCTGTATTTTTGAATGAGGATGGAACTCTGGGAAGCATGCCTAAATTCCCTGTAACAGGTGCATCCTGAACACCACAGACCTGCTGACAATGCTGAACCTGTCAGGCCTCACCCTCGAGGATCCCTGTTTGAAGAAGGGCAAACAACACTTCACTATGATGGCTCTTTAGAACGGATTGGCACTTAGGAAGAAATTCCTGCACTTAGGAAACCATCATGCATGTGACCTCTAATATGAATGATGCCCCTTTGTATTATTTCCCCTTCTGTCAGGGAGAGGCCATATTGTCCTGAATAACACAAGCACTTTCAACAGCATGAATTCTGTTTTTCCGTCAGTGTTCTCACAAGCTTGCTTCAAAGGGAAGAATTAAAACAATCACCACAACAACCAGCAAACAAAAACCCCAGCACAGATGCTCTTTTAGAAAAATGGTGAGGCCTTTCTCATGGCACATGCAGGTGTTCCTTTCATCTGTACTGTTGCTTGTGTTTGTCATCTGCCCAAACTTTCTTCCGCTTCGCTCCATGAGTGACAAACCCTTGACCCTTCCCTTATTACTTAGGGTCTGCCTAAGTACTTCTTTCAAGGCTGACTTCTCACGCCTCTGAGAGTGGATGTATCTGCCTCTGCTGGGCTTTGTACACCACACCGCACAGTGCTGATTCCACTGAATTGCATTTGTCTCTTGGTACATATGCTTTTCCCTCTGGACAGTCAGCTCTACAAGGTCTGGGTCATGTTTTAGTTGTTGTGACAGAGTTAAAACTATGCAATGGATCTCTGTTTTCAGTTTCTGACACAAAGAATCCCAGAATACTTTCAACTTTTCAAGTGATGGGATTGATGTCAGCAAGTTTTGTTAATTTTGTTATAATATTTTGTGCTGTCACAAATAACTTCTGTGAGCCTTGGAAACTCCAGAATGGCAAGACTGACTCCTATATGCCAATGAGATGAGCAATGGCTCAGATTCTATAGAGCATCAATAACGGAGCTAGTTGGCAAAAGAGCTTACTCATGCAATTAGAACAGAACTTTTGTACTCAGCCCACTCAAACACACACACACATACACACGCATACACACACACACATACCTACATAAACACATACACACACATACCTACTGGGAAGATATGTGCTATAGACTGAGTCCAACCTTCAGTGATCAATGGTCTACATTCTCATAATGATATAACTGAACCTCTCTAAAACCTTAAACAAAAAGACACCTGGATGTCTCCTTGATCATCAAATTCATCCATGTGCTAAGAACGTGGTCCATGTTCTCCTCACAGCAACAGAAGCTCCATTGCCAGGCCCCAGAAATCCTGCTGAAGAGAATGGGGAAGGATTGTAAGAGACAGAGAGACAAGGCATCACAGGAAAATCCCCAGAATCAGCTATCCTGGCTCATAGGGGCTCACAGAGACTGAGCCTGTAACCAGGGAGTCTGCATGGGACTGATCGAGGCCCTCTGCATACTGTGACAGTTATGTACCTTTGTCTTCTTGTGAGATCCCCTTACAGTGGGAGCAGGGGCTGTCTCTGACTATTTTGCTGGCTTTTGGACCCTATTCCTCATACTGAGTTGTCTTTCCCAGCCTTACTACAAGGGGAGGTGCTTCGTCTTACTGCAAATTGATAAGCCGTGTTTTGTAGCTATCCATGGGAGACCTGCCCATTTCTGAATGTAAAAGGAGGAGTAGATGGGGGAGGTTTGGGAGACAGAGTGGGAGAAGAGAGAGGAGGGGGAACTGCAGTCAGGGTGCAAAATAAATAAATAAATAAATGAAATTTAAAAAATAAAATTTATATGTGACTCCAAATGACTAGACCATGTCCTACAGTAAAACATAACTTCTTAACACTCAAAGTTATAATCTATATATTCAATAGCCAAACAAATATTATGGGCATTTTCTTATCATTAAAAGAAAAAGATAATTTTTTATTAAGATACTCTATATTTTGAGTAAGCATAGGTTTTAGTCTGTTGATACGGTGAAAGCTTCGAAGACTGTTATAGGAAAAGGTACCATAACAATGTTAACCATCCTGTGAGAGCTGGATTTGGACTTGCTCTGACTGTCTCAAGCCGGGAATATATGTATAAAGTTTCTATTTACAGACAGTTCTCATAACTGCCATATAAAACATCATATTCTGTGAAACTTTTTCCATTTCCATTCTTAAATCTTTCATTCTTAAATCGTTGGCATTTGATCCTTTTCAAACCCCAGCTCTGTTTTCCGTGATGTGTAACTTCCCTATCCTGCACTAGAACTTTGTTTCCTTCCAGTTGCCATTCTTGGTACCTGGACAGCCTGGAGAGAGGTCGTTACACTAGGAGTAGTGTTTCTAACGTTGTCTTTCCTGTTGCATCAGTTGTCCACTAAAGCAAGATGGACATTTTACAGGGTGATGAAAACCTAGTCCAGGGCTTCATTCATGTTAGGCAAGCATTCTATTAACTTAGCCACAACCTTAACTCCGTGGTATTGCTTAAAGGCCTAATTCCTTAGCCCATTTTCAGGTGCATTGTTTACATAATCCTCCCTCTGTTGTTAATATTTTAACAAATATTTAAAAAATATTTTCAGCAGAAAGTCTATTATTTACATAATTCCTTGCTGGCACAAAGATGTTCTTCCAAATATAAAAAAGTAGTTTAAGCCAGATTATTGCATTGGTCTTTTTAACTTTAAGTTATTTAAAGTAATTTTTGAAAAAAAAGCACATTTTTTATCTGGGTGTGGTAGCTTAGGCCTTTTAGTATCAGTATTCTGGAAATTGGGGCAGATCTATTCTCTGTCAATTTGAGGTTAGTCTATCCTACATAGTGAGTTTCAGGCTAGTCAGAGCTGTATAGAGAGACTGTGTCTGCAAAGCAAATCAACTAACAACAGCAACCCCAACAAATAAATCACATTTTTGTGTGTGTGTGTGTGTGTGAAATGAGCACACAGCAACACAAATATGCACTCGTCATGTTTGCAGATTCGATCAATATGTTCATAGCCGGAAGCAATACTGTGTGCAGAGGTTAAAGTATCTGTGTTCTCATAGATTAGCTTTTCTTAAACCAGTGGATCAGTATCTTGCTTCACACTTGGGTACTAGATCTTAATGGTCTTACTCGTCTGAGGATGGTGATCATAAGAGCACCAGCTCCCTTTCATGATGCTCTGGGACTAAAATTTCTCTCTTGTTCCCTTATCTATTACTTTGCCTTTCTAATAAGGACCCCAGGCTTTCTTTCCAATGCTTTTTGGTTTGTTTCTCTTGCTCCCTTTGCCATCATACAAAATGAGTTTACCTCCATTTCTTTTCTCTCAAGTGATCGTTGTACTATGGGTGTGCAAGAAGTTATATTCTGTAAGGAAAAAGAAAAAAAAGCAAACAAGTCTCTCGTGGACCAAGGCCAGCCCTTGTGCCTTCTGCAGTGCTTTACAAGGTGAAACCAGAAACAAGAAATTATTCAATTAAGCCTCTGTAGTTCACTGCTATAGCAACAAATAGGCTATTTTGGAAGCAGTTCTCCAGCCTCTGAAGGAGTATTCCCTCAGTACCAGTGAACAGAGTTGTGCCAAAGTACCAATTTTCAAGCGTATTCAACTGCAGAAATGACACTTCAATATGCGCAAAAGAACCTACTCTCGTTGTTTGCTGAGCTAGAAAGAAAGCTCCTTTCTCATTTTGGAAATCAATAAAGCTTTTTCCTCTTTTCCGTGAGTTCTTATAGAAAAAGCTACCCATGCTTCTGAAGATAACTTGTAGAAGACAGTTATTGAGATGGAACTAGCTCTCTTCTCCCTGTGGGAGGTCATCGTCAGCCTGTGGGCAATGAAGAGCAGGCACTCATGGTGCTAGGCTCAAGGACCCCGGCTCTTATAAAGAGTTCACAATGGAGTGTTTTGAGGAAGTTTGTTCTAAAGCCCAGGGTAAGATCCCTTGTGTTTCCTCATACCAGGTAATTACCAGATTACAAACAGGACAACAGTTTGAGTTATGGGATGGCGTTTGAATAGTAGTTCATGAGTCAACAAGGTCACAACCTGTATCCAAGGAAGGGATTGTTAAACACACAAGGAAATCACAGTCTGTGAGCAGGTGGCTCTAAGTGTAGCCCGACTCTGATATCACTGAGAACATAACAACCAGCAGCCCCTGAAAGCAACATCAGCATTCATGTAGCAAGAAGGGCCTCCTTGAGATCGACTTAAACACTGCCTCTTATGTTCTGTGTTCTTTTTCTTGTGTCTTAGTTGGACTATGTATTGCTGCAGCAAAGAACCATGACCACAAAGCA
This sequence comes from Chionomys nivalis, assembly GCF_950005125.1. Lineage (NCBI taxonomy): Eukaryota > Metazoa > Chordata > Mammalia > Rodentia > Cricetidae > Chionomys > Chionomys nivalis. Next base: position 14,293,450 of record NC_080099.1, read on the forward strand.
AGTTGGAGAAAAAAGGTTTCCTTGACTTTACACTTCCATATAACTGTTCATTATTGAAGGAAGACAGAACAGGAACTCAACTGGGCAGGATCCTGGAGTCAGAAGCTGAGGCAGAGGCCATGGAGGGGTATAGAGAAGCGGGCCGCTTCCCGCCACCCGGCTCCTGTACGGCTAGCTTTACACCCGAAATAATTACATGAAAACTATATTCTTTTAAACACTGCTTGGCCCATTAGTTTTAACCTCTTATTGGCTAGCTCTGACATATTGATCTAACCCATTTCTAATATTCTGTGTAGTGCTACGAGCTGGCTTACCAGGAAAGATCTTAACCTGCGTCTGTCTGGAGTGGGAGAATCATGGCGACTGACTCGGCTTCTTTCTCCCAGCATTCTGTTCTGTCTACTCCGCCTACCTAATTTTCTGTCCTATTAAAGGGCCAAGGCAGTTTATTTAACCAATGAAATCAACACAAAACAGAAGACTCCCACATCACTTCCCCTTTTTCTGTTTAAACAAAAAAGAAATCTTTAACTTTAACATAGTAAAATTACATATAACAAAACAGTTATCAAATAAGAATTACAGTTACAATATTTATATCAATTTTATCTTTTATTATAACTAAGGAAAACTATAATTATCTATTTATTCTTTAACTCCATCAAAGACTCCAGAAGGGGTTTCTTCTTACTTGCTTCTCCTGATATGCTCAGCCTGCTTTCTTAGAGAACCCAGGACCTATGGGTTTATGAATGCAATCACTCTCCATGGACTGGGCCCTCCACCATTGATTACTAATTGAGAAAATGCCTTACAATTGTTCTCATGGAAGTATTTTTTCTACTGGGCCTCCTTTCCTCTCTGATGACTCTAGCTGTGTCAAGTTGACACAAAACCATCCAGTACACCCAGCTGGTCATCTTATATTCAGGCTTCCCAGATGTACATGGGTAGAAAACAACCCTTCAGTCTTATTGGGAGGACTAGATAAGATCATACCCTAAAAAAACTGGAATATAGCCACATGGACAGGAAGCATGTAAGGGGTAGTAGTAGCATGCTTCTCTTCCATTGTACAGTGTCATGTCTTTTCTCAGAGTGGCAAACCTGCATACATTCTCCACTTTCTCTTATCATAAACATGGCCATAAGAAGTCACTTTTATTTTGTTTCACTATTCAGGTTTACTTCCTCACAGAATGGGTTATTAACCACATAATTATAGACGAGATTGGCCTTGAACTCACAAAGATCCACCTACCTCTGCCTCCTGAGTGCTTCGATTAAAGGCAAAGGCATGCACCACCACTGCCTGGATATATACTATATTTTTTAATTTATTCTTTAATTAATTAATTATTTGAAAAGAAAACAAATAATCTTTTTTCATTGTACTTACCAATCCCAGTTCCCACTCCCTCATCTCCTACCTTTTCGTCTCCATACTTCCCCATGTCACCCCCCATTCACTCCTTAGAGAGGGTAAAGAACATTGCTTTGAGGAAGGTCCAAGGCCTACCCTACTATATCTAGGTTAAGCAAGATATCCATCTAAAGAGAATAGGTTCCAAAAAAGCCAGTACATGTGGTAGGGATAAATCCTGGTGTTATTGCCAGTGGCCCCACAGTCTGCCCCAGTCATAGAACTGTCAACCACATTTAGAGGGAACAGTTTGGGCCTATGCTGTTTTCTTCCCTGTCTGACTGTAGTCGGTGAGTTCCCATTAGCTCAGGTAAACTGTCTCAGTGGGTGTACTCACCATGGTCTTGACCTCTTCTCACTCCTCCCACTTTTCAACTGGACTTTGAGAACTCAGTCCAGTGCTCTGATGCAGGTCTCTGCCTCTGTTTATTCTTCTCTCATACAGTACATCCCACCATAATCTCCCCTTCCTCCCTTCCGGTTCCATCCCTGCACCGCCCCTCTCCCCCAGATCCACTGCTCCTCCATTTCCCTTCAGAAAAGAGCAAATCTCTCAGTCGTATTAAGGGAAAATGACATAACAAGATGCAATAAGATTCAATAGTATATATAAATGAATTAAAATAGTTGGGCATATTATTACATTAAAATATTCTATGTATTATATTATGCAATAAAATTCACTTAAGTTTGTAGTAAATATATACAGATAAAAATATACAGATACATTGTTCTTTTTTTGCAGTTAGGCCAATTTTAGTTCCTCAACTCAGTGGGAATCATCCACATTTATGGGAGTGATAAGAGAAAAGGGATGTTTTAAAAACTGATGAAAGAGACATAGTTGTGATATCGAGGTTCTCTACAAACAAAAAATCCCTCACTGTAATTTGGGATGCAGATCAGGGCAATATTTACATTCCTAACTGGTGCACGCCATGGAGTCTAATGTGAGATTGTATGGCCTAGACGTTTTAGTGGGTGGATCATATCTCCCAGCCCCCCCATCAGACTTCCGCTCTAAGAGAATACTCAGGTTTTTAAACCTAGAAGTCAGATGTCTTCTTTCACAGGCTTTATTTGTAGAAGTGAAACGTTTGGGTAGGTTGCAATGGAAATCACTGACTGTGGCTCTTCACAAGTATTTGTTGTGTGGACTTCTCCCCGCTGAGTATAGCATGGCCATGGTGCCCTTGAACTCAGAGCAGCTGGGGTTACTTACCCTAGATTTTGACAAGATTGGACTCACCAACATCCTGTTATGGAGCATGAAGACGCCCCACCACTCCTGAGAATTATATGAAGTTAGTGGATGCTGGGAAGGAAGAGATATTTAGTAGTATAGACACTAGTAAGGTGTCTGTGTTCCTGATAATTCCTTACACTGTGATCTGGTAAGTAATCCTTACATAGCTCTCTGAAAAAACAGAAAATGAAAAAAATAAACCGTAAAATCATAGAGGAACTAATTGGGAAGAGAACAGGGATCTGAGTATGAGGAAGGGAGAAGGTATCAGAAAGTAAACATGATCAAAACATATTTTATATAACATATAAGGATATTATATAAAATCTAGTATGTATAATTAAATATGTATATTAAAATATTTATTACATACTTATTTTGTTTTTATTTTGAGTATGTAAATAGCTATATTAGTAATTACTTCTACTTCATACCATCATCTAGTTTCTTAAGTATATCAGTATTTGTACCGGTGTAAATGAAAGGCAGACGGAAATTATAATAAAATATTCAACTTTAATTAGGGAAAGACTCACAGAACCGAAGTTCCAGCAGAGAACAGGAAAGCAGAAGAAGGGGCGGCACCTGGCTAGCTCAGTCAATACAGCATGAGACTCTTAATCTCAGGGTCGTGGGTTTGTGCCCCACGTTGGGCGCCACTCTGTAATAATAGGAACGGTGGGCTGTGTCCCGCCACTCGGCTAGCTTTACCTGAAATAATTACATGGAAATTGTATTCTTTTAAACGCTGCCTGGCCCATTAGTTCTAGCCTCTTATTGGCTAATTCTCACATCTTTGATTAACCCATTTCTAATATTCTGTGTAGCACCACGAGCTGGCTTACCAGGAAAGATCTTAACCTGCGTCTGTCTGGAGTGAGAGAAACATGGCGACTCACTGACTCGGCTTCTTTCTCCCAGCATTCTGTTCTGTTTACTCCACCCACCTAAGGGTTGGCCTATCTTAATTCTAGCCTATCAGAGGCCAAGCAATTTCTTTATTAATTAACCAATGAAAGCAACCGATAGAAAGATAACCCTCCTCCATCAAGTAGTGATATCCCTATCAATCAAAAGACATTTGTTATAGGATCAAGAAGAGAGATACCCTGTTAATCATTGCAGGAGAATAATTTTCTAGTTGTTCATTAACTGACTTTAACCAATTAATATCTATTCCACTTACAGTTACTATCACTAATAATAATGTTAGGTAGCATAAATCAAATTTAAATTTTGATATTTATGACAATACCATGAGCAAATAATATACAATACTTTGCTAAAATCCAGGTTCTAATTTTCTGTTTTATTTTCCAGATGCTTAGCTATTATGAGCCAGATATTATTTGTTCTAAGGAAACCCATGTTGGCTTCCATTGGTCTTTCTTCTCTCTTGGTGTTTGCAAACTATGTCTTTAACAATCAATCTTCTAGTACCAGGCATGATTTCCTTTCTATTGAGTGGGCCTTAATTCCAATTGGATAGCTATTGTTAATCACCAACATATGAATAATACTACTACACCTTTAGGAGTATCTTACCATGCTGGCCATTGATATAGTTTATAAGCATCTTAGTTGGATAGGATAATTGTGTCTCTTGTTTGGCAACTTACATAGTACTCCCTGTTACTCTGAAAGCTGAAACAGAGAAAGGAGGCTTTCAGGTTATATCCACCTAGAATCTTTCAAGTCATATGTTCAAAATGTGTGGTATCTTCAGTGATAGGACTTGCTTTTAACCTCTGAGAAACAAAGAAGGGGAATAATAATAACCTAAATTGTTAGGAGAGAGAGTAACTTGAACTACCTTGACCAACAACTGAAATAAACATTTTTCACGTTTGGTACTGGGGTTTTTGTTAGATATGCAGTGTAGTATGTGACTCTTTTGGGAAGCATAGTCATCCCCAGGGGCATAGCTTCATCACACACACACACACACACACACACACACGGAAGAATAAACCTATATGTGTTACAAATATGAAATGAAATGATTCCTTGAATATTTATCCAATAGCTTCCTTCCTTCTTCTCCTGTATTAATGTTCCTTTCCCTCTTTTAATAGTACCCCCTCCCAAGTTTGCCCATTTCTCCCTTCATATTACCTGAAACCTGTTATTCTGCTCTCTAGTTCAGCAATTGGAGTTAATGAGTTCAGGGTTCTTAGAAGAGAATTTCGAGCCACTGCTTTACAGGACCAGCACTCCTGTGGGAAGCCATGTCCTTCACAGGGATAATCCTCAACTAGCTCATTTTCCCCTTCTCTAAGTTACTTCAATATTTTTTAAAACACATACAGTTTTAATATCTAGATTAAAAACATATTCACAAATCTAGCTTTACAGAAGATACTAGAAGGAAAACTCCAACCCCAGAAAGTTACTAACGTTCACAACAACACAGGCAATAGATAATCCCATACCAGCAAAACCCAAAGAATGGAAAGACACACTTGAACACATACACACACACAAACACACAAATGCATACTGCCACCATCACCAACAACAAAATAATAGGAATTAAAAGTCACTTGTCATTAATATGTCTCAATATTAAAGGATTTAATTCACCAATAAAAAGACACACCCTAACAGAATGGGTGGGAAAAAAGGATCCATCCTTCTGTTGCATACAAGAAACACATCTTAGCATCAAAGACAGTCTTCCTAGCAAAAACTGAGCTATCATATTTAGATATGGCCTAGCAACAGCAGGGCCTTCCTTCTGCTGCATCACCTTATTAAAAGTTTAACGTCTGTAGAGTTCTCCCATCCCCAGGCTTGTTATAAAACTGGAGCACAATAAAAGTTTTAACTTTCATTGTGAGAAAACCCACATAACGAAGATTGTTTTTAATTAATAGTCACATTATGAAAGGTTGAAACTCATCATTTCTTGGAATTAGTTCACCCTTGTAACTAAAGAACTCCAGAGGACAGGCTGGTGTTAAAGAAGGTTGTTTATTGAATTGACCTCAACAATGTCTAGAGTTCAGCTGTTTTCATTCTTGTTCTAATCTTATAGTTTTAACTTTTTCTCACGATTTTTATCATGAAAATTAATATTATACATGAATGCAAATTTGTATTTATAAAGTAAATACAAACTTAATATCTTATAATTAGTTCTAGAAGTCAAAAGTCAACAGATGGGTCTTACAGCTATAATTCCAAAGTGTGCACGGGATTGTTTCTCTTATGGAGACTCAGTTGCAAATCTGATCTTGGGTCCTCTAGTGTCCAGAGGCTACCTATATCCCGTGGCTGATGGTTGTCTTCCAGTAAAGTATCATTCTGACTTCTCTGTTCATCATCACAGAAACTTCTGGAACTGGAACTTTGCCTCACTCTTTCATTTTAAAGGGGCCTTTGTTACAGTAGATCCAACCAACTATCCCGAGCAATCCCTCCATTTTAAATATTCTTTAATAATTTACATACAATCCTGTGGTCACAGATAGATGACATACTCATAGCTTCCAGAACTAGGCTGTACGGTTTGCTCACCTTTTTCCAGTAGCCTCACATTTTATTCCATAGCAGTGTCAAATACGTAACAAAACTTCACACACCATCAGCACGAGTGTGGAAAATCTCTTCAACTCTCTCTGGCATGGTGCAGCAATATGTGAATCCATATTGGAAAATTCACCTTTCTTAGGGTTATGAAAAATTAGAAGATGAATTATATGATTTCAAAATAAAGTGGCACAATAGGCATAGTAAGTCAGCTATAGATACATTGTTCAAAGCAAGAAAGTAGAAGGAAAAAATGAGTGTTTGGTCCCAAGCAGTTTTGAAAGCCAGCCAAGCAAATAAGAGTTCTTAAGTCTACGTACGTCTCAAGGCCAATGTTGGCCTCCCATGTACATATTATTAACCCAGAGTCTTCCTGGTGGAAACTTCTTAGACTATATTTTCTTCACTTTTTGCTTCAGCTCAGGCAGAGTAATGGCTCCACAAATCACATGCCTAATCTTAAAGATGCCTGTGCTTGACTGAGTATTCTGATCCTTCGACCTTTATAAGGTATGAATAATATGATCACACAGTCATATTCATTACTCCTACTCTAATGGAGGCTTCCCTGACCTAAATATCCTAATTCCAGTATGCATAATAGAATAAACTGATATTGTCCTCATTGCCAAACATGGTGGTTTTTATGCATGATATCTGTTCCCTCGGTGTCTTCCATCCCTCTCATATTTTACTATTAGAAGAAATGTGGCCATATCTTCAAGAGTTAGGTAATCTCCTCAGTGAATATCCGAGTTCATCACAAGTTCTGCTTCTCACATAGCTGGAAAGTATAATACTGAATCTTATGTCACAGCAAACAGGATCTCTGTTCCTCATTTTCATGTTAACCCTCACAGTCAAAACATGTTTGCCTATAGTTGACTCAGGTCAGAGAAGGGTTTTCTTATTATGTTCTTTAAAGTGCCCCTAGTCTCCATCAGTTGCCTAATGTCACAGTCATTTTGATAATTTTAAGCATTTTTTGTAGTATCTCTACACTTCATAATATGAAAGTCTGTTCTGCCTTTCTGTTACTTCTTTGTAAAGCTACCACTATGTTTGTGGAGGAGTATGATAAAGTTAACACAAATTTGCTATCTTATATTTTGGAAGGTCAAATACCCAAAAGTGGTATTACAATGCTGTGATCCAAGGATATTTGGGACTATGTGTTTTGTGAAGGAGTATAATAAGCTTATCTTTTTCAGCTCTTGAGTCTGACACATTCCTTGGCTCTTAATTCCTCCCAGTAACACTACCACATTGCCTGAACTTCTGCTTTTGTGATGACATCTCTTTCTCTGAATCTCCCTGTTCTTTTTTGTTTTTCTAGGACATCATGTCATTACAATGGGTCCCTCTGGAAAATCAAGGGTAATCTCCTTATGCTCTGGCCTTGGTTTTTTCATCACATCTGTAGGTGCCTTTGTTAACAGATAAGTCAACATTAAGGACTAGAGGAAGAGGACATAGGAATTTGGAGTAGAGGACTGTGGTCAGGAGATTTGGTGTTGGGAAACCTAATAAGAACTCCAAGACTTTTAAGTTAGCCCTTATTCTGAATATCATACTCCTCCACAAATGAAGTCTTACCTGGATTCTCCTAATGTGCCTCCATGAGAATTCAAATGCTATTACAAAATTGGGGGAGGTGAGGGCCTCTTCACTTAGACTTGCTCTTGGGCTCAGATCTAAATTCATTGTCACGATCAGAAGAGCAGAACATTTTGTGTGACTGTGACTCACGATCCATTTCCCCATTTCATGGTCAGAAATATGCAAGGATCATGCCCACAAACTTCAGGAAGTGTGACTAAACACAGAAGAAGGTATTCCGAACTAATAAAGCAACCAAGTGAACAGAAACCAAACCAAGCAATTGAAATTAAAATACATCCCTTAGGCCAGTAAGATGACTCAACATGTAAAGGCACTTTAGACTGATGTGTGAGTTTGATTCCCAGGACCCACAGGCTGGAAGGACAAGAACGGTTTTTCAAAGGTTGTCGTCTGACCTCTGCACATGTGCTATCAGATAGGTTAATGCCCCTAATAAAATATTTAATGTAATAAAAAGTTTTAAAAAGTGAAAAAGAGCCGGGCGGTGGTGGCACACGCCTTTAATCCCAGCACTCGGGAGGCAGAGGCAGGCAGATCTCTGGGAGTTTGAGGCCAGCTTGGTCTACAAGAGCTAGTTCCGGGACGGGCACCAAAGCTACAGAGAAACCCTGTCTCGAAAAACCAAAAAAAAAAAAAAAAAAAAAAAAAAGAGGAAAAAGAACTCCTCACTACATGATTGCAAATTAGACAATAGCAATAACTTTGTCATATTTATAGTTGTGTATTTTATGCAGATAGTATATAGACTGGGTGTATAATATAATTGGCTTCCTTAAACAAATGAATACATTGTGGTTTTTCACATTTTCAAGTTCACATGATTAGAATTTAGGGGAAAAGTACCAAAGAGTGTTAGTTATCATTAGCTGTGGGACACAGCCATATAAAGGAGGAAGGGAAGCAATGACACGTTGTTGTAGAACCTCCTTAGTCAATCGGTTGATGGCCTGGACTCATTTGGGCATGGTATTCAGATGATTAGATTTAATGTACTGGGCTAAGTAGGATGCCTTGAGAGCGACAGTTCTCAACCCATGGGATATGACCCCCCACAGACCCACATATTCAATATCCTGCATATTAAATATTTACATTATGATTAGTAACAGTAGCAAAATGACATTAAAAAGTAGCAACAAAATAGTTGTATGCTTGAGGATCACCATGACATCAGGTACCTTATTAAAGGGTAACAGATCTGGGAAGGGAAGAATCACTGCTTGCTGAGACCCCAACTACACAGGTTACTTTGGGTTCCTATCTGGCTCTAGGTAATAATAATTGTCTTTACTGGTCTTGGGAGTAGCCAACTTCATGTGTCTCAAGGAGTGATCATAGTTCTGCCATCTTTGCTCTCTGATACAAAGGTCATGTCCACAGTTTCAACCATCATTTTGTACATCTGCCTGGAAGGTAAAGATTCCTGTCTGAGTAAAAAAGCACGTGTCCCGAGTGCCTGATTATTCTTCACAACAAATTCTGAATGTCACAAATTTCTCAGAGTTTTCTATCGTTGATCTTTCAAAAAGATCCATGGCCCAATTAAAGCCATGCTCTTGATCTCAACCCTACATTTTTATAACCTTCTACTTTCAATGCTGGAAGTTTTGATGTTTTGAAAAGTTGCGCATCAACAAAGCACCTAAGCATCTCCAGAAATGTGGATGCAGTCATTAGAGGTGCTACTATGTTAAACGTTTTCTGGGCTGAAAGGGATGAGCATGGCTAAGGACTTGAAGGATCCTTCATCAGTTTTAGTGTTTTCCGGGTGGGGAACTTATTCTGTATTATTCATAGTTCTTTTTTTCCCACTGTTCTCTTACAGACAATCCACTATATCTTTCACAGCCTTGTGAATCTGAGTGACAAGAAAGAGTGAAGGAGAGATGGAAGGAATCAACAAAATGGTGCGATGAAGAATAAGAGACAAGTGCGGCTGAACATTTTCCCGATGGCTTCCACTCGTCAATCCATTTGTTTGTTAGTTCGTTGTTTTAACAAAATTGCAGAGCTGTTTTACAAGTCCCACCAGCATTTGCAAGGCGGGCGGAGATGAAAGAGACTGCAATGTTTCCTGTGGAGGCTGCCTGATGTCTCACGGAGAAGGTAAGATGTGTTGAATAACTAGGCTTAAAGCAATTTTCTGAACTTTTACTCGGTACATGAATTTCCTGTAAACACCGTCATCCCTCCCTCCCCCCGTGTGTGTGTGTGTGTGTGTGTTCAATACACTCTTCCTTCATGTCCTGTCCGGAAACTGGAGGAGTGCATTTTCTTTTTTCCTGATGAGAACATTCTATGGATCGGCATAGTTCTCATAATAATTTAAAATTGTCCCTTTACTCTTTTCTTCCAACTGATGAAAACCTTTTTGATCCTTGAGAATGGAGATTGAGTCAGGCTATATCCCAGGTTCATGTTTCTTGGGAGACTTCAAGGCACCCTGAATATGGTGAGTGCTTTAAATACCTAAGCAACTGACTCTCCTCTGGAGAAGAGTGACCATGGATGCAATAAAATGCGCACTGAAAAGACGCCAGTGCCAGTTACCCTCAGGAAGCAGTCTGAAACTTGCTTAGGGTGTGGGGCGTTTCTGGATCTCCCTTGCCTAATTCTAGAAGTGTGTTGCATTAGATTTTTTCCCCCTAATGAAAATTTCTCTTTTAAATAATACAGAAGACAAGAAAGAAAGTAAAAGCCTGGCCACTTGCCCTATCCGAATCACCCGCCTAGGTTTTACAGTCACATAAAATAATTTCCTGAATGCAGAATATCAAATGTGATTGCTGCAAAGCCTCCAGATGCTCATGATGTTCGCTGGCTCCATTGACAAAAGTGACTTCCCACGCTTTGCCCACAGAGGGCATCCCTGCGCATTGATATGTAGACCGAACGAACGCAGCTGCTGGAAGCCTCCTCCGTCCGCTCTTTTCTTCCCCCCTTAGCTTCTCTAGGCCCCCGCCCCCCATCGCGTGGATTCTTTGCCTGATCCAGTTCGTTTCCCTCCGGTCTCCACATTTTCCCTTCCAACCCTCCACTTCTCTGGATCAATGGATAGTAAGGTTCCAACTCTCAGCTCACACACCGCTGGCGGACACCCCAGTAACAAGTGAGAGCAGAGTGCTCCGCCCGGCATTCCCCTGCCTCTGTCCCCTTTCCGTTTCCCCAGCTCTCAGAAGCCAAAGGAACAGCATCACCAGCGTGAATTTTTCTCTCCAACTTTATCCAACCGACTACAAGGAAGAAGCTTCAGCGTTCTAACGCATGGCCAGCCACGGGATTGCTTTGCGTCTCCTCTCTAGCCCTCCTGGATATTCCCTTCATTGATGCCTCACAAGCCCCGCGGAGAGCTGTCTCCCCTTCCCTTGCTCTCTTCGTTTCCTTGAGTTAGTTGTCCAAGGTGCTATCGGGGTTCGGGAGCTCTTGGACCGAATGGAACTTTTTGCTGCCTCTTCTTGCTGCTGATTGTGTCTCTGGACAAGGAAAAAAGGCTTCGCAGGCAGAAGAGGCGCAGGGGAGGTGGAGAAAGAGGTGGAGGAAGAGGACGAGGAGGAGGAGGAGGAGGAGGAAGCCGAAGGGGCTCGGTGCGGGTGTGTGCATGTGTGCATGTGTGTGTGAGTGCATGCGTGTGAGTGCCACCGCTGCCCAGGACCCCCGGCCCCGAAGGTGTTGGCTGAAATATGGAGAATAGTCTTGGATGTGTTTGGGTACCCAAGCTGGCTTTTGTACTCTTCGGAGCTTCCTTGCTCAGCGCGCATCTTCAAGTCACTGGTAAGAGCTCTGTTCCTTTCTTCTCTACACTCCCCCACCCCTTATCCCCTTCTTCTTCCAGTTTCATATGGAGAATAGAATTAGAGTGTAAGAGAAATAAAATATTCGGTGCTCACTCTGCCCACCGTTTCCTCGCAGATGATAAAAGAAAGAAGACTTTTCCCCCCTGGGGGCGGAGGATATTGGTGGGTTCGAGGGCATCCTATCGCGTTTTTTTCTTTCAATCTGGTGCTTTTCTCTTGCATCTTTGCTTTTGTAAATACTTGTGTTGGTTTGGAGGAAGAGCTTGCCAAAGTGATGGGGACGCTGTTGAAAATAACTGGGTTATATCCTCAGAGCCTCAAAAACCTAGGAAGAGGGATGTGGATGGGGGAACAGGAGCAAGCAGAGGATGACATCCAGGGAACCTAGAACACGTCTGTGCGGGATGTAGGGCTAGGGTTGTTTGTGTGAATATGTGCAACCCTGGGTTTGCATTTTTGTACTTGCTGATGGTAAATCAAGAGAGGGACAGAACGGATATACGTTTGGAGTACTTTGAATGAGTGCATAACAGTGCCTAAAGAGGGGCAGAGCTGCAAGGAGATATGCATATTTGAAATTTTAACGGTAGGCAAACGTTGTTTGCTAGCTAAGTCTCCAAATATCTCCAAGACACCTCCAAACTCCAAATGATTGATGTTCTGGGAAACAGGCCTCCTGGCCCTGGCACTTGGCAAGCGTAGTTTCTAATTAAAAACAAAACTGTTGAGGGGACTAGATGGGGCTAAAGAAGGAGAAAGAAGGATCTGAGGGCTCCGAATGCGGAGCTGCGGTTTCTGTGGCCAAAGGAATAAAAACCAGCGAAGTGCTAAGATTTACTGGTTTTGCGGGACTCCACCACAAGTACGTGGGCACTGGGTATAGGGAGCCTGTCTGCTGGGGAAAGACAGAACAGCTGCTGTGTGAGCATGCAACTCCCTCCGGAATCGACCTTTCCTCAGATCCCAAGACCGCCCCGGCTGGGGCCAGGAGTTGGACAGGAGCGCCCCAACCTGCGCCTTGGAAATTAACACGGAATAAAATTAAATCACAGCAGCCAAGTCCCCAGCCTCCCTAGAGTCCTAAACTCCGGCTGTCTGGTACTGGCTGCAGAACCAAGGGTTGCGAATGCTTCACGGTGGCAAGGGATTCAGGCCATGAAGCAAGCCCCAGCCAGCTTTGCCACTAGCCAGCAGGATTAACGTGAGCACACACGCGCTGGGCTTTCATCCTTCTCTAGGCAGCCGGAGCTAGCCAGCGAGTGTGTTTGTGTGTGTGCGTGTGTGTGTGTGTGTGCTTGCTGTGTGCACTCCTCTGATGCGCACGCTTACCCGCACCCTCATCACAGTTGCCCGCCCTACCTCCTCCCTCTGGGCGGTCCCCTCCTCCCTGGCTCCTCTCTCCCAGAGCTTTGTCCTCCGTAATTATTCCCTTTGAAGGTGGGAGGTAGGTGTGAAGAGGCAAGGGGTAGTTTATCCTTGCTGTAGTGAGAAGTGTCTTCAAAAATTCCCTCCTTAAATGGCAAATGCTCACCAGCAGAGTAAGCAGAACCTTCCTTGTGCCCAGAAGATTGACTTGTGTTCTCTTTGGCACTTTGGGAGCATCTGAACAGAAAGAGGGAAGTTTAGAGACGTTCCCTGAGAATCAGAAAGCCCACAGAAGAGAGAGGGAGTAAAGATTGAGGCTGATAATATTGAATTAAGTAAAGTGTGCAAAAATGGACAGTGTTTTCAGTTACACAACATTTTAAAGCCATTCCCAAATGACTACTACCCGGTACCGACTGGTGGTAGATGAGTGGATAGATCAGATACGTCATATTAATCTCTAAATTAAAGCTTCCATTCACTTGGGTTTTTTGCTTGTAGTCAGTTGTTTTCTACTGTTTTATTTTAATTCCCGTCTCAAAATTTTCTCTTCTTAGACGATTCTAAGCAGAAAAAAAAATCCTAAACAAAAATATACACATGTAAGGAAAATGCCAATGGATAATCTTGCTGATCTTTGTTCTAAACTTCTTTACATTTCGAAATTCATTTTGGGGTCTTTGCACATGAAGGTGATGTGGTTTGTGCAGGTCCTCGGAAAGTGGGCGGTGCACTTTGAAGATGTTGCTAATTCAGCTTGCTCCAGGCACCTTTGCTCCCTTACCTGACTATTACCCTTTTCCTTAGTAGCAATTTTTGGGAGCATGGCACAGAAGAAGCATAGTTCGCTCTAAGAAAAGACCAGTAGGAGGTGCCCTTAATAAGGCCAAATGTCTAGTTCACCAGCATTGAAATTCCGACTCAGCAGAAGATTTTTAAAGACTTTGTTGATCCGGTAACAAAGGATTATGGAGACTAGCACAATAGCGTTGGTCCTTCCCCTCTTTCTAGGCAAAATGTGGAAGTTGTCGATTTGAATGAGATTATTATGCCAGGACAAAAAGGACATCCCCCAACAGTGTCTGTGTGGAGTGAGGGCTTGAAGCTGGGAGCAGAAGAGTGTGTCTTTTTAGTTTGCTCTTGGGGGGTGCCGTCTTCTTTTCCTTTTTCCTTTTTGTTTTTTCTTTTTGATGTGAGTCATGTACAGAGGCACCAGGTAGAGTCTCAGGATTTCAGGTAAGAAGGGAATTTCAGACGTTAATGAATCCCACAGGAGGTTTACCCATTAATTATTTAATTATTAATATATGTTTGTGTTACATTTGGTGAGAGTTTACGCACTCTAGACATAATGAAGTGAGGCTTGTTATTGGCTCTATCCAGCCCCCTTTTCACTCCGACAGCCACAGTAGGTCAGATGCTCCTTATGCACTTGATGCTCTATGGGGGGGGGTTGTCAGGACCTGGGGTTGTCTGAGTAAGCAGGTCCTCCTCTGTTCTGCGAGTGCTGCAGTATAAATCACGAGTGACCTGCCACAGTATCCATTTTCCACCCTGTAGCAGCTGCCCTCTGAGTGATGAAGCATGTGAAATGGCCCGCACATGTGTTATATGTGAATATATTAGGCTCAGTGCATTTGCTTTAATGCTCTTAACAGCAAGGCTACTGTGAGGGCCTGATAGTCACTTTTTTTTTTTCTGGAAAAGATTTATAACTTCTTAGTGTGTGTGTGTGTGTGTGTGTGTGTGTGTGTGTGTGTATTCCATTTACTCCCTGGCAAGTTAACCTCTCTGCAGACTTCCTTGCTTCATTGGGGAGGATGAACTTTTGTCTTGAATGGAACACAGCCAGACTGTCCCTTTGGGGTCTTTTCTAAGCCAATAGGAATCTGACATTTGGAGTAGGGGGTTCATTTGAAAAGCTGGGATAGTTCGCTGCTGCTTTTATTGCTTGTTTGTCTCTAGAATGAAGGAATAATGCACCACCTAAGGGAATCCCAGCACAGTTACCTCAAAGATACTTTTTATAAGAACATTTCTCTCTTCTTGGTTTATGCCTCCCACCGTATGTATTCAGCATTCTAGGATTTCTCCTACATATGTGATTGTTCCTGAGATGTTACTAACAGCACACAGTAATGCCAAGTAATATAGTATGATCTCTGTCCTCAGCACACAGACTACTTTAAATCCTGTAATCTTGGCCCTGTTCCTCTTGCTGGCCCTGAATGAAAGAAGAGCTGAAGTTTGTGAATTGCGTCTTTCCTTGAGAGACTGTCCTAAGATGATTGTTTAGAGCAGATAGTCTTACAGTTTTATGAATAATTTTACCATCTTAAACTAGGTATATGAGACTTTTTCCTCAGGACTCATCCCTGTCAGGATAATTAGTAAAGGATATGGTTGCTACGAATCATTGTCTTTCGTTAAAGCACGATGGTACTTGCAGAGAAAGCAGCTTTCCCCAGTCCCCTGCCTTCTCCAAGTGTGTCCATAAGGGCACTCATGACTTCATTAGTGACGTAGTGTTGGCTTATGTCCAACTCTCCCTAGTTGCCACAGACCTGGCCTGGGTTACCATCAGAAACTCATGCCAAATTAGAAACAGGTTGCTGTGTCTGGGTATTTGTTGCAAACGTATCTTCTCAAATGATACGTTTTCATGTACCTACACTGATAATCTTTTAGATGAACTGTATACGTAAGTTTTAGAAAACCTTAGTGTTGCTTGGGTTAAGAGAATAATGACATAAAACCACTGAGGATTGCTTGATTAATTACTGATAAAAATCATCATATAATAGAAAATATCATAACCTCTGATATGGAATGGTGAGTGAACATTCAATTAATAAAATATAAACATGATGTTGCCTTTTCTGTCTTTTCTATGTCAGTTTGACAGAACAGAGAAAGTCTTGAGAATTTCATGGCCCTATTGAGTCCTGGCTTGGTGTCATTGATTCAGGGTTGGAAGACACCAAATTCAATATTTGGACAATACCCCATGAATTTTTAAGCGACCTACTATGGTCTGCTTTCTTCTCTGTTTGCTGTCCCTAGAGAATTCAGCAGCTGCCTTCTCTATATCATAGTATGATATCAAGGCCACCCTCTAGATGCAACCCAGTAAAGCCTTTCTTATTGAGAAACCAAGCCCTTGTTCCGTAGGCATTCTGCTTAGCCATGTTATATTACACTTTGGAAGACTTGAGAATTTTTCTTAAAAATAATTTTTCAAATGTTTTTGAGTGCTTCTTTCAATGAAGAATAAACTACTCAGAAAAGAGCTAAGCAATACTGTTAGACTAGGAGACTCACCTGTTGCCTCTGAGCCAGGACTATCAGCATCCCAGAGTTCACAAGCTTTGAGAAAGGAGTAAGCCCTCTAGAGTAGTGGGTGATGCTTACCAAGGCAAGTGATTTGGCCACACTGTTATTACTAAGTTAAAATAGAGAACTTCATTCTATGTCAATACCTACTCTTTTCAACATTCAGAGCATTTCTCAGTGTCCTTCTAATATCCATGGCATTGCCCTGTCCCAATATATTTAAGATACTTTCCCTCAAACTAAGACCACATAAAGTGAATATTCAACTTGCTGATAAGAAAGGATAGGTAATCGGATTGTTTTCTCTGTAGACCAATAAAAAAAAATCACGAGAGAAAATTACATGTTATATATGCCAAATGAGCAACAGCAAAAAAAAAGTGCAAATTATTATGCACCTTTATAATCACAGCACTCAGGTAAATTGCAGCAGAATTCCATACCACACATTTCCTTCTCCCGCATGAGTGTTATCTCCCTCTCTGTGTGCTTCTGAGGTTCAGCACTCTACTAGTGTCAAGAAACACAGGTTGGCTGATTGGTGATCAAAATTGCTATAGAGCTCTAAAATTCTCTGACAAATTTAGACTGAGGTTTAAAAATCCCCTTTAACACAACTCTTAAGTAAAAATATTTTTCCTTGATAGTTCAGAAATGTCCCAACATTGTGCTATGATATGATATAGAAATATGTAATAATGTGTGTGACTGAACATACTTCTATTTTCATTATTGAGGATAAAATGCCAATGGTCATATGAGTATATATTGCTTTCTATGAACAGGTTTTTTAACAACCATAGTTTGCATAGCTTTCATTTCTTGGGGGGAAAGTCTGGCACAGAAACATAAAAATCATTTCAGATTTATTGATTATATTTCTCTAGTACACTGTTATGGCATGACTTAAGTGGGAGATTTTTCCACTAAATTTTTGGAACCCAATACCCATAAATCATTTATGGTTCTAAATGTATAATTTCAAAAAACCAAATTGTGTAGCAGGGTTTTTTTTTTTTTTTGATTCTTTGGGAATCTCACATCATGCACCCTAATTCTGCTCACCTCTGAGTCCCTCCGTATCTGCCCCTCACTGTTGTAGCGCCCCCCAAAGAAAAGTTAATAAAGAATAAAAATAAGATAAACACTAATAAAAATATTTTACTCCTCTGTCTTTCATTTTTTCCCATCACTTCTTCATTCTTCTCAGTGGCATTGGGAGCTGCTGTGTGTCATGTAATGTACCCGTTTGTCTCAATCGCATTACTTGCAAATATTCATTGTGCACTGAGTTCTTGGTCATGTTCAAGGCCTCTGACTTTGGTACGCCATCAAAATTGGCCCTCCACCAACATTCCTCTCTGATGTCTTATTCTTGCATGGAGCCATAGAGATCTTGTGGCTATAGTTCTGCAAGATCTGTCCTTTCAAACACTCCAGCAGATCATAGATGCGACAGATGTGGAGGTGTGCCAACTTTAAGCCATGGATGTGTGCCTGGGTGGCAGTTGAGTTGAAAGGTTCAGATTGCTGGGACAACTACCCTCGGGTGAGGGGTGGAGCCAGCTCTCCCATGGTGGTGGGTGGGGCTAACTTTCCCAAGTGTGTGTGTGTGTGGGGGGCAGCTCTCCTATTAAGGGTGGGGCCAAATGTTAGCTCAGTCTGCCCTCAAACTTGTGATCCTGCTACCTCTGTCTACTTCAGCAAATCCTACCAATGTGTACCACCACAGCTGGTTCTGTAGCTTCTTTTGGATTCCTTTTATACAGAATTCCCTGGGCATTCATTGCAGTTTTGAAATTTCTACCTTGTTTTCTGTAGTTGGCATTTCCTTAGGCTACCAACAAGCTCCCAAATAAAGACATGGAGACTTATTATTAATTATGAATGCTCAGACTTAGCTTTGACTTGTCCCACTAGCTCTTATAACTTAATGTAACCTGTTTCTCTTCATTTACATTTTGCCTTGGGCCTTTTTGTCTTTCTTTTAACTGTATGTCCTACTTTCCGGCTTCCTCTCTGTCTGTCTGGCTGACTACTGGGACTCCCTGTCATCTCCATTTATTTCTTCTCTGAGCCTAAGTTCTTCCTGCTACTTACTCTCCCTTCCTGAAAGTCCCACATATACCTCCTCCTTTTCCATTGGTCATTTAGCTTTTTATTAGACCAATCAGTTGCATTAGGCAGGCAAGTTAAAACAGCAACACAGCTTAACATAATTGTAAGTGTAACACATCTTTACATAGTTGAACTAAAATTTCACAACAGTTTTCTTATAAGATCTTATGCAGATCTTAAGGAAAGGCAATTTCCAGACTATCTAGTACAAACACGTTCTGTTTAACTTGTTGGCTCTTCAGAATTTTTGTAATAAAATATTACCCAGTTGAGTTGTAACCTGATAAGAAAGATTATCAATATGGTTTTATTCTAGGTCATCTAAAATGTGCTTAAATATATATTTACATTTTCATAGGGATATAAAATACTTAGATGTGATATAAATGATGCTAACTCAGGCCATTTGTTTAATAAGTGAAGTTTCATGTTGGGATTTAGATTTTCACCAATAGAATTTTAGAGAAATTTTTCCACTCATTTGCTGTTTAAGATGGAGAATATGATTTAGCCTATTTGTCTTCTATTCAGGTCATCACTATGATACCGTATTTACATTACACTGATTGTTTCTAAAAGCCTGAAGATATAACATTGCTTTTGTTTAACTTAGGGTACAAGTTTCTAGTTGTGACATATTAAAAAAATTGATCCTGTATTCAGAAAATATCTTTTCTTTACATTTTTATGTCTAGTTGAAACTCTTCCCTGTCCCTTTTTTATTTTATTTTAATTTTCTCAGTTTTATGGAGATTGTCTTTCATGCAAGAAGACCGACTCTAAATTGGGACCCAAGTCCCTTGTTAAAGGAAAGAGCCCTAATTTATTTAATTAGTAGGCTTGTGGTGTTTCTGAAATCTGATATATTAATTTGGATGTCATTTGTTTTTCATGAAACATAAGTTTCCATGTTAATGGAGGTGTGGACCAGAGCAATGCTAATGTTTTCTTGGTTACAATATCACATAATTTACTTGTATTATGAGCTTCACATATATACATAAAGTATCTGGAGTAATTAATAGTAACACTAAAGATAATAATAATAGTTACAAAACAAACATTGACAGGTTTTGTGTGTGTGTTAACCCTTTCAACTTGTAACATTATCACAAATGCATCTTTCTTTAACACACTACTTGTTTCCTTGCATGTGCTTGTAATTAAAGAAATACGTTTCTCTTTTCTTATTTGCCTTATGGCTAAACATTAAGTATCTGAGAATACCTGTGTACATGCATATGGCTACACTCAATCCCTCTACTCTGTAGTATTCCATGACATTAAGTGATTATAACTAACCTAAGCTGTTGTTGACAGACTTTTTTGAACTCCAACTTTTCTGTTATCTATCTTTATGGTTTCAGCATTTGTCTAGACATTGTCCAGTAAAAATTAATCACCATTTCCAGGCATCCATGTAGGTATGGAAATTCTGAGCCATGTAAAGGACATCTTTATATTAATTGTCAATGGCATACCACATTTATTATAGCCCCACATCAGGAACATATGAACATTTTCTTTGTTTCATGTCTCCACCAACACTTGGTATTTTCATTTGCTTAATTTGCCTTCATCTGGTGGATGTGAATTAACATCTCATTATGGGTTTAATTTGCATTCCCCTGATTGCTAATAAAAGTGCACATTTTTTTTCTCATAAATTTGTTGGCCATTTGAGTTTGCAGCAAGATACTTTATGATTCTGTTTCTCCAACTGAACATCCATTTTATCTCAGTCATTTTATTGGTGGTTACTCTGTTTTACTTACTAACCAACCTTTTGATTTTAAACGTAGATATCATCAGTAGTCTAACTTTTAGTAAGTTGTTACCTCATATTACACCAAGTTTATCTTTCCCCAGGCACTTCTTAAGCATTTTCCCAAAATGCACATTTAATTTATCTAGAAAAAATGCCCTTAGTCACTTTAAGATTATTTATTCTAATGAGCAACCTTTTTTCTTTCCCCATATCTTTACTTACCCTTTAAGTAAACACAGTTCTGGGGCACCAGGCTTAATTGTAGGTACGTTAGGCCTCTCCTGAGTGTAATGGAACCAAAGAAAGGTTGAATTTCAGTCCTAATGGTAGATACCAAATCTTAGTAAAAATACATCCTAATCTGGTCATTTGACCTTGAATATGTTTCCAATACAAATAAAATATATAGGAAAAAAAAACACTGTCAAATTTACAGCGTATTTGATTGTTGGTTAAGACAGCCTGCGTTTGAAGAAATATATGCCTTCAACTTTTATATGGGTTCTTAATTTATTCCAGTTGGTCTCACTGAGCAGGTTAACAAAGGTCTCCGGAATAAGTACAACATTTGAGTACACTGGAAGTGGCCTCTAGCAGGTTGCACTCTGTGCTGACTCAGAGATGTGAGCCATGCCTGAGGCATCTAAGCAAGCCTCTGCATCATCTGCATCCAGACTGCTCCAGCCATTGTTCCCATGCCTTTGCTCAGCCTCATGGGATTGCAGAAGAATATAAATTAGAGAGAAAATCTGCAAAGCTTTGCCTTTCATGTCTAATGTCTGGACAGAGATGTTCCCTGCAGGACAATTTCTGGTTATTTTCTCCCTGATTTGAAGCATCTCAAGGGATGGTTTGTTGACTACTTCCCCTGGGAAACATTTCATCAACACAATAGTTTTTGCTGTTGGAAATTCACTTTGTGATTTATCTTAGATAATGCTGTTCCAAATATTCTTCTCAACACCTGTGCTATAGAACCAGGGTTCTTGTTTTCCCTTTGCAATGACACAGCCTTTTCTATGGTTCAGAGAAGGCTAAATCATTTTAGCTCTAAGTTGTTTTTGTTTCCTGGAGTCATCTTTATTTTACCTAACCATAGCAAAATAGTTCACTTAATTTTTCCTCTTATCCCTCCAGAATCTTAATCACACTTACATTAAAAAAAAAAGACACTGAACTCCCTCCAGTTTATTTAGCTCTTTCATTTAACCAAAGGCCCTAAATTTCGTGTAATTTTCTCGATAAGATTTCCCAAGTAATGCACTGTAAAATGTAAGTTCATCATACGGTCTTCCCCATGTTATACCCAGGGATTTGGGTTTTGTCTTCCAATACTTGGGCTCTCACCTTTCATGTAGTTTCTCCAAAGCCCAAGATAATTGTTGAGCTATGATAAGATCAAATGAGATCAAATATTTAAATCAAGATCATCATTATGGATATTTAACAGGGATTATGATGTGCTAAATGGAATGTTTTAATGTATCTCTGCCTTTCATGAGTTATCTTTAAGTCAATGAGACAGGCACATACATCGATGAGTGAATGGCATGTAGGACAGAATGAAGTGCTCATTAAGAAAAACACCAACAAAGTGGGGAGACTGAAAAAAAATCAACTATTATTTTTACACATTCTACCGTTAATATGTTAGTACTGGCAAGGTGGGCTGACAGAACCAATTCTCTTATCCCTATATTCTTAGAATTCTTAGATTGACTGAGGTTTTCTTTATGTGTGTGTTGTTTTGTTTTGAAGCATTGGGTGTAAATAGTTGTCAATCACGTGTGAACTAAGCCATATTTAAACTAAGTTGAAAGCAACGGCACATAGGTATTTTTATCCAAGAATTTAGGGGTTGAAATATGGAAAATTATGAGCATCAAACACCTTGGATCACAGAGTGAGTTCATGACTAGCTTGGATTACAAAGCCAAATTATGTCTCAGTAAAAAAATAACCAATAAAAAGAAGACAAAATAAGCGGTGAAATGAAATGTAGTACAATGTAAATAAACTAAGACATACACGTGAGAAGAGTGAAATTTATCATGGTTTTTCTTTCAGATCTTGGCAAGTGTTCTATAAACACATTGGCACACTCCCATGGCTCCTACACATTTATTGAGTGGTCCAGGCAACTTGTTCAGGTGGTGATGGAGTTAGGAGCCCATTCAAATTAGCAACAAACAGGAATAAATCCATTACTCTACAATGATAAAACACTGAAAACAGTGAAGACAGCCAAAAAGCAGATTGTGAAAACTGGGGTTGACTTGGCAAAGGAAGAATAAATTAGAAGTTAAGAAGAGGGTATTTGATAGGGAGCAGAGAGAGAAAGGCAACGAGGAAAAGGTGATTGCCTCAGCCCCATGGTAGCAGAACTCCAATCTTGCTTCAGGAAACCACTGTAGGGTACTGATCTAGATGACGCTGCAAAGTCATCTTTGTCCTCCACCAACAGATTTTCACACTCTGGGAACTTGCAGAATCTGTAGTAATGAGTTCATATCAAGGAGCATTCTTTAACATTTTCACATTATTTAAAATGTAGGTAAACAACGCCTGACCTAAGGTTCCACCTAACTCTTTGCTTTAGCTCCGTTTAGCATTTCTCTCTAGCTCGAGTTCATTCCCTCATGTGTGGCACAGTAATACTCTCTGCCGGGGATCCAAAAGCCACCACGCTTGGCAGAGATCTAAAGTGGGCCACAGAAACCAAAGGACAGAATACCTACCCCAAAATGATACCAGGTATTTAGTCCAAGCAGCATGTCAAACATCATACAATTTACCTAAATTGCATAGACAACTTTTGCCCTAATTCATAAGTCAGTTATGAATTATAAGCCAGTCTCTCCTACTTGTGGACTGTTGGATTTTATGCATAGACATAATACAGTTAAAGAGAAAGAGTTTTAGAAAATATGGAGAGCTAAGAAAAGGTAAAAGTTTATTTATGAGTGTGTTCAGGAAGCAAGCTCCACTGGGCAGAGAGAGAGAACAAGATTTCACTTGTTTGTAGTACTAGGATTGACATGGGGCATTTCCTCTTTGTGTAGCCTCCCGAAAACTATGTATCTAATTTCTCTCAATGAACTAAAGAGAAAAAGTGAGACTAAGCTTTGTTTAAAAGTGTAGATCATTTTTATTTCAGTATGCTACATTCTACCACATTTTCTCGGCATTGCTGTTTCTTCAAATATTGTTAAATGTTCCCTTTGCTGATCAAAAACTCAGTGGCTTGCAACTACATGATATTACTGTACCCAATAATAGTTTTGCTATTGAGTCCGTTTTTACCTCCAGGGTCAGGCTTTGTGGTCTTTGGACATGAAGACAGAGCGGACACAATCTAGAATACAAAACAAAGCTATCCAAGTAATGGATTTGACTGAAACACCTATGGCCACTGGATTTCAACACTCCTGTCCCTTAAATGGACAGAAAATCAGCCTATATGTTCCAACCCTAAATTGATAATAAAAATCACTCCAGTGCTTAAATATATAGAGTTTATATTTCAATTCACTTGTAATTACTATTTCATAAATAGAATCTATTGTTAACATAATCTTAATTTGCCCTATATTAAGATGGATTTTACAAATGCTACATTCACGAACATAGGCATCCATTGTAAAATCCTCTTCAAGTGCATTGTTTTGTTTGTGTGTGTAAGAAATAAAACAAATCATACTTTACTAACAATTTTGACATCAATATGGGTTAGTGAGTCTAGGCTCATGCTTTGCTGGATTTAGGGGTTTAAAGCATAGCCCCTAGTAGGTCATTCCTCACTGTAACACTGGTCAAATTTGGTAGCCTATAACAATTTGTATTCTACATTCAAACAATCATTAATTATGACCCCTTTTAATTTTAGCTACATGTGTTTTCTTCAGACGTATTGAACTTGCTCTCTAGCATGAATGCCTAGAAGCTGATTCTTGCTTTGTTAACAAAAGGAATAGGTAGATTATACCCCTGCGGTCTTTTCTCTGGGGGAGCATATCTCTTTTGGATTCTTCCTCAGTTTAGGCTATCTTCGTACTAGTTAATTTAGAATCTCTGATAACTATCCAAGTCTAATTAGTGTTTTTAATCTTCAGAAGACTGTGATACACAACCACTGCACTGGCTCTCGTTGTCTTAAGGTATTGCAACAGCTGTTTGAGCTATTGTCCACAGAACAAAAATATTCATATCACCTGGGGACTCAGAAATTCAGAAAACCCGGCCAGTGCCTTGACTTGCTTCTTTGGGGTGAAAGGTGATTTAGAAACATTGATCTAGGAGACAGAGATTTTCCCAGTCCTTACAACCATAACTGGTCAGCCAAACAGAGCAGAAATGCAGTGCCCTCACCACATGAATTCAAACTTAGTTTTCACCATCTTTGGGTGGCCTACCTTTAGGTCTTACAATGGCTAACTGTCTGCACATCAAAGGGGCTTCTGGCTTGTTGTTTGCTGCTACAGTACTCTCAGAGGTCAAGACATGCTTTATTTTTCTGGAGATAGAAACCCCTTGGAAGCTGCTTGAGTATTCAGTCTCCCTCCCTCCCCCTCTTTTTCTCAAGGAGACCATACACTTCAAAAAGGCTCTGCTGGTTTTCATTTCCCATTTCTCCCTCCAGCCACTCTCTTCTCTCTGGGAAATACTATGATTCAGGAGAACAGGGAGGCACATAAAAGGGAGGCTGTAGCCCTGAGTCATTTCCACCCTGTGTCCTTCAGGTCAGTTCTGAAAGTACACACATGCTAAAAGTGAGGTCCTGGTGGAAGTGACCCCAAACTGAACCTTGCCTTTTGATTGGAAATGGTCTTTGGGGCATGAAACAAACCAACTGCTCATTTGTCTGAGCTTCTGTGACGGGAAAGAAAGGGCTTAACTGAAATGTTTAGAGAGGAGTAAAGCTTTCGGGCAGGGAGCTATCTCAGCGCGAGGCTTTGAAGCGTTTGCTCTGCCCTGCCTGGTTGAGAGACAAGCTTTAACCAGAGCTCCAAATCACAGTGGAGTAAGAGAGGCCGTGAGGGCTCAGCTGTGCAGACTGGATCAATCCGAATGAAAATCACTAGTGTTCCCACTGGTGAGACAAGTTTCTGCTTAGCTCATGAACTGTAGGCCCTTCTCTGGTCCTGCTAGAAAATGAGTAGGGCTTTTGTGAAAGGTTATGTAAGGCTGCTGTTTTACTTTTCCCCTCAGAGTTAAATTCTATTTATAGAGGGGTGAACCGCCTCCCAGGGAAACTGCATTTCCCTAGCTATAACTTAGCAAGAGAATCCAATCAATTTTCAGCAAAGAATTAAGGAACAAAGGCAGAACAAAATCCAAGGCAGAGGTTCTGAGAAGTACAGAAAGAAAGACACACAAAAAGAACAGTATCGCGCTGCCTGGGTTGCTAGAGGAATTATATGGTGATGAATTTTTTTCTGTTTGCCGGGAGCTTCCTAAGAAGTAGAATTTACAGTGTCAATATGGAGCCGATTCCTGTAAACTGTGATTGTTGGTCTCCCTGAATCAGGTCATTCTCGTGTAGATGCATATGGGAAGAATCTAGGTGTTTTTGTGTTTCTTTTCTACTGGGCTGTAATGTCTTCAGCTGATGTTAATGTTACTGCTCAGCAGAACACCACCAAGTGATTAATACTCTGCTCACCATACGGGGCCAGAAGCAAGGTCTATTAAGAGGTTGTTCTTCCAACAGTCCAGAGAGTATGGGTGCCTGATTGGAGACAACTTGCTTCTTAGCTATTTATCAGGTCACTGAGACCTTACACTCTAATCTTGCAGGGTAATCAGAGTGAACACTCTACAGTGACGGCTTGTTTTGGCCTATCACTCTGTTGATAAAGCCAGCAACACTTCTCTGTTGCCAGGAACAGATGGACCACTTTAAGTGTGAAGGTGTCTTTTGAGTTCCATTGTGTGTAGTAGTTTGCTCACAACTTATTTCCACATGCTGGTCATTCACGGGCTTGCACAGACACTCAAGGTACCCCTGTGTGTACTACTTTCGAATGTTCAGCAAACCACAAGGCAAACTTCTAATTTCCTGAACTATTTAACACAAACAGGGCTACCCTCTGATCTTTTTCTCCCCACCTCCCATTTAATTCTCCTTGATTTTTTTTCTTTTGTATGTACTCTGTTAATAATTTTACTGGCAAACTTCCAGAACGCCTGTGAGAAAATAAAAGTCAAGAAAATCCCTCAAATGTTAAATTGCAAATGTGTGAACTCTACAATTTGCTATCTCCATGAGTCCTGGTCCTAAGACATCCAAGGTATTTGTCAACTCCCATGCTGAATATGAAAAAGGGAAGAGCAGTATAAATAATTGCTTCCTACATAGTAATCCCAAGCATAGATTCTGGGTTGACCTTAGGACAATCATTCCTGAGAATTGGGATGAGGCACAATAATATTAAAATGTTCATGTTCTAGAAACTAATGGAGAAGTCAAGACAAGACCTCAGAAATAAGAATGGCTTGGCAAATGAGGCTGAGTCTTTTATGTAAAATGATTGGTCAAATACAGAAAGGTTGTTGGGGTTGTTTTAAATGGCTGTGCTGTTGGATAGATGAGAAACAGGACCCCAGAAACACTTAGTGAGCAACCCCCTCATCACAAACCTAAAAGTGGGTAACCATAAAACACTTCTACACACCTTGGTGCAAATCTTGGCACTGTCAAAGATGTCATGAAGGTTCAGGGTCCTAATTCCCTAAATTTGTAAAGCATCACTGAATAGTTATATTAAATATATATTACACAAACAGAAACCTTTAGTCTTTTTTTTTTTTTTTTTTGGTTTTTCGAGACAGGGTTTCTCTGTGGTTTTGGAGCCTGTCCTGGAACTAGCTCTGTAGACCAGGCTGGTCTCGAACTCACAGAGATCCACCTGCCTCTGCCTCCCAAATGCTGGGATTAAAGGCGTGCGCCACCACCGCCCGGCGAAACCTTTAGTCTTTAACATGTAATACAGACTAAACTATTTCTGATTTTATTCATTCATGGCACATGTGCTTATTAAATTGACATTTGACATATCATATGTACCCTAGAGGAGTTTTATAAAGAATATAAAGAAAATATCTTTAACCAGGTGTGATGGCACATACTTTTAATCTCATCACTTGAGAAGCAGAAACAGGCTGATTTCTCAGTTTGAGACCTGTTTGGTCTACAGAGTGAGTTCCAGGACAGCCAGGGCTATACAGAAAAACCCTTACTTTAAAAAACAAACAAACAGAAACCAAAAACAAACAAACAAAAAAAAAAACAAACAAAAATATCTCTGTCTCTACAGTCAACAAAATGGTTGGGAAGAAGACTTACACTGTTTGGAAAAAAAATAGACTCAAGGTGAGGTATCCTTGTTATTAAGATATAAATGAATTAAGTGAGAAATATGAGCAATCAATATGAAAAATATGAGAAAGCAAGTAATAGCGTCAGAATGAATTCCTAAGTGAAAAGGGGCACTGTTGGGCGAATGAGGTGCCTGAAAAGGAGGAAAGATTCCCCTATGGGACACTGTACTTTGTATTTCACTTCCGAGACCTGGTTTTCTGCTCCATGCTGGCCCTAGTTCCCATCACCAGTAATGGTGCTCTGTTCACTAGCCTTTTCTTCTTTTTTTTTTCTTTTCCTTTTTATTGATTTTCATTGAGCTCCACATTTCTCTCCACTCCCCTCCCTGCCCATCTCCTCACCCTCAACCCTCTCCCAAGGTCCCCATGCTCTCAGTCTACCCAGGAGATCCCATCTTCCTCCACTACCCATTTAGACCAGATCTATGCATGTCTCTCCCAGGGTCCCCACCATTGTCTAGCTTCTCTGGGACTGTGATCTCTGAGCTGGCTTTCCTTGCTTCATGTTCAAAGACCACTTATGAGTGAACACATGTGACAATTGTGCCTCTGGGTCTAGCCTCTTCTCCAGCAGCTCTATGAGAAGACTGGGATAAAGGGAGAGGAAGAGGTGACAAGGTCATCAAGAAGCAACTGGCAGCATAAAGACTGTGATTTTAGAATGAAGAGGCTCTGCCCATAAGGCTTCTCCTAATAATTTTATAGGGATCTTGAAAGAACGGATTGCTCAGAGAAGGGCAGATGCCACTAGGCACTGATTTCTAACACAGAAATGTGGTAACTGGGGAAACAAATTTATACTGTGCACTGCAGCCGTGAGTCTCTGCTGGACCCTAGTGTGCCCATCTTAATTCCTTTTAGCTCAACTTGAAAATGCATTGATGATCTTCGGTATATAGTATCATCCCAAACCATCACAGAATTTCTCTACATTTTATACCCAAAAAGCAAGTAGCCCAGTCTATAATTTTCAATTTATATCCATTTATATAGCTCTTTCTTTGTCTTTTCTCTGAAGATTCTGATTCATATAAGGTTATAGTAATGAACATTAAATGATGATGTTGAGAATAATGATGCCACTGGGTTGTCCTAATACTTCCTGTTTTCTATCCCTTTGAAATGTACTTTCTATCTTGGCTGTTAGGAATTTCTATAAAGGGGTCAGAATCATTAGTCAAACTCATATGTTTCATCAATAAGGTCATAAAGATTGCAGGCTATTTATCTTTGCTGAGAGAAATATTCAATGTTTCATCTGTTCTTTAGGGAAGTTACCTGCCCTGGAAGAAAATCCCTGACCTGGTGTTGACTCTTAAAGCACACCAGTGTAGAACTTATTAATTTCAAAGCAAAGATATTCTAATATATTCTCCTTACTTAGCATCCATATTTTCATTTCTCACCACACTCTGCAATAGAAACAGCAAGAATTCCTCGGAGAAATAGCTGAGTCTAAGGCTAGGGTAGAAAAGGTATAAGATAAGCCTGGGGCATCTTAGAGTGCCAGACAAAAAATAATAAGGAAGTTCTTGTTTATGGAAAGGAAGAAAAACATCTATAATAATAGAAGACAGCAAAGGGACCCAAGAGTTCATGAGAATGGCTCTGGGTGGTCAAATATGGAACATACAAGCAAGAAATTGTGTCAAAATATTTCAAATAATTATCAGACCCTGTACTGATATAAATATATGTGTAAATAAATAATTAAATGAAGATTATAGTCATACATTTAGAACAAATCCAAAGTATATATATAAATATTTCACTATCATACAGGTAGAAACAAATCTAACCCCCCACCTTGCTGAGGATTGACTGTATCTGGTGATCTAATTCCAAAGAGAAGAACATGTGATCTAGTGGTGAGCAGATACTTTTAGTGGAAAACCTGACAGCCAGGTGCCACAGTTCATTCTCATCCAGATGATGAAGATAACAGCTAACAATGATAGATTGTCTTGACAGTATGTGCCTTTGATATGATGGGAAGAGAATGGTACCAGTGTGACCTTCCTCCTTTAAATCTATAACTCCCTTCTCAGGAGAAAAAGATATAGCCTGTACAAGCTTGCTTTCTGTTGCTGTGATAAACAGCATAACCAAAATCAATTTGAGGAGGAAAGGTTTATTTCACCTGATAGTTTATATTTCATTGTGAAGTTAGCAGTCAGAGCAGGAACTCAATGCAGAATCCTGGAAGCAAGAACTGAAGGGACTATGAGGGCGTGCTACTTCTTGGTGTGCTCAGCTTGCTTAAGACCATTTGTTGTAAGAATAGAACCCAGGACCACTTACGCATGAATAAGCACTGCCTATAGAGGGCTGGGCTGCAGTGAGGAGGCTGCTTGTTGGTTCCTGGCCACATAGCCCTGAAATAATCACACAGAAATTCTATTAATTAAATTATTGCTTGGCCCATTAGCTCTAGCTTCTTATTGACTAGCTCTTACATATTAATTTAACCCATTTCTATTAATGTGTGTATTGCTACGTGGTTGTGGCTTACCAGGTAAAGCTTCAGTGTCTGTCTCAGGCAGGGCTACATGGCAACTCCCTGACTCGGCCTCCTTTCTCCCAGCATTCCGTTTAGTTTTCCCTGCCTAGCTCTGTTCCTTTATAACTCTGCTATAGGCATAATCAGTTCCTTTATTAACCGGTGATATTCACAGAATACAGAGGGGAATCCCACATCACTGGGCCCTTACGCATTAGTCATTAATCAAGAAAATGCTCCACAGACTTGTCTGTGGACCAGCCTAATCTAACCATTTTCTCTACTCAGGTTTTGTCTTTTTAAATAAACCTGCATCCAGTTTATAAAATGAACAAAAAATACAACCCAACCAGTGTTCCCCTAACTGAAATTCCACAAATGTCTGACCCATATTCTTCAAAGCTTTCCCAAAACTGAGAAATAGGCGAACTGTCACACCAATAGATACTAAGAAGTCATACTGCTAAAATACCATAGGAGAACTTGCTGTGTCATCTTCAGGTAAAAACAAAATGCAATCTGAACCGAGTATGGATCTTAGTTGGCAGTAATGTACCAAGGTTGATTGATGAATTTTTATAAGTATGATATATTAATGCCCATTGTTAATATTAACAAATACTTGATGTGTCATACATCGAATTTTCTATGTTCTATTCACAATTCCCCACAAATTTAAAGAAGTTCTATAATAAATATTTTCCTTCAAAGAATACCACCTTATCTCCTAAGAGTAAAATGTAAAATGTGTGTAGAATATGTCATCCTCACCAAGAGGTTTCTTCCTGTTTCAGGATGATCTGTTCTTGGGTGCTCCTTCTGAGAAGTACAGTGTTGCTTCATCCATCCTAGGCATGCGAGCACACTTCTCAGATTTGGCCACATCATTATTGTAGGTGATGGTGCCACCTCATACACCTCATACTTACTGAGTTAAGGACAGACTCAGGAGGGAAAAAAGTTTTAACACACTTTCTAGATGATTCTTATATGATATGTACACATTCTTGAAAATCACTATATTTTTATGTGCATTCTTTCTGAAAATGAGGAATAGTGACACTCAGCATTTTCATCCAGTCTTTGAACTCATGTTATGACTGTGGAGATGAGATTAAGTCCCAGAGTTAGAACCTTCTAGTAAGAGAAGCAAGGCAGTGTACCTTATTGATCTTTCACTTGCTTGTAGAGGTGAACAACACTCAATTCAAAGAGATTTCATAAGATATTTGAGAAATATGTCTGTATGAAATTTTTCATATTACCTCACATACACAGCAGAAATCAGTTTGGCTACACTGGCATTATATTAAATCTTATAAAAATTATCATAAATGAAACCTGAATTCATCCCCATGGCCGTAATTACTTCTCTCTCTGAAACTTTTGATGCCTTCCGATGGCTCCCTTACATGTCTTTTAGGACTTTCAGGCAGGATGTGGCAAACCTCTGATGGGAACTGTCACAAGTTTGACTGACAGTTATGCCTGATGGATGCTCTCTAGGGCCTCGGGTACCCACTACCTCTTTCCATGAAGTTTTGGCAATTCTGTGTGCATTGGTGATTAGCTGCCCTGGTTCTGACTGTGTTGACTCTGCCAAATGACAGAGTGTGGAACACTGCTTAATCCTTCTCTGTTCTTGTCTTTCCCACTATTCTCTGTCCTTACTTCTTCTCACTCATACCTAGATATTTAAATCCATTTAAATATGTCTCTGCTTTATGATTTATACACCAAGATTTCAGTGTTCTTGAGGAATATACAGAAGAATTAAAATAACAATATTGGCTAATATTTATGAATCTGTATAGCTTAGAGTGACATAACAGATATCACTCATGAAATATTATTTCCCCTTTCCTTTCTTATTATGTACATGAGTCAGCTTTATTCCAAGCAACATATGTCAGTTAAAATGCTATTTCCAAGACTCCCCTTTAGTTGAAACAGGTCACGTATGAGCCGAGTTGTGGTAAATGTATAGGTAGTAAGATTTCAGAAAATAGCAGGCTCGTATCCCAAGCTAAGCACCACTGACTTCTGCCACTTGCTTCCTTCTTTCAGCCTGGACAGTAGAGAGAACTGCTGTACTTCACAGGGATGGTTGTTGGCTTCCTTCTGCGGGGTGACAGACGAAAAAGAGATTCTTAACCCATGATGACCTTTTGACTCTTTCTACCACCCTAAGACTGAGCCCTTCTCTACTGGTTGTCATGAGAGGAGTCACATCTAGTTGGTTTCAACATTCTGTACTCTGCTTTCTGCAGCATGTAGCCACACTCAGTACTAACTACCACATACCCCATATTGCTAGATATTCTTGACTGTGATGAGAAAACTACTTTTATACCCTTCTACAGATGGAGCAAATTAGACACCAAAAAAAGTGAGAATCCCCCCATGGTTTCATGGTACTGAATTATAGAGCTATGATTTAAATCCCTGCATGAAAGCACATGTCCTTAAGTCTGTGCTACAAATTCTGAACAAACAGTAGATGCTGTTATTGTACTATTGTTGTTTGTAATATTTGCTTCTCCTCTCCAAGTGGGTGATATTTTTCTATAAGCCATGTATTATTTCGACACTTCTAGGTTATTGAGTATCCAAATAAAAACTCTATTTTCTGCTAATCATTTTCAAATGTCATGGTTCTCACTAACAAGTTATAAGCCAGCCCCATGCACTTTAATTTCCTCTGAAGACTCCCAGCATCACCTTACAAAGACTAACATTCCCACTACAGCCTTGGAATACTAATGCCCTGACTTAACAATCAGGCCAAGCTCTGTAATTTACATGTGGGTTGCAGTTTCCCATTGTAGGTATTGAGAGAATTTTACATAGTTTTCATAGATCATGTAAATTACACCAACCAAGCATTGTGCTATGTCTTCATTAAAATAGGAGATGATAATTATGCAACCATGTAGTATGGCCTTGCAAGCTTTGAGTTATGAACATTCAATAGTGTCTCTTTACTTGTGCTTAAGTTGGCATTTGTGAGCAGCATATAATCAATTAATCAATAACGCGATTTTTCCCTTAAAGAGATGGTGCATCATTTAAGAAGAAGAAAAAAAAGAAAAGAGAAATAACAGAGATTATTGTATGATTTCATGAAAAGAGCTGCCTCAGCAAAGAAACTGGCTTGAGAAACATTGAAAGCCTTTTTAAGGGATGATGATTTTGCTTAACTAAGCCAAAAGTGAAATTGGATACAAACGCTAAGTTTCTGAAGCATTTTGTTATTTTTCAGCTGCTAGAAGGAAAGCACCAATTTGGGATCGCTGGTACAGATGCATTGTTTATACTCAGGATTAGGGGTCTGTAAGTGAATTCATCTATGAAGTGCAAAGCAAAAATAAACTAATCCTAAAACTTACAGTTTAAAACTAATTGATTCTTCCCTGCTTCATACAAAGATGGAATCCTTTACTCGGTTGCCTTGATTTGTCTTACATGACGTCTCAGCAGTCCAGAGCAGTACGGCTCATATGACAGAAGTGGTGGTCATATGAGGTCAGCCTAGACCTTTCCAACATGTTCAATGTATTTATTTCTGTATCTTTATTATATCTGCTATTTATAACATGCATTTACACACTGTGATATTTTGGAGATTTTAGTGTGATCATTTTAGAGATTGTGGGTTTTTTTTGGAGGAAGAAAATTGCTTTATTCCATTCCTTTAGAGTAGAGCACTGTTCATTGTTATTTTTTCTGTTTTCTTATATTTTTTTGTATTTTTATTGTCTATCACCTACACAAATAGTATGGAGCTTGGTAAATATCTAATGTTGTATCACATTAAAACATATAGCTGTGGGACATCAATATGGCTCAGCAGGCAAAGGCTTGATGACCGGAGTTTGATTACCCAGGGACCACAAGGAAGACAGAGAGAACTGACCCTTGAAACTTACCCTCTGATCTTTATAGCTATGCCATGGTGCACTCATGCCCATACACTACACAAATGCATTCATTCATACATACAAATAGATGAATAATTAAATAAGTGTTAAAATGTGTTAGTAATGTTGTCTTAATAACAATGAACACAGGCACATCTGGAAGGAAAAAAATCTTCAAATAAGTTGCTCAATTGATTAGGTAACATAGGATATGATCAAGATGAAACTGCTGTTCTCCATCAAAATTATCCCCCATGAGATATAAAGTGTTAAGTATGGATTTTCTTCATTTTTATGTGAAGAGAAATCATTGGTTCTAAGGACTTAGAAATTCCCATTGCCATCAAGAGCTTGGTTTTTAAAGCACAGTCTATGAATCAGAATAAGCATCATATGGAAGTGTGTTAGAAATACAGGTCCTCCGGCCCATCATTCCTCAGTGAGGATTACAGTAAGGGCTTTAGTTGGCATGTACGCAGACAGCAGTTTATGAAGTCCTGGTTCTGGCATGATGCCCACTCATGACCTGACGACTCTAAGGCCTGTGAGTTGCACATGAACTTGTGATCTTGGGTAGAGAAGAAGCAGCATCGTGATAGCTTTTCTAGATCTCCTACGAAGGACTGAGGGCTATGCTCATAGAACAGTGCCAGGCTGACAGTCACCATCAAGACTTAGCTTTCATTAGTTCACTTCCCTGCATTTTCATCCTTGAAGTCCTAAGACACTAATGTCCACATTGACTTGAAGAGTTAGCATTCCTGTTCCAATCACCTGCCACTGATTTGGGGTCATTTGTTGAGATTTCTAGAGCACATAAGGACTCCAGTCAGGTAAAACATGGCATGTCTGAAGAGAATGACTCCAAGTCTATTTCCTTTCTTCCTCTCTCTAACCAAGGACTTCGTTGCAACAGTGACATCATAGTGCAGAAAACACCACAGAATTCATAGCATCTCCTCCAGTGGGATGCAGGGGGAGTAAAGATGAGCTTGCTTTTTTCTGCTATGATAACTTCACTGGAGGAAAGTATATTAAGTTTAAGATTCTATTAGCTCTCTGCAGGGAGGAAAACAAAGGCATTGCTAGTTTCCTTATTATTCATCTCATGGGCATTTGTGCCATTAATGCTTCATTTCTCTGTAATTTGTATAAAACACATTTTTAAGCAAAAAAAAAAGTGAACTTCCTATGGTCCTTTAACTTTCCTTTACTGAAAGTCACTGCTTATAGGACCAATCAGAAATGAGCTGAACCACTTATCTAATTATTAGGGAATAAAATATTGGTGAAAAAGAAGTCGAGAGCTATTCGAAGAAAAGCTGGCATCTCAATGCATTCTCCTAATCCAAACTTCCATTCCTACTTTGTTCATTATATTTCCATTGCTATCCAGGATTGAAATATATAAGATGAGTACAAATGGTATGTTCAACACCCTAAGTGAAATAGCTTTAAATCATTGCCTGAAAATTACTGTTTGCCATTGCAATTTGTATCTCTAAATTTTTGAAGCTATCTTGAGACTTTTTATTGTATTGAGGTTTCTGTTAAACTTCAGGCTGTCAAAGATTTCTCTGTTTTGTTTCAGAAGTCTTTGGGAGACAGGGGACTCATATCCCACTTTCTCTAGTACCAAGAATTTGATCTGCAAAGATGATGAATTTTAAGAATAAAGCAAAACTGGATATGGTGACACAAACTTATGATCCCAGCACTTGGGAGGCCGAGGCAGGTGGCTGAGTTTAAGGCCGGCCAGGTCAACCTAGTGACTTCCAGGACAGCCAACGAATTGATGCCTAACTTCCTATAAGTGATGGTTCTGAGAGAATTTTTCACGAGCTTGTCCACTTTTCTGAAGCGCTCTAATCTTGAACCGCAGAGTTTGTCTCTACTGACGGCAACGCTTTGCTTCCCCAAACGTTATAATTAAACTCTTGACTGAAGGAAAAAGAAAGAAACAAGCCTTTGGCTGTGTGTGACATTTTATTTGGGAACCTTCTGCTAGCACAAGCTAATCTGTTACAGGGTGGAAAGGTCAGCTGACATCTTATGTGCTAAGTCTGTTAGACCAGTATCTGGGAGACTTTCTCCGTGAATGGCAGTTATAACTAGAGGTGACTGACAGTTCCCACGAATGCCTGGATGATGGTTCTTTCCCCTGATTGGTCCTCTTGAGCAGTTGCATTTTTGTTTCTCACAGGTTAAGTTGATGAGTTTCCAAAGTCACCCACTGTCCCCACTGATAAACAGCCAGACTTCCTCATCTCTCCCTGCCTGACTCTAAGATTTCTTAGTTTTGTTTTTTAAGTTGTAAACATGATCAATAGGGATATAGAAAACTTTCCCTTTGAATCAAGTAGACCTCCATCAGATCCCAAGAAGAGGCTGAGGAGGATTGCAACAGGTGTTTGAATCCTTCGGTGGAGTCTATCTCCTAAAAAGTTTTCTCTTTTGTTTTTGTTTTTCCTAAAACCTATGCTTGCATTAGTAGAAAAGTACAGAGTTGGAGTAGAATTGGACAAAGTGTCTTTTTGTTTGTGTAGCCCGGAATCATAGGCTGAGAAAGCATTCATTATCATGTTCTTCATGGTAGACCCTTTTTTAGGGCTGTATTGTGGTGTTTGTAATCTAATAGATTCAGGTCTCATCACAGAGTTTGTATCCAGACCATTTTCATCTCCTATCAATTGATAACATCAGGTCTTTGATTGATTCTTTTCTATCTAGGAAATGAGAACCTGGAGGTGGCAATGAAATTAATGAGATTATGCTTCAAAATCTCTAATTTCTTTATTTCCTTATACCACCTATCTCAGGAAGAACAGAGTTCAATTCTCCTTCTTGAAAGACAAATGACAGTTAGAACTTGGATATGTACTTCCCTCCCAAAAATTGCACCTATGTCTTCATTGACGAGGAGACTCTGTCACTTGGAAAACTTTTCAGGCAAAGGTGCAGCTCCTAGGAAGTTTTATAGCTAGGAGGCAGGATAGGTGTGGAAGACAGCAGGCAGATGAATGAGAAAATAGGCTCAAGTGATAGAAAAAACAAATCATTCAAACCTATTTCTAGTTAGTCACTGAGTGGAATGATTGGTATTCAATGCTAAAGTATCAAGGTATTTGCTCACTGATTGGTAAATATTTGGGGCTTCCCATTCTTTTCTAGTTAAAAATACCCAAGCCAACGAGTTTCCAAAAAAATGCTGCTTTTAAAGTGTCAAAATTGACCTCCACCTTACTCCCTCATGAGACACATACTGGCTTGGCATTTTCTTACTCACCTCCAACACCTTCTGCAAGCCTGACTATCCTGCATGGCTTCCTTGTAAATTTGCTTCCAGTGACCAAAGGCCCTCATGCATTTGTCTAGCTGTTTGAGACTGTAGCACCTAAGCAGATAAAGGTTTTTAGGTATCAGTAGGAGTGAGGGTTCTAAGAATAAGTGAAGACAGTAGTGATCCAACCCTAATCCTGTTGATTGTTAATGTTGAAATATCTGCTTATGCTGGTTCTGTTCTGTGAAGGGATATTAAAGCCCTTTGAACCTGAAAAGTACTCAGAGGGTAAGTTACATGACATGTAGTGTCCGGTGCTAAAGACTATATATGAGTCTAAAAATGTTTCAGTCATTGTTATTTTTGTCTTATATTATTATCATAATAATAACATCCAATGAGGGGATTTAAAAGATACTCAGAAATACTATATATAAATTATATACATATATATAGCTCACAATTATGTACTTACACTACACCACAATACACTATACACACACGCACACACACAGCCATTGCATAACATAGGATAAAGTATATGGCAAATATGGCATAGTATATCAGGAAATACAATAATTTTTTATACATACTTGTATAAATATTTAGCAGTCTACTGTGAACATAGTTTTTAATGTGTAAACATTGAGAAAGACCTTGCAAGTCACTTAGTTTCAACTTTTTTTTTTCAAGGGAAAAGAATTCCTTTTATAATATTTCTCTTCAAAGTTCTGCAACCTCATCCTTGACTTCACCAGGGACAGAATCCCATGGCCTTTTTGTGATGCTCTCTCTACTTTGGAGATATTACTTGTCCTTGACATTTCTGTCTTCTTCTTCAATCACTCATTAAGCCCTGTTATGTACTCTTGAGCTTGCATAAAGACAAGAAAAGGCTGGCAGGACAGCAGTAAGAGGCTGGATGAATCCAAACAGTTACTGCTTTCTATGGGGAGCAGAATTGCCAGGTCATGAGATCAAGTGGATGTCTTAGATGATCCTTTGAATTTATTCACAACTATGCTTTTCTTCAGAGATTCAGAGACTTAGGTTGTGTGATTCTATGTCTTCTTTCAAACTGAAAATACTAGTGATGTAGACACATTAGTCGTGATAAATTATGCTTACTAATCTTGTGCATTTTATGCTGGGCCACAGTAATTTCTGGAAAAAAATATAGGTGGCTGTGTTTGCAAGCAGATTGAGTAGGAAACTCTCTAGAGGTTAACTTCCTGCCATGTGACATGTTTGAAGCTATGCCCTCTTCACTTTCTTTGCTCTCCGGTTTTAAGATGATTGAATGAGTTGCTGGGGATCAGGGCTCAGATGCCTGGGAAAAAGTGCTGAAGTGTGTTGTCAGACCACCCCCAGCACTGCAGCCATTTTCTGCGAGGTGGTTCCCACTGTTGTGTTCTGTTAACTGCTTCACTCGTTCATTAGGTGTGGAGACAAAGAGAATACAGCAGCAGGCGACAGATGCACTCCCTGAATACTGTTTAGTGAAAAAGATGAAGAGACCATACAAGGCTGCTTATTACATGAATAAAGATTTAATTAAACATTGCTATTATCTCTGAAAGGAAAAGATACAGTTCTCTATCTTAAAACATCCTAAGATGGGTGTTTGAGGAATCCTAATAGCGATAGCTTAGGGGAGACTTCTGGCCAGATATATCAGTGGTGAACATGGCCACAGAACATGTGGTGAAGCAACGTGGCAGTGTGACTCTCACTTGGGTTGCAACCAAGTGCATGCTTCTCCCCTCTACTCAAACATCATCCATTGGGAAAGAGCTGATAACCAAGACTTGGAAACCTATCGACTATCAGGGCTCAGCAAATGAATTCCATAGAAGGTCTGATCAACAATATTTTAAACTTTAAAATTCACATAGTTTGCACATCAACTATTTAATTTTGACATGAAAGCTAATAAAACCATTATTAGCTAAAACCATAAACTAATGAATGTGGCTTTGTTCTCATACAGCACCATTTATAAAAATAGATATAGTTGTAGCTCATAGTTTACCAGCTCTCAGAGTAGATTCTGACTACTGGGTCTCACACTATGTTTAGGAAGTAAGGCATCACTTTGTTGGATCTCTCTACTCAGAACACAATTCTTCCAAACTTCTGCTTCACTTAAATTTTCTACATTTTCACATCCTTGGTAATGCCTATCATTTTTAGGTATGTGGAATGAAAGTAGAAGATTTCAGTGTGTGTGTGCTTTCTTTAAAGTATGAATTTTATCCAGTAATAGTGTCTCCCTTTTTGGAGGATTGCTGGCAGATTTGATCCACACTCAGCTTCTTTGGCTCCCACACCTTAGTTCCTGGGTCATGCTGTTCATTATTGGCTTTTAGAAGAAGAACTAATCTTTTTTATTTTCCGGCTAAGTATTGATGATTGCAGTTGTATTCTGTCTCAGACTGACTTAGCAAACCCAGAGCCAGGCTATGACTGCTTCTCCCATTTGACACAGCTACCCCCAAGAAGATCGATTGGTACAGCATATCTGAAGAGGTTCTCTGAATTCAAACCAGCAGGATGCTCCCACTGAGAAGGAGTTGAAATTGGCTATATAAAGAGAAGCCTGAGAGTGCGATAGCGTGCTATGTGATTTACAGGTCTTCCTCCAGCAGGAGAGGCCTTTCCACGCTGCTCAGAGTCACACAAGTATTGATCATTGAGGCTTTGTCCATGATTCCCTTTTCTGTGGATTGTTTGAGTCCAGATGGTGGCATCTGTACTTGTACTAATAAGCAAACCATTATCCAAGCTTTGTGGATGTTAGATCTTTTTCCATTCAGAAAGACTCTGCTGTTTGTGATGGGCTTAAGTCTACCCTTGACTGGAGACAGACAGAGGAATGGAATTTTTTGTAACTCCAAAACTACACATTCTAGCTAGGTAACACACACACACTGATACACACACATTGATATATAAACACTGACATACACACACATAGGCACAAACAGGCTTTGAATAAGAACTTATGCTTGTTTAACTTCTGAAATTATTCAATGGTCTTGAACCATTTATCCCTATCTCTTTGTTCTTTGTGGAAATGTCCTCAATTCCATAGGGTCTATATTTCTTTCTGTTTTCATTTAGAATTGGAAAGTAGTCATTTTGGGAGGTGGTGGTCATTTATCATATGAATAGGTAGTGTAGACATATTATTATTTAATATAAAACATGCTTCCTCTGCTAAGAGTCTGTTTCCTTAGCCCTACAGCGGTTCTGCCACATTTGCACTCCACCAATTGACCACGGAGCAAAAACTGTATTATCAAGTCAGAGTTGCTGAGGCTTATACATCATGCCTGACCAGCATGAAAAAGTGGGTGGTTTTCCCCCACAGGTTTTCTAATGGTGACTGAGATGCTTAAAATATTGACTTAGGTGCTAAGTGGTAATGTTTTGTGACCTTGACACTAGTTAGAGTCATTTGTGAAGACAGAACTTTGACTGAAAAAACTGCCTCACTAGAATGATTTGTGGGTAAACCTATAGGGCATTTTCTTGATTAGTGATTAATAATTTTCTTAATAAATGGGAGAGGCCCTAGGCTATTGTTGGTGTTTCTAAACCTGGCAAAGTGGTCTCTAACTGTACAGGAGAATAGGCTGAGAAAGTTATGAGAAGCAAACCAGCAAGCGCACTTGTCCACCAATAACACCTGTTCCTGACCCCAGGTTCCGGCCCTGGCTTTACTCAGTAATGAAGTATGACCTGAGGGTTGAAAGCTGAAATCAACCCTTTCCTCTTCATGTCTCATCATGGTGTTTATCACAGTAATTAAGACATCAAGATGTCCTTTCCCCAAATTTGGAGATGTT
This sequence comes from Chionomys nivalis, assembly GCF_950005125.1. Taxonomy (NCBI): domain Eukaryota; kingdom Metazoa; phylum Chordata; class Mammalia; order Rodentia; family Cricetidae; genus Chionomys; species Chionomys nivalis. Next base: position 14,334,585 of record NC_080099.1, read on the forward strand.
TAGTCTTTGGAAGACAACAACTCTTGTTTTTATTCGGATCCTGGCATCTCCTCAGGAAATAGTCTTTGGTTTTCTGTGTGTTGAAGGGTAGACATGAGGATCAAATGAAATAATACTTGTAAAACAGCTACAAGAGCGTTGATGGAAACACAAGCCAAAACGAGCTGTTGCTGAACTCTGACGTGATAGAAGAGATTCGTCCCAGAGAGCACCTTTCCCAAGCACACATGTATTCTGGAGTATCCTGGCAGAAAACAAGTCTTTCTGGCAAGGTCGCAAAGATAATTCTTGAAATTTCTTCACATGAAAAATGAGGTGGATATTTCTTGTCTCTTCTAAGATGAATCTGAGAGCGATGCGGTTTCTCAAAAACTATTGCAAAGTAAAATTTCAAGCAAAGAATGCAATATGAGGTAAAAGAGCTAGGAAATGGGATGGACAAGGAAGATGTTGATAGAAGATCAAAAAGAATGTGTACAGGTTATAGTTGCATAGGAGGAATGACTTCTATATGTCAATATCACAAAAAATAGCTATATGTATACACACATGTGTATATAAGTTGTCAATAACTAAGTATAACTAGTAACAGTACACTAAATATGACTTGAGATGGACATGGTAATAACCCAGGTCTCATCATTATTCAGTCTTTATATACATTGAAATGGCACACTATACTCCATAAATACATTTCAATGTGTCAGTTTAAGAGTTATGTTAGAAAGGAAGTCAATGACTAGCAGTCTACAGAAAAGACAACAAAATAAGATAAGTCAAAGTAGAAGAAAACTGAGATTAATAACTGTAATATTAAACAGCATGCACAGTCATGATCCTTTCCTCATTAGAAGCAAGCAAAACCACTTAAAAGTGACTGCACCATAAGAATGCATGTCAGGTGCTTGCTTTCAATTTCTGCTTTAATTATCCTATCACATATGTTTGAGGAGCAGACACAATTATCCCCACTTCAGGTCCTCCTACATATTATTCACCTGCTTAGATTTTGCCCAGGAATCCCCCATGTGCAGTTTTCAAATGGCTGAAGGGAAGGAAGGAGCAATCTTCCTGTTAAGAGGGCTGTGTGCGTGTAAGGGGTAAAAAGGGGGGAGGGTGAGTACAGCAGACACCCTTGTGTATCGTTCATGAGGTCACAACCCTCACCTCACAGGCTTTGCAAATGTAGAGAATCATTAGAGCACAGGCTGGAGACCCTCTGTTGTCTTGTTATATTTATGTTTTCTTCAAATGCCAATGCTAAAAAAATGGTGTGATGAAAATATCTGTCTCAAAACATCAGCACAGCATTTATAGACTAAAGGGGAGCTGTTCTCCTCAAATTCCCATGAGAGAGCACAGATTCACCCCCATATTACTACGCAGCCCAGTAACCTCTGACTGCAACCCCCAGTATATATGCAAACATTTTCTGTGATACATATTCGTACTAGAGTCAGCCTGACTGGGGCTGAGATCATGGACTAGCAGTTTTTTGTTGCTAACACAGACTCACTTCAATACATCTGTTTAAACCAGATGTTTACCGAATTGCGGAAAAGAAAATACCCAAATACAAAAAAATCAAATTGTAATGTGCAATACTAAAACTATGACAGCTCAGAAAGCACTAAGAGGAATACTACTTGAGGAAAAGTTGGAAGGACAGGGGAATTTGCTTGCCCATGTTGAAAGTTTCCTAATAGGAAAGAAAAGGATTCATGGCAGCTAACTTCACAGAAAACTCTACTTATATTTTCAGAGTTGTCTATAAAAAACTCAAAACATTATTTGGAATATCCACTATCAAAAGGCAATAATGAACACGAGCTGGCAAATGCAATGAACTTCCCAGAGCTCAGCGGTGGATGAGAATGCACAATTGAGTAGAATAATGCAACACAAGTATGAACTCCCGTGGCAAGGGAAACAGAGCAGGGACAGGCCACTTTCTCAGTGGCCGACACTTCCTTAAGGCAATAGAGAGAACACTGCCTGTGTTGAAAGGATCACCTCAATGATGACTTATTATTCATCTTCCTGAAAGATCAGCCATTGACACAGCGTTTAACCTTTTCTCTTTTCATGGGCTCAGAAACTAGATTAATGTGTCCGTGCTAAGGAATTTCTGTATGTTTGTGCATAGGAATGAATGAACTAGTGACAACAAAATGTCAACAATGTTCCTGCTTGTGGATAAAAAAGCAATTAAAGTGCTACTGATTTCATGCGACTTTTATTACATATTCTGCAATAGTTTGTATCTTTCATATTTTAGTGAGAAAAGGCCCTTGATATATCCTAAAATATAGCACTCTCAATTTTTAAAATGAGAAGTTTAATTAGTTAATGGTTGCTAAGAGCTTCAAGGGAGAGAAGTGCTCTTTAATTGCTATTTCTATTCTTTTTGCCCTTTTATACCTTCTTAAATTGTGGAAGTTGCTTAGCAGCCTCAGAAGCAGTGATTTTTTAATGCCGCCTCCTCTCTCTGCTCCTCTCGCTGTCTGGGTGTGCACAGCAAAGCATTGGACTCATTTACCCTGGAATCATGTGGAAGCCGGATTGATCTGAAAGGGTTCTTTGAATGAACCTAACAGGTCTCTCCGTGCTTTGTACGAGTTTCCTGGCAGGGTTCTATTTTGGACCTGATGAAATTTCAGGACTTAAGAAAGGGTTCCTTCTGAAATTCTGCACACTATTTGCCCAGCATTTGCCTCATGACTCAGTGGCGTGTCCCCCACTACGCGTATGTACACCTTGGTGCCACTAGGTGCAAAATAAGATGGGGTTCATTTTTGCTTTCCTCTCGGATTGTTTCACCCAAGAAGTAGCTCATTCATGAGTTTGCTATTATTTTTCTACATTCTTTACAAAAGATATAAAACTTGACAAATGTTTTGCCCAATCTCCCAGGCAACGAAGCAGTGAGTATAGGAGTAATTGGTACTTTAATGAGTACTGAGCTGTTAAGTCCTTCAGTGAGTACTGGGTGAGCAGTACTTTAATTATGCTTCTTCTATTGCTTCAAAGTACCAAAAGGGACTGTTATCTGGGACATATAACTACTTTATACAGAAGGCCTAATTTTCAATATGACTGTCTTTCTATCTCAGGCAAGTGACCTCTATACAACACTAGACTTTTGACTATAGTTCTGAAGGTACATCTGGGACTTGGTCGTGCAAGTATTTAATGCCAGTTAGAGGTGGGGCTTCCCTCTGTCCCTCACAATGCAGTGTGCCATTTAAGTGTTTGCTCACTGACTGGTGATTAAGGAGGTCTCTAGTCTAACTTGCTCTACAATGCTCTCATTATACAGTGGAGATGGGTTTGTGGAGGTTCCTCTCTGATCTCTGAAGGTGACAGAAACTATTACAGGTGGAGACTAGGTACAGTTGTAGCTGTATTTTATATTTTAAATTAATTAATTGCTTTTAAAAACAATATTTTCTTATTTTACATACTAATTCTGGTTCCCACTCTTTCCCCTCCTCCTGTTCCCTCCAGTTTCCCTTCTACTCATCCCCCATTCAGTCCTCAGAGAGGGTAAGGCTTCCCATGGGGAGTCAACAAATTCTAGCACATCACTTCCTCAGTACAACCTTCATCCAGCAACCGATGAAACAGATGCAAAGATCCACAGTGTAGCACTGGGCTGAGTTCCCAAAGTCCAGTCAAAGAGAGGTTGTAGCTTTATTTTATATGACTATGTACCGTTTTTAATATATGTGGTAAGTTTGGATATATATTTATGGGTAAAAAGACATGCATGAAATATACCCTTTTAACATTTATTATCACAGGTGTGAAACATTTGTTTTTTTAATGTGATCTAGTTAGAAATAAATATAAACATAGATATTACTGTGTATATTTCATCTATTCCATCCTCAGCCCACCAATAGTGTTTTGAGATCATAGAACCCAAGACACAATATATTTGCTGCATGTGTTCTGAATTTAATATTTTACAGTTCAGGGCAGCTTTGGGATCACTCGGAGGACGGGATGATAAAAAGCTGAGATGATAAAGGGAGAGGCAGTGATTGGAAGCAATTTGTTGTTTATGGGAAATGAAGCAAGTTGTGCTAAAAACCTGTAGTTAGCATCATTACCTTTACTCCCATGCCAGGTTTGATTGTGCTGACAACACACCCGTGGTTTATAATCAATGACCAGCCTCTTCAGCAGTAGTGGTTCCTTTGTCAGAGAGAGAATTGTAAAAGTGTAAGGACAGCCAGAGGAAGGATTTAATGGGGGGGAAGATTTATGAATTATTATGGTTTTAATCATATTTGTTCCTCCAAATTCATAGAGGAGTTTCTTTCCCAGAGTCTTACATGGATAATATGAAGAGAGTGGAAATCAATCCACCTGCAATGTTTAGATGTGAGGCAATTGGCCACTAATAGATTAGGACGATAGGGTGACTCTCTCATGACTCACTTCTAGTGGTTTTAAGAGGGAGAAGCCAGATTCACAGAAACACAGACTCCCATACAATAACATGTAGCCAAGGGAGCCTCGTCAGAGCTTACTCCTCCTGTGTAAGGTACCAGCCTTCCAGATAAAGAAAGACTAAACTTCTTAAAGAATAAGGGAACCCATATCATCTGTTTCATTACAGTGATGAAAGATGACTGATAATGAATTGACAGCAACCAGGAGGAAGATTGAGGTGATCTAGTAACCAAAAAAATTTAGTTTTGTACTTTTTTTTTTAGTTAATTTTTCTGCCTCCCAATTTGGCCATCACCAGAAACTAAATGCTAAAGGGATCTTACAATTTTATGATGTTCTCAACAAATATGAAACTAGTGCAAACCTAAAGGTCTCCATACTCTATACTGTTCCATACATGAGGAGGCTTTTTATAAATAAACAATGCCCATAAATCATTATTTTTCCACTATGTATTCCTCATGATATGTTTGGAAATACTGGAACACTCATGTGCATCCATGCATTGACTTCTTCAGTGGAAGAATAGAGCATCTTTGAAGTTGTCCATTTCTTCTGTGATACACACACCAATGATTAGCTCATGACTCTTCACTCTTACTTCAATGCATTGTTCTTGCCTGTTTAATGGAAGTAAACCAAGATATATTTTATCTTCTGAATTATAGCCTCAGTGAATAACCCCTGCTTAATTCTGGCTTTTGGTGAACTCTCTTTCTCACATCTTCATTACCACTCTGGATAGAAAATAGGACTTCCCAACAAGGAGCTAAGAACCTGGAACCACTAAGGTACACTTAGTTCTATAGCATTTTCTTAGATTCTATATTTTTAGAGTAAATAAGTAGAAATGTGTATTATTTAGTGAAATGAACCTGCAGAGCTTGAATACACTTCCTCAGATGGATTTTTTGCTTTCCAGGGAAGAGAGTGTTTACTGGGATCCACTTCATCCTTTATATTGAAAGCAAAAGTTGTTGGGCACTTTGCTTTCAACTCATTGTATAGATTAAAACCTCAAATAACTAAGGACATGTAGCATTTCCAGGTTCCTGCCCACCCCCCAGTGTCTAGGAACGTTGAGAAATAAACTAGGTATCTGTTATGTGTTCACATGAATTCGTTAATTTTAAAAGCATGTAGATATAGTGAAAAGCTCAAATAGCTAAAGACAATTTTTTGAATCTAAGGAAATCAGTGAATAGTAATTTAGATCATCAACAAACAAAGGAAAAAGGCAAAGCAGGTAATTTTTTTTGATAGTTTGACAGATGCCTTAAATAAAAAGGCTAAATCTAAGTGTCCAAGAGCCTTAAGCCAAATCCAATCTTTTTCTATGGACTAGAAAGATTAGTCTAAAGAATGTCATGTAACCCACTGTGCTAATTTCACCTGTCATGTAGAGAGCTTTGAAATAAAAACCACTGCATTCTCCTCTCCCCCAACCGTTCTCTCTCCTCTTCCTCCTTTCCCCATATTCTTTAACAGAAGGTAAATACCTCATCCTCTTCCTCCTATGTGTGGTTGCCTCTCTCATCCTTCTTCCTTTCCTGTCCTAGCAAGTGCCTGGTCCATTGACCTTCTGTGAACAACACTATCATCATAGAAATAAATAATTTGATATAAAGCTGAAAGTTGCTGAAGAAGTACCTTGGAGAATTTTAATATTATTTATCATAATATTTGCAATAATTCAGGAACTTGCACATACTAGACAAAGGTTATACTGAGGTATATTCCCAACACAGATTTTAGTCATGTGTGTGGTATATAGCTTCCTTTTTCAAGGAGTATTTGTTAGGATCCTGATTAACAGTCAATATCTATTTTTTATCTTTAATGTTATCCTGAGTTCTAATCTATCCTATATGAGAGGATACCAAACAACCGGAAGAGAGCAAAACTCTGAGTGGACTTAGAACTTAAGTAAAGTGAAACTACAATACATAAATTAAAGATGTGTCTAAGGATAAGGCATTAGGAGACTAAATCTAAGCTATATTTTTTATTAATGATATAGTCAAATAATAAAGTTCTAGTCCTGGCTTAGCTCCTTTGAGACATTTGCTAATACTATCATATAATTAATCTTCTTCATTCATTCTAAAAATTTCAAATAACTCTTCAGAAACAAGGTTGTAAGAACAAATTTTGACATGCTGCTAAGTGCTTAGCACCCTTATTTCTAAGTGGACCAAGCGTGGGAATCTAGGATCCATTTGAAATTTTCTTCTTGATTCAGACTGTGATTCTGGGAGGTGTGTGCACAGAAGTATTGTCTTAATTTTTTGTCGTTGTTTTTTGAGACAGGGTTTCTTTGTAGCTTTGGAACCTGTCCTGGAACTAGCTCTTTTAGACCAAGCTGGCCTCGAACTCACAGAGATCCGCCTGTCTCTGCCTCCCATGTGCAGGGATTAAAGGCGTGCGCCACCACCTCCCGGCCTGTATAGTCTTAAAATTTTAGCTGGAATAATATTAGCCGGAAATCTACAGATCCAGTATTCCCAAGAAAACAATGTTGTGCTGAAGGGCCAGTAGCTAGCTCGGTACCCTCCTGAGACGATGGGGCATTAGAAGCATTGTTTTGTTCCTGAGAATATAGCTCAGATCCTGCCCCCAGACTGGAAAAGGCTTCATCAAGTATGCTGGGGCACCAAGTCAGCGAGACAGATATGAAAGCCTGCAGGTTCTGCAGAGGTTAGAAAGGGCATGGCTTCCCAGTCCATCTGAAGGTGGAAGGATTAAGTCAGCACCATGTGATAGTCCAGATATTCTTAATGTGGAAGTGGGAAAGGCTTTTGGTCATGGATTTGAACAAATCTTTCTCTCTCTTAGGCTAGCTCTTCTTTATATGTAGGTTAACAGGGTGCACTAATCTTTTAAATGTCACAAAATACTGTTAGGAAAAGATTTCAAAATTGTAATTCATAATTTAATGTTCCTGTGCCTGATTTATCTTTTATTTAAATGTCTATGTCATAAATTGTGGGACCACACTATGTCTCGTCATCTAACTTCCATAGAATGTTTCAGAAAAAGCACCTTCAAGATAGACAGAAGTCAAGTCAGCCATCATTCTCAGAATGTCAGACTGCCCAGCAGAACTCTTTAAAAACTGCGCTGGAGAAAGAGAGAGGAATTGGTTAATTTGTCTGCAAGGATTTACATTGTGTAATCACAAAATAAGTAGGATAAACATGCAAAGAAATGATGGTATGTGCTTCTCTCCTGAACTCACCTGTACACCTACACACAAAAGTTCAGTCGGACAGCCCTCCTACTACAGAGAAAAGTCTGTTAGGATGACACTACAGTACTTTATCTCCATGGTTTTCTTTGTGTGTCTGGGGGCGGAAGCGTATCTGTACTTCTTTCTTTGTGTTTATTCTTCATAGGAAAGTGCCCATTTTATCTTTTACACATTTTAGCTTATTTTAAAGCCACCCACTGATACACTGATAAAATCAGCAACAATTTAGTGACTATTTATCATGCCTATTACCCAGGTGCGATATGAATATCTGTGTGTGTGTATGTGTGTGTGTTTGTGTGTGTGTGTGTGTGGAGAGAGAGGCAGAGACAGAGAGACAGAGAGACAGACAGACAGAGAGACAGAGAGACAAAGAGAGAGAGACAGAGTTTAGTTATTTCCCTGGCTTCTTCAGCAAATAGCTGAAGTTAAAAACAAATGCATTATTATTGTGTGTGTGTGTGTGTGTGGAGAGAGAGACAGAGACAGAGAGAGAGAGAGAGACAGAGACAGAGACAGAGAGAGAGAGACAGAGTTTAGTTATTTCCCTGGCTTCTTCAGCAAATAGCTGTAGTTAAAAACAAATGCATTATCAGTTCTAAGCAGTTGGAGTAAATGAAACAGTGAAGCAATATTCACCAGTCTTCCTGCTCAGCATTTACTCTTGAAAGGAAAAACTCTGGTCACCTGCAGGAAAACCTTTATGAGCCCAGACTTGTTAAGATTTCCCCATGGAGGGAGAAGAGAGTACAAGGTGCATCTAACATTCCTAAAGCCCTCAAGAGGCCCCGCCCCTCTGCCTCCCTGACTGCCTCCCTGACAGCATATAAAAGGCTAACCCTTGATTTTATCACGGATAGTGTAGCTGCAAATGTATCACCCAGAGGGACTTTCCAGTGATACAGCTTTTTGTGATTCTTTGGGGCCAGGCGTGTGCTTCTGGTGGTGCTGCCTGTGATTTGCCTGCAGGATTTCCTGCTGTTCCATGGGCCTTTGAGTCACCCACACTCCTGTTAGTAACAACTTGTAGTTGGTGCCCCCCCCCGCCCCCGACCCCTGAGGCAAATGAATGTTTCTTTATATTTTCACAAGAAATAATCTCTCACCAGGTGCTCATGATGCGAGGTGGGAGAAGAGAAGATGAGAACGAGCGGTGTAGTCAACAGAGAGTCAAGCATAGCATTCATACAGTGGCTGGCTTATTTGGCTGGATCCATGAGACTCTTACCCATCTCTCGTGTTTTCCTCCATGAGAGTTCCTTGTTGAGAATCATCTCAGTCCTTAGATATAAAAGCTTTTGCAGAAGAAGGCTGACTGTCACTGCAGTACTCTGAGTGACTAACTTTGTTTAGGGACATTATGTAATTCAGGGCTTAGGGTCAAATGCTCCACACCCTTCTCTAATTGGTCTAAATGTGTAATTAAATTAACTACTGATGAGCTGTCCTGTGTTGCTGAGACGGTCATTTCAAGAAACCTGGTATATAGCAGTGCCCATTTTGATTTTTAATTTAAAACTACATTCTCCCATTATAAATACATTTCAACTGTAGCTTAGCTCCTCTACCCCTCCTCGACTTCTCTCTCCCAGAACCACTCTCCCTTCAGTGTTCTCTTCAGAAAAGAGCAAGCCTCCAAAAGACAACAGAACAGGGCAAAACAAGATGTAGATAAGACAAGGCAAAAGCTCTCTATCGAGACTGGTCTTGGCAACCTAATTGGAGGAAAAGAGTGCAAAGAGCAGGCAAAGAAGTCAGAGACACACCTGCTTCCACTGCTAGGAGTCCCACAGAAACACCAAGTTAACAGTCATGATATACATCAAAAAGATCTGCTGTAGACTCATGCAGGTCCCGCGCTTGGTCCTTGTTAGCTTTTATTCTAATCTTTCGTGGATCACTTAGAAACAAACACGGTCTTTCCCAACTGGTGACTAGTAAAATGCGTGAGGGCTGGTGATTGGAGGGATTTATTTACGGAGTTTGCACTGGTTAAGATCGTCTTAAATGAATTTTTGGCATGCATGACTATGTCGGAATAACCAGGAGCAGTCGTACTGCTGGGTACATTCTGTTTTGCTAATGATAAGCTCAGGAACAAAGCCAGAGCACACTGACAACTGACTGACTCTACCTATTGTTGGGAATTTTGTTTCTTTCACCGCCCCTCCCCGGGTTTTTTATTGTTTGTGTGTTTTCATTTTAAACCATGGAAATCTGAGTCCAGATATCAGTGAAAGAAGGGTTTTCAACACCAATTGCAGTATTTTTCTGTTTCTCAGAGAAAAAGCAATACTTTAAAGAGAACAAAACAGAAATATGCACCTTATAGCCAGTTTATCCCTTATTTTTCTTTGTTCTTTTTCCTTGGCTAGGTGGAGTTCTACATGATTTCGTTGCCAGTAATTCTGACATTTGAATTTTTGTATATTTTTACTAAATTCAGGTCCTAAAGTGTCATGATAAATTTTAAAAACAAAAAATAGATTTATTTAGAATTACACATGTATTTAACTGGATAAATATTAGCTACTTGTGTTATTTAGCAAATAGAATGCCTTTATTTTCATAATTGCCTCAAGCAAATAATTAACTAAATCTGTTTATAAATTGAGACTACTGTAACATAACCCTCCAAACCATAGAGACTATCTAGAAAAAATTACTGTCTCCAATGGAGAACTTTAGGTAAGTTACATAACATCATGACTTAAATATATAATTTACATTATAACTCAATCAGCTTTTATAAGCATCTGTTATATACACAGGAACATTAAATAACATGGGAGACATATAGAGTGGACTTTACATCTAAGAGGTTGTCAACTTGCCTTGTCTGTAAGGCAACAAATTTCCATAAAGAAAATAAAGAATGATTGTGCCTGTATATGTATTGGGTGATCCTCCAGTTGGTGTGTGTGTGTATGTGTACATGCAGTTTTCCCTCACTTCTTGTACTATGAGAAATAAGCATTTATCTAAATGTTGAGAGTTTATTTCCATTTCATCTGAGTTACCAGGTCCTGGAATAATTGAGAAGTATTTGTTTCTTTTGTGTACAATTTATTTACATATAAAGTAGCAGTGTCAAGCTTAGTAGCAATTTAGCCTTCGGAGTCCCACACACTTACAATTTCCTTTGACAGTTGTTTGCCTGTGGCTAGCAGCAGTATGCATGTGTGGGTAAGGGGGAGTGGTGTTAGGTGCTGCTGAGATTATGTAGGTGTGAGATGTTGACTCCCTGCAGAGATAGGTTTGTGGAGACAAATCAAACATTCTTAAGCAGGAATTCAGAAAACCTTAACCTGGGATGCCTGGGGTTTAGTTTTCCTTTCTACGAAATAAGAATAAAAAGAAAATCCATCCTCTAAGTTGGGTTATTATATTTGTTAATCCATGAAATTATTTACACAGTGTTTGGCAACTTCCAGCCATTAATAAGAAATGGAATCTCCATGCTTCCAATCCAAGAGAAAATAAATTGTGACTAGAATTGGCAAGAATAATGAAGCCACAATTATAAACACTGAAGTATGTTTCCTGGAGAATCATTATCTTTTTTTATCCTGATTGGCCTTGAGGAACACTGATGACGTAGAAGTCTAAAGCAGTTTTGAGGCTGGCATTTCATCTCACAGTTCCCCCAGATCTGGCCTCTGTGCTTCCTGGGCTAAAAGGTTTTAAGACAAGAAAGTTACTCTAATCTTGTATACTAGTATTTTACTCATTGATAATTATTCCATATGGTTATACTTCTTCAGCGGTAAAACACTTTATTTGAGGGTACAACATGAATTTAACATTCCTTCCTTTGAATATATTGAGTTTAGAAACCATGTGGGTTTCATTGGGTCTTAGTTTCCTCTCTTATGAAATGAGCTTCTATAGTCCAGAAACAACCTGGCATATAAAACTCAGAGTCTGTGAAGATTCTGTTTTCTTGTTCTTGATGTATGAAATAGCTGAACCACTTCTTTCTCAATGGATGCCATTGGCTGGCTAATGTCTAATGGTTACTCTGCAGCAGAAATGGAAGATTTTTTTTTTTGAGCTCTCAGTTTGAAGAAAACAACTGAAGCACTCACCAGATGTTAGCAGAGCTGTTCTCAAGCTTCAGACCTACCATTATGGAACACACTTAGATCAAATTTTAAAAACAAAACAAAACAAAAAAACATCACTGAGAACAGGTGACCTTATAACCTTTTCTATCAGCTTGAATATGAGTTATTAATTAAACAAGGAAGAAGGGGGGCACTAATTATTTCTTAAGTAGAACAATTAGTGTTGCTGAATATATGAGTTAAAGGGCTTCATTAAGAAAATAATCAAATCATGTTTGGACTGTAGTTAGCTACTTCTGTGAAACTGTGAATTGCCTTTTGAAGTCTGAGCTTGATCTTGGAACAAACAAGAATTTTCTATTCTAGATATTTGGATTTACTTAAGGCCTGAGTGGTGGGAGCAGTGAGAGAAGAAAGTTTTTTTTTTTTTGTTTGTTTTTTGTTTTTTGTTTTTTTCTGGATCTAAAGGTAGAATCTTATTTTGGTGAAAGAGAACCTTATCCATTAGTGAAATATTCTAAGAATTAAGTCTTTGCTGAATAGGCTTCTGTGGAGTTCCCTGAGCAGAGGGTGAAATTCTAGTAGCTCAAACTGAAGAGACAGCATAAAGAACTTTGAGGAACCTGACCAGGTAAAGCTATGCCTTGCTCTTGTATTGGACCTCTAGTCCTGCTCTTTATGCCTTGTCCCTGTGTCATCACTGAGGTTGCTTCAGATCTTGTGAAAGTTTCCATAGGCCCAGAGGCTTCTAACTAAAGTTGGAATCATAACTGAAGATTCTGAACTCATTTCTTGGGATTGCAAGGTCTATTTCTACCAGGGAAAGCATTTTTTTGTTTCCATCTCTCCTGCTGACTATGCATGCATTAGACCTAGTTTTTATCAGTAGTATTATGCTCATGTTATGATAGGATCTTTCCTAGGACATTTCCATATAGAATGTTAAAGCTTGCCAAAAATTAATCTTAGAAATGTATCTTAGGAATTTTGGTTAATAATGATATAATACACTGTCTTCCTGACCCGTTGAGATCAACTTGGACCAGCACTGGGTAGAACACAAACTGTCTTTAATTTTTTCAGGAACCATATGCATTTATATGAGGAACCAGGTTATTGGCCTGGATGAGCTAATGAGTAAAACTACAGACTACATGAATGTACACTTCTATTGCATGTCACGGCTGCTACTCTGTGTTGTGTGTATTATGATATACTTGTATTTAGAATATAATAATAAATATTCAACATGTCTTGCTTCTTTATACTATACAGTAGATGAAAGAGACGAATAGAAAGAAGGGTTTATGTGTTATAGTGATGTTATTTATAAAAGAATACAGATTGAAATATTTTCAAATTTCCTTTGACAATGACCTATATAGAACTGAAAAACTTTCATAAAACAGTGTTTACCCTACCTACATGCACGGACAAGTGTTTTGTTCAGACATATTTTTAAATTTGAACACTAGTGTCGGAAGAAATTATACAGATTCAATAACCTCCTAATGGATCATATAAGAACTTGAGTGGCCTGGGAACAAAGGAAGATGCATTTTTGAACTCTTATTGGGAAGTAACAAGGGAAGATAATGAGTACATCTCTCCTCTTTCCTCCTAAGAGATAAATCTAATGATGTAAATATTCATAGTAAAAATTATCGAAAGAATATTGGTTCTAAAAGAGAGAGAGTGGTATACAAGCATATCTAAAATAGTATTTTCTAAGACATGCATTATGAGTTTTGTCTTACACAGATATGCCAACAGTTTTTGATTTATCAAGAATATAAGGTAAAAATGCATGCAAATGATTCTATTGGCATAAACTTGAGGTCAGAGGGAGAATTTAAGGACTATTTCAAGAACTATTTATTTTGGAATTGATCCAGTATTCTAGTACTGGGATAGCCATGATAAAAATTAGGAGCAACGTTTCAGAGGCAGCCAACAACCCTGACAGGTGAGAGAAATTTTAAAAATCGAGGATGACTTACAAGGTTCTGTCCTGGCCCTGTAGATATATTGATGGGGACTTTAATAGAAGAGACAGACAGACAGAAAAAACTGAGTGGGAAACATGGTAGATTCAAGTTTTATATGAAGTTAAATTTTTATATACCTGTGTGGGAGACAGAGCCAGTGTGAAATTCAGGCATTTTGACTTCTAAACCTTCTTACCTATAATGTTAGTAATTTTTTTTTATCAAAATAGTATTTCTGAGTGTTAAAGATTATGAACACAAAAATAAACTTTAAAGGCATGAAAATAGAAGGAGTACTAAGGAGGGGTACCAGGGCAGTGGGGATAAGAGTTCAAGGAAAGTGGGGAGTTGGGTGTGGTCAAAGTGCATGATGGGAATGTATTAAGCAGCAACGAACCCATTATTTTTTTACTTTATCTACACATACAAAATGGTTCACCAAAAAAATGGAATTGCTCCACAATAGTCTATCACATCGATGTATTATGAATTATGTAAGTATCCCCCAATATTTTCACATAGAATTCTAAGTTCTCCGCTATCACACCGGATGCTGTGGTGAATCCAGTGCTCCTCAAAATCAGTCTATTTGCATATACCCAATTCATTCCTTTGGAAAAGCTCTTAACTATCAAGTTTTCTTGGGTTAAAAGAACAGAAATATTATCAGTTTATGACAGACAGACAGGTTTACAGTGAATTGTTCTCCAGAAACACTGGACAAATATCAGCATACCTACTAAATTTATAGCACTTCCTATTTCATTGAACCCCATCCATCTTTATGTATTACCTGAAAAGTATGGTGAGAATGCTATCAGATTTTAAATTTTATCTTTTAATATTCTAAGGATGATTTTTCTACTAATTATAGTTTTCTTATTCTTATCACATAATGGAAATTCTATGAATTATCCATTATATTCATTGAAAGCTTTTTTTCATCTGAATCTTATTTCTCACTGAATTTTTTCTATGCTTATTTCATCTTACATTACTATTAAATTTCTATGCTGGGGCTGTATACTAGGGATGTTATTTTGACGTATTACTATCAGGTAGGTCTTACATTCCCTTGACTAGATTAAATCTTAAAATTTTTCTCATGACTTTTGTGAATTTTAAATTTCCATGAGACCCAAAATAATATTCTTATGATCCTTTCATTCGTGTTATACTTAAAATTTCACTAATCCAGAGGGTCACATTTGCCGTTTGTCTGTGTTTTATGTAGTTAGTGTGAATTTGTGTTAACCTCTTCAGTACTAAATTGTGATTGGTTTTCAGCACAGCAGACGTCTGCGCCATTGCCCTGCAGTCATGTTCTTGACCTCTTCCCTCCTGCCCTGTAGTCATTTTCCTGGCTCTGGTGTATGTTCCACAGGCGTTTTCTTCTCAGTACTCTTTTCCTTTTCCTTTTTTTTTTCTCATGGGGATGTAATCATCTCATCTTCTCATGTGCATTTAGGCAAATCCTATATGTATCTTACCTCTTACTACTGGGGTTGCTTTTCTGAGCAGTTACCATATCCCCATTTCCAAGTCATGTATTTCTCTACTTCAATATTTGTTTGGGATGTTATTTTAATCAAAATTTTCAAATCACCTAAATTATTTAGATTGTTTTCACAATAAGATACGTGCTTTTCATTGCTGGACATTCAGTTTCATTGTTAAATTCCTAGCTGATATCTTTATAATGGGTTTATGGGGACTACTGGATGGCCTCAGCTGCTCTGAGTGACTGATGTCACCTGAGCCCAGTGGTCATCAGAAACCTCTGTGCTCTTAGGAGAGACTTTTGTGTGACTCATCTTTTCTTTATCTCAGTGATAATTCAAACCTATGGGAACACCTGAAAACACTCTTGGTGGTGATTGGCTATCAAATGGGATGCATCATCCCATGTGACTCTGAAACCCCATGGAGACCATTATCTGACTTGTGAGAAGATTTCCAATGGTTCTTTCAGGGCACCTAAAATGACACTCAAGTGGAAAGGGATGAAGGTCAGAAGGGAAGGTTGACAGGGTTCTTCGGATGTCACTGGAGCAGGGCTTGTAGTAGAGACTACTACATATAGGGCAGAAGTAACTGCTCAGGAAATACTAGAATGGCCTATTTTTTGGCAAACCTAGCTTCTGTTTGTGTCCACTTTTATGGAATTATGTCAGAAATTAACTCTTTCGTTGGGGGAAACAGCCAAAAATGAAAGGCAATTCTAATCCAGAAGAAAATACAGGTTTTGACGGCTTATTCTGTTCATAGCATTTTCCTGCCACATTCTTTTTGATTGAGATCTTTCACCTCCCACTCAATAAAGCATCGACTTTTCTCTGAATGTAGACAAACAGCAGGATTAATGGGAGATGTATACCAGTGCTTACACTGTCACAGAGACCTAATCTAATTAAATATTTTTTCCAAAGAGTTCATTTCCAAAAGTTTCATTGTTATACGGAACAGCTTTCCATATAACAATGAATCTCAGAACAGAGGCTCAGAATTCTTAAACAGAAGGCTTTTCTAGAAGCCCAGATAGATACCTTCTAGGATGATAAATGATGTATAGAGCAAAGGGAAATTAAATGTAAATGATTCAGAACCATTGCTCAAATTTCCCTGAAGAAGCAAATGCAGAGGCCAACAGAGAATATGCACTTGGCTGTGTGCTCTGTTTTCTTGTCCTCAGGGAGATGTGTTGCATGGTTTAGTCTCAAGTCTTCATTTGAAATGACAACAGTGAGTTCATGGAGAGTCTCAAAAGAAGTCCTCCTTCCAGGATCAGAGCCATGGTTTAAATGTATCCAGAGAATGTGTGATTGTAGATAAGACTTTCATATTAAAAGTAGTAACAAGCAAGCTTTTCAGAGATGTAAATTCCTTGAACTCACAAAGTTGAGTCTAAAGTTTAACCCAGCTCCTCAATGAAGGTGGCACTTTCTTTTCCTCCTAAGTCATAACAGTCATCCATAACAAGGAACATTTAAATATTCAAATAGTGTTCTGTATTGTTTGGTTTACTTGAAAATTGTCTTCAAATATTCTATTGATGTGACTAAAGAAAAAGCTATCTTACAAGTATAGAAGAGCATTCATTTAATGCACATTGCCAGTGCTCATGCTAATGGCCTGTGTGCATATATGTAAATGCATATCCATCCACATGTATGTATAGTTTCCCTCCTTCCTACCGCTCCTTGTTTTCAGGCCCCTTCCCACTTCCCCTCGAACCCAGCCCATTCTTACTTGTACAGAGAATTGATCTCATAGCTATGAAGACTCTACCATTGAGTTAAAACTTTAAACCTGTATGCATTAAATTTATTATTTAAAAAACATTCTTTACACAAAACTTTTAAGTTATTGCTTAGGTACCTGAAAATCAGTAAAGTTAATATTCAGCAGTTTATTATTTTGCAATTTCATAAATAAGAAAACTGAGTCTGTGGGAGATAAAACAGCCTTCACATACAAACCCAAGACTGTCTGACCTCACATTACAGACTAACCTTTATTGATAGATTATCCAGATAGTTAGCAGTGACTTCAGGTTTTTCAATCCACATTCAAAGGTTTATGTTCCATTTTGATTCTAAGATGTAACAGAGATATAACTTTCTGTTTTGTTTTCAAAATGATTTTAAATTTAGATTCCATGCTGGAGAGTCACTAGGGAATTTTTAATAATCCTTATATTAGTTTTTCAATCAGCAAATTACGTTTTTTTTTTCTCAGAATGACAGTTCCCTTGTCATTTATTTTCACTCTTTTTCTGTTGGTCCAATAGGCTTTTTGTGAACATAATGAGTTTTGAAAGAAATGGTGTGATATATTAATTAACCAAGCTAATTAGCTTGAAGAGCCTTGAGTTTCAAATCCCACAGTGTTTATATTACTTCTGAAAATACTTATTGGGAAATCTCATTTGAGATGGTTGGACAGAGGAAAAGGCATCTAAGCCACACTTATTGAGAGAATAAAGTCGTGGTATTAGAAATCAGTGGGAAAGATTATAGGGCATTGAATTCTCAGAGCCTCGCTTTTTTAATGTACAGTTTTCCAAATGCACACATAGTTCATGCAAATTACACAGCATGGGCCAGAGGTTAAAGCCACTTTTCTCTAATGCTCAAACATGCTTAATGAAAGTCAATTTTCTATATAGCAGTTGTTCCAGACACCATTTTGAGAGCAGCAATTTTTCCCATGCCATACGTTGTAGTCAAGTAACACTCGGGATTTGGACTGCATTTCCGTAAACAGGAAGTGCCATGATGGTGATGAGGTGTACAGCACTGTATCTCACTGGCAACCAAACACGGGAAATAGAGAAACTTCATTAAATGAGTGAGCATTGGCTCTCCTGGCTCCTCATATTGCTTACTCAGCACTGGTTTTGTGTTTATAATGAGCCCTGCACTCCAGCAGTCTGCCCTTCATTGAGACTTTTGAAGGTATGCAAGAGACGATGACATCATGAGTATTAGGGCAAAGGATAAATAAATATTGTGGGGATGGAGGCTAGAAATTTTCTGATATTACAGGAGATACAAAAGGAATCTGAATAAATAGATGCCCCAATCCTGTAGGAGCACAGGATGTGTGCTTCTGTTTTTTCACAGTGCTGGTGGAACTTCCTTTGGCATGTGCATGCCATGTGTTTGGTTACCTCAACGGCCAGCAGGAAGAGGAGGAACTTTCTTTCAAATCCTTCCAATGCAGAGCAAAGAAGACCCACATTTTTCTTTTGGAAAGATTTTCTTTTTTGTTTATTTCAGTTTTGTTGAAATATAACTGACAAACACCAACATCATTCTTAAGGTGTACTTAAAATACACAGTGTGATGCTTCAATCTGCATCTGTTTGGCCACCTTCGTGAAAGTTCACCATAATATTCACTGTCCAAACATTTTATAGAAAGAGATGAGATCTTAGCATATTATACTCCAAACGAACCTCTTTTCTATGGATATATTAAAGTATTATACACTTGTA
The DNA here is from genome assembly GCF_950005125.1 of Chionomys nivalis. Classification (NCBI taxonomy): domain Eukaryota; kingdom Metazoa; phylum Chordata; class Mammalia; order Rodentia; family Cricetidae; genus Chionomys; species Chionomys nivalis. The sequence goes on from NC_080099.1 coordinate 14,353,350, forward strand.
AAAACTGACCTAATATGCAGATTTAATAGAAAAACTATATAACTATTTTCACTCTCCACCCTAAATATGTTCGTATTTTTCCACTTATACTGAAACCTTGTTAGTTCTGGAGGATGCTCTGCAGAGGTCATGTTTATGAGGTGCACACTGATGAACACACTGGTGAGAACACCATTCACCTGTCGTCTGTGTGAAGGACTCTTCATAGCTCTGGGCAGAGTTTAGTAGGTGCTGCTTCTCCCGGCCTTGCTGGCACGGAGCCCTAGAATGGTTATATTCACCTACTACTCCTGTCACCAGCTTGTTTCATGAACTTTAGTAAGACACTTCTCTGCTGTCCTTTGTACACTGATGCTTCTAGAGAAGGCAAATTTCCATGTGTGTGAGGAAAGGACTTTTATTTATTTATACTTTTTTATTTTTTTTGAGTGTCTTATATTTAAATTTTAATTCACAGTTTTAAAACAATTGTTGATAAAGCTAAACTATGTTAGGGATATGCTAACTTATGTTGCTGAGTTGCTGGGGTATTGAATGAAGAGTTAAGTAACATATTGTTATAACTTAACCTATAAGACGCAATCAAGCAAGACTCTCTGCCGCATTACAGTTATTTCCAAACCTACAGCCTCACTGATTTGAGTGTATTTTCAAAAGTTAGAAGAGACATAAAGTTCTCTTTGGAGGCTCAGTGACTGTCAGCCAGCAACCTTCATGATTTGGACAGAAGTTTCCATTTTCTTAAATTCTAGATGTTCCATTTGACCCTTTTGAATCCTTTTGTTTGTTTTTGTCCTCTTGAACATCAGTCAGTATTTTCAGAAAATTCCCATTTCCGTTCTTGTAATGAGATACTTTATTTATTTATTTATTTATTTATTTATTTATTAAAGATTTCTGCCTCCTCCCCGCCACCACCTCCCATTTCCCTCCCCCTCCCCGAGTCAAGTCTCCCTCCCTCATCAGCCCGAAGAGCAGTCAGGGTTCCCTGCCCTTTGGGAAGTCTACGAACCTCCCACTTCCTTCCAGGTTTAGTAAGGTGAACATCCAAACTGCCTAGGCTCCCACAAAGCCAGTACGTGCAGTAGGATCAAAACCCAGTGCCGTTGTTCTTGACTTCTCAGCAGTCCTCATTGTCCGTTATGTTCAGCGAGTCCGGTTTTATCCCATGCTATTTTAGACCCAGTCCAGCTGGCCTTGGTGAGTTCCCGAAAGATCATCCCCATTGTCTCAGTATGTGGGTGCACCCCTCTGACATTGAGCCTATAATTCGTGATCCTAGAGAAGTTAAATAAGAAGGTGAACCCAAAGAAAAACATATAGTCATCCTCCTGGATATTAACCTTCATCAGGCGATGAAAGGAGACAGAGACAGAGACCCACATTGGAGCACCGGACTGAAATCCCAAGGTCCAAATCAGGAGCAGAAGGAGAGAGAACACGAGCAAGGAAAGGACTTTTAAAAAGAGGATTCCAGCTCTAACTTTGGAAATGTGGTGTGAGTACTTCAGTGGACTGGGTCTTTGGTAACTACAGCTCACAACCTAGCTCTCAAGAGGAGGAAGGAAGGCTTGATTGGGGGAGGGGGAGGGAATGGGAGGTGGTGGCGGGGAAGAGGCAGAAATCTTTAATAATTAAATTAATTAATTAATAAAAATCAGAAAAAAAAAGACTTGATTTTTGACTCACTAATCTCTGCCACATTACTGTCCCATGGCCACAAATTGCACCACCACCAATGAACCTTGCTCCTTTATAAATGACACTTATTTTCTTACGAAAATACAGTTTTCCCATGCTATCTCCTATACTTTTATAGTGAATGAAAGCAGCTATGTCTATAAGAGAATTTCAGCAAAGCCTTTTGTTGGGGTTGCTGAACTCTATGTTAACACATCACATAAGTTGCTTTCAATCTATACAATGGTATAATTAACCCAGTTTTTTTTTTGTTTTTTGTTTTGCTTTTTTAGATAAAGAGATGGAGACATTTTAGTATGTCCCAAGTCATACATAGCTCTGCTACATGATGGATGTAGGATTTGGGTATAGGAATTTTTTTTTCCTAGTTTCTGTACTTTTTCCCTGGCAGACAGAAAAGCCAAGAGCAAAGATGTTAACTCGAGACTCGTCCATCTAGGAAGCTCTTATACCAGATCTTCAAGTTATTGACTCCCCAGCAGACTTCAACTCCATGCATTTATTTCGTTTGCCCAATTTCTCAGTAGTAGTGAGAATGGCAGTGACTGCATGGTCTTTGAAGGTAGGCAGATCTATTTCCAAGGCTCCTCCTGCTGGGGAACAGCACTGCCTTTCCAAGCAGCCTTTGCCAATCCTTAGCAGAGCACAGCAGGATGTGTAAAGGAGGGACAGCTGTGTGTGTGGAGGTCCTAGTATCCTGGGCACCTGTTCCACGGTCATAAATTAGACCACCCTGCCACAGGCATTCTGATTTAGTTGCAGTCATTGGGCTCCCCACTACCCACAAAGTGTTGTAGAAGAAAGAAGTTTGCTTATTTTAGTGTGGATCAGATTTCACAGTGTAATCATTTCCCTTTGCTAATAAGCAGAGTGGCTCTATACTTACATGGTTGGGTAACCTGCAGAGACCCAGGTGTCATTAGCTTATGATTAAACTTAGAGAAAAGGTAGAGACGTCATGGAAACAAATGTACCAACATGATCGGAAAAGAGTAACAACAAAATCTTCTTTCACATCAACTGTCTTAGCATAATGGTCCCCTATTACATTAGCCAAAAATATTGGTTATTCCTTGTGCCCCTTCTTTTCTGCCTCAGTGATGTCAGAAACCCCTGACTGTATTCAGTATTACTGCTTCTTTAGCAAAGCACAATATACCATAAGAAGTGAGCAGTCACTGTCATTGCCTTTCTTACCCTGTTTGACAATGTTTCCTCCTTCATGAGTCTTATATCATGATCCCATTCAGTCTGTGGTAGAGTAGAATAACTTAATGCGACATGTTGATGCAGTCATATGGAGGAGCATCATATATCTGTGAAGGCCTCTGTGTTACACATATGCTGCCGTTTGATTCTCAAACCAATAATTTAAACTAATATTTCCATTTGGAAGATGAAGGAGCAGAAGTTTAAAAGATTAGGGTGTGTATTTCTGGAGGTGGTATAACAGTTTATGAGAGGCAAAATCAATTTGTAATCTCTTGATGTCTTTCCCTTAGATTTTTCTTTTCCCTCACCTGAAACGTGAATCCAAGTGGAAATTAGAAGGACCCCTATAGACCAGGCTGTCTTTGAATTCACAGAAACCTGCCTGCCTCTGCAATGGGATTACAGACATTGGTCACCATACTTAAACTCAGGCTGTTAATTTTTAAGCCATCGTACATATAGTTGAGCAGGAGAGAGCCAAGTCTAATCCTCTGATATAAACACACAGTTTGAACACATTCAAGGAGGTGGAATGATTGGACATGGGGGTGGAGCTGTAGTAAGTCAAGGGCTGTCAGGGATGAAGAATTCTTCCTGATTCTCCCTTCCAAGGGCTCTGGCACATTGACAGACTCCTTATCATCTTTGTTTTTCTTTCTTTCATTAGCTTTTGGAGAGATTGTATAACGTTTTTCTTCACATAAAATCCACTCCTCCAACTCGTCTCTGCAAACCACTCTTCATACCCATTCAACTTTGTGTATTTTTGCTATTGTTTTTCTTTCAACCAATGAAGGCAAATTTGTGCTGTCCAAATATCCTTAGATACATGGTCTTCCACAGGAGCCTGACCATCCTCCCAGTGGCGATACCCATAGGAAATGCTGTCTCTCCCTCTCCCAGCACCTGGCACTTGCCAGTAGCTAACCCACCCAGGTCTTGGTGTGGATTAGGTGACCAGTTCTCATCTGATGCGGACTTGTGCATGCTGTCACCTCTTCGGTGAATTCTTTGTGCAGCTTCTCTGCTGGTTCAGAAGACAGTTTCCTTTTGGTCTTCCATTACTCCTGCTTCTTTTACTCTTTATACTCCCTCTTCTAAGCCTTGGGAGAAGGGTGAGTGATAGGTACCCTTTAGAGCTGAACATTGTGCATTTAAAAAAACAATAAATTCATTTTTCATACCAGCTGCATTTCCTCCTCCCATCCATCTTCCTGCTCCCCCCCCCACTTTTACCTCCCCCATCCACTCCTCCAAAAGCATAAAGCCTCCCGTGGGGAGTCTAAAGAGTCTGGTGCATTTAGTAAAGGCAGGACCAAGCCCCTCCCCTCTGCATCAAGGTTGAACAAGGTACCCCCCCCCCAAGGAATGTGCTCAAAAAACCCAATTTATGTACTAGGGATAAATCCTGATCCCATTGCCAGGGACCCCACAAACAGACCAAGCAACACAACTGTCTCTCACAGCATTCTGCATTCTTTTTTTATTTTTAAATTAAATTCTTCTACTTTTACTTGTTTGCATAGGAATGTGCTACACATTCTTTACACACTCCCCTTCTACACCCCACCTCCCCTTTCATGCTTCCCTGCCCTCCATGCTTCCAATTTATTCAGGAGTTCTTGTCTTTTTTTTCCCTTCTGAGGTAACTCCATGTATATCTCTTAGGGTCCTCTTTTTTACCTAAGTTCTCTGGGGTTGTGGCCTGTAGGCTGGTTGTCCTTTGCTTTCTGTCTATTATCTACTTATGAGTGAGTATGTATTATATTCTGCATTCTCCTAATCTTTGTTCCTGAGCATAATTTGGCAACTGGTTGTCAACAAATGTCAAAAGCTTGCCATACTCAGATGATCTCCCTAGATTGAAATGCTTTTCTTGCATGAGGAGTGATTAGATGGAATTAAAATATTTAGATTATTTATCAAAGACACTGGTTGAAATCCAATTGGGGCATGTTGCATTTGGATATAGTGTCATGATTAGGCAACTCTTCTACATTTCGGTATATATCATATTTTACTAAGGTACGGCTGTGTGGAATCTACTTAATGTGATTGCTCTACTGTAAGATCTGACTGCTTTTTCACTCAGGCTTTGGAAAATGTATTACAGATGCATGACAAGGGGTTGTGTGTGGGATGGCTCCACAGGGACAGCTAACGCCAGACTCAAATCTGTGTATCAGCTTTAAGGCCGCCAACATGGTGCTATGTGTCAACAGTTCAACTCCCCAAATTCTTGGCATAAACCCCAGTAAGTCAAAATCAAATATGCTTTATGAACCATACATATTGCCTGGTAGTTGGAACATACATGCACATTCAGTTTTGTGCAAATTAAAATCTGCTCTGTCAACTACGGATGCTTTAGTGACAGACTCTTGGTAAGTGGCTGGTAGATGCCTGGTAGAATAATTAATTGCCTTGGAGTTCTTCACATACAATTTAGGAAGCTGAACTATTCCACTATTCAGCCTAATATATAAAACAAAACAAAACCCAACTTTTCCCTCTGTGCTGTAAGGGTGACAGTTGCACGAGTCACCATTGTGTTAAAAAAAAAAAGCAGTTGAATCAATTAGGAAACTTAAAGGTTTTATTGACACATGCCGATGCTTTTAAATGATGATGGCACATAAGATCAAGCTGATGCATTGTAGTTAAGTCTTCTGGAGATATTTATTATTTATACCTAGTGAAAAGGGCAAGAGATGTACAAGCTTAATACACTTTTACCTTGCAAATTGCCCAATTTAGTGGGACAAGAATTAAAACAGTATGAATGAATAATGGAATCTGTTTACTAAATCATCTTTTTAAAGTAGTTTTCAGAGTTTTACGAGTTTTGCTTATATGTGTGAAAGGAGCTTGTTACAATACTGCCTCTTCTAGATTGCTGATAGATGCTGTGTTTACAGTCAGTGGTAGTAGATTATTTATTTTGGTGTGTTACATTATCTCAAATGACATATTGATACTCAAATTTGTGTGTAAAATACAGAAAGATTGAGAAAAAAGATTGTAAATGGAAAAAATAATAAGGTTGACTTATAGCCTATAATATTTGGCAGGATTGAAATAAAACTATGCACTACAGATAGCATCCTACCTCTGGTATGAAAATTTAGGGTGGGTATGTCATTATTCTTTAGAATTGTCTCTAATCTTAGAAGGGTGTTCATTTTCTTTGTTACTTTGGAAAACTGTTTGTCTTTATTGGATTGTAGATGGCAAAACCAGATCAATGGTAGACAGACTTAAAAAGGAATTAAATTAGACATCTCCTCAGTGACTTCTCTTTCCATTTCTTCTCAGAATTACTATCTAGGTTCTTGCCATGAGATAGGTAGTGTGGTGCAGGACTATCCTTGAAACTAATGGAGTTAGGATAAATTTATAACAGCTTCTAACTTCAATATCCTTATCTATGAAATGACAGCATGGGATGCTCATCTATAGCAGTCAACGAACCCATAGTTCTTTCTTCAGAATGAACAGAATGACATGGAAATCCAGTGTGATGATGCACACATAGAGTTAAACACAACAGGTATCTCTCAAATGCACTGTCTCATCCTTGAATGACCTACATTAGTGTATCTCAAATTGTAACAACAATGAACTCATTAAAATGCAAATTCTCGAATCAGAAACTCTAGAGGACAGGGCACAGCATTCAGTTTTAACCTCCATATCCATCTTTACACAATGAAGTTTGAAGCCTAGTGGCTCAGGTGAAGACAAGAAAGTAAGGTCTTCAAATCACTCATGCCAGGAACCTCTTACAACTGAAGATTTATGGCTCTCAACCAAGAACTACTCAGTCCAAATTTCTAGGGTTGATAATTCTCTGTGTTTTGGCAAACTCCGCTGGAAAATCTAAAAGTTTGAGAAAACTACTGTTCTAGAAAAGTGGTTCTCAAAATGAACTACATGGTAAAAATCACTCCAGGGAGTTTTTAAAAACAATACAGATGGCTTATCTCCAAACAGCCCAATTTCCTAGTTTCTAATATGCAGCCAACATTGAGAATTACTGGACTACATTATCTTTAAAAGCCCTGCCAGATTCAGGTTCATGATTTTCACATTAGTCTTGTTTCCCCAGTGTGTATTTGAGTTTTTGATCCGTGACATACTTCCTAATCAACACTGCTTGTTTGTATCACCCAGCACTCATCTCACTACTCTGTCGATGATATCTTATGAAGAATGCCTCATTGGCTGTATCTTGCACATTTTATGAGACCATGGGTTAAAACAAATGCACTGTGAGAAGTTAACTTCTAAACCCTAGCATCAGTAAGATGGGTTCAAATGGATCACCCCTTTTTCACAATCCATCCCTGCCTTTCTTGTGTGGTGTTAAATGACACCAGTTTTTTTACTTTTATTCTTTCATTTAAATGTTTTTTATACAATATACTAGATCATATTTGCCCTCTCCAAACTCCTCTCAGATCCACTTCCCCATTTATTTACCTAACTTCATCTCCCCCCCAACTCAAAAAAGAAGCAAAAAAACCCCATCCAAATAAATGAGCTAATAAAAATCCAACAGCACAAAATTTAGCAAAACCAAACAAAAATACAAAGCCCATCTTGTATTGGTCAACTTCTGGATGTGGGACTTGCTGTGGAGTTGATGGAGTGTGGTTGATATACTCCGTGGCATGCCGTTTGAGAAAATAGGTTTTCCCTTTGGCAGTTGGTACTAATTACAAATAGATTCTTGGTCGGAAGGGGATTATATGTCTACCTCTCTATTTTCAGCACTGGAATTTTGTCTGGTTTGATCCTGTGTAGGTCGTGTATGTGCTTTCACAGTTTCAGTGAGCTCCTATGTGCAGCAGTTCTGCCGTGTTTGGAAAAAGCTCGTTCCTGAAAGTTATTCACCACATCTGGATGTTCCCATCTTTCTGCCTCTTTTTCAACACAGATCTCAGAACCTTGTGGGAGTTAGATTGCAAGGATATCCTGTTTTGGATTGAGTGCCCCACAGTCGATCAGACTGCATACTGTTCAGTTGTGAGTGTCTGTGTTAATTACCATTTACAACAAGGAGTTGCTTCTATGAAGGGTGTTGAATGACATTCTCATTTGAGTACCAGCCTAGTGAGGTAGCTACGATCCCTGGCAGAATGTAATTCTGCTGATTGGTATTCAAAAGAATAAAGATGGGCTGAAGGGATTCTGGGGAAAAAAAAAAAAACTAATGGAACTCTGGGTCTACACCAAGAGGCTGAGGTGGCAACAACTTCTGAGTTTTAATTCATTAGATAATTTCTTGTAACTATTTTTTCAAAACATAGAGACAGAGTCAAAGAGACAGAAGATTTTAGAGGCTAGACCTCACAATTTTTTTCTTGCAACACCCCAAAGCACTTTTGTAATGATAAATACCTGTGCTAAGCTCAGTATAATTGACACTGTTTTCCAATAAAACCTGGCATGCAGAAAAAACTACAGGATTCCTAATAATAAGGGTTTTTAAGCCAAGGTTTGGGTTGAAGCCAACAGCATCAAGCAGAGGGAAGCCAGAATGAGATGTTGCTAGTGAAGGTTTGTCCTAGTTAATGAAAAATTTTGAGAGCTGTGATGATATTTGACAGATTGGAAACTCACTTTGAGAAACATACTATCCTCCTTTCAATTCTCAGACACTCAGCCTGAGGGTAATTCATCAGAAATAAAATACACAAGGAAACAGAAGTGGGAGAATCAAAACCGTAGGACATCCATCAGCAGTGTGAGCCAAAGTTACTGAGGCAGTTAAACAGACAACAATCTTTTGCGTTTATTTATGTTCATCAAGGTTACCCACCTGAGCTTGGGGAGGGTAACACCACAATTAAGGACAGGCATGTTATGGTGGGGGGATGGTAAAATAGAGATCAAAACATTGTACCCTGATGTTGGATTGAAATCTTCTATTGGCCAGGAAAGACACATTTATTGATTCTGAAGACAATGATACTGTTATTCACCAAACAATCATGGTCACCAGACTCCTGAGACCAGCAGTGAACTATTTCAGTCTGTGAGAAAAGCCTGTGGCTTTGCTTGCAGCATTGTGAGGCATGTGGGCTATGGTTTCAGGCAGCTTATTGGGCTGTGTGCTGTTGCAACCATCGTCAAAGGGATGAAAGAACATTTCCCCTCATCACTTTAGGAAAGGTACAGATACTCAGATCAGTGACAACATCTGGAGAAGACTTAATGGATGGGTAGACTAGTTGGTTGAGTAAACACTCTGCAACAGCTGCAAACAGTCAGTAGAGAAACGAGTTGAGCTTTTCTTCCTACCTAGGTTCAGCTCATTCTGGACAGAGGGGTCTCTTATTATCCTGGAACCTCAGAGTCAAGATTATTTCCTCAGATTTTGAGTACAACATTTGCTATGGTCACATTTCCTCCTGGGTTCTTGTACTTTTTATTCCATCTGTTTTGTGCCTTGCCTATCAACATAATATACCCATGATCCAGAGCTCTTAGGTTTCTCATAGACCAGCCATTAACTCTAGGCATTTTCATAATTCGTATAAGCCAGACTTTACATCCAGACGAGCAATATGAAATTATTTCCAACAATATCTACCAGGGTTTGATCAACTACTTAGGCGGAGGTAGGCAACCAACTTTCAGTGTATTCTGAGAAAGGAAGAGAATTGCCCTGTATGGGTTGGGAAATCATTGTCCAAAATTTCAAGCCACCACCACTGAGGCTGATGGAGTTTGTGTTTCCATGCCAACTGAGCCTTTTCCAGGCTTCCCTGTGTATTCATTCTTCTAACAGCAAGAAAAAAAATGCTATCATTCTTACATATTATTTAATTTTCATGTTCATCTGTAGCATAAGTGAATTACTACATGCTTGCCTATGAACTTCAATAACAGTAAAACAATCCTGAGAACCGACTGTTATCCCTGAAAAGACATGAACTCCAAGGGTTTGGATAAGCTAGGTAATAAATTGTAAAGGATGGATATTCCCTCCTGTTTTCCTGGTAATGGGGTTTTTCACAGGATGCTGATTCCCAGTTACGTTATGCTAACTTGTTCCTCCAAATGTCATTCTTGACCCCTTTACAAGGGAAACCTGAAGGTTAATTAATAAAAGATTGTTAGTTCCTTGACATTGCCCTGTGATTTAGTCCTGAGGTGGCCAGAACATCTCCATCCTCCTTAGGAAATGGCTCGGTGGGTCAATATTAATTCCCGCAGCTCTTACAATTCCCTTTGGGATTAATATTTAATCAACAGAGTGGTTGCCTTTTATTTTACTGTAGAAAAATTTCAATAAAATAGAATAGGACATTATATTGTAATGAATGGAAAATACTGGCAAATTTTCATTTAAAATCAATAAGTTGAACCAGCAGTCATTTCATAACTGATGTGTCATCTCAATTTAATGAACAGTAACTAAAAACATATTAAACAAATGCCCGAGATGAGATGAAGAATGAAGGCATGGCAAGAGACTAATTATTAATTCCACTGGTCTGATGTTTCCTAAAGAGAGAGCTGGGTTTTGTGAAATCTCTTTGTCATTGCTCAGGACCATTATAATGGATATTCAGAAAAATCTCTACAGGTTAAAAAAATATAAATAAGCTGCCATGTATGAAATTAATACTGTTTTAGAGGGGAAATACATTATGCTTTCTATTGGTGGTCTCTTCTGATTGAATGATGATTTTTCACAAGAAATTATGTATACTTACTATTTTCCACTTGTTAAGGCCTTTATAGTCCTTTGCTAAGGTGAGTCTGCATCAGGATCATTGTGGGAGTTCACAAAACACAGTCATCTGTGCCCCTTTCCTGGTTTCTGGTTCAGTATTATGGAGTAAGAGCTTTAGAATTTGCGTGTGTTAGTTGTCAGGTTACCAGTGCTGAATTCTGCATGCTTTCCTAAGAACCGCTACATACAACATAGATCTAACTCTTCAATCTATTTAATGGTTTTCATTATTTTGATATAAGTGATTTTTTCCTGGAACATGTCCCCATCTATAGAAAGCACTTGGAGAACACTTGATAACATCATGGATGATACTAGCCTGGCGCAGGCTCACTTACCCATTACTTCCCCCACAGAATGATGGCTCGGTGGAGGAGATACACAGAGATCCTCCACAGGACAGGACAACAGGCCAGTTTTTAATGTTGGTTTATTTTTTCCTTCATGGAATGGCATCAAAGATCCTTTCAAGGCTAGCATCCTTGGAGATGCTAGCTTGACTGTTGCTAGCCAGAGTTGTTTTAGTTGTTTTTCTCTTGTATTTTTGTTTGTTTTTTGTCTTATCCCCTTTCATAGTAGGCTGGGATATAGTAAGATCTTCTATTCCCATTGAACCAAACCAGTGGTACTGAATCTGGTTTTATACTTTTCACTTATATAATATTTTTGTTCTAATTAATTCCTTCATCGTATTTGCATCAAAGTAAACTTTTTCTAGCTGGTTCTGGATACATCTGTCTATGCTGAACATTGAACATCCATCAGTATTACTTTATAACATAGTAAAATATTTTAACAAAAAGAGTTGAATAGGTTTTGGGTGGGAGTAGAAACAGGAACACACCACAAATCCTTGTCAAACACAAGGCTTCTGAAAGCAGAGTACTGTTTCCAGATACCAGAGAACATGAGGAACTCAATAAGAGTTTGTATATTGTTCAGTACTCATATAATCCTTGATGACAGCTGGTTAGGACACATCTCATACCTGAGACCAGCTTTGTATTTATACATAGGCAGAAAAAGAAACACAATCTTAATTCTAAATTCTCTAGAATTTCTGGTAGATACATTTTACATGTCTCTGTGTCCATAGCCTGTATCTTCTTAACTGTCTTCAACACTTCCTCACAGAATTTGCACAATATATATGGGAACAAGTTCTCTACGAAAACTCAGATACTGATTCTGGAATGTTTTTCACAGGGTTTGATGTCTTTGTCATCCCTTGCATTCTGACACTGATCTGTATTTTCTACATTTCCTTAAAATACACAAGCTGTATCTATATCACACCAGCAATATAGCACATCAGTGCAAAAGGAAAGTCCCTTTCTGTTACATATGATCTGTATCAATCATCCACAATAGTCCATGTGATCCTATTATGAACAATTTTGAACAAGCTAGTGATCTCCAGTCTTGATACGATGGTATGTAGAGCCCAATCAAGGAAGAGGTTCCCTATTGCCTGCTTAAGAGAAGCAAAACACCGAAAGGGGAAAGTGTGCACTTCATGACAAGATACATGCAATGATGTGATATTAAGTCAGAAGAGCCATTTGGCTTGTAGCTGTCTGGGGCAAGATTACCATACCAGTCAATCAGAAGGGGATGCAGAATATACTGCAGTAAAGATAGAGTTGCCACATGCATGCACTGTACATCCATTGTGAAGAAAAATCCCTTTAGAAGATATGTCTTAATCTTGTCAGACTATTTTCCAACAGGATCTGTGTAATTTTTAAATTCGGTGTAGCTGATTCTCTAGAAGTCAGTGTAGGACTTGTGGAAGCACACAGAGCTCCTTTAGGTGTTCTGTGGCTGGTGTTACATCAGTTGGAACCAGGAGCAACAAATTGCTGTTTGCTGCTTGAGGGATTGATTTGTCCATTTTAATCTATAGTCTTAGTTCAAGGAGCTACAATTCAGAAATGATGGTCGCTGGCACATGCCTGTCTTTTCAAGGGTTTCTTTGGGAGCTCTCAAGGCTCAGAAGAGGATGCTGGCAGTCTACCCTTGCAAAGAGAGGAAAATAGTTGAGGATTCCTTTAGTAATACACACAGCCCCTTGATGCATCTCACTCCCATTAACTTGTAGAGTTAATGGGTTTATTTTATGACTTGTTTGCCAGGCTACAATTCTGCTTCATGGTTTTCAAAATGGGTACCTTGGTCACTTTCCACTGCCTGGGATCTCTGTCTTTTGACCTTAGACTGATGAGCCCTTAGATGTCATTCTGTGGGTGAATTTTCATTTTCAAAAGTCCAGTAATAGTGTCAACATTCATGAAATAATCCTAAATTCCCACTGAGCCTAGTAAAGGACCAATAGAATCCAGCTGTTCTCTGTGCTTCAAGGGAACAAATGCTCTTTTAATGAACTTCTCCATGATATTCTGGTGTGTTTTGTACTACTATTGGAACTCTTGGAAAGCATGTATGATGTCTCTCATCTTGAGTAACACTAGACATCCAAGTGGGTAGTATCGCACATGGTTTTCTGACATGTGGGTGGTGCCCTTAGTGGTACAACAATGTGATGTCTTCTTTAAACTACCTCTCATGATATATTGCTTTATGAAATCTTAGGAAATATTATCTAAGTTTTTATGTAAAAATAGATGTAAACTTAATTATTTATTCTTTTAGCACAGAATTATTCAGCATCCATTGCTGATCACCCTATTTAAATTTATTAGTTAATAACATATTTTCCACTAAAAAGCAGTTATTCACCTGTCTGCTATGTTCATTGGACTTTGAGTTCCCTGAGGGTGAGGAGCCTATTACATTCTTATTAATGTTTTTAACGTTTTCTAACACAATGTACCTGGCTAATAACTGACTAGGTAACTATGTATTTAGAGGATGGATGCATGACTGAATATATTAAATAAATGAGTGGATAAACGCCGCTGGAAAACAGTTAATCAGAAATATCTTTTGGATAAATTAATGGATAGTAAAACAATTGTATCAGACACCATGTTATATACTTTCCTTTGATTATATTTTATGTTGTAATTGAAATGTATTTGAAAATTACACATTTACCATGAGCAACTTATAGCTCAGTCTGACCATCTGAAATCAATTTCAAAACCACCTGTACCAGATTTTGCTTAAGAACTTTACAATCTGAACCCAGAAAAGTCTGCTAATTGTGTTTGAAATTTTATGGACAGCAAGAAATATAAAATATCAATCACATTCTTTTAAAATGGTAATATTGAAGTCAGAGTTGTCAGCAGACACCAAAAAAAACATTCTATGAAGTTTTAAGTTGCTTAATTAAAGTCCTTAGATACATATATGTGTATATGTGAATTTCCCGGTAAAGTAACATTCCCTAAACCTCTTTAGTAATTGTGTTATTAAAAATCAGTTAAGCTGAGCTGTTGTGGTGCATGCCTTTAATCCCAGCACTTAGAAAGCAGAGTCTGTTTGTCAGAGTTCAAGGACAGACTGGTTTACAAAACGAGTTCTAGGATAGCCAGAACTACATACATAAACCCCTCCTTGAAAAATCAAAAACCAAACCAAAACAAATTAAAAGTCAGAAGGCATCAAACACTTGTTGATCAACAAAAATTATGTATGCAATTATGATTGTGTAAATTCTAATGAAACTGAGTACAAAGTGTTATTAGCTGGAGTTGGGGGACTCAGCAGAAGTACATTCAGTTGCCTGCATTCCTGAAATCCATAGTCTGCGCTATGTGTCAGCATTTGTAAAATATAAGAGGTAGCAGAATTAATTCCCTCCTTTCTTCCTTTCTACTCAGCGTTTGGAGCCTCCATCTTCTTGCCTCTCAACTTAGAATTCCTTGGTTTTAGACCCCTGGTTATGTTCATGTTATCACCACTCAATATTTTTGCAAGTAGGTGACAGTGATATAGATCATGGAAATATCCCAGCACGTTCACACCAAGCTATGATTTAAAGCTTTCCACTCTCTATGAGTTCAGTTCTCTTCCCCACATTCTCTTCTATGAGGTTCAGGGTATCTGATCTTACGTCGAGATCCGTAACATGTTTGGTCTTGAATTAGTGCAGCATTGTACATGTGGTTTGTCTTCATTCTTCTACATGCAGTTATTTGGTTTAATAGCACCATTTTTTGAAGATGCTGTTTGTTTTTCTGTGTATACTTTTGACTTTTTTTAAATCAAAACTCATGTATTTCTAGGTGTGTGGAGCTATATCTGTTTCACCAATTCTATTTCATTGATTAACATTGTGTTTTTATGCCACGCCTGTGAACCTATAAATATTATTTGCAGGGGACTGGAGAGATGACTCTGTGATTAAGAGTAGTAGCTATGGCATAGGATTCAGGTATGACTTCTAGCACCCACATGGTAGCTCACACTCATCTCTAATTCCAGTACCAGGAAATCCATCACCCTCTTCTGACCTCTCTGGGTACCAAGAACACATATGGTACACATACATATATGCAGTCAAAACAGCAACATGCATGAAATACATTTAAAATAGATTAATTAAAAAAATCCTCTTTACAGAAAAGGACACTATCATGTGAATAAAGTGGAAGGCTACTGAATGGGAAAAGTTTTTACTTATTATACCTCTGATCAAGGGTTACTAACTAGAATATACAAAGAGCATGTGCATGCACACACACACACACACACACACACACACACGCACATACCCCTGAATATTTATAAAACAACCCAATAAAAATTAGGTAATAGAACTAAACAGAATTTTCAAAAGTTGAAACACAAATACTGAAGAATATTTTTTAGATGTTCAACATCCTTAGCCATCAGCACATGCAAATTAAGACTACTTTAAGATTCATCTTACCACATTCAAAATGGCCAAAGTCAATAAAAGAAATGATAGTAAATTTTGGTGACAATGCAGAAAAACCAAAGTTTATTCATGGCCGTTAGTGTACAAACTGGTACAGCCGCTATAGAATTGGTGTGGATGTTCCTTAAAACCAAAAAGTAGATCTAACACAAGATTCATTTCTATCTCTCTTGCTCTTGTGTATATATTAGAAGGATTCTGCAACTTCCTACAGAGATATCTGCTTATCTATAGTCATTGATATTCTATTTATATTAGCCAGAATTTGGAAATGACCTATATGTCCATAAACTTGTCAATGGATACCATAAACATAGTACAATTATTAAGAATAGCCGAGTCATGACCTTTGCAGGTAAATGGATGGATTTAGATACAGTCATCCTGAGTGAGGTAACTCAGACTAAGAAAGACAAACATTGCCTGCATTTTCTTATATGTGTATATCAACATTTAACTTTAGGTATGAGTGTTTCAATTAGAATATTCACAGAGGTTGAGTGTATATATGTACCAAGTAAAACCCCCAGTGTGAAGAATGAGCTACCACTTGTTGACTGAAGGATTTTTTTTTTTTTTTTTTTTTTTTTTTTTTTTTTTTTTTTTTGGTTTTTCGAGGCAGGGTTTCTTTGTGGTTTTGGAGCCTGTCCTGGAACTAGCTCTTGTAGACCAGGCTGGTCTTGAACTCACAGAGATCCGCCTGCCTCTGCCTCCCAAGTGCTGGGATTAAAGGCGTGTGTCACCACTGCCCGGCGACTGAAGGATTTTTATAGACCCATATCTGAAACACTTCAGACTATTTGTAATGCTATTGGTTACCCTCCATAATCTGAACATGAAGGCCTTATTGCAGAAGACAGGACTTTCTTATGCTGTCAAGCATACAGAAATCAAACTAGTGCCCAACTAAAAGCCTTACCCCTACTGATGAGCAGGCATAGTGCTGAAAGATATCATACATACCACAGAAAGAGGAAAGTAACCATCAGTTTAACTCTGCTATGAACCCTGCAAAATGCCTATAAGATATAGTGTTGCGATAGTGGCACAATTGTGGGAATAACCAACCACTTTTGGTTGCATTTAAGGTCCATTACATGAGATGGAACCCACACCTGGCAATATTAATGAGGCCATGAACCCGAGACTAAATAGGTGATGGGTATGGTCTAGGGGAAAAAACTGCTACTATAATTTTGCGTAAGGATAACAAAATAAAATAACTACCAATTATCATATTACTACACCCATTCATTAGAGCATTGCTCAACTCTCATCAAAAAATCTTTCACTTGCACTAGATGGTAATTAATAGGTAGATATAGAATTGAACAATGTGTAGCAAGTTAGAGATTTTGAAGCACTCTTTCCTAAGCGATGACTTTACCAATCCCCATTTCCCAAGCTCAAGGCACAAGAATCTATCTGGAAGAGGAGACAGAAATATTTTAAGAATCAGATGTGGTAGATGGTTTCAAGGAAAGTATCTTCCAGATGCAACAGGATTAATACATATATAAAATTATAAAAACGGTGATAACAAATGAAAGCTAAAACCTGACAAAAATCTCAGGATGGAGAAGGGGAAACAGTCTAAAGGTTACATACAATTAGTAACAGTTGAGATGGAGAAAATCAATTTTTGCCAAATAGAGCAGTGATGATGGGTATATCAACCACATTCTAGGTCAGGCCTTATGCTCAAGAATGGTTGACCATTATCAAACAAAAATCCAGGTTTTTGTTTTGGTTTGTTTTTGTGTGTATGTTGTATTGTGTGTGTGTTTTCTTGTTGTGTTATTTTATGATTTTTGTTTAGGTTTTTTTTTTTTTTTTTTTGCTTTTTCCTATTTTGCTTTGCATTGGTTTTTGAGAAAAAAGAGAAGGAACACAAAATTGGGTGGGTAGGAAGGCTGAGAGGATCTGAGATGATTTGAAGAGGGGAAATATGATAAAATATTGCATGAGAAATTTTAAAGTAGTATAAAAATGTAATTAGAAAAACCTTTACAAGAAGAACTGGATTACTTGACTTAGTCTCCAGACAGCTCTAGAGCCAGGGTCAGTGGCAAAGGTCCAGTTCCAGGCAGTTGCCTTTCCATGGATTTTCTCAGGTGCAGCCTTGCATTTATATTCAATAGTGACAATCAGACACCTTAACTGTGAGTGTTTCTCTGGGTTCCAAAGCAGAGAATTATGTCTTTTTGTTCAGGGATGAGATTTGCTAGGAAAAGATAAAACATTTTTCAATGAAAACTTCATTACTTTCAATCTGAAGAAAAGTTAATAAAACTGGCCCATGCAGCAGAGTTTATATGTCTAAATGTCTAAAACATTATTTTAGACAGCACCCTTTGGGAAGGTTAGTTTTTTTTTTAAGTCTGTTTAAGTAATGTCTATAGCAGAGTGAAACTTTATTTCTAATTATATTTTGATCATTTTGTTATATCTATAGAATGAAAAACTTTCTGTAATAAAATTCTGATTAATTACATAATTATAGACACACAATTTAGCTTAAAATGACTGCCAGTCTTACAATGGATGTGACTATCCTCTTATAAGCAAGCACATTCCGTTTCAGTGACTGAAAGGTACTGTGGATACATCTGATGGAGGTATAGTTCAGATATCCTTTTAATTTTAGCATCTTGTTTTTTCATGCTAAATGAAAACAGCTGAATGAGAATGCGGTTAAGCATTTTTTTTTTTTTTTTTTGGTAATAGAGCAGGGTAATTGCTCTCTGATAATTTCAAATATACCTGGGACTGTCCAAGTGACCTAGTTTATTTTGAGTGGTTAGAATACAGTGGTCTGCTATTAAAAATCCCTTAACATGGTAAGGATTTGACTACTGAAACCATGAGAAATAAACATTAAAAACATTAATACCCTTTAAGAAAAAAAAACATTTAAAGACAGTTTTTATTATTTGCAATTATTTATCTATCTGTTTAACTGTTTTAATTTTTGTTTTTAAAGTGATTATTTGTTTTATATCCTGACTGCAGTTTCCCCTTAGTTTTTTCCCTGTCCCTCCGTCCTCCCACTCCTCTCTGCCTACCACCATCCTCTATCGACTCCTTCCCCATTTCTATTCAGAAAAGGGCAGGCCTCCCCTGGATATTGACAAACCATAGCATACCACATTGTAGAAAGACTAATCATTTCATCTTGTATTAAGGCTTGGCAATGCAACCCAGTATGAGGAATAGGGTCCCAAAAGCCAGTAAGGAAGCTGAAGGCAGCCCCTGATCCTGCCGTTAGGGGTCTCACGAGAAGACCTATCTACACAATGTCACATGTATGCAGAGGGCCTAGGTCGGTTCCAAGTAGGTTCCCAGATTAAGGAGTTTTTAGTATCAGGGCTGTATGCGATTTTTATATGGGCTTCACTTCCCTTGAGTGATCTTAGATATTCGTTGAAGATATTGAACTTTGTTGCTATTTTGGATCAATTTATTTGTTATAAGAATAGATTAGAAATATTGTTATACACTTCAGTGTCTCCATGAAAATATTGTCAATTTGTTTCTGACTCAACTTCTATTGTCTAAAAAATAAAATTATCACAATATTGTCTTTCAATATTGTGGTATATGGTGTCATCTTCTGTCTCCATAGGTTTATGTACTTTTTGCATGTTTTATTGCTATTGGTAGCTAGCACTACTCCACAGTGGCACATAGATTGCATAGTGTTAAATCAGCTTTCCTAACTTGGCTGTAATTTGTTTTGTATAGTAATTTTGAATCAATTTTTGAGAAAGTTCCATTGGTTACTATGAAGAGGCCCCATACCTACTCAAATTTGTGAGCTCTAAGAGGGCGTTGTGTGGGTTATCCAAAAATGTGCATTAAGTTGACGGGTTGAGTAAATTCGGAGGGGATGTCTTATGGTGTAGTTGAAATTGGAAAATTGGAGATAGATGTGATCATTTTTAATTCTTAAACATGAATGAAATATCCAAAAATAATAAAATAACAAATAAAAGCAATATGCTTTAGATGTCAGCTAAAAATAAAAGCATATGCCATTTTACACGAAGAAAGTATCTGAGTATATAATGTGCATATGTGAGCTTCTGTAGCATATTTTAAACTCTCAGTTGTCCAGTCTAACAACTCATTTTCTCTTTCCTGAGTTCACATGGTCTTTTCCTCTCTATCCCTTCATCCCTTAAGCACAAAGGAGAAGCCCATGTTGAGCTTTGACTTGAACATTTCAAGGAATGGTTGTTATTTGACCTCCCCTTTTAATAGCTACCTCCAGTTTTAAATCATCCTACTAAAAGATTCTTTCTTTGTTTATTGTTTCTCTGTCTTAAAAATAAAATGAAATAAAATGATTTCTCTGCTTCATTCTATACTCTCAAGTGCGTAATGAGTGAGATTAATTTCCCTCCTTTCTTTGGCATTCTTTTGTATATTGCACTTATGGGCTAGAATAATCTTTAATTAATGTTTGCAGAGAGTTTTTAAGAATGAATTTAGTGATAAAAGGCTAACAGGGGAAAGTTTTGCTGCTGGGAGGGAAAGGAATACTAATGAATGTTAATCATGAATGTTCACATGATGCCTTTTGTATTCAAAGTTGTTGTTAGAAGCACTAATTAATCATCTTCATATAGGGTGGTGATTCAAACAGTTAGAAGTTCAGTTGATGAGTTACAGACCATGTAAAATCTGTTAGCATTTTCTATACCGAGGCAATGATATAGGATTGTTTTATTGAATGGAATGTTTTGATTGGTTTGATTGGGGAAGTGGCACAATTCATCAGAATTCATTCCGTATAGCCATTTCTTTGAAAGCTGTTCAAAATTTTTAGCATAAATAAAAACATGGAGGAAGGGGAGGAAGTTGTGCTATTTGTAAATAAACCCAGAAAGTATTTTTCTCAAGAATTAGATAAGACACTGGGGGAAAAATAGGGACACAGAAAAACAAGCAAACAAAAAACCCACGTGGTTATTGTTAACATATCATGAAATTTCAAATAATTTTTTGAAAAGTTTTGTGACAACTGTGTCACCAGTCCCTGTTAAAAGGTCCTCCAAGGTGAACACTCTCCTTTGAAGGTCATTTTGGTGTGCATTCCTCTTCCTTACCTCCTATAACACATGTCTCAATATAGAGCCCAAGGAAAGGGAAGGAGTCCTGGATACACTTAGCTTCTACTATAATGCTACTGTACTCCTTATTCTCTCTGTCTTAGGAAAGGTAGCCTGGCCTGGGTTTTCTTGAGGATTTAAAATTATATCTAAACAATATACTAATCATTCTAGTTGTGTTCAGTATCATGCCTCTTAAAGAACATATCAACATATATTCTGGCAAAGAGATGGTAGATAAGAACATGCTACTTGTTTTCCATGAGTTATCTTGCTTTCTTATATTATTTTTATTGTTCTTGGTTCAATAAACTCCATGGAGGACTGCTGTAGAAGAAAATAAATAGAACAAATTATCCAGGAAAGACCAATAATGGAGAATGAAGCAATGTTCCTTCAATATTCAAAGTATAATTTTTCTCTAAATAATGAATTTGCTGCTAATGCAATAACATATTTCACACATGAGAAGAGCTTTCTCAGCAGCATTTGATGCCAACACTTGTGCTCTTGAAAGCCAGCCTCATTTAATGTGTATTTGATTACAATGCTGTGCACTGAGATATGAGGTATTATTTAGAATTTTCTGTGTCACTACACATTAGGTGGGTCTTTAGTCATGGGCAATTAGTAAGTGTTGACCCTCATTGTGATTTATTCTGAATTCCACAGGCTTCAAATACTAATTTTCTGGATTAAAAAAGTATATGCCACCAGAGCAAATGTCTTGGCAATACAGAGTCCTTCTTGCCTTTGACTGGTACAAGGATAGTATCTTTGAACAGAGAGGCAAAGTGATAAGTAAATTTAACAGGCACAAATATGATGTGGATTTACTTTTCCAAAATGCAGAGACATTCATTCATCTGTTAAGACATAAATTATTGTTTTATTAAAAATATAGAGTTTTCATGAGCTAAGCGGGCTTAGGCAAAACTGAGCATTCAAAGCTTCCCCATCTCAGATTAACCATACGATTATAGGAAATGCTATCAGCACCAAGGACAGCAGTCAGTGTTAGTAAGCCGTGTTATTACAGTACTCTAAGAAACATGAGGGAATGGTGAAGATCTTCTCCCAGTCAGTGGGTTGCCTTTCTGTCTTAGTGACAGTGTCCTTTGCTTTACAGAAGCTTCTCAGTCTCAGGAGGTCCCATTTATTCAATGATGTCCTTAGTGTTTGTGCTGCTGGGGTTGTACGTAGGAAGTGTTCTCCTGTGCCCATGTGTTGTAGAGTACTTCCCACTTTCTCTTCTATCAGATTCAGTGTGTTTGGACTGATATTGAGGTCTTTAATCCATTTGGACTTGAGTTTTGTGCATGGTGATATATATGGATCTATTTTCATTCTTCTACAGATTGACTTCCAGTTTTGCCAGCACAATTTGTTGAAGATGCTCTCTTTTTTCCATTGTATACTTTTAGCTCCTTTATCGAAAATCAGGTGTTCATAGGTTTGTGGGCTAAAGTCAGGGTCTTCTATTCTATTCCATTGGTCGACTTCTCTGTTTTTATGCCAGTACCAAGCCGTTTTCAGTACTGTAGCTCTGTAATAGAGTTTGAAGTCAGGGATGGTAATGCCTCCAGACAATCCTTTATTGTATAAGATTGTTTTGGCTATCCTGGGTTTTTTGTTTTTCCATATAAAGTTGATTATTGTCTTCTCCAGATCTGTGAAGAATTTTGATGGGATTTTGATGGGGATTGCGTTGAATCTATAGATTGCTTTTGGTAGAATTGCCATTGATCCTATTGCATGTAATGGCTTTGTGGGAGCCCAGGTAGTTTGGATGCTCACCTTAATAGACCTGGATGGAGGTGGGTGGTCCTTGGACCTCCCACAGGGCAGAGAAACCTGCTTGCTCTTTGGGCTGAGGAGGAAGGAAGACTTGATTGGGGGAGGGGGAGGGAACGGGAGGTGGTGGCGGGGAAGAGGCAGAAATCTTTAATAATTAAATTAATTAATTAATAAAAAAAATCAGCAAGGAAAAAAAAAAAAAAAAAAAAAAAAAAAAAAAAAGAAACATGAGGGAAATTATGTGCCTTACTCTGCCTCTCTCTTTTTTCTCTTGCCACAGATTTATAAATTATTTATGTAGTATCAAACATGGTAAACCCATATTTTTGTAGCTGTGAACTTGGTGAAGGAAGAAATTGTGCTGAGAGTGTAGAGATCAAACCTTTGTTATCCATTCCATTAACACCAATGCGGAACAATAAGAAAGAAACAAGTGTCCTCTTTCCTATCCTTGTAAGGAGTAAATAGATTTCTCATGTCTACCCCAGAGTTACGAATAGTTTTGTCAGAGCTTGCCTACAAGGCATGAGCGAGAGGTATTGCTTGCTTTGAATTTGGCTGATGGGCTCAAATCCATTCACAGTCCAACATGACCTTCTGTTCATCTAATATTCTCTCTGACCTTATGGTTAAAGTAAGCATTCTAACATGATAAAGGTGCTGTGTGATCCTGTCACCATTTGCTATCTCTTGTAAGTTTGTAAACTATAAATAAGATCACACAAAATTCAACAGTTTGCAGTGTCACAATTCAGGTTGATTCTTCAAAGTTACTAAAATTATTCATAATAGTTATGAAGTATAGTAATACAACTGGGTGAATTCATGGTGAATTAGGACAGTATAAATTGTGTCTTTGTATAATTTCATTCCATGCAAGTAAAATAATAAATAATTCTATGTCCAATCTCTTAACATTTCAAATAAATGCATTCATCATGATTCACCTCGGAATTTGTAAAATGGCTGCGTGATTTTTGTCACATCCATTTTCTCTCTGGATTTCTAAACCTTACTACTATGGTTATTTACAAGTCTTACTATCAACAGTCTTTTCATTTAGAAACATTTCGGGGCACAGTTTTCACTCCTCCAGCAGGGACTTGATTACTATCAACCAATTATTATTATTGTTTTATTCCAGTGTTGCTTTTATTTACATCTCTAACAATACTGATTCCATCCTACAGTCAGTGGTACCTAATGGGCAAATGCCAAGAGAAATTGTTTTGGGGCCTTGAAGGTGAAAATTCTTCTTAAGGTGGGCAAGTGACTGTTTTAGAAAAACAAAATAGAGAAATATAGAGAAAAATGAATCTAGTGGAAGACAAAGTCACTTCTAGTATATAATCTACTTCCGAATTAAAAACATGGAATTTGCCCTTAAGATCTAACCTAAAACAAGAATCTGGAAATGCTTCAATTGCAACTTTGATGTTATTTTCTCAGTGTGTATAAACATCTATGCCTCATCTTAAAACAATACTTTATCACAAAAATCTCTTTGAAAATGAAATTCCCTTTACTATTTTCTCACATCTCCTTCCCTCAAATTAAACAAGACTTGTTTAGCATGCAGCTTATGAATAAGTAAATGAATGAATAGCCAGATTTTAAAGTAGATATTTCAAAGTGTTCTTTAAAGTATCCAAATACAGAACCGAGCATTTTCTACTTCTAATCTAGTAGTTTATTCTGTTTATAACTTCCTTCTTCACATGTTTGGTTCTAACTCTGTCCATGGCCCACATTTCTAGAGAGTGTATTTAGAAAGAAAAGAGTCTACATAAGAGTAAAATCCTTTTACTTGCTTGCTTTTTTTCTGTTTAGTTGCATTTATCCCCAACAACTTTATTTTTATACTCTTAGTTTATTATTTAGACAAATCTAGCTGATTTATTTAGATATTTTACTTATTTATAAATCTTTGCTGTTATAATAAATTAAGTCTTTTGTTTTAGAAAAATATATTGTTAATACAGGAAATCTATGAAAATACATACATTGTACAGCATTTCTTATAAGTAGCATATTCATATGCCATATAGAATCTATTGGAGAGATAATACGGTTATATATGCTAAAATTCAGAAATTTTTTTTAGTCTAAAATGAGGTTAGATTTAGTTCCAGCAGTAAAATAAACTAAAGGTATTTATTTTTAAAAAATCCTTGTAAGAATGTCTGTCAAAGAGAATTTTGTTGTTGGTGATTTTTCCTGGAATCTAAAACAACAAGGCAAAATCCAGGATGCATGAAGAACTATGAAATGAAATTATAAATTTTGAATTTTCTTTAGAAATATGAAAAACATTTAATGAGTACGTTTCAGCAATGGGAAGTCCTGGTATAGAATACAGAACAACTGGAGCTTGCAAATTAGTTCCTATGTAATTATGCTCCAGGTCTTCAGATACTGAATTCAGTTGCAAATGTTGACTGCACACTGCAATGGCTTGGCTGGCTAATTTGTTATTTAGCATCACTTCAGAAATATCATACACCCAGAGCTCCAGAGAATTCTATTTGCTGCCATAGGGCTCCAGCACAAGCTTCCCTTCCCTAAGCATTTTTCAACCTACTGATCATTATATCTGGTATTACACTTCTCTTCATTTCTTCAGTAATTGTTCATTTTATAGTATGTTTCTAAATATCTTCTAGGTGATACTTTTATTTGAAGCTTGCAAGTTCCTTTGAAAAGTCACAGAAGCCATTGTGGTTTGCTGAAAACTGGTGTTTGCTTTTCTCTCTCTCAGAGGATACTACGGATACATCAGCTCCACTTTCAGTCCGCTGCTGTGGTGCAATGCCCTGACAAAAAGCAGCCTAGACAGAGGAAGCATTTAAGGGTTTATTCATTTTGTAGTTCCAGGTGGCATACCATCATTGGGGTGAGACAGGAACTCAAGCAGGTAGTCAGATTATATCCCAAGTCAAGTGCAGAGAGAAATCAGCCATGCTACCGACATGTCGCTTACTGTGTATGCTCAGCTAGCATGTTTTATTGTCCAATAAGTAAGGCCTCAGTCTATGAAGTGGCACTGTCCACTTTCTAGGTGACTTCCCATCTCAATTAGCAATCAAGATAATCCCTCACAGACATGCTCATAGGCCAGCCTACCTACATAATCCCTCATTAAGACGGCCCTTCCCAGTTGATTCTCGGTTGTGTAGAATTTACAGCCAGCACTAGCCTGAACACTGTCTCACCAAAGCCCATTAAGATAAAATGAATACTTTGAGAAATATCTCTAGAGACAATTCTGAATTTTCTGCAGCACAAAGCGATTCTTGCTACAGAAAGAAATGTTTGGTTCATTATTTCAGGAAGGGATAGTCGGGAGAAAAAAAAAGAACAATTTACTTACGACAGCAGTTTGCTCATTTTCTGGGCTGCTGCAATGTACAGTGCAGTCCATTTGCTTTATACTCGCCTCCAACATAAGATCTATTTCCCAAAGAGTGGACACATTGTCAAGTAACAATATGGTTGTTACAGTTGGAGATTCTGTTCAAAGGTAACGGTATCTGTTGTAATAAAAGTGGCTACACACAAAGGTAATCAGCCACAATATTCAAATTAACATAGGTATATATGAAATTTTTCACATTTGTAGAGCATATAGAACCAGATAAAACTGCTAGTATTCAATTGATTTTCCTCAACTTACTAAAACAGAATTTCATGTAGTTTAATATAATACTTCTACATTCATTCATTCTTCTTCAAAGAACGCCTGTCATGGTTGAATACACAATGGATTTTGAGCTAGTAACCTGGATCCATGTTCCAATGACACCATTGCCCACTGGATAACCTTTACAAATCCATTAGTGATGAGATGGTGACCTGTGGGAAAAAAGATGATCCAATTAATGGGGGAACTTCTGAGATGTTCTTACTCATAGTTATTGAATAGAGAGCCTCCTCTTCACATCGGTGAGATGAAACTCTAGTATCACAATATATTTTATCATGCAAAGTTGATATGTATATAAATATAAATAAAATTTCTATTTATCAATAGGACATCACTAGCTAGGGGAAAAGGTATCATTTATTTTACTTTGTAATTAGAGAAACTAAAAAGGAAGGGCATCCACAAAAGGTGGCTGAAGTAACTCACTGGTTCTAGACTCTCTGAAGTCTGGAACTATTTGCTATTTGAAGGTTACTGTCTGATGCTTCAATTAGTATTACATGGCTAGAGATACTTGCATGAAGATTTTATTGACAACAGGTGTGTATTTTTGGCCTGAGGCCATTCTTTTCTATGATTCATGATTATAAACACTTTCCTACTTTAATTTATCTTCTGTTTTTGCCTTTACTGATATCTATCTATCTATCTATCTATCTCTCTATCATCTATCTACCTGTCTGTCTGTCTATCCATCGAGAGAGAGAGAGAGAGAGAGAGAGAGAGAGAGAGAGAGAGAGAGAATGAATGAATATATGAGGTAGAAAAGATTTATGTTCATCACATTCCATGTATGGAAGTCAGAAAAACATATCTTTCTACCATGTGGATTCCAAACTCACATCTTTTGTCTTGGCAGCAAGTACCTTTACCCACTGAGAAAACCTACCTCATTTTTTCTTTATAAATAACAAAACATTGAAGATTATAGTTACAGTATTAGATTGCGTTGTTTTGAGTTCAAGCCTGCATTCATTATCAAGTGACCACAGGCAACTTGATGGGCATCAATGTCTCCATTAATGAAACAGGATAATAATGTACCTACCTGGTTTCAATATCTGGTGTTATGGTTTTTAAATGCCTATGAACCACAGAAGTGACCAAAATGGAGAAATAGCACTTAGGGTGCGGTGGTGAC
The DNA here is from genome assembly GCF_950005125.1 of Chionomys nivalis. Taxonomy (NCBI): domain Eukaryota; kingdom Metazoa; phylum Chordata; class Mammalia; order Rodentia; family Cricetidae; genus Chionomys; species Chionomys nivalis. The sequence continues at coordinate 14,380,614 of NC_080099.1, forward strand.
TTGTATGTCTTTGCAGTAACCAATATCTCAGTAATTATACTTGAGATCCACTCAACAATAGGTAAACCATGCCTGATATTGGAAATCTAGCCAAATACTAAGTGCTAGCCAAGTCATAAATCTTGAAAAGGAACTTACAATTGCCACTTTCTTAAGCCAGTATAATTTCTAACATTTGTCATTATACCTATATCTAAATGTAGTATTCATTCTTCATTTAGACAAAGACCATTACAGAAAATCACAATTAATCAAACCCAGAGGTAGAAGCCCAATCCCAGTGGATGGATAAATCTACAAAATACTTTTGCCCATGGTACTCAGGGGACATTACAAAAGAGAGGTTAGGAAGATTATAAGAACCAGAGGATTATGGAATCTGCTGTGGAATAAAATTTTCTAGTAATTTTAGAAGTTCCATGCAAAAAGTCTCACCAGCATGATGGCCTAAGTGTGATCTGACAAGTGATGGCTCGAATAGACACTCCAGAGTTGATAGAGAAAAGAACATGAAGTTTTGACCCTACACAAATAAAGATCAGTGCATCTACCTGCATTTCCATCTTATCGTGTTAATCGTCACTTACACCATCTTATGACTTTGTATGTACAGAGGACTGTTTGGAATTGTTTTTAACAAGTGAGAATAAATAAAAATTGAATATGAACAAATACTTTTAATAAATATCTCTCCAATCTTAATACTCTTTAGACTATAATTATATAAAATTATAATTTCTCTACATACATGTAGATGGCAGGAAGTTATATCTCAAATAGAATGATTTGTCTGTATGGAAGCCCAAACCCCTCTGCCTGACAATGTTATTCATGTTTTCATATCTTTGATCTCTTAGATTAATGAGGGCTGAAAATGTCCTTGTTTTTTTTTTAACTCTTATTCTGCTTTTCAGCTTTTAAATGAGACTTTAATAAGATCCCTTTTCTCTTTGAGTTGAAGCTTTCTCTTACTTTTATAGTCTCTCATGCCCCATCTCACTCACAAATTCATTGTTAGTGGAGTTAGGGTTCTCTGTGCAAATGTGGACTCCCAGACAAATGTAGAAGATAGATTGGCCTCCTATTTTAGAAATCATACAGCACTCTCCTCTCATTACCTTTCATCCATGAAGAAAAGAGTTAATTTACTGAAAAGAAAGCTGTGGAAAATAACAGACATAGTCTCCACGACATTCTCAGTATAGCCACAAGCCTCATGCAAGTTGGAGACTCCTTATGTGTTGTGGAAAGAGGAATCAGAATGACTGGTGACTCATTGGGGAATTATACATTCATTTTTATTAACTTTAATTATTGGAGCTCTATAAAAATTTCTCAGTTCATGTTGCATTAGAAACTGAGAAGTTAATTGCTCCTGGCATTTAATTGGTTTATGCTTTTCTATAATATAAACTTCTACTTCAAGAGGCAGGACAAATGAGTTGGTATGTTTCTGCATTTGTAGAGGATTATGCGTTTAAAAAAAATGATCTTTTTGTTAGTTGTAGCACTGAATTACAAATGCAATTTCAGAAACGTGGGGAGAAAAATAAAGTTTGCAAGCCTATATTCTGCATGTACTAAAAGACTAACAAGGGTTTCCCAAAATGTATCCTGTAACTTTTCCAGAATCAATGTATTTTTAAAATTATCATTGTATAGTCTTAAAAATGATATATTTTAATATTTTGTGGATATGTTAGGTTCTTTACTTCTTAACTATTACAAGCCATCTGGGCCCATTCTGACCTCTCCATATATTTTTTCAAACATTACCCCATGTGGTCAAAATAGTGTAAGGTGCCTGGCTGCTACCCATAATACTGTGGCGTAGGTGTAGGAAATAAGATTTTAGTTTAGCACAGAACTTTTTATCACTAGAAGTGTAACACATTCTCAAAGGCATCCATTTCCTCTTAGTGTCAAGTGATAAAATGAGAAGTCAATGCACTAGACAGAGCCACTGTTAATTTTCACTCGAAACAATATTTGAGCAATGCTACTCATCCTGCAAGTCAGGAAACACATAGGCTTGCTGATGTGCCAGGGTGAAGGCACAAGAAAGGGTGCACACCTTACCCTCAGGCAGTTTTTTATCAGACGTGAAGATGCCTTTGAATGCTGACCAAACACAAATCAGACTGGGAAATATGCAACTCTCGAGAATGTAGAGGAAGCAAAAAGGGAGAGCTGCAGTCAGAAAGGGGAGTTTTGAACCCTGTCTTCTTGTCATACTATGAACATAGCTGGACTGGACTTGTGGGTTGGGTTCCTTGAAATGTAAAGCGTGGCTTGAGAAGAGGCAGCAGCATGATGTACATGATGTACAGAAACATGATACATGCATGTATCTCCTGTCATTAAACTCTACAAGGCTTCCCAGAACCTCAGAATATTGACTAACAATTACCTAAATCAAAACAAAATGCTTGATGCATGGCTTTATTTCATGTGCCCCACAACCTGAAAATTATTCACAAGACAAGAAAGATAAAATATAGACAAGGGTGAGGCACACTTACTCAAGTCTGATTGTTTTATTCATTAAATACTAATTCGGCAACCGAACCTCTCCGAGTTGAAGGCAGAAGAGAAATATGCTAAATTCACCTGTAATAAGTACCTTCATAAATAGAAGACACTTATTAATTCCCTCTGTGCCTTCAGTTCCCCATCTGCACGTAGTATATATACTTGAATCTCATAAATAAATGGATGAGTGCATCATTAAGTGTGTTGGTCATTCTCCATCAGAACAGCAAGATACCTTATTAGAAATGTATACCTCTCCCTGCTCCCTACAAGGTGTCATAGTCCCACAAGAAGAAGAGATTGGCAAAGACATTAGAGGGATCTGACACCTGACTCGGGGGGGAGTATGGTGGCAGTTACATGGCAAATCCATGTGTTCAAGAAATCCAGTGCTTGCTAAACGCTTCTCTTCAAATGTCCGCAGACTTCATCATCTCTATTTGCCCAGAAGCACAAAGCAGTACCTATTTAAGCTTTAGGAAATGGTAAGGTGATCAGCTATCTAACCCCTCTTTGAGTCCTAACCCCATGTCTTTGTAACAGAGGACATTTTATGTGCTCTTTGTCCTACTAATAAATGAATAGTACATCCATTGTGCAGCCTGATTAAATACCTGGGAACGAAATTTTGGGCCTCTTTTCCAGGGGTGAAGTCTTAAAGACACAGAAGTTTGGGAATCTCTCATTTAGAGAATAAGATGAAATGGAGATGTGAAAGTCAATGACCCTGTCAAGGCCAGAAACACTGTAAGAGAAATAATGTTCAGCATCAGAAATTCAGGAGACATATTTGAGCAGAAGGGGTCAATGTAGGTCTCCGAAGATGTGAAGACTTTGATCCTGGAAAGAGATAGGGGCATTCTTTGTGAAGACCAAGCCTAAAATGTGAGCCTACAGGTGAAGTCAGTTAAGCGGCTTCACTAAAACCTTGGTCTAATATTGAATCCTGGGTTTCCAGATGAGAAAGCTGGAATCTGGCATTGTCAACAATAGATTTGTGTATATTTGTTTTGAAGTAAGTCAGATTGCAAAGACTGAGTCAGTGGTCCATGGATAGTGCTTCAAATATGCCAAGCCCAGTGAAGTAAAGGGCTCGGTGCCATCATTTATTTCATCTTATTTTCATCATGCTAAATGGTTACTCTAATGTCATTAGGAGTCTTCTATACTCAGGCTGAGATGTAAAATTAAGGACTGTTGTATGTATTTTAGAAGCTTTGTAACTAAGTTTTTGAACTAGATACTGGTCTCTGTGTTTTTGAATATGTCAGTTCTGACCATTTTCACAAAGGAAACCATAAAAAAGTAGACCTAAAAAGGAAAAAAAAAAGATCTGAATTAACATGGATGTTTTAGCAAGTAAGTAACATAACCTCCCACCTTCAGGTTACCAACTTGTGTTTTTGTGTAAATTTTATAAAAGAATAGTTGAAGCAGGACCAAGAAATATGTATAATTACAGGTCATGGCTAAAACTGTGTTCTGGCTGGTGGCTGTCTCAATTCTGGTTTTGCTGAATGATCCTAGAGCCAGGCATGGTGGCTCATACCCATAATCCTAGTGCTGGGAAGCTGGTGCAAGAGGACTGCCCAGACAAGCATAGAAACAAAGTAGGAATCTATCTCTAAAGCAAAACAAATGAAGATAAAAATGGCCATGGAAAAGTCTTTTTAAAATTGTTTTTATTGAGCTATTTATTTTTCTCCACTCCCCTCTCTTTCTCCCCCTTCCCCTTCTGCCCTCACTCATGGTCCCCATGCTCACAATTTACTCAGGAGATCTTGTCTTTTTCTACTTCCCATGTAGATTAGGTCCATGTATGTCCCTTAGAATTCCTCATTGTTGTCCAGGTTCTTGGAGAATGTGAATTGTAGCCTGATTTTTCTTTGTTTTATGTCTAAAAGCCACTTATGAGTGAGTACATATTATATTTGTCTTTCTGGGTCTGGGTTACCTCACTCAATAAAATGGGGAAAATTCCCAGTATTTTACATTTTAAGGTTGAGTTATTTACAGTGTATTTAGGGTTCTGCCTGCATGTATGCTTGCAGGCCAGAAGAGGACACCAGATTTCATTACAGATGGTTGTGAGCCACTATGTGGTTTCTAGGAATTAAACTCAGGACCTCTGGAGGAAGGCTGGTCAGTGCTCTTAACCTCTGAGCCTTCTCTCTAGCTTGAAACAGTCGTATTGTTTGAGAAAACATCCTAAATCCCAAGAAATGATTCCTGTTTAGGGATACTTCACTATAAAGTATTTATTCTCTCTGCTTCCTGGAGTCTATGGTAGCTGCAGGTTTAAGAACATGACTAAAGACATTCAGGTACTTCTGGAGGAATTTGCCCCAGATACTGTAAATTCTGACTGTAAGATACTTCAGTTATTTTTATTTTTGTGTCTTTAGTATTGAAAGAGGGTATGACATATTGGATATCACTGCTTTTAGAGGGATAATTTTTAAGAGATTGAAACACATATGTTAAGAGTTAAGCAGAAGCATCACCTGCTACAAACAAAGGAAGGAATATCGGCGTTTTATTCTGTTTTTAGTGGCCTTCCTGATAGAAGTGAGGAGGCAGTGCCTGTTGTTAAAATATATTTCTACTTCCATGTTATTGTTTTACTGGTTCTATTTTGTGAATTGCATAGCTTTGAACATAAATGCTAAAGCAGAAGCCTATAAGGGAGAAGGGTTGAGGGTACACAGTTGTCTTAGGAATTGCTCAGACAAGGATGCCAAATATCTAATGCATAGTCAAGATGAGAAAGGGTCGATAGTGGTGGATATGCTAGTAGCTATCATCAGAGCTATCAGGGATAGGGAACTGCAGGCCAGGTGACACATTCCTACTATCGGTTGTCACAACTCTGAGGAGTGATTCTTCTAGACTTGTCCCCTAGAAGCAACCCCCCATGTGAGATTAGAGGAGACTGTGTCCAGGTGCCAAAGGCCTTTTCATGGCTATCTCATGCTTCCACCTTCTTAAGGACAGGTATTTACAAATGTATTGCCTCTGTTGGATATTCTCAGATATATCCTTATCAAATGTTGGGGTATCAGCAGACCTTTTTTGTTCAGAAGGATTAAAATAATGCATATTTTCTTAATTAGTACTTAAAACACCATGAAAGACATTATTTAGAATGTTATCATTTGCAAATGCCTAAACATTCATACCCTAATAAATAGCTTTACGATTAGTTCAAGCAAAAAGAAAAAAAAATGTGTGGAACAGTTACTGTATGTCAGATTCTTTTAGCTACTACTAGAAAAGTGAAGATAAATCAGACAGCAGTGTCTTTAAAGTAGCTAACAATCTTTTCTGAAAGTGTAATAAACACTCAAATATCATATACGGAGGATTCTGGGATGTGTTCAAAAGCTGATCAGAATGTCAGTATTGGGCACTTCAATTAGTAGACAGATGTTTTCTACCTAAGCTATTTGGCAAGTTATCACAGGGTGGTAAAATGTGGCTGAGGAATTCTGATCATATCTGGCCAGAGACATGAAGTGTTTGGAGCACCTGATTGTCTTCCTCATAGATGAAGAGATCAGTTGCATTCCTATAGATCACATGATGTGATGTCCCCAGCAATAAATAAAGAATTGGCTAAGGTGAAGGTTGTCACAGACTTACTTCATGGTTCCTTTTGATTCCTTAAGATGTTTGTGTCCCATCTGCAAGAGCCAAAAATGATGGAAGGAAGAAAGAAAAAAAATTCATTTTATCAATATACATAGGAACAATTTGGCTTGAGAATTACAGCTGGTTTCTTCTTATACAGGTGTGCTTAGTGGGTTGTAAGTGTGATGCTTTGTGCTGTCTTCAGCTTTTATAGTTACCGTAATGAGGTAAAGAGGTTTCTTTAAAAGAGAAAACAATGCCTAGCAGGGAAGTAATGCAGAATTATTTTGAGACAGAAACAACATCTCATTTCTGGAGCAGGCTTAAATTCTAAACTCATATAATTATTAAGAATAAGGTAACTTTTAGAAGGAATCTTGATAATGCTGCATTGGAAATTATCTCATCCTATAATCCCCTTCTTTTCCAATTCAGTTCAATAAGGTTTCCAGGCAGTAGATGCATTTTGGGTTCTTCATTTCTATAAGGTTCAAAATGGAACTCAGCAGAAGTAACAATTTAGTTATTATTGTCCTTTGTGCATGTTAATGACCATTATGTATGAAATTTGTTTTATATTTTATTAACATTATAACTGGGTTCAGGTTGTATTAGATTCCATTATAGATAGTCTTCAATAATATTATATAAAAGACTACCAATTATTAAGTACATTTGTTGTCTTAATCACCATGACCAAGACAACTCTTAGAAGCCAATTAATAGGGGGCCTGCTTACAGTTTCAGGGGTAAAATCCATTATCCCCATGGCAGGGAGTAGACAAGAATGACACTGGAGTACTAGTTGAGAGCTATACGTCTTGATCCACAGGCAGCAGACAATGGATGCAGGGCTGGCTTGGGCTTTAAAACCCTCAAAGTTCACTTTAAGTGACACATCTTTTCCAAAAAGTCCATGCCTCCTAATCTTTTATGTAGAAGGAAATTTCTGTCCTGCCCAATTCCTCAGCCATTCAGTCTCGAAGAAACACACAAAGGATAATATTATTTAAAAACTGTTTGGCCTATTAGCTCAGGCTTATTAATTAACTCTTCCAATTTAAATTAACCCATAATTCTTGTCTATGTTTAGTCATGTGACTTGATACCTTTTATCAGTGAGGCATCCTCATCTTGCATCCTCTGCTTCTGGCTGGTGAAGGCAGACTGAACCTTTCTTAACCCAGAATTTTTCTAGTCTGGTCACCCCACCAATACTTCCTACCTGGTTACTGGCCTGTCGGTGTTCTGTCAAATCAATACAAGTGACAAATCTTTACAGGGTACAAGAGCATTATCCCACAGCACCTTCTCAAATAGTTCATCACCTGGGGACTCAGCATGCAAATATATGAGTCCATGATGGGGGGAGCATGTTTATTAAAATGACTACACATGTGTATCATATGTATGAAGTAATGTCTTCAAGTAAGCAATTAAATTTTCATAACCAAACCATTAACATGAGTTGCCAGAAGCTAGATGCATAACAGCCTATCCTAGATCATAACAAATGTTTCTCCTCTATCTCTAAAGTTCATGTCCCCAAGCACTGACCATAATGCTTCATTTTGTTAATAACAGCACATATCTTCTCTGTCTGTTTACTGGTGAAGATCAGCACCAAACACAAAAAGCAATGAGTCATTTTCAGTATGTATAGTGTTTTTTTTCCACAGAATGACTTTGCAATGAATTAGGACACACACTCTCACACACTCACATACATACAACACACTCACACATGTGTGTACATGTGCTTGCACCCTGTGTTTCCTAAGATGTAGACAGGCTCCTTTGGCTCATATAGAGAGGTACCTCTGGTCAGTTGCATCTTAACTCCTTATCTAGCATTCAAACTGAGTATGATGATCGATGTGGATTCCTTAAGAAACTGACATGCTCTTTCTAAATTGTGTAGTTCACTGAACAAATCAGGCCTATAATTGGAGAATAGATGGGGCACAGCAAGTCCTGGCATAGACCATACAACTGGGACTTGAGCTCATCCAGTCCGGAAAACATCCTTCTGTACATTAAATCTAAGATCATCGCCAATGCATCATGTTCATTATTTTTGTTCCTCATGCCTTCCTCGTTATCTTTCTTCCTGTTCTCATGTTCTGTTTTTTTCATGCTACTTGTCAGATAGTGTTGACAAGTCTAGTTACTTCTTTTTATTTTATCCTGCCTGAATGGATGTTTTGCCTGCACACGTGTCTATGTACCATGCATGTGCATCTAGTTACTACCTATATCCAGATCTTAATAGGCTGAAGTAGCTTAAACACACTGTTTGTCAAATGTATTTGAGATCATTTTACTAGTTCTCCTGATGTCAACTCCTTCCCAAGTAAGAACGGATAAGATGTACAGCCAGCTCTGGATAGATTCGTGTTTCACTTTCTCACCTGTCATCCTCAGGTGGGTCTCTTGAATGATGTTGAATCTTGATATTATTTTTGTGTTCCTGCTATTGCCTCATTCTGTTCCTAAATCATGCCTGATGCTTTAACCAAGAATTGTGTTCATCAACGTGTACAATGATTTTGAAGTGGTGAGGCAATCCAAATGTGTTTGTCTTCTGCAACACAGTAGGCTTTCAGCAGACTCTCCCTCACTCTGTCTCATTGCACATATGTTTATAGGCTTGAAGTGATACAGTTATCCACTATAACCAATCACAGAGGGCCCTCATCCATTCTCAATGTTTATAAAATTGCTGATAATCCTAGGACATTGGGTTGTAAAGGATTTCTGGGCAACCGAGTAAGAAAATCTAAAATTTAGGTACTTGTAAGATTCTTCTCAGGATTCATATACAGGATTCATTATCCAAGGTGGGTAGAGGAAGAGAATTTATAAAAATCCATGATCTTCTAAAGAGGATTAAGATTGGATTCCAAACTCACTGGGTAGTGTTTTTGAATTTATTTCTTGGACACCATTGATTCTTCACTGATATAAAGAACCTGGACCATGCTTTCTGTTCATTAAAGTACACTCCAGTCTAGATATGTTCATTGGGTACAGTCGGGCCCTTATGACATGATCTTTTATGTTTGAGTTTACAATGGGAAAAGGAAAATCTGGCTTGTGAAACATAGTGCTGTAAGGTATGCAAGGGATACAATATCTAACTAATCCATGATCATTTAAAAAAAGCCATGAACTGTTTATTGTCTAAACACACATAGTCAATAAATGCTACTATTCTCTCTCATCATTGTTGCTTTCTGTTTACTGATATCACATGTTACCCTAGAGATTGGGTCAAGTGTTGGCTCTTATTAACTTAGTGGAACACCTGCCTATAATTGTCGCATCCTCAAAGACACACTTTAAAATTCCCATTTCCCAGATGAGTCTCAGGAATTATCTTGGGGTAGATTAGAGTCTATGGCTGTTATATTGTGGTTCTGAAATAGCTTTCAACAAGCATTCTAGGCCTGCTTGACCAGGCAGCACCTGTGTCCCCAAGCTCAAAGTGTAAACTACACTCATATTGTCACTGCCAGGACTGCAGAGCACTAATAGCCAAGTGTGAATGGCACCAGGCCTGACTAAAGGCTTCCTGAGTGCTGGCAATGGTTTTTATATCACTTAGTCCAACTTGACAGTTTCAGGCAATGTGAGACCCCAGCTGACATCTTTGAGAATCCTCCTGCTTCCATTATAAACTTGAACAAAAAGGGTCATGGCATAAAGGGGTCCCTGGGACATAACTAAATTGAAGTATAGTTTGATGGACATCAAACACAGCCGGTCTCCTACATACCAATGAAAAATCTATGCTTCCCAAGAAGTAAATCATCAAAAGAAAGAGGACAGCTGCCCAAAGAAACCAATAACTTCACGAGTAACTTATCAACAAAAATCTAACAATTCCACATAGTAATACCAAGCATACAATACCAACTAGAGATGGTTTTCATGTGGTACTTAATTTTTAAAATCTGTTTGTTTTATGTAATCTTTCTAGTGGATACTGTGTTGGTAAAGTGAATAAAGAGAGATATACAAGTACCTTGACCTTTGTCCTATCTTACCTTGCTCTTTCAAATGATTTTTGGAATATAATATTTTTCTCTTCTTACAGAGAAATCACATTTGAAGATTATAACTATGTATGTCCATAGCAAAAATATCCATCATCATTCAACAAACAGTGATTTGCCTGTGTCAGAAAAATTTCATACTCTTGGAATGTTTATCTTATGTAAACTTCATAATATTTCTGGTTTGATACTATTTTTAGAGAGATATTGAGATTCTGAAATTATATAACATGTTCAAGATCACACAGCAAGTTAATAATGAAGTCCAAATTTAATTTCTAAGCCTAGGTTTTTAATTATTTCACTAAATACAATCATGAGGGAAATTAGAGGCAGTCCATGGAACTTCCTTCTTGGAATAAAGAGAAAAATGAAGTTCTGAGTTCTTAAGTGATTTTCCAAAGTAAACCAGCTATCTATCTAGTGACAGATGCAACTCAAAAATGCAGATCTGGTGGTTAGCATGAAGGTCAATAAATACCTTTCTCATACACCACAGTTAGGGCTATTTTTCCCTGATAACTTTTTGAGAAAATCATTTTTATACTTCTTAAATAAAGTGGGACACAGAGTGTCATAGAAAGAGAAGCAAGAGAAGAGAGCAGAATGTACATAGGGGGGAGAGAGAGAGAGAGAGAGAGAGAGAGAGAGAGAGAGAGAGAGAGAGAGAGAGAGATTTTCAGATTCAGGTTATTTTCACTAAATACAAAATCAGTCTTACTGGACGGAAAGTCTGAGTCTGAGCACTATGACTTCCCCCCACAATGAATCAGAGAGGACATAGTGCAGATACTAAAGAGAGCCCCTTATATTCAAAATGAAGGGGGCTGTGTTTGTGCTTAGAGGTTGGTGCAAAAGGCTATTGAAATGTAATATATTTGTTCTCAATATAATAACACCACTCCATTCTAATGGATGTGTGAAGACTCAGGTCAAGTTCTTTCCATCTTTTTAATGTTCGGTACTTTGTCTCATCCTAGAAACTTCTCATAGATAATTCTGAGAGTGTTATCTCACAGAGCTAATTTAATACCAGATATGTACATGCCTATAAATGCAACCTTACTGTGTAATGTCTAGGAACCAATTATCTTGACTTCTAACTAACATCTTCATATCTCTTGACCTGACATTTTGATGTGTCTGTATTTCCCATTCCCAATTTGAAAACTGCTTGCATTTTGAATTAGTGATCCTTGTGCCCCTGTGACAAAATTTATGACATTTTTAGTATAAGGGGAGGAAAGGGTTTAATCCGTAGCTGCTTGACCTCAAGCAGAACATCGTGCAACGTGTTGGCAAGAGCATGTGATGGAGAAATTTCTTCCCCTCATAATGGATAGGAGGCAGAAAGAGGACAAAAAAAATAGGATGGGACTTCTGATAGGATGTCCCCAAGTCCCATCTCCGCAGAACCACTTCCTTCTGCTCAGTCTCTCCTCTTTGTCACTTAACTGCACATCCACTGGGAAACAAGTAGAAGTCCATGAACTTGTGTGGTACGCATGAATTCATATTCAGCCCATAAATGTTTCTACCTCATCCTCTTGCTCTGTATCCATTTTTTCTTCTTTCAGTTCTATTTCCATTAAAATCGTCTGTGCATGTTTTGAAGATTATCCATTTGCCTGGGACTATCCATCATTGTACTGCTTAATGGCAGGGTAATTGCCAGAATTGTGTTTAATTCAGACTTATTTCCATAAATCTGCTCTTTGACTCGGGTTTTTTTTTTTTTTGCTACTATTTTATTTTTGTTTTGTTTAGGACAAAGTTTATGTAAACATAGCCAATCTCAAAATCACCATGTAGCCCAATGTTGGCCTCAGACACTTAATTACCTTGCACCAGTCTGTGATTACTTAGATTTCAGGCATGCGCCACAACTCGGGAAGTTTTGTCATTTTTACATGAAGATTTAAGGGAGCATGTCTGCTTTGTTAGGCAAAAATGTAGAAAGAGGTATTTCTGCCTTTGTGTCATAAAAGGATTAGCTGGAGACATTATAATGTTTACCCTAATTAAGAGAGTAATTCAGATTTTACAACATACACAGAAATAATGGTCACAGGCAAAGCTGAAGGGAGATAGATGCATTGAGCTAAAAGGATGTGTGTTTTAATAAAGTATTGGAACCCAATGACAATAAATTATACACCTGCTTTTAGATTTTAATGGATGATTTAATCAAATGTGCTTTTAATTGAACTATTTGCTGATGCAAATTATTATTGCCATCATTACCCTTATTGTTACCAAACTGTTGCCTAGTATAAACTTGGCACTCAGCGTTTTGTAGAAGACAAAAGAAACCTGGATAATTAACCATAATTTTAAAAATCTTTATTTCACCGACAATAAAGTACCAAACAAACAAACCAGCAGAAACTCCAGCTCGCCAGTCAGCAGATATACTCATCAACAGTTTTCTTTTTAACTCCTGGAAAGGCACATGATGATCAAAACAAATGCAAAAAACAAACAAACAATGAGTTGGGCCTTGGCTAGTAAAGCTACCCATAGACTCAGTTGAGACCATAGACAGATTTGGAAATGCTCACATTGCAGAAGAGAAAATATCTACACTTAGAGCCAATCCCTTCAAGTCATTACCACTGACTTCTACCCACTTTAGGATTCATGAGTTCTACTATCTAAACATTCCCTTGCCTTTCTAAATGCTATGCACATTTATACACAAAATGATTCATTTTCACCTGTCTTCACAAATGTGCTTGAGGGCCGTTCATTGAGTGTGCCCAAGTGGATATGCTGCTTCCTCTGTGTTGTCTCCTTTAGGGTTCATGCCAAGTGCTAGTACAGCAGTCTTTAATGTTCATATTTTACTGTAGGAAAACTGAGATTCAGTTAGATTAGGTAAGAGGCTGGAGAGTATAGAGCAAGCAACTGATGATGCTATGATTCACTCAGGTATTCGAGGGTATCTTCCAGTTAGTACCTGTTCCACTTGGATTCTCAGGGGAACGTCTGCTTTCTGGCATGCTAAGGTCCTCTTCCCCAACCCCTGATTGTATATAAGAGTATATTCATGAGTTTCCCCATCTAAATACTTCTTAAGCTTAATTAATTTGGCAGAAATTAAGTGCACTTACCACGGGCCCCTTTGAATTTATTATGTGTCAGAAAAATATATCCTCATGAATGTCTTCACTGATGTCATTTGATTGGCAAAGCCTAATCTTAGTAACAAGGTGGTCATATCTTTAAATCTCTACTTACAGAATATTATCATTACATAAGAACAACACCCCTACTAAATTAATTCTTATAACAAATCCTGGTTTGATTTTTATTCAACTCAGTGTAACATTTCCTTTTGACCAGCTAACATTGTAGGTACACTGGGAACTAAAAGTCATTAAAGCCTTCCCCTAGTATTAAGCCTACAAGGAATGAGAGGCGGGTTTTGCTTGACTCAGTCAAGAAGTGAGTAAGTCATCAGGGGATACAGAAAAATGGGGGCTTGACAGTTAGGCATAGAAGGATCTACAGGTTTGAAAGATGGATGGGGTATGCAATAATATTTAAGTCCAGAAAATCTGCAAGCTCTGCCAGGCAGTGTTGAGCACAGATTACATCATAGCAGAGGATAGCATGTATGTCAGCTACATGTGGAACTGAAGAAGCACCAGAAAAGCTGAGCTTAGATGTGTTGGGGTGTAAACAGAGACTGTACTTTTGTTTCCTGGCTGTCCAGACCAGAATAATTACACAAAACTATATTAATTACACCACTGTTTGGCCAATGGCTCAAGCATATTCCTAGCTAGTTCTTGCCTCTTAAATTAACCCATTTCCATTATTTTATATTTTACCACGAGACTCATAGTTTGTTACCCCGCATTTTGCTTCTTGGGCAGCTACATGGCATCTGCTTGACTCCACCTTCTTTCTCCCTGCATTCAGTTTAGTATTCCCACCTAGGTATATTCTGCCCTTCCATAGGCCAAAGAAGCTTTTTTATTAACCAAGGTAATAAAATATATTCATAGTATACAGAGAGTAATCCCACATCATTGGGGTATGAGGAGTTTCTTTCCTTTTTTTTTTTTTTGGTTTTTCGAGACAGGGTTTCTCTGTGGTTTTGGAGCCTGTCCTGGAACTAGCTCTTGTAGACCAGGCTGGTCTCGAACTCACAGAGATCCGCCTGCCTCTGCCTCCCAAGTGCTGGGATTAAAGGCGTGCGCCACCACTGCCCGGCTGGTATGAGGAGTTGACAGAGACTCAAATAAAGTCCAGTGTTAAAGATCATGTTAGCACAGAACCTGGGGAAGATATTAGGCATGGAGTTATAAAAGTGCACTTTTGAGGGAAACCAGCACTGGCATCCTGGTGAAATGGAGACAGGCAATGAATCCGGAGGGTGCTTCAATGGTTTAGAAACTAAAGCATGTTTCTGGGATAAAGCAACAATACATAGGGAGAAAAAGTTCGGAAGGCAATGTACTTCAAGAGTGGAACCTGAATTGCACATCTGGTTTGAAGGTGTGAGTGGTGGGGAGTGGGGTGGGAATCAGCTGTGACTTAGAATAGTTGCTTGCAGCCGCCAGGCAAGTGGGGATTCTGTTGGAAGGGGCCGAGAAAGATGGGGACAGTGAGTGAGCCTGTAAATGATGAATGAGCTTGGATGCTCTTGGTTTGCAGTAGGCATCTGTGGCGGATGATAGTAAAATTCCTCATTAATTATCATCTCTTGTGTTTAATGCAGATGGAAAAGAGGAACCATGTAAAACCTCTGTGAAATAAGCCAGCTTCTAGTTGTAGCTTCCCAGTAATGTGATTTTCCATAGAAAATTCCAATTGGAATGGAACACGGTTATTCAGAAATAAATAAAATGTTAAATGAATTTGCAGTGAATTCATTATTAGAAGAAACAATCCCAAATAATAATGTTAATCCTGAAAGTTCAGGTCTTCACCTGACAGCACATTTCCGTCCACTAAGCATATCAATATATATTCTCATAAAACTTCTTGATCATCTATTTTTGTGCAACTACTTTTGGAAAAGTACACCATATACTTATTTATGGTTTTGAGACAAAATATGCGGTTTTATTCATCCCCATAAACAAGATGAGTAAATATTTAGTTCTTTCTTATAAAGATACTCCTTTGACATTAATGACAGAAAGTAGTTCCAGAGTGTGACCCCTAAGCCAACATCAGAGCAGTAATAGCAGAAACTTGTTAGAAATTGGGCTGAGGGCTCCCACCAAAAAATAGAGGATCAAAGATTCTAGAAATCAGAATGTTCTACTTCTGTGCCCTAATGCCTAGGACTTAACCTGACAGGGGCCATGCAGGCATGAGGAGAGAACAGACACAGAACATAGGTATGAAAAAGCTGTGGTCAAGTGGGCCATGCACATTTTGATGGAGGGGCATTAATAACTCAGCAATCCATAACCTTGCATATTTATTATGTACAATAAAAGAATAAGAGTTAGCTAGTCTTGGTATGTTATTTCTCTAAGTGCATAGTCTCAGGCTGTAAACATACATGAGGTGGAAGTCGCTGTTGCTAGTTTTTACACACACTAGTCAATAGTCTTAAACACTAGTACTTCCACACAATGCCAACTTTCAAATTCCAGAAAAAGGCTTTGTCAATCCTCTGAGCATCACCTTGGATGGAAGGAAGTAGGCTTTGCCATTCCTCCAGGTCTAAGGTAGTGGTTTTCAACCTTCCTAATACTGTGATCCTCTAATACAGTCCCTCATGCTGTGGTGACCCCCATTCATAAAATGTTTCTTATTGCTACTTCATAATTGTAACTTTCTACTCTTATGAATCACACTGTGCAATGTTTTTGGTTGGTCTGAGGTGAGCCCTGTGAAAGGATGTTTCAACTTCTTAGAGGGGGGGCCCACACATTGAGGACCACTTGTCTAAGTCATTATGTCCTAGAATGACAATTTATGTCAAATGATATCTGTCCACTCAGTACTTCACTGACTTAGGACATCACTCATTCCCTAAACTCCATTTTACAAGTCTTCTAGGTCCAGTGATGCTTGCTAAAGTATTGAAGTATGTTAATCATTGTAGAAAGACAAAAAGGAGAGGGAGAGAGAGAGAGAGAGAGAGAGAGAGAGAGAGAGAGAGAGAAGGAGAGAGAGAGAGAGAAGGAGAGAGAGAAGATCTTAAGTAGACTTTAAAAAATCAATTACTTTCCGTGTGAATATGTAAGTGAACATTCTTTGGGATATCAATATCCTTTGACAACTTTTTCAGAACTCAGATAATGCTGTGCATTAGACATTGACTTGAATATGGAATGTTCATTAGAGAGGGACTGTTATTTTTTCTGAATTTTAAGGGTGTAGGAGCTGGTATGTAAATGAGTCTGAGTCCCTGGATCCCATGAACTGGACCTCCCTGAACTGAGGAGGCAAGGATAGAGGATCTCTGAGGTTTTCTGGCCAGCCAGTCTTACCAAGTGTTATGCTCCATGTGCAATGAGAGAGCCCAATATAAAAAAGTAGGGTTAAAAAGCTATAGGGGAAGGCATTTGAAGTTAACCTCTAACCGCCACATGCTTGTGCACATACATGTATACAAACATGTATGTACACGTATACCGCACACATACAGACACAAAAATCTCAAAATATACAAATAAATATTGTTCTAACTAAGGAAAAAGATATCTCTCACGATACAGTTGAAGGAACATTGGCAATTTGAAAAATTAGATGGGTTGACAATTGATGATTCTAAGACTGGTCAGTTGGTCAAGGTCACTCTTGGTAGAAGCACCACAGTAAGAAAAGGGGGTTACATTCAGCCTGGTCACAAGCCTTAAATTTCTGAACCACAAATGTGTTTTTGACACCCAAACCCTTTTTGCACTGCACAGAATCACCAGCAGTGTCTCCCAAACCAGTATCATGTAACTGAATCATTAAACCCTGTTTGAATTTCTTGCTTTGACCATTTTCAGTGAAGGAGAGATGGCTTTCAGCCCTTTTATCCATCTCACTCGATGGTCCCTTGGAGCTCATCTAGTGCAATCATCCCTCAGAGACTAACATCTTTGAAACCAAAGCACATTTCCCTAGAGCAGCAGAACTCCCTCTGCTGATTCTGCTCCTTCCTATTTTATCTCTAGCGTACTCTTCCCTGCACGGTTCACCACTT
Source organism: Chionomys nivalis (assembly GCF_950005125.1). NCBI lineage: Eukaryota > Metazoa > Chordata > Mammalia > Rodentia > Cricetidae > Chionomys > Chionomys nivalis. Next base: position 14,397,999 of record NC_080099.1, read on the forward strand.
TTATCCTTTCTCCCTGACATTTTCTTTTTGTTATGGGTCCTGTACCAGCAATGGAAGAATTGCTGCTCCTTTTTGCCATCCCCTCATCAGCACTGGTTCTCTGGGTGTCATTGACATCCACTTATCTGTAACTTGTTGCGTGTGTCTTGTCATTTCCTTAAGAGTACTACACCACTCTTGTGCTCAGAGGAGGGGCTCAGGTCTGCCTACCCAAGCTGGAGCTTTATCCCACTGACTTGGATTTCCTTTGATGTCTGAGGACATTTGCAGCTCAGCAGCAGCGTTTTAAAACTTTTTTGATGTGCTCTTCTTATTTTGATTTGATGTGTACTACGTTCCTTTTATGTTCAAGGGGAACCACATAAAGAAGAGTCCCTCCTGCTTCTCAAATCTAATTGTTGCCAAAGCACCCTGGGAGGCTGTTTATATAAAGGGTAGTTCTTCCAACAATTCACAGTATAATTTCATTAACGAAAAAGCAAATAACACTAGACAGGATGAATGTAGTCATCCATACAGTCTTAGGCAGTTTTTTGTCGCTCCTCCTTTGCTTCCTATTACATTTGACTAAATGTTTTTTATGACCAGGAGAATTGGCCAAGGATAAAAATAAGCCACACATTGAAAGAGGTTTAATTTGATAATCACTTATGGACATTATGGTTAAAAGTACTACTAATCATTTTGTTAAGTTCCATATCCAAAGCTAAGTACTGAGTGGATTTTTTAAAAGCCTTCAGTACATAGGAATGGTGTCCGAATTAACCTGTGGATTATTCTGGCTCAGATGTTGATGGCCCTAAAGGCCTAATGAAAAACATGGATGAAAAAAATAATTCTTCCCTGTTACAAGTTTTTTCAGCTTCCCATTTTCCCCCCAACATCTGTCCATTCACAGCAGTTTAGACATTTCATCAGAACACAGGCAGGTTTTGTTCAGAATTTCTTAGCTGATCTTTACTGCTGACGCAATTGAAAAAGTTTATTCTTATTATTATACTTTATAGATTATATAAGTATTTTGTCCATTTTAATATTTTTCAGTTAATCATATATTTGGATGATAGGTAGCTAAGAAACTGAGTAGAAAATACATATAGTGTTTCTTGCCCTTGGTTATGTTTGTATAGTCTCTTGCTAGCTTTGTATCCCTTGGTAGAAGGAGTTTTAAATTCATAAAAATATTCAAATACACCAATTTTGTATGTTTACACTATGACATTGCTTTGGTGTACATTTTTTTCATTTGTATATTATTTGGGGTAATAAAATCATGACATTTGCCACTGGTCATGTATTACAGATAATTAGTAGAAGCTTAAGATTATCGTAAATACAGTTTTAGCTTTACTCACTGCTTTTCATACTTTATTTGGTCAAATTTTGAATCTTTTTTTGTAGGGCATGCTTAAGTTAAAAAGAATTGTTACTTGTGCAAACTGAAGAGGTTATATTTAGGCATATATATATACATATATATATATATATGTACACACACACATACAAATATGAATAGAATAACAATAGCTGAAGAAAAAGTCCATGAATTTGAAAGAGATAAGCAGGGAATGTATGAGATGGTTTGGAGGGATAAAAGGTAAATCATGAAATGTTGCAATTATATTGTAATTTCAAAATAAAATTGAAAAGAAAGAATTGCTCATATCACAAAAGAAAGGGCTTAAAGAATATGCGAGCTGGAACACAGGTAACAAGGCTGTGAAATGCTCTCAGTGGAGCATGACACAGTTGTTCCAATCCAAACTTCACAGCAGCTCCTTTTGGCTGACACTGGGCTTCTGCAAGGCTGGCTTGTCCCGGTCAATGATGGAGGCAGGGATAGTAAGATCCCATGCCCTGAACTGGTTTTTTACTAGTGGATTCTGGATGAAAAAGTGGTATTGTCTTCCATTGTGTAGTCACTGGTGAGTCCACAAAACTCCATTTGGTAGTTCTGTACCCATGTTCAGATGGCCCTATTTAAACTCAGTGTGTCCAAAACAAAACAAGATGTAATGAACATGGGGGAAGGATTTGTAGAGAGGAGGAAGAGTTGACAAGGACAAGAATGGGAGAAAAAAAAAGGAATGAGAGTGAAAACCATCATAATGCATCATATACTTGTGTGAGTTTGTTAAAGAACAAGTTAAATTAATAGACAAAATACATGAATAATGTTCATTAGACATGCTAAGGACTGAGAGTTTCCATTATCACCCCAACAAACTATTGAATCTGCAGCGCATGCTGTATTATTTTTCATCCTTTAAATATGATAGTTTCATTTTATCATGAATAAAAATGGCTTAAACGTTCTTGGACTTGAAGTATGTCCTGTTATTGTTCTTAACTGCCAATCAAGTACAGTTCTAGCTTAGGTTTTGCCTTTGGTTGTGATCACAGGCTGATCACTCAATAAACTGTTGTCCTGCTTCATCGTGATGGAAATGAAAGAAACATGGCCTAAGTATGGCAGTCACACAAAATCAGGAACCAGGAAAGACTGCACCTTTATGGAGCCCAGTGGCACAAGTAGAAAGGCAAAATTCCTACTCAGCCACACGATAAAATGCCATTCTAGTGGTGCAGAATCAGAGAATCTTCAGAAATTCTTAGAAGATACCAATGAAACGGCTTTGTTATCCGTGTGCTGAGCAATATAAGAAGTTTCATTTCTCTGCACCTATAAGCTCAGCATTTGTCCATAGAGTCAGCTACCTATGTTAAGTGTACTGTGGGATACTGTTAATTCTCAAGTGGAAATTACTTCTTTGCCCTGAGAACATTGGACATTATTTAGAAATACCCAGTGCTTAGCACTGGAGGGATCTACTGGCTGGGAGGAATGCACTCAGGCTATACTCTGTGCCACGGAGAACTTGTCCAGAGGGCCAACTCTGCACAACACATCAATAATACTTTGAGAAACTTATTAAGCAAAGCAATAACTTACTAAAATTACACATAAAATTCAATTCCCTCAAAAGCTGTTTTCTCAAACAATATCTTAATTCCTCATCAAACACTGATGATACACTATGTCAATTATTTTATATCATTAAATGACTTATTTTTGTGTTATGCATGCATGTGAGAACTAATAAACTAACTTTTTTTCTTGTCAGAGACTCTGAATATGCAAAGGAATTTAAGGAAAAATTTATTTAAAAGTCCATCTATCAAAAACCTTCCAGCCTGGCTCTGTGTGTGTGTGTGTGTGTGTGTGTGTATGTATGTGCATGTGTGTATGTGCATTGTATATGTGTGTGTGTCATATGTGTGAGCTCAATAGACCTGTCTCCCTTGTGCAGCATTCCCTCTACCCCCACTTAGCACTTTTCTGTTTTAAAGTGCTCTTTTTGTAGGCCTCGTGGGTAGGGTGATTTCTAGATCACAGTTCAATTTGGTAGGTGCTATGGTTTCTTTAGAGCTCCAGGTGGTGGATCAAACCACACACACACATAGATATTCATCCACACGTGCGCGTGCGCACACACACACACACTGACACTCTAATCCTGCAGCTCTGTCACTACTGAGGATGGCTCAGCTGCTTACCCAACTCTGACACTCTTTCAATGCCTTCTTAGAGAGCTGAGTTTCCTGTTTCATTTATCACCACGGCAGTAGCAATCCACCTTCCTGCCCTTCCCCAGGGCCACCTGCATGGCTGCTAGCCTTTGAGATTGATACTTGCTATTTCTTCCACCAGGTTTATTCTGGCCTCCCTGTGCATGATCACTAAAAGGAACATCACTCTTGCTGCCCTGTTCTGGGGAAGAAAGCTCCATTATAGACTCTGGCTTGATCACTCTTATGCTTTCTGTCTGAATCAGCTTCTATATGTGAGTGCGGTAGCATCTTCTAAGGAGGGAATCTCACTCCATAGAATGTGTTACTTTTTACCAGTAGGACCAGGAATGCCCCAGCCAAGCAAGCATGTCCCCAAGGAAGTTCCTTCCCACCCAACAGCACACTGATTTAAAGCACGATAAATAAAAACTCAGGGTCAGAAATTGATGTTCAACCTGAAGATATGAAAAGCAAAATAGTCAGCCACTGACTTTTACTACGACTTTAGTCTGAAAAGGTGATCCTACCTCCCGGAATCTCAGAATGACACTGTGTGTTGAGAGCTGTTTCCTCCCATTTTATAATCCTCTCTAGGGCTGGGATTAAAGGCATGCACCACCGTGATTAAAGGCATGCACTGCCCGGTTTCTATGGCAACTAGTATGGCTACTGAGATTAAAGGTGTGTGTTACCATAACCTGGTCTGAAAGGCTGAGCAGTGGGACTGTTTACTCTCAGATCTTCAGGCAGTCTTTGTTTATTAAAATACAATTGAAATGCTACTCCACTGATTTCCCTTTCCTTTATATTTGGCCTAGACCTGTGCATAGAATATGAACATCTATCAGGCCCCTTAAATCACAGTGTTGTTAGTGCAGCCTCTGATTCCCCTCTTACACACTCAGAGGACCTTATCCAAGGAATGTGAAAATGTAGACTTTTTTTTAAAATGCTGCCTTGATTGGGAAAGATCCTATCTAGATTAAAAAGATAAGAGGAGGCTAATGGAAATATCCAACTACTCTACGTGAAGGTTTTCTCTTACATTTACTTATCTGCTTTGTGTGTGCACAAGTACGGATGTGAACACACAAGTGCCAGAGCACACCAGTGGAAGTATAGGTCAGAGGATGATCTGTGGGAATCAGTTCTGTCCCTCCATGATGTTAGTTCCCGGTATTAAATCCCGGTGATCAGATTTGGTGGCAAGCACCTCTACCACCTGAACCATCTACCAGCCCCGGTATAAACGCTATTAAAGTACATCTGGACAGCTGGTCCACACACTCATTACTCAACTCAGAGTTCTGATTGACAACTTGCCATTTGAAACAGACATCAGTAATGGATACCGAACTGTAAGAACCCTTGGCTCTTGAGAACAAGAAGTCGTTTGTGGCGCACATTCTGCATCATGACGTCTATGCTTGCTAGTCAGTGTGCTGTTCATTGCTCACCTGATTGTCTTTGTCTGGGAGCTAGTTACAAAGGTAGCCTGTGGAGCCACTTCAGACCAATGAATCACAGTCTCCACTCTCATAAGATTCCTCGATGTTTTGTGTGTACCTGTGCATGTGGGCTGGTCTGTTCTTTCTGTTGCTGCATCTTCCTTCAGAAAAAGCTTTGAGGGGATTACCGAGTCTCCCATTTTGCAGATGGGTAGATATATAGGTGCTCTGCCCATTGAAAAGATTTGTTGAGTGTCACTAGCATATGAAGTTGCCTGAACAAAGACTGTTAATGCCCTCCTGTTCTGTAATATCAACACATAGCTACTCAGAATGAAATTAGTATTGATCATGGTTTTAGTATTATTTTCAATATTAAGAAACATTCTGGTTTCCTTAGGATGGTAAAGTTCCACACAGAGAATAAACTTCAGTGGGGATTAGGACTCCTAAAATGTAGGCTGAGCAGGGAAAAGATGAGTTTGATGCTTTTAATTGAATTGGCGGGGGTCAGAGTAGATCACAGTCATGTGGTAAAATGAAGACACACTGGGGCACGCTTCAAAATGGCAGTCCAAAGATGGTCACAGCAAGATAAATTATCTGTTAAGCAGATAATTGCCATGGCCTTTCCTCAGAACAGCAGCTGGAAATAGGCAGGGACAGATGGAGCCAGAAATAGTGAGAAGGTTGTGGGGCAGCCTCAGAGGAGAGGCAGGCATCCTCAGAACAACAGTTTAAATAAGAAGAGCCTCTGTAGGGAGAGAAGTATGGATACTTATCATAAACTTAGGACTGTTAGGCCCTTCCTTGCTCTACCAATGATCTAAAGCATAAAACTGGCCAATGATATATTTGTCAGTGTGTCATATGGCATTGGTTACAATTTTTAAAAAATACTTATCCCATTCCATCTTCCAAGGCAGAGCTTAGGATGTTTTCTACAGTGATTGTTGTACATTTAATTCAAGACAATTAAAATTCAACAATCTCCTTCCCCTCCATTTACTGTGGTAAAGGATTATAACTGTGCCAGAAGCTTCTTGATTTAGGAGGTCATCCACTTTGCATCGGCATTTAGGTACAGAATTCTAAGCTGGGCACCTCCATCCATTCTTTATCCCCAGTTTTTGTTAAAGGCAAACTGAACATACAGGATTTCAACTAGGAGAGTCACACAGAAAGTAACATTTGTGTGGTCAATTAAGCAAATGACTCACCAGATATCAATCCTCTATATAGAATGAAAGGTAAATAAAATGTGTATTCTTCTCACCAAACTAGAAAGAGACTTTAATGACACAATAATACTCTGCATTCACTTAGCACTTGGGGTTTCCAGTTTGCTTGTCATATTAATACACTGTATATTCCACCTCTAAGCTCAGCAGACAAGTCCATGCTAAATTGTTATAAAATGTACTAATTCAGTAAGCGGGATACCAGGAACATATAGGTAAATTACTTATGGTCTTGACTAAGTATCAGTGAATCAAAGGGAATAAAAAGTCCCACTTTTCAGAAACTAAGAAGTCTGGAAAGATCGATTGAAGGTGCATATATACTGGCTAAACACTTTCCCTTTATTTTCCAGCAATAATAATAATACATCTCTTTATTTGGATTGGCTTCCTGTTGTTTCTACAAAGTATGTGATTCAGATAGGAGGAGAAAGTAAGATTCAAAATCAGCACATCTTTTCTTTAATGTTTCTTCCATAAATGCAAGGAAAAGTCAAGGAAACACATTATCTTAATATTCTAGAAGAACATTTCAACCCTCACCTGTGATTTCTCTGATTGTAGAGCAAAATACAAACAAACTCCTACAGTGATCAAAGATTACACCTTGACAATTCATATAAGTAAAAGAAATTGAGCTTAAGCAGAGATTGCATTGCCCAGAGTTTAGAAATGTGTAAGATATTGCTTAGTTTGAGGAATTCTGCTTGATTGCTTAATCTACCAGATTTTCTTTCTTCTAATTCAAAAACCTATTACGATGAGCACTGGATTCATGTCACATAAAATACAGGCACTGTCAGCCTTGCCTCTCTGCTCAGGATTTCCATGCTAGTGATGAGAGGATAGGATGATGAGGCCTCCTTCCTGTTAAAAGTGCACACTGGGTGGATGTGGGGGAAAGTTTCAAAATTATTTCAAGATATCTTGGTCTGTTGAAGCATTGATCCAGACTGAATTCCATCAGATAGATCTGTATGGACTGTGACATAGGGCAGGATCACAGAGGAACTTCTGCGATTTCCACATTGGCATACTCTCAATAAATATTTAACAAATAAATGTTTATTCAGTTAATAGCTCATGCAGTTGAATAAATAATTTAAGGAAATAAGGGAAAAATTTAGGTGTCACCATTTTTCCTGAGGAGGGACAGTATAGCTTCAATGGAGCAGGATGGAGGTTAGTGCACCAGGAGTGATGGAGAAGCAATCATGGATTTAAGAAATGAGAATATGATAAAAGGGTGAAAGATAAAAGACAGAGAATATCATATTGGGCTCTTTCATGCTGTGTTCAGAAATGTTAGGAAAATCCAATGTGAAATGCACACCTGCTTCCTTTTCTATGATTTTTATCAGGACCAGTTACAAAGGATGAAAAGTTCAAGGAAATCTACTAGACTAATCACTTAATTTATTTATATTTCCTTTATTAACATGGATTTTTTTCATACAATATATTGATTACATTTTCCCCTCCACCCTTTCCTGTTCTTCTTCATCTCCACTCCCATGTGGATCCACAAGCTTTCTGCCTTTTCTTTGAAAACCAACAGGCATCTAAGAAATAATAATAGAATAAAATAAGATAAATCCAAACAAGGAAATCAGAATATAACAAAAACAACCAAACAAGATAAAGACTCAAAGAAAAATGCAGAAGAAACATATGGAGTTACAGAGACACACATGTTTGCACTCTCAAGAATCCCAAGTCAAAATATACCTGCAAAGGACATGTAAGGTCCAAGAAAAAGAAAATAACAAAACAATAAATAAAAACAATAACAAGAACCTTCCCTCGCTTAACATTATGTAAAAGAACCTCCAGTGATGATGTGATGCTCCTAAGCTCATTTTCTGTTGAGCATATACTGCAGGGCAGACCACCTACTCTTAAGAGTGGTTTGATTCCCCAGTTCTTATAACTTGAAGAAAACTAACTTTTCATGCAAATGGTTGTAAATTAGAGAGAGCTTCTGGGTTAGGGATGAGGCTATGGGTCCATTTCTTCTTTCAACTTTAGGGCCTCATCTGGTGCAGACCTAGGGAAGCCCTGTGCATGCTTCCACAGTCTGAGTTCTTCTGTGTGCCAACCTCGCTGTGTCTAGAAGGCCTTCGTTCCTTGGTGTCCTCTATCCCCTCTGATTCTTTCACTCTTTCTTCATTCTCTTCCACAGAGTTCCCTGAAGATGGATTTTATGGAGACATCTCTTTTAGGGCTAGGTGTTCCAAGGTCTCTCAGTCTCTGCCTATTGTCTCCATTTTTGCTCCAATCTGCTGCAGGAGGATCCTCCTCTGATGATGGTTGAGCAGAACTCAGATCTATGAATGCAGCAGAATATCATTAGAAATCGTGTTATTGCTATCTTCCTTTAGTAGAACAGTAGTATTTTGTTTTCCTCTAGGTCCCTGACCTATCCAGTTTCAAGTTCTTAGCCACACAAGCAGCAATGGGTGTGTGTTGTGTCTTATGGAGTAGATCTTAACTCAAACCAAATATTGGTGGTTACTCTCAGAAACTGTGTGCTGGTAATGTACCTGCTGTCTTTTAGGCAGGCCATTCTTGTAAATTTAAGGGCTTGTAACTGTGTTGGCATTTACTTTTGTCCTTTGGTAAAATACAGAATTAACACGTAACCAGAATACATGCTGAAGGCTCTAGGTAGGCACCAGCTCGACATCTCTATATTCAATGAATTATATGAATATGGTCTTCAGAAATAAGGCCTTAGTGTCAGTTTGTGGAGAGTAACCAGCAGTCTCAGCTATAGCCTGGGTTGCTTTGTGTTCCCATTGACCCCTTTGGTCAACCACTCAATTAGATATAACCCATTTTCATTACTGGAAGCTTCATTAAGTGATGAAAGATGTCCATTTGCGGATCTGTCTCCCCTATTATTGGGTAATTTTATTTAGCTTCCTACATATATACATATATTATAGTAAGATTCTACTTTATTAGGCACACATATGACCCCTCAAATGGCCCTTAGTTTTAGATGTCTCTTCCTATATTCCCTCCTTTACTCTCCTTTTCTCTCTCCCTTTGTGTTTGATTCTTCTATTGCAGGTCCCTCCTCCATATATAGCTACTCTATTTCCCTTTCCTTTGCAGGGGAAAGATGACCCCTATACCCAGTCCCCTGTTTTCTCCCTAACCTCCATGGTTATGTGATTGTAAGCTTGCTTGTCAATTACTTCCAGCTACTCAGGAGGCTGAGACAAGAGGATCACTTGAATCCAGGGGTTCTGGAATGTACTGTGTCCAATCAGGTGTCTATACCAAGTTATCATCAATATGGTGGTCTCCTAATACCTGTGGACCACCAGGTTGCCTAAGGAGGTGTAAACTGCCCTGGGCTGGAAATGAAGCAGGTAAAAATACCTTTGTTTATCAGACTAATGACTTTAAACTTGTCTTTTAAGACAGCATCCACATTCACTTCCTTCATCGTGAGTCCTTAGGATAGATACAGAAGCTTGGCACATTCTGATGGGTTGCCTTGGTTTTTTTTTTTTTTTTTTTTTTTATTTTTCATAAATGTGCCCCGTATTTATAATACTTCTCCATCGATGTATTACAGGTTTGTGTAAAGGGCTGTCCACTTGCCCATTTGGTGTAAATTTCATGCCTGACGTTTAGTGGCATAGTTACTTTTGTTCAGTGTCCCAGATGACTGAGAGATGCGTTGGGAAGGAGTAATTGTGCTCAGTAAATGCTTAGCACAATGAGAACTCATAGTTTTGGTTTGATTGTGGGTGTTTTGCGGCTGTTGTTGTTTGGTTGCTTTTTTTAACGTACATTTGGAAACAGTAGCATGTGCCCTAACGACAGTATTCTCAACAGCACTATGAGGGAAACATTACGTCTTTGTTTTATACTTTCTGAGTGTTAAGCACCATTGCTGTATGGAGAAATAAAGTCATTTCTGATGATCCATGGGCAGGTTCGTGTCCACCGTAAGTGACTATAATAATGGCAAAATAAAATTTCAACAGTCTTCATTAATGGCATGCAAAAAAATTGCTCCTCTTCTGCAATTTCTCTGTGTAAATCACAAGCTGTAGAAATACAAATGAGTGCAGGATACCATGGACACCCACTAGAAACGCATTACTATTATGATAAACCTTGCACACACAGCCACCTGGGGATCACTTGATAGGGACTTAATGGCAAATCTGTGGGTACATTTATCTTTCTCAATTTTGCCCTGAGGTTATGGACATAAGAAAATCGTCAATGATATATCCCTATGGCTAGTTTTCTATGGAGAACCTTGAGGATTTAGAATTACTGGTCTTTATCATCATCTTGTAGACAAGTTGGAAGTTATGAAAGGATTTAATTTATTTGAGTCTATTTATTTTAAGAAACAACATTTTTTACAGCATGTTCCCGATTCAGGAGTTAGGAAATAGGACAGGCAGGAAGTCCCTGAAGGGGTGTGATTGGAGGAGATTAAGTATTGCGAGATGTCTGTGTGGTGTCACCTATGAAGAGCAATATTGTTTCTGTTTCCATCATCTTTTCTAGGTTTTGTGTCTTGAAAGTCCAGGATATGCTATCATGAACTCATCCCTCCTTAATTTTATTTGTACCATAATATTAATCTGGAGTACATTGTTATTTGAAGTCTCACTATCGCAATATAATAAAATGTATCCAGGGCCCAATTATTTCTTTTTGGATAATCCTTTGTACCTTTGCTTTCCCGTTGAAAGGGGTTCCTGTTGAATTTTTTCATGCTAGCATTTTTATCTGCTTTATCCTACAAAGTCATTTGGGGAATTTTTTTTGTGCACACTGCATGCTGAGATATTTCCTGGTGGCCCTGATTAGGTTACTGTCCCTCTTTCACTTTAAAGATACAGAAGGAAACGGTCTAAGTGCCCAAGGGACTCAGGCAGGAAGGAGGAAACAAAAGTTCATGACAGGTCGGGACCCGCAAAGGAAAATTAAATGCATCATTCTTGAACAATAAGGTTAGCAAAGAATCTATAATCCCTTTCCACTCTTTCATCCTTTTTATTCTAATGAGTTTATTGTGCAATTATGAAGGGAGAAAGCTTCATTACAATTCTGCCAGTGAAGGGATGGTTTCCAACTCTGTCTGCAACTGAGATCTGCACAATAAAGCGTAGTCATCCATCATAGAGAAGCTGCCCGTGCCTAATAAAAGGCTGTTTGGACAGAGTCAATCAAATGAGCATTATTGGAGTTTGGTATTACACTGTCCTTTAGGTGACGGGGAAGGAATGTAACGCAGTTACAGAATGTGATTTTCTTATTCCTCTGTCCCCTTGGAGACTCTAAACGCTATTCTAACACAAGCACCTCAGACTGACATTCATAATCTTTGTGATAAAAAGAGACCTTATCCTATTTCTCATCTGTCAGGAACAGTTAGAACTATGTAGAGTTTCTGTGATATGGCTAACGCTACAAAGAATCAGCTCTCTAGCTGAGGTTGCAGCTTAGAAGTTGTTTGTTATTAATAATAAAAGGCAGGCTGAGCAGCTGTGTGAATCAAATGGAGACAAGCAAAGCATAAAACTTAGTATCTCTTGACCATGTTTGAAGGTCCTAATTATAACATTAGAATATTTGGATGATAGGTCAATTAGATAATATTTGATTTACTTTTTTAGTACTGCGGCTCGTTCTTCAAATAATTCTTTCCTGTCACCAGGTTATATTAAAGAATCCAAGTGTAAGGACTTTCATTGGTTCTGTCTAGGGGTTTTCCTTGGTGGGACCCATCAACAGATGTCTCTGAGAGAGAAATAAGCTAAATGAATCCATTTTTCTAATATTCCCCATTTAAGAACTTACAGAGAAAAATCAGTAGCTGCAAACAAGGCTCAAGAACTTGCTGATTGTAAATCAAATGCAAAGGCACAAAAGTTCTTGCCTTAAGCACAGGTATCTCTGCACCATTCAATACCTACCCATGACACCTGTGACCACATACTCCATTAGGGGTTACAGAGAGAGTTGCTCATGCCAGACAGTTTCAAGAGCATAGCAGGTACTGAAAAAACAGTTAATGTCCCATATAGAAAGGGGAGATGCAAAGCTTGTTATGAAGGATTTCTTGTTTTATTTTTTATCATAAGTTGGAAAATCAAAAGTGCATAACTATAATGACTATATTTTAATTTAATATTAATAATCAAAAAATAATACTGTACAGATTAATTAAAATATATTTCTACGGTAGATTTCATCAACAGTTCTAGTCACAATAAATACCGATATTGAGTTCACTTTTGGGTTTTTATGTCTTACAAAGCACTAAAATTTAAAATGTTATTTCGATTAGATTAATGAGATCTCTTCAGAAACTACCTTTATGAACATGTTTTGGGCACAATCCCATGAATTTGTTCAATAAACACTTATTGAAAACTCACTAAGAACTAAGCTCTTCTGCATGAAAGTGCATACTCTCAGATCTTTGAGGACTCATTTTCTAGTGGAGAAAAACAAGTACAAGAGATATTTGTAAGGAATAGAAATGATCCAAAATAGAAGAATGCATATGGTGTTGTGAGTCTATCAAGGTCAAGGGAAGAAAGAATGAAGACATTGCAGTATTCCTAGCAGAAAGCAACCAACACTTATGAAAGAAAGGAGCTTGGAAATATCAAAAGTTGATCAAGGAACTGTAAACATTTTGGTATGTTTAAGGGGCATGAGGTATTGAAGAAAATAATATTAGGCTAAGTGTATAGACTAAAGTTATTCTATGAATACTGTAAAACCTATGACCAGGTTCTGTAAAGGGGGAACTTGGAATAATGGAATAGCAAAGATTCAACTAAGTATGAGATAAGAAAGCAGGGTATAGTAGAGCATATGGGGGATGATTACTAATCATAAAGATCTTTTAAAATGTCATATAGAAACCTACTATTATAGAATATTTATAAAATAAATACACACACATACATATATGATATCTGTTTAAACGGAATTTAAACAAAGAAGGTTTGATGCCTTCCCAGGCACCAATAGCTATCAAATACAAAGCCCAGGGTCAAGTATGGGTCATCTCTTTTGAATTGTTGATCAGAGGATTCCCATAGACTCCCCAAACAGTATAGGTTATCCTTCACAGCTTAATGGGAGGACTCTATTGCTCAATACACTAAACAGTAAGTTTACAGGACATGGAGAGATTAAGCTAGTACCAGCTTGGAAGCATCATCCCTGTGGGCTAGTTTCACAGTGCTGGAAGATGCACTTGTGGCAGAGAAAAGTAATCACCAGTCTTACCCACTGTAAACAATGAGGACCACTTGGAGAGATATGCTCATTGGAGCAATCGTGGCAGCAATATTATGGGAATAACCAACCAAATTCTGATTGGATTAAACACAACTCCCCAAGATGAGACACGTACCTTATGTTGTTACTTAGCTAGGTCCCAGGAAAGAATGAAATGCTAATTAATACTCTGCTAAATGGGCAGTAACAAGCTGCCCCATAGGTTCAACCTTCACCAGAGGAGCTTTTCCTGGAAATATTCCCACAACTTGTTAATATGCAGAGAAGAAGAGACCGTGGAGTCCTCAGCTATAAATAGGACAGCTATATCACCCACTATGGCCTGCAGAATTCAAAGCTCATCACAGAAGAGGCAGGTAGAAAGACCACAGGAGTCAGAGGTAGTGGAAGTCTACAGTGAAGCAGTATCTTCCAGCCATTGCACACATGCATTTGCAGCTGCTGTAGCTGCATGCACAAATGCACAAACAAGGCCTGCAAAGGATAAGTCCAGTTAAACACCCAACATGGATCAGGAAGATTATCATGAAATCTTACCCCTAGCTGAGGATCTTTTTACAATTGATGGCTGCCAGAGGAGGGAGAGTTGATTTTCTTCAGAGCTGGGACCCATGAAAAACTTGAGCTCTAGTAGACTGCCCTACAGCCACACACACACCAGGTGGAATTAGTATATTAAAAAAGAAAAGGAAAACACATACATTATGAAGGAAGAGCACTGTATGGGGAGGGAAGAGGAGAGGTTTTAGAGGGAGAAAGTAGGGATGGATTTGACCCAAAAATATTATATGCATGAATACAACAATAAAAAATACAAAATAAAAATGTTACAGGAATTTGGAATTTACTGTGTGTTTCCTAAGACATCATTTACAGGTTACAGGTGGAGTGAGGGACTTACATCATTTTCTAGAATGATGATTCAGTTGTCACATGAAAACCATAGAGATGGAAAAGAAGGAGGGATCAGTTACTAATTTATTCCTAGTTGTTATTGATAAAGTCATTTGAAGAAATAGAATTTACAGGATGTGTCTGGTGGATGGTTAAAGAAGAGAGAGGGGAACAGAGAGTTGAGTTTTGCCTTGGGAGCCTGGACTAACTTTATGATAGAGGAGAGTCTTGGGATTAGGCAGGAGAGGCTATGGCTCCTGATTGTCTGCTGGAGTCTGGGAGGGCTGTCAGAGTCCTCTGTTGCTTTTCATCGTGGGTCTCGGGAGACAGGCATTTATTTTTGGTGGCATATTCTAAATATAAGCGAAAGTAGGACTTTGAACATCCAAAGAGTTTGTGTGAATGAAATAATATTAGATATACTCTGGTCATTGGACAACTTCTATGCCAAGAAATTTAAAATCACTTGATATTTTTAAATGTTTCTTACCTTTTTATTACTAAAAACAAATGGCCAAGCCAAGAAATACCTACTAAATATGGCCAGTGATATTTCTCTGCACAAGTAATGAGCATGGGACTGGATGAGAAAAGCAAAGAATAGCCTTCCTTTCCTATATCCAATAATACAAATATGATGTTTGGAATTTTATTTTGAATTCAAATATATAATAGCTGGTATTAGCTTATAACAAGAGGGAAAAGCTAAAAGTCCTTTTTATTCCATACTGAACTTATAAGAAGACATATTTTTCATCTATTGTTTTGAATTTTACTCTTTTCATTTTTGAAAGTATTTTCTTTCTGATTAATCATCTTAAATTCTCATCAAATCCTTTCAACACAACTGAGGGATTCAGTGATACAGTGAGATAACATAGAAGCTGACACCATGTATTCAAAGTTCAAAGAATCTTAACTTCATCAATTGTGAAAAACTAATACAGTTTATTTTGTTCAATAAATTTGCAAATGCAGATGCATGCTGCCTCCATGAGATCAATATCTATGTTGTAAGAAGATTACTACTTTTTTTAAAAATTCACAGATGCAATTAACAGTTAGATAGGGGTCCTATATGCAGGGCAGAAAAAAACTGTATCTATTGGGAATCCATAATAACAATGAAGGTGAAAGGAAAGATAAAAAACAACCTGATAACTCTTAGTGCAATTCGTAAAGAGCAATTCCTTTCAGAAGAATTCATGACTCTTAATAACTAGCAAATGGCTTCACAAGGCACTCAACGTAAGAATAATAACTCCCAGCAATAGTAATACTAACAATTTCCAATGAATTCAGTGGTTTCTGCACCTTCAGATATAGTGCATATATTTTGGAGGGGCAGGAATCTTACGGAGGACATGCAATTTCTCCATAAAGAACCCTGCCGCACTCTTGTTTATCTCTCTCTTTGGTGCAGCATTAGGCAGATTTTGATACTGAGAAAACCTCTGTAACAAAATTTGAGAGACTGGATAACTCTATATAAATGCAACCACTTTATATACGCATATATATTGTATGCTCTTCCAATGTAAATGTTAAATGTTTAACTGCTATTTCTTTGGTGGAATAATACAACCAAGGGACAGACTTTGATAATTTATAGACATGAAAGAAAAAGAAATGCAAACAGACACTTTGCTTACTGGTATATCTGATTTTGGAAGAGCCCACAGGTGCCTGGGCAGGATTCTCATTCTTCTACTAACTGGCAACTGGTTTAACAGTCTGTCATTATACAGCTGTTTGGGGAAGGTAATAGCTAAGGAAGCTAACTCTTAAATATCTTATAGAAGAAGGCTACAGAGACTTTGACTAGCGTCCCCCACAGTTCCTTGTAATCTCAATATAACTCTCAATTTACACAGTTCTCTTGGAGTTTATGTTAAAGATAAAAAGGATAAATATTATGGGATATATGGAACTCTACATAGTATTTATTTATAACATTGTGACCACCCCCTCCCGAGTCTAAATGCTTTGTGATCCTGACATGCTACCATTTGAGCTCTCATTATGGTTTGGTGCAACTCTATGACAATTTTCTGCAGGTCAGAGTGGTTTCCTTCTTAGCCATGGCTTTATGTTTTATTGGTCTTCTATAAAACTACATTTTAATGGTGACTTTTCTTATTTTACAGATAATCTTAAATGCAAGTCTTATTCCAAATTCACCTTGAGGTGAGACACTGTCATCTCACCATATTCTGTGTTTGACTGATTTGTCATTGGTTGGTGATCTTCTGGCAATTTCTCTCATGACCCTACCATTGTGGGTACTGATGTTCTGACAGTTTGTACATGGGCATCACAGATTCATACTCCCTTTTGTATATTGGTACCATTGATTTGAAAAGAATGAGATGCTGGTGTAAATCCCCAGAGTGCCTGTACCGATTTTTTGTGTGTTTTGTGTGCTCACTTGACACAAGCTAGAGTCATCAGAGAAAAATGGTCCTCAGTTGAGAAAATGCTTCCATCAGATCCAGCTGTAAAACATTTTCTCAGTAAGTGCTCCGTGGGGGAGGGCCCAGCACATGGAGGGTGGTTCCATCCCAGGGCTGGGTCTCCTAGGTTCTATAAGAAAGCAGGTGAGCAATAGTAAGCAACACCCCTTCCATGGCCTCTGCATCAGCTCCTGCCTCCAGGATCATGCCCTGTTTGAGTTACTGTCCTCATTTCATTCAGTGGTGAAGATGTGGAAGTGTAAGCAGATAAATCCTTTCATCCCCCAAACCTTATCTAAAACAAATTGGGAAAAGCGTTATGAGGCATTGCTGTGAAAGACATGACCATGTTTTGGGGAGGACTGAGGAAGAACTTTGGAACTTTGGGCTAGAAGAACCGTTGAGTATTAAGTAGTATGTTCTTCAGGAACTTGGAAAATAAGAATATTGAGAGCAGTGCAGAGGATGGAGACCTGACTTGTGAAGTTTCAGAGAGAAGTTTAGAGACTCTATCAGAGCTGTTTGCTATTTTAAATTAAACTTCTGTGGTTCTGGTTACCTGGGACTGAAGAATCAGCTGTGATTAAGAAGATACCAGAACCACTAAAAGAAAACTTTGCTTTGCTGTGACAATTCATGCTGGTTGGTTAAAGCTACGAAATTTGCAATGATTAAGAAGAGACTAACATCACTGAGGTAAAATCTTCTGAGAAGTCTGTCCTGAGAGGACATAGAAGCTGTGTTCAAGAGGCAGCTAAGATTGTACCTTGTGCTGGCAACCAGACTTGGTAATGTGTAAAGGTCGCTCAGGTGGAACTGATTTTTGAAGGCATGAACAGGTCATAGGGAACAGCTGAGGCTTGGCTCTGTGAGAACTCAGGAAAGGCCATTAGTGAAGGTGTAGCCTCTATAGCAGTAGATGGCTCAGGACTGAAGGGGTCATACAAGCAAGTTGAGGCTTGACACCATGGAGAGAGTCTATGAGAGCCTAGTGGTGAGAAAGCAGCCCAGTTGCAGCCCAAGATCCCAGAATTTTGGAGATGTTTTGCCTATAGATAGAAGTTTCTGTCTTGCCTTGTCCCACAGTTGTTCAGTCCCAAATAAACACACAGAGGCTTATATTAATTATAAACTGTTTGGCCTATTAGCTCAGGCTGATTACTAACTAGCTCTTACAAATTAAACTAACCCATAATTCTTGTATATGTTTAGCCATGTGGCTTGATTTTATTTCTCAGTAAAGCATTTTCATCTTGCTTCATCTGTGTCTGGATGGTGACTGACTCTTTTATACTTCCTGCTTGGCTACTGGCTAATATGCATTTTAATAACTAATATGAGTGGCAAATCTTTATAGTATACAAGAGCATCATCTCACATTTCCCTTTTTTCTTTTTAAAACAAGAACTCTGAATCTAATCTTCTTTGTTTAGCTATTTTTTCCTGACCATTGTCCATAATAACTTGTAACTAACATGCTAAACAAAGACAAACATCTATAATTCATTTTGTTTTGGAAATGTGGGCTTAGTTTTCTAGGCTACTTCCTGATGATTGGAGACACTGATAATCTTATGGGGACACAAAGAAAATTTAGGATTATGGTCAAGTCTTTACTGGAGTACTCTGTAAGGCTTGATCATCCTAGTCAACAGTCTTGAGGCTGTTCTGGATTTAGAACTCAGAGGAAATTGCAACAAATTTCCTCTGAAATATTGGATCATCTGGGTGATCCATTCCCATTGGAGATTTTTCAAGGGGTCTTCCTTGATCAAACCTGGTTTTTCTTAACCCAGAATAAATCCACAACCTCTTATTTCCTGTAGAAACAAAAGCAAGACCTCTTCTATAAAGTAAAATATTTTTAGACTTATATTTTGAAGTCATGACATTTTCAAAATATATAGGTTGGATTACTCTTGAAGCATTTTTAATCAAATATCTTTTAGCAACTGTTAAAACCTCCTCAGCAGTTAAACAATTCAAAGACAACATAATAAGATACAGTATCCATGCTCTGTATATTTTCCATCTTTATGTGGTTTTTTTTTACTCTATTTCTTTAAGTACCTTATCCTTTTTATTTTCTCTCCCAAGTCCCTCTCTCTATATATATGTATATATACACACTGTAAACTGCTTAATTTTTTTTGTCTGAATCTGTCTTTACTGTATATCTCTATCTTTTTCTGAGCACATGAGTCTTTAATCTGCTAAGCAGTGTGGCTAAGATTAAAGCGACAAGTTTGGCAGCTGGCTACTCCTATTCCTTGGCTTCCTGAGAGTCTAGCTTCATGTTGAAAGTATTGGTGGGAGCCATGTTTAGTACTACACCTCTGTAGATTCTAGGTCCATGCTACCACAAAGAAGCATGCTGCTGGCTGCTCATAACCACCATTTAAGTGTTTGGTGGCAAGGCCTCTTAAAAGCACCACTATGTGGTTTTTGGTACTAATTTGGAGTCAGAAAGCCTTTCTTAAAGGAGCCACACCTCTGCTTGCTGCCAGCAAACAGCCTACCAGAAACATTTGGGTGCCATCTGTAGATGGAAGTTTCTGTCCTGCCCAGTCCCACAGCCATTTAGTCGCATGGGAACACACAGAGACTTATATTAGTTATAAACTGTCTGACCTATTAGCTCAGGCTTATTATTAACATAAACTAACCCATAATTCTTATCTATGTTTAGTCATGTGGCTTGGTTTGGATATCTTTTCTCAGTAAGGGATTCTCATTTATTTGCTTTGTGCCTGGCTCGTGACTGACTCTGCCTTTCCTCTTGCCAGAATTCTCTTAGTTTGGTCACCTAGCCTAGATTTTCTGCCTGGTTACTGGCCAATCAGTGTTTTATTAAATTAATATAAGTGACACATTTTTACAGTGTACAAGAACATTATCACATAGCAAATACTGTATGACAACCAAGAACAGCAGCAGTGGGAACCCAAAGACAAGTTGTGTGTGTTGCAGAGGGCAGAGCTGGAGAAGTGATCCAAACCCTGTGGAGGAGTCGAGAGGATTGTGAGTCAATCCCAGATAAGTTGGACATTGTATGTTTTAGTGGTAGAGTTTGTTTCTGCTTACCTCAGATTGTGACTGTGTTCTGGTTCTTCCCTGTTGAAGAAGGTATTTAGTTGTTATTTTAAAGGAACCCACAGAAGAAAGACTTGGATTTTTAAAAGAGACTGGGTATTTTAAAGAGACTGAAGCTTTAATGTATTTGAATTTGCAAATACAGTAGGATTTTTAAAATTTACTTATGTTTTTAATGTGAGATCTTGGGGATGAATAAGAAAGTAAGGGTTGTGACTTAATAGTAATATGTTTATATGTCAAGTTGACAAGGGGTCACTTGGCAATGGCTGGTTTTGTGTGTCAACTTGACACAAAATAGCATCAGAAAGAAAGCAAATGTTTCCATGAGATCCATCTGTAGGGTATTTTTTCAATGAGTGATGATTGGGGTAAGGCCAAATCCGTTGTGGGTGGTACCATTCTGGGCTGGATTCTATAAGAAAGCAAACTGAGCAAGCCAGGGGGAATCAAGCCAGTAAGTAAGCAGCACCTCTCCATGGCTTCTGCATCAGCCCCTGCCTCCAGCTTCCTGCCGTGCTTGAGTTTCTGTACTCATTCCCTTTAGTGGTGAACAGCAATGTGGAAGTATGAGCTGAACAAACCCTTTCTTTCCCAACTTGCTTTACGGTCATGGCGCTTGATGGCAGCAATATAAACCCTAACTATGACACTCCCTGAGACTCCTCATCTCCTTAGCAGTTAGTTTTAAGGCAAGATAAGTGAAACATCATATTATATTAGATTCGGCATAATGCCCAGAGGAGATCAAGATGCTACTGATTGGTTCTATGTTAAATTCTCAGGAGCTCTGTTTGCCAGTTCCCATCCTCGGTTCTGCCTGAGCTGCTTTGAGAACCTTGTGATATTCCATAGTAATAATCTCAGAACAATT
This sequence comes from Chionomys nivalis, assembly GCF_950005125.1. Lineage (NCBI taxonomy): Eukaryota > Metazoa > Chordata > Mammalia > Rodentia > Cricetidae > Chionomys > Chionomys nivalis. The sequence continues at coordinate 14,418,874 of NC_080099.1, forward strand.
TTAACATAGTTCTGTTCTCTATATTTTTAAAAGTACCTCTAAGACTTGAGTCTTCCTGTACAAACAAAATATTTCTCACAGATGGAAAACATGAGGGGCACTTGAGTGTGCCTAAGGGCTCCAAAAGAAGAAAATGTGGTGCTTTTATGGAGAACCCCCCCCAAACTTAGTACACAATGCGTCACTCTGCTAGCCCTTTGAATATTGTGATCAAGCTGTATTCAGCAAATAGCCAGTGTTAGACAGTGAGAGATTTTCAGCACCCCACTTGCCTCAGACAGAGGCTTAAATATGAGTGATATTCTTCAGGACATGGACGGTTCTAAGTAATATTGCAGAAGTGTTGACCAACTGCTACAATATTTCACCATTTTGCGAAAGGATGTAACCAAGAGTTGATCACATTTGCTTGTATTGAAAGAGGAGAGATAAAAAAATGTCAGGAAATAATGACTGTTTTCATTAATAACTTAATTGGGTGACATTTTCATTTATATTTTCCAACTCATAAATTAAATACTTAATTGAGGATCTATTACTATAAGAATTGGTGTAAAGATGAGATATGTATCTGTCTGTCTTGCTCTAGGGAGGTCTAGGCTTTGAATGTTGACCCTGTGTAGTTATCCTCATTAACACTTGCATTCCCTTAGGCGTCCTGTATATGTGGTCTTTCTAACCGTAGACTTTTGGAGAAATGCTGCCCCAGATAAAACTTATGTTCTCTGCTGAAGTGTGCCTAGAAAGGCTGTCAAGATTATAGTATGAATTTTTATATTTTGAATATAATGTGTGCCTCATGAGTAAACAACCTTGTTTCTTTGGCTCAGAGTTTACCCCATGAGCCTAACATTGTAACATAGGAGATATTTAAGGAATATGTGTTATGAATTGTTGTAATATGAACTGCGGGTCTACGTCCCCGGCACCCAGCCGCCCGCATGGCTAGCTTATGCCCCGAAATAATTACACGGAAACTGTATTCTTTTAAACACTGCTTGGCCCATTAGCTCCAGCCTCTTACTGGCTAGCTCTTACATATTGATCTAACCCATTTCTAATATTCTGTGTAGTACCATGAGCTGGCTTACCAGGAAAGATCTTAACCTGCGTCTGTCTGGAGTGGGAGAATCATGGCGACTCCCTCGGCTTCTTTTTTCCAGCATTCTGTCTGTTTACTCCACCCACCTAAGGGCTGGCCTATAAATGGGCCAAGGCAGTTTCTTTATTAAATGAAAGTAACTCCTCCATCAATGAATGAGTGAACCATCTAAAGTAATCTCTGCCATCCATTAAGAAAATTGTGCCAATGGAGTTTTCAAATGTTTAAGTATAGACTATGCCTGGAAAAGTGAATTTAATTTAAATATACAGCAATTTTTTAAACTAGTTCAAGGAGGTTCCTTTCTTATCTGACTTTATTTTAGAAATCTGATTTGAATATATTTGAAAGTCATTACACTATAAATGTGTTAAAATAATTCTCTTGAATTAATTATAGAAACCATTAGAATAGCCCTGGCAGTATGTGGTGAGATAATAGTAAACACCCATCACTAAGGGAATTGGTGGCCGGCATTTTATGAAGGACATCACCAAATCCAAAATATGTCTATTCTCTATTCTTTATTTCAATTTGTCAGAACTGTACTGTATACAGATATCAAATTTTTTAGATGTGACCTGGGGTATATGAGCTGTATTCCCATTTCATACAGAAATCCATCAAGCTTGGTTATCTTGTTTCCCAGACTCTAGATTAGAAGCAGAAAGTTGGAAAGAAAGCCGTTAGAGTCAAGCAGATTTATGGTAATGGGAGAGTCTGAAAAAAAAAAAAAAACACAAAGAGGAGGCTGGGGATTCGAAAACCATCATTTCCGAGACCATTTGGGATAGAGATAAAGAGCCTTGCATGCCTAGAAATCCTCACTGTGTTATACCAGCACACACTTGCTGTCAGTAATGATGGCCCCAGGCTATCAAGAAAAGGTTAGAATAGGTTTTCTCAGCTCTCTTCAAGGAGAGGGCATAGTTCATGATACATTTCAGATGCAGCTGTTTTACTAGGCTCTTATGGTTGGAAGCAGTATGGAGAACAGGTCCTAAGAGGAGCGTGTGTGCATGATGTGCCTGTGCCTGGGTGTGCGCCCGTGTGCATCTGTGTGAATAACAAGCTTTGAAAATCAAAATTAAAAAGTAAGTGACGCCAGGAATTCCGTGATCCCATAGGACTGGTCACTCTAGTTTGTAGATGATACAATTACGTTTATGTGCTACCGGTTTCATTAATTTCCTCTACCTTTTGGGGTTTTACTGCCTAGTCTCCTTTTCAATTTGTACTTCTCCTGTTTCTTAGTAATTCTGGGTGTTTCCAGAGGAAGAAGGTGAGCATTCATCTTTTCAGGCTTGGCTGGTTTATCCTACTTACCTTCCAATCTGACCCAATAGCTAGTTTCTACCCCAAAACCAGACATAGGAAAGAATGGATTTGTTTATCTGTTCTGGCTCTGAGAAACCAGCAATCAGAAGATACAGGGAAGAGAGTTTTATAATAACTTTAATGAAAAGCAGTACACAAATCTTCAAGCGCATAAACATATGGAAGTTTTCAGATTTGGAACAGGTTTTATAAATCTATTCAATTTATATTCTGCAGCAAAAACCCTACTCCGCATATACTTTGGATGTGACTTTTGGAGTGCTAATGAAATATTACTGGGTTCTTTCTATTCCACTCCTAATCTTTTCACTTCCAAAATAATTCAAAAGAAGTTCTATGGTCTTCTTAGAATATTACACCATCCTGGAATCTGCTTTGATCTTGGATGGATGGATGTGCCTGACACCAGATCTTGACATCTTCCTCCGTTTCTAATCTTGTGCTCTGCTCAGCAAAACAGAAGGTACTCAAACATTTACATGGTCTATAGAACAAAGGGCATGCACTGCCAGTGCTGTCAGAACAGCCCTATATGTTGCATTACGTGTGAAAATTTATACACCAAGCAAACTACACTGAGGCACTAATTGGCTATCATCCCATTACAGCGCACTAATATGCTGTAGCATGTATCCAGGGAGTTTTGACTTAAAGTCTAAGAAAATCTTAGGCAAATATATTACATTAAAGTTTTTATTCTTCTTCTTTCAATCAATACTACCCAAAGGCCACCATAGGAAGAGTTCTTTAAGCTTGAATAAGTACGTATTTTTCTTTTGACTTAAATTGAAATGGTAGAAGCATAAAGCATGCCACGATTTTTATGTAGCAGGAATTTTCTTCTGCTGCTAATTAGTGTTACTGAGCACTTATCATATGCTCCGTACTGGCCTGGGTACTTCCAGTATACCTGCTAACCGTTGTCCTCACAACAGGCCCTGTATGGTAGGAACTCCTGACCTTACTTTATAGTTGGGGATACCCAGGAACATGGAGGTTAAAGACATTGCCTAGGATCACATAGCAGCTCAGTCAAGAAACTGGACTTCCCACCCAGACATGCTTAACTGCTGCACAAAAGGTGCTGGTTTATGGCTGAGTCTGGCTGTACCACAGGGAATTAAAGGCCATAGGCCAGGTCTAATCCATTTAAAAGCATTGGGTCCCTGTCAAACTTTCACATGATCTACATGCAGAAACCATTCCTCATAGAGATAAAGAGGTATGCTTTAGATCATGGAACTGCATAGTGACAGACACACATGGATCAGACACAGAAAAGAAACAAAAGGCAGGGGATGCCTCACACTTACAGTCTTGAGTAGATCAAGTTGCTAAGGAGTAAGAGTGTTCTATGCTGTCATTGCAGGGTCATGGAGAAAAATAGATGATATGAACATGGGTTTATTAGCAAAGGCAGACAAGTGAAGTGTGGCAGGGGGCACACTGAATTGTAGAAATAGAGGCTCTTGAATTCAAAACAAATATGCCAAAACAAATTAAATAGCATTACTTTTAAATTTGATACTAATCTATGTTTGAAAACCAGAATGAGCACAAATATTATAACTATACTCAATTTATTTAGGAATATTTAAATTAAGTTTTAATATGTAATATATATGTAATATATAGTTTACTGATTAGTCGTACATCATAAAGACCTTGTGGTGAACTTTACACAGAAGACTGTATTTGGAAATAGTGCAAAATGAATGATTTGAGTGGTCTAGTGGTATTTCTAGTTCACATAGCAATTACACACTGCGGTGTCCTGACTAATTCCGTCCACCTTTCATGTATGTTAGAAATGTTCAAAATGCTCTAAAGAAAGGCCTTAGTTCTTCATGAAGGTTCTAAATGTTATGGTCAAAGTTAGTGTCGCGGTCTCTAAAAGTGTAGGAAATGAAATTAAAATGTCACCTTCTGAGCTAAACCTTTGTTACTGTTTTTATTGAAAAGCATACAGAATAATCAATACTATGCTCATATAAATATAAAATAACTACCGATAAATGCAAGCAATAACATGGCAAAGAAAAGTATTTTAGACAAGGTGAGGTCAGGTCCTCCTTTATGGTAATACAGTAAATTGATGAACTGGGTGGTGAGCAGAGTCAATAGAACTGGAATTAATTTTACAGTGTAATTATTTCTGCCAGCAATGATGAAGTGAAAGTACTTCATTGCAGATTTGGGGAGAAAAAAATGGTCTTATGGCTGGCATATTTTCTGATCTTGTGAAATGAATCTTAGACACACCATGATGAAATAAACTATTCATAAACATTGCATGTTATCTGCCAAAGTCAGCCTCAAGGTGCTTTGTGAACACTAAGTAATATGCATTTGTAGCCACTGAAAGTGGGCTTTAATCTTGGATTCCATGGACTTCAATATCTCAAAATTATCTGGAAGACCATATTTTTTACAAAATTCACTAGGTGTATTTTAAAGTTATATTGCCCCTAAATATTCTATATGTGGGCATAATTGCTAGAAAAAAATCAAGGCACATTTTTTAGTGCTTTAATATTCCTTTTAAACTGAAGTGGAAAAAAATCTGTTTTGTTATATTAAGCAGACAGAACTAGAACATGAGCTTGTAAGTAGACCTATCCAATGTCAAGCAGCCTCACTACCGCAGAAGAGAGAAGCACTTAGGGTACCCATTCATGGACCATTTGTTCATTTCCTAGGTGTGAGTTACTGATAGAGGACAAATAAAAACTTTGACTGAATAGGTCTGGAGCCACTAAGTTTCTTCTAACAGCTCCAAATCTTCCCCTTTCTCAGAGGACCAATGCTATCTTGGCAGTCGGGTCCACATCTGGGGTTATGTGCCTCAGGGTTGGCAGTAGGTTCAAGCTAAACTTCAGGTGACTGAATGAGGAAAGATAAACCAATCTCTCACGGCAGTTACAAAAGCAATTTGTTACAGGAAAATGTCTTTTATGTGAAATCCAGCCAGTACTTAACAACACTTTAAATTCAGCTGCGGCACATTCTACAAATAATAGGAATAGCACAGAATGATGTGAAATCTATTCCAGAGACATTACAATTTTGTACAGTTTAAAAGCTACTGGCCATTTTATTCAATTACTTTGGTATGCAGAAATGCATGCTTAATTAATAAAGGCAGGCCATAATCATTTATCTTGTAATGAAAACCTTTTACGGATAGCCACTAATGAAGATTGGACCCACTTTTCCAGTTGTGCCCGTCATGTGGTACTGGAGCAACCTGCATGATGACTGAAAGAACAGGCAGGTGCCATGTGCTCCATCATTTGGAGTTGTCATTAAACATCCGCATATCAATTATGCTGCACTAAGGTTTATTAATGATGTACTTATCAAATATTCATTGTATGGCACTAACATTTAAAGAATGTGTTCTACTGAGCCTAATGGAGCTGTGCTTTGACTGCCTGGATTATTTAGTGGATTAATTTGAGGGAACAATTTGAAATACTGGAATCCAATCGGATATAATATGTCATGTTTTACAATAATCTAGCTGCTCTCTTATTGGAGGACAATTATGCCTTGTTGATAGAGGGAAGGTGGTAAGTATGCTGTGGAAAAGAGAGGGTACCCTGTATTCACCCAAGCCACACCTTTTGTTTGCTCTCATAATATTGTTATCATTGTCTACAAATGTAATAGTGAATAATGAGCTTTGTGATAGGCTCAATGTAGAGACAAAGTTCATGCTGGTTCCCAAATGTGGCTGCTGTTTATTATTTGTTTTGAAACATATCCACTTTATTTCTTTCTGTTTTTGTGTTGGGTATGAATGTGTGTGTGGTGCACACACATGCACACAGTGATGTGAGCATATGCCTGTTTATGAACACAGTGGTTAGAGTAGGGCATCAGAGGTTCCCCTCTATCACTTTTTATCTTATTCCTTTGAGGCAGGGTCTCTCATGGAATGTGGAACTCCAAGTTTGCACTGGGCTGGAAGCCAGCAAGTCCCAGACAGTCCCTGTTTCCTATACTGTGTTGTGGTTGTAGGCATGCCCAGGAAGTGAGCATGCATGGCTTGGTAAATGGGTGCAGCAATCTGGATTCAAGTTTTCAGGCTTACATGCATGATGTGATATTGACTCTGGTCCACCTGCTCATGAAGAAATGCTTTTAACCACTGACTCATCTCCTTACCCCATTCTTGTTTAGGTGTAGATTTGTTTAATGAGAGGCCTCTGTATAAGTTGTTCTAATGTTCTAGAAGTTTGTCCTGCTGGGTCGTTCCTCTCAAAATATAAAAGATAATTACCACTTTCTAGTTGTTTCTCTATTGAAAACATATTTCTTCCATACCTATATCTGTTTGTCTATTATGTGTGTGTATGTGTGATATATGTACATAAATAATATTTATCTAATCATAAAGCTTTATATACTGTTGGAGGTTTTATGTTTATGACCCTTGTTTTATATTTAATTAGATATATATCATATTTGAACAATGATAGAAAATATTCCAGAGAACAGTGATATTATAATGCTATTATTGCTGTACCACTATTTTATAGTTTCAAGAAATAGACATCAGAGAAAAGCATCCACCTAGATGCATATTAATTGACATTCTGTTCTTGAGTTGACATCATACAAATCGATGAGGCCATTTCTGTTCAAGGTAGTAATGACAGACAAAGACTCGATCCTCAGCATAAATTTAGGATACAATGAGTTTTATAAAATCTGTTCAATATATTGATGATAATTTTTCTAGCATATTAAATTTATTATGTATTAGGTGACATATTTGTACAGTAAAGTTTAAATATATTGAGCTTAATTTAGATTTTAAAGATAAACTATACTTTTTATTATATATCTAAATAAGCCAACTCTGCCATGATTTTAAACTTACCTGTTGTTTTAAGAAATCATTTAAGCAATTGAAAGGGTGTGAAATATTAATTGCTGATGACCAATGGTGGCATGTTGTATGATGTATAGACTATAGAACCACCCCCTCCGCCCACTTGAGAGCTATGTGACCAGACTTTGCTTTAAGGTCTTCTATAGAAACTGTAAGTGGCTAGCTGCCACTGAAAAGCTGGATTCAGAATCCCCTGTTTCCTAACATTGTCTGTAGTTTTGCAAAGTGCAATGCTACTTTCTAAGGGTATGATTCTCAGGGAGAATTTACCTAACGTTTTCATTTTCAGACTTATTTTTTTAAAACCAGGGATTTTTCTCTCTGAGCTGTATTTCAGTGAATGGAGTTCCTGTTCTGCCGCACTGTATGGAAATGGAACATGCCGAGCTTTTTGTCATAGCTGTTCAATTCTCCTTCCCTTTGTCAAAAAGAAAAAAAAAAAACTCTTCACTTTTGTAGCTGGAATCATTTGTAATTATGAATTGTGCTTTTTAAAAATTCATCAATGGAATCTTTGATTTTAAAATGAGCTGCCAGAAGGAAACCAGAAGAGTGCAAGTGGAATTTAATGCTACAAGACAGCTGTGGAAAATTACAAAGACACCTCACCTAGTGTCTCCCAAGATAAAAATAAAATGAAACCACTACAGGCATATTTTGGAATTTTGTCTCCAGTTTTATCTTATAGAAGAGTAGAGTACACAAAGTCTGTATACCACATACAGAATATTTGTCAGATATTAAACATAGCCACTGTACACATGGAGAGGTACAACGTACAGTGATTATAGCAGAGACAGAAGGCACACATATTTAAGTATTCATATAGTTTTATTGTTTTATGTTTATTTGCTCTTTTTTTCTAAGACAAGAATCTCACATATTCTAGGCTGGTCTTGAACTTGTTATGTACCCAAGGATAACCTTGAACTCTTGATTTGTCTGTCTTCACATAATAAATCCTGAAGTAGGGCATTCAACATCATCGATGACTCTCTTGTTACTTTCTATTGTTGTTACATGGAATCCATACTTAGCAAACAGGGATTTTTTTTATTTTAGCATGAATGGTAGCAACTTGTATTAATAACACCTTTGTGTTATATCTCAATAAAACATCAGAGAAAGAAAATTGAGTTATTCATACACATTAGATGATCAGCATGAAATGAAAATATGTAAACGTTTTAAATATGGGTTTTGATCAGTTTGCATCCTACTTCAAAATCGTCAACTATCTGCAACTCAGCTAACCTATTTATCACCGAAGGCACTAACAGATGATGGTACTTCCAGAATTCTCTGCTCAGACAGTCTCCTTATGCCTGTGACCAATTGGAAATAGGAGGAAAACAGGGGCATCTACGAAATCTCTTATACTCATTTTTTTCCTTTACCCTCTCACTTCTAACAATGAATCTCTCCTTAACCTAAATTTTCATAATTCATTGACAGAGCTCCAGAGATTAAATCAGAATAAGGGACGAATCCTACAACGAAACCCATCAGCTCCACCCTGAGACAGAATACTTGCCGCAGAAGTTTAGATTACCTCTAAATAGCCTTTAATCTTTACACACCGCTTCAAAACTTCTTTTTAAAGAATTTGTGTTTCAGAGTTAAATTAACCTAGTACCTTGAAGTAGTTTTTACTAACATAAAGGTTTAAGAAACCATCAGTTGTGTTTTGTATTACTGATTTTGCTGGAGTATTATTGCTTTTAAAGGAAAATTAAGATCTTACAGTCTCTGTCATGTTGGGCTATGACATTTGTATGCCAACAAACAGGGTTTAAATCCCACTGTCAAGACACCTCATACCCTCTCCAATCAAAGTTTTATAACATCAAAACCTTTGTTAGTCTCTCCCCACAGCATCTTCTCATGTTAATCAAACAAAATCATCATTTTAAAAGCACCCCCGAGTTATGTTTGTGTGTGTGTATGTATTTCACACAGAAAAAAGGAATGTATGTGTGGTGTATATGTGTACAGTGCATGCACTTAAATGCATGTGGGTGTGTGCATACAAGCTCATGCATACGAGAGAAGGATGTTAGGTGTCCTGATTTATTGCTCTCCTCCTTGAGACAGGGTCTCTCACTTAACCTACCTCTATTTGACAGACCCTGTGATCTGTGTCTACTTGTTTCACCCTTTGTGCAGTGTTACAAGTGTGTTTGGGTCCCTAGGCAACGTTTTACATGGATGAATAAAGATCATCAAAATTTTGGAGTCAAACGCTTCTTGAAGAATATCTTAACATCCTTACTGCTTTAGTCTCTACTTCCCTTTGAAATTTTCCAACAAAATTTGAATAGAGTGGCTACTACTAATTATCTTTTTAATTTCTATTAAATGATTAATATTTCATTAGTAACTGTATTTTGTGTGCTTGGTCTGCATGCTACATTATTGGCCCTTTGAAAGCAAAGATTCCTATTTATTTAATTCTTCAATTTCCCTAAGATTCTTAGTTCTTTTCTCTTTAAGCATAATGTTCTCAATATATGCTCATTGAATTCCTAGGTAGGGAGCTGCCTTTTTTTAGATATACTCATTTTGAAAGGGGAGATGAAAGTATCAATGGGCCCAGCAGTTTATCAAAAGCTATGTGACTAGGAATCAGAATATCCAAACATCAGAATGTAAGATCTAAAGCATATGGTTTAGTCTTCTGGGCCCCAAGGAAGGATCTTCAGTTGTCAGCAGGAGATAAGTATTAATATAAAAGGTATAACTATTCTTCCTGTCTAGAAAGCTAGGCTTTATAGAATTAACCAAATGTATTCATTAAATTTAAGGATTGGTAGGGTAGCCATCAGATCTCTACTCTTTGACAGGTGAACGTGAAGATTCCCTGGCATTTGCATGCTCTTAGATCATGGTTGCTGATTCTAATGTTTCAAAATCAAAACAGCACACTCATTAGGACTTTGAAAGAGTAGGCAGTGAGAGACCATAGACATTAGGCCGTGAGAGACGAGAAAATTCGAGGCAAGTGGTTCTTCTTCTTCTTCTTCTTCTTCTTCTTCTTCTTCTTCTTCTTCTTCTTCTTCTTCTTCTTCTTCTTCTTCGTTTTCTTTTCTTGACATTTATTTTTAATTTTTAAAATTATATTTCATGTTTATATTTTCAATATAAAAGAAAAATTTCAGGAATAACAGGAAAACTGTCTATTATTAAACCTCAAAAGTGCTTTGGAATTGTCTTTTTCAAATGGAAGGTAATCTGATGGGTTCATCAGATAGATCTCAACAGGTGAATCTCTAGGCTGTGAAAGAGACTGGGATTAAGATGACCCACTGTCCCAGTGTCTCAAAAATTGAGCAGTCTTTTGGAACACACGGCTTCTATAAGATTTACAAAAGTAGTAGCCCTGTTGAAACAGGCTGGTCATTCCATGTAGACCACTCTGCTAAGCTTTTGATAGCTTCAGCTTAATAATTAGGAAATACCTGTGCTGGTATTAATACTTGGTAAATGTTTAGAATTTTTCTTCATGGAAAGTCAGGTGTGTTTTCCAAGAGTTGATGAGGGCCAGAGTTTCTCATGGATAGAAGGAAACAGTACAGTCTACTCCATTTAAGGAAGCATATCTCTTGTTGATTCTTTTGTTCTTTCTTTTGGTCAGCATGTTTTCCGTTCATGGCTCAGAAGCCAAAGAGCCCTTTCTTGGGTGTTGTGTTCTGTACTATGCTCACGTCTATCCTGGGCCTTTTCTGTCATTCTGCTGAGTCATTAGATGCACAATAGCCTCTCCTGCTGCTCAGAGGTCCCAAGGGAGAAGCATCACAATAGCCTTCAAGAGGAGTCCCCCACCCCAACAAAGGAGCATCTGCTGAAGGAACTTCAGCTAGAAGTAAACTTGGTCAGACTGGGCTACCGGCCTGACCCTTTCAAATTTGCAGCCCCTCCATCCAAAGCTTTCTTTAAAGGAGCCATGCACATATCTGATAGCTTCCCTTGATGGGTTAATGTATAAACAGTTCCCCTGAATTCTATCACCCTAAAATTGCCCACATTAACCTCTCAGTTTCCAAATTACATCTTTAAAACTCTTCCCCTCTCTCCCTATTCTCGACACGGTAAGATTTCTTTTCATTATTCTATAGACAGCAAGGGAAACACCTTGACAGTACATTGGGCCCCTTCTATGAGTAAATCAGTTCATTTTCTCAAACTGAGCTGATCTGGTATGTGTTAAAAAAATCAACTAAGTGTGGATTAATATATGTAACTAGCAGAGTTGAGAACCGAGTGTCTTGTTCTTTGGTAGACATGTGGTTTCATAGTTGAAGTCAAAATAAGCAGTTTTGTAGAAGCCGGATGAGCGGTGTGACAAGGGGTGCATCTGTTTCTCAGTTCCCAGCCCTTTATGGAGTCACTGTGCTTTATAGACCTTTCATCTGGCCCCATTCCATGCTTTTTAAATAGGGATGTACAGCAGGGGGCTGTGAGAATGCTGGCTAATATGCCCATGGTTGATCTCACATAAAAATAACAGGGTTTCCTTATAACCACATTATTTTATGCTAAATCAACCATGCCCGTGTTGTGAAATAAAATGAAAATTCACATAAAATTGTAATGTGGCACAGGAAACCTCAAAGAACATTTAGCTATGAGTGGGGAATGCTACCTGCCCATTGTATCTTCTCTGTTACTTAGAGAAGACACTGCCTGCTTCAGGGTGTGTTTGTAGATGGGATACTTCAGGGAGGTGTTAAAGAAATTCTGATTTCTGAATTAATTCTACCTTATGCACATAGCTGCCACATTCTTTACTTCGCAAAGCGTTCGCTGACCTCGACTGATCCTGTAGTATTTATCTGTGAGAGCAATGTTGAGTCTCCTACCAAAATACCAGAACCCAGGGATGACTTCCCCATCACAGTGTCAGTAAAACTCCATTTATTTACTTATTTATTTGCAGGTATCTAATTAGAACACTGGGTTTCATGAGGGTCACCGTATGATGACAATGTGTTTCATGTTACCAGAATTGTGATTCTATGCCAAACAGATGCTTTATTGAGCATTTTGCCTGCATTTTGTTAGCATCATCTTTAAACTGTTTTGTGATCAACCTAACTTTCCACAGGAGAAAAAAAGGAGCTTGGGAACTAACAGTAAGTTCTCTGAAATTATTTATGTGATAAATGAAGAAGCCAGTATTCAAACCCAGGAAGCCCAAGTTCACCTCAAGCTAATTTGCCCCTCTTCTGTCTTCTCTTTCTATATGGTGGTATTGGAGTATTTTAAGAACAGTTAGCTATGGTGTCTGGCTGATAGCTATATTGCTTAGAAGGTAATTTATATGCATATGCATTCATCATATATGAGCTAAGATATATAATTTGCTTACTCACTGGACACATATGCCAGGTTCAATAAAGATTGGGGAACCTCTCAAAGTAGTTCAGGGTCTAGTGGCATTGGCAGATATACATATAAATAAATATGAAACAATCAAAGCATGTCAGAGACAATATATGATATAGAAGAGGGGAATTGAGATACAACCCAGGGAATACTTTATCAGCTGGATTTATAATTTAGTTTGGAAAACTGAGAACAAGAAGTGACCACAAAATTACTCCTTGGAAATGACTAGTAAGAATGGCAGATGATGAAGACAAAAGACAAGAACGAAAGTTGAATAAAAAAATTAAAAAGAAAAGAAAAAGAAAGTTGAATAAATCTTTTATGTTCAGTGGATAATTGTTCTGGGCTCTTTGCAGACATTTACTTGCTATTTCTTAGCAGTTTTCGAGATCAGCTGCATTCATAAAACTTGCTTGTACCTTTAAGCAAAAACCACACATTAAGAACAACTTTTGTTTCTCAACAATTTCTTTGCTTTTCTTAATGGCCATATGAAGGCTGACTACTACTTGATATTTTTAGCAGTGTAAATCGTTGTGTTAATAAAACAGACAGAAAGAACTACTGTTCTCACAATAGACTTGATTGAGCCAATGATTGCCTCTGACAACTGCTCTCCGTACATCATTTGCAAACTCATAGGGATGATCCTGCATTAAACTGTTGTTGATTTCTTTTTCTTAGGGTATAATTTTAGGAGGATTTACCTGTTAAAAAGCTTGTCCTATGTCAGGGCCAGACATGGAGACTTAGAACATAGTTTGCAGCTAACTTATGTTGATTTGTTATTTATAATTTGACAGCATCTACCTAATAAAAGCTGACTTTTGACTGATTCAGTATTGGAAAAACATTACTAAACTTTATCATGATGGTCCTACTCACTATTTCTCTCTAGGTGATATAACACCTCTACATATGTGGACAGGCTTGTCCAATTTGAATATCCAGACAGTTATTTCATAAGAAGAAATAGAAAATTGGAGGCTGACACCTACACTAGCAATGAGAATCACAAGCTCATAAACATTCATAATTGTGGAGTAATTAAGCTTCACAAAAGTAGTGAGCAGTTTAGCTGTAATTGGGTGCTTATCTGACTTGCGATAGTATTTATATAGGACAATATTGACTTCTATACTAAGAAGATCTTATTGGGTAGTGTTTGCACACACTTGGGAGGGGGAAGGCATGCAGATGTCCTTGAATTTGAGGTCGGTCTGGTCAGTAGAGTAAGTTCCAAACAACCCTGACTACACAGAGAAACTCTGCCTCAAAAAACAAACAAGCAAGCAGAAAACAAAGAGAATATCAACAAAGGCATTTAATCATGCATGTAAGAGTAACATATGAGTCAGTTAGTGGTCTGTAGTAGCTAAGACTTCCATTAGATCTTCCAACTCGAGATATTAAGAAAGGAAAGGATGAGGCTATAACAACACGATAACTAAGAAGGGGCTAAGGGTGACCCCTCACATTTGTTCATAATCTTAGACAAGTTTCAGTCACAAGGTAGAGTTTCCTGAGACATATAATTTGGTCTTAGGCTCAAGAGGGAAAAGAAATGGCACACATACACACACACACACACACACACACAAATTTTTATTCTACATTTCTTTTGGTGTAGCTGGCTAAATGTGTGCTTGATTTTGAGAAACAGAAGGCTTAAAAACTAGTATAACATACTGGAAGTAGCCAAATTCTCTTTGAGAGGAATATATGCACAGAGTAATAGTCGTTGGTGTTTTAGGAATAAACATGAGTCTTTTCAAAGTATTTTTTTGCCCGTTGCATGTATGTCTATTTTGGGCTATGGTAATGTGTGAAAAAAGTAGCTTTACAGTGTTACTACATATAGCCTTCTCCTGGAGAAATTGGGTTCCAGAGAATTTAAAGAAGAAATAGAAATTGAAGATATTTTCTCCTACACCATCTAGTCTGTATTTGCCAGTATTCCACTTTTCCCCCCATATCCTTGATTCTGCAATTTGATTTCACAACTTTGTTAACAATGAAAGTGGTCTGAATCTTTTGATCAAGTAATTAGATTCTGGAATCTATGAGATGAATAGCATGTCATAATAATGTCCACGGATAGGCTAGAGTCAGACTACAAAATAACATTATGGAAACATTTTCTTCGTGAATATTTTGTTTTGTTTTTTAAGAAAACTTTCAAATCTATAAGCCAGGAACATCACTGGCTTCCCTATGAATGTCTCTTTTTTGTTTGCTAAATCTCAACACAGAAAAAAATTCCCCAGTGGGAATCAAGATATCACATTTGCTGAGACGTTTAAAGCAATATAAAACTATTTTTAAATAGTTTTAAAAAGATCGTCTGTTGATCTTTTTAACACTTTTATTGTCTTTAGAATTTTATGCTCAGTGCTGGAGGGAAGAAGTGCTACATTTCAAATCAAATTTTGCATCCTAAACACATGCCAGGTCAAAGAAGTCCCCATTCTCAGTAATGATCAGATTCCACAATGTAGAATTTAAGAAGAATTGCTGGTGCTACCAACCACCAAACATGGAAGCAAACCTCAAGCTTCTTTGGGGACAATGGATTATTTGGTTCCACACTGATAAAGAATCAGTGCCAGCCCAACATTGCATAAGTTCTTTGGTCTGTAAAACACAGCACATAGCAAACTTTATCATCAGTATGTTGTTGGCAGTTCTCATTTATGCTAATACATGTTCGATTAGAACAACAGATCCTTTATAAACCTGTATTCTGCCAACCTAGGAATATCTAAATGAAGACTACATATTATTATTCTTAATAAAAATCACTTCAGTGATGCTTAATATCAGTTGTGTTGAGAATTTGAGATGTATTTCTAAACCCAAAGCCCCGAGAGGGAAACAAGTTATATGGAACAAGAAAGGTGTGGACATGTAGTAAGCAAATATTAGGAAGAGGTGTAAGAGTAAATCCTCCTCTCGTGTTCTTCTCAGTCCTGAAATCAATTAAGCCCTTTTTAATTCATGAAAGTCACTAATGAAAAATCGCCATTCTCAAAGATTTTGGAATGCCTATGTGGCCTTGCTAAACCTTGAGTTTTCATTATTGTGTCTCTCATATGGAAATAGGCACACTTCTGTATTACAGAAAGGAGAGTTGGAAAGAATCTGTAACAATGAACCAGTTCCCACTGAAGGAGAATGATGTCATTGCTTCCCGAGGCTCTAACTGGAAGGGGGGCTGCTTCTTTAAGCAGTATGGGATTGGTCATCTGTCTGAGGCTACCAGTCACAAGAGCAGTTAACTCTAGAGTCTTTGTTAACTGAAATAAAAGGTTTTGAGCAAGGCAACAATTACATTGTTTCATTTAGTGTGGTGAATGTCAGTGGTGCCATAGGATTGTTGTGGCCTTTATAGCAAACTCCCCGCACTGTCCTCTCTCCTTTTTCAGGGTTGTTCTCCAGGGAACCCCACTCCAACCCAGTTTACTCCCCCTTTCATCACTTGTACCCAGGGGACTTCTTGAGTTAGAAAAATTCCTAATGAATTCTTTGATTTCACCCATTTATATGGATCTCCATTCTTTGCAGTGATGGAGTGAGATGAGCAGTAAAAATTTGATGAAGGACTAGCAATATTACTTTTGAAGTAGATTTTCTTCTTCAACTTACTTCTTTAATACGTATTATGCATTTTCTTTAAAATGGTTCCTATATAACTGCAAAATGAGTTATGTGCAATTGATTCCATAACCTATACTGTCCTCTGAAACTTCCTAAATCTCATTTCTGTTTGCATGCCTAAGTTCTAAAAACCCTTAAATGCTTTAGCCAATGGTACAGTTTATGCTTAGTCTTTTGAATAGCATCTACCTGTGACATGGAAGACCAGTGACTTGGAGGGCAAGAGTGGCTTGGAAAGTTTTTTATAACAAAATGGAGGTATTATGACACTGTTCAAGGTAGCACACACACAACCCAACATCCATGGGATTAAGTTTTATTCTTTTTGATTTAAAAATATATTTATTTTTATTGCATATGTATTGGTGTTTTAATCTTAATATATGTACTTGTACTAAATGTGAGACTGGAACCTAAAATAGGGTGTCATATTGCATGGAAACAGAGTCCCATGAAATTGTATGCTGACATGTGGGTGATGAGAACCAACCCTGGGCTTCTGTAAAATCAGCAAGTTCTTGTCACTGTTTGGTTATTTCTCTAGTTGTGACAACTTATTCTTACTACCACTCTGTGAGAGTCAGCACAGGTGTGGAAGACACAATTGGAAAACAATATACACTTTCTGTAGAAGCAGCAGTCCATGCAGCAATTAAATTCTCTTGAGATTGCACAGCCATAGCCCCTGTTAATTATGACATGTACATATATGTGTATATGTATGTATACATGAAGTGAATGAATGAAATTTATGCTCTGGCAATGCTTAAGCATGCATGGGCAGCCCACATATGGTGGTTATGGTAAACAAGTCCATATTGAGTTTCATGGCCTAAGTTGATGAGTGTGACTGACCAGGTTGCTTACTCAAGAGGGCACCAGATCTTATTATAGATGAGACACCATGTAGTTGCTGGGAATTGAACTTAGGACTCTTGGAAAAGCAGGCAGTGCTCTTTGTTACTGAGCCATTTCTCCAACCCATCCATGTATATATGTGTGTATGTGTTCTATGAGGCCTCTTGTTTGTTGCTGGCTGCTCAGCTCCAAAATAATCACATAAAACCCATATTATTTGCAATACCATTTGGCCAATAGCTTAAGCGTATTTCTGGCTAACTCATATCTTAAATTAACCCATCTCCATTGTTTTATATTTTACCACGAGGCTCATGGCCTACCAGGTAAAGTTCTGGTATCTGTCTCCGGCTGAGCTACATGGCTTCTGCCTGGTTCTGCCTTTTTTCTCACAGCATTCAGTTTAGTTTTCCCTGCCTAGCTCTGTTCTGCTCTGCTCTTCAATAGGCTCAGAGAAGTTTCTTTATTAGTTAATGGTATTCACAGTATATAGAGAGGAATCCCACATCGTGTGTGTGTGTGTGATATATATATATATATATATATATATATATATATACATACATACGTACATGCATACATCTGTATACTGATTGTAAAGTTCAGTTTCAATGTTGCTATTTTACTGGACTGAATTGAGAAATGGCAGAGAAGTCTGACAGCACACTATCGTTGAACTTCTATTCTTATTGACCTGATGCCTAATGATGTGTCATTTTTCCCGAATCACTATCTTTATTCTTTAAGAGAAAAGAAGTTCCTTGGGTAACTTGACATTGGTCTAAGTAGCCTTACTTTTCTTAGCCTAGGTTCAGACTTGTAACCTATCATCCAGGGATTTTCTAAACCTTTCAGTGAGAAATGATTGTCAACAAATTCTAGGTTCAGGAAGGAAGCCAGGGGCTAAACATTCTGATGCAAATGTGCCTGCAAAGTCTCAAAGGGGAATGGCGACTGCCTCCATTAAGGGAGTGGCTCCCCTGTAGCTGAGACCTATCTTCCAAAATAAAAGACCCTTTGTTTCCACAATAGGGAATGTGCAAACAAACAAACAAACAAACAACAACAAATACCCACAAAAACTGAACTTCATTGAAAGTTCCTTCTAAAAAGTTATTTTTTCTGAAAGTCCTTATTAGAATTACAGCCAGTTTTGGGGTGGTATGTGCCTGTAATCATAATTTCAGCCTATGGTGTGGTTGCTGCAGGAAGATCAGGAGTTCATGACCATCTTCAAACTTGGGTGCTGAGTGAGTGCAAGGCAGTCTGGGATATGTGAAACCTGTCCAAAGAGAGGGAGGGAGGGAGAGGGAGAAAGAAAAAAGAAAAAAGTTTTTGTAGAAGTCCACCACTGTCAAGAGAACATAATTTTGGATAATTGAGAAATGCTTGGTTTCTTTTTTTTTTTTAAAGACATATGTTGTTTTTAGTTAAATAGTTATTTTAAACTGTCATTTTTCTGCCTGTTCATAGTTTTTTGGAAGGACACTGAACTAGAAAACAGAGCAGGTGTGATCTGGTCCCTGCCTTTAGCTGTGAGACTATAAAATATTTTTAGCCTTTTATATATAGCACGTGCAGCACTCACCTGCTAGAAGGAACAGGACAAACTGGCATTTTATGTTTCTTATCGCATTAAACCCTAAGAGTTTAAGCTAGTCTCTGAAGTCAGCTTCAGAATCTATAACGAAGAAAACTTTTTTCCTAGCTTACCTTCCTGCTTCCAGAAATTTGCCTTCAAGCTCAACAGTCACTGATCAAATCCAGTAAGGTAGATGCTGTCCATCATATTTGTTACTCTTGACATCGTGATTATAGGTGGTCTACTCAAGGTCTTTCCCGTCCCTAATCCTGAGGTACTTTCAAGCTTCTCCACAACCTTAAATTTAGCATACAGGCCACACTTGGTTTTTAGCAAACGATTAAATAATACTAAAACTCTTCTAGTATCTCTAAGTTTCTTTTTTCAGGACTAATCTTGAACCCTCAGAGGTGCTGATAGCCATAGTCCACCCTTAAGCTATGTAGACAGTTTAGGCAGGAGAAAAATCACTGTGACTTCCTGTGTTTGAATTTCAGTAGATGTATTTGAGGGAGAAGTAACACTGTATACATTATTGGCAGGGTGTTCTAAGGGCTGACGAGGTGGGAGAGAGAAGGCCATCAAGGGTTACAGAAAGTTAGGAGATCTGCATAATTAATACAAGAACAAAGGGAGAAATCATCGGAGATTCACATCAAACCGCTTTCCATGCTTCCTCGCCACTTCTCCAAGTGTCATTGGCTAATTTCCAGCCTGCCAGTACTGCTGGCTGATGAGAGTACTAGATTTTAATGGTAGGTCATGTGGTCTTTTGACCTGGACTGTGCTTTTTCTGGATGAATGTAGGGACTTTTGTCAAAGACTGAGCTCAGTAGGTTGTGACTCTCCAGACCCCTGGGCAGGCATCTGTGTACTTGCTGAGGTTTATAAGCAAGAAAGCAGGGGTCTAGAGAGGCGGAAATGAATTCATGAACTCTCCACCACTTGGTACAGATAGATGTAGGGAAGATCCTTCTCTTTAACCTTCCAGTGAGTTCCTTTTTTGTGTGATGAAACTTTTATCTCAGAGTCCAGGAGAGCAAGAGCTTCTCTTCATGAAGGACAATAATAGGAGGCCCCCAAATGAGTAACTCTAGATGATGCCTGGTGCAATTTGATTTTTAAAACCTTGCTGACTTTCTGAATCATCGTCTTTCTAAAACTCTGGAAAGCTAACTTTCTCTCTAACATTAATCATTCAGCTTGTTCCTCAGTCCGAATAAGAGATATAGGAAAGTTATGCAAGAGCTGATCATAACTTTACTTAGCAGGTCTTAGCGCTCTACCTCCATGTTGTCATGCAATGAGCCTGGCAACTAATCCTAGATATTCTGAGACCCTAAAAATGCCTCACTTTTCTCCTTTTAGTTTTCTTCATCTCTTTTGATTAGCAATACTGAAGCCACATTATGCAGATACTTCAAGTGCCCTTTTCTAACTCAAAATATGTCTTAACAGGTCCAAACTCAGTTGGTGCTACCGGGTGACAGTAATCTGAAAACAACCGCATACAGGTAGATGAACACTAAGTCCCAACAGTGACAGGAACTATTGTGTGCCACGGGGTAATAAATATTCCTATTAAATCCTTGTACCATCCCTGCTTTCTGTCAAGATAAAAATGTAATATTTATTGCCGAGCTCATATTACTTTTATGCTTGAAACAGGAAGACATGAAGTTGATGATCCTGTATGTTAGTCACGTGATTTTCCTTATGGGTGAGGAACATTTCTCTCCTTTAAAATAATTGGGAGCCCTGTATACCAGCATCTCTTGACTACTTATCTCCCCCAAATAAATGGCGTTCTAGTTTAGCCTTTGGAAAAGATTGGTTCACTATTATGATTTCTGAGATTTGTGATTGTGACTATTAGAGACAAGGGCCAGGAGACAGCACTCTTCTAGTATTAGGGTAAAAGATGTAGAATAAGGGATAGATATTTATTTCAAGGTAATAGATGTGTATTTCTAAACAGGATGTGTGTTTTTCTCTAACCAAATAGATTATCATTCAATCTTAGATCTCAATTTAAGTCAATTCATTCCTTTTGCCACTTGACTCTACCTTATAATATTTTCTGTGTTTTTGTCCTTTCTTCATTTTTAGTTTTGTTTTTTTGCTTTTTGTTTTTTTGTTGGTTGTTTGGTTTGCTTTGGGGTCCTGTAATTCACTTTGTAGACCAGAACAACCTTAAACTCACATAGATCTGCCAACTTCTACCTCCCAAGTGCTGGGATTTAAGTACTTACTCTGTTTTAAGAAAAATCATGAGCATGATTTCACTAACAAGTTTAATTCCTCCCACCACCACCCTGCACCCCAGGAAGCAGCTCTGGTGTTTCAGAATGAACTTTGACATTATCTTCAAACGTTTGAAAAGGAGAAGCAGAACTCCAGAGGTAGATCCGAGGTAACAATCACACTAGAATTAGCTTCTGTACCTGCAGTGTGGCCCTGTGAACGTCAGAATCTGTGCTCCATGAATTTCATAACTGAAAAAAAGGCACTAGCCCTTTCCACACCTGAGGGCTTCCCTCGCAATTTATATTCCATGTACGTGGCTCCACTGTCTCTCATCCCTTTTCTTTCTTTTTATTCAGACAGAAATCATTTGAAGTTTTATTTCTAATCATCTAGCTGTAGGTATAATGAATCTCCGATGCAGATTTATGACTGTTTAGGTCTCTCTCTCTCTCTCTCTCTCTCTCTCTCTCTCTCTCTCTCTGTTCTTGTGGGTGTTTAATTAAATTGATGTAAAATGTTGTCTGAGCCAAAGGAAATGTTTTTTTTTTTTGCTCATTTAATGTTGCCCAGATTACAGTGAACTCCATTTATAGAATATTTCTTGTGAAACTGCTGCATTTTGAGCATGCTGGTGTATTCAAAAACATTCATTTGAATGGTAATTAAATTTTAATTGCTCAGGTTCACCTTTACACACTTTCTACACATTAAGGTAGCATCTCCAGGAGAGTCATAAACGAACAAGAAGATTCTCATCCTCCTCCTGATGGAGCTCCTAATTAGTGGCTTTGGATAAGTCATTTCCTATAACAGGGCAGAGTAATTGAACAGCTTAAAATATTAATCCTGCAGGAAGATCATCATTATAGATCAAAGGGTTTGTAGCTGGCTGTGTGGTTACATTTCTCCCTTTGTATCATGTAGATTGCCTTCCAGTTCCATGAACACTAGCCCACAAAGATTTTACTTTATTTTTTATTTAGATACGTTTCTAATGGAGATACAGAAAAGACATGGGTTTGAAGGGAGGGGAGGTGGGAAGGATCTTAGAGGAGTTGGAGAGGAGAAATTGTAATCCAAATTTTTTGATTTAAAAAAATATTTTTCCAATAAGAAAAAAAAAACTGGATCTCACATTTGAGTTTTATTTCTACTTCCAGTAAAACTTAAATGCAGATTCGAGGGTGAGCAGCATACTTCCTCTAACATCAACATGCATCATTCGAAGCATCAGGTGCAAGGGCTTTGGGCAAAGGATAAATGCCGAGCTAAAAGTTGGTAGCATAAAATGTACTCTATAACAGCTGTGCGTCCCTAAAACCCATTTTCATTAGTATGAAGAAAAGAGAGAGGGAATATATGATACAATTACATTCAAAGTAATCTGATCACTGTGATACCTTAAGAAATATGCTCATCTTGACCTCAGTCTCTAGGGCCAAACATGGCTGTAAGATCAACACCACCATCATTCTGTTTTGCTCCTCTCCATGAAGATTGCATTCATCTTATCCCATCATGTTAGTTAGAGTCATGGTCCTTGGTGCTTCAGTGCATGTCTCCGAAGTCTTCATATTCTGCATAGGAACTGACTTGACTATGGAGCCGTCATTGTTTGAGCTATGGAACTGATGGACTCAGAAGTTTGAGTATGGGGCAGGTTATGGGATTGAGGGTGTCGAGTTCTCTGGAATGGGGACCATCAGCCATCTTTGGGGGAAAACTTGGAAAGCTGGGGTGCTGCCACGACTTGGGTAGTTGGTTGTTTTACTACTGCCCAGGCTCTATGGAACTCTCTGGCACCTATTCAACCTGGCAAGATTTTGGCAGATCAGAGGACCAGGTTAAGTTTAGGGAAAGCAAAAAAAATACTTTTATTAGGACCTAGTGATTGAAGTGGAAGATGTCAGGTAAAAGGAAAAGTTGAGAGGCTTGGTTTTTTAGGGCCTGGTAATTGAGGGTAGGATAGCTTATCTGTTTGAGGTGAATCCTCCAAATGAACTTCCTGGAACTTAAAATGATTTTTTGAGTCTGTCAAAACGTAAGTTTTAGATACATTAGCGTTTCCACTGTTTATAATCTATGTGGATATTTACATTGTCTAAAAGGCAGTATATTTATGCCAGAAATGACTGTGATGTGTTTTTTTGTACAATGAGAAGTATCTTTGAGGTCATCTTGTGGCTATGCCGATAGTGGTATAATGTGGTGCTTAGTACTCAGGCTTTTATTTATAGCTTTTTAGAACTTTATTGGTTAATGTTAAGACTATGAATAGTAGCAAAATGAGAGAGAAATCTGATAACTTGCATTTGCACACCTTAAAACACTTTATCGTACTCTGATACATTCTCAGATCCTCACATCTTAGGTTTTGTATCTTAAAGCACCTGTTATTTAAACAAAGGTACGGTAAGAAGTTTTGCTGAAATCTGTTTTGTAAGTTTGTCCCTTTTAAACTGTAATCCTACCAGCCATCAAACTGCATCAGATTCTTGTGGAGGATAAATTTTATTGGAGTTAATGCTTAAAAAATGGCAGAGACTTACTTGAATGGATACCTAGACTGCAGCCTGGGATCTTCCACGGTCGTTGAGGGCAGATCTTAGGGCAACATCTGTCTTTTGGCAAGCAATGTGGGGCCCGCTAGGTTTCAGAAGATCCTGTGGATTAAGAGTTTATAGGAAGACCAGCCTACTGTTGGCAACTCAAGGCAGCTGATTCCTCAGTGCCCTGTCGCCCACGGTCTGAAGAGGTCTTTGCAACAGTTGAGGTGAAAGGCAGTTTGCTCAGTGGCCAGCACTGTCACCTGCCACGCTAGTTACAGGTAGAACTTCTGTACCCATCCTTTTTTTTTTTTTTGGAGGAAATAGGGGTTGCTTCCAGGAGCCAACCCGGCTCTCTGTTACAAAAAAACCTTTTAAACTAAACATTTAAAGTTACATTCCGCAGATCTCTGAGCATTTGAGGGCTGTCTATTGGGTATATGTGAGTAGACAAACTTTGGGTTTAGTTACTTGTCTTAAGCACACAGGTGGCTAGTTAAGGCTTTATCCCTGTAATTAATTGTGTCGGTACCCAGCATAACCGTAATTAAAGAGCTTGGTCATTTATAAGATGACTCTTAACTTGCATTCTTCAACAGTCTACAATAGTTTGGCAGGTTCGATAAGGTTAGGTCTATACATTACATTCCTGTCCAGTTTAGCCTTAAAACTAATGCTTTTGAATTGAAGCCCTTTAGTGTCAAAATAAAACATTTTAATGAGCTCAGGGAAGAAATCAAGATAGCCATTGCATGGGTATCAAACATATGTTGTTACTTATTTAAGTTCCCTAGAATCTTGGTGTTGAACCCTTAGCAAAGACATAAGTACTCAGCTTTTGTTAATCTGAAATAGCTCTTTATAACCTTAAACTTTTTTCAGTATATAGAATATATTTTAAAGCAGATGGTATGTTGTTACAGATCTATCCATATATTTATCATCATTTAAAAGTACATGTCAATTTAAAGTACTTGAGACTTGTTTTCTTATTCTAGAAGGAAGTACTATGAGCAGAACTCATCAGGACTGTTTAAAACATCTTTCTCTAACAATAAGTACATGTAAGCATACACACAGTTGAGTTTAAGTTGCTTGCAAACCTACACATGCAGAGTTAAAGCTAGCTTACGGTCACACATAAAGCTAAATCAAAAGCCACACGAATGCTGTGTGAGAGGAAGCTGGTTTTTTCATCTCTGACTCACACTTTGCACTAAGCAAACAGGGCATTTAATGAAAGAGAGAGTAGACAGATATGCACAGGTCTTTTGAGCAAAGACAAAACTGGAGAATTGAAGCCACCAGTGAATAAGAACTTTTCCTTGCTCCAGTTTGCCACCCAGGGCTGAGTGGTGCAGGGGCGGCTGGTCACAAAGCCACCTTTAGTAAAGATGGTGGTTAGATTATCTGACCTGGCCTCAGCCAAGATGATGCCTGCCCAAATGTTGCATGGTATTGAGAAAACATGTGTTTTTGTTGTTGTTGTTGTAGTTTTTTAAAGAACAATCATGCAAATTTTAAACATACCCAATTAACAAGATATACAAGATACTCAAAAATATGTGTATGGACACTTCATTCACACATTCCTTATATATATATATGGATCAGATAGGAAACATCCAGAGCATAGGCTGTCACAGGACAACCCAGAGTCAGGCAGGAAAGTGGGACATGCCACCTCTGGGCTGGATGGCGTGGCAGTGGCAACGGCAGAGACAGGACAAGTAGAAGAGCAAGATATTTTGAATAGGATAGTGAAATAGAACATTTCCAGGCAAAGGAAGGATCCCATCACAGACAGGCCTAGTCAAGAATGTGCCTTTGGAATTTGAGATCTGTTCGATTCCCCTTTGTGAAATAGACACACACCTAGACATATCAAGAAAGAGGAAATTAAAAACAAGGAATGGCATTAATCAGATTGGAATGGTTGTCAGTCTGTCTTTGATCACTAAGGGATAGGAGTGGGAGCAACCCACTGTGGGCAAAGCCAGCCCTGGGTAAGTGGGCCTGGGTTATGTAAGAGAGGTTTCTGAACAAAGCTTTGCTTAGCAGCATCCTTCATGGTTTCTGCTTCAATTTGGGCCTTGATTTGCCTCCAAAATGGTACATAAGCTATAAAACAAATAAACACTTTGCCCCTCACTTGTTCTTGGTGAGTATTTCATCACAACAATAGAAAAAACAAGAACATATTCAACTTGTTTTTCCCCTCTTTGGGCTCTAACCTGAATATTTGCCTCTATGTTATGTTGGCAAAATATATTATATATATGTATATCTATACATCTGTGTATGTATATATACCTCACAAACTGTCTATCTAGTGTGTGTATCTCTGTGTACAGAAAAATCCTATGAATAGAAACATAAACCTCTACCACTCTTCTTTCCCATTTCTATCTTCCTTCCTTTATCTCTTTATGTCTATCTCTGTCAAATCTTACCATAGCCCTAGCTAGGACCCTAACCCTAGGTCTAGCCAAGTCCTAGCCATAGTTTTAGCCAAAATATTAACCCTTACATGGCCCTAGACCTACCTGTTAGTCATAATCATATAAAAAGTTATACCTAAAACCTTAGTCCTGACTTTAGACATAGTCATAGCCCCAGCTCTAGCCCTAATCTTAACCCTATCCACAACCTTGTTCCTATCCATTGTCCTAACTGTAACCTCAAATTTACCCCAACTCTAGCCTTGACCCTAGTCATCATTAACTCTATCCCTAGTCACAGACCTAGCCGTAGTCTTAGAAGTAACCTTAGCTCTAGCTTTAGTCTAGTCACAATTCTATCCCTAGTCCTATGCCATCCACAATCCTGCCCCTATCCTCATTTCTAGCTCTATCTGTAGCCATAACCCTCACCCAATCCTAGTTTTGTCCATGACCCTTGCCTCAGACCTAGCTCTGGCTCTTCTGGATTATGAACTCTGCTTAAATGTGCCAATGAAGCATATTTCAGAGTACATTTTTTTCCAGATTTGTGTTATTTCTTGAGGATTAGCAAAGTATATTCTGGTGCTATCACACCATTCATAAAAAGATGCTACTATTTGTCAGTACTATCATTCCTGTACCATCGATATTTAGAATAGGCTTCATCATAATACAATAAGAGTATTATTAACTGCAAGATCAGATGGGTCCATTGTTTCAAGTTTCTGGAAATGATACTGGATGAAAATGGTGAGGGGTGGGGCTGGAGAGATGGCTCAGAGGTTAAGAGCATTGCCTGCTCTTCCAAAGGTCCTGAGTTCAATTCCCAGCAACCACATGGTGGCTCACAACCATCCATAATGGGGTCTGGTGCCCTCTTCTGGCCTGCAGACATAGACACAGACAGAATATTGGATACATAATAAATAAATAAATATTTAAAAAAAAAAGAAAAAAGAAAATGGTGAGGGGTAAAACATGAACAAAACTTCTCTCTTGTGGCATAGAACCCAAGCAAGAATGAAGAGACTAAGGTCCCATAATCTCTTTCAACGTCACCCCCTCAGTCCCATAGGAGCAGCCATTTAGTCAATGTTACCTAAGAGTTCCACCATCTTTCAGTAGTGTTACCCTGGGGATCACATCTTTGACATATGTATTCATATGTATTTGACATATGTATAGTGTGGATTCTCAAATCCACACTATAGCATCACTTATACTCAGGATGATACACAATTTTCCCCAAGGCTGCAGAATCAAACAATATTAGAACTGAGGTTTATCAGTGCTATGGCCTATATTTAAAAATTTTGCCCTTCCTGCTTCAGCGTTCTCATTGTTCAAGACATCAGCATTCCAAACAAAAAAGGAAAAGAAAACTATTTCTAGATCATTATATAGGAATAGGCTATCGATGTATGGACTTTTATTACCAAAAATTTTAATAATTTGCTAGCTTAGGGCTGGAGAGATGGCTCAGCCGTTAAAGGCTAGGCTCACAACCAAAATAATTTGCTAGCTTAAAAATAAGGATTCTTCTCATGTTTTTCGAAGTTATTAAAGTGAAAGAAAAGTTATAGAGACATGAATAGAAAACACACAATCCTTGCACATGTTTTCCTTTAATGAGAACGTTCTTCCTCTTAGGTCCAAATGCTTCTGCTAGCGAGTAAATCCATTCTTCAGTTTTTCAGTAGTAAAGAGCCCAGGCTCTGGAGCTATCTTCACAGGGTGATGGTCCCACTGGCATTCTCCACATCACTTTCTGTAAAGAAGAGATGATATTAATAGTGACAGTCTCATAAGCTTATGAGAGCAAATGAGTCAATAGATTTGTAGAATGATTAGAATGGTACCTTGTTGCAATAAATACTCTAAGTATTAACTATTTCAATTATTAGGAATACAGGGAGCATGTCATTTAGCTAGCATGCTGAATTGACTCTTTTGACAGTCAGAAATATAAAGGATATGAAATTTTTAAGGTTATAATCATTCTTTTCTCCTTCTTCTTTTTATCCCATCAACAAACCAGAGAGTATACTATGATATTTGGTATTTGACTCCATCTCAAGCATTTAATTTTAAACATCTAATTGTCTAGGCTTCCTTCTCATATAACTGTTTTGAACACTTCAAGAAATGAATAAAATTTCTTTCAAATTACCTTCAGGGTAGTTCATTCCTTTCTCAACAATTTCTACCTTACTATAACATCTCAGAGTTTAAATTAAAAAGATTTACTTTTTAACAAAAAACTTTTTAATGTCCTTGGGTACCATATTCTTCTCTTTTCTATAGGATGCCAAAAATTATCTTATATGAACTCAGGCATAGCAAAGGAAAATAAACATACTTTTTGAGATTTGAATATTTTACTTCATTTTCATGTAGATTAATTTCTTTAGTTTCTTAAACTGTCTTCAGATTAAAGAGGTATTGATTCAATCTATTGTAATGATGTGTTGATTTCAGAATGTGAATATTACCAAGGTGTATGCCTGTCTGGAACATGTGTGTGAGAGGCTGCATCCTTTTTTCTTTAGACGCATTTGCTTATTTGTAACCTTCTGTTTCCAATCTGCAGCCTGTGGGTGACAATTTCTCTTATGCTATTTGACACCTGGAGTCACCAAGCATAAATTAGACTGAGTTTTTGCTCCTATATGGAAACTATTATCCTCTTTTTTTTTCTTGTATGATTATTGTATAAAAGTGTTTATAGAAACCTCATGTAAAGATTTTTAATCACTTCCATGATTCTTTTGATATTCTTCATCGTGCTGCTAATTAACATGAATATAATGTACTATAATTAACCTTTTGGTTGTAGAAATCCAGCTTTATGGAAGTGGGGAATTTTGATCATTCTCTGCTTTAGCCTTACTATGTTCACTTAATTTTCCAGACATGTTATCACCTGTGAACCAATAAGACCATGTCCATTTCCACAATCCCTTTTCTAATCTGCCTAAGAAAACAATAACATGGTTTGGTTCGGACAGTATTTATTATTTATATTCTTATGACCTTGTGATAGGTTTCTTTTGTTTTCCCATTCTTAATGTTTATTTGCTTAATTATCTACATACTTTAACCCAAAATGCCTGTCCTTTGCCTGGATCTTGGGCCACCTATTGACACGAGTGTCTAGCCTAGTGATACCATAGTCTGGGGGCAGGCTGTTAAGCAAATGACCATATAATGAGCAATTTGAGCAAAACCATCTGTTTCTCATCACCTGGTTACTCCAGGCATCTTGTGAGACCTAATTTCCACCTTCCACTTAATAGGACCCTCTCCTTTACATTTTTGGATGTCATTGGATTGTGAGGACACTCTACAGCATAACTTCATTTCAAGATCCCTGATTTAATTAACACATGGAAACTCCTTTTGCTAAGTGAGAACAGTCGTAGTTTGGATGAATTTGTGTATCATGGGACCATCATTAATCTCATGCAACCTTTCCTTGTTTAACTTCGTCATTGCAGTAAAGCGTTTTCCTCACTTGCCTTTGGAATGAGTACATGGAAAGTAAATATTTAGAAAACTTTACATGTTCAAAATGTTTTTATTCTACTTTAAAAGCCATTATCCATTAGTTTTGGGATATGCTTAGATGTTGGAAATGATACCTTTTGCCTTTGGTAGGCATGCAGTTGCTGAATCTTCAAAACGTCTAAAGCAATTTTAATATCATAACCTTCCTTGATGGTCTTTCTCTGTAGAATCTTGCAGATCTTATAGCATTTGTTCTTGTTTATGGGATGCAATTTCTAGACTTATCTCCAGTGGAATATAAATATTTGTTTTACTTTATTTTATTTCAAGGTTTTTTCCTTGTCCTAAGTTTGAACAATTGGGCTAGGTGGTGGACAAAAAAGACCAGCTTTATAATAGTCTGACTTCTGGAAATGTGGTTCTCTCCCTTCTTTCCATTACAACACTATTCAATTTCCCCTTTCTTGTGAAGACCATTTATTCAGTTGGTTGATCTTTGAGATTTCACATTGCATTACACCAGTCTCATTTAGGTTTAGAACACAGAGGCATCTGCTTTGGGTTGGTCATGCTTCCTCCAGGAATCAGTTCATCTTAATACAATGATCTTGTCTGAAGAAAAAGGAGGAGCATAGAATAAACCTCAAGCCTTACCAAGACTTAACTATTATTATTGTTCCTTTAAATTAATAATTCCATGGCTATTTTTTGCTTCTTATTCAGTGTAGTAGAAAACTACATGGGTGGAAACTCACATTAATGCAAACTTGTCAAATACTTTTGTGGATTTCTGTAGCTGGATGGCAGTTCCTTTCATGCCTCTACATGTCAGTTCTGTCGATTGTTGAGTGAAAGGGGCTGGACTCAATGAGAAGTGTCTGAGCTCCGATAGGTGTCATGGATCGCATTAGTTATTTCCCCCAGTTCTGTGATCGAATGTCTGACTGACATATCTTAAAGATACATTTTAGCTCACGGTTTTAGGGAATTCCGTTTGTTACAGCTGGGAAGCCAGAGTAGCAGGCATTCCCAGTGCAGCACCATTGGATGCCTTCACTTGGCACTGTGATATTTTGATGCATTAGGAAACAGAGTGTGCTCACACAGTCCTGTAACAGACTATATCCCTTAAGGCCTCACCTACAGAGACCCAATTTCTCCAGATTTTCCCTTCCTAAAATTTCCATAACCTCCCTAAAACAGTGCCACTTGCTGAGGACCATGTGTTTAAACTCAAGAGCCTATGGGAGATATTTCCCTTTCGAAGTATAGTGGTGATTTTATGGGATTGCCTCCAGCAGATTCCTGTAAAGAGTAAAAGGAATCGGCAGGGCTCCATTTCCCTTCTATCTCCGGGTACATTAAAAGAGTCATTTTTGACTATTTCTACCTAACCTTCTGTAGCTTTTGTTATTTAATTGTGTCCTTTCTAGCCTCTTGTCTTGTTTTTCCTTTTATCTGTCCTTAGAGGCTTCAGAGATTTTTCGTATCTCTGAAATCCCATGATTTGGTGGGATACTTTTGTTCTAGCCTTTCAGACTTGAGACATGAAAGTTCCGCATGTACGTGACTCATCTGTCATATTTGTGAGCACAGTAGCAATCCCTTGATAGCATTACATACAGCTTCTTCCGTGTTCTGGAATGATACTATATATGGCAGTCAGCTTAAATTAATAAAGGAATGTGGTAATGGACAGGAGATATGTGCACAAATACTGGAAATGTACCACTGGGGTAGGAATGGTTCTTAACTTTTTCAAACCCATAGAATACCCAGCAGGAGGATGCTTTCAGATTAAATAATCACTTTACAGCCCTGCTGGAGATTAGCTCTCCATCATCGAATGTGGACTGCGTTGCTAGAGAGAATTGTGGAAGGGTTGAATACAAAGTGCGGGGGTGGGTGCAGCACTAAGGAGTTATTTCTTCCATCCTATGAAATGTATTTCAGTCTAGCAGATAAATTCTATCATTAGACATTTTTATACACTGTCTGGCTGTGTACTAGCACCAAGAACTGTTAGAGACCGCTCCCCACCCCCTTAACAAAATATAAGAGAACAAATAGCAAATCTTGTTGAGAAACAGAAGACCTGGGGAATAATGGAAAATAAACAGATCTCTTCCCATAGAGACTCTTGAAAAAGAGAAAAGGGTGTTTCAGTAGTTGCTCACATTAGTAAAGAGGATACTGGCAGTAAACTTAGAAAAGCAATTATAAAAATGTACAAATTTTTGATTTAATGTATTTTTAGTGAAAATTCTAGAAGAATTTGAAGTATAACAAATAACTAAAGTTCCAAGAAGTGAAAAGAATATGTTTATAATAAAAAGAAACCCGTTTCCAAGTCCAGTGGATAATTGAAAGATGTGTTTTAAAAAATTAACAAACCCTAGAACTGATGATGTCTAATTTGAAAGTAACCAGAGTTTCTATTAAAATGTAAGATAATGATAAGATAAGAAGCATCAAGAACACAAAATGTGGAAGATTACTAACACTCTTCTATCAGTTATCCTGTTCGTAGTTTTCCTTTCCTCCATGATGGTAACCACTGTTTAGAAAAATCTTCTCAAAATGTAAGAAGTTGGAAGACACTTTAAGCCCAGAAATTGGGGTGCACACCGGAAGTTTTGACTCAGAACTATGATAATGGTTTAAAAGCAGGTCTGGGTGTTAGGTCTGGGTCCTAGCTTCAAATCCTGTCCAAACAGATGCTAATAAAACAATGGTTTCCTATTAATTTCAAATAGCAGGGCTGGGGCTCAGGATTCAGAAGGGAGGAAGCCTAGATTCTCCAACTTGTATGACAAAATTAAAAGCAGCTTATTCATAAATTAAAAATAAAACACAATGCATGTTCAAGTAAAGAAACATAAAAACACTGAAGATATTTGTCTCCCTTCTAATCACTAAAGATGGATTGTCTAATTCTGGCTCTGAACAACCCAGAAGAAAGCTCCCTGGCTCATTTTTGTTTAGCGCTATGTTTTACTCATCATAACAACAGAATGAACCACAAATCTCTGAGTTAAATCTGTTAATTATTGAAGAGGAGAAGGATTTATGGGAAATGGTGGGTTTCAGCTTTAATAAATAATAGGGTTGATTCTGCCCAATGACAGATGTGCGCAATTTTCATTAAGTTCAGGGGCAGTTTTACCACTGAATCAAAGCAAAATGGTATCTTTTAAAGAATATTCTGATTTTGTAAATTATTCACCATTCCCGAAATAGTGGAGACATATGCTATTGTTCTCTGTGGAGAACACAAAATGTCTTTTATGCAGGATGTAGCAACATGTTTTATTGTAGAATGCACAACTAAGAAAATACATAAAATATGTTCACCCCAAAACAGCTAATTCAAATTGAGTTATTAATAGTATTTAAAGATGCTCCCAGATACAGTGCTAGGAGAGCAGAGAAAAATGTAGAGCTCAATAAATATCAATAAAAAAATGTAAAAAATATAAAGATGCTCCCAGATACAGTACTAGGATAGACTGTGGGCTCATAGATAACTAGAAAGCCACTTGGTTATTTCATGGTTTTCCAGACATCGAGTTTTGACAGTTGTCTTCACCAGATTATAACAGTCACCAATAAAATTAAAAGAGCGGCTGAGCTATCTAAAGGGATTCCTATTAATAGACAGATTCTAAAGGCTTCAGGGAGCTAAAACACCTTGTCAGGAATTGTTAAATTGAGCATGGCCTCCACTTTACTAACTGGATATCAAGCCTAGAAGTGCTTCCATCTGTAAAATGGGTAAATTCTCTGTGTTCATTTTGTCTTCCTGTGATGCTACAATTAACAATAATGGGAAATATGTTAAGGTAATAAAAAGAGCAAGATTAGTTTGTAAAATCAGTTTTGAAAGATGTATTTTAATACCCACTGTAACATCTAGACAATTGAAGTCTACTCTTTGGCTAGAAACCAGCCAGGAATGCTGCATAATTTAAGATGACTGATTTATCAGAGCCTAAGTTCTTTCCTAATAAATCTCACATCTGATGGCTAAAGGTGGTGGGGGCAGAGGTTGGGGTGCAGATGCATGTGAACAGTTGTCGTCACCCTAACACAGTATTTCTTTCATTGTTTTTATAGTATGGATTTTTGAAATACAGTTTTAGTGAAAATGGAATCACATCACTTTCTTCCCTTCAGCCTGTCCCAGTTAACCTGCTTTGAACCCCCATGCCCATGCTCTCCTGCTCTCAAGTCTACAGTCTCTTTCTCTCTGTTATTATTGTTACACACGCACATGTTTGCACAAATATGTAAGTACAACCTGTTGCTATATTTCAGTTGTTTACTTGTACAGAGTTAGCAATTCATCATTGTAGCTTTAAGAACACAAAGAAAAATAAAGAACAAACTTCTCAGAGAAAATGCTGTTGTATATTTATTTTCAGTGGATTTCTTCTAATGTTGTTGTGTTTCCTCAGCATTATTTCTCAGTTTAAGGCTCTTGTTTGGTTAGCTAAATTTCTTCTAATGCTCCAGTTCTCTTTAACTAACTTATCTATGGTTCTTAAGAATATTTATGGCTGGAAATTGCTCATTAAGTGGAATTTTCTCCAAAGTAAATTTTAGATAATAATAATAAAGAATAATGCAACAGGACTTGAGTGGAAGTGTAAGCTCAGCTAGTGTGTGTAGTTTTGCTTTTCCCATGTTAATCAGTTTTTTTCTGTGCTATTTGTAATATTATTTGGTGTAATAATGCAAGATGAGAAAATCATGATTGAATATGGAGTGTCACTACAGGACAGTCCTACATAGAAAAGGCAGAGGTGTGCATGAGGGAAACATATTTGATTTCTGCTGTGCTTCTGTAAAATTCTGCATGAGAATTGGCCTTGAATTCTCATTGGATTCTATTTAATCTGCAAGGCACTCTGTTCTTATTCTTAAATGCTGGAAAAGTGTTACCCTGTAGACTCCAGTATTTGAATATTTACATGCAAAGTTTCAAGCTACACAATGAAACCACCTGCTCCATCTTGCTGTTTCTAGGCAGGAGGCATCTATAAAATTGCTTTATTAAAGCAGGGGGCTAGAGATCAAAGAAGTTCATTGTCTTCTCTGCATGCCTCAAATTCAGAAAAGATGTTCCCATCAACTTGATATCAGAGATTTGGTCCATTTAAAAAGAAATATTGCTAGAGAGAAGAATTGAAACATCCATTCAAAAAGACACTTTTATTGTCTCGTTTCTTCGCTGCCCCTACCTTATTCTTTATAGTCTGTTTTAGTGTTGTGGATTATGTGTTTGCATGATTAAAGTTACCTGGAAGTCATATTAACCTCTGGATCTTTGTTAATTCTCTAATTCAGTGTTTATTAAATATTAATAGGCATGTGAATCCCCTTGGGGATGTAAAGAAAGTCTAGGGAAGATAGAGAACGTCTGTATCAACAAATGACCATATGATAAAAGGGCCTTGATCCAGGGAAGATTCTACAACTTCAAGAAAAGCATAATTTTGATTTCTTGCCTTTTTTGTTAATGTTTATATGGCACTGTAGTATTTAAATTGAAAAAATACTGCATTGTGACCTGATATCATTTTCTGTAATTATTCTCAACACTGTCAGGAATTTCTACGTTTTGAGGCAGGGTTTGGATGCTTAATGTAGAGGACTACACGTCTGCTGGAGGCAAAATGAAGCGAGTGAAGTGAGAGAGAAATAAATATTATGGTTGCAATCTCAAAAGCATAAGAAGTAAATCTATCTGTTGAATTAGGAAGATTGATTCTCAATTGCCTGTGGCATAGAGAGCGCCACCAGTTATTCTTGACTTCGAGTCCGCTTGTTGCTGGCAGGAGACCTTTATTTTTGTAGCTGATTTGTGCATAATTTATATTTTTTGTTAATGGGTCCTTTGCCCACCTACACCCACAAACACAAACATACATCTTCACATGCACATGACATAGTTTCAAGCGTAGAAGGAGGCTGCTGCACTCCCTCTGGGTAAGAACTGGATTCACCTGCTGCCCTTTGGTAGAAGAATCACAGAAGGTAGACTCAGCAGCACCTTGGAGTGATGTCCTTTTCATCTGAGTGTCATGAATAGCAAGTCAAAGAAAGACCTGACACTGATCATTCCCCGTAAGCAAAGGTATCATTCGTGACGTTCTATGTTTATGTGCTGCTTCTAATCTAAAAGGAAATGAGGACCATTTCTCTTTTTATCCATGTTTATTAGGAGCACTGTAAACATTTTGGCATAGTATTTTTATAGTTTTTTCTGTAAATACAATTAAGAGTTGAATTAAATTGAAATGATGGAAGTCCTTCTACCATTTTTTGAAGTTTGCAAGTGGGCTGTTGGGCTCCTTAATTGCTTACTAATGTAAAAAATATCATTGTTAGTAGAGCATAAATCATGGCAATTTTGTCCCACTCGAGGCTAAAAGCGGCCCAAGATGTGGTAATTAAGATACACTAATAGACCTGGCAGTTTCTATAATAGGAGCTTTTAACAAGGTGGAAAAGAGCATGTCATCTCTCATGCAACAGAAAGGCAACAACAACAAAAAAAATAATAGGTGATTTTCTTCATAGGAAAGAAATCACCTGCTCAAAAAACAACAGACAGACAGCAGGTAGGGGCTATTTTCCTTTGCCATTCTCTCTGTGTTTTCCTAGTCACCCCAAAGCATAGGAGTACAACTTAGATGGAGAATTAGCTGCATAGATTCTCTGGACAAAAAGGGTCTCCTGCTCAGAGATTGATGATTTCGTTTTCAGAACCAGCAAATAGGAAACAAATAAAACAAGTGTTTTTTTTGGGGGGGGGGTGGGCTTGGTAGCAGAGCTGAGACTAGAGAAAGGCATTTTCCTTTGAAATGGATCTGAGGATCATCTTTTTTTTTTATTTTATTTTCATGAAAGACCCTCACAAATTGTCAAACAAATATACCATTACAATTTCTTAGATTCTCTTTTTCCTGTGCTGTTGGGCGTATGTTCTTGATACTTGGATTATATAAAGAACATCATATGAAAATGTGTAGGAGGAGCAGTAAGGATTTAAAGACTACCCACTCGGTTTGAAGGGCAGGAAAAATCACCATGTTCCCAGATTACTTGACTTCTAAAGTTTGGGTTAAAATGAGCTATGACCTTCAGAGCTGATACATGCAAAATCTCAGCGGGAATGACAATGATTACTTTTCCCCTTGACACTTATCTAATCCAATTAGTATTAATTAAAAATGCCTGTACCCAGGAAGGTCCTAGTGCTACAAAGGCCAGTAACTCCAGTTCTACTTAGGACTCTGCCCTTACATGGAGCTTTTAGTAAGGCCCCCAAGATGTTCGCAGAACATTAATGTTCATTTCTTTAAAAAAAAAAATAATAATCAGGTCAAAGAGATGGTTCCACAGTTAAGAGAATTTGTCTCTCCCCAGAAGACCTGGTTTTGGTGGATAGCACTCACACTGGGGGTGGGGTGGGGTGGGTCACATCTGCCTCTAGCTCCAATTATTGGGTCCTGAACTCATTTTCTTGCCTTCCTGGGCACCTGCAAGCATGAGATGC
Organism: Chionomys nivalis; assembly: GCF_950005125.1. Classification (NCBI taxonomy): domain Eukaryota; kingdom Metazoa; phylum Chordata; class Mammalia; order Rodentia; family Cricetidae; genus Chionomys; species Chionomys nivalis. The sequence continues at coordinate 14,456,007 of NC_080099.1, forward strand.
ACATGCATACACCCATGCACTCACATGTGTACATATTAAAAATGTCTTTCTTGCCACACTCTGTGACTTATTACATCATCCAAATGGAAATCTTACTTTCCACGATAAAAGTAATAATATGTAGAAGCAAAACCAGGAACCAGACATACAAATATATAAGTGAAAATTTGGGTGTGTCCACAAAAGGCAGTCTACAGGCTTGGAGAGAACAAGATTAAGTATTTTGTTCTGTTGACCAGGGGCAAAATGTAAGCAAAGAAGACAATATTACAGAAAGCATGAAGAGCAGGGGCTGAGATCAGAGGAAATTTGGTCTTACCTTCTATAAGTCATTAAAGGTGGAGATGGGACACACCATCAGATATAAACACATGTCAGACAATGAGAGCCAAGGAAGATGGTTTGGGATATTGTGTAAGTGAAAGGCTTCTAGAATTGGAAACTGATAAAAGGAAGTGTTTAAAAAGAATTGTGGAGACCATGGTAACTGAAAATGGTGATCCCCTTGAAGTAGAGGTTCTGCGAATCATTGTACATGCTCACTTGATAGAATTTCCTGAGTTTCAGCCTTAGGATTGTTTCTTAAGAGGCAATCAAACAACAACAACAACAACTGGGTAAGAGATGCAGGCACTCTTCTGCATGTTTTCAATGAGCCTTTCCATTTAGAGAGGAGGTATCTCCACATGTACACAAAAGACCGATTATTGTAGTTTGAGCGGAGACAGAAGGCAGAGATAAAGTTATTTCAATGCACTGGTAAGGGATAGTCATGACAGTAGAGACACGGGAGTGGCCAAGCAGATGTGTATTCACTCGAGCAACTGGCTGGATTTACATTGCTGTGTATTGGTTAGTGGGAGCTAGGGAGTTTATGATACCACATTTAGGTGGTTATTTTTGTCTGGAATACAGAAGAGTAGGACTAGCATAAACTTGTGAATGCATAGATAGGCGAAGCACAAATGTGCCTAAGGTTATACCCTGGACCAAACAGTGATCAGAAATAAAGGAGAGTACACAGTGAAAATTAGGCAATAACAATGGCGTTAAACAAATATAGGAAGTGAGTCTACATTGAAAAAGTGGTAGGTTACACATGTTTTTCTCAAACTTTGAGCAGGAAGTTTATGTTCATAAAATTTAGCAATAGAGGGCTATTAAGACAGCACAGCTGGTAAAGGTGCAACCAAGGCTGACAACCATTCTGATCTTCTATCTCCTATATTCTCATGGTACAAGGAGACAATTAATTCTTAAATGTTTTCTTGTTGCCATCGCACACATAACATAGGACACACATATGCCACAAAGACACACACATACTCACACACACCACACATAAACACAAACAAACACACACTTTCAGTGAATAAACAGTTGTGCTTTTTAAATTAGCACACAATATGTTGAATATGTTGATAATCTTACCTAGGATTAGTGGGACTGTGGACATCTGAGAGATGATTAAGTAGAAAATTCCTAAGAAGGGAGCAGTGACATGTAGTCATGACTGGAAATAGGTGTAGATTAGAATAGTTGATTTAGGAGACAAATAACCTAACAAATTGATGACAGCAGTCAATGATGGAGTCAAAATATCACAGATACAAGAGAAGAGGAGAATTACTAAAGGACCACTGTCCTTGAGAGAAAAACAATGGCATTCTGAATATGAGAGTGTGGAGGAATTCACCTTAGAGAGAAGCAAGAATAGATTGTCTAGTGAGGCAGAAAAGAAGGGGAATGACTGTGCTGGGAGGTTTAAGCATGTTAGAAGAAGATGGAATGATCCATTTGGGACATTTTTCCTTTATTATTACTAAAGTTGGAGAAAAAGCCTATAAAAGTAACAGAAAGGAAAATATAAGGAAATTTCAATGGGAAAAAAAGACAGACTACTTCATCAATAAGACTAAGAAACAGATTGTCAAAAGGTAAAAGTAGTATCATCGGGAAGTGTGTGCTATTTTATTTAAAAAAAAATTCAATACTCTGGTGAGACACATGACGGAGTAAATACAGCTGAAATCTAGTCTTTGCCAGACAAAGGTCTGTCCAGAATTCTGTAGAGGAAGTGCTGTACAGGACTGTGGGTGGCATTTGCAACACCATGACTATGATGTCTAGTCATAACTGTGACAATGGTCAGATGAGATCCAGCCAAAATCACAAAAGGAGACATTGTTCTATAAAAGGATGAGAACAAAAATTAATCTGATACCCAGATAGTGATAATTACAGAGCTTGGAATAGGAGCGTTGTGGGGAAAAGGAGGAGGGACAGGGAGATATTCATTCTTCTACGTACAGAACAAGACACTCGTTAGCCTTTCCTTCTTAGGGTTACAATTTACTTAATACCCAGTGAACCCAATGACTGGTTCCTCAAGGTCCTCTGCAGGTGAATGTATGACAAATCCAAGAAGTCCTCTGTGGGAGCTTGGGTGTACTTTCATTATTGCTATGTGGCCCATGGAGCAGGCAGACACCACAAGATAGAGTCTGTGCATTCCACTCAGGCAGAATTCAAATAAATGGGCTAAGTCAAAGGGAAGCCCAGTTTTGAATTAACAGCTACTTTATGTTTGTTTCTTTCAAACACCAATTTCCAGATTGAAAAAAAAAAATCCCAGCAAGATAAGTAGTGACCAAGTTATATAGACATATATATCTGATCATGGATATATCATAGTCAAACTGCTGCAAGATAAAACCAAGAATGTATATTAAAGCAGGTAAAAATACATACTTCTCTCAAAGGAGTAGGAAAACTAATTTATAGCCAATTCAATAAAAATTATGAAAATCAAGGACTCTAACGCTCAAACTAGATTTGTCAACTCAGCAAAAAATGTTCTCTGAGATCTATTTTGGAGATATTTGTATGGCAAATCTTTTTTCTATCTTTTTTTTTTTTTTTTTTTTTTTTTTTTTTTTTTTTTTTTTTTGGTTTTTCGAGACAGGGTTTCTCTGTGGTTTTGGAGCCTGTCCTGGAACTAGCTCTTGTAGACCAGGCTGGTCTCGAACTCTCAGAGATCCGCCTGCCTCTGCCTCCCAAGTACTGGGATTAAACCGTGCGCACCACCGCCTGGCATCTTTTTTCTATCTTTAAAACACATAGTTTTCTCTGTCTATGATGTTCATGAAAGCTGACACCTGTTTTGTTAAGAATATCTTATCCACTGAGATTTGATTATTCATGTGTTTCTGCATCTCTCTATCCTTCCATATTTTCTTCGTTCTGATTTTCAGTGACTTCAAAGCTCTCTTCTCACTACTTCCATTGTGCTTATAACCCTTTGACCTCTGAATGATTCATATGGATCTCCAAATTCTACTCATTTCATACATATACTTTCTCTTTTAGTGAATTGTTTAGAGATGCCAGCATTTTATTTGGATTCATTATAATCATAGTAGGCTATTATTATCAATAAAGGTAGAAACTTAAATACTACCTTTACAAAGATTTGTCATTCTAAATTTATCTGGAAGCCTAAAGAACAATCATTTCCATTCCTGTTTCTCTTCATTCTACCTGGCATTTACTTATTTTTTTTCTGCTTAAAAGAAGTTTATAGAATTTTGAATTCTAAATTTAGATTTTGCATTGATATAGTTTTGTAACTGTCTGAGAACATGTAAATCTCTTAATCTTAATTTCTACTTTAAGAATGTATATTGAACATGTTCTTTGGCAATTTCACAAAAGTCAGTAGCATATTCTGACTGATCACCACCCACCATTTGTGTTCTCTTTTAAGGGATGCCTTTCCTGTAAGCCTTGGTTCCTTCTTTGAGATAAATGACTATTTTTTTTTTTTTTTGGTGTTTAATATGTTTTTCTTGGCTTTACCTCGCAGTACGCAGATGATACTTTGCAAGGTTTTCATGCATGTGTTTATCTTTCTGGAGGTTCATTGAAGCATTTTCAACTCTTTAGCCATATGCATTCAAATACTGATCTTGCTTCACATTTAAAAACTGTCTGCACTAGACCAGTTTCTTGCACAATAGGTATTTACAAAACGTCCCTCCATCTTTTATGAAATTCCCCTAATTCCAAGTTTTAATAGTAGCTGGGCTTTTCTATTGATATTCTCCACTTTGCTAACCCTGTTTTCTAGGGTATCTAATTGATCAACTCGTGATTACTTCCTTCCTATCAGTTGTATAATTCTAACATTATAGGTAATTTTTTAACTTCTGATTTTTCAATGAAATCAATTCTTTGCATGTGCTTTCTCCAATTTTCTATGCATTCTCTTGAAAAGAATAATTGTAGGGATGTTAACTCTTTTCCTTGTAACTGAAATCTCTGGTGATTTCAAGAGTATTTTTTTTTTTTTTTTTTTTTTTTTTTTTTTTGGTTTTTCGAGACAGGGTTTCTCTGTGGTTTTGGAGCCTGTCCTGGAACTAGCTCTTGTAGACCAGGCTGGTCTCGAACTCACAGAGATCCGCCTGTCTCTGCCTCCCGAGTGCTGGGATTAAAGGCGTGCGCCACCACCGCCCAGCTGATTTCAAGAGTATTTTAATATCATTTTCAAGGTTTATTTGTCATGACTAACTTTTCCTCCTGTATACTAAATTGAGTCTATAAAACATTCACATTACTGAGCATATACAGGGTTCTCTTTGGTCTGCTAGGAGAGTTGCAACAAAAGAATGGAGTAGCTTCAGACTGGGTACTAGATCCTCTCTACCCCATGTCTTTGTTCCAAGGACATACTCCCAGTGCTGCTGACTGGTTTCTGTTCTTTCTCATATGGGCCTCCCTCTTTAATTCTTGTCTCAAACAGTAAAGGGCTGTCAGAAATGTTTATTTTCTTTCTCTCATGCAGTCTCAGGATCATTGCAGAAATCTATGTAGTTTTAGAATTCGATACTATCTTAATTACAGCTTTAGTTTGCAGTTCTTAGCACACAGACAGCTCTCTTTTTTTGTTGTTGTTACAAAATAATAATAACGAAGTCAACTCCACTAGTTTCTGTATCAACAAGACAGACAGCTGCTGCTGCTTATTCAAATCATGGGGGGAAGAACTGACAAAAGTCCCCAAGGTAAAACTTCTATGTAACATCAGCTCATCTTCATGAATTTTTTTCTCTGAATTTTGTTCCTCACAGCTTCAGCAAAAATGTGAATCTCACAAAACTGAAAGCATAGGTGAAGAGCTACAGTGGCTGCTGAGAGAGAAGAATAAGTTTTCTCTAGGGACGAGCCCCTGATAGGCTAGCCAATCCGGAGCAGTGAGCCCTAAACACACATGCATACGTACAACACAAAAAAACATAGGAGGCTGGTTTGTACTTAAACACAGATCGTATATGTGTGTCCGTTTGTATATAACAATCACTAAAGAAGAGGAGCTCATGAATTTGAGAGACGGTGGACAAATGGGAGAGGAAGTCAATAGAGAAGAGGGAGAGAAAAAATGATTTGAATAGGGTTACTAATATATAAACTTCTCAATTATTTAAAAAAATTACAGCTTTCCTAGTAGCTCTTAGAATTTCCTAATCAAAGCTATATTGGAGAGGTTAATATATCGATTAATAAAGCAATTGTTTCTTACATACAATCAACAAAATATTTGTAGTTTTCCATGTTGAACAAACAAAAATAACCCATCTTATTATATCAAGAAGAAATTTCAAAGCAATATTTTTTATACAATAAACAACATATAATTTTGCCCTCAAATTGAGTGGACTTGGGAAGGTATAAAAGGCTTGAATGCTAACTACATTCCTGGCAATGTGGCCCATTATAATGCATTATTCTTGGGATACAATTATTAGTGGGTGCAATTATTATAATTAGTGTTAGCGCTAACTACAGAACGTTGGCCAAATACTAGGTCTTTTTATATCTCATCATTGCCACATGTAAAATATGAGAGGAAACATCAGCTTCACATACTAATGAGGCTGATAAAATGAAAATACACTTATCTATATGGAATTCTGTATGCAAAGTTTATCACTTTTGTATGCTCATATTAAAGTTTCAGGAAGAGATGGTGATTTAGAGAATTTACCACTCATCGTAATTCTAGCCCAGTCTTTATTTTGACTCTACTCAAGGCATTGTCCTGTTACTCATACTTACCTATTTTGCTCAGAAATAAGTTACTGTGAGGCCAAAAAATTATTTAGTTAAAGTTATGATATGCATGTGGTTTGGCTGCATTTAGGTCTCAGAAGTGTGAAAATTAACAAAGATCACATAAGTAAAGCCTTATGGTTCTTTACTATTATCACTAAGGCATTGTAGAAACATGTAGTCCATTTTTCCACATATTTTTAAAACAGTGTCAGCAATTTTATACATGGGTGGAATGGTTAATATAAAATCAAAGAAAAATGGAAAGGAAACTGAAGAAAAAAATCAGAAAATGTTTTCATGCCAACTCTTTAAAAAGCCGGCTTTTACATTTTGGTTAAAACAACATATTGGGTTTCTGCCTGAGGAATCTCCACCCAGGTGGTTGCACATTTGTAGTTCACAGGTTGAGGGGCTGGAGCTGGAGGGCTCAGTAGCTCCTCGGGTGATATTTGCACTTTGTTGCTGGCCCTGATGATCTGATTCCATGACATCTGTTACTGAGACAGCGGAGGAAAGATATGCACATGAAGTCTCCTGGAATCCAGTCTGCATGTCAATGAACCCTGCTGCGATTATCTTGCCCGTTTATTCTGTGGCCTTTGGGGCTTTGACAGGCAACCCCCAATCTGTTTTTCATCCGTTTAAATCTCCATATTTACTTTTAGATAGTTTACTTTGAAATCTTAAAAATATAAATAAATAAGAAGTAAGAGCATTGTTCTCCTCCATGTCATATGGAATTTGCCTTTTACGTATTCAGGTATTTGAGTATAAAATAAAATGGGGGAAGGGCTATACTACATTTGATAAGAAAAAAGAGAGAGAGAGAGACTGCAAAGAGGAGCAAACAACAAAAGGCCAAAATCGAATCTACAAATGCTCTGTGTTGGCTTGTTTTCTTTCTTGAGCAGGCTTGTCAGCATATAAACTGGGATTCCCTCCTTTTAAATTTCAGGATGAAGCCCAAGAAAATAACTGTTCCCAGTGTGTGTTGATTGCCTAATGTGGGTTCCTACGAAATGGGTCCTGAGCCTCTACAAGAAACAAGTGGTTTTATGTAGACAGTAGCGGAAGTGTCACGCGCGGCAGCGGCAGCTCTTTAGAATGCATCCTCACAGCCCAGGAACCACTCCACAGACAGGCCGGGGAACCGCATCTGAATGAGCTCCTTGGATCATGACAGATGCATGACAAAGTCAGAGATCCTTCCTGGTGTAGGCTATGGCCTGACTTTTTTTTTTTTTTTTTTTTTTTCCTGTAAAATGACAGAGAGTAAATATTTTGGGTTTTACAGGCAATGTAGTCTGTGCTGAAGTTACTCAGCTTAAACATCCCTCTGAAAGGCTTCTCACAGACAGCACCTGAAGAAATTGTGTGGTTGTCCGTCAATGAAACTTCATTTGTGGGTACTGAAACTTAATTTCATGTCTTTTTACTTATCACAAAGCATTGTTTTGCTATTTTTATGACCATGCAAAATATGACTACTCCCATGTCATAGACCTTAGGAAGCTGCTGGTGCCCAGACAGGTCTGTTTTCATGTACCTGGTTTTGGGAGTATCATTTCCTTATTTCTCTTGATATACCAGCTGTCATCCATTCCTGTCATCACCTGTTCAGGGACTGTAATAAAATACCACAAACTGATTGTCTAATCAAGACATATTTAATCTGGGCCTGAGGAAATAGGCCTGGGATTCCAGCTTCAAAAGAAGCTGAAGAAGGAGGATAGTAAGATCAAGGTTGGCCAGCCATCCGAGACAAAAAAAAAAAAAAAAAAAAGAAAAAGAAAAAGAAAAAAGACTGGGAATATAGTTCAATATTAAAGTAACTGCCTTGCTCAATCAAGGCCCTAGATTCAACCTTATTCTTGCATTATTGAGCTGGTAGAAGATTAAGTTTCCATGGTTTAGGATGCTAATCTGTCTTTTTAAGGGTTCCCTGTTCTTTGGATCCCACCATGGTAGAGAGAAACCTCTGGTGTTTTTTCCAGTTACACTAAAGACACCACAGTTACTGGCTTAGGCAGGTGATTGGCTGTTTCACTTAACATAAATCACTTACATAAAAACCCTATATTGAAAGACTGTCACATTGTGCTTTAGGGCTTAAAATCTGGGGTTTGAGAGGATGGAACTAACCTTTACGTCCACAATAGAGTGCAGCACAGCTTTCTCTAGTTTCTCCCCTGTCTCATTCTCAACAATTTCTCCCCATTCTACAGTGTTTCATTGTCTTTCTTACATTCACTTAGTGTTACAAATTTATGCCAGAATGTCCTCTTTTTTTGCTAAATTTTACTTCACACCTGTAGACAGTGATGATTAAGGTTAGAAGGATACTAATAACAATACTGAATTACTGAATTGTTCTTAGCAGTTAGTGGTGGACAACTGGAAAGGACACAGACCGCCTATGCCAGCTCCTGAGTCTCCTAGACTCTACTTAATCTCATGCTCCTCAAGCATTCTTTTGGTCTGCCCCCATCTTTAAATTTGCAGAAAATTTGCATGGAAGATTCAGCTACCTCATTTTTGCAGTGATTATAAACATTTCTATAGGGCTATCTTCAAGCAGCAGTCCTTTGGAAAGCTGGTTGTTAGAAGTGTCTTAGTCCCCAGTGAAGACATTACCATTACTTTCTCAATTTTCAAACACAGTAAGGAAAATAATTATTGTCCTCTTCAGCTCTTCATAAAGTACCTCTCTGTCACTTTTGCTTCCCTTTTATATCAAATGCATAGATGGCAGCCATCATAAACAAAAGGTCATTGTTTAACAAAAGGGGTTGCTGCAGTGTGTTTACCATTAATATTTTCCTTTGTCAATAATCAATCTTAAATATTAGGTCATAGTAAACTGATTCTCTAGAGAGCCATTCTACAGTGTTTCCTACCGAATATTTTCTAGTGTTTTGTTCAGTGGCTTTTTAATGACACCATTCAGAGCTTCTTTGCCTTGCTTCTGAAACGTTTGCATAACTGACTCATGGTACAGATGGGGACTCCCTAAGGACTTCATCAATCATCCTCAAGGGTTATCTGCACCACAATCACAATTTAAAAGCTGGAGAGTGCACGTCTTATAAACATATACTACCTATCCACTTTATTGGCTTTGTGTAGAAATTAGCATGATCTTTCTTCGACTGTGTTGTACCATCAACGTTTTTAGCTGGAGCCTGAGTCTTTGATTTTCTTTATGGCTTTAGACATGTAGGCCATTCTTGAAATACCATTGCCACCAGGTTCACTGCTGATACCAAGGAAAATGTAACTGACAAGGCAAGAACGTTCTTGAAACCATGTGAACCTTCACTAGGATGTGAGAGGCACCCGGTGTCCTGCTGGAGGCAGGCTCTTGTCAGCTGCTTGCAAACAAGTCAGAAGTGAAAGGAAGCATGTGGGGGATTCATGAATGGCAAATGAAGACTGAGCAGAAATGATTCGGACAGAGCCATCTATCAGCATCCAGAGTATTCTCGTAGGGAAGCATTCACGGTGGTAGTTCATTCATTCTGGATTTATGATGCAGAGAAGCCAGCCAGCACATTAGTAGGATTTAATTGGAATAAGAAACAAAAAAGAAGCAGTTAGAGGAATTTAAGTTTATTTTCCAGACAAAGCAAAATAAGCTCCCTTTGTTATATAATTATGTTGGTAACATGTCTTTGTCTTGGATATTTCTTTCCCTTCTCTTTCCATATAAACACTTTGGATAAACCTAGTTTTCTAGATAAAATTAACTTGCAGGGCTTAAAATTATTTAAGGGTGTGCCTTAAATAATATTTCTTCTAAGGGAAAATTTCTGTGTATGTGTGTTTGTTTTTGTGGATGCCATATATACATAAGTATCCTAGAGGAGGCTAGAATTGAGTATATAATCCCCTGAACTACAGGTGATTGAGAGCTGCCCTCTGGGGATCCTCACATCAAATTAGGTGTAGTGGGGGCTGCGGGCCTCTTCCCACAGCCCGGCTCATAGTTGCCTGGCTAGCTTATGCCCCAAAATAACGACACACAAACTCTATTCTTTTAAACACTGCTTGGCCCATTTCTGTTCATGTATGTAGCACCCCAGGTGCGCTTACCAGGAAGATTCTAGCCTACGTCCATCCTGGGTTGGAGTTTCATCACGTCTGCTCTGGAGAGGAGAGCATGGCGTCTGTCTCTGAGAGGAGCTGCCTTGCATCTGAGCTCACTTCCTCTTCCTCCCAGCATTCTATTCTGTTTACTCCACCCACCTATGTTTTAACCTATGAGGGCCAAGCAGTTTCTTTATTACTTAACCAATGAAATCAACAGATTGATATGACACTCCCACATCAATTAGGGACCTCTGGAAGAAAAAGAAGTATTCTTAACCACTGAGAGTCATCTCTGCAGTCTGAATAATGCTTCTTTAATGATAGAGGTCTAAAATGTTATTTCAGGATATCTCCTTCTGGATATGAAATTATGTCTGATTTCTTTAAACCAGGTCCAAGGAGAATTTCTGAATTATATGGTTTTGGAGTTTGAGCATGTGATTTATCTTTTCTGATTCTCAATTTGCTCAGTTGTAAAATAAGGATAAAGTTGCAATCTTCCAGGAGAATTGAATCTTTGTATTATGTATGTAAACTGCCTGACAAAATAATTGGCAAGTACACATAATAGATGGCCAACAGCTTATGATGGTTTCCATCATTATTTTGAGTGTTAAAATAGCAGTAAAACCTATTGATTCTAGAAGTGGCACAGATTTACCAAAATAACGTTGTGGTATCAAGCAGAAGCAAAAATGTAACCACTTAGTAAGACCATGTTTAATGAAATTTTGCAGGCTAGTAGTTTTGTATTAGAGATTTTACTCATTTTTTCGAGTGCCTCTCTATGCACATTGTTGCTGAAGTGGACAGCATCTACACTCATTTTCCTAAAGGCTCTCAAATACTTTTATTAAAAGTGAAACAGGTATCTGTTGGTGGGGAATTGACTATAACAAATTGTGCAACAAGTGACATGCCAGAGTCAATTAGCCGCAGTTCTCCAAATATTATAGCTTTTTGAAATGAGTTTTGAACATGAACCATTGTACATGTCTTATATGTATGCATCACATTTACTGAATGTAAGTGAAAGCCTCCTGTGCTTCTTTATGCAGAACTTTAGCCCACTTAAATAACCATAGAGATAGAGAGAGGTAGAAATAGATATAGATAAGTGGATAGATGACAAATGGATAGATAGATGGATAGATAGATAGAATAGAATAGATGGATGGATGGATGGATGGATGGATAGATGAGGGTGTATCAAGGAGGATTGCCTTGAAAAGAGACATTAGGTAGAAAAATAATTCCAGCAGTATATACATGTTTGGTAATTGCTGGTGACTTAAGTAGCAAGATAACTGTCATAAAAAGGAGGCACCATGTCGGAGGACACTACCTGAATGAAATACTCAGTTCTTTTTTGCTTTTAATTGTTTTTATTGCACTATACATTTTTATCCCCTTCCTTCATTCCTTCTCCTCTTTTACTCTCTCCTCCTTGCTTGCCATCTTTAAATCAGTTTTTCTCTTATGTCTCATATTCTGACATCAAAGTTACTGAGTGGGGAGTGGGTACGTTTCATATCTATTTGCCATTAGTTCTTTCTGAGAATTAAAAATGATAGGAAACAGGCAAAGTATATTCATCTTCACTGCATCTGGTGTTGTATGTCCTCATTATCTTTGGACAATAATATATGAAGATTTTCAAGGAATGGAGTAGGAGATAATTAGAATTCTATGTGGATCTATTTTAAATATTTTATTGTTATAAAGACAATTATAAATATAGCAGGGCCCTGTATCCCTAGATTTGATCCTCCTATCTACTGAATAGGACTGAAGAACTATTACATCATGCCTTAGAAATGCCAGGTTGCAAATAGCCAGTTCATTGTTGCTTCTAATTTGGAAGCTGACAAATACTTGCTTTATTGCCCTATCACATGCAAAGTCTATCATTTTACTTACACAGCACAAGTCAGTAACCTACATAATTCTTCCAGGATATTCTAAAAGCCCTGAGGCGAGAGTTCATACTGTATGTATTTGGCATTCAGAATCGGATATGGAAGCGCCTCAGTGATGTCCTGGGAAAATTTCCAAACATTCAAAAGACATTTTTTTTTTTTTTGCAGCTCATCATCTTTGCATGCATTAGTTTGCATGACCTTGCTAATGTTTGTCTTGGTCATATATTTATCACACATTTGCCATTCGAAATTTTGATTCAGCAACCTAAAATCTATTGTATTTAAGCTGCTTCACTTCCCAGGGAAGATTGAACCATTACAAAAAGTCAGAGAGTCAAACCAAATGGGAAAGAACTTATTAATCTCTTACTTATCTTACTTTGTAAGACATAAACCACCACATCAAGGGAGTGGGGTAATTGATTATGTTGGAAGTACACCCAAATAAATTTCCAGCTGGTGGCAGGCTCCAGTAATCACAGAACTGTGGAAGCAGAGAGAGGAGGGCCTGTTGGGCTTACTGGCCAGTCGGTGTACCAGAACCTGCGAGCTGCAGGGTCAGTGAGAGACTCTGACTTAAAAAATAAAGTGCAGAGTAGTTGCTGAAGGTCATCCACATCGCCCTTAGGCCACCACATGCAGGTACACTCCCACTGATGAACCCAGACCTTAAACACACAGAGAGATGAGAGATAATACCTTAAGCAGTTTCTAAAGGAAAAGTTGTTATTATACAGTAAATTGTGGAAAAAAAGAGAATTAGAGAGTGATAATGATGGTAACTGATACTAATCCTGCAGTGTGAAGTAGCTACTGTTTATTACTCTGCCCATGTTCTAGGCCAGTTAGAACTCAGGCTCACCGTTTTCACAGGTGTGTTACATCGCTAATCTAAAAGTGTACAGCACAGCTCTCCAAACCAAATTTAAACAAAGCAGTGTATTCGTTGAGCTCAAATCACTCTCTACTAAGAAATGTGCCTGAAGTAATATATATTTTTGTACCTACTTGAGTACAGATATATAGGAAGTAAAGTATGTTATGTGTTCAGAACTCATGTGTTTGATTTCATATTCTCGTGTAAGTCGGGTGGCAAAATTCTATCCATGTTTCCTTCTGCTGAAATGATAATGGGTCTGTCTGCACTTGGCTTTTGCCCCTGTTCCATGCTGACAAATTTTGAAAGGAACACATGCCCCTCTGAACCTTAATGGCTCAATCGTGTATCTGTTTGTTTCTGGACTTATATTGACTCAACATTACTGGAGTCATATTCATAAGTCTACTGTCGCTTGCGAAGACACATGACTGCCTCTTTGCCTGTTTAGGTGTTCTGTCTCCTGAGACAGTTGATTAGATATATCTGTCTGCACAGCCTCTGAAAATCTGTGCCGCGCCGTGAGGAAATGAATGGTTCTTTCACTCCCACTGTATTGTAGAACAGCTTCAGGAGCAAAGCAGAGCAAAGCAGCTATTCTACTATTTGTTGCTGCCCCCAACAACATGAATTTGCTTGTCCATGATCCAATATCTTTATATATTGATCTACATAAGGAATCTATCTCTGATTCCTCATATAGCATAAAGAAGCTCTTTTACCTTGCAGTCTACATGGGCAAAAGGCATACAGGCACTTAGGCACTAACTTCTACCTACTAAGGCTCTGAATTCCTGAAGGGAGGCAGAAGGAAGTCATTAAAATGCTTCTCCTACTCATAGTCTATGAAGAACTGCTCGTGGTAAGCTCCCCTGTAATGATTTTAAAACAGAATTAAGTCACAAAGACACTGGATATCATTCTTCAGTATGATTTTAGCTTGGTTGGGATACTGATTGCCACAAGTCTAATTATGATTCCTTTTGTAGGTCCAAGATCTAATGGTAGTGAATTAAAAAGTAGCTTTGGCTGGAACATCTCCAAACAAAAAGATTATTTCAAAACCTGTTACTCCCTATCTAATGCTTTCCTCATTTCCACTTCTCCACCTTTTCCCTCTGTAGCCACAGTAAAAGTCTCCCACCAACTTCAGTCTGCTTCTCTAGCCCTTTCTACCTACATTTCATTTCTTTGTATGTGCAGCCTGATGATGAGAAGCTTTTAAAGAAATTACTGGTAATGTACATTGACTTATCATGGGTACCTTCCAAATATTTAGTGAGTATTTGCTTTATTTTGGTAGAAATTTCTAAGAAGTTCAAAATGATTTAGGAATGCTATCCATTTCTTCTATTTGTAGAGGAAAGGAGAAAATATTTGAGAAAATACATCAAGCAAATATAGTTTGTTGAAATAGCCAAAACCAGATGATTTTCCCATGAGCCTGTTGGTATTCTGCAAGTCATGTTCATTTCCCATCTTAAGTATCTTCTTTGAATGCTTTAGGTTTGGCAAACGGTATTTGTATATAACTGGGTTTCCCGAAAACAACCTGAGTTACAGAAGGCCTTTGATTCTTCCAGAATGTTACTATCAAGAAAACAAACCTGAAGAGATGGTACAGTTGCCCATATGGCTACAAAAGCCAAGGATTTGATACAGGCCTTTTCTCTTTGACATTTATTCTTCACCATATTCCTTGTTTGCTTTACAAGAAAATGGATATATACATGCACATGCACACACACACATGCATACATGCACACATTCCTCATCAAGGAGAGTGAAAAGAATAAGAGAAAAAGTTAGAGATTTATTCATTTCTTACTTCGTATGAGGATGATGCAATTATTTAGCATCATAATTAAAGAATACCGGTATACTTTGCCCTTTACCGTAGTCTAATCCATCACAAAATTGAGTTCAAGTCAAGAAACTTAAGAAGCACACAGGTTATTTTGCTTTCCATCCTATGGATGCATTATTTGTCACGACATGGATTTGCTTTTGAAAACAAAAATTACAAAACTAATAAAATGGGAATTGGAAGGATGACCATCCCTCTTGGGAATATTGGATGTTGACAAAATGTCATAGATTTTTTTTATCACAGAAATTCTGAAACAGCTGTGATATTCTAAAAATACTTGTTAATTCATATCAGCTGTGTTAAAAAGGTCACTTGTAAAAATCTGCAAATTTTATTGAAATACTTCTTCTAGTGGTGAGGAAACATATTTGCACATGTCAGCCTGTTCACAGAGCTGCCTGCCAGAGTGAAGAAAAGCGTGAATTTCCTAATGTGATCCCAGGATCATTATTCTATTGCCTGTGCAAGACCAAGTTCCCATAGAAAAGCATCAGCGTAATATTTGTTTCTCCCCTTTGTTTTGCAGCTACATAATTTGATTCCCCATATTTATAATACAGCAGATAAACGATTTTGCATAATCCTCCCTTTTAAAAACTAATTTAAAAGGTAAAGCTTGGCAATTTTCCACTGTAATAGATAGCTTTCTTAATGTCTATTACTCAATGCTAAACTAGAAAAAAAACATTTCATTTAAAACATAGCATTAATGCTCTGTTACATTGTTTTAAAGACAATCTAACATTAACTAGTTAAATACAATTTCTCATATAAACATGATTCATTTTATAATAGAATTTAGTAAATGTAATATAGCATTAGGTAAAAGTTAGACAAACTATTTAAATGGCAACTTAATAAAAATGGATAGATTGTATTAGGATCATTGTCTTTTTATTAAATTTTGGTTGTATGTTCTCAGAATGAAAAAGTGGTATCTATTGTTGATATTAAAATACTAAAGGAGTTTTCTTTTGTTATTTTAATGCTTCACTATTACTTTATAAGATATTTTCTTTTTTAATTATTTTTTTATTAATTAATTTATTTAATTATTAAAGATTTCTGCCTCTTCCCCGCCACCACCTCCCATTACCCACCCTCCCCCAATCAAGTCTTCCTCCCTCCTTAGCCCAAAGAGCAATCAAGTTTCCCTGCCCTGTGGGAGGTCCACACAATGACTTCTTGAATCTTGCATACAAATGGATGGAAATTGAAAACACTATCCTGAGTGAGGTAAGCCAGACCCAAAAAGAGGAACATGGGATGTACTCACTCATATTTGGTTTCTAGCCATAAATAAAGGACATTGAGACTATAATTCGTGATTCTAGAGAAGCTAAATAAGAAGGTGAACCCAAGGAAAAACATATAAGCATCCTCCTGAATATTAACCTTCATCAGGCGATAAAAGAAGACAGAAACAGAGACCAACATTATAAGATATTTTCTACATGAGGTTTTTTCTTCTTAAAAATAAACTTTTCAGTTTTAAAAACCCAGGCCATCTTCTCTCTTTTCCTCTCCTCTTGTTCCCTCTTCTCCCTTTCTCTTCCCTCCTGTCCTCTTTTCTTACTTTTTCTCTTCCCAGTCTTTTTATTTCCAAGAAAGAGATTCAGCATTACTATTAATGAAGCCATAATTACTCGATATTGCTATTTTATTACCTCTGCTGTCATTGCTGGTCATAGATATAATTACTTCTCCATTTCAGTAAAATTGCTGAACAATTATTAATAACAATAAAGTATATAGGGGATTTAAAGTGACAGTTGTTATAGGTGTTTTACTGAGATTGTAGATAATCACATTTAAAGTTGAAATTGATGATGGATCACATTGATTAAAGAGTCAGAATTGGGTATAAAAAGAACTCCTAAAGGACAACATTGGAACCAGTCCAAAGATAATATATTTCATTATGCAGAATGGACACAAATAGTTAAAAAGACTAATAGACCATGGCTGTTTGTTAACTTGAGATAAGACGCTAATTCTGTAGCACTTAATGGGAATCTCATTTCCTTTCCTAGACATTCTATTCTCTGCTGGGCTTTCGTATTTGGTTCCCCATTATTAGTGTTATTAAACCAAGCCAAGCAGGTTGAACTAATTAATTTCTGTCAAATGAATCAAAGTCTAGTGAACAGAACTAAGATGTTATTTTTCTAATCATTTCAATTTTCTCACAGTCAGATACATTAACATGGTGCTTGTAGGATATTAATATAGGATTAGATGCACTGAAGTTTTGTGTCTAAAAAGTTAGACCAGGAAAAGATTAAGCATTTGCATTCCTTAATGCAAATCATATCAATGATAAGAGATGGGCTAATGTAATGGCTGAAGCTAACTCAGAGATGGTCTTGTAAGAAAACTGCAACATGACAGCAGTTCCTCTTGTTGCGTCCAACACTTCGCTTATTAGATGCCAAATTGTCAATTTAGTCACTGACAACGGGGACGTGTTCTATCCCCTTTGTTCCCAGAACAGCATCTAAGTGAAGCTCAACAAAGTGCAAACATTTTCTCACCAATATGTTCCCATATAGATCCTTTCCATTAGTATCTCAAATAAATCAAAACAAGCACTACTCTGGGTGTCTGTGAGATGGCTCAGCAGGAAAGGCACTTGCCATACAATCCAGGAAATATGAGTTTAATCCTTGGACTGAGAGACAAGAATCCCCTCTGTACAACTGTCCTTCGACGTCCACATGCTCACTAGGGCACTCGGTCCCCCTACATAATGCAAAACCATAACAGCAGCAGCAACAAAAACAATAACAAACCTTAGAGGCTACTCTGGTTCTGGAGAGGAAGGGATGACAGGAGCATCTTTTCTTAGCTAAGCAGCTTCTTTTGATCCATTCCCACTATTAGAAAATGAAATAACCATTTTAACCTAACAAATGGAGGCCACTCTTTTTAAATGTATTCCTTACATTGATAAATGGAAAAAGTTACTTTTCTACATAATTCTTTAACTACTGATAATCTGTATTAAAGTGTTCCTTTTTCTTTGCTTAATTTTAAAGGGAAAATAGGCAACCATTTTTTTTTGTCAATTTCATCATTAATACTGACATACTTAGACCTTTTCCAAAGAAAGTAGACCTACTAAGAGAGGCCTGTAACCCCAGCTACTTAAGAGGCTGGAACAGATGATTTGGACTGTGTGTTCAGGGTCTACCTGGGTGACAGATTGATTTCAGGGCAGCCTAAGCAACTCAGTGACATATTATCACTAAATAAAGAGGATCCTGGGGATAGAACTCGATGAGAAAATGTTCGCACACCAAGAAAAAAGTCATAGGTTCAGGGTCCAGAACTAAATAATACAAGTTAATTAGGAATTCTTTTCTATTAGAAGAAAAAAACACAGTAAAACTCTATCTTTACATATTTTTATTTTTAAATTATATTACAGTTTTATATCAAATGAATGTTGTATGATACCTATAATTTTATTTTCACATTTGAGTAATGAACATACTTAAACATATGAGAAAAACTGGAGAAGTTCCAAAGAACAGAAACCCAGTTGATTGGTTATAAAATGTGATTCCACATAGAACCTGACTTTAAGATTGTGGATTTCTATTCAGAAAAGATTTAGAACTTCGTATAATCCAAAATTACAAAAGCATACTAAAAAGAAAAAGAAAAATACCCAAATCTATCCTATTCAGATATATTTTTTCATTAATCTTTTAACGTGGAATTTTCAAAACAAATAATGTCACTCAACATAGTAAACAACAGACTGTCAACTCTGCTACTCCTACAGAGATATGTCCCAGTCTGCATTGCTGATACACATGACTTAGACCTGGTACATGGATGTACCAGAGTGGATAAGAAACTAATGTGATATCTGAATTAAGATGGGATGACAATGTGCATCATATTATAGTTTGAAGAAAGCCTCATTAGTAATGGGATATTAGAATAGCAGACCAGTAGTAGTGTTTTAATAACTGATGAATAGTAAACTGTTATTTTGCACATACAGAGTTAAACTAGATTAGAAAAATTAATTCATTTGTTTCTGCTATACTTTTTTAAAGTGGCAACTTCACATTTAAAATTACTTATTGTGTTTTATATTACCAGCCTTATGACTATTGAGGTAGACATAGACTCTGGTAGGGCATCAAGACAATGTGATTGGTTATGAATTGTGTATTAGACTGTGGTGACGTGAACCAGAAGGATAGAATTCACTTTCTTTACATAGTTCACTGGTAAGTAGCAAACACTAGTTCCTAGGATGAATATGGCAGGCAAGGTCTAAAGAGAATGTGTAGAACAGACTTTATAGACTGACCTCACAGAAAGGGCAATGGAGGGTAGCCTGGCAAATCATTTGAAAGAGAGGATGAAATAGATTCCCATAATTGGGGCATGTGAAACAATAATGTGCCGAAGAATGTAAACAAGGCACTCAGCAGTGTTTGGTGATAGCCGTGGAGTCCTTGGATCCCTAAGGTGACCATTTGATTTGTATATAGCTATTTTTGAGGCAAGACTTTGGAGCCAGAAGGATGCTTGTCAATGATTGGTATAGGCCATGCTTATTGCTCTGTCTTCTGTCTGAAATCTCTGCTTTGCACATGGTCTGTGTAATCAGAGTGTACCTAAGGAATGGATAATATCAAAATGGTCCCATAATAATCGACTTATTATACAGCTACAAATGTCAATATCTTTGAAGATGGAAATCACTGCTTCAGAATCCATTTGAATTTTAATCTCACATTTTAATCTCTTATATCAATGGACTGGGTCTCTAACATATTAAATGGCTTATTTAAAGTATTAAAACTATTAATAAGAGATGTGATTGGATCAGAATCCAGAACGTCTATCTTTCAGGGTTGGTTGTGTCATGCTAAAGATGTCTTTTGTATTGTTGGAGTGTTCTGAATTTCTTAATCACTTCATGAAGATTTTGAAAAGTTGTAACCAGTGTTCTCTATATTTCTACCTGTTTATGTGATAGATAAATAATCTTTCATAAAATGAATATCTCCATGCAGACCAGGTTGACCTTGAACCTCAAAAATTCCCTTGTCTCTGCAGACTGCTGAGATTAAAGGTATGCACCTTTTTTCCCTGTGACATTATTTTGTTCACACATTTTTTTTTTGTTTTTCTATTCTCTCTGAGTCATCTGTCCCTATTTATTTATTTGTTCAATTTTTTCTCAAGAAAGAGTTTCACTGTGTAGTTTTGGTTGTCCTGAAACTTGCTCTGTAGACCAAATTGCCCTTGAATTTAGTGATGCTTGTTTATTTTTCTTTCTGAATTCTCAGTATATTACTTTAGCAAGATACTTCATATTTAGATAATAGTTTTTAATTTGTTGAAGAAAACGTAGTTGAGATAAATTCATAATGTTTAATATACATTTAATTGTATTATTATGGATATGTGTCTGTGCACCCAAATATGTGAATATGCATATATTAAATATATAAATCTTTTTCATCATTTATACATCCATGCTTATGGGCATATGCACTCTAAAAGTAATTTAAATCTATATAAAAGTATATATCTATATAGTAGAAGCATATTAAACATGTAAAACTTAAATCCACACCTTAGGTCAGTAATTTCTCCAAGTAAAACTTCAGCAGCCTTTTGAAGATCAACCTCCAAGGTCACCCCTAGGGTATGCAAAGTGAAAATCCATGAATGCAGCAAGGGCTAGAATTTTTTATCTAAGGGGTAAGTAAGGAAACACACACTTTCTATTGGTAGCTTTCTCTTTTACTTCATCTCAAAATTCTCTTTCTGAATCTCTCTGTCTCTACCCTGCTGCACCTCTTCACATACAGATGAATAACACTTCTCTCTCCACCTTACATTTTCACACATGTCTTTCTCTGCTTCTCCTCTTTCCACAGAAAAGCCTTAGGACAAATATGAGTCACAACTTTCAGTGTTACCCAGCTCTTCTTGAATAAACAGTAAGAAACAGAGCCAAACTGATCACACAGCTTCTCATAGGCAAGGGAGGTGGCACTGATCAACCAGTAATTAAAGTAAACTTGTAGCTCTATGTGGTCAGGGTTCCCAGACAGAAAG
Source organism: Chionomys nivalis (assembly GCF_950005125.1). Classification (NCBI taxonomy): domain Eukaryota; kingdom Metazoa; phylum Chordata; class Mammalia; order Rodentia; family Cricetidae; genus Chionomys; species Chionomys nivalis. The sequence goes on from NC_080099.1 coordinate 14,476,972, forward strand.
TGACATTGAATTTCAGGACTTAAACAATAAACACTTAGTTGGCTGAACCTTGAGGTTGAGACTACATGCAGAAAGTCAATTTCCGAGAAAGTTATGTCTACTAAAGTTGCTTCAAGCTCTGCCTTTGAATCAGCAATAAACTTTGTCCTTGTGTATTTGTCAATCAGACATTTGTCTCTGTGGCCAATCAGTTTGCTTTGAATTTGTTCTGAAGTCTAAAATTAACTGTCTTTGTGACTAAGTCTTTTACATTCTTATGTCAATTTGAATAATAAAAAATATCCTAGTATTAATTCTATTCATCAGAATTATATAGATAAAGCATAAATCATCTTCCTGAACATCCACAGGTTATGTATGCCCAGAAGATGGAATATATACATGAGATAAACACACAAGCAGTGGGAATAATACCTATAGCTGTTATTAGTGGCACATGAGAAAAATTATAGACAGAGACAGTCATGTAAAGCCAGTGACACCATGGTCTTAATAAGTAGGACTCCCCATCAGATAGTCACTCTGGTAGGTCAACCTGTTGAATACTGGTTGCTGTATAATCCCATGGACTCCAGCATAAAACTATTGACATTTCTGGGCTTGACCAGGAGAGCTTCTCGGTCGATTTTCTAAGATAAAGTTGTGTGGGAAGACTCAGACTAATTTTTATGTGGAGAGATTGCTAAGAAGTCATTGAAGGTTCTCTCACACAAACTGACTAACCCACACTATTGACCCCTCTCCCCTAATTTGTTTTCCTTGTTTGTACTATACTGGTTTTTTCAGGAAGAACCTTCTCAATCTCTCTTTTAAGACACCTACCATGGCCAATCCTAGAAATTGATAATAGTGTTGTTTATAAATTAAGATGTGTTAGAATCTGTATTTGCTGTTACATGATCAATAAATGGAAATGGGATGTCTGGCATCTGGCTAATTGCTTTCATGCCTGGGATACCTAGCATGTAAACAGGACTACATGGCCAGGAAGACTATTTAAATACAATAGACAGAATTGGTTGAGTAAAGACATATGTAGATAAAGAGGAGATAGAGGGAAGAAAAAGCCTCATATGCTAATCCATGTCTTGGTTTCTTCTCTGGTTTTATCACAACAGAAAATCTTCTTTTTTATCTAGAAAGTCACTGGAAAACAGAACAATTCTGAGGCAAAGAGAATTTTTCCAAGACTGGCGATACATAAATTTTCTTAATTCTGTCTGTACACAAGCCTGGCTGAGCACAAGTGATATAAGGGTCTCTACCTACTACAATGTTGACAAGCTGGTCAGTATCTGAGTATTTAAAGCAAATGTTTCCAAAGCTTTCTATCAATATAGTAGTACCATGGTTTACCTCCAAGCACATTTTTATGACTTTTTCAGAATTGTAAGGTGATTCTCTATGGATGATCATTTCTAAGACACATTTTGTGTTCTCTGTTAAAGTAGTGAAATAAATATCTCCTAATTCACCTAAAGGGTATATTTTTATTATCCCTAGCTGTCCTTTCACGGTGTCTATGTAAAACTTGTTAATCCTACTCCTAGACCATCTTGACTGCTAATATATATCACCCTTCAAAAGACTGAAATCTACTGGAAATATAAATCAGACTCCGATGTAAATACTAAGTAGCTGGACTGGCATATTGGCCATTAAGTTAACTATATTCATGAAAGCAGAAGTTGTTTATCCATAGGAAGTAATAGCAGGATATGTATCTGCTATTACTAGGAGTCTTAGCTGGGATCATCCCAGATTCCTGGGAGGTTTCTTTGTGCCAGGTTTTTACCTGACCATGAAATGCTTCCCACTTTCCAGTAGTCTCTTTTGGTACTCTCCTCTGAAAAGGTAGATTTTAAGGCAATATTTTATAATAGTCCACTTCAAAAGTAAATTTATGTCTTTTTAAGTTTTATGTCATGATCAATTTAGGAATGATGTTTGCTAGAAATGGAGCTAAGGAAGTGACAATTTTGAATTGACAGCCCAGGTAACTTTCCTACTTTGAGCCTCTGCTTCCTTATTTATGAATTGGAAATCAAATAGCACCTGCTTCTGAGGTTTGATGTGAATGAGAAATAAATTAATAAGCTTCAGTGGTGAGAACTGGAGCTGGCATCTGGTAAACATGCACAAGCTGGGGCCAACAACTAAAATTATCCTTGTGAAATTGACATGGAATTATTCAGTAAGTGTGTAACACGCTTACTCTTCTTATTTATTCACTGGTTTTTAAGGATAGAGGAGCATGCTGCATTAGGAGTAAGGGTACATATTTAACTCCTTCATCCCATCCTCCTCTTCTGTTTTATGCTGGCGTAAAGTAATGGATTCTTAGTTTCTTATTTGTAGACTCTTGAAACCTCACCCTTATAATATTTAAAAAGTAACTGGGATGTTTGAAAAACAATATAAATTTCTAGACTTTCTATACATATTTTATTCTATAATCTTACAAATGGGCCAAGGTGAAAATATCTTCCATAAGCATATAAGAAAATTTATGAACGACAGACTGGGCTATTTGAACTAGGTGACCTTTCAATTAATTCCCAATTAACTCTTAAGGGTACACACCTGTGCTTCAGAGTAATAAAATGCCATGTTTAAAAACATCTCACAACAATCTTCCAAAATGAACAAAGGCTAATTTCAGAAGCCATATTAACTCCAAATTTGAATGCTTCTGTTACTTGTTTATTGGGCAACTTAATCTAGAAAGGCTCTTTAATGAATTGTCATCCATTTTTTTCAACAAAACCCTGTTGCAAATGGTGAATTATGCATTAACATATGTTCATGTTAATTTATACACTACTGACAGATTTTTGGCATGGGATCAATAGCTTACAATTATGTTTTAAAAGTCCATTTATTAAAGCTGTTAAGAATTTGGGATTATCATTTAGTAAACAATGTGTCATTTGAACCCAATGTAAAGAAAACAGCAAATTCCACATTTCTAAGATGGTGACTTATTTGTCTAAGGACAAAAACATGAATATGAACTAATGAGATAAGTGTCTCCTGTTCTTCTTTAATAATAGTTTTGCATCCCTTCTTGATTGTCTACTGTTGGTGCCTTGCCAGCCGACATAGTTGCAGGATGTTGTTACACAAGTGTCTCTAATGTACATTAATTAAAGACTAACCTGTTTAGGTTATAACACTGCAGATACAGATTATTAGTCAACTAGCTTCTGAAAGTGTAATGCTTTGTTGCTTTTTACATACTCTGTAGAATTAAGGTAAATATTCCTACAAAGAAGCAAAAACCAAGTTTCTAAGAAAATATAAAAGTGTGTTTATATATGGTATACATTTATTTAAACACAAAGGGATTTCAAGGATAACTTTACTTTGGAAAGTACTGGTATGAAAGAATTAAATAAACAAATTAAAAAATAATTATTGGGTGGTTGAAGATATTTATTCTGCTTTAAAATATTGTAAACCCTTGACAAATCCCCGATCTTTCTATTTAATGCAATTATTGATCCAACTTTGTGTCACCTTTTTGAAAACACTTTGAGAAATTGGGTTTCAGTCTTTTGAGGCTTAGGATTTTCTTAACAATTATTAATTTATAGATATGGATCTACAAAATATAGTAATGACATTCCAAAACCAACTTGACATACTTGAAGTTATTAAGAGTCAACCAACGTTCAGTTCTTTTCTCAGGCAATGGGCATCAGAGTCAAAGGCAGCTCATGGCCTAGGGTATGTCCTTTGTGGACCATATTAACATGGCTGCAACTGCCTCTTGCTGGGGTGGAGGGGAGCAAGAAGGGAGGACATTTGTTCCCAGTTAACAGTCTGTGCGAGATTCCCCTTTTTAATATAAGGCTGATTGGAAATTTAATACTTAACAAATAGATAAGAGGCTAAGTGCAGAATAAAAACATAGTAGTTCTTGTCAAGAAAGTATTGACTCCTTAGAATAATGCCAATGAGAAATAAAAAACAGGGCAATTAAAAATTCCTAACAAGGATGGGTGAAAGACAAAAACGATGAGTTCTGTCATTGACTTTTATTGTGTTTACCTGAGTTATGCCGTCTTTGGGAGACTGATTTTCATCTATCAATTGAAAATCATAGTTTATGCTTACTACAATAGCACAAGTTCCGAATGCAAATTGTATGGAATATATATTTTCACATTGCATGTTTTTAGTTTTAATAGAGAATCACAATCCCTATCAAAATATCTGCTTTCAAGACAGAATTCATGATTTATTCATTCTTCTTTTCTAGACGTTTCAGAGGGAGTAGTGTCCTTGAGGGAAACTTTAGTTGTGAGTTAGGCCAAGTTAAAGAATGTGTCCGGAGGCTGTGCTTGAGGATGGAGAAGTCTTGTTCAGTGTGGAGCAGAGTGTCTAGGTGATCCAATGGAAAGGAAAGGAAAGGCAGAAAAGACAAAGCAGAACACAGAAACAGAAAACCAAGAGAAGATAAATGACTGCCAGTCTCGCAGGGTACACATCATGCCAAATGATTTTATGTAACTAGAGGTTTCTCTCCTTCCTGCCAGTTCCCAAATAACTATTCTGAAGCTTAATATCATAATTACAAACTGTTTGGCCTATTAGCTCAAGACTATTATTAACTAGCTCTTACAACTAAAATTAACCCATTTCTATTATTCTATGTTTTACCATGAGCCTCCTGACGTTTTATCTCACATCTTGCTTCTTTGGTGGCTGCTAGCATTTCCCTGACTCTCTTTTTTCTCCCTGTCTCTCTGCTTGGATTTCCTGCCTGGTTCTTTTCTGTTTGGTTATTGCCTGAATCAGCTTCTTTACTAACCAATGATACTAAGGCATATTCACAGCATACAAAAGGGCATCACACATCAATCTTATTGTCAGTGTTCACAAAAAATCAGAAATATTCACAACCATTAGATGACTATGAAATTTTTTCAGGAACTCCAGTGACTATTAGGGAAAGCTTTGTAACTCGCAAATTAAAATTGACTACACTCTAGTATTAATGAGCCTCTTTGGGCCCACATATGAATACTGTCCCAAAATACAGAAGCCCCGAGTTTTAAGACAGACTCTTTAGTCATTATATGTAAGTCTTACTCTCTTCATCCATATATTTAGACTATCATTCTTGAGTATTATTTAAGGAGAAGAATGAGGTAATTTGCCTGAATATATTTGAAAACTGTTCAAATGCAAACCAGTATTATTTGAATACAACCTCTGAATGATCACAGAACAAGATGACTTCTAGTTAATTTCCAAGAAAATTTATAGACTTGATCTACATTCACACACTCAACCTCAAATGTGTACGTATTAACACAGATTTATTTCATAGATCTGTGTTTGGGGGGAAGATGTAGAAGGATAGATAAAACAAAATATTTTCCCTATACTAGTTTCATAAAAAATACTTTCCCTCATCAGTTTACATGGATCATCCCATATCTAATATCATCTGCGGGTGGCACCACTTAAATATCAGATGCCACTCATCAATGTGTTCTTCCCCAGTGAGCAAACAAAAGCTCACTGGAAACCCTCTTGTAAAATTGGCAGTCAGTATAACACCATTCTGATAGGTGTATAATTTAAAGCTTTGACTGCATCCATCTACCTGGATTAACAAAGAGCCACACTGCACATGATTCTGCTCCCTGTGTGACGAAGGACACAGTCACTAAGAAATGTCTTGTCCTACCTATAGACCAGTAGATCTAGAGCAATTTATTCTTCCCCCTTTCAACGCCACTGTAATGAATCTGCACACTATGTTCATTCTGCCAGGGGATGTGTTTGGAAAGAAACAAACACCATTTCTCTTAAAGAAGTGTTATGTAGAAGCTCACAAAATGTCAGCCGTGCTGGGGTTATCATAACAGCACAATGAGTGATTCTACCAATGAGCAATCGGTTGGAAATGTTTTATTGGTCATGATTTATGGGTGGCAAATTTGGGTAATTAAGCATAATTATACTTAAATGGTGTAGTTTCCCCCCAATTGTTTATCTTTGGGGCAAGAATGAGAGCAAATGTGTTAGGAAGGATGAAAGAGGTCAGTGATTGCTAAGTGAGCTTATTAATGTTTACACATGTAGCAATTTAAGCCACTAATATGTGCATGTGGAAGGAAATGAATACACTTATTGCAGTGTCCATGAAATGCTACACATACCGCAACTACTGTTAAATATACACACAGCTATCCCATTTCAGTCACAATTCCAAGTTGTCCTGAGGTTAATTTTTTCTACTTGTGGCTGATAAAAGTATTTTCAAGAAAATGAAATTACTCTACGTACTTGGCATGCAGTAGGGCATTAGGTCAATGGTATCCATATGCTGCCAAGTGTGGGGAGGGAGGGCAGCAGTGTGGTCCTCGGGGGCTTTGCTTTATTTCCACAGAATGATTTTCTAAGCAGTTCATTTTACCTTTGCTACAAAGGTTCAGCAAGACAAATTTGCCTGTTTTTGCAAAGCCCAGGATAAAACACTGGATGTTTCAGCTCTAAATCTTCTTGTTGTTCCTTATTACATCAAAGATAATGTCAAATCTTGTTACAGACTTAAACTGAGAGCCCAGGTAATTTAAAATTCTAGAATAAGAATACTTGAATAATGAACTAAACACAAAACAGGCTGATCTATTTCTCTTTCTTATATATTTTAAAATACATGTATATTTGTATATAGTTGTGTTGACTATATATATATTTGTGTGTGTATGCAAATACATATATACAGAGAGAACTAGAGATGGAGAGGGAGAAAGTGGAAAGGAGAGAGGGAGAGACGACACAGAGAGATAGATATATGATAGATGGATGGATAGATAGAAGATAGAGGATAGATAGATAGATAGATAGATAGATAGATAGATAGATAGATAGATAGATGATAGGGGATAGATAGATGATAGATAGATAGATAGATAGATAGATAGATAGATAGATAGATAGATAGATAGATAGATAGATAGATAGATGATAGGGGATAGATAGATAGTAGATAGATAGATAGATAGATAGATAGATAGATAGATAGATAGATAGATAGATAGATAGATAGATAGAGGATACCTATATTATGATAAATAGGTAATCTCACCTTTCATTTCACTTTTATCTCATTAGCTTCTCCAAAGCACTGCATAAGTTGAAACATTATTCTTTAAAAACTAAGAAATAAGATAAATATGATGTATATGTGTGTGTATTCATGTATGTATCCATACATACATACACATTTTAAAATCAAGATATCTTATATTTGTTTTTATGCTTGTAATAGGGATAGTTAACCTGAGAAATAAGAGATTTGTCCTAAAGGTATAAAATGAAAACAAGAAGCCTGGAACTGACTTTGTATGCTTTTCTTTCTTTCTTTTTCTATAAATTGGACCTTGGAAAAACGTGTATGTCCAGGCTTTTAAGGAAACAAAGTTTAATAATACTTATTGCCAGATTCCACAGACTGGTTCCTAGATCTGTAGCTGGACATAAGCATTTTCCCATTCGTCAGGCCTAGTGAACTTGTTACAGTCAGGCCACTGTAAGCAGGGATTCACCATGCACTAACGGAGATGCCCATTATTGGGACACCCACTCACAACTCCTCTGCTTCTTTGTTCAGATTATAATTAACATCCTTGCTTGGGTTATACCGACTCAGATTTTAGGCTTATTCAATATTCTTCTTATTAATCTAAGTCCATCAGCTGTTTCCACCAGGAGAAGACATTGTTGGTGCCGTGACTGGGACCTTTTGTGACGGCCATTAGTTCGGCTACACCATTCAGCATATAGTTTGCCTACACTTCACTCAATTGTTCAAGTCCACTAATCAGCTACCTTTTAGTTAAAGCAAATTATAAACTATGCTAACCTAGTTATCATCTGACATATAGGCAGCTGTGGTCATCCTGACAATTAATAGGGCTGATCTTTTTCAAAAAAAAAGTATTTAATTTTATTGGTATTTAATACCAAATATTGAATGTTTATAAAATTAATTACTAACCAGTATTGTGGCTCATTTTTGCAAAGTGAAAATCCAGTAACAACACTCATGTTCTTACTGGCATACAAAAAAAGCTGTTTGCAGTAGCAGGATATCTGTAATTCCTCAAGTCCATCCATATTTTCTTTTAAAAAGCATTGTATATGATCCTTAGTTCAGGTCCCTGATCTGTTAGACTCACTTAGGTTGGGGACTTGAGTATAATTCTTCCTAATCATATTCCATACATAGAAAGCATTCACCCCTAGATCCTGTCTTATCTAGCAAACTCACCTGCAGATAAAAAGGTGATAGTATGTCCATCACAGAGACTTCTCATCTTGTTATTCTGAGCAAGTAGTCCATCTGTTTCCCTGATTCATTTTTTCTGGAACAGGACCATCATCAATCTTTCTCTCCAATCAAATGGAAATTTTCATCAAAGTCCAATGCCAAAGAAACCTTCCAATAGGAAGCTATAGTAATATGGAAAAATCAAAATCTTAATGCAGCTAAAAATCTATTACTGTATTTTAGTAAATGTAAAATATGCTCATTTATTATATTATAATGCAAGTTGAACAGAAATAAGAATATACTATGTTTTAGATAGTTCATAATTTACAGGAGATCTCATGTGTGTGTTGTTTTTTATATTTCTATTACAGTTGTTCAGTGTCCAAGAATCAACATGTAAAATATGTCATTTGATATATATGCACTCATGCATATACATATATACACAAAACCTACCTACACATACACATATATGTATACACATATGCAGGCAAGCATAAATACATACACACCCACACACATATATAAGACACAGAATGTCCTGCGATGGAGCACAAAGCTATTAGTAGTTAAGTGCTTTGTTGAATCACTCAGCAAGAAATGCAAGAGAAGGAATGAGAATGTATTATGAGCTCTTTCACAGGTTTGACTTTTGGTTTGAATCCTACTCCCACTCTTTTCTCATTGCAGAGCTCTGTAGTAGCTATTATTAAATATTTGTAAGAGAGTCACAAGGTTTGTTGGATGGAAAATAGGACTGTTGTAGGTGTAAGTGCAAAACAGTTCTCATCCCAAAGGGAGTAAGAGATAGGTTATTCTGAGCCAAGCACGAATGACCATTGCTTAGCAACACAGATGAGAGCTACTTTGAATGATGTGTTCCACCACGGTGTCCTTGCATGAACTTTTTATAGTCACAGAATGAAATTTATAAATCACAACATTTCCCAAATAACTTGTGGAGATATAAGATGAGAGGGTTATAGCAAAGCAGAAAAATCTCTGTTGTAGCTTTTGGATGTACTCTGGTGAGAGTCTTTGCTTCTAGGTTAGTGGAAGTTAAGTTAAAAATACTCCATAGGTTATACCTGGTAATCAAAAGAGTGCTAAGATAGATGTAGAGATAGGGAATTCATGGAGGTTAAGGGGACTAATGACAGCCTAGGTAATCTTGATGCTGAATCTACAACATTCTGATTCTGCACAATCATGACCTTGTAGAATCTTACCACAGTTATGTTTTATTATTTTGATAATTTAGTTCACATTGGCTTGTCCTGAAACAGAAGCTGTTTTACACATACAAATATATTATATGTATTAATAAATGACAGCTGGAAATTAATTACCAAACAAAAATAAACTTTTAGTTTTTAAGTGTACTGATCTTTCTACTCTACGATATGCTTAGAATTAAAAATAACATTGTCTCATAGGAAAATAATGAAGCTTCACAAAAGTAGAGGGGTATGTGTCTACTGTATTTTGTCCTAAAAAATTTATCTGAAATGTAAAAACTTATTCAGAGTCAACTTCCCTCAAACAAGCCAGTCTTCAGACCTCCCTTGCTTGTTCAAAATAGCAGAATACAAAGTACAAGGAGGAGAGCACAGGCAGCATGTCCGCTTCCCCAATACTATTGTCAATTATTATTACCTGTTTTCATTACTTCAGGGTAGTTGGAAAGGCTATCTGTATAAAAGCTCTAGGTAGATGATCCTGTATAGAAAAAAACACTACATTTCAGCAAGAGACACTGTCATGACATCAGGGCATAGGATTCCTTGACATCAGTGAATTTCTTAGTTTGTATTAATTTGGGATCCATTGGGATGCACTTCTGGGTGCTCGCAATTCTTTCGCAAAGCAGCTGATGCCTGTAACCTGCCTCCTCTCTTCTTGGCAATTACCAGGACTGCTTTCAAACAGCTGAGTTAAGTTACCATGTGCATTATCATCCCCTGAGAATTTTCTTGGAGATTTGTGGAACATATAACCATGGAAACCCAGGACCTTCTGCTTAGATCCAAGACAGGAATAAGCCACCACAAATTCTGACTTGAAGAGCAGACAGTAAATGGCTATGGTTCTGCTCCATATTGCCAAAATAAATTATTGAACACTAACTTAAAGAAATATAATAAGTAAAAGATAAACTGTTTAAACATGTTTAAAAGTTGGGTAATGTATTCATTACAAGATGGTTGGGATTTGGCATTTAAAACATCAAAAAAATTAAACCTATTTTCCTGGAAGGGTCGTTAATATATCCCAAGTCTCTCCTTCCTAAAACAGATTGTTGAAATATATTCTCCTTGATCTATAGCCTGTCTGGCCTTATTGTTTTAATGAGATGTCCCTTTAATTTTCTACCTTTCCTTTTCTTTCTAATTCTTGGCTCCTAAACAGCGCTGAATTTACTGTTCTCTTGACCCCAAACATTTTCCTCCTTTGTGGAGTTTGTCTTGTCCATCGTTGTCATCACTTTCTCCAAGGATAAAAACCTATACTCATTCTTGGAAAGGTTCTTTGAGTTCTCGATCCCAGTGGATCAATATAAACTAACGGACACATAAAAATATACATAACAGAGAAAAAAAATTACCTTAACCCAAAACGCTATCATATACAACTGTTGTTCCCACTCTCATGTTCATAACCGCCTCTGCTCTTTTGCTTTGCAGAACACATACAGAAGAGCAAGCATTGGTGTCTTACAATGACATACATAACTTCAACATCATGACCAAACTTCTAAAAACATCTGAATTGTTTTGGGAGAAGGAGATGTGCTTTCAACTTGGCGTTGTTTACAGAGAGTAATTTAAGTTCAAAAGTTAGCTTTTATCCTAATTTTTTCTATGATACAAGAAACTTAATGATAGTATTTAAGAGATAGTAAAAAATAACATTAACAGAAGCTCTGTGCTCATGATTATACCATCACATTGACCTGTGTGCACTCATTCTCTTGATAATTTGTGTTTAATTGTGGAAACTGGCCAGATTGCATTTCAATGCAAGTCAGTTTCATTGAAGTAATTTTGATGAGCTGGCCCATTATTACAAATTGATCTATACGATAAATATATCAAAATACAGAATATATTTGATAATAACTTGTTCCAAAAGGCTTTCTACCTAAGATGAATCAAATTTTAAAGACATTATGAGTTTCATCTTTGTGATCACATGTTTCTCAGTGAAGAAACAATGCCTGATATTGCATCATTGATTGAAGACTATGGGTGAAAACCATTTCTTTCAAATGACTAATTAATTGAGAGAAGTGAAGATGGGTTTCTCACACACAGGGTGATAAGAGAGCGGCAAAAATAGTTTACTGTGTCTTATCCTCTGATGTCTTTTTTGGCTACCTTCTAAATAACAGAGACAAAACTCAGAATGCTGATAGACAATAACTTATCATAGAATGCACACCTTCACAGTGTTATTTTCATTGTTGTTTAATATATGGACCACACTGAGCAATTTGCAGTGGATTTGCAGAGCATTTCACCCACCTTTAAGAGAAACGTCATACCATGACCTGTTCTATTCTTTCTTAGGTCTTGGTCCAGCCATCATTCCATTAATCCATGTTATGTCCCTTTGGATTTGTCAGATGTGGACAAGTAAATAGGATCAGACCATGTATGACCTTTGAAAATATTTAGTAGAAATTGTTCTTGATTCAACTCAAATGCCATTATAAAAATGCTACTGAAAAATTCTTAACCCTTCCCCTAGTTTCCAACAAGGATAATACCCCACATCCTTATAGTCCCATATTCTAACCACGATATGGACATAGATACAACTAATGAAGTCCATTCAGGTTATTCTGGATTATTTGTACTCAACAGACCATCTAATTATATATATATATATATATATATATATATATATATATATATATATATGAAACTATATATCTCTCTATAAAATACCACTATATGCACTGTATATCTCTCTATCTAGAGAGAGAAATAAATGGATGGGCCATTGGTTCTTACAGGCTCCTGATATCCTTCCCCAACATACTATGCTTCTGGCTAATAATTTCCCCTCCTACAACTTTGTCTTACAAGAAGATGAAAATCATGTTTAACTGTTTGTATTTGAGACATCTTTGCAGAACAGAAGTTGCTGCATATGTCAGGGGTTCATTTATTTTTATTGTTGAGCACTACCACAAGCTAGCCAAAGCACCAGGGACGATACCTGCTCCCATTTCTAGGAGCCCCACCAATAGACAAAGCTACACCTCTGTCACATGTATGCAGAAGATATAGGTTGGTTCCATGCAGGCTCACTGGTTGTTGGTTCAGACTCTGAGTTTCCTTGAGTCAGGCTAGCCTTTTGTGTGGGTTTTCCTCCTATGTCTCTAACCCCCTAGTTCCTAAAATCCCCCCTCTCTCTCTTCAGCAAGACTCCCATAGCTTGGCCCATTGTTTGGCCATGGGTCTCTGAATCTGCCTTCATCAATCACTGGGTGAAGGCTTTCTGCTGACAACCAGGGATGTTAATAATCAGATCACAGGGAATGGCCAGTTCAGGCTATGCATCCACTGCTGCCAGGGGGAAACAAAACTTTTAACATGGCCAAATCAATACAGACTTGCTGTAAACTTTCTGTTACTCCTCCCAAATGGCTAGTGTCTTAATAAGAAATTCCAGCAGCCAGATTTGAGTTCCATATAAAATTATCTCAAAGATAAAGATATAAGACTCATTCATTTACTGAACAAATATTTATAAGTGTAATAATGGTCTTTGCACTTCTGGAAGGCATATGTGTAATTCAGAAAGGCTAATTAAGTTAGCTCAGGACACAAATTTAGCAAAAGCAATGATTAAATACTTCATTGCAGAATGAAATAAAAAACTCTAATACTTGTTTTCTGAAGTTCATAATTAAAGCAATCTAAGAAGACACTTTGAGCTTAAGTTACACCACTAGTGTTCTTTAATTTTTTTTTTAAAAAATGTGAACTATTAAGTGTTATTTTGAAAACACAATTTCTGTTTTGCTTGTCAAATTTGTCCTATTACTTATCCTTACTGGCAAAGAATCCAATAGCTAAGCCACCTGACATATTGGCTCCTTATTGGAAGTTTTGTCCAACCTCATTATGTATAGCTTGAATCAAGATATTGAACGCAATATATCATTAAGTCACTAATAAACTTTAGTCTCTCCTTTACCACGTTCTCCCATCCCCCACTGTCAATGAGTAATTTATCTTTGGCAGCAATAAGCATAAGTCGTTTTTGAAAGGAGGGACATAGCATTATCAGTCATTGCATGTACGAGTTATGGCCAACTCTATCATGGAAAAGAATAGATGATTATAATCAATAATCAATCAAAGAACCAGTGACAGTTATCATACATCACAATGCACTGTGGAATCTATTCCCAAAGGATATGTTGGTATGCTGCCACTGCCCAGCATCTGTCCTTGGTCTGGAATAAATCTGTAATATATATAGAACACCCTACTGGGAAAGATTAGCAAAAACACAGAAGACCTAATGAAAGAAAAGAACCTTTGTTCTAATCCTTGCTTGTATCCCCATTCCTTACTGTTCATTCTAGTTTTGATGAGTACAGGCTGCTTCTTTCTGTTTTGTGATGTGAGGTTGTGTTGGGTGCATCAGGGTAGCACATCTCTTGCTAATAAAGTGAATGAGTTTGTGAAGCTTGTTTAAAACTGAATGTAGAAATCATATTCAACAAGATAAGCTCTCCAAAGAATGATGAAGTACCCATAAAATCAGATTTAACTTTGGAAATTTTTTGTGAGTCTTATTTGAATGTGAATACTTTGACAAAGGACTAAAATAATTTTCAGAGGGAAATAACTTGCAAATAAAAAAAATCTACCTGAAGCAAAAGTGATACATTCTCAGAAAATTGATAAACTCAGTTATTTTCCAACTATTTCTTAGCATCTATTATATACCGAGAAAACATTGATTCTTGCCCTTAATAAATACCTGGTGTAAGAAAAAGGAGATGTCTTGTTATACAATGCAAAGTGCTTAATGTTGTGGGAGATTTGGTTCACAGCACTTTAGAAGGAAAAAGAATAAAAAAAATAAAGGACTTGAGTAGTTTGAAGCTCGCATAATGGGTATATTTTAAATTTAGAATGCGAAAATAAGGGCAGTTGATTCCCAAATACAAGCTATGACATATAGTACCATGTTACAGGAGGACACAGAGTGCCTTTGTCAAGAAACAGTGACAAGATGGAGGATGACTTTCACTATAGCTAGATCATAAAGGTCTCTGGTGTCAGGCTTGCTGAGACAGAGGTGCGCAAACCAGTTTCGGATCTCAGCAGAAGCACACGCCCTGACAGCGTGGCAGGAGGGAAGGAAACGGCAAGTTGGGACAGGTGCACTGTTGCTCCTGCATCAAAAAGGCTCTTCACTATGTGCGACATCTGAATTTACACCAGTCAAGGGCTTCTTAGAGATTCCGATTCCAGAATAGATGTTTTCTCCAAGAGACATGAAGGGAAATGTATTGATAAGCAGCAGGGCCACATATTTTAACATAAAAATTCTTTGGTAAGTCTTAAGTTATCAATCAAACCAAAATTTGAATGATTTGGGGGAGAATTGACCTCTATCCAACAGTTCTGTAAGCCATCAATTCTTTAAAAAAAAATGCACTAGTCAAAAGTTAATCTACACCTGAAGAATCACCTGAATGTTTTATGAGAGAAATTTAATTCCCAAAGAAGATTCACAAACATTTTTTGGAGAGGCCCCGCAGCTTCAGAAATGATCCCCCTTTGCAGTTCTATATTGTTAACTACCAGGTTCTTTCAAAACACTAGGTTTGATTATTATTTTGTTCTTGTGAAGCTGAAGCTCAGCATGGCACCTCTGTAATTTTATTTTTCCTCTGGGAGACAGGAAGTGTCAATAAGAGGATACAGGAGCCCTAATGTCTTAGACTATTGAATTTGATTCTTTTTTTATTGGAGAGTTTAATCATGAACTCTTATTTTTTTTGAGTTTCTCCTCAAGTTCTAGTCTTAACATGAGAAAACCTCTTCTATCTAGAGAACAAACACAGACTGAGAATAATGTTGCTGTACTTTTGCTTTAGGAAATCGCTAAATAAATAAATAAATAAATGCAATAATAAGTGAACAAATGGATGAGCAATGTTTCAAATTTTCTCTAAGATATATTTAGAGTTGGATTGCAAAACATAAACACGAGGCTATGGGTTAGAATTTTAAAATTATTAGCTTTCATATGTTCTAAAATTAGGCTGTTTGTGGGTAGGTTTTTGGAAATGAGCTTTTTAAAAATGATGTTTTCCATTCAGTGCAGGAAAGTAAACACAGCGTCTGTTGAGGCTGCTGCCTGGAGGCAAACATGGAGTCTGCTAAAATTGTCTTCCAAGATATAAATATCTTCCAGGATTTGTAACTTGAGGGCTGCAAATTACAGTCTAGAGGGGGTAGCGACAGTCCACAGCGTGTGTACAGTTTTGGATCTTCCATAACCATTCCCTCTCATTAAATATGACAGGCCTTGGAGAAAGGACAAAGGGAAATAAAGGAAAAATGCAAAGAGAGCAAAGATGCAGATTCTTAGGGACAATAGTCCATGGCTTTCATCTGTCGATACAAAGTGTGTATTTTCTCCACCAGAGACAGAGGGTATTTCT
This sequence comes from Chionomys nivalis, assembly GCF_950005125.1. NCBI lineage: Eukaryota > Metazoa > Chordata > Mammalia > Rodentia > Cricetidae > Chionomys > Chionomys nivalis. Next base: position 14,492,967 of record NC_080099.1, read on the forward strand.
CATGTGAGGTATTCAAAGACAATCAATGACTGTCACAAATTTTATATACTACCACACTCACCTGTGTGTACATTCACAAATAAGCATGCATATACATACAATCTAACATGCCAAAAGTCTTATTTGCTTCTCTGATCAAGTATTGACCTTATACACAATACAACTATTGTCCATCTGTCTTAGGTATGGTTTCTACTGCTGGGAAGAGACATCATGACCAGGGCAGCTCTTATAAAGAAAAACATTTAATTGGGAGTGGCTTGCAGTTTCAGAAGCTTAGTCAATTATCATCATGGTGTGGAGCATGGAGGTATGCAGGCAGATATAGTTCTAGAGATGGAGCTGAGTGAGACTCCTACATTTTGACCACAGGCACAGGAGGTAAACTGGGTGTCACCCTGAAGAGAGCTTGAACAAAGGAGAACTCAAAGTCCATCCCACACTGAGACACTTCCTTCAGCTAAGCCACACCTACTTCCACAAGACCACACCTACCAATAGTGCCACTCCTTATGCGATCATTTTCTTTCAAAGCACCACAGCAACCATTGACTTTACTTTCTGAGTTTCCTCATTTTGCTAACATTTTACACAGCACATCTTTGGACTGTAATTCTTGCGCTCACTGAACCTCTTACCCTGGACTCTATCTAATAATAAATGGACTCAGATCTTCCTAAAACAGAACATCTTAACTATTGGAATAAGCATTTAAAGTATTAGGTTTGGCATTATTTCCTTCATTCCCAGCAAGTGCCTAACATTCACACTCATACCCCAATTTGTAAAAGAAGTTTTTTTTTTGGAGAAATAGCTAGGTTCTGGCAGCCCAAGAAAGTATGTGTCCATTTGTCCCATCACAACATGCTAGTTAAAGAGAATAGTAATGGTGTAAAACAGGAGATTAACTCTGTATGAAATAAGAATGGACAAAGTTGGCTAACAATCAGAAATCCATCTTCTGTCTATGGACCTGAGGGTTAGACTTAGTAAAAGACCAAATTGTTGCAAGAGCCAAGAAGCATACATAATTAAGCAATTCTAATTAAGGTGTGATGCTATTCAATGTTACCTTAGTCTGGTCTTACAAGGTGACTCAAATGAATCAGTTCCTATTTCTTGAGGGCACAACGGGAACCCTTATGGATGTCCTTCTGAATAACTGTACTCCCTGGAGGTGGCCTGCCTTGCTGTCTGTCCTATACCACAAGGTGACTCTAGAGAAAAGATGTAGAAAAATAATTTTTCTTTGAGCCTTCAGTTTCAGGAGGCAAACAAACTTTAGCACAGATTTTAGTTAACTTGGAACCCATTGAGGAGTCAAAGCTGTTTAGTGCTATGAGGATCTCTGCAGGAATTAATCTTGCATCACCCTCTTCCCACTTAGTCTACCTCACGAGATTTAGGGTTACTCCTTCTTCTTGTATCTTACAGCTTCTGAAGTGATAATATTTTGCATTTTTTAGGCTCTTAAAATCTTATCACAATTTCTTCTTTGCCCACCCCATACAAATTTATTGCATGTTTTCATATTTTTGACATTATAATGTAATACTTTAAAATTATTTAATTATTTTGAGATTTATACTATAATTGCATTCTTTCCACTTCCCCTTTCTCCATCCAAACCCTTCCTTATATCCTTCTTGCTCTTTCAAATTCATAGCCTCTTTTTCATATTGTTGTTACATACAAACACAAATATTTCTTACACACACACGCATTGGTATGTGAGAGAGTGTGTGTGTATTTAGCAAAATTGCAATGGGACATCTGGTAGTTTTAATCTGAGAATTTCAGTCAAGCTGGGTCTTCAGGGGCTGCATGCAGTTCTGGCTGTGTCCCTCCAGCTTCCAGGACATTCTGAAGACACCGTGGCCTCAGCACTGCATCACTGTGCCACTGAGGAAGGCTCATTTTCTCTCAATGCACTCATAAGGAAGTCAGTGTTACTCCGGGTTTTAAGACCATATCACTGTGTGTACTTGATCCTGCTCCATATTTTTAAAGAGTTGTTGAATATTAGTGCAAGAAGGCATTTGTTCTTAAGTACAGTGACTGTACTTTCTCTAAAATAGAGTTCATAGGAGTTAGATGTATTCAGCATTGTCTTGTTCCTGGGGGAATATTTGCACTCAGGCCTGAAGCACAAAATTTTGGTTCAATAAACTAGGAGATAAAAAGAATATTGACAGAAATCTTTATTTTAAAGATGTATTAGGAGTTTATTTGTTGCTTTCCTGCTGTAATGCTATCTCTTCCAGGGTGAGTTTATTTGTTGACATTGCTCTCCTGTTGTAATGCTACCTCTTCCAGGTTAGGGATGTTGTTGCACCTAATTTCTATCATCTTTCCGGGTTTGGCCTAATACATTATTGAACTGAATGGAGTTCTTTTTGATGACAGAATTACTTCCAAATAAATGAAATAACCCAGAAAATAAGTGCACTTAGTAAAACAAAACGTGGGGGCATAAAAGAAAGTAAGAACCAAAATCTCCCTGTTTTACAGCCTGCATGCATTTGGAAATGATGGAGCCATCTGGAGCCAAGTGCACTCACATGCTGGCCAGAACTATAAGCTAAGACAGTCACGGGAATTTTATGAGAAAGAGATTGCCTGGAGAATTGGAGGAAGTACAGGTTTCTAATGAGCAAAGTGAAAAAGAAAAGCCATTCTTCAGAGGAGAAATTGTGTGAGTGAGAGGATGCAGACAGAGGCGACAGGGCCATGTGTAGAAGGTGGACATAGGAGTAGGATGTTCGGCTGGAGAAAGACTTCGGGATAATGTTTGGAACTTTGCACCAGTGGGAGCCTTGAGCGATGATCTCAAATATGTAGGTTTAAATGGCAGCGGCTCTTTTTTCAGAAGTAGAAACACCAAATAAGCATCGATTAGAAGTGAAATTCTCTTTTATGTCCTATAAATATGAGAGAGTTTCAATGCCTATTATTTCAGCCATGAAATAAACAGAAAGAGAGAAATCAACATGAGCAGCAGTAAAATTCTCTGGGCATCTAAATGCCTCTTTGACTAGTTAATGGGTATAGAGGTGAACTCTCATTTGGAAGGGAGAGTTGATCTCAACACTAACCACAGATTGTGAAAGTTGAGGGCAATTGGGGCAGCAGGCAGGACTGTAAAACGAACAAAATATCTCTTCTTTTCTTGAGGTGTTGGCCAAAACATACATTCTCCAGCTGTGTTTCCTTAAACATAAAACTGGGTGGTTAAATGAGTTCCCCTAGGAATGGCTGACCCCTTAGATGCTGAAATTTGATTGGCTTGTCAGATTAAAAGATCACTCTGATTCCACACTTTATTTTCTCTGTACTGATCTAATATTTACAAAGAAATTATCATCTATCCAAAAACACTGATTGGATATGGCTTTGTTCCTATGGCAATTTCTCTCAGTCTTAGTATTAGAAGACAATTGTTATGTAGAACATGGATAAGGAATGAGCGAGAGGTACCTGTATTTTCTTGTCAAGGTAGCAGATGAAGTGAGATTAAAGAGAGGCCGACTCAAAACTGAGTTATAGAGCTACCCAAATTCTAGCAGTACTGGCGCTCTTAAAGAAGAACTCAGGGAAGATGTGTCAAAAATTGGTTCGTTCTTTTTCTCTTCACGTTGCTGACTTCATTATCAGTGCGAGCTCACTAAACTTCTTTTCATGAAGCCTGTATTTGTTTATTGTTGGTGGCAGCTGCCATTTCATCACAGGCATCCTAGGGGCCTGAGAGAAGCATCAGTGGCTGAGAGTTTGTGCATCACTTGCAGAGGAGCAGAGTTGAAAGCCCAGAATCAACATCAGATGGTTCACAACCGCCTGGAGTGTAGCTTTAGAGGATCTGGATTCTCTGACCTCTGCGGGCACTTGCCCTCAATGTAAAAACGTACCAACTACTGTATAAAAATAATTAATATTCTTGAGTTCAGTGTATTTATGTCATATCACCCTCTACTTTTTGTCAGAACATGAATGTGTGTTTCTATGACTGTGCTACCCTTAAGCATAAAATGAAGAATCAATATAAAACTCTGAGTAAGAAGCAAATCAAACATAATCTTGTTTATATCCAAAGACATTTGCTATCCACTGTGATATATTTATTCACGTGTAAACTGTGCTATGTAATTTATTATTTGCTTCTCAATTGGATTTTCAGTGCAATTACACTATTACTTATTTAAAAAACTCTATTAGTGACATTTGTATATCAGCAAAGATGTCTCTGTGTATGTATTCTATCAAATTCTTCTATTCAAAGGGGAAGCTGATGTTTTAATATTTTTCTTAATTAAAGTATAATTATATCACTTTCACTTTCTTTCCTCAATCCCCTCTCAAGTCTTCTCCTTCCAGTTTCTTCCATGCATCCCAACTCTTATATTAATAGCCTCACTTTGAATTATTATTGTTACATACATATATGCACACACACACATATCCTGCTGAGGCTGTTTTTTGTTGTCTGTGCATATAAGGCTTCAGGGATAAATTTCTGTCATGATACTGGTATCTTACATTTCAAAATATAATCCTCTTCATATTATTCCTTTTTTCATGCTTTTTCAAGATAGGTTTCTTTATATCCTTGGTTGTCCTGGAACTCACTCTGTAAGCAGGCTGGCCTTGAACTCACAGAAATCCCCCTGCCTCTGCCTCCTGAGTGATTTAATTGAAACCCGAAAGAAAGGGGAAGATCCAGTTCTCCAAGGTGAATTGTGGAGAAATTCACTGAGGTCTGAGAGACTTGATTATCTCTTGAAGAAAACATCATCTGCCCCTAGATAGATGGACAACAGATGTTTGAAAGTGTCAACCAGCTCTGGGCAAATGTTTTTTGCCAATGATTCTGTCTGAAAGTATCAGAATACTTGTTGGCCATAGCCATCCAGTAAGCCAAGTAGAGCAGCTAATACTGCATGTTCTCTGCAAGTAGCAATTATGTGTCTTTGTGTCATCATGAGACAAACAAAGGAATCAAGAGTGGAGAGAGGTTAACGCAGAGCTTTTTCCTGCCATTCTCTGACGCATCACTCGTAAGAACCATACGGTCTCTTCTTCTGCTCTGCAGAGCAAGAGAACGGGCTCAATACTGGGAAGATGATTTTAATTACATCTTCTAAACACCGCTGATGATCTCTTTAGCACCAAATTAATAATAATAATCCATTTGGGTGGGTTAAATATTTAATCTCTACTCTCTATGATGTTTAAAGCTAGATTTCATAGTTTTGAGAAGAGAAAATGTGAATTTCTCTCCTAAGTCCTTTACATTTTAAAGCTATTACTTTCATGGAGATAATTTTCCCACTTAGAGCAGGAAAATCAAGGGCATGAACAGATGGATATGAGATCTTTTCTACTCTCAATATTTTATAAGGTTTTGGCTTGAGTTTTGCCCTGTCTGTTGCTCGAAGTAGATGACATCCCCTCGTCCCAGTTCTTATTGAGTAGCTAGGACCTGGCCTTGCATCCCTGAGGTTCACAACAAATGCTCTCAACAGCTCTTAAATTGATGTAACCTTTTATTTAACAATTTTATAAGTGAGCCTATGGCTTTGGCCATGAATCCAGATATTGTAAACAGTTCTTGGTGAAGTGTCTTAAGATGAAGACATAATTTTAAAATGCATGTATTTTTATTATAGAATTGTATAACTTAATATTATATTAATTCATACAATAAGTATGTATTCATATTACAACATGCAATACAGGATTGTATGTTGCTATGTTCAAGTAAAGCAGGGAGTAAAATGTAAAAAATCATATTCATTATTCACTGTAAAATAATACAACTCTCATTTCTGAAATTAAAGAGTTTTTTGGGAGATGTTTAGTAGCATTCACTAAAAATAAGAAAATAATATATAGGTGTAAGTTTGAACAATGACATATTTAGAGTACATGATAGACAACTGCCTTTGAGTTTCAGTTTTTAAAATAAAATAAGGATTAGCAGAAATAATATAAATACCACAAAATTAAATGTGTCACTCTAAAATTAAAAACACACTGTAATATCATAGATGCTAAAGAATTTATAGTTAAAAACAATAAGTGCTGGAGATGTAGTTCAGTTAGTGAAGTGCTACTATAGCAAGCATGAAGCTCCCCAACAGTATATAAACAGGATGTGATGGTGCATGTTTTTAATCTTAGCACATAGTAGTTGAAGTCAAGAGGACCAGAAGAAACTCAAGGTGATCCTCCGCTACATAGAGAATTTAAAGCCGGCCTGTGGTATTCAAGAATCAATAATAAGAACAACAGTCAAGCATTCTAATGAATTGGAAAAGGCTGTGTTTTATGAGCCCACTTTAATATACCATAGAAAATTAAGAGCAACCATAAAGTAAACTTCAGATCTGTTATGAGAGTATGAGTTAAAAATGATGCTATTGTTTGTCTTGGAGAAGTAATAAGAGACTGTGATTAATGCCACTGAAGAGTTGAAATTCTGCCAGAAAGAGCTTAGCTTAAGATACTGATCGATCCACACATTCAGTATCCAGGTTAGAAAAACCAAGAAAGCAGGTTTCACTTCATAACAAGTAGTTCCTTGGTCAGATTTGTCAGAAAGGGAAGTGGCTTCTTGCAGAAGCTGAGTTCTTTGTCCAATGAAATCTGGGAGAGAAAGTAAAGATTAACAATATTTGCCTGTGGCTCATTTCTGTTGTATTGTGTAGTGCAATTTTAAGTTAAGAAAAACCTGTCTCAGTGAGTCAAAGTGCTTGCTGTGAAAGTAAGAAAACCTGAATTCAATTCTGCAGTGCTCAAGTAAGAAAGTTGGCCGTGGTCTTGCATGCCTGGTACCCCAGCAACAGGTATTTGGAGACTGGCAAATCCTCGGAGCTTACAACATAACAAAAATTGTCATCTTCGGATTCAATGATATACTCTGTCTTAAAAGATAAAGTAGAGATCAGTAGATGAAGACACAAGACATCCTCCTGTGCTATCAGTCATGAGCAACATGATCTACACATGTGCATACACCACACACACACACACACACACACACACACAGGCACATCTATTACTACTACTACTATGGATGATTAAAAAGAAATCATAAAACCAACTCTGAATTGATACAATTCAGACATGTACTCTTAAACAGACAGGGGCCCAAATAGATATGATTTCCTAAGCAAATGCTCTCAGGTAACAGATTACAGATTTTGATTTATAGGAAAGTTGCTGAGCTCATGAGTCACGTGGAGGAAAAAGTGAGATGAACAGTCAAGGTCACCTTTATCCAATCTACGACACCAGTATGAATTCCAGAATAGAGGCCCCTCGGGACTATAAAAACCAAAGGTTCCTCTGACCCTTATTCCATCCCAAGGCGAGAACATCAGTAGAGAGAATTGCAAGATCTCAGGCCTCACCATTGAGCTGAGGCCCTCCTGGCAGCTGTGTGTCTTTAGCTTGCCAGAGGCAAGCTTGACAGAGACTATAGACTGTTGTCTTCAGCAGTGTTTCTTAGACTTTTCTAAGTTGCAGCATCTGATGTGTGCCAGCACCCTCTTGCCAAAGAAAAACTGTCAAACATTTAAGGTGGCAGTGTTTGCATTACCACTCAAAGCATGAAGACTGTGGCACCCACAGATTTGTGATCAATAAACTTGTCCTCTTACTTGGGGGTGGGGGTGTCAAGGGGAGAATAGAAAGAAGGAAAATACAAACATTTTCCTAAAATATCCCTATTTGGGGAGGAACTTGGCCATTATCTGGTTTATGATTTCATTATCCTTGCTTTCTTTGCATGTCATTGTTTTGGCTTTAAGTGTTGGAAGGTTTTTCTCTGCTGTCACAAACTCTCCCCTGAAGTCCACACCTTGTCATGCTGGGGAAAGAACACCTGGAGGTAACTAAATTGAAGTACTGTATGTTTTGACACCAGCCAAGGAACAGGCAGGTCATTTTAGTCTATTTTTAATGTCATCCCCATTGGCATTTCCATCTTTTATTTTATTTTTTCTTGTGACACCACAGTGACTTCCCCCTGCTGCCTTCTTCCTGTGGTGCTAAATGCCAATGATCATACAGGTCACATTTTATATCAAGAACAATTGACTCAGCATGCTGGTACTTTAGTTTGTTCCCTCGGGTCTGCTCTCTTCTGGGCTTCTTACCTTTAAAGACTTGAAGGAAGAGTGAGCAGTATCACCTTAAATAACATGCATCCACACACAGACACACACCCTGCCACACACAAACATACGCACACACACAAAACATACACACAGTCACAAAAAACAGACACACACACAAACATACACAGGCGCACACAGGCACACACACATGCATGCACACACACGCACACACCTCCCCCCCACATACACCCTATCTTTATTACTACATACATTTAGCAAAATGATACTAGCAGGTTTTCTCCTATGCTCTATGTTTTTTGAAGTTACAGGTTCTTGACTTAATAATTGTGCCAGGTATGTTTTTGATCCTGTGGAGCACTCCTTATTTCCAATTAGAAAGTGGTTGCTTAATGCCAGGATGTTCCTGACACTATTATACTAGTAAACTCATACTGGCAGGCCAGGTACATTTGTAGGTTGCTGGATAAGACTGATGTTCACAGCTGGGTAAGATGGTTTTCTCTCTTGGTAGAGTGCATAGTACCTTCCGGCTCTATGATCTCAGTATATGATATTTCCAGCAACAGGGTCTTTATGTCAAGTTTTAGAAAGGTAACTAAGAGAATTGGCATTAGCTTTAATCTCATGAGGTCTTTGGAACTCATTGGCTAGCAACTCCAAAAGAAGCAAGGCAAGGCTAAGATCAGGGATTTTGTTAGTCTTTGGTGCCCAGTGGAAGCATTGTTGCCCTACTGTGGTATAACTCCATTTTAACTCTTTTAATACATACATGTTTTTGGCAACTTCTAGAGTAGTAGGTTTTCGTATGACTTTTTGAAAATGGTTTCTTTGTTGTAAAGCAGGGTTTAGTATTAACAACAACTACCTGTCTCTGCATCTAGAGTGCTTGGATTAAGGACACGTGCCACAATGCCTGGCAGTTAGAAACTATTTAAAGAATGCTTAGTAGTTTGGTGGTACATGATAAATGCAGAAAATCTCAGGATCCCCCCCAGCACATCCATTTTGTACTGCAAAGATAAGATGTTCAGTTTGAGGCTGGAAGCAAAATCTTGTTTGAGGCAGTTTTGTACCTCAGCAAAGAGTAACTTTGTCCACAGATATTTAGTTAGAGTTGGAGGTTACAGTCGAACCACTGGAGGGAAATGAAAACTTGAAGGAAATTTTTGAGTTTGCTTTTGAATATCTAGGGACGATTTTTCTATACCACTAAGTATAAAAGGAAGTGCTAATAAAAAAGGCAGGCCTTTTTGCTGGACTGGTACCTTCCTATAGTGTGAATGGCCGCTGTCTCTTGGTGACATCCATTTTTTGTGAATGACAGTACTAAGGTTGAAAGGATGCCAGCTCCTTAAGTCTGACTCTTTCCCTAATTGGCCCATTAATACTTTTGTCTGGGGGAAAAGTAAACCAGATAACACGTTGCTCATCACATTAGGAAGATAAATCTTCATGATGGTATTCAACAAACATTGGTGAAAATGGATTGCTTTCATCTGAGTAATGATACAAATTATGAAGAGAGACCTCAGGAAATTACCAAAAGTTATGACAGTAACTTTGAAGAAGTTTTTTTTTCTCCTGAGTTTTCTTTCTATAAGTAACTCTATTATTATTTTGAGACAAGCACTTTGGTGTACCTAAACAATGAACAACAAGTAGAAATCAGGTATGGAATTCAATAAGTGTTTATGCTTCACTTATACATATTATTCATTTGCACATAATTTCTGACTTTATTGCTTTCTATTGTATTCAATATAGTCTAGGGTAAAACTATTCAGTATCAACTATTGTTTTTATTTGACGGTCAAATACACATTCTCTTTTAAGCATGTCTATATGTAGAATTCATTGTTAAATTCTATGAAGGATGTCTATCCTCAAGAAGTTTGTTTTGGGTTTGAAGAGAAACCAGCACATAAACACAGGAGACGCACACATATGCAACTCCTCCAGACAGCTCCAAATGTTAAGTGAAGACAAAAATAGACATGTAAAAAACTATCTGAAATATCTGCAGTTAGCAGGAGTGCTGTTGATTGACGTGTGTTCAGGACTAGCACATCTAGAATATGTAGAAGAGTACCCTAGACAGACAGAGTAGGCAAATCAAAGCCAGAAAAGACAGAAATGGGAACAGATACCCAGTTTATGGAAAGTAACGTAGCCTTGATTGTCCAGAGCAGGTGAGCTGAATACTTTTTTCCTTTTTGGACAGATTTTTTTTCTCTGATATCCCTTGATATAGAGTCTATCAGAATGATGACTGTCATATTAAAAGGACAGGATGAAGGTATGCCAATGATACATAGAATCCCCCGGGCCTAATCCTCCATTTTCATAAAAATTAATTATGACATACAATAGGTAAATAGACTGTCTATTATCAAAAATAAAAATAAAAACAACCTGGCAGATTTTAAGTCCAGGAATTCGCACCTCAGTTGCTTGAAACCTTGTCATGAGGGTTTTTTTTTTTTTCCTACAAAGTAATTTTTGCATTTTTTTTTAATTGGCACAAGAGCTGTTGCTTGGCCAATTCTCTTGCTCTCTGAACCTATAAAGCAGATGGGAACTGCATGTAACTTGGGGAAAGAATGCCAAAGAAGAATTGTTTCTACCAAATTGCTCCTCATGGATCCAATTCCGAAGTCTGTCAGAATATGGGCCACCAAGAGAACTGTATCCTAGCCAGTCTTGGCCATCTAGATCAGCAAAGTGACAATAATGTCAATTATGCAGCTAATCTAAAGTTTTTTTTTTAAGAGAAAAACAAAACAAATTTAGGTACATGTAAGCTCTCTGTACAATAATAATGTGTGTGATAGCATTTATTTGAAATGGTTATGACCTTGGTTATTTAACACATCCAATTCCAGGCACTTGCTGATTTTCTATGATCTCTTGGACTAATCAGCAACTTACATTGCTTCTGACTCTGGTACTACCACTCAACCACGGAATACTATTTTTTATTGAGATAATTTTTACTATTCTTAACCATGTAAGCAAAAATGTTGCTATTCTCCTTTGTTTATGAAGTTATTACAAAGATTCTTGATAAGATTCGTTTATTTTAGCCAAGTTACTTCACTTTTTCCTCAATTTGGAAGAATGCCTGTATTCAGCACTGTGTAGCAAATACTTGTTCATAAAGATTTATTATCAGTATTTAGAGTACAAAGATAAAATTATGACTACAAAGTACTAGTTGTCAGAGTACATGAAAACTATTACTGGAAATATCATAAGGAGATTTGTTTAGATTTTTGGAAGAAAAGTGGTGGGTGGTTTATTTCTGTCTGGTAGCTTTGTGTAATATAGGGAAAATGGAAGTATAATCCCATCCACTGGTTATAGCTTATTAGAATTGTAGAAAAAATTGGGACATTTTAAATGAAAATGAACTAAGTATAAATGGTATGAACAAAGAATGAAGAAAGCTATTTAAAAGGTGTGTGTGTGTGTGTGTGTGTGTGTGTGTGTGTGTGCAAGACTGTGAAGACTATGATCTCCTCTTACTATAAAAACTGTTTGAAAACTTTTTGGAAAAGATCCAGGCAGTAAATGTCATAGACCTTTTTCTCTTATAGTGCCTCTGATATAACTAGCCTAATTCTACCATACATTGTAAAAACAGCCACCGAGAGTTCATAAAAGAATGTCCTTGGCTTTGTTCCAATAAAATTTTATTGACAGGAACAGACAATAAGCAACTCTCTTCTTCAGGCTGTAAGTTACTTTCTCTGGTATGGAGAAGAAAGAGAAGGAGCAGAAAGAATAGCCTATAAATTGATATATAAATATTCAAATATCTAAAACGTTATGCTTCTCATTCTAATTTTATTAGCTTCCTTGTTTATATAATACTTTCTCTTTTAGAGTACTTGGTCCAAATTTCCAATATACTGCCTTTTTAAACAAAATGATTACTGCTTTCATGCAGGCAATCCTCTTTTAAAATTTCATTCTTTATATAAGTCAATAATTTCCATAGTATTGAAAAGTAATTTTTCCCTGAGTAAATATAAATGAACAATATATATTTTAACATATATATTAACAACTGTGCATTTGTTTCTTTTGTGTAGATATAAAGGGTAAAAACTTAAACATGTGCTGAGGGGAAATTTGATTTTTGTGTAGTTGGTACCAAAAGAGTTGAACAGCCATCTCAAGAAGAAAAAGTTACTTAAGCTCCTGGCTTCAGACAAATCTATGGTCATGTGGCCCCGTGTTTCTGCATGCATTATAAGGCAGAACTTCATGGTGGGTAGCACACACATAGGAGGAAGGTCAAATAAAATAGTGTTGAAGCTACTCAACATTTAGTTGATGCAAAAGTACTAGGAGTGTGGGCTGGTGATGGAGGGCATGGCAGAGCAGTCATAACAAGGACTTGGTAATCATTTGCTCCTAATTGAAATGTCACTTCTGTTGAGTGTAAGCTATATACCAAAGCTCAGAAAGGGGGAAACTAGAAGTAAGGTGACATCCTACTCCTGAAATATTAATAGTGGCATTGAAGTTCAACTTGACAATGAAACGGGTAGTAACACATTTAAAAAGTGAGCAAGCATAAAGAAAGTTCAGTAAAGCCCTACCTTAGACAATAACTGATACATGATTACTTGTGACACAATACTTAACATCTGAGTCACAATTATACCACCAAAATATAATAATTAATAAGATCATAAGCACTTCCCCTGATTAGACGATGATTTAGATGTATAAAAAGGTGAAAATTGTTTTTCACTAAAACTTTAGTGGCGACACTGTTAATTTTCATAGACAGACTTCGAATAATGAGCGAGATTCTCAAGTTCGTAAAATGACAAATGAGAAGAAATTATGGAAGTTTGCATAGTCTCCTTTCTCTTTATGACCTCCATGCCCCACAGTTTGCAGCATTAATCAGTATTCCTAATAGAAGAGATGCTGAAGGATGCAAGGTAGTCTGGCAAAGCAAAATTGACTCTACTGTTGCTTAAGCCACAAACAAAGCATATGCTTTCCTCTTTGCATTAAAATATGTATCTTGGAGTTTGGAGAGTTTGGGTCTAGGTGCAGGAATTACTGGTACTGTAATGGCATAAAATATTGAAATGATATTCCTGAACTTCTAACTATCAAAATCAAAGGCCCAAAGAGATTAATGAACTGAGGAACCAGCTCATCAGGCAGCTCTATCTGCTCTCACATCAAGCTTGGAATTTGTAGCAGATTGATAGCTCGGAACAGGGAATAAATATGACAGATCGAAGACAGATGGACTCTATTTTCAATTTTTGGAGAGCAGGAATCCAAAGTAAAGTGATCAAAAAAGTGATCACAAAGTTATGCAAGACATGCCCAGTCACTGGGAAGCCCTTCGTTCCCAGAGAAGAGTGTAGCAGTGTGCATATCCTATGTGTTTCCATTCAGCATTTCATTTAGAGGGTCTGAGTTAAGCCTATGTCTTGGAAGCCCGGAGTTGGTAGCACATAACTTTAATCCTAGCACTGGGAGGCAGAGGAAGGTGGATTTCTGTGAGTTTGAGGCCAGCCTGGTTTATAGAGCAAGTGCCAGGACAGCCTCCTAGGCTAAGAAAAGTCTTGGAAAAAAAGCATGACTAGAGGGGAGATAATCTAAGCTGGTTTATTGTGAGAAAAGTATGGCACTAAAAAGAAAAACATTTACCTGATGAAAAATATATTCATAAAATTAACAGAAATACTTAGTCATAATAGAAATATTCCTTTCTTTACTTTGTTTTTGGAAGCAGGTCTCACTTCTCGCACAGGCTGACCTGGAACTCACGGTCTTTCTACCTGAGACCCTTGAGTTCTGAGATGTGTGTCAACACACCTAGTTTAAATCACTGTTAATTCTTTTTTAAAATCTTTTTTTAAAATATAAAATAGATTTTTTACATACAATATATTATGATTATGGTTTTTCCTCCCTAAACTCCTCCTAGATCCTCCCAACTTCCCCGCCCATCAAAGTCCACAAATTTCTTCCCCTCTCTTTCTCATTTGAATGCAAACAGGAAACTAGATAATAATAATATAATAAAAATAAAATAAGATGAAATAAAAAAACAATAAAAGGACAAAACAAAAGAAGAAACAAGAAAAAAAGCCAAAGAAATATCACTGGAAACACATACAGATGCTGAAACACATACATTTGCACACTAGAAAATGCATAAAAACAGAATTGAAATCCATAATATTTAAGCAAAAGATTGTTCTTTCTAATAAGAGGACCAAGAAGAGCATCTAAGTGGTTCAGTGCAGCTATGCAAATGTAACACTACAGCCTATAATATTTTCCGTATCGCTAGTGCAGTGAATAACCAAGGCAAAATTGTTGCCTTCATTTATCTCAGTAGTTAAGATAGAGGAGGAACAGGCAAAGCTGCGCTCAGGATATAAAAATAAGTAAATAAATAAATTAATATTTAAAAAGTAGACATAGCATTTTTGCTCCAAAAAATAGTGCTTTGACTTATAATCTGAAGATAGTTATCTTACTCTTTCAAAATATGTGGATAGATAGAGACTACCTGAAAACCTGTAAGAAATAGGCTGGGCAGACAAAATGCAGCTCTCTCCTGTTCTTTTGTTTTCCTCTTCCAGGTCAGATTTAACTTGATAATATGGAATTCATATCATAAAGAAAAAGCCATCTCAGGAACTTTTGTGGTGGCAAGGCACACAGGTATGAATTTTAGGTGTTGTAGATGCCTTGAATGAATACAAGTGACGTTGATCAGGTAGGGTGTTCTTTCCTAGGAAACAGTATTAGGAAACAGCAAGTAGAAATACATGAAAAAACACACAAGGCGATATGCAGTGAGACACATGACAAATGTCCAGTGTTGTATGTAATGCAAAATGAGATAGAGCCATCATGTGGAGCTGTTAAATCAATTAACAGGACTGGGTTGGAGGAATAATTCAAGATTGAAGTCTCACTGGTTGGTTATACTGGGGAACTTATTTTATTGCTAATTTCAATTTTCTTACTTATACAATAAGGCTAAGAAAAGAGACTGTTTTAAAGAATTGTTAGGTAATGTAAGTGCTTCATAAATGATTATTGTTATGATATTTCATAACAAAAAGAAAACCATTCAAATTAGAGACACACGGGTGAGGTGAGGGAGAAAGCGCTGGCTTCAGCAACCTGCTGTGCTGTTATCATTTTCATTTTTTAATTGATTAGCTGGAAGAGTGGCTTAAATC
Source organism: Chionomys nivalis (assembly GCF_950005125.1). Classification (NCBI taxonomy): domain Eukaryota; kingdom Metazoa; phylum Chordata; class Mammalia; order Rodentia; family Cricetidae; genus Chionomys; species Chionomys nivalis. The sequence goes on from NC_080099.1 coordinate 14,508,343, forward strand.
TGATTAGATGAAGCTCAAATCTGGACACAAATTATAAGAAAGTCCCTTGTCAATTCAAAAACTAGTAAAAATCCTATGTTAGCACAAATTTACATAAAAAATAAATAATTCTTTTGGTTGGTGTCTCATGGATTATTAGTCATCAGGAATGCAGAAATAATGCAACGTAGAAGACATACATAAAGGTGCATCATACACACAAGGATAGAGGCGATAGTATTTTTCTGCTTTTGTCAGAAAACATTCCTACTATAAAACTCCACGAAGCATTTATAAGTTAAATGGAAAAGACCCTGTCTGTTTGGCAAAAACTTTCTTATTTAATTGTTGAATAAATGATATAAATTAGAAGAAGCTCAGATGTTCATAGTTTTCACACTTGAATATCTGAACTAGGAACCATGAAGAAAAGATATCAGATAAGTTTGTGTAGAATTTGAGAGTAAATTTAGGATGAATAAGTAGAGAACAAAAAGTGAATTCAGATTTTTTTTTTTCTCAGTAAAATCGAAGTCAGAGGACAGTGAGTGAATGAATGGTTCAGGCTTTGTAAGTGTTACCAGAGGGTACTGGGTTAAGATATCAGAGAAAAAACCTAGCTGGAATGAGTTGTCTGCAAGACCATTAGATTTTAAATCATTTTCTTCTTTCTTTTCCTCCTCCTCTTCCTCTTCCTCCTCCTCTTTCTCCTCCTCCTCTTCTTTCTCCTCTTCCTCCTCCTTCTTCCTCTTCCTCTTCTCCTTCTTTTTTTACTTTGTCAACCTCCTCTTCCTCATCCTCCTGATTTTATTGATTATTAATTTTTTAATAAAATATCTTCTGATAATTGTTTGCTGCCCTTTAACTTCTCACAGACCTTTCCCACCTCCCCATCCAACTTCAGGATATTTATCTCTTTTCAGAAACAAAGTAACACACACAAACACTAAAACAAACAAATCAAACAAACAATAACAACAACAACAAAAAAAGTCAGAGGTTAAGAACAAAGGAAATACAGAAGAGTCAAATGTATAATCCTTTTTTTTTTGTGAAATCTTGAAAAATGTAGGGAGAGAGAGATGGTTAAAGCAATTGAGAGCATGCTATACAGTCACAAAGATGGAGTTAGGATCCCAGCACCCATATAAGAAACTGGATAATCCAGGGTATGTGCAGTGGTCAGAGACAAGGGGATGGTTGAAGCCTTCCACTTCTAGTTTACCTGCTGTCCAGGTAAAATCCCTGCTTAAGGGGAAGGAAGCCGAGGGCTAGAGGAGGGAAATCAATAGCCTTTTCTAGCCTCTGTGACTTGTAAGGGCATGTACTCCACATACAGTCATGTACGTGCATATGCACAGATACTGCACTTAAAAGCATACGTATAAATAATTTTTAAAATAACTCACAGTTAGTATGGGCTTAGTAAGGTAAAAAATTCATGAGCCATAACAAAAAATAAACATTTTTGAATGTGGCCTGTCATCTTGTCCAAAAAAGATGTACACTAATGTACACCTGAAAGAGAACCAATAGTGTTCAGAGGGTCATCCACACTTTAACTTTCCCATGGTTTGGTGCTGCGGGGACTTGCTAAAGAAACCATATTTTAATATACTTTGTTACTTATTGCTGTGTTGAAGAATTAATCCAAAGCATACTAAAGTCAGTATAAGTTTACTAAGTCTCTAGCTGCGGATAAATTAGAAGAGTGCCATTAGTGTTTGTTTGTTTGTTTTTCTTTTGTGATTTCAGAAAAGCTATATCCTAGAAGAAAAGTGGCAAGATGAACAATTTGCTTCTCCTTTGCACCATTTGTCTTTAGGTAGAAATATAGCTGGCTAGAGTAATATCTGGAGGCTATGAGGGGGGTGCACACAAGAAGCAGAGGAAATCAAGTTATTATTTTGCTGTTTTATTTTTAATAAAAATTTTGGTTTGGTAATTTAGCTCAGGAGATGCTGACTTTTTAAAAATCCATTATCATTTGGTTACAGCAAGCTAAATGGCAGCATCTGGTTTGATTCATTAAACTTCAAGGGAAAAGAACAAGTCATTCTTTTCAAAGCATGTTATTGACTGTGCTATTTCTGGTACTTTTAGAAATAATTTGCTTGTCTTTAAACTAATGCATTATAGTTATTCATCAACAATTCTTCACTTGCCACAGTCATGTGAATATCAACAGCCGTTGTGTGTTGACTGGTCAATATTTTCTACAATATGGTATCTATGGCTCATTACACTCCATGCCTATATAGCTGTGCATACCTTTAGTGAATGCTTGATTTATGTTAGGTCATATATCTCTGAATTATTTTCCAAAAACTTTACAAGCCTACACCTAATTTAAAGGAGAAATAGAAAATGAAAAACGTCTCTAGGTACCAATGCCAAGGAATCCCCTATGCAATCTTCTATGTGAGCTAGAGAATTTTATTTGTGTTGTTCATGTGGGGCCCAGTGATTTGCTTGAGCCGACTATTATAACATAAATCCACAGACTTATGGCCATGAATATTCTATCTATTCATGGTAGTTTTTACTGGATCAACTGCATTACTATTATGGCTGCAACAGGCTGGCTGGAAAGGTCCAGAAACAGAAAGATCAAGATCACACAAAATAGTCCTTATTTCCATAAATCACATCTGGATTTTCAATTTTATTTTATTTGGTTAAACAATGAATATTGACACTGTGTGATGTAATGACCTTCATAACACAGGGAGGGTCTTGCTTGAGTTAATACTGGTTTTGGCTTTCAAATAAATCCTTGGTTTCATTGAGTATTTTCTTTCCAGGGAGCACACTAATAATAAGCACTTTCTAAGCATATATACTTTTATCAGTAAATCAATCAATAAATATTTTTTTTTTAAAAAATATGGACCAGTACTTGGGAAACAAAGGCAGGTGGGTCTCTTGAGTTTGAGGTCAGCCTGGTCTACAGAGTGAATTCCAGGGCAGCTAAGGTTGTTAAACAGAGGGAACCTCACTCAAGAAAACCAATAATAATAATAATAATAATAATAATAATAATAATAATAATAATAATAATAATAATGTGTAGTTATAAACTTTTAAAAACAAACTCCATATATAAAGGGAATTCATAACTATGCCATGCATGTTTACTTCTTGCACAAATGGGTTTTAGTTACAAAATTATAAATCTCTGACTTATATTAAGTATTGAGCCTGCCTTCCCCATCATATATCTAAAACAACAATTAAATCTTTCACACCTTCATGAAAAATCTATTGTACAGAGCAATACATATGTGTATTATCTTACTGTGAACTTTAGTGAAATGCATTATTCATTTGGTGATTAACACAAGTCTGACTGGGAGCCATTAGATTGCAAAGCAGGAATTTCTGATTTTTCCATCTTGGTTAAAAAAGTATTATCTAGCCGGGTGGTGGTGGCACACGCCTTTAATCCCAGCACTTGGGAGGCAGAGGCAGGCGGATCTCTGTGAGTTCGAGACCAGCCTGGTCTACAAGAGCTAGTTCCAGGACAGGCTCCAAAACCACAGAGAAACCCTTTCTCGAAAAAACCAAAAATAAATAAATAAATAAAACTGAAAATTTCTATGGAGAAAATAAGGTTTTTGTTAATATAAATTCTATTATCTGTTAACATTAATAATTAAATTATTTACCAAAGTAATTTATTGGGCATGTATTTTTCTAGTGTACATAATGCTACGTTTAGCATGTATGCCATGAAACATAGACCAAATGATAAAAAAGTTATTATTATTGAGACAAAATAAGGAACAGTTAATATAAACAATGCTATATTTTTACTATGTTTCCAGTAGTACTGGCAGTTCTACACATATTGCCTAACTTCTCTGTATATTTTATTACATATTTGCATAAACAATATAACTAATTTATATATTATATGTACATATGCATCACTTTATTCCTGTGGATAAAAGATACCCTAATTAGCATCCTGCAATTGCTAAAATGGTGGGCAATTTTTTCTGGTCTTTTCATATTCAATGAAGAGCTAAGCATCTTGCCTGTTTCACATTTTAGTTTATTATGCATGTCCTAGAAACTGGGAAATGAACACCAAAGTTCATGCCACCCAGGTGATAGTGTTTTCCATTTCCCAATTATAGAGATCAGAGGGCAGTGAGGAGGAGAAGCCAGCTATCCTGGTTTCTGGTTCAATTTAATTGATCCCAATGGTTTTTTAGAAATAATATTTTAAAAATTAGTTATATGACAATTTTATACAATGTATTTTGATCATATTTACCCTCGCACACCAATACTTACCATCCAACTTTGTGTAGTGTTTCCCCATCAAGGCCAATGTTTTCTGCTCAAATATTCTTGGGTATGTGCTCTTCCACTGAAGCATGGTCTATTTTATTACCAAGGCCTACACTTTTATAGAATACAAACCCCTCATCTACCACCAGTTAACACTTGTCAATAGCTCCTTGGCTAGGCATAGAACTGTTTCCAACTCTACCAACTTGCTGGAATTTGGTCTGACTTGAATAGATCTTTCAGGTCACAGGTGCAACCTCTTTGGCACTGTTTCCTTATAATCAGCTGCCTCTCTGGCTCTCTCTTTCTTTCCCCTACTTTCACACTGATCTCTGAGTCTTTAAAGAGAGAATATCCCTATATTCCTTTCAATAATGAACATTTTGCCACTGCTTTTGCCCTGTACCCTGGCAAGTTGTAGTTTTGTTGATCATTATCTACTACAAACAGAAGTTAATATGATGGAAATGGATAGAAAGCTTCATGTATGGGTATCATAAGTCATTATGAGGTGGTTTGATATTATATATGTTTAGCAGAGTAACAGTAGTAGGTCCTCTCCTATGGTCTATGGTTTGTCTAGTTACAAATTCCTGGTCTGATAATGGTGCTAGGTGTGGTTTGCATCTTGGGGAATCTTACTTAAGTCCAATTAGCCAGTAATTGGTTACTTCCAGGATGTTTCTGCCGCTATTGTCCTAGAGAGCTTGCATTATCAGTCCAGCAACAACTGTAGCTTTAATTATTCATAACTGAGGAAAATTGATGTTTCCCTCCCCTGGTAGAGTGCATAGCAGCTTCCAGTACTATGAAACCTAGCCAATAGGGATGAGGCTTCCATGTTAGAACCAGCTTGATTTATTTATGTTGAATAATTAAAATATATGGTATCTTCAACAATGAGGTCTTACTGTCAAGTTTTAGAAAAGTCACTAAGAGAATTGGCAATAGCTCAGTCTCATGAGGTCTTCGGTACTGTATTGGCAAGCTACTATGAATAAAATAAGCCGTTCCTGAAAACCACAATTGAATTTATTTGTTGGTGGTGCCTATTGAAGGCATTATTACCCCACTATGGTATATTTCCATTTTAACACTTTTAATGCATATGTATAGACATATTTTAGAAAGTTTCCGGAGTAAGAGGTTTCCTTATGACTTTTTAAAAAATTCTTCGGTGTTATTGCCTCCAGTTTTCCTTTCCTACCCTACATTCCTTGCAGCACCACAGTTTATCTTTTCTTGTTCCATATTTCCGTTTAATCCTCTATCCTAGTGCATTTTATCTGCTCATTTTATCTGTCCCTTATCTTGAAAGGTCCTTCCCATTTCTGCTTTGCAATTTCTTGACATATGTAGGTATGTTAAGTGCAACACCCAATGGCTAAACTTTTAAAACTACCATCCAAACACAAGACAAAATGTGAGACTTTGGTTTTTCTGATCTTGGCTACCTCAGAATGATTGTTCCCAACTCCATTCACCTGTAAATTTCATTTTCAGCTGCATAGTATGACTTGTGAAAACATAGCCTTTCATTATCCACTTATTAGTTGGTCAGTATCTGGGCTGTTCCCATTCCCTGAATATTGTGATTAGATCAGCACCAAGTCTGGAAATGTGGGTTTTTGTAGCAGGCTATAGGTGCTTTGAGTATATGCTCAAAGTGGTATAGGTTAATCTGTTGGTAGATTGATTTTCAGTTCTTTGAGGACCATCCACATTGATTTCTATAGTGGCTCTTTCAGTCCCTATACGACTAGCAGTGAATAAATAGTCCTTCCCCCCACACATGCCAGCAACTGTCAAGGTTTTCTGTTTGTTTGTTTTTGTTTGTTTATCTATTAATCTCACATATTTGAATGAAATATCATGGTAGTTCAAATTATTTTTGATAACTAAGAAGTAGAACTTTAAACTATGTTCTCAGCTATTTGTATTTCATCATTTGAGAACTCCCTCTTTAGTTAACATGCCTCATTTTAAACTGTATTGTTCATTTTCTTGGCGTTTTGATTCACTGAATACTTTGTATATTCTAGATACCAACTCTTAAATATGTGTATCTGATAATTACTTTTTCCAATTCTTTAGGCTGCTGATTTGTTGAAGTACTGGTATCATTTGTTATATAAAAACTTTTGAGTCTCATGAGGCTCATTTATTAATTGTTGGCCTAATTGCTATGTTATCAAGGTCCTGTATAAAAAGTTGTTTCTTGTGCCAATGAGTTTGACCCTATATCTACTTTCTATTCTATCATATTCAGGTTATTAGGTCTTATGTTAAAGTCCTCAGTCTGTTTGGAATTGAGCTTCGTCCTTAGTAAGATATACGGCCCCACATTTATTTTCCTACATTTAGCTCTCCAGTTTGACCAACACAAAGATTATCTTTTTTCCAATGTGTATATTGTTGGCTTCTTTGTCAAAAATAAGGTTGGTGTAGGAGTCTGTATTTTTATGTTGTTGATCAATTCTATTCTGCTGACTAATGAGTCTGTTTTTTTGCCAGTACCATGTTGTTTTTAGTAACTGTAGTTCAATTGCATAACTTGAGATTGGGAATGGTGATACTTTCACCAGTTTGTTATTATTGTTGTTCATGATTATTTTAACAATTCTGGATCTTTGGCATTTCCATATAAAATCTAGAATGGATTTTTCAAATTTTTAATGAAGAATTGTATTAAGATTTTGGTGGGGTTTGCCTTGAATCTGTAGTGTGCACTTGCTAGTATAAATATTTTCACAATATTAGTGTTTTCAATCAATGAGAATGGGTGTCTTTCCTACTTCTCCTATCTCCTTCAATATCTTTTTTCAGTGTCTTACGTTTTCATCATACAAATACTCCATTTCCATGGTTAGAGTTATGTCATGATATTTCATGAGGCTATCATTAATGGTATTGTTCCCTGGCATCAGAATTTTAAGTGAGAACGGTACAAGCAAACATTTCTAGCAAAGTTCAGAATGGGATAGACATTTCACTGATGAATCTCCTTCCCGTGTTCTGATGAATCAGTTAACTGGACATAGAAGTACCTAGCTATAGAGTTAAAGGGGGCTTTGCTTAACTCCACTTATTTGTAAAACAAAGTAAGCACGGATGAAAGAGATGATGGCGTTTGTGTAAGTGATCACTAGGAGAATTCTTCTTGTGTTCTCACTGTTGTCATTTTCACTACTGCAAAGAAGCTAGTGTCTTTGTTTATCTTCAACTCAAAGGCTAATTTGCTGTACCATTGTATTAGTAAGCTTTGCCCACTACAGTGACAAAATGCCTGACAGAAACAACTTAAGGATGAAGGATTTATACTGTCGCACAATTTCAAGAATTTGCAGTCAATCATAGCCGGGAAGATATAACAGTTGGGACCCAAGGAAGAAGGAGCTCTGGCAATCTGCTCACATCACATCTGGACCTGAAGAAGGGAACTTAGGCTGGAACCAGAAAGGGGCATCATCACTAGTTTCCCAGTTCATAGTTTTAATTTGAATACAAAGGCAAGTTTTCTTGTGTCAGTTTCTTTTACTTAAATAACTTGGTAGGAAGCTAACCAAAGGCTCCAAATTCCTCTCCAATAGTGCCACAGCTGAAGACTAAATGTGAAAAGACATAAACTTGTGGGGATATCTCATATTCAATCTGTAGTACTTATTAAGAGAAGTAATAGATTATTCTGTCTCTTTAAAAGCATTAGAGATAAAGATTTCTGTGAAAACATATTTCCTTTTCCTTTTTATGACATAAAAGATTTCAACAGCTATAAAACCTACCATAAGATGCTGGCACAATATACAAAAGGATCAAAATCAAATTAAAAGATAAAAAGGAACGTCTTGATCCTGCAATATGAAATTATATAAATGATACACAACAGGCTTGAGTGTGATAGAACCAGCCTGCTGTAGCCTGACCCTCTTGTTCAGCGCTTAATCTAGTCACATATAACTTACCCTTAAAAAGAAAACCCCACATTTCCTTAGCTAAATATATGTCAGAATGATTCTGAAGCTTTACACATAGATATCAAACATTTATCATACTGTGTACAAGATAGAGGAAAAAAGAAGAGGCTAGGTAAAAACAGAAGAGGAGTGGGGATTGCAGAGGATCAAAGATGGGAGTGGAGGCAAGGAGCTGAGAAGAGGGGGATGTGTTATTAATGAAGTTAACCAGATGGCTGTATGAGGAGCTAGCGATTAATTTTTCATTCATCTACCAATCACAAACTCTTTGCAGAATAGTAAGTTATAAGGAAATCTTTGGAGGAATATATAAGAATGCTTGAGTGTCTTCTACATTTGAAATTAATAGTTCTTGATGCATAGTCTACACTCATCTATTTTATTAGGAAGTAAGTATTTAATAAATAAAGAAAATCCCCATTCCTATAGTTAAACATTGACTAAATCCTGGACTAGCAAACTTTTTCTATAATGAATCAGAAAGTAAATAAACAGTGTCTACGTCATGTCTCAGGAGTGCAGGGTCTATTTTCAAGTATGCTGGTCCGCTTTTGCTGTGAGAAATTAGCCACTATGTAAGTAAAAAGTTATGGATGTGTGGCAAAATAGATTATATTCATTGAATTTAAATTTTGTGCAATTCTGTATATCAGACAAATTTTTTAATATTTATTTTTCAACTATTAAATGGACAGTAAACTATTTTTCCTCCCTTCTATATGAAAGGAGGTAGGTTAAACCACTGGTCTTTGGTCTCTGGGACTTCGGTTCCTTTAACAAAAAGAGTGAGCATGCTTATAAACAAGTAAGTTTCTAAGAACTATCTTACTCAATTCATCTCTTGTAGAAGAAATAAGAATCTATGTGTCCCTCCCAAGCCCTCCTTGACCTTGGTCTTTCTAGAATAGTTACTGCTCCATTTCTAATCTCTATCACCTGGTTTGATGCTATAATGTTTTAAGATAGGCTGTTATTATGCATCAGCTTTCTGAAATTCATCACTTGATGTCTTAGAATTGTGTTCCTTGTGTGTTCCTTAGATATGAAAATTCAGTGTGGTATGTGACAGAGGAATTGTTGGTTGTGATAAAAATATTTTCTTATTTTTATAAATACATTTATTTAAGCATTTGAATTAAAATTTTCTAACCAGAAGAATAATTCAGATCTTATTTCACTTTATATATTTATGTGTTGCCTTTTTATATAATCATATCTGGATATTTGAAAACATATGGAAGGAAGAGCGTTTTACTTTATATCCAGATGTTTGATGTTATTTAAATTCATGACATAAAGAAAAAGAATATGCTGAAACAACTTTGCTTAAGGTTTTATTAATTTCCTGATAGTTCATAAAAAATTTTAATTAAAAATTTACAAACATTTCCGGGAATTTAAATTCAAGAATATATTAATGTTATGAATGCCTACAAATGCTTTAAAATAAATTATCTGTATTTTTGAAAGAAAAAAACGGAACACTAATTTTAAAGTCATCTGATTACTTACATAAAGATTCACATGAATTGTTTTGGAATCCTGGCTGCTTCTTATTCATACGTTACATGTATTTAGAGTGTCTTAATTGTGCCTGGTAAAGCTGTGCTGAATCACTGATTAAACAGAATTGTATTTTTGATCCATTATGAGCCTCCTAACACATCCTTTGCTCACTCTCATCCCAAAGATTTTGGTTGAAAGCAATTTAATCTCAGATCTCTGATGAAGTTCTAAGGTAATGTTTATCCACTACATACTGAGTTCCACATTAGAGAGAAAATGTGAGAGACCAGGGCTTCATACTTGAAAAGTGCTCTGCAATATTAGTCATTATGTATTCCACTTTCTTGAAAACACTCAATCCATTTCTCTCCATCTTTAGACGCCCCAGTCAAGGCATAGGTATTTTTATCACTATATTTCTTATTTTACTAGGATACAGTGGATTCTACTTTCTTCATTTTGTAATTATTAATTGGAAATGATTTATTACAGGCTTGAGATCCTTACCCGTGATTTAAAATGCTGTGTGAAAGGCATTGATATCAAAGTAGAGTTCTTAAGGGAATGATTACCAGCTCAGGCAATGATCCTGTGCATAACGAGGCATGGGGTCATGTGGCATTAGGGTAGACAAAGGAAACAGAGTGGCACATCAGATACTCCAGTAAGATTTTATTCTCTCCTTAAAGGGGGCAGATTGTAATGTATCTTAAATATAAATGCTTAATATTTAGTAACTTGACACTTTCTCCTTAAGTGACCTCATGTTAAACCAACAGATGTGACTTATATGAAAAGTATGATATCATTACCAAAGCCAAAGCCAACATTACTGTCAATTAATATTAGGAATAGCAATGTAAAGAGTCTTGATTCCTGACTTTAGAAACAAAGATACTAGAATCTTATGTCAAATTGTTGCTTTTCTTTTGAGCCTTTTCGCCTTTCGTTCAAAGAAGAGCACAGATAAAAATGACCTTGTCAAGTGTCTATACGATGCACTGTGACCACACAATCATCCTGTGGACATATCATTTCCATTTTAGCTTGCAGGGAACAAAATGACACTATCACTATTCAGATTTGCATCTCCAGATGCTGGTACTCCATGTCTAATTCTGCTTTGGCATAATTAAGAAAAGTGAAGAAATGCTTATTTTCAAGCATACATAAATAGTTCAAGGGTTTCTCTAAATAAAACTATTAAATTTTGATTATTCTCTTGAAACAAAAGTAACAAGTTTGAATTCTGAAGTTAACAACTGCTTTCTGAATGTTCCAGCTTTGGATTGAAACACAGCAGCAACCTTCTGCTACCTGTGACCTGTGACCTTTGACCTATGTGATACCTGTGACCATCTCAAATATCAGTTCATAAAGTCAAAACTTACCTTCCCTTATGAATGTAGACGTATCAATGTTCATAAAATTCTAAGTAAGAGGAGAGCATTTTCATGATGCCAGAGGACAAGAAATTAAAGCAAGAATGAAAACAAGTATTGCTTTTCTATCCCATGCCTCTTCTGGTAACCATAACCACATATAAAGACATATCACTAATTAAAATTCCAATTTACAGTAAGCATTTTCACTTTAATTACAGCTATTGTCACAGCCAGTTCACCAAGTCTTCAGCCACTTCCCCATAGTATAGGCATGGGAATAATAATGAAATACTCAGTTGCTCAAATTGTCCAAATCAGTTAGCCAAAAAATAAATATATTTCCTTTCTTAAGTCCAGATAAACAAATGGAAAATTGCTGAGTGCTTGCTCAAGTATTTCCATGGAATTTTAAGGAGAAGTATGTCTAAATATTAGAGTGTTCTCCATGGTGGTCAAGTCCATTCAGCATAGTAAGAGGCAAGCCTGGAAAGGTGACCTTTTGGCACAAAGTTTTGGAATCTTCCAAGAACATTGAGTTTAATGTCAGTGAGTCCCTGGTGAATATGCCTTCAATATCATCAGTGTGCCATTTGAGTTGGATAGAATTAAAATACCAATCTGTCTGTAAGTGACTTCTCTATGTTACTTAAGGATATTAAATTAAACTTTTCTCTATATTTGTCCTCAACCCTATTTTAAAATGCATTGCTAGAGTTGGGCAGTGGTGGTGCACAGCTTTAATCCCAAACAACAACAACAACAACAAATGCATTGCTCGAAACCTGGTATCATTACCTCCTTTTATCAAGTATTTAATTTCTTATATCCCATAAAGTTAATGCAATTAGGATCTATTGTCCATCATTTTGCCAGACTGCATAGTGTCACTCAGCATGGTAAGATTCCTCCTCTTCTAGCCTGATGTAGTTGAATTTTATGATCTTTTAACCATCTTACAGAATTACATTTACAATAGTTTCAAAATTGACAAAACTCTGTCATAAAATACACTCTGTTCCATTTAGGAATGGTAAGAATTAATACCACAGAGACATCTTTTTTTTTTAATGAAGTGTGAAATAGGGAAAGAGAAAATGGATGAAATTTCACACAGCCTCAGACTTTGAGTTGAGAGAGAGCAAGATGCATCAATGAACGAAATTTAATCCATGAGCCCCTGGAAGAGCAGAGTGACAATATTTACGTAGAATTACGGTTCATGAGCTACACAGATTGGGGCAGGACATAGCCTGAGCATTTTTGTTAATTATACCATATGCCATGGAAAGAATGGAGTTATAAATTGCTATACCCAATAGTAACCCGGAAAGGAGGACATGCTCTCTGCCTGTGCTGAATCCTAGAGCTCCCTTTTACTGCAGAATGAGCTAAAGGGTATCATTAACTTTTATTCAACACTCTGGACAGTGAAACTCAAGTACGAATTGTTATTTAAATTAAATTGGACCCCTACAAAATTGTGACATTCATCTGCGATTTAACTTAAAATTATAATTTTGTAAAGTTCAATGTAATATTACTTGAAAAGCCAGAGTTTAATTATCTTTCAAAAAGAAGTATATACCAAAATTCTGAAAATACCTTAAAAACTCAGTTAATATAATTTTGAGATATTTGTTAAATGAATTAACATCATTTTACCAGTTAATAAAAAATTTTCCCAGGTAATAGCTTTTGAGGGTTATTATAGGTGCTTACTTCCGTGAGACAAGCTAAACTAGCGAGTGGGACTGTTAGAAAAGGAACTTTGGAGTCAAGTTCCCAGGTCACATATCCTGGCTCTAGTTTGGATCAGCTCTCTCAAATCAGGTTTAGACTCTACCTCATTTATCTGGTTTCAAATTGTCCATGTCCATAATAAAGCTGAGGGAGCATATAGGGTATGGTGAAATCAAAATGCTTCTGCAGCATGATTCAGTGGCAATCACACTACTTTCCCATGTGGTGAAATACCACAGGATTTTACGTGCACTCGTGCGCATAGGCACGTGTGCATTCACACACAGAGGACCAGCGGGCCTTGTCTGAATAAGGTCTGCAGTTGATGATACTGTGAAAATATCAGGTTCATGACCTCGATAGTGATTTATTTTGATGATGAGGGTTGCGGAAGCTTTAGGGGTAGACAGCGGGTGATGGGGAGGCAGGACTGAGCTACTGTTTTAGGAAGTACTTGCCAGTTTGTGTTACTATCTACATGGGTTAAATATAAACTTAATGATACTACAGTCCCACTCACAGATACTTTTCTCTAAGAAAATGACATATACACTTTTTCAAAAGGTGTACAAATGTGACCATGGTCAGTCTAGTCAATATCATCTCAAGCTAGAAACAAACAATATCCAAACTCTGAAGCAAATGGGTGCACACTGTTTCTCATTCAAAATATTCCTTAACAATGCATGAAAAAACTTCTGGTGTAAGCAGAAAATAATCCATAGAATAAAAATATACAAGGGAACAAAATGTAGCTCTTCAGGGTCATTCTCATGACTAAAGGAGCTGCCATAGACGATAGCTTATAAAGCTAAAAGTGCAGTGTGGGCTTCAATGGTGCCTACTATTACTGCTTCTTCCCAAAGTAGCTGCGATCTAGCTCTCAGTGCACTGTAGATTATGTTTTTCTGAATTTTATGGACTGGAATGTATATTGTATGTCTCCTGCATTTATTATATCAGCATGCCTATGAGCAATTCTCACACGTACTTTCCTATACGCTCATATGCACTAGGAATAGGCACCTGGATGCAGTCTTGGAGGAAAGGTGTGTTCTCTGCATGTGGGTGTGATCAGTTCTAGGTTAGTAACATTTTAAAGTCTTTAGTTTTTTCAAATACATATTTAAATTTTCTATCTTATTAAGATGTAATTAAATTACAGTTATTGTATGATTTACTTTAGAATTGTTTGTGTGTGTATGTCCATATGTGAAAGAAGACACAGGCAGGGCTAACAGGCACCATATTGCTGACCCTGCAAAGTCAGCTCTTATGATAGAGTTGTTATATTTTGAGAACATGCTTTGAATCATTTATAAGTCTATGTAATAACAAGTTATATCATAACAGAATTTACTGGACTTTTATTGCCCGCCACACAGCCAGCCAGCACTTATCCATCAATCTGTCTCGTGTATGAAGTGCTGGGATAATAAAAGAAGGCTTTGCTTTATCTGTGCCTGTAGTCTGCAGGAAAGCATGCCTTGGTCCAAATCCTGACACTGTCACTGGGCAGGCATGTATGAATCCTGTGTCTTAATTTGTATGAAACGAACCCAGTCTTAATTGTTAACCATATAGGGTTACAGTGTAGGAAGCAAGCTCTGACTTCTATCCAGTGCTGAATAAATGTTTGTTACCACCATTATTGCTATGTGTCCTCTAGTTATTTGGGGTAATATATGACATTAAGATGGAAAGAAGAGTCTCAAAGTGGCACAGTGTAGTTCTCCTTCATGAAGCACTGGAAAGCCTCAGCAGAACATCAGACACCTCCCAAATACTCATATTAACTTTAAGTTTCCCTTGCATAGGGAAGCAAGGCATCAAGCAGCTAAAGGTTGTTGACTAATAGACCATAGAGGCATCAAGGAGCTAAAGGATTTTTTGATTGACAGACAGTAGAAGAAAATTGACACTCATTTTCTGACTTGGTGATACAAAGGAGAATAATATAGGCAAAATGAAATCAAGTGGAGCCAGAAGGCGAGGAGTGGGCGATGATACAAAGATCTCATGAAAATGGTATTAACTGTGTTCATTAGTTCTTTTGAAAATATAAAGTGCTTCTGGTAAATGATTCATGGTTTTGATAGTATCACTGCTGTTAACACAAGGAGTTTTGAATTCTGAAAACTCACAGAGTCCTGTTAGCTGTTTCATCTGAGCAGCCAACACTGCTGGTCTCAGGATACGAAGGGCAGAACTGAAAACGTGAGCACAGTGATTTGTTTCTTTTTTCCAAACATTTTAATGAGCAAATTTTGGTCTTTGTTTTTTTCATACATGTATTCCATTCATTCTCTTTACTCTCCTGATTATGTCGTCTATTTCCCTCCCTGTCAGCACTCCTTCCCAACAAATCTCCCTTCTATATTCATGACTTTCCGATGTTTTATGTCGTCAGAGTTGAACTAGGGCATTTGTTTGTCTGTGGACTTAGAAATATCCATTAGTGCTTGGTGGGCTTGACAGTGAAACCCAGACTTCATCTCCTGTTCTCCCCAAATCTGTGACTTGTTAGCAGCTCACCAAAAAGTGGTAGAACCCCGTCAGTTCCTTCTCTATCAATAGCCATCTGGTGCACGAGCCAGTACATGATGACATGTCTACCTTGTACTTAGAAAATAGCATTTTACAGCCCTTCCCCTTATCTTTCTGTTCTCACAGTTCTTCTACCTGCTTTTCACGAGTGTTCTCTAAACTTTGAGGAGCCGGGGTAAATGACTTGTTTAGGGTTGGTCCCTCAACTTTGCTTCATTAGTAGCATTATGTGAAGCCATGGATTTTAACACAAAGAGAGACTTTTATGATTAATGCTGAAGGCAAACTTTGTCTGCTTAGTATAGATATGGATCCTTAGAGGATATTAACAGAACGAACTAGTGCCGTAGAGATAGAAAAAATATATGTGTAGATATACATACACATATAGAAAGAAATGGGTATAGTATAGATATTGATATTTAGAAATAATTTTGTCAGTTTAACTAAGAAGAAGAAATAGATTCCCTTTGCGGGATCTAGAACTTCCTTAGTCATAAGGTCATATAGAAACTCAGAAATTTCTATTTAAAAAAATGTGATGGAGGTATTCCATCAGAGGTAACTCAGAACTCGGGATTTTCATGAATACATTTTAAACTATAGCTTACTGGATTTTATTATTATTATTATTATTATTATTATTATTATTATTATTTTGGTTTTTTGAGACAGGGTTTCACTGTAGTTTTAGAGCCTTTCCTGGAACTCCTCTTGTAGACCAGGCTGGTCTCGAACTCACAGAGATCCGCCTTTCTCTGCCTCCCGAGTGCTGGGATTAAAGTCATGCAACATGACTGTCTGGCTTCCGAATTTTTTTTTTTTTCTGTCTAGCCTTTCTTCACTGTCTCATTCTGTACTATGAAGTTTTAGAAGATAAACTCAGGTGGCTTTATGCCATATTTTTATTAAATTTGTATTAGAGAATACATTTTTATTTCAGTTGATGTTTAATATAAGACAATTTGAGCTTGCTTTGGTGGTATATTTGGAGACAGAAGTTAAGGAAAACTTAATAATAAAACAAATTATTTTGTAGCTCTTTCTTTTGAAATTCTGATGACTTTATTCTAGGCCAGGGCATCATCATTATTTTTAAGATTGTTATTAGTTTTATCTCACGTGTGTACAATATCAGCTTCATTTGAAGGTCCTGAGGAACAGCATTCAGAGCTCTGACAAGAAAATGATGCAGCTTCTCCAGCTCCAGTTTGCATTATCTTAGTTGAGAATATTCGGAAAGAAGTTTCTGTGAAAGAGAGAAGAAGAGGCATGTTTGTTCCTATGGGAGGATAGTTGCTGTCGGCAAGGGAATCTCAGAGACAAAGGCATCCATAGCTTGATTCTCCCATTGCTGCTAGCCACCTGACTTTACAATCCTCCCTGTTTGCCTTCTCATTTCACGGTATTCCTTTTAGACCTCTTTAACGAAATCCGTTGAGACCCCCTGAACCTTCCCTCAAGCTCACTGATGAAAACAGTCTGCACCTGCTCACTGGCATTCCATTGCAATACTGCAGTATCTGTTGAGTTTGGAATGACTTTCCAATACGTGAGTTTTATAACTCAATGGATGCTTTAGTCTTACCACCCTCTAATCCCCCAATCATTTTCTAATCTTTGTGACGAGAGGCACAAAACACATTGAAGGCTTCAAGCCTAAGACACAATTCCATAATGACCATCCATGGTTCTGATACAGGCCTTTGGTCCTTCAAATATAAATGACCCCAATTTTACCTACATGGTTCACAATGCAAAATGCAAAGCAATTCCCTTTCATGGAATTTTGGAGGCAAATTATCAAGAAGCACATACAGAGTTTCCTGAGTCATAAATCTAGAGGGAATATAAAAATTTACTTAGCTCTTGTACATTGCATAAATTATAGTATGATTAAGGAAAATAACACAAAGAATTTAAGGAGGCTTTAATATTTTTAGCACCACAAAATGATAATTTTGAACATTGGAAGGCAGGGTGTGTCTGTTCTATGTAAAACGAGAACTTGTGGCCTACAGAATCAGAGAGGTAAGAAAAGAAAAAAAAAATGCTACTCATAAGTTTTCCCTCTCCCTGCCTCATTTTTTTTTAAACCTCTCTGCTTTTCTGTCTGCCTCACCGAGATTTCAAGAGAGCTCTGACCTGTCTTTACCTGATTTCTGAGCCGATGACAGCCAAACCATGTTCCCTGACAGAAGTCTGCTTCCTAGCGATGTAGAGACAGGCTCTGGAGGAATCTGTGTCACAGCTTCCCAAGCTGCCTGTAGTTGAGCGACCGCAGGCAAAGGCTTCAAATCTGCTAGGGTTTGTGGACTTGGTTTTGAAGGCATGAGGAGTCGTGGGTCCCCTGCTCATGGGTGCTGCCACCTTGCTACCTCTGAATGTCACTATGGACACAGGACCACGGTGTGCATTTAAAAAGGTCAAGGGAAAAACAAGCTGTCTTCTTGGAAGTGATATGGGGTGAAAGTGGGGGTCCTTACATTAGGAATAATTGAATGTGGAGAATAATCCTTAGTCCCCGAGGGCACATTTTAATAATGCAAGTGGCTGATTCACTTAATGTCTGCCTGACTCAAACTGTGCATTCCCTGGCTTTTCATTAATAATGAATCCACAGGTAAACAAAAGCTTCACATTAAATGCCTCTTAAAAGTGTTTAGTGTCTGCTGCCAGAAAACCTATTAAGCACGGCTGTCTAGAAAAGGCTGAACGGAAAAGGAGTTGTGGGTTCTTCAGGGGAAGCACCATTTCTCTGCTGCTGGGAAAGGAAACATTCACATGGACCCATACTTGGCACGCTCAGAAGCATTTACACGGTGACTTCATGTTTCAGCAACAACGTTTTAAAGGAAGTGTGATTAAAAAAAGCATATTAGTGATAACACAATCCATCATTAATGAAAATTAAAATGCTTAATGAGTTTAAAGAAATTGGCGGTAGGTAGACAAGATGTCTTTTATCTTTGGCCCTAGTCTCTAAGTTACCTGAACTACGTAAACCCTGAAGTTACTGTTTTTTTCTTAAGTAATATGGATGATGGCAATATATTTAAAAAGATTGTTTTAAATCACAATTATTTAATATACATTTTAATTGTATTTGCACCACTAAACTAATATTGAGCTTCATTGAACAAATGCTGTAAACGTATTCTAAAATTGAAAGCTAAAATTTAAGTTTTCTCAGAATTTCGTTCCCTTTGTTTTCATTTTTGTTTGTACTCTTGTTTCTAAGGTTGGATTAAGCTCTTATGGGATCACCCTGTGTAAGTTTCTGTTTAATTGTTTGACTTGGCACGGTGACTCTTGTGTATATAAAAGAAGGGAATTTTCTAATTTAGAAAAGGGCATTGTGATTTTCTTTTTTTCTTTCTTTTCATTTCTAACTGGATAAAGAACTAAGCAATAAAATTCAACAATTTGTCACAGGCTGAGTGATTACCATACGTTTGTAGATTCAAGTTTTCAAGATTCAGAATCCCAGGCCTTCCCTTCCAGAACATGTCAGCTCAGGAGGGATTCCTCCACTCTCAGTCCTGATAATCTCATGTACTAAGCAACAACTTGTCTGTAATTCTGTATACAAACCAAGGCAAACAGTGCTCTTCAGCATACTGTACATCCTCTGACAATTCCCCTGCTTCTCTTCATCTCTAAGCTGATTGTCTTTCTGTGGCATGAAAAGAGTCCCTCTTAAGCCAAGGATGCACCTTTACGATCAGCTCTACCTCACTTGTTTCCCATTCTCCATATTGTTTCAGTCCTTCACTGAAATATTAGGCAACTATTTCAGTGTCTAATGTGATTTAGAAGTTCTTTCACTGAAATGGTGAAAACTTTGAAAATTTTATTAAACCCAAGCATGCTAGTTTGCTGTCCTGTATGAAGACCTGGTACTTTTTCTTGTTTTAACTGCTGACTATTTTGATCATTTTTAAGAATAAGGGTGTGAGTTCCCGATAGAACATCCCCATTGCCTCAGTGTGTGGGTGCACCCCTCGCAGTCCTGAGTTCCTTGCTCGTGCTCACTCTCCTTCTGCTCCTCCTTTGGATCGTGAGACTTCAGTCCAGTGCTCCAATGTTGGTCTCTGTCTCTGTCTTCTTTCATCGCCTGATGAAGGTTAATATTCAGGGGGATGCTTATATGTTTTTCTTTGGGTTCACCTTCTTATTTAGCTTCTCTAGAATCACGAATTATAGTCTCAATGTCCTTTATTTATGGCTAGAAACCAAATATGAGTGAGTACATCCCATGTTCCTCTTTTTGGGTCTGGCTTACCTCACTCAGGATAGTGTTTTCAATTTCCGTCCATTTGTATGCAAAATTCAAGAAGTCATTGTTTTTTACTGCTGAGTAGTACTCTAATATGTATATATTCCATACTTTCTTCATCCATTCTTCCATTGAAGGATATCTAGGTTGTTTCCAGGTTCTGGCTATTACAAACAATGCTGCTATGAACATAGCTGGCCGGGGACTGAAAAAGCATGGGACAAAACTGGTCTCGCTGAACATAATGGACAATGAGGACTACTGAGAACTGAAGAACAATGGCAATGGGTTCTTGATCCTATTGCACGTAATGGCTTTGTGGGAGCCCAGGTAGTTTGGATGCTCACCTTAATAGACCTGGATGGAGGTGGGTGGTCCTTGGACCTCCCACAGGGCAGAGAAACCTGCTTGCTCTTTGGGCTGAGGAGGAAGGAAGACTTGATTGGGGGAGGGAATGGGAGGTGGTGGCGGGGAAGAGGCAGAAATCTTTAATAATTAAATAAATTAATTAATTAAAAAAAAGAATAAGGGTGTGAGTGTGGAAGTTTGCAACTGTGCGGGAGAGTGTGCATGAAATAAAAGTGCACACTTCAGCATTGGGGGAAAAAAGCAAAATTTGATATGAGAGAATTCATAACAACTGTGAGAATCCTTAGGTACTCTCGATATTAGCAATATTTCTCTCCGGCAACACATTTTTTCTTAAGGCCACTGAAGCATAATATTATAACCTTTTTCATAAAGCTATTAGGTAGAGCTATAGAGTGGTTCTTTAGAACCAAATGTAGAAGAGTGCAGGATTTGGGAAGTGAATTATAAAAATGGACTGATTTAAGTGTAAGGAAAAAATTGCACTAAAATAAATTCAATCTGCCGAGTCAGTGCAATCATAGGCTTAATGTAGTTTGAAAATATAAAACCTTTATAGTTTTAAGTCATGAACAGAAATGAAGGAATGAATCCTTCTAAATAACTCTTTCACTTTGGCCAGCAGTGGAGTAGGTTCAGCCTTTGAAGCTACTTATTTGATTAAGTTTTGTGCAGTTTTTTTTTGTTGTTGTTGTTTCTCCCTGAATATATTAGAAAGTAACAAAGAAAACAAGATGACTGAAGAGGTAATATCTTACAACATTTTTATATTTGAATAGAAAAATATTTTTAAATAATATGTGTTTATTTAGTGTGTGTGTGTGTGTGTGTGTGTGTGTGTGTGTGCATTTAGAAATGGCTACATCAGGTGAAGAAGCATGTTGTCAAATCTGATGAGCTAAGATTGATTCTGTGGCTACACATGACAGGAAGAGAGAATTAATTCAAACAAGTTGTCCTTGAACCTCCACTTTTCTGGAGTGCAGGCATACATGCAGTCAGAACACTGTATACAAAATTTAAAAGGAAACAAATGCATCTGCTAATGCAATTTTACAAAGATAATAGTAATAAGTGCCTAAAGAACATTCCGGAGATTTGGGGCTACGTTTGTAATCCATCCATCTTGTTTCTGTTGACCACCACTACTGCTCTGTGAAATACAAACTTGTCCTTGGTTACTTCTCTGAGGTATTTGTAGGGTGGCAAGAATAAATGTGTGCATTAATAGATTACCTGGTTCAATGTGCCCTTTGCCTCTCATGAGGCATATCCTTGAAGAAGTGTGGCAAGGTAGATAAGGTAGAAATTGTGGCTAGCAAAAATGACAACTTACTAATATAGGTGTTATATGTTTCACATTCATATGGGTAAGGTAGATAAGGGAGAAATTGTGGCTAGCAAAAATGATAACTTACTAATATAGGTGTTATATGTTTCACATTCATATGAGTAAGCTCAACAAGGGTCTGCTCAGACTTGCTTATCATGAACATGGATTTTCATAATGTTCATTGTTTATGAGTTTATAATCTGGTTTTTAATAACTCATCAAGATTTCCATGGCCTGAAGTTCAAATACATTAATCAATAGATATCAAGGTAAATAAATTTTATGGAAAAAGAAAAAGTGCTGGCAAAAGCCAGTTTTCACTTAATGGGAGTTCTGGCTAGGAATTTCTCTAGCGCTGCTAAGGTCAAATGGAACTGGGTAGGTTTTTCATTCTCATCTTGAGCTCTATCATAGCTGAGAATACTCATAAAGATAGGAGGGACATAGTCCAGCAATATCAAGAATGGGATGGGCAGCCACTCTCTGCCACTTAGTGTGTAGTCCCACAGAATTGCTACCGCTGCATCACTCATGAATAAGATAACACAATAGCGTCCGTGTTTGTAAGCATACTTTATGTATCCTTTCTTGTGCTTTCCCCCAGCATTATATTATGAGCCCTGTGGACATTCTCCGTGTAATTTTATCTCTCTAGTTGAATAGTATTTTATTTAAGGGTACATATACATATATATGCATATACATGTGTGTATATAAATTACAATTTACTTGCACATTTAAATTTTAGTGTTTCCATTACACAGATAGGGAAATAGGGTCACTGAAAGCATTTGATGACATGAATCAAAACAGTACTACGCTAGAGCATCTTCAGGTTATATACTCAGGAGTATGTATGTAGCCTATAGACACCTTCAAGTTTTCTTATTTGTAGTTTCACCATCAAAGAATGACAGGTTCTTTGCCAAACATCCTTGCAATCACCTGCATTGTCAGGCATTTTCATCTTTGTCAATCTGGAGGATGGGTAATGATATCGCAAGGTAATTTTTAATTTGCATTTTACAAATCACTAATGAGCTTGGGCGCCTTTTCATATGCTTATCAGGCAAGAGCTTTCAGGTTTTAGACTGCATTTTCAAGTGTTATAGCTATCTTTCCATTGGCTGAACAGCATTATGCTTTTTTTTTTTAATTAAATAAAATACCATTTTAGAGTTTCTCTGCTAATGGTTGCAAAAAGGCAGCTCAATCAGAGCCCCAAAGATGAGTTTTTAAGTTGGTGGTTCAGTAGTTATTTTTAACCATCATATAATTGAAAACCTTTATTCCCTTTCTATTTCTTTTTTTCTTTACCAGATAAAGACTTTGACAGTTTCTTTTCTCATCATCTTTTGCAGTTCCCTTTAAACAAAGTAAGCAGAGGCTTGTAATTCAGAGCTTAAAAAGTCTCCAAAGTGGGAAGCCTGCAAGTAGGTCCTCTCTGACCTTTGACCTTTGAGAAATACCTTAGAAGCAGACTACTTCCTGCCTGAGTTATTATTGTTTGAGATTCTCATATTGCATAGCTAGATTTAGGAAAAGGGACTCTTCAGGTAATGCCAGAGTTAATATGAAGACCAAATGATAGGACAGCGAATGATTGAAAATGAGCGATATGATGACAGGTAAGAAGAGAGGTGGTTTCGCCTACCAATGCTAAAAATGGCTTTGAAATGATTTATATGCCATCAACTCATTATGCCCCTGACGATCACCAAGGATCACCAAGGCAACAAGGAAGATTCTTCACACATACCCTTAGGCTTTATCGCCCTATTCTAACACAATTTTGGTAACCCTTCTAATGTGGCATGCATACACAGATGGCAGGTTGTAGATGGGACAGAAGGGTAGTTAAACCTTTAGTCCATTGCTCTCCACACATGTGCAGATTCAACTTACCCAGCTCTATACCTATTATTGATGTAATAACGACTATACTGTTTATGTGTGATGAACATCACTGTGGCAGAAATGTGGCAAACCTTGTTTCCTTGGGTTCACCAAATTCTGTCAGATACTCCACCTCAACCTTACCAAAACCTATCCTTGAGCTTAATTGTTGGTCTTTTTTTAACCACATAGATTAAATATGTTCAATGGAATCAAAAATATCCCAGGATTAATGGTAATTTTTATGTATATTAGGTCCTTTATCTCCTGATAATTATTTTTTCTTTTTAGTGTTGTTATCTATGCATGATTGCAAATTCATGTCCTCTAAAACATTTAGTATCCATGGTGACTACCATTATTTTTCATTTTGTTTTTATTGTCCTTTGTTCTTCTATTTTCCTTTAAATTGAATCGCTATGCTACTATATTTAGAGAAAGTGCACTGTAAAAGTAAATTACTTTAAAAGCATATTGCAAAACAAAATTACAAGAAAGATTAGATAATTGAGCAGCTGAACTGTTAGTGATTGAAGCAAATACTTATAAATTTCAAATTATCTTATAATGGACAACAAAATAAATACATATATTTAACACTAGCACTTCATCTTAATCTTTGCTTATATACTTTAAAAAGAAATAGATGGATTTGGGGGAGGGTTAAAGTGGTTATAATCTTATTGTTTTAAGCTGAAATAAAATGTTTTCTTCAACTACTATTTCAGGTTGATTCCCCATTACTTTGCAAATATAGTGTTTGGATAGTTATCCTTTAATGCTAAAAATATGCAAAATATTATAAAGAGTTTTCTTAGGGGCATGAGGATTCAAAGAGTGTCATGGCTGGAATGATCTTATAAATTACCTTCTAATTATTAACTAAGTATAATTTGTTCTAAATATCATAGCATAGTAAGTTACACAGCCAGGCATAGTGGATAATTTTTTTACTTTCTTCTGCTGGCAATTATAAAAGAGTTGTGCTCTTATTTTGTTCTTTAGAACATGTGTGTATTTGTAGTACTCTAATCTGTTGGGATTAAACTAAAAAGAAAACATATTCATGAGAAGACATTAAAGAAGAGGATGATGGTTGGAACCTAAATTATAATAGGATTTCAATCTGTATTCACTCCATTGATCCTTGTCTCCTGGGCACTTGCCTGTAGCCTCTCTTCACCACATGCTAGTCTCTGGGACATTTGGGAGGGGTCAATTCAGAAGTTATGATGGAAAAAATATAAAATCACATAAATTTAAAAATCATGACTGGGTCATTGAGAAAGTTCAATGTGTAAAGGCTGCCATAAAGCCTGAGAACCAAAGTGAGACTCTGAATTTATTTTCTGGGATTACCGTGACTCAAGCTACTTTCCCTCTACCTTTCAGGTAACAGACACATTCTCTGTCTGTTGGTCTGTCTCTGTCTCTGCATCTCTGTCTGTCTGTTACACACTCACAAACAGATAACTAAATGACTGAAAACACCATACAGTTGGTTTTAGAAAATTTAACAAGAAATACAGTATTAATATTTTCATTTAGACAATTTTATCAAAATCTATAATTTAATACTTTATAATGTTAAAAAGCTGGATCAGGAAGGAATGTGGACAGCAGACTGGAGATGGCACTGTGCCAGGGTATTGTACTCTCACAGATGCTATTCATTCTTCTTTGGAGAATGGCATATTGTTTTTGTTCTGCAGAAACTGTATATCACACTCAGGCCTATGTGCAGCAGGATGGGTTCATATTCCACAGGGGTGAACCAAGCAACCTTCCAGTGTCCAAGCTAGCGTATTACTCCTAGTTATAATCATTGATTTAAGAACAACATGGAATTCAGACAGAATCAAAGAAGTGGATCGATGGCTCAAAGGTTATGAATGTGTGTACTCTTCTTCTAAAAGACCTGAGTTCAAATTCCGGCACCCATGTCAGGTTTCTCACATTTTCCTGAAACTCCAGTTCCGGTAGATTGAATTTCATGGTCTCTTATTTGTATATAAGCAAATAATTAAAATAGTAAAGTCTGATGGGGGCTTGAGAATTTTCTGGAAATTCATGTTGAAAATAAATATCGAACTTTACCAAAACAAAATTATGTGTAACAAAACAGGGATCAAGCAAGAATTACAGTTACAATATTTATTTGTCTGGCAAAATTAAAGAAAATATTCTATCATTTATTTTATCTTTGTGAGTCTAAAGTTTCATATCTAATTTACTTTTTATCATAATTAAGGAAAACTATAACTATAACCATCTGTCTTCAACTCCATCAAAGGCCCCAGAAGGATATAATATTACCTAAGTTAATAGGAAATGAATTATAAGCAACTTCCAAAACTCTAGAATTGACAGACATTTCACTGCCTGAGCAGTCACCCTAAATTCTTCTGTACCTTTGGGGTAACCATCTTCAGCCTACAGGCCCATACTATCTATCAGACTTTTCCATAAAGCAGGAAATTTGAAATACTGTTCCACTTCTATTGGCAGTTTGTCAGTCACTTTCTTTTTTGTCCTGCAAAATATCTGGTAGACACTTTCATGAAGCAGTAACCCTGAAGGACAGTCTCACCTTCTTTTGGTAAGTTCAGCAGTCATTTTTCTGTGGGTTCCGCGTGTCCAGTTTATATAGCATACTGTCAAGCAGTCCAGGCATAAGAAGCTTCTTTAATGCTCATCATCCTCTTGAAGTAGATCGTAAATATGCTAAATAGTGATACCTGAATCATGGTACTGCGAAGAAGTGAAGATAATTTAGGAAAGATCTTTACAACTTGCAAAACTATCTGCAATATAGATAATATAGGATGGTTATAATTTTTACTCCCACAACATTGAAGTTGTACACATAGTTGACACTCAGTAAATATTTATAGATTGGGTTCTATTGAGGAATAGTAGCATACATTAAAAATGTAGAAAGAATTCATTGCTGCCTCTGAGGCATGCTACGTCTTACCTGCCAAACTTTCAACCCTTTGCCTTTTGCATTCCGGTCTCCACCTTTCCTGATCTATTTATATCTCTCTCTTTTTCCTGGATCTCTTCAACACAGCCCATGAACATGTCAGAGGTACACCACTGTTAAGAGGCCAGTGAACCTGAATTACAGTTTGCAAATTATTCCTGAACAGCAATGAAATACTCAAAATATCTTTGGAAGTTACACTAAAAAGCTTCCGACCTATCAGGTAGATTCCTTTGCCCAGAGAATGTAATTCTGTTGCCAGAAAGTACTTGCTAGTCTGAGGATGGGGAATTAACTGATGGTGGCCATTAATGCATTTAATATGCACCAGAGAACAATATACAAACCAAAGGACTTCATCCCATTATCTTCTGTCGCATGCAATTTTTTATGATTCCTTTTATAGTCCATCAGGATAATGCAATGTAAATAATTTCCCAGAGAAGGCGACATCTAGAAAGCTCTATTAATTCATCATAAATACACACATGCAGCAGGGCACATAGCACACTTATTATTTGTGAACTCTAAATATATTAAGCTTAATTGAAATTCTTCAGCCCAATTTACCTCATATCTAAATTTGCACAGAGTTTTAAAAAGGTAGATGGCTAATGAAGGATATTTTTAATAGTTATTCAACATTACCAGCCCTGTGTTATTAAAAAATTTCATCTTTGGGTTTCTTTCTAAGATAGAGAGCATTGGTTTTAGGTGTTCTCTCTTGCAGGCATGCATAGATTGTGAGGCTTAACTACACTCAGGTCCTCATATCTCCCTTCTAACAAGTCAGTGGGTTGTTTTAGCACGAATGTTCTTGTGAAATATGGGGTGACTTGAATTATAGCATCAAACCAATAAGCTAATGTGTCTGTGTGTGAAGTGACTGTGCCTTCGAAGCACTGTTTGAGTTGTGTTTTTACTATCTAATTCTCTACCACTTTGAGGAAGCTAGTTAAAAGATGACTCAGGACAGGGCCATTACTTTCTTTGACAGCTTTAATACATCAAAACAGGGCAGGCTTTCCTGTAAAGTCCCCTAAATGGGGACACTCCCTTTTATGGCTAACTAGCAGCTGGGAAATTGAGTCAGTGAAGTTGGGGAGGTTTAGGGTGGTCCTGGGTAAAGAAGAGAAAGGAAGACACAGCAATGCTACTTCCTGATCTATTTTACAGTTTTATAAAATCTCTTCCATGTGAGGTACATGTGGCATAGCTCAGGGAACCTAGTCAAAGTCAGTCACTGTGTGTGTTTTTCTAAACACTAGGTTTAGAAATGTGGTAGACAGCATGAAGGTCTTCATCAGGTATCTGAATGACATAGAATTCCCATGTAAACCTTTTGCTATTGGCTCTCTGTATGATCTTTAAAAGAATGGTTGTGAAGTAACATCTTTTATGAATTAACAGTTACAAGAATGCCAATGAAAAAACTGAGTTTTAATGGCTTTGCTCCTCTCTCACCACTACATTGCCTACAGAAGTGAACATAGAGTATAAGCTCCATAAATAGAAACAATTCATTTGTGACATAAAACACTTCGGAGCAGAAGTTTGCTCCTTATTTCTGAACTGTTCAGACACACTGGAGGTAACATCCTCAGAAATAAATCTGTGTTTTCCATGTCAGGGATTCTTAGAATCTTGTTGGTATTAAAGATGACTAGAAGTTGCCTTAGCAAAATGGATGCCAATTTAACTTTTATTTTATAATTATGTAATATAAAAATCATATCTACTGCCTCTCTCTCTCTCTCTTCTTTTCAAAGGAGATTTTCATTATGACCAGTAGTTACTAAATATCTCCGCAAAGAGTTTCCTAGAAAGGAGTTTACTATCATCATCATTATCATTTTAGTTTAACATGAACATTGTACCTTCTACTTTGAATAATAATTTAAGACAATCATCTAAATCACAATGTTAACAAAAGTAGTAGCAAGTAAGCTGCTAAAGATGATTAAACCTGGTTGTTACCATATCTTTATTTGGCAGATTTAGCATTATAATATCTTACACAAGGAAAGGTTTTAAAGAGAATTAATTTGGCAAACTACCTCCAAAAAAACCTTACCTTGTATTGCAGAGCCACATTTCCATAACCCTAATTACTTTCTTTTCATTGCTGATACTCCCTCACACCTTTGCAGTATTCTTTTTAAGGGCTGTTTTCCATCAAAGCCCGCCTACATTCTATAGTTACTGACTAGAAGCAGAGAGTGAGAATCTCACAATCTGTTGCTTGATGCTCAATATCTCCCATGCTGAACTGTAGTAACAAGGGAAACCGGAAAGCATTTGAAGGTGTCGATGGGCTTGGAAAAGAGAATTAGCTTCATTTGCCAAATTACCATCTATACCACAAGAGCTTTTTTTTTTTCTACTGTGCTGAGTTCTACAAAAGTGAAAAATTCATGAGGTCAGTTCAATACCAGGAGAGCATGAGGAACAAGGTATATGGCTCCCAGCCCAGAATTTTGATCTCATTTCTATTAAGGAGGACAGAGACTTGGGGAGGGGGGGGCACCAGCTCATATGAGGAATATGTGAATATGTTCATTGGAGGGATAATTCATTCAAATAAGAAAATGAGATCCATTGACAAGAGATATGACTTAACAATTAAAATTATTGGCAGCTCTTAGAGGGGCTCAAGGTTAAGTTCCCAGCACCTACAAGGTTCTTCATAACTGCCCAAAATACTAATTTCAGGAGATCCAAATTCTTCTCCTGACCTCTGAGGCACAGGAAAGGCATCATACACATAAAATAAAAGGAAATAAATAAAATACAAATTAAAGCATATGAGACCAGCAATATGTTTGAATGTCATTGTATTTGATTAAAATAAACTAGAGAGGTAAGGTCAAACTTAATTAAGTGAATCCAAATAAGTGTGAGTCTGCAGGAGCCTTTAGGAAAGTCTTCAACAAGTAGGATGGTACAGTGGTTTAGAAATGTCTGCACAGAATTTGCAAAATTCGAAAAAAAATACTGACCTGGAAACTTCTACTGTATACTTCTATTGCTGAGCAAACTTGGGCTAGACTATCATATCACTTCAATAGCAACATTACCATGACTGCCTTATTGCTCCTCAGTTTTTGTGCTTTCAAACATGGAAACAATGATATTCCGATATTCTGGTCTTACAGAATAATTAAATGAGTTGATAAGTAAAGATGTACAATGCAAATAATGTAGTTATAATACATTTAGATTATGGCATTAATAGTTTTTAACGTGGCACGGTGGGGAACGTAGAGGTTGTTGCATGTTGACAAAATGAAAAAAAAATATTTTGTGAAGTCTTTCAGAGTTTTATACAAAATGGGTTTAGGAAAAGTTATTCCTACCTTTCATTTACAGAGAAGTCATTTCTCTTCCAGATAATGTAACCATAGGTATCGTCTGAGAGGAAATCTCTGGATCAGAGAGAATGTGTGCATATTGACTGGCTTAATTATTGATGCATAATAGAGTTTAATCCCTACATATTATTTAGTCAATACTTGATTCCTAGTTTTCTACAATTACATGGCTGTTTAAACAGTCATACTGGTTCTGGCATCCTGGCCAATGGTCTCCAACTCATACCTTCACAGGCTACTTCCTCCCTCCATGGTCTTGTTTTACTTAGAGACCACATATTTCTAACAAAAAGATACCAATGCTATAAAACTCTCCACATGGCCTCGTTCTTGTTGTCTACTGCTGGTACTTCATTCTTTCCACTATTCTTTTGTATTCTACCTAACTGTGCTCTAAGACTCCACCGTTCACTTATCATATCAGATCTGAAAGCTCTCAATGAAAACTTTAGGGATATTTGTTTACAATGTAGTTGCACTTTGATTCTGAGTTCCTCCATGTTCTTCAGACTGGAGGTGTTAACTAATAATTGAATCTTGTGAAAACCACACCCACAACAAATGTTATTTCCTTACCTTCTAGACCAACCTCATACGGAAATCTGAAAGGGTGGCAGTAGACATCTGAGGAACTTAACAGTGTTACACTGAATATATACATATATATATATATAAATATATATATAATCACAGTGTGGGTGTATGTATCTATATAATTTTATTTCCATAAAACAAAATAAGATCAACTGCTTTCTAAATATTATATATGTAGGTCTTACTGTAATTACAAGTCCTTAAAAGCCATTGAGAGAAGCAATGTATACTTCACATTTCTGTACCTCTGGAATATCACCACCTCTGGATGGGCAAAGACTTTTCTAAGTCTAATCTATCTTCCTGCTTTGTATTTACTGAAGAAAATTTTCTTTCCTCCATCAAATAATCGCTAATGAAATACTGTTTTTTTCCTTTTAGGATTAAGTAAAAAGATAAATATAATCTATAAGTTTAAATCAGTAGCTAGTAAATAACAAACCAACTCATTAGTAAGCATTCCTACAGAGACTACTATTTAGAGTAAGATATTACATGTTTCTGTTTTGCTATTCGGTATTTTTAAAATCTGTTCAAAGCCTGGAAAATGCAGTAATCTCTAAGACACAGGGAGTATCATACCTCTATTATCAGTTACAATAAATAAATAAATACATACCTACATACATAAATAGAATTTGGGCTAAACTTGAAGAGCTTCCCTGTAATCCTAGCACTTGAGATGTTGTAGTTAAAGTTTGTAAGTTCAAGACCAGAAGAGATTTATTGTGAGACACCATCTCAGAGCACCAGGGGTGCCTGAAGAGGAAAGCCTGGAATGTCCTAAACGGAAATTTGAAAATATTATCTATATATGGAATTTTATCTATTTGTGTTTTTTTAATATTTGATCATACATGTATATATGTAATCACATAAAGTAAAAAGTCATACTAAATTTGATTGTTCTGTGTTAGATTTTAGCTTAATTAATGTTAAGTAGAAAAAACATTGGGGACATGGAGAGATGGCCCGGGGGTTGAGTGCTTATTCCTGTTTCAGAGGACTAGTGTTAGGATTCCATGGCTAACATTGGGCATCTCATTACTACCTATAACCCCATGTCTGCATATATATATTTGGAAACTCACGAATGTATAGATAAATAAAATACCCACATAAATATGTGATTTAAAAGTAAATATTAAAAATGCTACAAGAGCTGGTTCCAGGACAGGAACCAAAAAGCTACGGAGAAACCCTGTCTCGAAAAAAATCAAAAAAAAAAAAAGCAAATATTATTTGCATTTTAAATGTAAAATATTAAATATTATATATAATGTCTTTAGTACATAAGAGAAGACATTGAGAGAAATCAGTATCTGGAACCTAATTATTACCTAGAATATATATTTGAAATTCCATTTGATGCCGGGCGGTGGTGGCGCATGCCTTTAATCCCAGCACTTGGGAGGCAGAGGCAGGCGGATCTCTGTGAGTTCGAGACCAGCCTGGTCTACAAGAGGTAGTTCCAGGACAGGCTCCAAAACCACAGAGAAACCCTGTCTCGAAAAACCAAAAAAAAAAAAAAAAATTCCATTTGATAATTTATTGAGATCTATTTATGGAGTAATTTAGTTTAGCTTAAAGGAAACTATATCAGTCTGGCAAAACAGGTGCTACTAGTGTTATTATAGTGTTGCACACTGTAAGAGTCAAGTATTCTCTTCTACTGCATTTACCAAGATTAGAACAATCAAAGTCATACACATGATAATCAGTACATTTGCTTTTAACTGAATCTCAGCAATTCAACATAAGTAGTATGAAGGAATGATCAATCAACTTTTCTAATTTTACTTGTATTTCCCACCTATGTTGTATACTTCTGTACACAATGATAACTCTTGGTGGCCTTATTCTGATTCACACATTTATACTTGGCTAATAATGAATTTAGCTATGGGTGGTAGAAATTGCTCAGTGGTTAAGATCATCTGACTGCTCTCCCAGAGGACCTGGGTTTGATTCCCAGTTCCCACATAATGATTCAGATCTGCCTGTAGCTACAATCCTAGTGTCTCTGAAAGACTTTTCTTGCCAATGCACAGTGACTGCATGTGGCACTCTGATTTACATGCAGTCAAAATGCCCATACATATTAAATAAAGATGAGTTATTTATAAGGAATGACATTATTAGCCTAAATTTATTGCATGTAATTATTAGCGCCATTATTTTCTAAAAAGATCCCAACTCTAGTGGGTGTGGTTTAGCAAGCTTTTAATTTCAGGCAAAACAATCTTCTGATGTCACAACTGCATTCACGGGCCAATAGAGAGTCATGTATGTAAATAAAAGCTGTTATTATAAGCTTAAGACCTTTCTGTCCTTTTCTATCACTTTATAATTTATACAAGGGGCAGCAGTGATGCTATTTGCAAGATCTCACATTTAAAAAAAAAAACACATGAAGTCTCAATTGGACCTAGAGGATTTTTAATGGGATAATAAATTATCTATAAACAATGAATGGAGCATGGGCTAAGAGGACCTTTTCTGTTGTATTTAAGGCTATTTGTGTGGCTTTTTCTCCATGTCGGTTTTCTTCATTTATTTCTCCTGTAAAGTTTCTAGGCTCTCACATTTAGTGCAATTTTACTTTTTGATAATGTTCATTTTAGCATGGTCATTCACGAGAAAAGTCTGTATACTTCCTTATATTCGGGCAGAGTCCTCACTATGTAATGACTATAGTTTGCAACACCGATAAATGTATTTCCACTTATTGTCATCTATCAGTTACCTCAAACTATCTAATGACAGAAAGCCCCTTTATAGATTAGTGATAAGGCAGGTTACATTAAATTAATTTCTTCAACTTGGTGCAGGGGGCAGTTAATTGATAAGTTTATTGAAAGTCTATACCATAAGCCAAAGCTTGGGTTTCATTCCCTCTTGATGTACGCGCTCCTTGCAAAAAGTTATTTTTCTTAAATAATTCAGTAAATCTTACTGGGTGACTACAGTGTAGAAGTCTATGCAAGATTCACATGTCAAGAATGCCGTCTCACCGTGCCATGGTGGCGCACGGCTTTAATCCCAGCACTTGGGAGGCAGAGGCAGGCGGATCTCTGTGAGTTCGAGACCAGCCTGGTCTACAAGAGCTAGTTCCAGGACAGGCTCCAAAACCACAGAGAAACCCTGTCTCGAAAAACCAAAAAAAAAAAAAAAAAAAAAAATCCAGGTATGCTTTAATCCCAGCACTCGGGAGGCAGAGGCAGGCGGATCTCTGTGAGTTCGAGACCAGCCTGGTCTACAAGAGCTACTTCCAGGACAGGCTCCAAAACCACAGAGAAACCCTGTCTCGAAAAACCAAAAAAAAAAAAAAAAAAAAAAAAAAGAATGCTGTCTCTTCTTTCAGTTCTATGAGAAAGACCGTTATTTTTTTTTAACATTTCTTTTATTGATTTTTATTGAGCTCTACGTTGCACAGCAATGAATGAATAATTGCAAGTAGTGCTAATTACAGAAAGAGATACATATAAGACAGCATTGAATCTTGTTAAGCTGAAAATTGAAAGCTGAGACGGCAGAAATACTTTGGAGGACGAATGCTATTCACAGAAGAACAGAGGAGAGGAATATGCTTGTGTAACATTCAGAGGAATGGGTACAAGTGAAGGGAAAATGGGACATGAGTACTAGGGGCCTTTATAGATGAAGTTAGTATTCATGCTCAGTGCAGTGAGAAGTCAGTAAGTAGTTTTCATGCTAAATGATAGCCATTTTTATTCTCTCAAAGGTTAGTAAATTCTAATAATGGTATATTCTTTGGGTAATTAAATTAGACAAAATACCAATTTGTACACTGACTTTAATTTGAAAGATGAGTGTCCATAAAAGACATATAGCAAAAATTAAATATATCTTTAAAATACTTCTAAAGATCAGGGGTGACTCAGATAATCCAGTATTCATAATTTTTAATCATATCGTATTTTAACTTTAAACACTTTCTAGTAACATACAGCGGTTATGTGGGTTAATGGGACAGCTAAACAAATAAAGCCCTTTCATGCAAATAATGTTTAATAAAAATATTAGAAAATACGGGATACCAATGCTTTCAATTTGACATTAAGAGAGTCTAGAAACCATCTGAAGAGATTTTTCAGATAGTTAAAAGCACTGACTTTTCTTATGCAGGATCCAGGCTCAGTTCTCTGCACTCCTCTGATGGGTTCTCAACTGCTTGTAACTCCTTTTCTGGGGATCCAACACCCTCTTCTTCCATGGGCACCAGGAACATGTTCAGTGCACATAAAACACACATGCTTATAAAATAAGAGTAGATAAATTGAGAGAGTGTGGAAATTGATTCCAGAAACAAAACAAACAAAGGGATTTATTTCTTTTACAAATCCAACTTGTGGCGTCAGTGACACAAACGCTATAAAAATTCCCAAGGATGGAGCATTGAGCTTTAAGTGCCCTTGGTTGGATTTCTCTGAAATCTTTTGTTATGATATTTTCTAGAGGAGTGATTTGCGTGCAATATTTGGACTTGTTCTTAAGATGTGCATGCCTTGTTATTACCTGTCAGTCTGCGAAGCCTAGAGGGATGAACCTGTTCCATTTTCTCAAGCCTCTTTCTGGGTTTTTGTACAGTCCTACTCATTCAGCCCTAATCACATGCTGCTAGCTGCTAACATTACTATTTAATCTTAACTACAGCTCAGAAATAAAAGGATCCTATGAGTCTTCTTGTGTTTATAGTGCCAATCAATTGGAGCCTTCCAGCAATTATTGACTAATTAATAGTTATCTCTGGGAAAACAGAAAATTTATTAGGGATTTATTTACAGAATTACAACAGATCGCCTTGTATAACTTTATTGCGGGAGGACTTAATATAGATAAGCCTTAATGTATTGCTCATTGTTTATATAAATTTTAGAGAAAAGTTTATTAGAATAAAACTAGAATTCCTTCCTAAATTTTCTGCTGATGATCTATTAACTTGATCAAGCTCTGTAGATATGCTTTTGAAATTTATGTGTTGCTGCTTTTTTAATGAATCGTGTATAATAAATTACTCCAGTGCTCTGTAAGCAAGTTAAAAGCTAGGCAATATTAAACAAAAGTGAAATGTGACATTTTGAAACTAATTCTGTCACGTCTTTTCACAAAATGACCCATCTATAGGCTTTAGTTTAAATTGTACCTACCTCATTCATAAAATGTAGCTATATAGAGAGATGGTTATGAATACGTATTTAATTTGTGAAGAAAATTAATTAATTTTCAGGCTGGAAGGTTGGCTCAGTAGTTAAGAACATTTATTGTTTGGCAGAGAACCTGGGTTTGGCTCCCTCCCAAGGCTCACACTACTTGGCTCACAGCTGATCTTTCCATTTCTAGGGGAACCAATGCTCTCTGGTCTCTACAAGTAAACCCAATAACATAACCATAGAGAAATCCAAAAAAATTCATAAATCATTAAAACATATATTTGATTCAAGTTTTGGCTGCGCTTTATGTTTATAGGTGAAATATCCCTGTTACATTGTCACAGTTGAAGGACACTCTAGATGCCCAGTGCCTTAACCTACCTCAAACCAAGACTAAGAAATGAAGAGATGCAGAATATTCCTTTCAGAATTACCGAATGTTTGTGGTTGGAAACATCTGCCCATTCCAAAGCTAGGCTCATTAAAGGCAAATGAAAATTTGTAAACAGTTTTCTGACCTCAAATACTTGACAGTCTGTGAGAGAATAACAAGATTTTTTGACATGCTGATTCTAATTTGACACGTTGGGAAGAAATTGACAGCATGTGAGGGAATCACACCCTTTATGCATTACTGATCATAACTTGACACTTGGAGAGCTTGGCTGGTGGCGACATAGGTCTGCTTGCTTCGTGAGTTTGTTCTCCATGAGCAGGGTGCATTTGGGGAGGACACAACAAGGAGATCTTCTAGCTGTGTTTCTCAGGCTGTTTAACTGAGGAGCGCAGCATGGCAGGATGGATGTGGTCATTAACAATGCATGTAGCCTGTTCCAGTTCTCCCTGTACTGGAACCAATCTCTGTGCTTGGCACAGCAGAAGCACTTGATAAATATGTCTGCTTAATTAATCTCCACAAAGCAAGATATGCAGATAAGCCTTTACCATCTCCTGCTGACCAATAGAGGGTTTGTAATCTGAGAACTGCTTTTTGTTCCTAGTTAGAAGTCCATTAAGCTATTAGAGTAATGGATTATACACTGTAGATTACAAGTAGATAAATGTCTTCAAGAAGGTTGTTTCTTTAAAAATCAATGGTGAAAGCAGTTTATCTGGCACTGAAAATGTTGTAAAATATATTCTCATAGCTTTGAAATTTTATCCACAATGCTAATTGAGAAGTTAATTTTGTTATTTATGGGAAAAGATTACCTGCTTTAGATTATTATTATTAAGACTCATTGGCTAATTAAGAGAAAGCCAAGCAGCATGTTCAAAATAGGCTAAAAACAAGTCTATAAAAGTTTTCTTTAATTTTAAGATTTTTATAATTTCTCTTTTAAAAATGTGTGCTTATCTCAGAAAAGTAACTATTTTGCTCAAAATTAAAATAAGGTTTTATTATAACTAAAACAGGCCTCAGTTTCAAAACTGATTGGATTACCAAATTTATTCCTAACATTTAAAGGCATATCCCTCTAAGCATTTAAATTTATAAGGATAAAACAAAATACCACTCTATAACCTGTATTTTACCCTAAAACATTATTTAACGATGTTAACAAAAAATAATTTTAGTGAATGCATGAAAGTAAGTTATCATCTCTACTTCTGAAAATTTCACTTCCATTATGAAGTTATTGTTCAAACATTCTGACCTGTGTAATTAGTTATTGATATAAGTGATGAAAATACTATTGCATGGAAAGTGTGCACACATCTTCAAGGTCCCTACTGAACACTGACAAATCACACCTTTAAACTTTTTAACAGCTCAGAGGGACCTGGATAATCAAGAAAGAAAGGATTTCAAACAGTCACACATTACTTGGAAAAAGAAGACAGAAATATATTTTCATCTTCTAGCTAAGTTATAAAAACAAAATACTAAATTCTTTTTTTATGTATTCACTCTTGCTATCATTTTAATATAAACTATCAAAAGGCAAGTATTTAGATAAAAGTGGATTGAGATCCCCAAATACTTGGCTATTCTTTTTCATTGTGGAATTAAATACTATCTGGAATTGAAAGAGTAATATTTCAAAATAGCAAGTTCTGCCTCATAGTGTAGAATGTGCTTATTCAAGAAGGAGGCAGGACCCTTCTTCATAAGTGCTAGAAGTGAATTTGATGCAATGACTTGGTGCTTTCTTATTTTCTTCAAGATCCTGGGTCAACCCTCTCTCAAAAGAGACAGCCTATACAATGTTATTTTTATGTCTGTGTTTTCAGGGCTGACCTTTTGGCATTGGGCAACCTAGGAAAGAATTTCTCTCCTAATACCAGTGTTGCTTAGGTGCTTTATAGTTCTGTGTCCAGCATTGAGGACACACTATTAGCATGTATAGCAAGGTGGTTCTTGTTCAGGTACACAACTATCTTGGAAGGTTGTGAGACTTCTTAGGTGTAGAAAATTGTATTTATTTATTTAGGAATAGATAGGTAGATAGATAATAGATAGATAGATAGATAGATAGATAGATAGATAGATAGATAGATAGAGATAGATGATAGATAGATAGAGATAGATGATAAATAGATTATAGACATCATGAATTTGAAAGATATGAAAAAGCACAAGTATACATGGAGGGAGGAAAGGAAAAGTGGAAATGATATATCTATAATCTGAAAAACAAAACAAAAAAAGAATTAAAATATTTTTAAAGGAACAGCAAAGTTTGTGTATATCTCAAGTGAGATATGAGTGAGTCATGAAACAGATGTCAAAACTGTATCCTAACACAAGCTTTGCTTACTGTTCCAGACCTATATGTCTCATGTTATCAGCTCCTTCCTCCTAGTTAAACTGAATAAACAACAACTCTTCCAACTTTACCTGAGCATAAAAGCCCAGAAATGTAACTAGATAGCGTTCATTGATTTAAACCTCTTCTTTGTGTTCCTTGATAGAATGATGAAACAACAACATATAGCAATGCAGAGAAAGGCAGCTTGACATATAAGTGTGGTTCCTGTATTTTAATTGTTCAATGAGGTGATGGGAGGCCTCTTTTGTCTCCACCACCCAGGCTTTGCTAACTCAGGGCATAAGAAAAGTGTTTACTTGATGTGGGTCTTACCTTTCCATAGTCAGTTGGACATCACTGACAAGTGTACTTCTCTTTTCCTAGACTTGGGATGTGATCTGTGATCTGAGACTGAGTCTTATGTATGCAAATCATCTAGTAAAGAGCTGTTCCTACTCCCTGGAGTGTACATCTAACACATTCTCAAATCCGAGAGAATCTGGCCTAAACTTCTCTGAAAAAAAAAAACAGTTTAAGACATACTGAGATTCTCAGAAGTTAACGCTGGGCTATTTTTCTACAAGAATGGTCTGTTCCTTCACATACTCCAAATTTCTCTGTACCAGAAATCTACAGGCACTCAGACATGAGATCATGAAAGTGAAGATATTGAATAATTCTGTCACTGACAATTTCTTCTTAAACTGGAAGCGCGCAGACCCTGTGAACAGCTACCCTGTATCTTTAACTTCTAAGTTCGTGTTTTGGTATGGTTTTCCCCTTAATTTTGTTTAAAGCCATGATTAAATCTATGTTTATTTCAATTTAAAATGAACAGGTAAATCCAGAAATTAATATATTGGTCTTAGTTAAGCCTTTTAAACTCTCCTTCTTTCCTTCTTTTCATATTCAATTTATTTTTTTATTTTGAATTTATTCATTTGTTTTATAGTCGGACCACAATTTCCCCTATCTCCTTTCCTTCCAGCCCCCCCCCCCCTTACCCTACCCACAACCTGCAATACATACTTGCCCTCTGCTTCTATTCAGAAAAAGGCAGGCCTCCCATGCTTATAAACAAAAGATGGCAAATCAAGTTGCAGTAAGACTAAGTACCTCCCTTCTTTGAGGCTGTTCAAGGCAGCCCAGTATGAGGAAATAGGGCCTCAAAAGTTTACCCCTGCTTCCATGTTACGAGTCGCAGAAAAAGACCAAATCACACAACTGCTATATATATGCAGAGGCCTATGTGAGTCGTACACAGGCTCCGTAGTTGTAGGTACAGTCTCTGTGAGCTCCTATGAGCCAGGTTAGTTGTTTCTGTGGGTTTTGTTGTGTTGTCCTTGACCCTTCTGGTCCTACAATCCTCCTCCCTCTCTCCAGCAGAATTCCCAAACTCTACCTAAAGCTTGGCTGTGAGTCTGCATCTGTTAGCATTAGTTGCTGAATGTTGCCTCTCTGAGGATAATTGGGCTAGGCACCAATCATGTTTGTCTTTCTGGGTCTGGGTTACCTCATTCAACACGACTTTTTTCTCGTTTCATCCATTTGTCTCCCAATTTTTTGTCATCCTTGCTTTTAACAACTCTAATACTCCATTCTTAACCTCAATTATTGTTACTTGGGGTTAGATAATATTTTGTCTTATGTGGGATAAGCAGGAGTTCTGAATTTAGTAACAACCCAGCTTGTACATACTGTATGATGATACCAATGGTTCCTCCCCACATTGACAACTGAGCACATTGCCTAGTCTTTGTCAGTTGTCTCTGATGAACAACATCATCACTATAGATTCAGAGCCACTGACCTCTGCTGGCAAACCCACTGACTATCTCCTCCAGCATAGACAGAATACCTAAGAAGTTTGATCAGACAAAAACTTCTGACTTCCTCTAGGGCATGTGAAGAATAAAAAAAGCCCACAAAGCTTACATTGTTTTCAATGCAGAAGGCAGCTCTTACTATACATCAAGTCAATTTTCTTAGAAAAGTAGGAAATATGGACTTGGCTAAGAGGAGGGCACAAAGGGCCAGTCTTTATTTTATTATTTTTAGCAATACTTATCTCCTTAAGAAAAGGTCACTCTAAATCATAGCTCTAGGACAATTTCAAGAACGATGGTCTCCTAAATGAGTACCATGTAAATGCTTGAGTTGACTTAGAAAACAACTCACAGAATGATTGTACTAGTGGGATGATTCTGTACACTACTACAGGGGATTGGTTACTTATTCATGTGTTATATTACTTTTCTAAATCTGATGTGTTATATTACTTTTCTAAATCTGAGAGACTCTCCTGAGTTTTGTCTATTGATACCTCCCTATCTCCGTTCTAGAGATGTATAATGACTTCTGGGATTTGACCTGCTTTTGGGGAAAGAGAAGAGCTGAGTCCTTATCTCACGTTTCTATTATTTTACAGGTCTAGCCTTGGCTTCTCTCTTCCCTTCCATTACCCTAGAGAGGATTCTAGAACTTTTAGAGAAACAACGTTCCCCTTTGTTACTTTATGAAGCCCCTATTTCTTCCTTGTTTAGGGTCAACCTGCCAATGCCTTTTACATCAAATAAAGACATTATTCACACACTGGAATGTGCATAATTAAATCTTATTTACTAAAATTCTTAGTTATATTAGATTGACCATCTCTTCTCATCACATTTCTTTCCACTCTTGAATAAGTCCAAGTCATTTCATAACAATGCGTCTGAATATCCCAGTTTTAACTGAAATCTTGAAATCTCAGATAGTTCCTAAAAATGAAATTTGCATCAATCTGTAGCTGTCAGGTTTTTTTATTATTATAATACTGTATGTAGTCTATGTGAAGATTGTCAAACCCAATTATTTTCTTTATTCCAAGCATTACTTTTTATTTTCTAACTGAATTTGTTCACTATCGATACATTTCTTATCCTTTTCTCTTCTTTGTTCAAAGTGCTTACTTTAATCCTTCAATTTCTTCCATTTAACATCCCAAGATAACCCTTTATGTAGGGACTCGGGTGAGTTACCACTTACCTTCTTAGAACTATCTGACAATGTTTTCTTACACTGTTTCACTATAAATACCTATGAGAGTTTTTCTTAGATCTACCAATGAATGGCAGATTCTCTTTCATTTGTGAAAGTGTGATTTCCTGGGACAAGATCTCTAAGAACATTGACTCTCACTATTGTGCAAGTAAATATCTAAGCAGAAACAAAGGAAACATTGGGTAGGTTGGTAGCTGCTGGACCAGAGTTTCTGAGTTGTAACAGTTCAGTCATCAGAACTTTCAGCCACTCAGGGTTTTCTGCTTTCATCCTTTTGGAGGGTTCATTGCAGTTAACAGATTTAATACATATCCACATTTTGACTCATGTAGAGACTGGAGTGTCTATGAAATTGCCCATGTTTTAGAACTACTGACTCTCATTTGTATTATTCAACTTAGCTCAGGAACGCACTATGTCCATTTCAGTTATTTATAAGACTCATCTATTAGTAACTGTAACAGTGCAACTTCTTGCTTAAAAAATAACTAAGCAATTTTCTTGAAGTGGAGAACAAACATATTCATTGTAACACTTTTATTGTTACTTAT
Source organism: Chionomys nivalis (assembly GCF_950005125.1). Lineage (NCBI taxonomy): Eukaryota > Metazoa > Chordata > Mammalia > Rodentia > Cricetidae > Chionomys > Chionomys nivalis. Next base: position 14,550,121 of record NC_080099.1, read on the forward strand.
ATTTTAGATAAAGTTTTGCTCTGTAGCCCAGATTGTCCTAGAACCTGCTTTACAGCCCAGCCTTGCCTTGAATTATAGTAATTCTCCTGACTCCATTTCCTAAGAGCTAGTATTATGAACATGATTCATCACACCAAGCCCAACATACCATTTCCACGTAATCCAGTATGTCTGTTGTTCACACTTTACATGGTCTGAACCCGGTGAGTTCATCAGTAATTTTAGATCACAATGAATCTGACCCCCCCAAAAAATGAGCCATCATCTTAGGGAGTAATTCTCAATGTGATCCCTGCAGCAGCGGCAGCACTGACATATATAATATTATAAATATTATATATTTAGTGGTAACATCAGAACAATGATAATGCTGAAATTGGATGGATGTTTTCTTCTAAATACTGCTCAGATTGCACTGTCTACATCTGCAGGGGTGAAATTCTATAGTTTTCCAAAGCGACGGACAAATCCCTCATAACCACATACCAGGCTGAGGTCAATAATCTTGACTTGGATGCACTGAGTCATTCAAGAACTTCCATGCTCATTTCTTCCTGTTTTCTTTATATGGATATTTACAGAGTAACTACTTTGGACAAATATCCAAGCATTGGACAAATATCCATTTCTTTACATGGCAGCCTGCTAAACATTTTTCTTATTTTTAAAATATGCTCCCCTTTTAATTTGAATCCCCATAAGCATCAAGGTAGAGCTGGTAAAATTATTTTATTTATTTTTATTATTTTTGTTTGTTTGTTTTGTTTTGTTTTTGTTTTTGCTAGAGAAGTCAAGCTAAATGAAATCCTGTCTCCTAAAGTCAACTTGCAGGAAGCGTCTTTGAAGCAACCTATGAAATTTCAAGTAAATGAAGTTTCATCTTGCTGCTAACGAGGTTGCCTTGCCAAACCTGTCGGCTGGAGCTGACCCCTTTTGCTTCCAGCTGGTGCTATTGGCTGTTAATCAGATGTGTTTTTCCTTTTCCATTCTCACTTGATTTCCCCCAGCCTGTTCAGCTTGGTATTCAGAGTTGGTTCATTACAGACAATATTGTTGCAGCCTTGCCCTGAGATCTCAGTGCCGCCTGCAACTGAGGGGTCCATATCACCATTGCTGCTCATCACAAAGGAGAAAATATGCCATCACACCAATTAGGTGGTTGAAGCACCTTTTTGTTTGTTTGTTGGTTGGTTGGTTCGTTTTGTTGTTGTTTAATCTTCCTTTTAACTGCCAAACATGGCCTACCACTGAAGAGAAAGAGAAGGAATTGTGAGGGACCAAACCCTTAGTGGGGAGTATTGGAAAGATTAGATTTGTGAAATACCAAAATCTTCACAAGGACAAATGTCATAGCCAGGAACCATGGGAAACATGTGCACCCTCTTGTCTGTGTACACAGGGTGCAAAGCAGATGATTGATCATTTGGAAACACTTTGTCTGCACTTAGAGTAGCTTATCATTAATTATTTTAAAGAAGGACATTGAGCATTGGTCCTAGATCAGATTATGAAGTGTTTATCTAATTATTCTTTATCAATAAAAACTTGAGAGTCAGATACTGTGGTAAAAACTAGATTGATTAGAGAAACAGTAGAGAGGTGACTAGAGACCTCCTCTCTGTCTCCTTCCTCCATCAATAGAGGGTCAAACTTTTAGCCCCACCTTGCTACTTCCGGTATTTCTCTTTATGTCCTCAGTCTTCCCAAACCTCTATGGATAATTTTGGCCAACTTGTAGCTAGCTACATCCTCTGAGTCAAAGTAAACTTTATTGCCAAACTCGGGTGTGTCAGAGTACATTCAAAATATCCCACAACATTTCCCCTTATGTCTAAATAAAAAGGAAAGGTTTTATCTCTACCACACTAAAACTGTATACAATAATAACAATCATCATGTAAAAATTAAATTCACTGTTCAAGTTGTATTTGTCAAATTCAGAGAAAATATTTCATATTTTGGTGAGTCCAAGTTTTATAACTAGTTTGTTTTTAATCCTAACTTGTATTGCCAACCCAAAACTATCTTTTTAGATCTTAAAACATTTTCTGAGATAAACAATTTAATCTTTTATATACTCAACCTTATGCATTTTTTAACTCTTTTGTGAATTTCTTTTCTGAATTTGGTAGCAAGTAAATTTGTAATTATACCTATCTAATGTTCAATCTTATTAGAAACTTGATAAAGATATAATATTACCTGAATAAAAAGAAAGTACAGAGAAAACAACTTACAAAACTATAGAAATAATGGAACATGATCTTGACTTCCCTTGCTCATATATTCCCTCCTCCCTCTCTTTTATTGGCTTCCTGGAGTCTGCATCTGGTCCCATCAGTTGCTGAATGAAGGCTCTATGATGATAGTTGGGCTATTCACCAATCTGATTACAGGGGAAGGTCAATTTGGTCTCCTTCTTAACTATTTCTAGGAGTCTTAGCTGGATTCATTGTTGTAGATTCTTGGGGATTTCCCTAGCACCAGGTTTCTCCCTAACACCATAGTGGCTCTCTCTATCAGATCTCTCTTTCATTGCTCTCCCACTCTGTAACATTTATGATGGAAAAATTTACAGAGACAGCTGAAGCAAGCTTGTGGAAATGTAGGAACTTTAGACCAACAGTTGTGGAGCCTCTATGCATCGAAACTAGGCCCCCCATATGTGGGGAACAGTAGTGAAGCTTGGACTATGTGTGAGGCAGCTGCCAGGAGGACCAGGATCTATCTCTGGTGCGATAGCTAGCTTATTGGAACCCATTTCCTATGGTGGGATGCCATGCTCAGCCTTAATGCAGGGGGAAGTGGTTTGGTCCTGCCCCAACTTGAAGTGACAGACTTTGTTGACTATCCATGGGAGCCCTTACCAATTGGGAGGGGTGGATGGGGGGTGGGCTGGGGGGAGCTAGCTTTATTAGTTTTTGTTTAGCCTCTGTGTGATAGGAAACTGCAGAGCTCTCGGTGTTAAAGGACAATGTGTTAAGTGCATCTAGGGTATGCAAACTTAATTCCTAGTTACCTCTATTAGAGTCTAACCTGAAATCATATATGGGAAGCTCAAAGATGCCTATTTCTAGAATTAATTAGTACTATATGCTCTATATATAAAGAAAGAAAGAGCCATGCTCCAACTCAAAAACCAACTATAATTTGAACTGGAACTGCAAAAAGACCATTTGCCTTCTATGTTCATAGAGAACAACAGTCATAAACACTTGGGAAGATTTTAAATAAATTTAGTAAACATGCTTTACCATTAGGCCAGTTGACTCTTTTCCTTGGAACATTTTTTTTCTAGATGATTCATCCTTTATTTTCAGGTGTCTCCTTTTTTCAGTAATCTTTGATTCCTTAGTTGGATGCTTTTATTCTCCTGGAGAGATAAAAGCAATACCCTGCCCAACCCTAACTTTGGGGAGTTTCTCTTTTTGCAGAAAATATATGATCATATGAAAGCTGGGTTGCTGGTGTGGAGCCAGGTGTGGAATGTGGATGCCTAGTTAAAACTGCATGTGTTCTGCTAGCACCAATTCTTACAGAAAAGGATTGAGAATAGGTTGAGATCTTTCAGCCCCAAGACCTCTAAATGGATAAGTAGCCCAACTAACTCAGTCGGGAGAGCACAAAATCTTAATCTCAGGGTCAGGTGTTTGGAGTCCCATGTTAGGCACCAGATGAAGTAGTTATCTAATTATTCTTTATCAATAAAGTTAGGAGTGAGATATCAGGGTAAGAACCTGATTAATCAGAGAAACACACGAGAAATGATCCATGACCTCCTCTCCCCTTCCTCAACCCAAAAAAGCCAAAAAATTTTCTAAGCTCCACCCTACCACTTCCTGTGTCTCTCTATATGTCCTTGTTCCTCCAAAACCACTATGACTAGTGTGAGTTAGTAGCTAGTTCCACCCCAGATTCAAAGTAAACTTTATTGTCAGTCTTGGATGTATCAGAGTGCAATTGAAGTATCCCACACCAGACTTCACAGTCTACTCTCCGCTCTGAACATGAAAGATTGTCTAAGGTAGCACAACACTGGAGAATGCTTATACTTCAAAGTCACCGAAAGCTGAATTTAATCCCTGCTCTGTAGTTTCATTCATTCTGTGCCCCTAATAAAGCAAATTTCTCTGATCCCATTACAATTTAATGCCACTAATTTAGACAACATTATAAAATTGATAGCACTGACAAGTTTCCATAGGTTTAGTGTGTGTGTGTGTTGCGGGGGGGTGGGGGGTGGTCCAGTCTTTGCTTGAGTTCAGGTCCTGAGACAAGGAAGGAGCATCAGTGCTAGGAAAAACTCTGACCACCAGTTGCATTGCACTCAGGTGTGCTGAATAATTTGCATGGTCTTTATTTATACTTCAACAAAGTTTTTCTACCAGAATTGCATGAACATCTTTATTATTGGTGACTATTTTTGATATTTAAGAAATAAATTGTAATAAGTATAATAGCCACTATTTTTCCCCTTTATGTTCCTCCAAATACCCTTTCCCACTCTCTATATAACCTTATTTTAGACATAGAGTTTATCATTTCTGCAGGCTTCATTAAATATTGAGCTAGGTACACCTGGCTATTGCAGCATTTATGTCAGTTGAAGCCGCTTTCAGTTACAAATTAAAAAGAAATAGTCATAGGCACATTGCTTTAAGAATGAGAACACTCAAACAGAAACAGTTCTTTCATGTCTGTAAGATATGCTCTTATACAGTTTCCTTTTCTACAAGAGGGTCTCATGTCTCAATCTCTGTAGGTATTCTTTTCTCATCCTACCATACTATACATCTTCCACCAATATAAACTCCTGTGTATGGTAATGATGGATCTATCCATCCTATACTTTGCATTTTTTCTCTTGGGGCATCCGACCATTGATTCTATATTTTTGGTGCCCAGGGAACTTAGTCTGAACAGTTGGCACTATGTGTATTCCTGACGTGTTCTCCCTTTTCTGTGTCTGCATACCATACTCTCCTTGGTAGAACTGTGAGACATGGTCAGTGTTTCAAGCATTGTTTTCTATTTCTTCCTGTCACTACCATTTTAGAAGTCTCATCCACAAAGTGGCTCTATCTATGTTCTCATTAGAACAATTATGAAAGCAAGACCCATTAATTTTAACTACCTCTATTGAGTCAGAAAAGTTCCCAGGATTAGGAGCTGCAGTCAGTAATTCCAGATAAGAAATTCAAGAAGCATTAGTCCCCTGCTGACTCTAAGGGGGAAATGTTTGAGAAGGAATAGAATTTGCAGGGAAAATTACAGCTGTTGCATGCACAATTGACAAAGTGAAACTAAAAAAAAAAATCTACCCAAAGAATCAACAATATAATAGAATAGAACAGAGCCTGCAGGTTGCTGAGCCCTGCACTACCCTGTGATCCACTGGCTGGTCCTTGCCAAGAGAGAGACCATCTTCCATGGGGTTTGCCTCACAGAGACCCTTTGGACATGCATTTAGATGCTGATCCAAGACTCGGCTGCATGGCTCCCAACGTGTATGTGTGCGTTGTTTATTTATAGTGAACCAATTAAAAATGCTGAGGCTGAAGTTAAACAAGAAACAATCTTACTTTGGAAGAGGGCTAAGAAAGTTCAGAGAAGGACCACATATTCAAGAACCATGATGTAGTAATATGATGGAAATGAGAGGCTAGATGAAACTCGAGCAGAGAATGAGAGGTCAACAATGAATATTCTAAATAAAACATTCCAAGTAGAGATAGAGTTTAACATTGGTGTGAATGTCCAGACATTCAGCCACAGTAAGTGAGTTCAGATTCATGAGTAGTTAAGTAGCTGAGAATATGCAATGTAGCCATGTGGTCAGAGATGAACAATAGTCAGAAATGTGTGTATAAAGTCAACTGTAGTTAGGCTAGGTGATTTGAAGTGATCCAAGTTACTCTTCTCTGAAGTTCAATCCATGCCAATTACTCTTCTCTGAAGTACAATCCCTACGGTGGTTTCAGTAAGAAGGTTGACAATTAAATGCAATTTAATATTTGGATTGTATTTCCAGTAGTTTGATGTTGATATAATCAACTATATGACAGTGGATAATTTGAAAGGGATTTAATGGCTTCTGAGATTTTTCAAAATCTAAAAGTATGACGTCAGAAAATTTGGGTGAGGGCTTCCTTTTTTCTACTTCCAAGAAACCCATCTTGTTACTGTATCCATTGAAAAGGAGAGAAATTTTGTCTTCACATGGTGGAAGGAAGAAAGGCATAAAAAATTAGCTTTTTTTGTAAAGTCTGAACAGCCTAACCACTTCTTCAAGACCACCCTTTCTGCAAGGCCCTATTGGGGATTAGGTTGAATCATAAATTTTTCACGGAACAACCAGTGAAATAAAAGTGAAAAAGGCTTGAATAATAAGAAAAGTAGAGGACTAGAGAATAGGAAGACTAGAGTCAGGAAGATGGGTTCTCAGTTGTTAGACCAGAAGATAGATATAGAAATATAGCCATTCTAAAAATAAAAAAAAAGAAACCTTTGAGAACTGGTAGTCTCTTTAGAGATGTGGTATGTGATAAAATATAAATTCTTTCTAAGCCATTGTTAGCAAACTTTTTCTACAAATGGTCAAATACTAACATAATTTTAGTTTTGGGGGGCCATATGGTCTCTATCACAGTTACCTAACTTTTCAATTGTAGCATGAAACAATCGTGTGGCAGCATGCCAATAACAAAAAATCAAAATTCAAAGATTACCATAAGTGAATCAACATTGTTTTCTTTTGATTCCTTCAATTTTTTTTAACAGATATTTAAGATGCAAAACAAAACCACAGTTCAATTCGAATGCCATATGCAAACAGGCAGCGCTGTGTTTATCATGTGTGTGGAATGTTGTCATGTTCTGTTTACCCCATTGTTCTCTTTTTCTTGGCTATAATGCCATTAAATTTATGGCTTTTAAATTATTAGTAATTTAATAATAATTAGGAATGTTTTCTTTTTAAATAATTTCCTTTCTTCTCTATGAAATTCTTTTCTTTTCCCATTGATCTATTGTCTTAGATTCTCTCCTTTCCTCTGCCCCCCACCTGATGATTAGGGATTTTGTTCTTAATACTTCAGGCTTTTATATCACATGGAATAGAGTATTGCCAGAGTATAGAATTTCTTCTCTTCTCCCCCTACTCAAAAATAAGCAACATTTTTATCTTCATTCATTGGAAATATACTTTTTCCAATGTTACAGTTTCCATATACATGAGAACTTGATTTTGATTGTTTTCTCTTCCCTTGATTTTTCCTTTTTGGAACTTAATATATTTTCTTTGAACTACTGGATTAATTTGGGGATAGTAACAAATTTTATAATACTGATTTAGGTTTCTTCTGAGTGACAATGGCCTGTTTTACTTTATTAGTTGAACTGTCTTTAATTATTTTCTACAGTGGTCTATAATTTCCTCATTTGTGATCTCGCACATTGTTGGTTATGAACTTTTGCAAGTTAAGTAACTTTAAATTTTTTTCTTTTAATTCATATTTAAGAAAACATACAACACAACCGTGTTTTCATGTTAGATTTCTATCACTTAACATCTATGTATTATAAAATAATCTTTGAATTGAAATGTTTCAAGCAACCCTTGTCCAAGTGAGTCAGAAAATTATGTGACCAAGAGTTAGACAATGGTAAAACTGCAAAACCATGTCTTCCATGGTTGCTAAAATGTTCATGGTATGTTTATTAGAGAAATTTTGTAGAAGGATCATGAACTACTTCTCAGTGAGACTCTGAAAAGAAACCCAGAAGTATCAGGATAAATGGTTGGGGTTACACAACCACATTTTGCTCATTACGTGGATAGATTTACCAAATTGTGTTAATGAAACAAATTGGTTTTGGAAGCCACCTCTCACTCTATAGACCTAACTGAATGTGTATCTGTGTACCACATTAATCTCTTGTATGCGTGTGGTTACCATTATCTTTGCAACCGTGTCATGCCTCAGATTTATCTGAAAGCTTGACTGAGCTTTGCAGTTTGCATCTTTTCTGCTTCCAGCTGGGACGTGACTACAGATTGCCTTCTTTCCCCTCCTTTTTGAGCACCTAATCTCAAACCAGCCTGCCCTGTAAGGCATGTTGTCAATATCTCAGGTTTACTTGGTTTCCTTCTGTTTATCTTGACTTCTGCTGATGTCTCTGATTTCACATTAAAGGAATTTCTTATTTTACTTTCCCCCTCCCTCCTAATACCAAACACATCTGAAGGTGTGTGTTCCAGTGCTTCATCGTTTTTTGGTGTTCAGGTGATATTTATAGCTGTCCACTTGCAACCATAATCAGAAACTTCCATGATCCTCAGAGTCAAGTACTAATTTTATTCTTTTAAAACCTGATTTAGTGTGTGGACTGCATGTCTGTCTTCTTAGGTATCTCTACTTGTCTGTTCTGTCACAATATGGATTCTGTTTTATTCTATTTACTCCTTCTCGTTGGTAGGAAATCATAAGTCTAACACCTTTTGAATTCACAGCCAGACAAATACCTAAATACAGACTGTGTCATGAGCACATTTTTCTATAAATTCCATATATTTAATTTCCAGTAAAATTATGGTTTTATCACTTATCTTTTGCATAAAGTATTTGTGTGAATCTCTCTTATTTTTGGAAAAAGACCAAATACAGGAATTTTGCATATAAACTTCAGGTAATAATTTTCCCATCTCAGGTGCAAACATTATGTAACTATATTCACTATATTTTATTTTTCAAATAAATACTGCTTTATGTATGGTATTTCAGATCCATCAAATTTCAAATGAATAAATTTTTTTATATATTTTAACATATGTTTTTTTCTAAAAAGTCTTTTGTTTTTCGTGGAACAAAATGCCCTAAAGACATGTTATACAAGCAGTACTAAAGGGACTCGGTAGGTTGTGACGATCACTTCCCTAGTCCTTTCACTATAGTGAAGAAGAGATTAGGTTATGAATTTTGGAGGGAGTCAGGAGGCACTGGAGGAGATAAAGTCAGGGAAGAGGGTATAAGTTATGTAAATGCAGTGCTTGTGTGCTAAATTCTCACAAAAACCTATAAAAGTAAAAGAGGTCATGAAATTAAAAGAGATTGAAGAGGTGTTGAGGGAATCTTTTTGGAATGAATGCTCTGATACCAATGAAAGTAGAAGAGAAGGGTTGTTACTGGTAGACCTAAGCCAGGATAGTTCCTGAAGGGCCTCCCTATTAGGTCCAGTAAGCATATACATGTATTGAACTGATGGATGATGTTTTTATGTAAATCATTAAGAAACAGTTTAGAGAAAATACCAAAAAGCTAAGACTAAAGGTGGCATGAGACAGTTGAGAAAAATAAGACAACATGAGGACCCTGCTGGCTTAATTAATGGGGCCTCTTATAAAGGATAGTACTAGAACTTTGATTATGGTCATGTGTCTGGACCACCTTGTCCTGGTTCATTAGAACTCAAATGAAAGCAATAAAACTAGATAATACACCAGGAGAGCCAAGCCATTTTTTCAAGATAGATTCCTGGGGTATTATGAAGTTGAAGAGGAGAGAATAAAGTAAAGTACGGCAGAAGAGACCAAGTATTAGATACAGAATTATTGATTTATCTACTGAGCTACTTAAAGTGTTGCTTTGACTGCTCATTTCTCAGCACGACCTCACTTGCTACCTAGAACAGGATGACCTGGAGAAATAGCTCAAACGATGGATCATTGCACTTAACAACCAACTGACAAGCACACACAGCTCTGTAAAACCCCCGTAGTTTGTTCACCCCAAATTTGGGGTTTAAAGTCTAAAATAAGAATGCAAACTGAAGTGAATACCCAGGGTTTTCAGGAGCTATACTGGCTTTGACCAGCTAATGACATCTCCTCTTTTGCACTCATTCATGTTGGCGTGCTCATTCTAGAAAGATTCTGGCAGCAGAGGAAGGTATATGGGAGAGTTTGGATGCAGACGAAAGGAAAGATGATTTAATTATATCATAATGCCAAAAATAATAAAAATGAAAACTTAGATGTAAATGGAAAGCCCTAATTACTTCAGATGTGGTACATTTTTATAAATATACAACTTACACAGTTAAGGACACAGGGTCTCTCACAAGTATTATCAAAGGACTTCCTTGCAAAAGCAAAAGGTGATGCTTTCAAATGGAAAAAAATTCACTTTGTAAAATATTTGTTTAGAATTCACATTTATCCCTGCCAACTTTATCTCTTCAAGGCATCAGAGACACTTGGTTCAGTGTGTACACTACACTCAACCTGCTAAGAAAAATGCAAAGGTTAGTAAACTGTGAATCTAATGCAATCAGTTAAACTCTTTCTTTTAAGATATGCATTAATTAACATGTACATGTCCAAGGATGAGCTGTTTTTATTCCTATTAATATTCAAATGAAATACAAAGCAAATACAAATGATGTCCCTTTTATACTTTTAAAACTGTTGCAGCTGGCAGCATTTAACATAAGCTGTTCCCTTTTGATCTACTACTCATGATTTGGTTTGTTTTTGACGGCTACCACTTGACAAGAGGGGAGCTCTTTCATAGCACTTATTTGTATTTGCATGGGATTGTTTTACTTAGCAAAAGTGATTGTAGTAAAAATTAATGTAAGGCATTATTTAACGGTGGAAAAATTATTGTTCAGCACAGTACAAAGTACCCAGGATAGAAATGATTTTGTTACCTCTGAATCAATGGAATTTTTTTTAAAAAAATAAAAGTGTATTGATGTTGTCAGGAAAGAGTACCATGGCTTCTCTTGACATGTTCCTCAACCCTCATTGTACACGGTTCACTGCTTCAGAACTGTTAGGAAGGACTGTTAGATTATAGTATCCAGGGTAAGGGTCATGAGAAGGTCAATCAGAATCCCCAGGGATGGACACTGAGCATGGGCTCTCATCGTAAGATTACTCTATTAAATGTCATGTAATATTGCCTGGGGTAGGTCCCACTGTAGGAGGGGGCCCCTAGTTAGTTCAAGGTCACTTAGTTGCAAAATAATCACACTGAAACTGTATTAATTAAATCACTGCTTGGCCTACTAGCTCTAGTGTCTTATTGGCTAGATCTTACATATTAATTTAACCCATCTCCATTAATATGTTTGTCAACATGAGTCATGGCCTACCAGCAAAGTTTTAGCACATCTGTCTCCAGTGGCAGCTCCATGACTTCCCTCTGACTCCGGCCCTTCTTTCTCCCAGCATTTTGAGTATTTTATTTAATTTTCCCCACCCAGATCTGTTCCCCTATAGCTCTGCTGTAGTCCCAAAGCAGTTCACTTATTAACCAATGATATTCACAGCATACAGAGATGAATCCCACATCATCCCACTCTTGAGAGTAAGAACTGAGATCTTGCATCATTGATTATGAGTATGTCTATTTTCTCATGTTAGATTATGAAACAGGAATACATATCATCTAAACTCCTTCCAGCTCTAAAATTGTGTCTGTGCATCATGGTGAAGACCATAAGGAAAACCAGAGCAAGAAAACAATCACAATGGGAAAACTAAGTAGATAGAAAATACATTTCATAAAAGTGAACACTGAAAAAAGAAGAAAATTCTGCTTTGAAAATTTTTGTTGTTGTTGTTGTTTTTGGTCTGTTAGATTTTTAAAAGTGGAGTTAATTTTGAGACACCCTGAATAGACAATGGAGTAACAAAGACAATCCTACACACACACACACACACACACACATTTAAATCCATGCACATATACCCAGACACATTCACATAGATGTATGCATGTGCACAAACCTACAGGCATAAATATGTGCAAACATGCACACATATATGCAAGTACATACACAGTTTTGGGATTGTGTATATGCACACAAACACACATGCACATACATCTTATTAATGTTTTGATTTTAAATATAAACTGACAGTGCAAGCCTTACATCACAAAACAAACTAAAAAAAACACAAAATATAAGTAAATACTATAAGCATAAAGTCATACTGTATAACCTTTAAAAGAAAATACCTAATCCAGAAGCAGTTAAGCTTTTCCTAGAAGCTTTTACATAGAACATGTGAATTCTTCTATTCAGTTTATGTAGATTGTCTCCCTATTCATTTTGCCCTTGATTTTGTGCATGTTTACTAAAAACTTTATTACCTCTGAGATTATTTATATGAATAATTTTATCAATAATTTTATCAATACTTTCTAGGCTTCCACTAGTGCAAGATGTCTAATGAATGTCTAAAGATGGAACTAGCTAAGATGGTCAGTAGAAAAGTTCTCAGCTCTTTTTTTTTTTCAAGAATGCTTTCCGCAGAGCAATGCTACCTTGAACTTGTTAAAGTATGTTTTCTTCACATAACCCCATTGTTTGAGAATTAAGAGTCTCCTCATGTCATCTGAGGATTTCTGTATTCTGGTTACTGTGCCTCTATTTTCTTGTATATCATCTTCCAAATCAATAATATGATCCCAAATGAATAAGTTAGGCTGGGAGCTCACAGTGGACAAGAACAACAGATAGCTTTGGTGTATGTTGTTGGTTCTTTTCTGTTACAGAAAGAATTGCAATGACTTCGGAAATGGCTGTTTCTTTCTTCCCTCTCAGAAATCCAAAGGAATTATGCTGCTATAAGTATTTAATTCAATTAATTGCATTTTAAAGCTGGTGTTTTCTGTTATTTCTAAGTTTGGGGTAAAAAGAACAGAAATTGAAAAGGGCTAAGCTTTTTGCTTCTGTTCTTACTGTTCAGCAAAGAAATGTTTAACCAGAAATTGCCCATCCAGACTTTCTCTTACATGCTAGAGGCCAGAACCATAGGAACTCACCTTGAGAGAAGCATGAGGGTGCAGCCTTGTCTTTCCTAGCTTCTTAATGCAAGGCAAAGGAGAATGACAGAAGGATAAGGTTTGCAGTTGGTTGTGTGTTAAACATTACTATTAGGCTTGTAATCATCATGGCTTGAATTGTCTCTTCAATTAAGAAACAGAGTTCTTAAGAACAAAGATTAGTATTCCTGACACCTGCTCATGACCCTGAGAGGTTTGCATTCACACAATCATTTTGCACACTTACCTGGTTAGTAGCAGCATGGCTTACTCAAACAACTTAGGTTCCAGTGGTTTGAAGATTACAATTTGAGTTACTAAATCTCCATCTAATAGTCACATCATGGCCATTGACTTGTTATATGGTACCTTGGAGATTTGTGTTCTTTTTTATAATATTCTGGATAATACAAGTTTATAAGTTTTGTTGGAAAACATAAGCATGGAAATGCATGTCATAAACAAACATGAGGATGAAAAAATACGCACCATTTTTAATATAATGATTCTGTAATAATGGGGGAGGAAATGGGCTAAGTGACAGGTTTTCAAGATGCAGTGGACTTTTATTTTCCTACTGTCATATGACATTTCTTTTAAAATATACAACTAAACCAGCAAAGGGACAGCAATTACAACTAACAAGCTATTGCATTCAATTTGTTAGGCTTTCATGATTACTTCTACAGTTGCTAAGATTAACTTGCCATTTGTTCTCACATTGTTGTAGCAGCAAGCAGCATTAAAAGATGCTGCACTTCAGAAGAAATGTAGAACTTCAGAAAACATAGTGTAATAAGATGTCCTCCTCAGGAGGCAGTATGCAATCAGAGTAAAATGAGTTTGCAGTAGAATACAGACAAGAGCATCAGCCCTGCACTGGTGTTGTGATACATATGGAATGGAGAAGGAATGGTGCCAGACTTGACTGCAGTACGGTGGCACTGCCACTCTGTTGGGCTGCCACAGGCAGACATTTCCTGAATAAGAATGCCACTAAGGTTAATAGAAACAGATATATTTAATGCAATGCTTAATGCAGAGCTGATACCTGACAAAATCTAGTCAATAATATTGTGCAGCCTGATAGATGGCTTATTGATGGAAAAGTAGATGCTTGGAAACGGGGAGGTATTGTCTTCAGTGGTGTAACCACTGGTGAGTCCCTCATGCCTCAGTGCTTAGCTCCATACCCATACTCTCTTGGGAAAACCAGGTTAAACTTAATGGATCACAAAAGAAAACCAATAAAAAAGACATACAAGTTGGAGGAGACATGGAAGGAGATGGACTGACACGGTGAAAGAGGAATAAGAAAGGGTGAATGGTGGGTATAATGAGAATGAATTATACACATGTATAAAGTAGTGAAAGAATAAATCTATTTAAAAAGAAAAGAAAATGTACTCTTTCACATAAACCAACTAAAGGAAGTGTTTCTTTTCTTTCTTTTCATTTGTGCATTACATTTTAATCTGTCTCTCTTTTTTAAATTTTCTCTCAGTTATCTAATATGACAAAAACTTGTATTCTTTTTTTATGTAGTATCTACTTTGAACAAAGACATTTCCATGGCATCTGTTCTTTTCAGAAGTTGAACATCAGGATCTTTGCTTTCATGGTGTCAACACAGGTTGCCATAATCATGATGAAGGAGAAGAAAAAGTAAAGGGGTGATTGTAGAACAATTGATTCCTGAGTCCAGACTTGACTCCTGTCCAAACCAAGTCAGTCAGCATTTTCTTAAAGAATATAATAATGTACCCAGGAAAGAGAACTGGATCCTTAAGACAAAATTCCTATAGTAAAAATAAGAATGTTTTTCTCAACAATGTAAGAATAGGTACAATGTCAGGTAGTGGTTGGCCAACACAAAATAAACTCAAATGCATTTTTGAAAATTTTTAAAAATATTTTGTTGCATAATGCTTTTTATGAACAGTTTTTCCTCTTATGAACATTTTGTTTGTATTATTATGGCATCTCTCTGACTCCGCCTTTTTTTCTCACAGCATTCAGTTCTGTCTTCCCTGCCTACCTAAGCTCTGCCCTGCTATAGGTCCAAAGCAATTTCTTTATTCATTAATGGTATTCAAGCATACAAAGGGAAATCCCACATCAAAGGTATAACCAACTATGTTCCCAGGACAAAATAAAAACATGTTTTGATGAACATAAAATAATTACTACCACAATTCTAACATCTACTGCATGTGCACCCTTAAACAAGTTGCTCACTGGTTTAATTGTCTAATCCATTAAATAACATGGGCTCATAGGGGCTCCTAGAGACTGAAAGGACAACCTGGGAGTCTGCATGGAACTAACCTAGGCACTCTGCATATTATTATTACAGTTGTGTAGCTTGGTCCACTTGTGGGATTCCTAACAGTGGGAACATGGGGTGTCTCTGACTATTTTGTAGGCCGTTGGAACCCTACACCTCATATTAACTTGTCTTGCTCAATCTTAATATATGGGGGGAGCTTACTTAGTCTTGCTACAACTTGATATACTATGTTTTTTTGATATCCATGGGAAATCTACACATTAATGAACAGAAAATGAGGAGTAGTAAATTGGGATTTGGGAACAAAGGAGGAATGGGGGGAGGGTCTGGGAGGAGAGGAGAGAGGGGAAACTATAGCAAGGATAAAAAATAAATAATAATATTTGCCCTATTGGGTTATAGGATTATAATAGATTTAAAAGACCCTGAATACCCAACATAAAGTAAGTGTTATAAAATCATACCATTATTTGTTAATACTGTTTTAAATATATGCCCATACATTTTCATTATTCTCAAGAATATAACAGCTACTTAAACAGATTTCAAGATGACAAGAAGCAAAAAGCATGCAGGACTATATATGAGGATTGCCAAAAGATTTTACTGCAAGTAATGATAACTATGAACCAGAGCTCAGTTAAGAAGGTATGGATTGCACAAAGGTGCTGTCTGTATCAGGTTCTTGTGGGGGTAGAAACTGGATAATAGGTTAGATGTTTAGTATCTGAAATAAATTAGTTATAATGTCAAGTTTGCCTCTTTATATTATAAAAGTGTTTGTTACGGACCTGGGATTATAATACCAAATTATGAAAGTAGAGTGTTTAAAACAAGTAAAATGTTTCAGAGTCACTGAGGTCGATGGAAATCTTTGAAAAGCAAAGTTATGCCAAATTTATCAGAGTCATAATTTGCTGATGAAATATTATTTGCAAATTCATTCTTTTTCAACTCCTTCTGAAGATTTTGTAAATTGTTTGCAATGAGTAAAGGAATATTATGACTTAG
Source organism: Chionomys nivalis (assembly GCF_950005125.1). Taxonomy (NCBI): domain Eukaryota; kingdom Metazoa; phylum Chordata; class Mammalia; order Rodentia; family Cricetidae; genus Chionomys; species Chionomys nivalis. Next base: position 14,566,258 of record NC_080099.1, read on the forward strand.
GAATATATATTTTATGTATGTTTAAATGCTAAAGATTTGTGTTAAATCTTTCAAAGTGGTTTATATTATACTTTACTCAAAAAATATACACCAAGATTTCAGTTGCTCAAACAAAGAAGCTATGTGCAATATGGTTTTGTTGGAATCTGATTGTGTGTGCCATGAAAGTATTTAAGCTAGAGTGCTTGCGGGATCTCAGAATTGCTGGCATCTCAACTCAAGAACTCCATGGCCACCTTGGCAGAGAAAGACAAATGACTTTCATGAATGACTCCATTAGAATGTGTCATTGGTCCTTAACTATTAAGCCCACATGACTCAGGTATGGTAAAAGAGCCAGCTACAGTGGGCACTTGAAGTCCCTACAACATCTGGGAGCCACTTAAGGACTAGATATCAAGATCTAATTGAGCTAAGTAGCGTGGAAATGAACAGTTTCGTGGCAAGCTAACAGCTCGCATTCTGGCAACCAACTAGCTGTGTCAGATGCTTACAGTTTAGATCTGAATCACTCAGATCCATAGTGCAAGGAGCATCCTTTCCAATGTAGGTTTCTTGGTTTATTTAAATTTAGTGAAATCATTTAAATGAATCTACATTTTTTATTATCATAGAAAGTACAGAAATGTGCTGAAATAGATAAAACAGTCATATCTTCTCATAGGAAATGCACAATATTTGACTGTAAAGGAAAGCATTTATATTCTAAGATATCTGGATATGAATCTATGTGTAATGATGTGTAAAAATGATGTAAGAAATTGAGTCTATAAACAAAAGCACAATGTAATGTTCAGAAATCACAGAAACAGGAGAGAATTTCCAAGCGGTGGAATTTCTTAAATCAGGTCTTGAAATTGGCTGAGCATGAGGAAAGATTGACACTGTTGAGGCATCAGGCAAGCAATGTGTATTGTGGCTTAAATATAGGAATGGCTGGGGCATGTTTGACTGGGAAATCAATTTGAAGCTTCTGGTTCTAGTTTCAATGATACTTTCTTATCCTTTAAGAAGAACCTCTTCAAAAGAAAGTTAAAAACGTTTTAACATATGCATATATACACACATATACATACATGGGTATAAATATATGTCCATATATTATATATGTATATGTATACTTCGTGGCCATTTCTTTTGCCTCTTTCTTCCTTTCTCTCTTGTTTATATACTGTTATATACATAAATATAAATCCTCTTAAATATACCTTTACTAAATCAGAAGCCAGCCTTTTTCTAGTCATTAAATAGAAGATATGCTATTACTGATATATATCATATACTGTATATTACATATATTTCATGTATCACATATAAGATAGGCTTTGTTTTGAACACCTCAGGGGTAGGTTACAACATCTGGGGAGATTTCATCTGACTCTGAAAAAAATAAAAACAAGACAGATGAGATGATTTTAAACCACATGTAAAGTTGCTTACCACTAAACCTGAACCTGAGTTTTAGCCTCAAAACCAACCAGGTTAAGGCAAGAACTGTTTACTGAAATGCTGTCCTCCAACTTACACATATCACACACACACACAAATATAATACAAACACATACACAAACTTGTATGCACAAATACATACCACACACATGCACACACATTCTCACACATGCACATATACCCACACACATAAGTATGCATGCGCGCGCACACACACACACACACACACACACACAAATGCAAAAGAAAGTAAAAGACTCCACCAGAAATTAACTCACCAGTGGTTGAACATCCCTCAATGCAATGGAGCAATGGCATAAAGGAGACTCTAGGAATATGCCATTGCAGGGCATCAAATACCAACTTTACCAACCTGAATTTTGTTGGAAGGAAACTATGATTTCTATCATGTTTAGAAAGAAGCAGAGAGTTGGAGCTTTATACTCTGCACTGTGAGCCAGAAGCTTTGGATATGAGCATAAATTTTGAATTTGCCTGAGGAGGAAGCAATATCTAAAACTTACAGAGGTGCTGTAAGAGCCAAATTGTGCTCCAAGTAGCCATATGCCCTGGTTTGCATCTTACAACTCACATAATTTCATTACAACAAATCTTACCATGAGGCAATTATACTCGTTTTCTTGGGACATGAATTCCCAAAGGTATAGTAAGGCTCAGATTCACCAGCAAATGTTTCAAGCACATCTCAGACTGAAAGTCAGTGTAACGTATTTCAATAAGATATGAATCCAGATATACACAGATTGAGACATATTACTTACAAGTGTAAATAAATATAAGGATATGTTTTATTCTGATTTCTGACAGCAAGGCGTATTTAATTCATATGTTTAATATGCTTTTGCCTCTTTTACAGGAGAAGAAACTGCAGAAATGCTACACATCACACCAAACATTTTAGAAGCAAGTTTTTTTTTTTGTTTTTTTTGTTTTTGTTTTTTTTTTATATAAATCAGAACTAAGATAAGAGGGTGAAAGGCAGAAGAGTGGTTAGGATTTATTCAAGGAAGAAGGTTAGCAGGGTTGACAATCCTTCTGATGGTCCCAGTTCATCAGCTTGGAACTCCTATGTGTGTGCCTCCGACCCTGACACATTGTTCTCCTGACCTCTCTCGAGTGATTCCTAGCAGATCTAAAAGGCTCACTCAGATATCACATATCCAGAGAATTTTCATAATTATCCTTCCCATGCTGAACACACAATTATTTATATATGGCTAGACATCTCTTTCAGTTCTCTGAGGCACAGATGAATCTCTACATTAATATCCTGGTTGGTTGCTTAGATGTGATTTAAAACAAAGCTTGCATTAGAGCATACATCATGGTTGGTCAGCATAGTCAAAGGTTACTCAGTTCCAAAATTTACAACCAAATCAACATATTATTTTCTGTATTAGCTTTTTTAAGGAGTTAAGGATAAAAGCTGCATAGAAAACAGACAGTGAGTATTTTCTATCATTAATTTGAATATTCAGACAGGGATAGTAACCCTTGCTTGTATTTTAAGAAAAAGAGATAAACTCTTCAAGCTTTATTTTTTTCTCATATGTAAAAAGGCAATAATAATTTGATTGTTAATGTCAGAAGAAATTTAAATATCATGATCTACTGTAGGGTTTGAAATAGTGCTGGTCACTATGTACTCTTGTGAAAATATGAAGGATATGAATGTTCATTTATATATTGTATTTTTGCACCACAGGATAGTGTGCAAGGATAAAGAAAAAACATAGGTTTTAACATTTAACTTTTAATTTTTGTGTCTTTTCCTCATGTGATTTTGGTTACAGGCTTTGGCTATGGTCTCTGTTTGCCTTAACCATTTCTCCATGGATGTGATTACCCACATTTCCCCCTCTCCAAAATGCCACTCTAATATATTCATTTTGTCTTCATATTCTTTCTAAATTAGGAAAATTTCATTCTCACTCTTTGCAAACCTCTCTTTTTGTTTGTTTGTTTGTTTTTCTTTTGTTTTTTTTCGAGACAGGGTTTCTCTGTGGTTTTGGAGCCTGTCCCGGAACTAGCTCTTGTAGACCAGGCTGGTCTCGAACTCACAGAGATCCGCCTGCCTCTGCCTCCCGAGTGCTGGGATTAAAGGCATGTGCCACCACAGCCCGGCTTGCAAACCTCTTTCTGTTGTCTGTATTTGTTTATTGTGTACCAAAGTACTTATCTCTACAATTCAGAAACTTGGGGATCTTTCTTGCTTTCCTCATTTCTTCCTGAATGCCCCCCACATCACCTATCATCAGGACATTTCCATCTGCTCCCCTCTTGACTATTTTTTTACTTCAATTCCTATCATTAGCACAGTTCCTCTTTCAGCTCTCCCATTTATGGCAGTCACTATCATCAGAAAGGTTCTGATTATTGTTTCAATGAAAATTGGGCCTTATCATTCTTGTGTAAGACCTTTCAGCAAAGCTTCTTGAATATTATGAGGTGGGTATGTGGCTTGGTGTTAAAGTGCTTAACTAATACTAACGGCCTCTCTACACACACACACACACACACAGAGAGAGAGAGAGAGAGAGAGGGAGGGAGGGAGAGAGAGAGAGAGAGAGAGAGAGAGAGAGAGAGAGGGAGGGAGGGGAGAGACAGAAACAGAGACAGCGGGAGATAGAGAGACAGAGAGGGACATAGAGATACACACAGAGAAAGAGTGATAACAAAAAGTAACAACAATGAAACCTTATGGTTTTTAAATGGAGACTGCATTTTTAATTCTTTCTAGGCCATTCTGTGTCAAATCCTCACTGCCTCAACCTTCAGCCTCTGAATTTCTTTGCTCAACTCAGTAAGTGATTTCCCAATAGGGAAATCTCAAGTATGGACTAAGAGTACATAAAAGGACACACATGAACTCCAACCTGGATGATATTACATCTAACTCAGGGAAGGAACTTTATCATGATGTATCCAGAGCACATGGAGTTCTGAAATAGAATCATAAGGATAGAACTACTTAAACTTCCAATTAGAAGAGGAACGGTGGGGAATGTGTTAGTATTTGAGCCAGAAGGTTAAGCTGAGAGCAGATGGATTCCCTACTGTTCCTAAATAGATCATCTACCACTAACACTTTCCAAATTGGTTTTCCTTGCATTTTTGCCAACCTTTTGGAGTCAGATTAGGAAACTCCAGAAGCCATACTCTGTATTTGACTGCCATATTTTCTAAATTCTCTGTATGGTTCATACAGATAATGTAAAAATAATATGATGGCTCTCAGTTGGCAGAGTACAAACGGTGTTGGCGTGGGAGTTGCTTACATTATTATATTATTTCTAGGTGGCTTAAAAACAAAACAAAAACAAAACAAAACAAAAAAAACCAAAAAAACAAACAACAACAACAAAAAACTATGGGACCTTCACTTAGAACTGGGGCCCTCTAAAGTAGAGGCTATCCTTCAAAACTAAGTGGGGGATCGTGCAATGTCGGCTTGCACCCTGCTATCTGAGAGTAAAAGCACACCTAGCCCCCCATGCATTTTAATCGCATCTGAAAATAGAAATATGTCGCTTCTGACACCGCTGGTGGCTTGCAGTTTGTCTAAGATATACATTTTGACATTTATGTTGAAGATAATACCTTACCCTTCATTCTGTATAGACTTTTAAAAGTTGTCTCTTGTTCATTTCTTCTTGAAATATGTCAGGGACATAGAAAAGATAGAAGGAAATGTGCAAACATTTTCCGTGTCAATAATGAAATCATAACCAGAAAGACAATCCTATGGTGAATAAAAATCTTACATATAAAGCATGCTTTATCAGAAAAGTCTCACTTTCTGGTATAAGTATCTCTTATATCATATACATAAATAAGTATCTCTATGCACACTAAGTTGATAATATCGGGGATATGAAGAAATAGGAACATAAAGAAAGAACCTTGGGGCACGCCATGACTAGGCTAACTGAGAGGATGCTGTTTGATGTGAGCAACTTTCCCTCTCTTCTTTCACGCTGTCTCTAATCCTGCATTGAATTAAAAGGAAAGAAAGGGAAATGATTTCTTTTCCCTTCATTGGAAAATGTCATGGAAATGTCAGAGTTCTCTCTGCATGATCACATATCTCTTGCAAGTCGGTAGCTGCAAGCCACTTAAACACAACTGTCTCCAAAAGCACCATTTCAGAGTGAAATCACCATTTCCAAAAGAACAGGACTCAGAAACTGTGAAATTATTCAAGGTAAACTGTGAGCCACAGCCAGTAAAATTTTATGAATGATCCTTGGGTTCTGATGAATTGGGCAGTTTTACATGGCTCTTCCTTTCTGCCCTGTCTTCACGTCACATTCTTTGAAGGTTCATCCCATCCTAAGCTTCTCTGCCATTTAAATATTCTAGAAACTCTTTTCATGATATCGAGTGGTGGGAATACCCTCTTTGGAAATGACATTTTTAGAAAGGACCAGAAAAGAATAGGGCATCTTGTCAGGCTGTGAAGTTTTTCCTGGCTTTGGGTAAAGCAGGTGCATCATGCAAATCATCATCTCATACAATAAAGATCCTGTCAGTCTCTTGATCTTGTAGAAACCAGGGTCCTGCTATGCTAATCCTCTTCCTATTGAGGTCTCTTTCTTCATAGCACCTTAGGATGAAAATGCACTCGCTTTGTAAAAAGACAATGAACTCTTACATTATTGTGGAAGCTGATTTAAAAAAAAAAGAAATTGATGTGTTCTTGGACTATGAGAAGACACAAGCATTGAGCCTGTAAATATTACTGAAAAATAGCAAAGACAGACAGGAAGGTGGGAATGTTAATGTTAACAGGATGATCTGAGATGGGGAGAAACTTAGAATGGAGGCTTATTTTTATAAAGATAAATATATTTTATATATTAATAATTATACATTTAAAAATATATGATACATGAAATATACTATAAAACATTTATGAATATTTGATAATTACAGTTAAATTTTTAAAAAAAACGTGATTTTGTTTCCTTAATCAATTTTTCCCATTATTAGCCCTTTCTGCTATCATGGTATGTGTGTCAAAATAAGAAACCAACACTGGTATATTTAGTAAAAATCCAGACTATATTAGGATTGTATCACTTTTTCTTTCTGTCTTATGATTTAAGCTGGAATAGTACATCATATCAATCATCAGGTGCTCCAGGTTTCATTGGTTTTTGACAGCCTCAACCTTCCCTCACTTTTATGATCTTGAGGAACGCTAGCCATGTCTAAGCTCTTGGTTATATTTGGACTTCCCTGTCAATGCCTTACATAAATGATGCTGTTCTTATATTTTAAAGTTACCAAAAAGTCATTAATACCAACTTTGTCGTGAAGGAGGAATTATCGGAAATACATTAAGGTGAGATAGAGACAATATTTACAGGGGGAAAAATCTTTTTCCTTTGTGTACCTTCAAGGGACTTGACCTAAGTAATTAACCAATTAAAGTTACGTTATAAAGGGCAGATAAAAATAGCCATCATGAGAATTAATAGACAAGTATCTAATATTGATTAAAACCAACACTGCGGGGCATCCATAAACATCTCATCTCTGAAAGGGTTTGTAACGTGGCAGAAAACACTAATGCATTACCATACAATTCAAAATGGAGACAGAAAGTGCTGAATCATCTGAGAAAGAGGTGTTATTTTATCTTAAGTATGTTGGAAGTTAAAAGTAATGAAAAGAATTATAGACAGAAGGTGGGTGAATACAGAAAAATATAATATGATTTAAAAATTAGAAGCAAGAAAGCACTAGGCTAATTTTTGGAGGAAGGGAACAGATCTGCAATTTCAGATACATAAAGGTGATTCATAAGGGACAACTGAATTGAGCAAATTGAATTAAGTGTTTTAAGTACTAGGCTGAGGTAATGCCTTTTTCAGTGAGTGGAGATTGAGCTAAAACTCAGACTAAGTAATAGCCAGGATGAGGGTTAAGTCCCAGGTTCGTCAATCGACAAGGAGAATGTAGTATAGATTGGAGACACAGAACAGAACACAGGCTAAAAACAAAAAAAAAAAAAAAAAAAAAAAACCTGAGTGATCTAAAATTATAGAATAGTAGAATAGTGAATTTGAAAACATTCAATCTTGATAGTCTAATGTTCTTGCTAATGGCGGAGGTAAAAGGATCTGTGAAAGGGAGAAATGAGGAATATGGAATGCTTCATTACTTTACTATATGCTGACAGCTGTAAGGGAGGGACCAGAATTTAATAATCAGAGATTAAGCACAAACAATACCAAAATAAATGTCCATCAGAGACAAGATAAGCAAATTCAAATTTTCTTGTTAATGTAGCCTTTAAGTCTCACTCTATTTTAAGTTTTTTTTTAAATTTTATTTTTATGGTGAACTTTGATTAGTTTTCCATATACAATGAATCAGTACTACTTGCCCCCTGAAGTGAGAGATTTCATTCAATATACTCAGGGGATACCTGAAACTCTAAATAAGACTAAACCCATATATACATATAGTGATTTTACACATACATATAATGATTAATTTATGAATTAAGCACAGTGAGGGATTTACAACAGCAATAGTGAATGTGATAATCAGTGTACCTTGTTCATGTGAGGGAGTTTAGGATCACCTGGTAGATGAGTCTCTGGAATGTTTATGAGAGATAATGTAGGAAAACCCATCTTAGAATGGGCAGACCTACTGCCTAGGCAAGCATGGGGTCCTGGGCTGTATAAAGTGGAAAAGGGTGATGTCCTTAGTTTGCATGTTTTCCGTGCTCTCTTCTGACTGCAGAAACCATGTAAACAGTTACAACCAGCTCCTAAGCCTTGGCATCCCACTTGCCAGACTGCAGGCACTGAACTATGGAATAAGATAAGCCCTTCTTACTGTGTTGTCGTGGTCTAGTATGTTATTCTAGCAGTAGAACAAAAGCTAAGAAATATAGAGTAATTAGGACATTCTATGGTGACAAAATTATATGGATGTGCTCTATCCTGTCCACTCATCTGTCTCTCATCTACCTCTATTTTACTGTCATACTCCCTGCATTAGCTCATGAGATGTCGCCATGATGAGGTAAAGCAAGGGACTCACTAAGCATTTGCACACACTACAACTGTAGCCTCTGTGTTTTGGGGAAAACAAAAATAGCACGGATTTGTTTTTTGCCCTTCCTACTTCAAAACTGACCATCTGCTCTCAATACAGTTCTTAGCAACCACAGAATATGATATCTTTCATATCTGATTAATAGATAATACCTTTTCATTTTGAAAAATCACTTAATAGCTTTTCTCTGCCTTGGCTACGTAAAGTCTACTTAGATACACAGCAATACAACAGCTGACCTGCTGGCTGTGGGGCTACTGAGGGACCCGGTAACTACTGAGTAGATGCTAGACTATAAAGTGCTTCAGATCCTAGGCAGGATGCTGTGGCATGAGTTACTCGAAGTGCCATAGAATTTAAGCACTTAAATTGTTTATTTTGGAATTTTACATTTAATATTTTCCAAATTGTTGACCTCAGGGTAAACTAAATTCTCAGGAATCAATGTCACAGATAAGGTGTTGAAACCACATCCTTAGAGGTCAATCTTAAGATTTTCTTCTAATGCAGTCTTGAGAGGACATTGTTCCATTGTTTGATTTTATTGTCTTGTGTTTGCTTTCTATGTGTATTGTTTAAAAATATGCTATAGAGAAAAAGGACTGTATTTTCTTATGATAAAATGTAGTAATAAGTTGTGTGCAGTTTGCCAATGAAACATAAAAGAAAGTTTATTTTTCTTACCATTTTAGGCATTTAAATGATGTTTAATAGACTTGAATATGAAAGACTGCCTGCCAGAACAACTTAACTTCTTACTCATTTTATCGGTTTCTATGTAGCTTAAGGCCTGGCTCAAAGCTATAACAAAAACCTAACACGAGACATCTAATTTTATTGAAGCGAAACTACTTAAGGTATTAGACAATGAATTACAAGGAAATAATCTCAATTGTCATGTTAAATATAATATTGTGCAAATATTTTACATTAGGGATTATTTTCATCATTAAAGTAGCAACCTTGATATGGTAAATGTGCCAGTCAATATCATCACTGCCTTCATTTCTGTTAGAAAGAAAATTCTCTTCCCCTCTATTAAACACTGCAACAGAAAAACTTTACAAACCTTGAGTGTAACTTCCTGGCTAAAGAGCACTATTTCTTTGGCTTCTAGATAACGGTCTCTGCTTTTATAAACACATGTGAGATTGTGTAGCATAAACCATATGCTCTTTCGTAGCCTCTTTCATGGTTGATGATAATAGGCTCTTAGGAGTATCTTTGTTATATTTAGTGGAAATCCTCCTTCTCGCCAAGATCCACTCATTTTTCTATGGTCTTTTGGATGTTTACAGATAGATGTGAAAATAATCATCTAAGCTCCTCACCAGTTGTGCAGAGACACTTCCATTCAGTTACCAGAGTCCCGTTTGCAAACTAAACCACATTGCCTCCAACCACATCTGCAGTGATGCAGCTTTTATTGTTGCCTTCATTTCTGGGAAGCTGTAGACGAAATCTTGGCCTCTTTGGTGTCATATAGGGCTCTGAGGCATGAAAACAACCCACCTTTTATGTTTATAGGTTCTATACATTAAGTAGTGATTTATTTGCAATGACTAATTGACTTAGCTTCTTAATTAGAAACTCCCCCAGACTTTTTTAACTTAAATGGATTTTGGAGTAATCAAATTCTGCTAATAGCCTTCATTTTAACTCTTTCCTGATTTGCGTCAGGAAAGCCAGCAATGGCACAGAGATCAAATTTCTCTATGCAAAGCCCAGACTCACTGTTACATTCCTTCCTCGGATAATTTTCGTTCATTGGGATATAAATTAATGATTGGCAATGGTGACCAGTGATAGACAGGCACCATCACAAATATAAGCCTACAACTTGGTTTTATAATCTGACTGACTGTTGGACAGAAAAACAAATCAGGAACCTGGATGTGTGGTTAAATTACTGCTTAGACTAGAATGATAGAATTAACTGGAAGTCTTCCTCAAAGGGATCTGAAAAACCATGAAGCTGATTTCTTTTCAAGTTTTCAAATTAGTTAAATTTGACATGGATGAGGCATGTCAAGAACTACATTCCAAATGCTGGTTCAGTATGTTTTAGAAAAAGTCTTGGATTTGGAGAGTTGATTCATTTCTGGTTCATAGCTCGTATAGTTTTGTGACTTGGGGCAGAATTTTCACCTCTCAAACACTTTCTTCTGTGAAGTGAGGAGGTTGCAGAATTAGGATCAAAGTTTTCAGTTCCAACTTTGCTATTAATTGGAGCAGGGAGGGGACCCTTCACTAGCTGACAGCTGGGACTTGTTTAAAACTTTGGCATTGCTGTAGAAGAGAGGTGCTGTGAGGGATCCTGTGTCTTAGGCTCACTAGCTATCAAAATATCAAGATGTCCTGGCTGTGTTAAATTAGCCCACTCTCAGAATACTGGGTGCTAAAGCAGCACTTGAGCAAAATTTTCACCAATCTCCTTAAGGTTCCTAATAGAAGATAACCGCCATGGTTCTTTAGGAAAATCTCTGTTTCTCTCTCTCTCTCTCTCTCTCTCTCTCTCTCTCTCTCTCTCTCTCTCTCTCTCTCTCTCTCTCTCTCTCCTCCTCCTCCTCCTCCTCCTCCTCCTCCTCCTCCTCCTCCTCCTCCTCCTCCTCCTCCTCCTCCTCCTCCTTCTTCTTCTTCTTCTTCTTCTTCTTCTTCTTCTTCTTCTTCTTTCCCCTCCTCCCCCCTCTCTGTCTGTTTCATCTTTACCTGATAAGTTTTATTTCTACACTCATTTTATTTTTATGTGCCCCACCTTTATTTGCTTTTCTGAATTATTCTTATCCTATGCCTGATTAAGTTAAATGAAGCATATTAATTGTTTTTCCCCTACTTCTTTGCAGTGTTTTCTCTCATTCTTAAGTAGCTGATTGCAAAAACAAGTAACTATGGTATGTGACTTTAAAATTTACAAAATAAAGAAGCCACTACCTTTTGTACTATCACAAGGAACTACTTAAAAGATGTCCTAGACAAGAAATGTGCACAGCCATTGATCCCTTCATGAACACAAAGGGAAATTAGCTGATGTTTAATTTCAAAGAAAGATTTTGTAGCCATCGGGACTATCTGCAGAACCGTCATTTCTCTTCTTGAGCTGTTCTCAACACTGCTGCTTAGAAGTCTGGGTCAGCCTCTTTAGAAACAAATTCTGAACATACGGGCCATGGTGCTGACCTACCTTCAGGTTTGTTTATAGAGGGTAGGTTTAAAGGGTATGGCTAGAGCCTGTCAAAGCTACTATTGTACTCTTAGAGTCGATGTTAAATACTGCTGCTGTTTTTGTGTAACTTAGCTAATGTGTTTCGACACCACCGGATTCTAAATACTGGAAATTCAGCAAACAGAATTAATCGATTTTCCTCTAACAAGGTTGTCCTGTAGAAATGGATACTGCCACACCACACTGTGAACTGCTTAACACTTACAACTTAAATAACCACACTGGTGATGAACTTAGCTTTGAAAGAAGGATTAGAACTCTGTAGCTGAAGACTGCCAAAGGGAAAAGGCTGTGGCAGAGCGTGAGTCTCCAGGGGGCTCATTAGAAGGAAATTAAGTGAGAAAGTCTTGCCACCCCCCACCCCTCAACTTACTGTGCCTTATTCCTTTACACTGAATGCTTTTAGACTCACTCCAAGGTGCATCTGTGCTTCAGGGTTTGACCACAAGCAGAGAGGTGCTGCAGCTGGAGCTGGGGTTGTATTTTCACCCAAAGAAATGATACGGGTCATCTGATCAGCTCAGGGGGGAAAGAACATTTGCTCTTACAGCATGCTCTTTGATTCTGAGGTCTCTGGGTATTCCATGGCTATGTATTCCCATCCGGAAACAATTCAAAATGTGAAGTTGGATGTTTGCAGGTCTCTTTGCTTTTTGTCAAACTTATTCTGGAACTGATGATTGTATTAGCTGAAGCTTTCTCACACCTTTCTTTCAAGAGGTACAAGAGTACTGAGTTATGAACCCAGGGCCAGTTGAATTGGCATGAGGGTAGAAAACAGCTCGTCTACAAAAGGTTCAGGATCCCAAATGTGCTCGTTTGCCATTTACAGTGGAGTTTACACTATTGAGTGTGGATTTGCTTTTCCTATTTTGTGCTTTCATAGTAATAAAGTCTCAGACCTTATGAAAACATAGAGAAGACAAAGATTAAAAAAGGATTAGTTAGAAAAAATAAAATGATAATAATAAAATAAACCAACCAAAACTAAAATCAGAAACCTCTCAAGAACTAGGCATATGTGGAGGTGAAACTTTCTTCAGCAGAAGTAGTCAAGAATTGAGAAAGATACTCTGCCACCATTATTTGGAATGATTCTCTTTGAAAATTACTTAATTGTGGAAACAATCACTGCACTGTATTTGAAAGTAGATTCTCAACACCTGGGGTAAATAGAGGAGGGTCTAGAATACATACATGATTCTAAAATTTTTGTTAGTGGCATATGTGTTGTTATTATATTATTCTTATGTAGCAAGTAAAGGAAACTCAGATTATAAAAGAAAAATGTAGGATTGGTCTTTCCCTTTAAAATTATATCATTTCCCCATGAAAATAATGAGATCATTAGGTCAAGGAAATGAAAGTGGTGTGTTCTCTTTAAAAATGTACATCTGGGAGAAGCTAGAGTATGATAGCTACAGTATTGGAAGATACTTATTCTTAATTGTTTTATTTCTTTGAGAGAATGAGAGTAGTAAATTAAAATTATCCATTTATTATATATTTGTTTTTATCCTTCCAACAGTCAACTGTCATCCATGCTGTCTTGTGTGGTTAAATCTCATTACACAGTTCTCTGTGTCTAAAGCCTTAAGCTAACAGTTCATAATGGGATTATATAGGCTTGCTTGCTTTCTGCCATTTTTCAAACAAGGTTACTCAAGAATATTTCTCTGTCCTGAGTTTTCTGTTCTATTTTATTTGTCTGTCTTAAAGTGTTCCCACTGAAGTTTTTGTCTTGCTTTTCTTTCCTCTTTAGATTAATTTTAAGATTTTTAAATAAAAATTCTCTCTCTCTCTCTCTCTCTCTCTCTCTCTCTCTCTCTCTCTCTGTTGCTTTAGAGCTTATCATAATGTCAGCAAGGATTTCAACATTAATTAGAAATGCATATGTATGAGTTGAATACACAGAGAAACAGGTTTATGGCAAGAAATCCAAATAAGCGTTCTTTAGATTCTCAGAAACAGCAGGTAATAGGGAAATACTGACATTTAGTCCTCCAACCAAGCAATGATTTCAACTTAAAGGGTACCTAGAAATTTATTCTATAATGAAAGGAATTTAGTATATATCTAGACAATAAATCACAGCCTTGTATCCTGCAATTAAAATTCCATATATAAATTAACCTGGTGCAAGTATCCAAGTATAAACTAATTCCCCTTTTGCAAACCCTTTCAATGATGGTGTGAGCGAAATATGGTGTCATTTCTGTTCTTGTTGCCTACTTTAATTCAGAAGAAACAGACTCATTACGTTCCAGTTGGACTATTGAGAACTGGCTTGAGTTACACACTTTCTATAATGAAGCCTGTGGAAATGTAGTTGTGGGAAATATTTCAGTACTGGTTGGTAGATGGGAGTACAATTTTTAATTGAAACTTAAATGAGGGTTTTGTATTGTATTATTTGTATTGTTTTGTGTTATTCAAAATCATCTCTCCAGTTTTTGAAATAATAGCATTTTGCTCTATGAGGTTCCAATGGCAATATAACACAGACATCTTAAGGAATAAAAGCACAAGACTCATCATTTTACTATATTTATTTTGATACCAAAAAAGTGGTATCAAAAGTAAAACAATAACTAAAGAAAATAGTTCTTTCTGGGTACACACATGATCAGCTTTAGCACTGAAAGCCCCTGTCCCACCCCATGAGTTCTCAGTGTGTTTGGGCAGTGTGTGTGTGTGTGGGGGGGGGGGGCTTCATGGTCAGATTCTTTCAAAAGGTCTAATATGATGTGATATTGTCTTGTAAGTTCAGTAAATTTGGGGAAAATAGACTTCAAGTTTCTTTACAAGGGGGTGGAAAGAGGATCTTGTCAAAAGGAAATCGTAGAATCTAAACGCATGACCTGCTTAGAGATTATGTCACCTTTTAGAGAACGTGTTACTCTTTCCCTTCCTATCATGGTGAGAGTTTTCACTAGCTGCCTTCTTCCTGTCCTTGCTCATCTTTCCTTCTGAAACACCATTTTGAGTAGTTTTGAGGATCAGAAGCTAGTTAACAACTTTAGAATTATTACAATCACAGCTGTGGTCTGGAGACTAAAATCCAGATTTACTGATCATTGGCTTGAGACTGACAGAATATTAAAAAAAGAAACAACATTAATCTTGGTATTATAGAATACAGTTTTGAAAAGTTAACTCTAACTAATCAATAAACTCCCCGATATACTCGGAATGGGCAATGTTGGCGCACTGTAAATAGCATGTGCCATCTCATGAAAAGACAAGATACAGAATCAAAAACAGAAGTTGGTGAGGTGGATGCAAAGTAATGATGGACTCACAGGCTATAACAATATGGTATGGTTTATAGACATAACATATGGATTCAGAGAAGGAATACAGGGCAGGGAGTGCCTTTGCACAAGGTAAAACTAAGGAAAAACTTATTTACGTTATTTAGATGGTGGTAAAGAAGCATGATATGGTAGATTGAGTGATGCACCCATTCATTCACTCAAGAACTATGGAACTGTGTCTACATCCAATTTTAATAGTCTTTGCTTTACTTCTGTTAAAACTGAATATGCTTAGTCTTCTTGGGAGTCACAAACCCCAGGCCTTCCTGCCTTCTCTAATGACTCCTGAAACCCCCATTCTTCCTTTCCTATTTCACCAGTTTTTCTTTCTGTCCACCATTAGTATACAAACACTTTGTTCTTGTTCATTGTGAAGTAAATAGATGGCCAAAGATGCCTGATTCTACTTACTGCAAGATGAGCTTTCTCAAGATGTCCCTCTTCATAGTTTCCATTGACTCTCTTCCACTCACTTGCAGGCATGCTCCCATTGTGACATCTCCCCGTACTTAATCAACACCCTTCCTCCCAGTACCTAAATATGACATGTTGCTACAACCTAATATCAATCTCCAGACCACAGCAGGCCTTATAACCCAGCACCTCTTAGTATAGCAGGCTCCTTTTTCGGGACAACTTCCTTCACTGCTGCCCTCCTGTCCCTCACCTGATCTTCTGTCCTAATTCTCATCTAGAAAGGTCTTTTCTCTACATGGAATTTCTAAATGTTTCCTGTGAATACATGTCACTCTCTGCCATTGCCCCTTTCCATGTGTTTACCCCTGGAGTCTAGAGAATATGCAATAGCATCAGGATGTCAGACGCTACCTAGAAAAAATTCGCAACCAATGTGTTTCTCTTCCCTGAAAGAGTAGAGAAACACCTTTTCATGTCTTCTTGGAAATACCCAAGCCCCTGCTTAATTTTTCTAAATGGAAGACTAGTAAATATCCTAAAGTTTGTTATTGTGTTTTAAGTTTGTTTTTATTGGTGGTAAGAAAGTGCTGGAGACAGAAAACAGGACTGGGAGCATGTCAGACTAGCTGGACCTGATCAACCTGCCTGCCTAGTAGTAGCAGAGCCCAATTTTCTTCCTCCTCAAGATGTTAAACAGTTGAAAAGGTGAAACCATTGTTTAAAGTTACTGTCTTCTCCTCATTCAATTCACAAGTAAACTCCCCTGCTCTAAGAATGCATCTCTGCATCTCTTTGTGTATTTTCATGTCTAGGCTCTTCACCATTTTCTATAATACCCATTGTGATCTCTCTCTCTCTCTCTCTCTCTCTCTCTCTCTCTCTCTCTCTCTCTCTCTCTCTGCTTTTCTTGCCTTGTTCTGGTCATTTCCAACCATTTTCCCATACAACACCAGAGTGATCTTTGAAAATTGAGAATCTGATCATTTATTCTCTCAACACTTTCAATTTCTTTTCCTCTCATAAGGAAACAAAACTGACTGCCCAAACCTATATATCCTGAGGGATTTAGTATGTATTTTCTACTTTTCTAAGCTAATACTAACCATTCACTTATCAGTCTTGTAATCTTGTGTCGGTGCCTTACTGTATCTTAGATGTACCAAACTTGTATTTCAAGGCTCTTGTCTTGTGAGGGCATCTTTGCACATATTTAACGTCATTAAGATCATATTTTCAATCTTATTTTTTGAGATGTTTGTGGGGGAGTGTATCATCTCAAGGGAAGCCCAAACTTTCTGTTATGCAATCTTTGGCATCTTTTCTAGCTCTGTCCAAAGGTTTTCCTTTGCTCTTGCCCTTCTCCTTCTCCAGCACTGACTGAGGTGATCAGAGATATCTTTCTGTTCTAGTTATTCTGGTATTATAAGTGCCTAACTGGAGGACCTGGAGTGACAGTCAGCTAACCCCCTAGACAAATACGGTACCTGTGGAGCTTTAGTATGCAGATGGGTATGATCTCATCACTGTCTGTAAGTAGCTGACAATTAATGGATTATGAAATTGTTCATTGACCTTGAATTTCTTAACCATGGAATCATCACATTATGATTATCATGTATGTCATATAAAGAACAGAGGTAACCAATATTATTTTAATGGATAAAATAACCAAGGCTCATTTGAGCTCCTTCTATTTGTACTGCAGAGAAAGGACTTTTGTTTTCTTTTGGTAACGGAAAACAAACAGATAAACAAACAGCCCCAAACCATTTGCTATGCCTAGAAGGATAGAGAGAAAAGCAAGTTACTCAATTCTTTCAGTGACGAAAGAGATGGGTTCAATAAACAGTCATCAGCTTTGCACTCACTCATGCTTGCTAGCCTTGGAGACATGGTTTGGAGCTGCACCTCATAACTCGATGCTACCATTTCACACTCCCTATCCGGCTCACTTTGGCCAGAGAAAAGTGGTCTGAGATAGTCTCTCCCTGTTTTCCTAGAATTTCAGCAGAGTCTGAAGTGCACACATAAATGCACATATGAACCTGGGCCCTCTCCTTTTTTCTGCATTCTTTGGTGCTCCGTGTAGTCTGGCAGTTCTAGCTTCTAAGGCAGTTGATGTACTGATAAAACTTATAGAGAAAAATTGCCTTTAACCTTTCAAGTATTTATTCTCTGTCTCCAAGTCAGAGATTTCATCAGCTATAGAAACAGTTCATATTTCCTTTTGCTCTAAATGCTTCTTAAATTAAAGTATTTCAATTAGAATGACCTTAGAGGGTTCTTTTTTCTTTCCAAAGAGCAGAATCTTCAAAACTCTGTGTCTTGTACTAATAAAATATTTAGGGCAGTTAGAAAACTTCTTTTATTATAAAATTCCCCTAGTACAATTGAGGCCATTATCAGGAAAATATGCAAACCAGTCATGCATAAGAAGATTCCCACCCAATTTCACTTTAAACAAAAATTATTTTAAGCTTATCAGCACCTATATGATCATATTCAGATAGATGCTATTTGTATTTCAATAAAGTAGTTAGCAGCTGCAAAGAACTCTCTGTTAATAAATTAATTTTGTGTATTTGACTTTTCATGGAGTCATTTAGTTCAACAGCCATTGGTTTGCAGGTTAGCTATAGCTGTTCAGTGTGACTCTTTTAAGTGACTGTATCCTACCCTTGCGTCTCACTCATCTTTTTCTAAATATGAAGCTTCACACACTTGGGAGAACAGTCACCTGTCTCAGGGTTAGTATCATTTCATAACACCGTGCTCCTGAAGTTGCAGGTGTCTTGACATAAGCCTGAAATGAGCATGCTTGCCCTGCATCAGTGACAAAAGCCATCCTTGGCCATCCAATGACTGATTAACAATTTGCTCCTCTCTAACTGGATGGTGGCGGTGCACAGCTTTAGTCCCAGCCCTTGGCAGGCAGAGGCGGGGGATCTCTATGAGTTCAAGGCCAGCCTGGTCTACAAGAGCTAGTTCCAGGACTGGCTCCAAAGCTAGAGAGAGAGAGAGAGAGAGAGAGAGAGAGAGAGAGAGAGAGAGAGAGAGAAAGAGAGAGAGAAAAGAATTTGTTCCTCTCTCTAAATCCATCTTGTAGTTGTATCTAGGAAAATTTACATTTAAATTGGTATAGCCGTGATGACTTGAATACAAGACATGGAAGATATAGGAGAAATTTTGCATGCCTGTCTTTAAAATTAATCTGTCTTGTCACAAGCAGAAAGAAGTTTGAATTAATCAGTTTTTGTAGGAATCCAATAGGAGGCCAACAATCAGTCGACCAATGAGCCAGACATGATGTCCAATGTTATAATCAATGTTATAATATTTTTATTTTTCCCAGGCTATGTATTTAAAATGATTACCCTCTGTTGTATAGTTATTTGTTTAAAAATGATTATACACTGCCAACTCACTAGTATTATTGTTATTGTGCTTCTCAACTGGGTTCCTTACATTACAGTTGGAAATTTTATTATATAATTAAATTTGGATGCTTCTGTAGCACGAAAATTATCACCCTATATTTACGGGAACATCAAAATTGCTAATCTTATTCAATTCCAACACAGTACTCAGATGTGGGTAAGATGAGGCTTACAAATGACGAGAAGAGAGATCCTAAAAGCAACACTTGATGAAAACTAGAAAAGAACAAGGAACAGCACAGTTATGCAATTGTACTCTCAGAAATGTTACCAACTTTAACAGAAGTGAGATGGTTGATGTTTGTGCATACAACCCAGGGGGTAATTCTACCAGAGGCTTATGCATTGAGTGATGGAAGGGCCAAGAGTTTGCGGGCAGGGGGGGGGGGGTTCAGAGTTTTTAAAGTTTAGACAATCTAAGTAGGAAGTATTAAGAACAAAATATCTAAACTATTCCATTTCTAGGGTGTGAATATACACTCTTCGGCAAATTGCTTTATTTTATTGAGCCTAAATTTTATTTGTGAATTGGCCTGACAGAAGGGTCAATAGAAAGCTTAAGATGATGGTTATTGAATAGATGAAGAACAGTTGCAAAAATGCAAACTGATGACACGCAGTGCCAATCAAAGGCAGAGCTGGTTAACTGAGACACAATAAAGGTGGTATTTATTTACTTCTGGATAGAATTTTATGAAGGAGAGACTTGGGTGTAAATATCTGACAGATGCGATTCTTCCTGCTTAGTTAATTTTTACAGTATCCCTAGAAAGAAGCAGCGGGAAGCTGGGATGTGTACAGGGATGATGATGCTGCAGAAAGTCACTCTGCAGCATGACTCTTCTGTTTTTCTGGAGCTGACCACCGTGTACATTGCAAGTCACCCCTATTCAGTTTTAAGGGGCTGGTGTTATACTGTGTTCCAATGATTCCTAGAGATAGCCTCTTGCCAATAATTCAGAAACATAACAGTGGGGGAAGGGGCTGAAATTTAGAAAGTTTTTGAATTTGGGGACATGACCTCAAAATGCTGACCCTATTTGATTGTTTCAATATGTCCGTAAGATGCACTATGGTTCAGCATCCCCTCATAGCAAGATCTCTCTTCACCCGTCACCTCCCAGTCATTTAAGGTCATCTATATTCAGCAACTATTGGAAAACCCAACATTCAACAGAGGTTTGACTGGTGAAGAATGAGTAATAACTTTGTTCTGATAAAGTGATTTAAAAATAAATTATTTCAGTTTAAGGGTTCTGATTTTTAACTGTTATTTCTTTTTGCTAATGTATAGTTGCTGTTTAATTGTATGTTTGTATTAAACTCTCCCAATACTAAAATGATAGCCACAGGGGCCTGACTAATACAGACAGAGAGAACAAAGAAAAAAAAAGAAAAAGAAAAAGCTTATGGGGAGGATGCGTGAATAAATGGCTATGAAACTGACTCTTTTAAGAAAAGGTCTCCAAAACAGATAGTTGCTAGAAAAATGCCATCACAGTGTCCAGCCAGGGGCTCATCCTTCACTCTCAGCCAGACTGTACTCTTGAATTCTTCTGTGCTGTTCTTTTTAATACTCATCCTTACTAATTAAAGGAATCTTAGCTCAGGAGAAAACGTAAGCCATATTTTGGACTAGAACCCTTTTGTTATTCTAAAAATATGATTTCTGGCCAATTTCTTTAAAGCAAGAAAGCCCCTCTGTGGCTTAATGTGCCACACTTAGTTGTGACTCTGGACTAGTGAGAGGTTTCACTAATTTTGTCATTTGTCACATTGGTTTGAAATAGATGTATGTTAGGTGACTTGTTTATCAACTTAATGCAAATTGGTTTATGCTTTGAAATTTGCTGATCTTCTCACCTCAATTGGGAAATTGTCTGACTATATTGATTGGCCGAATGAAAGACTCACTAAGGTCAAGTGCATTTTAGGTGCTTCTTAAATTGTCCTCTATCATCCCTCTTTGGAAAGTGAATTCCCTGATCACAGTGCCGTAATAAAGAAGACAGACTCTGCTGTAGCTCTTGGCTCTTTCTTTCTATTGGAAGTTTACCCTACTATGCAAGACCTTTCTGCAGATGGCATGCTCCATAATCCTATGCAAGACCTTTCTGCAGATGGCATGCTCCATAATCCTATGCAAGACCTTTCTGCAGATGGCATGCTCCATAATCCTATGCAAGACCTTTCTGCAGATGGCATGCTCCATAATCCTATGCAAGACCTTTCTGCAGATGGCATGCTCCATAATCCTATGCAAGACCTTTCTGCAGATGGCATGCTCCATAATCCTATGCAAGACCTTTTTGCAAGCAATGTGTCCCATAAAATCTCTCATGACCTCTCCCAAGTAACTTCCACTCATTTTCCAGTGTCATCTTCTTTATCATTCCTTCAGATAAATTACCCCAAATTCTCAGTCTTATCATTATCACATTTTATGAGAGAGATGTGTTCCTTTGAGAACAAATTTCTGTCTGTGAGTACATAACCATGACGATGATGTTGTCTCAATTCATTTCTTTTTTCACAGCATAATGTGAGTTCTAAGAAAATAAGGACTGTGTCCATTTCTGTTCATTATCCTGTCCTCAGTACAAATTGTAAACAATTTAAAACGTACTTGAATGGATGATTCTAAAGTACTGCACTGAGCATTTTATTGAAAATTGGCTTTCATGGGGGTAATGAGGAACCAAAGGGAAACTGGTCCTCCAAAGAATGAAAGAGGATGTTTTCCTTATTGCTCTGTAGGGGGCTTTTTGGCATCTATTGCTTGAAAGCTCTGGTTCAGTTTCATGTTGATAGCTTTCTGTAAACTTGCATATCACTAAAACTGAATTAAAGATATTTCAGTACAGATCAGTTTCTCACCTCGCAGTCCCTAACCTCTGTGGATTACACTCGTGTAGATCCTTGTATATGCTAGGCAATAATTCTTCCATTAGGGTAAAGATATCCTCAGTCCCAAAGCAAAGACCCTCTTGAACTCTTCTAAATGGATTACAAATAATCATTCCTTGACAATAGAAGCTAGCCCCTCATCCTAGGATAAGGCTCTAAGAATTTGGACATTGGCATCCTACACAGACAGTGCTATCTAACTATACCCTGAGCCCTGTTCTCCTCAGGGACTGGGACCTCTGCCTTCCGGATTTGATTATACACGCCCTCTTCTTTGTTATCTCTAATTGCTAATGATCAATAGAACTATTCTCTTTGGTGTTATTATTGTTACACGTTTTTCTAGGCTGGTTCCCCTGTCATCTTTGCTGTTGCTTATTCTTCTAAAAGTATCTGATTGATTGTACTTCTTCAATTGCTGCTAAGTTTAATGGTCTCGGTTGCCCTTTTCATTTCTAAAGTTTAACTGAGATGGATTTCAGGTTCTCTTCCAGGAATCATTTCTACTCTTTGACGTTTTCTTTATCCCTGATCAAAGTTTGCCTCAATGATTATTATAAAATGTTAAATAACTGGAAGTTGGTATTCATTTTATCATTAAACTTCAATGCATAATGAAAATTCTCAGTATAAGACCAAATTTGATATTATCCTAAGTTTTCTGTACTTAGTATTTGAGCATATATTTGAGAGTGTGCTCTGGTGCTCATCACTAGGATACATTCACTCTGGATTTTGCAGATAGCTTCTCTTATATATCCTTTTGAGGAATGACTAGCACCTGTAGGCATGAGGGCTAGTAAGATAATAAGAACTTGGGAGAAACTTAAAATACTCGGGTTCTTTTTTCTTGCTACGTAGAAGCCATTGTCTAAATCTGAGTTTGAAATAATAAATCATCAAATTGATTTTACATCTAAATAGCTGTATAAGCTTGGGGGCTTTCCACCGCATGAGGAACTGTATTAAAGGGTTGCAGCTTTAGAATGGTTGAGAACCACTGCTCTAACTATACAGCATCAACATCTGGAACGCATAGCTCAAATGTGAGATATAGGAAAACTATGGACGAGTATACAAAGCTACATTGTAAGATACTTAGTGACATCAGAGCATGAGCAGGCCAATGACAAGAGAATCCATTAATGTTATCATAGTCCAGGACATTCAAATGAACCTCTCTTTCACACAAAAAACTAAATACGTGACTTGCCACAGTGTTACCATGATAAGGCAAGGTGTGGAAAACTCTTGTCTAAGCATGCCATCTGTGGAGAAGGAATTATACTGTATGGGAATCCTGTGTTTTGGAAGAGTCCCTTTATTTAGCATAAAAATCTCTTTAAGTGTCTGCCTTACTTTTAGGAATGACCAGAAGCTTGCAGAAGTAATCTTAGCAGCGAGGGAGCTGGGGTGTCTTCTAGGCCACAAATAGGATAGATTGTTTACTGTTTGTCCTGGGTTTCTCAGTAGCAATATATTTTAATCTGTTAGGCACTTCTCAAGCATGGTACTGTTTGCCAAACACTATTTTTGGCAGGCATCTGTAACAAAGCCTAATGCATTATGCATATTATTTTCACAGTATTTCATTGTATTAGCACGTGTAGTATTTGTATGGAATATTTGTAAATTCATTACCAAGGTATTATCATATTAATGACTCTGGTTAAAAAGTATTAGAAAAATATTAATATTCATAGGCACTGTACATTACACGGTGAAGTGGGAATAACATAATTTAAATTTCTGAAAAAAATTAGCATGTATATGTGAAAAATAGCTTATAGAATTATGAAGCAAACTTAGAAAATGAATTACTTTGATGTTTCTATGAAAGCTGTAGGATCATTTTGAATTCTAATGGCAATCACTATCACAGATTAAATGATAATGAAGAACTGGTTTTGTTTAACAGCATAATTTACTAGTAGAGAGTTAGAAATTTTATTTCATCTGTCTGAATATATTATCATATTAATTTGTATTTAATTTATTTTTAAGTACCGGTCTGCTGAATTATTCTTTCATTTTACAACTTTATTTATACCTATGTACACACCCATGGGTCTGCTTGTCTGTATGTGCACGTAGGCAAAAAGGCCGGAGATAGTGTCAGATCCTATGGAATTGGGGTAATAGGCTTTTGCAGATTTCCTGATGTGAAAGCAGAGGACCAAATCCTGTCCTCTGAAAGAGCAGTAATAACTTCTTTGAACCCTAGAGCCATCACTCCAGCACATAAATTATGCTTTCTTATTTCTCTTTTGGCCTTGAACTGTGTTTAACTCTTTCTTCTCTGGTCCCTAAGAAAGAAGAAATAATATACAATGGCATAGTTTGATCAAGTTATCTATCTTTCCTGAAGTTACAGGAGGAACTCAATTCTTCCCAGAGGAGTGTGATTTAGCTCTATTGAGAGTCTCTTGACATCTCTCTTATTATTCCTTTTTTGAGGGAACCAAGGAAATTAATAAGGGATTATTTTCTCTTTCCACTGAAACTTTTTGTTTGTCCATGGGTTACTAGAACCTTGATTTGTCTCCAGGTTTGACAAATAATGTCTACAAAACTCTTCCCTTTCAAAACTGTTTTACAATACAATACTATCTCACTGTCAGAAATATTATAGCTACTATTCTTTTTACAGGTTTTGGTTCAGATAACTCCTCTGTTTAAGAAACTTAAAAAAAATCTCTGTATGTAGTACTTTCTGCTACTTCGCAACAGTCCTTTGATGCAAGCAATTTGTTCTCTTTGCTATTAAAAAAATGAACAACCCTGGCTCAACACAGCACTGTGCTATGCAGCAAGTGGCTAGAAAAAAATTCTATTTCCCTGCAAGAAATACACACACACACACACACACACATATATATATGCATATATATTATTTTAGTAGACAAAAAATAAATTATGCTTTCTGTGACATGTCATAAGTTTAATGTATAAATTAAATTAGAAGAAAAATAACTTAAAATAAAGACAATGAATTTAAAGAAAATGGATCCTTTATACATATAACAGTTTTTTACATTTTTCGGCATCTACATAAAAATTATGTCTTCATTCAATCTCATTCATAGTAATGTAGCCAGTGGGAATTTTTCTTGTGTAATTTCACAGAGCATCTCAGAACTCTTGACTCATGTTTGATTCTGATATGAACATAATCAATGAGCCCTTGACCTTGCTTCTTCTCTTTGTGTGGTAATTCTTGGCTAGACTCAAACTGCCTCTGGGCAAAAATCACGCCAAGCTTAAGGTCTTTCTCTGAAATCTCCAACTAATATATTGGGTACCAGTAAGCCATTCAGCAGTCATTCCTTGCTCATTTTGTTCTCAATTCTTTTTAAATTTGAAATAAAATCTGAATTTTAGTAGTGTATGGAACACTTCGCTCCAACTATTATTCCTCCGGGAAAAAGAATGGTATAATAGTCAGGAACTAAAAATGACTAATTAACTTTCTCAAATTAGTGTGTTTTATGAAAATCTGAAGTAGATTTCAATGCTAAGGAGAAGGAGGCTTTATTGTCAGGTTGACATCTTCACAAAGTGGTGAGTCAATGTCTCCAGAAGAGTTAGCATAGTCTGTTTGATTCTAACTTAAGAGATCTCTGACATTATCTTCTGGCCTCTAGAGGAATGTGTGGTATACGCATACACACATGTGTACATATACATATATATAATGTATATGCATGTGCATGTATGTATGAATATATACATTAACATGTGATGAGTCCTTCTCTGTTCCACCAACCAGATCCCAAATAATGACATGAAGAATTCTTATTAATTGTGAAAGCTCGTACTTAGCTTATCCTTGTCCCAGTAGCTATTATAACTTAAATTAACACATTTATATTAATCTTTATTCTATCACATGGCATTATCTCTCTCCATCTTGCAGTTCTTGTTCTCTGTGTCTCCTGGCATGGCCTGTGTACCTTAATTATCTCTTTCAGCTTCCTCTCTATGCCAGGAAGTCCCACCTATACCTCCCACCTAAGTATTGGCTGTGCAGCTCTTTCTAAAAGCAATCGCAGAAATTTATCTTTACACAGTCTACAAATATCCCACAACATTTCCCTCTTTTTTCCTAAATAAATAGGAAAGATTTTAACTCTAATAAATTAAAACTATGTACCATAAGAACAACTATCAGGTAAATACAAAAGGACCACATTTTTCCAGCCTTCTAGTATCTTCATGACTAAGTTTTGTAATTACCTTGAAGTGACTTCTGATGTTGCTTTTTTAAAAATTAATGCCAGTGTAATTTAAATATTTTACATGTGATCGTTTTTTAAAACACATAAAAGAAATCTCCTTTTTCTTCTCATAAAACTTGTGAAATCAAATGTGCCTATGTTTTCCCACACACTCAGCAGTGCTCCAGTTCTTTATGGATGCAACTGTTCCATTCAGTTCTTACACTAGTTACACAGAATTAGCAAAGACTCCACAGGTTAAGAGTTATATCCAGTAGACTTGCTTCTTGCTTTGGATGTTAATCAGAAAAACAAGCTTAATACTGTAAATCAATGATTCCTAGGATTTCCTTTTAATGCTCAATAGTTTGCTATACTGGCTCATAGAATTCAAGGAAATACTTCCCTGTACTTACCAGTATGATATAAAAAGTTAAATAGATAAAGATGAACATCCAGAGAAGGCAAACATAGGTGAGGTCTGAGTGTACCAAACCCAAGATTCTGTGTTTCTCTAGAGACAGGTTTTAGTAGCTTCCCATAGCATACCTTTGCTTGCAAACCAGGAAGTTCATCAAATCTAGTTGTTTAAATAAATACAGAAAAAATGAACAGGACATAATTAATTAATAATTTTCAACCCATGAATTGCTAAATAAAATTATAAAATAATTGAATTAAAACAAAGTAGTTTATATCCCAAGTTTTAATGAAAAAAAAGAGCAAGTTATAACAATAGGGATGACACAAGGGTAACCAAAGACATTTGTCTTTCCCTAGTATTTGTTGGAAGAAAAATGAGAAAGAAGAGTAAAAAAGAAAGGAGAGAGAGAAGAGAGGGAGTGAGAGAAGGAAGAAGACAGGGAAGGAGACAAAGACAAAGGAAAGAAAAGAGAAGAACCAAAGAATTTTCCAGAGCTTGGCCCACCCTTCTGTCTTATGCTTTCATGGAGTCATTACATGGGATCAATTTTCCAAAATTCTGATCACTTTTTCCTTTTAGTGACCAGTTCCATCCTTCTAAGCACCCCACCCCAAGTGAACTGTTTCTCATAAACTCAAGTGTGATGGAAAGTAGTTCCTCATGAGTAGTAAAGACACCACCATTACTTAGAAAATGCAAGCAGTTTTAAAAATTATATGCAAAATAACAGGGAGAAAGATCAATATATATCTTTTATTAACAATTACCTACAGTTATTCCACACTATTCTGGGTCTATAGTCACATAGCCCAATAGTAACCTATTCTGAATATGCCAGGTGATGGAGTCTGTTATCTTAACAAGGCTAGAGAAGATTTCTAACTCTATATCTCTGACTCCTGGCAGTGGCTAGCCATGGTTGTTCCTGGCTCACACTGCCTTCAACTACAGCTTGTCAACCTTTTCATTTTGGTTGCTTCTCCTGCTGATTCAGCAGTGTGTGTGTGTGTGTGTGTGTGTGTGTGTGTGTGTATGTGTGTGTGTAGAATAATATCCTTCAACCCACTCAACTAGCACTTAGGAGGAAAATTTAAGTTATCCTCCAAGAAACTTGCTTTACTTTTACTTGATGTATTCTCATTCAGCACAGTGGCCTTGCTAATCTAACACTTGATAGCAAATCTAGTTCTGCAGGCAGGCTTCATGCTCAAGTGGAGGACATAGGAATCCTTTCAGTAAATGTGGAACCTGGTGGCAAATGCACTACCCTTCCATTGATCCATCATTGCTAGGTCAATGACTACTTTTGGCAAAA
Source organism: Chionomys nivalis (assembly GCF_950005125.1). Classification (NCBI taxonomy): domain Eukaryota; kingdom Metazoa; phylum Chordata; class Mammalia; order Rodentia; family Cricetidae; genus Chionomys; species Chionomys nivalis. Next base: position 14,594,062 of record NC_080099.1, read on the forward strand.
CCTTTACTCTGTTCCTGTTCATTTCCTTCTTTCATCTGGCACCAAAGATTCATTCAAGGTATGAATGTGAATCAAGCAAGTCTTTCTTCATGGATGTGCTTAGGGTAGGGGGAAAGGGCTACCTGAGAGTTTTTGTTTTGGTTTGGTTTTTCGTGTTTTTCAAAGTAGTTTTGTTCGCCGGGCGGTGGTGGTGCACGCCTTTAATCCCAGCACTCGGGAGGCAGAGGCAGGCGGATCTCTGTGAGTTCGAGACCAGCCTGGTCTAGTCTACAAGAGCTAGTTCCGGGACAGGCTCCAAAACCACAGAGAAACCCTGTCTCGAAAAAAAAAAAAAAAGTAGTTTTGTTCCTTTATTTATTCAGAATACATTAAACATACTCCTGCTATGTCATGGGAGTAGGTTAATAAAATGGGGATCCTGGCAAAGGCTTGCCTGCTAGAAAAGGGGAGCACAGAAGGAAAAGGGCTTGGAAACAACTACAAAGTACAGGGAATGAGTGAGTGTTGATAGTTCCAGAGAGAGTTGGTTCTGGTGTGCTGTGCTGTGTATGTGTGTGTGTGTGTTTGTGTGTGTGTGTGTGTGTGTACAGATGTGCTTACCTGTATCTGTGCAAATGGAAACAAAAAGTCAATGATGCTTTTATTTCTCTTCCTCTCTCCATTACTTTTCAGAGGCACAGTCTTTTACTAAACTTGGATCTCTTTCTTTTTAGCTAGACTGACTGACCTGTGAGCATCCTCTAACCACCAGCACTGAGGCTGCGTGCCCATGCTGATGCCCACCTGCACTTATTTATGTGCTTGGGATTCAAACTTAGATCCTCATGTTTAGGAAGCATTTTAATCTCTGAGTCATTGTCCAGTGCCCTGGTGAAAAAATTTAAAAACATGTTGATCGTAGGACTGGATTTTGAATTATGAGGAGAAATGAAGTATTCCAAAAGAAAACAAAAGCCCCACTAGCTCAAAGGAAAAGTGTGGGGAGAAACTAGAAGGCAAAAGCATGAATGTACCTGCTCATCTCTAGGAAGGAGCTGCTGGTGTGTTCCTGTCAACTCGCCAGGCCTATCTCCTGGTGGTACAAATCTCCTTTCTCCTGGTATTCCTATGCTATGCTGCAAACAGACTTGACAGAGGGTTTGCACCATAGCAATTGGCACAAGTTCTGAGTGGAGAATGCCTGCCCTTAACAGAGAAATGGGTGCTAATGCTGACCTGTGGATAGAGAGAGAGGGAAAAAAAGCTCTTCAGAGGAAACTTCCATCTCCGTGGCTTATCTCCTGAGAGCACCGTGGCTCACCTAGATTAAATCCACTGCCCAGAGTCAGAAGCCAAGTATAGAGGCAAATATGGAGCCCCAAAATAACTTCTCTCTAAAAAAAATATACCAAAGGAAACTTTGGCTTTAGATATATGTCACTCAATGTACAAAAAAAGGCCATTTGGTCCTAGATCTGTTAAAGGCTGTTCTGAAATTGTAATATCCTCAAAAGATTCTCCCTGTGCCCATAAGTGAGTTTGAACTGTGTGCTCAGTGCCTTGTGATTTTTCTGGGGTTTTCTAGAGTTATAGAAAAAATAAGGAGAAACGAAAGAGCATAAACTTGAAAACCAATAACCACAAGGGCCAAAATAAGGGAACTTTAAAAGAAAAATAGATTATGAATATTAACTGCAGGAAAGCAGGAAAGCAAATGTCTTAGTGGCAGAGACCTCTGACATTTTCCTGTCCTATCTGGGACCAATGTCCATGAAAGGAGTAGATATTTAAATAGTTGCTCTCGAGCTGTTTTTTGAAGTTCTCCAGTTTTACACCAAAAAAAAAAAAAAAAAAAAAAAAAAAAAAAAAAAATTAAAGGACAAACTCATTCTTCAGAATTTAGTTTCAGTTAGGAGAAGCTGGTCTTTCATTTTCCCGGCATCTTTTTATATTAGACAAGATTTCATCGAGATACTGCTTTTCCTTCTTCTCGCACTCTTCTTCCTCCCTCTTCCCTCCTCTTTCCTCCCTCATCTCCTCTCTTTTATCTTATTTTGCTTTGCTTCATATGATGATTAAGATATTAATGGCAGAGCATTTCAGAGACACAGCATGGGGAGGTGATGGTAAAGGTACTGATCAGCACACCTCTGTTATCATAATTGGCGTTGCTCAAATAAACCTTTTATTTTCAATACTGTTACTGATATAGGGAACTATATTCCATTTTCGTGAAAATATATGCTGCTTTTCCCTGACCTAACTGTCTCTAGCAACAATAGAATTTGGATCATAATTGTGGAAACAAATCAACAGGAGTGATGGGGACAGAAAGTTCTTAACAGCATCACTACATCACTTATCCCACGGTAGAGAGTACAGGCCAGCAGTGATGTGCCTCCCTTAGACACATAGGATAGACAGTGGCCTCCACAGAACTATTCTGTTCCTAGGCCAGAGGAGTTAGTCTGGGATGGATTTTCAGTAAATGTCTGGTTATTTATCAAAACAAGAGAATATTGATTGATAAAGATACCCTTTGACCTTGTAAGTCTTTAGCCCTATAAATTTGGCTGTGAGAAGCCAATAAAGCTGATAGACTAAGCCATCACCAGAATGTTCCCAGTGCACAGCAGCACATAGAAAAAAGACAATTAAATGTTATAGTCGTACAATGGCTGGAAAATGGAACTCAGAAGAAGAATAGGCTTTAGGTTAATATTCTTTCTGCAGTATTTATACAACTTTAAAATTGAAAAAAAATGAGTGAATTGTATGTAAGTGTACAAAATTAGGGTATGAACTGATGAAAGAATTTAATTAATAATTTAATTGATTTTTATTGAGCTCTATATTTTTCTCTACTCCCCTCTCTGCCTCTCCCCTTCCCTTCAGCCCTCTCCCAAGGTCCCTATGATCCCAATTTACTCAGGAGATCTTGTCTATTTCTACTTCCCATGTAGATTAGATCTATGCATGTCTCTTTTGGGGTCCTCATTCTTATCTCCAAAATTGATATTCCTAAATAAAAGGTTTTTCAAATTTGTCATATGAATTTTGGTGTCAGGGTGGGATGTACAGTTCTAAACCCACCTCTTCTTTAGAGGTTAACTAGGAAAAGGAGTATTGCAAGACTCTAAAATCCATTCTCCCCCAGTAATAGTTCCCTCAATGGCTTGAAAATGCCTCATGTTGCTTCAAAAATAAGAACACCTTTTCAGACAAAGGACCCCATTCTACTACTTTATCAAACACCCTTATTGTTTACCTCTTTCTGCTGTGAATTAAGTCATCTCAAATCCCCTATACATTACAATTTGTCCTGGTGCGACCTAGCAACGAATATGCCTCTTTAGGTGGTTGAGTCTGAACTTCCCCCTTAATCCAACCATCCCCTCCATCTTTAAGCAAGCATCCTGCTCTTATTTATGTACATTTTTTTAAAGAGGAGAGAAAAAAGAACACAGACCCATATCAGTAAATTAAAGTTCATTCAAGCACAGTTGTTGCTGATGAAAAACACGGTTCTGCTTGGTTGAAATGAGACGCCAGGGGCTTGTTAAGCCTGCGCATCATGATTGAACACCAAGAGTCAGGCTTTCTTAAGGGCAAGTGAGACCTATCTTATTTAATGGTTTGACAAATTAATAACTGAGCTGCAGAGCATCTTACCTTCGTTGCAAATGGTGAGACCTAAGTGGAATCATTTCAAAACAAATGAGACTCTCCTTGGCTAATTCTGTGACCTTGAACAAATGTGAAAGGAGGTTTTGTCACTTAGTTCAGTCTTTTCTCTAAATCATGGATGCAATGATGTGGACATTGTTTGACTTTACCTATTATTGAAAACCTTCAAAATATCAACTATCTATCATACAGTGGTGAAAATGGTCACTAAAACATCTAGTTTTAAGCAGAGTAGATAAATAAATAATGACATTTTAAAGCTATAGGAACTTGTATTACAAGAGAAGTAGTAACTTCTTTTCTGCTGAAAGAATAAGTGAAAGTATCTAATTTTTACTTTGAAGAAGTAAAAATTAAAAATAACAGCCATTTTAAACATGAAAACATCACAAAATTTAAAAAGCATTTCTAGGTGCTTTGCATGGTGTGGGTTTCTCAGCTATTAAGATCACAATAGAGTCTGTGTTCCCAGAAGTCCTTTTGCCAGTTAGACATTTTTAAATGCTAGGCAGACTTCTGCCTGTATTCTCAATTTAGTATTAAAATAGATATGTTTGATGCAGAATTATGAATGTTTTATTTACTTAAATAATATGTTATAATCCTACCTCTCAAAGTATTAGAATTAGGAGGTGGGAACATTGAAATATAATGGGGCCAACAACTACATGAAAAAAATCATCGTTATCAAAGACACTTCATGGCCTGCCAGATGGCTCAGCGCATTAAATCTCCTGCCACTGTAGACTATGGTCTGAATTCAACCTCCAAAGCCCATGGCAGAATGAAAGAACAACTTCTGAGACTTGCCCTGCAACCCCCACATGGGCATTATAACATGTGCATACTTGCACTCACATACACATCCATGCAAACACACACAATAATAAGCAAATAAATAAAAGTAAAATTGAAAGAAACTACAAAGACTGTCCCTGTTCCTTCAGCCAGATGAAGAAATGGTAGAGATAATGTTGGCTTGTTAATCAAAGGTGAACCCCTTTCAAATAGTGAATCTTCCTTTATCTTGGGCTAGGAATTTCCATCCACAGAAATATAGTAAAAAAACCCACAACTTTTGTTTGTTTGTATGCCACTCAATCTATGAAAATTCCTTATAGTCACCTCAATATACTGAGATTATACTTGTATATGTGTGTTTTACATATATGTATTGTTTACATGTTACACATTGTCTGTGTGATGCATGCATAGCACAAATAATGTATTTTATTCTACATTATTCAAGAATGTAGCAAAAATGTAGTACTTCATATTAATATCAGTTTCTTGTTACCTAAGATGATCAGCTGTTAATGTGACAAAGGCATTTGAAATGTGGTATATTTATCAGAAAGCTGATTTTAAAATGCCACACTTATAAAAGAGTGATATATATCCTTGTCTTGCATGTTCTTATCTTGATGTATGTCACTTATCACATTTCTTTGCTCAGGCACAGATTAGGAGAAAAAAGATTTTCCATTGGCCTCATATATGCTACATTCCTCCCTGCTATGGTAAAATTATTGACAAAAATAATATTTAAACAAGTATGCATGCTTCTGCTGACTTCTCAGTCTATGAAGGCACAGAACATCATGGTCACCATATGGCAGTGGCTACTCATCACTTGATAGACAAGAGCCACAGAGAGGGGATAGAAGTATATAGTGGCAAATATTTTCCACGACTGGTCCTATGTGACCCAGGTCTTCTTACAAAGTCCCACATCTTAGGCTTTCTAGAGCCTCCCATCATGGCACCATCAGCTGGGGACCAAACAGTTAAAACATATGTCTGTGGAAGACATTTCATCCACAGTTCATCACATCTTACTTGGATTGTATTCTGGACTACTGTCTTGAGGAAACCAATGCTAGACAACTGGAAAAGAGGAAATACATTGAGATGCAGCCCTTGGAGCAACTCTGTATACCTGATAATGTTACCAAGGTGATTTCATCCCCTAGAGTCTAGATAGAATTCCTGAAGCATATTGCATGACCTTATTTACCATCTTTTACTTACTTTTAGAATTCTTCTTTCTTCCACTGAAATTGCAACTGAAACTTAACCCAATAGTTAATTTGGGTGAAATCACTATCCTATGAGAAGTGTTTCTCCTTTGTTGTTCAATGTTTATATCCTTCTTAATGCAATGCATGTAAGGTTAGGGCACAACTACTCAGAAAGTACAAATGACAACAGGGAAAGTTCCATTTTATTTTATCTTTTCCTTAATGCACTTTATCTAGCACTTAGGTAATTTTAGAAGTGTGCAGCTTCTCCCTGTGCAAATGACTGTCACAAGAGACATGATTTCCTTAGTTTTCTGGTAAGGACTTTTTGGTTTCATTAGGAGTGCTCACCATGTTCTGTTGGGTCCCTGTGATATCTTACTACCACTTGCCACGGTGCTGCTGAGAGAGTCCATTCATTGCAGGATGAAAAATTAGGATAGTAAGGGCTGAGAAAGTATTCCCGTCTTTAGGGTGCTTGCCAAACAAGCCCAAGGGCCCAATTTCAATACCCTATAACCACAGAAGAAGTTGGTTGTCTTGATGTGTGCTCATAAAACCAGCACTAGTAAGGTAGAAGCAGGGGGATTCTTGGGGCTCACAAGTCAGTCAACTTAGAGTGTTTTACAAGTCATGTACCTACTGAGAGATCATGTATCAAAACAAAAACCCAAGGTAGATGGCCTTTGAAAAAAGAAAACTAGAGCTATCCACTTACCTACACATGCACACAAGTGCATGCCCACAAGTCTCCACACATACATGTGTTCATGCTCCTCAAAACATGTATGCACACATACAAATAATAAATAAATAAGGAAGGAAGGGAAGGAGGAAGGAAGGGAGAGATGAGGGAGGGAGGGAGAGAGAGAGAGAGAGAAGGAAGGAAGGAAGGAAGGAAGGAAGGAAGGAAGGAAGGAAGGAAGGAAGGAAGGAAGGAAGGAGAGTTAAGGATATATTGCCCATGGCTGCTCTATCAAAGCACAATGTCTTCCACTCCTCATTCATACACTGCATTATATTTTGCCTTTAGTTATTTTTTATCCTTTTCCAGACAATAATTTAACCTCTGTAGAAAGAAAAAAGAACAAGAAGTGTGAGGTGAATTGTAGCTCTCCATTCTCACTGCAGCCAAGCCTGAGATTTACTGCGATCTTAAACTCAGGATGCAACTCCAACCACATGTGTTTGATTAGAGTTTGTTATGAGAAAGGCCAGGCTTTGACAGTATGTTTTTCTTCATTCTAGCTACAAGCTAGCTCTGGGGATCCCCCCAAAATATTGGAAAATTGGAGAGTGATAAACTAAACAATAAATCAATCCTTTCTATTTCTTTCTCTTGTCCTTTGGACAGAACCCTTTTTGTTGGCAGCTCTCTTCTGGACAGACATTTAGAAACTCCTTATTCTCTGCCTATCACGTTGATAGGAGGCAAATGTCCTGGCATTTTGCTTTGCTGTTTCCCGTAGGTACCATCTGAAAAGCTGAAATATAGGAAATTAAGGAGTGACACAGTATTGTGTGGAAAGATTGAATCCTGAATCCATGCTGGGCAAAAGAAAAAGAGAGAGAGAGAGAGAGAGAGAGAGAGAGAGAGAGAGAGAGAGAGAGAGAGAGAGAGAGAGAGAGAGAAGCCTGTTCCCTGGCCTAGGCTTTCTACTCTCCCTTCTCCCTAATATTCCCCTTTTCCCACATTGTATGTGAAGCTTGTGACAAACACAGGTTCCTAGGGTACACTGATGCTCTAGTCAACTGCATCTCTTCTCTCCCTTGCTTCTTGAAGCTGAGGTTGGCTGGTGAGGTTTATGCTGCTGCGTTTCATCACATGGCACTGGCTCTATATCAGTATTAGCTGGAAGCATTTTCCAGGATTTTGTACTAGAAATAATTTGTTGAGGGCCAAACAGGAGACAGTCGAGGTCTCCTCAGTGTCTGTGATCACAGTCTTATATTAACAGTCAAGATTTTATTTTAATCAGCAGGCTACCACCATGTTTTGCCAATACCTGCCGTATGCCTGAGGTGATATTAAATTTTCCCTCACTCCAATTTGCCTGTATTTCTTACAAATCTGATTCATGTAAGACTAATCCACAGACAGCTGGATTGGTGTGTATGATGATGGTAAACTAAGAGATTCAAGCTTTAGGTCTGTGTCAGCTGGAGGGACCGAGCTGTCATTACACGTTTTCACATTTGATTCTGCACGGGCAGCAGCCACCTCACACCTGGGAACTGTCTTGCACCCTCTCTTGCTGAGGGCTCACTGTTTTCCAAGCACATATAGACTTTGTTCGCTGACCTGAGTTACCACTCTATAACCCTTTAAAGACCCTTCTCCAGACCTCAGTTTTTACATCATAACAGGTAAATAACCTGATCACCAAAATGCCAATGTTTTACCCCATAGCTCTGGACTTTTGATTCTTTTTGACAAGGGACTACAGTTTTATTTTTATTTAATTAAAACATAAATATATTAATATCTCAATATTATAAGAAGCTACCTCTTACTCATCACTTACTTATTATGAATGGGATGTGATCCCTATTATTTGGGGTGACCCATAGTAAAAGGGGAAGAAACAAAGTGTTTTTCAGCATGAAAAAACAAATGTGAAAATGCAGTGTTGGGCATGAGTCTACTTAGGGAAGTGACAACTGTTGACTCAGATACAGTCCTGCCGTTACCCACACCTAGAGAGAGAGGTAGCAAGTGTCAGGCTGGAAATTTCATTTGAAATATTATCATTTTCCCACAGACTCTAGATAATGAAAATGTTTGCTTTTTTAAAATATCTGACAGGCTTTCCGCTATTTTACTAGTGGGCTCATCATCCACGGATCCTTAGTATTGCTACACACAAGTTCCAAAGCTGAGTGAGAACACGGATAACAATTCTCCCCCAGCTGCCAGCACAGGGCCTTCTGGTGCCATTAGGGCTATCCAGCAATGAGAAAGCTTCTATTAGAGTTGAAACTTGGCTTCAGTGCGTTCTGCAACAGAGGTATGCGACTTCCTATGTAGCAAGGTCTTACCAGCTAGTTCTGGTGGGCAATGAAGAGCAGTGGCAATGGCTTGAATTATTCTGAAATCTCTCTAATCAACAATTCATTAGGAAACAGCCTATATCCAAGACTTAGATTTTCTTTTAATAAGCCATGGTTTCTTGAAGGGGAATGATCATGAGGCTTGAAAGTTTATACACAGATAATGGTTGATGGGGAGAGCACTTATTAAAGCTGTAGCCTCTGGTAAGGCACACATTACATCCCTTTAAAAACCCCAGAGAAACTCACTGGGTCCCTCACATAAAGGAAAAAGACAGAAACAGAAAGAATCCTAAGCAGAAAGAAGGAAATTACTGAAATCCATGTAGAGGGAAGTTAACAGTTTTCTTCTTACAACTCTGAATTTTCCTGCACCAGAACAGGTGGGAAGACATTCATAGATAAAGCAGCTTTGGTAACTATGCGTTCAAAATGACAAAACTTTCATGAGAGTACAGAAGACCTTCCTTAGAAAACATATGCACAAGTGCAAACAACTCAAGTCAGATATTCGAAAAACCTAGTGCTTCTACTATAGAGAATACTAACTCTTGTTTGGAGGGAAGACTGCTGTTTTCTTCTGTGCTGTTGAAGTAGCATACTCTTATGGTGGGTCCTCCTATTTCTTTCACGTTCCTCTAACCTGAACCCTAACCCTAATGCTCTTGTGTGTAACTTGAGGTTTTTCTCTTGCCCATCAGTTCTAATCTGAAGCTTAATGTTAATTACAAACCATTTGGCTTATTAGCTCAGGCTTATTACTAACTATCTCTTACTTCTTAAATTAACTCATTTCTATTAATCTATATATTACCAAGTGACCATAGTGTTACCTCACATCTTGCTTCTCTGGCAGCAGCTGGCATCTCCCTGACTCTGCCCCCTTTTTCCCTGTATCTCTGTTCAGATATTCTGCATGGCTCTATTCTACCTGGCTATCATCCAAGTCAGCTTCTTTTTAACCAATGGCAATAAAACATAGTCACAACATACAGAGAGGCATCCTGCATCACTTGTGCTATGCTCTAAAACTAAATTCATGTTCTCTGGTTTCTTGGAGAACAAAGCTCTTGCTCTTCTAAAAGTACAGCCATCTTAAAAGCGTTTTTAATAAACCTTTTTTAAAACCTAGGAACATATGCCTAGTTGTTCTGACATGGGCAATTTCAGAGTATTAAAAGGATAACAGCCCACTTCCCTCTAAACCGATTTCAGATTCAGTACTGTAGTAATATAATGTTATTTGCAATAATTCACTTTGACTAGTTGTCTTCACTTAAGCATGTGATTTCTTAGACTGTGTTATGCCCAAGTTACAAATGCTTATGCTTGGATTTCATGTACCTTTCTTGTTCTTCTAACCCTAATCCTACTGTCCTTGTACTACATACACTGTATTAAAATATTCATGTTCCTTGCTTTCTTGGAAAACAAACTCCTTGCATTTATAAAAGTCATTTAGGAGGGTGATTGTATTGATAATTAGGGTCAATATTATCAAATACAATGTATACATGTATGGAGATGTAATAATGAAGCCCATTATTGTTTATAATATATATGAATAGAACATAAATATGTGAATAAAACTGAGATAAAAAAACTCTTTCATCTAAGCCTTTCCCCCAAATAAAGGTCTCTCCTTCTTTTAAAAATATTAATAAACATTTGTCTCTACTTAAAAAACAATAATAACAAGAGTAGAATTTCTTTGCAGGATGAGGAAAATATGCAATTGGTAACTGATGATACTTACATAGCTGTGTCACCATACAAAAACACTGATTACATACTTCAAAGTGGTAAATTTCATAAATTTTTCGATAAAGATATACATTTCAAACTAAGAGGTAAAATGTCAAGTCACTGCTCATCACTTTCACTTTAGATATTTTTGATTCCAGAAGAGGTTAAATCAATAGTTTTTATCCAAATGAATCTCTTGCCTGACTTTCAATAGTAAGTAAGTGGCTGACTGTTAATTGAAAAGATATGGCAAGTTACATACAAGAAGCAAGTTGTCTGAAACGATCATACTTTAGTTCATTCTAATCATCCATTTTCAGTTAGTGTTTAGCATTTCAATATTTGACTGAATCGTATTTATCCACTTTTCCCACCACCAAAATAAAAACATAAACCAGAAACTGATGGGATGAAGTACGGTGCTAGGATAGCACTGAGTGAGTTTGCTTTTCCCATCACTACAGATGAATTAATCCATATTTGTGTTTTAAAAATAACCTATTCACTTTAGGAGTAAAGGATGATACATAATATCATCACCTTATCTCCCAGGACTTTGCAGAAAGGAAGCAAATGAAACCAGTAGCCTGAGCATATTATTACTTGCAGGAATCTAGCTACCCCCTTGTCTGGAACAGAAGTACACAGCATTGTATCCAGGGATTCCAAACCAAATCTCTTAACCCAGCAATGAGAAAGCTCCTTCGCATTCTCTAATACCCCGTTTTTATTTGTGTTTATGCAATGCTTCACTGACTTAAGCTATTTAAAATTTTTAATCTAAAACATCATCCTAATAAGAACTCATCTAGTTAGGAGACAAATGAAGCAAAGAAGTGCCAGTGTTGCCCACATGTATACTTCCTGATCTTTGGACAGAATTCAGTAATTTAGCTTCCCAAAGACATTCTTGTTTGCTTTTCCTACGGTGCCACAAATTCTTATAGACTATTGAACCCAACCCATTTCTATTTAAGACATTTTTTTAAAATTCTAGTTAAAAATGTCAAGTGTAATGAAGGAAGATCCTCCAAGTCTTATGAATGTATACATTTATTAAACCTGCATGTTTACTGTCAGCAAATGCAGACTCAGAAACCTGGATTTAGTGTCTGCAAAAATAATGTGGAAAACTTCTGGGATATTTTGGAATTTACCTTTCCCATTTTGCAGATTAAGACAAACTATAATCCAAAGGTTAAAAGATTTGCCTGAATCTTACAATTTTAGATTTTTTAGAACTTGAAAATGGTCCAAAAGTTACTGCCCTCTAAATCACAGAAGGCTAGCCAGTGTAGGGAAGACTTAAAGGTTACTTTTTATGTCCGGTGTCAGTATTATTGCTACATAGGACCCAGCTTTGAGTGTTCAAAACAAATATACCCATTTGTCAAGTTAAGAGAGGGTCTCACCATTGTATGGTTTCATTTATCCCCACTTTTGCTGAGATAATACTTATTATTTTGACAGCAAAACATTCCTTGGTGTATTGTTTTTATAGGCTTGCCTCCTTCCTTCCATCCCACTTTGTTGTAGAATTGTAGGCAAGGCGCTTTGCTTGTGGTAAGAAGCTAGAAAGCTAGGAACAAACCACGCGAGCACGTGCGTGCACATGCACACACAGTGGAAGGACAGTTGGTGGAGAAATCAGGCCTCCTTCTCATTCCTCTTCCACATGAAAGGTGGTGATAGGGCAAATCTATGAAGGTAAAATGATGAGTCACATCAGGGTCAAATCACCATGACAGAAAGGGAAAATAGAAACAGTATCTAATAATCTGCCCTGGAGGAGAGCTGTATTGACTACTGAAACACGTGTATGACTGGACTGCTTTGGTTTAAATTTATAGTACTATAGAAAGTCAATGTGAATGAAATAAATGTATCCATGGGTCACCCATGGGGTCTATGTGCTGAAGCTGTGACTACAATGACAAATCATGCCCTGTAAAAATAGATTTATATTCATAACTCTAAATTGCTATCAAGTTACTGATTTCTGTAGCTTGTCATTCACTCAAGGTGAAGAGCCAGGTTTCCTTCTTTGACCATCACATCAGCATTGACTGCTGCACTTAGTCTTTGATTAATCATGTCTGGGGTTCCACCTGAGAAAAGATATCTGCAAGAAGTGACTGGTGATTCTGATGTTGCTGGTCTGTGCAGCTGACTAACAGATTCACTGTATTTGGAGTTTCAGTCTCTGAAGAGGAGTGCTTTCAGCACGCATGTCAGAAAGCAGAAAGGAGCAAATGATGAAAGAAAATATGGGTTTCCGGATTGAGAGGACCAGCATACTAGGCTCTTAACAGGAAAAGTAATTGACCCTACGTACAAAACTTAATGGAGTGTAACCACAACAAGCAGGGTAAAATTACTTTAAAAACCATATCACCTCTATATTGAAAGAAAGTAAGAGAATGGAACAGACACTCACTTTCTCATTCCTAACAATGGTGGTGCATCCATTAGCAATATTTATAATGTGGGATTCGAGTGGTAAAAAGGCTGTTCAGCAATGAGAGAAGAGCTGTCGAGAGTTGAAAATGATCACTCTGGAAGCTATCAGTGAATGTTAATGTGGCTATGGAAGAGATTGTTGTTTAACTATTATAGAGTGAAAGTTAATTTGAAACTTAGTGTGGGTGTGGATTGCTTTTGCTGCTGGTGAAATGGCTCAGTGGTAAAGAGCCCTTGTTGCTCTTTGCGAAGGTTCAGTTCCCAGCACCTACATGGTAGCTCACCGTCATCCCTAACTTCAGTTCCTGAGTATCTGATATTCTCTTCTTCCCTTCGCAGGACCCAGGTATAGATGTGGTGCACATATATATTCAGGCAAAACACTCATACACATAAAATAATGTAAGCAAATTTTAATCATTTTGAAACAAGAAAATAAAGGAAAGTATTCCTGGGAATAAAGAATCCGAGAAAATGAAATTAAGTGAAGTAGGAAATAGAGGTAGAAGGACTCATGTGTGCATAGGGTCAATAGGACACTGAATGCAGAGCACATGTCTATATGGCTGCACCCTGGGATATTCCATCAAGAGGAGTAGCCTGGTAGAGTTGGTACTTTTATACACAATCAAATATTGGGGAAATTTGCTTCTTAAAATCATGTCTGCTAGTGTCAACTACACATCACTAAACACGTATCCTAGTGCTGATACTTCCTTTGTGGTGTGACTCTCCATTTCCTTGTGCTAACATCATGGGAGGAGTCCGCACAGAATCAGTTCCCATTTGAGAATTGTATCTCTCTTCTCTCTCCGATGGAATAGGTGACACAGCCTCTCAGATGACTTTTCTCCACTGTGCTAAAACGGAAAGCAGAACAGTGGATGATTTTATGTGTTGAACTAGACCTGAATGTAAGATGTTGGTTCTCTTTCTATGGAATCCTTCATAATTGACTGTATATCATCTTGTGGCTGAAAGTTTTTGAGCCCATTTCGACATGTAGAAGACCGAAGGCATATCCACTAATATCTTGTTTGACATGTGGTTTTTGATGGCAATGGACTCTCTTGTTTCTGATATCAGAAACTGAAGGCTGATGGGGTTAGGATGGTCAAGTTTGTGTCATGATTTATTTGTTTTAACTGGGGTCCTTCTGGCAATGACTTACTAATATAGAGAGAGCTATGCTATATTTTAGAAAAGGTATTTGTTGATGAACCACTAATTATAATATAGTTACCTCAGAGAGCCCAATTGTAATTATGTTAAGTTTAATTATATATCATTAATTATATAAAATATTTAAATTGTTATGTTGAATTGTGCTGCATTAGATGCTGTGCATTTTGCTGGCGTGTGCAGCAGATGTGCTTGAAGAGTTTGGATGTCATCCAGAAGTGGGAGAATTGTAACTGTTTAATGGAGCCTGCTTTATACCATCTATTGAATAACAATAGTTACTTCTTTTTAGTGGTAGAACAATATCGAGTGTTGGGATTAAGTGGCTCATGCTTAGATGGTGTTTTGTTAATTACAGTTTAGTTTAATCCACCAAACATAGGGGAGTCACAGTCTAATTTCTCCTGTGAAGCAGCAGTAGTGGGCAGCATATCTTGTGTACTGTGGAAATCCACTGCCTTCCATGCCCATGGAAGTGGGGCTATCTAGAAGGCCTGAGTTTGAAAAGAGTTCCAGAATGCAGCCAAATGTCTTTTTGCTTAGAAGATCAATTTAACAATCTTTGTATACCTCATTTATTTTGAATCTTTTAATACATCCAAGTTTCCACATATGGAGAAAATGAAAGAGGCTTCCAAACTAACAACAGATTTTTATTTTGTAATGTATGAATAAAAAAAAATCTAATACTTATGGGATGTGAAAGTGTGAGATGTGCTGATATGATATATTATCAGGCTTGATAAACAAAATGCTGTGATTTCATCGCTTACAGAGATAACTTGCAAATTTACATTGATTTGAAACAGAACAAAGAAGAGAAATAGTAATTTAAATAGTAATGCTACAGAAAGGAAAACTACTTATGACTTACGTTTCTGCCAATCAAACATGGAATACAATTGAAAATTTTACCTTATTTTATGTACTGTTAGAAGTATTTTTAATCAATTCAACTCATTGTATTTTGACAAAATTTCACAAGTTTTGGAAAGCACATAATTAACTTGTCTAAAGGAAATAACTTCAATATTCCTGCAACCCTCAATGATGATGTGTTACTACTACCACATTTGAGGTGAATTTACTCTGCATAAGTTCATTTTTGAGACACCCAATGTATGTACTTTTACAGGTTAACCTGTGGGAAAAAAGATCCTTTTTTATTTCAAGGAAGAGAATTCTCAAATATTTTTGATATAAATGTTTAAGTTTTATGTCAGTGTAAGTTTTAATTTATAAGTCTGATGACAGAGCCTCTTAGGAGACTAGTGCATTGGAAGGTGGAAGACACTAGGCTTGTTACACTAGCCCAGAGTTGCTCAGAGTAACACAATCTTGATGGAGTAGATAGTTTGGTGAAATTCCCATCTCCTGGTGGAGTTCTGCCATCCGAGCACCTCTTCGCCACATAAGTCATGAAACAATTGTTACTACATGTAATTTTATCTTTTTCCTTTGAGTTTTGAGGTTATAATACAGTAATAATATTTCTCCCTTATCATGCCTCCTTCCAAACCCTCCCCCATGCTGCATTCTACTCTCTTTCAAAACCCATGGCTTTTTTTCCACTGGTTGTTATTTCATGCATACATGTGTGTGCATTTAAAAATATGTTCATAAATATGACATGTTGGGTCCATATAATGTTACTTGTATTTATGTTTCCAGGACTTACCATTTGACTGAAGTTTGTCCTCCAAATATAGCATCAATTCTGTCAGTTCTATGTTAATTGCTCAAACTCTTGGAAATATGATCTCCCATAAGCTTCTTCCTGGCCCAGGCCTGAAAGCAAATATTTATGGTTTTTAATTGATTTTTATTCAGCTCCACGTTTTTCTCTACTCCCTTCCCTGCCTTTCCTCTTCCCCCCTCAACACTCCCCCAAGGTCCCCATGCTTCCAATTTACTCAGGAGATCTTGTCTTTTTCTACCTCCCATGTAGATTAGATCTATGTAAGTCTCTCTTAGTGTCCTCATTGTTGTCTAAGTTCTCTGGGATTGTGGTTTGTAGGCTGGTTTTCTTTGCTTTATGTTTAGGACATTCATGCTTCTTTATTCTTAAGAATAGGGGTGTCAGAGCTCACCCCAGAATCCCCTCCTTTCCCATGACAGCCTTGGGAAGTAGAAACAGTGTTTCCCTGACAGCCTTAGGAACACCACCTACTAATTTATGCACTACTTCTTGTTGAATAATTGGGATCCAGTCACACTCTGCATAACAGCCCCTGGCTTTGGGAGGGACCAGGCTTACCAACTGCTACCCCAGAGGGTGAGCAGATTGTGTCTTTTCAAAACAAGAAAAAATGAAGGGCGGTAAGGAGTTGGGAAGACAAAGGAGGAGCATTTGATAGGTCATCTGTCTGTCGGCCCTGGTAGAGGCTGATAGAACAATGGAAAACCACTTCAAAGTGAACAATGACATGCAGAGAATGTGCCAGTTTAATCAAAGAAGAAAGAAGACATGTCACTATTAAACATACTCATTAAGGGGTGTCTTTGGAACACCCCATTTTCCCACTGTTTTTCTTTTTTGAATGAGTGGGAAAAATGAATGAATCTATGAAAGAATTTAAGGTTGCCAAATTACAGGAAAGTCACACAGGACATTGGCATTAATTAAATATTTATTATTGTAATAAAGTTTTGCAGAGAGTAGAAAATAAGCAAAGTTCTTGAAAGTTTCATGTAATTTCATAGATTTGAAAAATTCCAGATAGCACTCCCCCATGCTTGTTAAAATTTTCTATTACATCCACAATGAAATAGAGCTAAATTCATGACTCGAGGCTTCTGAGAATAAGCAAATGACATTTTTGATAATAAGTTGTGGCTCGCATAATGGAAATAAAGAAGAAAGGGTATTTTTACATCTATTCATGTTACATTTAGGGGACAACTGAACAAGGGAAAGGAGACAAAGGTAAAAATTTTATTTTATTCTGATAGTTGAAAAAAATCATTTCTAATCTGGAAATCATCTGGTGTGCTGGCCTATACCATGATTTTAGAGATAAAAGTATAAATACTTTAATAAAATTTAATAAAAATATAATGTTCTAAGAAATTCCATGTCTATTTAGAACAATGAGCTACCAGTACCTGAAATCTGTCTTTGGCAAAGGAACAGAGTCTTTCTTTCTTTGTGAGCTCTCAAACAATTGAAGGTTTAGTTAGATAAGTATTTGAAGTATCTGATCAGTTAGATAGAGGACCCCTCTGAGAAGTGACACTCCTGAGAGGGAATAAGAGTTCATCTGTCTGTTGTCACTGATTTCCCTTTTTTTTTGGGGGGGGGGGTGGTAGGTCCTAATTAAATACAAGTTTCAAAAAATTTTTGTTGTTGTTGTTTGGTTGTTTTTGTTGTTGTTGTTGTTGTTGTTAAATTTTTAAATTCATTTTACATACTATCTACAGTTTCCCCTTCCTCTTCTCCTTCTGTTCCCTCCCCCTGCTTCCCTTCTACCACACTCCAGATATTCCTCAGTCTCCAGAGAGGGTAAGGAAGGCCTTCCATGCAACTCTCATCCTTTTAAAAGTTAAAAACACTAGTGACTGAAGTTTGTATGTCATTTTTATACTCCAAATTTGGTATTGAATGATAACATTATTTACTTTATCTATTCATTTATTAGGAAATATATATTGTCTTCCATGACAAATATTTTTGGTATGATTTATTTATTTATTTATTTATTTATTTATTTATTTATTTAGAAACAGGGTCTTGCTAGCCTGAAATTTGCTTGCATAGGTTAGGCTAGCCCTGAGATTGCTATCCTCTTGTCTCCTCTTCCCAAGAGATATGATTATGATGCTAATCTTTTGAAGAAACCTCCACTTCCATGGGCCCTCTGTTTTGGTGGCAGACCACAGGCAGTAAGTAGCAACTAAATCTAGA
Source organism: Chionomys nivalis (assembly GCF_950005125.1). NCBI lineage: Eukaryota > Metazoa > Chordata > Mammalia > Rodentia > Cricetidae > Chionomys > Chionomys nivalis. The sequence goes on from NC_080099.1 coordinate 14,612,092, forward strand.
AACCTTGTTGGTAGAATAAAGTGCCCGAATAAACAGAAAAAATACGTGGAAGAAGTAGAGCCCAGCAGACGTGCTTTTCCTGTCTGGTAGTCAGGGAAGGTCTCGTGGAGATAAAGAGTTTTTTCTTTGTACAGAAAACTAAATGTCATGAAGAATTAACCTACTCAATTCCTGAAGAAGAATGGTTCCCTGGAAGAAAACACAGGCATGAAGGCTAAAAGGAATTGGTACCTAGTTTATTCTTCAGATAGAAAACCTTGGTTCTCTGCGGCAAATGACAAGTTGAGGGAGATTATAGAAGCTTCATCCAGAGAGTTTGCTTAGGTCTTAAGAGTGACCTTGACTTTATTTGCTGACAATGTGTACATTACATTTTATTCACTGTTTGTCCTTTATATTTTTAAAAGGGGTTTGAGGCTGACTCTTTCTGAGATACAAATTTTATGACAGACCTGAGCCCTTCACTCTTAAAGTGTTTACCATCACTGTGGCCTATTCAAATGCAAATTCTTCTGAGTTAGAGAGGACAGAAACAGATAGAGGAATATCAGAACGAGGTGGCCAATATGACCCAAGAGAATAAAAACAGACTTAAATGACTAAATGACTATTCTAAAAATTAAAACCAAAATATATCTAAAGGACTACTACTCTCCTCTGTTACACATAAGATCTTTAAGTTTAAATTTAAATACAATCGGTGTTAGATAACAATTAACTAGCTACTGTTGGGTGCCTTTCCTATGTTGATTTCTTAGATACAAATATTACATTAGACTTTTCACTTTCAACTCAAAAACCTAAGGGACTTGTTGACCATCACCCTCTTGCTGAACAGCATCTTAAAGCACAGCCACTTGATTCAACACTGTGTGCTGTCACTAGTACTGAGAGGCCTTCTGTGTGTTCTTCAAATGCTTTCCCAACAGGAGCTTTGAAATCAAGCTTCCTTTCTTTTCCTGCCATCCAAAAAAACAGAAATCACATCTCGTAACAGAACTCATATTTATCATTAGCTTAGTGACCCCTGCTGGGAAAGCTTAAGATAATCATCCACAGATTCCAAGTTGGGTTTTCGGCAAGATAAGATGCTTAGACCTGAGGCATGAGTCTTTCATCATTCAGGACAATGGACCTTACATGTCAATCAGCATCCCCCTATTTGGAGGTTATCTTTCTCACTTGGTGGGAGGAAGAAGGTCGTGTCATGTGACCAAGAGTGTGACAATTCAGAGAACAGTGTATTTGGAATTGACATACACCTCACAGTTGTCTGCTTTTTCTACATGATGTTGTCCCTTGTTTCTATGTCATTTGCCCAGTGACACTTCTTGATCAAAAGGCACAAATGATGCCATTTTCTTCAGAATCTTTTCTCACTACCACAACAGAATTATTTAGCATCATACGCCAACCTTTCAGCCATCACACTCACAGTGTTAAACTGCTGAAAGGGAAGTGAGTACCCCACAGAGCAGAGGCTTTTATGTATTATTATTTCCAGTCATACTTAGAAAGCCAGATTGTACCATTGTCAACTGGAGAGCTTTTATTTATGTACATACTTGCAAGATTTGGTGCTCTTCTCATCTTCATCCGAGACCACTCTGTTAAAGCAAATGACACATATTAGTTTGGATGAATTAATAAGAGTGCCTACTGGCTAATAGTAACCTTTACATGCAAAGTAGGGAAGCAGCAAGGCTTCGGCTACATTTATGCTTCAGGGTAATGAAACATTATTTCAGTGTATGGGTGTGAGAATGTCTCTGTTTTGTTAAAATTAAACCAAACACTTTTAATAATAGCATTACTGCAACTTGACATGCCATGTTTTATTGCTATCCATGGAAGGCCTGTCCATTCTCAACAGAAATGCAGGAAGAGTGGATGGGGGGAGCACAGAGGGGAGGTAGGGGAAGGAATGGAAGGGAAGGAGAGAAGGGAAACTATGGTCAGGATGCAAAATACATAAATATATTTAATTGATAAAAAAGGAAAAAACCTTCACAAAATTAATATTCATTCTTAAGCTGTTCCATTGAGTGTTTGTTTACATTTCAGTTATTTAACCATTAACGGTTGATAGGAAATCTTCAACTATCAAGAGGTCATTTAATTAGTTAGTTTTCTATGGATTTCTACTTTTTTGGAAAATGAAGGGATAAAAATCACAAAATCGCTTCCTTTACCCTTCTGTCCTTGCTTCCTTTTTTCTTTCCTTCCTTCCTACTTCCCTCTTTTCTTCCCTACTTTCTTTCCTTAGTTATCTTTTTATGTTTTTCCTAGTTCTTAAATAGATCTTAAATTCATTCACAGTCCTACTTAAGGACTTAGTACAGCATCGTCTTGGGTTAGGTGCTTATGGTGGTTCATTTGCAAATATGCTTTATTGGCTTAGAGTACACAATACATTTTAAATCATTTTTCTCTGCATTAGAAAAGGAGATTGACAATTAACATTTGGTAGAAAACACTTCCATTTTTTACTTTTTATCTATCTATCTATTTATTTATTTTGTTTTTTTTTTTTCAAGATAAGGTTTCTCTATAGCTTTGAAGCCTGTCCTAGAACTCATTCTATAGATCACTCTGGCCTTGAATGCACAGAAATCTGCCTGCATCTGGGATTAAAGGTATACACCACTACAGCCCAGTCACTCCCATCTTTAAACTGAAATCTAAACTTTCTTTGAATGTAACCTTTTAAAAAATAATGACCTCTTTCATTTAATTACATTAAATATATTCTTCATACCTTTTCTCTTGTCAGTCATAATTTCTAAATCTTTTCTGGTTTTCCATGACTTTGATGGTCTAAGGGAGTATTTGTCAGAAATTTTGCAAAAGGCAGAATGGTTTAGGTCTATCTGAAGTATGCCTTATACTTTGACTGAGCTTATTTTTTTGTTGTTGTTGTTCTTTTTATTTTGTCTATTTTTAATACTTGAGCTAAAGTATACTTTTGTAATTCCACAGTGAGAGTGCATAGCATCTTTGATTATCCTCAGTGATACTGGCCTTCATCCTCAGTCATGGTTGTGTTTGCCATATCCTCCACTATAAAGTTGCTAGTTTTTTCTTTCTTTCTCCATTCTTTTAGAGGTGTTATGGTGATGTTCACTTTCAAAGAGTGAAAGGAACAAGGGAAATAGGATGGCAGAGTAGAAAAGAATAAAAAGGAAACACTGGCCGGGACTGAATTGTATTGCTACCCTCCTTCCACTGAAGAGTTAAGGCCTTGTAGAAAGAAGACAGAGGAGGGAGCAGAATACCACTTTAGGATCATTAAAATTTCATCCTATGGGCTGTGATGCCTCCTATAGGTGCCTAGAAGCATTGGGTTCTAAGTTCCATCCTAAGAACTAAACTACTGTAGAAATGGCTGCTCAGTTGGCATATTTCACCTGTAATCTGTCATATTCAACATTCCAGACAGGACTCTTCTCATAGACTCATGACAGTTTCATCCCCTGTACAGACCATAACAATGTACACCACGAAGGACCAAAGTATGCCGCACTACCAAGTCAATGAGGGAACTGCGTATCAATCAGGCTTCTTTCGTGCAACATAATGTTAAAGCACATTTCCTTTACCGTGTCAGCAACTGTAGTCCTAGTGGTTAAGAAATTTTAAATCTGAGGACTCAGAAGACCTAATGGTGGGGATTGCTGTCTAAATTGGAGCTTGAGTACCAGTGGGAAGATATTGATCCTGGTATTGATAGTTTTGTTAATATTGATATTCAAGCAATCTGGTGTGAAGGAATGAACCTCTTTTTTCTTTGTCTGTTGTTCAGCCTCTCAACACTAAGTGATGTTCACTCAGGGTAAGGAAGATGATTGGCTCTACTTAGACTCTCAGTTCAAATGAAAATTTCTTCTAGAGGCAAAGAAGTACTTCAAATAGTGTTCAACCACATATCTGGGCTTCCCTTGGGCCAGCCATGTTGCTAAAAGTCAGTCACAGGGATTACGTAAGGGAACCGGAGGCAGAAGGCATGAATTCTTAGGAAGAATTTATGAATATTATCATAGTAAATAATCAGGTCTTGAGTAGAGCTGAACGAGCTTCTGTTGCACTGCCCCCTGCTGTGTCCTTTACAAGCCAGGAGAGATATTTGTTGTCATAGACTTTAGAAGGATTTTCCTTAACAGCAATTAGCACAGAGAAGTTTCTGTTCTGTGTTTTAAATAATTAGCATGATCAGTGATAGTTGCTGAGAAAATAGCATCCTACATATAGTTGAATAGAAAATGGCTTTCAATAGCCATTATGTGCCTTGTATCTCAGAGACTTTAAAAACAAAACTTCCAAGACATGAGTTTTGTTGGTGTGTTTTATCTATTTTGTAAACTGAGGCCTATTCTCGCTATGCAAAGTCATGACTCTCTAAGTGAGGATAGCCACTACTCAGTCACAAATTCAATGTGAGACCTGACATCAACTAATTTTGGTGGTTTTTTTTTTTTATGACTCTTCTTTGGTTGTTTTCTTTTAGAAACTGACAAGCTTAAAGACAGGCATTCACATAGCTTAGAAGTTAGAACTAGGCCTTGTTGGGTCACCCTATGATCTTATTTCAGAGATTTCTTCAGTTTTGAATTAAAGCCTTGCAGGGGTTTCAAATTTTATGTTTTTAACTAGCTTGTAAATGCCCCGAAGATACAAGCTGCAGTTTTGATATCTTTTTTCCCCAAGTACTTACCACAGAAATTTGAATTTAACACACACTTTAATAGGTTTTTAATGTTACACAGACTTCTGAGAACAACAGAACTGAGAACTCTGATAAATGCAGCCAAATTTCTCAATATATGCATGGCACAATGCACTGAACTTATGAGATTGTTTTATTGTTATTATCTCAATGCAGGGACTTTAAAATGTTGCCTTTTAATGAATTATTTAATCATAACCATTGTCCAATTTCTCATCCACCCAATGTCACTAAAGCTGATTCACTAGTGCGAAATTTATTTAGCCCCATAATTATGGGGAAGTAAATTTATGCATCTTTAAAAGGAAAGAAGTAAAGAGTCAACTATAAAGATGTCCATCTTTGATTTTTTTCTAAGGTTTAAATAATTGAAGGAGCCATCACTCACCACTCAGCATTAAAGATCACAATCGAAAATGTGAGGTCAGCTTGTTTTGATATTACTGGTTTCTTGTTTGTCTATTACTGTTACTGTTGCTTGTTTTTATTTTGGTGAAGTTTGTAAATCCATTCATCCTGTCACAGCTTTCATAGGTGAGTGCAATCACTATGGTAAAGAAAAAAGAAGTGGGACTAGGAAGGAGACCCAACTGGTACAAATATAAGAACCCAAGTTCGAATCCCCAACATTCATGTAAAAAACATAACCAAATGCTCACACTCCTGCCTGTAATCCAAGCATTGGTTCAGTGGACAGACATGAGGATCATAGGTGCTTGCTGTCTGCCAAACTAGTTCAGATTCATTGAGCTACCCTTCTTCAAAGAAATAAGACAGACAATGATAGAACAAGAAACCCTGATGTCCTCTTCTCGCCTCCATGCATGGAGACACATACACACACACACACACACACACACACATCACATCATATCACATAAGCAAACACAATATACACATACATGCATGCATAGGACATAGAATTGTTTTTCTTTTGAAAAAAATCATTGGCAACTTTATGTAATATTAGAGGCAGAATAGCTCATAATCTCTGTCTGTCTCTGTATGTCTCTCTCTCTCATTTGTCTTCTGATAAAACTAGAATAGAAAAGGTTTTCCTGAAGAAACCACTATTGAGCTATTTTTTTTTTATTTCCCTGTGTAAAGATTCCATTTAAACAAAGAAGAGGCTAGAGAGACGGGCTTCCCTTGGAGCAGGCATATTAATAACCTTTCAACATGTAGCCTGATCAGATACAATTATTCCAGTTGCCAGAATACAATAGTTTTCTGGAAAAAATAAATAAAATGCTTTGGACTAAGGCTCACTCCGCAACAAGAAAACAACTGCAAGGTACCCATGGCATGCCTTGCCTTCTAATGAGATTGTGTACGAAGTACTCGGACAGACAACTTTAAAGACCTATGGTGATGGAGACGCCACGTCAAGTCTTGGATGAGCTGTATGTTCTTGATTAGCATCTGTACTTTTGTTTCTCTCATTTTTCTTCTTTTTTCCTTTTTTCCTTCCTTCCTTTCTTCCTTCCTTCCTTCCTTCCTTCCTTCCTTCCTTCCTTCCTTCCTTCCTTCCTTCTTTCTTTCTTTCTTTCTTTCTTTCTTTTTTCCTAGAGAGGGTTGTCTTACTTTTGACTGACATTTGTAGCTCCAACCCCAACCTGTCATAAGCTTCTGGAATCTTTATGATAGCATGGCAATGTAAATATTAAGAAACACACAAAAGGTAGAAAACAAATAACCGTGCTGTGGCCTTAGTGTCCGGAGTTCTCGAGGCAGGGACAGGGGTGTGTGGAGTGATAATGTATAATCAAAACAGACCCCTGATCTTCCATGCAGTGTTGTTCCAAGCAGGTGCTGGAAGTTGGAGGTTCATACCTCCTATTGTTTATAAGAACTCATTTGTTTTCACTGACTTTTTAGGGATATATGGTTTTGTTTTGTTGTCTATACTTGTGGTTGTGACTTCACATTTTATAGAAAACACAGAAAAGAGACTCTGACTCCTAAAATTATTCGCTGGTGAGCACTGTCAAAATTCTTCCTGTTCTAAGTGTAAGGAGCTTTCATTGTAAACTATTCTCCTGTTTAAAAATGTTCTAAAGCATGGTGTGGAGAGGATGTTATGAGAAAATAATTATCATTTCTCTGTGTTTGCAAAGAGCACACATGAGTCTGTGTGCACATATTCAGAAACATAGTTCCTTAAGAATTCCATGTCACAAAAGATTTAGTTAACCTTTTCATTAAGATCCAGTTCCGTTCACTGCCTTCCCCCCCCCCCCCCCATTTCTGTTGCTACCCTATGGCTCTTACACTTGATTCTGTCCCTCGTCTCTTATTTCTCTCTATCCTCCTGCACCCACATTTTCATCAATGATTCTATTGTTAACTTTGCCGGCTGGTAATAGAACATCTTACACTCCTCACTTCTTACAGCAACTACTCCATTTCCATACTTGAGATTGCACTTTTACTTTTGTTCTCATATCCTCCGTTTCTTCTAGATTTTTAACTGAAAAGTCCATTTTGGCCTTGAAGCGGAGGATCTAGGGGAAAATGTGATAATATGCCAGAAATCAAGCTTTGGAGTACATAAATATTTTTTTTTCTCTAAAAAATACAAGTTCTCTTACATGAATAATATAAGGGATAAAATAAAAGGAAATCAACTACAAAGAGCAAAATTTATTGATTACTGGTAAGAAGGAACTTATTTTTGCTATTGCTATAATTTTATTATTTTGTTCTGTTAAGATCTTTTGATGTTTAAAACAATATTAGGAACACAGGAAGCTGCATCCCAACTAGTACTAGGGTAAAGACAAAATTCCATGCAGTTAGTTTTCTGTGTTTTGATAAAGTGGTCATTCTTGAGCAAACTTTGAGAGGATTTTAGTTTGTTAGTTTGTTGATAACTTGCAGCTGTTTCTCCCTCTGATTTTTTTCTAACCCCCATTTTTGTAATGACTAGCCATCTTGGTTGCTCTAGGTAACAGAAGGAAGCAGGGTCCATAGTGTGCTCTCTGATTAACTTGAAAAGCAGAAACCTGCATTGAGTTGTCCTCTGAAGTTACTTATACTTTTGCTGAGCCAAACAGAATTAGTATTGCATGACATAGTACCACTTAACTTCATACAGCTTCCTAGGAATTTCAGCTTAATCATGGCTATAAAGAATCCGTAGGTCTCCTTTGGGTATTACTACAAAAGTGTGTGATAAGTGTACTTCCCTGAATTGAAACTTTGTTATACAAGATCTGTTTCCTTTGACTCTTTCTAAGGCACTAAAGTTCATCTCACCGGTTAAAGACAACAGGGGTGTTCATTCATTTTTTTGAAATTAATAAATTTATTCCCTGCCCCATTTCCTCAAGGAATCTGTGAGGAAGCACAATAACACAGCACACAATACAACTAAAAATAGTCATGATCAAGAAAGTCATGGACAGACTAAAATGAGAATATTATGTGGAAAACTAGTATATACATAATCTGTTCACACGGTGCATGATTGCTGGTGTTGAAATGTCCATTGGTTCCAATTAACTTGCCACTAAGATTATCAATCCCCCTTTTTTAAATCTAATATTTCAACCTAACCTTCTCTCTTTGAGTGATGTGAAAGTTACCAACATACTGTTTATTTATTTATTGTTTTAAATACTATCTTTTCTCATTTTACATGCCAAACCCATTTCCCACTCCCTCCTCTCTTCCTGCTCCCTCTACCTTCTCCCCCTCCAGTCCATTCATTTTAATCTCTCTCTCTCTCTCTCTCTCTCTCTCTCTCCTTTATAAAAAAATCTCCTGATTTTAATTCCGTATCTAAAATATAGTCAAGTGATCAAACAATATTACCAAGAGTCCCATAAATAAAAACAAACCAAGCAATCTGTTCTAGATATGACATGCTTAACTAAAACAAATGGATTGTGTAAAAGTGTGGGGCATTTGGGGAAAGGGTAGAGAGGTAAAAATTACTGATTTTTGAATTTGACCAATGATGTTATGGCAAAAGAGTAGGCGTCTAGTCTTTGGTGGGGACAGATTAGCTTAACACCATGTGAAAATGCTAAGCGAAATGTAATGGGCATCTTTCAGAGGTGATTAAGAGGAAGCAAGCAAGTAGCCTTCCAGGAATTTTCAATCAAAGAATCAAGTTTTCCAGCCACCGCGGTTGGTTTTCTAGGTTAATTTCTGCTCATCTATTAACATAAAAGATTGTTCCGAATGGTGATATCTTCTTGGAATTATTTATCTAAATAAGGTTTGTTTGGAATTTTGTTTTATTTTGTATGTCTTCTCATGGTATGCATGCCCCTTCTTTTTTTTCCCCTAAAGGAAATTATATCATTTTCTAACTATGCATTGAGTAATATTACTTAATATCCTCTTCAACATGGCCCTTTCTCCATCATTAGACTGTGAATCCCTTCAAGAAAGTGTAGATGGAAACTGTTTTTACATTGTCCCCCAGGAACACATTATGCCTTGCTGTAAAATTCAAACTTAGTGAATGAATGTTGGCTACGTTGAGTGAGTGGTCTTGAAAAGCTTGCTAGATAGGGAGATGCTTTTCCTGCTTATAAGATATTACCAGCTAGGTTCAGAATCTCTTTTTTTATGCTAAAAGAAAAATTCTTTCCATAGTGTGTGTGTGTGTGTGTGTGTAAGAATTAACACACTAGATATGTTCTGCCTAGACTTTGTCCCATACTTATAGTATAGGATGTTCAGATGAAATCTTTGAAAATTGAAAATACAGAAACATTAGTTTACATTTTTCATGTCTCCAGCTATAGTGCCTGAAACATATAACAAAATAGTAAGTGCTGTACTTCATACCAGCTTTTATGTTCTGCCTCCACTCTGTGCCTTTACTCTTAACACAGTAGCTGAACCCCAGAACTGGACATCTACCCTTGCTCTATCTTCTTCTTACCTCCTCTCTATGCATCATCATTTTCTCTCCAAATCTTAAAATCAATTGAAACACATCAATTATTCTCAGAGATCAAATGTGTCAGTTAAACTCACATGCCAACTAAGACATGACGTGTCACTGGCAAATGAAAAAATATTTTAATAATACATATTCATTTGATTGATACTACTGAAATTCATTATTCTCAGTAGGGCTATCATTAGGCAAATGTTTCAAAGGAAATTGAGAAATTGCTTTGATTGATTGATTGATTAGTTGGGGAGAAATCAGGCTCTCTTGCTTCTTTGAAGCAAGAAGTCTCTCTGATTCATTCTTTTTGTCAGTATGTATTAAATACTGAAGAGTTGCTGATGACTTTACCCTGGCTAGGATAGCCAAGACTGGATCAGGTAATTCACTAGAAGGGAATGCTTCTGGATTGAATTAGAATTGTGCTTTCTTTCCAGCCTTTTTGTTCAGGAACGTGATTCCAATGTCAGACGACTCAGGGTGCCCTTCAGAACAAGAGGGAGGGTTAAGTACCACTTATGTGCAATTTCTAACATGAAAAGTATCGCCTCTTCCAGATTCTAAATAAGGTTTTTTTTCCCCATAAGGAAACATTTCTACTGTTAGAGAATATTTCAAGATTAATTCTATCTCACTTAAGTCTAAGAGGTTAAAGATGTTTTTAGTATAGTTCATTCTGGCAGCTTTGAGAACTTAGTGATGTAATCTGTACTGAAAACATTTAATTTTGTGGCCGCTTATACCAAACTCACCTGTGCAAACTGGACAAGTGGGAAGGGTAACTGGTTAGTGGTGCTCTGTGCCTGTCAGATCCTACCCTGCTTTGCTCATGTGAGCACTTCCAAATATAAACCAGTTCCTACAAACATTAAATGGATTTGAATACTGTGAAGGATCGCATGGGACTGGGTGGGCATGGTGACTCACACCTTCAACTCCGGCAGATCTTTTTGCATTCAGGGCCAAAGCAGTCCACAGAGGAAATTATAGGCCAGCTACAATTATATAGTGTGGACATGTTTCAAGCAAAGGACAGTAAAAGAAAGCAACAAATAGATTATTTAGAAAAACACAAATAAAGGCATCAGCTCAAAGGGACATTGAGTCCACTGACCGGTCACTAGTGATGCAAACTGAGCAAAGCAACAAAAATAAGAGTTTTCTACCACGGAACATGCAATCTAATGAAGTAAGAAAGCATCGGTTAAAACTGATTTGGTGGTAGATGAAACTCGTGCATATGACCAATTAAATGGGAGGAAGCCTGGCATACTTAGAACATGGAGACGGGCAATAGGACTAGAGAACCAAGAACAGCAAAAATGCTATGGGGTGAGACTGTAATGGAAGTAACGGAAGGCAGGTACTCAATTCATCAGTTCAGGGCACGGAAGTGATCGCTTACTTTTCATTTTGAAACAAGCACTGAACATCTGCTATGAGGTACTATTCTGAGAACAGAAACAAACAAAACTGATGAAGTCCTGGGAAGACAGATAATTTAAACTCAGTAGCTAAGTACAGACAATGCCAGGTGGATGTGTTAGGAGAAAATGAAGCCAGATTATGGGAGCTAGAAAGTGACAAGAAGGAAGAAGTCTGTATTTGCACAAAATTGTCGGGGTGTTTCAATAGGCATATGAACAAAGTTTGTTTCTAAAAGCAAATGCTAAGTTTTTAAGGTTTTTATTGTGTTTATTGTTGTTACATTTTACGGTTGTTGTCGCTTGCATATATGTGTGTATGTGGGAAGGATGAGTGTACACAATCTTGCCTGAACTTTCAGCTCAGAGGACAACCTCAGATGCAGAATGTCTGGCAGTTTCTTCTGTGAAGCAGAAACCCTAAAGAACCACCCTGTCTTATAGAAAGTTCAGCAGTCACTTTTCTGTTGGTCCTGCATGTCCAGTTCATATGGTATACAATCAAGCTGTCCAGACAAGAGCAGATTTTGCCCAAATAATTAGACTTCTCACATTTAAGGTAAATTCATAATGAATTTCTTTGATGCCCTTCAAACTCTCTGAAGTAATTGGTGCTGCCAGAAGCAGACATGTCTCATTATTGAGAAAAGTCAAAGTTTTTAATATATTTTAAAGGCTATATTCTGTAGGTTTTTGAAAGGTTTGGAAAATACCTGTCCATCTGAAATATATCTCTATACATCTAAAAAACCTAACTAATATGACTTCAAGTTTGACTATTATAGATGACTATCTATTAGTCCATAACTTTTAATTATGTATTACATTTTTTTTTTTTTTTTAGTTTTTCGAGACAAGGTTTCTCTGTAGCTTTGGAACCTGTCCTGGCACTAGCTCTTGTAGACCAGGCTGGCCTCGAACCACAGATTTCCACCTGCCTCTGCCTCCCGAGTGCTGGGATTAAAGGTGTGCGCCACCACCGCCCGGCCTATGTATTACATTTTTAAATGCGCTGCATAAACATTATACCTTAAACAAGAGTAGAAATATACATATAACAAAATTGACTTTAAATTTGTATCAATAAACCAAAGTCCATACCAATGTAGTATTCATTTCTATATCACCACCCTCTCCTTTTTTTTTTAGAAAGACCTTGACCATGACCATTACCCATTTATAATTAACCCCCTTTACATGAAAACAGATGTTTATAAACAATATTTGGGAATTTGGGTTTAGGTTTTTTAGACTATTTCCTGCTTATTGAGGGTGTTGTTAATCAGGACTTTCTTGCAGTAACCTAAGTGATTGGTTCATCTCAGCCAGCAGTTCTGAAGTTGTCATGAATGTTGGATTATCTGGGTCATTGCTTGAGGAGGTGTTGTTTGATCGAACCATATTAGCTGGTAAGGAATCCATAGCATTCTATCCTGTGTGAAAACAAAAGTAGAACCTCTTTTCCAAAGTAACATGTCCTCAGACTTAAAATTTGAAGTCTAGATACATTTAAAAATATGTATGTTGGTTTAGTTTACCAGCCCATACAATGAAATGTCTCCTTCAGGGGAAATCCAGACTCCTTGTGTATTTCCATCTTTACATAACTTTTTTTTTACTCTATTTCTTTTACTTTTATTTTTTAATTTTTGTTGGTTTTCTTTTTTGAGGCAGGGTTTCTCTGTGTGTCTTTGGCAGTACTGGATCTCATTCTGTCCTTGAAGTCACAAAGATTTGCCTGCCTTTGCCTCCCAAGTGCTAAGAATAAAGTACCACCATGCCTGGCTACTCTGTATTTTTTTTAAAGGATTTTCTCTATCATTTCTCTTTTCTTTCCCAAGGCTACATATATTTTTAAGCACACTGAAACTGTTTATGGTCATTTTAAATTTTCCTTTTGAATCTATCTTTACTATATATTTCTATCTTTTTCTGTAATATGAGTTTTATATCTACTAAACAGCATGGCTAGGATTAAAGCTGCAGCTATGGTAGCTGGCTCTGCCCATTCCTTCACTCCCTGTGAGTCTAGCTTCAGAGCAGAGGTACTGGCAGGAGCCACACTTATAGCTACATGTCTGTAGAGTTTCAAGGTCCCTGTCATAACCAAGAAGCATGCCACCTGCTACTCATAAACACCATTTAAGTGTTTTGTGGCAGGGCCTCTTAATAAGCTGTGAGGTTTTGGTAGCTAAAGCTAAGTCAGGAAGCCTCTGTTAAATAATCACACCACTGTTTGTTGCCAGCAAACAGAGCCTACCAGAGAAAAGACATTTACCAAGAAGCTGTGCTTATTTCTGTTCTTATCTATCTAGAATCCCTTTTTAAAGCTTTTTCAGGCTTTATGTGGTAAGTCTTACCCCACATTGGACACCATTTGTAGATGGAGACTGCACTTTCACTTCCCAGCTGCCCAGATCTGAATAATCACACAGAAACTCTATTAATTACAATACTGTTTGTCCAATGACTCAGGCATATTCCTATCTAGCTCTTACATATTAAAATAATCCATTTCTATTAATCTATACATTGCCACATAGCCATCATGTTAACTCATTTTCTACAAGTCTTATTTACACAGTGGCTGGCTGGCATCTTCTTGACTCTACCTACTTTTTCTACATCTCTCCATTCAGATTTCCCACTTGACTTTACTCTGCTAAGCCATTGTCTGAAATAGCTTTATTCATCAACCAACAAAAGCACACATATACATAATGATAATCTACATAAAATTTATAAATTAAACTTAGTCTTAGGTATATACGTAGAGTAAAATCACAGTGTACATAGGATTCATTATGAATTATGCTTTCATCCCTGTGCAAAGCATCTTAGAACATACCCTAAAAAAAGGAAACACTGTATCTACTGTTGGAAAAGTGAAATGGTGGGACCTACAAACAGCCAATGGAATTCTTAAATGCAAATCACAAGGGAGCCTTTGAATAAGATTGGCTGCCATTCTAGATGCTCATAATCTCTAATTGCCAATTTAATATAGAACACACACAACCCTCATTTGGAGTGTATTGTTTTGCTTCTAACTGGGTTTATACCTTTGACTTGTTGATTCTAATGATGCTTAAACAAACACAAGACACTTCATTTCTTTGCCTTGTCAACAGTTGTTCCTCTGACTCCCTTTGCCCAATTATTAAAATAAACATTTTATTAGCTTTGTGGCAAATTTCTTTTCTGTGGATATCTGATCTTTGTTAATCATTGCATGACCAAATGCAATAAAGTGCATGCACTGAAACAGTGAATAAGATTGGGAGCTAGTAAGTCACGTGGAATCACAACCAGTAATTTTGAAATGTGACTGAATTCTTCCCACAATTAAAATCATTCATTATGCTACTTCAAAGCTAATTTCTTTCTTGTTTTTCTGAATAGTAGCTTCCATTAATCTCACTCTAGGTAATGATGGTAATGATACAATTATATGTAATCATTGCCTGAATTCAATATGTAACACATCAGTTCCTTTGTGTGCTGATTGTACAGTCCTCTGCAATCCTGGAATTTGGAAAGTTTCCATCATGTCATGCCAAGATCAGATTCAAAGTCTGTGACATTTTGCATAACATCAGTCAATCAGGTTTTCCAACTGTCCCCTTATAGTGATTGAGCAAACTCATCCATCTGGTTGGTGTCAACTGAAGCAAGGAATGAAAGCAAAAGGTAGACAAAGCAAGACTTGCTATTTACAATGTTACCAGAGCACTTTAAATATTCAGAAAAAAAAGCAATAAGGACTTTGTGAAAGACCTTCATATGTACAGGTAATTAATCTGCCTAGATATCAATGACACAAACCACAATCTTGTGAGTTTATTTTGTGGCAAGTTAATATTTTAGGGGTTTACATCTATTTTCTTAACATGTATAGCTAATGTTAATAATGGTTGTCATTTCATATTAATCTGTTGATCAAAGTACTAATAGGTACATGTGTGCTTGTAGTTTTTAAGCTATACTGATATGTTTTAGCTTATATTTATTTTAAAAACAGATTTAGGGTCAAATATTCACGTAACACATTAGCTCAATGAATTAACATGTGCTATCTGCATTTGCTGTCCAAATGTAGAATAAAACATGTCAGTGACTTCTGAGAAATAATAAAATAAGCAGTTAATCTTAACTTTCAAACTTTTCTACTATCCTTCACTGAATTTTCCTTTACTTTGCTTCCATACATCCTCTCTTTGTGATAAATATAAGGAGCTTGTTGGTGTTTGACAAATGTTTGCAGGACCTATCTAGTCTTATCCATGAATTTAATTTTTGATCCTTTTTCCTTAAAGGGAAGCATTGAAAAGAATACAGTATATTGCATAGGATTATTCTAACATTCATCCTCCCCAATCTACAATGAGTTCTTAATCAACCTTTGTAGTTACCTCTAAGTAAATCTTCTATGTAATTCTAAAATCTTTTGACTTGTTCACCCTTGCTGCCTATTAATACCTTATAGTTTCAAAAAATGTTAAAATTACTCAGTAGTCATATTTGAACTTCCCTCACAAATCTAATGATGGAGTCTCGCTTACATCCAAATAAACCAAATCTAGACAATGAGAGTATTTATTGTTAGTTCTCTAGCTTGCTTCCTCCTATAGGGGATGGTAGCTCTTGAAGATCTAGAACACATCACACCTCCTCCACTCCTCACCTCCTCTACCATTATTTGGGTCCTCTGTGAGGCTGACATCTCTCCAAGTATTATCAAAATTGTACTGTCATGGATCTCATCTTCCTCTTACAACTGATTGTAACATTTTTTTTACATTTTATTTGTTTATTTATGTTAGTGGACAAGCATGTTCTGTGCACTAAAGCACATTTACATATTATTAGAGAGCAGCTTTTAGGAATTGTTTCTCTTCTTTCACCACATGGGTTTGGAAGTCTAACTCCCATTGTCAGAGAAGGAAAAAATTATAATATCCCATTTATTCACCTCTATATCACAAGTTATATTGAACTGTTTCTTGCCGAAAGCTTACAATTAAATCTGAATACCTTACACTGTCTTTCAAACCCAACATGATCTTGTCCATTGTCTTTCTCAGTCAGAAATACACTGGCCTTTCTGCTTTAGTCCTTAATTATATCCTCTTAATTATACCCTCCTTCTTTGAGTGTTATTTGGGCACTTCAAAGTTATCCTGGAGACAGGGACTTCGCACTGTATGTTTCCTCTAACTGAAAAATGTCTCTGTCCTTGATGCTCTGATTGAGTCTCTGTCTGGCCATTTGTCACCTTGTGTCATGCTGGCTGGTTTTGTCCATTTGGGTTGATGTAACAAAATCTCAAAACCAGGTAACTCCCAAGTGAACAGTGCTTTTATTCTCAGTTCTACATGAAATGCTATTTCATTTTCAGTACTATTACAAAATATCAGAACCAAGATGGTTTACAATAACAGAAATCCATTTGCTACAGTTCTGTAAGCTGTAAAGTCCAAAATCAGTATTCAGGCTTTGGTGAGGACATAGCTGCTGGTGCCCAGGAAACATTGATCTCTCATGTATATTATCTGTAGGCAGTATATCAACATGTGCATGATATATAGAGTCATATTTTTATATAAATGGAGTTAAAGGTTGAAAAAGTAACAAGTTCAAGTACAATATCCCAGAGATTCATTAGTGCCATCTAAAAAGATTCATAACTACAAAAATTAACTTTTTTATTTTATTCTCCTACTTACCTCTCCTACTTTGTTCAACACCAATTTTTTTTTGTTTGTTTGTTTTTAATGTTTCTTGAGAATGGGCTAGGAACCTTGCACATTCTAGGCAACCGTTCTGCCACTGAATATTCCCAGCCTTAAATATTTTAAGTCTTATTTCTAGTCACAATCTTGCAAGGTAGATAGGATACAAAGGTAGCATAGGATAGCTCTCTGCACTTATGATCATAAATCCTTTTGTGCTTCAGAAATGAGATAAATTTATGCATACCCACAGCTGTTGCCAAGATCAAGGTGGCTTACTGTATCGGGAAGTGGATGATATGGGTGTAGACACAATCCATGACTCTACTCGGTCAGGTAGGAATGACTGGATAGGTGTCAATCCTGCAGAAAATTCTAGCTTCATGCAAAGGCATAAGTGCTAGTTCACTGTGATGCATAGCAGTGAACTCCAGTCTGCTGCTGATGTAATTTTCCATCTGTTGCCAGCATTTCCAATATTATTTACGTAACTTCTCCACTGAGGAATGTTTCCCCTGAGAACCCAGGACACATCCTCCAGAAAATGGCGGCATTTATTTTGTTATTTCCTGATACCTAGGCTGCTCTCACTCCTGTCAGTCTTTTATCCGACTAGCTATATCTCACTATGACTATGAGGGCTGAGGCATCATAGAGAAGCTGTATTTAATCATCCTTAATTTGTTTTACACTGGCTGCTTCTCTTTCAGGAGGCCTCTACATCATAACTTACATACACCCAAGCTAACTTCAGGTGATTTCTCTTCTTTGGGGCACTGCCTGATTCCTTTAAAATTGTCTGGCTTTTTATTACTGTTTTCCACAGGAAAGCACAATTATAGTTAGGAGTATTTAATTAGCTCAAGTGTGATTTTCTAGATGAGTTAATGTTGCTTCCAATTTATTGACCCATTCTTCTACAAAGTTGCCCAAATCCAGGTGTATATAAATAAGACAATAAAAGTTTATCATACTTCAGACTGTTACATTAGCCAATTATAAGCCCAAGTAAACATTTCCTATTTTTTAGGAGTTATGAAAGAGTCTCTTGAGTGGAACAAATCACTTGAGTCTGTTCCATGAGTCCCTGTTCATGACACTCTTGGAACACCGTGAGCATTATCTGTAGTAGATTTAGGAGAGTTGGAGTTAAACCAAATATTGTTACCGTTACCCTCTCACGCATTTTGTTTTGTTTTGTTTTTCAATCACTATTGACCTTTTCTCCTGTGGAAATAGTAGTATGGACTAATCTGTGGGGTTTGTACTTCTGGTCACACCCACCTCAATTATTTTGCCATCTCTGTCATGTCATTCAGGTTCCTTCCCTGGGCTGTTACTTCTCCTCACTTTGACTGTTCTATTTTTCTCTTCTCAACTCTAACAGTTATTAATAGCTGTAATATTTCTGTGGCAACAGGTCGGACCTACATCTTCTAGCCACAGACTATCAATGTTTAAATGAATCTGTTTAAACTAATTTTGAATGTTCATTGTTAAGAGCTTCCTTTTCCTCTAACCTGATCAAACAGCATGGAGATATATTAACTTCTTCTCTTTGGATGTTAGCTAAATGTTCTTAACATATGTGGATAGTTTTTACAAAAACGTAGAAGTATATCCTGTGATTAGTTCTAAATACTAAAGACCAGTAGTAAGCAGAATACAAAGCAGACCACAAATAATAAACAATAATAAATAATCCCAAATTAAACATAAAAGTCTAATACCGCTACAAAAGAAGTCGTCTGAGGTTGACAGGGATACCTAGAATTGGAATTGCACCAGACTCTATGAAGAGTTATCCTGGGTGAATTTGAACACGGAAGCTCTATCATACATAGGATTATTTATGTAAATGGTGACAATTCAATAGTAGCATGGATCACTGGACACAAGAATGAAGGAAAATAAACAGAGACCGTTGTTTTGTTTTCAGGAGTGTTCTTCACTTGCCTCTGGCCATTCTTTCACTCAGCCTTTCTCTTTTGGAAGTATCTTTGATCAGATCTGTTTTTGTTTTGTTTTAACGGTTCTTCCTTTATTAAATTATCTGATTCATTTTTTTAGAAAATAGACTTTTCTTTTTATATAACATATCCTGATTATGGATTCTCCTTCCTCTCTTTCACCAGTTCTCCCCCATCTCTCTTCTATTTGGAACCACCTCGTGTCTCTCTCACATTAGAAAATAGACAGGGAGCTGGTCCACAGCGGCATCGATTTAACCCCAGCAACTGGGAAGTAGAAGCAGATGAATCTCTATGAGTTTTATCTACATAGCAAGTTCCAGAACAGCTAAAGCTATGTAGACTGAGTCTCAAAAAAAAAAAAAAAAAAACAATAACAACAACAGCAACAAAACGCAAATGGGTTCTAAGCATCACCAATACAATATAATAAGATAAAAGCAAAAGCAAACACATCAGAAAAGGAAAAACAAACAGTAAAAAGAGTTGTGGTGGTCTGAATGAAAATGGCCCCCATTGGCTCATAGGGAGTGGTGTTTATTGCAGGGGTAGTTATAATCTACTGAAATCTAATAGCCACATTGCCTACACTGCCTACCATTTCCTTTGTAGTACACTGCTAGATAAATCTAGCTTTGGGCCAGTTTTAATGTTTAGTCTTTCAAGCAAGAAATGGTGAGATGTAACCCATGGACTTAATAGACTAACAGGAGCTTGAATTGTGTTTCTGACTTGATTTGTGTGTCTGTGTGTACATGTTGAAAGATTAAATATTAATGTTAAGATCAATATAGTTTTAATATTTTTAAAGAAATGCTTATTTAAAAGCATAATAGTGTATAGGCACTATTGATGTAAGATACAGGAATAAAGATATTCATTGCAATTTTTCCAGTACCTCTTCTTTATATAGTAGTTGTTATGCTTTTATAGATAAGAAATATGGAAGCCTAGAGTTAGTTACTTATATAAAATCTAAACTCTCTGCAAGAGCTTAAGGGTTTTTTTGTTTGTTTGTTTGGTTTTTTTTTTTTTTTTTGCTGTTCCATAAAAGTAGTAATAGTAATTCTGTATGGTTATATAAAAGCAGGGACTATTTAAAATTCCTATTGCTAAGTTTTGATACTAAGCAGCCATAGCTTATCAATCTCCTCCAATGAATCCTAAGTACAGAAAAGATTAAGCGCTCTGTGCATTTATTTTGATTAAAATAATTTATGTAAATTTTAATTCAAATTAAGTTCAGTGTTAGGGCCTTAGAATATTAATTCATAAGCTAGTCTTTTCAGCTTAGCTTCGAGTGGGGAGAATTTTGGCCAAGGACATTGAAGTAAACATTTTATCTTTATTAGCCATCAATTGGCAAGCATTTATTGAGTGCCTTCTAAACACTGGGGAGGAGCCTGGACCTCAAAGAAATTGCCATCTGTTGGGGCAATATGACTAAATCAAATGAGGCAATTTCAGCATCGAAAGCAAGAGAGTTCATAATTAGGTGCTAATTTGCTACAGAGTTTCAAGGAAGCAGAAGGCAATAGATGGTATCAGCATGGTGGAAAAAGGCCATGGAAGCGGTTTTTCTTGGGTCCCCTTCAAAGGATACAGGAAAGCTTTAGGCAAATTGACCTAAGTGGGAAGGATCCACCGAAATACTGAGTATACGAATTTGCACAGGGAAATGATATTAGAGATTGGATTCAGTTGATCCAATTCCAGAGAATTCTTCCAATTTGCATTTGTCTTCTTGTGTTGAATGTGAACTCAGTGAAAATGGGGAACTTCTTCATCATATGCCTCAAACACAGTACCTACCATGCTGCAAAGATTTAATGAACACATGGCCCTTCAGTATGAGAATGTGACTGATATCATAAGAATTGGAAATGTGAGCTAGAAATAAAGAAGAAAATGGGTATTGGATTTCAGTTAGTAAATCCTTTATTGACACCACTCTGGAACACTGAGAAGAGTCTATTAGTTTCGAGTAGAGTTTATCTGACCACCTAAGGATACTTAATAATGGTGATGAAGTTAGAGTGGACTGGAATCTGCTACTTCGTTTCTTTTCAGATATTTCCACTGCAACTCTTATCGTAGATCTTCCCAGAATTGAATCAACATTAACGATTGGTTTGCACTTGCACACCCGAGCATGTGCTAATAAAAGTGAAGTCCAGTCTTTGTTGACTTGACAAAGGTAAAAGCATAGAGTGAGTGGAAAGGACAATCTGAAATATTCAGTCTGTCAGGGAGTCACTGGGGTAGACATCCCCTATAGTGACCCACAGTGATTTCTAGATCCTGGTATTACCCCTTTGAATCAATCACTGCAGTTGTATTGGAATTTTAAACAATACTACTGAATAGAAAAAGGAAGAAATGGTGGTATGACAAGGTCATAATAATCATAACCTCAGCTCTTTCCCCACCTCTTTCTCTTCTTCTTTGCTTTTTCTTCTTCCTATTTCCTCCCTCCTCCTTCCTCTATGTCTTTACCTCCATCTCCCTACATCTTTTTTATCTCTTTTCCTCTCTGACTTTAATTCTTCCCTCCTTCTTCATCATCACTCACTCTGGAAGGGATTGTGAATGCCTTTGGCTGAGACTGAGACTTCCTGCAACCATCATGTGAGGAAGCTAGCAGTAGATATCCAAGTCCAGTCGAGCTGTCTGACAGCTTGACTGGTTTCATGAGAACCCACAAGCCAGAAATCCCAGACCGCACTTTGTTCAGTTGCCTGGCACCTACCAGTTGTTGTAAGTAACAAATGTGTGTTTCTTTGAGACAAATCGGCACCCCTGAGAACATGGGAAGGCATTGCGTGCCGGGCTCTGTGAGGATGTAGAGATTGGCCCTGATCCCTTTTGCTAAGGAATTTACAGGCGAGTGATGAAGAGAGGTACATGAGCAAGGACCCAGGAGCAGGGAGCTTTCTGGCAGAGGTGACATGAGTTCTGGCTTCTGACAGATGAGCATACATTATTTGAATCACAGAGAATTTGGGAATACTTAAAAAAAAAATTTTCTGTTATATAAGATTATAAATTTCCAGAATGGAAAAGATGAAAAATCAAATTAACAACAATTATGAGCACACAAATAAAGAACATTTGATTTATTTATTGTTTATATAGTTTGTATGCATTAATTAATTGGGATCCCATAAGAACCATGTGCTATGAGTACTTACTTTATTATGCCTAGTTATCAGAAAGAAACTAAGGCTATAAAGATCTCACTGGCATATCCAAAGTCATGCTACATAGGCAGTCAGTGACCAACATAATATTTCTGCTTTGTGAAAAGAGGTACAAAGTAAAGTATTAATTAGTAATATAACTGAATGTCCTCAATTAATTTTTTAAAAGAAATTCTAGAAGAGAATAAGTTGCTTCTAAATTTGTTGTTGTTGTTTTGGGTTTTTGTCCTTTGTTTTTGAGGGGGAAATTGATGTTATAAATAATTCTTTAGTCAGAAAAGCTGGTGTCTCCAGATGACTTCTTAGGAAAGTAGACTTATGGATGTCAAAGGTGTGCTATCCCACCTGATTTAGCCAGCGGAAGATCTCTTTCCTCCTAAAATATTGTATGTGTAGTGAGCACCGACAGATGAATTCATTTGTAATAAGGCATGTTACTGCCATGTGCATAAGAGCATGCCTCTGCCATGACTAGCATGAATCATTCCTTAAAAGGAAACATTCAAGGGAAACCTCACAACAAGTTTACAAAACCTCTACTGCCCCACAAACTCACATGGGAGAACAGTAGCTATAAGAGTTTATGTGATGCTCAATGCATTGGAGGTGGGTATAGAAACTGAGACACTCTTTCCTGCATTCTGAGATCATTAACGTAGCTGATGGAATGGGATTAACATCACCGTTCAGTCATGTTAAATCATGTTTCCTCTGTACAGTGTGAGGATATATCGCCTGCTTCATTTTCACCCCACCCTGTATCTCTAGTTTAATCAGGAGAAAATCAGAGAAGCACATTCATAGTTAATTTATAAAATGCCTAACTAGCAATTCTTTAAATTTTTACTGGGTCCTGAAGTCGAAGTAATGACTACAACCTGAAGTTTAATTAATATGGGGAAACTGCCTTAAAAAGAAATTTGGGGCCAGATAACTTATTTCCTTCAAACTATAGAATTCCTTTCTGTTCTATAAGCGTAGTTGAATAAAGTTGCATATTAATGGGATGCTAAACTTGTGGACGCATTCCTTTCGCTTCTATTTATTTTTCTGCCTTTAAAGTGGGCTATCCTAAATGTTTATATTTAGATAGGGTATTGTATCTATCATACTCTACTACAACGAAAATACCAGAAAGGAGGTAGAACTCAATGGTCGTGCTCAACAGTAAGTATCAGGTGAATCCTGTGCAAGCCCAACGTACCTGCTGATGTGTGACCTTGGACAAGTCACCTTTTAGAACTGAACTTAATTTTTAAATTAGAGAATTAAATAATCTATTCTCTGTGATCCTAACCGCAACCTTATATAATTCTGCTGGCAGTGTTTATGTAGAAGTGACAGCAATCTTGGGAATACAACAGGACAATGATGCTCTTATGTACACCACAGTGACACCTGCTGGATAAATTGAGGCTCATTTCCATTGATCTGGATACTTTGCAAATCAGATACTAGGCGAGAGGACATCATTTAGACTTAGTTTTGATGTTAGCTGTAAACTTGGTTAGAGGAAATGGAAAGAAACAGGCTTTTCAGGTCTCGTTTTTCTGTCTTCACTTATTTTTTTTGTACTTTATCTAATATAGTTCTCATTCTGCCAAAAATAAATTATGACTCTTTTACATGACTTACTTATCCACTATGGTCTTAATTTCTGAATTTGTAGAGTTTAAGAACAATTTTTTCCGCATTGTTTTGCAAGGAGGAATTTGGCACTTCCTAGTTTTATGGCTGCAGTGTTTTATGTAATGTTTGATTTGGATAGATGAAACTTGAACGTTGCTAGCTTCCTGATATCCTGACAAATTTCAACTGTGAGTCTGCCTTGTAAAAGAATGGATCCAAGATCAGTATCCTGGGTGCACATCTTCAAAAACTCTGAATTTTGTTAATATTCATTACGTATACCCTGTCTTGAAAATCAAAAAAAAAAATAATCATTAAGTATGACCTTCAGTGATTTGGGGAGGGAGTTTTAAGGTGGGAGTTTCCTGATCGTGATTAATGTTAATGGTCATGTATCAGCAACTTTTAAGCCTAGCAGTTTTTGTCCTAGGACTCCCCAAAACATCAGCGGATATAAATGCAGTGGCAGCTATAGCTGGGACTCAGTGGAAGCCATAGTAGAAGACTGATAACTTGGGAATAATTTTAACATGTGTGGATTCATTTTAGATTTTAGGTTTTCAAGAAAGATTCCTCTTAAGCTAAGACCCTATGTTGGCATAATCTTGTTGTATTGTGAATTTGATTTTCAATTAGAAATCACCATCTTTTCTCTATGCGCATTTTCTCACTTCTCTTGGTAGCCATGGGAGGTGACCCTAGGACCCAGACTTCTTGCAGATAAATTTGCACTGGGAAGGTTCTAGTACCATTTTTACATGAAGTTATATTCAGTCTGGCTTGCCTACAAGGAACATCTCCCATGACCACCAAGAATTCAGATCACAGATTATTGCCTGCAAGCATTTGGTTGTATATGCCATTTCATATAACACTGAACTGGATAGGCCCGATTCTAGCATTTTGAAGTTCTTTACCTAATTTCCATGTGTTACTTCCTGTGTTGATTGACAGTATAGCCCTCTTACCTGGTAGGAAACTGAGGCAAAGAGCAATTTTGTTTGCTAAAGTGGGAGATAGAGAAAAGTACCCCAGGATTCTTCAACCCAGAAAAGCCATGTCATACTTCCAGAGTATATATACTTCATTATTGTTGATAGAGACAACACAGTTGTTGATGTTTGTTTGTTTATTCTGCATGTGGGTTTTGATATTTATTACCTTTTCCATTTTCATCCTTAAATTCATCCTTAACCTTAAATCTTTCAAATACTTTTGGTAATAAATATCCACAAAACAAAGAACCAAAACGTTTTTCTCATTGGAAATATTCTGATACTATCAAATGTTTGAATAAAGACAGAACTTAATGGAATGTGGCTACCAAAGCCTCGATATGCCTATACAAAATTTAAACCACTCGGCCTTCCAGAAATCCTCGTGGCCCAGTTTGAAGTTCTCTTTCCACCATTCCCAGCTTTTTAACCCACTACTTTCCTCTTTAGATAACTCCAAGATCTGACTCTGCAGCCAGTCTCCTTGCCCGTTATACATGTATGCAATTTCAAATGGCACAGTCCAGCTTCTCAAGAAGTCCTCTGTTTTCCAGATATGATGAGTTAAAACTGTAGGTTCTGCAACTTCCGTGTGACTTCATTTAATGTGCAATTACTTTTATTCTTAGTCCTTCAATAACTTGATAGCATGATTGTGACTGACTGCATCTCCATGAATACTGCTTTTCATTCAGTTCCCAGATTAAATACCCTGCTATTCAAAGAATCTTGGCAAATTCTTTCTAGTGTATGTTTCCTCTGTTTCATCCCCTCAGTAACTGTGTGTCCTATATTCAGTTCTGGTACTTGTTTTGTCTCCTTCTTCTCAGGCAATAGCATGCAGCTCCTTGTTGAAATCATCAGAACCTCAAAGTTTTCACATGGTTTTTGTCTGAGTGTGGCTGCCTAATTGTAGCTTCAGACATAGGGAATTATGTTTGGCTCTTGAGAGAAATCAAGATGATCTTCTGAAGTGGATCATGGAATTTATGGTTCTCTATCAGGTATTTTATTTGGCTCTTGAAAAAAAATTCCAGATATTCTTTTATGTTTGAGCCTTGAGAGTCAGGATTTCAACCGAAGAGGAGCAAAAATGAAAAAGGCCCTGAGTGTTAAAGAGCTCTCCATGTCATTTCCTTGTTTAAATAATGAAACATGAAGCCTTCGATGCTTACTATTGCACTGAAAAAGAACAAGAGAGGAGAGAGAGATCTCCTATCTTCAGGGACATGTCACATTTGTGAAGAGAGTATTTTAAATCATATGTCCGAATAAACTTTCTTATAAAATAACTTTTTTGGTTCAACTTTTTATCCAAAATATGGCAATGATAGCACCAATACATTCCATGTCCATAAAAAGTATCTTGAGTGTGGTGGCTAACAATACCCAGATACATAAGTGCATTGTTAAAAAGAGGAGTTTCAAATGCCACATTTCTAAACATAAAATTGAATATGAAATGCAATCATTTATCCAAGAGATTCCATTGAAGAACAGCTGTTTAAGCCTTCTGGAGGACATTTTTGGAAGTATGATTGAGAAATCTATTTTGGATGTAGCAGGCACCTTCTTATACTCTCTGATATTCTTCTTCATTATCATTAAAGGGTTTCATCTGTGTTTAGATTTAGTAGTTTAATTTGCACTCACGCTTTTTTAGTAAGGTCATCACCTCTCTTACTCATCTCTGTAAAACTAAATCTAAGTTTGGGGTAAAGAGAGCAATCAAGATCTAGGTAAAGCTCCTGGAGTTGAAAGAAGGCATGAGTAGAAATGAGTCTTCTATGCCCTGGAACTTCTATTTTCAAGAACACATCTCTTTAGTCCAGTGAAGTACTGCAAATAAACACAGCCAAGTCACAAGCTAGGTCCAGTTCAGACATGAGGAGAGAGTGATCTGAAAATTTCAAGGCATGGGTGGCTTGGAACCATCTGGAACCTTCTCAGTGCTCAGATCCAACAATTCTATTTGATGCCTAATGTGAGGCTTTATAGAAACCATGTGCTGTGATTTCCTTAACTTTGAAAATAATATATCTACTTCAGAGGTGATGAATTATAAAACAAAGTTTCTTAATTTTTTTATGGAAGGAGAATTATTTTGTCTCTTCATCCTTCCCCCCCTTCTCCATTTCCTTGTCTTTATTTTCCCTGCACCCCCTGCCGCTTTCTTTTCTTCTCCCTCCTTGATAAATTCCTTAGCACATCCCAGTAGGCTCTGCACAGGTGTATTGCTCCCCCTGCTCCCTCTCCCCCGCCCACCATTCTTTTGCACTTCTCTCCATAATACTGGAAGATACAAACTATTATCACCATTTTCACTAAAGAGAGACTTTCAAAAAGGTGGGGGGTGTTGGCTCACATCTTTAATCCTAGCACTTAAGAGGCAGAGTTTGAGGCCAGCCGCTGTGTTCATTTTGTTCATGATCATGTTGAAAATTGTTCAGGTAAATCTGGAAATCTGAGTCTCTTTCATAAATCTGTGAGACTAGAGCAAATATTCTTCAGACTTCTTTTCAATGAACATGTATGTGAAAAAGAAACAGGATAAAACATAATGAATGTTGTATAAATTGTAGACGATTTCTCTTTTTTTAAAATACACATTCATGTGCACATGCAAACACACACACACACACATTGCTACAATAAATATTCTCTCTTCCCTGGTCTCCAACTCAAATTCTCTCTACTATTCTATATCTAGTTAAGCTTTCCTTTACTCTTTTTTTATCCACAGGGCCCTTCTCTTGAATGGCTCTTGTGTTCGTTCAATCATAACAAAGGTAGCCTTAAGAATATGGGCTGAGGTACGGTTTTATTGGTTTGTTTTGTTCTTGATAATGACTATAAATTTTTATATCTATTCCACACATCATTTGTGACTTGTACTCAATGGGCATTTGTTTTGTCTTTCATAAAATTGCCCAGAAATAGGTTTAGTAATTTAAAATCTAGGCAAATTCTTTTTGTGTGAATTGCCAGATTCAGCTTTTAAAGAGGCAGCTATTTCAAAAAAGAAAGCAATTGGGAGTTTCCAGGGCAGAGAGCAATTGCTGTAGCAGCAGCCACATCCCTTAAAATGCTGGGGCTGTTGCTCTGAGGACCACATGAGCGTGGTTGACTGGCATCACCCCTCTCTGTTACACATTGCTCTGCAGTGGGGGTTAATAATAAAACCTGCACAAAGCTCTGTATAGCGAACCTATTGTCATGGTAAATCTCACTGCCCATGC
Organism: Chionomys nivalis; assembly: GCF_950005125.1. NCBI lineage: Eukaryota > Metazoa > Chordata > Mammalia > Rodentia > Cricetidae > Chionomys > Chionomys nivalis. The sequence goes on from NC_080099.1 coordinate 14,639,916, forward strand.
TGGATTGCATCTATGATAGCCTCTGATCAATGACTAAATATAGTCTGGGAGGTTTTCCTAGTTAAGTAACATATGGGCCCTTCTGATAAGAGCTTATTGAATATAATATATGGCTCCAAACCATTTTTTTAAATAAAATCACTACATCTATATTACATTAAAATATCTCCTACTGTTCTTCTTTTCCTTTACATTGCTAAGATAGTATTTTCTTTTTTATTTAGCTCTGTGTGGTGTTTCTTATTGCTATCCTAATCACAGCAGCCATGGTCCTGGAAAGGTTCCCTATGCTGAAAGGTAGCAACAACTTGTGAGAAGACCATGTTCTCATTAGCTGAGCTAAAAGGCCAGAGTTTGGGTTTCTTTCCCTGTGAGCTCAATGGAATGGGCATTGTTTGTCAACCTACAGACAAACATACACACACATGCTAAACATTTCTATTTTCTCTTTTCAGAGACAATAAGGAAAAATTTAGATACAACAGCACACCATGATAGAATGAAATGTGGTAGTAAGCATGTTTTCCCTTTGTATTTATGGTCATATATTCTTTGAAAAAGTAAGAACCCAATACCCAGAAAACATTTCTGGAACTTTATTTAGAGCTCTTAGCTTGAACACCATGAAACAGTGCCCAGCTGGATGGCTTTTGTAAGGCTTCTCTTCCTCAATGACTTCTCGGTGTGAAGATATTGTTTGATATTTATCAGAATGTACTGTTGTCATCTCTTCCTGATCCTCAGTCTGTGGATCAAACGAACCATCCCTCTCTTAGATATTTTTGCCATGTTATCATAAGTCTTTCAGCTTCTCATTTGTATGTGTGTTCTATGTTAGTATACATGTTCATGTTCATATATATGCATGTGGATATACCTACGTATATGTGTACATGTGGTAATTTGGTGGTTGGAGGTATCTGCTGTTTTCCAATATAAATGTGGGGTTGAGGAGCTGTGTGGAAATACTAGGATTGCTGTCTTTATGCTGCATCTAAGATGAAGTGCTTACTTAGCATCATTTGCCTTTCTTAATTCCCTTATAATGCTGACATTCTATGAGCCTGAAATGTAGCTGTAAAGAGATCTGCACATATGAAAGAGCTTTACAATGTAACATGGCATCATTACAAGTCTCTGTCAGCAGGCACATAAAACTCTGAAATCTAGGACAAGATGAAATTTAAATGTAATAATTATTTATTATCTAATACTGAAGGGAAATATTTTACTTTTATTTTGTATAGTATTCATCTTCTCTGTGCCCTTACCATATGCACTGCCCATTTCTGTAAGAGAACAGAGTGGCAGGTTATAATTCATTTATTATAAATTAAGGTCTTGACTTAAATAAATATTTGAGGCTTTCAAGAGCAATTATGGTAATTTTCCAATGCATGGTTACTTTAAAGAAAATTATGGATAGGCTGTTATTTTTAACACTTATGAAAGTTATTCTTCTCTTACTCTAAAATTTGTAATAAATAAAAAAGAGGTTGAGGACTTCGACTCAAGAACATGAACTCTGTAGTGGCCCCACTTAAAACTGAGCTTTGGATGAATTAAATGTCTATGTCCTCATGTAACTCAATCAACTCACCAGCCACCAGCCATCAAGAAGGCATCCCTGGTGTTGATTAGGCAGTCATGTTGATGGCTCCCCATGGGTATAGCTTCTCTGACGTTACTAGGAGGTGAAATTTCACAGCAAACTCCACATTCTTTCGGCCTATTCAGTGGGTTTTTCCACTTCATCTTCTGCTATGATTCCTAAGCCAAATAGAACAATACACATGCTAATCTCAAAGAGGGAAAACTTATGGAGTTTCAACCCTAGACAAAGAACGATATAGGTATGCTGAAGAACCCTAGGGAAGAAGCCCAAATTTTTCATACAAATACCAAGTGGTCAGCCCTAAAAGATAACATATATGTATAAACAACGTTTCATGGACTGAGCATATTGTAGTTACATTTTGGGGAATACATAAGCACACACAAACTCTCATTTGTAACAACAGTAACTTAGTTAGGGTTTTTATTGATTGATGAAATACCATGCCCAAAATAAAACTGGGGAGTCATAGATTTATTTGGCTTATACTTCCTTATCACTGTTCATCACTGAAGAAAGTAAGGACAGGATCTCAAACAGGGAAGGAACCTGGAGGCAGGAGCTGAGGTAGAGGCCACCCAGGAGTGCTGCTTACTTGTTTGCTCAATGTACCTTTTTATAGAACTCAAGACGACTTGCCCAAGGAAGAACCACCCACAGTAGGTTGGACCCTCCCTCATCAATCACTAGTTAAGAAACTGTCGTACAGGCTTTCCCACAGCCCGATATTATAGAAGCATTTTTTCAATGGAGGCTCCCTCATTTCACATGATTTTAACTTGTGTGAAGTTGACATAAAACTAGCCAGGACAAATAAACGCTATGAATTTGAAATAGAGCAAAGGAAAAGCATGTAGGACAGAAGAAAGACAAGAGGAAAATGATGTAGCTATATTTTATTTACAAAAGAGAAAAAAAATAACTTCAAAAGAAGGCATTTCTGTAACATTACTCATGGCCCCTGTCTTAGCTGGAGTCCCTCCTACTCAGCCCATTCAGTATGCCTGGGAGAACAACGCATCTTCACTTTGCTGATGTCTTTTTCAACCTTCATATCTACTGGTATAAGAAAGAGACTTTTCAGATTTGCTTTCTGTCTTTCCACTCAGCCTGTCTTGTGCCTTTGCTTTGACTTGGAGGCTATCTCACAGCCTGATCCTTTATATTCCAGCCCTCATTCATGTCTAGTCATGCCTCTGGCTTTCTCTATGCATTGTAATGAGAAGCTTTCAGGTACTGAGTTCCTGGATGGCGGGTATGTCCTAGGCATTGTGTCCACAGCTGTGTATCTGGTGTTTTCTCTTAGCAGCCCCATAAGAAATCATGCTGTTTGAACTTTGACTCTAAATAAGTAGGTCTGTTTTCATATATACCATGTGGAGATGCTTGGCTCACTGCTTTCTAAGCACATTTTATATATACCCTTCTCCTAGAGCACTGATGGATAACTGTCACTGCTTTGTGGATACATATTGGTTCATAAAGGATGTCAGGAATCCCAAGGATCTTCTTCTCCTCCTACTTTTTTTCAGACATTGCTTCTCTGCAAACACGACTGTTGTGGAACTCACTCTGTACCCAGGCTAACCTCAAACTCAGATCTTTTTGTCTCTGACTCTTTAGTGCTGGGTTTGAATGTGTGCATCACCGCTGCCTGATACCTATATGGTTTTCTTGGAAAAAAAGAAGGAAAGTAGGTAGGTGCCTAGAGGAATCGTAGTAGATCTGATGGTCCTTGAATATGGTATATGGGATTTTGTGTTTGAAAGGAAGCCAATGTGTACAGAACCAGTGTTGCTGCTGATGTGACATGGGAGATGAAAGATAATACAAAAGGAAGCAATATAATATGGTGACATTTAATATTTTGTAAACACTTTTACAAATGCAATTAGGTTTCTGATATTTTGGTGGATGTGTGTAAACATTGTTTCCTTTGGGATCATAATATATGGAAGGGCTGTTTTTGAATGGTGTTCACTTCAATCACAGTGGTCTAGTCTAATTTTTTCCAAGTGGAAAGTTTGTTACATTGAAGAACTCAGTAGCTGTTGCGCTGTTGCCTTTTTTAATATATTAGTTTGATTCCTTACTCCTCCCTATCCACCAGCTGTGCAGGGATCTAGGGGAGAGCGGTGCTAGTTGCCTTTACGGATTAGGATACAAACAGAAGAACCATAAAATGCAAACACTTTTGCAGCCTGAAGTAAAAGGAGATGAACTCAAGTGGCTTTAGGGAGAAACAAGGCCTAAAGTGCTTTTTTGAAGAAGAAAAGAACTAGGAGAGATGATGAGAAGAAAGGAGGGCAACAGAACACTGTCTAGGACACAGGAGCTACCTGTGCAGAGCATCAAAGGGAGAAATCTATGCTCCAGTAAACTAACTTGGGGAAGCCTGGGATTTATTTTACTGAGGCCTGGGAAATGAACAACAAACACAGTAGAGAGAAATAAATGATATTACATTATTAATCCTTTCTCATTTCTACTCAGTTTAGTGTTAAACGTAGCTGCATATTTTGTTGCTATTTCATGCTTACTTAAAGTCTGTTGCTGGAATGGGACGAGAAGAGCCCAGCAGCGTATCTTTACATCGCTTTCTATGTGAGTGATAGCAAATAAGATCTGTAATATTTGTGCTTCTGTTTTCATCTTATCTCTCTAAGTTTCTTTTGAATTGTCAAATATAACTCCCATTTACTTGTATATAATTTGTTGCAGGATAATGGTATTTGTAGAACTTCCTGTGGCCATTATAAAAAGGGGAAGGGAGATGTCTCAAGAATTAAGAGGTACAGAAGTATTAAGCAATTCCATTGCTGCGCACATGTAACCAAAAGAAAGAGCATCAGGATGGTAGAAACAGTTGTAATCTTACATTTATTTCTGCATTGTACATTATTCCCATGACAAGAAATCAAATAAATTTCTATCAGTCACCAGAAGATGAGGTAAATATACATACCCAAATGCAATTTAGCCTTTCTAAAGCAGGAATCATTGTGACAGAACCGGGAAGATATTAAGCCAAGTAAAATAAGTAAAGTGTAGATTAAATAAATACTATACTAAGCGGCAACACTTACATTTGGAATCTTATTCTAAAAACCACAAATCCACAGAAACAGAGAGAATAGACTGATGGTTTACAGAGACTGGGAAAGGGTCATTTGTTTAAAGAATATTCAGTCAGAAGGTGTTAACTTCTAATTAGGAAGAATAAACAGATGACAGCTATTATTTATAACAATATTTTGTGTCATGAACTTGCAAAATGTAGCCTTTCAGTGTTCTCACCATGAAAGATAAAGGAGATAGAGGGATGGGATAAGGCATATGTTAATTAGCCTCTGATGTTCCACAAATCAGGCCATCATGTTGTGTACTGTACCTACACAAACTTGTATCTGACAATTTAAATAAAGAAAACAGTGATATTTGAGTAAGCTCAGCTTAAAGTCAGAACCCTAGTAGGAGGATAGGGGTTATACCTGTTACTCGCAAACCCAGAGAATCCACCCTACAGTCTGGCTGGGGAAATGTGATTCAAAAGTTGTAGAAGACACTCCCCAGAAATGTTCTGATCTTCAGCCATGAGCAACTTCTCACCCAGGGGACATGAATATATGTCACATTAGGGTAAAGGGGCAAAAAATAGGGAGACGGAGAAGGAGATAGGAAAACATGGAAAGAGAGAGAGAGACAGAGAGAGGGAGAAAACACTTTAGAGCCTTTTGCAGCAGAATTAAACTGTACAGCCTACTTTTGTTACTTATAATCTTGGGAAGCTAAGTGCTAAGCAAGGATGGATGTCAGATTTATTCTGTCTGCAGTGTCTCCGGGGCTAGGCACTACTCTGTTCTTTTCTGCCTCCATTCTTACTTTTGTGATCATCTCAGTGAAACAGTTTTTATTTTCTCATGGATGCCTCCAAGGCAAGGTAGACCATGAAGACAAATTTTCTGATCTCTACATCAGAATCTCTTGGAAAGCACTTCTGAAACATGACTTTAAAAGGTAGATTAGAGGCTGCATAAAGGGCTCAGTGGAAGGGAGCTTGTGCCGTATATGCAAAGCCCTGGATAGCACTGCTTAACAAAACAAATAGATGTCAGATGGATTCAGATAACAGAGAAATGTCAGATGAGGAAAAAAGAAAAGCAAAGCAGAGATTTTTCCAGAGCCAGTGTCACAAATGTGTAAGGTACAGAAGGACCTGGAGTCCATGCCATCAACTTGACATTCTCAGGAGCCATCTAAAATGATGTGTGTGTGTGTGTGTGCGCGCGCGCACATGTATTACTCTTGTGTCGCTAATACCCACACAGCAATTAACACCTTCATGTAATTGCATTGCTGAGAATAGACTGCTACCTTTTATTCTCACAATACCAGATGCTTTTATCCAATGTGTGTTATAGTAACCATATATTGAAATTTCCTCACAGTCAGTTAAATGTGTTCCAAAGATTAACACTGTCATTAAGTAACTGAAAATATCCTTGTCTAGCAAATCTATTATAAAGCGAATTAAAAATTAGATTTCAAATCCATTAGAAAAGCATGCAAATTATGTGAATTTGACTGTTCAGAGGAAAGAACCCACATAAATGGATATATATATATATATATATACATATACATGAACACATTCAACTCAATGAATAAGTAAATTAATAAGATTTTTAATAGCAGTGGACTTTAATTATTTTACTGTTAGAATAACAGCATTAAAAGAAGCAGTGTGTTTGCTCTCCCAAGATGATGATGCAGTCAGCTTCAGAGTAGTGGGGTTGCCCAGTAGCCTACTTAGTTTCTGAGAATCATTTTACTGAATTATTTTAAAGTCTTAAAAATTTTTCTGAAATTCCCCATGAGCTATTTCTCTAATTGCAATGTATTTTAAAGAAATAACTAGAGGTGCAGACAAAGTGTTTTCTAAAACTGTTGATTGCATTTGACTGTTTAACAATGACATGCTATAAATAGTCTATACTGTGTCCATATAAATGAAATGCCTGATTACAGTGTCATCATGAGACAGAACATTATATAGCTATTGGAATACCATCAGATAATTGTATCACACAAGTAAACATTCCTACCTTAAAACCTTGAGGAAAGAAAAGTAGAATAGAAAGGAGAATTTTTGGTGTGATACTTAGTATGCATATAAGAACACATATGTCATTCACCAAACATGAAGAGAATGCTTTAAAATGTTGACTGTAGACTTCTTGGGCATTGACATAGTGATTATAAGTTTTTTGAGTCATATTTTCTATACTTTTTAATTTTGTATAATTACTACATCTTTTAGCACATGAAATAAGAAGCAAGTTTATTTGAAAATATAAATTCAAAAGACAGTTTTTAAATATATTTTAAAGATTTTATTAATATTATACTTATAGGTATTTTGCCTACATATATGTTTTGCCCATGGAGACCAGAAGACGATATCAGATCTCTTGGAACAGGAGTTACAGATTGTTTTTAGCTACTATATAAATGCTGGGAATTGTACCCTACTCCTCTGTAGGAGATGCCAGTACTGTTAACCTCTGAGCTCTCTCTTCAGCTCCCAAGAACTATTTTTAACTTATGTTAGGAACAATTTCATTTTATTTCCAAAGGTAAATTTGTTGTTCCACTCTTGACTTTGACATCTAAGGAAGAAAGAAACAGAAGATACTGATGGAAAATTAATAATTACAGTGGACAGAAGCTGTTCTCTAGGCGATTTTATGTGGTTGGTAATGAAATACTGTCTGGTATCCAATAAAAAATTAATCTTCCAGGAAACACATGAAAGCTAATGATGACGATTTGTTTAGTAGTAAACCATCCTGCCCAAGGTAGAAACCTCAACACCCACATATCCATCTCCACACTATGACTTTCTTTTACTTTTCCACAGCAGGGAAAAGTTATATTGCAGAATTTGTTCTGTTTAAAACCTGAGCCCCAGAAGTCCTAACAAGCTATGAAAGGACACCCTTCCCAATAGTCTTTAATGGCCAAGCCACAGTGAAAGGCAATAAACAGCGATTTCTTCAATGTGTTCACTTTTTAGGGGAAGAAGAATAAAAATGTCCCATTACTCTCTTAAGTTCATTTTTAGGATACTGACTTGAAATTCGCATTTAACTTTTGGATGAATACACACATCATTAAAAAGGGCATAGTCAAGCTTTGGTCCTGCCTATCACTGACATACTCCAGGTATGTTCTGCAGTTTGTCAGCCTGGTTGCAGTCGTTTCCAGAAGAAAAACTACCCTGTGACTTGCAGCAGGGCTGTAGTTTATTATTATTATTATTATTATTATTGTTATTATTATTATTATTAATATATTATTATTATTATCAAGTAAGAAATTCCTGGAAAAAATTCAATTCCTTGAATTCTATTATCTCACTAGTTCAGTGACCGAGAAGAGGGGTACCAGTGCCTTGTGTATCTTTGTTACTGATATGGAAGTTATAATACTAAAGCTGTATTTATTTGCTATCTATTGCTACCCTTAGACTGTAAGGGACATAAAGGCAAATGCCTGGGCTTTTTTATTACTGGACACTCAAGACTGAGAACACGATCTGGCACATAGAAAAATCTTAGTAAATTTTTGTTGGTAAGTGGTTCAGTGAAAAATTTATTACATATTTGTTAAGCTCTGACATCTAATTTTGCCCCTCTTTTAAAGATAAATTTATTGTGTGCCTGTGTGTGTAGATATCATGTCTGCATGTAACTATGTTCATTAAATGTGTACTTGATGCCTATAGATGCTTAAAGAGGGTATAAAGCCCCTGGAACTGGAGTTAGAGATAGTTGTAAGGCACAATCAGTGTGGGTGCTGGCAACTAAACCTGAGTCCTCTGCATGAATAACAAAGGCTCTTAAATGCTGAACGATCTCCCCAGTCCTGTTTTTAGTTTTCAAAGTTTGGTCTTGGCTGCCCGGGTTATTAATGCTTTAGACACTAAATTGGCCGCAAGTTCAGATGTTGAGAACAAGTACATAAACTCCATCACTTTAGCCCCTTTGCCTTCTCCATATTCACTTAAGGGAGAATGGAAGTCAGCCTTTCTACTAATTTTAATTTTATTCCTTCAATATAGAGGAAGGGAATGGGAAGCTGAAACTCTTCAGACACTGTGGAAATCACAAGACATCTGCCCCACTAATTTTCATATTTCAAAATTTGTTTTGCTATCAAATATTAAAGGTCTTTTTCTAGTGCTAGGAATAAAACAAGAGTTTTACAATATGAGGTGGCTGCTCAACTATTGCACTATAGCTCTATCCCCAATACGACTTTCTTTATCGCTAGCAGAATTTATAGCTACCGGTACACCAATTTCATTGTATCAGGAAGTCCTGGCTATATGTAGGTGAATTAGAAGACTATCAGAGTAAAAGTACTTTTTCCACCTACTTAAACTTATACAAAAGTCTGTTAAGTGACATTATCAAGAATGAATCACATTATTATATTTATATAGCATAATATTCTTTTGTCTAATTGCATATTTTATAACTTCTATTTGTCATGATTGACAAATAATAGGTAAAATACTCAAACTGATACAGGGATAAGTATTGATGCATAACTTGCATGTATTAACCACTTAACTTTTAACATGACTTTATGGGGAAATATATTTTTATCTGATTTTACACAGGAGAAAATGAATGTAATACAACTAGTACAACTCAGATAATTATTCTCAAAGCATATAGTATTTATATAGCAAGAGAAAAATTCATGTATGGGAATATTGTGTATCTTGTGTGTTGTACAAATTATTGGAGCTAGAATTAAGATAAATAATCCAGAGAAAATGTCTAGGTTCTCCTGCAAAGCTTGACTTTGGGAATATTTCTGTTGGCATTTTTAGGTTTCATTATCCAGAGTGGCATACTTATCCATATTCCTCTTGTTCATCACAATTGATGTTTAATCTGGTCCACTTTAAGCTTCGCAGAGAGATCTGTAGAAAGGGCTTTGCTTAGAGGGTGCAGCCATGAGGAACTGCTGAGCAAACAGGAGCTACTTACTCTCAGTCCCTGGTGCATTCTTCAGCCTGCCTGCCTCTCCCGATTCACACTTTTCCTCTAAGGGAAGCAGAGCTCACCCCGTTTCATCTCTTTGACTTTCAAATTATTTTTCCTAATTGGTAGAAGAGGGACATTTGGGATATAAAACTGCATTAGTCTCTAGCTGGGAAATTCCTGAGAGTTGTCGATGGAGCACATGCTGAGGGATTTGAAAGCTGATGCCCAATTCTTTCAGCTTGTCTAGGTCAGGTCTTTTCTCTCACAGGGTGTGTTGTTAATTTGTTGTGTTTAGCTAACACTGCGAACATAATGAAGGGAAAGTGTCACATGTAACTTCCATTCATGGGAATTCACGGTAAAAGTCAAAACAACCCAAGGAACTAACACCTGTAAATGGAGTCTCTGCTTTGGTTTCCCAGCCACCCAGACTCGATAATCACACAGAAACTATATTAATTACAACACTCCTTGGCCAGTGACTCAGGTGTATTTCTTATATCAGGTGTAGCTCTTACATCTTGAATTAACCCATTTCTATTAATCTTTGTTTCACCACGAGGTTGTGGCTTACTGGGTAAGGTTCTGGCATCTGGCTCCTTCAAAAGCTACATGGCATCTCCTTGACTCCACCTATTCTCTATCTATCTATCTATCTATCTATCTATCTATCTATCTATCTATCTATCTATCTATCTATCTCTGTTCAGAATTTCCCACCTGTCTTTGTTCTGCTAAGCCACTGGCCAAAACAGCTTTATTCATTAACCAATGGTAATAAGATGTATTCCCAACATATAGAGGGGAATCCCACATCAAGCACCAAAGAGTTGTGGGTACACAGAATGTTTAAAAAGTCATGAAAAACAGTGAACTGTTTCAGTGAAACATTGGCCTACAACATAATGAGCAGAGGAGAGAGAATGGCAGATTCTAAACACAGAAAACAAAATGCTTAAAGAATACTGTAGCCACCAGTGCTACATGCCTGCCTTGTGGCCTGATTATATTTTGAAGTGTATTTTGCAGCATAAGGAAGACTTGAGATTTCATGAATGTAGCGTTGGCATTTCTAGGAGACACAGTGGCACATAATATTCTCTGATACTCTGGCTCTTACACTCTTTGCACCCCATATTCAGCAATGTTCCCTTAGCTTTAGGTGTGGGAACTATTTTTAGAGATACTGATTGGAACTGGGTTCCACAACCTTGTATTTAGATTGGTTAGGGGTTTGGGTAATGATTTTTATCTGTTACAAAGGGAAGTTTCCTTCATGAGGGCTAACAACTACATTCAAAATGAGTGCCTAAAGATGAACTGATCAATGTTGAGAACAATGGAAATCCAAAACTTGTCAGGAAAAAGGCCATGAGGACTCAAACCTACATAAAGAACTACAGTCGACTAAAACATTCTGAGAGCAGGAGAAGTAGTCTTCTCTGGGAAAGAGAACACCAATTGACAATTCTATACCAAATGGTCATTTCTTAAAATATGCACACAACTGACATTATATAGACAGAGTATGTTATATAAAGGAATATGTGTGTGTGCATATAATAACAATAAAAGGTGATTTATAAATAGAAAATAGAGCAAGGAAGGTTGGGGGAGCCTTTGGAGGGAGGAGAGAGAAGGGGTAAGAGAAATAATTATAATCACAAAAATGAAAGAAATAATCGAAAAATGAAAATACATGAAATACCACCCTAGTCTATGCCTATGCACTTGCTACCACTGTTAGTGTCAGCTTGCAGCAGGGAAGTATTTAATTGCATCTGTGATTGAGGATGATCACTTTGATTGTGCTCAGCCAACAGTTAGAAAGAATTCCCTCCCTGAGCAAGCTTCGAATTTCAGGTTACTCGTCATTTCTTAGTCATTATCAATGTTGCTGTTACTGTCATCATCATTATCATCAGAAGGGAAGTGTCGAGCTTGTAATTACATGTGGCACAGTGCTAAGTGATATACAAGGAGGCACTTGGTTCTTGCAGACCAGATGTACATAATCACAACATGCTCCATGCCAGGGCGGACCAATGTTACCAGTTCACGTGGAAAAGATGCAAGCACGGAGTCAGTGAGCAGCTCTTATGAGCACTTAATTGCCTGGGCACTGTTTCAAGGCCACAGGCTCTTATTTGGTGGCTAACTGTCTACTTAAGCACTACTTCTAGATGACTGCTATGTTCCTGGCAAGTGCTAAGTATTTAATGTGCTGTTTAATCCTCGAAACAGCACTATGGGCTAAGTGCTATGATTATTCCAAACCTACTTACTAGGAAGATGTCGATGCTAAAAACAGCTCATAAGGAAAAATAAAGAAAGATAGAGATCTGATCCAGCTAAACTGTGCTTCCACAAGCATGACAAACAAATCCTTTGGACCTGAGAAAAGTCCCACAGCACTTTGGGAAGCAGACTTTCATGCATTGTGTCACTGTTAGAGATTTTAGTGAGCATCATGCACAAGGATGCAGATATCTAACTAGTTAGGTAGTCAAGTGAGAATGAAAACAGCTGGTTTTGGATGCCAGTCTTTGAATTTAGCTATGTCACATTTTTAGCACCACAAAGTTAAACCAGTTTTAAAAGCAGCAAAGAAGTGGAAGGGAATTGAAGATGGATTCTATACTAAAACGGAAGGGAAACACTATACTTGGAAAAATAAGGGTGCTACCCAAAGAGGCATATATTTGAGAGGATTTGAGAATCTAATCATTTAGGTGTATTAGCATACTATGTGTCTGATAATTCTATCTGATCCCCTCACCCATGCACACACACTGGGAGGTCTTTACTCAAAATAGAATGCCATAGAAATATAAAAGATGTTATCTTTGATAGTCAAAATATTTTTTTTTCTAAATTTATGGGCAGTTAGCTTTGGTGATCAGACCACCCAGCTTTTGTTGCAGGAATAGGTATAACATTCATTTTGAGCACATCATTCCATTTGAAACATGGTCTACCTAGGTGGAAATATGTCATGGCATCAGCAGCTGGAAATCACAGATTCTAACCTTCTTTCTATGGAAGACCCCAGCAGAAGAACATGAGTTCTCAGACTTACCTCTTCATTTCTCAAGAATCTGGTTTGCAAAATCTCTCCATTCATTTCTCATCTATCAGAAAATGCTTGATCATGCTCATACCAGGGCAGGGTCCCTATCCTCGTGTTTCTGGAGCAGACTCCAGGTAACTGCGACTTAAAATCATCTTCAGGCAATGTTAACCTGTAGCCAGAGAGTGCATGTGCATATTATTTGATTGCAGATTGTCTGAGAGCAGCTAACCTTTGCCCACTCTCCAGGTAGACATCTTTCCTGAGTTCCCATCATCTCTCAGGGGTCCTGGTGCTGCTGCTGATTTGCAAGTGAGTTCCAACCTCCCGTTCAAAAGTCAGCTACAGGATTTAACAACCTGCTCCCAAGTTTCTGGAGCTCCCCAGAACCAAGCCCTTACCTGAACAGCAGAACTAAAACTTTGCTTTTGTTGCTTGGTTGGCTAAAGGACCATGCTGATGTCTGTTGGGCTAGAACATAGGCAAAGATGCCAACAGTGCTTCCTTCAGCTTTTTTGTCTGAAGATTTGCAGCCTTCTCCTCAGGGTCTTACTTTCCCTTTTGTTAGTGTGTGCAATCATTTCTCCATGTTTAAATCACTGCCATGATAGGGAAGACCTGCAAAGATGCGATGATTTCCCCCATGAACAATTTTTGTGAGATGCAACACATGATTTTGATAGTTTATAGGAGATCCTACTGGCCAATATCCTTACCTACATTATAGATTCTAGCTTGATTTTTCCCATACCAGTATTTTTGCCATGCGTAGGTTTCTTGTCCTATTCTATAGGGCCCAATGATTATATAGTCTGTCCAGGTTTCCAATGGGCACGTGATGACATTTAATGGTGATTCCTTTATGTTGTCTGCTTTCTGGATTAGAACACACATTCTGAACATTGGCTGAGAGTCCAAAGAATTTGAATCATCTGTTTGCCTTGCTCTTTAGCAGAAACATGAGCTCAAGAATCAAAGTGGTCGCTAAGCACTTCTACTCATTACTTCCACTCAAGTCTAGGGAGCAGGTGCCATGCTGGGGAGAGCAGTAACTCCCTGTGCAGTTTTCTCATCATCCCTAGGCAGGACCATCACTGGGTCCTGGCTTGCCAGCCCCTTGCCCGCAGGCTGTATCTGCAGCAGGAGGACAGCAAGGCCCAGGGGATCCCTTTTTTCCCTTCCTCCTTTGCATATGAAACATGCAATCTGTCACGCTGGCAGTCAATGGCACCTTGTGGACACTGTGCTCCTTGGGCATCATCATTCAGAGACTCTCTTATTGTCCCCTGTCAACCTGTGATGGGCAGGAAGAGAAGAGGTGTTCTTTTGACATCGCTGGTGGAGAGGGAGGACGTTCCTGATGACATTATGTGATCTGACAGGGGCAGCTGCTCACTGAACCCTTTGTAGTCTTACATGTGGGTTTTGATGGAGGGTGTGCATCTTGGGCTTGGCAAGTTCTTCTATATGACAGATGATGAAGATAAATAAATGTGATGCCAATTAAAAACACCATGCAATTATCCTTGTCCGTACTGGTGCCGTGCCTCTCAGGAAGAGATTTCACCTCTAGATATGATTTTATTTTGAGCCAACATGAGAAAAAAATCACTGTTTTTGATAAGACTCCATGATCCTTTAAAAGACTATTTCCTTAATATAAGTCCTCTTCATATATGCGTATAGTTTTTGCTTTCTTTCAGTTTTGCTAAACATTATTTCAGTTATATGTGATGATTTTTTCACTTAAAATTTTTATCAAGCTTTTGGTCATTCTTTGAAGAAGCCTCTAAGGTACTGAAAATTCAGAGGGATATGAATCAGAGGGAGATGAACACACATGTGAAAACCAAGTAGGAGAAAGAGAGCGATCTACTTTTTCATCTCATCCTCCTAGGCCTCGCAATGTCATTTACATATTTTGAAATCTATGCCCAGAAAATTGTAAGAATTGTGGGTCACAGCTGTTCAGCTGATAAGAACTGGCTGCAGGAAGCAGAAGTCACTACACCTCTACAAATTGACCAGGAGATCTAGATTTGAAAACAGGATGAACAACACTAGTCTGTAACCTTTGGTGCAGAGGGGAGTGTGATATTTAGTGGAACAGGGGTCATAAAGCTAAATAAAAATGTTTTATTTGGGGTTATTAAACAGTATTTCATATAACCTTTGTAACAGCACACATTGTAAATCAGAGGCTTGGGCTTACAGGGTAACTTATCATTATTTAATAGGCACTATAACGGTCTTCGAAGCTCAAGCCCATTCTAACCTTTTTCTGATTGAAATTAAGATGATTCCGACTTCTTGTTTGTTGCAGGAAGGAAAGGTCCGTCCAATAGTATGCTCCTGCAACCTCCAGTCTAGAGTTCAGCAACAATGCCCCACCCTTTGGTCACAGATCCTGACACTCTGATGCTCAAGCAGCATGAGCAACACATCTTCCATAGTGTAGGTGTTCCCCAAGGAAGTGGTTAGAGAGCCTAAAACTACATTTATGTGTAATGGACACCAAGCATTATACTGTCTCCAGGGGACTTTTAACCCAGGACACGGCCCATTTGGTAGATTTGCTGGTACTGTTCAGTGACAGATAAAGCACACAGAAGACATTTATTGAACTGCCTTGATGTAACTGATATAAATGAATGTGAGGTATAAGAAGATCTGCACGGATAACCGTGCATGTGTACGTGAGTTGTATCTCAACTCAAGAAGAGGCAGAGTTGTCAATGTGTCTGAGCTGCACATCTAAAAATTAATACAGCAGTCACTTCTGTGTGACTTATATTTTGCACACACAAAAACAGCATTGAAATCAACAAAAAAAAATCATAACAAAATCCTAGTACAACTAAGCTAAGGCCTCAGAGAAGTGGTCACTGTAGAGTGACGCATGGCTAGAAATGGGTGTGAGCAGGGCTTCTAGAATCTGGTAAATCTCTTTCTCCCTGTGCTGGGTACACAAATGATTTGTTTCATGAAGATTGACTGAGCTGTACACTACGATTGGCAGGGTTTTCTAGATCACTGTTTGCCTTTAATTAATTTACCAAACGAAAGAATGTGCTCGATAAGTTTTCGATGATGTGATTAAATTTGACTGGAGAGTTGGTCACATCTATGAAAATTAAGTATTCTTCAGATGCCACAGTGACTTGGGTAGAGTTAATTGAATAAAATGATGTCACTGAATAATATTTGCATTAGTTTTTTCTCACAATAATTGAATGTAGTTTAAGGAAGATAGCACAGGTTTTGTTAGCATTTAGACTGCAATGTTGCCTCTCTTGGTGGCTGTTTTCCTTGCAGTAAGAGGGCATACACATGTACGTGGCAGAAGGGCATGATTGTTCTTATATAGGTAACATAGACATCTGATACTTTCTTCAGAATCTCAGCTTCTGGGTACCTCTGTAAAATAGTGAAGGCTTGGTTATGTGACAAAGGCCAGAGAATCATCTCAGTGGACTCTTTAGAGGCTGTCTAGGTTGTTGGGAGGCTGTATATATCCTTGTAACTCCAAGATTCTGTTTTTACCAATTATCTATTCACTTGAAAAACCAATATACTGAATATGGATCTTCATCTCGATGTCAGACTCTTCTTCATTAATCTTGGGCAAGAAGTGGTCCAGTTTACAGATGACCCTCACCAACCATGTACCATACTATACTAGTTTTTGAAGACCACCACACACAATGCTATTGGGTGGTGCACCTAAACTGACAAAATGGTTATTATGAAGTTATGTATGATGCAATCAGTCTGTGAAGTACAAAATGAATGAAATTGGGTTTTTCACGATTGTGAAAATTTGGAATTTAAAACCGTGTTATCAGTAAGCACACTTTACCTCTGAAACATGAATGGAGGAAGACACCCATGTCTCTTTCAGCTGTGGGGGATCCTGGCAATCCTGTCACCCCTTTACTACAGTGGTGTCACTCTGATATCTGCCTTCTTACTCCACTTTCTTCCTTTTCATCGATATGACTCTGTGAGTCTGATTTTCATGTATGGAGTACAATCAACCCAAAATTGAACACACTTCCATCTTAAGATCTTTATACACATGCCATATTTATGCCATATTCCTACTTTAAAGTAAGCTCACATTCTATGGTTCCATGTATGTATTTGGAAAATATCGGCTTTCAAGTAGTTATAGAGAATATCCTGAAAGGAACTAGGAAGGATATATATATATATATATATATATATATATATATATATATATATATATATATGTATATATATATTAAAAACCCTTTGAAGCTTGTTGCACCTGCAAAGCGAATGACTAAGAGACTAAAGCTTTGTTTCATCTCTCAGTCAATGTTGGAGCTCAGAGAAGAAGGCTGTACAGTTGGTTATTTTTCAGTGAAATGTCTTTCAGTCTGTGGGCTGTGTCATGCATGCACTCTTTTGGATAATTTGTATAGGTTTGTACAGTTAAGAAACAAAGTCTGTCCTCCTGGCATTTATGGTCAAAATGAAAGAAGCAGTATTACACTGAGGAGCAGCCACACAGATCTCTTGGTGCAAATAACAAATGCCAGTATAGCACACCATGCAATGCTATCGTAGTGAGAGGAAGCCCAGCTTTTGATTAGGGTATACAAGGAACACTCACTCAGAGAAAATGGTGCTTACAGTGAACCCAAGGAATGAACAGGAGCTGGTCAAGTGCAAAATGGTGAACTTTCCAGGTCAGTTTTATGGAGACAGATGGACACAAGTACACTTAGGACATGACACTTAGGACATGCAATGGAAGCTCTAAGGGGCAGAAGAGCAAGAGTGGGAACCAGGACCTCCATAGACTCATGACAATATATGTTTATGATTTGGGGATCCTGTGTAATGGGAAGACGTAGAAAGTTTTAAGCAGGAAACTCACAAGCTCTGAATTACCAAATTTTTTAGTATAATCCTACTGGCTAATGTATTGAAAACATATTTAGACAAAAAAGTGGCCCCATAGGCTATGATAAAGCTATGCCAAGCTGTGGCAGAACCCTTAGTAAATTAGCAGATCCCAGACGTACGCCTGTTGCTTCAGCTGACTCAGAAGACTTCCAGTTGTACTAGGTCCCTGGATGAAGGCAAACTAGATCAAAGTGAATTATTTCTCCATAAACTGTATGCAGAACAAATTTCTAAGATGATAATTAAAAAAAAAAACTCTTAAATATATAGTATCTAAACTTGACAAAGGAGGTTTCACTACGTTTTCTCTGCTTACTTTCTATTAATCATGGAAAATTCTTTTTGTGTTTGTAGTCAAGCATCAAAATTTGATTTGCATAGATGTGTGTGTGTGTCCCCTGATAACTTTAATGTTAGTTAGTGGTACTTAGGATAATTGCCATAGATGAGAAAATAATTTCTCATAATTAGGATTATTTATTGGTGTATTGAACCTCTGATCTAACAGACATCTGACATATTACAAGAAGGCTACTGGACAATGAAGGCTGTTTTTAACAAACATCTTTGTTTTCTATCTCCGGAAGACCTAGATTTTCAGCTGTGAGAAAGGGGGCGTTGAGAGATGCAAATAAAATAAAATCATTCCCCAACCATGAAAATAATTTTGTGACTACTTAATAAAAACCATGTAGCCGGATGGTGGTGTCACAATGCCTTTAATCTCAGTACTCAGGAGGCAGAGGCCGGCGGATCTCTGTGAGTTAGAGGGCAGCCTGGTCTACATGTGCTAGTTCCAGGACAGGCTCCAAAGCTCCAGAGAAGCCCTGTCTTGAAAAACTTCAAAAACAAACAAACAAAAAAAGCACACAATAAAAAGCATTAGGTTCAATTCTGATCTCCTAGACATGCCTGGGCCTTTGCCCACAGAAGTCTTGTGTGCACAGCTTCTTCCTATTGCCTGTATCATTTCATTGCCTGAGAGATTTTTAGCATCTGACTAGAGAAAATGAGTTCCCTTTCCTGGCAGAAACCTTGCAAATGAACCCCATGGACCTCCCAGAAGCTTTATTATGTGTACATACCTACCAAGCAGCTGGAGCTCCTCCCACTCTTCGAATGATTCCTAATCCCAACAGAATACACGGCCATAATGTGAGGGTGAGAGTAGGCTGGGAAGTGGCCTTGGCAGAGGGCTCCAGAACCAGTGCTCCCTCTGCATAGCATTATCCACATGACTAGGTCGCCTCCGTCAAAATCAACAGGACCTTATGGCAATGTTCAGATCTGAAATTATTTCAAATGGGTTCCTGTGTAGTTACAACTCCGTACTTGCAATCTTTGGGATTTCAATTTGGAAAGCCATTCAAGTGAGTAATTTAATGTTGGGTTGTTCCTTCTGTTTTCCATTCAAGCTCACAAATTTCTAAAAACAACGTTCTGACGAGCAAACTCTGACTGTGTTTCCCAGGACTGTAGGGGGTTACTGTTCCCTTTGCTTCATGTATAAAAGATTAGATCAGAACTGACTATCAGCGAGGCACTGGGGTTGATAAAGACAAGTCTTATGAATATAAAGACAGTTTTTAATTCCTAGATAACAATTTATCTTAAGTGATATAATCCATAATCCACTTTAACTTCAAATGTACAACTGAGCTCAATCCTCAGGCTATTGAGTTATTAGAATCACAGAGACTCTCCTCAGTGATGACTCTAAAGCCCTATTTCCTCTCCAAATATAGTGGTCTCCTGGGTATAAAAGTATCTCAAATAAATCACGTTTGAGAATTAGTTAGGATGCATTTTGCATTCAAATTTTTCAACCAAAATTGTACATTACACATGTATAGTTAAACGGATTCTGGAGTTCTGTAAAGCTTCTTATAAACACCATCAATCCCTTGCCCCTCTGCCCAAATCCTTTCTCCTAACTCCTATGTAGAACTCATAATACGTAGTCTTATTGAAATTTTTTCCTGATTTCTAATAGATATGCTTACATTGTTCCTGCTTAGTATTTCCATTTGAGTTGCCCCTGAGTTTCTACTGTGTCAAACGCAAGAAGTGACTTTCTTTCATACCACTTACCCATCCACCTCTACCGCGAGTTACCGCTTTTGACTCAAGGGTTCCCAAGGGAGGGATATCTTAATTTTCAAAATATAGGTTATTTTCATTATTTTCAGTATTAGAAGAGAATATACTATGACTCCCTCTGCTTTGCTGTAGAGGTACTTGTCTCCTGTTTTACTGGGTGCTTACATGAAGTTTTCACAATGTAATACACTTCTTTGCCCATCATTGAACTCACAAAAAAGTCTTTGGATTTTTCAGGGTGCACACACCAGTGTTTTCTTCCTGAGGAGTAGACTTATGGCCCACTCAGGCTTGGCAGTTTGACTGTCACAAAATGAACACTGGTGTCATTAGCAGCATAACGATTCCTCTATGTTTCATGCCATCTTTCATGAATCATTCACCAAAAAGGTTAAGGGATTAAACTAAAGCTTTATACATCCAAAAAAAAAAAAAAAAAAAGAATGAAAGAAAGAAAGAAAAAGGATCACATGAAATCACTTTCCTTGCCAAATCAAGGAAAAGATAACTATGAATATTAGTATCGCTGTCAGTAATTTCCCCTGATCTCCATCAGTGTATCCAGGGGAGCAGCTGTCCTTCTTAAGAGTAATAATCGTCTATGTTGTAGCTTGTGGTTATATAATGGGAAAAAAAAAACTTTCTAAAGAGATTTACATTTTCTCTGAGGCTGGGAAAATGTTTCATAGGAAAAGAAGATCCAGAAAGAGTACTCTGATACAAAATATGCTCAGAAAGTTGGTATTTATGAGAGTTAGAGCTCTACTGAGAGATACCATGGTCAAGACATATCTCATTTCTCAGTGTGTAAAACACTGTCCCTAAAATTCCCTGCTCTCTTTGAACTATCTGGATATAAACTTTTAGAAGAAGTTTGCTCAAAAGCTTCAAACTCTTGCAAGGACATCAATAGATTGGACAGTGGAACAATAAATGAATGTTTACTTCGTGACACATCAGAGGCACATGATCACAGTCTCTCCTTGGTGCTGTGACCTTTGCCCTGTCTCCTACCACACAAAGAAGGGAGACCAGCAGAGCGTGACAGGCAGCACACAGTGAAGCTCAAAGTGTTACCAAGTGATACGAACAATGCCAAGAAAAGGTAGTGTGTAGAGTCAAGCTCATGGGAACGTTTTATTTTATTTTAAAGACAAAAGATTTATGTGTTAAATAAGATAAATGATATGGCATACTCAGTACATTTTATCAGGAATAGACAGAATGGCCAAAACAAAAGACAGAAAACAATAAAAATGCCTCATAATGTAAGATATACCATAGCCTTAGCCGTAATTTCTCTTTTCCTCAATGGGTTGTAAATATATGAAGGTGAGAAATCAACCATTTATGATTTAGTGCAATATGAGGTAGTCTTGATCTACTCTTCAATAGTATAAAAGTTTATACTAGTATACCTATAAAAGTTTGTAACATCTTAGTACATGCAGTTTCTTATCCAGTTAGGTGCAACTAAAAAAAATACTGATATATTCCCATTTCAAAACAGATACAAGGAAGAACAGAGGTAAAGTGAGTGATGAAATTTGACCAGCATGAAATGTAATAAACAATACTTAC
This sequence comes from Chionomys nivalis, assembly GCF_950005125.1. Classification (NCBI taxonomy): domain Eukaryota; kingdom Metazoa; phylum Chordata; class Mammalia; order Rodentia; family Cricetidae; genus Chionomys; species Chionomys nivalis. Next base: position 14,661,277 of record NC_080099.1, read on the forward strand.
CACACTCAATATGTTAAACACTATAGGAAACGATGTTCATCAGACCCAGCGTGTAAGTAATGCCATTTTTTCCTGATTGGTAGAAGAGAAAAGAGAGGGTAAATAGCTTGGTACAGTCACACAGCTGGTAAGTGTCAGAGCTTGAGTTCAAATCTAAGCATTCTGGGCTTTATAGTTTCTGATCTGAACATTCTTGTTTTATCCATAATCCACCCATCCTCCTCTTTCTGTAATCTAGTGATTCTTGCAGGATAAATTGTTGCCTTTTATTTACCCTTGTCTCTCTGCTCTATGGTATCTTCATTTCACTTGGTTCATTGTCCAATATGATGTTACATCTTACCTCTTAGTTCACATCTATTTTCACAAGCACAGGCGTCCACATAGTTCATTTCTATTCAGCCTTACAGCACAGTCAATTACCCAGCATTATTTGCATACATCTTTCTTCATTTTCCAGTATTTTAGGGATCCCATTATATACATATATATGGGATATATATGTGGGATATATATGGGATATATATGGGGGATATATAAGATATATATATATATTCCCAGGTTTCACATCTACAAATACAATTCTTGGATTCAAAGCACAATCTACAGTCAATAAAATTCAAGAATTGGGTGCTGATCATTCCATTTATTATGGGTTAAATGCAATGACAAGATTATATAGCCTCTCTACACCCAAGTTTATTTATTCATCTATAAAATAGAGATAATAAAGATAACTGAATCATAAGATCTATATGAAGAGTAGTCTATATTATTCATATATATATGTATATGTACATATATATGAACAACTGGATAAGGTTATATGACATAATGACATAGTAAGTACCTGATTTACAGAAAGACTTTAACAGTAGAAGTTACTGTTGTCATCCTTATTAATCATAGTTTTGAAAAGAAACTGTCAGATGTGGAAAAGTTCTAAGGCTTGATTCCTCTGGCTTAGGACATCTGCAATTATTTTCTGGCCGTGAGTCTCATATAGAGGGTTAGCTCCCATAGCTCTCAAGAGCCTTTGATACAAGTGAACTGCCCTGTGGGTGGACACTGCAGTTAGCACTCACATTGCCACAATAATGTGATAGTGCTCAGAAGACAGTAGCAATAGAAAGCGAAAATGACTAGATATAAAAATTAGCCTTTTCGCCATTGTGTGAGCAGGTTTTTTTTTTTTTTGAGAGTTTTGTCTTCATTTGCTGATGTTGAAAATAATGTTATTCTTTTGAATGTAACTGTATGTGGGTGACATGTCTTAATAGAACCAACAGGGACATATCTTATTTTACTGAGACTGCTCTGAACAACTAAATTAAAACCCTTACATGAATCAGGAAATAGACTTAGAAATGCAACAACCAGTTCAACATGAAATGGCATTGTAATGGATATCAGTATTTCAGTATCCTACAACCTTGATTGCCTTTTCCTTTTTTAATTTTCTTTATTAATTTTGGAGTAAAAACAGTAATCATACAATCCAACAGGTGAATATTAAACATTTATTTTAAACACTAAAACCATGAAGTTGTAATTTTAGGATCTTCAGATGTGTTATTTATTTACTTTTGCATTTTGTCATGTTATTGCCAAATCCATCAAATTGCAAGAAGATGTGACATTTAATGATGTGTAACTAAATACAGCTGGTCAGAAGCACAGGACAGGGGCATATTGCTGCTGGTGCTGGCTGGAATTGAAGGGAAAGCATACTGTTACTATCAGATGCTTTGTGCTATCGTGCTATTTGAGTTGCTGAACTACATTGGATTCAGTGGAGATGGGTTTCATTCTAACTGTGTTGTTCATATCCATAAACAAGGTAGCTTTTATATGGATGAAGATGTGGTACCTGATGCATGAGATTCTTCTCTAGTTATAAATATTATCTCTCTTTCTCATTCCTTCCCTTCATGCTTTTTGCCTCCATCTACTCCTTCGTTATAATGAAGATGTGAACTACAGTAAAACATAATTAGGTGCAGAGAACTGTTCAGTAGTTGTTAGTGAAACAAATAACTCAGCTCCTGTGTCTTGGAAATAAAGTTCTTCACCGTGTCAGAGACTGTTGCAAGGCAGTAGGACAGTAATTCTCAATAGCGCCCTCTCTGAGCATGCAAAGATTTCTTTATATAGAGCTAGAATTTCTGTCCTTCATCTCTTAAGACGAGGAGTTTGTCTTTCTTGTCCCACAACTGATACACATGAAATTGTAAGGGTAGGATCATTGTGTGTTGATGCATCTCCCGGGATTGTTGAGAGGCAATGAAAAGAGACAAGTACAACCTCTTTGAAAGATGATGCCCTCAATTCTCTGTTAAGATGGATACGTTGTAAATGGGAGCACGCTGCTGTATATTGGCAGTCAGGTCATTGGAATGCTTGGATATGGAGAATGATAACGTTGTGTCTCTGTCATGTCTTTTCATTTTGCACTCACTTGAGCAATTGCAGAAATGCAGGAGCTAGTGTATCGGTTATAAAACGGACCCAAATGAAGGCCCACGGATGGATGAGTCCTGATGGCCAATAACTGACAGTTCTCAGGGTCCAGAAGGATGATTGCATTGACTTTTTGCATTTTTCATGCAAACGAGGATTTGACAGCTGTCAAAAGGGCAGACTGGTCTCCAGTATCCCCAGAGATCTGTGTGAATAGTGTGCTTTTGGAGGAGTGATTACAAACACTAATGGGCTCTGAGAACCACAAATCATCAAGCATGTGCTTCCAAGACCAACTCACTATAGGGTCAGAGTCAGGAAAATTGGATTTTAACAATTGAATTTATTTAGCTTTTTCCCCTCAAAGCATAATCTCCACCTTGAATGAAATTGCTATAATGAGGGGGGTAAAGATTTAGCACAATAGGAAGTAGATAGGGCTTAATTTTGTAGTCTGCTTTATTGTCATTGCTTGTTAATGTGCCTGCTTTGTCATCATGCCCACATTTATGAGAGAATCCAGACTAATTATCACTCCTGCAATGCTTCTGTCTCCTCACAGCGCGAGAATGGGAACTACTCATGCCTTGGCTGAGTTACATGATCAGATTCTAATCATGCAGTTCTTCCTTCTTGTGAGGTTAAACCTTTGAATGATGCAAATGTGAGTGAAAGAACTATCTGGTGCTCTTAAAACGCAAAAAGTAGAATCAAGAGCCATGGTACACAGATGAACTGAAGTATTTGAGTAGCATATGGGTGGTTCTGGTCACATTTTCTGGTGGTGCAATCACTAGGGCGTCAGGCCTGGGAGAAACCTAATTACTTTCTTCAGACTCATTCATGGTAGAGGATGAACTATTAAACAAAAACACAGAAACTTGCTCAAGGAGGCCCAGTCAGGACCAGCTCATCCGGAAAAGAAATTTTGACTTGTTCTTTTTTACAATTGTCTCAATATATTGACTTAAGATCTGTGCTGAGTGTGCCTATTTCAAAGAATATGTAATGGCAAAAATATCTGAATAAAGTCAATCATCTCTTTCAGATGAATTTTATATGTACTTTGTGATTCTTGTATGAAAGTGTATAGGATTGTAGTGCCCAGCTGTCAGTGATTTGGGCCGTCATTCGCTGAGAGATATTAGTCATCTTTTAGTCCCTTTTTATTATTCTCACACCTGGCAAGTGGCTTTTATTGACTAGAGACCAAGCTTCCTATAATTCACAGATGGAAAAGCTTCCTATTACAAACAGATTGTCTCCCCACAGCAGTTACCTGGCCTGCAGTGTTCAAAGGTTCATTACTGAGAATTCATGGAGTATGGGCATGGATTGGCAAAAAAAAAAAAAAAGCAATATATTTTTTTGTGTTATTTTCCTGTTGGTTCATTCAGTTCTAAGAAAATAAGTTGAACAAAAAAGGGAGTATAAAATCCAGTGCCTATTTTCCACAGTAGCTGATATGTGTAAAAAGGAAGTTCTTGAAAAAAATTAAATGAGATCATGTAGTTGTTTCTAAGTACAGGATTCTAATCATGGCACATTTGCATGCATATGTCACATAAATAAAAATGGTAGCGTTCAGCAGCAATCAGTCAGAATCAGTGTTGGATGGAAGCAGGGTATGACTGGGGTGGTTTGCATTAGCAGAAGTCAGGTCCTCTCAAACATATGAACAGACAGGTGGGGAAAGATATATTTAAAATCTATCAAGGATAGAGCGTTGACTCGGTACTCACAGGGGTGCTGGGTATCAGTCCTCTAAAGTCACCGTTCTTGCTGTGGTGAACGCTGATTGTTTCTTGAGGGAAAAAAATATCCTAGGTATTAAGTATCTTTGGAGACCATTGGGTTTCTAGAGCTTAATCTTTATCCCTTGATGAAAACAAACCAGTAAGCTGACGATACTGCCTGAAGAATAGAATAAAATTTGTCCATCTGTCATTAAGATAATTGTTATTGATTTGTCCCCTTGTAATTTTCTGCTTTTTGTTTTTCAATGTTGGCGATAAATCACACGCACAACGGGCACCGAGCCTGTATTTGTGTCTATTATGTGGTCCTGATAAGGCTGGGCAGCTTTTTTTGCCTTCCTGATGCAACTTATTGAGATTGATTGAAGCGCTTTGCTTGTCCTATCCCAAACACTGCGTAATTAATGCTTCATTATGTTAATCCATGCAAATGTGAGGGTATGTGTCTGATTGGGAGGTGAGAGAACAAAAAGGAGTTAAGAGTTCACTCCAAAGTACAAATTAATTTATTGCATTGTTAACTGCCCTCTGAAGACTGAGGGAATAGGCTTCAAGAGGAATGAAAGAAAAAAAAACGTGCACAATAAAAACACAGTTCTGCGTTTTTTTAGAGGTAGCAGCACAACTTATGAGCATAAGGATATTCAGTCACATGAGAGACCTCACCTGGGGGATGATCTCAGCAGTTCGCATACCTCCCTCTGTAGTAAAATTGGTAGGGACAGAGAAACTAGAGACTATCTCATAAATATAAGAAATTTCCATCATCCACAATCTCAGCATTATATTATTATTTGTATATTGTCGTATGGTTCTTCCCGATCTTCACAGGTATCATTTTGATTATGTCATAGTGTGTGTTTGTCTGTCCGGTCTGTGAGTTAATTATTATATGTAATATTAGACATAACTGCAATTTCTATGATATAAAACACTATAATGAGGGTTTTGTATATTTTGATAGATTTTGTTTCACTGATTAATTATTATTATTATTTAGTTTTATTTATTATTATTATTAATTATTAGAGGTAATTTCCTAGGAAAGGAATTATTAGAGCATACATCTTTTTATGGTTTTAAATATACATTACTATTTTTAAAAGCATGTTGCACTACCAATATCTCACATAGAAACCAATAAATGCCTGCTGAACTTAATTAAGCATAGCCCTCCATTAAACTGTCATAACTCTTGAGGTTACCCATTAAGTCAAGTTGTTATATCTAATCATACCTTAATGTAAGCAAAGGGCAGCGCCCCTTTTGCCCACTAGGTGACGCTATTTTAAATACAGTTTTGGAATGGAAAGCATGCTTGCAGTTCCAGCATTTCAGTTTGAGACTGGATTTTGAGTTCTAATCTAGGCAAGTCCAGGCTACATAGGACAGTCAGGCCTATGTATGTACTAGACAGAAAATTGTACTATTGACAGGAACAAAATTTTGATGAGGGAGGGGTTTCGAAACAGAGAACTCCAAACAAAATCTGAATTTTATTCCTGAGTGTTAATCAACTGGAGATGTTTAGAGGAATGGCTGTAAGATGTTCATAGCTATTGGTTCTATTGCTAATTTTTTGATTCATTTTTATTGAGCTCTACATTTTTCTCTGCTCCCCTCCTTGCCTCTCCCCTCCTTTACCCTCTTCTTCCCTTCAACCCCCTCCCAAGGTCCCTATGCTCCCAATTTACTCAGGAGATCTTTTCTTTTTCTACTACTCATGCAAATTAGACCTATGTATGTCTCGCTTAGGGTCCTCGTTGTTATTGCTAATTTTATTTGCTCTCATTTCTGGTGGTGACATCAGAGTCTACAGGTGATGACGATATGTGGTCATGCCCATTTTGCTTCTTAGTGTCTATGACCATTTTATTGCTGCAATTCAAATTTGAATAGGATCCAAAAAGCTAAGTTGTTGACTGTGTATTTTTATTTAATACTTTGTTTTATTTTTGAGAATTTACTATATGCATTCATGAATGTATACATACACATAACCTAATTAGTCCATTTAGTACTGTTCTTACATATATGTATTTAGGGATGACCATTAAGTATTATATAACCTATAGATAAGTTCACCCCTGGAGAAAACAGTTCTTTCTCTCTCAGCATCCAGTCATTGCCTAAGGTTTTGTCTAGGAGTGGCCTGGTGAAGTCTGCCACATCCATGATGGTATTCCAACTGATATTATCATGACAAAGGTCTTTTTTTTAGAGAACTACAGAGTTAAGACTTCAAAAGTTCAGCTCCCTGTCATATATGAAAAACACTAAGTAGCAGTATGCATCCTGGTACTCTGGATCTTAAGACTACCCCCTTCCTCCTTGAGCTTAACTATGGAGGTAGTATTGTAGAAGTCAGAAATGCCAACATCTGGTCCAGAAACAAAACTGAGAGGTAGAAATAGACTCTTAAGTCAAAGATATTTCAAAGTCAACCTTATCCACTGGGATGCTTATAAGTCATAAGCTCCTGCTTCCACCTTTTTTCTTGAACCAGCTTAATAAATGTATTATTTTAAATTAAGACATGGAGTGTGTTTATGTATTGTTCCACTTTCTTGTTTTCCTACAAAAAAAATGTTTAGAAATGCTACGAGCATTTGTATAGTAGCTGTTTTCATCTTCACAGGATGTGGTCACTTGAAGATCCATTACAAAATGTCAACAGATACATATCATATGTGAGTTCCTAATTAATATAACCAAAGTGCCAACACAATCTACGAATTCCCTGTTCTCTACTATAGCCACGATAGAACTCTTAGTTGCTGATATTAGTGTTTATTGGAGAGGTTTTACAAACTCATGAACCATCTACAGTGTCCCAGAAGGTCATAAAACTTGGTCCTTGAGTTGATGGGACAGAAGTTCCTTCTGATATATATTCAAACCTCTTTCTGCCATCAGGATAAAGCCAATGGTGTTATGAGCACCTACGGAACTTCCTCCAAAGATTCACATGTCATTTTTTAGTTACTTTGCAGAATGGCAGGTTGACTAAATGGTTTTTGAACTATTGTCTCATACTTTGAGACCTATCTCAGTTTATTTCATTTGGTTTTAATTCACTTCTAGTTACATGTCATTTTGTTCAGCTTATAACCATCCCTTCAAGACACATATAAGAAGTGGTCCAGTAAGCACAGGTTCTTATCTATGGATAAAAGTTTCTGTTAATAAGTAGCCAACACTTAAATGAAAAAGAATGCAATACAATTTTCTCTAATGCAAGTTAGCCAAAATCTCAAATCAAGGAAATGCTAAATATTTTAATTTTGAAGATGTATATGCTCTATAGAATATTGAATTTTGTTAGTACCTGATAATACTTCTCATATTAGATAATACACTTCTGAATCTGCATCTCCTTTTAAAATATTAATAAGTTGGGGACCTAGAACAATCCCAGTTTATACAAATCCTTATATCAGTGTAAAACAAGTCCCCCTTTCATCTCAAGGTTGGTGTGTAAAATAAATTATGAGAACATTCACTCTGCACATTAGGCTGAAATTAGCAAAAGGAAAAATGCACAGTATCATATTTAACCCGCACTTGAATCCTTCCCTCATGTTGCTAATGTTTATTTTACTTTGAATCTTTGGCAGAAGAGGATCATATAGTGATGTGCAAAAGCAGCTTCAAGTAAAAGCTATTTTAAAAATAAATCCAACCATGATACTGACTGTGTCCTAGAAATGGTGGTGTCTTGTATTCTTGTGTGTCTTTAATCTTTAGATGTTGATTAATAAAGGGACTCCATCTAACTTGAGGCCTGAAGCTTGTGAGGCAAATAGAGGACTGATTCATAGGAACCACCTCTACATGTTACCATCTTGGCTTTATCTACTTTGGAATCATTGAACATGTTAAAGTTGGCAAGACATTTTAATCTCCTTGAGAACACTATGGCCCAATGCTTTCTATTTGTTTAATGTGGAGCTAAATGAAAGAAAAAGAGATTTCAGTGAACTTTCAGACACCATTTTTGATTTGAGGAGGTAAGAAATGGCTGTGAACATATGTTCAGGAACATATTTTTAGGCTGTATCAAAGTATTGATCCATTTGATGGTTAGGTAGCTTATTTCTTCACATATTGTACCACATGGGATATACCTAATTTTATTTAGACACAGGAAAAGGCATGAGGAGAAAACAGGACTAAGTAAGGCTCTCTAATAATTAGATATTTATTATCTGACTTCTAGGGACCTCTCCCTCCCCTTCCCTTCCCTTTGTAAGTTCATATCTCATACTCAAAGTCTCTGCTCTGACAGTAGAACCACAGATTGGGCCAGGCTTGAGGAGAGAGATTCTGAGCAATCCCCTGAGCCCTCCTGGTGGATGCTCAGGATGGGAACACAAGAATCATTTTCTGAGCTGAATGATTTCCAAATCCATAGATCAAAAAGGAATTGCATTGCAAGCTCTTTAAGGAGCATAGGATTCTCCACTTTGTCCTTTATCCCTGATTGCAAATTTACATGACCATGAGTGCTATAAATATTTGTACATGATGGATTTTCTAGACTCACAGTAGCCAAAAGGGGGTCTATATTAAACATATCAATTAAGATCATGTATTTTTATTTATTTTATCTCTGAACTAGTATGGCTTAAAATATTTTATGAAGTCTATATTGTCCAAAGCATAAGAAAAGGGAACAAAATTATGTGAGCAGAAATGTTAAAACAAATCCTATATTAGATTGGAACAATCTAGTTTTGTTTACTAGAAACTTTTCTTGTTTGGCTGTGATCAAAACATTAAAGCATCAGATCTTGTTGCCTGCACACAAAATGAAGTTACTTATTTTTCTGATCAGTAAGATCTCAAGAGGCAGCCAGGTAAACTCTGGTTTACCTTAAATACATCACCGCAGATACAATAAAGCATGAAGAGAAAGATACTTTCACATGCCTGTGGGATTCAACTAAATTTCAGCAAAATCCTCCTGCTGACCAAACAGCTAAAATGATGTGTAAGCCTGATCCTCATTTTAAGTGCACACTGCACAAGAGACCAGAGTTCCCCGTATGTAAGTGACTTTCATTGTCGTCACTTGTTTTCATATCAATAACATTCATTGCCTTTTCCATGCCAAAGTGAGAACACACTTTTCATAATTTCTTCTTGGCCAGACAGCAAAAGTCTTAGAAAGAAAAAATTAGTAACTGACTTCTTCAACATTGTCTAAAATTCATGCTGACTATGATTTTGAAATTGTAATCCAGACTGACATAACACAATGTAAATCTTACACAACAAAGAACAGTGTAATTAGTGTTCTCAGGGTACACAGTGAGTTCGCAGATTCTCCATCTGTGGGTAAGATGAAGTAAAAAATGAGATAGGAGAGAGCTGCGCAAGAGGAAGCAGCTATACTTCTCTGGGGTCATCGGTGATGGTAGGAAACGGTCCTCACAGATGAATTATATGGATATTTACATCATGATAGAGATCATGTGTTAAACTAAATAAACTCAGCACATTTTATGCTTCTGATTTTTTTAATATGGAAAATTGAGTTTGAATTTTCTTTTGAGGATTCAGAATAATACACAGATCCCTTAAATGGTATTAGCATTTTTCTATCCTTCAAACAAACCTGGTGTTTAGTATTTTGATGTAATTTGAACTTTTACTAGTCCTGAATTGTGATACTCAGGAGATTATTACTTTGCTTTGATTCTCACAGATTTTTACTATTTTATTATTAGAGATGATGTGAGAGAAACATATAAAAATCAAATAGGAAATATTCCTGAAAAGCAGCTTGGCAGAAATTCATTCAGAATTTAAATGATTTAAAACAAGATTAAACAACTTCAAGATGCTAAGTGCCATCTATGCGGCATCAGCTGTCACACAATCCTTTCTCTCTCTGGGGCTGTATGTTACCAAGGCATCTTCTGAGAGACTCACTGAACTGTGGCAGAGAGAGAGATTATGCCGCATTTTATAATAGGAAAATGAAAGAGCTTTTGCCTTCATCTTAAACATATTTTTATGTAAGCCAAAGAACAAAGATAATTAGGATTACTTTAAAAATATTATGAATGGCTTTTATAAGATGCTGTGAGAATAAGAGGTGTATTATATATCATTGATAATTGAAATATATTTTTCCACCAAATTCCTGCTCTGTACTATTTGGAAATTCCCTGAAAAAGGACTGTGGGATGCAGGAAATTGTGCCAGAGGAATATGTAGGTAGTCTATCATCCTAGACTAGTGACTCATGGAAGAGCCAAGGAATCTGAATGGACAGAGTAGGCATTATACATCCATAGAATGGAATGTATGAATGAACTAATCTATTGGATAATATCGCCTTTATTCATAGTCCAGAGATTCAATGTTATTTCTAAAACCTTGAAAATTGCTACATCTATTGTCTAAAAACATGGAGGATTTGGCAGAAAAGGATGCATGAAGGCAGATCAAAGTTTGGGCCCTCTTCACTATTGACATCATCATCTTCTTAGAACATGGGTCAACAGACTATATCCCAAGGTGAACCAGATGTGGCCTTTTGTCTACTTTTAATAACAACGTTTTATACATTTGAAAATATTTTATGAAAGGTCAATATTTTATACTTTATTTAGCCACTTGGTCCATTAAACCAAAATTTGTACACTGTCTAGCCATTCATAGTCAAGACTGACCACTTGTTTTCTCAAAGTGTATGAAAGAATGTTCATACATGCTTTGTTTGGTTTTGCTAGACAGTGATATTGAGAATATTTGTCAGTTGTAGTCTCCAAGATAATTACCTATTTTTGGGTTGTTTGCTTGTTTGTTTTTAGTGTGTTGATGTTCTTTAAAGTTTTATCCTAAATTATTTATGGTTTTCTCTATATATGTTTTATTTGACAATTACTTGCTAATAACTCCGAGTTAAATGTGAGCTACTAAGAATGTGTAAAATAGACAGGTGTGCTTCATTTCTGCTTTCTTGGCATCTAACTTCTCATAAAGATGAAAGTCTCAATTATATGATGTCCAATAGGGAGATGGAAGACCCAGAAGAGACAATTGAAGGGCTAAGTCTGAAGATGCTGTTTGTCAGAGTTTCTATCTCTCAACTGGCTCTAACCAATTATTTTAATTTTGTATGCTACAAATGTGATCACATTATATTGTATTCTGTTTCTAGGACTGCTGGTTGGTTCTCCGGCCCCCCAGAAACTGTATTAATTAAATCACTGCTTGGCTTATTAGCTCTAGCTTCTTATTGGCTAATTCTTACATCTTAATTTAACCCATATCTAGTAATCTGTGTATCGCCACATGGCTGTAGCTTACCGCGTAAAATTCCATCATGAGTCTGGCAGGAGCTACATGGCTTCTCTCTGACTCCATCCTCCTTTCTCCCAGCAGTCAGTTTAGTTTTCCTCACCTATCTACCCTATCAGGCCAAACCAGTTCTTTATTAACCAATGGTATTCACAGCATACAGAGGGGAATCCCACATTCTTGTCAATCACTATACATAGAAAGTTAGGTGAATGCCATCAGTGCTTCTTTTTTTTTTTTTTTTTGTCGTTTCAAAGCTCCGAGCAAGGACAGACCCTAGTTAGGAGATTTACAGGTGCTCTGTCAGCATGTCAGTGGCAGCTATCTCTGTTAAGGAAGAGAAATGAATGTTTCTCCATGCTGATGTTTGCTTCATGTATAAGACCTTTGTCATTTAAATTCACTTAGTTCACGTGCACCATGCAATACAAGTTCATCAGTCCCTTTGTGGTTTTAATTGTAAAAAGAGTTTTTATTCTCACACCCTGGGGCTAAATAAAGGTGGGGTCTTTAAGAAAATGCTGATCTCCTGGGCAGTGCAAGGCTCATTGACTTTTAATGCCAAAGCTTCTGTCCCTATTATTATCAACATAAGTTTTCATCTTTGAAGTCACCATGGTCTTTGAAGAAAAAAAATATAGCTTTTTTTTTTCTGCCCAGACAAGATATAGTAAATATCAAACAAAATGAGTGACAGTATTTTAATGAAAACTTTTGGCCTCCATTTTTGAGAAAATTGGACTTGTTATAATACAAATATTTTATCAGTTTGGGTGCCTACATCAAACATCATGCCACAGTGTCAGCCCTGAGTTCTGCTGAATGTTTAAGGGCTTCCCTGGATCTGTCAGACTTTTCAGAAATTAATCCTTCCTGTTTGTGATAGGAGTTTCCATAAGATGAACAGTTCATTTCTCATGAATCATGATAAACCATCCCATGCTTTGTCAGCAGCATGACCTCTGCAGCCTTTTATCTTCAAGAAAAAAAGAGCAGCCTCTATTTTATGGCTAATGAGGTGGGTTGTGGGTCTCTTGGCACTTCCATTAACTTCATTTCTTTGTGTCTCATTTTCAACCCACGGGAAATGTGTCACAGATTTACTGTGAAGAAATCTCTTCATAGAATAGATTTCTGTCTAAATTTGAGGGGTTTTGTACAAGCAGCAAAAGTGGGCAGATAATGTATTCCTAGACTATTATGATATACAGCTGAGTGTGTCCTAGCATTTTTGTAGCCCATATTTTCCTTTCATTGATGATTGAATTGATTCCCATCATGTAGTACTCACATAGAAGGTTAGCAAGGAATAGACCTGCCAAAACCCCAGGTCTCTTATCTACCTGGCATGAAAACTTTCTTTGGGAATTGACACTGCTTTTATTTTCATATAAATTGCATAACTCACTTTGGTGATTTGCTTAGAGTTATTAGCGACTCTTTTCTTTTATCAGTTACTGAATCTTAAATCACCATGAACTCTACCTGCCCAATGAGTCCTATATCTGGTCATTCCTTACTATTTCTACTGCAATAGCTTAGACCAAATCCCAGCATTTCACGTCTGTGGTAGAGGAGTAACCACTTTGCCAATCTTCTTTGCTTCTCAAAACAGCAACAACTGAGGTACTTTTAAAACAAGATCCCTCAAATCTGGATCTATTAAATTTTGGAGTCTGGGTAATTCATTCTTGGGGATATTTATTTGTTATGTTGTAAGATGTGACACAGTGTCCTTGGACTCTACCCACTAAATGCCAGGAGCAATCTTCCTGGATAAGAACCAAAAATGTTTCCAGACATTGCCAAATGTTTCTATAAGAGCTGCTGCTGGTGCTACTGTAAAACAAAGGTAACCAATTGGGGGACTCTTTTCTCCAGCTCTCTCCATTCCTTAGTTGTGTGTAGGTTTAGGACTGACCACACAAGATTCTTGTGTTCCATGTTATTGTGTTAGTTGGTGTTGTCCCTTGTTCAGGTTCTATATAAGCAGCCATATTTATGAGATTTTTGTGAATGTAGTTGCTCTGTCATTTCTAGAGATGAAATTTCATATCCAATTACCCTATTTTTCTAACTTACAATCTTCCACTTTCCTCCCCAAGCCTTAAGTGCTGGAGTTGTATATTAGGGAATTAAGTTGGGATGGAATGCCACATGCTCACTTATTCTCTGCATTTTGATCACTTGTGGTTTTCTATAATGATATCTCTGCTACAAGGGGATGTTTCCCTGAAATGTGCCGCCCAAATGGTTAACTAATACCAAATGGTCAGTCCTGAATAAAATATCTATAAAAATAATCTGATAGGACTGAGTAAGGCATATTTACCTATTTTTGGAAAATATGTATGTAACAACAACTTAAGAAAAACACAGGTTGTAGTTGTTAGTTTTTTACTCTTTTACTGCTTGGGTGCTTTACTCTTTTGGCTTTTGGGAAAGGGGCTCACCAACCAGCCACCAAATAAATCACACAGGGATTTATTCTTACTTATTAATACCCAGTTTTAGCTTGACTTGTTTCTTGCCAGCTTTTCTTTCTTTTTTTTTTTTTTTTTGTTTTGTTTTTGTTTTTCGAGACAGGGTTTTTCTGTGGTTTTGGAGCCTGTCCTGGAACTAGCTCTTGTAGACCAGGCTGGTCTCGAACTCACAGAGATCCGCCTGCCTCTGCCTCCCAAGTGCTGGGATTAAAGGCATGCGCCACCACCGCCCGGCTTTGCCAGCTTTTCTTAAACTAAATTATCCCCAACTACTTTTTGCCTCAGGGCTTTTTTTCTTTTCTTACTTCTGTATTTCTGACTTTCATTCTACCTCCATTGCTGACTGGGGGACTGGGTGGCTGGCCACTAATGTCCTCTTCTCTTCCCAGATTTCTCCTCTTATTTATGCTCTCTACCTGCCTGTTTCACCTATTTTTTTCTCCTGCCTCACTATTGGTTCTTTATTAAACACATCAGGTGTTTTAGATAAACAAAGAATCACAGCTTCGCAGAGTTAAGTAAATGCAGCAAAAACAAAAGCAACACACCTTAACATTCCAGAACAAGTCATAAATCTAAGAACAAAGGGAAGGGTGCATGGGAAGGACTGGAGAAAAGCAGGGGAGGAGTGAAATGATGTAATTATGTTCGATCTCAAAAACAAACAGGAAAATAAGAGAACGTATTTCCGTGATCCAGTCACCATATTTGCACACACATAAGCTGCCATTCCTCCTACTTTGAGACAGATAGATGAGCAATGCAAAGGGAGAAAAAGATAACTTACATTTTACCACAGTGGGAGTGAAATTTCAAACACAGGGCAGATTAAGCAGGACATCAAAGTTTCCCTTTTAAGTGTTAATGTTGCACGATTCTTGGAAATGATAACCTAGATGTCAGGCTATGCTACCTGTTGAACAGAAAGAAAAAAATAATTCCATTATAATTTCTCCAGTATCACACAGCAAAATTGAGCTGAGACTTAAGAGGTTTGGCCCTGGAAGCAGAAAAGGGCTGAGAAAGTTACTCCCCACTCCCAAGTGGCTCTTATCATTTTTCTTCACCATTGGATTTAGCCAGAGGACACTGAGAGAGTCGCCTCGGGCACACTTTTTGCCCTATGGAAGCCTCAGATCTGCACAAAGCTTCCTCTGCTATGCAGAAGACGTCCTGTGCTCTGAATTTCTGATGTGGAGCCTCTGTATGGGTTCACTGAAAGATTTTTGCCGGGGCAGTTGCTTTTGAACTACACATCTTGTGTTTCTATTTCTGAGCTTTGTTCCTGTCTTGTAAAGGAAAAAAGAAATTAGGGCCCACCATGAGAGGAGCAAACGAGGTTCAGCAACCTTTCTGGTGAGGTATATGCTCTTGTTACATTGTGTCAGTGAACTTCCCAACACTGAAATCACTCGCTGATTCAATCACGGTAGCATTCCAACGGCTGTCTTCTCTATGGCTCTTGGACTAGTAAATGGAACCATAGAAATCCATAGACTGTTTGATTACTTTCATTATATGCTAAGAAAAGAATTTTATAGATGGCAGACTGGCCTGATAAAATATAGTATATCGAGGTCTAGCTAAACTTCAGTTTCCTGGGCAGGCATATAGATCTCTTGTGTAGTGTACAGAAAGCTCTGGGTTTAAAACTGCTGCACTTTGGGACTTTAGAGATGATGGCTCAATGGTTAAGAGCAAAAGCTGCTAGTCTAGAGGACCCAGATCTGATTCCTAGCACTGATGTGACGGTTCACAACCATTTCAGCCATTTTTTATTTTATTTTATTTTTTCAGACAGGGTTTCTCTGTGTAACAATCTCTGATAGCCCTGGGACTCACTTTGTAGACCAGGCTGCCATCAAACTCACATAGCTCTTCCTGTGTCCGTCTCCTGGGTGCTGGGATTCCAGGCATGTGCCGCTACCTCCCAAGTTTATTCTTTCATTTTTTGAAGGCCTTAAAGTTTGTTGTTGTTGTTGTTTGTTTCTTTCTTTGTTTGTTTATGTACAAAGACTAGCATAGTCTTTCTCACTGGGTAGATGGTCTTCAACAGTCCACTCCAAGTCACTTCGTCCAGCTGTCTGAAGCCCTCTGTCCTTTGTTGGCTGACGGCAACCCTGAAGGTACATGTTCAGTCTGTATTTCTCATTGAGACTATGGCAGTTAGAGCAGACCGGGCACGAGTGAGAACGATGGAGCACCTGGCAGAACTTCTGTGGCTGACTCCAATACAGTTGCTGGTGACCCATTTTGCCTTCACATGACTAAGGAGGAAAAAGCTCACAACCACTTGTAATCCAGGGAATCTGACACTTTCTTCTGACTTCCAAAGGCACCAGGCATCCAAGTGGTACCCAGACATACATACAGGGAAAACAGCCATAAAAATAAATAAAATAAAATAAGATATAAATATAAATAATAAAAGAACACACAAAATATACAAAATAAATTTGATCTTTGAATAAGAAAAAATAACATTTTTCTGTAATTAACCTACCAATATTTGTTTCACCCAAGTGTTTAGGACATATTTATTATACTAAAGATATATTTATATATAAATATACATATAATAGAATATATTTACTTATATATTTATCTACATATAATTTGTATCTTTAACTTTGTAAAGTAAATCCAGCACTCTAATGACAGAAAATTTTATTCCTTTAAACTTTTCATCTAAATTTTTGTCCAATCTTCATTTCAATAATTCTTTATTAAAATATACTTGTTTTTCTTTCAGGAACATATTTTTGCATTGTTTATATTCAGGGATAAATACCATATATCTAGTCCGTCTTGATTTCTCTTTCTTAGGTTGTCGAGCAATGAAATCTATTAGTCTCTTTCAAGGGCTAGAATGAGTACAGTCTTTCCAACAGGTGACCACGTACTCTGAATATTATTTATACTAAGCTTCACATGGACATACAAAATGCTATTACTATCATGACACAGAACCAGATCTCACTGTCAAGTGTGCACAGAAGCCGATACTGTGGTACTGATTTTGCTGTTACCATTGTTTTATAAAAAGAAACCTTCATTCCAACTTCCAACGACGATTTTTCTTTTCTGAAAAATGAGTTGAGCTATTTAGGTATGTAAAATCCGCCCACAGATAGCCAGGCCTTCTTTGGATTCACTTCTATAAGCTTCACTCGCACTGGGTCTTTGGTGGGTTCACACCTCTTCTGTCTGAAAAGCCAGACTTTATTCTTGGGATAGTATGAAGTTCACAGAATGCATCCTCAAACCGCACAAGAGGCAAGTCGTTGTCTTGACACTAGATTGCACTAATAGACAAATTTTCCAGTTAAATGTCTGATGCCCCAATGTTCTAGAAAACTAGAATCGCACTGCTGAGTTAGGATGAATCAAATAAAGAGGGAGGGTCTCACAAAATATCTCTTTAACCAAAGCTCGTTGTGGAAGATGCTCGTTCAAAAGATGCATGTCATAGTTTTTCATGTGGCTATTCCATGGAACATGCTTATTGTCCAAAGCAGGAATTTTTATTCTATTTCACAGAGTGGAATGTTTTGTTGTCTGTTTATTTGACTTCTAGTGGAGGAGGGCAGCAGAGTTCTGGTTGTAATAAAGGATGCCCTGTCCTAACACTGTAAACACTGGTCTCTGTCTTGGCTCTTTCCCTATCTTTCTTCAGTCTCGTAAAGAGAAGTTAAATAGACAAAACGCTTGTTGAAAGAGTTGGCCGATTATTTGCCCTTTTAAGATAATTCCCCCAAACTTTCATTTTCTTGCCCAGAAAAAGAAATGTCTACAATTATAAAATTAAAAAAAATATATCTAAATATATAAAATCATGATCAGGTTGTCAGAGGAACACCTGAATTCTCTGGCTTTAGTTTGGGTCTGCGCATGATTGTGAACAAGGTTCTTAAGCTTTAGTACAAGAGAATCCCTTGAAAGGGCTGCCAAACACAGGCTGATTGGCTGTTCTTTTATCACTGTTGATTGACAGGCCTGTGCAGTTGCCTAGAATGATATTTTTACCATGTTCCCATGTGAGGTTGATTTTGCTAGTATGAATTCTTTTCCAGAGTTTACATTTTTATCTACTGAACCCCATGATATTCATGTATGCTTAGGAATCCTGTTCATTTCTTCATTTTATTATAATGGTTCTGTTCCCTGACCCCATTTCCTAGCCTCTGAAGCATTTTAAGATTTTCTCAGAACTAAATACCTGAGTTACAGCTGCACACATCCACGATGTCTAAGTGTTGCAAAGAAAATTGTATCCTCCACAGAATTATTTTAATTTCAGTTGACATAGATTTCTTTGTCTTAAAGGAGAGGGGTTGGTACCAGGGTTATCTGGCATAGTTCTGAGGACGTGGACCCTATCAAAACTTTTGAGCATCTCAACGTATATATGATTTAAAATAGATGGAATTATGCATAGCAGGTTCTGAGGGGACTTGTGTGACATTGTCTAATCTCGGGCTCTTTCAGGAAATGTCTTTCATGTCCGTGCTACTTTTCATCCTTGTCTTTAACATTTCATTGTCTTAACGACAAGATTTATACTGTGGACTCAGAACGGGATTTCTGAATCTGCAGGGAGCAATGTTTGATATTGTAGATAAAATGTCATACCTCAAACTCCATTCTAGGTTAGACTGCCCCCGTGGCTCACTGGGCTTTGAAATGAGCAAGAATATGGTAAGGAGATAAAACACAAAGGGACATGAATTTATAGAAACAGATTTTACACTTGACTATTTGGAGGAGTTTCTAAAAATGGGTTAAAGGCAAGCTCTTCCTCTAGATATTCACTATGGCTTGGGAGCTTTTGGTGCTTGTAGTGAATGTTTTCTTGTTGAAAATAAATACCTGCCTCCCACCCCCAACAAAAACAGAAGACAAAAGAATTAAGGAGGAATAATTCATTTTGGCTCAGAGTTCAGAGGAATTTAGAATCCATCATGGTGAGGGAGGGCATGGTGGCAGGACTGGCCTGGCTTGGTCCGTGTTGCTGAGAAAGAATAATGGAGATGCAGGTGCTCATCAGATTTCCCTTTTAGTTAGTTTGTGCCCCTTGTCAAAGGGATATTCCCAAACATACACACATTGGTTCTACCCTCCTCTGTTAATTCTCCTAGGGAACAATCAGAAAGACACACTAACATGTTTATTCCTTTGTGAATTTGATTCAGGCAAGGCAGACTGTGAAGATTAACTATCAAAAAAAAATTTATTTCTGTCCTAGGGATTTTATGGCTGTAATGAGACGACTTTCACAATGACTGCAGCAACTATTTTTTTAAAAAAAGCATTTAATTGAGGTGTCTTACATTTTCAGAGTTTTAGTCCATTATCATCATAGTTCAATATGGTGGCCTGCAGGCAGACATGGTGCTGGCACAAAGACTGAGTACAGCTCAAATTATAATTGATCTTAATAATAAAAATCCAGAGTCAGATATCGGGGTAAATGCTGAAAGATCAGAGAAACAGAACAATCCCATCCACCTCTTACTTTACTAACTTCTCAGATGAAAAAGGGTATCTTCTATCTCTGTCCAGCTATATTCCTTCCTGTCTCCACCTCCCTAGTGCTGAAATTAAAGATATGTGACTCCTAAATATTATGATTAAAGATGTGAGCCACCACCTCCTGACTCTATTTATCTTTGAGACTGGATCAGTCTAGTGTAGCCTAGGGTAGCCTTGAACTCACAGAGACCCACCTGCCTCTGCACCCCAAGTACTGGGATTAAAGGTGTATTACACCACTGCCTGGCCTCTATTGCTAACTAGTGTGGAATATAACTAACTCCAAACTCTGATCTTCAGGCAAACTTGGTTAGATCACAAACAAAATATCACCACAGCTGAGACATCTTGACCAACAAGCAACAGGAAGTGGTCTGTCTCACTGGACATGACGAGCATATATGAGAACTCAAGGCCCACATCCACAAGGTCACACTCTCTCCAATAAGACAGACAGGGTGCAAGAACAGGAAGCTGAGAACTCCCATTTCAACTTTAAACACAAAGGAAACCAGAAGGAAGGGGAGGCTGTAAGTTTTCAGAGCCCATGCCCAGTAACGTATTTCCTCTAGCAAGACCACATCTCTTGAATTCCCCAGGGATCACCGTCAGATATGGACCAAGTGTTCAAATACCAAAGACAATAAGAGACTTTAAACCATCACAGCTAGCAAGGGTAATGGATGCGGTCCAAATTGCTTTTGAAGACCCTTATATTGCACTACATCCAGCAACAGGAGGGCTCGTAGGTTTCTCATGCTTGGAACTGGGAATTTTGTCCGATAGGGCATGGCTTGTAATGGAGGTACCACTATCACATGTCACATGACTCCACGAGTATGCATATATACACATATGCATGTATACACACTATATATACACATTACAAAGTTGATTTTTAAAATATTATGTTTCCATGGTATCTCCAAATATTCTCAGTGTTATTTATTTTTCTTCCTTCTCTCTCCCCTTGTATTATCTTCCTATCTCCCCAGGTAAAGGCTCCACCTCCATTTTCCAAACTGGTAATAGAGAAGGAGAATTTGTTCATATACATCAAAGTCAATAAATGATACAGTAACAGATTATTTTTAGACATATCAAGTGCTTCATAAGAGGTCAGAGACAGTTTGTTCTTCATATTATCTGCAACTTTGACATTAAAGTCATTTGTCATTTCTCAAATACGTCTTTTTACTTGGGTCTGTCTTTTCTAAAATATTAAGTAATGCGAGTTCTCGAAGTTAAGGAGATTTCATTTATTTCAAGGCCATATATTTAAAGTATAATTGTTATAGAGAGAATTTAAAAAGCTCAAATTACCAACGAGCAGCAAGGGTAATTGTGTCATAGAAAAATTAATCTTTATTTAACTTTCCTAAACCATGCACTCACAGCATTGAAAACTGTCATAACCTTCCTGTTTCACAGTAAGTAGATTATTTATTTGTGATAATGGGCACATATGCTCATTAGCATGCTGTCATAAACAGCTGTGCTAAATGTATTATGTGCTCTGTGACATAAATAATGTACTCAGCATGAGGTTGAGTTTAAAATATAGGCCCCGGGTAGAACAAAAATGCAATAAATGTTTTTTTAATATAGTTGCCTAGTCTTGCATTGTGAATTTATTTCTTCTGTTTTAATGCTACTTAAATGGAAATTGTGGACATTATTCTGATGAAGCATCTTGACATTCAATAACATTAGAATTTTTTTATGCTTTCTTGCCCTTAGTGCAGCTTCAGCCAGGTATTTCCAACTAGGTTTTTTCTGACAAATAAGAAAGGTGTATTTAATTTAAAATCTATCTGCATCTCAGTACCCTTAGTAAGTTCCATTGGCAGATGTCTTCAATACACTCCTGTGCCAATCCCTTGCAAAATGGGAACTGAACTGAAAGTACCCTGTTTCAGTGACTAGTTCTCTTTTATATGTGAAGGACATGAGTTCTGAGGATGTACATGTAGAATTCCACGTATTTAAGTGATATAGAATCGACAAGAAGCAAAATATTCAGACTCTCAATCAGATACACTTTCCACTCAAGAAATAGGCTGCTTCACTATAATTGGCCCAGTTATGTAAATATGGAACTGTATGAGAAGGCTCTCTAGTTGGCATGGACAGGATCAGATTGGAGCCATTAAGGTCCTTTACCTCTATCATTTAGCATTACTATAATTTTATAATCAATATTAGTTTGAGCAAAACAAAGCTGTAGATGCTTTCTTTGCATTGGAAGACTAGTTGCAAGGAGTTAGTGTCTGATCAGAAGTGGTAAGATCACTGGGAATAGATCACTGGGAATGCCAATGACATAATGTCCATCATTAGAAATACTGGCTGTGTGCACTAAAAACCCTGGAAGGAAACAGCTGCAGCACCTGCATTTCCCTGGAAATCAGGAATAATTATGATCATGAGAGCCAACATAGGTCAGCCCGTGATGAGAATATCGATTATATTAATTTAGATATTTGCCGCTTAGATAATAGAAAGCTGATAAGATTCCACAAAACTACCAACGGTGTTCCGGATAAATTAAAAAAGCCAGAGAACCCGAGGCTGCCAACGTGCAAAGAATAAAAGCTTGATTTAAAGGTGTTTTTATGAAATTAAATGCAACTTCAAATGAATAAAGGACACTTACAAGAAACTTATCCCCACATGTATGTTTTCATGAAGTGTGGTTCAGGAGAAAGTGGGATTCGATGGCGGGAAAAGAGTTCAGTTTTGCTTTAACAAAGATCCCATTTACAAAAGAAAATACTGGGGAAGATTGTAGAACCGTTAGAATATAGATTACTCAAAATTAAAAAAATGTCTTGACTTGAAAGACTTGATACACACTGTGCAAATGACCTCCTGAACACTTGCCAAGGTCTTTGATTTATCAATCTGAGTACTAGTAATTACTATACTGCTAGTCTTCTTTAGGTATGGCTGCTCCATCCCCTCAGGAATTTTAAATACTATTTTAATCCTTCTGTTGACTGCTTATGTTTGTTTACAAATCAACTGAAGTACTCTCTTAGCTAAGCCCACAAGAAACTCCTGGAAAGAGATAGAGATACTTTGGGGGTTTTAGGCAGTAGCCTTATGACTTTGTTGGGCGGGTGAGATATGTATGCTTAATCCCCCTGATGTCTATTCTAAATAACTTTGTCAACACCACTGGTTTTAATTTTGTAAAATAAAATGGGTAGACTTAAAAATGCCAAGAAATGCTAAAATGCAGATAACGGGATTAATCAAGTCTCACAAATCTTAGCTGTCACACTACTGACTGATGAAACTTAAAAGTGTCTGTTTTTATAAGGAAAATACTCATTTTAACTGTATAAATTTTCAAATAATCATGGATGTAATAATATTTTATCCATAAATTATGAATTATTATTTTATTAGTAATATTTTCTGGGCCAGTTGCTTCATTAATTGGTGCTCACATAAATATTATTTTTTTGTTTCAGACAGTATTCATGATCTGATATTTATCAATACGTATAGCTAAAAAGAGAGGCTTCTTTTTGAAAAATAAGTTTTGAAAGGAAATGTTGAAGAAATCCATATTGAAATTTCTCAGAATGTGCGAATTCATTTCTCTTCTGCTCTCTTATTCCAGGTTTTCAAATCAAACCTTTCACGTCTCTTCGTTTTGTGTCTGAACCTTCTGATGCTGTCACAATGCGGGGTGGGAATGTCCTGCTCAACTGCTCCGCAGAGTCCGACCGAGGAGTTCCCGTCATTAAGTGGAGGAAAGATGGCCTCATTCTAGCCTTGGGCATGGATGACAGGAAGCAGCAACTCCCCAATGGGTCTCTGTTGATCCAGAACATACTTCATTCAAGGCACCATAAGCCAGACGAAGGACTTTACCAGTGTGAGGCATCCTTGGGAGATGCTGGCTCAATTATTAGCCGTATAGCGAAAGTTGCTGTAGCAGGTATGTAGATATTTTTCCTTTCTCCTACTTATCTTTTCTATCCTTTTTAGGAGTAAGCAATAAATAATCCTTGTAAAGGCAATGCATTGCCTTTACAAGGATTATTTTATTTTAATTTAAATAAAATAGTTACATAAGTTGTCGGATGGTAGTTCATGATTATATCAGGCTAGCTTCACATAGTTATTTGTGTGGTGAAAACAAATGAAATGACTTTTTTAGCAATGGGGAAACACACAATAAAATCATAGTTTTGGCCACCTTCCTGAGTCTAGAATATGCATTTCTTCTTCTAATTAATACTTTCCCCAATGTCACATAGACCCCCTCCCATCATTTCTCACCCATCTATCCCATCAAGCTTCTGGTAATTATCCTTCCATTTTCTGTAAGTGTGTAAAGGCAATCATTTAGATTTCACATGTATGGAATCTAAAAGCATGTGTTATTTGTTTTTTTCCACTTATTCTTTTAGTATAATATGTTTTAGCCTCAGAAACATTGCTAAAATGCCAGATTTTAATGGATTAATGGCATTCCATTAGGTATTCCACAGGTTCTTTACCTACTCATCTGCTGATGGTCACATAGGTTGATGTTGTGGCTAGTATTACAGGAGGCTTGGGATTACCAACATCCACTTTCCACTTCTTCCTTAGGAGATATGGACCCAGTGACATGCATATAATATCTTATGCTGCACCAACTTTTAGTTTTCTGTGAAATTTATCCATAATGACCATATTTTAGTTTTTCTACCAACAGCATACATTTGTAAGCAAAATAAAAGAGGACTAAATGACTCATATCTCAGGGTTTTTTATTAACTTTCCTTTTTCAATTAACATAGAAAACAGCTGGTACGTTTCAGAAATATGAACAGCTTTGGGTGATTTGCTTTCAGAACAGGGCTGATTCCTGAAGATTCATTGATTACATGAAGGGGTGGACATTTTATTAATAAAATATTAGGAAAATTACAACCTAATCAATTCTATTTTACAAAGTCAATGGTGTTAAACTTTTGTAAAACTTGATGCTTCAAGCCCTGACAGCAATATATTTTATTTTAATCACAGCATCCTAATCCATAATATAGACCTCAAGTGAGAAATAAAAATGTTCCATTAGTGCTTTCAAATGCAGCTAGCTCCCTTATCGACATGTCAGCTCAGTGTCTAAGGATAAGAAAGACACGTTGCTTTTTGTCTGTGAACCTCAAAAAGAAAAATGCTCATGACGAGTCCCATGAGCATTTTTTTCTTTTCTTTTTTTTCTTTTTTTTTTTTTTCTTTTTTGGTTTTTCGAGACAGGGTTTCTCTATAGCTTTGGTGCCTGTCCTGGAACTAGCTCTTGTAGACCAGGCTGGCCTTGAAGTCCCAGAGATCCACCTGCCTCTGCCTCCCAAGTGCTGGGATTAAAGGCATGTGCCACCACTGCCCGGTTCCCATGAGCATTTTCTGTGGGGATCTTTGTTTATTACTGTTTTCTGTAATGACCTAACTTAAATTTTGACAACGATGTATTATTATACATGCTTATGTTTTTGTGTATAGGTAAAATAAATTTATAGACAATTTGATATGAACATCAAATACAACAAACAAAATGAAATTAATTTAATCAAATGATTAAGCATATCTGAGAACTATTTCCAATGTTAATCTTTTATTTTCACTTTTAAAAAGCAAACATAGTAATGAAAAGGGGGTTATAGCCGTTTCATTCTGTCCTAGATGTCATCTCGTCTAGATGCAGCCTGAAAGGTGAGTCTCAACAAGGACTCATTTTTCTAAATAACACTAAAGGAGAGTTAATCAGGACCCCACATATTACCAAACTCCTACTCTTTTCTCTCTCTCTCTCTCTCTCTCTCTCTCTCTCTCTCTCTCTCTCCACATCTACACACACACACACACACACACACACGCAGGCACGCACACTCAATTTCTCTCAGTTATGGATAGATATGATGTGAAGCTATGAGGAAATGGATTCCACACTCAGTCTGACTTCCTGCCATGTTTGTTGACTTCTTTCTTACACCAAGGACTCTTAGAATCAATGGTTTCTAGCTTCTCAGAATGATCATGTTGCAATTCTGGCTCTTAAGTTGCTAGCATTCTGAGGTTTACCCTTTGAGGGGGGTATTAGTGCCTCAAAGTGGAGAAAACAGTGAGCTGAAACTTGTTTCTTGTTATATGGAAATAGTCCACAGGTGGACCTGGAAGGGGCCGCGAGGCAGCCAAATGCTGCTGACTCTCTAATCTCGGAAGACTCGCTTCTAGAACTGTGAAAACAGAATTACTATCATATATAGACTACTCACTTTAAAGTATTTTATTCTAGAAAACTAAAGCAGACTCATCCACATCAGTTGCACCAGGCTTTCTCTCAGCTAACGTTTTTTTTTTTGTTGTTGTTGTTGTTTTCTTTTCTTTTTCTTTTTCTTCTGTGTAGTGCCCTCATTATCAGTAGAATGGCCAGCCATTCTGATTTGCCCTGGACGGACATGAGCATGGCATTTGGCAGTCTTATATTTCAGGAAACCTTGTAGTAGTCAGGCAGAACTGAGATGTTTGATCATCATACTTAAAGGCAACCCTGCCTGAATTAGTAATGACAACGTAAGGAAGTGGTTCTCAACCTTCCTAATGCTACAACCCTTTAATACAGTTCCTCACGCTGTGGTGACTCCCAACAATAAAATTATTTGATTGCTTCTTCTTAACTGTATTTTGCTATTTTGAGTTATAATGTAACTATCTGATGTGTAGTATTTCTGATATGTGACCCTGTGAAATGACCTTTAAACCCCCCAAAGGGGTCATTGTAGCACACATTGTAAAAACCCAGAGAGACAGATATTGGTGTTCAACCTGGAAGCCAGAAAAGCAAGGCAGCTAAGCCATAGAGAAGTCTTACCTCTTCCAAGGCTGGTTGACCATGGACTAAAGAAGACAGTCTGTCTTTTCTCTCATTTTACATCCCCTATAGTGCTGGGATTAAGGGCACATGGCTACCAAGTATGGAATTAAAGCTGTAGGCCAACACCACCTGGATTTATTTCTGCATTGATCTTGTGTAGCCCAGGGTGGCCTTCAATTCACAAAGATCCACCTGACTTTGTCTGCCAAATAGTGGGATTAAAGGTGTGTGCCACCACTGCCTGACCTCTAGTGGCTTTATCTTTATCTCTGGTCTTCAGCAAGATTTATTTATCAAAATACAAATAATATATACTCCTACAGTTTGAGAACCCCTGTCCTCGGAAGACAGGTGGGGAGATATCCCGATTGTGAATAGCAAGGTTTAAGCTATCTGGAGCTGGTGAGGGATGAGTGTCGGGAATTTGATTGATGCATACAAAGGATAGGGAGTATGGAAATTTAATTGTAATTGTGATTAATTAAGAGAAGCATGTGGGATAGGTACTGAAGAGTAGGGAAAGGTTTTATGGCTGAGAGGGGCTTGCTTGACTTTCTGTAGCTTATATGTTTTTGGCCTCATGGGTCCTAACCATCATCACTCCAGGGGCCAAAGCAGCTCTGCTGATAGGAATGAATCAGGTTGGCATTTTGATGCCCTGTTACAAAAGGCAGCTTTATCTGTACTGCTAGTGAAAATGCCCTGAATGCTGCAAAGTCTGTGTTCCTGCGATTCAGGTTGAGGTTTATGTTTTCTCTGTTTCAGTAGTGAAATGAGGAATGATTCCTTCGCTGTGAGATATTAAAATAAAGTGGCTTTGACTTTAGTATTCTGTGGAAGGGGAGGCTCAGGGATACAGTCATTGAGTTGTAGTCTAATATCAGATTGTATCATTTCAAGGCAATAAGGTTCTTCACAGCATTTTAAACACTTGTCATGCTATTTGGCAACACAGAATACATCAATGTTATGTCTGTGGAGGTTAAGATTGCCAAAAAACTAGAATTCACAAAGGGCATATATCTTCCTTGCAATAAAGACCATGGTCCTGATTTAATCTTATTTTTTAAAGCATTAGTAATCAATAAATTGGTTACTACTGAAAGGTAGCAGTCAGCTTAGTCTGGGTAAGAAACAAAACAAAACACAGCTCTTGTGTACCCTCAGGAACAGTGTAAAGCCCATGAATGCAATGCCCCTCTTGCGGTTTGACTTTCTCAAAGTGTATATATATATATATATATATATATATATATATATATATATAAAGAAAAAGCGGCAAAGGAAAACAGTCTTTGATCAGTCAGAGCACTTTATGCAGTTATCTTGCCATGCGCCATTCACTCTGGTTCCAGGAACCTCTCAAGTGCTCTTTAAATTCTGAGTACACACTTCGCTGGAGAGGGAAAGACAGTAGGAAGATAAATGGGGACACAATCCCAGGCAATATCTTTACAAAGGTTGCAATGTAACAAGTTAATGAAAAGTGGTGAGTTTTGTTGTTGCTGTGTGTATGTGTGTGTGTTTTAATTTTGAGTTCCATTAGGAAAACCTGATGGACTCTCAAATCTCCATCTGAAAGTAACTTGACTGGCATTGACTTTGACTGGGGAATGTCATGTTTATCCTAACTGTTCTAACTTAAGAGAGTGCAGTCTTCCTTTGCTATGCCTACCTCTGTGTAGCGGGAAAGTTGAGCTTGAGGAGAGAAGAAGGGCTGCCTATTATTTTCTATCACAGTGTCCAGATTCTACCCAAAGCATCCATCGTGATTACTTGTAGACATGGATCCTACCAGGGTGACATTGGGCATTTGCTGCATCGGGGGAGTTTTGTTCCCATCATACTCTTCTTCCTTCCCTCTTCTTTCCTTTGCCTCTATTTTTCTTCCTTATTGTACCCAAACAAATTTAAATACTCTCGCAGCTGTCCATATATAGACAGAATATATAGAGTACTGTTTAAGTCATCTCTGGAAAAGATTCTGGGTACTTTTTCTCAGCTTCATTAATGTCCTTTCAACTGAAGCAGGACTCGTGGTATGTGGCAGTGAGTTAGACTCTGAATTTCATGCATGTGTCCTCTTCCTACTGGAGCTCAGTAATACCAGTGTCAAAGAAGAGAGGATGTGAACAAACCTTCTGTGACTGATCATAGTAGATCCACCTCATTTCATTGTCCAGTGCTATAACCACGGCCACACACACACACACACACACACACACACACACACACACACTTGCTTTCTCTACAGCTGCTTGTCCACACAGCCCCTGTAGGTTCCAAAGTACACAGATGGAACCTAAGAGACACATCTTGTTATCTTTTACATTCTTGGATATGGAGTGGGGCAGACTCTAATCAATTAAAGTGACAGCAACCAGAGATTCATGATATAGCTTTGTGTCTAGGTAGATTTCAATTTGTTAACTTTTGAGCATTTATATCTTCATATTAAGACCATTGGCTTTGTTTTGTAGAGATCCCCTAGACAGCGTATCTATATGCACTGCCTCATATTGCTTAAGAAATATGGATGCTAAAGTTGACAAACAAAGCAGAGTGTAAGATGGTATATGATTTTCTATGAACAGAGACTGAAACAAACATTCTCTAATGCAGGACACAAAACAGTCTCTTATCACTTCTGTTCTCTGCATAGCTAAAGTCAAAGGCTCTGGATAACCTCCTTGATTTACTCATCAAACAAGCACCCCATGTTTTATTCAGTTTAAATTTTCAAAACACAAACATGAAAAATAATAATAACAGTAATTGGTTTTACTTGGAAATCCTTGATCAGTTTCTTCAAATCATCAATTATATGGAAGAAAAGCCATGATTTCTTTGGATTATTTTGTTATCAAAGCTGTATACTCAATAGAGTCATAAAACAAATTAAAAATAGAGAACCTGGCATTTTTTAAATAAGCATATGTGTCTTCTAGGAACACACTTTATTTTTAAGTGATTTTTGTGCTTCAAGCCAAGATTGCGTATTATTTTTGTTCTTTTTTTTTTTTAGATCAAGGAAATAAAAGAGCAACTAAATTGCATTTACTTCAGTCCTGTCATTCAGGGAGTTATTTTCTTTTTCTTCCCTATTATAATAGATATTTCAAGACACAAACGGCTCCATTTTGCTTTTAAATAAGCCAGGCATTATAATTAAAATTTCCTTGTGTTTTTTTAAATAATTAGTTACATGTGGAGTTGTTTCCACGAGTCCCCTTCCAGTATGCCTCCCATTCAAATGAGTTATGAAATAATTAGGGGACGCATATTATGGCGAGAGAAGCGAGAAAGAGCCTTTGTGAAATGATAACCTGACCTTTCCATTCTTGCTCCAAAGGAAACAGGAGAAAGCTTGTCTGAAGGGAAGGGGAATAAAATACACCGCCTCGGGTCACTCAAATGTTATAGAAAGAAAACAGCAAGAAAAATGCTCATATTCCTCTTCTCTACAGGAGCAAATATAAGAATCTTGCTTAGAAGGTCAAGTTCATTCAGCGGAGCAGTTTGGAAAATGCATCCCAGGGTCCTGGACTCTCTGAAAAGTCTATTTTAAAAAGGTTCAGTTTCAGAGGGAAGCTTTCCGTTCACATGCACAGGAATGCTGTTGACTGTCAGTTGATCTGCAGGGAAATAAATTTGTTTGACTCTGTAATTCTTAATGGCCTTAATTATAGCCAATTTAGCTAAATACTCTTGCTATTTTCTGGTTAAAACATAAAAGAGAAAGAACGTAGATGAAATGGTTGTATGTGTACTGGTCTACAATTTTTATTACCAAATAAACCTTGTATAATCATTGATATTGCCCTCAACTTAAATAATTGAACTTTAAAGAGTAGGATTTTTATGTCTCTCAATTAACTCTGTAATAAGTTAGAATCAAAATATATTCCTGACAGGCTACAGTAGGAAATGGCAATGGAGAACCTGACTGAAAAAAAGTGAACAAAATACATTTTAAAAATCCTTCAGTCTTAAGCGGGGCGGTGGTGGTGCACGCCTTTAATCCCAGCACTTGGGAGGCAGAGGCAGGTGGATCTCTGTGAGTTCGAGACCAGCCTGGTCTAAAAGAGCTAGTTCCAGGACAGGCTCCAAAGCCACAGAGAAGAAACCCTGTCTCGAAAAACCAAAAAAAAAACAAAAAAACAAAACAAAAAAAAAAAAACCTTCAGTCTTTCACTTTCTTTGCCTTGATATAGATTATAATTCACGTGACAATGCTAACTGTTAATTATGCATCCAAATTTAATCTGCATCAGAAGAATGCTATTTTTTTCATCCTTTCTTGTGCTATCCACAGTGTGGTTTTGCTGGCATTCTAATGGAGAAGGTGTAATAGCTAAAGTAACTCAGCTGATAATAAATAATCAGGAGTTATTCTTCTTTGCACATCCACAAGACTCCAATGGAATATAATAATTTCATATTAGAGATAACAATGAGCCTGCCAATATTTTAAGTCACAAGTAAGAAACCATAAACCATTTAATTCCTCTGTCTCAAGGTTTGTGATACCCACATAACTGAGGAAATATTGATATGAGAAAAGTGTCATATTTGCTTAACCAAAGTCTTGGCATGTGAGCCATGCAAGATGAAGACTCGAAGATCTATGTATGGGTAGGTGTGGCCATGCTTTCCGCTACATTTATGCAAGAAATGAATGAGGGTAATGAAATGGGATCTGAGAGATGGATCATATGTGACAATATAAACCAGGAAGCACTCAGGATAGCCTGCACCCCCTACATTTCACCCCCCACAATAGGAGTCGGTACACCCTTTCCGTCGAGCACTTGCAATATGTGTTAGCAGATTTTGACCAGGTAATTTCACAGAGAAACGGTGAAAAGGCAGTGCTTGACTTGTAATGTGTCTTATTTTGCAATGGTGTTTCTCATGAACCATTTCTAATTAGTCTACATAGCATAGCTGTAGATCTCTAGATTTCTAAGGAAATTTAAGCTGGTAGTAAAGAAAGGACATTTTTACCTTTATAAATCAGCATCTGGCACTGATGGTTTAGTCATTATGTTTCTCATAATAAGGCTTAGCATTTAAACAATATTACACAGAGATCTTTGAAACAGACTATCTATTTATATTACTTACATTTTTTTCCACATACTAACAAGACATTCACACCTAAAGAATGCTCTACAAATTAAATGGTAAACTAGAAGAAACTGGGAAATCTTAGTGTGCAGAGTACCTAAGTTACCTTATTCTTTTTCTGTCATGATCAACAGCAAAAGGATTGAAGATAAACCATAAACAGAGTCGCACACTTTTTCTGTCAGGGTCAATAATGTATATGTTTGAAAATGCTGAATAAAAGAAACGAACACATCTCTCCTAAAATTATTAATAGTCTACATATTAACTTATATCTACATTTATGTAATCTAGAGTAATGAAAATAATTGGTCACTTGTCTCATAATTATTAAATATGTCTTCTATTAGAGGTGCAAGGATAATTGAAAGTGATTCATAATTACTTTCATGAAGTGGCCGTATAATATTCTCAGTACAACAAGAGACTTGATTTGGACCTGGAGTCATAAGGTTAGCACAAAACAGAAACAAATGACATGTTTTTAAAAGCAATAAAGTAAGCATAGTAGGTTACAAATTATTCTTCTTTCTTTGTGATCTAACAAGATTGAGTACACACACACACACACACACACACACGGTTTTGATTTTCACAGATTTCAAGGTTTTAGAAACCTTTGTGCCAGTGGTCACAGCATTTTTCACATAAAGGGCTTGCCTTGAAAACCTTCCACATAGCTGAGAAGCATCCCTGACACACAGATTTTTATCCCAGTTCATTAATGTAAGATTTTCTCTACAATAAATTCTTAGATGAAGGAAACTTTTCTAAATGGACCATAGGGTTTGCTAATGGAAAGTAACTAAGTATTGAGGTTTGTTTCATAGCATGCCATGATTCCTCCAAAATCAGAAAGTAAATGCAATTACTGTTTGGTAGACATCAGCAGGCTGTGAGTGTATGAGGTGCATTGTATCTTTGCCCTTTGTATTTCTCATCGTGCTCACTAAATGATTCGGTTGGCACAGCGTGATTCCCAACCTAGCTCAACTAAAGACAAGTGGCCATCAGCACAGAACACAGCCAACCCCCTTACTACCTTTCCATCTAGATGTCTTGCCTTATCTGAGCCTCATAGTTTAACTCTAGTGATGAACACCACAATCACAAACTTCACCATTTGATTCTGGACTGTTACAAACACACACACACACACACACACACACACACACACAGCTTTTACAAAAAAAAAAAAAAGAAAATAGTTTTGTTGTAACCCTGAGGCTTTACCACCCTTACAAAAGGCCACTCAAGAGGTTCATTTGCAGAGTTTCCACCTAGAACACTTCATCAACAAGAAACCCATTTAGGAAACCACATTAGAGACAAAAGCCACCCACACAAATTTAACATTAAGTCTAAACCATGGTTGACTTTATTGCTTCGGGTTTTTTGAGGGCCCTCCTGAAAGGGAATTCAAGTCGAATGACTCCAATCTGCTAGGAGAACTAAGTAGTGTTTCTTTGATCCAGACACTAGCTCCAACACTGTCCATTAGGTCTCATGGTGTATTGGATACATTGTAACCGAACATTTTAATTGTTTCTCTGAAATGATTTCCATTTCATGTGACTTATTTTTCATGTAGTCCTTCCCTGTCCCTTTGAGCCCTGTGCAGAAAAGAGAGATTATGCATGTTCTTTACCAGCTCTTAGTGCCAGGATCGTGCAGCATCAGCACCTCGACCTGAATTGTCAGGCTGAATAAAGTAATGCTTCATCAGAAAACATGTGTCTAGTACTCAGAATTTTATTTCTTTTTATTATTTTGAAGCAAGCTACTTCCTTCTCGGTCTGTGATAGAGAGGTGGAGTTTGTCAAGGCATTGGAGAGTCCCTTCTCCTTCCAGAAAGGCATAAGAACTGCAAGTTGACCAGCTCCCCAGCTGTCCTGTAATACATCATGAATGTAAATTGTCATTAAAGACATAAGATGTTCCTGGGGTTCAGAGGTTCAGGCTAATTTAAGAGCTATATGTTCATATAAATCTTGATTAGTTATAACCGTGATGTAGGAAATAGTCCCCCACTTTATGCTTGTGTTAAAACACGCAGGCTGAAGCCCTAGTTTGTCAGAGGGTCTAAATGCATTTTTTCCAACAAAGCTATCTTTTCTAAGATTACCCCCTGCCAAATTTGTACAAATATCTGTAATGGAAATGTTTCTCTTTAAAAAGGCCTTTTTTTTTTTTTTGAAAAGCTTTTCCTAGAAAGCACTTTAATGATCAGCATTATTTACGTGGACCATGTAATTATGCAAACAACTTGAGCCTTTCCCTACCAGAACTCTTCTAACTTCACATGCCTTCAGAAAATGTGAATAAGATTGCAGGATAATGCCCCAATAACCACTTCAGCGCTTTGGAAAGAAAATGTGAGTGCCGGGCTGAGAATGTGTGGCTCGCACAGTGACAATAACAAGGATGTTTATGAAGGAAACAGCAGGACAAATGGCACCGCGGGTTGGAGGAGGGAAGCAATTTGGAGAAGTGAAAGATGTTAAATGTTTTAATTTTCTTCCTTGCCAGTAAAATCTTGTAAAACAAGGTGACATATTAAATTTTGTATACAACAGTGGCTCCAAGAGCCTGTCAACATTTTCATTATGAACTCTATTTTCAGAACTTTACAGCTCAGCTTTAGGAATTCACTCTGCCCTGACATTTGAAGTGCAAGGTCTTACCTGGGGAACATGTGTTTTATGTGTTTTAAAAATTATGAGTTGAGCCGTTTCTCATTTAATACAGAGTAACCCATTTAATACGTTGCTTGGCTAGTCTGCCTCAACAATTGCTTGCAGGCAGAGGGCTTATGAGAGACAGGTGGCCGAGAGGAAAAATCTACAGATCTGGTCAATACAGGTCTGCCCTGTGACCTTTCCTTACTGAGTCTCAAGGTCATACTTAGCACTCAGGCAATCATAGAGAATGCCATTTCCTTTCCACCACCCTCATCCTTCTGGACTCAACTATGTCACCCGAGAAATGTACTGGGCCAAATATCTGCAGACATAACCCTGATTGACTAGAGAATTCTTAGTCTCCAGTCTGTTTATTTTAGCATTTGTATTATTTTGTAAAGGTCAGAAGACATTTTTCCTTAATTTCACAGTGTGTGCTCTAATCTTACTGTTTTGATGTTTGTGTGTCTAAATGCAAGTGTGTAGAGATGGGTATTTCACCCATATCTATCATATTTAATATAGTGTAGATTTTAAAACCAATTATTAGTAATTTAGGTACTCTCCTCTTGTATTATATTTTGAGCCGTCTGCAGTTAAGTCTAAAATAGTAGTTTTTAGAAAGTAACTAGACAAGAAGGAAGAGAATATAAAGACCATGAAGAAGAAACACACAAGCATTAGGCTTTAGTTTATTTAGTTCTATAAGAATAAGAGGCATGCAGTGTTGTTTCATTATTATTGTAGTTTGCAATCCATATTACAAATGAACCTTCATTTCATGGACTTGTTACCAGTTTGAAGTCTCATCCACAGAGAAAAATGAAGGTTTCCTTTCCCCACATCTCCTCCAGCCTTTTCCGCTGTTTGCTGACCTTTGCCGTTCTGACTAGGGTTAGGTGAACACTCACAGCTATTTTGATTTGAAATCACTGATTGCTAAAACTGATGAGCATTATTTTTGAGATTTTCAACCACTCAACTTTTTTTTCTTCTTTTGAAGATTATCTGTTATGTTCCAGGCCTAATTTTCGAATGGGTCATTTGTTTTGAATTTTGCTTGTTTTTAACTCTTTGATTTTTTTTTTTTTTGAGTTCTTTATATATTCTGGGTCTTAATTCTCTGTCAGTTGTATTGCTGCCAAAGATTGTATTCTGTTCCTGGGGCTTTCCCTTCAGCCATCTGATTATTTATTAACTTGTGTAGAAAGAAGTCTTTTTGTTTTACGAAATCCCACTCTATGCCTCGAGCTTTTATGTCTCAGTGCTAACCATTCTCAGGCACAATGTTTTCAGTGTCCTTTTCGACAGTTACCAAAGACAAAGATGTTCTTAGTTTATTATCATCTGCTTCCCCTATCCCACGTGCACTGAGGGCAGTAAAAACAGCATGATTTTTGTATTTATAGGAACAGACAGTGACCACACCTTAAGTGTTCTCCTTGGGTTGTAGACAATGAGTAACTAAAGTCAGTATTTTAGGTGGAAAGAGAGCCATAGAACCAGAAGGCTGAGGAGTCATACCATGATTACTGGGCTACCTAGCTAGTCTGTTACCTTGGACTCATCAAATCACCAACCAAAAGATTTACAGCAGCATTTAGGTCCAATTTAGAGAGCAGCAACTGAGAAAGTCGTAGAATCTCGTGTTTAAAGAAAAGACAAATACCAGCAGTTTTATAATCATATTAATTACATGGACATCATGAAAAGACTTGTTTAACATCCTTTCATGATTCAAGCACCATAGTCCGGAAACTATTTGTATCCCAGGGACTGACTTACTCAGGAAGATAAGACAGCTTCTGTGCATGGCCTTTTCTTCCCACCAGGACTCTACAGAGAAAACTGGTTTCTTTCATCTTTTGTGTTTAAGGGATATTCTGCTTTAACTTTCTGAAAGCAGGTTTCAAATGCCCTGAAATTTGCTTTCCAGTCTCAAAGGGACCATTGTAATCAGTGTCATCTAGGAGTGGTCCTGGGGTGGCCTAGCACCTCCTGGGAGCTGAACATCGACCACATGCACAGAAACGGCCTCACCTGAGCAGGACAGGAGACTGTATATCACTTGGATATGTACAATAAAGGGGAGTTTTTATTCAGATAAAGGAACATTTCAAAATGGGAATAAATGTATAATGTCATTATTTCAGCTCTACTCAGCTGAAAGAACTAGATATTAAAATTAAAAGCAGTATACTTGACAAGACCTATTGTTAACTGTCATTGGCAATTCCTCTAGTATGCTTTCCTTAAGATAATTCATTAATAATAATAATATTTATAAGAATAATAATGATTCCAGTCTTTGAAGATAGTCTTGGTATTTTTCCCCTATGGTCTAAATGTGGTCATAGAAGCTGGGAAATTCCATTGCATAGAAACACAAGTGAGCAAATGATCAAAACCCAAAGATGCTGTGGGTCATTACTTTCTCATCTGGAAGAGATGCAGACACTGTACATAGAATGTTCTCAAACTAAGTTTCTATATATTATTTTTCTTAATTACGGAAGATAGAAATGTGTTCCGTATCAAATGCCTCTTGTAATATTGAGCAAGGTTTTTTTCCCCCTAATCTTTGTTTCTCTAGTCACTTTCTAGATATTTTAATTAACTCCTTTGTTTGGCATGTCTTAAATTTGACACTCATTAGAATGATCTGTGTGAGATTGTCCTGTCTCAATGATGTGTTTCTCTAATAGCTTCACAGATAACCATGACATTTACCAAAGCTTGGTGTGTATATTGTCTGAAGTTTACAAAAAGTAAGAAGAAACTTTGTTTCTGTTGTATAATATATAGTGTGGTTATTAGGTATTGGTATTTGCTTTTATTTATTACAGTGTAATCTTATTTGTTGTTAGAAGCTATTAATCATCACCTTCTCTTTATGAGTATTGGGGAGGCAATCTGACAGTATCTTTGTCAATTCATGGTGAACATGTATTGGTTTGGAAACTTTGTTTCACCAATTAGTCTTTCAGCAATGTTGCACTGTAGTATGGTTATCAACAGTCAGAAAGCAGCAGATATCCAGAAGATAAAAGCTGTAGGTTTATGAGAAGTTTAGTTTTTAAAGAGCCTGGCTCAGCGCATCGCCGTGGCTCGCTCTGCTTGGTGGTAGAACGGGTCTGGTAATGGTGTTAGACGCTAAACACGTGGAGAGCTGGATTTGTTTTGCCTCCAGTTCACTCACTTTGACTCAGCTATGCCCAGTGTTCAGAAAAGCTCCCTGAGAGATTCTGACAAAAATATTCAAAGCAAAGTATGAAAACACATGTCTAGGCTCAGTGTCAGACCTACCTGTGTTCTCCTGGAAGATCACTAGCTCAGATGAGACTTGTCTGTAAGGTACCAGCCCAGAACAGCTCGTGATCCAGCAGGACTTTAACCTTTGTGACACTGTCTTCAAAA
This sequence comes from Chionomys nivalis, assembly GCF_950005125.1. Taxonomy (NCBI): domain Eukaryota; kingdom Metazoa; phylum Chordata; class Mammalia; order Rodentia; family Cricetidae; genus Chionomys; species Chionomys nivalis. Next base: position 14,698,931 of record NC_080099.1, read on the forward strand.
ATAACGTTGTGGTTGTTCTCTTACTTTTAACTTCATGCTGATTCAGTAGGAAAAATATTCATGCTTTCTTCCTCCTTCCCTTCCTCCTTCCTTCGTTCCTTCATTCCTTCATTCTTCTCTTCCTTCCTTCCTTCCTTCCTTCCTTCCTTCCTTCCTTCCTTCCTTCCTTCCTTCCTTCCTCCCTCCCTCTTTCTTTCTCCTCCTATACTCTTCCTCCTTTTCCTTTTTCTCCCTCTGTTCCTTTTTGAGATAGTTTCATAATGTATGCCAGGCTGGTTCTAAACTCTCCATGAAACGAAAAGTACTTTTGACCTTTTAATCTTCCTATTTTGCTTCCTGAGTGTGGGATTACATACTTGTGACACTATGCTTATGTACTGCTGGGATTTGAGAACAGAATTTCTTGCATTCTAAGCAGAAACTCTACCCACTTCACTCCATCCGTACCCCTGGAAATTGAAATTTTATCAAGTAATATTATTTTGATGCCTTATGTTTGATTTCTTGCCTCTAAAGTCAAAGTCATTATTTTAACACTATATGTCTTTCCTCTTGCTAATCTTCTCTTCTTCTTTTTCTTCCTCCTCCTCTCCTCTTCTATCTCCTCATAGTCCTCCTCCTCTGCCTAAGGATCTAAATCACAGCTAAAGGGTGTGCTCAGTGGTAGAGTATATGGCTAGCTTTGGGCCAAACTACTGAATTCTACTCCAGGGCTATTTTTTAAAAAGTTCTCTTTACCTAATTTTATTTAACTATTAATTCCTCAAGAAAATAAATTTTTCAAACTGATCAGTTCAGAGTGTGGTTGGCACATGTCCCCTAGGACAAGGTAGATTATCTGTGTTGTAATAGACTTGTATTTGAAACCTCATTTGATAGACTAAAGCCCTACATCATCTGTGGGTTGTGGTATTAATGCTTCCAACTGGAAATGACTTTGACTGGAAGAATGTGGATTTGAAGTATTTAGTTACCATAAAACTCAAGAATACGCTTCTAGTTAGGCACCTGAAACTAGGAAGGACTCTGGTTTTTACCTTCTAATATTGAAGAACTTTTTGCTTACCTGATGATCATATTGTGTCAGCTTTGTGATCTGAATAACAATTAAGCTGACAGACAAAGAAGGTGTTTTTTGCTTATTGCGTTCATATATTTAACTGTGAGCTCTATATCAAGATGATTTATTTACCAACTAGGTTCATCTTGTTATCATCACTTGAATGTCTGAAAAGCTCAAACCCAAACAACTAATAAAATAGACAAGAACATAATACTTGTAACAAATGCTTGTAACAATTTGAGGGGAAAAAACTATGAATAATAAAAAATGAATAAAAAGGAAAAGATACACAGATGTCTCTTGCAAAGGAAGATGGATGATTCAAGTCTGATGAAGCTGTAGTCAAACAGTTTTCCCTGATGAGAGTCTCCAGAGGTGGTTGTTAAATGTACCAATTTGTAATTACCCAAGTGTTACGGGGCGTGGGAAATCATCATGGAATTAGAGTCCCAGATGTTTGTGGTATTCAGGCTGGCTAGGTAAACTGTGGCTCAGTATGTTCCCTGATCAGCTGCACAAGCATCATTCGGGAGATTCTCAGAACTACGAACTAATCGGTCCCAACCAGACCGACTGAATCTGAGACTGGGTTAGGGTATGGGCACAGCAGAAAATCTGTGTTTAACAAACCCTCCAGGTAATTATGATGAACTTACAAGTTTAGGAACCACGGTCTCAGAGCATGCACAGAAGGACTGCGGTGAAAAATGGGATTTACTGAACTGACAGATTCGCAATAAAGCTTGAGCACCCAGAGAATCCCTCTCTCCATCTCTCTAGATTCCCACTTGCTCCATGGTCCCTTTCTCTATATAAAACAAAAGAGGTCATGAATTGAGTAGTGCCTGGTAAGTGTAGGGAAGGGAAGAAGACAGAAGGACAGAGTAAAATTTAAAGTCTAAATGTGTAAACATTGTTTGGTATCTGAGTGAAATCACATATTTTATTACTAATTGAATATGTCAGGGCAATTCTAAACAATAAGTAACAGTGTGAAATTTTATTTTTTTAAAAAAATAATATTTTAAAGAAATTGATCCAAAGATCACTTTCACGTGAAGAAGACAGTTGGATAAAGGTAGAAAGCTCTCTCTTCAGCTAATGCGTTCTCAGAGCTGAGCACAAAGGTTCTCCATGAAGAAAGCCGCTCTCACAAAGGGAGACGCACTTCAGAAGAAAAGCTTCGCAAAGGGCCTTGTTTAGTTCAACAGACTCGAGACACAATGTACTGTAAGAATCTAGAGAGGAATGACCCACTCTTTCCACTCCAGGGAAGACAATGTTAGTTTTACTGGCATGGCTTCAGCAACACGGATTGATTTGCTGCCTCTTGTTTGAGATTTTAGCCTTTCGGGATAGCATGGGATTTGCAGTGTTTAGAAGTCAGAAGAAAGAATTTCGTTTCTACTTTTGGTTTTCCCCTTCCTATCATGTCTCATAATTTTTATGTCAGTCAAACTCTAAGATTGCTTGTGAGCCTATCACTGAGATTTCAGCTTCTCTCCTGGCTTCTTGGTGTTTTATGGTCACACACATTTTTAATACCAGGTACACTAGTCCTCCTTACCTGCAATTTCCCTCCTTATAATTCAGTCACCCACCGGTAGTCAATCTATAGCTGAACAGACATCACAACACAATAAGATATGTTTGTTCTTATATGTATAGACAAGTGTAGTCCTCACCCTTCAACAGACAGGAGCTGCTACAGAAAAGAACAACCAATCAAAATGCAGTTATGGAGGAACTCAGTCCCAATGGATATGTCTACAAAACTCTCTAGCACCCGAGTCACCGGGAACGTTGCTGAAAAGCGGGCAGAAAGATGGCGAAAGTCAGAGGATCGGGATATTTGCTGTGAGATTGTGTCTCCTAGAATTTCAAAAGCTGCATTCATAACATCACACCAGCATGACTGCCTGAAAAGAAGCTGAACAAGGACAACACCAAAAAAATAATAAATAGCCAAAATGGACAGGAAGAAGCCCAGTAGACTTTATACAGCGAGAACTACAGGCAGCTAAAGAATTCTGAGAGTGGTACAAACAGTCTTGCCCAGAGAAGAGCACACCAACCGGTCATCTGGTACCAAATTGTCAACCCTGAAAACATACATATGAATAATGTTATGTAGACTGACCAGGTTATATTCAGAAATTACACACACACACGAGCATGCACGCACACACGCACACATCAACAATTAAGGAAAAAATAGGCCATGGGTTTTAAAGATGGCACAAAGGATTATATGAAAGATTTTGAAGGAAGAAAAGGGAAAGGAAAAATGATGTAATTATAATCTCAAAAATTAAATAAGCCATTTTTAAAGATACACTGAGAGAAAAACTTCAATCATATAACATTATCATAGTATGTTTGTTGAATTGCTCTGTTATTATAAACCTTGAGTGATTTACATTAAATTTCACCATAGGTATGTATGCAAAGGCAAAATGAATATATGTGGTTCATTACTACTGAATATTTCATTCATTCATAAATATTTGGAAGCCTGTCCTTTTTATACCCAGAACAATCATAGGCGGTCTCCTGGATTCCTGCTTTCCTTCCAGCTCATCCATCCTTCACGCAAATTCCCTTCTTCAGTTTCTGCAAGAAACTGTGATTGGAACCTACTGGGCCTAATCCTTTCTTCTCTTGTGCTCAACTGTTTGAGATTCTTTTGTTCCCCTTTAAGTTGTCATGGGAGAAAAATGATCACATATAAGGTTTTGATTTTATCACATGCTCTGTTTAAAAATACACAAATTTAAAAGAAGTTTAGGGGGATTTAGTTGCTAGGATGCTCTTCCCATAAACATTTTGGTTTTAGTACCTGACACTCCACCTAGAAGAAGCAGCTGACAAATTTGTTAGAGAATGTAAATCTCTACTGTTTCATTAGATCACATAACCTGTTGAAGGGCCTACATGTCTCTGGACAGATGGTGCCCTGTTAGATTCAAGGAAGCTACAAGCAAGAGGTATGCTGATTCCTGTGTGTCAGATGTTTTTAACAATATGTTGCTTGTCATAATGAAGCACAGACCTACACCGCCAGCATTTTTAGACAGGAGAATATGAAATGCCAACATTTAACTGAAGAATAATTATGCAAGAAACTCAATTTATAGAAGTTGTCAATCTGACTGAGTTGGCCATTTCTTCCTGATGCCCTCAACACAACTGGCAGATATAGTGGTTTTACATCTCCTTATATTTGTATAGTAAGATCAACATGTTTGTGCAGAACCAAAAATAAGTTATTTTCCTCCACTTTTACTTTTACAATAAAAAAGTATACCAAAATATACAAATTTTCTATTACATCCCCCAGGGAAGCATAGTTTTAGTCTCAATGTCAAGAAGGTCCATGCAATAAAGACTAGTGAAAATATGTTGTCTTATGGCTTTCTTTCAAGATTCTTTTTGACTCTTTGTACAAACAAGGTTGTATATACTGTGGCATTGACTGTATTTCATTCTACTTGCTATAGAGACACTGTAGTTGCTAACACAGTCCAGACAGTGACTTGTCAATAACTCAGAAATGGCCTGCATGGGCCTGATCTCTACTTGGTGAAGGTTTCTCTTATTGACTATGCTGTCCACAATCTTGGACTGGATGCTGATATCTAACAGGTACATCTTCATCATCTCCAGCTCCTTAATATGTGGCAATTCCTCCATTGCCTGTCCAGGCACATTTGTAGTGAGTGATACTTTCCACACAAGTCATGATGCAGCTGTATGTACTACCAGGTATACATAGTTGCATCAACTTCTTCTGGAATTGTCTGGCAGGAAGCTGAGGGCAAAGAGCAACAGATAAACTTTTGAGTTAAGCAAGGGACTAGTTCTCAACTTTCAGCTCCTTACTGGCTCATTCTGAAGACTATGCTATGAAGTTCCATCCAGTTTATGCAATGAGTCTACAATTAGATTATTGAAAGCAAAGATTTATGGACTATTCTGGCCATGCTGGAGAGGTATTGCCTGATTTGATCCCAAAAGACTGAAAAGTAATTGTTAAAGTCAGTGGTTGTATTCTTTGAGGAGGTCCTAATGCCTTCTGAGTTGAGGTGGGAGGGGAGATTTAAGTAATCCGTGAATATTCCTGTGGTTTTTAGAGTTGGGAAAACATGAAGGAAATAAACAAGTTTAGAAAGAGATAAGAACAGGAAAAGGCATCATTGAAAAATTGTATTTAGAGTCAATGACCGATGTTACAAGATTATTATGAGGGCTGGAGAGATGGCTCAACGGGTAAGAGCATTGCCTGCTCTTCCAAAGGTTCTGAGTTCAATTCCCAGCAACCACATGGTGCTCACAACCATCTGTAATGAAGTCTGGTGCCCTCTTCTGGCCTGGAGACACACAAGCAGACATAATAAGTATATTATTGTATACATAATAATAAATAAACATATAAAAAAGATTATTATGATTATTAAATATTTGAAATGGAACAATAATTGATCTTATATACATCCTTAAAGTACCCTGTGCTTCAAACTCTAATAAATATAAACATATTTCCTGATGTATGAAATCAGAAACAAGCTCCTTCTAGGCGGCTTTGAACTCTCATAAAGTGGTCACATGATTTGAGGACAGGTCGCTCTTCCAGTGATTTATGTAGCCTTTCAGCCTGCTATGTGTTATGTTTCTGTGAGATCTTGAAAGCTTTGGAAACTAAAACCTCTATTTATTGTTAAGAAAAAACATAAGAACATAATTATTATGAATATTATTCTTATTTGGTGGCATGCTATGATTTTGTCCTTGAGTATACATAGAACAAAGAGGCACACAGACAAGAAGTTAACAAAAAAGTAAGATTTGAGTGACTGAATTTAACACTAATGCTAATTGAGCAAGCATAGAATTTTAGCCCAGAGCAATGACATACTGAGGTACTTAGTGAAAATTATCAAAGGCAATGGCCAATAATTTCAGCAGTTTAACTAAATATCTGACCTTAACTTATTTTCCAAATATGTATGTAGACCCAAGTTGTTGCCTAAAGATCAAGACTGAGAGAGCATTCCAAATGCCGTATTGCCACATGCCGAGGTGATCAACACTGAGAGAGTATTTCAAATGCCGTATTGCCACATGCTGAGGTGATCATGGCCAGGTGTGTAGCATAATATTCATTTCCTAAGAAGTGATTTGGTGTTGTTTGGTTTTTGCTATTCCATTAAAATCACTATCACAGATAATACCTATGAGTAAAACAATGATAGAATCAGTGAGTAGTTTTTATTAAGACAAGGTTGGAACTCATTCTGAATTCTCCTATCCTAATGAAGCATACATTGGCTTACCTGCTCAGATTAGGTGAAATTTAGAACATTCGAATAAGCAGGACCTGTGGATAGTGGATGAAGCTCTAAGGGAATGTGTATTATTGATATGAGTCCAGTCATGTCAAGAACCCTTATACTCCAGACCCAGGGGAATGTCAGTTCCTTCCCAGGCTGGCCTCAGAGGAATGGCAGAGCCTTCCTCTGCTCCAAGTGTGGATATTAAGAATGACTGACCTTTCACTTAAACCAGTGTTTGTAGAAACTGTCAACCACAACTCTCTCCTCTCATATGACTGATGACTGCAACATGAAACTACTTCCCTACAGAGATCCCCGACCCAGGCTAATAAACCATCCTCCTCATTCAACTACACACACACACACACACACACACACACACACAAATCCTGCCTTTTCATTCAGCAGAATATTGTAAATGCTCAGAGTTTCCTGGCTGCTTGTGTGTCTCCATCAGAGCACAAGATTGACTCATCCTAGCTTTCCTGTGTGAGCGACTGCCTTTCTTCATTCCGTCATCTCAGTCAAGTTAAGCCCAAAATCTTATATGCATCAGCAATTCCAAAGAAGAATAATTTGAATTATTCCTTGGGCTGTTTTCTTGTTTCACTTACTTGAAAGACCCCTGCGGGTACACTCTTTACCTAGAATCATTTGAAGACTATCAAAGTTTTAAGACAGATCAATTGTCACCAATGTTTAGGGAGTTGGCTTAAGTTTCCTGGATTAACTTTTGTGGTCAATGGTAATCACTTTTGTGGTTTTCAGTAAATGAATCAAATTTGTTGTTGTAGAGTTCTCAGTCGGAAAAGACATTCCTAGGTTCTTTCTAATTAAACCTGAAGCAAAATTTGTTCAAAAGCCTGAGATCCTCAGTTAGTATTGCCATCTAGTTGCTTGAACAATCAAAAGCAACCAGGGCATCAATGTTTCGAGTAAAAGCCTTTAAACAAGATTCATGGTAGTGTTTTTAAACTTTGTTAGGTATTTAAGGACAATGGTGTTCTAATATTTTCAAGAGAAATGTTAGATGTTCTATAATATGGCATTCCCATTAAGGTTGGGAGAACATCTGGTCTTTGCAACGTGTGCTCTGGCCATTGATTCAAGACACTGTTTCTAGGATTTCCAGGTATGTAGGATGATAAGAGACTGTTTAACAACGCATAGACAGCTGTCCTTCATGCTTGAATATGATGCCAGTGGGGATATTAGATGCAGATATAAACATGTTTTAAAAAATCTTTATGACTGCATTCTCAACTTCAAACAGATGCTGCATACTTTTATATGGATCAATGACTGCTCGTAAATAGAAAAACATACACTATGTTAGCAGATCTCATTGTATTGAGAAGCACGTTTTGCTCCTGAGTGATTGCCAGCCGAGTAGATTAGAATTAAAGCACCAGGTTTTTTGACTGATACATAAGGCACCACTGCATAGCAGAACATCTCAGATGTGTGTGGCTTAAAACAATTAAACCATTCACGATTCCAGTAGTCAGATGGCGAGTTTTGATGTCTAGGAGCCAGACTCATTCCCCTCATGTTTCTACGATCAACTGGTTTACTGGCAGGAGTGGTTTGCTTATGACAGCTTGGGTTGGACAGATGGGGCTTTTCTCCAGGCAGTGTGCCCTCCAGCAGGCTAGTGTGTCTCCACTGAGAGCTCAGGGTTCCAACAAAGAAAGCCCTAGGGAAGTTGGTCTGTCTTTTGAGCCTTGGGCTGGAGCATTGTCTTTACCATCACAAAGATGCCAAGAATAGAGAAATGTACTTTTCCCTTTGTGAGAGAAGTATATACACCAATTTTCTTATTACAGTTAATGTTATAAATATCCAGTCAGTTTATCAAGAAGTTATATTGTTTAACTTATAACCAGAGCCACAGCAATAGATCTGAAAACTGACATGTTTGGGAAGTTATGTGCCTAGAGTTGCTGATGCTGCATGTGGTTTCTGGCAATTTTCACAGTAGGTCTGTGAGATGGGTATCAGTTTCCCTCACTTTATAGAGAAGATTTCAGAGAGAGCTGTTCCTCAGGACCAGATAATAAAATCTCTGAAAAGATCCCCTGGTCAAATGTAGAAAATTCAGAATAAACAGTGGTTAAGAATCCGTGTACCCATCTGCCCTGTGGAGTGTTCAGAGTTTTGAATTAATATAATTTTGAATCTTACTGATGGTCAAGTTTCCTGTCATGCTTTCCAAATCTATAATTTGGAAACATGTCTTTGTGTGCCATGTCTACTAATATTTAACATGTCGGTAGTTAAAACCCCTGAAACCTAGCCTGGAAAATAACATAATATTTAAGTGAGTGTTTATATTGGAAGCCAAGTCACTTTCATCTTATTTTTATCCATAGTATACCTGTCTATGAGAACATACAGATGTATACAAAATATCTTTCCTGTATCTCTATTTGCTTTGGAATATCCAAAACAAAACAAGACAAAACAAAAATAACTTTATAGATATGTAAAATTTTAGCTAATTAGATTTACAAATCATCCCCCAAATTCTTAGCTTATTTGTATGTCAGTATTCAAGCCTTTCCTAAGTACCTCCATCCTCCTCCTCTTCCTCCCTTCTTTTCCTTCTCCTACTCCCGCTCCTCTTCCTTCTCATCCTTCCAATACTTCTTATTTTCTTCTTCTACTTCTTTTCCTTCTGTTTTGCACCAATGCCTCTCTGAGAAATAGCAGCATTAACTGTTCTAGCAGTTAGGAAACAGTAATAGAGCAAAGAAGTAAGATACTGAGGAAGCTTAAATTGCATCTAATTGCTTCCAAATCATTCATCTCAAGACAGATTACCAGAATTGCCCTAAGGCATACAAATAAGGTAGCATCTTGAGGAAAATAATTATTTTTTTCTTGGGAGTGGCATTCTACAATCAAAATTAGGCTATATCAGATAATTCAAATATCCAGGAAGATTAAATAAGATCTTTATATGCCAAGTTCTGTATAAAAGTGTTGTGTGTGTGTATTTCTCTATATACATTTGTGTTTGTGTGTGCATACATACACACACACTTTTACATATGTATATCCATGTATAGTTTTCTAGTTTGCTTCAGAAAGACATCACATTGCTTCTTCCTATGCATGTGTTGATTTCTTTTAGAATTTGTAAAAAGAATAGTAATGGTCTAATAGTAACTAAAAAAATGTCAAGTTATATTTAATCCTTTAAACAATATAATACAACCAATATACTTATTCTTATTTTGTAACTGGATACTGGGACATTAAAAGAGGTAAATTAATCTTAGCTACTTATGCAATAAAGCAAAGAGTAGGATTTGAACCTTGATATTGACTTAGAAGATGGGAACTTCAAGTACAAAGAAAGGTCATGAGAACTGCACTCTGTTCATAATGCACTGAGCCCATCTGAAAGGCATACCTTCTGTGGCACAGTGGGCAGGGTCCCTAATTGTTGGGAACTGAACTGTTGACTTAGTTGTCCCGTCTTGCTTTTAATCACCTTTGTAAATGCTCCTCCCTGATCAAGGGAGCTTTTGTGCAAAGGCTGACAGGGGAATGGGTATGCAAGGCTGTGTCCTTGAGAAGACTGTGACAGCTTTTCTCTTGAACCTGCTCTGACACACAACTCCAGAGAATTTCAAGAACCTGTGTGTACAATGAGAACTCTCAGAAAGCTCTAAAAGCTAAGAAATCTACTGGGAGATGGCTCCAGCTGAGTTAAACTCCAGGAAGAAAAAAACAGTTAAACTTTTTATTTCATAGCAAAGCATTGATCTCCCCGAATTTCAGCCTGAAGGTAAGACTGGGTGGGAAATTCAAAAGACTCCTGATAATTCTGAGCTTAGCAATAGTGGTGGTCAAGTTCAGTCAAAGTCAGTCAAAGGCATGTGAATAGCCCAGGTGGCTGTCTGGGTTTCCCATGTAGAAATGAGAAGTAGCTTGAAGGCACATGACAATGTGCCTTGTTCTGCATATAGCATGTAAACACTGATACTATAAATGGAATCACATTTGTACCCATGCACTAGATAGCTCTAGTTGTTGTTAAACTGATATACTCCATATAAATAATCATAACTTATATTTAAAGAATTGAATATTCTTTAAATCTAGTCAAAGTACAAATGATATTTAGTTAATTATCTATATTAAAGCAGGATAAAGACTAAGATTCACATTCTGGGAAAAAAAGCACTGGATAAGACTCCAGCCAAGTCCAAGTGGTTGACTAAGGAGAGGATGGCCTCAATTACACTGAAACACATGTTTAGCGGCCATGGGCCACAGACCATAAGGATGTTGTTCTGTCTCTCCATTTTGCTCATATGAAACATACATATATGTCACCATAGAATTTACTAGTCTGGATTGCAAATCAAATATTGTTCAAATAAATCTTTTTATAGATAAGGAAGCATTTTGAAGTTTAATCTCAATCTAGGAATTAGTAGAAGTGGTGAGTTATTCTTCAATTACTTTACGCTATTTGTATTTAGTGTATTTATTAATGATTTTAAAATATAGTGCCACTGTAGAGCACAATTCCAAGCAGCACCGTTTATATATGTCTATATATTTGTCACATAAGATCCAGTACTGCATTACTGGCAACCTCATTTGACAGGGAGAAGGTGATAAGTGTCTCATCTAGCACTTCAATTAATGTAACAGGTTATTTGTGTATGAAATTACCAATAATATATATAATTAAATCAATTCCCATTTTATTATTTATTGAAATAATAATTTCTCTCTCCCCATCTCCCCTTACCCCCAATCACATACTTGTGTAGATTATTTCTTCTAGTACATATGTCTTCAGAAGTTAATACTTTCTCTTTGACTATATGGGACACTGAAGCTTAGAGGCTTGCTGAGTGACACTATGTTTATGAGTGACAGCTAGTTCATCATTTAATGTCTGGCTCATCATGCCTAAATGTTGTTTCTTCACTTAACTAAACAAACTTCAATTATCAAAATGTTTTCACTTAAATTATTTTATCTAATTCTTAGGACCACTCATTGTGGGATCAGAGGTTTACAGAGAAGCATGGTGACAATGAAGGAGTCCTTTCCCCAGACTATGTAGATAGGCTGCAAGTTTATTAGTCAAAACCTAAAACCTTCTATAAATTATTCAAATATGACATATGTCTCCATTATTCATATTTCTTTCTTGTCACAATTGCATTAGACTTATTTTTCTTTCCATTAGTGTAAGACTTTTCAAAGTATGTCTCTTCCAAAAAGTAAAGATTCAATTTTAAACAAAACTGTAACCTTCATGAACCTCTGTTTTGTCATCTCTACAGTGAGGAAGGCAAACACTGGCTTCCTTATAGAACCACAGCAAAATGTACATGAAAATCAAAACTTCTATTGTCATGTGCTCAATCCCTCTGAGCTATTACATGGGCAATTTCTGACTTTTTTTTTGATCTATACCTTCCAACTCACACCAGGGTAGTTTAAGGACAAATAAAGTTCCTCTTATATAATCAAGCAAAAGATGTGTTATCTTAACAGCTGGCACCAGAATCCATCCTAAGGAGGGAATGTTATTTGTCAAAATACCTTAGTAAAGCATTGTGCAAGGCGTGACTCCGAGGGCACAGATGTCAGCAGGAGACCCAACTATAAAAAGAGATGGCTAAATTGTTCTGGATAAGAAAATTATAGAAATTTATGCTTTCTTCCCAAAAAGGGAGACTAGAGGAGAAATATGTAAAAGGTGGGAATTAGAAAAGGCAAGGAGACAGGGTGATGTGAGGACATACAAGCCGAAGAGATGAGCAAAATTTTGTAGAGAATATTAGAAGGACATCTTAGAGAAGGAAGTCTGTTGTTCAGTTTAAAATTTGTTTGAAACTCCCAAATCAAATTTTACTAAAGTCTACCATATTTTAAACAGTGGATATTAGTAACTTTTATATCTTATCTGGATTAGCACAATCATAGCAATACATGATGGAACAGACAAAAGATATCAAAAAGAAAAGTTGGTATGTTATTTTCAGAAGTCTAGACTGCTCGGGGGTTCAAGGTAATTTTCAGCTATCTCAGGAGTTAGGTAGCCCCAGCTGATAGGTAGATTACACGTTTATTATGAGCTCTCTTGACCTCAGTAGACCAAAAGATCTTCTACATTTCAATATCATTTTGATGCATTTGGAAGGGACAGACTGAAGACATTGTGATCCTTAATGATTAGAAGATTGAAGAATTTTAGATGTCTCTGAAACACACCCCTTAACAGTCTCTTCTATTGATTTCCATTGGCTTCAATAAAAACAGAGAGCTTTTCAAGAAAAGTACTTTCTGAATCTTATTTATTTTAATAGACTTCATAAGGCTCAATTTCACATTCACAGTAAAACTGAAGTGAAAGTACGAGGATTTCAATCTACCCCAGTTCTCCACAGAAGCAAACCTTTTCCCACATACATCCTTAATAAGTTGATATGCTTCTATCTAGTTGAGCCTATGTGAACACACGAATATCGCTGAAATTCTGTAGTTTTCAGGAGGTGTAGCAGGTCTTTCTTTGGATAGCCAGATCACAAATAATGACATGGAGGCTTTGCATTAAAGCAGGAAAGCTTGGCCTTAACTTAAACCTCTTCCCAACTAGCTCTTAAAACTTAAATTAACTCATTTGTATTAATGTACATTCTGCCATGTGGCTTGTTACCCCTCCTCCATAATGAACATTCAACTCTCTTTGTGTATCACTGGCAAATTCCCCACAGCTCAGAGTTCTCCCAGAGTTCCTAACTCTCTCTGGAAGTTCCATCTATCCTTTCCTGCCTAGTTACTGGCCATTCAGCTCTTTATTAAACCAATCAGAATAAAACAGTGAAACATTTTCATATAGTGTGATCAAACATCCTACCAGGAGGAGTCGTTCCGGATGGATTTTCTAATCTGCTTTTTGTACTTTTTTATTTTAATTGCTGCATGATAATTGTGTCTACTAAAGAACTCTTGTATGATATTTCAATCCATGGATTCATTTTATTATACAAAATCATACATCATTTCTTATATTTATGTAGGCTTAATAGTGAAAACATTTAAAATCCTCTCTCTTAGGTATTTTGAAATGCTGACAAGTGAGAGAGAAAGAGATTGGTCAAGATATGTGCCTTTGTTCGGGTTGCTATGGCTGCAACAAAAGACTATGACCAAAAAACAAGTTAAGGAGAAAAGGGTTTATGTGGTTTACACTGCCATATTATTGGTCGTTATTGAAGGAAGTCAGGACAGGAACTCTAACAGGGCAGAATCCTAGAGGCAGGAGAGTCTCAACCCTTCCTTTCTTATTCATCCCTAAGATCTCACATTAAAATCCTAATTAATCTTGAAAGTCCCAGTGTCTTTACAAATTCAAACACATTAAAGCTTCAGTCCCTTTAATGTAGTCAATTTCTTCTAATATCCAAAGTCTTTTAAAACTCAGTCTCTCCACTATGGACTCCAGTACAATACTTTCCTATTTCAAGAAGTAAATATCAGAACACAGCAACGATCAAATAAAATCAAAGCCAAATTCCAATTGTCCAATGGTTAGGATCCACTCAAGGCATGTGAAGTCTTCCAAAAGTCTTGAGTCACTTCTCTGGCCCCACCCTCAGCAGCACACACAGCTCATCTTCTAGATTACAGCTGTCTCCACTCCACTGCTGCCGCTGTTCTTGGTGGTCATCCCATGGTAGTGTCCCTTGCTGTAACTGGGCTGCATTTCCACTAATAGCTTCTCATAGACTTTCTTCATGATTTCAAGGCTCAGCTTCTCTGCATGCCCTTTTCAGTCCTTGGCCTTCAACTGCCACTGAGACTGTATCTTCACCAATGGCCTCTCCTACCCTTTCACAGTGCCAAGGTTCAATGGCTCTCCATGACCCCTTCATGCATTCAAAGCCAGAATCACCTGGGTGACTTTTACACATTACCAAGTCTGGTTGCCAGCGTGATGTACAGCCATGGCTGCCTCTGGAATTTAGTTTCCCTGTGCTCTCAGGAAATACTTCCCAAAAGATTTCACCTCAGTAATAGTGATCTCGTCTTAATCACATAAATTTCTTAACTTCAGCAAACCAGCATCAAGTATCCTATCAATGAAAAAGTTTGCCTCAGTAGTTCTGGTATTTTGTTAATTACAGTTTATTCTTCAACACCCCGTTAATCAGAATCATAGAATCTTAACTCAAAATAGCAAATGGCCCCCATAGTATCTTTAAACTTCCCTTTGAAATGTTACCAGTTGGACCTTCATTCTCTGTACTGCTCTAAACTTTCTTTTGTTTTATGATTAACATTTTTGGTGTGGTTTTTTATTTTATTTTTTAGAAAAGAAAACAAGCTATCTTTTTTATTTTACATACCAATCTCAGTTCCCACTCTCTCCCATTCCTTCCACCTTACCATACACTCTCCACCCCCATCTACTCCTCAGAGAGGATAAGGCATATTGCTTTGAGGAAGGACCAAGGCCCTCCCTCCTCTATCTATGCTGAGCAAGGTATAAATTCAAAGAGAGTAAGTTTCAAAAAAGCCAGTACAAGCATCCTGGTGCCACTGCCAGGGGCCCTGCTGTCTGCCCCAGCCACACAACTGTCACCCACATTCAAAGAATCTAGTTTGGTCCTATGCTGGTTCCTTCCCTGTTCAGCTGGAGTTGGTAACCTCCCATTAGCTCAGGTAAATTGTTTCAGTGGGTGTCCTTCATGGTCTTGACTTCTTTGCTCATATTCTCACTCCTCCCACTCTTCAATAGTACTTTGGAAGCTCAACCCATTGCTACCATGAAGGTCTCTGCCTTTGTTTCCATCAGTTGTTGGATGAAGGTTCTATGGTGACGTTTAAGATAGTCATCAATCTGACTACAGGTCAAGGCCAGTTCAGGCACCCTCTTCTCTTTTGCGTAGGGTTTTAGCTGGGGTCATCCTTTAAGAGTCCTGAGAATTTCTCTAGTGCAAGGCTTCTTGCTAACCCCATAATGGCTCCCTCAATCAAAATATCTCTTTCCTTGTTGCCATCTGTGCCCTTCCTTCATCTTGTCTATCCCATTCCCTCAAGTTCTTCTCTCCTCTATCCTTTTCCCCTCCTCTTCCCTTTTTGCCCTCCCTTCTCCTCGCATCCCCATGCTCCCAATTTTGTCAGGCGATCTTATCTATTTCTGTTTTCCAGGTGGATATATATATATATTAGGGTTTTCCTTGTTACATAGCTTCTCTAGGGTCATGGACTATATAGGCTCCTTATCCTTTGCTTTACAGCTAGTATCTACTATGATTGGGTACATGTTCATCTTTCTGGGTCTGGATTACCTTACTCAGGATGTTTTTTTCTAGTTCCATTCATTTGCATGCAAATTTCAAGATGTCATTGTTTTTTACTACTGAGTAGTACCCCATTGTGTAACTGTACCACATTTTCTTTATATATTCTTTGGTTGAGGGGGATCTAGGTTGTTTCCAGGTTCTGGCTATGACAAACAATGCTGCTATAAACATAGCTGAGCACATGTCCTTGTGGTATGATTGACCATCCTTTGGGTATATACCCGAGAGAGGTATTGCTGTATCCTAAGGTGTGTTGATTCCCAATTTTCTGAGAAACTGCCATACTGATTTCCAGAGTGGTTGTACAAGTTTGAAGTACCACAGCAATGGAGGAGTGTTCCCCTTACTCCACATCTTCTCCAGCATAAGCTATCATTGGTGTTTTTGATCTTAGCTGTTCTGACATGTGTAAGATGTTATCTCAGAGTTGTTTTGATTTGCATTTCCCTGATGGCTAAGGAAGTCAATCATTTACTAAGTGTCTTTCTGCCATTTGAGATTTTTTTTTCTGTCGAAAATTCTCTGTTTAGATCTGTACCCAATTTCTTAATTGAATTATTTGGAATTTTGATGTCTAATTTCTTGAGTTTTTCATATATTCTGATGATCAGTCTTTTGCCTGATGTGGGATTGGTGAAGTTCTTTTTCCACTCAATAGGCTGCTCATTTGTCTTACTGACTGTGTCTGTTGCTTTACAGAAGCTTCTCAGACTCTAATTATTCTTATCCTCCAAACTCTCACTGAGCATCCCACAAAGCTCTTGTCACTGAATAGCTCTTCTAGCTCTAAGTTCCAAAGTCCTTCCACAATCTTCCCCAAACATGGTCAGGTCTGTCACAGCAATACCCCAATTCCAGTATCAACTGATCTTAATTAGGATTTCTATTACTGCGGCAAAACACCATGACCAAAAACCTTACTGGCTTGCTTCATGTAGCATGTTCAGCCTGCTTTCTTATAGAACCCAGGCCCACTGGCCCAGGGATGGTGCCACCCACCATAAACTGGACCTTCCCCCATTGATCACTGAGAAAATGCCTCACAGCTGGAACTCATGGAGGCATTTCCTCAGCTGAGGTTCCTTCCAGTCTGATGACTCTAGCTTGTGTTGCATTGAAACATAAAACCAGCCAGGAGTACAGGGTGCAAGGTAACACCTAAGCATACGGACCTCCATTTAGACTGACTCCTTGATTTGCAAAGTACGGAGTTCTGTTACAGTGTTGGTCTCATGCAATCACCAACTCCAGAGGCACAGCGAGAATGTTTGCCTATCTAGGTGGTGGGAAGAAGCCACATGTAAAACACAGCCATGTCCCAGACAGGTGATCTGACTATATAATATTAATACACACACTCATATGACATACTGTGTCAAAAAGAAAGCCAAGCACACGTGGAAATAAACTCACCTGCTTCCTTGTTTTAAAATAACTATACATTGTCAAAAGCACAGGTATTAGTTTAGCAAATGATTCTAGACAGAAATATGCCGGAGGCTTGAAAGGAGAAAGAAATAGTATTAGAGCGCTGGCCTCAGAATCTGCTTTTCATTAAGTATCAGTCTGAAATAAATCAATTTCATCATATTCTTCCCTCTTGCCTCTGGACTGGTTTTCGCAACATCCATAATAATCTTATAACACTTGGTGTTTTTACAAACTGCACAGAGCAGGTCTTTATCCTCTCTAAGTGCTGCCTTCACACCAGCATCCGCTTAAGAGTTTAATGTGATTTTATGTTTTCCTGTTACAAATAAGGGATCATCCAATTACACACCACCTCTCTCAGTCTTCTCCTGGAACACACTGAAAATTTTTCATTCACTGGTGATTCGGTCCATGCTCCTGAGATCCATCCCTTTTCCTGTGTTAATTCTGACTGATGCAGTATTAAATGGCTGCAGGGCTCTAGCTCTGTGGTTGCCATGACCACTAATGTTGTGTTGCTGAAACCTACACTTTACATCCGATGCCTGCTCCTTGCACAGTCATTCCCTAGGAAGTTTTCCCATCTGTATGAGACTTCAGATTTCAGAAGCTTACATAAGATTAGGTACCTGGTGAGACCTAGGTAGAGGTCCCCACACCCCTGACACACACACACACACACACACACACACACACATGAATCTTAGCCCTTAGGCATAGTCCATCCGCATTGTGTCTCATAGGGGATATTTTTATTCTCAATACTAGTTTGATATTGGACTTGTTTTTCCACTTGACAAAATGGTTCAGTTTGACTTCTGAACCATTAAGAAATTCTACATAGTGACATTCCAGCAGACAGCCTATCATTCTGAGGTGGGAGGGAGTCAAACATGCTTTGGCTGTTTTTATTTTGTTTTGTTTTGTTTTCTCTACTTCAATTCCCTGCCTCACACAAAGCCTCTCATGCATCAAATGAATTAGAAATTGGCTATAAATAACACAATACAGAACACCAAACAACTTCACAAATGTGAACTACATCAGTGATGATCAAGAAAGATGAGACGGTCAGAAAAGCATGAATTGAAGCCCCTCATGTTGGAAGAGATAAGGACCCAGAAAGCATTGCAAAGTGTAGAAACAGGATAACTTTCCACTTCCACCTACAGAGGGCGGGGAAGGCCGCCCGTCACAAACACAGCTTGTTGCAATGGTTCTGTGACTATCCAACCCAAATTAAATTGGTTAAACTTGATTACGTTAGCTCTGATTGGTTTTGCCTCTTTTCTTTGAAGCTTCCTTATTTTTTCTTCTTGATTTTTTAAAATGGTTTTCTAAGTCTCCTTTCTTCCTGGTTTGCATACAATGGGTTCTGAATTGCTCAGGGACTCCATAACCATCTTGATCTTTTCTTATAGCTCTTGGTCTCTGGTACAAAGATATTGACTGAAAGTATTTCACATCTTTTAACTATGGGCATGCCCATAAGCGGCTTACATGAGCAATTCTGGTGTCTGGAAGATACAGATGTCACATGCCAGTCCCTACCTGTGTAAATGTATGTCCTTCGTTTTTACCCACCAACTGGTTCATAATGATATAGAGAAAATGAGTCTATTAGAGTCTTCAATCTCACCACAAAAAGAATTTAAGAATGGTATAATACAGAAATGCAAGTACAATTTTGCTAGATTTTTAAAATAGAAGAATCCCATGACAGACAAAATATAAATATCAGTAACTGCCTAGAGGAACAGAGGAGATAAAGGAAAGGCCAACGCAGTTTACGCTGGTGTGGAGCTCAGGCACATGACTAGCAAGTAGCTGCATAGCAGGGAGGGTGACTTTTAAGAAACAGTAAGTAATGAAGCCCAAAGTATTAGGGATGTCCAGGGTTAGGGGAAGCATACATAAGACAGAGGTAGACAAAGAAAAGGGAACAGCATGCTTTTCCTGACTGCCCAGAAGAGTGCCCTACTAGACATGCAGTGTGCGAGCTGCTCCGGGGGCAGGAACTCTGTGGTAGAAAAGTGCTAACATCTCATCAAGGAACTAAGTGTTCTATCTTAATGCCTTAGTGTAACTTAGAGTCAGCCTGCCTTCTGAGGGCTGGTCCCTTGGCCAAGGTAACAGTGAGGTTTCCACACAGGGCCAAGGACTCTGATCTCTTGAGCAGTAGTCTTTATTATTGTCAACGTTATTATTATTATTACTATCTTTTTAATTCGTTTTTAAAAAGGAAACAATCTTTTTTTCATTTTACATACAAATCCCAATTTCCACCTTCTCCCCTCCTCCCAAACCCACCATCTAGCTCACTCCCATCCCTTCCTCAGAGAGGGAAGGCACATTGCTTTGGGGGAAGGTCCAAGGCCCTCCCTCCTATATCTGGGATGAGCAAGGTATCAATTCAAAGAGAATAGGTTTCAACAAGCCAGTATCCCTTGCTCTACAACTTCTCCAGCATAACCTATCATTAGTGGTTTTATCTTAGTCATTCTGACAGGTGCAAGATGGTATCTCAAAGTTGTTTTGATTTGCATTTCCCTGATAGCTAAGGAAGAAGAACATGACCTTAAGTATCTTTTGTCCAGTTGAAATTCTTCTCATGAGAATTCTCTGTTTACTTCAGCATACCATTTTAAATTGGGTTATTTACAATTTTAATGTCTACTTTCTTGGGTTATTTATATATTTTGGAGATCAGTCCTTCGTCTAATGTGGAGTTGGTGAAGTTTTTTTTCCCATTCAGTAGGCTGCCTTTTGTCTTATTGACTGTGTCCTTTGCTTTACAAAAGCTTCTCAGTTTCAGGAGGTCCAATTTACTTATTGATCCTCTTATTGTCTGTGCTACTTGGGTTATATTTAGGAAGTGGTTTCCTGTGCCCATGGATTGACGGTTACTTCCCACTTTCTCCTCTATCAGGCTCAGTGTGGTCGTGTTTATATTAAGGTGTTTAATTCATTTGGACTTGAGTTTTGTGCATGGCGACAGATATGGACCTATTTTCATTCTTCTATAGGTTGACATCCAGTTATGCCAGCACCATTTGTTGAAGATGCTTTCTTTTTTCCATTGTATCTTTTTTGCTTCTTTTAAAAAAATCATGTGTCCATAAGTGTGTGAATTAATATCTGGGTCTTGAATTTGATTCCATTGGTCAATGGCTATGTTTTTATGCCAATACCAAGCTGTTTTCATTAGTGTAGCTCTGTAATAGAGCTTGAAGTCAGGGATGGTAATGCCTCTGGAAGTTCCTTTATTGTACAGGATTGTTTTGGCTATCCTGGGTTTCTTGTTTTTCTATATGAAGTTGAGTATTGTTCTTTCAAGGTCTGTGAAGAACTGAATTGGGATTTTGCTGGGGATTAACCAATGGTATTCACAGCATACAGAGGAGAATCCCACATCAACAGGGTTCATAATATTAGTTCTATCTTTGTTTAGAAAAAAGAGAACCTACATTTCGTGAAGAAAACAAAAAGTATCACCAGTTCTCCAAGAAGGATCAGCATATACAGCTTCAAGTGCATGCAGAAGCTATACAGCTGTTCCTATCATCTTTCTTATATATGTGTGCTGTCTTCTTTTCCTACCTCTTTTGACTGTATTATGTGTGACAAAACATAAAATGGGGTATTATTATGGGCAATACTCATTTATGCATTGGGTCTGGTATCTAAACAATCTAATCAATGTTAAAGAATGTTGTCATGAAGTGTTTGAAGAATAAAAATGTTTAGCCAGGGCCTCTGACTCATTCACAAGGGAGAAAAATAGGCAAGTGAATTCTCTTACATAAACTAATATTAGAAAATAAAATTATTTTATTTGGGAGAAGCATTCGAAGTTATTGAAAGAACACTATGGAAAAACTAGTATTTTCATTTGGGTTACATCGAAATTTATTTTCATTCATTGCATTGGGTAGCTGGTAAAATTTTGTCTTTTAATGCAAGAAAAGAAGTAAAAATTTGAGTAAAATAACATAATCACAATCTTATTAAGCACTAAAGAAGATCAATATAGTGAATTACAAGTAATCCATGCTTCCATGTAGCTTTCCATTATCTTCATCTAAGATCTGAATAGATAGGATTTCTTCCTAACATATGCTTTTGTTTCAAACTTTGTTCTCTTCTATAATTTGCACTAATTACACTTCCAATTACCTTCATCTTATAAACAAAAGACAATCGGGGAACCTAAGGGGAGCTAGAGAAAAGAAAGAACCAAAATTCCACATTTGTTCATCCTAAATGTTCTTTGTGGCTTCTTATTTCAGTTGTGTGTGTGTTGGACTATGTTATACATAGTTTGCATAAGGGTTCTGCGTATTCGCACTGAGTTAAAATTGAGGACGTATGAAAGTAATTTTTTTTTCAGAATTGTGAGGAAAAACCACTCAGGTTGATTGAGAATATGGAATTCAATGTAGAGCATTTGAATGCAGCACTAACAATGTGTATGATTATGAAAATGGAAAGATTCTAATTCACTTAAGCCAAGGGTTCTGATATGATTTTAATGAATGAATATCTCTTAACTGCTCTATATAATGTCTTTTGTAAAAAAGAAAAAATCCTTTTCTTCTGTGGTGCTCTACATAAATACAATACTTAAAAGAAAATCTATATTTTTCTGTAAGGGTAGGTGGACAGGATCATTGATTGTTATGTCATTCTGAAAGATAGACAATTGGCTACAATAAAACTAACAATTCCCTGTTTAAATATTTGTCCTCAAGGAGCTCACTAGGAATGCACACAAAAGGCAGATAACTACATGCTGTACTCACCTTAGGTCTTAAAAACAGAGAAGAGAAAAATTTAGCTGGGAAGTTATCCAAATTTAGTTCTTTCAACCTAAAATATAATAATGATAATTTACTCTGATGGCCAAGACCTGGAATGAACTAGAAATCTGTATATTCAAAGCCCAAGGGTGTTGTGTTTCCAGAAAACTCAGCCGCTTAAATAGCGTTTAAAAGTTGACATTTAATTCCATTGGATCCAGGTGGTCGGGGTCTGTGGCTGAACAGCTCGTGCTGTGTGCTTGCTGCTCCTCTTACCTGATGGCAAAACTCCATCAGAGTTCAACAGCCCTTAACAACTGCTCCACTACAGGACTGGGACTTTGATAGTGTTGCAGGCTGGAAATGTAAGCCTTTGGGTAAAGACTGGTCAGAACTGTGTGGGAGTCTGCGCGGCTCACCAGGAACCAGCAGGCAGAAATCTTCATCTCCTGAGATTAAACAACTGGGAACAGTCTTTTACTGAACAGCTCCACTTGGCCTGGATAGAGAACTGAAACACAGCTTCCAGAAATGCAATGAAGATGATGCATGAGCTTAAGATGTATGTGTTTTAAAGAAAATATAATATCTTTGATTTTCTACAGTAAAGATGAATTTAACTGAGGTTTCCATATAGGATCCTAAAATCAGCCTGGTTTTATTTTTATGTTTATATACCTGTTCAAGAGTTTCAGACAACCTGTTTTGGTAGAATTTAATTTCCTTCCCCCAGACATTCTCATATTCATCCCTGTTTCCCTATCACCCAATTTTCTGTAAAAGTACGAAAAGAAGAAACCTTAAAGACCAGTTTGTGCTGCCCAAATATTCTTGAATGTCTGGTCTTTCAATAGACAGTGATCTACTAACTAGGGTCTACACCCCAGAGAAAACTATCTCTGCCTCTCCCAGGAGCTAACAGTTGTCAATAGTTCCCTGTTTACAGGTGGTATCTCCACACTGGGATTTGGTCAGGCTTGAGCTTGATATTGTTTTCTGCATGCTTTCTGCACGCTGTCGCAACCACTCTGTTTCCTGGTAGTCATCTGCCATCTCTAGCACTTAAACTCTTTCTCCCCTCTTTTCAGCAATAATCTCTGAGTGATAGGAAGGAGGTATTTGGTTCTCCTTAGGACTGAGATGTCTTCAGTTTCATAGTTTGTTCACGATGACAAGTTGTGGGTCATTCTTAAATGAGGGGTAAGAGATGTGTTGATCTACAACCATAATGGAAAGTCATGAAGAATCTCATTTAACAGCCTCAGGATATTTGAGGTATACAGAGATAGGATATTTTAATTCTGGTTGCTATTGCTTCTCAGCAGAGATTTTACCTAATCCTTAAGAACACCTAGTGCCTATAAATATAATTGCCTATGAGAAATCCTGGAAAGGTTTTTTTACCAGCATTTGAAGATGCTGTGGATGGTGGAAGATACTTTTTCAATAGTAAAACCCCAGGAGGGTCATTTTATGAAAATGTATTAGGAAAGGTCATTTGTTCACAAACAGTGAGATATAAAAGACTCCAGAAAAAAAAAAAGGGTATATGGGAAAGAAAAAAAAAGAGAGAATATTATCTTCAAATCTCTTTTCCTTATAACAGTGGTAAAGACAAAGGGGATGAAGTATAACAGCAATGAATGCCCGCTTCTAGCAGTTATTTAGTACACTTTTTAAAAAAGTAGGACTATGTGTGGATTAGTTACAAGAGGTTGGTAATCTATACAACACTATTGCTGCAAGGTATGGGTTATAATTTGCATTTTGTAGTTGAGGAAACTGTGCTCGAATAGTTTGGATACAATTTAACCTCATAAGTTAAATATATAGTAAATAGTGTTCACTTTTAGAGAGGATATCCCTATTATCCATTAGACAAAATTATTCATTTCCTGGGGGCAGTGCAATCTAGAATCCAGTCCATTTCAGCTGCCAATTCAACAAGGTATCACAGAAACCTTCTTTGAGAGTTAGTCTCTGAGGAAAAGGAAAGATTCACCGTAGACACTAAATCAAAATGGAAATTAGATATTCGACATAGATTATATCAAATATATAAATTCTATGAGAAGAGCATTGCATATATAAGGAATACAGTAACATTTTAAAAAGACATTAATCTTGGAGCAATTATTGAAGAATTTCAGGAAAAAGTAGGAGACATCTGTTGGCAAATGTCAATTGAAGTTTCAATGTACTGGAGTGGTTGAAGGCCAAGGATATGATGGTTACCAGTGGGAAGAGAGTATAGAATGAAGGTCACACAAGGTGACTCTTCCTATACGGGTTTCATGCAGGTTTGGTCCCACTTGAGTCACCTAATTTCATGAGCCAGGAATTAGGGATGATTCTGTGAAGTCAAATGGGATGAATTAAGAATATGTAATGGGGACAGTAAAACTTTGAAGTCAGGAATGAGTAAATTCTTTTAAAGGTATTCTGTGATGTTTGACTGTATGTCCCAATTGGACTAGGCCACATGGTGCCCAGAAATTTGACTAAACATTTTTTCCTAGATATATCTAAATTAAAATTTGGGCGTAATATTAATATTTCAGCACATGAGGAACACATGTCACTCTCCCTAATGTGTATGAACCTTATGCAATCTGTTGAAGACATGATTAGAATAAAAGCCCTGTGGGAGGGAAAACGCTGCCTGCCTGTCTGCCTGAGTGACTGATCTGGACATTGCTCCTTTGTACCTGTTAGAATACAACATCAATTCAACGTGGGTCTTGAGGAACCTGACCAGAGACTAGAAGATACATCTTCAGTTTTCTCCATCTCAAGGTTTCAGATATAGAAAGGGCCTACACGCTGAGTGACTCTGGGTCTCTTCCCTGTCCCTTGAATATCATGAGATTACTTAATATTCACTATGGTGGAGTCACAGTTTTAAATAAGAAATCCTATTGACCCTGTTTCATATGGAAACCTGAATATCATGTATTCTTCTAGAAGTATGCCACAGGTGCGTCATTGTGAGAGTGTATCCCAGTACAATGGCTGGTTTTGTGTGTCAACTTGACACAAGCCAGCGTCATCAGAGGAAGGCACCTCAATTGAGGGAAATGCCTCCATGAGATCCAGCTGTAAGGCATTTTCTCATTAGTGATCAATGAGAGAAGGCCCAGCCCATGGTGGGTGGTGCCATCCCTGGACTGCCAAGCCTGGATTCTGTAAGAATGCAGACTGAGCAAGCCAGAGGAAGCAAGCCAGTAAGCAGCACCCCTCCATGGCCTCTGCATCAGCTGCTACCTCCATGATCCTGCTCTATTTGAGTTCCTTTCCTGATTTGCTTCAGTGATGAACAACATTGTGGAAATTTAATCCAAATAAACCCTTTCCTCCCAAACTTGCTTTATGGACATGGTGTTTTATTGCAGCGAAAGAAAAACTCTGACTGAGACAAGTTGGTATCAGGGTAGTGGAATTTTGCTGGGATAGACCTGACCGTGTTTGTGGGAGGATTGTGGAAGGATTTTGAAATTTTGGGCTAGAAAAGTCAGTAATTTTTGAGACCTTGGTGGAATGTTCAGAGGAAGTTTGAAAGATAAGAGTGTTGAAAACAAGGCAGACGATCGAGTCCTAGATTTTGACATTTTAGAGGGAATTTTGAAAGACACTACCAGGGCCATTTGCTGTTTTGATTTAATGTGCTTCTGCCTAGCTGGAGCTGGATAATCAGCTGTGATTAAAGAGACACCAGAACTGCTGAAAGAAACCTTTATGATACTGGAACAATTGATACTGGTTAGCTGGAGATAAAAAATTAGCAGTGATTAGGAGGGGATCCACATCTCTACAGTGAAATCTGGGAAGTGTTTGCTAAGAGACACGGAAGCCGCATTCCAGAGGGGGACAAGGTTATACCTCATGCTGGCAACCTCAGGGTAATGTATAAGAGTCACCCTGGTGGTACTGGTTCTGGAGGCATGAAGGGGTCATGGAGAGCAGTTGATGCTTGGCACTGTGAGAGGGCAGGAGAGGCCATTGGTGAAGGTGAAGCTTCAGTGGTAATTGAAGGCCCAGGACTGAAGGGGTCATGCAGAGAAGCTGAGGCTTGGTACTGAGGAGAGAGGTTGTGAGAGGCTACTGTCGAATGTGCAGACTGGGTACACAGCAGTTTGAAGATGTCAGTACCATGGGAAGACCAGTAAGAGCGGTAGCAGCAGTGGAGTGGAACCACCTGAGACTAGCAGATCAGCTGTGTGTGCTACAGAGGGCAGAGCTGGAGAAGGAATGATGCTCCTTGGAGGAGCCCAGAAAATATTGAGTGAATAACTGGTAATTGGATATTGAGTTTTTTATACTGTTGGTCCTTGGTTTTGATTTGTTCAGATTATGACTGTGCCCTGGTTCTTCACTCTTGAATAAAGTATTTAATTTGATTTTTTTTTTATCTTTAAAGAGCCCACAGGTAAAAGAATTGAACGATTAAAAGAGATTGAATATTTTAAAGGGACTGAAATTTTAATGTGTTTGAATTTGTAAAGACACTGGGAATTTTAAAATTATTTATTATTTTAACGTGAGGTCTTTGGAATGAATAAGAAAAGAAGCATTGTAGCTTTATAGGGATGTATTTGTGTGTCAAGCTGACAAAATGTCAGTTGTCCTGACTGACTTTGTGTGTCCACTTGTCACAAGCTAGTGCCATCAGAGAAGAAGGCCCCTCAGTTGAGGAAATGCCTCCATGAGATCCAGCTCTAAGGAATTTTTTCAGCTAGTGATGAACAGGGAAGGGCTCAGTCCATGGTGGGTGGTGCCATCCCTGGTCTGGTGGTTCTGGGTTCTGTAAAAAAGCAGACTGAGCAAGCCAAGGGAAGCAAATTAGTAAGCAACACCCCTCCATGACCTCTGCATCACTTCCTTCCTCCAGAAACCTTCCCTGTTTGAATTCTTGTCCTGACTTGTTTCAGCGATGAACAGCAATGTGCAAGTTTAATCCAAAGAAGCTCTTTCCTCCTCAACTTGCTTTATGAACATGGCGTCTCATTGCAGCAAAGAAACCCAAACTAGACAGGAACCCAGTGAGTCCTACCTCTCACAGCCCCAGAAAGCCAGACTCACAGTAAAGAAACAAACTCAGTGAAAGGGCTCTGACTCTTCTCAGTTGGCAAAGGACTTATGTATAGAATTTTCTTAAACATAGAAACACTATTACTGACAACCTAAGATGGCTGTGTGTGTGGGGGGGGGGGGTTAGTTTCTATTCCCTTATTTAGGAACGAAGCCACAGAAGCTGAATTTAGTCACACACACACACACACACACACACACACACATATATATATATATATATATATATATATATATATATATTCTCTCTTCTGAAGAAAAAAGAAACATGTTCTGATCCAGTCAACAGTGAGTGAGCATCAGGATCCCATTTGTACATATTGATTGGAACATCACATGGCACCAGAGCAGACATGATGATCTTTTCAGTGTAACATGGTGGAAAATGTTGTCTTGAAAGACACTGTGTACTGGAAAAGGGAACTGTTGAAATAAAATAATTTTTACACATAATAATCTCCTAAAACACATTCTTAAGGACTTGCTTCATACTTTTAATACCATTTCCCCAATTGTATAGTTTGTACACACCTTGCTTTGAAAACTATGGGAAAAGCCAAACCTAATTTATAAGAACTCAAAGACTTTGAGACAACAAGGAGATTCTCCTAGACACAGCATGATGGGGCAATGCGAGCAGTGAAAATGAGATTGTATTAGGGAGAGTAATTGAGTGTGCACGATCCCTTGGAGGGAGGAAAATGCAGGCAAGATCAGTGAGGATGTTTTCCTAGTGATTAGAGCTATATCATGAGGGGGTGACAGGGTTAATAAAGATAAAAGGATGCTTCAAAAGATGGGTCAATCCAACATGGTGACTCATTGAAAACACATGATTAAGGAAAAAATCCAACGATAACTTGCAAATTAAATGTGGCAAGTGAAAAATAATATGGTTTCAGTTAGAAAGATAAAATTAGGGGTGTCCCTTGTCGTCCAAAGATGATAAGTGACTTTGTGGTAAGAGGTGACACCCAGTTGTAACCAAATGCAGGCTAAATTGACTTGGACTGCTTCACACTTGACTGAAATCCAGTGAAAATTTAGATAACACTGAGGCTCCAGTTGGTTGCCATCCAAATTCTTGTGTTGCAGACATCAACTCAAGTGTGACTAGGTATGGAAGTAGGTTTAACAAGGAGGTGATAAAGGTCAACAAATACAATAAAGGCCAAGTGAAAGTGCAGTTAACTATATGTTCACCTGAATGCTCCTACCCCTTTGTCTTGGGCTTGTGATTTCCCAAACTGTGAAAAATAAATTTCTGTTCTTCAGGCCAACCAGACTGTGGTTCTTCATTAAGGCAGCCCAGTTTGATGAATACAGTAATTTGCATGCTTATAAAATAAATTATCTGTAATTTAGATGAATTGTCTTTAAGGAATATAACAAGAAGATAAAGATCAGTTAATAATTATAAATATAATAAAGATTAGTTAGTAACTATAGTATTGATTCATTACTTAATAATCATGCTGTATTTATTTCCAAGAATAAGAGATAGAAAATAAAAATATATTTCAGAAAACAATATATAATATCATGCTACTTTGTTGAAAAATCTCGTATCTGTTAGGCAGAATAATGAAACATGTCTAATGTTTGTGTATATCAACAACAGTGAACCACTGTGTTAGCATGCAAATAGTGACCTGATAAGAGAAAGAGGAGAGAAGAAAGCAACCAATTCACTGGTAATACTACTGATCGGAGTAAGTGATAACTACTAAGCACTTGCCTGTGCTAATTTCTTGGATGTTATTTCATTATTTGATTTTAGAGACATGGTCTCATATTATCCACAAAGACACTGAACATGTGTTCATCTTAAAGATACAAGAAAAGAAAGACCACTAAACCAAATCATTATAAACAAGTTAATTAAAGCAAACAAATAATTAAAGTAAGCTTTTTTATTCGTGTACATGGGCTGCCTCCCCCTAAGGTGGAGTTCAAGAGATCAGCATTGAATGTGAGGAAGATAAGATTTTTATACTTCA
Source organism: Chionomys nivalis (assembly GCF_950005125.1). Taxonomy (NCBI): domain Eukaryota; kingdom Metazoa; phylum Chordata; class Mammalia; order Rodentia; family Cricetidae; genus Chionomys; species Chionomys nivalis. The sequence continues at coordinate 14,727,992 of NC_080099.1, forward strand.
GGATAGAGGGAACACACACACACAAATGGGGGATTTGGCACAGGTAGGTTACAGAAGCATAACATAACATAACATAACAAGGTGGTTATAACAAAGTAGTCATAAAAACAGATAGTTATATAAACTTTTGAAACAAAGGTCATAACCATTTGAAACAAAGACATGGTTGCCATTTCTGGAAACAGGCTCTTAAGAAGCATTTATAGTTAAGGTTCCAGGGAGGCATAGCCCAATCCTTGAGAAACAGAGGTTTATTCATAAACAGAAATGAACCTAGTTTATCTTTATTATGGCTTTCAAGCCTAAGATGAAGGCAGCCTGGTTCATCATGTTCTCTGAAGCAGACGATGATGTTGGACTCCTGATCATCCTATTCCCCCTCCTCAGTCCTGGGATTATCAGCATGCACTGTTGTACCTGCTTTATATGGTGCAAGGGTTGACCTCAGAGCCCATGCTAGATATGCACTTTACTAAGTTTACCTCCTCTCTCTTCTGCTGTGTTTTCTACACACCCCAAATGTATTCATTTCATTAACCTTTACCCAAGCATCTTAGGTCGTCATGATTACTAATTTTTCTAGGACAAGAGGTCTGAGCTACAGAGAGAACCAGATTCCTGGTGCTGAATGAAACAGAGTGGTACTCAATGAATTTCTAAGCAGGCATTCTTCTAGAGGCAATTTTCTAAAGTTTTGTGAGCCTTGATTCAAAATTTTCAGTGGACTGCTGCATCTTATGGGAAATAGTAACTGGAGTCACCACACGCCTGTTCCCTTTATGAGCTGGGCTGGTGGGTCATCCAGGTTTAACGTGAACATTTCTACCAGGAGAATAGCTTTCTGTTTTCCAAAGCATCTCTTACTGAGGTGACAGGGAATCTATAATGCAAGAATACTGGGCTGATGAGATATATTTGTGTACGTAATATGTGCACTTTCATTTGTTTCTATATCAGTACTAACAGTCCTCAATGCCTGCTAAGCTTCTCTAAGCGAGCAGTGTTCCTCTTCTGCTAAAGTCCCTGGTTTGCTCATGGGAATTCGAGGATAAGAACATTCAAGCACTATAACCAGGGCAGTTCATATCATAACGAGCATAGATTAATAACATAATGTGAATTCCTCATAGAGAAAGCACCCCATTTATTCACTTTACTTAGTTCTCCTTCCATCCTGCAATAGCAGAAATACCACTCCAGTTTTCATATGGAACTCCTTAAGACAGCACTCATTGTTTTAGGAGTTATTTTTATTTTATATCTGTATGTGAGTACCTGCACACATGTATGAGCACCACATGTGAATCTGTTGCCAGAGTAGGCAGGAATAGGGTGTCCCCTGAAAATGGAGTTGCAGGTATTTGTGAGCCACTCTATGAGTGATGGAAACTGATCCCAAGCCCTCAACAAGGGCATCAAATGCTCGTACTCTTGGAAACATCTCTCAGGCCCAGATGGTATTTAGTATTTAATACTGATCTATTAGTTTCAAAACATTGCTTCCCCAGGTAAAATAGTATTTTTTTTTTTTTTTTTTTTTTTTTTTTTTTTTTTTTTTTTTTGATTTTCGAGACAGGGTTTCTCCGTAGCTTTTTTTGGTTCCTGTTCTGGAACTAGCTGGAACTAGACCAGACTGGCCTCGAACTCACAGAGATCCGCCTTCCTTTGCCTCCCGAGTACTGGGATTAAAGGCGTGAGCCACCACCTCCTGGCCTAGTTCGTATTCTTTCAGTAACTTTTTGCAAGGGACAACTTTCAGGGTCATTTTCCTCCTATTTGACCTTCCCTGAAAACTTAAAACATTACTAAAATTTGAAAAACATAGTCCAGAGTCTTAGAATTTTGCAATTTATATTTATATTTTATTTTTCATAGTTATTGTTTATAACTATATTAAGGGTTTCAAATATTTTCATGTAGTGGAAATGTCATATAATATTGTGAAGAGTGAGAAAATAAGTTTATAAATCATTGACTATTCTAAAGATGAATTATTGTATCATTCAATTATTTTATATTTCAATTTATTACCTTTGGGTCCTTTTTCCATTTTTTCTTACAGTATCAGAATTGAACTACCCTGATTTTGTTAGTTTTGCTTTTCTTCTTAAGATCACTGTGTTACAGATACTCACCAACTTTTTGTGACTTTTATTGAAAATAGATTAAGTTCTCACAAAATATACACTGATTATGGCTTCCCCTGACTTTTACTTCCAAGATCTTTCCTACATCCCCTCCCAGCAGATCTGTTCCATTTGTGTCTCTTATTAAAAAATAAAAGTCCCCTAAGGAGTAATAAATTTAATAAGATAAACTATAATCAAATAAAACAAAAACTAATATATAGGAGTTGGACAAAAGAAACAGAAGAAAAGAGCCCTAGAGAAGGTGTAAGAATGAGAGATCACTTGTTTACACAAGCTGTCTCAGTCTGTGAGTTCACAGGAGCTCTGATCATGCTGATTTAGAGGGCCTTATTTCTTTGGTGTCCTCTGATTCTTCCACTCCTTCATCCTTTTCTGCTGAGTTCCTTGAGCTCCTGGAGGAGAGGTATTTAATTGAGACATCCCATTTAGGCCTGAGTGTTCTGAGGTCTCTCACTCTCCACATAGTGTCTGTGGGTCTCTGTATTTGTTCCCATCTACTGCAGGAGGAAGCAGCTCTGATGGTTGCTGAGCAAGGCTCGGATCTATGAGTACAGCAGAATGTCATGCAGTCATTGTATCATGGCATTTCTTTCAGATCAGTATTGTTTGGTTTGATTCTAGGTCCCTGGGCTATCTAGTATTAGGTTTTTGGTCACCCAAGCAGTGTGGGGTATAGGTTCCATCTTGTGGAGTGGACTTTAAGTTAAAACAGACATTGCTTGGTGACTCCCACAAGCTTTGTGCCACCATTGTAGATAGGACATCATTGTCAATTAAAGGCTTCGTGTCTGGCTTGGTGTTGTCATTTCTCTTCTGGTAGCATGTCAAGTACTTTCCTGTACAAAAGACTCTAGAGCATAGAGGCACCATTTTAATTTTTCTGTGTTCAATGATATGTGTAGGTGTTTTTGAAAACAGGTCCTCATCATCATTTTATGGAGAGAAATCTATTTATCTTGGCAACACCCTGGGTCATTTGGGGATTCCCACAAAACCTCTTTGGCCAATATATATATTAGATATCCAAATCCTTTGGCTCTTCGAAATTCTGAATCATTTTGTCAATTGCCTATTAGATTCTCATTACTCTGTCTTTCCCTTCATTCTACGATAGATTCTGTAGACAAATATAGGCCCCACAGTCCATGTGCTATAAATTAGCATTTTTGGCATGGGTTCTCTTAGATCATATGCTACTGAAGAAATAGGAAGTTACAATCTGCAACCCCAGGGAAGAGTATGCTTTTTGTATTACAATGACGTCTACAGCCTGTAGGTGTTCTGTTGTGGAATGTGTAAAGTTCAGTGAAGACCAGTGTGGACAACAGTATCAAAAAGGTTATGAAGCGATAGACTGAGAATCAGGCTAATGATTCTATTCTTCACAAATTAACTTCCTTTTTAATACCCAACGGTATGGAATAAAATGACAATTTTATTTTCAAGTTTTCAGGATGAAGGAAGCAAATGATTTTATACTCTTAATTTTACTAACGTCATTTATTCTTACACTTTTGCACAATATTGTGAGTTAGTTTATGACTGTATGTCAGATTATTATAAATTTATTCTATTTGTATCACATGTGTCCGTGAAGAATTTAAGGACAAAAAGGAATTTCATATCTAAAGACTTTTAAATATGACCATGCAGTAGGGTAGGTCTAATCTGTACCATTTATTTTTGGAAATTCTAGTTTTAGATTAAAATAATTTTATTATCTTTGAGGAGATGAACTTTTAAGGCTGTATTTCAACATGTGAGCCAGCACAGTTATTGGATAAAAGCATTTCCTGTTTTGCATGGCCATATTGGATTCCTCTTCCCACTTGACAATCTATTATAAACAGATACTTAAGCCACTTCCTAGCATGCACTTTGTACTTGAAAGGTGAACAAAGAGACTTATGGATGAAGCACATGTGGTAATAAGTTGTTGCTTGTTTTATTCTTTTTACTCTTTTGCTTTTTGAGGGATCCACCACCCAGTTCCCAAACAAATCACAAATGGAGGCTTATTCTTATGTATAACTGCCTGGCCTTAGCTTGGCTTGTTTCTTGCCAGCTTTTCTTAACTTAAATTATCCTGTCTACCTTTTAACTCTAGGGTTTTTCTTTCTCTGTTTCTGTATACCTTATTTTCACTGTTACTCTGTGACTGGTTGGCTGTTCCCTATCCTCTTCCTCCCCTTGTCCTCTAGCTCCTTCTCCCTCTCCTCCCAGATTTTTCCTCCTATTTATTCTCTACCAGCCCTGCCTAACCTTACTCCTGCCTCAGTATCAACAATTCAACTATTTATGAGACCATTACGTGTTTTTAGACAGGCTTCACAGAGTTAAACAAATGTGACATAAACAAAAGCAACACACCTTTGCATCATTAAACAAATATTCCACAGCATAACCAAATGTAACACACCTTAAAATAATTCTCCACAACAGTGATATAGTTACTAATCATCAAAGATACATAGTCTAGAGAAACATTAATGAATTCTGGCTATGGCAGAGCTTTAACATAGACAGGAACAGCTGGAATGCCTTTGCCTGGTGTGTATGAGCATAAAAATAAAACCCTTTAGTACTCTAACATTGCTTTAAACATGCAAATGTTCTTCTAAATGGGAAGACTCTGATTTGAAATACAAAGTATTTCAACTTTTGCAAGCACACCACAGATTCATATTCTATAAGGACTCTGAAGCCCATGGAGCCTTATTGTTCTTTGACTTCAGCAAAATAACTTAGGACACTCAGACAAGATGTAAATGAACAAATGAAAAGGCATTATAATGTGTTCAACCCAAGGCTGGCTAGAGTTTATTTATTTATTTTTATCCCAAGTGCTGCATAAAATTCAGTTGGGATTAGTACCTGTATCAGGTGTCACCGTAAAAGATAAAAGAAAAAGGCGATGCTTTCGGAGGGTCCATGCTGAGTCTCTTCGCTCAAACACACATTGACCAATTATTATCAGCATTCAAGTCATGCCTTTGAGAGGCTAGCAATTTATAGATAGGAATTTGGACTGAAAACCCAGAAACCCTCCTAACAGAATCCTTTTGTTTGTGTTAATAAGAGAGTAGTGCTGAACTCTACCTGTGCTGGCCTGTGAGTAGGTGAACTGTACTGGATAAAAATCACTACACATGAGACATGAATCCCCAGGCAACTTGTAGAGAAGCAGGCCTATTCTGTTTCTCTGGTAGATTTATTATCTCATCCTATTTAAAAATACAGTTTCTCTTTGAATGCTGTTTTTCTTAACTACTGTGTTCACAGCCTAATTGCCTAGAAAGGGGAACAATTGGGAAAGAACAATTTCCTTTCAAATTTCAACTTTGCAACCTTGCTGTACCTATGGTGATGGGCTCTCCTGCTTCTCTGCACTTGCAGAGCCACTCCTTGCTTCCACTGGTGGATTTGGATCCCTAGTGTCTTATATCTGCCAGGTTTATTCCTCTGTATTCTCTTTATTATTTCTAAAACTATTTATAGGATAATTCTTAGTTAAAACACATTTCCAAGATTCCATAGATACACCCTCGGCAATGGATGCCCTGGTGCATTGTCCTGTTCTTATATTTCTCCTTATATCAAAGCTTTATGATGAGCTTACCAAAATGCTATTCTCATTTCATTATTGCCCACTTCATTATCATTTATTCCATTATCTCTCTCTTTCTCTGCGATGATTTTTGCTCTACTTTCCTCTGAGACCTTTCTCAGGATGTACATTTTTCCATATACAAATCAGTCTTTATTTTATTTAATATCTCAAAAATAGTTTATCTTTTCATTTATTCTCCTTTACTGAAATACTCTACATATTTTTCTGTGTATCTAATATATATATTTTTTCTGTGTATCTAATATATAATTGGGACTTAAGGGTGCACCACAATGCCTGATCTATTTACTGACTTTCTGCCTCATCAGAATTCAAGATCAGGTACTTAGTAAGAAAGTCTATGCTTTATTTTTCATTATCATGCTTTAAGTAGAACAATATCTGGGGCATGCTGGGTACCCAAACATCATCATTAAATTGTTTAAAGTAACAGCCTTACAGATCATATGTTGTAATAAGAGCGGCGGGGCTGCGTCCCCGGCACCTGGCCGCCCGCATGGCTAGCTTATGCCCCGAAATAATTGTACGGAAACTGTATTCTTTTAATCACTGCCTGGCCCATTATTTCCAGCCTCTTATTGGCTAGCTCTTACATATTGATCTAACCCATTTTTAATATTCTGTGTAGCACCATGAGCTGGCTTACCAGGGAAGATCTTAACCTGCGTCTGTCTGGAGTGGGAGAATCATGGCGACTCCTGACTCAGCTTCTTTCTCCCAGCATTCTGTTCTGTCTATTCCGCCTACCTAATTTTCTGTCCTATTAAAGGGGCCAAGGCAGTTTCTTTATTACTTAACCAATGAAACAACAGATAGAAAGATGACCCACCTCCATCAATCATATGTTTTATATTGTAAAGCCATAAACACCAGCAGCATTTACAAATAAGACAAATGTCTTTGCAAGTGATGATATCTGACAACTCTTTTATCCAGTGCCATAGTGTCTTGGTTGAATATGACAGCTGAACTTTGAAATCTCTTCATTTCTGTTTGACTCAGGGTAAGCAGACATATTTTCAGATGTCTTAGTGTTCCATGAACATATAAAACTAAATCTTACTCACTTCTGTAAGACTATGACAAAACAAAGCAAAACAACAACAACAAAAAAAAAAAAAAAAAAAAAAAAAAAAAACTCCAGTCCGTTATTTTCAGGCCGATCCAACAAGAAACACTGACAAGCCACTGGGAGTCTCACGAAATCTCTCTATGCTGAGGCAGGGGATGACAAGGAGTGGACTATGAGAAATTTTCCCATCGTGTCCTTACCCTTTGCTTTTCCAACACCTTCCAATGATTTCTATCCAGCTGTTGGCCTAAATGATCTACTGAGATGTAAGGTATAGCTAAGAATAAGGTTGTTTTTTTTTTTTTCATGATTAAGAGTCAACTGATGCCTGGGATAAAGAACACAATTTTATTTTCATTCCCCCCTTCCAAATGTAAGTAAACACACTCTGTAAACACATAAAAATAATTCTGGTATCCCCATATCGAAATTCCTACCCTGCTTCTTTCTCTTGAAAAAATACGGAAACATCACAATAAAAAAATGTCAAGTTGATACCTAAAATATTCAAAAGAAATATTCTGCACAAAGATCATCAGTCACTTTCCCAGGTAGAGTCTGTGGAACTGAGGGTCTACAGTTTCAATGAAATAAATTTGAAGTTTACAATTAATGCAATTCTTTCTTTTTCTTCTGTAGAGGAAATCATGTAGATTTCAGTGTTCAGACTGTGGAATTAGATAGATGTGTGAATTCTTATTTTCTAAAGCTATTTGCTCCTAGAAATCCATCAACAAAGAATTTTACTATAAATGTAAGATTCTTCATGAAGTATGGTTTTGTTACAGGACTGATGAGTCATCAGAATGCTAAGTGGTATAAAAAGTAGCATTTTTCAAGGTAATAGATCCAAAGAGGAATACACAAATCTAACTAAAATTTGAGAACTTTTCCCACTCCTTTTGTTTTTTAAACTATTTTTTGGCTTTGAATTTCTTCTTATTATTAAAAATTTAATTGTATATTATGTGCACATGTGTGCATATGTGTGCCCGAGTGTGTTTAAAAGTACCACATGTTTGGAACCTCATGGAGGTCATAAGACACATTGGCTCTCTCCAAACAGGAGTGACCGATGCTTGTGAGCTACTGAGTGAAGCTGGGAACTGAGTTCCAGTCCTCTGAAAAAACAGCAGTAAGTGCTCTTAACCACTGAGTCTTGCTCCATCTCTACTCTTCTACTTTTCCAATACAATCAACAATTGCTGAAAACTTTGCTGAACTCCTCATAGGCTTACGAACAAACACAAAATCTGCACCCTTGATCGCACTTTATTCCACTTGTTTAAAATATAAAGAATTATTTTTAAGTGATATATTTATAGTGTGAGCTTTGGTCACTGGTATTTGGCCCAATTTCCTCCACACTCTGAGCAGCTGTCTTTGATAAGTAAAGATCTTCTACAACGGCAGAAGCCTTTGAATGTCAAAGAAACCTTCTGTCTTCAGGCTATCTTCTGTTTCACTTACTAAAAGTAGGAAATGTGTAAAGGTAAAATAAAAATAGCTTCATTAATTGTGTGATCCATAAAACTCAAATGTCACCACCATAATCCTGATTGTACTTTATCCTTGCCAGATTTTCAAAAATGGTGTCAGTGTTTACTGAGAATAGGCTCAGTCTATAGGAAAGCATTCTTTCAGGACCCCCGTGTGTGCGTCTGCATGCAGGTGATTAAAGAGAGTGAAGTGTGATAAGATTTTAGAACTGGGAATGGCACATAGAGCAAAGCATAGAGAATCTGTAATGTTGTGTGGGTTTTATTTCCACACATTGTATGAGAATGACTGGGAAGCTTTGGGCCCAGTGGCAGAAGTAACTACTCTCGCTAAAATGAGAAGGTGAGAAAATGCAGTGAGATTACTCACAGGGGAAAAGCAAGCCACCATTCTGTGGCCAGCTGGGTTCGCTCCATGTAAAAAAGACTGGCTGCTTGATTTAATTTCAAGATGGTTTGGGTTCTGAAAATTGATTCACGCACAGCTCTTACTGGGAAGCATACCTGTTTTCAATTATAGGAATAGAGATGAAGTACTTTCTCAACCTTACTCCCACTAGACTTTCCCAAAGAACTAAAAGCCACTTTGACTCATCATGTATGTGAGTAATAACAGCTCCTATTCAGAACTGTGAAGAAAGAGAAACAGTTTGCAAAACAAGAGGCGGTCCATTTATTCTGCACATTCACGACAAGTGTTCTGGAAAGACAGTTGGGCTCCTTCGTACATCATGGGATGCTGGCAGGATCCACTGTGGGGAAGTTGTAGAAAACATTGGGATTGTTTTAAGGCAGTATTGATTGATAATCTTCTGTGTGCTTGTTCTTCAAAACCTTTAAGGCTGAGGGATAAAAATAAATATTTTTTTTTCTAATGCTAGAACATTGAAGGCAAAGAAAATCTAGGAGGTGAATCTTTAGAGCTGCTGCAAATTTGGTGAGATCTCTCAGTGATGGACAGTTGAATATTTCAGAGGACCTATCTGTGGCAACACACTGGTCAAATCAGCTTTCTGCCTCCTCACTGTAGGGGCTTTCTGAAGGTCTAATGGCTGCATGGTGGGTTCTCTGTTTATTTCTTGTATGGGTGTTTTTCAAGTTATGTTCTTTGGCTAAGCAATTTATTGTGCTAATTTTCTATTAAAGAGTCAAAAAGTATTGCTCTCTCCTTGTGTTTTTTAGTTTCTCTCTCTTTCTCTCTCTGTCTCTGTCTCTGTGTATGTGTGTGTGTGTGTGTTTGTCTCTGTGTGTGCTATGTGTAAAGGTCATTTGTGTGTGGTTGATATGTGCATACACATGTGTGTGGGTGCTCTGTACCAGCGTGTGCATGTGCTATAATCTTCCTTAATACTCCTCTGTCTTATTTTTAAAGACCAGTCTCTTATTGAACCTCTTGTTTTGTCATTTTAGCAGGTCTGGTTGACTGGCAAGTTCTAAGGATCTGCTTGTCTCTGACCCTCCTTCTAGTGTACCAAGTGCTGAAGTGACCAGCCTGTCTAGCTCTGCCTTGCTATTATGTTGGCCCTAGGGATCCAAATTCATGTCCTCGTGCTTGCACAACAAACTCCCCACCCTCCAAAGGATTACTTTCTATGCAAAGTGAGCACACTACAGTAAGACACCATACTCAAACTATACCTTAATTTTGTAAAGCTGTGTGGTATTGGTCAATTTTTTAAAAATATAAATACAAAATATCTGTATCATATCACTTCCTCCAGAATCCACACTCTCTCATGGCACTCCCAATTTTCTATCTCCTTGTCCTTCATTTCTTCCTTTTCCTCTTCTTCACTCCACTTCTTATCCCCCCACCCCCCCACACACTAAGTCCAGTTAATACTGTACATATGTATATGGGTGTAGGGTGCCATCAATGAAGTATGGGAAACCTACCATAGGCCATACTGATGAAGAGAATTGATTCTCCAGCTGTCAGTCCAGAGTCTATGAGCTCCCACAAGTTAGGCTCAACTGTCACTGTGGGTTTCCCTATCATGATCTTGACTCCCCTTGCTCATATAATCCCTCCTACCTCTCCTTGACTGGTCTCCTATAGCTCGGCCTGGTGCTTGGGTGTGGATCACGAGATCTGCTTCCGTCAGTTACTGGATAAAAGTTCTATGATGACAGTCAGGTTGTAAAAGAACTCTTAGAAAATAAAATATGGTGACGGTAGCCTCATTATTTCAGTGTGACTAACCTCAAAACATTTGCTGAAACTACTATTTTAAGCCACTTTTAAGGAAGAATTTCTTGCTAGTTCCTAGATGGTTTGTATTCAGTTGTATAATACAATAAAAAAAAATCCTATTCATTGGCATGGACCTCCTCCTCCTCCTCCTCCTCTTCTTCTTCTTATTCTTTTCTTCTTGCTTTACAAAAGAGAATTTCTTTGTGTAGCCCTGAATGTCCTATAAATTGCTCTATAGGACAGGCTGGTCTCAAACTCAGAGATGAGGTCTGACTCTGCCTTTAAGTGCTGGGATTAAAAGCGTATACCACTATGCCTGACTTTATGTTGCAATTTTTAAGTATAGGAGTAATACTTTTGAAAAATTCATTTGTTGGGGAAAACAAATAATTTTACCTCAGTGTTTATTTAACCTGGCTACATATTGAAACTTTGGGGGATCTTATCTCTAGTGATAAGTGTTGTTGAAGGCTGCTTATTAATTTCCCAGCTGCCCAGACTCCTGAAATAATCACACAAAAGCTGTATTATTTAAATCACTGCTTGTCCAATCACTTAAGTGTATTGCTAGCTATCTCTTACATCTAGAATTAACCCATTTCCATTATTTTATATTTTACCATGAAGCTCATGGCCTACCAGCAAGGTTCCGGCTAGCAGCTTGCTTGGTATTTCTTTTTTGGCGGCTCCATGGCATCTCTCTAACTCTGCCTTCTTTCTCCCAGCATTCAGTCTAGTTTCCCTGACCTAGCTCTATTCTTTTGCCCTATCACAGGCCAAGGAAGTTTCTTTGTTCATTAATCAATAGAAGCAACACATATACAGAAGGACCTTCCACACCATTTCCCCTTTTCTGTTTAAATAAAAAGTAAGGCTTTAACTTTAACATAGTAAAATTACATATAACAAAGCAGGTATCAAACAATAACTACAGCTACAATATTTATATCTATTTTATCTTTTATCATAACTAAGGAAAACTATAATTATAACTATCTATTCTTCAACTCCATCAAAGACTCCAGAAGAATATAATATTACCTAAGTAAACAGAAAGTGCATTGTAAGTAACTTCCAAAATTCTAGAATTGACAGAAACATCTCACTGCCTGGACAGTCACCCAAAGTTCTACTGTAACACTGGAGCATCCATCTTCAGCCTACAGGCCCATAGTATCTAGCAGACTTTTCTATGAAGCAGGAAATTTCAAAGACAGATAAGGGGATAATATTTTAAATTTTAAGCATATTCATTTTTTGATTATTTCTATGTAGATGATATTTTTCTTTGACAAATTCTTCTCCAAAAAATAATAATTTGTGTGTATGTGTGTGTATGTGTTCTACAAATTAATGAACTTTACATCTTGAGGTTATTCATCTAAACTAAGGATTTCCTAAAAAATATAATTGGTTTGGATAAATGAGATACATGGAAGGTGAAAACAGTCATGCCTGCATACTTATGATCAGTCCAGAATGCAGTCTAGTTCTCAGAGGACAGGTGTTCAGCCTCAATGAGAAGACCTGTCAAGTATAGAATGGCGCTTTGTGTTCGCTGAACTCTGCACACCTCAGAATCTAAGTGTCTTCTACATCAGAGGGCCCTAACCTAATTAGAAACCAGAAATCTCTAATTATAGACTTTGACGAACTACAACTTTATGCTCCCAGCCTCTGAGGAGGGGTACAATTAACATTTCGAAATGTTTCAAGACTTCTCTTGAGTTGTGAATTTGCAAATTTGAATTCCTGTAGTGATCCCAAAGCGATCCCAAATTTGAATTCCTCTAGTGATCCCAAAGTCTCCACTTGGTTAGGCAGCCCAAGTCTTCTGAGTAGTCTCCACTGCATTGAAGATACTAATCTTGAATGAATTATCTCATTGATTTTCTCTGCCAGTTTGATGCTGCTCCTGTCTCCTCTCTGTGAATTGGTTTAGAACTTATCATATTCTGCTAGCTCTTCTCTGGATTTACCTGTGACGAATCTTAAGAGAAAATGCTTAGACTCTGTCAGCATAGGTCCCCGTATGGCTGGGTTCTGTGTGGGTAATTGTACAGTAACACAAGTCTGTTTTACTCGCATGAGCTCTGTCCCTATCTTATACTTTTTTGTTATTGCCTTAAATCTAAGCGAGAAAGGATTAATTTTGGTCATGATTTCTGAGTGTTCTGTCCATCTTGGTGGGGAGCACATACAAGAATATACAGCAGATACATCACATTGTGTCAGAAAGCAGAGACATCAGAATGATACTCCTTTGTTTCCTTTTAGCCTAAGATGGTTGCCAGCCCATGGATGATGCTACTTATATTCAGGATGGGGTCTTTCTCTGTCAAATCATATAGGGATACACAAGGAAGAGCCTTGCCTTTTCAGTCTTCCAGAAGAGCACAAAATGGAGTCAAGTTGGCAATGTAGATTAGCCTGTCATGTTATGTCATCTGTGTTAAACACCCGCCCCTGTTTAGTTCATACTCTCCTCACTATCTGAGGCAATCCTGAGCTCCTATTCTAACATACACCCAAGTATCCTTAATACATATTTTATTGTGGAATTGTGTGAGATACAAATACAAGATGCTTTGTGCATTCAGTTAAGAATGATTTTTGAAGACTTGGTTTCTGATTCCTGATCATTATAAGTATATTTTGTTGGGATTGTACTGAATGGTATCTCCCTGTTCCTTCTAACTGTATGCTACCAAAAGACAATTATAACCCAGCCTTACAAAGACAGAAGATATCATAGCAGGAAACATTGAGGATATATGAAGAACAATGGTTTCAATAAATGTGATCTAATCTCTGTGCTTGTTTTAAAGATACTTGATGTCTCCAATTTCAGCAGCAAAGGCATATTCTACCTCCTTGCCTGAAAATACTTTTATTGTCGTTTTGAATTGTGGTATGGAACTTTTTCATTTATAATGAGGACTTCCATTTGAAAAGAGGCCTACTCTAAAACTGGATTGTGCTAAAATGTCAAAGAAAACTGAGATTATTTAATATAAACTTTGAAATATCTATTGTTTCCGTCTATCTGCCAGTAGAATTCACTTAGATGCTCCCGGTGACTGATGCCTTCAGTTAATATGCTAATGCTGTGTGAGGGAGATATTATCAAGTGAGAAAACTACTGAGCATGTAAAAGAGCACAAATAACTTCTGAATTAAGCAACTATTTGCTTTTATATCAAGTTTATAATGGGGAGGTTTATGAAAAGCAAATTGTCTTCATCCTGTCATGGTGGTTTTAATCTCAGCTGTATTCCCTTTCAAGTGATTAAATATTGGCGCTGCTCACCTTAGGAGTAAACCTACCAGTCTGAATTAAGCACTAACAGTGTTAACTGATGCTCTAGCCACTAAATTTTCAAACTATCTAGCTATTTTCACAATTTCTCCATCTGAGTGATCAGCTGCCTCAGGAATACATGTAAGAACTTACAAGCCAAGAAACAGGATGTCATATTTGAATGTAGAATTATATGCATTAGAGATGTTAAATAATACCCATTATTCAATATTCTTTCTTCATTCTTTTCTTTGGATACTAACAAATCTAAGAGGGACCTTACATTAGGATCAGTACTCTCTTAAGAGCACCTGAGTCTTTGCCACTATGTTGGGGTAAAGGAACTTGTTAATTGACTTTAGATATATTATGAACTCATCTCTACTGTGGAGGAGATGGGCCCATCCTTGAAATGTCCTTAATCTTTACATTATACAAATCTGTACATTAGTGAAATGCCTCTAGAGAGACAGAGTATAAATGGTTTATCTAATACTGCTTCACTGGGCAAATAGAGGCTGAATTCAGAAATAAAATGACCATTTTCTGCTCGATGCTTCGTTGTGTGATGGAACTACTCAGATCCCAAGGCAGGCTTTAGGAAGACTGGCATATATACAGGGGACCAGTTAAAATGCTACAATCTAGTTGGGAGAAGTTGCAAGCTTCTGTATGGTGATTACAGTAGCTGTCATACTAAGTTAGAATGTGGGCCTAAATCCTGCAGGATCTGTGGACAGAGTGTGTGGGGGCTCTGAGTACAAGAGAGGGGCCATTATGACAAGAAGTTTTGATGGCATGAGAAAATTGAAGGACTGGTCTGATGTTAGGTGGATAAAAGTGACTGTGTGAGATCACAGTGATTTTGCTTTGGACAGTATTGGTTTGGACAGCTAAATGGATACTGAACATATACATCCTGAGGTTAAAAGGAGAATATGAAATAAAGAAATAAATCAGGATTTGATTGGTAGCATTTTGACTTACATTGCTCTTTAGTAGTGTTTGCTGGATTAGGTTTCTGAAAGAGTATTTCACGACAGGGCAAAGAGCGCTAATAGCTCAAGCCTGCACAGTTACAGATGAAAAGGTCTTAAAAAGAAAATAGAAATGTTTCTTAAAAAGAAAACCTGAGCCTAGACACAGAACTTTGCATTTCCTCTTGCTTTGTCAGTAAAGATTTCGTGCCTATGATGCTTAACGTTTGTCTACATAAAACAAGCTAGGGTCTCTGGAGAAAGGAAGCCTCAACTGAGAAAATGCCTCTCTCTGAATGGCCTGTAGGTAAGTGTGTAGGGCATTTCTCAGCTACTGATTGATGTGGAAAGGCCAAAACCTACTGTGGGTCATGCCACCACAGGAAGGTGGCTCTAAGTGGTACAAGAAATTAGGCTAAACAAGCCACGGAACAAGCAGCATCCCTCCACGATTTCTGCTTCAGTTCCTGCCTCCAATGTCCTTCCTTGAGTTCTGGCTTTGACTTTTCTTCCTTATAGTTTCTAAGATGTAAAACAAATTTTCCCTCTCCTCCCCATGTTGCTTTTGGAGATGGTATTTATCATTAAAATAGAAACCTAAATATAGCAGTTCCCAGCAGTTTGAACCCCTTCCAGAGTGGTGAGTTCTTGACTATGGTAGCATGTCACCTTTTGGATATACCCAAAGCATAGATTTAAAAAAGAAGAAAAGGAAAACATGACTCATTTTCATTTTAAATGAAAAGTTTTGTATCTTTGTGGTAATTGGTCCTGACACTCTGCTATAGCCCTTAGAGTCTGTGGGTGAGGGATGCCTGGAGTAAGAACATTAATGAGGTTTTCCAGGGTTCAAAACAAACCTACACCAGGCTAGCTTTATTTTTATAAATTGAGTCTCTTTTTTTGTTTTTTTTTTGAATTTTGTTTGTTTGTTTTGTTGTTTAGAATACCTTAAGAGTTTCATAAAGTCACAAGAATTATATAATATATCTCTGTGCTCACTTTTCTATCCCTACAATTGATCTCTACGATTTTAGTTTTGGTGGTGTAATCTAGAGTCATATTTGTGCTCTGCTCTAACAGCTGAAAAATAGTCTTAGTGTCCTCACAAATTTTCCTCTGAATGTTTTTTTTCAGCTAATAATAACTAATTTCTTCTTTTTCTTTTACATATTCTGCATACTTTTTAGTGAGACTAGCAAACAGACAGAAGATGGAATTAGTCCACTGTATCATTGCTATAATCACTTCCAGGGAAAGCAGCCAAGAATAATAATATATAATGTGTTGCTTTATTGGCCATTGACTTCAGGAGAGAAACTAGCTGTGGGACTTCGGGAGTTTCTGTTTTAAGCGGAGAAACCCTTTGCTTCACTATTGTAGTTAGCAAGGTTGACTGACTCAGGAAGACAGATGGCAATGAAATTTCTCTCTAAAATTGTAACACATAAAATAATGATAAAAAGCTACTCTTAGACTAGTCATGTGCATAGACTTTGCCATTGCCAAAAGACTATAAATAGATATCCATTTAATAATGAGGAGAGTCTACCCAGCACCGGGAAATTTGGGTAACTAGAGCATTGTGGAGTTTAACTACAGCCAGAAGATGTTCCTTAGCTTTAATTACTCTAAAACGAAACTCATTGGCACCCGTCTCTCACATGCGCCTAGCATCATTTACTCACTCATGTTCAGTGACCTCACCTGTTTAAACACTGGGGCCACACTTTCCACACACGTCCTCCAGGTTACTTCACATGAGCCACAGCATCTTAATGAGGTCCCCAGAACCTTAAAATCTGGGTTTTATGAAGCAGTTCAAAATTCCAAACCCAAAGTATTTCTTCTGAGCTTCAGAAAGTCTTCTGAGATAAATAACTGTTGGAGGAGGACAATTCGGGGACTTAGGAGCTATTATCAAGCCATTCTGTCCAACATGACTGCAGATAGTTGTTTCTTTGAGAACAAGTGGGTCAAAGATGTTCTCAGCTTCAATACAGAGCTCTCGCGGCCCCCGTAATTTAGCCTACCTGCCAAACACTCTGCAGAGATTCAGTTTCTTACCTGCAGCTTCCAATTGTGTATCAGAGGTCTGATCTACGCAGGTTGAAACACTAGGCTTTGACATTTTTGTTATTGGCCCTCATGCCCTCTTCCTTCTATGGCACATGTGTCCACCTTCAGTACCCTCTTCCTTCTATGGTATCTGGGTCCACCTTCAATGCCCTCTTCCTTCTATGGCACATGGGTCCACCTTCAATGAAGAACTCGTGACCCAAACACTGGAAGTGAAGCTTGTAAACAATTTTAAGTCCAATTCACCTGACACCCAACTGAAAATGTGACATTTAGGGAAAA
The DNA here is from genome assembly GCF_950005125.1 of Chionomys nivalis. Taxonomy (NCBI): domain Eukaryota; kingdom Metazoa; phylum Chordata; class Mammalia; order Rodentia; family Cricetidae; genus Chionomys; species Chionomys nivalis. The sequence goes on from NC_080099.1 coordinate 14,745,177, forward strand.
TTGTGGCAGTGTTTCTGCAAGGACATCTCAGGTCAGAAGCAGGGGTGCTACTGGGTAAATTGTCAGAAGTTCTCACTCTGTATTAACTATTGGAAGATGTTCACTGGATGAAGAACCATACTCTGATTTAACAGGTCATCTGGATGAGCCTAGATTCAATGAGGACTGGGGATACTGGTTCCAGAGAATGTAGCCTAGTTTTCAGTGTGTCAAAGAATTACCTAGGGAGCTTGTCTGGGGTGTGGGCAAATGTCTTTGTTGGTAATATTTATAACAAGTACCCAAGGCATTCATGAAACACTGGTTTCATGTAATATTTGTTGGACTTTTTAGTTTAGAAATAATTGGTTCTTTGAATCAAACCTTATTAAAACTGTTACTTGAGAAATGAGGAATTTATTATTCTTACTAACACCAGCTTTACATTTACAATATAGAATCTCCTCTGTGGCTATGTAAGACAGTTACCTATAATTTTCCAATGTAGCCAGTAGCCTTTGGACTGAGAAGAAAATACAAATTATTTTAATAGAGTAAATTGACTTACCCAAATGACTACTAAATGTATGTACTTATGTGTGCATATGTGTGTGGGCTCAGAGTATACATGTCCGTGAATAACATACATATTAATGCATGTCTGAATACTTTTATTTAACTTACAATATTTCATTTATGCTACTGCCAAGGAGTAAAGCATTTCATTCATCCATTCCTTCTTCCTTTCTTATTTAGAATTCTAACATGTTCAAGTAACTTGCATTTGAAACTTCCTAACTGACTCATTTCCTGGACAAACTGTTCTGTAAACTCATTTGAAATGGTAGCTAACACACTGGTATAGTTGCTGTATTACATTGCTAAATACTTTGTGAATAGATTGTAATTCATAAAGGTGGAGTTTATGAGCAATTTTATGCAATGTTCATGAAATATCTAGCTTCCAAAATCCTAAAAGAGATTTATGATAGGAACCACAATTTGTCCTGTGCTCTCTTTGTCTTCAAACAAAAGAATGACTCAGATTCACTGTATTGTGCAAGGATTGTGCCATTTTCAGGGGTTTACATTTGATTATACAACTGTGAACTTATGCTAAGTTTCTTTTTATTTCAAGCTATTGATTTTAAAGGGGAAGTAATGCTGATTTCTCTCACTCAGAGCTTAAAATCAGCTACTCTGGCAATGCACAGGTACTCTCTTATTACTGGGTATTTGTAGAAGGTCAAATTTGTTTTATTTCAGTCATTATGTCTTCAGTCCTATTTCAGGTATTTGAGCATTTATGCTGAAACAGAAATATAGCTTCAAAGAGAATCTTTGCTTTAGCAAATTGAAATGACTTCAAAGTATATTCATTTAAAAATTGACCCCCTACACATTTAAAAATATTTATCTTTCTAAAGAGAAATTGCATTTAACATGAGCTTTTTCAGTGGATCCATTTTGAAAGTCACAGGTGTGGAAAAAAGTCATAAGACTTTGATTGTAAAAAAAAAATCATTCTTATTTTGGCATATTTAATCTTTTTGTTGTTTTCTTTTGTTTCTTGGTTTGTTTTTGTTTGGGTGGTGGTGGTGGTAGTGGTGATGATGGTGGTGTTTTTTTTTCTCTCTCATTTGTTAGTTTTCAATTGGCTGCTTTAGTTGTTGTGATTTGCTCTTTAGGAAAATCTCACTGCGTGACTTACGCTGGACTCAAACTCAGAATCCTCCTGTTTGTGCCTCTCCAGTGTGGGGATAACAGGTGGAGAGATTGCAGTTTTTCAGATAGGATTCAGACAGGATACATCAGTATGCTCATGACAAGATTTTACAAGATTTTTAAAGGAAAAAAACAATTTATGTTTAATTTTGTTGGCACATATGCTATTGGCATTTCTCTTTAAAGCTTATAAAACTATCATTAATGCTAGGTTTTAAGGGAAATTGTGCTATGACAGACAGCGTTTTCTTTGTTCAACAACTATTTTTATTAAAAGAATATTTTTAAAACATGATTCTACTTCTTGCTTTATGAAGTGAAATATCCTACACACATTTGAATTTGAATCTAGTGATTGGTACCTTTATAGACTGTTTCAGAATGATGGCTTCATATGCTACTAAAAATACCAAAGTTCTGTAATTATATATCAAATTGCATTAGATATGTCTTTCCTTTGAAAGAGTCTGGGGCTGGCTGGCGAAATGAGAAACTGTTAACTTCTAATACAAAAATTATAGATTGTTTTTATTCCACTCGTGTCTTATTTTAAGCCCTACAAAGTTTTACAGCAAAAAATATACATAGTTTTATAGATAATTCGCTGGAACTAGGCTCCTCAACACTGCATTTTGATTGATTTTGGTTTTCTGTACCTGATCTGTCTGTTGCAAATAGAAGTTGCCTTAATGGGGCATGAGAAATTTATCTTATCTGTGTGTGTAAGGGCAAAATCTAGAGTATATAATACAGGATTAGGCTGCTTCAGTGGAACTTGTAGGTCCTCCTCCAAGAGCCATGACTTCACTAGTCCTCGGTAGTTGAATATGTTTCCCGTCCATGAGTTTTCTGCTATATCTTAAGTCCAATTCTTAAATAAAATAAAAATAAAAAAAGAAAAGAAAATATTTGTGAAACTCAGATGAATAGGAAGAATAGAAGATTTGGAGGTAGTAAGTTCATTCCCTACACCAAAAATTTAGTCAGTGAGTTTTCTATGAGATTGTGTCTCCTAGTAATTTCAGAAACTAAACTCATAAAATCTTACCAACATGACTGACTAAAAGTGAGCTAACCAAGGATAACAACAGCAAAAGACATGACAAAGTGGACAAGGGAAAGATCACTAGGTTTCAAATCTGCACAAAGAACTATAGGAAATTTAGGACTCTGAGAGTGGGAGAAATAGTTGTCTCCAGGGAAAAGCACACTAATTGCTTATCCAGAACTGAATGATCTGCCCTGAAAACACACATGCATACATACATACATGCAAGTGATAGTATAAAGAATGAGAAGGTTGTATTTGCATATATGTGTATGTGTGTGTGGGTGTGTTCATAAAACTACATCTAATATAAAAAATGAGACTATGAATATTAAAAATAGCAAAAATGGGTTATGAGACAGAATGGAATGTGGAAAGGGGAGGGAGAAATATTGTAATTATAATCTCAAAAATAAAAGATATTGATATTTTCTTACCTAAGGCGTATTTAAAACCCTTGAATATAGCAACGGACAAATATTTGTTTCTTAATCCTGTCATTATGTGAAGAATAGGTATGCAAGAAAAAATATACATGACCTAAACGATCTTAATAGTTAGAGGATTGAAAACAGTGGTAATAATATGTACTATTTCAGGGAATAGTGTTGTATAAATGGCAATTAGGTAAGGGAAACAATATACTGCAAAGAGTTCAGGAAATGAAAAAAATGATTCACCAACATTTTGGAGGAAATGAGACTTGAATCTTAGCTTGAATGGTGTTTTAGAAGAGGAATTCTCTTTAGTGATCATGAAAAGGATGGGCTAATATGGTTATGGGGAGATGAAAAATAGCTTAAGAGAGAAAGGAACTGATATCACTAAACAAGAAACACAAAATCACAAGATTGCTTCAGTTGAATCAGGGAACAAATAGAGAAAATACAGGATAAAACATATATATTGCCGGGTGGTGGTGGCACACGCCTTTAATCCCAGCACTAGGGAGGCAGAGGCAGGCGGATCTCTATGAGTTCGAGACCAGCCTGGTCTACAAGAGCTAGTTCCAGGACAGGAACCAAAAAAGCTACGGAGAAACCCTGTCTCGAAAATAAAAAAAAAAAAAAAAAAAAAAAAAAAAAAAAAAAAAAAACCATATATATTGACCACATAGAATTTAGACTACATTGTATAGTTGAAAGACAATAGAATTTGGAAAACTCTTCATCTATGTCTGAGTTTCCACTTAAACAATTACAGGTGGAAGAAAAAATTATACTGCTGATTCTGCATAACCAATAACATAGAAGAATGAAATGCCTTTTTAGTTAATTTATCCAAAAAGCCTGTAGTAAAGAAGGGGATAAAGTGTACACACATGCATGCATCAGTATTCAAGCATGTGTTTTTGCATGTGAGGTATTCAGTCATCATTAATCACAATAAAAGACTGTAGACACCTACCTAATGAGGCAACAAGCAAGCACAGACTGGATGAAGTGAGTTTTGTCTTACTTTGCTCCTGAGACATCTTTGTCTTCTGTAGTAATCAGCAGTGACGTATCATGCCATTGAGAGTGACAATTACAGACCTCTTATTAAAGGAAGTGATTGCACCTCTAGGCAGATGGATGGTTGTAATGCTCCTTTGTGTGAAGTATCAAATACATATTTAGGGCAATACAGGTAAAGCTCCATCATTTGACAAACCATGCAATGACTGCTCAGATATCTGTGCAGAAAGCTAAGCCAAGCCACAGCACAGTGGTATTATACTGAGGGTACTATGCTTTGGTGGAGTGTTCTTACACGTTCAGAGTGCAGTGTGAGTGTCCCAAAGAAAATTTCAACTACAATGTATACTATTTGTATATTTATTCAAAATACTTGTATAATATACTTAACAATTAATAATATCTACTATGGGTAGATGCTTTAATGGGTCCTGGAACTACTTGTCTACTGAGTCTGTAGTCTTATGAGGGAAGAGGTAGGTAGATGTAATAACAGAAAAGCATAGGAATAAACTAGATGATTTCAGGGCCGCTAGGCACTATGAGGGAAGGACAGCAGGTAAGCAAAATTCAGAGGCTGGTTGTGTATGGCAGCATATTGGTAGAATTGCCTGTGAATGTTTTTTGAGGGCAACTGGCATCAGTTCAGAACAGATTAATGAATATCAGTCATCCCATAGAGTGCTAATAATCATGTCAAGGCTTAGAATAAAGACATAATATTTTTCAGTAAGAGGAATAAGGATTTGGAAATGTTTTAAGTCAGAAAGTTGGGGGAACTTATTAGCTGTGGAAGAGAGTTTGGTTTTATTTGAGTATTCTCTAGTACCACAGAGAAGTGATATGTTATGCTTTGTAATGATGAGATTTTAGATTATTATGAATCTGATTTTAAAAACTAGGAAAAATGAATCTAGGTTGTGTAGTGATTCTGAGGCACAATCTAGTAGGGGATGCCTCTATCAGAGCAGTTTCTGCAGTAAATTATGTGAACAAGAGACCCTCTTGCTAGGTTTTCCTCCTAGGTTTGTGGCCCCTAACTAGGGAATGCAGAGCTAAAACTCAGGTTGGATCTTGGGTGTTTGGCTTGAGGATCTAGCCAACCTATAGCTAGCTGAGATGGAGTCAAAACTTGAGAGGAGCAGATTTGGACAAATCAATTACTCTCTTCCCAACTCAACTAAGATTGAAAGACTTCAAAGATTTTCAAAGTTAAAAGATCAAATTACTCAGATGATAGGCCATGACTGGGCCATAAACTGTGCATCCCTCATTAGTAGGGAAAGGACCTACTAGGGGATCTTAAAGAACTGGATGTGGCAAGAACTTTATTGACATATGTTAAGCATTATACCACAAAGCAGCGCTATCTCTTCTTGAGATTTCTATGAAACAGTTATATGGCTTCCTAGAATACATATAGGACCAATGATAACTATCCTTAAAGCAACATACTGTTTATTCTGTGTATGTTCAAATGCCTTAAGATGTTTTCTTAATTACGAGGTAGATTTTTCCAGAGTGGTTTATCTATAAAGATATGTAAATAGCTATTTTAGGGACTAGAAAGATGGCTCTGAGATTAAGAACATTGACTGCTCTTCTAGAGGGCCAGGATTCAATTTCCAGTACCCACATGGCAACTCATTAATATCTGTATTTCCAGTTGAAAGGACCGAACACTCTCACCTAGACATACATGCAGACAAAACACCAAGGCACATAAAATTAAAATAATAAAATAAAATACAGTTATTTTCCTCTTTTTATGTGCTAAAGAAAGTGTGTTTCCTAGCAAAGGTGACATGTCACATGCATATGTGTTTAGATTCCAGAGTAGACTCTGGAAGACCCCAGAAACGCAGGTCTGGCCTGTGTATACATAGAACCAGACAAATATACAGATCAAAGTTTAAGTGTATTCTGGAAAAAAGCATATATAAACATGAAACTTTCTGAAATTTTATAAAATATTATACTTCAAAAAGGAATTGAAAATATACGGTCAGTTAATTGAAACTAATTTAAAGGTTGACAACTGTGTGAGCTCATAGAACACCACCGTTTCCTTCCTAACAGCACTTCTCTTGGTCTTAATGTGTTTCCTTTTCGGTCCTGAGTTTTGCGAGGGGAAGTAACTCTCATATTGTGCATCCTCTCCTGAAGATTCATCACTCAATGACTACTTAAACACCATCTGCGGTGCACATGTGCTGGCCTCCCTTATGTCACTTGCTTGTGATGCCAGATTTAGCCTGGTTGTCAGCAGCAGATTGCAACAGCAGATCTTATGTGTTTTTCTTCTATTTAAAGACTGACCCAGGTGAAGCATAACAGAAACTGTTGTAGAGCAAAGAGAAGAACCATTAAGACTGACAGACTTTCAAGGGCAATCTCTTTCTTTTCTTTTCTTTTCTTTTCTTTTCTTTTCTTTTCTTTTCTTTTCTTTTCTTTTCTTTTTGTTTTTGTTTTTGTTTTCTGTTTTGTTTGTTTGTTTGTTTTATATTTTTCGAGTCAGGTTTCCCTGTGTAACAGTCTTGGCTGTCCTGGAACTCTCTTGTAGACTAGGCTGGCCTCAACCTCACAGAGATATGACTGCCTCTGCCTCCCCAGTGCTGAGATTAAAGGCGTGCACCACCACAGTCTGGCTTCTAGGGCAATTTCTGTCTAGACAGTTTAAATACTTTGCACAAAAACATTATCAGGAAAGACTATAGTATATACAAACTTGGGGTTTAAAGTTAAATGTCATCACTTACTTCTACTATTTACAAAGTTCATATGACCCTGGATAGGGAATTTATCTTTCATGGTTTACACGCTTATGGGATGACCACTACATAGGTTTTTCTGTGAATAGAACACAGTAAAAGAAATGAAGGGTTACAGATCACTTCTTGAAATTTAATGCATTCCCATCTACATCAACTCTTCTCAATTCTGAATGACAAGAATGCTGAGCTAGGTACATACAATTCTTTTATCTAAGAAGAGAAACTTCTCATAAGATGTAACATGTTGTTTTATGATGAAGAGCAATATGGTGTATGTCTGTGTGTGTGTGTGTGTGTGTGTGCGCGCGCGCGCAGTTTTATGCACACATATAGTGGCAGAGTATGTGTATAATATTTAGGAGTGTAAAAACCTACTAGTTCTTGGTTGTCACTTGCGCCTGTATTAATTGTAAATACAAATCATCCTGTATTCAAGAGAAGGCTTCTCCAATGTCACTATTTACACATGTTCCTTGTACATTTTCCAAATGTGTGTAATTTGCCTGTGACTCTCATTGTAGTGTGTGATCCAGTCAATGCATTTTGTAACTATTTCATCAATTGGATCACCATTTGCTCTGTCAATTCTTTGGTTATCTGATATCTATAGTGTTTACTCCATCTGGTAGGAACCATTCTATGGCTTAGTTTAATATCGATGTATTAGAGAAAAAAAGAGAAACAAAAAACCAATAAATATGAAATAGCTTCAGGGGAGACATCTGTGTGGAGTTTAAAACTGAATGAATTCTCTGAAAACAGACTTCATTATTTCTTTTATTGATTACTAGTTCTTGTAAACTGAGAAAATGTGTGGATTTCCTTTTGATATCTGCCACAGATGGCAATGTGAAAAGCTCTGATTTTAGCCATCAAAAGTGGACAAGAAGTTCTGAATGAATGGCTTCAGAATCATGCTTTTTAGTTGATATATTCTGTGGAGTGACCTTGGAGAATATTTTTTAGTCAAAGAAAGGAAAGAATTTGCCACTGAAGAAAGGTAGTGTCGTACTTAACACAATGCAAAGACCTGTCCAAGAGGTATTCATCTGTGCTAGTGTCTGACATTCTTGACAAGATGTCAGTGGAAAATGAACTCTCTGAGCCTCATCTCAGGGCCCTTGGGGGTAGGAAAGATGCAGAAAGGACAAAGAGTAAGGCTGAAAATCAGCTCCCAGGAGAGGGTTGACAGCAATTGCCAGGAATGCTTCTCGCTAGGGAAACGCAACAAGTTTTATGCACCAGAGCTCTCCAATCAGCTGACACTGCTTTATCGGCCCTTTTCTTGGACTGGAAAGAAAGCCTTATATTGACACAGTTTTAATGTCAACAATAACATATGCTATTAGAATGGTCACTAATCACTATGGGAATGCTCAGCCATTTTATTGTGCTAACTAGAGAATCCATCATAATGACAAATTTTGTAGGAATAAGACTTAGTATTAGGTAAGACAGTACCAAACACAAGAAAATCACCTTCAAGACCATTTCCATGTAAATCCTGTTCTGCCTTCAACGGTGTAGAGTACTCATAATAAGCCTATAAAAATGAACATATGTATATGAGTGTGATCTTAACTAACTTCTGATCTTAACCAATATCTTATTTCTCACACACACACACACAAAAACATGAATTGAACGAAGGTACAGAAAATTTCCATTTCTGTTCCTATACTATGGAAGATAAATTTTGATAAAATTCTGATATGCAAAGCTTTGATATTTAATGACCACTCATCAACCCTCCACACATACCCCACCACCACCACTAACACCAAACAAATGCTCTCACATATGCATGCATACACAGGAAAGGATATTTCTCTTAATTTCTCATGCATTGTTGAAAGCATCGCAAGTGTGTTAAAACTGTCCTATTTTTCATGAGTATATTTTGAATGAAAAGTCTTGATAGGAAAATGGCTCAGTGGGTAAAGTGCTTAGCATAGAAGCAAGACTTGTGTTCAACCAGATGGTGGCACACACCAAAAAGAATGACTGGTGTTTGAACTTCAAGTGAAAACTTTAGTGATGGTGGAGAATCTCTATTTTAGTTCAAGAACCACTGAGTTTCAATAATTTAAATGTGAGATATCAACCCACCCTCCTCCCACCTCAGAGATATTTGTACATCAAACAATGACTCAGAAAGTGGACAGGTAGATCTGCAAGAGGGTGCAAAAGTTGGGAATACTGTGTGAACTCTAACCTATGACTTTTGAGAAATCAATCTGACCGCATTACCATACATAGTTTGTAGTGTGAAGGCCTCACCTTACAGGTCAAATGCCTCCACTTTTGTAGGTTTCTACAGATCATAGGTGTTCTGGTTTCAAACCCATGGTCATCATTATCCTCACTTTTCTTCCCATCTGGGAACCCTTCTAATAAAGACATCGAAATATGTTTCTTTCATATTTCCAATTTAGACACGTTTTAAAGCTTTTGCTAGCCAGTCACTCTCTTTCACATAGATCTTTGGGGCTCAGAGTACTCAGAAGTTGTGATCAAAATTCTGGGAAAGGTGCAAAGCTTGATCCAGTCAAAGGTATTGTGTTGACACAGTCAGGTCAGAGCCAGTGCTCTGGTAGCTTCCCTAACAAGCCAGTTTTGGCCACCAATCCTCAATTGTCCAATTAGAGAAAAAAATATTGGAAGGCAGAAAAAGAAGATTTATTCCGTGAGGCCATATGGGAAAGCAGAGAAAAGGCATCCAGTGACACCCATCCCCAAAGCCCTTCTTCTGGGTCCTAACACAGAGAGTAGATACGAGATAGAGGGCAGGAGTTGTGCATAATTGAGCGGTTATATTCAGAGTGTATTCTAGTGCATCACTGTCCTGCCATGACTGTGTGGACTCCAGTCTTTCCTGCAAGGCCGTCTGACAAATTGTCAGAACTAAGTGAAATTATTTCCTGAGTGACAAGCTCCCTCTTTAGATGGTACCAAGAATAAGATTTCTCCCAGAATAACATTTAAAGGGAAATCCCAGTTTAATGTGGGGAAGCATGATCTGAAGTAGTTGATCAAGAAATGGTGGGAACAACATCTACTTAGAAGAGTGGTTCTCAACTTGTGGGTCACAACCCCTTTAGGGTTTAGGGGACCTTTCTCAGGGGTGACCTAAGACCATCAGAAATATCATATGCATATATTATGATTCATAAGAGCAACAAAATTACAGTTGTAAAGTAGCAATGAAAATAATTTTACCTCCAATAAGGTTTTGCAGTCATAGGATCAAATAAAAATTGGCATGCTATCTAACGTATTCTGAACCTTTTTAAGGTATTAGATATTGTTTCCAAATGCTCCATTTTACTTTCTCCACTTGGTAAATTCCACTCCACTTATTTTCAGTTCTCTCTATTGTGCTCTCTTCTCTGTCTCATGTATGTGTGTGTCCTATAATGCTTTGTGACAAATTCAAATGATAGTCTAATTCATGTAATTTTGCAAAACACTTTCTGATTTTTCTATAACTCCCAGAATCAATCCTGCCCAGCAGTAGTCTTTGTCATAAAAGTGTCCCTGCTAAGTTGCTGTTGCCATCTGTCCTAGGTCATGGCTACCCTGGTTAATTATGTCTCCCCACCGCCAACCCTCTGAAAACAAACGAAATGTCCTCTCCTGTTTTAAACATAGACAGACTACCTGCTGGCTCCATTTTCAGCAGCCCTGCCAACAGTGGTAGAACTGGCCAGTTTGTTGTTCTTCCTCTAACTCTCTGAGGAAATTGAACTTAATAACCAAGGATGGGAATTTTGCCTTTATCTGAGTAACTGAGAAGTTGATGCAGCACCTGAAGAGAGATTTGGAAAGACCACGACACAAAAACACATAGGCTCGATAGCATATTTTTTAACTATTCTCTAAAAGAATCTCAACTTTTTTTTTAATAAAGCATCCTTAGTGACAGAATATACTCTTAGCAGCAAAGCTCATACAAAGTTGCTTTTATAACTTGGTTGTTTATTACAATGCTCCTTTCATTTTTAGGACAGAATATCTAGCCTATCATTTTATAAAGGAGAATGGAGCCAATGGGAGATAGAATGCTGCCGCAGGAGCTGGTGAACTGAACTTTTAATTTTACTGTTCATATTTAGAAAGCTTTGCAGAGACAGCACACAGGATCTTCAACTTTATTATTTGTTTTGGGAGGTAAAAAAGAAAATATCAAAGCTCATAAATAAAATCTTGTAAAACAACACAGTCGCATCCTAGGTCACAAACAAATATTCTTGCTTTCTGATAAAATAATGTTGGAAGCAATAGAATTGGAGATTACAGTACCTAGAAAACTGTTATCATCTGTTTGGATTTGAATATAGAAGTCAATTTTGGATATCAAATACACCGTGCCATCCTTGAGAAAGACTTAGTAAGTAAGATTGATTTCTGTGTTTCTATACATATTACATGGCAGTATCTCTAGCATCGCATGCCCAAGGACAGAGCTGGAGGAATATTTTCCATGGCAGTGAAATAATCAGAATTTGGATTCACTCCCAGTTCATCAGAAGTAAAGTTATTAATCTTGAAGTACATCATTTGTATATAAGGAATCCAAGAGATACACAATTAGTTCAGCAATTCACTATAACTTTTCAGGAATATTTTTATAAAACTTTGTCCCCTCTATTTAAAACTGGATTATTACAGATGAATACTGAATATATTTCCTATTGATCAGGTTCTCAAATGAACATAAATTCATATTGACTCTTTCTGTAAAGTTCTATTTTCTATGCTTCCTCATTTGTGATATTCTGTTTGCTCTTAATGAGAATGAGTGGTGGGCACACTCTGGCATCTGGAAAAGATCTAGAAAGGCTTCCTCAGAAATCTCTGCTCTTCTTTGTCTACCGTTTCACCTTTAAACACATATGTTTGGTCATGTGTTTATGTAATCATGTATGTATGTATGTGTTTAATCAAGTGTGCATTATACATGTAATCATGTGTGCGGGCCTGGGTGTGATCATGCATGTGCATACATGTAACCAAGCATGTGTGTGTCTGTATTTGTGAATGTGTGATCATGTGTGTTCAGATGCATGTGGAGACCTGACAATAAAAGGGTAGGTTTCCTTCTAACACTCTGCTAACCCATAATTTTGAGATCAGATCTCCATGAAAGCTGGAGTTTATTGATTCATTAACTGTGTAGCCAAAGAACCTCAGGAATCCTTAATCAAAATGGGCAGAATCTGACAAAACCATGGAGGAGTTCTGCTTCCTGGCTTGCTTCTCGTGGTTTGCTCAGCCAGTTTTATGATAGATCACAGGACTAGACTACCAGCCCATTGGTGTTCTGATCACAGTGGGCTGGACCCTCAATCACCAATCACTAATCAAGAAAATGTCCTACAAGCTTGCCTGCCTACAGTCTGATATTCTGGAGGGACTTCTTAAAATTGGAGTTCTATTCTCACTAATGACTCCTACTTGTATCAGGTCGACATAAAATTAACCAGGGTAGTATCTAAGTGTTAGCCCAGGAAACATTGTTTACCATTAGGTAGGTCAATTTCTAGGCTCACACAATTCCTAACTTGTTTGTCGGGGACATAGGACAAAGCAGGAAGACACCAGTAAAGCACAAAATCATAATTCCATCTGTCATAAGCCACGCATTGGTGTGACATCTGTTGGGGTCCAGCCTCAATGAAATTCATCCATTCCAGGGAAGGAGTGTGAGGATTAGAATTATTAAGCAAAAGCAACACAGTTATGAGAGAAATAAAAGATGGAAACACAGAACAGCATCGGGAGGAAAGTGGGTGAATACTGAATTTGCTCACTTATATACTTCACTCTAAAAGAGGAGGGGGGAGGCAACAGACTTCATTGACATGATATAAGGAATAGACCAAGTATCCAGCAGGCAGCCACTCCCTGGAACCTCCTGCCAATCTTCTTTGAAGGAGCAGGAATAGCAAGGTGGAGTGTATCCACCTGTATACTCAAAACAGGCCTAGTCAGGCTCTCTTGTTTGTAGCTACACCTCTTGTCAACAACTTTGAAAAAGTAAAAATAAGTTCAAACTCTATGACCTTTAGTCAAGGTGGAACAGGTTCACAGTTGTGGGCCCCCACATCCATCAACTTCCCTTTAGGTACCAAGGTTCAAATTCCTGGCACAGAAGGATTGAAAGTATTTAAGTTGCAATATTGTATAATTTCATTTCGAATTATTATCTTCAAATGTTTTATTGGTATTACTATTTATTCATAATGCTGTCTCAGTGTGACATATCTGTACATGTACATGATAAATGTCTGTTACGTTCACATACCCCTATTACACAGTCCTGTCCCATTTAGTTTTCCCTGTCCTATTTGCCATGTACAAAATGAACCCACATTCCTCTGTTATCTTAATCTGCTCTTCTTTTCTAAATGAATAGAAAATTGAGTTAGCAAGGAACCTGGAATTGGACAATGTCAAGTTTAATGCTGAAGGTCAATTGGCTCTAATGGATATACCAACAAGATAGTAACCACTTGACACACACTTATTGTGCTTCCTCCTATGTAGCAGACCTCAGCCCAGCTACTCAGTTTTAAAAGAGCCATAGATAATTATAATCTTATACTGTGATTTAATAGGACACATATCGAACTTTATATTCTATCACTAGAATAATTGGGGCATTCACTATAATTGTATAAGTAATACATACCATGACACACAAATATTTGGATATGCTTAATATGGGCACTTAATTCAAAGTGTTCCCATTTCAGCAGTATTTATATATTGTTATTGTACGTAAATGAAAATTGGTTTATAATCTAAACAGAAAATTGTCAAAATATGGAAATAAATATTATAATTCACTCATATCATCAAAGTGAAAGAGGAACCAATAGGAAAAAGTCAAAACTATTTTCTCTTTAGATCCAGTAATGATCATATTATTTTTATATAGATACTATGTTAGGCATGGTAGCAAGAATTTTTATCTTTTATTTATTTTTTTGTTTGTTTGTTTGTTTGTTTTTTCGAGACAGGGTTTCTCTGTGGTTTTGGAGCCTGTCCTGGAACTAGCTCTGTAGACCAGGCTGGTCTCGAACTCACAGAGATCCACCTGCCTCTGCCTCCCAAGTGCTGGGATTAAAGGCGTGCGCCACCACCGCCCGGCAGTCTTTTAGATTATTTTCATATACCTCTAAGATGTGAAATAGTTGTTAACTTTTAATCATTTGTTTTATATGCTTAACATCAAGAGTAAAAAGAAATTAAAACAATAACAAAACAAGACAGAATTCTCTGAGCACCCAGAATCCTTTATGTAGATGATTCTCTGATGTTCAATACAAAGTGAACATGTTTTATTACTAAGGATATTGATAGTATCAAACTCAGTTGGTCCCTGAATGTTCCATGGACTTCAAAGGTGTTTGTAAGTTTTCATTAAACTCATACTGCAATACAGCTATAATATTTTATATGGGTTAAGTGTATAGAGAGAACTTCAGTTTTTTTCTGTAAGGTGCAAAAGTAACAAACATCAAAATTTAGAAAACAGTATTACAGATAATCGTTCCTTTCAATGAAAACAAATCTACATTCATTAAATTAATATTAGATATAGATATATAAATATATATTTGTTATCTTCCCCCATCCAAAATCCACATGAAGATGTGTTATTATGGATCCCAGTTAACGAGTGAATATTGAAATGAGTTGAAGCTATGCTGATGAGTTTCTTTATTTTCTGTCTTTTTTTTCTTTTCCTTTTTTTTTTTTTTTTTTTTTGAGGTTGGGTTTCTCTGTGTAACAGGCCTGACTGTCCTGGAACTCCCTTTGTAGACCAGGCTGGCATCGAACTCACTGAGATCTGCCTTTCTTTGTTTTGCAAGTGCAGGAATTAAATGTGTGTGCCATCATTGCCTAGCGATGATTTTTACGGTGAGTGAATCTCCTAGAAGCATCCCATTTAGTTCTTTGACCAAGACGGTCGATTTACAGGTTTCCTTCTTTGAAACTGCTTGCCTTGATTCTAACTCAAAATTTCAACTCCTGTCTCAAATAATAAGGACACAGGCATAACAATGGAGTTTGGCTAACAAGACAAGCAGAGAGCAGAGCTGCAAGAGAGGAGAAAGGGAGCTCTGGCAAAACCATAATTTTGAAGTCTTTGGGTCAAACAGCACATTACTACTCCACTGAAAGCAGACACTAAACTTATGTTTTTGCCAACAATTTCAACTGAAAGGGGGATGAGAAAAAAAAAAAAAAAGACCTGGCATGAACAGTTTGTCATACTACCCTTCATTAAATTCTACAACCATTCTATAAAGCACCTTCCATGTGTGTAAGTTCCCAAATGTCCTGATGGAGTGGGACATCTAAATGGATGGACTTAACTTCACAGAGGTGAATGAACGACATCTCTAGCATTGCCACTATTTCTTGGTGTTCTCCTGTCGTGTACTCAGACACAAGACGTAAGAAGTGAAAAGCAGAAACAGTAGTAAGTTGTTGAGTTTCTCAGAGCCTCAAGGCAGTTTATAATATCATTTCATCTTGTCCTCACTACTCCTGGATGAGAGAGGGATCAACAGCAGACCAAATCTTATGAGCAGCAAATGAAAACATAAGATCACATATTCCTATGGGAAATGATGATGTTGTCATTGGGAAAAGAACTAGAAGTAAGAGATGCACAGATGGAGCCCACTAAGGAAACTGGGATGAAGAGATTGAGGGTCTTTATGCTTATTTGTAAATGAGGAAAGACAAAACTTTTAATAAAAACTCAAATCCCTAACAGCAAGCAGCTTACATCTCGGTCCCCACAGCCTAGATCAATAGCTTTCAGGTTGAAACTTTTCCTTTATAACGTTAATTTGCTGGCTTTTTCATCTGTAAAATAGGAATGTGGAACACAGTCTCTGTCAAGAGGAATGTGGATACTCTCAGCTGGTGAAGTCTTGGTTAGCATTGCTGTGATGAAATGCCAGGACCAAAGCAGCTTGAGAGGACACGGCTTGTTTGGCTTATACTTTCACATCATTGTTCATCATCAAAGGAAGTCAGGGCAGACAATCTAGCAGGACAAGAAAGGAGTAGGAAGGAGATGATCCAGAGGCATTGGAAGGGTGCTGCTTACTGGCTAGTTTCTCATGGCTTGCTCAGCTTGCTCAGCATACTTTCTTATAAAAACCCAGGATCACCAGACCAGGGATGCACCCCCCCCCCCCCAGAATGGGCTGGGCCCTCTCTATTAACTGCTAACTAAGAAAAGGCCCTACAAGCTTGCCTACAGCCTTATCTTATGAAGACATTTTCTCAGGTAAGGTTCCCTCCTCAACAATGACCCCAGGCTGTGTCAAATTGACGTAAAACTAGCCAGCACAGCTAGGGATGCAGTTCCACAGGTAGAGGGTTTGTACACCGTGTATGGAAGCCCTGAATTTCAGCTCTAGTGCCAAAGAAACTTCATCTATTGGTGTCTTTATGCTTCTAATTCCAGCACTCTGATATGGACAAGAGGATCAGTTCATGGCTGTTATCAGCTACACGGGGAGTTTGAGGACAGCGTGGAATACATGCTACTCTACCGAATGCGCAGTTTAATCTCTGCCAAGATGTCCCACTCCATCAGGACATTTGGTTTCCTCTCTTGTTTATTCCTTCCTCATAATCTGAATCCAGTTACATGGGAAACTGAGGCAGTTTCTGAAGTACTTGGTGTCCTTGTAGTAACTTGTACAACTTGAGTGGACATGACTATAAAACAGGGTCGGGAAGACTAAGAAAGAGAAATTGATGTTTTCTAGATTTAGTGAACATTTCTAGTTAAGATTAAAACCCTTCCCACAGACAGACATTATGCAGTTATCATCTGGCAAGATGATGGGTATCTCCATCAAATCCCCTGCTCCAGGGATGCTCTGGGAACTCTGATGAAGAGGAGAAGATAGAAAGAATATAAGACCCAAAAAAAGATGGAGGACATCAAGAAAACAAGGCACGCTACATCAACATGATGGGTGGGTAGATAGATAGATGATAGAGAGATGATAGATAGATAGATAGATAGATAGATAGATAGATAGATAGATAGATAGATAGATAGATAGATAGATGATAGATATGAACTCACAGAGACTGAGGCAGCATGTTCAGGGATTGTACTGGCCTTCATCTGTTGGGGTCCTAGAGCTGAAAGAAGTGGACACTTGCCCCCATCCATAATCCATAAGTGATCTCCAATTGATCATCACTTATAAATGAAAAGTTAGTTTAAAAAAAAAAACAAAAAAACTCACTGGGGAAACAAACTACTGTTAAGAGCAGACAGTGTACCTGGCAGTAGACAGCTGACAGGAGAAATACTTAGTGACATATTTCAAGGTTCCTTGTCCCATCGTGACATGTCAGAGCTCTTTGGGCTCTTTTGCTTATTTTTTTGTAAATTTTATCTTATTTTTTTATTTTCATTTATATCTTTTTCTTTCTCTTTTTACCCTACAGGTCTTTTGCATACCTATTATAGCTTCCAGCTTAGCGTTTTTAAGGGATTCCTGAGTGTGCAAATGGATGAGTTTCTTGTGCTTTTTCTTATTCTTCTTTTTGTTGCTTTTGTCCAATTTCAGTGTGTTCATTTTTCTTTTATTTTATTATATCTTATTTAATAAAAATTAAGTAAAAAGCAATAAATAAATAAATAAATAAATACCTTTATCCATGCAGGTTACATAATAATTGTCTATATATTTTATCATTAGGTTTTTAAAAATATAAATAAATGAAACTAAAATCAGGTCCTATCAAATAATTATTATCCATGTACCTATAATCAAAGCAGGCACTTCAACTGCTAGAAACACATGAACCCTAGACAAGTTTCAGACAGTGGTTAGTTCTTGCTGTAAGTGTTATTTGTATGTATTTAATGTGAATATGTTTCTTTCTCCCTGCATGCATGTATGTATGTACACCACATGTATGCCTGGTGCTAGTAGAGGACAGAAGAGCTCAGCAATTACCCTGGACCTGATAATACAATGGTTCTAAGCAATAATGTTGGTACTAGGAATCTAATTGAGGGTCCTTCCTCCTCAAGAACAGCAAGTAACAAGTATCCTTAACCAATGAGTTTCTGTTGTTAGTTATCAACCCAAGAGCAAAACTTTGCCTCCTATGAATTCTATTTTATAGAATACTTTCTTTATGAATCCTACCAGTAAAATTTGGAACTCAGTATAATTCTAGGAAATGTAATCATTTGTATCTTTAGTTTCAAAACTGTTTCTGCTGAGCCATTAGCACTAGACATGCCTTCTTCAAGGCTTTGTAGGTGGCTGTGTTCTTTGTCAGAGAAGAAACAATTAGTTCCCACTAATTAAAATAAACTAGAATAAAAGCTATGCATGATCTGGGCTTCCTAAGTTGGGAAACATCTTGATTCTTGTTGGCAGAGGAATTAAGAGGTATTTTGCTATAATGGCATAACTCTCCAAATGAAAAATCCAGCGAACAGTGGGAGTTGTCAACAGTGCATGGCGTTTCTCCCAGCCATTCTCATTTGCTCTGATCTCTGCTATCTTCTGGGTCCCTGGTTCTTACTCTCTCTTCCCATCTTCCTAGCCTTCCCTTGTTTATTATTTCTTCTTATCCCAGGTAACCACCTCAACTTAAAGAATGCCTAGAGTAGTTCTGGTTTCCTCTGGATGATGAGGAAGTCATAGAGGAAAGCTGAAAGGGTTAATTGTTGTGGCATTGATGGTCTCTGAATAATTTCTTTATCCACAAATATGATAGCATAAAACAATGCATTGGGTTTGTTTCTACCTTTATAATATTTCAAAATTCTGTTTTAGGGAGATAGGGTTTAGCTTTATGGTACCATCCTGGCTTAGCAGGCAGAGTCCTGGGTTCAAATGTTAACATCATCAGAACTGCAAAAATTCCATTTTAATAACATTCTAGATGACTCATTTCATTAGTGATGGCATATTCACAATATCAGAGATGACACAGTGACTCTGTAAACAGTTGTCCCAGATTCTCTTCAAGGTCTATCATAAATAAAACATAAGTCCATAAACATTGCCAAGCCTCAGTTTCAATATCAACAAAACGGGAATAACAACTCCTGACTCAAAGAATTGTTACTATGTTTATAAAGGATGTGCAAGAACCCTAACTGATATGCTATTCTGAAGACATATGTATAATACTTCCAGTGAATCCAAGGATGGTTACTAAAAACAACATCAGCCTTATAGACACTTACAGTACAAACCAGTAAATGCATCCATGATTGTTCAGCTCAAAGATTAATTTGTTTAGAAGATTTGACTCAGTGTGCATAGATAATCCATTCTATGGCTTAGATTAGCAGTTAACTTGGACTTTTGAATGCATACATACACAAGCTAGAAAACAAGAAATGTGTTCATCCACACCACCTATATAAGCTAATTTCTTATATATAAAGATTTTTATGATATTAAAATTTAAGGTGATGGAACTTCTTTAATAGTTATGCAGTTATCTAAAATTCATTTTTAAAAATCAGTGGTATCTGAGAAGAGTTCAATAAATTTTTTATTAAAATCTGAGTTGTTACTCAAAATAGTTCTTTATGTGCTAAATGTACTTCAAAAGTTATGTCAAGATTATCAACATGTAAATTCCTTAAAAGACTCATTTTCATATTTAAAACTTAAATTCCACTTACCTCTGCCCCACAGGTTAGGAACAATTAGTATGTACAACAAATTAGGTCTAGATACTTTTAAATTATAGTTTACCTGCAACCTCTTTTTAAAAACTATTCCTGTATGTAGTATTGTGTGTGTGTGTGTGTGTGTGTGTGTGTGTGTGTGTAAGGCACATGCATGGGTGAGGAAGTTAGAAAGTTATCGGATTTCCTGGAACTGAAATTACAGGAAGCTGTAAGCTCTCTCTTATCTAACATGGGTACTGTGAACTTAACTCAGGTCCTATGGAAGAGCCACTAGCATTCTTAACCATGAGTTGTCTCTCTAGCCCCTTCCCTGCAAGTTCTACTTTGAGCTATTACTATAAATGTAGCCTTTAGTGGCTAAATTCCATGTCTATGTGCCAAAAACACTCTTTTAATTTCTTGCCTCATAAGAGTTTTCTGCTCAACTGATTCATCATCATTATATGTGATTTATTTTTTTTCTTTTAAAAATCGGTCAAAGATACCATGTATATTCCTTCTTAATTATGTTGGACCCTGGTGAAAACAAACACTAAGTCAGCACCTAATGGTATGAACGGAGAGAGGAGTGATGTTAGCGAACTCAGGCTGTGGACCTGTTTGAAGAGCATTCCACTATCTTTGCTCTAAGACAGGAGCTAATGTATGGGCAAAAACAGCAGCGTAATGTTCTCACTCCATTAAATCCAGTCTTTCTTTTTTTTTCCTTGCTAAATATCCAAAAGAGAAATATGGTCCACTTAACCAGAGAAAAAAATTATTTGAGTCAAGTAGGAGCATGATGCATATTTCCTTTCTAATTTAATTTCTAACCATTAAGACTCAATTCTATAAATGACCCAGCAAAGCATTTGGAGATTAGAAAAGTATAAACTAAATATCCTTTGAATTTGGCTGCCTTCGACACCATGATATTATATGGTGTAATTAGAATTTAACATCACATTTTCATGAGGCCACCAAGCTAAAGCCAAGCGACTTTCATGAGTGATTATGAAGTCCCTTCAATGGATGGCGGAATTGATAACCTTCCCAGTCTTTGTTTTTGTTAAGCATCATGTTGTTCAAACCTTGCAGTTACTGTGATTTGAACTTTTGTTTAAACAGTCAGTTTTTCTCTCATAATTATAGGGAAAGGTTACATTCTGTCTGAGGGCTGAGGGGAAAAGATTAAAGCTCTAATGAGCCAAATCTGTACAAATGGGAAAATAACAATCTCCTCATAATTAGAACAGCCCTTTGGACTAAGTATTGGTCATGAGTCTTTCAATAGAAAAAAAATCATTTCATTATTTTGGTTAAAACAATATATGTAAATTAATGCTGAATTACTTTCTGGAAAGGGAGAATTAAAATTATTTGGCTTGTTTTCACAAATATGTTTATTGCTAGAAATTCATCCTGACTTTCTAGTCAAAACAATGACTGTTCTTTTCTGGGTGGTTTAGATAAGCAGAAACCACTACATTATCTGCATAGGTGGTAAATGGTGCTGATGGTCTGAAGCAAGCCCTTTCTTTTCGATGATGCTCCATTTGAAGAAAGCCTGTTAGGCTCTTTTCAAAGGCAGAGGAATGGAAAGCACAGCATGGATTCGGTGTTCTATGCAGCACATGGTCACTAGCATCTTGAAATCAGGGAAGCTCTCATTACCTACCCTGATACACACACACACACACTGGCATCATCAGACACTCACTTAAGGTTCTTGGCACCCAGCTACTTGTGTGATTCAGGAGTATGCTAGAGTGTAGAGAAGGTGGAAGGTTCAGACTTCAGTGATAACAGCTTCTGTGAGTTCTCACCACTGTTCTGGGCTGAAACTTTTTGTTGATATAAGTGCCCATCATCCATGTTATAATTACTCTTATTATACTCCCTGGTTCAGAAACTGTAGTCTGGACATATTTTGTTGTTGTTATTCTATTTGTTGTATTCATTGACCTATGAGCTGGGGTTAGAAAAAGTATCACAACAAGGATTTGCTCAAGGTTTGAAGGGATTTTTGGATTGGGATTAGAGTTCAGGAACACTGTTGAGTCCCATCCACAGAGATCGTCCTGAAAGCATCAACGCATAGAGGAATAGCATAGCATCAGCCTTGAAGAGAAATACTGCAACAACTTTGTCAGCACTTAGGTTACAAGAAGATTTTATGGGGAACTCAAAACTAAATGTTTGCTGTAATAGGCTGCACCGGATTACCTGGAATGGAGTCAACATTCCTTTGTAGAGGGTTAAAATTCCCTCAGGCCTTGTCTGTTTCTTGGCTTCTACTACATTTTGAAGTCCAATGCATCCCAAATTTCTCTGAAATTGGATCATTTGGAGGCTTAGCATGCGAAGAATTTGTGAATTCAGTTGGCCACAGTCACTCAGCAAGATTTCTAAGGAAAGGTAGTCCTGCAGGGAAAATATCAAGCCAAGAGAAAGACACTGAGGACTGGGATGTGAGCCCACTCTGGAAATACTGGAGAACACCACAGCAAGCAGACTGGTATTCAACTAAATATGAGGCAGCCAGCAAGTAGGTCCTGGAATTAGGCAATAAAAAGAGGGCAACCTTGGGGAGAAAGTACTTGAAATCCAGGGACTGTCTGTGATTTGAAGTCTTGTCACCAAAGGGGCACAACAGTGCCTAGCAGCCATTACCACTAACGACCGAGGCAGTCTGGGAAGCTCAGACATTTTGTCCACATTTTAGCCTAGCCCATAATGATTCTACGGTGTTGGCAAGATCATGAGCCCATTTAGTGTGTGAGATTGACTTTCTCCACCTGTTTATGGGCCTCTAGATGAAAAGTAATTGAGGATTGATTTTATGCTCAGCCAGGTCATAAAAATCAAAACAAAAACAAAGGCAGTAGCTTTCTCCAGCCCTGCTCTTGCTGTTTTACATGGTCTGGGACAGGCATGGCTCACAATATCAACTATGCCCAGGAAATGCAAAAATGTAAGGACTTGCCTGAACAAGACTTTAGCCATGCCAATTGTAATCTCTGGGGCTAATAAAATAAATTAATGCAGGGATCTTTTGATTATTCATCATTATTGATGTTCCTGAGGGAAGATCAGATGAAAGAGTTCAGGGATAAGACAGCAGTTAAAAAGGTTTACTCCTTTATGATTTGTTTGGTTCCCTTATGACACTTCAAGTCAGGGGCACAGTTATAAAAAAATAAACAAATTATTATATTTTACCATAAAAACTTACAATCAAAAGAGCATTAGAAAATTTACAGATCAATCCTGATAACTGGTGTTAAGCCCATTGACAGACTGTTTTGTAATATGCCAATAACACGCGATATTCAAGTCTTAAAATTTGTAATCATCAGCCCACTGAATATTTGCTTACTACAGAAACTTTATTATCATCAAGGAAGTAATCCCTGAAAGAACCAATATCGGCACAAGACACCCCAACACCAAGTTCATGGCACAGAGGAGATTTATTTGCCCCAGAGGAACAGAGGGCAAAGAATGAGAAACAAATACAGGAGATAGAGGAAAACGAGGGAGAAGGAGAAAGGAACAGGGGAGAGGTGGCCATGGGTATTTTCCCAAAGGGGACAAGAGACTGCCTCTGTTTAGAAAGGAGACAGACATGGACCACAGGCAAATGGCAGTTTACAAAAGTAAAGGGAAACAACTCATGTTTAGATGAGGTGTTTAATTTGGTTGGAAGGTATAGTTGGGGTGTACAAAAGCGTCCTTTTGACGGTTGGGTTTCAATGCGTTGAAAGCTGGACTTTGGTAGTCAGCCTCAGGGGTAGGAAGTGGCCAACTAAGGGAATAGACCTTGGTAGCTAGCTTTAGGAATGTAAGCTAATGGTTTTTAGCAAGAAAAAGGGACTAGGGAAGGACAAGACCTGCTAGAGCCATGATTGCCATGTTCGGACCTGTTAGAGAGCCTTTAATCCCCAAATCTATCCCCGAAGAAGCAAACAATTTTAATGCTCAGAGAATCTAAGAGGCAACTGTCACTGTTAATGACAGGATTTCTTCCCTTTCCTCTGTGAAGCTTTGCTGGATTCATTCTTTGTGTAAGTCATGTACAGAGAATGAGACTGTCTAGTTAATTTCACACTTCAACAATGAGCTGTAAACCCAGGTCTATGTATGGTGAGTATCTCAGCTGTGGAAACAGAATCAAGATACAGAAAATACGTAAACCACAGCCCGCAGACTGACAGACCATCTCAGCATGCCCTAGCAAAAAAAGCATTTGGTTTTATGCCTTTCCTTCCCATTAAACCTGGACCGAAGTAGTAACATTGAAAACTCTCTGCCCACGCCAATAGTGCAGCTTGAATAAGAAAATATCCCTTGGGAAGTTGTCATTTGTGGGATGTTTTACTAAAAATAAGGTGTGCTGTATCTACAGGAGCCTTGATTCAAGAAAAGACACACAGGAGAGGTTTTTTTTTTTCCTTTTTTATCTGTTTTTATTGTGCTATACATTTTTCTCTGCTCCTGCCCCTTTTCTCTATTCCTTTCTACCCTCTCCCATGACCTCCCACTCCCAATTTTTTCAGGAGATCTTGTCTTTTTCTACTTCCCATGTAGATTAGATCCATGTATATCTCTCGTAGGGTCTACTTTGTTGTCTATGTTCGCTGGGATTACAGACTTTGGCTGGTTTTTCTTTGTTTTATGTCTAAAAGCCACTTATAAGTGAGTACCTATTATACTTGCCTTGTGGGTTTGGGTTACTTCACTCATTTTTTTTCTAGATCCAGACATTTGCCTGCAAATTTCAAGATGTCATTGATTTTTACTCCTGGGTAGTACCTCATTGTGTAAATGTACAACATTTCCTTATCCACATTTTCCTTATCCTGGTCTAGGGACAT
Source organism: Chionomys nivalis (assembly GCF_950005125.1). Classification (NCBI taxonomy): domain Eukaryota; kingdom Metazoa; phylum Chordata; class Mammalia; order Rodentia; family Cricetidae; genus Chionomys; species Chionomys nivalis. The sequence goes on from NC_080099.1 coordinate 14,769,737, forward strand.
TTAGGTTGTTTCTAGGTTCTTGCTATGACAAACAATACTGCTATGAACATAGCTGAGTACCTATACTTATGACATGATTGAGTATCCTTTGGATATGTACCCAAAAGTGGTATTTCTAGGTCTTGTGGTAGGTTGTTTCCTAATTTTCTGAGAAATAGCCATACTGTTTTCAAAAGGGCTGTGCCAGGTTGCATTCCCACCAGCAATGCATGAGTGTTCCCTTTACCCCACATCCTCTCCAGCATTAGTTGTCATCAGTGTTTTTGATCTTGGCCATTCTTAAAGGTGTAAGATGGAATCTCAGATTTTCATTTCTCTCATGACTAAGGATGTTGAACATTTCCTTAAGTGTCTTTCAGTCCTTTGAGATTCTTCTTTTGAGAGTTTTCTGTATAGGTCTGTACCCCATTTTTATTGGATTATTTGTTCCTTTGATGTCGTTTCTTGAGTTCTTTGTTTATTTTGGAGATCAGTCCTCTGTCAGATTTGGGCTTGGTAAAGGTCTTTTCTCATTCAATAGGCTTCCAGGTTGATTTGCTTACCATGTCCTTTGCCTTACAGAAGCTTCTCAGTTCTGGGATGTCTCATTTATTAATTTTTGCTTTCCGTGTCTGTGATATGGGGGTTATATTTAAGAAGTGGTCTCCTGTGTCAGCGTGTTCAGGTGTACTTCCCCTTTCTCTTTTACGAGGTACAGTGTGGTTGGTTTTATGTTGAAGTCTTTGATTCATTTGGACTTGATTTTTGTGCATGGTAATAGATATGAATCTATTTGCATTCTTTTATGTGTTGATTTTAAGTTATCCCAGCATCCCAGCACCATGTGTTTTTTTTTAAAAAATTAGTATTAGTTTTTTTTTTTAATCTTTTTTTTTTTTTTTTTTTTGATTTTTCAAGACAGGGTTTCTCTGTAGCTTTTGGTTCCTCTCCTGGAACTAGCTCTTGTAGACCAGGCTGGCCTCGAACTCACAAAGATCCGCCTGCCTCTGCCTCCCGAGTGTTGGGATTAAAGGCGTGCGCCACCATCACCCGGCGTTAATATGCTTTCTTTTTTCCATTTTATATTTTTAGCTTCTTTGTCAAAAATCAGGTATTTGAAGGTATGTGAATTGATATCCACATATCAATTTAATGCAATTCCATTGGTCCTCCTGTCTGTTTTTATGCCAATACCAGACTGCTTTCATTTCTATAGCTCTGTAGTAGAGTTGGAAGTCAGATGGTGAGGCATTCATAAATTCCTTTATTGTTCAAGATTGGTTTGGCTATCCTATTGGTTACCCAAAGATACTGTGTGTTATTTGTGGCTACCACCATGCCCAAGTTAGCTTCATCTCAGAGAAGCAGGGATGGTTCAACTCACAAAAAATCTGTCAATGTAATCAACCATATAAACAAATTGAAAGGAAAAAAAAAAACATGAGCATTTCATGAGATGTTGAAAAAGTCTTTGACACAGTTCAACACCCCTTCATGATATAACTTTTGGAGATACCAGGGATATAAGAAACATACCTAAACATAATAAGGGCAAAATACAGAAAGCCGACAGTCAACATCAAACCAAATAGAGAGAAATGCAAAGTGATCCCACTAAAATCAGGAACAACACAAGCTGGGCCATATCTATTTAATATAGTACTTGAGGTTCTAGCTAGAGCAATAATACAACAAAAAGAGATCAAGAGGGATACAAATTGTAAAAGAAGAAATCAAACTCCCACTATTTGCTGATGATATGACAGTACACATAAGTGACCCCCAAAATTATACCAGGGAACTCCTATAACTCATAAGCACCTTAAGTAATATAGCAGGATATAAGATTAACTCAAAAGCGTCAGTAGCCCTCCATTATACAGATGATAAATGGACTGAAAAATAAATCAGAGAAATGGGAGAGCGTGCCTGTAGGAAAGTGCGAATTTGGCTTGGATCTGTCACATGGTGTAAATATCCCTTCCCTCCAAGACTGAAACATTCTGTCCTCCAGTATGGTTCCTTAAGCAAGAAAATAATCAATTAAAATAGCTGCATGAAGTTCATGAAACTAATCAGATTCACTAGGCCCCTTCTTGCCAAAGTAAACAATAGAAGTTGAGTCTCTCTCAGGCAAGTCATGCTGCAGAAAAGACTCTCAAAAGAGACCAGTTGCCTGCATAAACAGGAAACCAGTCAAGTTGCCTGGAGAAAGTTAGACCAGAGTCACCTAGAAACGTCATTCTCCAAACTTTTGAGTTGCCTGCAGACTGTGCAGTGTCTAGTTTCACAGGTTTTGTGAGCTACCACCCATGCTGGAGTGGGAGTTGATGATGTAACTGTCTGTGAGGCGTTTACACTTCCATGAGTAACCACTCGCCTGTCTTTCTATAAGTAACCCTAACAAAACTTATTGGTTCACCAAGTTGGATTTCATTGGGATCCATCCTTTGGTCTGTCATGGGCTCCATTTCTGGATGTTTAGACATATGTGTACATCTCCCCAGAAAACGTTTTGACACACAACAAGTGGGTATATGGCAGTGAAAGCAAATGGTAGGTTGCACAAGTATATTTAGTAATTCTCAGTGGGTAATACTGATATTAATGATTGAGTCTGGATGAGAAAGGGAGAAAAAGCAAGATTTTCCTTGGGTAGCTTATGAGTCCGGGGAGTTTGCTCCCAGAACAATATCTTGACAATTTAATGAGTGAGATAAAATATTTTCTCTTTCGTTCCCTTGATTAAGTTAGTGTAGGTAAGGATAAAGGAAACCGTTTAGTTCACTGTTGGTTTGAGTCTAAAGGTAAACTAACAGTAAACAGATTAATAGACTCAAAGACATTTACATTTATTAAGGTACAAATACATGACCTACATACAAACCATGAAACACTAAGAAGAGTCAGATGGATGGACGCTGACAAACATGCAGCTCCTGTGCCATTTTAGAGGAAGAGGAAATGATTTTTATGGGAGATGATTGGGCTCAAAGTACACAAACAGCCTGGAGTCCATTTGCCTGGGCTGTGGTTATGATATCAAGTTTACTTATTTTTCTTGACCTTACCTAGAGGATCTGGCCTTTCTACAGATAGAAGGGTTCAGGGAAAGCAGTTACTTTTAATAAAGGAGGGAGGAAAAAACAGTGAGGAGTGGGAAATCTAGACAGCATGGTTCCTCTTTATTTAGAGTTCAACATGGTAAATATCACACGCTAAGTTTACTTTTCTAATCTGCATGAGAATAGGACTGGTAGTTACTTCATTTTTACAGAAAAACAAACTCATATTTCTTGGGAGTATAGGGAGAAAATTTGTTCAATATACAGTTGCATGAATATATCCTTATGAAACAAATATCATGAATGATGAATATGGATAAAAAGATTTTAAAATCATGATATTTCATTATCAGAGTTCAAGTCTGTTTCAAAATAGTAACAAAATCTTAGTATTTCCATTGATTGAGAGATCTAGGTCATGTCATAATAGATGTCCCTGTGAGTGAAACACACACCATGAACTTAATGATACTGGCTGAAGGTTATTTCAATGAATCTAGTAACTGACACATTCCTAGAAAATAAAATGCAAATTACTGTCCACATTTAGCACAACTCAAAGAAACAAGCTAAACCATATCTTTTTATTTCTGAAAGTATTACTGATGAATATAGAGAAGCACACACTGTCTTCATAACTTAAAATGATAAAAGTTTGCCTAACTTATATATCCATGATGTTCATAGCAGCCAAATTTAAGTTCTGAAAAGTATTTTCTTTGTCATATGAACCTTCTATAGTAAAAAAAAATGGCAATTACCAGTGTTAGTAAGTCATAGATATATGAATACTAAAATAAAATTGTTTTGAGGGTATAATCAAATTTTGGTATATCCTTCTTTACACACATATGTGACAGTAAGAAGTGATGGTTTTCCTTTGACCAAAAGTTCTGAGAATTTACATCTAGTTCCTGATCTCTTGATTTCAACTCTTCTCTTGGTTCCTTACTGCTAAGGTTTTCATGTTTTGACTGTAACAACTACAATAACAACACAAACAGTTCGTATTTGAAAAAAAAAATCAAAACTGGTACTTTTTAAATGATGGGATCTTAATAGGAGCCAAAGGAAAATTTGAAGATAAAACAAATCTTATTATTCCTGGAGGTTCTTGAGATTATGGTTACAACATGCCATTCAACACCATAGATGAATAACACCAAGTTAGTCAATATCTCTCTTGGGGGTTTATGGGAAAGGCAAGGCAAGGAAGAGTCGATAAGTTGGGGTTCTTGCTTGTGTATTTCAAAGGTGAAGAAGGCATAGGAATATATGGGGCATGGTGTAGCTTGGTTTGAATATAAAAGAATATCCTTTCCTGTCTGGGAATTAACTAGAGATGAGCAATTCCTCCATAGCCATAAGGGTCTTTTCAGATGCCAAAACATTGTAATAGGGACTGGAAAACTAAGCCAGCCTGTTAAAGTACTTGCCTTACCAGCTCATTAATAATCTGAGTTCAAGTCTCAGAATCTGCATTAAATAACCTAGGTGAAATTGGATGCGTCTGTCTTCCTAGCATTGGGAAAGCAGAGACAAAAGCCTGGTCTACTGGCCAGTCAGCTTAAAGTTCCTGGCCAGTGAAATATTGTACACACACACACACACACACACACACACAGAGGGTGGGAGAAGATAGATAGATAGATAGATAGATAGATAGATAGATAGATAGATAGATAGATAATAGATGGACAATAGGTGGACAGAACCTGAAATAGTAAATCACATTTGTCCATTGGCTTTCAAGCACACAATTGCACATGCACCTCACATATGTCCATTCTCTCTCCATACATGCACATACTTGCATATGAACCCCATATACACAAATATAATAATCCCTTAATTTCCTTCTTCAAATAATAATATATAGAGAATTAGAACATACAATAGAGAATTTTTATAGTAATTTTATTCTTTGCTCAAATCAATAAAGGCTTCCACTAATCATACAAATAAGATTTTTCAAATCTGTTGTTTCATATTGGTCACTGAATTTAACTTTTTTCGTGTCTTCTAACAGTGTGGTTGCATTGCAACAAGTCTGCTTCCTTCTAAGAGGTAGAGATATAAAATATAAACATCAAATATGATATCCTTTGTGTGCTCAAAACAACACTAAGACATAGATGTAGAAAATAATATCACAGTGAATCAAAGAGAACTATGGACTTAAACGTCTTCCCTAGCCATTGATAAAGACAAAGCTCGCAGTCACAGATGCTATGGTGTGAAATATTCATGCTGTCATTGGTGCTGGTGGCGACCACTGATTTATTTGCCAGTGGTAGTAAAACATTTGTAGCAGCACTAGTAGTATATTCAGCTCTTAGAAGCCTTGAAAGTTTTGTAGATTTTTCAGGTTTGCAATTCTGTTACTCTTGTCATAGTTTTTATAAGGAAGAATGAGCACTGCTGTGTTTCTCTCCAAATTCAAACTTAAGGTGAGAAAATGAGGTTGCTTCACAGACATCCAATGTTTGTGTCACATCCTAAGACATCCTTAGTTAAGAATCTCTCATTCTCTTCTGCAGGGTCCGTCACACCCTTGTTCAGCAAAGAAGTCCTAACCCATAATAGTTTCTTGACAAATTTCGGATCCCTGTGTGAGAGCACACCTATACTGAAATTGATGTGCTTTCATCCTTCCCTAAAATGGAGAGAAACTTGACTGTAACATTGGATGGTTACACTATGAAGTGTATGAGCAAGAGTGTATGAACAAAAGTATACTTAAGAGTATTTTGTGGATGGACCACCATAAAAGACATACGAATTGGTCATATGCCTATATCTTGGGGGGTTCTAGGAGCGAAGAGTGAGATGATTGAAACTTTTTCTTTTTTTTAATTTATTTATTTATTGAAGATTTCTGTCTCTTCCCCGCCACCGCCTCCCATATCCCTCCCCCTCCCCCAATCAACTCCCCCTCTCTCATCAGCCCTAAGAGTAGTCAGGGTTCCCTGCCCTGTGGGGAGTCCAAGGACCTCCCACCTCCTTCCAGGTCTATTAAGGTGAACATCCAAACAGCCTAGGCTTCCACAAAGCCAGTATGCGCAGTAGGATCAAAACCCAGTGCAATTGTTCTTGACTTCTCAGCAGTCCTCATTGTCCGCTATGTTCAGTGAGTCCGGTATTATCCCATGCTTTTTCAGACCCAGTCCAGCTGGCCTTGGTGAGTTCCCGAAAGAACATCCCCATTGTCTCAGTATGTGGGTGCACCCCTCATGGCCCTGAGTTCCTTGCTCGTGCTCTCTCTCCTTCTGCTCCTGGTTTGGACCTTGGGGTTGTAGTCTGGTGCTCCATTGTGGGACTCTGTCTCTGTCTCCTTTCATCGCCTGATGAAGGTTAATATCCAGGAGGATGTCTATATGTTTTTCTTTGGGTTCACCTTCTTATTTAGCTTGTCTAGGATCACGAATTATAGGCTCAAGCTTATCAGAATCATGGTTGGGGCTCTGGGGGAAGGTGGCAATAGACAAGAAATGGACAGGAGAAGTGAAATGAACAGATATCATCTCCTTATGCAGGTGAAGCTTCATTCATGTAATGTTATTTCTGGGGGGGGGGGGGGTGACCAGGTCATTGATAGAATCTGAAAGCCATTTGCTTTATATACTATGATTTAGTAGATTTTTCTCTTGTTATTAAGTTCCAGAGGGAAGAAACTCGAGACAATTGGGATCCTTTTTGGATAGTATCTCTATAGGCAGACAAGAGAACTGTTGAGAAACACCTTTGTGATCTTGGGGAGACAGATGGACAGTGGGTAGAGAAGAAAGGGTGTGCAAAAGCAGGGCAGAAGATCTGCAAGCCTTTGGCAGTTCCCTTGCTTTTGTCCTTTGGGTACCTTTCCAATCACCACTATTCTCATCCTTTTCTAGTGCTCACTGTATGTCCTCCGATTTCCTAAGACATCTCTGTTTTGCTTTACCTATCATTTAAACAACTTTTATTTAGGGCAATTCAAAAGCTTGTAGGAATCCAGCCAACAATTAAATAACAGATAATAGTTAAATCAGTCATTATGAATCAGTTTTACCCATATAAAATATAGGCTGTTTTTAAACTTTTTCATCAGAGTTTGGTTGACTCAACAATATATTGATCTGATTTTTCTCAATATATTTTTTCCTTCATATTTGAATCTTTCATTGGTCTAGATTCATTTCTACATGAGAAATGCCTCATACAGTTACATTACTAGATTATTAGGAGTTAACTTGAATGACAAGTTTTATCAAAATTGAGTTATAAAAACATAAATCCTTTATTCTACCTTTCAATATATTTTGAAAAAAAAATCATGCTTATGAGGAAACACAGTTTATAAAGAACTTTAAATTAGAGAATTTTACATCATAGTAAAACTTCCTAGCAATATAGCCCTGCAATTGCTAGGGGTAATCCTACCTTTCCGTGACTAACAAAAGGATCAGAACATCTTAACTTTGAATCTGCTTATGAATTCTCTAGAAATCTGTCCAAATATAGATTCTCTTTAATACTCTAATTTGGAGTCACAATGCAAGTTCCCATTGTTCTACCAAATTACATTGGAAATAGCGGCCTTACATGTATGTGCACGTCAGTAAAAGTTCCTACCCCCTGACTTTTGATTTGGGGCATGTCTCATGATCTCTTATTAATTTAGTGTGTAGTGTCACTGAAGTAAAATCCCCCTTGAATGACATCACCAAGCTTTTCATTTGAAATCAAGGACACTCAGTTAAAACTTATTTTCAGGTAAAACACGAGTAATTTCTAGTGTATGCTTGTTTTCAATCTTCCTTGGAATGTACTTTTGTTAAGACTGTACTCATTTTATCTGCAGTTCTGTTTAACTGAGCATCTTAGGACAATTATATCTTGGTATAGATTGCTCTATATCTAGCATTATTGGCTTTGAGTCAGATAATTCTGTGTTTCTGGAAGTCAGCATGAACACGGTAGATGGTTTAGTCACATCCTTGGCTTCCTCTTCCTAAATTCCTATGGTTTGTCTCGTGCCAATTGTAAACCATTTTTTCCAGGGAGTGGTGGGGAAGTATTTTATTTTAGATTTTTGGGGGACAAAACATAAAACATCAGGAAACTTATGGTTACTGTGTTTTCCACTCAAATAAAGCAGTATAAAGTAAAAGAATTTTCTTAGTAGAAGTAAACTTGATACAGGAAACAAAAATAGGCAATTATTTTCCATTTACCTTAATGAATCTGTTATCATACATTACCACAACACAAGAACAATTTTGCCCATAGCAGTTATATTAATCACTATGTTGATTGTACTGCCTCCTGAGTATTTTACTTCATTCTTAAGACATATATTATTTTATTATTTAGTGTTTTATTTTATTACTGGTGTTTTGTCTGCATGCATATATATTCACCCTGTATGTTCTATTTATTCAATTCTTAAACCCAGTGAGTATATAGACCTTTCTTTTCACCTGTGAGGTTAAATTCGTGTTCCTCCTCAGCATTTGTTCTTTCCAACTGCTTTCCCCTTCCTTCCTCAGCCTGTTTCCACTTTGGTTTTTCAGTGTTTCCTTCCCTCCATGCATCTCTGCATTATGAAATAAAAACAGTTCACACAACCCACAGGTTACTGTGTTGCAAGCATTTTCTGCATTGGCCAAGCATTTTCTGCTTTGCTGATGTATCCAGCCAGCCTCGTGCCATACTGTTTGGAGTCCTCTAAACTAAGCTCATCCAAAAAACTCTGTTATTTCCTGAACCTCCGAAACGAAACCATATTGTTAGCCTCTGCTATAGAGTTTGTGTCTCATGGAAGCACAACTTACATTTTCCCAGATGAGAAACAATGGTATTAACTTTTCCTCCCTTGTTAGGAAGAGTCTAGAAATAACTGATCCAGTGTTATTTCCTTATAACATCACTCATCGTCATTCCCCCAAATGTTCTCACATTTAGTCATCTGCACATATGTGTTTGTGATGCATCGTCCCATGGGATCTTTCCTGACTTCTGTATTTAGAGTTCCTACAGATCCCAGGCTGCATGCTGTAGAGGCAGAAAGTCTACCTTTCCTCACCCTTCATGAGGGTCAGAGCTATCGCTGCTAAACAAAACACAGGTTAACAAGAACAGAGCAAAGAAAATGAACTCAATTGTAGTTTTGTACGACAGGTGCTTTCTGAAATGAAAACTCAGTGACCCAAAGATAAGCATCTCATTTTATGTTCAGGTTTGTTGAAAAATAGGTAACCATATAGAAATATGTTGGAGAGGAGAAAGCATCCCTTAATGATATCCACCTGTGGTGGTAAATTTTAATTGCCCACTTGAAGCAACTAGAGTTGCCTGTGAAGACAGTCTCCATGAAGAACTGTCCAGATAAAAGTTTGCCTGTGTGGATGCCTATGAGGAATCTTCTTTCCTTCCTTCCTTCCTTCCTTCCTTCCTTCCTTCCTTCCTTCCTTCCTTCCTTCCTTCCTCCCTTCCTTCCTCCCTTCCTTCCTTTCTTCCTTCCTTCTTCCCTCCCTCCCTCCCTCCCTCCTTTCCTCCCTCCCTCCCTTCCTTCCTCCCTTCCTCCCTCCCTCCCTCCTTTCCTCCCTCCCTCCCTTCCTTCCTTTCTTCTTTCCTCCCTTCCTTCTTTTCTTCCATTCTTTCTTCTTCTTCTTCTTCTTCTTCTTCTTCTTCTTCTTCTTCTTCTTCTTCTTCTTCTTCTTCTTCTTCTTCTTCTTCCTCTCTCTCTCTCTCTGTCTTTTTTTCATTCTTTTTCTTTCTTTTTCTTTCTTTCTTTGACTTTAATTAACGTGTGAAGACCTAGTCTGAAAATGGATAGCTCAGTTCCCTGGTTTGAGGCCCTCAGCTGTATAAAAGTATAGAAAGCTAACAGAATGCTAAGCACCCATGCATTTGTTTCTCTCTACTCAGTGACCTGGAAATGTGAACTAAAATACCTGCTTTTTTCTGGGTTTGTCTTAAAAACAAAAACAAAAACAAAAAACCAAATAAACAAAACAGAACATAACAACAAGAAAAGAAGAAATAAAGCTAAGACACCAGCATAAGGGGAAAGCCAGCAAGGCTGTCTTCATTCTTTTTGGCTTCTCTCCATAGCATTCATACCTCCTACGTATGGACTGAATGAGTCTCATGGTTTACTATCCAATAAAGTAGATCACAGAATCTCTTTCTGGCCAGTTCTTTGTCAAAAGATAAGGGTATGCCAGGGTAACGTTTCCAGATTTTCATGGCTTTAAAGAAACATTCAAGTTCCTGTTGTCTATCCAGGGAAGGAAATGAGGGCAGAGGGAAGATGACTAGGTCAGAAATAGACTAATTCTTAATCTCTTCCCATGTCCTTCAATTTGGTGTGCTCAGAATACCAAAGTGCTAATCTTTAGGCTACCCCTTTCTATTTCCTTGTAGCATACTTAACCCCTCTTCTACATTACTTCACACAGAGTCAGTACCCTCTTCCATGCATTGCTTTTGCTTGTTTATTTTTTGCATGAGTTCTCCTGCAAGTGCATATTTCTTTACTAGGCTGATCAGGTGGATCACTTTTATTTAATACACTTTCTCTGGCACCAGAAGTAATTCCTGGTCCACAGTAGGTGCTCAGTAAGTTAGTGGCAGATAAACTAATTTTCCAGAACATCTGAAGGTGTATAAAAGATGTTCTTCTCAAATATACTCCATTCGTGGAAATAGTATTAGCATAACTTTGAAGGGAGTGAGCTTGCTCAACTGTGGAATTTTTAACACCTACCCAATTACAAATTCATCCATTTTTAATCCTATCTTTAGTTCATTTCATAGAGAGGGCTTAAGGAGCAAACACTGAGAAGTGTATTGATTGCAATCGAGCAGGAGAAGCACTGAACCTGGCTTCTACACTTGAGCTGTTATACAGGGAGCTGCAAATTCCACAGTTGCTGATATAACAAATACTGTATTGCTTGTTACTTGCTGAGTAGCTGTGGAAATCAAATTGAACCTAAAGGAAATTACAAAGCCATTTCATTTTGTCTTTCTTTTTTGTTTTGATGCTTTTATTGTGTTTATAAAAGGTTGAAAGTGCCCTCTAGGCCTGTGTCTATAAAGAAGGTTAAAGTATTAATCAATTATATACTTTTTGTGCAGTTGATCTCAAAGAACAAATACGCACAATTAGTTGATCATTTTCCACGTGTCACCAACAAAGCATTCATGAAAATGACTGGTTAACTTAGAACCCTTGCATCAACAATGCCATACACAAGAGTTGGTAATATTTTGTTTTATAGTACTAGATAGTAAGCATTTCTATATATCATTTCATTCAGTCACCTTCAGCTTGGACCCCACAAAACAGAGGAAAGGATAATTTTGGTTAATGATGTATGCCTCCCACCATCGTTGGATGCTTCTGAGCAACACTGTTGCTTTCCTGGGTACTTCTAGTATGTTAGGAACAGATTAAATTACAATGAAGTAGTCTTGGTAAATGTATGTTAAATTAAAGGCAAGCAGCTTGATATAGGTCCAAGGCTGTCTCTGATCTCCAATTAAGCTCTTCTGTAATACCTGAGATGTCGTTGCAACCTGTTTTCCCTCTATTAGCACAAGTTAACGTAGGCTCATTTGTCCGTACTTACACTTAGAAACCTTTCTCTAGAGAAAATTGTCACTGGCCTATATGGGCACAAAGAGTCAAGCTTGCTGTTTTCTCCTGTATTCTATGACATTTCATAAATTCCTCAATTGTTTTTATCCTATCCCCATCATCATTTCTCATCTACCCTGCTGAAATCTTCTTCCCACCATGACTCACCTCTTGCGTTCGTGTCTTTTTTTTTTTCTTTTGTGTGTGTAAGATCACTGGATTTCATTAGGGTTGATTGCATGAACATGAGTAAGAGAAGTTAGCTAATTGGGCATGAACAGCTTATCAGTGGATATACAGCTGAAGAGAAATGACATCCCTGCTGCCAGCATCCATCCACTGCCAGTGGTTCCTCAGAAGGGATCAGGGCTTCCACCTCTCTCATCTCTGAGGAAATAGTGCTGGGCCTGACTCTGTGTAACTCTTGTACAGGTAACCACAGCTGCTGTGAGTTCCTGAGCCCACAGCTTTGTCACAACCAGAGAGAAGCCTTTCTCAGAATGCCTGCCTTTCCTCTGAATCTTTCCTTTGTCCCCTATTTCCATTGTATTCCAAGAGCCACAGATGGAGTGGTGTTGATGTCGCATTTTAGGGCAGGGTACTTTATAGCCACTTATTCTCTATAATATATTGCCTCCTCTATGGACTATGGACTCTGACCTCCCTAGGCAAGGGCTTTTGGCCATGCGTTTATTCTCTCCTATGTACAATGCCTCCTATCCTAGCGGAAAGTGTTTGGTTACCTAGAGAATGGTCACAGTCATCTCCTACCCTTCATGCCAGCTAGTGCTTTTTATTGTGTTTTTTCCACCTATCTCTATTATCTGAGGGGAAAAATGATGGTAATTCTAAGAAAGCTCATAGTTTTTGATTCGATGCTATTCAGTTAAAACTAAAGGCCACCAACCTTAGAAACTTCTATTTTTAAGTGTAGTGATGTGCATAGTGATGTAATTAAGGGACATACATCCTTCCCTCTATAACAAATAGTTTATCACTTACATAATATTTAATGCTTTTATCACAAAGCTGTTGTGAATACCAGATAGCGTCTTTCTTTTCTAAGTCAATGTTTTCAGCAGATGTTTATCTCAATTTCAACATTGTTTTTCCCCTGAGAATGGCAAAAGTTGAAATTCCCCAGTGCCATCATATAACTTATCCAGCTATAAACAATTACTGTTAATGTGTCATGACTTTAATCTAATTTGTTTCTGCATTGGTAATTCTTTTCCTCAACAACCATAAGGGTCATTTGCCAACATGCCAGTAACAAAAGCCAAGTGAACAAGACAAAATAAAAGGTTTAATTAATCCAAATTTTATACAACAGGGTAAACTTTAGGAATAAAGTCCCCAAATTTAGGGAAAGCAGCTGCTTTATGTGATAAGAACTGATGAAGTAAAAACAGTCATGTAGAAATATGATTGAATATAACATGTATTCAATGATAATAGAATCCGGAGGAGGAATTCAGACAGGTATGGCTGCAAATCTTCACGGACTCCCTGCACAACCTCTCTTCCTACCAATATAGAGCAGGACCATTTTGGAATGACCATATTCAAGATAGAAAGGAAAATGAGGGGAATGATATTCTTGAGCTCCTGGCTTGTTATAGGGAAGAGAGGTGATATTTTCTGTGATCCACCCTGGAAAACAGGATTTCTGCTCTCTATGATTCATTTCAGTGGCAGGATCGGAGGTTGGAGAGTAGAAAATCCAAGGCTGATTCCAAGGCTTTCACAGTCCTAAGACTAGAAGAGCGATCCTTCTTTGAGGCCCAATATTTAAGAATGGGGCAGTTTACAGCTAGAGAGACCCAAAGAAGCACTGTTACCACGGAAGCCCACCAGATATCAACACACGAAAACTCAAAGCTAAAATAAATCTTTATTGCTAGCTAGAGGTGGTACCAGGAACTTGCCTAAATCACACAACCATGATCCTTACAGCCCTTTGTCTTTTATGCACTAAAACAACAACTTGGTTGTCACACTTCAGTTAGCAAGAAGTAGAATGACAGAAGCCAAAAAAAAACAAAAACCACAAAAACAAAAAACAAAAAAAAAAAAAAAAAAAAAAAAAAAAAACAAGGATAGGTGATTCAAGACCTTTCCTGGAACTATGAAGTAGGCTTTTGATGGATTAAATCTCAGTTCCCATTTTGATAAATGTGAGGTGATGTGAGTCACAAGTATTATACAATGAATGTACATCTGACAGATTCAGACAAACCCAGAAATGTACAGCTTATGGCGCCCCAACTTGCAGGACTCCAGGAACACCTGTCTTTTGAATAGTCACTGTCAATTCTGTGGAATCTGGACATTTCTCCCTTCCATAGTAGAACTCATTCCAAAATATCCCAATAGTGTATAAATCATTCATTGGAATAACTTCCTCATGTACTGGCAACTGGATAACCTTTGCCATTTTTCCTCATTGTGGGACCCTGGTGTATAAGTATTCCCTCAGCCAAACCTTTGTTCTAATAGTCAAATCTACATAAAATTAGACCCCCACAATTATTGACAGGACTTATCAACAAAAAAGGAGCCCTGAGCAGGAGGCACTGAACACTTATGTCTACTCTTACTGATAAATAAGTCTGGGTGGCCTGAATTCTCTAGCAGCAGACACAGGAAAGTGTAATCTACTGGCCTTTTCTCTACTTTAACAGGCTATTAATATTCTGTACTTAACTTTGCCTTTCATTTGACACAAGGTCTAGGTCAAGGAAATTAACTCTTTCTAACCTTACCCCTAAAATATACATGAAAAGAGCTTGAGTCTCTAAACCAGTCCCAGAAAAAAAGACTTTCTTCTCACCTGGGTGCCAGTGTATATAGCATCCTGAATCTTAGCCCAGGAAACCAAGCTCGCTCTAATCTTCCAGGTTTCTGCCTGGGAGCTTCACAGACACACCCCTTCGGAGTCAGAAGGTGCCCACCTTGTCAGTCTTTTGTCCATCGTGTTTGCCCTACGAAATGCGTGCTTTGTGCCATTGTAATAGCCTATGGAATTGTTAACTATGCCTGTGTGGGTATGTAAACTGAAAACCTTGTGGGATGGGAAGAACAGCTCTATCAAAAGGAACATCGAGGAGGAACATGGAAAGGGAACATCAAGAGAGCATTAGAGAGCATAGAAAAAATAAATGAGGCATGATAAAAAAGACTTATGTGAGATAATTTATTTCATTTCCCCTCAAACCTTCTTAGTCAGGATTTTGCCTGCTATGGCAATCCTTCTGAATCCTAAGAGGTTTAGTGGGGCTTAACTCCAACCTAAACCTCGATAGTTTGGCCCTATGTGCTGGTTTTTAAGGACAAAATGGTACCGCTATTGAGGCTTCATTTTTGCTAATGTCTGGGGGCCCTGTTAATACCATATGGTCTTAGACATGTTTTGTTTCTATGCAGGAAGCCACTCTTTCTCTTGTTGGAGAAACAAGACTACTTTCTTCCTAGCAGGGGGAAAGTTGGTTTTCTACTTTTGAAAAGACATCTCTTAAGACATTGATAATGTACTTTCAATCAGTAAAATTAGCCTTTTCTCACTTAATAAATGAAATGAGTCTCTTTAACCCACTTTATATCACAAAGGATTAAGATCTCTTGTTTTAATTGGAGATTTGAAAATACCTTTTCATCTAAATGCATTAGCATTGAACCCCCTCCCATTCCCCTAGCTCTGTGCTTCCTGTTTGAAATGCCAATTAAATAGTTTCACCACTGATTGGCTAGAAGCCTCTGCAACTTCTGGGCTGCAGGCCATTAACACCCCGGCCAGACTGCTGACAGGAAGATGAAGAGATTTACACCCTCTGATTTTTGTGTTAACAACAAGGACAAAACAGTATGTGGTCTTGTTGCTGGATAATGCAATTTAAAGATAGGATTTCTTTTCCACAGGTGCATTTATCTCTGAAAATTAGCAGTTCAGCTTGGTGTGAACAATAAGGCGTCATCTCTGATGGGTTTGAATCATTAAACAACCTGTTGTGGACAGGCTCCGAGATTTGCAAGCCTATCACCATCTCTTTAAAGAAGAGAACTGAGGCAGCTTATTTTTAGACATACGTTCTGATTAAACTTGCTGAAAAAAAAAACCACTAAAAATGGAACAACTGAGACTTTTGTTAATCTTTGCAGATTCTTAACCTAAAATTACTTTTCAAAAACTAAAAATTCACTGATAAGATTGTGACTTCCTCAGGGAATTCCCTAATGGCTTTGATAGGTAAACATATATCTTTGAAGGAATATATGTAATGTACATATGTTTTATATACATAAGTCTAAAGAGAACACATACACCACAAGACATGCTGATGCAGAAATGCAAAAACAGAAGTGCAGAAGTTGTCTTCTCTTGGAAAGAGCACACCAAAAGATTATCCAATGCCAAATGGTCATCCCTGAAAACATTTACATTCAATTAACATACAGACATAGTAGTTACACTTCTATATTTAGTAATATGTACACATGCAAATATATGTATACAACAATCATTATTGAAGAAGTAAGCAGATGCAGAATTCTTCCAAACTGTAAGTTTTGCAAGCAGGAATTAGAAACGGGGCTAAAAGCATTGAGTTTTATATTGATACATGTTTTTCTACAAAATGAAATTACTAGGTAAATTTGATGCCTAATGCCTCTTTCAGCTTTTTTGTTTCTTTATTTTGAGGCCCCTATGCCATGTATCCCTGACTTGTCTTTGGCGTGGAACTTGCTGTCATAACTGTGGATGAGTGCACTTTCTGTCCGCTTGCCTTTCTTTCCCAGTGGCTGGAATCACAGTGCTGGACATTAAACTCAGTCAGGACTCCATGAACACTAAACAAGTATTCTTGTGACCAAGCTACATCTCCAGACATACTCTTCAGTACTTAAAATAATAAATGAAAGATTTGCTTATCTTCCTACCTGTTTCATAAATCAATTTTTTAAATTCCAGAAATTATGATAGATGATTGCTGGAGAACAGAATAGTTTGAAGGAAAAAATAGGTGAAAGATCAGAGTTTTAGTAAACAAACAGGCAATCAGCATAGAGTCCTTGCTAACTGCCCAGGTCCTGGACTAGGCGAGGAAAGAACAAAGTAGCTCAAGATTTCTTACCTTCCATGAATTTATGAAGTTATTTTGGAAAGGTATCAGACACTGATATCAACACTATCAAGTAAAGAAAAGATTAATAAGTAATACTTTCATTAATAATTAAGTCCTATTTTCCAGAATCAAGAAAGATCAATGCAAAACACATAAAATGTATTATATATCTTTTTTTTAATAAAATTTCTGTCTTCACCAAACTCCATATGGTCTAAATTATTACACATTGAACTTCCAAATTTTAATGAGATTTTTGTGTAAAATGAAGCCACCTGAAAAAATACTGCAATAAAAAAGGACCCATCAATAGAACTAAAAGATGAATCAAACAAAGCAGATTACTTTTGAGTTTCCTTACCAGATGGTCTTTTGTTTAAATGGGCCAAACAAAAATAATTACTCCTTAGAGTGAAAAGATTTTCAAAAGGATATCTTTGATGTCTTTGCTACGTAAGACACTGTGAAATTTCACAGCAATGTTTAGCAAGGCATCCTTTCCTTAAGCATGAGGAACTACAATAGAGAGGACCGAATGCATGAAAGGATGGCATGTGTGCTTTTGTCATTTATGTCAACTTGATACAGGCTATAGTCATCTGAGAGGAGCAAACCCTGATTGAGAAAGTACCTCCATAAGATTGAGCTATGGGCTAGCCTGTAGAACATTTTCTTAATTAGTGATTAATGCGGGAGGGCACAGCCCGTTGTGGATGGTGCCATCCCTGTTCTAGTGGTCCTGGGTTCCTGTCCTAACTTCCTTCAGTGATGGGCTACATGTGGAAGTATAATCCCAGTAAACATTTTTCTCCCCAACTTGGCTTTTGGTCGTGGTATGAAATTTTCTTGTTTGGGAAATGTCAAATCTACATTATTCTGTTTCAATGTTGATTCAAGGAAAGGATTTAATGTAAAAATTGCCACATATAGCTATGAAGGTTAAGAACTTCCAAGATTTACAGTTGAATATGCTCAAGACCCAGGAAACATGATGGTTTTATTTATGTTTTAGTCTAAAATTTAAAGGATCAGGAGGACAAATGATGTCACTTCTGATTCAATTCTGACTTCAAAGTCAGGGAAAAGACCAATGTTCCATGTATCCAGGCACAGAAAAAGATGCTCTTTGCCTCTCCCTGCCACCATATACAGGCCTCTGATGGGCTCTAAGTGGAAGTCACACTCCCTTATTCTATCTATATATTAAAATATCATCTTCATACCAAAACATCCTGATTAACACACCTAACATACACTGGTCAAATGTCTGTAAGCCATGACTCAATGTGACTTAGAAACTTAGCTATTACACTGAATGAATGATTAAATGAACTGACAATTGAATGAATAAAGCAAGTGTTCTGGAAATGCCCATACTATAATTGGTATTGCTTTGGGGTATTGGGCAGGTTAACCCATGTAAAGTAGAAGCAAAGATATAGACGGTAACTAGATGTGGATTGAAGTGCAACACAATCTTAAGAGCTTGCTTTCCTCTTACTTGGATGATCTGATAGTGTTTTCCGTTATATAAACACACTTTCTAGAAGTTCCTCTTAGGTATCAGCCAAAGTAATAGTCAATCACCATGCGCTCTATACAATACAATGTAACCTTGATCAAAAGTCTTAGCTTCGGCTTTGATTTAAAATATCATTATTCTTAATTATAATCCAATCTTAGATTTTGTAATAAGAATTTTAACATAAAGCTGAGAATAAAATAAAATTACTGTCAAAGCATGCTGAGGGAAACATCTTCTTAGGACATGGGTGTACTCATGAAAGCTTGCTTAAAGATTGCCCTGGATAACATGATTAATGGAACACTGAAATCATTTACTGTTTCCTTTCTTTCTCACGCTCTCTTTTTAAAAACAAGCTTATTTTAAGAATTGTCTAAGTATATTTCTTTGATTAAAGAAATGTTTGCCTGGTCTGAGGATATTCCTGTAATCCTACCAGTTGGGAAATGGAATCAGGAGAATCATAAACTGAGGCCAGTTAGAATACAGAATGCAAGATTCTCTTTGTGTAATAACCAAAAGAAAGATAATTGCCTTAATTTCCAGTGTTTTCTGACACTCTGTCCAGTGGATATGCTGTAATTTGTTTAACCAGTTAGCAACAGTATAGTTCACCAATTCTCTAATTTTCACAGTGAACAAAATACTTTTAATTTTTTTCTTTATATTCTTATGGGTGAACACCTAGAAGTAGTTTTTTTTGTTAAATTGTTATACTGTGAAATTAATTTTGAAAGTGACAACAATTTACACATTTATTGGTCTAGCTTTCATTATAAAATGGTTTATAATATTGGTAGACTAATTTACTACATAAATGTGTTTATATTTTTGATTCATAAATATTTTCTGCACTAGTTCTACCTTTAAATAACATGCATATAACTTTTTTCATGTTAAACAGTGAAATATGTAATTGATATATGTGGCAATTTTGAATTTCTGTTTGTCTTTATGCATATATGAAGAAGAATGACCAATTTCAACAATCAAAGGTAGTGTCTGCCCAGCTAGTCTAAAAGCTGCCTACCAGTCTGCATGATTGTTACTTAGCTTCACCTGAGAAACAATCTAGGTTAACTTGAACGTAGAATAATGGCATTGATGTTCTATACAATTTCATTATATTTTATGAAAGATCTATATCTTGGAAGACAATACTGCATAAGTTGAAGGTGAAGTGGAAAAACTCTTCCTTATTTGATCTTGTGCTGGAAATAGATATTATAAAGTACCTCAGATGGATAAAAGGAGAGTTATTAAAATGCTACCAGCTAAGCCTCCCCAGAGCTGCCCTGTGATGAAGTTAATGAAGTCTTGGGAGGGCCATTCACAACTCAGGCTTGTGTGATGGCAGGTAACGAAATCCGGAAGAGGAGGCCATTTAGCACACGGGGTAGCTCATGCCTGGTAACTCCCTCCAGGGCAGAGTTGGTGGGTCTGGAGCTGCTGACTTCTCTGGTGTAGTAGCTTTATAGAACCTATCTTACTAGAAAGAGTGTTCTGTCCACAGCATTATTACTAGGGTGCTATGGTTCAGAGCATCACAGACTGAAGAGTCTAGAGTTCACACTCTGCATCTGAAGGTCAGCTAAGAGAGAATTTAGTAGGGCTGCAAAGTCAACTTTGAAGTAACAGCCTCCATACTGCATTGGCATACAGTACTTTCCCAATCACCACCTGCTTCAAAGTCATGGATCTCATCAATGGTTTCAAAAGATGACACTGTGTCAGCTCCTCGGAGCACGTCATGTTAGTGTTAAGTTGGGAGTGTAGCCCCCAGCCTCCAGGCCTGAGAGTTGTATTGGTCTGGATTCCAAATCCCAGCATGCCACAGGGTATTTAAGATAGCTCCTAAGGGAGAATCCTGGATATCTTTTAATTTGGCTCTTATGATTTGGCTTGATTGGGATTCATGCTTCAGCAGAGAGCTCGCATTAGGAAAAATTCCTAACAGTTACATGCAACAAATCCAACAGGTGATTTCCAAGAAAGATTTGGTATTTGGCATGGACTGTTTTTGACTTTGGGAAAGAGTTCCTTCATGAGAAGACTGTAGAGCTGGCACATAAACTGGCAGTGAGGGCATATTTTGTCTCTACTCTTTTCCTTCCCATGTCGTAGCTCCTCTATGGCATCTCTCTATGGGTCCACTAATGCAACAGAATAACATGGAGGCCTGTGCCTGGAAAAAGCAGGTTTCCTGGATCTACGTTGTAAATCCGCATTCCAGCATTTGCTCTTATTCCAACTACCTCATTTTCCCACTACAAATGGAAGGGAGGGAGGGAGGCAGAGGGAGAGGGTAAGGAAGAGGAAATGGGAGGGGGAGAGAGAGGGAAAGAGAGAGAGAATGAGAGAGAGATGGAAAGATACCAGGATGGATTAGAGAACAACCCACACCAACCCACAATAAAGGGACAAGGGAATTGAAGGCGGAAAACAGTCTAAGAAATTCCATGAAGATGCTTTATTGCTGTTCACTGCCTTTGGTAAATGACTCCATTTAGAGAATGTCTCGTCGGTGTGTCTCTTTTCTCTGCCATTCAGCGACTTTGTCAATTAAGCAGGGCAAACACATCCTACTCAGAGGGAACGTAACCTTCAGTCTGTAATTTAGAGCAAACAGAGTGTTTACAGCCACTCTCCTCTGGCAATTGCAGAGCATTACCACATTGTTGAATATTTAAAAGCAAAGCTTATTTCCAACCATGAGGTCTGTCTCCCAGTTGATAAGTCTCTTTATGAAATGAACTCTAATTACTTAATAATTAGAGTT
Organism: Chionomys nivalis; assembly: GCF_950005125.1. Classification (NCBI taxonomy): domain Eukaryota; kingdom Metazoa; phylum Chordata; class Mammalia; order Rodentia; family Cricetidae; genus Chionomys; species Chionomys nivalis. Next base: position 14,790,834 of record NC_080099.1, read on the forward strand.
CTATAGGTGGAGATGCGGATCTTGATAGTGCGCCAAGGAGGCTAGAGGGAAAATCAGACGAATATGTCTTTTCCAGATTAGAATTTAAAGAAAGGAGTAGGCCCGTCTGGGTGTATGTGGGTGGAAGAGAGACCTCCCAGGCAGCAGGGAGACTTGCATACTTAAATCTGGACAGTTAAAGGCTTTGTTTTCACGTTTACTTTCTGAAATCCAACATAGTTTCGGTCTGAATGAAGTAATGTATCTAAGCTGGTGTAACTTTCTGACTGTCTGGTCCTGATGGACAATTTCTTGGAGTCTCTGTGGTGTATCCCGCACAGATGAAATACTGGGGATGGAACATTGTTCCCCTTATTTTAATTCTGAGAGCCTAACATCTCCCTACAGGTTTAGCAGTTTTCCATTCATTGCCATGGTGATTTTTTTTTAATCCCCATCCCCTTTTAGCATCACAAAAAAAAAAAAAAATCTGAAAAGAAAAATGTTTGGTGCTTTGGCTAGTAACATTTCCACTACCCTGGAAACAACTTGTTGGTTGGATGTAGCCAGTGAAGAAGTACATATTGTCTTGAAGGAAACTGATTGACATAATGCTTACACAAGCTGGCTTGAAAGGGATGAGGGTAGCCTGGAAGGATCTGATAACTTTTCCTAGAGACGGTGATTTGTAAGATGATGGGTAAATATCACTTAAAATATACACTGGTCCTTAAATAAGTTTATAGGACTATGAAGACTTTTTGGTCATGTCAGGCCTTTTTGTCTCCAAATTTTCACACATGAAATCCATTTCCATGTGAAAGGTTGCATTTCCAGGTGTTCTCGGGTTTGTATGCTAGCTTCAGCTCTTTCATCCTTTGCCTGAAGAAACCACTGTTCTCCCAGTAAACCCTTTCCCCACCCATAGGTAGACTTTGCTGTTGTTCTTTATGGTTGCAAACCCACAGCTCTCACCTCAGAGGGATTAGGAAGTTTATTTTGGAGCAAATGAGTGACCATGGTCCAGGAATACCTGTTCAACTTAACTCAAATCCTTTCTTCCAACACGGGAGCAATTTTAGGATACAAAGCACCAACAAAATCCTAAGTAATGGTATATTTTTTTCTTTTTCTTTTTTCTTTTTTTTTGTTTCGACATTTATTTAATTATTTTGTAGTATATATGTGCATACATGTGCCATGGTGCTTATGTGGAGGTCAGGGGATAACTTGTAGGAGTTGGTTCTCCTCTTTCATCATTTGAAATATGAGGCTCAAATTCAGGTTGTCAGTCTTGATGGCAAGTTCCTTTACCCAGTGAGCCCTCTCACCAGCTCTCATTGTCATTTTGTTAATGCTTCCATGGTATAGCTTTCACCTTAGACCTATCCATGAAGCTATTTTAAGAAATAGGTTTCTTAATAAGGAGCATATAGTTTGAACTTGTTTTTCTTAGCAATTTTGTTCACCTCTGCCTTTTAATGTGTACATTTATACAATTTGCATTTAATGCATTCATCAGAACAGTAGAATCTAACATTTCTTTTTTATTCATTGTTTTCTTTCCTATTTTTTAACCACATTGTTGAACTCATTAGCTACAGCAAAGCAGGGACCACTTAGCTTAGATGCTCTCAGATGACTGTCTTAGCCTTTTAGTTTTGGGGGCTAGAGTTTTCATAATTAAAGCATTTTACCTATGAGTCACAAGAGCATTGGGTCAGACACACAGGTCTTCAAGGAGTGGCTACTAAGGGGATTAAAGATAGATAGTAGTCAGACCCTGGGCCAGCAATGTTCCTACCTCTGCACTATCATTGAAGGTCTAGCCAGTTAACCAGCCTTAGCAGAAGGTTCACTGTGCCTCTAGAGCGGTTCTTTCTCAGAACTTTGCTTCAATCATTTCCTAATGTTTAGGGCTGGTGTTGCTTCCTGAGGATTAAATTAATCATAACACATAGTTTACATTCAACAAATGTTTATTAGATGAAGAATCATTATACATTTTGCCATCTGTAAGACAACTAAGGCTGACCACAACTAGGGCTGAGTCCTCTGCTGTAGAATTCACAGATAAGCCTGGAAAAGAAAAAAAACTGCAGAGTTAAATAGTGGCAGTGGATGTGTATGATGCAAAGAGGAGCAACTGGTTGTCCCTGGACAGAGGATTCATCACCTGCCTTGACATTATCACCTCCACATATGTAAGCGTTATGTTAATGAGAACTAAAAAGGATAAGCACTTTCTTGTACAACTGGTAAATGCTCAAGAAAGGAGTCTACTTTATGGATGGATAACGGACCTTGAGCAACATTTATCAAAGCACACATGCAAAGAGGCACTTTTTGAATCTTCCTGGTGGTAAACTACTATAAGTTAAAAACAGAAGTATGTTTTATAGTAATCAGAATAAATGATGAACTCATTCCTCTGTGTTAATTTCAAAATGGGCATAGATTTCTTGTTCTCAATCCTATTTACTTTGCAACTGTAATAAGGATTAGTATTATCAATAACATTTCTGATGCTGAAGCCCAAACACTTCTTAGTCTATGTAAGTCACTTATAAAATAAGAATTAGGTGGCCGGGCGATGGTGGCGCACGCCTTTAATCCCAGCACTTGGGAGGCAGAGGTAGGCGGATCTCTGTGAGTTCGAGGCCAGCCTGGTCTACAAGAGCTAGTTCCAGGACAGGAACCAAGAAGCTACGGAGAAACCCTGTCTCGAACCCTCCCCCGCAAAAAAAGAATTAGGCATATTTGTGTTTATTATTTCAAGGAAAAGGGGATAAAATAAAGCTTTGGTATGTGGTACATATCTTGGCTTTCCTATAGGTAAAATGATTGATTACTCTTTACAGCTTCTCACTAAAGGTTTGGTCTGTGTTAACACATGGCAGGGCTGGACACGTCTAAAGCTGTGGATAGACTAGTGTGGGAGGCTTCCGTAATTCCAGATGTTCCTAGACATAAACCTGGTACACCATCCTGGACCAGGCTGGGTGTGAAGGTAGGCATCTTGACAATGCTTCCTTTTAGGAAACAACCTTTTCTCAGAGATAAAGATAGAAGCCCTCCTGAGGCACTCCAAATAGGTCTGTGTGCTATTTTGAATAGTATAGCACTCCAGACTGTAGTGAGTTTATAGAATTTAATGGAGTGCAGAATATGGAGTTGTTCCTCAGTAAATGGGGGAGTTGGTTCCCGGACTCCATAGAAAGGAAAACATGCAGATGTTTTAATCCTTACATAAGATGCCAGTTTTGCAAGAGCATATCCTCTCACATACTTTAAATCATGTCTAGCTGACTTATCAATTCAAATAATATGTAAATGCTATGTTCCAAAACACTTCTTAGTCTATATAAGTCACTTATAAAAAAAGAATTAGGCTTATCTGTATTTATTATTTCAAGGAAAAGGGGATAAAATAAAGCTTTGATATACGGGGCATGTCTTGACTTTCATATAGGTGAAACGAACTATGCTTTCCTTTTTATAGCTTCTCACTAAAGGTTTGGTCTGTGTTAACACAAGGTAGTGCTAGACACATCTAAACCCAACAATAGACTACATGTGATCTCCTGAGTTTGAACAGACTCTTGCTGACCAGGGACCTACTTTTCATGAACAACATAGCTATTTGATACACAAAATATAATGAAATATAATGAAGAGATGAAGCAGGAATGTGACCCCAGATAATCTGGACCCTTGGTGTCTTATCTCCCATCCCAAGCTCCAAGGGTGTGTTGGAAAGTGATAAATGTAAAACTAGTATCAGTTTTAAAATTTGGGCATTTTTAAAGCATTTAAACGTATATAGGATCTATACAAATATTAATGTTTGTTTTTTATTGTCAGTAAATATTTGATATACCCCATGGAAAGAAAATATAGATAACATAACAGAAACATGAAGACACTTTTCAGGTTTGATTTATGCACTGACTCTGTCATGGTGTCTGTAAATTATGAGTGATATAAAAAATTTAAGCGAGAAAGATGATTCTCAGTTAGACTAGCAAAAGTGTAGGGATTTTTATACTTGTTGCTATTAGAATGCCTACAGTTATGGCAGGACGATATTGGGGGTGGGGGAAGCATATCCCTTTTTAGAGAAAGTACTAAAGAAATAACATTAAGAGAAGACTAGGTTCAGAGCTTCAGACCAGTTCACCAGAGTTCAGAATTGTTTTGCAATAGTTGTGAAAAAATGATGTGGGATTATGCTAGAGTCTTGGGTATGCAATTTTAAAATATAGTCAAAACTCTTGTACAGCATTTGGACATTAAGATTAATATCAAAAAAATTGATCAGAACCATGTTCACCAGCAGTAGCATGAACTCCTTCTGATGTCTGGAAAGGACATGAGAGAGTGAAGAATAGAGAAAGGAAAGTACAGTAACAAGAGACCCCATAGCCACCTGATGCACAAAATATTTACTTTATATTATTGTATTTAATAATTTATGAAAAATATATAGTATTTCATTGTTATGAGTTTTGGTGAATTTAATAACTAAAATTGATATCACATAATATCTTCTTTTACAAGGAGATGTCATGCAGAAATTTAGTTCCATAGTGAAAGCAATAATTTAAGCCACACAAGAATCTATAGACTTACTTGTTTGCTGTGTAGTTTTTTTTGTAGAGACAAAAATAATGGATAAAAAGTCATTTTATAATTTTTCATCCTCACAATTATTTGAAAATTTCCTGCTACAATGTTAACTTTAAAGGCCAGCTGGCCGGGGTCTGAAAAAGCATGGGACAAAACCGGTCTCGCTGAACATAATGGACAATGAGGACTACTGAGAACTGAAGAACAATGGCAATGGGTTCTTGATCCTATTGCACGTAATGGCTTTGTGGGAGCCCAGGTAGTTTGGATGCTCACCTTAATAGACCTGGATGGAGGTGGGTGGTCCTTGGACCTCCCACAGGGCAGAGAAACCTGCTTGCTCTTTGGGCTGAGGAGGAAGGAAGACTTGATTGGGGGAGGGGGAGGGAATGGGAGGTGGTGGCGGGGAAGAGGCAGAAATCTTTAATAATTAAATAAATTAATTAATAATAAAAAAATCTCGTAAAAAAATAAATAAAGTGGTTCCTGTTTAGAAAAAAATAAAATAAAATTGAATATATTTCCATTCCTTAACCCCCAGCACTAGGAACTGAACCCAGAATACGCTCTCTTGTTTCTCTTTCTTAAGATCTAAAGCCATCATGGTGGTGTATACAAATAATATGTGTTGCACAATTTTGTCTGGGAAATGTGATAAATGACAATTCACACCAAATACAGCACCAACAATAGACCACACAAGTGAAGCCACTCAGTTAAAGATACGCACACGAACAAGGGTGACTGACTCAATCTCTGAGTTCCCTGAAGCTTGTCAGTTTCCTTCCTAGCCTCTTAAAATTCTGTCAGCTTCCTGACTGTGAGTTCAGAGGAGACTGCGGCACAATAGCTTGTAGACTAGGAGCCAATCCCATAGTCTCATTATGTTACTATGGCAGCCAGATGAGGATGATGTAGGAAAACAATTGTTGAATATCAATTTGAATTATGTGTCTGTATTCTATGCTCTAGCACTAACTTGCTAGCTAAATTTTTAAGATGACTGATAGTCAGATGGAACACAATGATTCTGAATTTGTACAATGTCTCTAACTAATATAGAATCATGTATCTGCATGCAGAAAAGTATCCAGATGTTTTTCTAACTTACCTAATATATTTTATTCTAACATATATTAACAAACTATATTGCCATTTTATAAATTTAATATAAATATTATATAGCTATTCATAACTATTTTTCCTTAATCTTAAGAAAAATTAACAATGACGACAAGAAGGAATGCTATTAAATAAGTCAGAATCTTGTTTCCTGACATAAACCTTAAAATAGCACTCCTACTCATTGTTGTTTCTTTATAATATAGCAGTCACCCTTTGATTTCATCCTTTTAATCCACACTGAAATTAATTAGTAGCAGATTAATATACTGTATCTTTTTCTTTCAAAGGCATTCAGAACTATACTAAGTGCCTAGAAAGGACTTTGATCCAAGAGCCAGAGAGCAAGTTAATGGGCTCCTTTTGTTTTTCCAACCACTCACAGTAGCTCTCAGTTATAGGTGGGGTCTTTTGTTTGGAAAAGTAAACTTTTCCAAGGGACTGATACCGTTTGGAAATACCTCTGTAGTGTTGGTCTAGGTGGTTCCATAGATTCAAATTCCAGAGTCTTAGCTTTAGGAAACAGGTAGTTTTACAGCTCAAGTAATATGAAGTGCATACATTATCTTGTATTAATCATTCATTTTAAAGAATAGTGCAGTTCCTTACTATTACATCTCTATGATTTCAAGTAGTTTAGGGAGAGATATAATGATAATAGTACCTATCAACCTGTACCTATTCTATGTGATATGCTGAAATAATTTTATATGTCATTGATTCCATTATCTTGTGATTCTGAACCCTAATATTTGAAGTAGACATGAAGTTTTTCCTTGACGTAGGCCTGAAACTTCACTATAATATTTCTTATTGCCTCTCATGCTAAATTGTGTTTAACCGGTCCATTTACCTCTGACCTTTTTTTCTAGCTTTACTTTTTGTCAGTTTAGGAAAGAAAATCAAGTTTGGAGGAATTAACAGACGGAGGTTCGAAGTAGCAGCAGGAAAATGGCCACAATAGAATTTGTCATTGATGAAATATTGATGGGAAAAATCAAAACTTTTTTGACATGATTTAATCCCAGATATGGGAAATTCTTCTTTAATTAAAATAAATTTTTAAACATTGCAATACTTTAAAATAATTATTAAAATCAGAGGATGCTAAGGAAGATGAATTAATAAAATTTTATTATAACATGTGTCTAAAATGAACAGCATTATCAGAGGCAAATCAAAAGATAGGAATGTATCTGTGATGACTAAAGCAAAAATCCAAATATTAAAATTATTTGCTTCAGTTCTAGAAAATATACGTTCTGTGGGTTATAATGATACGATTCATACAGACTTGTTTGGACTCACTAAGTAATAGCAGATTGTTAAGGACGAAAGGTAAGGATGATGATATACTCTTGCTCATGAAAAGTTTCATGAAAACAAGGTCCTAGTGTCTACTGCTTCTCTATAATGAAACATCAGACTAGAGACTCTTACTCACCATGCTTTGCTCCAAGGTGGTCAGCTTCTCTTCCCTTTCATCCCTACTAACTTTGCAAGCCATTTCACGTGCCATCTGAGTGGAACATGAAAGCGGTGTGCGGATTAGCTATTGTCTCATTGCATACATGAAGAAATGAAGCACAAAATGCGTGGCCCATAAAAGCTAGAAACACAAGCTGTTCTCACTCCAACCGTAGGATTTTCTTTTCCATGCTGCGAATGCACCAGCCAAATGCTGGAGAACAATCACATTGAACTGCCAACCTACCATTGGTTGCTGTCTGTTTGTATAACTGGAAGTGAATATCGCTCTTCTTCATTGAATCTGTCTCAAAGTATACTCCACAATCAGTTCTTGGGTCTTTGTAACTTCTTGTACATTAGTCCGATTTTAGGTAGCTGGGAGGATATAGTGAATTGGGATTCAAGAAAGCCAGGTATCATTTGCAGCATTGATACATAATGCCACCGGTACTTTTTATGTGGAATTTTAACTTTCAAAGCACATTTTCCTCCTTTTTAAAATTAAATTAACCTTATCAGTTCTGTTTATTTTATGAGATTTTTGTTGTTGGTGGTGGTGGTGGTGTTAGCTAAGAGTCACAATTAAAGTAGAAGCTTCTAGAGGGTAAGCGACAATATTGTCATCATATCTTAGCCAAATAACTTACTTTCCAAGCCTGCTGTTATAATGTGTGAAAAAGTTAGAAGATTCAGCATAATTTAAGAGTATAGATGCTAAGATACAATATCACATGAAGAACACAAGATACTGATAATTGTCCTGTATTTGAATGACTCAACTCTTCTTCATGGTGTTTCTTTTAGGACCACTGAGGTTCCTTTCCCAGACAGAATCAATCACAGCCTTCGTGGGAGATACAGTGTTACTCAAGTGTGAAGTCATTGGGGAACCCATGCCAACAATACACTGGCAGAAAAATCAACAAGACCTCATTCCAGTTCCAGGAGACTCTCGTGTGGTGGTCTTGCCCTCTGGAGCATTGCAGATCAGCCGACTCCAGGCAGGGGACATTGGAGTCTATCGATGCTCAGCTCGGAACCCAGCCAGCATAAGAACAGGAAATGAAGCAGAAGTTAGAATTTTATCAGGTATTTCAATGCTTACCATGGTTTCCCACAATAAAGCTGTCTAGAAAAGATCAAATGATTTTTTTAAGGACAAATATTTTCTAAGGATTATGTGTTCTATATTGCTTACTGAGTTTTGATTAACATTTTCCCTCCTTTTTTGTTAACATAATATATGAGATTATATGTTCTTAAGTTTTGTATACTACTAGTTTTTTTGAGAAACATATAAATATGCTTTAACCTCATCCTTCTTCTCCTTTATTCTTTCATTCATTTATGTTTATTTCATATTTTTGTGAAAGTCCATTTATAAGGACTTCTCATTTTATTTCATTTTCTTCTGATAGTGGTATAAAAATAGGTATCATTCCCATTTACAAAACAAAAGAATTTGTGAGGCTAAATGTCATCCCTAAATTAATGTCTAAAAACCACCTACTCTAACTTTTGCATACTAATTTCTGGAAAGCACTATGTTATGTCTAATGTTGACTAAAACGGACACCAGAGCCTGGCCCTTTAGAGGCCTGGGTTAATGTAAACATACAAAGTATTTATAACAAAATGTGATTAACGTTATGCAAGTTTGTTCATTTCTATCTTTAACATTTTTCCTTCTTCTCTGGTAAATCTCCATGACTATGGTCATCTCATTTCATTCTCTTGAATAGTTAGAAGTTGGATTAGCTGCATCTAAGGTCTCTTCCAGTGGCTGCTGTTATTACACATCTTTTATGTCCATACTTGGTCTGAGACAGATCTATACTTATAAACTACACTTTGTAAATCATAGAAAAGCAGTCAGAAGTTTGAATGAACTGCTCTTCAAATCATAGGTACTGGTATCCATCCATACGCTCCTAATTGCTTGAGTTAACATAAATATTTAATATAGAGAGAGACAGAAAGTTTTCTAAAAGAAAACTAGCAATTCAGGTGAAGTTTATTCATGTTTTAAATAAGACAAGTTTAAAATATCTTTTTAATTTCTTTGTGTGCTCAAATTAGGGACATGGATACTGACTTCAGTATGCTAGTAACTATTACAATTTGGCTGCATTACATACACCTTACAATAAAATATAGCAGTTATTAGAAGCACATGCTCAGATTTATTTAGGCTCCAATTTTATGCCCCCAATTTAAATATTATATTCATGTGTAATGCAAACCTTGAATCACTAGATAGGAGCCACATTTAAAATATTGACAGGAATATGCTTGATTATTTCAATATGACAGAGAAGCCTATTTTCAGTAACATTAAGTAATCAAATCTAATATTAAATTTGAAATATAAGTTAAATTGTTATATACCTCTATTTGTTCACATTGTGAAGTGTATAATAATTGAATTGCATAGAGATTTATTTACAGCCACGTCAGTGTGCTTTGGAGCAGTATAGATATTTTTATAGGGAAGAAAACTAAAGTAAAGGAAGGTCGTGTATTGCGGTGATACGGAAGAAATTGGAGACAGAGTGGTAGACATGATCATATTATATTGAACACGTGGATAAAATTCTCAGTAGAACTGGAATAAAGAATTTGTATTTAAGTTCTTATTAATTCAAAGATTCAAACATAAACTTCAAAAATGAACTACAAGAAGATCTAACGCACAGAAATGCTGTCAGTCTTGACCTAGCCTGGCTCATGTACTGTAGACACTTTAACAGTCTGTGTAAGAGAAGTTCTGTTTGATTCCTTTGGTCTCAAGTTTTCCTGTTTGTTTAGCAGTAAAATAAAAAGATCAACAAAAGTTATACCACTATACAAGAGAATGAGTGATTCATAATTCTTAAAGTCTTGGTTGTTAATTATGCTGCTTGGATTTTTAACATTTTTTTATTCTTTTCTGAATTGGTTTCTACTTTCTGTAATCACCAGCTTGAAGCACTAATTGTTCCATATACATATTGAGCATTTTCTATTATATCTCTTCTTTAACAGGAAAATGATACAGCCACTAAAATAGGTACCCACAATGTGATTAGCATGAATTGGTAGCTTCAGAAATGTCACTGCAAGCTAAGCTAGCTCATTTCTTTTATTTTTTAATATTTATTTATTTATTTATTATGTATACAATATTCTGTCTGTGTGTATGCCTGCAGGCCAGAAGAGGGCACCAGACCCCATTACAGATGGTTGTGAGCCACCATGTGGTTGCTAGGAGTTGAACTCAGGACCTTTGGAAGAACAGTCAGTGTTCTTAACCTCTGAGCCATCTCTCCAGCCCCAAGCTAGCTCATTTCTTTAGCGTACACACTTTGGAAACTGAGGCAAAAATATTTCCACAAGTACAGACTTGATGAGGCCATGTAACGATTTCCATGTTAGCTTGGAAAACAGAGTGAGATGCCTGAACAGATAAAGAAAAAAATGGTATAGAATGGTTAACACATAAATATTTTCCTGTAGTACCTTAAGTACCATGCTGATTAAGTTACATCTTGTGTTAGTGCTAATGTGAAATTTGACAATTGTACCAACATGTATTTATTACTATTATTTGATAAAGTATTTAGGTATGTATTATTTATGTATTTATTATTGTCTTTGTTGTACTGGAAATTAACCTAGGGCTTCAGATAACCTGAGAAAGAATTCTACCACTGGTTTGAATTCCTTCCTACTTTCTTACTTTTTAAATTTTGAGATAGAGTCTCACTAAGTTGCCTAGACATAGATAGCCTTTTCCTCACCCTATAGTTCAGACAGTCCTTGAACTTGGGAAGTTCTTGCCTCAACCATCCAAGTATTAGAATGTACAAGCCTCTGCCACAATCCAATCAAGGTCAAATTCCATATATGTTTTACAAGGGATTATCTAATTCTAACTAACTCTAACTTTATAAAACTTATTCCAATTCATGAAACACATCCCAGGTAATGAATATTAACAAATCACTGGATTCCATAAATTCTCATTTTAATAATCAAGTAATTATGACTAGTTTCAGTTTATAAATGCTGCAGCCCTCATCATATTTACTAATGCCTACAGAACAGCCATTGACTACAAAAAGAAAGTTGGATGATGAAGTCCTGGAGAAGAATTACATAAAGCAAATAGATAATACCCAACACAAATCAGAATGTTCTTGTTTTGTGTGGAGAGAAATGTCATTTGACTGTGTTAAAGATCAAGGAGTGTTGAGCAAAGGGAACTATATATCAGGGAAGAAGAGTGGAAGGAGCAAGAGGAGGTGGACACTTTTGAGAAAACTTCACAGATTGTGTGAGACAGCACTGGAAAACAGAGGAAGGAATGGTGGGAGGGACAAGCCAGAAGGAAGGAAGTTAAGCTGGGAAGAAAGACCTCCTGTTAATTGTGCAGAGAACTGCTCCTATAGTGGCAGCAGAAGGGATTCAGATATGAAGATGATTGGGAAGTTTTTAAAAGCAGGTGTTGTGATTTATGGGGGATGGGATGTCTGTCATCTGGGTTCCTACAAAAGCTGGGAAGTGAGATCTGAGCAGAGACAGGCATGTGGCCTGGTCTTATATCTTTACCAAACCTGGGTGTAAGAGAAAACAGTCATTATGGATCACATCAATTATATATTTCAAGGGAGATTTTTCCATGACAGTCCATCTTTTCCAGGTAAAAATAATTATTTAATTCAAAAGCAGGAAAACTAGTAACTAATTAATTTGTTGACTAATGATTTAAGACAAATTGAGTAGTTCCTTATGAGCAATTATATGTTTTTAATAGAGTAAATTAACAGTATCTGCTGTAATATACCTTTAAAAATATCAGCTACAACACTATAGGCTTTGATGTTTCAAAACATCACCTGAAAAGGGGACTATATCTGCCAGCCAATGTGGTTGCAAAATTAACTTTATTCGTGGTTCGTCACATTTGAATACCAAACCACCCGCCGGCTAGATTACAGAATTATAAATGTTCTTCAATTACTAGGTTGACTGAATGAACTGGTCCAGGCCTTGGAATTCTTATTTCAGGTTTCTTAATGATCTATTGGATTAATCAGTTGATAATTCAATCTACTATTTGTCCACACTGAACTAAGGTGATGCTGGGTCCTCTACAGACCCAAACGTATTGACTATCTATGGTTGGTTGAAAATATATTCTGAATTTTTTTGTTATAATATTTAATTTTATTTCAAAAAATATTTTAATATTTATCTTATTTGTGACCTTAAAATAGATTACTTCACAATTTCATTTATCATTAAGAAGACTACTTGATACTGTATTTAACATTATATTTTATTAATAATAATTTTAATCCAAAATTAATTACAGGTTATCATTTTAAAAATCCCTGGTTCAGTTGCAGACCACAGGAATAACTCTCAGAAAAACACAAGACACAGAAATATTTTTTTGTTTCTAAGTACATACAAAGTTTACATTTACTCTATTATATAATTTGTGGAAATGTCCATTAATATTATGTCCCAAAAACAGCACATCTGTTTTATGTAAAAAATAAAAAATACCCTATTAACTCATTATAGTGTTACAAATCTGAATCGTGTAACTTGGGAGGATGGCTAGGGAGGACTTGGACCCCGCAGTGAGACGCTGGCCATTCAGAGCTGTATAGATCAGGGTGTTGGCAGCTGAAGACTGAGTGTCTTCAGAAAGATCTTCAAATTAGAAAAGACTGACGTTTGCCCTTAAGAAAGGTTTTGCAATAGCAGGACCTCCTGCTTAGTAGCATTTGCTTACCGTGGGCTTCCTTTCAGAGCTAAAGGCAATCTTTGAACCTCAACCACTGCTTTGTCAACTAAGTTGACATCATATTTATGAACTTACATTTCATAGGATGACAGCCATTGTCATAGCCACAAGTTGGGGCGACATCTGTAAGGGCGTTTGGCTTAGAAATGTTAGGCAATAGGGACAGAGATATGAAAGAAATACAGAGACATAGGATTGTACCTACCGGGAGGGCAACCAAGTGAATCCTGAATCCTAAAAGTGTCTGTGTTTATTTTCCATATGCTTATATACCCCAATCCAAAAAAGGAGGGAAGAAGGCAAAAGATTACTTTAACATGACACAAAGGGCAAACAGAACAAATACTTGCTTCAGTACCTGACACATCAAGCCACTATTTCCTGAATTAAGTATTCTGATGTTTTAGGCAGGATATTCAGGGACAACACCTTAGACCAGGTATCTTATAGGCAGTCACTCCCTGTGTCAAACCTCCTGTCTTAATAATGAAGAAACAGAAATAGGCTTGGATTCTCTGACCTTTGGTCAAGGTGGATGGACGCACCTCTATGAGCCATCCTTATATCCATAATACCAAGTAACCACACCACAGTCGGGATATCTTGTTTATAGCCACTCCTTAAGTCACATTAATATTTATATATTACTCATAATATAATAATAACAGTAATATATTGTAATCATTTCCTATTTTTGTGTGTGAATAGCAGTTCTCAATACTGGGCTTAAATATTCCACAATATATGCTGCAAATAATTGTCACCCAATTTTTGTTGCACTTAGGGAGCAAAAACAAAGTAGAAAGAAGTTCTGTATTTAAAGGGCCTCAAGCAGATTTTCATGAAGGTAGATGAGCATATGCTTTAACTTAGTTACTAGTTATATTAGCACCTGCCCCACAAGACAGTCAGACCTTTGAAGCACTGAAATCAAGCACTGACATTTGTCTTGAGCTATGAAAGCAATAGGTATCATGACATTTGAAGACAGTTGGCATATATTGGAAATCAGCTGTTAGTTTAGGAAGCTTCTTCAATTGTTCCAGATGTTTTTTTTTCCTTTTGAAAATTTGCTACATCTTTTAAATCATCATTTGTTGTTTTAGTTTATACTTTTGAATACAAATGGCTCTCTTCTTACAACAACTGAATCAACCACTTCTAGATTCATATTATCTTCTGAGCCTTCCTTATATTGCTCACTTTCCCAGGACTGAACGGAGGGTAGGGACTTGTTCTGAATTGGGATCTGACTTAAAGGAAGTTACTGCCAGGTTTTGTCTTCTGGTGAGGCTACTCCATATCAGCAGACCAACTGTTTTGTTTTCTTAGCATTCATGAGCTCAATGGAGCAGGGCTTAATTTCTTTCTAGAACCTTCCTTTAAACTGATGTTGGCTAAGTGATTGGTACAAGAGGTCTTGCTTCCAGCCTACTATGCTTTTATTAAAGTCTCTTCCTTTCTGAGCTTAATTGTTTCCAGCTTTAAATTTAAGCCAAGAGGCATACACAACTTCTTTTAATTATACAGAGTTGACCCAGTTCCAAGAGAGGACAGAGGAAAGGGAAATATGGAAACAGTATGAAATCACATTTAACTATTCTAAGTTTGCCATCTATACTAATACTAGAGAATAATTATAGTTGTAACAGGAACGATCACTGATCACAGATGACCAAACATATTTAATATGAGTTCAAAATATTGTGAGAATTATGAACTGTGATAGACACATGAAGTGAGTATGTACTGTTGGGCAAATGTGATTTTCAAAAACAAGCAAACAATACATTAATTATTTATAAAATAGAACCAAGAACAGAAAAAAAAATAGAGAAATACCAGGGAACATCACCACAGTATCTCAATAAAATAATTTGTGTAATTGTCTGTAAGGAATGGTGAACAATACATTAAAATGATTTTTCCATTTATCGTCATGCTAGGTTGTTAATTCATAAAACAACTAAGATAAAGCAGAAAAGGGGACATTAATGTGAACATACCCAGATCCAGATGAGTTAACTAGACATTCCTAGATGGATAATTGGAAAGTCTTGGTGAGAACTTCTAGATTATAAGAGAAAAATTTTGTAAAGTATGATACTAGAAGACATCAAATATGAAATATAAAGTTAAAGTAACATACTGAGATTATTGAATCTCATGTCTAGGCATTTAATACGTATTACGTTTTCCTATGATTGAATATTTTTACAAGTTTTTAAGAATGGATAATGATGTAAGTAGAACCCAGAAAAACAGAAACAAAGAAGTAAATAATAAGCATCATTAATATACCACTAGATACTTTTCTTTCATATTTCATGTTATGTGAATTAAAGGATTTTTCCATCCATCTACTTTTGAAAGTACTGTTTCTGACGTCAGGCTATAAGCAGAACACATGTGGCCTTTTGAAGATTTAAATTGGACAAAATTATTACCTGTGTTCCTTTCATAAAGGTATTTTAAAAAGAATGAATTATGTTAGCACTTTGTATTAGGCTTCATGTAGTGCAGATTTTCTACACACTGTGATTTATCTGGACCACATAAAAGGGTCTGAACACGGACTGCCACAATCCATTTTCCTAGATTTTGCTCAGATTGAGTTAGTGTCCCAATATATTACCATGAGAAATGATTAAGGGCATGGATTATAAGACCAAACTCAGTACAGTTTTTGGTTTTACACTTCCTAGTTGCACAATTTCAGACAAATTACTTAATTTAAAGCATCATCTTGCGGAATGAAGACAGAGCTAGGATATATTTTGTAGGACGATTGTAAAGATTACATTGGACAGGCCAAATTCATTTTGTAGAGCTCTGCAGAACTGGGATTATTTTTGAATTTTGGAAGCTTCCTTAATACTAAATAATTTGATTCCTATGTAAAGATTATTTTCCTGATTATTATCTTGTTTTTATTATGGGTATACAAGCCTCCTGGCAATTATATGCCAGTAATTTGTTCAGTTTTCTCCCTTTCTTTTCTCTTTCTGAGCTACAAATACATGAAAGATTTTTGCTCAAGCATCTCAAACTCTGATGTCAACCCAGACTTCTTTATCATTATCATTTCTTCTTTTGTACGATGTCGGCTACCATAGCTTATGTGGGAATGGAAAGGAAACTACACTTGCTAGTATTGGATCTTCAAAATTTAGTAGCAATTTATTCAACACTAATGTCCTTTCTCTCTCTCTATCCCAAATAGGAGTAGGATGTGATCTGACTTTGCAAATGTCTTCACTGCCAAGGATACCATTTGTTATTCTATGTTCAGCCCCAGCCCTGCCTTTTGTAGATTTAAGAGTTTCAGTTTGCCATAGAAATTCCTGTCTTTGAAAAGTGCATGGCTATTGCAATCAGGCAGTAATTATTGATAAAAAAAGTCAGAAAACATGCAATTTTTTTAATTTTTAAGTTAATAAAAATACTTTTGTCCATTTATATTACAACAAAAATCCCTAGAAAAAAATGACCCAATGCCTTTTGATATATACATTTGGCTAAGATTCATGATGAATATGTGGATCTCTACCACATAGAAGCTACCATCTCTGGGAAACTATGCTGATCTGATTCAGGAATGAAAGGGCAATCATGTTATATTGTTAGAATTAGTTACAGGAGGTAAGGCCACATCTTACTAGATGTGAGACTACTGAGATAGACACTGTCTCAACGGGGTTATCAAAATCCTTCTGGGGGTTAGCAAAATGGCTCAGTGGCTAAGAGCACTTACTGCTCTCATAGAGGTCCAGGTTCATTTCCCAGCACCCACATTTTTGCCTTACAATCACCTGTAATTCCAGTTCTTAACCATCCGCAACTCCAGTATCCAATACCCTTTGTACCTGAAATGTGTGTGCATATACATACATGCACACAAAGCATTCAACAAATAAGTAAATCTAAAAAATTAATTTAAAAATCATTTAAAGTGAAACAATATTTAATATGTTAGCAATAAATTTAATTACTACAGATAAAGGAACATCCTCTGGCTTTGAATCTGTCTCTTACTACAATTAGGGTGAATTAAGAGGTCCATGATTCTGACTTGAAAAGGAAAATACTAGGGTAACTAGTTTTCCAGTTACTCTCCTGTCACAGTGATTATCCCATCATCAATTCCATTTGGTTTCCTATGTTCCCCGTGACCTTGAGCTATGTTAGATATTGATTATTTTAGATTCTCTTAGGGTCTAGTCTCTGAAATTTTACTCTATTCCAAAAGATGAAAGCAAAAATACTACTCTTGTGGTGGGCCTCCAAATGGAGAACTGAAAAGAAACAGTCCTGGGTTCTCCCAAACACAATGAGGTGAACATGTGTTCAGTTTTGTCTTAACTACAAATGAGAGGGTACTAACCCTGTGCGGATGGAACAGAGGACCCGGTCATCTTTTTCGACTCTGATGTGAACAAGAAGCCTTCCCTGAGGGTGTGTGGAAAACAAAACTATAATTTGTCAGCACACAAGTGTCAGAAATAAAAACAAAACCAACAACTGAAATCTCCAGGAAACGTGCTTTCTCCATTGCCTTTGTTTAACACCAATTCCTTCCTAAAGAAAAATGTAAATATATTTGGTCATAATGTACAGTAATGCCTTTCTTGACTCAATGAAGCATAAACAGAAAATAATCGAGATTGTTTTATTTACCTAAAACAAGTATTAGAATAAAGAAATCACTACTTTTCTATAAAGTTTCAAATGCTTCTTCATATGTGTATATAAATTATGAAGATGTTTGATTCTCTGAATTGACTTTGACACATCATAATGGCAACATTTGTTTCCTAGTGTTCTAAAGTCATCTGAAAAAAATTAAACCGTTCTAAAAATGAAAAATCACTTCCTTCAGACCTGCTTCAGTAATCATCGAACCAAAATTTTCGAGGGACAGAAGGGACTTAGCCATACGGTACTGACAAGAATAGATGTTCCCCTTTCTTCCAAATCTAACCACAAATAGCAGTAAGTGTGCGTTCATGGAAAAAGAAAGAGGAAGTTTGAACAGATGTAGGAATATTTACAGAGAAAATGTCATTTTTAGTACCAAATTAGTGTAAATAAGGCAAGAAAATGATAGAATCTCAGAGTGAAGAACAGCTCCTGAGAAAATAGCTCTTTGCTTTCCTGTGTTCAAAGTTCCTAGTTCACAGCATGATGAATTTTTTAAAAAAGTTTTTAATGAAATACATTATGAGTTTTGCAATCTGTTGAGATTAGCTTGGTTTAAAGAAAACCAAACCAAACAAGCAAGCAAACAAAAATCCAAAATTCTAAAGGAAGAATCGGGAGGAATACCAGAGAAAATTTCACTCTGAGCTATTATAGCATAAACCTGATGCTGTTTGAGATATGCAGACCTGTGGAAGCCTAGCTGGAAGGACAAAGGCAGAGCAGTTAGCAGGCTGTTTAACCTGAAGCTGAGAATTCCAATACAGGGAACCATGAGAAATTCAGTGAATTTATAACTCTTGTGTCTGAGCAGAAATGAGAAGAATCACCCTATAGTAGCCCCAATCAGGTGTGACTGTAATAAAGTTCGCCAAAGAGTTTACAATGGGGAAAGGAGATTGTGCATTCAGAAAGCATGGGAATTAAAACTATTACTAGTTATTTAAAGAGTGACAGTTACTAAGCTGAGAAAACTAGTGATTTTTTTTTCTTGCTGACACAGATTCCAACAAACCATAATTTAATTTTCCCATGCCTCAGTTATTCTTCAGAATCAGCACAAGACTTTAATGGTAAGGTTCTTAAATAATAGCTCTGGAAAATGGTCCCATCGAGGGGAGGCTATCATCATAGGATAAACACACACACCCACTTATCCAGAATCCTAAGCACTATGTTCTGTGATGTAAGAGAATTACAATAGAGTTTCTTTTGGCTCTAAATATCAGCTCCAGTTGGGTAACTTACATGGTCAAACTAGTCATTTGCTGTGAGGATATTAAGACAGGGTTTCTCACGCTGTAGACCAGCCTGACCTCGAACTCAAAGAGATCCACCTGTCTCTGTCTCCCTGAGTGCTGGGATTATGGGTGTGTGCCACTATTGCAGGCTTAGCTGGGAGGGACTCCTACAGCAAAGGCTTGGCCTGTTGGGAAAAATCTATGCCAAGAGTGAGAAGAGAGTGAAGAGTGAAATCTTGCGCGTGCTGAGGCTCACACTCAGTTTGACCATGGCAATGCCAGAGAGTAGTTTGTTTCAGAAAATGCCACTCAAAACTACCTCTTCTCCAATTACACCAATAAACCTTTTGTCTAGCTCTTGTATCAGTGAATAATGGTGATAGATGTTGGGTTTTATTTCTGAGTATATTAATCATAGCCATTGGGTCATAGTATCTGATTCTAGAGGATCAAGGAATAGCACTCTAAATAGATTCTTCATGAATAGTTATGATTAGACTTTTAAAAAAGAACTTAAAAAATTTCTTGTTTGTATATCATAAACTAAGCTCCTCTCTCTCCCTCCATCTTCCCACTTATCCTCCCAACTCCCACTGCATCCGCTCCTCCTCCACTATTTCTCTTTAGATACAGGCAGGTGTCTCATGGATATCAGTAAGCCATGGTAATTAATCTGCAGTGAGGCCAAGTGCCTCTCCTTATTAGAAATTTTTGAGGTTTCACTATTTTACATGATGAAAGTGTGGATAATAATGATAAGAAAAAGGAGAAGGAGAAGCAAAAGGAAGAAAGGAATGGCAAAAGGAAGTAGAGGAAGAGGGGGAAGAGTAGTATCATCAGTTTCTTTATGATAGATATAAAACGGTTCTTGTATTGGTAGGAAATGTAATCTCAGTTATTTCACCATGATTGTTCTTCCAATGTGTCTCTGCAGGTTCTCAAAGAATGGTTAATGAATTTTAGGTTTCTTGATGGAACCTATGTGGTCAGAACGTTAGTGCCACAGTCTCTGCTGTTTCGACATGCTTCCCAAGAATGCTCTTGATGAAGCAGTAATAAATATGAAGCTTTCTGTAACACTATCCTTGATATCCAATTATTCAGTTTGGTTTTATATTCCATCTCCTGGGGAGAAAATGCAGATGAAGGACATCATAGTGCAGCCAGTGTACTTTGACAGGAAATACTTCTGTGAGAACTTGAACTCCAAACAGAACGAACTACCTTTTGATTGTTCCCCTTACGGAACGTTAGCTTGATTTGAAAAGACAATCAAAAGAAGATGATATTTTTCAGACACGGATACTTGCTATATATTTAATCAAAATTGAAAAATTTGAATGAGTCACTCGAATAAAAATGATTTTGTCTACCAAGAATGAAATGCAAGCTCCTAAGAAAAAATTAGAAATTTGAAAAACTTGGGTATTTTACTGGTAGTTTAACAGCTTTCCTACATTAATAGTCATTTTTGGTGGGATTGCTGGTAATAGTAACAAATGAATATTTTTTCTATAATGACACATGTCAACAGTTGGAAACCCTGTCTAAAATAGCATACTATTCCAAATTACCATCGACTGGTGTGACAAAATCATACATCAATAAATGATTCATTTAAGTACAAGATGAGCCAGTGAATTTTATTTAATATAAGACAGTACCAAATATTTATTGATATCATGTTAGATTTCACATCACAACTAACAGTCAAGAAACTGGTTGCTAGGATTTGGTATAGAGTTAAATGATAGTTCTATAGTCATCTGAACGTTTTTCAAAATGTGTCTTTGACAGCTACATACCTATTTGAAATTGAACTATTTATATGCAATGCAACAAAAATACCTATGAGAACTGTATGAATGAAAAAAATTCATCTTAAAAACCAAGTTTTGTTTTTTGTTTTTTGTTATTCAACCAGGCTGACCACAAACTCACTGAGATCTGCCTGCCTCTGCCGAGTGCTGGGATAAAAGGCGTGCACCAGTATGGCTCAGCTAAGAAGCAAGTTATTTTTAATCAAGCTATTCATTCAAATATTTATAATAGTATAAAATACTACTACTGTACTATTTTGTTAGAAAATCATGCTACACTTATTTTAAAAATTTTTTATCCATTTTCCACACCAACCCTGTTCCTCCTTCTCCTGCTCCTGTACTGTCTCTTGAAATGCCCATTTTGTAAGGTTCAGCTACCTGAGGAGAATTCTTTGGAGTCCTCAGTAATAGCCAACAGTTTCAGATTCTGGCTTGACCACATCATGCAATTCCCTTTTTAATGATTTTAGAATAGTCGTGTCCCTTCCCCCCCCCCCCAATTCAGAGAACCGATGAAGCTAAAGTAGGCCAAGATTTCCATTTAAAAAGAAATGAAAGGAATAGATAATGTGGGACGAACAGTCAAAGGCAATAAATTACTATGAGGTCTTTCAGTGCTCCAAGGCATCGCTGTAGTCCTGGGGAGAACTATGTGTATGAATCACCCTGTGATAATCTTCTGCTTCCATGTTTACACACCACTCTCTTGGATTCTAAGAAAACTTCACTGTTCTGCCACTCTGATGGCAGAAAAACATGTTTTAAAAAAAGAAGAATGAACAACAACAACAAAAAAGAAGCAGAACCATGGCAACATTAGCATTTTTCTTTCAAAAGCAAAACCTAAACTGGGTTTTAATTGAAGCAGATTATGATCATTACAATCGATTTAGAATCATAAGTCATGTAATTTTGTACATACTGATTCATGAGTTTTATATTACAGAAAGTTTCTTTGTAGTTATTGATATGAACATTTTTAAGGAAAAATTTGTATTAGTTTTAATGCAGAACAATTGCCCACTTTGTTTTCTCGTAATCACACTTACACTCTTTCCAAATTTTATTTTAAAAGAATTTTAAACCTCTAAAAGTCTCGGAAGTGTATGTACAGTTTAATAGATAACAATACATTCTCTTATCCAATTTATAAGATATCACTTAAAAAACTTATATTGGCATTGTTTGAGTAAAGGCTTCACTCCAGCTCCTGGAATTCATATACCCAAAGAGTCTGGAATGTTCAGGTGGGAGCTCCACCCCAAGCTCCTTTCCGTGGAGTTTTCTCAATCTGGACTCCACCTGAGAAATCCTACCATCATTGGCTCCACCCCTGAGGGCTTTAAAAGTCCCACCTCTTGGTTCCCCTCCTGATCTCCTCAACTTCCCTTGGGTCTACTCAGGAATGCTTTGCTCAGAATAAACCCGGGTTTATTAATTCTGTTTCATTGGTTTATTACATCAGCAGCAGCAGATTCCTATTAACTAGGAATTGAATTTAACAGACTTGTCTGTGGGACCCAAGCTGCAGTTAGGCTACACTACAGCAGGCTCAATAAAGACCAGCCAGAAAGCAGGCCTGAGTTTTCAGTTTATCGGAAGGCAACACCTAACTCCAGGAAAGAGCACAAAGTGAGACCACCCAGGCACCACCAGAAATGGACCAATCAGCATGCAAGGGGATGATACCTAAGGTTTCAACCATTGTAGATGTAATGATCTGTTCTGTCTCTTTAAGAGACAAGCCACGCCCAGTCCCTCCATTTATGTATATAGGATCACCAAATGTTCTTTAGCTCAATATACACCTGTTCCCTTTCACCAAGACATCCCTAGATAGATGTCAGCCAATCAGGGCTCCTGAACCTTAGAAATCTCCTAGCCCCTACCTCTATTAGAATAAAAAACCAACCCCAACTGGGCTCAGGGCTCTCTGCTCTCAGGGCTTAATTGGACAGACAGAGAGAACAAGATTGAGCTTCAAGTAAAGGCTCGTTGCTTTTACATACAGGATTCAGTTTCTACTGTGTTCTTTTTTTTTTTTTTTGGTGTGTGTGGGGGTCCCTGTTGTAGGAGGCTACTTGTTTATTCCCGGCCACCCACATTCCCAAAATAATCACACAGAAACTATATTATTTTAAACAGTGCTTGGCCAATGACGCTAGCACATTCCTAGCAAGCTTTTACATACTAAATTAAACATTTCTATTATTTTATATTTTACCACGAGGTTCGTGGCCTACCGGCAAGGTTCCAACTGGCAATTACATCTTTCTCCTCTGGCAGCTCCATGGTGTTCCTTTGACTCTTCCTTCTTTCTCCCAACATTCACTTCAGTTTTGCCGGCCTAGCTCTATTCCCCTATAGCTCTACCCAAAGAGTTTCTTTATTAATCAGTGTTAATCACAGCATACAGAGGGGAATCCCATATCAAACCCTCATTACTGTAAAGAAGGTGAGTTATTAAAACATTTCACATGTTCTATTAGCTGTATAACTCCAAAGGGACTTGAATAGTTACTGCTGATACAGCTAGAACACATGTGATATTTATCATTAATTTCTAATTCCATCCTCTTTTTAATTAAAGTCAATTTAGACAATAAGATTTATAATCTAAATTTTTAGTTTTAACATTAAACTACTATAGAGCTTAGAGGGAGGATTTTCATTTGCTTTTAAATATTTGCCTGGTGTTTTAGTCGTTAACTTTTAGGATGTTTTTCTTTTTCTTTGTGAAAGTTCTATACACCTTGCCACAGTAGAGTTTAAAATAACTCTTCACTCTAAAAATACTACATGCCATTTTAAAAACCTTTAGAAAATATGAAAAAAATTTAAAGGTGAAAATCCAAACCCCTCGCAGGTCTATCACACACAGTTAGCCTCCACAATCGTCTTTATTCTGCTAATTTTAAAATGCAGATTTGGTTTTACCAATGATTCTTTAAAATCTTCACTTTAAAGCTTCTAAGAAAAAGGATGGGGAGATAATGAATTTGAATATTGTCTCTATCGATAACCAGATAATCTTAACATTATGAAACACCCAAATCAAACAAAGACACTAACAACAATGGCCAGTGAGTATTTTGAGTTGTTTAGATGGGTTGTCATGCTTTCACTGTTATGTGTGTGTTTTGGTTGTTGTTCTATTGTAGAATAACTAAGAAAATGTAATCTCTTAAAACAAGGGAAGATTTATTGACTCTCTGGTTTTGTAGTGCCTTGCAGCAGTTCCTGTTTTGGGAGTCTCACTTATGATTGTCGTCTTCATAGTCTGACAGTTGGGTTTGGGATGGTCAACTGGACCTCCATCGCCATCCATGGTTTCTGTCGCTCTCCAGGTAGACTCTGAGGGCAATGACAGAAAAAAAGTCTTTATGAGTTTTTAGTTCTCGAACCCATACAGAGCAACTACTCCACTGTCTTTTGTTCAAAGCAAAACACAGGGTCACTTCAGAATGTAGCACTGTGAAAGAGTCACTCATTTTTGGTGGGAGGAGCTCCAAGTATTTTTTGCTGACATTTAATCTGATGAGTATTTGAAGAACATACCAAGTACTCACTGTTTGAGGAAATGTCTATCAGAATTTGGAGGAATGTCCTTAAAATTTAAATTTATTAGATGAAATACAGAGAGATATATTTTGAGAATTGAAATTGTATTTTTATAGTAAACATTAGTAGTGTTTTATAAATATACCCAGGGTTACAAACCCCAATATTTGTGAAGCTACAAGGGTTCTGATAATACCCAAATAGGTCAGAACAGATTGAGTTAAAGAAGGGTATATTGCATGTTGAAAGAGGTTTAGAAGATTCTTTGGTGACTATATGAACCCCATGATGTCAAACTACAGGTACATTGGAAAAAGAAAAAAAAAAAAGACCTACATCCCACCAAGTGGTTTCTGGAAGTTTACAAATACGCTCTCAACTTGCGCTGGGAAGAGGCTACATTGTAAGCACAATGTAGAAGTAAGCAGGCAGATGTCAGTATCTGACTTCAAGTTTTTTGTTTCTTTTCAGTAGGTAGACAGTAGGAACTGACAGAAAACAGGGTTATGAACAGAAGAACAGAAAATAACTCTCACAGTTAGATTCTACAGAGTAGATCCTTGACAATGGAACAAATTTAAAATAAACGAAAAAAATCTTCTCATGAAGAGGAGTTGGGACAATTGGAAAACAATGAGCTCAAAATAGATCATTAACCTAAATGTGAAATATAAAATTTTAATGTTTCTAGAACATACAGTAGGAAGTCCAGGTGGTGGGTTTGGATATGATCATGGATTTTCAGATATCACATATTAAAAAAATGAAAGGAAAAATGTGATAGGTATTTTAAAATTCAGAATTCCTACTCTATGGAAAGGCAATGTTAAGAGAACAAACAAAAAAGCCATGTCTTAGAAGCATATTTTCATAACTCACATTAGTGAAAGGGCCTATCTCCAAAATATATAATGAACATTTTTTAAAGCAATAGTCAAACACTACCACCACGCCTATCAAAATCAGCCAAAAGACTGTATGTAGCAAACAGTTCACCAAAGAAAACACAAAATGAGTATAAGAGCATAAGAGAAAGGTCTTCTGTATCTCTACTAAAGAATTGCTGTTTGATACAGCTGGTAAACCACCCACACCCATTACCATGACAGAATATACAACATGCCAGTACCTGACAGAAGCACCTCCATTTTTCTGAGAGTGGAAAACTATACTATCACTTTGGAAGAAATCTGGGAGTTTTCTTCAAAGATAAACATAGTTTTATCACACCATTTAGGAATTCTGTTATGAGTCATTGAACTCATCTCTACATAAGACATTTATACCTTTCAGGCTCTGAGAACATTGCAGAAGAGAGGCAGAAAGCATTTAAGAGCCAGACGATAGGGTAAAGCACAATGAAATGCCATCATCTAGGCTTGATGTGATCATTGTTATTATGAGTTCATATCTGCAGTTAGATGCACTAATAAGATCCTAGTCAGACCCTGTCAATACCCAGTTATGGCCTTTACTACTGAACTATTGGCTGCTGATGGCTTCTGGGAGTGAGATTTTATTGTCTCCAGTTGTGGACTAACGCTAAATTGACCAGCTCCAGTGGGTAGTGCCAAGCCAACTTGGATAGGCATAGTTAAACCCAGTGGGTCACCAACTAAACATGAAAAGTAGGGTTTTAGGGACATAGGGAGTTGGATAGGGATACTAAGGGGGAAGGAGTCGGGCAGGAGTGTGATCAGTATGCATTGTGTATATGAGTGAAATGGTCAAATAATAAATCTAATTAACAGTACTTAGAATCTATACATATTAGTAGGAGATTTGTTCCTAGACTTCAAACACTGAGAGAAACTAAATTATTCTTCAACCGGTGAACTACAAAAGTTGGGCATGCTGATACAATGACATACTATCAAACAACAAGGGCCAGTTATCAGGCATAAAATAAAGAAATATTAAGGATATAATACTGAATTTTAAAAGCACAGTTTAAAAAGGTACTATATAATATGATTGATAACTATTAATATAAATAATACTACTTAACCTATAATCTGTCATGTTACTCAGGTAAAACCTTAACACAGAGAAAATGCAAATAATTTCAATTCTCAGAAATGTTCAACAGTGTAAGTACGGAAATGATTAGTTATCGTTAATATTTAAGTAGGGCTAATAGAGAAAAGATGAATAAGTAAAGAAACGGCATACTCTAATGATGGATATGAATTGAATTTATACAAGCCTATATAAAATAATTAGCCCTAATTTAAAGTATGGGAATAATTTAATAACTGTCTTAACCTTGGTAACAACTGAGTACACAATGTAACATGTTCATAACAGGGTAGATGGTGGCAAAAGATGGGACCTGACCCTGAGGAACTACCCCTGTTTTATTTTATGTTGTGGTTGTGCTTTCTGATAAAATAATGCACAATAATTTGAGTTGCCATATTTATTTCTTGGTTGTTAAATAATTTACCTGTATAACAGGCGAGGTACAATTTCCTTTAGGTAGCAAATGAGAGCAAGCCGACCTCCCATGGGTGAGACTTAGCAGTCTTGTATAGAATGTATAGCAATGGTATTCCTGGAAAGAGGTGGTGAGAGGTTGTGTCTGCATGAATCATCTACCTTTGTAAGTACAGCTACATACAAATGCTCCGTGTGGGGATTTGTCCATTTCAAAAAATGATTTCCTTAGGCAGTATTATCTTATGAACCATATTTGTTTATTTGAAAAGTCACTTTTGATAGGAGAAATAGGATATGCAATTCTTTGTATTCCAAAAGTTTTGAGGCATTTTTAAACAGCACTGGTTTAATAACAATTAACACACCTGGAAAAATGTTTTGAACATTTTCACTGTGAAGATGATTTATTAATCTTATTGAAACTACCAGAGACAGATGTAGGAAGACTGAGAAAATTTCTATATATAGAATTAATTTTCTATACACAGATTGAAACTACCAGAGACAGATGTAGGAAGACTGAGAAAATTTCTATATATAGAATTAAATTTCTATACACAGAATATTTAAGATGAAAATTACTATCCCAGTAATTTGTTTTTCTTCTACGACCCATCCTCAGTGTGAGGTTGAATCTGGCTAGGACAATAATGTGTTCAAATATATTCCAGGTCCTTGTCAAATGATTGCCTTAGAGATCAGCAGCAGCCTGCACTATGGCCTGGTGGCAGCTAATGCCATTTAGTGACTCTCTGTTCACCTCTCTCCTGGATATAAGATGCCACCACCTCACTTTCTTTACATTCAGATTTTACTTTTGAGAAAACAGTATTACTGACAAGTTAATTCTACATATTTCATTAAGATACACTCTTGATTAACCTTTCCTAGAGGGATGTAGATTTTATGGGAATGAAGAAACTTAGTAATATATCTTTAATAAACCAACAGAGATGGACATTGATGAACAGGTTAGGCCAGACGATAGGCAATTGTTTTGATTGATTGCTCTCCAGGCATGGTTCCTGGAAATCACATAATGAAAAGAAGGGGTGCTTGTTGGTCTTAAGAGGACTTCTTGAGCCTATTCTTAGGCTCTAAATTTCTGCTTGTTTCATGTGAGGAGAACTAAAGTGTAGATAAGAATGAAGTCCATGAGTAACTGGTTTGCACATCCGTGCTAGTAAACGTGGATAACACATATACACACGGCGTAGTGTGAGAGATGAACTGGATGGAGGTTGATTTCCTCATTCACGCACGTTCTTAGCAATGGGACAAGCTCATTCTTTAGAAAGATTTTCAATGAAAACAAAGCTACACCATAGACTTATTTATTTTTAGAATAAACCCAAAACACTTAAGCAAGCATAAGTACTGCTTGGAAACAGCAAATATTCATTGAAAATTGTGTATTTTCATACACTGTTCATAGACTATCTAAAACCATTCCAACATGTTTATCTTACTTTTCAATACAAAAAAGTGATTTTTAGAAAGGAGAATCAAGTTGTTGCAGACCAAGTGAACCATTAACATTTTTTGACGCTAACATGTTGACAAGTTACTGATAATATTGTTTCTTTCACCAATGAAGACATAGCCTGGAGCCTAATAAGGATCCATAACTTCTACCTTATGCCGCTTAACTTATGTTTTGATTTATTAGAAGTTAAGAATATTCTAATACCAGGATTCTATATTCTTGGAGTAGAGAAACTCTTTCAGAACTTTATCCTCAAATTTTTCTGGCATTCCTCTACTTCTCTAACTTTATTCATCATTATCTTACATCATACCAATGACACATATGATTCTATCTGCAATTTTTTCGTGTGATATATGACCCTGTGTTTTCTTTCCATAGATCCAGGGCTGCACAGACAACTATATTTTCTGCAAAGACCGTCCAATGTAGTAGCCATTGAAGGAAAAGATGCTGTCCTGGAGTGTTGTGTTTCTGGCTACCCTCCGCCAAGTTTCACCTGGTTACGGGGCGAGGAGGTTATCCAATTGAGGTATTACAAACACACCTGGACCCAAGGAAACTATGTACTATTGCCTTTTACTTTATGATAGGCACCAAATATCCCAGTTTTCTCAAAATAATTGGATTTGTTTTCAAAATCTTTGGCAGGATATTTAATTACTGGGAATATATGATAAGGAAACAAGTAAAAGCTCATGGCTTTAGTTCTGAAGGGAAACTAAATTAGCATATAGAGATGCAAGAACATTCAGATGATGTCATCACAGGAACATTCCTGAGACGGTAGATCTTATATGTTGATAACACAATGCATGCCCACATGCATACTCATGCATGCACATATATACACACGTTACCTAACTTGTGGAAATCATTTCATATTATATGCATATGCACATATTTCACATTCCATATATAAAATAACCACATGGCATACCATAGATATAAACAATTTCTCATTGTCAATTATATTTTAGTGATAGTGAAGACAGAAAAGAAAGCATTTCTTCAGTTTAATGTGTTGCATACCATCTTAAGAGCTGCATAGATATTTTAGTTCCAAATGTGCCTGTTTTTATTCATATGACTTATGGGATAAGATATTATAAATTATCTTATATTTATATAAATATAACATAATGCTGGAGAGCATGGCTCAAATTGGATTAGCCCAAGATTAATAATAAGTGAGAGTTAGAAATCAAGTTGATAGTTAATTGGAATACTTAGTCAGAACCACCTTGATTAAATGGATCCCACTTAAGAAATTAAGTTCATTGATTAGAATGACTGGTATACTCCTTTTAACACGTTTAATTTCTGTGATGAGATACGTGCATAGATCATAAATTATTGTTTAAATTTTGTCCAATTTAAGTAAGTATTTAGGCAACAATAAGATGTAGGATGCCTTCACAATGTTTCTGAGGTCATGAAGGCATACAGGAAATCTGGTGACTGCTCACGTTGATACAGGCAGGTGCTCTTGATTTAGTTAGAGTGTGACTTTTTAAATAAAAAGTTACATGTCAGAGTAGGAGACATTGATTTCCACCCTGGAGAACCATTTTTTTTCATCTTGAAGCCCTGTGACTTAAAATGAAAGAATCACACTAGATTATTTTGAAATTTCTTTTTATTAGTTTTAGAATAGAAATTTCTTATTGTTCTATACATTATTACATTTATTCTGTAACTGTAATGCATTGGTATTACAGTTAATTTAGTTAATCCTTGAATTAATACACAGAGCTTCCCGATGGAAGTTTACCTTGAATTAATACTAGTTCAATGGGTGAGATATTATGGATCCTTGATGACATAGGGATTTTATCTGTTCAGCTGTACAATGTGAGCATTTGTTAAATTCATGAGCACTTCTGAGGTCATGCCTAATGCTCAAACATGTTAACTGACCTTCTCCTTGCCTGTGGCCTCTGCCTTACAGGTCTAAAAAGTATTCATTGTTGGGTGGAAGCAATTTGCACATCTCTAATGTGACAGATGACGACAGTGGAACCTATACTTGTGTTGTCACATACAAGAATGAGAATATTAGTGCCTCTGCAGAGCTCACAGTTTTGGGTAAGTCAGCGATTGAAGATTAGTTTACATTCTACCCTTCAAAATATACCGCTATAACATT
This sequence comes from Chionomys nivalis, assembly GCF_950005125.1. Classification (NCBI taxonomy): domain Eukaryota; kingdom Metazoa; phylum Chordata; class Mammalia; order Rodentia; family Cricetidae; genus Chionomys; species Chionomys nivalis. The sequence goes on from NC_080099.1 coordinate 14,821,228, forward strand.
TTAAGTGCTTGTCACTGATTGCTTCCCGTATTTATTAGTGTGAAATTGGAAGGTTCCAGTATTCCGTGCATGCTCTTGCTCGGCTTTGATTAATTGCACAAGGGTTAAATGCACTGTTTGAATATTTGCTTATTGATTAAAAGTCACATATATTACTTCTTGCTTTAATTATTTTAGTGATGTACTGAAAAGTTCCCCAAAGTGTTAATGAGCAGATGTGTTGAATAACAATGAAGACTTCTAAAAATATCATATACACAGAAAATAAATGATGAAAAAAATTATAGAAATTATATAAAAGTGTTCATGAGTGGAAAAGCTGATGATACTTGAAATTATGTCTCTGACATTAAATTCAGTGTGCTGAGAAGATTGATTTATTAATATGGAATAACTGTAGGTGTTGTGTTGAAAGTAAACAACTAAAATCCAATATGCTTAAGAAAAACTCTCATAACAAGAATGCAATTTAAAGAGTTTAAGGAACATGGATGGATTTATGTCCTTCAGGAAGGCAGGAACACCTACAACTTATTGAAAATTAAGAATAATGATCTGTGGTACCAGCTCAGACAAATGAATGTCTTATCATGTCTTGAAATTTGCTTTCCCTATTTGGCCCTCAATTATGTACTTAGAGAAGATAAGTTAATATTTTATTTTTATTTCTTTTTCCTGTATATGACAAAAAATGTTTACTAGTTTTTCACTTTTTCCTACTGAATAAGGTCTTTTTGTATTTTAAAAAATCTAGGAAAAACAGAGGTTGTTTATAAATTATTCTGAAGATATCAAAAGATATTAAGGAGTTATAAATTGTGACAATTTGCTGAGCTTTATCATGTAGCTATGACATTCATATTGCTTTGAACTCTGAAGGCTAGGGAGAGATAATAGGATAGTTGATGGGTTGCTTATTTTCTCATTGAAATTTAAATTTTAAATAAAAAAGGGGAAATGGTATAAGTTCTTTAGATTTAAAGATAGCATTACCTTAGGTAAAATACTAACAACTTTCAAGCTGTTGACAATCTAATTTAATAGTACTTCATATTTCTGTATAACAAAAAAATAAAGCATATGTAATATCAAGATACCATGACACATGTTACTAAGCATTGTGATCTCTACTGATCATTTGATGAATGTGGTCATATAATAAGCTAGAATTTAGATTGCATGTAGATGAAGTCAAGTTTTATGTGAATTTATTAGACTACAGTGCTTCACTGACATCTGACTTACCTGTACATGAGTGCTGATACCTGAGGGCACATTATTGAAGTTATCCAGAATATACCTGTGTGAACATATGCTTCTGCATGCAGACTGACATTCATTTTACTCTATGAGTTGTAGTAATTATTATAAAAACCTATATACTTTTTTATGCATTTAAATCTACCCAAAATAGAGAAGCAACAAAGTTGATATAAAGTATGATATATTTTCTGTCTTTCTTAGAAAAACATTCTGGTAGCTTGGCATGGTTTCTTCCAGAAAATTTCATGTCTCAATGAAGCATATGTGGCCACACACACTATAGGAACTCATTACACTAATATTGACAATTAAAAATTATACAATGCAATAAATTATGTAAAAGAATCTGATTACATATATCTAAAATGCATATGTGAAACATAAAATCCTTTAAATATGTGAGTGTTCATAATATGTGTGCATGTTAATATATATGAGTATTTATGTATACCTATATGTTTATACATATAAATATACATATAAATAAAAATCATTATTTATTAAATACCAAAATTATGAAACAATTATTCTTCAAAATATCTTCTGTTTGAGGTGTATAAGGAGACTACATTAGATAGCAGGGATCTTCGTTGCTCTAATTTTATATAAGTTTAAAAAATGAAACAAAATAAGACATCTTGAGCAACATTTTTATTCTTTAAATGGCTGGTTCTGAGAAAGTAGACTGGAACTGGGTGAAAATGAACAGCCTGTCTAGTCAGTAGAAGCATGGTGTCACTCAATAGTTGTCTTGTCTTTCCTGGAGTTCAGTGGCAGCGAAGGGGAATTTGGTCTCCTGTGTTTCCAAGGAAGAAGAATAGTGGTAAAGGGCTCTTTCTGACTTGAGCCATTTTCCTACTCTAGTACCCTTCAATCTTATGAAGGCTGTGTGAGGGTGAAGTGGAGAGGCAGCTAGCGTCTTCTTAGATCAGTCTATTTGAAAATAAGATATCTTCACACTGAGGAAGAAACATGACTCATGCCTATGCTGAGGGTTCCATGTCAAATCTATCTGATGAATGAGTTCTTCTCAGACAGATAAGTAACTGTCCCAAGGAAGGATCTGGGCTGAAATCTTGCCTCTTTGTTCCCACACCCTCAGATCCAAGGTTAATTATCTTTCTGATTCAAACAGTTTTTAGTTGTTTTTTTTTCTTCTGAAATAATTAGACAGTGAGGTAGGTTGTGTGATAAAATTTCATAATTCATGATGTAATCACACCTAGTAATATGTGAATATGTTAGAACAATATTGAGAGAATAAGGAAAGAAAGGATAGCAAGGCAGAAAGATAAGAAAAATGACAATGTTCTGTGAAAATAAGGTTAAAATAGTTTTTATACTCATAACCTATGAAGAGGCAGCAAATATATATGCATTGATGACTTTATCTTACTTTTTAGAACTACACATTATGTTTATGATCATATAAATAAATGTGAAGGTACAAATTTAAAGCATAGTTTATTGTGAAAGAGGACAGATACATGCTATACAACAAAGAAATAAATAATTTACAAGATAAATGTAAAAAAAAAAAAAGCTAAAAGGTACTGGACTTTTTATGCAAAGGATGAGACCAAAGGATAAGTTATTACTATTTCTTTTGATTTTATAGTCATTGATGTTTTGTATGAATGTTTGTTTATGTGAACATGTCAGAAGCCTTGGTATTCAAGTTATAGAGAGGGTGGGACCTGCCATTTGTGTGCTGGGAATTGAACCCTAATCCTCCAAAAGAACAATCAGTGCCCTTAACAATTGAACCATCTCTCCAGTCCCAAACAAGGCTAGTTCTTAGATGACATCCTGCCTAGATTAGGCTGCCAGTGAGCAAACAGGCTTGTTTAGTTCATTGGGATACAGTCAGTCCTCTGAGCAGCAGCAATTTCAAAGCATATATATGTTATTTGACATGTCTTAATCTTTGTTTTTCTAAACCAGCACTGAGTTAGAGCAAAGCCACATATACTCCACCTACGTGAGCTGAATGCTTATTGCAGGAGTTGTTTTCACTTAAAGATGACTCAGTATCTTCTCTGCATCCCTGTGTAGTTTTCGATATTCTTCCGAATTTTCTTTTGAGAAATTTGAACCTTATGGGTTATTAAATTAGAGTTGAAATGTAACACACACACCACACACACACACACACCCTCAGAGACCAAATCACTAAATATTATTTATTTACTTCCAAAGGAATGCAGATCGTTTGAACTCTCACCAACAGTCTGAGTGTAGATTCTTAGATAGAGTGAATCTCTTCCTACCTCTAGAGTGAATCTTTCATTTCCTTATCTCACAATTACCTACCATGGAATCTCCTTTTCAAAATTTACATCTCTGTGACATTACATTTTCATTTTTATTTAATTTATGATTTAAACTTTAGTTTCAAATTTTCTTTTTAGTTGGTTTTTACTAGACAAGAGTATTTTCAGTTTTTTTAAAGTTACAACGAATTTTCTTGGTATTTAAGTATTTATTTAAGCATACGTCTTTGTTTTGAAAGAACTCCTTGCAAGCAGGAAGTCTATGCTTATGCTCTGTGTATAGATACAAATCAATGAATGAGATTTCTTTATTTATAGTCAGTGGCTTCTTATATATAATGCCTTTATTATAAATAATTCTCTTTCCAAAAATCTGCTTATAGGTTACAATACAAGTATGTCGTTTGGAAGCATCTTGAATTTTCTTAACAAATATAAGATCTATGTTTATATCTTAATATTTGTATTTTTATTTCATTTATTTTTTGTTTCGAAGAAATCACCATGGTAACGGGGTATGTATTTTAATCATCTCCCATAGACATTTTATGACTGAAAACAACTACCTCAAACTTGATTTAATAAAGAAGTTGGTTGTGACTAATCTTAGCTCTAAAAACAAATGTTCCATTAGAAAGTGTTTTATAGGGTGTCAGACTGTCCTAATACAAAGTTAGTGTCTCTCTAGCATACTGTTTATTTGAAAACAGAATTTACTGCCTTTTAGGAATGTATGCAGTGAAGAGAAGCGATCCTTGTTATCGAGGTTATTCAAATGTGTTTTCCTAATTTCTAAAAATTCGAGCATAGTGGTATTTTTCATAAGATTAAAGTCCCACAAGAATTATAAACTTGTACTTATAAATCTTTAATCATGCATTTTATGAGACTCTTGTTTTGTTTTACAACTCGTGATCTCTCTTGAGCATTCACTAGCTTTGAATGTGAACATTTTGAACTCATGACTTTTTAAGTTTTCTAAACAACTAGATTAAAGGGAATGTTGCGGCGCTTTTCAGTAATTTGCGTCAATAAACATCAAGGATAGTTTAAAGTCTAGCGTTTACATTGCATTCTGATAAAATGAAAATTGAAAGTTTATTACAAAAAATAGGGTAAGTTTTTTCAAGCAAATAAAATAAATACATTTGTAGACTTTTTAAAAAATAATAACCGTTTGAGGTTGTATTTCTAAACCTACAGATAAAAGTCAGTAAGATATCTTTGGACATTTTTGGACATTAACATGGTACTTGACTCCAGGAAAACCATAGAAGGTTTGACAAACTTGCAGTGCAATTTAAAAACTTCTATGTTGATTTGACCAATGCTTGTAAGACATTTTAATATTATATGTAACCCTAGAATCTGTAAAGATCTGAGTATTTATTGCCTGTGTTGATTTGTGCTTTTCTCATTGTGACTGGCGTTAGCAAGCTAAAGAAGGATTTATTTGTTCTCATAGTTTCAGTGCTCTTAGCACATGGAAACTTGTCCTTGTCCTTGTGTGTCTGTGGGGAGAAGGCTCTGCAGCAGGGGGCACAGAGGCTCAGCGCTTTATACCTCATAGTCAGAGGGCACAGAGGCATAGCTCTATACTTCATGGTCATTAGGAGGCAGGGGAGCAAGAAGTGTTCAGGCACAAATCATGTCCTTCAAGGACGCAGCTCATGAACTACTTCTTGTGTCATGCTCTGACGTCTAAACAATTTCTTCTTTGGAGTCACTCATGCCCTTGATGATGGCAGGACTCAGCTGGGAAGCATTCCCTCAGTATATAGCCATTTTCAAAATATTCATCATCCCTATTCTCATAGAAAGAAGGTTTGGACCCAAGGTTTTAGATCAAGAAGGGGCGTAAAGAGAATACTGATAGAAGTTCTCTGAAATTTGTGGCCAGCATACATTTTTTTAGAAATCCCTAGTACCATGCTTCTTACTTTTATAAACCTTATAACCATTTCTTAAAGAATTAAATAATTTTATTTTCTTCTTAACCATATATTCAATGTCCTTTTCCTATAGCTTGAGTTATAATATAATTATAACTTAAAATATATATCTATCTTCCCCGGCTGTCCATATTGACTGTCATATATAACTCTGTGCTTACTGTAAGACAAACTTCAGCAAACATACAGGAGATTTGCTACTGTCTCAGCTCAACATTGATCTGGAATCTAAATTTAGTATCTGAATCAATGCAGAGATGCATACTGTATGAGGTATTTAATCTCTCATCAATAAAGTATGAATTTTAAAGTGACCTATGTACAGTTCATGACCACATAGGAGGGCACCATGGGGAGGTCACTTAGGAAGGACTCCTCACTGCCAGCCACATACCTGAAACAGATAAGTAATTGAAACATTTTTTTTTCAACTTTTCCAGAAGGGATTCTGGAATTCCTTTTAAAGCTATCTGCATCAATAAAAAAGGAACAAAATATGAAAAGCTTATCAATGTATACCATTTTATTCTCATATTTATTTCCTTTAACAAATCTCTGGGAAAATGCTAACAAGGGACCATAGAACCTATTTTCCAGGGTATTGATAAATCTGTTAAGTCAAATTCTGTTTTTTTTTCTTCTTAGAAATTTGGAAGCATAAAACTAACCCTAAGAATTTTCCATGTAGCGAGGGGGAGTAGGAGTGGGGGGAGTTAGGAGGGAAATGGGAGGATGGGAGGAGGTGGAAATTTTTTATAAATAAATAAAATAAGATTAAAAAAAAGAAAGGCACAGTCACTTCCCTGAAGACAGTAGCAAAAGATTCCTCTATGTAGTTTGCACTTTCCCACTTCTGTGAGTTCAGAATAAAACAAATAAAACAAATTAAACCATGTCAAAAAAAAAAAAAAGAATTTCCATGTCTTCTGTATGAGTAGCCTACTCCACTTCCCATGCTGCTTGTGTTTAGTCTCCTCCCGGGAAAGAGGAAGCTAAGTTATGATTCTGTGCCTGAAACTGAGAATTTGCCTTCGTTGGGTCTGTTCCTCTTAATCAGTAAAGACCCACAGATCACCCCATTTGGATATATTAAGCAGGGTAGATCCTCTCAACCTGAGCAGCTCTACCTTATGTAGATTGATATTTGATTATAGCTTAATGCATAGTCGTACAGTCACTCAAGAGTGGGTACCTGTGATTTGTGTCCCTGAGGTTTTGTTGTGTGTAGACCTCAGAGAATACATATTTGAACATAGACAGTGAAAGCTCAGTCACTTATCTGGGCTTTGTGTAGGAATCAAGCAATGTATGAGGCTGAGGTTTAAGTGTTGTTCTCTAACTATAGCTTTCTATACTAGAAAGAATGAACTCTAACCTAACCATGAGAAATATACCAAAATCTTACATAAGTAAGGTAATCAATTATTATTTTTATCATGTGCTAAAGTTAAACATATGCTAAAAATCTGTTTTCCATGATTAAAGATTTATATTACTAATTCACTGTCTGATAAAAATGTCTCTCAATAATAACAAAGATGCTTGAATGTGTACCAACCTATCCAGTTGTAACCTGATGTACAGATGGAACCACAGTGCTTATCATAACCCTGTCACCATAAAGAAGAGATTTTCTGTGTTTAACATTTTACCAAACAGTGTGAGGACTCAGAAAAAAAAAAAGGCACTACTCAGGCCTGGGCTTCCAAAACTGACTAGTCAAAAGCTGAGACACAGGGAATTACTGAAAAAGCCAAAGTGATATATGGGAAGTAAGAGAGGCAAGGGCCTGATGAAAATGTGATCATGAAAAAAATGGAAGAGAAAGGAGAATATTACTAATTGAAAGAAAACAAAAGAAGTATGTGTGAATAGTCAGAGAAGAGCAAGAAATGCAAGAAGAGAAAACAAGGATGTGTATAAAGACAGTTGTTACAGAGGAATGTTGTGCCGGATTGGAAAACCAGTCTAGCTGTGTAGTGCTCTGATGATACCATGATTAGATTTTATCTTTAGTTCAATGGCATTTCAGTGCTAAGCGCTCTGATGTGTAACTTATTAACTGTCTCCTCTGAGCTAGGTAGGTAATCCTCAATTCCTTTACCTTTAAAAAAAATGATAATTACTTTCTTGTAGGGTTTGGTGACTGCTAAGAGGTAAGAATTAGAAGAGAAAAACAGTAAAACAGCAAGGCACAGCTTTGGATGTGCTAGGAAATGAAGAAAAAAGCAAAGCAAAACAAAACAAACAACACCAAAAGTCTCTTCCAGCTTACAGGAGAAGTCCTAAATTGAGATGCCAAGATTAAGCAAAGGCAAACAAAAGTAAAAATAAATGACACATTATTAAAACATCCCTTGCAGTCTCTCTTTGCCCATTTTGTTTTCATCCACAAAATGTTTACAGCAGTAAATGTCCCTTCATAATCCCCATGAATGGCGGAGGAGTCAACATGATGTACTAATGATAGATAGGGATGCTTTGGGCAGTAATCACACAAAACACAGACAAAAATTAGAACTGTGGCAGAAGGATGACATCCATTTGTGAGACATTTTACATTTGCCTTTCCCCTGTGCTGCTCACATCCTGCTGTTTCTGCATCACATCCCAGCTAGATAAGAAGACACTTAAAAAGAGACCATGCCTTCCTCAGTTTGGTGCCTACACTTGGGTTTTTTCCTTTGGCACTGCTGAGTTGCAAACCTAAGAAACTCTATAGAATGTGAAACAAATATGCTATCTAACTCTCCATAAAATATTTTACAAGTTTTCCACTAAGACAATTCTTTTCTACTTTTTAGATCATTGCAACAATCTGAGTTGTGACCTGTCTTAACTCTCAATATGCTTGTATTTGGGCAAAGGCTTTTTAGAGGTTAATGAAGATAAACTACTGGGCTATTGTCAAAAAGGAACTTCCTCATTATGCAGCAAACAGTAATACTGGTCCTTAATATTGACAGGTCCTTGTCGATGTGTATGCAATTACTCTAGGACCCCTTACAATATTATGCAGTAGAAGGATCTCCATACATCTCATCTATCAGATGATTTACACAATTTTTAAAAATTTTAATAGTTACAATGTTCTTATATACTATTGTCCTTCTCTCTTTTTTACAATTACAAACTAGGTTGAACTATGTTGGTTTTAATCTTATATTTAAAAATTGCCTATTCCATTTTTAATATTAATATATTATTCATTGAAATTGTACTTATTCATTTTCTTTATCAATTCTTAGTTACACAGTATGGAAGGATTCTCTTTACCATAGACAGGCATACATCTCTATGTACACTATCTTCAACTTCTAGATATTTCTGAAGAAAAAAAAAGGAATCTTGATACTTCAAACTAGATACAGTATTATATCCCTCTGTCTCTCCCCTGTGCTCTGATCTATAATTTTTAATGATTCATCTGAAACATTGGGTGCTCTTCTGGAGCATGACCAGTTGACTGTGTGAAGACTTTGAGCGATGGGAATAACTATGACGAATTTAGGAGTTCCTTATCTCCCTGTATGGTGTATTTGCTCATTTAATTTGGTTTCAGGTTTAGTGTCTTTGCCATTTATGGGAAAAAAGTAATCACAGAATGCATTAGCATAATATTTATTCTTCTGTTATTACATGAGATGCCTAATTTGAATGGAACATGCCTGAATTTACAACACCATTGCCTTTAGCTAAGTAATAGATCTTAAATTCATTTGTGTTTATAATTGCCCTTCTCGTCAAAGACTGCCCCACCATCATGCAGCTCAATGATTATACTCACAGAAAGAACATCTTAGGAAAGTTTGTACTGAGGATTCTTAACAGCTGCCAAGGAGATACAGAGTGTTGTGTTCACAATAACGTAGATGGCAGAGGCATGTGATCTAAAACTAAATTAAGTCCCAAGAACTTAACTTAAAGTCACCTGTGATGTGCTTCTGTACCCTCCTCATGACTCCTTTCTGTAGCTAAAATCATGGTTATCAACAGGCAAACTCCCATCTCTAACAATACCTAAAAGTTTCTTTTAAATGTGTATATGTTAGAAAAAACAAAGTCATACTTCAGGCTTTAGTTTAAAAAAAAGTTTAGTATTTATTGCTTTTCCAACTATTTATGGAGACCCTATTTGTGTTGGACGTAGGATTTGTTTAACTATGAAAAATATTTACTTTGGCATCTACTTTGTACCGATGTTCAATTCTTTCCCCTTCTTTTGATAGTAATTTTTATTTGCCATGGATATTTTTAATCTATATTTTATTCTTAGATAGATGAGGGAGGATGAGGCCCCAAAGGGAAAGATAGAGACAGTAGATCAACCAAAAACATAAAATAGGTAATCTAGAGTATGATTCTAATTACTTCTAGCAATTTAAGCAAGGTGAATTGACCATCTGTGGCTGACAAGAACTGCTGACAGCAGCTGAAATGTCCCATTAGGGTACTTCCTGCTGAACTTGTCCATAAGCACACGGTCCACATGTTATCCCAGAAGAACTTACTGTGATAAGACTCAAACTCAATTAAATGCTGGGGTTTTAATCATAGCTCTAAAGGGTAACAGCACTAGTGCCTTTTATTTTTCTCATTTCATGCTGTAAATTTTTCCTAGATACTTCTCTACATTTTTTATATTGTTAATTTACTCTTCACAATACTTAGATATAACTGTTTTCCTATTTTATATAGAAAGGTTGAGGACATATTTTTATTGTAACACATATTTGAGCAGATAATTACTAGAGTATTCGTTTTACTTTTGATGTGTATCATTCAATGTTTTTTTTTAATGTAATCACAGTTGCATATATACACACATGTTGTAGCAAAAGGAAGCTGCTTGTTGCTTCCGGCTGCCCAGCTAGCTTAGATCTGGAATAATCACACAGAAACTGTATTAATTAAATCACTGCTTGGCCCTTTATCTATCTCCAGCTTCTTATTGACTAACTCTTACATATCATTTCAACCCATTTCTATTTTCTGTGCATCATCACATGGCTGTGGCTTACCAGCTAAATTTCCCAATGATTCTGTCTCTGGCAGCTCCATGGCTTCTCTCTTACTCTGCCCTTCTTCCTCCCAACATTCAGTCTAACTTTCCCCACCTAGTTCTGTTCTTCCCTTCCATAGGCTCAAAGTAGTTCTTTATTTATTAACCACTAAAAGCAGCACACAGAAAGAGGACCTCTCATACCACATATATGTATATCGCACACATTACATATATGATATACATTACAATATATATATATATATATACTTACACACACATATGTTTATGCAGAGTTAATTTTAGAACATCCAATCATCTCAAAGGAAACTGCATGGCTTCCACCCCTACACTGCTGTTCTCACCTTCTGCCAACCCAACAATTCTAAGCTACCTCTTATCTATTTCCCATCTCTGCACATTTCCTTGCTTAAGCCATTTTATCTGCATGAAATTACAGAATTCAGTTTGCCTGTTATTGCTCATTTTATTAGCCTAATATTTCAAGGTTCATTCTTATTAAAGCATATAGTAGAATTTTATTCCTTTCTGTGGCTAATTAGTATTCCATTGTGTGAATATAATATATTTTATTTATCTGTTTACCAGAGCATGTGTACTTAGATTAGCCTCACCTTTTGTCTATATGAATAATTCTGCTGTATAAAATTGTGTACAAGTTTCTGTGCAAGCCTCTGTTTTCAATTTTATTATGTATATATAACCATAGGTGAAATTTCTGGTCCTTTTATTAACTCTGTGTTTAAAGACTTGAGAACTATTTTCCAAAATTTACTATATAATTTTTCATACCACCAGAAGGGCAGGGATGTTGCTGTTATTCTACATTAATGCCAACACAGTGACCTCAGTTCATTAATGACGGCTCTGCCATTCTTCAATGTAAGACATGGTATCTCACTGTACTTTGTATTTGCATTTCCTTGCTGGTAAATAATATAGAGTATATTTTCACGGGATTAAGCATTTTCCATTTGTGTAGTTCATCTTTCTTAAAGAAGTGCCCATCTAAACCCTTTACTCAGTTTATAATTTATATCTCATTACTAGGTTTACATACTTTAGGGATATGTATGTGGTGGGTAAGCGTTGCCTAATTCAAACAACTAAATGAATAGATAAATAAATAGTAAAAGTAAAATAAATAAACATGAACATGATTATAATTGACTTGGAATAAAGCAAACAAACAGGGTATTTCAATACTGGTGATCTGACTAATGGCCTAGGGTCAATGAAGCTCATGGCACTAGCCTATCAATACTGCATAAACTGGGTATACTAGCCAATGCCTTAATCAGAGCACTCAGAAATTGGAAAGAAGAGGACCAACTCCTCCCCCAGCACCCCGTGATGACTCCACATTGGAGCATCAGTAAAATCAGAGCAATATCTGATGAAGATTAATGTTAAGCATTCTTGTTCACCCTGTTGGCTGTTTAATGCACTTAACAAAAGTCTGCAGTGACCGCAGGCCTGATAGCAAACTAAAAGCAGCGATGGTTATCACAGTTTGGAATTTTCTTGACTAGTCAATGTTAAAAAGATATACACTACAGACATTTCCAGACTTTCTAGCACACTGAAGATTAGGAAATGCTGAGTGCAATCACAAAGATTCTGGATTTAAACCTAGTATTTACCTACGTTTAGATAGTAACAACAGGCTATAGGTGAAGAATCTGCAGTATCAGCAGTAGAGATACTCTAATTTAGTTCATATTTAATTGCAACTTACTGTATAATTTCTGTGGGAATTGCCTGCCTTGATAGCATGGAGTTTTTAATTACAGTTAATAGGCAGAGCCAATTCTTTGTTCTTTCAGGTCAAATTCATGAAAACATTCTATGAGAAACAACACCATACCATTTCAATCACAACACAAAACTTCCCTCCTGTTAAGAAAAACAAACATGGCCTTTGCGAGTTCACATCCAGTCCTTTTCAGAGGAGCAGCAATAAGAATAATTAATCCAAGGGATGAAATCAAGAATTCCAATTTTCTGTCAGTATGTTCCTACTGACATTTGAGGAGTTAGTGATTCGACTGCTGGGCGTTCAGTAATAACACTTTATCACAGATTTACAGTGCATGAAACACAAAGAAATTTCTTAATGAACTAGATATTTTGTGTGAGTATGGCTTCTTAAAGGTGGTTGCCTAGATAGAAGCAGGGTTGTGCAAAAAGAATTACACTTTTCCTTTAGCTCTGTAATTGAGCTTCCTAGATGCTTTGGGAATGAAGACTCTACTGAGTCCTTATGGAGATACACGCCAGAAGGACTGAAAGGAGGGACATTGTTATAGTTTTATTTTTAATGCGATAACAAATTAAATCTGGCTTCACCTTACCAGGCAAATTACTGTTGTAGAGGAGCACATTGCTTTCCACTGCATACCCTTTGGTTTTCTTCTGTTGGACTAAAAATTTTGTGGATACTTCATGACGATCAGTATCTTCCCTAAAGAAGAAACAGTTGTAGACACAAGTCCGTATCGCTTCCTACTGCCACCAAATTTCCCTTGACATGTTGCCATAACATCCCAGTGCTCACTTGAGGATATTGCTGAGTAAGAGTCTGTGAGCGGCTCGGGAGGTCTTTAAGCTGACAGACAGGTCAGTGAGTTGCTATGAAGGCTAGACTCAGTGAAGTAGTATTCAAGGAAGCTGCAGGACCATAACTGAGAGAGAGCAGACACCACTTATGCAGCTTTGCTTTCTGTATCTTTGGATTAACGTGGGCATGCACATGTTGTCACGTGGTCTTAGCTATCTGATAGGTTTGTGTAGCCAGTGCCTTCCCCTATTGATCTAGCTTTTCTATTCCTTAGCTTCTTTTGGCAGTGGGTTTCTGCTCTTATTCAGACTTGAAATAGCAAGGTATCAGGTCTCATGCAGATCTTATGTCCATAAGCATGATTACTTGCCTGAACTTAAGAGAACTTAATGTTACCTGATATTTTAGAATAACTCAAGAAAAATAAAACTTACAACCAAGAATAATATTAGAGATGATATTGAGGATAGACAGTTGTATTAAGATTTATAAGGTTTGTCATGTATAACTGAGCCAAAGTTATAAAAATGGATTTCCGATTGATATTAATGATAGACTAAGGATTAGGTTTTGTGTTTGAGTGGATTGTATGACCTGTGACTTGACACAAACAATGGCCTAGTACATATGAAATACTATAGAAAGGTATGCTATTGAAATTAAAAAATAAATCGTGCTATAATATTATGGGCTTTCTTGAGGAAATTTTAAAACCTTATTAGCATTATTTACACTCTACGGAAATATTGTATATGTTATCACCAGGAAAACAGAGATACATAATTTACACAGTTTTCTATAAGAAAAAAAAACTATGATTCACATATATAACACTTATGAAAGCTGTCAAAATCAGTAAATAATGTTTGGGTTGATGAATAAGGCTTCTCGGTATAATAATGTATTAACTGCAGACATCAGATTTAAGACCTCTATTTCACATATAAAAATCCTACTATAAATCCACGAAAGCCCAACCCTTAAGATCTGCTTCAAAGCTGCCGGCACCTCTTCATTCTATTTGCCATTCCTCTAAACCTGGCAGTTCCCATTGGCTACTTTGGTCTGCCCTGCATCCTTTGCATTTGTGTCTCCTCTGCTCTTGCTTGACTGTGGTCCAACTTCACTGATGTTAATCAGAACGTGGATGGAACCTTTTTCAAACTTCAAATTATCTTGTCCGTTCCAGTTTTCGTAAACTAAAATCTTTACACGTATTTTTATGCCCGAGGGATTGACCTTTCTAACCTGTCCCCTTCCAACTTATTCCTTAGGCTTTGATAAAGTAAAATGCTACATAATATATTACCATTTGTTTATAGGGGAAATATAAATCTGAATTAACCAGTTCTTGATGATAGTCTAGCAAAAATCAGTATTGAATTGCAATTGAGCAAGTAAAGGTGAACAACAAAGTTACATGATTTGATAGTTTTGAGTAGAACTAATCATATTTTTGTATTTGGGATAAAGGTCAAAATTCGATTGTAGGACACTCTGATAAAGCCTGAATGATTTACAGAGATTACTAAAAGAATGAAGCAGTAAGACTAGGTGAGATGTTGTCAAGTATGGAGAAAGTAGTGAGTGAACAGGAATATAACAAAGTTCATGTCCTTGAAGGATATTTGTAAGTTGAGCCTGAGCTAAAACATTGTATAAAACATTTAGGAATATATAACCTAAAGTAATCTCCTCAAGCTTGGAAGTAACTTTATGAAAAAAATTAGAAAAAAAGAGAAAGGAATAGGGATTTTATTGTTACCTGACAATAAATATATTCTTTTATTTTTCAGAATCCCTCAAGCTGGGAGTATAATAAAAAACAAAGTAATTATGTATTTATGAAAGCGAAAGTGTAGTCTACTTTCTTTCTTTTGTTATTTCTGTTGGAAAGAAATAGCTACCTTCCACTGCTGTGCTCTACACTGAATGGGCAGGCCATGCGCACAATGTAGAGATGTGGATGAAGCACAATAGCTTAGACCCTACTCAAGACCTACTGAAAATGAAAGCAGAAACTTTAGGACCAGAAGTTTTCTTCTGGCTGATTCTGATAAAGAAACACTAGATTGTATAATATTCCAAGTGTTATTAGTGCATGGGGCATGACTCCAAGACATGGTCTTGGTCTCTTTGGCATTTATTTCTTAAGAAGCAACATGATATACAAGATTATCAAAATGAATAAACTAAAGATATATTTTCACTGCCTTTTTATATTAGTTCAGCATAGTTTAGAAGATAGATAAGCTGTGAAATACAACTTAGATAGATTTTCATCAATTCCCTTCTGAACATTTGAAATGAAAATAGTCACTGTTAGTTATCAAAACTGCTTTGATTGCTGAAACATTATATGTACTTGTATAGTTAATAGACTATATTATTGTATTCTATCATCTACAAATGGAAATTACTCATATGATCTCCTTCACAAACCATCTACCATTGTGAAAATTGGCAAGCCAAAGTACAAATGTGCTCTAATGATGATGATGATGACGATTTGGCTTTGGGCTGTCAAGTAAGTAAGAACAGACTAAAATTTCTAAACAAAAAAATTAATCAGTAATTATGGGAGAGCATTCTAAATTTTTCTGAAAAGTAGAAGACATCAACCTTTAAGTTTCTGTTCCGTCTTAATTATAATTGACCAGCAATGGAAAGCAGCTTTTCTCTAGGGGGCATGTGTGCTTTGTTGGTTACGGGTCCCAGATAACCTTATTCTATATTTACCTGACATTTCTCAACATCTGAGTTTGTAGGGATAAGCCCAGCCCATTAGGGGGCATGTTCACCTCGGGCTAATGTTTACTGATAAATCTGCCAGGTGTGATCCCAGCAACCCCTTTTTTCTACTTTCCTGTTCTCTGCGGGAACCTGTGATCCTGTAAGTCTATTTCCCCACTAAAGCTGTATATATTTTTATAATCTGTCTGCATTCATTTACGCCATTACAGAGTTTATAATCTCATAAGATTCAAATTATCAATCACCTCTTCTAGGACATTTTTCTCTCTACGTAAGTTTAATAAACCTAACCTCATTATTATATAAATTAATGATTTACAACTCAGCACCTATAATGATTAATTGCTCCTATTTTTTCTATTCTTTGTCCTATTTGACAGTTGGCTTCTGATGAAGTGAAATATTCCTCTTCATCTGTCTATGGAATACCAGTCATCAGCAGCTTAGGTTATATTAATTGTTGAATAGTGAAATTGATTGTCATTTATATAAACTATGACAGAGGGAGAGGAACATATGTCCTACTTTCTCTTCTAAATTATTGTCACAATAATGCTACACAAACATCAAAATTAAAATTCTTTGACTTAGAGTAGCCATGATTTTTTCTCAAGGTCCATAATTCTTACAAGGATTGAGTTTGTAGTTTATATTTGGTCCTGTTCCATGCACTTGTGTGTGACAAAAGAATTTACAGTTCCACTACTGCAATATTATATTTTACTGATTGCAGAAATGTAAGAGAACCCCCAATATATAAACCCATGTCAAGCTCTGATCATACTATCTTCTGGAATCTTCAGTGGGAACACTAGAAGTCTTAGGGGCAGAAACTTCTTTCTACCTACCTTGAAACTGTTGATATGGAGAACTACTAATCATAATCCAATCCTGAGAAGTTGGGGTTTTCTAAGCAAGACAGTTGCACCTAGTGTGAAATATAAGGAAACACCACAAGGGGGAATCTTCAACTCACTCACACTACCGTAGTCCTGGCTGTCTTGTGTCATTTCCCCAAAATTAACTGTAGTCTGAGTTTTTCTGTGCTGGTGACCACCACTCAGAAACTTAATATTAATTGTAAATACTCATCTGATAACTCAGGCTTATTACTAACTAGCTCTTGCAACTTAAATTCATCCATTTCTGTTAATCTATGTATTGCCATGTGACTCTTGGCTTTACATGTCTTACTCCCTTTGCATCCTACTAGCAACTTCTCTGACTCTGTCCTTCTTATTCACAGTATCTTTAATTTGGTTGTCTCACCTATACTTCCAGACTGGTTATCATCCAATAAGCTTTTGAATTAAACCAATCCCAGACAAATCTTTACAGGATACAAAAGGATTATTTCACAACAATTCACCCCAGATAATATCCTTTCCTCAGTGGTAGCTACCAAGCTGATCTTTCTACTATCTTAACTTTGTAATAGTTTGATTATTTATATAGAGACATTCTGGGAACTCAAGTACTTAGAAGTTTTACTAATATATAATTTAAGAGTTTACCACAAAAAGACTTCAAAACATATACTTTTTCATATAAAATAATTTACAAAACCTGAATTACATAAAATAGCATATTATACCAGAAGCCTTTTAGAAAAATGTGTTTTGCTCTTAAATAGAGATGTATGATTTTATTAAGCAATTCTTTATACTCTTCAAATTTGAATGTTAGCTATAAGCAGGCCACCCTGGCATTAGGTACCAGATGATAGACAAAAGCAGAATATATAGAATTAGAAGTCAGAGATAAGACGAGGCTGGGTCCAGCACTATTTTTCTGTCTACTTAGGAATTTTATGTGTCATTTTAGACAGAGACACCTCAGTAAGTGACTTTATAACCATAGGCAGTCAACTGTTTCTCTGTCAGACAGGCCAATGAGAAGTAATCACTGTCATTATTAGTCATATTAGTCAATATTAGTCATTAAATCAATATTTTACTTTTCAACATGGAATCACCCAAATCCTGAATCCTATAATACCAGTGTTCATCTATATCTAGGCTATAATGCAGAGAGAAACAAGATTGAGTCAGGGCGACACCATGAAGAAGAAAGATGCCAGAACCTTACTTGTAGTTCACAACCTCAGGGTGATAGACAAATTAATAGAAATGGGTTAATTTAAGATATAAGAACTAGGTAGAAATACGACTAAGTCATTGGACAAACAGTGTTGTAATTAAATGTACTTTCTGTGTGATTATTTGGTCTGGATGACTGGGAAATGAAGGCACAGCCTCTGATTACATATATTTGTTTCAAAACTGTGCTGTTTCTCTTTAATTTTCTTATTAATAAACACTACATTCATCAAGAACTGAGTTACAGCTAACCCTGTGTTTAATATTATGTCTCCTTAAATCTTTCCTGCTATGTTTGCTTGACCATCACCTATTTTACAGGGAGCAAAACTAAGGCCCATAGAGTCCAGGAGAGACACTCTTCTCACACATGCAGGCATTGGCTAGAACAAGAGCAAAAGCTAGCTCAGCCCAAAGCTCTGCTCTTTTTCTTTTATTTAAAGCTGTCACAATTAATGACACTTTTTTTTGTCTCTGGTTCAGGGACCGTCACCAATTAAAACTCTCAGGCACACAGTTTTAATTCCTGATGTGACGATTGCCAAGTCCTATCTGTTCAGTTGTAAAACTATGATTAATAGCCCTGTTCCATGCGAACTGTGTCAATGCAGTGTAATTTCATGCAGAAAGGAGAGCGGACACTCACAGAACAAGCTCCTGTGAGCATGCTGTCAGTACCCTGCGAACTGGAGCCACTGTCATGACTTGTTTGTATCTAACAGTAACCTAGAAGAGCCCTTCTTTTAATTTGATAATTTTTAGTACTAGGCGAAAGGCAGACACACATAAACAACATGGGATAAAAAGAAGGGAAAGGCTTTTCTTAGAACAGACTCCTTCCTCCTCCTACTTAAGGTAAACCTAAGCCCAAAGGGAACTAGTGGAAGCTTAAGAACAAGTTGGGTGCTATGCATGTGACTCCTATTACTTGTCTCATTTCCCCATTCCAGCCAACTTATTGCTTCCCAGAAATGAGCACAGGGCAAGGAATGGCAAGTTCTTGAGATGTTTATAGTGCTCTTTAAAATGAGACTCTTGATAGCAAGTGACCTGAGTGTGATGACTATTCTTGGTTGTTGGTCTGATGACGTCTGAAATTAACTAATAGTCCAAGCTTCTTGGCACAACTTTGAGGGACCCACACTAAATCTGAGCCACACCTTCTTGAGGTAGCTTTCGTAAAGGACATGAAAGATGGAAGCTATTCCTCTTTTCCTGCATGGCCTTGTTCTTAGTGGCAAAGTCCATTCCTTCAGTGGTATTAGAGTCTAAATCTTCAGATTCCAAGGGATACTGAAGACAAATTGAGACATCTAGTCTTATGGAATGAAAATACTGGGGTCTTGGACTTTCCATTGGTAGACAGACATTGCTGTGCTACTTGGACCATAGCCTGTAAACCACTCTAATAAATCCTATATATATATTGATTTTCTTACATTTATTATATGGGATGTATTAGAGTGGATTACAGGCTATGGTCCAGCTAGTATATGTGTGTGTATGTGTGTGTGTGTATTCCAGCTAGTATATATGGGATTTACTATATATATATTCATTCATTTGTTCAATTTTTAGTTCTGTTCTCTTTGTCCTACGGCATTAATTATGATCTGTGACATAAGAGTGGTCCCCAGAGCATTCAGTAACAAACACCTGAAGCTGGCACTGAACCAGTCAAGGACACAAAATTTTATATTCTCTGAACATTTCGCAAAAATAGATTTTGCTTTCATTACTAAAACACTTCATTTATAGATTTGGCAACAAAATATAAGGTATTTATGATACTCTTTTTCAGAGCCTGCTCTCCTCCTATGTTATTTTGATTTGGTATCTGTATGGTAGGAACAAGAACTAGAGGACAAATGTTCTAACTCTAATAGTAAGTGACCTGTCACCAACTTGACAAGTGTGTCTGTGGACCTACCTGTACGGACAATCTGCTAGCTGTTAGCACATCTGGGTGATTTCCATCCTTAAGTAGAGAAGGCTGTTCAAATCGTTCAGATTTATTTGTAGGCATATTACAATCTTTGCGTTAATGAAATGATACTTTTATGTGTCCCCATTAGTGGTCCGATAATACTCACTTCACAAGTTATCTCCATGAGCCAGTCTTTACAGCAAGATGCCCAGGACCTTGATTTATTGAAAACAAGTTCATATTCCTGCCTGTTTCTAGACACTCTCTATTCTAAACTAACTCACCAATGGTCAGGCTCCAATCTGTCCTTATCCCCAGGTGGACCTTATTGATCATTTTTATTTTTATCTTTGCATTCAGTTGAAACCATCAACATGTCCCACCAAATAAAAAGTGTAGGCCATTTTTTAACAACTGAATATTATTTGGAAGCAGGAATATTCGACAAGCTTATTTAGATAAGAAATGTACAGTGTTTGTAATTCACAAAGATGTTCAAAGTGATTCAATCTGGCTATTTCAAAGAAATATCTTTTAGTGAGTCCCTGAAAAATTTGTTTGTCTCACTTTATGAATGTCAGCATATCATGTACACATTTTTCTCTTGCCTTATAACTAACAAGAATTAATTAACTTTTACTCTAAAAGTTCAAAATTTTGTTCTGAAGCATTTCCTTTCTTTGCTATCCTTGAACTGCCAAAGAGTTAGATGCCCATGCCTGCTGATATTCTACTTGTGGAGTCATGGGCTTTTAAAGGTCAGTACATTGTCCTCACCTGCCGTGGACAGGGCCAGAAGACAGACATTAATTTTGAGGATTCTAATCCAGGCAGGTTTAGCTTCTGAGCTGCCTCTCTAGGGCAAATTTGTTTGCGCATCCTTTGAAAATAAATTGGTATTTGTTAAATAGTATGTGGATTCCTAATGGAAAACATTCCAACAGAAGATAATTGAGTAGTGTGGGTACTTTAATTAACATTTTACTATACTACAGATATGCAGTGATATCTAGGAAAGGATTAAGGTTAGTGTTATTGTTGATTATAATGAACAGTATCATTACCAATTACATAATTAATACTACTAATGAGGTACATATGTATATATGCTCATCTCATGATAAATAAAAGAAATCCAAGTGCAGAATTTTTCAGCACAAAGACTGGGAACAAATGCTTGGGAAGGGCAGTTGATTTGCCTGGAAAAATAAAGATAAAATCATCTGATGATCAAGAGCTTACTAATAGTATGTCAATAATGACTTTGTCATAAAATAGATTGAACACATTTTGGCCAAACTCTTTTGTCTGGTTTTTACCTGATACTGGCCCACTCTTCCATATACTGTTATTTTTCATATTCCAGATAGACTAGAACTTTGTTGTTTTCCCTTTGTATATTTGTTAAATTATCTATGTCTCCTTTCCCTTATTCTACGGGATATTTTTATTCCATTGGAAGAAGAGTATACAATCAAAAACAGTCTGAAAAAAATACAACAGTAAGAAAATGTAAAAATTTGCTCCAATGTACTACTTCACTTGCTAGGAAGAGAGATTCCTGTTTCTTGTTTGTATCCTTTCCAACGTTCAGGAGAATCTATGTGATAAGAAAACAATCCCCTGCTGCCTTTGCATGGAGGCACCCTGGATTCAAAGTCTTGATTTTCAACTGTGGCTCTAAGTCTTTTTACCAATGGTTTCTCTTCCTTTTATCCCTTAAATGTATTGTGATATTGCATAGAAGGAGCATAGGAAAGCTTTGGGTGAGGGAGTTAAAAACTTATAATTACAGTTTCTGTATTTTTAAATATAAAATGATCACTACATTGAATTTCAACATGCCCTTTGGTGTGTTTAGTTGTGGCCTTTGTAGAGTAGAGTAAATTTCCCCAAATGGAATCAATTCCCTTGTTTATGCATCACTTGTCTTGTTTAATCAGCCACCAGTCATTTATCCTCTGTTTTGAATCCTGCAAGATTGCTGCTTCAACCTCTCAGGTCTCAAAATGTTTTGTGATATTTTTATCGAAGAGTTAAAATTAGTCTTTGTGCTGACCTTTCCAAGCAGTACCTGATAACTCGTCTTCATATAAAACATGGCTCACAAGGATTTGTTAAGTCTTAAGTGTGCTCAAAGCAGAAGGTTGGGTTACAGGAATATGTCAAGTCACTGTGAATTCTTTTTCTCAGCACTTACCTAGGTTGCGGGCCTTAATGACTAGACTTGGAGAGTCTCTATTCTCACCCCTTTCCCCTGCTGCCACCTCTACTACTGTGAGAGCCATGTCTACCCTCAGACGGGATCCTGACTGATGCTCCAATCTTTCTGTCTCTTTGACCTGGTCCAGATTCTTTCACATGATGCATTCAGTGATTCCTCTGGAGTTCAACTTGTACCCGCCAGTTCCATTTGTCAGTAGAGTCCTAAGGACCTTCTAGAGTAGTTTTCTGTCCCTCCCCATTGAGCCATTCAAATACAGCTTGAAGGTGAGCCCATAGCACTTACCCATGTGTATCACTGACTTCCAAAGCTGCCTGAATGAATGATTTCAGCTATGAGATATGAAGGTGTATTTGTCTATGCGACTGTCTGGACAGCAGCTGAGTCATGACTAAATAAAGGTTTCTTTCAGAACCCTGATGCTGTGTGCACCTCAGACTCCCAGATTTGGTTTGGTTTATAAAAAGTAATCCTGGGCTTCATGGAATATTGAAATGTGTAAGCAAAAACACAATGGTGGGATTAGCAATCTAAGGTGCTCTGTTGAATTGCACAACCCAAATATCATTAGGTTCTCTGAGAAAAATCATGGGATGCAGGGATCCTGAGATCTTGTTTTAGTGTCTGCATTACTTCCATCTCCCCAATATGTGTTCTCAACTAACTCTCTGTCAGTGTAATAGGGTTAGATACAGTCACACCTTTTCATAATTCTAACATAAAATTGAAATGAAAATCATCCAGATATAACTGTGGCAGGCACACCTGTGATACATACTCAGAGATGTGGTTCACTGATCAGTAATAGGGAACAATGTGTGATGTAAGGGGAAACACTATTACTACTTCTTAGCTTCTTTGGATGATGAAATAA
This sequence comes from Chionomys nivalis, assembly GCF_950005125.1. Classification (NCBI taxonomy): domain Eukaryota; kingdom Metazoa; phylum Chordata; class Mammalia; order Rodentia; family Cricetidae; genus Chionomys; species Chionomys nivalis. Next base: position 14,844,177 of record NC_080099.1, read on the forward strand.
TCATACTCTTCATGACTCATACATTTTACCTGCTTTGTATAATTCATTTTTCCATTTTCTACATATTGAATTTAATTTAGTCTGATGTCTATTATGCTGTTAATAGACTTTAGGAATAGAATTTAATAAGTTAACAAAAAACAACCCAGACACTTAATACTACATTTAGACAATAATAAACATGTTTTGTAGATTAATTTAGCAGCAAAACAAAAGAGGAATGAATTTGAAGAGACCTCATGTATTTCTAAGGCCTTCATCATATGCAATTCTTTAATTCACATAAATAACCTAATTCTGTCCAATAGAGAACCTTGTTACAGGCAGTGATTCACTCAAGAATCAAACTTTAAAAGCCACAGATTTTAAATTATTTTATTACCTAAATTGTGCTAATATGGTCAGACATTCTTTTGTTTTCAGACACTCATAGTCAAGCTGTATTTTGTTTTAGTCAATTCAAGGTGTGCAGAAAATAACTATTAAGTATTTTAATATCGATTTTCCTAAGAATTAAAATACAGACTGAGTTAAACCTGCCTATGTATTTTAACTATTTCACATTAAAGATACATACCTGTCATTTTCTTATCATTCATGTTAGGTTCATGTTAAAAAATTCTTCATGCTTTGTTATTCCTTACTCCAAACAATTGCACTTACTGGCAAACACTCATAATTTTGCTGGCTCATACACAATTTTAACTTTTTCAGAATGTTTTACCTTTTCACATTTTTAGTCATATATATATGTATATATATAATTTATATATTATTTCTTAGTCATATATATACATAATTTTCAGATTATTTCTTAGTCATGTATATGTATAAATATATAAAAACACTTATTCATATATAATATAATATATAATAATTACCCCTTATTATAGTCACACATCTATAATACTTAGTCATACATAATATATAATATAATAATTATTCCTCAGTCATATACATATGACTATATATCCTTAGTCATTCATACATACATACATATATATATGTTTGTGTGTGTGTGTGTAAGCTTCCTTTATATCCATTTAAGATTGATGTATATAATAGTTTTTCCATTATTTTTACTGCTGAAGAATATCTTGGTTATTCCCAAGCTTAGAAAATATTCATGTGCAACTTGTTGTGTGAACTTAAGTATTCCATTCATTTGAATAAATATTGAGGGTCACAATTACTGAGTCATATGAGAATGTATTTAATGTCACTAAAAGTTGTTAAGCAATAGTAGGTGTCCACATCCTTTTATATTTACTTTTTATTCTTTGAAATTTTCACACATTTTTATACTGTATTGTATCAATCATATTAATTCTCAACTGCCTCCTTCTAACTCCCCTGAGTGTTCCCATCCCTATCTCCCACCAAGCTTCATGTACTTATTTTTTAGTTTTTGTTATTAATAACCCATTGAATCCATTAGCACTATGCATGCGCACATGTGTGTGTGTGGCCACCCACTGGAGTATGAGTGAAGACCAAAGGCCCCATTCTCTAAGGAGAATGGTTTCCTCCTTTAGCAGCTCTTCTGATATGGGTAGACCATAGAAAATCCTGCTGCTTCTATGCTAGAATTTTGATGGGCTTGTTCTTGTACAGGTCTTGTGCATGCACCATGGCTTCTGTGAGTGGATGCATACTACATCCACATCATGCACAGAAGTCAGCATTTCATAGTTCCCTCTTCCCCAAAAGCCCTTGAATTGTTTTATTCAAGAATACCCAATTTCCTAGTATCTTTGCTGGGAAGACCACATTGGCTTTGTTTTATTGTCTTTGATCCTTTATCAGGTAACTATTGACTACATTCACGTGGCTTTCTATTTCTGAGCTATTTCTTCCATCCTCACTCCATTGATCTATTTATTATTCTTTTACCAATACCATACAGTCTTGATGTCTGCACTTTATAAGTCTTGGGCTTGGTTAATATCAGTTCTCTGATTTTAAGTTTTTCTTTTAATATGGAGCTTACAATCAGAGGGGAGGACATAACATATAAAATAAGTTAATTAATATTAATAAAATAATTTGCTGATTTGTCAATGGAATTACAGACATCTTGGCAGTATTCAGATATTCAGTGTTTTACCTTTGGTTGAACAAAATAGTTCCCTTGTTTAATTCTTTGATAACTTCTGTTAGAATTAAGCTTGATTTTCATGTATAAATTTAATTGGTAAAAATGTAGCTTAATTATTAAGAAACATTTTCTATTAAAAATTCAGAATTATAACATATCACAATGAAGGACACAGGTTCCATTAAGGTGCTATACAAATATTTTTCCCAATTACACTCATAGGTGTTGCAGATATAGGGAAAAAGAATAATTTAATAATAAATAGAGAGTAAGGGCATATTTTTCAAATAAAAAATCACTGCTATAAAAAAATTAGAAAGATATATTTTTTATGATCTTTTATATTCTTTATGGACATCTCAATAAAGACCTAGTATTGATTATTCAGTTTTTTCAGTCATTGGTTTATATATTAATTCATTAAATATATATTAAAAGCCCATCACTTACTACCAATATAGTATATTACTTTTTCTGAAGAAATAGACTTTTATCAATGACTATAAAATAAGAACATTGGAAGCAGCAGAATTGGTACTTGTAGAATACATTATCATTTTAAATGTGTATTTAAATAGTTGCTGAAATTTTTATTATAAGAACAAGAGAAATAAGTTTAAAAATCGGAATAGTAATACGTTCAGGAAATATTTATGGAACATCTACCAATTGCCTTTTCCTGTTGTCCTAATTTTATTGCAGTATTATCTAGTGATCACAGTTCTCACACTGAGCAGAAAAGAGGAAATAAGTACATTTGCACAGTGGAAGGCTATCTTCATCAGTTGATGGTTCTCAGCAGGCTCCCACTTGCAAACTGATTTTCTAGTTGCAGGCCAGTGTGCGTGGGAATTTCCCAAATAAAAATTCCTGGGAATGGAGATTAGGTCATATTCCATGAATTAAGGGCTTAACTCCAAGTGATTAATGATGGAAAATAAGACTAAAGAGAAAAATAAGAACATACCATAAAAGGCCTTATGCACTACAATAAAGAGCAAGTAGATGCCACAATATTGCACTCAAAAAGGAGTGTTATGCCTTGAGAACATCTTAACAGTAATAAACCCATTGTGCTATACAGCAGTACTTGAAATTGTCTTAGTCTATTATATGTAACAAAATATATCCAGCTAGAATTTTATAATGAAAGCAGCAAGCTTGATTTACAGTTTAAATTCCTGTTTATGATACCAAGACCACAGGACCGGCAGGAGCTTCATGCTGCACTACAACACAGCACATGGCATCTCACGGTAAGCGTACATGTGAGAGAGATTGAGAGTGGGTGGCCTTGCCTTTTAAAACCTCTCTCAGTGTAGGGAATCAAGCTCCACACAAACAAGCCTACTCCCATGATACAGAAATTAAAACTTTCTAAAGGAGGGTTGCATGCACTTATTTCTATGTGCATCCAAACGCATAGCTGCATAGAATTAGCTATGTAGATCAGGCTGGCCTCAAACTCCCAGAGATCTGCCTGCCTGCGTCTGTGGCAGGTGAAAGCTCTTAAAGAGTCTACTTACTCTCAATATCATGGTATCTGTACCTCGATTCCAGCACTGGAACCTTTGGGGATAGACCTTTATACAAGCATAGAAGAAAAAAGACATGATTAGAAACAGAAGATGAAAGAGCTTCTTATAAATTGCATAAATGACTGCTTTTACATTGCCAGTAGAAAAAGAATCTGCAACTTCCTGTTTCAGGGTCTGCCAGTAATTTCTCGTAACTTTTATGTTCTTACTGTTGCTCTAGAGTTGCTTTACCTCTTTCCTCATACTTTGTCCCCCCAGCTTTTCACCCCTTACTGAGACTCATCATTTTTCAGTAAATATCATTACACAATTTCCAGTGGCTCATCATAGTTCATTACTCGGTGACTCCAGCATCAAGTGGTACATTCAGTATGAAGACACCAGGCTACAACCACACTTGAAAAACAAACACAATCAAAGCACAGCCAAGTCCATGATACTTCATCATACTTTTAACTGCTGCTATTAACAAACTAAATTTAGGCTTTTTATCATTTTTTTATTTTGTCCACTACTAATTTATTTTAATCTTTTCCCCCCAAAAAATCAAAGCAAATTGCTATAAATTGGTTAAAATAACAATATTTTGATAGAATGATATATAGCTAAGTAAAAGAGAGACATAGACATATTTTTATTTTACAGGGTTATCTTGCGATATTAATATTTTTGAGACTAAATGTAGTTCACACATCTAATTTAGTGCCTTCTTAGGATAGAATTTACAGTACCATTTAATTCCAACAATCAAGACCAATAATACTCAAAAGTAAGTAGTTATGTTAATTGGACATATAAAGAGCTTCCCAAAATTTCTGTACCACTGCATATTTTTCTTAAGACACAGCAAAAATTGTTTTCTAGGTAAATGGCAAGGACTTGAATATTCATATAGGCATACACAAACCCACACACACTCACAGGCATGGTTTTTTGTAAACAATGAATTACTTTCCAAGCTCAGAAGTTGTAACTGTGAAACTATGGTTTCCAAATCAAACAAAAGTCAATAAAGCAGGGAAGGGATGGGATTGCAAAAGTAGCTCCATCTTCTTGTGTCCCAGGGAAAATCATAGAAGACCCAGACAGAGGTGATGACAAGGTTACTGTGATATTGAAAGGAAAGTATAGCAATGCAAAGAGGAAATATACTTAGCCCCTAGCCATTTTGTCCAGTGTAGATGCTTATTACAACGAGAATTCTAACCATCTCAAAGCTTTTGTAAACACTGATGTTTTTCTTTAAATAATTACTTAGGTTATCTGGTATATATTTTCAAATATTTACATTTATTTCTCATTATTTTTGTTTTGTAAAGATTTTCTGAACTCATTTAGGGATATGGTTTTCAGCCTGTGGCAGCATCCTCTAGCCTGAAGGCCAAGAACAGCGTCTCTTTTGTTCTTTCTTCCTAAGGTGCTGCTCACAAGACCTTTTTCCTTCTCTGCAATGCCTTCTCCTCACGCCTCCTATTTTGAGGATCCTTGTTATTCTAGTCTGGGTGTCCGGTTAGTCCAGGATAATCACCCCATATCAAGATCTTGAACAGAGCTAAGCCTGGTGGAGCACACCTGACCTGAAAGAGAAGATTCACAATTTAGAGACGCACCGTTAAGATTCTCGCTAAAAATAAGTAAGCAACAAAAATGCAGAAAAATAAGAACAAGTAAAGGGAACAGCAAAGCAAAGCTTTTGTTCCAAAAAAGATACATAAGGGGGAGAAATTACATAATGAATGATCTGCAAGGTCATTTCACACTTGCTGGTATTTAAACCCTTCATCAAGTATTGTCCCTTAGAATTTTTTTTTTTTTTTGAAAATGTTCTGGCATTGAAGGCCTGCTGTACAAGATGAAATTTGTACCTGGCACCGTTATCAGACTAGGTAAGCCTCTAGAGAGGTCATAGACCCTAGGGGAGAACCCATGACTATTGAGTAGTTGTTGGAGTAAAATAGTAAACCAATTCCTAATAACATTAACATTAATTCATCTCTCAATCCTTAACTACAAAGCTTCTTTTCTAAGTAGATGGTAATTAACTTGGAGACCCACAACTGCTCAAGGTACAGAAAATAGTGATTCCAGAGTACGCAAGCCCTACGTGTGATATCTATATTATACCCCTCCCCCCAAGGCTTAGGAAGAAGGACCAGGAAAATTGTAAGAACCCAACGTGGCAGAAATATAAAGTAATCAGTGTGAACTCACAGAAGGCGTGACCACGTGCACACCATCAGCACAATCTCAAGCCAGACAAACCCCCAGCATGGAGAGTTGAGAGAGCATAAAGTCCCACGCTGCAGGAAAAGCTGCTGGTAATTGATAGCTGCTGGGAGAGAGGGCGTTGACTCTCTTTAAGACGTGGCCTCTGGTTAGTACATGGTTAGCATGCTTCAGTGGATGGGGTAGATATGGGAGGAAATAGGGGAGGGGGACAAAAGTGTTCTAAGTATAATGTAGGAAATGCTTGAAGAATTAATAAAAATAAGTAAGGAACAGACATCAGATGCTCTTCTTAACACAAACAGACCAAACCAATACAGCACAGAAAGGGGGAAAGGTGAAGATATTTCCTCCAAAACAATTTCCACTGCCGAGTCTTTTTAAGATAGCCCAGGTTCTAAAGTTCATCCTTGTCACTGTAACTGCCGTACCCCGTGGAGCAAAATTCATGACCTGGGAGCATGGAATTCAATGACAGGTTTTAAAGATGTCCTGTTTACTTCTCTTCATTTCTCATTGTTTAAGAGAGAACCCATTGCTTCAGTGAGTACCTTTAGAATTAAAACCTTATTTTTTTTTTTAAAAAAAAAATGCTATCCTGTAATTGTTGTTAGAAAGAAGCTCTCTCTGAAGGTTATAGTGAAAGACAGTGTGTCATAAATAACTCATATTTATGTTGTGAGATATCTAGCCACTGAGTCATAGACCCATACCTGGTAGACAGATGCGTAATAAATGTTCTTTCTGCTAAATTCATTACCTCAGTGATTTGCACTTAAGTTCAGATAACACTAAAGTGTGTAAGCTTCCCAAGAGCCTCTTCTTTGCTTAAACAGGTTAATCTGAGCCAGGAACATTTCGGCATACACTCAGTAAGCTCCACTGGTGCATGTGGGTCTGTGGGGAGTCATAGACGGTGATGGTGATTGTCAGCCTATGATGATTCTCTCTACTGCGAACGATGTTGAAAACATCTAAGCTGTGCTGCAAAGAGTTCTGTTTTTTTTTCCCTTTAAATAATCCATAGATTGTCTTTCGCTCTAAATGAACAATTCGCTCGAAATCTTTTCCCTTGCTATTTTTAAGTCAAGATTTGCCCTGAAGCAAAACAACAACAACAACAAAAGATTTGAGGAAGGGAGCCTATTCCACATCCGTGAATAAAGAGATGTAATTTATGTACTCTGACAACTTGAATAATTCACTTCCTAAGAACAAGTAAGAAAAAGAAAGCATTTATTTATTTATGCTTTATAGCACTCAAGAGAATACGCTTTGTGGTGTTTCTGAGTTGTTTAAGCATTCTGTACATTTGAAAACTAGCCATTGGCCTGTATAATCATCATTGTTCCTATTTATCTTAGACCTCAAACCATACCTTCCCTTTCCATGCTCTGTGATATGACTCAGGGGCCTGGGTCCTGAGTCATAGGCTCTCTCGGTAGCTTGTACCTTTAGGATTCACCCAATAGAAAGCATAAGTAATTGAAGATACGTAGGAGAGAAGAAGCCGTTGGTGCAGTTCTCCACATCTTGCATGATGACATTCTGAATAACTACATCTGATTCAGGGCGTTCGTCCTCCATGGTTCTAGGCCTCAGCTGTGTCAAGATAAGAAAATAGTTTTCCTCTTTACATTTAAGTCATTGGCAGGTGGAATGTACCTATTATGTAAGAGAACAGTCAATGGCCAGTTGAGAATCTTTATAGCTTTCTTGTGTTCTGGGTGTTCTATGATTATTTTCTTCCAGTGAGTTGGCCCACCCTGAAAGCATGATGGTTGGAAAAGGAGGGTTTCTCATCTCCTTTGGAAATTGTTTATGTCATTAATTTTTCTCCTGTATGGAATTCCATATTTTTCTGGTTTGAATAGCTGAATCTACTAATTCAGGTAATGTGGATAAGAAAATGCACAGTTTATTCTTTAGCTCGTTATACAACAGTGTTCAATAAAGAGAATATTTCAGCCCCAGTTTGAATAACATAATATTTTCATGCAAATCTGTTTGTGTCCCTTCATGGTCTTGTTTTCATATGTAGCCTATCGAGCCTGAAGTTCTCTGTAGATTGTTCCTTGAGGTTGCAGAATTTGTTTGAGCATTGTTGCCAGTGTTGCTTACTTGGTTGGTGGGTAATTCCTTAATGACAAGGTCTTGACCAAAATGCTGAGAGTTTCTTCTTTGCTTAGACATCCAAATGTATAATATGTGCATACTTTTGGCCTGGATTTATATTTAATTTGTTCCAGTGACTGTTAAAATATTTTGTCTGTGTTTCATGTCCTTATTTTTTTAAGTAGTGGTCCTTTTCTTAACTTCTGATGAATCTATATATTGTCCTGATTTGCTGCCTTAACTTTTTGCTTTGATTTTCACCTTCATTTTCTCACTTCTCTATAACGTCAAAGAGTACACCCTGTATATTTATTTAAAGATGATAGAAGTCTCTATCCTAACTAAAAACAGATAATGTAACATAGCAGATGATTTCCAACAGAAGTTTAGGGCAATTTTCTAACCATATTAAGAAAGTAGAAACTTAATCATGTTGTGTAGATCATGATGGTGCCATATGCAGCTGCATGTTTGCAGAGTTATTTAACGCATCAAAACCTAGAGTTTAATTAGGTATCAAAATTTTACTTTATTTGATAGTAATTAGGTTCATGAAATCACCTCACTTGTACCTATTTTCACCAATATAGACAGAGTAAATAAGTTTGGCGGAGGCATTCATTATGTTTGTTTAACATTCATTAGCCATGTATACTACTCCAATAATTGGGTAAACTGTTTTATTGTAAATATTGATTAGAGAAATGTTTGGGTCTCTAGCTGCCGCCTAAGCTGTGCTATTTAAGGCAATTTTCACAGAAGGGTTAAAGCGTTACAGTAGAAGTTACTGGAATGAGAACGTAAAAGAGTTCATGTCTTTGTGAAAATGCCCAGACTTCTCTTTCTAGCAGTGTGAGTGCTGAAGAATGAATTGTAGCGAGTCCACCAGGGACTAAAGAAGAGGATTACACAGAAAGCGGATGCATGCTTGAGCAGACACTCAGACAGCAAAAAGACTTGTCGAAGGGCTTGGCTCTGGCTGAGTGGGATGAGGGGTGACGGTGTCTGAGATCAGCCATGCCTTTCTGCCTGTTACGATGGGTTCCTGCCTTCCATCTTTTATGTCTCAGAAGACCCATGGTCCTGTGCCAGGTATTTCCCTGTATTTCTGCTTCACCCACAACAAAGAATTTTGAAAACTCCTCTGCACATATTCCTCACCTGTCATCTTATCAGTCATAAGAATGAAGGTTTAGTGGTGCACTAGAATTATTTATAATTAAAATAATCAACTTTCATTTATTTGTTTCACAAAAACTCCTTTAATGGAGGGAATAGAATGAGGTCAGTCATGTCAAAACAAAACTGTGAAGCAAAATGTTATATAAATTCTACTAAAAATATTAACTTCAATTTTAATTAAGAAAACTTAAATATAAGATAAGGATGGGTAATATTTTAAAATAAGCCAATTTGCCTACATTATATAAAAATTATGGGCTATTTAATTCAAACTCCTACTGGAGTTGGAGGTCTGTGTCCCTACTCACTAACTCTAGCATCCAAAGAGCTACCTCTCCTCAGAATTTTCAACTGATTAATTTCTCTCTTCCCTTCTTTATTTTCATGTTTTATTGCTTTTCTTGATCACATGCCTCCCCCACATGATACCATATTATTTATTATTCAGTAATTTACTTTGTAATATTAAATCAATTGTAAATAAGTTTTAAAATATTGCGTAGGCTGCAGAGTGAATAAATGGAATGCGTGCCTTTTAAAAACTTTTAGTGTCTGAGGACAGCAAAAAGAACGTCACCATCTACAGACATAGTCTGATAAATTTAAGCTCACCTTTCAGATAAAGGATATGAATGCAAGGCAGTTATGCACAGAGCTTTGGCGGGATGAGTTCCTTGCCATCCCATTAATAAAGCTTCTCTTTGGAGTTGCTGTGGCCAGTGCTTTTGGAGAATCCATGGTGGGTAGCGAAATCCTCTTTGAAGCCTCAGTAGAGTTATTTCTATTTACTTGGTAATGAGTGGTGCTTGGGGTATCATTAAGAAAAGTTACAGAAGCCATGCAAAAAAGATCAGGACATTCCCTCTACAAAGAGACATTAAAAGTCTAGCTCCGAGATCTAGTTTTCTTGAACTGAACCTTCAGGGAATAGAAAGGACCATAAGTAGTTGCTAGGAGTCGGTGTTAAATTTGTCCATTCACTGGTTTCTCACCACTTTCTATAGTATGCAAATGAGACTCTTACTTAGAGAAAACACTCCAGTGGCACACTGAGACAGATGACAGCTGTTGGAGCCTGAGGGGAAAGAAACCAGAGGTTTGCCTTGGCCTTTTGCTTTTCTTTAGCAGAGCATCCAAAGCCTCCTTGAATTTTCCCAGAATGCCCTGTGTGTGAGCTTTCAACTCCTGATTGATTAGTCATCATATCAGAACTTACTGCTTTGTGGCTCCCTAACTACCAATAGGGCATTATGAAGTGGGCCAGAAAACCAGCTTGCTCAGCACCACCGGGACCAGGACTGCTTAGCAATAGATGTCTAATTCCCTGTGATTTCAGTTAGTGAGCTTGGTCTCAGAGCTGGGTAATACAGAGAGGAGTTTGAATATCCTTCCTAAGGGTGCAAGATTGTTATGCTCTCTAAGGAGAACACACACACACACACACCTTCCTTTCTAAACTTCCTTCCAAGGGAGTAACAGACTGAAAGGTAATATAATGAGTTGGAAAGAGAACTCATTTTTATAAACTATGGGAAGGTACCATGATCTATCTTTTAATCCCCCTGCCCCCGCCACCTCCCCGCTCTTCCATTCTGTAGTCACACCTTAGCTCTCTCATGAAGATCAGTTAACAGAGGGAAGCTTAGTCGTCTGCGCTTGCTGATTTCTGACAGAAATAACTGAATGTGCCACACTTTTTCCTTCCTTTGTTCCCAAATTGCTTCCGGAGACGAAGTTCTCCTTTCCAACAAATTTTAACATTTCACTATGACTTTCTCATTTCCTCTGTACTCAGATGCTGCCTAGACTCCTCATGGGGTCAGAACTCTGTTGTCCTCTGACCCTGAGAGAGGTGACCCCAGAAAAAAGTATAATGAAAGTGCGGATAGCTAATTGAAAGTGACACATGGCCCTTTGGTGCAGATCTGTGATGAGAGTGTTTAACATAGAGAAAACAAATCATGGGTCAGTTACAGCCAACCAGGAAGCTGTCTGGAGAAAAACTACAAGATAAGAGGTACAATTTTACTTTCCTTCAAATTATGAAGTAGGGAATCAGCATGAGTGACTTTTTTAAGTCAAAGCATATTAACCATATTTATTAAACGTTTTTTAAAAATGTCTTTCCCTTAAAATTTGCCTTGAGGTGGATTTATGTAACATGCATGACACTAATTAAAATGTCATTAGGATGAGATTAATAACTGAAAACTCTCATTAGCCTTAAATCATGGCTACACCGCAAAGTAAAACAACTTTAGAAAAGTGAGCTCAGTACCATAAAAAGGAGGATGGTATGTGTGATTAGCTGTCCACAAGATTCATGCTCATCACGAAAAGACATAGGTATATGGCTACCTGAATATTACTATCATTTTTTAAAATTAGTCACAGTAGAGTTTTCAGTCTTCTTACACACTCACATCATGATGGATAAGTCTGTAATAGATATGTATCTATTAGCATATGCATATGCCAAATGTGCATGGGCCTAAAATATGAAGGACTTGGAAGTCCAGTCAACCTCATCCCATTTTTCTCTACTTTCGTTGCTGTTAGAACACTGCCTCTTGCTTGAAGATACTGATAGAGTAGCAGCATTCTGTTCTCCATTCTACTTGATACTCTTGGACGGAAGATATGCCATTTGTTTGGATCTCAATTCTAAATTTGTTTGTTTCCATAGCTGTCTGGCATTATCCTCAGACATATCACTAAATGGAGTTTTGGATGGTTCCTTTGATGTATCACTTTATATGTGAACACTGAGCTGTACACTGTGGCCATTGCTATCTGAATGAAAAATTCAGACACAGAAATAAGACACAGAAAAATGGATTTGTTGCCAACCAGAAGAGAGCACATACAACATCAATGTTCTGCATGGCCATTTAGAGTGTTTATTGCTAACTCAGCACTGAATCTTAGCAGTTACTTAATAAAATGATGGCTGTATATAGATAAATAGGAAGTAGTTACATTGTGTGTGTTTCTTTGGTTTCATCTTTCTTTACTAAGGTATTAGATAAAACACAGTTCACAGAAGAGACCTTAGATTAACTTTTTTTAAAAAAGTTATCAATATTTAGTAATTCTAATGAAAGGTATCATAAAATATTTAAGTTGAATCTTGGAAAGGTGAAGTATGCTTGTAATTCTGGCAATTAGTGGATTTTGGCAAGAGGATCACAAAATAAAAACTTATGTGGGATCAGTGAAACTTCTTGCAGTAGTTGTTAATTAACAAAACATCTACTATGGAAAACATGCAGAAAAGTAGAGATTTTAAAATGCTTAGCATTAATTATCTATATCACATTCCATTCCTTAAGACTCATATATCTATACAGAAGAGGGGTGGACAAAGGTTGTAAGTGATAGAAGATTTCAAGAAACCAGTGTTTTTCAGACACAATGGTGATGAGCACGTATGAACACACAGAAATTTTATAGCATGCACAATATCCTCACAATGTCAACCCCTCCCCCCAAGAATCAAAATTACAGAATGGAATCAATTTCTATCCTCTCCCAAATAGAGATGCTGATTTGAAAATCACTTTGTCATTGGGTATACACTGGATATATCAACCAAAATCCAGGGAAGGACCTATAGTAAGTAGTTTGCCAATACGATTTGGACTCCTTTTTCTTTGCTGCTTCTGTTTTGTTGAGAGAGAGAGTTTGGGTGAATAGGGAAGATGGGTGAAAACCTTAGGAGCTGGTGGAAAGGAAAGAATATGATGAAAATATATTCTGAAAATTCTCAAAGGGTAAATAAAAAATTATTGAGGAAAAAAAACTACCTTGTTTACACAGCAAGTTTCAGAAGCTCTTGGGAAACACATCAAGACTCTATCTCAAAAAACTAAAGAAAGAAACGTAACCATACCCTAATATTTAAACTAGTGTAAGAGGCAAATATTTTAAAATTCTATGTTTTAAAATTACTCCTGATTGTTCTTGAGTTCATAATGAACACTATCACTTCTCTCCTAGCGAGGAGTGTTTTGCTTTCTGTCTGACTTTCTGCTCTATATAAAATGTCCATCTTTCTATCTCTCATTGTTAACATTATCCTTAATATCTGCCTAGCCTACAGTATGAGATTTCTCTATTTCCCACAATCAGTTAATACAAAGACATATCAGAACATCAGCCATTTTTGACTGTGTGTGGGCCAACTAATTTCAATTAGAAGCTAGCTATCTTTATCATTTAATGGGAGAAATCCCTAGGAGGCATAGAGAGTAATTGTGTAAAATGCAGAGGCTGAGGTTACTACAATGAAATTTTAATTTGAGGCTTGCTTATTTTTCATTTAAATTAATTAATAGAAGTATATTAACTCTTTTTGTAGTTTTGTATAAGAATGCTATGGGACAATGTAAGCATTTGCTTCTTGTACTTGTTTAATAAAATGATGATTGGCAAGAAATATAGGTGTGGCGACCATGCAGTAAGTAGAAATGGTACAATCAGGACAGGAGAGTTCTGGGAAGAGGATTCTGCAGTCTGCAGATGTGACCCAGCCTCAGAGAAAGCAAGATGTGACTGCCTTGCCAAAAAATATACCAACCCACCTGGCTAACTCAGATAAGAATTATGGGCTAATGTTAGAATTATAAGAATTAGTTAAGGCCCAGTGGTGCTGGTGCACGCCTTTAATCCCAGCATCTGGGAGGCATAGGCAGGCTGATGTCTGTGAGTTCGAGTCTAGCCTGGTCTACAAGAGTTAGTTCCAGGACAGGCTCCAAAGCTTCAGAGAAACCCTGTCTCGAAAATCCAAAAAAAAAAAAAAAAAAAGAAAGAAAGAAAGAAAGAAAGAAAAAAAAAAGAAAGAAAGAGAAAAAAGAATTAGTTAATGAGAAGCTTGAGCCAATGGAGCAATTAGTTTATAACTAATGTAGACAGACCTCTGTGTGATCCTTTGGGACTTAACGGCTGCAGGACCAGGCAGGACAGAAAACTACAGTCAACATAAGAAGACTACATAAAAAATTCATTTTGTGGATAGAAGACTTACTGGAAAAAAATCTCTGCTGTTTAGTATTTTTCATTCATGTGAAGGGATGGAAGTGTTTAAATGCTAATAGGTAATTAGGTGCAGAAGATAGAAAAATGTTAAATTTTTAATACTTTTAAGCTAATGCTGTAAATGGAGACTGCTTTCCCGACCACTCTGACCCAAATAATCACACAGAAACTATATTAATTACAGCACTGTTCGGCCAGTGGCTCAGGCGTATTCCTAGCTAGCTCTTATATCTTAAATTAACCCATTTCTATTAGTCTGTGTATTGCCATGAGGCTAGGGCTTCCTGATAAGGTTCTTGGCATTTTTCTCCTTTGTCAGTTGCATGGCATCTCCTGAATCTGCGTTTTTTTCTCCTGCATTTAGTTTAGTTTTTCTGCCTTGCTATAGTCTGCCCTTCCTAAGGCCAAAACAGCTTCTTTATTAACAAATGTTAATACAATATATTCACATCATACAGTGGGGAATCCCATATTATAATGCATTTATGTGTGTGCTAGACATTATGCATATTTCATGTATATGATGAATGAATAGATGTTCCCTACGTGCATAAATACGGCAGTCAGAATGTGGCATCAGATAAGTTCGTCTATCACTCTGTAACTGCCTTATAAAAGGGGTCTCTTAATGAATTAGAAGCTCATCATTTATGGTTTACTGCCCAGGGAGTACCCAGAGTTTGTCTGTGTCCACCCTTAATGTTAGGTTATGAACATGAGCAATCATACCCAGCTTTTAAAGTGAGAACTAGGGATTCAAATTCAAGTGCTTTTACAGTAAGTACTCTTATCCACTAGACCATCTGCCAGCTTCACCAAAGTATTTTCAATTATAATATTGTACACTTGGAAGAAAGCATTGTAATATATATATATATATATATATATGTGTGTGTGTGTGTGTGTGTTATATGATATGTTGTATAATACATTTATATATAATATATGCAATATATTATATAATGTATGCACACACACACACACACACACACACACACATATATATATATATATATATATAGAGAGAGAGAGAGAGAGAGGTTTAAATACATTTCTATGTTGAAACAAATATTTGGAACTTTAAAACATAGTCAACGTGGAATAGCCCTGACACAAATTTTCCAACACATTGAGACTTTGTTCTATCTATTCTTACTTAGATCAGATAATAGACAATGATGGAAATAAAGATAGCTTCCCCAATTTTTCATGAAGGTTGCACAAAGTTCTGAAAGTCAGAGTACCTGTGCCTTTTATGTGTTCCAGAATGGCTGGGCAGGAGATGGGAGAAAAAAAATAGGTTATTATTAAGGCCCATTCTGGCTTCAGCACACTATTAATGAAATGTTGATTGTCAGACAGAAAATGTGTGATATGTTGGTTGAAGGAGGTGCATTAATATGAGGCTGCCCTAAACCACTCTGAATGTTAATAAGTGTCAGAGGACTTGAAGCAAATCAAAACACAAGTGCTGCTAAAATGAATTTATAAGAAAAAGAATGATTATTTGCTTGAAAAGCCACAGGGTGGCCTGTAAAATCTACTGCAGCGAGCCTTTGAGAATACATGAGAGTAAACAGTAAGAGTGCTACCCGAGTACATGCTGTAAGAATCCTGATGATCCAATAAGTTCCCTTGTCATTTTCCACTTACAATGTAAATTGCTAATTTTATTTTTCAGTTTTCATTTTAAAACAAAATGACTGTGGTAGGAAACCCAGACCTACTGTGAAGAAATTATATTGTGTCTTTGATCCTCAACTTTAACCTTTGAAAGTACGACTGACTCATGACAATGTTGAATTTAACTATGTTTTGTCGTGAGATAACATACAAAACTCTCCACACATCTATCTCAGAATTTGAAAAGTGGGCAAGTGCCATTGTTTGTAAGGAATTTTGTTTTCTAGAAATTGCTGTAAAACAACATGCTCTACACAAGAATGATTTCTATGGGTTGTAAAGGAAAAACCTTATAATTTTAATGTTAACCCTTTGTTTCCTTTTAGCCATCATTACTAATACTGATGAAGATCCATCTTTATATTGAACTTTTTAAACAGCCTCTCAGAGACTAGAAACAAGCACTTACCTTCTCACCATTCTATAGGGTGAGATGATGACAAATTCAAGGTAACAGCAGAGTTAGATTTCATATGAGGACACCCTTCTTGACTGTAGGTAATCATCCTTTGCAAAATCCTCAAAACGTGGAATGAATAGTCTCTATTGTCTACTCTTCTTCCTGTAAGGACATCAATTCTATTGACTAGAACCCCATTCATGTAACCCTGACTAATTCCTTCTAAGAACCATCACAAATATAGTCATGCAATTGAGTAAGAATTCAATGTATGGACAATGTAGGAAATACAAGTTAGTCCAACTGTTAAAAATATTTCCAAATAAGTTTGCCTTCCATAGATATCTTAATGTGGCAGTTGAAGAAAATTTATCATTTTCTTTTCCAATCTGAATCCCATTGAAAAATGAGCCACAAGCCCAAAATGGGATATTTTACTCTCTGAAGGAAAGCTATTTTGGTATCCAACTTTTAAATATTAGTCCACTCCTGAAAGGGGAGGAATAACAGTCACCATCTGTTTCCACTCACTCAGAAGTAGAAACTGATCTATATGAAGACGAATTCACAGTTCTTTAAATGAGAACCGTGAAAAGAATGATAATGATTTACAGCATCCTGGAATGTTCTTTTAGGGTCTAGGGAACTTTCCCTCATTAATTCTATCTGATAATTTTTTCACTCATTAATTTTATCTGATAATTTTATTTTTAGATAGTTTATTGTGTGTATGCATGTGTGTGTATATATGGATGTCAAATGTATAAAACCATAGATTCATGGAAATAGACAAAAGGAAAAATAATCAGCTAACAGAGTAGTGAACAATACTTGGACAATGTAATAGTCTAGAGATTAAACAGAAATATTATATTTCAACTTAGAAGAGGGGGTCATCCCTGTCAAACTCTATTGGGAATGTGCAATAACGACTATACAAATTGAGTAGTAACACTGTGTCATTGCTTTATGTGTACTAACTCAATTCACATCATAACTTTTAAGAAGTAGCTGCTAAAGCTGGGTGGTGGTGGTGCATGCCTTTAATCCCAGCACTCGGGAGGCAGAGACAGGTGGATCTCTGTGAATTCGAGGCCAGCCTGGTCTACAAGAGCTAGTTCCAGGACAGGAACCAAAAGCTACGGAGAAACCCTGTCTCAAAAAATCCAAAAAAAAAAAAGAAGAAGAAGAAGTAGCGGCTATTATAACGTGTTTGGTAAGTAAAACCAACTAACCAACCAACCAACCAAAACACCAAAAGCCAACTAACAAACAAAAATATCAAAGTGCAGATAGTATTAGGCTGACGTTGACACAACCATCAAAAAGTAAGGGATGGAGATAAGGCCATGAGTCTGAAGAAGCAGATTCCAAAGCCCAGCTCCTAAATGGCACCCATCTGCCAGGAAGGCTCATAGGGACTGCAGAGCGTCTGTCACATTGAAGAGTCAGAGTGCGCTCAAGGAGCATAGATCATAATAAATGCTGACTCTTTCTAAATGTGGAAGGGGGAAGAAAGAAGTATAGTAAGAGACAGTGCTCTGGAAATGTGTTGTATGTGAACGAATGGTGCATTGTGTGTTGACAATGTGAGAGTATCTTAATATACACGAGTGAATAGTTCACAATGGAAGATTTCTGATATCTCAGAGAAAAGAAAAGGTGATAGACGCCTCATTAGTGCAATTCCTATAAAGGTGAATGAGGGGGAGGAATCAGAATATAATGGGAAACAGTGGTGTGATCTCTATTTTCTGACGGAGAGGAGGAAATAAGGTGAATATTAAGAATGTTTTAGGGCTAGGAAGTTCTGCGAGAATAGTGCACTTTTGATCCTCCCCTTGAATGAGAGGCACAGAACCTGCCCAGATTTGGTGCCAAAATTCGTGTCAGCTTGCCACCTCATTTCCTCAGCAAACATTGTTATTGCTAATGCTTTACTCAGTTTGTGGGCATTTCTTCATATCACACATTCTTCAAGTTTTATGTGTTGAATTTAGTTAAATTTTCCTCTTCTCAGGAGTGAAGAAGGCAATGCTCAAGCAAAAAAAAAAAAAGTTCTCAGTCAAGGAATGGCCAAGGTTTAGGTTTGGGTAGTTTGTATCATGAGTTGCCACAGAGGATGACATCCATTTGCAGTAT
Organism: Chionomys nivalis; assembly: GCF_950005125.1. Classification (NCBI taxonomy): domain Eukaryota; kingdom Metazoa; phylum Chordata; class Mammalia; order Rodentia; family Cricetidae; genus Chionomys; species Chionomys nivalis. Next base: position 14,862,598 of record NC_080099.1, read on the forward strand.
ATTGCTGTATTTCAGCATGCTATTAGGAAGGTATCCATGGGGGTAACTCATCCAGGTAATAGACAATGATTGTCTGTCTGTGAGAAGGACATTGATGGATTTAGTAACATTGAACTAGCATTGGAAGAAAGATGGAAGAATGACATCTTTAAATCCCCAAGGAAGCCTTTTTCCCTGTATTGTAATTTGGCTACAAAAGGTAACTTCAGCAACTTCTCATAAGTAGCCCAGTCACTGTCACGTTAACTTGAACGGGAAAGTCCCTACAAGTTCTACAGGATGCATTCTTGAGACAGGGGCACAGTTTCCCTGTTCAATCACTGTATTTAATTCAATAATCTGCCCTCGCTACCTGCAACTGTCGCCTGTGAGACATGGTGGAAAGGGAGTGATGCTTGATGCGCTTGCTGGTTCCCAAAGATGTGCATGTCTTAGCAGGGGATTCATAAAATGATGAGTTCTGCTCCATATGGCTGTTGCTCAGGGCAGTCATCTGAGGGCTCGAGGAAGATGTGGGATATCCATAATACATTGACTTTTTCTTCTTTGTTTTATTTTCCACTGGATTCATCTATTTGCCTCTTATAAGAACACTTTGTATTACAACGATTTAAGACATTCATGATTTTTATCATTCAAGTCAAGCAAACATTGGATCCTTTTTTGCCGCTAGAATTCTGGACCCCATTTTCCCAGAGTTATATTAAAGTTTGAAGTGTCAGGATATGCTTGTTGTATCATTACAAGTGACCACGCTAACATCTTTCTCTACAAGAAGGCAGTTCCGCTGGGCGGTGGTGGCGCATGCCTTTAATCCCAGCACTCAGGAGGCAGAGGCAGGCCTGGTCTACAAGAGCTAGTTCCAGGACAGGCTCCAAAACCACAAAGAAACCCTGTCTCGAAAAACCAAAAAAAAAAAAAAAAAAAAAAAAGAAGGCAGTTCCATGTTCCAGAAGGCTCCTTCTGGGCATCAGTCTGAGTGTGTGAAGATATGTATTATATAAATAATTTGTGACTAATTATAAAAAAAAGAGCTAGTTCCAGGACAGGAACCAAAAAGCTACGGAGAAACCCTGTCTCGAAAATAAAAAAAAAGAAAAAGGAGAAAAAGGCATCAGTATTCAGCTAACTTTGCTGAGGTTACTTTTTTGAAGGGAATCTAAGAAAATAATATAATCAATTGATTTGCTTCCCAAGTCAAAATTACAAAAACCATCATGGAATAAAATAAGGTGTTTTTAAAATTAGAAATTATTTAGCTGGTGGTGTATCTCAAGTAGGAGGGTGTTAGGTTACAAACATGAGTGTCTGAGTTCAATTTTTGACACCCATGTACACAGCTGGGAGCAGTGCTGAGGTGATGGGGCCAGGAGAGTTCTATTCTTAGTGAATTGATTAGCTCCATGCTTGCTGAGAGATTCTGTACCACCATAAGTAGCAGAGTAATAGAAGACGCCCACTGTGGATCTCTGGCTCCAACACGTACAGGTACATATGTGGTCGCACACCTATAAACATTATATGTGAATGTATTATACATACCCAGATTTAGAAAGTCTAGTATTTTATTGATTAACAAATCTACATGCTTTCCAATAAACCAATCAACTAGTAGTGAGATTTTTTTTAAGCTTTATTTTAAGGGTTTGGCTGCTCTGTCTGCATGTTTATCCGTGTATGAGATATGTGTAGTGTACAAAGGCCAAAAGAGAGCAGAGGATATCTAGAACTGGTGTTACCGATGGTTGGGAGCCATAACCTAGGTGCCTGGAATCAAGCCATGATCATCTGGAGAAGCAGAACCTGCTCTTTCCTTCTGAGCCATCTGTCCAGCACTGTTTTAAGCCTGTCTTAGCTAAACAAATAAAGACTGGCTGTTGAAGAAAATTATTTATCATAAAACAGTAAACTCAGAAAAGAATGACTTAGTCTATCAAAGAGCATCAAATAAAAAAAAAACTAGTATATTCTGAGTTCTGCATCCTTAAGTAGTAAACCTTGCAGTTATTTTAGAGTTCAAATGAATCACTGTCACTTCTAGTTGAGAGAACCAATAATGCCTTGAAATATGTATATACATGTGTGAAACATATATTATGAACATATATATATATATAAATATGTTCATATATATGAATCAGTACTTTCAGAAATTGGTTATATGCAAATCTTTTTGAGAAAAGAGATTCTTCAAACCTCATTAGTATATGCCTTTTCAATTTGTGAAATAGGGCTATGAAAGTAAAATCTTAGTCCATGAAAATATCCTTTAATTGAAACCAAGCACTGAGAAATATAAAATTTGTCTTAATATGATAAAACTCATCTAGATTAGACTTGAAATGAAAACTAAGAAAGAAGGGAAAGAAATAGTTGTAAAATTTATGGACCTGAAACGTTATGCCTGCAGATTCCTCCTCAAGGGGCTGTTTGATAAACACTTGGAACATTGCAACCATTCTTTTAAACTTTGTTTTTGTCTTAAAATGCCAACTTTTCTGAGAGTTGTATTTAAATCGCCCTCTATTTCTGCTTCCAAGTTTCCTCCAGTGTTGTAGAGTATGAACAAAAATGAAAAGCTGATAACAACCTGAATATCTCCTGAAACTCCATTCCCCAAGGGAGAACAGAACTGATTTTAAATTAAAATTCAAAATATAGAGAAAAAGTGTTTGAAAACAATATTATTAGAAGCTTATTTAGTCACCGATACATCTCCAGAAGGGATATGAATAAAAACTGTTTCTTATACCTCTTTATTATCATGTATAAGGATTTCAAAGAAAATATTAGCTCTTTCTCTGAGAGACAGAGAGAGAGAGAGTAAGTACAAGGGAGGAAAGAAAGGGGACACACACACATTCACACACTCACATATGCATCCTCATGAGGGTGGCGCTCATCTAAATAGCTAGCCTAGGCCCAAGTTGGCCATATCGTATTAAATCCTGGATTTTCTTCTATCTCATTCTACCAAGTGTTAGCATTATGCAAGGCATGTGTACCCATTCTAGTCTATGCTGAAAAGTTATATTTCCTTCAGTGTTTACATTGTTATGAAAAGAGGCAAATGATATGCATCAGTGATAGTGATCAAAAGATATAAATAGGTAAAGAATTAAACAGACATGGAGATGGTGGATAAAGTTGTGGAAATTGAATTTTAAACAGATTTTGTACAAAAATTAGAATTGGGCGAAATAGAATTGAAGTATGAAGGCATCCTAGGTAGGAAGCATTAAAGAGTTAGAGTTGGAAAGTTATCTATAAGTTAAACATTCATCTTGGCTAAGTAAGTTTGCTGATGTAGAGAGCTTTTAAACATGATTTCTGAAAGATGGATGGCTGACAACCTTGCAGTTCATTTGGCATGCATTATTCAGACTGAGATACAGAAAGAAGGGGTTATGGAATCTGACTTAGTAGTGGTGAGAGAAAGACTTTAGAAAGAATAGACTCTGATAATTTGGTCCAGAACAGTCCCATGTTTTAATCTTGAATGAAATACCCATGTTAGGGTGGAGATTTCTTATATTTCATTTCTTGCTATTTCCTCTGTAACAAGAACAGAGTACAAAAATGAGAATTGTGGATGGTTGCCCAGTTAAGTTTCCTTAATTTTCTTTTTTCCATTTAGACTACATGATAATGTAGATAAATCTAAGGACTGGTGCTTTTTATTTACCTTGGTTACATGATTGTCACTTTCATTGTTATAGATCTATTTCTAAGCATTGCCACTAATAATATGTAGATATAAATAATGCTTGATATAACTCATGCACCTGTAGGCCAGTGTTGTGATTTGAATAAGAATAAGAAATATTTTAATACCTTGTTCCCAGTTGGTAGAACTGTTTGGGAAGGATTAGGAGGTGTGGCCTTTTATTGGAGGAGATGTGTCACTCTGGGTGGCCTTTAAACTTTCAAAAGTCCATACCATTCCAAATTATCTCTCTCTATATCTCTTCCTCAGGGAGGTGTTTCAAGATATGAACTCTTATCTATTGATCCAGTGTAATACCTCTCTGAGTCATAGAATCATGAAGCTCTTAGACTCACACTCTGAATCTGTAAGCTTCAAATACTTTCTTTTATAATTTTTCACTGTCATGGTGTCTTATCACAGCAATAGCAAATAACTAAGATAACAATGCACTGGTGCCATCCTCTTTATCCTCTAAAAAAAGTCCCCAGATATTGGCCTTGGAGTAAGATAACCTTGCTGTGAGAAAATCACTGCTTTGGGGAAAAATTTAGACTACAGTATTAAATATTGTGCATTTTGAGATAAGAGAGAATTGATTTCCTTTCATCATGGGAATTAGGGTTATTATTATGCTATCAGGATTTAGGATTGGAGGCACATGAAAATTACAGATGTAAAATATTCATTTTGATATGCCATTTCCATTGTCATAGTCTAACTTTTAGTCTTTTTACATTACTGTATAATTTGGCAATAATGTACAACTGTCTGTTTGCCTAGAAGATTGTTGTTAAGTCCTGCTGTACCTGGAGGATTGCTGAATTATTGTGTCTATGAGAAAGAAACATTTTAAGAACAGGGGAGGATATGAGAACAATTTGACCCTCTTGCTGCCATTAATAATGTTATTTGTGGAAGACATATTACTGAAGATTTAAAGATTTGAAAGTATATCAAGAGTTAAACAGAAACAGACAGAGCTGGCATGGTTTTGTAAGGCTGTGTGTGTGTGTGTGTGTGTGTGTGTGTGTGTGTGTTGGGTCTATCTATCTATCATCTATCTACCTATCTATCTACCTATCTCTTTCTACACACACACACACACACACACACACACGATAGAAAAATTGAGAAGTTAGAACAGTCTAACAAAACAGAAGTCATTTTTTGCAAATGTGAGTTTAATTTGGAATCTACCTATCAATTTGCTATCCTGTCTGGCAAAATAAATGGTGGCATTTTGAGGCTATAAATTCTTAAGTATGACCAACATTTATCTTTTACAAAAGAAAGAGTATTGATTGCTATTAACTGTCCGAGAAGAAAGAAGGGTTGGTGCCCAGTGCTGAGTTTGCATGTGTGATGGTATTAAAATCACCAATCAACTTTTTCTGTTGTCAGAACGTGTATAGCTGAAACATAACTATCGAAGACCCAGCATTTCATAGCACATATAGATTTCAAAGGCTTGGGAAGAAATCTTATTTCAGCATCTGTAGTTGGTTTTATTAAAAGCAGTTTAAATTCTCCTGCCTAGAGCAGTTTGGAATTATAGAGATGGGCTGCAGAAATTTACATTTTAATTGAGGAAGAAGACAAAATAGGGCACGGTGCAGCATTCACATATTACAAGGAAGAATAAATAAGATATGTATCAACTGGGAGAAAAGAAATGACTGGTCATTTTTCACTGCCTCCTGCACTTTATTTTTTTCATGTGGCAGTGAACTGAGTTAGCCTGCTAAGTAAAGACAATTTTTCCAGTCAAAATGTTTACCATTCCAGAACATCCCTGCACTACAATATTTTTACACCATGGAAACAACATGCAACAACTTAAATAGGTGTGTCTCAGTCTGTGTGGTGTGGATGGCATTTCCAGTCTTTATAAATACAGAATGAATTTCTAAACAAACTACATAGAAAGTTGTTTTATAGTATAGGGAGTGATAATCATGATCAATTCCAATTTCTCCTTTAAAAGTATAATTTAAAATAGAAATGGAAAGTAAGTTTAAAATAAATGACATGCTTTTTCCTCTGGGGAGTTTGTTTTGCATAATCTGTAAGGTAGTCACCACAAAAAGGGGGAAAACCAAATTTTATAATTTTAGGATTTACTTGGGTTTGATAATTTTTTAAATGAATGTAAGCAGGTTCATGCTTTTCTGCACTTTTTCTACATGTGGTTCATTCATTGAAAAAAACATGTTGAGAATTTGCTTATCAAAAAGAAAAGGTAACATGGTTAGATACTATAATAATTATTTAAATAATTATAGTGTTAAGACATTTTTAGCAAACCGCCATCAGTGAGCATATCCCCCCTTTGCGCGAGCCTTCTTCAGCTTAATGTTCAAATCTACCAGTTGCAGTCTTTTCATATTTATACATGCTCTTTGTCCATTGTAATTATAGATTAAGTGTAAAAATTAAAACCAATAAGCCAATAAACGGCATAGTATTATATTATGATTATCCAATTATTCTCTTACAATGGCAATCACTGTAATTAGACCTTAGAAAAAAATTTTTTGACCCTGAGCTTATGTCTTTCTGCAGTCAAAGAGGTCAAAAATCTTCACTTTTAGCCAACAAAACTTAACTTGCTATATAATTTGCCTAGTTTCACATTTTTGACCAAATGCTATGCAGGCATACATTTGTTTATTGATTGTTTTGTTACTTTTATATCATATATATGTGTGTGTATGTGTGTCTGTGTGTCTGTGTGTGTGTAACATTTGAATGTATCATGTATGTGTGTGTCCACATGTGTGTGCATAGAAGCCTGCAGATACATGTTGAGGCCAGAAGAAGGCATCAGATATCCTGCTTTTTCACTTGCTTTCTTATTCCCTGGAGACAGTCTTCTCATTGAATCAAGAGTTATGCAGGAGACCAGCATGCAAAGGCGTCTCCAATCTCTGCTTCCAGAACAATGAGATTACAGATAACACACAGTCATGTCCTATGTTTTGCATGGGTGCAGTAGCCAAACTTAGGCCCTCGTGTTTGTGCAGCAAATGCTCTTACTCTGCAAGTTATCTCTACAGCCTCTCATTTAAGTCTTTATGTATGTCTTCATTCTTTTTGGGAAAGTCTCTTGCATACTATATGACCTTACGCTCGTTCTGAAGTAGAAGCTGTTGCCTATGCTTCCCAAGTGCTAGGATTACAAGGCTGTTCCAGGCATTACATTATTGGGGGTTGACCTCAAGACTACACATGAGAGGCAGATACCATACCTACTGATCACTTTATACAGCCCCCAAATGAAATGTTTTTCTAACAAAAATACTTGGGGGTTAAAGTCATGCACGACCACAACCAGTTCAATAGTTGTTCAGATGAAGAGATATTTTTCTTAATGATACCGTTGTTATTCTTTCCACTTAGATTATCACTATAATTTTTGTGGATGGTTTTCCTTTTGTTCTGAATACTATCTCAGGGTATTTTCCACCTGTATCCCTAGTCCATTTTTGGAATTGTTATGTTTTGACCTCCCCCCATGCACTCCTTCAATGCTTGGGTTAGTTTTTGATTTGGGTTGTTCTGTTTAGACACTATAATAATTGTTTAAGAGAGGAATCTGGATAATTAAAGATTTGAATCCATGTAAACAACAAATGTCACCATAATTAATAATAGAGCTAACATCAAATTTTCAATTGCAAAATTATTTTCTTTTGAAAAAATTTAAAGACATAGCTTTATGGTGTGAGGATACTCAGCAAGCTTTGAAGAGGATTAGAAAGATAACTATATTCTCATTCTCTTGTTAGATAAGAAGTTTTTCCATGGTGAAGTCTTTGGGATATTGTACGCATCTTTGGAAAGCTGGTTTCCTTGAGCTGAGTAGCTGCGAATCCTGACGAACATGTAACCATAAGACAGTTGCTTCATTTTAGATATTTTTGGTGTAAGATAATTTTCTAGACCTATTTTATTAACTACATGAGTTGGTAAATACTGTACATGATACAAAATAACAGGTTTTATTATGGAATTTTCAAACAAATATGTAAGATACTCTGATGAGAACCCCCTCCCTTCTCGTTGTCCATTCATTCCCCTCACATTCCCCTCGTCTCCCTTTTGCTTTATGCATGGGGGTTAACACACAATCCTTCTCTGAGCCTGCCTTACTTCCCCTATTGTGATTGCATCTACTTAAAAAACGTTCTCTCAGTCTCTTTATTCCCCATGTGTTCTTCAAATTTTTATCAGATTGATAAGAGCATTTTGAGCTAATTCTTTTAATTGTAAATTTAATCTACTTATAGTTTCTATTTATTTTGTTTTGGTTCACTACATACATGGGATTTTTCATTTTCTCAGAATTTCTCCTATGTTCTTACCGAAGTATAGATTACAAGCCTCTTTTATTCTCCTTGGTGCCCTCAAGTCAAGAGCAAGACTATCAGAAGCTCCTTTGTTCAATCTGGGTTTTGTCTCAGGGTGTTTTAGTTTCCCATGACCTGTGGAGTCACCTAGTTCCTTCAGGCTCTGTTCATTTTTTTCTGTGTGCTTTTTACCTATTGATAACATCTATATTTATTAAAAAAATCATTTGTTTGGTAACATGTCTCAGTAAGCCTGCAAATCTTTCCCCAGAAACATCATAAAATTTTGGAGTAAGCAGAGGATAGAAATATGGAAAAGCTTCTGCAATGAAAAAAAAAATGGCTTCAGACTCAACTCCCAGTCTGTTTTCATGTGTTTCTTAAAAGGAGAATTTTGTAATCCTAGAAATTAGAGCCAGTCTCACTGTTAAGTGACACTCAGCTAGTCCTCAATTGGTTACAGAGCAGGAATTTTCTTCTATTGACCTCACTTCTTTCCTACTTTCTCTCCATACACACAGCACACTACTAGATCTCTGTTTCATACAGAAATATGATATCTGATTTCTGTCATCCAGTCATTGGCCCAAAGAAAGCTTCTCCTTGCCACACCCCCTGCTCTAGTCCTTTATCATGGTTTATAATGGTGAATTGCATTATAATTTAGCTTAAATTTTAAACGATTTTAGCACCATTTTAAAAAGGAGACAAATAACTAAATTTAACTCTGATACTGTTTCTGATACCAGAGACAATACTATCGAGGGGCAAATAAGGCTGCAGTTTGCTCACCTTCCTCTCTGGCCTCATGCTCTGGTCTGGGAGAGAAGTGGTGAACAGAATGGAACTTTCTAGCAGCAAGAGGAGCTGTGTTGTTTCTCACTCTGAAGGTGACCATGCGCAATGACTACTGAAGACAATAGGCAAACAGCAGACAGCTTCCAGAAAAAGGCTTCAGCTGTAGTCAAATAGTTCGATAATCTTAGCTCATCACGTTCTGAATTCTTTTTGTTAGTTTGACAGCCACTGCTAAATTTTATCTCTGTCACGTACACCCTGTAAGATATTGTTCTTTGGTCATTAACTTGTCTACAGTCATTTAAACACAGGGCAGATTTCATCGTAATATCATTAACCTAAATCAGAATGAGGCACAAAAATGTGGAAATGCCCACGAACCGCAGTGAGTCTCTGCTGCAGCTGCCTGACTCCGTCTTATTTGGATTGTGCTAACACAAATTCTGGCTATACCAAGATAGAGACTCCGAAAAATTCTCATCCACTCTTTTTTTCTGAGATTCTTACCAATACTTCCCCTGTCTGCCTAGCCACCTTGGGCTTTAGTTAACTTGACAAGTAAAATACTTCCAAATTGTCTAAAAACATGATTGCATATACTTATTGCTTAACCAAATACACTTCCTTTTGCTGCTGCAATAATTTTGCTTTCGTATCAATATTGCCCAGCAAGTATTCCAAGCTATTTAGCCAGAAAAGCTACCAATATTTACAACCTTTCAAGTCAGGACAGTAATTCAGGTATTTTTTTTTCAGGAAAGTTAATGAAAATTGTGCTTAGAATTTTCTTTATTTATTCTATGCTTCATTTAAAGAAGATCTGACATTAGTTGGGCATTAAAGTATATAGTCTGGAAAGATTTAGAGTCTTAACACTGTTTAATGAAAGCTCCTGCCCCCCCCCCCCTTTTAAACCACAGTCCTCTCACCAAATTTGCAAGCATTAAATGTCTATATGATGTCATGCATTCCAGAAAGAAAAGTGTAATAGAGGGCTCATGGATGGCAGGACTCTCTACTGCACACTGAAACATCTAGATGATTGACAGATATTTTCATTCTATTTATGAAAGCTCTATTTCTCTGCAGAAGTAACCAAAATCATATCAAAGAAAGTTCTGTGAGAAAATATTCACATTTTCAAAATTAAATACATCTCACTTATGTGTAATAATACGGTACTCAGATATCAAGCATTAAGCCTCCAGCTGTAAAATCTATTAGAATTAGGGGCCTTGTTTAATAAGATGGTGATTCAAATGTTGTACACTATAAAGCACTCCTTACTCAAATATTTGTGTGCATAGTAGACTCAAATGTTTTACTTCTGTTTATTTATTCTGCTTATGAAACTTGAAATTTCCTATTAGAAAGGAAAATGATGTGACTTGTTTACATGGAATTTTTCAATGACATTTATATATCTTCCTAAAGTAGCTTTAGTAACTTTTATTTAAAAAAGTTATATGGGCTACACTCCACATTGGAAGCAATATTTAATGTTAGCATAATTTAACTCTTAAATGCAAAATGCTTCCATGCTAAATGATTATGTTTGAATATTTAAACATATTTTATCATCTAGTATAGTAAATATACTATAGTTAACTGGCTAGAGAATAATCCCTCAAAGGGAACACATAATGAATAATGTCCATTCTATTTGGACTTATTTAAAATGACATAATTCTAAATCTTATAAATACTATCTTTTTATGAAATCAGTATAAATTAAGATTACCGTCACAATTTCAGTCATTATATATTTTAAAATAATATTTGTATTTATTCTCTGAAAATTTCATACATGTATGTATGTTAACCAAATTATTTCTATTTTTGTTTTACTTTACTTTTTCAAATGTAAATTTAAATTTTTTGTAAGAATTTTATAAAGTTCCCTATTTACTATTCTACCCCATCTCTCTGAAAACCCTCCCATGTCTCCCTCTCTTGAATTCATGAACTTGTCTTATAATTATCAATGATACACACACACATATTTATGCAACCAATTTGATTCTATTTAGTGTTGCTTATACGTACATGTGTTTAGGGTAGAGACTTGGATAACTATTAGAGAACTCATTCCTGGAAATAAATTGATTCGCCCTCTCTTAGCAGCTATTGATTTCCCTATACCTTTCATCTAGAGGTGGAGTCTTATGAAATATACCCCACCTACATTGACATATCGACTTGTGTTTTATTATATACTGCTTTAATTCTAAGTGCTGTGATTGCAATTTTATTTATTATAACTAAAAACCTTAAAGATTGTTTCTTAGCTATGATCTTGAAAAAGATACTCAGAGACTGAAGCAGATAGATGTCAATGCCATCCAGGACAACATGATAAGATTTTATTTTTAAAGTGGTATAATCATATAATAAATAAAGTAACTAACTGGTAGGATATTTGCCTAGTATGTGTGAAGTCTTGGGTTCAATCTTCAGAACTGTGAGAAAGATAGAAAGAAAGGAAGGGATGCAGTGAGGGACTTTTATAAAGGAGCTGAAAGGATGGAGAGCAGAAAAAGGAAGGAAGAGGGATGGGGAGAAAGAAAGGGCAAGGGGAGGAAGGAGAGAGAGAGGGTGGGAGGGCAGGACACACACACAGGTAAAATAGAGACAGAGAAGAACACAGACATAGAGACAGAGACAGACATATAGAGACCAACATAGAGACAGGGACACAGAAACACACACACAAGGACAGAGAGAGTTCAATCCACAGGACTCTGAGAAAAAAATAAAAGGGACACAGGGATGTGTTTTTAAAAGGAAGGTTGAAGAGAGAGACAGAGACACAGACAGAAAAATAGAGACAAACACACACACGCACAGAGACAGAGAGATACACAGAGAGAGAGAGACAGAGAGAGAGACAAAGAGAGAGAGAGAGACAGACAGACAGAGACAAAGAGAGACAGAGAGAGAGAGACAGAGAGAGAGAGAGACAGAGAGAGAGAGAGAGAGAGACAGACAGAGAGAGAGAGAGAGAGAGAGAGAGAGAGAGAGAGAGAGAGAGAAAGAGATCAACCTGACAGCAGATCTACGCATTTACTATATAGGTGGAAACCAAAGCGCCTGTGATTCCTTGTGAATGATGAGGCAGCATCAGACTGTAGTGCATTAAACCAGTTTTTGGTCCAAACACATATTTTATGCTTATTTTATTCTTAAAAGGTAACAATGGCTCTATGGTTATTATAATTTCCTATTTTACAGTGAGCATGTCAAGCTGAGATGTGAATTATTTATACTGATGCCTCACACCAAATTTCAGAGACCATAAACCTGCCCAAGACCCTCATAATTTCCCAGTATAATAGAGTTTATTCTTTCCGCAATGCTAGATTATTCTCAGATATAAAAATACAATAAAATTGCCTCACATTCTAGTCTAAGAAGCCCTTATGTGCCACCATTGCCAAAATAGTGAGATTGTTAATTAACAAAACATGAATCTTTATTTTCTATTTGTTTCCCATCCATCTCTATGTATCTATGTACGCATTAATATTTGAAGACTATAATTATAAGAGTTTATGCATCCAATTGAGAGCAGTTGAGTAAAATACTGTATGAGAAGGTTTTTTACAGAAAATCACTCTATGACAGTAAATACTATAGGAAGACTTTATACAAACAAAACAGTTTTCTTTATTTCAAGCCAATAGGTGGGTAATGGAGTTAGCATACATTTAGCGTACTATTCTAAGTCTGAGATAAATACTCCCACCATCAAATCTTTTATAAGTCTTTGTCAGGTGTTGTTGTTTTTTCTAGGTTGTTGATGAAGACACCAGAGTTCAGACAGAATTAAGGTGTAAATTCCTTCAAGAGTATACAACTTTTTCATATGTTTTCAGAACTGACCATTTGGTATTAGATAACCAGTTAGTGCACTAGAAAATACAATTTCTACCACTCTCCTTCCTTAGCTTCCTATAGTTCTCTGTAGTGTCAATGCCCTGTGGTGTTTTCCCTTTCCATTTCAATATGCTGTGGTCCATGTTCAGGTAGTCATGTTGCTAAGATATTATGTGTATAGCTTCTGATGTTACTAGGAGACATAGTCTCATAGCAAACGCCCTGATTCTCTGGCTCTTATATCTTTCTACCAACTCTTCTGCAATGTTCCCTGAGGCTTAGGTTTGAGGGTTGTTTTGTAGATGTATTCATTGGAAATGGCCTCTTAAAATCTACAATTTGATTGGTGGTAGTTTTCTGAAATAGCCTCCATCTGTTACAAAGAGAACTCCATACAAGTAGCATTATACAGACTGAGCTGGTTATATTTAGGAACATGTATGTATATGTATGAACCTGTGTGCTTGCAACTACAATGAATAAAAAAAGAAGCCATGAATTTGAAAGAGAGCAGGGAAGGGTACATGGGAAGTTTTCGGTGGAAGAAGAGGAATGAAGAAATTGGGTAACTGAAATAAAATCTCACCAATCAGAGAAATAATTTGAAAAATAATATACAGTCATTAAATTGAAGAGAGAAGTCCAGCACAAATGTGTATTTGTGAGTAAGAAATAATAATTCTGGTGTCTGGACTTGCACAAAAGGGCATGGGAGGAAGTCAAAGGACAACTTTTGGGGGTTCATTTATCTCCTTCTACCATATGAGATTTGGGGATTGAACTCAGGCCAACCTTGGTGGCTAGTGCCTTTATCTGATGAACCGTCTTACAAATTTGAATGGATCCCACTTTTTAAAAAGTTCTTACAATTTTTAATGACTATTTTATTCTGTGTCTTTAAGAGGCGTTCTTTTCTACTCTTTTTCACAATTGTAGAAAAGTAAATGAGAATTTATGCTAGCAAAACGAAAAATGTTTAGTGACAACCACCGATTTAGCCTTAGCTGATCAGATTTCATAACTGGTATTAGAGGTGAGCAAATTGACCATTAGCTTATCAGAAAACTATTTATTTCAGTAGTGTTAACAAGGAAGAATTGCTACCAAGTATTGGAAATAGTCATATTGCTTAAATCTCTTTAAAAAAATCTAAAATTAGTATCAGGCATCAGATTTGCTATAGAAAGCAACTTTCTAGACCCCATGAATTTTACTACTTTCTCTTCTTCCTATGTGAATTGATTAAAAGATTATTCTTTTTAAGACCATCTTTGTACAAAGTGAATAAAATGACATATTCTTGAAAATCCATCTTAACATTTCAATCCATTTACAAATGAGAGACAAATGGAAGGTGGCCATTTTTGTTCTAATTGCATGCTTCTCCAATTTGAAAATATATATTTATATATATTTAAGTTAGTGAGAAAGAAAGAAGTATCTGGACTCAAGAGTAGAGAAATATTTCTCTGTATACATTTGTGCTTGGATTTATGGTTGGGGAAATTGTTATAACTTTTAGACATCTATGTGGTCAGTACATTATACAAACTCAACATTATTGGGATTTGGGCTGTTATTAAAAAATAAAAATAAAAACAACATTTACAGACAGCTTCTTCTTTATAGAACAATAATTAAGTCTAGTTGAAAAATACTTCTAACTGAAGATCTTAAATAAGTATTTGTTTATTGCCCTATCATGTAGGAGTCAACATACTTCTAATAAGCCAATATGTCAAAATTATTATAACAAAAAATGCTAGTAGTGGATCTAACTAATTATTGCAGACAATAAGGTAAACTTGTGTAATCATGAAGCTCATTAACTTATGTGACTTTCAGGGGCAGGTAGGTTGACTGCTTGATAATGGGGACACTTTTATATATGATTTAAATATTTTGGCATTTTCGTTTGTCTGTTATAATAATCTTGACTTTATTTTGTACAATTTGAATAATTTCATGAGTTACATTCTAGTCTTACTATTTTTAAACACCGTGGTGGCTTTATCTCTTACCATCATTGTGTATATAAACAGCTACTGTATGGATCTTTCATGGTTGCTTTGTCAAATTTTTAGTATTATGCATTGGTTTATAACAAATATATACTACATTTAAGGTTCTGGAAATCTGTTGGTTGTACTGAAGACAATATGCAAAACTAATAGAGATTTTTACCATTAAGAATAAAGAAAGGAGTAGAATTAGGGAGATTGCTTTGTAATTAAGAGCCCTGGCTACTGTAGAAGAAAACTCGGGTTCAGTTCTCAGCAACCCCATGGACATTTGCAACTGTCTATATAAACCTAGTACCAGAGGATCCACTACCCTCTTCTGACCTCCATGTGCACATTACACATGTGATACATAAAATATAAATAAATAAATCATGAAAAAAAAGGATAACCCAGAAAGATATAAAAAAAAATCTGTACCTAGAAAATGTGGCAGTAAATTATTTTGGTCTTTAGTGTCTTCTGACTTTGAACTCTCTGCAAAAATTCATCTCTTCTTTTTCTATTTAGTATTTTGATTTTAATTCTGTTATCAAAAGATTTCAAAACTTCAAAATATGTAACTAGCAAACAAAAAAGTGTAAATCACACACATTTATATTTTAATGTTTGTCCAACAATTATTCAATGTTTTAAAGCGTTCTTGGATGCTAAACTTTGGTACAGCATTACAGCATTACATAGATGTCAGACATGCAGACCCTTCCCCACTGCTCTGACAGTCTCACTGGCCCATATATGATAGGAGACACTTGATTTATTAGCAGTTAGAGTAAGAATTGTAGGACTCTTCTAATTAAATGTAATCTAGCTGAGGCACTTTTCCGTAAATGAATGCTAATTTTAAGCTGCATGTTTTGAAATATAATACTAAAATAAACAGTCTCATGTTTTTCCTGGAAGTCAAAACAAAATGTGGATGCAGAAAGAGTTGAAAACTAATTTGAGGAAAGCTGTGAACTCAGTGTCTCATGAACATCTTATTTTCGGCATAGCTGATACGTTATTTGAAATTGTTTGCTTGTAACATGTTCTCTCATACCCCCATGATCTTTATGATAATTTTCTTCTAAAATCTTGTCTCCACATTTTTACCATGATACATGCTCAGGCGTCCCTTCTAAAAACCATGCTATAACTCAGCCATAACCTCTTTTGTTGCAGTCAGGCCTGGGGCACAGAACTGTTATATTTTTAAATGTATGGACCTGTCAGTTCCATCAACCCTGCATCCTCCAATGTAGTATCAACACATATAAAGACTTAAAATTAAATCAAACACTATTAAAAACTGAATGGACTAGTGAACCACCTTTATTTTACATGGTCACGGTAGTCATGGATGCATAGTGTTTAGCATATTTATCTGTGTAAATACAGAATGTTTCCATCTTTGTTGAAAATCCTGGTGGTCAAATCAGTGCTCATCTGAGATCTCTGGCTGGATGCCCACAGCCGCCTCATCTTCTACAGTATCTCATGATTTACAAAGGAGGGTAATAAATCACTCAAAAAATAAAAAAAAAATAAAAAATAAAAATAAAAAAACGAATGAAGCACCAACAGGCATTCTCATGCTATAAGCTACGGGAACCAGAGTTGATTTGCGTTTCTCTACCATAGGGCTAGAATTTCTCAAGAAATTTGGGGCAAACTAGAATTTAGAATATAGACCAATTTTCTCTCAATTGACCTATTTAAAAATGAAATAGACCTCCATGTTAGAAGTTGAGTTGTGCCTCAAATCACTCCAGTAAGGTTGATGCTCACCTATCAGGATGCCAATATATTGGGGCAGTTATTACAAGGGGAGGATAATTACTATTCAGCCAGTCTCCTTGATAACATTGGAGAAGGTTTATGAAACTTTTGAGAAAGTTTGACTGCTTGTCACCTGTCATACCTGGCTGTCAGCAGGGATCTAAACTTCGCTTGAGAATATAAAATATGTATATATTGTCTTTCTCTGAGATGGCGTTTACTGAAACCAACCCAGTTCTAAAATTTCCTATTGTATTTGTTTAAAGAAGTCTGAAGATGGAAAACTGAATTTGGGCTTCCATAACTTTCAGAAAACCAGTGGTCACCTTAAATAAAAACATATTAAGAAAACAAGGTCAGATAAACAGGTTTCAGCATAACTGATAAGAACCAGATAAAGAAGGAACCGTGCTAAGCTTTGTGACATTTGCACTTTCATCAAATGACTCAACTGTATTTTAAGCTTTATGCATAAAGACTCTTTAGTAACCATGCAATCCTGTTAGGAAGGCTGATTTTTTTTTTTTGAGCCTTTCTCTGATTGGTGCAAATAAAGCCCAGCAGACTGGTTGAACCCTTTCTATGTCAGAAATAGTTTCAGTCTTCCTTTTTGGGGGTTTACTTATTGTTTTCAAAGCCAGCATGGCTCCATCCACAACATCACAGCACAGGCTAAAGAACATTAAAGAGTAGCCTAGAAACAACAGGTGTTTTTTTTTTTTAGATTCAATCTATTTGTAGCTCTGAAGGAAGGAACATAATGTACTTTCATATGTAATAGATTGGATGAACTTTGAGATTTCCCATTGCCTTTGTTGGGGGACTTGTTTGAGAAAAAGCTTGAGAAGGGCCTTTTGTGAGGAAGAAAGTAAATGTGGATGCAGCCATTCTGGTGTACGTTCGCTATTTGATAAAACTGAGGAAGGAAAATTTAGAGTTAAGATATCCTTAGGTACTCAGAGAATTTTAAGGCACTCTGGGGTGTACATTGTCTTCCTGTCAAAAATATCATACCCCTTTGTTTACTGTGGTTTCTGTCCCGCCTGGTCCCGTAATCATTAAGTCAACAAGAAATCACACAGAGGTCTACATTAGTTATAAACTAAATGGCCCAGTATCTCAGGCTTCTTATTAACTCTTACAACTTATATTAGCCAATTATTCTTATCTGTGTTAGCCACTTGGCTTGGCACCTTATTTGGCGGGGCAGTCACATCTCGCCTTTTCTGTGGCTGGGACAAAACTTCAGAATAGGACTTCCTTCTTCCTAGATTCTCCTGTTCTCCTTGACTCGCCTCTACTCCTGTCTTGTTGTCCCACCTATACTTCCTGTCTGGCTACTTGCCAGTCAGGGTTTATTTAAAATATAATTGACAGAATACAGACAGTTGTCCCACACCACCCCTGCTAAAAACAAACAAAATCTCGCGATTTATGCCTGGCCTGAAATCTACTTAAGGTGATTCTTTGGCTTCAGAGAATGGTGTGGGACTGACTTATTCACCAGAGTATTTTATATTACATGCTAGGAAAGTGCTAGGCTACTGAATTATACTCTCGGCTCAGCATTTCTTTCTGTGATAAAAATCCTGCAAACACTGAACTAATATCAATCTTTGCTAAGTAATTTATTAAATTATCTATTAGGATCTGCTAAGGGTCAAATTATGTCATTCAAAAAGATGTTGAAATTTTAATCTACCAGTACCCTATATATAATATTATATAGAAATAAAGTCCTTGCCTATTCAGACTGATGATGTCAAAGTTGGGTTATGAGTACCTATCAGAACACACAGAGATGGTACCTTGAGGAAAGAAGCAGAGATGAATTTTATATAGCCAACAAATGATAGAAGCCAGCAACCCCCAGTGGATGCTCAGACAAACACTGAGGGACTCCGGGTGGGAGGGAACATGCTTGTGCTGATGTTTTTCCTTCAGACTTCAGGCTTGTTTAAGAAGAAACCCTTCTCTGTCATTTAAGTTACACACCTTGGAGTAATTGGTGATGATTATGCTAGAAAATTACATAATCCCAACGTTAGCCAGTAAGTTCATTTCCATATGTCTTCGTATGACCATGGAAGACAAATATAGATTTTGTGTAGGCACGTCACAGTGTTTTTGGGGGGATGCTGCAGGCCTTCTGAAGTCATGGTCTAATCACTGATCTAGATGTTCTGTTATTATTTCCTTGGTAATTCAGAAATGGCTGTGGAATGAGCCACAATTTCCTGTAATTATAAGCAAAAGTTGATGTTTGCACATGTATAATTTTCTGAGCCAAAAGACTGAGAGATATTGCTAGTCTTTCCGAGGCAAGTCTAAAATATAAACTGTGTTTAGGATGAAATAGCTGGATTTATTTTATCACCCATAATACAAAAGAACTGGGTCAGGAATTGAGTCCCATCAGAAATTTGAGCAGTCCTCCTTGATCTTCTAATGAAAGCCAGTAGTAGAAAAGTTATCCTGATGGTGACAGTCAGTAATTAAAGACATTATTAATATTAAACTGCATTGCCTTACATGTAAAGGTATATCAATAAACATCAGGTAATTCACAGTTACAAAAATCTCACATCCTCTTTGTTTTTACTACATCTTGCTATTGCCTTTATTCCTGAGGCTATTTACAGTTATTGTACCTACATAATGGAAATAATGGGTAAGTATTTGTTACTGTGTGTTTCTTCCCAAGTTCACCTTCAATGGTATCAAGTTGTATCTTGATAGCAGTCATAGTAGACAATCAGATCCCCAGGGAAACTAGTAAATAGGACTGTTGAAGGTTTTCAGCAGGACCACCACTGAAACACTTCATCAGGTGACCGCTGTGTCAGATGTGACCAGTCTTCCTGTATTGGCAGTGTTATCGATGACACTGGGTATTATCACCCATGAGGATTTGCCTGAGGTAAAATGAGTGTTCTGGAATGAGAGAAAATGATGTTTTCTTATGGAAACTTTCACAGATGATTTTACATGACTGCTGTAGCTCTAGATGTGAGCTTTTAAGAAAAGTAAACTTCTAATTCACTAATTCCAAGAATTCTGGGAAGATGTCACCATGTCCCTTCTGAATTAACATGAACGAAGGCCCTAAATCATATCAAAGCCAAGCAGCTTTTGATGGCCTCAGTGTGTTCAACTGCTTCTGCCAAGAATTTACCCAATTAGATAGCAATTTTAGAAAACATTAGTTTACATTTTGCATTTGAAATATAACAGTTGTATTCGGATGTAATTCTAAAAAACATTTTATTCTGCTTTAACCCAAAGGAGAGTATATCTTATTTAATTGAGATGAGCAGGTTAATTTCTCTAGCTATAAAATAAATTGCATTATTTGGTTCTTTTTTTTCTTATTTTATTCCTTCTTTTCTAGAAGCAAAAATATACAGTATACTATATCTTGAAAAATAAACTGTATGCATTGTAGATCTGAGAAAAGACCTTCTGTGCTAATTTTTCTTTAATAATTTTTTTCCTGTAGAAGTTTCTATTTGAGTGAGACTTTATAAGAAACAAATCTGGCCCCCATGTTTGTGATTCTGAAAGTTTTCTGCAATTTATTAGCTTCCTTTATTTATCAAGTACATTTGACAGCCAGAGAACATTAACATAAAAATGACATATTTCTGTGATTTCTTCCTCTTAAACATTGAAAAAAAATCACTTTATCTTTGTAGCTCTGGTACCCAAATAGAAAATCGTGTGATTATACTTTGCTGGTACATGGCTCTTTTATCAATAATATTAACTACCCAAAGAAGGCAGAATTAAATCATGAAAAAGGTAAAAAGTCTTCCAACAGCAATGCACACATACATTAAGATCGATAGAAGTCAACCCTTTGACAGGCATAAGGCTTATTATTTATGTACTTGGAGAAGGTGTTTTCACAGCAACAGGAAGGTGCCACACTGGTGAAATGATCTCTGAATTTCTTGACAGAAACAAGTAATTTCTTTTATGTGATGTTGGTGACACTGTTCTTCGGAAGAAATAAACAAATATCTTCTCACCACAGAGAAGACTAGTGACAAACCGAAGTAACAAGAGCACCAGAACCAAAGGAGCTCACCTTAGGAACCAATGTGTCTATTGTGGTTACTTATAGGAGTGTGGGAAAGGGGTCCCTTAGAGGAGCATAGAAAACTCAAAGGCCGAAGGGTCAGCAAAATCCTACCTCAGCTTGGGTGATGATTGCAAAAGCAGGAATTCTGGGGCTTTTACATGATTTGCTGGTACCTCAACAGATGGAAGTATTTCATCTCCTCATTAGTCCTTATGGCTTACACAACTTTGGAAAGGGAGAGACAACAAATATATGTTTGTGAGACTTCTTGTGTCTTTTGGGTTGTTTGCATCCTAAGACTTAAGGAGTCTGATCCTACTACTTTAGATCTTCCTGAGACTTAACGACATTTCCTCAAGGAAGCAGAGTTTCAACTGGAAGGAAGTTGCTACACAACACATGAAATACTGAATTTTAGATAAAATGTTTGTTACAAAGTCTGCTAAGTAAGACATGAATTTCATGATTATGCATTATGAATTTTATTCTGCTCCTCTTTTTGCTGTGATATTCTACCACCCCTCTTTTTGCTGTGATAGTCTACCACCCTTTTGGCTATACACCCAAGTATGTATGAAAGTTTCACAATGGATCTGGAGTATGATTCGGCTTCAGATGATGTTGAAGTGCAGCCAGTTTCTGCTAAAACTCTGTACAGTATTTTGAGAACTTCGAAAATAAACAGTAAAGGTATTTTAAAAAGCATTTGTTTTTAAAGTGGTTTTATCCTTGAAAGAAAGACCTGGAAGAGGTAAGGACAACAGAGGCACAGATTTGCACCTGATGAATTCCCAGGCAACAGTGAATGGCTCTTCACTAAAGATGTGTGTTGGCACCTGGTCTTTAGAAATGCCGGAATGGGCATGGTCAAGTTTCTTTGTGTT
The DNA here is from genome assembly GCF_950005125.1 of Chionomys nivalis. Taxonomy (NCBI): domain Eukaryota; kingdom Metazoa; phylum Chordata; class Mammalia; order Rodentia; family Cricetidae; genus Chionomys; species Chionomys nivalis. Next base: position 14,884,080 of record NC_080099.1, read on the forward strand.
GCTTTCTTTTTATGTTACTTACACCAAGGGCAGCTGCTTGTCAAGGCTGTGCGACATAAAAAGGAAACTCTGCTCTCATGAAATGTTTTGTTTTTTCTAAGAGACAAGAGGGCACAGCTAAGGAGAAACGCTATGGGAAATGTGCTGGGCACTAACCTCTTTGGCCCCTTTCTAACTAGGCTGGGTGGAGGAACGCTGTCTTCAGGGCAGGCGTAGGAAGTAATGTGACCTGTGTGGAACAGCAACCTCTCTCTCCTTCAGCAGCCTGGCTTCTCAAAGGTCAGGTCTTTGATAACTAATTAAAATACTTCATAAATCACTGTGCATTAATTAAATAATGACTTATTGAAGGAAAACAATTCAATACATGATTGAAAACGCTGTTAGACTAAGAGATTCCTTCCTCTTGGATCAATAACATATTGAACCTAATAACATGACTCTGGATTCCCTGACAGAGGCCTTGGATCAGAAGGAAGTTTCAGTGAACTACAGCAGCTGAGAAGCACGTGGCGTAGCTCCCCTCTGCCTTTCACTTGCCTCTCTTTACCTGTTATGGATCTTAGGTGATTGGACGTAGGTCCTGCTTATCACTATCAATAAAAGATGTGCAGCAGTTGGAGAAAGAACACACCCGCCTTGGTGAAAGAGATTGAATCTCAGGCCTTTATTTATGGTTTAGTGTGAGGGGAATAAAATATTTCTATTTATTTATGTTCTCAGAAAACTTTAGGAAGAGTCCAATGCCAACAGAAATCCATGAGAACACTGACACACAGACATGTCACTTTAATATTCAACTCCCACTAAAGCATGCCAGATTTATTACTATTCATATTTAATCTGGTTAGTGTCCAGCTTCATTCAAATGGTAATTTAAGTTACTGATCTACAAAGTGAATTTGGTCAAATTTTATTTAATATACACATATGACTACATCTAAAAATATTTTTTAAATAATTTAAAAAATATTAGCTGGGTGGAGGTGGCGCACGCCTTTAATCCCAGCACTCAGGAGGCAGAGGCAGGCGGATCTCTGTGAGTTCGAGGCCAACCTGGTCTACAAAAGCTAGTTCCAGGACAGGAACCAAAAGCTATGGAGAAACCCTGTCTTGAAAATCCTAAATAAATAAATAAATAAATAAATAAATAAATAAATAAATATTTAATCATATACTCACAACAACTTGGAAATGTCACTTGGTTTCATTGAGCTGCATTTTAATAAAAATGTTGTAGGACTATTCATGTAGAGTGCTGTTTAAAATGGAAGTTATCTGATATAAAGTATTTACAAATGCATTTAATTTTTATAAGTACTGGCTTTAGAATACAGCCTGTGGTTGACTTAGTCTGTGAAGGCCTTAAAAATTAATAATAGTTTAGGTCCAAGATGCATTTTATATAGTAACTTAACAGACTTCCAAAAGTGTTTATCTTCCTGTAATTCCAGTCTATATTAAAAAAAATCATTTTTATATGTGATATTAGTCTGATAAACTTGCTTAATGTATGTGTGTATTTGTGTGGCATTTGTTTCTTCATAATTTTTTCAGGTAGAATTTTTGTAACAGCAAAGAATCATTTATTATTTATATTATATTATCTCTGTAAGCATTCTTTATATTTTATTATGAAATCATTGCTAACTGCAGAAAAGAAAAGCACATTTTCTGACAGAAGTGTACTCCCTCTACCTAGTACCTCACTTATGAATTTTTAATTATATAAACTGAGGTGGTCTGTGTTGAGATAAGCTTTCATAGCTTGCTATTTAGTTTTGTTTCTTAAGGCCTTTTTTTCTCCCTCCTTCCAATGAGTGTGCTTCTCTGTGCTTGTGGCAACGGATTCCTGTGTGTTCATGTCTGATTGTGCTTTCTTTGAACAGCACAGAAAAAAGGTTCTATTTCAGAATGCGACAATTATAGAAGGTATCTATTTAATTAAGGAGTACTATGCTGACACTGCGATGTGTGTGCTAACGATCCATTGTTTTCTCGTATTTTTAGCTTTATAAAGAAGAAAACTAATGATCTCCAGTCACTCCATATGCATGTCACTTACATTTTTTATAAAAATACTATATATATATATATAATTTGTGTATTAAGTATTTATTTATCGTACATTATAAATGATGTGTGATTTTTGGTCCCAATCAGCATGTGGTTATTGACTCCTACTCCTGTGTATATAACAAAACCTGCCCTCCCTTCATTTATCCTTCTCCCTGGCCTTCTTTCAGGAGTGATGCTCATTTTACCTTCCATTGTGGAACTTGTAAATGGATCGGGAAAATTTCTTTGGCATCTTCCCCACTGGTGTGATTTTAAGAGGGAATCAGCTTATATTAATTGAAACAATGTCAAAACCAAACAGTCACTACTCTCAACAAACATCCCAATTTTGTTGTTTTGGCATAGTTTTTAGTAAGCCACATATATATGTTTTCCATTATTATTTGAAACTTGACACTTATCTTCAAAACTCCAAAATTTTCCAATTTTATATTTAATATGTGAAAATGTAAACAATTGTGCAGATACCATGGACTTGGAAAATGTAATTTGATTCAGTGTTCCTTAAACAGAATTTATTGCTCACCTTTTATAGTGGTAGAAGTAAATTATAGGAATCAGATTTAAATACACCAAACAGAAATTACTACACAGATTGATTAATTAGATTGCTTATCCTTAAGGGTGGTGATGTGGAACCAAACCCATTTCCAGCCTGTAGGCTAATTCTAAACATAAATTAGCAATATATACTTTTAATCCATGAAAACAATCTGGGGAATTGAAACCTTAGTGAGAAAAATGTAAGGACTAGCAAACAGAAGCTACTTTGGAGATGCATTTTATGACATAAAATATAAAATTAAAAAGATGCAGATTCAACTTCCAGCACAGAGATGCCAAGTTCATGAATCTTGATGGATGCTAAGCTGTATTGTAAGTAGCCTGTAACATCATAAGATGAACTACACCATGATAAACAGTTTGTGGGTTGATCATTTGTTGTAGGAGGCTGCTTGTTTGTTTCCAGACCGCCCTGACTCCTGAACTAACCACACAGAAACTATAATAATTAAATCACTGCTTGGCCCATTAGCTCTAGCTTCTTATTTGTTAACACTTACATATTAATTTAACCCATTTCTATTAATCTGTGTATCACCACGTGGCAGTGGCTTACCGGGTAAAATTTGGTCTGGCATCTGTCTTTGTTGGGGCTACAAGGCTTCCCTTTGCCCCCACCCACTTTCTCCCAGCATTGAGCCTAGCTTTCACCACCTAAGTTCTACCTTGCTATAGGCCAAGGCAGATTCTTTATTAACCAATAGTGTTCACAGCATACAGAGGGGAATCCCACATCAATCATTCATATCATTCAGACAGTAAGCAAAGGCAGACAACATATTGTTGTGTAAACACAGCTATTTCTATTAGTTTAACTGACCCTATGAATTGCTCTGACCTTGTCAGTTCTAGTGAGTGGTAGAATTAAGTCTTGAATCTTGACAATAAGTATCTGGGCACTGAACCACTTTCTCTGGAGCATTAGAAGGTCATGGGATGTCCCAGACACTCCCCTCAGTACAAATTTAAACAGTCACAAATGTTTAAAAGATTGCTTATGATATATAATGGACCGATAGAAGTGATTTGTCTAAGACTGGATTATTATTGATTGATTTAAGGTAGATGATATCTTGGTATATGGGAAAACGAAGAAGATAAAAAAAATGAAAATAAATAAACATAAAATCCTAAATAGAATGAAACAACTAACTAAATTGCAAATACTCTAAACTTCATATATAAAACAAAATTAATAGATCTGGCATATGGAACTTAAATATAAGGTCTTCACTGGGAAAGCCATTGGGGTTGAATTATAATGCTCAAGATAATTCAAGAAGATGTAGTTACTAGTAGAGAAACCCAAGTTGACAATGATAAATTTCATATTATTCATGGTAACTTTAGATGTGAGTGTCAGCCAATTAAATAAGCAACCAAAGCACAGATAGAATTAATTTCCTTTGAACTGCCAGCTCCATAGAGAAACCCATTACTTGGCAAAAACAGACAACTTACAGAAGAAATCCTTCAAAATATATTGTCTGGAACTAAATAAAAGCTGAACATACAACTGTGTTTACAAGAGAGAAGAATCTAATTTGGAATAAAAATTAGTCATTAAATTTTAAGTAAAATATTCCTAGGATTGAAGTCAAATTGTGGGCTTGGGAATAGAAGCTATATCTCAATTTTTTTATTAATGTATATGCATGAACACATACATATGTATTAAAACACACACACACACACACACACACACACAATCATTTCCCTCAAAGGCAAAACTTCAATCCAAATGTTGAACCTTCAAATGCTTCATGACAGAAAATTAACCCGAACTTTAGCAGGAAGTACCCAGTGTGGTCTAAGAAAAATGCCGGGGACTCTGGACAGCCTGGGACTCACCACAAGAAATCTTTCCTAATCAGCCCTGTGACTTAAACACCATATTTAGCCGAGTCAAATGACCATCATTTTAAATGGCAGATTCTCTGATCTTAGAACACAAACTGAGAACACACAATTGAATACTTGATTACTTGGACCAACTTTACCTAAACCTACATCCTGTAAAACTAAAGATATTTAATACTTTCCAGACAGAAAGTTTACAATAACATCATAATCTATGGAGAGCATTCCTGAAGAATGTTTATTAATTGAATCTGTATAAATATCTTCTGCAGTTTTCAGCTGAGAAAGTTATAATAATACAATATTAAATTTTAGCAATGGTTTTAGAGTTCCATGATCAAAGCTCCTCTACTAATAGAATTTATTCAGTAAATTTAGGCCACATTTTTATTGACAGCCAACACTTCATTATGCTAAGGTTTTTTGCTGAACCGAGGACCATGTTTTCCATCGACCAATTGTTTAATTACACTTCTATTGATATATCAGTCATTTCTGCTTAATTTGCTTCCATGGAAGTTACTGGAAACTAAATTCTTTACTACTATTTGTTGATCTAGGATATCCCACTGTATAGAAACATTTGACTCTTCTCAACAGAGATTATCCTTCATGGAGAAAATAATATTTTTTTACCTAACAAATCCTTACAGGATTAAGCTTCTCAGTTGTAAGTGGATTCTTGTAATTCAAACAATAATATTCATTTAATTAAACCAACTTGTAATGTAGGTGTTAAATATCTTTATCTCTGGACATTTTTCTAAATAAATCAGTTTGATAGTATTGTCTACTTTTATACAATATTCAATTATAACTCAGCAAGTACTTAAAGTAAGTAGTTGCAAAGTTTATCATTCTTAATTACTCTTTTTTTTTTTTTTTTTTTTTTTTTGGTTTTCGAGACAGGGTTTCTCTGTAGCTACGGAGCCTGTCCTGGAACTAGCTCTTGTAGACCAGGCTGGCCTCGAACTCACAAAGATCCGCCTGTCTCTGCCTCCCGAGTGCTGGGATTAAAGGCGTGCGCCACCACCGCCCGGCTTAATTACTCTTAATGATAATAATTACTGTTAGTAGTATATCTTAAATGAACACAAGCATCTCAATAAGTAATTTCAGTACTAAAAGTTACAATTTATAGATACAAAATAAGGAATCAATTATTCTGGTGCTGCTTTAGAGAATAACCTACAAATGAATTTTACTTCATCAAGATCTAATATGTCTGCTACTTCTGGGTATGAAATCCCTTTATGGAATCCAAGTAATTTGAATTATGTTGAAAGACTTATGTATGGGAGAACACTCTATTCAGCATGCCTTGTAAGATTAATTCTGAACAATAATAATCATCTGAAACACAATAAGCAACCTAATTCATCCCCTTTTAATCATGTAGGTTCCTCACCTCATAATACCTTCGATAATATTTGTGGGTGCTTGTAGGAATTAGTTGTGTTGGAACTGGGCATATAAAAAATGTGACTTTTATTTAGTTAGAAATCTGTCAGTCATGCAGGAAACAAGAAGATATTCTATTAATTTATGTTTCTATTATTCTTTGGTGTTTTACACTTAATTTTTTCAAATTAAAAAAGGATATAAGGTAATGAAAAGTAAGAATTTATCTTTGAGACTCAAAATCATTAATCACTATACAAATTGTACCAGATGGGACTCCTAGATTTTTGGAGTTGACCTCAGAAAGGCTAGAGTCCATGAACTATGTACACAATCTACCCATTTTGTCAATCATAACATGAAAAAATGGTGCTAGTAATCCCAGGTGATGGCAAAAGAGAAAGGAAAGAAACATGGCTAAGAAGTTTTTAGGATTTTGAACTCAGGTATCAAAACTCAGTGACATTTTTACTTTTAAATCACATTAGAATCTTATATCTTCCATCAGCCTAGGTCAGAGATAGAGAGAGAAGGCTGGTGTTCCTCACAGATAACCAGAGCAAGATGTGTGGTAAAAATAACAAGATCAGTAATGAAATATTATAACATTTAATGATTTGAATAAAAGTACCTGTTTGTATGTTGGGGATATTTTAAAATCACCACTGTAAAAGCTTGCACCCTGTGTCCAGCATTAAATATTTTAGCTTCCTAATAGGTTGTATATGCGTGCAAACCCAATCAATGTGCTGTGTTGGTTCTTTGAAATAACAGTACAGCTCAATGGTCCCATCCTGTCCTAAACTTTATTCTGGAGCCCCCAGAGTTACTGCCCTAGGTAGATGCAATAAAACAGCATGGGTTATGCTTGGAGACACATGGGCAGACATTATTAAAATCAAATCCATCAAATATTACCACTTTAAATTCACTCAAAATTGATTTGACCCACTCCTGTGATCTTGCCTCATACTGGTTTTATTTAGCTAAGTTAATGTTGCAATTAATCTTCACAAAAATCTAATTCATCCCCAAGATTCTCTCATGCCATTTTCTGTTTGTGTAAATCTGAGACAAAATACCTTGTCTAATTCGATCTGTAGTTATGATTGAAAAGAGTGAGTTGATTTGCTTTGTTTTTAGAGTGGTATAATTAAGATGCTCATGGTTTTCTAATTAATCTAATCTAAACTTGCTTTGGCTATTAGATATCCTAAAAGAATATAATGAATTGTTCTTCTTATCTCAATCATTAGTCATGGGAATTAATTTTTCCAAGTTTAAAACACACCAAATGTTTATATGTGTATCTAAACTTTAATCCAAGGCTGATTTATTTTTCAAATATTATTATCCTATATTAAATATAATTAATTCCATTAACCACTTTGTAATGTTTAGAACATAGCATATAATGGTGCATTGTATAGTAATGATAATATAGTATATCTACAATTAAAAATGGGCTTAATTGTTAATATACATTAAATAGCATTCCATATTCTGCATTCCTTCATCATAATTGTTATTTTTAGTGTTGGGAAAGTTGTAGTACAAAATATACTTATTACAATTTATTAATTAGTTGGTTGCATATTAAACATATATATATATTTGTAGAAAGTAAATTAATTGAGTAGTCATAATTTTATGCTATATCTATTATATTCTAGTTAAGCAAATGGACTGTGATATTTTTTTCCATTTTAAGAGGACACTAAAAACTAAATGTACAGTGGAAAAAGTTAGCCAAAAGATTCTAAGAGCCAGAAGACCAGGAGTTTGCTCTGAAATTATGTCTCTTAGTCTACACCCATAAAGTCTCAGAAACATGACTTCCCAAACATGAACTGAACAAAGACAATAACCAACATGCCAAAGTGGACATGGAAAAGTTCATGAGGTTTCAGTACTAAACCAAGAACTAAAGCCAACTGAAAAATAGCTGGCATCGAAACCAGGGAAGAACATGCCAATTTAATTGGTTGTTGAGCATCTAATAGCTGAAAACATAACTATCTGAAACATTATGGAGAACAAACAGGTAATTTTTAGAAAAAAATATATGCCTACATTAAATATCAATGAGTGAAATTGTTAAAGAGATGATTATATGAATCTACATGGAAGGGTTTGCAAGTGGTTCTCAACCTTCCTAGTGCTGTGACCCTTTAATACAGTTCCTCATGTTGTGGTGACCCCCAATCATAAAACTTTTTTTGCTACTTCCTAACTGTGATTTTGCTACTGTTATAAACCATAATTTAAATATCTGTGTTTTCCAATGATCTTAGGCGACACCTGTGAAAGGGACATTCCACCTGGAACCTGTTGCAACCAGTGAGAACTACTGCTTTAGAGGGTGTAAAGGGAAGGGAAATTTTATGTTTATTTTATGTGCATGGGTGATCTACCAACATGTATGCCTGTGCACCACGTGAATACAGTGCCAACAGAGGTCAGAGGAATACATCAGATGCCCTGGATCTGGAGTTACTGTTGGTTGTGCACTGCCAAGTCCAGGCTGGGAATTGAACCTGAGTCCTCTGGTAGCGCAGTGTTCTTAACCGCAGAACCATCTCTCCAGCCTCTATTCTGACTTTTCAAGAGCATTTCATCTTCAAAAATAAGACTTGTATAACTGAAATATATAGCTATTATCTCTTAAGAAACCTTTAATGGTTGGACAGATGGCTCAGTGTTTATTGGCACTTGCTTCTCTTCTATAGGATCAGAGTTCAATTTCCCAGCACCTGTGTAAGGCAACTCTAACTCGAGGGGATTTGATATCTTCTTCTGGCCAGCATGTATGTATACACACATACACTCACACAACACACAACCACATGCTCACACATACACACATGTCTGCACAAAGCTCATGTCTACACATGCACATACACAATAAATTAATAAATAAAATAAATCTTTTCTTTAAAAATAAACTTTGAGAATAAATATGTATATGTATGTAAATTAACAGAACATTATAATAATGAACTTAAATTGATGTACAGAAGCATTTTAGCGGAAAATTCATTTCTTAGCTGTTTGTTTTTGTACAAACTTATGAACTAATTTGAATTCGCAAGTATTCTGCTTCTAAAAAGGACCTGAATTAAAATCTCCCTACTTATTAAGGCTGCTTTTGTTAATTTCATTCAGGTAGTGCATTTATTTTGCATCTCTTTCATAAAGATTCATAGAACTCGGGTTTATATTGTATTTGAGAATCTCCCTTTGAATATCACTATTAAATAAGTTATAATTCAGTAGCAAGTTAAAACAGTGAAGGTGGTTTTGGTGATGTAATTAAGAAAAACAACAACAAAACAGCCTGGCCAAATATGTGGTCAGTGGGAAGACATTTTGTTTCGAAGACTGATAATGCCATAGAGAAAAAAAGACTGAAATGGGGAAGTCAATATGTTTTGGTATATCTCTGAAACACAGTTTCTCAATGGTCCAGAATCAAGAATCATATTTGGTTATTACATATGACAGTAGTGTTCCTGTTACGAATGATTTCAGTATATTTGTGCTCTAAAGAAGTAAATGCTTGCTTTTAACATTGTGAAGGCATTGAACTTTCTCAACTTCAAGGTCACTAATTGTGACAGGAACTGTCCTTAACACAGTGGTGTGTGTGTGTGTGTGTGTGTGTGTGTGTGTGCATACTGTATATGATAGTCACTTGGCTTAAATGGCTTCCCTGTTGTGAGGCAGTCCAGGTTTGATATGTTGTAATGAAAAAGAAGGATTCCTTGCTTATCAGTCAGCTAACTACTTAAATTTCTTAATTATGCATTGGAAGTCAAAAATTTATCTGGAAAGTTTGGGTAAATGTTTATTTTCCATGAATGTGGGTACTCGAGCTAGAATGAGTCCCTGCATTAAAATGAAGTAGGTAACAGCATAGATAGAAAGGTGTACATGATGAGGCCCTGATCTCAAATTCTGAAGGATAGACTGAAGCCATGAGCTAATGATAGTGTATATGCATCTCAAGTTAGGCAGGAAGAATACTTGGAATGCTGCAAAGGTAAATGAGTGAAGGAAAGTCGACCATTACATTTAGATTCCTTCCTATCACTAGATCTTTCCTATTGATAATAGAAATCATCCAAGGATCATAATTACTAATGAGCAGTTTAGCAAAGTTAACTGCTAACTAGTTTTAATTAATTTATAAAATTGCATATAGAAAATCCACATATAAAGTAGCTGAAATCTTTCTGATCACACCACCTGTCTACAATTTTGAAACAGGCTAAGCACAGCCTAACCCATCTTTCTGAATTCACTGACATTTGAAGAGAACCAGTGTCATTAATATTGGGTGCTCTTAAGTATTATTGAAATTTCAGAAATTCTCTCGCATGTTTATAAAACTTCTTATAATTTAAATCAATTTTAAATTGATTATGGTTAATTAATAGTTGTTTTAGATATATTTCATAATTGTTAGTTTGGGGGTTTTGGTGTGTCAATACAGTTGAGACTATAAAGAAATACAGTATTATGCTCATAATGTCTTTTTGTGAGAAAATGCAAGAGTACCTGAGTATTGAGGAACCCAGAATCTTATTTTCCACATTTGCCCTAAACCCTAGAATTGCTACTTGCTGCATTAACTTAAGTTTAAATAAGTGCACCAGAGTTACTGCACTTAGCCACAAATGAAGGATTAGGATTAACTGGGGAAGCTGTTGCTGCCATTGATACATTCATTAAAATTCCCAGACGATACTGATATGTATATTTTACCAAAAGGCCTGAAAATGTATGAGAATAATTACTGGAAATGGTGAAATTAATCACGAGTTTCTGTAGTGTCAAATTTATCATTGTTTATTTTCAGTCAGGGAATTAATGGGGGTAAATTAATTAGATGAAAAAATTTCATGTGTTAGCATATGCATGTCTCCAAACAATACTATTTATACTTTCATTTACCTTTTCTATCTTTTTCAGTTCCATTAAAAAAGAAAATATATTGAAGAAATTGTAGACCAAAATTATTATTTTAATTGCATTCTTGCTTTACTCTTAGTGTGTAAAACTATTCAGCCTTTATTGCCAATGACAGTGAAGCTTCTCTAATCTAAGAAAGAGGTAGGGTATGCAAATGCCAAGACCAATGAGATATGAGCGTTATAAATATAGATTTGAAAACCTTTGCCCTTCCTTTGGCTAGAACACTAGAGCAAACAATTCAGTTTAAACATTTAAGCAATTTATAAATTACAACCAAATTTTAAGTAAGAACAAAATGGAAAAAAAATCTGTCATATGAGCTTCTATTACATTATCCATGATAAATATTGAATGTAAAAACGCTACATCCCATATTAAAAGCCATGACCTGAAAATATGGGGCTAAATCAATAGTCAGAACCTAATTGTTCTCTTTATTTAATTCCACAATAAAGGTCAAAACACTTTGTCTTTTGAGACTGGAGGAATACTAAGGGAAAAGTGCTGCAATCACAAATATATGCAATTATAGGAGAAATAAATAAAACATATATCTATTTTCTGAACATTGCTTATATTTGCTCTTTAGTATTTGTACCCAGAAAAAATATTAACAACAAAATTAAAATAATATATTATTAGTCGTTCAAAATTGCATATTTTAATCAAGAGGCTTTATTCTATTTTCATTTTCTTAAATAACATTATAATCAATTATTTTATCACCAGTTATCTGTAGCTGTTTTCAAATTAAAAATAGTTGAGATATAGATTATCTATTTGTAAAAATTTTTGAATTACCTTAATGCTCATATCAATTTCTAACTTTGGTCTTATTAGACACAGTTGCCAATGATGAACTGTTATTTACCATGTCCATAATCAGAGAGAATGTATACAAACCACGGATAATGGCTACCTCCAGGAAAATGTACACATACTGATTCACAGAATCCTTTAAAATTAAAAGGGAGAGTCATAGATCTACTACTTTATACTTTCCACAATATTCACTCACAATGTGAGTAGGATCATTAATGAAAAGGCCAAGTTCATCCTGTAACTGATGGAGGCAGAGATCCATAATGGAACACTGGGCTGAGTTCCCAGTGTCCAGTCGAAGACTGGGAAGAGCGAGCATGTGAGCAAAATGGTCAAGACCATGATGGGGACACCCATTGAAACAGTTTACCTGAGCTAATAAGAGCTCACCAACTCCAGCTGGACAGTGAGGGAACCAGCATAGGCTCGAACTAGGCCCTCTGAATGTGGGTGGCAGTTGTCTGGCTGGGCTAGACTGTGGGACCACTTGCAGTGAAACCAGGATCTATCCATACTGCTTGTTTTGGAATTTTGGAACCCATTCTCTTTGGAGGGATACCTTCCTCAGCCTAGATATACTGGGGGAGGGCCTTGGTTCTGCCTCAAAGCAATGTGTTAGACTTTGTTGACTCCCCAATGGGAGGCCTTCCCTTCTCTGAGCAGTAAATGAGGGGGTGGGTGGAGGGAAGTTGGAGGGAGCATGGATTTGGCATGTAAAATGAAAAAAGATATTTTTTTTAAAAGAATAAATTAAAACAAAGAAGTCAGATTAAAGGGGTGCACTGGATAGGTAGAGGAAACAGAGGGGGTAGAACTGAGAGTGGTCTGTGTGCTGTGTGCACATAGATAAGACCATCTAAGATCAAAGTTAATTGAAAAATTAATAAAACCCATAAAATTACAATTGTGATATTCCTTGCATCTTACTTATGCAGCATCTACAAGTTGTTCTGAAAAGAAGACATAGCCAGAGTGACCTGTGTCAACTCAGGCATGATGATATTTTAATCTATTTCTCTCAAATGTTCTTTCTGCCTGTCATTTGTGGTTAATTTTCCTGTGTAGAGGATTGAGGTTGTATCAAAATGAAAATACTCATGTAGTCATGATATGTGTGCTCTCTCTGTGTTCTTGTGTTCTATAGGCTATGAATGGTAATTCCTGCTAGTCTCCTAGATATTGCTCTGCTCCTTGACCTTATCTCTTCCTTCTTTCACATAGCATGGAAACAATTAAACTCCATATGATAACATAATATATTCTATGTAGTGACATAGTACAGATTCACTGAGTTTGTTAGAGTAGGTATTGACAAACAAAGGTCTACGGGTCAAATTAAGTTAACCATCCATTTTTGAAAATAACATTATTGAATTACAGCCAAGCTCAATTTCATTTCCACATATTATGTATGGTTGCTTTTGGGTCAAAGGGCTTAGCACAGACTCAAAAGACTAAAATATGCACTGTTTCTCTTTTCCTAAATTTATCAATAATTCAAACTTAAAGAATTATTAGGTATGGTTTGAAATAACAAACTAGAGACAGTGAAATTTCTTTAATTTTAGGGAATCACCAAACCAAACAATAATTATTATCTCCAAGTGAACCCCAAAATGTCAGAATGATAAGAAATGAGAATGGGGTACAGCACTGAGAGGTAGAAAGGACATACCTAGCCCCAGTTCAACTTGCCTGTCTGGGCTGCAGATCATACATTATAGACATTTTTAAGAGAGGCCGAAAATTCATATCAACTGTTTTAATTTACATTTATTTGTTGATTTATTGATTGTGTGTGTGTGTCTGAGATGGTCAGAAGACAGCTTGAAAGACTTGCTTATCTCTAGTTGCAGTGTTGGTCTTGGGTAGGTAGCTTAGATAGTCAGGCTTGGAGGCACTTGCTCTTACACACTGTGCCAAGTAGCCAGCCTTAGAGATTTACTTTTGTTCAAGCCCTTTTAGCAAAAACATTAAGATTCATTAAGACAGCTTGTGAGCAAAATAATAAATTCTCCCTTGATTTGGCAATGAAATATCTATCTATAAACTCAGTTTAACATATGCATATTTTCATATTAAACTTATTTGTTCTACAAAGTTATTATTAATTGTACTTTAAAGTCCCCTTTACCCCATGATGTGGAACCATAAAAACTATTTTGTGATGTCTCTTAGAATATTTCAATAGATTTCTTACAACCCATACTAGCATATTCATAAAAATTAGAAATAGCATCTCCAACCTCAAACCAAAACAGTAAAGTGGAAGTATGCTCATCCACAACAGACTTCATCTGACAAGGTCCCACTGCCTAAAGGTTCCACAATCTTCCTAAATGCCACTTACGCCTAGAGGCCAAATGTTCAAATATTTTGAGTACATGTGAACATTTCTCTTTCAAATGCCCAGAACAAGAGTTTTCTTTAAGATTGAGCTGTTTCCAAATTCAGTGGGAACAATTGTCAAATTAAGAGAAAGGTTTATACTACTCTAAATCAATGCGACACTTTCTACCGTCCTTATCACATCTTAAACTTATTTGTAAATGCTCAAGTGATCTAATTAGCTTTGGGCGAACACCATCCAAACTGCATCAGTATCTGCTGAGGCAAAGAGAAAACAGTGGCAAAACACTATTGCATGTAATTTTATCTGTTTTTTTTTTAATTAAAAATTTCCGCCTCCTTCCCACCTCCCATTTCCCTCCCCCTCCCCCCACTCCCCATGCCCCACTCTCCTTCCCCTCCCTCTCTAGTCCGAAGAGCAGTCCGGGTTCCCTGCCCTATGGGCAGTCCAAGGTCCTCCCCCCTCCATCCAGGTCTAGAAAGGTGATTCATCTCTGTTTTAAGTTGCTTTCCAGGCCAATAGCTTTTCAACATAGAGAGGCATGAGCTATGTAGAGTGTGGTGGGTATATCTGAGTTTCTGTACTCTCAGATGAGATATTTTATGAACTGTAACAAAGTGGCTTCTTTCAACGAAGGGGAGAGGACTCTGCTGAACCCTACTGTAAAATAACACCTGTTGTGGTCCCGTGCCATCTCTTGACCAGGGGAAATCAGGAGAATGATGCTATGGAAGCTGGGGTAAAATGCCTTTGTGGAGATACCAGCTGTGTCTCAGAAGCCAGGACACAGGGAGAGACAAAATCTAAACATTTGCCCTTTCCCAGTTGCCTCTTCTACCATAGAATCCACTGGAAGCTTGGGCTAGGAGAATCTGTTGAATTGGTTTTTCAAGTTCAGCTTGCAGAGCATAGAGCAGGTTGTATCCTGGTGAGGACTGTCCGTGAAGGGGAATCAAGAGAGTGATCAGCCTATTTACTTTCCATCTCTAGAAATGAAATGTCCTGTCTCACCTTTGAAAATTGCATGATCTTCCACAGCTGAAAACTGTAATGTAGAACAGAAATTTGGGAGGTCTTTCTATAAAGCAATTGAAGTGAATGGGCTGTGAGTGAATACTTGTGCGCTGATCATCTGGATGCCTGCTAATGACTGCTATTATATCTTCTTATGCTGTATGTCTGGTTTGCTAAAGAGTCAAGTGAGGTTGACATACTGTACAGACCATAATGTCACAGGTCCTTCCTCAGCATCTGCTGAGAGAAGGAAATAATCAGCCAATTTCTTTCCTAAATAGACTCTC
Source organism: Chionomys nivalis (assembly GCF_950005125.1). Classification (NCBI taxonomy): domain Eukaryota; kingdom Metazoa; phylum Chordata; class Mammalia; order Rodentia; family Cricetidae; genus Chionomys; species Chionomys nivalis. The sequence goes on from NC_080099.1 coordinate 14,899,434, forward strand.
ATGCGTATGCTCTGGAGGAAGGATTTCCACGGAGAAAAGCACAAGAGGTTGTACAGTTTTGTATCTGAGCATCTCCCAATATGGAACCTAAATGGCCATTTAATTTGGAAGTTCAATTGATTTCTTTAATCAAACCACGCTCTTGCAGGTGTTTCTGTAATAGAGAGCAATAAAACACTTCACTGTTAATTCCAGTTGTAGGCTGCTCTGATAAAGAAAATAAACGTGGATGACTTGATAGATGTTACAGGATTCTTAAAAAAAAAATTAACGTCTTTGGGAAAGGAGAAGTTTGGTACTGGTTGCACTGCATTTTATCTGGACTTTATTTAAAAATGTCATTCTGTGAAGGAATTTGTGTAGTGGGTTTTGGTAATTTAGTTGTAATCGCAATATTCAGGAAGCTATTATAAAATGATTTTAGTTTGTATCAATAAGAATAATGTTGTATAATTTCATCACACATTTACTTCTTTTAGCATATGAATTTATCCAGATGCTCTTTTGGATCAGACTTTCCCTTTATTTATGATAAATTTTCAGGAAAATAATTGCAGCTAAGCAGGAAGGTTTTGGCATTGACAGAAATTCGCAGGAGGTTTTACAAAAGCATAACCTAAAATTGCCTATGCTTATTGTCCAGAGCTGTAATAATACAGGTCCTAAACTCACCATATCTGGGTCTCATCCCAGGTGTGCTACTTATTCACTGTGTGGACTTGAGGTTATTATTTCTCAATCACGTTCCTCATCACAAAATTGAGTAAAATAATGCCATCCCTCTCTCTGGATTTTAGAAAACCCAAAGGGTCAACAGGAAGAGGGTACTTAGAATGGTGCCAGGACCACTGTGAACACATGTTGAATCTTAGCAAGCTTTCACTAAGAGCAGATACGGGTATTGGAATACCCAGAACATGAAAACCTTTGAAAATAAGTGAACTCTAAGTTCATTTTTATATTTAGTGGGTAAAAATATCACTATGTGCCATTAACGTGTAGATTAATTTTATTTTGACCCAGTAGTAGGACTGGCTGTGTCTACAAAGGACATAACTATTTGCTATAGCTATGAGGATGACTCGAAGTTATTTATAAGGATTCTTTTCTTGTCAGTTTAATACGTGAAATTCAGTTTTGATAATGAACCTTGTGAAGATGAAAAACAACAGAAAAGTTTACCGAATGAGCTTCCCATTGTAGCCAAGAAACACTAGAGTTGGAGCTCTTCTTGAATTCGTGTTCTGTGACATTCCTCTGAAGCTTCACGCCGAGCAGACACAGGAGATATTATCACATAATCATGAGTCCAGTCACTTGGGAAAAGCACAACAGTTAAACATTTGTTACTGCTCCAATGCACAGCCCCTAAACTTGAGACTCCAATGAGGTTTCTTGAGTTTTGACTTCTTGTCTTGTTTATTATAATATCTAATTACCATATTAAAAATAACTACAGAACATTGGAGTAGTATTAGTGAGTCTTCAAATAAGGTAGGCACAAAACCACAAAATATCTTTCAGGAAGTTATTGTTGCAAGGGTTTTCTAAAAGTACTAACGTTCATTGAATTCCTAGCAAATTTATTTGTTCCAGGCACCACTGGCCCCATAGATATTAAAATGCATCAGTGCTTAAGTCCCTGGTGTAAAACTGTATATTATTTACATATGACCTATTCCAATTCTTCCATATACTTTAAAAAGTCACTGCAACACTTTCGATGTGTAACTCAGTATAAACACTATGTAAATCATTACACAATGTTTAAGTGATTATAGAAAAAAACATCTACACATGTTAAAGTATTTTTCCACTTTAAATGGTTCTGTGTTTTCTTAATCTAATTACATGCAACTTGTGAATCGACAGGCCTGACTCTATGTGACTCTGTAAGGAATAGTTACTACCAGATCATATTTTTTAAATTTTATTTTATTTTATTGAGCTATAGATTTTTCTCTCCTCCCCTCCCTCTCTCTCCCCTCCCCTTCATCTCTCCCATATTTTTTAAAATAACTTTTGGCCCTTAAAATTCTGCTGATGCTTTCATGATTTGACAGTATGTCATGGAGGTTAAAGATCTGGCCCCTGGGGCTAAGTAAACTATTTACAATGTTTTGCAGCTGAGTGAATTTAATAATTTATTTGGCTTTCTGATACTGCAAACTATAAAGTAGATGCTTCTAGTAACAATATAACCTTATAGAGTTTTAATAAGTAATAACTTCTTTGTAACTGAAGGTTTCTTTCTTACCTGCCAGTTTCCAAATAACTACTCTGAGGCTTAATATTAATTAAAAAATGTTTGACCTATTAGCTCACGCTTGTTATTAACTAGTTTTTACAACTTAAATTAACCCACGTATTAGTTTGTATTTTACCAGAAGGTTTGTGATTTGTTACCTTACATCTGTTTTCCTGATGTCTACCAGCATCTCCCATCTTTTCCTTCTTTCTCCCTGTTTCTCTGTTTGGATGTCATATCTGGGTCTATTCTGTTTGGCTATTGGCCAAATCAGCTTCTTCACTAACCAGTATTACTAAGACCTATTCACAGCATTAAGAAGAGCATTCCACATCAGTTTTCTGTTTGTTATTCCTCTACTTCATTTTAAAATAAGTATATATCATGTATTAGTTATAATACAGATGAAAATTTCTATTATATATTTTAGAATAGTTATTGTTGAAATGAATTAATTTTGAAGGATGTTATGACTATTATAGAGAATAGAAAAGAAACCGTTGTAACATGATAGGAAAGCACAAAAAAATTTGATATCCATGATTAGTATAGAAAGGATAGATTGTAAGATAAAACTCTTAAGAGAAAAGTTGATAAGCTTTGTTTCAATTTTTTTCATCATGCTTTAGTTTTGAAAAGGAACACAGGCTTTTTTTTTTCTCTTAAAATTGTTCTCACAAAATTAAGAGTAAATGTGGAGAAAGTAGTACATAAAAGATGGAAGAAAGTCTTTGCAATGGGAGAAATGCCTATGCTCCTTTCTGGGATTGCAATCTTACTCAGGGTGTTTTACTAACCTGTACTTTATTTTCCTTTATCAAACTCCAAAATACATGCCCATAATAAAATTCCCCAAATTCATCCTGGGAGCATAAACTGTAAGGTTTGAAGGAGCAAGCACAATTGAACAGGGCCTGGATGTTTTCACACACTTTCATCCGGGGCAAACTCGTCAAAAGAGGAGCGAGCATTTCTTCTGCGGTGTCACACGGAAAGGGAAACAACTGTTTATTTAAACAAAGAAGACCCAATAGTTCCTTGCTTCACAGTAACTGTTCTTAACTTTCTTGATCAACTTTGGAGTGACAGCCAGGCACTAATTACTAATCCAATCTAAAATCTCTCATGCTGCAATGTGTTAACCATGTACGCATTAATAAACATTAAACTTGTATGAGCAGTGAGTAAAGGGATTGAAGTTGCTGAACCTTAATAGACATAAACTTAATCTTTTATAGTTAGTAGTGCTGAAGATTTGCTGTAGCTCAGCATATTAATAAAACATCCTTCGTACTTACAACCCATGCCTGTCTGCAGCATCATCAAAGAGGAGCAAACAGCCTTATGGAGATTTTCCCACTCTAAAATATTTCATTTACAGAAACAATCTATAAAATCATTAAAACTATGTTCCAGGAAAGGTGTTTTTTTTTTAATATCTTGACTTTACAAAGAAGAAAATAGTAATGAACTTCAATCTATGATGTGCTCCTAGACTCAAACCTAGTAAAACATTTAAGTAGACAATCCAAGGATGTGAGAAAGTTCTGAGAGTGATAAGCGTTTTTAGTAGAGATTCCAGTTACGGCATATTCCATATTATGACTACTAATATTAAAAGCCTAGATAAACAGGTGATTCGGTAAAAATTATAGAACAGAAATCCATTTCTCAATCCCGTAGAGAGGGTTGGGATGATGGGATAATGAATGTAGCTTCCTAATGATATGGAAATAGGTCTAAGTGTAAAGAAAAGAAAAATCATTGCTTATCAGCAAAAATGGTCATGTACCTCAGTATTAAGTCAGGCATGGAGTACCAGTACCCTGTCCTCCACATACAAAATGTCAGTCCTCACTGTACCATAACTACTTTTTAGTAAAGTTATGATGCATAAATAGTTTGTAACATTTATATCTATCATACTTCCAAATACAGAATGTGTTTCCAGGCTTATGGATAAAAAGCAAAGCCGTAATAAAATAATTGAAGATGAGACTAGGGCATCAGGTAAAAGTGATTCGTGATACACAAAAAGAACTTACATGTGACAGGTGCTGCTAAATTATCACATAAAATATTTATTTTGTAAGATAAATTAAGACAATGTATAGGAGGAAGACAAACTCATGTTTAACATGTTTATACATTTCTATGTCTAGATTATCTCATATTAGAATCTCTCTCAGCAAATGAAATATTCCATCTCAGAGAGGAGAGCAACTTTGTCAGGAGGACTGGATTCTGGGTCTGTGTGTTAAGTGAGCAATATGCATGACATTTTAAGTCCAAAAACTCTATGCTACCTGATGTTTCTATAGAGAATATTCTTTAAATGACTATGAAAATAAACATGGTATTGATATTTATCTTAATTTTAGTGCCTACTCATTAATCACACTTTAGAAAACAGGCATGTTGTATCACATTATGTGATATTTATTTTATTATTTTTGAATCAGCATATGATGCTTTAGATATTATTATTATATCTTTTAACCAAAGTGTATTTTTGTAGTTTTTCTTCCTTTCATCTACCTCATCAGCCATTTTCTGTTATTTCTTAGACTATGGGAAGTTATTCTTCTTTATGTCTTTCCCTTCTAAGAATACAATCATCTAACCTATCACTTTAATGCCAAGTTTCAGAGAAAAAATAACTCCAGCAATTTTTTATTTCATTGTAAGAAGCAATGTCTTCCTTGTGCAGTGTTCTGTTGAGAAGTCTTTAGTCTATGCTCATGAGAGAGATGAGCCTACAATTTTCTTCCGTGATTTTTTTTTCTGAGTGTCTAGTTTGGTATCAAGATAATACTAGCTTTTTTGATAAAATTTGGGGGTGTTCTTATGTCTTCTATTTTACAGGATAATTTGAGGAGTATTGGTATTGATTTTTTCTTGAAAGACTGATAGAATCAGACATTATATCCATGTGTTCCTGAGCTTTTTTATTCTATATATTTGTTATTACTTCTGTCTTATTAGATTTTATGGATCCACTTAAATTATTCTCTTCATTGTGATTTAATTTTGGTAGAAAAGTATATACGAGGTATGTATATATATATATTCATCCATATGTATATATCATTTATATTATTCTTATATAATTTATATATGCATATTAATGTAAATATACGTGTATTCATCCATTTTGTCCATCTTACCTTTAGTGAAATATAGGTTTTTAAAATATCTCTTCATTATTCTCAGTATGTCTTCTTGACTCTTATAATGTTCTGTTTCATCTCTGATTTTATTGAGTCATCTCTATCTCTTGGTTGATGTTGCTAACAGTTTATCAAATTTATTCATTTGTCAAAGAACAAATTCTGTTGCCATGATTATTGTTTTTCTTTCTATTAAATTAATATCACTGCTGACCTTGATAATCTTTTTCCATTTAATATTTTTAAGTGTTATTTATTTTTGTTAGGCTAAGACCCTCAGGTTTGTAATTAAGATATCAATATAAGATCTCTTAATTTTTTGAGATCATGATTTAATTAAAACCTTTTCCCCTCCATTTTCTCTAAAACTTTCCATATGCTGGTCCCCACTCCCGTTCATATTCATGATATATTTTTTGGATAGTTGTTAGTGCATCCAATTCCATATATACATATGCATTCTTAAATATAACCTTTTCGGTCCATTAATACTACCTGTATGTGTGTTTACATGTCATACGGTTTGGCACTAGACAAGCAGTTAGTTGGCTCCTCCCCAGGAAAGAGTACATCTTCCATCCTCTGCTTTCCTGTTTCCTGTAGTTCTTTGTGTAGGTTTGTAGCCTTGTGGACTTTCCCTTTTCCAGGTTGGTGTGTTCATTGGTGCCATCTCTGTTCAGCTTACAGTTGGCAGTCATATTGGTGAGACTTCATGGGTATAGTTTCTGACATTAGTAAGAGACAATCTCACATAGAACTTCCTGATCTTCTGGCACTTACAATCTTCTTGCTCCATTTTCTGCAATGTTTCTTGAGCTTTAGGTATAAAAGAGTTTTGATAATGTATTTATTTGGGCTAGGGTCCACAACTCTACATTTGACTGATTGCTATTTTCAGATGTTATCTCTGTCTGCTACAAAGAGAATACTCCCTGTCAAGGAGTGAAGACTATACTTGTCTGAGGGTATAAGGACAAATGCTTATTGGTTGTTGTTAAATGTTATGCTGGTTTAGTAAATTCGTGGTTGTAGATTCTCCTCCAGTGACTCTGACTTCACTGACAAAGAGTTGCCTAGGTTTTCAGTACCATAAATGGACTCCTCGTGTTGAGTCGATCTTAAGTCTAATTAGGGAGCATCAAGGTGAATGTGCCAATACTACATCCATAGAGTTATAGTGCCACATTGGTTGCTGATGTGATTCATAGATATCATAGCTGGGTAGGCCTTTGGGTTGCCTCTCTTCCTTGGAAGCTTGTATGGTACCTCCTTGTACTTATCAATGCTAGTCCTCCGGAAAGGGGGCAATATAAATTCTCTCATTGTGTCCCTTGTGTTTTGGTATGTTGTTGGGGTTTTCCTTTTAGATTCTAGTCATTTTTCAGTTTTCATTCTTGATTTCTCTCTTGCCACAATTTGCCTTCAGTAGTACGTTATTTGTTTCCTTCAGTTTATGTACTTTCTGTAGTTTATATTGCTGTCGATATCCATCCTGCTTTATTGCCTTGTGGTCAGAGAAAATGTAGACTGTTATTTTGATTTTCATATAGTCTTTGAGACATACTTTGTGTACAATATGTGGCTGATTTTGAAAGTTCCATGGCTGGTGAGAATAAAAGTATTCTTTAGTGGTTTGGTGGAATGTTTTTATGCCTGCTAGGTCCTTCTGATTAATGATATCATTTAAATTAGAGTTTCTCTGTTTAGTTTTTGTCTGAAGAACCTGTGTATTGGTAAAAACCAAGTATTCAAGCACCCACTATCACTATCTTTCTTTGGTTTTATGTCAAAGTTTCTGTTTTTTTTTTTTTTTTTTAACAAAATAGCAAGTTTTTCTATACTTACAAGAGAAAGGAGAGGATTTTTCTAAATAGTTACATTTTAGGAAATCGGGAGATGACTTTATCTTATACAATTAAAATACTATCTCACAAGAGTTATAGTGTAAAGGTATTTCTTTATATGCAGACAGTTACAGCAGAGTTTTTCTAAAGCAGTGAGGTCTGCATAGCCAGAAATCAGAAACTTCCATACCACTTAGAAAGCTGTCATGTTTTATACACATCTAGACATGGATAGACTGGTTTCATCTCTTGCTTACGAATCAATGGGCTTCCTACATCTTCTTTACTCCAGGAATCAGGCATCAAAAGCCTTGTCCATCTAGACTGAGGAACATTCAGTTAGCCCCATTCCTGCTTATTATCCGCTCATACATAAGAAGGGGATGGTACTATTCCCTGTTACAAGAAGTTGTAAGAGGATAAGTAATAGACTTACAAGTGTTTGAGAATAAAGTTTCTTTTTATGGGTTAGATATGTCCATATTCTAATTATGTTTATACACTTTGTTTACAGTGTTTATTTATATAGGTCACATAGCTTGTTCATCTTGGAGCTAATTAAAGTCATCAAAATTTAGTGCATTGTTTTTTGTCTTTGTTAGAACATTCATCAGCACAGTGTTTTGTTTTTTTGTTTTTTGTTTTTTATTTTTTTTCTTTTGTATCAGTCTCTCCTCTGACAGAGACGGTAAGTATGTGAGACGTAGCAGCACATGCAGTGTGGTAATAGGGAAGGATAATACACCAGCTCAGGAGAACATTTGTAAATAGGGTAAGAATAACTTCCAGAAAGATCATTCTCTCAGAGAATGTTCTATAGGACAGAAAGCTATGTTGGAGTATTTTGTGTTTTTTTGTATTTTGGTTTTATTTTGACTTTTTTTTTTTATCCTAAGCACCTAGGGAACTCCTTAAAAATGCTTAGTTTATTCTTTTCTAATGATTCAATTAATCATAATTTATCTTCTTTTGGATAAATAGAATAAAGGAAGTCACATAAGAATCAATTAGAAAGTTTAACCGATCAATTAAAGGGCTGTATAAATAATAAAATAATCACTGATTATGATAGAAGAACTGATAATGACAGTGGCAAATCTATTATATGGTGACCACTATGACAAAGTGTTGATGTAGTCTGTCACCTACTACACACCCAATCTGTGAAAGAGATGTACACTAATATTGAATATTTACAAATGCAGATGCCAAGCTGGTATAAGGTCCCAAAGGTCGTTTAGCCTGCCAGGGAGAGATGCAAATGTGGTATTCACGACTCTGAAGTAATGGTCATCAGTGTTCTGACATCCTGCCTCACTTTTCCTATAATTTCCAGCATAGAGGGAACTCTGCAACAGAGGTCTGTAGAGTATAGTGAATATACCTTTGCGGGTCAAAAGCAAATGAGGCAAAAATAGTATAAATTATACAGCCAAGAATTCAATAAGCCAGCATTTAATAAGATAAAATGGCTTCATACCAGGGATTCATATGCTGTTTTGGTGTACAAAACAGATTGTTTTTACAAAGCATAATCATTTTAAGAAGTAAAGGGGAAGAACAAAATTGATCAACAATGAAGAAAAATGATATCTGTGTCTTCTGCTCTCTTTTTCTGATGATGATTTTGCATAAGGTTAGGATTGTAATTGTTCTTGGTTCTTTTATTTATTTTTTTAATTTTTACTTTTAGTTCCTTGAGGGTTTGCCACCCAGTTCCCAAATAAACACATGGAGACTTACTCTTATTTATAAATGCCCAACCTTAGCTTGGCTTGTTTCTAGTAAGATTTTCTTAAATTATCCCATCTATCTTTTGTCTCTGGACATTTTACCTTTCTCTATTATATATGTCTTTCTTTCCTTCTTACTTTGTGGTTGTTTATGTCACTAGGTTGCTGGCCCCTGGATCCTGCCCTTCTTGTCTTTTTCTCTCTCTTCCCTGTTCTTCCTTATCTTCTTATTTATTCTCTCTACCTGGCAGCCTCACCTATTTTTCTTTCCTACTTAATTATTGATCATTCATCTCTTTATTAGACCAATCAGGAGTTTTTGACTGAAAAAGTAATGCAACTTCACGCAGTCAAATAAAGGCAACATAAAAGAAAGAAACATATTTTTGCATCACTAAACAAGTTTTTTACAGTATAAAAGATTGTAACACATTTTTAACTAATATTCCACAACCTAGGTCTACCAATAAAGACTACCCTATATTATTGTCATAGGTGATGTTTCTCAACATACAGATTGCATATGATATTATCTCTGACAGCTAGTTACTAGCTCTGATCTATCTATGCATTATTCTTCTTTGATATCCTAATGACCTCTACAGTTTTTAACACTTTCCACCCTGGAGCAGGATCCCCAGCACAGAAAGACAAAGATCTAAGACAACCCAGTCACTCTCTAGCTCTTTGTTCTCCCAAGAATTGTGGAGAACGTTTGCCTAGGGATCAGCCCAGGGGAAGACCTCTACACAATATTTGTCTTTGTTTAATTTTCCAGACACCTCTGAGTCTACACATTTTTGTATTCTGAAGGCCATACCTTACCTACTAGCTGAAACATGTTTTGGAAGTAATAAATATTTCACTAGCTAGATAAATTCAAAGAACAAGGAATAACAGAGAAGGAATAAATTATTATTTTGAGATATTGTTCTTTTGTACTCAGCTATAATTCTGTACGTTTGTACAGATGTTTCATAGTGCTATGCTCATTGAAAAAAATCCAGAATGTGCCCTAAATTAGTAAATACTTATAGTGTGTGATTGAGTCATCCTAGGGTATGACCATTGTGCACTATGCATGATGTATGATCAATTATCCTTATAATCACAGCTGTTGTTTATTTCTGCTTTCATATTCCACTAAAATATGCCTTAATAAGTTCCACAGCAACATTCTAACACAAATGTGATGCAACCTAAAATCCATTGATTAAAATATTTCCCAGTGTCACTAAATATATTGTTACACTTTGTCATGTGAAATATGTTGATGGATTGAAGTTAGAAGGTTGAGGTTAGGAGGTGGAAAGAGAAACATCCAGAAGATGGAGACCTGTGCTAAGCATTTCAAGTAATATCTACCTATCCACATGCTAATGACTTGACACTAAGAGATGAGTAAGTCTTCAGGTTCAGTAGAAAGGACCACAGTCCAATACACAGGAACACTCACGTATATTGGTATTGTCAATATTTTTTCAGACGTTACTCATTGAATATTCTTTTTCATATTCTCTTTTGTCTTTTCTCTTATTAATTTTATATTATTTCTTTCTTGAGAGCTTCCAATCGTATGACTTACTGATATCAGAACATCTTGTATGCAGCTTTGACTCAAGTAGTTATCAGTGGGAAGCCTACGAAAGGATAGCAATGTTTTCAAGTAGGCAAACAGTGGTTCAGATAAGTAAGGCAGCTCCAGAGTGGAGAGGAAGGTTCTTTAGCATCAGCTAAAGTAATATGAAAGCTTGGAAAGTGATTACACGGCAGCACTGATAAAAAATATTAAGGAATAATGAAGGGCATTTTCACACTAATGGCAAAGCAAATAGGTAATTTTCAGAAGGCCGAGGTAGCCGGTCTAAAATATGCTGTGTGTCCAAGTTTATAGCTCCTAGAAAATACATTGCTCATGTTGCCTAACCGGTGAGTTCAGCTCAGACAAATAATGCTATGAGAGTAATTGGAATAGCTATTACCCAGACGAGGATGTGCCATAGGTACCATTAAGAGTAGCACAATGTTTTTGTTTTGTGTTTTGCTCTTTCAACCTTAGGATTTACATTGGTTTTATTAAGATGAATCTTGCATCAAGTGAATTAACTACATATTTCTCAAGCCAATAATGATGACCCTATAGCAGAAGGCAATAGCCTTACCTATCCCTGCTTATCTCTTATAGGTATAAAATAATCACATAAATGACTTTCCAAATGCATAAAATTATTTACACATAATATTAAAAGATATATACAAAAAGCAATATCCATATGGTATTACCAATCATATTAGGTAGTTTCTGATATTTAAAATTCTTAGGTGATAACCTCAAATTAGATTAGCTTAAGTCTTTCAAAATCTCTTTGTCATTTTTAATGACCCAAAGTTAATTTCTCATTATACTTTAATTTGATAACTCTTAAGAGAAAAAAGTCTCACTGTTAAAAAAGATGATACTTTCATGAGTCTTTCCCAAAAACTGTTATATGATTTAAATATATTGAAAACTGTATCTCATATGCCACCCTAGTGCTAAGACTGCATGACACAGCAGTGATATAAACAATTAGTACACTGCAAATAAACTCCAAAACTCATTTCATTATACAGCCTTATAATCAGATAGCAAAAAAGTTTTGGAAATGGGATTGTTTCTTGGCTAGTGTTTCAGATGCCACCTCCGCTTTCTCATTGAACTTTAATCATAAAACAAGACATATACATGAAGCAAATTCTGCATTTTAGAATTACCTCATAACCAAACCAACTAAATGGTCTGTATTAGGGATTTTCTTGTTGTGACAAAATGCTTCCCAAGGACAACTTAAGGGAAGAAGGGTTTATCATGGCTTACGTTGAGGGAAGGCACGCTGGGAGGAATAAGAGAGGCAGCTGCCACTGGGTAGCAGACAGCAATGCATGCTGGTGATTGTCTTGCTTTTAAATTTTTAGCTCATTGACATTGGTGCTTATACTTAGAGTGGAGTCTTTCTGCATTGGTCAACCCATTTAGAAATTGCCTCACAGATGTGCCCAGATGTTTGTTTTGATAGTGATTCTAAATGTCATCATATTGAGAATCAGGGATAACCATAATAATTGTCAAAGGCAAACTGTCAGCTGGTTGTAATTGGAAAAAAATATTAGTGCTTGATTGAAAAGGAAACACAGATAAATATAGAGGGATGTAATGATTCTACACAGGACAGAAGTAACTCAAAGTAAACTTGTACTGCCACTTAAGACAATGAGCTTTTGCTAAGGTGTTGAATCTTCTGACAGAAACAAATTGGAATACAAGAACAATATTCTTATTATCTAAAGTCATTATTTGAAACCTGTTGAGGGAAGCTGCTCATTCATTCCTGACCACTTAGACCCAAAATAATCACTCGGAAACTATATTATTTGCTTTACTGTCTGACTTCTTATTTTTGTATCTATACAACTTAGAAGTACCAAAATACTACATGTTTGTACTTTTCCTAAATTGAGTTTGAAACTGCAATTTCATAGAGAAGTTATACAACCAATGCTCTTATTAGGCTTCCTGCATCTGAATAATTACTCTGGACTACCCAGGTGTGTGATGGCTCAGAATGTAAAAAGAGAGGCCATTTGTCTTTGATAAACAGTTTGTTTCTATGGGTTTTTATCATTATTACATTTTGTGAAAATAGCAGGTTTCAATATAAGGAGTTCATGCCTATTTGACTTTACTCCTGTCACATAGGCTGTCTTGTAGCGTTGACTCTTACTTGCATTTACTGCCCCATAGATATTCATATTTAACAGTTAGTGGCCAAGATCTTCATATGACGAAATATGTTATTTGTCTTTCTGAGCACAATACTTATTGCAGTACCATCAATTTTCTTACACATCCACGTCTTTGTTGAATCTTACCCATTATCTGTCCAAAAATGTGGGTTATGGATTGCTTTGTACTTAATTTGGGAGACCGTGAGCCTGGAATCAGGGTCTGTAATCCAGCCACTTAGTTCATGTGCATATTCTCAGGACAGATTCTGCCTTTCCCAGGGCATAAAAGCTATCACCTCCAATGCTGGTGAATCTTAAGTTCTTCCCTTGTTCAGCCAGATCACCTCCCAAGCACTTTCTATGCTTCATCAACTATCTTAGTATAACTAGTTCAGTAAGTAAGTTGATTTTAAATCATAAACAATATATGAGAAAGGAGTTTGTTTTCATAAATTGTAGGCTTTCCGTCAAGTATTAGACAGCTAATCCTCCTCAAATGAGGACAAGTTCACAAAATTTGGGCTACCCTGAAAATAATAAAGACATAAGAAAAACGGAAATTATAGGTTTATAGTATTGCAACATATTTTCATAACATACAAATACATTTAGTACAAGGAAGTTTTTTCCACATAATAGATACTTACTAAAGAGTTTAGAATCTGGAGGTACATCAATAGTTCTTATTTGGTACAAAAGAAAGCTTTCTTATTTTAATTTCCTTTTAAACATTTTGTCTGATATTAAGAACTAACACTGGCCTTAATAGGTAGCACAGTTCTTGAGCTTGAAATATGATCTTTATGATTATTTAAAAATAAAAACAGAGCTATGGATTCTTATGGTGTTATATATTATAATCTTGCTCAAAGGAAATATACTCTTGTTGGAAAATTTAGACTCCAGTTTAGTGAAGAGAACGGTATTTGGTATATCCCATCATGTCTTTAGGGAGTGCCAAAAGCAAAATTCCTGCAATGCATTCTAAAAACAACAATACAGTTAAAGTGAGTTCCTGAATTTTTATCTTCTTTCATAGCAGTAACATCCACACCAGATAACTCACTTCATAGTTTATAAATTAAACCATGGATAACTTTTAAATTATTTTCTGATGTGTGACTAAATTATTTTCTGATGTGTGACTATTTGACATTTTGATACATTCGTTTCTACAATAGACGCATTATGATTTTGTTGGATTTGGCATTCAATATGAATTCTGTCTAGTTTCTCACTATAACCTATATGTGTTCACTTTGAAATACTCTTTAGAAAGTTATTTATTTCTAAACATCTGGAGTTAGAAATATTTGGATTTAGAGAGATGAGAATCTAATTCCCTCCCGTTATAAAAGTGGAAGATAGTCTGAACTAGAAATGACCTTGAAGAATGATCCTGAAAATAAGATGTAGCAACAGACTCAAATATGTAGTTTCTTTCACAATTTAATAACAAAAAAGCTTGAGTTGAGATAAATGAACATTAACAGAATAAGTTGTAAAAAAAAATCATGATAGAATATCCAAAAATGCATCTAAAGACAGATCTCACCAAAGCTTCATGCTAAAGATACCACACTAAAGTTATTTTTAAATTATTTGCAGTCTGAAATAGGTTAAAATAGCCTCAATGGTTTTCTTTTATAGAATCATTCTTAACCTGTTGTTTGACATATGCATCAGAGCAAGTATATTTTCATCTATTGGAATTGAAATCAATATGTTGTTGATGTGTTAGCTTTAGTGTACATATTGATATTTTTAGTTAATTTTGATTTTATGATAAATGCACTCCAAACACAGAGATAATCCATGTTCTCAGTTGAACACACAAGAGACATAAGAATGCAATAACCAGAGAAGCTGACTAACAGACAAATGTCATTTTTGAAATATTTATATTAAGCTCTAGAGGTCAGCTATCTGCTTCCTTGTTGTTTAGATTCAAAAGAAAATGTCATCACAGAGAAGTGATATAAAACTCATTGTCATCTTAGAGTTATGCTGCAAAGATTTAAAGTCTAAAGAGGGGGAAAAAGAATGTCTGGTGACCTGTGAGAGAGTGGGAAGAGGTAAGGAGGGAGGAAAGGAAGGAAAGAAAGAGACCTGGTCAGACAGGCAGAGCCAATGACTTTTGCTTCTGATTTCTACATGTAAATTGAAATTTAAGAGGATGATAAGAAAACACCTATTAAGAGCCCTTTTACTTATAAAAACAGACAATTTTCTGGCAAATAGTTACTGCTAGTGAATATATTTGCCTCTTGGTTTCCCAGTTGTCAGGTCTTTGGATGTGATACAGGAGTTTATTGATCGACTCTTTCTCTCATAATATATAAAGCATTTGTGTTTTGACAAACATTTTGTATTCATGGCATGCATTTTGAAGAGAAGTCCATTTTATAGCTTCACTTAAAAAATAGGAGTTTAGAAATCTTTGAAAGTATCTTTTGAATTCAGAGTCACTACCCATAATCGGATGTTATCTTGATACAAATCTCAATTGATTACAATGAATGTGTTTGCATTTCTATGAAACAATGGGTCAGGGAAATTTACCCATGACACCTTGGAAGAGGGTTATCCAGTTTTCATGGAGTAGTTTGTGAGCTTTAGGATGCAGTCTTTGAGTAACGTTCTGGGATTCTTTTCTGTGCCAAATTTTGAGCAGTGAAAATGACTGCAAGGAGAAGTAAGTTAATAATAAAATGGAAAAAAATATACCCTGCAGTTCAAGTCAGACTAGCAGTTGAGAGGGAAATGGTGAGTCTTTAAGGAAATGCCCTGTGGCTCTGAGTCTGACTTTTCTCTGCAACCCACAAGAAATCCTAAAAATATAATGACATGCCTGAGTGTTCACACGAAGGCTGAAGGAGCTGAGAACTCACTCCTTTAAGGTATCTTAGATACTGCAGTTAAAAGGAGTAGATTCCCTGGGGAAGTTAGGTCTAGAGACTGACTGTGTGGCTCAAGTCAAGGGGGAAGGTAATGAATTACAGAAATAGAAACTCGTGGGTGGTGCAGACTTAAAGTACTGTGAAGAAGAAGGTAGGCTGGCCAAGGTAACTCCAGTTGCTCCTTGTTCAGCATTGCTTGAAACCCTGGAGAGGAACGTGAGTGAAGAATAAGCACAGGGCTCTGTTGTGTGTTTCCTTTCAGCTATGATGTGTGGCAATTGAGCATGTTTCCTTACTCTGATCAGTGAATTATATGATTGATGAACCGTACTATTGTACTTGTGGTCTTTCTCCTTCCTCCACATCCTCCTTGGTCACTGATGATGGCAGTGCTTTCCTTTATACTGAGAAAACAGATGACATCAGAGGAGGGAAGACACTGGATGCTAAATGTATCACTTGTGCTCCTTCCTTCCATGCTCTTGTGTCCCTCATAAGTGACATTTTTAAGGTTGCAGGACCTCATGGCCTCAGTACTTCTCCATTCTTTCTCTTTGGTTAATCTATCCTTCTCTACTTGATCAATTTCAAATTGCAACCCATGATCAAATAAGTGTCCTATAATACTTTATAGCGTTTATAATATAATTTTAAAGCCAACTTTCTTCCAGTATTATTTGAAAGTTGAATCTCTTCTATATCCCTTGATGAATGGTGTGTGATTGTTTTCTGCTTTTTAATTTTTTTCTTCAGTTTTAAAACTCTGGATTGTTATCTTTCTATGTTATTTTAATGTGCTTTATGTATTGATGCATTTGATATTATTTATTTATGTACCACAAATCTCCTTTAATCACAATCAAAATCCTGTTTTTGCTTGTTCTGTCTATGTATGATGGTATATGTCTCTGTATGTGTTTGTGTATTTCTGTGTATGCATGTTTGTGTATATTGTATACATGTGTATACACGTGTTTGTGTGGGTGCACTTGCCTGTGAAATGAGCATATGGAAGATGTTGACACTGGGTGTCTTCGTTTATTGCTACCTCTTTTTCTTTTGAATCAAAGTCTCCCAAGCCAGTTAGACTGGCTGACTAGCTATGACTAGCTAGATTCTTGGATTTGCATATATCCTATTGCTTCCTATTCCTAACATTATAGATTTGCATTGTGAATGGATTTGTGGTGGGGGGGAGTCGGTGGGAGGTCTTTGGTCTGCTTCCCATGTTGGCCCAACAATACTTTGACTACGAGGCTATCCCCTCATGACACCGATTTTAGATATCCAGTAGTATCATACACTTACACAGTTTTTTTTTCATATTTTCATTTCCCATCAAAGCATCCCAGTCATAATGCATCTTCAGAAAGCCTCTCTTTTCATTGTCACAAATGCATCATTGCAATTGCTTAGGTCAAACAAATAAGTAGAAGCACAAACTGTTTAACAACTCTCACAGTTTACAATACAATTCTAGTTTAACTGTAATTCTCAAAGACTATAGCTTCGATATACAGCAAAGCTCTATGACCTCGTCTGTGCCCAAATGCCCATTATCCCTGATCTAAACAATTCAAAGGAGTTCCATGGCCTGCATGTCCCCACACATGTACTCACAACAGACACACAATTAAATACGCGGATAAAAATAGTTTCTTAAGGTATTAGCCTATTCCCAAGTGGTTAATTTCTTAGGAAAACATTTTATTACAATTCAAATTGCACATTTTATTATATATTATTTTCTTTAGAGAAAAATGAGGTACTAAGCTAATAGTTGTTATAAAGGAACATGTCAATCTCTGCCAATTTATGTACTGCTGTATTTGGAACTGTACTCAGTCACATCTGTCTTCAAAACCTCTGTCTTTGATGAACAACAAAACAATCCATATGATGTCAGTACATATCATGAGTTATAGCCACACTGGAAGTTATTTGTATTTTCCTAATCACACTTGAAGGTACCGTTAAATTTCCTCTTTATATCCACCCATAGCCATTTCTCTGGTCTGTAATTGTGAGTAGAGCAAGCAAACCTGAAAGGTCAGATTATAATCATAAGAAAGTACTCAGTGTATCATGTGCAATCAATATTGGAACTGAGTAGCTCAGTTTGCAAACCTTGCTTGAGCAGCGGGGAGATGATTTCTCCCAACATTACTTTCTATCTTGAGTACAATTAAATTCTTCATTACCTTACAAGATAAAGATTACCCAAAACTTGACATGCATTTTCAATGTACCACAGACATGAACATTTTAATAATAGGCAGTAGAATAGGTTCCTATGAGTCCTCCAAAACTCTTTTAACATAAATGTTTACAATGATTTCCATCACGAAAACTGATGTTCTAATTATATAATAGATAATTTCAGGGACATAAGGCTAGGACCTTTGTTCATAAACAGATTACCAGCTACTAAATAGTTCTACGCTACAAAGATGCATTAAAGAACCAAACATCTGGTTTGTGTTGTAATTTAGATTCAAGTACAAATGATATCAAAGTCTATGTAGAAAGAAGTTAAAGGTATGTGAAGAGATGTCAAAAGTCAAAGATAAAAACTCAGAAGGAATTATCTAGAAGTAAACGTACTTGCAGAAAAGTGTACTTAAAATTTACTTAGTAAGTAGAATCTGTTTTTCTATTTTGCTGTATCCACAGTTATGATCACAAGCAATATTTTTCCGGTCTTGACCTACTACTACTTTGCAACTTTTCCTGATGGTCTCACGAAAGACTTTCTTATGACTTCTGAATAGTATATTATTTAAAACATATTTTTTTTCTGAAAGACAATAGTTTTTATATTTATGAATTTTGAAAGAATGAGCCATGCCGATATGGAAAGTGCAATGACCAGGAAACAAAAAATTACTTTCATCTTTATGTTCATCATCATCATCAATATCATCATCATCATCATCATCATCATCATCATCATCTCTGGGAATATGATAGCCACAACTGATGTTCTCTGAAAGCATTAGTTGCAAAGCAAGGAAGATGTGGGTACCATCTATTTCTAGTGTCTCCACTTATGGGTGCAGAATATCAAGGAAACCACGTCTCTTTCAAAAGCCTGAGTAGCTATGTCAGTAACATTATAACTGACAAAAATTATTTGAAATTTTTAAAAGATTGATTGTAATAAAGTTATATTAAAACGATTGATCATGTTTAACACTTAGAAGAGTGGAGGAACCTAACTTAACAGGTACAAAATTTAAAAAGCAATCCCAAAAGCACAACTCCAGGGGCCTGGAGAGGTGTTAGGTCCTCCATGGGAGTTGGCACACACATGGTGCACAGATATACATGTAAAGAAAGCACTGATACACAAAAAAATTCACAATTACCTGTAAATTTTGGAACTAAGAACATGTACTGGTCATACAAAGATTAAATTTCAATGAGACACAATATAATTGTAGATACTAAAATGATAAAATTAGCTGCTATGGTGGTGTATACTTTTAATCTCAGTACTCATGAAGCAGAGGCAGGTTGATCTCTTTTGAATTCAAGGGCAACCTGGTCTACAGAGTAAGTTCAAGGACAACCAGGACTACACAGAGAGTAATCCTGTCTCAAAAACAAATAAAGCAAAAACAAAAAACACAAATCCACCTATAGAAATAGACAACAGGCAGTGAGAGCCAGACATGCTGTATTGAAGACAAAGGGAATACATTTGAAATAAGCACCATTATCATTCTCTCTGATTTTATCTTATTATCCTTGCACACTCAGTTCCTGGACTAAAAAACCTATATATTTTAATATATATCATATTAACTCACTGATTACTTACTGACTCAGCTTAACCCACAACTTTCTTTAAAACAATCTAGTGATTGTTTTATCCTGTGGCCCAGCTTGCCTTTCTGGGTAGTTACTCAATTGATACCAATAGCGTGTTACAGAGATATTCACACACAAATGCTTTCTGCAGCATTATTGACAGTTTTTGAGTTATGGAAGCAAACTAGTTGTTCAACAAAAATGGATTAAGAATATGTAGTATTTTTGCATATTGGAATTTATTTTTACCATAAAATAAATAAAGTTGTATCCTTTAACAAAATAAATCAGATGGGGATTTGGATGGTAATGTTAAGCAAATATGAACATCTTTATTAACAGAAGTATGAGATATAATTGCTAAAAGCAGTAGATAATCACAGAGGAAACCCCGAGGAAAATAAAGTTATGAGGAGGAAAACTACCAAGTAGGTGAGCAACATCCATGAGGAAATTTAAAACACTAAAGAAGTAATTTGAAGAAGACACCAGAAGGTGGAATGGCATCCCATATTTATAAATTATCATATTTACCATTTTCAACATGGCTATATTACTGAAAGAGATCTACAGATTCAGTTCAGTCACCATCAAAATTTTGCTGAAATTCTTCAGAGAAATTGAAAACAAAATCACTTAAGTTTCATACTAAAATAAAAGAGACCACAAATAACCAAGGAAATTTTCAACCAAAAAAAAAAAAAAAAAAAAAAAAAACTAGGGCCTAACTGTAAGTGATTTTAATCTGTATTGCTCAACCATAATTTTTAAAACAGGAAATAACAGCATGGCACTGGGAAAAAATTGGAAGGAAAGTGGAATAGAATAAAAAATAACCCAAAAAATAAACTGGCATAGTCAGAGATATCTAACTTTGGACAAACTTGTCAAAAATATACACTAGGAAATTACAGCCTCTTCAACAAATGATACACATAATACTGAGTATTCAAATATAGAAAAATGAAACTAGATCCATATCTCTTACTTTGTAAAAAAAAAAAAAAAAGTCTAGTAGACCTGAATATAAAATCTGAAACTCTCAAATTGCTGGAAGAAAACAAAGCAAAGCAAAACAAACAAAATATATACATTTTCAGAAAAGGGCACTTCAAGCAAGCATTGACACACATGACTATATGAAATTAATAAGGTTCTACCCTGAAAGGAAACTACGGAATGGGACAGAATCTTGTCCAGGTATGTATCTGGCAGGAGACCAATGTTTAGAATATATAAAGGACCTAAAATATTAATTACAATCACCCCAGATAGTGCAGTCAATAAATGATCACTCAGAATGATCTTACTCTTCTTAACAGATTAATTTCAGATAGCAAATGGACACAGAAAAATGCTCAACATTTCTTACCAAACAAATGGAAATTGAGGCTACACTACCATAGCTTTTTATCTAACCCCAATTAGAATACCTAGCAGTTGACAAAAATATAGCAACAGATGCTGGCTAAAGGAATACTTGTTTGCTGGAAGAACTTTAAATTGGTACATCTACTATTAAAATAAATATAATGGTTTCTCACAAAATTAGAAATAGAAATACTGCATGCCCTGTTAGGCTACCCTGTGAATCTGCCCACAGAATGCAAGTTACCACACTACAGAAATATATACCCATTCATATTTGTGTCATAATGTTCATAAAATTATTTAATCAATCTGAATGTCCTTTATCAGAAAAAATATATGAGACGGATAGAGTAGAGTTCTATTTTGTTATAAAGTATGAAAAATGTCACATGCAGGAAAATGGATGCAATTGATTATTTTCATATTAAATTAAATGTGCTATATTAATTGAAATATGTATTGGTGTATGTTTATATAGGGACCCATAGATATGTGAAAACACACATATTAACATATGACATAAGAGACTATTTCAGAAGTAGGAGTAAAAGGCATGGGAGAGACACTCTTCAAGAAAGGGTAATGAGGGATGAATTTCATCCAAGTATTTAGTATACTTTAACAAAAAATTGCTGTATTGATACTAATCTTTTGCAAACAATGTGCATTACTAGAACTCTTCAATCCATATTTTGTGATAGACTACAAACCTGCTGAATTAAAAAAAACACATTGATGCAAAGAGTCTACATTTTAAAATCTACAATAATGAACTTCAATATCAGCTGAAGTTTTAAACACAACGTTCTGAAATAATTTGAAGAATCTCTATAACATTATAGAATTTAGCTGAGTCTTTCAGAGATTTTGAAAGAGGCTTTGCCTTCTGCCAAAACTAATAGGGAAAGAAGAAAACGATTATCAGAAGACAGTAATCCACTGTAGCAAACACTGGTTTGGCTTAGGAAATGCCCAGAGAATTACTAACTAACTCTATCCAGGGGAATAAACATGGTATTCAAACAAGCTTGAAGTCAGTTACAAACATGAACTTCCTGAATTGGATCAGAATGAGAAGGGAAGGCCATCCAATCAGAGAAATAGACTTAAAGGTACAGGAGATGAGAAGAAATACAGTTTTATTCAGAGGATCAGAAACAAATCAGAAACAAATCTACGGAAGAGAGCACTTCCAGCTGACAGTTTCAACTTCTAACGGTGGCTACTCAAATAGGAGAAACAATCATTATATAAGCCAATCAATCCCTTTGGTTTGGAGGCCTAGTAATATGAGGATTTTATTGGCCAATGGAGGATTAGGACATGATTCACCTAATTACAAGGTTTCGTCTTGACTTTTTACAAGAAGTGTATGTTGTATTACAGAATGTCAAAATTGTATTTTGAATAGGTGATCTGCAAAGTACATGTTTCCATTACATTATTTTATATTTTATTAATTTATTTATACTTTATTCTTTTTCATTCTTTATTAATTTTCTTCTATCATAATAAACAATTAATGAAATAAGCAAGCGTTCACTTCACCTCTGCTATTCTCCCCACCCTGTTTACTAATTCTTGCCTCATGTCATTTAATGCCTTCTTTAAAGCAGTTTATAAATTTATAAATGTCAAGGTGATAGCAGAAAAAAGTTAAACTGTTTCTCCATGCTATGGTTTAACTAAACAGACTAAGCAATACACATTGTTAACATCTGAGTACTATTGTTCTTGCATATTAAATGGTATATGCTTTAAAAATGTTTACTTTGGGGATCAAAAACAGTGCACTGTCCTTTCTATGATAAAATATATTTGGCAGAGAGATGCACCTTAAAATATGAAAATGGAAATTTGGGGGGAGGAAAATGCTATTCACTTTCATGTTTGCTTACTCCACAGTGCAGAAATAATAGTCTGTTTTTTTAGATGTATAAAAAGAAAAATGAACATCTTCTTTGTTAGAAAAATAAACAAAGTGATTGTGAGGAACACTAAAATACTTTGTACTTTACTTTGTATTTTTAAATGTGGCTAGATAACAGAGAAAGGTCATTGATTGGAATTTAGACAGCATAGTTTTAATATTGCTTCTGGTGTTTATGAGCTGTGTGATGCCATGGAAGTCGTTTACAAGTAACTCCTTCATCCATAAAACACAAGGAAAGGCATCTATCTCTGAGACACTTTACAGACCCCACTTAGTCCATCAAGTCAGCATTTTTTTCAAGACTTAGTGCCTTAGAATATAAGGTAATAAATAATTATTCATGATTCTCTTTTTAAGGCTTTACAGCTTACATTTCTGCCCCATTTGGTTTTCAGGTTTATTTTAAAAGCAAAATCAAACAAGCAAAAAATAGCTCTTTCTAATATAATTTCAACCTGACATGTAGCTTGGTGGAGTTATTTTTCTATTCAAAAACCACACATTTGAATAAGCTTTCAAGCACATACATAAGAAAGGATGTTGGTATTTTTGGTTACATTTTTCTTAAAGGCATATAAACATATACAGGACCATACAAAGGCATGTTTGCTTATAGAATATTGATTTGCATAGCTGTATATGTGTATGGCTGATTATTCACAAAGTATAATTGTGTTGATTTATATCCCTGCTTATGTTTAGCATGAAAACATGAATTAAATGTAAACACAGGAATACATATGAAGCAAATATGAACAGCAAGTATAAACACATATCAAGAATATTTTGGAAGTGTCTGAGAAACAAATATATATTTTGCTAATCAGAATCAATGGTATTATAAGCATTCTCATCAGCTTGCTTTTAACTGATTAGCCATAGAATAAATGTAATTATATAACTACTTGGAATAAGGTGCTAGAAAGATTCTTAAAAAAACATGAGAAAATACATAAAATGTTTCCTTGAATTTTTTTCACCAATTTCCAATGATGTTTTGAACATTAAAAGATTTCATGATAAAATGCAATGTTGTTTTGGGTCCTGGTATCTCCTGGAGTTGACACTTAAGTGTTTCCCTTACATGTGAATAGAATTTATTGCATGGTGCATTATTTAGTATTTCAGCTGTGTAGCTGATGCCTGACAAATTATAAGATATGAAGATCGCATATTGTTTAATGAAGACAAAATATAAACACATACACACAAATGTGATAAAACCTGCAAATACTTGCTTGTATATTTCAGGTCCTATAATAAAAAAAGACTGATGGCAGAGTCAGACAGTAAAAATCTTAGTAGCCTATAAAAGTTTTTTTTTTGTACAAACTGGTTTTATACATGTAGTAGAATTTTTAAGTTTTAATTCAGGTTATTCTTGAATCACACACACATTTTAATTATTATTATAATTGATTTAAGAATATTGTGCAAAATAATTAAAATACAATTTAATTTCTTATGAAAGAATCCATTAATGTATATTAATGGATTTTCAATTTGGTAAGATTTTATAATAATTCAAATATACATGTTTCTTCACTGCTAAAATTTCCACTTTTACTCTGTGAGTTCGAGACCAGCCTGGTCTACAAGAGCTAGTTCCAGGACAGGCTCCAAAACCACAGAGAAACCCTGACTCGAAAAACCAAAAAAAAAAATTTCCACTTTTAAAGCTGTCAAAACTATGTATTCTGATCTTGTGTAAATTATTTGTGATTTCTAGAAGCCAAAATTTAAAAATTGTAAAGGCAGAGAGGGCCTGGGAGGTAGTTTCATGAAAAAAAAAAGTTTGCTTCATTGCAGAAATTCAGATGTCTGACACCAGAGACTATAACTCCAGCACTTGGACAGGGGGATGGGAGGAAGGGACACAAGAATTTTCAGAAGTTTGCATGTGCAAAAATTTTCAGAGGCATGGATTATACAAAGATAAAATCAAAGATTCTCAAACAAGGTAGACTGTAGGACAGACTACTGACCTTGTCATCTGATACCCATATAATTGTGAACATATGCAAACACACACACACACACACACACACACACAAGATGTACAATAAACTAAGCAAAACAGAAGACAGATAAAGTATCAAAATTAAAATACAATCAGTGCTGGAAGTATTCTTTCACTAAATTATCTTAGTGGTAAGTCCTTTGTTTGTATTGGTTAAAAGGGAGTATTCTGAGCAAGAAATTGAAATAATTACCTTTGATCTGCCTTTGAATGACTCCCAGGAATTTTTATGAGATGTTTAGCTGGGGATATGTTGTGCTAAGCTATACATTAATGCTACTCAAATATTATTTTAGTAGCAACATAAAAAGAAAACTGAAAGTTTTATTACCCCTGCTATCCTTTTCTAAATCAAAGCTATACAAATTGTTCATTCTGAACAGTATATGGACATTTATGTATACTTGCATACAGCAAGCCTTGGAATTCTAAACCTAGAATCAAAACTCAAGAGTAGTTTTCTTTGCCTTAGCAACAGAAAATATCTTAGAGCACCCTTAAATGTATGTAGATCCTTAGTGTATATAACATCAATGACAATCTAATAGTCCTAAAGACACTGAAGAGCCAACAGGAAAAGGTCACAGGCACTCCTCTTGGAGCTGGACTTTTAAACACTCTCAGAATTTTGTGAATATAGAAATTATTATAGAGAAATAATAAAAAACACCTTGCCTTATTTCCTTTTCTGAGTCTCTGTTTTTTTCCCCTATTTCTGTCTCTCTTTCCCCTACCTGCTATTTCCAGAGGCAAGATTTGCTATGTAATCCCTAAATTTAGAATCTTCTTAAAGCTTCTTCATGAAAGGGGAATCTTTCAAGTGTGTGTGTGCACACACACAATCTCACATACACCATACACAAACACACATGTACGCACAAGTACACAGATGTGCACATTCATGCACAGACATATATGAACACACTCACATGCAGACACACTCTCACACACTCATGCACATAGACATGGACACACACATACACACCACAAACACACATAAGTGCACGATACACAAACATTTATAAAATCAGTTTTTGAGAAAAATCCATATGAATTTAATTCCCCTAATCTTAGGTCTTATACATTCTTCTATGTAATCTGATAAACATTTGAGTGAATGGCTGTATAGACATTTATACCAATATGCTCTGGACACTAGTCTTTTCGGGTTCAGGATTCAAAAGTTTTGCAAAACTTCATGCTAAGAAAGAAGAGGTTGCCTGTAGCAGAGACTGATGTCCTAATAATAATCATTTCCCCAAATGCAGAATTTTGGGTAAAGTGTTCACTTTGGTAAAGTCTCACTTTGTTTAGGCTTTATAGTGGTATATTTCTCTTTTGTACTTACGATTTCTCTTTTGATTTTGTTATTTGCCTAGTCAAGTGTGTTGTAAATCACCACCTACCTGTTCAGCACTGCATAGAGTTCTCCAGTTGGATGGGACTTTCAGTTGCCTGGCTTTGTTGTTGAATTATGTAAAAGGTGCTGCATTCTGTCATCACTTGTATAATTGAGATTGTGGTTTCATAAATAAACTATCATGTATGTACATTTGATTATCATTTTTTCCATTGCTTTTGGACAGTGAGGATTACCGTATGGTAGGTCTGTCTTTCCTTTCTCTATTGTATGTGTGTTTTATTCCTGGATGTTCAAGTAATTCTTTACCCTTCAGGTTCGATGGTGTAAATTAAACCTATCTCATATCTTGCCATGTTTCATTATGTATTCAGTTTTCCAGAAACGTAGCGCAGTCTTTCAATTTGGAAATCCACAGTTATTTCTTAGGGACATTCCCCTTGCTGTTATCTTCTGTCCTATCTCTGCACTCCCAATATCACGAGTGCCAGTTATATTAAAGGTGCATCATCTTAGTCTGGCGCAGCACATGTGTGGCCTTCACTACTTGTTTGGCTTTGCCTTTTTCATTGACATTTGCTGTGAATATCTCCGCTCTGCTGTCTCTTGGTAATTTGATTTCCCGTTGCAACTGTTGTGGGGTTTATGCATTTGTGATTTATTCATTGATTTTCTAATGATGGTGCGTGGGCTTTTGCTTTTGACTAGCTCCCATTGCGTTTCAGCCTGTTGTCTTCTCTTCTAGTTTTTGACCTCTGTTTTCATTTATTCTCTTTACATATCAAGAGAATCCATTGTGCAAAGCACGTTGAAGAATTTCTTTGGGTTCTGCTCTAGGTTCTTTATTCATTCATTACATCCTAAACTTCCCATTGGCCAGCACTATTTGCATATATTAAAATATAATCATGTAAGTAACTTTATCTAAACATTCTGTTCACTCTAGCATATTAAGTGTTTCTTTGAGACTTAATTAATAACCTTCCCCAGGTACATTTAAGCTCCATTTTGAGTCGGGATGTCTCAGGTTTCAGATGTGAGTAAATAACCAGTATGTATAGGATGGTGAGTTCAGATGAAAGCGCATGTGACCTCTTTTCGAATATCCAACTGGGATGGTTGGTTCTATTTTCCACTTCTGTTTTTGGGAGATGGAGTTGTAGTAAAGATTCTAATCAACTCTTTACTGAGATGCTTGATGATGCTGTCCGCTCGATACAAACATATGTACCTCAAAAGAGAGAACCTATTTTGAGAATTGACTCCGTACAACTGGCCTGTAGTCATACCTGTGAGCATATTATTGACTGTGGGTTAATGGGTGACAACATAATCCACCACCATAATTGGTGTTCCTGGGTGGGCCTGTCTGAAGAAGAAAGTTAACCGAACAAGCCAAGAAAACCTATTAGTGGGATTCCTCAGTGACTCTGCTTCAGGTCTGGCCTCCAAGCTCTACTTCCGGCTACTATTTTCGCTTCCCCAGGGATTGCTGAACCAAAAGCTAAAATAAACACTTTAAACCCAAGTTACTTCGGTTATTGTTTTCTTGTCATAGAAACAAAGAGAGCAAAAACAACTAGTTAATGAAATAACTCCTTATGTGTTCACGGTAACCATAGCACTTTCTTAAGGAGAAAAGGGAAAACACGGGTTTTTCCAGAGGTTTTGCATGAACTCATCTTAAAGGTGTTAGTGTGAATTGAAAGGTTGCTGGGGGGATGAGCAATTAACCCTGATTGTTATGAAAGGTGAAGGAGATTTAGTAATACAATTGAACCCCACTGACCTAATTAAATGGACTCTAAGATTTCCTTATAGGCTATGTATTATAAAGAAAAGTTGGGAAAATTCTTGCTAATGTAAGATATCTAACTCTTCAACATTCAATGTAAAATACTCAAACATAACTTTCACATAATGAAATTTTTTCCCAGAAAATTAAAACATCTACATGTTTTTTTCTACTTTCAAATACCAAAAGGACTGACTAGATTATATTTGATTGAGGGAAAAGTGATAGGTCTCTAATTTATCTTTGTACTATTAATAATAGCAACATATTATATTTTCTACTTTTGATTGTACAATGCATTTCTAGTTTATCTTCTCTAATGTGTTTTCATATACTTCATAGTCAAAATGAAAATTCAAAATTGAAAATGTTTATCAATTTTATATGAACTAGCATATAGATTTATAAAAACAAATGCCATTATCAATATAGGTATTTGATAAGATCACAAAATTTATATATAAATTTAAAAGTATATATGTAGAAATACCTGTGTAAATATCCATGTGTGTGTGTGATTACATACACACATACACGCAAAGTTAATTGTTGGTGATTTGCCAGTATCTTTATTTGTGTACTACGTTTCCACTGTTGATGTTAACAACAGGATGGTTTTGACATCATTGTGCATATAGAAGTAGGATCATGGGAAAATCCCCATACTATTTTCATCACTGGCTTGAGCCTAATGGAATCACACTTCCAATTTAGTTATAGTCCTCGCAATTGAAAAGAGAAATGAAAAGTTCAGTGAGGACTTAGAGAGAAGCAACCCTGATTACAGAGAAAGCCGACACTGGGGAAGGCACTGACTTGGATTACTTGTCTGGATAAAGGAAATTGTGTGGAAAGATTCGAAATCATTTCCTAGTATGTATGAAGGACTTTGAAGTAAAGGTTGAAGATCAGACATTGTTTGTTTCCACAGAGAGCAGCAATATTAGGTAGAAAGAGTGTCTTTCTGCATTGTGTTCACAATAGCCAATACTAATGGGATGCAGAAATAAAACTCAAAAGATCTAGCTTTCTTTTCTCTATATCAATAAAACACCGACTTTTTCAACAATGGTGGTTAAGACTGTAATTCATGTTTCTAGTATTTTGTTGCAATGGTTGGTGTTGATTTTAGAGGAAAAACAATCCCTTATTTTTATTGATGCTGTTCCTTACCTCACTTATTGTTCTTACTCATCTGTAGTCAAGAAATTACCGATTCATACATATATTAAGAGAATTGTGTGCACTAGCAGTGTTTATGGCAATATAATGAATGAATCCCTCTCACTTTGCTTTGGAAATATACTAAAAGACCAGGTTGAATAACGAATATAGAAAATAAAATACAGAATGAAAGTACAATAAAAACTCCAATCAATATTAATAGTAATAAAATATCTTATGACTTTAATTCCAAGGCACAGTATTCCTACCATTTAAAGGTGGAAGTCAACTTATCTCAGCCTCAATATTCTTAGGAGAGTATAGCTGTGTATGTGTGAGAGAGAAGTGGAGTATCAGATACGGGGCTCCCCAACTGGCTCTAACGTAGGAAACAATGCATAAAAGGGAAAGAATAAAACTAGAGATAAATTTTAAACAGATTTCAAATCTATTGTCACACAACAGAAGGCGGTATTGGTA
Source organism: Chionomys nivalis (assembly GCF_950005125.1). Taxonomy (NCBI): domain Eukaryota; kingdom Metazoa; phylum Chordata; class Mammalia; order Rodentia; family Cricetidae; genus Chionomys; species Chionomys nivalis. The sequence continues at coordinate 14,929,030 of NC_080099.1, forward strand.
TGGCACCTTGCTAAAAAGTAAATAAGAGAAGAAAAAAATTTACATTTTAAATAAGTTCTTTGAAAAGACATCCCAGAAGCTGGCACAATATAAAACAAAGCAAAATTTGATAAGACGAGAACAATTTTTCTTTGTTGACTTGGGCAGTCCTATAGAAGCATTAGGTCTGACAGACAAGATTCTGTGGAAGTGTCCTTTTCTCTCCTACTCTTTGGTATCACTAAGCCCACGTTCAGTACCAGATGGCTTCTTTTGTAGTCATTGCATTGGGCATGGAGAATTCTACATGGGAGACAGAAACAATGAAGGTATTCAGCCATTAAGTGTTTAGTTTCTTCATGAGTTTCATTTCAGAAAGGACTATTGCCATTGTTCTACAAATAATGAATAAGTAAAGTTAAAAGAACCTGAAGAGATTGACAGAGAACTCCAAAAACTAACCGAGTTTCACTATTTAAAAATATTTCATATTTTATTTACATATTTTATTACACCTTTTATTTTTTAAAATTGTAATATAATTATATTATTTCTCCTTTACCTTTCCTGCTTCAAGCCCTCCCATTTATACCTCTTTCATATCTTTCAAATTCATAACCTCTTTTTTCATTATTTTTGTATGCATATATCTGTATACATATATATTCTTAAAAACAAAATACTTAGTACATGTAATGTTTCCTGAGCATATATTTTGGCTCTAGCAAAAACCACAAGACCTCTGCTGACCACTACGGAATGCTGAAAGTGGCAATGATGCATTCTCCATGGAGGGACACAACAGTTGGTTATCCAATAGCAAATGTTCTCTATTCTTAGGGTGAAATGGTCAGTAACAGACGGTGTGGATATTTTACATTTTCATAATAGAAACTGCCTTTTCTGATTATTCTTATTCATTCCCTGGAGTGTGTTCTGCTGCTTACTGCTCATTTATACCGTCCTGATTACAAAAAGACATTGTTTAGGAGGCCAAAATTTAAAAGTGAGTTGGGTATATTGAGTGTCCACCCCATGGAAGAGGTTGGAGAAGGGAAGAATATATGCAATTACATATTAATTACATTTTTAAAAATTAAAACCTTACTTAGAAAGAAGTTCTTTCTCATTACAAAGAGCTATGACAACTCTTTAAAATGTATAGAATCTCTTCAATTCCAAATAACACTGAAAACATTAATTTTGTACAGTAAAGTGTGCCTTTAAATATTAATGTTTATTATAGACCTAAATAAATGAGGACAGTAATGCCTTTTTCCATTTAAAACATATTAATAAGGAAGAACAGTAACCTATATGAGTGCAATTCCGGCTAGAAACCATATGTAGACAAGGGGAGAAAGCGTACTAAACATACTAGTGGGGAAATCACAGCTTTAATGAAAACCCATGGTGTTAAGCTGGTTGCTACTGAGGACTTGGGATCTAACATAACAGAAGAAACTTTATTGTATAAATGTAAGAGAGTGAACATCAGAGAAAAAAATTTACCCAAATTTAAGTTCTGCTTACCCAACTCCAGGGATTGTCATTTGAAGGAATATTTAATACCTTAATTTTTGAATAGAACAAATTCATTCAAGAGCTGAGTTAGATTTTTTTTTCTGTACTCTATGTATTTTGATCACCATTCTCTTGACTACAATATTTTTGTTTGTTTGTTTTTCCAGTCAGGGTTTATCTGTAGTTTTGGAGACTGCCCTGAAACTCTCTCTATAAACCAGGTTGGACCCGAACTCATAAAGATCTACCTTCCTCTGCCTCCTGAGTGCTGGGATTAAAGGTGTGCACCACCACTGCCCTGATAGTTATAATTTTTTTTAAAAAATAATATATTATAAGGCATAAAGACACTGTAAAATCAAAATATGTTACAAAATGTAAATAATATACTTTTAGTCATGAGTTGCATTTTATCCAAAGAAGTCAAATATAGCTAAAATCAATATCTTTTCTGAAATTGCCATAATATTATTCACATTCGACATGTTTGTAATTTAATGGTACTTAATTTTTATTCCTCATTAAGCTATGGCTACAAGTAAGTACTTTAAAATAGAGGAGTTTTTTTCATGAAAGTAAAAGGCAGAGCTAAGATTATAAAAAAAAAAAAAAAACAGAAAAAGTCATGAGCTCAGGACTGTGCATGTAAGAACTTTAGTTGCACTGGTAAATAGTTACACATGAGAGATTACTTAGTCAACACTTGTTACAAACAACTGGGCACAGAGCAAGAACATTATGTGGAGCAGAAAAAGACAAAACCCTCATACAACTGGGGTGAAACTTGCTTTTAAGAGAATAAACAAAATTGACTTATCTAAGTAGTGCAATATGGATAGGGTTTCTGTTAATTCTTAGCTGTATACAAATTATATTCACTATTTACTTTCTCCATTTTAAAGCAAGACAATCTGATCATATCTTCTTAAATGTCCATTTTGACCACTTAATAATTTTATTATTGTGATGGTTAACATCATAATTAAAATTTAGACTTATTCTTACCATATTATATTGATGACATACATACTCCCAAAACAAATGGCAGAAAACATAGACATGGACCCAATATATAAACATATATATAATGTTTAAATTCCCCATGTACTTTAGACAAATACTTCTGTTCACCAAATATCTAATGCAGAAATTAATGAACCAGATATGAATATTTTGTTAAGATAACTAGTACAGACATGGTATCCAATGTGATGATTAAAACCTAAGTAATATATGCAATCAACAGAAAAACAGTCAGCACTCTGCATATATATCTTATATGTTTGTGCATATGTATCCATATATAATATGTAAGTGGTAGTAATTATTGTGGCAGTTCATCATAGTTCCCATGCTGTGGTTGTTATAGGAATATATGGAATTATCCCCTTAAACATAGGGCACTGAACTTTATCTTCAATAACGTGAGATGTTATCAAAATTGAACATGTACTTAGCTCTATATTATCTATCCCCATGAGAGACAATAAATTGGAAAATTATTCCTGCCTATCAGATTAAAGGACAGATTGATTCTGAATAAAACTATTTCAAAAATAGGAATCACTTAAACATAGTTGTTTTCCAGGAGCTCTACTGTACAATATAATATTTTGACATTTAGAATACCAAAAGGAAATTCTACTTAGAAAGCATGGAAATGGCATAATTTTAAAAATATCATGAGCTACATATGTCCATGCAAAATGCACTCTCAATGGATAAACTTGAAGAAAATAAACTGAGAAAAGGAGAATTCCCTTGAGCCCCAAGCACCTGGCCAGGTTCCTCATTCCCCTACCTACACATATCCTGCCTAGCTTGAAAAACCACCCAAGCATGTCCTGCCTAAACTGAAAAACAACATCTTGGGGTCTTTCAGAGAACCAGTTGGAACAAACAACTATGTCCTAAGGTTGATCCTTATGCTAATGTGAATGCCATGTCCAATCAGATTGTAATATGCTAAAATTGTGTTTATTATGGTTTTTGCCTATAAAAGCTTGTTGGAATTGTTGTTCGGGGTGCTCTGCCTTCTCGGAGGCCAGAAGCACCCGGTTGCGCAATTGTTAATAAATCCTCTTGCTTATTGTATCTGCTGGACTGGTTAATTGAGTCGCGGGGCTTCTCTTCCCTGGAACTAAGACCTAGGAATTAGGGTCTTACACACTGATGTAGGTATTTGTATAGATTAGGAAAGAAGGAAGCAATAATACATTTGGTATGGGTTATGCCCTCTGATTGGCTCTGCTTCTCTTTTCCTTTTCCTTTATAAGTATGTGTTGTTTCCAAACTTTGTCTGCTATCACTTTTAATTCTTGTAAATTAAAAATGAGGATAAATTCAGAGGGACTTATAGTGACTATACAGAGTAGGATTAAAACTGACCCCATTCCGGCCACGTCACTGGAGTTATTGAACCTTCACTTTTTTCTGGCACTATTTAAATTTGCTATCCTCCATCTTCCCTTTCTATGCCTGTGACCCTTCCTGATACTTCTAACTTTAGGTTGTTTTATTCTCTACTCCATTTATTCTTTTCCTCATTTTCTCCCTATCCAATTGCACATAGATAAATAGAGAGATCGATATAACATGTGACATATATCATTATATATATATATATATATATATATGAAATATTTGTTTCAAAACAGTTAATTACCTTGAGGATCTATTATTGAATATGGCCAAATTTTACACACCTCCAAAACCTTTGTATATTTTTCAAACCTGATGAGAGTTAGCACTTTGTATACATAGACTTATGGAGTTTCCCTTGTCCTAGGACATGCAGATTGAAAGGTTGAAGTGTGCTCACATGGTATTATTTCTAAAAAATGCCCCCAGTGCTTAAATACATCATTTCTGAGATTATAGAAACATTTCTGAGTTACTTTTCCAGCAGAATTTTAGATAGCAAAAGAGGCGGTTATAGCAAAGTAGTTGAGAATGTGCGCAAGGCCAGGTTCTTAATTTACAAGGGGTGTAATTTTGGAAAAAAAAAAGTTATGTAAATATCTGGTAGTATAACATTTTTCTTTTAAAAAATAAGGATAATACATTATGCCTCAAAGACCTATGGTGCAAATACTAAATAGAAAGAGAGTGGACTAATAAATTCAACTTTGTTTTTTCCTAGTAAATACTGGCTGTTGCTTAGTAAATAATCCCCAGATGCAAATGTGTATAAAACTGAGGACAGTGTTGTAAAGATTCAAGTCATATATATTTCCTCAGAGGCACTCAATAAATATTTCAGCTGTCTTTTGATACATTGTCAGTGAACCTGGCAAAAGAATCAGAAAAAAGTCATTATGCTAATAATATTATCAATATTAAATACATAATTTAGCCCTGTATACAGTGTTTAGAACAGCTCTGAGGCATTTCTTTTCATGACTTAAATTCATGAATATTCATGAATCTGAGTCCAGTCATCTAAATCAATTGCCCCAGTGAATGATTAAGGAAATCGAAATGAGTTTAGTCCTGGAGGTTCAAATATTTAGCTACAAATCAAGACTAAGACAGGTTGAGAAAGGAAGATGGAAGGAACCAAGATGAAAATGCTGGCATTTCTACTGTCTCTCCCCAATGTCTTGGTGCTTGGTGGACAGAAAGACATCTTGAATACTTAGTGTGGCATCTAAGGAAAGCTTGCTCATCCTGGTTAGAATAAGGAAAATGTGTAGTTACCCAAATGTATAAAAACAATTACTCATTGATCACTGAGCATAGTAAATCAATGATAAAAGCACAGACTGTTTTGGAAAATGGTTGCTAAAGATGCTTGTTTTCTATGTAAGCCAAGATTGTGGCTGATACTTCAGTGAATTTTATGTTTCTTCTCTGACAATATGAATAGTCCAGTCATACTTATCTTTAACTCTCCTCATTTCCCCCCTAGTTTGGGGGAACTGACCTATAAAGTGTCTAGCTAAGATGCATTCTCTTGCAATTTTCTTGGAAAGCGAATTTCCATTATAGCATAGCTATTAGTATGGTAATTAGGAAGTTAAATGAAATTAATAGTTGAAATATTATACTCAGAAAATAATAATATACAGTGTAGTGATACAGTATAGTGCTTAGTTCTTAAATATGTTAAGAACTTGACTAGATTATTTGCACTATGGAGTCTCCATATATAAATAAATCTTGATGATATTTATCATTACAGGTCTTTCTGATCTCATGATTTGAATTGTCTTGGACATGTAAACTTATTGTTTTTTTCTTAACATACAGTTTCCTTACCTACCTTCCAGGTCAAATGGATATATACATTTGAGTATTCAAAATGTTTATTGTATATACATATTTCCCAAAAGCTGTTTGTTTTTCTTTCTAATGGTAAAGCACTGTTAGGTGCACTGGGGATCAGAACATAAATCCTCCGCTAGTTTCTGTTAATCAGCTAAGTACTGGGAAGTGACACCAATTACATAGCAGTGTCTTAATTCAGTGAGATCGCAGCACATACCCCCATATCCCCACTCACCTATTGTTTTCTGTCTTTGCAGTTCCACCATGGTTTTTAAATCACCCTTCCAACCTCTATGCCTATGAAAGCATGGATATTGAGTTTGAATGTGCAGTTTCTGGGAAGCCTGTGCCCACAGTGAATTGGATGAAGAATGGAGATGTGGTCATTCCTAGTGATTATTTTCAGATAGTGGTAATTATCTCCTTTTCATATTAGTTCTGCAACCCTGGTCATTATTTGCTATTTTTTCAACTAATTTTTTTTCTTTTCTGAAAAATAAGGTGTGCTTATTTCTCATATCTTATAGGAATTGTTTAAAGACAGCAAATAACTTGTAGACAGAATTCTAGGAAGTTAATCCAGGGTGTTTATTTTTTTACAAAGAAAAGAAGGAAGGAAGGAAGAAAAATTGAAGGAAAGAAACAAGAGAGGAGGGAAAGAAATGGGAAGGGAGAGAAGGAGGTAGGAAATACAGAGTAGAAGAGAAGGCAAGTGAGACTCAGATATTTCCATTGCCATTTTATGGGCTAGAATTAAAATCTCATGCAAGTCTAGGATTATTTTATATGTTCAGCTTCTCAAAAATAATATGCTTCTGGTTATTGATTGTTTACTGCCGTTAGGCATGCTGTCTCCCTGACTCTTTTTCCATATGGAGCCTGTTAATCCTATTAAGAAGTAAAGATAGTAGTAGTAACTGTGGTCTCGGCACTAGCCGGGGATAACCATGGTATGCAATGCTTTGTAACCCTATTTTCCATTTTGAAAATAGAAGAGGAACCATAGCTCTTACAGCCCCCATAAACTCTAGTTCATATTCAGTGTGCCTGTGGGAGATCATAGGGGATAGGTCCTATATTCATGGATTTCTCCATTACTAGCAGAATATTTGCTCATTTGAAAGAGCACAATGAGGACTCTATGTTAGGTAGAGGCTAACTTCAAAGGTTCTGATTTCAGGCATATGAATATATAGGAACTATAAAAACCGCTTTTCAACTATAAAAGAAGTGTGTGACTAAAGGAGGTCGCCTCAGGAGCTTTTGTGTTTGAGACAAATGTGACCCTGTCAAAGGACAACCACCACAAAGCCAAGTCTCCCAGGCAGATGGAACCAGAGTATGGTCATCCAGTGAGATCAGCACAGTCTCCCCCTGTGGCATTGCTCTTGTGGGTAAATGACTTCCACAATTAGACAGCTTTCTGCAACTTCCATAATCTCTCAGTTGTATGCATTTTGTCATACTATATTTCTAAAGAAAAAAAAAAGTCTGTAAACCATACCTTTACCACTTCCGTCACCATTTTCCATCTTCACTTTTATTTTCATTTGTTTAATTGGTTGGGTAAAAGTAAGAGAGGGCACCATTTAACTTTTGAATGCCACACCAATCCATTATTTTAAATGCAATGCTTTTTTCCACTACCACTGAATTAAAAATGACCTGCCATTGGGCAGCCTGAAAAGTGGTCCATGTGCCTAAAATATATGCCACTTTCATGAAAAGAAAATTGTTGAGTGCCCTTAAGGACACATGATAAAATGCAACGTTTATTTTTTTCTACAGCTTGAATAATCTTGCTCACAGCATGACTCATTACAGCCAAGCTATTTAAATGCTTCTTTTCTTTAGGTGGAAGAAAATGTGTGGTATATGCCCTATTCACATCAAAATGTGCTTAAAAATATTTCCTGAATAGTTTCAGAAATTTGAGAGCCATTGTGTGCTGCTGCCCGTATAGTGCTGATCTCAGATAGTAACTTAGAAGGGAATTGTTAATTAGAAGTTAGCCAACTTTATCTAAGAATTTTACATCAGTTGAAAATTGACTACAAGACACTAAACACAATTAAGAATTCCCTGTGAGGTAATATTTATCTCTTAATGACTTTAGGGGAAGTGATTTAACATGTCTCATTTACTGAACTAATTCTTGGACTAATATTGAAGATAAACTGAGTTCATATAATTAAATACTATCTCTAGATCATTTTATCATCCATCCCTGAAAGAGATTGTACTTCAATTTATATACAAAAGGAGTTAACTTTACTGTGTTTCCACACTGAATTGCTGGAGGTGAGAATTTTTGATTATGAACAAAAACAATATGGATATAAAAATCTGCCATAGGCTCAACTTCAAGCACCTCAAAAATTATGCAAAGAAATTATTATTTTAAAGGATATTAAGACATATTTTGGACAAATAATTCCAGAAATAATTTAACCTAGACAGATACTTTCTTCTTCAGGTTCTGCAAGAAGGAGTAGTTTTCTTTCTTTCACTCTTATTTATTTACCTATATATCTCCTAGATCTAGCTCCCTTCATAAAGAGAAGCAATAAGGTATTTTTGAATACTTATATTGATTTCTTGCATCCTTGTTAAAGATATCTTTTTGCTTTAACATTTAAATATGTAGGATGTCTAGTAATGTGACTATATATCTCTTGCAAATTAGGCAGAATTATTAACCCCTGAATTAAGAAAGAGAGTGAAGAGTGTGTAATACTTCCCCCATGTCATAGGGCCTATTGCCTAGGTATCCTCATGGTTTACCTTGCCATCTGTGCTCTGTGTTTGTTTTGTTACCTTGTGTTCGTTCCGCCTTTTATAAAATATCTAATCTGCTTTTCTTTTTCTTTTAGGGAGGAAGTAACTTAAGGATCCTTGGGGTGGTGAAGTCAGATGAAGGCTTTTATCAGTGTGTGGCTGAAAACGAGGCTGGCAATGCCCAAAGTAGTGCCCAGCTGATTGTCCCCAAACCTGGTAAGACATGGGACTTAGAGTCATAATTGTGTTTGGCTTTCTTGCAAAATTTACGTAGTTTCCCGTGGCTCAAATTCAGGATGAAATTATTTATATAATCTGGGTAGACAACTGTGTATTTATAATATATCCCTTCTAAGAATTTTTAATTAGATATGTCTATCTAATTCCTCTACTTGTCACATATAGAAAAAGAAATCTGAACCCTGTGAACATTAGGACTTCTACTTTCAAGACAACAGATTATTACTGTTTGTCTATTTTTGGCCAACTTTTGTTCCCAATATTCTGTGTAAAATATATTTAGTATCTGCTACTGTATAAGGCTTATGTGTTTTACATGCAAATTTGGTTTTGTGTACATATACACACGTGTATACATGTGCACATAAGCTAATGAATGAATATTTACACCATTCTTGCATCTGTGTAAGTTGCAGGAAAAGAGCTGGTACATCCTCCTAGTACCCATTAGAACTAAGCAGAGGCCGAAGACCATCCTTAGGAGCATCCCACAGAACTCAAGTATTGCCTGAAGTTTTGAAATATGTCTAACTTTATGTTTTTGTGGGCTTTTTTTCTTTCTTCAGATATTTCAGTATATAGATACCAAGAGATACAGAGAGCTAGAGACAGTGGGTGGGAATTTGGAATGATGTGAAACTTGAAAAATGAAAAAGATGATGTGTATTCTGGCTGGAAACAATCTGGTGCTGTTTACAATGCAGAGATGAAAAGAATCAATAGAGAAACGAGACTACATTTGTACCCTTGAAAGGAGTAAGGGTGAATCAAAGCTGAGGCTTTCTTGGTAAAAACCCATCCCAAAAGGTCCTTTCCTCTACCAAATGAGAGAGACATGGTCAAGAGTGAAGTTAAGCCAGAAGCTAGGGCAGAGGTTAATGCTGTGCACCGCGCCCCAGTGTCTGCACTCTATGTACTGGCACCCAGTTACGGAGCTTTGGGCAAGGGGGCTGGAGGTTAAAATACACAGACACACACAGACAGAGAGACAACGAACGGGGCATCCTTGAATTCTCCAAGAATGCCCCCTTTATTGTGTTCAGGGGTAGATTATATAGAGATAGCCACGCCCCAGCCAAACCCACCAGAAATCACTCTCCTGCCATCAGGAACTCCTGAAGGTATTGTGCTCAGAGCAGCTGTAGGCACTCAGATCAGGATCTGGGGTCTCACTGCTCCCAATAGTTAAGACCTAGTATAGAGATGCCAATGAAGGAGGTCTCTGAGAAAAACAAGTGACTGCTCTCTAAAGTATATGCACGCATGTGTTCCATGATGGTGGACTTTGAAGAGCATATATTGAAAATAAAAATAAAAAACAGACTTTGCTCCATCACAGCAAGATCTTTCTTCCCTCTCTGACGCTATGGAAGCTGTAAGAAGAGGTTAAAATCAAAGGCAAGTGGTTAAAACCAGGTGCCATTAGGGATACACTTGCTTGTTTTCAGTCACAGAACTACTCAGGATCAGAGGATAGGCAATAAACTTACCATTACTTTAGTGTTTGATTAAGAATGCATTCAAATATACGTATGTTTTCAAGTGTATATCTGTGCTTGCTTGTGGTTTATGTTTATGTTTAAGTTCTTTATTTTATAAGATTAATTTGTTTATTTGATTCTATATATCCAAAGATAATTTTTTAATGTTTTAAGATATTCAAGGGCTAGGTGATTGACCTGTTATTCAAATACCAAGAAGACATCTCTGATAGGATGGATATAACAATGGATACTGTGAGAAAAATTAAAGTGCTTTCATTTAATTCCCCATAATTCTGCTCACCCAATACACCAATTGTAAACATTGGATTGTGTACATTCCTGAAAGCTCTCTTTTAACAGTTGCTGGTCTTGTATTATATGTAATCTGCTTAGATCCTGGTTCATTTGGGTATAGGAGTTTGTAAAGGCCTCCTTTCCAGTAATGTTATTTGTCTCTGAATTAAAGTCAGCTTAGGGTGATCATTATGATCTGGGTATAGAGTATTGTCGGGGACATTTTGGGGCAACATCTTTTACATTTTTCGCTGAATTTAAAAGAATTGGTAGAAAATGTAAACAGAAATCCCAAAACTTGAAAGACTATTACTATGACTCTATTATACTCCCACCGTAAGTGATGGATTGCTTTTTCCTGGCTATTTAATCTAGTCTTCAAATAATGTTACTCTAATTCCTCAGAGACGCAGTGTGGGCTGTTTGCACAGATGGTGGAGAGGCCAGCTATAAATATAAATTAAGCAATGAGGTTGACCATGGTGTGAAGAACATAGCCCTATTTAAATTTAAACAATAAATGGTCAACATACATTTTGAGGCACATTGTGGCCCTGCACAGCCCAGCTGTTCAGCTTTGGAGTGCCCATAGACTTATGACTGACAGTTACTCTTGGCAACCATAGCAATCTGCTTCTCCCTGAAATGAAGACAATGACCTGTTCAACGCAGTACCCATTTACAAAACCTCATGAAGCTTGTCCAGTCTTTTACCTATAGTTATCTGATTTTGTCCATCTTGAATAATTAGTGACTTGGGTGTTGAAGTAACATAATCTTAAGTAAAGTAAGAAGTTGATGATGCACTTTTCATTTCAGAAAACAAATTTGGGGGGAAATTATTGAAAATATGTGCATTGCAAAAGATGAAATGTGTGCATGATTTCTATTAAGTAGCTGGATGTTCGCTAAATATCCAGTGGGTAGCATTTTAGAAATCGCTTTAGTGTAGGAAGCTCCATCAATAATGGTACTTGGTTGATACGGTCACAATACATGCACGGTGCGGACTGCATGATTTCTATCTATCAGACACCTTTCCATGGGCAGGTGATAGCCCCTTCACATTTCAGAGTTTAACGAATACCAGGATCATTGCACAAACAGTGTCACATATAAATTAAAGCAGTTTAGCTTCTTTCTTTACAGCACTTTAAGAGCTTAATAGTCTCTTTTCAGAACTGATGACGGAGTTATATTTCTGGTGTTACTGTTTATTTCAGTTAGTATTTTGGGGGTGGGAAGAGTGCAAAGGAGGTTGATAAGAAGCCTTTTCTCCAAATGAAAGAGAATAGAGGTCCAATTCCACTACTTAGCAAATAAACCACCTCCCGAGATGAGTAAGTGTCTTCAAAATAAAACAATTTTGTTCAATAGCTAGAGTTGCACATAAATTAACAGGAACAGGATCTTCCTTATATTTTTGATCTTGGTAAATTATAGTCCAGCTGACCCCTGAGTCACCATCTACTAAACTGGAATGGGGATGAGCATTATATGATGAACTTTATATAAAGCTATTGGGTTAGTTACTTCTAATTACTTATTATGATTCTAGCTTCTGGGATGCACTCAATTTCTTCAGAGTGCCCTCAGTAATTCAGTGGAAGTAACTTTCTAGTTAAGGGTTGAGGGTTGTAGGATGAATAATATACTTATCACAGAAGATTACATGATCTGAAATGTATTTAGTGTGTGTGTGTGTGTGTGTGTGTGTGTGTGTGTGTAAGAATAGATAAGATTATCATGGGAAGAAATGGTACACACCTCATATTCCACCTAATATAAAAATACAATAGGAAGAATCCATGAAATCACAAATAGAACATCTTTTTAAAAGCTTTGAATGTATTGGGCAAACTATTCAAATCAAACAAAGAAGAAAGAAATACAGAGTAGAGTCTATACTAGTAATACTTATTTTCTAATGCATGATTTATTTCTTCTCTCTCAAATGTGGGTAACAATATAGAGTTTCACTGTAGTAGAGGAAATAAATTGGTTAGATATTTAGAAAAATGAGAGCTTTAACAATTACCTGTCCCCCCTTGGAAAGGTCGCCGATTACAAATGATATTGCATTTAAAACATTTTATTAAGGTAGTATATCATATAGCCTAGAATTAGCAAAAAATATTTTGCCTGGTCATGAACATCAACACATAAAAATCAAAAACCTGTGATATTTTCTCTGTGAATTGTTGCAAATCAAGATACAAGAAATGTAGGGATAAAAACAGACAGGAGCTCTATCTACATGAATATTATTATAACGACATGTCAACTCCAAGCCATGATGGTGTAAAATTCTCAATGCTGGTTTGAATTAATAAATCCACAAGCATTTTGTAAAACACTGAAAAGTGTACAATTAATTACAACACTATGAGATATGTTAGAATATATTTTTTCAGTTTAATAATGCCCACACAGCTATACAGAGAGCCTATAACTAAAGATAGGACATGCCTTAATCATAGTAGCTCCTCATTACCAATTAAGTTGAGTCTCTCTCTCTTAACATGAGAAGGGACTCCACAATGAAAATGCTTAATCATAGTTAGTAGATGACCAACTTTTTCCTAGGACTCAGCAACTCAAGTTAGAAGACAATTCCCATGTACTACAAGAGTGTGTTAGAAGACCAACTGCCAGACACTGTCCTCATAGAAAATAAACTGTTCATTGAAATGACAATCCTCTTCCAAGTTCTTATGTTGAGTTCCAACGAGTAAAAGTTCAGCTTGGCATTATAAAATAAATTTGTATTGTGATTATACCACAGAGCACAGCATTCATTGGCAGTTGTATTTTATAAATAGTTAGAAATTAATTCTAGCCAAGAAGATACAGAATCATTTTTCAAAAAGAGTTACTAAGTGCAATTATTAGCTTCATCATACACGGCCCTAAATTTTAATAATTAAAATTCTATGTTTTGCTTGCCTTAGTAGAAATGAAAATAAGACAAAACTTATGCTCACCATCCCTCCCCCAAGTCTCCTGTTCCTGTCGGAAGTTCAGACACTCAAGTTAACTATTTTCCTAAAGGGCACATTGATTTAGCACAATTGGCTAATGATCCTGCAGTAGTCATTGAAGAGAAGATCTTACTATTTCCATTTCCCAGGGATGGAAACATGAGGGATCCACTCTGTCGAGCTGGAGGCCAGGGGAATAAGGAGAGTAATGAAATAGATATCTTGATACATGGGGACTTTGGGGGGTTAGGGAAAAACATGGTGCCAGGGAAACTCCCAGGCATCCAGAAGGATGACCCCAGGTAAGACTTCTAGCAATAGTGGAGAGGGAGCCTGACCTGACCTTCTCCTGTATTCAGATTGGTGACAACCCTGGCTGTCATCAGGAGAACCTTCATCCAGTAGCTGTTGGAAGCAGATACAGAGATCCGCAGCTAAGCACTGGGTCAAGTTCCCAGAGGGAATCTAGTTGAAGAGAGGGAGGGGCAATCGTGTGAGAAAGTATGATCAAGATCATGACTGGGGAACCCAGAGAGACAGCTGACCTGAGCTAATGGGAGTTCAGTGACTCTGATCACACGGATAGAGAGCCTGTATAGGACTCATCCCTATATGCTGTCTCCATGTTGGTGACAGTTGTTCAGCTTGGTCTGCTTGTGGGGCCCCTAGCAGTGGGATCAAGACCTGCCCCGGCACATGAACTGGATGGATTTTTGGAACCTATTCCGCATGCTGGGAAGTCTTGTCCAGTCTTGATGCATGGAGAGGAGCTTGGCTTTGGTTCAACTTAATATGCTATGCTTTATTGACTACTATGGGAGGCCTGGCCCCCTCTGAAGTGAGGAGAGGGAAGAGGGTGGGGGAGAGTGGAGAGATAGATGGGAGAAGGAGAAGGGAATGGGAAGAGAGATAGGAGGGGAAATTGTGGTTAGTATGTAGAACAATTGAAAAAAGTAATAAAAAGAAAAGGAAAGAAAAGAAAAAGAAACTTGTGCATATGAGTCCTCTCCACTCTTATCTGGCTTACTTCTGCTCAGCTGGAAACACCGAGAAGGCCTACACTTCAATAAACAGACTCTTAGGTGATCGTCAAAGCTTTCCAAGGCTCCGTCTCCTCAGTTATAAACTGCACCATGGTAATTGATTCAAAATGTTAATGAAGGGCCTACGAAGATGGCTCTGTTCATAGAACACTTCCCTCAGAATTATGGAGACCAGAGTTTGGATGCCCAAAAGCCACACAAAAATAAGCAAGCAAACAAACCCATCAAAACATATATACTAACAGACATTTATCATCTCGGTGATGACAACCAGATTGCGCAGAGACATAGTTGAGGGAGTTCCAGGTCAGTCAGAAATCCAATGTCAAAGTAAAGGGAAAGGAGTCTGAGTAACAACACTAAGATTGTCCTCTGCTTTGACTGAATCACACATATGCAGATGTGTGTACCTTCATACAAGTAATCTCGCATAGACACAGACCCACACAAAGGGTTTTGAATAATAGTGTATTTGAAAGGAACTGTAGGCTGTAAGTTGCTACAAAAACATTGACTATTGAACCCATCATTTTCTTTAGTATCAAGAAAAAAAAGTACTTATCTGGATGAATAAAAATCAAAGTTTTATTCCACTATCTTCTACCTTCCAAGGATATAATTAATGAACAAATATTTTAACACTAATGCTCACTTAACCTGCAGATATATAGCTCAGTTATCAAAGTTATTACAAAGAACAATAATGTGACTAGCAGTAAAGAGATTTTCAGGATAGTTAGCCATATCACTTTAATAACACTCGTCCAATTCTCCTTAACAAATAGAGACTTCTCAACAAATAAAAGATTGTCATTCACTTTGTCCTTCATTCTGCATGGGCCTCAAACAAGGAGCCAACCCTGTGCTAATCAAGAGGATATGGCTGTATGGCAGACTTTGACATTAGAAATGAATTCTGAAATGATGGGAGTGCATTGAGATCAGCAATAACTATAAACCATACAATCTCGAAAATGTGATAGACTCATAAATATAGATCGCATCATATTGTGGTGGTAAACATGCCAAAGGAATGCTATAATCTCGTGGAGTTCTTAAAACTCTAAAGATTGGGAGAGTGAGAGAAAATGTTGATTTTTCCATCAATGACAAATGTTTTATGTTTATCATATTTTTATCTTTTACTGATAAAAAATCACTCTTTTTTAGAGAGCTGTGTCTATGTATAACACACATATATGTATTGTGTATATATGTATATATAAATATGTTATCTCTTATTTATTATAAAATATTTTAAATAATAAATAAAGTGTATAATTCCACATATAATTTGATAGCAAAAATACCAAAATATTCTAGATAAAATTTTTATTAATTTAAGATTATAATATAATTGCATCATTTTCCCCTTCCCTTTCAGTGCTTCAAGTGCTTACATATATATACCTCTCCTCACTCCCGTAGTCTCATATCATGAAATTAACCATGGGTACATACATATGTGTATATACACCCAAATACATAAGTATAACCTGCTCAATCTGTATAATGTTACTTAGATGTATGTTTTTAGGGCTGACCTTTTGGACTAGATAACTCATTGATGTGCTCTTACCCAATGCAAACTATTTCTCCTGCTCTCAACATTCCTTAGTTGCTTGCAGTTCTTTGTCTGTGTTCAAAAGTCTATTGTAGTTCTTATTCAGCTCATGTTTGTGCAGTCATGATGGTTAATGCTTCTTCTTTGGATATTTTTAGGAGACACAAACTCATGGCAAACTCCCTGATCCTTTTGTATTTTATGGTCTTTCTACCCCTTCTTCCACAATAGTCCCCAAGCCTTAGGTTCTGGAATTGTTTTAGAGATGTGTCCTTGGAACTGGGCTCAGCAACTCCACATTTTGATTGGCTGTGGTTTTCTGTAATGGTCTCCATCTGTTGCATTAAGAAATTTATTTGAGGACAGCTTAAGACTACACTTATAGTGAGTATAAGGAAAACTATTTAGAATATAATTAGGATCATGCTGGCTAAGGAAGTAATGTTGTAGATTCACTTTAAAGATCCATGACTTCTCACGACATGGGTAATTGACTTGGATGCTGGTACCAGACATGATTTCCCTCTTGTTAGATGGATCTTAAATCCAATGGAGAGATGTTGGGTTCCAAGCAAATTATGTGTGCCGCTATTCAACCCTGATGGTCATCATTCTGACTTGTAAATGTCATGAACTTGTAGAGATGTTGGTTGCTCCCCTCTTTTGTAACATGTGCAGTGTCTTCTGGTACCATGAAAGCTAGTCCTCCATGAGGGAGCATTTGGTACAGTTTCCTCCCAGTGTCCTCTGAGCCCATGATGGTACAACAGGAGCTTACCTTCCACCTCTGAGTACAAGTGAGAGCAATAGCAATAATCCTTGTGTTTTCAGAGTTTCTTTGAAAACCCTGATCAATAACTCAAAAGAGTGCTTCTCATGTCTCATCTTGAATTTTTATTTGGGTTTTGAAGGAAGCATAGTCGTCTCAGAAGAGAAAATTTTATTGAAATTATATGCGTTAATAAGATGATTTCTTATGACTTTCTGGGTATCCTTACTGTTATTTTACCCTCTTTCTTCTGTATTTATCACCTTTTCTCTCTGTAAATAGCTTTCTGTGTTTCCAGTTCCTCTGTCAGATCCCTTGTACCTTGCTATTTCCTCTCTATTGCTCCCCACAACTCTACTCCAGCAATGGCCAGTTTTTTTTTTTTTTTTTTTTTTTTTTTTTTTTTGAGGTTCAAAAATATAATTTGTTTTTTTTTTATTTTATTTTTTATTTTTTTTTTTACTTATTTATTTATTTTTATTCTTTTTTAATTAAAATTTCCACCTGCTCCCCATTTCCCATTTCCCTCCCCTCCTCCCAAATATTGCCCTCCCCCCACTTCCCTCCCCCTATCCCCACTCCTCTTCTCCTCCCCCCACTCCATTCCCCCTCCCTCTCGTTACTGAAGAGCAGTCCAAATTCCCTGCCCTGCGGGAAGACCAAGGTCCTTCTATCTACGTCCAGAAAGGTGAGCGTCCAAACAGGCTAAGCTCCCACAAAGCCAGTTCATGTATTAGGATCGAAACCTAGTGCCATTGTCCTTGGCTTCTCATCAGTCTTCATTGACCGCCATGCTCAGAGAGTCCGGAATCAACCCATGCTTATTCAGTCCCAGACCAGCTGGCCTTGGTGGGCTCCCAATAAATCAGTTCCACTGTCACAGTGGGTGGGTGCATCCCTCGTGGTCCTGATTTTTTGCTCATGTTCTCCCTCCTTCTGCTCCTCATTTGGACCTTAAGAGCTCAGACCGTTGCTCCAAATTGAGACTCTGTCTCTACCTCGATCAGTTTTTATTTTTTCTGGTTTCTGAAATTTCTGTAAGAAATGTGAATATTTGGAGCTAAAAAACCTCAGAAGAGAAATTGTGTCTTGTTTGTTTATCTGGATGTGGTTAATTGACTCAATTTGTTCTTTTCTATTTCCATCCTTTTACCTGAAAAATTCATGATACTTTTTCTTCTCTACAGCTGAATAGTAACCCATGGTGTATATGTAACACATTTTCATTATCTATTCATCATTTGAAGATTATTTAGGTTGTTTCCATTTTCTAGCTAGTGTGAATAGCAATGGAAATGGCTGGGCAACTGTATGTCTTCATGTTTATTCCTATTTTCTCACCCATTTGACTTAAGCAATTGTTCTTTGCAAGGTGGTATTGCCAGAAATGACAAGGCACCACCAAGTGCTTAAAGTAAAATGATGGTAACAGTCCTTCTCTGAGAATAAGAGCTTCTAAATCTGTAGAGCCTGTACACAGTTGCAGGAACCAGAAATAGATTCCTTAAGTAGGTCAGCTAGTGATGTTGAACAGGCCCAAAACTATCTCAGCCTCTTACGACTACTTATTATAACTGCTGAGGACATGGCAACAAATACTGGTCATTGATTTAGACAATTTACTATAGTTCAGTGGAAGCTACCCAATAATTTTAGAATATTATCTATAATTCACTTCCTCAAATATAACCTACATGTTCTGCTTTGTTTGTATATATATATACATATATATGTATATATATATAGCCAGCAGCATTTCCATGGCTGAATAGAATCACCAGATCCCATTATCATGTATTCACACCCACAACTTTCCTTACAAAATAAGTTACTTGGGATTTTGCAGAGTTATTAGAAATCTGAAGTATTTTAATAACTCTGAGACACAAGTGCAAACTGAATCCTTGAGTAATATTATGTGTCTAGTCTAGTCCATGAATTTCTTGTACTTCTAGAGGGTATGGAATCCAAACCTTACACCAAAAGTCTAGCTGGTGCCCAAATGATGTTTTTTTTTTTTATTTATTTTTTATTCTTTTTTAATTAAAATTTCCACCTGCTCCCCGTTTCCCATTTCCCTCCCCTCCTCCCAAATATTGCCCCCTCCCCCCACTCCCCTCCCCCATCCCCACTTCTCCAAATGATGTTTAATAGGAGCTTAACATTTGTCTTTGTTGCTACTCAGTCATGTATTCAGCAAGTACAGTAGCTTCAAGGAGCAGGAGCCTATGCTGATGGGTCCAGTAGAGTCTTCGTCTTGGTTGTCTTGTGCTCTTCATTTGCACCGCTGATATGCTACCATTGGGAGTGGAGATTGAGTGATCAACCAGCTGGTTTTCCTACACTTCATGATTACTTGCTTAGCATCTTTTCTGAGAAGGATGTGATTTATTTTGACCTAAACTTCAATGCTCTTTTCACTTTCTGTTTAATTCCCTAAGCCCATCTGCAGGCCTCTTCCCCCAAATGTCTGTGTTTCTGATCATCAAATCACTCCTCTTCTCAATCTGTAAGAAATCAACTAAACTATAACATTGTGTGTGTGCGCGCGTGTGCATGTGCACACGCGTGTGTGTGTGTGTCAGAGAGAGAGAGATGTATGAATGTGTGTATATGTAGTTTTAGCTTGGATCATTTCTAGCTTTTTGCATGTTAAAATGTTCTTCTCAATGGGAAATGTCTCCCCTTCAGTGCATTTTATGTAAGGCTTTAGGATAAGAATTATATACCATCATACTCAGTTAAACTTGATCATTGCCTCCTGAGTCTCATTCCAGATACGTTAGAATTGAGAAAGAAAATTCCTCTTGTGCAAGAGTGTTTAAAAGTCAGTGTGAATGGACTTCTGGAAGCACATGTTCTTGCCCTGCTTGTTCTTGGTATAATATATTTAGGGTATCACAATGATGAAGGTCCCTTGACCTGGTGACTTATTTAGGCTTATTAGATATAGCTAGTGCTGTTCATGATAATCACTTCCGGCCACTTAATTAGTGATTCTCCCATGGCTGGCTATCTTGTTTCCTGTAACACACTTCAAAGGCAATTTTATAAATGACATTTATACCTCTCATAGAAGTGATCTGACTTTGCTAAAGAATGCTCCGTGGTTTTGTTTGTGATTTTGTTACTGGGGCTTGCCATGATCTTTACACAAATGCCTTCATCCCTACATTATAAATATTATAGAATCCAAAAGGCAATGTGACACAAATGTCAGGGATGCTAACAACATAGCCTGGACTGCCCAAGACAGCCTTTTAAATTACATGGGAAACCATCACAAAAGGCATATATTGCCTGAAAATCCCAAATGCCTAACCCATAGATAATTCTATTAGCTTTATGGACAAGTGATGTGCACTTTTTTTTTTTTTTACTTGTAGGGTATATACCATGATATTTCTCAAAATATAGTACCACTGAAATCTCTACTTGTACAATGGGTCATACACACCATCTTTACTGATTTTATCGCCTGCCCTCTAGGCATGTGATTTTGACCAGAGCATCCCATGAAGTTGTCATTTCGTTCTCAGTTGACCTGACTAAAATGATGTTACCGGTATAATGGCTTAGTAAAGTAAATTACAAAGTGAGTGGGTTGACCAGATCCCTTTGGACTATGTCAAGACAGAACATAGTAATGTTGGCTGAGCCTTGGGGCATGACTGTAATGAATAGTGCTTATCCATCCCAGTAAATGAGAATGTTTGATTATGCTTTCTTATAAGGCTGAAAATGCACATCACTGTGCTAAAAAATGTTTCACTGGAGGTTATGTTAATTTTCTATAGATGAAGACATGACTTCTGGCACAGAAAACATAATATGAACAACATTTAGCTAAGTTTGTGGTTATTCGCTGCTATGTGCTCTTACTAGCTCTTAATGACAAGATTGTTGAATTATATTAGGCTATGATAGAAAATACCATTATGTAGAATTTTCTGAGATGCATCATTGTTTATGATTTTTCCAACATTTGTTATGATGTGGTAATAAGTGTAATGAAAATTGCAATATAGAGATATAAATACATCACAGAATAAATGTGTTATCCATAAATTTTAAGATAAAATTTTTAGTAGAATATACCTTTCATAAAATATATCTCAACTCACAAGTCAAATGGAGATACACAGATATTTTAATCAAAAACTATGTTACTTTTTAATAAATATATATTTTTAAAAAATTTTATGTATACAATATTCTGTCTGTATGTCTGCAGGCTAGAAGAGGGCACCAGACCTCATTACAGATGGTTATGAACTACCATGTGGTTGCCGGGAATTGAACTCAGGACCTTTGGAAGAGCAAGCAATGCTCTTAACCACTGAGCCATCTCTCCAGCCCATTTTTTGAAATTTTAAAATTAAAATATGTACTTGAAAATAATATCAGATAAGCAGTAGGAAAAACTAAAACATACAAGGGATTTAGATATGTACTTGTGATGCTACCTTTGACATTGGTTCCTAAACTCATCAGAATATTGTCTGCTCATTCAAGTACTGAAAATGTCTTAGTGATAAGCTTTTTGATTAGAATGTTTTAATCTGAAGAGTAGTTTAAAAACACATATCATATTAGTTTATGAACAAGCACATGTCAACAGTTATAACCTGTTCTACTTAGGTGAGCGATCAGCACAAAGAAACCAGAAAGCAGGAAAGAAAGTAGCAATCTGAAGAACCATCTTGTTAGAAACTTCTTACTCTAACCTTAGAAACATAATTATTCTCATCATTAGGATAATATGCTTAGAAGATATAACTGTTTTCATTTCATAGATTAAAAAATGCAGATAGCATCCCTAATACTGAGAAACTAGGAGTAGTGCATTCATGTTTGACAATGATTGAACCTTATCTTGAGTTTGCCAAGTGTTAGGTTCTATGTTACATCTGGAATTCTTTGAAACATAGCAAAAATTGATTCATCCCATAAAACAAGTGAGGATCTATGGTCAAGCTTTGTGGAAGAGGTTGGTCCCTGGGAAATGAGCCAAAAGACTAAGGAGACATAACTTTGAAGGCATCCACCTGACTTGTCAGCCCACACTCTCAGCTACTGTGCCGTGACTGACAATCTACGTTCTGTCCACATAGCAGTCTGCTTAAATAAATGGGTAAAGATTGGGAGTTGTCAGAATTGTTCAGGAATATGCGATAAAGGAGAAGATTGAAATTATTATGATTTCCTAAGAAACTGCCATCCACATGATGTCTATTCAGCTTAACACTGTGTCAGAGGCCATAATTAAATGCAGACTAGGAATGGAATAAATTTGGGGAGTCTTACAGGAAAACACCATTTGTGTTGTAGATTCCTGTCTGTGAGACGAGTCACCATCATTTCCACCAAAGCAGCTATAACTGCTTATGATCATAACTACTGTTAAGAGGCTCTCTTGACCCAGCCTGTCTTGAGAAAGTCTGTCGAAAGCCATTCCTAGAATGTGCAGGGGGAGAGGGTAATTGGATTCTCACCCGAGATTCTGTGCCACTCCCCTAGCACCTACCAAACAACTGAATGTGATTCTTCTGTAATTGCATAGGACCTGTGGCCTTAGGAGGTGCTAGAGGTAGACAATTCATTGAAATATGGACTCCACTTGTCAAATATGGGGAAGGTCTTAACCATGGTGCGTGAGACTTGTGATACAACCGCCGTGGAATCACCATGTTCTGTAATTACCATGTTCCTTTATAGTTTTCACATGCTTAAGAAAAGTCTATTTCCAAAGCTGGAAGATTCTTTTTAAGGAAAGTTTAATTATTTCAGCTAATTATCCTTAAAGTCTAACAGAACCCGTGTTGATTGTGCTGTTTTGTTTGTTGTTGATGGTATTCTAATCTTGTCTTAGATAGCAATGCCATTCTTCAGAGAGAATGACAAGGCTCCTATCGTATTAAGACTTCCTTTTACTCGCTGTTTTATTTTGTTCCCAGCTTGAAGTGAATCACTAACAGTCACAAAATAAGTTTTTAAAAAAGAAAATAGGCAGTTGCTTTTCTTCTATGTATGTTACTTTGTTCTCTTTAATCTTTCCAGTCCCACAAAAATAATCATAATACTTAGTAAATAAGCCTAAAGTTATATAGCATATTGATGGCTTATATGTGAATGATAACTGTGTTTCTAGGTATATTCCTTTAAAGATTACTTAATTTTTACTTTTAAAGTTATTTCTTTTATCTTTTGAGATGGTAATAAATTTATAATCTTCCCCATTTCATTTCCTCTATATAAACCATCCCATATATCTCCTTTGCTTTCTTTCAAATACAGGACCATTATTTCATGAATTCCAACACATAGATGAAGCCTGATAAGTTTCATGGCTGACTATTTGGTCTCGGTATTTGGCCAGTCTGTGTGCTCTTTCTTGGGGATGAGAATATTTTCTGTTTTTAATATCCATATAGCTGTTTGAGCAGAATGGAAGCCTTCTGGAGTGCCTTTGTTTTTTCTTTTTAAGTCCACTTCAGTGTATCTATTGTTGTTCCCCTTGTTCAACTCTTGTTAAAGATATACCATGGTCAGATGCATTAGTGGTGGCAGGAAATGAAACCAGAAAGAAGAAAAGCAGTTAATATGGTATACTTTCAATAGTCTATTGTTGGGCACTTATAAGGACATTTACTACAACTACACACACACACAGACATACACACAAAGACACACAGACACAAGCAGATGTAGTTGGGATGATTGCAAAAATGAAAAATTTCTATTACTATGAGTACCTAGGTATATTAGGAATCTGAAAAACTTCTAAACTTTTGAGTAGGTGGTTGGTGTTACAGCCACTAGGAAAGAAGTAACAAACACTAAGAATGTCTTCAGTTCATCTTCCGTTTGATGTCCCAGACCAGTTCATCTTGATGACAGAGCCAGGATTGGGAGCTCTTCCTAGGCTATCTCTTAATCACATCTGCATTTTCAGCATCTTCCGAAGGTCTGACAATGGCAGACTTTCTGTGATTCATGAAAATCCTAGAAACATACATAATTTAATTGATAATCCTAGGTGTAAGTAATGATATAGTAAATATGATTCAATAGAAGTAAATATTTAAAGAATCGAACAGCCTGTAATTGGAAATTTGCCAGTGGAAACAGACAAAATTGAGAAGCAAACTGGAAATAAAATGTATTTTTTTCTGTGTGTATTTGATAGACTGGAAAAATAAAAGTGAATGTAGAATATTTTGCAGTATCCCGGGGGAATAAATATGGACTGGACTGGAATGAGTGACAACTCTGCTCCTGTACAGAAAGAAGGATTCCAAGAATAGCATGAAGGAAGAAGTGGTTAGAAGTTAGCATCTGAATTGAAAAGGAGCATTTGATGCTGACTGGGAATGCTGTATGCTGTTGGCTTTACTGATGGTAATGAAAAGCTTAAGGGAGCCCGTGACAGGGTTTTATTATGCATCTCTCATTCCTTGATAGAATATAAGTGGGTCATTCTCCTTCTGATGAAATGATTCCTTTTTTGCTGGACACATTTTACTCTGCTTTGAGGAATGGCCTCATTGTACTGCCATCATGGAACAGCAAGTTAAAGGATTACACATTAACATAAAATAGCTGTGAGTGCTATCAGGGGTGGGCTGGAACATATTGAATTGATTAGCTTCAAATGTCTGAAGGTAAGAATGGTTACGTCTTTTTCTTCTCTCTCCGTCTCTCCTTCTGTCGGTAGCAGGCACTGAGAAATAAACTAGAAGTGGAAGGATTAACTTTGGCTTTCAGAAATCTAGAAATAAAATCCATTTAGCTCCCTTGACTATTCTTGTATAGTGTTAAATATAGACTAAATAGTTTAATATGGATTTATGTAATGAGTCCACAAATTGATTTTGCAGTATGTTTGCTTCAGGAAATAAGCATCTGATTACTGTAGCTTGAATTACATTGTTTCTCTCTGTATGTGGCGGCATTTTGATATGACGGATGAGTTTTCTTTAAGATGTTAAGGGCCAAGGAGAGAGCTCAGTGAGTAACAGGCCTATTGCTCAAGCATGAGGAACTGACTTAAGATCCCAGAACCTGTGTAAAAACAGAGGCACACATCTGTAATCTCCTTGCTGGGTAGCAGAAATGGGCAGGTCTCTAGGGTTCACTGGCCTTCCCATTTAGATAACAGGGGGAGCTTCAAGTGCAGTAGGAGTCCCTATCTTAAATATAGCAGGCAGGGCAATAAGGAATGTATCTTGCTCCTATCCACATGTATGTACAGGCATATACCACATGTACACCTGAACACCTAAAATTGTTAAGAAAGCTAGCCACTGATGATTTTAACATGAAAATACTTTTTATAATGTACAACTCAAAAGTAAACGTGATCAGTGATCTAAAACCTTCCACTATGAAGGAGAAGAGATAACACTGGTTGGCAAAGTCAATGGCTTATCTGAATGATAGGGTTAAATGGACACCCACCAGTACCTTTAATCTGAGAACTTCCCCTTTTCATTTCTCTTGTTTGAAGAAACTTTTGAGCATATTTATTGTTTGGGCTAAATTGTAGACAGTAAATTTTTGAAATAAGAATTCTTGCAAATGTGAAGGGAAATACGAAGATTCCATCCATCTAGACAGCCTCTTTCCCTTTCTCCTGTGGCTAAGAGACACTCAATTATAATTGGCAATGAAATACACGTGGCAGTATCAGCAGGTCACGCTAGGAATGACAACCAAGATTTGTGAATTTTAATGTCTTCTGCTGCTAGACAATCCAACTCTCTCTTCAGATTGCTTTCATTCCTTTTGAATCTTAAAGACTTGGATGAATGTAGTGTCAGGGATGGTTGGTATACAAGATTTACTTTTTCACACACAATCCAGTATCTTTAAAACACTATGAACAGGGGAGTCCCAGGTCTAAAGAATGGTAGTTTCCAATCTCAAAGGATAACACATTGATGCCCATAGAGCAAAGATATGAATTTTATATGAGTCAGAATTTCAGTAGAGGCTTGAATTGCAATCCCTGTATCCAGCCCTTATCAATATTTGGAATGCATAGGTTTTATGTATCTTTAATATCATTTAACTTTTAATATAAAAATGCAAATATAATCAGCAATCTTTGAAAATAAATTCACTCACGCATAAGCACAATAACAAAAACCATTATTTTCTTATAACTGCATTTTGCCATATTATTAATAACTTATCAAGGAGAGGAATAGTAAACTTTTAAAAGATATCTTTTTTCTGAATAGCTTTATACCTCGTTATCATTAACGTCTGCTGCCATAGAAAAATTGCTTTCCCTGTTACAGAGTTGAGGAGTATCATATTTCAGGACAATAACCTAATCAGAAAGCCCAGAATTCAGATAAAGGTATGGAGCATTTTTAAGAGTTCTTAGTTCATTGACAAACCATTAGACAGTATGTTGGATAAATACAACTTGAAGCTTTATATATTAAACTTGTTATGCAAACATCTTGCTTAAAGTCCACTCACCAGACCTTGTTTTAGAACACTTACAAGTATCCTTACTTCAGAGGTTGCTTGCAATTTACCTGCTCTCAGTTTCTGTTGCTGTCTCTGGTTTTCTAGTGTAGTTAGTTAACTGTTAGTATCTGTCTTCTTTGCACCTTACGCCCACTGTTTTGTTTGTACTATTTTTTTAATTCTTCAGTTCTAACTCACCCTGTATCCAATAGGCATGCCTGTCCTTGTGTACCTTGTCACTTCTTACCTTCATTCTGTAGCAATTCCGTATACCTGTTCTTTCTTTACTGTTTCTTCTAATTTTCCTTAGAGACTATGAAACAAAATAAACAGGAAAGTAACAACTAAAAAAACAACTTGTTCTCTTTTTTTCTCATACATCTTCCTGTTCAGGAACCTCATTTTAAAAAAAAAAAAAAAAGTTCTTCAGTGTGAACAATGAAAACCGATGTGCTGCAAATGGCATACTGATCACTGTGGGTGGGATACACGCATAAAAGTTTTATGTTTTTGCTATTTCAAGAATTGTCCGGGATTCAGATATCCTGGTCAACACTTACTTAGCTTCTGAAATATAAAATTTTTGCTGTGTAAAGTATATCTAACATGTGACTTGGATTTATTCCTGTGAATAAAAATAAAAATTTAAAATATATGCTATGTCTTGAGTTCATTAATCTGACATTTTCTGTAATTAATGAGAATGCAGGAAACTGCAAAAGTTAAAGTATATCATTTGTAGGACTTTCCTTGCCCAGTAGCTATGAATAATTTTCCCCAAGAGGTATCACATGGTATTAAAGAGATGGTTCTCTTATAATTCTTAGTCTAAGGAGAACAAAACTGTAACAGACAGTATAAAGCCTATTGTTTGATACCTACTGTGCTTGGTAGTTTTGTTAACTTGACACAAACTAGAGTCATCGAGGAAGAGAACTCCTCAGTTGTCGAATTATCCTTATCAGATTGGCCTATGGACATATCTTTGAAGCATTTTTTGTATAATCATTAATGTGGGGGGACATAGACCATTATAGGGGGTTCTGCCACTGGGAAGATCATCTTGGGTTCTCTAAAAGAGCATGCTGACAAAGTCCCTGGGGCAAGCCAATACAAGGCATTCCTCTTTGGTTTTACTTTAGACCTGGTTAGCTTCTAGTTTCCTGCCTTGGCTTCCTTCAGTGATAGACTCAACCTTTAGCCAAATAACGCTTTTCCTCCATCAAGCCATGTTTGGTGATTTTCATCACAGTGGCAGAATGTAAATTAGAGTTAATCTGGCACTCAGAGAATCCAGGACCAAGAACCCAACATAGTCTTCAGAGAGAGGAAGAACACAGAGGGCAGGAAGCTGCACAAGTACTCGGCTCAGAAGACCAAACATTCTCGTGCTTGGCACATTTATCTGAAAGTAACAAGTAAAGGCCTTTTCGGTGCTGATAAAGGAATGAAGTAATGATTTAAAGCCAACTAGGTTATGTAGGAGGAAACTCTGTGCCAGTAGATCAGTTTAACTAGACTGTTAGGATTTAAATACGGAGTGTCCCCACAGGCTCATGTTTTGAGATTGTGTTCTCCAGTTGGTGACACAGTTTTAAGGGATATGGACTCTCTCCAGAGATGGATCCTCTCTGACAGAACTAGGTTACTAAAGGCAAGCCTTTGAAGCAAACCATTTGCTCTGGTTTGTACCTGTTTTCTTTTGTCTTGCTTTTCTGCATTCTCTGTGCTGTGAACTCAGCCAGGCATCCCCATGTGGGAAATTAGTGCTTCTAAAAGACACAAATTAAATAAATATAAATTGTGTATGCAGGTGACACTAAAAGTAGACAGAGATCATTTTTTTTTCTGAAAAAACAAGTTTTAGTGTCTTACTCATTGATGACATGTTACATAGACATTTATTCAGTGTTTCACATTTATGTTTCTTTAAGTTTAAAAAACTATGACACTAATAGAAACAGAAACAGCAAGTGTAGGGCCTGCCCAGGTCTGCACCAGGTCCTCTGCATATATATAGCTTTCAGTTTAATATTTTTATGGGACACAAGTGCGTGAATGAGTAGTCTCTGATTCTTGTGCCTTCTCTTGATGCTCTTTTCCTTCTGTTATATTGCCTTGTCCAAATTTAATATGATAACTTTTGGGTTATTTTATTATTTTTTATTTTGTTAAAAATCTCCTCATATGTAAATCTTTGTTTTAACTAAACCCTAATCAGAAAATATTTTCTAATAAATCATTTGTATTAAATAAAATAAAGCAAAGCTGTTTTATGACTCTTAAAAAGACTATGACAAATAATGTTGACTTTTCACTGAAATTTACAGGATGAACCATCTCCTAGTTCACCAAGTCTTAAAGTCCCCAAAACCCATGCATATAGTGACTGGTTTGTGAATTGGGTGGATGCCACCCTAACTGGGAATTAAAAAAACCATCAGATAGCAAGTTTCTCTGAGAGCTGTCTGTGTTACAGAGATGGTTTCTATTTGATTACTTGTACATCTCCTTTAAAGAGCATAGGTGGATGATGCTATCTGGTCATGTGAGGAGGTGGAGGCAACCCACGGCCTCCTCCAACATGCCACTGGTCTGAAGTCAGCTTTTAGGCATGGGCCCTGGAAAGTTACTTGTTCAAAGATGTTCATCATAATGTCCATCCTTCAAAACACAGTCTGTGTCATTGTGAGATTCATAATTAGGAGAAACAGACATGATGATTTACACAGGACAAAATAAGTAATTTGTTTTTCATACCATCTTTATCATTTCTGTTACAGTAGCAGGTTATAAAAAACAAGGCTAGCTCGAGTTTGAAGACACCGAGCCCATCATCACTGCTAACGTTATTTCCTCTCATCTTGTGCTGGTTTTACTCATCAACAAATTTCAGTAACACGGATCTTTTTGTTTTGAATATAAAATGACTAGCATTCAATGGTTAATATGTATATACTTGTTAACTTTTTTTTTTTTTTTTTTTTTTTGGTTTTTCGAGACAGGGTTTCTCTGTGGTTTTGGAGCCTGTCCTAGAACCAGCTCTTGTAGACCAGGCTGGTCTCGAACTCACAGAGATCCGCCTGCCTCTGCCTCCCAAGTACTGGGATTAAAGGTATGCGCCACCACCGCCCGGCTATACTTGTTAACTTTTAAAGACTAATAATATGATTAGGTTTGGGTAACTATCTATACAGGTGTGAATTGTTTATGATGAATGAAGCCAGACAATTCTTATTAGTATGAGAATAAATGAGTCACTATTTTATAAAACAATGCAACATTGGTATTGTTATATTCCAAATTGATTCTTTCCCCTCACCAGTTTCTATTTTTCTCCTATCTCTTTTCATGAAAAAAATGAAAGAAATAAAACAAAAGACAGTTACAGTCTGACCAGAAAACAGGAGTGTATAGTCCTGGTACCACCTACTGTGCCAAGAAGTAAAGGTCTCTATCACTAGACTGTGTATGACTTTCAGGGCCCACAGCACCTTTCCTTGCCTCTCCTTTATTATAAATACTTACAAAATATATTTGTAAATATTTTATATGAAGAAGAACACTATTCAACCTGGGTTATATTTATTACATAAACTCATTTAGAGAGACATTTAGAATATCTTTTTGCATACCTTATAGAACTGTGACAATTGCCATGGAACCTCTGGGTCCAATAATTGAGTCATGATATTAATTATAGTAGATTATAACTTTAATTTATATAGTTAAATTCTCAACTATTTGTCATCATGTGATCCATGTTTATTGAAGCATGAGACAATGAATTAAATTTAATTTTCAGTTTTTATACTATATGAGAAATCTTTCTTAGTCTTTATTAGTGTAGAGCCATTTTTATGTCATAGGCACATTCTGTAAAGTTGAGCCATTTATATTTAATCAATATGATAATTCTTCCTGTTAATTTACCTTGTTGTCACAAAAAAATTGAAGATTTCTTATCAGTTCCCAGCCCAGCACCTAGCAATGATGTTCTGAACACTCTGTTTTTTTTCACTTCTTTTTTTTTATTTTATTCTTTTTTAATTAAAATTTCCGCCTCCTCCCCATTTCCCATTTCCCTCCCCCTCCTCCCACATATTGCCCCCTCCCCCCGTTCTGGACATTCTGTATCCCCCTTTCTTGTCACCGACAGCATTCACAAAACCTATTCTTGTTCTGACACAAATGGACAGGTTGTAACGATGTTGATAAACATATTTTATAAAGACTATTATCTTCAATTTAACTGTGATTTCATTTAGAGTTGTTAGTGACCATTTCATAACGAAGGAATGTGTAAAAAAATCTATTTGAGGAAGTCATCTACTTTATACATAGGAAGTAAAAGGTCTAAATACCAGCTTGTGATTGCATTGCATTCTCTTACTTACTAGTAGTTAGCAGTAGTATTTATAGTGCTAAGTGTTGACTTGAAACTATAAACTATGTAGACAAGATTGAAATATATGTGCTTTGAGGTATTGCTAAAAGGAAGGTATCTTGTCCCCTGATGTTAATTTGAATAAGTGTTGTATCAGACAGCTGCCATTATAAAAGGACCCAAATGTATAATATTTTCCAATATACAGCAAAAGATTGTTTCCCTGGTAAACAACCAATAGTGGACTGATTGAAGGTTTTCTCAGCTCAATACATTTGACTCTATGACAGGTTTTGAACTCTGACCTCAGAAAAGCATAAGGCATGTTAACAGGCTAGATCAGCCAATTCTCACCCTTCTGATCTTATTAGCAACCCTTCTGGATTTAAATTCTGACCTCCTATAATTATTGACACATATTTAATTCATCCTTTCATTCCTAGCAAAGCTTAGTGCAGCTGCTATGGCACATGTAAATACATCACTGTTGCCCACACGGGCTGATTGGCATTCATGCTTGAGTGTCTTTTTTATTTTCTCCTTGGCTGCTGGGAGTAGCCTGAACGGCACAGAAGCTAAAGAGCTTCATCTATTAGGCATGACAGATTTGTATTCAGCAGCAAACGTCTGACCTTGCTCAACTCTCATCCATTCCCATCATCCTCTCACCAGATGAAAGAGTCTGCTTCACTCCTGCTTCCTGCCTGTTTCCTTGGCAACAATAGCTGGGCACGTCTGAGGGAATAAGTAACGGAAGAATTTGTTGGGAGTGGGATTAAAGAGATTTTATTTTTTTAAAGTAATTAGTCACAGAATTATAAGTGAAGAATCCTTAACATAAGAGTAAGAAATCAAACCAATCAGAGGTATACTAATTTCTCTGTTAACCGATTGTCCTTTGCGGAATATTTATAACTTTCCCCAGGTTAGCCTGAAATCACAGTATTTAAACTCTCAGAATCTATTTAAGTTTTAAGATAAAAGCGATTAGTTTTGTAATAAAACTTGGATTGCTTTAGATTTTGAATTCATAGGAAAAGAAATGGCATGCCCCTATCTCCCAGATGGTAGGAAGAACTTGATAAGAACGTATCTGACATCTGATTTGTACTTTTACATACAAAAATAATGTGCAAGTATTAAGGATAGATAAATAAAAGTTTTGTATCTGGAAGGTCATTAACCTCCATACCTCAGGAGTCTTCCCTTTTGACTCCTATTTGTGAAAGGTTCATACACATTCTTGTATTTTTTTTTAACAATGCATAAGTTTGTCAAAAGACACAGAATCCCTATGGAATTCTTAAGCCTACAGCAAACTAAAGAGCATCAGCTGAAGGTTGGTTTATGAATTCCTCAGGAAAACTTTGTTGGAATGTTACAGAATAAATTTGGATTACTTTGGGAGAATGTAGGAAGCAGAGAGGCACAGTACAGGGAAAGCCAACAGAGAGAGCATGAGCTATTCAGAGAAAACCTGTTCTGGATTTCTCCAGTGTGTCAATCATTATCCATATTTTTTTTGCTTTAGGCTAAAAGAAATAATAAAGACTTAATATTGTCATTTTTATTGCCATAATATTTTAAGCCTTGTAATTTACTGAGGCTGCTGAATGCTTGGGTGTATTTAAGTGTGTCTAAATACTAGCATAGTAATAATGGAGTAATGCTAATGTAGATAATTTGCTCTGGATCTTTAATAAAGGAAAGCTTAGCATGACTTGCATTATGATTTTTGCATTTCAGTTTCTACAAATGATGCAGAATTGCATTTAACTTCTGTTATAAGGATCATAGTTACAGTTGGCCATAGAATCAAAGCTTATTTATTTGTTTTCCAATTAAAACAGATATCCCCACTCACTTCAAATGCACTGACTAGTATGACTCTGCTTTGCAATCATTTGATAAAGGTTAAATATAGATTTATTCTATTTGTTATGGCACATGATCATATCCAGAGATGTGTTTAACCACACGATTAAGTCTGAAGGTGTTCATTACCACTAGGGGCCATGTCAGTCTGGAAAGAACACCGCTCCCAAGTCTTCAGACAGATACACAGGCTGAACTATTAGTTTGCCCATGAGAATTCACTCTCTGTCATAGCAAAAGCCATATCTTTGTTGGAACGGCAGCAAAGGAAATCCTTTTCAGTAGTACTTTTGAGTTGCTCTAAAAAAAAAATGAAATAAGATTACATTTGATTTTAATTACTGCTATAATATATTACTGCTGACTTAATGACAAACTAACATAGATATTTGCCCTGAATTCTGGTTGTCATGAGTCTGAAGTGAGTTTAAGGCAGTTAAAGTTTATGGATCAGTAGAAGCCCCACCCATACTATCCATCTAATGCTTGCTGCTCTGCTTCCTGACAACAGTGCTCCTGCTTCCAGTCAAAGCACTGAAAGAATGCAAGGGGCTAACCAGGATAACCTAGAAAAAAATCATTTACTGTTAAACTCACTGACATAGTCACTTTGTCTATGTAAGCTGACATATTTGCATTTCTAATGATACAATACACACACGCATACACATATTCATTCTACCACTGAAACAAAGTTTCTAAGTTTCTAGATGTATGTAGAGTATGTACTCAATAAATATTTTTCAAACCAACACGTTTTAGTGAGTACATAGAAAATGCATGAAAGAATATCATAAGACTGAACAAGGGCTTGCCATGTAATGATTCCAGATGTACGGCAATCGGGTAGATATTATTGAGAAAATGCAAGGTTTCTCTTCTAATTGAGTAGAATATGAGCTGGAGGGAAGTTTCCGATTCTCAAAAGGCTGATTCATTGTTTTTATTTGTTTCCATGAGAAACTCAAAAATTATGTGGTGCTAAAGCAGAGAATATGGAGGCTCTAATGTTTGTCCAAAGATGGTCAAAGAGATGTAGCTAAGGATATTGCTATATACTGGAGTTTACACAAGTGTAGTGGATCCGAAGTCTTTCCTAAACTTCTATTGAACTAGATGCCAACAGAGGACCAGGGACAGGAGGAAGAGAGAGAAAGGGAACAAGAGAGAGAATACAAATAAAGGGAATATTGGCAGAGAGCCCAAACAGTTGTTCATTAATCAGTTTGTGATTTATGATTTGGATATGATTATTATGATCCATCTCTATGATACCATTGTACCATTGTTGCTGTAATTACAGTACTAAAATATCACCACCTTATTATGAAGTAAAATATATCAATATTGAGATTGACACACACTATCCAAAATATAGTCTTAAAAAGATTTTAAGATAAATACTAGGAGTAAAAATAAACAAAGGTGAATAAAGAGAAGACAACTTGGAAGAAAATATAAAGCCCAAAGTTTGATTTTGAAGAATAAAAAGATGAGCCAAATAGGAAAGATGCTAAGAGTATTGAAGAAATAAAAAACAGGTGTAACACTAACAGAGTTGCTACATAGTATGCTTGTGAACTTGTGGATGGTTTAATAAATGTAATTTCAGGTTCAGTCAGTTTATGATCTATAAAACCTATTTGATTTATATGCATACATCTTCCCTGCTCTCTTTTCTCTATCCTGTGTGCATCCACGAGTGTTGAGTGCAAAGGATATTGTTTATGGGTAAAGACAGGTGGTCACTTCCATGTTGTCAATTATGTCCTAGCCACACAGTTTACTCCCATGGGACTATAGCCTGGTTCTCCTCATAAAGTTTTTCTCTATTAATCCTAATATATTATGGTCACTTTTATTAAAATAAGCTTTGTCTACTATATGTGGCACACTTCCTTATTAAAGTATATCTGCAAAGAGCTTAAATTTTAATTGGCGAGATGAAAAATACTAATAAAATATAGAAACTAGATTGAACTCAGCTACCTGTGATTCTGATGTAATTTGAAAGACGTATAATAAATCTGTCTCAGTTACAATGCTGTATTAGGCTTTCCTGTCAGCTAAAACAAAATTCTACAGACCGGTTGTTTTAACTAGGGCTTCTACTGGTGTGATAAAGCACTACACCCAAAGTGACTTGGGACAGGAAGGGGACCATTTGCCTCACACCTGTCAGGTCATGCTCTGTCCCTGAGAAAGTCAGAACCGGAGGTCAAGGTAGAAATCTGGAGGCAGGAACTGAAGTAGAGGTCATGGAGGAATGGTATTTACTGCCTTTCTTCCTATGACTTGTGTACCTTACTTTCTTATAGTACCCAGGACTCCTGCCCAGAAATGGAACGAGATTCAGTTAGCTGGATGCTCCCATAGCAATCTTTAATCTAGAAAATGCCCCATGAGCAATGCTATAAGCAACCTTGTGGAGGAATTTTCATAATTCCTCAGATGACCCTGGCTTAAATCTAAAAATATGTAAATAAATATATATGAATAAAGTTCACAAAAATTAAATAAGTAAAAGTATACCTTGTGGGTTAGGAAAACAAAATAAAAACAACAGCAACAACCAAAGACCTATTTTGCAGAGGACCCAGTATGAGTTCCCAGAACCTACATAGTGTCTCACGCCTTATCTAACTCTTGTTCCATGCCTCTGGTGCCCTCTTCTGGCTGCTGTGGGCACCAGGCAGGCAGACACACAAAAAATAAATCTTAAATGAAATCCCAAATACTAATTTCTTCACAGTTTGGCGAGTAAAACCTTGGGATTCTATTAATATGTTGTAAAAATTCATTTTTTTAAATATTTATTATGTATACAATATTCTGTCTGTGTGTATGTCTGCAGGCCAGAAGAGGGCACCAGACCTCATTACAGATGGTTGTGAGCCACCATGTGATTGCCGTGAATTGAACTCAGGACCTTTGGAAGAGCAGGCAATGCTCTTAACCACTGAGCCATCTCTCCAGCCCCCCCCCTTTTTTGTTTTTGTTTTTGTTTTTCGAGACGGGATTTCTCTGAGTAGCTTTAGAACCTTTCCTGGTACTTGCTCTATAGTCCAAGCTGGCCTTGAACTCACAGAGATTTGCCTGCCTCTGCCTCTTGAGTGCTGGGATTAAAGGAAGCACCACTACCTCCCTGAGCAAAATTCAATTTCATCTAACAGCTCTTTCGCTAGCTTGTATATGGCTGTCTTCTCTCCTTATCGCTGTATCCCCACATTATTGTTATGTCTTTATGTGGTGAAGGGGAAAGAGGGGGAGAGAGAAGAAGAGGAAGACAGAGACAAGGAGGAGGAAGGAGACGGGGAGAAAGAGAGGAAAACAATTTGCCATTGTCTCATGGCCACATATCTAGTCACTGCTTACAAATCTTGAGAGGCTCTAAGCACTCAAGTCTCTTGTCTAGTAAGGAAATTCAATAAAAAATAATGCTTAGTTGCTGTGGAAATTCTGTAGAAAAATAACTCGTGGTAAAAGGTCCAGTCAACTCTAAAATAGCACATGGCTACCTTCCTTGTCATATCAGACACACTATCCACATGTAACATTGCTTGGAAAATTCATTTTTTACTTAATGCATTGATTCAGATTCAAACCTCACTAATGGAGATGCATCAACCATCCCTTAGACCCCCCCTCCTTCATCCTTCTTTTGCAAGCTTCAAACTGTTTAGAGTGGTTCCCTGTTTGTCAATGTGGTTATGATCTATTGGAAAGATACTGCAAGAATAAACTAAGTGTGGGAATTATGACATGAAATGTCTTCATAATGTCAATATACCAGAATCTGAGGTTGATTCTCTTACATTGAACATATGATATACTTTTTGATTTTGGAGGGCATCCCCATTTCTACCTATACCTGAGAGTGTGTTTAACGTGTCAGCGAAGGCCGTCTAGCCACCAAGCAAAGAGAGTTAGTAGATGCCTACTAAAAGAGGTGGTTTCCTGTATCTTCCAGGCCTGAGGCATGGCATAAAGTAAACAGAGTGAGAGACATGAGTAGGATTAAATCCAAAGGTCTTCTTGGGGCCTTTTAACTATGCCAGAAGATTACAAAGCCTGTAAAACTGTGCAAGATGATCTTCCCTAAATAAACTCTCTGGCGTGCTCATCAGACACCAGCACACTGAGAATATGAGCACACAGGTGTTTGTTCAAAATATTTTATTTACCATAGGGCTCCTTAGCCAAGAAAATGTGATGGGAAACTCATTTTTTTTTTTAACTGACACCTTTGTTGTTCTTTGTTTCATAGCCATCCTCCTAGGATGGGCATAAAATGCCAAGTCTTAATTCAGAGACACAGTTCAGATACCATCAAGGTCCTGGTGATTCCTTAGGAAAAGTAACAGTGAAAGTACCGCTGGGTTGTTCTTGTAAAAGTGTTGGCATTGATTTCTCGCCTCTTGGCATGTGGAAGTCCCAAGTGCCCCCACTGACCCATTACCTGAGCCTGTAATTACTCCGGGAACTGGGAATGAAAAGGGCATATCTCTTCCCCTTTCAGGAAATGACAGGCTCAGGATATAAGCAGGCACTGCATTAAGGTAAATCTCTCAGGAGAGCTTAAGGACCCCCATCCCTGTACGCTTCCATCTTTGTATCCATGGAGGTCAAGCTCATTACCACCAACAGCGTCAGAGAGATGCAGAGTTGGTATGTGACTCTGAAATGGCTTTATCATACAGACAGATCCTAATTTTCACATTGCAAACAGACAAAAGATATGACTCATGTGACTAGGTATCTTCCTTCCTACAGAGAATCACAGTTTAGTGAGCGCTTCTCTACTTTGTTACAAATGATAGTAAAATTCCATAATGCCCTTGAAAGTGGCCTGGTGTTCATGAGCCATTTATAGAAATGTTGCTATTTCTCAAAGCTTTTTAAAATGACATGAGTGGATCCATGTATTTTCACTCCTCAGATTATCCAACAGTTAGATTGTCTCAATCTGTGAAAACCTCTTTGGGGTTTCTCTACACTGAATTGCATTAATTATCTGCTGTCTAAAATTCCACACTGTGTGTTGGTAGCTTAATAGCCAAGCTACTTGGGAGGGAGCTTTATTTCCTTCACCAGACAGTCTGCTTAGCTGTGTTTTGAAGTTAATTATTGCACACTGAAATCTAAAGGTCAGACCATGTCTATTTTCAGTGCTTGTTCAACACTGTGGGCATATGGGCACCACATAAATCTCTTATGTGCTGACCCAACTAATAACTTCTCTGTGCACCTTAACCTGTTTCCTTTCCCAGGGTTTTTGATGCTTTAGGGTCCATAGACTGGATTATTATGGAGCATGTGACCCATGGACTTTCATGGAGCCTTCCTTAGAGCTTTAACATCTTAAAGCGTAAGACTGCCTTTCTGCAATATGCCCCTAAATTATCTACGCATTTTGCAAATTGCCAGAATTATTCCATTTTATCTTTACTACCCAAGGGGAAAATTAAACTTCAGAACGAATTTTGAAAAACATATAATACTTAGGGTTACTTACTTAGGAGTGTTTAGCTCATAGTTAGTAAAATCTTCTTTTTACCCATTTATTTGTTCACTCCCTCTACTCACTTGCGTAGTCATTAATTCTAGGAGTTTGTATTGAATGATACTCTGGGCATACTATCACACTAAATTACATGAGATATGAACAAGCAACCAACAGATCAGCCACAGTAATTACATTCTAATTGGAAAGAGAAATCCAGGGCCAGATTCCATCAGTGAGAGCTGGATCACGATGCAGAATCTCTTCTACTCGTGGTGGCAAACACTAGAAGAGGTTTCAGAGGACTCAGGGAAGAAGAGATGAGCAGCATGGAATAAGAGATTAGTTTAAATAAACTACAGAGTTTGTGTTTGAATAGGTTATGCATCTTATCTTGAAAATGTCCCCCAATCTTCTAAGAAATTGACACAAATTATGAGGGCTTTGGTGCTGGAGAGACGGCTTAAAGCTTTTGGTGTGCAATCATGAGGACCTTGGCTCATTTTCCAGCACCTTCAGAGTAAGCTGGCATTTCTGAGACTGCATCTATACAAGCTCCAAGGGATCCAAATGGTCCTCTGGAATTTGGACCACATAGCTACAAGACATGTGTACCTACCCCTGTTCATAAAGCACAGACAAATACACACACATGCATTGACCATTTATTTTTTATTTATTTATTTATATGACTGAATGAATATAAGAAGCTGTTATTTACTGTTAACTATATATTATAACATACTATTAATTACTCTATCTTCAGATATTCAATGTGTTCAACTTATTCTTAAATATATGTATTTGCAATCAGTGGATTGTTCTTAAAGTGGTGATTTTCTTCCTACTTTGGCTTTTTCAAAGCTCTCACAAGCCATTCCCATCACCTGGCAAGTTTCTTTGTGACAGTCACCTAATCTGCTTTCCACCAACCAGCATATTCTAGTTCTGTAAGGCTTTGTCCTATTTTAAAAGATTTATTTAATTTTCATTGCATATACTTTTATTTCTGGTGGTCAGAAGGAGGTGTTGAATCTCCTGAACATAAAGTTATAAGTGGTTGTGAGACACTTAATGTGGTGCTGGGAAACTTAGTTGACAAGAACAATTCACGCAAATAATCACTGAGTTGTGCATGTTTCTAGTCCCTATAAAGCTCTTTGTAATCTGAGAAATGCAAGTGTTTATAGCTGTTTTTGTTTGTTTGTTTTAATATGAAGGAGTTCATTCTCTACTCAGTCTCTATTACCTGTACTCTCATACTTTTCTTCTCTTGTGTCTCAACTCAAGGATCGTTTTACTGTGAACCACTTAAGAAAGTCTTTTCCTGAACATTGTTGGCACAGTGTGAGACATTTTGTCTCCACAATTTCTTCACATTCTTCACACCTTCCCATGATCTTAGATCAGTGTTGGAACAGACACAGAGGCAGTGGAGACATGTGCAACCTCAGCCTGGCTTGCTTGACTTTGTCACGATTATTTTATGTGACCGTGTCACCTCTATGTTTTTATCACAACTGAGATATCAGTTAGAGAAAGCCAATAATACTTTTGACAGATGAGATGGGTTTCCTTTTCTTTCTGTTGAGCTTTCTGGTCATTAGGCTTGTAGGGATAATACTCAAGGGAGACATCTTACTTATATCTGCTTAAACTATATTCTCAGCTAAGAACAGGTAGCTTCTTTGATCTTAGTGTCATCAAAGTGAAGAACTGAATATCCTGCTTTCTTCCATAGTGTGATTCTTGCTTACCTGTGGTATGAATTCACTGATATGTCTGTTGCTGGCAGGGCATAAATAGTATTTCATTGCAAGTAAAACCTGGGCATATTCTTTTCTCCAAACCTACAGCATGCCTTTACTGAACTTGATAATTTATTCAGATGGTGTGTACAATTTGAGGAAAACCTTACTCTTGAGTTTCTCATTAATGATTAGCAAGTAAAGATTTCAAAACAGATTTTAAGTCCTTATGTGAATATTCAAAAAAGTCATGGAGCTCTAATTAGAGATTACAATTGCCATAAACCGATAAGAATCGTAGAGACGTACTGAAGGTGCCTCAATCATTCCACCCACTCCCTACGTATGCAGTAGAATTGGGAAGTTCTGTTCCCTTTCTATCACCCTCTCGGCCCTTACATTGGGTTCAGAATTTTTGGATTTTCAAAAGAAAATGTCAAAAATGACATGTAGTCATACATATTTAAATTACTATTCTATATATGGAAAATGGATTGATATTCTTTATATCTACAATTACTTCACACTTCTACCCAAGAAACATAAAGAACTGCATTTGTTTTTGTGTGTGACAGAGAGTGAGGTGGGGGAGACAAAGAGACAGAGAGAGAAAGAGAGAGAGAGAGAAGGAAAGAGGAAGGGAGGAAAAAAGGGACAGAGGGAGAATCCTTTAATAGCTTATATTAATTAATGTCAGTCCCCTCCATAAAATAACCACCTGTTTCGAAAGTATCCCCAGTGACTAGACGATCAGGTAAGAACCTAAGATACTTACAAGTACTCAACATGTCCTCCCAGAGGTGATATATTCATGCCTACTAGAGACTTTCTGATTCTTGGTATCTTAAGGCTTAAAACCGCAACTATTTGTGAGAGATCATGATTCCAGATATACTCAGAAATAATAATTCATATGACAACAATGGCCGATTTTTCTTTTTTATTTACACTCAAATATTTACTATATGGATTTATTTTGGCTTTTGTTTCTATATTTTATCTTTTTTTATCTGATTGCTTGTTTATATTAATCTCATTGTACTTTTTCAGTCCTAATCTGTTTGTATTTTTCTCCTGACTATTCTCAAATAGATAAATATCAGAGAATAATGCATTAAAACAGAATAAGTTTACTTTAATCCAAGCGTCAAACTCAAGGAATTTTTAAATTCATAGAAGCAGCCTTATGTCTTTTGCTTATTTGCTTTCCTTCATTTCTTTGGCTAAGTGAAATATAAAACTTAGAAACTACACACACACACACACACACACCCCACGACCACCATCACCACCCCATTCATGGAGTTTCTTAATGTCTTCTCACATAACTTCTTTGGGTGAAGAAACAGAACACCTCAAGTTCCCCAAAAATCTTACCTGAACTTTCCTAATCTCTTCCTAATTTCCCATCAAAGCAACACACTTATTGAGATTGAATAGAAGCATTATTTTCTTTGATTTATTTCTGAGGTATGTACTTGTGGAGTCATACAATGTACATTGCTTTGGTATCAGCGTTGCTGTGTGGCTGTAGTTTGCTTGTATCACTACTTATTGTCACTGGTATTGCTGTTAGTGTGACTCACATGTTCTTTTTATGATCGATATGTGTATTGCTTCCATCTTATGAACACTACGCTGAAGCGAATATATTTAACAAATCTTTCTTGAGCAAAAGGCACCTGCTCTTATAATGGTTATAAATGCAAGTATAGAGCTGTACATTATTGGCTTTAGTATAATGTCAGTTTGACATCAAAGGGGTTATGTTAGTTTATATCCCCACTTAGTAGTTCTATGGTTTGCCATCATTCTATATTATTTCAAATATTTCCACTCAAAGACACTCTTAGAGGTAAGTATAGTTATTTGTTGTGGTACGGATATGAAATATGCCTGGAAGACTCTCGTGCTGAAGGCGTGATCCTTAACTGATTGCCTTATATGCAGCAGCTTGCAGAAAATAAGAGATTATGGAGTTATCAGCTCTCAATAGAATGTCTATATTGCATCCTCCTGCAAGGTGCAGAAATCATTAAAGGAAAATGGGGAGAAAGACTGTAAAAGTCATAGACAGTGCGCCTGTATACAGAAACAGTATTTGTCTGACATAACAGGACCACTGCAAGCATAAAGTCATGGTGACCATGACTGCATGAATAGGACTCGCACAAGATCAAGTGAAAGTTCATCTCTGATAAGAGAAGGGCACATGAAGGCCCATTCCTAGCTGAGAAGCTACTGGTAATTGATGTCTAGAAGAAGAGGGAGAGACTATAAAGCTATTGAGAGGGTACTTGTGTTACATTAGATGATCTTACTACCATACTCTCACGAGCAGGGAAAGGAGGGGTTTTAAAAATAGAGCAGACACAGTTGAAGAGGATAAGAAGAAGGGGTCAGCATGGGGGAAGAATTGGAAGGGAAGCAATGGACTGGATTTCATCAAAACACTTTACACACATGTATAAAACTCTCCAATAGTAAAAGTTAGTTACAAGTGTTGAAAGGAAGAAGAGCAGTACTCACTTCCCGTGTAGATTGACACATCAATAAACTCCTAGCCAAAAGGGCTGTTAGAAGGTGGAAACCCAGCACAGGGAGGACACTAAGGATATGCCTTTGAGGATTGGATTTGACTCATATTCCTTATATTACACTTTCTAATTGCTGATTGTCATGAGGCCAACACCATTGCTTTGATGTCCGCTATCCACCATGATATTCCACTTTCTATCAGGTCTAGACACAGGGGAACCAAATGAGCACAGATAGAATGTTTTGCAACTGAATCCAAACGTGTTATCTTCTCCTCTATAAAGATATTTTCTGTGGCTTTTGTGATGGCAGAAATGTGGCAATTACAGTGTGTTGCTCTTGTTCCAGTATGCGTTTCTTTGCTGTATAGTAAGTGTTACCTTTTTTGCACACTTACACACACACAAATCTTATTTTGTGTGACATGCATTCTCGGGTACCTTGTTTATGCCTGCACTGAGCCACTATCTCTTTGTATTGCTTTTGTTGTCGCTGGATGATAAGGTTTCACTGGCGATCCCTGTGTTTCATAATAACTATTGCTTTACTATTCCAATGATTTGCCTATTTTCTAATATTCTCAGTGTTGAGGTATTGAATTATTACATATTCTATAACTGAACGTTTATTTAAAAA
This sequence comes from Chionomys nivalis, assembly GCF_950005125.1. Lineage (NCBI taxonomy): Eukaryota > Metazoa > Chordata > Mammalia > Rodentia > Cricetidae > Chionomys > Chionomys nivalis. The sequence continues at coordinate 14,972,125 of NC_080099.1, forward strand.
ACTTTAACACTTTAAATGATACTTCGTAATTTTATACATGAAAGTCTTAATGGCTCTTGCATTGGATATATACTGAAATGTCTGGAATTCCTCTAGATCTGTCGATCTGTCTCTTTCTGTGATTTTCTCTCTCTCTCGCCTTCCTTCTTTCTCCCTTATCAGACACTGTGCCACCCCTTAGAACAACAGATTTAAACTTTGGGCAATTGTGTTTCTTGGAGATTTGATAAAACATACCGTTCATTCATTCATTCTTTCTTCTTAGAGAGTTCCATTTATGTATGCAGTGAAATATGACCATATCCATTTCCCATTTCCTTTCTCTAACTCCTGACGGATCATGTCTTCTAATCTTAACAACATATACTTCTCCAAACTTCATGCTATCTTCTCTTTTTTTAACCTTATTTTTTAATAATCTAATAAATCCAATTACCACACCCAATGGAGTTTTTTTGGACTGTAGTATGAAGAAGCCAGTGATGCTACTCAAACCCTGTAATGCACAAGACAGCCTATAATGAGAAGTTGTAACCCCAAATTTCCAGTGCTAAAGTCAAGTGGTCCTGTGTTAATGTAGTACATTAATGGTCACAGTGGATGTCTTTGCCCTGTTTGCGGCAAAAGAAAAGCACCTATTGCTTACTCAGGCATGTTGAGGAATCTTCTAGGCATTGGGTAAGTAATGTCTGTTCATTATGGTATCATAAGCACTTGGATTTCTTCAGCCAGACGTTTTTAAAATTTTGTCTATAAGATTTCCTACATCTCCTCCATGAGAAAGTGTGTTGAGTTTTTTATAACAGGAAGTAACACTCTTGTTTTATATATATGTGCATTTGTTAACTTTTTTCTCAATTAAACATTAATAACAACATCACTTATGTTTTAGAATACCTTTCAAGAGAAAATGATGAATATTTAATTATAAATTATTCAGAATGTTTGTATACTTAGCAAGATATGTTCACATTCTTGAGTGGAATTTTGAGTTATTTTCCTTTAACTCATATATTCATAATTCTGAGAATGGTCAATGTAAAGAGAAGGGATATTAACCTGCATTACATTCACGAAATAGGAAGAGAATAATTAATTGATCAAAACTAATTAAGGAAAAAGATGACTACAATCCAAGCTATTCAGTTGAATTAATAAAAACTCATTATCACACCAATATCATCAATAGTCAGACGTATTGACACACACACAAAACCTGTAGTTGCCTTTTTCTCTATAGCTATGCTGTGTCAATACATGGAAAGGTACCTGCTTATCTGAGAAGTAAGTGGAAGGGTAAGTAAAATCAGATATTATATCCATCATCAAGGTTTCAATCTTTGAGCACTTCTCTATCAATAGAGGCAAAGGAAATTAGAATTTTGCTGTTTTGGTCTAGGCTTGAGAGTAAGAGAGAAACCAGCTAGTTAATGTAACTGTAGGAAAGCCAATAATTCAAGGTTCAAAGTGGTTTGGCTGCCCTGGAGGCTTGGTTACCCCTGAGCTGTGGCAACTCAAAGAAGAATGTCTGTTCTGATATGTCTGATTTTTCTCAAATCTGAGATTGTTGGTTTGTCTGTCCTGTCTGTTCTGATATCTCTGATTTTTCTCAAATCTGAGATTGTTGGTTTGTCTATCCATGACACCAAAGATGACTACGTTCTTTTAAAATGGGAAGAACGGCTTTTTTTATTTATGTTTAGAGGCTCATTCTTTTCTGAGAACTTCTATTCACAGAATAAATCTAGGCCCATTTCCTAAGTATTCTCTGCAAGCCTATAACCCCCTTGGAAGTAATTGCATAGCTGCATATGCATTAGAACCTAGAAAGATAATAAATTAGAAAAGAAACAAGAAAATGGGGATTCGGATAATGCCAGGCACTGCAAACAACATGTGTGGCGGTTTTGCAATCTGCAGTTGCAGCTGCTGAGAATTCTTTTGAATGCTTCATTGTTTCACTGATCTAGCAGGAAATGAGAGTTGTATTAAGGGGAAAAGAAGAAAACACTCATTTCCATTGTGGCCTGAACACTGCTTTGATTGGATGTCAGTGTTTGTTTTCGCTGCTGTTTTTAACCTGCAAGCTCTCTGAAGCCACCATGCAGAAAAACAAATATAGCTAATAAATAAGTGAAAACTTGTCTCACATCTGGGAGGTGTTATATTAAAGGTATATTTGAGTTATTATAGAATAAGGAGACTGCTGAGTGGGAGAAAGAAAATATATTTGTAATATAAACTCCTCATTTTACAGCAAAAAATGGTGTAATATTAAACTCTCCACAAATGACATTTACTATGTGTTTACTCAGCTAATGAGTGTTTATTTTTTTTGTTCCCTTTATTAAATTCTAATACCACCACTGTTACAAAGGTTCTGTTTAATACTTGAAAAGTTTAGACTGTCTGTATTTACTCAGGTACTAGGTTTGAACTCAGATCCAGCTTTTCCACCATCACCCAGAATTATATCAGTTGCTGGTGACCCTGCAGGGTCCACACATGGGTATCCAGACTGTATAATGGATTTAAGAATGAGTTCGTAAGCCTTGAAGTTTCAGAGAAGCTGCAGGAGGGGAACTAGAGACTCCAGAGGGGCATCCTTCAAATGAAGGGGAGCGAATATCTTGCTTTTCCCATAGAAATCTTACAGGGACCGGATACCCTACAGATGACATTCATGCCCGAAAGACCATTGACACAGAAGTTAGAATAAGGCAAAAGACTTCGGAGACGTCCTCTGTTCTCTAGAAATACTTTTGTCTCTCAGCATCTAAGGATAATCACCTTGCATATAATTTCTCACTTTTACTGATAGGGTTTGCTACTTTATTTCAAAACTGAACACAGAAGATTGACTCACACTTTAAAATTCTTCTTTAAAAAAATCCCCTTTCACTGGGATTCCTGCTCATGACTGATTCATGGGATCAATAATATGCAGGGCCAGCATCATGAGAGGTTTTTTTTTTTTTAAATGAGTTTCCAGGGCTCCACTGATTCAAAAAAATTCCATTAAGAGATATGTTAAAAATTAAAACTGAACCCAACATATAATACATTTCTGAATGCCTGTTTGAAAACAATGTAAAGGGAAGTTTAAAGAAGTTGATGTATATTTTATTGTTGTTGAAATATTTATGTGAGATGAAAATTCAGTGGGTTGGAATCTTTTATTCTGAGACAGCTCAGTAAATAAGATACAGAACATAGAAGATTCATTCATAATAGTTAGATATAACTTATTAACTCAGTTCCAATACCAATGAGGACTCCAAGGTAATTTAATGATAGACATGACAATTTCTATATCTTGTATTTGCCCTCATTTGCATTTCTTTTGGAAATCTCCTAGGCTTACCTCTAAATAATGGTTTCCATTAGCCCTAATCCATGTTTCCTCTAATAAGGTTTTGTTTTGCTTTTCATCCTTGTTTATGTTGTATTTATTTTATAAAAAGCATTATTGAGACATAACTTGCCTACCATGGACTCAGTCATTTCTTGTTTACATGAAAAGTAAAAGTGGACTATATAATTAACAGGATATAGATTATGCATTAAATGAAATACTTTTCATTTTTTGAGTTTTATTTTTTTTCTTTTATTGATGTGCATGTGAAAGTGTGTGTGTGGTAAACATATGTTTGTAGTTCCTCAAACCCTTTTGTGATCTGGAGCCAAATTTGGACATCCTGCCATATGACTTTCTGTTCCTTTCTTTTGAGACAGACTCTCACTAAGCCTAGGGTGAAACTGGCAGTCAACAAAACCATGCAAGACTTGTTGTCACCATAACCGCCCTGAGGTTACAGGTCCTAGCTGGACTCTGTCTAGTTTTTATATGACTGCATTAGATTCAACCTCAGCTTGTTTTGCCTGTGCAGCAAGCATTCTTCCACATGAACTACCTTTCCAGCCTTTAAGTCTTCTCTTATTTATTCTTATGAAAAACTCTCAGTTTATTGAGAAATAGTTGATGCACTTCTTAATAGTAAACCAATAGTAAATTCATGCTATTAAATTAAATTATTATATTTATCTATTATTTTATTTTTATCTATGATTATATTTCATTACTTATTGGGTGACATGCACATACTACAGTGTACATGTACAAGTCAGAAGAAAATTGTTTGAGTCAGGATTGCTATTCTATCTTTGTTAATTCTGGGGATTGAACTCAAGTTGTCAGAATTGGTACCCAGACCCTTTTTACCTCTGAGCCATCTTGATAGCTCATTTTCATTCATATTATAAATTATAATGTTTTGAACTCTACTGCTTCAGTTTCTGTCAAAAGTATTCTGTATTTGTCAGTTTTCCTTTGGTCTGAGAATGCATCTGAGACAACAAATTCGTAATTGCGCACTTTCTTCTGAGAGGATTCTGACATTGTAGGTTGACCATTTTTTTTTTTTTTATGGTGTCTACTGTGAAAGAACATCATGATAGTAAACAGGATCTAGGGAAGAGATGCTCATGGTAGCTGGACAGCAAGGGAGGGAAGGAAGGGGTACAATCTCAGGAACTCCTTTGAAGACATTGTCTTAGTCACTGTTGGGTTGCTGTGAAAAGACCCCATAACCGAGGCAATTATTATAAGAGAAGACATTTCACTGGTGCCTTGCTTATAGTTTCAAAGGTTAAGCCAATTACCTTATGGTGGGGACCATGAGAGCACGCAGGCAGATACCGAAGCAGAAGATAAGAACTACAACCGATAAGACATAGGATTTTGAAAATTCAAAGCCTTTCCCAGTGGCACACTTCCACCAAGAAGGCCACACCTTTTAATAGTTTCAAACAGTGTCACCACTGCTGCTGACACATTCAAATATGGGAGCCTATGGGAGTCATTCTTATTCAAAACATCTAACTCTTAATATTTCTACCACCTCCTAGTATAGCATAGCCAGCTGACCAAGACACTAGTCAAAGAACCTTTGAGGATATATAAGTTCAAAACCATGACTGTTCAAAGCTAAGTCTTATTAGTAATGTTTTGATTATATCTTTATTTTTCACTATTTCCCCCATGAGTACTTTATTTATATAATACCATCTCCTACAGTGTCCCCTAAACTTCCTCAAATTCATATCTCAAGTTCATGAAATCTTCCTCATTATTGCTGCATATATATATGTAATACACATACACCACGGATCATAATTAATGCATCTGCAGCACAATTCTTATACCTAAGACTCAGGAAACACAAGGAAAAAGAAAGCCAGAACCAGAAGCTCAGCATGCAGATTTTGGAGCTAATGTCTTATGATGCTATTTTTACTGTGCTGGAGTCACACACTCCTCCATTGCTTTAATCATCTGCATTCCTGAAGCTCTTATTTTCTCTAAATTTCAAACAATACTTAGCAGTTTGTTCTTTTCTTGATAGTTTAAATTATACACATTATGACATTATAAATTATTAAGGCATGCAGAATGATCAAATAGCCCTCTGGAAAGTTCTATCTCACGACCCTTTATATTTACAACTTGTGGATCATCATGTTAAGTGACATCCTACCAAACTGTTGTTTATGATAGCAGGTTATGCAATTTATATTAACTTGTGGTGTCTTTGTATAGTTCACACCTTGTTACTACATCCCATCTTTTCTGTGGTTACTGTTAATATCATAAGAGTTAATGTAATATATAAAATATTTTAAAATATCTGGCGATGGCTCTTTGTATTCATAAGGAAAAGGCAGCTTGCCACACCATGGAATGCACTCTCTAGAGACCCAGAAGTTGCATATGATGGCAAAATCAAGTAGAAAGTACGTCTGCTTATGAAGAAAATTCCGAAGGTACTGGCTTAGCTTCAGCATATTTTAAAACTAGTGTGCACTGAGAAACATTTTTGATGTTTGTGAAAAGTAGAAGCTACAGTGAGCAGTCATGTTGGATACCGCATATACCAGACCAATGGGTCCCCAAGAGAACCAGCAGAATACATAATTTTGCAAACTGGTGTGGCGGATTATTTACATGCAGATCAGATGCACTGGGCTGAATTGCTGTCACACAGAATTGCTCAGAATCTCAAGCAATTTGAAAGACCAGGCCAGAACTATAGGTTTCTGTGCACCCTCTCCCCTTGATTATGTTTCTGCTTGGATTCACAAATTTATATAAAAAATACAGAAGAAGAAATTTTTACACACTTTGTAAGCAAGGCCCATTGCCATCAACAATGTAAACCCATGAACCCTTGCATTCTCTAGCCTGAAAGTCAGGCTCCTGTTTAAATTATATCTCAAGTGCCTCTTCTCTAGAGGAGAGTAACACTTTCCCTCTCTGATCTTTTCTATTATTTAAAAAGTACTTGATACTCATTAGTTAGGCACTGACTTAAAGAAAACATAATTTTTGAGAATAAAGTAGGAACTCATATTTGTGGGTTTTAATGTTACCAAAAGAGTAATTTGTGATTGGGCTTGGTAGAGTAAACTGGCTTACAGTTGCAAATAAATGGTGATTTTGACCTGTCTATGATGACCTGAAATCTTATATTTTATCAAACAGAAGATTAATATAAAAATTAATAGATAAAATAAAATTAAAGCACAACATTTGCATTTGCACAGAAATATCTAAGATATTTTCACATATACTTGGCTATTATGTATTCTCAAGACTAGTTTTTCATTTTTATCCAAATATAAAAGCTGATGTAAAGTGTGTGTTTCTGTGTGTGTGTGTGTGTTGTGATGGTAAAAAATGAATAAAGGAGATATAAAATTATATAGGCTTAACTTAATGAGACAATTATAAAATGCTTTTCAAAATCATATTGTGTAACTGAGTCATTGATATCATTCGTCAGTTTAATTTTACCATTTCAATGTTAAAATTAAGCTAGCTGTGAAAAACACTGCTGCTATAATTGTTCTGTATCACAGCTTAGATAGCATTTAAGTTATAAAGTGTTTTATAGGCTAAGAGAAAGGTTACATGCATGGAATCTCAGTATTCTGTAGCCTTACACAGATTTTTGCAATTACTTATGTAATACTTTTGTACATAAAAAGAATTAATACTCTGTGATGGTAACAATATCTATTATGGAGGGAATTCCTAGTCACTAAATGTGTGTGCATTCATGTTTCTACCATTTAAAGTAGCATTAACTTGGAATTGTAACAAATTATTTTATACTTAACAAAACACCATTAACAACATCTTAGTAAGAGAATAAAAATTTACCGTACGAAAATTATTCTTTTTACCCTACTTAGTTCCACGCTAACAGTTTTTATTGATATATTTATCTGCTTACTTATTCAGTTATTTACCAGTCATCTTTGGGACATAAGTTATGAGTCTGTAGGGAAAGGACCTGAGAAAAAGTCTTACTCCATAAAAAAGAAATTCAGAGTCGAGGGTAGCCCATCATATCCCTATCATAGGCTGAACGAGTCTAGTAGACAATACTTAATGACTCTGTCAGGAAAACTTCAGGGTGGAGCCGTGTTGGTGCACATGGAACGTCTTAAGGTTTTGCTTGGTCACTGTGCCTCTTCTGGGCACAGTTACTTCTGCTCCGTCTTATCTAGTGCATTTCTTGAGTGTGCTGGGTTAAATTCCAGCCATTCTTGAATCATGAAAACACCATAAGTTACAAGTCAGGTGGTGTCAAAACTGACTGAAGGCGAAGACGGTTATCTTATGCTCCGCTTAGTATTACACACTTTCTGCTTTGTTCTTTGAGAAAACTAATCTAAGGCTCTAGCCCAATCTCAGTGTAAGATCTCTCACCTTTTCTTGATCCGTAATATGTATTAGTAACCTTTAGAAACACCACACATTTATCCCTCCTATTTTCCTAATTCCTGCATCGAGACCGAAAGGGCAGATTCCTCATATTAAGTTAGTTTTGAGCAAGCAAAACACATTTCTTTTCCTCTGGTGACTGAAATAGTTTAGTTTTTCAACCAGCCCATCAGGGGGACTTTTAAATAACCAAATTTATATTGAATTATTTTTCAGATGGAAAGTTATAATCAATGAAAATCCAGTAAAATGCAAATACAAATCCTTCAAATGTCAAAAGGAAATGTCTGAGCTGAGCTTTGCCATACTAAACATTCAATATTTTGCGATATAAAACTTCAGGCTTCATTAAAATTTTCTTCTCTGAGATAGTGCAATCCATTACTCAACTAAGAGCCACTTTGAGCCACGTTGCACTAGTAACGTTGCCTGTGCCTTGTTTGTCCCCAAAATTTACTTGCACTTTATACTCTTGCTGATTCTCAGTGCTTTACAACCACAATCAAAGTAGCACTTCCATTTGGTTCAAACTACAGCTGGCCATGCTAAACCCTTAAAATTAAAGTACAACCAGATAGGACAGAAAGGGAAGAAGCTAGAAGCTTGCCTATTTGTTTCTGCAGTTCTCCCATGCCTCATGTTTTCTGGAATCATGATTAGCTGCCAGTCTCTTGTTGCCAAATGTTTGAATTTCTTGATCGTCCAACTTGTGCAGATGTTTCAGTCTAGGAATTTCTGTTCTTCACACATTACATTCTATTTGTTACTCAGATAGGAGATATTTGAATTTTATAGGCCACATTGCCATTGTTGTATTATTTCGGTTCTGCAGCTTTGGAGCAAATTCTGCCAACCAGAGCCATCAGCTAAATAAGTACATATGCTTGTGCATCAATAAAATATGAATAATTAATTTTATTTATATAAACTGTCAAGTTGACACATCACATGAAATATTATTTTCCCTTTTCATTTTCTCTAATGTTTGGTAAAGGCACTGTCCTTTATATTTCATGGGCCGTTCAGAACATATGGCTAGCTGACTTTGTCTGACAACCCACGCTGAAGCTGAGCCCGTTTTTAGCACTTTGATTTGGGTTGTCTATTTGTCACAAATATTTTGCTGATTAAAACATTATTCATACATACTTTAAAACACCCCAAATGTCAATTTCTCATGGACCACAAACAGACAATTGTTAGTTAAACAAAGGCTACCAATAACATTCAATGGCATTATTAGCAACGCTCTATGTATATTTTAGATTAATTTTATTACAGTGTCTATATTTTAAATACATCATTTATAGATTTTCACCACAAGTATTTTGTATAAGTTATGTAACTTTTTAGGTTAAATATTCAAAGCTATGAAGAAGGAAATCGCACCGGACGTCCATGCCATTCTTGACTTTTACCAAATTGGCATGTTTGCGTGGCTTTCAGTTTTTTCCCCTTTCGATAGTAGCATTAAATTTCCAAAATTTCTACTTGTTTTGGGGAAGATTTCTAGAAGTAGAATTAGTAGTATTCAGTGCATGATCATCATAATAGTTGCTAAAATTTCTGAAGTTCTGTGGCTCTTGAGTTACCAGGAATGATATGTGTTCACTCATTGCTATTTGGCAGGCAGTGGATTCAGCATTTTAAGACTTTTCTCTCACTAAATCCTCACAATAATTCCACACCATAGGCATCATATCCTTTCTTGTAGAAGTAGAACCATGACTAGTATTAAAAGAGTCCAAATTAGCCGGGCCGTGGTGGCGCACGCCTTTAATCCCAGCACTTGGGAGGCAGAGGCAGGCAGATAGATCTCTGTGAGTTCGAGACCAGCCTGGTCTACAAGAGCTAGTTCCAGGACAGGCTCCAAAACCACACAGAAACCCTGTCTCGAAAAACCAAAAAAAAAAAAAAAAAAAAAAAAAAAAAAAAAAAAAGAGTCCAAATTAAGACTCAGCATGTTTGACATTTTTCTGCATCTTTTCATATTATGGATGTGCAGTATCAATGCATGCCAATCATGGGTCACATTTTAACTCTTTTCTCTGTTGTGGTGAAATGCAACTTGACCTTTAGCTCTCCTTCTTCAGACCCTGTGAGGCAGAATCTGTCAGTTGTCTGTGCTCATCTACTGGGAATAAAGCTATCTAGTGGTCTGTTATTGTCAGCTTCTCAAGGGAGATACCGTGGTACGTTTATACTGGGCCCTATTGAGTTATCACAGGGATTTTCCCAGAGACAAAGTCTGCTTGTGGAAAAAGTATATAATGGGTCAAGATCTACTTTTGGGAACTTGGGATGGTTGGTACAATCCCTTTTCCCCTGGTACAAGAGGTTCAATAAATCTAGAGATTGTATCCTGCCCTTATTATTATCTCTATTTTGGCAGTTGCCTCCCATCTCATCAATTTCCTGACCTGACAATATTAGTTTTCTTGGATGAGCTTCTTCAGTATGTGTTCTGACCTGCAGAGAGCATGCAGTGCTGCACAGTTTCCATCCTCTCAATCCGTCCCTGTCCACTTAGGGAACCTTGGAGTGAGAGCAGAGCTACTCTGGTGGGAAGCAAAGCTATCAGCAGACCATAAACTTTACAGAGTTTGAGTAAAGGATTATTCGTCATGATAGCCTACTGGAACAAAATTCATTTTAGCTATATATGTTGTCTTGAAAGATTAAATATTGCTACAGCTATAAATAGATATAAATATGGATTATACATAGATTATATATTTATTTCTGTTTTCTGTAACTTATATTACGCGACAAATGTTCTACTATGACCTATGTCAATATTCATTGTTTGTATCTAACTCTATCAATATGCCCAGGGAAGAATTTCACACATTATTCATTGTTATCTGCCAACTTGTTTCATGTCCCTAACACCATACAGTCATCGTTACCATCCATAACACGTTCATACCATGAAACTACACTTCATACTTAGAATTCCCTCTTTATCACGTTTGTACTTGTCTTCATTACATTCCTCTATTCATTTGGCATGGCGAAGGGACCCATGGGACACAACTGGTAGTAGAGGGCATCTTTTAGGAGTTAGTTGTCTTGTTACTATTGTGTTTCCCAGGCAATAACACAGGTCATTAATCATACTTGCTAGCTTCTTCACCCCTTGAGCCATTTCACTGGTCTGAATCAGACTAAGAGTTTCATTTTTAATTGGTGTAATATTTTTTTCTGTTAAAATGTTTTATCATATTGTTAGTTATAGAAAGTCATCCATCAAATAAGATGTTATAGCTTCATTCTTTCCACATAAAACAAATGTCTTGCATTTAATAACTAGAAGCACTGTGTACACTAATAGGAGGTCTGGATAATGGGATTTTACTCTGTGTTCTGCTTATCTCTATGTTGATCAATGCTATTTAAATAATGAAAAATCCAAAGAAAAATGACTCTGCTAGTAAGTTTAGTGATGATTATGAACAGTGAATATTTGAATGCTTTAATGAATAAAGCCACAAGTGATTATGTACCTTGCTACAAAATTATCAAAATGTTACCTGATGATGATATACTTGTTTCAAGTCTACATCTGTCCAGGATCAATGTAGATTTAGAGTTTCTAATCTGCACCAATTTTTCCTCCTTGCCCCTTAGGGAGAAGAATGTCCATGAAAGTAAGTGTGGCTCACAGAATGTTAAAAGAGGAACCACATTTAAATTAATAAATGTGTTGGAAGCAAGTGTTACTACACAGAGAGATTACGGAGGAAATTTAGATGTTACCTCAAAATAGATTCTAATGATTAATGGAATTGTTACCCTGCTATATTGTATGAAAATATATTTTACCATGGAGGAAAAATATGAATTACATATTTAACCGTTTACTAGATATGTAGATTGTTGAGAAATTTGGTGTCACAGTTAAGGAATCAACTGCCATAGAGCCATCAGCTTCCGTTTATTCACAAGTTTCATATATGATAAATTGACAAAAATTCAGGGAAAAACAAAAGTCAGAGAGACAGTAGAATTAGTTAAGCATGCAAACTGTGATGTAAGCAACAAACACGGGTTATTAAGAATAGGTCTTTCCAAATTTAAATTTTGGGGCATTTGATCCATAAATACAAAATATTTTTCCATTCAAATCTATGTGAAATAATACAAGCTATGTTTGGGAATAAGATTTAAAATACTGCACCAGTATCATGAAGATGCCACTGAATAATTACTTGTTTCTTGCTTTTTTTGGAGAGAAGTACACATAGATTTTTACATCTGCATTTCCTTACCTCCCTTCATTCATTCATCCTTTCTTGCATTACTTATTTCCTCCCCCCCTTACTCTCTTGTTAACCTTCCTAATTGTTTTTACCTGTAATGTAATTAAATTGAAATCTTAAAAAACTCCAAGATGTATCTCAGCATGAAAAACTGAAAAAAAGGGGAGCGGGGGATCAGGTGGAAGTAGATAACATGAGAGACAGGGAAAAAGAAACAGAAGAAACAAGTACTGAAATCAGACACCAAATATCTCTTTATAGAACCCCACCTGGCCTTCAATTTGTAGTTTTTTCTTATCTTCCTTCTGAGTATTGGGATTTTAGCTGAGCATCAAAATGCTGGCTTCAGGTGAATATTCCATGTTGACCTCAGGTGAGCGTCTCCAAGTTGTCCTCAGGTAAACATTCCATGTTGACCTCAGGTGAGCATCTCCATGTTGACCTCAGGTGGCATCTCCATGTTGACCTCAGGTGATGCCTTTTCCTAATCTTTTTTAGTACAACTTCACAAGCAGTTAGGCAGGTCTTACTATTTTTATTTACTGTGCTTGAGTGATTTTTTTTACATGTATAGGTGAGCCATGTGTTCATAGAGGCCAGAATAACAAATAATTCTCGGATCCTCTAAAACTGGAGTTACAAAAGGTTGTGAGACATCCCGTGGATCCTGGGAGCCAAATCTGGGTCCTCTTCAAGAATAGCTGGTGCTCTTAATGACCGAACTTTCTCTCTTCTCCGAGAGTTCTATCAGACTTCAGTTCCTAGTTCTACACATGGTGGTCTCAACTCAACTTTATGGCTATTGACTCTATATTCCCTCAAAATGTTTTATGTATGATATGTGCAATTGTATTCTTACTTTTTGAAACATTAGAATTAGTGTTAATTTGCATATTTTATTATTAAATTTAAAACAATAAAATCTAAATGTATATTAAATCTAAAACAATAGTAACTGCATATTTATTATGTGCTTAGCACTTTAGCTAATATGTATGTACCTATATAGCTACATCTATTATAACATTAGAAAAAAATTTATGGCTCATACAAATGTTACAGAAGAAAATGACAGTCTCAACAGGGGCATTGATCTCTGCGCTATTGAACTGTGCAGAATGTTTGTAGTTCTAGGAACTTCTCTACCCAGTTCTTTTGGATCCTGTGAGGACATTCTCCAGGACAAACACTTTAATACTAAAGAAAGGATATTGAAAGAAAATATAATCAGAAACTCACTTCTCAATTTCTCTGAGAAGTCTTGTATTTTAGAAGTGTTATGTGAAATCAAAGATTGCCACTTCTCTACTCAACTGCTACGAGCAGTGCCTGTGGATGCCACTAAAGCGTGCAAGACAGACTGGATCTGGAATTTCAGGAAGTTGTGACCTACCTAGTGGGTGTTGGAGACTGAACTTGGGTCCTCTGCTAGACAACTGGTGCTCGTAACAGCTGAGCCGACTCTCTAGCCTCATAGAAATCTTTTAATTTGTTTTTCTGATTATTTAGCAGTAGCAGTGACATAATTTTAGTCGATACTCCTTTACTTAGGAGCTTCTGTCCTCCTTTAGCTTTAATGACAATTACAACAGCAATGTTTCCCTCTGCTTTTCCTTGTTGCAACCATTGCACTGGTCCCTTCTGTCTTCCCTGATCTTAGAATCTGAGAACGTTCCTCATCACTCTTGCTGTCTCACTGTTCTCAAACATGATGTGTTCCATTTCTAAGACATCCTGGCTACTATTTTATCCTTCAGTTCTTCCTCCTAGGCTGTACCTAAGCCTTGGGTGCCATACCACCCATTTTCTTCTTCACACTCTGGGTGATGAAGTCATCAGTGAGACATATCAGGGCCAAGTCAGAGAAGTACTTCTCAGCTGAATTACACTTTGAGCAGATGCACAGGTAACTGAAGCTTTCTGCTGGCGGAGTGCCTCCCCTGTAAGCCATCTTTGAATATTTTATAGAAATTGGATCACAATTTTCTCTGCCCCCATTGAATATGTTCCATTCCTGTTACAGCACTTTTGTTCTTTAAGAAAATCAACTCTTAGTGTACGGCTTCCTCCTAAGGTTTCTCCTGTTAAACTCTGTAGATTTTTTTTTAAGTACTGTGTGTTACTTCATGTCCTGGCTGTGCTGGAGGATTTAACAAAAACATTAAATGATTGGTTTTGGGAAAAAAAAATAGAAGGAAGCCTAAATAAGGCTGAGCAGGAAGCAAAGGACGGAGATTAGCCATACAAGGACAACAAAAGAGGTTCCTCAGCATGCTCCAGGTGGTGAGAATTAGAAATTTCCCAGAGTCTATAATCACTGCAGAGTACAGCTGAGGGTGTTGGTGATAAAATGAGTGTAAACAATGTGTCGCTAAACATACTTAACAATTTCCATTTTCAGAAAACCCCTTTTCACTGGAATACTTAATATATGTTAAATACCTAGAATACCATAATTAGTTTTTTTCCAAATCAATCTAACAATTAATAGCAAGCTTAACATATTAAAACATACATGTAGAAAGTTAATACTTTCTGAAATTCATTTCCAAGTTAAGAATATGAAATATACATAATATAATAGTCAGAAATAAGCTAGGTTAAAGTTAAGTCATGTTTGTAACTACCAGTGAAAATCTTTGGGGATCAATAGGTTTGTGGAATCTATGATATGTCCCCTGTAACAAGGTGAAGTAATGGAAATTGTCTCTTGACTCTTTGAACTCTACAGTCTTATGAGACCATGGGAAATCACTCACTGTATGAGTTCTTCATGGCAGTCGGGTATTGTTCGGGCACACATAACCTTCTGTAAGTCAGCTCATACTGCTCAGTGCTCATATAGTCACTGCAGGCTCCTTGTAAGTCCCTGAATATGAAGTGACCTCTGAGTAATCATATTTGCATTTTAAATGTTTTTCTAAAAACAAATACCCTGAAGGTCTTCCCTAATTTTTATTCATTGTACTCATATCTTCTAACCTTTAAACCCAAGAATGTCTTAGAAGAATTCATCTGAGATGATTGTAGGGAACATTTTTTTTTTTTTTTTTGTAATCATCTGCTGGTCTGTCAAACCTAGGTAGATTGTACTGAAGGTAAATTTCTGTGATGTTACAACTGGATTTTATTTTTTTTTCAAACTTCCACTTTTTAAAATGCATAGGAATATCTCGTGCTAAGGTGAAGGCAAGCACCTCCATTCCTGACAGTGTCCACAGGGCGATGAAGTCTCACTTCAGTGTATACCCTCACACAAAGGAGCACTTGTTTCATTTGGACAGTTTTCCATAGGTTCCTCTCATTGAATCTTCCAATTCCTAACATCATATATTTTTATTATATCTCCAGTAAGTTTCCTTTCACTGATCACTCTGATCCTTACCACTAAAGATTTCTCCAGACTGAATTGTTATATTCAGCAAATGCTTAAGGAGAATAAGTTCACATGATACTATAATTGTTTTCATTCCTGACATTTTGGGTCCTGGGGCATTAAGTAGCATTTCTGCAACCACGCCAACTTAACGTACTTTGCACCACAGCTCTGAGCCCAACATAGACATTGTGCTTCTTTTGTTATTATTTAAGATACCTTTCAAGTTTTCAGAAATGAGTTGTACACGTGCACACAAGGGAAGTGGGGGGACAGGGTAGAAGGCAGGGGGTGGTAGAGGGAGAGAGAGGAAGAAGAGAGCAAGAGGGATGATGAACAACCATTTTTTTCATTTGCAGCACTTAGCAAAATTACTGTCCCCAACCAGCAAGGCGCTGATGTTATAGAATGAAAATCCACGTTGCATTAAATAACTATTTGCTGAGTATTGGTACTCCCTCTTTCAGATATCCTAAGGAATGAAATTTGCAAGAACAGGACAGGAACATTCCAGATTAAAGAGCTTGGGGGCACAGATAAAAATCTGAACAAATCCAAAACAACTATAGTATTCCACATATACTCCATACTGGCAGGGTTTATAATTATGATTTTCTCTGTGTTAATCCTAAGATAACATAACATCTGTGCCTAAAATATTTCAGAAATCCCAAGAACATTTTAACAATGCAAAAATTTTCTTTAACTGATACACTGAACAGGACAACAATCCAGGAGATAATGACCTTTTTCATGTTTAAACTTATTGCTTATTTTATCACGAATTTAGGTTCTTCATTAGAAGAGCTGTGTGGAGAACCATTTTTTTTTTTTAGGTCTGCTCAGCACACACACAAAAAAGACAGCTGTAAGAAAGCACAGGTGTTTTGGAACAAAACATTCATGATAGACTGCTCACTCACTTCCTCACTGATTTGATTTTTCCATCAGTCTGTTCTAAAATAAATAAAATAAGCACTGGCCAATCTGTCACTGAAAAGTGTTTACTTAAAGTTCACATTTTGGTTTTTGGTTTTGGGGTTTTTTTTTTGATCTTTTTTTTTTTTTTTGATCTTTTTTTTTTTTTTTAATGCTGACATCATCCAGATGCTGGGGTCAAATGACAGTGTAAATGAGAAAGAAGTCACTGTGACATTTGAGATGACAGGTGTAATTCTGACACGAAGAAATCACTGGGAAGAAAAACACAAATGACAGCTTAAAATGAGGATCATGCCATCTACTGTGGAATTATTTGATTAGATACCCAGTATTTTGTGCCAAGCAGAAATGAATTTAAGTAATTTTCTGACAAGAGAGAAAAGATGGGTACTTGGAAGTGTCCCAAAAATCCAAGTCTGCAAGGTAGAGGTGTGTCTCCTCTCAAGATCTAGACTTAGAGACCAATATCAGTAATGGGCTTTTAAGGATTTATTTGTAAATCTCAATTTCCCAAAGATTTTTTTCCAAACAGGTACAGTGGGAAAATATTTAAATTTTTCCGGACTTACGGCCTTTTATACAAGCAGTTCCAGCAGAGTCAAGGACCCTGAAGGTGCTGTCATTGCTGAATGACCTGCGACTCTGCTACTTATTTCTCCACAAACCCAAAGTGGGACATCGAATGGCATAACATGCTATTTTATTTACGTAGTATCAAATAATATTTTGTCAATTTTAATTAAAATCAATTATTCTGAAACCTGTAAGTTATTCATAACAAGTTTTAACATATAGCAGCTACCAAACATAATTTCCAAAAGTACACTCCATGAATTATTTTTGATAGTGATAATTTTTATTTTACTTTTTTCCTTTTATTTTTGAGAATATAATATAATTACATCATTTTCTCCTTCCCTTCCTTCCCTTCCTTCCCTCCAAAATCACCTTCCATATTTTCTTCTTTGCTCATATATGCACATACATATATATGTGTATATATATAATGAAATATATATATATATTTCTAAATATAACCTGCCTGGTTTGTATAATGTTGCTTGTTGGTTACGTTTTCAGGACTAAGTATTTGTTAATCTTATAGGTCCTATGCAGCTAATCACAGCCGCTATGAGTTGTAAAATTTTATTAATATCAGGAGCTCTCAAGAAATGAGATAGTTGAATTTAAATTAATTTGTTCTGTTTTGCTCTTTTAAGTACATTAGTTTTTAAAATTGATTTTAATATTGTTAAATAAATTGCAAAAATAATTTTAATATCTGTGTATTGAAAGAAAGGAAGGAGTACTTTATAACCAAGTGACAAAACCCAAAATTATTTTATAATCCTTCCAGAATGAACTCCTCTTCCATTTAGTGTTCTAATTATTTGGTATCCTATTTCAGTATTCAGTCTGTATTTCTGTTTTGTAATTCTTGTTTCTTAGACTATCTTCTTCCTCCTGATTCATTTGTACTTTTACAATCCTTAGGGTTGTACTAAAACAATCCTTAGGGCTGTTTTAATTGTGATTTAATTGCATACAACATTTCTCCCTCCCTTTCCATATGACGAAATCATCCATATATTCCTTTCAACTTCTCTTCACATTTTTAGCCTCTGCTTTCATTCATTGCTATTGCATCTAAATATGTATATATTTACATAATATACTTATATACACATCTATATATATATATACTCAGGAATATGTATATGAGTCAGGAAATTTGGTAGGTATATATAATTAAGAATATTTATTTGTATATTTATTCTCATCTTTATCCCTATGTGAGTCAGGCTGTCCATAGGACCCTCATATTTGCATTTTTGTCTCCTTATGTATACTACTAATTTTCTTTGGTCTAAAACTGAAAGAACTTACATTTATTCCTTAATAGCTTTGTTATGCTTTTTCATACGATTTATTTATTGATTGATTGATTATAGACAAATTTACCCAGATTTTCAAATAACATTGTACTGGAGACTTGAAGGAGATCAAGTGGTCCTATGAATATATATAAACTATAATCTATTGAGTCCAAATATTTTCAGGGTTGACTGTTTGGCCCTGGACAACCAATTGGTTTATTCTTCAGATTTTTGGGAATCGTAAGCTATTCATTCATATTTCAAAATGAAACAGCAAGAGCTGTTTCAAAACTTTGTTTTCAGGGAAAAGTAGAAAGAGCTTAACTCCAAGAGCATAAGGCAGTCAGAGATATCCCTGTATGTGGTCTCCTAGAGAAAGGTTTCTTTGAATCTTTATGCTCTCCATAGGGCCACGTTTTAAGCTGTTGCCCTGTATACAATTCTGTTTTTAAGGAGACAGAGGCCTTGGATAAAGAAGTATGGGGATTCACTCTTCATTTTATTACATTTTTTGCATTTTCCTCCGCATACCTGATTCATCTTCTTCTGTGTTTTTGATGTCCTCAAAAGTAGGGAAATTCT
Organism: Chionomys nivalis; assembly: GCF_950005125.1. Lineage (NCBI taxonomy): Eukaryota > Metazoa > Chordata > Mammalia > Rodentia > Cricetidae > Chionomys > Chionomys nivalis. The sequence goes on from NC_080099.1 coordinate 14,990,953, forward strand.
AAACTTCCCAAGATGCTACACACTTCTTTGCTTTACTAGAGGAGAACTAAAACTTGCTGTTTAATGTACAGACATTAACAAGAATGAGGAGACTTGTATAACACAGACCTTAGATAATCCTCAGGTTTGGGACCCTGCCTCCCTGCAGCCTACTATCACACAGACATGTCTCTACTGTTCATCAATGTCTTGCTGTGTGGGCTTGAATTTCATTTGTACTCTACACCACCAACTTTGTATTTTGTCTCCTTATGTATACTACTAATTTTCTTTGGTCTAAAACTGAAAGAACTTACTTTCATTCCTTAATACCTGTGTTATGTTCTTTCCTACAATTTAAATTTTTTTTTTTTTTTTTTTGGAAATAGACAAATTTACCCAGGTGTTCAAATAACATTGTGCTGGAGACTTGAAGGGGATCAGGTGATTAAAAAAAAAGCTGTTCTACTTGATGAGAAAGACAATCTATGGTACCTTTGAAGAACTAAGCTGAGGAGGGCTACTCCAGCCGTTTTGAAGAACGCTTAAAAGACTGCTTTAGAGAAGGACACAAAGGGACTTCAGAAGTGCACAGAACAAGGTGGCAGCCTTCTCTTTTCCTTATCCACAGGCTTGTGGGGGTAAAAGTTCAAACAAAGGATGCCGTCACCTTTTACAATGGAAATGCCTGCAACATCAGCAGAATTTCCTTGCACTCCCTTTGAAAACAATAAAAACACACCCACGGGTTTCTCTTTATTCTCTCAAGAAGAGCCTTGAAAACCCCTAATTACAGAATTTACTGAGGAAAAATTACCAATAAATGCTGCAAGAGAAAATATTCAAAGGTCTAAAGATTGCCAGCCAAAATATCGTATTTTTAGACTGCATCTTGGATGGATCTAAAGAAGTTACTGACAAAGATAAAGACAAGTTAGAAATTAAGCATATTGGAATAATAGGGAGGGCAAGACCCGACAAAGTATTGACATTGCAGAAGACAACCAAGAAAAGATGTCCTAAGCTGACACTTTGATACTCTGACAGTGTGTGTGTGTGTGTGTGTGATTAGTAGAGAAATTTCCTGGTGTATTAATTAACACTCCCAACCAAGAACCTACCTGATTTCTATGGAGGCTAATCACTGTGACATCCACAAAGAAATGATGACATACCTGTGATCTTCAAAGAGATCATTCTGGTAGAAGACACATATTTAAATAAAGATATGACCCAGAGAATTTGACATTCATTGTCAACTAAATGATAGAGACGGTAGTGATATGGACAGTAAATACCACCCCATCCCACCCCACCCTACCCCCAGCTCAGAAGTGAAAGAAAAATTACAGGAATGCAGAGACTGGAGTCTTTCCGGGAGCAGAACTTGCCACACTCTGTAAAAATAACTTGAATCAAAACAGATAATCTAAGCTCTGTTGTCTATGAAGAAACATGGCAGTCTCTCTACCATTCTCAGTGAGGTTTTCTTTCTTCTTTGTTTCCCCATCCATTACTTTTTGCCCAAGGCTAGGACTGATTCACATATTTCATCGCCAAGTACTAGATATCAAGTTCTGAAGACATTTTATAGTGAAAATATACGTTCTTTACTTTACATATATGCCATCTTTGAAAAATGATGACAAAATACCAAATTTGTCTATTAATCTCTCTCTCTCACACACACACACCTGTCAGAGTATCAAAGAACAATGATTTTTTTTAAAATTAAATTTTAACATTAAGCTTGTTTTCCACGGAGAACCAAAAGTTTGAAGAAGTCTAACCATCAAGGTACTGATGACTTGTATAAATTAATTCTGAAGTATACACAGAAACTCATAGCCAACTTCAAGCTTACCATCCTAAAGGGACTAAGTTCTGACTTTGGGACAGCTGAACATCATAAATTTAAAATTGCTTCATGGTTGTTCCTAGGCTCTACCAAAACTGTCTTATCATGAGAACCCATCTAGTGAGATACAGGTATGAAGACATGTAACACATCCTTTCTCGATTTAAAACATCTGTTGACCTTCTGACGTTCCTTTCAAGGTAGATGGTTCCAAAATCTATGGTGTAAAAGTCAAACACGCTCTATTCCAATATGTATCTTGTTCATTTAGGCTGTCACATGCAATTTAGCTTATTACCAAGAGCAGCAGTTTCTTGTTGCTTGAGCAGGCATGTGAGAGTGAGGCAGAGAGCAAGGGGAACAGTGGCAGGAGCTGATCAGCAGTGACAGGCCAGCTGCTTATAACATCTTCCTTCTGATATAAGCATGTCACAGCGCAATTTGTCTTCTGAGTCTAGATAAATCAATTCTCCAATCTTCTCCTGGGTTATAGGAAAGAACTCCTAATTATGTCATTGCAAAGGGCAGGTTCTCTCTATTTTCATTCATTCATGTCTTTAACGCATTGATGAAAAACTTGTTAAGGGTGTTCGGATCCAGTGTGCCTGTGCAGGAAAGAGTGGCATTCTAGTGGTAGAAGTGACTGAATTATGTATTAATCTAGAGCTGTGTGAGCAGAATCTTCCAACACTGAGAAGTAATCTACCTCGGGTTTGTTTTATCCAATAGCCAACCAAGGAGTAATATTCATACCCTGTTAAAGTACTAACTCCTTCCATGTAATTTTCCAGTTGTGAAGGTAAATCTGACACCACCCTCTGCCACTCTTAGACACCACTAGGCATTTACCATTTTCCTGCACTCTATTTATTCATGTTGTCTTGTGGATTACCAAATTTGGAAGTGCCTATATCAGCACGCAGCCATTCACATTAAGCAGGCTTGACCCTGTGAAGCTTCTGAAACAAAGCACATGAGGCTCCACAGGCTTTGAAGCTAGAAAACTGTCACATATAAAACTAGTACTGCCGATGTGGGAGCACAGCTGGAATCCAGGGCAGATGCTGAAACACTGCAATGGCCCTCGAAGATTTTAGTTTTCTACTAAACAACAAACCCTGGTTTAGTCATTTTCTATTCCAAGGTCTTTTGCCAAGAACCTTTTTTGTAAACCTCTGCAATGAGTCTGCAGAGTTGAGCTTATTGAAAACATAAGCAGACTCTGAAATTAAGCCTGTTGTCAGAAAGTACTTTGTTGGAATCACATATGTGAGATTCTGTTTAAGGAATATAGTTATTTTAAAGGAATTTTAAATCTCTTTTTTTCACTTATCATTGAAACTCCTAAAGAAGTCATCTACCATTTGAATTAGCTTTCTAGATTCCATAATTGCTGCAAAATAAACATTCAGGCAAACCATTCCTCATAGATTAGCTCCAACTTCACTTTGTTCCTTTCTCATAAAATTAATAAAGACATCATCACACTAACTCATTAGTCAATGTTCTAAAAGGCTAAGCAATGAATTCCCAAATTCTGAAATAGCAACCACCTTTTCGGGCCTTGTTTAGATTTAAAGCCAAGGATCAGAGACCAGGATCCAACAACAATAATCTCCAGGTGGAAATCATTCCAAGAATCAATCTCATAATTGAGATGCTGGAATCCAGAGTGCATGTCAGGTAGCTGAACACGAACAAAACGGTTGAGACGAGAGACTGCTGACATTGTGGGCAAGCTAGAGATTCATTTTGTGGAGTGTCAGTTAGGTGAAAGGATTCAGGTGGAGTGATCTGTATGACCTAAGTGAAATTGTACGGGTAAGCTCATTTATAACTACCCAAAACGACAAGTTGAAGCTTCCTCTCATGAGGTACCTGTATGGTAAACATGCCTTCACATCAAATGTCACTTTTTTGAGGTGCAGAATGTGGTTCGTGTTCGTAAGAACATCCACACGTGTTCACAAGACAGAGGTGGATGGTTCTTTCCTGTAGTCAATCACAAAGAAGCAGGCCTTGTGCTTAATTAAGGTCACATGATATTGACTTTTCTACTCTCATTAGTGATTTGTGTAATCTAAGCCCGATTTAGCTAAACAGTAATAAAGTGGTTTTTATATGTGGAATATGAGGAAGATTTTAATCTTTTACACTAGAGACCTGCATAGACATTTATTTCATATTTGTGAATAGCATGAGGCTCAACTCTATCCAGGTCATTGGATATATAGAGATCCAAAAAACTGTCTTGATTGGTACATTATTTATAAATTATTTGGATTTTGCTTATGGGTAGTTTCCTACTCAAATTCTCAAAGAATTCTTTAACAGCTAAATTTGGAATTCAGCTCTAGGGTGGGAAGACCGAAATTAAAAAGCAATTGACATTTTATGGAGAGCTGGTTCCTTCTAGTGACTGAGTTTGTGAATTTACTCATGCCTGGAGGTTTCAAAAGAAAATAAAAAATGTCCTGGGAGTAGGCAGCATGTCTGAAACAAAGAAACAAACAAAGAACAACAAAACCCCCTAGCTAATCATGAAGCTATAATTTCCACATAGTCTCATTCAGTATTTGGTGGTTGAGCATTCATTTGCGCAATAGACTTGCTTGTCTCTCTATTTAATGCAATAAACTTCTTTGTTTCTCTATATGTTAGACATTTCCCTTACACTTTGTAGCTCAGCTATTAGAATGAAAGTAACAAAACTTATGCTGTTCTCGTTGCTCTTAATTCTCAGTTCAACTAGTAAGAGTGAATGATAGGGACGGGACAGATAGGAAAAGCATACTGTCCTTCCAAAGATGATGTCACATGTGAGCCTGAAGCCAATGAGGTGGAAATCAAGCTGTTAGAACTTGAGAATCCAGGACTTTGGGGAAAAATGAAATTCTCCTACTGTTTGTATCACAGGAGGAGCATGCCAAACAAAAACCCAGCCTGTCCTGTGAAGGAAAGACAATAACGTTCAATAATTCCACTTTTACAGCCACACAATAAATGTGTAAAATATTCTCTGAGTTCAGGAGTTATGTTTTGTCAAGGTCACTGGTTGTTTTCGTTCCAGATTTACTCTTCTTGTGTGGCTACAGTTAGGACTGTTGCTTCCCATGCCTAATGCTGGTTTTAGCTAGAGATTTTATCTTGTGTTTTTCTCTAATCTGTTTAGTAATACGAAGCTTCTCTCTTGAATTTTTGTTGTTGTTGTTGTTGTTGTTTGCATGACTTGGGAAGAAACAGTGCTCAGCCGTTCAGAGTTTCATTTTCCAGGAGAGTATCTAAGTGTGAGGACTGCTCTCAACCTATAAGTCATGTTTACACCATGTTTTCAAATTGACTGATTGATTATGACAGGGGTCACCCTCGCCCTAGAGCTCAGGATATGCTAATGCTGAGACCCAAGCATGGTGAACACTGTAGTATTGATAAAACAGAAGGGAAGCACATCTATGTTTTTACTTTATTGATTTTTTAAGTATATGATGTCAGTTAATTACTGAGAGCCACTTACTGAATAAATGTGCTCAGTCGTTACAACTGCATTTTCCATTGATTTTCGCCCACATGCATTATCAGTTATTTGATCTATTTGAAAAGTAAAGTATATGTATCCATATGATATGTAAGTGTATAGCACAATAGTACACACACTGAAAGGTACATAACTGTGAAGATCCCTACAACATACACATGGGCATGTATATGTGAGTAGAGAAGGAAGCACACACTGCTGTAAACTGTAAGCGATGTTTATCATAGGAGGAGACGTTTCTCCCATACAAGTATGAAACAGGCCCTAATCTTCTGCCTTCCAAGACCAGACAAGTGCAAGCACATTCAGGATGATTGTCAAAAAGTTGAAGGGGACTATTTCATTTTTAATAATTTTATTATTTTACAGTTTCATAGATATTAGTATTTTAGTAGGTATCATTGTCCCATTACCCTTCCTCACCCACTCACCTTTTTTCGGCAACCCTTCTTCCCAACAAGTCCCCCTCCTTACTTTATGAATTAATTTTGTGTGGGACCCAATGAATTCAATTAAAATTGCTGGTATGGATTTGGGTAGGAGTTTATTAATTGGAGAAATGGTGGATTATCAGCGGCTATGCCACTGAAGCCAGTGCCACTCTCTCCCCTAGGAACCACTAACTGCCAGTATTACAGGGGAGATTCCCAAGTACTCTGTTTTCCCTGTGTTAGTTTTTCAGGGTCACATGATAGTTGGAGTACCTGTATTAAGCTAAGTGGGGAGAGTGAGCATCAGATAATATGTATGCTTGAGCCTGCTAATACATCATTCAGAACTACTAACTGAACCTGTAACAAGAGGAGACAAATCACAGGTTGCCTGGAGTTCAGGTAGCAGAAGGGATGGACTAGAAAAGTTTAAGAGGACAACATTGTGATGAGAGATCTTTTGCGATATTTAGGTATCTGTCAGAACTTACCTCATTTCTAATATGTATAGTTTGCAGATAAGAAATACCTGTTTATAAATGATATGATTCAACTCTAGGCTTTTTAAACAAAATTGAATTTTCGAGTCTTGTAGTGTTTACTAATTTTCACTTATGAACAAAATCCTCACTTGCTCTGAATATATTCACAAAATAAACTGAGCTGACAACTTTCCTGATATATGCTGAACATCCAAGCTCTGTAGGACTATTGTAAAGACAACTCAGTTTGTCTCTGTAGACTCAATGATACCTATTCTCCTAGAAACGGGATGGCATATATATCTATCATATTAACCACAGATTTATATAGCCACTAACCTGATTATTTCACACAATACTTTCTTCAGTCTCAGATGTCTGAGTCAGGATTTTCAGATTCTGTGTTTCATGTCTTCACTGGCTTCAGGTCAGGTGAGCATTACATTGATGTCTTATCAACTCTCTAGCTCCTCAGTCATGGCCAGGAGCAGCTGCATGTGCCTGAGAATCAGAAGCCTCTATTTTCTTGCAGGCTGTTTTATGATGGCGGAGATCATTCACTGTTCTCTGGCTGAGGGAGCAGTTCCTTAGTTATTCACATTAGAGCTCTTCACTTCCTGAAGGAAAGCCCGAGACTCTCTTCTTTGGGTCCACTAAGGCATGGTTTCATAACAGTTTCCTTATTCCCAGAATGACTAATCCATCACCTTTGCCACGTTGTTCAACATGAACAGGTAATAATAGGTCACACATCAGTTTTGCTCTATAGTCCTTACTGCATGTCCAACCCTATTCAGATGGAATGAGGTCATCTTGGTCACTTGACGAAATATCCACCACAATTATTTCATAGTACACCCATAATGACATATTCACCAAGAAATAGTTTTAGTAGACTTATGAGAATAGATATAAGAACTATTAAAAACTGGAGCATGTAATTCAGTTTTAGATAAATAGGAAAAGGGTACTTTAAAACTTGCTTTATTTGCATAAATTTGGTTTTTATGCATAACCTCAGAATCATAGCAGCTCTTTAGTCAATTTTGTCAGTGCTTAATGTACCAGGTTATGAAGGAGTTAACACACCTCTCTCTACGCTTGTCACTTTCCATCTTCTTCATCAGGAAAATGAGACCTATAATTTGCAAAATGAATCCACATTCTTGAACAGTAGATGAATGGGAAACCTGAGTATTTTAATAATTATCTATTCAAATTATCTTATGGTTGCCTATTGCTCATAAAACCAAAAACATAATATAAAATAACATAGATCATAATATGAGTTACAGATGTCATATCCCTCCACTTTTGCTGAAGAAATGGTGTTAATGAATTACTGTAGACCGATTTCCGGCATAATTGCCAGGATTGCACAATACATCATTCTACATTTGTGCCAGAAAATTAGCATCTCTGATTCATACAGTGGTAGCTCCCTTAATTTTGTCATCCTCTAAATACATGATGTTCAGTTTTTCAAAATAACAGGTGGCTCTATACCTTCTAGAATCAAGACAATTTACAACTCTGCCATTGAATTAGTGAATATTTCAAAGATGACACTAACGATATGCCTGTGGGTTTACAGCAAAATAAGACTGCAGCTCTGACAAGCTACTAAATACTGCAAATGCATCCATAATTTCAACCTGAGAAATATGACTTTTAATAATTCTAGCTCTCTTTCTTACTGCCTAATGTATTTTTCCGTGTCAATTCTCCAACACTAAGCACTTAATATTCATTTTCTAATATGAGAAATACAACTACAGAATCATCCAATAGAAGTTAATCATAATACCCTATATGCTTACATGATCTATGCATATTCTTATTGTACCCCTGTCTCCGCTGGGATTAAAGGTGTGCACCACCACTGCCTGGCTTTGTTATTCTTAAGATGCTAGGTAACAAGGAGATTTCTAAGAGGCTGCTAGTGTGATTTTAGCACCCTGATTCACGAAATAATCATACAGAAACTTTAATAATTTACTGCTTGGACAATTACTTAAGCATATTGCTAGCTAGCTCTTACATCTAGAATTAACCTATCTCCATAATTTTATATTTTACCATGAGGTTTGTGGCCTCCCATCAAAGTCAGCAGGTCTCTGTCTCTTGCTGTGACTCCATGGCTTCGCCTTGACTCTACTTTCTTCCTTCCAGCATTCAGTTTAGTTTCAGGTCCACCCCCCCCCAGTTCTACTCTGCCCTATCAGGCTAAGCCAGTTTCCTTATTAACGAATGGTATTTACTGCATACGGGGGGGGGGGATTCCCACATCAAAGGAGAACCCTAAAAGAGACATAAATGGATCTTCTGGGAAAAAGAAGCAGACAAGACCTCCTGAAAAAAAGTTAGAAGGGAGGTAAGGAAGGGTGGAAGGGGAAGAGGAGGGAAGAAGGGAAGGTAGGAGGAAAACATGAGGGAATAGGATGCTTAAGAAAGGGAAGGGACAGTGAGGGAGAGAAAGGAAAGAGATATCTTAATTGAGGGAGCCATTAAAGGGCTATTAAAAAACGTAACACTAGGAAAATTACCAGGAATCTTCAAGAATGACCCCAACTAAGACTCTGAAGTGGAGAGGATGCCAAAATTTGCCTTTCCCTGTAATCAGACTGAGGACCACCTTAACTGTCATCATAGAACCTTCAACTAGCAACTGATGGAAGCAGATGCAGAGACCTATAGCAAAGCACTGGGCTGAGCTACCTGAGATCAGACCAGAGAGGGAGAAGCGATAACATGAGCTAGGGGTCAAGACCATGGTGGGGATACTCACAGAAACAGCTGGCCTGGCTAGTGAGAGCACACAGACTCCAGACTGATAGTGGGGAAACCTGCACAGACTCTAGTTAGGCCCACTGCATGTGGGCAACAGTTGTGAGGCTTGGACTGTCTGTGGGGCCACTGGCAGTGGGACAAGGATTTATTCTTAGTCCTTGAACTGGCATCAAGCAGCACATTCTTTTTGGAGGATCCCTTGTTGAGCCTAGATATAAAGGGGAGAGCCTTGGTCTTTTTTTTTTTTTTTTTTATTCTTTTTTATTAAAATTTCCAACTGCTCCCCGTTTCCCATTTCCCTCCCCCTCCTCCCACACATTGCCCCCTCCCCCACTCCCCTCCCCCATCCCCACTCCCCACTCCTCTTCTCCTCCCCCCAGTCCATTCCCCCTCCCTCTCGATACTGAAGAGCAGTCCACATTCCCTGCCCTACAGGAAGACCAAGGTCCTCCCACTTCCATCCAGGCCCAGGAAGGTGAGCATCCAAACAGGCTAAGCTCCCACAAAGCCAGTTCATGTATTAGGATCGAAACCTAGTGCCATTGTCCTTGGCTTCTCATCAGCCTTCATTGTCCGCCATGTTCAGAGAGTCCAGTTTCAACCCATGCTTATTCAGTCCCAGTCCAGCTGGCCTTGGAGAGCTCCCAATAGATCAGTTCCACTGTCACAGTGGGTGGGTGCACGCCTCGTGGTCCTGATTTCCTTGCTCATGTTCTCCCTCCTTCTGCTCCTCATTTGGACCTTAAGAGCTCAGACCGTTGCTCCAAATTGGGTCTCTGTCTCTCTCTCGATCTATCGCCAGATGAAAGTTCCTGTGCCATTCTCCTTGCCTCTCGTCAGCTCTCATTGTCTGCCACATTCAGAGAGTCCGGTTTTATCCCATGTTTTTTTCAGTAGCAGTCCAGCTGGCCTGCCTGGAAGTGAAGTGTCGGATTTTGTTGACTCCCCATGGGAAGCCTTGCCGTTTCTGAGGACTGGATGGGGAGGTGCAGTGGGAGGAAGGTGGAGGAAGCAGGAGGAGGAGACAGAGTGGGAACAGGGATAGCTCTGTAAAATGAGAAAAGATTATATTAAAAATTCTTGATTAAAAGATGCTTATGATATTCCTAGGAACTTATCATTAGCATTTATAGGGAGAAAAAACTGAGAAATAGAAAACTGATATAATTGCTTTGAGGATGCCTGACCATTATGTGACCAGGTCGTTCGGTACTGAATGATGTACAGCACTGAGCTTGGCTGTGACTCTCATATGTTTTGTCCCTGTCTTTATCCTCTGGATCAGAAACATACCCATTTTGATCACTATTTGCTCACTGGCTTAATCTTTTGTTGTTGCTAAAAGAGACTGTTCTATTCTGAACAGTACAGGTAACTCACGGTTTTGTGATGGGAGGGTCTATGATGCATCATGCTTAGTTTGTCTTTCCTGTGTGTCACAAGGTAACGTGTTCTGGAGTAGCCAAACATAGTGGATTGGCCTTGCTTATAGAAGTGTGTTCACCTGAGAACTAGTAAAGTAAGAGGCACTGAATGGCATGAATTCTTTTTGGTGATGAAGCCCCTAGTTCTCTCCTTACTCTTAAAGTTTCTAGTTTAATACCATAACGCTAAGAAAGAAATTTTAGCACACTGAGATTTAGAAGACACAGGTATCCAAATTGAGGCATCTAGGCAACTGATTCTGTAGCTTCCAATTCGCATAACTAATTGAATCTACAGGATAGAAAAAGGGGACATGAGCTTCACCAGGGAGTTTTTGTATATTCCATTCTTGTTTCCAACAATAGTGCTTTATATACAGAAGACATTTAGTATAAGTATTTTGAACATATAACTCATCAGATGGCTAGATGAGTGTATTTGTACCTTGTCTAAGGATGCTTTTATTCTGAGATAAAAAAAAAACTTAATCATTTGTGTAAAGGGGTGTGTATCTTTGTATTCGTCTTGCACGTCTTTCTATAAATAAAGTTTTTCCAATCTGGTTGAAACCGATTTGCTGAGTTTTAAAATATGTATTAGAAAACCATATGTTAAAATCCAAATTAAAAAGCATTTATCCACATAGCTCTGTCTTTACTCAGATTAATTTGCTGGAGGTGAAAATGAATTCTTTCACAGAAATTAGCTTACCATATTCTGGAGTGATGCTTTCATATGGAAAGCATCATTCTGAGCAGAAACAGAAGCAGAATAAGCAGTAGATGTCTAGAACCATGGGGCGGGTCTTCTTTATTTCTCTTTTCACACAGGAGACCAAATCCAGAACCTATTTTGTGCTAAAAGATCACCAGTTTCCTAAATCTCCAGCCCTTGTTAGACTTTTGATTTAAATCAGAGTTTCACTAAATGGCTCAGGCTCTATCTGAAGATCTCGAACTTGAAGACCTCTTGTTTCAATCTTTTAATGTATTCTTTATGTTAAATCATTGGTTCTGAACCTGTGGGCCATGAACCCTTTGAGGGGACCCTGCACATCTTCTATTTACTTCATGATTCATAAAAGTAGCAAAATTACAGTTTTGAAGTAGCAACAAAATAATTTTATGGTTTAGGGTCACCACAGCATGATAAACTGTATTAAAGGGTCGCAGCATTAGGAAAGTTGAGTACTACTCTCTTAAATAAACTCTGAATACCCCTCAAGTCTCCAGAACTCTGTTAATACACTAAGATTTGTTATAAGATTAAATTTGGCCATTTGGTTTTCTTGTCCTTATCACCATGAAAGCTCGAAAAGTGTTGTATTTATAGTTAAAAACTGGATCACTCAATTTTCCTTATAAAGTAAAATGAACAAAACTAACACAAAGTAGAAATGAGAATCAAACTTTGTATAAAGACATAATACATACTAGAGTTAACATAAGAGACTGTCACTCTGTGGTGATACATGGTCTTTATCCCAGGAAGAGAGCGTTTATAGGAGATTTATAAATCAAAATGCATACTGTGTGACTATCGATTCATTCAACAAATCTCCTACACCCCAAGAGTCCACTCAGAGTTTAGAAGGGCTTGTGTAAGAGTTTATAACATGGCACATAATAAGTTCAGAGAAAAAATGGTATGGCGTATTCTCAAATGAATTGCTCACATAAGTTTGAAACTTTTAATACACTTTTCATAATTTATATTTGATGCCATGAAGACAAGTGTAAAATGTTATATAGCTAGAATGTGGTAAGCTTCTGTCCAATCAAATTCTTCCAGACATTTTGATTGTTGGGTTAACCCTTTCATGCTTCAGGTATAGTTATTAGAGGGACAAGCTATGATCAAAGTCCTGAGTGACCTTTGCTTTCTGATTTTCAATTACTGTTTATTTTTGGAGCAATTAATTTTTCAGAACAGGATGGTATTAATAAATCTTTAGACACAGGGAATGATAAATCAAGAAAAGATAATTATATGTGGTTTACACATCCCCTAAAATAATTACCAGTGTCTAGCGCTAGAACACACAAAGAAAGAGGGAAATAGAAAATCACATTTTATTTCCTTTCTAAATATTAAAAAACAGAGATGTGAAAGACTTCTGAGAGTAGAAGAAGATTGACTGTTCTTCACAGACTAGACAGAATCATAAATTTCTACATGGAAGCCACATTAAGGTATATGGAAATTAGGGCTAGGAGCACAGACTAATTAGTGGAGTAATTACTTAGAAAGCAAATGCCCCTGGGTTCAATTACTCAGTGCCACAAATAAACATTTCCGAACTGTAACTGACCATAATGGCATATGCCCACATTCCAGCACACTGGAAGTGGAGAGAGTAAGACCATGAATTTACATAGGGAATTATTAGAATTCAGAAGTACTCTATGAGACCCTCCCTCAAAACAACAACAACAACAAAACTCAAAGCTCTTTTCAGTTCATAATTTCTTCTTTTAATGCCTTAGCATGAGGAGTGAGCTGTGACACATGAAGTTTTAAATTTGGAAGTGCTATTTTAACTGTCTTGATTTTAGGGAATTGCTGGTTAATCCTTCAGCTGACTAACTGGAATATGCATTTTCTCTCCCACAATTTCCGCTCTTTGTTTTCTAGATTCTGTGAGCAATTTGCCCATCATCTCTTCCCTTCCTCCCTGCAAACATGTATTTAGACAGAGGAAAATTCTCACTTAGAATTATGAGTTTTCTTGCAGCAAATATTATAACCTTACATTGATTTTCATCCTTTATAGAGTTTCTGGTCTTTTTCAAGGAAGCATGGTGAATAGTCAACTACCCAAGATTGAAGGATAAGGTGAAACCCTCTTCCCACATTTCCCCTTTCTGTCTGAGAGCCTTACAATTTTTAAGTCCACATTCTCTGGAAATTAATCATACAAACTTAAATATACAGCTGATTTCTTACACAGCCATTTTTAATTTTGTTAGTCACAACGTAAGCTTAAAAAAGTTGAAATGGGGACCTAGCTGAGAACCAGAAAATTACTTGGGGTGAAATGCACAGTAGACACACAGCTAGACAAGTGCCAGGAGAAACCAAAGACTCATCATGAATCCTGGGGTACTGGAGAGGATGGCGCTTCTCAGACTGAAGCGGTACTTTGAGTGACTTCTCTCTCATTCTGTGTTTGAAAGCATGATAGCGCACCTCTTACCAGTTATCCAGGATTTACTTTTTCCCTCTGGTGGGCAGATGATCCTAAAAAGAATTCTGAAATAACATTATCATTGTGACTTTTTCAATTTCATTTTGTTTTTTTTTTACTTTTCAGACAAAATAAAATTATATATTTGTAGTAGATGAGCATTTTATATATCTCCAGAGTTTGCCCTATGCTTTTAAAGGTAGTGCAAAGCTATTAGCATTAGGGCGTATATACACAGCTATTCCTGAAATGGCAGTCTTTGCCTTCATGATCATATACTACAGAATTGTTTTGGCCTTATAGGTAGTTTTTAATATAGGACAACATGTGCATATGTGGCACCTGATGTTTCTCTATTGTTAGCATCTCACATCTTAGACATCTGTTGAAACTGAAAAACCAGTATTCGTATAGTGATACGAAGTAGGGTGTCCTCCTCACTCAACTTTCGTCAGGTTTTGCTGTAGTACCGTCTTTCTGTCTCAATTCTGTCTCTTCTAATGAGGATGCTCCCTCGCATCTAGGCGTCATGTCCCTATTGTCCATTTCTTGCAGCATTTTTCCTCCATTCCCAGTTTATTTTGACCAGGTGCAAGAGTCTTTGCAAAGTTCTCAACAGACTATCTTCCAATCCAGTTTTGTTTAAAGTTTTTTTCTCAACATTCAGACTCCAGTGTGGGACTTTTGCAAATAAAAAATATGTAAGGGCAAATTTCTGTCTCTTCATATAATCTTAAAGATAGGTGATACCACAGAATTCCCAAAGATACTTACGCCCACAGGCTTGCACGAGACTAAGAATGTCAGGGCTTTAGAAAGTAAAGGTTAATTGTATATGAGTTCAAAAATAAAATTCGTAAAAGTGTGTTGATTTCTCATCCATTACCAGAATCTGAGAGAATCAGGCAGCAGAGTGGGTAATATACATGTTTGAAATATTATATAGCTATTGTTAAGTATTTATTCTGATCCACGTGATTTTTGCTTGTTTTTGTTTCTGAATTAATCTTAAATGTGTTTATTTAAAGGCCATGCTGTGGTCTCTATGGAGACATGGCTGTAATTAGTAGGGAAAAGCTGAAGATCAGATTTAGTTAACAAAGCCCTCTAAATCAACAGGATCGATGTGCATATGAGCTCACAGAGACAGTGGCAGCAGACACAGGGCCTGCATGGGTCTGAACCAGATGGGGCCTGGAGGTGAAGACCAGCATTTACCCTGATTGCTTCCCTGGAGTCTTTTTACTTATCTTATTTTTATTTATTTACTTATTTCTTTATATTTTGGGTTTACCTTTTTTGGGTCATTTTCCTCACTTTGAACAATTGAAAAGGGGAAAGAACATATTTACATAATCGATAAATCAGTTGTGGTTGAGAGTACCACCTGCATAGGGGCCCACTTTCCAAAACAGAGGCTGGTCTCATATAGAATAGCAATACTCCCAAACCATAATCCAAAAAAGAAACAAAACAAAAATACCAAAACCAACTAAACACAACAACAACAAACCACTTCATGCTTCATGTGCATTTCCCCCCTCCTCTTCTGTAGTGCATCAATCCTAGAAATGATATAGGGTTCTACTTGTATAATAATAATCAAGAGCTGACATGGGGGTCTGTGCCTGTAACTCCTCTTTGGATGCTGAGGCAGGACAAGGGTCAAAAATCCCAGGTAATCTTGAGGTATATAGTGAGTTCCAGGACAACTTTGAGACATTCTCTTGACAGAGAGAGAGAGAGAGAGAGAGAGAGAGAGAGAGAGAGAGAGAGAGAGAGAGAGAGAGAGAGCTACGAAAACAAAACACTGACTTTCAAGGCAAGGTGAACTTTTCAGTGTGCAGTCTGGGTAGTAAGTTCAGGTAGTAACTATCCACTTCCTCACTGTATTTGAGACCTATTCCACAGAAGGATATTGATGTTTGGTGCTGCAAACAAGGTCAAAAGCCCACAACTTGGGAGGTCATAGACTATTGAGGTCTATGAGGAAAGTGAGGAATAGGAAGAACTTGAGAGCCTTGGCAAAGGGAAGAGCAAGAGAGAGCTCTGAATCCCCTGTACCCTGTGCAGCAGACCCTTGAACTTACAGCAGCTGTGAATGTTTGCATGTCATGTCAACAAGATTGTGTCTGTCATGAAATGGGGAGGGCTTATAGTTCTCCACACCTCTTGAGGATTTATATAGGAAGAGAAAGATTAAGGGGGGAAAGAGACCTTTTCAGCATTGTAGACACTGGTAAAACACACACACACACTTCTGTCAGCAGCTCTCTGCCACACAACACACACACACACACACACATACACACACACACACACCTTTAAACTCCCCACCTAATGCCAAAGAAATGTGTTAGCTTCTCTCACATACAAAAGAAAGACATGGTATTAACAGCAGTAGGAAGGGAAAAAAGAGAGGGCAGCGAAGGGTTTGTGAATATGATCACAACACACTATGTAGATGTATGAGAATATCCTAATGTAATTCCATCCCATCATATAGACCAATAAAATTTTAAAGAAAAATTTGAAACTCTCTTTAATTGGGACAATTAATAATTTATCTTAGATTTATATACTTGCTTATGCTTTTATGTTTATTTCCCTTTAATTTGCTCCAGTGCTTACAAAATGTATGGATGAGTATCCTAGGATTAGCAGGGAGCACACTGCACACAGACGCTTCCTGAGTCTCCACGGGCTGCTGCATCATTGCGTTCTGGGCCTGCTATGCTGACTCACAGCGCACTACCCTGTCCAACACAAACACAGTGTTCAGCCAGCCTGAACTTCTGAATGAGTCTCAGGGAAAGTTACAAAGCGCTCCAACCATGGTGCTAAGCCTTGCCAACTCTAACTTCTGCCGCACATTTTAGCAAGTTATTTAAAATTTCAGCAAAAACCTTTGGGCTAGGTTGGAAATTTCCCATTAGCAGAATTCACTCAGTTATCAAATGTGATTGAAGCATTTATTTTTCATTTCTTTTTAGTTTCTTCGAATCCTAAAATAGTAAAAGTGGTTTTAAAGGTATTCCCCATGCACAAGGGAGTGGTTAAGCTTTGCCTGTTATTACTTAAGTATACTCTTTCCAACTGATTTTATTTGAGTTTCTTAGGATTTCTTGTTATTTAACAAAGTACAGCCTCTACAACTAATTCCCTTCCTTTTCCCTGCCTCCTTTCCTCCCTCCCTTCCTCCATCCCGGCTAGCTGTCTGTCTGTCTTTCAGGTTTTGTTTTGTTGTTTTTTTTTTTTTTTTACTTAATAACATGATGTGTCCAGTATTTCACCTTATTGCTCTCTCATCTCCAGAAGAAACTGTATGAGAGCAATGCTTCTCAGAGATCACCATGTTGTCTGTGTCTCTGTTGTGTGACTTTAGATATTCATCATGGACAGAGACCAGGATCACAAGGCAGACAAGGCAGCTGGTCACAAAACACCATATGGCTGGACTGAAGGGCTGGATGAGAAAATACACACACAAAAAGGGAACCTGTCACAGTTTGTCAGTGTTTATCCCCAGAGATGCTCTGATGACAGAGGGTAGATGAAGTGGCATACTTGGGGTCACTGAGCATTGGAAAAGTATAAAAAATGAGTTGAAATTCAATGTAAACTCTCAAGGGAAAGGATGGGCATGGAAGGTCCTGGCTTGTCCATGAAGCTAGCTACCCTGTGGCAGAGGAAAGTTACCAAGAAACGATATTGATAAGAGATAATTAAACATGTCTTCAGAAAATCAGGAATAGTGACAGATGCAAAGGATACAGAGGAAAAACTACGCCTAAAATAAAGTAGTCTCTCCCAGAAACAGACATGGGGAATGGTAAAGTTAACAAATGAAATACTAGAGATGTGTTTGTTTGCTCTGAATCCCGCTAAAGGAAATAGAGAAGGATATTGAGGTGACCAATTACTATCCTGATATAAGGAAGAACCCATGTCTATAATGTCTATTAAACTGAGCTGAACTAATTCTTAGCATGTTTCCATAGGGTTCTTGAGTCTCCAGAAAGCCATCATAAAATTGTCTCAGTAGAAGCTGGCTTCTTAAATGTAAGGACTAGAAAATATAGAAATATCCACCCATTGAATAGAAATAGTATGTTAGCTACTTTAGGAAGCTACATAACAACTCTGTACTATAAATAGCAAGATGAAATTTTAAATATGGCAAGTAATGATCAGAGAAAAGGAACATTTGCCCAGTAACAACACAAGAAGAAAGATCTAGCAATTATACTTTGTCATTTATGTAACTCCAATGACTATACTTATACATACATATACATGCATGTATGTATACACACATAAACACACATATGTGTGTGTTACTCTGACCATTTACCCTCACTTATGGGTATTTTTGTTGCATCTTGGGTAAACTGTTTGAAAACTTTCTTCCTAGATAAGCACTTTAGAAATAAGAGAATTATTAAAAGCGTATCTGTGTATTTTTATCCTTACAATGTATAGAATCGAGACGGGAAAGGGGAAACATATACTGGTGGACCAATCATCATTTTCCTCCTCATTTTGTTTAAAAAAAATCAAGTTTTAAAGGTTGTGGCTGTCTCTGCTGATGTGAAAATTCTTCCCTGAATTTGTCACTGAGCTTATCTGTGTTTAGGATCACAGGGAATCTTTTTAAGCATCGGGCTTTCCCCTGGCAGTGTCCTTTGATGTATGGTCCTGAGATGAGGAATACACACCCTCTATCAAAGCCCCAGGTCCTCTTCTGGATTTGCAGATCAACCCAAGACACATTCTGCAGCTCCTTTTATGCCTTTCCATGAAAGCATTCTGTGCTGGAGAAAATATGCTTGCATAATAATGCCTTTGACATGGTTTGGAATGTATCATTACTTTCCAGAGCAGATTGAAATGCATCTCACTTTGTCTATTTGGTTGAAAAATAGCCATTGTCACTTCAAGTCTGTATTTTCTTGGAGATTTCTTTTGATTTAATGTTTGTCCTGTGTTTATAGTTTATTTTCAGATTGATGATGATTGGCATAAATAGCTTACAGTAAAACTTGTGTCTCCCCCTACATTATATCCAGAAATTACAGAGATGAGTGTGGATGATCCTTTAAAACACTAAACAACCTCTGTGTGATATACCTGTCCTCAAACCTAGTATCTCTAAAGGAAGTTAAATAAGTATTTGGAAGAGATACCTGAACTCCTAAATTCTTGCGATACATACATCTCAAGAGTTAAGATGTCTAATCAGCTGTGGTAGACCTTGATGGGTGAACAAATAAAGATGTGTTATCTGCTAATAATGTGACATTGTTTGTGGGAAAGTGGATGCTGACACTTGCTAGGTTGTGGAATGCACTGGAAAGATTTTGTTAAGGTAAAATAAGCCAATGGACATAAATGCTACCTATACTGGCTTGGCTTTGGACACACTTAAAATTTGTTTTCTAAAGGCTGAGGAGAATTCTTATGCACTTTGCTACGCAAATATGAGGATGGGAGTTTAGATCCTAGCAACCATGTAAAAGTCAGACATGGAAGCCAGTACCTCTAGCCCTAGTATTAGGCAGAGTCAAGAGGGTTTTTGGGAGGAGCTGACCAGGCAGCCAAGACAAATTGGTGAATATATCAAGAGAGAGACTGTATATCATAAAGTAGGATGCAGTACATCAGAAGTCACCCAACATTGCCTTCTCATCTGTATGTGCTTGTCTACTGATGTGTACACATGAATTTATGTAAGTGCATGTTTGTATGAAATATCAGTATATACACAGAAATTGATTCGAAAATTAAAATATAAAGGATAAAAAGATAGTGCCTTAGAGAGTAGTGAAATGTAATAAGGAGAAACAAATAGTGGGGATGGGATAAAAACAGCAGCTGTTTACAAGGATGGGAAGAAAGTTAATGTCAGCAGAATGTGTAGTGTCTGTAGCTGACAAACCTTTAATGTGTGCTTTATAAAGCAGCAGGAGAGATGAGCTTAAAGGTTCCTCAAACTGAAAAGGGATAATGTTAAAGGGAATGAAAGTGCTGATTCCTCTGGTGTATCATTAGATATTGTCTATATGTTTTTGGCTGTCACAGTACAATTGACTAGACTGGCTGGGCAACAAAAACCCCTTAGCCACATTTCCACCAGTACTGGGAATATAGGCTTGGGAATATTGCCCAACTTTATACGTGAGTGCTGGGAATGCAGACGCACACCTGCCCATGTTTGCACTGCAAGCGCTGTACCCACCAGCCCATCTTCTTAGCCACAAGATTAAGATTATTGAGTATTTGAAGTATATTAACTTTTTTTTCATTTACTTAAAAGGAAAGGTTATCTAAGCCCATATTTTTAAAAATCTGCATTTTAAAATTTCCAAAATGCCACAGTTCTTTCAAATCTGAAAACATTTGAAAACTTTATAAAAAATTATGTTTTGAAAATGGCAAAATCACACAAACAAGCTTCTTTTGTGTACAAATTATGAAATTAATTTATGAATGTTGAGCATTTCAATTTTATCCACTTCCCCACTTAAACAAATCATGTTTAGGTATGATATCAAGCTACCAACAGGAAGAGAGAGAAAAAGTATTTAAATATTTCAATGGAATCTCCTTTTACTTCACTAATATTGCTTACATATACTTTATTTTTACGATATCTTTAGACCAGTGCATTTCGGTAGCTAATAAAGCGGTAGGTTGGTGGATGAATTATATATCTTAGTTAATAACATGTGGCATGACAGGGAAATTAATCTTTGTGTTAGAAGTTTAATAAGTTAAATACATTTTGTATTAGAAATATATTTTAACTTTTATATTATATGTAGGGAATGAAGGTAATCTACTATTAATATGCTCAGAGCAAAAAGAAATGTCCCTAAACACTAAATTTTAAATTTGTAAAAGAAAAATTACTTCTGGTACCCCAGAAGACTAACTTTATGAAAAAATTTACTCAATAGTATGCTATAAAATACCGCTTTTTATTTCAAAATTATTTTTGTGATTTATAATTAACATCAGAAATCACCATAACCATTTGAAATTTTCTACTCTGATGTTTTTAAAGTGTTCCTAAAAGAGGAAGACTGTGCTGTTAGAGTACAGCACATTCACTTTTTCCTCTCTCTCACGACAGATAAAGAAGCTGTAACCATGGAAACAGTAATGGGCCAGAGAGATTAGGGCCAGACAGGAGATTAGGTCTCTAAGAGCGGTGAAAAGAGGTTCTGATTGGTTCTTCATTGAGACCTTATTTGAAGAGAAGTAACGTTGAAAGAAAGCGTGG
Organism: Chionomys nivalis; assembly: GCF_950005125.1. Taxonomy (NCBI): domain Eukaryota; kingdom Metazoa; phylum Chordata; class Mammalia; order Rodentia; family Cricetidae; genus Chionomys; species Chionomys nivalis. Next base: position 15,011,925 of record NC_080099.1, read on the forward strand.
AGGATTAGCATAGCATGGACAATATTAATTCCCCTATACAATAAAAGAAGCTATTGCTCTAAGAAAAGGGTATCCATTCTTTGTCATATGACAACCATTTACGCGGAGGGAGAAAGCATCTGTGATTCAGGCTGTTCTCAGTTTGGTCTATACTGTATGAATCTGGACCAGCTGACTAAGAAGCAATTCCTGGAGCCACAGTGAAAAAGAACATCTATTTGTGAGCACACTCCCATTGGACTCCTCATTGGCATGCTTGGGATGAGCAAAAAGCCAGCTTGATTTTGGTAAAGATGTCATGTAGGAATGAGTTTTCCTGGGAGGGAAATGATTTGAAAACTTTTTCCATGGTTTTTTGAAATATATTTTTCTAACTTCTTGACAAACTTCACAAATTTTTGAAGTCATCACTATTCCATTTGTAAAGAGAAAGGGTATTTAGTAAGAATCCGGCACTCTTTTAAGTTGACAACTGCAGAGGTGATCTTTTTTGAGCTGTCTGCTGACTATAATTGCAGATGAATTTCCAGAGGAAGAAATTATTTGTTAATTTTAAGTTCTATATTTACTGAAGTTATAATATTCAACCCAATGGAATGGAGAGTTTTAAGTGGAAGGCATTTTCACCGAATGAATTCTGAAAAGGTGGTGCTTGGACAACCTTACTGACAGTAATCAAGAGTGTGGTTTTTGGCTGTCCTTAGACACTGACTCCTTTAAAACCATCCCACTAGCACAGGCTTGCTTGTTTTAGTTTTATTTAAAAATACTCATTTCTTGATTATTTCTTAGAACTAAACCTTCTTTTAAATAGAATCATTTATTATTTACTTTTAGACATTCTTCTTATGATAAAAATAATTACCTGTTTCATGCTTTGCAAGCTCTCTGGTGCTTTTCCCACAGAGAAAGCACCTCCGGGGAAGTGAGCCCATAATACTGTCAGCTGTAGGAGAGTGGGGATTGCTTGAACCACGCTGGACATTGCCGGAGGACAAACATGAATTTAAAGGGCTGAATATAAGCACCAAACGCAGCCAGGGTTTCCTATATCCTCCACAAGAACAACGGATGCATCTGATGTCTGTACCTTTCTATACCCGGAGCAAAGGTTGCTCATATGGTTAGAGATAATGAGCACTGTCTGTGGGGCATAACTGTAAGCCTTAGCCCAAAGACATTTTGCTAGACACAGGACACATGTTTTGATTGAACAAGAAAAAAAAAATGCTCTTCTTCAACCTCATGCAGGAGAGGAACAGGAAGATGCTAAGCACCCCATATTTCTTCCTTTAGAAATGGTTTTCACTGACTTGAATTACAGAATTTCCCATGGGGATGATCACTGAATTTTCCACAATTAACACCATCTCGATAACTCATTCTTTGGTTTTCATTTGGTAATAAGCTTCACTATATAGCCCAGACTGACTACAGACTTGGGGTCATGCTGCCTTAGCTTTCTGAGTGCTTAAGTCAGTTGGTCAAAGTTTCACTTTCCCCACTGATATTTTCCATCCTAGAAGTTTTTGTGACCCTGTACACACACACACACATTTTATGTAATCCTTGATACACACACAGATGATATACAAATCAAATTACTGATGATAAATTATAAGGACCTCTATATTAAAAAATCTTGGTGTGCATGTAAATTTATCATTTATTATACATGAAAGTAAGTCTATATACTAATGATTTTGATACAGTTTATATTTGCATAAAGATTTACATCTTGACTGACTAATTGATACTGTAGAACATAGAGAGCCTTTTTTCAGAGGAGATTTGTGATTTGATTTTATAGTTATCAATGTTGGGAACTAGGTAGTAAAAAAATGGATGATGTTAAAGGGCACTTCAGAAATTGATGAAATTTCTGTCTAATTTCAAGGCAAAATTCATTTTGCAAATGAAACTCAAGTCAGCAATTAAAATAGGATTGAAGAAACCTAGCCCAATAAAATGTAACATATATTAAGTTGAGAGATAGATGTCGAGTGATGACCTATAGGAAAACATTGTCCTTGTTTTCCACAATTTAACTATAATTCTTCAAAGAGCAGGAACTTCTGCAAGTTTAGAGGAAATCACGCTGTTCTTTTGTTGTTGTTGTTGTTGTTATTGTTGTTGTTGAAACAATTTCTGCCTCCTCCCCTCCTCCCATTTCCCTCCCTCCTCCTCCCACTCCTCTCCCCGAACCCCACTTCTCTCCCCCTCTCCCCACTCCTGTCCCCCTCCCCCTACTCCATTCCCCCTCCCTCCCGAGTCTGAAGAGCAGTCTGGATTCCCTACCCTGTGGGAAGTCCAAGGCCCTCCCCCCTCCATCCAGGTCCAGGAAGGTGAGCATCCAAACAGGCTAGGCTCCCACAAAACTAGTTCCTGAAGTAGGATCGAAACCTAGTGCCATTGTCCTTGGCTTCTCATCAGCCTTCATTATCCGCCATGTTCAGAGAGTCCGGTTTTATCCCATGCTTATTCAGTCTCAGTCCAACTGACCTTGGTGAACTCCCAATATCATGCTGTTCTTAACAGTCAATAATCTCAAGTCTGAGATGAGTGCTTCAGGCAGTTGACATTGGCCCTGCATGGCTTGATACCACTCACAGGGTGAAGTGCATATGTTATATGTTCAGGATGGAAGGATAAAGCCAAGTGACTGCTTGCAGTCCGGTCAATTTTCAGCCAGAAATACCTCAGACTTATTACACATCTGACTTTAGCTTAAATTTTGATCATTATGCTCTCAGAAAACTTTTACTCTTTTCTAGTATTTTCCTTGCCCTGCATTTAAATAGGTGATTCCCCTGCAGTCACAACCACAGTTAAGAATCTAGGTCACACATATGTCATTCTTTAAGCACTCCCTCTCTGCCCTGTTTTGCTTTGTGACCTCTTCCACACCGGTATTCCAGCGATGTCTTCCATAACAATGTGTACATTCTTAAGCTCTTTTTAGTTTGGTAGAGGAAGTCTAACCAAGGCAAACGGTAAACATGAGCTAAAACAGCAAACTGACTGTAAAATTTGAAATTTGCCCTGGGATAAAGAGAAGATATTGAGGACAAATAAGCAGGAGAGTCATATGATCAAGTGTGTATTTGTATAAGCTTATTCTGGATGCTGAATAGAGTATGAGCTGAAGGAAGGTGAATTACACGAAGGTGTAGTCGCTGGGAGACACTTGTGTTAGATCTGATGAGCATGCATAGAACAAGGATAAACATGTCCCAGTGACCACAACAGTGTGCAAGTGTGTGTGCTTTGTTCAGTGGGAAAATCCTAAATATAGCAAACAGGAAAGTTGGGCATAGATGTATACATTGACTGGTGGATGTTATGTGTCTGACGTTAATCAGAAGAATGCTCCGGAAAGAGAAGCAAGTTGAGAAGAGGGAGAGAACTTGGCTTCTCTATGCTTCTTTAAAGCATCTGTTAGGCTGAAATCAGGGAGATTTTGTTTATCTTTCCTTATCTTTGCTCTCAAGAGAAATACTGTGTATCAGATGTCAGTCTTTTCCATTCCTTTTCCAATTCTGCTCTAACAAACTGACTTGCAGTCAGTCTTCTATTTATTGTAAATACTCTACTTCTCTGGGGGAAAACTTATATATACCAAAAAGTAAACAAAGGGCCCACGGAGTCAGAACTAACTTGAAAACTTTCTGCCACTCTGTAAAAATCACTATACCTTTATGGAACAGTTATGAATTTCACATGGAAAATGTTTTTCAAACCATTTGAAAGTGAGGCACCTCCTTCCTCTCCACACTTAAGGGATTTCACAGATAACCAGTTTAGTTCACAGCAGGCTACTGACTCAGCCAGGCCCTGAACGAAGTGAATGCAATCAGAGAACTAGAGAAAATAGTCTGCAAAAATCAGTTAAAAATACTGTATTCATTAGCCGTCATGATCCAGATCTGTTCTTTTAATCCCCTCTGTATATGACATAATAGTTACATGTGATATAGATTAATATACCTAAAATTGAGAAAGGAGAAACACAATTAGGCTTAATGGAGTAAAGATTATAAATGGAACAAACATCAAAAACAACCAAATTTTACAAATTTTTATCAAGATTGACTGTACAGTTTCTCCTGTATATATAGTTTTTGCATTTACTGAACCAGCTTACTAATATTTAAATGATCAGAAATGTGACTTTTCAAGAAGCCGCTGCATGAGAAATTGCTTCCTTAATGGTGTTTACCAGTTATTCCCTTCTCCTGAAGACTGGGGTCTTCCCCACATCTCAGTTCCATCTATATCAGATCTCAGGACAAAACTGAAGCCTTCCTAGCCATGAGCTACCTTATAATATTTAATAATAATACATGGTCCCCACATACACAGAATGTAATGCTTAGCCAACAGTGGGAACTATGAAAACTCCTGAGAAGCTGTGCCTGTTGAGCCTGGCTGGTTGCTTAGACCTTCAGTAACACGGAGTGTGGTAAGAGGTCACATGTTTGGTTCCAGGTGCTCAGCTACAAAATAATACCACAGAAACCATATTTGCAATGCTGTTCGGTCAATAGCATATTTCTGGCTAACTCATATCTTAAATTAACCCATCTCTATTAATCTGTGTATTGCCACGAGACTGTGACTTACTGGGTAAAGTTCCAGTGTCTGTCTCTGGCGGAGCTACATGGCTTCTCTTTGACTCCACCCTTCTTTCTCGCAGCATTCAGTTTAGTTTTCCCCACCTAGCTCTGTTCTGCCCTAGCAGGCCGGCCAGTTTCTTTACTAACCAATGATATTCACAGCATACAGAGGGGAATTCCATATCAACAGAGAGATTGCATGTTGCAGATTCAAGAGGCTGGTACCTGGGGCTAGCTCTCACCTTCTGGAACAGATATTCCTTGCCCATTTCTGTGTCTGAACTAGCATCCTAGCAGTAATGATAAATTAACAAAAGCAAAAAACCTTTTAAAATCCATTAACTTAGCAGACAGATAGCTTCCATCTATCTAAGAGCAAAGAATATCATTTTTTTTTTTTTTTTTGGTTTTTCGAGACAGGGTTTCTCTGTGGTTTTGGAGCCTGTCCTGGAACTAGCTCTTGTAGACCAGGCTGGTCTCGAACTCACAGAGATCCGCCTGCCTCTGCCTCCCGAGTGCTGGGATTAAAGGCGTGCGCCACCACCGCCCGGCAAAGAATATCATTAGATAACATCTTGGACCTATAGAAAAGCTTGCCTCATCTTGATGTGACTATCTCTCTGATCTCATCAATGTGTGTTAAACTTGCCTTCATTCAGCCCTATCTTTTTTCTATAAAATTATAAAACTTTATGGAATCAATTTCACATTGAAACATGGAATATGGTGTAACCTTCGTTTATATTTCCAGGCCCTGGTCACTCAACATTGCTCTAGAATAAACTATTCTTCATTGCCTTTAAAAAACAAAAACAGGTTCTGTAGAGGCAACTGTGCTGTTTGTAGCTTGAGGCTAGAAATCATCTATCAAGATGAAACATTTTCTTGATTCAGGAAGCTGAACAAAAGAAAAAAACATATCCATCAAAGATGAATTATGCGTTTACAAACACACCATAATTAGGAGAAGAATGACGTTGGAATTGAAAACTGACTCAAAAATCTGCAAATCCATTTTCCCAACTCTCAGTGCTGCAGAGCCCTTCCTATGAGCAACAATCACTAAGTTCGCTTTTAAATTCAGGGACACTCTACAGCAAATTACAATTATGTATTGTTAAATTAAAGGCATTTTTTTTTCTATACCAGCAGATTATTCATGCTAACTACATCAGCCTTTGGCTAGTCCCTATTCAACTGAAAACTACATAGTAATCATATTTTATTTAAATGAAATCAATTGCTATACATGTATGGCGGACACTGTGATATTTTGGTGTATGCACTGTGTCGGATGGTTTTATGTCAACTTATACAAGCTGAAGTCTTGTGAGAGGAAGGAACCAAAATTCAGAAAATGCCTCCATCAGATCAGGTTGTAGACAAGCCTGTAATTTTCTCGATTAATGATTGAGATGGGAGAGTTCAGCCTTTGTGGGTGGTGCCATCTTTGAGATGGTCATTCTGGGTTCTATAAGAAAGCAGAGTGAGCAAGTCTGGAGTGCAAAGCATTTAGCAGCACTCTCCATGGCCTCAGCATCAACCCCTGTGCCCAAGTTCCTTCATTGTTTGAGTTCCTTCGTTGACTTCCTTTGATGATGAACAATGGTGTGGGAGTATAGCCAAATGAAGCCTGTCTTCTCCATCTTGCTTTTGCTCATGGTTTTTTATCACAGCAAGTGTAACCCTAAGTAAGACAAGCACAAATGGTGGCATGGTGATACCAAACTAATTGCAAATCTATCACCTGACTCTCCTATCATTTGCTAAATGTGACATTTCAAATGTATTCTTCCATAGTTTACAACATAGAACATATTATTTTGAACTGTCCATCTGCCTGTGCTCTTCCATGTAATTTATTTTAAAATTAATAAAGCAGATCCAGAGAGAAAACTACAATATAATCACATAACTGTGTAGGACCCAATAAAGTTGAGGACACAGAGCTATAACTAGGGTGACTTGCGCCTGAGGCTAGAGATGGGAAGGTGTTGATCACTTCGTTTCACACTGATTATAAAGCTCTTAACTTGTTGCTTTTAATTATTTTCAGTCCTCTAAAATTACATAAACAGACTACTCTAAGTTGTATCAAAAGCCTACTCTGAGTAAATTAAGGTTTTGTCATTTCTGTTTGTTTTCATGTGGTGTAATGCTCACACAGAAGTCTATGCTTGTGTTTTGGAATGCTGGTATCTCATCAGATTAATATTAAATGAGAATCTTACAGAAGTCTATGTCACTTTGTGTACAACTGTTTGTCCTATGTCTTTTCTGTTGTTAATCACCTCTCACCTAAGAAATCAGTAATTAAAAGAATCATAACTTTTCTTTGACAGTAGAAATTGTGTATTTACCTGACATCAGATGGCATCCTTATTTATGATAATTATATATAATTGCATCTTCTAAAATAAGGAAAATCACAAACAAAGCAATCAACAGCTTTGTTACATCCCTGTGAGAATATGACCCTTCTCTTTCTGCTTCAACCTGTTGGAAAAGCTGATTGATTCACTTTGACCAAATCATTACTAATTTAATTTTGTACATGAACATCTTGCTTATATTCTAGATTGTAGCTTTTACTTCAAATATGGGCACATGAATTTGTTTGTTCATTCACTCATTTATTCATTTACTTACTCAACTCCTGCTTCGTGCCAGAAAGGATTCAGAGAAATGTCATTAGTTACATATGACAATTTGTTTTACATTCATATCACTGATTCTTCTCTTGTTCAAAATATTTATTCACTGATCTCCTAAGAAACATAATACTTTTATTATAAAATTTATTTTATTATAAATTTATATTATTATAAATATTGCATTGATTCCATATCTCTAATGCAAAAGCCTATCTAGATCTTAAATATATATCACAAATTCACATTATCAAGGTTTTGTTATGGTGGATGGAGAGTCCCTACTGTACTGCTTTTTTCTGATCTGTGTGCAGTGGTATATGCTTGCTCATGCATTCAGATCCCACAACACACACAGACCACACACACACACACACACACACATGCACACTCACACAAAATGACTTTTAAACATTAAAATAAATGCATTAGTCAATGTCTTTCACTGCTGTTTGCCTACATTGGCATTGTTTCTATTTTTGTCATGGATTCCAATAATAATAAAAATTACATAGCATACAATAAAATCATATACGCTATTGATAAGTCATTGTTCAAAAGTCAGGGAATTCTAGTTTATCCCTGATTTCACTTTAGATGCTACTTATTTCTCTTGTTAGCCTTTGTTAGAAGTTATTTGATATTCTTGGCTGTGTATGTTATAATTCAGATCTGACTTCATGCTGAAGTCAGCACCAACACTTCTGATGGTCTCCTCTTGTCTCTCCTTAGCCATCCCAAGCTCCAGTATCCTTCCTTCTGCTCCCAGAGATGTGGTCCCTGTCTTGGTTTCTAGTCGCTTTGTCCGTCTGAGTTGGCGTCCACCTGCAGAAACAAAAGGAAACATTCAAACCTTCACAGTCTTTTTCTCCAGAGAGGGTGACAACAGGTAGGTACTATCCTTCAACTTCAGCTTCTTTCCCCAACACTTTCAATGTCCATGGGAGAAGCCAATGTTGGGAGAACTTGTAGAGGAGCTGGAACAAAGTGTGAAATCTTTACGCCGCTTTTCATCCAGACTGAGTGAATATGTATGCTTTGTCAAAACAGGCTAACTTAACAAATTAATCAAAGTCGTTTACATAACATACCTGACAAAAAGCAAGAATGCAAATGATTCTTTGATTTTTTTTTCTTTGATTTTTACACTGATACAGAAAAAAATTATCTGGATGCTGGAAGAACAAAGTATTAAGAGCCACTGTGACTAGTCACTGACATCATATGATCCGAAGAAAACAATGATTTTCTGACTATTAACAAAGAAGATATAATAATTAGCTTGCAAGGTTTCTGTTAGGGATAAATTAAGATCACATATATAAAGTTCCTAGCAGAGAGTGCTTTGTTCCTTAGAAGTTGTTTGGTGACTATCGTAATTGCCTAGGTAAGAGTGAACTGTGCTTTCCAAGTCTCAGCTCTCAGCTCGTGCTTTTGATTTTCTGAAGCATTTTACCCACAGAATATTTCAAGATGGTTTTGAAATGTGACTTCTCAGTTTTGAGACAATATTGAGTAAGTTCGAGGCTGGAAACAGAGATTCATTTATTGGTACTCTAGTTTCTCACGTGTAGGGTTTCAGTGAGGTGGGGAATCTTTAGGCACACCCCAGGACCCTCTGGACAGTTTTGATTAACAGGAGATTGTTAAAGGTCCTTTAGAATTACAACTGAAGAAATACATTCATTCTGCTTATCAAATGTTTTCGGTTTTGTTTGTTAATGTAATTAAATCATATCTTTTACAGTTTTTGTTTGCTTTTGAAGTTGACATGACTCTAAAGTGAAAGGGGAAACATATATACACAGGGCCTATGTTTCTTAAGGCTACCCATTGGCCTTTCCTGTGCAGCAATTGTCTCTCTGACTCCACAATGTCATGGGAGAATTTGGGTCTGGGTGTGTAAAAACTGGAGGCAATAATCTTGCCCAGTTATTTTCATGAGTTTCTATGGGCTTCCTGAAGATAATTTAATTCATCATTCCCAACCCATGCTGATTGTCTTCTCGAATACTATTTCTCTTTTTTTCTGCATTTGTGCTAATATCTTTTATTCAATTACTCAAGAAAGAAACCCCCAAGTTCCACTCTCTCCTCCCTGCTTCTCAACACTGTTCATTATCAGGTCTTATGTATCTATCTCAACCCAAGCAATTCATGCCTCTTTTATTCTGTCAGTCACTTCATTAACATTTACTCAGTTTCTTCAACTAGTTCTGCTGCTTCTAATAGTCCTCTCACTGTATATAGTTATCATAATGAAATACAGGTTGGATTACTCACTCCTCTGTTGAAAATGTGAAGAGTCATGTATTTAAATGCATTTGAATATTAAGTGTAAAGAAAGAGAGAGTAAAAGCTTTAGAAAACTTATAACTATAGAACTCCAACCCTAAACTTTTTATAAGGAGTTTTTAAAACATAGCATACAATGGATAAAAATAATCACTAGAAATTTGAAAATGGAACTGCAATTTATCAGTTGTGTGATTTTTTGTGTGTTTAATTTTTATAAATGATAGACAAACAGCAAACCCCTTAGAACAGATAAAAGTATTTACTTCTCAAGACTACTCAGAGAAATATGTGAAGGATTTCTTTCAGCGCAGACACTGTCCACAAGTAGAGTAAAAGGCTGAAAACAGCAACCTCAGAGACAATTTGAAGAAGAGGATTAAACTAATTTTCAGTAGATAAAGGGAGGGAGGTAAACAGGAAGAAGAAGAAAGGAAAAAAAAGGCAGGAAGTAAGGAATGGAGAGAATGAGGAGCTACAAAGCTGAGTTTGCAGCTATTACAATTTGTGTTGATCATTTATTTCACAATTGTTTCCAAGTCCCTGCCTTTAACACCATTGAACCATGTCTTCTCCTTTCAACATTTCCTACCTTGAAATCTGTTCTCTGCATCTTCTCACTTCTCCCTCCTATAGTGGCACCCTAAGCCTTGCCATGTAGTATCTCTATTACTTAACTCACTCTCCAAAGTCATATCTCCCCATCTTCTAGTTAACTGCTTTCTTGCATCAAGCATTTGATTTCATAGGTATCTACAATCCACTGGTCCTGGTGTGACTTTTCTGCTCTGCAACATTCTTTCCCTTCGTTTATTAGGTAATTAAAATTTCATGGATAACTACTGAGAGCACATGCTAATATGTACCAGTGTTTGGCTTTCTATGTTTCTACTTGAAATTACTTGAAACTAAGATGAGCAAATACAACATTTCACTAAAACTGCCATTCAGTCAGCTGAATATAGCAGGCAGAAAGGTTCAGCTATGCTCACTTTAGTCACTTTAAATTCATAATTTCACACTACCATCAGTTAGATCATATTTATATAAGCCTCTGTCACACATCTTCTTAATGATATTTAGTGATTCTCCTCCATTCTCACCATTTTAACATGTTAAGGCCTCCCTTACTCATAATCAACAACTTCCAGGCTAATCAGAAGTGAATGTTTACAAATATTTATGTTTCCCTTAAATAGCTGGCTATATCTTTAAGCCAGCTACAATGGACAATTTAAGTGTACAGTGTGTCTTTCCTTGAATTTCCATAAAAAATGGCCTGTACATTTTTTCTTAATGAAAAAAAAATATTCCAAACCAGAGTTTTGTGCTGGTCATGTACTACTGGGCATGGGGCCTGCCCTTAAAAGTTTTGTATACCTAGCAAGACTCCATTGGAGAAAATTAACTTTCTCTTGACAAGTGATTGCTGGTTGGAGATAGCTTCTTGGATAGGTATGGGAGTTCCTGTCTTCTTCCCTCTCTGGATTGGGACCTCATCTGACTTGGACCTATGCAATCCCTGTGTGTGCTACAGTTGATGTACATCGTTCCTGTTGTGTCTGGAAGGAATTGTTTTCTTGGAATCTTCCATCCCCAAGGGCTCTTAAAATCATTGTGTCCCCTTTTTCATGTAGCTCCCTAAGATCTGAAGAAAGAGGTTTGATGAAGATGTCCAATTTAGAACTCAGAGTCCCAACTCACTCTTAACACAGAGTTCAGTTACGGGTCTCTGAATTTCTCTGATGTCCAAGGGTGACCAGAGGTAATTAGGAGTAATTCATTGCTATGCTTCTTAAACAGAATGCTATGTAATGATCTGTTGTTAGATTTCCTTTGTACTTTAATAAATAAGGCTTGCCTGAAGATCAGAGAGTAGACCAGACAGTGGTGATACACACCTTTAATCCCAATAGTCACACTATTTTGCCACAGAAACCAGATGGTAGTCGTACATGCCTTTAATCCTAGCCCTAGAGAAGGATATAATATGGGAGGAGACAGCTCTCAGACACAGTCTCATCCTGAAGATTCCTGGAGGCAGAATCACCATTTTGAAATAGAGGTAAGAGCCAGGGGCTGTCTGATCTGCTTTTCTGACGTTCATTATCAGTCTCTGGGTTTTTATTAATCATGATACTATGTTTTCCTAGGTCCATGGTCTATATAGTCTTGAGATACCCAAGTCAGTGTCATTGAAAGATTTATCATATGGTGTGGTGTTTAAATCCAATCAGAGAGTTGTGGGGTAATCCCTCATTTATGAATAATTTTACCAGTATCTTATGGAGACAGATCACCAACAAAGATTGAAGTAGTTGTAACATGGTTGGTGTTTACTTTTCTTCTCTAGGAATGCAAAATACCTTCCAGAAAAGTGAATACTAGTCAGTAGGGGAGAAGACATTAGTTAGGCATCTGCTCAATTTCTCTCATTCAATGGAATATATTGGCCTTGTCTTCACCAATAGGGCCTTACCATCAGTTTCTGAAGAGCAAACAATGACCTTGGCAATAATTTTTGTTTTGGGGAGGTTTTCATGGGCCTCTTTGCCAACAACACAATTAGATGTAACCAATTCATGAGTCTGGAGCACTCGGTGGATAGAGTTTGGGGGGGGGGGATTTGTCTCCCTCATTATTTGAGGATTCCATTTAGAGCTCTTTCTTCTGTGTATAAATTTTAAAAATCTCCGACTGTAGTAGGTTTCCATATAAACCCTCAAATGACAATTAGTTTTAGCTGTCTAAAATGGGATACCCTTCTGAATGCTGTGAATATGTCTTATTACCATTAAAAAGCTGATTTGACCAATAGCCAGGCAGCTGAGAAATAGGGAAAAAGAAGGCAGAGTCAGGGAGATGCCAGAAACAATCAGGGAAGCAAGATGTGAGTTAATAAGCCACCAGCCTTGTAGTAAAGTATAGAATAATAGAAATGGGTTAATTTAATTTGTAAGAGTTAGTTAATAATAAGCTTGAGCTAACAGGCCAAACAGTTTGTAGTTAATATTAAGCCTCAGCGTGTTTATTTGGGAACTGGTGGGTGGGAGAGAAACCTCCAGTTACAGGTATCCTGCTGTATCACTTTCTTTTTTCTTTTTTTTTTTTTTTTTTTGGTTTTTAGAGACAGGGTTTCTCTGTGGTTTTGGAGCCTGTGCCTAGAACTAGCTCTTGTAGACTAGGCTGGTCTCAAACTCAGAGATCTGCCTGCCTCTGCCTCCTGAGTGCTGGGATTAAAGGCGTGCACCACCACCGCCCGGCTGTATCTCTTTCTTTACTCTCATCTTTTCTCCCTTTATCCATTTAATCATTATTTTCTAGATTCCTTCCTTTCTCTCCATAATTATATATTCTAATTCCACTTTAGGAGATCCTTTACACAGTGATTATATGGATTGCAGCATGCCTATCAAATTCTAAAATCCACATATTTTTTAATCACTGTTCTATTGCTATGAGGAAAAACTATGCCCAAGGAAGTTATTATAAGAAAAAAGCACTTGTTTGGGGGCTTCCTTACAGTTTTAGAGGTTCACGTCATTATTACCATGGCAGGAAGCATGGTGGGATACAGGAAGACCCTGGGTCAGTAGCTTAGAACTACATCCTGATCTGTGGCCAAGAGGGAGGTTTGGCATGGGCTTTTGAAATCTTAAAGCCAACCCTGGTGACACTGTGCCTACGAGAAAGTCAGACTCCTTAATCCTTTTAATATTTTCAAATAGTGGTACTTCCTGTTGACTAAGCAGTGAAATATATGAGCCTATGGCAGCCATTTTTATTCAAACAACCACAACAAATAAAAGAACACACATTATACATGTCTTTATATGTCTATTTGGGTATGGTTACCTTACTCAGTAATTTTTTTAGTTCAATTCATTTACATGTGAATTTCATTCTTTTTGAACAGCTGAGTAATATTTTTGTGCAAATGTGCCACATTTTCTTATCTATTCATCTATTAATGAACATCTAAGCAGTTTTCAAATTCTGGCTATGATGAATAGAGAAGGATTAATCATGGATTATGGCATGGCTGTCACTGAGTGTGTTTTCTTTCACTGGTATCCAGGCATCTAGGGTTGGTATGTTGTGATTCTAAGTGTTGCTATCTAGTCTTATCTCTGTTTGGTGGGTGTTCTAATCCCTTGTTTCTGTTAGCCTTTCTGAGTCTTAGAAAAGTGGAGAGGTTGTTTGGTTGTCTGGTATGGATTGCTTCAGAAGGTCAGTTGGTGGCAGAGAGGAATAGAGGTGGATTAGGAGAAAAAATGGGAGACTCTTCGGGGACAGAGTTAAGTGTCTTCATACTTAGATGTGGGATGCACCTGGAGTTCAAGAGGTGGTGGAAGAGGGGATCCTGCAAGTATGTATCACTAACACAAAGAATATCTTGGAATGACCTATACTTTTAAATTAGACTGAAATTAACCCTGTATACTAGATTGTGTCCATTCTTACAATATAAGTGCAATATATTCTATTGTACATCAGTTTATCCTATTCAAGGTGATCACATTTATGAGTACATATGCACAGAATTGTCCTTCCCATTGTGATAAATTCCTCCTTCGTCCTCCTCTCTGTCCTCAACACCTTGCCTCCTAATCCCTTTCATAATAGTTTACTAAGTTGCTTAACTTTACTCCCATCTCTCACACTATTGTCTAACCATAATCTTGTTCCTTGTTTCTTATTGCAGTTCCTTTTATCATTGCTCTCCAAAGACCTGTATGCAGCTAAGAACAGTGAATTTATGTCACTCATATCACCTGACTTTCAACTAGTTTTGTCACATTTGATTACCCCTGCTTTCTTATCACTCACCTTTTGCATGCACGTGTGTGTGTGTGTGTGTGTGTGTGTGTGTGTCATCCTGCTCTGTGTTATTCTGCTTTTGTAGTCATCATTGCCATGATCCTTTTTTGGTTTCCACTTCTGAGCTACCTAGTTTTTAAATATTGAGTTGCCCCAGGACTCATCCTTGGGGATCTTCTTGTTCATGCCTTGTCTTTAAACTCTATGGACCAGTTACTGTCTTAAAAATTTCTCACTCTAACTTTAACTTTTACCTGTGATTTAGATACATTTATCAAATTACTCACATGAAATCAATCATTAGTATCTTTGAACAAAACCTGGTTTGTTCAAAATACTTGTGTCTGGCTTTAAAATCAAGAATAGTTATGATGTTGTTTCTAATTTAGTGGTAGAAACTAAGAGGTTTTTGTTTTAGCAGTGTTTATAATGCATTCAAAGTCAAGAAATCAATTAATGAAACACATATTAAATCCTAACACGTATTATACTATCTTTATTTATGGATACTGCTTCCCATCATACCATTGCAAAAGTCTAGGAAGTCAGGTCTTTTTAACAACTGACTTAACCTTTTAAATCATAAGTTAGATTGTGCTGGGTGCTTTTGTAATTTAAAACCTTTTGCTGCCTGCCTTTTTCTCTCAGATTAGATAAAAATCCTTCCTGTTCTAGACCCTTGTATCTTCTCTATTCCCACCATTTGTTGTGTTTACTAGTTTTCAATTTTCCTAAATATACCCATTCTGTCTTCCCTGTAGTTTCTCTACTGTATGTAGAATCCTCTCCCTGAGTCCACACCCACAGCTATGTAAATTATTTCCTAATTCATACTGAATTTATGCTGCACATCACCTCTTCAAGAACATAGTTCCTATATTCCCTGATCCTTTGCACTTCCTGTCTCCGTTTCCTAGCCACACAGTTTATTTATTTATTTTCTTATTTTGTTTTGTTTTGTTTCCTGAGTTTTGGGGAGACATAGGAAAAAGCAGTCTCACTATGTTAACTAGGAATACTCATAAACTCCTAGGCTCAAGTAATTTTCCCAACTCATCCCCCCAAATATTTGGGACTGGCACTGTGCCTGCATGCTTTGCCTACTTTCTATGATTTTTATTAATAATAGTTTTTTCATTAAACATCTTTCTCCTAGTAGAACATAAGCTTCCTGTGAGTGTTTTCCTTTGCTTTATTTCTCTTGATTCCTGGGACATTCTAAACACCCAAGAAAATAATGAAGGCTTAGCAACACTAGTTATGTTTTACGTTTGAACCCTAACTGATATGTTAACTACTACATGGAAATCTCCACTGTCTTCCAAGTCAGAATTCATTTTTTAAATCTTTGCGTGTGTGTGTGTGTGTGTGTGTGTGTGTGTGTGAGAGAGAGAGAGAGAGAGAGAGAGAGAGAGAGAGCGCAAGTGAGGCAGGAGAGAGAGACAGAGACAGAGACACACACACAGAGAGAGAGATACGGAATCAGTATAGGAGCATTTGCTATTTTTTGTCTCACTATATTTTTGTTGCATTCATGTAGTTTGTCCAACTGTTGACTGAAAATGAATTCTACTCTGCACAGACAATTTCTAATCAGATCTTATAAAATAAATTAGTAGAAAGACACAGTCATATTCTTGATAGTTTCTCCTAGCCAATAAAATGAATTGTGAAGGATGAAAGCTCTGAAAGCTTCTCAATGAAAACTTTCCTAATTTAGAAAAAGAAATTGACATAGAAATTTGATTTTAACATTCCCATTCCTTGTGTATGTTTTAGCGTCTCACTAGAGCAAATACACGCCATATGTCTCTGAAGACTTGGCGGTGCTATTTGTTTGTATCTGCAGTTTTGTTTGGCTCCTGAACACAGTGGTGTATTAAAAGGTAGAGGTTTTAACATTTGTGGCTGATGAGCAACAACTCTGTCGACAGATTACTCTAGCTAATGTTGTCAGTAGTCTGTCTGACTGGCTAATAGTATCAGGAAAGCAAGTGCCATGTTTACCTTTTTTTTTTTTTTTTTTTTAATTCTTCTCCTCTTATAACTTCTCTTCTTGGATTGTGCTTTCATTTTGCAGTTTGGAGAATATCATGAATTGCAAAGTTGAAAACCAGATTTCAGAGGGGGAGAAATTGCTTCCCTAATACACACTAGTACCTAGAAATCATTAGAACTAGAAGTGATCTTTGAGATTATAATCTATATTCTATGTAAGCATTCAGACACTGGTGCTCAAGGAAGGGAGTGATTCCTGGGTCCAAGGCCACAGAGTTGGCACCAACAATGTTAGACAGCGTTTGCAGAGTAATTACTACACTAGACCATAGGCCAACCATCTTGTGTGCTTAGTAGTGTCCACAAAAATATACGGAGAGATACGGTGAGAAGCCCACTTTTCAGTTATGTATCTAGTAAGAGGACCAGATTTTAATGCAAGGCTTAATCCAAATCAGGTTTCCTTACTTCGTTTCTTCTGTAGTGAATAAATAAGAAGGGAACATTTGCTTTCTTGATGTTTACAGAATCATGATATATTTATTCTCTATTTTCCTCTTTACTAAATTTTCAAACATGATGGATGATTTGATATATATATATTCATTTGTCATGAGTTAAAGACATTAGCATATTTTCTATATCTATAAAGATCATTATAACTTTAATTTTCTGGAGATTACTTGTGAACTTTGTCACAGTGCAGTCAAAGTGTAAAGGTCATACAATTATAAAATGGAACATTAAAAATTTGAATTCTGTCCCAAAACCCTATAAACTATGTTGCCTTGTCAATGAGTAGTTATTAGTCTAGAATTAATATTAGCATCTCTCTCTGTCTATCTCTGTCTCTCTCTCTCTCTTTCCCTTCCTCTCTCCCCCTGTTTGTGTGTTTATGTGGACTTATTATAGACTGAATAATCTTAGAATGGTTGTTTGTACACTGAGGAGCACACAAAAAGTGGTGCCCCTCAATCCCAGACTGATACCAAAGTTTAAGAGCTCCCTAAATAGTCTAGTATGAGGAGTCCACCTTGAAAGGGTGAAGAAGCTAAGAGTCCGATGACGGCAACAGTAGACACACTCATAGCAGAGGAGGGTAGCTGTACATGCCTGAAACTCTTGCTGCTTTTATAGAACCTCAGACTTTACTTATTGACAGTCTTACCATAGTACTTCATTTTGTTGTCCATCATGTTGTTTCTGGGAAAACGTCCATAGACATACCCAGATTTGTGTCTTATTAATTTTCTACTTGTCCCCTAATCCAATGACATTGACAATCAAGATTAATAATAGAAAATTGTTATGTGGTTTCCAGGTGGGTGGTGACAACCATATTTGGTATGTAAATTTGTGACGAATAGTAAATGATGCTTATAAAAAGTACCTGAAACATTAGCTCTTTCTCCATGGCAGTAAAAACACACTGTTTTTTTTAACTATCTCTGGACAGAAATCATAGTGTGGGTTCAAAATTAAAATAAATGAAATACAGGGATATTTCCTGACTTACTTACAGGGGGATTTATTGCTTTCAAAAGCATTATCCCATTTGATCCCCAGATAATGTAGTTATGATAATTTCTATTTTACAGAGGAGCATGTTTGGAAAGATTGATAAATAGTGCCTAAAGAGTTTTGCCAGTAGTAAATAGAAGAACCAGAATGTAAATGCAAGGTGATCCCTTCACCTCGTGCACAAAATAAGAGATAGTTCCTTTAAAGAGCTACATGTAAACTATAGTAAAAGTTCAGATGGAAGAATTAAAACGTTCTGTGAGCATCATTTAATTTAATCCTCACAGTAGCCTTGTGAGGTAGTTAGATAAGGGCTGGTATCTTCATTGTGCAAATGAAGCATGGTAGACTCCCAGATACCCCTGATGTGTTCAAGGTCACAGGCTATTTTGCAACAGAACAAAGCCTGGACCAAGTCTCCATCATGCAGCAGGGATGTTTTATATGGTTCTGTGCTGCCTCAGAAACCTGTGCTCACTGCCAGGGATTAGAGACAAGGTTTTTCTGATTGCCATAGAGGATTCATTTTAGAATTCACTGTGCATTGCATTTTCCAACATGGTGTTTACATATTCTTCCCCGGCTCTTCAGAGCTGAAGACTCTGCAACTGATGAAGCCTGTTATTCATGAAGGGAGTGTATTGTGCTGGAAAGAGGACAAGCCTCAAAATCCAAAGCACTACAGTGACCGAGGCAGAAAGTTTGGCGATGCCAGCCCACCGCACAGAGCCTCTGCTTCAGTTTAAACTCGATAGCAGCTAACTTTTTTTTTTTAACTGAACAATGTTTCTATGCCATTGATTGAGAGACTGATGATTTTATTCTTCCAATAGATATAATGTATACTGGAAACTGAGACATACAGTCTATAAAGGCTATATGGAAATGAAGCATTCTTCATTTAATGTGGCTCATCCAGCACTGTATTGAAGTCGTAGAGAAACCACAGGTCCTCTGGAAGTCTTGGGAGGATTGTCCTACTAAAAATGACTTTGACTTGGGCTAGATTTTGACCGACAGGGATGGCTGTGACTGGAACGCAGAACTTAGACCAGCGGTCAGCTACAAGGAAGACAGCAGGCTTGCAGCAAGCCTTTGCAGAAGTCAAAGGAAGTAGTGACCCTGGCTGAAAGGAGGGTGTCAGTGGAGAAGGCATCAGAGGTGAATTGGATTTTGGAAGCAATTGATGGGACGAGGCAATAGAGTACATATGAGTACAGAAGAAAGGGAACCAGGGGAAGAACTGGAGAGAGGGGAAATGGGGAGAGAATAGGGAGGAAAGGGAGAATCACTGTGTGCTGGAGTATTCTTTTTATTTTATTCTACTCATCTCTCTAGAAAGAATGTCTTTTTATGTATCCCTGACTGATCTAGAACTCACACTGAACACACTAAAGCCCAGGCTTCAGATTTGATATCCTTCCCTATATCCCACTTCCTGTTTGCCTGGTGGGCGATGACCAGTTCCTTGGGATACATCAAAACTAAGAAGCTTTGTGTAGTTCTATGAGAGTAGAAGGTCAGAAATGTCCAAATTTGCAAATAATAAAGTTAAATTCAGTTTTTCATTGGGCTCTACATTTTTCTCTGCTCTCCTCCCTGTCTCTCTCTCCCTCCTTCAATCCTCCCCCAAGGTCCCCATACTCAGAAGATCTTGTCTTCTTGCACTAGTTAGACTCACTAAAAGAACAAATATATTAAAAAGTGGATAACAAGGCACTGCTAAAAATATTTTTATTAAAATACATAGCTTCTTCACTACAAAGGAATTAATATAATTCTTCTTCTGTAAGCAACTAATTAGGTACTTGGCACCTCATGACAGCCTTTGTGCAGAACTCTTAAAACTAAATGCTAACACCAGCATACTTAGTTAAGGCAGAATATATTTATATAGCAGAAATTGTTTGTTACAAATAAACTTCTAAAAGCAAAATGCTTTAATATGCAAACTCTATTATCAAAGCATAAAAACACAAGTTCTGATTCCAGCTCACATAATGCCAAAAAGAATAAAGAAAGAAAACAATAACAACAAACCAGCTGCAAATAATAATAATAAATGATTGATTTTTCTGTTCCTAAAGAGAACATTGGAATTCAAAGTCTTCTCCAATTGCCTCCCACTCTCTGGTTTATAGACCTTAAGAACCTCACTATTCTCTACACTCAGAAAGTATACATTCTAATATCATGCCATTCGTTGCTTGTATTGAATATACAGACCAAGAGTAGTGATAATGTAAACAGACACTGTTTAGTTCTGCTAAAACTAAGAGAGAAGATGGTGGAACATGGATAGGTCCTTGCATTTCAGTTGGACCCTAATTGAATTTCACTGAGAACTAGATCTTGCCAACTACAAAAGGAAATCCGAATTGAAATATGGTGACGATGGGCTCATAAAGTGCACAGAACATGAGAAGCAAGGCAAAGGAGAGACAGTAGAAAGAGTCTGGATTCATGGAACATGTGGGCTTCCCACAGAGGACTGTGGAAATGTGGACCACCTTGCGGGTCTCAAGACTGCTGCAAGTAGGTGATTTTACATCAACTACAGGATGAGGCAGGATGCCAGGCTGTGGGTACTAATTAACAGATGACATAGGTCAAAAAGAAGAGTGCCAGTGAGAAGTAGCAATAGCTATGAATACCAATGGCAAAGGCAAAACACTAGGAAAATCTAACCTTATATTGCAAGTACCCACTATACCAGGAACTGCTTCCAGACATAAGGACTTGTCATCAAAGTAACCTAAGCAGAGTTCAGGCTCCTAGCAAATTTCCTGAGCTTGCTCCTTGTGCTACAATGTTTGCTTTGTATCTAAAACCGTGGCAGTGTTTAGGAGTTAATATATGTTATTGAAGCGAAATCTCTTCCTAAGTTTTCTCATTTCTCAACCCTAACAACACTCTCAAACTCCCAAGCAGTCCCAACTCTTATTTTCCAGAGGGGGAAGAATTCACACCTCACCTGTGCTGAGTTAGCATTTCTTTGCCCAGGTGATTGAGCAAGAGCAAAGTGCACCTTCCAGAGGGGAGAGGGGGACAAAGCTGTATGGTAATGACAAGATCTGCCTGTTTCCTGTGGCCTTCCAAGACTTAGCATAGCATCTGTTCTGGAACAAGTCTAGGGCTGTCCCTTCCCTGAAATAGGCTTCCTCAGAATCCGCCCTCATCCAGAGATCATTCTTTTGCAATTAGACTCATTAGATGCACTAATTTGTGGAAAGGTGTAACTACACATAAAGCTGAGATGTTTACCGGGGTGAAGCGGGAAAGCCATGCTGTCTTTTAGGTTCTCCTATGGAAGGGGCTCCATGGGACCCAATTTCAGCCTGTCAAAGCCAACTTTGATGATTCCTTTCTCCCAGAGCCCCATCCTTCAGTTCACTGGTTATCTCATCTGTCTCTTGTCCATGCATCAAGCTTTCTTATCTTCTCCAGTGTTCCCAGTCTTGTCATTTTACCTTAGCAACCACTTCATCACCAGCTGGCCGTGGTAGTACACCCCTGAAATCTTAAGAAGCGCGAAGACATCAAGACAGGAAGAGTGTAGTGGTAGTGCTGGTCCAGACAACATAGTTAGACACAGTTTCAAAATTAAATACAAAAAAAAAAGAATTTTTTTCCCAAAAAGTCGGTGGTGGCGCACGCCTTTAATCCCAGCACTTGGGAGGCAGAGGCAGGCGGATCTCTGTGAGTTCGAGACCAGCCTGGTCTACAGAGCTAGTTCCAGGACAGGCTCCAAAACCACAGAGAAACCCTGTCTCGAAAAACCAAAAAAAAAAAAAAAAAAGTCTTTAAAAAAAATGTTATAGTGGTATTTTTGTAAAGCAGCAGAGTTATTGTCCCATCCTCAGAGTGGTTGATTTTGAAACTGCAACTTGCAGGGAAATCTTATGAAGGTAAAGCCCAAGGCAGCTTTGCCTGGGTAAGAAATGAGTGTTCTCACTGACGATTTCCTTGCACCCCTTGGCAATAGGAGGGCACGCTATCTATCGCCGCTTCTGAGAAAAAAATGAATCAGGCTTCATTCCTCATTCTCAGGTGTTTCTAAGACTCAATCTATGATGGATGGATTCTAGAAGATATAGGCTATTTTCCCTCTCAACTTCAGCCAAATGGACTCCACAGGCCACTTCTGAGTTGAGAGAGGAGGGAAGTGAGGAGGGTTTGTTGTCTGAAAGTGTATCTCCTGTTCCAGCCTCACCTGAACTGTGTGCATTTGGGAGTTCTGTGTTTCTAGTTCTCAGGAGAGCATTCACTGAGGGTCAGGGGGGCCTAGGTCCCTCCAGGAGATACAGTGAGGATAAGACCACCATTACATAGTGATGGGGCAAGGACATCACATCTAGTAATGTTCTTGTCAGGACTCCTGTGCAAATCTGCTTCTCCACAGTGGAGCACTGGCTAGAGTGAGAAGACAGCAAACATTTAGTTACCTCTGCTGCAATACAGACACGCTGAGAGCTGCTCCCTAAAATGGTCTCTTAGCCAGGACCACAGAATACAAACAGTCATTCCAAACTTAGTCTTTACCTACTTTTGGACAGTAATTTCCCATAGTTTATTCATAACCATACACGCCAGGAAAATGTTAACAAAAGCCCTCTGACAATCAGTTTCCAATTTGTAGCTTAAAACAATTATGAGGAACGACTTGGCAGGAAATGTCATTTTGCTACAATGCCTTTGCATCCTTTTAGCAATATAATGTCACTCCACTGTGACCACAAGGAATCAGAAAGTCAGCTTGGCAGCAAAGGCCCCAACACTAGGATGAAACCCAGATGTCAACGGAGAGCAGGGCTGGAGCATTGGGCTACTATTTCCTCTCAGTGTCCATCAGCAAGATCCCATCTTCTTAGGGATCTCACCATGTTCACTACCAGAACATCTTTAAGACTAGCAGAAGCTTTAGTTATAACCATCTGCTAAGTATTCATTTAGATTACAGAATAATATTAATCATATAGACCATATTCACAATGCTTTGGTTCTTATTAGAGCATGTGCAGAGTTTCTGTACACTTTATCCCTCACTGCACCACATGCTAACGACTCAAATCTAAAGTTCCAAGTCCGTGGCAGCAATCTCTTTTCTTGGATGGAATAGAATGTTGCTATTTTACAGTAATAGTAAAATAAGGACAGAAACAATCACTAATAAGAGATTCCACGTTGCTTACCTAGTACCACGCTCTTTCCTCAGTGGCTTAACAAATTCAGTCATTTAATTCTTTCTGACTGTTGGTGTATAGTGTCTATTTTACTACCCAGGGCAACTGGGAAACTGGTATATGAGAAAACCAAAAGTTACCTTCCTAGATTTAGTCCAGCCCTGATATACATTGTCTGTATGACATTTCATTGTGGTTTTACTTTGATGTTGTAAGCAGATTTTTGAAAAGAGACACATAAAATTAAATGTTAAGTGCAGGCCTATCCGCAAGGCAGATCCTGGAGTATTGCCACAAGTTGAAGACACCCTGGCAGACATACTGAGTTTCAGAAAAGCCTGTCCTACAAAGTAAGATACCACCTTAAAACAAACTAAAGCTGAAAAATAAAATCTAAGTTTTTGAATTAAATCACTGACAAAACAAACTATTGCAAGTCTGCACTGAAAATAAAAATGGCAATCCATGCAGAGTTGTACAGGCAATTCTTCAAGGGAGCATCCACTAAGATGTCTCAGAACGACTTCCCTCGTAAGCATGGAATATGCCTATCTACATTTTATAAGCAACATCCAGAAAATATATAACAAATATCACAGTTTAATTTACAGGAAATGAGAGACAAATTGTCTCTCACCATAAGTTCCAAATGCCCATCATTCCATTTTTGCCTTAAAGACATCATGTACAAAAGCAAAAATAACCAAGACTCAAAAAGGTGCCTTGTTTCCCTAAGGCTAAATTGAGAGGATGGAGAACCACATGTCACTCCTTCTAACTGTGAATTCTTTGGGAAAATGAATCTCTAAATCTCACTTTATCAATTAACCAACGGTATTCACAGCATACAGAGGGGAATCCCACATCACTGTAGTCATATCTCTGTGCTGCAACAACAGTTTATTATTCCTGTGTAATATTTTGGTAGCCTTTAGCCAGTTTCCTTCTAACTCCTTTGCTTCTATCATTCCTAACTTCTAGTATTTGGTAGTTGGGTTAAGTTTGATTAAAAAAACTTTTTAAAAAATATATCATATGCTGGTAGGCAGGAGTTTTCTTGTCTCCCCTCACACCCCCCAGAACCCCTGTTTCCAAATAACCAGCAGTCACTTCCCAAATAACTGGCTTGGAGACTTAATAGAAATTATAAAGGCTTGATCCATAGCTAAGACTTGTTGCTAGCTAAGTCTTACATTTAAATACAGCCATATTTCTTACCTATGCTTTGCCATGTGTCTCTTGGCTTTGTACCTCACTTTTTTCATGTCTTGCCTCCTTGGCATCTGACTGGCATCTCTAAACCCTGCCCTTCTTCCTCCCAGCATTCTCCTAGTCTGACTTTCCTATCTAACCTTACTCTGCGCAGCTATTTGCCAATAAGTTTCTTTATTGAGTAATAGGATTAATCCATATTCATAAAATACAGGATTATTCCACAGCATATGCTATTTATCTTTTTATATGTCATTGAACATAATCTCCAGTTCCAACCACTTTCCTAAGGACCATATCTATTTTTCTTTGTGACAAAATAATTCCAATTGTATGTATATACCCTATGATTAAACATCCATCCATGATGAAAAACTAGGGTGGTCATATCTTAGGTATAGTGAAGAGTAAAACAATAAACAAGGGAGTGCAGATGTCTTTTTATTTTGATTATATCCTTAGAAATAGAAAAGTTAAATTATATGTTAAAATCTGTGAATTTTTTTCATGACTACATGTGTCTTAGCTCTACTCTCATTCATTCCTTATTATGTTGGTCTTTTTGATAATTGTCATTGTGACTTGCACCAATGACACTATAACTTTGATTTGCATTTCTCTGGTGTCCAGGGAAGTTGGAAAAATTTTTTTTAAAAAAAAATTCAATCACTAGTACTTCTCTTCAGAACTGTCTACTTGCTTCAATTTGCCCAGTTCATAATTAGGCATTTAATTAATCCTATAGGAGAAGGGGCAGTAGAAGAAGAGAGACAGTTTTAGGTCTAAGGTTGGGCTGACTGGTCTCTACTGGATCTTATTATGAATGCAGATAACTTAGGAATAACTCCTCATGTCCTTAGAAGATTTATTTGCCATAAGAAAATAGCTGAAAAATTAAGTGTGCAATTAGACAAAAATAGATGTCAGTTTAATTGTCTCAAAAATAAGACAATATTCAACCAATGACAAAATTAACTTCTACATAAAATCCCTGAGAGAAGTTATAAAAACATTGTCTAGCAATAAAATGTATGATACAGTCCAATAGTTTCAGAATTTCTTCTTAAATTTGTGTAATCAATTACATACTAAGGGTCAGTGAGCACATGCAAGAGTTCTAGAATCATCCTTTAAAAATATTTTACTAGTTCTCCTTGTTGAATGGCATTGTCACTATTCACAGAGTTTGTCCTCATTTATTGTGTGCTATGAATCCCATCCCGGTTATATAGATTCATTCTTTTCCAACAGGAGAAATGTCTCTATTAGTGAACAAATTGACACATGTAGATGTAATTTGAAGAACAAGGCAAGGGGACATAAGTATATTATTATTTCTTTTTGCAGTGAGAAAATGAATGAAAATGAAATGTCATTTCTTCCTATAACTGAACAAAAGGTAACAATAGGAGCCAGATTTCCATATAAAAACAGAAATACTTTTCATCTACATTTTGATTTCCCAAAAAAAAAGAAAGAAAAGAAAATGCATGAATGAATTTGTTGGCAATACTAACAAAAACCAATTTGTGGAATAATTTGAACTTTAATTTCTCTCTTCAGCTGGATTTTGCCAAATATATCTTCCTATCTAGATTGCAGACATTTTATTAGATCCTTTCTTGTCATGACTTTTGAATACAAAATTCTAAAATGTCAGGTAACAGGACTTTAGCTTGCAAGTTGCAATGAGAGTGATGATGACTTGAACGCTCTCAAACTTTGCAGTGTCTTCTTGTGGGCCCTTTCCATCATTTCTTTCCCTAATAAACTTCAGAATATCTGAACTTTATCCCAGAGTCAACATTAAGCGAGTAAGCAACCTTTTGGTTGCTTATTACTCCTTTATACCAAACAAAGTTTGGGCTAATGCTTTCATTTTAAGATAATATCTCTCTTCAACTTGATTTCCTAGGGAGCGAGCTTTGAACACAACCCAGCCCGGGTCCCTTCAGCTTACTGTGGGGAACTTGAAACCAGCAGCCATGTACACCTTCAGAGTTGTTGCCTACAACGAGTGGGGACCGGGGGAGAGTTCTCAACCCATCAAGGTGGCCACTCAGCCTGAGTGTGAGTATGAAATTGGAAGGGCAATTTGAAAAGCATTTATCTTCATCTGCAATATTCTTACATCCTCTCGTAGAACTTTTTGAGCTGCCAATATGGAAGGAAAATTGTTGTAGCCACACACTTAACTTGAGCACTTTTGAAAACAAACTAACATGTTAATGAGACAGCCACCTTACTCAAGACACATGGGAAAGTTTTAACTGAGAAGGCCCAAGTCATTACCGTAGCCTACATATTTATCTTTTAAGAAGCAGTCCAATACCACTCCCCTGCCTATTACTATTCTATCTTCATCCTCTTCCATTAATTTTTTCATATATTTGATATTTTTCTATAAGAAGTCAAATATTAAAAAAAACATATGGCATGGAACTTTTAATCTCAAGAAGTTACTAAAAAATTAAATATGCATCAACTATACTCAAGAAGCTGCCAGTAGATGAACTGGGGCATTGGAAATATCGGCAAATGCTTCTATTGGCTAAACATCACTCTAAGCCTATTCACTGTATTAAATTAGGTGATCACAAAGTAAAGAAGCATAATACTCTAAAAACTTAATATTTAATGATAAAATTTCTCTACTTTTTAATGCATTACATGCATATTTTCAGGATAGTTTGGGGAAAGAATTACTGACCAGCAGCTTGTCTGCTTATATTTAATGAAAACATTATAATCTAAAAGTCAAATTCACTGAATAAGTACTTATGATAAGGTACTGAATTCCAGCTCCTTTCCAATTAATAATACTGTCTATTATACTTTTGCTTTTATTTTTTGAAAACATCTGGTTAACTTAAAAATAATTTATAAAGCTTTTGTAAGACATGCACATAGAAATTGGAAAAATTTCAAACTAGTAGAGGTGAAAAACCAGTCTTGAGTTGACTGACTTCCATGGGACTTTGATGACACTGTGATGAAGACCAGACAGAGTAGATTATGTCATCTGAATTCTGGTAGATAATTGACTATTGGAAAGATCCCCAGTTTTTCTTCCTGCTAGCCATGATTATTACAGAGAGCATTTTGGATCATCATCCATGAAAGGAAAAATGAATAAGCCCTAATATTCCCATAAATATGAAAACAAAATTGCAGATAGTAACTTCAAAACCATAGTGCCCTCTGTTTCCTGAGGGGGTCAGTCAGCTAGGTAACTATTAGGAGCATGGGTGAAATGAAAACATTGAGGCCCTTTATTGAAAATTGCAAAGTAATTAAGGTCAACTGCTGTCTTCATCTCCTTAAAGAATCCCTTCAAACAAGAGGCCGTGCAGTCTCTCTATCCATGTACCTATAGAGCTTGCATTGTTCGCAGAATTTTGTTTCTAAGAATGTTGTGTTGTTTGTGGGATTTAAATAACTAGACAAAGGCCCATGAGGATGCCTCAGCAGCTGAAGATACTAACCATTAAGCCTGATAACCCAAGCTCCACGCTGAAACTCACATGTTGGTAAAAGAGAACTGATTCATATAAGGACTTGTCTGACCTCCATCCACACTTGTACTGTGATGTATGCATGCCCCTTTACATATATACATACACGTATAGACGCACAAATAAATATATGATAGAAATTTAAGGTAGCTAACTAAAACTAATATTAGTCACACACTTGTGATCTTGAAAGGTCGATGCAGTGGGATCATGTGTTTGAGGATACCTTGCTTTACATAGTAAGATTATGCTTCAAAATAAACAAATAAACAGTTTATTAATCACACTGTCTGGTAACATGTTCGAGTCATCAGTTTCTTCACTGACTTACTCTTTGTAGCTCATGTCTTAGTTAGGCTTCTATTGCTGTGAAGAGACATCCTACCACAGCAACTCTCATAAAGGAAAATGTTTAATTGGGGGCTTTCTACAGTACTAGAGGGCTTTCTATGATCATCTTGTTGGAAAGCAGACAGTCATTGGACTGGAGCACTAACTGAGAGTTTTGCATCCTTATCCATAAGCAACAAGCAGAGACAAAGACTATGGGCCTGACCTGGGCCTTTGAATTCCCAAAGTCCACCACTAGTGGCAACCTCCTCCAACAAAGCTTCCTATCATGCAACAAGACCACTCCTTCTAATCCTTCCCAAACAATTCTGCTAAGTGGCCACCAATCATTCAAACATATGAGCCTATGGGGATCATTTTCATTCAAACCACCACAGTTCACATATAGATAATTGATTGCTTTTATGAATGTTTAGTATTTTTAATTAATAAAATTGAGTGAAACATGAATCAAGCATATTATATATTATGTATAATAATATATATTAATTATAGCTTAATTATATACTATATCTATATATCTAATTATGTAAGAAAATAACCTATGATTGGGTTGGCAGTTCATACCTATGATCCCAGCACCTAGGAAAAAGTTGAGGCAGAAAGGTGATCATGAGTTCAACTACAGACTGAATAATAGTTTGAAATTATTTTTCAAACTGCACAAAGTAAGTAAATAAATTCAGTTAACCAAACCTAATTTTGATGAAACATGTCTACCATATTTGATGTAAACTTTAAAAGTAACAATAATTATTTCTGTCACTTCTGGAACTTAACAGTATAATATATACATGCTCATAAGTACATAATATATTAATATCCTAATTTTTCCAGTACATATATATATATATGCAACATACTTTATTTTAAGCATAATAAGTGTAAAAATACCTCAACATTATAAACAGAAAGTTCTTGTAAATTACTGTAATATTGTAATATAAACATGACTGTTTCCTTTTAAAATATACTTTTATTGAATATCTAAATTTTTCATATCTATTCATCATATCCAATTCTAATATTTTCTAGAATTGTTTTTGCATACTATTCAAGGCTAACTGGTCATTATCATTTTGCATTTCTGATAAACCTGCTTAAGCCAGCCTGGCTTTCTCAATATGACCATTGTAACATGAAGACTAGCTCGTTGGGGTTTATGTTCTGTCCACAGCCAGTAAGTCCCCAAAGAAAATCACAAAGAGAGTCTTTGTTAGGTTATAAACTGATTGGCCCATTAGCCCAGGCTTCTTATTAACTCTTATAACTTATATTAACCCATTATTCTTATCTATGTTAGCCACATGGCTCAGTACCTTTTTCAGTGGGACAGGTCACATCCTGCTTATTCCATGATCTGGGCAGGACTGCTGAAAGAGCTTCCTTCTTCCCATAATACTCCAGTTCTCATTGCCCCACATCTACTTCCTGTCTGGTTTTTCCGCCTATACATCCTGCCTGGCTACTGGCCAATCAGAGTTTATTTAAAATATTATTGACAAAATATAGAATTGTCCCACACCAGACCACTTTTTTTTCTTTTCTCAGAATTTATTCACAGTGTTTCATTTTAAATGCCCTCTGTTCTTTCTTAGTATGAACTAAAGACCAGTTCTTTTGCAGTTGTGAACTGCACTATGACTTCAGTCTGTTTCCCAAAAGTTGTCATTGGTTCATTTATCTCTTCCTGGGTAGATAGGTAGATAGAAACGATTCAGCCTATATCAGCAGAATGTGCATACGGAATATCCTTTAGAGAGCAAACATGAAACTAAACCTTTCAACTCATTTATAAGTTACCCTGGAGCTCACTTGCTACATTTATTATTGACATTAGAATAAATAAATTGCATTATTATAGCTAAAAATGCTGCAGTAAATGACATTCTAGCAATATAAAAACATCACTAACATTATTTAACAACCCATCAAATGGTGAGGAAGATGGCATACCCAAGAGATTCAGTCTTCTCTCATCTCCACTGTTTATAAGACTGCTGTCTGTATTTTTATAGGAAGTACAGAGATGTGTTTCATTATGTGGCTAGAATTGAGAGAGACAAGAGGAGAAGTTTTGTCAATATTTTCCTTTAGCAGAACCATTTTATCTTTTGAAAGCAGGATCTCATCTGGGTTTACATTTAGTTGCTGCTTCTATGGTTGTTTTTTTCCAAATGTGATGTAGTAATTGTGTGCTGACATTGCACAGCTTTTATACAAATTTAACGTCCAGATTTTCATTTTATTTGAGAAATCAGCTCCATTAGAAAGATTGTGTTTTCAAGGAATAAGCCTGATGCAAATACATCTGAAATATAAATCACCAGCAACTGTTATTCTGCAGTAATCATTTAGAGAGATCAACCGTCCAAGATAGAATTTATAAAGTGATAGCCTAGAATCGAAAAGCCTGCTTTGTATGAAGGCATGTATCATCTGATTATATCTTCCTTTTGCTAAACTTTTGCCCTTTCTCCCTTGCTTTTGTAGTGTGTAATTTCTCCACAGTATTATCAGGCAGGATTTAAGTCTCTGCCTGACTAAGACATGTCTAATCTTTTCATACCACATGTGGCGAATTTTTGAATTATTATATGGGGGTCCCTTAAAATGCTATTACAGCAATTTAATCATAAAGCATCTTAAAATGGACCACATACAGGCTTGAGAGCCCAAGTTACAATACAAATTCTTTTTGCTGAACCACAACACAATTATTTATAAAACTCTTTTGTAGTTAAGAATTGTGAGTAATGTTAAATCTGTTATATTCTGTACATGAAAAGATGGTGAAAGCTACATCTCATATTGAGCAACTTACAAATTCATAACATAGGGGTAGGACTGTAGTTACATTCTTATACTTTGTGTATTATTTTTAAATTATGGCAGGGTTCTGCATGTATGGTACAGCAAATATGTCAGTGAATATCATTGCATGCATCCTAGAGGCTATTCCTTAATTGTGGAAATGTTATTATTATTTCTGAAGTCTATAAAATTAAGTATTATCTATTTTACCTTTTCACAGGCTAAGAAGGTTAAAGGTAATGATAGGCGAGCTTCTAGGTCTTCTCTGACATCTCATAGTCACACATTAGTCAGAAATCCCCTGTACCAGGCTTTCCTTTTTTGTTGGGGGAGGACCAAACCACCTTGCAAATCATGACATGGAAACTTATTGTTAGTTATGAATGCTCAGTCTTAGCTCTTTTTCTAATCTCTTTTTCTTTATCTACATTTTGCCTCAAGGTTTTTTAACCTTTTTTCTTCTTTACTCCCTTCCTTCGTTCCTTGGTTCCTCCCTTCGTTCGTTCGTTCGTTCCTTCCTTCGTTCCTTCCTTCCTTCCTTCCTTCCTTCCTTCCTTCCTTCCTGTATGTATGCATGCATGCATGTATGTTTGTTTGTATGTATGTCTTACAAAAGTTTCCTGCAGGGGCTGGAGAGATGGCTCAGTGGTTAAGAGCATTGCCTGCTCTTCCAAAGGTCCTGAGTTCAATTCCCAGCAACCACATGGTGGCTCACAACCATCTGTTATGAGGTCTGGTGCCCCTTCTGGCCTGCAGGTGTACACGCAGACAGAATATTATATACATAAATAAATAAATATTTAAAAAAAGTTTCCTGCTGTTTCCACGTCTGGGTGGTAGCTGTCCGGCTTCTGGTGCCAGGCGTATTTCTCCCTTTCTCCCTCACTTACTTCATTCCTCTTCTCTCATTCTAGATTTCTCCTCCTACTTATTGTCTCTTCGTTCCAGTTCTGCCTATTCCTCCCCTGAATAGCTATGGGCTATTCAGCTCTTTATCAGGCCAATGGGGTGCCTTAGGCAGGCAAGGTGAAACAGTAACACATCTTTACATAATTAAACACACATCCTTACATTGTTAAACAAATGTAGCATAAACAAATGCAGCACACCTTTATACAATTAAAGTAATATTTTGCAGCCTAAACAAATGTAACACATCTTGATATAGTTAAATATTCCACTAAAGTCTTTTAATCCTGTCAAGATGAGGATCAAATAAAAAAGAATACTAACTCTCCAGCACTGTTAAACAAGTGGTTACTCACCTGCAATCACCTTAATAGGCAAGGCTAACATGAGAGTTATGGTTTAGGATTAATGTGATTACCATTCAATGATCCATTTATATACTTATTCTCCCACACACACATTAGTGAGTCATTGAAATTTCAGAATATTTCACTGGCTTATTCTCTAATATTGCCTATTGTAATCTTTGTAACACTAAATAAATTTTTTATGATAAAAAATAATATATTACTCCTTAATTGGACTACCACATTGTTACTTTATAAATATTCAATTAACTAAGAGATACCAATAGAATAAGATTTGTACTCTGTGTGTGCTGGGTATGAAAAATATAAGTTATATTTCTTCATGATTTGTGAATTAGTAAATCAATTTTATTGTTTTTGTGTACAAATAATTTCTTTGATCACCTGTTTTTGTTTCCAACAATCATGTTTCCATTTTCAAAGTGATTAGAGTGAATATTTGAAATAATTATGATGGCAAAGTTGGTGTCTAGTCAGTTGATGATGGATCAAATACAAGTCTCAAAAACAAGAGCAAGATATGGACAAGAAGGCTAATTCATGTCCTTTGGAATTCAACAGACATTGATAACATATTACAACGCCGAACATATTTTTAATAGGTGGGACCTTATGACTGAACATTCTTAGTGACACAAGATATAAGAATCCCATTAGGAATTAATTATAAATTAAGTGAGATATTTTTTACGATGACTAATGCATATCATATGTGGGGATGGGATTTATCATTTTCAATAAGAAGTTAGCTTTCCAGGAACTAGCACAAAATCAATGTATAAATTATTAATAGTTTTATGAACAAAACACTTTAGCTTTTAGTATTAATTGTTCTGCAATATTTAAAAACAAAGACCCAACATGATAGCACATACCTGTATTTGCAGCACTCAGAAGAATGATACAAGACGATCACAGGAACCAGGGAAATCTGAAATACATAGTGATTCTCTTTTTTGAGTTATATGCAGATGGTGTATATTAATCCTCTATATTCATGATGCGTAGATGTGTAGGTGGTGGCAAGATTATCTCCTATCATGTGAACGTTCTCTTAATCCTGTTTGTTGTTGCTTTAGCTGAACTTTGTCAGGGAAAGAAAGGGAGAAAAAAGGAATAACAGAAAGTAGAGAAAAAGAAGTGTAGGGGGGCTGAACTGAGATAAATCATTATAGAGGCATTGCAAATGTATTTTAATAAATACAGACTGCCTGATGATCTGAAAGTGAAACAGTCCCATTGGTCAGCCTTACAGACCAGATTATGGTAACATACACAATTAATCCCAGTAGCCACCCTAGTTGCCATACAAATAAAGTGGTGTATACCTTTAATCCCAGTGGTGCATGCATGTGATCCCAGGCCTACAGAAAAATATAAAATGGACAAGACAGCTCTCAGACATAGTGTCCTTTTGAGATTCAAGCAGGCAGGATCGCTATTTTAAACTGAGGTCGAGGTAAGAGCCAGTGGCTGGCTGTTTTGCTTTTAGGATCTTCAGGTTGAACCCCAATTTCTCTCTCTGAGTTTTTATTAATACTGCTTCAAATCATGACTTACCAGATATAGGAGCCAGTCAAAATTAAATAGAACTTGGTTTTAAATCACTTCTCTATGACTGCTTTTAAATTTGGGTTCTATTATGATGTCTATTGAAGTGATAGATTGTAAATGTTTCTCTCCTAAGTCAATAATGTAATGAATAATTGATCTTTAAGTTTAAAACTCTTGCATTTTATTACTGTATCTATGTTGGAGGGCGATGTCAGGCAGAGACAGACATAGGCACAAGTGATTTCTAGTCCATGGAAACTTTTCCCATTTTAGCACAATCTTCCCTGCTAGGGATCAAAAAATAACTATAATCAGTTAGGTTGGGGACACAGATTGTGATCATAGAACATTACAGCCAGGGGAATTGCCCTGGTTTGAATGAAATGGAAAGATTTTAAGGTGATGACAATTACTCCTGATAGTCATAGGTGTTAAAATGAAAGGTATAATGTTGCCATTAGTTCCCAGAAGATATATATATATATAGTTTTTTTTTTTTTTTTGATTTCACAATCTGGAAGTTGGGCTGTGGAACTCTGAGCCCACTGTCCATGCCAGAAACCATGCAGGGTCACCATATTTAAATCTGTAATCTGTTCCGAAAGAGTCATGAATGGAAAAAGTGAGAGATGTTTATACGTGAGTCACAAGTCAAGACTTAAATTCTGGCTGTTTTATTGATCCTGTAACTGAGGCAGGTTAGATTTTGTAAGTCAGCTCCTTCAAAAGTAAGCTGAAGATATTATTAATCTTGTAGCTATATTGTAAGGAGTAAAAGAAAGCTTTGATGGGAATGCCTCAGTACACCTCCATGTGACAGTTGTGATGAATGAAATATTTGTTCTGCTTTTATCAAATCGCCAGCCCTCAGTGTTGTTATTGTTGTAATTTTCTGTTATCCCATCAACTGATTCTACTTGTCATATGATTATGTTAATATGAAATCTTTTCCTACTTCTTTAAGCTGATATATTTCTCCTTTAGGTGTTCAGTACATAGTTCGAAGCATGAAGTTCTGCTCCTGACAAAATCATCAGGGCTGTATCTTTTAGCCTGCATAAGTCCTTATTTTTACTATATA
Organism: Chionomys nivalis; assembly: GCF_950005125.1. Lineage (NCBI taxonomy): Eukaryota > Metazoa > Chordata > Mammalia > Rodentia > Cricetidae > Chionomys > Chionomys nivalis. The sequence continues at coordinate 15,046,814 of NC_080099.1, forward strand.
AGTTAGTTGGAACCTTAGCCTGTCACCTATGCATGCATACATGCATTCATACATTCCTATGTACATGTATACATACGTACATACATACATGCATACGTAAGGTACATACAGTAAGTAATCATTTTGTATGTTTAATGAGCTCCACTCTATGTCTTGGCTCCAGTAATTTGGCAGTTCTTTAACAACAAAGTACTTATCCTTGTAAAGTCTGAATTGTAGTGATGGAGAGGGGCAACAAAGGCAATTTTAAAAGCATAAGGAATGGCAATACTGCTTTAAGACACACAGAATTAGAACGGTATAGATAATCTGAGAAACTATAACATTTCCGGATACGGGATGATTTGAAAAATGTCTTGGTGAATCTAGAGTGGTGCTGGCAAAACTCTAGTTGAGATACTATCTTGGACATAACAAATATTACTTGACAGTATCCTGGGGACAAAGAAATTAAAACTGTATGGGCTGTGCCAGGTGAAGAGAGGGCATGGCTGAGGGGGGTTGGAGGTGGCAGGCTCTACTTGGAGATCTTTGGAAGCTCTCTTTAACTCCCATGGGAAAATCATCTGGACGGGGGTATGGCTTGATAAAAAACGGGATCTTGGAAATAATATAATTTACAGCAGCAGTGGAAGTGGAGAGTTCACAGGACTGAAGATTCCTTTGTGGGACAGGAAGAAGACATGTGGCTGGACGTGGGATGGGAGAAAAGATAGAAATAGGGCCTACTTGCAGATCTTGATCTTCAAAACAGAGATGCACTGTTAGAATTTGATAACTGAGGGGAAACGACAGTTTGGAAGGTGTCTAGAGAGAGGAGGTATACTGTTGTAGGACCTGCGGGCTGCATTCCTGCCACCCAGCTCCCAGCCTGGCTAGCTTATGCCCCAAAATAACGACACACAACTGTATTCTTTTAAACACTGCTTGGCCCATTAGCTCTAGCCCTTACAGGCTAATTCTCATATCCCGATCAACCCATCTCTAATAATCTGTGTAGCATCAGTCTTACCAGGAAAGATTCAGCATGTCTGACCTGCCAGCTTGCTTCATGGCGTCTGCCCAGGAGAGGGAAGCATGTCCTCTGATGCAGAGAGCAGAGCTGTCGAGTCTGAGCTCACTTCCTCTTCCTCCCAGCATTCTGTTCTGTTTACTCCACCCACCTATGTTTTAACCTATGAGGGCCAAGCAGTTTCTCTATTAACCGATGAAATCAACAGATTGATATATGACACTACCACATCAGTATACGACTTCAAATTTGGATACTTTTATTTTTTTTATTTATTTATTTATATATTTATTTATTTATTTTGATTTTCAAGACAGGGTTTCTCCGTAGTTTTTTGGTTCCTGTCCTGGAACTAGCTCTTGTAGACCAGGCTGGCCTCGAACTCACAGAGATCTGCCTGCCTCTGCCTCCCAAGTGCTGGGATTAAAGGCATGCGCCACCACCACCCGGCTTGGATACTTTTAACTTGGTAGGTGAAGAGTGTGCAGATATATATATTCATTCTGACTGTGAGATCAAAGAAACTACATATTACTTTGACTATGAGAAGAAGTAAAATGCCACACATAGCCAGGCTAGTGGTCAGTGAAATGTAACGTTTAGCTTTTATATTGGTTCACAGGTAGGTTATATTTGGAAAACATGAAGACTAGTTTATGTCACGACTCACTGAAGCATCTATACACACCCATATCCCTTATGGATGTGCTGCAGTTGCTTGCAAATTGTTGTGAACATGTGTTCAAACTCTTGCCAGCCATATGAAACCCTAGTTTTCACAAACCTTACAGTCGGTTCCGTAAAGTGTAATTTGATGTGAATGATATTAGAAAAAAAAAAAAAAAGGAAACCTGAGTCAAAAGCAGGTTTCAGATCTGCAGCCCAGTTTTCCAGGTGCCAAGAGTTTACAAGGATTCCATCCAAAAGTGTCAGCTCAATGCCAAGATAAGTGTTCGCTGAGAGCCAACCAGCTCACTGATGTGTACTTTGCCTGTGTTCATTAAACTGGAGGCAGAATCCTAATGGGATGCCAATCTTAATGATCTATAGATTCACACTGAGTGTTGTAGCAGTGCATTACAATCACATATGCAGGAGTCTGGTTTAGGGCCAAGTGAAGGCTACAGAATTAAAGAAACATTTGACTGCTGACTTCCAAGATCCCTTTCATTTGAGTCCTTTCCAAATGTTAGACAAAGCTGGTAGAAAGGGAACTGTGAATTCAGGACACCCAGATGCCGTCAAGTTTACCCAATAAATTAAATTTATCCTGATAAATCGACAAGGGACTTTGAAATTGTAGCTTGTAAGCATTGACCTTCAAAAAGGACAAACTTGGAATCTGTAGAGCTTTAAGTCAGACACAGATACATCAATAAGCTGGTGAACTCTTCAGCATTGTGTTTAGATTCTAAATGCACAGTCTTCTGTGCTAAGTAGCAGATTAGGCATAACTACCCTTCTTCTTCCTGTAGCTAGAACAAGATTATAAACAAAAGGCCAGGGTTTCAGGCTGGGTTCCAGGCTGGACTCTCAGTTGACTTTCCCATTCTCATTCTTGTTTGTTTATTTGAGATTCTCCTGCCTCTGCCTCTCAAGTGTTGGAAATAAAAGCATGTCACCATCACCCAAAATTTGGTTTATTCTTATGGGGATCATACTAACTCACCTATCTAAGAAAAAAATCACTTACAGCGTGGTTTAAAATAGTAGAAAAATGGTTTCTCACTGTCCTGATCCTGTCGGTATGGAACCCAAGTGTCAGTAGGGACACACTCCATCTCTAGTTTCTGGGGGAATAAAGTCTTCACTAACTTTTTGTTGGGTGCATGTGCATTCTGGCAAGGAACGATATTTCTTGGCTACTGTCTCCAGGCTCTTAAGGATCACCCCATCGCATTTTTCCTGATTCTGAGTCTCTGTGTGTTTTTCTTCTTTTAACAATGAAAGTACTCATGTTGGATTTAGGGCTCAAATCAGTTATATTAATTGTATCTGCAAAGATCCTCTTCCAAAGATGGGTACAATCTACAACTGCAAGATCACATAGGTTTGAGGATAACTAATCTAAATTTGTTAGAAAGATCAAATGTAATTTAATATTCGTAGCACAAAGCTGTGTTTATAAAAGTAAGATCAAATGTAACAATTTTAGAGAAAAGGAAAAGGAAAATAGTTATCGGCTCACCACTGTCAAAAGTTGGTACAGAAATCTTATCTGTAACTATAACATATTTTTAAACCTGACATTATTGGGTTATAACAGCCTGGGCGAAACATGCTAACTTACTTTTAGAGGAGCATATTGAACCAATATTGTTTCATTTTAATCATAAGGTTTTCCTTAACAAATTTATAAGCATTTTGCCATGAAATAAAATCAGTATTTTATTTTTCCAGGGGTTCAATCAATCTGTATTTTAAAAATAACCTTAGGCTTACCATAAATGTTTGTTTTTGACTTCTAGTAGTTTGATGTAGGCCAGTACATAATATTTAAGTGCAGTGTAATGCGTTTGACAGATCATTCAATGTTTTGGTATTGAAATTTATAAGCTTAATAAACCATTAACTTGGAATAGGTATTGCTCGATGACTTTATTTTTCTTATAGTATATTTTTCCTTTCTCTTTGAAATGATTTAACTGCTTTTCCCATTCCCATCACAAAGGTTTGTTCTTCTAAAGTTGCCTATATCTGCATTGCTCATTCATAATGATGGCCTCTCATCACAGTGGTGGCTGATTAATTGGATGTTGGCTTTCCTCAAATAAAGATTGCTATAATTATAAAACACAGATTTTATGCTAAAATAAACATGAAAGTGTAAGATAGACCACTAGTTTTTTATCAAGTTGAAATACTATATTATATCTAAGTGAAATATATAGTATTAAAATTAATTTTAATTATGTCACATACACCTTTTCATCAAGCTTGTCAGATGATTTAGGCTACATATGAGCATTTATGAATCACATGTTTTTCTTGTTTGTTTGCTTGTCTACATGGAGACAGCTACATGTGTATCCTTGTGACTATTGAGGCTAAGAAGAAGTTTGTAAGGTTGACAGTCTGACATTAAATTGAGCTTCAAAGTTGTTGAGATCTAAGGTTTGAACGTAACCCTTCTCCCAAAAATAATTTCTGAAATACTTATCTGACATTCATTTATTGCCAGAACTTTCCTTACTTCAGTCCACATTTATTCAAGATGATTAGTGTCCTTTGAATGCAAATTAAAATCATTTCCTTCCAATTGATGTCATACTTTGATCATCAATGGGAATATAAGCAAAGGCACTGGCCAAGGGAAAGGCTGTTTGTATGAGCAGCTGGTGGGTAGGTGGGTTTAGGTTTTTCCTAAAAGCCTCTCTTCTACACCTGTGATTTACTGCCCAAGCCTGTCCCACTACTGCTATCTCTGAACAAGCCTGAATCTTCCAAGTGGTTAATAAACTTCTTATCTTTTAAATACTGAAAATAAAATAAACTTAATCCTCAGGGTGGTTCAGTCAACAGACCGAGAGCCTTTGAGATGCTTCCTGGTGATATGGGACAAGCCAGGTTTTCTGCCCCGTGTGATTATCAGTCTTTCTCTGGGACATGTGTGTGTGTAAGAGCATTAAAGGTGCTCCTGGGAGATAAATGTCAGCGGAACCACAGAGTGAATATTAATTATAGGATCTTCAAGGTCAGATGTCTCTTCAGGTTCATTGTAGATGAAATGTTTATTGTTGCTGCTGCTAGGGATGATTTTTAATCTCCCCTCTCCTTTCCAAGCATCAAGTGAGTGAGTAAGAGAAAAATTTCAATGCACACATCCATTTCTCGGAAAGAAAGAGTATTGCGGGACAATCTCATCTGTCGTTTAGGGTAATTATTTTGAATGCCTTAAAATGAAAGTCTAGGTTTGCAAGATCTAAGTTAGGCAGTAATAGAAAAGAAAATAAATAAGAAAATAGCCAGAAATAGCCATTGCTTTTCAGGAACATCAGGTGCCCATTTCTGGGGATTTTCTTATTTTGCCTTGAAGTGAAGTATCAGATTTTGTTGATTCCCCATAGGAAGCTATTCTCTTTCTGAGGAGTGGATGGAGGTGGGGGATGGAGTGGAGGGAGGTGAGGGAAGGGGGAGGAGAGGAGAGGAGTGGGAACTATAGCTAAATAGTATATAGCTATATAAAATCAGAATAGATTGTATTCAAAATATCGTAATAAAAATTTAAATAAATAAATAAGTAGGGACACTTAGGTATCTTGGGTGATTCCATTAATAGATATAGAGTGAGAACTTAGCAACCTGGGACACAAGAAAATAAAGGAAAAAGAAAGATGGAGAGAAATTCTAGCCTAGGACCATAGTTAGTGGGTAGAAGTCTGCCGAGGATATAATGACGCACTGGGAATACAGTAAGGGACTAAAGCCCCCAGAGTCACTCACCCACCCTACACAGCTATGCACACACACTAGCCCAGCCCAGTTCTATGTGTCACAGTGCTTCTTGTCTCAGAGACAAGCACCCAAGGTGCAGCTATGTAGGTCAGCCCCATTCACAGCCTTGTTGCAGTCTCCCTAACCTTCCCTGTCCTATCAACTGAAGGACTTTATAATACTCCTAAATCTTTCTGTCTCTTCATCACCACAATCATTACTCTAGGCAATCTCTTTCTTTTGGATTCTGGAATAATTAACAACTATGCTTCCAATACCCACATTTATCCCTTTAAATTTACTCTGTATTGTAGGATGAGTACAGGATGCCATAAATTTTTCGTGAGTCTTAAAGGAGAGAAAAGACACAGGCTTTTAAGACCTCATATGTTTACCCTCCAGCAATTTTAACACTCCACCCATTTTGGACTCTTGTTCTTGATTCTTTCTGCCTCCTCTTGCCTCCTTGGATTGTTATTCTTTAGGAAATATTTTACTGTGTTCCTAACCAATAAGCATAGTCCAAGGCATACTATACAATTTTGTTAATATTTAGGAAGAATTTTATTTTTGTTATGAACAATGAATAAATCATTATTAATATTTACAGCAAGGTAGGACCTATTTGAACTCAATAATATAAAATAAGGTAATTCAAATTCAAAGTCTTTAAAAGTCCTGACCTTGTCCATATAGTCTGAGAGACATTTATAGATTTGGACCTAGGCTCCCTGACTCCTGAGGGTATACATACTTCTACTAGTTTTTGTTATCAAATATTAATTGGATGGGACCTTCTGGCATTTGCTGCATCAGGGTTGCCTGGACCCCTGACTTCTGTGAAGCTTGCATTAAGAGAACATATTTCTAATTATTTTCTCTTAATTTATACTACTTCCAAAACCAACCAGTTTACCCTAGGCAGTTGCTTAGCATTTAAAGGCCTGAAATAAAGAAACAATAAATTGCTTCCCCAAAGAGATTGTATCTTTCAAGGTAGGATCTTTTAGTTATCATGTAGAAAAATCTGCCCTCTTAGCTGTCTGGAAAAGATTGTTGTTTCCTTCTCTTCTAACAAATGGTAACGGGGTTCTTTTATAAGAGCAATCTATACACGTCCTTTATAGCTCTATTAAACCTACAAATATCAGGTATCGATTCCTCCTACTGCCCACAGTACAAGCCAACTTTGAAAAAGGCAAAGGGGACTTAGCTACATTATCGCCATGGGAAACACTCTGGGTTGGGCGCGAGCTGAAGACACCTGCTTCTCTGGTACTTATCTATTTATAGAGAGCAGAGATTTTGTGTGCAGAAAGATGAACCTGAAGGATATGTAAGTCTCAAATCAGTGTGAAGCAAGCAGAAGTCAGGAAATAGGCTTCCTAAAGATGCTACCTGTGGTGTGTCTACAGGAATGGAACAATAACTTGGCCTCTGCCTATTACAGAAATAAAACAGTGAAAGAAATTCTATGTGGGTGTATAGAAGAAGGTGGCAAGTCTCAATTTTTATTTGTAGACAAACTTCTGCTCTTTTACGAGGATGTGTCTTTGCCAGGTGAGATTTATAAACGGAGTACTGATAAGGATTTCTTCAGTGTCCTGGTAGACATTTCTTAAGTACAGAACTGACATTCCTTCATATATAACATTTACTCAAATTCTTCAAACAGTCCTGGAACTAGGAAGAAAAAGTATATTTTTCTCTAATTGTCTAAGAAGGTAACAGAAATTTGGAAATGAACAAAAAACTCTGTTTCTGGTAGCAGTGACATCTACTAGCTGCTTAGAGGTTTTTTCTGTGTAACAGCTTTTATATGATTATTTGCATTTAACTATTTATATGCAACGCGGATAAAAGTCATGTTCATAGTATATGTGTGCCTTGGCTCCATGGTACACTGTTATTAAATAGCAAAAAGGATTTCCCTTTAGGATTCGGGTGTTTGGCTCCTGCCACTTTGACTCTTTGGCAGTTAACCAGTGTCACTGTTCACTCTGCACGATTTCTATTTGAAATGACTCAAGTTCTTCAGTTTTTCAGTTTCATATTTGATTTTTTAGAGGTTCGGCCCAAGGGTAGGTTCGACCTCATAATCCTCCTGCCTCAGCATTCCAAGTGCTATAATATTTAATTCAAACTGAATTGTAGACAATCGTTTTGAAAAAAAAAAGTTGTTGGACTTTGAAATGTCTTTGGGTGTCATGAGTGATACCTCATTGTTTTTCTAAAATTGGTGGAACAAAATTTTAGTTGCTTCTGGCATGCAACCAAACAAAACAGCAATTTAATGGCAGGCTCATACAATAAAAAAAGTAACTTGTGTCCTCACCATGTGATGAGCCTCTGTCATCATTTAGTTCCCATTGGAATTGCTCTTACTGGTATAATTTGAAATTGTCATCATTTGAAGCCTTTGTCTGAGGATGTGGCAGCTGTCTCCCCTTACCAGCTTGTTCTAGAAAGGTCACCACCATACATTACCCATGAAATCTCTTCATATTAATATTTCCTGATTCATCAAATTCGTCTGTCTTCCTTAAGCACTGTATTTTTCCACCAAAGAAAATCTTTAATGTTTAACCATTTTTCAGCAATATGTTTTGGCAAAGAGTCTATTTTCTCATGTCTGACAACTACACAGTAATTGCTAGCTTGAATTCTAGACCTGCTATATGCTTAACCATCCTTCCTCACATTTACGATAAGGTCTTTTAAATCTCTAAGGATTTTGTGCCTGTTTACCATGTTTTGATATCTTTCTTGAAAATACCATAAAATATTCTTCACCAAAAACAGAAAAACAAAACATAAAGTACAATTAAACTTCAAAGTCATCTGGCTTTTATAGCTAAATAAATAGGCCCATCTTATCTGGGTGATGTATTAAGGTCAGCATCATCAAGTTTGTATAACCTCAAGAAATCACTAACATATAAATGTCACATGAGATTTGTTAAAACAAACACTTTATGTGAAACTTAGTTTAATTTCTCAACTTTTATTGTTGGGCGTCACTTTTCTACATCACAAAAACAGTTAACTTCTCTATACTCAGTGTAAATGAGTTGCAATCTTGGAGACTGGAGAGGTGCCTCAGTAGTTAAAAGCACTGGCTGCTCTTTCAGAGTACTTGGGTTCCATTTCCTTTACCCACCAGGCAGCGTAAATCTTCTCTAACTCCAGTATCAGGGAATCCAATACCCTCCTCTGATTTCACTGGGCACTGGGTATGCCCATGGTGTACAGACATGCACACAAAAATATTAATATCAAAAAATAACTAAAGACAGTTGTTAAATAAAAAATTATGTTCGAGAACTCCAACACAGAATCAAGAATCTCCACCACACATTTCATCTCTTGGCATTATTTTAAAAATTGAAATTGAATACAATTCATATGCTTCTTGAGGTTATGTTAGCAGTTTGTGGTCTTAGTGAAAATGTTCAAGAATTTTCCAAGCAGTATCTTATCCTGAGATCACTCCTTTTAATCAATATAATTATTAGACTACTTCAACTTTCCTGTATCTCATTAGGGTTGTTTATATTCAACTATAATATATGTAGCAGATAACCACGTATACTTGCATATCCTCAAGTAATACATAAGTTATATGGTAGACATGTCACAGATTATGTTTATTTTATACAGCTGTATCTGCATATTGTTTATGAATACTTGCATATACAATGTCACTGTTGAGTGCATCCTGTATTAACAAAAGGTGCCTATTGAAACTAAAGGCAAAATAAAGGGATAATAATTGTTTATCTCAAGCAAAACCTTTAACACTCCTGTGGTATCTTCCTAGAAATCTATCCAACATTTTTTTTCGCTTCCTCCCTGCCAAATTACCATCATATCTCCTAAATGTGCATAGTTTAGTCAAGATTCATTATAGTGATAATTACATCGCCAGTAGGCCTTTTAATGTTGCCTTACTCATACAGAATAGAAACAGATTTCATATAAATATCACTGAAGCTGTTAACTACAGGATTAAAGAACCAAAAGGCAATCAAAGCATGTACTTTATTATCAATAACTGTGAGTAGTTTTAGAAATGACTTGCATGTAAAACATTCTTTCAGGAAACCATTGGAGTACAAATTTCTCCTTACAGGACATGAGCTTTATGGGCAAAATCCATTCAGATCACTGCAGATGACTGCTTACATTCCTGTTATCATCTTTAAAGCTCAGCCCAGATCACATGTGAATTATTAAGCAGATAAAGAGAATCATCTTCAAATTTTTGTCCCGTCTTGCGGGTATATGACTTATAGGTCATTATTTGAATGACAACACATATAATGCCTTTTTATTTTTTCAAAATCAGGCATTTCTTTTGTCCTTTAAAAGTAATAGCTGTTAAATTGACAATTTAAGAACATTAGAACTCATTGTACTTTTCAGTCATTTAAAAGAAAAATCTTTAAATATTCAGATGCTCAACTGCATATTCACTGACACTAACATTTGTCTCCATTTCAGATTTCCTGCTGTGAACCATCAGTGTAATGGCTTAAAAAATATCAGCTCATTCAGCGTTCTTAGTCTGTAGCATGTCTTTATCCTCCTAAAGCATTTCTTTGGAACTTTTAGATCATATTCTTGTTTGAGATAGATTATTGAAACTTTCAAGATGTTAGAACAGTCATGCTAAAATAATAATAATAAAATAATAATAATAATAATGTCTTTGGGAATTCAGGAAAGCACACTGTAGCCAGAAAAGTGCAGAGATACAAGGGAAAGAAAAATAAATATCTGGGAGTAACTGTCCATATGTTCAATGACTTACTTCTTGCTCAAGAACATAATACAAAACCTAAAATACTACTGGATTTAACCAGATGAACTAAAACGTTCATAATTGAAAATGTGAAAAGGATCTATTATTAAAAAAATCATAGCAAATTTATAAACACTAGTCTCTGATTGAAAGTTTGATATGGGTCTGAAGAAATGGCTCAACTGTTGAGAGCAGCCACTGCTCCTGTGGAGGACGCAGGTTCCCTACATAGCACCTACATGGCAGCCCAGAAACTCCACGGCTCAGGAGATCAAATGCTTCCTTCTGATGTCTAAGGGTAGCAGGCCCTCATATGGTACACATACATACATGATAGCAAACACTTATAATAATAATAAGTAAATGTTGTAGATGTCTCTAAGGGGAAACCATCATCATTTTCACATCCTAACATAATTAGCAATCAGTAGTTACGATTTTAAGGCACCGAATCACTGATATTTTAGAATGAAAATCAGCCTGAGGTGTCCTAACACATTAGTTGTTACTGTTGACAGCATCATGAACCCAGATGATAGAAACTATGGTCACACACCTTCAAATATGAATTTCCAGTTTTGATACACTGCATCTAGGAGCAGAGTCACTTCAAGATGCTCAACAAAGTCAGATATGGGCCAAGAGTAGCATACTCTCTGACTGTCATCCTGCCATCTATAATCACTTTTTTTGTAGTTTGTTAAACCATGGCTCCATTTCTCTTTTCTTCTTTCTCTTTCCTACCTCATTCCTCCCCTCTTCCTTTCTCCCCTCAATACTTTCCTCTCCCGCACATCCTATCCTCAAGTTGATGGTATTACATGTGATTGCTTTTATTAAAGATTTGACTAATATGTCACTTCAAGGTTAGTATACAACGAGGTCTTATAACATGCTCTGTTATCCTATAAAACACATATCCATATATAATCCCAGGTTTCTGTTCTCAAGGCAAGCAGTGACATAGATTTCATTTACTGCATAGTAACTATTTAACTTGTTCTTAGACACAGGTGTTACAAAGAATTTCTACTGAAATGCAATACTGAAAATTTAAATTGTAGTTGGTTAGACTGACATTGATTGATGAGTTACTTGCATGGATTATTCCTTTTTCGTGAAGTCACTTCATTATTTGAAGAAATAGGTAACTCGAATTGAGATGGAGAGAAATTAGATGCAGTTTGCCACTAAATTATTGTCCGAGGGGATCAGTAGAGGCTATTAAACACATCTTGGAAATGATGAGCAGTTAAAACCATTAAGTTTCTTGACTGACATACTAAAAATGTAATGAAATGGAAGGCTGAGTCTGTTAACTGTATTGATTTCACATCTAATACTGGTTTTTGAACATCTGTGAGTATCCCTTTTAGTTTTTCTCTTCTTTGCAGCTCATATGCACATATCACACATGTTCTATCACAATAATTACATTCCAACATCTTTTCTAAATAAGCACCTTAATATAAATAAAATTTTTTATATGTATACTTATTCATGTATATATAAATATACATCTATACTTCACAAGAAACAATGTATTATCCACATATATAAATAGAGCTATAGTTTAAAAGGAAAATTACTATGGAATTTTTGAATCTGAATTTATAGCACTTTTATGACTAATAAGCATTTTAAAATTAACTGAATCTCAGTGTCTTGACACTAGGGAAAGAGATATTTAGAAAAACATCTTAAAGGTAGTGTTTTAATCTCAATCAGAGTTTTGGAATTTTATTGAAAACTATGTTTAATTGGTTTTAATCTTTGATATACAAGTATACTCAAATATATAGGGCTGTGATATTTGAATTTTAATTAATGAGATTATCAGTTGTATTCTTTCCATGTTATAAACCCATCAATTATATTTTAAGACAAAAGACAACTTAGTATTGAGACCTCACCAGAGCGAAGCAAATGCTCTCCGTTGTCTAGCAGTGGGTCAAGCACTGCAGCCCGTGTTCTGAATGGTCTCCGGCACTTCTGGTGTCTATCTTCTTGGAATTCTTCTGAAAGTCTGTACCAATGTTCAATAACCATTAGCAACATAGACCAATACAACAAATGAATAAACAATTAGGGCTGGCACTATCCATGGTAACTAGGTCCAAATGAGGGTAGTAGTGACTTGATATTCCATAATCAACAGTATCTAAGACACATAACTATCAATTACAAAGCACACAGGTGCACATGCACTCATAGACACATATTCCAACCTTATTCTTGCCATGTTTCTAAAGGCAGCAGCGATCACTTGTGCTAACTAATCACGTGTATTCTCTAATCAATAATGACTATGTGACATGATGCACTTTAAAGGTTATTCACTAACGGTAGGATTGGTAATTTTACGTGAGGGTGTTCCTGTGACACAATTTTCTAAAACAATTCCTGTGTAGCAAGCTTTGTGCAGAAACTGTTGACATGATAGTTGTTTCCATTACTAGAGAATCTAGACAGCATTTGGAGTACTTTCACAGGATACCATATAAACCCAAGTAGCAGCACTTAAGATCATATAGAAGAATAGGCTCATTTCATTTTCAGGGGTTCACCACACCATCATGAACTGTATATAACCCTACTGTATAATTCTTTATGATACCTGTGTGAAATGGCGATGAATTTGGTATATCTCATTTTCTTGGTTCCCAAGCCTCAATGATTCTTTTGGCTTCCTATAAATTAAATGGATTCACTGATTGCTTTCAATGAGTGACATATGGATATGCACCTCCCCTCTCATTTATCTGCACAACCTCTGTCCTGTTCAAAAGACTTTGCAGTTTGCTTTTCCCAATTCTCACGTGCTCTACTCTGGACAAGAGGAGTGATTCATAACGTCTCAAGCCACACTTAAAATCCCAGGATATGTGTAGCACTCACTTTTAATACTTTGATTTTCTACAAAGTTGTCATCTAACGCCTAATGGATCTGGTGAAATGCAAGTTCGTTTTTTAAAAAACATCAACTGACTGAAACATTAACGTAATTGGATTATTTCTTTCCAACCCTTTTTTGGTGAGACAACTGAGCAGAAACCAATCATTTGCTCTTCCATTCTAGTACACACATGGGAGTCTCCAGGGTTCTTAGATTTAATTTGTCCGGGGAAAATAAAACCCAGCTCTTTAAAATCTGTCTTAAAATCTTAAGTACTGACTATTTCACACACATCATAACCAAATCACTAGTTCTCGTGTTTGGCTCCCATCTTTTCTTTTTCTCGTTTGAAGAACAACATATTGTAACTCAGAAAGGAGCACTCTTTAAATATTTCTGTTGTTCATATAAATACTTAAGTACTCACAAATCATGTATAAGTTTTCTTTATATTATTATTCTTTAAAAGACTGATATATGACAAAGAGTTGGGCATCGGTGTACATGCTTTGTTATATTTCTTGATGCTTTCTCCCATGATTTTCTTAAAATGCAATTCTTTTTATATTGCTATAAACTGTGACACAATTGATCTCTTCTGATTGACAGCAGTTTCTTAAGTTGTGTGTACAGAGTAGAACGCTGTCACAGAAAAATGCTCACTGTACTAGAACACCTCTAAAAAGACCACAATAGGAATATGTGATGTACTTGCATGTGTAAACATGCATATAAATATCATGAGTAAATATGTATATATGTATGCTTATAGGCAGTTTTTTTTATCACTCTTCACCAAAAGAACGTAGAGGTGTTGACACCCAAGCAGTAATGAAAACACTTCATATTAAAAACTTTGTTTTCAATACCACAGTTACTTATTTAAAAGAACCATAAGGATTTAGAACACAGTATGATTTAAAAATGATGGCCAAATCAAGAAAATCCAGGACAATGTCATGCCAGAAAAAAAAGAAAGTTTCAAATAAATGAATGGATGGGTTACAAGGACAGATGATGTAACGTAAAGAAAATCTTCAGAGTAACCTCTGGAAAAATTTGAACCCCAAATCAATTGAGGACAATTGTGAATCATGGATCATAAAATGTAGGCATCTACTTGCCTGTCAAAATGTTAAATGCAAAACCAGAGAGAAATATTGGCCTTTACTACAGAAAATCTGAAAATCTCTGATTCTACAAACACAACTGAAGTCTTTTAATTAAGAAAAATGGTTGTGTGCTACCTAAGTTTATTAGTAAACAAATGATTTGTTTTTGATTAAGTAATAGTAATGAGAGAAAATCAAAAAGGTAATTTGAAAATGAAATCATTTACAAAAAGTTCAAGGACCTACAGTCAAATACATGATAAACTGCTGACCGAAAGACAATGTAATGAATTGTGTATAGGTGTGTTATGTATTTAAATAAAAATAAAAATCAAAGATGCTATTGTATTTTCCTTTTCCTCCTGTAGATACTAGCAATGCACATCCAAAAGCCTACTAGTAGAATGGAAACATTCTTAGTTAAAAGTTTAGATTAATAGTTTTACTTCTTTCTGTCATTAATTAAAATATAAAATAAGCAATTCAATTTATATAACCTTTCCCTTGAAACAAAATTAAGTGATTTCAAAAGTTTCATTACTGTATTTTCTTATTATACTTTAACATTATTATCCCATAGGACTCTAGAAGCAGTGGATATTCCTTTATTTTTTTTTAGCTACACAGAATACATATTTGTTTGCTTGGAGGAAGCAACATGTCTTATCTGCATGAATTTCTTTTATATGCAGTGCAAGTTCCAGGGCCTGTAGAAAACCTGCATGCTGTATCTACCTCACCTACCTCAATTCTTATTACATGGGAACCCCCTGCCTATGCAAATGGTCCAGTCCAAGGCTATAGATTGTTCTGCACTGAGGTGTCCACAGGGAAAGAACAGGTGAGTAATGAAAGGAATTGCATGCCTTCCATCCTCTAGATGTCTCTAGGGACAAAGACACAGGGACCTTGCCAGAGCCTGGAAGAGTTCATTGCTTAGCATGATCGTTGAATACCTGGTTGGTTCCAAGGACTTTTTGCTGGAAATTTTTAAACTATTTCATCTCACTGTGATGATGAGAGAGGTAAAAGACAATAGGGTGGAGTTCATAATGAAAGTGTTAGTTTGGACTTTGTAGTAGCTTGGTCCAGGATGGGTTGCCATATCCTGTGCCCAGAGATATTCCTTTACATTACTCAACTTAAGAACGATTTACTTTGTGCTTAGTGGCATAGTCCAAACTGTTCTTTCTACTCTTAGATAGTTTAGGTTATTCTGTCTTCTCTTCACCCTCATGCTGTCACCAGCTGTTTTCTGAACTTAGTCTTAGAAGCTTACTCTCCCCAACCTTGACTGATTCTTATATTTAAAACAATGGTTTTAATAGACATCTAAAATGAGAGGAGTGAGTTTTTCAAGTAGAGTACCAGTAAATTAGTATGTGATGAACAAGTAAAACATAAAACATTTAATGATGTATGTGTATAGTCATATGCACAACTATTAAGATTCCTCCGAATTATCACCTATGTGTGGAAAAGATATAAATACATATACAGAGAAAAGTCAAGAATGAGAGAAAGTGATCTTAGGTTGCTGTTTATAGAGGTTACCAAGCATAGAATGGTTTTCATGATTCCATGTACAATGTCTGATGAGGACTTGCCATTGGAAACAAATTTTCCAGAGATTTAATTAGAAATCTTTCAGGTCTACTTCTTAGCTGTCTTTTAGGACAGTATTGGCTGCCTGAACTGCTCTTATGTAATCAGTAATTCTACTTTATTTCCTTGGCTGTTCCCATGTCACTCTTAGCTCTGACTTTTAAACTGTATTACCCATTCAATTTTATACAAGCCTCTCTGCAGCTTGTTTCAAAATATTCAAGAGGCATATTGTCCAATGTTGATAGTGGTAGTCGGGGAGTCATCATGTAAAACCAAACAACAGCTCCTTTGGTGAGCGCAGGCTGATTTCTGTAATGACCTTAGCCTTTCATAGCTCCCCACTGCAGGTGTGAAGTAGGAAGGGTAGTTACAATCTCCACCACAGCACTTGGGGACACACAACCTGTGCCAGAGTGTCAGAGAGTTTGGTATCTGTGGGTATATCTCATCAAGCAAATGAAAATCTGTGATTTCTTGGTGAATTATTTAGTTTGAGGCGCAGGAATGAATCTGTGTCCTTTCGATTGGAATGGAATAACCCATACTATTCCGTGTTCTGGGCAGTGTTAAACAGATCGAAACTTAATGACAATAAAAATCACATGGTGATGTTTTAACACATCGTCTTCACAGTAGTTCAGACTTTAGTAGGGGAGGGTGTGGCACAAGGATAGTTTTACAGCAATTCATTAAAGGGATAGAGTTGCTTCTATGAGCAAGTGCCTAACATCCAAGTCACTGATTGCACAGAATGGCTGCCATTTCTGCTTTAATGTGCTGCCTTAATAACTATTCCGGTATTTTATGTCTCCAGAATATAGAGGTTGATGGACTATCTTATAAACTGGAAGGCCTGAAAAAATTCACGGAATATAGTCTCCGGTTCTTAGCTTATAACCGTTATGGGCCAGGAGTATCTACCGACGATGTCACAGTGGTTACACTTTCAGATGGTAAGTGATAAACAGAAAAATTTTACTCACATATCTGTTATGAAATGAAAAGAATGTTGATGACGTTATTGATTTTGTTGTGTAGTTTTTTTCTAATATCCTTTGCAATATTTTATCCTAATTAAGAAATGTATGTGTAACTTGTTTGTGGTATGCAGTCAAATTTAAATTTGCAATTTCATTATACACAGTGAATCATGATGGATTAGTGGATAATTCCAAAACTGTGGTTACTGTGTGAGATCTCAAATTGTTCTTGTGATTGTATTTTTTCATTTCTATGTATGGTTCAACCCAAACCCATTTGTTATATGAGTGAACTGATATAGAAGATACGTAGCTTTAGTTTATCATTTTAAGTGGTGCAAATGAGTAAAAGTATAAATTATGAAATATAGCAAATAACTGTATATCAAAATATATCAAAGGATTTTACTAAATAAACATGCACTTAAAATATTAGAAGCAAACATGAATGTGCACACCTTCGTTTTATCTTGCCTAAAAATAAAAGGAAGCTTAGGCACAGTTTTCAAATGAAATGAAAGGGAAGAAGGATTCCTAATGATGATAATGGGTTTAACCAAATAGTGCCAGAGGAAACTGGAGACCAAAGGAATAGATGATAATGAAAGCCTGGGAAATTAAATAAATGTTACAGGCTAGTGTATGGATTGTAATAGGACTATGGAGATTCAGGCAGGGATGGAATTGCAGAGATGGCTCCCATGAATACTAAAGCATATCAAGAGCCAGATTTAGTCAGCCTGGATTTCCTGCTAGTATGCTTCGTTCTATAAATTATTGATATTTTGATTAAAAAATACCTTCAATTTTTGATTCTTGATCTAAAATTCTTTAATTTGGGAAAGTAGATTCTTCACAGAATATTAACAGCATGAAGAAAGACATGGATGTTTTTAAGGATAACGGAAAGAGTGCTGCTCATTTGCAATTTCCCTCAAAAGGGTGTTCTGCTCTTAGGCCACTTCAGTATTAATTTTAATGCAATTCTTCTGCCCAACCGTCTGATTCTGTTATTCAAGAGAGAACAGAATATGCTCTGGCTGAATAAATTACTTCATAGCTTATAATTATAAAAATAAAAGAAAAACAAATGAAAATGAATATTTTACATAATTTATGTAGATTCCATTCACACTCTGAACTGTAATAGTGTGGCCTTACTCTCCACTTTGATTTTAAATGTCATAAGTGAGAAAGATAGACTGTGACTCATTAGTTTACGAATTATCTCCTGGAAAGGCTGCAGTGCCCAGGAAAATGTCTGTCACTTAAAAATGAGCTCCATAATCATAGTCCCGAGTAAATATCATTGCTGGAGGAACACTAAATATTCTTTATCAGATGCACTTGATAAGAAAAATGAGGGACTCTGAGAGACTCCTGTGTAGGCACCCTGACTTCATCTATAACCACATTAATAATCAACTCCTGTCCTCTAATTTTTACTAAAACATGTACTCTTGGCCTCCACCCTGACATTGCCCAGTATCTTCTGTCTACTTCATCTAATGTTTACTCTTCTTTGTTGAAGCTATTCAGGTAACGTTAGTATGTACCACATTTAGACAGACTGAGTTATGTGGAATGCTCTCTCTCTCGTTTACAGTTTCTCAGTCACACTGTACCAGTCTACTTTGATATTTTGCATTATAAATAAAAATTAAATAAGCTAACCTATGCACACACTAACATAATGAATGACACACATATTAGTGTTTAATATTTGCTCTTTATGCCAATATCTGTTTCTGTTTTTTGATTCCATTACACATGTAGGATAATGTTATGTCTATGTGTGTTTCTACCAGCTTGGGAAATGTGTTGCATTAATTACACAGTTTCACCCAAAACTTTACAAAGATTTTATATAGAAGTAAATTGTAGGATTTCTAATATGCATTTGAAGATATCACATCTCACACAGACAAGCTCCTGACCAAATAAAAAAAATCTAACACACTCCGACTTTCTCCCAAAATCCCATCATTGGCAGTTGCTACAGATTCAAACCATAACTGAGATAATTTCCAAAGTCTGTTTTTAAAATAAAAAATATTTCTGAAGTTTTTAAAATGATATGAGGTAGAGCGATGTTATTCTTTAATTTTCATCAAGGATAAAAGTTAAAAACGCAACTGGTACCATAAATATGTTAGTTACATTCTGAAAAATTAAGTACAACTATATTAATATATAAAAATTTCAACCAGTACTTCACTTTAAACACTGGAAATGAAAAATGTGTATCTAAAATTCTGGTTTTAAAATAGCTATTATTATACCTTTGTAACATTTCTATAAAATAATGTACTATCTCAACTTCTGCTTCCTGGATATGCACATAAACCTAACATTACCCTCTGTATTGATGATATAACATTAACCTTTGTAAAACATTTGGCCATGTGAAAATTTCATTTTTTGCTCAGTTAAAGCTGTAGTATTAACTAAAACTTGTGAGGTGTTCCTTAAATAATGGAACATTATTAAAGATTGCTTAGTGACTTAATTCATAAGCACATGCCTCTTGCTTTGTATCACAGAATACATTGGCTACAATCTTTATCAAGCACTGCAAAATTCAAATCAAAGCCAAACAAATTATTACAATTTCCATCATGCTAATAAAGATCCAGGTACCAATCCTTAAGTAGGTCTTTCTCATCTTGTCACTGATTCAATATCCATATTAATTGGTTGTCAGTTGAAGAAGATAGAAATTAGTCAGAGAGATAGCATGCCCTCCCTGGTGGGGAAGTATGTTAAAACTAAATTCAGAGTCAATTGCTGGTCCTACGTTACAAATAGCATCCAGTTTCCATGAATAGAAGAGGAAGCAAGGGCAAAGAATGGCCCAGAGATGTGAAAATACACATTAGTCCATCCCCATCTCACTCACCAGTGTGTCACAAGTGAAAATGAGGATGTGTCATTTAATAAATGAATGATGCTAAGAAGTTATTGAATACCATTTCTGAACCTAGGGTGTGTTTGGAGCTTTATTTATTTGCAGCTCAACCCTGACAGCAAGGCCATTTCTGGATACATAACAGCTATGTACTCAATGGTTTCTTAAAATTGCTCACATGGCAGGAGACTTACATAGAGTACATCTTCATGACAGCTATCAAAAGGGAGCTGAATATACTCTTTTTAACATGATGATTTAAGAAATTTTAAATAGAGGGAAACAAAATAACTAGAAAATGTCCAATGAGAAATTAACTGGTCTTTTGTTAATAGAATTTATGGGCCAAATACTATTGGAGAACCTGCTTGCGTCTATGTTATACAACTTTAATTATAAATAGCTTAAAACATGAGAAGTCACTTCCTTCATTCACTCTCTAGGAGACAATAATGACTGCATTATAGGGATTAAGCCACCTAGGTGTCTATTATGATCTATTCCACCATAAAATCATGCGAATCCTGAAAAGCACAGTATGATAATCCTGAAAGACCACTCTAGAAAATCACTGCTGTGCCTCCCGAGCTTCCGCCAGGGAGGTTAGCACAGAGCTGTAATTGGATGTCACTGTTTGCTACCGCAGCTGGTTCTCCGCAGAGGGATAGCCAAGGGACCCACCCCACGAGACACAAGTAAACAAATGTTGATTTCTCCTCTTTCTAGGAAAATTGAGAAGGGCCACCTGCTGGCATTATCTTACTGAGTTCTCATTATAAAATTTGATAAAGATACACTTTCTCTTTTCTTCAGCCGGCTGGAAGGTTTTTCAAGACTTTGGCAATAACCTTCATACCTTGTTTGATTCCTTTCAGTGCCCGGCGCTCCACCCCAGAACATCTCACTGGAAGTGGTTAATTCAAGGGTAAGTCAGCCAAAGTCTATTTCTTTATTACCTAGTATGCGCATATTCTGCTCATCACACTGCCAAGTAGAATGTTGGCCAGTATAAAGGAATGCAATGGAACAGCTAGTGAGTGGTATTTGGTTATACAAGCTCTTTAACGAGACTAAGATACACTGAGTTAAGAACTATTTTTTTTTTGCATAAGCACTTTTGATTTAGTAGGTATTAGAGTACTTAAGGCTCTTCTAACAAGAAGTAATCTTGTTACTATATCTTGTTACTATATCTCTTATCTATATTTACTACTACAGAAATAAATCTAATATTTGACCATACTATTTTAATTCAGATAAAATTAAAATAACATTTAGTTCAGTAATCTTTATAAACTTAATTTTAAGTGAAAATTCATACGATATATTCTGATCAGTGTTTCTGCTCCCACCATCTCCTCCCATATACTTCCCACCTCACCTCACCTACCGTTCTACTCTGTGCTTTCTCTTTTCTTTCTTTAAAAAACAAAGAGGCAGATAAAACAAACAGACAAACAAACTAGAATTAAATAAATAAACAAAACATTGAAGAACTACAAAATGAATGCAGAGAGAAACATATACACACAAAAATAGAACTGAAACAAGAAAAAATTGGGGACCATAATATACAAACAAAAGAACAGTAGGGACAAAAGGTGCCCAACAAAACAGTATGTGACAAAGAAAATCTGCAGAAACCCAATTGAGCTCGTTTGCTTCAATCATGAATTTCTGGGTGTGAGCTTCACCCACAAGTGTGATTTATGTATCCACTGAGATTCCTGTGGAGAAAACTAATATTTTTTTTTTTGTAAATAGCTGTTAATTGGAGATAGCTTTATATTTGGGATTGGAGTTGAAGTTTACTTTCCAGTCTCAGAGTTGAGACCTATCCTGGTTTGGATGTGTGCAGGCTCTGGGCACGGTGCCACAGTCTTTGCGAGTTAATTTGTCTGTCAGTACTGTTGTGTCTGGAATACACTGTCTCCTTGGTATTTGTCTATCCCTTCTGGATCTTACACTCTTTTTTCCATTGATGTTTATTGAGCTCTACATTTTTTTCTCCTCCCCTCCCTTCCTCTCCTCTCACATTCAACCCTCTCCCAAGGTTCCCATGCTCCCAGTTTATTCAGGAGATCTTGTCTTTTTCTACTATCTGTGTAGATTAGATGGATCTTACACTCTTTATATCTCTGCTTCTGAATAGCTCCTTTAGCCCTTTGGGGAAGGCTTTGATGAAGACATCCCATTTAGGATTGTGTGTTCCAAGGTCTCTCAGTTTCTATACATTGTCCATTTGTAAGTATTTTTACTAGTTCTCATTTCCTGCAGGAGAATGTTTCTCTGGTGATGGCTGAGTGAGAGAGACTGACTTATAGGTATAGCAGAATATCATTAGTAGTCTTTTTGTGACTATGTTCCTTGAGCAGAATAATAGAATTTGGTTTTATCCCAGGTACATTACATATCTAGTTTCAGGTTCTGGGACCTATGATTAACATCAAGGATGGGTGTCATCTCATGGTGTGAGCCTTAAATTCAATCAAGTAGTGACTGGTTACCCACAGCATTTGTGCCATTCATGCAGGGGTGTTTCATTCAGGCAAGTCACCACTATAGATCCAAGGATTTAGAGCAGATTTGGTGTTTATCTTTTTCCTCTGGTAGCCATGCAGAGGGTATTCCAGTGCCATGAAACACTAGCCAAAGGAGGGGAGAGGGCTCTAGGTAGGACCAGCTCAACTTCACCATGTTCAGTGAGATACACTGGTGTTTCCTTCAGTAATGGGGACTTACCCTTAGTTTCAGGAGATAACCCAATAGTTTTGGCCATGGTCTTAGTTGATGGGAGCTCCATACAACCTCTTCTGTCAGTAACTCAATCATAATATAACCCATTCCTGGCATTGAGATTTTCATTGTGTCTTTGTCTCCATCGTTAGTGGGTAATTTCATTCACATTTACTACTTATATGTGTCTGCTTTTAGAAGCTTCTACAGTGCTAGTTTTTCATGTAATTCCCTCAAAAGACCCTCAGCATTATCTGTCCTTGCTTAATTCCCTCCCCTAATACCTTTTTTCTTATCTTCTCTATTTAACCCTTCTATTTCAGGTTCCCGATTTCTCTCTAATTATATATTCTATTTCCCCTTTCTTGGGTTATCCTGCACTCCTTCTTAGATATTTACTCCACACCTAACCTCTGTGCTTATTCAGGTTTTAGCACACCTAGCAAAGGCTTAAAAGTTAAAACCCACATATAAAACAATTGGTACCATATTTTTCTTCTATGTTACCTTCTCATAGAATGTTATGTTTTGTTTGATTTTGTTTTGTTTTTTTCTTAGTTTCATCCATTTTCTGAGAATTTTATGATTTTTTTAACATCTGAATAATAAATATTCCATTGTGTAAGTGTACCACATTTTCTTTATTCCTTCACCTATAGGTGAATAACTTGGCTGTTTCTAATTTCTGGCAATGATGAATAGAGCAGCCAGAAATGGGACTGAGCACATGACTGAATGGAACTGAGCACATGTAGTAGGCTGTAGAGTCCTTTGGGTATGTGCGGAAGACTTGTACAGCTGGGTCTTAACGTAAATCTATTCCCAGCTTCCCGATGGACCACCACACTGATTTGTATAGTAGTTGGAATAGTTTGCACGTCTACTAGAAATGGATGAGTGCTACCCTTACTCCACAGTTTTGCCAACATGAGCAAAATGTTTTGTGAAGACATGCATTGATGAGCAGTGTATCTGTATGATTTATACTCCCCTGACTTCCTCTCCTTCTCTCAAGCTTTTCACATGCGCCCTCACAAACTAATAATCTTTCCTTTAATCTAATAATTAGATCAATAAATTTATCACAAAAATAAACTATTACTCTTGAATGTGATTACATGGGTATTTATGTATCCAGGGCTAACCACTGGAGATGGAAAATCCTATGCAAGGGTTTTGTTCACCTTCATAGATTTATGTGCAATTCAACACATACATAAAGCTAGGAAAAAATTACAAGGTATAGAGCTGAAAGATTTTAAGAGTCAGAGGGGTCAGGATGCATTTTGCTGAGTAGTATCTCCTAGGCATGACAGAAGAAATATACTAATGAAATTTCAAAAATATAATTGCCAGAACAAGAGCAGTATGACAACTGTTAATGTTACAATGTGTATAGGAGAAATTACAATGGTCCCACTCTAGATGAACAACTAGAGGTATCAATTGCCACTGAGGAAAGCAGAATCAAGGACTTTTTATACAGTTCCTACGGATTTCCTTATGATGTTTATGATAAGGTTTAATGATTTTCAGACACAATTAAATTTCAGTGTCAGTGTGAACTTTTGATTCACCCAAGCAGGACTTGGAAAAGATTTTATAGGCTGTTCTCATTATTTATGTTTCATATTTTAAAATATATATTGGGGGCTTTATTATTAATATAGTTTTGCCCTTTCCTGATTTGGATATGTGCACTGCTTTTTAGTATATACGCAGTAATGTATGACTTAGGGCATGTACACAAGGGATTTTGACAAAGATATTAAAATATATAACAGAATCACTCCCGTTAGAGTTTTTGTTTCCTTCTCTTATCACCTGTAATTTAAACTTCATCACATACATCTCTAATGTTCCTATTTCTGGTTGGCTCTGCAGTCAGAGCTTGTATTAGCCTTTCCGTGAGGTTTAATGAGATTTCCTTCAAGTCATACATTTTTTAAAAGAGGGAGTATTAATAATAGGCTGAAATTAAATGAACCTAGGTCTAGTGATAAGGTTTCTGATTTTAATTTAGCTCATGGAAGTTGCC
The DNA here is from genome assembly GCF_950005125.1 of Chionomys nivalis. Taxonomy (NCBI): domain Eukaryota; kingdom Metazoa; phylum Chordata; class Mammalia; order Rodentia; family Cricetidae; genus Chionomys; species Chionomys nivalis. The sequence continues at coordinate 15,071,342 of NC_080099.1, forward strand.
CTTATAGTTGGAATGGTTGATTAGTCAGAGAACATGAATAGGTTCAATCCCGCCAGTAGGTGAAGGCACTCTGTGATTTGATTTTGAAGATTACAAAATGTTCACTTACATAAAATATCTACTGGTATAGTATTAAATATGTTTAAGCTATAAAAATGCAAGAAATTTATCTGTGAGATTTAACACACTAATAAGACTAATTGGAACCAATTTTATTGACTCATCTTTAATGAGCACCTAACAGTGTAAGTCACTAAAGCACTGCAGGTGTCTGTACCTGGCAATGTGCTCTCAATTCAACTATCATTTCCTTTATACCTTATAATCCTGGCAGTCTTGTTTATGAAATGAATTATTGAAATATCAACTCTGAGATTGGATCTTGTTGGCAAAGCTTTTCAGAAAGGCAATCAAACACCATGACTTCACAGGGTTGATTTATATTGGATATGTGGAAATAAGATCATACACAATTCAACAATTAACATAAGAGAATGAAAAGTTCTTTGAAAAGCTTTGGGACACCAACATGTTAGGCAATGGCTTGGAGGATGTAGGAAGAGATGATGCAAGAGCTAACACATCAGTAGGGGCTAGCTTTGTGCACACTCAGGGTAAAGCCTTGCGATTATAACTAGCTCCCAGTTAAAATGCGTTGAAGACAAAATTCAGCACAAATAACACATGGAGTTGGTCATATAGGATGAGAAAGTATGAGTGAAAAAGGCGAGGTGGCGTACATTAGTTAATAGTAGAAAAGTTTTACAGAACGTGGGAACTGTTAACCCTGCCCTGAGCTGCTGATGAACATAGATAAATAATGACAATAAAATTACTGCCATGGGAAGACTATAAAATTGGACAAAGTGTTTAAAGATTCAACAGAGTGAAGGTATATTTAGAGTTGTTTTTCTTATAAGTGGAGAAAAATGTTGGGTAATAACTAAAAGGGATTAAAATGTTTAAAAGAAATTTTATTGTTTTGATCATGTTGCTGATTTTGATTACAAACTTGTGAGATACTACAATTTCTAGAAATGATACAATATAGGGGGAAATTTACCATGCAGACAATAGAATGGAAAAATACCAATATGCAATCTTATTGGTAGAGAAGGTGGCATAAGACCTAGTAAATCAAGAAGGACACAGTCAGTTCAGTATTGCTAAGTCGAACAAGAGCAGAGAGGAGTGTAGACACTAGCTCTTTTAAATCTGAGAAGATGACTGGTCCAATGAAAGGTTACCATCACATTATAATGGCTTGCACAAGAAAGCAGTGAGCATTTGAAAATGCGAAAAGAGGATAAGTGGTTATCCAAAGTTAGTGTTCGATCCTGACTTTTGTTTTTCAAGCTGCTGGGCAGTATTGACTGAGCAGTCAAGATTATGGCCATATTTAAAGCAAAACTTAACACTACAATTACATTTATTCTGTTTTCTACAACTGACTACTTAGTTGCTGGTATGATATAGACAAAGAATGGGTGTTTATTTTGTTGGGTATTTTGCCAAAAAAAAGGTCAAGAGTGTTAAAATGTTTGGAAAACAACTAGGTTCGTCTTCTTAGTTTATCTATTGCTCTAGCAAAGTATTCCCACGCACCAACGCAGGGCAGGAAAGGCTTATTTGGGTCACAATTTCACATTACATTTTCTCATAGAGGGGAAGTACAGCAACAGGCAATGACAGCAGTTTTCAAATTACATCCATAGTTAAGAACGTTGAACGGTGAACAAAGCCCAGCTGGTGAAGTCGTGCCTCTGACATTCAGAGTGGGTTTCCCTCCATCACCTAACCCAATTAAGAATATATTTCACAGATGTGATAATAGTCTAATGTAATCTGGGCAGTTGCTCATTCAGATTCCCATCCCATGTGGTTCTGTATTGCAATCGTCAAGCCAACAATCAAAATGAAACCATCGTAATCATGGCCTTTAAATGGTCTAAGAAAGGAAAAGTAGGAACGGGGTACTGGAAGATGATAGATAATGAAAAAACGGTAAGGTCAATGAATTTTTTAATTACCCCTGGTTTCCAAAGTACCCTGAAGCTTATAAAAGCTTATATATACCCAAAACCACACAGGGTAATGACACTATGATATGAGGAATTGGCTGTTGATCACTTTACTACACTATATCTGGGTACTGGGTTTCATGCTAAGGGGAGAGGCATGAAGAAAAAAAACAACGAAATAAAAGATCTTGCCTTTAAGTGGTCTAGGATCTCTGTGGATTTAGGTCCTTGGCAGAAGTTGAGCATTAGGTCAGTGCTTGAGAGCTTTACCCATCCTGAAGATATTTGGGACCCAATAGGTGTAGGAAATGGAGTGTGCTAAGAAAGGAGAATAAAGCTTCCTGATGCTTGGGCTGGATCCTGTAACATCCCTCATTGGTTTTTGATTTGAACATCCCTTCCACAGAGCGTGGTGCGGTTTCTGAACATTCTAGAAACAGGAGGTAGAACTGAGCTGGATGAAGCAGGTAATTGGGGTAGAACCTTGTGAATGTGTTATCTGTTGATGGACACTACATTGCTCTCCAGTTCAGCTCTCCTCCACTCTGTGTTCTTTCTGTTCACCATGATCTTCAGCTAAAGTATTGACACGCTGAACCCTCCGAAACAGTAATGCAAAACCCATAATTCCTTTATTTATGTCTGATATTTTGTCATAAGCAACAAACAAGTAATGAATGCACCTAACTTACCACTACGTGAACCTATTTGGAAGAATCTGTGTCTCAAAATTATGAATTTCCCTCTAAAAATAAACAACTTGGAAGAACTGCAATTTGTTAAGAGACCAAAGCTGATACCTCAATAAACTTCAGGAAACTAGCTTGAATTTTTGGGGCATTTCCAAATGTAATTATTTTTTTCTCAATCTAAAGTTATAGAATGCATTTGTTATTGAAAGTTTTCAGGCAAAAATTGGAATTACAAAAATGAGCCCCTATCTCAGCCCCCAAGGTTGGCTGGCAATCAAATAAAGCCTCTAATTATTTAGAGCATTGTTCTGGAACCATGCGGAAATAGATGCTAAACACAGAGCAAATTCACATCATAATGTGAGGCACATATTTTATAATTAATTATTATTAATTTACACAATAAACAAACTAAGCCATGTTTGCACAAACTAGATGACTTTAGAAGAAACATTGTCAGATAATAGCATAACTGTCTAAGTATGAGAGCACCCTAAGGTAGAGCGTCCTCTGTAATCAAAGCAGAGTTTGATCCCTTTTCCGCAAGTCCTCTGACTTTAATCTCATTTAAAAAGCATAGTATGGAACGTGGACTTGGTGTAAAGGTAACTGTCAAGTCTTTGAGGCCGGACTAAATCACAATTTCAGAAGTTTCAGTCCAGCATTCATAATGAGTTGCAGGTCTTTCAGCGCTATAGAGTTTTAAAACCCAAACTCAAACAAACCAAACCATAAAAGATCACCGTAGTATATGATTTCTACTTGGACTTAATAATAAAGACCGGAGTCAGATATTAGGGGGTGAATGTTGAAAGATGAGAAAAGCAGAGCAGCCAGTCACTAGTTCTTACCTCTACAAAATCCTCAAACCGTAAGCCCTCAGACTGAAGACTGTAGGCTACTTTCTCCTTCCACTTAAATTCTTCTCTATGCCCAGCATTTGAAGTTAGCTTGATTTGGGTAATAACCAGGCTAGCTAAAAGATAAAATGATTTTATTTTTATTTAATATAAGGGGAAACTCACAAAACAGAATCGAGAAGTCCAAGCTCAGCTGTGCTGCGAGGGAACCACAGAGAGAGAGCACCTGGGCCTAGTGCCATTTTACTCTGGGTCCCAGAAAAACACACCCTAATTTGGTCCCACCTCTTAAAGATAATTGATTGGCAAAGATTCCCCATCACCTATCCATAGTCCTTCCTTTCTCCACCTGCCTAGTGTGGGGAGTAAAACCATGCAACTCTCAAGTACTGGGATTAAAGGTGTGAGCCACCACTACCTGGTTCTGTTTCTCTTTAAAACTGGATCAGTCTCACGTAGTCAAGGGTGGCCTTGAACTCACAAAGATCCATCTGCCTCTGCCTCCTGAGTGCTGGGATTAAAGATGGGTGCCACCATTGTCTGGCCTCTATGGCTGACTAGTGACTTAGCTTTGCCCTCTGATCCTCAGGCAAGCTTTATTTGTTATAGCACAAACAAAATATCACCACAGGTTCCTGCTTCAAATAATCTGCCTGTAATCTCAACATCATCTGCTCTGGAAATAACGACAGGTTTACTTTGTTTATCTGTGCCTTTCTGCCCAGCACCTGATGGCCTTCATTAGTTTTTCCATGTTGTCTAGACTGTCACTCTTTCCCCTGGAAAACTTTTCATATGAAAGTGACAGAATCTGCTATTATCACTGTCTTTCCCAAATACTTTTTCTAAAATCCTCTTCTGTTTCCAGGTGTGTTTTTCAGATACATTGAAAACTTTTTAGAAGTATGTAATTTAAAGAACACTTAATAACTTAGTATTTCAGAGAATCGATTATTACATTAAATATCTAATATTAATGCAATGAGGAAGAGTTAATTTTATATGCTACAAATACTTAAATATTTTCCTGGATTAAATAGTAATGAATTTCATTGTCTTTTTTCAGAAACTCAGGTTCCACCTAAACAAGCATGTCTCAGTTAGCAGACAAATCAACTTGATAGACCACTTTGCATTTTTGCTAAGGTGGGAGTCATTATACTGAGAGTTTTCCATTTTATTTTCACTTTGATAAGTTGAAGAGTCACACGCAATGGGGGTTAGTGTGTAAACAAATGCCTCATGACTTTCTTAAAATATGAATTGAGTTTGTTTTTTCCGTACTTCAAAAAATACCATATTAAGTTTCAGTTGCATGCCAATCCACATAATTTTGTTGTATTATCTAGTTTTATGTCAACTTGACAAAAATCTAGAGAAATTTTTAAAGGGAGAACCTCTAGTGCAAAATTCTCCACACATTGGCCTGTGGGCAAGCCTGTGATGCATTTTCTTGATTGATGATTGATGAAGAAGGACCCAGCTCAATGTAGGTGGTGTAACCCTTGGGTTGGTGCCCCCGGGTACTATAAGAAAGCAGGCTGAGCAAGTCATAAAGAGCCAGCCAGTAAACAGGCCTTCTTCATGGTCATTGCATCAGCTCCTACTTCCTGTTTCCTGCTGTTCCTGTCCTGACTTCCCTTCTGATTAACTGTGATGTTAAGCTGTAACCTGAGATAAACCCTCTCCTCCTCAAGTTGCTTTTGCGTATGTGTTCCATCACAGCAATAGAAACCTTTACTGATGTATATGCCAATCAAATAATATGCCCCTTACAGAATCAAAAGTTCTATTTTCATTTAAAAGTTTTCAAATTTAATTTTATCTGAAAGTTTTAACAGAGAATAGGAAATTAATAATTAAAAAATCACTTCTGATATATATAGATGGAAGTTTCTATCCCACCTGGTACCACAGCTGTTCCGTCTCAAAGAAACACATAGAGGCTGATATTAATTATGTACTGTTTTGGCCTATTAGCTCAGGTTTATTATTAACTAGCTCTTATAACTTAAATTAACCCATAATTCTTTTCTATGTTTTGCCATATGACTTGGTACCTTTTCTCCGTAAGTCATTCTTATCTTGCTTCTTCTACATCTGGGTTACAACTGCATCTCTACCTTTCATCTTCCCAGAAATCTCCTAATCTGGTTGTCCCGCCTATACTTCCTGGCTGACTAACAGCCAAGTAGCATTATATTAAACCAGTATGAGTGACAAATCTTTACAGTGTATGAGACCACTATTTCACAGCAGACATACTCTTAGGTAAATTATTTTATGTGTTCAATGATTTGCATATTCATTTTATTTTTAATAAACATGCACATAATAGTCACCATTAATTTTGCTCCACCAGTTTAGTAAGAGACTTACTAGATCATTTGATGGCTAAACGTTCCTGACGGTAGCCACTTGTGTGAAAGGGATGAATGACAATGCCAGGGACTGAGCAACTTCTACAAAATTAATGACTTCATTTCCTATAATAAAGGAAGCAGTTGTGTGTTCCCTGTCTATTTTTTTTTTTTTAGAAAATCAGGGTGTTTTTTCATTATACTTAACTTCAATTTACTAAAGGTTGTTTTGTTTTATGAAAAATGGGTTAGAGGACATAATATTCAGCTGCAGGTAACATTTAAACTATCTATCATCTGGTCTGTCCTGGTATTTCAGTTTATAGCTGCTGAATTAGCAGAGGTATAAGACACAAGTCCAAGTTGGAAAAGTGACAACTGATGTGTCCAGAACTGAAGCTGTCAAGCCTCAATAAATCTACACATCCTTTAAAAGAGTACCTTGGTTTAAAACACCTTTTGCCTGCACCCACATTCACATTTCTGACTCTGCAGCTCCACCATCCAAGAAATTTGTGTTCTCAAATAGCAGCACAAATGATATAGATGTAGATGTTCGGGACATCCTTCTATAACTGATTAACTATTTGGGTTTTGGGTTTTTAATGTATTAAAATCCATTTTAGTATAATATGCAAAGACCAAATTGCAATCATTGGTCTCCTTGTGACAAGGGCAATACTATATTACAATCATCCTGAACTAGTTCCCAAGAATTGACTTAAATTATTAGAATCCTCTGAAACATAGTCCGTCTTTATGCAACGATATTAAAATAATTGCATAAACTTATATTGAAATGATTCTGAACAAATTTATATGTTAAATTTATATAATATCATTACATTTTGGTAAGATCAGTGCTCTTATGAACTTTTATATTGTATCTGTATAGTAGGAATGCAGCACGCATGCCTTCAATTCTTCTTTCAATGACATATTACTATTAGCTTAAAATTGGCTTTGTAGTATATCTTATACCAAACGATTCAACAAATGCAGCCAATTGGTTCTCCCCCCACCAATAGAAGACCAAGTTTTAATGATTTTTCATACACTACTCCTAATGGGGAGTGCAAGGATTATCAATCTGTTAGCTTCTCTCTCAGTTTTCTTAGTAGACTCCGAGACACCTTCACAGGATAAACTATATTGTGTGTATTTTGTAGTTTTGCTTTATTTTATGAGCATTAGTGTTTTCTTGCATGTATGTCTGTGTGAGGGTGTTGGGTCTCCTGGATCTGGAATTATAGACAGTTGTGAGCTGCCCTGTGGGTGCTGGGAATTAAACTGGATCCTCTGCAAAAGTAATCGGTACTCTTAAGCCATCTCTCCAGTCCATTTATAGTTTCCTTAAGAAAAAAAAAATTGTACTGATTACATTGTATTTATAGCCATTAAATTATGAAGAGAAATCAAGAGAAAGGAATGATTTCTTGATTTCTCAAGAGAAATCAAGAGGACTTCTGAGTTCTACATCATGAGCACATGCATCCCAGAAACATAGTAGTAAAAGTAGAAATGTTTAGGATGGAAATGTCAACCTTTGGTAGACACGCGTCTACCAAGTGTAAATCCCTGAACTGAATCTCGAGCACCAAAAACAGAAAACAATTAGATGATTGAATCCCATCCCACAGCTTGTAATGAAATAGCCTGAAATTTAGATAATTAAAATGAACTAGCTACAATGTAGTGATAAAATCAAAAGAGACTAATCTATACTTTTATTCCTTTTGATTATGTATAAGTAGAGGAAATATTTCCCTTTGGAATATTCACTTAAAAATAACAAAATTCTGTGTATCAAGATTGTATAGAGAGGACTAAAAAAAGGAGTAATTGTTAATGTTTGTCCACTTCAAGAGATAAACGTTATCAACTTCTTGACTTAATGAATTCTAAAACTATTTTTGGCTAAGACATCAAGCAGTCTAAGATCCAAATTGTGGCATTATGTAAAACATTAAACTTTGTTATTAGATTCGATACACACATTTCTACAACAGTTTTTCTAGATTTATTTTTTATTGATTTTTATTGAGCTCTACATTTTTCTCTGCTCCCCTCCCTGCCTCTCCCCTCCCCTTCAACCCTCTCCTCCCAAGGATTCATTTTTAAGTTTAGAGTAGTTTCCCCTATGGTTGAGGGTGTGGATGTCAAGAACTTTAATGCAGGATGCAACGTTACTGAGTGATGTACAAAGAAGTCATATGTTACCGTGAAGAAAACATCCTATTCTGTGACATGTTGGTCTTGTGAGGAGCTGACATTGATGGGAAGCAATGGTATTTAGGCAAAGGGAAAAGCATCTCTCATGCTGTCATATCACATTGGGTTCAAACCATATAAACAGTTGTGCTAGTATACTCTTCTTAGAAAATATAGTTCTCAATATGCCACTTGTGTTTTGAATGAGAAGTCTCAAGTGACTGCATAGTACATAAAACACGATTTGTCATAATAATTGCATGATTAAAAACCTTGATTATTGCAAATATATATACATACATATATGTGAGTCTTTAAAATAGACAATAAAGCCTAGAAGAGAAATAAGAAACCACATTCTCTTTTTATCCCACACCCACAATCAGCAAGCCTTGACCTACGATACAGAGAATTGTTTTCAATGATGCAGCACGTGTGTGTCCTGTGCTTTTATAAATGAGTGCAGATGCCCTTCAATGTTTTAGTTTTGATGGACTGATTATTAAGTAACCTCCCCACAATAATGCTTAAATGTGTAATAACTTGTATAATGCTTGTACAAAAGAGTTTTAAACTTCAAAATGTTGGATGGATCCTCTAACTAACATTAAGAATTTGTCTCATTATACTTTTCTCAGTTTAGAAACTCCAGTATCTCGCACGCAATTAAAACCAACTGAATACTTAAGATTTTTACCTTGGAACCAAACCTCTTTTGCCCCTTAGTGGAACATAAGATATTTGTCAAAATACTTTGAAAATTCTGATTCTCTGGTCATACACCTGATGTTTGTATTTCTTTGTGTTTCTATCTTCAGATTCCTATTCAAACTGCTCTGAAGACAGATTTTTTTTTTACAAAAAACAGATGTTTTTGTTACATGTATGTCCAACTTTCAGAATTTATGTTCAAAGATGTATTTCTTTATAACCATTGAAATTTTATCATAATTATTTCTCCAGGGGCTATAAATAACATTAGCTTGTGAAAATTGAAAGGCATATCACTGATTACTTGAAAATGTCAAGCCCCCTTCCTTCTATCATTGCTTTTCTACAAGTTAAATATTCTTAGCTTCCACAAATATTTCTGTGTACTTGTCAGCTCCTTTCTTGATGGGTCGTCCTCCCCTGAACAGTTAAGAGATCTCCTGTGACTCCTAGACAGGCCCTAAGGGCTCCTTCCTCATTTAAATACTTCATTATTATTCACATAACCTACCACTGAATTGATGGGGAGAGTGGACACATTATCTTACCCTACAAAATTCCTAAAGTGTTCAAAAATGATTCTGACAGGTTCCAAGTTCTTTACTGTATTTATGTCAAGCTTTATCATACATTCACCATTTCTTTATGGAACTTTGTGACATATTGTGTTACAGTAAGCCCATTGCCATACCCTCTCATGGTCCCTGGGAGCTCGTAAGGACTCATGCAGAAGCAGTCTAAGATAGGATGACAACACTCCTAATATTACAGGCAACGGATAAGCTGCTAACTTCTGACTCAGCCCTTTGATGCATTCTACAATGCTGTTCCTTCCCGTACAAGCTACCGTGAAAAGAGTCACACTATAATCCTTACATTTCTTGTTTTTCTTTAGCTTCACTTCCAAGAATTGATATATCTATAAATATTATCTTCATAATATTTTCATTCTAAATCCTCATAAATATTTTCAATCAAATCATTTCACTTTTTTTTAAGTTTCTTTATTTCAAACCTGTTTTCAATTTGAACTCTGTAGCTGCCTGTGTGACCAATTGTATCAACATCTTCAAGGATATTTTCATTTTGTTTATTTATTTTGTAAGAATATCATCATTTATCTATTATTAACCCTGTATATTGCCTTGCCTGAAATCAAACTAGCTGAGTGCATGAGGTAAACACCAACAATAAACAAATATCTTCTAGAGGACCCCAAAGAAGTCACCAAACTTTCCATTGCTTTAACATTTCCATTTTTCTTTATAGTAAATCAGATAGTAATCCAAAGTAGCTCGATTCTTGCCTATACACTCTTTCCCATCTTTACAGTGTTAAAATGTACTTACCCATCATCTTTTATACTTCTTGAAATCTCAAATACTACACAAGTCCTGCCCAGATGTTTTATACAAATCAAAGACAATGATATCAAATCACTACTCTCTAGAACAACTGCTTAGAATAATATACTTAAAGGAAATTAACCAATCCCTGGTTTTGAAGACCACATAAAAAGGCCAGGTGCCTAAAAACTGCTCAGCAAACCTTGAAGCATATCTGGAGCCCATAAGCCTTTTCTCTCCCTAAACTACTGTTTTTTTTTCTGTGCAGAGAAAAATCACAGCTACACACATGTGTTCACAGACATGTGCATATCACACAGACACACACACACACAGAAGCACACTGACTTGGCCTTGTCTTTAACACCTAACTTTCTAGAGAACACAATGGTTTGATTCATAGTGATTGATTTAAGGCTCAAGCCCCTGATAGTCAAATAGTCTGTTCCTCCTTTCCTTTTTTCTTTCTTATTAATATATTCATTTCTTATTTATACAGGCAAATGCATGTAACAAAGGGAGAGTCACATAACTTTTGTTTGGCGAACCTTTTTTAAATGAGGAAGGATGCCCTCTAGATAGCCAATTTCCATTCTTTTTATTCTAATGCTAATGATGTTATTTAAAGTTATTGGATGCACAGCATCAAATGACATTCTTTCAAATGACTTCATGACACGGAGGGAACATTGCAGAAGGAATATCAAATAGAGGTTCTCAAGTGTTTCAACCTTTAGAATGCAAAGGGAGAAATGCCATTGCTATTGATAATTTGGTTATCTAATGCCTGCCCATCATGTCTTTTTGAATTTGGCCCAGTAACTTATAATTAAAAGGATGATTATCCCTGCTGGATATGGGCACAGCTTCACATTATTTCCTTGGAATCCTGTCTGCTGTCTGGCTTTAATGAAAATTTAAACCTCTTAGAATGACATGTGGTACCTGGTATATTTTTCTTTTGTCTGAGCAGAGTTACAAGGGAAAAGGACTCCAAGGTGGAGGGGGGAGGGGAACAGTCACTGTTCCTGTCCACAGATCCTTATCTTGCAATCACTCATTTTCTTTTGGGGAGAATTTCAAAGCATATAAAGCGATGAGATTCTTAACCCAGTCGTGAAGAAATGAATTTTCTATACTTTCTTTGCTTTTAGACAAGACAAGGTTATCTTTTGATATAATTGGAAGCTTCAAACTTTTATGAAATCAGAATTGCTGCTTTTTATTTTACCTGCTACTCTTCCCATGTGTTTTCTTATCATAGAGTGTAACACAGTCCCTTCTTGTATTAGCCTTTACATTTGGTTCCATGAACTATCCACACTCATTTTTTGTACACTGACGAAACAAGGGACCAAGAAATTTCAAAATTGTCTTAGTAGCACCATTTATTAAGTTGCATCCCTTTCTTTTCAATTATTTAGTATCTTTGTATAAAATCAGTTGACCAAATATTTGTTTATTTCTGTGTTTTATGTTCTTCCATTGATCTACTTGTTTGTTCCTATGCTAATACCGACTTGTCTTGTTTACTGTATTTACATGATATAATCAGGAAATTCAGAATCAACATCCACAATGTGAGAATACAAAATCACCAAAAATGTGAAACTGCTTGAATACTGGTGCTATGTCCCAAATAACAAAAACAATAAATTACATGTGGTTTTAAGTATTGGGTCAATATTCAGGAAAATCAAAATATTATTAAAATTTGCCTTCAAGAAATGTGTGTAATACACAAGCTAGATTTTGAATGAAATTTGTACTTAGGTTTGTAACCCAACAATAAGGTTCTTCATTATGTATCGTGAAAGATTTCAATCTTTGTAACGAGAGAAGGAAAAAAAAGGCACAATGCAACAAAAACTCAATCTAAAAGAAATTCCATTTTCAAAGCCTTCCAATAAAAGATCTCAGTTGTACTAATCCTACAGCATTTTTCTTTCTCTGGAGCTTTAGCATCACTACTAATGTTGCATTGTGATCCATTATTCTCTGTGACAATAAAATGAAGCACATATGAACTATAGAGAGAAAGCAGAAAACAGCAAATATTATCAGTGTAGTTATGCTTGAGATATTTTATATTTTTATTTATCTGTTTGTTTGCTGTGTGTGTATATACATAAAAGGCAAAGGGAGGCACTGGGTATCTTGGTCTTACTGACTCTTGAGCCAGGCTTATTAGCAAGGCTCACTTATCAATTTATGTAGTGTATATACTTGATATTTGATTCAGGGCAACTAACAAAGCACATAGTTAAATTTACTAAGCTCATAGATAAATACAACATGTTTTTTTAAAAGATCTATTTATTTCTATATTTTAAGTTAATGTTATAATATTTAAAGTTGGCATATGGTGTTTGTGTCTAGGTAAATCTACATGAATCCTGTTTGGAGATTGTTGCAATGTGATTCACTCACTGGTGATAAATATCTCAATTACATATATTTTGCTTCTCTTGGATAAAATAATGACTACAATCCAATGACTTTGTAAATAAATAATTAATGACAGAACATTCTTGTTACCATGGCTAATGAGAGAAGCTCTGTCTCAGAAGAAAAACAAAAACAATCAACAAACAAATAAAAAAGATAAACAAACATAAAAATCAGAGATATTAGTGGTTGTATTTGCATACATTTTATGGCTCTATTTCTTAGAGCTGCAGACATGGACAAATGTAAAATAGCCATGAATTTGAAAAGTGCTGATTGAACTCCTGAGCTCACCTTAAAGCATAGCCCAAACCAGGGGACTGGAGGGCAATCAACATTTGGATGGTGATGCTCATCATTCTCAGAGCTGACTTTTTTTAAAAGAACTGACTGTCTATCCCATGCTGTACCTAATCTTATTTAGCCTTGAATAAAATACAGCAGAAAAAAAATATCTATTGCTCTGTATTCTCCACCTTAGAGTTGAATAAACCACTGTAGGAAAGAAAAACCATGAACTGGCTTTTCAGTGTCTTTCTGTTGTATCATTTTTGTCTGTCTTCAAACTCAAACAGGGATGAGCACACTGTACCTACCTTCCTTCCCTGTCTCAATCATTAATAAGCATTTTAAAATTGCTAAGGAGGCCACAGATGATAGGTAACTTGGACTAGTTAACATGAGTGAGTTCACAGAGCAGGGCTAGCAATGGAGATATAACTATAGTCAATAAAGCAGGCACAAAAATTGCACCTCTTTTAGTTTTATACAGTCTTCTCTTGTGTAATTACATTATCCAGTATTCTTGATATGCAAGCATTTAAAAGCACCAGGAAGGCAGTCATTGCAAATATCATCACTTGGATAAATGGTAACCTCTGACCTAATGGAAAGTCTGGCGTGCCTTTAGTCTTAAAACTTGGGGGGCAGAGGCAAGTGCTTCCCTGGGAAGTCAAGGTCAACCTGGTCTAATAGGTAGCAGTTCTAAGCTAGCTAAGACTACATAATTAGACCCTGCCCCTCCTACAAAGAAATGAAAAGCATTTGTTCACACACATTATCCAGCTCAGAGTCTATCCCCTGGGCATTCCTGGAAGTTGAGGCTTTGCAGAGCCGAAAGGTGAAGTATGAGGAGGTATAAAGGTGGGACGTGAAAACCAGCTGTGTGTCTAACAAGAATGTGTGTACAAGGTTCAGCTGGCCTGGTGAAAACCAGCTGTGTGTCTAACAAGACTGTGTGTACAAGGTTCAGCTGGCCTGGTGAGATCTGAAAAACTCAAAGTAGCCCCACAACTATTCCATGAAATCAATTAAATAAAACTAGTGTCATGCCCTTAATCAAAGAAATCACATGCTCTTCCCAGTTCAGAAGGCAGGTGGTTTTTTAGAGACAGGAGTCTGTCTCCTTGTTAAAGGAGGCTGAACCAAAGGCTCCTTTAGTCCCAATGACCCTGGGCCTTGATAATGAGAAAGGGAAGAGCTAGGTCTGGAAAAGTTCCTCGTATATATTGAGAGAGAAGAAAAGAATCTTGAAGGTGTCCTTCTCTTTCTTTCACACGGAGATCTGGGTCTTAGTGATCTGCATATAGACCCCAGGATAGAATCCATCTATGTAAAGGAGATTGGGCTAAGCATACGATGCGGATATTCACAAGAATATGGCTTGCTAGAAGGACCTGAACACTTGTCTGCACCTTCTTTTGGAGCCTCAAGAGAGACTGAAATCTCATTATGTCTGGCGAGGAAATACAGATGCCCAAATGGGTTCTGCTTCAGCAATTGTGTGTGATTCCTCCTGGAAAATCACACCATTGATTTTTAGCTGTCTTAAGTGTGAAGTAGTCCTGGAGATCTTTAGTAATAGTAACAACCCACGCATCTTGGAACTTTCCAAGAGATAGAAAGGCATTGAAGAGGTTTAAGGAGACTAAGGTCTAGTCCATTGTCCACAGTAGCAGGAAAACACAGTACTTGAAAGTTCAAGAGAAGAAGAGAGACTTAAAACTTTGACTTAGAAAAGTCTTAGTGGATCATGTCTTAGTAGATTTGCTAACCAGGAATTTGTACTAACAATCAACAAGTTTTAGATTTAGTGAACTTTCCAATGGGGAAAGCAGGAAGCCCGTGATTTACTATGTTCTAAGTTGTATTTAGTTAGCATGAATTGTATGGGTTAGGATGTGAAACACAACTGACACATCATTTAAAATACAGTATTTGTTCCCACAGTGTGCTTACCGCCTTCCCATAAACACGGAAGGGTTCATGGAAACATCATTCTATTTTCTAGCAAGGTACTTTCCTAGAGTATTGAATCTTATGGATTCATCCAAAAGGAAACTTTGCTCCATTGTGGTGGATAAAAACCAAATGAATATGAGTAATAGCATCTAATGGCCAGCATCAGCATTCATAACCATTTCCTAAAAGGATTAAGCATGTAATTTTTTTAAAAAAATACATATGGCACAGATTCTGATGTATTTATTTGGCTTAGTAATATGGTTTCTAGTCTTTCATATATTATTTTTTGTTGCAATGGGAAAAATGCCCAAACCTGTCTTTCATTAGAGTAAAACATTTAACTTTTTAATGTAATTATTAAAATAATTAGATTGCTTGTTTTTAGATCCTAAAAGCAAAGTCAATTACTTAATATTAACTGGGTGGCCTGAATTATGGAATTAGATCAATAACAGCTATGGTTCTGGTGTGTATGTGAGTTGAGTCAATGTAGACACGATTCTCATTTGTAATTTCTGCATTCATGAACATGGTGAAGAATTCTTTTATGTAGTTCTATCCCAATTTGACACATTCCATTTTGAAGCCCAACTACCAATCTGAGTGATAACCAAACTATAAGTGAAATATTCTGATACTGCACAAAGGAGCACACTCATGAACAGTTGAACTCTGAGAGGATTCATCCCAACTGCTAACAAAGAAGACACTTTGAACATTTCCATCATGTCATATAGTGTACCATATGAACCAAATGACCTCATTATGTCAACTTCATATAGTGTATCACATAAACCAAATGATCTCATCATGTCAACTTCATATAGTATATCACATGAACCAAATGACCTCATCATGTCAAGTTCATAGAGTGTACGACATGAACCAATTGACCTATAGAGCTGAAGTCAGTCAAAACTGAGAACCACAGGGAACAATCCAGTTGTCCAGTGGTACTTTTGAGTCACTGAGTTTGAGAATGGTTTATTGTATGCGTTGGTTAGTAACATATTTCCTTGCAAGAACATTCATTTCCCATGTCTACCATGCAGGACTCTTTTGTGTCATCATAATTATAGGAAGACTATCTGGGGCTCTGTTATGGCTACAAAGAAGCCTAAGGGATTGTGCTTAACAGATTACTCTTTTATCACCTAAAATCCAAATTACTTCCTGCATAATAAGCTTGTTTGCATCATAAAATTATTGAAAATCTAGTTTGTTAGCTGGGCGGTGGTGGCGCACGCCTTGAATCCCAGCACTCGGGAGGCAGAGGCAGGAGGATCTCTGGGAGTTCGAGGCCAGCCTGGTCTATAAGAGCTAGTTCCAGGACGGGCACCAAAGCTACAGAGAAACCCTGTCTCGAAAAAACAAAAAAAAAGGAAAAAAAAAAAGAAAATCTAGTTTTTTTTCAAAGGAGCATTTTGCAGGCTCAATTTCCTGACACAGGAAACTGCTTAGACCAGTTACATATATATTACTGATGATTTATGAAAATCTTTCTTAAATGTCCAGTCTAAACTCTGCTTTTAGTACTTTTCAGATTTGTAAGGGCCTCAAGTTTTTTTTTTTTTTTTTTTTGCACACTCTGCCAGCAAATTATTCTGTCCAGAAAGCACCTGAGTTTACAAGGTTTATCACTTCTGATTCAGTTAATATGGAAGCCACTGTGAATGGTTGAGAAGCAAAGTGGCAACTGGCCAGTTTCATCACGTTTATTATCCTCTAGCTTCTGGGAGGATAACACAAGTCTCCTTGTAGGCACTTGAAGTGATCTTCAATGCCGGGCACATAAGGAGATCCTTAAGACATGGTTATTAAAGATAGCAGGAGAGTACAGAGACTTCTTGAACTCTCGAGATTTGAATTACCTTTCTTCTCTGTGGTCACTGTTGAAATAAATATCTTTCCAAAACTGTGCAGCATCCTCATTCTGCTAAAAGATACTCATGCCCCAGAATATCCATACTGTATACAGAAATTGTCTATGCACTTCTAATAAGGATCCAACTCCTTGACAGCTCCAAGTAGCATTTCCTTCAATGTCAGTAACTGTAACACACAGTAACTGTAACACACACTGCTTTCCTCCTTGTCTGCTTCTCCTTTGAATCCAGAAATACCTACAGGTTTGAGTCATATCATTCCCCCATGTTAAAAATGTTCCTTCCTGCATAGCAGCTTGAAAGCTGTTATAGTTATGCACCTTCTTCCTTACGAACTACAGTACTGTCAAATCTCAAGGAAACCACACTGAATATGGGCTTTAATCTGCAAGTCCAGGGTAAGTGTCAGAGAAACTCATACACAGCACATCGTTCTCACCAACTGAGTGGGGGAGGAATGGTTTAAGCGTGTTATATACATATACGTCTCAGTCTTTTTACCCTGCAACTGTGGGGATATTTAAACAAATCGACCTCCAATGTCTGAAGATAGGCTAATATTCAGTTCTATTTACCTTCTACCATGGTGATTAAATATGGGCAGAAGGGAGTATACTCCTAAATAGTTCCATACAGCACCACTAATTCTACTCTATTGTTATGTTTTCAGTGCTGATCATTTGGCACTGGACAAGCAGTTGGTGGGTCTTCTGTAGAGAAGACCACCTCTTGCAGTTCCAACCTTCCTCATTTGCTTATAGTTTTTGTGTAAGGTTGAAGCCTTATGGACTTTTCTCCATCTAGTTTGCCATGATCATTGATGTTGTTATCCTTGTACAGCTCATGTTTGTGTAATCATGATGGTAAGACTTCAGAGGAGTAACTTCTGATATTACCGGGAAACAAAATCTCACAGTAAACTCCCCGATTCTCTGATTTATACAATCCTTCAGCCCACTCTTCTGCAGTACCCCTAATCTTAAGTGCAGGAATGCTTTATGGATGCATCCATTGGGACTGGACTCCACCACTCCACATTTTGACTGGTTGTAGTTTTCTGTAACACTTTCTACTGCAAAGATAAGTTTCTGTGATGAGGGGTGAAGACTCCAGCTATCTCTGGGTGTAAGGACAAAGGTTTATAGATGCTGTTAGGGTTTATGCTGGTTTAGTAAATTAATAGATGTAGATTCTCCTCCAATATATATGACTATAACAGCACTGAGTAGTTATCTAGGTTTCCAAAAACAGGCACGTGATTTCTCTTGTTGAATAGGTCACGTGATTTCTCTTGTTGAATGGGTCACGTGATTTCTCTTGTTGAGTGGGTCTTGAAGACAACTAGAAAGCTATTGGTCACTGCCAATGTATGCATGTCACTACTGGGCTGCTGGTGTTGATGTGGTTCATACTTGTCATAGTTGAATACAGCTGTTGATTGCATTTCTTCTTTGGAAGCTTACATGGCACCTTTTGATACCATGAAAGCTAGTTCCCAGTGAGAGGTCATTTGTTTAAGTTCCATTCTGAATCTTTGGACTCTATTTCCAAGATGTATTGTGTTTTCAGCAATAATGAGTTATTTTCACCATCTGGGATGGTAGCCAGAACATTTCCTGAGATAATAATGCATCTTTTTATTTTTGAGATTATAATTTATTCATAACATTTCTTCCTTCCCTTCCCTCTTTCCAAACTCTTCCATAGATCCCTCCCCACTCCCCTTCAATTTCACGGCCTCTTTCCACAGATTGTTATTGCATAGATACATGTAAAAGTATATACATATATATTGGTAAATATAATCTGTTGAGTCTTTAGAATGTTAATTATATGTATGTTTTCAGGATTGACAGTTTACATGATGGTGATCTCCATACCCAATACTACACTAGAAACAGCAAATTCTGTTCACTAAAAGCACTGATTAATCCATCAACTTTTAGGATGTTTTAAAGTAAAAAGCTCTACTCTACAGCTATACACTGTAAGTGATGTGATGTTTGCTGTTTCTGTCAATCCTAAAGTCAATTAGGCAAGATTTTAATTACCAACTTCTATAAGCCTTCTCTGCTGCATCCCGTTCTTCATACCAAAGTCCCAGCATGTGTAAGGTCTTTCACTCCCCCAGCAGCAGCTTCTGAGGGTTAGAAATAATTTTTGTTGCCATCACAGGGCTTGCTTTGTGAGATCTTGACCTCACTCTTTTCTATAACAGCAACACAGAGGGAAACTGGTAATAGTTCTGAATGCTTCTCTGTGAGGCTTGCTATCGTTGTGATCTTCATCCAGGCACAAACTTGTCTATTCAAAAAAAAAAAAAAAACCCTCAGTCCTCAAGGATTTCTCTCACTTGCTAACTGTTTCCCCTATGGGCCAGAGGCCATGCTCTAGGATCCTTTTCATAAAATTATTCAAATCTGTCCTCTTTCTGCTACATCGAAAGCACACTTTAGTTTTAAGTAGAAGCTTTCAGTTACTTTTTCCTATCAGCCTATTATTTACAGCATGAACAAAGAGTGGGTTAGTTGGGCATAAACTGAGATACAGAAACAAGGGAATGCAGAGATAAACATTACTTAATTTTATGTGGATTTATATTACAGAAGAAAACAAATAAAATAAAGCAAGCAAAGTCATAAAGACATCAGAACAAATATATTTAGTAGTCAAGGCCTATATATATCAACCGTACACAACAGCCATAAGAATTCGGAATCTGCTTCAGGATTAATGAAGGTTATAAAGAAATAGGTATTTTTATGTGTATTATGAATGATGAATAAGAGATGCATGGGAATGTAGGATCTTTGGGCATAGGAGACACCCTGTGGTGCGGTTCCCATACTGTAGTAGCAGAACTAATGGAAACCCCAGCTCTTTCAATGCTGTGGAGAAAGAACCAGCCAACAGTTGCCTAAAATTAGCTATTTATAAAGGAAAATCAAATGATACTCAAGGGTAGTTAGTACCTAGCAGGAAATGGGCTTAGATGATAAAATGGGGAAATGTAACGACCACTTGCCTGGTTGGGTTATGGAGTGTTTTTGTCTTATTTTGTTTTGTTTTATGTGTGTGTGGCGGGGTGTTACATTTAAGGTATGGTTATCAAGGTCAATTTGTTGTAACTATTAAGCTAATTAAATTATTTTATGTGATGTTATTTTTAAAGATGCTAGTTGAAGCTGTTTACACAGTTGTTTCATAGACATTGGCCCTTGAGACTACCTGCTTTGGAATTAGTCATCTTTTATTTTTTATTTTTTTATTATTTAGTTATTTACATAGCCACCAACACCCCTTAAAAGTTGATTGAATTTCAAAAAACTCTTGACCATAATCATGGCTACAGAATTCTTTTCTCACCATTTATGTCTAGGCCTGTGTTCCCATATTCTAATTTGATAATTTCTTGACTTTCTCAAATCTCCTGACCTTTCAAACACATACTTAACCACATTTACTGTTTTGCTGCTGATATGTTGGTGATTCCTGTTTTGTTAAGAGTATCAGAAATATAGCAAATGTTCTATAAAACTTACTAGATAAAAAAATATTGATAGACACTCTGTAAACACACATGAAATATTGTTTCTAGACTGTTGTGGTCTTTCCTAACAGATCATGGATACTGACCACATGTTTATCCCTTCTTATTACTTCTCAGGTAGCTGGGGAAATGCTGAGTCCCATGGACTTTCAGAAACGGGTCCAGATTAGTCTGACAGTGTAGAAATCCTGTAATCTCGTTAGTGGATACTTTCACAGAGATCCTGTATGTAAGTTCCTCAGTGAGACTTGAGAAAGGATTGGTAACGTAAGTTAAAACAGTTATTCTTTGCTCTGAGGGCGAACAGGGGCAAGCCACTGTTGCCTCTCCCCATTCATCTGTGACTTAGCTGCCAGGGCCCCTATTTCGTAGCCATAAAGAAAGTCAGATTTAGAATGGATTTGAGACATGGTTTTGGATGACATAATCCTGAATCCTGCATCTCAAGTGCTGAAATACTGAAAGATCAAAATTCCCAAAATAAATTCCAAAATTTAAATTTATCAGAAAGTAAAACCCTTCATTTACATATCAAAAGGATTTATTTCACAACATTTGAAAAGCAAAACAGCACAATTTCCACTTTAAACAAATAGCCATAAATAGCAATCCTAGTTTTGCAAACCTAAACTATCAGGTAAAACACACCTATAACAGCTATGAACAGAAATACCATATTTGTAAAACGTAGGTTTCAAAACAATGCAAAAATCCTTATCGCTGTATTTGGTAATTGTATATGTCCAGATTTACATCTAATTTACATTTAATTTAACAGGAATTAAAATCATCTATATGGCAACTCTCCAGACATACCTGTGAGGGAGTTTCTAAATTAGGTCCAATTGAAGTGGAAAGCACCACCATAACTCTGGGAGACACCATTCTCCAGGCTGGGGTCCTAGACTGAGCATAAAGGATAAAGACAACTGAGTAGTACCAGCCTTTATTAATTTTACTTCCTGTGTACAAACACTGTGTGGCCAAAGACCACCATGCTTCCTCCCTGTCATAATGGTATATACCACTAAATTGTAACAAAAGCAAGCCCTCTTTTAAATTGTTTCCATCTGGTATTTTATGAAAAAAAGAATGGAAGGAAGGAAGGATGGAAGGCAGGCAAGAAAGAAACAATGAAGGAAAGACAATAGTTAATACAGAAACAATCTAATTCTTATATACCCAAGTAGGGATTTAAACCCTAGAGTCTGATGTTTCTAATCCAGACATTCTGATGTTCAAAGAACCAGAAGAAAGCTACCTTAGCTTCAGAGAGAGACCAGTTCATCGCTTGCATTCCAAGACCCTTGTGAATTTTAAGGTACCAGCTGACAACTAGGGTACATCTACATCTTCTACAGTTCATTTACTTGTATGTGCTACCCTGGAAACAACCCCAGAGCAATACACAAGACAATGCTCTCCAAGTTAAGAGATATTGCTTCCCTAAACATGATGCAATTATCATGGAAATACACACACACACACACACACACACACACACACACGTATCCCTCCATTCTCCAAAATTTTCTACTCTCTTATATAGTATTTTTGTTTTTTCTAATTTATTTTACTAACGATAAATATAGTTCACATAGTTTTAAATTTCAAGATTTCAATGTTTGAGGGTTTATTCTAGGAGATTGAGATACTCAGGGTTTTAGCTTAAGACATTTTGATTTGGAGGAATTTCAGTATTTGAGATTATGCTCTCAGGCATTTTACCTTTAGAGGCTACGACTGGCACTGATAGGACAGTGTCTCCCTTGAACAAAGCCAAGCTTGGAAGCTGACAAGAAAGGAAGTTAGAGTGGTAATCCTGCCACACATGAAGCCCTTGCACCCCTTTTCACTTCCAGGTCTGTGGCTGTTTGAACTCCTTACTATGCATTCCAGACGAAGTTTGCTGAAACCTAAGACAAAATCATCATTCTGATTAAAAAAATACCTTCTCCTTTGGAAAAACTATATATGCAACTTATTTATTTATTGATTTATGTATTACCTCATGCACACACATATGCATTTCTGCTGTCTTTTTCATACAGGTTCTCCACAGTTCTATGTTATGCTATAACTCAGTATGTAGCTGACACTGATCTTAATCTTTAGGGACCCCTGCCTGCACCTCCCAAGTGCTCATGCTTAATCTGAATCCAACCACACCTGTGTCCTACGCTGAACATAGAAGATGAATGAACAGCCTTCATTCCCTCTTCACCGAAAAAGAAAGAAACGATAACATTATTATTAAGGTTTTTTTTTAGTTTATTTATATGTAACCACAATAATCACATATTTAAATAATTCGATAAAATTGGGAAGTGTATATTTTGGGAGTAAGATACAGGGAGCTGGTATTTTTCCTTTTCCTTTTTCTTTTCTTTTTTTTCTCCCTGAATGTCCTATTTTACTTCATGAGGATGGAAAAATAAATTGACTGTTCTTGCTGCTATTTGCCATTTTCAGGAATTTGTATTCATTTTACTTGATAATTTAAACTTTGAAGTTTTACAGGTTTCTTGGATTTAGCTTGTTTTAGGACAGCTAGATCATGCCATGTGTCACTGCATGTTATAGACTTCCAAAATTTTAATGAGATTTAAGAATGTATACAATTTGCAATGACAAGTTATTACATTTTCGATTTTACTGTATGATTATCTGAAAACATGTATTTTATCTTATTTGAACAATTTTTATATGTCTAATAACTAGGTATTAACAGAGAGAGAGAGGGATACTGTTCTAAGACATGTCCCGGACGGCATGCAGATGGACAGTCGATCAAGTTACTGTTTATTAACATTTTATTCATTGTTTTAAAAACATTTTATTATTGTGAATGTGCATGCGTGCACATATGCACAGACCAGTGTAATATATCGCACTGGAAGTCAGGACAGCATTAGGAAGTCGGTGCTCTGCCCACTTTCTAGGCGAATACTTCTTGTTGTTTCTACAATGCCATGGAATCCGGCTAAGCTGCTCTTAGTGCAGTTCTGTCTCCCCCACTTACATTACCCCAGGAGTGAGTGCAGAAAATATGCAGTATTCCACATGAAGATTTTTGTTGTTGTTGTTTGGTAAGTTCTGTATATTCAAAGAATGTCATTCAAAGAATGACTTGTACAACAAGCACTTTTACCCATGGAGTCATCTCGCTGGCCTTTAAAATTGGCATTTTATGACATTTTAAAACCTAAATCTACAAGTTTGAGATATTTGTCATCTGCTTTCTGAAAGAAATAATGATTAAGGCTTTCATGGAAATGACAACAAAAGTTATTGTCCTAAAAATGTGGACTATAATTAATTAATTTGTATGTTTTACATATATTCGATGCAGTGGATAACGTGGTTTACTTATATATTTAATAACAGAGAAATGTGAAATATCTGGTTTTCCATAATAGCTAAATTTTAACACAAATTTATTATGTGAATATATTCATTCTGGGCAGATTTTGACCAAAACACAGCTAGTCTATGTAGTCAGTATTCATATCACTATTCAATAAAAGTTAAAAGCATTGTGGTAAATAGTGAATCTCTAAAGACATGAAGAGTATACTTAAGTAATACTCGCTAGGTGAGCTGTTCTCTTATCAGATTTTTATAAGTACTAAGTCAAATTAGATTTTTAAAATAGATTCTTCCACAAACTTTAATTAGTTTTTTAATAGAAGTGACAGAATCTGTAGAGAATTTGGAAATTTAGCCTTTCTTGGAGATCTGAAGTTCAGATATTCTATGGTGTTGAAAAGCTATTAGCATATCTTAAAATTACATGTTTCATGGCTCCTGCCTTTCAAGAGCATTATTTCATTCATGAAAAGTGAGGACGAGTTTAATTTCCATTTCAGGAAGCAGGTTTGATGCATTGGTAATTGGGTTAGCTAACCTCTGTTCTTATTTGTATATTGCGGTAGTTTGAAAGAAAATGGGCCCCCCAAAGGGAGTGGCACTATTAGGAGGTGTGGCCATGTTGGAAGAAGTGTGTCACTGTGAAGTTGGACTTTGAGGTCTCATTTGCTCAAGCTTCCCTTGGTGTGACAGTCATTTGACTTCCTGTTGCCTGCAAAATGTTGCACTCTCAGCTCCAACATCATGTCTGCCTACATGCTGCTATGCTACCCTTCATGATGATAATGGACTGAATGTCTGAAACTGGAACAAAGCCACCCCAATGAAATGTTTCCTTCATAAGAAATGCCATGGCCATGGTGTCTCTTCACAGTAATAAAAACCCAAACTAAGAGAGATATCTTTCAGTATGAACATTAGTGTTACTATTCGAATTGACAGAATCAGGACCTATCTGGTAGACTTTGGTTTGCCTTTAGAAAATGATTTGTATTGCATTGATTGAGACGGGGAATACCTGCCCACTGTGGGTGGCACTATGTCCTGGCTCGGACCCTGACGTGTATAAATGGAATTGTAGCAGCAGGAATTCATCATTCAATGCTTCTTGACTACAACTGATGTAACTAGCTGATTCACGTTTCTGATGCTTTCACTTCCCAGTAATGATAAACTGCATCCTTAAACTCTGAGTCAGATAAACTCTCTCTCCTTTGTTTTGTTTGGTACAAGTATTTTATAACAACAGCAGTAATAGTAACCAAGGCAATCAGTAACCGTGGGAGATGTTCCGGGAGCTGTGATAAGACTCTGATGCCTAAGTCTGTTATATAAACGGGTTAATATTGAAAAATATATGTTAATTCATGGCTAAATTTCTTGTAATTAGGAAGGCATAAATCTTATGCAAATTGATGAGAAAGTCTAAATGTTTAAAATGGACATATTTTGGAATAATGTTGCTCTATATCTGTGTGATCCTACAGATGTTAAACACACAGACGTAGGAGACCAAGAGAAATTATTTAATATTTAAAGATAGAACAGCTAGACTATTTAAATATTTAATTTCAAAAAGAAATCCACTGAAATGTGTTGTAAATATTGTATTTGCTTTAAAAACAAGAAACTAAAGTAAGAACTGGGAAATAAATGGCCCTTTTCTGAAGAGCCCATGGTTGGAGCTTTAACCCCACCATGATAAAACCCTGGGAAAAGGAATTTGTCATTCAGCAACATATAACAGGTTCCTTTCACCTCAAAAGACTTCAAAGCCCTGTGCATTGCTCTCTGGCCTGAACTCCTCCCATTTCACAGATCTGAATGTAAAGCCACAGGCAACATCGTTTTCCTCCTCAGAAGGACACCTTTTGTCTGGAGTCATCTCTTCCCAGGTGTCTATCATCTCCTGATTGTGTAGGACCCAGGTTGGATTTTCCCTTCCTTGTCTGATTTTAATGACTCCTTAATGGCTCCTTCACCTGCCCTGAATTATATCCAACCAAATTAACAAAAAATGTGCCTTTTCCCTCACTCTGTGTTCTTTCTTTTAAGCAAGTATACTCTTGAATTTCTCACACTCAGCCCTGACTTCTATTACCTGCTCTGAGCCTTTCATTTATAATCTGACATTTTAGCACCATCTTTCTAAATTCTCCACAAGATCACTTTATGACCTCTCTGTTCTTTTTAAGTGGATTACACTTATTTTCAGGATGAGTCTTCTTCTGGCAGTCCCCTGCCATCTCTCCTGTGGCTTTGCCACCTTGTATCTGTTTCTTAAATGAACACATCTTAGACGTTTATGGGAGAATCTCATGTCCCAGGCCTTAATTCTCTATAACAATCTACCCCCACATACTTCTCCTTTCATTCTGTTGTAGCTAAATCATTTCTATAATTGTATTAGTTTCCTACTTAAGGGTTCTGCAGTGCCTACATACAGATCTCATCCTTGCAAAGCAAGACTTGAAATAATTGTCTTTTATCCCCTTATACAAAAATCTGTACTTAATTTGTAAGCCTTCCTTTCAATTTTATGTTGTTGTTTTCTCACTTTGATGACTCTTTTCTCGAAAAGATTTATTTCTTCCAAATTGAGTTAGCATTGTACTAGTCCTGTGAATATTACAAACACCAACATAATTTTTCCTACATTTATGTATTTAGTAACAAGAATATTGTTTAAGTCATTCTTATAACCCAAGTCTGAGTTCAAATAAAATCTCCTTACATTTTATGTAATCCTAATATGTTCAAATAAAACCAATCTGGACAACCTATGAAGTCATTTCTTCTTTGATTTTTAAAAAATTTGCATAATGCTGTCAACTTTTATATAGGTACAAATAAGCAGACACCTTGCCAAATATGTATGTATAACAACAAAAGAAATACATAATTCCACAAGTAATTAGGGTAATGCGGTAATTGAAGAAACCCTATGTCTTACCATCTTCCAGTCATGTATTAGCACATATATTTTCTGATTCCTAATGAATATGTTATTTACTAGTCAATTAAAATTATTGTTGTATCAGAAAAAAATAATAGAGATAGGAAATAGGTACAACAAACAAAACCTAATTCAACCTTTTTGGGGGTACTATATTTAATATTTATATGTTTAAATAGCTTTGCACATATGACAAAGTGTGTAGACTTTCCCAGAGTTATGATCTTCTCTTTCTGGAGTGGGCTTAGATGT
The DNA here is from genome assembly GCF_950005125.1 of Chionomys nivalis. Classification (NCBI taxonomy): domain Eukaryota; kingdom Metazoa; phylum Chordata; class Mammalia; order Rodentia; family Cricetidae; genus Chionomys; species Chionomys nivalis. Next base: position 15,098,248 of record NC_080099.1, read on the forward strand.
CACCCAGGAGGCTTAGGGGACGAGTGTTCTTAGCATGATAGAGCATGTAAGACTGCAACATTTTGCCTTATGCTGGGGTAGAGTGAGGACATGAAAGTAAAAGCCGAGGAAGATGAAGTTATTCACTAACTTTAATAGAGCATAGCCATCTCCTCCTGGATGATAGTAGCATGCTTTACTATTTATTGCCTCCTAATATTTTATAACATACGTGAACATTTTCCAAAAGGTAAAATAATACCTACCCAACTAAACACACCTTCATCATGTTCAAGATGTGTAGGACTTCTTTTCCAATCCCACTCCTAATCAAGAGGGGAAGGATACAGTGCCATCCCAGCTTTGCCTCTTCTCAGCTCACTGTGTCTCTACTGCAAATAGTGTACAATCAGCTATTAGAACCAACATTGCCACACCTGAAAGTGTTCCTCAGTTAATAATGAAGACATTCACAGCTGTTTGTTGGGAAGCAGTCACAGACAACTTCTTGGGTATCCCTAAAGTTTTGTGTCTCTATGCTGACTAGGTCCCCTGTGTTTGTGGGGCCCATTGTACTTCTGGCTCCTATCCTGGTTCAAGTAATGACTCCACGATTTGACAGAGCTAAGGAACTAGATTATTGTAGGAAGCGAACAAATGAATGTGCACTGATTGGCATGGGATTGGTCGTGTTAAGGACTCTAATGCCTTAGACCTGTGGGAAATCACAAAGCTTTTCCCATGAATGTGACTCTTATTTCCCTCATAGTCTGAGTGGTTGTTGACAGTGTGTGTGTGGGAAATGCCCACTGTACCTTTTTCTGCCCAGATATTTATGGCCCGAAGACAGCTGCCAAATAGAGATTGCCCCTACCAGGGTTAGCTAACCTGCTTTCTCAATTCAGCCGTGCACTATAAACTCCACTTCTATTCTTCAGTGTTATACAATAACCCTGTCTCCAAGTTCAGTTCTATTTAATAGGCATTCTGAATTCCCTGTGAACAATGGCTTCACCATCCAAGAGTACACACCACCCAACCAGAGCTTTCCTCTCTCTGTCTGTCCTTATCTAAAATGGCTTCACCATCCAAGAGTACACACCACCCAACCCCAGCTTTCCTCTTTCCGTCTGAGTATTTGTCCTTACCTAATTCCCTCACCACCCCAGTTAGTTCAGTTCTTGTAGCCTTGAAAGGATATGGAAAATTACACGTCTTTCCTCCCCAATTTTTGCATCATAAAGGTAATCTGAGCTTCATACAACATGCTCAATGTCTCTTTTCTACTGTTTTGGGACAATATATAGCTACAGCCTTCAATGGGAATATATTAATGCACACCTATATCCATTCATTCCATATGTAAAAAAATTAGTCTTTTCTCAACTTGTCCAGATACTTTTTGTCACAAACTTCTAAAAAGTAAAATACAGTAAATCATCACCTAGCATTTCTACTGTAATATTTATTAAAAATACTCAAAAGATAATATATCAAATATCAGAATATGCCTATACATTACACACAAATACTATAAAATGATGATCTTATATTAAATTCACGTTACTGATCAATCCTCTGTGGATTTTGATGGGAAACTCAATACTTATGATGTCTCTTTATTCCTCCCTGAGAACCGTAAGTAAAATCAAGTAATGTATGTGCAGGTCAACAGCCAAACTCTCTTTTGTTGAATTCTGGTATGGTCCCTTCCATGCTGTTAAGACTCCTGACATTCAGACATATTTTTTGAGGTTTTTTTTTCCTTTTATTGTTTTAAGAATATTTTCAGTTTACTATTTGACATTTTAATGTATGTAATTCAGACCATCTTTGTTGCTCATATCTTCCCCTATCTCTATCGTCTGCCTCCATCCTATCCCCTAACTTGTCCTCATCCCATTTTTGTGTCATTTATCTTAAGGAGTGTGGCTTCCAGTAGGATGCCCCACAGCCAAGTGCATGTGGTCATTATCAATTGGACTAAGTAGGTTATTAAAAAAGGGAGGGAGACATAACATCCATCTTTTACCACTTTTGTAGATAAATTACTTATAGTGTTTTGTTCCTTGAATTACTGGCCAGGCATTAAAACATTAAATCTTATCTGATTCTACAGATCTTATTATGCTTTCAGAACATGTAATGCTTGCTAAACTTTCATTCACCTATTTAAACATGTACTGTACATGCATCCCCAGAGAGATGGCACAACTCAAGGGGATACATAATTCAATAGGTATTCGACTTTATCTAGTGGAACATACTGATAAATTCTGAAAGATAAACAAAAATGCTTTGCTACTTGGGCTTTCTCCCTTAGTCCTTGATCAGAGGTCTCCTAGTTGTGTGGAATTCTAAGGAGGTTAAGGAGCTATATAATGGAGAGTTGAAAGGAGAAAAGGGTCAAAAGTATTTCCAAGAGGTCAATAAATTCATTATTCTGCCATTCGATAAAATATTGAAATCTATTTCTGCCTAGAATGAATTTCATGAGATTTCCAGAAAATGAGTAGAGTTGTTCATTTGTAACAAAAGATGACAAATATTAGATGCCGAGTTTGCCACATCTTTATGAATACAAATATGGAAATGTATGGGTTCCTTGGCACCCTATTGTTCAACATTCAGGAATGAAAAAATCCACTGAGAATTGTTGAGGCTAGGAGGCCCAGCTAGGACTAGAATATAAAAATCAACATGGCATGTGTGTGTGTGGGGGGGGTTTATATATGTATATATGTACAATTAAAATACCTGCTCTTTTAAATGAGCTCAATTTTATTTGCATGATTTTAAAACTGTGTTTTTGAGGAAGCATGTGGAATATACTGCAGGGAAGGAAAGAATACTATCAAAATATATCATAAAAATAAATTATAATGTATTTCTGGTAATATATAGTAATCTAGTTCCTTCTTAGTCCACCACCTTTTGTAGTATTCTAAAAAAACTATTAACCTGTTGTACATTATTTTGAAAGATTAAAGATATAAAACACCTTTAAAATGATGTTATTAAGATGTTATTACATTGGTTTTGTGTGCAGTAGTAGCCAATATGAAGAAGATAGTGCCCATTATTAATGCTATGTTGTAAGTAAGGATAAAGAAGCCTAACCTGTAGGCCTGGATAGAAAAGCATTGCACTAAATTGTACAACACAGTTTTGGTTTTATTTGGTAACAATTAACACAGACACACATACACACACACGAGAGAGAGAGAGACAGAGACAGAGACAGATCTATCAAGTATTTACTGATTTAAACTGGTGTCTATTATTAACCCTAAATTTGTCTTTCATATTTTCATATGAATATAGGGTCATGACTCTTCTTAGGCACCAGGTCAACCTCTCTCTATTCAATGAGTAGTTTAGATGCTGTCTTCAGCAACAGAGCCCTGTAGTCAGTTTGTGGAGAGCAACCCATAGTTTTGGCAACAGACTGGTTGTTTGTAGACTCCTATGGCAACCCTTTAGCCAATCCTTCAATTAGATGTAACTGGAAGCTTCATTTGGTGACAAAAGATGTCCACTTGGGTGTCTGTCTTCCCTGTTATTTGGCATTTTCATTTAGATTGAATTCATATATATATATATGGAATCTTCTACCATATTAAGTTTCCACAGCCACTTTCAAGTGACTCTTAATTTAGCTGACTCTCTTGCATTCCCTTTCTTATCCCTGTCTGTCCTCCCACTCCCAACATGACTTGCCCTTTCTAGCTACCCCCCCACCAATATCTATTCAATTTTCCTTTCCTGGGGAGATCTAACCTGCCATTACCATACTCTACTCTATACCTAGGTTCTGTGACTTTACAAATTGCGGTTTGATTATCACCAACTTAACCGCCAATAGCCACTCATAAGCAAATGCATGCCATATTAGTCTTTCTGGATCTGTGTTACCTTATCTATATCATATTTTTCTACTCCCATCAGTTTACGTGCAAATTCCATTGTATGCATGTAACACGTTTTCTTTTTCCACTCATCTGCTAGGGGACAAAAAGGCTGTTTTCAGTGTCTGACTATTATGAATAGAGCAGCAATAAACATGATTGAGCAAGTAGCTCTAGGGTAGGATGAAGCATCCTTGGAATATATGCCTAAAAGTGAGATGAATTGATTACTGTCTTCCTGAGGATGTGCCACACTGATTTCAATATTGGCTGTACAAGTTTGTTTTACTCCACATCCTCACTAGCATTAGCTGTCACTTGTTTATTGATCCTAGCCATGCTGCCTAGTGCTAGATGAAACTTTAAGGTGATTTTTATTTCTATTACCATGGGGCCTAAGGATACTGAACATTTCTTTGTTTTCTAGCCATGGAACTTTCCTCCTTTGAGAATTCTCTATTTAGATCTTTGCTCCGTTTTTAATTGGTTTGTTTTCTTGATATCTAGTTTTGGGGTTCTTTATATATTTTGGATATTAACTCTCTAAGGATGTTTAGTTGATACAAATCTTCTCATTTTGCAAGCTGCTGCTTTGTCTGAATGATGCTGTGCTTTACCTTTACAGAAGCTTTTCAGTTTCGTGAGGTCCAATTCTTTTATTGTTGATCTTAGTGCCTATGTTGTCAGTGTTCTATTCAGGAAACCTTTCCGCGTGTCAATGAATTTAAAGATATTACCTACTTTCTTTTCTGTGAGGTTCACTGATATGGGATTTTCTTCTGTATATGTGTTGCTTTTATTGGCAAATAAATAAAGCTATTTTGTCTAATGACTTAACAGAGTGATGTTAGGAGAGAAATCTGAACAGAGATATGTAGAAATAACAGGTGGAGTCAGAGAGATGCCATGTAGCATGCCAAAGGAGGACACCAAAACCTTACTGATAGGCTACAACCTTTTGGCAATAAAGATTAAAAGAAATGAGTTAATTTAGATGTAAGATCTAGCTAGGAATATGCCTAAGCTATTGGCCAAACAGTGTCGCCATTAATATAGTTTCTGTGTGATTATTTGCGTCCGGGCAGCCGGAAAAGAAAAAAACAGTCTCAATTTACAAAATGGCACCCATCAATGTAGCATGGATCCACATTAAGACCTAAAAGAGCTTAAGAAAAAAAAAAAAGAGGGATTTAAGACCCACAAAAACTGGAGCCAAGTACAGCTTCTCGGTAGCTGCAATTGTTTTCAGATAGGCTCTGTTTGCCGGCCACAAGCAGAGGTGTGGCTCCTTTAAGAAAAAGCTTCCTGGTTCATATGGGCAGCATGAATGGCTCTGGATTATCCAAGAGGTCCTTCTTCAGAACGCTTAGTGTTTGTGAACAGAGTGCTATAAGCTGCTTAATGGCAACATAGACCCACTATATCACTAGAGGTAGGGCAGGTTGGTGAGTATGGTACACAGAGCCAGGGAAAATACCTCTGCATGTTGGACTGGGTGGAGCCAATAGGCAAAACTGCAGCAGCAGCATTAATCCAAGCCATGCCCATTTAGCATAAAAAAAAAAAAAAACAAAACCCTCTTCTGGTCAGAAAATGATTGCAGATACACAATAAGACAGATTCAGGCCAGGTGGTGGTAACACATGCCTCTAATCCTAGCCTTCAAGAGACAGAATCAGGCCAATCTCTGTGAGTTTGAGGCCAACCTGCTCTACAAGAGCTAGTTCCAGGACAGGCCCCAAAGCTTCAGAGAAACCCTGTCTTAAAAAAACAAAAACAAATCAACCAAACAAAAAAAGACAGATTCAGATGAAAAAGACCTATGAATCAGTCACAGTTGGATAAATGTACATGGGCTAAAGAGAAGAAAGAGTGCAGACAGTTCCAGATTAAAGGAGTAAAGAAAAGAAAAGAAATGTTAGAAAGTAAACAGAGTAAAAAAAGCCACATAAATATGGAAAGTACACAAAGAATCTATATTATGTATATTATTGTATGTTCTTTGAATTTTTTGACTACAGAGAGACATTTGATTCTGGGGGCTTCTTAGCTAAACCAAAAAAGATATTTGGGTTTAGGGATATGTTGCTTTGGAAAAGAAGTCCTGCTTTTGTTTTCACAGAAGATAAGAACCTGTGAATTCCTTCCAGACTAATGTAGTTTGATGGGAAAAGATCCCCTGAAAGGACTCTTTGAACCCTAAAAATACTTTGCCCAACAAACAGCATAAAGCAGTATAAAGAAAATTATGCCCAAATTCCTAAAATGATTGTTTATAACTGTTTTCATTTAAAGGGGGATATGATATAGAGATAAATACTTGAATTTGGTATGGACTTTGGTTTATTGATACAGATTTAATGTCAAGTTTGTAATATGTGTATTTCTACTCTTATTTAAGGTATTATGTTTATATAGCACATTTAAAAATCCATTGTATAAAGAGACTTTTCCATCTTTTGAATTTCTTCAATATCTTGAGTATTTTCACTTGCTATATTAAAATTATCCCAAGATATTTTTATATTATTTCAGGCTATTGTGAAAGATGATGTTGTCCTGATTTGTTTCTCACTTTTGTCATTTATATATAAGTAAATAATGATTAATAATTTTGTGAATGGATTTTGGATTCTGCTTTTTTTTGCTGAAAGTGTTTATCAGCTGTAGGAATTTGCTTGTGGAATTTTTAGAGTTGTGTATGTAAAGTATCATATCATCTACAAACAAAGGTTCTTGACTTTCTCCTTTCTAGTTTGTACCCTCCACCCTTATCTCCTCCAGTTTTCTTATTTCTCTAGCTAAGACTTTGAGTCCTATATCAAATAAGTATGAAGAGAATGGATAAACTTGTCTTATTCCTGATTTTAGTGGAATTGCTTTGAGTTTCTCTCAATTATGGACTTAAGTTGCTTATATGATCTTTATTTAACATAGGTAGGGTGTATGTATTTAGAAAATTATCCATTTCTTTTAGATTTTCCAATTTGGTCAAGTACAGATTTTTAAAGTCTGTCCTTAGGATTCCCTGGATCTCTTTGGTATTTCTTGTGTTAAATTTCCATTTTTATTTTTTTTTATTTCTCCATTTTTTTGTGATTGAAAATTTTGCTGAATATAGTAGCATGTGATGGCACCTGTGGTCTTTATAGAAGATAGAAGACCTGTCCAGGTCCTTCTGGCTTGTAGAGTCTCTACTGAGAGAGCAGTTGTAATTCTAAGAGGTCTGTTTTAGTATGTTACTTAGTCTTTCTTACCTTGCACTTTAAATATTCCTTCTTTGTTGTGTTTGTTTAGTGTTTGGGTTATGTGCAGAGGAATATTTTTTTGTTCTAGCCTGTTGGGTGTTCTATATGCTTTTTGTATATTAAAAGGCGTCTTCCTCTTTAGGTTGGGGAAATTTTCTTTGATTTTTGTTGAAAGTATTTTTTGTGCCTTGCACCTGGGTTTCTTCATTATCTATTCCTGTTTTTCTTAGAATTGGTCTCTTATACTATCTGATATTTTCTGGTGCTTTATGCAAGGAAGTTTTTTTTTAGATTTAACATTTTCTTTGACTGAGGTATCTATTTTTTTCTATTATGTAATCAATGCTTGATCATCTCTCTTTCATCTTTCATAGTCTGTTGGTAAAACTTGTCTCTGATGTTCTGGTTCTAGTTTTTAAATTTTTTTCATTTCAGATTTCCTTAAATTTGAGATTTTTAAAAACTAATTCTGTTTCCAACTTTAAATCACAAACTGTTTTGTTCATTTTTTTCAACTATTTGCTTGTGTTTTAATGGGTTATTTTTAAAGGGATTCATTTATTACTTCTTTAAAAACATGCTACAGCATATAATCTATACAGAGCTGTCCATGAGACTGGAGAGCTGGATTTGAAAGAGAAAAGGAGAATGAAGATCTGCAACTATCCTATCAACTTCCCTCGTGTGTTTCTTTTCTGGCTGGCTTGAAAGGGGGGTTTTCAGGGAGTGTCTGCTGGAGATGGGGGCTGAGGTAACAGGATGAGCTGAGAGAGAGTTTGGAAGAGAAGATCTTTGTGATCTATTGGGAATGGAGCCAGAAAAGTGGTGGTTGCAGTGGTGGTGGTTAGCAGATGGTTTACTGCAAAAATGAGGATGGGCAGGGGTATCAGATCTAGAGGAGAGTAGGGAGAGATGAAGATCTGCAGTTAGCCAAATGCTTCCTTGGCCATGTGTCTTGTTCATAAGATCTGTAAAGTCTCACAACAAAGTAAACATTCTGGAGATTTTGGTGGTAACAAAATTGCTTTGCACTGTTCTTCCATAAGATCCTTTTATCAATGAAGTCTGTTTATATATAAAACTTAAAATGAGCATGTATCAGCCTTATGTGTATGACCACACCCACTAAAGGCTCTTTACTTGTAGTTTAGTTCTAATTACTTGTCCTATGCCATTAACTCTTAGAGTCAATGGCACCACCAATCTTCTTTTGAGTTTGCAATAGCTCCTGTAGGTCTGTTGGGTACAAGAGAAGGCCACCTCCTTCTCAGCATTACAAAGTGGTTGTCAGAGGCTCTCATTTTAGGTCCATGAGCCTCATCATTTCTCACTGACTGCAGTAAGGCTTAAAAAATGAATAGAACAGCCGGGCGGTGGTGGCGCACGCCTTTAATCCCAGCACTCGGGAGGCAGAGGCAGGCGGATCTCTGTGAGTTCGAGACCAGCCTGGTCTACAAGAGCTAGTTCCAGGACAGGCTCCAAAACCACAGAGAAACCCTGTCTCCAAAAACCAAAAACCAAAAAAAAAAAAAAAAAAAAAAAAAAGAATAGAACAATATGTTATGAAGATCCTGGAGACCTATCCTGTAATATTTACTGGCAAAAAAAAAAATCTCTCTAACAATTTTCATTTCAAAATTCTTGCCGACGTGTTTACGCAGCAAGTACTCCTTTGGTGGTTATTATTTCCTTTTCCAAGCCTGATGTGTGTTCCGGGGTAAGCAGAGACAGCAGGCCTGTACATCTAACATTTATGAAAGGGCTTGATCTAAATACAGCATGCTTCCTGTCATGAGTGCCTGGATGATGTTCGGGATGCAGTTTATGGAAAACAGAGTATTTTCTTCTCACCTTCTATTTAATGAGAATCTAGGTCCTTGGTCACATTAGAGCTAGGATTTCAGGCTCAGTGTTACTAACAGAAATGACAGTCCATGTGGCATTCGCGGGGAAAGGTGAAATTTCCAATAGCATAAATAATGTCTGAGATAAACTTCAGTGGTCAAAATGTTCTGTGGATTAGAAATCCATACAAGATACCAGAATTGTTGATTCACAATTATCAAATATGGAGCACAGTGATGTTTGACAGCGTTGACTTTTCTTCTGCTAAAAAGATGATATGTAGGGAATATGAAAAACAGTTCCTTGCTCTCTCTCTCTTTCTCTCTCTCTCTCTCTCTCTCTCTCTCTCTCTCTCTCTCTCTCTCTCTGTCTTTCTCTTTGTGTGTGCTCATTGCTTTATATATGTAAGTGCAAGTGCACATGTGTGCACTTTATGGTTGAGTCCATAGGTTGATGTCAGCTGTTTTTATTTTTGACACAGTGTTCCCTTACTGACTTGAAGCACGCTGATTTTGCTAGGATGACAGTCCACTTCAGCAAAATCCAAGTATCCTCCACTGTGCTAGGATCCCAAGAGCTTTTTCTGCACCCTCATTGTTTACTGGAGATCCAACTCAAGGTCTTCACGCTTCCATATCCAGTTCCTTATTTACTGGGTCACTGCACATTCCCACTTATGTGTCTTCCAAACTGACCACATTTGTTTCCCTGAATCTGAGCCTAGTCATGATAAACATAGTTCATTGACTTTCAATTGTTGGTAGAGAACAAAAGACAGTGTTTACACGTTGAACAGTTCTAGAAATAACTTATCATACACAAAATACTAATAATAGTAATGTCCTAGCTGGATAAGCAGAGATGTTTAAAGCCCCTGTTATCTAGATTATTGAGTGGTCATGTAGGGGTTAATTGCTATCATCTCAAACCAATACATTAAAGCTTGGGATACCAACTCTGTAATTTCTCCCCTAAAACTGGCTCCTGTTCCAAAAATTCCATTTTTTCAGTGATGTTAAATTTGCTACCATATTCCACAGATGAACCTATTGGGCTATCCCACACAGCACATCTCCCATCTTGTATTTTCTTGCCATGCTTTTTTTTTTCTCTTTCTTTAACCTTTTGGTGCACTATGAAACTTTCCTATTTTGCCTCCTATCCGTTTGGGCCATTGCTCCAATTTCTTCCTACAGTCTATAACCCTATCGAACACAAGTTCATATTATGATCCCATCCAACATTTTGTTTTCCAAAGTTTCCAAACTATTTAAATTTTTATCAGTTGGGGTTGAGACTTTCAATTTCTCCTTGTCCTTGTCAGTCTTTGTTATTACATTTTGGGTTTGATTACATGGATTTGGTAGCTATAAATTAAAATACATATCAATATGAAAATAAAATATCAAAATATTTTAAATTTCACCCCGGCTAATGATGCTGCTACTTTTTTCAAATTTTTATTTCAAAGTAGTTTTGTTTGGGTGTCCTTATTTGGACACCAAATTAAAAAGGAATTTTCCTTTTAATATTTTAAAGTTGGTTCTTTGACAAGTAGTGGTAGAATAAACATTCCAAACATCTCCCCACATCGGGAGGCCCTGAATTCTGCCCTATTTCTTTTTCATTCATAGCGTAGCGCTTCCTCATCCTACCAGGCAGGTGATTTCTTATCACACTGCATTTGTCATTTAAATTAGACTTTTCACTTTATTCTTATATTTCAAAGCACAAATTAAATGCTGCTAACGAAGGAGGCATAGTGCTTCCCATTCGGCGCTCATGTGGCTATGGAGCAAGAAGAAGCAGACATCCACAGCATTATAGTCAGTGCTATTCAAATCTGGTACGCTGTGGTTACAGCAGAAAAAGGATTCCTTTATAACTATGGGTATAATTACTTTGCAGTTATAAAAAAATAAGCACTTTAAAACACTCAAAGCTTTCTCAGTGTGCACACTTTATTGCAAAATTATTACTTTGGAGGTAGCCTAGTTCTTCCATTGTATCTGTAATATTTGATTTCCACTTGAACACAGGTAGTAAAAATGAGTTTGTAGAATGTCTCTGAGGTAAATTTAGTGAGAAACAAGATGAGTATTAAGTGCTGTTTGGGGCTCTGTTTCAGAGGGATTTTCTTTTCTTCACTGGGGAGAACTTCCTACTGTACCTTGAAACATCACATTAAACAATGGCAGCATCTCAGATTTAAACAAATCTTAGTTACAGGTTCTTAAGTAAATAGAACATATAATAAATATACTAAGTCTAAATTAACCTCACATACATTTGGGAAGGATGCAATATGTGTTTTTCAGTATTCATAAAATTTAATATCAAGAATTATCACTGTTTAGGTACATTTGATTATGTCTAAGAAATATTTTTTCTTCTTTTCACCCAAGAAAATATTAAACTATAAATGTCTTCCTACACGTTCAGTAAGTCATCGAGAATGTGTCTAATCAAGATTTCTCAGCCTTCAATTTTCTCATTTGCCATGCCATTCTCATTTTCCCTTTCTTCTTTTCATTGCATGGCCTTAAAAAAATGACAAGATTCGTATCTCTGTCCAGCAGCCGAACTCTCCTACGCTTAAAATGGCGGGGATTTTACAACCGAATCTTAGGATTGTCACATTGATTCCGTGAAGCCTCGTTTCTGCTCTGTCCTCTTTCAGTGTTGCTGTGACAACCTCAGCAGGGGCACAGATGCTGTCTCTGGATGCTGGCTGAAGAGCAGACGGCAGTGTGGTCAGAGAGCAGAGACTGCAGGGAATGAGGAGCGATGAGTAGAGGGGGAGACAAAGTTCCAAATATCTCCTCTGGGACACAGGGCAATTGCTTCTTTTAGAGTGCAGTGGGCAGGTTGTTCACACAAGACATAGGTGATTTTAGAGGAAAGAATACTGTCCATGGGGGACAGATAGAATAGCGTCTCAGGGCAAGTTTTACTCACGTTAATGTTCTCAAAAATATCTGATTTCATATTGTTCTGATAGAGAATCCCTCCTCGTGGGCTTATATGCACATGTGCATATGCATATATATTAACGTTTAGCTTCTTTGATCTGTTTGATAAAACACAAATGAACATTTTAATATATATGCTATGCAAAAGTTTAACAAGCTATGGTTTTAACACAGATACAAGATTTAAAAGTCTTTGCTGTTACTATTTTAGTAACGCACATATATAAATTATTTTTTCATTTCAAAATTGAGAGTTTTCATGTTGAAATCCTACATTATTGATGATGTTATAAATTACCTCAAAAATTAGTTCTCTTCCACGAGCACAAATGCGTCACACTATTTACCAGTGGCAAGGATGGCAAGCAGGGGAAGGGGCGGTCCTGCTCTAGGTTGTCAGTGGCAGCCTCATTTATTCTGCCACGGTGGAGATGTCAAAAAAAATGGGTGCAAATTTTGCTACATTTTTACTTTGCCTTTTATTTCTTAGGACAGATGTCGGGTATCAGTCGTTTTCCCACTAGACTTAAAAGATTTCTGCCCGTAAAATATTTTCTCTTGCATGCTTTTATTCAAGCATCTTAGGTTATTTTGTAATTGTTGAAAGATGATTTAAGGATGACAGTCTATGTATTTTAAGTATGCTAAAGGACTACCAACTTGAAAATTCTGTCATTCTTTGTCTTCTTAATTTAGGGAGGAATGCAGCATTAATTTATATATACATATAAAACATGGGAAGACTATTTAAAATTAAACCATAATTACATGTGACAATTTATATGGCCTCAATCCTTGAATTTTGACAGATCTTGTCACTGAAATGGCTGTTTTAGAAGCATATTTAAAGAGAAGCCTGTCAACCCGATCTCTGAGGCTTAAGGATTTAGAATTTAACATAAAACAATTAGAAGACAGAATTTTCAAATACCTACATTCTATAGTTTTGCTTTATACCTTCATGATGCAGAAAGTGCAGTCATCCTCAAATATCACACAGCATATAGACACACATTACTAGTTTCTAAAATTAGTTACTTGTGATCTCAACCTCTGCAAATGTGACCTGTATCCAAATTATTCATCATAACATGTTACTAAGGTATCATTCATGTATTTCAGTAATTAAGGGAAAGCTCGTTAGGATTTCATTTTCATTATAAGTAAATAGCATAGTTATAGTGCTTCTTATGTGCATTAGTTGTTCAATTCTCTTGGTACCTCATTCTGTATCCTCTGTGAACTTGGAGGAGCTGCTCAGTCGCTTCCTTACAATCATAATGTTGAAAATGCTTCAAAAATCAATGGCTTAACGTAACTAAAGTATTTCATTTTTCCGGTTTTTGATAGTCTGGAACTCGGGTGATTTATCTAGGTAATGGCATCTCCACCTCCCATGAGACTGTCCTCGAGGTATCCACTGGTGACCCAGTCATGGTGGCAGGCTGGAGTCAGTTTGCTTCACAGGTCACAGTTGGTTAACAATCTCTAAGTACCGTGACCTCTGTCTAGAGCCATCATTTCCTCACTGCACGAAAATTTCCACGGCACATGCTGTAGCATGGTGGGTAAATTCCTTTATAGTCGGACAGGCCAACTCAACACGTGAGCCATAGTCTTTTGTCACCATCAGTTTGCTTCACACCTTATATTTAAATAAGGTCAGTAGGCCCAGCTCAGGCAGGAACAGGAATGTTAATTGCCCAGGATCATTGTGCACCATCTTTAAGGCTGTCACCAATATTTCTTCCCTCGACAGCCTAAGTTTGTAGCCTTTGAAGTAGGAGAGGATCATGAAGTCTCTTGTCTCCTTGCCTGTTTCACAATTAAGAGATGCACGACTGATTTCCACTCAATGCTCCTTTTAGGGACAGGCCATCTGTGCACACTCCATTAGTGTCACACAAATTCCTGTTGCTTTGCTGTGTTGTGATAAGATGTTCTAATTACAGTGTCTGCATCTGAGTAACCAGCCCTTCAATTACAAGTCTAGGAGATAGTGTTTTGGCGGAATTAACTCGCTAATGTGCTTACACAAGTGGTTGACTGGGAAACAACTAGCTTGGCGTTCTGAGTCCTCTGTAGTGCAAGCTTGATTAGCTGAGGCGGTGAGGTGCTGGGACCTTTAGCTTTTGAGCTTGAGGCTTCTGAGATGAGTACTTATTATCTTTCCATATTAACATAAGAAACCCTACTATTTCATATGTAACAGCGACATTTCAGGCAACAATAGACCATTTGGACAACTGTAGTTGCATAAAATTGTATTACCTACTTCATTTTGTGTAAATACAACCTAAGATATTTGCACACGTATGAACTCACTTATCACAACTTCCTCAAAGCATATTCCTATCATTAACCAACATGTGACTATATGAGATTAATTAATAACATATTTGGACACAAAAAGGACAGATTATCTGCGAAGGAAAGATACGAGAGGGAAAGAAGTGAGAACAAAGTTAGATGGCACGCATATATGAAGATGCCATGATTTAAACAATTACTTTGCATGCTAACTTAAAAAATAAGAAATAAAATAAATAATTTGGGAATACATAATACTGCATGGAAACACTATAAAATTTGCTCTGAAATACTTTATGAGAATCTTTCATTGAAAAATGTATCCATCTATTTTCCTAATTATCATTACAAAATTATTTTTTTATCTGTAGGATGACTTAATAATGAACCTATTTATGATTACTCATGTTTGAGATTTTATTTTAATTTTTTTAATATAAACTGCTCATTAATTTGTTCCTTTATTTATTTGTGTATATTTATAGAGTACTTAATCCAGTCCAAATATCTCTACAAACTATAATTTTATTTTAACCATTATTTGAAACAATTAAGAGCATCTTAAACTTAAGTATGTTAGAACTTTGTTCTAAGTTGAAACAAAGTTACTTCTGAATATTTTATAGAAAAAACAACTTCAAACAGTAATGCTTCCTCTGTTTCCAAGAAGCTGCTCTCTCTCTCTCTCTCTCTCTCTCTCTCTCTCTCTCACACACACACACACACACACACACACACACACACAATGTTATTTTCAGGGAATGAATCCTTATATAGAAATAAATAAAAAATTCAGAAAAAAACATAGAAATACAAATTAACCTTGTAAGAAAAAAAACACAATTATTGATTAGATCGAAACCTTGATTATGAGTCAGTAGCAAATAGTAAAGCAGGGATAATGATCCATTACTAAGTGGAAAGAATTTAGCTTGATTATTCCCGCATTTTAAAGAGCTCGAAGATCAGCCACATACAGACAAATGCTGCAGACTTGTGAATTAAATGCAGTGATGTTATAATTATTTTAAAGATATTACAATTTATTTAGTCCCACAGAGTCAGAAAGTACATGCTCTTATGAATAATAATGTTTATGATTGTATGTTCATGAAATGAAATTGTACGTGAATTCCAGCAGGTAAATCAGTACTTTTGTGTTTTACCATTGCAGTCAATAGGGTTCTCTGTACATGGATATCGAATGGTTGAATGATTCAACATGGTGTGCGTGTGTGTGTGTGTGTGTGTGTGTATGTATTTGGGTGTGTTGGGTGTGTGGTGTGGATATGTAGTGTGTGTCAGTATATGTTGTATATGTGTGTGTATTTGTCTGTGCGTGTGGATGAGTGTGTGGATATATGTGTTGATGTGGATGTGTGGTGTGTATTATGGATGTATTGTAGATATGTGTATAGATATGTGCTGTGGGCTTGTGTGTGTGGTATATGTGTTGTGTGGATGTGTGGTGTGTGTGGTATTTTTTTATATTTGTCTGTGCGTGTGGATGTGTGTGTAGATATATGTGTTGATGTGGATGTGTGGTGTGTGTGTGTGGTGTGAATGTATGTGTAGATATGTGTATGGATGTGTGCTGTGGGCTCGTGTGTGTGGTATATGTGTGGATTAGATGTGTGTGTGAATAAGAAAGTAGGTGTGTGGTATGTGCATATGCATGAGTGTGGTGTGTGTGTGTATGTGGTGCAGATGTATGTGTGGATATATTTGTGGATGTGTCTTGTGTGTGTATATGTGAATGTGTATGTGTTTGTGGTGTTTGTATTTATATGTATGTGCATGTGTGTGTGGTATGTATGTGCTTGCATATGCAGATGTGTGTGTGAGTCTGTAGTAAATAACTTATGTTAAAGGAAAGCTAACTAGTAAGATAGCAGAGAATGAGATGGTTAAAGAGATAAAATATGATTAAAATAGTTTTGAAAGAAAAATATGGCAAAGAATTTATAGTCTTTGGTCAAAAACTTGTTTGGCACTGAGTTCAGCCTTAACATTTAATATTAAATTTCATGGCATTGCCTGGGAACTGCAATCAAAATTTATATTTACTTCCCTTTGCTTGATTTCTGTGCCATTGAAACTACTGATTTTCTACATATTACAAGTTCGTTGCCGTTAGTTTAACTCCCCAATCATATCAATTTTTGTTGTCTTTTAAAAACCCCATTCAGTTCAGTATGAAACTTTTCAAGTCAATAGTGGTTCACTCTACTTGTATAAGCAACTTATCTGATTTAATCCACACATTATTTGTGGCTCTGGCACTTCAGCCAGACACCAGCCCCTGAACTCCGCAGATAAAAAACAGCATTTCTTCTATTCATAATACCATGTAGCAGGAAGAAATCAATAGGACTTTAGGCAAGCCTGAGGAAAAGAGTTAATTATTGGATATAGAGTAAGGAGGCAATTATCAGCAAGCAGAAAGATACATTTAAAAGGACTTTTTTTAAATAATATTAAAAACAGAATGAACATGAAAAATCATGAATGAGGACAAAGCTGAGCTATACTTCTTGAAAGATACCATCAGACATTTATCTGATTTTAAGTAGAGTACAGATACATACCTGCTTGTGTGTAAGTTGAAGCTCCTTTATAGTTTAGTAAAAGGCACTGTGTTTCAGGGCGCCTATCTATTCTGCTGATCCTAACATGTACTATCAATCATGCAGTGTGTTCAGGGCCCAACTGTGATTGCTCCTACATCATACGGCTTGGCTTTGTCAAGTTATAATTCTACCTCTTACAGCATTCCTTCATCATAGTGTTATATGGCGAATGTTATTTTTGCAGATCATAGAGGGATTGATTACAATGTGCTGTCAGCATATGTGATACTAGATAAAGGAGTGGAGAACACCGAGAATATCACACTATGTACTTCTCGCTTCCTTAGCATCTTCTCACGTCTCCGGTCTCCATCAGAAAGGATGGAGGCAGAGTGTGGTAGCAGCAGTAACAGCTGTTTGTCTTTTCTGACACTGCAATCTTGAATGAAAACTGAAACACTCAGCAATGAATATAATTTTAGACAAAAATATAAACTTGTCAAGATAATCTTCAATGCCTAGAGATCATTTTTAATGGGCTATATATTAATAGAATGTTAGTTAGCCAGGGAACATGTAAGAGGTTATAGTGGAAGGCCAAATGGAACTTAGATCTCTGTTCTTTGAAACACAAGCTCTTACATGGTTGAGAGAACTGGTTGGCTGAAACCTCAAGTCTTAGATCTGTTATGGATCTTCTCTTTCCTTGCTCTTTTGACCTCACCAACTTGTTGCTGAGGAAACAGCTCAATTTCTTTCTACACTGGGTTTCATTTTCTTCTTTTTTTGCCTACTGCAGATATTTGATAATTGGCATCTGAAATGTTCGTTGTCATGTATATATTTTCTTGTCCTATTTCATCGTCTCTTGCACATGCTCTCCATACTGGAATGCCTATCCTCCAAAAAACATTTCCTGCTTCCATCACCTCCATACTGTCCTATACGTCTCTAATAGAAAAAGCATTGCTTAATCAGAAACGTGTTATCTTACCTTACTAAAGTAATGTTTACTCTACCATTTTCCTGAGGGCCTTCTCTCAATCTGTCTCTACACTGCATCTCTGTGTTTGAAATAGCTTCCTATGTCAGTCAACTGTTTTGTGTCCCTACATAAACTATAAAGCTTGGTATAAAATATTTTGGGGCCTTTTCTTCCATCTAGTACAGCACTTGGATGGCTGTTTGAGTTTATTTCTATGTGTCTCCAGAGGCTAAACTTTTTACTACAATAGTATTGTCTTTAATCTGCTTGGATTCACAGTCCATTGTTTTGGAAGAACAAGGGAACAGAAGTGAGTTCTTTCTTTTAGGTACGGTTGGATGTAGGGTAAGGACAGACTGAGTAGGTCTTCAAAGAATATAAGGCACTTTGAAGAATATATGGGATCAAGGAACAGAAAGTGAATAACAGAAGAAAGGCTTTCCACGTGTAGTCAAAACCACACAAGTGTATCAAACATATGCCATAGACATATAAGAGCTTTCATAGGATGAAAGAAAAGATGGAATTGACACTAGTTTTGGTAAAGTTTACAAAGAGGCTTAGATGCCAGTGTCCTTTGATTCTGTGTTTTTGTTGTGAGAAAAGATATTGCAAGTTGTATGAATGGCTGAGTTACACCTAACATTTCTTTGATGACGTTCGCAATAAATGAGAAGAAATTACTTGGAAATGATGTTCCCAGTTTCATCCAGAAACTAGAAGCCTGTGTTGTCCATTGTCAAACTACATAGATCCTTGTTATTCAGTTCTCAGGGCAGCTGCAAGAAATCACAGCCTCGCTAGCATCCCATTTGGTATCCAATCACCATGTTCTGTTTTCTACCTGAACCTCCGCCACCACCTCCTTGACTCCTGTTTCCTACAGAGCCTTAGACTGTTGAATTTTCACTGTAAAAGCATAGAATTAATAACATATAATTAATAACAACTCAGAAGATGTCAAGGCTGGTATTTATTTGTCCTTTAATGTAGAAAATTTATAATAAGATTGGGAGGAGAGTAATAAAAATACTTATTATGCTTTTGGTAGTAAACTATAAACTCTGACATTTTCTTCTCATTTTCAAAGGAATGACTTATAAAACTACTGGACATAAAATCAACAATGAAACCTGTAACTTTGCTAAGTTGCAGATTCTTAATTAGTAGAAATGTTATAAAGTATATCATTCTATAATATTAAATGACCTTTATAAGCCCTATTGAAAACTAAAATTTATGTACATTTCTTATTTTCTAGTTGTAAATATTTTCAATGTCAGGATATGTCTTTATAAAAATCACAATGATTTCAACTTCATCCTTTATTGCTCCTGTTTTGTTTTTAATAGAATTGATATACAGCAATCTGGCTGGCTGTGGTGACCTGTAACTTTATTTACAGTCTTGGAAGGCTGAGGGAGAAGATCCCTGTACTAGTCTTGATTAGTGAAGGTCATATAGTAAACCTAAGGACAAATTGGGACACATAACTGAATATTTTTCCTAAACAAAGCAAAAATGTCTCCTAGACATTACACAGAAACTTCAGTCATGGTACCTCAAAAACTTGACTGAACAAATAGACCTGAACAATCTCAATACCAATAAACAAGTTCATGTAGAAGTGGGAAAATTGAATGGGACCCGACCCATGGGCAGCTAAGGAATGTTGAAAGTGGGACAAATGTCTTCCCCAGTGATGAGACTATTGTTGGCTATTTAGTACAAACTCGTCAGCTCTGAAATCATATACATATAAACAACACTAAATGTAATTACTCGGTTGAATTTATATTTTTTTTGTGTAATAACAAGGAAAAAGAGGCTACAAATTTGAGAAGGTTCGGGGGACTTGGGAGAGGTCAGAGGGAAGAAAGAAAGATGAAATGATGTAATTATATTTTAATTCAAAAATTAGATAAAATAAAACAAGAATAAGAAACAATCATTTGGTTCTGAGTTGTATGGAGAGGAATAGCAACACGAAGTGACACAAAATACCCTCTTGTCTTGATTGTCTGTCAATGCATGATATTCATTGTAGGAGGAGGGCCCACTTGTTTGTCACGGCCAACCAGAACTAAAATAACAGCAGAGAAATTGTATTAATTAAATCATTGCTTAGCTCATTAGCTCTAACTTCTTATTAGCTAACTCTTACATCTTAATTTAACCCATTTTTATTTATCTGTATCCCCACATGGCAGTGGCTTACTGGGTAAAATACCCAGCATCTGTGTTCGGCGGCTCCATGGCATCTCCCCTGCTCTACCCTTCTTTCTCCCAGCATTCAGCTCTGTCTTCCCTGCCCTATCAACAGGCCAAGGTAGTTTCTTACTCATTGATGGTAATGACAGCACATGGGGGGACTCCTACATCAATTCATATTGTCATATTACCCATAGAATTATGGGGCTGCTGGAGTTTATTGGTGTAACTCAAGTCTGTGGCTGCAGCTGAGAGTTTACATTGACTATGTTAGGAGAAAGAAATGTATCTAGCATACACCTAAAAATAACTTAAAGGACGTGATTTAATGCAAAGAAACCTGGAAAAATGAGCACCAAAATTTCTGAAGGGGCTATACTATGGCTAGTATAAGTCTTTATTTATACTGTTTATGCAAGGAACCAAGACAAAGAAGTTAATCTTGGAATTTGGGAAATTATTGAGACAAGGGCCATATTTGGTGTATAGAAATGTATGATACGTTCAGCTATAGAAACTGAGCAAAAAACTATGTACCTCGAAAGGGTATTATAACAATTAACGTATTTAACCTGTGCTAGTGACAAAGAGGAATTGGAACATGATCATATAACTACATTGAAACTGGTTTCAGATATATGGAGATAGTGTAGAATTTAAGAGTTTTGTTGCTCTTGCAGAGGACCTGAGTTTGGCTCCGGTACTCATATGATGAATCACAACCTGCAGAAACAGAGGTTCTGTTGTAATAGGAGCTATTGATCTAACCCATTTCTAATATTCTATGTAGTATCATGAGCTGGCTTACCAGGAAAGATCTTAACCTGCGTCTGTCTGGAGTGGGAGAATCATGGCGACTCCTGACTCGGCTTCTTTCTCCCAGCATTCTGTTCTGTTTACTCCACCCACCTAAGGGCTGGCCTATAAATGGGCCAAGGCAGTTTCTTTATTAAATGAAAGTAACTCCTCCATCAAGGTTCCCTCTTCTGTCCTCTGCAGGCACTGCATACACATGGTGTATAAATATAGAAGAGTCAAAACATCCATACACATGAAATAAAGATAAATGCTATTATAGTATAAGCATTCAAAGATAAACATAATTACTCCAACACATAAACAGAAATGAAAATAGTTTTCTAAAATTAACGTTGCACATTTCTATATTTCCATGGATAGCTTTTGAGGCACTTCACAATCTCTTGTAGGTCTCTGAGGGTGTTAGAAATGAGGGCAACCGATCTGTGTTTTTTCCTTTAAACTAACCCAATTGAGACCTACTTGTCTGTGAAATTTAGGAAACAAAGTTAAAAACTGAATTTGAGAAAAGGAGATGGCCAGAAATCCAACTTCACTCAGTCCTCTGGGGATTTGGACTGGGTCTGTCTGTATCTGAAGTACTTACAGTAGGATTTGGCTAAGCTCTATGTCCCATTTGAAGTGGCAATTTGGAGCCCTGGAAACTCTAAATGAATCATTTCAGCAGGTACATTTCACTGTAAATGACAGCCTGAGCTGCTGAAAAACTTGTTGTCCAGCTTAAATGTCAGCAATAAACTTGAGCCAGGAATAGAACTGAAAGCCTGTTGGCCATGGGGCCAGGGTATGCACTCAGAGAAAACTGGTTAGCAACCTTGTTCATCCATCTCGATGTCCCATTTGCTTTGTCTGTGGGGCGCCCAGGTTGACTCCTCTGGTCCTTGTTATTCTATTCGCTTGCTGTATTTGTTTGGCAAATGGGAGTGCAACCTGCACATTCATCCACCGCTGTCACTTTCACTCTGACTTCAATGCTCCCAGAGCTGACTTGACAGCAGATATAATTTTGACAAAATTAGAGAATCTCGTGGAATGAGTTTGTCTCATTCAATTTCTGACAGAGCAGTGAAAAAATCCCTGGCCTGCCCCCTCCTCAACTCCCCTCTGCTGGCTGCCCCCTCCTTGACTCCCCTCTGCTGGCTGTCATGATAACACAATGGAGCAGACAAACCAAGCTCCTCTCCCAGGGAAATCTTTCCTCTTTTCAAAGACGATAACCATGTGATCCTTTAATCATCTGGAGCAGTAAAATCCTCCACACCACCCGAGCTACCCAGTGCCTCACTGCAGAGGGTTCACCAACAGAAATGCTGTCATCTCCACAGCCAGGACGACTTTGCCTTATTTGTTCTGCTCATTTGTATGGCCACCGGCTATGACGTTCATTCATGTGATGTCAATGTTTGCCCCTGAAGTTTCCATTTAAAATTCTAGAAAGAAAGACAGCAGCATGTCTTTGCATACTAAATTATTGCCTTTATTATTTTTGGTAAGATGTTTTTGACATATTGTAGTGACAATTTTTTAATTGCTATGCATTTTTCTTGTAGCTAAGTCTGACTTCAATATCTTGTTTGTAGAAAGAATGAAGAACGTGGTTATTTCTTTAATTATTTTTCTTTGTTTTTCAAGTTTAACCTTTCTTATAAAATTAAATAGGATTGGCACAGTTTAAGTAACTCCATGTATATTATAAGCGATTACTGCAGCCCTTGGTTGCCCCTCAGAGGCTGAAGGTGAATCCCTAAATTACACCATAACCTTCAGAGACAGGACCTGAAAAATTTTTAAACTGCATCAAACCTGAAAACTTCCTTCCTGTGGTTTAGTTGTCAGAATACAGAAAGTACTATGTAAGCTACCACTGGTTAGTAGCCCTAGGTAGCTGTGAAGTTTATGAACCACAGCAAAGAATGAGATGGCAAATATCTAATAAAAAAATAAAAATTGCAATAGTGACTTTCAGTCCTTGCAGGTAACCAACAGCTGCCTAATTAGATGTAAGTCTGGTTCAACAGGGGGAAATCTTGCCTGAGACTAGACATCTAGCCAACTACCCTGGGCTAATCAGGTCACAGATCTTAACTACCGTCACTCAACAAGTATCATTTGTAACTGCATTCTAAAAGTAATCTTTGCCTCCACAGAGAAGGGTGGCTCTCATCTCTCACTTCAATTCTTCTTAGTTGCAAGAGCATCTGGTATTTTCACAGTTCAGCTGCTTAGTGTAGTGCTAAGTATGATAACGTACTGTGTAGTTCCTCCTGATGGTAGAGGTGGCTTCAGTGGACTACTACTTGAGAGAAGAAGTTGGAGGGTAGTCTGAGGAGATCTCGGCTTACGGGTTAGTGAGATGTTGGTCTAATGATGATTAGCAGCCATTTCACCTATGACTTCATTCAGTTGTCATGCCTTGGTAAACTCCCAATCGATACCTTAGGTGACACTTCAGAGGGTTTGCTTTTCACTGTAGAGGATGACTATATTATGAGTGGACTCCTATTAATGAATGTCAGGGAAATTAAATATACAATTATATGGATGACCATAGAATGTGTTTATATAAACAACCACTGAAGATGTTCAAAAATGTCAATATTTATTATGATATCTATATCAAAATATCTCAGTAGTTGGGTTTATGAATCTTTCATTCACATTTGTCTCTCGCGTGAGTCTGGAACTTAGTGATAAGCACTATTCTCACTTCCTAGAAAAAAAACTAGATTTTTTTATATCGAAAGATAAAATCCTTTCTTTTAGATAGGAAGTAGTATTGGCTTATAGAGTTGAACCCTCTTGGCAAGTTTTTACTCTTGGCTCATAGCTGGGAAGAATGTGAATTCCACCAACCATGTTGTCTATAACTATTGCACCAAATTATTAACTTTATTATACAGAGTCTCATAGTGGAATGCTTCTGAAGTTTCTACAGCATTATTATTGTCCATGTGCTAACATGATGAAGAGAGAGCACACTTAAGTTGCAGCAATGGCTCTGTGGATCAAGGCACTGGCCATACAGCCAGAAAATTTGAGTATAGTCTTAGAATCCACACAAAGGTGAAAGAAAAGAACAGACTGTACAGAGTTCTCCTCTGAGCTCCACACACCCACAAACTCACATCACATATATACACACACATACAGACACAGACACACACACAGACACACACACACTGAATATTTTTTTAATTAACCAGATTATCTCATTTTGTCTCTCCATTTTTTCCATTATTTCTTTGTACTGTATGTCAATGGTCAAAAGTCCATTTTAAAAAATAATAAATAAGCCTAGCACATATATAAATATCCATATTTTAATTTATTTTGCGAGTTTCATACATAAGAATTGTAGTTATGTCATTTTCAAGCCTCCCTTCCTGACCCCCATGTTCCTTATGCACTCTTTTTCACACTCATGAACTTTTCTTTACTATTTTTACACACGCACACACATGCACACGCTTAGCCTGTCATGCCTGTCATTTCTAGAGGACACTCACAAGCAGCATATGTCCTGGTCCTCTACCTCTTACAATCTTTCCACCTCCTCTTCTGCAATTTCCCCTCAGTCTCAGATGTAGGGTTTGCATTGTAGCTTGCATTGATTTCCTTCTTTGCAGTTTAACACATGTAAGTATGTGTTCTGGTTGTTCTCTTCCCCATCCTCTCTTACCTGCCTCCCAACCCTGTTCACCAGTAGCCAAAAGTTGTGCAGTTTGGATTGTGCTCCCATGACTACCTCCCTGATCATGGCTGACTGATGAAAGATGCAGCCTGTACAGGGCTGTGCCACAACACGGGCTTTGAAGTCATGACTGCGATGGCCTTGACACCTCTAGCACACAGCATTTGATGCCTTCCTCACTACATCTCCCTTATATATACTTTTTGCCTTTTATTCCATGATATTTCATGACCCTTAGAAGGTGTGGCAGAGTGGTATAACTGTATTGTTAAGTGCTAAGCAAGCAATTGTCACCTATTCTTAGCACCTTGACCAGTCTCTTCATGTAACCATGGTTCACCGCAAGGCAAAGGTTCTCAAATTAAGGATGATTATGCATTTGTCTATGGGTATTGTGTTAATTAGCATTTCTTCTGCTATGATAGAATACTATGACCAAAAATTAAAGGGAAGAATACCTTTTTTGAACTTATACTTCTACATTATAATCCATCATGAAGGAATTTAAGGCAGGAACCTAGAGGCACGAAATGAAACAGAATCCATGGACGAATGTTGCTTAATGACAATGCTCCTATTGGTTGGCTAAGTTTGCTTTCTTCTAGACCCCTGGCTACCTGCTTACCCACAGTGGGCTAAGCACTCCCTTATCAGTCTTTTGTCAATGAAATGCCACAGACCAAAGTGCTGGAGGCATTTTTTCAATTATGGTTTCTATTCCTAGATAACTCTAGGTTGTTTACCAAAAAAACAAGTAGGACACGTATTAACACAAATATTTAGAGGGCAATTTTAACCCCATTTTTCTTTAATTAAACCACTATATTAAGTGAACCACTAAGGCTAAGTGAACTTCTTTCAGCCGTAGGATTCTGTGTGGATTTCCAGTACCCAGCATGGTCTCCCTCTTATGGGGTCAGCTTCTAACCAATCACAAAGTGGTTGGTTAGCAACATAGCAGCTAGGTTTCTATTGAACAGGTCAGTGCATCTTGCTAGACAGACAGGTATTGAAGTCTCTATGTTTCACAGCTGGCTAAGACTGCAGATATCTTCTTTGTGGTCGATTGAACACATCTCAGCATTATTAAAGTCAGACAACAGTGATAAACAGGGTCTTCATTATATTCATCGCAAAGTGGTTGGTACCAGGCACTCATGGATGTTTTATAGCCATTGTCTTATTTAATCTTCACACAGAACTGGGT
Organism: Chionomys nivalis; assembly: GCF_950005125.1. NCBI lineage: Eukaryota > Metazoa > Chordata > Mammalia > Rodentia > Cricetidae > Chionomys > Chionomys nivalis. The sequence continues at coordinate 15,123,993 of NC_080099.1, forward strand.
TGGTTTTGTTGTTCCATTGCACTGTTGGGAAAATAAAACTCAGGAGAGTAAGGGATGTGAATCTGCAAAATCACAGATGGGTGTTGAAGTTGCAATTGAATCTAGGCTAATTTTTCAAAATAAGTATTTTAAAAATCCCAGATAGTGGGTTCCTCTGCCGATGCAATAAACCAAATACAGCTGAATTAATAAATCCAGATTTAATAAACAGAGCAAAGCAAGCAGAGAAAAACAACTCCAGGGTGACACTCAGGAAGGCAGGAGAGAGATTACGTGGCAAGTCTGGCAACCAGTTCTTGAATACCATGTAGGTGTGTGGTCTTGAGCAGCTCCTGGGGAGAAACTGACCCTTGGCAGGTTTCCTGGGGGACAGAGTCTCAATGGGAATAGTGAGAGCTGAGGCAGAGCTTCCACCTAGAAAATTTTAAGGCCTGTGAACCATTTTTTAGTGATATTGGCTTTTAATTCACTTAGTGAGTAAATAGAAAAGGCAAGGGCTGTACAACTGCTCACTCGATCTAGCCATATGCAATCTGCTTTTGGCATTCCCTCCCTTTGCTTATACTCATTTGATTATATTTATTCCTTTCCTAATACTCAGTTTAATATTTATTAGCCTAGAGTTTCATTACTCTGTGTATTCCAGGGGCATTTTTTAGGTTTTGCCTTTGTCTCTGTTGCTGGCTTGGATCAGTACTGTAAAAACAAAACTTAATAAAGTCACGTACAAGTAATTCTAGGTCATAATAGCAAATTCCGCTCCTGGCTTCACTAAAAGAATTTTTTTATTATTATTTCAATAGTGGAGACATCTGAGCAAGATGAGAAACTTGCCCCTGAGTCCCTGAGTGCTCCTCTGAGCTTCGACTTTATTTATTTGAGGACCTCCGGTTCACATGTATTCCTGCTTGACAGGTTTTCTCTGCTGTGAAACATGTTCTTTTCTGAAAATAAATATTTCATAACATGTTTGAAAATATAAACAACATGGTAATTTTGGTTCATGAATTTCATAAATTATGAAAATCAAGGATTGTGGTCCAAGACAGCTCACCTAACCATCTGGAAATTTCTGAAGCTCATGTCCTTCCTTTATATAATGAAGAAATTAGACTAAGTAAGGAACCAAAGTATTCCCACCAGCATAAAACATGTCAAATCATGATGTTTATAGGTTAAACACAGATGATCACTGACCATTTCATATGATCTGATACACCAGGCTGGTAATATCATAATTTGATCTTAAATATTTGTATGGCCTTTTATACAGCAGATGGAGACATGTGATAATTCCTCCTTTTGCAGAAAGGGCATTCAGAAAGCTTGGAACACCATGCAATGTTAGGTTTTCTCAAAGCAATGGGCATGATTTACAAGGATTCTTAGAGTCTTGACATTCTGCAATCCAATAAAACAATGTGATACCATTGTGTATTTATTAACAATACTAGAAATTCAGTTTTTACCTCTGTTTTCATGATCTTCCATGCTTTGTAAGTATCACTTAACATTTCTGGCTGAAACTTTTAATTTCAACTTTTAAGGTTATCGTTTTCTTTCTTTTTTTAAATAGAAGAAGCTCTGATAACTGGAAAAGGCAACAGAATTAAACAAATTGTAACTCTGTATGCCTACAGATTGAATGTAGTTCAGATGGTAATGTATTGAATTAGTCAAAAACATTATAGTAATATTTCATTTGTATTTTAATAAATAAAACTTTTCTGAAGATCAGAGAAGTAAAACAGCCACACTGGCCTGTCTTACAGACCAGGTAACAATAACACACACCTTTAATCCCAGTAGCTACACTAGTTTGCGATAGAAACCAGGCAGCAGTGGTGCATGCCCTTAATCCCAGAACTAGAGAGGATTATAAAACAGGACACAGCTGTCAGACACAGTCTTTTCCTGAAATTCCTGAAGGCAGGATCACTGTTTCAGCAGAGGGAGAGGTTAAGAGTCAGTGGCTGACTGTTTTGCTTCTCGACCTTCAGGTTGAACGCTAAATTCTAAGTTTTTATTAATTGTGCTTAAAAACATTGTCTCAAAGACCTTGCAATGAATTATAATGATTTTAATTTCAATTTGTCTCATTTGGACTTCTGGTTTTATGGATCATTTTGGGGGATAAGGGTAAACAAGTATAAGAAAGTAGATGTAGAACCCAACTACTGTGGAAGATAAAGAGAGGACTATGGGATTTTTGACATTTAGCACAGAATTAACTATACTAATTATTCCAGCACAACCCTTAAAAGTCTTATTCTTATTAGTAGCAGACCAGTTCATCAAAAAGCAAAATGGAAGTGTGAAGTGTTATGGACTACTAGCTAGGAGAAAATGAAGAGCATTTGGAGAACTGTTATTTAAATGACTTGAAAATGACACTGTGTAAACCTTGACTGATATTGGCTTCCCAGCCTCTACAGAAAAACTGCTAGGAGGAAGTAAGGGTTTTCCCCAGGTAACACCCCCAGATGCTGTATTTGGTAATCATTAAGTTATATCTTTCTTACAAGAATTCTGTGACTATTTTATTGGTTTGGTTCATATATTTTTACTTTTTGGGTGTGTTTTATTCTTTTTTTTAGTTCTATTTAAGAATGTTGTGTGTTTTTTTTTAATAATTCTTAGATCAAAACCAAGAATAATTGGAACATAGTGGTATGGTATATATAGTATCCCTCTAATCCCAACACTCAAGTGTTCCAGGCTAGCCTGATCTACCTAGCAAGATCTTGTCTTGAGAAATAAGAACACATCAACTACAAAAACAGACCAAAATTACACGTGTATCCCATTAGCTAACACCAAGGGATCCCTACAAATTGTTGTTCTGCTTCCCTATTTTCTTTCTTTCCCTTTGTTTTTTTGTTTGTTTGTTTGGCTGATTTTTTTTTTTTTTTGAGATAAGATTTTTCTGTAGCTTTGGAGCCTGTCCTGAACTCATTGTATAGACCCACTTTCAAGGACGACACACCCTCAGCGTCAGGCCTTCTTTTCAAATGCTGTTTCTGCTCGTGTTTTCACTTCCCGCCCAGTAGACTATCATCCTCTCATCTGGGCACATGCAGTCACAAAGGAGATAGAACCAGTACTGAGCCATCTCAGGAGGTTAGAAAGATAAAATCCAGTTTAGACATATAACTTATTTTCTTCTTTTTGATGTTTTATTTTAAGTTGAGGGGCATATGCATGAGCTAGAGGAAACCTGATCTGTCTTCCTCTCTACCACAGGTGACTAGGCCAACCCAGAGGACTAGGACCAAATATTTGGATTTCATTTCTTTTCTTATTAACATATCTCCCCCCAGTAAAGCTATCACAAAGTGGAAAGTCGGGAATTAGGGTTAGCCAAAAAAATTCCAAAGGGAATATTTAGAAAATTAATGGTTTGTATAATTTATAACCCAGAGGGTTGAGAGCATCTTGCCTTTATGTCCTCATTTGCAAATTAACTACAGCCTAAGAGACCACAGAGAAAAAGCTCTGTAATAGCTTTGGATCTTATACTGATATGTTATATAAGGGTGGAACATTCAAATCTCTACGTGTTAGCATCACTTCAAACCCTTCCTGCTATCCTTCCCTTAAAGACTAATGATTAAAATATTCGTTGAATGGGGGTAGGAACCAATAAAGTGAAAACAAGGGATGTATTCTTAACTCTAAATTAAGATATAAGATACACAGCAATAGTTCTGAGCCTCATGTTATTGAATGTGTGCAGGGAGCAAACGAGACTTCTAATTAAACAAATGCCACTGGGTACCAAATTTAAAGGCCTGCTCTGAATGACCCGAGTCATTAATCCTAAACAGAAAATCAATGTGTACAGAATGTCTGCTGATGACTTCTGGTCAGATGCCTTTCCCAGTAATACTTAGCAGCCGTATTGTATGGTCTGCACTGCTCACTGACGATCAGAAGAAGAAAGAATCTGCATGTCAGCCCTGACCTAATTATTACGAAGTGAATATTTTCACAGTGGACCCTAAGGCATCTGAGAAATGTGAAATATTTTCATTCAAGCAAGTCAATATATCTTGTGAATCAAAAAATTAAAGCATAAAGTACGAGCTTCCCACAGGGGTCATTCACACTCTAGTCCTCAAGTTTATACAATTGAAATATTTTCTGTTTACTGGCTTTTCGATCAATATGAAGCTTGCCGAACTGTTCAGTTATGAACAAATGCATTCTGATTAATACAGTTAAGAAGTTGTATTCTTTCTTTTATGTCTCTTATTTCTTTCTTCTTTTCCCGTTTCCAGCAATTCTTTAATTAAAAATATCAATAAAGAAAGGAGCTACTGGCTTGGATAACATTATTTAAGCATGGTTTCCTTGTATTGTGATCTAATTTAGAAAGTAAAGCTAGCAGATAACATATGCAAATAAGAAGTTTAAAGAAGATTATCAAAGGAAAGCTTCTGGCTTATGGGAACTCCAGTGTTCCTTTAGCCTGTATTTGAACTACGACAAAGCTATTGGATGCTTTGATCATTTAGGGTATATGAAGGAAAATTAAAGACTAGCATTTGTAACTAATCAGTGTATAGAGAAGTGTGCATTTATTTTCAACCTATGGTTTTATCAAAACAAATAAAATCTATGGTGTGATGTCCCACCTGCCTCCAGTCCACTTATAAAAATCTATTCTATTTCACTCTTCCAGGGAGATTCAAGTGCTACCATCCCTTTCTCCCAGTTCTTTACTCTTTACCTAAACTAGCTTCGTTGGGTTATCATTTATTTAATGGCTAATATGCACATATAAGTGAATATATACAATATTTATCTTTCTGGGACTGAGTTTCCTCACTCAAGATGATATTCTCTGGTTCCATCCATTTGACTATGAGTTTCATGATGTTACTTTTTAAAGAGCTGAATAATAGTCCATGGTATAAATGTACATTTTCCATATCCATTCTTTTGTTGAGGAACATCTATCTTAGTTCCAGTTTCTGGCTATTATAAATAGAGCAATAATAAAAATTGCTGAGCTAAGTGTCCTTGTGGTAGGATGAAGTGTTCTTTAGGTGTATGCCCAAGAATTGTATAGTTGGTCTTGAGGTGGATTGAGTCTCAGCTTTCTGGGGAGCTATCATACTGATTTTCTATAATGGCTTTGCAGGTTTGTGCTCCTCCCAGAAATGGATAAATGTTCTCCTTATTCCACATCCTCACCAGCATGAGGTGTTATTTGTGTTATTTATCTTAACCATTCTGATAGTTGTAAGATAGAATCTAAAAGTAGTTTTGATTTTCGTTTCCCTGATGGTTACAGATGTTGAAAGTTTCTTTATGTATTTCTCAGTTATTTAAGTTATTCTTTAATGACAATTCTCTGTTTAAATCTGAATCCAATTTCACTGAATTTTTAGTTTTTTGATATATAGTTTCTTGAGTTCCTTATATGCTTTGAATTTTAGTCCACTATTGGATGTTGAGTTGGTAAAAGTGATTTCCCATTCTATAGGCTGTCGCTTTCTAAATGACCATGTCCTTTGCCTTACAGAAGCTGTTCAGTTTCATAAGGTCCCATTTATCAATTATTGATTTTAGTGTTTGAACTGTCAGTGTTATCTTCAGTAATTCTCCTTTGAGAATGAGTTTAAAGCTACTCCTCATTTCTTTTCTATTAGCTTCAGTGTATTTTCTTTTATGTTGAGGTATTTGATGTATTTGAACTTGAGGTTTGTGTAGGTTGATAAGTATAGATCGATTTGCATTCTTCTACATGTAGTCATACCTTTCAACTAGAACCATTGGTTGAAGATGATACGTTATTTTCTAGAGTGTATATCTGTCTTCCTAATCAAATGTCAGGTGTCCAGAGGTGTGTGGTATTTTGTCTAGATCGGCACTTCAATTCCGTTGATCAACATGTCTGGTTTTATGCAATACCATGCAGTATTATTATTATTATTATTTTATTATTATTATTATTATTATTTTGTAGTGCAACTTGAAACTGGAAATGGAGGGACCTCCAAAAGTTAGCTCATTTTATTGTTCAGGATTATTTTAGTTACCCATTTTTTGTTGTTTTGTTTTGTTTTTCCAGATGAAGCTGAGAAATAAATGTCTTTCAAGATCTGTGATGAATTGTGTTAGAATTTTATTGGAGATTGCATTGAATCTGGAGATTGTTTTTGACAGAATGACCATTTTACAATGTTAATTCTATTGATCCATGAGCAGTGGGAGATCTTTCCCTCTTAAGATAATTTCTTTCTTATAGACCAATTCTTTCTTCAGTGTCCTAAGGATTTTGAGAGTCTTCTACTTGCTTGGTTAAATACCCCACGGTATTTTATATTATTTTTTGCTATTCTGAAGCATGCTGCTTTCCTGATTTCTGTCTCAGTCTGTTTGTCAATCACATACAGGAAGGTTAGTTATTTTTGTGATTTAATTTTGTATTTAGTTACTGTACTGAACGTGTTCATCAGCTTAAGGATTTTCTGATGGAAATGTTAGAGTAGCAATACTATTGCTGTAATATGACATTATGCTCTTTGGACTGTTTGGGGAGTTCCACCACCCAGCTCCCAAACGAATCACACACTGAGACTTATTCTTAATTAGAAATATCTGGCCTTATCTTCACTTCTTTCTTGCTCTCTTTTCATAAATTATATTATTCTATCTACTCTTTGACCTCTGTATTTTTTCTGTTCCCTTGCTTCTTTATATCTTACTCTTACTCCATGGATTGCTGCGCACCTGGGTGACTGGTCCCTGATGTTCTCCCCCGTCTAGGGTTACTATTTCACCTCCCTCCTCCAAGTTTTCTCCTTCTATATATCTCCATGCCTGCCAGTTTCACATATCCTTTCTATTGCTTTGCTATTGGTTGTTCAGATCTTTATTAGACCATCAGGTGTTCGAGACAGGCAAAGTATTACAGCTTCACAGAGTTAAACAATATAAACAAAAGTAACAACCTTAAAATAATATATCTAACATATTATCATATCATCTGAAAATGAAAATTCTTTGACTTCTTCCTCTTCAATTTTCATGCTTGCAATCTCCTTCGGTTGTCTTATTGCTCCAGCTTAGACTTCAAGTACTATATTAAATAGGTATGGAGAGAGTGGACAGTCTTGTCTTGTTCCTGATTTTTGGTTGCTTTGCCTTTCTCTCCATTTAATTTGTTCTTGGCCATAGGCTTGCCATAATCAACCTTTATTATGTTTAGGTATTTTCCTTATATCCATAATCTTTCCAGGATTTATCATGTAGGACCATTGGATCTTGTCTAAGGCCTTTTCTGTATCTAATGAGATGAGCACGATTTTTAAAAAAATACATCAGTAATGAGTGTCTATTCTTATAGTGGTCAGAACCTTCTTTCTAATGTTTGTTATTCATTACACTCTTCCTTACACATATTTCAGAAAAAGAATAGCTCATTAGATTAAAATGATCACTATGTAACTTCTCTATGTTATGTTTTAGAGAAAAATTCATTGACATTACTAAAATTAAAAATCTCTCCTATTTTATTGACTGGCATTGATCTCAATTTTATTGATGAACTATTTTAGAATTGTTTTATTCTTTTCTGTCAATGCTCACACAAATATAATTTTAAGCAATCAGCCATAATGTAGTCAGTAATTAAAATTATAGCCAACTACAGGTGCTGGTAATTGTTAATCAATTAGATGCATTACGATTGCAGTTGTAACTGAAACGCTGATTGAAGTATTGATAGTGGCTCATGCTCTTCAACAATCTTACTGTTTTTAAGTTGGAATTAATTATGGAGAGGACTCTGCCACTGCACTCAGTCAAGTTGATGAACATAGAAGGAGCTGCACCAACTTGTGCAAAAATGAATAAAGCTGAGACCATGGATTATAAGTGATCTGGTTGGCTATTGGTTGAGTATATGAATTTGAATGGGCTTATTTGCTTATCAGCAGTAACATTCTATATAGACATTTTCATAGGTCCTGTGAGTCTGGTCTTGGAAAAATGCTTACATATGGGAATGTGATACTTACTTAAACACTGACAGTACTTCCATTTTCCAGATTATGTAATGGGTATCATTAACCACCAACTAATTAGACTTCAGAGACATTAACTAGATCATATACCTTAGCAGGTAGGTGGTTATAATGTTCGTATTGCAAACATGACTTAACATGTATTCTTTCAAAATAAATGAAATTTCTTCTGAGTTATTTGAAATTTGTGAGACAGGCTGATGTTTAGAAGGATATACTCCATCACAACTACAAGTTGTTCCTTATTTTCTAATTATTGGAATAGAATAATCAAGAAGTAAATTATGGATAATACGATTTTTATTTCATGATGAATGTGTCATAAATTCTCAACATAGAGTGAGATTTTCTTTCAAAGTGAAACCAAAAATATTGTATTGTGGTTGTTGTTTTCTAGTGTGTTTAGGGGCTATAATTAAGCTAATTGGCCTACAATGTCAGAATCTAACATTGGTACAGATCACATTCTTCCAGCAACATGCTTTAAGTGACTATGATTCTCTTGGAGTATTATTCCTGGATCACAGCAAGGACTTCAGATGCTTCATAGATAACTCATGGTAACAGCAAGGTTTGCACTGCATATTCAAAGACAATGGGCATTAGTACATATATAGTTCTATGATTTGTTTGTTTGCTTTTAATTTTAAAATCAACAAAGAAAGCTAGACATAGCCGGGCGGTGGTGGCGCACACCTTAAATCCCAGCACTCGGGAGGCAGAGGCAGGCGGATCTCTGTGAGTTCGAGACCAGCCTGGTCTACAAGAGCTAGTTCCAGGACAGGCTTCAAAACCACAGAGAAACCCTGTCTAAAAAAAAAAAAAAAAGAAGAAGAAGACATAATGGCACTAACCCATGGTACTGGCATTTGGGAAACTGAGACAGGAGCTTTGTTTATTACATACCTGTATGGACTGTGTCTTCAAATTCTATCTGAAAGAAAAACAAAATAATAATTACAAATCACAACATAAAATATGCAATGCAATCTAGGGGTACCTACCTCTCCAGATCAAGCATATATCGGTGTCCTTGTCCTGGAATAAGAACTAAAAACATATTGAGTTGACTGTAAGACCAATCTTTTAGCCTAAGAAAGAATATCCAGTTATAGACCAAAATGACATTAAGAGCTTTAGAGAAAATGATGAAAACCAACAACACATTTTCCAAAACTCTGAGGGGAGTTTTGTTATGTACGAAACGAGAATGTCTTTTGACTTGTGTATTTGAGTACTGAGCCTCTGACCATTTTAGCAAATGCCAATATTGCCATGAAAAACATAGACAACTATTTTATCTTTCCGTATGGTCGGACCATGTGCCTTTTAATGAAAGTATTGTATATGGCATTGTTTTTAATCTAGTAGCTCCATTGACATGCAGATATTTATGGTTTGGAAATACAATGCACATAGTAAATTACATCATGAGCCAGATGTCTGATGACATTACCTGGAGATGATATTGGAGAGAACAATTCCATTTATTACATTCTCAGAAGGAATATTTATCAAAATGTCCTCTCTGCCCATCCCTAACTGAAGAGGGCTATCAGATGAGGGTGCTTCTCCAGGCACTCGGCCATGAAGATGAATTATGTGATTCTGACCTGTAATCTTACGTGACATTTTAAACTCAAATATTTTCCCATATTTCTCCACACAATTAAAATATTTAGTCTCACTTCATTTTATGAGACATAAATAGCTATGTAAGTACTCTGTAATTACTGTACATTGTAACAAATGACCTCATAAATATATTGTAATGTCCCATGTAATTACATGGTTAAGTCTTGTCTTTGAGATGGCTGCTCTCTGATGAAAAACCTCCTGGTTTCGGAGATTAATTACCTAGGAACTAATTTGACGGTTTGCGTGAAGATATGCCTCTGTTAAATAGCCACTTGTACTATTTTTAAGGGAAAATTGTTTTATAATAAGCTCTTCTTTCCTTTTTCAATATTGACACCACTGTATGTGTTTATCCTAAATAGTTGCGATGTTTAAATATATTGTACATAAAAGACAAAAGGCATCATTCTATACAGGATAATATTAGTTGGAAATTATATTTCCATCAAACATCAGCTGAAAATTATGAGAAGTAATTTTAAAAGGTTCTAGTTTATTACTTTAAAAACACATTGGCATATACAGTATAAAGATTATAGCTTCTATATCTGGTTAAGAACTAAAAATTTGAGGTGCCATGACATGTACATTTTGATATGTACTGTTATATTTTTAATTCATCATGGTTATTCTTAATAAGTGGGTGTATATAATAAGTGAAATAATCAGTATTGAAGCTTTTTTTTTCACATAGGATTACCTACCATCTTGTAAAATCAGTATCCTAAACGGATATCATTCACCTGACTGCTCAAATAACTTGGTTTTTATATTACAAAAAACATATGAGCCGGGCGGTGGTGGCGCACGCCTTTAATCCCAGCACTTGGGAGGCAGAGGCAGGCGGATCTCTGTGAGTTCGAGACCAGCCTGGTCTACAAGAGCTAGTTCCAGGACAGGCTCCAAAACCACAGAGAAACCCTGTCTCGAAACAAACAAACAAACAAACAAAAAAAAAACAATATAAAAGAACAACAAATATATGAATACAATATTTTTGTCTAAAATTATATATATCCTGTATTCTTGTATTTCTGAATGTATAGTCTTACATACAACTCCCTTGATGGGATTTTCTACTTTTCTTGCATTAGTCCAATACCAAGGCTATTTTATTGCTTTTAGTGACTTTATTTGTTAAAAATTAATAGATTGAGAAAAGACTTAGTGATCTCCAAGAGTCAGTGAGGCTCCCTAAGCCTGTGACTTACTTATAGGGAGTGACTTAAACACTACAAAATAAAATGTATTGATACTGACATATTCTAAAATGTGTTACACATCAGATCACTATATCAGGAACTCTGGAGCACCACAAAATTGCTTTATTGTAATAAAATTTTTGTCAAAATGTGAATATCTCCTAAAATTATGTTTCCCCTTTCTGGGCTCAGAAGAAAACAGGGCTGGCTATTAGATGATGGGTAGCAAAATATTATGTGGAGGAAGAGGCTATTTTAAGTGCAGTATCTTAAAACAGGAAGGTGTTACATTCAGTGAGTCCTACTTATTTGTTTTGTGTTCTTCCCCTTGCTTTCTCTCCCCGGTCTACACTTTGTATTCACAGTTATATTCTCCATTAGTTTACAAGTGTTGGGATAATTATATATTGTTCTGAAGAGAGCTTAGGTGGCAGGAAAGACTAATTAATTTTTCTTCCCATAAATGGAGCTAGACGTGCTCGTATCTGAGAACCAGCATTTGGGAATCAGTTAAACATCTCTGTACCACCAATCAGACAATGGCAAAATCGACCTTACAAAGAAACATCCCTTTACATATTGCAGTGAATGTGCTTTGACTGGCAAAGCAAATGTTATTTTTGATCTAGTTGTCGTGATCAGATTGAGATTTTTTAAAGGAAGTTGATTCTCTTATTCACTCATTATTTTTAGTTCTTCAAATTCCAAAGATATGAGAGAACATATCTTGGTGACTCAGTATTTGAAAACTTGCTCTGATTCTCATGGTTGTATGTATCAAAAGTGGCATGAACTTACCATTGGGCTTTATTAATTAAAATTAAAACAGAAATCAAGCTTTGTACTTTGCAATTGAAAGCTTTCCTAAGCCCTTTCAGCCACAGGATGGGATGCAAATATGAACCTGCTATCATTCATTCATAATATTTACAAGCTGTAGGTAATGGTGACAGATTTCAGTGTGTAATAGCTTTACCTTTAATGTGCTTACCAACTTCCTTTCTTGTCACTTTAAATAATAGTTCCTCACATGAATTCACGAATATAAACATTGATATGTAAATCAATATTTTAACATCATTTATTTAGAAGAGATTATATATTTATAATGATAATAAATAAGTCACTGAAATAGCATACAGTGGCAGTAAAAATATGTGGGTTATAGTGATGTTTTATTGACATTTTTATCAAATTCTTACTTGGTTAGCACCAAAAGTTTATAGATATGTAGAGAGATATGTTATGTTACTAAAAGGAAGAAAGACTTTAGGTGCTGTTAACAAAGTTTTACTCATAATTGAGTTTAAAATATTGTGAGTAAATTTATTCCAGTTGAAACCTCAAATAGATGTTTTCAACATCTACAGAGGATACAGTAAATGCTAAGAAAAATCCCAAAAGTTAGAAATAAAATGCCATCTTCATGCAATTGCTATGTCATGTGTGATCATTGGTATTTACTGCTAACTTCCAGAAACACAGTAAATGGTTGCCTAGCTTAAGGTCAACCTCTTAGAACATCTATGAAGAATTGTTATAACTATGTTAATGGATGTTGAAAGATTCATCTTAACTGTCGGTGCGGACATTCTCTGATCAGAGATCTTGAACTGTATGAAATGGAGCATGTAAGCTGAACACTAGAATACAGTCATCATTGTTTGTTTCTTCTATGCTGTCACTAGCTGCCTCTCGCTACTGCTGCTGGGACTGTGACCTGAAATGAACTCTTTCCTTCTTACACTGCTTTTATCATCATCTTTTCTCAGAGCATTGGGGAAAAGATGTAAGACATTTCTTATAATTTTATTATTGATGTGATTTATTCTAAATGAAATGTTAGGATGTTGCCCTTGGTTGTTGTTCTCTGCATGCTGACTTGTGGATTTCTTCAATAGTCTCTATCTCCTGCCAAAAGAAGCTTGTTGGATGAGAGATAAGAAAGACACTATGGGTGTGAGGATGAATATTTAGGAGTCATATTTATACGATTAGAATTTATTCCAGCTTAGGAAAATAACAGCAGTATGTTCTAATGAGGGTGTGTGCCCTCTCCAGCTACAGGTAGGTAGCTAGTTTTACAGTACCAGGCATGAAATCCCTCAAGTGCTTTAATATGGAATGTGCTTTAAATACTATTAGAAAAACGTTATTCCAAGGATATAACATTGAGATTATACCACTTGAGATACCTTGTTGGGGTAGTTAGAGTTAGGGTTCATTGGTTTTACAATAAGGTATGTCGGACTATTAACTACTTTTCTCCCTTGGTAGGCTGCAAAGCACCTTCAGATATTATGAGATCTTGTCTTGTGGAAGGAGGCTTCTGGGTCAGTTACAACACAGTTCTTCTACAACTTACAACCCCTCAATAGTGTCAACAGCTCCTCACCTGAGTGTAGTCAATATCATTCTGGAAGTTAACGAAGTATAATGTGTACATGTATAAAAATTTCCTATTTTTTAATTTAAATTTAACATTATTCAGACTATCTTCTCTGTGTGTATTAGCCTCTCCCTAGCCCTCAGTTAAAAGTCATATATTTCCCATTTCCCCTTTCAGACCACTTGTGCCCTAAAGTTTTGCTCTCTAGACCTCCCCCACCATGGTCCCTTTCGTCTTTCTTGTATTCTGTGGTGACTTCAGGTAATGTACTCACTTGTAAAGACTCAGAGGTGGAGGCCACAAATAAGAGAGTGCTGGCAGTTTGTCATTCTGGTTCTGCCTTATCTCATTCAGAAAAATCTTTTCTGATACTATTTACCTTCAGATTTTATAATCCCATTTTATTTACAGCTGCATGAACTATAATGTATGTATCTATTGCATTTTATTATTTATTCATCAGATGAAGGACATCTAGGTTATTCCATTTATTAGGTTAGGTGAGTCTATAGCATCAATGAATGGAGCTGAGCAGGTACCTGTGGAGTAGGCTGTTGAATGCTTTGGGCACGGGCCAAGAAGTGGTGTAACTGAATCATATGGTAGATCTACTTTTATAAAATCCTACACACTTATCTCCAGAGTGACTGAAGTAGTCTGTAATCCTATCAACAATGAATGAACGTTCCTCTCTCCATCTCTCCATGCGTGCTTGTTGGTGTTTGTTGTCAGTTGTTTTCTTGACCATAACCATTTTGACTGGGCTAGGATACAATCTTAACAAATTTAATTTGTGTTTCTCTGATTGTTATGTAGTCTGGTGTTTTTTTTTTTTAAGTGGATTGTTTATCAGACAATTTCACCCTAGTGGGTTATTACAATCTACTAAGTTGCTTATTTCTGACACATGAGCTTTTAAATTATTACCTTTCCTTTTACTAAAGAAATTGAGAAAAACCACCAAATCCTTTTGAAACCACTTCTAAAAACATGTACTGAGTATTTTTATTTTTATGTGTTATTCTGCTTTTCTTCTTTCTCTATACATTCTCCTTAGCCAAGCATAGCATGAGGTTTCTATTTGCTAAAATAAGAAATGAGAAATGTACTCCATGCGAGTCGATGCTCAGCAAATGCGTACGGGAGAATAGTAGTTCCTAATGTGTTTCTAGATAATTCATCTCTCTTGGTGCCCCTGTCAATTTGCAGTAGAAAAAAAATGCTACTTTTGTCCGACAAAGAATAAATCCATATTCTCAATACCATTTACTTTGTTTGTTTCTTTTCTTGCTTTCCTAAATATTCTACTTTTGCAAGCACTCGCTGACAATGCAGGTAATGGTTGTGTGCACTGGGACTCTGTAGTATAAGTGCCCTGCTAGCTAGGAACATAATCTGTATAAATCAAGGTCTGAATTACTATAGTATAGAGGTAATGTAAATAAGGATATTTGAGGGTAGTACAAGGGATGCATGCTCTTTAGAAGTGACTCCAGGCACTTATAATAAGAAGTATGTTACCATATGAAGATTAAGAGTTTATCTCATTGTTCAAACGACTTCTTGAGACATGAGTTACTAGAAGGACAGAGATGAAAGGTAAACTCTAGAATGGGTTTCAAACTAATCCCAGAACCCCGAGATCCTAGCTGTGTTCCAACAAGGACATTCTTAGTACTTTTCAGAGGTTGCTTCCCAGTCTACTTCTGTGGGAAGGCAAGTCAGATGCCACCATACTAAGATAATTGAGTATCTTCTGGCAGAGTATAACATAGCCCCAAATGTCCTAGTCCTCATCTGGACTACTCACATGCATGGAGGCTGAACAGAAAATAAACCACTAGCAAATAATTTCCATGAAACACAATAATCCATGTCATTGATTTAGACAAGACTATTACTGTTAGTTTGGAATACTGTCAAGTAGACCATTTTAAACGAATTGATCACACAACTCTTTACCACCAAAGTTACTAATACAGCTAATCCATCTTGCCATCTTACTCTGGAGTTTCCCCTTCTCCACCTTTCATGAGTTGGAATTTCGGTGGACTCTCATGTCCATCCATTGTTTACATGTGTGAAAGGGATCCAAATTAGATCTTTATGCTTGCAAGGCAAACACTTTGTCTACTGAGACATTTCCACAGCTCTTTTGTTTACTTTTTAATAATCTTTGTGGGAGAATTTAGGTGACTAAATTGCCCAAAACAAAAGGGTCCTATGATTCTGTAAGGGTGAAATAAAAACTCATAAATCAATAGTTAGAAAATCTTCCAGTATGGCTATATTTTAACCACAGAGGAAACATTCTCTGAAGTCTATGGCCCAGTAGCCTCCACTTGGTAATTATAAATTGTTAGAAATGTCTGTTTCTATAGCCGGGCGGTGGTACGCACACCTTAACTCCCAGCACTCAGGAGGCAGAGGCAGAAACATCTCTGTGAGTTTGAGGCCAGCTCGGTCTACAAGAGCTAGTTCCAGGACAGGCTACAAAAGCCACAGAAAAACCCTGTCTCAAAAAACCAAAAAAAAAAAAAAAAAAAAAAAAAAAAAAAAAGTCCGTTTCTAAATGTTGAAAAAACACTTTTAGGATAGAACATATCCATACATATGAAAATGTATTGTGGGTCCTGGAGAGCAGTAGATGGGTGAGAATGTATGTATTGAAGGCCTGGAGAACTTTGGGAGACCAGTAAAAGAAAAAGAATACTTTTACGTTTTTCATTGGCTTCTCTACCAAAGAACTTAGTCAAATGGCCCAATGTGAAATCTTATCCAGTTCACGTCTCTTTGCCATTCATTATCTTAGAGCCTCTTAGTGTTTTGAAAACATATCTTTCATATTTTATCTTCCAATATATCCTATGTGCTCTACCCATCAGATAGTACATGGCTTGAAGTTGCTTTCTACTGTTATGACATTTTGTCCTTCTTGTTATTTCCCTATTTTTAAGTATCTTTTCCACCTCCTCTGTAAAGTTCTGCTCAAAGTTGAAACGTGAACTTGTGAAGTGTTTCTTGACCATATGAGACCGAATTAATCTTTGCAACTTGTCCCTCTAAGTCATTCCTCTTCAGTTCTTGACACTCTACCTTTGGTAGTTTATGTCTCTTGCTTCTGCCAGAACAGATAACCCACGACTGGAGCTTTGCTTATTCCCATGGAAATATTGTGAAGGAGTAATGAATAAATGGACTATGTTATTAACTTCGTGAACCTCCTTTGAGAAGCAAAATTAAATTGAAGTGAAATACCAGTTGTAGAATCACAGTATTTCAGCTTTATTTCTGTCTCACCAATTACAGAATACATGATTTGAAGTTACTTAATCACTTTGTGTTATAGTTTATATGACAGAACAAAAGTCAAAAAATGAACTGTAATTCACAGAATTATCAGGACTATAAATTCATACCTTTAGTAGAGTGTATATCATTATCATGTCAATAGTAGTTTAAATATGACATTAACAAATCCTAAGAAAAATGGGGTCAATCTCTCATACTAGTGTGTTTATAGGGCCAATAATCTCAGTAGTTCCATGTTTCCCTTGTATTCTAACATCATAAATAAGTTGATCAAGTGATACAAAGAATAGTTTATATAATACACAGTATTATATTTCAGCTCTCCATGAATGTTTTGCACATTTCAACTGTAAATAATATACATACAAAACTATAATTGGTCCTCACCAGTTGAAAAGTCTGTATCTGAGAGAAGAATATTCACTAATGTAAACACAATTTTAATAATAAGGGTCTTCATTTGTCTTGGGCAGAAAAGTAAAAATTTTGTCATCCACTATCCTGGCTTCTTCCTTCAAATCTTACATGGAAAATGAGTATCTTTTTTCTTTAATTTTGACTTTTATTTTCCTTATCTATTTTTATTGCAGACTTTATTGTTTTGAGTTTTTCTAGCATGTAGTACTGATATGTGTTTAATGTTCATAAATCTAAAATGTGGTGATGTGGTAAATAGGATGTAAATAATTAGGGTTGGATATTAAAACTGAATATTAACCAAAAAATGTTAAATAAGCTATTTTCAAGAAAAACGAAGAGAAAGACATGTTATAGAGAAGTTGACATGCATTTTGTAATCAAAAGCTGGAAGAAATCCAAATTACTACTTTCTGTAAGACCAATTGTTCAGTATTGAGAATTGATGTTTCTTGAGGATTTATAGAAATAAATATGATGAATAATGAAAATCTACTGTTTGGCACATGTCGTAATTGTCAAGATACTTAGAAAAAAAAAACCTGCACCTTTACATGACTTTATCTGCTTGTATAAAAGAATTCAGCTGCTGGATGGCGGTGGCATGTGCCTTTAATCCTAGCATTTGGAGGCAGAAGCAGGCAGATCTCAATGTGTTGGAGGTCAGCCTAGTGTGTAAAGTTAGTTCCAGGACAGCCAGGACAGATACACAGAGATACCCTGTCTCAGAAAACAAAACGCACAAACAAAATAAGCTCAGTCATTTTCAAGCAGCAGCCATTTTGTAGATGAGAAAATGATCATGGATATCCCTCTTCCCAGAGTAATGTCCTGCATTAGCCATCTTGTTCTAGGTCCAATGGACATGAAAGGCTCTGGCTTGTGACCCATACTGTGGAGTCTATACCTGGACTTTTGGTCTGGCTTCTTTTTAAAAGCTGGTCGTTTTTTTCTTCTACCTCCAGAAAGCATTTTTAATGTTTATTTAAAAATAATTTAAATATTGTAAAAATATCACGTTATATTTAAAATGTTAAAGAGCACCAGTATGCCTATAATAAAGTCTAATATCCATGAAAGAACTCTGATTTTGCCTTTGCCAGGTCAACAAGCATGAAATTGAGATCCAGAAGACTTAGATCACCCCTGAAAGTTGGCTTCTACTCTATGTAATCAACCTCAAAGTGCCACTGCTTCTGCAATTGTTCTGTGTTTTGTGTTATTTTTTCTTATCCTTGGGTTTAATCAAAATGGAATTATTCAGTATATACTTGATTTGAATGTGGTGACTTATCAAATTTTATATCAAATTAGCATATTTTTTGAAGGCAAGAAGGCACACAAATGTATTAAAGTATAAGCAAATGGTAGTGATACAAGCCATGCTACTCACAGATGAGCTGCGCAGATCGTTGAAGCTCACAGGCTCCCTTCACAGGGGAGAATCCAATGGAACTTGTTGAAAGTTTCAAAAGAAGAGTAAATGATCTCAAGTTGAAACCAGTGGAATCACAGACCAGACACTGTTTGACAGTCTGCCTGGGTGCTTGTTAGCTGTGCTCTCGTTTTTCCTATAGTCAGTCTTCCAGGGGATTTGTTTAGAACATTAGCTGCAAGTGGAACAAGAGAAAGCTGCTTCCTGTAATTCAGAAGGCAGAGAGGGGGAGGGTGTAAGATATTTTATACTGCATGAGGTATATTGCTGTGATTTGTGTAATAAAAAGCTGAGCGGCCTAAAGGGAGGCAGGAGGTATAGTCAAGACTTCCTGGGCAGAGAGAGGAACTAGGAGAAGGCATCTAGGCCTTTGAGAGCCACTCTGGAGACAAGGAGGAAACAGAATGGGTGGTATATGACAGGGTGTAGATTAGCAGAAAAGGTTGCTTTAAGTTCTAAGAGCTAGTTAATAACAAGCCTAAGCTAAGGCCAAGCTTCATTATTAATAATAAGTGTGTCTTTATTTGCGGGCTGGTGACCCACAAGAAACAACATCTACATAGAAGAACGGAGTTGGGAAAAACACTCAGCAGCGCCAAAAATGATGTGTTATTCCCTGAAACACAGCCCTGGTGACCCCTACCATCTTGTCTTGCCAAAAGATGTTACTTTTGTATTTTGAGAGTTCCACCTGTTTACTTTTTAAAAAAAAATGGTTGCCTTGAAGTCAAGAACAGTCAAAATCTGTTCCTAAATCCATAAAAGTTACTTTTAACTTTGCATTTTTATTACCTTTCATAATCCTCTGGGACTTTAAGTTCAAAGGTTAGAATTTTAAGGAACATCCTGTATTTGTTTGATTCTTTTCTTCATGTTGTAGACAGTTGATTTGTTTTCCATCTAAATGTTTGCTTCATACATTCAGTAACTTCAATGAAATATGTTGTCAGCGAGATGGTTGTTAGATTTAAAATGAAAAGGATTAATGAAAATATGATGGCACGCATATGTTTAATCTTGGGACTAGTCTTAAAAGTATGAATTATTCACACCAGTAATAGAGTTTTCACTTGCTAGGGATGGATTTGGGGTACTGACTGCATGGAACAAGAATAAAAAGAACAGCAAGATAGGAACATAGCATTAGGGCAGCACAATGAAGGAAAGACTGAGAGCTTGCAGTCTAATATGAAGCAGGGTGGGTGTGAGTGGTAGGATGACTCAGATTAAAAACAAAACAAGCAAAATACCCACAAGAATAGAGGTAGGAATACTGCTCACTGGTGGGACACTTATCAAGTATCAGGAATTGCATGCACAGTGACACTCCCCCCAAAATGGTTTCATTGTGGGTGGAGGTAAAGAGATAGTAAAGAGAAAACAAGGAGACATTTTTATCAACTGACTCTGTGGTAGCCTTCATGCCCATCCCATCATGGATCCATTTACTGTCATCATAGAAGACTCTGTCTCACAGATATTCTCTTACTTAGGTTCTTTCAGTCTTTCTGCCTCTCTTCTGCAAAGTTTCTTCAGCTTTAGATATAAATATTGTAGAAGTGTTAGTTCAGGCTGGGCACCCTACAGTAAGTCTCTGCAGTTTTACCAATTACACTTCTTTAATGGTCACCATCACTTAATGGAAACTTCTTTGATGAGGGGTGCCTTAGTTGAGGTTGCTAGTGCTATGTTGAAACACGTTGAATAAACACAAGTTAGGGATGAAAGGGCTTATTTGGCTTATACATCCATATCATAGACCATCAGTAAAGGAAGCCAGGACAGGAATTCAAACAGGGCAGAAACCTAAAAGCAGGAGCTGATGCAGAGGCCATGGAGGGGTGCTGCTTATTGGTTTGCTCTTTGGGGTTTGCTCAGCCTGCTTTTCTATAGACCCCAAAACTACCAGCCCAGGGATGGTATCACTACAATGAACTGGGCTCTCTCCCATCAACCACTGATTAGAAAATTCCTTACAGGCTTGCTCACAGCCTGATCTTATGGAGACATTTTCTCCATTGAGGTTTCCTCCTCTCAGATGGCATTAGCTTTTAAAGAGTTGACATGAAACTACCGCAGCACAAGGAGTAAGAACTCTATTTATCTAGAAATATAATGGCAGGTACTTGGTATGCAGCTGGGAATTATACTGGACTAGGACCATTGCAGTAGCAGGTTCCCCTCAAGGATTCATGTCTCCCCAGCCTCAGGTAGTTAACCGGCTTACAGAACAGTGTATGAATTTCCTCCTATTGAGTGGGCTTTAAGTCCAACCAGGTGGCTGTTGATATAAGTGTTGCAACTGCATTATCAGGGATACCTTCCTGTGCTAGTTGGGTAATATTATTGCAGTTTGGTATGATTTTTAGGTGTCTTTCTCCCTTGGCAGCTTGTATGGCATCCTCAAATGATAGGAGAGCTAGTTCTCAGGGAGGAGCTTTCCAGGGCAATTCCAATTGGATTTCTCCAAGTCCTGTGTCTACAGTGTGTGTCACCTTCACACAAGGACAACAGCAAAAGGTTATGGAGCTCTCTTTGGGCTCCTCTAACTGATGACTAGAGGGGAGTTTCCCCATGCCTACCAATGGGGTTTCTGTTAGGTACTCGTGACTTTTGGGGAGAATATTTTCACCCCAAGTGACATAATGGACATATTCATATTATATATGTATTTAATAATGTTTCCACAAGGCTCTTCCAGGCATTCTTTCTGTCCTTTGTTGCTCCTACATCCCTTTCTCTCTCTTGGTGTCGCCCTCCTTCCCTCTCCAGATAAAGTGACCACCCTACTTTTCTACTTTTCCCGCCTCATCCTTCCTCTCTTCCTGAGACTTTCATGTTTTATACTCAGATTCCGTGGTTTTCAAGTCTCTTTCACTGGCATCTTTTTTCCCCCAGAACATATTCTCATCAGTCTTCTGATTAAGGGGACACAAATAACTATGTCTGAAGTCATGCCTATGGGAAAAACTCATACGCTTCACCTGCAGGAACATGTGTTACTATATCTGACTAGCCTTATACCTTTCTTTCGCTTATTTATGTTATGACACAGAGAGCTACCCTGCAATTTCCCAACTAGAATTTTCTCGGTTTCATCATGTTGTTTTATAACTTTAAGTATTTTTGAAAATGCTGATGTCATTCTTTTTCTGGGTCTACTTTATATGGCCTGTCTCCTCCATTCTTCATTCTGGAAACATTGGTGCCCAGTTATCTCTGAGGAGGAAATAATGCAACTACTGTTTTAATGTGATACTTCTAAATTTGTTTTATTAAGCATTTCATGGTTCTTTTTAAGATAATCCCATATTCTTCCACTTTTTCAGGGATAGACTTTTATTGGAAAGCTGAGAAACTTTTTTATTTACTATTTTTCTTTTGTTTTTCGTTTTTTGCTATTTTTCAACCTCATACCCTATTGTCTTTCTATCCTCTCAATTTACCATTGAGATTTTGGAGGAGGTTATAGTTATATAAGCAATAGTTTCTTATTCTTTCTTTCCAATTCACTACAATCTTTCCTCCTTCTTAATTTTTACTGTCATATTTTTCAGGCTTAGTTACTATCTCGGTTTCCATGTGTTTTTATTACGCTCAGGATCCAGCATTTTCTCTTAGAGTTTTGGTGTAGAATTTTATATTTTCCTGGGCTATTTTATGTGTAATATTATTGTTTCTTTCAGGTCAACTTATTATGTACTTCTTCCTTCTATTGAGTATGTGTGTATGCATGTGTCAAAGACTTTCTTTGATATCAAGTCATATGAACTTATCAGTTTATACTAAAATGTCTCTCTAAATGTTAACTTGCAAAGGGCAAACTCTTGTCCCTGGGTGGGACTTGTCATCCTATGGCTTCACTGTTGGGAACTCAGGTTGCATCCTTTCGTCTAGTTCAAAGTTCTAAATTTTCTGTCATGAACGGTTATTTGATTTTGTACATCCCTAACTTAAGTCCCCATAGGAACTGGATGAGAAAAGAAAATATAGATGCCTCACATCTTGGACCTGATAACCCCTTCCATTTCTGCTCACTGGTGTGCCTCTTATCTGAATCTGTGGCCTTTGTGTTCAAGGACCCTGAGCACTGAACTCTCAGCTAGTCCAGCGAGTGAGAGTCAGAGGGTTTCTCTCTCAATGGAAGAAGCTGCAGTTTAATTCATATTCAAGCTTTCTAAGACATCTCCCTTTCCAGCAACATGCCTTAATACCAAGTTCAGGTTGTACAGGAAGCAAAAAAGCCCAGAATTAGATGATTATTAAATGGAAATTAGCTTGGTTTTCATTAACGTATTTTAAAAAAAAATGGTCTTCGACTTAGTTTTCTCCTTTGCCTCCAATTTGCTCCCACTTGGTGCTGTCTTATCTGCTGTATCCAAGTCCTGCCTTTCTGTGAATTTTGCTATTTAGAATCAACTATTATCATTTTAATGATGCTGACAAGGGAGACATGATATTGAATGTAATCAGTCACATAAAGTGTGGGCATTTTTATTAAAATAAAGCATTTATGAATGCTGTCAGAATTTAGGAAAGAATTTAATTAGGAGGCCATGTCTTGCAAACTTGCTTCCGTGTTTGATTCACACTTGTGATTGGATGGCTTCTCTGATCTACTCAGTTGTCCTTCTTTCTTCAATATCTTAATTTCTATATTCTTTTTATTTTACAGAGTATCAAAGTAAGCTGGCTTCCTCCCCCATCAGGAACACAAAATGGATTTATTACTGGTTATAAAATTCGACACAGAAAGACCACCCGCCGGGGTGAGATGGAAACATTGGAACCAAATAACCTCTGGTACCTGTTCACAGGTCAGTGTTCACACAGTGCAGTCTGGCAAGCTTTTGATGAATTAAATGCTTTAAGAATAAAGTATCCTCTCACTTCAAAGGAACATCGACTTTTTTCCTGGCAGGTGACATTGATTGGCCTGAGCAAGAATAGCCTTTATATTTTTAACTTTAGATGCCCTATAATGCTTTCACTACCCATTCTTCCCTTGCATCATCATTTTAATAAGTGCATCACAGAATTTTTTCCTACACTATCCTCTCAGAATTGCTGATTCAGTATGTCCTATTGCCGACTTTTAACTTTCTAGTTAACAATTTTTATTAAAAACAAAATCCAATGAACTGAAGTGACTGTATTTTACCCACTGTGATCCCCTTACCACAAATGTCAAGATATAGTGGAAAATGACGTTAGTATTTATGAAAACTGGATCCAATTTTCATAGAGAATTTCTATTTTATAAAGTGAAAAACAGTACATTTTCTTGGTGTTTTGGAAAATTGGTATATGTTAATCTAAGTTTCTAGTAAAGACACTGAGAAATGTCTTCTAAAGTCATCCCAGTGAAGGTGTGTGCATAGGAACACAAGAATGAGTGCACAAGTAAAGAAGAGGGAGGGACAGGGAGATACTTAAAAATTTTGGTGACATGTGACTGGGTTGGGTGGCCATAACTTTGGGACAAATACAGAGCTTGCAACACTTGATGGGATGACTCTGGGAGGTCATACAAAATGACTCTCTCCCACAAGCAGGAGCTTGATAAAGAGTGTGCAGCTTCCCTTGTCTGTCACTGGCTAAGTACTCGACTACTACACAGCTCAAGGCAAATTCCTGCAAACCAGAGCTTTTGGCGAGTGCTCATCGGAGGTCTCTTCTTATCCATCGAGACTTTATATGATGGTGGCATCAAGACTAAGAGTTTTATAGGCCTAGGTGTTGTTTGAGCCATATCTGTGGCCTTGAGCACAAATCATAGCATAACTGTACATCACAGTTACTCAAGATAGATACTGAGCAGATTAGGGATGGCACACATATAACTTACTTTTCTCAATGCTATGAGAAAATTTCTGATAAAAACAACTTAAGAAATGACTTTTTTGGGTTCATTGTTAAAGAGTAGAGTACAGTGGTTCCCAACAAGTGGGTTTTGACACCAGAGGGGTCCTATTTGAATATTTACATTATGATTAATAACATTGGCAAAATTGCAGTTATGAAGTGGCAATGAAAAAATTTTGTAGTGGGGGTCAGCACAACATGAGGAACTGTGGTAAAGGGTGACAGCATTAGCAAGGTGAGAAACCACTAGTATTGTACATCTTATCAAAGGAGGCTTAGTGAGGAGGCTCACACTGCGCACAGTCAGAAGGAAAGAAAGAACTATAGCCTGGAATTCCACTCTCTTTCTGTTCTTATCTGGGGCCCAAGTTCTTGCAAAGGAACAGCCCACACTCATGGTGGGACTGCCTTCCTGTGAGGTGTGTCTTCTTGATGATTCCAATTCCAGTCACATTAATACTCAATGAACATTAATTATCCGAAATCAACTCTGGGTTCAGTAGATAAAATGCTTGGTGTACAAGTATTAGAATTCAAGATTAGATAAGTAGAACTCTCATGAAAACCACACCAGATAAAAAGACATGCCATCTGGGCATGGGAGAGTAGGCATAACCCGGCTCTCTGGGACTCAATGACCAACGAGCATAGTCAATTAATGAGTTCTAGATTAAGTGAGAGTCTCAAAAAAAGTTAGAGATTAATCAAAGAAGACACCTGAAAACAAAATCAAAAAAAAAAAAAGAAGAAGACACCTGGCCTAAACATATACTTGTACACCATTCAAACGTGTATGGGCACACCTATGGTACACGTGTGTACCCCTAAAAGCACATACACACACAAATCACTCCTTGTCATATTGACTCTCATACTTAATCCTCAACAACTTCTCAATTTCTTTTTCAAAATTTATCTTAAAAAACAATCTTTTCTCATTTTACATATTAATCCCAGTTTCCGTTCCTTCCCCTCCTCCCACTCCCTTCATCTCTCCCTCATCCCACACCCTATCCACTCTTCGGAGAGGGTAAGGCATCCCATGGGGAGTCAACAAAATCTAGCACATTTATTTGAAGTAGGACAAACGCCCTCCCTACTATATCCAGGCTGATCAAGGTAGCCCTCCAAAGAGAATGGGTTCTACAAAGCCAGTACAAGCAGTACTGCCAGTGGTCCCATAGTCTGCCCCCACTACACAGCTGTTACATATATTCAGAGGGCCTAGTTTGGTTCCATGCTGGGTCCCTCACTGTCAGACTGGATTTAGTGGACTCAGGCAAGCTCTTTCAGTGGGTATCCACATCATGGTCTTAAACTCTTTGCTCGTATTCTCACTCCTCCTCACTCTTCGACTGGACTTTCGGAGCTCAGCCCAGTGCTCCACTGTGGATCTATGTCTCTGCTTCTATCAATTACTGGAAGAAGATTCTATGATGACATTTAAGATAGTAGTCATTCTGACTAGAGGGGAAGGCCAGTTCAGTTACCCTCTCCAATTTTGCTTAGGGTTATCCTTGTGGATTCCTGGGAATTTCTCTAGTGCCAGGTTTCTTGCTAGCCCCATAGAGGCTTCCTTAGATATCTCTTTCCTTGCTCTTGGGCTCTGTCCTTCTCCCATCTTAACCATCCTGTTCTCTCAAGTTTTTCCCCCCATCCCCTTCTTCCCTCCTCCTCCCCTTCTGCCCCACCATCTCTCCCCACCCCCATGCTCCCAATTTTCTAGGAGATCTTGTTTATTTCACCTTCCCAGTGGGATCTATATATGTTTCTTTTAGGGTTCTCCTTGTTACTTAGCTTTTCTGGTGTCGTTGACTAGGCTTGTTACCTTTTGCTTTACAGCTGTATCCACTTAAAAATGAGTATATACCATGCTCACCTTTTTGGGTCTAGGTTATCTCATTCTGGATGTTTTTTCTAGTCCCTCCATCTGCATGCAAATTTTAAAAATACATCCAAATCTATCCCCATGCACAAAACTCAAGTCCAAATGGATTAAAGACCTCAATATAAATCTGACCACACTGAACCTGATCGAAGAGACAGTGGGAAGTAGCCTTCAATGCATGGGCACAGGAAACCACTTCCTAAATATAACACCAGGAGAATAGTTACTGGGAGCAGCAGTAAATAAATGGGACCTCATGAAACTGAGACACTTCTGTACAGTCAATAAGACAAAAAGGCAGTCTACTAAATGGGAAAAGATCTTAAACAACCCCACATCAGACAAATGGCTGATAACTAAAATATATAAAGAACTCAAGAAATTGGATAACAAAATACCAAATAACCCAATTTTTAGAATGGGGTACAGATCTAAGCAAAAATCTTCAACAGAAGTATCTCAAATGGCCAAAAGATACTTAAGGAAATATTCAACATCCTTAGCCATCGGGGAAATGCAAATCAAAACAATGCTGAGATACCATCGTACACCAGACAGAGTGGCTTAAATCAAAGACACCAACGATCGTTTATACTGGAGAGGATGCGATGTAAGGGGAACACTCCCCCATTGCCGGTGGAAACACAAACTTGTACAACCACTTTGAAAATTAGTGTGGCAGTTTATCAGAAAATTTGGAATTAACCTACATCAAGAACCAGCAATACCACCCTTGGGCATATACCCAATCGATGTTCAATCATACTACAAGGACCATTGTTCAACTATGTTCATAGCAGTACTATTTGTAATAGCCAGAACCTGGAAGCAAACTTGATGCTCCTCAAATGAAGAATGGATCAAGAAAATGTGCTCCATTTACACAATGAGTACTATTCAGCGGTAAAAAAACTTCTCAATTTCTAATAATTGAAAATAAATTTAGTTTCTTTGTAAAATCTTCAAACTGTTAAATGTTTAAACAATTGCTTAAAGGCCCAAAGTCTCTTCTAAGACACAAAGCAATCTTATCCATGAACTCTTATAAAAGAACAAATAATGATTAACAAGCTAATACCATGGACTTTTAACATCACTACAATATATATTATTTATTCTTTTTTGTTTATTAGGTATTTTATCACTTAGAATATAATATCCACTTAAATAATGAATCAAGCAACGTTTGTTGTTTGTCTTGTTTATTACAAAGTTGCCAGTGAGTCATTGTCATCCCCCATTCTCTGTGTATTTGTTGGTGTATGTGTGTGTGTGTGTGTGTGTGGGTATGTGTGTTAGAATTAACATGTCTCTATTTTACCATTGTACTTAATACTTAATATGGAAAAATGAAATAACATATTGTGATTTAAGGAAGCATGATTGAACCCAATAGATTTATTCATGTCACACAGAGAAGGTAACCACCAAATATTAAGCTTCATGTAGAGCATCTGGAACTCTTGGAGACATCACCTGGTCTCCACTGTTTTTGGGTAGTCCTGCACATCCAAATCCTGCACAAGCTAAAACCATAATGACTCCCATGTGTCAGTCCTATTCCTAAGCCTCAGCTCTCGTAGGCATTTAACTCACGTCTCAGGCATAAGCACAACTGAAGTTTCCACTGCAATGCCTTTCACTTTCACAGCTTAATGCGATGGAACTTCGTCCACAGCTCAAGCTTACTTCCAGAGAATCTAACCCTGCTACACATTGCCTCAGCAACTTTCTAGTATCCTGATGTTAACCTCCGTGTTATATTCACCGTCTCTTTCGTTTTGCATGCCTGGAAAGCCAGCAGTACATGGAGTGCACTATCTGCCACAAGCTACAGAGATATGCTGAATGCCTTCTTCCAAGATATAGTAGCTTTGTTTTTCTTTGACAACTGAACTCTCTGGGGTAGTTGTTTTGATCAAGGAATTCCATTAGCATAATTCTCAATTCACTTTCTATTTCATCTAACCTGCACTTTTATAGCGTGGAACCCCTGATGAGTTGCCTTAAGGAGACCTTTACTATTTTGCCAGTGCACAAGAGAAGGTTTCTTTTTTG
Source organism: Chionomys nivalis (assembly GCF_950005125.1). Lineage (NCBI taxonomy): Eukaryota > Metazoa > Chordata > Mammalia > Rodentia > Cricetidae > Chionomys > Chionomys nivalis. Next base: position 15,152,233 of record NC_080099.1, read on the forward strand.
TGGCATCAATTTCTTTAACAATTACTGATTCTATTTGCAACCAGGCTTCCAGCCTGGATGGTATACTCTTAATATAGCAAACTATTTAGTCCATTACCTTTACACTTGACCTTGCTTTATTTTTTCAGGACATGGACAGAATACAGTCAGATTTTTGGCAGAATATAGCATCAAAGACATTTAGCACAGTTCCCAGTAGAATCTTTGTTCCCCTCAGGAACCTCCCAAGAACAGAATTCAACTGTCTGCCTTTCTATGAACAGAAACGCTCATTGGAGAGTGTGATAATCCCACACTCTTTCCAGAATTGCTTTGCTTACAGTATTCAAGAGCTTTTCTACTCTTCAGCTTAAAGCTCTTCTATATCCCTCCCACAAACCAATTCCAATGCTCATATACCACATGATCATCGTTGTCAGATCATTTTCTAACTAATAGGGACCAATTTCCTGTATGGGTTTCTTTCTCATTGCTGGGTCGAAATACTTGACAAAAGTAATTTAAGAAAATAAGAGTTTATTTTGGCTCATATTTTCAATGTATATCCCATCATAAAGGGGAAATTGTGGCAGCAGAAACATGAGGTACTGATCACAGTGTGCTCACAGTCAGGAAGCTGAGACACTTAAATGTTAATGTTCAGCTTATTCAACCTGAGTCTCCCGCCGTCAGAAGGTGACATCTATACTGTTGGGTGTGGGGGGGTGGTCTTTGTATTTCTGTTAAACTTTCCTGGAATTGCTGTGAAGATTTTCACAAAGGAAGGGCTCCCAAGTGTCCCTAAATCAAGTGTCGCTGACAATGGAAGATAAAATATCACAGCACAGCACATGATCATGAGATTAGAGGCAATGAAAACAGATATTCCTTATCTTAGGAATATTTTAATATTTCTAAGAATTAATATAACACATAAATACATGTAAGGATATTTTATTTCAAGTCTTTTTTTTATAGAATACAGATTTTTGGATCCTTGACTCTTTCTTGTCAAGGAAGGCAGTAGAATCATTGATTTTTCATATAAATCTGCATGTGTCCAGTGAATAAATTGTCTCTGATGGGGGGAAATTAATCACTTAATTTTTCTTTCCTCTGTGCAGATATCCATTAAGTGTTTTTTTAAATAATACCATGCATGTATATGTGCGCCTGCGCACGTGCACACACATACACACTCATGCATACACGCATACACATGCAGAAATTATTACTTGCCTACTTATAAGCCTATAATAATTGATTATAGAATAACATAGTTTGTTCCCATGGGAATATTTTCTGAACAAAATTGTGAGAACTATAAGAATGTTTCCAGGAGAGATTATAGAATATAACATTGCAGATTTTAAAACTGAACACAATTCTAGGTGGGTGTTGTTGAACCTAAAAGCCAGTTATGACATTCCAACACACTCTTTGTAAAGCTTTCTAAAAGCCAAGCTTTCTTTTTTCAGAAAAAATTAGTCAAGCTGTGATGTATTTTCTTCAACCATAAAGAAATAATATGAAATATAAAAATAATTGATGTTAAAGTAAAGCCCATGTGCTTATTAGAGCACTTAAAATGATGTTGTTACTTTGAGGGAAAAAAAATCAGGTTTTTAAAATTTTTGCTGAAAATATTTTAATATTTCTAAGAATTAATATAAGACATAAATACATGTAAGGATATTTTATTTCAAGTCTTTTTTTTATAGACTACAGATTTTTGGATTCTTGACACTTTCTTGTCATTCAATTCTTCCGAACATTAAAACATTATAAACATGAAATAAATTTTATGACATAAAAGATGAACATAAAACAGAGAAAGGACTGGAAATCTATTCAAAGCATGATTAATTGCTAAAACATGATAAAAAGTTCAAATTTGTTTACAAATACAGAAACAGAAGTTAAATTAGTGATTATTTTCTTTGATTAAAGTAGTAATAAAAATAAGTGGCAATGCTGTATTTAGGAAACACAAGAGTAATATAAATTCCATATACTGTTTTAGGACATAATGTACAAGAATATTCTTGGAAAATAATGTGTGTAAGTGTTATGTTCACATACAGGTAAGCATACAAGCATTGTGTGCATACATTTTAAAATAGAGATAAAATACAGGTCCAGTTCTCCATATATTAGACTTGCCTTAAGGTATTATCCTATTTTTGGAATACTTTAAAGAAAAATCATCTTCCTTAGAGTGTTACTTAAATTGTAAAGAGTGTTTAAAATTACAAATAACATTAAGTAGTAGATCTTTATAAATCAGACAGTCATATCATAGAATAATTTGTATGTAATGAAAGCCATATTGAATATCAAATACAAATCACATGCTAATGTTTTAAATATTATTTAGTTGTATTGTGAGCACCTTAAATCCAGAATGATTTTACTTTGAGCTCTTTAACTAATTATGTCCATAACAACCTACTTGCAACTGTGGTTTGATGCTAATATTCCTTATATATACAAATTTGGGAAACACTATTCATACCATTACAGATCCATGCTATTTCTCCCCTTGAGCACAATTATTTTAAATTGCATCCTCAAATAAAATTTTCTCATTGAGAAATAAATAATTTATTCCTACATTTTTATTTCTGTGAAATCTATAAGATAATATGGGTGTCTAACCAGCATGGAGTAGCCTATTACTACTGCAGCGTATTGCTCCACTATTATTCCAGATATGAATTAGTTAGTTTATGACTGGGAATGGCTAATCACTGCCCACCTGTCTTTTAAAGGTTTTCAGGAACTTATATTCAAAAATGTAACTTGCATTCCCACCATTATATCATTGTGGCAAAAATAAGTTAAATACATCTGGGAATTTAAATATAATACGCTCCAAAAGATTTGTAACTGCACCTGATATTAACCTCATGCATTTTTACTTTTTGATTTGAACTGACACAATAACAGAAATCAGTAAATCAAATTTGGCACAGCTTCTGCTTTTCTCTCCCCTGCCTCATGACTTGTACTCAGGAACACTTGCTACATTTCTAGACAATTTGGCCATGGTTTCAAAATCCTTAAGGAGCAAGCAAGTACTGCACACTTGAAGATTTGCTGTGATTTCGGCTTTCCCCCATAATGTATCTGGGAACTGATATTCTTTATAGTTAGTAAGTGGAGTCATTGATTTTCAATACAAATCCACAGCGTTAGAAAATGTACAGGATTTGACCCCTTGTTTTCAATGCCTGGAACATGTATGGATGTATTGATTTAGATGTGAGAAAATTGGAAATGTTTTAACGTTTCCTTTTTGTGTGGTATAATTGAAGGGCAGAAATGCAACTTTTTCTTTTTTACAAAGCTCTATTCGTCAGACAGGTGTTTTGTTGTGTTTGTTGTGTATTTTTTACTATGATAATGGGACATCTGCAATAACCCAGTCATTCACATTTCTAACAAGGATTTTAAATTGCAGGCATCATATTGTTGGGAGAACCCATATCAACTAAGTTTTAAAATGATGTTTTTAATTTCCTCATGATCTTCAGGAAAGGTTGTTTGGAATTGAATTGAAGAGTGTTCTCATACTTCATGGCCAAAACAAAATAAAGACAATGATAATCATGTATTCGTATTTTATGGACTAAAAACTGAAAACACCATAGTAATCTTATAACAAGGCTAACATGAGGGAAACCATGCTGCTTGTGAGTGATATACCATCTTTACCGTATGATATATGAAATTAGAAATAGAAGAGAGATATTACAGCAGTTAATGATTCTGAGTTGGCAGAGTAACAACAGGCAGAGTAATTTGTTTTAATGATAGCATTTTATGACTAAAGATAGATAGTACTTTAGAACAGCTTTATACTTAAATGTATTTGGATTCATATACAAACGCACAGACATGGCAGACAGAGACTGTGTTTTAGGGCCCCACCAAATATTATAGAACTCACATGATACATGACATGTAAAGCTTTTCTTTCTTAGAGAGAACCATCATATAGGAGGTCAACTGCCAGTTGAGGGGCTAACACTACACACCTGATGTTCTATCTCCTAGGTTTGTTCCCATTATAGACTCCATGATGTCATCTTTGGTGTGCTCTTGTGTGTCTCACTCCATTATATGATTCTATGAATGATCCATGCTACTGAAAATGATTGTTTGCCATTCATTTGAAAAACAACCACCACTTAAGAAATTTTGTTGTTTACAAATGGTGCTGGCATGACTGGATGTCAACATGTAGGAGAATGAAAATAGATATATATCTATCCCCGTGCACAAAATTCAAGTTCAAATGAATTAAAGACCTCAAAATAAATCCAACCACATTGAACCTGATAGAAGAGAAAGTGGGTTGTAATCTTTAATGCATCAGCACAGGAGACCACTTCCTAAATATAACCCCAGTAGCACAGATATTGAGAGCAACAGTAAAGAAATAGGACCTCCTGAAACTGAGATGCTTCTGTAAAGCAAAGGACACAGTCAATAAAACAAAAAAGCAGCCTACTGAATGGGAAAAGATTTTCACCAACTCCACATCAGACAAACGACTGATCTCCAAAATATATAAAGAGCTCAAGATATTAGACATCAAAATTCTAAATAATCTAATTAAAAATGGGGTACAGAACTAAACAGATAATTCTCAGCAGAAGAATCTCTAATGGCCAAAAGATACTTAAGGAAATGTTGAACATCCTTAGCCATCAAGGAAATGCAAATCAAAACACCTCTGAGATACCATCTTACACCTATCAGAATGACTAAGATCAAAAACACCAATAATAGCTTATGCTGGAGAGGATTTGGAGTAAGGGGAACACTCATCCATTGCTGGTGGGAATGAGAACTTGTACAACTACTTTGGAAATAAGTATGGCAGTTTCTCAGAAAATTTGGAATCAACCTACTTCAGGATCCAGCAATACTACTTTTGGGCATATACCCAAAGGATGTTCAATCATACTACAAAAGCATTTGTTCATCTATGTTCATAGCAGCACTATTTGTAATAGCCAGAACCTGAAAACAACCTAGATGCCCCTCCATCGAAGAATGGATAAAGAAAATGTGGGACATTTACACATTAGAGTACTACTGAGTGGTAAAAAATAATGACATCTTGAATTTTGCATGCAAATGGATGGAATTAGAAAACACTATCCTGAGTGAGGTAACTCAGATGCAAAAAAAAATGAATATGATGTGTACTCACTCATAAGTGGATACTAGCTATAAACAAAGGATATTGAGCTTATAGTTCATGATCCTAGATAAGCTAAGTAATAAGGTGAACCCAAAGAAAATCATATCTAGATACACCTGGAAAATGGAAACAGAGAAAGTCGCCTGACAAAATTGGGAGCATGGGGTAGGGAGAGAATGGAGGGTGGAAGGGGAAGAGGAGGAGAAGGGAAAAGGTGAAGAGAAATTGAGGTAATGGGATTGCAGAGATGGAGGAAGGGCAGAGATGAGAGCAAGAAAGGAGATATTTTGATTGAGGGAGCCATTAAAGGGTTAGCAAGAAACCTAGCTCTAGAGAAATTCTCAGAATCCTCAAGGATGACCCCAGCCAAGACCCTGAGCATCAGAGGAGAGAGGGCCAGATCTTGAGTTGCCCTGTAATCAGACTGATGAATATCTTAAATATCACCATAGAACCTTCATCCAGCAACTGATTAAAACAGAGGCAGAGACCTGCATCAGAGCACTGAACTGAGCTCCCAAAGTTCAGTTGAAGAATAGGAGGAATGAGAATATCAGTAAATAGGTCAAGACCATGATGGGTTCACCCACTGAAACAGTCTACCTGAGCTAATGGGAGCTCACCAAATCCAGCTAGATTGGGAAGGAACAAGCATAGAACCAGACTAGACCCTCTGAATATGGTTGACAATTGAATGGCTGGGGCAGACTGAGGGGTCACTGATAGTAGCACCAGGATTTATCCCTACTGCATGTACTGGCTTTTTGGTGACCTATTCTCTTTGGATGGATACCTTGCTCATCCTAGATATACTGGGGGGGGGGCTTTAACCTTCCACAAAGCTATGCACCTTATCCTCTTATCCTCTCTGAGGATTGGATGGGGATGAGGTGAGGGGGTATGTTGAGGGAATGAGGGGAGGGGAGAAAGTGGTAACTTGGATTGGTAGGTATAATGAAAAAAAGGTAGTTATTCATTAAAATAAATAAGTATAAAAATTTGTTCTTTATATCTATGCTAAAATCTTATGCTTTCAAATTTAATCTATATAACAATTTGTTCTTTCCCATTTCCATTTTTTTATGAGGAAGATATAAAGGGAGACATAGCATGACTTGCAAATTCATACAGTTAGATGCTGAAAGAAAAATTCAAACCTAATTCTGCTGGAAGTGAAGTCTTATGCTCTGATCTTTTAAATAATCATTAAATAATGACAAACTTTGACAATCTAGTCTAGATTAAGTCCATTTTTTCCTGAACAACTTATAAATCTTATAGCAATATACACACAGAAGTAACTTTTACATAAAGATTCACTTTTCCTTCACCTTAGTTACTAAAGAAATAAATACATTCATGTATTAATATTATAATATACAATATTAAAATATGTTTAAGTTGGCCTATATAGACAATTGTATTGAGAGATATCCCATAGATTATGCCTATCATAGAAAAGCAGGGCAGAAATCAAAACAAAAGCTGTGAGTGTCTATGTATGTGTGTATATATTCTTCTGCTTATACAGTACACATATGTGCAGTTACGTATGCATGTATGTGCACAAACACTATGAAGACCAGAAGTCAACTGTGGGTGATGTTCCTCATGTACCACATATCTTCGTTTATCGAAAAGTGTCTGTCACTGGCTTAGAACTCTCCAAAGAAGGTGATGTGGCTGGTCATTCCATCCCATAAACTACCAGGAAGATAGTTATAGAGTGGTGGGTGTGTCTCCAAACAGCTATATGTTGTTGTTTTACTTAAAATTTAATGACTCAGATAGAATTTGAACTTAAAATATGTAAAACCAAAATAGATATGTGATTAAAAGAAATACAGTCTCTTGATCCAAAGCCAAGTGAATGAAAAAAAAAAAAAAGAATTCAGATGTTCAAGAGTAACTCCATTCATAGTCTTCATTCATAGTATAAAATGCCATTTCAGCCAAGGTTAAACCAGATAAGGAGAACATGTAGAATTATGTACCTTATTTTAACTTGATCATTATCCCTTAAGAGCCTGTTTCTTTTCTAATGAAATTCAGAGAGGGTTGGATGCCAATGGGAGCGTAGATGATAAGGAACTTGGAGAAGTAGAGGAAGGGGAAGCTGTATATTATTTGAGAAAACAACTTTTTAAATAAAAGGAAGACAATAAAATCAAAATGTTAATAAACTCCAAAAAACGCGGAAGAAGATGTTTTTCCTGCAGTATCAAATGTTTTGTCATGATTTAATTCTTGTAAAAATAAGTAAGTAGTCCATCTTTTTCATGTGCCAAAACAAGGAAGATACATTTCTCAAAGAATGGCCTGAGGTCATTTTAATCCTGCCTGCACCTCTCAAGCAGAAATTAAGAACCAAAGATAGAATGTCTGCTTCAGAGAAATCCATGGTTTGATCTTAAGAGCTTTTCTGATGTGTTTGTTAACTAATACTCATAGTGTCAGACTGCATATGGACTGGAGCACCACCACAAGATGTGTCTTGTAACATGTGATTAGTGTTTCAGTCACTGGAGGCCAAAGCCCAGCCCTGCTGGCAGAGAAAGCTGTTGATCACAGATGGCCTTTGAGAGCATTTGTGGTGCACATGATTGAAACTATTGCTTATTCATTTTGTGTGAAATGTTGTCTAAATATCTAAGGAAAATGGAAGAGCATGTTCTTGATGAATTTCTATCCTGTATCAGACAAATCCACTGCAGAATTTATTATCTCTGTCCATGATTGGGTAAACATGTCTTTTTGGAATGCTTTCCGTACTCATGCTATAATTTCTTGGGAGACATCTGTCATGCCTATTTTAAACAATCAATGATGGTGCTATGGCTAGCAAGCTGAAATGAGTATAAGCCTTCTATACTCAACAACATGTATATATACAACCAAAGACTCATGTTCACAAACATCTTTTTGCACACTTGATGGTTTTGAATGCTTATTTTAACCTAATATTTCCTTTGCCTTAGTTATAATTTTATGAATATCTTCAGTGGGCCAAGCACTGTAGTAAACTTTATGAGTGGATAGCTCAAATATTAATATTAGCGATGACAAACCACCACCAACAATCTCAGGATGCAGGACTTCTGCTCCGTTTTATGTAACTAGAAGCTTCCCTAGAGAACAACTTATCTATCAAATATTTATGCAAATTAATTTAGCAAATAGTTTTCTCCAATATGTGTAACATACATGTAAAACTTCAATGTAACAATTCTTAAACATCATCTTATTGACTCTATTCACTGTGAGTAGAGATTTAAAAACAACATTGCTACAAAGTACTCATATTTTGGTGAAAATATATCAATGTGAATTTGCCACATGATATAAGCATCATCCCACCCCTCACTAATTTATTTCACTTGTTTTATTTTTGATAACAGATAGTGATACTGTTTCATACTGTTGGAGAGAAAAATAGAAAACAGTTGTAATCTCTGTAAGAGCTTTGCAACTAATTGAGATCTACAGAATGAGCAATTTACATTGAGTTATCAATGTCTTAGAAATAATGAATGGTTCTTTTTTATATTTATTTTTTTATTTATTTATTAAAGATTTCTGCCTTCTCCCCACCACCACCTCCCATTTCCCTCCCCCTCCCCCATCAAGTTCCCCTCCCTCATCATCCCTAAGAGTAATCCGGGTTCCCTGCCCTGTGGGAAGTCCAAGGACCACCCTCCTCCATCCAGGTCTAATAAAGTGAGCATCCAAACTGCCTAGGCTCCCACAAAGCCAGTACGTGCAGTAGGATCAAAAACCCATTGCCATTGTTCTTGAAAAGCATGGGATAAAACCGGACTTGCTGAACATAATGGACAATGAGGACTACTGAGAACTCAAGAATAATGAATGGTTCTTTAAAGAATTTTGACATGTATGAACTGGAGAAAACACCTAGTTTCACTTAGAATATATTTTATGCATCTATACTATTACAAAGGATTGCACATACTGAGTGCTTGATAAATAATGGTAGATGAGTTGGCTCATCATTCTGAAGGCTGAGGGCATAGTACCAGTAGGTGGTGAGAGTCACCCCATGAAGGACCATGGAAGAGCAAGCAAATGTACAAAAAGAAAATCCTGCCAGACTCATTCTTTTTATCAGGAGCTCATTCCTGATAATGCTCTTGCCACAGCAACATTAATTCATGGATGATGGAAAATGTTTTGTGGTTTAATCACATTGTTGTGGTCTCTTCTAAATGTAAAAATGACTATGAAAGTTCAATATGAGTTTTACAGGAAACAATCAAATCACAGCAACAAGAATTATTTGCTTTTTAGCAATTTGTCAGGTTTTTAATTGCCTTTGAGACTTGGGGGAAAAGAAAAGGTTTTCAGATTAGAAACGTAAACCCATAATATGAGGTCTCTCTACTACATCTGTAATTTCTGTTATTTCTAAAATAATCTCTGTAGATAATATAATACACTCAAATATTTTTATTATATTCACCTCAGTTCTCTCTACTGTGGGATGTGGCGAAGTAAAATAATCTGAAATATTCAAAATATAAAATCTGTGCTTTTTTCTACTGAAATTTAGTTACTTTAGATCCTTCTTCCTTGGCCCAATGTAAACATCATCACTGACCTTGAATGGATGATGGGAACATAAATTTTTAAGCTGACTGTTCTTGATTTATAGGCAGGACTCCTCAGAACAGTGATGAAAATGATTCTTGCTTATTTTGATTATTTCTTCATCATTCATATTTTATATTCTGAATATACCCTGAGGCTATTTTCAATGATACATTTTTACAAACTGGAAAAGTACACAAGAATTTATAATTTATGAAATATAATTTCAGTTCCTTCTATGTTATTTCTCCTCCTATAATCAAATAACAATGATTACCAAAACAATCACAATATTTAAAACATGCCAATTATTGTCATAAATTTTCTAAATTTGTGGAAACTCAGCTGGGAACTCTTATTGTTCAGTAACATTTCTTTTTCTTGTGAAAAATTCTTTCATAGGATTGGAGAAAGGGAGTCAGTACAGTTTCCAAGTGGCGGCCATGACTGTCAATGGCACTGGACCACCTTCCAACTGGTACACAGCGGAGACCCCAGAGAATGACCTAGATGGTAAGACCTGAGTTTCTAGTTCTTAGCTACTTGAGCGTATTGATCATGTAGGAATGCTAATGTACTCCATTTCTAAGAGTGTTTGTTTTATCTCTGTCTTCAGATGTACAACTAAAGAAAATAGTTTCATGAAAAGAGTCTTCTTAAGGTTTATATACAGTCTAGTTACATTGATTGTGCATTCCTGTGCTCATGCCTTTGCATAATTGGAATAGTTTTCTGCTACAGTATTTTGAACTACTGACCTTAACTTCTTTCTTCACAAGAATTGCTTCATTTTCTGAATATATATATCACAATATATATCAATCTTCTCTGAATTTTTAAGAAAGCCTCTTCAAAATGCATGTATTTTTGATTTGCTTCTAATAGCATTCATATTTGATACTATTTGTTGTGCTAAAAAGAAAAACTATGTAATTTGTTTAATTGAGAGTTATCTTGATACTTTATTAGTTAAGACATTAGGGTTCATACAAAATGTGTATAACAATAAATTAAATAGAAGCAGAGTCATAAGAATCATAAGATGAGACGTCCTTCTTGATATGAAAGCATCATGGTTGAATGGAAAATTAAGAAAACTGAGTAAAAGGGAATAAAAAAACAAAGTTGAAGTTATAAAGTACATAGATGCTACATATAATATGAATTAAAATAAAAAGTAAATAAGTAATGAAAATAAAAGTGAAAAGTAAAACAAAATTTGTGTACTTAAAGTTAGGTGTTCAAAACTAAGATAAAAAACAGAATTAAAATTGAAGCTCATTTATGTGCTGAAAATTTGATCACAAAGACTTCTTAGTAAATAATGAGCAGTGATAAACTCTTAGTTCTTGAATTTGGAAATGATATTCTCTGAGGAAAAATAAATGATAAAGAAGTGTGCATCTCTTCCCCTCTCCCTCTTCTTATTTTTTTTCTTTTCTAAGCCATCGACATTCCTTTTCTATTTTTTTCCAATAGACTCAAATATTTGCACCTACATCCTTGAACACTTTTTTATCCTTGCTTCCCTCCATAGTTTTCATCTTATCTTTGTAAAATTAGTCATTGTTGTTCATGAGTGTACAGATTTGATCTAACAAACACAGTTGTGATATCAATAAAACAATGAGCAGATATATTTCCACAATGGTGATGTTCACTTCCAAGTGGGACTATAGCTATGGTATTCTTTCTTTCCTCTCTCATTATCTTGACTAAATACCCAGCAAGAAGCAACTTAAAGGAGGAAGGTCCTGTTTTGCCTTCGTCATCTCTTGAAGAAAGGATGGCACAAGAGCAGATGCAGAAGAGCTAGTCACATTGCAATGCACTCAGACAGCAGAGAGTGAGCAGGATGACGCAGGGCCCACCCATTTAACCCCATTTAACTCAGTTTCTCCAGGAAAGCTCTAAGACCTGCAGCTTCTTGCCAAAGAGCTGAGAATCAGATGTCTGGACAAATGAGCTTTTGGGTGTCATTTCACCTATAGACCAACACATCCATTCAAAGAGCAGTTTATAAAATCCTGTTTTAATGTGTGCTGTTATAAGGAGCAGACACTGAAAAAGACTTTTTTTTCCCTTCATGTTCAAAGTGTAACAGAGATGTAAAACGCCAAATTGTAGAAAATGATCTTTATTATTGAGCAAACCAGGTTGAATTTTATTACTATCGTATAGGCCAAAAGAGAATAGATGAACAAATGAGGAAAGAAAGTTTGAAATTAAAACTCACTCTTGAGGGATGAAATGTTGGTGACTGAGTAGCATCATAGCCTTTGGGAGGCTAATACAGGAAGAGCATGGGTAGTTTAAGGCTAGCCTCATCTACAGATGGAGACCAGTAATTGAAGATAACACACACAATAATAAACCTTGTACTTGAAATCTAATGATAATTTGTTATAAAATTGGAATTAGTAACAGTATAAGGGGCAGAGAGTAATTAATGCAAGCTTTACTTTAGCATAGGCAGCATGCTATTACAACACCGAATTTTTAAACTTGCAACTGAAACACATGATTAAGTTTGTATACAAATTGTTTCTAATTCTGACAAAATCAATTTTTGACCAGATTTATCACTATCCATCTCCATTTTTTACAAGATTCATATGTCATTAATATATCAGGGAATAGTTCGTAAGAATGTATGTGTACAAAGTAGTTCTTTTTCTTTCAAGCAAAACAATAAAGTCTCTGCTATCAAGGAGTACACATTTTATTCAGCTGGAGATGGATAGTGATAAATACTTTTAAAAAGCAGGGCTATATTATGGCTAACCATTAAGAGTGTATGCTGCCCTTCCAGGGATTCTGTGTCCCAGCACTCATACTGGGATCTTCACAATCACCTGGAACTCCAGCTGTCAGGGGCATCCGATACCTCTGGCATTAGTGGGGATGTACATTCAGGGACACACATGAGGGGGCAACCACAAGAGTACAACAGACGACAGTCTTCTGCCACAAGAGGAGCCCTAATGCCCGAAAGCTGGCGCTCCACTAGCTAAGACATCAATGAAATTGGGCTTACGAGTGCTATCACCTGTTCTGTTTAAATAATTATATGCCATTAACATGCTTAATTTTTCTATCTTCAGGAAGAATGTTCGGATGTTTGGAGGGTTGTGTGTGTGTGCGTGTGTGTATGTGTGATGTTCTTTTTTTTTAATACTCTTACCCAATTTCATGAAGTAGATAATATTAGCTTTAGTTCAGAGAAATGTAACAACCTAAAATCATTCACTGCACTGATCAGGTCAGCTAAGAACCTATAGCTAGAACTCAAAGTCTGCTTCTCTGAATTCATGCCCAGTGTTCAGTGCAAAGACTCTGCTGACCCAACAGCTGTGGATGTAGGTAGAAATTTATGAAACAGATCTGCAGTGATTTAAGGCAAACGCTTCTAAGAAGTGAGATCATATCACTTACCCAAACCTAGAGGCCATATCTCTTACTAGAAGGAGTTAAAATAAATGGAGCAGAGGTTCAGGAGATCCTATAAAATACCCGCAGTGGAAAGGACTCTGCACTTGACTCATGTGCTCTTTCTCTGACTCTGAGTGAATCAAAATCCAAGTGAATCCAATGTAGAAAACCACAGCTTCTTGACTGAAACACAACCTTCCCTCAATTAAATGCTTTTTTTTCATACTTGTGTCTCCTCTGTGTAAACCACTTCCTATCTCTCTTATAGTCAATAATCTGGATGCAGTTCTCGTGAGTGGAGCCATATGAAATGCTTATACTTATTGAGCTTTTCCACATTCTACTTCTAAGTTGGTCCCTCTTCTCAATGAGGTATTCCTCCTTGCATTTTCCTTATTTCACTATTGATGCAAGTATTAGGAAATGTAATTAAGAACCTCTAGTGTGTTGAGTTGTGAGGAATGCAAGCAAGAAATTGGAGAGAATATCTCTACTGATGCATACAAAATGGCCGCACAGATTGGAAACTGTTTCGTTATATAGAGTAGTGCTAGAAACAGTCATTTTAGGAAAAGGATGTTTTGACAAGTATGATTAAACAGAAACGCTCTCCGATATTCTTTAAAAAGCATTCCTTTAGTTTATTACCGCAACCATTGCTGGTTCACAAAATTTTATACTCATTTATGTGAGTGTTGCTGTTTGGTAAGAAATATTTATTTTTGTTTTCTTTGTCTGAGAGTTTGCCAACATGTATGATGTATTTGTGTGCAGCATGTGTATGCTTGATGCCTTTGGCACCATCAGAAAGCATTGGATGCCCAGGGAGAAGAGTCCCCAATGGGCTGTGATTCCATGTCAGTGATGGGAAGAAAAGGAGTCCTCTGGACAGTGAAGAAGTTCTCTTAATCACTTAGGCATCTCTAGCTCTGTAGAAGATACTCTTTCACCCATTCTTTACCTAACACCATTCAGTCCTGCATAATTTTCATTCTTCTATAAATTCATCCTGATGGCAATTTATGAAACAACTCTTTTCCCTTCTCACAATATACATTACTGATGTGAATACAGAGAGTAAATACAAAAGGATGTTAGTGGAGCGGGTACTTCTTGACCCAGTGATGTTACAGAATATGATAGCAGATTGTTTGAAACACAATGGACACTAACAGATTTCAGAGAATTTAGTTATTTAAAAATGACAAGCTTTACTTTCTCTATGAAACAATGTTTCATTTACTGTAAGAAATTAGTAGGGTTGTTCTATATACCTTCTCATTTGATTGTCCATCATGATTTTTATTAAGTTAAAAATAGAATCAAACTAACTTTGATTTTCTTTTAACTATGCTGTTGAACTAATTCGGTTTGGGAAATAACCAGGCTAGCTAAAAGATAAAACAATTATATTTTTATTTATTATAAGGGGAAAAACTTATAAAACAGAAATGAGAAGTCCAAGCTCAGCTGTGCTGTGAGGCAACCACACAAAGAGAGAGCACCTGGGCCACGAACCCATTTTTCTCCAGGTCCCACAAAGTCACACCCTAACTTGGTCCCACCTCTTAAAGATAATTGGTTGACAAAGGTTCCCCATCACCTCCCCCTTTTTTCTAAATAAGAGCAATCCAAACCCAATATAAAACTATATACAATAGGAACAGATATCAAGTATAAAATTACAACCAACATAAACAATATTAAGCAAGGAACACAAGATAAATGTGTTAATAAACATTCTATTGCAAGGGGTCTAAGTCTTGCATCAGAAGTAGGCTTGGCTAAATCATAAGAGGAAGATAACTACAGCTATCTAATCTTCAACCACATTGAAGGCCAGAGAAGGGAGATAATATATATTACTTGAGTCAAGCAGTATATGACAGAGATAATTGGCCACCTGAGCAATCCTCCAAAGTCTCATTTACAATGTTGAAGCAACCAGCTTTGGCTAAGGCCTACTGTAACTGACAGACCATTTTCAGAGGCAGGAAAATTTTCAGAATCGTCTTACGCTGTCTTGACAAAGTTTGGCAGTCCCCCCACCTTTTTTTTTCGTCCTGCTTGTCCAGTCCGGATACCATGTACTTTGTCAGTGGTTGAGGCATGGGCAGTTACTGGCCCAAAGGTCAATTGTGCCAAGAGGAAAACAGACTTCAAGTAGAGCGTCTTTGGTGTTCAACTCATGAAAATGACGTTCATGCAAGCTTTCAGACTTCTATTGGGAAGCTTTGAGGAGAAATCATTCCTGAGTAAAAAAAAAAAAAACTTGTAGTTTTTAGTTTTTTTGTCTTCCCTAAATTATGGATAAAGGGCAATCATTCTAAAAAAAAAAAAAAAAAAAAAACATTTAAAATGGAAAGTATTGGGTTTTTTGATTTTTTTAATTTATTTTTATATTATTTAATTAGAAATTTCCGCCTCCTCCCCTCCTCCCATTTCCCTCCCACTCCCCCCATCCCCCTTCCCTTCCCTCTCCAGTCCAAAGAGCAGTCAGGGTTCCCTGCCCTGTGGGAAGTTTAAGGTCCTCCCCCATCCATCCAGTACTAGGAAGGTGAGCATCCAAACAGACTAGGCTCCCACAAAGCATGAGCAAGGAAGTTAGGACCGCGAGGGGTGCGTCCACCAACTGAGACAGTGGGGCTGATCTAATGGGAGCTCACCAAGGCCAGCTGGATGATGGGGCATGTGATCAAACCGGACTCCCTGAATGTGGCTGACAAGGAGGGCTGCTGAGAAGCCAAGGAGAATGGCACTGGGTTTTGATCCTACTGAAAGTACTGTTTTTACATAAGGAAAGAAATCTGTAATGGAAGAGGCCTGGGATGTTAGCACTCTTGGCATATATCTCCATTCTCGAGTCTCCTAGAAACCCCAGATAGATGTGTTCGTGACCCTGGTTCTGATCCTTGAGTCACTAAGCAGAGGCAGTGCTGATTCAAATGCCTCTTTTATCATTCTTGAACTCTGGAACTTCTCTTTCTTTCTCTAATTGGCTTAACTTGTGTGAAAGCAATCAGGAAGTTGAAGAGCTACTAGGATCCTCATGGATTGTCCTCTTAATTAGAACATTTTGTTGAAGTAATTATAAGTTCAAACTTCATTGTTTGTTCATGGTTCTGTTGAAATCACTTTGCTATTACTGGCAGCTGGGACGTTTTGAAATATTTGTTTTGTGCCGCCAATTTTCAGCTTAAAAGAATCCAAGATAATTAGAATTCACCAAAGTTCTTTGTTGATAGAGATTTCTATCAACCAGGTCTCACATTTGTTTAGTCCCAAATAATCACACAGAGGTCTACATTAATTACAAACTGATTGACCTAGTAGCTCTGGCTTTTTATTAACTCTTATAACTTATATTAGCCCATAATACTTGTCTGTGTTAGTCATGTGTCTTGGTACCTTTTCTGGCAAGGCAGTCACATCTTGCTTGCTCTATTTCTGGCTTCCTTTGTGTGTGGATGACCACTGCAGACTGACTTTTCCCAGAATTCTCCCGTTCTACTTGCCTTGTCTCTACTTCCTGCCTCGCTACTGGCCAATCAGCATTCATTTAAAATACAAGAGACAGAGCACAAACAATTGTGTCACAGCAGTTCTTATGTAAATGCCTTACATAAAGACATAAATAATTGTATATGAAGTTCAGGAGGTATTATTCAGGCAACCAAGCCTGGAGATCAGTTTATCCTTCCCTTATAAAGGATAGAAACAGGTGGTCGTCGCCATACATCATCAATAATGATGTGATATAAAATCTAGCATTTCCCATGAAGTGGAGTAGGTTGGCTAGCAAAATACCAGCAGTGCAGAAACTCCTAAAGTATGGCATTTATGAAGCAAAAAGTGGGATCTGGGAACTACTCTAGCTAGGAATCCCTCAGTAATCATGAAGATGAATTCATTGGATATTCATTTCATTGGAGATATCTGTAACAAGGCAACTCTGTGTTTTGGAATGAGCATAGTATGTGACATGATCTGAGTGCATTGATAGAGAAGGAACATAAATTCAAGCTTATTTTCAAAAGTACGATAAGAGCTATGTTGATGAGTCTACCTTCTAAGTAGAAACAATGGATAGTTACATAAAAATTACTTCATAAAATAAAAGATACCTTAGAAAAATTACTAGGCAAGATAATGTGATTTTTAATAAACAAAAAAATTGGAGAAAACAAAGAATGGTAGAAATGTATGAATTGTGATATGCTGTAGCCAGGTCACTCCTCAAATAGTTGAGCAGGAATCCCCTGAAAACCCATCATTTTCATGTCAGAAGACACTTTGTAGGCATGAGTAATGTAGGGTTCTGGGATGGACAGATTATCATGAACAATCATGAACTTTTTTTAGGACTATCATAAATTAGATTTTAAATGTTAAAGTCATATAAACAAATGTGTGAATGGTGTTACTAAACTAATAATCCACAATAATGTGATACACAAAATGTTTGTAAATAGAAAAATATACTTATAAATAATTCATTGGTCCAAGTGAAATGTATGTTGACTCACAAAAGAAATTTTTAGGACCTGATAAACATACTAACAGGTTTGATGTTTTCTTTACTGTATTAAAAATACTTATTGATATCTTATCTATAAAATGGATTTTCATTTTGGCCAAGCTATATTTGCTTAGTGTTAGTTTAGTTAAAAAATTAAAGCATTTGTCAGATAAATGTAAATACATCTAAGTAAATAATTGTAAGTTAGTGTAAGGAGTAGGGTTTACAACCACAGCAAAAGCATATTTTCTCCTGGAAAATTACCTTGACATTCATGTTGTATTAGATGGGTGAAGAAATAGGCAAATAATATGTCAAGAAATGAAATTATTTTCATGCCTTTTGGTAGGAGTCATTGATGATAGTGAGATGATTTTTGACAAGTAAGTTTAGAAAAATCTACCTCAGCTGCTGTTATAGTACAATTTAAGATCTGAGACTCTTACTATAATTCAAGTGGAGTTCATTTTGTAAAAGGACTGGAGTAGGCAAAGGCAAAACTAATTTTTCTAAGAAATTGAAAGTCTGCTTCAGCTCTTAGCTAAGTGGCTGTTCAGAATTCCAGAGCAAAAGTCTGTAAAGGAAAACAGAGATTATTTAGAGTTGGAAAAATGTTCAAAATTCCAAGTACCCAGGTCTTGTTCTTAGACAGTAAACTTTAATTTGTTCATAGAATATTTGATGTCCTTATGGCCTGCTGTGGTGAAATGATCAATTATTCTGTAATACACACACACACACACACAATGGTTATGGATTCTTATTCATTAAGTTTTAACCCTACTTTAATTATTGTGTAACCATGCTCCAACTATTGTGTAATCATGAAAGAGTAACTCATTTATCCAATGCTTAAGTCTAGTCATATAAAAGAATGCATCTCAATAGTCAGTTTTAATATATTGAACTTCAGCCTTTGGCTATAGTTTGTTTTGAAAGAATAACAAAATATTCCTACTGTTTCTTATGACCTGTTTGTTTGTGATGATAAAGTCTTGTTTGCTATAAAAAAAAAAAAGAAGGAATTCGCATACCTTTAATCCCAGCACTCAGGAGGCAGAGGCAGGTGGATCTCTGTGAGTTTGAGGCCAGCCTGGTCTACAAGAGCTAGTTCCAGGACAGGAACCAAAAACTACGGAGAAACCCTGTCTCAAAAATTAAAAAAAAAAAAAGAAAGAAAGAAAAAAAAGAAGGAATATTCACCTCTGATACAACTGGGGAAATATTTTCAAATTTGCTAAAGAGTCCATCATGTACTTATAGAATATTATTTAATACTAGCAAAAATTGTAAAACAGTCATTGATGTTTTTAAAAATTCGTGTTTATAAGAATATGGGCAGCCTTTAAAATGTTTATTGCTTTGGTAAGAAACTAAGAGCAGGTTTTACTCTCAATTATGAAATAAATTCTAAAGAGGCTGGCAAAGGTAACTACTATTTCAGGTATTAAAATGCTGAGTATAAACAGAGACTACTCTTTCCTTTCTCATTCACCCAGACCCAAATAATCACACAAAACTATATGAATTACAACACTGCTTAGCGAACAGCTTAAGCTTATTCCTAGCTAGTTCTTATATCTTAAATTAACCCATTACAGTTATTTTATATTTTATCATGTGTCTCATGGTTTGTTACCTCACATCTTGTTTCTTGGGCGGCTATATGGCATCTGCCTGACTCCACATTCTTTCTCCCTGCATTCAGTTCAGCTTTCTGGTCTACCTATATGCTGTTCTGCCTTAGGTCAAAGCAACTTCCTTATTAGCCAATGGTAATAAAAGATATTCATAGTATACAGAGGGGAATCCCATATCAGTAGAGATTTCAGTTGGAAAAATGAAACAATCTTTAAAAAACATGACATATCATTTCTAAAAGTATTACTAATTTTAGGAAAATAATGATTGGATATTTGGAAAGTTCAAGTAAATACATTAAAACCTTTGGAAATAATTAGAAAATTTTATGAACTAGTAGGTATCTTATATATAAATACAAAAGCTACTTTCCCCATAAGTAGCAATGATAGCATTTACTAATTACATTCGATATTAAAAAGAAGGAAACAAAAAATAAAGCTAATATAATATATATGATATTCAGCTAAATTTAACAAGAACTGGATGAATATGTTCAAAGAAAACATTATAGTTTTATAAAAATATAAAATGAGATATGAGAAAACAGAATATGTACATAACAAATACAAAAACACACACAGAGAATATTCATTCCTAGATGACTATGTTAGTACTGTGTAAATATTCATTCTTATCAAATCAATGATTAATTAAATACAATTTCAGTCATAGTCAACTTTATGTGAAAAATAAATGTAAAAGAGCTACCAATGCCTCAAGCTTTTGAAATTTGTGTGCTATCTGCCAACAAGATTTAAGGGACATACTTTCTTTTTTTTTTCTTTTTCTTTTTACTGATTTTATTGAGTTATACATTTTTCTCTGCCTCCCTCCCTTCCTCTCCCTTCCCCTCCCCTTCAATGTTCTCCATGATCCCCATGCTCCCAATTTACTCAGGTTCTAATCAACTTATCACTCTTTCTTCACATTTTAGGTGTATTGTCTCTTTGGGTCAAACTCTTCTCCCTAGACTAATACCAAGAACTGCGCTTTGTCTTCAGCTGCTCAGTATTTTACCCATTCCATGTTACCCAGGAATTGGGAGTGTGACTATATAAATACAGCTGGGAATGCATGCAAATTGTAAATAGCTCACATTTTGATTCTTTCCTCATATCTACTGCTATAGTCACAAACTATTAATTACAGTTAGAAGTATACATTCTTCTATTTGTTACACTTTTCTAACACATAGGATATTATCACCCTTCCCTCCTGTTATGAATTTAAAACAGCACTGGAAATTTATATGTCCATTTATAGCTCACACACTGCATGCTTCCTATAGGAGCTATGAAAGTGGCCCAATACCAAGGCACACACTTACATGATGCATCATGAGCTTTTTGTTTCTTTGAAAATATATGGCAAAAGCTTAGACATAGCTGCTGGTTATCCAAAAAGTACCTTGACTTAGAATTTTAAAGATGCAGTGATATAGCTTGAAATCACAGTTTGGATGCCCTTTTAGTAGAATACCATTGAAGATTTCATTTAGCATATGATTTGGTAAAGACTAGAGCCTACTCACATCTGCAGATCTTTAAAATGAATGTTTTCTGACAAGTATTTATTCATTTTTTCTTAGAACATGAAACCCAATATGGACAAGTACAACAGAACTGCCATTTATGGGCTACCCATGCATACTTCAACATAATAATAATAATTTAAAATTGTGCAGGTTTTTGTTAGGGTCCTTGTTACAACAGTAGTTAAACTTTATTAATACAAACAATTGTGTGTTACACTCAGATTTTTCATAAGCATCATCTCATTCAATAAATTAGAAGCCACTTATCTCAATATTTCAACTATTCAACAATCACCTTGAATGAGGTAACCCATTACAGAAAGATAAATGCTTATTTTTCTCTTTAAATATGTGTTTGTGTTTCTCATTTGGAATATACACAGAGATTAGGAAATTATCCTCACTATAATGTATCAACATGAGTTTATTTTGAACACCTTGCAATTTTTCTCTTAGATGATGGGATGACAGCTAAAGGAACTTAATGTTTCCCAAATCTCACATAGCTGGCTAACACTCAGTGAATTCTGTGGCATGTAACTGCTAAAAACTATTATAGCATCAAAGTTGAGAACATGATAGGAAATAATAATTAAGAAATCTATATGGTAGAGTTCAAAGGTAAATAAACAAGCTATATTCATGATTTATGGAGGAAGCGGTCTAAGGAGATGATGTCTCTCTATGGAATAAGGCTCTGCCAAGTAGGCATGAACACATTAGTATGTATTAATCGTGCCAAAGAAGAGAGAACATGTATATATCAACTGCCTTTTGTAATATGCTGTATAAAACTATATGCTCTCAAGGACTGTAGCAAAATTCTACCAAAAAATGAACCACAAAGTGCAGCACACGAGGTGGAGAACAAATGAGTATTTTTCCAAAGTACCAACTTGCTGACCCTACTTGGCAGTCTATACACAGCAGACGGTACAGAGTAGACCATTTTCATTAAAATGTGCCAGGAGAGACAAATCTTTCTGATTACTCGGAAGGGAGAAAAGCATCAATAACTGTATTTCCGTTTGATTTTATTTCTACACTATTTTCTTTCTCCCTTAAAATTCTTATCTTGTGGAGACAGTTATAGAAAATTGTGGTAATTTTATATATAATGACAGTTGTGTTTAACATTATAGAAAATACATACTCGATACCCATATGTTTGAGCATTATGTGCCAGGAACTGTTCTAGATGCAGGAGTTTGAGAATTTATAAAAAGGAATGAGATAAAAAAGCAGTGGAATAATTATGTTAAATTGTTAGCATAAAATGTAATAAATCCTACAAGAAAAGTAAGAGAGCAACAATTTGGGAAAGGCTGGCTTCCCTGGTTAAGTTAGAACATGGAGAAATGTGTTCTTCATAACTGTGAGCTCACCATGGTCCCAAGTGTTCAGCTGGTCTTTCCAGACCTGTTGAGGCTCCTCATTATCCTTTATTGCATTAAAAAGTGCTACTCTGTGTGCAATAGTCAAGGCTCTCCCATCTTTATAAGAAGAGGAGTGTAAATGCATGATGCTTCTCCATTGAGATATTGACAGGACGTTTAAACCAGTTAAAATCATAGAGCCAAGAGGAAGACATCTTTCTTGGCAATGTTAGAACCAGACATTCTGATCCACAATATATAACCTTCTTGTAATAATTACGAGGCCAGGAAATTGTCTATAATCCAGAACAGCAAATTCGGACTCACCTACTTACTTCTTAATATAAAATAGAAATGGAAAGTTCCCTTTTATTGTTTGAATGAGATTTCTCCCATAGAGATGACTTAAGGGAATATTAATGTGTATCTGGTGTGTTTGGGCACAGCCAAGCATTAGTGTGAAGCAGGGACATGGATGAGCTGAGTGGTAAGAAAGGTCAGAATAATGAAGGGGCAGAAGCAAAGACCAATGATGATCTAAAAATTTCTGATCTTAAACTGTGGGATGGAACATTTCAGGGTCAGGTTTTGAGAACAGTAGTACATGATCCTGGTTGCATTTTTATTAATTACTCACATATGCTATATGTATATATTTATACATTTGTTTTAAATAACATCTATTTCCTAGTGGTTTCTTTCTGTGTTTGTGTGTGTGTTTATACTTGCATATGTATAAATGTCTTTCTAAGTATGATCTTTCACCCCAAACCAGTCTTACATGTCCAATTGTTTCTGTGTTCCCTTTGTACACTTGACTTAAAGGCAATCAAATTTAACACAACTCAAAACTGTTTGTTTCTCTTAATTTCAATAGGTCCTACTTGCACTGCTTAATCTAAAATTCTTCAGCATGGCTGCCCAGACAAGTGTTAAATCCTTTTGTTTGTCTGTGTGTTCTTTCCCCCATGTTACCTCAAATTTAATAAAGCAATCCATTGAAAATAGCAATCCAATTGAAAATAGATTACAGTTTACATGACTCATCTTTTTTGGGAAACACCTTTCTACATCTTCTTGTCTTGCTTAATGTATAGTGTTTCTGTGTCTCTCCATCATTTTCAATCTCCTTCACCTCCCTCCATTCCTATTTTTGGTTACACAAACGGTGTGTGTGTGTGTGTGTGTGTGTGTGTGTGTGTGCCTCTGTCTTGGTCAGAGGATAACTTGTAAGAGTTGTTATTTTCCTTCCACTACATTGCTTCTGGATATCAAGTTCATGTCATCAGCCTTGGCAACAGATGTAGTTATCTTAGCTGAATCATCTTCCTCACCAGTCTCAATTGTGCAAACATAGACACAATGTAAAACTCACTTTTTTAAACCAGTCTTCAGTATGCAGTTTGACTGTGTTGGGTATGGTGACTTACTTCTACAACCATCACTATTGTCCATCTCCACATTGCCTTTTCGTCAAGCTGAATGCTAAAGCAATTAAAGAGGAGCTCGCATTCCTTTCTTCTCCCCCTAGCGATTATTCTACTTTGTGCCTCTTTGAATTTGAGTATTCCAATTCATATAAATGTAATGAATTCTGTTCCTTGGCGGCTATATAATTTAACTTATTAGTCAGTAAACTCATATTTGCCTGTTCCAAACTTTTCTTCCTCTAGACATTGAAGGATAGTCTATTGATTTGTCACACCTTTACATATCCACCCATTGGCTGACACATGGGTTATTTCTGTTTTTGGCCAATTGTAACCAAAGTAAGAAATGCTGCTATAAACAAGGGTATGTGGATATTTTATTTCCAAATTGCCTTTCATATGGATATATGAATATACATGTGTATAATAATATTTAGAAAAGAAATTGTGTAATCAGGTCTAATTCTATTCATTTTCTGGGGAAATTTCCACTGAAACAATACTAACATTCTCCTTAGCTAACTCATTTCAATTTTTTTTTTTTTTTTTTTTTTTTTTTTTGGTTTTTTGAGGCAGGGTTTCGCTGTGGTTTTGGAACCTGTCCTGGAACTAGCTCTTGTAGACCAGGCTGGTCTCGAACTCACAGAGATCCGCCTGCCTCTGCCTCCCGAGTGCTGGGATTAAAGGCGTGCGCCACCACCGCCCGGCCTCATTTGAATTTTCTATTTCCCCCTCCATGCTTCAGGTTTCTTCAGTTTCTTCAAATACGAAACACATTCCTTAGCAGGTCCTTGTAGCTGTTGTTTTTATTGCTTCAAGTTTCACAAATTTGCAAGACTTCATTCACACTCACTTTAGACTGCATGAGGAAAAGTCCTTCGTGTATCACTTACTGAACTGTTAGAAACACATTTAGCAAGTTCTCCTGACTTCTTTGTAAATTCTGTTTGTTTATTCTTGTATTTCTTCCATTGGCACAATATCTACACTGTAATTGGCCTATTGTTAGAGACACTGTGTAATGACTGAAATGTCAGTTTTTAATTCCATAAACACTATTCATCAGTGTAAGCCTATAATCATTACTTAAAGATAAAATATGCATTATAGAAACAAATTCTGTCTCATCATCAAGAATGGCACCAGATTTCCATATCATGATCATTCATGTGTTAGAAAAAAGAGGGAATCATAATTTGGGTATTTCAGGTATTGTGACCTGTCTTTACTTGCAGGTTATCTCAAAAAAAATTCTGATAATAACAAATATTTAAAATCAATAAACATTTTAATAAATGTATAAATACTTTTAAAAATAAATTATTAAAATAATTCCTTATGTTTTATATATGCAGCCACTCTCCTAGAGATAATTGTAAAATCTTTCTAGTACTTCTGAGCAGCAAATTTCAAAATTGGATTCCTAAGAAGTGGTGCTCATGTCACATACTTTCCATTTAGAAATCATGAATTGATATTTTATAGTTCATTTTAGTAATAACTGTTTTGATAACCTATAGGGTCAAATGTATGAGAGAAAGTTCATTCTGAAGAGTAATACGCAAATTGTCATTCCTGTTTCATATTAAGAAGTAAGTAGGTGGGTATGAATTGGCTCTTGTGAATTACCAACAATTACCTGTTCTAGTTGTTATGATTAGATGGTCATATATTATGAATCAGATATCTTGGTTCTAACATTTCCTTGAGATATGCTTTTCTTCTATCCCTTTGATAGATCTTAGCTTATTGACAACAATCCTCTGAACATCTAGATTGAGAAACATCTGTTTTCATACATCTACAAATCCTATTTTTATTTTTATTTATTTTTTTCTTATCTGACAAAGAAACTCAAGAACATTTCCCAATATTTCCTGCATACACACATGTAATTTTTTGAAAATAGACTCTCCTCTTGTACAATGCATCCAGAGTGCAGTTTCCCTCTATTATTCCCAGCCCCATCTTTCTTTCTCTCTTCCCCGATCCACTTCCATTCTGTTTCCTCCTCAGAAAAGAGCAGGCCTCTAGGAGACAACAGCCCATCAGGACAAAACAAGATACAATAAGACAAGACAAAAGCCCTATGAAATCATCTTGAGGAATGCATAGAAGACTAAAAAATATTCAATGGAGGATAAGGAGGATCCCCAAGAGGTCCTGAAGGGCCGGTTGAACACTCACTACCATGTGGAACTATAGCTTTGGTGATTACACTCTCAATATGATTACATAACCAATACAGTGAAATTATTCCATGGTTTCCAGAAAACTGGAGGAATAGTTATGGTTCTAGCAAATTCTTAATATTTCCTTTTATCCTAAAAGATATTAATCGTTGTCATTCAAACAATTATGTTTTCATACTGTTTTAAAATAGTCATAAATACAGAGGAGGATTGGATAACGGCTAAGTCAGTAAAGTGCTTGCTATGTAAGAACAAAGACCTAAACATGGATCTCTTCCATTATATAAAAGGTGGCCATAGTAGCTTAGTATGTGATCGTGGCACATACTAAGGGAAGTGGGGACAAGAGGAGCACTGGGACTTCACTAGCTGCCAGTCTAGTGAATTAGTGGCTCCAGGCTCAGTTAGAGACACTGTCTCAAAAGAAAAATGGAGCAGTGATTGACAATAAGTCGAATAAGTCTCATGTAGGCATCTGCCTCCGTATTATCTCTCTCTGTCTTTCTCTCCCCTCTCTCTCTCACACACATACACATACACACACTCATGACATAAATGCAGAAAGCATAAATAACATTCAGTAAGCTCCCTTGCTTTCTTGATATGAAATGGGGCATATTGTTTTGCTTTAATAGTTGTTTCAAAGCTTAAAATATGTTAAACAGAATTTATGGAACACATCGCATCCCAAGGACAGTTGCAAGACTGTACCAACAGGATTGGAAAATATTAACCCATCTATTACATCTCTATTACTACATAACTTAAGGAAATACTTCACAACATTTGTGCTTCTGCCATAAAGGTTTATATCCACATTTTGAGAGATAATTTTTATGATGCTTTTGCATGTTATATAGGAGTCTGTTGGAGAAGGCCGCTTGTTCTTCCCGGTCAGTCAGCTAGGTTAGACCCAAAATAATCACACAGAAACCATATTATTTAAATGACTGTTTGGCCCATTAGCTCTGTCTTCTTATTGGCTAACTCTTACATATTAATTTAACCCATTTCTTTTAATTTGTGTATCACCACATGACAGTGACTTACTGACAAAGTTCCAGCATGTCTTTCTTTGGAGATATCTCCATGGGCATCTTTCTGATTTTGCCCTTCTTTCTCCCAGAATACACCCTAGCTTTCCACACCTAGTTCTATTCTTTCCTGCCATAGGCTCAAAGCAGTTCTTTATTCATTAACCAATGAAAGCAACACACAGACAGAAGGACCACCCACATAATTTCCCCTTTTCTGTTTAAACAAAAAGGAAAGCTTTAACTTTAACATAGCAAAATTACATATAAAAAAACAGGTATCAAGTAAGAATTACAGTTACAGTCTGAACAAACCTGTAAATTGTATTCTTTATGGCTTATTCCTGCTCTGACTATACTTGGTGGTGGAGTGTAATCCAGGAACTGTAATTTGAGATATACACTTTCCTCTCTAAGTTGTTTTTGGTCATGGTATTTTAATACAGCAATAGATATCATTCATAGATAGATAGATAGATAGATAGATAGATAGATAGATAGATAATAACCTATATTCCATCATGTGGGATGCTGTATCAGTATCTGTATTAATTTAACAGGTATCAGTATATTTTAGGAATACAGTCATGTTTTGGAATGATGATGTAGCAATCTTGTCAATTTAGTAGTCAAAGTCATTATTTTTTCTGTACTGTTTCCTTAAAAGAAAATGTCAGCTCAAATATTCAATACTTCTTGACAAGCTTGGTACTACTCATAGTAAGAATTTTTAGGCATTATCTCTCATTTATTCTTTTCAATACCCTATGAAATTGTTCTCAACTTTATCTTCATTATACAGGTGAGGAAGCTGGGGCTTACAAGCAAGGTCTTACAGTTTCAAAGTTAAAATTTCTTGCAGAATTTAACTTACCTCTTTCTTAACTTGAGTTAAGCACTATCTGGCATGTTAATTTAATTAGGAAAGTGAATTTAGTGAATGATAGAACATGATATGAAACCAAAATCTTCCAACTTCTGGACCTACGTGTCTTTAATCCAGAGTGCTGTCTTCTTTTCTCAAATACCATATTTTAACAGAGTTAACAAGTAGCGAGCCAACTCCATATTGCTCACATCGACAATCTGTTTTGCTAAAATATTTTACCATGTTTTTAAATTATATGTATTTATTTGCAAAGAAGACAGGATATACGGGTGATCATGGAAGCCAGAGTTACAGGTCACCCACCATGGATGCTGAAAACATAAGTACGCTCCTTTTCAGAGGCAGGGCCACCAATGAGAAGCTGGACAATCTATCTAGCTTCCTCTAACAATTTCTGAAAATAGGATTGGTACATATATTTTTATTTTTGTTTAAATTGGGTAAATAATTTTTGGACAAGACAGTTTTGTCATTTATGTATTTTAAAATTATTTTTTGCTTTAATTTTTCAATTTATTAATGACACTTAAGAAATACATGAAAAATGAAAAATGACTATTAAAATAAAGATGCATGGTACTAGACATGCTTAGAGAAATAATGCTTAAGAAATTCTGGCTGGGTGTACTGGGAGAGGGGAAGAATATAATTAAAATATGTTGAATGAAATTCACGAAGTTCTTTGATATGGAGGAGAAATGACCCTCTCAGTAGAATGTTGCCAGGCAAGCATGAAGACTTCAGTTCGGATTCTTAGCAGCAACATAAAAATCAGGGCCTAGAGTACACATTTGTAAGTCCCATGCTGAGACAGGTGAGGAAAGCAGATGCCAGAGCTCACTAGCCAGTCAGCCCAGTGAGTGAGAAGCAGATTCAGTGAGAGAAACTGGCTTCAAAACGATGGTGGAAATCTACTATCTAGAGGGAGATGCCAATTATCTACCTTAGTATCCAGATGTGCATACACACACAGAGAGACACACGCACATACACACATGCACTCAAGCACACACGCACATGCTACATACAAAATCTTGTTTCAAATTTAACCAAAAAAATTTAGAGGGTGCTAGGAAAAGGGCTGAATAATCAGTATTTTGAGTCTTTTTGGAATAACATACTGTCTTATTTAAATGTGATCTTAGCCATTCTTTTAACACTATAATGAGACTTGCTGACGATATCTATCTTTGAATCCTAGAGTCTCAAGTTCCCGACCAGCCAAGCTCCCTTCATGTGCGACCCCAGACAAATTGCATCATCATGAGTTGGACTCCTCCTCTCAACCCAAACATTGTGGTGCGAGGTTATATTATTGGATACGGCGTCGGCAGTCCTTATGCTGAGACAGTGCGTGTGGACAGTAAGCAGCGGTACTACTCCATCGAGAGATTAGGTGAGGAGCTATTGATGCATCTTTTCCTGAGAGGAGAAGGTGCTCTATTTCTAATTATTTTATTTCTTGGAAACTTGGTCTTGGAGATGTCAGTTTCAACATGAACCATGTATTAAAAGTCATTCTTCACCCACACACATAAACACCCAAGCTCATACACACATTCACATTTTGTCTCTCTTCTCTCTCTTCAGTTTGGTGATTCTTATCTAGAGAACTCTATAATGAAAGCTCTATCTTTCTCTAATGAGAGATACCATACTATATGCCTTTCATTATATGCATAAGGCATACAAAGTGCACTTGACAGGTTTTCTCTTTCTGATAATCAAGGAAGGGTCTGTTCTTAATCGTTCTTGTATAAATAAAATAATACATTTTAAAATTTTCTGGTACCTACAAGGGAGGTTTCTGATCATTTTTCTTTAATTTTAGTTGTCTAATTACAGTAACTTGCTTGTCTTCAGCATCTGTAGTTAAAACAAGGCTGTGTCACTCTGACTGTGAAATTGAGGGAGAGGAGAGTTTTCATGGCGGTAAATCTCTTCTCTAGGCATTTGTTTTTCCTTCCCAATCCAAATCTCTTACTACAGTTGGCTACATTTCTGTATGAATGCAGATGCTTCAGTTGTGGTCTTATGTGAGGGCAGTTGTATGTATAAACTTTCAGTTGATTTTATTCTGATTTTCTACAGGGTTGAAAGGGATTGTATCATGAAGAAAGGAAAGTGGTAAATAATGTATCAGGATGCCAATAAGTTCAGGAATTGTCACAAAGTAAAAGGGAAGTTTGTGCTACCTGTTGATTTAATACTACGTTACTGGCAATAAAATGCATTGACCTCATTGGAAATCAAACTTGATTAGGAGCGGGAAGCTCCAGTAATTTGTGGTGTTCCTCATAAACAGAACATTCGTGATGAGAAGCCTGATTTGAATCTGAATAGCTAAAACGCAATAGTAAGAATAGATTCTATCAATGCAGAAATAAAATTGCACCAATCCATTTACTCTGTAATTGCTCCAAACACTAATGAGAGAATCACCTACTGAAACTGGCCACAATTAGAGTTAGCTTGGCATTTAGAAATAACCTCCCCCCAGTCAGTTCCAGAGTATTAATATAAGGGCAATCACAAAGCTCATATTTTATGGCCGTCAAACCTGTGTCAGGGGACTCTCAGCTATCCATTATTCAGGATACACCATCTCTGACAGCGCATCTTTATGCCACTAACCAGACAAGGCAAGCTAGCGTGGCAGTGTGCAAGCTACTGGCTGTATGAATGAATACAGTACTAAGTCAGCAAAGCTGGAAAGAAAACCGCATGATTGTACTATTCCCTTTAACTGTGATTCTTTCCACTACAAAGAACTTAGAAATCTAGTGAAAGGTTAGCATTTTGTGAAGTTAACATTGGCAGATTTCCTAAATGTTATCCAAGAAAAAAAACATTTTCTGTGAGGGGTGCCCACATACTGAGACAATGGGGATGATCTTTTGGGAACTCACCAAGGCCAGCTGGACTGGATCTAAAAAAGCATTGGATAAAACCGGACTCACTGAACATAGCGGACAATGAGGACTGCTGAGAAGTCAAGAACAATGGCACTGGGTTTTGATCCTACTGCACGTACTGGCTTTGTGGGAGCCTAGGCAGTTTGGATGCTCACCTTACTAGACCTGGAAGGAGGTGGGAGGTCCTTGGACTCCCCACAGGGCAGGGAACCCTGACTGCTCCTCGGGCTGATGAGGGAGGGGGACTTGATTGGAGGAGGGGTAGGGAAACGGGAGGTGGTGGCGGCGAGGAGGCAGAAATCTTTAATTAAAAAAAAAAAAAAAAAAAAAAAAAAAAAAAAAAAAAAAAAGATGTGTTCTCAAGATTAAGGAGAAAGGCTAAGGTGTGTACCTCAGCAGCAAAACCCTTTTCTAGAAGAAAAGAGCAAGAGAAGGTGCAACTTCATTACTAAATTTGTACTTTATAGCTTATTTGGATAGAAAATTCATCTGTATACACAGAGACACATGCGCACACACATACATACTCACACAGGCGCTCACATACACACACATACATGTACACATGTGCACACACACAAATGTTATCACATGGAATACTTTAAGGAAATACCTTAAAATATAGATATTGACATAAATATGAAATTAAAGCCAAAGTTGTTTTTGTTCATTAAAATGCTTGAGCTTATGATTTTTTATTAAATGGTGGTGTGAGGATTAACTTGTTATAAGCTTCATAAAGATAAAAGAGTTTTACATGTCCACAGACTAAGCATTGAAATCACCAATTGCTCCATTTATGATATAAACACTAAAATAAGTGTTTCTGTCAATATTTTTAATGTAACTGTGACAAAATACTTGAACAAACCATGTAAAGAAAATGATATTGATCACAGTTTCAAGGCGTTGAGTACAATTGGGTGGAGAGCATGGAAGCTTTCTCATTGTAGCTGCAGGGTAGAAACAGGGTGCAGTTGTACCCGTTTTCTCTCCCTGTCTTTCTCATTCTGATGGGATGTTTCTGTCCACAGTGAGGCCCTGTCTTCTCCCCGCCCGCCGCCCCCCCCCCTGCTATCTTATGTAGAAAGGCCCTCATCAACAGAATAGGGGTAGGGTTTAGCCATTTCCTAGGTACCTATATTTCAATCATAGACAACCAAGTGGACCAACATAGTAGACATATCAGTTTTCATAGCATAATTTAGGAAAGATATTTATATAATATTTTAACTACACAAACCACAAAATTGTCTAGTATGTTTTCCTTGTGGTAAGCTAAAATTTTAGGTTGTTTCCTATTAAAAATAGATTTTTTTTCATACAATACATTTTTTATGGTTCCTTTCCCCCAATTCATCCCATATCCTGTTTTTAAGAAAAGAAAAATTTAAGAGTTGTTTAATAGTTTTACAAATAAGTAGCAAGAAAGTTATTAAACAATTATGCACAATGTCACTCATAACTTCAAGTAGTCAATTTGTTCTTTAGCCTATATGACAGCTGCTTGCTTTGTGATTGGCAGATAAACCTCCTACTCTCTTAGAGCACAACCAGAAATTATAAACTGCATTTTCTTCTGGGTAATAATGACTTACTATTTAGATATTGATTCGTGTAACCTGCCTTGAGGGTGGAAATATAAGATCGCTTAAAAATTATTTACTATTACTTGATCAAAATGAATAACTTGTCTAGTATAAGCATACAGTCTCATTAGCTATATTCATCATCAGACATTTATAATTAATCTGATGACAGTTTCCTTGTTTGACTAACAAGCTGTAGTACCAGGTTAAATATACATTCATAATGGAGGTTCATGTGATTTTAATTTAATTACATTAAGAATTACATTATTTTGAAAAGAGTTATATACATATTTTCTTTTATTTATCATTCCTTTAATAAATGTAGTTATTGGTTTATAATCAACCATATATTTAAGGTATTTTTTTTTAATTTTTTAAAAACCTGATACATAATATAATATAAACCTGCTTTTAAATTGTTTCTTCCTTTATTGAAAAATATTTTCAGTTATAATGTAAAGATGGTAAATGATTTCTTTAGACTTATTCCTTTCTGACATGTTTGGAAAAATTTTAAGTAGAATTATGTTTTAAATTTTTTATCTGGGTATTTAATTTAAAATATAACAGATTTCTTAACATTGACCATATATCCTATTACCTGTTTAATTCACTATTTCATCAACTCTGTAGATGCTATAGAATTTCTACTTAAGCAGTATAAGTGGAAAACACTTGGACTCGTCATGTCTTGGGCGTCTGCCTCTCACGTCTTTCTCCTGCTTTATTGCAATGGTCGGTAAGATGAGCAAACTGTGCATAGAAGTGCCAGGTGCAAACATCTTTGGCTGATTTCTGAGCTTGAGGAAATTTTCAGTATTTGCCATGAAATAGGTGGTGAGTTCTTAAATATGTCATGTATCCAAGATTTAGGAAAAGCTACACTTTTCCTAGCCTTCAGGCAATTTCAGTAACAACTTCTTAAAATGCTTCTAGGGTGATTTTCCCCTTTCTTAAAGTGTTATTTTTTTTATTTTGGGTATGAAATTTTTAAAGGAAACTAAATTTGATTAGTTACCAAAGACATCTTGGAAAGTGTTCTTACATTACTAAAGTTATAACAGTGATGACTTCATACCAAAAAACCTTTGTATCCAAAATGTCTCTTTATCATTTATCCCCACAGTGTTCCTCTCTTTGTCTGTATTATTGTTCTACATAATATCAACGTAGCCACTCCTGGCTTATGTTCTATATTATAACACTAGGTAACAGTGTCTAACATTCACATTTGTAACATCTGATGGAAATCTTAAACCACTATTGATTACTACAGAAGCACTGGGGGAAAAAAAAAAGATGCTCTTATAATCTTACATTATCGTAAAACTAGGAAGCTAGATAATTAAAACTTTCATACTTCATTGCATGCCTCTTGTTTCTTAAAGTATTTCAATTATAGAAAAATAAAGATATTCTCATTAGTTGTTTTTCTTTTCATTCCTATTATCACTTTAATGATTCATCGCAGAAGACATCGTTATTATAAACTAGTGATTGAGAAATTATATTATAAGCAAGCAAACAGTAAATAAGTATAGAATAGAATGGGATTGTACTAGAGGGTGGGAACTTTCATTATCTATCTATAAAAATAAGGAAAGACGATACTTGCTGTTGTTTTACATTCTTTCATGGGAGTTCACAGATTTTGTAAACACTAACAGAGTTTGGAAGTCAGTGTTTTAGAGATATAAGTATGAATTCTGGGTTGACTATTTCAATAATAATAAAATTCTATCAAATTAAGCATTCAAAAATTGTGGATAAACTTACCTACTCCTAGAGGGTATCAAAATAATTTTAAATATTCAGAAATAATTTATTTTGTAACATTTAATGAAAGGTTTTAAGTTGCTTGGCATAGCCTAGTAACATCAAATTTAGCTCTATTCCTAACTGCAGTCATTCATGACATAGGAAACTATTTCTCCCGATACTGTAGAACTCTCTATTCCTCATTTGTCTATTCTGCTTATAAATACTGGGGAAGAGAATTCCATTTGTTCACCAAGAGCACTGCTTGCCTAGGGAGGAGTGGCAGAGGATAAGAAAAGGTCAAGCCATAAGATCATTGCTCTGAATACAACAGAAAGAATGGATATTATCTTCCATGCTTTTTTTTTTCTTCCAGGTGAGTAAGGTCTTCTAAATGCATAGGCATTGTCAGGCGGTCTTTAAGGACAGCTGCAGGGTGATTCATCAATAATGCATCCACTCTTTCTGTAGCCCCTTCTCCACTCCCTACTCTCTGAGGTCCAAAGCAGTTGCATTGTCTTAGACCTGGTGAATTTTTTAAAGCTGCTTACAAAAAGCCCATTACAAAAAATGAATACTATTATTGAAAAAGAGGAGGAAAAAGCATCCCATTGGAGCCCAGGCTTTCTCTCTATGTATATTTCATTGGAAATCTGATCTCTTTCATCCCCACACAAAGGGATAAGTAATCACTTCTCTCCTCCTCTAGATAGGACCCCCAAACGACTCTGGTTCATTCTTCCTGAGAACTTTAGGATCAAGCATTCAAACAACAACAACAAAAAAAAATATTTCCTGTATCTTGTTCAGTTTTCTAGAAAAGATTTTATTTGCATTAAAACAATCCAGATCCTATCTTCGATTCTCCTTGTTTTCAGTGTTTACAGACAGCTGTTCAGACTATTTTTCCAAGTACTGTGAAATTACCATCAATCTATTTCGTTGTTTTCTCCAGTGGCAGGTATCACACAAGTTTTTGAAATGAAGGGAAAAAAAGGATAAAAGCTGTTCTTAATTTAAAGAAAGCCGTGTTTATGAGAGTTCTAGACAGGGATTGCAATAAATACTTGGCTTCTCGCATAGACAGAAATGAGAGGTCAAATCCAGACAGGGACATTCCACTTGCTGCATGAATAATCAAGGTGTTTTTGGAAAATTAAATCCTGCCGATTTACCAAGAAAAATGTGATCTAATGCAGCTATAAAGGATGTTAGTTCTAAAGTTACTGACTAAATAGTATAAATCATGTTTTTAAACGAGTTTCAGAGCTTAAACATAAATATATAGTATTTTTATCCCATGAGCTATACTCATACTTGATTCTGGGAAAAATGCAAAAAAATACAAAAAAAACTGGGCATTTTACTTTACTAATCAATTATACCAGTAGATTCATGGTAACAGATAAAGAATATTACTCTATTTTCTAAACTGGTATAGATAAAAGGAAAAAAATGACATTCAGTCATACTTGTAGCTTTATACATGATATATAGGTCTTTTTCTGTTAGAATAATTTTTCCTTTGTTATCGATTTTATGTGTATGCTATGTATACATACACACATGCTAATGGGTCCCATCAAATGTGAGGACATTTTGAGTATTATTTCCTCATTTTTTTTTTTTTTTTTTTTTTTTTACTTTCCTCTTCTCTTTCAAGCTATCACTTGAGTTACACAAACATTATGGTCCTCTACATTGCTCTAGTTCATCCTTTATCTCACTGGTTTTTGGCTTTAGTTTTTTTACATCTCTATGTCATTTATGAGAGTTTTTCTTATTGTCTTTAAAGTCAGCAAGGATTTTTGTTTCTCTTGCTACTTTTCTGACTGGGTAATGAATGCCTAACCTAACCTAGTCAATCTTAAAAATAGTGTGCGATGCATCTGGAAAAGGGGTTTTTGTTCTTTATATTTCTACACGTTTGGTATTCTAACTAAAATACTGGGTTTTGAATATCTTTGATATGTATAATATAATTATTATTATAATTTATGCTTTGAGTGTTCTCTGCAAATTATTTTGTCTTCATTACTTCAAAAGCTGTTTTCATTAACTTATCCTCACAATGAATTGTCTTTCTTCTTTTTTATCAGATCTACCAATGATGTGAAGTAGTGAAACATATTGTGTGTGTGTGTGTGTGCGCGCGCGCGCGCGCGCGCATGCGTGCGTACGTGCGTGCGTATGCTGTTTGGTGTTAGAGATTTTGATGTTTACTATTATCCTTACATTTTGTTCTATGATGTAGGTTCTTGGGACACCAAGCCCACTCTGTCCCTTACTTTTGTGTCTTAGATAATTAGTGTTTGATTGCCATGCCACTTAAATAACATATGTTGAAACCTTTACTCAAATTCCCGTGACTTCTGAATTGTCATCAGGGTTATATGTGCTTTAGATTCTGAGAGCATTGAGATATTTGTCTCCTGGTCCTGTTGTGTGGTTTATCCCCCATCCCTGTGCAGTCTCCTCAAGTATTGCTGCAAATGGTTCAGATGAGGGCTGAAAACAAAGGCCCAGAGCCTTCCCTTCTACTGCTCTTCTCTTTGTACTCTCCCCACAAACTTTCGCTGCTTTGGTCTTAGCACACTGACTCCATTGAGGGAGGACTCCAAAAACTTTATAGTTTTTTTTTGTTTTTTTTTTTTCCTATCGGTTATCTCTCTCTCTCTCTCTTTTTTTTTTCTCCTGTGTTGCAGTCTGGAAATTCCAGATCAGAGATGGGGAAATTAAAAATAGCTGATGTAATTTCTTTTCTCTCAGAAGTCATAGACCTGCATGACTCAGTCTCCAGTGTCACAAAACTGTTAAATATATACTTATTGTTAAACTAAAATATAAAAATAAATCCACTCCTCGTTAGTCCTTTTCATTAGAAAAGGGAGCCTTTAAACCATGGTAAAACAACTTTTACTATATCAGTGTACCAAACTTTTCAGCTATTCAGAAAGAGCAAAGAGACCAAGTGTATTATACCTATCTCTTGATATCTACCATTAATCTCATCAAGAATGAATCCTGTCATGTTGTATTTTGGGGGAATAAATTTAACTTGAGTGCTCTTAGAAAGGGGTCTTTTAGCCTGTGGAGAAATGAACGTTTATAACTCCCAGAGTGCATTTGAAGCTCAGTGAGTTCAATGTAAATTACATGTTAAGCTCAGCATGCTTCCATCAAAAAAAATCCTTCATGCATAGAATATAAAAGTTTTGAGTTTATGACTTGCAAACATTTTAAATAAGAAAAATCAATTCACTTTAGTAGTCTCAAGAATAGTTGACATACATGAATAAAAAATGAATAAGCCCCATAGAGAGGACGTTTTATTATTTTGAAATGAAGTATATTATAGGTGT
The DNA here is from genome assembly GCF_950005125.1 of Chionomys nivalis. Taxonomy (NCBI): domain Eukaryota; kingdom Metazoa; phylum Chordata; class Mammalia; order Rodentia; family Cricetidae; genus Chionomys; species Chionomys nivalis. The sequence goes on from NC_080099.1 coordinate 15,189,709, forward strand.
TGGTTAACAAAATTCTGCTTTGTATTACTGGAAATGGGAATAAGAATAATTATGGAAAATGATTTTTTTTACCTGAAGTATAAAAGCCTGACTCCAGAGGCCCAGTAGAAATAAGTCATTTCATGGTAGAGAAGGCAAGAAGGAGGGGAGATTTTCCCACTTATTTATCCTTAAATTTCATATTGAAAATGTATTTTCAGTTCAGTGGAAGAAAGTGCTGTTTTAGACTGTGTGATCATAACAGACTATTGAAAATGCATATATTAAAGCTATAGAAAATAGTTTAGAAGAAAGGCAACTTATTTTCTTCCTATGATTTTACAAGTTTTTTATATTTACACGGGGAATCGTTGCTCATTCTCCCATTAGCATCGGTAATTTCCATGCTTCTTATTTGTGTTCTTATTATGTCTTCCTGACATTAAAACATGTGTCTAATTTATATATTCTGTAACGAGAGGTATATGGAGTCTAATTAATAAAATCAAAGAATATATCATTTTTCTATTGTCTTAATAATTCAAAGATCCTTTGAAGTTCAGCTTATTGTACTTTAATGATTTTATTTTACAGATGTGAATGAAATCAATAAACGAGTACATTGTTATTTAGTTCATTTTCATTTTTAGATGTTTTCAGCCATTTGATCAATGCTAGTCAAACATCAAATGGTTCCGTGTCAGGTTAGTTTGCTCATTTGCAGTCCGTTGCTTACCTAGCGAGGAGAAGCATGCTAAAAGATCAAGTGCTTTATTCTTTTTTGCCAAACTGATTATATAAAATTATTTACTTAGTAACTGTAAGCGTAAGGCACCATATGGAGGACAGAGGGGAGTACTAAAGTGTGTAACCCATGCTGCAGTCTGGCATATTCCGGGCTCCCAAAGTCATATGTGCTAAATAGAAAAAAAATACCTCTGACAAAGAGTAAAGGAAACACCACACTCTCTATATATTGTGCTTTGTGCATTTGTAGTTTGAAATGCTACTTGATATGAGGTTGTTAGAAGAGTTTATTTAAGATTCAAGCTGGAGATCTTTTTCTGGAAATCAGGGTAGAATTCATTCTCATGGTGAAAATGTGAAATAGTATCCCAGGACTGTGCAGTTAAGGGGAGACAAGGGAAGCTTAAGGTCTAGAAAATAAACCAGTTGAATCACGAATACAAGTTCTTTAAAAAATTCGAATATATAATGGGTAGAGAAATAATGTGAGCACATATTAGAGAAAGCTTAAAATTCTAGCCCTTTATACTTTTGGATTTTCTTATTCCACAGTTACTCTAGAAGTCATGATGTGTGTTTAATAGCCACCTTCATGTTGTACTGATTAAATAAAAAGATTAGGGAAGACGACTTTTGTTGAATCTTTGCTTTTTATCTTATAAGATGGCTTTTCTTTATTTTCTACTCCAGATTCCTTAGTGATGGGAATTAAGATAAACATTGCTATATACAACTATTTTATAAATACATTTTTATTTTATTTTTAAATGTTATAAAATATAAATCTTCAATAACAATGGAATATAGAGTCAGAAGTTAGGCTACTTTACATCATGATGGTCATTATTTCATGGACTGTGAAGAAATTTAAATGTTATTTTAATTAAAGTATAATTGTACCATTCCCATCTAATAACTCCAACCTCTTCCATCGTTCTACTCCCTCTTGAATTCTCTTTCTCTCTCCTGGCCATGTCTGTGCATGTGCATGTACATATGTATGTATGAATATTTGCCAAAGCAGATAATGTTTTCTGTCTTTGATGCATACATTTTAAAGGGTGACAGCTTTGTATTGGATAATCTAATTAATTTGGGGCCAGGCTCACTCCTAGAGACAGCCAACTCTCGCCTTCAGGAGTCTGTAATTGCCTCCTTCCCTTTATCCGTGGCTGGATCTTACCGCCTTATTTCTCCATCTTCTTTTGTATGTCTACTGATGTTGTCATTGTTCAGGTCTTGTTTTCCAGGCCTAATTTTGAGGACATGAGTATAGCTTCCTGTCATATCTAGAACAGGCAATCTTGCAAAAGTCTTTCTGGTCTTACGGCATGTACAATCTGTCTATTGATCTTTCTGAGATATTCTCTGAATCTTAGGTGTAAGACTTTGAGTTGTAGATGTATCAGTTGATGCTGGGAGCCTAACAGTCATTCCTTCTCTACATTTTGACCACTTGTGTATTTCTGTAATTGTCTCTGTATCCTGTAAAGAGGCTTTGATGAGGGGTGAGAGCCACCTTGTCTGTGAGGATAAAGGTAAGTTTTGAGAATGCAGTGAGGAATCACCCTGGTTTGGGAAAGCGAAAGTAGAATATTCTCCTTTAAGATTCACAACTTCAATAGCCTTGGGTGGTTGGGTAAGTTTACAGTATCAGATAAGGTTTCCATCTTGAGGAGAACATAGGTTACTATCAAGATGTAGATGGCACTGCATCACCTTTAGGGACATCTTGTCATGCTGATAATTGTGGCTCTTAGACTTAAACTCACCTAATCGTGTTTCATTTCTTTATACCATATACTTGACTGTACTGGAATATGAGTGTGGTCATATTGTTCAGAACCAGCAGATTACAGCTTTTTTAGTTTGTTTTCCATTGGCATGATTAGATACTCTGATGAAAGCAACTACAGGTAGACAGGTTTATTTTGGCTCACAATGCATAGGGACAGTTCATCTTGGCAGGAAAATCAAGACAGCAGAAGCTTGACGAATTTGCTCACATATAAATTACAGAAAAGCAGAGAACAATAAATGCTACTTTTCAGTTCCCCTTTTCCATTTATATAGACCAGAATCCCAATCAAGGAATCAGTGGTGCCATACATAGTGAACAGGTCTTCCCATTTCAGTTAATGCAACCAACTTAATCCCTGCCCAGAGACCAGGATGTCTTCCTGGTGATTTTAGATTCTCTCAAGTTGACAATAAACCTCTCATGATTCATTCTATAAGTTGTTATTATGTGTTTGTTATACAATTGCACATTAATTTTTATCATCAGGAAGTAGAAATAATAATAAATCATACCTGCTTATCTTTAACAATCAACATGTCACTCCTTTCAATTGGAGTAGTTAATCCTGTGTGCTCATGACATGGGTGATACACGTGATACTGTTAGGGTAGAAAAGATTGAGCTGCTTTTATAATCATTGAAGCAAATCAATTTCTTAATGATTAACAAAGAAGTGACAATCTAAAAGCTAGTAATATCTTTTCCCTGTGGTGTTGGGCCTTGTGTGCAAAAGTCAAAATACCTGTCACTGACTTAAATGGTGAACATGTAATGTAAATCTCCCTAGAAGAAAATAAAAATTTGTGGGGAAAAAGTCTCTTAACTTTTAAACTCGGTGAACCTGACTTCTTTCAGAGAAAGAGTCTTCACCAATGGTTGTGTTAAGGATGCTTATCAGGCTCAGTCAGTTATAAATTACATGATAGTGTCCTTGGGAAGCCCTACAATGGTGAGAAGAAGACGGTATGGTGAAGACAAATTGGACACTGGAATGATACAGTGGCAGAGAACACTGAACACACCAGCTCCCAACAAAGTGAGGAACAATTCTGCCCTGGAGACTGTGGCACAGCTAGTGGCCTGACTGTAGGCATTTGGCCCTCTAAACTGCAAGAGAACAACCTCTGTTGGTTACATCACTTGCCAACATAGCTAAATGTAACTTGCAATATTAACTTAATTTTTTCTCTCAATCTCCTAAACTTTTAAAACTGAATTTCTGAATCAAGTATCACCTACAAACTAAGACAATATGAAAAATAATTGCAAAGCTGTTGGAATCTAAAAGAATGCACAGGACCATCATCATAAGACAGCATTGGAGTAGGAAGACAGAATAATGTCTTGGGTATTGAGATTACAGGAAGAAGACTTTAAGGTAATCAAAAGATGTTCTTTCTCAGTCATCTAGAAGAATTCTCTTCTAGGCAGTCAACTTCATCTCTTAAACTCAGCAGATTCATTACAGGAAATGAATAAGAAATTCACACCAGCCTTATTGTAGTGTTGAAAGGTTTTTGTTTTCTGACAAGATATAGAACAAAAAGTTTGAATGAAATACAATAGATGCTCTACAGAGACTATTCTCATAGGAAAGCTCAATTAGTACAAAGTAAACAAAATTTGAAGACATGTAGAGAGCCAAGAATTTTACTTGCGAGAGTAAAAAAGCTGTATCCTCATGGTAATATAATTCACAAGGCTTGTATACCAATTAGTCTTGTCTTAGCATAAATTAGGAAATACTCTAATAGTATAGAGCAGAACTGTTGTATGGAAAGAAGCATTTGTAGATTTAAAACTGAAATATAACAATATTTATTTTATAACTGATGCTACCCGTATCTATATTATTGTCTTTTTCTAACACGATATTTTATACTTATGGATAATAATTAATTGTTTAGATGCTAATTCCTCCAAATCTTTTTGATTGTGGATAAATCTTTTAATTTTCTAATTTATAATAAAACAATAGAGATCATAATTTTGGTCCAATTGAGGAATATATGTCTCTGGCAGATAACATACAGAAATGGGACACAGGGATCAGAATAATGGGAAATAAGCATGTATAACACTGAGAAATGATGTAGAGGAGGTATTTTTTTTTTTCTTGGTACTTTCTAGCTGGTTTGTGAGTTGGCGGTTTTCTTGCTGTTAGTGGGGTTCCTTCAGCCTGATGTTCAGGCTTCCTCAGTCTGTCAAGAGAACATTACCAGCTCTTTATCCTTTAGAGAAATGTGAAGGAAGACAGGCCTCATCAAGAAGATGAAGTTGTTTTATAGACAATATCATGTAATTTCAGGGAACAAAGTCTGATTTTTTTTCCTTTTATTTATATTTTCCCAAGAAATATATAATTTAATCATATTCTTTGCCCTCCATTCACTCTTCCCACAGCCTCCCCACATCCCTACGTTCTTCATGGTCTCACTCCTCATCAGCTTTCTTTTTTCCTTCTCAAAAACTGTTTTTGATAAAGTATCATTTTAAGGTTGATAGATTTTTGTCTTGTTTTATTTTGCTTTCTGATTGCTGAATAGTTTCTTATCTTAAATGTGGAAACTTTCAATATGTGAAGAGTAAGCTTTAATTTTGTGAATCATCTTGTAATGATAAGCTTTATGGAGATAATAAGAGGAATCACTTTATATCTTAGTTACTTTCCTATGAATGTGATGAAACACTATGACCAAGGCAACTCATAAAAGAAGGCATTTATTTAGGGGTCATGGGTTCAGTGCATTATAGAACCCATGAAAATCATGGCAGAGATTATGGCATCAGGGAGACAGGCAGCAATGATCTTAGCTGGGAGTTTACACCTTAATTCACAAAGCACAGTATAAGGAAGAGAGGCTTTTGAAACATCAAGGCCCACTCCCAGTTGACATACCTTCTCCGACAAGGCCACACATTCTAATCCTTCCCAAACAGTTCTACCAACTAATAACCTAATATTCAAATATATGAGCGAATTGGACCTTTCTCATTCAAGTCATCACGTATTTTATATTGATGATGTTTAACAAAACAAGTATAACATAAAGAATCTTGTAATTTGTATTTAATTGTGAAAAATATTAAATAAACAAATAATGAAGTATATGAAAACCTATAGAAAATAGAATTTATTTGCTCTAAAAGCAAAAGGTTTCTTTCTCAGTATAGTCCATTATGCTTCCTTAAGAGTCAGTGAACAAATTAGTTCTCATTTCCTATAAAATATATGTTACAAGTATGAAACCTATGATAAATACATTGCTCAGGATTATTAACATTGTATTTCATCAACACAGAGTGACTTGGATGCATGTATGTAACTAATCAGAGTATTATTGTAACGTGAATGTGTTTGGAATTTAATGGTGGAAATCAGTAGCTCAATCAAGATGTGGTAAGGAACAAAGTGGGTAATTCTGATAGCGACAGTTGAACACAAACAGGACTGGGCTTAGCCTCAGAGTATTTCATAGAACTGATTCCTTCTTTCATTAACTGGGAAAAGATTGGCATGTAACAGTCCCTTGCTCTCTGTGTCAACACTGTCAAACTGGACTTAATGATAAGCACTTGAAGTCTGTGCATGTTGTCTGGATGTGTGCCTGTTCTTATAAGGAGATCTGGGCATGTGTGTGGCATGGCCTACATACGCAAATCAGAGGACAGTCTGCATGAGACAATCCTTGCTCTTCCACCTTGTTTGAGACAAGGTCCTTTCTATGCTGTGCACCCCAGGGTAGCTGCCAAGAGGTTCCAGACACTGTCATGTCTCTGCCTACATCTACCTGCAGGAACATAGGAGACTACCAACACTTGACCTTTCTACAGAGTCCAGGGACCCAGGGCAAACTTGTGTGGTTAATGCTTTCATTAAACCATTCCTAGACTTAAGGCTTCTGCCCAAATTAGGAGACTACAACATGTCAAAAATTACTTGTTTTATCTTAATAATTTATTTTTCTTTCATGATTAAAGAGGAATCACCCTCATTTTCTCAGGAAAACAGGGGTTAAATTTGACTAGAAAATGTTGACTTTATCCTGTTGTACCATTTGAACAGGTCACGTCCATGAGTTTTCTAATTAAGGAGGAAGCAGAGAATGTAAGAGAAAGAATACTTAGTATTTATTTATTCTTTTGCTACTAAATCTAACACCACAAAATACAATTCATAAACTTTTTTTAAATAGTTAAAATTAATAGCGAGAAGGTGATTTTGTGAAATATTTTAATTTTTTCTTAAATTATGTTCTGGCTTTTCTTTGTAAACATCAGTGATGTTATAGTATCTTGCTATTTGGGGATTTTCTCAACTTCTCCTAAATACATAGTCTTCTAACTTTAAAGGTGATAAATACTGATCATGGTGTTTGTATTTTTAATCTTGCCCTCATATCCACACTTGTATACATATTTTCTATAAAAAAGAATAGAAAGCAAAAGTACATTGTACAGATGTTCACTGTGACACCCTATGTTATAAAAATTGTCTTGTTAAACATTCAGCAAACTCTGAGTTCTCATTTCAAGGATAAACAAAAAGCAAAGCAAAACGAATGCACAAAATTCAAACCCTTTTATTTCCCCCAGTGAGCAGTAATACAAAACCCCATAATGGCAGCCACCAATAATCCATTACTAGATTTGATGGTTGGGGAAAGGATCAGTTGAGAAGCTGCTATGGCTGATGGGTAAAGGATGGGACTGGGGCTGTGTGAGTGTTCTAGAACGGAGCACTGCTACAACAATCATTAATCAAGAGCGAACCTTACTCTTTCTAATCATAAGCAAAAGTGCAGCACACTGGGAGTGAGCCTTCTTGTTAGAATTATTCATTGGAGAATCAGTCAACCACAGACTTCCCTGACATCCAAAAGGCTGAGCGAACAGTGGGTGATTGCTCAGGAAATTTATGAGACCGACGTGAGTATTTTTCACATTCCACAAAAGAAATACAACAAATGCTTTGCTGACAAAGCTCTAGTCATTACGGATTTTATATTCCAGTTTACTGAGCAGGAAGTTCTCTGAGGCAGATGGCTTGTTTCATCACGGGAGCTTTCTTGAGGACACATCACTTAGAGAAAAACTACAGAGGCGTACGTGTTGTATCCTGACTCTCAGCAATAGGCTGAGAGGAACTTGTCAGGGTATTTCATTTTTTGGATAAGTTTTTTTTTTTTTTTTTTTTTTTACTTTCAATTTTCTCCATTTCACCAGAATTTTTTTCGTTACGTGATTGAGTAGTTTTTAAGTGTCTACTCTATGCCAGTGACCATGGTAGGTACTAGAAATGTTTACAAAAAATAAAAATGGGTCCTATATCCAGAGTCCTCAACTGAAAATACTACGTGTTAACAATTGATCCTGTCATGAAACATCCTGTTCTTTTGGAAAGAACACTCTGCAGGGAATTTTCTGGGTGTCTTTTTAAACAATAATGCTAAATAAATAAAATAAAACCACTTGATTGTCAGCAAGACATATCCACCCAGTAAAAAGCTAGGTCACAGAGGTTGGTAGATGTTACCAAGTGCTGGAGTAACAGTACCATGTCAGTACCCCTCTCATCCCCGTACGATACCTAAGAACACGGAGACACTTCAAGTCTTGTCTCCTTCCTAGCAATACAGTGATGATTAGGGGCCTGACCCACTAGGGAAGCCTCAGATAATAACAGCACCACACCATGAGGTCTGAACAGCACACTGATAAACTTTCAATTTTGGCTCACTACAGCTCCTGGAGTGGTGTTTATTAGTTTTTTATTTCATTATTATAGGTTTGTGTACTCAAACACACACACACACACACATTTGTGGTAAGCTGAGTTCACTTGAATCCTGGAGTAGGCACACTCTATAAGGGTCATCAATGAAAAATACATTTTGATGCATCTTAGAAATTACTATTTTATTATTCAAATATATCTCTTTAATTTCACTTCCTTATTTTCTTATTTTTACTTTGAGCCAAATTATTCCATAATCACAATGTAGTATTATTTGCATAGACTCACAGAGGATAAACAAAGAAAAACTTTGCCTCTGTGTATTACCTTCTGATTTCAAACAATACACAGTAAAATAAAATTATTGAACAGCAACAAAACAATTAAGGCATTCTCATGAAGAACCACGTGTTTACTCTAGCCTTTTCTAACACTTTTATTCAATCTTGATTATTGGGATTGCACAAAGAGTTTAGATATTTCACAAAGTCTAGAAGAAGAATTTGGATTAATCCGACATATGTCCCTATTTTCATGGTACCCAAAACAATATATCTTAAAAGTGTACAGTCAGTGTTTTAAATATGTCCCTCCTGTTGTCTAACTGCCCTGCACCAACCCCCATAACTCTCTCTGTCTTGTAAAATGAGCACCGTGCCCACCGAATACTGAATACTGTCACTGCTCTCATCCCGACACTGCTTAGGACCCCACTCCACTCAGTGTAGAAAACACCACACCACTTCATACCACTCTCATTTCCTTAAAGTCCTCAGGTTCATCTGCTTTTTTTACTAACTCTAATTTTGCATGGACACACATGAGTTATATTTGCAGGTACTATATCCTAATCGACACATTTATACACATTATGCATAATTAAATTAGGATAATGAGCATTTCCGTACCCTGAAATACCTTTTACTTAGTATATGTCTCCAAATCCATCTTCTATAGTTATTTTAAATATATAATTAATACTTATTCATATTTTATATTGCCATACTGCTTTCATACTCCTCCAGGACTCTTCCCATTTGAACTGTGTTTGTTATACATTTCTGAGCTCTTTTTTATCCCTCTCTCTACTTCACTTTTCAACTTTTTCCCATTTCTCTGCTTATCTTTGATGAAATATCTAACTTCCAAAATGAAATGTCATTTAAATTAAACAGCATAGTTTATTTGTGTCTGACTTTAGCAGTATGGCACCATATATCAGGATTTTATTTGTTTTTTAGTATTGACTTGAATTCTCCAAGCTTTAGCTGTTGTAAATTATGCTATAAAACATGGATTAACATATATGTTTGAACTTATGTTCTTCTCTGTAGAGCAAACAGTCATAAGTAGAGTTGCTCGATCATATAAAAATATTTTTTAAATTTTTAGTAACAATACTGTTTTCAATCAAAGATACTCTGTTCCACATTACTGACAAAGGTAGAAGCCAGTTTTGCTAATTTTTGTGAAGACTTATTACTTTTTTAAATATTAACCATGAAAAATATAAATATAAAAATATAAATTTGCTGCACTGTTCTTCTAAGAATGTGACTTTCTCTAGTTATTAATGATTCTAAGCATTATATAATACTCTATTCACATTTTTATGTCTCCTTTGAAGAAAAATATTCAAGAATTCTATATCTTTGAATCATTCATGTTTTGTTTGTAGTCTTTTATCGGACATAAAAATATAACGCTTTCCTCAATACTGCTGTGTTGTTTTGCTTTATATCTCTTGATATTTTGTTCTGGTCTACAATTAGTTTCTTTTTGTCCTACTTGTCAACCTTTTCATTTCTTGATTTTGTCACTAACATTATGCCCAGAAGATCACTGCTGGCCAATGTCATGCAGCTTTTGTTTTGCATGTTTTTCCATTAACTTTTAGGTTAGTTTTTACAGTTAATGTTCTGATCAAGGTGAGTTCATTGTTGTATAGTATTTAACCTAAGAACCTAACTTATTCTCTTGTATCTAACTATCCTGTCACCTATATTGAGCCTGTCATTCCCTGTTGAATTGTCATGACACTTTTGTTAAAAATCATTTGCCCTCACATCATGGGTTTATATGTGGGCTGTGGACTGTAGCACATGGGCCCATCTCCACACTAGTTTAGTTGCTATAGCTTTATAAAAGCTTTGCAATCTTGTCTACTTCCCCTCTCCATGCAGATGACTATATGATTTTCTTTGGGTTCACTTTCTTATTTAACTTCTCTAGGATCACAAATTATATGCTTAATGTCTTTTATTTATGGCTAGAAACCGATTATGAGTGAAAAAAAAAGCTTTGCAAACTAGAACCCATGACACATTCAACTTGTTGCCTTTTATAAGACTTTCATAGGCATTCAGGATCCTTGGAATCACAAAAGCGTTTCATAGAAACCTTTCTATTTTACACAGAGGTCACTGGACCTTTAATAGGGATTTCATTGAATCTATAGATCACTTTTGTCATAAGCCATGTTTTTGGGGTGACTTCTATTGTGGTTCAACCATGAGAGGTTCATACATTCCAGGGTAGGTGCATGTGGATTAGAAACATTAGGTAGGAGGAACAGAGATAAGAAAGAAACACAAAGACACAGAATAGTATCAGAAGGGCAACTCAGTGAATAATGAATACTATATTTGCCTGTGTGAAAACAGCGTGGTATTGATATAAAAACAGACAGGAGTACGAATGGAACCAAATCAAAGACCCAGATATTAATTCACACACCTTCGAACACCTGATTTTTGACAAAGAAACAAAAAATATCAAATGGAAAAAAGAAAGCATATTTAACAAATGGTGTTGGCATAACTGGATATCAACATGTAGAAAAATGAAAATAGACCCATACCTATCACCATGCACAAAACACAAGTCCAAATGAATTAAAGATCTCAACATAAAGCCAGGCACACTAAACCTTATAGAAGAGAAATCGGAAGTATATTTGAATGCCTTGGCACAAAAGACCACTTCCTAAATATAACCTCAGTAGCACAGACACTGAAAGAAACAATAATTAATGGGACCTGCTAAAACTGAAAAGATTCTGTTATTTTTATATGCTTTTATACAACAATATAAATGGGGAGAAGACAAAAGACTGCTTTAACCTGACACAAAGGACAACCAGAACAGTTACTTGCTTCAATACTTGCGATATCATGCCATTATTTCCTGGGTAAAGCATTTGATGATTTGAGTAGGACACACCCTAGACTAAGTATCCTGTAGATAGCCACTCCCTATGTCCAACCTCCTGTTTTAATCAGAGGAGCAGGCATAGGTTTAAATTCTATGACTTTGGGTCAGGATGGAGCAGATCCTCCTCTATGAGCATCTTAATGTCCAAAACACCAAATAGCCACACCCTAGGTCGGAATGTATAGCCACTTTGAAACTGCTTTGAATGCAAAAATAAGCTCAGACTCTTAGACCTCCAATCAAGGTGGAACAAGCTCACATTTTTTTGGGTCCCCACACACTTTGATGGTATTAACATTTTAATAAAATCTTATTAATTGCCAATTAATAAAAATAAGAGGTATTTTCATTTGTATTTATTCAACTTCCTTCTTCAGTTGTTCATACTTCTCTTTGTATAAATATTTCAACACCTTAGTTAATCCGTTAGTATTTTATAGATTTGATGCATTGGAAGTAGAATTGCTTATATTTTTCTTTAAAGATTTTTTCCACTTGTTTTATTTTAATTATTCATGACAGGGTTTATTTTTGTGACAACTGTGACGGTCCTGGAAGTAGCTTTGTAGACCAGGATAGCCTTGACCTTGTTTTTTCAATTCTAATGTGTAGAAAAATAACTAATTTTTCTATTTTAAATGTATGTTTCAATTTTGTTGAAATCATTAACTAACGCCAATAGATTTTCTTGCTTTTTGCAAACTCTTTGTTATTTAATAAATACAAGGTCATGTCATGTAGCAAAAGGAATAATTTTACTTCTTTTGTAATTTTCAGGTTTTTTTTTTCTTAAGAATTGCTTTTGTTGTAATTAACCATTGTTGTCTTCCATCAATGTCATAAAAAAGCTTCCAGTTCTTCACCGTTGAGTAGGAAATATTCAGGTCGTTTTTTTTTAATCTTGAGATAGCAGTTTCTTCAATTATTTTATTTTATGTGTATGTGTGTTCTTCCTGCACATATGCCCATGCATCATGTATGTGCCTGATGCCCGTAGAAGCTAGGGGAGTGCTTAGAACTTTAGCCTGGAGTTCTTGATGGATGTTAACCACACACAAGGTGGGTGCTGGGATGTGAATGTAGTTTCTCTGGGAGTCGATGTCCTTAACCACTAAGCATCTTTCCATCTCTCTGCATTGAAATAGTTTTATTCTATACATAGTTTGTTAAACATTTTGATTAGTAAAGGTGTTAATTTTTATCTACATGAATTGAAGTAATAATCTTGATGACTCCCTTTATTTTATCCGTATGGCATATGATAGTGCTGATATTTTGATTACTTTAAAATCTTTTTGCATCAGTTTTGCCAGATTTTGGTTTCACATCATGGTATGACAGAGAAATGATTCCTTAGTGTTGCGTAGAGTAAGGGATGAAAAGCATTCAAAATGACAGCTCACTTTGGAGATCTGCTCATGAAACACGCTTATTGATCCTTTTCACTTCTCCAATTTGCTTCAAACCCAAAACAACCGCTGAATCTTTCGCACTGAGTTGTTTGGCAATTTCTCATCCAATTGTAAGAGGATCTACTTTGATAATTGTTCTCAGCTGGTCAGAGTCTACCCCCAGCGCCTGCTTGCTCTCCTTGTTATCTTCGGGCCTTTCATTTGCCTTATGTTGTATATCCAATAGCAGCTGAGCCAAATGTATTGTTGCCTTTGGAAGCTGGCTCAATTGCTTTAGAATTCATGTTAAACTCTTCTAAGAAAAGAACTAGAATTTGCTTTGTGTGTCCCTTCTTTTCCAGGTTATCAAACAAATAACAAGAAAATAAACAAACAAATCTAAACATAAAGTGATAAGAGCATATTAAAATGACACATAACTGAAACATGGTTACTAAGAATGTATTTACATAACAACTGGGAACTTTCAACCACACTAATCAATACAGATTTTTGTTTTCCCCCACAACTGGATAAGTCATGTATATTGTTTTCATCATCTAATAAAACTTTTAAAACATACAACTATTTAAGATCTTAACCAATATAAGATAATCTTGTATAAAATTTTCTACTAAAATTTAAATTCATAACTGAGGGGCCACTGCTCCTCAGGATTTATCCCCACTGCTCGTACTGGCTTTTTGAAATCCATTCTCTTTGGAGGGATACCTTCCTTAGGCTAGCTATCATAGGGAAGACCTTGGTCCTTCCTCAAAGCAATGTGCCTTCCCTCTCTGAGGAGTGGATGGGGCATGGACTTGGGGGAAGGTGAAGGGAATGGGAGGAAGGGAGGGAGTGGGAACTGGGTTTAATATGTAAAAAATGAAAACAGGTAGTTTTTTTTGTTTTAAATACAGTGAAAATAGGAAAAAATTCCAATGTATTAAACTGATAAGAAAAAGATTTAAAAGAATCAGTTGCAAACCTGTAATATGATTCAAAATTTCTGTTTGGTACTTCAATATTTTTTCATCTTTTGTGATTTTGGCTTTTCTTTATTTTCACGTTGGCAGGGTATTTTCCATTTGAATTTTGCCTAGTGACCTACTGACTATTGACATTAATAATCGCACTTATTTTCTTCTCAGTTTACTCATGTGAAGTCCATTTGATTTAGTTATTTAGTTTTAATTTAATTTAATTTAGTAATTTAATCTTGTGCAAATGTCTGCCCTTTCAATTCTCCCAAATAATCCAAGTATTTATTGAGCATACTGATTTAGTTTTGAAAACTGTGTCAATAGGTATATTTATTCATGATCAAGTTTTCAAATACATTCTTTTTTTTATTTATTATGTATACAATATTCAGTCTGTGGATGCCTACAGTCAGGAAGAGGGCACCAGACCTCATTACAGAGGGTTGTGAGCCACCATGTGGTTGCTGGGAATTGAACTCAGGACCTCTGGAAGAGCAGGCAATGCTCTTAACCACTGAGCCATCTCTCCAGCCCCAAATACATTCTTTATTCCATTTGTCATTAGTAGTTATTGTTTTAGCAGGTTTTTCTTTACAGAATTATTTCAACTTCATTTTGTCAAGTTTTATTAAAGTTCAGTGTTAAAATAAGTTTAATTTTATAGATACCAGGGAAATATTAATGAGATATCATTCCCACTGTTAACAAATGTTATTTTTTCATATGTTCATATTTTCCTGCATGGAGTACATACGGAAATAAATATTACCTTTAAAATTTAAGGCACAGATTTAAAAAATTGAAGTAGATAAAATGTCAACATGTTGGGTCAATCTTTTTGCTACAAGGATGCAAATAAATAGGTTGTATAAATGAAACTAAATCATGTATTAAGTCTTTGGCTTCTTTTTCTTATTATCAAATGTGACATAAGTGTGCAATCTATAAACTATTAGCATTCTTCAGAAAGTCATTGCATGTATATGTAATTAGTTACTTCTTATATGAAGTTAAAAATGTAGAAATAACTTCAAGCACACCTATGTTTCACCATTGTAGTCTCCCATTGGTGCTATCTACAAGCAACTCAGCAATTCTGGCAACACACTGGAGAGATGAGGAACAATAGACTCTATGTCAGTGTACAGGATAACATGGAAGCTCCTGTACACATGCACCCAGTTAAGCTCATTAGACTGAAACGAGATGGAGAACAGCCTGTTGCTGAAAGGTAGACCATTTTTTTTCTACCATGAGCAAGGGCCTGAATTTTTCCTAAGGACAAAATATACACAAACAAATGAATAAAAAAAATCCACTATTTTTCCATTATGCTCAAAGGCTGTAAGTGAGTATTGATGTCACAATAGATTGAACATGTACCATTTACATCATACCAACTTGTGATAGTATGTTTACCAAATCTCAGCAAATACTAGACTGTAATGTTGCTCACAGCACTCAATGGCTTGTCTTCGGTGGGCATTTACCTGTGAATAATGAATAAAAGCAAGAATACAGTAAAAGGACAGGCACAAAAATATGTAAGAATCTGGATGTTATCTGAGTGTCATCTATTTGGCATAATTCATGGTTAATGTCCACAAAACTAAAACAACTCTCAATGGAAGGCAAGGACAGAGCATGCTAATTCAAACACTCTTGTGTCTATGCAGAGTTCACAAAGAGAATCTCGGATACCTGTCGAGTATAAGGCAAGACTCATTTCAAATGGCAGTTATTCTAATGTATGTCAATATGCTGTGTGGGTTGCGAAAATAAATGATATTAATGTGATTTCACCTATTTAAGAGGCCTCCAAATTACAATTAAAGGTAAATTATAATAGGGCATATTGATACTGATGTCTTAGCCCTTATGCTGAAGTAAATCATGGCTGCCTACACAGCAGGAAAACCTGGTTCTGAGTCCATGCACTACTGTGCAGTGAGCTGTATGTTTGCTTTTGCTTTTTTTCCCCTCCAACTTCTGGAATGAGGACCCACAATGAGCTTTGTAGAATCTCAACAAAGACAAGTATAATAAAGCCCTTCACAGTTTATTGTCTGCCACAACAAGTTAGAGTCCAGTTATTAGACTAATACCTACCATTATTCCAGGCCATTCTCTCTCTCTCTCTCTCTCTCTCTCTCTCTCTCTCTCTCTCTCTCCACCGCCCATGCCTTTTGTTTCCGTGGTTCTCTACCTCCTATTACAGTACTTCTTCTAACACCCTGAAAGAATGGGTGAAGAGATTAACAAAGAGAATGAAACACAAACCTAAGAAAGAACAGAAGTGTAAAGGAAACAAGAAAGCACTGGGTTTTGTGTGTGTGGGTGTGTGTGTGTGTGTGTGCCTCTGCCTCTCGAGTGCTAAGATTAAAGGTGTGTGCCACCAACACTTGGCAAAAGCACTGGGTTTTATAAAAACACATGCTGCTGCTTTGGGTGTCTGTTTTGAACTCATTTAATTGTTTTGTTTGTGTCCCGAGGAGTCAATTTAACTGGCTTTTTAAACCATCGTAATGATTTGTCTACTTTCATTCACTATACTAAAATATTTGTATTCTTATTAATTCAGCCCATAGGAATTCATCCCATATTCTCAACTAATTTTATATTTGATCCAACATTTTTGAGTTACTACTCCATAATAATACTGAAGAAACCCTGTATCCTTTTTATTCCCTTGTCTACCTAACTTCCTTATGCATGGTTTTGATGAGGAAGCATTTCATTGAGTATGGCATTTTGTAAGCTCTGCATAATGCTGTGTAATCCACGCATGTCCTCATACCCATTCCTGACTCCAAGGGCTCTCTGCCAAGCACACCCCAGCAGCTAAGTGGATAAGGGATGTTTACTGTGCTCTCCAGCATAAATAAGAGAGATGCTCAAAACCTCTAGCCCTACAAAAGAGCACCACTGAGCATATACAGCTTTGGGTCCTACTAGTGTGTCTTCTGACTTAAATGCATGAAAAATCATGATCTACATTACTAAAATAAACATGAACCATCCTTCCACTATTTATTCATACTTATTCATAACACTCTTGAGGCAATTGAGGGAAATTTGTTTATTGATAGCATGACAACCCAAGATTGCTAGATTATCCATCAGAGAAGACAGAGATGAATTTACGTGGAAGAGCATCTTCAGCAAATGCACTTTTTCCTTGTGGCTCAGAAAAGTCAATTCTGCCCCAACTTATTCATTTACATTCCTGTAATAAATTCACGCTCCAGAAAGTCAGCCATTTTTACCTGTGATGCTGAAATTTCTTCTATTGTCTTATTTTGCCTGCTCTTGTCTTTCTAGTCCCAGTAATTATTTCGCACTCCTTTCAGAAACCAGAACTGTGAGTCATTCTCCATCTTTTTGCATGCTCCACTACCCCTTCATGTGTGTCTATAATGTATGCTACAAGATTTATTTTCCTTTTAATCATACTGCACCGCCTCAAGCCAGACCCTTATGCTGTTTGTCCATACAATCACAGTAGCCTCTGAAATATACCTACATTCCACATCTTTTCAATTTTTTCTAGGCTGTATCATTCTATAGTAAAGCATAATTTTATATTTTCTTATATTTACCATTTCATATTTAACAACAACAAAAATAAGAAAAAAATATAGTACAAAAGGCTAAGAGGCTGAGCCTTGAAATCAGGCGTTTTGCCATTGACCTTTAAGAAGAAGATAGATAGTCATCCATTTAAGGAATACTTTTTGCCAATTGGTCAACTTTTCCTTCCTTCTCTGGTTAAGTTATACTTCAAAAAGAAAAAACAGTGTCTGACACTTTTATAGTGACATGACTGTGCAATAAATAATAAAATGGCTATATATTCATATATGGGTACATGTGTATGTAGAAGAAAGTGATTTTAAATATTTCTCCTATAAATGAGAGGCTAGATATTTGCTCTGGTTTTAAACATTAACCAATATGTAGATGTGTTGGAATATCATATCATCAATAAATATACACAAAACTATGAGTCAATTAAAATATTTCATAAGTAGTCTATGTTACACACAAGAGTAAAGTTAAAATTAAGTAAAATTAAGAATATAGTTAATATATGACTCAACCAGTCATCCGCCAAATCAGTAAATACTTAGAGAAAGAGAAGAATTTAGAAGACAGAAAGTGGGAGACGGTTACTGTTGTCTTCAAGTTTTAGTACTGACAGGGAAGATGTCCCAACCCTTATGAGCTTCTCATGCACTTGCTTATTATACTCATCTACTTCCCATTTGATCACCCAACACATCAGTTACACTTCTACCATCCACACAAGACCTCACTGACTCCAAATCATTTTGTGCTTATTTTTTTCTCCAATTTCCAACAGTTTTTTCATTAAGAGCTATCAGAGTGACAAATTTTTAAAACGTTATATGTAAACCTGCTAGTGTAAACTCTCTCTCTCTCTCTCTCTCTCTCTCTCTCTCTCTCTCTCTCTCTCTCTCTCTCTCTCTCATACACACACACACACACACACACACACACACACACACACACACACTAACCTATTAGATACCAAAGTTAACAAATAAAATACCCAATGTCAAAAATGCATCACTTATTTTGGATTCTGGCCAATAATTTCCTACACACTCCCCAAACATTACAGACTCTTGCCCATGCTTTTGGTTGCTCTCCAGAACGTGGTGCTAAGACTCTGTTGATGAAAACCCACATCCTTGAGTAATGGACAGCAGAGAAATCAAACTGGTTCTGACCTGGAAACTGTTTTCCTGCTGGCTAGCTTTCATGGTGCTGGAAAATGCTATGTGTTTACCAGACGTAAAAAGTAATCGTCACCCTTGCCCCACTAGGAACCTGGATTCAACATATAACCCAGATTTACTTATCTGAAAATATAAATCATTGTTCTTGTTAGTTCTTAGGAAAGTAAAACTAAGATATCAGCTATCTTTTTTTCCCTCTTGAACATTCATATTTCAGTCTTCTCCATTCATGGTTAAATTCATGCTGAGTATAGTACACATTTATAGTTTTTCTATGTCTCATATGTGTCTATCTAACAAGCGCTAAATGGTATCTACTGAGAACTAAAGTAATTTTTCACCTGAATTTCTTATTGATAGTAGACCTTAAGCAAGTAAATAAAATATAATATAATTTCATGGCTTATTCTTAAATAATTCTTCATGTTGACTAAGGAAGTAGTTAGTATCTATAAGTCTGGCTAATGAACAAATCATGTAATATGACCTTTAACTGTACAGGGTTTCTGGAGAAGAAAAACAAAGTCTTTGTTAGCAAATGATTTAGGTTAGGTATTAATTAAATTTGGAAAGGAGTGTATGTCATGAAGTTAAATCGAGTGTATTATATGAATTGCATCTTCCTCAAGTGTGAATTGCTTGTCCTTCTCGGAGATCAATGCTGTCTGTAGGATTTACTCTCCACCCACTACACTTAATTAAAAAGTTCACAGGGCAGGGAACCCTGACTGCTCCTGGGACTGGAGAGGGGGGGAGAAGAGGAGTGGGGGGAGGGGAAAAGGGGCGGGAGGAGGGGGAGGGAAATGGGAGGCGGGGAGGAAGCGAAAAATTTTTTTTCAATAAAAAAAAAAATAAAAAGTTCAGGTTCAGAAGAGTCAGAGTTCTCCAGGAACACATAGGGTCTCACAATGATCCAGTGGCCTCCATCCTGTGGTTGTGGTAGCCCTGGTGCTTTCCAAGGAGCAGGTGTTTGCATTAGGAAACAGCAGGTATTCTAATTCTCCCTAATTGACTTGTTGGCAGTGCTGACAGAGAATAGAAAAGATGGAAGAACATGGATCCTGGGGCCCGGCAAGCACTTGGCATGGGAAGGGCCCCAGAATGAAGTGCACAGTCTGTAAAGAGGAAAAGACCATGAGTTGTCAATCTGGCACACACCACTGGCATTTAATTCACATAAAATATTAATTAAAATAATGAAGTTCTTCATGCTCAGCATTTGTTACTAAGCACAGACTATCGGGTCTGCCCCTAATGTTTCCGGATTCATTCTCTGACTCCCAGAGAGCAAATTCATCTCTAACCACCAGAGAAGGATTAACACAGGCTCTTAGAATAATGAGTCTCTTACCTCCCATGTCTCTTGGGAAGGACACCAAGTCTTCTTCCAATAACCATTCCCTTGCCTTTACAACCCTATAATCAATAAATGTGCCTTCCTCCCCCTCCACTTTTCATGACACTCAAGCAATAATGGGCCCAGTCATCTACTTGCGCATGCTCAGGGTTCTTAAGAATTTCTTTAGCTTCCTTAATCCCAAATCGAACTGTTGTAAAAGAAACGTTGACCAGTCAAAGATTAAAAGCAAAAAAATTCTGTTCAATGCCATGAAATATGTGGACTCCCACAGAATATCTATAACTAAAAATAATTCTCAGGGAAACCTACCAAGACCCAAATCCCTCCTGTATGATTAAATCGCATTAAATTCAAATGAGAAAACTGCCACACTTTATTTGCAGAGATAACTGGTACATTTGTCAAGTCTGTGTCTCTGCAACATTTCAGCAAATACCCAAAAATAAATTTATTGTCATAATTGTCATTAAGCGTATTCCTGAACAATGGAGTCTGACCATAATTAATGATTAATTCATTTGGAATTCATTATGATAATAGTAAATGCGCTTCACTCATTTGATGCTTCCATTCTGGCCGTGATTTTAGGCCGCTGTTTTCTAATTTACCAATTTTAAACGTGAAAGCTCTGAGCATGTGCAGGAAAACAGTTCCACATTGCCCTCTAGCGGTGAACTGATAAAAATCCAACTTATTGTAAATTGTTCCGGAGAACAATCTGGGTTTTCAGGACACTTTGAAAGACTCTTGAGCTCAAGACAAATTCAAAGAATATCCCTGCGTCCACATATAAAAAGGTATTAAAACGTTCCATGCGTTCCCTAAGTTTGCCATTAAATGAGTAACAAGTTTATCTTCCTTGTGCAGACAAGGTCATTAGAGGATCACACCTAATGTGGGAGGGAAAGCCTATTGTTTCCTCTGGAGGTCCAGAATGCCACAAAAGCATCACGTGTGTGCTAGAGAGCCCCAAAGCTGCATCTCGGAGTGCAGGTGGTAACGTTGATGATGTTTATAAATGCAAGTGATTACACTTCCAATCAAGAGCAGAGAGAAAACAAGAGACTCCTTCTCCCTGGCATGTCTATAGGGACTGCCCCTAGCTGCTGGACTTTTAAAGATACACAGCCCCTTCCAGTACCTGGGAGGAGGATGCTTGCAGACAGAACCTTCGCATAAAGGACTTAAAGTTACACTCACCCTCCTGACCATAGTAGGTCTAGATTCACAAAGATCTGTTTGCCAGCACGAATTGATTAGTTTATCTAAGTTCGCTACAAATATTTAAAGGGCGGTGTTTTCACGCAAATGTCTGGGTTTCTAGAGAATCTGACTACACATAGACGACCTTCTTTGATTTAATAGTGTCCTCAAACTGAATTATAGTTCATCTTTAGCTCTTAGGAATCTTTCTACCTTATCATTTTCATGCAGGAATTGAGTCTGGCTTACTCTCCTTTGTTCACTCTGATCACAAGGAAACAAATCGCAAAGCCACTAAAGGCAAATAGATAGTCTAGATCCTATGTGTCGGAGTACAAAAATCCTGGTCTCGTTTCCACGCCCTTCATAACTACCTAGATAAATGCAAATGTATAGGTGTATGAGATTGAGCTAAATTACATTTTAACTACAAAAAGTCATCTCCTATATTATTAGGTTAATATCAAGTATAAGTGTTTGTGTCTTAATTTATAAATGAATCATCTGTCTGAAATAAGAAATTAGATCTAATAACTCTGATATAACTAGAATAAGTCATTGTCAAAGATGAGTATTTTTCTACCTTTTCTAAGTGTATTTTCATCATTCCCAAATTTCCTTCAAATAATTTTACTTTCTATGATCTCCCCTCCTAGACCCTACCTCTTTCCACAAGCCCCACTTGAGAGTAAATATCTGTTGGAAACCCTTCTCCGCTGGCCTGACCCTTCATGACCATTTCAGTCCTCTAATCTCAAATGGTATTCCGAGAGCATACTGTATATTTTATTGCTTAATTTTATGTAGTATTTCTTTTCTCCCCTCATCACAATTAACTTACTAAGCTAATAAGAGAGGTTCATATTTTACAACCAGTCTTGAATCTCAGAGAACACTTGACATTTGATTATTGATTACTTCCTTAAAAATAAACTACTTTGACAATAAACATATGCATGTCTATGCATGTGTGTGTGTACACACACGTTTCTCTTTTCAATTCATCACATGGAAGCCAAAGACCTGCATGAGATAGATCTTATATCATTTTTTGTTATATTGTAGTTTGGGAACGTGGTTATTTTGGATATTATTGTCTTTGACATACGCATTTAAGTTACATTCAAACTCCATGAAGGAAAAGAGACCTAATAGATTTTCAAAAATCATCATTAAATATAAACTCACTCATTTGAAAGCCTCATCATTGTTATGTAAATACTTTGGCACCGAAAAACACACAGAACACATAAGTACTTACATGCATGCTTTCACTGTGTTCAGCATGTTTCTCTGCTCTATTTGCTGTGTTCCAGCACTTAGAGGCTAGTCGCTGTTACTAGACTTTAGAGGGTAGGGATGCCTTCCATTTGAGACACCTGGTGCATGGTTGTTCCTTGATTTTCTGAGTAATTGTGAATATGTAATGTGTAGATTAATTCATTCATTGAAATGGTTGAATGACAAAACTCCATTTCTCTCCTTACGTTTTTCTTTTAGAAATATTTAAACTGATCCTCAAGCTATCCGCTCATGCTGAAATGAAGCTTATTTAGGAAAAACATAAATACTAATTTCCTTCCCAGTTTCTCAGACAGTTATGTGATTATTTGACAACCTCAGAACTGACCAATGGTTTTTAACCTACACTGTCTCTATAAATTAGCATATATATGTATATATATGATATATATATATATATATATATATATATATATATATATATATATTATATCAGGGAGTTGACACACTGAAGTTCCTTAGATGATGACGTTCTTTAGTGATCAGTGGAACCCATTATCCAATAATTCTTGATTTTGTTGACAGGAGATTGTCATCATCACTGGCTTTTTTCTCCTTTCTAGTATTACAGGATGATTTAAGCTCAGTTGCCATGTTTTCATCTCCAAACTTGAGATCACCAGGTCCACACACAGCTGCAGCCTGCACACTGCGGATGCTTGTGCTATCAAGTCCGTACTTCTTGACTTTTTAAGTGAATGGGATGTGACAAGGGATTAAAACACTTCTTTAAAAAAAATTGAATATTTTTTTTCTAACTCAAGTTTGGGAACATGGAACTTTAACTACTATATGTTAATTCTGTGTGTATTCTGTCTCTACCAAGACTCTTGCTTAAAATGGCACAGTATATGTAAAATTGTAGCCCTCACACTCTTTCATTGCTTTATCTATATGATGTTTGCCGTAGAATGACAGTGACAGAAGTTCCACCTTCATAAAAATGACTCATTTGATTGTTGTATATAGACGACCATTGTGATCTATTTATTCTCTGATTATTATAGTATCATAGCATAGGCCAATACACAATTAAATTTCTCCTGACACTTAGTTTTAGTTCATTTACTTTACTATTCAGAAGTTAGCTTTCAGGTCATAGTTTCCTCTGGTCATTTTGGATGTCCAAAACTCATTTTCCATTAGTTCTGGTGGTCAATAAAATGAAAGGCAGTAGCAGTTTGGAAACAAATAATAGTTTTATTGTTTACCTCCTTTATATTTATTATCAATTTTGACTGTCTAGAAAATCCTTAATTATATTTTCTTATCTAGAACAAAAAATAAATTACTATAATTCTGTCTCATAAGCTATTGCTTTAATAAAAATTGATGATGCTCTATTTCTGCTCTGATAAATCTTATATTGCTTTTATTTGCATTGTTAAAGATTAAGTCAACAAATGAAATGTATCCTTCTGTGTTCATTGTTTCTGTTTGAAATTTTCTTCTTTAAGGACTCTGCTTAGTGTGCTTTAGCTTTTCTCTCACCAACTTTCATATTTGATACCTTCTTCCACGTCATTCTTAGCTCGGGTGCTGTTCTGTTTTCATTATGTTTATAAGATGAACACTGTGAACGAGGCATCTATAGGGAGTGTTTATTTCAACATACAATTCCAGTTCACAATTCATCACTGAGGAAAGTCAGTGTAGAAACTGAAGCAGAAATTTGAAGCATACACCTTGGGGATGTCTTGGTTGCTAGCTGGTTCTCTGGTTCGTGCTCACTAACTGTTCTTATACAACCCAGTCTCACTTGCCTGAGTTGTACTGTTTCCCACAGTAGCCTGGATACTCCCACGTCAATCATCCATA
Source organism: Chionomys nivalis (assembly GCF_950005125.1). NCBI lineage: Eukaryota > Metazoa > Chordata > Mammalia > Rodentia > Cricetidae > Chionomys > Chionomys nivalis. The sequence goes on from NC_080099.1 coordinate 15,214,006, forward strand.
AAGGGAGTATCTCACAGGCATTATCACATGACAATCTCACATGGGCAATTCTTCAACTGAAATTCCCCTTTCTCGGGTTTCTTAAGGTCGTGTCAAGTTAATTTAACTATAATTGGTCTTGTCCTGGAGCAGAATTTTCACTGGTCAGTTCCAAGTATTTATATTCGTTCCCTGTGCTAATATGTCCGAGGTTCTTAGGATTGTTCTCATTTCCAGTCTGATGCTCACTTCTAGTTTTGAATGACACAGACATGGCTGACACTTGGGTCACTGGGCTGGCAGCTGATAATTCACAAAAACTTGTGTTTCAGGGATAAGGGAAAATATCATCGTCTATCCTGTACAGTGTGTCTAAATGTTCTTGTTTCCCCACCTACTTATGCATTCCCTGCTCATGTGAGGATTCAGGAAGATCGAAAGTCTCTATCTCCATTAGAGTGGGTAGTTCCCAGAATCCAACCCACTCACTTTCAAACATCAATTCATTTAAAACATTATATTAAATTTGTTTTCAGGGAATGTTTGCCATAGGCATTTCAATACACTAATTCACATGTCCAATTTGTTTCTGTTTTCAGAGTCAAGTTCTCATTATGTAATCTCCTTAAAAGCTTTCAACAATGCAGGAGAAGGTGTCCCTCTTTATGAAAGTGCCACAACACGCTCCATAACAGGTATGCACCCATCGTCAATCCTCTTGCGACAAGGTGACCAGTGCTTGGGTTATGGTGAGAAAGGGCAAAATTCTAAAAAGAAAACTATTTAAAATGAATGTATGGAATTATCAGGAATATATGCACACATATATACACATTATTTTTGATTATTTCATTCTCCGAATGAATGGCAAGGATTTATTCGATACATTAGTGTGTAAACTTAGAGAATTTTGCTCTTGCCTTCACAATCATCTAAGAAGTTTTCTAGTTTGGTGCCCTGTTATGGTTCTTCATTCTGCTAACCAGTTTGTCTCAGACACTGCCATTTGAGCAGGAAGTTTGTGATCGAGGCTCTAAATATTCAATGGGCATTTGTTTCTCTCAACATGAACCTGTAGACAGGGTACAAGGTTAAGTTGGCACATTGGAGTTGATTAGATCAGTCCAAATCACAAACATGAATCCTAAACTGGGGCATAGGTATCTGTCAGGAGACACAAAAGGAAAGATTGGTTCCAGGCTCCTTGTCTAAAGAATGGCTGTGTGAGTTTAAATAGAAAGTCAGCAAACAAGGACCAAATGGCAGAAGAGCTTGAAGCAGTTTTAAGAGAGATATAAGTCACTGATGGAGGGTGTTAATAATGCTATGTTTGCTCAAAAACAAAGTATGTGGTTACCCAGAAAAAAATCATAACCTCATATTGCTCCTAAAAATATTGTTCCCAACAACCTGTCTAAAACTTAGACAAAAATAAGCTTTATGTCTTCAATTAGTATTTTGTGCCTATCTCCCAAAACCCGAAAACCACATCCTTCCAACTTCATTTGACTGGCCAAAAGCATTCACTTTAATCACTTTAATTAGAATAGAAGGCATAAGAGAGCAAGCTTCAGATTTAATACCAAGCATCAGAGAGAAAAATTCCTGGAGTGTGGATTTCAGATGAGGATGCATGACTGGCTAGAGAATAAATGTTACTACTAACTAGATTTACTTGAAGTTTGTTTGGTTTGTTTTGGAAGTCCTCAGTTGCCATTCACAGACTATACTGACAATGGTGTATCTTTCAGACAGTCTCCAAAGATGTTATCACTTATTGTTAACCAGGTGTTCTAAAAAAGTGAAGTTGTTATTTCAGAATCCTTGAATCGTTGACCATTGGTTTCAAAGTCTGACATCTTCCACCCCCCAAAAAGATACAAAATTGGAAGCTATCATTTGAGACAAGATCTTTTGCTATGCCACCAAAGGCGTTTATAAATACTCAAAAAGAATAAACATGAGGCTGGAAACTGTTTCCTAAGAAAAGTATCACCTTCATTGTTAGAAAAATGATGTGCAGCTGGGCGGTGGTGGCGCACGCCTTTAATCCCAGCACTCGGGAGGCAGAGGCAGGTAGATCTCTGTGAGTTCGAGGCCAGCCTGGTCTACAAGAGCTAGTTCCAGGCCAGGAACCAAAAAGCTACGGAGAAACCCTGTCTCGAAAATAAAAAAAAAATAAAATAAAAAAAAATGATGTGCACTGAGTTCTACATTTGGAACTAAGATACAGAATAATAGATGAGCACTTGGGATTTTTCTCTCAGACTGCCCCAAAAGTGAGGTTTGTTGGGAAATAAAGTACTATGCCTGCACCTGTGATTTCCCTGGTTGATCTTGTGTATGTCATCTCTTTACTGTTCATCATGAGGAAACTAAGAAGTTTCTCATTGTCAAACTGACATTGAACTATGATCAGGTGACATATGATTCCACTGAGGCCAGTGTTTCACTGCTTTTCTTTTATTAATACAAAATTTAAATCTCATGAATACAACCTATCGGGCATAAACACGAAAGTCAGTTTTCCAGTGGAACATGAGAGCAGTGAGGGAAGAGGGCAGAGTTCAGAATACCTGACGGGGGCTGTGCAGAAGGAAGTGTCTGTGCTGTTAACAACTTTCCCCGTGGCATTTGCTGTCAGTTTTGAATTCTTAGCATATGGCATTGCAACGGTGTTTTCTCAAACTCCAGTGATCCATAACACAAGTTTTATTTTCATGTTATAACTCTTATTCTAATGGATCTGAGAAACGAAGTGATGCTAAAATTGTAAATTATGTCAGGAAATTTATTATTGAAGAAAAGTCGGTGATGGGTTGCAGAGGAATGTATAAAGCAGCCCCTTCACAATAAAGAATATACTTTTTTCCTGGAAGGAGAATGATTTTTACGCTTCTACACAGCATGGAGAACAAAGGGCAAACAAATGGAATCAAAGGCTAAGGCTCTGAGAGAATCTCTTATCAATAAATGTGTCATATTGTCATGTAAAAAATATTCTTTATCTTTGAGTTGTTGCAAAATATTCCCATGAGAAGTCCTGGAAAGAATCCAGCAAAAAGTAAACACAAAATATACTGCAGGCAATGAAAGCATTAGGCTAGTATAACGATCACGCCTGAAGCAGCTAAATCATGTGCTGGTAGCCTTCGGTGAGTTCTGGAGACTTTTCTCAGACTGGGAATAAGAGTTCAAGTGACTGAAACTTTCAGCTTGGCCCCACACGGGAAAATTCTCTTTATCTCTTATTGTCAAAACAAGTTGTTTTCCATCTGGAGAAGGAAAAGGGCAAAGAATAATCAGGAGTTAATGAAGTACACTCTTTAATTTATTCTGAACCATTTTAGTGAGGTTTAAACGACGTGCAATCCAGTTGCAAACTATCGATTTTAATGCCAATATAAAATGAATAACTAAAGGTAGAGATTGGCAAACTATGTTAGGGACTGTCTGTTTCTTCTTCAGCACATGTGTGCATGTGTATGTATGTATATATTACATAGTATATATATATTTTTTCATCCACATGTATGCTCACATAAACATGTACATCTTCATGTGCCTCTGAAATTCAAGAGCGTATGAGGCATCTTGGCAGAGGAAGAAACATTGAAGTAGAACGATTTAGTAGCAAAAGAACGCTTGCATCCAAATATTCAAGAAATTCCTGGTCAGGGAGTCAAAGAGCACTGGCAATATGTGTGGCATGTTTTAACATTGTTGCTCGCCGTCTCCTGGAATGCTCTGCTATGCTGGAGATGTTGTTTATCTGTTCTGTCCCTTATAGTGGGGACAAAGCTCTTATGGCCACTGAATGATTGAAATTGGCTGTCATAAAAAAAGAATAAATGTTAAAATAACTAATTATGTAGTTTATATTGATAGAAGCCACAGAGCCTATTGTTAGTACATTATGCACCAAAATTTTAGAGGGATTATCATAGAGAATGACTAAAAATAAATTGTGTTCCCTAAGATAGAAAATAAAACTTGCCCATTGGCAGAATTTTCTGGATCACATTAGGTCAATAGGTAAAATCACAACAGAAAATACTGCATTAAATACAGTAGGATTATTCTGTAATTGTCCCTCAAATACTTAATAAATAACAAACATGACCACTTTTATTTTCTGAAATCAAGACTAGTTGGATTGACTATTATCATTTCCTAATACAGGATCACTTGACTTCAAAGCATTACAAAAGATGCATCTGAGAAACCATGTTTACATGAACTAAATGGAACAAAGTAATGACACAGTTGGTATAGCCCATGATGTGGAGAAGTCAAAAGCAGGTCATACGTGGGACTACAGTTCCTCTATGCATCAATTTCTTCTCCCAAAGTCAGGCAAGGCTAGAAATGTGAAAGGTAGTGCTTGCTTTACTTCAGCACAAGCACCTTTTCCTGCTACACCGACCTGCTGCGTGATTCAAACCCTTGTAGAAGTGCAGCGTCTCCTGCTCTCTTTGTCATTTCAGGAATCCCTTTGGCTTTAAAGGGGCCCTAAATAAAAAGAGACATCAAAAGGAATACAGAAAACCTGGGCTCTGACATTAAATTTTAATCCCAAATCTATCATTCTCTCTCTCTCTCTCTCTCTCTCTCTCTCTCTCTCTCTCTCTCTCTCTCTCTCTCTCTCACCCTTTTGTTCTGTTTCTGTCTTTAGTTTTTAAAATCTTTTCTCCAAAACTACTACAAACCAGTAACCCAGTAACATGTTAAATAATTCGTTGGAAAACACAATGATGAATAGATGAGAATCTGAAATTCAAGGAAAAGAGACAGTCATCAACAGAACAGCCAACAACCACTCGCCTTTGAACTTGGCTATTAAAAACATAAACTGCTTAAGCTGCTACTGAGACTCCTCTACATTTTATCTGATCTCATTCCCTTAAAGGACTTCAAATGTCCGGTCTTAGAGCTGTGCTGTCAGCTTCAATTTTTTGTTAGATTCCTTACTGCATCACGTAAAGGTCGGTTTTTCAACCTGTTATCTATAAATTTGAGTGTCTCAAAATGGAATGATTATGATTGCCGCAAAGTAAGCTTCTGAAATTGTGGTCGTCCGAGCAGAAGATAAGTGTAAGGGTTTTGGAGAATTGTGTCAAATCACACATCATTCTTCAGATTCCAGTCATGTTATTGGTCAAAGCAGGGTTCATATCTCCATGGAAATCTCATTATTCTGAGGAGTTAATTTGTCTCCCTATCCATTGATGTGCATTTTTTTCCACTGAACTTGCAGTTTCTGAATCAGGAATGTAACATAGGAATGCCTGACTGGACTGAAAATGGAAGTAACCTGTGTGTGTGTGTGAATACGTGTGTGTAAATACAGGAAGATGAGCACTCTTGTTAGAATTTAATATTACAGTCTAAGAAAACGTGCTTACCAGGTGCCATCTTACACACAATTATAGTACAACAGATGTATGTTGGCCCATGTGACCATGCATATTTCTTCACTCTGTTTTTGAGCATTGATAGAGAGAAAGATATATATCAAGGTTCTTTCATTATAGTTCGTGTGTTAACTGAACAATTTTATAGAGATATAACCTAGATAATAGTAAAAGAAGTACAAAACCCCAATAAAGTCAGATATATAGACAAATATTAGGGTATCCAATAGCATTCATTTCCATTTCCGGAAAAATAATCAGAAATGTCATTTTTATTGTTACTTCAAATCATTGACAAATCATGTACCTGATAAAGTAGCATACAAGACTTTGTAAGAAACAATGTGTAACATTCAAACAAGTTGAACTTCTAAGATATGTAATCTAATTAGATATAAATATAAAGAAATACTGTTATTTTAACATAGCAATACTATTCTTATTATATGTTATGATTTAATTAATTGCATTTTTTCTGTTCTTCTCATGTTCCCTTTCATCATTCTTGCCATGCATTTAACTCATTGTGATGTGTTACCACTGGTATTTATTTTAACTCTTTGTTTACACATTTATTCGTTGGTTTCATTTGGTGGGTTTTGAACCCAGATCCCACTGACCCCGTTGACTATTATCCTTTGCTTGATGATTTCCCCACCTCGGGCCCAGATGTCTCCACCCCCATGCTCCCACCAGTAGGTGTACAGGCTGTGGCTCTTACCCATGAGGCTGTGAGGGTCAGCTGGGCAGACAACTCTGTCCCGAAGAACCAAAAAACATCCGACGTGCGGCTTTACACTGTCCGGTGGAGGACCAGCTTTTCTACCAGTGCCAAGTACAAGGTGAAAATCAAACTGACTGCGTGAAATTTAAAGTTATCTTTCATATGCTTGGTGTATTGTGTTCCATGTTTCCTGGTGTGCCATAAACCGCTTTTCTACAGTGACTTTCACGTACCAAAGCAAGGCATTTTAATAGCTTAATATCGTAGTTAAGAAAAATTATGCCTTGAGCCGGGCGGTGGTGGCGCACGCCTTTAATCCCAGCACTCGGGAGGCAGAGGCAGGCGGATCTCTGTGAGTTCGAGGCCAGCCTGGTCTACAAAGGGAGTTCCAGGACAGGCTCCAAAGCTACAGAGAAACCCTGTCTCGAAAAACCAAAAAAAAGAAAAATTATGCCTTTGGAAACCAAAAAAAGCAAGGTAGAAAAATATCAAGAGCTGCAAAAAGATGTTTGAGTCTCACCAGATGCTGCTCGCACTAGACTTTTGCTTTTGCTTTCCACAGGAAAGTCATTTTCCTTTGGAAATAGAAGGGCTCCAAGATCAGCTCCTGAACAGATTATGATATGATTCCTTGACTCAGAATCTAGATTGCTGTTCATTAATTGCCCAACCCACTCATACAGGGTACAACAGGGGGATCAGGGATGTGAAGACACTTTATAGCACCCTAGAAATAAATTTCCAGACACTAACATTGAGTTCCTTATTTAGCTTCAAAGCAATCTTCCTGTTGTTGCAAGGAAAATCCTTTAAGTGAGCCTGAGTTACAGCAGCCTCCTGCTCATACTCATTTCCAAATTGTTTCATACTCAGCCCCAGAGATCACCAGTGACACATAAGAGACTGTTATTTCACTTTTCCATCTTTCCTGCCCAAATTCGGCAATTCAAACAAAGAGTTACTAACAAAGAAATATGTATAGCCTTCTAAACCCAAGAATGCGTGGATGTGTTTAAGCAGTAGACAGTGTCAACAAACTGGAAGAATCAACAGACTCCTGTCTCTATAATAGTTCTAGATCATTTATTCTGAAATAAAGTTTTAATTCTGCTTACTTAATATGTATAACTTGCAATGCCTTATGCACCCATCTTAATAGATGCATGCTTGGAAAAATTCCATAAATGGTTCAAGTAAGGTTACACAGCTGAAAGTTAGTTTACAAGGCAATAACTAGGAGCGAACACGACGTTTAACGTTATAATCTCATCATCCAGGGTACTAAAGCACAAGGATTGGCAAGAGTTTGAGGCGAGTCTGGGCTACAACATGAGGTTTTCTCTAAAAATAAACTGAAGAAGAATGTAAATGTTACTCCAAAACTAAGGGATCCAGTAGCTTAACCCTAGCTCTTTGTTTCCTCACACCCACATCTGTCACTTTTCTTGACACTCCCCAGGAATAATTGCTAAAGGGAATATCGCTCCCTTCCTCCCGCTGAACTACCGTGTTCCTTAATCTGATTGCAAGACATTGGAAATTTGGGAGATGCACTTGTCTGGGGAAATTTCTGGCCCCCGAACAGGAAATAGAGCAAAATCACACTGGTTTCATGATTCTGCCTCTGTGTTCAGTCATGCTGGAGTTGCTTTAGTGCCTTTCATCTTTTAAGTGGTCAGAACTTTGTGGTTTATGATAAGTCAACTTCTAGCTGAAACAATAAAAAATAATAATAATAAAAATTTTCTTTGATATTGCTGCCCTGGTAGACCAGGCAAGTTCTCAACCAAATCTATAAAATATTATTAATAAAAGATATGTTATGCCGGGTGGTGGTGGCGCACGCCTTTAATACCAGCACTTGGGAGGCAGAGGCAGGTGGATCTCTGTGAGTTCGAGACCAGCCTGGTCTACAAGAGCTAGTTCCAGGACAGGCTCCAAAACCACAGAGAAACCCTGTCTCAAAAAAACCAAAAAAAAAAAAAAATATGTTAGAAGTACATATCTCCTTACAGTATTAGATTTCAGATTCAGCAGAGCCATAAATAAAGATAATATTATCAGGAAAGAATATATGAGAGTATTAAGAAGTATCTCTACATATAGATTGCTCAGTTTTGAGTTTAGTTTCAGAAAAGATGTTCCCCACTTTAAAATTGTTATGTTCATAACTTTGTAGATATATTCATTTTCCAGAATGGTTATGGGAACTTTTGCCAGAATATGAAATAATATTTTGATTATTTTTTAGCCTCATTTGAATAACAAGATCCAACATTTCTTGAGGCAAATAATTTCAGTGGAATGCCTAGTACAGCAGACATGGAATTACTCAAACTCACAAAGAATTTGAGGACCAAGCAAAGCAGATTTCAACTGGGCCTTCTCTGATGAAAAAAAATTTTTAATTTATTACAAACAGCCCTCTTCACATGCACAAGTACACACACATGCACACACACACACACACACACACACACACCTACTCCTGTACACTGAGATGAAGAGATCTCTAGGAAAGGGTTGGGCAGTTGAACAGTAAGAACAAATAAAAAGAATGGCAGGTCTATGAGAAAGAATATCATGAATATTGAAGTTATTAATAATAAATGACTTGGTTTGTACTTTATGCTTTTAAAATAATGTTCATATCTAAACGAAATTCTTCATTCCATGATAGTTTAATGAAATAAGCAAGACATACTCATTTTAGGGCCAAGGGAACTTCTGGAGTCAAATCAGGTGGCTGCAAGAAATGCATTTGTGGTTTTGTCGGATCACTGAGTCTCATTTTCTCAAATTGGACAATAATTCTGAAAATGATATTTTGATTACTTAAATTCCTATATTGATTTTCCTATAAAAGTATGAACTTCCTTTAATTATCTAGACAATTATTTAATCACATACTGGTTTACATGACTTTCCAATAAAAAAATAATTATTGGCGGTTGCCTAGAGCTTAGCAGATTTGTTGTGAATGTAGTAGAATATGGGATGTTATGTAAGACTCAGGCCCCTTGTTCAAGATTGGACTCAAGTTAAAATTTAATATTGCTAAAGTATTGAAAATGACATGAAACAATGTCTCATGTATTATAGGTAGCAATTATTAGCACTTGCTCTAGGCCAAGCACTGTTTTCCTTCACTTACTTCACACAGTAAATGACGATATAAAGTCTGTCATATTAACTGAAACTTACAGAAAGGAAGATGGGAGCTTCTGAGCTCAGAGAGGTATTACCCAGCTATCCTGTATTACAACTGCAACCATATATTATTTTCCAAAGTATTTTGAGGCTTAACCATTCATTGTAGCAATTGCTCTCTATGAGTGTCTGATAAATGCTTCCGAGATTTTTAATTTGATATGTTGAATGGGTACATCATAACAATGTTATTAGTGTCTTTTAATTTTTATTTGTTGTAAAAAACATGTAGGATTTTCATAACTATAGCCTAACCTATAATAGATGTTCAATTTAATAATTTTTGCCATAATACAGTAATAATGAGACACTTATATCATCAACCAATGGGAAAAAACTTTAATTTTTCCAGATGTAAATACCCAACACATATTTAAATATAGAAGCAATAGGAAGCATTTAGCTTGGGAAAAGACAAAGATATAAGTAATAAGTAGAAGTTGAAGTTTTAAGAGATTTGCATAGTTTTAAATGAGCCAGGTCTTGTAGAAAATAAGATTTTACCTGTGAGACTAGCCTGCTTTTCCTTTATCATTTTTGCTCTTTTAGTAAGCAAGAAAGATACAATTTACTTATTTTCTACTAAAATAATTAAACTTGTTTATAATGCAGCAAATGGACTCAAAACCAAATACAATATTCTACAATGCAATTTCCTTGTTTACTATTTATCCAATTGCCGATTCTTTTTTGATCAATTGCTATTCTTTCTACACATGTTTCTGTATATGTGAAATATTCAAAATGAGAGAAAACATGTCACACAGACACACTCTTGCTCTGATTGATCAGTAGGTATTTGAAAGCATTCAAACTTTGAAACTAGGTCTTGATTTTAAATATCTTAGTCACTATAATGCTATTAAATTAATTATTTGCAGATGAAAATTATGATGACTAACAGAAAATATATAATACTAACCCCCAAATCCTGATTTCAGTGATAAAGCTATGAATTTAATTCAGGTCCAACTAGAAAGTGTCTTGAAATGGGGTTGAAAATAAATTTTGTCTTCTGCCTGTGCTCAGGGGAATACAGAACTAACCCAGTTGACTTCCCCTTAGAACAAAGTGCTGCCTGATTTTATCAATAAATCTCATATATATGAGCAGTCAGCATATATGGACTGGCACAGAAGGGGCCTAGCTATTGTGTTATTTTAAACTGTTACCTACTTTTGGCTGACTCATTAACTAGTTGGTTTACATGTTTTGATTTACTGAATTGACAGTTCATTCTTTTTATTTCTTATTTCTTATTTCTGGTTGGTATAGTCAGAAGACACAGCCTCTCTCAGCTACACAGCAACGGGCCTCAAGCCTAACACAATGTATGAGTTCTCGGTCATGGTGACGAAGAACAGAAGGTCTAGCACATGGAGTATGACAGCACACGCCACCACCTACGAGGCTGGTATGTGAAGAGACGCTGGCCTCAAAGGCTTGTGTTTGGCCTAAATAGCAGTGTTCACAAATTCTGTGGAAATGAAGACAGAATTAGGATGGTTTCAAAATTATACCTTGTCCTGCCTTAAATAGTATATGTTGTACAATTCATAGCACTTCTACAGCTAATAGTTATTATTCCACTCCCATGGAAGAGAATGAGGGGAATCAAATTAAACAATCTGGTGGAATGATTAATCACTGATTATTAGAATGAGTTCTTTAGAACATTAACTCGTAGGTTCTGAATAGGAATTCTCTTCAATGTGTTTAAAAATAATGGGAATCTAATTATCGAACTCTATCTGATAGAAGGGTGCTTTGAACAACAGTCCTAATAGATATTGGATAATTTGAGGCATAATTTAAAAATTACAAAATTGGCCTCCTGTTTTTTTTTTTAATTCATATTAAGACAGCTGGAATAGGAAGTATTTCCGGGTGGTCTTGGTCATACTTTGAAAATAGGTTCACATAATGAAAAACTTGTATGAATTTTGAGAGAGCTTGGATCTACATCAATACAAGTCAACATAAAGTTCAGAAGTCAAATTTCCTAGGAATAATAAATCTGTAGTTAAAACATTTTCAAATTTGGCACTGGAGTTTACCAAAACCTACTTCCTAAAGAATATCTTCTAAAACATATTTTATTTTGCTTTTTATTATTTTTATATTGTGTGCCTGTGTTTGTCTGCACACATAACTGCAGGTGCCAACAGTGGCCAGCAGAGGGTGTCAGACCTCTTGAAGTCACATGACCTGGGTGCAGGAAACAAACTCAGTTCCTCTGCAAGAGTTATTTGTGTACTCCTAGCCACTTAGTAACCTTCCCAGCCCAAATAGTTTCTATTTTTAATTGGTTTGTTATTTATATTATATTTAGGTGTGTAAAATGTGTATTTTCCCACTAGAATTTGCCTCTTGATGTTGCAACTTTAATTTTATTTATGGTTTTTGCCTTAATTTTTAGAGCTCTACAATTTAGTAGGCACTTCTATCTATAAAAATCTTTCCTGAGCCAGGCGGTGGTGTCATTCACCTTTAATCCCAGCACTTGGGAAGCAGAGGCAGGCAGATCTCTGTGAGTTTGAGGCCAACCTGTATACAAGAGTTAATTCCATGAAAACTTTCTTTATAGTCTCATTTTAATGTTCTTTATTGTAGTTTACTTATTAAACATTATTAAATGTCCCTTATTAATTGTGACTTGGATGCCAACGTCAGCAGTATAAGGAAAATGAGGTTCAACCAAGTGAATTGCATACCATGAGGACTACAAAATACCCATTTCTGTCTTTTTACCCTAAAGGTCAGGAACAGAGTCAAATATAAACTAGCAAAACAAAACAAAACAAAAAATCTAATAAGTAAAACCTGATAGGATTTGGCTGAAAGAATATTCATTTCACCTTAAAGTAAGCAAATTCATGCATTTTTCCCATTCATAGACATAAAATGCACACCAGCATCTGACTTGCAAAATGCACTCTAGACATTTCTCATCAAGGACCTAGCCTTATAGAGGCACCAATGGTCATTCCCAACACAGGCAAAAAGATAATAAGGTTGAGACCTGGGGTTAGCAGACAGAGTGATTGTCAAATCAGATAATGATCTGAGCAAAGGTGTAAATAGCATGTGGATGAGATTCCTGGGTGATGATGAGAAGAAAGAAGCAATTCACAAGTGTCCGTGAATTCTGTAACTGTGAGGAGGAAATGAGCTGGATAAAATAACTTGAAGATCTGCTTTAATTCTGAAATAAGATATAGGCACCAGGGCTTTCTTGCTACAAGCTGAAGGACCTCTGTAGTAAACCTAAGGATGGTTGGCAAATTTTTAAATTAAAATAGTTCATTCTGCCCAGATGAGGAATATTTTATTTTATTTTGATTAGCTATATTAAAATACAATTAACAGGAATGGTGCCAGTAAGGAGCTAGTCACAGCTATAAGAAACTATTACTGCACTACCCTTACCGGACTATCACCCTCGTGTTTTGACACTGCATGTCTTCCTTGCTTGTATCAATCAATATTCAACTGTTCAGAAGAGAGGCCATCATGAGTATTTCTTGAGATAGTTGTCAAAAAAAGGGGGCAAAAAAAAGCTGGTTAAAAGACTCTACATTACAAATCCGTGTAGCCTTGAAGCTTGTATGGCCTAAAGACAGCCTTTTTTATTTCTCTCTAAAAGAAAATTCCATATGTTTCTCTGAAAGGAAGAGGGGCAAAGGAATATTGACAATCTAAATAACAAAAGCGTAATGTAATTTTCATGTCTGCAATTTTCTAAGTCTAGAAGGTTTCCCCTCTGTTCATATACTTAATGGAAATCTGTGGCTGGGGGACATGTGAGAGCCATAGATATGATGGGTCTTGCTCAGTATACACAATGGGTTAATTTGTAACTTCCAGGCCTTGTGAAAGGTACTAGGCATTTAAAAAAAAATGCAGTCTCTATTTTAGAGAGAATAACAATCATTTAAAAGGATAACTATATTGAGAATCATGAAGTAAGATAAGAACCATGAAGAAGCAGAAGGAATGAAGTCACCAAATTTGGGGCATGTTGAAATTATAGGAAACAGTACAAAGCACTAATTTTGCTTGAAAAAATAAGGGAAAGTTTCACAAAATGATACCTAGTCACAGTCTTGGGGCAATCATTAGGTACTAATGGGAACCATAGAAATCATCAAGTCCATTTCTTTCCCAGATATTGGGGGTATATTTGCAGCTCATGGGGAAATTTTAAATATTTGAGCCAAAAAGTGCAACTCTGAAGTTTCTATTCATCATTCCCACAGCTTAAGGATAAAGATATGCACACACCTTAAGCACATGAATTAACAGAATGTTTGAGGAATCAACTTCTCAGTACATTACTATGTATCTATTATAGCAAAAAAAAATTGAAGGATTTTTCTTTTCCTCTTTTCAATACCCGAGCTGACTGGTAAAGTAACCTTTGAATCATCCTTTGCCAATTTCCTAAATAAATATCAATTTGAACTTTAACATAGGTAAGAAAATAGTAATTCTGACAAGTCACAATCTATTTATTTATCTCATAATTTAAAATTATATAAATGATTTGTGTAATATCTGAATCAATTTTGACTGTATCTAGTCTTTCTATTCATGGACTATGAAATACCTTGAATGAACTCTTTAGGAAAATAATCCTTTTGTAAAATGCCATTCCTTCTTTGATATTTTGATATAATCTATGTTGTTCTTCCAGTGCCTCTTGACATATGTTTTCTTCTTGTCCATCTCATAACAACCCCTTTCTTTTTTCTTATCTTCCTTTTTTTCCTCCTCCTGTGGGTTACTGTCATTCCCATTTTTCTTTGAAAATTTAAATATATTAAGTGGTTGACAACATATCAAAATTAGCCTAACTTTGGATTAACTAGAGTTCCAATGGCCTTTGAGGAAATAAAAAATGACACATAGGAATGATTTGTGTCTTTCCATTTGGTTCATATCTACAAATACACAAGAAGGTATTCTGGAAGTGGATTGTAACTAATGTGATGATTTAGCTTATGTGGCATTCTGAAGCACTAAGGAGAAAAGAATGAAGATGCGTTCAAATAGAAATCTAGTTCTGTTCTTCTTATTCACTGGAGTTCTATTTGGAAACAAGAAAATTCTAGCAGAAAACAGATGGAGAGAAGAAATGGCTCCTAATATGCCTGTGTCAAACTAAGGATAACAAAGAGACTGCAGATAATGAACCTGGAAGGTTGCTAGCTACTTAGAAGGGAAACTGTCTTCAAAGGGGTAATAAACAGATCAGTAGAGTTCAGGGAGATGCTGAATGGGCTGCACACAATTGGTTCCATCTTTGGAATATGTTGGCATTTAATTTTGCACAACGTAGAGAAGAAATAGATCTGAAGAGTGCAGAATTTTTTGGTATCTTATTTCATGTGCGATTGATGAAAGTCTCTCATATATTACTTGTCTTTTCTACTTTTGTTTCTCAATTTCTGTTCTCCCTTAGAAAATACCTAGTACCCTTTTAAGCTATAATATTTAACATGTTTTTATGGAATTTTGTGTTTGTTGTTGTTTGTTTGTATCTCTTTTGTTTCATGAAACTTGGTAGGTTAGTTTTTTTCAGTTATTAACTACAGCTTCAGTAGATTCCCTATTGGAAGTTATACAGTTCATGTGTTCATTAAGCACACATTTCTACATACATGCATGACTGTGAGCTCACTTCAAAGCACCTATTGAATTCTTCAGCCCCGTATTTCCTCACTCCTTTGGAAGACCTTGAGCTTCCATGGTAAAGTACCAACTCTACTCTTTCCCTTCTGCCATTCAAATAGTTGCAATGGATTGTAAAAGACAAAATAAACACGACATACCTGATGATAGATCCTGATTGTTAATGCTACGACAAAACGCCCACCAGCTTCTTTTCCACCACCAATGACAAGACCTTGTCTCTGTCTCATCTCACAGCCCCGACTTCTGCTCCCAAGGATTTGACAGTCATTACTCGAGAAGGGAAGCCTCGAGCTGTCATTGTGAGCTGGCAGCCTCCCTTGGAAGCCAATGGGAAGATCACTGGTAAGCATCCAGCTTCCTCCCCAGCCTTGTCCCACCTTCACCTTTGCCCCTTACTTTGCTTACTTCATAGCTGCTCTTGCTCTTTGTGTGGAGTTTCTGATTCAGCATCTTGGTTCATTTCTTCATCCTCTCTGATTGGTGCTTCTTCTTCCCTGCTGAGGCTGTAGTTCTCTTAGGGTTCATACAAGTACACACACATGAATATCGGCTTTCAGTTTCTGTGCGAAATATGTGTGTTTCATTCAGGATAGGCATTGTGTGTTTTATCCTATGGACCATTAAGATAATCTTCTTATGGAGTGAGTGTAAAAATGAATGTCTGAAAGAAAGGTGATTGTTTGACAGTTACAGAATATAAAGGAATTCTGGTGGCCTTGCATTTTTGTACAACATGTGAAGGAGGTTTGTCTTGGGATTTTTAACTTCTCATTTAGCTTTTAGCTTCATTCTTAAACAATAAGGTTCAGAAAATACTTAATATTGACCAACAGAAATTGAACATAATGAATTTTCAGAGTGATAGCTTTTATTTTTCCTAATATTGCTGATAACAAAAATGCCTAATTAAAACATCCATTAGAAGCCTGTGATGTTAATTTAGTATATGTATAAAAACCATAATGGAGTTCTACTAGAGAGTTTGCATTCAAATGATCAATTTAGGCATTAAATAGTTATCTTCATAGAATTAACTTATTATGAAAAACATTACACAACTCTAAATGTGCACATTAGAGCCCAATGAAGGAGAACCATTGGGTTAGAAATTTACAAGTCTCTCTTTACTCTTCTACATGTATATACAAGAGGTACATGGTAATACTATAAATTAGCAGAGTGACTGAGTTTTCCTGTGATGCAAATAAACAAGAAACATGCAGTTTTAGATGACAAACTCAAGTTATATGGTACTTTGTGATTTTTTTCAAAATAAAATGATGACGTGACGCTTATCAATGTGATTGAAGTTGAAGATTTGTTTTGCTTAGGAAATGGTTCTTAATGTAATAGCAAACAGAAATTTCATGTGAACTGATAAAAAGTGGACAGATCAGAAGCATAAAATTCCTCCCCCAGGAGGAAATGAGTTCAATTGTCAGTGTGCTATGCCTTTGAAAACTTGGAAAAATACATTCCAATTATTTTTTCTTTATTCTCATTCCTCTGTGGTGGTCAACTTTCATTGATTCTGTTTCAGTAAGTTTGTAGTTTGTTTTATTTATGCTTTTTTCATTATAAACAGGTTTTTATAAACATGTGTCAAAAATAGATGAAATTTTATGAAGAAAATATAGAAATTTTTAATGAAAAAAGATACGATGAAAACTGTTTGGTGAGCTACCAAATTAGTCATGCTTTCCACTGCTCCATTCTTGACTCTTCCTCAAATAAACTGTCAACTTTGCAAAGTAAACAACAGAATGTGCTTTCAACTCTGAAAAGCAAAGCCTCAATTTTGCTTTACCAATGTAAAAATTAGAATTTTAGTCAAATTTAGAAATCTCTTACCCTTATGCTAGGAACCTGGAGAGGGATTTGGGAGGCATGTATGGATTGAGGTCCATCTTCCCAATCTGATAACACTAAATGAGTCTCCTTTTCCTGCTGTTAACACACACACACACACACACATACACACACACACACAGAGGAAGTACCAAAAACCTTAAAAGTTGACACGAGGATTATATCTGAGTTATATTTGATGATTATCTTTATTTTCCTGTGGAAAGTACCTTAAGCACTGTGAACGTTATTCCATTGGGCTGGATCTTCTAGCTGGGTACCAACTCGATTTCCCTATGTTCTATAACAGAAGTAAAAGGGTATCTTTCCCTTTCCTTGGAAGATTTCCCTCCTCCCCATCATTCCTTAATAGCTACATAATCTGTGTGATTGCTCATATTTAAAACTTAAAAGCTAAGTCCAAGATATAGGTGAAAACATTCAATATTTGTATTTTGGGTTTGTTTACCTCACCCAGGATGTTTCTAGCTCCCGTTGCAAATCTATGTACTTGAAAATGATGAGATGAGAAAAAAATGAATAAATAAAGAATTTCAATGCCAAGAAGGTAAATCAGATAACACCAATGTCGTGATAATCTGATCATGAGTTTATCATATGCAGGGAATTTAGAATAATTTTTTTAAATATAATGTTCACAACAGAGGAAGCAGTGGCAATATACTTGTTGTCCTGCAAAAAATGATAAGATTGTAACTGATCACATATTCCTACTGTTCTTAAATGAAATACAAGATTTCTGAAGTAATTCATCCACAATCACATTCTTTATCTTTATACCTAAGTACACAATTACCATGATTGCCTACTAAAACCTGTTGAAGATTGAAGGTCCTGGCTGGGTTAAACTATTTGTCAGCGATCACATGACATACCTTGACCTACCCAGTGCAAAGCAAGTGTAACCTGCTCTGTGGAAGGGGAACTCTATTTAATGTGTCTTGTGCTACTGGAACCAATTCCTCTGCCCTAAAGTCTCTTGGATTGTGAAATCATCCAACCATTACCTTTATTCCATTTTGGACAGTTGTCCTAACTACTACTTAAGTCCCATTTACCAGAGTATGGGTCATTTTATTCTCAACATTAATGTTTGATGAGAGAATAAACGTAGAAAGATATAAAAAGTATAGAGAAGGGATCGAACAAATTCTGGCACATTGCTTCTTGAATTTCAAATGCCTGCTTATGTGAGGAGGAGCAGAATAACTGTGTGATGTTGCTTTTTATGCATATTAGATAAATGTGACTTTAAGACAAGAGCGCCTAGCTGTACCAACAGTCCCAGAGGAGCCTCCAAACTCTGATTTCACATGAAACTTTACTCTTTTGGTCAGCTGTGACAAGTGAAAGAATGAGATAACAACGAAGGGCAGAAGACAGCCATCGGTGACAGATTCACACGTTTCCAAAGGAGACTGTGTAGTTGGGGAAGTCTGTCATTTAAAACTTTAGATGGTGGATTCTTTAGCTTGAGAATATACCCAAACCTGGCCATTCAGATGAATCTGGGAGCTTTCTCTAAGACCAGTTTTTAGGGTTGGATAATAATATCTTCAACTGAAGTTTGGAAAGTTTTAATTGTCAAATTGAAAAAAAAAAAAAAACAACGAAGTCATCTGTGTCACCATAATATCAAGGACTGTTGGAAGGACAATTTTAAATTGTCAGAACCTGACACAAGATGAGCTTTCCCTAATCGACTACAGTTTTGAATACTTCAATAATTTTTTTTTATTTAGAGGAATCACAGTGAAAGTCAATGTATTGTTTTTTCTGTAAAAGTTTAAAAAAATCATAAAGGAGCATAGCGACATAGGTGGGAAAATAATTTTCAAAGTTTCATATGCATCGTGCCCTTACAACAGTGCAGAAAATGTTAATTTCATTAGAAGTCATTAATCACTAGGTAATGGTAGCACATGCCTTTAATGCCAGCATGTGGAAAGCAGAGACAGGTGGATCTCTGTGAGTTCCAAATCAGCCTGGTCTCCACAGCAAGTTCCAGGGCAGCTAGGGCTATCAGACAGGAAAATCCAGACTCAAAAAAAAAAAAAAAAAAAAACAAAACAAAAACCATAACAAAATAAACCAAGTCATTAATCCAAAACAAGACTATTCTACAGATATTCATACAATTAGTGAGTTTCAGTTTCAGTACTGATTACTCGTGAATTTTGTGAGGAATGAAAACATGCCAGAGGATGTGGCTGCTGCCGTAAAGAATATTTCCTTTTAATTTTTTTTTTCAGATGGGGTAGAAGACATGATATAATAAATAAATAAAAGAAAGAAAGAAAAACTGCAAATATCAGGATATTCTTTAAATAGACATGGTTTCTTGGAGAAACTGATTTGGATGATAAATATGAAGATATTTTATAATTTTTAGCAT
Organism: Chionomys nivalis; assembly: GCF_950005125.1. Taxonomy (NCBI): domain Eukaryota; kingdom Metazoa; phylum Chordata; class Mammalia; order Rodentia; family Cricetidae; genus Chionomys; species Chionomys nivalis. The sequence continues at coordinate 15,233,294 of NC_080099.1, forward strand.
AGGAAATTAACTGTAAATGAACAAAATCCATGAGAACACTTTTATACAATGACAGTTCAAAACCCTCCCAACCGGAAGGTTTAGAAAGACTCATATAACATGTTCATATTCTGTGTTGTTCTCTATCATAATATACCTTCTCCCTTACCTCAAACTTTCAACATGATCAAGCTTTCATACTAACATGGCAACAGATGTCCAAAAATATAAAAATTCCACAGATCAACCAAGAATTTGCTTATGACATTGCTTGATCACAGGAATAATTTTGAGCACAGCTTATAGAGATTATCCTTAATGTATGTATTTCTGGCAATATTATTACCATGTATTAGTAGCCAAAACCAACACCTGATTGTGGTCACAATTTCTGTGTATCTAGAATATCTTTACTGTTACTTTTTGAAGGCATAAGTCAGTATATCAACCTAGTTAAAGTCTCACTGTTGGTGATTGGTAATAGTTTTGCTTCTCAACATGCATGACTGACAGGAGGTTTTGGTTTCTTATTGATGCCCAAAATTAACCCTTACTTCCTGCTTCCTGGTCAACTTCACTTGGAGGTGCACTTCATCAAAACCACCATAGGAAAAGAACCGTGGAATCTGCTGGCAAAATTCCAATCTCCTTTGACTCAATGTTACAGAGTATTCTGATGCATAATTATGTTGGTGAGAGGCAAGATTTAGAACTCATCCTAGCTCAGGAGGACAACATCACACAAATGCGTGAAGACCAGAGAATGTATCGGAGTAATTGCAGCCATCAAATATGGTTAACCAAATTATTAAATGAAAAAGTCCTGCCCTGAGGTCATTTTTCTAAAGTATACCCTCCCTTCAGGTAATTCCCATGACAGGCAGGTTTGAAAGAATACAAATAAAGAGGAAAGGTGAGAATTAACACAAAAAAAGGTATAAGTTTCATTAATCAGTCTTTATTTAAGACAAAATGACTTGTGGATGTTGTATTTTGAAATTTAGCTTAAATATACAGATCAACAGGGGAGAATTTCCCAGTTTAGAACCCAGAAATCACAGAGCTCCAAATATCCAAGAAAGTCCTATAAGGCAGTGTAATGAGGGATACAAAAGCATAGGTGTTATCCGAATTTATTCAAAACACAAAGCTTACAGGACAGAAAGCTCATGGCCAAGGACTGCTTTTATGTGTCAGAAATACCTTAATAGGACTTCAGTTGATGGAATCGATTTGGATTCAGAAGGTAAGGGAAGTTAGATTGGTGTGAATAACAAGGAATGTGGGCTACAAGCTTCCTACAGTGCGGATTTGTGCTGGTGCAGGGATACTTCTGAAGACAGGTGAAATTCAGTCGAAGAACTCTGAAGTAAGCATGGTTCAGACACAGCAATGACAGTTCCCAGTCCAGATGGGGGCAAGAGTGACTCAAAGGAAAATGTTTTTAAAGGACAGCATATCGCTTTAAGAAAGTGATTTTCATATTCTTATGTAACACAGTACAGTGTATGAACAATACAAACAATAAAGATTATATAAAAGAAACTTATGCAGAATTATTAGACTTATAAACACTGCGGTATGTAAGACAAATATTATTTACAGAATTTTGTCAGAAAGGAAGGACAGCACCATGTTTATATAACAAAAACACACACTATAAGCTCCATACAGTTTCATCTGACAAAGTAATATGTAAATTATTGATGCTTTTAAATAAGAGATAGCACCTAAGTTGGCTAAGACTGGTGTTCAGATACGCGTATTTCATAAGGCTAACTGATTTTCAGTGCATATTCAAATTAGACTATCATAAGTGCGTGAACTGTTACCATTCTACTAATATACTTCCAAACCATATAATTAAAGCCCTCCAGTGATAGGCACTAATATTTGAGAATCTCCCTCCAGCCCTTTTTCCAACTAGCTTCGTTATTTGTGAAAGGAGTTCCACACAAGCCCTGCTATTCTCCCAGAGTCACTGCAAAAATAAAATATGACTGTTCATTTTTATAACATTATAAATATATACAGCATTTATACTTTCCAATGTATCTTTATTATTTAAGCACAGCCAAAATAAATATTAATTCATCATCATTTATTATTGGACCGCCACAAGTATTATGCAGGCATGTTATCTCAGTTTTACATTCATCATAGTGTTTGTATTTTAGAAAAGATAAATAATCAGAATTTATAGGTAGCTAAAACACCAATTTTTAAGTATGACATATATCTGATTTCTAATGTCCTACTCTATATTCTGATTCTATGCATTGAAACAATTACTAACTAATTCTTACAATATTAAAAAAGTCATCACTTGCTAAACAGAATGTTGTTCTTTGTAGATTGTAGATACATAATGATTATTACAAAATATATTTGAGAAACATGTGTGCATTTAAAGGAGAACTACTACATGTACATCAAACAAAATTACATTTGTCTATTTATGCAGCTTACATCTTGTTTTATACCTTGGACAAGAATATACCAATAGACGACTGGATTATGGAGACTATAAGCGGTGATCGGCTGACCCATCAGATCATGGATCTCAACCTTGACACCATGTACTACTTTCGAATTCAAGCACGGAATGCGAAAGGCGTGGGGCCCCTCTCTGATCCTATCCTCTTCAGGACTTTGAAAGGTTTGAACTGTTTCTCGTCGTCTCTTTCTTTTTATTTGGGGTTAGTCACAGAAAAACTCCACAGTCGGTGTTAGGAAAAGCAAACCAACAAACCTACACTGTTATATTTATTTTGGCGATAATACTTGCAGTGGGCATTCAAAATAAATTTAAATTTATTTTAAACTCAAAGACAATATGTCAAATATGGTTTTATCACAAATTTCTGGCATTAACACCAGAAGACATATTTAATCTGTATTTTTATTTATAGCATCCAGCATTTTGCATTAGTTTCATGTATACCAATTTTATTTGAGGTGTAATTAAGCCTTAGACCCTTTAATATAAGGGAATAAAAATGTAGATGTATTGAATTATGTATATAGCCTAAAATTGGCAACCTTATTTCCTTTCGATAATGATTATTCTTATTTATTAAAGTAAACTTTAATAACACAAACCAACAAATTGCACAAAGAAAAATGTGGTTGGCACGTTGATAACACAAAAGCAAAAAAAAAAGTTTAATATGATAGTTAAATGAAACCCCACATTCTAGTAAGAATATATATGTATGTGTGTGTGTGTATGTGTGTGTGTGTGTGCACTCAATTTAAAAGTAGTTGGTATACTTATAGAAAGTACAAAGTTCAAATATTGATGGCATAAAAAATGTACTCTTTTAGAATCCAGTAATATTTTCATATAAGATGAAATGCTTGCAAGAGTCTCAGTCAACGATGAAAAATAATTTACAAGGCCCATAGTTGATATTTATAGATGTATATTTGCTGTACTATGTTCAGTTTTATACAAGGATAGATAGAGTGGGTCTTAAAAGTGTGACAACATTATGTATATATGTTTTTCCAGAAAAAAAAAATGAATACATGATCGAAAACAAGTGAGACATTAAAAGGACCTTCATGATTGACAATTCTACCCACTTTTTCGCTGTGCTTGAAGAAGGGTCTTAGAGTAACTGCGTAGCCTGCTTCTCAATGCATTAGGAAGATATGCTAATATGTAGTGGACTTTTGAATTCTCATGAGTAAGCTATTCAAAAGCTGGATTTTGTTAACAGCTTACCTGAAATTTTGCCAAAAAATACACAAACAAGCATTCATCCTGAGCCTGTGTGACAGTTCTTCATGTCACAGTAAGAGTGAGGAGGGAGGTGAGCAGCGAATGAGCTAGTTTTTGTCCGGGTTTTGCGGACCTCATGTCTAAATCAGGTTTTACTTCATGAGCAATTGAAAGGCAGCCAGTTGTTCATTTCATAGAATCATAGAATTGTAACTAGATAATGTTTTGCAAATGCCTAAATTTTATCTATAGGCGGGTGCCAAATTAATTTCATGCTCACAGCGCATGCCAGGCAAGAGATGTCAGGGAGGGTTTATGGTGATTTAGAGAATCGGAATGTTTTATATGGTAGATTGATGAGCTGCCGCAGGATATACTGGCCCACATTGATAGCCTTCCTGGAGGTTGTTTAATCACGTTAACATTGCGCTCGTTACTGTTTATCTTGACTGCCCTAGAATCATCTATTAAGTCATTTCCTAAGCTGGAGACAAGTTACAAAATTTCTTTTATAATAGTCTACAAGAATTAGGTCTAATGTACTGATCTGATGCTGTACTTAATAGTAATCCAAGGCATTCTGTGAATAAAGTTTGCTCACATGGTAAAAATCTTTTCATGTCTTGGGGAAGTTTTAAATTACTCACCCCCCCAAAAAAATAATAATAATACAGACACTGCTATCTTTAATATAACCTGAATTCTGCAAAGAAATGTAATTTTTATGTCACTTTAAATTACAAGTGTTTTAAGGACAATAAATTATCCATCATAAAAGATTTGATATCTCACTGAACTATGGCTACACCAAAGACAAAATCATGGTGTAGCTCTGACTGAAGATTTGCTCTTTCCAAAGATGCTTAAAAGCAGAAGGCCTCTGTCCATCAGTATGTGACCTTGTTTGACAGAGAGAGTGGTTCAGATGTTTTGCTGAAGCTGGGGAATCCCTGTAGTCTGCTGGCTAATGGGTAAATGTTTCATTGCAAGTCATGCCCTAGGCAGGTGTCCGCAATTCTCATTCTTCCGTATTCAGACTTTGCCAAAATAGCAGCATTTTGTACTTGAGATTTGAGTTTGTCTTTTGCTATTAGCAACTAGCTAGAGGGCTTTAGGAGACTTGGTAAATAGTCACTGATGAACTAAAAGAACATGTATAATTAGAAAGCACATATACACATATCTGTGATGTGTTTAATTATTTATTTGAAATTTTAATTACAATTAATTTTTCACTTAATTTTTTATTAAATAGGATTATGAAAATTCCCACCTCCCTTCCAAATATCCTTCACAGACGTCTATTTAGAAACTCCTATACAGTTAAAACATTGCAAGATGTATGTTTCTGGGTGTATTACCTCCAGTGAAATCTTCATTGATGTGTTCACCTATTAAGACTCATTATAGAAACAACTAAAAGAATATGTCATAGGTAATAATATATTACATATATTAATTCACACATACATGCATATTGTGCACGATTTCTTAGATTATTATTAATGTATAATAAATCCCATATGTGGTATAATATATAGGATTTATTAGAGTCGTTAACAAGTAATCCAACTCTTTCAACAATGGCTGTCTCCTAATGGAAAGTCCAAGAATCCAGTAATTGTTCAGTTCACAAACTGTGGATGTCTCAGCTGGTCCTCAGCATATGCTAGAATCGTGAAAAATGGGGCTCTAATTCCAGTGAAGAAATGAACTTCTAGGGAAATTGAAGGCAAACAAGCAAAGAGCAAGCACTTCCTTTTTCCATGTTCTTTATATAGGCTACATCCAGAAGTTGTGGCCCAAATTTGAACTGGGTCTTCCCAACTTAGAAGATTCAAATTTAGGATGGGTCTTCTCCTCAAATGATTCAGTCAACAAAAGTCCCTTGCAGCTGTATCCAGTCACTTGGGTGTTCCTTAGTTCAAAATGTACTCAGATTGAGAGCTAAAAGTAGCAATTATATTCGTGATTGCATTCGGGAAGAGGGTCACAGAAAATTTCTATAGTGGGGAAACGTCATTTCCTCTTCCCAAAAGAGCAGAGTGTTCAGTGATGAATTCTCAGTAGAGCATGATCTATTCTCCTGGCTTTCATAATTAGTATTTTAAAATATGATTCTTCCCAACCCAGAAGTAAAAGTCACTGAAAGTCACGTGTCAGAGTATGGGAAATTGGCTTAGATTTCAAATTGTATCAAGAAAGACATGGTGGTTTTGGTCGCATGACATAAACAATTATACTATTTCTAATAAGTCCTTGATAAAAAGCAACCATTAGAATTCATTTAGTCTCGGTTGGAAGATAATATTCAGTAATTCTTTTTGAGACAAGTCTCACTATGTAGACTTTCCTGGCCTGAAAGTTGATATGTAGGCTAGATTGGCATTGATCTCACAAAGATCTGCCTGCCTCTACCTTTTGAGGGCTGGAACTAAAGGTGTATACCACCACACCCAGCTAGTAAACATTTTTTATAACTTGAAATTTTTTCACCCTATATCCAATGTAACTTTACTAACAGAAAACCAAACCTGGAGAAAGTACATTTATTCATCGCTTACTAAAAATATTTTGGACTTCAGACAATGAAGCAATACAATTAACAGCTTGAAGGAACAATCACAGGATGGAGAGAACTTGACATTCATCTCTTTTCTTTTTGTTCCTATTTGACATTATTCCATATACTCTCATTAAACACATCTCTACATTAGATATAAAACGCTGATTAGACTAGCTTTCTGAATGTGTACTGTGTTGATTTTCAAGTTTGTACACGTCCAGATTATGTAGCTACTTATGTCCCTCAAGTATTCTGCAACCTTATCGCTGGAAACCTGACATACTGCTTCTGACAACGCAGTGTAATTTTTCACAGGCTACAGACTTGAGTTAAAAATCCTGCTCACCTGAGTCAGGAGGTACAAGACTTTAATCTTGGCACTCAAGAGGTGATTTCCAGAACATTTAGCTCTATGCAGAGAGAACTTATCTAAGGGGGGGGGGAGAGGGAGAGAGGGAGAGAGAGGGAGAGAGGGAGAGGGAGAGAGAGAGTCATCTGTCAACTCTCCATATTTGCTTTAGGTGATTATTTTTTTCAAACAAGAGTCATTAACTCTCAGCACAATTAATTCTGGTACACAGAATGAATGAATGACTATATTGTATATTACTGCATGATCTGGCTCTCTGTGGATTTCAACAAAACATACAAGAAACAAGTCAGTTTTTGAGTACAGGTTACAGGTTAGCTAAATGAAGGCATAAGTCACAAAACAATCCCACACCAGTATGGAATTGTGATTAATAAAAGGGTTATTTATTTAAAGGAAAAACTTTCAGATCACCATCCTAGACCCTCTGCACGACCAGGAAAAGGGGGCTAGTAACCGGAAGCTGAGTCCAAAGCAAGAGAGAGCTCATGGCTACTGCTGCTTTAAAAAGCAGCAGAGACCACGCCCAAGTGGGCTGGTATCTTAAAAGCTATTGGCTGAGGGAGCGGAGGGAGCTCCTGCAGCAGCTAAATGTGCCCAAAAGACACAAAAGTCAAATTCATGTAAATGTAAAAAAATAGTTTAATTGCTGGAGACTTACAAAAGTGGAGAGTGACAAAAAAAAATCTTTTTTTTTTATGTATTAACCTTTTATACTAAACAAGTGTGGGGGGATAGCATATAATATGAATATAATACGAACCGCAAAAAAGTATCAGAACCAGAACAATGTATTCTTCTTCAAAAAACTCCTGCCCTCAATAGGAATGTTTTCCAGATTGAATTTGCTAGGCTATTATCAAGGCCAAGTAACTAAGAAGAAGAAAAACATTCAGTTCAAGAAAGTGGTAGTCTTTCACGTGGGTAAATGAAAAGTCCATTTTCAGTTAGTTTTCTTCTTTTCTTCCACCGAAGAAGTCAGGAAAAATAAAGAGAAATACTTGTGAAATTCATAGTACACAGTCGAGAAATATAACTAGTTAAGAAAGTTTTAATCATAGAAGTATAGAATACTTCCCTTTGCCCCAAAGCACACTGCACTTCTGACAGCCTGCTCACTACATGTTTGGCTATTAAGGAAAAAAAAAAAATCAGTGTGCTCCAGCAGAAAAAAAAAGGACCCTTTTGAGAGACAGAAAAACTGTAAGCACCTGAACTGTATATGGCTGGATGTTGAAAGTAGAAGACTTGGTGGCGCACGCCTTTAATCCCAGCACTCGGGAGGCAGAGGCAGGTGAATCTCTGTGAGTTCGAGACCAGCCTGGTCTACAGAACTAGTTCCAGGACAGGCTCCAAAGCACAGAGAAACCCTGTCTCGAATAACAAAAAAAAAAAAAAAAAAAAAAGAAAGTAGAAGACTCAGTCCGATAATTTAAAATTATGAATAAGATGCTAAGGGCTCTAATGGATTAAGTCAACAGGATGTAATAACAGGTGGGCAATGTAAGCAAAGAGAAGGGAGTCTTAAAAAAATGAAATGAAAGCTAAAATTAAAAATAAACACTGTAACAGAATAAAGAATTGTTTCATTGGCTTTTTAGCAATCTGGACACAGATCAGGGAAGACTGTGTTTATACATACATCTCAACAGGTACCTGAGTCGCTTAAAGTAAAGCAAACAAAGACAGAAAATGAACAAAATTCACAAGGATTTGGAAATAACTAAAATCAGGAATATGTACAAAAACAATATAAACAAACAGATGTAATATCTCTGAAACATGAGTGACTGAGAATTTCACCAAACATAATTTATCTAAATTTACAGGATGCTGGTAAAAGCAACCCTTATGTGAAAATGTGTAGCATTAATACACATACTATAAAAGCTAAAAGATCTAACTCAGTATCTTAAGTCAACACCTCAGAAAACTAGAGAAATGAGAGAAATTTGAATCTGGATTAAAAAGAATATAAATAATAAGAATTATAAGAACATATAATACAAATGAAATTTAAAACGGGAAATTGGCAGAGAATTCAACTAGATCAAAGTTGTCTGTTTGCAAAGTTCAATAAGAGTAGAAAGCCACTAGGTTCTAGGCAAGCTAACTGAAAAAAAAAATGTAAGTGAAAAGTTAAATCTCTAACACAAGCCCTGAAAAGGAGTTGTCTCTACAGATCCATACTCATTAAAGGCATAACACAGAAACACTATAACCAACTCCACGTTGCCAATATTAAGTAACTAGATGATATAGGACAAGCCCTTCAAAGATAGAGGTGCAAAAAATCACACAAGGAAAAAGACAACTTGAATTTACCCCTATTTATCTCTAAAATAGAATCAATAAATAGTGATCTTCTAAAACAGGAATCACCAAATCCACGTAGGCTGACTGATAAATCGTACCAAATACTAAAGGCAGAAATTCTGCCAATTACCACACTCTCATTTAAGAGTAAAAACAGAATCAATACATCCTTATGCTATTTGTCCTAATAACAAACCCAAACAAACACCTTATGAGGAAATTGCATGCTAATAATTCTGATGATCATAAATGCAACAGTTGCCAACAAAATATTAGCAAATCAAAAAAGAATGATTTACCCCAGCTATGCATTTCATATCTACAAGCTAAAAGAAAAAATGTACGCTATCATATCAAAATCAAAGAGAAGTCATGCAAGATACACCCCAGTCATTCAAGACTGAAAATCTCAATAACATGGAAAGTTCATAATTTTGACAAAGCCTCCATGGTTAACCTCATGCATAATGGTAAAAAACACAAAATTTTCGCACTAAAACTGGGTCAAGACAAAGATGTCTCCTCTTTTCTCAGCTTTATCACATTATATTGTTTTAATCTTTCATTAAAATAACAATAACAAAAAGATAAGATGCAGATTAAGAAGAAAAAAATTTCTGTTCTCTAAGAACATAATCATCTACATAGGAAATAAATCAAAAGTAACAAAAATGTTTTGCTTATGGAGCAAATTGAAATGCTGTAGGATTATATTAAAATAATAGTATTGATAAGTCAATCTCTGGGTAGAAGGGATATCTCAGAAAATAAAATATTGCCCTAATACGCAGAAGAACCCGAGTTTGAATCCCAATACCCATGTAAAACTACCAGGATGGTAACACATGGTTGTAATCCCCAAACTGAGAAGGCAGAGACGCATGGATTCTTCAGGTTCACTGGTCAACCAGCCTTACTTTATTGGTGAGTGCCAGATCATTGAGAGACCTTGCATCAATAAATAAATTAGCCAGCATCTCAATTACAACATTCAAGACTGACCTCTGGCCTCTGAAGAATGCACATGCCTCTGCTTACATGTGAAACAATGTACACATTAGCATACACACACACACACTTAGAAAACTCAATCTCTTTCCTATAAGTAATTAAAAAGTGGAACTTAAGTTGAAAGCCACATTATCACTACATCAACACTCCCTGCAAAATGCAATGTACAAATCTAACAAAACATTCAAAATATGTAAAATACAGATAAGTATCCTTTAAAGTAGTTTTTAAATTGTAATTTATACTCGTATATAATCCAAATGTACTGTATAAGAACGTATATATCCATTAAGCTACATGTCAATAATTTTGAAATAAATGGGATGTTGTAAGAAACATGTCTACCCACAGTACTTGTCAGTCCTCAGCCTCTCTTGCTTCATGTTCACTTACATGTTCATGTAAGACTCCTATGTCCAGAAACAGATATATTAGAACAACATTTAGTAGGGCAATAATAGTTTGCAGATTAAACACTAAGTGAAAATTATATACAGGATTAAAAACAAGACATTCTTAAAACTGCTTTTAGAACCATGGTTGTATTGATTCAGTATTTAATTTCACTTGTTTAAGGAACAGAGGCCAGATTTTAAGATGTTTCGAGATAGCTTTACATTTTCAAAGGAATTTGTGACCTTTATTCATCATAACTCTTGCAGTTGTGAACAAACCAAGAGTCACCTTTACCAGGTGTGAGATCAAGTCATCAAGGTTATCCGGCCAGCAGGTAGCCCACTGAGTATGGCCCACTAGTTTTCCTGGTTCATTAGGAATCATCTAAGACTTGGACTCGCTTAAAAAAAAAAAACTGTATAAAATATAAATACATCCTGTAGAATTCTTCAAATAAACATGATTTGTAACCTCTTTCTACACATTTGACTATCAATTCCAATTTAATTAAAATTACCCAATGAGTTTCTGTTTAGAAAAACATGACAAGTAGATTTTAGAAGGTATTTCTTCAGTTAAAAAAAAAAAAAAAAAAAAAAAAAAAACCACATTATTTTCAGGTTTTGCTACCTCTGACTGATTATCCAAAAGAAATGATAACATTATGGACTTGATAAGCCAACTTTCTCCTAAGAAACGCTACACTATAATAACATAATTTATTTTTCTCTCCACAGTGGAACACCCTGACAAAATGGCTAATGACCAAGGTACGGTGCAACAGTCTATCGCTGTTTGTGTCTCTAATCAGTTGTATCTAGTGAAAGTGTCAATCATTGCTTTGTATTCCTGCTTTCACCTGGGCCATCCACCTGATGGAGGAGCAGACACTGGCATGATTAATCTTGTTAATGAAGTTCTGCTTGGCTACGGCTGTGGGTCTGATAGGGAAGATGTAAATTTTCTCGAGAGGAAATTGTTTTGTCTCTATTCTGAAGGACCAATTAAAATGTCAAGCTTCTTTGTATGAAATAAATTTTTAGTCTCTGTCTGCACTTCTGAATAATTCACATTAAGTATAATTAAGCTCAGCATAATTTTCAAGCTGCTCTCGCACCCTTTCCTGAGCTGTGGATTAAAGTTCTGCTGTGCTCCATAAATCATGTGTGCTTCTGCTCTGCAAGGAAATTTCTTTAATAAATAAAAACAAAGTTGAGTTAACTTTTTAGGGCATTATTGCTGTTCATTTGAAGCCGAAGTTCTTCTCTTCTCTTTCTCCCTCCTGTCTAAAAACTGATCTGAAATCATTCCTGCTTTCACACAATGAAGAAAAAAATGGAAATAAATACAAATTATCATTCAACTCAAAAGTAAAAGTAAAAAAGAATTCCCTATTAACATAATTTGTAGACTGATTGATAAATTAGTATTCCATTATCTTTACACCAAAGATATTTAACAGAATTCTAAGTAAGAAAAGGAGAGTTGATGAGTTTCCTGGGGGGAGGGGGAATACATTCTTTCAGGGATAGTTTTGGTGTCCCGGAAACTGTTTGTGTACCTGTTTTATGTATTTGTGCTTTCTGGGTCAACAGTAGTTTGCCTTTCATTGCACATATGAATGGATAATCAGCATAGCCAGCTCACTCTGAGGCTCCCAAGCAACAAGTTGTGAGATTAAATGAAAACGTTCTTCCTGATGGCAGTTGTTTCTGACAAATACTGATGATCATCGGTGTGTTGCTCTTGCTGATGGTAGATGATGCCCAACCTGACTAGTGTTTTTGCCTAAGGATGATACATTTGGTTTCTTTTGTTTTGTTTTTCTGGAGTACTATGGAAAATTTCTATTTAATACAATGTGACTGGCATTATAGAAGTGACAGTCTAGACACGACTACTGAAAGTCGAGATTTCCAGGAACCGATGTAGCTGCTCCTAGTTGCTTCCTCAGAGGAAAATTATTTCTAAGAGCCATATCTACCAGAGATCTTGAATAATATTGAGATCAATAATTAATAATAATATTAATAACATCTTTAGCATGTATTTCCCTAAATAAATGAAGTAATAGGACTAACAAAATACAAACCCAGGACATTTAGTTAGTAGGTATCTAATTATTTCACTTATAAGATAACTAAAATGGCCTCATATAATGTACCCATAGACTAAGAAAGAACTCTTAAATTTTAATTGTATTTGAACTCTGTGTGTGTGTGCATATGTGTGTGAGAGTGTGTGTCTGTGTGTGAAATAACAAAAGTAGCAGCAATTTATTGAGTAGTTCAACTAGCTGTTACATTAGCCACTTGCATGATAAAGCATTGTAATCCCCAAATCTTCTTAGACTCTAACCTGTCTTGTTTTGTAATTGCTTTTTGTTAGCATTTTTGGCTTAAAATTATGATACTTTTTTATTTCTGGTGCTGGCGATTGATCCTAGGACCTCATAGATACTAAAGACATGCCGATCCACTGAGGTTCACACCTCATTCTTTTCCTCATATCATGTTAAATTAGCTGCTACATACTTTGTTATTTAAATAAATAAATGATCCCCCCACCTTTCTGACCATATTTCCTCACCTGCCTGTAAGTCTGACACAAATTTTCACAAATTCAGTGAAATAAGGCTGGTTTCTAGAAGAAAAGTGACCCCAAGCATTATTGTCCCAGTTGAGTTCACAGATACACTGAATCGAGTGTTTATTCTCCATTAAATATTACTTACATTGGTTCTTCCACATATGCTACTTGGTGCCTTTTCAAACCCAGCAGGCAGATGATTGGTCAAGTTGACAAGCTTAACATTTCGTGTCCTATTTGTTCAAACCACTTATTAAAGGAACGGTCTGGTGCCTGCTAAGTTAGTGGAGGTTATTATCTTCAGATGCTTACAAAAAGTCTGTTGGTCACCAAAAGCTTGTTATACAGAACACCATTGACTTGTGTTGATAACCAAGGATGTGAGAAGTAGCCCAGATTCCAGACCTTTAATCGTGCTGGAAAAAATGACATAAGGCAGTTCCAGATGCCCCTGTGCACAGCACAAAGCAAATGAGTTGATGTGCTTTTATCCTTTTATCATATTCACTGGGAGACTTTTGTTCTGTTAAATTCGTTATAGGAACGGGCCTTTTGATGAGAAAGGACACTAAACCAGACAACATTCTAGCATGGAGTTTAGAGAAGCTTACCCCACCCCTAACTGAAGAGGTATTGATGGCTTTTAGAGACAGAAGTGTCAGTTCTCTTTAAGAGTGTGGCCCCTTGTAGGTGAATCACATTCCAGTGGATGGCACCACACTCCCCCAGGAGTATATCAACAAGAATTCAAGTAGGTGGGCTATTTAAAAGGAAAAAAAAAATGGAAGTTGGTGAGGTGGAGCGGTGGACATAGATCTGGAAGAATTAGGGAGAGAAGTAGGCGATACTAGGACCAAATACAAATGGAATTATCCAAGGATTAATAAAAAGAAATTCACTCTGAGAAAATTTGGAGTTAATTTACCCTGGCAATATGAATCCTAAATAGAGAAGCAGGAAATTGAATTGTAAGAGAAATTTTAAGAAAAGCCTTGATAGTTGTTAAAAGTACCTTGGACGTTTCTTGTCACAATTACTTGTTCTGGGAACCTAACATCTGCTATGGAGAACACACACACACACACACAAAGTAAGGAACAAAAAGAAAACTCAAGAATGAGATGGGGGCCGGGCGGTGGTTGGCATAAGCCTTTTAATCCTAGCACTGCACCCGGGAGGCAGAAGCAGGCAGATCTCTGTGAGCTCGAGGCCAGCCTGGTCTATAAGAGCTAGAATGAGTTGGGAGCAGGGGAATTGCTTATTGCTTTCTTCTAATTATCTAAGTAGTCATGAGAGTAACATGAAAATCATAAACAACCCAGGATTCAACCCTTGCATATTAGTTGATTGCATCCAGTGTTTTCTTCACTCTAATTTTGATCTGCTTTGTACTTTCTTCTGTAGTCCTATCTCATTTCGTTTCCTACTTATTTCCTGAAATTTTTTTAGAGGTTTCATTTTATTTTTTTTTATTTTTTTTATTATTTACTTATTTATTTTTGAAAAAAAAAATTTCCGCCTCCTCCCCGCCTCCTATTTCTCTCCCCCTCTTCCTGTCCCTCTCCCCCTCCCCCCACTCCTCTTCTCCCTCTCCAGCCCCAAGAGCAGTCAGGGTTCCCTACCCTGTGGAAAGACAAAGGTCCTCCCCACTCCATCCTGAAATTTTTATGAGCAAGTGGCCAATATGTTTGAAAGTAACTCTGAGGTTTTAGTGAGTCTAGTTTCATGAGAGGTAGTATCACAAACCCTGCAAAATGTGTGCGGAGGATAGACAAGAGCAGTAGTGCACCTCCGTGAGTTTCTATAATGCTTAATTGGACGCAATGAAGCACTTTCTGCCAAGTACAATTTTAAGAATGGATGATTGATTCATTTAACTCGTAACACAACTGAGACTGATACTATTATTATCCCCATCTGAGCACTAAATAATCTGAAGCTTAGAGATGCTCAATAATTTGCCTGTAGAAACAAACCCACAAAAGCCATGTTCCAGAAGTTCTGATTTTAAAGCCAAATCCAAATCCATTCAGTATGTGCTTTCTTCATGTTTACACGCAGGATCCATAAACATATCAGTCTGGAAAGTTACAGCATCTAAAGTTTGATTGTGCTAGCATTTTTCTACCATGGATTGTGTTTGTTTGTTTAATTGTTTTTTCTCATCAGTATTAGGAACAAAGCAAATGACTGCCCATCTGGGATAATCTTGTTAAAATGTTACCCATAACTCTGAGTCTACAAGGTTGGAAATATGGAGATTATGATAATTCTACTATCTCAGTTATCTTGGGCTTTCAGTATTAAATATCAAGTAAAATAAACAACAAAAATGTGTGTACCTTAGAGTTGAGATAAAAAGCCCCATGTGAAGGTCCAGAACAGCTGCGTCCTAGTGAGGGCTGTCCTTCCTGCTTGCTAATGCTGTTCTTTGTTGTGCCATCCCATGGCGGGAAAGAGTCTCCTGAGGTCCTCCTAAAATTCCATAAGCACTAGTGAATCAGTTCTCTCCACATATGACTTTACTTAGCCTTATTTACAACTGTATCTCAATGTGGTTGCAGCCTGTACAACAGCAAGTATATGAAAGAAATTTCTATTTGAATGAGACCTCTAGACTTTGTACTAACATAAAATACTATTATAATCGTCATTTGAGCAAATAATCTGAAGCTTTTTTTTGTTTTAAAGTAATCCCGAGGTTTTGGTGATTAAGTTTCTTAGAAGGAGGTCGTCATGCAGACGGACCCTGGGAAGTGTTCCCAGAGAATAGGTGGAAGCCATACTGCGTCTCTGTGTGAGTGTGCCTTGTGTCCAGGACTCACACAGCCCTGCACTCACATTCAAACAGACGTGTCTTTTGCTCCTTACTAATTGTCTTTCTGACTTACAGAAAAAAAAAAAGTGTATTGCCCCAAATCACACAAATCATTGTTGCCAATGTTGGAAGCTAACTGCTTCTCTCTGACTTCACAATTTACATTTTATTACTGCTCTAAACATAAGAATTATGTTTTTCTGAAATAATAGTAACACCTTTGAGTTTCTTATGAATACATTTCAGGGTTGTGCTGCCCATTTTCCATAGTGATTCTCTGTGGCTGCCAAGGCATGTTCCACACACAGCTGTCTACTGATGAAAATGGATCTACTTATGATTTCATATGCATGTCCATGCCTAGCCAGTGTGCTGGTAGAGTGGGTACAATGGCACTGTCAGAGCAATTTACAGAGGGTAGAAACTTGTCTACTTCGACTACAGAGAAAGTGCTCACTCCAGAACTTTCAAGTGTCTCTGATTCCCCATGACCTGGGACAGGGTTGAAACACTCGGCATAGAAAAGTATGGATTTGTAAGCTAGTTTGCAGATTGAGGTAAAGAATGACCATGTGAACTGAGTTGTATTTTAAAGAAAGAAGGATAAGTACCCTCAGCATTTTAACAATCACTTGTAAATCTCTGGTTCTGTCTGTTGGTCGTCACTCACTATGTGCTCTATGGTTGCTGGAATGGAATCAGAGCTATTAAATGCCAGCACAGCCCTAACCCTGGGACCTACTGTGTGACTATGGGGTAGAGAATTAAATTCTCTCAGCACTCCCACCTATAAAATCACCATGTGCACATGATCTTTAATATTCACAGGATTTTATACTGAAATTAGAATTTTTAAAATCCTAGGAATAGCAATAAAAACATTATAAATAGTTTTTCCACTATGCATCAACCACTAGGTTCTCACGGTAGTCAATTCAATTCTCATGCTGAAGTTATAGGTCATTAAAATCAGATAAAGAGGATCTAAGTCTTACCCAAGTGCCCACAGAGTGTACTTAGTTAGATACAGATACATACATACCCATGTTACCTAGGAACCCTTGCTCAACACTGTTGTATAATTTTTGGAAATGCAATAAATTCATTGACGCTAACTTTCTTATTAAGAACATTAAACCTAGCAGTATCACCGTATATTCACCTCATTTGAAAAACTTTCTTTTCTGCAAAAGGAGTATTTCTGTAAAATTTTTGAAACCAAACCTGCCATTTTGCACCTCAGCTGTTTTGATCTCATGTCTAAGCAAAATCTTAATTGTTTCCATTTTCAAAGAACTATGGTTCTCAAGGCAGTGTAGTCAAGCTTTGAATTCTGTTCATGTAAGACAGAATTTGTAGGGTTCCGATTGCAACAGACAGGCTTCTGTTTGAAAAATTGAAACCTTTCACACCTTCGGGTGGGAGCAGTTTAATTGAAAACTAAAGCCTCTTTTTACCCTATTATTGCAAATAGCTTCAATCCAGGTTTTTATTCAACCACTTGCTACTCCCACTTGAAAATGCTATTCTCACCTGTGTTTTTCTCAAGTTCAAAATTCGGCAATTCTATAAATTATGAGTAGGGAAAAAAGTAGGGGTGGAAAAATGAGTAATGTGGTTTTAATGGAGTGTTAAGTGCCTGTCATGTTCCCAGCAAGCAATCAAGAAACTGAATCTCAGGAATCTTTATATTTTAATAGGTAGCTTGGAAAGAAAAAAACATAGACACCTCCCAATGGGATTTACTTGATCCATGTAGATTTTTAACCTTCTCAGTGTGCAAGTCAGGCATTTTTTGGTTTACAGGACCTCAAATAATATTCCAGACACAGGTTCATTTTGTGACATAGCTACTCTACTGTGGGCCCCCTTGGTTCTTCTTGAGAGACCTCTTCCTACCTCTGACTTTCTACCTTTGAATATTTGACCCTATCAGTTCTGTGTTTTGGATCTTCAGTATTGTTTGTTTTCCTCACAAGGCAGATTTTTGTTTATTTATGCATTTATTTTAAGACATAATTGCATTTCTCCCTTCCCTTTCTTCCCTCTATGATTTCCCATAAATCCCTCCCTTCTCACCTTCCAATTCATAGCCTCTTTTTTCACTAATTGTTATTTTATACAAATGTTTATAAGTGTATTCATACACGTTCCTAAATATAGCTTTTCGGTCTCCATGACGTTACCTGTATGTGTGTTTCAGGACTGACACATAGACACTGAACAGTCATTTCACGTGCTCTCTCCTCTGAGGAAGACCCCTCTCCCAGCCCCACCTTTCTTCATCTGCCTACTTCCTTGTGAAAGGTTGAGACCTTCTGGGCTCTTTCTCTTCCAATGTGTAATGTCATTGGTGTCACCTATGGTCAACTCATGTTTGGGAAGTTAGGTTTGTGAGACTTTATGGTTGTCATCTCTGATATTATTAGGAGGCACAATCTCACAGCCAACTCCCTTTTCCCTCTGTTCTTACAGTCTCCTCCCCCTCTTTAGTAATAGTCTCTTATTTTAGGCACAGAAGTGTTTTGTAGAGGTATCCATTGGGATTTGGTTCCAAAGATCGACACTTTGATTGGCTGTAGTGTTTGTTGTTGTTGTGATAGTGATCTCTTGTTTATTTTAAGAGAAGCTTCCTTCAGGAGGGGTAAAGACTGTACTTATCTGTTGGTATAAGGATAATATTTATAGAATAGTTGCAGAGTAGACTCAGTTATTTGGTACTAGAATGTTGGCCACCAGACCAAAAGCCATATTTTCTAATCTGATGGCCAGAATATTCCTCCATGTACACTAAAGATTAGTAATAAAATCAGATAGCCAACAGATATTTGCTATCACTAGTTCCATTCTCTCAACCTGAACAATATTTTCTCCTCTCTCAAAATAGTAAATCCAAATCCCTCTTCCTTCCAGATGCCCCATTTTATATCTCCCAATATCTTTCACTATGTTTCTGTCTTTTTCTTCTTGTTGGTGTCCACAATACTCCACCTGTGTGTCACTATGTTCCCATTTGTAGTAATAGGAGCAGCCACTCTGTAGTAGTGTGGAGCGGCGGGCTGAGTCCCACTACCCAGCTAGCTTTACCCGAAATAATTACACGGAAACTGTATTCTTTTAAACACTGCCTTGCCCATTATTTCCAGCCTCTTATTAGCTAATTCTCACATCTCAATTAACCCATTTCTAATAATCTGTGTAGTACCATGAGATGGTGTCTTACCAGAAAGGATTCTAGCCTACATCCGTCTGGGGTCGGAGAATCATGGCGACTGCCTGACTCGGCTTCTTTCTCCCAGTATTCTGTTCTGTCTACTCCGCCTACCTAATTTTCTGTCCTATTAAAGGGCCAAGGCAGTTTCTTTATTTAACCAATGAAATCAACACAAAACAGATGACTCTCCTCCATCACCCATTTCTAATAATTTACTACTATTATTTCTAATTTAAGGATCAGATTATATATTCTCTCTGTGTAGAATATTGGATAGACTCTCATTGTCATTTCTACCACTTTTCCTAGTAACTAATATTATAGTTAAAAATAAATGCATTTTGAGATAAATACAAGTGTTTAGGAAAATGGAATCATCTAGAAAACAAAAGCTTTCCTGACTAATAAAAAGTGTAGATTGAAAAAAATATTGATGGAGGATGGTCTATATGCTAGTGGTCTCAGAAAGAAGATGAATAAAATATAAGGATATATCTCTAGCTAAAAAATAGAAATTTAGCAATCACCTACAAAAACAATAGATAAATGTAAAAATAAGAAACTATAGTCAACTTTGAAAGATTCTAAGCCTTTCTTTGATTTCTGTCCTTATTTGTTGGTAGCAGAAAAATTTATAGACTTAAATTTCACTAGCTTTTGAAATGCTGGAGTAGAAAATAAATCAAAACTAATAGGTGCCAGTAAATGATTGAATTGTGGGAAAACATTATTAGAAGAACTGGACTCACTTCTGACAACTTATTTATTAATAGTAGTGAATATAGCCTGAGGAATTAAAAACTCTTGAGGAAAAAAAACAGTAGTTTGGATTCATTTTCAAGCAATCCACATTACAGACACTTTGCTTTATAGCTATTTCATTGCCAGACAAATATGTAAACTTTAAGTGACAATTCAGATGGTACCACTAAATAGATATTTTTGGATTTCAAACAGGTTATTATTGTGGGCTAGAGTAGAGAAAAGGATTTCTTAAAACCTAGTCTGGACTTTAATGTATAAATAAAAATTTAATGAAAAATGATAAGTACATTTCTACTTGAGGAAATTCTGGAAATGGATGATCAAGAATCCGGAAGATGTGCAAATTATATCAAATATAAGATGGACTCACGGCACAACCAAGGAACGGTAAGCAGGGCAGTGCATTATGGTAGAAAGATGAGCTTTTAAAAGGGACTTCTAATTTGTCTCTACTCTAACACAGGAGTTCTAGAATGTTCCTTATTTTCAGCACATCAAAGACCCACTTAATTAGCCACCGACATCTGCATGTCCCTTGCGTTCACAGCTATGTTAACCACAGTCACCTTTCACTGGCCGTGTCTGAGCATTTCTTCCTTGAGGGTGGGGGCCAGGAAAGGAAAGGATGATCTGGTTGCAGGGGTGGTCTCAATGTCATTCGTGTCCTACGTTTCCGCCGTAGCCTAGTTTGTCCTCTCCTGATGTTTTGCTTTTATGCTTTTGTTGTTTTTGTTTGATTGATTTTGGTTTTCATTCTGAGACTCAGGACAATCAAAGCAAGCTCTCCCTCTCCTATACTGGGATCACAGATGTTAGATTCTGCTATGCACTTTCTAAAATGGCAACATTGCTTCCCCCAGTGCTATATATGGCACTTTCCTTCCAAAGTCTACTGTGTTTTGTATGTTTATTGAGCATACAGGTGATACGTATCCTAAATCCTAAATTTAGGAATCATGGATTCCTAAATGCTCATACAAACACACCATGATTAACACTTGGGTGTGATCTAGTTCATTTCTCCCCATCCTCGCTTGTTCTCGTACTTAATCAACTCACTGTGGAGAAACCGTCACCAAAGTTAAACAGACTCGGCTACTTAAGATGTGATCCTGAGTAAATTCATCTTCCTAAGCCATAATCTACTCATAAGTAAAATGCCCTGTTTTACAGATTTGTAGCTAACTTTATTCACACCCTACTTACTGCAAGAGCTTCTTTAAATCTCTTCATACGTAATTAGCATAATCTTTCTCAAATAGATAGGACGTGTGCAAAATTCTCTATGTGGGTCTCTGTCTCCCCAAGATAAACTCTAAAGAAACTTTTAGATAGACTATATATAAGGAATATCTTTCCCATGGCTTTCAGAACTCAGTTAACCTCTCTCACGTTCTGTGTCCGCTGAAAAACCTCCTATAAATTTTCTAGTCCTAAATTGCTAATAATACCACTGTCCCATTATGATTCCTTACTTACAAATTGAGTTTTACTTTAACTTTTGTAACTAATCAAGGGGTTGAAATCACTCAATTAAACTTTTCCCTTTCCAGTAGTGCACAAATCTCTACAATAGCCATTTTGTGTCTCTAATGCTACAATCAGTAGATTCACTTGTTGTGTGACAGCCTTTTCCTGTAGTGAGATCATACACACACACACACATACACACACACACACACGTGCATACACACTCACACATATGTGTGCATGTCTACATACCTGTGATAAGAAGGAATGGACCGATCAATGTACAGATACCTACCACCAGATCTGACCTGATGAACCAATGAATTTTATTGGAGTACCTTACAGAAATGTGGGTGAAGACTTACAGGAACAGCAATGACACAAAGGCAAGAATATCACCAAAGTCCTCCATATCCTGGGTGACATATCACAAAAACCAGAGACCTACAGCATTCTCCACAGCCTCTAGGAAGTGCAACATGCTGAAGAGCGTCTTTTAGACAAGATATGCAAAATGGTGAACTATTAGTGTTATATTATCTATATAATAAAACCATTTCCTGAGGATGTGCAGGAAAAGACGCAATCCCATAACAAAGAGTAGGTTTAGAAACAAACCCTTCATAAATCATTCTGAAAGTCCGCTGTCATATGTTCTTAACAAGTGACATGTGACTCCAGAAGATCAAAAGAAAGAAGATACTAGACTCAAACATTAGCAAGGTCTAATACAGTATAGTAAGGTCTATTAATTTTTATCAATTGCTTACTCCATAGCTGAGTCTTGGGTATAATAGCAATATGGTTAGGAAGCACTAACTTAATAAGCTCACCACAACCCTCTGTCATTATCTCTGAGTATTCTACCTCCATATTTTGGAGCTCTTTCTTAAGCCCTTCGTGTATTTCCTCACTCTTAGTGAAATCATTGGGTCTGCCTTAAGCGTCTCATGCCTACCCAAAGCCAAGGGGGTGCATGGCCCTGTTTTCCACTGTTGTACCTTCTGGTTTCCTGGGTCTCAGATGCCCTAAATTGGCACTGTTGCTTAATCAGTAGCTATTTCTTCTCTATCTACTTCTCCTATCATCTGGGAGCAATCCTGGGTGGACCAACTATCTCTAAACCTGGGATAAACTTTTTTAGAGGGGAATGTACCTGCACTAAATGGGGGATAATTACTTACCCCTGGTAGAGGCTTAAGAGTCTTTCCCTATTGTGTCCTCTCATGCCTTCTGTGAACTATTCCTCATGCTGTGAAGCCTCCCACACCTCCTTAGCACGTAACTGAACTTTATGTCATATTTACTCACTAGGAAATTCCACTCTACACAAATCTTCCCACATTTGTCTTCAAGACACAGACCTTTACCTTTGTTTTGCCTTTTACAAAAAAAAAAAAAAAATCTCCTCTGGGTTACTCTCTTGTTTTGCCTACACTCATTACATCATAATTAAGACATGTGAACCTGTCAACGCATTTCTTATTTTATGAACATTTTGCCCTAGTTTGGAAACAAAATTGTTCAAGGTCCTTGCCACTCTTGAGGTCCCTGCTGAATCGCTGTGTTTTTAGCTTGTTTGTGAACACAGTTCCCTCTAACCCAGTGAAGTGAGATTAAAACACAGCTTCTCTTATTCTTAGTTCCCTCAATAGTGTCTGCACCTCCTCTATGGTCCTCCAGCTCCTGTTATTTACAAGGACTTCAGTGAAAGAATCCTAATGATTCTGAAAGACCAGTCCACCAGGGATTGACTTCCCTCATGCTTTCCTAATTCATGTAGCCTTTCCTTAAGAAGGGAAAGGTAGCTGTATTATTCTTTTTTTTCCTGCCTCCACAGCAGTCAGACTGATCTCTTGTTCTCACATCCCACCTCCCTCACTCTTGGATTCTTCCCTTTGGTGCTGTGTTTCTGAATCCCAGGAAGAGCTTTTGAACATGGCTCAAACTAGATGTCTCTTTTCCTTTTAGCCTCCAAGCTGTAAGAAACAGCAAGCCGACATCTCTATCTTGTTCTCTATCTTGTTTATTTATTTGTCAGATCAGAGACAAACATACAGGATGCTCCTGCAGCTCCTATTCTAGTTGAAATTCCTCCTTTACACAAACATGTTCCAGCTTGGCTCGCATCTCAGAACTGGATGCATTTTTAACTACAGAGGTCAAGTAGCCTCTGCTGTTGCTTACTGACAAACCCTAACCATGTAGGCTACTCTCAAAGATGGCAAAATTGTCTCTAAAACTTTCATTGCTTTCAGGACATCTCTGTACTTTCATAGTACATCCCAGTCATCAAGTAGTCATGCCACCTCCTATTACACTGTGACTGCCATCCTGGGACTCCCTCTATAGATATTCCTAATACTGTTAGCTTAAGCTTCTTTGGTAGTCTCACTACCCAGAACAAAGCCATCCAGACATGGTCATAGTAAACACACACATAATATACCAGAAAAGTAAGTTGTATCGGAATTTCCTCTGTGAAGATTCCCCCCTCATGCTGATCAGCCTTTGTATGGTGTCTTGTGAGGATCATGCTCTCACTCATCCCCAACTCATCTTTGGTTCTTTTGTGTCTTTGGGCTCCAATTATATTGTATGACATAATTTTCCGGGAGACATGCAACATGTACATCTACTCATGCCAGAGAGAGGTGACAGACCAAAGTACAGATACCATCAAGATCCAACTTAGATAAGCAATGAGTTTTATTGGGATTGTTCACAAGACTATGCCTGGGGGTGATAGGAACAGAAATGACTTTAAGGCAGCTGTGTCACTGAAGCCCACTCCAGTATGGGTGACAGCTCACAAAAGCAGGGAAACTAGAGCATACTGCACAGCCTGCAGGAAGCTCAATAGATTAAAGATTGTCCTTACCAGGTGACTTTGTGGGTCTGAACCTCTTTCACACAGATTCTTGTTTCCTCTAGGAAATGTATCTGGTCCCTGCTTCCTGAAAGCACCTGAGTTTGTATCAGGCTTTCTTGCATCTTGGTTGGTCTTAGAATGAGTTTTCTCTCTCTTGGAGAGGATGAGCCTAGTGAATCCAATCAGATTCAGAGACTTCTGGTAGCTGTTTTGAGTAATTTCCTTTCTGTCTTGGGGAGCATGGTTGCAGTGTGTCATGGTTGAATCTCAGAGGAAACTGCTACACAACACAAAAAAACTTCTCTGAGTGGAGAATGAGTAGATATGTGGGGGAGGAAATTCCAATAGATTCATTATTGATATCCTCTAGAAGGATGTGCGTGGTTTAACGTCTTCACTCAGCAGCTTCCTTAGAGAAAGACGGAATCCTGTCACTTCTATCCTTTCTCCGTGTGACTTAGAGCTTCACCCAAACACAAGCCCTTATCAAACCCGAGTTTGGGATCATCTAGGAGAGGCTATCAGTGTCATTCGGTGGACTTTGAGCGCAGTTTCTATTTTATGAACTACATGAAGCTGGACCTCATCGTCCATGTTGCCAATGTCTGGTAAATGAGCTCCTGGGAAGGCTCTGTCATCCAGGAAGGCCCTTATATATTGAAAAAACAGAATGATGTTTTAGTTTCGTAAAGACAGGGCTGAATCTAAAAGTGATTTCTGAGGCTCCTCTGATGGCCATTATGTCAGCTTGCTAGAGACAAAGAGACAGAAGGAGAGACCCTGGGAAATAAACAACTTCAGACAGCACCACCAGCCTCCATGCCATTAACGGTTAGCTGGCTTCTGTTCTATTAATAACTGAATTGTTAATCAGTGCTACATCTAAATTAATGTTAATAATAATTACAACAACTATTAAAATGCTGGGCTTTTAAAATACGGCTGGTTATAATAGAGATCTTCAGGGTCAGGTAGCAAATTTTACCAGCAAACAGGAAGATAGATGGATTTATGAAGATCATAATTCAGAAATTATGAGTTTACTTTACATGCTATCTTGAAGGAGAAAGTTAACTGCTGGGTTGTGATTACAAGATATTATTTGTGTGTTTGGGTTCTTTGGTTCCTTTTTAATTATTGCCTAACTTTCCTTAGTTCAGTGTCAAGAATGCGAGACTCAAATGATAGAATGTTTAGAAGTAAGTGCATAGTACATTATATATTGTACTATGGCATATAAATTATACAGAGATATTTCCATATGCATATTTAATTAGTAAAGTAAGATGTTTGTATTAAAGTGTTTTATTGACTGACATCTGTTATCTCTATATTTGGTAGTGATGATAAGTCTGACAGTGCTGGTGTTATTTGTTCTGATGGAAAAAAAAATGCATTATTTGTAAGGTTCCTTTTTTTCCTACCTTAGGCAGTTTTTTCAGGAAATCATCCCCCAAGGGTTGGTCAAACTATACATTTGTCTCAGGATATTAATACTAAGAATTAAACTGAGATGTCCACCAAAAGCAAGCATTTAAGATAGAAGAATAATCCATACAAATTTCCCTTGTACAGGATACCATGACTAAAAAATACCACAAAATTCATCCTTCCCTTTCCTCTTACAGCACCCTGTTTTCATGTGGTCCTCTTATTTAAACATTAAATTCTCACCATGATTTCTAGTTTGATTTCTAAGAATTCTTATAACTTTGTTTTCTTCTTAGCAAGAGTCAATCCTATTCACAGTCAATGGTGTACAGATGAAAATTATAATAGAAAAGAGTGGAACTTTTATGATGGAAATGCATGGAGAGGGTTACACACTCTGCTTTTCTCCCTCCAGACAGCTCAGTCCTTCACCAACCCCCCCCCTCCCTATTTTGCAAGTTATTGCTCTCAGAAGTTCTGCAGGAGGCAAATACAACCAAAGGTTTTGGAGAAGGGGAAATACCATGGATTTACTCAACACCAACCTTTACATGAGAACTTTAGCTGCCATTGCATCCGAAACACTAATGTTTTCCTTCACTCGGTGATTTCTTTTATGTTTATTTAAGCACAGTGCATTGGACCTTAGGAACAAGTGAGCAGCTACTTTCTATTAATATATATTTGAAAACTCCTTGGTATTCCTTATTGTTCTGTTTCGTGGGTTTTGATGCCCTGATACCTTTGCTCAAAGTCAGCAGTATTATCAGCCGCATGATGAATTGATCTCTCCCACACATATCTCGCTTCTGACAAATCATCTGTTTTAAATATATCTCAATGTGATCTGTGTGCTGGACAGTAAAATTGTATTCAGGTGGCATTAATGGATCTTCTTTATCCACCGGTGTACAAGACATAAAATCGATGCAGTTTTCATCATTACCCCCAGAATTATTCTCAGAAAACCAATTCTAAGATCAGGGCGATAACTCCGTGCTCTGCATCCTTGGGAGACTGTGCAGCACGTTATTTGTTCGATGACCAGTCTGCCCATTTGATTTAGATTATGGCCCATATGTATTTCTCTGGGTATTGATAGTGTGGACCCCCTGAATCCCCATTCAAAGAAGATGGATTAAAGATGAGATTACAGCTACCACATCCAACTTCCTAAACGGCCTCTGCACACGAATGCCTTACACCCCTTCCTGAAATTATAAATGTCCACAGGACAAAAATAGACCCTAGCACCAAAACTCCTACATAATGCATCTTTTCTAGGTGCCGGAAAATTATTTATCATGGAAAATACTGTTCGTCTGTGCTGTAAGTGAGGACATAAAATAAACATTGATATGTTAATTTTACACATAGAAAGAGACATCTGCACATACACACATACACATACTGTCCCACAATAAAAAACAGAGAAGCAATATCTAAGTGGCCTTTGAGAACAAAATAACAAGGAAATTTTGTAAAAATCTAATAAATTAAAATGCACAGTATTTAGTAATTCATTGAAAAGCATCTTAATTGACAGGAGTCTCTCCTCCAGTAGTGAGAGCTCATCAGAGGTGTCCCTGGGATCAGCATGAAGGAGAAACTAATTTGCATCCTCCCTAAAGGCAGACATAAGACTTCTGCCCCTCTCATCTTCAGTCCTAGGAGCAAATGACAGGGAGGTCACCGATACTTGAGCTTATTGTCAAAGTCACTCTGGGATCCTCACAAACATTAAATTTTGGAGATTTAGTATATTACATAAAAATAACTGAAGGATTCCAAAACTTTAATCATTAAAATTCTAATGCAACGCTGCTAACATACCATATTTTTTTTCAGGTATTCCTTTTCAATATTCTAGATCAATTAAAAAAAAACATTTTTAAGAAAATCCGGTAGTGCTGTATAGAAATAGATAGATTAAGCTGGGCGGCGGTGGTGCACACCTTTAATCCCAGCACTCAGGAGACAGAGGCAGGCAGAGAGGCAGGCACACATCTCTATGAGTTTGAGACCAGCCTGGTCTACAAGAGTTAGTTCCAGGACAGGCTCCAAAGCTACAGAGAAACCCTGTCAAGAAAGAAAGAAAGAAAGAAAGAAAGAAAGAAAGAAAGAAAGAAAGAAAGAAGAAGAAGGAAGGAAGGAAGGAAGGAAGGAAGGAAGGAAGGAAGGAAGGAAGGAAGGAAGGAAGAGTATAAGTCGTATTTAAACCATTAAACCCAGAGTGAATTACAAACCTCCAATTGCTGGTTATTATTATTATGAATAGGATTATTTAAGCTTTAGACATTATGAACCAATGCTAGCTGCCATCACAGAACACAATGCTAATGCATCTTTTTATACTCCCCCTTCTCTGAGAATCTAGGAGTATGCCTTTTGTGTAGCAAGCATTCAATAAATGTTGAATAAATTATTACCATTTAATTCTCCTTTAATGAAGCTGAGACCTTTGGGGAAGGCAGTAGTTGGAATATTTATATTGACTGACTTTCACGCTAGCAATCTTCCAAATTCCAACTGTGCCTCTATTTCTGTGAATCAATGTTTATGAAATCAACCAAATTAACTGAACACCTTAAATATCATTTCACAGCACAAAGTCCTCAAACAAGTGTTGGCCTGCCTGGCAGCAGCATCATTGTTATCATGTCCTATGTTTCTCTAGTCTCATTTACTAACTTCCTAGGTCTTTCCCAACAGTGCTGGAGGCATATTTTGTTGCCATTGCTTTTACTATTATTAGGAGTTAGTTATTACTTGCCCATCAGAGAAACCTCCTTTGAGCTTAACAACATCTTTCAAAGAGAGGAAACAGCACAAAATTATGGCTCAGTTCTATGACTTTAGATCCAGGTATCTTTGGTTCTTTGCTATACTGGAAATGAGTTTTGTGCTTTCCCAATGAACTATTACAAGATACCTAAATTCCCATGAATCCAATCTTCCTCTTTGATTATATCATGTTTCCTAAAAGTGACACTTTTTTGGGTTCATTAAGAGTTACTTAATTTTATAATGTGATATCAATCTAGTGCAAACAACAAAAAAACTAGCCATGTCAACACATTAGATTTTGGGGGCATAAAATGTCCACGTTGTAAGCACCATGATATTTAGAAGCATTTCCACAATGCCTATATCTTGTTCAATGTCCGACCCATATGATATCAGAGGTACTTTCTACTTACTGTATTCTCAATGTAATTGATAGCCTGGTAAACCCAAGGGGTTCCAGCGCCACATGGCTTCCTGTCTACATTATCCATGGATGTGCCTGTGCACTTCTGCTTACATCCTCCCACAAACTAGCAAAGAGAGTTAGAAACTTCATTAAAAAGACATTCGTCAGGAGGCTGGAGAAAAAGAAAATCCTCCCCAGGCTATCTACCTCATTTCCAGCCAATATAGGATTACTCCCTACAGAAGTCATTTATTGCTTTTACTGGCCTAAGTGATTAGGTTGTTAGCATGTCTTTTGGCCGACTGCTTTGCAATCCAGCAGCTTTCAGTTGCTGCCAAAATATTTTTATAATGCACGTAGAACTTCTGTTTCACTTCATTTCTTCCAACACAGATCCCACAGTGTGCTATGGGCAAAGCTTCGCCCACGTTTTTTGAAACTTCAGATGTATTTGTTACATAAGTCAGGTGTCTGGGGAAGGTCAGGACTGTCCTCTGATATAGTTAGCCCACCAAAATGCCCACAGCATCTTCTTATTTATTTATCCCCAGCTTCCTACCACATACAAATAGAAGCCTCATCCTTACTTCGATTTCCTTTCATACACACAGTCAAAGCCCAGCGGAGTTTAAATATGACATTTTAAGTGAAAAACATGATTCATTGTGATTGAATTAATTTCTTTCATTGCTTATTGGAAGTCTTGTGTCCATGCGAACTTCCGCTGAGAACTGATACCCAACGAATTTTTTAAAATGTGCTCAGAGAATCAGAGAACAGAATACTAAGCTTCTTCTCCACCACTCTTTGACAAATAAAACACTGAAATGCTTGAAAAACATCAGTGAGAAGAACATTAGGTATGCAAAAGAATGTCACAATGCTGACTTGTAAAGTTGAACATGTAATCTACCGATGGAACCTAAGAAAACCACAGTTATCGTGAACAACACTTTCGCCACTGCCCTAACTAGAATTACTTCAGAAACAAATGCTGAACACTGAATCATGTCTGCAAACAGAGTCACGTCTCTAACTCTTTTCTATGAGAGGTCTACCTAGATATTCTAAAGATCAAAGTTAATCAAATGATTGCAGTCCTCTATGTTTATGAATAAAGGGTCATCTGTAACACAATACCTTTAGTTAACTTTGTATTATAAGTATTTTTGATTAATTTGTGACTCCATTCTTTTAGAGGGTATGTTTGTATCTGTTTTACACCTAAGGGAGGCAGTGAATAATACCACAGCAAAGGAGCTAACAAATATGGAGACCGTGTGGGTGGGGCTCTTGGTCACATTCTTTGTTCTCTAAGTATTTATCAGGCACCTTACTTTACCCAATAATACTAGCAAGTACTCAAAACCAAATTTAAAATGAAACAAATATTGGCCTGGCAAGACAGCAATGAGGACATGCTAAAACTCTGACAGTTAAAGGACAGTAAAAGTCAGCTAGACCTAGGAGCCAAGATTCAGTTCATCTGTGTTCTGAAATCTTGAGGAGAAAACCATTTAGTATGGCAATGTTGGGCCTTTTGTGTTTGTGTCTTGGTAATATATTTTAAATATTGAGATGAAAAGAAAGGAAGAAAACAAGGAGATTGCATCCCAGAGAATTGAATTTCACTAGTTTAAGTATGACAGATTTTTCTTACTCACTGGAAAAGTAAAATTTTTAGAATTGGCACCAATAATTCTGCTCATTCATTGCAGATTTAGAATTTTTTCCTTGCCATATTATTATGCTTTGTTTGTAGTTCCCTGAGCTATATCCACTAACATTCTAATGTGCTGATATACACAGGTCGTCATGGAGATGGAGGTTATTGGCCAGTTGATACTAACTTGATTGATAGAAGCACTCTCAATGGTAAGTATATAAATTGAGTTCTATTGGATTAGCTACAGTAATTACACAGTTAATTCTACAGTGTCCAAAATAAATTTTCTATTGACAAGGGCAAGGACTGTGGACTTCCAGTTTTACTGTGGTGATAGAAAAATGATGTCATTGGCAAACTTCACACATTCTACCACGAAATGATGACAATTAGAGGTGGCAGGTGCATGAAAAATAATTAGACAAGTTCCAGTACTGGGGCAATCCATAAATGACACAGGTCTTCTCTAGTTTGCTTTCTAATATGGTGAGAAAACACTGACCAAAACAATGAAGGTAGGAAATGGTTTATTTCAGTTTACAGTTTATAGTCTATCACGAAAAGAAATCAGGATAGGAGCTCGAGGTAGGAACCTAGAGACTGGAACCAAAACAGAGGCCGTGGAAGAACGGTGCTTACTCGTTTACTCAACTGAAGTTCCCTCTTCCCAGATTACCCTCTTCTGTGTCAACGTGACAAAATCTAACCAGCACAAGAACTTAAATACTTACAGTTTGAGATGTGTAGTGTATTCTCCATGTTCACAACAGCCTTTTCTATTGGAGAGAGACAAGTAACGATTGACTTATCAATTGACTTATCACCAACGGTTCTTGATAAAGTTACTGGGACTTTTCACTCTTTAAATGCTATAATATTTTATTATTACTGGTCCTTTGTATTCTCAACTTTAGGTAGTTTTCTTTTCTTGCTTCCTCCAGTGAAATTTTTCTTATAATTGTGGGCTTCTAGGGGCCCACACGGAAGAAATACCAGGTAATGAACATGGGGCAGGCTGAAAGTCACACTCCAGAAGCATGTCTCAGTCTTGCTGAAACAGAATCTTTGAAAGGAAAAATTAACTCAATAAAAAAGGACTAATGTATCATGCTTACCACTGGAAAACATGCTGTTCTTGCTTGGTTTGACTCACTAAAAACCATCCATATGCAAAATGCAATGATATCTGTGATGATGCTATATATCACAACATAATAACCTCTAAGATGCTTCAGTTGACCATGCAGTTGAAATCCCCGGGATGTGTCTGAATCAGCATGTGCTCTTTATTCATCTTATCTTCTCTGATGTACTTTGTAGATTGATGTTTCCTATATACGACTATGTAAATAAGTTATTTCACATGTCTATAATTTTATGAAAAATACCAATTAAATCCTCTATGGATCGTGCTACAATTTGTCTTTAAATTTGGTAAATTTTATCCATGTGCTTAAAATAGTTCTCACTCATTTTTCTCCACTGCTGCACAGTATTTCATTTTGTAACTAACAAAATTATTTATCCACTTTAGTAGGATTGCATGAGAGATTTGAATAATTAACAGATACATTTCCATTTGGGCAGTTTCTTAATAAAAGATCCAGATGGGAAGAGAAAAAATATTATTTAATTTTCTTCTGGTTATGAAATTATAATAAATAGGCAAATTAAGTGATTAGTTCCTATTGTATGCTAGTATAATCAAATGTATAAAATTTCCAAGAGGTGTCAGTATATCCATATGCACACAGTGTGTGTGTGTGTGTCTGTTTATACAACCAGATGCTTGAATCACTGTCCCACAGCAAATGGTAGAGTTCTTTAATAACTTTTCAATTTCCCCCATAACTTCCTCCCCTATTAATAGCCTTTACTTAATAGACAAATATATTTACTTTCCTTTATTTTTCATCCATTCCTGTTATTGTCACATTCAGTAACTTGTAAACAACATGAATTTGTTGTTCCTAATTCTTCCAAGGGCTGGAAAGACAGTTCAAGGTCAAGGTCACAGGACACTGTGCACACAGGAAGAACTTCTTCTTTACTTCACAGATGGCACAATCTGTGTCCTCCCTTGGTGTAAATGGTAACAGGAGTCTCTCGGCATCTCTAATGAGGACACAGATCCAGTTCATGAAGGTTCTGTCTGCATCACATAACCATACCCAGAAACCTCACTATGAAATCTCAGAAAAAAAAAATTAGATTTCAACATATGCATTATCTTGGTGGGTCAAGATATTCAAACCTTAGAGAACATCCTGAACACCTATTCCAGCCTGGAATAATTTTGTTTATTAAGATTATAATCTTACTTATTAAGTAAGATTAAATCTTGGATGCTTCATCCGAAGGCACACATCTTCCTCTTGTTTTTCACATATCCTCCCCCTCATTCCTGTAATACTTGATAAGTCAATGCCTACAATCAGTCTCTGGTCAACACAGGCTGGAGTGCCCAGCATTAATGTGAAACACATTTGTGGGAACTGAAAAGAGACCAGTGGCGTCCCCTGTGCAGTGCACTTGGGTATTGATAATTCTGGCCAAGAAATGGTGCCAGTTTCATTAACTTACTCACATTCAAGGTTTGTCTTAAGACTTAACAGTCTAACAGGCACACTTCATACTTTCAAAAGGTCAATCCAGAAATATTACTTGTGGAATAGAGAAATGGTCCAGTGCTTAAGAACACTTGCTGCTCTTGCAGAAATCAGAGTTTAGTTCCTAGCAACCATGTGACAACTAACAGTTGTTTGTAGCTGCCATTTCAGGGGATTCTACATCATCTCCTGGTCTCCTTGCACACTACATGGACATAGTGCAGAGACATCCATGTATGCACCAACCACATACATAAAATATAAGTAAATATTTTCTGTAACATAAAAATGCCACTAAGACTCAACAGAGTGTAGAGTTCTAATAATAAATTATGGACACAGGTTTGAAACTGTATTATTACAGGAACAAAAACCCAAAATAAAAAATTTTCTGGGTGGAAAAAACAGAGAATAAAGTTACAGAAGTGAGATAGTGAGAAAAATTTATGAGTAGGCAGAAGTGCGTTTTTAAAGGTTGTTTTAATTATGTGGTGATACACACACACATTCCTATGAATATAATATATATTATATTCCTAAGAATATAATGTAACATAAATAATATACATCCCTAAGAAAGAAAGGTTCTAGTTCTAGAATTCTCTTAAGGAACCAACATCCTCCTTAGAATCATTCTACAGACCAACAAGATGCCTG
This sequence comes from Chionomys nivalis, assembly GCF_950005125.1. NCBI lineage: Eukaryota > Metazoa > Chordata > Mammalia > Rodentia > Cricetidae > Chionomys > Chionomys nivalis. Next base: position 15,266,943 of record NC_080099.1, read on the forward strand.
TGTATATAAAGGTGCTTGTTATCAATCCTGATGGCCTGAGTTAGATTCCTGTACCCTATAGTGAAAAGGTAGAAATATGGTCATTATTGGTCTTCTGATCTACACATGTATATACCCCTACATACACACATATGCATACATTGCATGCATATGCATACATGCATTCATACATAGTAGTAAATAATACACTCTTGAATTATCCTTATTTTGAATCATCAATTTTATGAAGTCATTTGAATAAGAGTTCATTCTGTTATGAATATGACCACAGAATAGTACTTTTTGAAAGACAAAATTTGGAAAATTAAAGAAGGAAACCATACAGATAATAGGGAAAGTGTAACGGTCCCCTCATGGCTTTCAGTATTGCCAAGCGGTGGATGCAAATGCTAATGGTGGAGAAAGTGTAAGCCACAGGCAAAATTGTCTCCTCTCAGAAGCTATAAGTCCTAAAGGATGCAGTGTTGGATTGTTGGATAAAGTTAGGTTTAGCAAGCAGAGTTGTAATTTGTTCACAATTGCTTAAGAATCAAATATAAGTAAATTCTTTACAAGAGATTTCAATTTCAGTGTACATATGCTTCTTAGCTTTATTAAGTATAAGCAATAATAAATTATTCAAAATTATTTCTAAATGCTTGTATTTTCACTTCTTAAATGTTGCAGTCTTCCAGTGTTGATCAAACTTAAAAGTTGTTTAAGTGCTTGAAGTTGTCTTTCAAAATAAAATGAAACCATCATTTAAAAACAGGCCCCAAACTAAATCTGACATGAATGTGTCAGTCAACAGAATTTACCTGTTTAACAGAGTCCTCAGATGAAGAAAAGGCCAGTGATTTGGAGAAATGCATGCCACTACATGTACTTTTTTATCTTTTACTAAATAAAAATCTTAGTGAGAATAAAATTGTAATTAAATTGAACTTAACAAACATTACTTCACAAGGCAAGTTCGTGGAGTGAAAACAAATAATGACATTCAGTGCTTCTAACCAGTTCACATAATCTGTTGGCATTATTCCTGCTCAGTTTTCTCCATCACTTCACGATGTTTTAAAAATATTATGCTAAGTGAATGAGGCTAATGATGTACCTGCAAGGCGTCTAGATCACTACTAGAGGTACAGACTATTACACTAACTGATTACGGTGAAGTGGAAACCCCTAGACACACGGAGGGTGGAAAAGAAACTTCATCTCTTTTCTCTACTATATTGCTAGCAAAAGATTTATGCTGAATATGTGATCTGACTCAAGCCCTGGCTCTAATAAATGATTCTACAATGTCCTTTGAAAAGTAGGATTCCCAGTTAAAAGCCTAGTAATTAAGGTTTGGAAAGGGAACAGTTTTTCCCAATTAACTATGTAAAAAAGGTCCCATAGAGCAAAGTCTGTTCCTGTATCTCACCCTTAAAAGAAGTCTACATTGACAAAAATTTGTTCAAGTCTTTTTGTTCTTGAACCTCTCACATAATGAAAATGCATACATATCTCTTAGACTGACAGAATTATGGGGGTTTTCTGACTCTCTTCATTTGCTGGGTTCATCCTTGAAACAGTAATAGAATAATAGCTTATTGTCAGATACTCAAGGAAGTTGCAAATAAATTTAGACCCTGCTAATATTTATGTTCCTTTCTTTTCATGCCACCCTCTTAAAAATTCACTTTTGAATTTCAACTAATAAAGATCCCAAGCAAACAAACAAAAAACAGTGCTATAGTTCATGAATTCTCTCATAGTTGAAAACCCTTAATTAAATTGTAGAAGCTGAAGATGCTTCCTTAATATTTTCTTATGTCAGGTAGAATCAAAGGTAAATATTTGCTCACATGATATTATTTCAATTTTATAATGCATTTAATTTTAGAATATACTCCATATCCTTTCTAAATGCTGAACATGCTTCAGCTTCTAGAAACATAATTTGTGTTTTACATTTGTTTGAAAGACAACCACCATGAAAATTACTTCAACTGAATCCTGCTATGCTCTCCAAGAAGTACCAATTCCTTTGCTAGATGGAATTTGAAAAATCAGTTCAGTGAATTTGATCAAAAGATCTACAGAGTCTATAAAACATTATTCTGTTGACCTCCATTTGGAAACAATGTTAAACTTGACATGTTTTAGTACTTTGTTTCCTTTTTATTAGTAACAAAATGAAATTATTAATTGATTTACAAATACTCAGAACTGTTGGGTGCCTTTTAAATTTTCTTTTAAGTTAACACATATAGGATATCAGGTTAAAAACGTGTTTTTTTTCTCCCTCAAATGCCATCACATTTCAACTACTCAAATTAATGTGACATAAAAGTCCTATGTGTATCTGTTAAATGATTGTTCTGAGACTGGTAAATTATTAGTAAGAACTCAAAAAATATTCCCTGCAAATATTTTAATGCCAATGGGAAGATACAACAATACCTTCAGACACAACAGAAGTGATACACATGTGAATTCATGGAGACTCTAGCAGTACGCACACACGACCTAAATCCAGAAAAAAAAAGAAAAAGAAAAAAAAAAAACCACCAGAACTGAGAACGGGAAGTGGACACAGAGTCCCACCTTTAACCAAGAAATTATTTTTAGATAATACATGCCGGCAGAAAGAAAATCAGTTTTCTGCAATGGAGTGTGGCTAGGTATAGCAACCATACTCCAGGGAAGACTCCACACCAGGAGTAGCTTACCAACACAAAGCAGACTCCATGGATTTTTTTTTTCTTTAGTATAATCAACAGGTTAGGCTAGCATTACACTATCTAATTTAGAAAGGTTCTGGGAGTTAAAAAAGCAGCTCAGTCCCCTATCTGTTCTCACTGGCCACTCTTTCCAGCCACTGACTGACACTAAAATGCATTCTATTTTCTTTGATTTGCCTACTCTAGATATTTTATGAGTGGCATGAAACACTACCCAGCCTCTAATTGACAGTATTCTATTAAATAGGTATATCACCATTGTTTAGTTAATCAACATTTACATTTTTTTTTCTGTTTTGGACTATTTTGAATAGCTTTTCCTGTCCACGTTTGTCAGGCTTCAACAGTAAGAACTCTTTGTCTTTCTTACGGTCCTATGAGCGGTGGTGACAACCTCTCCCTAACCCTGAACATTATATGCTTGTTTTTCCCCTAGAACCGCCCATCGGACAGATGCACCCCCCACATGGAAGTGTCACTCCTCAGAAGAACAGCAACCTGCTTGTGATAACTGTGGTCACTGTCGGCATCCTCACCGTGTTGGTCGTCGTGATCGCAGCTGTGATTTGTACCCGGCGCTCTTCAGCCCAGCAGAGGAAGTAAGTAGCAACTGACTCTATGAGGAAAAGAGTTTCCTTCTCTTGCTCTATTCCTGATGGCTCTCTCTGTGATTTTGTCCATAATTCACCGTGCATCTCTTATTGCTTGACCCTGACTAGACCCACTTCTGTCCATTGTAAGTCTATAATTAAGTTACAGTTAGACTTGCAAATTTTCACAACCCTTAGAGGCAATCGTGCGTTTCTGTTTCCTTTTACTTCTCTGTAGATTCTTCTGGAAATAGCCCCCAGAAACGGACTCTGCCATGCCTCTATTCTACCCATCTCTGTAATTGCTTCTAGACAGTTGGAGATATTGTTCCTCCACAGTACATATTTATCACATTTGGCAGGGAGTCCTGCAGGCAGGTAATCAATGCATGTTGAATGGATGACTAAATATAGCATATCAAACTCAGTGTCATTACAAACATACAGAATGCTTAGACATTAGGGAAGAAGGAAGAGTCCAGCAATTTGAAAAGGTTCCTACTCCTTTTCTATCTTTAAATGTCAGGAAATAACGTATTTTATGACTTCTAAACATTTTCATATTTTACAGTTCTTGATTTTACTGTCTAGAGAGGGTTGCATCATGCACAAAGTTTAGAATGAAAATATGATTTAGACACAACCCATTCTTTCCAGCAGTACCTCGGAACCCTGCCAGAGTCTACTGGCCATTGGCTTCTAGATTTTTATTAAATCCACTCTGACATGTATTTTCAGCTACACTCACTCTCTCACTGGCTTGAATGCCTTTTGTTCCCTTTCCTTTTATTTTCTTATTGGCCTCTCATTTGCCTTAACTTAAACCCTGAGGCTTGGCTGGAAGTGGCTGGCTGAATGGCTATTCTCTACATTCATTGTAAGAAAGATTCTCCAGCAACCCTCCCCACTTCTCTCACGCCTGGTCTTTCTCTCTTTCATACATCCTATAGCTCTATTGATGGTCTCTATTGTGTCCCTCAGCAATCTGTGTGAAAATAGAACCGGTGAGAAGTGCAGGTCCAGATACAGTCTGCACATTTAATTTCTCTCCAGCTACAGTCATGGTTTGTACTGTTTGGAACTGGTGGTTACTGGTTAGCCAGTTCACTGCCTGAAAGGAGAAAGTTGATGGAAGGAGTTTAACAAAGTCAGTCTCAGGTGTGAATGCTGAGAGAAGACATGGCCTCCCAGAGCTCATAATGCTTAACAAAGGTCAGGAACACGAGTTAATTAATTTAGTGAATGATTGACTGTCATTAAAACAAAATACATGAAACTGGATCACTTATCAAGAATATAGGTTTATTTTGGATTCAATATCCTTGCAGTCCAAGAGCATAGTGCTGCATGCTTTAGCTGATGGTGAGGGTCTTCTGATGTGGCTATATGCAAGGTGACAAAGCAGAACAAGAAAACAGGTGTGGAAGAGAGGAGACATGACAAAAGAGGCAGCAGGGACAAGAAGGAGCCCTACTTTGACAGCTCCATGAGCCCACTTTTTTGATAAGGAAACCAAGACCACAAAATATGATCCATCACTGAAATATAAGACATTCATCTTTTTTGTGGTCTCCACACCAGTAAAACCTGTTACTTTCGAGACCAGTCTCAATATGTGTTTCCATTGAAACAAACCATGCGCAAATAATGACAGTAAAACATTGAATAGTCTATTGATCTGCTGTTCCTGAGAAGGGTTGTTCAGACTTGGCATGGTGTAGCATCAAGGTTTCAGGTGTCTGAGCTAGAGTTGAGAATTCATGTGAAGGGGCAGGTAACAGGTGCTAAAATTTAGTAGTGGTTAAAACCTTGGCACATTCACGAGGAACCCTGAATTTAACGATGCTCTCTGTAGTGGGTTTGGAGTTCCAGTTTTGCTTGCTTCACTCATTATTGTGTGGATGTACTGACTGATTCTAGCTTAAGATCTCTTAGAGGTTTTCTAGTTAACCTATGTTTTTGGGAGTGTGTTGTCCCTACACAGGGAAAATGTCTGCTCTCTAAGGTGTAGAACTAAACTTGTCAATCTTTGGAGAGCACCTTAAAGCACCTTGAAACCCACAGAAAGGCCTTTGGAATAATAAAAGTTTGAAATTTTTAACAGAAAAAGGCAGAGTGTTCCCCAAACATTACCAGCTAATAAAATTAGAGAACATGAAGACAAAGACACAATCCTGTGAATGACCCAAAGAAATCAGCTGAGTAATACTTCATTACATAAATGTACCCACATTTTCTTTATCCATTCTTTGATTTGGTGGTATGTAGGTTTTGTCAGGTTCTGGTTATTAAAAATAAAACTGCTATGAACATAGTTGAGCAAGTGTGTCCTTGTGGTATGATTGAGCATCCTTTGGGTATAGGCACAAGAGTGGTAGCTGAATCTTGAGGTAGATTGATTCCCACTTTTCTGAACAACCACCATATTGATTTCCAAAGTTGTTTTACAAGTTTGTGTAACCACCAGGAATGGAGGAGTTTTCCCCTTGCTCCACATTTTCTCTAGAATAAGTTGCCATTTGTGTTTAAGGTCCTACCCATTCTGAGAGGCGTAAGATAGAATCTCAGTCATTTTGATTTGCATTTCCCTGATGATTAAGGAAGTTGAACATTTCTTTAAGTGTTTCTTGCCCATTTGAGATTCTTCTGTTGAGAATTCTGTTTAGGTTTGTACCCCATTTTTAAAATTGGATTATTTGTTTTGTTGTTGTTGTTGTTTTGATATCTACGTTCTTGAATTCACCATATATTTAGGAGATCAGCTCTCTGTCAAATGTAGAATTGGTTAAGAAGCTTCCCTGTAGACTGTCTTTCATCCTTTTGATATTGTCCTTTGTCTTACAGAAGCTTTTCAGTTTCATGAGGTTCCATTTATTGTCAATCTCAGTGTGTGTGTGTGCTGCTGGTGTTCTATTCAGAAAGTTGCCTCATGTACTAGTGTGTTCAATGTGATTTCCCACTTCCTTTTGTCAGGTTCAGTGTAAATGGATTTATGTTGAGTCTTTGATCTACTGAGACTTGAATTTTGTTCAGAGTGATAGATGCATTCTTCTACAGGCCAACATCCAGTTTTACCAGCATCACTTATGAAGATGCTTTCTTTTTTCTGGTGTATAATTTTGACTTATTTGTCAAAATTCAGGTGTCCATAAGTATGTGGATTTATGTCTGGGTCTTTGATTCCATCCAACTGATCCACCTGTCTGTTTTTATGCCAATATCAAACTGTTTTTTTAATCTGTCAAAGTAATCTACCATATAAACAAACTGAAAGAAAAAAAAAACACTTGATCATCTCATTAGATGCTGAAAAAGCCTTTGACAAAATCCAACACCCCTTTATGATAAAAGTCTTGGAGAGAACAGAGATACAAGGAACATACCTAAATATAATAAAAGCAATATATAGCAAGCCGACAGTCAATATCAAATTAAATGGGGAGAAAAATGAAAGCAAATCCACTAAAATCAGGCACAAGACAAGGCTGTCAACTCTCTCTGTTCTATTCAATATAGTGTTAGAAGTTCTAGTTAAAAAAATAAGACAACAAAAGGAGATCAAGGGAATATAAACTGGCTAAAAAGTTCAGAGTATCACTATTTGCAGATGATATGATAATATACATAAGTGACACCAAAAATTCTATCAGGGACTTCCTGCAGCTGGTAAACACCTTCAGTTAAGTGACTGGAAAAATCAATAACCATCTTCTATATGAACAATAAAAAGATTGAGAAAGAAATCAGGGAAACAACTCTCTTCACAATACCTACAAACAACAAAAATATCTTGGGGTAACTCTAACCATGCAAGTGAAAGACGTATGACAAGAACTTCAGGTCTTTGAAGAAAAAAATTGAAGAAGATATCAAAAGATGGAAAGTTCAATGCTCATTGATCAGTCGGATTTACATAATAAAAAATGGTCATTTTACCAAAAACAATCTGCAGATTTATGCAATCCCCATCAAAATTCCAACACAATTCTTTACTGACCTTGAAAGAGGAATGCTCAACTTCATACGGACAAACAAAAACCCAGGTTAGCTAAAATAATCCTGTATGATAAGAGAACTTCCATAGCTATCACTCTCCCTGATCTCAAGGTCTACAACAGAGCTACAGCAATATAATTGTGTTATTAGATGCATGCTGAAAGAAAGGGTAAAAGGTTTTTCCCTACAATTATGTACGGGTTTTCTTATTTTTTTTTTTTTTTAATTTTAGAGAGGACTTTTCCCCACACGATCTCCACCACAGAAACATTAGAACCAGTTAATATAGATGAAAGCAAGATCATTACCAATCTGAAAAAGAAATAATCTTCTTTACTGAGCTCTCAGTAAGTGAGAGTAGAAGGCAGTTAGTGCTGCAGAATAAAGAACACACCTGGGGCCTCTTTGTTGTCTCTGTGACCACGTCACTGAAGAGTGGGATGCTCATCCTGTTTTACAGGGGAATGCAAATTATTACCTTAAATAAATCGTAATTATTTTTATCGATCATGAAGAATTTCTTACTTGAATAAACATAGACATATTTATTTCATAACATTTCTATTGATATATATATCATCACATATTTAACTATAATCTGCCTATCTTCTTGGGTTGCAAGTTAGTGAGTAGGACTTCAATTTTATCATATAAAATAGTGAAGCAATGTTTGCATTGTGAGGAAGGGTTCATTGTGTGGTATTTCTTCATTTAATAGGAACAATATATTTTAAATACAAGCAAATAAAACTAAATAAATCTCCTGGCAGTAATTGACACGCATTAAATTTGTCTGTTAGAACACAGTTCCTCCCAGCCCTCAGTATGGCCTCTTGTTCGGTAGCCCTGCCGAGTTTAAAGGCAGTGCCTCCTCCAGCTCTGTCCTGGGCTACACTTTGAGAAATCATTTCGAGGTCCATCTGCACACATGTTACAAATACTCTCCTGCCGAAACCAGAGAACTGAGTTCTCTTCTATAGTTTCAGCCATTAAGCTAGGGACACAACAGATGGGCAGAAGGTCAGGATGACAGCTTCCCTTTGGAGAGTTTGAAGACAAATTTCAGAAGCTTTAGTGAGGAGCACCTGCCTGGTTTATTGCACACCTGCCACATTGCGCAGGGAAGGGCTGGAGAGGAACATCTCTGAGCAGAGGGCTCCTCTCTTGAAAAGTCAACCTTGTGGGAAGTGGAGTGGTGAATGGGACCCCACAAAACACACACAACCAGCAAATGAACCTGTTTAGAGACCTGCGGGATCTTCCCAGCATCTCACTGGTCAGCTAAGCGCTGCCGAGAGAAACTGGAATCTGCAAAAAGTCGATTGGCAATGCTGTCTGCATTGACCAGGAATCATGACTTCCTCTTCTTAGTTAACTGCATGATTCACAACCAACAAAAAGCTACTGCTTTTTCCCAGATTTGGAACTGTTTTAAAATTACAGGACACCCTGGATGCCTGGTCATAGAGTGAGAAAGATGGGGGTAAATGGAAACTTGAACAAGGCATACATTTAAGCATGAGTCAACAAGAATTCTGGATTTATTCGTGGTTTCAAAGTGTGTGTGTGTGTGTGTGTGTATCTGTTTGCTCCTCTGAGATAGGTTCTCAATTGTAGACCATGCTAGTATACCACTCACTATGTAGCCCTAAAACTCAACACGCCTTTTTTACCTCAGCATCTTTAATGCTAGGATTACAGGGTTGATTCATCTCTCCTTTGCTTTCCACAAAAAAAGATTTTTTTTTTTAGAATTTAATAATCATCTCTACATTTCTCTGTGTGTATGTATGTTTGTAGGTGTGTGTATGTATGTGTGTGTGTGCCTATGAGATGACCAGATGCCCGGAACTGGGCTTATAAGTCTATATGCTGCTCTGACTAGGATATTGAGATTCAAACCTGGGTCCTGTGTAAGATCTGCAAGGCTTTAAACAACTGAGCCACCTTTCTGACTCCAGTAAAAAAATTCGGATCAGAAATGTTTTCATGGACAATTTAAATATCAAGTTACCCTGATGAAGCACATGGTGTCATTCTGTGTGTGGGAACTGGTACTTCTCTAAAACAATCATGGTGTGTTGAAGTCATTTAGCATTTTAGATTGAAAGAAAGAAAGACAAAAGGGCGATCTGTTTAAGTGAGAAAATCTTCTATGCTGTCACTAGGAGTAGAAAATACATAGTAAGTGTTGCAGATCTGTTGAGGAGGTCAGGCGAAGTGCAGGGAAATGGATTCATATACAAGAATCCAGTGATGATTGTCTTGGACACCAGAAAGCCAACTAGGACTTAAGTTTGACCTAAGGGATGATGTAGTGCAATAGCAGAGCAATGTCACTATTGTCTAATAAGCCACAAAGCAGCTAGTAAGTCTGAAGCTCTTTGTCTCCTGTTCCCATCAGTATACTTCAGAAAGACAGAACGAATGCTGGGAAATTCCAACAAATTGTACCGTTGAACATTAATTGGAAAATGTTTGCAAAGTTTCTAAGTCAGTAATTAAAAAGGCAAAGTCATCCCCAATGGTCTTGCATAGGTGGTTGTTTTTTTCATTAAGATTGGCTTGTTTGAGGCCTGGGGGAAATGCCTCATTCATTAAAGCGCTTGTGCTGGATGGACATGAAGACTTCATTTGGATCCCCTATAGCACTGCAAAACCCAGACATCTTAGTTCAGGTTCAGGGCTTGTGGAGATGGGCAAATATCTGGGACTTGGTGGTAAGGCTAGCCTAATTGGTGATTTTAAAAACCCTGATTCCAAAATAAGGTAAACTGTTCTGGATAAATATCATCAAAGACTGACCTCTGACCTCCATAAAAACAATTGCATGCAGGAGAGCACGCACAGGCACACGCACACACACACACACACACACACAGAGAGAGAGAGAGAGAGAGAGAGAGAGAGAGAGAGAGAGAGAGAGAGAGGAGATTACCTTGTCTTGGACACTTCCCAAGCATTGGAAGCCATTTCCTGAATAAAACAGTCACGTTGTAAATGAGAAAAGCAGAAAGTATGTGTTTCTAAGGACTTTTAAGGGCTTCTGTCCAAATCAGATTTTAGCTATTTGTATTCTGTCTTTTATTATTTTTTAAAAAAAAATTTGACGTTTCAAGTAGAGATTAACATTTATGAAATTAGAAAGCACAGTTGAAACTAGCTCTCGAGTTTGCAATAATCCCAGTTTAAGATTTTCAGCACACAGTTTCCAACACAACTCCTCAATTCTGTCACTGCACTGCACAGGCAAAAGAATGACCTCACTTCTCAATAAAACTTTATTTACAAGACAGATTGGGGCAGATCTGGCCTGTGAGCCATAGTTTTGTGGATTGCTGCTGATGCAAATGGTTAGTGTACAAGCATGGTGCTACTTTATACACAGAGAGCATTTGAGTCTCAGTTTTCTCGAGTTGTGATTATCGCTGAAAAAAATGGGGTAGTTGAAGCAAATAAGAGAGATAGTAAACACATTTCCAGAGAAGGGATCTTTCTTTCTCTTCTAATTTCAAAAAAAAAAAAAAAAACAAACAAACAAAAAATAAAAACTCTCATTGTGTTTGGATCCAGACACAACTCCAAGGGAAAGTGTTTATTCACCTAGGAATGTCCTCATGCGGCCTTTTGTTTTCAAATAGCAAGCATCCCAGTTGCACATTAAATTATACAGCTGAGGCTTAGACTTTCTTCTAAGCTCAGATCTCAGCTGTTGGCACAAATTCTGGCCTTTTTTATTTCTCTCTGCCCTTTCAAAGCTACTCCTTCATTTATCTCTAAAACAGATGTTGCAGTCAGGTACCTTATGCCTACCTCCAAAGATTGGCATATGGCTCCCTCTAACCCATTGTCACCTTGTGCATGAATCTCCAGCTGCTGAAGCTGGTGAATGGCTTCTGGCAGGCTGCTGAGACCCCCTGGGGATTCAGCTCAGCATCTCCTAGAAATGTGTTGAGACTCTAGGGGGAGAGGAGGAAAGAAGGCCAAGACAAGCCTGCCAATTTTGGGGTTTCATCTGATTCCTCCTGGGAGTCCTTTTGTTTCTTTTCTCTGCTTTTAACCTGAACTGACAAAGAAAAGAAAGGAAGCCCCCTTGGATAGAAGGACTCACACCTGCTCTGTCACTTTGTTGCATAGGAAACGGGCCACCCACAGTGTGAGCAAGAGGAAGGGCAGTCAAAAGGACCTCCGACCTCCTGACCTTTGGATCCATCACGAAGAAATGGAAATGAAAAACATTGAGAAGCCTTCAGGAACTGACCCTGCAGGAAGGGACTCCCCCATCCAGAGCTGCCAAGACCTCACACCAGTTAGCCACAGCCAGTCAGAAACCCAGATGGGAAGCAAAAGCGCCTCACATTCAGGTAATGTTATTCTTGTAAAAGTGCTGTTAAAGCAATGAAGCTCGAGGCTAGCCATACGTTTTCCACTTCTCAATCTCTGTGGGTTATTAAAAGATGATTCTAAGTTTGCTATTGATTCATTGTTTAAAAAATACATCTTTAGGAGCACCTGAAGAATGAAAATATCATTATTTTGGCATTCATTACCATGGAGATCAACTGTCATCCCCAGACACATTATTATATGATCTCTCACTGGACAAAGTCATTTGAAAGCTGTTGGTATACAGAACTAAATGAAGAAATGCCAATTGTTCAATAGACTGGATCATAATAAATGGTACCCAGCGATCACTAAGAATTCAATAAAGTAGTTCTGAAATACGTTGTTTTCTAGAGGTCATCGTATTATCTGAGTGCTTACTAGAAGGACAGTAGCACATAAGATGAGCTCAGGAAAAAGCCCCGGAATCTCCTCTCAAGATGGTTGCTAAACAAGAGAATGTTTAAATCGGTGTACTGGGCTTTGTCATTTCAAAATTTCTAAAAGAGGGATTTTAGTCACCATTTTTCAAGCACGGGTTAAATATTCTTCTCCTGGTATTTGAAAATTGTCTTGAGCAGATTCAAGGACAACCTAGCCATACTGAAAACTGTAATCCAGAATTTAAAGGTTTTCTTCCCTCATCGCTAGCTAGAATTTTGAATATGGAGACTGGGTTTACAATCTGTTCCTTCAATCTTTTAGGACCTCCAAGCAGATTGGAATAATAAATGGGGCAAAGAGTCATGGTCCATTTTAGAATCACATTTATGCAGTTTCCTGTTTGTTATTCAGGTTTTCATTAACATACTGAAAATATCTGAATATTTGAGTTATAAAGAGGAAAGGTTATTATTGCTTTCAGTCTATGTTAACCTGGACTGGATGCTTTGGGCCCATGATAACACTATCAGTCATGGTAGGAGGACATGGCAGATGATTCTGGCTCACCTAATGCTAGATGACAACCAATGCAAGAAAAGAATGATTTCCAAGATCCCCCTACTGTTCCCAACCTCTGAACTTCTTTCTAAATGTTCTTGCATATTCCAGTAGCCCCAGCAGCTGGCAGCCAAGTCTCTAATACATAGACCTTTGAGTGACAATTAGGAACCAGCCCAAAGAGCCTGCCTTTCCATTTTTTGAGGCCCCTGAGAGAAAGGAGATGCCATGAAGAAGACTCCCGGAACTCTTTACTTCTCTTCTCTGGGGGGCTCCTAAATAACACCCCTATGGGCATCTTTCCTGATGCGCAAGTGCGAGTTCTTCACACACTTGTGGAATTCCTCCATGACCCACATTTATGATATTAGAAATCAGCTCAGGGCTCTTCAGGCACACCTGTGGGTCATTTCCTGCGTGAAAGTACTTAGGAAGGTTTCAAGCCTGAGTAACAATCTGTATACCCACCCAACCGCTAAGAAGCTCCTGCATCCTTACCAAGACAAGGCATAAAGAGATCTTATATCTCCATGGGCCTTGTCTCGTGTTACCTCTAGCTCTGTTTAGAAAGACACATGATAGGTCAGCAAGGCCACTACAGACCTTCCCTCCATCTTCAGAATGAAAGGAAAACAAATTTTCTGCAGGAACTTCTGTTCTTCTTAGAGGATTCACCTTACAGTGCAATTCTGCACTGGTCACCAGGGACAGCAGAATGTCTTTGCCTCCCAGTAGAGGGGGCTGACTCCATCTTCAGAAGACTTTTCAAAGATTTCCAGAATGCCATTTATCCCCATTTTCTTTCTATACTGAAATGGCCCTTGGAGCAGTTAGACTAGCTTTATGTCTCTCAGTAAGTACTAAGGGAGGCTTGACTCCAGCGGTGGCTGTTTGCTTTGGAATGAGAGGACACTTGTGTCCATTTGTCCTCAACATGAGGACAGCATTGCTTACAGGAAAAAAACAGAACGTATTTCTTTCTTTGATTTTTCTACTTTTAATTATTTTGTTTTGTTTTCATGGAGCCTGTCCTGTAACTAGCTCTTTTAGTCCAGGCTGGCCTCAAACTCAAAGAGATCCATCTGTTTCTGCCTCACGAGTGCTGGGCTTAAAGACATGCACCACCACCGCCCAGCTTTAATGCTTTTTTTGAGACTGGGTCTCAAGTATGCCAAGCTTGTCTCAAAGTCCCAATGTAGCCAAGACACCTATTGCCTCTACCTTCTGAGTGCTGGAAGAAAAGGTCTGTGCCATCATGTCCTGGGTTCATGTCAAATGAGGCAAAAGTGTGTAAGGAAAGATTCCTCTGCCAAGTGCTATGCTTGTCATTTTCATACATTATCTGGCAGAATCCCTACAATGTGCTTTGAGACAATAAGTCTTATTCTCCTCATAAAATAAATGAAGCAACTGAAGTCACAAGCGTTGGGTCTTATAGTTAGCACAGTAGGTTACACACACAGCATGTCATGCAGTCAGTGCTGTGGCTTACACAGTAAGTACTGCAGCTTATATTGTCAGTACTTTAGGCTATGTAGTATAGCTTGCCCAGTCGGTACTGTAGGTTTTATGTTCAGTATTATAGGTTCCATGGTGAGCACCGTAGTTTTCACGGTCAGTACTCTAGGTTCAATAATCAGTACTATAGTTTTCATGAAAAGCACTATAGTGTATAATGTAGGTTACATAATCATTGCCATAATTTCATAGTCAGTCCTGTAGATCACATAGTACTGTAATTTTTATGGTCAGTGCTATAGGTTACATAGTCAGTGTTATAGGTTATATAATCACTACTACAGTTTCCATGTTCAGTACTGTAGGTCACATAGTCAATAGTGTAGCTCACGTGATCTGTACTGTAGTTTACATAGTCAATATTGTAGGCTACATAGTCCCTAATGTAGTTCAGTGGTTCTCAACCTTCCTAAAGCTACTACCTTTTAATACATTTCTTCATGCTATGGTGACCCCTAAACATAAACTTATTTCATTGCTACTTCAGAACTATAATTTCACTGCTGCTATAAATTGTAATATAAATATTTGATACAAAGGATATCTGATATGTGGCCCCCATGGGAGTCAGTCATGACCCATGGGTTGAGAATCACTGATGTAGTTCTTTGGGCAAGGACTGTAGGTTATATAGCTGGTATTAGGGGGCACCCAGTACTGTAGCTTACATAGCTAGTAATGTGGTTTATATAATTATTACTGGTAATCTATGACCAAAAAATCGTCCATAATTCAAACCTATGTCTTAATGACCAAATTTCAATGGATTTATTTAGGAATTTTTTAATTTTTTTATTTAAATTTATTTATTTTTTATAACAATCTTTTCTTACTTTACATGCCATTCCCAGACCCTACTTCCTCCCCTACTCCCACTCCTTCCATCTTACCCGTGCCTTACCCTGCCATCCAGTCCTCAGAGAGGCAAGGCTTCCCATGGGGAGTCAATAATGTCTAGCATATTACTTTGAGGCAGGACCCAGGCCTTCCCCACTATATCTAAGCTGAGCAAGGTATCCCCCCAAAGAGAATGGGTTCCAAAAAGCCAGTTCAACCACTAGAAGGTGTTAACTTCTCTGTGCATGAAACTGATTCTGAATAAACTCAAAACTCATGAGTAATATCTGTATTTCAACTATAGAAAGAGAAGTGAATAATTTTCCCAACCCCATTTGGACCAATGGTTTAAAACAGAGGTACTCTCATTAGAAAGCCCTCAGATGTGAGTACCAGCCCTGGTCTGGATAACTGATGTTCAGATGCCCTGTTTCATCCTCTATCCTCAGCAGATGTTACTCTTGGGACCTGATGGGAAGTTAGAAGGTGTGGCCTAGAAGGCAGATGTCTTTGTTAATTAGGGAAATATTTTCTAAGGTAAATTTGAACTCTAGGGCCATCCTCTTTTTCTGTGGCTTCCATCTCACAGGTATGTGGCTTTCTTTTACGACCTGCTTCAGAAATATATTCTGCCTCTCCACAGTCTAAATGCAACAGGGAAATTAAATATGGACTCAAACCTCCAAAGCTGTTGATGGTCTGATGTATTTGTCGCAGTGTCAGAAGGCTAACACACTGCAAAATACAGAAAAAAGAAATCCATGCTTCAAAAATGGTATTGGAAATCCATTTTGCTAAAATTCTCAGTAGAGAAATGTAATTCTAAGCAGCTCATTCCTATAATTAAAATGCAGCTACAGAATCAGAAATATAAGGCCAGAGACACCCAATAGCATTGAATGGTTTATCTGAAAACTATAAAGGCATTTAATTATCTGGATTTAGATGACTTGTTTATTTATTTTTTGAGAATTAATACACATAGTAGATATTTCCACTTATTAAATATGATTTTAAATAATAAACAGGAAGAAATAACTATTTAATTGCTCTTGTATAGTTCCTATAGTTTATTCTGCTTCTAATTTTTGAAGATTCCTTTTGTTATCCATACTGATTTATAGAAAATGAACTGCCATTCCACCAGGATTAAAGTGGTAGAGAGAAATCCCTTTCATTTTATTTTATCAGAAAATAACCTGACTTAACAATTATTCTGGAAGCACATTTTACTGGTAATGCTCTATGGGTAGTTTCTGCATCACCAGCTCATTTGAGACTTGAAAGATTTGTCACTTAAGTCTTTCAGCATTTGAGAACTGGAACATTACGTTGGCCTCCCTGCTTCCTGATGGGAAACCCACTGTCATTCAAAGTGTCACACCGCTAGACATGGATTAGATTGCTTTCTTCTCATTGCTTCGACAAATGTCACTGGCTCTAGGTTTCAGGAGTTTATCAGCAACATGCATGGCATATATTTTGCTGATTTGATGATGAATTTTAATAAATTTATTAATTAATTAAATGTATGTATGCCTATTGTTAAATATTGGAAACATTTACCTTTAAATATTTTCAATCCCATATTCTTTTTGTTTTTATTGCATTTTTTAGAGATCCCATTTTCTACAGAGGAAAGATAGTTTCATTTTAAGCATTTCTCAAAATTAATGATTTTTAGATGTACCTATTTTCCTTCAAGATATGTGCTTGGCACTTATGTTGATAATTATGTGTGTGTAACTGAGTGGGTTTGTTTCTGAGTTCCGCATTCTATTCTACCTAATTGTTTCTCTACTAGAATCCACATACTACATAAGTTTGGCAGTCGTGACTCTGAAGTATACTTTGAGGTCATGTGTGGTAGTATCTCCAGCTTTGTTCTTCCTATTTTTATCTTGTTATTATATCATGCTACTTTGATGAAAATGTTCATCAAAAATAAGAGATTTTTCTGGTGAAGTAGAGGCTTTAAAGTATAAAATCAAATATATTTTTATATACAGGATTTTTTTACTTATAGGGAGATATATTTATTTGGAGGTTATTACAATTGCTCTTATCATTTTTTTTTTTTATTTTTAGGGCAAGACACTGAGGAAGCAGGGAGTGCCATGTCCACTCTGGAGAGGTCCCTTGCAGCACGCCGGGCAACCAGAGCAAAGCTAATGATTCCCATGGAAGCCCAGTCCAACAATCCTGGTTAGTACTATTTAGTTGCAAAAGGTTAAAAAAAAAAAAAAGAAAAAGAAAAGTTTGCCTTGCAGTGGGTTTTGATCCTACTGCACATACTGGCTTTGTGGGAGCCTAGGCTGTTTGGATGTTCACCTTAATAAACCTGGAAGGAGGTGGGAGGTCCTTGGACTCCCCACAGGGCAAGGAACCCTGACTGCTCTTAGGGCTGATGAGAGAGGGGGAGTTGATTGGGGGACGGGGAGGGATATGGGAGGCGGTGGCGGGGAAGAGACAGAAATCTTTAATTAATAAATAAATTAATAAAAAAGAATAAAAAACGATGAATTTAATTATTAAAAAAAAGTTTGCCTTGGTTCTATAAATATCGAATCATCAGAAATAATTACATTTTATGTAATTATTACAGGTGAATAATTGAAGATTGATACAAGTCATATCATTTACTTATCAGTCATGGTCATTGCTATATAATTATATCTCTTTATCATCTGTGTTAGCAAACAGATGGCTACAATTCAAGACACTATTTATAGTAATATGAATTTCTGTGTTAAAAAGCTGAAATGTCCATTGATATTATTGATATGATTCTGTCATCGTCATTATAGCTTATTTTTTTCTTATTTTTTACTGTAGATGGTCCAGTTTTCATGCTTACACAACCTAGCTCTACTTAATCAAGGGTTCTCAGACATTCACTTAGTACCCCTCCTTGCTGGAAGTTTCTGTCTCCCTCCTACATTCACTGAAGAAATTAGCATCTGGGGATCACTTCCTTTCCAATTACCTCCATGATCAATCTTGGTAATTACACTCTTCATGAAGATAATCCATCTGATTCCCTGAACTGTTAGCTCTTTATGGTACCTGCAGTGATATTGGCTCCTTCCCACCTCCATTCGTCAATTCCATGTCACACTAAACCAATGCATGGTGTCAGTTTCCATCATCCCTTCCTTCTGACTCTTTATTAATAGTTTCTGCACACTTATTTTATTGTCCCTTGCCAACAGTTCCTCCATGCTTATGAGACTGCCAATTCACTAACTCTTCCACAATCCCTCTGTGTCCCATCTCCCATATGTCTTCACTGTTTTGTTTTGTTTTGTTTTGTTTTACCTCATCTGCTTTGCTCCTCCTTCCCACAATACTTACTTGAAAAGAAAAAAAAATCAACTGTAAAGAAACAAAAACAATCAGCTGTAGTTAAAATCAATAACCCCACTAACTTGTACCTCAGCACCTATCAGTTGAATGTGTCTGCAGAACAATGCTCAGTTGCCTTCTGGGTATGTTTGAACACAAGTCTGAGGTGAGCATTCATCTGGAAATGCTTCTGCATTTCATCAGTTTTTGGTGATTTCATTCAGGAAGATGAATGTCACATTTAGTCTGAATTTTCTGAGTTCAGTATCTTCTCACCAGTGTTAAAATAGTATTTCCTCAGAGTTAGGGATGCCGTTCAAAGTGTTTGCCTGACAGCCGCAGAGGTTTGGCTTCAATCACCAAGACCAAACCTGAGAATCGTAGTAATAATTGTCAGCACCTGCATCTTTGTTCGTATATTACCCCAGAAAGAGAAGTGTTGGAAAATGCTACTCTTGTTGTTAAAACAAGTCCAGTTGGTGTGCATATGCGGCCGCATGGGGGTCATGTTGCTAACCCATCACACCACATGTGCATCACTCCTGGGCTTACATCAGTTTTTCTCCTGACTGTTTGTTGCAGTAGGCTTGTAAACATTCACATTCTTTCCGGATCCCTAGTTTTGAAACAATCACTTGGAATAGTTTTCTCACCAACCAAAACTCCAATACTCGTTTGCACAGAAAAATTTAAGAATATAATTATTTTCTTCTTTCAGATGCGTGCTTTGATTCAGTATTCGTATTTCTTCTTTACTGAAACCACAGTATTTGTGCTGTTACATTTCTTTTGTTGCAATCAAACACCATGGAAAGAAGCAATTTCTAGAAGGAAGGGTGCATTTTGGTTTAGCGTTCCAGGGGGAGAGTCCATAATGGCTAGAGAGACATGACACCAAATGGCTACAGTAGAAAGGTCACATCTCCATCACACAAAGCAGAGAGCAAACTGGAGCTAGAAAGAGTATGTAAACTTTCAAAACCTGTTCCTAGTGACATGCTTCCTCCAGCAAGACCAGACCTACTAAACTCCCTGAATAGCACCAGCAACTAGGGACTGAGTGTTCAAATGCCTGAACTTTTGGAGGATGTTTTTCATTTAAACCATCACAGTGACCAAGGCTGTCGGTATGTCTATGTTGTCTCACCAAATAGTAAACTGTCAGCTGAATGTGGCTTAAATTCCTGTATGTAGTGGGAGACAGAAAAAGACAGAGAGACAGAGAGAAATGCAGACACACACACATACAGAGAGAGAGAAAGAAGAAAGACATACATACAAACAAAGAAGACACATATCCAGAGAGAGGGAGGGGGAAGGGAGAGAGATAAACATAAACACACAGGGACAGAGACACACACAGAGAGATGTTTTCCCCTTTGGATGTGTTATATCCATCAAGTTTCCCTCCTCCTTCCCATCAACTGTTCCTTCTCACCTTTCTTCCCCTTCTTCCCAATTTCTAAGACTCAGAGTGAGCTAGGGCTCCTGCTTAGGGCTGCACCTATCTAATATAGTAACCGCTGAGATAATGCCTATGGCCATAATAGGATGGAGATGCTGATGGTCTTAAATTGTATCTCTACCTTCATTTATTCCCAGAATCCACATGAACTTTCTTATCAACTGTCCACTCAGCGTCTCCAAATACGTAATGGGTACCTTAGCTGTGATCAAATCTGTGGTTTTAGTAGTTCATAATCCCCTTTCCCCATCTGCAGAACTGTTTTTGGAACAGTATTTTCTTCCTCATTTCCAGAAATGGCATAACTGTCCATCATTTATTCTAGTCAGAAACTTTAGTTTCATGCTTCTATTTCTTTTTGTTGAGTTTGTTTTTTTAAGTATTTGCTTGTTTGTGTCTCTCCCTCTGTGTGTGCATGCACAGAGGCCAGAGGGGGCACCAGATGCTTCAAATATGGAGCTACATGTGTTGTTGGACGCAAGGACTGTTATGTGGGTGCTGTGTTTGTGAAGCAACTGTTCTTTACCACTAAGATGCTGCCCCAGCCCCCTTTCTTCTTTATTCTGACTTTCTCACATTCCAAGTTTAATATTTCACTATACCCCACATGCACTTCCTCAATTCATCCTATTTGTCTGATTGCACATTTTCTTCACCTTTATTTCTATGACGTTAAGCTACTTCTATCACTTTATATAGACTATTTCTATATGCTTAAAAATTATCTGTCTACTTCAGCTGTTTATCTTGTGGTTAGTTACCTAGCATCAGGGTTCCAAGAAATATATTACCTCGTCTTATCCCTGGATACATGTAGAACAGTTTTAAAATATTACACAAAGCTCCATGTAGCCAAGCTTCTGTGCTGTTCTCTGACATCACCTTTTCATATGTAATTACGTGTGAATCCACTACAGCAGGTAACCCTTCTTTCTGTGGCTTGGTTAACAGCATGCACCGTCTTGGGAACTTGGTGAGGGTATATACTAACAACATGTGTTCTTCTCTTTGAATGGATTAACTCTCTATTTCTCTTTTCTCATTCTCTCTGTGTGTCTGTTTCTCTCGATACCCTTCTCTAATGTTCTAATACAATTTATTTTAATATAATATATATTTTTGTTGTATTTACTCTCTTTACTGTGAGCATAAAAGATTGGCTCTTGGGTACTACCATTCTGCATAATGAACTGATGAGAGAACTAAGGATCAGAGAGATTAACTGGCTAGGTCACACAGTTAATAATTAGAGTCAGAATTAGGACAGAATTCTGATTTTAGTGTTCTAGTTGCTATTATTCTCCTAGCTGTTATAATTCATAAAGCTTTTGTCTTCTTTCTTACAAACCTTTCACTAATAGAGTAATACTGTACTTCACTATCTTGTTTCTGAGGCTCTAATTGCCGTTTTGCTGGTAGGGAACGTCTATCTAAAACTGTTACTTCTAAAAACATAGCTGTGCTTCAGAATGTTTTGGAGGTCATTAGATCCATATGTTGGTGCTCTACCTAGATTCTCATATCCCATTTTTTTTCATCACAGCAGACAAGCAAACAAAATAACCAAAGATGATATTATTAACTCATCAAAGTATCGGCTCAAAGCTGATTTCTCACTACTATACCTTCAGCTTTTGCCAAGGAAGACTAATAACCGGTCCCTATAACTGCATCACTGTCTTCTGTACTATTAGAATAACCCAATAGAGAGCTGCACCCAACCAAGTTTATGGGCTTTCAAACACCAGAGCAGATATGGATGATATGATAAATACCTTTGAAGTCACTTCATCTAGAAAAATGTTGGCTCACTTGTTGGAGGATTCATTTTTATCAAGAATAGAGAGAACATCTGATAAATCTTCTGATGTACTAAAGGTAGTTTAAATTGTTTCTGACTATGAATAAATGTGTTTTAAATAGAAGGTAAATCAAATCAAATTTGTGAATATTGAGAACTTTTGATTACCATTTAACATGACGAAACCTTACCAATTACAATTTTGCTCAATTCTCACAGTATGAAAATGGAATGAGACTGCCTGACTGTACACAGGGAAACAGTCCTGGACTGCTTAAGAGCCTTTCCCCAGAACACGTGTGGCTGCACACACTCTGAGTCTCTAGTGTGCACTGCTTCTTCACAGACAAAGATGCCTTTCACGCTTGGCATTATTCACCTTCTTTTCATTTTTCCTTTGTTTTAAATAGTTTTTGAAAGTATTATATTGGAGTTATAATCCTAGGCACTAGGCTTGTGCCAATCTAATGCTCATTTTATCTTGTGGTTTCTACTTCCTGTTCTACCTAATGTTGAATTTCTCTTTGCCTTGTCTCATTTGTAGTAATTTAGTCCACATTAATAGGGTTCCCCACAATGACCAACAACTGATTCTGCTATTATTATTTTAATTTTCTAGTATTTCATGCACCTAGTTTCAATCTACTAAATAGTTTAAAATTTTATTAGGATATCCTGGTCCAATTATTCCATTCTAAGGTAATTCTACTTTTGAATAAGTACATGATATACTTACCAAAGACCATATCCATTTGTAGTACATCTTTGTTACTGAGAACAAATGAATTATAGTGTAGTCATATCATCCAATAACATGCAACCATAAAAGAAATCAACTAAGTGATAAAGACTATATGGAGCCTTTCAAAGACATAACAGAAGAGGAACCTAATTGATCTGTATGGTTCATTTTTTACAGAAAATGTAAAAACAAAAAGTTATGTATGGTCTTAGACCTCCCAACGGCAGTAGTGTTGAAGGGACTTTATGAGTGATTGTTAGAGGAAATGAAAGGGCGTTGGCTGATCTTCTCTTTTTCGCTCTGGATGATAAGTAGCAGGTATTTAACTTCAGAAAGTCAGGAATTACTATGCTTGGCATGTCCAAGTGTTTCCACTTGTAGCTCATACTGCAGTGAGAAATGACGACACAACAGGATATCTAGTCTTTTAAATACTGTCACATTGAATTATTACTTATTGTTTATGACTTCTACATTGGTGAAGTGATATCCCATGAAAGAAAATTACTTCAATATATGACCATAGTCAATTTCAGAATACTTCAGAAGCACCTAAAATAAAATATTCTATTTCCATCTGTTGTGAGTGACAAAGATATTGCATAACCTTACAATGTTAAACTTTGCAATTTAGAACCTGGCAGAGCTGTGAATACTCACAGTATAATACATGAATTTATTGACGGCCTCTTTGCATTTCCTTGGATATATTCGGGTCTGAACTCCATTACCAAATAAATAAATAAACCAAACCTGTAATATTATTCCAATTTTTAGATATCTATCAAGACAATTGCTGTTCTAGTTAGGAAATAACATTTTTCTGAGGTTACTTTTGTTTCTGCTTCATATTTTTTTAACCATATTTATTATTTGCTATTATAAACAGCATTACCAAAAGTGAATATAGAAGAAAGAGTTGATTTTTTTGCTTACGGTTCTAGATAAAGTGTACATAATGGCAGGCAACAGGAAGCTGAGAGGACAGCTAACGCATGGCAAGGCTGTGACCTTTCACCCTTATGATGTACTTCCTCCAGCAAGGCTCCTCCTCCTAAATGTTCTCACCTAAAAGCCCCCAAAAGGACCTGCAATTGGAAACCAAATATTCAAATACCTAAGCTTCAGAGGAAGATTTATCAATAAAACCACCATAGTATGGTGGTAACTAATATTACTTTGTAGATGAAGCATTATTTAATCTGATATATGTTTGAGGTTTTGAAATGTTAGAATTGTATTTAATTTCATGAGTGAGTAAAATCTACTTATTCATCAAAGATTACACTTCTTGGTTGAAAAAAAAGGTGATTTTTTTTTTACTGATTAGCGCCCCCCCCCAAACAATTCTCAGCTGAGTCTACTGATTACAGTCTGAGAACTACCTGTGTGGCCATTGGCAACTCACTTTATTATCCAAACTTTTGGAGTAGAGGGGTCCAGGATTTAGGAGTTCAGTTTGAAGTAGCTGATCTGTAAGACCACACCCAATAATAAACCTCTGTTTTAATACAAGGATATTTGTTAGTCAAAATCTTCTTGTTATTTTTTTATTTCTATTTTCATGTAGGTATTTGAGAAAAGAAATACAGTACAAAGCAACTTTTAATATAAAAAGATAGCTCAGAAATATAGTTTAGGGCCTAGTAAAAACGAGTGAGAAAAGGGGGCCCTACAGTTTTATTTTTAAGATAGCTTAGGTCTACTTATTGTTCCTTAGGTTTCCAGAACATTTACCAAGACTCTCCTTTCCATTCCCACAATTACTTGGCTGCAGAATTCACTAACAGTAAATTGAAGGAACTATTGAAAAGCAAAATACAGCTACAAGAAAAACCAAGAGCTCTATGGGGTCTAGCTACCATATCACTAAAGGATTGATGCTACACAAATAGACCGGAAAAGGGTCGTCTGTAGGAAGATAACGAGCCCAGCTTCTGGGATATTTAAACCCAACTTTGTATAGCTATACTTCGCTGAAGAAGACCTTGATTGAAATTCCTAATAGAAACATAAAGGTTGTGGGAGATGCTTGGGTCTAAGATTATATTATAAAAGTGCACACCCTAGGATGTTAAAATATCTCAAAGTATGCTGTGGCAGACAGTAACCAGCAGCTCTATGGCATACCTTTCCTTGGGAAGTGTGTCAAGTGCATGAGGAGTAAGTCAGACACAGATAAACAAAGGATCTTCTCCTAGCTCAGAAGAGAAAACTTCACACTAAGAATTTTCTTCATCATTATGAAGCCTCTCCTCCAGTTGAGAAACAACTTTTCCTTTTGCTCTCAAAATCTTACAGGGTCATAAGTCTTTCGGGTTCAGATATGAATTTAAACAGACATCTACATGAATATATAATAATCTATACTAATATGTACACATGTAATAAAGAATAATACATACATCTGTGAAACTTTCTTAACAATGAAAATCTGAGCATCTGAAATAGTATGAATGTTTATTAGCAAGGACAATGCACTCTAAATGTTACCATGTTTCAAATTATACCTACGTCATTGCATTTTCATAAAAAGAGGCAGCATGAGAAATTGTTTCATTGAAGCTTTTTAACTCAAACATATCATTTTTACTGTTATGTTTTCCTCCTCCTTAAACAAATCTCTCAATTCTGTCATGTCTCATGTTGAGAAATATCAAGAGAAGTTTCAGTTCTTAAAATGTACAACATTAAATTTGAGTGTCCACATTGGAGTTCCTGTAGGTCACACTTAGTAATAACGTCTTAAAGATGGTTGTAAAAGTTTCCAGATGCCACAGTGCCTGCTCATGGAGCTATCTATTTGGTGAGTGAATTTCTACTTGAAAACACTCTGTGCATCAGTGTCAGATATAAATTCAGTTGCCAGCAAACTGTGTTGGAAGAAACATCTAGTCATATTTGACCACAGAGCAGAGATTTATTGAAACTGAAAGATAATATTGCTCTTAGAGAAATTGTACATAAACATAGCAATGTGGTGAATGCTGAAACACTTCTGGGTGTGTGTCTGTGTGAGTGAGAGTGTGCATACTCATGTGTGAGTATATGCATACTCTTGTGTGTGTGCAAGTGCATACATAAATTCTCCTGTCTCTGAAGACTGATGTTTGTGGTAAAAATAATAAAAGAAAGAGCATGAAATATTTTATTCAACTTATTTTAGGTTCGTATGATTGTCTCCACACACATATGCCCCAAACCCCTGAGGATTTAATCCAGCAATTTCTGCATACTAGACAAACATACTACCACGGAAGTATATATCCCAGTTCTCTCTTTGTTATTTTGAAACAAGCTTTCACTAAATTGTCCAGGCTGGTTTAGATCTCATTCCATTGTCCAGACTGGCCATGAACCCAAGTTCCTCCATTCTCAATATGATTGAACAATATGATTTTTTTTGAAAGGGTTTCCTTTGGGATATATGAAAACATATGCACACTGAACCCAGAGATGACCTTAGAATATTAGTAATAATTTATAAAAAGAAGGTAACTTTGATATCATAGACTAGAATATACTACCCAAACTAATCATTTCAATAGTTCACTTAAAGTACATATATTGGTAATAAGAGTTAAAGAATATTCATTATTTTAGATGGTGATTATCAAATGATATAAAATATTGACTAAAATTGTAATAAACACCTCATAGTATAATGTAAATTAGCAACCCTTGAATAATGAAATTGAACAAAGCTGTCTGAATATCAAAAACTTTGCACAGTTTTTTTTTTTTTTTGATTTTTCGAGACAGGGTTTCTCTGTAGTTTTGGTGCCCGTCCCAGAACTAGCTCTTGTAGACCAGGTTGGCCTCGGACTCACAGAGATCTGCCTGCAGCCCATACAATCGCACTGTTGTTCACAGGTAACATCCAACTACCTTCAAAATAGTGTGTACTCATCTGGACCGCTTTGAATGTTAGAAGGATATTATTTGAAGAAAAAACCTGCTTATGGGTATTGACAGTGTACTTGTGGTTGTCTTTGCAGGCTTCCTCTTGACAGTAATACATCTCTTTACAGGATGAAATCACAATTCCCACCACCTGCTAAACCCCCTATACCTGATATGATCCCTTTATGAAGGCCAAATACTTGTCGTTCCATGTTTATCCTTGGAAGAAAGACTAAAAACAAATCAAATCAAAACAAAAACTGGAATACAAAGACCAGAGTATTGTGGCACCTCTATTGTAACTTAATTATTTCTCATAACCATGAAAGGTTTCAAACTGGAAGGAGATTGACCATAATAGAGTATTTGAAAAGCAAAATTTCTTTGCTTTGCAAGAAGAAAGTTTACAAGATGAATTAAGAGACTGTCAGTGAAGCCATGGAGAACATACGTTGGCTTGATGACTTGAAATTTTGAAACTTTATCCATTTCCTTTGATATGGACTATATGGGTATATAGTATTTTTTAAATAATTAATGTTTTTCTTTTGCAGCTGTCGTCAGTGCCATTCCTGTGCCAACACTAGAAAGTGCCCAGTATCCGGGAATCCTCCCATCTCCCACCTGTGGATACCCGCATCCGCAGTTCACTCTCCGGCCAGTACCATTCCCAACACTGTCTGTGGATCGAGGTTTTGGAACAGGAAGAAGTCAGTGTAATGCATTTTCCTTCTGCTTTATTATGAAAAGAATTAACAATAGCAAGATCTCCTCTGTGTATCGTTTTGATATTCGTATTCTTTGGAAAGACTGATGGTGCTGAACCTGGTCCAAGAATGTTCCCTCTCAGCACACTTTACCCATGGGCTCCTAGCAGCATGCTCTTTCCACAGTAGACTCCACAGAAAAATGTGTCAGTAAGGGATGCATGGCTCCATTACATACTGGTGGAGCAGAGGATTTAAAACAATACCGTACTAATCAGGAAGGTATAAATCAAGCTGTGTCTTCCAATACATTTTCTATCTTATCTGGTATCTGTGGGTTAAATTGAAATATCTCTACTGAGTCCCAGTGAACAAATACTTGAGGAATCCTCAACATTCCTTTATTGCTTATGTACTACTTTTTCAACTTTCAGCTGTTGAAGGGGGGTGGTTGCTAGAATAAAATGTCATCTATTAGAAAGTGAACAATAGTGGCGAGAGACTGAGGCTTTCTTATAGAACTCGGTGATTTCTCCTGTGCCATTAGATCCCCTCCCCTACCCTTGGAGCACAGCATCTTTAAGTCGATTTTATGGCTTTCATCTCTTAGTTAAGAACAGGTGACTCAGCAGCTCATGTGTAAGAGGAGGTTTTGTAATAGATATGATAGCACAGCAATAAAATATATTCGTGAGGCAAGCTATATTTTTCCTCAACTCAACAGGGATAGCTCAAAGAAATCATAAATCGTCCAAATGTAGCAAGGTTAGAATTAAAAGGCATCAAAAATCTGCCAAGCGAGAATTAGAGTCATTTCCCTTCTCTCGCTGCACCTTCACTCTCCAAAATAGAGTTGTGTGCTAAATCTCACAGGGAGAAAAAAAAAAAAAACCTATGAAGGGATGGAAATGAGACTCCTGTGGGAAGTCCAACAGCTAGAAATTTCTGGATCTCAAAACAACTATGCATGGGAATCTAGTCAAAAACACCCACAAGTCCCTTCTTTGCTCCTCAACAGAGCTCCCTTCACTTGATGAATGTCTACCACAGTCTTTTATTCTCTGGTCTTAGGACATCAAAGGAACATTGAAGAGGAATCTACAGGATAACTTTGTTCTGGCCCTTCTGGCACAGTTGGCATGGCATGACTCAGGGCTTTTCTCATCAGAAAGTATTTCTTTTTAGTACCTGTCACCTTCATTTCCTTTTCAATTTTTGTTGGCATAGTCTACAAATGTATCCATCTCCTCTGCCCCTCCTCCCTCTTTATTTCTTCTGAGTCAGTGTAGCATATAGAATTGTCTCTAATTAGATCCTGGGGAAATTTATTCAAAAGTTACATTTCAATGGAATTTAAAAATGATGGTCTTAAGACTTTTTTGTTTAATTTGTTGGTTTTGTTTTGTTTTTGTCCACGATAAGTCCCCTGAATGTGGCTGACAGTTGAATGGCTGGGGCATACTGAGGGGCCACTGGCAGTGGCACCAGGTTTTATCCCTACTGCTTGTACTGGCTTTTTGGGAGCCCATTTTCTCTGGAAGGATACATTGCTCAGCCAAGATAGGGAGGGCCTTGGAACTTCTCCAAAGCAATGTGCCTTACCCTCTCTAAGGTGTGGATGGGAGTGGAGGGGCTGTAGAGGGAATGGGAGGAGGAGAGGGAGTAGAAACTTGGATTGGTGTGTATAATGAGAAAAGATAGTTGTTTTCTTTTTAAAAAAAATATTTTTTTTAAAAAAAATAGTGAATAAAAAGCTTAACTTTCAAAGCTCTGTTTTGTTAATGAGGAAGTATTTGGGGCTATTTGAAATTTTTCTGTAACTTCCATCAATTTTCCTGTAAGCTCCAAATGATCAAGTACATTAAAAGTTAATCAATCGCCGGGCGATCGTGGCGCACGCCTTTAATCCCAGCACTCGGGAGGCAGAGGCAGGCGGATCTCTGTGAGTTCGAGACCAGCCTGGTCTACAAGAGCTAGTTCCAGGACAGGCTCCAAAACCACAGAGAAACCCTGTCTCGAAAAACCAAAAAAAAAAAAAGTTACTCAATCAACTTTTGCCCTCTTTAGTAGATTTTTGTTTTGATAGACTTTGAGTAGTACGATTTAGCAGATGAAGGTAATCATACATTGCAATAGAAAATATTTAACAAAACAATGGTGCATCATTATGTCAACAATGCTTTCTTTGCAAAATACTGTGTGATTTTGAATTTCATCCAAATTACAAGGCAGTGAAGATTCTATCCCTGGCCATGATTTACAGATTGGTTTAAAATGTGTCTGTTCTTTCACTCAGCAAGTAGTTTTCAACTAAATATACACGATGCAAAGAAATGACATCTAATGTGCTTCAAGCAAGTGCCTGGAAGAGAAAAGGAAGGAATAAATGTTCCCTTTTCCAGGAAACAGAATATTATATAAATCACTGTCAGTGATAGTTAACATCCAGCTCTTTGGTATTGGTTTCTACATGCTTTGTAGAGCACTAAACACCCCTGTTCTCTCTGAAGAAGAAAACACTCTGGATAGAGATATCTTATTAGTGTCCTTTAGGAGCAGAGAAAGGCATACAGAAAGAGATAAAGTTAATGTGGCCAAGGGTGAAGATTCCTCTTCACTAAAGTTATCTCAAAGACCTGGAGATTCCTATGCCAGGAAATGCTAAAGCCATGCCCCAAAGCCTGAAGTCATCAACAAAGCTGGAACTCTCTGTAACTGTAAGGAAAGGGAGGCACACTGAAAACATGTGCATTCCACACACATCCTGAACGATGGACAAATAACACGGCCTGTGCAGCCGCAGCCCTGCTCTTACATCACCCACGAATAGGTTGCTGTCCCAGGAGGTCAGTACGGTTCTATGAAAATCTCCCAAACAGGTAGTCTGGGAACTTCATTTCTGCAAACCATAAGAAAGCAATGCCTCATTTTTTTTTTCCTCATCTATTAAACAAGTCATGGAAGAGGAGTTTAAGAGGTTCTGATTCTGTCATTGTCACAGTGCTTCCCAGATTTACTTCTGCGGTTTTTCTAATCCATTTCTCCCACAAACTGGAAATTGACTGACAATTGGAATTTGTCCCAGATAAAATCAGGAGCACATGGAAGAGTTTATTCATTATTCTAGGGATGTCTGTCCTTTAAACAGCCCAGGCTGTGAAGAACTAGATTACTGAGGAATAGTTCATAATGTTGTTCTTCCAAGATTAATGAGTCAAATATGTTCCTAAAAGAGGTGTTCGTGTCTCAGGGTCTGTTCCGTGCTGTTGGTGGGCTGCATTTCTATCAACCATCGCAGTTTTCAGATAGAAGAAAAATCCTCATTTCCATTTTTGCAGTATTTCTTCCAGTTATTCTGTAGCAAGTATTTTGTATGTTGACATTAATTATTATAAAGTACCTTGAGATTTGACTGCACTGTGTAATTGTATGCTATTTGTACAATGAATTCTGACTATTTTATCATTTAAAATGAGTGCCTTGCCGACATCCATTTGATTCTCTGCTCTGAATTGCAGGGAGCCTGTATTCTGTGGGTGAAAGGAGCTTGTCTTGGCTTTCAGAGCTCTTAGCACAGATAAATGCCATGTCACTGAGCCAATTTGTTTCACATAGGTGTCCTGGAGCTGGTGTCTGAACTGGCCAACAGGCACACATCTAAGGTGTGGCGTTTCTCTGCTGGGGTGATTGCTATCCTGTTTATTTCAGGATTTTTGCTGCTTTAAATGTCAGCCAACATCTGAAAGCATTTACTTAAAATATAAGAATTATGAATTATCAATGAAAGCCTTCTTCCACTGTATGGGTTTTAAAGAAAAGAAATTTTATTTCTTATGGATTGCATTCTATTAATTTCCAAACACCTCAGGTTTCACACTGTGATTTTATGTGTTATTGAGGATGCATTAGACAAAGGATATGATCCACCTAGTTAGGATCACAACACGGTTAGCCTAATGGGAATCTTTCTGGACAGCTGGAAGCCCAGAGATACAGGACTTGGAATAAAGAGAATTTTGGTTCTCATTGAACCAGTTAAAATAAAATAACATGAGAATCATGTGGTTAGGACACGGCCACAAGATATAGGTGAAGGGAATGTTTTTATTGCAGATAAGAGGGAGGGTGCAGCCAGAAGCATCTAGAAGAGACCAGAGCAGAGAGAGAAAGGCTGATGCATGGCCGGCAGAATGGACAGAATCATGAGAGTAGGGGTGGGGACAGAGCGAGAGAAGAGGATTAAGACAGAGGACAAAAGAGCACATGGCTGAAGTGTAGGGTGATATAGAAATGAGAGCCTGCAGGAAGAGCAGCGCATGAGCTGGGAAGCTTAAGGTAGGGAGTGGGGAGAGAGGAATGAGTCTGGGTGAGCCACAGGTACTGGGTGAGCCTGGAGGCCAGCATACACCTTGATATGTTAGTAGGCACCACAGTTAGCCTTTGTCCTAAGTTTCTTTTGAACCTTATGCTCAATACTTTCAGTAAAATCACTACAACCCATATGTTCACATGTCATACAAAGGTTTTACCATAACGAGAGACTGAATTTCAAGACATTAAAGCAAGATGCATGTAAACTGTATTAAGGTCAAGCTTACAACAATATTTTACCATGAACTGTTCATGCCCAAGATACAAGAGAAAGAAAGAAACCTGAGAGATGAAAAAGAATTAAAGGGAAAATAGACATTAAAAACATTCTATCGTTTCTTCAATGCTGCGGGAGTTCTGGGATCAACATGTGGATTAGTTATAGTATGTCTTCTGTAGAGAGAATCACCTAAAATGAATTCCTAAGAAAAGAATGTGAAATTTCTTTTACTGCACTCATAAGTTAGTATTGTGCTGTGGTCCTATTACTGAGAACCAGCCACTGTAAATCAAAAGGGATCAGAGAAACTCAACCTCAGGAACCTCATTTGTGAAACTCACGGCTCACACAGGAGGAGAGACTCTCGGTCAAAGAAAGGCAATATTCCCAAGAACTCCTTAGCCTATGTAGTTTTAAAATGCTTGGGTTGAATAACTTTCCCCATCCTAAGACTCATCCCTGAAGACAATGTTGAAAGAACCTGTTGTTTTCTAGTCATTTTCTGCAATGGAACGGTTAAACGAATTCCTTTCTGACCTGTGGTGTGAAGGGCATACAAACAAGGTTACCTACCTTCTTCAAAGGACCAGGACTGAGGGAACAACTCAGCCACCAACCACTCTGAGACTAAGGAACAAAAATGCCCAGGTTTAGAAATAAATGATTAAATCTGCATTTTGAAAATCAGCTTTGGTCACTTTCTTCTCCAGATTAAACAGAAGTCCAAAGTTAAAACCTAATATTTTTTTCTTCTGGAAAATTAAATGTTCAGTCATCCCAGGACAGAATCTGATCAAATCCACAGACTTTCCCCTCCCCTGGTGATCATGCATGTTTCTTGTGAGATCTCCATGGGGTTGGCAGCTGGCTGTCTTACTCAGGGTTCCCTGTTTGACTAAAAACACATCTGTCTGATGTTAAACTCTGACTGCCATGATTTCCTCAGCCAACTCTGCATCTTGTGCCTCCACCTTTGAAGGCTGAGGCCCACAGGTTGTTCTCTCCCCGAGGGATCTCTGACCCTATCTGAACCCAAAAGGATGGATAGAAACACTTCTGCACCATGGGTCACTTCTGCACAACTTTTAAAAGATACCTCAATCTTTTTAATCTTTCATTTCTTCTACTTTAGAATTCTCAGACATCTTTTCTAACCCCTCTGCCTACTTCTCTAGCTTCTCGGCATCATCTCAAAATTATCTCCTAAACTTAGTATCTTGAAACAATTCTGTGTTGATAATTATTCTTCCAAAATGAGATATAATCATACCAATATTGTATTTTCCCATTTTCCTCAAAACAGTTTTCCTAAGAAATAAATAACTAGAAATACTTGCCAAGAGTCAACAACACTTACACCTACTAGGCAGCTCTTTTCTTCTGTGGTTTAACTTAGACCTTTTGGCTTTAATATGAATGAACATTTAAAATTGAGTCATCCTGTCTTTAGCAACAGAAAAAAAAAAAAAAAAACCTTGAAAATATTTTAGTCTCGCTCAACTGTGTTCCCTAGGGGAAAAGGTGCAATCAAATATACAAAGCTGTCCAGATACCTCAAGGCTGTCACAAATGACTATGTGCAGCCTCTTCAACTATAGTAATCTGCCTGAAAATTACATGGTTTGCTATCAAAGAGGAAAAAAAAATCGTAATTCTGTATTCAGGCAACTTGCTCCAGTGGAGTCATGTCTCATAACTTTTAGCTCAATGTGCTTCTATTTTGTTATGGGAGATAATGATGGTGGCTATTATTTATATCATTTTTTTCCACAATGCCTCTGAGCACCCTGTAACTCTCATTTGTTTGACAGTTGACATGGCATGTTTAAATCACAGGAAAATTGGCATATTGGCTGGTAGAAAATAATGCAGCTGTAACCGGGTTGGGTATGTTGGATTTTACTGGCATTACTACTTAGAAAAGATGAAATAACTCCTCTTTTCTCACTTCATCACTTATGATTACAGGGTCCAGACAGTTCATGCAACATAGTTAGTGAGAATATATTGTATTACTGTCTCTGAAAAACCCAGCCAATCCTACTGTACCTGTTTCTACTGTTGAAAAGTGCTGAGCTAATTGTTATCCATACATACAAGAGAGCTTAAGAATAAGAATGTCCATAATATGGAGAAGAGATTAGCTGATACCATCTTTTCTCCGTAGACTATTAATGAAAATGTGGGGGAAATAAACTTTATCTTGAATGACACCTGATTTATCTCCACTACAGCTGTGAGTGAAGGACCGGCTGCTCAACAACAGCCCATGCTGCCGCCAGCTCAGCCTGAACATCCCAGCAGCGAAGAAGCACCCAGCAGAACGATCCCCACAGCCTGTGTCCGACCAACTCATCCGCTCCGCAGCTTTGCCAACCCTTTGCTACCTCCACCAATGAGTGCAATAGAACCAAAAGTCCCTTATACACCACTTTTGTCTCAGCCGGGTAAGTAGCTATGTCACTTATCAAGGAACGTTACTGTCAATGATAGCTCTACGGAAGTGCAGAGGGGAACCAGAGAAGGCGTGGTTACCACGTATGTTTTCAGTATGGATTGATTACTTGCCCATGTGCTCATGCTTGTTACTGATGACTGAAAAGTCATCAGGAAACTGGCAGATAGTTTAAGGGACTTATTTCAGTCTACAGATCTGGTAGGTAACGCATCTTCACCAACTATTTTTAATATCAGGAAGCACAGAATCTAAAATTTGAGGAATTCATCTGTGCCTCTCAGTTTATGTCCAACGTATTTAATGGCAAAACCAGATATAAAAAGTAATCTATCAAATATTCCAAAATTATGAAAAGGAATAAATGAAGTATTCTAAATAGTTATGCATTAGTGCTATATCCCTATATGTCATCTTTATCCACCTTTTAATAGGAAAAAGGTAGTTTAATATTTTATACCAATTATAAACATTATAAAACTAAATTGCCAGAGAACTTTTTGTTATTCTCTTAGCTTGTGTCCATCATGAAAGTCATCTTTCCCTCACTAAACATGAAAAGGTTTATTTGGGCCCTTGTTTCAAAGGCTCCAGTTTATGATTTATTAAGCCTGTGTGAGGTAAGGCAATACATCATGGTAGGAACATGTGGTAGAGAAAACCATTCATCTCATTGCCAAACAGGAGAGGAGGAAGGAACTAGGTTCTTCTAGTTATCTTTGAGAGTATGCCCCAAACACCCTAAAGACCTCTCACAAGATACCACCTCTTAGAGTTTTGCCAACTCCAAAGAGCACCACCATTCACATCTAAACTATGACAGAAGAAAAGGGTTTTTTTTTCTAAGTAATAGTTTATTTCTTTTGCTAAAGGCAGAAATTAATTTTTGAATGCTATTTTAAATGAAAGGTAGAAGTGACATTTGATTCAGGACATGAGATGTGGAAATCAAGCTGCAATCTGGAGCTCCGGGATCACACAATTATCAAAAAGAACATCTGTTTCTTTGTGGGACAGTGAGCAGAGCAAAGAGCTGGCACTTCTTATCAGGCATTCTTTTCTTCTAATTAAAATATTACTAAGTCTAACTGAAACGCAATGGAGCCTAAGTGATTGAAGTGTATCCTTAGGAACAGAATGAGTTGCTTGGACTGTCTCTGGCCATATTCCATTAAATAATGAGCTTATCTAAGGGGGTACTGACTGGTGGAACGCCCTAGAAGCAAAGCCTCATTGCTTCTATCCCCATTGTCCTCTAGGAGGCTTCTATTGTTTGACGATCACTCCCACTCTGCTTTAACTCTTTGTCAGAAACTGTCTCTCCTTTCATTTTCTGGTCCTTCTGCCTTGAGTTCTTGGTTTGATTTGATTTTTTTTTTTTTTTTTATGATTCACCTCTAAATGCTATCCTCCCTTTATGCTTTGTGAGATGTATTCTACCGTCACTTTGGAATTATTAAATGCCTTTCCCTTTTATGTTTCTCCTTCATTGTCTGCCTGTGATTCCAGTGCATCTCATAATGCCTTACCACATAGTTTTCAGATAAGTCTCCCTACATTGCTCCTGACACATAGTAGATTGTATGCTTCTTAAAAGGGCTGCTGTTTACTTATTCTAATAGAAAAAGAAAATTAGCAGACTGACAAATGTATTAGTGGTGACGTTAACTACATGCTTCTTAGCCCAAAAGATGAAATACTTAGTGCTTTCAACAAATTTTAATTCCAAGAAAATCATTGCTTTAGTCAAACTGATTGATGAAGTAAAGACATGCTGTTGTCAACTTAGCAAAGAAAATACCTCAAATAATTTCACTCTGGATTTCACAATAAAAGACTGTCTAATTAGTCAGGAATTTGTCTTTACTTACTGCACGTAATTACTTTAGAATATGGTAATGGGAGGCATTGCTCTAATTTTTAAAGATTATGCTAAATGAGAAGTTCCTCTGCTTTGAAAGCTTTGTGATTAGCATCAGTGAAGGAGCTCTTCCCCTCAATAGGATTTCTGCATGTGGTTTTTCATGAGCAGTGTTAAGGGTCCCAGCCTCAATTTGCCTCCCACTGAGATGTGCAGAGCTGTGCTTGCAACAGCTTTATATATGAGGAATAGGGCCATACATATCATGGAGTAACAATCTCCCCGGGATCGCAGAGCGTTATGCGATATTGCTGGGGTAGGTGGTAATTAGAGAGGCATTCTGTTGTCATAATGTCTGGAATTTTGCCTACCTGCAAGCATAGATTCATTCCTTCATCCCTCCCACACACCCGCTGAGTTAAAGATTTAGCTTAGTAGACTCCAGGGTCTTTATGGTGTTTTCCAAATCTTCATCTTCATCTTGTGATAAAATGATTCTGTACCAGAGCTTTATATCGCAGCGGTGAACGATTGCACAGGCTTTACAAATTCCACAGAGCACCTACCCTGTACCTTAAAATCAGGCGTGGATAGATGAGTGATTTGACTTAGTCCCTCTCAGCTTAAATAGAAAGAGAGCAAAGATAGTGTGTGTATGTGTGTGTGTGTGTTTGTGTGTGTGTGTGTGTCTATGCATCTGTGTCTCTGTGTATGTGTGTTTCTGTGCACTCCTGTGTGGTTTCCTTCCTGAAGTTCTTCTTAGCTGTTCAAGGACCAGTAATACTTTAAATGAGCTTAGAACAATAGCCCGCTTGTCCTGTGGGACAATAGACAAAGAGCATACAGCTTCACAAAAACTGACATTTACAATGTTGCACTAGTATAACATGAGCTTCCGAAGCTGCCCTTGTATGTTTGGAAAACAAAAGGAATCCTATAATTCTTTCACCTTTATATCTATACTAAATCCCACTGTATCCTGATCTTTTCAATCTTTGTTTTTTGTTTGTTTGTTTGTTTTGTTTATTTTATTTTATTTTATTTTTTCGAGACAGGGTTTCTCTGTAGCTTTGGAGCCTGTCCTGGAACTAGCTCTTGTAGCCCAGGCTGGCCTCGAACTCACAGAGATCCGCCTGCCTCTGCCTCCCGAGTGCTGGGATTAAAGGCGTGCACCGCTGCCACCCGGCTCTTTTCAATCTTTGAACAATCAATAATGCCAGTGGGTATGACAAAACCAAAAATCACTTCCTTGTATAAATAGCAAGATTGAGTTTGATTTTCCGCCTGCGCATTGCGGCATGTGCTTCAATTAGTCTGTGGATCGAGGACAAGGTGTGGGTATGTATGAATGACAGTGGAGAGAGAAGGCATGTCATTTATATTTTATGACTACTCTGGAAATCATGCATTCCCTGTGTAACAGCATCTTTTTGTCAGGCCCTCATTTCTGTAATTATGCAATGAAATGATGTGGCCAGTCAACTGCTTTTTAGAAATTACTGCAATCGATTCCAACACCCCACTCTCAGTCCACCATTGAGGTTGTTCCTAACGGATGCCACCTGAGTGTTCCATACTGCTAGAATCAGTCGCAGGTAGAGGTTATGGGAGATCAGGGGTCCTTTAACAGGTATCATAAAGCCCTCTCTCTTAGGGTCAGTCACAGAACATAAATCACTTCCACAACTAAACAACCGGGTTGTGTTGACTTGGTCTTATTGGATCAACACTGGATCAATTGTATGGAGGAAAATTGCATGAAAGTTACACCACCTCCTCTTTAATACATTTTCTTTCATGTCAAATCTCATCTCTGCTTTTAAGAAGCATCTTGAGATTTTCCTGTCCTCACTTGTAATAGACTTTATTTAATAGATGAAATTTTATCTGTTATAATCTAATCATCCTAAATCATACTCTAGCAAAATGTAATAAGACAACTCTGCTTAGCTATAACCAATATTTGTCACCCTGTAACCTACCTGGTGTTTATTATGGAAAAGACTAATTTCCTGTAAAATGGTATTCTGACATGTAAATAGCAAAGAGGTCTGTAAATTATCTTAAAAATTGGTACATTAATTCCAGAGAAGATTTAATAAGCAATTCAAGTGACTGATGCCTCATCTATGATGATAAAATGAAGACTTGAAAAAGTTAATGTTTCCCATGCTGAAAAATTGAGTATGAAACCAGACTTCCAAAATTCAGAAAAATATAATATTGACAAGGAATGTGGATTTTCTTTGTGTTGTTGTTGTTACTTTCTGAATATTATTTCAGAAATATATCCTAAGGAAACATTGTGGAAGATAATATGATATTTAGATTAGTTATTGAGTAATGATGTTATAATTTACTCACTTATTGTGTGAGTGTTTGTATATGGTGTGTCTGTTTGTCTCTGTCTCTCTCTTCTTCTCTGTCTCTCTCTGTCTCTCTGTGTGTGTGTGTTTATGTGTGCCTTATGTTGTGAAGTGGGTTATAACTTTTGTTTGAAGTGCACACAAGTTTTGTGAAGTGGGTTATTTCCTTCACCTTTCTGTGGGATCCAGGGATTAAAACTCAGACCTTGCACCGAGTTCACAAAGCAACCTGTCTTGCCAGTTCTAAAATAACTGTTTGGTGTCCATGTATTACTAGATAGAAGAAGGAAGTTATACCAAGAATACTAACTTTCCAAAGAACTCTGAAACCATGGCCATCTGTTGGAAGTTCACCTGCTCCAACTGCCAGTCATCCTCTGCAGTAGGGCAGAAAGCCAAACACTTACATCTGTTGCTGTCTGTCAGGACTGCTGATGGCCAGATCTGTGAAGTCCAACACGGACGATTGAGACTTTCAGAAGGAAGTGAAGAACGAAAATGCTAAGACATGGAAATACAATACAAACTGTAGATGAGAGAATATGACAGCAGACCAAAACAGCAGTGTGTGTGTGAGAAATGCTATTTCGAATTAAAAAGTTATTTGGAGGACATAGGAAGCAACTGCTAGGTCAATCTTTGACTCCCTCTGATCAAATTTTCTCAATTAAAAAGAAGGGAAATATTTTTTATCAATAATATCATATATACACTTGAAGTAAATGGTCAGCTTGACATTATTAAATGCTAAAATATCAAAATTCATTTAAATACTACTAATAAGTTACAATTAAAGAGGTCTATGTACAATATGTGGTTGGAGTCATGAATAAGATAATTCGAAACATGCTATTTCAGAGGGCTGTCCTTAGATTTTATTAGAGACTTCATAGTTTCCTTGGTGACAAAGATTAGCCAAATGACAGAGTTCGCAGCAGTTCTCCTCCAAGTCAACAATCCCTCTGCATGTCCTATATCCTTTATAGATCACATGCTTAAATTCTGATGA
Source organism: Chionomys nivalis (assembly GCF_950005125.1). Lineage (NCBI taxonomy): Eukaryota > Metazoa > Chordata > Mammalia > Rodentia > Cricetidae > Chionomys > Chionomys nivalis. The sequence goes on from NC_080099.1 coordinate 15,306,168, forward strand.
AAACATTGTATTGATCTTTGTAAATTGTCTTGGAAATCAAAATATTTTTATAAAAATCAGTATAGGGAAAATGTATACACTTTAATGTACTCACTTACAGGTGGTTTTTAAACATAAAGCAAAGAAAACCAGCTACAAACCACAATCCCAGAGAACTTAGACAACAGTGAGGAGACTAAGAGACACTTACATAGAAATAATCTACATGGGAAGTAGAAAAATACAAGATCTCCTGAGTAAATTGGGAGCATGGGGACCTTGGGGGAGGGATGAAAGGGGGAGGGGATGGTCTACAAGAGCTAGTTCCAGGCCAGGCTCCAAAGCTACAAAGAAACCCTGTCTCGAAAAACCAAAAAAAAAAAAAAGAAAGGGGGAGGGGAGAGGTAGAGTGGGGAGCAGAGAAAAATGTAGAGCTCAGTAAAAAGAAATCAATTTAAAGCATAAAACTTTAAATATTATACTAAGTTGTAATTCATAAAGATCATCAGCAATAAATTAATATTTAACCAAGAAGCCACTATAATGAACTAGGAGTGGAGCAGAGGACCCTGTAGACTTTCAGGAATACTGCGTCATTGTTCCTGGGATCTTCATCCAAACTGCAATGAATATTCAATTAGTTGTTTAGTTTGTCAGATAAAACAATAAAGAGAACCCAGAATTTGAATGCAGTTTACCAATTTCAACCCAATTATTTAAGGTAAAGTAAAGCAATTTGAGAGTAATTAGAATAATTAGATGTTTATTAATGATAAAGGCAGATAAAAATGATCCAAACTACACATTAACTCCTATGCTACAAGTATCTTAAATCTTAATACAGGTTGGAAACAACAATTTGAAGCCACATGTCCTAGAACTTCTGTTGACTAGTTAAATTTCATGAAAATAAACAGACATGTCATGATCCCTGTGTAGTGCAACACAGAGGAGCAGGGTCCACTGTGTGTGCTAAAACGTGAGAAACTGACAATGCACAGATGTTGGTGCCTGATGAAGAATCCATGTTTCTCTTCGGACTCCTACTTTCCTCATATGTGAAATCATATAATAGTCCTTAAGAATGGGCTGTATGAAATTCTACAAGCTTGCGTGTTATAGAAATAAAATGTATCCTTCTCCTTGGATTCCCTTTTCCTTGATTAGGGAAAGAGTTTTAATTTGATTAAAAATTCCAAATGTTATGGATTTGGAAGCAAGCTTGCAGTTAACAATTACCTTAACTCCAGTTCCAAGGAGTCTAGTATCCATTTCTTACCTCTGTAGGCTCCTGTGTCCTCCATGCATGACATTCACTCACACAGACATCACACACACAAACACATATACACACACTTAAAATAAATCATAAATCTTTTTAAAAGATGAACATCGTTGTCTGTAGTCCCAGTTGTGTTAAGTAGTTGAAAGATCTTTTTTATTTCATTAATTCATATCAGATTCCAGAACTTTCTCTGAAGGTGTGGGAAAGGTTGGGAAAAAGTTTTCACATTAACCTCCTATTAATGGACTTTTGAATATATGTTCTGTAAAAACTAACTCTAAAAATAAACAAAAAGGCTCTGTGTTGAAATGAACTGAGTTTAACTCTGAGTAGACCATGAAGATAAGACTTATAATATAGTAAAAGTTACATTAAGGTTTGTGACAGATCCGACAATGATTTAAAGCATTTTCCTAGCTGATAGGACAATGTATTACCATGGTAGCCATCTTGAGAATTTGTGAACATTGACTTTCAACATACATATCCAGGGGAATTGATGTTCTTATTACCAGAATCTCTTCAACTGGAATGTCAAGGCTTTCGCAGGACAATACCTTTATCTTTTGTAGCAAAGGGGATTCTAACATTTATGTGAGTGTGAATTACTGTGATAAGCAAAACACTTATATCAAATGAGAGGCATATTATAACATGATTGTACATGCCAACTAATAGAAACAATGAGATTGGAATGGCTGCCCATTTCAATGCCATTTCTAGACTGCTGTCTTAAATATCTTTCCTTCACACCTCTGATTCTTTCACATGGAGAGTTGTATGCACCTTTATAGTTACACAGTCAGCGAGCCATAATTTTCTAATAAGGCAAGCATTTTTCAAAGCACAGTAATGTGCTAACCTATTAGGCTTCTTTTAAAATAGGGGGTTTCACGATGAACCCTTAGTTCCCCTCATTGTTACACTTGAAATTATAGCTTGTATTGGTTTTACCTCTGACTGTGTTCTAGAGTTGGTTTCTCAACAGAAGCAAGCTATGCTATGTAAACAAGACAGAGCAGGCACATTCCTTGGTATAGGATATGTAGCAGGACAGTGTAGCCAGTTGAAGAATGAGGAGAGTTGATCTATTCTCCTGTGTCTCTTATCCATCATGAGCAAAGTTTAAATAAAAGTATGAACTGGTGAAAACCAAACAAACAAACAAAAGTCCAGCACTGAGATCTAATACCCCTGCTGACTACCTAGGATATTGAGTGAGCCATTTAACTTCTTTTTGCTTCAATTTCCCACCATAACTAGATAAGATAAAATATAACCTGGAAAGTCATTGCTGCACCACTTTAGGGAATAAAAATAAACATGAATTATGGTTATAAAATGATAGTATTTAACAGGGACTTCTGGTATAACATGGAGGCTCTATCACTTTATACTCTGGGCTCCTTTATATTTTCAACACCTACAAAAAGGAGGCGGATCGCCTGAAAGGGGGAAATAAAACAATATTTTCACAACTCACGACCTGGTCAAACATGCTGTAATTTTAATTGACACACTCCCCTGCATATACTTGCAGGCTATAATGGCCCTAAGTTAAACAGATCACCAGATGGTGCAGAAATTAGTGACTAGAATACAGTCTTATGAATATGATTGCTTTGCTTTACTGCGATTCAAGGTCTCATTCATTGGACCAGGACACACTCTCAAACCATAAATCCATCCACCAGTCAGGAAACTGGCCTCTGCTGCAACAGTGTAGGTTCCAGTATGGCCTTATGTCTTGCAATGTGGCAAATCTGATGGTGACATGTCTGCCTTCCTGGCTTTGTAGGCGTTGGATCTCCCTGAAGGGACTATGGGGAACCAATCTAATGTGTTTAATGTTACTAGAACCCCCCAATCTCAGATCAAACTTTCATGTAGCTGTTCCTCTAAAGCAAAAATAGTAAGGCAGAGGTTGAAGAAGTCAATGATTGAAAAATGGAACAAATAGATTATTTCCTATTGATCATGCATAAAATATGACCAAGACATTTGTCTTCTAATTTTCAAAAACATAATCTGTAGCTATGATATTATAATATTTGTGACTTGAGACACAAGATTAATTTTAATTAAACTAGACTCATGTTTAATGATAAATCATGGATATTTTCTTCTGTAGCAGTGAGTCTCAGATTTCATGTGTTGGAGAAATCATTTGCAAATCACATAGAGGTTAGAATTTTTAGTGGATCTGGAGAGAACACTCGTATTTTGAGGTTCTAAAGGGATTCCAGGTGATGTGGTGGCTGCCCCTCTGTAGTTTACACCTTGAAGCAATTTATTTTAGAACATGTCATGTGCTCTTAACCCAAGGCTTGTGGAAAGATTAGTATGCATGATAGATCACTTGAAATTAAATTTGCCTCTCTCTGTCCTGTGTGGGTGTATGTGTTTGTACACACACATGTGTTTGTACCCACAGGTTCAAAGATACATGAGTTTCTACTTTGTTTATAATTTTCTTAGTCTTTCACATTGTTTATTACGTGAATCAGGTTAGAGGTCACTTTCTCATTACACCCAATTTAGGCTCAACTACGGAACATCACCACCAAGGTGTGTTTTTCTTTGCTGTGGTTTTGCAACTATTTATGTGGGTCAAATTTTGTCTCTCAAGACTTATTCAAATACTCTTACAATTAACATACCTTTCCACAGCTTAGGGCCAAGAGCTGAGTACCTTTCTCTCTGCCCAGAAGATGCTGTGCAAAATTAAGCTTTTATTTTTCATACAAACATCAAAAACCTCAGTGCCTTAGGAAAACATTAGTTTGTTTAATATACATAAATATGCTGAAGAAGTTCTACTTCTGAATGTATCTCTGATTTCAGTATCTAACTAGGAATTGATAACTAAGATCTGAAAGTTCCTATAGGAATTTTTCTTCAGATGAGCTCCTGTGGAAATCTGGGAAGTTGCGTGTCATTTTGGAGATGGTCATAAAGTTTTCCTAGATTTCCCATGTTCTCGTAGTACAGGGAAGAGCATGTCCTACAAGATCAATTGATTCATATGCACAGTGACTCGGGCTCTAATAAAAATTTCCAGTTTGCTTTATGTTGTACCTGGTGAACATCATATATAATCTGTAAATTAACTTACAGTATTTTTCTGGTAATAACGAGGGTGAGTAACCCTGTAGAGTGACAATACAGCAAACAGGAGGTAGTTGAAAGTAATGTTTATGTGAATAGTAGGGAAGTTAATGTAATTTCCCTTAAGATAGCATCATAATTAATCATTGAATATAAAATATACCTAAGAAGTAAATATGTGTTCAAAAAGACTCCTGGTAAACATAGGTTGGGAGAAGAAATTAAAAAAATACCGTTTCTATAATTACCTCTTAAGAAATTAAATCTTTTTTTCTATCTTTTCTTTTTTTTTTCTCTCCCCCAGTGCCTTCTCTGTCATCCAGGTGTCACATTTAAAACATCCTTTAACTATTTAGAGATTCTGAATTCAGAAAGCAGTAGGTCCTGCACTCAAAGCAGCTGAAAATAAGGGAGCGTGTTTATGTGGCAGCTGCAGACTAGAGAGAAACAGAGGTAAACCTTGGGATTTATAGCTTGAACCTGCCAGACAGAAATTTATCTAAACTCTCTTGATGATTTTAATGTCAGGGAATTATGTGTAAAAAAGTAGCTGTGAGTTCTCAGACTACTGATTATACATAGGAATCTTTCTAGGGAATCTGGCTCAGGTCAGTCAGAGCTCATGACCGCCACTCAGACAACTTCCCTACCAATCCCTCCTCCTCCTCCACGTGCAGGTCATTTCTAATTTTTCCTCACCTCAAAGCTCAGGTGTTAATTCATCCTTTTGTGAAGTATCATCCTAAAGAAACTTTTTGTTCCTGTGAGGCTACTTCTACAACTGACATTGAAGACTGTAGAAACACAGTCTCGATATGCTTTAATAGTAAAACAATGGGTAATATATCCTAAAATCCCACAAGATGATAGTGTGTGTATTCTCATAATGTCAATGGGATCTTCAGACTTACTTACGGATTGCCTTTGTGAAACACAGCACTGTAAGTTTGTGTTCTTACTCATTAGAGAAGCATAAATGGAAAAATCCTTCTCCTAATTCATTCATGAAGAAACATCAACTCAAAAAAGATATAAGAAGTAGATCTAGTTCACACAGTATGTAACTGTCAGAACAAGGCTCGGAACCTAAGCATATATTAAGGAGAAGTCTGTTTTCTTCATCATTATATTATAAGATATAGAAACAGGAGGTCAGGGAATAGTAGGTAGCAAAAAAAGTCACAAATCTATATTCTAGATTTATTATATATGTGTAAATGTATAAATATGTTTATTTATTTTCCCTAAATATTCTAATGTTTTCTTTGGAATGTGTCTGATAATCCACAATATTCTAGCCTCATCATTTGTAGAAGAAAGACAACAACCAAACATGCCCCAAATTTTGCTCAGTTTTTATTTGATGACAAGTTGTTAACATATTCATTGGGTTTTACTTTGTTATACTTTTATTTGTGGTTTTCATTTCCAATATGTACAGATTGTGTTTTCTTATTTGAATGTTAAAGTAAGTATCTATAATAAATCTAAAAATAGATGAACTCATTTCTAAACCCACAATTGGCTTCCATTCTGTATAAAGATGAAATATTCTGGAATCCCAAAAGGGAGGATATTATGAATAGTGAAGAATTTACAAAGCATCATATAGAGACATACCGTCCTCATTGGTAACTTTCCATTTGGAGACTTTAACATGTCTTTTCTTTGGCTGCTATTAAAATGATGACTTGAAATCACTTACTTGCAATGCAAACAGGAAGAAATAAACTCTCAACCAGGTAGACTCTTTAGGGAATCCAGTCTGAGTAAATTACGTTTCTGGTAGCTCAGGATAAAATAGAAATCATTTTGTATCATATGCATTATTATTCATAGTTAATTCTGCATTAGCTCTATACACTGAGAAGCTTGCCATTGTGCACTTACCATGCTTTTATATTGCACAGCAACTGTAAAGTAGCCCGCACCATCCTGCCTGATGGGAACCTAAAGTTCTGAGAGCAAAAACTGGGACCTCTTTGGTCAGGGTCACTAAACAGCAGTTGCAGAAGGTAATCTCACTCTGCATGATGTCATTATGAATTCCTAGTCCAGGATTGCAGTGGCATCACAAAACTGTATCATGAAGATCCAGCAAGGGCATTTCAAAGTTTATAGGTAAAATTGTCTGACTTCAAAGTGTGATTCCCATGGTCATAGTAACTTTATATGCTGGGAAAAGGCAGAATGTGATAAATGAGCTGTTACTAAGGAAGGTCAAGTAGTAAACCAAGAATGATATAGAAAGTGTGTCATGCATTTGAAGGGCAGAGAGAGAGAATAGGAGACATTTGCAAGAGTTACCTTTCAAATGCAGATGCTATTGAGTAACTGAATAATTAGATGGGAGGAATTGGGAAAATGAGTCCCACATGACCATTGTTTTAACCCCTCGAGAACTCGTAAACAAACAGAAAGAATGAAGTACTGGGAAAGATGGCTTTGTGAGTAGAAAGAAACTTGAGGATGAAGAGGTTATATGAGCAACAAGCACCTAGAAAGAAATTGAGTATGTATAGGGAGAGACATAGCATTCACGGAGCAGCCAAGCAGCCAGATAGAGAATCATCTTCAAAAAGTGAGCATTTCAGCATATAGTAACAAGAATAAGAAGTCAGCTCCTAGAAAAAGAACTCAAAGGAAAAAGCAAAGTTTCAAAACAGATTTAGACAAATCTCCATTTTTTTTCGTGGTAGAACAAAAAGAAGTACTAGAGATAAAACTATAATTTCCCAGAAACGAAGATAGAAAAGAAATTCAAGAAAATAGCCATTATAAATATAGTAGTTCCTTCAAGCAAAGAAAAGATAATGTCATTTGGATATTTCTTACACAATTTTATCATAAAAATATGTACCCAAACTGAAGTTGTGTGAAGAGCCACAAGGGAATCTGATAATGGTAAGCTAATTCCAAATTAAACATTTAAAAAAGAATTTGACTGCAGGTACCCTGTGTGGGCAGATAAAGCTATTCCCTGAAGCCGTACTTGATTACATGAAAATACTGGTCTTGGGTGAATTACCTCCCTATGAGCTGTTTCCTGGAAAATATCCAAGGCTCTCAAAACAATTCAGAAAATTGTTACTGCTGTTTACTAGATGCTAAGACTCTATTGCCAAAAGTACTGTACATGCTCTGATGAGAAGTTATACAGTATTCATCAGGAACTAAGCAAGAAACATCTTTTCAACTGGTCAGCCTTCTTATTATCAGAAAGTGCTCTACAAGCTGCTAGGGGGAGGAGTAGTCGACAGTCACCTGTGGCCCCTTCTCCTTCATGGTTTTTTTTTCTTTTTTTCTTTTTTTTTTTTTTTTTCTGACAGGCAAGATGTGCACTGTTGTGGTAGTGGCCAGTCTTTGCTGGTGGTTACCAATCACGTTAAGATTAGCGTGGATGCCAGTTCCTAGGTCAGGGATTCATGCTTGGGACTGTAAATTTAGTCATTGATGTCTCCATGGCTGGGGATCACCTATGGAGCCTACTACAGTTGTTTTGTTAAATAGGCACGATGTGTCTACCAAATTGCCTTCTAAGTAACTACTGAGTTTAGTGTTGTTGTCAGCTTTGATCAGATGAACTTTTATTTTTTTCAGTGGCTGCAGGTAACTGCAAAGACTCATAGCTGTTCAAAGTTGTGGGAATAAATGACTGTTTATGAATGAGTCACACATATCACTCCCTTCAAGCTTCAAGGTATATCACAGAAGAAAAGTGTGGAAGGAACATGAGAGCTAGAGGCTAAGAAGGAGTAATGTAGGCTTTTAATCTTTGAAAATGATGTGTGTTCTGTGTTTCAGTCAATCAAAGAAATACACATATAAAAATTGGAAGTGATTGTGTTTGATGTAGCAATGTGCCAATACCACAGTGTAATCTCGAAGTGACATTCTAAACACATTTGTGATGTATACTCATTAGTGAATTGTCTTTGTATACGCATGTTCTTCGCTGAGTTCCTTTAAATGACGGAACAAATGAAAATCAATTATTTCACAATGTTAAGGATGTTATGAGGGGTTTACTACAAAAAGGAGTCCTTGTGGTCAGCTCTTTGCCTTTAAAAGGGAAAATAGCTGCATTGTACACACAATAACATGAATTACAAGACCCTTAACATTGTGAAATAATTGATCATCTTTATACCTGACTACTGATCGTGCCCTTACAACACCAGCATATGACTGTGAGTTTCTATTGCTATTTTAATCAGCTGGGTATTCTGTAGCTTTGAACTAGGAACCTCAGGAAAGAACCACAGAAGGATGGACCATAAATCTGCTCAAGTGAATCCACTTCTCAAGATCTTTGCTGAATTCTTTGAGGTATATTCTATGACCTCTCTCAATGAAGAAGCAAGGATAATTGCTGGTATGAACATTCTGCAGCCTCATTGGTTTCTTCCTGCCTTTGTCCACCTCCATTTTGTTGCCTCCATCAAAGCATAGTGTCAGCCCTGATGTCAGTGGGTTGGGCACTTGGCAAATCCTAAGTACACAGCAGCCTTACACAGTGATCTCTCCTTGAGGACTTTCCCCCACTTCTGCTTAGTCATCATTTGACAGTGTAAACATAATGCAAGAGCTGTTTGATGAGCCTACTTCCTTTCAAATCTTTCAAATTCTCATAAGCTTTCCTCTTATCCATTACAAAATGCAAACTAAACACTTCATATATAGGATCCCAACACTTTAAACTAACCTGGGATCATACTGAAACTCACATTTCCAATTATATTGGCTTCTTTCTTTCCACTGGTATTTTGGAAGCCCCTATGGGTTTGTTTTTTGTTTGTTTTTTTTTTTGGGGGGGGGGGGTACTTTTAAATGGCCGCCAATTTGCCTAGTAAATTTGGTACTTAGATTCCAATATGCAAAGGTAGGAAGTTAAATCATAGGCTAACCATGAAAATGTATCTTTTCATTAAGACTACTACATGTTTTATTAGGTGCTTACTGTAACCACAGGAGGATAATTAAATTATTTGTTGGATTATGAGCTTGCTGTTCAGCCAGAGGGAAAGGGAGATAGAAAATAAAACATTACCACCATCTTTGAAAGCTGCTTTAAGAAGCAGAACATCCCTTAAATAGGTAGATGAAATTGCAATAGAACACCTTTCGGTTGCCAATATTGCTGTTCTATCATTTATCAATAAAATTCAAACAAGTCAAGGCAGTTAGAAAGCCGTGGTTGATTTGTCACTGGTTGTATTATTGGGTCATTATTTTTAGTCATGGAAAAGAATGTAAGGCTCTTGGTTTCACGTAATTAGTGTATAGAAAGTGAACATGAAATGATGAGGGTGTTGGGAATGAGAAGTTCCTAAAAGGGAAGAAAGGATAAAACTAAAGGAAAAGTATGTGGAGATGTTTCTTGTTGTCCATTCTCAAACTAAAATCAGCTCACAAAAACTGTATTTTACAGAGGCTTTAGAATTTTCATTTCTCTGATGTTGTGATGTTACATATATTCTGTTTCATCTATTAGAAGGGAACAAATTTTGCAGCCTTAAAGGAAAGGGGGAGTCTGCAGGACTTCCGTGGTAGAGCATCATGCTATCATAGTTTATCATATCTCGGGTCACATACCCAGTGACAGAAGAAAGAGTAAACAGAAATATGTAATGTTTATTGCTGTTCTTTCTTCCGACTGTGCCCCTGTGAGTTACTAATGGTTTGCAGACATCTTTCTCATTCTCTCCCTCCCAGACCCACGATTGCCTGGTTTGTTCATTCTAATTCCCAGTTATGTCTACTTGGTTAAGTTTTAGATTATTTTTATCTATGAAAACATATATCTCAGTAGTAGAAATCCATGAACTCTGTCACTAGCTGAGAGGGCTTAAGTATTCCCTTGTCTTCTTTGAACTTTGATTTTCTTGTCTCCAAGACAACACAATAATGTGTGCTTTGGAAGTCTATTTAAAGGAAGTGTGGAGTGTCACAGTTCCTGTACCACTAAGAAAAGATGGCAACACCCAAGTGTTTCCCTGGGTTCTGTCACATAGACACAATAGAGATGAAATCCCGATGACCTAATGTATCCAGATGCTAGCAAGCTATGGCCCTTAGAAGAAACTAGGCAGGAACAACAAGGAGGCCTGTTTCCTCCCCCTATCCATGTGACTATTGGCTTGCTCTACTGGAGTCAGCATTTCCTAGTTGCATAATAAATGTGGTCTGCACAATTGGAGTTTTCTGTGTCGATCACGTGTAGATTTAAGAACTTGAGTAGTCATGTTTACTCTATCAATCGTATCATGTGACACCCATCTCACCTGTGACTCAGTGTTGATTCATTTTCTTGGGAGAGCATATATGGGTAGAGAGACAAGACCCTTTGCTAGCTTGTCCCCAGTGGGCAGATACACCACATTTCACTTCACTGTAAGGAGGAAGGACGATGTTAGAAGAGAACAAGCCTTTTCTTAGTCATTTCAGCGTTCATTATTCTTAAAGTGCAATCCGCTCTTGTGTGTTGTAAATTAAAATACCTTAAGAGCAATACAAAAACATGCATGTTTGAAACGAGGCCGCCTGTAAAGATTCCTCTATGACTATTGTATGCAAGTAAACAGAGCTGCTCGCTTTATTTTTAATATTCTGTGAGCATAAAATATAAAGAAGGAGAATATACAATTTCCCACACCTTGTTCCCATTTCTCTCATAGCACCAAAACTCATCCCACATGAGAAGTGCAGGTGACTTTACAACATCTTCATCTTTCCCAGATGACACAAGCAAACTGATTACTTACAAATAAGTATGCATCAGTACTTTTCACATCAAAACTAGACAGTGAGAGGCCATTTCAGCTACCACTATAGAATAGATGAGAGAGAATATTTTTGTTTATCAGTTTTATTCATAAAATAAGGGAATGAAAGCTAGAGCTGGCTATAGGAGGAGGTAGGCAAGAATATGAAAGTTTGAGTCGAAGGTCAGACCCAGAATGCACCGCAGCCTCTGATCTACCCCAAGTAGGTCTGCACAATGCATTCCTGCTGCAACCTGGCCTGGTGTTTCTCAACACAGAAAGTACTGTGGTTGGGAGTAACATGCAAGGAGACGCTAGCAGGAGGCTGCACCTGGCAGTCATATATTATGTACCTAATGAGCAAATGAAATGTTTAATAACTGCACTGTGGAAATAAAGCTTAGGACGGTAAATGCCTGCTGAGGCTTTTCGTCTTCCCTCGATGCACACTGCTGGCCCATCGCAGAGCTCTAACATCGTTTGTGTTTCCCTGCTTAGTGGGTCCTGCTGAGGAAACAACATTAAATCCAAAGCGATGCTCACTTAATTAGTTGTATAGCCATGTAAAAGCATTTATTTAACATAGCAGCTTCCGGGGTTGCACAGAGGGTCTCCTGAAGTGATTCTCCCGCGCGCACCCCAGGCACAGAAAATTGTGCAGTGGCTTCAACCGAAGCATTTGCAAATTGAAACATTTCAATTAACCATGGGTCATTTAGACTCATAGAAATTTAATACTGTATTATTTTACTCAAACAATTTATAGTTTGGTATATAAAAAGCAAAAGCAAGCTAAAGTTCTATTACAGGTTTTCATTAATGAGTTAAAAAAGAATTACTTTTCTATAAAGCAGTGATTTAAAGGCAACTTTCTACCACTTATTAATTCTTTTAAGTTGATGAGAAATCCTTTTTGAATACATTTTTATTGAAGTGTTAACCAATGTTTTCTAATTTTGTTTTATTTATTTATTTATTTTTGTTAGAGTCCAATGAATGGCCTTGAATGGGTAAAAGTCTTCTTGTCGTGACCTCCCAAATGCTATGATAAGAGGTAAATGTCACCATGCTTGGCTGATTCTTCCTAAGGCTTAAAGAGAGCCAAGACATTAAATAGAAAGTTTAATTGGCAGAGTTTGGGTTTGGGGAGGAGCCTAGGAAGAGTTGAGAGGGGAGGAGTAGATTAAAACAAAATAAATCTACTCATAAGCAGGGAAATAGAAATAATATAAAATTTAAAATACCAAGCTGTTAAAAACAGTATGAGAATAAAATGCAAGCAGAATAGCTTTATTAGGCTGTAATATCAATTTTATAGGTAATAATTTAGAGAGCAAATTGCTTAACTTTGTTAGATATGAGGAAATCATGAGTCAAAGAAATTACGCTATCAGGCTAATTAATTGTCACTGTTATGGCATGGATACCTGTCCCTCAAAATCCTGTTTTAGCATCTTCCTTGTTTGACTGTAGCACTACTGAGAACAGGTAGAAGGCTTAAGAGGCAGAAAGAGATTTAGGTCAGTAGAGAGCATAGCCGGGAAGGATATCGTGGACCCCGGAGTCACTTTCTGTCTGGACCCTGGGGTCCCTTCCTGTCTCTACCCATCTCTATGAATTGTCCTTACTATGTGACAAGCACTTTCCTGTCACCCACTGCCACCATGATGTGCTCCTGCAATACAGGGTGACCATGTCCCTTGCCTTTAAAGCTGCCTTTCCTAGGCATGTGTTGAATAGCAGAAACTGTGAATCCCTTTCAGCACGTGTGAGCATTTAGCTCGACTTCATTTTAGAAATCACACATTGTTCATTGACTTGGAGAAAATAAAACAGTGAATTCAAACTCCTTCATTTTGTCCATCAGCCAGTTGCTTCTGGTTGGGAATCCCTCATCCATCTATAACTAGATGCAAGTAGATGAGTTTTCCAATTTCTACAACCCCAGAGATGTTGTTTCTCTCGCTTGCTGTCACCCATATGCACGCTTGGTTCTTCTTCCCAAAGCAAGATGTAGTTTCCTGATAACATTCTGAAAATCACTCCTTTTGTTTGGAACAGCGCTCAGAGCTTGTTGACTATAAGGTTAAAATTTTATTACATTAGCAGCTTGGAGTCCTGGAAGAGTTTCTTTTATATTTATTTTTCTTTTTCTTTGATATGTCATTCTGAAGAAACACATAAGAGTTAAATTGTTCATGCATATGCTAATTGTCAAGGTAAGTGCTGTTCTCTAAAACAAAGAAGTAAACATAAAGTCATCTCTGCAAGCTATGACTGAGATCTGCCAATTTCAGAAACACCAGTGAGAGCCTTGGCATATCCTGACACTGAGAAACAAGAGTTTAGCATGATGGTGAAATGGGTTGTTTTCTACTTTCTAGTGTTTCCAGCAATGCCTTAGGAGAGTAGGTCGCAGCCCTCTTTGATTTGTCAAAGTGTTATCTGTGGCTTGAGAGTGTGGGCCATGTTTTTCCAGGTTCTTAACCTCTTACAAGATTGATATAAGGTGTTATATGTTTTTTTTTTTTTTTTGCTAGCACAGTTTATTCAAAGCAAAGGAATCAGATAGATTAGATAGAATTGCGTTGTCAAGATTGACAGTTGTCCACAAGGCATGAACATGCTCAAGGAGTGTGATTATTCTTTGGATCTTTCTTTTATGGTATTAAAAAATGAACAGGTTGGTTTCTAAGGACAGTAACTTGTGTGGTGGTCCTTATGTTAACTGCCGGATTAAGTTATATGACCTCATTTCTACTGTGCATTCCTATTTATAATATATGTGATTTTAACTAATACATGTGATTTTAACTAATACATGCCTATGTTAACATGGCATAAATTATTCCATGAATGAAATCTCCCTAAAAGTTTTCTTAGACTGTTTTGTGATAAGACTTCTCCCAGGGAGATAAAACACATGTCTCCTCAATCTCCAGGACAGACGAAAACACTGATACCTCCAAAGTCCAACTTGATGAACCAGTGAGTTTTATTGGAGTTACTTATAGGAATATGGAAGAAAGGTTACTTATAAGAGCAGAAATGAGTCAAAGACAGCTGCACCAGCATGGATGACAGCTCATAAAAGTTAGGAATCAGAAACACACCACAGGTGCTCAACAGATTGGGGTGCCCTTTCCAAGTGAGTCAGTTGGTCGAAACTTTTTCCAGACAACTTCTGCTTCTTCCAGAACACTGCTCTGGAAACATCTTTACATCTTGGTTCTTATAAGAGTATTTTATGCAGCTCGGCTTCTTTGAGTGTCTCTCTACATTCTGTATTGCTTGCGTCGTGTGTGGGAGAGGGGAGGGGAGCAAATCCTGTCTGTTTCAGGGACTGATGAATACATTTTGACTTGTTTGCCTTCTGTCTTAAAGAACTTCCTTGAAGGATGGAATGTTTCTATGAGGAATTTATTATATAACACTTCACCTCTTCCTTTTAATTTTACATTCTTCTTTCTGACCCCCTCTTGTGCAATGATCCTTGACTATTAGAAACGATGGCTAAAGATGTTCACCCATGGCTCAAAATTAGGCCATTGTGTCACCCTAAAAATCACCTGTTCTCAAGAGTTTCACTATTGTTTGAGCTGAGGCTGACAACAATGGTGAGCTATGGGTGTAATCACAAATGTTTAAAGGGCAGTTTGACATCCATCTAGTAAATCCATAGGTGTTTCTTTTCCTTTTGGCACTATGATCTCCCCAGCCGCATATTTGTCCTGGCTTACAATACTAGTTGTGAGCTCCCTCTCCTGGAGAGGGGCTTAAATACAGTCCAAATATTTGCTAAGTCTTATCCATGATAGCCGAGCCATAAGCAGGCACATCTTGCCTGACATGGCATTATTTAAGCACACAGTGCCCATAGCCAAGCAGGAATGTCGAGGTCTGTTCTCCATCAGCAGCATGCATGCCCCATCCCTCTGGCACTATGAAAGCCAGTTAGCAAGATGGGAGTTTCCAGTTCAGTTTCAGCCTTATTTCTGCATGCGCTGCAGAATAAGCTGCAAATGGGATGTCTTCAGCGAAAGGGTCTTACTTTCTGAATCTGGCATACAACTGACAGCAGTTACAGTAGTCTTTATGATCTGTGATGCCTCGGGGGCTTCCCTAGCCAACAACTTCATGGAGTGATAGCCCACCCTTCACACTGTGATTTTCATTCACTATTTTTGTGACCTCTGAGAGTTTCTTTTCCCATAGAAACTGGGTACCTTTTGTGTTTAGACTCTTTAGATGTTATGTTTTAACACCCTGCTTTTCCTTTTAATTAGCTCAGATCCAGTAGAACTGTAAGATAGCTGGGCATACCATCAGACCTGGCTATCTTCATCCTATTCTGTATCTCAATGTGCATGAAATGCTACCTCTGTCACTATCAATTCTTCATGGACACTCGTGTGTAACACCGAGTTGGGTGAAACCCTTAATAGTGGCTTTCCATGTTGCTCTCTTGCACAGAAATGCTTATAAGAGGCCCTTGGCAGTGTCAACACAGGTGAAGCCATTTTTGTAGCTCTCACTGGCAGGCATAGGCCCTATTAAGCCTATCTGACAATTTCTCATGCAGTAGGTTGACTTGTGTGCATGTCCAATGAGGGCTCCATTTGTTGAAGTCATAATAGGGAGTAGTGCTCACATATTTCTGCAGCATGCAAAATATCATTGTGTTTCACAGAAATGCTAGTAGCCTTAGCTAATTCCCTACCTATATTGGTTCCACTATGACCAGACTTATGTGGATGCAATGGGCAGCTTTCAAGGGTAGCTGAGGGGAAATGGCCCATACTTTGAAAAGAGCATCTTCTTCTTGATTTCCAGGAATATCTGATGGGCTGTGATCTGCTACATGAAAAATTACCAGGGGTTCTGGTTCAGGTTGAAATCTATTGTATTTTCTTTTCATATTTGTTGTCCTCACGGGGGTCAACTCAGCATCTACAAATCCTTCTTTTCCCACCAAGCCGTCTAGGAACTGAGGATTCTAAACACAGCCTGTCAATACAGACAGTCACAGGGCAAGTCTAGTGAGTGACTGCAATCCACACTGCTCCTAATTCAGTACACTGACTATTTTTTCCAGGTATATGACATTTGTGACCATTTGTATATCTATAGCTCACAGTTTTGTTTGATGTGCCTACTAGCACTATCTCTGTACTGGTCATCGTCAGGGATGGGCAAAATCCCTTCCAGTACTGACATAGCTGTTGGTTCAGTTAGTGAGGGCTGTTCAGTGTCTTTAAAAGACTCCGATCCTAAGACAGTCTGCATATCATTGGTGATGGGGCTTATAGACATCACACAGCATGGCTGTAAGAATGCATGCCACCTTTGTAGAGTTTGCTTCTGCGTTAAAGCAGGAAGGGGTTTGGGCAGAAAGTCGTCAACCTAGTCCCTTGCCGGGTAAGCTGGAAAGCTGTTTTAAGAGTCACTGAAGGAGAACCAGTTGAGGATTCCACTTGCTGTGATGTTTTATATACTGTTCACAGTTGCTGTTCTAGTGCTGTGCACGGAGCCTTTGCTCCTTTCCATGACTGAGAACAAAGCCCTATAAGAACTGATTGCTTTTGCCATAGCCCCCAGCAACAGCTTTTTGCACTCCTGATGACTTGTAACAGGAAGATACTGTTTGGTAGTGGGTAGGGCACATAACTGTTTAGCCAATCCTACAATAATCTAGCCTGCCCCAAAGCTGCTGAGGCTTCCTGTCCCAATCCTATATAAAACTTTTCTCCATCAAGTTATACAGAAGATGGGCTGCTTGTGCAAGATCAAGTGTGAAAATTTGCCAGTATCTCAAGAGCCCTCAAAATGTCCTTCACATTTACAGGACAGGCTATTTTGTCAGTAGCATTGTCAGGGATCGAATGTGTTATACTGAACCATAACACACCAATGAATTTTATAGCTGTGTCTGGTCCTTGCACCTTATGGGACTGATGGCTCATCTTTGCTTCCCTAGATGAACCTGCATTCTAAAGATGTATTTCTAAATCTGCAAACCACTCCGAGGTTAACATCATGCCATCTAGGTCATGAAACCTATTTTTCAGAGGGTGAGCAGGAAACTAAGCAAGATCCTTGGCCACCGTCCCATAACAAATAGTAAGCCTTTGAATTTAACCTTGCTAGAAGTGCTATGAAGATTCACTGTTGGCTATTCCATGTGAATAACCCAAGAGCCATATAGAAAAAGCCAGGCAGTGTTTAAGAAGTACACCAAATCCCTGTCTGCAAATGAAATCTAGGAAAAATCAACGTGGAGGAATGAACTCAGGTTAACAGTTCTCCCAATAGTAGCAGTATATCAACGGATGAGAGGCAGCAGGATGGCGCTCTGTGAAATGTCTTCAGTTTGTGCAAGTCCCCAGGCTCCACTCACTAACACAAATGCCAGAGGATTGCGATTCCTTTTCACTTCAAAATGGTATATGCCACACGTCTAGTTATTTTATATAAAGATGTATGTTTGGTTCCAGTGCTGTAGAAGATGGGGTCAGAATGCTGCCCTTGGGGAAGGCAGCTGGTAAGTCACCAGATGCACAGTAAAGAATTACTTCTGACTTGTAGCCCCATGGAGGACTGGGGATACAACCTAGAAAATCAAATCAGAAAACAATTGCTCAGTGAGCTTCAAATACTTAAGTAAAGGGTAAAGCTCAGCTTGGTGAGCTTTGGGGGACTCAGGCTTCTAGCGTCCAACTTCAAATAGCTGAGGTTCAAAGCAGAAAATGATAAATCTGTGCAAATAGAGCTGGAGCATAGGCACAGAATTAATACACACCCAGGAGAATGGGGTCAGCGTCCCAGCACGAAAGTGCTCCTGGAAATCTCGGATTTACAGCATCTCTTCTTTACTAAAGAACAGTTTTGACATTGACATTGTCTAATTGGCTGTTCATAAACCACTCCTGGGAAATTCCTCTATATAAGTATCTGTACCTCCTTCTTCATCATATGGAAAGAAAAAGCATTAAAGGCCACTGATTGCACAGTCAAATTCTGCCAATAATAAACTCTGGAGGACTGCTCAAACCTTTGCCTCTTAGAAATTTTGTGGAGATCAGTTCTACCTCAGTGTCTTGGTTTCCAAGAACCTCAGGTTCCTTGCAGCAGAACAAATAAAGAAGGTCACTGGATAAAATCCCGGCCCCACTGAGGTTTCAAAGTCCTGAACATTTGTGATGCTGTCAATAGTATTTCAGAAAAAGAAGTGCATTCAAATTTACATCCTCACTGGGCTGGATTCAAAAATTTCTGAGATCCCTGGTGAAAAGCTCATAGTGTCTTATCATTGCATAACATTCAGTACATTCTGAAAGAATGAATAATTGTTGCCTCATCACTAGAGAAAATCATTTAACATAATAATCTTCATTTTTTTAATGAGTTTGAATTAAAGTAGTCTTTAGGCACACCTGCATTGCAGCGCAATATATTACTATGGCAAAGGGAGTATAACACATAAAGCATCTGCGCATATGTTAGGGAGAAAATGTATCTGGGAGTATTTTGTAGTGCTAATGGTAAACGTGCCTAAGCATCACATTTTCTTTACATACAAAGCTGTCAAAAATGTACTGAGATAATTTATTAAGTAAAATTAAGTCTGGTAAATTCTAAAAGAATATTTATTTTATATGTTTTTTCATAAAAAACAGGAACCAACCCTGCTATAATTTCCTTCATGATAAGCTAGGCCAATGCCCTTTATTTCTCTAATACACATTTGCATTTTCTTTGTATAAATACCCACATTAAAGAGAACTGGTTTTCAGTGTGTACTGAGCATATTACATGTACTTGGTAAGGCTCAGAGACCTAGTTTAAATTCCTTTAAAACATTTGGGAAACCTTAAAAATAAAAGCAAATCTGTTTTCATTATCTAGGAAGGCTTGATTTTTAAAAAGATAAGTATGTACAAATAAGTCCATAGAGAAAACAGTCGTTAGGATGTGTTGGCTCTGTTGAAGTAGTGAGGTATAAAAGATGCTCCTGCAAAGTATGACCTTTGGGAGAAAAAGAGCTGAACTCATATTTACCCAGAACCTGGAAACCTTGGTAGGAGGATAAATGAGCACAGTTCAGAGATTGTAAATCAAAACAGGAATCCAGGGAACATGTTCGTTCTCCAGTTCAACAGCTCTCGTTTTGGAACTGTCAGTACTTTGATTGGGCCCTTTGGAACTGTCAATCATTCATTTGGTTGGGCCTTTGGCTCATTTGTTTTGGTTTTTGTTTGTTTGTTTGTTTGTTTCATGTTTTGATGACAGAATTCTTAGGTTTTCTGTGTATGTACCTGGGCTGAGGAGGTAGGGGACATGTTACTTGAGAAAGAACCAGGCTATGTACCAAGGCTGGCTTTGAACTTATGCTGCCCTCGTGTCTCAGCCTCCAACTTTTTTGGATAAGAGTAGTGTGTACTACCATCACCATTTTAAGAGCAGCTAACTTTGAGAATTCCTTTGCAAAATGTGTATCTCAATTTAAATAAATGTATTAGTATTCATATTTCATTTATATATGTATGTATTCATCTATTTATCTATCACAGTTCTGGGAATTGATCTCAGGGCTCTGTGTATACTGGGCAAGTAATCTAACCATAACCTACATCCCCAGGCAAACAATGTAAAAAATTAATATAAATTAAACATGAGGACCTTCTGAAGATCCAGTTGAGAACTCAGTTATAACAAGTTTTATAGCGCCTCCATTTATAAGTGAGATACTGCCAGGAACACCCTATTGTAGCACATTTAATAAAAACCCAGAGACAGAAATTGGGGTTCAACCTGTGGGTCAGAAAAGCAATACAGCCGGGCGGTGGTGGCGCACGCCTTTAATCCCAGCACTTGGGAGGCAGAGGCAGGTGGATCTCTGTGAGTTCGAGACCAGCCTGGTCTACAAGAGCTAGTTCCAGGACAGACTCCAAAACCACAGAGAAACCCTGTTTCGAAAAACTTAAAAAAAAAAAAAAAAAAAAAAGAAAAGCAATACAGCCAGCCACTGGTTCTTACCCCTACCTCATTCCGAAATGGCAATCCTGCCTCCAGAAACCTCAGAAAGAGATTGTCTCTGCGAACTGCTTCCTCCCGTTTTATATTCCTCTCTAGTGCTGGGATTAAAGATGTGCTCCACTGCTGCCTGGCTTCCATGGCAAACTAGTGTAGCTAGTGAGATTAAGGTGTGTAAGGCTGTAAGGCTGATCAGCACGACTGCTTTACGTTTTGAACTTCATGCAAGCTTTATTTATTAAAATACAAATGAAATATCACTACACACTACGTGCAGTAAAAGGCTAAAGAGAAAGGATAGAGATAAATGCAACACACACATGATTGGTTCATGTCCAGTGAAGACAAGCTAACATTACAATCTCTGTATGAATGGAGATTTGACTATCATTTGGTTAGAGCATAATGCTAGTAAAAACTAATCATGGGTAATGAACCCAAAATGACTGTGTCATGTACTCAAAATTTGCATGGTATATTTGTTTTATTCCGTACCTTTCCTCTTTTTATGAATGATTAATGAAGTTGCAATTTTCAAAATTTATTATTATTGTTATTTTATTATTGTTTTTATTATTGTGACTGTGTGTGTTTGATATGTGCATACAAGTGCAGGTACACCTGTCATAATAGCATGATTATGGAGTTCAGAGACGATTTTCTGGAGCTGATTCTCCCTGACACACGCACCACAGATACTGGGCGTGGAACTCAAGTAATGGGTCTTGCACAGCAAGCATTTTCCTTTGAGCCATCTCATCAGCCTGCAAATTGTCTATTTTTATAATACTCTTCACATTTAAGATTACTTAAGTGCGTATTAGATACTACAACAGAAGAAATATGAATACTTATGAAGATTATGACATTGTTATGCATATATTTAAAAACATTGTAATAAAAATGGGTGAAGACAATGCTAGAGTTTATTGACATTACAACTCACTGATAGCATTCAGAGACATGGGAAAGATCCAATCCTCAAGCTAAACACGGTCTTTGATTTCCAGTAGTGTTTACGTTCATAGTTTCCTGAAAAATTTCACCTTGATAAAATAAAACAAGTTATGAGTTAGGAAGCCTTCCCTTATCCAAAGCAGTTAGATATAAGCTGGGGGAACTGTCTGCCCATATGTGGAACTTTGAGGTTGATTTTGTTCCATTCTTTACACTCATATGTAAGCTCAGAATAATAATACTTATGCTTATTTTAATATGGAAATAATAAAACTAGTCCTACTTGAACAACTTAGTAAGCATCAGCTACTTACAGTGTGTGTGTGTGTGTGTGTGTGTGTGTGTGTGTGTGTGTATGCATGTGCAGGCCAGAGAAGAAATCCAGATATCATTCATTCATATCAGACATAGTCCACCTTTTCTGTTTAGAAAGAGGATTTCTCACTGGCCTGAAGCTTGCTTACTAAGGAAGCCACTGGTCCAGTGAGCTCCAGAGATCTACCCTGACTCTGTCTCCCCACCATTGGAATTGCAAATGCATGCTCAATCAACCGTATTGGTTACATGTGTTCTGGGATTCAAGTGATGGTCAATTAACCATATTGTTTACATGTGTTCTGGGGCTCAGACTCAGGAACTCATGCCTGAAATGAAAGAACCTTATAGACCGAGCCGCCTCCCCAGCCTTCAACCAATGTAAATATGTAATCTCATTTAATACTTAGAAATCACTATTATCATTACCATTCTACAGATAAATAAGCCAGGAGAGGTTCAGAAAATCAAGAGACTGCATAACCAGCAATCAATGAATATATGAGATTTCTGTGTCTGGTTACATACTTAGATCCCTAGTGTTTAGTAAAAGTTATTGAGAAGGGACTGGATGTTAGAACATGACAGGGGAAAATAGATTCACACTCAAAGTTCTCCTTTACAGTGTCTAGTTTTTTAGCAGATTATTGATGTATTAGAGTATTTACATTGTTTCAAATAAACAAATGACCCTTTTTCTGGTCATAGATGCATTATCCCAGATAATGCATTAACCCTGGTATGTTTATTAAAACAGTAGTCTGTGTCAAAGACTATAGTACCGTCTAAGATCAATAGAACAAAGCACTAAAGTATCATTATTTGTGGTAGAATAGAAAAGAGGTAAGCTTTTATACCTTTCTTTTAAAGTTTTTATTTTGCTTATTTTTGTTTTGAGATTATAATTACATCATTTTTCCTTTCCCCTCCATCCTTCCAACCCCTGTCATCTACCCGCATTGATTGATATATGTATGTGTGTGTTTGTATGTATGTGTGTGTGTGCTCATGCTGGTGAATGTATATCCTAAATATATAAGTACAACCTTCTCAGTGTGTATAATGCTACTTACATGCACACATTTTCAGGACTGATGATTTAGTATTGGATAACTAGTGGGTGTGCTCTTCCCTGAAGAAGACTGTTTCGGCATTCCTTTGTGTCCTCTATTTCTTTATCTGGGGCTAAGGTCTCACAAGCTTGCTCCCTTCTGTACTAGTGTGTCTATTGGTGCCATCCTTGTACAGGGCCTATGTTGACTTACAGTCATGTTGATGAAGCTTCATGAGTGTAGCTTCTCCAAGACCCTATAACGTTTGTGCTAAAGCTCTTGGTTTCAATTCTAAGTAGACATGACTCTTTAGTCCTGTGATATGTGCTACCCAGTTCAATAAGTCTTTATAAACACTTATTGCAAGTTAATAGCAATGAAGCAGAAACAAGAAATAAGAAACTTAAGCAGAATTTTAAAGGACATTTTAAACGAAATAAAAAGCAATTAATTATTTTAGTAAAAATTGTCATTCAATAGACTTAATTTCTTGCTTGTTTTTGATGAATATTAAAATGTATTATGTTGACAGTTTACTTTGGTCAGAAAAATTCTTTCATTTTGTTCAATATATCATAATACAATTCTCTCAGTTTAGCCATGCAAGACTTTCTTTTACTGAAATATGTAGTATTTCTTTACAGACCAAACAGCTATTTCTTCTAAGCTCACACATCTTTATCTATTATATAATTTAGGAGTTATTATACAGTTCATAATACCCTGAACCAGAGGCTGCCAGATAATGAGCTTGCCTGTTAAACTGTAGTTTGTGATGAAAAGTCTGGAGCTCCCTGCCTGATTTGGAATCCACTTGTAATTAGTCACAATTTGTAGAGCTTCACCAGGCAGAGCCTTCCCATAATCTGTCTTCCGTTCAGGGAAAATAAAGCGAATCTGCTCTGAGAGTCAGAATCCATCACTACACACAGAATGAAGAACATGGTCAAGTCAAGGTCAGCCTGCTGGATTCAGACCTTGTACCTTGGATGTTTTATATCTTACTTTCATCAACCTGTGTTTTCTATTCCAGGACCTACTCTGCCCAAGACTCATGTTAAAACAGCCTCTCTTGGGCTGGCTGGAAAGGCAAGGTCCCCTTTGCTTCCCGTCTCTGTGCCAACAGCCCCTGAAGTGTCTGAGGAGAGTCACAAGCCAACAGAGGATCCAGCCAGTGTAAGAGCCTGTATTCAGAGTCGTGCGGTACAATGTGATCTAAAGTGGTCATCACTCATCAGCACATAAGGAATTGTTTTTACACTTTGCCTATACTTAAACGTGATGAGAAAAACTACAAAAAAAGAGTATATACAAGAGAATCAGTTAAATTAAAGATATATAGATAAGAGAATATTAACTAATCTATGAAGTCATATAATCATATATAAGCATACTTTTATACGTATGTATATCTATAAATGCCCGCACATAAGAACCTACACACACACACACACACACACACACACACACACAAACTACACCCTATGATTTCTATGAAATACCTTGAAATCCTGGAAAGAAACCCATGTGCTCATTATTGAACTAATATTTAACTGAAAGCTATAGCCTAGGGAATTTGCTGAAGTTAGTTATTGCTTCTAAATCCATAAAAGCATAAATATTCAAGAATGAATGGAACTAGATAACCAAAGACAAAGAGCACAGAAAGCCTTAACAAAATAGAAGACTGCCTGAAAACTCAGTAATGGAAACCTCCAATTTTCCAACCTAAGATAAAAAATAAAAAGGAGAGTAGACTGAAGTCCCATGAAGTGGGGCAGTTCTCACGGTGTTGAGCATGGGCATGGGGACTGGAAGACTGAGGAGCAGAGAAGGTGAGGTGAGGGCTAGCCAAAGGAAGCTTATATGCAGAGACTTTTTGGAAATAACATAGTGTGTAAGCTAATGCAAACACAATTAGGAAATAAAAGGAGAGTTCATTAGTTAAGGAACAGAAATTTTCTGTTCTAAGGAAAGAAGTAAAATATGATTAAATTAGAAAGCTCAATTTGAGAGGAAAAATAAAAACTTTTCTATCAAAAGTGCAGTATAAAAGTTTGAAATGAGGCTACCTAAATGCAGCTGTTTGGAATGTTAGCGTACTTCTTAACAGTTAAGATCAGCTGATCTAAATTTGCCCCATTTCTGCTTTTCCTTTCATATATTTCTTATGTCTTTTAATGCTATGCTCTTTGCTTTCATTATTTTAAGTCAACCTTAATTATTAAACAGGCCATTTGACATCAGAGGTAGAAATTTTAATATATATATATGTGTTTGTGTATAATATATATACATATATATGTGAAAATAATAATATGATGACCCCGGATAATTTTAAATTTTCTAGGAACTATACTAAAAGCATAAAAATTGGAATATGTAATTTAATGCCTTTATTTAATCCAATATTTTCCAAGTATGGCATTAATATTTGATAAATATGAAACAACTGTCAATACAATACTTTCCTTTTGTTTTCACATTATTCATAAGTGTGTCTTATATGTGAAATATATTGAACTTAGAGTAACCATATTACAATAGTTAAATTCAGATAAGTAATTCAGACAACCAAAACAACATATTTGAAAATGGGTGCCCAAAGACCAGGTGTGATGTTACACACCTTTAATCTCAGGTATGAAATGGTAGAAGCAGATGGAGCTCTGTGAGTTTGAGGTCAGTGTGGCCTACATAAAGAGTTCCAGACCATCATGGAGTATATAGTGAAACACTGCTTCAAAAAAAAAAAAAAAAAAAAAAAAAGAAGAGACGGGGGGGGCAGAGAAGGAGGCAGGGGGAAAAGGAAAGAAAGAGAAAGGAGAAAAAGAAAGAGAGAGAGAGAAAGACAAAGGAAGGAAGCAAGGAAGGAATAGGAAGGAGGGAAGAGGGAGGGAGGAAATAAGAAATAATTGATCAAGTAATTATCTCACTACAAACTTCATTCTTTTTATACAAAACAGTGTGTTGCACCAACAGGCTACTTTTCAGTCATGTATTGCTAGCTCCTTTTCTATCACAAGTTCATCCAGTTAACATTCTCTGAGAATAGTTCTTGCTATAGGTTCCCATGTCAAACTCAAGAATGATAAGTGGTCCAAGCAATGGCCTAATAATAAGTGGGTTCTACACAGAGGGAGCCTACCAAGACGCAGGACTAACTCTGCTCTCGTTCTCTTTTTAGGTGTATGAACAGGACGACCTGAGTGAGCAAATGGCAAGTCTGGAAGGGCTAATGAAGCAACTTAACGCCATCACAGGTTCAGCTTTTTAACACATATTGTCCAAGCATTGAGGTTTTCCGGGAACTTTACAGCATACCAAGTATCCATAAACAGCACACCCATGTCCAAAAACTCTAACCAGTGTACAGGTCAACCGTCAGGACCACTCAGTTAAGAAACACCTGAAGCCGTTCAGAAGAAATCAGCATCCCATCCTACATGGACATCAGGAACTGGACAAGGATGGCCATGAGGTCCCTAAGCTAAAGCAAAGATGAGTCTTCACTGAGAAGTCAAGGCTGAAGTTTCTAGCATAGTCCTGGGTCTTTGTCACTGCAGTGACCCTGGTGTCATCACTGATGACTTCATTTTCTTTCAGTGATATCTTTCAGTTTTGGTGTAGGTCTAGTCTTACAAAATACAAGTGCATTATTGCAGCCTGTACCATACCATAGCAAATCAGAAAAAAAGAAAAAAAAAAAAAGAAACCAACACACTATTTTTATTTTCAACTTTAAACTACAAAGCATCCATGGTAATCCCCTCATTCCATAGCACCAAAGGATTGGCTGTTTTCCTTGGCACCAGAAAAAGTAAATTAAGAGAATGAGCAAAGGGCAATGAGTGCTTGTTGATAGTTCAATCATTCATCTCACACAAGTGGCAGATATTAGTGAGTGCGTACAAAATTTTTACCAATTTGAGAAGTGTCTGTAAATCTATCCATGATTAACATTTATGCCCAAAGTGTAGAAACCTAAAATTCCTCAACTGGTGGTATCCTGCCAACAACGGTACCTTTCTAGAAGGAGAGTACAATATGCAATCTTTTCAGACACATGGTGATTGTGTACTTAAGCTCATGATACGATACTTTTCAACTTGAGTGGCTTCTGTGCCATTCCACACTGTGATGGCCTGTCTGAGTTTCACTAAGGCTTCTTCTTCAGGCATTTGGCCAGAAGCATTCTACAATCCTCCACCCATCATCCCTCTATTTCCCCTGGGCAAGGGGAAAATGG
Source organism: Chionomys nivalis (assembly GCF_950005125.1). NCBI lineage: Eukaryota > Metazoa > Chordata > Mammalia > Rodentia > Cricetidae > Chionomys > Chionomys nivalis. Next base: position 15,332,910 of record NC_080099.1, read on the forward strand.
CCAACTCCATGCATCCTATATCCTGTGTCCCCAATATCCCTCTGTGGAGATAGTAGACTTCCTGAGAGCAAGCTCAAAAGAAGGAAAAGGAGCATGAAAAACCATTTCCAATAGCATCTTTTCTTGAGTGATGTCACTTCCAGCTATAGCATCTTCACTGATCTGAGCGAGGCAACATTGACGGATGTTTACTACAAGCTCTGTTGGAAGGGAAACCTTCTATATCATGCCTAAGACAGAGTCAGGGAGGGGAGAAGGGGTGGGTACCACTTGACATCTGACACATCATAACTCCTGTAGGTATTTTTCAAAGCAGCATCTTAAACTGTGGACTAGAATTTTAAACTCTTGCCATGTTATCTACAGCTTGAAACTAGCAGAAATCGAGAACATTCTGAGCATTTCCTTTTAGTTTGAGAATTTTCAGCTGTATTTGGAGTTAATCCCTATTTATGCAGCTGAGTCGCCAAAAGGGAGCTAGTTTGCATACTTATCAGTTAGGTGACTTGAAAACCCAATGAGAGTTCCAGCTGAATTATTCCTTTCAGCTCTGCCTTTGATTTCAAGCTTGAGTAGGTCATAATTTTAAAAGAGCATGGCAAGGATAGGATCTTTACAACCTAATAGCTCCTTTTATTAGGTGGGTAATTATATATGAATCCCTGAATGAAATATTTTGAGCAAAATGGCACTGTAACAGAAATAATAATTCAGATTATTTTTTTACAGTTTTATGTCGGGAAGGAAATCTGATGTCAAAGAGAGGGCTTGTTCAAATGGTTCATTAGAAAGTCTGGTCCATTTGCAAAATGCTTCCTTCAACAAGAGTGCTTGCTCAATTTGCTGAGATTTTTCTGGAAGTACTTTCGAAGAACTGTGTGTTGTTATTTAATGGGACAGAATGCTTTTGTTCACTATCTGGGCACTTAACTAGACAACTCTCGACTGACCTGAAATAAAGCATTTCTTAACATAACATCGAGTATTTAAAAAAAAAAAAAACCATGATTGCCAACTGTAAAATGTAATTTAGTAAGCTAGCGTAACTTTCTCAAAATCCTAGAATAAGCTCCCTTTCTAGTTTCCACAAAGAGGAACCACTTTTTGGAGGCATTTGATACCCATGAGAGTAATCTCAAGATTCAGTGTGGGGTTGCTACAAACCTCAGATTTCAGGGAATGAGATATAATGGAATGTTACTCTGTAAAATCTATTTGAACAGTCAAAACAACTAGAATTTTCAGAAAATTCTAGGCCTTTATGATCAGTCAACACTTTCAGAAAAAATGTATTGAAAATGTGTTATCCATTCTCAGGGGAGTCACATTTCTGCCTTGTGCCCTTGAAAATTCCAGTAAATTATTATAATAATTTTAACACTTAATGATTCTAATAAAGTCGTATTGTCATGCCCTGTATATACAGTGGAACCTATTTATACATACCCAGGAGATGGTAAATTAACCTCGTGAATTTAATGCACAATTAGTCTAACATGGATTCTTCAGAACTCTTGTTCCCATCTCCATTCCAGTGATTCATATGTGTACCAAAAAACTTGCCCAGGTTTCCAGGTGACAGTTAAATTCCCTGGCCTTTTTTGACAAGAAAGACTCTGTGTCTGGTGTGAGGCAGTTTGGTTTGATTCCTTCTGAGTCAGGTGCATGGGATGAAGGACCCTTTAAATTTATAAATCTCTTTGACTCCTGTAAAGGAAAGCTAAACATACAGCCGGCAACTCTGCCACCAGGAATCAATTCTCTGTGAAGAGGAAGAAAATCAAACTTGGCAGGAGGACTCAGGTTTCCATACACTATGCTGAGATGCAAACCAAGAGCCTGCCCTGGAAGAACTTTGCTATTTATTTTTTCTATTTCATTTTGATAAGAAAACTATTTTTATTCCTCAAGAAATTTCTGCATTTGTTTAAACTAGCAAAAGGGAAGATAGTTCAAAGTATACACAAAACCATTTGAGTAATGCCCTAGTCAAAAGTTAAGTATTTCTTACTGATTTATATTCAATGGGAAACTGGTTCTAGCTGCCTCCATATAATAGGTGCATTGTCTTCTAGAATATTTAAACAATACAGCTTTATCTTTGGCTATTATTAAATGCATACTCAGATGAATGACCCAGAAATAAAGAAGACAAGTTAATGATATAAGCAGACTCATTTTCTTCTGGGGATTGGATGAAATAATAGTTTGGGTTTTTTCAAAATAAAGGTTGTTGAAAATGAGGAACTTGCTTCATGCTCTGTGAAGGTGGCATTTACAAAAGGAGAATCCAGACAGCATTTTAAAGCTAAAGCTTGCCATTTACTGCCTTTCCCAGTAAACAACCTCCCCAGCACAGGTCTTTCTGAGACCGCTGCCCCTGCTGTCTCCCCCAGAGTTTGCGCTATGAGATGATGGTTTGTACTTTCCTCTCCTCTGGATCCTTCTCCAGACTTGTTCAAATAAGCATCCTAAAGCCACTCACCAGTGGAACACAGTGTCTCAGACATGGTACATCCAGTAAAGAGGCCGCCTGACATTTCACATAAATTCTTATCTGAAGTTCAGAGTTCTAGTGGGTTTGGAATGCTCATTTCTAGTAAGTGAGACAAAGAAAAATGCAAAACCCCCAAGTCTTGGATGAACTTAAAGAAAATAAAAGTAACAAGAATTTTATAAAGATGAAGAGCACCAGTATCGAAAACATACAGTCTCCCTTTTTTTTCCTAGTTCTCTTTATGCAATCACAGTCCATCCCCAAGGTCAAAATTTAGTATCATGGTCTGGTATATCTGGGTATGCAAGCTTAACATGATTTGAGGACTACAGAGTCCTAGGGCACTATGGATCTGTAGCACTCACCACACACTCAAAAGAAGCAATTTTCTCTTCATAAGTTATATTTATCTACTGACTTTCAAAAATCATTTTAATGTTCAGAAAAGCTTTGTTCTATAGGTTTATACCCCATCCAACTGTAATGCATGTCCTCATGCCTCCGTGTCCTTTGTTAATGAAATAACTGCTTCCAGAAAGATCTGATTAGCAAAAAAGAAATGCTTTATTTCTTGTCAGTGAGGTTTTATAAGTAACAATAATGTGCCCATGTAGGCAAAAGAGTATAAGTTCTGATCTGGCCCACCCCTTCTGTCGTTATAGCTTTTCACGGGAAGACTTCCAGCAACACTCGGAAGGGTGTTTTTCTCTTGCTCTCAGCTTTGTGCATTACCATCTTATGATTTTGTTCTTGATGATGTTGATAGGAGAGAAACAGCAAAACTATACAAGCAATCATAAATACAGAGGCATGGGCCAAGGGATCTCACTGTGTGTTCGATGTGTATTTTCAGATGCAAGGAAGGAATGTTGGAGAGGAGGAAAAAGGGTTTTTTATTATTGTAGGGTAAACCTGACAATTCTGAACTTTGTGGATTGTCAGCTTGTTTGGGGGAAGGGTGGGTGGGTATGAGGGGTACTTTTTATAAGTAATATTTAATTTATTATTTAGAAGTGGCTTCTTTTTGGATAATTTATGATACAAAGGGAGATATGGTTGGGATCTAGGCATGGCTGTTAAAGCTGCAGTGTTTTGTATCTTAGAGGGACCTCTTTAGAAATGGCTGTCCACTGTCGAGCATGAGGAAATATCCAGGCCAGGCAAAGCCTTCACTGAAGCTCCACCACTACCACCTTCTCCCTTTCTAGGACTTAAAAGAAGGTAACACCAAACCGAAAATAACTCGTTAGCATTTTGCAGAACAGTGCAATTTCTTCTCTCAAAGGGCTTTGCAACTCAAATTGTTAGTGTGATAGTGATATGTTGATTTGGTAGAAATGAGTACACTGCAGCTTTAACTAGCCTTAGTGGAAGAAAAAAGAACCATTTGTTGTTACAAAACGCCTTTTAATCGAAAGGGGTTTTGAGCCTACAGAGGGTTTCTTGGAATTGTCAGCCTCTAGCGTTGTTAACCAAATTAGAGTAGTGATTGCAATATTTAAGTGTAAATGTTGTTCTATGAGAAAGGAAGCTTGCTTACGGTTTAAAAACGATGACTGTTTCTACACATGAACTTGTATACTACTACATGAGGAAAAGGGGGTTTTGTAATCACTGTAGGACAGTCTCATATTCATTTTTTATAGAAATGTTATTCCAATGGTGCATTTTTTGTTTAATAAATAAAGTTTTGATACAAAATGCTTATATTTACTTTATTTGCAGTAAGTGACTATTCTTACGCAGCACCCAGCTAATATCTCTTCAGGCTGATCAGCACTTACCCTCGGGATACCTACGATCTTTTAGTTACATCTGTTGTGGTACTATGTCATATCTTCCTACAACCTTATACATTTTCCTGCACCCTCCTACACCACTCTTCCAATTTGTGCTCAACCACAGCTGCCTGTGTTCATTCTACAGTCTGCACAGTTTCATTGCAGCCCTGGTCCAAGCTTCCAGAACTTCATTTATACTCCTGCATGGGAAAAATTAAAGAGTCAGATTCTACGTTAAACAGTACAGCTAAATAGTTCAAGCTCTTTCCTAGAGATGAGTTCTAAACCTGTCGGTCACAAACCCACTGCGATGGCATATTTGGTGTTTTGCATATCAGATATTTACATTACAATTCATAACAGTAGCAAATCTACAGTTATGAAGTGGCAATGAATATAATTTTATGATTGGGGTCGCTGTAACATAAGGAAATGTGTTAAAGGGTCACCACATTAGGAAGATTGAGAGCCACTGCTCTGAATAGAGATAACTCTGAGAAGTGATCAAACTTACCCCCGACCAGGTCAAAAATTCTCCTCTATAAACAGAGATAAAATAACTCTCCGAGAGGCTAACACTCCTGAGAATGTGTCCATGTTTAGCTTTCTGCCTTTTTCCCCACTGACACAGTTCTTGTCTCCTAATGCTTCAACTGAAGGCATTCATGATAAAGCAGCTCCATATACCTCTTCATGGCTGGTCACATACCTCTTCATGGCTGGTCTTGTTAAGAATTCACCCAAGACAAGATCATTCTAAATTAACAAAGTATATTTCCCATTGTCCTAATATTTCTTTTTAAGTCAAAGTAAGAACATATGTGTCTTTAATAATGAATAATAATAAACAGCTATGATTACCCAAAGATTAGATTAGACATTGTATGAGAGTTCTCAAGAGAAAAGTACTAAAGGAGAGAGAGAGAGAGAGAGAGAGAGAGAGAGAGAGAGAGAGAGAGAGAGAGAGAGAGAGAGCGCACATATATGTATATTTATGTATTATGGGTTTTATTAGATTACCTTCCACAATAGGGCTTGGACAGTCAAACAATAGGTATCTCACACTGGAGAGACCTAGAACATGATAGCTACAAAGTCCACAGTGATGGACATTACCACAATCACTGGCACTGAATTTCTGGAGTGCCTCTGGTCTTCAGTACATGTCCACTCTAATACTGGGAGATGTACACTGTGATCACATGACAGATAAACGTGCCAGTGAGAGGGAAGGCAAGCGTCGAAGAGGCAAAAATGTCATTTTTCTAAGCCCTTTCATGTGGTCTACCACCAGAAAGTTCTGTCAGCATTTAGGTAGGACTTTCAATTTCAACTAATCTGAACAAGAAAGCCCTTCAGTAGTGCTGAGTGACTTGCATTTTAGTTGATTGCAGATTCAGTCACTCTGACAACCAAGGCTAGCTATCACAAGTTTATCTCTTATCAACTTGACTTCCAATTACACATAATTATGTCATATTTAATTCCCCCCAAAATGAATAGGTTCATAATTCTGCCTGACATGGTATCACTAAGCGACATATAGCCATAAATGAATGTGTGTGTGTAGATGGGAGTTTCTGTCCTGGCTGGTACCACAGCCATTCAGTCCCAAATAAACATATAGAGGCTTATAGTAATTATAATCTGTTTAACCTATTGTTCAGGCTTATTACTAACTAGCCCTTACAACTTAAATTAACCCATAATTCATATCAATGTTTAGCCACGTGGCTTGGTACCATATGGCATTCTCATCTTTCTTCCTCTGTCTTGTTTCCTCTGCCTTTCCTTCTTGCAGAATTCTCCTCATCTCATTGCCCTGCCTATGCTTCCTGCCTGGCTACTGGCCAATCAGCATTTTATTAAATGTGACCAATATGAGTGACAAATCATTACAGTGTACAAGGACATTATCTCAAAGAGCGTGCATTTGTGTTTGTGTGTGTGTATAAGTGTGTATTAGAAAAGGAGGCAAAAATCCCTTGAGGAATGGTTTATCTATTTAGTGTTTAATAAGCTAAATATGACATAAATTTAGAGCATTTAAACACTTATATGCTCTCCAATTTTGTTACATTGCATTGTAAAGAAATAGGAGAAAGAAAACACAAATATCTGCTTACTAGATGTGTATATGTGCATAAATATATACTTAAAATAATAGAGTAAGATAGAAACATGTTTGTCAATTCTCATTTCTGAAACTGGTCATGTGACCTTAGCTAGTATTTACCTTCTTCTCATGCCCAGACTGTATTTTTCTCACTCTTAGCAAGTACCCCGGCAGGTCTCCATTCTTTCGGTGAATATGTGACCCATACCTTTTTTGCTAATGGTATGGGACATTTGTCATCCTAGCACAAATACAAATCCTCTCAAAATCAAAGCGTCTCATCGTCAGAGCATAAAAAATGAAAAGAGGAGTCAATCCTTTTCTAGTGAGTCACTAGGAGTGGTACCATTCCCACTGTTAGCCCTTGAGTCTTGGACCTTGATCCATGGCTATAGGAGAAAGTGCTATATAGTGGATGCTGATTCAAAGCATATACAGCATCTGTATATCCCCTGACCCAGATGGTTGCTATTTAAATGTGATGATATTTTATTTGTACTTCAACAAATAAAACTTGCCTGAAGACAGAGTGCAGAGCTAGCCACTAGCTAACCATAGAGGTCAGGAAGTGGTAGCACACACTTTTAATCCCAGCACTCGGGAGGCAGAAGCAGACAGATCTGTGAGTTCAGGGTCACCCTGGACTACACAATATTGAATCAGTCTAAAGAAGAAACAGAGCCAAGCGGTGGTGGTTCACACCTTTAATCCCAGAAGTAGGGAGGTAGAAACAGAAAGGGATATGGTTGGACAAAGAGAGCAATATAAGGCAAGAGAAGCTCTGAGCATTCATTATGAGTACATGTAGAGATAGGTCAGAACTAGTGGCTGGCTGTTCTGCTTCTCTGATCTTTCAGCTTTCACCCATAATAATATCTGCTGGGTTTTTATTATGAAGACCATTTGGAAATCACACTCCTTTAAAATGGCACTATAACTATATCCTTAAGTGGCTATTCCACCATTCTATGAAGCTGGCTGCTTCAGGATTGTCAACACCATCATGTTGATCATGATACAACTAGCAGAGTCCATGACCAAGGAGCCACTGCTGTGGGTCCTTTTTGGCTGTGAGTTCTTTGACCTCAAGTGTTGCTGTGTGTAATACCACGATGCAGGATAGGATGTTCTTTAAGTGTTGATAGCAGTTTAGGTAGAAGCGTTATGTGCAGGAAATGAAATGACATAACCAAAATAAGTATCAGTTCCAGTAAAAACAAAGGACTGCCCTTTCTGTAATGGGAGTGGCTCAGTGTAGTCTATATAAGGGTCACTCACTTTCTGATTGCACCATCAATTGGTGCTTGGTATCTGCTGCTGGCAAATACAACATTCAACAGCAGCCATATCCAGGTTAGTCTTGGTGAGTGAATGTCTATGCTGCCAAACCTATACATAATCTCCTCCATCACCGCCACCGTGACAACTTTGTCCAATGGCCCACTGGACAAAGACAAGAAGGTCTAGAGAAAGAGGTTGACTGTTAACAGATTGGGTCATTTTATTTGATTATTGAATTCTGCCTCTGTTTAAATCACTTTTGATAAGCATTCATATGAAGCACATTTTTCTTCATGTCCTTTGCCCATTTGGAGAGATGTAGTCACATTTTTTCCCCAAATGTCTCACTAATTTTCCAATCATGCTCTTTTCAATCTCTGACCACAGAAGTACATCACTGGTACTGCCTTATCCCACTTTCCATTAGCTCTCTGTGCTTCCTATATTCATTTGAGATGTGATGTCTTAGCCTGTGCTCCTGTCACCATACAATCTTGGACAGTCATACTTTTCTGGATCTGCTATTCATAGCACATGCAACTTGTCTCTTAGGATTGGGACAGCTACACCCCACAGCTTCTGCTGTTCTTGTTGGTTGTTCCATTGTACAGGCATCTCCAAACTTCCAGGGTCTCTGCAACTGGTTTGCAACTTTACAAATAGCCTTTCTTAATCGTCATTTGGGATTCTGACCCTGCCACTTGGTGCTAAGCTTGCATGACCCCTTCAGTCCTGGGGCTTTAATTGCAACGAAGGCTGTACCTTACTGATGGCTTCTCCAGACCTGTCTAAAAACTCCAGCTCGGACACAGTACCAAGTCTCAGATGTTCTCCATGACCTCTTCAGGCCTTCAAAACCAGAACCACCTGGCTGAATCTCATACTTTATCAAGTTGAGCTGCCAGCCTTGGACTCTCAAGATCATAGCTTCTGTGTGCTGACCCTGAGGATGATCCAGAAGATCTTATCTCAAAGATGCTGGTCTCTGTTAATCATGGCTCCTTCTTCTGCCACAGCTGTCCATAACTAGAGATTCTTAATTCAAAATATCAAATTATTCTGATATAGTCTCTACGGGAGACTTGAAGGAGTCATGCTTACTGGCTTACTTTCCAAGGCTTTTTTAATCCAGGAATTACCATCCCAGTGGTGGCAAAGCCTGCAATAAACTGAGAATCAATCAATAAAATGTACCATAGGCATTCCCACAGGCCAATCTGATAAGGGAATTTTCTTAATTGAGATTTCCTCTTCCCAAAAGACTAACTTCTGTCAAGTTGACACAAAACTAACCAGCATTCCCACCATCATGAGTTCCTACCCCTTTGAAACAAACTGTTGTTTAACTTGCTTTTGGTAGTGTTGTTTTGCTACAGAGAACAAAAGTGTCTTACAATAAACGTGTAGCCAGTTTAAGACAAAGTAACATGCTAATTAAGTTTTTGTTAAATATTTTGGTCAGGTAAGAAGTATTCTATAATTACTTGCTGCAAGTGTCTTCCAGTCTTTTTCATTTCCTTTAGCCCATTGCTATTCCATCAAAATTATTTTAAAATAGCTAAGGAACCAATAACCCAGTTCACTTTTAGAAATGTCAATGGGAGTAATCACTGTGGTAAACTATGAAAGTTTCTAAATAAAGCACATAACTATCTGATCATACAGTACAAATTCTCCACATACGTCAAGAGAAGTAAAAATAAAGAATCAACAGATGTTTGGGAACCTGAACCACCCACATGTTTCTGTGAATGATATCAATAATAACAAAAATATAAAATAAATCCAAATGTTTATAGAATATGAAAAAGGAAATATGAAGTACATTCATACACTGGAAGATTATTTATCTGTCTTAAACATAGTAAAACATTTTTACATTTCAATGTGAATAAACCTTTAAGATATTGTTCTCACTAAAATAAACCACCTCCAAAATAAAAACACTATGTGATTACACAGATATATGATGTACAGAGGAGTAAACTTCAGAAACAGAAAATAAATGGTGGCTCTCAGAGACAGCAAGTAAGAGGCAAAGAGTAGTTTTCAGTTAATGGTTGTAACATGTTCTGTTTTGGAAGACCTAAAACATTCTGGAAAGGTATGTGAGGAAGAGTACAATAACCAAATGGTTAAAGAGATAAATTCTGTGTTATATATATCTTACCACAACAGGAGATTTCAAAATAAAAATTTGGCAGAGCCACCTTCTAAATATACTAAAATATATTCTAAGACTACTTGTATTCAGCATTATATTAACTAAATACACTAAAGGCAGTTGGCATGTGATGAGAAACAAAAGGAGAGCATAAACCAACATCTTTTTATCTCAGGCATACAGAAATCAATTTATAGTAATTTATAAAGTCATCTCTCACAAAAGAAAGTTCTATCATAGAAGATTCTGTGAGTTTATTAATTCCATTGGACAATGGATTGTTTAAATAACAAATAAATGGATTTCTGTTGTATAGTTTAGGAAAGAGAAACAAACAGTAAACTCGTTTTGTAGGAATGATATGGAGAATGGCTAGGAATACTCTCAAGAACCTTGCTTGTTAAATGGAATACAAATCATAGTATATATTGCTATGAATATAGGAGAATGTATATATCTGAGAAAAAGAATCAAAGAGGTCTACAAAGAAGAAGAACCACCAAAAGGCTGGTCTTGACTCTTCCATTTGTTTTGATATGTTCAGCTTTCTAGTATTCTTGATATTCTGCTGGACCAACTTCCTGTCATTTCTCGTCTTCGTTTTTATTTTTGTTACACATAATGCTTCCGTCTAAAATCTCTTTAACTTCTCAAGTGAACTTTAGCTCATGTAAATATTGAACACTAACTTTTTAAACTGCCAGGATCTGTGTAAGTCTGCTTCATCTTCCCAAGGAATGAGTTAACAGGTGTGTCAGGCAAGAGCTGCAACTGTTTATTTTTGATTGTTTTTCTTATATTCCAACCTGTTTTCCTGGAAGGATATTTCTTCATGTACATAGAAAATATGAAGTAGCTTTCCAAGAAACCCCTCAAGTCTTAAAAAAAAAAAATTTCCAAAAGACTGTCCAGATTCACAACTCGGCCTATTTTCTTTACCTTACTTTGAAGTTATTTTCAACCTATATATACTCTCCAATGGAGGAAGAATTATTCATAATAATGTTTACTGACCTCTGTGCTTCTGAATTAATCTCAGAACCACTTTGTATTTTGATTTTTTGTTTGTTTTGTATTTCTAACATTTGTGTTGAATGATTTCTTTGAGTCACAGATGAACCAAATATTATATACTGACCTCCAACAGCTTCTTGTATCTAGAGTGATTGCTCTGTGAACTCTCAAAGCGATATTTCTTATTTCCTTGTTCCCCAGGTCACAGGTATGTGAGAGACAGAAAAACTGTAAAATCCAAAGGCCATATTCTTTTTTATTTTCTTCCTCTACTTACAACTCTTGAAGAGGAGGAATGTGCTCAAAATCATTGGTTGGCTTATTTTTTGCTTCCAGATGCAGAAGTTTACAGTAACCACAGGAGTAGACAGAAGGGGTAACGAAGAGGGAACAGAGAACTTCACTGAACATTTATAGACTTGTTTGTTTGTTTGTTTGTTTTGTTTTGTTTTTGTTTTTCGAGACTGCATCTGTAGACTTTTAAGGCAGCTTAGGCAGTTTTGGTTAATAGAAACATTTAAACTTCTAAACAAGGTCAAGGTCACTTTGCTTAAAGGCTACCAAGTGTATTTTTCTATTTTTATGTATTCTTTGATAATTCCATATGTGTATATCCTTAAATATGAACAACTCCACCCTTAATTTCTTCCCTCCATTTGGTTCTTTGGCATTATGGTTGCTAAAACAACAGCAGCAAAATATTTTCTGGATTATGTGGGTGTTTTTTTTTTTTTTTTTTTAAAGGGGGAGTTCGGAAACCATCCTTTGCCATAGCCTTTTTTTTAATATATATTTATTTATTTATTATGTATACAATATTCTGTGTGTATGCCTGCAGGCCAGAAGAGGGCACCAGACCTCCTTACAGATGGTTGTGAGCCACCATGTGGTTGCTGGGAATTGAACTCAGGACCTTTGGAAGAGCAGTCAGTGCTCTTAACCTCTGAGCCATCTTTCCAGCCCCTATGTGGGTGTTTTTTAAGAGATGTTTTTTAAGCAAAATTCCTCTTCCTGTTCCTCCACCTCCTCTACTTGTTCTTCCTCCTCTTCTTCCTGTTTCTCCTCCTCCTCTTTCTTCTCTTTCTCCCAATACTTTTTAAAAATACATTGATATTTTAATGGAAAATTAGCAAGGACTGTGTCCCATCAACAATTTAGAAGCCATTGTAACTCTTCATTTCTAGATGTTTTGGAAACCCCTAACTTTCATCCTCCGTTTTACTTAGATTGAACATATGTACCTATGTCGAAACTTAATCTACTTTTTGTTTATCAAATTTTATACTATTTGGTTCTCTTTTTGTTTCATTTGCAACTAATTTCTTTGACTTTCCTTAACTTTAGAAATCATAATTTGATACAATAAATACTGAGGCAATTATTTCTGAGATCATCCAAATGTTCTCATTAGCAGTTCAAAAGATTTCTTGAAATAAATAAAAGAAGTAATTCTCTGTGATTCCTTTCAGGTTTTAATTAACATTCCTCTTTATAAATTAATGACAGTCCTTTAATTTCCCTGTCTCTGCTAATATCTCTTCTGACTCTTTATGTAAGTTTGACAAAATACCTGTTAGTAGAATAATTTTTCACCCTTCTAATATTTCCTAAAGATTTAATTCTTGTACTTTTCTTTGAGTCTATGGTAGGTTCCCCAGCTATTTTTCTTTTCTTTGTATTCAAGATGAAATTTTTTTTGGTGTGATACTCTCCTAACAATGCTAGCATTTCAGTTTTGTAAATGTGACTCATCTGTCATGTATTATTCCTATTTTTTCCCCAAAACACTGATGTTCAAAAAATTAACTGTAGAATTTACTTCATAAGGATGTGGTAGGATTGAATTTAAATTAGACAGTGAATCTGAAACCCACAGTATTATTTCTGATTCTTGGCAAAATCTTTAATGAATTCTACCTTCTTTGTCTTTGTGTTCTTAGGCATTTAGAAATTTTTCCAAACGGTTTAAAAAAAAAAAAAAAGACATAAGTTTAGTAAAACTGTGACCTGAATGTGGCTGTAGGTTTATAGGTATAATTTCCTACATATGTGGAGGCTAAGAAAGTAGATATGAAATAGATTGCATTGTTATAAAATATTTTTGTTTTTCTAAAGTCCATTTCAAAAGTATTGCTTCAATGCCTTTAGTCATTTATATGGAAAAATGGGAAAACACAAATGGAGTAAAGAAAACATCACTGCAACTCACACATTTATAAACAATTCATGAATGCATGTGCATGTAACTACTGTCTAAATGTGATATTCTAGACAGGTAAAGAGAATGTTCTACCAGCCTCCAATTGGAGCTCATAAGAGCCTTTTAGGAAACATGATACTTGGAAAGGTTTTTAAATAAAAAAGCTAAAATCTTTGGTGCTAAGTTTGGTTCAGATCAAGGAAGCTATATAAGCAAAAAGACACAAATATTAAAATTGAGAAAGCATTTTAAAAACTAGTCAGAATTCTGAGATATTTTTGAAGGAGTGTATTGTTCGTTGGGAATAAATGGGAGTAGTTAAATCAATGATCTAAAATCGTTCATATTAGTCATAAAGTAGTACTATAACTGTGTTTACTTTCAATTTACAGATATCTATGGAGGTATACTATTACCCAATGACTGAGCTTATACAGAAAAAGAAGCAGTGGTTTATACAGATATGACCTTTGCCATAATGGAGTTTCTAAGTTGGTGATAACCTTTTCTGTGCTACAGTAATATATTGGAGAGGGAAGATTTTTGTGGACCATTGGGAAGAGAATAGTTCTGAGTATAACTAAGGAAAAATATAAAAACATTCTTGAATATTTGAATCTAGAACATATAAGAAAGGATTCAACTAGAAGAAAGAATATAACTGTGGTAAAGAACTAAATATATGGACAAAATCATATAAGATAACATTTTATAAGCCAAAATGGACTTTCTTACTGTAGGAAAATTAATAGGGAATATTTTAGGCAGAATGGAAAGAATGCTGGGAAAGCAGGAAGATTTAAGCAATATTAAAAGGCTAATAATATGTTGTGCCACACAAACTTAAGGTAGATTTACTTAAATTTTCACTGTAAAGACCACTGATGAAATAACCATAGTCTCTGGATTATCTTCAATACTTTCAGTCTAAAGATTATGGTCAGGTGTAATACAGGGGAATTATTGCTTAGTGTACTTACTCTATAAAGAATACCCAGCGGTAATTTGTATGGTAATCTTAGCTATTGATGTCCATATGAGAGTAGTTTTAGTAAAGACTGCAAATGGAAACTAGAATAGAATAAAACAAAGAGGGTTATGAAATACAAGGTTATAAGATAAACATAGTAACAGTTGCTGTCTGTGGAGAAGTAATTCCATGAAGAGTAGAAAATCCATAAGTAAATCAAAAGGTTGAATAGGGACGTAGAATAGTGGGATTTGAGGTTACAAAAGCTCAATCCATGCCCAGTATCTCTCTTTCTTCCTGCTGCTTACGGATTGAGAGATAGAACTCCCAGGTACTTCTCTGTACCATGTTCGCCTGCATGCCACCAAGCGACCCACAATGAGGATAACAAACTAAACCTCTGAAACTGTAAGTAAGCCCCAGTTAGGTGTTTTCTTTTATAAGGGTTGTCATGGTATCTCTTCACAGCAATAGAAAACTAACACACCTTAATAGACCTGGAAGGAGGTGGGAGGTCCTTGGACTCCCCACAGGGCAGGGAACCCTGACTGCTCTTAGGGCTGATGAGAGAGGGGGAGTTGATTGGGGGACGGGGAGGGATATGGGAGGCGGTGGCGGGGAAGAGACAGAAATCTTTAATAAATAAATAAATTAATATAAATAAATAAATAAATAATAAAAAAAAAAGAAAACTAACACAGAGACTGAACTCTGGCCTTCACATTTCTTTTAAGCATTTTACCACCTGAGCCATTTCGTCAGTCCTCCATCTCTCCAAATTTACGTTGCCCTTAAGATACTAAAATTAATCTTAAGAAAATGAAAGCGTATGATGGCAGCCAAAGGACAAAAAGACATGCTAAAGGAATTTTTCTTCTAATGCCGTACCATGAAGTTTAAGATGTCATGAAAGCAAAGAGAAGAGCAGTTGCAGGGAGGCTAGGAGCAGCTATCTCAAGAAACTGGAAGTGAAGAAAGGAGTTCCAGCTCTATGCACAGAGACCTGACAGGTCATGATTGAGAATAGACTTCATGGATATTGCAGGTTTCTCCCTAAGAGAAACCTGGAAGAGATAATAGGAATCCTGTGAGATGGGTGAGTCTTAGGTCCTTGGTGTTGCTAGATGGACTAAGCAACTTATCCTCTATGCAGCTTTGTTGCTGCTTTGTTTTATTTTTTGTTTGTTTGAAATACAAAGATGATAGAGTTTGCCTTGCCCTCCCTACAGATTAGAATCAGATTTCACATATAACAGCTCGAATAGAATACAAAGTTCTACTTATGAAAGAATAATGATTCTTTTCAATAATGCACCAACAGAATGCCACCATGTTCATCACTTAGTACCCTCAACAATAATCAGTAGGAAGGATTCTACTATGCATTGCATACCTAATGAGCCATACAGGCCATCCCTATTATCTCTGTGAACTTTTCAAGAAAATTTAAACTCGAAGTCATTTTTAAGGGGCTTCCAATTTTTTAACAAGTGTCAAAAGTTCAATTATTTCTCATTAAAGCCAAATGAATGAAAGATAAAAATGTCAAGCAAACTTCAGTCAAGATTGGGTTGAATACAGAGAGGAGAAACGGCCTGTTGGCTTTTTATATTACTTGATGCAATGTAAATTTGCCTATTTGAAAATGTCATTGAGTCATTTCATCAGAAGGCAGAGTTCACAGACCCTTTGCCCATGAAGTCTTTGCCCTATCACAATCTGATAAAGACCTCTCTTCCAATTTCTTGCTTGTGCCTCTGGTCTCAGTACTCCTTATAGAAATATTAATAGTATTGAAAATATCTCAGAAATCTGAAGTTCTTCCATTCTTTCTTTCCTCTGAGGAAGCATTATTCTTTTTGTGTGCTTCAGGTGTGCCCATTACTCTTGATATTTGCCTCTCTTTCATGTTTTAATCCTTGTACTTAAATAAACTTTTTCCTACCTGAGTGCTGTTTGTTCTAAAGACATCTAAAGATGACTGTTGGAGACTAGACTCCATTGAGAACGCACTCAGAAGTCCTGTATGTAGATAGGACATGGGCTCACTTGATCTTGCCACGGTCATGCTGGGAAAGGCCAGCAAGGAGCTGGCTCCAGGACCTTAGCCTGGGGCTAAGTGTGTAGCACAGCAACTGGTACTTTGAATCTTTCCAGTATCTCTGTGCCCAAAATGTGCCAGTCGCTGAGAAGGGAAATGATTGTTTTCCTTCCCAGAATATAGCTTTCTGAGGGGCATCTTGCAATGGTCTGAGCTCCCTGTGATTCTGCCATGTGATGCATTTTACTGAGTTGTTTTCTTCCCCAGAAGGGTATCAAGAGGTTTACTGTTAATGTGTATGCTGGCCTGGATGATCAGCCATCTCTAGCTCTCTGGACTCCGGGTTTTGACTCTTCTGTTTTGTTGTCTCTTATTTCTTTTTCATCCCTTGTTATTTACATTGCTTGTATGGAACTCTTTTATAAATAAATGGGCCTGGTCAAATGATACGCATGGTGAGCTATAAATGTATGTCTGAACCAGTCATTGTCACAACGTAGTTGGGATTTGTTCTTTCTCTACCTGGTTCGTTTATTCTTTCCCTAAAGCAGAGAGGGAAAGATAAATGCCTGGAAGGCTGGAAGATTGGTATAAAGAAGGGTTCAGATCTATGAGTCAATATCAGAATGGATGATAAATATGTCTTCAATGGCAAAAAATAGTAGAAGTCCATAAGATGTCTCTAGAATCTGATTTACAATTATGAGGAGGGATTTCTCAGTCGTTCAACAAACTTGCTGTTCTTACAGAGGACCTGAGCCTGGTTCCCAGAACTCTCTTCTGGCCTCCAAGGGCACCAGAAATGCACATGTAAATACATAGGCATCAAATTATACATATCAATTATAAACAAATAAATCTGAAAAAAATGTTTTTTTATAAACTGTTCAAAATCAGATAGCTGAAAACTTATTCTCATCATGTATTTTATTGGCAAGCCCTGACCTTTGAACCTGTTCACAAGTTATAATATTTCATAGTAGATTTAAGTTCTGAGTAAGTCTGTCTTCTTATTTTCTTGAACACACATTCTTTTACAATGGACATGTACTCCTATCCAATGCAGACAGAAGAAAACCAGATTCTTATTGTGTACAATATTCTTTTCGAAAACCCTGTAGTTCTTGTGAAGTTTAGCAGATTTATGCCAAATTCAAAAGTAAGGTTCTTTAAATTTTTATATCTTGGAGTTTTGTTTCTATTTCAAGAAGACAATGTTTACTAAATTAAGATTAAATAGCTTTTCTGCCTCTTTTTATCCCTCATTTTAAATTGGATATATTGTATCTCTGAATATTTTCTAAAATACAACTTTCATAAGCATGTGGATTCATTGCTTTTCTGCTGTTTCTTGTAGATGAATGATTCCTTAATGACTCTTTCAAACTCAAAGGATGTATTAGACTCCTAAATTATGTGTTTAGATAACAATTCAAAAAAAGCCAATTTGGTTTGTGCAACTTTTTTTTACCTATAATTGCATTTCAAAGTGTTAAGCGTATCAGTGTATTTTCCTCAGAAGTTTGTAATCCTTCCTTATTATTGCTATGTAAATAATATCATATATTACTATTCTTTAATAGTGTTCTACTCTTTCTGTTCAAATAACTACTCCCTCATTCTGATCTTTGTTCTTCAACATCTAGGCAAACCAGAGGTGATATTAGTTTTTACTTTGAGGAAAGCTCATCAATTATTAGCCTTCTGTTTTTTACTACACTCAGATATAAAATAAAAAGAAAGTAGTCTGGGACACATCTCAAGATAACTCACCTGCAAATTGCCTGATGCCAGTTCTTTTTTCATATAAACACTTAACTAAATGTAGATAGATATTATTTTAAAATAGTAGCTAATTAGGCATAACAGATGAATATATATACATATATATGTATGTATACATATATATATATATATATCCATCAAGAAGAGCAGTGCCCAATTGCATAATTTTCCTCCTTTTCTAGCTTTTAAGGTTATTCAGTGATGGTCGTAGGTAAAGTGAATTAATCAGCGAAACTATTCCAGATAACAATGTTGAACACAGGTGAACCTTGGAGTTTTAAATTGCTAAAATTAGCGCACATGAAGAAAACATTCTTTATGTGAAGAACTGAAAATGAAACCTGTCTGCAACCTACTTTGGGAGTTTTGAATCCATGAAAGCATTCGTGGCACAGAATGTTCATTCTTTTTTAATCATCTTTCAGAATTTCTCCTTCTGAATTCCACCTTAGTGCAGAATTATGCAAAATAAAACTCCATCCAAACTATAAAGGTAAGAAAATGTAAAATATTCTCTGATCCTGAGATATGAGATTGAAAGAATAGGATGGAATAAAATGAGAGCATCTTTGAGCTCGTTTAGAACAAATTTCTTCTAGTGCCCACAGAGATGTGATTTCTGAGAGGTTTATAGATATGTAAAAGTCTAATGAGGTAATGAGGTCTCATTCAGCTCCAAGGACTCAAAACAGAGACTGAAGAAAAATAGTAAATACTTTAGTTCACACAATTAAAACTTCAGTAATGTTACAAAGTCTATACATAACCAGGCACTCTTGCAAAACGCACATCAGATTCTGACCCTTCTGACAAGGTCAGAATACGCCTCCTGCCTCCATAGTATTGAATTCATCCCACCATGCACTACATCTGCTTAACCTAGACCCTGGAAAGTATTCATCCCTAAGGCCAATTTGTTCCTTTATTATTTTATTGAATTTTTTCATATAGTATATTCTTATAGCAATTTTCTTTTTCATCTCCTTCCAGATTCTTCCAAACTCCTTAGCCACCCAACTCCATGCATTTTATCCGTTTCTCTCCCTAGAAAACAAACAAACCAGAAGAAAGCAAAGCACACAAAGAAGAAAAGAAAAAGAAGTGCAGGAAAAACATACACATGCGGAAGCAGATGGTAGACACACACACATACACACACACGCACACACACAAAGAGAAGTCATAATAGACAATTATAAAACAAGTAAGGATTATTTTTCTTTTTGGTTTTTTTGTTTGTTTGTTTTTAAGTGCCCAAACAAAAAATTCTGAGACTGTTGTGGGATGTTTGTATACTATGTGAAGACGTATTGCTGTGATTGGTGTGATAAAAAGCTGAAAGGTCAATAGTTAGGGAGGAGGAGGTTAGGTGGAACTTCCAGGGAAAGAGCAGACTTGGGGAGGAAGAAAGGTGGGGTCACCAGCTAGTCACAGAGGAAGCAGGATGGGAAGTATGAGAATGAGGTAGCAAGTCTTGTGAAAGAATGTAGATTAAAAACAAATATGGGTTAATTTAAGTTATAACAACTAGTTAGGAGTAAGCCTAAGCTAAGGCTAAGCTTTTATAAATAATAATGTCTCTGTGTCATTATTTGCAGGGTGGTGGTCCCATTGAAAAAGTACTGCTACACGAGATGAAGCATCTCCAAAAATACCATTGAGTTGGTTTTGTGTCGGCAATCAACTGCTGGGCTTGGAGACTCTCTTAAGTGGGGTTTGTGTACACCCTTGGAGAAAACTAATTTTTCTGTGACAAGCTGTTGTTAATTGAACATAGCTTCTGGGCCAGGGATGGGAGCTCTTGTCCATTTCCCCTCTCCGTGCTGGGACCCACCTGTTTGTAGCTATGCAGGTCCTATGCAGGCTGCCACGGTCTCTACAATTTCATGTGTGGATTAGTCTTGCTGTGTCTCAAGGCATCATTTCTTTTGTGTTATCCATCCCCACTGGCATTCCTCTGCCACATAGCTCACTCGTCCCTGGGGGAGAAGTTTGGTGGAGATACCCCATTTAGGACTGAGTGTTCTAAGGTCTCTCACATATCCAGTACCCAGTTATGGGTCTCAGCATTAGTTCATATATACTCCAAGAAGTTTCTCTGGTGGTGGCTGAACAAGATACTGATCCACAAGTATAGAAGATCATTCTTGGGAAGTCATTTCACTGCTATCTTCCTTCAGCATAATAAAGAATCGTATGTTTATAGCAAAGGTGCACCTGAGCAGTCTAAGGCACACACTCCATTTCATGGAGTGGGCCTTAAATGCAATTGTTTGCTACTATTACTGGTGTAGCATGAGGACAGGTAACCATTGTATATGAAGGGGTTTGAAGCTGTGTTAATGTTTGGTTTTCTCTTCTGGTAGCATGCAGAGTGTCTTTCAGCACCAAGAACACTAGCAAGTGAAGGTGAAGTCAATACCAGCTTAACTTCTCCATGTTCAAAGAGATATGTAGGTGTTGTCTTCAGAGGGCAACCTCACCATCAATTTGTGGTGAGCTACCAATTGTCATAGCAATAACATGAGCCATTTAGACACTTTCATGGGACCATCTTGGCTAACAACTAAATTAGATCTAACACATTCCAGGCACTAGACATGAGAAAGGTTTAGATGGGGGACTGGTCTCTCCCATAATTTGGTATTTCTAATAACATTTCTTTCATATATGTGTATGCACACATACACTCACACACATAAAATAGATCAAAAAATCAGGAAGACATGGTACAGTTACAAAATGAACTATTTCTCAGCTGTTTAAAACTAAATGAAATATGAAATTTGTAGGTAAATGGATGGAGCTACAAAATATAATCCTGAATGAGATAACACAAACTCAAAATTGGCACACATTCTCTTAATGTGTAGATGTTAACTTTTAAACCCTTCTTAGGCATGTTATTATCCCTAACCAGTTTGCATTTGGGGTCTGTTATGTGCTTTGGGAATGCTTAATTACCTAAGATAGAGAATGTCTAAATTCATAAAACTTCTACTTACTGGTTTTGTGTCCAGGTGTAGTATGAATTCTAATTGGTCTTAATAAATAAAACCCAGAATTAGGTATTAGGGGGTAAAAGCTGAAAGATCAGAGAAGCAGTGCAGCCAGCCACTAGCGAGACATTTTACCTCTACCAGTGCTCAGACCAAAGTGGCGATCCTGTCCTCAGATGGATTCTTGTCAGTCTTCATTCTAAGACTGCAAATATCTCCACCAAACCTCAGACTGCAATGAGTTCCTGTTTCCTCCTAGCTTATATTTCTCTCTCTACCCTTCTGTCACTTCTGTCTCTACCTCCCTCGTGCTGGGGTTAAAGACATAATCCCAAGTGCTGGGATTACTTTTGTGTGAGCTCTGCTTCTCCTTTAGACAGATTCAAATCTGCATGATCCAGCATGGCCTTGAACTAACAGAAATCCCAAAGCCTCTGCCTCCTGAATCCTGGGATTAAAGGTGTCTGCCACCACTCCCTGACCTTTAGTGACTGTGCTCTGATCTTCAGGCAAGCTTTATTTATTAAAACACAAACAAAATATCACTAAATCCAGGCACAGTTAAAGTGGTCTTTGTAGAACATACTGTATATGAACCAAGACCTACAAAACGACTTCTATATTAAAAATAGTATTTCTCACATGTGAGCTAAAAGAGAAACACTTCAAACTATCAGTCTCTGCCATCTTGGCCGATTTGCAAGATTGTGTACAGATGTGTATAAATGTGACTTAATGGGCTATCATGGCAATACATATAACATGGTGTCATCTGCACGCTCTTGATTCTTTGAATTTTATTTATTGAAATAAGAATATTTGTAATATAAAAATTTCATCTTTATACCATGTTCCCTAACCTTCTAACATGAACATCTTCTACATTGTACATATGACCAAACTTTGCTTTTCTTAGTGGGTATTACCAGCTCAGAGTACTGTTTCAGTGACCAGGGAAATGAACACTGATAATAATTCATATGTTCATTATACACTTTTTTAGGTGCTGGTGATCTAATTCATGGCCTTTGCCACTTAGACAATTATTTACTAGGTCCTCTGTAAGTAGGGAGACAATTATCATCTTAACGGTAGCAATTGTGGCAATAGGCACATGAAAGACATAGATTTAACTGCCAAATGGTTCATTCACTACTTTTAGCAAATCATTTGAGCACTTTTCTCCATAAAATATAGTCAATAGTCTCTAAAAACAAAATGGGCATGGGCTTATCACAGGAATTTCTTTACAAATTATAAAACAAGGCTCTGGGGGAGGGTAGCTTAAGTCAGTGAAGTGCTTCATTTTGTAGGTATGAAGGCATACATCCTTACAAGACTCGTGTGGGTTCATTCCTCAGCACCCACACCATAAGTTAGGCATGAGGGCTGATGATTTGGCTCAGGGATGCAAAGCACTGACTGCTCTTCCAGAGCAACCAAGCTTGCTCCTAGCACTCACGTTAGGCAGCGTACTAACACCTGTAACTCCAGCTCTAGGTTATCTAACATTTTGGGGAAGAGGAAGTGAAAAGGAAAATGGTATAATTATAATATAATCTTGAAAAGAAAAATATATCAAAACTGATAAAACAAACAAACAAAGACAAAACAAAACAACAACAACAAAAAAAAGGCCAGGCATGTAGTGCGGGTTTTTAACCCAAGCAGGATGATAATAGGGGTCCACTGGTCCATCAGCCATGGCCAATCAGTGAGTCCCAGGTCCCTGTTAGAGAACTTGTTTAAAAAAGACCAATGTAGACAACCCAGAGGAACAACACCTAAAGATGTCCCCTGGCCTCCACACATTCATTGCACAAGTACGCACACACATACACACATTCATATCCTCACACGCTGACATAAACACTGACATCTTGTCAATGTACAAGGTGTCCAACATTCTGCACATTATTAACCTATTGCCACTATAGCTGTTTTATACTTCTAAAGTATCTGATTTTTCTTTCTACTTCTCCACGTAGTGTTTTTTAGATAGAAAAGTCAACCTTATCTCTGAGTGAAGCAAAGGGAAGCAATGACACCTGCTCTGACCATTCTCTCCATAGTTTATTCATTCTGCTTTTCACTATCCCCTCTGAGCTGAACATAGAATTCACTTGCACTGTGAGACTTGGGCCACTCCGCTCTGGCCTTGTGTCTTCGGTTAAGTAGCCATGTGTCAAATTACTCAGGCTGAACTTCTCTATGAGGTCACAGAGAAAGTGGACAGAAGAACAGGGCTCAATCTGTGCCATGAAGCAGTGAGAAACCAGAGGCCTCTATTAAATTTGCCATTAACTGTGTGGATATAGCTTCACTTGACCTTTCCTCAGCTTGTCTCCTCGCTGCTCCTTGGGCAGGAAAATGCTAAGGAGCCTCTCATCTACAGTGACCACACATGTCCTGTGAATGGCTAGTTAGCAGCGCTTGCTGGGCTCCAGTCGCAGTAACCATCACAAGAGGTGCAGAGACCACAGGAATCTAGGAACTGGAGCGATCTTAACAATCCTGTGCCTATTCTTAAATATAATTGTTTTGCAATTCTGGAGATCCAAGCCAGAATCTTGAATAGTCTCTGAAAGAGTTTCAATATTTAGCTCATCCAATGTGCACAATATGACTCCTGAAAGTGCCAAGCCTCCCCTGGGAGCAGACTATAATTGGGGGTTGGTGATATATTTACCCATTGGTGGGCACTTGCATTCTTTTTATCATAGATTATGAATATTACTAGAGAATAGAGAGGATGGCTCAGTAGGTAGGGGGCTTTCCAAACAAGTACAAAGCTCTATATTCTGGTTCCTAACACCCACATAAATAAGCCATAACCTCTATCAATCTCTGTAGAAGTTGATTGATCTTTGAATTTTACTGCCTAGCCATCCCAGCCTAACCAGTGATCTCCAGGGTTAGGAAGATGTCCTGTCTCATAAAAATGAGGTGAATTCAATCAGAGATTAAGCTATCATGGTAGTCCTACCCAGCTGTGTACCCCAAGAGCCACAGTAATGATCTGATTGGCAACAGGTGCCTGCTAGTGCTATACCTGCCATGGCTAATAAGGGGCAACCAGCTATTGTGGTTATATTTGTGGCCTGTTCTCAGGAGGAGGCCACTTATTGGTTCCCAGCTGCTCAGCCCCAAAATAATCACACAGAACTGTATTAATTAAATCACTGCTTGGCCCATTAGTTCTAGCTTCTTATTGACTTTGTTGATTAACTCTTTGTCTCATTGATTCTATGTATTGTTTTCTTTGTTTCTATTTTGTTGATTTCAGTTCTCAATTATTTCCTTCCATCAACAACTCCTGGGTGAGTTTTCTTCTTTTTGTTCTAGAGTTTTCAGGTGTTCTGCTAACTCACTAGTGTGGAATTTTTTCAAGCTTCTTTATGTAGGCATTTAGTACAATGAACTTTCCTCTTAACAAACTGCTTTCATTGTGTCCCATATATTTGTGTATGTTGTGTGATCATTTTCATTGAATTTTGGGAAGTCTTTAGTTTCTTCCTTGACCCATTGGTGGTTTAAGTGAGCATTGTTTAATTTCCATGTTTATGAGCTTTCTGAAATTAGTTTTGCTGTAGGTTTCAAATTTTAAGTCATGGTAATCTGATAATATTTATGGGATTATCCCAATTTTTTGTATCTGTTGAAGTTTTCTTTGTTACCTAGAATGTGGTCAATTTTTGAAAAGGTTTCATGAGTGACTGAGAAGATGGTATATTCTTTTATGTTTGGATGGAATGTTCTATAGATGTCTGTTAAGTTCATTTGAGTCATGGCATCTGTTAGTTCTCTTGTTTCTCTGTTAAGTTTCAGTCTGGCAGATCAAATAATGTGTGCTGTTTAATGTGTGATTAAGCTTTAGAAGTGTTTCTTCCATATATGAGGGTGCTCTTGTATTTGGGACATGGAAATTCATTATTGAGATTTCCTCTTGATGGATTTTTCCTGTAACAAATAAGAAATGTCCTTATTTGTCTCTTTTGATTGACTTTAGTTTGAAGTCTATTTTGTTAGATATTGGGATAGCTGCACCAGGCTATTTCTTAGTTAGGTCCGTTTGATTGGAAAATTTTTTCCCAACTCTTTGCTCTGAGGTTATGTCTGTCTTTGAGGTTGAGATGTGTTTTTGTATGCAACAGGATAGATTCTGCTTTTGTATCTAATCTACTAGCTTGTGTCTTTTTATAGGTGAGTTGAGTCCACTTATATAAAGGGATATTAATGACCAGTGATTGCTTGTTTCTGTTATTTTAATTTTCATTATTAGTGATGTTACTGAGTGTGTTCTTCCCTTCTTTGGGATTTGCTGCTGTGAGATCATCTACTGTCTGTGTTTTTGTGGATGTAGTTAAATTCCTTTGGTTGGCGTTTTCCTTCTAGTGCTCTGTGTAGGGCCTGCTCCTGTGGATGTCACTTGCTTGGGCCTGCTCCTATGGAGGTTGCTAGCTCAAACCTGGACCCAACAGAGGTGGTAGGCTTGGGCCTGCTCCCGTGGAGGACACTGGCTCAGACCTGCTCCAAAGGAGGTTGCTGGCTCAGGCCTACCCTGGTGGAAGTCACTGGCTCAAGCCTGCTCTGGTGGAGGTTGCTGGTTTGGGCCTGATCCCACAGGTATCCCTGTCTCAGGACTGCTGCCTTGGAAGTAACTGGCTCCAGTTCAGTTCCACAGAGTTTGCGGGCTCAGGCCTGCTCCCTCGAAGGTTGTTTGCTTATACCTGTCCCTGCAGAGGTCACTGGTTTGGGCCTGCTCCCATGTGTGTTCCTGTCTCAGGCCTGTTCCACAGAGACCCCTGACCTGATCCTACAGAACTTGCTGACTTGAGGCGGCTCCAGCAGAGGTCACTGTCTTGGGCCTGCTCTGAAGGAGGTCACTGGCTCCCACAGGCCTGGTCCCACAGAGTTCCAAATAGATGTATTCTTAACATTATAAATTGCTAATCTGTTTCTTTAAATGGCTGTATGTTTATATTACAACCAGTTATGTTTTACATAGTCTACATCATCATCAATATTTCACTAAAATCTCAGCCATTTTGAGAGGGACAAAGTTGTATTCCATTGTGATACTGACTCTAATTTGTTGGTGGTTGATTATTTTTTTTTGTCTGTTTATCTTCTTTATAAATGTCTTGTTCAACAAAACTTTTATTAATTTATTTAAATTTTCTGTCTGTGTCCATAAAGACTTTCACAAATTCTTTATAAGTTCTTAGTATATTTTTTTCATATATAGTTGTGACTTTGTGCCTTCATTTCTTCTTTCTTGCTTATTTTTAGAATAAATTTTTTAATTTTTATATATAATTTATCAGTGCTTCTCATTACACATCTTAATGTCTAGTAAAATTTTTCTTCTTCTGAACTGAGAGAAGCGTTGACCCTCACTCCATAACCAGAGCACTAGAGACGCACAGCAGTGAGAGCTCGACAGTTTGTTTCATGATCTCGCGATGCAAAACATCAGCCTAGCATGACTTGTGTGCTGAGTTAGCCCTAGAAACTGTTACCTTTTTTTCCTATTTTATAATTCTAACACAGGCCATTTCCCCCCTTTCCTCATTAGCTAAGTAATTAGGAAGGTATCGGTTATTATCTTTACTGTTGCCACTTACATTTGACTTTTACTCAACTAAATCTGTGCATAGGTTCATCTCTATGCTTCATAACATGTTGGTTTTAAAATCCGTCGGGCACATGACATTGTCACATCTGCAGGTTCTTAAGAAAACCTGACTCTCAGCAATTTTCTATTTTAAACTTCTAGTTTGAGAGGAAGGGGTAGTTAGAGTAGCATGTCTTTTCTTTGAGGGGCAGTAATTAGCCTGCTGGTAGAGTCCAATGATTTCTGTCTCTATATAACTGGATCTAAGCCGACTCAAGATATGTTTTTATTAAAAACAAATGTCAGATTTTATATCGTATAGTCCCTTCCCTCGTATTCTTTTATTCTCATTATTTTCATTTTCATAATTTTTATCTTTCAAACTGGTCTAAAATTTCTAGATTATTTTTATCATAGGATATATTGTCTGATTTAGCATCTAGAAACAGCAACTTATTTTCTTGATTATAATACATATACTTAATCCAATCTACATTTTTATTTGTTTTAACCACCAGAATTAAGTTAATTCAAATACTATTGCAATTTTATTCTTACACTCAAATGAATTTTAAGTTGCTTCAGATTCTAATAGAGTCCACATACACATACAAGGGACCCTGGTATGGACCTTTTAGACCAAGAATTAGTTTTTCTAAGAGAAAGAGAATTGGAGCCAAGAGTAAAGGTTGTAGACTTTAGTAAATATTTTCTTGTTCGCAGTACTACCATATATCCACTCAGAAATACTGGGTATGGAATAACTGATATTTACTCCTTTTTCTTTTGGTACTTTCATAACATGCATACAGGCTCCAAAATCCCCCATTGGAGAAAAGAATGCTGCTCCTATAAGAGACACTAGGTAATTCACCCTCCTTACTGAAAAAGAAAGATAGTTAGGTGACCCTACTTCTAAGGCCAGGAACAAGAGTGTCTCTGGCAGTCACATTTCCCCAGTTGTCTTATCATTAAAGAGGTTCCGCATGCATCTCAATCTGTGTTCCAATTTTTAATTCTTAGGAAAAAACTACATTGAAAAAATAAAACCCACTCTCATTTAAAACATTGTTTTTTTCAAACCCTTTTTACTAAAAATAAAACCAAACCTCCAACTTACAGACCTCTCAATAATTCTCCCTGGTGCTGTCCCCCTACCCATGTAAGAGTTGAATCCATGTTTTCTACATGGTACATTACAGCAGGTTAAAATTACTTGCACATAGATTTGTAACCTACAAGCTTCTTCTGTGCTTCAAGTTTCAGGGAAACAGGGAACCTCCCCTCTGCTCAGACTTCTTAATGCCTAACTCACCTCTCCCTATTCCCCCAAAGCCCTGGTCTCAAAAGTTGGAGAGCAGGAAAATGTTTCATATTCCAGCCAAAGCCTGTGTGGATATATCAGTGCGCTTGAGTAGTGGACCCCATTGGTAGACAAGAAAAGGCAAAGAGAAGGTATGCAGAGTCAAATTTCATTGCATTTTAACACGATAGTTGCAGTTTTATTTATTTTTTTATTAATTAATTTATTTAATTATTAAAGATTTCTGCCTCTTCCCCGCCACCACCTCCCATTCCCTCCCCTTCCCCCAATCAAGTCTTCCTCCCTCCTCAGCCCAAAGAGCAAGCAGGTTTCTCTGCCCTGTGGGAGGTCCAAGGACCACCCACCTCCATCCAGGTCTATTAAGGTGAGCATCCAAACTACCTGGGCTCCCACAAAGCCATTACATGCAATAGGATCAAGAACCCATTGCCATTGTTCTTCAGTTCTCAGTAGTCCTCATTGTCCGTTATGTTCAGCGAGACCGGTTTTGTCCCATGCTTTTTCAGACCCCGGCCAGCTGGCCTTGGTGAGTTCCCGATAGAACATCCCCATTGCCTCAGTGTGTGGGTGCACCCCTCGCAGTCCTGAGTTCCTTGCTCATGCTCACTCTCCTTCTGCTCCTCCTTTGGATCGTGAGACTTCAGTCCAGTGCTCCAATGTTGGTCTCTGTCTCTGTCTTCTTTCATCGCCTGATGAAGGTTAATATTCAGGGGGATGCTTATATGTTTTTCTTTGGGTTCACCTTCTTATTTAGATTCTCTAGAATCACGAATTATAGTCTCAATGTCCTTTATTTATGGCTAGAAACCAAAAATGAGTGAGTACATCCCATGTTCCTCTTTTTGGGTCTGGCTTACCTCACTCAGGATAGTTGCAGTTTTAGAAGTCAGGAGACATCTGTTCTCCTTCTAGCTAGGGCAGAGAGGAATTCATAATTCCAAAGTCACCAAGAAAGCCGCTTTCTCTCACTATCCTCTCCCACCCTTAAATCTGTCAAGGGTTTCAAATGGAGACTGTTTAAAAATGAAACCAAACAAAGCACAAAACCCAGGACTAGAATTCTAGCTAACTATTCAGTATGAGTAAAGTCCGTATTATTGCAGGAGAATCTACATCTAATTTACTAAACCAGCACAATCACTAACAACACTTTATAAATATTTGTATTTATCCCCACAGTTGATAGTCTTTACCCCTCCCCAAGGAAACTTCTCTCTGAAACACACAAAGAGAACTGTGTTGCAGGGTATTGGATCACACTGTAAATTCCGAAATTGCATTATTTACTGGAAAACCTTGTTACTAGTTGGAGTGTGCCTCAGCCCTAGTACACACCTTTAATCCAAGAGTTTTCTGCTTGAATATTGTAAACAGGATAAAATAAAGATCAAGAAGCAGAACAAGCAGCCAGTTGACATGAAGAAAACAAAACAAAACATACAGAGCAAGAGGGAGTGAGAGAATAGATGAGAGACACACAGAAAGTAGAAGGGAGGGACATTGAGTTTGAGGAGTTTTGTTTGAGAAGGCATAGGAGAAAGGTCTCTTTTTTTCCTGGGACAATGAAGGAGAAGGAAACTCAACAGCGTGCTTGATCTGTCTCTCTGAGCTAGCAGGCTTTCAAACCAGCATCCAACACCTGAGTCTTGATTGGTCAAATTGAACAATTGAGTTTTATTTAAAAGCAACATTTGGTGCTCCAACACATGACATGACCACACGGACAGAGAAATCACATCAGATGCAGAGAAAGACACCTGGAAAGTCCTCAAATAAAAAGCAACATTGCTTTAAATCAAGGGCAGAGCAGTCTCATTATATAAAACAAAAAATCCATGAGACATCAGCAAACAAGTATTTTGAAAAATTGCTATAAATGATCAGAAACCAAAGTTAACAGTATAAGTAAAAGGCATTGAAATTGAAAATTTAGTAGACATAGGAGCAAATGTAACAAAATTTTACCAAAATCTTCACATACAGTAGGTAAATATTCAGCTTCCATGGATTGGAACTTTATCTCAGGTCAGACAAAGTACAAAGAGGATGTAATGAGGGATATCCTTCTGTATATGTGTTGCTTTTATTGGTTAATGAATAAAGCTGTTTTGGCCAATGGCTTAGAAAAGTCAGGTGGAAAATCCAAACAGAGATTATATAGAGAGAGAGTAGATAGAATCAGAGAGACACCAGGTAGCTGATGAAGGAGAAAGATGCCAGAACATAACCTTACCCAGTAAGACACAGCTTCATGGTGATACACAGATTAACAGAAATAGGTTAAAATTTAAGATGTTAAAGCTAGCTAGAAATATACCCGAGTCATTGGTCAAACAGTGTTGTAATTAATATAGTTCCTGTGTGATTATTCAGGTCTGGGCAGTCTAAAAATGAACGAGCAGTCTCAGTTTACACACAGTGATTGTGGTTACTTACATAAGATGTTAGCAAGATCAAGTCAATCACATCACAGTGAAGAACAGAGTTCATAAACTCCCACCATTAGCTAAGGAACTATCCTGCCATAGTTGGCTTGTAGGGAAAGGAGAAAAATTTTTCTTTAAAACTGTGTTGCAGTACATGACTCTAATACCTAGACATATATGGATACCAAAAAATGGACTAGGTGGTTATTTAAAAAAATAAGGGAGGGAGGATATGAAATTTGGAGAAGTTTGAAAGGCAGGGAGGTGAGTCTGAGAAGAATTAGGGGAGTGATGGGGCTCGTATGATGAAAACACTTTGTGTGCGTGTACAAAATTATCAAAAATTATTTAAAATATTGTATTTAAAAAGATAACAAAAATGAACTGGGCCAATTTTAAGTTGGACTTTCAAATGCAGGTTTCCATAAAAGACACTATACCAGACAGGATTTAACTGGAGCAGAAAGTTTAGTAGACAGTATCTAATAAGAGATCTATTTTAAGGAATTCACTTACAGGATTGTGAATTCCAATCTTGCACATTTAAAGTCTATAGGACTCAAACATGCCCAAACATAGAGAGAGATTGTTGACATGGATTAATGATTTTGATCACATATGAATTTTTACCTCTATAAGGATTTCTCAGCTCTACCTTTTACTTAAAACTTTAAAAAATTATATATGCTGCTGGGTGGTGGTAGTGCACACCTTTAATTCAATCACTCGGAAGGCAGAGGCAGGCAGATCTCTGTGAGTTTGAGGTCAGCTTGGTAGACAATAGCTAGTTCCAGTACAGGCACCAAAGTTACACAGAGAAATCCTGCCTCAAAAAAACTAAAATAAAAAATTAATAATAATACATTTTGTGTGTACAAATGTGTACTTATATCTTTTGTCACATGTGCAGAGGTCAGAGTCTACTTAAAATGTCTCCTTATACCATGTGGGTCCCAAGAATTGATCTCAGGTCTTCAGGCTTTGTTGCAAGTGTCTTTGCCTACTAAACCATCTGACCAGCATCTCAAGTCCTCTCTTAAGGCCATTTGACTAAGTTCAGACTATCCTTTCTTGAGATCGAGTTATTACAAAAAAAAATCAATATATGACTAAATATCTATATATAATTTATATAATTAAATTTATATATAATTAAACTACTGTTGAAATGAATGGATGGGAATTCCAGCATAACTAATTCCATGCACACACTGCATAACTGAAACTAAGAAACTCATTACGGATGTATAGGAAACAGGTAAGCCTAAGCCCAGAAGGTGACTGTCAGGTGCCATCTCATGTTCCTCAGTGACGTGCCATGAGTCTATCATATCAATTATAGATCAAGTTAAGGAGACAGTCTTTCATTTATATAATATATCCACGAAATGCATGAAAAAACTATATAAAGTATCCATGGGGGTGAGAACCTCCTCAAAGATGCATCATCTGCACTTTGAAACTAAGCATTTCTGTTTTGCCTTGTTGGAGAGGAACACATTCTCTCTTTTGGTTAATCTAACAGCGGGTGGTCATTATCCAGCCCAAATGTCCTTTTTTACTGACATTGTCTCTAAAGGATGATCCGGGGGTAGACCTGAGAATGAGTTCTAAACAGCCACTTTTCTCTCTACCTTTCAGAGACCTTGGAAATTTTATTGGAGGATGTCAGCAGGGATCAATGAAAGCATTTTCTATTATATTACATTTGAACCCAGAGAGAAAAGAAGGGAGAATAAACTAACTCATGATAAATAGCATGTGCAGAGGCTATAGTCATAATTTAAAACGGTTGTTTTCCAATAAACTTATGGGTTAGTGTTTTATTGGTCAAGAGGGTATATCATTCTTTATATACAAAAAATGACATTTATTCCTGATGATAATAAATTCCATCATTTTAAATATTCATGTGGCCAAATGATGTGAATTTATTTTAGAAAATCAACTTGGTGGATGAAAATGACATGAAGCCAGTGTTTGTTGTTTTCATTTGAGACTGGACTGATATTTCAGAATTTGAAGAGTCTGGTTGCTCAAAGCTTGTTGGTTATTTTTGGTATGATTACTGTTTCTCATGATTGGTCCAAAATAATATATTTGAATATTTATAATATATATATATATACACACACACATATATGTATTATATATATATATATATATATATATGACAGATTATAAAATCTGCATGGCCAACACCACTTCCATTTTAGCTTAAAACAAGCTTTTCTATGATGTTATTTCTCTTTTGTTTTGTTTCCTTTTCACATTTTCAATCTATAAAACAACAAAAACCGAAAAAATTCCAGAAAAGTACAATGTCCCTTTATTATTCACCATCTACACACTGTGTGGAAAAATTTACACTCAACTCTTTGAATGTATTGTTTGCATTACTGTAAAACCCCCTTCTCTTTATAGAAATTAAGGGTCAAATTAGTTAAAATCTAACCTAAGATCTTACAATCCTTTAGCTTGAATACTTTCTTGATTCTGAGTACTCCACTGCATATTTTTATTTCTCTATATTATTTTCTCCTACCTCACCTATAAACCTAATTTGAGACTTGACAATATTTAAAAGGTGTGATTTCCAAGAGACTAGTGATTCTTAGAGCGTGAAGTCTTACAAAGTCATCATTTTCAGGTAGATAGCAATGTCTGGAAGCTGTATTCACACTTGAAGGGAAATCTCAGTAATAAAGTCACCAGGAACCTGCTTAATTCTGGCAGTATTTTGTTATGGAAGGTTTCATTAAAATGAAATGAAATTTGCTCTAACGTTATACATGTATTTAAAATCAAGTGGTGCCTATGCAAATTAATTGCACAATTAAGACTGTAGGGCAAATGTTTAGCTTGTTTCCTAGGACTGGATGATTTAAAGCACCAGAGAAGGACCATTAACATATAAACGATTGCTCTGCTCTTTTGAAAGAGGTCTACGTATTTATTATTCATTCATTAAGGCCAAGATCAAAGAATTCTGCTGGATAATGATTTGTTAACCTTCTTCAAGTTTCTATATTTACTTTTAAGTCATTAACCTGAACTCTTTAAAAATATTATATAACTACTTGAGTTGCACACTAATCATGATTGTTCCCTTCAAGTGGTTCTAATCAGTGATGATGTTCTATGCCTAGGTGATATGCAGTGTTTATCTCTTTAATTCTTACCTTTAAAATATCTAATAAGAAATAAAATGACCACTTGATACCTGCTTTACCATTGCAGTGACCACTGACAGATATTATAACCCAATCTATCATTATTATTGTAGCATACTTCCATAAACTCACAAAAACAAGAGTCAGGGCACACGTGAGATGTTCAAGATACAGTACCACCATCCCGAATCCATAGTGCACACTAGCATTAAAAAAATCCATTAGTATGACAAAATCCCCATTCAGCCCAAACTTTCATGTGTTTCTAAATATCACCCTTTTAGTATTTCAAAAGAGTATCACTTCTCATAGCAAAGGAATGGGCCAAACCAAGGAAAAAAGATTTTTGGTAAAGGGATGACATAATGAGAACACATTGCTGTGAGATATTGTATTCTTACTAATCCCTCAAATTCTATTTGTCGTAGATGTCTATCTTAGTTTTGAATTTACAGTTTTCAGTGTTTTTCATGCCCAAGTGTGAATCAAAATGTTATAGATAGTATCTACTCACAATAGAAAAAAAAATCATTCTAACAAAATAAGATGTGGAATTACTATAGCTAAACAAGTTGGAAAATATGAGGCTGATCTTAGTCCATAATATAAATTGACAGGAAGCCGAGGAGGCTCCATGGGAAGAGCTTAAAAAGGGGAGGAGGGGACCGAAATTGAACGGGATTGGAATATGCTTTCTTTTGAATGGAAGAGTCGATTCCCATGTTCCCCGTAAAAACTGACCAGGAATGGGGCTGGCCTAGTGCACTAGAGATAGTAGATTCTTTCCTAAGGTCTATGACTTCATTGTCCCCAGGAAGTGTTTTGGTCCCCTGTTACAAATAGAGTTCGCTTCTTTTAGTGAGTGAACTTCCTAAGATCAGGGCTGTAAATGCTCCTTACTAGTATGGAAGCAAGAACTTTAAGGACGTGAAGCCTGTCTTGTAACCCTGTCCCTAAACTCATGTCTGTATCCTAGATTCTACTAAGGTGATGCCCATTTTGAAAACACTTTATGCAGAAGCGGAAAGGAGACTGATAAGGAGAGCAGCTTTAGTTACCTGGGAAGGACAGCAGCCCCTTGGACAAGGAGTTCTCCAGAAGCACAAAATGTTCATAATAATTGATTAATAATTGCTGAGACCAAGCTCAGAGGCAAGAACTTAAGAAATTAATTGCTCATGGTATTCAAAAACTCTACCTAAGCCATAAAATACTTCCAAGGCTTTTGCACTCTAACAGGAAAAGGATGACACTCCCTCTGATTTTCAATAAAGTATCAGAAATTAAATGCAAAAAAAAATGTGGAACTAAAACCACATGACCAATAATTCTAAAGCTTCCCAAAGGTCCACTTTGTAAATAAGTGTTGGCTTCATATTGTCAAGAAATTATAAAACATAGTTTGCTGGAATGAAAGTGTTACTGGGGAGTGTTTATGAGAGGGAAAGGAGACAAAAAGCTAAAATTATGGTCTCTACAGTAGCAAAGATAATAAAAAGAGATCAGATTATGACTGCTCTAAAAGAGATAGAAAATACACAGATAAGAAATCCACAGATAGTTACTCAACTGGAACACTAATCGAGAGGGCCAAGAATGGAAAAGAGGGAGAAAAATCTAATCCCTCTTAAAACTTTGATGAGAATTAGAAGAATCAGGTGTTATTTTTCTTTTTACTTCTGTCATTGAGATCCTAACAGATCTCCATTATCTTTCTTCTCTCCAAACCTACTCATGTTTCCTTCCCTTCTATTCCTGGAATTCGCAGTCTCTTTTTTTCCCCCACTCACTGTTATTATAACAGGCATCTCAGTCTGTATAATGTTTTTATGTGTATTTTCTGGGCTGACTACTTGACACTGGATAAGTAATTGATATGTCCTTCCTTGGGGAAGACCACCTTTCCTGCACTCAGCTTTTCTCACTTGCTTAGAGTTCTTTATGAAGCATTGAATCTGAAGGAGAATGCTTCTGCACAGCGGGGGCTCCCTCTAGGACCCCGGATTAGGCACAGACCATACCTAGACACCTGTTTTCACACAGAGATCCTTTATTAAGAGGGGAAGACAAGTTAAAGGAACAGCAGCAAATGACTTTGTAGGCGTAATTTTTTTTAAGAACTGAAAAAGAGGAGATCTGTGCTAGAATGGGCTAGGATGTGATGATATATTTTGATTGGGCATATTAATTAGGTGAATCAAGGGGAGCTTTTGATTGATTTACTTTAATATTTTGATAACTGTTTTTTACTAGTCAGCCTCAGGAGGAGGAGGATGCTAAATAAGGGAGTAGACCATGGTGGCTATCTTTAGGAATGCAATCTAATGGTTGTTTAACATGGCAGAGTGAAAGGAGAAGGGCAAGGCCTGCCGGAGCCACATGCTCGGGTGGGCTATTGTCCTTTCAGAACCCGTGTGGGCTTTTCTTTGTCTAGGAATGTTCATCAGTATCATTGTGTTCATCTCACTTTGCATAATCATGTTACTGATACTTTATGGATGTAGCTTCAGGCATTACACAATCTCAAATTCCCTGATCATCTAACTCTTACAATCATTCCACCCCTCTCGTCTACAATGTTTCTCGAGTGTTTTGTAAATGTGAAGCCATTGGCAGTGGGCTCCACAACTTTAAATTTTGATTGGTTGTAGTTTTCTGTAGTGGTCTGTTTTTAACTAAATCTCTATCATTCGATTTTCCCAATGCTCAGAGCTGGATGCTGGGGTGAAAGGCTCCTAGTTTAGAGAGGCAGAGAAAGCACCCAGCTGACCCTCCTCTGCCACAATCCCAGAAACAAGAGACCTTTTTCCTATGCCATCTCAAACAAAACTTCTCAAACTCAAAGTCCCTTCCTTCTGTTTCTTGTGCAGCTGTCTGTCTTCCTGACTCCCCCTAACTCTGCATGTTTTTTTTTTTTTTTTCTGACCTACGGTTCACTTTATTTAATCCTGTTTACGTTATTAAAGCAGAAAACTCTTGGATTAAAGGTGTGTGCTAGGGTTGAGCCATACCACAACTAGATACAGGTTTTTCCAGTAAATAACACAATCTTGGGTTTAACAGTCTGATCAAAGATCCTACAACATTTCCCTCTTCTTTTAAATAAAAAGGAAAGGTTTTAACTCTAACACAGTAAAACTACTTATAATAATGAAACTATTTCTACCAAGTTTTCCACAATACCCAGCTTGGTTATATTTGGCAGTTTTAGGATTAAGTATTTTTGAGTTAGAAGTTATGTAAAATGTTCCTGTCAGTCTCGTATGAACTCAGCAGTTTGAATACTTGAGCAGTTTCTAGTTTGAAGTTGCTCATTGGGTGGTGTTTGGCAGTAGAGGCAATTCTAGTTAGGTAGAACATAACAGTCACCTGAAAGGTGTCCACTGCTTAAACAGAACATCAGTGGTTATCTGGTGGGAAGGGGCAACATGGTAGCATGGGTCTGGCACTAGTCTGAGGTTCTGAGCTGGAATTTCAGGCTGTTAAGCTGAAGATGGGTGATACCTGTTGGCCAATTTATTCTTTCTTCTTGGGATATTTTCTCTTGAAAATCATCTGTCCTTTTTCTTCACTGCTCCAGTGGTATCTAGATGCTTTAGTTGAATGCTTTTATTCTAGAAAGATAAAAGCAAAACTCTGCTCCAACCCTAACTCTAGGGGCTTCCTTTTTTGGCAGGTTACATCTTTCCAAGGGCAAAAGGTTTCTTTTCTTTCTTTTTTTTATTTTTGGCAACAGAAAAAGCATTATCTTTCAATTTAAAAATTCTTTTGAAATTTTGAAACTAAATATGTTTTAGTTAGTGTGTATGGATAAATATATCTTTATATCCCCATAATACTCATTACTTCTTTAAAAGTGTAATTAAAAAATCAGTCTTTTCAGAATATAAAACAGTTGCCTATTGAAATCCTGAATATGTGTCTATGATATTGCGCACATACATTAATTTTCCAAATTCTATAAAATGAAGAACAATTAATTGCCAAATTTCATTTCTATGGGTGTCTTTTGGGTTACTTCCTGCAGGTAATGGAATTTGGTTTACAAAGAACAAGTAGGTAAATTTTCTTATTCTTTTTTTGGATTGTTGCCAAGAGATAGAAAAATCTTTCTTCTATGATGCCATATACCTGTACAGTAAAATTTCATTATCTGAACATGTATATATCTCTACTTAAAAATCAAAACTGGCTTTGGAGTTAACAATGGCTATTCTTCTATATCCAAGCATGTTGTAAAAAGGAAAGTTCAGAGTTTCTGTCTCATGACAGAAGCCATCTGGTATAGGACAGAAAGAAGAAAGAATTTAGAAAAAAAAATACTTTTCTCCATACCTATTTTTGTTTCTATCATACCTTTCATTAAATATATGTCTATATAAATCATGTTTAAGTTTTTCACAATGAACAATTAATTTTCCTGCAGTGATCTTTGAAATTTCCAGGAAGAAAATGGGGCCCGACAACAATGACCCCACTTGGTTGATATGACATGATGATGTTGATACTACTAGTATAACACGAGTTTTGAATACCAGCTGTTCAAGATTGTTCCAACTTGGTAGCTGAAATGGTGCACCTTCTTACAATGTTCTGTCCAGAACTTCAAATAGGAACCTCAGAAAAATCCTACCAAATACTCAGAGACTATTTGCAGTTATACCAGACAGTAATTTTGAAACTTAACCATCATTTTACTTTTTCAGGATCCCATAGAAATGACATGACTCCCAGGACAGCTGGAAATAATTCTAGAAGAAAACGTCCCCTCTCCCAGCTAAGTTTGTCCTCAGGGTTAGGGACATCAATTAGGGGTTGATTATAATTGATATAGTGTTGGGTGATAGGATGGAAATTATGTAGGCTCGGGGATATATACAAAAAAGAAAAGGGAAATTGGATGGGAAAATAGGTAGATTAGTGTGTGCTTACTCACACTAATAATAATAGTGAATAATAGAGTAAATATTTGTGAGCAGTTAATTGTAGGCTATTTACATTGGTATAGATTCTTGTATATTGATACAAATTCAAATTATATTGACTATGCTCCTATTTCTGCTTACAAAATTTGTACACATAGACAAAGTTATTTTGTCATATTGTATGCATGCATGCTTCTACCTCTGCTTAAGATGTTTTGTATATTGATAAAATTTCAGAGTATATTTATGATATTGCACTATTCATTTCTACATCTGACCAATGTATACATTGTTTACATTTTGAGGTCTTTGTGCTCATTTGCTGCACAGTTGTTTAAAGATTGTTTAATATTCTAATATAAAGTTTTATTCTGTAAGCTATATAGGTATTAAAAATTATAGGTCAATAGTCATCCATGTTTGTCACACTTACAGTTAGACTAATCATTTTCTTTAGATACATAGAGATTGTATTCAGCATAGATAATTTTCAACCAATTCAAAGAACTGTAGAATATGGCATTTAATTAAATTAGGGTTCTATTGATGCAAGACACAGTTGCTCCTGGCAGCACCAATCTATTCCCAAGAGAATGTTGAGCACTGAAGACACTACACTTGGAACTGTTTCCTTCTTGGCAAAACTGACCTTTGGGCAAGGAACTGTGCATGTCTCAACTACTGACAAAATGTGCGATGTCCATATAGGACAAGCAGAATAGAAAAAAAGACTGTCAAACCTTGCCAAGACAGGATAAGATGATTTTTAAAATTTTCCTACCTCTGAAAATGGTCTGTCAATTATTCTAGGCCTTAGCCAAAGTTGGTTGCGCCAACATTGCAAATGAGCCTTTGGGTGATTGCCCAGGTAGCTAGTTGTCTCTTTCATTTATTGCACATATTGGAAGTTGCTTGATTGTACTTCCTGTTTACTCAACTAATATTAGTTCCATTTTCAGGTCTTCTATGGTGTTGAAGACTAGATAGTCATATTTACTTTCATCTTATGACTTGGCCAAGTTATTTCTAATAAAAGACCTTGATACCTTAGGAAAGGATAATTATTGAAACATTTAGCCTTTGTTTCTTGTTTAATACTGTTTATCCTGGTTGTAATTCTAATTTTTATACTTGATATTTGTTCTTATTGTATAGTTTTGTGTCAGGTTTAGAACTCTCTTATTTAGACAAAAGGGGAAGGTGTTGTGGAAACTCCTTCAGCCAATAGCCTTTAAGATACCAGCCCACTTGGGTGTGGTCTCTTATACTATAAATACAACCATAAAACTTGTGTGTGCTCTCTCTCTCTTGACTGATGGATTTTGTTCCTCTTCACCTTTCGTGCAGAGGACTGTTTTCTGTGAGTGTACTCCTAAGTAAATAACTTTTTATTATACTCAATTCTGAGCTAGTATGGGTTACTTTATAGTGTCTATCTTCAAATTATTGCAACTGGCTCTTCCCACCATCAAGAAAGCACAACATTTACTTGACCTATTTGGAATCTAGAGACAGCATATTCCTCACCTAGATGTGTTACTCTGGCCCACTTTCAAGTAATCCAGAAATCTCATAGGTTTAAATGGGACCTGAAACAGGAGAAGTTTCTTCAAGGGCCACGTTGCTGTGCCTGCTACTCTACTGCTTGAACCATAAAATCCAGTAGATACGATAGTGCTGGAGTTGTCAGTGGTAAATAGGGATTCTGTTTAGAGCCCTTGGCAGGCCCCTATAAGTAAGCCACAGGAGAAATCTTAGAAATACCTGAGCAAGGCTCTATTTTCACCTGCATACAAATTTTCTCCCTCTGAGAGACAGCTCTTGACCGCTGTTGGTCGTTAGTGGAAACTGAATATTTGGCAGGGGTCTACCAAGTTACCATGCATCCTGAGCTTTTCATCATGTGCTAGGCATTTTCTGACCCACTAAGCCATAAAGTAAGATGTGCAGTCTGTTGTCAAATAGAAGTGGTATATATGTGAACAGGCCTGAGCAGGTCCTAAAGGCACAAACATGTTGCATGAAGAAGGTACTCACATGTTTATAGTTTCTACTGTTACTGTAATGCTGTCTGCTGTCAGCCATGATCATGTACGATCATGGTGCATGCCCTATGATTATTTGACTGAGGAAAGAATGACAAGGACATAATTTACTGATGTTTCTGCACATTATGCATGCATCACTCAGAGGTGGACAGTTGTAGTGTTACAACCCCTTACCCAGACAACCATGGAAATCACAGGTTAAGGGAAATGTTCATACTGGGCTGAAATTTGAAATCTATTTTGGTCATACATTTTGTTTGGAAGGAGAAATGGACTAATTTGTGAACTGTATCCAAAGAATCGGCACTATGGTCAGAAAAAGAGTCTAACTTGAAAATTGGTGGAGAAGACATCTGGAAAAGAAGTATGTGGACAGATCTCTCTAAACAGTCAGAGGCTGTGAAGATAATTATGTCCTGTATAAAGTCATCCAGGGAGGAGGAGTTGAATAATCGAGTAGATAGGCTGACCCATTTCGTGGGCAGTCAGCCTTTTCCCTCAGTCATCTATGCAATTTTCCAATTGGCCCATGAACAAAGTGACCAGGGTGGCAGACATGGAGGTTAGGCATGAGCAACACAACATGGATTTCCATCCACCAAGACTTACCTGGGTATAACTGCTTCTGAGTGCCAAATTTGCCAATATCCCAAACCAACACCGAGCCCTCAACATGGCACCAGTCTCCAGTGACCAGCCAATGACATGGTATCAGGTTGTCTTATGTTGTGCTCATTTCTTCATGGAAAGGACAAAGATTGTTCTTAACAGTTGCAAGAATAGTGATTATACTTGACATGGGTATTTCTGTTGTGTTTTGTTAAGAATGCATTTTTGCAAATATTTGTGGTTTTCTTCCTACATTTTTGATCGTGCAATGTAACATCAATTAAGAGAATATCATTGACTGTAACATTTAAGATTTTAGATACTAAAAGAATTTCTCTTGGAGGACACTGCTGCCAATTCTACAACATATACTGCTTTTGTGGCTGCATGAGGGATAGTTATATAATACTAGGCATAATTAAGATGATTGCTTTTATTTGGAAATTAAGTAAGACATAAGTATATATGATTGTGTGCCAAGTTCACAGGTGAACTAGTAATGACTTTCATTGGTAAACAATTTGACTGCATCTGGAATTAACTAAAACCCAAGAGTCTAGGTATACCAGTGAGAGGAATTTATTGACTGAATAAATTTATGTGGGAACACCCACCTTAAATTTGGGCCACACCTTCTGGCATATATGAATGTCATGGAAGAAGGAACTACTTACTTGCTCTGCTTGCCCACATTTTTACTGGCAAGTTAATTTTCCCACTGGTATTGGAGCCTATTCTTACAGGGTTTTGTCATATACCAAAGACTATCTGAAACATCCACCTTCATGGTCTCAATAACTACTGGATTCTTAAACTTTTCCTTCAGGTGACAGACATTGTTGAGATAGTTGGACCACAAACCTGTAAGCCATTCCAATAAATCCTGTTTTATGTATATAAATTCATTCTCTCAGTTCTGTTTCTCTAGAGGACATTGACTAACATAGTTTCTATCATAGATATCCTTTTTCATGTTTGTAAAAAAAATCCACACAAGAATAAGAGTATTTGATAGTTGGCTCCTTGTACTCACAGTCTATGTATTTGTGGATTTAATGAAAACAGATAGAAAATATTCATAAAAGAAAAAAATTAAATTGTGCCTATCCTGAACATGTACAAATATTCTTAAAATATCATCCCTAAATACAATAAAACAACATATGTTTTTATAGCATTTACACTGAACTAAATAAGTGACCCAGAAGTAATTTTAAGCATAAGTTATATGCAATTTTGTGTGAGATAAAGGCTTTGATGTGTGTATGGCTCTGTATCTAACAAATTCTTCAGTTCCACCACAGATTCATCTTTGGATCCAGAGCAGCTACATTCCTGCAAACAAGTACATTTTCATTTGTATATATATTTTTCATCCTTCTCATAAAACTTAACAGGAGGACCTTCTCATTTCTCTCAGCTTATTTACTTCAACCTTGAGAATTGTCTTTTTTGTATACTGTTGTTGCAGCTCCTGAGAGTTTGGAACTTTAAAAGAGTTTAGTATAACTACAATGGACATCTTACCCAGAGCAGACACTAAGGGAGAAGAAGTAGAAATAGGATGCCATTGTTTTCCTGCCTCAAGAGTATTTTGTCTGTCAAGGCAAGCATCAGCTAAACTTTTATGAAAGATGGAACACCTAGATCATTAGATCTCTGCTACTGTTTCTTCCATGAGGACTAATTACATGTCAATGAAGAGGCAAGGCATATTTTAATTGGTATTGAAATTCCACAAGGAAATTAAAGTGTATTTACTTTTAATAAGTGATTTTAATATCCTTATATTAAAATAAAGATGAAAGTAAATTAGCATTCATTACAAAGACCAAGGCTTAGTAAACTTGGTCAGAATTCAGAGGGGATATAGGAAAGAAGTTTTAAAGCTAGTGTATAGCCTTCTTTGGAAAATGTTGGATTACAAGGAAAGAAACAAACCCAATCATCTCAAGCAATAAGACTGCATTGTAAGACTATTTCTTTCACATATCAGTCTCAGATTTATCATGAATCCTAGCATCAGAAATAGTAGGAGACCCCAGAGAGTCTCTGCCTCCCTCCATTTTTGCTGATTCTGAAGGAATTCCCAGTCTGCTTCATCTTTTGTCTTTAGTCTCTTTTTCCTGCCTCGACTCTTCGTTATCCTGATTATTTCTGTCTTGTTGTATGTGATCTTTTAAGGAAAAATGCTGCAAAGTCTAATCAGAACCTGCACACTCCAATTCTAAACTGCTGCCTAGTCTTGATCTGATTCTGTCTCTCTAGAAATACATCTCAAGTTCTAGTCCTCCGTCCCCCACAAAAACAGATGCCCCTCCCCCTAAAGCCATACACACGGTAGGGGTGAAAATAAGGGTTTTGCCAAGATGAGAGGCCCATTCAGAAAAGAAAAAATGAGATAGACAGGCAGTCTTCCATGTTCCTACTACTCTTTCCTAGGCTGTGAAATATAAATAAAATGATTATTTCTGACTTTGGGAAATTTATGTCCCAATTTTTTGGACAAATTGTGGATATGATAAGCAAGGATATAGCCAACATTTGGCAGGATCAAAAGGTTTCTTTAAAACCATGGTGGCATATTGACAGAATCACTAGGAAGACTGATCTGAGATTCCGGGTTCATTTTCATTGCAGTTACATAAATTCATAATTAAATACATAGTGGAAACATGAGAACAGAAGCTGGACAAGGAGGGAAAGTCAGACTACTTCACTGCCCGAGACAGAACTCGGAAGGAGAGCAGAAACCCCAAAGATAAAGCAGTGACTCCATCCCAAAGAACTTGACTACAGAAGTTGGCATTGTCAGGTGATGCTTCCAGGGTCCTGGAAGTAAAGTGTACTACTGTGCATCACCTTCACATTGCAGTCTCTGATACTGACCATTGGATTCCCTCATCAAGGCTACTGAAGCTGGTGTGATTCTCACATTACAAATCTTTGGGTGCAAAGAAGGAGCATTGGAAAACTGCTCACAGCCTGTTTCCTCCCTGTCAGTGCCCTGTAGATGGTACAACAGGTAAGTCATAGGCACGTGTGGGATGAAAAAAAGAAAAATGGATAAATGGGAAAGTGTAGATCCTCACTCTAGACGTGAGAAAAGAAACATGTGCATGATTTTAGACTCAGACTTTGATTAAAGTCCCTTTTCATGTATATGTTGATTGCCTTGGGTTGCTTTTACGTGTTTTATACAAAAATAAAATTTTTAGACAATTATTTACAAAATAAAAGCCAATAATTAGATATATAAAAGATTATTTTTTTCTGATGTGAGAAAAGGGCTGGATTTTATAGTAGTGACCTGTAAATCAGTAAAGTTGTCATAAATGATCCAATAAATGCACAAGTATTACAGACACAGGGATTCCAGAGGGAGGATGCTCATAATGGAAAAATAATTGGGAGTAGGGAGCTGGAATCTTGTCTTTAGAGGATTTGCTGATGCAAGGCCTGTTCTTGTCCTTTCTGAGCCAAGATATTTCATGAAAGTTTACTGAAGACTCAAAAACAAACATCTGCTTCCCACAGATAGAGCATCCATGACAGACAAAAGCAACACTCTGCCCACATCTAGCTGGTGAACCCATGAGTTTATTTGGCTTACACTCAGACTGTGTGTGGGTAAAGCTTTAATGACAGGAGAATGGGTGACATCTAAAACAACTATACCACCAAAGTCTCCATTGGATGAAACAAGATTACCCCATAGCTACATAGATGGCATCCCTCTTCAGGTAGCCTTCTGTGCCCTATATATTCTAGCAACTGCTAAGAACATGAGGCCTTCTACAAGCAGGTCAACATTACATACAAAAGGAAGATTGGACGAAAAGCAGGCCCGCAGCTCCTACTACATATGGCGCCCAGACATGGGGCACTGAATCTACTGAAAGCCTGAGAAAGCT
Source organism: Chionomys nivalis (assembly GCF_950005125.1). Classification (NCBI taxonomy): domain Eukaryota; kingdom Metazoa; phylum Chordata; class Mammalia; order Rodentia; family Cricetidae; genus Chionomys; species Chionomys nivalis. The sequence goes on from NC_080099.1 coordinate 15,377,794, forward strand.
TGGGAAAGAATAGAGTAAAGCATGTTTTCTTGGTAGCAACAATTTCTCGGGTCTGCTCTGCTTGCTAGAGGCAAGCAAGTGCTCTCATCTAAGAGAGGCTTCCTGACTCAGCTTCAGCTGTGAAACCTTGCAGCTCATTTAAGAGGTCCTGCCACGAAACACTTAAAACGGTGTTGGTGAAAAGCTGAAGGCATGCTTTTCGGTTTTCAGCCGTAGCAGAAAAAAAAGTTGCGCTGTTTTAAAATACCGGCTTTCTGGGCCGTCCTGCCAGGGCAAACCCTGACTGTTTGAGGCAGGAGGGCCTACTACAGAGAGAGGACTTGAACTTTACACCAGAAATAACAACACAAAAACTGTATTGTTTTAAACACTGTTTGACCCATTTCTATTCATGTGTGTAGCACCCCAAGGAGCGCTTACCGTGAAGATTCTAGCCTACGTCCATCCTGGGTCGGAGCTTCATCGCGTCTGCCAGGGAGAGGGAAGCACGGCATCTGTCTCTCAGAGGAGCTGCCCTGCATCTGAGCTCACTTCCTCTTCCTCCCAACATTCTATTCTGTGTACTCCGCCTACCTAAATTCTGCCCTATCAGATGGGCCAAGGCAGTTTCTTTATTGACCAATGAAATCCCACATCATAACCCAGACCCAAAAAGAAGATCATGGGATGTACTCACTCATAATTCGTTTCTAGCCATGGATAGGGGCCACTGAGTCTATAATTTGTGATCCTAAAGAAGCTAAATAAGATGGTGAGCCCAAGGAAAAACATATAGTTATCCTCCTGGCTATGGGAAGTAGACAAGATTGCCGGGCAAAAAAATTGGAATCTTGGGGGTGGGGTGGGATGGGGTTAAGGGGAGATAAAAGTGTGAAGGAGAGGATGGGGGGAACTTGGGGAAACCGGATGATTGGAGATAAAGGAAGGTTGGATAGGTGAGCAGGGAAGCACATATCTTAGTTAAGGGAGCCACCTAAGGGTTGGCAAGAGACTTGAACCTGGAGTGGCTACCTGGTGCCAGGGCAATGTCCCTAGTTATTTCCTTGGGCAGCTGAGGATAGGGAACCTGAAATGACCCTATCCTATAACCATACTGATGAATATCTTGCATATCACCATAGAACCTTCATCTAGCGATGGATGGAGATAGAGACAGGGGCCCACACTGGAGCACCGGACTGAGCTCCCAAGGTCCTAACAAGGAGCAGAAGGAGGAAGAACATGAGCAAGGAAGGCAGGACCACGAGGGGTGCACCCACCCACTGAGACAGTGAGTCTGATCTATTGGGAGCTCACCAAGGCCAGCTGGACTGTGACTGAAAAAGCATGGGATAAAACCGGACTCTCTGAACATGGCGGACAATGAGAGCTGATGAGAGGCCAAGGACAATGGCACGGGGTTTTGATCCTACTTCATGATCTGGCTTTGTGGGAGCCTAGACAGTTTGGATGTTCACCTTCCTAGACCTGCATGGAGTGGGGAGGACCTTGGACTTTCCACAGGGCAGGGAACCCTGACTGCTCTTGGGGCTGGAGAGGGAGGAGAAGAGGAGTGGGGGGAGGGGGAGAGGGACGGGAGGAGGGGGAGGGAAATGGGAGGCGGGGAGGAGGCAGAAATTTTTTTTTTCAATAAAAAAAAATAAAAAGAAAAAAGAAAAGGAAGATTGGCGGCAGGAAGAAAGTGGCTGAGGTCTTCGGTGATGTCTGGTGATTCTATCCCCTTCTCCCTTTCATGAGGGAATATCAACAGGCCTGATCTCAAACTGCCCTCTTCTGAGTTATCACAGATCCACTGATGAAGATGGTGAATGGTGACAGCATTCTACAGCATCAACCCTCCTAGTCCAGGCTCTTAGAGGAAGTGCTCCCATGGCAGGAATAACAAACGAGGCTGGCAAACTTCCAGAATAAGAAGAAAAAAATGTTTCTAATGCATTGACTTCATCTGAACCATTTGTTTCTGCAATAGTTTGTATAATGAGATTCTCATAATCCATAGAGGAGGACAATTTTCACTAACTCGGGACTCTTAGGAGTCCTTTCTAGCATTTTCCCTAATTAGAGAATATATTGTGCCACCAATTGAATTTCTCACATTGAGAAGGTCAGCTTACTCCTTCATTTAACTCGATCTTTCCCTCAGAATGTGTTGAGTCATCACTATTGCAAAGGAAAGCAGAGTGTTTAATATTAAACTTTCAATGAGTAATTTGAGACTAATTTGCTTTTCATACAGGAAAATAAGAAAAACTTGCACAGGTCCACCGTGAATTAATCTGACTCCCTCCACAAATGTGAAATAACAAGAATTTTCGTTAATCCTCCTGAGCCAGGTGCCATTTCTATCAAACAAGAAGCCAAATCCTGGGGAAGCTTATGCTTAAATCTACTTTGCAAATAGCAATGAACTTTCCATCATTAGAGGTAATGAATACCTGGAATCGTTCTGAGAAACAAACCACTGCATTCTCAAGAAGGCTTAGAAAAGAAGTTCTGCAGGGACATTAGGGTTGAAATCACAAGAGAACTTAGCTTTGGAAACTGAAGTAGAAACTAGTCTGGCCAGATACCCTCTAAGAACTAACTTCCCCCCCCTCTCCTCTCCTCTCCTCTCCTCTCCTCTCCTCTCCTCTCCTCTCCTCTCCTCTCCTCTCCTCTCCTCTCCTCTCCTCTCTTCTCCTCTCTTCTCCCTCCATCCCTCTCTTCCTTCCTTCCCTTTTTTTTCAATCTTTCCTTCCTTTCTTTTTAAGACTTTATTTCATTTCATATGTACGAGTAACCTTTGCCAGAATGTTATCCATGAACCATATGCATGCAGTGCCTTTAAAGGCCAGAAGAGGGCATCAGATACTCTGAAAGCCAAGTTACAAATAGTGAGTTACCATGTGGGCTCTAGGAAATAAACCCAGATCCCCTGTAATAGTAGCCCCTGTGCTCTTATCCCCGGGGCCATTTCTCGAGATCCAGAAATGCTTTCTTGAAACCACATCTTTTCTCTATATTCCAAGAGGATTACACACAAATAATGGTTCCATGTAAGAAACTAAAAGAATAAATCCATACTATCTTGGTCAGAACTCTTTGTAACCAATTGAGATTCTTGACTCCACATATCAACCTAAATTGCCAAAGTTATCCAAAATAGGAAGTCTTATTTTAAAGATACTATATATAACATAAATAAGAGATACAGTTTTACAACATTAGGATAGTTTATTGCCTTAGGTTACTACAACTTGGGTCAAAAGTCTAAGAAACTCTGATTTCCACGGTAAAGATGAGCACCAGCTTCTTTTGTGGCAAGTTGGATCCCTTCCTGTGCTGTAGAATACAGAATTTGCTAGTTCCCATGCCAGATTTCAGTCATCTCCAGGGAGAAACTCATTTATGTTCTGTCAAAAACCCCAAGCTCAAGTATCCAAAGGAAGAGCTCCAAATGTACATATCATGTGCCTATCTTTAGACTATATGTCAATGCGGACACTGTAGAAACATGGAAGCTGCCAATTTTTCTCACTATTGATGTGTGAGAGGGAGAGAATAGGCAAAAAGGAATATTTTCCCAAAAGTGCTCTGTTGGCCTCAGAAGGTGGCAGAATTATTGCATAGATACAATATAAAAGAAGCTATTCTGCAGCGAGCTAAAAGTAATTTATTGGAATGAAAGCAAGAATGAGGATACCTAAGTGAAACACAAGTAAATGTCTCATCCACTGAGCCATGACTTCGCTTATCCCTACCACCTGAAGCACAAAACAAGCATCTCTGGAATGAGCAGGATGGATGATCACATTATCTTGGGGATTCTCCTGTACTTTAGGCCATAGGAAAATCCAATTGTTGGTGTATTACCTGGCACACAGATTCCTCAGTTGTTCCTTTTAAATTCTTCTGAGCCAATAAAAATATATAATTCTTTCAACTACACTTTAACAATGAGAATGTGACTTACATTTAGAAATGAAAGTTTGTATTGTTATCTGCAGTTCAAAGACTGAATGAAGCAAGCACACAAGTGGTAGGGTACCCTCCATGCTTCTCTGTTCATATGGACATGGATTGCACTTACCTCTCTTGTTTTTCTCCTCTCGCCACTCCTGTTCATGTACTGACACACATTATGTCTTCCCCAGCTATCTGGATACATGGATGCTAATGATAAAATTTTAGATATCGTAGGAATAATATCATGACTCCCTTCCAAATACTGATGGGTGGTTCTGTTAACTGATGGTTCCTTTCAAGAATCCAAAGAGAACTGTGGACCTCAACACTCTATTCTGTCAGGTAGAATTAGGCCCCATGATCAGAAATTTAAAATCATAAAACCATAGACAAAATTGGCAATCCCTAATTTATTGAAGTCAAACTACCTAGGCTGTTTTGTGACATTACTTTGTGGTTAATAAGGTCAAGCAAAAAGATCATTTAATCTATGATATTCTAAGATATAAAGCCAGGATAGCTAAACCTCTTATTTAATCATAATTAGAAAGTTTTTTTGTAGAAATTCTGTTGAATAATCTAAAATATTTGTCTTACAGGAAATTTCTGAGCATATTTCAGATAATGGAGCATTTTTTGATTTTTATATAAAACATTCAAGATTATTTGTATTATTCATTTGTTCCTAAAGTAAATTGAAGCACTTATTCAGCCTATGTTTTCTTGGTGTAGAGAGATCCAGTTCACATCCTTGGATGCAAAGCCTCCCATCACCAAGACATAGGTACATAATACTTGATTGTCCTCAGACTTTCAGATTTCTTTTAGGCCTCTTGGAATCACAAATGCACCCTATCAGCATCGGGATTCTCTGAAGGTGCATCTTGTTTTGTTTTCATCTTCCCCAGGAAGATGGGCAGGTACAAAACTGTAAGTTATTATGCATCCCTTCAACCCTTTGCTTAAGAATGCCCTCAGTATGGTGAATTTGTATTTCTGTCAATAAGTAATTTTTCCCAGTGGTTGCAATTGCAGTTCAATACCACCAGATGGCAAAAGGTAGACTCACGCAAATCTACGCTGAAGCTATTTGAGGGCTCCCTTTGGTAGTTAAAAGGCAGGTCCGGTATTACTATTCTTTGACATTAGTTTCTCTGGGTAATTGTCTAATTTTGGCTTAAAGCTATTGCAGGAATGCATTTTTGTTGCTCTTGAGAAGGCCCTCTCCCTGCAAATTATATCAGATTTGTGAGGCATTCCTCAATAAGAAATGATTGGAAAGTGGTTGTGCTGGCAGACAGGGCACTGACATATGAGCTGCGTGAACTTGTCAAAAGACCCCAATGTTGTCCATCCTGAGAAACATTGTGCTGACAGCTCCAGGCTGTGAATGAGCATCACTTAAAGTCCAAGGAAAAGATGACTCCTAGAAAGTCTAGGTCATGTCAAATTGTTGTCTATCTGAATATTTATCTTCATAAATCACATAAATCCCCTTATTTGCAATTTAAACTTCTCTCCTTTCTCCCTAGTTAACTTCTGGTTTGGGAAATAAATACTTTTAACATCATTTCCAAGAATCCACACAGGTACCTAGTCCCCAGTTGCATATTCTAAGTATTAACTTACTTGTGTTGTCTTCATATAGTTCATTTTACTTAATTGAATATATATCTAGTATATTTGTTAAGATTTGAAAAATGATTCTTGAGATTTGTGAAAATAATTTATAACTGGAATCACAAACTAAGTTATTCAAGATTTTTATCAAGCATGTTTTACTGCAGCTTTTAAATACATTGAATTTGGTTTGAATAGAATAATAAAAAGAGGACTATTCCTTTATAACTTTCTTAATCATGAATTTAAAAATAGACTTTTTTATACATCTATATATTTTACATCCTGACCACAGCCTCCTCTCCCATTATCCCCACTAGTCCCTCTTCCCCATTCCCCCCAAGCCCCTCCTCTTCTGTCTCCCTCCAGGAAAGGACAGGTCTCCTTTGAGTATCAATAAAACAAGGCTTATCAAGTCGCAGTAAGACTAATCACCACCCCATATATTAAGACTGGGAAAAGCCACTCAGTATGAGAAATAGGTTCCCAAAAGTCAGTAAAACAGTCAGAGACCTATTATTGCTGTTAGGAATCCCATAAGAGGACCGAGCTACACAACTGTAAAATACATTCAGAGTGCTTTGGTCAGTTTCATAATTTTCCCTGGTTGTCTGTTCAGTCTCTGTGCGCTCCTGTGAGCCAGGTTAACTGGTTATTTGAGCTTTTCCATAGTGTACTCAACCCCTCTGACTCACACACCTCTTTCTCCTCTTCTTCAGGATTCCGGAACTCCACCTAATGGCCACGGGTCTCTGCATCTGCCTCCATCAGTTGCAGGATGATGCCTATCTGATGACAATAGGACCAGGCGTGAGTCAGGTTGGAGGAGGGGGGCAATTCAGGCTACTTATCCTCTATTGCTCGGAGTCCAAGCTGGAGTCCTCCCCATAGAGACCTGGAAGATTGCCCTGCACCAGGCTTCCACCCAGCCCCTGAAATCCTCCCCAAGTCAGTTCTCTTAGCATTCCTCCTCTCCGTGCCCTCACAACTTGATCGCTCATGTTCCCATCCCCACCTGCCCTCAATTCACAAAAATCTCTGCTATTTGTCCTACTTGGGGAGATCTGGGTGTCCCTCCATGAACTCTCCTTGTTACCAAGTCTGTCTAGTTCAGTGGATTATAGCATAGTTATCCTTTATTTTATAGCTACTATCCATGTATTAGGGAGTTTGTCTTTATTGGTCTGTGTTAAGTCACTCAAGATGATTTTTTTCCTAGTTCTATCCAATCGCTGACAAATTTCCTGGGGTCCTTGTTTTTAGCAGCTGTGTAATATTCCATTGTGTAAAAGTATCACATTTTCTTTAACCATTCCTCAGTATAGGGACATCTAAGTTGTTTAAAAATAGATTTTAAGATTTCTTTACTCTCCTACCCCCCCCCAAAAAAAATGATTTCTAAGGTTCTCAGGTTAGTCATGATTTGCAAAAGTAGCCTAGTGAATATATTTTCATTACTTAAGAAAATGAAAGAGAAACTGGGAGGCTACCAAGAATGAACTTTGATTCGATGCCCTTTCACAATGTTTCACGTTGCCAAAGAATTGTATCAGTCACTTCAGTGTGAAATCAAAATGATAACAGTGTCAATAAGTATCTAGCACCTCTTGGCTGACACCCATGATGCTAAGTCATTTCGTTTCTGCCTTATCAAGAGTCAAGGTAGTCTCACTTTACAAACGGTAGAACTGAGATATACAGCCCCTTATTAAGCCATTTATGTGTGAGTTTAATGCAGTGTATTCTTTTTACCTCTCTAGTTTTTGGAGAATTGACTTCTCTTTCATCATAACATTTGAATCCAAACAGATCTTGAAACTTCTACAATCCATACAACATTGTAGTCATACACTTCTGTACATAGAACATTTTGGAGTATAGTTAAAACTTGACTAATTTGAAAGAGTTCAAAAAGATTAGAATGGAATGCTAATGAAAGATTTCTGACTGGCAAAAGTTTCCCCAAATTCTCATGGTGACCACTGAGCTAACTGAAAGTCATGTGCATCTCTGTGACATCCTGTTCACACACATGGCAAGATTATACTGCCTTGTGTTCAGAAAATCAGGAGAGTAGGATTTCCTCTTCTATGTCATGTATCACAGTAAATTAGTTTTCTTATTCATTTTCTTCAATTTTCTATTACATTTAATTTCAAAACTAAAACTATTAATATGTCTTTGGTTTCTAATACATTCTACAATACTTCCACATTAAAATTCTAAAGAAGATATTTGTTAGGATAAGTAAAATCATACTTAAATTCAAGATTTCAAGTCCCACAATTTCTGGTTACTCACTTCTTACAGTCTTGTTTTGGTGAATATATAAACTATTCATTTCTTTTGCTATGGATGGATTTTGTAAAATTTTTCTTCTGCCCACTATTCTGTTCTCTTTATTGCTCTAGTTAGCATCATCCTTCCCATTGTTTTACCCTCAGTCCCTCATTTTATGCATTAGAAGTTTTTCTTTGATGCCTATAATTTATTTGCTCATCTGTTTAGTATTTTAACGTTTCAACTCCTTCACCTAAGGCTCAGGGATTATTGCAGAAAGAGGACAGAAAGATTGTAATAACCCTAGAAACCGGAAGTGAAGCAGTTTGCTGTGAGATTGTGTCTCCTAGAAATGGGAAAAGTTACACAGATAAAGTCTCACCAGCCTAACTGCCTAAACATGAGCTCAACAACAATAGACATGTTAAAGTGACTGGGAGAAAGACTGTGAGTCCTCTATCATACCAATTAATTATCCAATACCAAATTATCAGTCCTGAAAAGATATGTACAAGTAATATTATATGGACTGAGTTGGCTGTATTCACGCGTTTAGGAGTAAGTATGTAAATACTTTGTGTGCATGTGTGTGACAACAATGAATGAAAAAGAGGCCGTGAATTTGAATGAGAACAAGGGGGGCGAATGAGACAGCTTGAAGGGAGGAACGGGGAAATTATGCTATTACATTATAATTTTTCAAAATAAAAGAAATAACTAATGTAACATATTTAAAATTTATTGAAACAGATCATGAGGAAGATAAATGAACGAAATTACATGTATAAAACAATTAAATGTGAGTACCCGACGAGTCAGCTCCTGGAGCATCATTGGCATGCCATTCCTGTTCTCTCCTGTCACTGCAAAGGGCCTCACACCGTCATTTTCTCCAGAAGCGAGGGCCTATCAGCAACAACAAAACTTCTGTATTTCAATTATGCAATATGCACTAATTTTTTCTTTGAAACAGCTTTTCATTAACCAGCAAAGCACAACTTGGGTATGATTCTGTTGCTAATATATTCCCAGTTAACTTCGCAAATGTTTGCCTCCTTGTACAAACCAACCTTGGGGTCTCTGATGTGTGGTTTACTTAATCTGTTTAAATCAGTCATAGTCCATGTTTCTCCATACTCCCAAAAGAGGACCTCTGGGCCAGAGGGAAGATACATTGGGAGGGAAAACATTTGGAGTTGTTTACTTCCATTTACCAGGTTTTCTACCTGTTTTTGTCGTTCATCACAATTCTCTAGTTCCCACACACATATGCTCACCACTCTTCCCAAACCCGAAATGGGCTATATTGTGCAAAAGAAAGTTTATTTCTATAACTTCTGTCTACTCTCAATCAGTTAAAGAGAAACCCATAATCTTATTACTAAAAATCACAAATGGCAAGCCTTAGATAAAAGGGTATCTTACTTTTACTAAATGTCAACCTTTACAGTTCAAGTTACTCTTGTACATGAGAAATAGTTGAGTCACTTATCAGAAGAGAGTAGGGGAGGAAGAGGTAGATGGAGAGGTGATGGACATGGTGAACAAGGTATAGAAGATGAGCATACAGTATATGATTCTGGTTACTTTGGCAACTTTTGATTATTTCCTTATATGCTTTATAATTAGGCAAAAAAGACAGTGCTAAACCTCTATGTCAATATTTCATCAAGTAAAACATTCATCTTCAAGTTCATAAATATCTGTAATTCTTCTAAGTATAAAGTCTATATATTTGTACATTTTCATAGACTAATGTAATACACAAACTCAGGGACGTTTCCTGTTATGCACCTAATTTGCATTAAATACCATGCTCCTATCATAAAGCTCCAGTACACGTCTTAGCAATAGCAATCATCTGTGGACGCATGGTACTACCATAAAGCTTGCCCCATGGTGCCTAATCACCATATGGGCAACAGAGGGGAAGCTTCTCTGCAGGCAGCTGTCTCAAGGGTCATACTAGAGATAAGTCAGGCATCTGGGCCTAGAGATAGTCTCCAAATAAGTTCAGGTAAAGAACAGGGTGTCTTCCGCAGGGTGGGGGTGAGGGGAGGAGTCCTTCATATAGAAGAGAGCTGCCACGCCACGGTAGACTGCAGTCTCTGACCAGCAGGACCTCCCAGCACAAGTGAGTGTTGGAATGGAGTTATTATACTTAATGACTATGTTGAGCTTTTTATTCTAGTCCGACCTGATTTCAGCACCACTTGGATCCATCCCAGCACTCAAAATCTTGGATAATGAACTTCCAGGCCTTAGATATAAAGTCCCTGATGAACGGGATGGTGGCTGAGAGTTAGGACTCTGTAGCCGTCATGGGAGGATAATGGCAGTAGGCAGGCAGACTTGGCATTGGAGGAATAGCTAATAGTTCACAAATCTACAAAGAGGAAGCAGAAAATAGTATTCACTATCTCATATCTAGCTTGTTTTCTTCAATATATGGTTTCTGTTCATATTATAACACAGGTCTAAATTTCTTTGTTTAATTGCACCAGTATTCAGTCCTACTGCTGCTATACATTTGGCTTCTAAAATTCAATTATAAACAATTTTATAAGACTCTGATATATATATATCTGGCTATATATTCAGAGCAAGACTAGATCATTGCCTATGGAAAGTATAACCCCAATATTAAGTCATAAATAAACATAACCAAAGTTGTATTTCTCATATGTTATCAGAAGAGTTCAGATCTTTTTCCATTCTCAACACATTTTGCTTTAACTACTTTTATAATGCAGCTCTGAGTTATACTAATTTCATTATTCATGATTTGTGGCTTTCATGCATGTATTAGCATTTTGAAATCCTCTTGTGTGGAAATTCTTTCTACTATTTGTGCCTCTGTTTCCAATACTCCATAAGGAGTTAGAAATCATGCTTCCATTTTCTGTCACCTGGAAGAGTAAGATTGAATGAGATGCTGATGATGACGATTTTATGCCCAATATGTGAACTTCAGATTTAATTTACATAATCCCTGGAAGACTGTAGAAACTTTACCTTTCCTGAACCAGAGATTTAATAAAGTATGGTTATTTGGAGAAATTTTGTGCTAACGTTTTAATATGCTATAAATAATAATTTCTAATTTATGTATCTGAGTGTGTATGTGTGTGTGTGTGTGTGTGTGTGTGTGTGTGAGAGAGAGAGAGAGAGAGAGAGAGAGAGAGAGAGAGAGAGAGAGAGAGAGAGAGAGAGCATGGAATGTGTTTGCATTTGTATATGTGTGTTTGCATTTCTGTAATTACACATGTGTATGCAGGTGTACAGACATGTATGGACATGTAGAGACCAGAGGTTGAAGGCAATTGTGTTTATCAATCTCTCTTTACCTTATATATTAAGGGGTAGGATCTCTTGCTCACACCTAGAACTCACCAATTTGTCTAACCTAGCTAGTCAATTTTTCTTGTCTCTGCCTAGCAAATACCAAAATTAGAGGTGGCCACTGTGCATGTTTGGCTTTTTCTCAAGTTCTGGGAATCCAAACTTCAATTTTCATACTTGTGTAGCATGTGTTTTATCTGTGGAGACACCTCTTCAGCCCTTTATTGTTATTGTTAAACCCAAGCACTGGGGTTACAGGTGCACAAAGACACACCCAGCTGTTTACATGTGTGCTGAAGATACAAATTCCTGCTGTGTGCACAGAAAAAAATCCTTACCTACTTAGCTTTCTTCCTGTTTCCAAAAAGTACTGTATTTTCCTGCAAAGACAAGAACAGAACCTTGCCCCAACCCTTATTTGGTTTCTGTACCATCTGTATGCGTATGCTTGTTACCTCTGTGGATGAGCTATCATTTCTCTTTCTTAAGAGGTTTCTCTTTTTCAAACTAAATCTTTAATGATTTTAATGGTATCCATAGCTTTTCTTCTCCTGTATAAACAGGAGCAAAACCCCTTCCCCAACATAGTACATCTCCTGGTTTTCATTGTGAGATCAACACATCCTTAAAATACACCAGCTGATTTAATTCAGAAGTTTTTTTTCTATTATCCCACATGTCTCTCTGCTGCCATTTTTCCTTTCTCATTAGCATTAAGAATTCACGGTTAGTAAAGCATTATGCAATCTATTCCTGGAGGTATTTTCCATATCTTTCTGTTTGTTTAACATATTCTTATAGTTCAATTGGATCTTTCTGTAACTATCTGACCTGTAGGATTTATTGGTATAACTGTAATATGCTTTATAGTATAATCACCAAAAATGGTTTCATTTTCTTAGAGACATATTATAGACCATTATCTGCCTTTATTGTGCAGGTATATCTATGATGGCCATAACTTCTAAGAAATGCATGCTTACTGAATCAGCCTTTTCTGAACTCAAAACAGTTACCCATTGAAAACACCTGAATAAGTGTCAATAGTGTGGTGTACATATTTTAATTTTACAAAATCTGCAAAATGGAACACATTCATCTTCCAGATTTTATTCCTTTATGTACCCTTTGGGTTAGTCCCTGTGGGTAGCAGTGTTTGGTTTTTAGAAAGAACAAGTAGGACATCTCTTTATAATTTTCTTAGCTTTTCACCATGTTATAGCAAACTTTTCCCCTAAACCTTCAGTATTAACATGATTATTTTTATGAAATTCTGAGACCTTCAGTACATTTCTAATCAATTATTGATCTACTTCTGCATTACCTTATGCTAGAGGACCTGGTAGACCCATATGGGTTTGGATGTGTATTATGTATATGTAACAAAGCCTATTCCTAATTGTATCTTGAACCTAGATGAATGATGAAGCAAATTCTGTATCATCTGGTAGAAAATCAGTGGATTCAATAAGCAAAACAACTCGTTCTGCATATTGCAAAGCAGCAACTATTTAGAGATGATCTTTATAATCCCTTAGTACCATTAGAATATCATATGTGATGTAGATGCCACTCAGTTGACACAAGGATCATGCTTGTACTGATAGCTATTCCTGGAGCACCACTGTATCCGGTATCCATGTTTTTTGGGGCAAATATTTTTTGCCCTTAGTCTTTTGCTTCTAAACCACACATAATAATACACACATATACACACATACACGAGAGAGAGGAGAGAGAGAGAGAAAGAGAGAGAGAGAGGTGTGGAGTGTCCCCCAGGAGAGGAGAGGATGTTGAACTCCTTGGAGCTCAAGTTACAGGCAATTGTTAGCCTTCTGACACAGCTGCTAGGAACCAAACCCAGGTTTGCTGCAGAAGCAGCAGATGTTTCTTTCGCTGCTGAGGTTCTGTATTAGTAGTTTTTAGTGTCAGAACTCTCATTGAGAACCCAGAATATTACCATGCATAAATAGAAGAGAAAAAATTCCAGAAAGCACAGATTAAACCTGTAACACACTGAAAACAGCACAGTAGTCTTAACATACTCCTTGGAAGAAACCGAAAACTAATTATAATTTTGTACTCATTAAACTAATGTACAAAAAGTGACGTAATATCTTGTTTTTAACCTTTTCAACTAATATATCTTGTGGAAAATGTATTATATTGTGTTTTCAATTCATTGACTAAAACCACTCTCTGAATTTCAACAAATGAGAAATTGAAGTTTCATGTCAAATAAGGAATGTGATCAATGACACCATTTACCTACTGTTAATCTTCTTCTGGGCCTTGGTCCACCTCCTGGTCTCTTCATAAAAGTTGTTAAATATATTGCTTAAAACCAAGCCAGAAATTTGTCTTGAGGTAAACGGCAAGACATTCTGGTGACTACTGGATAATAAGAAGGGACCGTATTTGTCATCCTTTGCCTGGTTTCACAATAACAAAGTTAGAAATGTATGAAATTACAAACAGGCATAATAGAAAGTTACTTATTTTGAAAATTTGAATTTTATTATGTACTTTTCTCATTTAATTTGAATCTTAGTATATTCAGAGAAAATATTTTGTGCCCTTGTCTTTTTTTCTAAACCATATATGATAACACGTATACACACACACACACACACACACACACACATATATATATATAAAATTTGATTTTTCAAGATGGGGTTTCTTTGTGTAATAGTCCTAGTTGTTCTGTAACTAGCTCTTGTAGACCAGGCTGGCCTCAAACCTCAAACTCATGGAGATCTGCATGCGTCTGCCTCCCGAGTTCTGGGAATAAAGACATGTGCCACCACCATTGGGCCATATTATATTTTATATAAGCTTTTTGTTTCATGAAATATACCAGTAACCAGTTCCAAGTTATTAAGATAATTTATGAAAATATTCTGACACTATTTTATTATGCTCACTAAGCTTTGCTTGTTAATTGAGGGCTTGAAAGTCATCCATTTCTTTTCATCAAATAGGAAAAAATTATATCAAATTATACTTATTTACTCTGCAGGCCTCAGAGACTGTTTCCAATAAGTAGTTCACTCTTTGTATGTTCAAAATAACACAATACTATTCTCAGTCTTTCAAATATCTTCTTGAAACACTCAGGAATTCAATGGTATAGGGGTCATGAGCCAAGCCAGAAAGCTAGAAATTTACAGAAAGTTACTGAAGAAAGAATTTAAATATTTTAAATATTCTTAAAATATTGAGATAATCAAGGTTGATCAGTAAAAAGATTATTGATTCTCTGAGTGAGTTCTGCTATTTTGCATCAATCCCAATTGTACCAGAATCTGAAGAAGTGTTCAAAGGTGAATCATCTTAATTACTTTATCTTGATGAACTCCTAGGAATGGGTTCAGTATCTTCCAGTAGCCAAAAAGAAATTTACATTAAATTAAAAAATATTCTTGGCTTCATCAAATGTTTTTCCATTAAGTATCTATAGCAACATAAAGTAAGAAGAGGAATAAGAGGACGAGGTAGAGCAGATGCTATAAAAATATTAATTATGCCCTTAATACATTAGCCTCTTCCCTGTATTTCTTGCCACAATATTTTGATTTTTCCCATCATGGTAATGATCTGCCTAGGTAAAAACCTGTGTCAGATCTAAGTCAATTCTTATACACGTGTTTTCTCTTGGGATTTTGAGGATAGAATCTATGACTTTTGCATTTCAGGGGCTGACTAGAGGAACTTGAGAAGCACTGTTGCTTTCCCGAATATTATTAATCTCAGGGAGGGTGATTGTCCACCCCCTTCTCTTCTCTCGGCATCATTTTTATTTCTGTGTGAGCCCTGTCCTCAGAGCTGCAGCAACACACATTCCCAGTCCAAGAACAGCAAAGTATAGTGGTGACCTCATTCCAGTCTTTTGTTAGGAAATTATAAAACATCTTTCCAACTCTGAAAAGTTTTTAAATTAGGGGTTTTTTTTAGTTGTCATCAAAATATATTCATAATATTATAATTTAGCTCCCTCTCAGCAAAATAACTCATCCATTATCATTCATCATCTTTAAAATAACATTGAAGAAAGTTTCACCATGTAAAAGGCAATGCCAAATTTGTTCCAGTTTTGTTGATGAATGACATCATGCTTCGACAAAGTCAGCTAAATGAATCAGCGGAAGTTGCCAGTGTATCTTCCTATGAAAGCCAGGAAAAGAACAACTTTAAATGTTTCGCACTGATGCAATTACAAGGTGTTCATGAACAAATGGATGCTGAGAAAAAAGAGAAGTTACTCCAAGTTACTTCTGAGTAATTACTCCAAGAAGCATAGAAATGAAGAGGAAGGAGACATGGTACATTGTTGCAGATTATGTTAGGTTTGGAGGACAGAAAATACTTCCTGGCTTGGGGAAAACCACAGTGAATGGGAAGGAAGCACAAATTTAAGAGAGGATCAACAGAATGAGATACAGTTACAATGTCTTCCAATGTTCTAGTCTGTGACTATACTACCAATGTTTTAGAAACAAAAACATCAAACAACAACATCAAAGAAGAGTAGATAAGATGTTACATATTCTTATCACTCTGGAAATGCATATATGCAACTTTGGAGCATTTTTATGAATTAGTCAAGAGAGAAAAAATTTAAAGGTCCTTAAACTTCATACAGTCACTTAATGCAGAAATATTTTCTATAAGTAATAAAAAGTCTGACAGTGTGTCTATAATAGCCTCTTTTAGTAACTCTCAAGACTTTCTTTCCAAAAACAAACTTCTAGCTTCAGAAGTAGCATGTAGTATTTTCTCCTTAAAACTTCTGCAGTATTAGAAATGCATTGAAATTTGATTAAAAGGACAGTGAATGCAAACATAAATCCCTTAAAAATATTTAGAGCACAGCATCTTAACCCATCTTGTATTTATAAGACACGTTTTAAAACGAATACCTCTTAAGAAAGGAGGCTATTAGGTTGAGCAATACCTTCTCTTCCCAATTGAGTATCAGACAAGCAGAATGTATAAATCTGCTTTATATTACTGTATCAATGGCTGGTGTTCAATGGACTTCTGGTATTTGGACTATAAATATCTGACAAAGAAATAAACATCATGTGGAAGGAAATTGGCTGTAAATGCAGACGGTGCTCTGAATAGGCCTCCATGGAATTACCTACTTCATCTTTGCTGCTCTCTTTAGGCTCTGTGGCTGTAGAGGATGTAATTATTTTTTTTTATACAGCTGGTGATTTGGAAGGACTTCAGGAGCATGTTCTTTGTACCACATTGATAGTTATCAAGCCTGTTCTTAAAGGTCATGTTGTTGATCCAACCTCTATTTAAAATGTGAACACAGTGATTGAGATGACGGTACCTATAACCTTCCTATTTCTTCAACTAAATGGGGGAAATTTTCTTGTTATACATTGAATTTTACAAATAATGGTTCATAATATTCTATTGCCTCCTTTCCATTTCTTTCTTCCTTTATTTAACTTTTCATATGAATATAGAAGGAAATGCTTGTCACTGTCTTTGCTGAAATTTACAGACACTGATGCTGAAGTTAAAAATATTCACAACAATTATCATAAAATGGCCGTGATATAAAGATTTTTTTAACATCAATATGTTACATATTTACACAAATATGGAAAATAATAATTTCTTAAAATAAAAGTGAGTGAAAGTTATAGTATGAAGTATTGTGAATGATATGAGTTAGAAGAAAATGGTAAACGGCTGAAGACAAAGAAAGCATAATGTAAAGAACAGAAGATGAACAGGACCTTGGTGAATGAATAGAAATGTGCAGAAGACAGAAGAACGGAAATTAAGAACTCCTTCTCTTTTTCTTTTTTTAAACTTTACTGGCTAGTTGAACTTTTATCACTTCCATGAAGAGCTAAGGGAAGATTCTACCATAATGTAACATTTTTCAAATGGCTAAAGGCAAGAATCCAAACTGGAGCCTATGCCTTGCACTAAAAGAAAGCTAGGAAATTATGAAAAATAATAATTTTTCTCCCAATCCTTGGGAAATATGCAAATAGGTGGGTACAAAAAGGTCAACAAACATTAGCCAGCAACCACGTCTATTCTGAAATATATACCAATATATATATCAATATCACCAAGTTCTCAAAAATCAAAGAAAAAGAGAACAGTCTGAAGTCATCAGGAGACACAGAGAAAAAAGATGCCTAGGTGTATTCCAATTGCCTAACAGTATGTTTTAGAGATGAAACCCTGTAGGTCAACAAACCCTGTAAGATAACAGCATGGACTATTAGCGTTGTTAGAGTGGAAGAAAGAAATCCCAAGTCAGAACACTTTGCAGAGAAAAGCTGCACTTCCGAAGTGATAATAAATCCTGACAGAACTCAAGAGAATACCTGCCCTCCAGAACCATTTTCTAGTAAATTCTAAACATAGTTCTACAACAGAAAGGGGAAGTTAATAAATAAAGGGACATCATAAGCTTACCCATAAAAGAAATACAAATTCAGAATGTTCCAATATTGTAAATATACTGCATAAGAAATTTCTATCCTTAGCTGAAATTTTAAAGAAAAATAATTAGAAAAAAAATGTACTGATATGTTAAAAATAAGAAGTATAGAAATATTAAAAAGTAAGTCTCCAAAACTTCTAAATGTTGAGATAGGATGTAATGGACTTTATTAGTACAATTCATTTTCTGTAGTCTCTTCTTTTATGGTTATACTAAGTGAAATCATTTCAAAGAAGTTTGATATAATAGAAAATAGTTGGTGAGTCTCATGGTAGCAGTAAAACAGCTCTATAACACAGAACTGAAAAATAGTAAGAAATAGAAAATATTTCATAGACTACTTCAGAACCACAAAGGAATACAGAAGAAAGGAAGAAAGATGGATATAAGGAAAGAAAGAAAGCTAAAGATTTTTTAAAAATTGAATGACTTTAGGAAACCTCACCTATTTGTGATTATTTAACTATGAATGGATTACATTCTCGAATTAAAAGATTAAACAGATAAATGTAACTGAAAAAAGACACCATTAAATAGTTACAAGAAATTTATTTACTCTACATACATGAACTGAAAGAGATGTAAGTATTCCATATAAATGGAATGAAAAGAAAACAAAAATAAGCAGACATAGACAAAATATATTTTAAATAAAGACCAATAAAAGGATACAAGGGGGGATGGAGAGATAGTTCAGTGGTTAAGAGCACTGGATGCTCTTTCAGAAGATGCAAGTTTTATTCCCAGTGCCCCATTGCTGCTTACAACTGTCTGCAACTCCAATACCAGGAGAACTGATGCCCTCCTCTGTCCTCCATGGGCACTGTCATGTGCACATAGCACATAGACAAACATGTACACAAAACACTCATAAACTTAAAACTAAACAAAATAGAAAGTAATATAAATGTTATTATATAATCATAAAGTAGAAAATACAGTAAGAAGAATTATACATTGCATATGTAGATGTACCTAGTAACTCTAATATCATTAAGTCTAAATAAAGAAAACAAATAAATTTATGAGAGTCCTGGGTTTAGATCTGTAGTTTTAGGGAAATTTCGCTTCCCAGTTTAATCCACAAGGAAAGGATATGGTTAAATTGAACACCAGACCAATGGTACTAATGATATCTATAGAGCATTCTGTCTAACATGTGTAAAATAAACATCAGTGGTACATAGGGGTATCTTCCAGGGAAAGTCCACGGATCATGGAACATACACAAAATAAGGCTCAGCATGATGTTTAAGAGTAAAATAATATGAAATATATTTTCAGGCCACAATGGAATAAAACTAGAGATCAGTAATAAAAAAAACTTTGGAGCTTATAGAAATCAAGAATTTACACTTGAATAACAAATAGAGCATGAAAGTAATCAAGGACTGAGTTTAAAATGTTCCTGAAACAAAAATGGAGTTGCAACACAGATGAACGAAATCTATTAAATATAGGAAAGCAATCCTAATAGTGAGTTTAGAGCAATAATATCCTGAGTTGAAGATAAAAGATGTCAAATTTATATTATATCCACTGCCCTCAAGGAAGTAACAAAACACAAATCAATCAAACACAAAACTGAAAATTTGTTGAAATACATAATAAAGCTCAGAGTAGAAATGGATGAAACAGAGAATAGAAAAACAATACAATAAAGAGTTGTTGCTTCTTTGTAAAGATAAGGACTTGGAAGAAAGATTAGATTGACTATTAAGCAAAAAGAGAAGACTCATGTAAATATAACCTTAGATGAGAATTAGATGCTGCAATTGGTACCAAAGAAATTTAATGGATCACTATACATTATTATTGATAACTATGTATTAACCAACTTGATAATCTTGAAAAGATGGGCATTTCCTGAAAAGTTATACTTTACCGGGAATGAATGAAATCAATGTATACAAACTGATCAACATGTCAAACACATCAATAGAACCAATGGAAGGACAAAATCCATTGCATTGTCTCTCTATGTCCTAAGAAGATATTTCACAAAATTCTCCATCATTCTGTGAAAAAAACTTTTAGACAAACTGAGTATTAAGTGAGCAACATCAACATAATGAATGCCAACATCCTACTATATAAGAAATGCACGAAGTCGTCTATTCAAATCTCGAACAGGACATAGAAATCCCACTTCCACCACACGTTGATCATCATACTGAAAATCTTAGCCAGAGCAACCGGACAAGAGTAAGAAAGGATAGATAGCAAACTGAAAAAGACAATTTGATTTCCTCTTTTTCAGTTCGCAACAAAGCAGGATATAAAGGCAATACATAAGTCAGCAGTGTCACTATGTGTCAATAATGAATAGTAATTCAAAACCATATAATAACCACCAAAAGATGCTTAGGAGTAAAGTCAACCAAAGCAGTAAGGACATCTGGATATCTGTAATAAAGATATCTCAACATACATACACACACACAAACACACACACACACTGTCTCCCTCTGTTCTCACATGGTACTTTTCCTGTGTGTTTCCGGATTAGTATGACATCTTAATTGAGGAAAATAGTCATATTAAATTAGGATTCACCCAGACAGTGTTACCTGAACTTCTATGTACCTGAAAAGATTCTGAACCCAAAATGGTCATATTCATAGATAAACAAAGGTAGATTTAAACATGTTTTCTAAGGATACAGAATTCCATCATAATATTTCTCATTATTTTTGTCCCTTTTAGATTTACAAAGTTATTATTCCATAAATAGTTGAACCCATCCTATTCAAACGTCACCAACTGAATTTTTAGGTCAATCATTTTCAAAGTGATCAGTAAATTGTCCTTATTAAGGTAGTATGATATACGAGTGTTCTACATTTTAACTTGCAGCCAAACTCAAACAGCCCATAAATGGGTTCTGTTATGTTGACACTGAATCATTGATAACTAGTCTCTTGGACCTCCACACATCTGACATCTGACATAAATAAAATACTCTGGTTTCTGGCTTGTTTATGACCATATCTTGAGAAGCAAAGTCAAAGCTCTCCTGAAGGAAAGATATATTGTACCTATTGCTTTTTCCATCTACACAGCTGGTCACTCCATCATAAAAGAAAATTAGATTTGTCTGACATGTCCAACTTCACTGACCAGCTTTCTTTGTTAGTTGAGGATTCCAAAAAGCAAAATTGCACCCAAATAGGACATTTCACTTAAAACGTTAGGGGGCCCAACTTCAAGCACGGGTTCCTTGAGTCTCCTTCTACAGTATTTATGTTGATCCTCTTAAACACATGAGGACACTGGTCTGTTGGGCCCTCACAGGAAGCTTCACAAAACTCATTTTAGAAATTCCTGATTTTAATTTTCCCTAAAACTCTCTTGAAAATATTGACTGGACTGTGTAACAGAAACTAATATGAAGATTGGGCATTAAAATTTTGGAGACAAGGCAAACAAGGATCATTCTGCAGTCGTTTTACTGTTTTAAAACTATAACATATGTGTTCAGTGGCCCATCAGTTATATTTAATCTGCAGGATGCATCTCAGTTGGGTTGAATGTAATTGTCATTTTAGCCACATCTGCTTTTAACCTTACAGTAGGTTGAAGCTGTATCCTTGAACTTAAAGCAAAGAGAATTTTACTCACTGATTCATGACTCCAAGTTCTCTTGGTTATCTAGACAGACATTAGTAGCTTGCCACAATGTGACATTAAATATATACATTACTGAGTATGAAGAGGTCCTGCTAAATTTGCCTGGAAAGCCAATCTGAACTGCTTAGTTTCACATGGCAGCTGCCCTTTGGTTCTAGACCATTTCTAGGAGCACATTCATGGTCTTGTTCTCATACAAAATTGTCTGTCGACCCTTTCCTTTGTACCTCCATCTTCTGTAAGTGATATGCAGTATTAACTTTGATAGTTGCCTCCCTTCGTGGCTTTTAGCTCCTATTCTGTTTTTTCCTTTTTTCTTGGTCTTACAAATGATTTAATCCAGCCCTTTCTTAGCAAAGACCTCTTTAGGCATCATGGACTGCCACTAAATTTCTTGATATTCAGCTTTGACTGTGCACTCCAGTATGGGTAATATTCCCAGCGACAATAACAGGCTTAGCACTTAGGGATTCAATAGTATATTTTAAAAATGTGTGTGTGATACTCTGCGATCAAATAAAATATGTAAGTTGTTGTATGCCTACATAAAATTCATAATGAAAAGCAAAATCCAGGAATTCATGCCATTGTCAATGGAACAGCAAGCTTTTCCAGAGAGTCACATGCTAAGTTTCTTGAGACAGGCTTGACTTTTAAAGTATAAATGTCTTCTGTAGTAGCTGACCTATGAAAAACCTGAGCTGCATGGAGCCAGTGGAGCTCAAAAAGTCTGCCTAATTAAGTCAACACACTTGTGCCCCTACATGTAATACATCTAATTCAGAGAACACTTTTCTTTGTACAAATTAAATTTCTCTCAAGATTTTCACCTGATTCTCTTTGGGACAAATTTTGTGATTTTGTGTTTTTTTTTTTTTTTTCTTCCCCAATCCTTGAAATTCTTATATCTGCTAATCCTCAGCCTGGTTGGTATATATGCAAGAAGTTTAAATGTGATTCAATAATAATTTACTTTCTTAGCTTTGTGCTCCAGCTTAAGGGAAATGGTTTCCCCAGCGGCCCATGTACGTGAAACCAGTATCACTGGGCCACAGGTGTGCTGCGCTGTGACTGGTAATGAGGGAAGCGGGAATTCTCAAGGCAGGATGAGTAGAAAGTCAGTTATCTGGTTTTGTTCAGAGACCATAGCTCAAATAACAGGCACCATCTGTGCCACTCGCTCCCCACTTCTCAATGTTGAAACACCATTACAGAAACCACAAGAGCATTGGCATAAATATTTCAAACAGAAGTTTTCAGGAGAACAGTATTGTTGAAAAACAATAAGCCTGGAAAGTTACAATTTGATCAAGCCCTAAGGTACATAATTCAAGCCGAGATATTTGGTCTGTATGATGTGCTGGGAAAGAATTCTCTTCCTTCAGTTGCGTGTAAGCCTTATGACTATTTTTTAAAACATGCATCTCGTAAGTGGGCAGCAACTGGAATTACAGTCACAGAAACCGTCTTTTCTGTTTTTTTTTTTTTTTTTTTTTTTTTTTTTTTTTCCCAAGTATTTTGTAATTTGTCAGTACTGGCTTTAAATTGGCCTGTGTATTAGGGCTGGCTGAAATCATTAAAGAATTCAGCCTTAGATAAATCCTTTGCTTCCTCATCCAGATAGGAAAAAAAACACCATGAGTTGAATGGAGACTTGGCATTTGTTGTTTATTCTCTAATGGGCTCATCAGTTATTGGAGCAAGACCTCAGAAGCCCTCCTGAAGGTAACTGTAAGAAAGTCATCGGCCCTGAGGTGAGGCCATGGCATGGCAGTCACAGGGATAAGTGTGACCACTCTTGGCATGCATACAACAGCCTGGCCTCCGTGCCTCAGGAATGCAAATGCCATTCCCTGCTCGACTGTCGTTAATGGTGTCTTTCTATAACATTGAGAAACCTTGCTAGATAGCCCTATGTAGAAAATACTTAAGAAAAGCGGCAAGAGAATAGTTGACTTCATTTTGGATATTTATTTCTGTTCTGCCCAATAATCATTTTTAAAGAATATTGTGTTAAATATTTCTTTCCTTTGTTAAACTACAAATTAAATTGGACGTACTTATGCAAACTGTATTATTGAGAAAAAGAAAGTAGAAAATGTTTTACTTGTGCACTTCTTCATTCAAGAAACTATAACTGACTGGAAGTGTCTGACAACTCCCTTGCTTCCAGACCAAATTTGAGAAAGGACCCTATCATAACTACAGTATTCAACTTTGCCTATCCTGGCATTGTGCTAGATGCCATCATTCAGAAAGAAGTATGAGCGGTTATGGACCGAAGTCTCAATACTATCTTGGCTGCATAAGGAAAGCCATCTTACTTTGAATTTAGAAAGATGTTTTTTCTTTCTTTTCAGGCCTTCTAGCAACTGGGGGCAGTTCATCTCTCCTAATTTGCTTATTTTACTGAGGCTACTTTTTTTTGAAGGTAAATTCTTCTCTCACACAATATATCCAAAACACAGTTTCCCCTCCTTCTACTTCTTCCTGTTTCTTGACCTTCTTTCTCCCCCATTTCCAAATCCTCTATTTCCTCTTCAGAAAAGAGCAGTCCTTCAAAAGACAATAGCCAAACAGGAGAGAACACGATACAATAAGACAAGGCAAAAGCCCTCATTTAAAAATTATTTACTTATTCATTCATTCATTCATTCATTCATATTTATGAGTGTTCTGTCTACATATATGTCAATGTGTAGCTGGTGCATGCACTCAGATCCTTTGGAACGGAAGCTGAAGATGTTTGTGACCACATTCTCTGGAAAAACTGGCAGTGCTGTTAACCACTGAGTAATCTCTTTGTCCCTCTGTTGAGGCTAATTTTTAAGCAATGAATAAAGTTTTGATAAGAAAATACTTAAAGCTTTTATTGACTTAAAATCTGTACAGCAAGGTACAGATTTTATCAAATTAAAAAAGTAAAAGTAATAAAATGGTAAAAAAACAAAAACAAAAAACAAACAAAAAAAATACAAAGGCCCTGATGAAATGAAGACTGAGTGTAATTAACACACACTCTATAATGTGTGATGTGGTGACTATCTCAAATACATTATCTCCTACATGTTGTATTAAGTTGGTCCAACAACATGTACCTCTGAAGAGAAAGGATAAAGAAGCAGAGAGGGAAATCAGAGAAGCATCACCTTTCATGATAGCCACAAATAGCATAAAATATCTTGGGGTAACTAAAACCAAGGAAGTGAAAGATCTATTTGACAAGAACTTTAAGTCTTTGAAGAAATAAATTGAAGAGGATACCAGAAAATGGAAGGATCTCCCTTGTTCTTGGATTGGGGGGATCAACATAGTAAAAATGGCAATTCTACCAAAAGCAATCTATAGATTCAATGCAATCCTCATCAAAATCCCAACAAAATTCTTCACAGACCTTGAGAGAACAATAATCAACTTTATATGTTCTCTGTTCTCTTAAGGCAAGTCATCCTTTTCAAATCCTGAAACAAAGATCAATGTCACTGCTTGTTTTGCTAGCAGCTCATATTTGCTGATTATTAACTTGGCATGTAGTTTGTATTTAAGCTTAAAAGTCATTTAGACACATGAACTCAAAGACCATGGGATGAAGGGCTTTAAAAATCCCCTGGGCCTGTCATAGATCCAATGACTCTTGAAAATTTGACAAGTCCCACCAATGTGGAACTCACTATTCCCCAAGGCAACCTACTCTGTCTTGGGGCTGAGTCCATGCTCCAGAAAGAATAAAAGTAATGTGCTTCATTTTTCTGAAAGTCTGATACAGATGCTGTCCATCCCCAATCTGAAGTAAGTAGTAAGGCAGAATTAGAAGCATTTATGTAGAAAGACAGAAATCCCTCTACTCGCATTGTTTTGACTAATAATAACCCAACCTGTCAATCAGTCATGCTGTAAGTGAAAATTTTATATAGAAAACCATTGATATTAGTGAAAATAATTTTTTCAAAGTTCTATATAAATTATTGTAGATACTTTTGTGAATAACAACTTCTTAAGACACAAGTACAACAAGCTCATAGTAGGTTTCCACTCTTACCTTAAGACACCTGTAGAGCATGTATAGTAGGTAATGGGGAACTAATCCCCCTGGACTCTATTGCAGTTATCTCTGGTTTATAATAACACATAAACCTTTGCTCATATTGATTTTCCAAAAGCTATAATGCTAATACTTCTTACCCTTCTATTTCTCATCATTCCTTCTTCTCAAGCGAGTATTTTAAGCTTCTTAACGTCTGTGCTTCATCACTGTTTTGATAGTCAAGACATAGACACTTTGCTTCTGTGTGAACACTATCTTTATCAGATCTGTAAACAGAATCCCTAAATAGAAAAATCTAAAGGATGTTTCCAGATCTTAAACCAAACAGAGTTCAATGATGTATCTGATTCTGTCTTAGCTTTGGGACTTAATGATCATTACCAGTCTTTTGAGGTTGTCCTCCCACTTCTGTAAGAAGTACTGCCCCTTCAAAGAGACATCACTGCTAATTTCCTCTTGCTCACTGTACCTTTTTGATAATTTCTATTTACCTTGAATTTTCTCTATCATGTGTTTGTCTCAATTCAAGCACCTAGCCTTTCTCACAAGCTTCAATCTTCTTTGTAACCATGAAGGAAACAAAATATGAGATAAAATATAAATGATAAGTAAAAATTAGTAAGGAGATATGGACAGGAAGAAATTAGAACTTGAGAAGGAAGTCTGCAAGCACTGGGAAGCATAGTGAAAGCTTCACTGAAGAAGGACGCTTAAAAAAATCCCACACTAGCTCAGAATTGAGAAATAGACAGTTATTTATTTAGTACCCCTGTACCTGACTCAACTCAGAATTCTCTGCTTGAACGGAGATTAGAAACCAAAATCTGCAGCCCAAACACAGAGAGGCCAGAAAAGAGGCCGGATGCAGGCTCTACATCAGCATATTCAGTATAAAAGGCCATGCCCCAGTGGGCGGGTAACCACTAGCTTTAAGACTTCCTACAGCACTTGACAATGGCAGAAAAGTGCTTGCCAAGACATTAAATTACAATCATTTTATTGTAGGATTCAGAAAAGATGGAATTGGTAAATCAAGATGGTGGAACACATAAAAGTTATATCAGATGTCGAGAAATTTGGCTTTTATTCTATGAAAGGTAGACTATGAATAGTAGATGAATTACATGGATAGTTTGCAAAGAGTTGGTGACTTCCTTGACACCAGTGCAATCAGTGGGCATC
This sequence comes from Chionomys nivalis, assembly GCF_950005125.1. NCBI lineage: Eukaryota > Metazoa > Chordata > Mammalia > Rodentia > Cricetidae > Chionomys > Chionomys nivalis. Next base: position 15,404,325 of record NC_080099.1, read on the forward strand.
TGAGAAAGGGCAGGGAGGATGGGGTTTCAGAAAGGCATTCAGAAGTTACTCTTGACATGGTGAGATGATTAAATTGAATAAGGCTTTCAAAATAGAAGGGATAGACTTTAGACGCAAATGTAGTTTACCAAGTAAGAGAATAATTAGATTTGTGAAACAAAAGAGAGAAAGTAGTTGAGAAACATTTTTTAGGACTGTAATTGCTTGGCTTCATGAATGCTAGCTAGTATCCTTCACTTACCAGGCAAGGTAGAAGAGAGGATGAATTAGAAGACAAAATGTGTATTGTTTTCTACATGACCATTAATATATCTTTCCAACATTCCACATGAATTATGCCATACCACATGGGACAACTCTCCAACATAAGTTGGAGAAGGTAGACTAGAAGATATACGCAAAAATAAGCAAAAATCAAATGAGAGAAAAAATAAGTTGAATATACTTTTCCCAGAAGAAAGAGGGGTGTGAACTGAACAAATAAAAATACCAGTTGTCTTCGCTGACTTCTTCTGAACAACATCCCTTCATTGCCCACAACTCAAGTTATTTTGATGATTCCTACGTTCCTTTTTAATCCTTTTATAAGTACCTGACTTTGACATTTCCGTTAGCTCCCCATTACCCATGAAATGATTTCCAAGTTCCTCAAATCTTTGGGATTTATTTTAAGTCACGTTTCTTTGTACAATTGGAAGTCTGTAGCATATTTTCAACTTAGCCAAGAGCTTTTGAGATTTTTTTACTTCGACACTTTGGATCCCATTATACTCCATTTTACATTCCTCCGACCTAGTTGATCTCCAGAGTACATCATAGATATGAGTATGTTTATGAATCCTACCCAGGTCCCTCAGTGCAAGGTCGTGGAGCTGCCTTCATAGTTCCTACAGAAACACACCATGTGATGTGTTAAAGAACAATGCATAGGTAAATTCCCCAGTCAGATTTGATCTAATGATCTGATATTAAAAAGTATTTAAATTGTCACAAACAATCTAATAATTACCAGGTATATCATTGAGCAAATCTGACTTAGGAAAAAAAATGAATACTGGGGAATTCTCCTACCCCATCATACCCTCAGGGTTATTATCAAAGGAGCAATTGCCTGAGTTGATTCTTAAATTCCAATCTCCAGCAGTCCTCAGAAATTCAACTAAGACCATTCTTCACCCTTCTTCTAGATTCTCTTATTTTTTTTTTTTTTTGCATCTATAAATCCCTGTTTTCTCCCTTTTTGATACTTTCTTCAACAGGGAATGTTTTTATTGAGAGAAGTTACAACAGACTAAGCAATATGCTTCTTTAATCTATTGATAACTTTGATGAGGCAACATATAAGAACCAACAATGACCAAATGTTACATAAAAATAAAACTGTTACTTATTACTTGCAGAACCTTGCTTTGGAAATCAACCCAGTACCCACATACATAGCCCAGGTAGCAAGTTTTCTGGAAAGCAGACATGGAGAAAGATAGGCACTGTCTATAACACCATCTTGGCAAACATAAATAATTCTTTAAATTTTTTTCCCTGATTACCATTTAGGAACAACATGTGTGTCCCAATCTAATGTTGGTTCCCTCTTCAGTTGACCCCCTGTCTGGCCATATTCAAAGTCATTCCTTTAATCCACTCTTACATCTGCCAATGCCAATGCCTGGTTTTAGAACTCTACCAGACATATGTGATGTTTGCAGGGCCTCTTTGTTACAGTAAGATGCCGATAGCCTTTTACATTTATCATCGCCTGTTCTTTATTTCCATAGGTAGACAGATTTATTTGAGTTAATTTCTAAATCTCCTTGCACATATAACAATGACACAAAGAAAATTTGTATCAAATAATCCCACTACAGCATGTACACACACACACACACACACACACACACACTTTGGCTTCAGAGACACACAATTATTAGGTTAATGATTATAAAAAAAACATTGAAATCAGGGAATGATACTTTTGATGTGCATATTTCAAATTTTACCTCTACTTAATTATTTCCAATAAATGTCAGGAGGTTATTTTTAGTCACAATAGTTCATTTTTCAGCGAAATTGTCACATTATAACATCCTGTTTTCACAAGATTAGTATGATTTACTTAAGAATAAATATTAGTTTAGATCATTTCTAGCAAATCTACTTTACATTCAGGTATTTCCCATAAAGGCATTCACAAACCAACAAAGTGAAGACACTTTCGAGGGAGCATTCTGTGTGAAGGGCTTCGGGTCTAGCTCATTCTTCACCCAGTTCAAACTTTGAAAAATAAATTCATGTCATCTGGGGAAGAACATCCATTTTCATTGCTTCTTTTCTTTGTTTCCCAACTGTGACAGCTCTGCTTGTTTTCCTCAGATATAAGATTAGATGATCATAGGAATAATAACCCGCATCCTGCAGGCAGAAGCTGCACCTGTTAAGTGCCCTTCAGTTCTTCTGCAGCTCCAACAGGAGAGGAATCTATGCACAAATCATAATGTGACCATTCCCACTTTGTTAATACTAGCAAATCTAGGAACCTATAAAGATTAGAGTATGATCAGTTGCTTATTTATTTTTTTATTACAATTGATTTTCTACATCTAAGGAAAAAATGTTGGCCAGGAGCTTTTACTGTCTGCACTTCCAATCACTTTCAACGTCAACTGGTTGCTGTTTTGTGGAATTAATTTAAACTCAAGTTGTTTGGTACGTTAAGGTTGAAAAGGCAATAGAGAAAGACATTTCTTTGACGATAGCTTAGAACAAGTGTGGATATGAACTTGGAACATTTCTATTGCTGTATAAACATGTCTTGAGGAAATGTCAGCCAAAGTTCTTAAAGAGAATAATCAATAATGAGCATCTCTAGGTGCATCTGAGTGTCACACTGCCAGTCAAAGCACAGAGGCAGGTGTTCACAGTAGTTGTGGCTCTCATGCAAGATGGTTAGCCCATAGAAATAGAGTTTCAGTCATGACTATTTTTGCTATGATTTAAAATAGAACAATTAGCCTGGAAAATGACATTGAAAAACTTACATTTTGTCCCTAGTTCCAATGACAATGTTTATTATTTTGATGTACACCAACACTCCAGTGAGAATGGCTTTAAGCATCGAGGCTGTGGTTTTCTTTGTTTTTTTTTTTTGTTGTTGTTGTTGTTTTTTGTTTTTTTGATATTACCTCAGTTAAATTTGCACAAGTGGTTCATGACAGTGGCCCATGTAGAGATCCACCAGAGGTCATACCTGCAGTCTGTCCTCATACTGACAGAGAGAGGCCTCTATGCAGGCAATTCTAGGATATTCTGGATCCTAAGCTGCAACTGGAGTCATAGTAACAACCTGAGCATTAGAGTCATTGGCTGGAAGGGTTTGCAAGCATTGATGGTATGGAAGTAATTGGGTCCCAAGCTTGGGGACAGTAGCACAAGCAGGTTGAGAAGGCTTAAAGCTGTTATTCATTGATTCCTTGGGTGGGACTTCTACAAGCTTACAGTTCTCCTAACTGCCTTGGGATTGCTGGTCTGTATTTCTTAAGAAAACACTTTACTTGGGAACTCTGAGCACATATTTTGAGGAGATTTGTCTCTTTGTGACCTGGGAATTATACATCATTTTGTACCATTTTCAAAACTAATGTGTGAAAGGTAATCTTTCAACTTTGCCAACCTTGTGGCTCCATGACATAGCTAAGAGCATCTTAATGAACTTAAGGCACAAGACTAGTTATTTCTGATTTAATGAGTAATTTAAAAAGCACTGTAAAATGCTGAGGTCCAAAATTACCAAAATGCTTGTATTTATATGGTCTAGTTTTGATGAAAGAGTCCTGGACACTTGCTACACCTCAGTGTAAATGCATTTTAACAGTTAGCTGAACTTAAAATTGATCAAGACAGTAATTTCTAGTATTTCTATTTTTACGTTAACTGAAAATAAGAAAATGAGAGGTGGAAAACTAGCTCAGCAGATAAGCATCCTGGCCACCAAGCCTGACAACCTACCTTCAGTCTCCGGAATCAATGAATTAGAATAAGAGAACCAACTCTCTCAAATTGCCTTCCAATCCTGCTCTGTGTGCTAGGTCATCTCACTGTACACACCTACACCCCCCCCCACACACACACACACTAAATGTAATAAAAATTTAAAAATAAGCAAATGAATCCAAATAATTATAATAAGGTGCTATACACCTCCCTCCCAGAAGGCAAATGTTCATGTCAGCATGTCAAATCCCAGTCCATTTTTAAGCTCTCACCTTCATTAATCATGAAAACCATCTCTAACTTCCCTTTCCAATCTGCTACCAGGTACGCTGTTTCACTGACATATCCAGGTTGCTCAGCAGATTAGGCAAAACTACTATTCATCTAGATCAGCTATGAATCTCTGTTTCTTTAGAAGTTTCTTGTCGCTTTGTGTGAAGTAGCTGGGTTATTGATGAGAGGGAAAAAGAAGTAGTGAAAAGAACCTTAAAAGGCAGACTTAATAAACTGCCCAGAGTTACTTCTTACCCTGGCTTTTTTTTCCCCTCTCTGGCTTCTCCAAAGAAAGGAGCCTCGTTAAAAAGTTTACATTTTCCTACAGAGTTTAAAGTGCCCTGGGAAACTCAGCTCTGTGTTTCTAACCTAACGAGGATAAAAGGGAAATAAACACACAGGAACACTGGCCTCTACTGCTGTCTTTCTAACTCTGGCTTTTCTTTAGTTGGTACTATTTCTGTTTTATAATCGCAAATTCTATACATTTCATTTGAAATCTATCATGTAAGTTCATCTCTTCACAATCCTAAAATATACTGACTTAACCTCACTGTTGAGGTAACTAATCTCTATACTCAAGTTTCTTGCCGGAGATTGATGATGAAGGAAGGACCAGGCAGAATTGTCACCTATCCTTCAACTCTCTACCTCTTTTATTTTCCAGCTAGGGAAAACAACACAAACTGCGTTAGTGTTTTGTTTTGTTTTTTAATGTTTTCTAGAATGTGAGAGAATGTCAGTTCCTCAGTTTTAATCTTTACATCTTTAATGTCTACTCTGGAAAGTGTAGTGTTCACAGTCAAATGGAGAAAAGCATGGCGCTTTTGCTGAATTCAAGAAACTCTCCATTTATAAGCATAGTTAACTATGGACATCCAGGAGAGATGCTCATGAAACTTCAATTTTACTATCAACAAGTCTCTCTCACAATACTAACATGTGAGGTGCACATGATTGTCACCTGCAGAATCTCCATCTCAAGGAGAGGGAAAGCTGAAGAATGAGCTTCTATCCGGACACTGTCACAGATCTCGTGCTACAAACTGACCATAATTATCAAAGATGACATTTCACTTACGAGCAGCTGAACAAAATGAATGTGCCTTCTGTGCTACAGCCCAATGCAGCATCAGTTTAGACTGGAGCTTGGTTTGCTCTTAAATATTCAAAGAGAAACTGCGCATTTTCACTAATAGAGAGCATGTGATAATAAACATTGGGAAATTGCAATGTAATGTGACATTCTACTTAACAGTCATGAAACTGGCAAAACCCTAAAAGTAAACTTTTCATTCAGGCAGGAAAATGGGAAAACAGGAACTTTAAATATTTGTGCATCCACATTAACGAGGATTTGGTTTTGACTATAAAGTAGGCAGCACGCTTCTCTAAGGCTCTAAATCATTACTTTAAAAAATGTCATCTAGCAAAATCCTAACTCCTGTGCCCTACACTCACAGACTGGGGAAATATATGGAAATCTCTCCAATGGTGCCTCAGGGAGATAAACCCCTAGAACTTGGAATCAAAGAAGAGACACATTAGCTGTTTCATTTTACAGTTTTCCTGTTCAGTATTTGAGTAATGGGTAGGAAAAGGTAAGTATGGCAACAAAATATGTCAAGATTTTCTTGAGCACTCTTGATCCAGGTCCCTGGTCTTAGATATAAAGCTAAAATATATTTGTTTCAAGAAAGATATTATATTTACAAAACTCTACCTGGGGTCACTGATGCTCATCCTCATCACAGAGTATTATTTAAGCCATTTTAATAGGCAGGACGAGACTACTTACATATCATGCGCACACACAGAGCCCCACGCATGCACGCACATGTGTACACTCACTTTCAAAAAGAAAATACCTTACATTACTATTTGACTATTTTATATGAAGCTCATAGTGGGATTTGTTTCTTATTGTGGCCATGATGTCACTTAGTATCATTAAAGGGTGGTTAGATCAGTAAGTGAAAATAGCATCGTTCCTATAGGTATGGATTGTTTGCCAAGAAAGCATGTTCTAATAAAATGAGGCTTCTCCTCCTTTTTCATCTTTTCTACACTGTTCTCTTTTTCTTCTACCATGAGATCTTCACCAGAAGGGGGGAAGATATCCAAGCATGCTTGAACTTTCTTGCCTTCCAGACTCACCAGTTAAAGCAAATTCCTTGAGTTGTTCTTGTTATAATATGCCCAGCATCACATATTTTTTCATAGCAACAGAAAACAATCCAAGATACCACATAACACTAAAATAACATTTTGATGATGATGAATTCTGATTGTCAAATTGACAAGACCTAAGAATCACCCAGGGTACAGATCTCTGGGCATGTCTGTGAAGGGTTTGCTATTACATTAACTGCAGTGGAGAGACCCTCCCTGAATGTCGACAGCATATCCCATAGGTTGTAGTTCCAGATTGCAGAAGAAGGAGAAAGCTGCCTTAGTACAAACATTCCTCTCTCTCTGGATGACAGAATTAAAGTGTGGCCAATGACCTCAATCTCCTTCCATCCTGACTTTTCCTATTGTGATAGAGGTGTTTACTTAGCCTTAAAATTCAAGGTAACAGCCCATTGTGACACTGGCGGAGTCAAGGAAATAGAAAAGTGAAGTAGCTGCCTCCACATCCAGGAGGAAAGGGGACACATTCTCATGTTCAGCTAGCTTCTTTGTAATGCAGTCTAAGGACCCAAATTCAGGAATCTTCCTTTAGAGTGGGACTTTCCAGCCCAACTAACATAAAATGATAATCTTTATAAATATGCCTGTAAACAAACCAAATCTAAATAATTCCCCATGTGTGTGCCTTGACACCTATCTTCTAGGCAATTCTATAGCTGATGAAGTTGACTTTCAACACTAACCAACGACTCTAGTTTCTTTCTCTTGCTGTAATAAAGCATTATCACTGACAGCAAATTGGGGAATAATGGGTATATATGACTTATACTTTCTGGTCGTAATCCATCACTGAGGGAATTTAGAACTGAAACTGCAGTAGGGTGGAAACTTGAGGCAAAACTTATGAAAAAGTGAATGCTGCTTACTGAGTTGCTTCCAGACTCATGTTTACCACAGCCCAGGCCCACCTGCTTAGGGATGTTGGCTCCCACAGTGAACTCCTACACTAATTAGCAATCAAAAACTGACCCCACATATCCCACAGGCCAATCTGATGAAAGCAATTCTTCAACTGATAGGCTCTCCTCCATGGTATGTCAAATTGATAGGTAATAATATCTATCACGCCATCAGACTGAGGAAAGAAAATAAAATGTTATGTGACTATGTATTTATCCGCTTCCACCTTACAGCTGCACAGTCTGTGAAATATATCAGTGTTAGTATCACCAATCAAAAGTACAAAATTAAGTGGATCCGTTTGCTTGTTTATTCCATCTTCTTTCTCAGCATCTGCACAAGACACTGTCAGAGTACAGAAATATTATAGAATATGGTCTTTCCTTCAAACCTATTTGAAGACTTTAATATTCTCCGTGACCCCAAACTAAAATTTTCATTCAATATTTTATATTCAATAAGATAATAAATAAACAATATATAATTTGTAGACTTATAATTTTATGCAGTCTGTTGGACCACCACAACCATGATAAATATGTACATCAAACCCATCAACTCTAGTTCCTTGATAGTCATTTCTTTTGTAACATCTATATCTCTTAACCTCAACGTTGTGCAATCACAGACCTATTTGGATCCACATGAATTACATAGCCTTTTGAGATTGTGTTTTTTTTCACAGATTATAAGGCAATTTAAATCTACCATGTGATTTTAGGCACTGGATTCCTATAACTGAAAGGAAGGCTTCTCTGTGTCTTGATCTGTCCTTTAATATTTTGGGATATTATGTCATCTAGACCCCAAATATTTTGAATCTTCATCACAGGTGATGCTTCGCTTGCTTGTTGTTTGTCTGCTTGTTTTTCGAATCCCTCTTGCCCCAGATGCATGGGATACAGCATGAACTAAGCTGTGTCAGCGGTTTACAGTTTTTGACCATTGAGAGCAAAGGATCCCAAGAGACTGTTGCTCCTTCCAGGCTTCCCTATAAGCTAAGCAAGTCTTTCAATGCCACCTCATGCCTCTACTCTTGCTCAGGAGACTAGTTACTTCCTTCAGTGCTTACAGGAAGATGTAAATTTGCATCCTCTTGTCAGTCATATTCAGTTTTTATTGCATCCATAAACTTCTACCCAAATTTCTCCTTCCACCTTCATATGGAGGTTATGCCTTCAATCCTACCATCCAATGAGAACAATACTTCATCTATGCTTAGAGGAACCCATCATTCCTAAACAGACTAGCTACAAACTAATTGTTTGATGTGTTCAAGGTAATCATCAGTTTGTATACAAGTGTGGGTGTGTATGTGTGTGTTCCAAATAAGTAGTTAGAGACATATGGGGGGAAGGTATAACTTTGAACCATGAAAAATGGTATGACAAACTGAAAACCATCATGATAATAATTTGCGGTTAAAAACTAAGTTCAGTTGCGTCTGTCATGACTGACACTGAAAACAAGCCATGGAATATCACTAGCCTTCAGAATAGTCAAGTTTCATGATCTTTTGCAATTATCCAAGAATGTGACATAAACCCTGACTTATTGTATAGATTTCCTACTTGAATGTGTCAAAATAATTTGCAGTTAAAACAGATTGTTCAAAAGGAACATCTTCGTCACTTTACACCGAAAGTGGGATAACAAAGGCCTGGAATCTTTTTTTTTTTTTTTTTTTGATTTTCGAGACAGAGTTTCTCTGTAGCTTTTGGTTCCTGTCCTGGAACTAGCTCTTGTAGACCAGGCTGGACTTGAACTCACCGCCCGGCCCTGGAATCTTGATTACAGTGCACAGAATAGCCAAATGTAAGCTTACGCAAACTTTCATTCTAACCTTATCATGTCACTAGCCAGCATTTGGCTTCCTTAGCCATAAATTCAATTTCCTTATCAGAGCATAAATGAAACACCTTGGAGTGCCTGAATAAACAAATTAATTTGAGGTCTAGGAAAATTGATAAGTTCCATTAGTTTACGAGTTAATGCTGGTCTTCAGTGATGCTCACATTTCTGATTATATATATTTCTCTTTAAAGAGGAGTTTTATGTTTCTTGTTTTTTCTTTTGTTTTGTTTTGTTTTGAAAATCAAAACCGCACTTTACATAGAACTGAGACCAAGCACTTAAAGTTCAACAAGACTCTAGAATAGGCAGCACTCTGCCTCTCAATTCTACTTGTTTGGATCAAACTTTCTCTTTATCTCTGAGTTAAGTTTCTACCACTTCATTGAGGACATGTTAAATATGACTATGTCCATAAACTTTTATTTTCTATACTCATATAGACACCCCAAATTTTAACTGACACCAAGTTCAAAGTTTGTATACTGAGGGATGATTTGTTTGACTCTGTTAGCATAGCTGCTGATCCTCACCTGCTGTCTATGGCTAAGATAACACAGTTGTGGCTCTGATAGATACTCTTAAAAAATAATCTTTTCCTCAGAGAAATTCTTACTGATTAAGTGATAAAGGTACCTACATGGGAAGACTCCTGCACCAAGGAACCTCAAAGAACCCTTCCCTTATTTTCAGCTGAAATATTTAGTGCAAGTTAAGGCATGTCCAGAAACAGTCCTGCTCATTGTTTCAGCATTCAGAACTTTAAAATGAGCATGCTCAGGAATGAACCAACCTTTATAAGAATGTGGTCTTATTGAAAAAAAAAAAAACGCCCCTGGTTTCTTTGTTCCAGTATGGTACTGGTTTGGAAATGACTCAGGTGTTTTCCTCACCTGGTACAAATAATAAATCTCTTCCCACTCATTTTTCTCTCTTCTACATTTATTTTGGCTTTGCACTTACTGCTGTAGGAATTCCTACAGCTAGTAGCTTTTAAGTTACCCGCCCACTTGGGCGTGGCCTCTTATACTATATATGTCCTTGTAAAAATGTGTGCACTAATTTTTTATTGCAGGGTGACAGTTGGTGAAGCAAAATATAGTAAGTTCAGTGAGAAGTAACTACATAAAGGAATATGATAACAATTCAAATAAGGGCTTTAGAAATAATGCAGTCTTAATTCATGAAGGTGTGGAAGAGTGGAGGAAAGAGCAGCTAGACAGAGCAATGAAGAGGAGAACTGAATCAGTGGGAGAAATGTTGTGTAGCTTTTCCAGGAGGAACTGTACAAGAGAAAGATGCCTTGTGCCCTTTTTGGTCACAGTGTTTTTGCTTTGTTAAATGCTCTCGTATTCATTCTCAGCTGTCATACAACTGTTCTATTAATCTTCTCCCAAGGAATATTTTAAATAAGGTTTAGAATTGTTTTCACTCCTCGTGAAGAAGTCTTCCATTTAGCTTCTCCCTAGAGGACTCAACAAGCCTTAGGAAATTGGCAAGAGCCCAGAAGAAAAAGACGGCAGATGCCTTAGCAGTCAAGATAGCTCAGTACTTTAATATATCACCAAGATGATGGTAAGCTTTGCATTGTAAAAGTTCTTTGTTTCCTGTAGCAAATCAACAGAGACTAAACACTTTTAGAATATTCAGAATGCTATCAGTCTATACAAACATTTTGAAATTCTAACTACATTGTCATGCCACTACATTAAGCAAATCTTGTCCTTCTTAACTGCTATACCAAAGAAAAGAAACCAAAGATGGAGTGATGAGGATAACAGTACATTTTGAATCAATTTTAAAATTCTAATTTTAGGTAACATGGCATCTTTATAGCAGAACTTTTACCTCAATTTATGGTTGATCAAACTTAACCCCAAAATACAAGTTATTATTCTCCTAAATTAAAGGATAGTATGTAACAGGGTAAAAGATTTAGGGAAAACGGGATGCAGAAATGAAATAAGGTAATCAAAAACGTGTGGCATAAAAGAGAACATGGGAGAAAGGGACCAAGGAACAAAGGTGAGACTGGGTAGTGGTGTGGGGGGAAAAGGAGCAATAAAACAAAGTATGAATGAAGAAGCTATAATAAAACCCATTATTTTATATGCTATCAGTGTGAGGGGTAGTGACAGATATGGTGTTATGTATACTGGCAGTGTGTATACATGTCATGTATGTGGAGGTCAGTGTTGGGTACTTTCTTTAATGGGTCTTTACATTTAATTTTAGATTCATTAAACATGAAGCCCGCTCAATTTGGCTAGGCTTCCCAGCCAATGAACTTCAATGATCCACCTGTCTCCAAACCCCTTACTTAAAGTCTGGAGTGGAGGCACGTGGTGCGATGCCCAGTTTATTCCACGGGTTCTGGGCAGCAGAGCTCTGGTACTTATGATTGTACAGCAGGTACTTTCTGGACTGAGTTGTTTTTCAGTCGAGAATGTTATTTTTAAAACACCAATTAAAAATTGTTTTGGAAATAAGAAAATGGTTTAATTGTGGCTCTTAAACTGGAACAACAACTAACATCTGAGATCGTTGGTGTTGATTATCATCTTGAGAGAATCAGGACTCAGGGGAAAGGCTTCTGGGTGCATTTCTGGGAAATTATCAGGATTAAAGTTAGCCTCTGAGAATGTCTTTGAGGGATTTTCTTGGTGTTATTAATTAATGTGGGAAGACTTAATCTTAATTATGGGTGGAATCATTCTCTTGGAAGGAGATCATGTACTATATGAAAGGGAAGAAAACTAGTTGAATGCTAGCCTGCATTCATTCATCTCTTTCTTGCTTCCTGACTATGGATGTTATGTGATGATCTGCTTTAAGTGTCTGTCTCCTTCACTTTACTATCTGATGTAGAATATACATAATCTGTATGATCCAAAATACACCTTTACTCTCCTAAGTTGTTTTTGCAAAGGTATGTTTATACACCAACAAAAAAGACACTAAGACAGAAATTGCACAGATTTCCAAAATATCAGCACAAATTATTCAGATACCTGGGACATTTCATATTCAAATGTGTCAAAGAATGAGGTGGTAACAGGGTAGGAATAAGTACTAATCATGATTACACAGTTTTGGGATTTCCCAGATACATTTTCAGGTCTCAAATTTAGCTATTGTGGGCTTGAAATACTTTTAATGGATCATTTTAATCCATCACTTAGAAATATATGAAGATTTATATGCAAATGCAATGCATTTCATTTTGCTGTGCTCAGATTGAGATATAGTGGCTATAGAAATTATATTACAACCTCTTAATTCATTTCTCTGCTGAAAATACCATTTATTTATTTTCATTAACATAAAAAATAATGAGTTACTTTGCAAAATATTGAAATATTTCTAAATACTTAGTCATGCATGTTCATCCTCACCTCAATTTCTTCTCCACATCACTGCTGCTCCTGGACAAATGCAGTTTGGCCTCTAGTGGTATCCCTTCTACTTTCACATCGAATGAGTTCTATCATGACTCTACCACCACTCTTCCTGAAACCCTCCTTTCCCCTCTAATGGGCCCCTGTGAAATGGGGAGCTGTGAAAAATAGTAATTGAACCTGGGTGATTTAGTATCACATTTATATCTGTCATTCTTGATTTTATTTAAAACGCTCATAATTCTTTTCTAAAGGGTTTTTTTTTTATTCCTGGTTATCCAGAGAATTGTATATGTATCATGATCATACCCTCTCCAAGTTGACCAAGACTCTTCATGCCCTCTTTTTCCCAACTTTACTTTCTCCTGAAATATGTATTCATTCAGTTTAAAGTTATGTGCAGCTATGTGCATTGGGTACACGTATGTGTACCACATATGTCCAGATGTCCTCAGAGGCCAGTGGGTGTCAGAACCCCTGAAAGTGGCAGTAGTGAATCATCTGATCTGTATGCTAAGAAAACAACTCATGTCTGCTGCAAAGGCACCATGCACTCTTAATTACTGAATTATCCCTATACTTTTTTGTTCTCCTTTTATAATTATTTACATATTTAGTTTTAACTCTGTGAGCATGGGTGTGGGTTTATCCACTGGGGTATGGGACCTACCAGTTGTCACACTCCTAAAGAAAAGTGTCTGTCCCTTGCCTGTTATATTTACTGTATGTCAGCTAGGGTGGAGACCCAGTAACCTCTCCAATCCATATTGGAATTTTTAACTGGTTTGATCTTATAAAGGTCTTGTATAGGTAAAAAAAATTCTGTTAATTTATTTGTGCAGGAGCCATGTCATTCTAGAAAACAGCGTTTCAGAACACTTCCCCCATCCTCCAGCCTGCCGTTATTTCTGCCCTCCCTCCCATTATGCCTTGGGGTTGGGGAATGATATAGTCAGCCCAACTAAGGCTGCATTCAGTCACTTGCTTACAGCACTTTGAACACTAGTGTATCTCTGTACTAACCACTGCAGAGTAGCAACTGCAGAACGAATGTGCTGTGTGCAAAACAGAGCAGCAAGGATGTATACTTACATGACACACAAACACAAATACGCATACACAAACACACAGACACACAAATGCACACATACACACATACACAACCACAGAGGGACAGGGAGAGGGCACGTTGACTACATGCCACTTATGTTATAACATAACAGCATCAATAGACTCATTCCCAGGGGCCATAATTTCCCTCCTATTGATTTTGACTGTGTTTACATTACCAGGCATGAAAGCCCTCTAGGGAGCAGGCCTCAGTTCCAATCAATGAAAGTGGTTGGTAACTCTTACAAATAGTCTTGACACCATTGTACCTGGGTACCTCTTCTCTGGCTGGTCAGTTTTGGAGCATCTTGGGCCCATCACTGTATAAAACAATTGTCATCTTTCTTCTTTTCCAGCAGCATGGATAGCACCTTCCAGGACTATGAAATCTAGCAAATGGAGAGTTTCCTGGTCAGTTCAAGATTGGTTTAGCAATACCATTCTGCTTTTTATTACTATAGATCCGTAATGCAACTTTAAGTCTGTCATAGTGATACTGTCTAAGTATAATGTATAAAAAGAATTTAATAAAAAAAAGAAGACTGAATCAAAATGGCATGATGAAGTTACTTGGGAACCAATAACCTACCAATCCAAGTATATATGTATGTATGTATGTATAATGTATATATATAAATAATTTGAGGTGATAGTAGAACACATGTGACATAGAAAAACATGGGACAAATGGACATGGGAACAGTAGTGTGGGGAAAAGGAGGGATGGGTTTAGGTGAGGTCAAAATAAGCTTGCATGAAGAAGCCTTATGAAACTCTACTAATTTGGAAGCTAATTAAAATATATTTTTAAAAAGTTTGAAAAGAAGTGCCCTGCATTGGTGAATAATGCATCTCCCATAATACATAGGTTATTAAAGGAAGATCTCAGTGCTAGTCACGATCACCTCTTTATGAGTTATTTATCAGGGGTCCCCAGAGGCACCCAAAATAAAATAGACTACAGTCACTGCTCTTGATTCCCAAACGTAACAAAACAGTAATGCTGTATTGCTGAGGATTTAGTTTTCATTTTTAATTATGTGTGTATGTAATGTGTGTGCCTGAGTGGGGTGTGTGAATGTGTGTACAGTGCATACAATGTCCAGAAGGGGGTAGTAGTTCTCTTGTGCTGCATTTTCAGGCTGCATGAGCAGCCCTGCGTTGGTACTGGGAAGCAAACTCAGGTCCTACATCAGGCTAATAATGTACCCTTTACTGTTATCTCTCCAGTCATGTTCTTGGCTGCATTGCAACAGTGATGGCTATTCTTGGTTGTCAACTTGCCTATATCTGAAATTAACTAAAACACAAGCAGCTGGATACACCTGTGAGGGATTTTTTTCTCACCTCATTTTAAGTGGAAAGGGCCAATTTTAATCCAGATATTTTAAGATGGCATGATCTACCTTTATCTGCACAACTTCTGTTGGTAGCTTATAAAAAGGACATGGAAGAAGGAAACTTTTTTTTACCACCTTGCCTTCACTTTCATTGGCAAATCTAAACTGAATGCTGCGAGAAAGAAGGAGGATTCAGAGAGAAACCATGTAGCTTTACCAGAGACAGATGCTGGAACTTTACCTGGTAAGCCACAACCTCATGGTGATACACCATGAGTTAGGGTTAGTTTAAGATATGAGTTAGCCAGAAACATGCTTAAGCTATTGGTCAGACAGTATTGTAAATAATATGGTTTCTATATGATTATTCCTGGAGTCTGGGCAGCTGGGAAACAAACGAGCAGCTCTTACAATACCCCAGCACACAATGAGAAACAGCTGAGACACCCAGTATTGTGGATGGAATAACTATTGGTTTCTTGAACTTTCTGTTTGTAAGCAGCTATTGTTGAACTAACTGGACCATAGTCTCTAAGTCCCTCTAATAAATCCTCTTTATATATCTGTATATAAATTCATTCTATCAGTTCTGTTCCTCTTTAGAATGCTGACTAATATGTCAGTTAAATACTTAATACATTAACTAAATACTTAAATGCACCTCCCATATATTATATATATTTATAAAATGTTTAGCAGTTACAAAAGAGGGTATCATTTTCATATTAATTGGGTTTTTCACTATTAGTGATTTAATAAACCATAGGGCTAGATGACTGGCAACCAGGGACAGCTCCTCTGCCTCATCATTCACCAAAATATTTCAAATTATTCAGTCCTGAAACTGCTAAGTATGCTTTGGCCTTGTCCTTCCACAAAAGCCACAGTGAAGATTCTTGCCATTATCTGTCCCTCTCTTTTTACTTCCTTCCCAGCCCAGTTCTTACCCTGGGCTTGCTGAGGTGTTGATCCCACTTCTTGGGGCCTGTGAACAGCATACCCTTTGACAGTAGCCATAGCCTGAACTCTTTTACCAAATTTTCTGTAAATACCCATTTAAAACACTCCCTGCCAATCTCCCTACCAATATTCTTCATCATCCATCTGTTTCACTTTATGAATGCAAGTTCTACCAACAATAATAACAAAATGTCATCAGAAACTGAATCACCCTTCTCACACAAAAATGGCATCCTTATCTTTCATATATCCTAGTACAATAGAAAAGCGTAGACTCTGTTGCCAAAAACAGTAAATAGCATTCATAGCTGTTAAGGCTTGAAAAACTTGAAGTCATAGTTGGGTCATCAGTTACTAATTTGTGTGTGTGAGTTTGTGTGTATGTGTTAGCGGGGGTTGAAAATAAAGTGTCACACAAGCTAGGCAAGCAATTATGAATTAAGATTCCTAGAGGGAAAAAAAAACCTTACTGAGGTGAAAGGTTCTGAAAGTCTGACTACGTAGAATTTTTGTGATTATAGAAATTAGATGTATATTTTAGGTTAAGAGTCAAATTACCTTGTGCTGTCTTTAGCCATGCCTGGCCCAACATGGTGTTTGAACTGGCTTTCACTTGACTTTCAGGAAAACACAAAGGGATTTATGTAACAAATCTCTAGCTTCCACCAACACAAAGGCTAAGAATCCCATCATACTACACGTGAGACATGAATCTTGACTGTAATATGCTTATCTGTTTCCAACCCACCCGCACATGAGCACGCTATTACAACAATATTAGATTGAAATGAGTGTGCCCACTCCCTTGTAATGAAGCTGATACAGAGATGAATTTCTGCCATCTGCTTTTGTACTCTTAGTCTGGAAAAAAATCAGTTAGGGAAGGAAAGGTCTGAAAACATTCATTTAGCTTCTAGTCTAAGATATTAGCTAAACACACCAAGTGTTTTATGCCCAGACAGCTGTAAAATGAAATGAAAAACAAAGCAAAGCAACTATGAGAAGCAGGAAAGTGTCTGCCTTCTGATTCCCCTCAAGGACCCCTGCTGGAGCCCCACCCTGCTGGCACTGCAAAAGGAAGAAAGCCTAGCAAATGCAGCGAGAGCCTGTAAAGCCAACGGTGTCTCAATACCCATTGGCACCACATGAGCAGCAACCCAAAGGCTTCATCAACCGTTTATTAAAGGAAGCAATGAATCTCCAAACTTGACTGGCACAGAGGATCTAACAGAAGCAGCCATGCCGACTCAAAGCCAAGATTCCTCGAGGTGTTTCAGCGTCAAGTGAGGTCAACACGAAAATGCTACTCTTCTCGGATGAAATGAAGAGAATCTGAATCATCAGCCATCGTTGAAGAAGCTGGAAGAGGGTTTTCATACATACATAGCAATTTTAACCTGGAAATTACACTTGGCTATTTCTCATCTGGTTAAATAGCCGAGGTGAAGAGACTTCCATGTTATCTCTCCACTTCATAACTAGCCAGGCTGATGCCAAGCCTGGAACCACCAGTATAAATGAGACTGATGGGAACCGACAGTTTCAAAATCGGTCTATCACAGAAGTACTAGAGTTGTCTGTCATTTAGTTTTCTACTCGAAAATTGAGTTTTTCACCCTTTTGCCTCAGTTACTTCATGTGCAAAATGGAACCAAAAATTACATTAATACCTAATACTTCAATATCAGTTTATGTGGAATTCATAATTTTTTCTGATTGTATAAAATTTGTAAAAATAGGAGCTTGATGATACAAAGCAGTCGTAGCCCACTCGCCCAGCATGTGCAGGCTCTGGGTTTAAATGATAGTATCACACAAAAAAAAAACAAACAAACCTGCAAACAAATTAGATTATGTGTACTTTGGTGAAATGAACATTGCACACCTTTATCTTACATGAAGCGATGACTAGCTCTTGTTTTCAGGAACTTTACATGCAAGTATGTGCTCACACACACATGTACATGCACACACAAATATTTAATGATGTCACAAAAATTTAAATATATAATAATCATAATCAATATGATCATATGGAGATAGAGGATCCAAGTTGTCATTAGCATCACAAAGGTCAGGAAAGAAAGGAAGTAAAAGTTCAAGGAAGCAAGCTGCTTAGATTCAGAGCATCCACTTACCTTCTATAATAGGGACCTGCATTCATTATGTGTAATCTTATAATTTTTTCATGCACATTGTGAATATTAACCTTCAATATCCAACTAAAATTAGCTCTTTTCTGGGACTGAAAAAAAATCAGCTGTTACCAGTGCTTGTTTGAAGTACAGCCTGGCTCAGTTTCCATGTCCACATGCTGGCTTACAATCACAGCTACCTCTAGTTCCATCCTCTTCTGACCTTTGCAGGAAGTGAATATACAAGGTGCACATACATTCTTTAGACCACATATATAAAATAAAATAGATCAATCTAAAAAATTGAAAATTTATCACCCTTTAAACTTTGAAAATATTTCCTTCAATTCTGGGTTAGTAAATTCTTTCTGAATCATCAGCTAATGATCTATTGTTCTGTCTTACACTTTTGTAAAATTACAGTTTTCACCGATTACTACTTTGGCGGTACCTAGCTTTTCCCTTTTCCTAGTCTATCACTGTTTATGGGATTTCTGCTCCTGTCTGCCCTCCACAGGCTATGCTGGATAAACTTCTGGGTCTCACTTTAAAATCTTCTGACAACTATCTCACACTCCATGTTTTTTTAATTACATTTCTGTGGGCAGGAGAACACAAGCCAGGGTGCTTAGCTAAGGTCAGAGGACAACTTCCAGAAGCTCATTGGTTCTCCCACCCTGTGCTCCTCAGGAATCAAACTGGTGTTGATCATGTTGGCAGCAGACTCACTGAGCCTTCTTTTCAGCCCATCCCCATTCTTTAAATGATCTTTGTCTCTTGATTCCTGGACACTGATTTCTGAGGCTTTCTGGATCCCAGTTGTTGAGGATTAAACTCTTGTCCATCTGACCTCTCATGGAAGCTCCCTAAAAAAAAAGCATGACTGAGAGCTTTCTACAAATAATTATGTTGTAGTTTCAAATGTTATTCATAGCAAAGGAAGTATGTTTTATTTAAACAAGGACAAGATAATGCAAGCTTTGATTTTTATAGTGTTATTGACTACTACTAACTCGAGGGGATCAATTTTGCTCATATGGTCACTTGAGAGGAAGAAAAATGTGTAGTGCGAGAGGGACCACAGCAAACGTCAGAATTCAACACTACTGGTTCTCAAGCCCAGGTTGTGGGTTTATGGACTCACACTGCACATTTATCGAGTCTGTTGCAGCCACAATCCTGAATTGATGCTATTCTTAAATAAAACAAACATTGCAAGCCAGAAACAAGACAACAAATTCACCAGCTGTGAGCATATTGCTTACAGATTAAACTTGGGACCAAAACCATAAAATAGCATAATTTATTACAGAACTCAAGAGACTCTGTTCTGACAGACATGTTAGAGGGAACAAAACACACATACTAACAAAGCCAAAAAGTCACTCACATGCTAAACAGGTCCTGTCTCCCAAGAGAGGGTAAATATCCTGAAATGCTTTATCTTGTTTCCCAAGCACCTCAAAGATCAGGCTTGATAAGAGGGGATAATGTTTTTATTTTGCACAGAAAAGCAAGGACTATGAGAAGTGGAGGAGCTTCAATCTACATGTACATAATTGCTGCAGAAACATTCTAGAAACACAGCCTCATTTCAAAAGGTTCCCATGAATGTGGTAAAGATTAAAACCTTGAGATTTTACAGTTCATGGCTCCGAGTAATTTGCCACTGGTGTAGACCATATTGAGGCAGTTTAACTGTGCACACCATCAAGAGCTTTTTAAAAAGTTGCCGTAAATTGTTTTGAAGGAATTTTGCAGTAGTTCAGCACCATGAAACTGAACATGAGTGCTAGAGCAACTCCTTGGATTTTTCTAACGCTTTATGAACCATTATTTAGGGAGTTTTATGTTGGTATACTGCACATTAAAAACACCTACAGAGTGAAGATATAAATTTAGAAAGAGCACATTGTATTATTTTCCTACTATGACAGTGATACTCAGGCAAGTACTAAGACCAAGTAGACTTGCAAAACTCTATATTTGTTGAAGAGACTTGGGTTTCTGGGTTATTTTTATGTCCATCATTTTATGGTTCTTGTATATCCAAGTGTAAATGTTTAAAGGTACTATAGAAATTTGGAATTTAAAGAGAGTCTAGTTGGTTTGGGACCACATTATAATCCAGATTTGTGACCTAGAAAAGGATGAAGAAGGATGATTGATGTGTCAATTGAAGACACTTTAGATGAATCAGCTTTAGGAAAGAGTAAATGAAGAATTTGAAGTAATAAAAATTTATTCACTTAATACTATGAAATCTATCTACTCCTTGGAGAGTTTAATTGTACTCAGGAGTAGTGATGCCTGGGTTTGAATTACTGGCATAAGGCATAGCCTAGGAATCATTCTTGGGACGTTTTCTTTGTTTGTTTGTTTGTTTGTTTTTCTTTTCTTTTTTTTTTAAAGATTTATTTATTATGTATACAACATTCTGCCTTGATGTACGCCCACACTCCAGAGGAGAGCACCAGATCTCAGTACAGATGGTTGTGAGCCACCATGTGGTTGCTGGGAATTGAACTCAGGACCTCTGGAAGAGCAACCAGTGCTCTTAACCTCTGAGCCATCTCTCCAGCCCTGTTTTTCTTTTTTTTATTAATTAATTAATTTATTTAATTATTAAAGATTTCTGCCTCTTCCCCGCCACCACCTCCCATTCCCCCCCTCCCCCAGTCAAGTCTTCCTCCCTCCTCAGCCCAAAGAGCAAGCAGGTTTCCCTGCCCTGTGGGAGGTCCAAGGACCACCCACCTCCATCCAGGTCTATTAAGGTGAGCATCCAAACTACCTAGGCTCCCACAAAGCCTTTACGTGCAATAGGATCAAGAACCCATTGCCATTGTTCTTCAGTTCTCAGTAGTCCTCATTGTCTGTTATGTTCAGCGAGACGGGTTTTGTCCCATGCTTTTTCAGACCCCGGCCAGCTGGCCTTGGTGAGTTCCGTTTTTCACTGAAGGGCACATTAAATACAAAATGATACAGAAAAGGGTACTGAGAAAGGACAACCACCAAAGGCAAGTTCAACAGTTCACAGTTTCATCCTATTTGAACCTGATGTCCCAATGTTCTTGCATGTTTACTCATTTGGAAACCTTAAATGTGAACTGAATGAGCCCCTTACAGTCCTTGAAAAGAAACTGGATGAGCTAAAGCCCAAATATAAAATGGGAACAGAAAGTAACAGGAAAGGCTCCTCTTAAATTCTCACACAAGCTCTGTGTAGAGCAATCATTTATTAGATTCGCTGTTTACTATGCTTGCTTTTATTTTTGTCAGCTAAAGAAATACCAGAGGGCTTCAAGTGAATCATCATTTATCTCATGTCTTGACACAACTAGACTTAATTATCTTTCTGTCAATTATTTTGGAATCACTTTGCCCTCTAGCTTTGTATGTAAGTTGTGTTGGCATGGTTACCAACACATTACTCCAAGTTCATTGATTCTATACCTCTTCAAAGCAATAAATTCCTTTTCCAATACTAGTACAAACAAGCCTCAAAATTATAGGGCATAATATTAGCTTCTGGGTCTAGAAATTTATTGTGCAGATGAATTTTTTAAACTAATCACTAATTTCTCTGTATAGCTATTAAAGAGTCTACAGAAAAATATTAACTAGGGGACATACAAGAGGTATCAAACTTTAGAAATAACTGAATTCGTTTTGGGCTCAAATATTCTTTTTATAAAAATGTTAACAGCTAAGACCAGTATCATATAAAAGCCCTAGTCTCAATTCTGTCAGAATATTCTTTCAAGTAATGAATGCTAGCTGGTTGCATATCTGACTTTATCCTAGCCACAAATTATCCCTCCCCTTGAAACAAATCCTTTTCTGTCTGTTGAGAAAACATGTCTGAGTAACTTATTTTTAAAAGGAATATGGAAAGTTAGAGAAGATCACTGTTGCTAGAATCATATATATTACTAATAAAATATAAAGGAAAAATGTTCTATTATAATTATTCTGCACAGGAAAAGATAGTAAGTTTAGGAACATGTGACCAAGGGTAGACGAGCTGTGTATTTTTAGAAAAGCACTGCCATGTGTCCCAAATATCAGTTAATTTACATAGGTCAGTGATTCCTGGTTGCTATTGATTTCTCCATTCAGGAACACTTGACAATGTCTAGGAGTTACTTTCCATTGTCAGTCTGCAAGGTTTTGCTAGTGCTTTGTACTGTTAAGAGATGGTGGATACTTCTAAAACCTTGCAGTGCACAGATTAGCTGCACAAGAAAAACATTGTTTAGCCCAAAATATCAAAATGATGAACTCAGAAATCATAAGGATACAGAAATTCAACAAGCCCAACCAAGATGGAGAGATCTGTTACCTCTGCAATTATGGGTGCTATGAATGAACTATGATTATTTCACGTAGAATTCTAATTCCTTCCTTTGGCAAAGAACTCAAAGACCATCATAGTCTACCCTCTGCAGGATGTGGTATTCTCTTTAATTCACTTATTTTTCCCCCGGTTTTGCATGTCAAATACCGAGACTGTTTTCCAAAATCCCACAATTCATCAAAATGGCTTTATTAAATCTCTTTGTATATTTGGATATTTTTAGATAGTGACTTTTCTTTGAAAAGACTTAGAATTGATAGCTCAAAAGACAATTGCTGCTACTAATTTAATATGTTTCCATGTGGAACTGAAGTAGACATTAAACAGGAACAAAATTTAAAGTTCATTCCTTGCAATGATTTTCTGAAAGTGGTTGTCAGAATCCTGGGGTTCTGAGATGGCATCACAATGAAGTTGGAAGGGCCAGATGAAGAGCAGGCAAGGCTTCTTATGGAGTCCTTTGTTCCCTCAAAACTTAAGAAAGACAACTTTCATTTGTTTGACGCATCATCTTCTGCAGCTTTTAGCTTGAGAAGAATGCCATCACTGAGTTCTTCAAGGTCCCAACTGCACAGTTCATTTTTTATAAAGGAGGAACTCCTGTATCATTTGAGTCAGCTAGCAAGAGGAGGAGAAATACATTCAGTACCAGAGCTAGGTTCTGTGTTTTAACAGTCAGGTTATTGTTTCAAGTCACACCAGGGGAGGGGAAACAGGGAAATACAAACACACACACACAAACACACACACACACGGGTTTGATCTACTGATTAATGATCATTTTGACTACAGGAGAAAATCCTCCCTGAAGGAGTGACCAAGCTCCACGATGGCTTCTTCTCTCGAGATCATTTCCTCTTATAGCCAAGGATAGGACTGAAGAGACATAGAAAAGTTTGTATTTTGTTTTGTTTTGTTTTCAAAATCAACCTAGTTAAAAAAAAAAAACAATTCTCTTGGAACAGTTGGGATGGTGGGGTTTTTGTTTGTTTGGGTATTTATTTATTTATTTACTTTATTTATTAAGAATGACCAGGTTCTACACCTTAAAAACAGAACCTAAAGGGATAGTGGTCAGCTCTGTGTTTTGTTGTGCCTGTTGCCAATACCACAATAACAATAGAAAGAATTTTGAAATAGTTTGATCAGCCTTTTATTGAGATCTTCGTTTGGTCAGTCAGTGGTTTGAGCACCTTACAGCCATAGTAAGCACTGTCTGCAAGGTAGCACAGATTCCTTCCTACACAGATGTCCTTGAGGAGGCCAAGTTATCTTTCATATCCGAATTATTTCCACAAAGCTTCTCAGGGCAATCCTGTGGTACAGACCCACTCTCCCCATTGGCATTGAACTTCTAGGATTCAAAGTTGTAATCACAGATATTGAGCATCCATATGGCACTTTGTGCCTGCACAGTGTTTTATTTTCATTTTTATTGGTCATTTCTACAAAGAACTCTCCAAGGTAGGTTATGGCAGTCATCTAGGCTGATGGCTTAAGCAACAGAACCTTGTGCAAGGTCTGAGTCAAGAGCAGGGAGAAGGCTGATTGTCTCCAGGAGTCTGATACTTCTGTTTGATCTACTCTATCTTCCCTTGCCACATAGCTTCCTTTTGCTCACCCAGAGCCTTGCACCTCTGCCTTGCATCCTCCTCTAGGCTCCCTTGACCCTGGTTTTCATTTGAACTCAGATATTATAGAACAGTGAAGAGAAATTAGAGCAGACACTAACGATGGAGTGTTTATGTTCTCAGCTTGTTTTCTAAGAAGGTCCCATGAGAAGAGCTGCAACTCTGATCCCAAAGTCTCTGCTCTTTTCAAGGTCATGCCTCTCTTGTTCAGATTGTAGTAATGGTTTCCCCCACATGCACTTTCAGGCCCCAAATGGAAAATAACCCTTCCTTCTTTCCCCATTAACTAGCCCCAGGATGCCTCAGTATTCCCTTGTATGTGTATTAGATACCTGCATGTTTGTAAACATTTCTTTTCTCAAACTGTCCCCAGGAAACAGAATCACCTTTGCAGGTTCTTTTTATCCTTGAAGTTTTTTTTTTTTTTTAAAAAAAAATATGTAAATGCAGATAGAGAAAGGAACTGCAGGGTGCTTCACCATTGTTAGAAAACAACAATGCAATGAGACTGAGATTGTGGTACATGGAAGAGGGAGACAGAAAGAGAAAAAGTTATGCATTTAAGAGAGTACAAGTTAATAAGTTGCTCTTTGGAGGGCAAGGTGGGAAGACTCAGAAAAGAAAAACAGCTGTGTGCCTACAGCTTTTGTTCTTTACCGATTTCACTGGATTAGCCACAAAATTAAGGTGACATGGCCTAGGACAAAATACAGAGAATCATATGAACATACTTTAATAATCTGTTCTCCACCAAACTAGAAAATCTAAAAGAAATGGATTAATTTCTTGATATATTCAATATACCAAAGTTAAAAGAAGATCGATTTAAACAGACCCATAACCCCTAGTGAAAGAGATGCAGTAATTAAAAATCAACCAAAAAAAATTCCAGGGCCAGATTGATTCAGTACAGAATTCTACCCATATTCAAAGAAGAATTGATGCCAGTATTCCTGAAATTATGCCACAAAATAGAAATAGAAGAGACACAACTAAATCCTTTTATGAATCTACAATTATCCTAATACATAAACCACACAAAGATATAAGAAAGAAAATTACACGTTAATTTCCATTATAAACATAGATACAAAAATTCTCAATAAAATACTTGCAATCTGAATCAAAAAACATATCAAAAGGATTATCAAGTATAATCAAGTAGGTTTATCCCAGAGATACAAGGGTGAATCAACATACTTAAATTGACATATGTAATCTACAACATAAGCGAGTTTAAAGAGAAAATCTTCATGATTGTTTTATTAGATATAGAAAAGGCCTTTGACAAGATCCAATACACTTTATGACAAAAGTTTTGAGGAGACTAGAGACATATCTCAACATAATAAAGGTAGTTTACAACAAGCTCATATTCTACATCAATATAAAATGGAGAGAAATTAAAAACATATTTATTTATATCAGGAACAAAGGGTCAAGTCAAGGATGTTCATTCTTCTAAAACTATTTAATATAGTACTTGAAGTCTTAGCTAGAGCAATAAGACATTTGAATGAGATCAAGGGGATACATATAGTAAAACAAAGTCAAAATATTTTTATGCAGTTATGTTACAATTATCCTACTAATTTCACTAAGAATCATCCACAATTGATAAACGCTTCATCTAAGTAGTCAAATACAAAATTAACACACAAAAAAAAATCAGTAAAAATTTCACAATACCCTAAAAAATATAAACTATTTTTGGGCAACTCTAATCAATTAAATGAAAACCTTGTGAAGCAAAACCTTTAAGATATTGAAGAAAACAATTGAAGAAGACATCAAGATGGAAAGATCTCCCATGCTCATTAATCAGAAGGATTAATGTAATGAAAGCAGTCATCCTACCAAAAGCAACCTATGTTCAATGTAATACCAAACAAGATTCTAAGGTAATTCTTCACAGACCTTGAGAGGACAATTTTCAGTTTCATATAAAAACAGGAAAAAAAGAAGGAAAAGAAGAAAAGAAATAAGAAAGCTAAAACAATCTCGAATAATAAAAGAATTGCTGGAGGTATCAACAATCTTGATCTTAAATTGTATTACAAAGGTAGAGTAATAAGAACACCATGGTACTGATACAAAAGCAGCCAAGCTGATCATATAATTGAATTGAAGACCAAGACAAAAGCCCACACACATTAGGACACCTGAGTTTTGACAAAGAAGCCAGAAATATACGTTGAAAAGAAAAGCCAGCATCTTAAACAAATTGTGTTTGCCAAAATGGATAGCTGCATATAGAAGAATATAAATAGACACATTTTTATCACCTTGCACAAAACTTTACTTCATATGAATCAAGGACCTCAACATAAAGTTAAAGACCCATAATGTGATAGAAGAGAAAGTAGAGAATAGTCTTGAATTCATTGTAACAGGGAAAGACTTTAAGAACAGAACATCATTAGCACAGGCACTAAAAACAACAATTAATAAATATGATCTCATGAAACAGAAGAGGTTCTGTATGGCAAAGAACACTATCATTCAGTATTGACAGGCTACAGAATGGGAAAAGATGTTTAACAATTACACATCCAATAGATGGCTGTTATCTAAAATAAATAAAAAACTCTTAAAAGTGTATATTAAGAAAACAAATAATCCAATAAAATGCAGTATAGAACTAAATGGAAAGTTTTCAGAAGGTAAAGCACAAATGACTGAGAGACCATTTTTTAAATGATGTTCAATATCCTTAGTCATCAGGAAAGTACAAATCAAAACTTTTGAGATTTCACCTTCCTCTAGTCAAATAACCAAGACTGATAAAACAAAGGACAGTTTCTTCTCAAAAGGACTTAGGATTGCTGGTGGGAGTGTAAACTTGTTTAACCACTATGAAAACTAGTGTGGTAGTTTCTCAGGAAGCTGGGAATTGATCTGCCTCAAGATTTACTTATACATCATTTTTAGGATGTTTTGTCTTTTAATGCTTTCTTTAGCCATTATTTTAATCGTATTATCTTTTGTTTATCTATTACGGTTTCCAGTTTCCTGGATTTTGTGGTATGTGTGTGTACCTGCAAATGTATCTGTTTGTCAAGCTTTATTCTTCTGTTTTGTACTACATGTAACTAATTATTTTCAATAAAAAGAAAAATAAATGAAGGGACTTAAGTCAGGCTAAGATTTCTAATAACCACCCTAAGTAAAAGCTGTTGCACAATTTTCTGCACATGTTAGTACAATGGGATATTGACATTTTTGTGATATAGTTATATTTATTGTGGAGATTATTGTGTTTGTGGTGTTTGAACTTTATATAGAGAATATATTATAGGTTGAGTGTACTCTCAAATTAATCCCTTCTTTTTCTGAATTCCTAATACATGTATTAAAACTTTTAAAAATGAGTTAATTACTTTAAAATTCACCAAAATACATGTGCCATCAACATACTAATCACTCTCAAACTATGTGAAATATATAAAATAATGTATTTCTGTAAGCACCACTGCAAATAGGAAATAGATCAGAGCTGTGAAATGCATATAAAGAAAAGGAAAGCTGAGTTTTAATCACTGGATAATTTTGGTGAACAACAAAAATCAACTCTGGCACTTAAATTTGTTATAGCTAGCACTTCCCAAAATGCAATAGCACAATTTCTGAATCCAATTTGCCTAAGAAAATGTCAGTCAGATCCATACAATTTCCTATAATTAAAGAAACATACTCCATCATTATTAAAAGTAAAAGAACCAGCAATGAGTATTGAGGAATGGCTACTGTTTTTAAGTATCGCTGAACATTTTGTACACGATGAAGGCTGTCTAAAAAGGACATCTAAGTGCTCTTGTCCTTGCTTTTCCATATTTCTTGCCATGAAATCAACTTGAAGTCAATTATTAAGAGCAGTCAACAGAGAGGAAAAAGCTACCCTTAAAACTAGGAGTCAACAAGTAACTCCTTCAGCATCAACTCTGTAAGAAACGAAGATTGCAAACCTACAGGATGGGTAGGGAACCCAATCATATCCACAGGTTTATAACAAAGTTCTCTTAGAAAGAAAATGCTCTACTGGTTTAGTGAAGACCGGAAAGTATAGCCTCAGTGTTCAGTTCTTTTTCAATGTAACTGAAAATTTAAAACCACCTATGAATGAAATTGGAGCCATGCCAGAAAAGGATGTTGTCTACCGTCACACTTTTGAAAAGTGCTTTCTTTTTCCAGAAGTCCAACAATTGCTTTGTACCATCACCATTCACTTTTCCTATAACGTCCTTTTATCTCATAATACAATAGGAATTCTATAGCATTGGAAGAAAAATTATTTCTTGGACGTGCTCACTGAATCACTCTAAATAGGACACAATCAAAAACTGCCCTAGGACAAATCTCTGAATTGTTGGTTTGGGGCTGGCTTCTACTGGAAGTCACAAGTCAAAACTTCATTTTTTTTAAAAAAGGAATGAAACCCATATTGCTTTCTGTAAGAGTGCCAGCTTTCAATAAGTGTCGAGGAACAGAGTGGAGTTTCTGCTGTCCTCTGTCCTTTGCTACCCCACACGCTAAATGAAACTAGAGTGACAGATGGGTGACAGCCATGTGGCTGACACCTGAAATGGGTTTTACAAAATTCTCTCTGGGATGAAAAGAGCTGAGAAAACATGTTTCATTCATTGTGCCAAATTTATAGTGTCTTTCATTCTGTTGGAGTTTCATAAATTCCTTTCAGTAACCTGAAGTATGTCTATCTGTAAGAGCTATCTTATGCTCCACTGGCTGAATAAAGATGTGACTATTTTTTATGCACACCAAAGACTCTTGAGGTGTCAGGCCCAAGACATATTAGCTGGCCCAGTGAGACTGGACGAGATTCAAACACGTAACTGAAGGCCTAAGTTAATGCCATCCTCAGAGAGTTGAGCTTTGAGTGAGCAGCAGTTCAGATGTACTCCTTGACCTGATTCTTTGCTGTTACTTTTAGAGATTCCCGTTCTCAAGTCTATTATGATAACCACTCAAGAGCATTTCCTAAAGGCAGAGAATATCGCTTCCTTTCTAATATTCAATAGGTCAACATTTGAAGAGTAATATTTTAGGATATAGCTCTACATATGTTATTGGAATTGATAAGGAATTATATTCTCTCTCTAGCTAATCTCAGTAAAAGTAAGTAGCTTTAAAATAATGTATTTTGCCGGGCGATGGTGGCGCACGCCTTTAATCCCAGCACTCGGGAGGCAGAGGCAGGCTGATCTCTGTGAGTTCGAGACCAGCCTGGTCTACAGAGCTAGTTCCAGGACAGGCTCCAAAGCCACAGAGAAACCCTGTCTCGAAAAACCAAAAAAAAAAAAGAATGTATTTACAGAATGTAATCACTCAGTTGGCCTTGCTTAGAGTCCGTTTATAATTCTTGACTAAGATTCAAGAGTGTCTTCTCCAACTGTTTCTGTCATCTACATTGAGGATGGCTTGTCACTCTTGAGAGAAAATGTCAAGAACCAGGATGCAAATTAGGAGAAACAAATATGTAACAATAGGATTTGAATAACTCATGAAAAATAATTTCAGAATACTAAGAAAGGATGAAGAGATAAGAATAACAGTTGTAATCATTTTCCTTCCACCTATCAGTCAAACAGATTTTCCCCCATGGGAGGTAGCTCAGTCAGTAAAGGACTTGACTTTCAAAAACAGGACCTAAGGTTAATCCTTCATAACCATTAAAAAAAAAAAAAAAGCCAAGGGCAGAGGTATATGCTAGCAACCTCAGTGCTGAAGAGGTAGAGACAGGCAGATCTTTGCACTCATTAAATTAGTGTATCTGGTAGATTCTAGGACAGTGAGAATCTCTGTCAAAAAATAAAAATAAACAAACAACAGCAACAAAACCACAAGGTGGATAGTGAGAATAAACAGCTAAGAGCTAAGAATGACCTTGTCCTTCACCGACATGCACCCTCATTCACACACACACACACACACACACGCACGCACACGCACACACATACATGCACACATTTGTATTTTCCAACTAATGTTTTGGTTTGATTACAAGACTTAATTTTGAATGACCTTATCTTTATATTTGAAGAACAATTACAAATTTTTTTGAAACTGAGTTTTATTTTATTTTCTCAGTAGCTATTGAAAGTAACACATTTGAGGTGGAGTGCCCACACCACAGAAAAACTGCGGAAATGATTTTTTAACCTCCTGAGTGTCTTTTGTGCCCTCGGTTGTTAAAGGCATCTGGGTGCTCAAAGCAGTCATATAATGCTCTAATTTGGCACTGAGTTCTGAATTCTTAGAAGTGGAAATTAAAAAATAGTAGTTCTACCTACACAAACCCAAATCTCCAGGACACATGGATTAAGTACTTTAAAGTAAAATGAAGAAATATCTTAAACAAAGTATTTTATAAGTATGAAGTAGACAAGGAGATTAATTTGACCTAAGAGTGAGATGTAAACTCACATTAGTGAGATACATAAATAAATCAATATTCCCCCATTCTGAGCCTTTGTACCCTACAAAGGGAAAAAAAATGTAATTAATATCTAGTGTCAACATCTATTGTTTATATATGAGCAAACACAAAATTAAAAAGTTAGTTTTTAAAGCTAAAAAATTATAAATTAAAAAATAGCTACAAATCAATAAAAGTCTAATTGACAATAGCCTTGTACGTGGCAAGAGTCTCACAAACATGAACATTAAGGTTGTGTGCTTTACCCAGAACTTGCAATGTAGTAACAGATAGCCTACGATCCCTTGCTTAACTACTAACTGGAGTTCTTAATGATTCTGAGATACTAACTATTTTCCCAGTTTTACTAAAAGAACGATTTGGGGCTGGAGAGATGGCTCAGCGGTTAAGAGCAGTGACTGTTCTTCCGGAGGACCTGAGTTCAATTCCCAGCAACCACATGGTGGCTCACAACCATCTGTAATGAAATCTGGCACCCTCTGGCCTGCAGGCATCCATGAGGCAGAATGTTGTATACATAATAAATAAATAAAATCTTTAAAAAAAAAAAAAAAAAGAACGATTTGTCTCACTTTCCTCCTTTTGGGTATTTGGAGCATAGAAAGGCTGTGTATGGATCTAATGATTTGGTTTTCTATTGGCTCAGTTTTTAAACTGGTTAGCTTTTACTTTTATTTCATTTTGGAGCAATTTCAAATAACAAAAGGTGGCCTCAAGCTTGCAATATGACCAAGGTTATATATGTGTATATATATATACACACACAAATATATAAATATACAAAGTATATATATATATATATATATATATATATATATATATATATATGCTTTGATAGGCAAACCTCAAACTTTACATCAGAAAACTGGGGATCAGTGTCATTATAGCTCTTTTTCTACCTCAGAACTTGGTAGCTAAAAGATCAAGTGGATGTAAAAGATGTTTGCAAACAAAAATCCTAATGAAAATATCTTCAAGTTTTATAAAGAACAATCCAATCAAGAAAGCATGAGAGATGCATTTGCTTCCATATTTTTAAGTATCTATAACCAATTGTCAATTTTCCCCTCATCCACCCATGAGACTGATGGTCTCATGATGTCATAGGGCTGCCCAGAGTAGGCGAGTAAAAGAGGTCAGTGTGAAGCTGATGAGCTGAGCAGCTCTAATAGACTCAGATCATTAGACCCTGCCCCGAGCTTGAGAACTAAGTGACCACTAGCATGTCACTAGCACATAAGCAAGGAGGTGTGTGTGTGTTACTTTATTCATTGGGAAAATATTAAAAAGTCAGTGAAAGATCAAACAAATCTGGAAATATTAACACAGGAAATGTTTAGTTCTCTGAACTTAAACTACATTTTAAGAAATCATAAATACTTGACCTGATAATACATATTTGCCTTAAAAAATCACAAGAGCAAAAAAAAAAAGGGCTAAAAGGCTGGGCAGTGGTGGTGCACCCCTTTAATCCCAGCACTCGGGAGGCAAAGGCAGGCGGATCTCCGTGAGTTCGAGGCCAGCCTGGTCTACAAGAGCTAGTTCCAGGACAGACTTCAAACTACAGAAAAACCCTGTCTCAAAAACAACAACAACAACAAAAAAAAATCACAAAGTAATGGGAAGCTACAGTTTCTCCACTCCCTTTTTAACCAAGCTCAGATTCCAGAGTCATCATACTTTGAATTCTCAGTCTGAGCAAAATGAAACCACATTCCGGTTTCCACAAAGCCAAATGCACTTGACTCTCTTAGTGGAAGAGGGAGGATCCAAATTGGAGGGGAACAGAAAGTTCTGAAATCCACACGTTTACATCATCACTAGAGAGGAGAGTCTATCAATCGCCATGCTGTGTTAATAGCATTCTTGAAAATGCCTAACCTCCCTTTCCCTGAAATTCCAGGGTGATTGAATCTGTGCCTTGAGCAACTCAGTTACTATGAGATTAAACAATACAAGATTTTATCTAAGAAACAAAACTATCAAGCAAAAAAAAAATCACTTTAATTAAGGCCTTCAATGGTTCTAAGATTTCCAACTAGAATTCTCTAGATAAATAATTTTCTCTTTGCAAGCATTCCACAATGCCTGTTCTAACCTCCTCTCTGCCTAAATTATAACCGTCCCACCGTCCTCACAGCTCACGTAATGCTCTCTTGCTGCATATAGAAACAGATACCTTTTACAGGACAGTGAAGTTGAACATACATGACCTGCATCCAATTTCTTTTCACGTTCAGGCAAGAAATTTTATTTCTCTTATTCAGAGCTACTCCACTTTCTGTTTAATTTTTTTAGAAGCACACACACACACACACACACACACACATATATATATATATATATATATTAGTGTTAAAGTCATTTCTAGTAGTTATTCCTCACTCTTACCAAGATCTCTCATTCTGGCATAATAAAACTGTAAATGTGTAAATTAAAATAAGAAAAGGTTACAATCTAAGCATCTCTTTCTTTTTCCTTTCTGCCCTCTTCCCTTGCCTCCCTTTTGAGGATCAAAATCACCATGCACAAAACTCAAGTCCAAATGGATCAAAGACCTCAACATAAAGCCAG
Organism: Chionomys nivalis; assembly: GCF_950005125.1. Classification (NCBI taxonomy): domain Eukaryota; kingdom Metazoa; phylum Chordata; class Mammalia; order Rodentia; family Cricetidae; genus Chionomys; species Chionomys nivalis. The sequence goes on from NC_080099.1 coordinate 15,437,488, forward strand.
CCATACTGAACCTTATAGAAGAGAAAATGGGAAGTACACTTGAACTCATTGGCACAGGAGATCACTTCCTAAATATAACCCTAGCAGCATAGACACTGAGAGAAACAATTAATAAGTGGGACCTCCTGAAACTGAAGAGCTTCTGTAAAGCAAAGGACACAGTCAACGAGACAAGATGGCAGCCTATAGAATGGGAAAAGATCTTCACTAACCCCAAATCAGACAGAGGTCTGATCTCCAAAATATACAAAATATTCTTCTTAATTTTCATGCCTTTCATTTCCCACACACTCTTCAACAGCCTGCAGCTTAGCTCACTGGTTATGTCCCCCTGTGATGCTTCTCTTAGAGGCTGGTCCATAGTCTCCATAAAATCAAAACCTATGGATTTTTCTCATCTGATCTCTCACTTAATCATTTAAACCTCTTAAGTAATTCTCTTTAATTAAAACACATTTGAAGGGAATCCTTGTTAATCCTTCCCACCCAAAACTCAGATCATTGCTGTCAAATGTGCATACTTGTGCTTTTTTTTTTTTTACCTAGGCTGCTAAACAGTGGGATTCTTCAAGACATTCTGAAGTCACGTGTCTTCTCCTTGCTCTGCTCCTAGTAAATCTGCTTTCTTTACAAATTTAATTATTGTTTATATGCAGAAGATTCATGAATACCTATTTTTCAGTAGAAACTTCTTTCCTGGGCTATTGCATATCCGAATATAAACTTAAAATTCCTTTTAAGTAACTCAGAGAAACATCAAAGCAAATAACATTAAACTAAACCTGGCTCCTTTCCTTAGCCTTTCTTCCAAGTTTTGCATCAGAGGAAATGACTTGCCATTCACTCAGCTGTAGAAACCAGCAGTTTGAGGAATCAATCTTTATTTTTCTCACACAATCCATAACAGACATGTTATTTGTGTCTCCAAAATGTATTTTTAAAGATTCTTCTTATTTTTAATAAAAGTGTACCCAAGCACACAGTTGAAGCTCGCAAACTGCATACAGAGAGTCACACACAAAGGCGGACTGGTGAGAGCAAAGGCTAAGGGACACTGACCTCAAGACCAAATCCACACAAATGTGGCATTCTTCTTAAGTTACTATATAACAAATTATACCATTAATTACTTTAGGGTTCCCTGACACCTAGTATCAACCACTATTAGTCAATTAATGGTTCCCCGGTTTCAGGCATGCTTTAGGGTGAATCATACCATGTAATCTAAACATAAACTGGATCCCACAGCCTTCAGCTTCAGGCATGGAGTGTTACAGCAGAATTACCCAAGGCCAGCATTCATATGTCCTTGCTTATTTATTTTAATCATTAGTAGTCCACTTTTAATATAATTCCTGATATTCATTCATTTAATACATATTCCTCACAATTATATCAAATGAATCTTTACACACAGTAAGTATATTACAGGTAAATATATAAGTATAAATATCCATATTGATTTTTCATTTATAATAAATACATGCCCTAGAGTTTAATGTAACATGGGCTTATAAACTGTATTAGTCAGGGTTCTCTAGAAAAACAGACTTTATGGAATGAATATATTTATGAATATATATATATATAATACATATATTGTATATATATGTTTTACACACAGAGCTTACAGCTATGGTCCAGCTAGTCTAACAATGGTGGCTATCTTCCAATGGAAGGTCTAAGAATCGGGTTGTTCTTCAGCCCATGAGGCTGAATATGTCAAATGGTCTTCAGTTTATTCTAGAATCCCAAAGAATCAGGCTCTAATGTGAGTGAACTAATATTTATCCTTTCACCACAGTGACTCCTAACCATGGTTCATCTTGGAATCACTTGTTTATTTTTGAAAAATGTCAACACACTGTCCTCATGTTCATAAATTCTATTTTGAGGTTGAATCTCCATGTTCACAGTTTTGTGAAGCTTCTCAAGGGATCCTTGCAATGAGCCCTCATTAATAACAGTAAATTGATCAGTACAATACAATAATAAAGCGAGAAGGAAAATGTTTAAAGTGAGCAAATAGATGTTCTATTGTTTAACTTGGTTGTCATCCTTCTTACTTTCATGGACACCCAAAGTTTTCAGGTCTTAGAGACTATTAATATCTCTTTTGAAGAGAAATATATGCTGTGGATATATGTTGAACTAATTCTATTAACATGGGATTCTTCTGGACTATTCCAAGGGGCATAAAATGTAATCATGGTTCTTTTTCAGAGAGAGTCCGACAGAAAAGCTTGGCATACCGAGAAAAGAACACTATATTATGCTGGATGTAGAAAATGGTGTGACAAGGCTGCAGGCAGTGGGTCCTGCACCAGCCAGAACCTGCCAAATAACAACAAATTTCCCACAGCAGCTGACCCTGCTAATCCTTGATTTTATTCCAGTAAAACAGGCTTTGTTATTCTGGCCTTCCTCTGGGGAAGTAAGGATCTAGGAAAGTTGTGAAGATTTGTTCCCATGACCGCAGAAAATACATCAGACATTGGCATTTCTGTCTACAATAAGGTCCCAAAATGTGGTAAGAGTAGAGTGGCAGCAAAATTTTGTCTGGAGATGAGAGTTCAGTTATAGGGCACTTACCTAGCAACTACAAAATCCTGGCCAATGTAAGACAAAGAGAAGGAGTAGGAGAGAAGGCATAGTAAAACAGAAAAGAGGAGAAAGGGAGGGGGAAAAGGGAAGAGGGAGAGATGATTTCTTATTAAACAATACTATGAGTCATTGATTACTCTAGTAATTGATCGCTCAAAGCAAAATTCGTAGACTAACTCTCCCACATATCAACATCTTTCAATCCCCCTGTATGCTGAAATGATTCATCTCCAGGATTACAGTAGACACATACTCACATCCAATAATCCATCATTAATAATGTTGTCATTAATGCTTATATTTTTAATTTCAGGCATTTTCCACTTAAGCCATTAGATCACTAAATTCACATTTATTAATTTATTACTCATAATTAATCAAGTAAATATACATCAGAGTTCATCCATTGTATTGATTTATAGTATCAGGCAATATAAATAATTCTTTTTTCCTATTGGTGTAAATATCATACAGTTCAGATTCAGGGCCCAAAGGCCCCTGTGCTGAATCTGACATGAATGACTATTCCCTAAGGACTAGCTCTCATGGTGCTTGAAGCTTCCATGAAAGTTTCCAAAGGAGAGAGGCAACCAATATTCCTGTCCATTTGTGATGCCTATTATGAACCAGAATGAAGATTAGCATGGCAGGATAACATGAAGGTTTCAGTAGTGGCACACACACTCCTTGGCAGTAACCCATCACCTCTCTAATTGGATTTAAGATCTTCCTAAAAAGAGGGAAAACTTGTCTAGTACTGAAAATTTAGCTAGTCAAGTCATGGATCTTGAAGAACAATCCATGTTAGTAAATCAGAATAATCCCTAACTGCATTTTATACACTTATATCCACAGTTAAATATAGTCCTCATCCTTCATCAAGAAAACTTCTCATTGCAACAGATGGACAACATAACAGAAAAACACAACCAATCAAAATGTAGAGTTGAGGTGCATAGTCCCAGTGAATGCATCTGTAACACACTCTTGTACCTAAGGTTCAGGAACATGACTGAAAAGGCAACAGAAAATTATATGGTCCAGAGGAACAGGGAGTTCCCTGTGAGATTGTGTCTCTTAGAAACTACACCTATAGAGTATCATGATCATAACTGTCTAAATATTACATGAACAAGGACAATAAAGACATGCTAAAATGTATGGAGCAAAAACCAACACATCTTAGTCCTAGAACAAGAACTAAAAACTAACAATCCTTCCCTTTATAATCTCTAAAAACTTTGTCAAGATCAAAATAATTGGACAAATAGAATGATTCTATATACTGCCTTATACCCTAGTGATATTAGTATAGTATATACATTAAGGTTGAGGAAAATTACTATGATAAAACATACAAATAAAAATAAATGTTAAAAATACAAACCAAGTTACCATTCTCTGAACTGGAAATAACGTTATTACAACTGGATCAAAAGTTAAAAAAAAGGATTGTGAAAATGAACATAAGGTGATTTATGGGTAAGGTCCTGAATCCCAGGAGAATCTGAACACACCAGGTAACAACACAGGCAGGATGCAGAAGATATATGTGGATTCTCTAATTGGCCCAACACACGTGGTACATTGCCGCGCACTGCCCCCAGCCCCCCCCCCCCCCCCCCCCCCCACGTCTGTGCTCGGTGCGCTATTACCCAGTTCACAAGCTTCGGGCAAGGGAGTTGGAGGTTAAAATACACAAACACACACTGACAGAGAGACAGCGACACGGGTCATCCTTGAATTCCCCAAGAATGCCCCTTTATTGTGATAGCCACGCCCCAGCCAAACCCACCAGAAACCATTCTCCTGCCAACAGGAACTCCTGAAGGTCTCGTGCTCAAAGCAGCTGTAGGCACTCAGATCAGGGGATTACAAGAAATTGAGGATCTGGGTCTCACTGCTCCCAACAGTACATGGTGGTCACTTTGTGAGAGGATATGTAGTCACAGAAGAAAAGAGATAGTTCCAACTTGAGAGGAATCTAAGAAGACAAAATTCTAGCAAGAAAAATCAAGTCATGTTTTCAGTGTTTTGTTGAAGACTTAATGCCATAAAAACTTAATTACTATGTCTGTTTAGGCCATTTTGATTTGTTGTTCTGACTCATTAATATATACATGTATATTAATTAGTATATATATTATATATAATGAGTATACACACATATATATGTATGTATATGTGTGTATGTATATTGAAACTTTGAAGAGGTAAAACTTCAAAAATAATGTTAGGGTTTGTAAGAAGATTTAAAAATGTCATGACTTAGCACTGTGTATTGTGCCTGCAGCATTTACTAAGTATTAAGGAAGAGTTAACACAGTTATAGGGGAGTTTATTTTAAATATTAGATCCAGTAATGATCTGACTCTTGAAATAAAATTAAAAGGCAGGTTATAGCATTTCCATTTGGGAAGTGGAAAAATTAAGCCAAAGGAAAATTAATTAATTTTATTACCAGAGGATACAGAGTACAAAGGTATTGACACCTGTCTTTGACTCTCTGAAGAAATTTAAGGGAATCTTAACACATTAAAACTATCTTCTACGTTTTCTTTTATCTTTAGTTTTCTAACTTTTTAAACTAACATCAATGAGCTAATCACTCCTAAAACGTTCTTCTCTAGCCATCATTTAGGTTCTATGTTTAAGCATAGCTAACAAGTTTAAAGTTCTGAATATCTTCCACTTTGTTCCAAAGAAGAATAAAAATGAAAGTATTCTCCCAAATATACATGTATGTGTAAATACTCCAACAGAGTGCAAATTCATTGTGTCTTTATAACACATTGTATCTCTTATAGTCCACCTACTCTCAAATTAAAATCAAAGAGCCATCTGCAACTTTTTACTTCAGTTGTTCCACTAGATGGTCTGGTTTTTGATCTTTGAAATGACTTCAAAGCACATGTCCACTCATGCCCCTTCTCAGGCTGTGCAGACACATGAACAGCTCATAGCAGCTCTTCTCATGAATCCTGAATTGATCACTACCTAATTCCACACCAGCGTGGAATGGCACTGCCACACAGAAGAATTGACTTTGATTTAAATATGTCTTGTTTCCTCTCTCCATGGAGATTTCTTCACTTCTAGATGCAATTGTTTTGTTTTGTTTTGTTTTTTCAGAATTATTCCAATGACCTTCTAGTTGGACTTTCTGCTCCCAGGGCTGCCTCCTTCCTACTTGTCCTCAGCAACAGTGCAGACTTAACACTTATATTCTCAAGACTTGGCTTATAACCACTAGTTCTTACTCGTAGACTTAACAACCTAGGCACGGTTTACAAGGCTCTAGGTATCTTGTTACCCATCTCTCCCTCTCATCCCTACACTTCTTGCCTCCTAGCTAATGAATGATTCAGTGTGGATAAATACCTTGCACTATGGTAAATTTTTCATGCTGTTTTACTCATCATGTTTTTATGTCCAAGTTTGCTCCACTGCCAGGGAGGTCTCAACTAAATTTTTAGTTCATTCCTTTCTTAAGTCTGCCTTATTAACATACCTCTGTGCACACAAGCATCTCATTAGACTAAACAGTTTTCTCTGTGTTCCGAGTATTTATTAGGAGGAGGAGGAGGAAGAGGAGTAGCACTAATAGCAGTATTCATTATTGTTGTTACCCAAACACAAAAGAATATATCTTCTCAGCATCTCATGGAATCTTCAAAACTGACCACATACTCAGTAACAAAACACAAACCTCAAAAGATGTAAAAAAAAAAAAAAAAAAAAAATCAATAACCACCTGTACCTTAACAGATTACTGTAGTTTAAAGTAAGAATTCAACAACACTAGTTGCAGTGGGACCAGGGTTTATCTTTACTGCTTGTACTGGCTTTTGGAACCCATTCTCTATGGAGGGATATCTTGCTCAGCCTAGATACAGTAGGGATGAACTAAGACCTTCCTCAAAGCAATGTGTCTTACCCTCTTTGAAGGTGGAGGAGAAGGTGGAGGGAACGGGAAGAGGGGAGGGAGTGGGAACTGGGATTGGTATGTAAAATGAAAAAAAGATAGTTTTTTTTAAAAAAGAAAAAAGAATGCTGTAAACTAAATGCATCATAATAGAGAAATATTTTATCACAGTTTAGGAGTTGGGCAGAGTGCATTACACAATAAAAATGTATTTTCCTACAGTTGGGAGTTAGAAATCCAAGATTAAGGCATCAGCAGGTTTGATTATCCTGAGGCCTCTTCTTTAGCTTCTAGACGACCAGGAGGAGTGTGTGTGTGTGTGTGTGTGTGTGTGTGTGTGTGTGTGTGTCTTAACCTCTTTCCAGAAAGCTAAAAGTCTAATTAAGGATTGCCTGTATGACTTCATTTTAACTGAATCATCTTAGCAAAGGTACTATGGGGTATATACTTTACCATCTGGGTTTGTGGAACCCAATTTAGCCCATAATAAAAGGCAATATGCCTCAGGAATTTTTTTTAATATTCTCATTCTTAACAGACTAACTGCTGTGTGATTCCATTTATAGGATGTTTTAGGGAAAGCAAAATGATAAGAAGGAAACAGATTCCTGAGAGACAGAAGTAAAAGGGTCCGGTGAAGATCAGACTACAGATGAGAGCGTGGGAGGATATCTGGAGGAGGAGAGCAGATTGAATTGTTCTGTATTTTGAAGCTGTGTTATTTCTATGACTCTGTGCATCTGTCAAAATTCATAGAACTGTTCGTCAAAGGAGTGAAAAGCAAAAATAAATAAAAAGCACAATATGTAGAATAGTTTATCTTTTGCTCCCCTTGTATCTCGCTCTGAAATATATCTTGTATCTGCAATATATCTCATAAAGTTTTCATTATTATGCCTGCCTGAAGCTCATTTATATGCTCTTTCTGGTAATATATAAGAAAATTCTTTAGAAAAGTTGAGCCTGAGGTAGAGCAGAGGTCTCAAGGCGCAAAGACAGTCTCAGTTTTTATTAAATAGTTTTCTGCAATGATTTTTTTTGTATTGCATTAGAATACTGCCATTAAGATAAATGCTAGATGAAGATCGTATGTGTTTTGATATTTTGATAATTTGACCTAGGAGCTTAATGTAAATCTTTGATCATATGAACTCTAAATATCCTCTCTTTAGATATGAGCACAATTAAAATAGGTTAAAAGCAATCTGAAAACTACAGTTTTTCTCATTCTCTCTTCCATAAGGGATGCTAATAGTCACTCTCCAATTAGCCAGCAAACCCTGAAAACAATGACAATAAATGGTCAGGTTCCTCCAGAATTGAAATAGCTTTATATCAACAGTTCTCAGTCCAGTCTGTGAACGTATAGAGACTTGAAAAATACAGTATCACAGTGCGTCTCTCTCTCTCTCTCTCTCTCTATATATATATATATATATATATATATATATATATATGTATGTGTGTGTGTTTTATAGATTATAGATATATATATATATATATGATAGATTATACATGATGACAGACACTAAACAGTGATAGATGATTAATAGAAAGTAGAAAGAAAGATGGTGGATACATTATACATTAGTTATTTAATAAGATAGATTAAAGATGATGGATATTATTATAGATGATAAATAGAGATGTGATTGATGATGGACACAAAAAGCATGTACCTCTACTAAAATTTTATTTGAACATCACTGAAAGATGCACTAAGAATTAATCATAAACAGGTTTAAGTATAATGTTGAAAAAGCAAACTTTTTCTCTCAAATGATGAGTCAACATGGCCTTGTCATTTAAAGTTATAAAGCATTATCGCCCCACTTCCTGTCATAATAGCAATCATAAAGAAACCTAACAAGTATTGAAGAGATTGTTGGAAAAGAAGAAGCATTATTCAGGGCCAGTGAGAATGACAATTAATACAGCCATTATGGAAATCAGTTTAGAGGTTCTACAAAAATTTAAAGTAGATTTAATTTAATTTAATTTAAACTACCATGTGATCCAGTTACATCACATTTGGACATCCACCCAGAGAATTTTATATCCAGCTATTATTATACAATAATCTGTTCCTAACATTATACCAAGCTAAGAGACCTAGGAAGTCACAATGTAACATCACTGTTCAAAGTCATACACTTGAGAACCAGGCAGCAAACTCTTTTGAGTGATGGCCCTAGTGTGAAAAGACAGAAAACCAAGAACGCTGCTGTACAAATATATAAGAAAATGGATATCTCAGTGTCAGGGTCCCAGACCCTGACAGGGGTGTCATCTGTCATGATTCCGTCTTGCGAGCCATGTGTAAGGAAGGACTTAGCTTCAATGGGCTCATATTCCAGAGTAGGGGCGTATGGATTAGAAATATTAGGCAGACAAAACAAAGATACAAAAGAAATATATAGAGACACAGAATAGTGTCAGAAGTGCAACCCAGGGAATACTGAATCTGCCCGCATTTATTTTTTATATGGTTTATATACCCCAATCCAAAAGGAGGAAAGGAGGCAAAGGAAAAAAACCCTGCTTTACCATGATACAAAGAACAAACAGTAATTACCTCTTAAATACCAGAAACATCAAGTAACTATAACCTGAATTAAGCATCCTGTTGTTTAGGCAGTACATGCAGCAACCACACCTTATTCCTAGCATCCTGTGGGTAGTCATATTCTGTATTAAACCTCCTGTCATAACCTTGAAGGAGTAAGAATAGGCCTGAACACTCTGACTTCTGGTCAAGATGTAAAGAATCCGTATCTGTGGGCTCAACATCCCATCTCAGTCAACGACATCAAATTCAACCTCCCTCAAACCTTTTTTTATATAAACCTTTATTGGATTAGGTAGTGACAAGTTGTTTGGTAATAGACAATCTTTTAAGAGGCCACGAGAGCAAATGCTGCATCTTCCACAAATATTCTCCTGGATATTGAGAGGAAAAATGATTTTATCAGTTATTAGGCATCAGTTACTGTAGTAAGGTTGATGCAAATTTATTCACTGCAAAATCCTGTCCAACAATAGTTGGAAATGAATGCAAAGCATATAGGGTAAGGGAACAATGAACTTTATGAATTTTAGCAATCTGTTTCCTTCATACTCCAATTTTGTGAATTATCCAATGTGTTAGACATGCAAAATTCAAAATGACTTCAGCCATTTTTACATGATTCCTCTTAGGTTATTCTTATGTTTAGCATGTCTTAAGTATTGCTGTATAGTGGAGAACAAGTGGAAGAGAAAATAGTCAAAGTCGGACAGAGTAGACAATATTAAACCCACTCTTTTTACAATGTGAGCTATAGTAGCTATTTCCCACCATTCCTGATACATTAATGTTTAATTTGTTGTTTTCCCATTAGGGAAGGATTATCTACTGCCATTCATGATTAGTCTGAGCTGTTTCCTGGCTACCATGCTAAAAATCAGATACATAAGATGTACTAAAGTAGGAAAAGTGCTAAGAAATTCTGTTTACAATAAGAACAAGAAAGTTGGGCAGAATTGTATCTTCAGATGTGTACTCAAAGGCTTTTTGTCTTTGTTGTTGCATAATCCTCACACGACCATTATCTCTGAACCTCAAATTGTCTGTAAATGACTGATTATGGCACCAATTACCCAGGGACACATCTAATCTCTTCATTAACCATTTATCCTTTCTGGCATACAACCTTGACAGAGTACCAAGTTTGATACGTGTTTCGAGAATTCTCAACTCTTTGGATGAAATATTCTTCCTTGAGTGCAATAATTTGTACTTGTGGTTTTCAAATCCATTTACAGAAGAGACCAATGCCCTACAGCTTCTGTTGGATATATTTGTAACATCTGACCATGCATCCATGCGTATAAAAGAGAGAGAGAGAGAGGCATATTACAAATCTAATTGGTCTTAATAATAAAAATCTGGAGTCAAAATAAGGGACTGAAAGTTGAAATATCAGAGAAGCTGAGCAGCCAGTCACTAGGTCTTCCCTCTACAAAATCGCCAAACCGAATGGGGTATCCTGTCTCTCTATGCCCTCAGATTGAAAGCCTTGAGCTTCTGTCTCCTCCTGCTTTATATTCATCTCTCCACCCAGGTATAGCTCTTCCTGTCTCCACCTCCCTAGTGCTGGGATTAAAGGTGTGAGACACCATTTCCTGGCTCTGTTTCTCTTTGAGACAGGATCAGTCTAGTGTAGATCAGGTTACCCTTGCTCTGCCTGGAATTAAAGGTGTGTGGAGAGGTGGAGGGGTCTGTCTAATGAATGTGCTGTTTTATAAGAAAAATTAAGATTAAGATAAATTGTTCCTTAAAAGTCCTCATTAACTTTTTTTGTTTACCCCAATTCTAATAAACTTAGTACAACTTTATTTTCGTGGGCAGTAAACAAAGCAAAATTGCTCATCACTGTTTTCTCTATGCTCCCTGTGCTCTAGTATGTAAAAATAATGCAGCAACTTTCCATTTTATAATGGTGCTTCTACTTCTCCTTTAGAGTTATTTTCCTTTTTTCTACTATTGGAAATGTGCAAGGAAAAGTTTCATAATGTCCTTACTTCCTGTGGGAGTTAATAGCTGCTGGGGATAATAACCAGGCAGAATATTGTAAGGTATAATAGTGTTTCCACAGTTTTCAGAATGAAATTTTAATTTGCTGGTCAGGAATTTGAACCATGATGATGCCGTGGTAAAAACTAAATGAAATAAAAGCTTCAGCAAGTGACTCATGTTGGAGAATATTTCATGTGCAGTCATTAGAAAAGTTAATCTTTACCAAGAGAACTATCTCTCTCTCTCTCTCTCTCTCTCTCTCTCTCTCTCTCTCTCTCCTCTCTCTCTTTCTGTTAAGGATTTATAAATAATATCTTTAGAGGTTGGATCATTTTAGAGTTTAGAAATTTCTCTTTTTTCTCCTTTTCTATCTGTTATCAAAATATCAGAGAGTTGTTAATATATCTCGTTACTGCAGTGCTTACCTAGCAAGTACAAAGCACTGAGTTTGAGCTCCAACCATGAAGAATAGACAAAAATATGAAGAATTTTAGGTTATCACTGCAAGCATACAGATAAAAATTACTCATTACTCTAAGTCTTTTATGGAAAGAACAATGTTTCTCTCTTTCTATCTTCTAATTCTCCTCTGTCCTGAGACATATTAGGAGCAAAAAGGTGAGGTGTAAATGTCACACATATGATCTAGAATATCTTAGAAAGTGGTAAGGCACTACCACATATATCCAATAAAAGGGCATTAAATGATTATTTTCTAGAACTGAATCCTGTAGTTTTCAAGTAGACAATAAGAGCATTGGGAACTAAGACTCAGAGTGCTGCTCAGAAAGGCGCCATCCCTCTCTCATCCCACCGTGGCCAGGCTCAGAAACCATGCTCATTACAAATAACTGTACCTTTGCCCAAGTCTTTAGGGCATTCTTGCTTATTACAGCACGCACATTTGAAGCACATTACACCATTAATAATGGGGAAAACAACAATCAAGAGGAGAGGATAATTTTAGACTTAATGATTTTTAAGTTTGCCAGGCTTACTTAATAAATTGCCTGTTCCCTAAAATCTCAAGCAACGTTTTTTTTTTGTTGTTTTTTTTTTTTTTTTTTTTTTTTTGGTTTTTCGAGACAGGGTTTCTCTGTGGTTTTGGAGCCTGTCCTGGAACTAGCTCTGTAGACCAGGCTGGTCTCGAACTCACAAAGATCCGCCTGCCTCTGCCTCCCAAGTGCTGGGATTAAAGGCGTGCGCCACCACCACCCGGCTTCAAGCAACGTTTTTTATATAATGAATACTTGCAGTCATCCGTCCACAGGTTCTAATGCATCTGTTTGCTAACTGTTCTACCAATCGTGTGTGGTAACTAAAGCTGGACCATTTCCATTCCAAAAGAGAATTAATTTGACTACTTTGGGAACTGGTGAAGAACCAATTAACAAAAGTGCAAGTACTTTATTGATTCTTAATTCCAAATTTAAGGTTGAATAACTGGTAAATACTCAGGACACTCCTTAAAACTATGCCTTTGAAGATAAAAGGGAAAATATATTCTTAAGTTATTCGGGACTTCTTCTTGTACTGGATGGTTGTAAGGGTAGGTATCAATTTTTTTTTATTGATTTTTATTGAGCTCTACATTTTTTCTCTGCTCCTCTCCCTGTCTCTCCCCTCCCCCTTTTAACCCTCCCCCAAGGTCTCCATGCTCCCAATTTACTCAGGAGAACTTGTCTTTTTCTGCCTTTCATGTAGATTAGATCTATGTATCAAAATTTTGATCTTGACATTTTATCTGGTCATAGCCATAGGAATAACTTGATTAGGACTGTCAAGATTATCTTTACACAATTTTCAGGCCTTAATCAAAGCCAGTGATGTTTATGGTGATAACATGTGTAGGTCTACACTTTAATGGACCCACATTAACTTGTGACATTTGGAGCATCCCAAAAGAGACCACTTTTGATGACTCATACAGACCATAAGCTTGTCAGGATCTGCAGTCAGTGGGAAGAAAAGCCTTTGAGAAAGCCTGTGATAGATTTCCTATATTAAATGAATAGATATGGAAAGACCCATTCTAGTTGTGAGTGGCACTGTCACAAGGCCTTGGGTCTTGGAAGGAAGTTAAGCGTTATCATTTTATTGTCCTCTATTTCCTGATTATAGATGCAATGTACAAACAGCCTCAAGATCCTATTTCCATGGTTTTTTGATTGTAGATAAAATGAACCAAATAACAAAAGTACCTACCACTGTGGCTTCCCCATCATGATGAACTGTACTGTCAAATTGTTAGGCAAAATCAATCCTTACTTAAATTGCTTTTTGTTGGACATTTTATTATGACAATGAAACAAGTAACTAATATTCAACCTCCTACAACTCAAGTGTGATATTTATGTGAATAACAACCTCAACATTTTTTGTTGATATTTCCAGGATAAGGAAAGTGTAATCATGCATGATCTTATCTAACACTGTCTTAGAAATAAACACTATCTTAGTATAAACATAATATGCGTTTGTTGTAAATGAAGCCTTGCTGAGACTGTACTATATGAAAGGTGTTGCTTATATATACCATGAATCTGATAAAAATTTTTCTTAGCCTCCATACTATAAAAATTAAATATAGAAATACATAAGCAAAACAAAAGTTCATTAGAAGTCATTAAAATTTTGTAAAAATAATTGAATCATTTTATCATTTATACTTATGAACATGTACTATACCTATGTGCACTAAAATTATATTCATACTGACTGACCTGCATCTATATCAATTTGTATAGTGAAATGATTGCATGAGAGAGAATAACTAAAAATATAGTTAAGAAAAAATACCTTAACTATAAAACATCATCAACTTATCAACTTAGGTCTGTCTTCAGGCATGTAAAAAAAAAAAAAAAAAAAAAAAAAAAAAAAGGATGCATTTGTCCTGAACCAGATTTTCTAGAGGCTACCATGGGCTGTCTATTTTTGGATGCATGAACCAATTCCACTGATCCCTTTCCATTTTGCAACTAAATATTCACCTTCATGCATTAGAAACTAAGGTTAAATTGCAGAGATTTCAGTTAGAAATGTTATGTTATCTATTCAAACCTTATGCCTTATCTACTGTGCTTCTAAAGTAATTTGTTAAAGTTCCCGTTATTTATTTCAATGGCGCAAAGTAAACAATCCCTATAAGAAGAAATAGACAAACATTCAAACATCCTCATGATGGAGTTCACATATGCAATCTACCATTGTGTCCAAAGCTCCTGATAACATTTTAATGTAGTACCTAACCCAGTATTCAGAAGAGAAGCCTCATAAGAATATCTAAGAGACATTCTCTTTTTCTCCTTCCCTCTTTGCCTTCCTCCTCTCAAAGATGCTTTCTAAGAAGATAGAACCATCACTCCCTATAACTTCCATGCTACACAGAATCTTTCCCTTCAGCTTTGGGCCCAAAGCTTTACACTGTGACAGTGACGCTTGAGAATCAGTCTCACATAGTATTAAATACTCTCTTGGAACCAGTTCTCAATGCTGGACATGGTAGGGCACTTGGTTTGCTTGTTTGTTTGGTTCCCTGACTTGTTTTTGAAGAAAAATAATGACGTTGTTTTCAAGCCTATGTTCAGTTCAGGAAGTATTCCACTTTGACTTGCAAGGACTCAGCTTCTAAGTAATAATTTTATCTATCTTTATATAATTCTATGACTATTATACATAATGCTTATAAACATACTATTTTTAAATATTTCCTAGAATATATTTGTGTAAATACATGTCTATATACATATGTGCATTATTATATATGTATATCTATATATGTATCTCTTATTCAGTATTCTCAAGTATACTGACCCTCAATTCAAATCATCTTAATGAGAAAATATTTCCTGTTTTGAAAAGTAATGAATCTGAATAATTCTTGACTTCATGGTATGAGTGGTTATATTCCAGGAAACTAGTCAGATTTTCAATTCTTAGAAAGCAAGCTCCTCTTCCTCTTCAAGATGATGAAAACTTTAGTGGAAACCACATTACTCCAACACAGAAATTTATTAAGATGAACAACTAACATGGACCCTTGTTCTCTGTACCTTTTCCAGTTGTGGGTCTGCCTGTTAATCATCATCTACTGCAAATAGAAACTTCTCCTTAGAGAGGTGAGAGATGCACCCATCTGTTGCTAGAACAAGTCATAAAGATTCCCATTTAGCAGAGCCACAGTAGCACATTCTCTCCAAGAGCCACAGTATGCTGTGTCTAGCCACAGGCTCTGGGCCTGAAATCAGTACCAGGTGTGGGTTTCAAATCTAGTGTGGGACTTGAATCTTAACCAAAACTCCCACAACACTTGTACCACTATAGCACCAGGCGGCGTGTCTTTCTGAGACAGTTATTAGAACCCACCGAGATAATAGCTAAGATAGATCGATGATAACTTTTCTTCTCTAGTAGCAGGCAGAGCACTGGTTAAGGTACAGAGAGTAATAAACTGGAATTCTCAGCCCTAAATGACACATTTACATCACCCCCACCCTCTGAAACTTCAAAAATCAGCATAGAATAGGTAGACAGATCCGAGAGGCCAGATGTAGTAAATGACTTGAAGGAAACTTTACCCAAGGCCTCCTGCACATATTGTCAGATTAATTGTGGAAGCAAGCATAAGACAAATGCACCTTCAAACAAATAAACAAAAACCCCAGGTGAAGAGCGTCAATGAGCAGGAGATCCTACCCCTATCTTAGGGGCTAATGCAGCTACAAGTTCCTAGGAGGTGGAGAGTTTGTTTTCTTTAAGGGTGTTGCCCCTGAAATGTCGTCATGCTCCAGTAAATGGACCCATTCTAGAGCATGGGGCAGCATCAATTGTGCTTGATGGGGAAAGGTATAAAGGACACAAAATTGAGGGGGTAGGGGTGGAGATGACCTTGTCGGAGTTGAGAAGGGGAAGTGAAAATATCAAAGCGCTTTCTCTCTCTCTCTCTCTCTCTCTCTCTCTCTCTCTCTCTCTCTTTCTCTCCCCCTCTCTCTCCCCTTCCCTCAGTGTCCATCACGCCCTCACCCTCCCCGTAATAAACTTATATACGTGTGTAAAAAAAAAAAATCAAAGCAATTGTATGAACTTCTCAAAGGACAAATATATAATGAGAGGAAATTAAAACCTAAACTCATTATCATGCAACATACCTAACTTCTTTTGTTAAAGATGACTAATATTCTACAAAGCTGTATAAACCTTGTGTGTGATATTTTTATCTATTTACAAGTTTTTGTTTGGTTGTTTTTGTTTTTTGTTTGTTTGCTTGTTTTTTGAGGCAGGGTTTCTCTGTGTTCCTCTGGTGCCTGTCCTGGAACTAGCTCTTGTAAACCAGGCTGGCCTCAAACTCACAGAGATCCACCTGCCTCTGCCTCCCGAGTGCTGGGATTAAAGGTGTGTGCTACTACCACCCAGTGCTTCCTTTCTTTTCTTTCTTTTTTTGTACTTGCAAAATTTTATATAGTAAGGTTTAATAAGACAAAGAAATAAATTACCTACCACCCAAAAGCCCTAAACCAGACAGGAGATAGTTGGAAGTTATAATTACTTTCTTCCAAATACGGTATTTGTTATTTCTCTATACTAATCCAATTCCTCCTCATGGTGTCAACTTTTACATACTAAAGAATAAGAAAAAAGCAATCTTTATCAAAACACAGAAAGAAATATAGCACAGATTTGCCAAAGATGAGGATTTACTCACCTTAGTAGTATTTTTAAGAGAGAAGATGCAATGAATTCTTCCTATACTAACCCAAGTATTCTCTGAGGAAGTGTATTATCTGATACTAAAGACACAGAAATATAGAGCATAATTTTAGACTCAGAGGAGAAAGAAGTACAGGAAAAGTTTAGTCAATAGTTACCTTGTTTCAGTTAAATAGGGATACAAAATTCTGGTTTGTTTTTATACATTGGTGTGACTAGAGATAGTGTTTATATATCACTTGTTTCAAAAATCTTGTTTGTTCAAAAAACAAGAGCACTGAGTGCTTCAGTGTAAAATACGGGAAGGTTAATGACATAGCTATATTTAGTTAGATCCTATAACGCGTCCTTGTATCAAAACACTGCACAGTATTCACTACTCTGAACATGTTCTGTGTTTTTATGTATATGTTTCAAGCTTATTAAATAAAAAAATAAAAAAACAAATACAATTATACTTTTTTGAATCAAATTCAGTAGACTGTGGATATGTTTTCCAATAATTTCCAGTTTTAAAAAAAACATATTGATTACAAACTCTCTGGACAAAGCTGAAGTAGATCTAGGGCATCTAAAGGGACCTTTCTGACAAGCTACATTTTGAAATGTAACATAACAATATTGGAAAATAAAATAAATGTGATAGAAAAGGTATTAAATATTGAACTTATATAAAACTTCCAAATAAAGTCTTTTCAATCCTTTCCTTTAAGGGGGAACTTAAGTTCACTTTCATGAAAATAGACTTTTATGTTTGATTTTATGATTGAGCTGGCTACTGGCAATTCCTGATCATGATTTTTAATATTTCCTCAAATCCTTGAGAGTCACATCAAAAACTACTTTTTTCACATAGAGGTAATAAAAAAAATTTTAAAACCAATTTCTACTTTTATAGCTGCTTAAAAACTAGCAAATTGAAATTATACTCTAAAAAAAATTGAAAAGCACTTCCCTCTCTGGCACTAAGTAGTGTGCTACTGACATTTGTTATAGTGTTGCAAATAGAATTCATGTCCAAATAAACATTTGTATATAATACATTTCAACATAGCGGGCGTCTAATTTGCCATATATGCATCCACTTTTCCAGCGGGCACATTGCACCTAACCTGGATGCAACAGATCATCCATCAAAAGCACACATTTGGGAGCCTCCTGCTGAGGCTGCCGCTTTAGGAGCTCCCTCCTGGACTCTTTTGCCCTCAGCCCTGCCAGGTCACTGTTCTGAATGTAAGCTTCTTCTGAGATAAACTGGACTGCTTGTGCTGAATATGAATGGTATTTGGAATACAATAAAACAGAGGGTTCAGTAGGTGAGGCTCTCAGCCCATCAAGGAATGTTACATTGCTTAGTTTCATAGAAAATATGAACAGGTCCTATTGCACTGACATCACTTGATACCAGGGGCATTTCTGTTGGTTTAGGCACCCTATGAAATTTAAAATGTGTGGAGATTCACAGACAAACTTTATGCCTCCTTCAGGAGGAAGGAAAGATATTAGGAGCCAGGGGGGGTCAAGAACACCCCAAGAAAACTCACAGAATCAACTAACCTGGACTCATAGGGTCTCAAAGAGACTGAATCGACAACCAGGGAGCCTGCATGGGACTGACCTAGTCCTTCTTGCATGTATGTGGCAGTTGTGTAGCTTGGTCATCTGCAGGACTCCCAAGAGTGGGAGCAGGGGCTGTCTCTTCACTCTTTGGCTGGCTTTTGGGGCAGACTGTGTTACACTCAGTGCAACCTAGAGGAAGAAATATATGCATAGACTTATGGTTTTTAAAGCCACATTAGTATACCTTTCTTGGGACTAGAAACGACTTCTCACCCAAAGAAAAATATTCTGTGAATGGGAGAGAAGATGATTCCATTCAACAAAATTAAAATATTTTTAGGCCTGGAGAGATGGCTCACTGGTTAAACATGCTTGCTGTTCTTGTGGATGACTCAAGTTTCGTTCTTAGAACCTAAACTTACCTTAGATAGATCATCACTGTCCATACCTCAGGTTAACAGTGATATGACTCTCTCTTCCTGCCTCTACAGATACATATACACAGACACACATATAAATACAAAAGCAAGTCTTATTTTAAACAATCATAAAAAAAAACCTGAAACTCTCCCAGGTCTTAACGAAGGTCCTGTATTGGCCACAACTTACATCAAGCCTTGAATACCAAGGCAGAAACATTTCAATTAGAATGCCTGAGAACAAATAAAAGCAGAAAAGCCCTTGGGAGACTCAGTTGGATTTCCATTTGTGCCACTAGATGGCCTTGAGAAGTCCTGATACGTGACTTAATCCTGTTTTGTTCTCTAGGAAAGAATGTAATCCCCCAATTCCCTAAAATTTATGCTCAGTCTACTCTGCTATACAAAGAAAAATGATCTAGCCTTTGTATATAAGACATAATCATTTCATTATGTATCATGACATCTCTATTCCATGCTTTGATTTTCTTTTACCCACTTTGGGCACTAAGTCACAACATCATCAATTTTAAATGAGTAAATTACAATGAAGAAATTGTGTTTTATTTTTCACCCTGAGATTGCCTTTGTGGCCAAGAGACATTAATTCAATCTGGTTTTATTCAATCTGAAAATCCATATTTAGTGATCATTTTATACCTAGAAACCAAACCAAAGTGCTTAGCGTCTGAGGATCTAACATGACACTGTACTGGCAAGGCAGACTAGCTGAGTGTGTTGTGATGAGTACTCTGCAAATGGGTTCTGAAGCCATGTGACTTAGTTATGGATACTATGATGAAACACCATGACCAAACCCAAGTTGAGGAAGAAAGGACTTATTTGACTTACACTTCCACATTGTAGTCTAAGTATGAAGGAAGCCAGGATAGACTCTATAACAGAGCTGAAACCTGGAGGCACAAGCTGATGCAGAGACCATGGAAGGTTGCTGTTTACTAACTCGTGTCTTATACAGGCTGTTTCATTATAGAGTCCAGAACTAGCAGCCCAGGGATGTCTCCACCCACAATGGTCTGGGCCCTCCCCTATCATAACTAATTAAGAGAATGCTTTTCAGGCTTGCCTACAGCTGGATCTTATGGAGACATTTTCTTAACTGAGGCTCCCTTCTCTGAGATGACCTTAGCTTGTGTCAAGTTGATGTAAAACTATCTAGCACAACATGAATATATGTAGACAGTTAAAATAGCAAACTAATCCCTCCCGTTCCCTTATCTCAGCTCCCTTTTCTCTGTTTCTCCCACCTCCCACAGACACACATCCATGTGCACACATCCATGTGCACACATCCATGTGCCTATGGAAAGAACAATAGCTTTGAAGGGCCTTCTGTGGCTAACAAGTTAGAATTTTCAAGGTTACGCTTAACTCTCCATTACCAGTTCTTTTGAGGGGCAAAAGGCCTATTTCTGGATACTTCCATTCTAAGAATAAGTTTACTGCTTTTGTTTTGAGCACAAAGCAGCAACATAAACGCTCGTGTTGACAGTACGCTCTCGTTCCAGCCACGGTCTTACGTGATTTCACCTGCTCATTTGTGCTCAGACATTTAAGTTCAAATGTGGATGCTAAAACAATTTGTGAAAAAGTCCTCTGGAAATTCCCAGCTCTTATCAGAAATTCTGTTTCAAAGACAGATGTGGCCTCCAGATTCCTCCTGTGACCCAGCCTAGCAACATCTGTAAGGTGACTTCTGATCTTCATACCAGCGCCTCAATTGACGAGGCAGCGTCTGGCGGCCCAGGATGACCTCCAACACTCGTCATGCATAGGTTTCACAAACAGGATTTTACTTTTAATTGAGACTTGATAGAATTTTTATAACTCATTATTTTTATTGCTATCTTCCCATCACCGAAAATGACCATGTTAAGAGTGTTAGAAGTTTGGAGCTATAGGATCACTTAAATGTTTTGTATAAAATTCACATCAGAGGCTTTTATATTGATTGGGAATTAATAATCAAAATATTTTTATACGGTGTTTTCTCAGTCCTCTGAGCTGTTCAATTTCTGCCTGGAATGTTTTTGTGCCATCATCAGGGGCCTGTGGACTGTTTCCAAATTAGTCTAGCCCCCAAAAGAAAAGCAGGTGTCCTAAGCAATGAATAGATATGTATGAGATTTTGAGGATATAGGTAAATAAAATCAAAGAGATATGTGTAATTTAGTAATTCTGACCACAAGAAATGTATATGGTATTGAAAGAAAGTGCAACCAATACTGACAAAATTGAGGGGAGGGATAATACAAGTATTTAGTATACACAGATGAGGACTTTAGCTATATGGGAAGTTCAGACAGAAAACATACACATAAATACATGTGAACAACAGGCAAAAGTTATATGTATAGTAGATCTATTTGATCACACACTAAAAGGAAAAGTATGGTTAGAAAACTTATACAAAATTATGAAAACATGAAAAAATTTAGAGATAGATAAGAATATACACACTAAAGTGATCAAACCAGAATTATAGCTGTAGGGAGAGGATGCTTGATCATTTCCTGGCAGTCCAGACACAAATAATGACACAGAAACTGTATTAATTACAACACTGCTTGACCAATAGCTAAGACAATTTCCTGGCTAACTCTTATATCCAAAATTAACTCATTTCTATTATTTTATATTTTACCACGAGGCTCGTGGTTTAGCAGTAAGGTTCTAGCTGGCAGCTTGCATCTTTCTCCTTCTGTGGCTACATGGCATCTCTCTGACTCCATCTACCCTCTCTCTCTCTCTCTCTCTCCTCTCTCTCTCTCTCTGTGTGTGTGTGTGTGTGTCTGTCTCTCTATATTTAAAAATTCCTTTTTAAAGCTCTCTCAGGTTTTATGTGGATGTAGTCAGCCCACGTTGACACACCATTCTGTAGGCAGAGACTGTTCATTTCCTGGCTGCTCAGACCCAAAATAATCACACAGAAACTATATTAATTAAGACTCTGCTTGGCCTATACCTAGGGCTTCTTATTAACTAACTCTTACATCTTGAGTTCACCCATTTCCACTATTTTGCATTTTACCACAAGGCTCATGGTTTATTGTTAAGCTGCCTGTGTGTTTGTCTCCTTTGGCAGCTACATGGTGTCTCTATGACTCCACCTACTCTCCCTATATATCAGATTTCCCCCTTGGCTATATTGTGCCTTGCAATAGGCCCAAAGCAGATGTTTTGTAATAAAACATATTCACAGCATACAGAGGGGAATCCCACATTACATAACCAAATCATTTTTGTTTCCTAATGGAGAGACTGGATAGACTAAAATTAAGGTGAGGGGGTTGAACCACGAAGTTGCAATAATTACACTCACATTTCCCAGAACACATAAAGATAGTATGAGAAAAGTTGGAGTTTCTTGACCTTTGCACTTGCATACACAAAGTTCGTGATGATGAGCAAACATTCCCGTCCACCTACAGGAACCCTACAACAAACCATAGCAGCAAATGAAGCTGTTTGGAGAACTCTAATTTAATATGACAACAACCTTCTCTAAATTTAGAGGGCCTGATCAACAGGCATCAACTACATCTCTGCAATGTGCAGAACTCCTAGGAAAGCTCAGGTAAAGTGTAGAATAGCTGCAATGTCATAATCTGTTAGATTCAGCAATACCTATTGTTGGCGAGTTTTTATAAGCAGCAAATTCCTCCACTAAGGTTGCTGTGACATTAATAGATTGTTTCCCTTTCATTTGTCTTGAATGGAAAAACTGTAGGCAAAGCAGGAAATGAGGAAAAATAAATTTGGTAGCTTTTGTATTTGAGCAAGCAATTAACAAGGAAGCGATTGTGTATTGAAGGATCTGCTATACTCACATGAGGTGGAACACAATTGTTTTCTGACCTTTAAACCCCTAGAAACGGGACTCACACAGAGAAATTCTTCTCAAATATGCTGATTATATTTTTAGGCTACAGCTATTTTAAGTTTTTTTAAAAAAAAAAAACTTTAGGAATAGCTGATACAGTTTTCTTTCTTTTCCTTCCAGTGTTGTTTTTTACTGTTCGTTAGTTTAAAGACTTATGTTCTCAACCACCAGCTGAGAATTTAGGTTTTAATAGTTTTAATTTGGTTTATGACAAAAATCCAGAAAAATAAAATTAATTCTAGCCCATTGCTCACAAAAACGCACAGGGCTTCCCCCATCCAAGTCTTAGATTAGAGACTGCCATTGTGGGTAAAGCACTCCAAGATAAATTTTAAAATTTAAATATATACAGATATGTATGTGTGTCATAAATTAATTTGTAAAAAAAAATACATGGACCTGGAAATCATCTAGTGCATTAAGCCAGATCCAAATATACTATTTTCTAAGGAAACCTGCAGGTAATTGTACTGAACCAGCATGACAAGCTTGCTTTCCTGTTAGTCCTTCCTTAGAGAGCTTAAGAATCTGATTGGTCTGCTCAGATACAAGACACCTCAGGCATGATTTTGGTGTGTTGTGAGTAGCTGAGACTGACAATCCCCTAGACCAGCGTGTGCTCAAATTCAGTGAGGAGGGAATAAAAAGAAGGCGCTGAGAATTCTCAAAGGCTCAGCACACAGTGTTCAAGTGGATGCCTCTATTCTTAGAGGCTTCTGTAATTTATTTTTATCATTATTAGCATATCTTTGCTGTAAAAAGTTCCAAGTGCCATCACGGCATGATCGTATACATATATCATGTACTCTGACTATATTCAACCACCATAACTCTCTCATCTCTCCTCTTCCCATGCCACTCATCTTTCCCCCAGATAGTCAGATAGTTCTTGTACTTTCAGGTCACATGTACAGTTTTAAAAATCTAGATTCCAAACAAGAAAGAACGAAAATCATATCTGCTTGTCCCAACATATCCATATTCACCGTGACATTACCAACAATGGATTGTGGAAAAGCCTAGATGTGGGTCAACAGGTGAGTGATAAAAACATTTCCCTTTAGACAGAATGAGTCTGTACTCAGTGATAAAAGGCATGAAATTCTTTAATTTATATAAAAAAAATTCATAGGCCTAGAAATCATCTAGTACAGTAAGCCAGATCCAAATGGACTATTTTCTAAGCAAACCTGCAGGTGACTGGGCAGGCTTGATTTCCTGATAGTCCTTTCATGATCATGCTTCAGAAAGAACCTTTTATCCTCATCTCTGTCTGAGGAGATGCAGAAAATTCCAAACTCCATGTGTGGCCCAGAGGAGTTTAGCATTTAGAACAACAAAGAGAGCATTTGAAATACTGATACAAAGAAAAAATTAAATCCAAGACTGATTAATCATCCCCAGACAACTCATTAAGGGATATGCTTGCCAATTAAATGTAGATCATTATTTATCAAAACTTGAAGTGTGTTTATAGTGATTTTAGCAATTGTGTTCCATAGTTCCAAGGTAATGCAATCAAGAAGAAAAATGAGTATCTAGAACCTTATATATTTATGGAATTGCTACATTAAAACTCTATTCTTGTGGATGTTACAACAACAAACAAATGAACATTTACGTTGTCTGCAGCTAGGAGTCTGATTAATAATATGGTAAATAGTTATATTCAATCGGTGCATGAATGCATGATGCAATTTTTGGTAGGTCATGGGAGTGGGATGAGTAAGTTGTGTATTATATACCAGTTTAAGTTATAACATCTGCCATGTCATTTTCCAAAGTAGCCATGACATTTTCCTCCACCACCGATAATATGTGGGATTTCCAATCTATGATTTCAGCAATATCCTATGTAATTACATTTTGAACTTTAGCAACTCTAACTGGAATGGAATACCTCATTTTAGATTTAATTTGCATCCCCTTGCAGACTGGGGATGCTAAGCATCTTTTCTTCTCCCATTAATGATGGATATTTTCACATTGTGAAGAATGTTTATAAATCTTTCTGCCTATTTTACATTAGACACTTTAACAATAGAGAATTCTAGAAGGTCTTTCTATATTCTTTATAAGCACATGTTTGTGATTTGTCTTCCCATTTCTTTATTGTGTGGTTCAAAGACCAAAATGATTAATTTTGATGGTATATTTTGTACAAAGTATTATCATAATTTATTATTGTACATATTAAAGGAATTTTGTGTAAACTTCCATCAAAAACCACTTTTTAGTGGTTTCTTCTGAGCTTATATTTTTCTTCTATAATTTAAGGCTTTTAAATAAATTTACCTATTTCTAAAATATCTGCCCCTAAGCTTTCACCAATAAGATGAAGTCTTAAATTTATGGCATTGTAGTATATATTTAAGCAAAAGGGAATGGTTCACTTTCTCCTTAATTAGCGTCTTTGCTGTATTATAGAGTGGTACACATCTCCTGTAGTGAGGCCGATATATCCACTGACTTCTTCAGCTGCTCAGCTGCTCCTTGTGTAAAATCACATTGAGGACTATTGTGGCCAATTGATTATTTCCAGAAGGCTTTCCAATTCTAATCTGAATTGATTTCAGTCCTCACGCTGGTCCCCAAACTCTGACTCAATCATAGAGTGCTTTTCCCTCTGGCCACAGCTGCCTGCTTCCTATTTAGCACATTTGAGATAGGGTTGACTGCAGCTATAGAACTCTCTGCAGTCTTTAACTCCATCAGCTCTGATAAGGGCCGCTTCTTCAGATACACCCAGATTCTGTACAGACTTCATCAGAGAGCCATGCAAATTACAGATCGTATCTTCAAAACTTTTAACTGTATAAATATAAAATGAAGAGACCAGGGCTTACCACATGTCTAGAGCTTTATTTCATTTAAATGTAGTATGATGAAATTCAGGAAGACACATTTATCTTCATCAGCTACATACAATACGCTATACTTATTGTATGTCTTCCTGTCTCCAATCTTTGTCAGAATGCCCTACTTTTCCATGAATCATTCTGACTTCAATTTAATGTAAAAAGTTTGAAAATATCACGTCCCCAAGAACAAAAAATAGTTGAAGAAATATGTCAGTCATAGGTTTCCATGGACCCATAATAAAATCAAAATCCAAAGGAAACCAGTATTCTGGTATCTGCACCAGTTGTTGAAAATCAGAACGACAAATGATTATTGATGAATTGCTGAAGAGAGTGTAGGCTGCTTTCAGAATGAGAAATCCCTAGGTACACAATTTTAGTGGGTTTTGGCTATAGGTATCCCACCAGCTTCTCACATCTATACTTTCAATATGACTCAGGCAATGAGCAAATGGATCAATCAGAGCAAGACAGTCTCTAGGGAGTCATAGTGCCCAGAATGACTTTATATAAAAGGCCTATAATCTTATTTTAAAATGTATCTCATCACTGTAACTCCAGGATGATCAAGATCTGCAAAGAGGTTTGTTGTAACCATGAGTTCAGGCTCCTGTACTCCCTCTTTACCATAAAGAAGTTTGTTGTAACCATGAGTTCAGGCTCCTATACACCCTCATTACCATTGTCGCCTAAAAGCTATCAAGCTATGTCAAGGTAACAGCGTACAATGATAAACATGGACAAAGGTATCATAACAAAACCTTTCTTATTTATGCTAGTTAAAATATTTTTTAAAAAGAATTAAGGACAACCAGAAGGAAGTCTCTCCTATGATCACACAGCTTCATGGAGGATACTCTAAATTTAACACAGTTGAAGATGTTTTAGAATTCTAGAAAATTTTTAAGTTGAATGATTTTTCTTAATGAAAAAAAGAAAAGAAACAGAAGGCATTTATTTGTGCTCAGAATATTTAAAAAAAAGAAAGAAAAGTCAATTCTGTGGTTCTTTCATATAATTGCTTTTTTCAAGCAGGTGGGCCTTGAAGACAGTGATCATGTTGACTCTAGAACTATCAGGAATGATAAAAAAAATTCTATCAGGTTGGATCTGAAATTTGTGGGACAACAGAGATAATAGATAGCAAAAGAAAGCAGGGTGTCTGAGGAATTTTAAAATAATTTAAGAAAAGTTCTAAAAATTCAGCTAATTTATCCAGATTGGCACTGACTTTTCTGTTTTCTTTTAGCTCTCTCTCTCTCTCTCTCTCTCTCTCTCTCTCTCTCTCTCTCTCTCTCTTTCTCCCTCCCTCCATCCATCCTTACACAATTTCTGCTATTGTTGATGCTGAGGGGAGTTGCCTTATCCCTCTTCCCATCCTTCCCCAATGACCTTGTCTAGAGTTAAACACTACTTTAGTTATAAAGCTTTATCTTTCACTTAGTCACTTTTCAATCTTCAGTTTCTCTCCCTTGGATCTGTTCCTATCTCCCAGTATGGTATATGTCATATGGTATAGGTCACTCTGTCTACATCTAATGAAGGAGATAGTGTGACTTCTATAATGCTGATAAACAGTCAGGAATAGAGGATGAGAATTCTTGCCAAGCAAACAAGCAGAGAACATTACAACTAATTATCTTCCTACAGAAGTAGACTCCTTCAGACTATCAGTATATCCTCCAGTTATCAGCTCATCTTCCCCATCTTTCCAGAAACTATATCCCTAAATCCCAATTCAAATGACTTGAAAATATTCAAAACAGAATCACAGTAAAAATGAGTTGATCTCAAGGGGCTTACCTTTATTGGAGGCAGGAAAAAAACAACCAAGCTGGAGCGGTTTGAATGAGAACAGCCCCCAAAGGCTCACATGTTTAATAAACACCTGCGTATGGCACTAGGGGACAGGCTTAATGATTTCAAAATCATGCCATTCCCAGGCCATTTCCATGCTATTCCCATGCTGTTCCCATGTCATCCCCATGTCATTTCCATACCATTCCCACTTCTCATTCTCTGCCTTGTGGTTGTGGAACAAGATGAAAGCTCTGGGCTACTGTTTCATGCTCAGCACCATGTCTGCCTTCCTGCCTGCCTGCTGCCATGTGCCCTACCATCTTGGATATGTACTTTATCCTTCTGAATGTGAGCTTCCCCCACATAAACACTTTCTTCTATTTATATTTTGGTTTAGAAAAAAATCAATTTTACAAAACATCTTCAAAATGCCTTTACAGTAAATACTTGAGTCATCTGTGATAAGGAGACCTTAACTGAGGGATTACTCCTCCATCAGATGTGCCCTCCTTCTGGCAAGTCTGAGGGGCATTTTCTTGAATAATATTTTTTGTAGGGGACACAATGTAAACACTATATAGATAACTGTTAAACTCTACTGTTAGGGAATGGCAAGGAAGCATCTTTACATATTTAGTACACACATGATCTTTTTCTATTTTCTACCGCCAGATGAATATGGTGACTGTGGTGGTACCATTTCTGGGCAGATAGTCCTGGACTGTGTAAGAAAGCAGGTCAAGCAAGCCAAGGGAAGCAAGTCAGTAAGCAACGTGTCTGCCCTGGGATTCCTGCCTGGAACTTTACCATTATGAGTGTGACATTAGAGTTGTAAGACAACTAACCTTTTTCCTTCCCAAGTCACTTTTGGTTAAGATGCTTGTCACAGCAATATGGAGCAAAGACAATGCTTCATTTCTTAGGTTAAAATTCTAATTAGCATTTCCTTGTTTCTATAATTCTTATTGACATCACAGTAAAAGACGGAAAAAAAATCTGAGAAGATGCATTTATCCTCAAGCAAGACACATACATAACAATTGTTTTTGTCTTGATAAATCTTATTACCTCACCTACCAGGTATTCAAGTTGGCAAAAAAAAAAAAAAAACTTATCTTTCTGATAGTTTGGAATTTCCATAAGGCTTGAACATGTGGAAGTTTAATAAGTTCTTGATTCCCTGATGGTTTCTGAAAATAATATTCAGAGAATATTAATCACTAAGAAAAGACTATAGAAATTAAGATAGTAATCTCCTTTGTTTCTCTATAGATAGTACTCTTTATCTAAGTATGCTAGCTTCCTGAGGCTACTGTGACAAAATTCTACATATACAGACAGTCAAATTATTTCACAGTTGTAAAGAATAGAAAGCCCAAAATGAAGGTATTTGCAGAGTCAGTTCATTGAGGAACATCTGGCAAATACTTATCCAATGCCTCCTCTCAGGTTGTGGTAGCTCTTAGCAATGCCTTGTGGGCCCTTGACTTGCTGGAAAGCACTCACTCACAGAATCTCTTTCAAGGGAGGATTTTCACATGTTTGTCTAATCCTCTTCTAACAAGAAGGTCATTGCATTAGAGTCTACTCCAATGCACTATGAATCCACAAAGACTCTGTTTCCTGACAAATTGCCCAGGTATATATGAAATTTGGGGACACATTAATCAACTCAACAAACCCAGTCTTACATTCGAAAACCATGATATGGAGTTGCTCAGTTGGCTAGAGAGGACGCATAGTCTAACACTGATCCATTCCTTATATGTAAAGTATCTTCCTTTGATGGACTTCTCAGTTTGCCTTTGTTTCTTCAAACATAACTATCTGTCCCCAATGGTTTCTTAAATCCTAGCAACTCTGTACTTTAAAATGTCTCATTCGTTCAATGAGCTTCTGAATCCATAGCCATCTCTCATCCAATCTTCTAAAATGGTACCAAATAAAGTCACTTTATAGCTCTCCACTAGAACAGGTGATAAAATCTAGAGGAACTTCAGAACAAATGGAGGTGCTTGCCATTTTATGAGATCAATTCCATGTAGATATCTCATCCTTTGCTACCCTGAGAGTTGGCTCTGGTACTGTCTGCTGATGCCAAGGTGTGATATGCTTAGTCCTTAGCATACACACTTCTCACACACGCTAAGACATATCCACATGACTTACAATTATGCTTTGTACAATGTAAACACTGTGTAAACAGCTGTTAAACTCTGCTGTTAGGGAATGGCAAAGAAAAGTCTTTACTTATTCAGTATAAACATGGTTTTCCCCAATTTTCCACCTACCGGAACCGTGCACACAAAGAGACACATCTACATGTAAATTTACTTATTTTCCAACTTTGGCATTTATTAAACTTAGTTCTTCTCCTAATATAATGTTTTCCCTGGCAAAAGTTTCCAGAATCATGCTGGCAAAAATCTTACCAAATGTGGCCCTGAGCCTGGAGAGTCTATTGTTTAACAAGTCTGTTAAGGGTCAAAGGACTCTCAGAAGCAGGAAGTACTTGCAGTTTCCCCAACTCATTGTCGGGAAAAGTAGGACATGTTTAACACCTGTGTACTGAAACTTCCCATAACCAAAGATTTTCAGCACAAAGTCCAATCGGTAAACACTTTCGTTTCAGTTCCAAGGTGCCTGCATCAACGCTCTTAATCTCTGTGCCTCCATTGTTCCACCAATGATGTACTTGAACCCTATAACTCATATCCACAACCAATATTCTGCTCACACAGACAATAGCAACAAACCAGTAGCTAACACGGCCTTTTCCATGTAGCAATTATTTTATAAATAATTTATGCAAAGGGGTTTGGATTATGAAAAGCAACCCTCCCTTTAGCTATTGCATAACTCACACGTTAGAAAATCTTTTATTATTTTTTTTTTGGCTAAGCCAACAATATAGTTTTAAAAGAGGTAAATGGTTTCATTTTAAACAATTGGTGATAATTTCGCATTTTATATCTCCTCCTTAGGCTATCTAATTTCCTTCTTTTCTGCCAGCACTGAAATAACAACTCATGCTCACATTTATATATTTTATGCACAATATCATTTGGTAATCAAGTATTATAAGAAGCTCATTTTTCTGAAGCGTGAACTAGATATATAAATACAGATCCCTGACCTGTAACATCCAATTTCAAATCCTTTATTCAGAAATAATGTCCTAACAGGTAACTCAAGATTGAATTGTTTGCAATCAAAAACATCAGACACGTAATGTGAATTTGAAAAGATTCAATCATCTTGCACATTAAGGGAAAATAATAGCTTAAATAGCTTTCAAATTCCTTTTATTTCTAAACTTGGAGCATTAAGACCTTTAAAAATAATTTCTTATGTAGGGAGAAATAAGAAAATATTTTTAAAGTATTCAATGCAAATACTTATTGAAATTGTGAATAAAATACTTTCTGTGTGGATTTACTTATCCTCACTTCATCTAAAACAATGCGGCTCTAGTCAACTCAACACACAACCCATACAAGGTTATATAGGACTAGGGTTCAGTTAAGCTATGATGTTGTACATCCTGTTCCAAGCAGTGAGTATACTCACACTGGCTCTCCCACTGCTGCTTGCTCTGAAGGTTGAGAACACCTGGCTTAGGCACGTTTTAATTTTACCAGTGAAATAAAGTCTGCCAGAGTATCTCTTTTGTCACGGAAATTAGTATCTGGTTACTTTTATGTGTTTGGATGTTTTGTTCACATGTATTCGTGTGCACCATGTGTTCACAGAGGCCAAAATAGAGGAGAGGAGTCTCACACACTGAAGTTATAACAGTTCCAAGTTTCCATGTGGTGCTGGGAGTCAATCTCAGTTCTTCTTCAAGAGCAGGAAAGCGCCTTTAACAGCTAAGACATTGCTTCAGTCCTCAGTAACCAAACTTCTAACCTGAAGTTTATGACAAAGTTATGTGATACCTTTCATATGACACAGAAATTTAGAGAGGTCCCCAAAGCTTCAATTAAATCTTATGAATATGCTATGAAAATCTCAGGTGACAGGTTATGACTATGAATGAGATACACAAAGGTATTTTATCTTTATCTAGTATATGAAGGGCTCTTTGGTATAGATAGATGATAGAAAGATAGATAGATAGATAGATAGATAGATAGATAGATAGATAGATAGATAGATAGATAGATAGATGATAGATAGATGATAGATAGATAGATAGATAGATAGATAGATAGATAGATAGATAGATAGATAGAGCCTATACCTTTTATGTGCTTAATAAGGCAAAAGATTCACCCATTCTTTGAATATTCTTATATATGGAACTAAAAATATAGATCCATGCTTTTACCCTATTTTCCAATCTCATAAATTGTGATAAAACACATATGGCAAAAAGGTGAAATAAACTCTCTGAAATTTTTTTCATTAGATCTTAGGAAGAGAGCATTGTGTGGTCTGCAAGTCAGAATTGAACATCATTTTAATATGTCGGCAATCCATTGAATATTAGTTTACAAGACCAAATTGTCAATGAAAGGGACCAGAACTGTTAGCTGGTTGACTACATTTTTCAGTATATGAAAACTTAACATAGTTGTATATGTATAAACACATGAATGTATTAGTGATACTCTAATAAACTTTTCATTTTGCTTTATGTAATTCAGTTTTATTGGGCTTATTGATGAATCATCTTTATTATATCATTTATATATAATACTGCATTTCTTCGTTATAAACAATATTCAGAGGCTGTCCTTGCATCCCTTCACTAGCACAAGTCTACCTAACATCAAAACCTCAAAAGCATCTTTGAAGTCAGGCTAGAGGTCAGATAAGAAAACACTGGAAAACTTTGGGAAATGCACTTAAAGATATCTTCTGTTTGAACTTTCTGTCTCCATCATCTACCCTACCCACAGTGACCTGCTGTGACTGCCCTGTAGCCTTCCCATACTGTTAGAATTGAGTTGATGTCTCATCCTCGTACAAAGCTCTGTGAAGCTATTGCCAGTGTTTACCACAATTAATCACATTGGGTATTTTAAGTATCTACCTACCTAAAGAACTCTATATAGCAGAACCTAAATCATCACATAAAAATATCCAATTAAACAAAGACCTTTCAAGTATCCTAGCTTAAATCTATAAAACATGTTTGAATATTTGTCAAAATTTTACCTTTAAACCCTATCTAATTTGTTAGTTTTTCAAAAAGGTGTTAACTTTAAAATACCGTGAACTGAACCAATCTTTGACTAGTTTTTAATCTTAATTAAAAGAAAGTGAAAGTGTTAGACACTCAAATACGGCAAATGAGCCTTTAGGTTCCCATAGCAACTTAATCGCATCAGTTGGGAAAAGGTGTACAACATAAAAGACCCTTTTCTCCATTGGCTACATGGATAATAATTTGAAATAGGCCCTTTACAAATGTGCATATTTTGGTAAACTGGCAGATTGATGTTTATAAAAATATATAAAACAATGCAATATTAACGTTATTGAATCCCAAGTCTTACACTGTGTTGCACTTACAGGAAACACTGTTCTTCATGCTGTAATGTGAAAAAGTGATCTATGTTCCTTGAAAATTTTCCTGGGCTCTGCCAGTATTTCATCATTCTATTGACAAACTTAAAACACCTGCTTATATGTGCTGCAAATGTCCAAGTGCTTCATATCCAGGAGGATGTCTTCTTAGCATGATCTCATCACCTACCGTCAGATCCCAAATTCTGAACCAGTTAGACTGGTGATATCAGACTCATCTGGGGTCCCTGCTAAAGTTTTAATCTCCACTGAAAATGATTGAATAGGGAGTCTAAGATGTCAGTGGAAAACAATATGAAATATTAAGAGTCATTCTATAAGCTGAAGGTGTAACTCACTTTATATTCACCTAGCAGTCAAAATGAATATAGCAGTCAAGCTGATACACTATTCCAAGTGACACATAGACCCAAAGTCATAGTACATGCCTGTAACCTCAGCCTTTTAAAGACAGAGAAAGAAGGATTAGAAGGTCAAAGTTCCAAGGTCAGCCTGAGTTTTCATTATTTAAAATTATTTTTTACATGGATTTCACTAACTCACATCTAAGAAGTTTGTTGATTTCTCTTTTTTCTACCTTTTGGAAAGATCACAGCATTTCTTTATGCATGCACAACATTTAGCCACTTAACTGCACTGACTCTAACGAAATTGACATATAGATAAAGATCTTGGAACCCAGGAGAGTCAGATGTGCTATATATATATAGTCTTTATCAATTTTCTGCTATGTATTTTGGGATAGAGATATAACCAAGGTAACTAGGATTCATATCCAGGTACATTTTCTTTGCTACATACATAGTAAAAAATTTTAAAAAGGTCAAAACAAACAATGAAAGACAGGAACACTCAAAATCTCAACAATAGAGGCTTATGAAAGAAAATTATGGTATTTTCTATTTAATGTGACATCATGTCGTTATTAAAATGGATCAGGGATAGAGATGGCGCTACTGACAAACAGCCACTGTCTGCAGCATTGGTGTGGGGCAGGAGTGGTGAGAGGATTACCTGGAGCTTGCTAACCAGTCAGTCTAGCCAATCAGTGGGCTTCAGATTCAGAGAGAGAGAGGCCCTTTGGGGCAATTAGGGATAGCTGAGAGCAAGAGAAATAGTCTTCTCCACTAAAAAGCACAACAATTGACTATCCAATATCAAACAATAAGCACTGATAGCAACATCCATAGGTAATATTCCTTGAGTAAGTTGTATTATATATTTAGAAATAGAAACACACACACACACACACAAATTAAAGAAAAAGAGGACCTAAATTTGAGTGAGAGCAAAGGTGGGAAGGTATACATAGGACAGTTTGGAAGAGGAAAGGGAATGGAAATATCTTAGTGTTCTATTGCTGAGAAGAGACACCATGACCGTGCAACTATTAGAAAGGAAAGCAGTTAATTGGGGCTGGTTTATAGTTTCAGAGGTTTAGTCCATTGTCTTCACGGAGCAGAGATTGGCAACACGCAGGCAGGCATGGTGGTGGAGAAGTAAGTGAGAGTTCTACATGCAGATCTGTAGGGAGCAAGGAAAGACACTGAGCCTGGCTTGTCTACCCCTGTTGACATACTTCCTCCAAAAGGTCATTCCTACTTCAACAAGGCCACACTCCCAGTCACTCTCAGGTAGTGCCACTTCCTGATAATCAAGCATTGAAGTATTTGGGCCTATGAGGACTATTCTTATTTAAATCTTCACAGAGGAAAATGGTGTGATTATACTATAATCTCAAAAAAATCTTAAAACATAAGGCGAATCAAAGTAGAGAATGATCATCAGGTTTCTATATGCACATGATTATATGTGAATGGGCTTCTAAGCGCACATGTGTGTATATACAAGCATGCAAGTAAACATTTAAAAATAACCAAGAGTATAATATAAAATAAGAATGTATAGTATGGTAAAAACAATAAATACATTTTATCAATGCTGTTAAGCTCATTGCAGAAGAAGAGTAAACATTAAAAAAATTGATATTTTTTAAATGATATACTGGGATGAGAAAATAGGAATATTTTTATAAAATTATTGCCAGGTGTTATAAGATATTTGTAAATTACATAAGACTCTATTCACATTCCTACATGACGTTGGATTTTTCCAGCTGAGTGAACTAGATTGAATTGACCATCACTCATCTCCATGAAAGGGCTATGTTTAGCATATATCTATGACAGATTTTGCACCTCTAGCCAGGACTATTAGCTAAAAGAATAAATACAATCAGTCAAAATTACACTCTCAGTTTTAGTTTTTAATTTTGTGCTTAGTCCCAATTCTCTTGATCTAATTTTTCCTCAGAACATAACTTAAATGGGTTAAATCAAGCATTAACATTTTATTTATGACTTACAAATTCTTGGGAGAGAGAGAATAAAAACTGGAGAAGATACTGGAGAACAGAGTAATGTGATGTGCCCCCTTCCCAGGCTGACAGCCCTTCCTAGTGAACAGCAGGTGTCCAGCAGGCAGAGGGCTGAGCCCAGATGTATTTCCTCTTTGTATTTCTTTCATTGAGTGAAAAGCTAAGACAGAGCGTGTCTTATGTGATAGCCAGTCCAATCATTTATCTACATATATATATATGCATATATACATATATATATATGCATATATATATAACTGCTTTTACTGGGTCTCACTATCACTCCCCTCTCCTCACCCCTGCATCACACTAACCTGAATTTTCACCTCCAAAAATAGACAGTAACACATTCAGATTTTCTGCTCAAAAATATCAGAACTAAGAGTAACCGTTTTTTTTTTTTTTTTTTTTTAAATTTCAAAATTTTAATTTAAAAATTAATTTAGGCAAATGCAATCTAAAGAAGATTTAAAGATTTGGGGGTACATATAATGATGTCATGACATCATTCCATTTGTGTTTTGATATGTATACTATTTTCTTGCTTTAAACAAAAAGATGAAAGTAGCTAAAAATAGGTCACATAAAAATTTCAGGAAGGAAAATGTATCAGTACTTCATTTGTTGAAGAAAAATCCTACATTTATGATTAATGAAAGAAAAATCATAATATTTAGATATGTGACTATCAATGGAATATTTGGAAGTATTTCTTTTTTTTTTTTTATTCTTTTTTACTTAAAATTTCCAACTGCTCCCCATTTCCCATTTCCCTCCCCCTCCTCCCACATATTGCCCCCTCCCCCCGCTCCCCTCCCCCTATCCCCACCCCCTAGTCCACTCCCCCTCCCTCTCGATACTGAAGAGCAGTCCAAATTCCCTGCTCTACATGAAGACCAAGGTCCTCCCACTTCTATCTAGGTCCAGGAAGGTGAGCATCCAAACAGGCTACGCTCCCACAAAGCCAGTTCATGTATTAGGATCGAAACCTAGTGCCATTGTCCTTGGCTTCTCATCAGCCTTCACTGTCCGCCTTGTTCAGAGAGTCCAGTTTCAACCCATGCTTATTCAGTCCCAGTCCAGCTGGCCTTGGAGAGCTCCCAATAGATCAGTTCCACTGTCACAGTGGGTGGGTGCACCCCTCGTGGTCCTGATTTCCTTGCTCATGTTCTCCCTCCTTCTGCTCCTCATTTGGACCTTAAGAGCTCAGACGGTTGATCCAAATTGGGTCTCTGTCTCTCTCTCGATCCATCGCCAGATGAAAGTTCCTGTGCCATTCTCCTTGGCCTCTCGTCAGCTCTCATTGTCCACCACATTAAGAGAGTCCGGTTTTATCCCATGTTTTTTTCAGTAGCAGTCCAGCTGGCCTTGGTGAGCTCCCAATAGATCGGCCCCCTGTCTCAGTGGTTGGGTGCACCCCTCATGGTCCTGACTTCCTTGTTCATGTTCTCTCTCCTTCTGCTCCTCATTATAACCTTGGGAGCTCAGTCCGGTGCTCCAGTGTGGGTCTCTGTCTCTATCTCCATCCATCGCTAGATGAAGGTTCTATGGCGATATGCAAGATATTCATCAGTATGATTATAGGATAGGTTCATTTCAGGTTCCCTATCCTCAGGTGCCCCAATGAACTAACTGGGGACATTGCCCTGGGCTTCTGGTAGCCATTCCAGGTTCAAGTCTCTTGCCAACCCTTAGGTGGCTCCCTTAACTAAGGTATGAGTTTCCCTGCTCCCCCATCCAACCTTCCTTTACCCCCAATCACCCCGATTCCCCCAGTTCCCCTCATCCTCTCCTTCACACTTTTCTCTCCCCATCTCCCCTCATCCCCATCCCACCCCACCCCCCAAGATTCCCATTTTTTGCCCCTGGACCCAGCAATAGCACTCTTGGGAATATACCCAAGAGATGCCCTAGCATATGACAAAAGCATTTGTCCAACTATGTTCATAGCAGCATTATTTGTAATAGCCAGAACCTGGAAGCAACCTAGATGCCCTTCAATAGAAGAATGGATGAAGAAAGTGTGGAATATATACACATTAGAGTACTACTCTGCGGTAAAAAACAATGACTTCTCGAATTTTGCATGCAAATGGATGGAAATAGAAAATACGATCCTGAGTGAGGTAACCCAGACCCAAAAAGAAGATCATGGGATGTACTCACTCATAATTGGTTTCTAGCCATGGATAGGGGCCACTGAGTCTATAATTTGTGATCCTAAAGAAGCTAAACAAGAGGGTAAACCCAAGGAAAAACATATAGATATCCTCCCAGCTATGGGAAATAGACAAGATTGATGGGCTTCATAGACTTTTCATCGGTAGCAGCTTTCAAAGTTTTCTTTTGGTGGTTTTCAATTTTCCAATGCAAGAGGAAGAAATTAGTCCCTCTCTAAGGTAAATGAATGCTTCTTCTCATGTCCCCGAGATACATCACAAGACAGAAGGTCTCAAATCACCTTTCTTGCTGCCTTAAACACTGAAGGAATCCTGTAGAATGCAGGGTAAACAGTGAATTTCAGTAGTGTCCTGAAAAGTCCTGGAGACAAATGTGCCTTATAGCCTCCATGATTTAAACCAGCTTTTCCAGCACCACGATTTTGGTCTCAGATGCAAACGTGGAGAAAGCAGCCAAGCATCACTGTGCTAGGGCATCACTGTGCTAGGGCATCGCTGTGCTAGGGCATCGCTGTGCTAGGGCATCACTGTGCTTGGGCATCACTGTGCTAGGGCACCACTGTGCTAGGGCACTGTAAGATAGGTAGGAAACAGGGTTGTAAGCAAGTGACTGTGGAGATCTTGCTACATGACAAGTAAAGCCCTTTGGGACTCAGGGTTGCACAAGGCCATGAAAATGATATGGTGGGGGGGGACTGTTGGGATGTATTATATGAAAGGGGAGAGAGGGGGGAAGGAAGGAAAGGAAGGAAGGAAGAGGGATGTATTATATGAAAGAAGAGAGAGGAAGGAAGGAAGGAAGGAAGGAAGGAAGGAAGGAAGGAAGGAAGAAAGGAAAGAGAAAAACAGTTTAATAATTTACAAAATAAAAAGCTAAAAACTCAGTGACATAAAAATCACTGTGGTAATCTAAAGGGATTGATACATAGTTTATTCTGGACCTAAATATGAGTGAATGGCCATGGCCCAGGAATACAAATTTTAGGGTATCCAATTTCCATGTTCCACTGAGGTAACACTTGTGAAGGTTTTATAGTTACAGAAGGAACAAAGTCATCAATCAAACACTTCAAACGTATTTGGTGGGTGCATCAAGTGCGCAGGTTACCACAAAGTGGAGAGCCCTCTGCTGTAAGCCTTAGATGTTTTCTGAAGATATTCTTAGCTTCTGGGTTGGTGGACCCTAGATGTGTAGTAATAAATATTCCGAAAGGTTTCAGGAGATAGTCACAAGGATGTTAAGTTAGACACGGAGATGAGCCGTGAGATTGCTATTAAGAGAGATAAAAATAGGCCAAAGTAAATTGTAGCTAGGCTCTGACCTGCACATTCTGACCTCTCCACAGTCATTGAATTCCTAATCAGTGTTGGCCTGGGAGGGACAGCTTTTAGGAAACTTTAGAGACCAATGGTCTTGGTCTTTCTCATGAAATAATCATTTAATTTATTTCTATCTTAAAAGGAAATCTGATAAAAATTTTTGTGCTGAAAGATAAAATATGTACTCTCTGTTAAAAAAAAAAAAGCCACTCAGGGGCCAAAGCAGGATGTTTTAAATAAAGAACTGCTTTCTTGTTTGTCAAGCCAATGAAGAAGAGAACACTACTGTGAATGTGTGCACGCATGTGTGTGTGTGAATGTGGTGTGTGTGTGAATGTATTGTATGTGAGGTGAGTGTGTGTTAACGAGTGTGTATGTGTGTGAGTTTATGTGTCACTGTGTGTGAGTTGAATGTGTGTATGTGAATGTGAGTGTGTGTGTATGTGTGTGTGTGCGGCTGTGTGTGAACATGTATATCTGTGTGAATATGATTGTGCTATGCTGCTGTTAAGCCATTGGCCTTGGGAGAAGAATAAAGCCTGTTCTGATCATGCTTCTGTCCATCATGTTAGGTTTGATTGCCCAGTGACTCGTTAGTTAGCAGGAGAATGGAAAGTTCCCATTGCAAAACAAAACACTAAATGAAGTCGCAAACTAACTCGTGCTATAAACTATGTTATATAAACTATATAAGCCATAAAATAACTATGGCTGAATGCAGTTGAACTAAGATTATATTGTGAATTGACATTTTAAATTATACCTCTTTTCAGTGCATTCTGTGATAACCACTGCCTTCTACCATCTTCATATCGTTTTGGTAACTATTGGAAATAACTGCATAATTAGTAGTGTTTGCCTCGCCTGAATGACACATAAAAACTAAAACTCTGATGCCAAGAATGGTCCACTACTGTTCTGAATCTTTCAGGATATTAAAAATTAAGATCTTTGATCATTAAGTTCTTTAATTAATAGCCTTAATTATTGAGCTGGAGCCTTTCATTATATTGTCCCTTTCAATTTTTGTTTTAGTTCAGAAGTGTAAAGCTGTCCCTTTTTTTTCACTCTGCCATGACTATTCTTGAAAAGAGAATATTCCTCTCTAATTCTTGATTCTCATTTTCAGTGCTTAATAAGTTAAGGGAGAAAGTTAAGTTTCTAAAGCCTGATTCCCTAAATGATTGGGAATAGCTGTGATGGCTACATCTGCAGTCATGTAACAGTGCAGGCCACACACACTCCAGCAGTTACTCAAAGTGAATACACAGTCACAATCACAGTGACTCTTGCTCTTCTTGTTGATTTGTGTGTCTCCTAAAAAGGCAAATTTCCTTTTATTTGTTAAGACCTTGTAGGAGAAGAGAGGAAAGTTCGGTAGCAATGTAAATGTTTCAAAGTGGAGTTTCAGGTCAACAGCCCAAGGAGAAAGCACTTCTAGCTAATAGCGTTTTAATCTTCAGGAAACAGAGTAGAGAAAATGTATTGAGGGGTGTGGGGATAGAGTCTCTACTCTTAGGACATTTCAATCAAAGGGTCTGCTTTCCCCTTATGCTGGCAGATAATTGAGAAAATTGGGTCCAACCTTGTACTGCCTTTTGTAGCTAGTTGCACAAATTAAATTCTGTTGTTCATTGCCAATAAGTTTTCTGGAGTGCCATTTCCTCCTGGGATCTTAGGAAGCGCCTGGGCCACTCAGTCAGTGGGTGTTTCTCTCTGTTGCCTTTTGTGCTGATGTGAAGATGTCTTTCCACACCTACTTAATTGCAAAGAGGTACAGAAGAAGAAGCGGAAACAAAGAATATTTTCAAGTGGCTACTGTGTTTTAGGCACAGTCGTTGTCTTGGAAAACCACTTCCAGATGCTCTGGAATCTCGGACACCAGAGCATTGCAACCTGTTCAGCAATGCCTAGTTTACTCTTCCAGAGAGGAGAGGCTTGCATTTTAGTTTCTCAGGCTGAAACTAAGAACATTCAGGAACACGGCCAGAGAGGAACATGCATAGACTGTGACTGCAAGGCCTTCTTTGATGGTTAAGAAAAATAAGAATATCCAGCATTTATTGAGCACTGGCTATGAGAAAGCCTTGTTACAGAATACTTTGGGTTTTTAAATTATTTCAATCTCAGAAGAACCATATTTCCATTTTTAAATAAAAACCTTGAAGTACAGTGAGGCTGAATGACTTTTTCAAGGATACCTTGGTAGCAAACAGCAGAGCCAAAATTAAACCTAATTATTCTGGATCGATAACTTTGCATCTAAGCATCGTGAATTTCAACGAACTTTCTTGGATGGAACAACATTAATGAAAGCACAATATTATCAGCTGGCGAGGCTCACACCAGCTTCCGTATTAGAAAAGATCTTTATGTTGAGGTCTTTGATCCATTTGAGATTGACTTTTGTTCATGGCGATAGATTTGGATCTATTTGCATTCATCTACATGTTGACATCCAGTTATGCCAACACCATTTGTTGAATATGATTTTTTTCCATTTCATATTTTTTAGCTTCTTTGTCAAAAACCAGGTGTTTCTAGGAGGTGGATTGATATCTGGGTCTTCAATTCGGTTCCGTTGGTCCTCCAGTCTATTTATATGCCAATACCAGGCTGTTTTTAATTACTGCAACTCTATAGTTGAGTTTGAAGTCAAGGATGGTGATGCCTTCAGAAGTTCTTTTATTGTACAGGATTGTTTTGGCTACCCTGGGTTTTTTGTTTTTTCCATATGAAGCTGAGTATTGTTTTTTGATGTCTGTGAAGAATTTTGTTGGGACTTTGATGGGAATTGCATTGAATCTGTAGATTGCTTTTGGTAAGATTGCCATATTTACTATGTTAATTCAATCTACCCAAGAGCATTGAAGATATTTCCATTTGCTGGTGTCTTCTTTAATTTCTTTCTTCAGAGATTTAAAGTTCTTGTCATACAGGTCTTTCACTTGTTTGGTTAGAGTTATTCCTAAACATTTTGCATATTTTGTGACTATTCTTCCCCAATTGCTATGAAACCTAATCTATAGCTTGTCCTTTCCTTGAGCTAACATTTTACCTCCTGGAAATGCTGCAAATACTTGGGGTTCTGTAATTCTCATTCTCAAAGATGGCCCAAGAGAAAGCTGCTTTCTAATATTCACACTCTGATGGAAAACCCTTTCTCTGACTGCGGTCTGGACTTTGTGACTCACATCTAATTAGGAAAATGCAACACACATGACTGATTCGGGTATCTAAAAAGCTTGTCATCTGCTTGAACCTGCTCTCCTTTTCTCTTACTTTTAGACTGGGTTGCTCACTGGGAAGCCAGCAACAAGGAAAAGACACAAGACAAGGATTCATTACTAAATCGAATCAACACTATGTGGATGAGTTGGTTGTTGCAATAAAAAAGCAACAGCTCAAGACTAGTGCCCTCGC
The DNA here is from genome assembly GCF_950005125.1 of Chionomys nivalis. NCBI lineage: Eukaryota > Metazoa > Chordata > Mammalia > Rodentia > Cricetidae > Chionomys > Chionomys nivalis. The sequence goes on from NC_080099.1 coordinate 15,479,663, forward strand.
TGCAGCACACAAACTCTCTTTTTGCCTTAGCTACCATTTCTGAATGAGTGCTGCTACAGACCCTCATCAAAGAAGCCAGTCCTTCCATAAACGGAGACTGGCACAGAAAAGCAAAGCTGGGACACTGTAGAGATCAATAGACTGTGAGGAGACCAGGGGTTCCATCTGCATCTCAGCTCTGCATCTATTGCTGAGGGGATACTGAAGAAAAGAGTGCTGGGACAGCAGGACATCTGCTGTGAAACAGTATCTTCAAGAAAGGAGCCCCATAAACAATACCAAACAATGGTAGTATTAATGGACATGTCAACACAGAAAGGGGAAATTTAGTGGGGTCCGACCCCTAGACAAAGACACATTGTCAACTAATGGCTGCTGGGAAAAGAAGAATTAGCCTCTCCTAAGGACGAGCCCCCTTATTGGTTCTCCACTGCTTAGTGATCATCCCTGAAGCCATATACACACAAACAACAGAAACAGACTCAGTAAGATATAATTATATGTTCATAAACATAAATATGCAATACAATAATAACAATTAAAAAAAAGATACTATAAACTTGAGAAAGGGCAGAAATGAGAGGGGTTTGAGGGAGGGTTACTAGGAGGAGCTGGATGGAAGAGAAATAGTAATATAATTCTATTTCAATTAAATATTGAAAGTAAATAAGTCTGCTGTAGATTATATAATTATGAATAAAGTTAAGCTCCTTTAATTATCTGGATAGAAATATAAGAAAGGCAAAATGTCTGGTCTTTGTCTTGGGGCGATCAACAATTTTGAAAATATTCTCTTTAGTATTTGAATAGTTGCCAATTTGAGACAAAGTTTCCTCAGATCATTTCCAAAGTCCATAAAGGACCTCAAGCAAGATCTGATGATGGAACTCTGAAGGACACACTTTCCAAAATTTGATTCATGCTCTGAGAGCCAGCTTTTAACAGCCAACTTTTAACAGTTATGGTAAGAAAACTAAATAAATAAATAAGTAAATAAATATTTCCAAAGGGAGAGAAAGCTAGAGCTATCATTCTTTATTAAAACGCATTGAAAATCACAGATACATCTTTTTTGAAAAATGTGTTTCCACAAAGGAACAAGTAATGTCTTCCAGACAGAGGAAGATCCCAGGAATAATGATTTAAAACCTCTATATTGTTCAAGTAAACTTCATCTATTCTAGATTTGCATTAAACTACCAAAAGTATGCATACTCTGTGAAACCCCAAACAGCACCAAGGCAGCCACAGCCCAACATGGCTACGGTGGTAGATTTACGGTGGTGTAAAACTGCCCACTGTGTAAATAATACTCCTAACTATTCCAAGTCATACAGCAGGGGAAAATAGAAATTAAAGTATGCTGATTTTAAAAAATATTTTTTAAAAGTTGTGGAGTGAATTAATATTCATTGCCATTGATTAACTAATAAAAAGATAGAAATATTATTTAAAGCTATACTTGGGAAATAGTGTTAATGGAACCTGGAGGAAATGTCAGTGCTTTAAAGGAATAATATATATTGAAATTCTTCATGAAGAAAACCAGTAAATTGACAATGAACAGAGCTAAAGTACATGCCTCATATATTAAATAAATTTATTAAATATACTGGTTTATCTGCAAAAAGACTTAAAAACTGGTAAGAAGGTAAACCAGTAGAAATCAGTGGTCAACCTTGATGACACATACATGCAGTAACATTACATGGACTGAGCAGTTGTAAGTATATATTTAGGAATGTATTATAAGTGTGTGATTGAGTGTGTTTATACATACACAAGTATGTAGCAACAATCCAAGAAAAAGAGACCACAAATTTGTTTTTTTTTGTTTTTTTTTTTTTTTTTTTTTTTTTTTGGTTTTTCGAGACAGGGTTTCTCTGTGGTTTTGGAGCCTATCCTGGAACTAGCTCTTGTAGACCAGGCTGGTCTCGAACTCACAGAGATCCGCCTGCCTCTGCCTCCCGAGTGCTGGGATTAAAGGCGTGCGCCACCACCGCCCGGCCACAAATTTGTTATGAGACCTCAAATTTGAAGGAGACAATGGGGCAAGTAAATGGGAGCGGATGGGGGGAGACTAGGAAGTAGGAAATTGTTAGGAACTACAGACCCTTAGACCCTAAATTTTCTATGATCCTTTGTCTGTTGGAGTAAACAGCTTGTTTTCCTGTGCTTGCAGCTGCTCTGAGAACAAGACCCTCACGAGTTTCTGATGGTGTGGGAGTGGTTTCTTGTCTGCTTGCCGCTAAAGGATCCCAATGGCTAAGACTTGACCATTGGTCAGGGAAAGCACTATATAAGCTTCCCTGAAACACAATAAAGTTGGTATCCTTGGTTCAAGGATGATCCATGTTTCTCTCTCTCTCTCTCTCTCTCTCTCTCTCTCTCTCTCTCTCTCTCTCTCTCAGTGTGTGTGTGTGTGTGTGTTCCAATCTCTAGTCCCATGCCTGACTCACAAACTACTATCCCGTGGTACAGACACCACAGGAAATGGTGCAATTACATTCTCAAAAAAAAAAAATGAAACAAAATAAAATTTAAAAAACAACAAAAGAGGAAGAGAGTGGTGTAGGGCTTTGGAGGAGATAGGAAGTGATAAGGAAAGGAGAAACGTGATGACCCTGAAGTGTTTTACACACACACACACACATACATACATACATACACACACATGCATGCACACAAACACAGCGTTATTACTTTTGATAAGAAAAACTAGAAAGAAAATGCCAGGAGAAAACAGAGGAACTTCAGTGGGCTAACACAATGGGATGATAGACAACAGTGGAAAGTGAACCACAGCTATTTACAAACAGAAAGAGGAAACTCAGAGACTGCAAAGGAAACTCAACACTGGAAAACATATTAAAATATCAATCCATTCAGAGAATAAAGAAGACCAGAAGACAATGCCCTCTGGCAATGTGGAATGATCAGCAGCACCAGGAAGCTTCTGAGGTCTGGTAAGTAGAGGATATAATTTCATGGACATTGTTCTACAGAGTAGGAACTCATATATGAAAGATGTGTTTGTATAGTTGCTAAGAATTTGTAAGGAGGCAGTTACCTGGCAAGCCCATTTGAGAAGCACCATCTAAAAGCAGCTTCCAGAGTCCAATAAAGAACAACTTTAAGGTAACACATATGTCAACCCTGTTCCCACCTCCAAAGAAAGTCTCTGCAAATCTAAGAATTATTCTTCCCTCCTCTGTTCATATAATCCAATTCTCATCCTGTATCATACAAGTTCTTTCAGTACCAGGGTTCATATATAGAAATCCCATTCAGTGACAAAATTATGGGCCACCATGTACAAACCCAAGTTCTAGCAAGCCTTTGCAGTTCTCTCTTAGATAATTTATTCAACTCCTCTGAGCCTTAATTTATCTCACACAATACACCCAACCACAGTTTTCCCTCCCTCTGCTCCTTCCACCTTCCAATTTCCCTTTCTCTCAGATCCACTCCCACTCCATTTCCTCTTCAGAAAAGAGCAGATCTCAAAGAGACCACAGCAAAACAGGAAAAAACACAATACAATAAGACAAGGCAAAGCTGTCATGTTGAGTCTGGACAAGGCAAACCAATAAGAGGGGAAAAAAATCACAAGAACAGGCAAGTCAGAGATAAACCTGCTCCCCCTTTGAGGAGCCCCACAGAAACACCAGGAGTACAGAGATAGCATATAGACAAAGGACCTGGTGCAGATCCATACAGGCCCCATGCTTGCTGCTTCAGGCACTGTGAGCCAGGTGAGCTTTGCTTAGTTGATTTGGTGGGCCATGTTCTTCTGGTGTCCTTCACCCCATCTGACTCCTACAGTCTTGCCTCCCCTTCTTCCACTGGATTCCCTAACCTACTCTGAGAGGAACCTAATGGAGACCTCTATTTAGGCTCTCACTCCACATAATGCCTGACTAGGACTTCTCCATCCCAACTCCCATCTGCTGCCCAAAGGAGCCTCTCTATGGCTGAACAAGGCAATATAGCACAGCAGAGTGTCATTAGGAATCATTTCATTGATTTATTTTCCCAGTTTTGTCAGTTCTACCCTAGGTTTCTGGGCTACCCAATCTCCAGTTCCTTGCCATGCAGGCAGTTTAGGGCATGGGTTCCCTCTCCTGGTATGATGGCTACTCTATGTAATATATGCACTGAGATTCCGGGATACTAAGGTTTCACCATCTGAGAACACCTGATCCCAGTTTGAGGGCCATGTGTCCATCTATCTGTCTTTTCTTCATTCCTTTTCTGGCCTTAGTCAGGCCGGTCCCTGGAGCTTTGCTGAAACGGCCATGCTGGAAGTGGCAGTTGCCTCTTTTCTGTATCTATGGTGTTTCATTTCTTCTGTACAATCGTGCTCTACTTTGATCTGGTTGGATTTACAAATGTATTATCTCAGTGAAAAAATCCTCAAGTGCACAACAAAATTTTCTGCCTTTTATTGAATACACATGTATCCAACAATCACATTTGCCAAGAAGAGAAATCTGCCTCAGCTCTTGCTCTCTCACTGGACCATATAGTCTCTAGAAATGCTGACCTCCAAAGCCAAGAAATTCCACTACGCTGCCTCTCTGTGCTCCTGCTGTCTGGTGCCTTAAGAAACTATTTGGACAGTACATTCTTTCTCCTCTAATTAATTGCCTTCAAGGCTTTCCATCTGCTCCCGGGCCCGAATCCCACTCTCTCTTTCCTTGTGTTCTTTTTATAAACACAACCTTGGGCTAAGCATGAGGCATGTGGAGCAAGTGGTGAACTTTCGATGAATGAAAAGGCATTATTTTCTCCTGGTCCTCCCAACAGAATAAAAGCCTCCCGTCTCCACGTGGAAAGTACACGTCAAATCACTCCCCCAAACCCAAATTCTCCTGCAGCTGGAGGGCACACAACACTGAACACACTGTGGATGTCATGCAGATTCTTACTGGAGACACCGGAGCATGTCTTGACTTAATAGAATTCTCCGAAAATTCTCCTCTGCTTTTCATCTTATATCTCTCATCTGAGAGCTTGCCACTCTTCAGTTCTAGTTTATTCAAGCTGCCATATGAGCTGGGGATTTTACCACAAGGGGAAAATGCAGTAATTATGCCTGTATGCCTCTGTTAGGAGAAACCACAGTCTGTGCATTTTACATTTGGTTGGTTCAGTTTATTTGGAATTCACCTCTATATTAAAGACATGCCTGTTCCTATGCAACAGGGAGAGCGGGAGGGAAGGGAAGGGGAAGTTAACAGGAACACCACATTATTCAACTAAATTAGAACTCTGCAGAAAAGGACTGCTGATTAGGGATGGTAAAGTCATTCCAGGTGAACTCATCGGTTTAACCCAGGGAACCATGTTCCTGAGCACTAATTTACTTCAGTAAAATGCTACTAACAAAATGATGGATCTCAAATTTAAGATCCTAAGTCTGGCGCATCATAGAGAGACCCTCTGTGAGTGAAATTGCAGACCCCTACTGTCTCATTATGCCTGGAATCCAAAGGCACCAGTGAAACAAAACCTGTAATGGAATTATCACAGCATGCTGTCTCTCAGCTTCCTGTCCATCGCTCCTCCTCGGTGTCATATCCACATACTAATTACCTGCACACTCCAAACAAAAAGGCCAACATTCAAAGAAGGAAGTCAGGAGAGAATCAGATCCCTAAGCAGTAAGCAATCAAGATTTAAGCAGCCTGGACTTGCACGTCAGGAGACACAGCTAAGGGGAAGCAAACTACTCACTCAGGCACATCTGAGCATTCTCAAACGAATTCTGTGTAACTCAGACAAGATGGATTCTCTTCCTATTTGTCTCTAATCTATTATAATAGTTAGAAAGGCAAATATTCCAGTGTCTGTATACCCTTCACTCTGCCCTGAGAGATTGGTCAGCCTGGTTCAAGCTAGCATGGGGAAAATGCCTGTGGTTCTCCCACTTAGGGTCAACTCTATCTAAAGAAATATAGCTGTAAAGCATTTTGTCATTAAATTACATCTCCCTCAGCAAGAACTTCATATAAGTCTAGGCTGCCAGTTTTGAGTTATTTGTTTAACTCCCTGTATGGTGAAGGGATGCAGCTTTATCACCTTTCACCCCATTTATGATAATTCTGTTCTCAGAGATACATACTTGCCTATATGCCTATGCTGACTGCATCCACAGAAACACCGCATAGCTCAGGGCTTTGGCATAAATGCGCTAATAGTCAAAACATACAATTTTCACCTTCTTCTTTCCATGATAGATTTCGTTTTCCTCTATCAAATGATTCCCTGACCTCTGTTTTTTTCCTCAATTTGTACAGATTTGCTAAGGTGTTTGCAACTACTGCTTCCTTGGCCTTTTAGATTTTCATCTTTGCTTAACTCTCAGAAGATATACTGTCATCCGTGCAGTTACCCTCACTGCCTGACAGAAGCTTATGGGCACCTGGCCTCTGTCCCAATTTCTGAGATAGTTTAACCCAGTCTGGGACCAAGCTCCACTTTTTTGTTTTGTTTTTTCAGGCATTCAAAGTTGCTGTGTGGCATAAATCCTGGGTGTGATCATCATATAGAGCTTGCTTTCTTTTCTATAGTAGTATAACCTCCTTCTCCAAGAAATTGACCTTGGAACATTTCCCTACCTCTACCCTTACTCCATTTTTCAATAATCTTAGCCTCTCCTCTGAACCAAGTACTCCACTGTAACTGTGAATCAACTCTAAAGCACTTGTAACCAAATCTATCAAGTCATTAGGAATTCTTTTACAAACTGACCACTAGTTTAACATTGCTTCACAAAGGGTGGATGCGTGCCATATGAGACTGTTGTTTACTTGAAGCTCCTTAAAACTAACATTGACACAGAAGTCCAGTTAGCAGTAACAGAACTTCGGCCATTTCGTATTTCCTGGAAGCTGACTATAAATATTAAGTTTGGTTTTCTAAAAACCTTAGGCTGTTGCTCTCTATTCTTATAATGCAACATTGAAATTGCTTCTCCATTAAGTTCCTCTCTCTGGGTTTGAATATTTCTGTGCTATATTTAATAATGTTTTTTAAGGTCTGTATCTTTCTATGCAGATTAACCAACTTTTTAGTGATAACATAAAAATGATCAAGATGGTAATGTTTACAATTGATATTACCTAAATGTCATCTAAATTAGATAACCTCCCATTCAATTGTTCCATTTTCAAACTGTCTAGCACATTATTATACAGAGACCTAAATCCCTCTCATTTCAAACAACCAAATTATATATAATATTTATCATCTGTATTCTTGTTCACATACTATAATATTTTCACATTGTAATGAACATACCTTTCAATAGAATCCACTCTTTCCTTAGGAAGAATTATTTGATTTGATGTAGTAATTATGCATAACTTAAATTTAATTGATATTCAAGTTATAAATATTATTGTCTAAAATAGAATTAAAAGATCTATTAAGCAACACAAACTGAGCATGAGCCTAGATCTCACTGACTTCCAAATTCATGTTACTTCTTTTCTGCATTCAGTCTTCCCTGTGCACCCAAAGCTCCTTCCCAGTGGGTATCTGTCATTAGCATTCCAGGACACTGTCTCCTCAAATTCCAATTCTACATCTTAGCCTGTCCTTACTACTGTAACAAAATGCTCTAGACCGGCAATTTGTAAGCAACAAATTTATCTCTCACGGATCTGGGTGATAGGAATTCTAAAACCAGGGCGTGAGCAGATTCAGTATCTGATAAGGGTTGAGCCTTTTGCTTCCATGATCCTCAAAGTGTGGAAGGTAAAGCGGGCAAGTGATGTGACCACACGGGGCACATGGGATGGGTTATCAGACCTCCAAAGCCTCCTTAATAACATAATTGATTCCACCTGCAAAGGACCCATCTCCTCCCAGAAATCATTTAAAACATAACAGTATGGAATATGTCTGCTTGTTCACTTTGCTTTGTTTAGTGACCAGCTAGTCCTAAAGCAACTTAACTAAAAACTACAAGCTGGTAAAATTATTGAGTAACTCTAATTCTTTTCTTATGTCCATATCATAACACATTGAGTTTAGTATCACATGTATTTGTTGTTTCTATTCTCATTAAACTCTTCAAGCTTCTCTCCATTATTGGAATTTCATCTCTAGAAGTATTTGCTGCTACTAAGACTGATACTTATCTTTCATCGAAACCAATCAGTGGTTGCTGGGATAAAACCCATTTAATGTCACCTGTCAAAGCATGATGAAAAGACTTCATTCAGGAACATTGCAGGAGCGACCAAGAGCACGGCAGGGGGATTTGGGGTAGGGAGAGAGACTGGGCAAGTGTCAGGCAGTATAGAGGTCAGTGGAATAAAATTAGTGAAAATTAAATGAGCTGGAAGGAAAAGTCTGACTAAACTCACATAAGAGGATTCCTGCAGATCATGGACCAGGGTTATCTAACATTGCCTTGGGACCAGTGAAGATGAGGAACCTAATCAGACATGGAGGACATGACATAGAAAAAGTTCAGGGTGGGGCTGTTGCTCAACTGACACAGCAGAACCCTTTGCTGATATGAATGATAAGGAATTATTCAAATATCTTACAAGAAGGTTGAGAAAATGAATTAAATTTTGACCTAAGACACTTTTCATAAGCTAGAAGATCCAGTTCAAGGTTGTGCGTTCTGATTCAAGCCTTCTGAGACTGCACTGGTAGACCTGCCTCTCTCTCTCCCTCTTAACTTGCTCCTCTAACTTGACAGAGCAATTTCTCACTGGCACGGTTGTTTCCTCCGTCTCCTTTCTTTCTTGCATCTTCCACAGGCAAATCACTGACGCATCACCGCCTTCAGGCCTTCTTAGACCCTCAGATGCTAACTTCTGTACACAAGAAGTGGTGTCAGTGCAGGTGACTCACTGCAGAGCATGTAACTTTGGGTCAGACTTCTCTCGTGTCTCTTAAAGCTTATCTTCAGCACCGCTTTCTGCTTATGAAATTGCCTTTGATAACCGAGGAACAAAGTCGTATCTAATAGAACTATAGATTTCAAATATAACTCTTATGTTGAATACAGGCTATAACAGATTGTCCTAACAGCCAAAGTTATCCTCCCAATAATAATTATAATTTCTCTTCAGCAAGGTCAGTGGTGGTACTAAGGCTCTTTGGGATCCGCTGAAGAAAGAATTAGAGAGGATATTCCAAACCTGAGTACTAATGACTCCTGTGGTATAAGTGTAATTTGATCATTAAGGCATCAGAGAATTCATGATATGTAATTAATTACAGGAAATTGATTTTTTTATCACTACCAATATGACTCAATTTCTTGGGACATGTCAGGCCTATAGCCCATAGAGACACCCTCTCTAAGTTTACTACCTCTAACAGAATGTTTTAAATCATAAGTGGAGACCATTTTGTCTTTTCCATGATCACACTTACACCCTCAGAAGATTACTTCAGAAACAAAAAGCACTCATACATTGATAGTTATGGGATTGTTTTACTCAGAAGAGGCAGAAAGAGTATAAGAGCCAGAGGGGATGGAGGACACCAGGAAAAAAAGGCCCTTTAATGCAACATGGTCAAAGCTCTTTTGAATACTCTGAGACTGAGGTAGCATGCACGGGGCCTGCACATGCCTGCATCAGGCTGTCTGTGTCTAAATTAGGGCTTCCAGCTTAGAGTTTTTATGAGATTCCTGAGTGTGTGAAAGATTAGGTCTCTGATTCTTGTGTCTTCTCTTGGGTACATTTTCTTCTGTTGGTTTTTGTCCAATTTTGGTGTGTTACATTTTGTTTTATCTAATTATATTTATTTTATTTCATTATTATCACCAAGAAGCCTGTTTGTTTTCTGAGTGACAAAAAGAGAATGGATCAGGATGGAAGAGAGGCGGGAAGAAACTGGAAGGAGCAGAGGCAGGGACTACCATAAAAAGATATATTATGTGAGAAAAAAAATTTTCAATAAAAAGAAAAATAATTAAAATTTAAAAAGTTAAAAAAAATCTCCTGACATCACTATTATCAAATTCGCTTTTTCTTTTTCATTATAGTGTTATTTATTAGTACCAATATATACAGATAGACATTATTGTTTTGCTTTGTTTTCTCATCTTTGACAATTATGCCATGTGTTTCTAAAAAGTACACGTCTCCAAATGCACACTTGGGAGCAAGGATCCTTCCATAATTTTGAAGTCACCATTTCAATAATCACCTTCCAAGGATGCTTTGTCATTGGCATCACTTATGCAGACAGGGATAAGTAGGGAAAACCTTACTCCTTCTAAAGGTTCTTGGTGTAAAAAGGATACTTATCACTCTGATCACAACCCATTGGTGGACCAGATATAAGATAAAGGGGAAATACAGTGCATGACTGTGCAGTTGTTTCTTTGAAAAGTTTTTTACTGAGAAATGGGAAACACAATTTTCTCAGACTTTTTAGTGCTATTTTCATTTCATCATGTTTGTCGATGATTTTGGACTAATCTTCTTGTCTTATGTCTCTATACCAAGTCCATAAATTGTTTTGCCACAAACCGGAGATGGCGTACACTATTCCTATTAGCTGTCTTAAACATTCTATGCTCTAACCTGCTCTGTGGTTTGTCAAGAACTTTCTTTGTGCTTTTTTCGCTGTGACATGCCTTAGTTTCAAAAATGTACCTATTAAGAATTCTGAGAAAAATGCCCAAAAAGCACTTTAAAATGAGAATTGTGCAGACCAAGAACTCTTAGTTCCTTCTCCAGCACCATATCTTCCCACATGCTATCATGTCCCACCGTGATGATAATGAACTAAATTTCTGAGTCTATAAACTACTTCAGTTAAGTGTTTTCCTTTATAAGAGTTGCTGTGATCATGATGTCTCTTCAAAGCAATAGAAACCCAAACTAAGACGCTTGTTATTGCATTTAAGTGGCTTTGGTGCCAGATTTACAGTAGTTAATGAATCCAGATGCATAGAGTTTGAAATGATCCTTTAAATATTGTGCTCTTAATTATGAAGGGTTGGAAGACATTATTCACATTAAAGACACAGAACAAAGCAAAACAACAGAACTTAGATTGGAGGGTCTATACAGGATCCAGTATAGGACAGTCATTAAAATGAAATGATGCTATTTGCAGAGACAAAAGAATATATTTTCAAAAAAACACACTCTAAATATTCTTTTAGGAAATAATTAATTCAATCGAATTAGGAGAAAAAGTCAAGAAAAGCTGCCATCAGTGAATCTCGAGAAGGAAAAGCAGAAATAAAGACCAGCTCCAGAGTTCTAACACATAGTAGCCTCAGCAGTAGATATCTTTGAGAATGAATAATAGCATAAAATATTGCCCCTCAAAGTCAAAAAATGATGAAGATGTATTTCTAGATAAAACAGATTTGCAATATTCTCAGCAAAATGGTTAAGGTTGAATCACACAAGGGACATAGCTGAGAAATCTCACAGTATTATAGAGATGAGAAGACAGGAGTAGGGGAAAGGGAAAGTTAACTGCCACATAGAATCAACTCTCAAAACTTCTTAATCCTCCAGAAGGCTCCTAAAAATTAAAAAAATCAGATTACCTTCAAAATACCAAGAAAAATTGACTTTCAGGATACAATATTTGTCCAAGACTTAATTATAGAAGGCTATAAAACAATATTGATTAAACCTCCAAAGTTATTTCAAAATATGTTTCCTATGCATGAATTTGGAGAATATGTTGCAACATTTCCAACATAAACCAAAAATGAATTGTTGGAGATTCAGATTCTAGCTACTCTAGAATCTGAAGCAGGAGGATCTTAAATTCAAGGCCAAACTGAATTTTCTAGCAAAACCTTATCTTAAAATAGCAAACACAACTGTAAATAGGGTGTTTGGCCATGAATGAACATAAACAAAACCTTCAATTTATTCCCAGTATGAAAAAAAGAATGAAAGAAAAATAGGGGTAGGAGGAAGGGGAGAAGGAAGGGAAGGAAGGAAAAAAGAAGGGAAGAAATGAAGGAAAGAAATGTTAAGAAAACATAGAATCTGTCACCAGAACTTGCCTACCAGATGCTAGCTTGCCAGTGCAGTGAATCATGTAGCTTCAATTCTACCATGTATAAAAGTCATCAATTCAGACAGAAGCAGGTGCTAAAACATTGGAAGAGATTTTTTTTCCAGTAAAGTGAAACTGATAGAATAGCCAAGATATTTTCATATGTAGACCTGAAATGTACTGTTAACTATTTCCCCAATCAGACAGCAAGCAATTACTCAGTCTGGGCAAGGAAAAGATCCTGCAAAGCAAAGGTCTGTATGTGAGTATATGCCGTGTCCCACTCAGGATGCATTTAGTGTGTGAATGCTGAATGCTGTTTTAAATACTTACTAAACTCAACAGTACAGGGACTAGAAATGCACATATGTGGGTAAAGAAGCTAAAACACAAAAGACAGTTAAATTCTATTGGGCAGTACCTGAGCCGCTGTATTAAGTAGCAAAACACCCATGTTATTCAGAAATACAGAGGGAATAGAAAAACCATCAGTGGAAAGAAATGAAAGTGATTGCTTTGGGGAACAGAAAAATATGCGGACAAGAAAGTCACAGTTTTTATGGGACCCAGAGAATTCCATGACTATGTAAATGTATAACTTTTAGGAAAAATAAAAGAACAGAAATGGCCACCAGTGAAAGTTCCAGTGTATGTATTCCATCGTTATTTTTCTCCATCTGAAGACATTATGGCTAGCATTGCGAGTAAAATTTAAAACATTTTGATTAGGACTGAAAAGATGGCTCAGTACATAAAAACCATGTGGTAGGCAATCATGAAGATTAAAGTCCAAATCCCCAGCGCTCACATAAACACTGGGTGGACATGGCTGTTGTCCTTCCTGCTAGCACGCTGATGGCAGAGATGGGATTCTCTAAAGCGATTGACTGCAAGATTAGCTTTACAGGAAGCTCTGGATTTATCTGAGCTATCCTGACCTGCCTCAGTGAATATGGTGGGGAGTGCTTATGGAAGGTTCAAAATCAGAAGCCTTGGGTCTCCACCACACTCATGCAAACAAGCATATATATCACATACACAGACAAAAAATAATAGGTACTTTCTTATCCATGTTTTTTTGCCACACTATTCACAATTGCTAGGGAACAGAAACAACCTCCATGTCCATCAACAGATGAATTGGTAATGAAAACGTGGTACTTATACAAAATGGGATAGTATTCAGCTGCAAAGAAAAATTAAATTTGCTAGTAAATTCATGAACCTAGGAAAGATTATATTGAAATCCAGACCCCCCCCCACAATAAAAGCTTCATTTTCTCCCTCATCTGCATTTTCTACCTCTACATCTTCAGATGTGAGTTTAGAACATGGAGCAGTCACAGAAGCCAAAAGTTTATAGGGAAGCTGAGTGAGCGGCTTGCGAGGGAAATAGCAGCATACAGATGATATGGAGCCGGAAACTCAAAACCTGCAAGGGTTTCTTTTGCAGGGCATGGGGAAGGGTTGATGCAAAAGGAAAGGGAGAGGAGGGAAAAATAAAACTAAAGTTGTTATTTAAAGCCTCAATAAATCTTCTTATTTTATATTTCTTAAAATTATGCACAATACAGAGATGTTCATACTAGATACCTAACTTCTTCCAATGGGTAGCAAGGTCATGGATCTTGGAAGAAAATAAACCACTGACACTTTGCTAAACCAGCATAATGCCTGACCATATTCAAAACTGTATCCTATACCCAGAGATAAGTGTGATGACAGTCCCTCATCGAAGAAGCTCCCTTTACTGCAAATGGAGTCCATGACAGAAAAACACAACCGGACACAATGCAGAGATCCGTGGATAAGATTGGGGAGCCCTGGTTCTAGTAGCTATATTTACATCATAGCCTCCACATCTATGGCTCAGTGAATATCTTGGAAGAAAAAGTAAGATTAAAAGAGCCAGAATATCAAAATGTCTCCTGCAAAACAGTCTTTCGTAGAAACAGCAATATCAATAGACATTTTGATGCTGAAGGAGAGACATCTTCAAGGATCATAACCCTGGACAAGGGACTGAAGGCAACTGGTGTCTGCTGAAGGAAGGAGAGGTAGCTTCTCCCCAAGATGAGCCCCTTATTGGCTGTCCAATATGAAGTGGTAAGTCCTGAAACCATATAAACACAAACAACCAAGACACACTTATCAGGTTGTATTTACACATTTATACATACATATATGGTGTGGGAGAATGGTCTGTATTCTGTCAATTATATTTTTAAAAAAAACGCTGATTGGTGAGTAGTCAGGCAGGAAGTATAGCTGGGACACTCAGACAGGAAGTAGAAGCGGGTCAATGAGAACAGGAGTATTCTGGGAAAAAGTAAGCTCTTTCTGCAGTTGTGAGCCTGCCACTGAAGAAGCAAGATGTGACTGCCTCGCTGAAAAAGATATAGACAAGAATATTGGGTTAATATAAGGTATAAAAGTTAAGAAGAAGCCTGAGCTAATGGGCCAATCAGTTTATAGTTAATATAGACCTCTGTGTGATTTCTTTGAGACTTAACGACTGCAGGAACAGGAAAGGACAGAACCCCCCACAACACATATACATGCATAATTATGTTCCAATAATAATATAATAAAAAGTCTATGAACCTTTGAGAGTGGGCTGATTTGGAAGAAGAGGTCTTGGGAGGGGCTGAAGAGAGCAGAGGGATGGGGAAGTTATATAATTATAGTTTTGTTAAAAATACATTAAAAGAGCTAATTAAAACTTACATTAATTCTTTCACATTTCATTCACTGTTTGAGTGTCCTGTGTGGTCAGTGGCAGTTGATAGCCTGTGTTTAAATTGGAAGGCTGATAAAGAAGCATATCCATACAAACTTTCACTCAGAGACTACTCCAAGCCCAAGACCACACAATCACACTGCCCTGTTTTTCATTCTACTGCCCACATAAAATTGCATGCAATGATGGTCAGAGAATTATAGCTATCCTGGGGGAAATTACAGGCAAAAGTAAATAAATTCCATGTGGCAAAAGCCAAATTGTTTTATTAAAGTGATCGGTGGGAGGATGGCTTCTTCCATTTGTTGATATGAGGATCAGATTTTTCAAACCCATGAAAATAATTTAATTTCTGACACCTAGATGAAAAAGAGAAAATAGAAGAAGGCTGTCCATGGTACAGGAGAAATTTATTTCTTTTTCCAATGCATTGTCAATCTTGACTTCTTTGAAACAGTGTTCTTTTGGTTCTCATATTTGGATGGATGACATTCTGTTTAGGGAATCACTCACATTTTGATCTTTCATTCCTTTTGGGACAGTCTGTGAAAAGTGGTTTTATAAGTTATGGTTCTGACCTTTTTAGGATTCTGCTGTTTGATTAAAAAGCATCAGAGATCTGCTGGCTGCCAGTGTTCGTGGCCTGTAACAGAGCAATCAGAAATACAAGCTAACCACAATTTGTAAGGGGTTATGGATTCATCCACAACAAATGTTTGTTGTTACTTATGCAATTCCACACTGAAATGAAATACACCAGAGATACATTTGACTTCCTCTCATGGGGTCTATAGTATTCAACAACTCCCTAAGTGAAAATAATTTGTAAATATAGCATTTGGGTCCTTTTGAGATTCAAAGTCCTTGAGGGAAATTCAGGTGAAACCTTGCTGACTAACCCATTCAAGAGAAGTGATTTGTGGCTCCTTTCAAAGGAAACTCTGTGTAAGAGCGTTATTCCCAGTGTTGTCTGAAGATGCACAGAGTTCTTCCAGGGAATCAAGAGTGTTCATAACGATATCACATTATTATTTGTTTTTGCTGGGTTACTATTTATGTTGGTGCTGTGAAAGTAAGAAGGGTAAAAACTCAGCATGTGAGAACACACAAAGACAAGGGCACCAAACTGTTCTAAAAGAAAAAAGAAAAGAATCTTATGAGTCATCAATACCAGATACAGAGAAAGCCCCTGACAGTGGGGCTGTGGATGAGGGAAAGCAGAGTGACAATGAATTCCAACCCAGTGCCTTATTTAAGGCACTCTGAAATTCAGCGTTGGAGAGCCAAGAGAGAGAGGCTGAAAAATCTGAGGTATGCCCAGAGAGATAGTAAGAAGCTGGGGTTCCCAAGACAATGCAAATGGTAGCTCAATATTCGCCAGTTGTCCTTATAATGAGATGAGGATCATCGCTGTGAGCACAGCAGTGTCTCCTAAAGGGAAGAACAAAGCTACTAATTTTGTTACTGATGACAGTTGACTAAGAAAAAATGAGTTTTCAGTTTCTCAGTTCATGGCATTGTTCACCTATTGCCTCTTAGAAATTAGTCTTTCTGCACACGCTCCCTCACTTTACCATTCAGATGTCATGAATAACTAAGCATATTCCATCTCTTCCGATACACTGAAATATATGCACATCATCCTCAACCCCATTAAGAATGACATTTTTAACAAAGAATATTTAATTATTGAACAATTGTCTTACTTTTAATATCCCATACCCAAGTTCTCTTAATGAAATATTGCACACAATGTCCGTGAAACTCCTGTTTAAGCAGAATGTATCAGTTCTTTCTTGTGCCTCTCAATAAATTCAAAATACTTAGAAAATTATGAATTTCTTAAAGCCATTATTAAGTCTTTGGAACATAATAATGTATTAGTTCTTAAAATTCTATAAAGAAGTAAAGTATGACAGTAGCCTGACAGATGAGTTATAAAATCTACCTATACTGGAAGAATTTGCACCTACTTAAAATTATATTAAAAAATAAAATCTGCCAGGAGCCCTGAGATATTCATTAGTTGTCAAAAAGATCTTTTCAATCAAGTGCTGTTAGTCCCTCAGGGGAAAAAAATCAGGTCGCGTCCAATTTCATTAAAAAAAAATTATTCACTTATGATGTTAACCCCCATATTAACAAATCCAAACAAAGATCTGATGAAGTCTAAAAGGTGTGATGATAAGTTAAGAAAACACTGAGAAGCTAGAGAACTTCTACTTCCTAGGAGATCTGTCAGCTGTATTTCTGTTATTCTGGAGCACAGAGATGGAAATGGGGAGCTGTTTTGAGAATTAACATCTAGTAACCACAAATAGCAGCCATCAGAGGGAATGAACCGAACCGTAACCCTGGACAAGGGTCCTCCAGGCACATGGCTAAAGCCAGGGTTTCCCTTTAGTGCCCAGATGGTATGACCATCCAGGGTAATCAGAATGAGAAGCCTGGGCGACCAGTACAACAAGGGGGCATTTGGTGAACCTTGAACAGAGGGCTTTATTTCCCCTTTATCAGAATAGAGAAAGGGCACTTACTGTTTTCTATGATGCGTAGCAGAGCAAACCATCTGTGTGCCAGCACTGGATATCACAACTACAAATAATTATCAGTCCCACAGAGTTCCATGCCATGGTCAGTGTGTAATAAATATATTTTTCCAAAGAGACAAAGCAGTTTATAAACATCTCTAAGACACATTTTACCAAAAAAAAAAAAAAAAAAGAAACTAAGATGTTTCTTTATCTATGATAGCTTAATACACATATATTTATTTCTATTTTTATGCATATGTGTGTTTTATCTGCAAGTGTGTCTGCACAGCATGTGCATGCAGTCTCTGGAGAGGCCAGAAGAGGATCATGACATTACTTTAATGCAAGGGCTTTCATCCGGTAGATCACAACACGTGTACATGTGTGTGCGTGTGTACATATGTGTATGTATGCATGCATGCCTGCCTGCCTACCTGCCTGCCAATTTGTTGCTAGAATCCAGTTTGGGGTTATAGTTAGTAGTAGGGTACTAAACAAAGCCCTAGGTTTATTTCCTAGTACTGCTAATAAACAAAACAAAAAGAAAATGTTCAGTATCTGGATGTGAATTCCCCATGGATACCTCCCAATTTAAAGTGGGTTTGCAATGAAGAGGTGGTGAAGGGGTTGATCATCTGACTTATTATTATATTCTTGATGAAAATCAATTTTATGACATTTTATCATTTATTATGGTGTCATTTGAATTTTGGTTACTTCTTATCTTCTGGGAAACAAGACACTTTAGTCTTCGGACCTTCAATATGAAGGACCAAGAACACTCTGACATGAAAATAATGGCAAAATGAATTCCGGGGCTTATTTGATTTACTTCATAAGAGATAACGCTACATAAGTAGATTAATGTGCATTGTGATATTTTATAAGGCTATTCCCTCTTGTGGTATCTACACTTTCCTTCTTACTCTATTTAAATGCATTGCTTCTTCCACAGTAGTGTGCTCACCTGTTCACCCAGTCTCTTTCCTCCCTTCCTCTTCTCTCCCCTCGCTCCTCCGTCCACCCCTCTCACTCCTCTCTCCTAGCCTAATACCTCCTAACATCTCCGTCACTACTCTGCCTTAGATAGCTAAAAGAATCTTATTTTTCAGAAGTTTAAAAACAATATTTCTTTTCTGCTCACAGGTTACTGGGCCCCAAAGGTCTCCATATTATTTTCATTCTTTGAAATTATGTTTAACCCCTTTCCAACATCCAATCTTTCTAATTATTTTATGATCTCACATTATCACCCTTTATGTCCACTTCATTCAGTTGAGTATGATTTATTTTTAACCTGTACTATGCCTAGACGCTTACTTTTTAACCCTTCCTGTCTAATGTTTCCATAGTGCTGACAAATCATGACCCCCGTCATGTACCCCTTCCTAAAAGTCTCTATGGCACCCTGTCACTGCATTAGGGACAGTTCCTTAGCCTGATTATTCCTGATCATTTTCAGCAACCCAAAACATTGTTCTCTTCCTGTTTCCCAAAGCATTCGCTGTCCTCAACCACTTAAAAGTTTTTATACTTGCAATCCCCCCGCCCCAAATGCCGCTCCTCATAGCATCCATCACCACTTGACATATATTTATGTCTGTGTTCCACCTAAGAATGTAACTTCATAAGAGCATTGGTCCTTTCTAATAGCCTTTACCCAAAACCATATGAAGTTATTTGACATAAACATTAAATAGCTATCGGCAAATCAATCAATTAATTGATCATTTATGAAAGTTGGTTTCTTGAACTTTTATGTCTTTATTTCATGGACCATTAAAGATAACAGTTATCAAATAAGCACTTTCAAAGGAAGCAGTCAGTGTGACTCACCACAGGTAGGATTTAGCTAGGAACTGCTTAAGAGATGGAAACTGAGAAACTACCATAAGACCTAGCCTAGCTGTAGGAGTCGGTGACATGGCTTCTGAATGCCTAGTTTTTCTGTTTGAGCTTTCAAAATCAATTGGTAAATAAGTTAAGGGATTATCATTATTTAATAGGAGAAACATCCTCAGGGTGGACTGCTGGAAAGTAGCTGTGGTGAAATGTTGACATTGACTTTAAAGCAGTGGTTCTCAACCTTCCTAATGCTGCAACCTTTAATACAGTTCCTCATGAGGTGGTGACCTCCAACCATGAAATTATTTTCATTGCTACTTCATAACTGCATTTTTGCTGCTGTTAAGAATCATAATATAAATATCTGATATGTGGGGCATCTGGTATTCAACCCTGGATTAGTTAGGATTTCTACTATTGTGAAGAGACACCATGAACATGACAATTCTTATAAAGGAAAACATTTAATTGGGGCTGGCTTGCATTTTCAGATGCTATCATTGTCATCATGATAGCATGAAAGTAGACATGGTGCTGGAGAAGGAACTGAGAGTTTTACATCTTGATCTACAGGCAGCAGAAGCGACACTGGGTGTAGTTTAAGCATATATGAGATCTCAAAGCCTACCTCCACAGTGACATACTTCCTCCAACAAGACCACACCTAGTCCAATGGACTATACCTCCTAATAGTGCCACTCTCTATGGGCCAAGCATTCAAACACATGAGTTCATGGGGGGCATACCTATCCAAACCACCACAGACCTTTAAAAGATTAGAGACCCACCAAGTTGAGAATCCCTGCATTAAAACATCATGGTCCTCTTCTGGCCTCTACAGCACTGCATCCATGTGGTGTCCAGGCATAATTGCAGATAAAACACACACATAAAAATAAAAATAAATTTTAAAGTAATGGAATATAGAAAAAGTTTCTAAGGATATTTTTTTTCCAGATGTCCTATAAAGGGTTGTGGAAACTTAAATCTAATGTTAAATTTCAATCATTTACATCAAAATTGTGCTTATCAAATACAAGTTAGTCCAGATAATTCCTATGGCTTCTGACTGTCTTTTCAATCTTAAAAATAAACTTGGGTAATAGGCATAAATGTTGACCCAATCTTTCATGCTTATAGCTCTAAGAGGATAGAGAATCAATGTGTTTTGGTTATAAAAAAGCACACATAATCAGTCAGTCTAATTGAAATAGACTTGTTGAAACTACTGCTATTGCTGATTGCAGTAGGAGAATACGTGACAAGACATTTCATAGATGTCTGCTAATTCAGGTCTCCCCCAGCACTCGACTGCTTGTTACTTCTGCAGGTCAAGGTCATGTAAAGCTGCCTCCACTCCATCAACTGGGTTTATGTAAATTCAACTGGAGATGCTGGTAACAGGTCTATCAATAAAAGGTCAATCAGACACAGCCAATCAAAATTAATTTAGTATGCATCCCCATCACACAGTAATGGAGGATCTGAATATAGCTGTTCTAGTTGCCTAGAACAGCAACTCAATAATTAAATGGAAACTATTTCCAATATGGAGGTAATGGAAACTGTTTTATCTCTGCAGATACAGAAAAGATCTCCCTGAATGGAATCAGGCAACAATCCAAACTCTCTGTACCCTAAAGACATTACCATAGGACATTCACCCTCATCCCCAAAGACCAAAAGCTTAATCTCACTTTCCTTTAACACAATTCCGCATGCTCTGGTGACCCCAACCATAAAATTATTGTGTTGCAACTTGATAACTGTAATTTTGCTACCATTATAAATAAAAATGTAAATATTGGATATGAAAAATATCTGAAATGCAACCCTCACAGAGTTTGTTACCCACAGGTTGAGAATCGCTTCTTTAAAGCAACTATTCCTCCCAAGTGGCCACTCAGTCAGTTCTTTCCCTATAAATATCTAGACCAGGAACATGTATTTCTTTTATTTTTTTTAAAAGAATCCTTATTTCCTTGAGTAGGGCCTGTGCCGTGGCATACATGTAGAGGTCAG
This sequence comes from Chionomys nivalis, assembly GCF_950005125.1. Taxonomy (NCBI): domain Eukaryota; kingdom Metazoa; phylum Chordata; class Mammalia; order Rodentia; family Cricetidae; genus Chionomys; species Chionomys nivalis. The sequence continues at coordinate 15,500,816 of NC_080099.1, forward strand.
AGGATGGTGTACAGGAGCTCATTCTACATGAGAACCCTGAGACCCAATTCAGGTCATTGGACTAAATGACAAACACATTTACCTACTAAGCCATTTTGCCAGCCCAAAATATCTTTCTTGAAAATAACTTTTTCACATTCACAACAACCTATTGTGAAGAATCAAACCAATGGTTCCCATAAGGTACCAGAGATGAACCCTCACTGACTGACAGGTTAAGAACAGGTCCAAATATTTATCTTTGACAGTCTACCTGAAGGGTTCCACCCCTTTTCATTGTTTCTGGTTCTGCTTAGTTTTACCACTTTTTGGTGTTCCTTGGACCAAGTAAATTTTTAAGTTCCCATTACTATAGCAGAGCTGTTTGTTATTGCGGTCTTCTTCACTCAGAGAATTCTAATCATAGCTGCTACAACAAACAATTCACGTATTTGTGCCACTTCTGGATTCATATTTCTTATTGTAAAAATAACTAAATGTTCCATTTTTAAAAAAAAAATGGCACACTCTTTAGATAGGCACACAATCTGTCAGGTTGTGTATGGATAGTGTATGGATACCATTAGCACTGAAGGTGCAAGGTTCCATGTGTCCAACATCAAAGCAGAGATACTTATTGCAGATTTATTTATAGATCATCTTTTGAAAGATGTTTATTTAAGCACTGACGCATATTCAGTATGTGTAAGGGGATATTCTTGAACAAATTTATCTGACACCTGGCCCACAATTGCATCAGAATTTGGAAACTGACATCGTCAGGATTCTGCTAAACTCAGGAATTAAAAGTAATGTCATGGGCCGGGCGATGGTGGCGCATGCCTTTAATCCCAGCACTCAGGAGGCAGAGGCAGGCAGATTTCTGAAAGTTCGAGGCCAGCCTGGTCTACAAGAGCTAGTTCCGGGTCAGGCACGAAAGCTACAGAGAAACCCTGTCTTGAAAAAACCAAACCCCCCCCCCAAAAAAAAAAGTAATGTCATGATTTATCTCCTTGCAGTCTTGACTCTCTGGCTCTGGCTGTGGATTGTAGATCTTAAGTCACATTGTGGCTGCTCAGGAAACCTGACCACTTCTCCCACCTCAAGAGCTGCATAACACTGAGAAGCCACATGAAAGACTGAATGATCCCTCATGAATGTTTTATAGGGGAAGGCCTGGATTTTACAAACAAGTGAAAACATAATCCTGAGCTCTGAAGCTACCAATAACAACTTCAATATTAAAAGCACCACCTTCGTCACTATCCTCAACATCATTGGAGCCAGTTATTCATCATCACAGCTGTAACACAAGGGCCTGTTCATTGGGGTTTCTGTCCTGCCCAGTTCCCACAGCTGGTAAATTACAAAGAAAATCACACAGAGGTCTACATAAGTTATAAACTTACTGACCCCATTAGCTTAGCTCTTATAACGTATATTAGCCCATCATACTTATCTATGCTAGCCGCATGGCTCGGTACCTTTTTCAGCAGGGTAGGTAACAACCTGCTTTTTCAGTGTCTGGGGATAACTGGGGAAAGAGTTTCCTTCTTCCCAGAATACTCCTGTTCTTATTACCCCACCTCTACTTCCTGTCTGGTTTTCCCACATATACTTCCTGCTTGACTACCAGCCAATCTCCGTTGGCTTGGACCTCTGCAGGCCCTGTGCATGCTGTTCTAGTCTCAGTGAGTTCATATGTGAAGCAGTCCTGTTGTGTCGAGAAGGCACTGTTCCTTTGGTCTCCTCCACACTCACTGGCTCTTACAATCGTCTGTAAGTAACACACATACACACACATACACATTCACACTAACCAAAACTGAGAGAATTCATTTCCACAAACTAAAATTATCAAAACAAGTCAAAAAAACTTCTTGAAGTAGAAGAAATACGATATCAGACAGATTTGAATTTACATAAAGAAATAAGATCTGGATAGAATAATTGAGGGGTAATGGGATGGAATCACTTTCTTTTTAAGAAAACAATCTTATTTTACATACTAATCCTGATTTTCCATTTCCATCTCCCCCCTCTCCTCCCAACTTCTCCCCATCTCACACCCCATCCACTTGTCAGAGAGGATGAGGCCTCCCATGGGAGTCAACAAAGTCTGTCACATCACTTGAGGCAGGACCAAGGTTCCCCCACCTATAGAGAGATACCTTGCTTAGCATAGATACAGTGGGGAGGAAGGTATTGCTTTAGTTTTAATTGCTGTAACAGATATTTGGCTACCCAAAGCAAGAAGTATAGCAATGAGTATTGTGTGGCAATCATATGTAGAATAAAATATATGATATTCATACTACAAAACTAGAAGTGAAAATTGAAATTAGGTAGTTGTGTGGTTCATATTCTATAGAAGAAACAGTTTAATATCACTAGAAGGTGGGTGTGTTTAACTAAAGGAACACACAGAAAGCAATCACAAAACATTTTAAATAGTCCTTAAAGGAGTCAAAATGAAATACAATATTTAATAAGAACAGATAGAAAATGTATATGTTGTTTTATTAGGGTAAATTAATCATATGAATAATTTCATGGTGGTATTTTATACAGGTAAATTAAAAGGATAGAAAGACCCATCAGATAAATACTTATTAAGATAAATTTTAAATAGGTCATAATAATATTAGATAAAGATGCCTTGAAAGTAAAGTATTTTTAAAACAAAAGAGAACATTACATACGACTAAAGGGATCTGTTTGCCAGGAAGGTATGGTAAAGATAGGTGTTCACGCATCTTGTGAGGGACTTTGACGTAGAAGACATGAGAGCCCACCCCTGAAAGATTTGATGACTCAGTAAATGGGGATGGAAAGGAAGCTTGTGTGAAGGAAGTAGAATAGACCTTCAAAAATAATGCAGTGAGCACAGACTCCAGTCCACAGTGTGTGCAAGACACTAAGGAGAGAGTGAAAGATAGAAGAGGTAAGACTTGGGAACCAGGTATCTAGGCTACAGGCATGATGGGCAATCCTTGTTCTTTCCTCCTTGCAGAATTTGTATGCCAGAAAGGCTGTGCATTAACTCTGTCTTCATTCCCTTGAAGGGAAACAATGAAGCTCCAATCATCACATTATGTCTGACATGTCTTAGCTCTCCAGTGCTGTGCGAAACTAATAAACAAGGGCAACCAAGTAACACGTATTTTGGTGTCAAGACTAATGGGCTTTGCTGAGGGCTTACTTCTGATTTCCCCACAGACCCGCGGTAGAGTAGAGTGGTAGAGCATTCTTTTCCTTCTCCATTGAAAGATACAGGACACAGGCAGCTGTACGGGAGTTCAGATAAATCTCTATCCCATGACACTGAAGACAATTAAGAGGCTGGTGCCAAGGCTTTCATTGGTCCTATTATGTGGTATTACTAATGATGATACTCAACTCTGTATTAAAATTGCGTAAGAAAAGGAAAGGCTATAAGATTTTAGCATCTGCACATTATTGGGTGCATGCAAATTCAAATGATTTAAGTGAATCTTCTCTGATAAAATTGAGAATCTCACAACACAGTTTATGTCTACTAACTAAACATGAGAATTGAAAAAATGCCCCTCATATGCTTGAGTTCACTTGAAAACCCATGGAACATGGAAGATTGTCAGGATGGGGACTGATTTTTTCAAAGTATGATGTCTTATATGCTATACCCTCCCAATAGCAAAGAGATCATTATTTTGTTCAATGATAATTCTCTAGTGAAGCTCCATGGCCCTCTCGTTGTATTCATACAAGCCACTTTTTTTTTTCCATACAAGGCTTTCAGGGGTGTAATCACCTGTCACTTAAGAGCAGAGATGCATCCTGAGAAGCACATCGTTAGTTGATTTGGGGGTTGTTCAAACATCATAGAGTGAACTTAGACAAGCCTAAACAACAGAGAATCTTACATACTACAGCAAAGAGTACTGTTCCTGTTATGAAACTGTATGGAAGTTCACTGTACTGAATACTTTAAAAATAATGTAACAATATAGCCTGGGTATTCAAACAGAAAAGGTACAGCAAAAATTCTTGGCCATGGGTATTTTTCAGTCCCATTGTAAAGTTATAAGGTCTATCTCTAATCAATGTGGTTGATCTCAGGTAAAAATAAATCTCTCCCCATAGTTGAATATCTCGTGCCTCTGAGCAATGGACTACATTGTTAGAACTAAAGCATCTTCCATATTTGTCTCTCACTTTCACTGCCTTGTTCTTGCACCTCAAACTTAAGGGAGACTAGCATGATATAGAGCCCCAGACTAGATGCTCCAGGCTTAACAGTCGCTTTAAGATCTTTAAAACTTTAAGACTTTACTAACACTTTAAGACTGACCTTATCTTCCATGATTAATGTTTTAAAATGTTTCTCCAGAATCCACATTTTTCAAGCTAAGTCAGAAGGAAGTGTAACCCACAAAAAATGAAATCATGCAAAGTTGTTCAATGAGACTTCCTAGGTATGAACTTAACTCATTCTTTGTAGTCTTCATATCTGTCCTGTCTATATAAAAAGAATATTCAGAGGTCAAAACAGTGCACAATTTTCTACACACTACCTTATTCATAGAGGTTCAAAATTCTTTATAAAATGGCCTTTCATTCAGCCAACATATTATTACCTAAAATTCCAATTGCTTTGAATTTTAACAGTATTAAAATAAAGACAGTTGAGTTTTTTGTTGTTAATGTTGCTTTGGTGTACGTTTTTTTTAATAACTGGGAATTTAAGTTAGTCTTGAAATCAGATCATTGAACTGATACTACCCAACAAATGAAGTCATGGGTACTGGTGTTAACAGAGAATTTTTAAGACATCAGAAGAATTGGGAAGATTTTAAGGATGGAAAGAGATTAACTGATAGGATAAAAAAGAAGAAATGAGTTGCAAACAGAAAGAATACAAGCAAAGAAATGTGTGCATATGCCATCGTAACATGTGTGCATATGCCATCGTAACATGTGTGCATATGCCATCGTAACATGTGAGCATACGCCATCGTAACATGTGTGCATATGCCATCGTAACATGTCCGTGGAGACACAGGTGGTAGCTAAGACTAGAGCGTTGGACATTCAAGGGTAGAGTATGTTAAGGGGACAAGAAAGCAGAAAGTAGACAGGGAAACTACTAGGCTTTCATCCAACTCCAAGAAACATTCTATTGATAAATAACCTAATATAAATTGAGTACCAGATTAATTTGTTCGAACCTGTGAAAAAACTTTAGAGCTCTTGAGTATAAACCAAATATAACAATCTCCCAGTACCATGTTCATTTAGCAATCTGATAAGAATCTAAAAATTAGAGTCAACAAAACAGAAGGAAAGTGTACCTCACTCAACCAGTCTATTCTCCAGATAGGTCTCTCTATCTCACGTGGTGGCATTAGCAACAGCAAACTTAGAGTAACAACTAATCACTATCTTCCACATATTGACCATTTCCAATCTATCAGGAAGTACAGTACACTTGACTGTCCAATATTTTTTCACAATACCTTCTAACAGCTCCATCCTATAAAAGATTCTCTCTGCTCTTTTCATGTATGGATACAAGAACAACCACCTAACGCTGCTTTCTACTCCCCCATGGCTCCTTCTCTTCTTTTATCTCTCTCCTTCCCACTAAAAGAGCTTTTGAAACAATTGTAACATGTTAATAATAAACTCAGAGTCACTGATGGGTGTCACAATTAGGAAGGAGCACAGAGCACTTCCCCTTGGTGAAGACCAGATGAGAAATCTCTACCTCACTCTCCCTGTGTCTTTCATTGTTTTCTGTCTAAACAAGTATGAATTTGTGCCTGCCTGAAGGTTAAATTGTGAATCTCTCACTAATAAGCAGCTTTGGTCTCTCTTTTAGTGAACAGCACAAAAAACATCACATGGGAAGGAAATCACATGGGGAAGGAAATACTTGACAGAAATTTTAAAAGAGTTTTACAAGGGATTAAGTCACTGGATCCAACTGACCCCAGGTAACCAGATAATAAACCAAACAATGCTATCAAACCCATATATTGTTTTCAACATTTATCGTGGATATTCATTTTATATGGCTCCTTTTGCTTTAACCTGTATTTACTGTTTTCAGCAAATGAATACCATAACACATGTACAAACACACTTTCATTACTTGAAGATATGGAAGCACACATAACCTAAAATTACAGCTACATTTTAGCTTAGATTGTTAAAGTTGATTACATGAAAATCCAAGGCAAGTAAGGCTGATTGTTACAGCACTATCTTAAAGCCAGGCTTAACAAACAAACTGAATACTCAGTGAGATGGCAGTCATAAGTCTTACCTGACCTCAGAGTCTGTTATGAACTGTCTATATAGTCCAACAAAAGTTCCAATCTCTTAGAATGTAAGAGAATTATTTTATAATATCCATCACCACAGACTGTCTCCATATAACACCATATTATCTGTGAGAATACAAATCACATCATGTTATTCTTTTTATTATTTTTTTTCTTGAAGGATCTACCTGTTTGGATTTCTGCTACAAAAGAATTTGGGCCTTGATGTCTATCTTTGTGGGGATTTATTCCTATAGCTACTTGGCTCCTAATGAACTTACCAGGAAAAAATAGTTTAAAACCCAAGGGAAACAATCATTAGATATTTTGCATATCCTCTTGATGTGTCAATACTCAGCATCCTGATTGATTCTGTTTGTAGAATATTGATTGCTCTCTGAAATGGGTTAAGGATAGCATGACTTGTATAGTGATGTCGTCAGTGAAGTTTGGTATTCCCTAAAGTTTGTGTTTCTGAAGACATCATTTAAACATATAATATGAGCAACTGGAAGCACACAGTATCAGGGCAACAGTGTGGGAGGTTACTGACAAAGATGTGTCTGTGTGTGTGTGTGTGTGTGTGCCTAATTATAGCTCAGAGGAAATTAACGCTTCTCTCCACCTTTCTTTCCTTCCTCCTCTCTTTCTTCTTCACTGCCTCCCTCTCTACATGTACACACAATACATAAATACGCTGAAATATGTTTTCAGGTGTACTTTGCCTTGTAATGCCCTTTTTAAGATGGCTTTCGAAGGGCTATTCATTATGAAGCTGAAGTTATTTTTCTTTCCAATCCTCAAATGGTTTGTAATTTTGTTGCTGTGGCCTCATTTGATTCTGTCACTCGAGATAGAATCAATGTCTGTTTGCAGCTCACCAGGAGGCGGCCTCTCTGTCCTATGGTTCTAAGGAGCAAAGTGGCAGCACACCTGGTGGGCCGATCTTAAACTTAGGAGAGTCTACTACTGTTTGAAGATCATGAATAGCGAAGATGAGAATGATGACCCAACAGAGCTTCATAGCATCACCCTATCGCTGAAGAATTATGGGCCCAACAAAAGCATCAATGTTCCAAATTTGCCAATGGACTTTTAAATGTGTAAACAGAATTCAGACCCAAGTGGATTCTAATACTTAACAAAAATACTGACTTTTGTTTAAAACTAAATGTGGATTATGCTGAAATTTGCCTTCTGCCTTCCTCATTTCAGAATTAAGTATTATATTCCCAAACTTCTCTCTGAATATGGACTACATTTTCAGGGGTCAAATGTAAGCTCCCTCACCTTGACAGCTGTCTTTACAGGCTCAGCATTGCACTTTCTGTAAGGAGTAGGAAGAAATAGCTTTTGCACGGAAGTGTTTTGAAAGAGCTCTCTCACTGTTTCCCAAAAGTAATACCACCCTCTATCCACAAATAATAATAAGAAGGACCTTCAAAAGCTAAATAAAATATTGTGTAGCCCACTCACATTGCTCAATAGACCTTCAGGAAACATGTGGTTTGAATAATACCTTTTGGTTCTCAAAACTATGCCCTTCACTGCAGCTGTTCACACAAGCATGAATAAATTAAGATCTTGTTTGTAACCTAATGAAGGAGATGATATGAAAGTATTCAATACACAAGCATAAAGAGCAATCCATTTGAAATGAAAACATCCTGGTAGCAAAAGGTTTATCTGTGGATTTTAAAAACCTGTCATTTGAAGCAAGAAGATTTACATAATTCAGAATACTGATTTCTTTGAGATCTTCCTGGTTATTTAGCAGGCCAATGGAGGATTGGACTTCCATACTTATATTTTTGGAAAAAACACTCTGGCCATGATTAATCAATTTGTGACATTGAAAAAAAGGGAGTGTTAGATATAACATCATGTAAAGTGTGTTCAGAAACATTTGAGGTTTCTGTAGTTTGGGGAGACAGAAAGATAAGGAAACAGAAGGGGAGTATATTCTTTATTTTAACATGATAAAATGGTGAGAACTGAGGATGGATTACATGGTAGTCAGAGTGGTGCTCTTATCGTGGTCTGTGAACTCTTCACAAGAGCTGGAGCACAAGCCAGACATGTATCACCTGAAGACAAGCCCCAAGGTGCAACTACAATTATTAATATTTTCATGGAACTTATGGAGATATTTTTATTTACTAAACATTGTCTCACTGGATAACAGGAATTATATTCACTTCTGTCCATGTTCTGAGCCTCCTTATTAATGCTGTCTCTTCTGCAATCCAGGGCACTTAATTCCAGTGATCTTTCCAGAAGGCTGTGGAGTGCCCAAGCAATATTCAGTATGCTATTTAAGTACATTCTTAGGGACAGGGGGGAGAGAAACCAAGTGTTTTGCTTCTTCATGATGTTCCTTTCCTTTCTGTCATGATAGAATTCTTAAAACTCAACTGTAGGTAAGACCTTCGGTTTCCTTTCATTTTCCAAACATATCACAAGAAAGCTTAATGTTAAGAAAAAAAAATACTGGGTTTGAGACATAACTTCAAGGAAATCATACACATTTGAGCTCTCCATCTATATCCCTATTACAGCATATTTGCAATGAATGTAATAGTACCAGGGAGACACACTGGAAATTTAAAGTGTGTGCAGTTGGCATTACTACACCACTACAAGTGGGTCCAGATACCACAGAGATTTGTGGAAGTTGTTGAGTGCCATGTCACCAATCAGTTCTAATTTAGGAATGGGGAATTAGGAATATGTTCTTGAGCTCTGTGTTGAGGAGAACTGTGATTTTGCTCTCAGGCTCCAAAGTAAGCTGCATTCATACCCTCTAGTAAGGACACATGAGTGATCACACAATGTCAGAACCTGGCTACATCAGTCATACTTAAGAAATCTGAGCCTTTGGTTCATGATGTTAAACAAAATTCCATTACTCACTCAAAGCCCTGAACCATTCCTCAAGAATTACATAACCTCCTGCTATCATTTAACCAAAAAAAAAAAAAATGAACACTGATAAGAGAATAAAATGGTGATGAGCTAAAAAAATGGAAATTTTTGAATGGTATTTTCTGTTAGGAATGTTAAGGTGTGTTGCTTTTGTTTATGCTGCATTTGTTTAACTCCGTGAAGCTGTGATTCTTTGCCTGTCTAGAACACCTTATGGTCTAATAAAGGGCTGAATAGCGAATAGCAAGGCAGGAGCAAGGATAGGTGGGGTTGACAGGAAGAGAGTTTAAATAAAAGGAGAAATCTGAGAAGAAAGAGGAGCAAGAAAATAAGGAAATCAGGACATCAGAGATCAGCCACCCAGCTACACAGCAAGCCATGGATAAAGAAGTAAAGAAAAGAATATTGAAAGATAAAAGCCAAGAGGCAAAAGGTAGTTGGGTCAATTAACTAAGAAAAACTGGCAAGAAATAAGCCAAGCAAAGACCGGGCATTTATAACTGAGAATAAGCCTCCATGTGTAGTTTATTTGGAAGCTGGGTGGTGACCACTCCCAAAAGCCAAAAGAGTAACACATCACACAACAGTTTTCTCAGTTCATAACTTTCTTCCAACATATGTTCTATTATTTTAAATTTGTAGCTTTCATATTAAAATCTGAATGAAGCAAAGACAATCTTCTCAGTCTTAGAAGCGCTTGATCATCCTCAATCTTTAACTCCCCAAATTCAATCACATGAATCCCACTCAAAGAATTTTTTTGTCAATGACCACCAGCTCTCTAATTGGACATAAGACCTACTCAACAAGAGGGAATCCATGTCAGGTTCCAAAAAGCTGACCAAATACCCAGAGATAATAAAGTCCTATGTCTTGCCACTTTCCTAAATCAGCATAATCCCTAATTACATTCCAAATAATCTTTTTATACACTGTGAAGATGTGTCACTCTGACTGGTTTCGTAAAAAGCTGAATGACCAATAAATAACTAAGCAAGATTTTCAGGCACAGAGAACACTGGGAAGAAAAAAGAGGGAGATGGGGAGACTTAGAGGAACCAGTACAGAGTAAACACATAAAAGAATATAGATTAACACTATGTGCTAATTTAAATTAAATGAACTAGTTAGAAACAAGCCTAAACTGGGGCAGAGCTTTCTAATTAATAAGAGTCCATGTCATGATTTGGGAGCTGCCTGGCGGGACTGAGAAAGACTCTCTAGAGCAGATAAGTGTAGTCTTAACTCCTAATGGAGGAAATTTGTCTTTGCAACAGACAGAGACCTACAAAACACAGCAGACAAACAAAAACAGCCAATCAAAATGCAGATTTGTGGAGTCAAGTGATAACTGTTAAATCTACAACACAGCTTCTGCACCTAACTCTCAAGGACCATTGAAGAAGAGGGGGCAGAAACACTGTCAGTGCCAGAGGAACTGGAAGTTTGCTGGGAGTTCGTGTGCCCCACAGATGTCACCCAGGAAGTCTCACCAGCATGGCTGTCTAAACATGAACGGAACAAGAATTCCACCAATAGACGTGCTAATGCAGAAAGCTCAGTCAATCTTACAAAGAATCACAGACAATTAAAGAACGCTCTGAGCAGGAGAAATAAATAGTCTTATCCAAGGAAGAGCTCCCAAATTGTCTATCCAATATCACGTGATCAGCCCTGAAAACAATGCACACAAGTAATACAGTACAGACTGAGAAGGTTGTGTTTACATATTTAGGAATGTGTATGAATACATATGTAACAGCATTCAAAGGAAAAGAGGCCATGAATTTGAGAGAAAGCAAGGGAGATTCATGGGAAGGGTTAAAGGGAGGAAAAAGAATGGGAGAAATGATTATATTATAAACCCCCTAAGTAAAAGATTATAATAATAAAATATGGATTATTGCAATTTAAAAAGCATTTGCTTAAGCATCCATAGGCTAAAGAAATCAAAATTGCTTTTAAAAACCTGTATTTCGTAGACTTACTTTCTCAGAATACGAATTGGATTGTCAACCTAAGTAGAGAGAAGGAAGTCTCTATGGAAAAATGGATATGACACAGGCCTCCATTCCTCAGACTCACTACTTTTATTAATAGCACGTGAGAGAGTTAACCCACAAATTAAGTGAACAACCCCCAATTTCACCCCAGAGTTATGGTCTGCCTCTGGCAAAAAGTAATTCCAGAGAGGAATTCACTCCAGCGGCGAACACTGGGTGATTATTCTCATTTCTTCTCCCCTTTCCTTCCTTTCAGTGTTCACGTGATCTTTCAGGTTTAACTATGGTTGTCAGATTTTTAAGATGTTCTTTTATAGTTTGAAATTAAATCACAAAACTATCCTCCCTTTGCCATTACTAAAATTATTTGGAATTTTTTCTGACAAAGCAATCATTTAAGATACATATTTTCTCCAATGTGACCAATTTCAAATAGTTTCTCCGGTGGCAAAAGGACCAACCAGGGTCCTTACCCTGCTGTTTAGAAAGTCTTGACTGAGAAGGATATTTGAAATGACCTTGGTGTCAAATAGCATCTGCTTGCTACTGAACATTTCCTGTGACCTGGCTCTCGGGAAAAGGAGATAGAAAGAGCCTGGGAGACTTTCAACTAGTAATACACACTTCAGAGGCAAAGACAGAAAATCAGAAACACTCACTTAGTTCCACCCAGTTAGAAACAGAAGTGCATCTGGTATGTCAGGGTCTTGTACTTTATTTTTATAATATAAATGAAATTCAGAATAAACACTTATAGTTGTAAAAAGTTCTCAGCAACTGCCCTACTTTTGGTTTTTAAATTTTACTTGTAAATTTTCCAAAGGAATTGAAGTCTTCACAGGAGATGACGTGATGTGATACTTAGTTTTAATTGGAGATTGAGGGACTTTTTTAAACCATTTTTTAAAGATTTATTTTTATTTATATTATTGTGCGTATCTGTATATGTCTTCAGGTAACAGAGGAGGCCAGAAGAGGGCATCAGGGTCTCTGAGGTAAAAGTTACAGGAGCTGGTGACAGTTACCAAATTGAGTTCTAGGAACGGAATTCAGGTGCTGGAGAATGAGCTAAGAGTTCTACATCTGAACTCACATGGAGGAGAGAGAGAGAGAGAGAGAGAGAGAGAGAGAGAGAGAGAGAGAGAGAGAGAGAGAGGAGAGAGAGGGCAAGCCACTGGGCCTGGCTTGAGCCTTTGAAATGCCAAAGTCCACCATCAATTACGCACTGCCTTCAATAATGCCATACTTCCTAAATAATACCTTCCCTGGAAATCAAGCATTCAAGTCTATGAGCCTGTGGGGGCCATTCTTATTCAAACTTTCACACCTATTAAGCATATATGAATGAGTACATTAATATGACTGTGTTCATCCAAGATCAATCAAAAGACAATTTCACCAAGGAAGGGAAACTCAGAAGGCAAATAGCTTACAGACATGGCAAGGACAACAAATGTTAAAGTACATGCGCCCAGGTTCAAGTTAGGGGTAATAGGTAGAATGGGTTGATTGGGAAAACAAGAAGCTATCAATGAGGCTTTCAGCCAGTTTGTTTCTAAAGATCTTAAAGCATACAGCAAGCCAGTTTCTTTTAACTTCTGTTTTAAGTGATGAGTCTTATTAGTAGAGATGCCAGTGTAACTGGATACTGAACTTAGACAAAAGAGTTTCAATTCATTCCATTATAACATAAAAATTCCTTCCACTACCCAAAAGTTTTTTTCAGCATAACAGAATGCACCCAGATGTTTCCAAACACCCAGATATTCAGCAAGGGAGATAAATCAGTTTCCTAACAGTTGATTTAATGTTCCCTTTTTTCATCCAGATGTTTTAGTGTTGCGTTCACACTTTCCAACTATTTGGGTCCAATATGTCTTCATGCAGCCTGGCATTTGGGAGAACATTCTGCCTTAAAGCTGAGGAGAATAATAAGTGAGAAAACAGGATGAATTAAAAGTTTGTACCTAACTCCAAACTGTAGTTAGCAGAATTTGTGACTTTGCAAAACCCCGAAGGGACCAGCATAAGGAATTACAGCTACAATATCGACTGGGAGACTTGTTTTCTAAGACTGCCATTTTCATTGTTGTTTAGTTGCCATTCAGACAGACCTCTATGTGGAATATTCCTTTACACTGTGTGAATGCATGTCGCTCTGATTGGCTTAATAAAGAAGATGACTGGACTATAGCTAAACAGGATAAGGTTAGGTGGGAAAACCATACAAAGTGCAGGAAAAAAGAGGGAATCTGTGAAGTTTCGAGAGATACAAAGAAAAGTAAGATGAATGTGTTATGTTGAAAGAAGGTCCCACCACTTGGCAGAGGATAGATAAGAAATATGGGTTAATTAAAAATGTAAGAGTTAGTGCCAGGTGGTGGTTGTACATGCCTTTAATTCCAGCACTCATGAGGCAGGAGCAGGTGAATCTCTGTGAGTTCAAGGCCAGCATGGTCTACAGAACTAGTGCCAGGCTATAGGATGTTAGTTTCCCTGTCCAAGCAGCTGCTCTCAAATAAAGACTCCAAGGCTTACATTAATTGTAAATGCATGGTCAATAGCCCAGGCTTTTCTAACTAGGTCTTACAACTTAACCTATGTCTGGTAATCCATGTACTTCCCTGAGGCTCATGCCTTACCTCTATTCCATTTTACAAGTTTGACTTGTTCTCCATCACGCTTTTGACTCTTCTAACTCTGCCCATCTTTCCCTCATCATACTCAGTTTGGCTTTCCCACCTAACTTTATCCTGTTCAGCTACTTGCCAGTCAGTTTTTTATTAATCCAATCACATAACAAATTTTCACTGCATACAAAAGATTTTCCACAGCACTAGGCCACTTCCTCCTGTCCAGCCTGACTACCGAAGTAGAAATCTCATCAGTATCTACTTTGAGAGATTTGGTCCATTCTGCTGTAGTCAGCAGAATGTAACCAGCTATTGCAGTGTTGCCAATGTTTTTTTACATAGGAATTTCTAGAGACGATATTTCTTCCATAGATTGAGATAGCACTCACATAAGACCTCAAACTTAGAATACAGGCAATTTAGGCATATTCATATAAAACAAATGAAGATTATAGTAGGCTGCAGTTTTTATCAAAAGGGGGTGAAAAAACTTAAAGCCCAGAATGATGTTCTACCTTGTCTTTGCTTGCTTGCCGATCAATGCCATTAGTTTATTAATTTTATTGTTAATAAGACAATTCAATGCCTGTGCCTAATGTATCTATAGTAGCTTCTTGCAGACTGTCAGAAAAAATAACAGTCAATTTTTTCTAAACTTCTCTTGCATCTTTAGACTCAGATTTTGGACTGTAGACTTCTACGTTCTAATCAACTTCTTGTTCTGTCTGAACTACAGCAGAGTTTTTATGAGCTTCCATGATCTTTGCTTTCTGAATGTTATAGTCAGGAACTCTCTTCTACACCTAAGCTACACCTGCTCTATCCATCTCTGCATTCTCTGATTTATACTGACCCATTTTCCAGGCTCCTATTATTTTGACTAAGAGTAAATTCCAAATAAATGCCCAAACTTAAAACCTATTCATCCCAGAAACAGAGAGAACATTTAGCTCTCAAGTGATAATCATTTGTACTGATAATAAAGACTAATTTCACACCCAACGTAGAAACATAAAACTGCTCTCTTATCCTTCAAAGGCACAGATTATAAAACACAGGAAGCTTGTTGGAGTTAAATTTGCAGCTGAACACAGCTGTCAAGTTAGCAGCAGGTGGACTCACCTATCAAATGTCCATATGGGCTGACAAGTGACCCATAAAAGCTTCACAGCCACGCGAGACTCTATAAATGTTATAAAAGGAGAATAAAAGAAAAACAAAGAATGTTTTAGATATTTACCTATAGAAAGAAATTAGTCCATTTATATCCTCATTCTCCCTTGCCAGAGCAGCATTCGGGAGGATCTTTTATTAATACACTTACTCATTAGATATTCATTAAACAACTAATTTGGACCATGGATCATGACTAAAAGTACATTTAAGATACACATTCCAAACTAGATAATCATCCCCAAATTATTTTCCTGAAAGTATATTTTCCAAAACACATATTCAGAAATAGAATGGTGAATAAAATACTCAAACTGTAGACAAATGGAGGTCAATCTAAAAGGTTACCATTTAATGACTAGGAGAAAAAAAGATCTCCCAGTGAATTTTTACAGCCACCTCTGATCCCCCTCTTCACTTCATGAACCCAAGTTGTCCCAAGTGTTAGGGACACAATCTCACCAAGACAAGCATAAGCACTGGTAGAAAGAATGTGACGGAAACAGAGTTTTAAGACAGGGTCATGTACTCTTTTTGTGAAAATCTTTATGTCATGTATAAATTACAAGTTCCATGATGTGACAACTTTTCC
This sequence comes from Chionomys nivalis, assembly GCF_950005125.1. Lineage (NCBI taxonomy): Eukaryota > Metazoa > Chordata > Mammalia > Rodentia > Cricetidae > Chionomys > Chionomys nivalis. Next base: position 15,516,429 of record NC_080099.1, read on the forward strand.
ACTTACATATTTTAAAAAATTTCATTTTAGGACCTAATAAACAAGTTACTCTTGAAATTCTCAATTGTTAATTGGCACTTTAAATGAAGCAATGCTTTCTTCCTATGGTTGCTTTGCTATTTGAAATGCATTAGCATTCATGTTTAAAGGCTTAATCATGCAAAATTTTATTTCAAGCTCAATAATTTAGCCTGAAAAGTTTCTATTTGATGAAAATGTCAAACCCAAAAAGAAAAGAATATTTAATGAATTAAGTACCTTAGGTTTTTGACAACTGTTAAGTGGACTTGTTGAACACTTGCTGCTAGAACGCAGAGACTTACTAAATACAGAATTGAGAAAATCAGCATCTCTCAACACTCAGTTCTCCTCGATGGAGACCAAGCTCTGATTTCCTTTCCCTCACCTATGTCTCTACTTCTGTGTGTGGTCATCTTTTTCCTCTGCTGTCCTTGTAGTGTTTATGCTTTAAAAAAGCATCAAACCACAGATGTGATCTGGAGAAGGAGTATGCATGCAAGGTATAACAGTGTACGAGACATACACTCCCATTTTTCTGACTATATATCTTCATCAGTGCAAGTAGGAGGTTGAAGCAAATGATATCGTAGGTCAGTGGTTCTCAACCTGTGGGATTCACCTAAGACCATTGGACAACACAGATATTTACATTATAATTCATAACAGTAGTAAAATTATAGTTATGAAGTAGCAATGAAAATAACTTTATTATTATTAAAGAGTTGCAGCATTAGGAAGATTGAGAATCACTGTCTTAGATGCTTATAGAGTTCCCCAGAGACACAGGAGCAGCCAGTATGGTATGGTGTGGGGAGACAGAGACAGAGCAATCTAAGAAAGTATGCTTGTATGGAGGTCAAGCTTCCCAGTCTACTGTGTAAGCTTGGGTCCCAGGGAAGATGATGGTATGACTCAGTGCACCTTCAAAGCCCTAGGAATCAGATATGGTCTGAGAACGTGAAAAGATGCGATGTTTGAACTAAAACAGTGAAGCAGAAAGCCAAAGGAAATCAGTCCCTCTTTTCTCTGTCTTTTCCTTACCCAGGGCCTTTCAGGTCTGTCCAACTTTTGGATAGTGGTAACATGACATTGTCATCAATAAAGTTCATATTCATGAACAATTTATGGAAAAAAAGAAATCTAAAAATATATATTATGATGTTTTAAGTAAGTTTATCATTTTATGTTGGATCACATCCATATTTGTCTGGGGCCATATTCAGATAGCAGGCCACAGACTGGACATACTTGATTACCCATCCACAAAACAGAGGTCATTGCACAAAGTCCACAAGTGCAATTACAAAAGTAACATTCAAAGTGGGAATTCAGATCGTAAAGCCATCTTTCTTACTGCCTCCTTTCCTTCCCTAATTTGGAAAATACTTTGGAAGAAGAAATTGCATCAATCGATTTTTATCATAAAAGCTTTATTGAGATACATATGACTGCAGTTCACCTGCCATCAGTTCACTTAACCATAGAGTTAATTAAAAGCGTCTGACATGGTTCTATTCCAAAAGCTTAAATAGTCCAGCAGCAAGACCAGCAACCTTTTCAGTGCCCATAAAAAGCAGTAAAATGTAGTACCCTCACTTAACCTGAAAGTAGATCAAATCTATTTTGAGGTCAGAACTCCTAATATTTAAGCTTGTATCTCTTCCTAGTCTTTGGAAACACTGCCTTGAGTATTGGGAAACATTAAATCTCTTAAATATTAAGTCTTTTAAAAACATAACTCTTGGGGCTGGAGAGATGGCTCAGAGGTTAAGAGCACTGACTGTTCTTCCAAAGGTCCTGAGTTCAATTCCCAGCAACCACATGGTGGCTCACAGCCATCTGTAATGAGATCTGGTGCCCTCTTCTGGCCAGCAAGCATACAGACAGACAGACAGACAGAACATTGTATACATAATAAATAAATAAATCTTTACAAAAAAAACCATAACTTTAGCTTCTCTTATAACAATTGCTGGGAATTATATGTCATTTGCTTCTGTCACATACACCATAACCAAGGTTCATGCATTCATTGACACTTGTTGGAAGGCTAATTGGCTTTTTCCAGGCATGCCTTTTCATAAAACTCTGGTTTACCAAGCTAGACTTTGGTGGAATCTATACCTTTGGTCTCTCATGGGCTCCCTAACTGGGAGTTCATGTGGTGTTACATCTCCCAAGGAAATGTCTTGTCACACATTTTACCATTGATGTGCAAGACCTCATGAGGCCCCAATTCCTTATTGTCTCTATAATGGTACTGGGAACGGGGGGTGTTATTTCTCCAGTAATTCTCCAATAATAACTTTCTCGCACTCTAGGTAAAAACCTTCTCACTCATACTCATGCAGGCAACTCTTATGAAAATCACTTAGTATTTCACACCAAGAGATGAACATAGGAAGGGAATCTGTTGGAAAGAAGGTGACTTTCAGTAGGAGAGACCGAGGTGGGGCAAGAGGATAATGGGAGCGAGACAGCTATTGGACACACGTATGAAACCTCTGGAGGATGAAAACAAAACCAGTAAGTTTTTGACAAGACTTTTGAATGCTATAAAGAGTAGAGCATAATATTCAAGAAGAGTGGAATGTTAAGATTTGCTCTAATATGTCTCATAGTCTACATTTGTGTAATCTTCTCCAGCCTTTCACAATCACAGGGACTAAGACACGAATTCATCTGAAAGGATGGATTTAAAGAAGCCAGACTCCTACGAATGTGTAAGGCTCTCCTTGTCAGGAAAACATGGTGTGTATAAAGTTCTGCTGAGGGCTCCTCCTCCCGCGGAACAGCACCTAATGACGGAGATAGAATGAGAGAATGTGTGGCACTCTGCTCGGAATGGTCCTCTGCCTAATTGGCCAGGATTTATGAGTGTATAATAACCCTCTATGCATTCTCAAACCCAGGTAGCCCTATAAAATAGGCCCGCCTGATATCAAGGCTGCTTTGTTTTATGGGAAACTTTACAGCATGAGCATGTCATGCACAAATGCATGGGCTGTGCACAGATGTTCGCATTCATTTATGCTTCTTGGGGCAACAGCAGTGATACAAATGCAGTTTGGACAGCATCATTAAGAACTGTATTCAGATTTCCTGTACTATCTTAAAAGAAAATACATTTTTTTCCCTCTTCCATTTTACTGTCAAAGTCAAAAATTCCCTTGGCCAATAGCTGACCACTTCTCCCTTTCCAAGTTCTTTTACAAAATTACTGTTTGATTTGCTTTCACATTCACATCTCTGGGCTGCTCTGATGCTCTGGATTTTAAATAGCTAATCAGCTCCAGGAACAGAACATCAATGCTGCCCCACGCCTGCTGGATTTTTTTCTTACTGCCTGGTTACTTGAATTAATGCTATAATATTTGGGATGCCATTGTATTATGCCAGAACTATCTTTCCTTGGCTATGAGTACCAGTGGAGAACAGTTTGTACGTAATATTGGGCTTTCCTGATACAATCAGTGGGTAATTTGTTCCAGTGAGCAAACCTGCATGACTTTCTTATTATGAAAATAAATGAAACACAGAGCTTGCCTGCTCTCTAGATCTCTAGTACAAGTTTGGTTTTAGACTTTGAAAGACATTAGGAAAACAAAAATGTATAAACTTTGCAAATAATGTTAGAGGCCTTGGTGACATTGCAGCTGCAGCTAATGGAGAGTTGGGTAGGTCAGTACTCAAGTCTGACACCTCCCTCACAATTGTCTAATTTACTGATTATTCAAATAAGCTGAATAGAATTAGTGTCTACCTAGATGACTACTTTCATCCTGATCCTTTCTAGGCAGGGAGAAACCCTAGAGGATATCTTTCTGCACAGGCAGTTCATATGAGCCAGCATATGTAACAGAGCTAGGGACTTAGGGAATCATAGAATAAGATTAATTTTATGTTTCCTCTCCTAAAAATCTATGCAGTCACAATTGGATCTTAAAATGTATTTAGCTCAAACTGCCAAACTAACCTTTCTAACCATAAAACATGCTTTTTTAAAAAATGACTTTAATCACATTTTTTTTCTACTTCCTCGCTACTGACATCTGGAGCTGTACAATTCTTTGGGGAAAACGTTTTCTCAGATATTATACAGTTTTCAGAAACATCTTGGCCTCTACCCATGTGGCATCTTCCCCAAAGTCATGAAACCAGAGCTGTTTTAAAATGTTGTCTGTTGTCAAAGGCATCTTAGGACCAAAAATCACATCTAGGTATGAACTACTGAAAAAAAAAAAAAAAAAAAAAAACCCTCACTTTAGATCAGAAAAAACAAATCTACTATTGTTTGATTTCCAAGAAGTCAACACCAAATAGTAGGGGCTCAGGTGAGAGTAAAAGCAAGGATTTGGAATCAGACTGCGTGAGACACTGTCCTCATCTGCACAACACCTGTTGTTCAAGGAAACCCATTCATTATGTTTGAAAAATCGCATAGGCGAGTACTGAAAATGACAGCTGTTTTACTATGAGAAAGTAGAGGTCATTTAAGAGTTAAGCTCTACTCTTAGCCCCAACATCATCCTTGGGATCCTTTTTGAAATCTATCCTCATTTTTCAATGAAATTCAGTGTAGTTAGTATTGTCATCCATGACATTGGGAGGGTGATGGCACAGAAGTGAATGTGAAACACCAGAAGTAAATCCGATCTGGACAACAGCAAAGACAATTTCTAGAACACAAGAACACCAGGTGCTATGCTTGATTCAAATGCAAACTTCATAATCCCAGTATGACATTTTCATTACTACTTTTCTTTTTTTAACCATAATCCAATATACTTTAATATTAGTGTTCCTAGAGTTCCATTAGGCCACAGCTCTCCAATGTGTTGGAAATGAGTGCAACACAGTCTTTTTCTCTTGGAAACAGCAGAAACTGGGGACATGCATTATCCAAAACACACAGTCATTCTAATTGTGGGAAAGAGAGCCTACAAAAATGAAGAATCCCAGTGATTCACAGGCAATTCTGATGTCTCAATATATTAACTTAGGCTATTGATTAAAACTATTTGGGACTCCCATAGAGTTTTCTTCTGTCTTGTACTTTTAGAGCATATAAAACTAGTTCCCCAGCCCCCTTTCCCAATTACAATTCCATTCCTCTGCTTTTATTCAAATGACTCCACACTGCAGTTGTGTGGCGATGATAGGTAGCCCATCCCAGATAGACACGAAACTGTGTGCCTTTCCCAGCACACTGCTCACATATTTCTCTACTGCACACAAAATCACAGAGAATGTGTTGGGGTAAAAATAATCTTGGATATTTTGGAAACACCAAGTCTTCTACCCCTCACAGTATGACCAAGTTAACTACTAAATTTCCACCATCTCTCAACATCTTGGTGTGGGAAGTCCTTCTGTATATGTGCTGCTTTTATTGGTTAATGAATAAAGAAGCTGCTTTGGCCTGTGATAGGGCAAAATAGAACTAGGTAGGAAAAACTAAACTGAATGCTGGGAGAAAGAAGGTGGAGACAGGGAGAAGCAATGTAGCCACCACCAGAGACAAACGTGATAGAACTTTGCCAGTAAGCCACAGCCATGGAGCAATACACTGATTAATGGAGATGGTTAGTTTAAGATGTAAGAGGTAGCCAATAAGAAGCTAGAGATAATAGGTCAAACAGTGATTTAATTAATACTGTGTTTATTTCTGCATGGTTATTTCAAGTCAAAGTGGTTGGGAAAGGAACTAGCAGCCTCCATCAACAGTCCCTTCAGTGGGGAACTTGAGAGAGTTCTTTGTTCTATGCTTTTCAACTCACAGTAAATTTAAAAGAGAGTAAAAAGTAACATCCTCTGATACCATTTTCTTCTCATACAGAACGTTTGAAAGAATGCCTTAGAAATGATTCCCATTGTCAGACGTGGCTATTGAGGACTTTCTCCTCCTATTTATAGAAGTCTATATTCCACAGAGCAGTTCTTCTTTAATATAAGCCACCATGTGATAGAAATTCTCTGATGCTGTCTATGTAGCTGGTGTGAAGTGAATGTTATTTGTTGTGGCTGCTATTTTCTTTTATTTCGGAAAAACAAAAACAACCTAGGGCCAAATATGTTGTAGTTTTTTTCTTTTAAATGTTTAATCTTATTAAAGTACATTTTACTGATATACTTGTTTTCATAATTTGTATTAAGCAATGTATAACTACCAATTCTGCATGTCTGAGTATAAGCATTTTACTCTAGGACATCAGGTGTCATGTCACTGAATGCTAAAGTTTGAACAAACACAATGTTCACTTGGATAGTATATTCATTGAGATAGCGATGATATTACCACTGTCAAATTTTAATAATCCCTTTTATGCATGTTTTAAAATATATAGTAGAATATAAATATATCATACATATAATTAAGAAGATGTTCTAGCCAACATGTTATCAAAACCATTACTTGGAAAATAACTACAATATAATACTGCTATTTCACATTATTTTACTATATTGTTTAAAAGTTCCTATGTTCTCTGGTGATCTTATATTTATATAGGCAGTACCTAGATACAAAAAAACTAAAAAATTATTAAGTAGACATAATTTTCCCGTAATTATTATAGATTTAAAAAAACTAACTGCAAGTAAAGTTCTAATGAAATTACATGTATTTCTTAATACTTACACTTATATCTGCAGATAAGTGTAACTTTCTCCCCTCATCAAGGAAACTTGTATTTGCAACAGACACAGGCCATTCCAGAAAGTGCCAAGTGGTCAAAGTGCAGAGAACAACTGATCATGGGGCACCTCACCCCATTTGATGCATCTACAACACAACCATTAGAGCTCAAGGAACATTAAAGAAGAAGGCATGGAAAGCCTTAAGAGACAAAAGAGATTGTGGTTCCTGGACTTGACAGGAAAGCTGAACCTCTGAAATCTAATCAAGAGGGCTGCTTAAACAATACCTGAGAAATGACAATACCAACTGACATACCTACATGGATGGGGCAAATCTCAGAAGGCGCGATCCATTGATGAGGAGCTACAGGCAATTAATAGCTGCTGATAAAGGGAGAAGAGGTTTTCCTCATCAGTGAACCTTCTGATTGATTATCCAATACCAAGTAGTCAACTTTATAAAAAAAATACACACACATATATGTGTGTATGTGTTTCACATATATGTAAGTAATACTAAACAGGCTCAGTGGATTGTATGTATATGTATATATGCATAAGATAACTATATATAGCTAAAGGAAAGAGTCAGTGGATCCAAAAGGAAGAACGTGAACACAGAAGGATTGAAGGGAGAAGAGAAAGGGGGAAAATTATGTAATATATCACACATATACAAAATTTAAAAATAAAAACAAAAAGCAAAGTATATCTCAATGATATGAGTTTTTCAGAAGAGTCTTGATATTTGATATTTTGAATATATATATTAATTATAACAGTATTTATTCATTTGAACCAAAATGCTGCAGTTATGTGAAAAACCTTTTGAGAATATGAACAATTTTATGAATCTGTTTTATTTTGTTATAACAAAAATCCTAATGATGAGTAATACATGAAAAAGACAAGCTTGCTGAGCTCCCACTTTTTAGAGGTTCAAGAACAAGGCATTCTATTTCAGCTGCTCTGCTGACACTCCATAGTGGATGTCTTTATAATGACAGGAGCAAGTTCAGAACAGATTATGTGGCAAGAAAGGCATCCAGTGACCACGTAAGAAATGGTAAGGCCACATTATTAATATAAATGTGTTAATTCCTATTTGCTAATTTTTATATTGATTGGTATACACTGATAACACAATTCCTGTATCTAAGGCTCAGGGATCATTGAGGACGAGTTGGCAGAAAGACTGGGAGAGCCAGAAGAACTGAAGATTTTCTCTATTTTATGTCTCCTAGAAATATAGGGAGGTTACACCCATGCAGTCTCTAAGGGCTGCCTAAGAGTGGGACCTTTTCATGGTAACTTACCCACCCCCCGGAACTGAGGGGAATTACACATGAACTGCTTTAATTCCTCCTGAGGGCAGCAGTCTCAATGCCTTAACCACCTTATCTTCAGCCAGACTCCTTCAAGATTCCACCACTTGTCAACATGCCCCTTGAAGACCGCACTTCTAGTAAATGTTCTCTTGGTGGATCCACTCTAGCAGTTTTTGAAACATGGTTATTGTGCTGCTTGTACAGTTAACAACCTTTGAGAGTGAGTGAAACAGTCTCAACACAAGACTCCAGGTTCTTCTCAAAACAGTCTTTTCCTAATTTCTTAAAAATCGTTTTGTATGTGGTCACTAAATTTAATTAGTTTCTTGCCAGAGTGTGGGTGAGAGGTTATTTCCTGAAGTAAGGACCACTCATCTATGACAGGTAAAAGCATTTGCTGGACAAGCCTCATAATCTCAACTTTATGCCTGGAATGTATGCAAAATGTTTGACATCTTGGTGCATGTCTGTAATACCAGCCCTTCTGTGCCATGATGGAAGACAAAGACAGAGTGTCCCATGATTTTTTACAGACTAGTTATCACTGAGAATACAACAGCAGAAACAAAAGAGACCCTACCAAGACAAAGTGGAAGGGAAGAACCAACTCCCTAAAGTTGTTTTCTGTCCTCCATTCCTATACTGTGGCACATGAACACTAGCATTCTCAGGCACACACACATACATACATACATGCACATAAACATACATATACAATAAGCAATTTTTAAAGAAATAAGTAAGTTTTGCAGATACTTCTTAATTTCAAAACTTTCAATACAGTTTCAATAAGTCAAAGCATAAAAATGTAAATATATATGGAAATTATATATATATATATATATATGCCAATAGAATAGAATAAGAAGGTCAAAAAGAAACCCTCACAATATAAGGTCAAACAGCTTTCAACAATGGTGATAAAAAAAACAGAAGAAAAACAATTTTCTTCAACTAGTAGTTCTGGTAAATAAGGTATTACAAAAATAAGTGAATTTGGGCAGATACATTATGCAATGAAAATACATTCAAAATAGACTACATGTATAAATACAATATTGAAAGTTATATTTAAAAAACTGTTCAAATTTAAAAAATGTTCTGTTCAAATTCAAGTTAAATCCTTTACTACTTTAAAATTAATTAATTTAATTTTTTCACTACATTTAAACCACTGGTAACCAAGTAATGTAAACAAGACTACATAAAGTTGAAATGCCTGCCCATCAAAGGACACAATCAGCTATGTGAGAAATTGACCCACGGTGATAGTAAATGAAAATCAGGAAGCATATCTTCAACACACAAAAAAATCCCTATAATTTAACCACAAAGATTAAAATTAGGAAAGAATTCGAATGGGCAGTTCTCAATATGTAAAATGGCCAACAGCATATAAAAAGATATCTAACAGTTGATTATTGTTACACTAAGACAATGAAAGATGATTACACACTCAGTATGATGGCTATTGTCCAAAAGAAGAAGAAGAAGAAACCAAGAAGCAGAAAATAACAAGTTTGGCTAGGAAATGAAGGGACTGAATCCTCATATGCAATAGGTGGGTGTGAAAATGGTGCACAGATATAAGAATGACAGCAGTTTTTTATTAGTTAAGGACATAATCACCATAGGATAGAGTCATCTAACCTCTAGGTATATGGCAGCATTATTTAAAATAGCCTACAGGTGAAAGCAAATTATGTGTCCATCAAGAGAAGAATAGATTTAAAAAAATGTATGAACATACTTTTGTGGTTTGAATGTAAAATGTCCTCCATAGACTAATGTAGTTGACTATTTGGCCACCAACTGATGCCACTCTTTGTCTGGAAGTGTGGGAACTTTAGGAAGATCTCTTGAAGAAGTGAGTCTCTGGGATGGGCTTTGTTCCTTGGATTCACTTCCAGTTCATTTGCTGCAATGCGACCAGATTCTTTCCCCCACTACATTTATGCCTTCCCTGACCATGATAACCAACATCATCTTGAACTATAATTAAAAATAAACCCTTCCTTCCCTACATTGCTCCTTCTCAGGAATTTGGTTATAGCGATGAGAATAGTAACCAAGACAGATTCAGTGGAATATTAATAAGGTTTTAAAAAGAAATTCCAGTATATTCCTTATCATAATTAAATGTTAAGGATACATGTGCTCTTTACCCTCATTGAGGAAACTTCTCCTTGCAACCGACAGAGGCCCCTACAGAAAACCATACCAGCCAGAATGCAGAGTTGTGGATCCCAGTCCCAGTGGATATGTCTACAAAACATTCATTCATCCAAGACTCAGAGAACATTGTGGAAGGGGAGAGGGAGGAGGTAGAAAGATTGTAAGTATTTGATGTGAGATTGTGTCTCCTATCAACATCAGAAGCTGTATCCCAAATTTCTCACCAACACAAATGTCAAAACATTAGCTGAACAAGGATTACATAAATGTACCTGCTGAACTGCACAAGGAAAAGTCCACGAGGCCTCAACTCTAGATGAAGAACTCTAGTCAACTGAGAAAAGCTGGGAACTGAAGAGGTGGCTTCCTCCAGTGAAGAGCACAGCAATTGTTTGTCCAATACCAAATGGTCAGCACTGAAAACGTCTATACAGATAGCAGCATATAAACCGAACCATCACATATACAAATTATATGCAAATATAAATGCATATGATAAAACTTGGTTTAAAGAGAGGTCATGAATTTGAAGGAGTGAAGTAAGAAAGCCATGTGTTTATATATGGTGGCATGAGTTAGTAGCTCTTACATTCTTTCTTGGTAAATAAGGAGACTAATATCCTATATAGGAGGGTTTGAAAGGAAGAAGGGGACAAGAGATATTGTAATTAAATTATATTCTCAAAAATAAAACATATTTTTAAAAGACATATACTGTGAATTTCCATTTACAAGACATATCTACAAGAGTCGGGTTGGTAAAACCATAAAGTTCCTAGAGAGCTGTCCAGGCTATGGAGAGTAAGACAAGTAGAATTGCTATTTAATGGGTACAGAGTAATTTCACAGGATATGAAAGTACAGGAAGCTTCTCACACAGCACAATGAGCATCACAGTGCTAAACTGTGTGCTTGAAAATTATATAAACGGAAGTTACATGCAAGGAGCATTTTTGTCACAACTAAAACTTTTTAACAACAAAAAAATAAAGTCTTGGTAGCAGAGATAGAGAAAGTTTCTGAGTGTCACCCAGGGATTTCTTTGGGCCACACTGATTCATGCCTCATCTAAGAGCCTTGGCTCCCTCCTCCTTTGGTACAGGAGAAAACACCTGATGAGTCCCTGCCAAACACAACCTTGCCCATCTCAGTTTTATATCTGACACCTAAGGATTCTCAATACCTACCAAAAGCCGCCACCCTCTCAGAGTTCCCATTTTATCTTTAGGTAGTTTTATATCCCCAAAATATTCCCACCCTAATCTACAAATCCACCAGACTTCAAGGAGAGCCTGAATAATCTCCCCAAGGCATTAAAACAGCAGTAACAATAAAAACATGATCATTAATAACTCCCAATGAAAAGAAGAATCATTTAGCCATTATCTATAGAACTTTGGGTTCCTGAGATCCTATTTCTCAAAGCACCCCAGTACCTTTCAAGTTGGATGCTCCCTGTGAATTTATCTACCTCCTTCCTAGGTATAAAGTTGTATCAATGTTTCTAATGTTGGTCTTGCAGCTCCACCAAAATGATACATTCTTTACATCCACAAACACTGCCTTAAAAATCTTTATATCTTCACCACACCCACAGGCATTTTAGGAAATGTCTTAAACAAGATACTGCATGATTTATGAAGTCGGTTCTTAGCCAGTTTTCCCTCGCCCATTAGCCATGAACGCTATTTCAACTCTCTCAGATCCCTCTTCAAATTTCACTTGCTTAATGAAGCCATTCCAAAAAGGCAGCGAATGGGGCTTCTGGGACATAACAATGAAAATTGAAAGAAGCTGCCAACCACATCAGTGTTGTGTAAATCATTCATCCTCCACTGAGTACTTTTTACCTCGGCAATTTCTCAGTCTTACCTTGATTGTCAGTTCATGGAGCTCAAATTATGTCTCTATCTTCATCTCTGCATCTGGGACGGGATAATTGATACCAGTTGTTACGTTTGCAATCTCTCTCTCTGTAAAGACTTCCTGCACTCCTGCTCCTCTGGGCCTCTCTGCTTAGTTATTCAATATTATTGGGTACCCTGGACATGAGCGGTTTGAAAAACGGGACTTGGAGAGGTCATTTAATTAGGAATTTTAACTCTCGTTTTGCTCACTCTGCAGTTATCTGCCCGTCCTTTATTGATCCTGGGTCTCCATTTCTTCATCTATTAAAAATAAGTGTAGCAGAGACACCCAAGATTATATCCTCATCTCCTAGTGTACAATCAAGCTTCCATTAGAGCAGCCAAAATCACATATGTTTAAATAGAAGCTTCTATCTCCCCATTACCCCATCCCCATAGTGTAGAGAAATGTAGCTAACAGAGAAGTCCTGTCATTCTTATTAGACTTCAACCCTAAGGCTAAAATGTGTGGCTCAGAATGCCACCATTAGGTCAGCTCTCCCTTAGATGAAAGGCACAAGGGTAATGTGTATTCATTGTCTTTATGATCACGGTCTCCAAGTGGTGATCATAAAGCTACAAAGTGACTGCCATGTGTATTAAAAGGCATGTGGGAAATGTAGTCTCTACCAGCGTGCTCATGCAAAGGCATGTGGGAAACATAGCCCCACCACGGTTTCAGCCCAAAGTCAGGTGCTCTTCATTTTAAACATTAACAGAATGTCTAGGCTTCCTCTAAAGGTCTTAAGAACTCTTAAGGTTCTGTTGTTACCTAGTCTGCCAGAACAGAAATTTGCTTAACAAATTCCCGAACACTGGCAAAGACTCAGGACCCCTGGCTCAGCGTGAAAGTGTGACTCACCACACCACAGGCAGTTTTTGTGTCAGCTAAACTTGCCTCCCACCATTTCCCACCGGCAATTGCAGATAGATGCCTGCACATACACTATGTCAGAGTTGGCTGTTCTACAAGAGAAAAACTTTCTATGTATGGAATGGAGTGTTTCCAGAATGACAAGATCATGCCTACCTTTTGCTCTAGAGTTAAAAATCGTCTCTATTTTTCAAGGCTGTTTGTCACATAAGCATCTCAGGGAAAGATAGTCCAGGAACCGGGCATCATGGTGCATGCCGGTAATCATAGCATGAGGCAGTAAGGTAATAAGTTCAAGAACAGCCTGAGCAAGACATTGTCTAAAAACTGATGGGTGGGGGGGGAAGGAAAGGGGAGAAAAAGGGAGGGCGGAGGATATCTATCTTGTATGTGTAGACATACAAGAGACCTGGAGGTAATTATTTTCCAATATAGAATATTATTGAGAAGGTAACATGATTCTAGTACCAGGGAATAAGTGCATGTCAGGACTTCTCCAGGGAAATTGGGACGTAGGGTCCCTGGCAGAGGTCCTTTCCCTCTGCCATATCTTCTAATTCTATAGTATTTAGTATCTAAAAAAAAAAAAAAGTGTGCCTGTTAAAGAACCAAGATGTACTTAAAAATAACCACACCAAAATGTAGACATGCACAATGCTGACAAATGGCTCCTAAAGTCTAAACCCTGGTCTTAAGGTGACGAATGAATCGAGTGTGCACTGATACGAAAGTTATTATTCAGTGGGAGGGCCCTTGACTGGAACACCAGCCACTTAACATCTGGGGGCAGATTTCCTATTAATTTCATTTCTGATCTTGAGCACACCACTTAACATTTAACCTCAATTTGTTTATTCTGTATAATGAGTTGCTAATGTCTTTCTCTGTGTCTCAAGTTTGACTTGAACTAAACCATTAATCACAGTTGAAAACTTGGGTGAACTGTGGTTACTGGACAATGCTTCTGACTGTGCGACCTGTACGTCCAATTCTCTGCGCTCTTCTGGCCTTCTTTAGGAAGCATTATTTTTCCTGTGTGCAACAGAATAGAATAAAATCTTCTTTGTTTTAATTCCATATAAAGTTTTGTCTAATTTCTGGGTAAAGTCAAAAGGAGCTAAGTGATTTATTAACAACCTAATCCCATTTGAATCTACCTATAGCATGTCACAAGTTTATATGTCACAATTTATACGTGCTGCTGTCCAGGAGCACAGAGAAAGTGCTGAAGGTAATCTCCATGTGGTCGCAGAAGGAGAGGTTGGTTGCCCTCTTCCCAAGTTCTTGCCATCCTTGGTATGAATCCACCCCCCTGCTATTTGATTCTTTTCTTTTATCTAATTGTTTCTACAGACAATTAAGCATGTGAATCTCTTTAATCCTATCTTCAATAAAAAAAAAAAAACCTACAAAACACTTCCCCTACTAGATTATCTCCTTTTTATCGACGATCTTCTGTCAGTACCACTAATTCTTAGGTGCTTTCATGTTTTAATTAGTTTTCAATATTGGTTCTCAAGTTATCACAAAAGGTTTTATAGACTTCCTCGTGAAAGCAGGTTGGGCCATTCCTGCCTATCTGCTTCATTCCTGGTGTCCAGCCTTGTACTATTTTGAGCCTCATTTTATTTTTAATAACACTATTTACTTAAAAAATAATGTCTTCTCAAATTAGTTTTAGAGGATTTTATCTCCAAATACTCTGCTTAAGTTGAATCTTCCAATTGTGTTTTATGGATTTTGTTTCTTTAAAATATTCCCAGTTTTCTGGGCACGTTTTGTTATGACTTTTCAGTATCTTTCTAATAAATGCTCTCATTTTATTACAGTTTCATGCATACAATTTAGTTTTTATTTCATTGTTGTTTTTATTCAAGGTAACCAATAGGCACAGTTTAGGAAGTAAAAACAACTTAAGGGCTCATGGAGAAAACCAACAATTCTATTTTCTATGCCTTCCTCCCTTTGCCTCTTAGCCCCTAGAGGCAAAATCTAACTGCTTACATTTTGTTTTCTTAGGGCTCAACTCCAAATACTTAATTAGCACATTTATACCACTCTTTCTTATCTGTCGAGCTCCTACATGACAAATAAAACTCTCCCTCACTCAAATGACTCCACACCTCCTCATCTCTACATATAATTTTATTACTATTTTTTTTTACTTCCAAACATCTCTGCAACAACTACAAAAATAATTTTTTGGATCATACCTTGGGCCTATGCATAATGATCTCACTTTATTAAATCACAGGACAGACTGCTGCCTCACTCTAGTCAACAGTCCCCACCCACTGCTTAGTTCTCTCAGCTCCACATATGATTTCAATAATAGCAGTGTTTGCCATTGCCCATGTTCAGTAATCTTAGTCCAGGCTCCTATTGTTTATCACTTGACTGATCCCGAAAGATAAAGATCAGTGATAACTAAATTGCTGAGGAATGCTATAAGTGACTCGATTTCCATTTTGACCTTCATGTTCTCCCCTTAGATATAATATTTATGGAATCACTTCCATTGAAATCTTTTTCTTTCTTACAGTTTAGTGGACATTTCTAAATCCATGCTTCTATTTTCTCCACTTCTATTTTCTTTCCCTTCTCTTCCTCCAGAGGAAGTATCTTCCTTCTCATTTGATGATATGAACTAATTGTTTGCTACACCTGGTAAGCAGACTTCCCTTTACCACCAGCCGGTTTGACGCCTCTGCTTCATTCCATAATCATTGTTATTTATACGATGTAGAGAGAAATGGTGCAGGCACACACACACACACACACACCACACTTCCCTTGACTATATTAGAGCTCTACTTTGTAGACTCAGTTCACTCCTTCCACCTTTCCCTGACTTCTGGGATAGAGCTCCCATAATCAAGTTTGTGTGATGTCCCTCTAGTCTCCGAATCCTGTTTTCTGCATCTTCTAACTTCTTTCTTAGTTGTTCCCTCATTTTTCTGGAAAATGCCCTCAAATAACTCCTTAAGAAAGGGTAGCTCAAGAGCTCAGGGAGTCTGAAAAAAAAATGCTTTAATTCTACTAAGGCATTTGCTGTACTAGTTTTCATCTGCAAGTACCCAGTGCTATTAATAAAAGCCAAAGTCTTAGTTTCCCCCCAAAGAGAAACTCTCCTTCCCATAGCATCCACCAACTACCAATAGCTCCTATGATGGAGTAAAGCCTAGGATTCATTTCTCACCCATTCTAAAGTTTTAATTGGCTTGACCTTCCTTATACAGATAACCCCAGCTGATGAAAGTTATGTGCAACAGAACTTCTCATGTCCAGAAGTCAATATTTCATATCTTTCTTCTCTACCTTCCATAAAGTTCCCTGAGTCTTGGATAATGGGCAGTTAATATTAATGACCCCCACACAGCATACCACTCAGGGTTTATTATTCTCAGCTCTTTGACCAGTTGTATGGTTACTGGTAGGTTAATCATGTCCCAGCAGAGAGCCTCATTCCCATTTGCCAATTAAGAGCAAATGTTGGACACAGGGTACTATTAATAACAATAAAATGTTTTATATTACATGTAATTTGGAAGGGTTGGGGAATATTTTTTTAAGGTGTGTGACTTATGTGTAACTCTATGAAACTGTGAATTTTTTGCCTATGTAAAACACCTGATGGTCTAATAAAGAGTTGAACGGCCAATAGTGAGGCAGGAGCAAGGATGGGGGACTGGCAGACAGAGAGTATAAATAGAAGAAGAAATGGGAAAAAGAAAGAACAATGTGAGAACAAGGGGAGGAGGAGTTCAGGGGCCAGCCACCCACCAGCCATAGAATAAGACTGAAAGTAGGATATACAGAAGTGAGAAGAGGAAAAAGCCCAGAGGCAAAAAGTAGTCAGGCTTTAATTTAGGTTAAAAAGAGCAGGCAAGAAACAAGTCAAGCTAAGCTCAGGTGTTCATTGCTAAGAATAAGTTGCTGTGTGTGATTTATTTGGGAGCTGGGTGGTGGGTCCTCTAAAAAGTCAAAAGAGGAAAGCATCATCCCAACAGGGAGGAATATGGCAGATTGTTTTTTTATTTTGTGGACAGGAAATGAAAATAGAATGCCTTCTTTCTTTTCAACATACCTAGCTTCAGGTGCTTGGGATAGCAATGCATAAATGAGGACTAAGATAGACTCTGAGCGTTGTTCAATTACAATTGAAAGATAATAAATTATTATTCTGTATGAGGCTTTCCATGCAAAGTAAGACCCAAATTCACTTCCTACTTTCTACTACCATGCTTAAATACAACACACAGTCAGAAAAGTATAGTGTCAATGCCTCAGAACAGCTGGCAAGGGTTCTAGTGCTGCTGTTGTCCACTTTGTCACAGCACATTTTAACTGCATTCCTTCCCGATTGTAAACAAGTTACAGCCACAAAATACATATTTAATATCCACCTTCATTGTTGAGAGAACATTGTTTTTTAAATTTTAAATACTTTAAGCTTTGGCATGCTTTTTAAAAACAGAGTTGAGATTTAGTCATGGCAGGACCCAACTCTAATTTCAGCACCCAAGAGGCTGATGCAGGAGGATCAGGAATTCAAAGCCAACCTTAGTCATAGAGCAAGTTCAGGGCCTAGTTGAAAGAAATGAAAACCTATCACTTTTAACATACAAGATCTAAATAAATAATTAAAAAAATGTGAAATATTTAAGCAACTCACAACAGGAGAATACAAATATTTCAGCTGGAGTAAAAGAATAAAAAAGAAACAAGAAAATATCAAAAACCACTATATTAATGCTATATGAATTATAGACTTACATAGAAAACTAGGCAAATCCCTGAGCCATGAAAGTACTTTGTCAATTCAAATTTGCAAAGTTGCTTAGCTTCACTAAAGTGTTGCAGGGGGTGGCTAGCTTAGCCCTGAAATAGCCACATAGACACTGTATTAATTAAATCACTGCTAGGCCCATTAGCTCTAGCATCTTATTGGCTAACCCTTACAATCTAGCAATCTGTGTATTGCCACGTTGCAGTGGCTTACCAGGCAAAATTCCCAGTCTCTGTCCCTGTCATCTCTGTGGTCTTCCTCCTACTCTTCTTTCTTCCTCCCAGAATTCAGTTCCATCTTCCCTGCCTACCTAAGCTCTGCCCTATCAACAGGCCAGGGCAATTTCTTTACTAACCAATGAAAGCAACACAAAGACAGAAGGACCTCCTACACCACTAAAGGTCAAATGAACGCGAGTTACAGTATGAAACTATAACATATCATACCAATAACAATTTAAAATAACAGCACTTACGAAAATATTGGAAAACATGTACTTACACATTATTAGTGTGAGTAAAAAAATTATAGAATTTTTTTAAAAATTTAGAAATGTATATCAAAATCTATTTTTCCATACCATTTACATTAAACAATCCACTTTAAGAAAATTGTCCTACAGAATTGTTAAAAGTTTATTAAGTTATAAAGTTATTAAGAACTCATGTTTGTGTGGCATTGCCCGGGAACATCACAGAAGAGGGAGTGAGAAATTTCTAATAGCCGGAATCCCAGGAAGTCTGCTGTGAAGCTGTCTCTCTTAGAATGGGCTGCATGAATCGCAGCAGAACATTGGTGACATCTGTGGACGTGTTGACATGGAAGTGGGAAGTTTCGTGGGGTCCCACTACTAAGCAAAGAACTACTGGCATCAGATGACACTGGTGGGAGGAGAAGAATCAGTCTTTCCCAGGAATAAGCCCCTTTATTGACTGTCCAGCTCCGAGTGGTCAGTCTTGAAGCCATAAAAATGTAGACAACAAAAATAGACTCAGTAGGTTGAACATTGTGTGTGTGTGTGTTTGTAGATATGCATTCAGATGTATGTAACAATAATAATCAAAGGAAAAGGTTATCAACTTAAGAGTATGAGAACATGGTAGAGTTTGAGGGACAGTGGCTGAGAGGGGCTGGAATGGGAAAACACAGGATGGAAAATGATAGAATTATATTTCAATTAAAAATGTTCCTTATTCATTTATTGTTTATTACTGATTCTTTGTGGGTCTTACATCTTGCATCCTGACCCTCATCCATCTCGTTCCTTCATATTAGTCCTCTACCCTTGCAACCTCCCTCACAAATTAGAATAAATTTGAAAGAAAAAACAAAAACCAAACTAAAAACAAACAAAAAAGTCTTGGTGGGTGTGGAAGCTCAGTGTGACACAGAGAGTCACACAGTACACCCTATAGTCTGTACATCTTTACTCGTAAGTGTTCACTGCAGTGGGTCATTGGACTGGTTCAAGGCTGCAGTGGATGAGCCGGCTGGGTCAGTGCTGGAGAGTTTGCCCTGCAGGTGACAATGAGAGAAAGCTGGAAGGCTGACTGACCGAGTTACCGCCCAGGTCCTGAACTAGGGCAATCAGTGAGCCTACCCCAACACCAGCCTCATTTACTAACTGCTGGAGCACATGAAGGAACTCGACATGCAGATTCCAAGCTGCAGGATCTCCATAAGGATAACAAGGCAACAATGGAATATCCAAGAGGATTCCAGTGAGGACCCAGGACTGAGGGTGTAGCAGAAGCTAGAGACCTTGAATCAAAGACATTTTTAAACAGAGGAAAGATGCAAATAATTAAAATAGTTTTGATATATTTAGGAGACTCTTGGAAATTAAGGTTAGACATACAATGGAGTAATCCACAGTCACTTAAAGGAGTAAGGTAAGTCCATATAAAAACATAGAAATGTGAAAGTACCACATTAACCTATAGAAGCAAATTACTAATCCATTGTGTTTATAAAGGTGGGAGGGAAACACAATAATAAAAACATATTACACTGTTCTATTTCATGAAGTTTCCAGAAACAGAATAGTGAGAAATACACATACGTGGCTTTTTGATGTTGGAACAGGGGTAGATGATTGGTGGGTACTAAGCATCTCTCCGAGGTGAGGGTAAGGCTTTAGGTGCATTGGCAGTGGCAGCGGAACAGCTGATTCATTGTGCAAAATGAATGGTTCAGTAAAGCAAGTACTGATAAAGCAACCTCCAGATCATTATAATAATTTCATGTGTATGTGCAAGTATATTCAATTTCCCACAAAATCTGTCTTGGGCTATTTTGCTTGAATTTTTACTAAGAGATATTAATTTTATAGACAGAACAACTTATAAAGACAGAGTGGCCATGAAGATACATATGCCTGATCCCAGCACTCAGAAAGCTGATCAGGAGGGTCCTATGTTTAGTTTGGACTGCATAGTGAAGTCTAGACCAGCATGAGCTACATAACAAGATTCCATATCAAAACCAAACAAGCAAAATAACCAAATCTAGGAATTATCTTTCAAAATCTTAAATTAGACATGAATTAGCTATCTATGTCCCCAAAGCACAACCTGATTTCAAACACTGTCATCCAGAGATGGAAGATTAGTAGGCCATTTCTAGTCTCAACGTCACAGAATGCAATGTGACAAAAATAGTCACTAATGATGAGTGCTTAAATAAATCGATCTACTTAATCCATGTAGCTACTCAATGATGCAATCCAATCAGTGTGCACTTAATGGAGATTATAAAGCTGGAAACTGAAATCAGAGATTGTATGTAAGCAGGTCACACTCAAGTACCTGAGAGCTGAAACCAATATCAAATTCCCACACCCAGGGCATGACCAGATTATCCATTATTATATCATACAAACTAGTTCTTTTCTGGTTATTGACTCTTACTTCAATAAAATACAATTAATATTCTAATTATATATATGTGTGTGTGTGTGTAATTTATTTCTAATAATTACACACATAACATTTTAAGTTTAAATATAATGCTAGCAAACGTGGTAGCTCATATATATGTATGAACTGTTTTCATGTGTCATTTCAAGTCAACACAGCACGTCTCCTCTTCTGAGATTTTGTTTACATGATGTAAATTTGCTCATTTCTGTGATACGTCACAGAGAAGATGTTTAGGCAATGTTGGTCAAATCATAATTAATGCTCTCTTTTAAATACTTTTAAATTTAAGCTCATTTATTTATTTGGAACATGCACAAATGTAATGCACATGATCATTGTACAACTTGGAAGGGATTGTTTCCTTCCTCCCACCACACAAGTCTCAGGGATTAAACTCTTCATCAGCTTTGGAAAAAGTTCTTTTACCTGCTGAGCCACCTCACCAGCCCTATGCTTCTTTCCATGATTCTCCCCCACAGTCCAAATTGACCAATAACTTTTGGAAACAATCTCTTAAAACAGTAGCCATAAATGCACAATAAAAGAGCCAAAGACTTTTTCTCTCAAGTTTGATAGCATCAGGAAGCCAGGTTCAGAAGGGATTGTGCACAATGAATTGGAACTGATCACAATTCAGTGAATTCTATACTCCCACTGTCAAGTAATTTCAACGCATTCTTTTCCAGTTGTCTTTGAGAATAAAGGAAAAGCAAATCTTCAGATGTTTTAGTTTTATGTATCATCTTGTCTATCGTGTTGTGTAAATACTGAAGGAGCTTTGGCCAATTTGACATAGAACTGGGTTATAACTTTGCTTCCAAACATTGCTTTTCAGCTTCTGCTGAAGATGTTCTAGTTTTCCGTGAAGACACTAAAAGCAAAAAAAATATGTGAATAAAATGTAAAAAAAACAACTCAGGCCAGCTCTCAAAGCTGTTGAGCATATGTCAAAAAGGCATGGAATGGCACCCTTACACCAGCGGAGAAACAGCATGCTAGTGCTGAAAGTGAGATGGAAAAACCCACTCAGAGTTCACCTCATTAAATAATGGAAACAAATCTGGCAACTAACACTTGACTAGTTTCTGAAAACGATGCTGATTCTGCTATGTCCTATGTTTCTTCAGTTAAAGGTTACAAGCATTCATTTCACAAGATGAGGCAGTAACTTAGGCTCCATACTCCTTAAAATTTAAAAACATACTCTTCCTTTATTAAATAACTTGTACAGTCACAAATAGTCTCAATTATTGGTGCATATGGGCGGAAGACTTCTATTCTTATTCTGTATTATGTATGTTACCCATTTTCATCAAGCTGAAATAAACCTTACTTCCTTCAAGCAGCTGGGTTCACAACTCAATTTAAAAACCTTCATTTTAAAATAGCTTCACTCATTAATTTTGAAATTAAGCTCTACTTGTTCTTGACATGTCAATGCTAAAGTCCTCAAATATACATGAAAAAGTTATTATCTTATTCTTCTTCAGTGTTTAAAAATTAATAATAGTGAAAATCCAATTTTCAATTGGCCACATTGTAGAATCAGCCAGTAAATTGAATCAAGTTTTAGGTTCAGGTAGTGTTAGTCATTTTAGCCCCCTTTGAAATTAGACTCAATATTTGTGGCCCATTGATAGCATGCCATTAAAGTCTGCTTGATGAAGAACTGCTGGTCACCAACAGCCTCGGTGATATTTCCATGCTAAGTCACTGAAATGAAGGGGATCTCTTCAGGGTAAAGTATTTTTTGAGAAATTTGACTTTCTGGAAACATCAGTTTCAGTCCCTGGAATAATAATAGAAGCATCTCTGTTGTGTTTCCCATCTCGTTTTATTTGGTGTTTCTGTTGCTGCGTTGTTTAGTTCTTTCTTTTATGTTTTGAAATAATAATAATTGCATCATTTATTCCCTCCCTCTAAACCATCCCATAATCCCATTTCTTCTCTCTCAAATTCACAGCCTCTTTTCATCAACTGATGTTACTTACATATATGCACATATATACATACGCTCAAATACATAAATATGTTTTTATATTGTGCTTCTGATTTTAGTTTGCATATGAATCATGCTTTATGCCACCTCTGCTAGAAAACCTAGAACAATCCAGTGTTACTTTTAACAGGCATGTCTTTTTCTTTCTTTTAATGCAACCTATGGAGTCCAGTTACTGCTTCACATATGTGCATGACTGGGGGCAAACCCCTAGGACATGGACCACCCACCAATGAACACAACCCAACTCCAAAGAAAGAACTTTCTCTCCTTCAACTGCTGAAAGTTCCAGAGCTAGATACAGCTCTCCAATTAAAAAAAAAATCTCCAAAGTATCAATTATGTTTCACTATTTTTAAGTATTTTCACTATATCAGAAGTAAGGATAGTTACTATTTTTGAATTCTTGAATGCATGCAGAAGAACCAGAAGAAAGGTTTATCTATTGGAAAATAAATAGGTGAGCAAAATTTGGTATTCAGCTCACCGTCATGTTCAAAGATATCCTTTTGTGACTTTACCACAGAACGATGTCAGACACCGAGGAAATTTTGCTCTGAAATTCATTTCTGGTTTGACTGTCCATGAAGCACATGCTGAAGCACTCCTATGTAGACATCTTAGGAAAAGGATTTAGTATCCCACCATTGCCCTGTGTGCCTACAGGACAACCGCACAATAACTCTGCTGCCCAAGAAGGTACTAGAAGGTATGTGAATACTAGACATGTACTTTGAAGGCTTTTGTCAGAAAAAAAAGAACCCTAGCTGATGATCGATGAGAATGAATGTTTCCTCAGTTGTTTGCCTTTAAGAATCATTTACAAGATGAAGAGGGAAAGGTAACCGAAAAGGAAATTAAATGCCACAAGGAGAGAGTTGTCATCTCAGGTTGAGTAATGTCATTATTGAAAGTTAAATGCCAGGTATTTATGAGTATATAGACATTTAAGAAATCTACTGGATACTATCAGAGGTATATAAGTAGAACTCCCAAAAGAATGTAACATCCCACAGTGACCATGATGAACCCCAAGAGTCCAATGTTTCATGCACAGCCTGCAATCAGCAGCCTGTTTTATCTAAGTGGTTAGAGGTCCCTTGGGTTGAGGATAATCTTCAGTTCAGTTTTATTCAAAGGCAGCTTGCTGGAATTATTTTTCTATGCTTTACTTTATTTCAATGCTTTAACTTGAATGTTTGTTGTTGGTGTATTCCTTGTGAACGGTCCCCCCACCCACCCACCATAGGCAGATTTCTGATTATTTTCTGTTTCACATGGATAAAAATCTATTCTCAGTTTCTCAGTGTTCACAGGAATCATTCGAGAATGCGCAGCACAAAGCCTCATCCCTCAATTTCATCCTCGTGTCCCTTCTCTAATGTACATCAGCGGAATGATGACATGCAGGATCATATTTCATCAGCACATGTCTTTCTCCTAATGTATTGGGCTTCGTGCCATCACTTTTAGACTGACATAAAATCCCTGGTGAGTGAAAACTCATAAATAATATTACAATTAAAAATAAAAGATTACTTATGGGGTACCAAGTATATTTAGATGTGACTTTTAAATGGCAGGTGTCTGACATTTTTCAGATCTCAGATATATCTATCATGCAGGTCAGGAAGGAAGTTGCACACACTTTTTTTTTAACTCCTCTAGCTGTTCTTGGTACTTTTAGAAAGAAACAGGCTCAGGTGACAAACGTCCATCCAGACTTAACAGCATTAAGGTTTGCTGTGGAAGTTTGTTTAACTTGCACTTTTTGAGATGATAAATGCTTTTCTCAGTTTTTAACTTTCTCAAGGTAACCAAAAGGGTGGGGCCAAAAGGATCATCATCTCTTCACCTTCTGCCCATGCCCCCATGTTTGTGACGGGTGTGAACCATGACAAGTATGACAATTCCCTCAAGACTGTCAGCAATGTTTCCTGCACCACCAACTGCTTTTCCCCCTTGGCCAAGGTCATCCATGACAACTTTGGCATCGTGGAAGGATTTATGACCACAGTCCATGCCATCGCAGCCACCCAGAAGACTGTGGAAGGCCCCTCTGGGAAGCTGTGGTGAAATGGTCATGGGGCTGCCCAGAACATCATCCCTGCATCCACTGGTGTTCCTACCCACAATGTGTCTTTCGTGGGTCTGACATGCCACCTGGAGAAAGCTGTCAAGTATGAAGACATCAAGAAAGTGGTGAAGCAGGCATCTGAGGGCCCACTAAAGGGCATCCTGGGCTACACTGAGGACCAGGTTGTCTCCTGTGACTTTAACAGTTTCTCACACTCTTCCACCTTCAAGGCTGGGGCTGGCATTGCTCTCAAAGACAACTTTGTAAAGCTCATTTCCTGGTGTGACAATGAATTTGGCTGCAGTAATAGAGTGGTGTACCTCATGGCCTACGTGTCCTCCAAGGGGTATGAAGCCCGCCCTGGACCACCCAACCCAGCAAGGACACAGCAAGAGAGAGGCCCTCAGCTGCTGAGCAGTCCCTGTCCTAACTCAACCCTTGACACTGAGCATCTCCCACACAGTTTCCATCCCAGACCCCCAGAAAAGCAGGAGGGACTTAGGGGGCCCTACTCTTTTGAATGCCATCAATGAAGTTCACTGCACCCAAAAAAGGAAATGTGATAATTTCTCTTTGTTTACCACTCTTTTCCCTCCCTCTCTCTTACTCATTTCTGTGAGGTCAGTCTCTGAATCGGGATAAACTTATGTATGAGGAATAGCATTGGGGAAGTGAAGAATGGGTAGTTCTCAGCCCAGTCCTAATCTCATTCCAAACTCTACCAAAGATACCACATTGGTGAGGTGGTGATCCAGAATGACAGAGGCCATCCATTATTAAAAAAAAAAAAAAAAAAAGACAGAGACAAGTAGACTAGAGACTACAGGACTCATGACAATAACATAAGCTTAATAGTTTAATATCTAACTTGTGCTTTTAATATCTATTTATTTTTTAAAAAACTCCTGTTTGCATAATTAAAATCTTAAATTATAAATGGCTAGACAACATCAAATAAATCTTAGTCCAATTTTAAGTCACTAATAAAATTTAAAGAATTTCATTAATTAAATGTAACATATAATTTTTCTCATATGTTTGATATCTCACTACTACTCATGTTCAAGACCCTTGCTAGCCACATACACAGCATAGAGTGTTTCAGCAGCAGTTAGCTTTCAATCAAATTAATTTCAATAACATTTTTAATTCATCATAAACACAATGGCTTAATTTAATCAAAAGAACAATTTACAATCTTCAAAACTAAAAGCAGAGTTACCAAGGGTGGTAGCCAGTAGAACACTTTGTTCCTACATGTCCTAGGGCCGGGGTTCAATCCCCAGCACTGCAGAGACTGGTGGGTCAGTACAACCCTGGCTGCTCTTCTCCTCTGCTGCAGTCAAGTTTGACTCTCCACACCCTGATGCCCTCACTCTCCTCTGTTACATTCTGGTCCTTGCTTCCCTGTGTTCCATTCCAGTTGTAGGACTTCATAATCCCAGGTACCCTAATCTCTTCCCAGAGATCTGAGGTTTGAAACTCCTGTCCTGAGCATGTCTGCCTCAATTAGCTCTGACCTCATCCCTGTTCCCATGACTTCTATCACCCTGAACTTCTGGCCTGCATAACTGAAAACCAACTTGTGATTCTGGCATGTCCTCAGATGCCATGGGCTGAAGCTCTACTCTGAGGTCATTCTTGTAAAACTAACATATTAAAATTAGACAATCCACATTTCACTCCAGAAAACATGCTATCACCTGCTACCAGTCTGTATGATAACATGATCCAGAGATACTTTCGTGGTTGACTAAAGATTGGGGAAATTTTAGAAAGCCAAACTGTAATGCCCATTACCTTTCTCTTCCTCCAGAGCTGAAGTTGACGGGTCATCTCAATGAAATAATAATAATCTTATCTCAAAGCAAGAACACTTCGCAAAAGTCATTGTTTCCTCTGGAAAGTAACTAAAGAAGAATAGTATACACATGGTTTTATATAACAAGAAAGAAGAACCTAGTAACACATTAACCATAAATATTTAGTTGTTCAGAATGTGTGAAATCCTAGTTGGAGATGCTTCCTTATGCCATGGATGTAACTTGAAAGAAACAATGTCAAGAGGATTGATGAATCTCTCCGATGATGGAGGGAGGATGGAGCTGAAACTGTCTCTGTGAATGTCATTAAGGAAATGAAATGCACTTGGTGCAGGTCTGCAATGCAGCAGAGACACTTTCCCATGTAATTCACCGCCACATCTGACAGCCTGGCCATCATTATTGCCAAACAACAAGAATAGAAAGCATCAATGTGCATGTGGCAGACTTTGAGGACATTTGTCCCTACTGGTCCAAACCGAAAAAGGAAGAAGACGAAAGTAAACCCAAAGCAAGAATGTCCAGCACATATACTGATTATGTTCGAATGTTCCATCTGTGGTTTGCACATAGGTGTAAACATAGGATATAAGCTGTGATCTTGATATGGAATGAGAAGACAGAAGGATTCAAGAGGACTGAATACAACAGAACTAAAAGGGGCCTGGAAAAGTCGTCATAGTATTCAAACTCATTAGAAAATGGGACTCTAGCTGTGGTGAGCAGGGACAGCACCGTGAGCCTGAGTCACAGTCTGATGAGAAAGAGCCTGCATGCTTAAGCTTACTCAGCACATTCTCCCTCCCCCACTCCCACAGAAGACTAAAGAAAGGAGTTTGAATTGTCTGCCTATTAATAGAGGGGGACATTGTAGGCCTGCTCTACCTCTCAGTTTCACAACTTCTTGAACTATAGGCATGCACCGCCATGCCTAGACAAAACTGTCCTTCCTATATACATAGCTTTCTTCCAATAAGTAAGATATAGTAGATATATATCTTATTGCTCTAGAGCAACCCAGACAGAAATAGGCAGTACTTTGTCTAACAGTAGTAGACACTGACTAGTAGACACTGATCCCATGTGGCTATCCATCATCTGAAATGCAGGCCACCTGACACGAATACACTATAATGACAAAACACTAAATTTCAAAGACGCCCTAAAAATTTTATGTAAGAATACAGTTTTTTGAATAACCCAAGTCAAATAAAATATATTAATAAAATTTATTTTTCATTCTGTTTTCATGTGGCTGCTAGAGAATTTTGATTGTGTTATACTTCTGCTTTGAGAAATTATCGAGGTGAGTGAAGCTACAGAATTATTGTAAATACAGAAAGTTATAAACACCCTGCTGTTGATTTGGTCTTCACAATGGAGCTGAAACCTAAAACAGAATTGTGCCACTCCCCGGTGGGCCACAGAATGATACAATCTGCAAACTGTCACTGGTCTTGAAAACATAACAACTGACGTGCAAGTTTAAAAGCTTTTTGACCATTCAATGGAGTAATGGTATATCATTGACTATCTAATACCTGTGTGGTGTGTGTGAGTGTGGTGTGCCTTCATATGAGAGATTACAGGCATGTACATGAAACGCATTTATGAACGTCAGTGAACAACTGCATGCTTATCTTATTTTTTGTCTTGTTAAGACAGGGTTTCTTTAGAGCTCTTCTAGTACATACAGCAGGGGTGCTGGCCTCTGGGATTCTCTTGTCTCTACCTTCCATCTTCCCATCAGAGAGGTGGGATGTTATGTCTCCAACTGTTACACAATTCTTGGAGATGTGAGCTGAGGTCCTCACATTTATGCAGCAAACACATTTTACCATCCAAGCCCTCTCCCTAGCTCCCTACTGTCTTTCTTACATGAACTTAGTTTGGGGTCTTTGATCTTTCATCTGATTCATTTTTAGGGTATTTTATAAAACAGTTGTCTTGGAATCTTGGAGGCAGATTCTTTCCCACAGAAATCTTGCACCGCACTGAGGAATACAATTTTGTGGAGCGAAATGTGTCGCTTTATAGCCATGGAAGCAGAGACTTGCTAATTTCATAAATATTTAATGAAAGTTGGTAATGGAGAATAAAACCATTCAGTTTTCTTAAGCCCAAAGGATGACTCCATCGAAAAATCTTTAAATGTACACCTGAGCTATATAAAAATCAGGCACCCTCTTAATTTTATAAATGCATTTTATTTTCAATTTATACATAGACGTTGGAAACACTTGAACCTGGCTAGCTTAAAAGGTGTGTAGTTTTTTTTAAAGGACTTGAACAAGGAGCTGGGGAGCAGCCTCTACTTCACGGAGGGTCATTTGGGTCTTTTACTGCATGAGTATGTGTGACAAACGGATCCTGGATCTGTGAAGGAAACAGACTTGATACCATCTAATAAAGGAGACTAACCTAGAAGTGAAGTCAACTTCCAGGGTAACAGTTCACTCACCACTCCCTCCACCAAAGGAGTAAAAAGAAGCTAAGCAGAGCCCTGTGTGGAGAGGAAAGGGTGAGTCCTCTGCTCCCCACTGCAATGATGAATGTGACCCTGCATAAATGCATCAGGAGGCCAGCTGATTCCTCTTACACAAAATCTGGCAACATTTCAGTCAGAGAGACTTCTAGAACATCACATGAGCACTTTAATATCACAAGATATTCCCAGATAAGAGCTTGCAGTAAAGACACATACACAACAAAATAATTGAGACTTTCAACAATAAGGAATTTTTATTTTTGCACGCATCTAACAGCCTCAAGTTTAGCAACTCGCTCAGCTTGTTTTTCCACCAGTTCCATAAAAGAGGCAACACAGTCTCTTGATAACGCCTTCCTTTCCCACCCTTTTTGCTTGAAACCATGAGCCTTACTCTGGTATTTCTTGATTCAGCTGACTTATTTCATTTGGCAAAAGATATAAGACAGTTCAAGTACTTGACAGACCTGGGGGCAAAGGGGGATTATTAGACAGAAGAAATCAAAGTTGCGCTCCATATTTCAGCTCCTGGGGGCAGGCACATTTCACTCATAGTATGTGGGGTAAACAACTGACATTTAGAAAACACTCGAATCTGTGACCAGCTTTGCGCAGAAAGGTTACTGACATTTCTATTCTGTGCCAATATGACTCAGAATTGTCTTCTTCCATAAAAAATATTACAATATAACTGTTTGGTGATAAGGAAATTGAAGTTAAGGGGATAAGTGACAAAGTCAAATCACCTCTTCCTCCCTTGTGTATATACTCTCCCACAGAGACCAGCCTTCAGCTCACCTATCCTTTGGGAGTTACCTTCTTGCCATGACTGAAGGGAAGGGATAAAGTTGCTATGAAAATTCAAGCAAGTTTCTCAAGTCGCACAGCTCAGTGTCTCTGTGCCTTTGCCTCCGTGGAACTAGAATGACAAACAGAAACATGAAAACCTCACTCCCCATAGAGTTGGGATGATTTCTAGACACCATTTTCCAAAAAGCTCATGTATCTGATTCGTTCCCACATGCCTTAGTTGCTGTCACACAAGACGTCAGCTTTTACTTCTGAGAAATCAGCCCAGGCGTACTCCAGAAAGAGCTCTACAGGAACAGACAGAAGCCTATGGAAATTAGGCCTCCATCTTCAGGATTGTCTTCTATAGATCGTTGTGACCTCCTGGCTGAGCTCTGAAATAACTTGCAAAAACTATGAAAGGTATTTTCTCCCCAAGGAGATTTTCTTCCGCAATTAGAAGGCGATGCCCAAAGGCTATAAGCAGACTCTTCTTACATGACAACTTCACTACTTAATTATTCTGTAGCTACAGAAAAAATATATCATCAGTGTTTCATGCGGAAAACTAAAGCTATCTTGAGACTCACAAGCAGAAAAGAATAAGTTACAAGATGACTAGAAAGATTCAAACAGAGCAAAGGTGACAATGGTAGATAGCACCATCTAAAACTCTGAGACATCAGGAAGCCTGGAGGCATCTCTGAATCCGCACACTGTGCTTCCACAAGCTGCTGCTAGGGCTCCATCCAGGATTCTCCACTCCACCCAGGTTCTTTTCTGAGATCGTATTTGTGTAGATGAGAGAAGAGAGTTACTGAGAGCCTGTTCCTCTCTCCTTGTGACTATTCAACATATCTAAGCCCCAACCTTCTAGCAATGAGAAGGGAGCAACACAATGTAGAGCTTGACGTTCTCCAGAAATAGTGTACTTGAGAGGTTTACATTCTGTTCTCCTGCCCTACAAGAACAGACTGCATATCCCTATTTGGAAACCAACATAGTCATTGTTTTTTTTTTTGGTTTTTTTTTTTTTTTTTTTTTTTTTTTGGTTTTTCGAGACAGGGTTTCTCTGTGGCTTTGGAGCCTGTCCTGGAACTAGCTCTGTAGACCAGGCTAGTCTCGAACTCACAGAGATCCGCCTGCCTCTGCCTCCCAAGTGCTGGGATTAAAGGCGTGCGCCACCACCGCCCGGCCAACATAGTCATTGTTAATACCCCCAACTTGCAGCCAACCAGATGTGTATCTTTAAAGCATTTATCATGTACTTGATCTCACAAGCCCAGCATTTCTTTGTACATTTTACAACTTTACAATTAGATGTTGATTATGACAATGACTATATTCTCTGCATTTCTGACATTTTGCAGATCCTTCCCATTTCTTCCTGATAGTAGAGTATCAAGAAATGATGCCACATCATCTTCCTACAATGCCTCTCTATCTTCTTTAAACTTTCTGCTTATCCTGATCCTAATCATGGATAAACATTGTATAGAAACTCAAGCTGAACAAAGTTGGCAAAGAGTCCAATCTTGAGATTGGAAAAGAGCCATCCAGAGCCTGTAGCCTTCACCTTTCTCTGATTATCCAGTTATTCAGTGAGGCAAATGTAAGAGCAGCTGAGAGATGGCCATGGCTTATTGACAGAAATCAATCTCATCTTTTCACAGTCTTGATCCTTCCACGATATTATTTAGAAATGATTTTAAAGGTAGAAACCTCTTCTTTTTCTTACTTCTCTGTGCTGGTTTTCAGCCCCCATTTGTGAAGAGATAGCTGTCCTTACGCCCATCATCAGAGTAAGTACAGAAGAAACTCACCACAGTGGTTTGTTGTAGGTACATAGTATTCCGATAACTTCTCTGTGCTCCCAAGTCTACACAGAGACCCCTTGTCTTATCGTGGTGTTCTGCCTAAACATATTTATTCTATCACAAGAGAAATTTCACCTGTCTACAATTTCTTTCAAACAGCAATGTTGGTGGACTTCAGTACATGTCTTACAGTTTACATTGTATGGGACTCACACACTGAAAAGTGCCAGGCCTGAAGCAATTCGAACACAGTCCAGGCAAGAAGGCTTGATTTCACCCCTTTGTTTCTGTATAATGATTTATCTACATCTTGAATTTACACCTCTTCTTCCCTAAGTCCTTTCCAAAGGTGGAATTATCTAGACCACATGTTGCTCCATATTCAGATTATACTGAATTATTTTAGTGATTGCCCTATTGCCATTGTCATCAAGTGAAGGAGCCAGTGCAACCATAGTATGAACGTAAGTGATTCAACAGTTACTCAAACGCTTAGCCAAGCTGAACCTTGTTATTGGTTCCCATCACTCAGAGGGAATAGTGCGCTCAAAATAGTGGGAAGGTTATATTACATTGTGACAACACAGTGCCATCAACATTGCTCATAAAAGAGAATACAAGCCACGCTATAATGTAGATAAACACCTTGGGTATTTTCAGTGGGTATCCTAAATATTGTAATATTGTAATAATCTAATAATTTGGAAACCAAAGGCAATAAAGCATTGCCAGTGCCATTCAAAATCAAGCCTCGTGTTATCCAAGATCATTTCTGCTCAGACTTTATGCATATTGATCCCTGTGAACAGACCCCTATAAAGGTCCAAAGAGAAAAAGACTTCTGACATATCTGACTTTCTGAGACTAAAAGCCTCTGTCTTTACTATCCCATGTAGACACAGAGACATTTTAGATTCTCCTTGGGCTGACAGGGCTGACCTTAGGAGAAATGGTCTCCATAATTCTCATTCTGCCTACCCAACATATGTATCTCATGTCATTTTCCCTACAAAGCTTTTCTCTTCCACCATGTAAAATCTACTCTGTAACCTCTGATGTTGAAAGTATTTTTCAACCCTAAATTCCAAAGGTAGTTGCTTGGACAGAAGCTGAAATAAGATTTCATCAGGCATATAGCAAAAAGGGTCCTGTAGCAAGGAAACAAAATCTAGGCTCTCCTGAAAGAGCCATGGAATCACACTGTGCCCACAGTTCTCAAATCTACCTGAGAAATGCTCGGTCTGAAGTTAGGAATAAAGTTCTAGAAAAATTACAGCTCAAATGGACCTGTTTCTCCCACATGATTGGTATTCATTAAATGTTACACAGCTTTGACACTCTAAAATCTCAGCACAGTGCAGGCTGAAAGAAAGGAAAAGTTTGTCAGATTATGTAAATAAAGACAGTTGGGTCTGAACTACATCTGTGTAAAGGTCAAACTATGCATATCCGCATTGCTTCTGATTAAACAGACAAGTTAATACAGACTCATGATCCCCCTATCTTAACAGAGATTGTACCCTGACAAGCAGAGTGTCATTTATTCTACCGCCTTCAGATAAATCCACAAATCCACTCACATGTACCTAATTACAGGGTATGCTTGTCCAGAGGCTTCCTCAGCCAAGCTACGTGAACAAAAGCATCAGTAATTGGTTGAAATGTGGCCATTACAGTCTTTCAAGTAAATAAGTCCCCACTAATGGCGTTTCCCACAACAATGGATCTGTAACTAATACTTTTGATCAAATATCAAAATTATGTGAAGCCAAGAGTTAGCAAGGGAAATAATACACACTGTTCAATGCTGTGCCCTTTCATTTAATATGTGAATCCCTCTGGGATTTAGAACGAAGTTGCTGATGCCTACATGTGGTTTTAGTACCCCGGTTATACTTATAAATAAACACAGAAAAAGAGAGGATCCAACTGGTAGGACAAGCAGAGAACCATATCCTAGGCTATTTTCATTTACTCCTTTATTTTTCCTTTCACCATGGGTGATGTTTGTGAACCTAAGAATTATTGTCTTCATAAGATATACTTATAATCATACAGATACATGTAAGCATAATATATGATTCCATAGGTAGCAGGAACTCATCCAAAGAACTTCACATAAAACGTGAAAAGATAAGGGAGAGAAAAAGATTGAGGAGCAATGTTCAAAACTGTCAAACAAGAATAGGCAGTAAAGGGCTGGAGAGATGGCTCAGAGGTTAAGAGCAATGACTGCTCTTCCAAAGGTCCTGAGTTCAATTCCCAGCAACCACATGGTGGCTCACAACCATCTGTAATGAGATCTGGTGCCCTCTTCTGGTCTGCAGCATAGGGAAGAATAGGCAGTAAAGAGGAAATCATGTCGTTCTAATAGGTACTCTTATGCACATTTCTGCTTGACATTGAACAACAGCACACAGAAGTATCTCTCTTCCACTCTAGTAACTCCTGTACACAAAATGGTACAGTACTTTCTTTTCTCACAGAAGACAAGGTCATGAAAGGCTCTTCAATGTTGTGCAATTGATCATAGAAAGTACCTTGGGAAATTGAGGCATGTGTCAAGAGAAAAACATTAAGTAAGTAGTGAGATTAGCTTCAAGCCAGATATCTATGAATTAGGTTCAAGGGATCACAAATGAAGACAAATACACTACCGATTGTAGGGGCAAATTTAGTGACCCAGGACAGCTGAGAGCTGAAGGTGGAGGTAGATAAGGGGCAAGCAATTATACCTTTAGGTCCAGTCTACCCTTCTGATAAAGCAGTAAAATGCAGAGCATCATCTCATGCCATACCCAGGCTATTCATTCCCACTTAGCTTGGGTGAGTCCACTTTTGTTATCACCCTAGGGTTCCAGAGAAGCCCCTCCACTTGCAGAAAAAGCCCAGAAGGACTTTTCTATCTGTTTATCTTTGCATACAAGTCATCACACTCACCCTTCAAATGCCTCCAGATGACAGAGTCACAAACACTCTTGTCAATGTACTTGACATTAAGTAGATTGATTGCATCAGGATGGAAATCAGCCGCATGATAAGTGAGGATGTCTTCCTTGCTCTGGAGGGGGCAGGGACTTTGCTGTGTTCTGTTCAGACTGTAGAACACAGTCAGCCATGCAGAACAACAAAACTAGTACGCTTTACTACCACATCCCCCTTTCACAGCAGGGATAGATGATGACCCACTTGACAGCCAACACTGCCAATGAACTCAAACTGGGTCACATGGTAATTGCACATCAATTTGATTACAATTATTCTCCTTAAAATCTCAAACACTCCCCAGATGTATCATAGCTTCATAGCAATAAATTATTTCTCATATTGTTTAATCAAGTATTTATTAAGAGTCTGTTTTATGCTCATGCTGAGAAATAGACTTAAACATAATCTCTGATTTTAGGAATTCCATCATTTTTTTCTGGTGAGAATATGTAAATATCTATGAACTAATGTATAAGTGGCCAATGATTACAGTATATGAAACAGTGTTACCAGGAAAAACTTGGCAGACACATCAGATAATAAGATTTATAGCATTTCGTAAGCTTTCATTGAAAGGTGAGTGAAATAAACATGAGAAGGACTGGGTAGCTGATATTTCATCAGGAAAAAATGCAAGACTTTCTAAGAGAGGAAAAGTGATTTCAAAATACTTCGGTGTATATGTGAAACTGGCTTCAAAGCTTCCCCTTGAGCCAGCATCAGCTCTGTTCGCTCTTGTGCTTCACCGACCTTGAGGTCACTTGTGGGTATGGGAGAGCACAGACAACTCTTACTGAGTGGCCTGCATCTAAATAAGCTCTTAGATTTTATAGGGTTTTTTTTGTTTTGTTTTGTTTTGTTTTGTTTTGTTTTGTTTTTTGAGAAAAGGTTTCGCTGTAGCTTTGGAGCTTGTCCTGGAACTGGCTCTTGTAGACTAGACTGGCCTCAAACTCAAAGAGATCCACCTGCCTCTGCC
The DNA here is from genome assembly GCF_950005125.1 of Chionomys nivalis. Lineage (NCBI taxonomy): Eukaryota > Metazoa > Chordata > Mammalia > Rodentia > Cricetidae > Chionomys > Chionomys nivalis. The sequence goes on from NC_080099.1 coordinate 15,552,040, forward strand.
TCCTGAGTGCTAGGATTAAAGGCATGCACCACCACCACCCAGCCATTTATGCACATAAAGTATTAAAATAAAAATATCATGTATCAGGCATGATATAGTTTCAGACATAAGCATAAAGTTCCTGAAGAAAGAAAGCCCAATGAGTGTGACAGCACACACATTTTAAAATTCAATAAAATTTCCCTAGAACAAAATGCAGACCATGTGTACACTGAAAGTGCATACTGATTTCACCTATAAAGAAAGCAAAATTTGACCAGTGATGCAAATGTTTCAAGTTGCCCGATATCTTGAGCTTCTCTACCAAGTAACATTCAGCACAAGACTTGTAAGATGATTAAAAAATAAAAACTGATATAGCATCAAAGCGTGTTCTAGATTAATGTTTACACTCATGGACAGTTATCACTCAGTTTTAATCAGAGAAACTACTCATTCAGTGAACTGTAGTGAATGCGGAGACTAATGGCTGCACAGAGTTCTGAGAATAAGTAGTGGTTATGTGCTTAGCCCTAAACAAAACATATATTTTATCCCCTCTAAGGCTCGGTGACTACTGTGGAAGAGGGAGTTCAAAGAAAACAGAGGAAAGAGTTGCAATGGGCTTTACTCAACACATTACAATGCACTGAGCAAGACATAGCTATGGTAATTATACACTCTCGATGAATAAAAATGGCTGTACTGTGTCTGCTCATAAAAGCCACGCATGGATGGAAAAGGAGCGTAGGGAGTGTTAGCTCTTTACCTGATAGATTCTGGTAAAGAGAGACGTTGTTACTTTCTGATAATGATATCAAGGTCTAGTAGAAAGTCACCCAGACGGCCCTGGTTAAACTAGATGGCTCATAAAACCAAAACAAAAGTCATGAATATGGAAAGGGACAGGGAGGGAGTAGAGGGACTGTTAAGAGTGTGAAGGAGATAAGGGAGGATGAAGGGAAGGAATAACTAGCATGCACCACATAAAACTTATGAAATTGTTAAAGAACTACATTTTTTAAGAATTGAAAAAGTAAAGTAAAAGTATGAATGCAGTCATGTATTTAGATAATAAACACACATACACACATAATGTATACATACACATGCTAATTTTTTATCTTCAATTTAAATCCAGAACCAGAATTGCCAATAGCTCTGAGAACACTATAAATCATAGAATTCTGTTTGCATGAGTCTTTTTTTTTTTTGACAAAATAACCACTGCAGAGCTCTAAAATAAAACCAAAAAAAAATAATAATAATCATGGAAAAAATTTTAGCAAAATCTTTCACTTGACATAATTTATTTGAGTGTAAAAACTAAAACAAAGCACAAAGTTGCGAAAGTAGCTCATTCAAAGAACGGAAAGTGTGAGAGTCATGTGACTTAGTGAATTGAAGAGGAAGGTAGAGAGCAGACAAATAAGTACAAGCTTGCTTCCTCTCCATGTGATAGCAATCCGAGTATATAAATCAAAAGCAAAAAAAGAAAAAAGAAAACGGGAGAATGTGAATATTTTAACATGTAAAGGTGAACACTGAGCTTAAAACATTTGGTTGATTAACTTAGATGACAGAAAATATTTGAAATATAAGTGCATAGTATTATTATTGAATATTTCTGGCATACTGATAAGAGAAAATGAGCATTATTTGTCTATCCAACAATCCGATATTCACAGTATGCAATAGCTAAAAAGAAAACATTGTGCTGTCTACAGTAGAAATTCCCCAAGCAAAGTCACTCAGAAATGAAAATGTCCACCTAAGGAAAGCTACTTCAAGAAAATCTAAATGGATAGTTATGGTATGAATCTTATGAACGGTAGAGCTTTGGCATAGAAGTACAGAAATGTACATAAAATACAGTAATGGTAAATGTAATCCTGTTGATGATGATATTTACATTAAAGTACATTAGCATTCACTATTATTGTAGCTATGGAAGACCCAACTTAAAGAGCGTTGGTAGCCCAATACAGTGGTAATAGAGGGGCAATAGCGACCGAGCTCAGAGAGTCCACCATCATGCTCCAAACTCCTAAGAATGTCACCCATCAAAGACCAAATCATGTTCTGTCCGAGAAACTGGCCTGGGTCCGCAGATCTCACTTGTCATCTCACCATTCAGTAAATGGGAGTCCCAGAGAGATATGAGGGAAAAGAGGCCACAGTATTTCCACCCCACCTTCTGGCAGCCTCCACGTTTCATCGAGGTTGCAGCACCTCTCGGTACAGCCAGAATCAGTGAGTACACACGAGAGGTCCTGTCACACTGTGTACACCGTCAGAAGGTATCTCCAGTTGATAACTACTTGCAAATGTAAATTTAGCATTCTCCAAGGGAGTGTAACTGAGGAAACGAGCTGCTCTTGAGGGTAGGACACATGTCCAGCAATCGGTGGACAATAGAAATCAAACTCAAGGACATCTTTGAAAGTTCCTTGTCTTATAATGTCATGTCAGGCTTTTGCTGTTTTCGTTTTGGTTTTATCTTTTTTCACTTTAATTTTAATCTCTCTCTCTCTTTCTCCCTCTGTCTATGTGTGTGTGTGTGTGTGTGTGTGTGTGTGTGTGTGTGTGTGTGTGTGTGTGTGCATCGTTCCCTTTCCCTCTACAGGTCCTTTGTATATGTATCATGGCTTCCAGTTTGTGTTTATGAAATTTCTGAGTATGAGAATGAGTGGGTCTCTGTATCTATATATGTTTCTTGTGCCTTTTCTCGGGGTCTTTTCCTTCTGTTTGCTTGTGTTTTACTATTCTGATTTGGATTTTTTATCATATCATATTGTATCATATCATGTCATGTTATATTATAATCCCTTAGAAGCCTGTTTTCTAATGAGAGACAGAAAAGGGTGGATCTGGATGGGAGAGAGGTGGGGAGGAACTGGGAGCAGAGGAAGGGGAAACTGCAATCAAGATATATTATGAGAGAAATAAATCAATTTTCAATAAAAGGAAAAAGAAAGCCCCAGGAAGAAGAGCAGAACAAATGATCCCTGGATGCAGGGATGCAGAGATTTCTTACTTACCAAATCCTCCTTCAGAGTTACTTGAGCCACATAATCTGAAGTCAAACTGAATGGCCGAAGGGTGGAGTCTAGACCTGAAAAGAGGGACAATTTTAAATAATGACATAAAAGAAGCTGTTTCAAGGCAGAGACCAGCAGAATGAGCACAAATTAACTTGTTTGCAACAAATTTTGTTAAACTGCAGAACTGATTTTCAGTGGGAATGAAATGGAAAAGTCTCAACATGTAAAGGAATCCAGGAGCCAGTGGGCTGCAGAGGCTGACAGTGCTGATGCTCTCTTGCCCAGCTCTGAGAGGTCAGCATCTCTACAGAAATCTGAGGATACCTGCTTGGTTTGGAAGAGAATGGCACCCAAAGGGAGTGACGCTATTAGGAGGTGTGGCCTTGTTGAAGTAGGTGGGGCCTTCATGGAAGACTTGGAGCCCTTGGGAGGCAGGCTTTGAAGTCAAGCAACATTGTTGAGACAAACCAATTCCTGTTGTCTGTGCAAGATACAGAACTCCCAGCTACTTCCCTAGAACCATGCCTGCCTACAGGCTACCAAGTCGCACCATGATGATAATGGACTAAACCTCTGAAAATGTAAGCCAACCTAATTAAATGCTTTTCCTTTATAAGAGTTAGCACGGTCGTCACGAAATAGAAATCCTAACTAAGACAATACTGTTCTGGGATTTGATTGCTAGAAGTCATCTCCCTTCTTGACCTACATCCATGGTTATATTTTCAAAATAGAAATCACTGGTAGGAATATTATGAGTGGTTTTTTTCTGGTCTTTTTTATTTCTTACATATTAAAATATTTCCTACCTTTAAGTAATCATCTCTAATATTGTCAGGAAGTTATAATTTTTAAAAAAAATCATATATAGAGAGAAACATAAATATAAGCACGTGTGTTTATATTATAAAAGTTCTATATATTAAAGAGATTATTCTTTAATCAAGGTTTAAGCCATGTCTAGAAATAGACTGACTCGATGTTAAAGAAGACAAGACATTTCAGAATGATTTAGCTAGTCTCCACCTTACAAATAATACATGGATAACTAAGTGACCTTCTTTCTCAGCATAAAACCTAACTGGTTAAGGTAAAAGTTAAAACATTTTACTTTATCATTGTGAAACTGGACTCTTCACTACATTATTGTGCTTTGATACTGTACCTTCTCTGTCAAATCAGATCCGACCGCAGAGTTTGAAGGGTTATTTGGGGAGGACAAGGTTGATGCACCCTCTGTCTGTGCATTTTGTTTTCAGAAAAGAAGGCAGCCAAGCAAATGAACCAGCAAGCACCCTGGGTATCTATGCTTCTCACAGATGCTACAGATAGTTTTCTTAGTCCCTCTCAGTCTGCATTACATTCCACTGTTGTAAGCAATATGAGTACTAAGATAGTCACACTTCTCAATAGTTTCTTTAGTTGAACAAAATTCTGTATTTTCACACATTTAGCTAGCTATACCATTACATTTGTTGAAAATAGCTCTTGCACTGACATGAAGTGTCATTTTCTGTATTCCTTGACTGACACAGCAGCTCTGTAACAACGTAAATATTCCTAGCTCTCATTCCTTTATTTTCTTCACTATTTCCAATCACTGTACCCAGTTGGCTTTGACCTCATGGCCACTAGAAGAAAGACATTTCCAATTTTGATGTGCCAAGTATAGTAGGTATAAGAACAGCCTGGCCTTGATGAACTTGTGAAAGTCACCACACGCATTAGTCTCATATTTGATTCCTTCTAAACACACTGTCTGGGAAAAGATTGATTTTGAACACACAGACATGCATTGTTAATTGTGTACTTAGGCTACTTAAGCATTTCATGGGCAGTATATAGTTGCTAACACAGACTAAAACATCTCAGGCATCTGTAGGCAATACAATCTGTGAAGTTTCCATAGTAAATGTGCTCTGTCACTGACTGAAATGTCACTACATGGTATATGACTGTACAGCAGTGTTCTCCCCAGGCATCAGTGTCTACAGAAGCATTAGTTCCACTACGGAAAAAGTAAATTTTCAACTTCTAGAGTCACCATCACAAAGGGAAATATTCATATTTCTATAAGAGCACAGTGTGACACTGGGGACAGGGGATGATAGACTGTTATCCAACTCAAACTTTTGGCCTACTTGAGTGGCTCATTTTTTCATCTAGCATTATTGTACCTGCTCAAAATTTCACAAAAATCTGAGATAACAAGCTCTCTAGTACATGTCATAACAATGCCTGTAAACATGGTTTCACCATCTTTCAAATAATTTTCAGAGTGAAATTGTTTGCACATTTTCAAATAAGCTGAAGAGGAAAGGTAGAGAGGTTGTACCCAGGAAAGCCTGTGGATTTGGGTCTTAAAGAGCCAGCAGATGTGAAATGTTTGGAAAGTTTTTTAGCAGAGCTGGTTAGCTTTCATGGTTATCTCCAGTTGAATGTTCCACTCCTGTATCCTCCTGCTTCGTGTAGTCTTCCTTGTATACTCAGCTCGGGATTCCTCTTCTTCAAGACATCACATTGTTCTTGATTCTGTTAAAAACTGCTCTCTCTTGTCTAGCTTTCGGGGTCCATTGCATAACTAGCACACCAATACTCTTTGAATGTTTAATTCTTTCATTCATGAAATACAGGAATCGTCTTTCATAACCTTAACATTCCCTTGAAATTTTTAATTCCAAATTATAGTTTCCTAGAGATCATTTAGGCACTAAAAATACAAAAGCCAATAAATAATAACTTGCAGTTTATTTTTTTCGATAAATACTCAATTCAGTGTATCACATGATTTTCTATTTTTAGATAAACCTAAATATGTGACCTCAGAGAGAAAATGTGGAAATGATTAATAGGCTAATGTTGTGATCAAAATCTTATTCTTTCCCGGCTACATGAAATGCACAAAGTCACTGAACTCATTCTAATCCTCAATTTCAGCTTCTTTCAGTTAAGTAAAATCCTGTGGTCTCATGAAGAACAAAATAAAGAGCTTACAAGTGAAAGGCTCATCAAATGTAATACAGGACTACCATGATTAAGCTATGAAACTAATGCATCATAATTATTGTATCTGTTTCTCATAAATATACAATACAAGTAAAACATGACATGTATTCTCATCTTAACACAATATGTCAGCAGCTAGTATGATAGAAATTCGGCCAATGCAAACCAATCTATACCTCTTCAGAGCATGACAGTAGCTCCATGATGCCTAGACTATGAGCCTTGTCCACAACTTTGAAAAAAAAAAAAACATAATGCTTTTCTCAAATTTATTCCACCAGGGCCAGGGCTCTAGTCTTGATCTGTTTTCATTTTATGTCTGGGAGTGTTTGCTTGTGTGTGCACCACATGTATGTTGTGTCTGTGCAGATCAGAAGAAAATAGGGCCAGAACCACTGGAACAGAAATTAAAGATGGTTTTGAGTTGCTGCATGGATGCTCAGAACCAAACCTGGTCCTTCTGTAAGAGCATCAAGAGCATGCAACTCCAGAGCCTGGTCTCCAGCCCCAGACTCATCTCTTTTGTAATTTCAGGAACAATTGTCTCAGCTTTACATTTGAAAGAATCCCAAGAGAAAAGAATCCTTTTGTCTTGTCTTTTAATTGAAACAGTTGGTTTGATTGTATAAAATAAGCATGTTAGTATTTATTAGGCAGAATAGACACAGTAGAACACAAAAGGAAAAATTAATGATTTTTCTCCAACAAGCTATGCCAGATCTCCTTTCTCTATCTTGAGAAGTCTTCAGATCTCCTTTCTCTACCTTGAGAAAAGTTTTCAGATCTCCTTTCTCTACCTTGAGAAAAGTCTTCAGATCTCCTTTCTCTACCTTGAGAAAAGCCTCCCAGGACAACACCACAGATTTCCTGTTACTTTGAGGGTTTGTTGCCATCTCTTTTGCTGGTTTTACAAAGCACAGTTGGATGGAAATCAAAATACTTGTCTCACCTGTAGAGGAGTTCCTCTTCTGCCTAACTCAGGTATTGGAAACCCTCAGCAGGGATGGGCCAGTTCTTCCTCCTGGCTCCATCTCACTACCTTCAGGTTCAGGTTGTTAACACTGGTTTTCTCCTACCAGCTAACAAATTATATCAAATCCAGGCAGAAAGAACACCAGTTATTTTTTATATGATTCTACTCTTGCTTCCCGCACCAACTCAGGGTTTGCTACTGGACTCCCCCAAATATTTCTCTCTGAGATGTCTGGAGGTTGACTTTTGTGTCTAGGACCAAAACTTCAGCACAGTTTATTTCTTCCCTCATAAATCTTTGCCAGTGGCATCTGTTCAGCTCTTATTCAAGAGAGCATTGCTCACAACCTCTGCTAGCAGGTAACCAGGCTAGCATCATGCAAATAGATCACAGCATGAATTTTTCCCTGCTCTATTCTGGCTCACAACACAACTCAGTATTCTTGCTCTGAGAGATGAAAAAAGTAGCTGCCACTGAGTGTCTTTCCACAGAATTAGCAAGAGCAGTTCCAACAAGCCTTACTATAATCTGTTGCTACAAGACAGACTCAAGGCACTGTGCCTTATTACCCAGATATACCCATGAAGTCCAGGAGAGTTCTGTCAATGATTTTATTTTAAAAACACCCTTGACAACCTGCTCTGAGCTGTAAGCATAGTGGATCTGGACCCTGAGTTGTAAGACTCAGCAAAATTAAGCCCAAAGGGAGACTGTTTACAGTGGGATGGGTCGATGTCTACCCAAGCACCTGCACAATGGTCAGCTTTGTTCTCCATCTGAGGGTCTGGTGTTTTTAATGTAAAATATACCTATAAGTTCTGGTGTTTGAAGACTCCACCCCCAACTTGTGACACCATTTGGGAACAATGTGGGACCTTCATAAGATGGAGCCCCTCTAAAGAAGTGGGTCACTAGAAGTGAACTTTGCAGCTTTATAACTAGACTCCCTCTTTCCACTCACTCTTCCTCTTCCTGAGTGCTTCTGCAATATACTAACAAGCCTCCTGCTCCTGCCATCTGCTGCCATGGCTTTTCCATTGTGATGGAATAGTCTAATCCAAAAACAAACCCATCTTCCCTTAAATTGCTTCTAGCCAGGTATTTAGCTGCCTCAGGAAAAAAATAAATAACACAAAGGAAAATACAAAGAGCATTCAAACCTTTGCTCAAGGAAATATTTATTCTGCTTCACAATGAATCCTTAGGGGTATGAATGTGTATGTGTGTCTTGTGAGTATATCATTTTGTGTATATATTCACATGCATGTATCTATATTTATTTGCATCCCTGAGCTACATTTTTTAGCTAAAAATATTTCAGAATAGCTAAGAAAAGGATTTCATGTGGATTTGTGTGAGGGCCCACAGAACTGTGAGCCTATTCTACCTTGACTGAAGGTCAGAGAGTTTGCGCTTATTTTTGCTTTCTCAAAGTTGTTGATAATATGTGTGGCTACAAACGAGAGATTCTGACCTAGGTGCTGTGGGACAATGGTCTTGTACCTTGTAAAGATTTGTTATTTGTATTTTAATAAAATGCTGATTGGCCATTAGCCAGGCAAGATGTATAGGCAGAGCAACAAGAACAGGAGAATTCTGGGAAGAGGAAAGAGTCAGTCATTACCCAGATACTGATGGAGGAAGGTCATTGGTTAAATAATAAAGAAACTGCCTTGGCCCCTTTAATAGGACAGAAAATTAGGTAGGCGGAGTAAACAGACAAAATGCTGGGAGAAAGAAGCCGAGTCAGGAGTCGCCATGATTCTCCCACTCCAGACAGACGCAGGTTAAGATCTTTCCTGGTAAGCCAGCTCGTGGTATTACACAGAATATTAGAAATGGGTTAGATCAATATGTAAGAGCTAGCCAATAAGAAGCTAAAACTAATGGGCCAGGCAGTGATTAAAAGAATACAGTTTCCGTGTAATTATTTCGGGGCATAAGCTAGTCATGCGGGCAGCCGGGTGGCGGAACACAGCCCCGCCGCTCTTATTACAACAAGATACAGAGAAAGAAAGATGAGAAAGCCTCACTGATAAAGGTACTAAGCCACATGGCTAACACAGACAAGAATTATGAGGTAACTTAAGATGTAAGGAAGAGTTAATAATAACCCTGAGCTAGTAGGTGAACCTGTTTATAATTAATATAGACCTCTGTGTGTTTCTTTGGGACTGAACTGCTGTGGAACCAGGCAAGACAGAAACCTCTATCAACAGATGCCACCAATATGGATAACTAAATCCACTTAAAACCTGAGAGAGTTTGGGAAGGAATTCTAGACACAAAATGGTCAGAGTTAAGCATGGTTTCTTGGTAGTAGCATTTTATTAGGTAGGCTCTCTTTGCTGGTCACAAACACATCTCATTTAAGAGAGGTTTCTTGATTCAGCTTTAACTGAAAAAACTTTGTAGCCCTTTTAAGAGGCTCCACCACAAAACACTTAAATTGTGTTTATGAATAGCCTACAGCATGCTTCTTGGTGGCAGCACGGACTTTAAAGCTCCATTGAGTTGTGGCAATAAACATGGTTCCGACCTGTGCCTCCACCATGAGGCTAGACTCTCAGAAAGCTAAGGAATGGAGTGGATTCAGCTGTTAAAGCCATGGCTTTAATCCTAGTCATATTGGTTAGCAAATTAGAGACTCATGTGGTCAGAAAAAGAGAGATATACAATAAAGATAGATTTAGATGAAGAAAACCTCTAAATGGTTTACAGTGTGTTTAAAAATACATGTAGGCTTGGTAGAGAAAAGAAAAAGAATAAAGTCCTTAAAATAAAAAAGAAAGAAAGTCGTTGGGTGTGATGGCACACACCTTTAATCCAAACTTTTGAGAGGTAGAGGAAGGTGGATCTCTCTGAGTTCAAGGTGTGGTAGCACACACCTTTAAGCCCAGAACTTGGGAGTAAGAAACAGGTGAATCTCTCTGAGTTCAAGGACAACCTGGTCTACAAGTGTATTCCAGGACAGCCAAAAATACACAGAAAAACCCTGTCTCAAAAAATCTAAAATTAAAAACAAAAATAAAAGAAATAGAGTTTAAAATAAAGCCTGTAAAGATGAAAAATGCACAGAGAGTCTGGATGCCATATGTTATTGTGTTGTTTTTGAATGGTTTGATGGCTGAGGAAGGAACAACAGCTGCTAAAAAAAATTACAAATGCTGCAGGATTAATACAACATATATATTTTGAAAATGCTTTGACTTAAAAATTTAAGTCAAAAGATATATTACTTTGGAGAAGAGGTTTTGTTTTTGTTTCCATAGGAAATGAGAGGTTGTGGATTCATTTTGGGCTAAGAAAAGTCAGGTCAAGGAGACCCCCTGAGAAACCTCTGATAGGAGCAGATGGCCCAGATGTCTGAGTTCTACATCCAGAACAGTTTCAAGACTGCTGGCTGAGATGATCAAGCCTCACAGAATACTCCAGTCAGGACTTGATCATAATTCTAAATTTTCTTTAGGACTCCATAAGATTATCAGTGCCTCCAATCAGCAGGAAGTAACCTAGAAAACTATACCCATATTTCCAAAAAATGGATTATGGATGTTTTTCTTTGTTTAGAGTGTTGGTTACAAGTTGTATGGATAGTAGTCAGGAAGAATGAAGGAGATTAGATTTAGAGTTTTTGTTTTGAAACAAAGGGGAAGAAGCTGTGGAACAATGTTCTTGTACTTTATAAAGATTTATTACTTTATTTTAATAAAACACTATTGGCCAGTAGCCAGACAAGAAGTATAGGTGGGGTGACCCGGCAGGAAGTAGAGGCAGAGCGATGAGAACAGGAGAATTCTGAGAAGAGAAAAGAGTCAGTCTGCAGTCATCACCCAGCTACAGAGGAAGAAAGATGAGAACTGATAAACATACCAAGCCACATGGCTAACACAGACAAGAATTATGGGCTAATTTAAGATGTAAGAAAGGGTTAATAAGAAATCTGAGTAAATAGACCAGCCAGTTTATGATTAATGTAGACCTTTGTGTGTTTCTTTGGGACTGAACAGCTGTGGGATTGGGCAGGACAGAAGCCTCTGTCAACACCTAGGGTGAGGTGAATTAGGATTTGTGTATTGAAGTGAATCCACTCCACCCACCCCGACCAAAGGTCAACAAGTCTATTACTTACATCATGTTATTGAAGTCTGTTGCCCCCCTCCCTTTTTGGAGTGAAGTATATCAGTATGTGGAAAATAAATGAAGTGAGTTCAATAGTCACTGAATATTGCTCCTGATGTTATTCTGTGTTTCTAGTTCTTATTTCTCCTATATCTCTGTTCCTTTTGCCTAATAATTCTGATCCTCATGCTCCTACCCTGAAACAAACAAAATTTGTCAAAACCAGCTTTTGACAGATTTGTCACTGAACAAACATAATAGGTTGCACTTGAATATTTTTTATAACTTTATGTTTTAATTATTTAGGTATGGAAGAAAAATAAATGTATGAACAGTATCTTTCATATAGTCTTTTTGAAAATTAAATTGAATTAAATTTAATAGATAAATAAAAATTGTGACTATTAAGGGGGAACCAACTCCTTCTTGATATTGTGCCTGCTCTGGAAGTGGGTGATGATGTTATGTGTCCACATCATTCAGGCAATTCTGTTTTCAGGACATAAATAAACTACTATTATTCTGAATTCAGAAATGAAAATCTTTAAAAATAGTTCAATTAACTGCAACAATTGCAATGATCTAGAGGACAGACTCATGGGATAGCAATTACAAACCAACATACCCACCCCAACCCTGATAATTTTCAAAAGTTTTCTGAGGAATTCCAGTATTCCCATTAAGATTTTTTTCCCATAAAATCAAGCAATCATTGACATTTGACATTTCTGTTTGATATATATCTTCAGTCCTAAAGATTGAAGAGATGACTCAGTGGTTAAGAGCACTGACTGCTCTTCCAGGGGTCCTGATTTCAATTTCCAGCAGCCACAAGGTGACTCACAACCATCTGTAATAAGATCTGGTATCCTCTTCTGGTCTGCAGGCATATGTGCAGGTAGAACACTGTATATATAATAAATAAATAAATAAATAAATCTTTTCTTTTTTTTTTTTTTTTTTTTTGGTTTTTGGAGCCTGTCCTGGAACTAGCTCTTGTAGACCAAGCTGGTCTCGAACTCACAGAGATCTGCCTGCCTCTTTCTCCCGAGTGCTGGGATTAAAGGCGTGAGCCACCAACGCCCGGCTTAATAAATCTTTTCTAAAATATTTTTTAAAAAGTTCTTCATGCCTATAATTAACAATCTATGACAGAGAGGTCATTAGAACTATTCAAGTTGGCTCCCTTTCCCAGATCAAATGATCTGCACTTTAATATCATGTGAGGATAGTAACAGGGTTTGTATGACTAAGTGACTGCTGCTGCTTTTCCTTTCTGCTTCTTCCTCAACTTTGTAACTCAGTATCACAAAGGATGGAAAGGCTGTCAGGGTTATTACCTGGAAAGACTATCTTGAACATGCGTTGTGCTCACTTAGTGTACTTGACTGTACAATCTGCCTGTGTTGGACCAGTACAACTGCTAGATAAAATACAGACAGCTGCTAAATTTGAACTTCACAAGATCAGAAAATACTACTTTGGTATAATTTCCAAATCATCTATTAATGATTTTCAAAGAGAAATTAGTACCCTCGAATTTTTTTCACTAAGTCTCATGCAAAGGCCCTCCTCAGAGACTTCCGACTGGTTTGTGAGTGCTCTTAACTTTGGTAGCAGTGGATGTAACTGTACAAATAGGACTCTCCATATAGACCTTCCCATTCTGATTGTTATGATATTCTCATCCCACAGGAGCCTAATTGGACAGGACCAATGATAGCCTAGCAAAGCAGTGAGCTCTGCCTGTGCAGCTCTCGTAGAATTTGGGAAGTTCAAGCAGACCAGACAGGGACCCACTGGTTCTTCCAAGGCCAATGGGGTTCATGTAGTTCTCCAGACAGTCTCTTGGGAAACTCATTTTCCTGACTTTGATGTTCATGTCGTATTCTGATACAATCAGTCAGGAGACATTAACAATACAACCAACACAGAGATAAACAGACAGACAGACACACACACACATTTTCAACATTGGCTCAGGAGAATAAAAACAAATGTAACCTATGTTGTATACTCTCTCTCTCTCTTTCTCTTTCTCTCTCTCTCTCTCTCTCTCTCTCTCTCTCTCTCTCTCTCTCTCTTTCTCTCTCTCTCCACTAATCAAAACTTTAAAAATCTTTATGTCCAAAGCTACATTTTACTGCTGTGGTTATGCAGAAATCCTGGATGCAAAAATTGACAAGCCAGCTTTTTATTCCAATTTACTTAATAAGCTAAAAGAAAAAAACCTCCAAATGTAAATTAGTGGTGAGATGCCTGATTAAACTGGACTGGTGACAGCACTGAGTTGGCATGCAGGCCTACCCTGCCAGCTTAGATGCATTTTCTTGGCAGGAGCTTTAGAAGAGGTTAGGATGTTGACAGGATAGAATTTGTATACTTCAAAATGTCTTCACATCTATTCTGTGCGGTCACACTTTTGTAAACACAGAGAAGTAAGGCTATGTGGTATCACTACCTTTAATTCCAGCCTACATGCTTCATAAAAGGCAATTCTACACAAAGAATACGAAAGCACAGTCACAAAACTGAAACCTAATCAGAAAAAGAAAATTCAAAACAGTTTTTTTTTCCTGCTTTAAGCTGAGATAGAATGCAACACAGGTCAGTTTTTTTCTTTAGTTTTCCATTTTAATAATGATGTCCAGAGATGGTTTAAAATAATAGAAATGCTTATAAAGATCTTTGTGCCTGTTGCCAAGAAACTGCATCTCCTTTCTACTGAGCCATAAAATAGTATTTTATGCACAGAAGTTGGGTTCCACAAGCTCAAGAAAATACCATGAGCCAAGAGCCTCTGCTACATCCTTTGTTTATCTGGCTGGTGCCTACTTCTGCCGTCAGTGGCAATTCCATTTCTTTATCTCCTCTGTGTGCCCAGACATCAGGAACCCAAGGACAGCTAGCTTGCTCCACCTATTCAATTAAAAATAAATCCAGTCAATGTTTCCAGGCAGAATGATACTATGATAAGAAAGCCTGGCTTTTCTAATAAACGGAACTCAGCTCCAGTGAGTCACCAACCACACCCTGTGTTACTTTCACTTAATATTCCTTGTCTAAGGTAGCATTTTTATTTCCATAACTCCTTAAAGACATTGATGATATTGAAACCTCAGCATAAGGAGATCCATTGTCACCCAACCAGTGACTCAACACCCCTGATCATTCTCTTCGTTCACACTCTTAGCCAAGTGTTTCCAGAGTCCATCTTGGAGATCCCACTTGGGGAAACATGTCAACCTGTGTCATACAAGTGTTAGTTAAGATGGAATAAAATGTTAAGCTTCATGGTGTATGTTTTAAGGAAACCATTTGCAGTTAAATGAATCAAGTAGTTTTCTCTTAAACATGAACATAGTCCATGAGAACTAAGTTGATGCAGGGGTGCAAACACACACAGAGTTGATGGTAGACAATGCTTCTCTAAACTCTCATCATCAATACTAACAACTGCTTGTCCCTAGCCCCATCATCAACATTACCAACTGCTCATCCCTAGCCCCATCATCAAAACTATCAATTGTTTGTCCCTGAACAGGACATTCCTGGATACCTGCTTCAGTGCAGACCCTTCGAAATGATTTTGTTCTCTCTTCAGCAGAAACAAACTTACTTGATGCACAGGTGGGAGAGACTATAACTGCAATATCAGTGCATCTGCAATATTAAAGCCTATGGGGAATAGACACGGGCCATCACTCCAAATATCAGTGCAGTTTCTTTTGGGTTTTTCTGAAACTGACATGGATGAATGTCAATAGGAAACAATGGCAGAGAACATTTTCAATCATCTCAAAACCTCCTTAGATAAAAATCAACTGATTGTAATTTAGTTGGCTGCATCCCTAACATAAACTGTGCCATCTGCATTGTGAATTTAGTGGTAGAAAAAGAAACTAGATTTGGCCTAACAAAACCCAGGTGCTCTATTATTCATCCAGCATTTATTTATTCAATAAATATATGTATATTGAGTATTGAGTATATGTTGTACACTATGCACATTCGAGTGAATGAAATAGTAAAGAAGACCCTTGGACACTATCACTTCTAGAGGAATCCCTCTCAGGTGAAACTGCCCACACCAACATCCAAGTAATTAGACTGTGAGATTTAAGGGAGATTTTTTAAAGATATTAAATGAATAAAGTACATTAAGACTTTGAGGTAAAATGATGGAATTGAAGTGGCCTCTGTGTAAACTTAAGGAACAGATTGCCTGAAAGGAAGAAGAGTGATGTGGGATTCCCCTCTGTATGCTGTGAATAACACTGGTTAATAAAGAAACTGTTTGGGCCTACATAGGGCAGAATAGAAGCGGGCAGGAAAAACTAAACTGAAAGCAGGGAGGAAGAAGGAGGAGTCAAGAAAAGCCATGTAGCCCTGCTGGAGACAGACGCCAGAATTTTACCCAGTAAGCCACAGCCACATGGTGATACACAGATTAATGGAGATGGGTTAATTCAAGATGTAAGAGCTTACTAGAAATACGCTTAAGCTATTGGCCGAAGAGTATTGCAAATAATATGGTTTCTGTGTGATTATTTCAGGGCTGAGCATCCGGGAACAAACAAGTGGCCTCCTACTACAGAACAGGGTTTCCCACACAGAGATGAAGGGCTTCAGAAACTTAGAGATGCTGAGCAAACATTAGGTATTTGATGAGAAAGATTGGAGCACAGAGAAGAAATGAAACTAAACTCTGTCCGCCACCTGGCTCCCCAGCAGGAGGAGGGAGGCAGAAGCCTCATCCAAAAGGTAAGACATGCAACCATGGTGAAAATTGATAGGCAGTTCTACACATGTGGGAGGCCCACAGTCTTTTCTGTCTTCAAACCCAGCTACAAGTTTTGACTAAGAGCCATTGCTCCACAAGACAGATCAGCACTGAAGAGAAGTCCCATTCTGTTACTGTGTAGGGCAGGGTATGGTGTCATCTCGAATGGGCATCTAGTATTTAAAACTAAGCTACACTGGGACCTGAGAACAGGGAAATACCTTAAGTGGGAAACCTGAATTTAAGTTACAATAGCCCCAAGGTTGGAGACAAATCTGAGAGGTGGTTTTAGAGTGGAAAAAAAAGGCAGGAAACATAGGAAAGAGTTTAGCAACCTGGGACTCTACTTGGATAGAGTCGTGCAAGCACCCCTCTTCCAAAATGAACTTGACCACACAACCTTTTCCCTGGATGTCCTGCTCATACATACCCCTCTCCAAACAATGTACACAGCAACCTCAAACCTCCTCAAACCCCACCTGCACCGTGATACACAATTCTCCCTCTCTGAACAATAGTACAAGTTTCTCTTCTCCAACCAGCAATCGAGTGTAGATAGTTCCTTTTAAATGTATCCCCAGTGTACCTGGGGGAAAAAAACAGAAACAGAAACAGAAACAGAAAAGCTAATCCACCCTCAACGGATTTTAGGAGCATTTTCTGCAAGGCAAATTGTGTCCTCGGGTGAACACTTAAGAAGAAATCTTATTTCTCATCATATATCAACGCATAATTGGGTGCCCATGTGATCAAAATCAGATGCATTTGAAGGGGGGAAGTGCAAATAGAAAAATTATTATTATATTGCCTAATCTATTACTCAAATAAAGAAATGCCCATGCTACGTTCTTAGCAACAAAATTCCTCCTCTTGAACTCCATAAATGAAGCCCCAAACAATAACTGGGGACAAAGAGCCCATGGATGCTTTAGCTTATATGGCTGACTGTTCATCTTGGCAAAGTATCTTTATCTAATTTGTGCCATTGTTTGACTTTGAATAAAGTTATACTGATACTTTTGGAAATCTTTGTGAGCCCTTATTTTTTTTAGTTGTACTAGTCTTGCTTTTTTATTGAAAATAGATTTTTTTCATAAAGTATGTCCTGATTATGATTCCCCCTCCCTATGCTCCTTACAGTTCCTCCACAACTCCCCTCCAATCTGGATCCACCCCCTTTCTGTCTTTCATTAGAAAAAAGTAGGCAAGGGTTGATAATAAAACAAATATAAACAAATCAAAATTGGACAAGACAAACCAATTAAATTAAAAGAGACTAAGAAAATGAACAAAAAACAGACATAGATCCAGAGATCCTCTCCTTCTCACACTCAGGAATTCCATAAAACACAAAATCGAAAGCCACAATATATACATAAAAACCTATAGGGTAATATAATAAATAAACAAAAATATAAAGCTGACCAAAAAAGGAAAGGATAAAACAGCCCTGATGGTTTCCCCATTGAGACTCCCTTGGAAGAAACTAAATTTTCATTTCCAAGTGCTTATCAATTGAAGATAGCTTCTAGGTTATGGATGGGGGAGTTTATCAATTGGAGACAGCTTTTGGGTTATGGTTGGGGGCATGTGTCCACTTCTGCTTTTGGCGCTAAGACCCCAGCTGGTGCAGACCCATGCAAGCCCTGTGCGTGCTGCCTTAGTCTCTGTGAGCTCGTATTCCTGTCGGTCTTGTTGTACTTTGACAGCCTTGTTTCCTTGGCGTCCTTCATCCCAGCTGACTCTTCACTCTTTCTGCCTCCTCTTCCACAAGTTTCCCTGGGTCTTAAGGAGAGAAATTTGGTGGAGATATCCCAATTTGGGTTAAGTATTCCAAGATCTCTGACTGTGGCATATTTATCTGGCTGTTATCTTTGAATCTCTTCCCATCTGTTGTGGTGGGAAGCATCTCTGATGATATGAGCCCATATTTTTAATTATTTGGATAAGAGGCCAAAATCTTGCAAACACTGGGCCTCAGATTCTACCACCAATAGCAGAAAGGCTAGACACGGACAAGCTGAAGAGTATAGGTGGCAGGTAGCTCAGGTCAGACAACGTAGACACAAAGAAAGGTAGTTCCAAGCGCAGTGTCAGTAGCGAAGTCATAGACTCAGAACTCAGTTCTGAAGTTTGATAACCCTGAGTGTGAAGTCAGAGGTTAGATTGCTCTGAAGCCCCCTCTCTACAGTTCACTGTTGTAGAATCTGAGAACTATGACACTGGGGAGGAAGACCTGATATTCACAGCCATTTCCCTCCAACAAGAAGATCAGGACTGACAGGGCTTGGCAAGTAAAAAAAAAAAAATGCTCTCCATCCTTCTGTTAATATCTTTGTGCCTTTGTAGTTTTCACCATTCCCAACAGACCTGACATATCCTACAGACAAAAGTTTAACTACTCCACATGTACAAACTACAGAGTCTCCTGCCCAGGCTTTTAGCACCATAGGGGGCTGCAGAACTAAATGTGAACAGCAGATGTTATGGTATATAAAGAAGGGATGCTATTGAAGTGAAGACAGTTCCAGTACCTGCTCAATAACAACATGAGCCACAGGAAGAAACAGTCTGAAAGTTCAACTGAGTCTTGCTCACCCTGTCCCATGCAAGTAACCAGACATCTCCCATTGGAGGAACCAGAGAGATGCTGGACTAACATTTCACCCCCTTTTTCCCTTTGTCTTTCCTTCCCTGAACCTTCAGCTAGGTCTTTTTCCTCTTACTAAACGTTTTAGTGTGCTTTCATTTTATTTTGTTAAAATAATGTTTTATGTCCTATTTATCTTCTAGAAATTTGGTAAAGAAAAGTTCCTGTGTTTTCACTTTTTAAATTTCTATTTTTTATTATTGTGCATATATATGCCACAGACTGTGCTAAGAACAAAGGACCACGTTGTGGATTCAGTTCCCTCCTTCCGCAGTTATATGAGTGGCAGTGGCCAGTCTTGTGTGGCTTTAGCAGATGTGCCATCTCACCAGCCCCGTTGCTATTATTTGGTCCCCTTCTTACACTTATCTAATTTGCTTTTCAACTTTCTAAGTGAGAAAATTCTTTGTCCTCTTTTCTTCTTTTATTTCTTTTTTCTTATTTCTTGCTCAGTTCTTATTCTCTTCATTCCTCTATTTCCTGCTCCGCTTTCCCTTTTCATTTCCTTGCCCTTACTTCTTCCTTTTGTTTCTGTTCCCTGCCTGTTATGCTTCATTTACCCATTTCCACAGTTAGCCTAAATAATATCTTTTAAATTTTGTGATACATTCTGCATTTATTTTGTCATTTTTTCTTTGGTGGTCATTGGTGATGTAGTTAGGCATCTTGTGTCATTTAATGCTGTTGCTGTTACATTCATTTGGCTTCTCCTCTATGCTAATATCAGAGTCAGCTACTGCCTAAGGAACCTGCAAAATGACAATACAAGACTCTCCAGACAGACGCACCAATCACAGCAGAGAAACATGAAGCAAAGTAACAAAAGTCCTCACGAGCCCACCATGCCTCAACCACTCAGCTCAGTCATTCTGAGGAGGTAGAATGCCAGTAAAAGTGGAGCAGCTGGAATTATCAGTGATCTGAGAGAGGATGCTCACGAGCATTTGAGTTCAATTCAAGACTTAATGAGCAAAGTAGTCAACATAGGAGAAGCCAGCAAAATGGCAATGTGGAAGAATGGTGGTCACCGGCAATGCATTAAGTGTTGGAGAATCCAAATTTCATAAAACAAACACCAATGGGTAAAAAAATTAGATAGATAAATTGATCCTGATACAAAAATGGGTAATCTGCCACACAAACTAAAAATCAATGAACACTTCAGGAAAAAAAAACACATCGGATATCAAATTGTCTTAATAGATATTTAGAGAATATTCATTTCACCAAATAGGAAATATCCATTGTCCACTGCAACATGTGAAACCACATACATTCTAGGCCATAATCAAGTTTAACAAATCAAAAATAATCAAAGTGATTTCTTGAATTTTATCACATCCTAGTGGAATTCCACAAGACGGAACTACCTTAATACGTACAGCCTGAACAATCCCCTCCTGAATATCAGTGAGTACTGGAAGAAACCATGGTTGAAATAGTAAATTTCCTAGAATCAAATAAAACTTAAAATCACAGTCTACCATAATCCCTGGGATATAGCTTAGGGGTTTCTATGGAAAGTTTGCAACTATGAGTCCTCACATTAAAAAAAAATCACAAATAATTTTAAACAAATAATCTAATGATACACCTCATGGTCTTACAAAACAAGAAGAACCCAAATTCTAAAGCAGTGGGCAGTAAGAAATAATAAAGGGATGAGAAGTTAATTCACCACATGATGAGAAAATGTTGCAAAGAGTTCATTGAAATTCTGAGTTCTCTAACATCTATCATAAGCAGATTGGTTTGAGAAAATATTCTAAATATCAGTGTCTAGATTTTTGACATTATTTTCAAATGAGTTTTTTACAGAGTACTTAGAAAATCTACTTTCAAGTCACACTGCACTGCTTCAGAGGTACTGCAAGACTTTATAGCAGCACACGTCCTTACCTCAGCTCTTTGGCTCCATGAAACATGTGTCATCATTGATGACATTGACTCGTAAGCATGCACACATATCTCTGTGCACGTAACATACACAAAGGTATTAATATTATTTTGTGGGGTTCTCAGATCAATCAAAATTGAGAAAATAAGTTTGCATTTTACCTACACTTTTTCATTTCCTAGTGTTCTTTCTTATTGCAGAGATGTTTCAAGTCTATAGTATTTTGTTTCTTTCTGGACAATTTCTTTTAGCATCCTTTTTTTTTTGCAAGGCAGATCTATCTATTGATAGCAAACCCATATTTGTGTATCTGAGACAGTCTTTGCTTTCCCGTCAGTTTTGAAACAAAATTTTGAAACATAAATTTTAAAACTCTGTGGGGTTTGGTTGGATTTGTCTTGGTCTGGAATAAGGTTATGTTGTTGTTTGTTCTTTGCTTTGCTGTTGTGAAGTTGGGGGCTGAATTAGGCATAACAATGGTGCTGAGATATGTCTCCATCACAGCCCTGGTTTGTTAGTTTTTCAGTTTGAGTTCTGCTTTTGTTCATGTTGCTCTTTCATTTGCTGGGTCTGTTGTTTGGTGTCTAACATTAGTTTGGGAGGACATTCCTGGGAATCTTTGGCTTAAATTTTCCTTCTGGTCCTTTCTATACACATGCATTATATATTTATATTTGGGACATGGTTGTTAGATAATGTTTTTAACTTTTTAATCATTTTTCTCTTTTCTTTGTAGCCTTTGACATTTCAGTTACTGTTTCTACAAGCTTAGGATTTCTTCAGTCAGTCTATTGATGAGCCTGCATGGGTGCTTAATCCTTATTAGTCTTTTATTTTTGGCAGTCATTTATAGTGTTTCTAATCATTTTAGTTTAACCAAGGTCATTTGGGTAGCCCTTGAATTATAATTATCTATTGGATCCCAATGTGGTTTCCAGTGGGTACACAACTAAAGACTACAGCTTTCTTCTCCCTGAATCTATCAATAGCAAACAGTTCAGCTGTGAAGATGGAGGATGCCTTCCTCCATCTACACCTGATTGTTGGTGTAAATCCTGTGCATAGAAACAACCAAGGCTACTTGAACTGATGGCCATCAAGAGGTAACACTGCTCTGTGAAGATTCAAATGAACAGCAATCACAAGCTAAACAGTTATGTCAGATAGAAAAAATGCATTTTCTAGGCACTATCACATAAAACTGAAACCTACATCAACACAACAAATACTGTTGGTGGTGTTTTCCTAAGCTCTAGGTAAGTCTTCTCTCTAGCTAGTTCTCACTGTCTCTGCCACTATTGTTTTGTTGGATCTTTCTTGCTGGACCATTCCTCTCCTCTTACCCCATCACCTGCTCTGAACAAGCTCAAACTCAGAGGAACAGTTTTCTACAATATGCTGGAATATACATGCAGTGACGAACATCGCAGTTATCAACCTACTTGTGACTAAAGAGACACCAAATAGATTCTGTAAGCTCTTTCCTTAGCTCTTATAGTTTTAGACCTAGAATGCTGGTTGAGAACACAAACTCTAAACCTAGATTTCTTAAGTTCAAATCCCAGATCTACCATGTACCACCAAGTCCTTTAACTTAGTTATGTCTCAATTAGTGCATTTTGCACAATGGGAATAATACAACCCTTTCCTAGCTTTTGAGAAAATTAAGAGAGTTTAGAGATATATAGCTTTAATTGCAATAAACTCTCAATAGGCCATAGAGATTCATGGAACCCGGGAGCACTGGATAGTAATACATAAAATATTGATCCTTTAACTCTGATGACAAGCAAGGCACCACACCAATTATGTCTGGCCTAAAGCAATCAGGTGTGTAATTAAAACAATATAAAATTTCTGTATGGGTACATGTGGAAGGAGACTTAAAACCGCTGTATTTTTCTATTTCCCATGACAATAGTGTACATTTCTGTAGACCCATGATATCTTTTCCACTCTATTTTCTTTTACCTGAAAGAAACTGTCCTGGGAATCAACCTTTGACTTTTCCATTCTAACACATCATTACAATTGTAGCCCTACTGACTTCTGAGTCAAGAACCAAAGAAGCTGAGTAATTTTATACTGAGCTGCTTAGGCTTCTTCCTATTTAGGGTATGGGTTCTTGTGGGGGAACAGCACTGAAATTATTCATGGGTCACTGTGTCCAGTCACTAAAGCATAAATATTTATTTCAGAAAATACATCCTCTGCCTATCCCTTAGAGTGGCATAAACCTGGTCAGCATTGCTGTGACTCTATCGGGCAGTGTGGTTTTGACCCATTCAAAAGGCAAGTTACAGTAAACACCTTGGTTGAATGTTGATTATGCAGGGCTTGCATGAAGTTTAAATATGCTTGCCAAGTTCCTGATCTGGTGATAGCTTCTCAAAGAACTTTCCTCAGAATAATGATGGTACCTTGTTATACCGGTGCATAAACGTAGTGCTGTTTTCACAACACTGAGCATTTGTTTATGCATGATAGTGTAACATGATAAGCATATTGAAGACATAAGTAATTTCCACGGTGTAGCCCTTGTATATCTTAAAGGAAAACAGATTTCAAGTTCTCTTCAAGTTTAAAATTCTTTGAGTCTCATATGCAGACAGTGTTTTAGTCGGGATCTTTCTGAGATATAAAATTATAAGTATGATAGAGAGAGAGAGCAGAGAATATTTTAAGGAATTTTCCAATAAAACTATAGGGCTGAAAAATCTTCAAATAGGCCATCTACTTGCTAGAGCATGTGGGATGCTAGTATCATAGTTCAATCTAAGTACAAACTACTCAAAACAGGGATGGTAGAAGAACATACCTGTTGAATGATATTTTTGTCCTGCCCAGTTCCCACAGTCATTAAGTCCCAAAGAAATCACACAGAGTTCTATATTAACTATAAACTGATTGGCCCATATCTGAGGCTTCTTATTAACTCTTACAACTTATATTAGCCCATTATTCTTATCTGTGTTAGCCACATGTGTCAGTACCTTTTTCAGTGAAGCAGTCACATCTTGCTTCTTCTGTGGCTGGACAGGACTGCAGAGGAATGAGCTTCCTTCTTCCCAGAATTCTCCTGTTTTCCTTGACCCGCCACTGCTTCCTGTCTGGTTGTTCCACCTATACTTTCTGCCTGGCTACTGGCCAATCAGCATTTATTTAAAATATAATTGACAGAATATAGACCATGGTCCCACACCACATGCCTGAAATTTGAAAGTGTTCAGTGAATGGGTTCAACAGCAAAACCAAATTTACAAAGGAAAGTATTTGTGGGATTGGAGTCAGAGAAACTGGGAGGTTCTGAACAAGACAGAAGACAGAGGGCTCTGTGGGTTTGGCCATTATTGGCATCTATGGAAGCTATGCTGGAGTTCATTTTACAATGAACTATACATTTTATTTGAATTTAAAAGATCCCCTTCTGGTTCATGTTTTCAGTGTTTTCCCCCTTAGGTAGTGGCAGTATTTTAGGAGAGTAGAACCCCCAGGTGTAATCCAGAGGGCTAAAGTGGGTCACCTGGAGCAGGCCTTTGATGGTTGTAAACCAGTCGCTAGATCTGGCTGTGCTTTCTGTTTCTTACCCTGTTATCCTTGAAGAGCCTCTGCCAGGACCCTTGTGCATTTCCTAACTTCTGCTGTTTCTGTCAATTATTGTTGTCACAGTCATTCAAAGGTGGTCAGTCCTAGAAACATATAAACGCAAGTAACAGCGGGCTCAGTAGGATGTCTTTCTATAATCATTCATTTATATGTCGATGTAACAGCAACGTTTAAAGCAGTGAAGGCTATGAATTTGAAAAGGAACAGGAAGAAGGGTTTGAATATGTAAGAAGTATCAGGGAAGAGAAGATGAAGGAAATAATGTAACTACATTTTAATAAACTTTTAAATGTAGGGACAAGGCAACTAATTCAGAAAAGTAGTGTCTCAGAGCTGAAGTCATTGAATAAGCTTGATCATGTGGCACTTTGGAAATAGTTAGAAGACAAATTTGTATAAGTTTGAAGGTATAGGCTGGAAAAGCCACAGTATGATGTAAGCTGAGTCTAATGAGAGATTGTAGTAATAGTTTGTAAAACCAGAATTCCAATAGAAAAGCAGGTATTGCAAGCCACACTAATTCAACTGGACTACACTGAGAATTGAATTAGTGGTCACTCATGTTTTATTTGGAAAATGAATTTATATTTTCCCCTTGTCATGAAAAATTGGAGTAACACTGACTTGAAAAATATTGAACGAGTTAACTTGAGAGAGGAGATGCCAAGATAGCATAGTGTTCAAGTTGAGGCAGGGTTATGCTGGCTATTTTTATAGAGAGCATCGAGAGCAAAATTTAGAGCAGAAGGATGTTAAAATTATCCATGAAAGGATCAAATTTTAAATGGCAAACAAAGAGAGGAAATAAGAACAAAAGGCCCTAGTTTTACAGAGATGAGAGTCTTTTTTTTTAAGCGAATCAATCAGGAAAGCTTCATAGAAAGCATTTCAGGAATTACTTAGTTGTAGTCATCCTGCAACAGCAGTATCCTTTTATAGACACAGAGAGAGCTGATACCAAAAAGGAGGTAATAGCTTCTGTGTACCAGGCAAGGTTTTTTTTTTTTTTTTTTTTTTTTAGGATTTTCGAGACGGGTTTCTCCGTAGCTTTTTGGTTCCTGTCCTGGTACTAGCTCTTGTAGACCAGGCTGGCCTCAAACTCACAGAGATCCGCCTGCCTCTGCCTCCCGAGTGCTGGGATTAAAGGCGTGCGCCACCACCGCCCGGCCCAGGCAAGGTTTTGCAGAGAGTGGTGCGTGCCCAGAATCACACACAATATGCACCCACAGGCTCATGTTTTTGAATTCTTGGTCTCTAATTTGTAGAACTATTTGGGAAGTATTAGAGTGTGAACCTGCTGTAGGAGGTATGTCACTGGAGGGAGGCTTTTAGGTTTCAAAGAATTACCCCATCTCCCTCTCTGTCTCTCTGTCTCTGCCTCTCTTTCTTGTGCTTCTGAATGAAGATGTAAGCTCTCAGGTACTATTCCGGTACAACATCTGCCTCTCTGCCTGGCCGCTGTCCTGCTACATGCCATAATTGTCAGTGGACTCGAGGCCTCTGACACTATGAGCACCCCAAATAAATTCATTCTTCTAAAAGTTACCTTGGTTACAGTGTCTTATCACAGGGACAGAAAGCAACTAAGCCAATCTATCTTGTTATGATGTAACATAAAGTGGATTCAAATATCAGCACTTAATTATTTTTATATTTAAATTGCATGCTCTTAGGGACAAAAGAGTAAGTATTCTCCAGGGGATTCTGTCACTTATTTTGGGAGGAGAAGTAACATGTTTTGTTTGCGTGAAGAATAGCTTATAATATGTTATCGGAATTAAAATATGTTCTTGTCTTTATGACATGGGGACATTTGACTGGAGGTGACCTTGACAATAGCTGGACTTGCAACTCTCAGTCTTGCTCGCCGCCATGAGCACATGAGAAGATATCCACCACCAGCGAGGCACATTACTGGGCATGTGTAGAAATTATTTCCAGAGAGGGTGATGTGTGGCACACTAACCAGCGGAAAAATACTGCCCTAAACATGGACCATGTTTTCCATTGAACTGGAATAAAAAAAAAAAAAAAAAAAAAAAAAAAAAAAAAACAGAGAAAGAAGCTAACCACTGTGTGCTAGCCCCATTTTTCTCTAAGCATATGCACCAGTTGCTTTTGTGATCTTCGGCTGATGTAAGCCTCTAAATCCTTTGGCTGTCAATGAGGACTCAACACCAGTAACTCTCCGAGGAACATTAAACCCTCAGCATTATGCCGGAACTATGAGACTTCTAGTTTCTTGAATTAAGCAGCGACCTGTTTTTCTGCCTATCTAATGTGGCATGATTGTACTACTGAGCTCTCTATGGTATGTCAATCCATTTAATCCACATCTTTCTAGATTCAATTCCTTCTTAAAACCCTAACTAATATAAAATACATTTATTATTTACATATTTTAAAGAACAAAAGATAAAATGAGACATTTAAACAAAATCCCCCTTTCCTCATTTTAAAAGATGTCCAAAATACTGTCATGGCAAAATCAATTTTAATATGTATTTTAATGCCTATATTATATCACAATACAATTATATAAGTATAAAAATTCTATGGAAATCTCAATCAAATAGATTAATTCCTCCTAGGAGTAAATCAATATGCTTTAAAAATCATTATCCAGCATAATCAAAAGAGCATGAGAAAAATTCTCTCTAGCATCACAATTATGGCTAGGTCCCTAATAAACCAAGGCTAAGTTCTGATCAACTGGCAAATGCATCTTTCAAATTCTTAGCACATGCTCAATTGAAAATGGAATGGATGGAAGAACCGCCATTATGAGAAGCTTTATTGATTCATTTTTAGAACTAAGTGGCTAAGCTCTAAGATTATCCATGTGATCTGTTTCCTAGGAAACCTATTTCACCCTAAGATTAAAGGCAAAGTCCTATGGGAAGGAAGAGTTGCTTCTTCTTTATATTTTTTTCCAAAGAGAATAAAGTATGTAACTGTAGATCTGAGTTTGCACACATGTCAACTTTAGTTATATACTACTTGTTACACAATCAAACATGCAATTTCTTTCTAATGTCTTACAGTTTGAAGTCATATGAAAACAGTATTTCAAGGTGGTGTTTCCTACCCTTCCATTCCTTCCCAAGTGCTACTCTGTCAATGCATTTTGATCATTCCTCAAAGTTAACACTTAATTCTTTGCTTTCTATTAGCTTTAGTCAAACATATGTCTTTTTCTATTACAGGATAGAAGTGGGTGTAAGCACCAGTCTCACGCTTAGACTTTATTTTTTTTATCAGTTCTTCTACACTAAACTGAGGTCAGATTATCCTGCCCCTGTTTTCTTCTCCAGTACCATTGGAGATGTGAGACAGGCCAGGTTTTAGTGGGATCTCCATGAAATACCCCTCTGAATGGAACAACCTTTAAAGTGGGCATCTGCCCTTGTGCCTTTACTGGCCTTCCTCTTCAACTCTGGACCACATTAGAAGGATGAAAAAATGTATCTCTGAGAAAGCGAACATGACAAGCATCTTCCCTGTCTGTGAGCATAGGCAAAAATCCTTAATGAGCCTTGATGAGAATGAGCTTGGCCCTAAAAAGGTGGGTAGTCTGTGTTCTTACCCTTATCCTGGGGGCATAACATGCTACTTAGTTCTATAAAATATATATTTCTGTGGTTTTCTGTGTAGACGTATATTTATGGCTTCTTTTAAAGCCTCACACCTTTTGCCTGGTTCCCCGAAAACTTAAAAGTCTGGGTGTACATTTGTTTGCTAGGGGGTACATCTCTCTATATGGAGAGGCCAGGTCCTAGTGGGTGAACCCACTTCTGCCAGTTAGGTCTCATGTCTTAAGCCTTCTATAACCTTCCAAAACTGTACTTACTACCAGTGGATACCAAATAGCCAAACACAGGAACCTATGGGAAACGGTTCACATCCAAATAACAGCATATATCTTACAGAGGGCATCATTATTCTATCATAGTAGCCTTCAACTAGTTTCTAAGTTATTGAAACATGGTGCTTTTTATTTACATATAAAATGTAGTTTATTAAAGCTGACTATAAAGTGGAAATAATGTAAGTACTTTTAAAGCTCACAGTCATTGTTTTCCATCTAAGCAACTGTGTTCCCTTTCCTTTGTCTGCTACACAAAGCATCACTAGGGAGCACGTCCTCCCACGGTCATCCTGATAATGGTTCTTACGACAGTGGATATGCTTTAAAGGACAAAACCATAACTAAGAGGCAGAACGATATCCAATAGACTTGAGTGGACATTTATGGAAATGACTGCTAAGTATAAGCTAGGTTTCATGAAATCATTTCCTGACAACAATTACAATGAAGATAACAGGAAAAGAAAAATTCCACACAAATCCCAGTACCTAATATTTTAACCATGGCATGGACATAGTTGAATATTTTTCTCATGAGACCCAAATCCCATAATAATAAAGAAGATCTTCCTTGCCATGATTAAGGTCATGTAATTAATCAACTTACAGTGTAGCCTTACCAAATTCAGTCTTTTTTTTTTTTTTTTTTTTTTTTTTTGGTTTTTCGAGACAGGGTTTCTCTGTGGTTTTGGAGCCTGTCCTGGAACTAGCTCTTGTAGACCAGGCTGGTCTCGAACTCACAGAGAACTGCCTGCCTCTACCTCCCAAGTGCTGGGATTAAAGGCATGCGCCACCACCGCCGGGCCCAAATTCATTCTTAAAGTTAATAAAGGGCACATTTTATTTCACATTGTAATTCAGTTTTATTAAGAAAATATATATTCTTACATTGATTGACCTAACATTATGAGTGTGCATGCATGTGAATGTACATGATCATGCATGTGTGCATGTGCGTGCACATGTTCATAATTGGACATGTGTGGGTGCATTCAAAAACCAGAGATAAGCCTTGACAGTCGTTCCTCACACGAACTACTTTATTGTTTTTGTTTTTGTTTTCTTTCCTTTGATTTGTTTTTGTTTCGTTTTGTTTTGTTTTGTTTTGGAGGGAGGGTCTCTTATGAGCCTGATGTTTGCTGTGTAGGCCAGGCTGACAGGTTAGCCAAGTCCAAAGACACACCAGTATCAGCCTTCCTGATGCTGGGATAACAAATGCACATCACTATGCCTGGATCTTAAATGTTAGGTCTGGGGAACAAATTCAGATGCTTGTCTTTGCAAGGTAAGCGCTTTAAAAGCTGACCTAATAATTCTAAGATAAATTTTGAGACATACACAAAAGGAAAATTATTTTCTTCTAAAAATGGACATTCTAATGTCTTAACAAAAAGAGAATAAAATATTATGACAGAGAAAAGTCTCTTACTTAGTTGAAAATGAATCTTGTATGATAAGGCTGAACAAGCAACTTTCAGACCACTTACACCATTTGTGAACATTTGTTTTCCTTGATATTCAGTGTATTCTGTGATATTTTTAAAATCCCAGATGGGAGTAAAAGATCCTTACCTCCCAAGAAACTGAAGAACTAAACAACCAAGTTCTCAGACTCCTTGCAGGTATGATATGAGAATGTGACCTAAACTCTACCATCCAATGTTTCTCCAGACTTTAACTTAAAAGTGAATGGCTGTAAGAGTGTTTTCTGACATAGTGCAGACAGGAATGACAAGCACATTCATATACCAAAAACCACAATAGATACATCCAACACCCAGTGGATGTCATCAGTGATGCCAGCATTGGAAAACAACATTCAGAAGTGACATTGGAGTATCTTCCCTTGATTAACAAATTGAAGGCATTTTCTCTTGCTGATGGCCTCCAGCCTTGTTTTTCAGCCAGCTTTGTTCTTTGCCTTTTCAGTTCTTTTATATTCCTGCAATGATTCCACTTCTGTTTAGTTATATAGTGGGTTTTATAACTTGTCTCTAGATCCGTGAGAAAATATTATTGATTCACTTGTGCTTTTAAAGCCCTAAAATGAACGAGTGAGTCATGCAAAGAAGCTAAAAGCATTCTTTCCACACTTGAACAGCTTTATTTTTGAATGATAAAAGGAATGAGATAAAAATATTCTTTCCTAAAAATACTCATTCCATAAAAGTTATGAAGGAAAGAGATTATTTAGTGATGACATTTCTTGTTTTTAAGTGTACTTGGTAGCAATCTGGGGTATAACTTTGTGATAGAATACATGCTTGGTGTACATAAGGTCCTTGGTTCAAATCCCTACAACCACATTTTTTTCTTTTAAGTCTACAGATGAGGCTCAGTGGTGGAACAACTGCTAGCATGCCCTAGACAGCAGAGTCAATTCCCAGTACAATGAAACAAAAACGTGTGTATTTACACATATCCCAGTAACGTCAATAATTCCCCGATTTCAGGTCGTACTCTGTTATGAAAATGAGCAGCCATGAATGAGCAGGAAATAAATGCTAGGATAGAAAATTAAAAAGGAGATATAAGATGATAACTCTACAAGTTTATCAACTGAGAAACCCAAGTGGGAGCTTCAGAAGTTGCAAGTTCCCCAGGGAGATTGGACTGGTGACATTCTTGTTTCATATTTCTATGTTACAGTTTTCCTAAAACAATTAATAAGTGCCGCAAGTGTGGGTGGGTAGTGGGTGTAAGGTTCATGGAGAAAAACAAACTGTGGAGATGGAAAATTCCCATGATCTGAAAAGTAGAGACCCAGGAATGAGAGACCCAGACTATCCTAGTCTGAAGGTTTGAGAATCAGAGATCAGATGTTACAAACCCCATTCCAAAAGCAGAAGATGACCATGTCTTTAAGTAAGCAGTGGGAGGAGGTTCTCTCTAAGTGTGATTCACTTAGGTCATCCACAGATTAGAATACAGTATTTCATTTTAGAATAATCTGCTGCCAAAGAGTTTAATGCTAACCTCAAGAAGATACATCCTCACTCACAGAAACATCTGGACCTTCTCTGAGCCAGTCAGGTTGATTTATATCATGTGCTATCATAGTACCTAAATAATTATGTTCTCTGGTTCACTTTCTCCAATTATATAAACTTAAAATATCAGAGGTGGAAAATATATGAAATATTGTGCAATTCTTCTTATATAACCTAGAAAGCAGAGATCAAAGGATAATGAGTCAAAAGTGAAGTCACGAAGACCTTCAGATACCCAATAGTGCCCACAAGACACTTCCAGTATAGAAACTATCTTGATATAATACTATCTTCAATGCTTTTGATAGGCTATTGAATTTCTTAATTAAATTTTTGCTTATTTGTTTGGTACTTTATGAATACAGTTCAATCGCTAGACATCACATTATGCTCTTTTGTGCAAACCGTGTCTATTGATGGTTGAATTAAAATAACTAAAGGACTGCAAGTCTTCTAACATGAGAAATCCATAATAAGAAGGAAATGCTATTCATTTGCTTGTTTTATTCATTGCAATCTCTGAAAGGCAATTATTGTTTAATGGGAAAAAAGGAAAGCCTTGTATAATCCTGCTTTGTAAGTATTAAACCATAACAGATGAATACTCTTCTCTGAGGGAAACTGTAATAGGATAGTGCTAAGCAGGTCATCACCCTCTCTCTTAGCCTTAGAGATGTTACTGCTTGTGTGAGTGAGTGAGTGTGTGTGTGTGTAAGGAATGACTCTTCTTAGTCTGCTTTGATAACCTAACAAGAAATAACTGAAGACATAGAGTACTCAGGTGACATGTGTTCATCTTGCCATTTTATTATCATTGTTATTAACATACCATACACTTTAGTCTTAGCATGTTTTCACTACAGATTACAAGGTCAGCAGATACAATTAACTTACATAGAACAAATGAAAACTCACTCTGACTACCTAATCTAGACTCATTCTACTGCATTTTGATCCCAGCATAGCAGTAATTGCTCTTATCCTAAGACTGTGATATACTAAACAGCAGGCTATGAAAATGCTACAGCAAATAATCAGTATGTAGGTAAAATTTGGTACTACCATGATGGCTCCACATCCATGGACAGGAAAGTAGATCAAGGCTAAACATTCAAAGTGTTTCTTAATGTAGTGAGCAATGTTAGCAGTTTAGAGTATCAGGTTCAACTGGAGAATCAGAGATGTAGCAAAACCCATACTAAACAAGGATGTCCAAGTGGGATGACTATGGCTTCACAAACTTGGAGATACTTTGGGCAGCCATTTGCAAAATGAAGTGTTGATGACATTGAGTTGATATTTGTCAGCTTGACAATAGCTGAGAGCTTTTCCCATCCTTTGGCATAGCTGCCAACTCATGCATTAAATTCTTCATCACGATCACTGATTCAGATTGTGATACTGTCATGATAATTCTATGAAGAACACCATGTGAATTTCTTTCCCGTTAGTTACCAATCAATAACTATTTACTTTATTTAAAGATATGTGTACAAGGGGGCTGGAGAGATGGCTCAGCGGTTAAGAACATGGACTGTTCTTCTGGAGGTCCTGAGTTCAATTCCCAGCAACCACATGGTGGCTCACAACCATCTATAATGAGATCTGGTGCCCTCTTCTGGGGTGCAGGTATGCACACAGGCAGAACACTGTATACATAATAAATAAATAAATAAATCTTTAAAAAAAAAGATATGTGTACAAGTTTATTTGGTGATTATTAAAATCCTTTCTTGTATGTGTTAATGTTCTTTGGCCAGATCATGCATGAACATACATAAAATTAATACGTAAGCAGAAAAAGCAAGAAGTTCACAGTAAGTCATACTAGAAGATTACCTAGACGTTCACTGATGATTGGCTGGGTAGTGGATTCTGCTGATGCCCATTCACTTGTCCTCAGCATGTACTGTTCTGTGTATCAAACTCAGACTTCTAAGTATAAGCACCTGCAGCTGAAGCTTTCTTGAATGAACAAGGTAGACCAGATATCTCAGAGAATAAATATCATGGACAACAGCCCTTGATCAATGATAGAAAATCACAGGCACCTCATTCTCTCCTTAATTGTGATAATGATGGGTGTATGCTGTGCTTACCTCCAAGGAACTTCCTAAGTATACAGGCCCACCTCTGCTCACAACAATCCACTAGGTACTGCCTTCCCTTCTTCAATGTCTCATTTCTCCATTTCTTTTTACATGGGTCTTAGAATCTTCTTCAGATAATCTCCTTGTCTCCACATTCCTGTCTGAGGGTCTACTTCTAGGTGATTTCCTAGTCAGCGATCTTTCTGTTGATCCAGATTCACCATTTTTTCTCATCATTTCAATTTAGTTAAATGTAGTGAACCATTCTAGTATGTTTTTGCTGTTTTCTAAAACAGAAGAATTTTAAAAGCCAAGAGAAACTATCTAAATATAAAACTGGAGATGTAAGCAAATTTCCAATCAGTATGGGCATATGAAGTGATTTGTTCCAAGTGGAATGCCAGATATATAATTTATGAGTATTTTGGGTAAGAGAGGATATTGTCAACTTCTCTTGTAAATCATTCATTCTAGCTATGATACTGACAATAGAAAGAGAGTAGGAGAAGAAAGGAGCAAGAATGGTTTCTGCCCCCCCCCCCAATAATACTTACTCTTCTTATATTTTTAAAAGAAGTGAAAACATGACAAAAATGAATAAAATTTCAAGATTCAAGTTTACGAAATACTCATGAAACATCAACATGAAGATATCAGAATATTTGTTACTATGCTATGTAAGCTGGATATCACATCTGGACTTGAAATAAGACTCAGGGAACTGAATCAGCAAGAATAGATACATGATGATTCACTGAAATTTTCAAAAGAAAGACATTTATCCAAATATCACAGCATTTAAATATCAGGTAAAACAGGAAAAATAAAGCAAAGCCAACTAAGCAGGAGTCACCAGAGATGGTAAGAAACTAAGGAAAGGATCCTATCACATAATTGAGCCTTGATATTTCATATCAGTGCAAGGAATTTCAATTATACTTCACTCTGATAAGGAACAAAATAAAAAGAGTTGGCATTGTCTGTGGGATCTTGAATTATAAAAGGCATTACTAGGGTGGCTGTACTGAATGTGGTTGTGTTTTGAATAGTGTAGGCATTCCTTATTAATCATGAAAGCTCTAAAAGTAGCACATGTCTCTCTCGAGATTCCTAGGCAGTGAATTCCATGGTTGTTAGTCATTGGAGACTTTGATAAGAGCAGTCCTAAGAGAGTGGTTGGAGGAAGTAGACTAGAACGCAAATGCAAGACAAGAAAACTGAGTCAACTTGTGCAGGAGCCTAAAGTGGCTGAAGGATGCAATGGTACCAAGGCCTTTTCACTATGCTTGGTGAATATGATGGAACACAAAGCTTATGATAAAAGAAAGACAGAAAAAAAACACTAAAAACCCAAAACTTATCTACTATATCTAGAGGTAGAATAATTATTAGAAAGAAGAACTCTTGCATTATGTCATTGATGAGAGAAAATGGTAACATTGTTATAAATGCTGGATAATGTATGTTTTGTTTTGTTTTAATATCTGTTTCAATACAGTTGATCACTTAATGATCAGTACTATTACTCCAGATAGTACTTGATAATTCTAACTCAGAATCACATTATTTCCAATAATAATAATTTCAGCAGTTCTAAAATTGCAAGCCATGGTTAGTATCTCATGAATAGCTAAATGTTCTAACCCAAAGGGGTTTCATGATCAACTAAGTCTGAGAAATACTACTCACTCTATCTTTATCTTACATATTCAAAATGAGAGTATAGTCCTCAGTATAATGTTTAATGAAGGAGTTCTTATAAGTGAGATTGAAAATTTATCCCAAAATGCATCCCATTATAGGAAGACATGCAATTTTCCGAGCACTCATGTAGCTCTAAATTATAGAAACTAAGTCAGAATCTGGAAGAACAGATTGCTACCTTCAAAGCTTGCCAACGGACACTGGAGATCATTCCCTCTAATTTATCCTAGGGTTGACTCCTAGGAACTATCATTTCTCCTCTTATAAAAATAGCCTCTTATTACTTCATTTTCCTTCTTTACTTTATTTTTTTTAATGATTTATTTATTTATTTTTTTTTCTTGCTGATTTTTTTATTAATTAATTAATTTAATTATTAAAGATTTCTGCCTCTTCCCCGCCACCACCTCCCATTCCCTCCCCCTCCCCCAATCAAGTCTTCCTTCCTCCTCAGCCCAAAGAGCAAGCAGGTTTCTCTGCCCTGTGGGAGGTCCAAGGACCACCCACCTCCATCCAGGTCTATTAAGGTGAGCATCCAAACTACCTGGGCTCCCACAAAGCCATTACATGCAATAGGATCAAGAACCCATTGCCATTGAATAAATGGGACCTCCTGAGACTGAGAAGCTTCTGTAAAGCAAAGGACACTGTCACTAAGACAGAAAGGCAACCCACTGACTGGGAGAAGATCTTCACCAACCCCGCAACTGACAAAGGTCTGATATCCAAAATATACAAAGAACTCAAGAAATTAGACCGTAAAAGGTTAATCAATCCAATTATAAAATGGGGCACTGAGCTGAACAGAGACTTTTCAACAGAAGAAGTTCAAATGGCCAAAAGTCACTTAAGATCATGCTCAACTTCCTTAGCAATCAGGGAAATGCAAATCAAGACAACATTAAGATACCATCTTACACCGGTCAGAATGGCTAAAATCAAAAACACCAATGATAGCCTCTGCTGGAGAGGTTGTGGAGAAAGGGGCACTCTCATCCATTGCTGGTGGGAATGCAAACTTGTCCTTCTTTACTTTAAACTGCTTGCCACCCTTGATAAAATAATATAGGCAATGTTACTGTGGCTCTATTCTTAATAAAGTTTGCATATAACACTGTCAAGGGCTTTAGAAAGTCTAAATGAATATTATTTCTACATTCTTCTTCATTACCATGCATATTTATTCCCTTGTAAAACTCTAGAAGATCAAAAAGCCATACTAATTTAAGGCAAAAAAAATTACTGAGCTGAAGAAAGAGCCAGAGGCTTCTCCTCTACAGAGCTTGAACTAAATAGAAGAAAATGAAAAGAAGTTTCTTCTCCCGGAAGATCCCTAGCAACTTTGAATATCCTTTTATAATTTGGGCCATAAAGGGGTTTGAACATGTTAAATATTAAAAGAGAAATTGATGGAGAAGAAATTAAAATAGACTGCCTACACTGTATAAATAGAAAAATGTCTTGTTCTTTACCTTTAAAAGATTTCCAAAGGGCAAAACAAATTTAAGCATCAAAAAGTCCTATTGTGTACAATTTCTCCCTATAAAGAAAATGAAAATTAGTTGTTAATGTTATTCTGAAAATAGACTACTTTTTAAATTATAAAAATACTTTATTGTAAAGTATTTCAGGAAACTAAACCCAGACTTTTAATATTACTAACAAAAATAGTTTCTATGTGGCTGCTATTATTATATAACATTGCATGGCCTTCAACTCATGAGCCCTTTGTGGAGCCAAAATGCTCCATTGCAGGTAGAGTGAACATTACAATAAAATAGAATCAATACTCTTGAGTAAAATTCACCTTTGGGCAAGCAGCAACAGGGCAAAATTAAAACCTTCAAGCCTCTTTATCTGTTGTTGAAATGTAGTCCAGAGGGTTTCAGTTCACTTCTATTAATATCTATGAAAAGTCAAAAAAGTCTTTTAATTAAGATCCAAGTCTAATCATCCCTAATGCTTTAGCAATGCCTTTGATGAAGGATAAGCAAGGTCATGAAATTGAGTGAGTTGCATGCCATATTTATTGAACTGCTTGAGAATAATGTTAACAGTGAAAGACTATCATTTCTACAAGACAACCAGAGAGGTCAAAAATTTTTAATCAGTCAAAATCACCTTATTTGCCCATGATATACCATCAGTCTAATAGTCATTCATTATTTAAAGCTCAGAAAAGAGTAGGTTATACAGGTTCACACCAATTCATAAGTCTGGAGTAGTTATCTACTAAAACAATACAGAATACTGAAAGGCCATGTCCTTGAAATATAACTTGAAGAAGGATGCTAAAAATGAAATACCACACTAGCTCAGAATGAGTATAATAAAAGGTTATTTATTTAGGTGAAGACTCACAGATTATAATCCTCTACTTGAACTGGAAACAACAGCCAAATTCAGCAGCCAGGAAGAGGCCAGATGTGTGTTTTACATTGTCATATATAATATAAGAGGCCACATCCAAGTGGGCAGGTAACTTAAAGGCTACTGGTGGCAGGAACAAGACAAGGCTGTCCACTCTCACCATATCTCTTCAACATAGTTCTTGAAGTTCTTGCAAAGGCTCAAGTATTTTTTTTCATTCTAAGTTGGAATTTTCAAAAGCCAGGATTCAATAAGTACTCATCTAGCATCGGGATCTGTCACTCCTATTTGTACAGCCTTAGTTAGTCTTTGTAAAGAGTAACTAAAAGATTTTCTCTGGCCCTGTTTAACCCTGGCATATAATTCAATTCATTTTCTTTGTTCTTGAATCCTGCCCTAAGCATTTAAGGCTGCTTTGTGGCATAGGGACAAGATTTGATAATTATAAAGATCTTGAGTCTGTGGGTCAACATAAGTGCCCTCACCAAGAATTTGATCTTGGGAAGTCTCAAGTCCTTTGATTTTTCCCCGTTGTTCTAAAATTTTAGCCTCTTCTCTGAAATAGCATTGAAACATCAGTTGAGGCCCATCATCCAAGTCTGCTAAACTAACTGAAGTCAGTAGTGTGGTGTTGCTTTAATGCTAGAAGCCAATGTCTTTATCATCTCCCTAACAAATGCAGAATGCAAGCCATAAATTACAACAGATTGCTTAATTTCTTTTAGATCATTTATTTTTATAAATATCCATCTACTTTCTTTTTATCCTTTTGGGCTTTTAGAACTTGATGCTTCGTTGGAGTAGATTACAGAGTAGGAACATAAAATCCTGGGTATGTCACCTCTGACAGCTACTGGTGATGTTGAATCCTGTCCTTGTACCTTCTTTCACTGTTCATCAGCTCCAATAATTTCTTCAATCATTTAAAATCTTTTAGTACTGTCTTTTGTAAGGCCTGAATCTCCTGGCCTGTTTATATTTCTAGTGATTTCATTGAGGCACCTAGCCTCTGGTCCTCATTCTGCACATGTGATTCAAAAGTCTGAAGTTTTTCCTTTAAATATAACACCTCATCCTTGGACATTATTTGGATAGCGTGCAGATTGCCATCCTGGAGAGATACTCTATCTGCTAACCTATCATAATTTTTTAAGAAATTTTGATTGTCAAATTCAACAGTATGATTCTTTTACATAATTTCTTAGTGTCCTTTGACATGGAATCAGTTTTGTCTGTCAAATTTTACCCTTTTCAATAGTATTAAATTTTTCAGGTAACTTTTGATTTTCAATGGTATAAATCCTGTCTGATAGCTGTTTATTACTAGTCTGTAAAGACTGTATTCTCTCTAAAAGTCCTCATTCTTGGCTCTGTTATCAAACAATTTTCTTAATGGTATAATATGAAGAAAAAACTGAGTCTCAATACCCAATAAATGGATGAATCACAATAACCATATAAACCTTGCAGAATACAAGTATTAGCAAATAGTTACTAAAAGTCTCAATGGTAATGTTGTCTGCCATTATATAACTTTCAAGTTTATTGACTTATTAATTAAATATTTACCTGGTATGAGGTCCAGCAAATTGTTTTAGATGTAATATTCTTGACTGTCCAGCAGGTGTTGTGGTTTCAGAGTCGTGAGTAGTGGCACAACCTGGTGCCATGAACAGTCTTGAGCCACTTTGTCTTTCTCACCTTGGAGCTGGTTAAATACTGGGAAATATGCTTTGCTTGACAAATTAAAAGCAATTAAATCAATTCCATACATGGAGCAAAAAGCCCAGAACTCACGGGCAGGGAGCACAAACTGGAAGCTGTGCAAGTCGCCATGTGGCAGGGAACCATGGCAGGGAACATGGCAGTGGGGGCAGGGGAGCATGCACATTCTTGGGAAATTTCCAAGTCACCACACACAGTTAGCTCCATTGTGGCAGGGATTCTAAAATAAAACCACTTAGGTAAAAGCAAACCAAGTGGGTAGGAGTGGGAGACTTTCTGAGCTGTAGACCGTTTAGGCGTTTTAAGCCCATCCACCCAGTTGGTGTGTAATCTGGATCTACATGGGTTCCAGATGAAAAAAGATGCTAATAAAGTAATCCCACACTAACTCAGAATTGAGTACAATAAAAGGTTATTTATTTAGGGGTAGACTCACAGATCACAATCCTCT
Source organism: Chionomys nivalis (assembly GCF_950005125.1). Classification (NCBI taxonomy): domain Eukaryota; kingdom Metazoa; phylum Chordata; class Mammalia; order Rodentia; family Cricetidae; genus Chionomys; species Chionomys nivalis. The sequence continues at coordinate 15,591,297 of NC_080099.1, forward strand.
GCTTGAACAGGGAACAGTAACCCAATTCAGCAGCCAGAAAAGAGGCCAGATGAGTACTTTGCATCCACATACATAATATAAGAGGTCATGCTCAAGTGGGCAGGTAACTGAAAGGCTGCTGGTGGTAGAAATTTCTACAGCAAAAACTACTGGTCTCTACACGCAGGTAGTACAAGGTGTTGCTCACAGTAGTCTAAAATACATTCATGTAAATATGAAAAGATAATAAATTATTCAAGTTAGTGATAAATTCACACTTAACTGTTCAGTAGACACAAGCTCAAAGTGGGTTACCCCCAGGCTACAGCAGTAGTGAGAATGTACAGCCTACACCAGACCAAATCAGCTATAATGCTGCAGGATGGAACTGCACAATCCCCCTTCTAAGAACCCCTTGAGTGAGTCTGGTTCTTACTTCAATTTGTGGAACACTGGTGTAAAGGCAGAAGCTAGAGTATTCTGAAAAAAAAATGAGAATACTGAGGTTAAAGAGATCTGGAAAAGGTTCAAGTTTCTTTCTCCTATAGTGAATCAATTGCCAAAGCATCTTAGGAGAGGAAAGCATCACTTGACTTATACTTGCACATCACAGTCCATTCTTGAGAGAATTAGAGACAGGAACATGGGAGAGGAACTATGGAAGAACCTTGCTGATTCAGCCTCTCACTCCCGCAAAGGTTTATGCTTAGCTACCCTTCTTACATACCCCAGTACCACCTACACAAGGAATGCAATGTCTGCCATGATTTATGTCCTCCAAATCAATTAACAATCAAGACAGTCCCCTAAAGACTTGCTCACAGCAGTAATACTTTGGGTAACTCCTCAATTAATAATCCCTTCACAGGTTCTCTTGGCTCGACAAGTTGACAATTTAAATTAACTATGACAACATTTGACCCCAGCTCCCCCTTTCTCATAATACAATTTAAATGATTTAAGTATCTAAATCACTGATCATTATAACCACTATGATTAACCAAATCAACAGATGTTCTGTATTCATGCAGAGATCAATGAAATTAAAAAAATGAAAATGTTTGATCTTTGTCAAGTGAATGACTATCTAGAGGAGTTAAAAGCACACACAAACCACACAACTGCCATCTTGGGACACCTACATGCTTCCCATAGCTGGCACTGTTGAAGGACAGCTTGTCCCTTCCAAATTCTTTCCAGATCCCAAAGTGACTCTCACTGGTCAATAATACAAAAATAACTGGAACCCATTGGCCAGCTGTCTGGGCTTTTAGCCTCTTGTGTATTCAAAGAAAGATAAGAAGAATAAAGATGAGTATTAGCAGAAATACTATGAACAGCCAAAATCAGACTGATACTTATTTAAACAAATGCAGTCATCATGGAAACTATTTAAACTCTATATACATGTGTGTACCTATATGTGGTGTGTGCGTGTACACACACATACACACACACACAAGTGCATGCCCATGTGCATATGTGACACGATGCTGACAGAAACACCCAATGCCTTTCACATGCTCAGTGAAAACTATACAATTAGCCTATCCTAACCATTTTAGAACTGCAAGGAAGTTCAGCAAACTTGTCTAAGTGGAGCAATGCATGTAGTATTTGAGATGTTTGATTCTAAATGTGTTGATGGCTTGCTTTCCCAATGTATTGGTGTCACTGGATAAAAAGCTTCTCTGGTAAGCCTAGGCATCTCCAGAAGAAAATTCTTAGCTCCTTGTTATGTTAGTCTCATCATAACACGAACCTAGTTCAGACTGAGAGGAAAAAAATAACAAATGAGTTCCTATATCTGGAAAATTCACATTTGAGCTAGATAGACTTTAGACATTAGGAGAGATCCAAGAACTGAGAGTTGGCTGATGAGGTGTCTAGACTTTGTCACTTTCTCCACTGCTAACCTCTGTTTTTAATTTTTGCCTTTATGTTCAAGGACAACATCTTACCTGACAAGCAAGACGACCGTGCCTGGCTTTTCTCTGCCTCTCCTTAGGAACTTCACCAGTCAATAACTTACCTCCCTAGAACTCAACTAGAAATAGCTTTCATTATTCTGCTTGAGTGAAATGGTCACATATCCACCCAAGAGCCAATTATCTTGGCAAGATATTGGCATATTCTTACTGATCAGCCTGGGCTAGAATTCCAGAGACTCACAGTCTCTCCAATACAGAAGGTGCACACTAGAAAAAAAAAACAATGTAGACTAGGGAACATTATTAAGAAAACAGCCTGCATCAGTTGGGCTTATTTGTTATCCTAGACAGATCTGAAGAACCCAAGAGGGGTCCGCTGTGTATGTTTGATAAAAGAGGAGGGGTCATACAGGTGAGGGGGCACAGGGCAAGGAGGTGGCAGAGGCTGGGACAGAAGAGAAGCTCAGTTCTCGTCCCCCTTTCCTCTCTTCCTTTCTCATCTTCCATTGTCATTCCTTCCCTCACTCTACTTGGGCCTAAGGCTCCTTAGTGGAAGAAGTGCCTGGACCTTCTCAACCTCTGCGAAGACAAAGAATGAGACAGAGTTCCTCAGCTGTCTTGTCATTGTAGTCACTATGTGGAGGGTGATGTTGGGCTATTGGACACCTGAGCCTAAGTTTAAAAAGATACACTTCTGAGATTCTGATGGATTGGGATGCTCCTACATGTACCTATGTTGTTCCTACATCAGAGCTTTGGGTGTAAAGCATGAAAATAAAGAGTGGAAAGAGGAATCTGAGTCTTTGCTGTTATTATTGTTTTCCTATATCTATGAAAATTTTGACTCTTCAAATATGGCTCAGATGAACGTAGATAGAGTATAGAGTCAAATCTGGACCCATGGTTAGCAGGAGAATGATCTAAAAGAGCTCTCAGGAATGTAGCATGCATCCATATTTCATCAAAAAGCAGTATTTGTCATCAGCTCAACCCTCAGTCTGATAACAGGGGGGAGTTTTGTAAACCCATTTCTGTGGCCAAAACACAGGCAATATTTACCACACTTGGGAGAAGAATACTAAATAGAGAATGTAACAGTTGCACAAACAGCAGGAAATCATCTCTCTGGAGGAAAGCTGGCCACAGTTCTGTAGGGATACAACGAGCCAGGATACTTGAATCAGATGAAGACAGGTTCCAAGTCAGTCTTGAGCTGAATTGGCAGGGAGTGATGTGCTTCTGGAATATAGCCGTCAGTCACAGAGCTCGGCCTTACCATGACCTGCAATGGGTGGGAACTGGATAATTTTTGTATAGTTATCTTATCCCAAATCAGGAAACTTGAGAGTTACCTCAGCTGAAGTTTAATAAAGCATTAAAATGAGTAGGCAGAAATAACTTGAGCTGCACAAAAACAATCTGGGTCTGACTGTAGTTCAGATTCAAAGAAGTCCAAAGCCAGCAAAAGTGGGAGATTCACAGGACTTGCCACTGCTGTCCACATTTTTTTTTCATTTTTTTTTTCAAGAGGGTTTTTAATATTCAGACTCAAGTTTGGAGTACATCTCTACCACACCAACACAGGTGTGGGAAGTGTAGCCTTAAGCCTGGGGAATGGGCAAACTTTTAAAGGCAAACAGCATAATCCTGTCATCTTGGGATTGGGTAAAGAGGGCATTGGGTAAGGTAGTTTCTGAAACCATTGGTCAGGTTTGGGGCACAAAAACCCTAACAAAGAACCATTAATAACTAGTCGAGATGCCCCAATTCTATATCCTGTTGCCAAGATCCAGCCCAGACTGTTGACGATGAGGAATTAATTGCACCACTTTTGCCTAGACAAAATAAGATCAGTCTTTTCCATGTTCCTTTTCCACAGAGGGAAAAAAATCACCTTATGGGCCTGGCGAACCTGCTGCTCTGAAGCTGTCCACATTTTAAAATTTTTACACATGTGTGTTTCCACCACTGGAATACACATATTACAAACAGGAACTTTATTTTGTGCTCCTAACATTAATATTTCCTAACACAAAACTTTATTTACCCAAGCAATTTGCTGAACGGAATAGCAGGTGACACAAAAGGAAAAACCGGTTACCCAAACAAACCTGTGTTTGTCTATTGGCTCTGCATGAAAATTGCACTCCCTACAGGTAAACAGCAGCATGTAGCAACAGAACAAATGGAAACTGGACTACTCTTTGATCATTTTTGCCAGAGCTAACTGAAACCACTGGATGTTTATCCTTCCCTCCCTCCCAGGCTCCTTTCCTCCCAGCATTCTGTTTGATGTCACATAGAAGCCTGTCTTTAACTTAGCTGAAAAATTTTCCCCATCAAAGAGACTACCCATGCCAGCCTCCTCAAAGCTTTCAAGTAAACCTTGATGCTATTGCACACGCACACACATGTGCGCGCACACACACACGCTTTGACTGTTTTTTCTACTCTTGCCAGTCAATAGGGAGACCTTTAAATCCTTTCATTCTCCAGCTTACTGGAATACCAGTGCTAATATTCAATATCGAAAATCTATTTTGTGAAAGAGTTAAGTTGCCTTCTCTAAATTGCGACGATGGAGGAGCAGATGGCACATTTGCTGACTGGGGATATGTTGCTCTCACTTGGGTTTAAATTCCCTCCCTCCACCTGGCATTCCAGACAGCTGTGTCAGCTCCATCTGCGCACCTTGAAATCATCAGGTGAATGCTCCATTTTCTTAATTGAGGTTAAACTAACCCAAGTAATCAAAGACAGGTATGGGATGTTCCCTGTCATTACCACATCTCTGATAAATGCAGTAACCACATCTATCCCCTGCATACATAAGCTGCACTTTAATATTGAAAATCTTAGAAGAGTGAGTTAAAAGACATATAAAGATGACAGGCAGGCCAACCTCATTTCAAGAGCTTGACATTTTGACCAAACTAAACTTCTTGGGCAAATTCCTACTCATGCTCAAGAATATTAATAATAAATAACCATCAAATCTTTCCTCCTAGAAGAATCTCGGGGCACTCTGATGAACAAATCTTAAAAGAGTCAATGGCCTGCCCAGTGGAAGATCTTGGGGCTCTCTGGGAGGATTATGTTGAGTCTCCAAACCCTTTTCTGGACCTGGATTCATTTATCACATGCTTGAGTCAGAGAAACCCAGCATGCTCACTAGGAATAGCAGCACCTAAGAGAGGAAAAGCCCCCATTCTCATTCACAGTGTTCACAATTCAGAAAGGAGAAATATAAATGATTAATACACATATAAAGACACTTAACACTTCTGTTAGTGATAGGAGTTTCAAAGAGTACAGATTAATAAATAACAGCCAAGGACAGGTTACAGAGAGAGTTATGGAAGGAGACGCTCGCCAATAGGCAGCTAGAAAATGGCTTTGTAGGAAATAGTTCAGGTATTATTCTGAGATCTCTAGCTCCCTAGGGTAGTTTGGAAAGTGTCCCCCTGGGATTATTGCAGTTAACATCTTGGCCAACAGAAAGCAGGTATGAGAAGGTAACAGAACCTTTGAAAGATGAAAGATGAACCCTACTGTGAGGTTCCTGAGTCAAGTAGACATGGTCTTGGAAAGCTGTTCTTATGTGTATCCTGTAAAGATTTATCAGTTGTATTTTAATAAAATGCTGATTGGCCAGCAGTCAGGCAGGAAATATGGGGGGGGGGGGTGACCAGGCAGGAAGTATAGGCAGGGTGACAAGACCAGGAGAATTCTGGGAAGAGGGAAGAGTCAGTCTGCAGTCATCACCTAGATACAGAGGAAGCTAGATGAGAATGCCTCACTGGTAAAAGGTACCCAGTCACATGGCTAAACAGACAAGAATTGTGGACCAATTTAATACATAAGAGTTAAATATGAAGTCCGAGCTACTAGGCCAGCCAGTTTATGATTAATGTAGACCTTGGTGTATTTATTTGGGACTGGATGGCTGAGGGACCAGGCAGGATAAAATCCTCCATCAACAAATGTGGACAATTTGCCAGTGTGGTAATATGGACAGGTAAATCCACTTAAAACCTGAGAGAACTTGGAAAGTAATTCTAGAATCAAAAAAAGAAAAAAAACAGAGTTAAGCATGACTTCTTGGTAGCAACATTTTCTCAGGTGGGCTATTTGCTGGAAACAAGTATGTCTCATTTAAGAGAGGCTTTCTGATTCAGCTTTAGCTGCAAAAACCTTGCAGCTCTTTTAAGAGGCCCCACCACAAAACACTTAAATGCTGTTGATGAATAGCTGACAACATGCTTCTTGGTGGTGGCAGGGACCTTGAAACTCCATTGAGTTGTGGTAATAAACATGGCTCCAGCCTGTACCTCCACCATGAGGCTAGACTCTCAAAAAGCTAAGGAATGGACTGGATCCAGCCATCAAAGTCATGAATTTAATCCTAACCATATCGCTTAGAGAATTAAAGTCATATGTATTAAGAAAAAGAGAGATACAGTAAAGATGGTTTTAGATGAAAAAGGCTCTAAACAACTTACAGTGTGTTTAAAAATATATGTAGGCTTGGGAGAGAAAAAGAAAAAGGATAAAGTCCTTAAAATAATGAAGAATACAAAACATTAACAAATGAAAACAATATATTGATAACTTGTTCCCAGGAAACTGGGAAGGTAAGTGTATGAAGTCACACAACATTTACAACTGCTGCAAATGTTGATAAGGGCCCATGGGTTTATTGCAGTTCTGTACTTTTATATATTAAAATTCTTCATTTCACTAAAGTTGGAAAATTACAAATCTACAGAATATCTCTCTCTCTCTTTCTCTTTTCCCCTCCCCTTTTCTTTTCCTCTTTCTCCTTCCCTCCTTCCATGGGAAGTTCATCTATTCTGTAGCTGAGTCATTCCTTCGCTGCCATTAAAACCTACTTCTTCCTGATCCCACTGTAGACTAAAAGTCTGCAGCTCTCTAGGAATCCTTTAGGACTCTAGCTATCATCGGGTTGTGGCTGCTGAGAAATTCAGTCCTACAGACAAATAACTACCAGATTCTTGACTTTTCTATCACGTGACAGTCATTGTTGGGGGACCTGGACCACAGCCTATAAGCCACACAAATTAATCCTCTTCATCATTTTATCTATTCTTTAGCAAACCCCAACCAATACAATCTTCAACCTGTGGCATTACTTTAATACATCCTGGAAATTTTAGAGATAGGACCTCCCTGAAGGAGTTAAGCCACTGGGTGATGCTTCTGGTGGGCACTGTGTCCTTGGCACCCTCCTGCCTCTTGCCCTGGTTTTACTCCACCATGAGGTGAACTGCAGTTTTCTGCCACATGCCCCCACCACTCTTCAGCTGAAGAACCCTCAAGAACCGTGAGCCAAAACAGCCCCTTTATGTTATTTATTCTGACTATTTGATATCATTTCCTGAATGCTCCACCACTTTTCCATCCTGTTTCATTATAACTTGACTATTAGGAGAGATCTTACACGTCTCCAGTTGGGTTCATCATGAAGAAGGAAAGTCATCACATTCACTTGTCCTGGGAGACACCTTTCCTGTGGGGACAGTGGTTTCAAGCTTGTACCAGGAAACCAGCAACTATGTGTTACTGACTTACTGACAGCTCTTGTTTTTCCAGCCTTATGGTAACCCAACCCATTAGATTTTGCAGTTAGTGATTCAGAATAATTGGAAACAAGGTATGAAGGCAATCATTCTCAGCTTGGAGAGCTTCAGGCATCGTTAACTGGCACAACTTTTTGCAGTCAACATGATGGAAATTAAACTGACTGCTAACTGCATTTCTTTTGGGTGTTGTAATTGAGAAGGGGGAAAAAGATGGAGCCATCTTCTCCATACACACAGACATCAAATCTATTTAACTTGCATTCTAAACATAATATTGAAACATGTTCATTCTGATATTTCTCTAAAATGTTTAGTGTTCTTTCCTGTCTTTTCTTTTAAGAAGGACACATTTTTGAGTGACTTAGAAGCCTCTGACACTTATGACTCTTAAACTAAATTTTCCTCATATCTTCTGACATGAGTAAATCTGCTTGAAGACATTAATACTTTGGTTCTACATATGAATGAGAAACTGTGGGAAAGATTTGGGATTCTCCATCTGTAGCTATGTGTACCATTTGTTCTCCTTAAGTCACTTATCACGCCTTGGATTAGGTGCTGGCTGGACAATAAAGGAGAAAAGTTAATGCGAATGTACAGAAGTCATGATAGCTACTAATCTGACTAGAAACTAGTTAGAGTTTCTTAGAAGTTATTTCAAATTGGGATTATTTTAAATTAACAGATGTGGCAACTATACAAACAAAATGCTTTAATTGTGGCGTTGTTTGTGTGATGGGGGAAAACCCGCAGGAACTACCAATCTGTCACTCTGTGTTAACTTCCTGCAGCAGAGATTCCCTCTGGATTGCTGACTCCCAGCAACAAGCCTGCATCCATCATCCTCTCTTCGAAATTTAATCCTCACCTGGTTAAGGTCAGGTCTCTGCTCTTTAAGAAAAAAAAAATCAGGACAAGAAACTGCAGCCGAATTCTCATTCAAATTCACTTTGACTCCTGGTGTTGTTGAATTTGCTTAAAGTATCACTAAGCCCATTCTTTCCAGGCTTCATAAATACCATGCCAGGTTACTGATGAAATAAAGATTTTGTGAGTGCTTCAACTTTAAAGGTGATAGAGCAAACAAAATCAAATCTGAGATCCACCCTGAAGTTCTTATTAACGTCAAAAAAAGTATTTTTTCTTTGGTTTTAGAATTCAATGAGAACTTAAAACTCTTTCTTTCAAACTCAAAAATCGCAGAATTTTGAATAAAGAACTGAAAGTCTTAGGTATCTCCTTATGCCAAGATGTACCTGCTCTCTTTGAGTTCACAAACTCATCACTAAAAACTCATTAAAACTCGGATTCCAATTCTTCCGGCATAAAATGTCTATAAATTAAGTTTTTGTAGGTGCCATTAAAAGGCCAAAGACTGTGCTGGAGCCTGGAAGGATGGTAGGAAAGACACGTATAGCTGGTCCTCGTGCTCATGAAATGTATCATCTCAGAGAGGAAACATGAAAAGTGACGTGAGAACAAATATAAACTGAGTATTATATGAAGGGTAGAAGAGTGTTCTGAAGCTAACAGATGTCCTGATGAGGAAGATTCTAGAAACCTTCCTTGAGAGCTCTAACAGGGAAATCTAGGTCAGGGATAAGAGACCAGGATAAAAGGACCATTTGAGTGGAAAGGAAGAGCAAGAGGGAAACTTGAAATAAGAAGGAACAGGATATAAAGTCTAGTGAGCAATCAAGTCCAGAGACAATGAGGATGGAAACCCACTCTGACAGGAAGGAGAAACAGGGAGGCCTTCAGAGCATATTCTAAGTATTATTTTATTTTAGAACAATGGGAAGTAGTTAAGGAATTAATTTGAATTTAACTTGCTCCCTGGAACTTCATGTGTTACAATCTTGGTGTCCAGGACGCCGTATTTAGAGATGGGTCCTTTGAAAGGTGATCAGGAGGGCTCTGACTTCAGCAATAAATTGATTTACTAATGAATTTGCAGCTGAATGAAATTGGTTAGGAGTTTGCCTATTATGTGAACTCCTGCTTTCTGATTTTTAGTCACAGTGTGGTGAGTGAACTTATTCCAGAAGATTCTTGTCAATCATGATTCTTAGTCTCACACTGAGAGACAACCAGGATGAGAGACCTCTGAGGGAAACAGATAAAATCTCTTCTTCCTGTTATTGTTTAAATTGAGTATTTTTTTTAACAGTAACAGAAACAGCATAGCAAGAGATAGGTAACATAACCTATGATCATTTCTGCTAAATTTGACACACACATACAGTATGGAGAATCTATTAGCAGAATATCATAAATTCTAAGAGGTCAGTTTGGTGGTCATTGGGCAATACTAAGAACAGTGATTTAACTAATTATCATCATTGATTTCAAACAATATTTATTTGAAATATTTTTTTAAAAGTCTGAAGATAGAATTTTCTACTTGTCAATATGTGGGGAAATGCTTGGCACATAGTGGGCGTCCCGTAAATGCTTGTTGACTAAGTGAAGAATGGTACAGTGGAACATATGTTGGCCAGAGATAAAACAGGGGAGCTATGGTAAAGATAGGTAAATGAGGTCATAATGAATTTGAGTTAATATGATCCAGGCTTGGGAATGAGGGTGTTGAGGGGTCTGATTGACATACACACCGTAAAGCATGAAGTTAACGTCTTAATTACCAAAAGCAGAGACCCAGATCAAAACACAAGAGAGTAACTTTTTCCTCACATTAACATTCTGACGAGGCCTGATTTCATTCCGATGTGGCAAAGCAGAAACATTTTCTAATAAAAGGCTTGCTAGAATATAAATACAGCCGTAACTGGCCTTGTACACCTCTCAGAAGTCCCCAGATCATTCAACTTGGTGAGGTCTTGAATTACAAAGACCAAAGACATTGACTGTTATGTCAAAAAAATTTTCTTAAATTCCAGAAAACTAACCATGGAAGGCAGCAATAAGACACATTTATAAGATATTAACATTGAACAGGAAGGGACCTTTCTTTCATATGTCTGTCATATCTTTGACCACCGAGTTCATTTGAGAGATTCCTGGTAACTCACTGTGGAAATTCGCCGAGTTAACACAAGGCATTCACCTGCTTCCATTGCCGGCACAACACAGTGCGTGAGATAAAGAAGGACAAGCTATATATTTCACCATCCAAGCATACATAAAAGCCCCCATAAGGAACAAATGAGAACAAAGTTAATGGCATATGTGCATGAAAATGACATAACGAGATCCATTACTTTGTATGCTAAGGTAAAACATTAATCTTTTAAAATTCCATATGAGATTATATTCAGTTAAAGAATGCAAATGAATGCATGCACAAGGAAATTCATTCTCACGTCCACATTCTATATGCATTGAAAAATTCAAATATGTATTATCTTTGACTTTTTCTCTTAGATAGAAATTATGTCCACAATTGTGTGTCTTGAAGCCCACTGTTGTGCTTTCAGTGTGGCTTTGTTTATGTTTTTGAATGGGGAAATTGACTCTATGAAGGCTTCATTCTCTCAAAAAAATTTCTGTTCAAACTGCTGTTTAATGAGAGTTATACATTTAAAGACATTCATATCAACAAGGTTATTTGCTGAATTTTTGAAAGCTAGGAACAAAAAAATACTGAAATCAAAGAATTGATATTCCATGAATATTCTAATTTAGAAGTGATCTATCAAATCAAGACAAATATAGAGTAATTCATTTTTCCATAATGTAGGTTAGAATTTCCTAAAGTTTCTCTGAGTTGACTCTCCTCCAAGGTATTTTAAAGATTTATAGGGTAGAGGAGTTGGTGAATACTTGTCTGATGAGGTTGAAATCTCTGGATAAAGGTGAATATAAGGTTTCAGTCTTTGACCTCATTAAAGAAAGGAGGACATGGTCATTTTTTCTAATATTCTTTCCTGCCATTTAGGACTTGAATAGAGCATATTTGTTTTGAGATAATGCCAAGTAAAATTTTGATATCCACTGATCTTCTAGGTAGACATTCCCTAAGCTGTGTTTGTTTTCTGAGTCCTTGTTTGATAATGAATGCAGATTTGGAACTCCCACAGTGTAACTTCTTAGCACCCACTTGGTACTCTTTGCAAACCATTTCCCCTCTCTTCTCTGATGCTTCGAGCCTCAAATGTGGGTCCAAAGCACCCACTATAAATATTCAGCACACTCTTCACTGCATCCTCAGATGTCCTGTTCTGCATGCATGATGGATACTTTCTCTAAGATAGGTACAGATAAATGGCTTCATTGACAAGGTGAAGATTAAGATTAGTTAGGCACTCACATATTCAACTGTTAAATACCCATATTAATAAGGGGATCAAGAGGATAACAAGTAGCAAAATACGGGATAATACAAAAGTAATTTGGATTTGGTATTCATTGTGTGAATTTTAAGGATGAGCAAATTAATTTTCTAATTATAACTTGGCTTTTCGCAATGAGTTTTCTATTCTCAACTGGATTGGGTTGAAAGTCAGCTCATGGTATGCTAGAAACAAAAGAAAATTTCAACTAGGATTCATAATTTTTAAATGATTCTTTATAAATTATCAAGCAATTTGTTCTGCCTTGGTAATATTTATATTTTGCCAATAGTCTCCAGAAAGCAATTGTCTATTATAAATTATATAATACAGAATAAAATATAGTATTGAACATAATAGATCCCAAGGAAAAAATATCACTGAAGGCCGTCATTTCAACAGGAAGATGCACAATAAACATGCATATGCATATAGAAATATGTGAACCAGGATATGAGATATAAAGAATTACTGGACAAGCAGCTAGAGTTGAAGATTTTAGCAAGCCATGCTTGTAAATGAGAGAATAGACAGATGACACATCAGTGAGAGCCTTGCAGATTGGAAGAATCTAAAAAGAAACTTGCTCTAAACTTTCTGAGTTTCTGTCATCTGGGTATGCCGTTTGCTTTACCAAATGCTTGATCAAAGTTCAACTGACAACAAAATCAGATTCATAAGTTTACATTAGAGTCAAATTTAGTGGGTGTAGATTTATTGTAGGTGTCTTGCAGCCTACTATAGCAATCGATCTCCCTTCCCCATCCTAAATTTGGTTTTGTTTTTTATGTGCATGAGTATTTTGCTGGCATGTATGTAGATGTACCATTTGCCAGAAGAGGGCATTGGATCCCTTGAACTAGAGTTAAAAATGATTGTAAGCCACCTTGTGTGGAAATTAAATCTGGGTCCTCTGTCAGAGGAAATAATGCTCTAAAACAACCTAGTCATCTCTCCTGTTTGTCCCGGGAGGTTTTTGTTTTGTTTTGTATTTGTGCTTTGTTTTTGACATGGTCTCACTATGTAATCTTGCGTGGTTTGGAAGTGGTTATGTAAATTAGGATTGCCTTTAACTCACAGAACTGTCCGCCTCTCCCCATTATTAATATGCCTTTAAGAAAAAAATCTTTGACTCATTTTAATGGGAAGTTAGTTTAGGCTACATGTCAAATTGAAGGCTTAATTGACTTCATTAATGTATGTATCCTGTACCTTCAGAATAAGGCTAAACCATTGGGTTTATATGCAAATTATAGGTTATTTTTGTAATTTTGTTTTGTCTTGTTTTTAGTTTGCTAAGAGTCTGCTGCATACAACCTCAAGCAGGCCTTCATTCTTAGCCATCTTCACCTGAAGCTTACTAAGTGTTAAGATTATACGTGACCCACCACACCTGTGTGTGGTGCTATTTCTTAGTCTGGTGAATTTGGGTTTCAGTTTAGGCTTTTGCCATGAGTCACATGGAACTTTTTCTTAGATTTTCTTTTTTTAAAAAAAGAAAAAACAAAACAAAACAAAAACAACAACAACAAAAAGAAATGCTTTATTTTAAACCGGGCAGTGGTGGCTCATGCCTTTAATCCCAGCACTTAGGAGGCAGAGGCAAGCAGCTCTTTATTTCAAGGTCAGCCAAGTGTTAAAGAAACCCTGTCTAGCCGGGCAGTGTGGCTTACAAGCTTTTAATCCCAGCTTTTAGGAGGCAGAGAAAGGAGGATCTCTATAAATTCGAGGCCAGTCTGATCTACAAGGGCTAGTTCCAGGACAGGCTCCAAAGCTACAGAGACAAACACAAAAGAACACACCTTCTTCTCAGCACCTCATGGAACCTTTTCTAAAACTGAACACAAAACAAATTTCAATAGGTACAAAAAGAGTTGGAATAATTCCCCGTATCTTATCTTAAAGTTAGAGCACAATAACACAAACTAAAGAAAGCCCACAAACTCATACAAACTGAACAATGCTCAACTGAATCACCACTGGGTCAAGGAAGAAATAAAGAAAGAAATTAAAGACTTCCTAGAATTCAATGGAAATGAGTGCACAACATACCCAATTTTATGGAACACTATAAAAGCAGTGCTAAGACAAAAGGTCCTAACTCTAAGTGCATATAAAAAGTAACTTAAGAGCAAGCCTGAAAGCTCTAGAACAAAAATAAACAAACTCACCCAGGAGGAATAGATGACAGGAAATAATCAAATTGAGAGCTGAAATCAATAAAATAGAAAGAAAGAGGGTAATACAAAAAATCAATGAAACAAAGAGTTGGTTCTTTCAGAAAATAAACAAAGACAAACTCTTATCTAAATCAACTGAAAAACAGAGAAAGAATATCCAAATTAACAAAATCAGAAATTACAAGTGGGGCTGGACAACAGACACTGAGGAAATCCAGAGCATCATCAGATCACATTTCAAAAACCTGTACTCCACAAAATTGGAAAATCTAAAAGAAATGCACAATTTTCTGGATAGTTACCACATACCAAAATTAAATCAAGACCATATAAACAATTTAAATAGACCTATTACTGCTAAGGAAACAGAGTCAGTCATTAAAAGTATCCAAACCAAAAAAAGCACAGGACCAGATGGTTTCAGTGCAGAGTTCTACCAGAAAGGCTAACATCAATACTCCTAAAATTATTCCACAAAATAGAAACAGAAGAAACATTACCAAACTCTTTTTATGAGGCAAAAGTTACCTTGATACCCAACCACACAAAGATGCAACAAAGGAAGACAAATATAGGCCAATCTCCTTCATGAACATTGACGCAAAAATAGTCAACAAAATGCTGACGAACCAATTCCAAGAAAACATAAAATAAAAACTCATCAACTATGCTCAAGTTGGCTTCATCCTAGAGAAGCAGGGATGGTTCAACATACAAAAAATCTGTCAACATAATCCACCATATAAACAAACTGAAAGAACACGACAAGATCATCTCACTAGATGCTGTAATAGCCTTCAACAAAATCCAACACCCCTTCATAATAAAGGTCTTGGAGAGATCAGTGATATATCAACATAATAAAGACAATATAAAGCAAGGCAAAGGCAACATCAAATTAAATGGAAAGAAACTTAAAGTAATTCTACTAAAATTAGGAAAAGGACAAGGTTATGCACTCTCTGCATAACTATTCAATATAGTACTCAAAGTTCTAGCTAGAACAATAAGACAACAAAAGGAGATCAAGGGGATACAAATTGGAAAGGGAAAAGTCAAACTTTCCTATTTGCAGATGATATGATAGAATAGATAAATGACTTAAAAATTATACCAGGGAACTCCTAAAGCTGATAAACGCCATCAACAATGTATGAGGACACAAAATTAACACAAAAAATTCAATAGCCCTCCTATATATGAATGATAATGGACTGAGAAAGAAATCAAATAAACAACACCCTTTATGATAGTCACAAATAATATAAAATACCTTGGAATAAGTCTACCTAAACAAGTGAAAGACCTATACGACAAGAACTCTAAGTCTTTGAAGAAATAAATTAATGAAGAGATTAAAAAACTTGAAAGCTCTCCCATGTTCTTGGATAGGTAGAATAAGCATAATAAAAATGGCAATCTTACCAAAATCAATCTACACAGATTCAATGAAATCCCCATCAAAACACAATTCTTCACAGACCTCAAAATAACAATACTCAACTTCATATGGAAAAACAAAACACCTAGAATAGCTTAAAAAAAAAAAAAAAAAAAAAAAAATCCTGTTCCTGTTCAATAAAGGAACTTCCATGGGTATCACTATCCCTGACTTCAAGCCGTACTATAGAGCTATAGTAATAAAAAAAACAGTTTAGTATTGGTATAAAAACGGACACATGGATCAATAGAATAGAATTGAAGACCCTGACATAAAGTCACACACCTATGAACACCTGATTTTTGACAAAATAGCCAAAAATACACACAAATACATGCACAAATGTTTCATGGAAACAGTACACAAGGTAGAAAGTGACTACAAACAACTTGGTGGCAAAAAGGCAGCTAAATAACCAAATGGGATATTATATTAATAAAGAAAATGAGCTCCCTTGGCTTATTATTCTGAAGACTGGAAAGTTGCGCAAGCAACCTAGGAGAAGATGGGTATTTTAGCTTACAAGTGTTTTTTTGGCCAGGGTATGTTTATCCCACCAACAGAAATATATATATATATATATATATATATATATATATATATATATATATATATATATATATATGAAGACACAAGGCAAAGGCAGAGCTCCCTGCCCACATAGACCTTGATACAACAGCTTCCAGAAACTGCCACTTACATTTAGTATGGATCTTCCTACTTCAAAAAATATCTGACCTAGAAAAATCCCTTCATTCTTTCTCAGAGTCTGCCTTCTCACCAGCAACATGGTGATGGTCATGCCTATATTCATGCAGTATAACTGACAGGTTTAGAGAGAAGAAAGAAGGAACAGGTATATACTATTGCTACTGATGTTAATTTAACTTTCTAAAAATGTTTTGTTATTTCTTACCTTTACAACCGGTTTAACTTTGGGGAGATGTATGATAAAAGAGGTTGTTTTGTCAGGGAATCCTGAGATAATAGAAAAAGCACCGAGAAAAGTTTTATTGGAAAATGAAGTGTCCAATAATCTGGTAATGTGTCTCCAGAAACAAAATAATAAAAAGTGAAGACGCCACTTTAATAGAAGCAATGGCATGGAACCCAGAGCATCTTTCCTAGGTTTTAGTCAATGACACGTCAGACTCATTATGTTTGATTCATTGGGCTTCAGCGTCTGAAGCTGAGGGCTGCACTTTCTGCAACCAATCGTGAAAGAATAAATGATGCTACCAGTGGACAGCTCAGCATCTTCACCACTCCACCCAGGAGTTCAGGTCACTAAGAGGACATGAGTGTTGGGAGGCTGGACATCCGGTTGTTCTGGCCACTAAGCTCATTTACTTGTATCTGACGTGGACCAGACAGACATTCTAGAAACTTGATAATACACACTGATAAGCATCACTTATACTTTTCAGATATTTGATCTGGGTCATGGATTATCATATGAGAAGGGTAAAACTCGGGAGATTACAAAAAAGTAGACCTCACACAGAAGTGCTAGCAGTGTACTTTGAAGTTTATCGAAAAGTAAAAGGCAAACTGTGGGCGGTAGTGTGGGTCGGACAGGCTGACAAACAGGTGAGAGAGCAAATACTGAAAAATGCCAATTGTGGTGTTTAGGTGCTGGGTGGGTATCTATGTGCTCACTGTTTTATAAGTATTTGAGTTTTCCTTATAATGAAAACATTTATGAAAGCAGAAATAGACTTAAGGGGGAATATAGCTGAGTTCTATAGTTTTAAGAACTATAATACAGATAAGACACTCAGAGAGCACACTTTAGGTTCTTCACAAAAATAGAGAGAACAGTGTTAGGAGTGGCTGGAGATATGAGGATTGGGGAATTAAGTCATATTTGACTGTAGTTAATAATATTGTTTTACGTGTTTGCAATTCAATAAATGCTCTTATGCAAAATGTTTTCATCACAAAAAAATAAATTAATCAATCAATAAATCATTAAGATATGTGGGGGAAATAATAAATGCATAGCTGAAAGTCACATCTCAGATTTCTCTTCCAAATCTCCCAAGTTTCCCTTTGCACTTGATGTAAGAATAAAATAAAATTGTGTTTGGAGCAACAAATGATTCAGAAGTCTGTAAAATATAAATGAATAGGCAGTTTTGACATTCAAACTGATTATTTCAAAGATGCCTTGCATTCAATGTGTATTATATATATAAAGATGTGTATATGTGTATATGAACATATATACATATATGTGAACATATATAAACATATAGAGAAAGAAGTAAATTTTATAGCATTTTTTATGTGCTAAGTTTTGTGCTAAGAACAAATTTCATACTCAGACATCTTTTCGTTGACTTTAGTACTACAAATGTGTGAAGAAATCGGGGCTTAATGCAGTGTCATGCTGGTAATATGTAGGTAGAAACTGAGAATTACCCAGCAATAAAGCCCATGATCTCGAGCATGGTTATAATGAATGGAATAAAATATAAAATATTAGATGAAAGAAAACGGATGCATACTAAAATTGTGTATTATATTTGTTCCCACTGTTATCAAAAGTTGATACTAATAACAGTTCCAACAAAGATGCATGGCGCTTGTCTCTGCTCAGTAACTTATTCTTTCATTTATTTATTCTTCAAGCATGTTCAACAGAGAGGATATGATTTTAAAAAATCCAGTGTTGTAAGGGACATTTGGGGGTGAGGCTAAGTTTTTTCTCGAGACTTGTTCTAAGTATAGTTTTTTCTTTTTTTGCATCTGCTGTGGTTTATTGTTGTTGATCAGATAGTTTTGTTATTTTCAGCTTAATTGTCAACAAACACTCTAGCTACCTTCTTAATAAATACCAAGACCAAAGAAACTTAAGATAGGAAAGACTTCATCTCATTTTACAGGTTACAGTCCATTGCCAAGGGAAATCAAGGTAGCAACTCAAGGCAGGAGTTTGAAACAGAAAACACAGAGGAATGTTGCACACTGAAAGGTCCTCTCGAGTAGAACTTTCTTATATGGCCCAGGTACACCCACCTAGGAAAGGCAATGTGCACAGAGGTCTGGCCCTTCTCTATCAATTAGCAGTTAGTAGATATCAATTATCTATTAATATCTCTCTCTCTCTCTCTCTCTCTCTCTCTCTCTCTCTCTCTCTCTCTCTCCCCTCTCTCATATTCCACTCACTCACTCTCTTTCTCCCTCCCTCTTCCCCCACCTTATTTTCACTAACAGTGACCACAAGGCATTGATCTATTTTGCTCAAGACCTTCATATTGGCTGATCTTGACCTCTGACATCTCTGACGTATTATCTGCCATGCTTCACACCACCTCCTTCAAAACCCTTGCTCAACTATTATTCTAAGAATGGGGATCAAATTATAATATTCCAAAACACAACAAAGCCATATTATCCTATTTACTATTGTCTTTCTCCATAGAAACTTTAGAGACTCTATGTTAAAGCATATAGAACTGCTCTTCCATGTAAATAGAGTCATGTGATTAGTTGTAGCCAGTTGACTCCTATGCCCAGACATTGAGTAGCTGATACAACTTTCAGCTGATCTCCTCCACAAATGTCTCAGTTTTCAATATGACTTTATTTGTTAATGATGATACCTAAGATCAAACCACTCCAAACTTCGGAAATGCTACAAATAGGAAAGTTTCCTCAGAGACAAAGCCAGACCTGTAGTTTATTCTTGCAGAAAATAAAAAAATAATAAAGTTAAGCACTGAATTCATAGGCTTGCATGTTACCAGATTTAGCCTACCCTAACTACCATACTATGTCTTACTAATTAATATTTTATTATGCTGCTGTGTAATGATAGGATATTATGTCTGTTTTACCACCTATGTATCTGTGGCCAAGAAACATTATCTGGGACAAAGGTAGCCAACATGTATTTATTGGACGAACAGAAAAAATTAATATGCAAATTTAAAAGACAAGTGTTTCACAAGAATACAGGTGCATGTTATCAGCCGGGTGACCTCAGCTGACTAGTGTATGAGAATCTTCCCTCCTGAAGAGATAAGCAATAAGTCATGTGATGCAGATGAAAGGGTCAAGAGGCACTGTTCTCTGGGATGGAGAGTAATTACAACTCCAACCGGGAAATTCGCAGTGTTGAGAGAGCATACAAAGAGAGGATTTGAGCCCAGCAGTGCTGGTACATGCCTTTAATCCCAGCACTCGGGAGGCAGAAGCAGGCGGATCTCTGTGAGTTCCAGGCCAGCCTGGTCTACAAGAGCTAGTTCCAGGACAGGTTCCAAAGCTACAGAGAAACCCTGTCTTGAAAAAACCAAAGAGAGATGGGGTGGGGGATTTGGCCTCACCAGAGCAAACCGCGGTGTAGCAAGTCATTAATAAGAGAAAAGCAAAATAAAATTAGACAAAGTGAAGACATATATGATGTGGAATTCCCCTCTGTATTCTGTGAACACCATTGGCTAATAAAGAAACTGTCTTGAGCCCGTGATAGAATAGAATAGAGCTAGGCAGGGAAACTAAGCTGAATGCTGGCAAAAAGGAGATGGAGTCAGAGAGAAGCCATGGAGATGCCTCCGGAGACAGACATGTCGCTGACCTTGCCCGTTGGCCACGAGCCTCATGGTAAAATATAAAATAATGGAAATGGGTTAAATTAAGATGTAAAAGCTAACCAATAGGAAGTTAGAGCTAATAGGCCAAGCAGTTATTTAATTAATACAATTTTTTGTGTGGTTATTTCAGGAGTCTGGGCAGCCAGGAACAAATACAAGGCCTTCCTTACAACACATATACAGGTAATTTATGGTACGGTGATATATGTCAGTCATCATGTGCAAACTATAGCAACATGTATTTAATTATTTACTTTATTCTGGAAGAATAAATGACATGCTAGAATTTCACTTATAGGTTGAAATTATGGAGAAAGGGAAGCAGAAAAGCACTTCTTCCCAGTTTGCTCCTGAGAAGAGCAAAGATCTCCTGTAAACCCAGGACAGGCACAGCTGTAGTCTGGCTGAGAACCTCAGAGATATCAGTGTAAAGAGAAGAGAAAGATGGAGCATTAAAGGTAAAGCAGGTACAAAGAGCAGTCAGTTCAGAGGAACTAGGCTCTCAAAGCCCAACTATGAGCAGAGCCATGAATGAAATGGCATCTAGGAAGATGTTCAGAGGACACACGCACACCTTACACAGACCAGCCCCAGGAGTTTGTCAGGAGGGTAAGCTGAATGACTCAAACTGTTCCTCTATTCAACAAATAATTTTATATTATAATTTTAGTTTGTAAAATGTGGTCATTAGCTTTCTTAGTCTGACATTGATAATAAGTAAACACTGAGCATGTCAGAAGCTGAGCTATAAATGTGGTTGAGAAGTCATTGCCAAATTCCTTTTATGAAGCTGAAGTTACTCTGATACCAAAACCACACAAAGACACAACCAAGAAAGAGAACTACAGGCCAATCTCACTCATGAACATCGACGCAAAAATACTCAATAAAATACTGGCAAACCGAATCCAAGAACACATCAGAAAAATTATCCATTATGATCAAGTAGGCTTCATCCCAGAGATGCAGGGCTGGTTCAACATACGAAAATCTATCAATGTAATCCATCATATAAATAAACTGAAAGAAAAAAACCATATGATCATTTCATTAGATGCTGAAAAAGCATTTGACAAAATTCAACATCCCTTTATGATAAAGGTCTTAGAGAGATTAGGAATACAAGGGTCGTTCCTAACTATAATAAAAGCTATTTATAGCAAGCCGTCAGCTAACATCAAATTAAATGGAGAGAAACTCAAAGCTATTCCACTAAAATCAGGAACATGACAAGGTTGTCCACTCTCTCCATACCTCTTTAATATAGTGCTTGAAATTCTAGCAATAGCAATAAGACAACATAAGGGGATCAAAGGGATTCAAATCGGAAAGGAAGAAGTTAAACTTTCATTATTTGCAGACGATATGATAGTGTACATAAGCGACCCCAAAAACTCCAGCAAAGAACTCCTTCAGCTGATAAACACCTTTAGTAGCGTTGCAGGATACAAGATCAATTCCAAAAAATCAGTTGCCCTCCTATACACAAAGGATAAGGAAGCAGAGATAGAAATCAGAGAAGCATCACCCTTCACGATAGCCACAAATAGCATAAAATATCTTGGGGTAACCCTAACCAAGGAAGTAAAGGATCTATTTGACAAGAACTTTAAGTCAATGAAGAAAGAAATTGAGGAGGATACCAGAAAATGGAAGGATCTCCCTTGCTCTTGGATAGGGAGGATCAACATAGTAAAAATGGCAATTCTACCAAGGGCAATTTATAGATTCAATGCAATCCCCATCAAAATCCCATCAAAATTCTTCACAGATCTTGAGAGGACAATAATCAACTTTATATGGAGAAACAAAAAACCCAGGATAGCCAAAACAATCTTATATAATAAAGGATCGTCTGGAGGCATTACCATCCCTGACCTCAAACTCTATTACAGAGCTACAGTATTGAAAACAGCTTGGTACTGGCATAAAAACAGAGAAGTCGACCAATGGAACCGAGTAGAAGACCCTGATTTTAACCCACAAACTTATGAACACCTAATTTTTGATAAAGGAGCTAAAAGTATTCAAAACTCAACATTCTAATTTCTCCCACAGTCTCATTACCTTACTAAATAATTAATAAGCATGCTTTTCCTCAAATTAACAAGGATATAGTTAAGTAGTCTCTGGGGATGTTGGATATTTTGAGCAGAGCAAGGGTATGGAGGTAAAAATATATTCTTAATAGAAGTCATTTGATTTATAGCTACAGCTAAAACTCATAGCTAAATCTAATTCCTTTCATTGTTATTTGGTGTCCCTTTCATTTTTATCTATAACTGGAAAATATACCAAAATTATTCCAGTCCTACAAAAATAGAAGAATTACCATAACTTAGTGAAGATAAAAAAACTTACTAGCAGAAAGTCAGTGAACAAATACTAAATACTAAAGGCAAAATAATGTGTATTCTGAATATCAAAGAGATTAGAATTATTTTAGAACATCATCTTATATCATAGCCCCGTCCACTTAATATTATCAAAAAAAAATGCTCAACAATCCTATGTATTCTCTTTTAAGTCCTCCAGAATGCCACAATGATGTAAAGCTTAATTCAACCAAAATGCATGAGCATGATGTCTTGAAAATTAAATATATACAGTAACACTTATAAATTGTAAGACAATTTCAGAAGGAATCATATACCTAACTTTCTGCCACAAAGTGACCTATCAGTTCTTCCAAAACACTTACTTGAAACTAGGAACAGTGGTGCATACCTTTGATCCCAGCACTCAGGTGGCAGAGGCAGGCAGATCTCTGTAAATCCAAGGCCAGCCTGGTCTACAGAGTAGTTCCAAGACAGCCAGAGCTGTTACACAGAGAAACTCTGTCTCAAGAAAAAAAAATCTTACATGGCTAAGAGTCTAATTTTAAGTAGCTTAGTTTAGTTATTTACTTTGAGTTTAACTTGAGTACCAGTTGTTCCAAATAGCAACAGAAATTGCATAGTCAAAGGCAAGGTGAAAACTGTTATCATGTGTCTGAGTTCAGACCTCACAAAGTGCATTAAAAATACATAAAGCTCTTCAAAATGAAAACTCAGACTTCTGATTTATCCACAGTGGAGTAGTAAGATTCCTTCTGCGTCCTTTCTCTCACAATTAAAACTACTGGGTAGAGTACAATGAGTGAGGATATTTCTCAAAGACAGAAGGGTGGCAGCAGACAGCAGAGATCTCAAGACGTGTGGAGAGCACAGTAGTAAGCTTGACACATTCTCCATATCCCCTCACGCTGTCTGGGTCTCCTGAGCAAGAGGTTGCAACATCAGCAGAAAGCTGAGTTTTGTGTCACTTGAAGAAACAGGCAGGAAGCTGGAAAACAATGTTGATGGGATTTCTCTATAGTATTCCTTGCCACTGTACACTAATCTACAATTATCTAAAATAAAGTTCTTAATTAAAAGAAAATTTTAATCAAAAGATTTGAGATGATCTCTTTCATACCCTGTTTAAGTATTATAATTTTCTTTTGCATTTCAACATAGAATTGTAGGTTTTGGTCTGTTGGGGCTCAGAAACTGTCATCATGGAACTGGCTGCATTGGAAAATGAGCATCAAGTACAGCAGACGAGTTTCCCAGAAGTCCCTGATCAGGATGAATACAGTTGCTTCTCATTTTCTGACTGATATTTCCCTAACTAAGAGATATAAAGTCTTATAACAGAAGAGAATGAAAGTCAGGAAAGAGTCAAACATCTAGAAAACAGGACCTTTGTCCCAGATCATCATGGGTTCTTCGGTTCCATTCAGCTCCCTGGGAACCCATTCACTTCTCTGTAAATGCCCACAGCACCCATGTCTCTTTCTCCTATACAGAGAATACCGCAAGAGGAAAATGGGGCCTTACTTTGAGTTCTGCATTTTACATTACTCCTGTGCACATGAATAAATCAGATTGCCTTTTCTTCCACCCATCCATTATCAGTTCTTATTACTAGATTCAATTATCAAAACTTCAGAGAGAAATTCTGAACTTCCCAGCAGATTCTCAGCCAAAGCAGGCGGAACAGCTGTGTCAGTTTTCTGAAAGCTAAGCTAAAATATTTTTCTTTCCCTGACATACTACCTGGCTATTAAAATTCTGTCACATCATGATCCACTCACTCATTCAAGAAAAAAAATCATTCGAACCTGGTGTATACTCTTAAGTTGTAGACATAAGTAATGAAAGGAACAGAAGAGACCTGCAGTCAATGTAGTATTTCCCACTATGCAATCAGATGAGCCATTTCTCTCAGACTTTAGTCACTGTGTAAATGAGTCTGATGGAAGGCCCCCTGTTTCCTGTATTCTGCTTACTTAGGTTAAAGTAATTCTCTCTATATATTACTAGCCTTAGTAAAGTCACTGTGAAGACGGTATACAGTCAGAAAGAGAAGTGAGAGGTAACTGGCATTTCCCTGGAAAGTTTCTCTTGGCTGACGGGGCAACTGCAGTAGGAGCAAGTCTCAGGCTCCTCGCTACTTGCTTGTCAATAATTGTGCTTATGTTTGGGACATAAACCGACAGAAGAAACCAGAAGCAAACCTGGGCCTCTTCATGTTGACACTAAGTGACCCAGTTAAAGTATCATTTCATGCGTCATCAGTATATGATCTATATCAAAAATGAAAGGTTGTTTGAAAGAGGTTTAACTTTTATATCTAAAAAGATGCATGAGATTTTTTTAATCAGTTATTTGACTGTATTCAATTACTCTGAGGATACTAAACCCTTTCCTAAACACTACAGAGAACACCAAGATGACTTCAATGGACATTTTCATCAAAGACCTCCACCTTAGTGATATTAACTAAACTCAATCAGAGAAATGATAGGTTAGAAGCTGAAGAGATGACTGACAGAATCAGATGGACTGTCATCTCACACAAACTCTGAGAGGAGGAGGAGGAGGAGGAGGAGGAGGAGGAGGAGGAGGAGGAGGAGGAGGAGGAGGAGGAGGAGGAGAAAGAAGTGGAAAAAGAAGTAGAGGATAAAAACCAGGAAATCTAGGGACAGCACAGCTATAGACCCATAGTAAATTTAGTAAATTTACATAGAGGTATAATAGAGCAGTGTCATTATTGCCAGTATTTACATAAATTTCAGAATTTTGTGTATGTCCTGAATAAGAACAATGAGAGCCTGTGCTGCTTTTATGCCCACATCAACTACTCACAGAATCCATCACTTTGTACAGAGAGCATAAACCGAAGAAATACATTATTAACACTTCTATTTTGGCATTGCGGCCAAAAAGATTGTTCAACTAGCTGAAATACTACATGCAAAACACAAAAGCTGAAATGTTTAAACCAGGTGCCTGGGCCTGACTCCTCACAAAGACACCATAATTAACTAGCAAGAAGGACTTATGCCCAGTTTAGCCATTCCACAAGAGAAATGAACTATAATCCTAGCCAGTAGTCTTAATCTGCCTCCCTATAGTAAGAGTTATTAACAGTTGTGCAAATCCACTGATGGCGGCTACTTTGCCTCAAACATTGTACCCTTCACAGTTAGGCAGCCACAAAATCAAAAGTTGTGAGCTGATCAGTAGAAATCAGAAATGTTCTAATACCAGGGATCAAAAAGTCATTTGTAGGTTTAGAAATGCTTGAAAGTAAAAACAGTGAAACCAAATAAAAATTCTACTGGGAAAAAAACCACTATGAATATCTAACATCATAGTGCAAAATGTATTGTGGTTAATCTTATTCTGACAACATGTCCTTCTGAGTATTGTAACATACTTTCCAAATTATACCATCTGGTTTACAGTCTCTGGTTAAAATATAAGAAGAACCACTCAAATGCTCTTGCTGTACTTCAGTAACGGTCTATTGAAACCATTCACTACCCTAGTCTTACTTAGGGCTTCAATTGCTGTGAAGAGACACCATGATCACAGCAACTCTTATAAAGGAAGATATTTAATTGTATTGCTTACAGTTCAGAGGTTCCTCCATTATCATCACAGTGGGACATGGGAGCATGCAGGCAGACATGGTGCTAGAGAGGTCGCTGAGAGTCTTGTGCAGGCAACAGGAAGTGGTCTGAGACACTGGGCAGAGTTGGAGCAAAAGAGAGCTCACTGGGTATAGTTTGAACATATATGAGACCTCAAAGCCTGACTCCACAATGACACACTTCCTCCAACAAGGCTACACCTACTCCAACAAGGCCATACCTCCCATATCACTCTTTTGGAGGTTCATTTTCTTTTAAACCATCACATCTTGTATCTAACACGACGCCAGGACATTAAAGCCTTACTTAGGGTAAAGACTCTTTCTGTGTCTTGTAATAAATAACCACCTGACCTAACAACCTTAAAGGTTTGGGTTACTGGTTAAACAAACAACCCTAGCACCTCTAAAAAAGGCACCATTGCCAAGCATCAGTAGGACAGCATTCTTGCCTAAAAGAGGTTTGGCCTATCAGATTAAATAACCTTTGAGTCAATCTATTAGCAAACCAAGACAGTACAGTGAAATGTGACCTGGGGAGATTTCATGAAAGGAACAGGTAATCCAAAAAAGACAGAGGAAACACTTGCTTCAATTTGTTCTTCTCCAATGATGACCTTGGCCCATCACTTATTCAGAGGAAGAGGTATTTACTGTCTCCCAAAATCATTTGGATCAGGACAATAGCACCTTTAGAAAAACCATATTAAACAATGTGCAGGTTATAGATAAGGACAAAGTCATACACCAGAATGACTCATGGAGTTATTGAGGAACTCTCATAAAGTTCTAAACTGAAGGCAAGAAAACTTCAGAGAATTTTAGCATCTACTGAGCATCCTCAAGTTGTAACAAATATTGTGTGGGGTTCAGAACCATTGCAGAGGAAGGTGTGGAGAAAGAGATGCATGGAATATTGATAGGAAATTACTAGTCCCTGCTTGTCATGATGAAGTCATCTGGAAAGTTGCTGCTGTTTTCACTGGTTAGGGGAAAATGTTTTGATTCTCTGTGAAAATATTCTCATATCTATTTGTGATACCACCAGTGAAAGAAAAGGACATCATGTTAAATAAGTCAAACACAGACAAATAAAAAGTGCAAGTGTATGTTCTTAATTATATGGAGAATATCTAAATCTTTAACTCATAAAAAGAGCAGAATGGTAGTTTACTAAATAGGGAAATTCTTGGTAAGGTGTTGTTCAAAGTTGTGAAATTTCAGCTAGAAAGAAGGAATAATGTCAAGAGATCTATTTCACTGCACAGTAACCAAAATCACTAACAATATGCTACACAAAAAATCACTATGAGGCTAAGATTTAAACATTTTTATGACCCTAAATAAGCATGTTACATAATTTATATGTTGACAACTTCATTTACCCATTCTACATAGGCATATTTTGAAACATCTTTTATAATATACCTATCATGACTATCAAAATAATTAATTTTTAAAGAAATAATCTAGTATCTGAGCTTTCCTATTTTCAGGGTACAATGATAGTGGAGGATGCATTGCCTTAGAAGCCATGTGGTTGACAAAAATGAGAAATCTCGGAGATACAGGAAGATATACCTCAGAGATCAGCTAAGTCAGATTCTCATCTTACAAATGAAATCACAGCCAGCGTGCTAGGGGCACACCTGTAATCTATGCACTTGAGAAGAGGCAGGAGGATCAGTTAAAGATTGATATCAGCTACATGGTGAATTTGAGGCCAACTCAGGCTATGATAAAATGCTTTTTTCAAAAGAAAACAAAAAAATAAAACAAAATAGAAACATCAATCCCCAAGAAAGCAGAGGAATTTTACCTGCTATCTAAAAAACTAAAAATGTAAAATGACTGCAGAGGAAAGAGCATGAGCATTAAGTTACCAGAAGCACCGAATTTCCAAGTTGCCAGTGCCGCTCCCTGACTACTGTGGAGCTGTAGGCTGAATTATGTCACTCCAAATTCAGGTCCTGATATTCTCACTTCCGGGATCCTATAATGTGGTCTTATTAAAGATGAGATCATGAGGAGGTAAATGACTTGGAACTAGGACAATAGGATGAGGTTGGGCCCTAATCTAATATGACTGCTGTCCTCAGAAAATGGCATAATCATGCCTAGGCAGATAGCAGCCTAGAACAGATCTTTGTTTGTGAGTTTATTTTATTGGCATATGATAATCATATAAAATTATGAATTGCATTATATTTTCATACATATGTAAATGTATTGATTGTATTTTGCCCCCTAACTTCTCCTGTTCCCTTCCCACTCCCACTGTTCTCCTTCTTCTTCTTCTTCATACTTTGTCCCTTTCCTACTTTGATTTCTTGATTGACTGACTGATGACCCAATGGTTTATTTAACATTACAAACACAGCACTGGCTGAGGGATCATTTATATGAGTCTGAACTTCTCACCAACAGCTGTGCCATTGAAGAAAGTGTCTCACTCTCCCACGGTGACCATTTACTGCCTATAGACACTTAGGTAAGTATAGGGCATTATGAACCCCACTCTCTAACAACAGTGGCTACTTATTGGCCCTGGCTTAGAGAAGAGGCATTCATGGGGCCTTCTTATTCCTGTAACAGGATATTGACAAGCCAAATCTTGCAAAGATTTTACAAAAGTAATCACAACTCTTGTGAGAGCCAGAGTGGAATGGTGGTATCACTTCCTAGAGGTGGTGTTGATAGATTTATCTCCTATCTTTTTCTGCTTCATCTTCCACAGTATTCACTGAGTCTTGGAGGGGGATACAGAAGTCCCTCTTGAAGCTGAGCATACATCAAATCGATATTCTCAGCATTTTGACTTGTTGAAAGTCTCTGAGTTACCTCTGCCCAACAGGAAAGAATGTCTTTGACCAAAGCTGATAATGGCATTAATTTACGTATATAGACATAATTGTTTAGATGGCCTGGTGGGTAAATCATTTCCTTTTAGCAAAGCAATAGCAGTAGCTCCCCCACTAAGGTCTATGATCTCCCCAAAACAGGCTTTCAACCAGGCTTACACTACATAAAGTGTAGAACCATTCCTATGAAGCAGGCCACATATTATACCAAAGAGCTGTTGGCTACCTTTATTATTGAATTACCATGATTGTACCAATGAGCATGTCTTGCCTGTCCTATCAATAGCCCAGTACACAGGGTCCACAGGTGGGTATGATCTTGAACGACAGCTTTCCCTGGCTGCCTGCCTACACAGTAACATCCCTGGCAGCCTTCACGGTACCCATCAACATTATCTGCATCAGAGAGTGTGGCCAGGATGGGAGGGGGGCTTTATCCCAGTCTTCTATATCCTGGGACAGAACATGTAGTGCAATCGGAAGCAAGACTTTCTATGGAACAAATCTTTTAGCATCAGTCTCTGCAGCCAGCAGTACTGCCAATATCTCAGTTTCAGACTTCTGACCTCAGAACGATAAGAAAATAAAACTCATATATCTCAAGGCGCTCAGTGTGTGGTCCTTCACAGCAGCCCTGGAACTAAAACTCTGCAACCCACACAGATACTCATTTTAAAACCTGACATTCTTCTTCTTCTTCTCTTTGCAGCCCCATGTCCTTTAATAATGGCCTTTAGAATTTGGAGGGATCTTTTTGCACCTTATGATTCATTGATTTATATTTAGTAGAAACTGCCAACATCAGTAATTTAAAACTCTTCAATTTAGCTTCAGGCATACTTTTTTTGACAAGGGCAAAAAGAAACCACATTTCTTGACAAAGTATCACAAGAACAATCTTTAGACCACTTACTGATATTCTTCTCCTCTGAAACCTCTTGAACCAGGTCATCATAGTCGACATTGCTCCCAATATCACTGCCTTCCACACTTCTACTAGAACAGTCTATTAAGCTCCGCTTTAAGCTTTCAACTGCTCTCCTAACCCAAAGTCCACATTCTGTGAACAAGCAGCGTGGTCAGGCCTGTCACGGCAACATCCCAGCCCTGGTACCAACTTCTGTTTTAGTGTTCTGTTGCTGTAAAGAGACAAACAACATGAACAAGGCAACTTTCATCAAAGAAACCATTTAATTGGGCCTTCCTTACAGTTTCAAAGGTGTAGCTAATTGTCTTTATGGTGGGGAGCATGGTGACATGCAGGCAGACATGGTGCTGGAGAAGTAGCTGAGTGCTCTACACCCATAGGCAGCAGAAGATGAGTAAAATCATTGGGCCTAGCTTGGGCTTCTGAAAAATGAAACCCCACCAGCAGTGATACACTTCCTCTAAGAATGTCACATATCCTAATCCTTTCAAATAGCGCCACTCCCTGGTAAGCATGCCTTCAAATATATGAGCCTGAGGAAGGGCATCCTTATTCAAGACACCATAAGCATCGTATAAAGAATTCACCTTGGGTTAAAAAATATATATTTCTAGAATCAAAGATCTGATTAGAGCCTTAGATTAAAGCCTTTGTTGCATTTGGTGATTATAAAGTTAAACCATGACCACTTTACTCTTAACCATACAGAAATTGCATCTTTGCGCAAATCCTGGTTTCTGCTTTTGAACAACTGTATCCTTCAGAAACTATTGGTATTGCCACTGCCAAGGTTTATATCACTGATGTTTATGCATTTTGAAGGGGGCAGTTCAAGACAGGGTTTCTCTGTGTAGCTTTGGAGCCTGTCCTGGAACTAGTTCTTGTAGACCAGGCTGACTTCGAACTCACAGAGATCCGCCTGCCTCTACCTCCCAAGTACTAGGATTAAAGGCATGCTCCACCATGGCCTGGCCTTATTTGTGCATTTTTAAAACAAGCAGAATTTTTTTTTTATTTATTAAAGATTTCTGCCTTCTCCCCGCCACCACCTCCCATTTCCCTCCCCCTCCCCCATCAAGTCCCCCTCCCTCATCATCCCTAAGAGTAATCCGGGTTCCCTGCCCTGTGGGAAGTCCAAGGACCACCCAGACGTTGAGCCTATTATGCGTGATCCTAGAGAAGCTAATTAAGAAGGTGAACCCAAAGAAAAACATTTAGGCGATGAAAGGAGACAGAGACAAAGACCCACATTGGAGCACCGGACTGAAATCTCAAGGTCCAAATCAAGAGCAGGAGACAGAGCACGAGCAAGCAGAAATGTTAATGCCAACAGTCAGGCTTAGGCTAACAGTTGGCAGCTGGTCATTTCTTCAACTAGAGAGTAATATCCTGCTTCTATCAAACCACAACAAGGTCTCTGCCCATCTCTACCCACCCTCAGTTTTCTTTCATCAGAAGCAAGCCTTAAAGTCCTGGGAACAGGTATGCACAGTCAAGCATTTCAAGCTTTCTAGACTCTATTCATGAGCTCAGCTTGGGAGGCAGTGGGAAATACACCACAGCCTATGGTGATTAGAGACACGAACCAAGAGGCTGAGGCCATGTTAAAGGCTTTTATGGAGCCAACTTTGCTGAAGTCAGGTCTCTTGGGAGAGAAGAACATGCATAAAGCATTTCTATTGCTGAGCAAATCAGCCATGACTTCCAATGCAGATCTGCAGGGAAATGAATGAATAAAATCGAGCATGAAAAATGCACTGGACTTGCACGTGCTTCTGCCATGTCAATGCAAGCTGAGATTGGCACCTCAGAAGAGAAGCTCATCCCTGACACATTGCTGTTCATGTGTTCCTTAAGGAAATGAGAATTTAGGGGGCGATTCCATCATAAATTATTCATTTGTAACTTTTTTCATTTTTCTTTATAACATAGTCCTGGTCATTTCTTAAGTGAATTTCTGCCTGACCTCATCATTTGCAATGCAGACAATGCTCACTGACGAAAGATCTTACACAGAGGCCGTGCGAATTGCCCCACTTAGTGGAAGAGAGCATGACTCTTGCCTATGGCCCCCTTCCCAGGGCAGTGTATACCTCCAGCCAGTGAAGCCCACTGCAGGATCCCTACTTAGTACTTGGAAAATAATATTCACATCAAGTTGGTAGGAACAAGTCTTTTTTTACTGTTGCCAAATCTCAAAATCACCATAATATTCCTCTATGAAATGGCTGGATATTTTATATGCTATATTTATGTCTCATTGTAAACTATTCATTGGTTTATAGTCCTCAGGTGCTCTAGGAAGCATCACAAATCACTATTATACTCTTTGGTATTAAATTTGCTGTTAGGATCTTTGATTTATCTGCTAGGCTAATTCACATGTAAACAGACGTCTCTCTTTAAACGACTGCAAATTTAAGAACTTGAAAAAAATGTCCATTCTGGGGTCCCAAGGCTTTGTGTTTCACGTTCTCACCTTGAGGTTTATGGACCTATATTGTAGAAAACAGTTAAGATGAGGAAGAGGAAGGAATGTTGGCTGTTGTTTCATGTTGCTAACAGAAAACAAAAATGTGAACATGGAAACTGGAGAACTGCCATTTTGGAGTCATTCCCAAGACAAGCTAAGGCTTTCTGTGTGGACAGAGTCATCGCCTCCAAATGAGGAGATGAATTGATCAGCATGTAGTGCCTGGGAAGTCCATAAACAAAGCAACAAATAAAGACAGTCTGATGAACACTGATCAAGGACTCAGCCCAAGCACACCCCTTGTCTGTCCTCACCTTGCCCAGAAATATAAATGTAGAAATGTTCTGTATTCAATGCTTTTGTGATTTCCTTTCTAACTGCTTTATAAAATTGTTTGGATGAAAATTGAATAGGAAAATAAGACTGCAATCACTTAGCTATCTATTGAGAGAATCTGGTTGCATAAGGAATATGCAGAAGTTTTTAAGAGATGCTGTCTTCCTACTACTCTCCTCTAGCTGACCTTAGACAGTAGAGCATCGCCCTCACGAAACTGCAGACATTAATATGGGTCGTTCTTCTTTGACATTTTAAAAACTCTGTAATATATGGTAAGAAAACTAATGAAACAATTATTAAATACTCAAAATATGGCCAGGTGGTGGTGGCACACATCTTTAATCCCAGCGCTTGGAAGGCAGAGACAGGCAGATCTCTGGTTTGAAGCCAGTCTGGTCTACAGAGAGAGTTCCAGGACAGTGAGGACTGTGACACAGAGAAATGGTCTTGAAAAAACAAAAACAAAAACAAAACAAAAAACACCCTTCAAATACGTTTCTGGTTCTGGAATATATATCACATGTGTGAACGACCTACCAGAATTAGCTTAATTATTCCTTAATATTATTTATTAACAACAGCAAAGATATATGAGAAGCCTGGTCCATGCACTCAAGAATGCTCAAAATCTGTTTGCTTTGGTTATATTTTACATAAGATAAATAGTCTTTAATTCTCAAAGCAGGCAGAAAATAAGAACAGTGCTCTTCATATCACACCTTCATATAATTAATCATATAATCAATCTCATGCTCAAGAGTGAAAAATGACAAGCAGGCTAAATAAACTACACATTAAACAGATACTTGCCTATGGATTATCTAGAACAACACAGCCATAATGACAGTCTGAGACACCAACCTTATGATTCCATATTTGAGGAAAAAATGTGATTCAGTTTAATCTTAACTGAGTTGGAATTGGAGGATATTCTAGATAAGGTAAGAAAAGGATCTGATGAAATTTTATTCATGAAAAAGAATAACAAGAAGTTATTGATTTTTAAGTTAAAAATACTAAAAGGGGATGCTCAGCTGAAAAAATAGTAAACACGCTTACCTTTATTTCTTTTGCTTTCTTCCCTAACGAATCATTTTGAACAATATATGTAATATTTTGTTAAGGTCAAATAGGGTTTTTGTTTTTAATTTTTGAGATTATAATGTCAGCTATCAAGACTCTAGACTAGGA
Source organism: Chionomys nivalis (assembly GCF_950005125.1). Lineage (NCBI taxonomy): Eukaryota > Metazoa > Chordata > Mammalia > Rodentia > Cricetidae > Chionomys > Chionomys nivalis. The sequence continues at coordinate 15,625,074 of NC_080099.1, forward strand.
TATTTTAATAGCTAAACTGAAGACATATACAAAGGTGTGATTGTGCTGGGTATGACACCACATGCCTGTAATCCTCACACTTGGGAAACTGAGGCAGGAGGATTACCACAAGGTAAAAACCAACCTGAGCTATAGAACGTCACTGCAGCCTAGGTTAACTGGCAATCAAAAATAGAGAGGAGAGGGGGAGGAAGAGAGGAAAGAAGGAAGGGAGGGAGGGAGGAAGGAAGGAAGGAAGGAAGGAAAGGAGAAAGGAGGGAGGGAGCAAGGAAGACAAGAAAGAGAAAAGAAGAAAGAGATAGCACAATTCTTTGTATCTGTAGGATCTCCAAGGACTCTGAATCCTCATAGACCTGCTGTTCCTGACATCTTGATAACAGAAAAATATCATGGTTCAGTGGGTTTGGAAACATCCACTTACCAGTTTTCAAGGATAATCAATAAGTAGATCATCTTAAAAGCAAAGAACAGTTGTTAATTTTATGCTGGAGTCTGTCACTGGTACTGTCCTGGTAAACTACTGAAAGTGTCTTGGTTGAAGATCTACAGTATCTGCTTATCAAATTCATGCATTACAAAGCTGACCCGGATAGTGATGGCACAGGTAGCTCGAGTAAAGCACTGATTGGCTTCAAAGGAGGTGAAATGGTGGATTGGATTATATGAAAATACTGAGATAAATATGAAGGCCTGACACATTCATTTATTTTTAAAAAAGTCTAAGTATGTAAGAGAGACAATATGAAACCATGGCATGTTCCCATTGACTGCAGTTCCCATTTGAAAGCCAGAATTTGCTAACTTCCTGAATACCAACATTAATGGGTCACAGGTATTTTCATTATTTCAATTTTACATATTTCAGAGACAATTTTCTGTATCTCCTAGAGACAATATGGGACAAATCTGAGGTTTGAACACATAGCTTTCTTGATGTGAAGTCTCATTTTTCAATACACTGTCACACACACAAAGAGGTAAAGATGCTGCAGTAAGAAAGGCAAATTGGTGGCGCATTAGCAGAAGTCTGGTGTTGAAACAAAGAAGGGAGTAGGCCCCCAGAGGAGAGCGGTTAATAGCAGCTTTGAAAATATAATGAGAAAAGCATACAACCAACATTCAACAAAACAAAAAGAGAAAAATAAACAGGGTAACACTGAGCATAAGAAATCACACCCAAAGGAGTACATGCTGCTAGATCCCACCAATCCAAAGAAAAAGAAGTCTATGTAAATCAAAACAATGTCAACAGTGCCTGGAGTGACATCTAGAAAGGTACATGGGGATTCTCTGGAACGGTGGGAGTGTTTTTATTGAGGTGATTGTTACAGCGGATTTTCTAATCTCTAGCTCATTAAACTCTATACTTAAGATCCCTGTGTCTTGTTATATAGAATGTTCTAAGAAAAACTAATGAGATTGTGCATGCAAACAGAGAGTAAACTATCAGAAAAGTATGGTTTACATGAAGTAAAATCTAGTAAATATTATTTTTAAGGATTCTTCAGCAAAAGAGTCCAAAAACTGTGGAAAAATGAGACATGATATGTTAAAATTATTTCATTCTATATATAAGTAAAGATAAAAATAGCCATAATTACTTTTTTAGAGTATAAGCAAAAATTAACATGTAGAAATATCATCACAATTTAAGAAATAATTTCTATGGTTGAAGTAACTCAAGTATATTATGACAATTCCGACCCTTCACCATCCCAGATGAAGTGGAATAGTTTCTCATTAGAGGTCTGTTGAGAAATGCTCGGCACCTAAGGTAAGTTCTCCGTCATTGTTAGGTTGAATAGATGTGCCTTCTGAGATGCACTTAGAGCCTTGTGAACAAAGATCGGATTACACACAGAACTATCCAGACTCAACTTCCCTTCTGGTCTACATCCAACTCCAAGGGCTTGTACCCTCTGTTCACAAACTGACATTACACTGAGTAGCAGGAGGAACTTCCGCTACTCCAAACCCATCAACTGTCTCATCCCAGATTCTGAAAAACAGTGGTTTGATAAGATCTACATTTTTCAGGTTTAGGAATGACTCATGATCTGTGTTGAGCTTAAATAATACCCTTCAACCATGTGTTTAACACTATTATTGAGACATTAGCATGGACCTAATTTGTGGGCACTGGAGAGATATCAGAAAACAAGTGGGGGAAAAAGACAATTCCATATTGGAGAGCTATATTCCCCTTAGACGAGGTCAAGTGGTTAGGACCAGAATGCCTCTGTTCCTTAGGCAGTCCCATAACATCTAGCCCTGCTAGGAACATTGTGGATAACGGTGTACCCCTGAAGTGAGAAAAGCACCCAGAATGAACATATGGGAACTTCAGGGGAAGACAAGGCTTACTCATGACTTGTCAGTATCTTTTGCAACTAGCCCAATACAAAGTCTCTGTTAGGTGCCAGATGTTTGATGAAAGGTCCATTTTCATTATGTTTCTGCATTCAGTACCAAGCCAGTGCACTGTGGCTCAATGGGTTTACTCTGGATTTATAATGAGAGTAATGCTATGCCCCAGAGGAGTTCCATGAGCCTCAGCAGAACTTAACACAGTCGACTTCAGCAAAATAAAAGAGTTGGTGCTACTAAGCTATGTCCAATAAATCACAGAGCCTATTAGTGATATTAATTTATGATTTCAAATACAGGGGTAAAATTATTCACAATGGGTACTTTATATTAGGTGAGAAGTCTGGCTACCAAATTCTGTGTGCAGCAAATCCATCCAGAATAAAAACACAGAAAACAGTCTCTGCAGCAATAGCTTTGGGGAGTTGCCTTTAACCCAGCTTAATGAGCCAATATAAAATGTTTAAGGGCACATGAATGCAAGAGGTTAAATTGATTAGACCTGTATTTTAAAGCTTGCTGAAATACTGGCCCTAAAAGTCACAGATTGATTTTGAAAGGGAAAGAAATTCCTAATTTATTACAGACATATCAGAAGTGTGAGACTCCAGAAGGAACTGTATATAAATTATGTATCTATGAGGCTAGGAATCACAGATACTACAGGTAGGGCTCTGTCTGTCCACCACTTTCATGTGGAATTGGTCTCCTCTCCCTCAGGTCTTCTCACCTTTCATCTGTGCAGTCTTCCACGTGGTCTCTGGTACTGCCTGCCACAACCCAATGTTAAAATCCCAGCATGACATGAACACATGCTTCCTCAAAGGCACAAAGTCATTGGGAGCTGTGAGTGCATGGGTCTGTGTGTGCAAATGTGTAATAGCATACCCAGACCTTTGGGAGGGTGGGGAAAGGGGAAAAGAAGGGTAAACGCAGGAAATTCCAATTTCATTGCAGAACACCACAAAAAGCTGGCAGAAGGCGCAAACAGTGATGGGCATTGGGCAACTCTGCAGCAGAAAACTCAAGAGACAACCAGAGAACCCCTGTCTACTTGATATTTAGAAAGTCTTACATTTGGGCAGTTTATGGTAACCCAGCTAAATGTTTAGGTTAAACCTCTTTGTGGAGGGGGAGGGTCATAAACTACTTCCTAAGACTAGACATAAGAAGTAACTTTGTTCAACCTTGGTGACTTTTCCGAAGTCACCCTCATATCATATAAATCATCCTCTATTATAGCAAATAAATCCCAGAAAGTGACATGCTAGAGGGGGCTGTCACTGGGCCCTGGGAGAATCCCCTGGGCAGATAACACGCTAGTAAAACGGAAGTGTCAGTGATTGACCTGCTTTAACATTAACATTAGAGTTTTTGAAGAATTTGTAAATAGAAATTTGGAAATGATATATACTTGCACATTTACCAGTGTGGCAAGAGGCACAGTGGAAAAATGCAAAATAGCTCATTCTATAAATAAGTGCCCGGAAAAGAAGAGTGAAGTGGGCTAGCGAAGGCAAGCAATTACAGCGTTGAGTGGGATAAGGACATTTTTAATGGAAGTCAAAATTCACTGTCACATTGACTGTTCACGTTCTGAACAGAGGAAAGCTTGAACTGCATCAGGCACTGTGCTAGGTGTCATTGGGACGTAGAAATCTCTATTTAACACTGAGAATTCTTTGGAGGATTTATGCAATAAAGCAGGAGATCTGGGCACACAGAGAGATCTCCGCTTGTATGGAGTACACTGATCCGAACAGGACAATTTAGTACTTTAAAGCACAGAGGTTTCTCATGGGGAAAATATGGAATAGAGGAAATAATACACGATCCCACATAGGAAATTTATGACTGGAAAATTCAAGGTACAAGGAGGAATGAATGGAGGTTAAGTTGTAAGTTAATGTAGTTCGAATCAACTGGAAATTTAAACTGCTAGTTACACATAGAAACTCCTATCCTAACCCCATACTAATTCAGAATTAATTCTTAGAATAATGCAGCTAGATGGGTGTTCTCTCTAGCAAACGTGTTACCAGAAGTACATCCAAGATGATTAATGGTCTCCGAACACAACAGATCAGCTATAGCATGTTACTTTTAAGTAAATCTAAGGCCAGGGAAACAGCTAAACCAATAAAGCACTTGCTATGCAAGAATAAGGACCTGAGTTTGAGTCCACAGTACCCATAACATACCCAAGTGCGTGCTTGTAATCCCAGTTCTGAAGATGCACATGGAAGGATTCCTTGGCTTGTTGGCTCCAGCCCAGCTTTGTGTTCAGTCAGTCACAAAACAAGATGAAGAGCAATAGAACAAGACACTGTGACTCGACCTCTGGCCTGTTCACACACACAAACACGTACGCACACATACATTCACATGTACCTCCGCTTACAGATAAACACCACACACAGAGGGGAAGGGGAAAGAAAGAGAGATGAGGGGGGATTTGATCCTAGATAATGGTTTTGCCTTCCAGATTTGATTTGGTAAATTTTGGACTATTTCCTACTGACAGACAATTATAATATTCTCTCTAATGTTATCAAAATTGAGTTAATAAAAAAATTGAGGGTCAAGTCAGCAAGATGGTTCAGCGGGTAAAGACACTTTCACCAAGCCCAATGACAAGAGCTTAATCTCCAGGGCTCACATAAGAAAGGAGAGAACTGATTATCACAAGTTGTCCTCTGACTGCCTCACAAATGCCATAGCACACTTGGACCCTTAGCCACCCAACATACATAAGTAAATAAATGTCATTTAAAAGCATTGTTCTTGTGGGATTTCTAACAGAGGGAGCGGGGGTCTGGCTCTTTGGCCTGCTTGCGGGACCCCTTTCCTCCCACTGAGTTGCCCTATCCCCCCTGGGTGTGATGGTATATGTCTGGTCTTATTGTAGCTTGCTAAGATGCCATGTTTGTTTGTTGTCCCTGGGAGGCCTGCTTTTTTTCTGAGGGGAGGCCAAGTTAGGGTGACTCTGGGGGAGATGGGAGTTGAGAGGGAGAGGGGGAAAATCTGGGTTGGAATGAAATATATAAGAAAAGAATTTTTAAAATGCAACAGTAATAAATTGGATAATTTACCTCCAAAGCTGTATAGTCTATAAAGAGGGAGAAGTATAGTTGTATAGTCTATAAAGATAGAGTGTAGTTGGGAACTATAGTTCCAACTGCATGTAAAAGACTTCAAAGTCTTCAGGCATTTCCTGAGCTGGGGCCAGAGAGCAAGCCATACATGGCCTGCTTAAGAAAAAAAAATGAAATCCTACATAAGTAGGGAAATTTTTCAGGAGTAATATTTTTGAAAAGTTTTTATTCCATGCCATTGGCTCCCCATAGATGCATCAGAGGTAAGGTGTTTTGTTACATGAAAGCTGCAAGGGTGAGCCTCCACCCTACAGCACTGATAGACATGTGTTTTGAGTTTGTATACTTCAAAGCAAGATTTGTCTTTTATAAAATTATAATAAGCAGCATTGGAACAAAAACATTGACAGCAAAAACAATTTTAGGTGTTTTAGTAGATATCAACTATATATAGCTTCTATAAATGTATTTTAATTCTGCAGGTTTATTTTTAAATAATTAGGCAATTTTACCACATATTCTCTATGTACTTCGAATATGATGTAGAAGTGGCTTCTCAGGCACTTTGCCTATATGACAACTTTGTATAAATAAGAAAATTTAGACTTCTGTTATTCAAGACAATTTATGTCTTTGCAAAATTATGGTAGCAAACTGATCATATTAGAAGAAATGATCATATTTGGGATATAAACAATATCTAGAATGCATGTGGTTATTCTCACATGCCATACCTTTGTGTGTGTGTGTGTGTGTGTATCATGAGCCACAGCTCAGCACATGAAAAAGATAAGAACTGAACATTAGACTATTCTGTAGTCCTGCAGAGACCCACAGCTGAAGACATTACATGGGGAGGGAGTCCTGGGAACACAGAGTTCTAAATGAGATGCCTCCATCAAATCCCTCCCCTCAGAGTTCAGGGAGTCCTGCGGAAGAGAAGGAAAGGGTATAAGAGCCAGAGGAGCACAGAGGACCCTGGGAGAACAAGGCTCTCTGAATCAACTAAGCAAGGCACATACGCACTCACAGAGACTGAAGCATCAAGCTCAGAGCCTCAGGAGTCTGCACCAGGTCCTCTCTGTATATATTATAGCTCTCAGTTTAGTATTTTTATGGAACTGCTGAGTGTATGAACAAGTGAGTCTCTGACTCTTGTGCCTGCTCCTGGGCCTTTTTTCGTTGTGTTGGTTTGCCTTGCCCATGCTGAATGAGCTTATATTTTATTGTTTATATTTCTTTGTTATTTCTTAGATGCCTGTTCTTTTTTAATGAAAGACACATAGAAAGGGAGTATATCTGGAGGGGAATGGACGGTATAGAAAATCTTTGGAGGAGTAGAGGAAGGAGAAATGATAATCAAGGAAAAATGGGAAGAGAAAAGAACAGTTTAGCATCCACTAGATCAACAGAAAGGTCGGCCATCATGGTGTCCAGCATTTTAAACTTGGATCATAACTGATTTTCAATCATACCCTTAAGGAAATAACCATTAACTACTGAGTAGGATGCATAATTTTCCCAATTATTTGATATATACTTTGCGGAAGATGGACTAGGGGTTGAGCAGGAAGCTTTGGATGGGAGGTATCCTAGAGAGGATGGTAGCTCAAGAGAGGGAGAGGAAGCAGTAGCTGGTCATAGAAAATTAGAATTGACCCGTAAGGTTTTTTTTTGTCTGCAGGGTTCTTCCCATAGCATTTTCAGTTCTTCTATAAAAGTTCCTGTTCTTCCTCCCCCCCCAAAAAAACTATAATGATTACTACAGTGGTTGTAGTAGCCTCTGAAGAACTCAGAACTAAGTAAGGCTGGGGAAAGACCAGTAGATATCTCACCTGCTTGCATCACTACTTACAGCATGCGTGTTTCATAAGTCCTTGTGAGATCATTGAAAGAAAGATATGAATGAAAAGGAACAGAACTGTTTTAAAATAAAAGCACAGCTCAATAAAGTTATAGTGTCTCAGACAATAGGTTAACTTTTCAAATTAGACTTAATCTTATTGAATGAATAAATGATCAACTAAATGAAAAAATGAATGGATTAACAGGAGGGACCACAGTGATGTCAATTAAAAATCAATAAAATTGACTTCATAAGTTTCGATTGCTATAAATTAGTAGGAAAGTAGTCAGAGAAATGAACAACATGAGTGAACATTCAACAACAAACCTCTGGCTCATAAGAACTAGTACATATATCCTTGACCTTGGCACTTATACATCCTAACACTGTAAGACTCGAAAAAGAGAAACAAAATAAGTCTTAACAAAATAAATGACAAAATATAGTCAAATAAGCATTCTCCAAAACAAAGATTTAAATAAAAAGAACTCTGTTTCTTGCATAAAATTTTAGGAGATCGGGGCTTGTCTTGTGCTGTAGCATCATCAATTCCAAGGGTAACTGCAAATCTCTGCTGTGTGTCCCTGAACTGTGGCTCTTACCCTCTTCTTCCAAGATGACAGTTCATGTTAATGTCAAGGTAGCTGAGTCCAGGGGAAGGAGGGAGAAAATCTGATATGCATCAGCTACCACTGAAGACATTGCCTTAAAGCTGCTACAAATAATTCTATACTTGACTGGTCATGTGACTACACTTAACCGTTGGGGTTGCCCATGTCTTCACTCTAAGTGTGGTGTCTGACCAATAACCCAACTCCATCAGCACCACAACACTATCAAAACTTACAACCTAGAAAATTTGAGATAAACTCATCAGCAGAGCCCATGGTTATACAAAGGATAGACCAGAGCCAGCATAGGGAGAGAAGACAAATCAGCAACTTGTTGGGAGGTATTCAGCGTATTTCTTTAGAAAGAGAAAAACCAATGAATTCATAAGGGTTACTTACGGAAGCATGGCTGACTGAAAGGCAGCTATATCATCAAATGCCCACCATAATATAGGTGACCAACTTGCCAAAGGCTGGAACCCAGAAGCCCTGCATCTGACTTCCAGACAGCCAGACAGGTCAACATTCTCCACAAGCATTCAGGCTGATTAGTGTCTCCTCCCACAACAGGTTTTTAGTGTTTCCATAATGTATAGGTGTCCCACAAAAATCCTGTAAGTTCCAGGAACTTTGTGAGACTTGTGATGAACATATATTTTTGAAAGCAAGCAATCCAAACATAAGAATATTTGTACTTAAAAGTTTAAAATATTGTAAGCTACATCCAAAAGCCATTTGAAACATTCCAATTTTGTTTACTGTTCTTTGGTAATTTCAGCTTCCTTGGTTTTCCAAAACGCAAAACACGTTTGGATCCAATGCAAGGTCTCTCTGTCATGCCTTCACCCTGTGGATCTCTCTCCTGGGGTCATATAAACCACTCCCTCCATCTATCCTGAGTTCTGCTAGCACCACTTCCCAGAGGGGATTTTTCCTACCTAGCTTATTTACATAGTTTCCGTGTCACTCTGGACATGCTGACTCTGTGCTGTATTTATTCAGAATAAATAGCACTTCCTAGCATTCCTTAATAAGCATCTATTTTTGCCCTTTCCACAATTGTGAGGGTACCAGAAGTGCCCCTTCTCAACTTTGTGCTGTTAGATGAAGCTCTGTCAGTAGTGTAAATAATAAACAAAGGCTAGCTTTTTTTTCTCTGAGTTTGTATAAGTCATGAGCCACCGTGCCTGTTCTTGGCAGAGACTCAGAATCAGCCAAGGGAACAGGAGAGCTTTATAATTTGTTTTCTGCTGCTGTTACAAAATATACCAGATGAGCTAAATTAGAACTAACAGAAGTATGTTTTGTTCATGACCCTTGAATCTGGGGAGTCCCAGAACCGGCATCTCCCCGGCATCCACCAAAGACCCTCTTTCTGCATCCTAGCATGGCGGAAGACACAGGCAGATATAACAGATTTCCTAGGTATTTCTTCGTCTTCTTATAAATCTACTGATGCGTTTATCTCTCCCTCCCATTATATCATCTAACCTAATTGCTTCCAACTCCAAATGCTCTTTACATATGAATTTAGAAAATAAGTTTCCAATACATGAACTCTTGTGGGAAAAGGGTCACATTCGAATCACAGAAAGATTGAAAACAGGAAGGCTTCAGAGGCATTCTAATTGGAGGATTAGAAACACTGGGCAAGCTGTTAGTGGGTATTTCTATGTGATTACTCGAGGCTCAATAAACAATTGGCTTTCTCCATGTATACTAAATGGGAAATAGGAACAGAAACTAAGATAACTGTCAGAAATAAAGTCCTGACTCTCTTGGGATGATTGTGGCAGAGGTTATTGTTTGGCTTTTTAAACAAGGTGATGAAGATGGTATCTAACTCCCTTCAGGTCTGGCGCAGAGAGCAGGCTGACCAAGGGAAATAATGGGCAGGTTTTCTGAACTGCTGATGGCAGGTTGTGGGTCACAGCGCCACATTTACATATGCCTTCCCATTGTCCATTTTATATTCAGCTTCACAATAAATCCTCTTATAAACACAGAGCAAAAAGAGTAGCAGCTACTGTTAACTGCCAGTATCCAACAGCCCAAAAGTAAGGGTAGCGGATGAAGAGTAATTCATTTTTATTTACACACACACACACACACACACACACTTAATATGCCTATGTGGCTTTTAATTTAGAAGCATTAAACAGTACATCCAAACAAAGACACGACAAGCCATTCCTTTTTATTGGTTATTTGCAAAAATCTGATGAGATTATTTACTTATTTATCCATCTGTTATTTTTCAATGTTTTTAATTTCTGGAAAGAAAATAAATGTAAACGTGTACCAGGCCCTATCTCGGATGTGTTAGTTACTGTGTTCTGAATGAACTGAGGGCTTCTCCTTTTCAACTGAGACCTTCAAAACTAAATTTTCCTTTTGGCATTGATAAACGTGTGAACTGAGGGACTAATATGTTTGAGACATCTCCCTCCCGAAAATAAGTGAGTGAGAGGACATTATGAAAAGAAGGTATATATTAGTTAATTTATTCACATTGAATTTAGTTTGATTTAAAATCTTTATTTCCCTGGGGACAAACACCCATCTAGGAGTTGAGATATGCTCAGCAGTGACAATGCTCATGTTGCATTTTTATACCACAATTGTTACATGGGGAAATTCTCTGTTAACTGGAAAATTTCCAATAACCAAAATAACCCATTCCCACACCTTCTAGAGGTGGGGCCTTTTATTATGGACTTCTAGTCAAAAAACTAGCATGTTAGGATCATTTTTAATACGCTTTCAAAACATCACAATTGTTTTCAGTATTACTATCAATGCATGCTATTATTCCAGGTGCATAGCCTCTTACAGCCCTTGGTATATTGTATCAGAATTGTTAATGTTCAGGTGTCAGGTACTAGAATATAAGGGCCATATGATATGTCTGTGCTCCCAATGTCCTGGTAAGTATCCAACCTGTAGATGCTCAGTACTTTGAAAGAACAGCAGAGTTCCCAAGGCATAATATGGATCATAAAGAAACTCATTTAATTCATTCACAACACAGGTACATACAATAGCAAGGGTACAGTGACATTTGTTAGAAACACAGCCCCTCAATTTAGAGAGGAAGAAAAGAACCTAATGATTTTCAAGCTAAAAGTACTATATTTGGGAAAGTTCTATAGATGCTGATTTCTGCCATAGTTCAAAAAAGGTTAAGAAATATTTTCTGTAGGGATGATTAAGGAAAGAGCTCACATTTCAAAGTCACATTAAAATATATCCTAAAACCATTTACAGAGGATTAATAAACCATACATGAAGGCTCCAAGAAAACAGATAATAGTTTCGCTTGCAACATTGCTGCCCCTACCTAACTGAATGTGCATGAGTCTGGCTAGCTGAATCTAAAGCTTCATTTAAAGTGACATTTCCCCTACACCTCCCATCCCCACCCCCAGATCCACTCTTCCTCCATTTCCTTTCAGAAAAGCAGGCCTCCCAGGAATATCAACTGAAAAAGGCATAAAAAGTTACAATAAGATGAAGCACAAACCATCATAACAAGGCTGAACAAGGCAAACCAGTAGGAGGAAAAGGGTCCTAAGAGCAGGCAGAAGAGTCAGAGAAACCCCCTACTTCAATGGCTGTGTCTTAACTGGCATGTCAGTGTAGCAGCATACAGCGTCCAGCATTGAGTAAGATCATTGATGCCTCTTCCCCCGGTAACCTGCAGAGTACCTTCTGACACTATAAAAGCTAGCCAGCAGAGAGAAAGCTTCCTGTTGACTTTAAGATTGACTTTTCCACACTCAACAACCCAAGCATTGGGTGTCTTCAGCACTAGGGTCCTTCCATGTAGATATGGTGGGTAAGAGAGTGAAATGGAAAAGGCTATGCATTTTAGAGATACCAGGGGCCTCCCTAACCAGTAACTCTGAGGGATATGTCTTTATGCCATGATTTTCACTTAATAACCCATTTCTTCTGAAAAAAAAAAATTCATGGAAACCTGATAGTTAGCAAGCTCATTTCAAAATAAAACCTTTAAAAATGAGAGTTTGAATTTAAATACCAGGCAGTTTCTTTATATCTTTCTCATATTCTCTGTGAAGAGTAGTCATTTCTCCAATTTTACAAATGAAGTTCAGAGGCTAAATTATTCAAGGTTAAGTCTCTAGACAGCCATGATTTAAGCCCTTATCCATCACTCTCTGTGATGCCTTGAAGGCTATTTGATTTCCATAAGATTTCTCATAAGTCTCCAGCTCTGCTTCTTGTAAGTATAGACTAATTAGCTCTGCTGTTTTAGAGAAGTCACGTTAATCAACTCTGCTTCGTCATACTCAACCATAACAAAGGGAGGAAAATCATGCCTACCTTCCCTAGTCCCAAGTTGCTCTCAAAGCAAAATGAGATGCAGAAGTGGTAGCCATGAGCATAATGCTCAAAAACAAGGACTGGAGAGTTAACTGTTTGACTACAAATCCCATGTGAGCAGCTATTAACTGTGCAGTCTTAAGAAGGTTGTTTAATATCTGTGATTTCTGTTGCTTAGTCTGTAACATGAGAGTGATAAGCATTCTTTCCTCCTGGGACTCCTATGAGGATTAAGTGAGATCATTTATATAAAGTTCTCACAAAGCTGCATGTAACAGAATACTCATAGATTTTCACTACAGTTATTAACTGATATATTTCAAAACACCTAAAGCCATGACTTTATGTAGCTGTAGAATTATTGTTGCTACTGTCAGTTCTACAGAAAGTCAATAGACCCTAAGTTTTATGCATTTTCTTTAGATCATTTACTAAAGCATTCTAAGACTATAAGTTACCTTGTAGTAGTGAGTACTCTGGTATGGAAAAACACATGTAAACTTGGAAACTTGTACATTTTTTTAGAAAACAGAAAACAGATTCAATGTATTACTTTTTAATGAAATAACTATTTCCAAAGGAAACCCATAGGCAATAAAAATATCAGTGCTTGCAAAGAATAAAAGCCTAACAGAAGGTGAGGACAGTAGTGTTACCAGACTTGAGAGGAAATAAGGTCATGGAACACGAAATCACACACAACCTAAGGTCATAAAATACCAAAATTTTCATGTGTTCCTTCTGTCTGCTGTACAATAAAGCTACTCTAAAACAAAAAGCAAACAGTCCAGAGTACAGGCATAGAAGGTGAGCTTCCCAATGCTAGAGAAGAGAAGAGAGACGACTACAAAAGATGAAAGATGGGCAGCACAGAATTCTCAATAACAGGTTAAAATACAGTCAGCATGATGAATGGAATCAGAGTAAAGTTTTCTAAAGGGTCTGATGCCTAGCAGTGTATACAGAGTACACTTGAGTATGGCCTGTCAAGTAGAGCCTAAAACCCTGCATGGTAAGCATAGCAAGAACTCTGGGAGTGACTGACCATGAGAGCAGAGAACCTGGAAGTTTATATGTGGTGGTAACTGGGTGTGGCCAATAAGGACTGAGAAGTGTGTGTGTGTATGTGTGTGTGTGTGTGTGTGTGAATACATATATACATGTATTATATATATAGTCAGCGAGGTATATGGTGATCCCCTTCAGCATGGTGACTAACGTCATCTGTACGCCAAGACATAACTACCTGGTTGCAAGCATGAGCTCTTCCTCTTACTAGAATGGTGTCCTAGACAAGGTCCTATGTGGGCTAATCTTCCTCATCTGTAAAAGTAAGATAGCATAATGCTTGTCTTCTACAATTGTTGTAAGGGTTTTAAGAGTTAATATCTGGGGATGTATCAGACTTAATGCTATAAATTTTAACTATGATTTTTCTGCACAAATAGTCATTTGATTAATAGGAAAAAACAAGACAAAACTTTTACATGCCACATATATAGGAAAACCACATTGGCCCCAGTTGTATGAAAGAAGGTAGCTCTAATATGCATAAATATACACAAAATGTCAAAATCAAAAGTCATACTGGAACTGGGGAAATCACTCAAAACATAAAGGCGTTTTCTTTCAAGCCAGGTGACCTAAGATTAATCCCCAGGATCCAGACTGCAGATGAGAACTGACTCCTTCAAGTTATCTGCTGATCTTCACATATGCTCTGTGGCATGTATACATTCATAAACATGCACGCATGTAAAATAAATAAGCATAATAAAAAATTCAAAACATACTGGAGAAGTGCCACCTTCTATGGATTTCCTGAGCCTAACCTTGCCTGTCCAAATAAAGGGACAACTCAGTGCACATGCCGGCCCTATCTGCAGATGCTCTCTACAGAAGTTTACCTACAGAGTGAGCCTACACCGACCTACACCCATTCCGTTCTCCCCAGTGAAGCGCCAAACCTGACATTTCCCCTACAGGCTTCCGCTTGCTATTTTCCCTTTCTTCAGAACAAAACAGCTTTATTACAAGCTTTGCAGATGGTGTTAAGGTTCCTGTTGGCAAGACCAGATGGAATTTGGAGTTGGTAAACAGCAGCAGAGATGTAAGGTCCTTAAAAGTCATCCCGTACTCTAAACTCTGAAGGCTTGGCTGTTAGCCAATGGACAGACCGTCCTAATTCAGAATCATAAGCACAGTGAAGCAAGGGAATGGGGCTAAGTTTTTAGTAGGAAAGATGAAATAGAAGATTAATTTTCACAGGAAAATATAAGATGAATGAATGGACTCCTTCAAGAAGCAGTGGGAGGGTCAAACTCACGAAGTATTGCTGTTAGAAACTGACAAGTGGTCGCCAAAAATCCACAAGTCACCAGGTCTTAGACTAAAACGCATCTGATTCTACTTCTCCAATGTTTACAATCAGATGTGTGAATCAACTTCATCTTTTTGTAATAAATTCTCCCAGTTTCATTGAACCCACAAAACGTGTAAGAGTGATGCTGTCTCCAGTCCTACCTACAAAGAAGTCCGACACTTTGCCAAGAAATGAGTTTTAGTTGAGTCTTTGAGAGTTTCATTGAATATGATTTTGATCCTATTTACCTAATCTGCCAACTCTTCCTAGACCCACACCCACTTCTCTATCTACCCAACTTTTTGTCCATTTTTTTAAAAAACCCTTCAAGACGAATTTGTGCTCCCCAAATATTCCTGGGCATGTGGTCTTACACTTGATCTTGCTTTACTTACCGGGGACTCCAGTCTTAGAGAAAAATGGTCTCTCTATCTCCCAACAGCTAATTATTGCCAGGAGCTCCACACCTAAAGGTGTGAATTTATGCTAAACTGCCATGCCTATGCTGGGATTTGATCTAGGCTGAACATGCAATTGGCATTTTAATTAAACTTCACTTTAAAATTGTGAGGCTCATTTAGTTGAGTGTGACGTTTTTGTTTTCTCTTGTTATTAATATCTGCTACCAGAAAAAACGGACAGGGATGCTAAGGACAGAAATGACCTTCTTTTAAATTAAAGCTATGATTACACATCTAACAATTCTAGGAACTTAATGATCATAATGCTGTTGAATTCTCACAAGGACCATGTGAAGCATCGAGGAATAGCTTTTGATATTTTCTTCTATCTTGTTACCAAAGAGGCTTTGGATTACGTCAGTGAATCATAAAAATGAGCAGGGTCCTTTACTATACAAAAACTGCAAAGAGAAAATGTGTAAACGTGTTAAGTAGGGTATTAAGAGAAAGGATATTCTCCAAGTGATGAAATGAAATTAAACAACCTGGTATAGAGTACTAAAATGTAGTTGTTTGGGTGAGATGACTATTTAAGTGAAATAATCTCTCTGATCCAGCCTACCACGAATTCTGTAACACACAAGGACCCTGATGACTAATTATTAACAAAATAAAGGCAGACCCCATAGAGATATATACCTATTTCAGGAGGGAACTCAATTGAAGAGAGATCAAAGTAGTGTTAATGCCTGCTCAGACCAAAATCTCAAGGGTAGCTGTTAAATGGGGATCCATTCTTGATGTAAGGTCTCCCTGACCCCTTGAGTCCATACAAAGCTGAAATAGTTTCCCATGAAAGAATACAAAGAAAAAGAAGTTGGCCTAGAGGTAAATTCAGCAGTATGCTAAATAATGGGCAACCTTTAACCAAAAAAATGTGGATAATCTTGTGGATTCTACCCAGGATCCCTCTTACGTGACCGGGATGGGCATTTTCTATGTGACCTGCAACAGTGGACTGCTGATTAGTGGAAATGCGGCACAGTAACTCAGCAAGGATAGTAAGAGAAAGGGTTCAGGAATGAAACGGTAAGTTGAAGAAAGAAAGTGACCAGGAAGACCTTCAGTCTCAACATTTTTAGCACTGAGACACGCCCCTAGCAGAGCATTCAGTAAAGCGCTTCCCACACAAGCGTGAAGATAGATCCCCAAAAGAGAAGTAGAAAAGCAAGGTGTTATGGTACATGCTTGATATCCCAGCACTGCGGAGATAGAGACAAGTGAATCCTTAGATCATTTGGCTGGCCTTCCTAGCCTGTATGGTGAGATTCAGGCCACTAAGATACTATCTCAAAAGAAAAAGTAGATGGCACCCGAGGAATGATACCCAAGGTTGTTCTCTGCTGTCCTCTCCATACAAACAGAGAAGTTACACATAAGCACCTACACACACAAACCCACATCTACACATAAAGATGTCCACCTTAAGTCGGGCAGTGGTGGCGCACGCCTTTAATCCCAGCACTGGGGAGGCAGAGGCAGGCGGATCTCTGTAAGTTCGAGGCCAGCCTGGTCTACAAGAGCTAGTTCCAGGACAGGAACCAAAAGCTACGGAGAAACCCTGTCTCAAAAATTAAAAAAAAAAAAAAAAAAAAAAAAAAAAATCCACCTTGTTGTGGAAGAAGTGATCACTACAGGCATGGATTTGGCTGACACTCCTCAACACTTTCTTAGGTAACTCTAGCGATGCAACCAACGAGGTCCCTTGTAAAATAAAATTGTAGGACTTCAAGGATACCTAAATTCAATCTCTTGTTTTAACCAAGACATTATTTCATTCCATACTACATTGCAGCCCAAAGCATTCCACTCTTCTGCCAGAATGCACTTAATTCTGGACAAGGGTCCAAGCATTACAGGTAAGAGACCACCACCCGCCAAGTTTCCACTAAAACATTATAGGCCCAGCAGCCAATGGCAAGGAGAGATGACTCTTTGTGTGCTTCTGTTCAACCCTAGCCTTCATGTCCAAATCTCTAAACAGTCAGTCCTGTCTATACCCATTCAATAGCAAACATCCCAGACAGAGGAAGATGGTGCTTACAGAACAAGGGCAAGAGAAGAAAGACAGGTAAAGCCCAGGACACAAAGAGATGAGAAAGGGGATTCAGAGCACCCATCCCTGGAAGTAAAGAGACAGTAAAATACAAGTTTGTTGGGGTCAAGACTAAGCCTCTAGTACATACAACATTTGCCCATTGAACCCATCTAAATTCAGTGATGAAGTTTTTAAGACATTTATCATGGCACCCTCTGAGCATTGAACCCCTAGTGTGGGGCGTGTCTAAGCACAGACTCCATATAACCAGTTATATGGAGCCAGGCCTTTCTGCTGGGCAAGAGGGATTCAGTAGCCACAGGATCTCAGGTAGAATGTTCACAGTGGGGCTCTGAGATAGGAAGGGAGATGTCAAAGTACAGTCAGAAATCTCACACAAAGAAGAACTGGTCTTAAGGGTGCTCAGTAAGCAAAGATTTCCTTAGAGAATCCCAGGTACACACTTTTACACTGTGAAGGGATCGGCAAACGTCCAGGTAACTGAGAAGAAACCACACCATTGCCAACAGATGGGATAAATAAACTCAACACTCACGCTAAGAAAATTCTCACATGGTGAACCAGTAAGTGCAAACACCATGTTGAAGACACCTGGCTCTCAAACAGCAGCTGTAAGCTCAACTTTTCACCACCGAGACAAAATAGCTGAGGAAACAAACACATGAAGGGAGGCAGAGCATAGCCTGGTTCACAGCTTCGGAGATTTTGTTCCTCAGTCAGTTGTCCAGTTGTTCTTGAGTCTTGACAAGGACAACATAATGGAAGAATGCAGAGATCAAGGCAGAGAACTTCACAGCAGACAGGAGGCAAAGAGACAGAGAGGAAGGTCATCAACCAAAGACATATCTCGTTGACACAGCTCCTACGAGAGCTCCCTCCTGCTTTCTCCAGCCCCTTTCCAATGCCATGCAATTATGAATGAATCAACGGATTAATCCACTGATGCAGGTATAGCACTCCTGTGTAACCACCGCTCAGTGATTGGGTTCACCTGCTGGGGACCGAATCTTCAACATACTAAGCACTTTGCCGTGGGCATGCAAATATCGTGTATCAGAAGATAGTCTCCTTTCTGCGAGCATCTTAAAACTCTGACCCCAGGAGGGAAAGCTCAATCGAGGGGAGTTATGGAAGTGGAAGCTGCTCTCCCAGCATACAATCCCAGGTAGCTCTGGACATAATCGAGTCTGTGCTGGGTTTAGAGGAAACTGGGGGCAAAAACAGGGAATCCCTGAAACGGGTGTGTGATGAAGTTAATGAAAAGAGCAGGGAAGATTTTAAGGACCAAAATAAAACCATTTTAACTCCCAACATGACTGAAAACTTCAAATGGTCACTAAGGAAGTCTGCTTCATCCCAGGAAGGAAAGGAGAGCTCAACAAATCTCAATAGTGGGAAACAAAGTCATTGCAAACCTAAGTCTGACAGGTGGGAACTGACCATTCAAAATGGTTCTCTCAGACTCACCTCAGTGACTTCTCCATGAAAATGAGACCTAGCTCTTACTTCTGAGAGTTTTAAAGTCATTTTCCTGCAGCTAAATTACATTTCCTCTGTTTAGACTCTAGACACACCCATCCTGTGACTTCCCAGACAAAAATAGATGACCTGTATCTCCCAAAATAAAAATGCTTAGGCAATTTGCAAATGAGTTCCTGTTACCAGTATTTGCAACAACTTTAAAAGTTTCCTAATTATTTGGCTAAATTAATTCTAAAGCAGGCTGTGCCCTCTCCACAATATGATTTAATTGGATATTCTCCTATTAGGCTCAGTGAGAAATGTACATTACCAGTAAACTGACGTTCAGGTAGATTGGTTCCTGGGTGAGTATCTGTCTAAATGACATGAAGGTTATATGCCTTGGCAGGAGTACACTCTAATGACTGCTTGACCGATCTGTTCAGTGAAATAAACCACAAATCAGCTTAATATTCTGAACATGCCGGTTGTCGTGATAAATTGAGTAGATAAAGAATAGTTCCTATCATGTAAATAAAGTGGGAGGTCATGCTCGTAATGTTGGGTGTAGGGAAAGTACAAACTTTGGAATCTTCTCTGCATCCATGGCCCGTCTCAAAACGGTTTTTGTGCTGGAGTGGCAAGCAGAAAGCCAACCTTTGGAATGTGCATCACCGGAACCAGTAAATCACAGGGTACTGAACAAATTCTGCCCAGTGTTTCTGCAAAAATAAACCTTAAGTGGGACCCCATTGCACCCACTTATTCCACATTGCCTCGGGCTGCTTTGGGGATTTGAGGGCAAGAGTTGAGTAGTTGCGCAGAAACTCTTGTCTGAAACAGAGACGCTCTGACCTTCTGCAGAGGAAACTAACTTCCCCAACTGCAGCCCAGCTCTCTGAGTTCTCTAGCCTCTACTAAACTTCTGAAACTCTCATTTCAACCATCAGCTTCATTATGTAAGTAAATAACTGTTAACCATCATCAATGGAGCTTCGCTTCCAAGGAGTGGAAGTGGCAGTAATTATACTGTAATCCCGTTAGAGCTGTCCATGGGTTTGCTATTGTAATTCTGCTAAGCACCTGCGGGCCGAACCTCCATTCCCAAATCAAGAGCTTACACTAGATTTCACAAAAGCTTCCTTTTCACTTTGACACATGAAAAACTTGTCTATTATGAAGGAGGTTGTTTTCATTTTTAAAAGTGAGCCTTCCTATTGGTTATCTAATACAAAGAATGATATACAAAAAAAAAACTAAAACTAAAACAGACTCAACAGGTTGCATCTAAATATTTGTGCAAACATACCCATGTATGCATACACATATGCATATATGAATGTATGTAGAAACAATAAAGTAAAAGATACTGTCATTTTAAGACCTGGGTGCGTGAAAGGGACTAGAGAGAGGAAAGAGAAAGGGAAAAGGGATGTAATTTATTTTAACTAAAAATGCATTAAGTTTTAAAAGATACAAACAGACATTTTAGCACCTCAAAAGTCATAGAAATTTTGTCTGCCATATGTCTGCCTCTTTTTTCTTAATAATTTATCACTAATATATTTAATGAGTTTTAAGAATTTCTGACAGAGTATCTTTATCAACTTCACTCCCCACTACTCCCCTAACGCCTCTCAAATGCACCACCTCCCCCATGGCACACACTTTGTATCTTCTTGGTTTCTGTTTTTCATTCCTGGTTTGAAGAAGAGATTGTCTTGCAGTAGTTGTCCTGGTCTTCTGGCCCTGACAATCTTTTCACCCCCTCTTCTGCAATGTTTCCTGAGCTTTAGGGGTTATAAGTGTACAAGTTGGGGCTGGGCACTCTACAATCAGCATTCTCTGCATTTTGACCAGTTCTGATGTTAAACTCTTAGGACTCCTTTGGGGGGGCCTGCTCCCACCTCCCAGGTAAATCATGCAGAGGCTTTTCTAAGTTATAAACATCTGGTCTTAGCTTGACTTGTTTCTTGCCCATTTAACTTATATTATCCTGTTGGGTTTTTTTGTGTTTTGTTTTGTTTTTATTTTTTGTTTTGTTTTTGTCTCTGGGCTTTTCCCATTCTCTTCTGTAAATCTTACTCTTACTCCGTGGATTGCCATGCCGCTGGGTGGCTGGCTGCTAATGTTCTCCTCCTCCTCCTCTGGCTACTTCTCCTTCAACCCAGTTTTCTCCTTCTATATATTCTCTCTACCTGCCAGTCCTGCCTATCCTTTCTCCTGCCTTGCTATTGACCAGTCAGAGCTCTATTAGACTATCAGGTGTTCTAGGCAGGCAAAGTGTCACCGCTTCAGAGAATTAAACAAATACAGCATAAACAAAAGTAACACACCTTAACGTTATAGTCCCAACCTAGGATGGTGATTGCTAGGAGCTAGGGTAGGGGACCATGAAAAATTATGTAACGAGGACAGAGTTGCAGTTTGGGAAAAGGAGGATGTATTGATTGACACAGTAAAGCAAGTGGACTTTCCACCCTGAGCCATAGTTCTTAAATTATGAAGATGGTAAATTGTGTGAGTATGTTTCTGTGATTGAAATAAAATTCAACAAATATGGTCAGGGTTCCTTCTGCTGTAAACACCTTTGAAAATACCATGTCTATTATTATCTTGTTGAAAACTAGCAGTTGGATTAACACATACCCATCAATTACACACACATTCTACTTCAGAAAGATTGAAATGTGAAGAATCCATTTCTCTTAGACTAAGCAATATTGAAAACGTGGGGTTTTCAGG
Source organism: Chionomys nivalis (assembly GCF_950005125.1). Lineage (NCBI taxonomy): Eukaryota > Metazoa > Chordata > Mammalia > Rodentia > Cricetidae > Chionomys > Chionomys nivalis. The sequence continues at coordinate 15,646,428 of NC_080099.1, forward strand.
CAAGTCACTCACAGCTCCCGACATGTTAGGAAACCTTGGTGGCCGGTTTGCTCCTGAGTTTATTACCCCATAATTGTTGTAACAGAGTCCAAGACATTTTTCTTTGAATGCATTTTCCCAGTTCCAACCCTCACCAGACTTATTTAGAAAATTAACTTGTCTCTCCAGAGCCACTTCTGAATTAAAATTAATGTTCCAAGTCTCTTTGACCCACACCCAATCACTCACACACACAGGGACAGGAGGTGTATGCTACAGAAATATTTACACTTGGAATTTAAAACAGCATCACACTTTCCAACAGGAGAGGGAAAAAAAGAATAATTGGATGCTTATCCCACAACAATATTATGGCTGATTTAAAATCATTGAACCTCATTAGTTTTACCCTTGTCCTAAAAACAGCAGAAGGTGCCAATGTGACACAGGAACCTCTTGAGAGGAAAGTGGTAAACCATTCATATTTTGACAAGGAAGTGTTTACAGGTAGGATAGAAAGAGTGTAAATTCGGCAAGTTAAAGATTAATACAGCATATATGAAGTCCAGCTCACCAATCCTCACCTCTTCTGAAAACTAATGTGTTGACATTGTTTACTCCCACAATGCACAAGCAATGAGTTAGCAGGACATGCCACGTTTACATCATAACCCAAGTAGCAAAACACTAATCAAAAAATATGACCACAGCGTCCGTGGTTCACAGTGTTCTGCACAAGGACGGTATAATGGGAAATTAAGAATCCACACACTGTAGCTTGGTGGTTTAGAAAGACTAGTTCATTTTTGTGAATCTCCATTGGTTTAAGTTTCAACTCTGCTACTTATTAGCTTCCAAAGCTTTAATGAGATTCTTAATCCCGTTGTCTCTTCATCTGTAAAATGGAAATTAAAATAGCACTTAATTAATAGAGTTGATTGGCAGAAATGAGTAAACAACCCAGCAGAGATACCAAGTACACAGTCATGCACTCAGAACTTTTCAAAAAGTAATAAGCTTTCTTTCAATATCAGAAGTTTGAAAGACACTGAAAGTTTATTGACCTAACCTTTTTACTCTAATTCTAGTAGTGCTTGCTTGTATAAGCATGATCAGTACACTCTCAAGTTAATAGCTGATTGACCAATAGGCAACCATGGTTCTTAAACCACATATAGAGCTTGCTCAATGTAGATCACGGTCAGCATCCCTGAAATTCCTGGCTCAACAGGCCTGAGACATTGCTGATAATTTTCAGTTCTACCAGGTTTCCAGGTGATACTGATGCTTCTAGTCAGAATATCACATCTGGTGAGCTAATTGTAATGTTCCACCCAAGCCATGACCATCATCTTCCTTCCCAGAGCTTCATTCCCAAAACTCTCCTTTATTCTGAAGCCCAATGCAGCATGCTTCAGTCTCAAACCTGACTGTCTCTCTGTTCTGGTGAAGGATACTATGGTGTTCTGCATCTTAGTGGAAATGGCTAACAAAGGGTCCTTGAAGTGGCATTTCAATTTGTCTTTAACAAATAAAGACTGCCTAAAGACAGAATAAAACAGTCCCACTGGTCAGCCTTACAGACCAGGTTACAGACACACACCTTTAATCCCAGTAGCCACACCAGTTGCCACTGAAATCAGGTGGTGCATGCCTTTAATCCCATCCCTAGAGAGAAATATAAGGCAGGGGGAGACAGCTCTCAGAAACGGTCTCATTCTAAGATTCCTAGAGACAGGAAGGTCATTTTGGTCTGAGGTCGAGGTAAGAGCCAGTGGCTGGCTGTTTTGTTTTTCAGATCTACAGGTTGAACCCCGATTTCTGACCCTGAGCTTTTACTAATCACGCTTCAGGTCCTTTCTATTTCCCCTTGTCTGAGCTCTGAGCCCAGAGAAGCTAGACCCTGTAGTCCATTGGATCATGGTCTCACTAATCCTATGCTCATGCAGCTTCCACAGAAATAAAGAGCTCCAGATACCTGGGAAAGGACTAAGGGAACAAATCCCTGGTGTTCCTTACTTCTGTCTAGGTCTCCAGTACCTTATTCTGTATATAGACCCTCTACCATCTGAAGGCTTCCAAGAAGCCATATGGTAGATTAAAAGAACCTGACTTTCTAGTATTCTTATCCAAGTTACTCCTTATATTTTTATTAACAAGAAGGCCATGTGACATGTTTCACATGCACACACAGATGTGCTAACTGAAAGTGTTGTTTATAAACTTTGATCCATTTGCATTTTATTTCATCAAGACGGGAAGCAGAAGCTGGCTTCTCTCACAGCAGTCTCTAATTTTCTATTTGAAAGTTTGGAATATTTTCCATAATGAGCTGAATCAAAAATCTCTTTGAAAAATATGTATTTATACATTTTTAGAATTCAGATTGTTTACTCTTAAAACACCAATTAAGTTTCCTTTGTTCTTGGTTTTATATTTCTGGAAAATGGTTTGACCAAGCTTGAGTGCTAATTTTTCCTTACTTTCAAGAATTACAGGCAATTTCATATTTTATTCAGTGAAAGGGTGACCCTTCTTCAACACAATCAGAATCTGAAAATGATTCAAAAGCAACATTTTGTCCTTAATACTGTCAGATTGGAACCATCAATATGAAAAACCTAAAAAGGTTGAGGTAGTGTCCCTAAAAATCATTTATCCATCAGTGTGAGTATTTATTCCACTATACTCTTTTGCTTAAGGTTTTGTAGGGTTTCTATTTAGGGAAAGGGATCTTTTTTACAGTACATTTTTATCTTTTTTTTAAATTAATTTATTTAAAAAACCTATCTTTTCTCATTGTACAGCAATCCCACTTCCCACTCCTCCACTCCTCCCACTTCCTCCACCTTCTCCCCCTCATCCCATCCCCGCTCAGAAAGGGTAAGATTTCTTCCCATGGGGAGTCAACAAAGTCTAGCCCATTACTTTGAGGCAGGACCAAGGCTCTCCCCACTATATCTATGCTGAACAAGGTATCCCTTCAAAGAGAATGGGTTCCCGAAAAGTGAGCGGTACAAATTTTTTTAGCCCATGTTTGTTTTACCCTCCATTGAAGTTCAAGCGAATGACACCAACTTTGAACATTTTCGTTGTCCTTTTTTTTTTTTTTTTTTTTTTTTTGGTTTTTTTCGAGACAGGGTTTCTCTGTAGCTTTGGTGCCTGTCCCGGAACTAGCTCTTGTAGACCAGGCTGGCCTCGAACTCCCAGAGATCTGCCTGCCTCTGCCTCCCGAGTGCTGGGATTAAAAGCATGCACCACCACCGCCTGGCTTTCGTTTTCCTTTTTCATGTCATAAAACACTCATACATCCTCTCTCCCACTTTTTTCTTGCCTCAATTTATTAGAAGCATTGTTTGGTCATAGATTCATATGTAGGTTTTCTGGTTTTTCTCTAATTTAGTGATTATAGGAAAAGTTTGTTTGTGTATGGCCCAGAATTCAGCTGTCAGATCAGAAATAATGATGCTTCCTTGCTTGTCTTACATCATCTGGTCTAATCCACTTTTACCACCAGGTACTCTACAGGTGTCTAGAAATTGACTGTATCAGAAGAAGCATCTCTTTCCCAGAAATCCCCAGGGGAAAATTCGGCTAGACTGAGGGTGTTTGTGGGCTACCAATAAATCACCCAGTGATCCACTTTGTGCTTCAAAGAAAAGCTTCCCTCTCCCACTTTAAAAGATTGACAGAGACACATGTGTAAAACCCAGAAAGACTGGATATTGTCATGAGAGCTAACTCATCTGAGCTGTCAACAAGTGTCCAGTATAAAAACTTCAAGTGAAAGGGAGCCGCGTATGTCTTCTTCAAATGACAGTAGGTATTTGCTACTAGTGGGGGCTCTACCTTCTGAGCTAGAAGTTCTTCCTAGTCAGAGTGCCTGAAAAATGGATGAGCTTGGACTTTTCCGGTGAACTGTCTGCCAGACAGCTCCCAGGAAAGGAGCAGTGTTTCTTTTCTGCAGCTTTTCGAGCAGATCTCTGGCATCTTATAATATATAGGAAAGCAATTGTTAGCGTTATATTCCTCCAGCCAATAGACACGCCAGTTAGCATGTTACACAACAATCCTCCCCAATTCCACCAACTGATCACAATGATTTCTCATCAAGACTCTGGGGACCTATATAAATTCTACTTTTCCACAAAATGCATGTGTGACTATCCCATTATGAGTAGATCTGTGTATAATCCAAAGAGTGTCATTTTCACTTGCTGGTGATGATTAAGCATAATTCTTCCTGGCTTGGAAGTCTCTTAAATAACTTCCATTTTGCTCTAAATGCTCCCCAAAGTCATGGATATTTCAGTGACACAAAATTAGGCTGTGTCTTCCATAAAAAATCCCTTTTGGACTCAACCAAATTTCTTCCAGTGAGGCAGACAAGAATTAGGTGGATTTTCCCACCAGTCTGCAAAGCATAAAGTAAACCCACAAACAAGGACTGCTTTACCCCTTCTGAAATATTCTACTCTGATTGGTTGGAGCTGTTTATATTTGTTACTATCATTTCCTTTTTAAGCATCTTCATAAAGAATAATTTCCAAGTACTTATTTCTATCACTTTTTATGCTGAAAATATTTACTGGGTCTGGAATACCAATATGATGTTTTCTAGCTCCATCCATTTGCCTGCAAAATTCAAGATGTCATTATTTTTTTCTGCTGTGTGGTACTCCATTGTGTAAATGCACCACATTTTCTATATCTGTTCTTCAGTCGAGGGGCATTTAGGTTGTTTCCAGGTTCTGTCTGTGACAAACAATGATGCTATGAACATAGTTGAGCACATGTCCTTGTGGTATGATTGAGCATCCTTTGGGTATATTCCCAAAAGTGGTATTGCTAGGTCTTAAGGAAGGTTGTTTCCTAATTTTCTGAGAAATCACCATACTGATATCCAAAGGGGCTGTACCAGTTAGCACTCCCACCAGAATGCAGGAGTGTTCCCTTTACCCCACATCCTTTCCAACATAATTAGTCATCAGTGTTTTTTTTTTTTTTATCTTGGCCATTCTTACAGGTATAAGATGGAATCTCAGAGTTGTTTTGATTTGCTTTTCTCTGATGGCTAAGGATGTTGTCCATTTCCTTAGGTATCTTTCAGGCATTTTAGATTCCTCTGTTGAGAGTTCTCTGTTTATGTCTGTACCCCATTTTTTATTGAATTATTTGTTCTCTTGATGAACAATTTCTTGAGTTCTTTGTATATTTTGGAGATCAGCCCTTTGTCTGATGTGGGGTTGGTGAAGATCTTTTCTCATTTTAAACATGAAAATTGTAAATGTGGCATTTTGACAATAAACAGGCTCAAAGAACCAGTCCTGGGAGTTCACAAAAGAATCCTTCAGGTAGCTACAAAGTCATTCTGCTGCTCTCAACTCTTTCATGCTAAGCTTTGGGAATTCTGGCAGTGGCTCCTTGGCAGTGTCAGTCACAGCAATGGCACCATTACACAGAGGTGGTGTCATTGTTGGTAAAATAAACCAAAACATTAGTGGAGTTCCTGGGTAGAAGTTCCAAACACAGCCAGTCGAGTTGCTTTTATATGGCATGAGATCACTGATAAACAGAAGAAGAATAATGAGTAGAATTCACAAATATTACGTCATTGATGTAAGAGAAGTTGGCAGGTAGCTGTTGTGTATATTTATGAATGGAATCTGGGTAAACAAATATATTGATGGTAACCAAGGTATTTGGGGGCAACATTGAAGATCTAGTAACCGAAGCATGGCGTGAGCAAGGAACATATTGTTTGTATACTCTTTAAGTAGCCATTACATATACCAGAATCAGGAGAAAAAAAAAACTGTATAGCAATTCACATGCTGACATCATCTGTGAACTCAAGATTTCTCTCTTCAGTAAGACCTTCCAAAGTGATGCTGAGTAGATCCACCAGGTTGTTCAGGACCATCGGCATCATATCATTGATGGTCAGGTCCCAGAAGCCAAGCCAGACTTGGCGATACGGAAGCAGCAGATGGAGAAAAACTGTGTTCAGGGTATGACCACTGTCTGCCTGGGCTGTGGGCAGATCTTGGCCCCTGACTCTCTGCTTCCCATATCCCCGAGGAGGTGGCTCTGCACAAGCGCATTCTTAACAAAATAGGACAGAAACACTCATGGCAATTACAATCTGCATTCCTTTAACTGCTCAAAGTCACCTGAGCTGGTATTTGGAACTACCTCCCTCTACTGCACATTTTTTATTTTTCCACCCTCAGCAAATGTTTCAACAGATCTTGGTTGTAATCTGCAGAGGTGACTCATACCTTCATTCCTCAAGGTTCTGGGACATTTATCATCCTGCCTTGGTTAGATTGTTATAGTTTCCCATTGACCTTAATCAGAGGACAGGTTACCACCAAGAAATGCCTTTAAGGATCTCCTGCACTACAGATATACTGCTCCTTACCTTCGTTGTGAATAAGCAATCCAATTTCTCCTAGGATTCTAAATCAATCACCCCTCCTATCGCTGACTCCCTTCTTAGCCAGTTGACTCAAGGGCATTTGAAGCCAAAGTGGCCAGAAAGAAGGCTTAGTTCCCAGTTCAATGGATGCTTACTATAGCTCCTAACAAAAAGACTGTTTTGAAACCAAAACTTCTAGGCCAGCTTAGAGAGGTATTGCTGGAATAGGAAGCAAAAACTCTCCTAATGATTCACTGGGTTTTACGATAAACATTCCCATTTCTACCTCTTGATTCCAGGATTCATGAATCCCAGCAGTAGAAAAAACAGTACCATATATTGAACACTGTTTTAACAGCATAAGAAATAGCCTTCCAGAGTGACCGTCCCTGGCCCTTCAAACTATTGCTACCAAACCATTGCTCCTGTAACTGTGTTATTAATAATTCTATCATTCTCTCATGCCAGATGCTTCAGGATAGTGGGGAACACAATCGGACCAATGGATGCCATGACTGTGAGGCACTACTGCACTTCTATGCTGTGAACTGTGTTCCTTAGTGAGAACCAATGCTGCCGGGTAGAATACTATGATAGTGGATGAGGCATTCTGCACATCCATGGATGGTAGTTTGGACAGAAGTACTGTGTGCAGAAAAGGCAAATTCATAAGCCACATAGGTATCTATTCCAAAAAGGACAATGTGCTACCTTTTCCAAGATGGAAACAATTCAGTGTAGTTCACGCACTACCAGGTCAGTACCTGACCACCCTGGGATGGTACATATCAGAGACTCAGTATTGGTTTCTATGACTGACAGAAATGACACTCAGAAGAAGCCTTGATGGGCAGAAGTATGTATTGTTGAGTCCATAAATAAATATGCAGTCACACATCTGATTACCTCACCATTCAGGCAAAATGCACAACTGCATTGCTTCCCAAAGGCCCACCCACCATGAAGATGGTCCCTCCCCAGAGTCCTTCACTGCTGTTCTAGAAAGTTGTTCATTTCTGCATGGTACCGACAGAGTGCCCAAAACATCTGTTGACCTGTCCTTTAACCTTCTCTCCTTCAGTCAACTGATCACAGGGCACTCCCCCATGAAGACATATGTTTGTTCACAGGGACAGAAGAAATTGTCAAAGGAGTTGGAATGATGGACATCTGGGAAACCCCTCCATGTGCCTTCAGAACCTACTCAGGTCCATCACACGTAACCCACTTCCTATGATGGCAGATTGTGGTCACTGTCCCCTCAGAGACATATGGACTAAAACATGACTCTTCTCTTCATTAATAGCCCAAATGACCTCAACACAAGATGAGACCATTGTAAGCATGCCTATAAACCATTGCCAAAGGTCTGTATCAGTAAGTTGAATAATATAAACAAATATTTGTAAAAGAAGCATACACATATATACACATGTGTACACACACAAAATTCTGAGGGATTGTCATATTCTATGCCTCTGACTTACGTGAGTCAGTGTTTATGTTTCATAGCATCCAAGTCAACAGATGCTGTCTTAAGAGGCTACGTCAATAAATAGAGATACGAAAATACTATTTAAAGCTATAATGACCAACAGACCAAAAAAAATGTTTAATTCTATGGAATTTGACTTGAAAGGTGTAAGTTTGTTAAAATAAATATTTTGCTTTACAAATTATAACATTCTGTATGCTCAGATTTCTTATTGTGAGTACATATTTGTCTACAGTTGTAATAAGTATAAATGAGTAAATAGCTTCCTTAATAAATAAAACAATTAACTAAAGCATGTGCCATGCAGTGGAACATTGTACAGATATTAAAGGGAGAAGTAAAATGCTAAGTAGTGACTTGGAACAAAAGCATGAGGGTGGGGAGGTACTGATATAAACACAGGTGTGTCTTAGAATCACAGCAGCTAGATAGATTTGGGGAAATAAAGCATTTCTGAATTGTATTGATTATGCTTGTGTAATTGTTAAATTTTATACAATGTTTGTATATTATCTTTGAAATTTAAAAGGTTCTTTAAGATAAATTTTCACCTATAGATGTGTGTGATTCTTAAGAGCATGAAAATAGAAAGTAGTGGGCTTAAATCACATTTACAAATGTATAGAGCATCCAGGGGAATGGATTGAGGCTCAGAAATGTCAATGCCTTCTTCTGTATTGCACTGATGGAAAGTAAACCAGCTCTCTACCAAAGGCATCCTGGGAAGGAGCGACACAAGACTATAAAGGCCCAAGTTCTAGCAAATTACACATAGACCATTCGTGTACCAAATACTTTTCACTATAACGAAAGACAGGGGCAAGGATATTGCTCTTCCATCCATTTAGAATAACTGTGTGTAAGTAAACTGAGTGAGGTTCGGGAAGACACAGACTCCTTAATGTAGTGTTGCTGTTAGCAGAAGAACCGGCTGCAACCCAGTGGTTGACACTTGTTCAATTTATACAGCACAAAATCAAATTTATTTCAAACACAGAACTTCATTCTGCCCTTCTAACTTTATTCTTTGCTCAAAAAAAGTAATAAGGGATATGTAAGGATAGTTTCCTATACACAGCACTGTGTACTGGAAGATTCTTTTCTAGATTGTACGGCAAGAGGAAGAGAATGCTTATTAAGCCTTGATTTGTTGGCACACTATCTCATTATAGACATCCTGTATCGCTAAGCATTTAATGCCAGCAATTTGTCATCTAGGAAAGTTTGATGAAATAATAAAGAAGACTAAGCTGTGCATCACACTCAGAAACCACCAGGTTACCTTGCAGTCAGTCTTCAAAGACAGGCTGACTTCCCAAGGTCCCGAAGAAAACGCAAATGATTCCCCCTGCTTTGCAAAGTCACTTAGTGGCTGTTTCTATCAATCAGGCCTTCATCTGAAAGCAAGTAAACAACTATATTTATCATTTTCCTCCCTCTTAAAATGGAGAGACAGGACACCTTCGCAACGTGCTGATGGCCATTTTCTCAGGCCAAGCAGTACGGAGAACAACTGGGCATTGGGAGAACCCAGAGCTGTCATTCTAATAGAGAGGCTGCTTTGATCATGGCTTTCTACATATGATGCTTTCACCTTCAATGTATGCATTGGATTGTGTCCTTTTTTGTAATTAACAAGCTACTTTAGAGAAGATTTGGACACATAGCAAACTGAGCAGAAAGTACAGTGTTCTCAAGCAATTCTGCCATTTTCTTGTATACATGGAGTCTCCTACACCACTGAGTAGTCCTCCTATTTTTAATGCAATAAGTGAACTGTCCTTGAAACATATTTATTCCATAAAACCCCCAGTTTTCTTTGGGGTTCATTCTTCATTGTGCATTATGCACATTTTGACAAACACATGGCAACAGACCTAGCAATTCTTTCCCCAACTAAACACCACCTGAGCTCTGCCTCCTCCTCCCTCTCCCTCCGTACCCTGTAAACTACTGAAGGTGATTTTTATACTATAAATCCTTAGAGAGAACTTCTTAGTGTCCTCTAAGGCCCACAGATACCATATATTTGAAACAAAAAAAACAGGCTGATAAAACACTATTAATGAAAGAAATTTTAACAAAATTCTGGGATGTTCTAGGACATCGGGATGCAGGCGTGTTAGCAATATGCACAGGTCAGAAGGGGCACAGAAAGGAAGCAGGAAAAAACAGAGTTCTTTCGTTTGCCACCATGTGGGCCGAGTGGCATTTTTCCTTAAATTGCCTCTCATGTGAAAGTCCATGATTCATATCCCTTTGAGCTTTTCAAAGAAGGTTCTCTCCCTGTCTGCCACCCCCAGGTCTGCAGCAAGAATGAGGCAAGATCATACACAGGATGGAATCCTTTTACTCGTGTTTGGAACCACAAGCATTTAGGCATCTCAACTCAAAGCAGAAGCATTGTTCAAGAGCAATGCAATGCAGTCCACCCACTGGTTTTCTAAGAGCTGTATTATCAAAAGAAAACTAGATTGAACTAAATCTTTTATTTAAACCAATATATCAAACTGTTATTATTCTAACACATTACTGGTGTATTAAACTATTAATGAGCTCCTGTATGTATTTTTGTCATACTAAATCTTTGAAGCTCAGTATGGAGTTTAAATTACAACACATTTCAAATCAGGCTATCTACTTTTCAAAGATTCAACAACCATATGTAGCTAGTGGCCAAAAACATTGGAAATCTCAACTTTGAAATTCCTCCAGCAGCGAGGTGTCTCAGACATTAAAGTGCAGAAGTCTGTGAAGTTCTATACAAGACTATAATACATAAAATGCAATGGCAGAGTAATTTTAATCATAGAAGAGCCTGGGAACCCTTTCCATCCAGTCTTCCAACCTTACCAGTCCCCTGATTCCCACAACTCCCATTAAGACATCTTAGCCAAACCTCTGGCCTCAAGGAACAAAAATTAAAAGGCATTTCCTTCCCAAACACATGTATATAGACAGATCATTTGTTGATAGATAGCTGGAAGGATTGGTATAGGGGTGTGATGTGGTTAGATAGATGTTGGGATGGATGGAATGAATAGATAGATGATAGATAGATAGATAGATTAGATAGATAGATAGATAGATAGATAGATAGATAGATAGATAGATAGATAGATGATAGATAGATGGTAGATAGATAGATAGATAGATAGATAGATAGATAGATAGATAGATAGATACATAGATACATAGATAGATAGATACATAGATAGATAGATACATAGATAGATAGATACATAGATAGATAGATAGATAGATAGATACATAGATAGATAGATGGTTGGATGGATAGACAGACAGACAGATAGTCACATGACTTATTCTGGGAAGATATAAACAAGTATCTGTTCACCCAAGTTTAGGCATTGCTCCCATACCAAAGAAATGATTCCACTAAAGTCTAGCTTAGTGAGCCAGTGAGTTATGTAGGTTACTTGCAAGAATATAGATGAACAGTTACTTACAGCACCATGGGTGACTCAAAAGCAGACACATTACTATAAATCCCACGCCAACAGAAACGATGGATCACAAAAGTTGCATCCCTGGAGCTCCCATCATGACTTTCATGAGGCTCCTTGGGAAGAAGCAGCATGACTTATAAGTTTCAGGAACTTCTTAGACTTTTGAGTTCTCTTTAGTCCTAAGCCTGGTTAACTGTCATTCACTTTCTGGGACTTTTCGTGTGCATGTATGGGGATGGGTGTATGCATGTATATATGTTTGTGTGTGCAGATGTAAATGGAGAGAGTACATAGACGTGTACATATGTGCTAGACTAACTGACCAGTAAATTTCAGAGGCTTCCCCACCTGTGCCACTCGCCCTCAGTATGAGAAGTACAATTTTCACCCCACCATGCCTAGCTTTAGATGTGAGTATCTGTATTCTGAACTTGGGTTTTGGGGGTTTTTGTTTTGGTTTTGTTTTGGTTTTTATTTTTACAGCAAGTACTTTACCAACTGAGCTAGCCCACAGGCCCCCTTTACTGAGTGAGTCTTAGCCAGTCACCCTCCAGGCAGGAATGTTTCAGTTTGGTGAAATAGCTACACACTGAGAGTGATTTGCCTTTCAGGAACAGCAAACAGGTAAGAGAGATTTTCCTCAGCAAACCCTAGCTACAACCAAATCACTGTCAGCTCCAGAGGAAAGAATGACAATTGTCGCATAATTTCTCATTGTCAAGAGGAAAAGGGACAGGGAAGAGATTAGACTGAAGGTGACATATTGGTGCCTTTCTTAAACTACTTAGTCAAAAATGGAGCATCGTTTACCAAGGTCTTCCTGTGACAGTGCATATAACACATACACAATTAAACATAAAATATAAAATAATCAAAAAATCTCAATATGTCATAGGCACAAGAGAATATGTTTTTGTAACTCGGAGGCCAAGAATTTGTGAGCCCCAGAGGAACTATTGCATAGATGGAAAGAAAATTTTGACAGACACATTAGTGGCTTAGACATCAAAGGGGCCTATGCATACAGAGAAGCACCTCCAGAAGACAGAGGCACACTTGGGGGTCAAGAAGCAGTTCCTCTCATTCCCAACAGAGGGGCCAAATGCTCAGAAGCTGTAGTAGCTTCATCACTCAAATCCAAAGTTTGCCGGACCGCCACCTTTAAATATATACAATTAACTGCCATTTCTTCTCATCTTGCACACAAACAAATCTATGCCCTAATTTGTGTGTTTTCTACCTGGCCGGACTTGCTTGTCTAACCTAGTGTTTCGCAGTCTTCAATTTATTTAGGTCTTATAGTCTTTGTTGTTTTCAACTTATCTAAAGAAAATCCAGTTCTGCTTTGTTCTTGGGTTTCTTTGGGCATTCCCTTCCTTCTTCCTTCCCAGGCTCTGGGGAGCCTTTAGAACAGGAGTACCCACTGTTTTCCTATGGTGGCCCCAGTGTTTCTAACACAGTACAGAACTGTGGCCCAGAGGTAATTAGACTTTCTAGGCTGATGGAAATAGATCGCAGAGAGATGGAAGGCTCCTGTGTTATGCTCCTTTGGGAGGCCCAGAATCTGGACTCAGGTTTGGAGTCTGTTTCCAGTCCCTAGAATTCAATCCAGCATTGTCTCAGGCAATTTGGATTTATGTTCAAGCTTCCTTTTTCTGAGAATCACTTTGTCTTCATTATTTCCTTTTCTTGTCAAGTTTCCCGGGAACAATTAACAACCTAAGAAGCTTGGGAAATACAGCCCAACATAAACGATGTCGGGGCTGGGAGGACACAGCCCTTCGAAGTCTCCTGGACCAAGGTAAGCGGATTCTGACAGCTTCTTTGTTTCGATTCTGCTTAGCTGTCAGGTGATAATATCCATTCCCGGAATCACAGAGGACCCACAGCTTATTAACCGAATAGCAGCTTTTTACAACACATTAGGCAAACACGTGTATTGACCTTTTGCAGTTTCTCTCCATGGTATCATATTTTATTTTGGTTTACATTAGCACGTTCTCCTTAAAATGGAAAGCTGACTTCAAGCTTCACTAGATAACAGGCATGGTATAATAATGAAGCTGTGTGCCCAGCACTTAGATTAGGGATGCATCTCTCCCCGGGTAAGTTGCCCCAGCCCCTATACTGAAGTCAGGAACCCCAAGGTCAGGCCTCCAGAGAACACAGCATCTGGAGATGTCTTTTGTTTTCACACACACACATACACACACACACACATACACACACACACACACATACACACACACACATACACACACACATACACACACATACACACACACATACACACACACATACACACACACATACACACACACACATACCACTCTAGACAAGTTCCTGCTTTGGGGAAAAGCTGCCTTGTATGACTTTTATTAGCATGAAGTATATGACCGAGAGGCAAGATGGGAAGAATTCTGGATTTGCTAATCATATACAGAATGATATTAGAGTCAGACTCAACAAATTAATACCATTAATCATAATAAAAGGTAGCATCTGTTACATGAACATGAACCAGGCTTGATGCTGCATGCTCTAGTTAAGTTATGAGATTGGAGGAGGGTTCTGCTTTTTGGTGTGTGTGTGTGTGTGTGTGTGTGTTTCTGTGTGTGTTGGGAAAGAGGTTTACTTTATTTTCTGCTAATAACTGTATTTATTAAATTAATTGGATTCCACCTTACCCACAAGGTGTTGGAGAAACTCACCAAGGTCTCATTGTCTCTCAGGCTACCCAAGGTCTCAGGCTACTTTTCAAAGCTCCATTCATATTCACTTTAAATATGTAAGTTTAGCTACGCAAGTAGCATATCAGAACATTGGATACTAAAAACGAAGAATAAGGATTTTGAAACTAGCCTCAGTTAGCCAAGTTCCAGGCCAGCCAAGGCTAGCCCAGCAAGACTCTCTCAACAATAAAAATTAATTTGTAAACTCACTTTCAAAATTTTTCTCTATAACCTAGATTTGAAGTTCAAATAGTCAGGGTTGGGGCCCATGGTGCACCCTCAGTTCCTTGCTCCCCTCTCCTCTCTGTGCCCTGCTATATGAATTGGAAGAGAGGAGGAAGGAGGCATGTAGGACTCCCTATTGTTTTGTTCCCACAGTGTGGCAGCAACCTTCTATCTCCCTGGGTATTGTCTCTATAAGGCATGTGTGCAAAGTTTGTTCGTGTGTGCCGTTGTGCACACAATGGATGTACGGAACCTACTACCCAACTCCCTGCTGCAAAATCCACTGGAGACATCATCATTCCAGCTCCCCCTACTCCTTCTCTGCCACCACCTGACAAGGACCAGCACACTGGAGAGGAGCTCAGGTAGCAAGATCAAGAGTCAGGAAAAGTTGAGCATCCTCGTTCCCTCCAGTCCCTTCATCCCACCTCAGAGCAGAACTATTTGCCTAAAGGAGCTTGGTGCTGATCCTTAACTCGCTGCAGCTCACACTTCAGGAAGTCTCAGTTTGGCAGCCTTCTCTTGGGGTCTTCCATGGGGAATGGGTACCAAAAGAAAAGGCAATTAATGAGAGCACCCAGAAGCCGTTGATGCCCAGCAGCTGTGAATGTAACTTTATCTAAGTTTCAAATGCCATTCTCTAGTTGAAAGATATAACTTACTGGGGCAATGGCTATTTTTAGAACGGAAGAAGAGAGAGCACAAATAATTCTGAAGGAGTTCTCAGTGAGAGAAAGCAAAGAACTAAAAACAAAAAAACACAGTCCCTAAAAGATGGGGTCCAAGGAACATGGAGCTTGCCTGAAGACCTGTTAGCAGTTAGAATTAGGAAAACAATCAATAAAACAAATGGCATAGCATATAATAATACTACAAAACATACTATTAACAGGATCTCATGCTACAGGATTCAAACCATAAGTATAAGAGATAAAGAAAACCACTATATACTAATAAAGGACTAACATGTCAAGAAAAGGATGCTAAATATATATGCACTGAGTGTTGGGGCTCCCATTTCATAAAAAGAACTAATGAACACAAAAGGTTAGATAGATACTGATTTTACAATGTCAACTGTATTGACAGATCCTTCATTCTCATTTTAGATAAGTCACCCAAACCAAAATCACCACAGAAGCATCAGAAATAAACTATAGCATAGATCAAATGGACCAACCTGGCAGTTATATAATATTGATTCAAGAGAAACAGAATGCACATCCTCTCGGCAGTACATGGAACCTTATAAATACAAAACCTCTAAAATAGGCCACAGCATAGGTCACAAAGAAAAGCACAGCAAATCCAAAAGAATCAAAATAACTTCCAATATTTCTTCAGCTTGTAGTGGAATCAAACTTAAAACCAAAGGCAAGAACTACGTAAATGATACCTGGAGACCAAACAACACCCCCATTATTATGTGAGCATACATGAACACATCGAAACATATATGTTACTCATATGTATACTCAAAATAAATAGAAAGAAAGAGTAAAAGAGATCATAGAAGGGAGAAATCCTTCTATGCTCACAGAGTGGCAGAATTTATCCTGTAAAAATAACTTTATTGCTCAAAGTGATCCATGGATTGAATGTAATCTCCATCAAAATTTCAATTATTTCTTCACAGAACTAGAAATAATCCTAAAATTCATACAGACCCACAAGAGTCAAAATATCAAAGCAAACCTAAGAAGACAGAGAAATGCTAGAGACATTGCTGTGCCTGATCTTGAACTATTATGGCAGAGCCATAATAGCAAAAACAATACAGGTTCTGGGGCAAAACCAGAAA
The DNA here is from genome assembly GCF_950005125.1 of Chionomys nivalis. Classification (NCBI taxonomy): domain Eukaryota; kingdom Metazoa; phylum Chordata; class Mammalia; order Rodentia; family Cricetidae; genus Chionomys; species Chionomys nivalis. The sequence goes on from NC_080099.1 coordinate 15,662,551, forward strand.
TGTAAACAAATAAAATAGAATAATAGAATAGAGATCCAACCAATAAACCCTCACAGCTATAGCTACCTGGATTTGACTTAGATACTAATATAGATAGATAGATAGATAGATAGATAGATAGATAGATAGATAGATAGATAGATAGATGGATGGATGGATGGATGGATGGATGGATGGATGGATGATGGATGGATGGATGGATGGATGGATAGATAGATAGATAGATAGATAGATAGATAAAAAATTTGAACTCAACATGTAGAGAAACGAAATGAGATCCATACCTCTCACTCGTTCATGAACACCAATTCAAAGTGGATCAAAGGCCTGAGTGTAAGCCCTGAAACTTTAAGAGCGCTGGAGGAAAACAATGACAGAAAATTTCACATTGTAGGTATAGGCAACAGCTTTCTTAGAAGAACAAGAAATAAGCCCAAAGACTGAAAAGCAGGATTAGAGGAAATGGAAAAGCTCTGCACAACAAAATACAAAATGAAGACATAAACTTTCACCAACTGTACATCAGGCAAGGGATTTGTATTAGAGTCACAGAATTTAGGTGCTAGTTGTGAAGGGAAAGTCCAAGAAACTAGTAGCTGTGCAGTCCCATGAGTCTGGGTGTCTCAGCTGGTCTTCTGTATCTGCTGGAATCCCAAAGAAGTAGGCTCCAATGACAGCGAAGGAATGGTTGTGCTGCAAGGAGAGGGCAAGCAAGCAAAGAACAAATGAACCCTTCCTTCTTCCATTGTCCTTTTACAGGCTTCCAGCAGAAGGTGTGGCCCAAATTAAAGGTGTTCCTTTCTGCCTCAGGACCTAGATTAAAGGTGTGTGTCTTCCCACCTCAAGATCCAGATCAAAAGCCTGTGTCTTCCTACCTCAAGATCCTGATCCCAAGTGTGTCCTTCATTGTGGACTGTAGTTCATTCCAGATAGAGCCAAATTGACAACCAAGAATAGCCATCACAGGCTTAATATCTAAAATATATAAACAACTGTAAAAATAAAGACTAGAAACTTAAGCCATGGAATCAGTAAGTGAGACAACAAATTGAAAAAATAGTTCCCTAAAGGAAAATTTCCAAGTGGCTAATATATATTTCAAAATGTGTTCAGCATCCTTAGCCATCAGAGAAACGCAAATTCAAGTACTTTGAGATTCATCTCATCAGTCAGAATGGCTATCATCAAGAAAACTATCTGCAACAAACACAGGTGCAGATGTGGAAAAAGAGCCTTTACATCCTGCTGGTAATAATGAAAACTGTTACTTTGGAGGTCAGTGTGGAGGTTTTTAAATAAATCACACACACACACACACATACACACACATAAACATATATACTATATATATACACGTATATGCATATACATTTATACACATAGAGAGAGAGCTAGATCATGTAATATGTACACCCTATACAATCCTGGCATATATATTTTGGGTTGTGAGCCTAACCTTTAATGGATAAGCCATCGCTTCACTCGATGGTATATATACCAGAAAAACTCTTAAGTCAACACTCTGCAGAGAACTTGCCCATTGAGGCTTATTACTACACTATGCACAATAATTATAAAAGAAAAACAGTCTGATAGCCATCTGATAGCCAATAAATGAAAGGATAATGAAAATATGGCACACATACACAATGCGATTTTTTAAGCAACCATAGAGAGATTCCATCTGTTGTATCTCATATGCAGACTCTAGATTGTATGTGCGTGTGTCATAAAAGGAGAACTAGGTCCACCAGAATGGATGAAGAGATCCTGAAGGGACAGGAGGAAAAAACAAAAGCAGAATGGAAACCTCACTGGACGGAACACAGGGACCAACAAGAAAAGAAGAGTAGCAATGGGGAGGACAAGAAAGAAAGAGAATGGAAGAGAACGAAATAATAAAAATAATGCATAAAATTTCATAATGAAACCCCATTATATTGTAAGTTATCTCTAAAATTTTAAAAATAAAAACACCAAAAGGTATCACTTCATACTTAATAAAGTGACTGTAAGTGGAAAGACATTTCCAAGTCAGTATAGAACAAGGGATGCAAACAGGAAATGGGAAGTGAGAAATTGTTAGTTTGATACTGGAGAGAATGGTCTCTATCAGGCTGTCCTGACAGTCACTGCTGTAAACCTCATTTTGCAAGAGTGTTACAATGCTTCAAACCAGGTCTGGAATAGGAGAGAGTATATGTCTATGTAGGCTTTTGTTAGGTAGGGCTAGAATTTCTAGGAAACCAGGTCCACTTGAATGCAAATGAAAAGGTCTCCACTGCTGATAATGGAAAAATAAAAATCCATCCATCTCACTAGTATAACTTGAGGTAACAGTACAACCTAGTTCTCTGGATATAATTTTGCTTGAGATAATTGGTCCAAAAGCTTAGAATAGGTTTTCTAAATTTGTTGTGTGCTGATTTAAAAAAAAGAACATTTTGTTATCCATCACTACTTATACACTTCCAGAGAGACTAGTTTTTAAAACTAGCCCTCAACCAATGCATGTGTTACAACCTGAAGGATTTGCATTCAGTCCAGACTATAACTGTAAGAAGAAACACAGTTTCATCAACACCGTGGTGATACAAAGAAAACACCAAGTAATAAACATGAACTTGAGGAGGTTTACACTTTCATCTTGCAATAGGTCAACCTCTATACTTCAAATTCTGAGCTACAACAACAAACTAAACACAAGCATCTGATTTAATTGCTTTTCTGGAAGCCAATCAAAACTGCAGCAAAATGATTTATTACATAATGTATTTTGCAACAGCTTTTTATATACAGAGTCCGTACATAGGTTTGTGTCCTGTTGATGCAGTTTCCCTTACCATTGACATCTTACATAGCCATGGTGCATTTTTCCAAACTAAGAATTAACTTCAGCACATTATGGCCAGTTAGACCACATACCACATTAAGATGTTACTGGCATGTTTTACTTACTGTGGATATCACATTGCATGCAATTACCATGACTACTTGGACATGCTATAAGGCAGTGTCTTCAGCTAAGCAAATTATAAAGAATAGAAATATATTTCTCACAATTCTGAGAAACAGCTCTGATTGTTCGATTATCTATTGACAATCGCTCTCTCCACTTCCAAGGTGGCACCCTGCAGGTGCATATGCAGACTCTGTTGAAGGAGCCATGGTCTGTTTCATAAAGGAGGAGCCCACATTGGACTAGTCACCTTGTAAAAGGTTTCATATTCCTACATCAATAACACCTAAGTATTACAAGGTAATGTGATCAAACCATCGAGGATTCCTCAGCTCGGAGCTGCTTTTTCATTGTAAATAGGTTTCTCAAACATATATAAACTTCAAAAACTGAGGAAATGAAGAAAGAGCATTGACAAAAAATTGAACTGGCTGTTGGTAGCACACATCTCTGTCTTTGCACCTAGGAGGCTAAGGCATAGATCATAAATGCAAGGTCAACCTGAGCTACACAGTCTCAAGCCAGCCTGGGATGTATACATAGACTTAACCCAAGAGAAATTTAAATCTGAATCTTAAACTAATAGAAGGTCAAACAAACATTCTTCATACAGCTCTGTCAGATGCTTTGTTCCTGGAGGTTGTAAGGGAAGAGGCCCAGAAAGAATTGGAGAAAGAATTTATAAACTTGAGAAAACCAGAGTAGGCAATCTCAACACTTTGAGAAGAAGTTCTGCTGTGGCGATTGTCTGTGATCTAACAAATAAAACCTGCCTGAAGATTAGAGTGCAGAATTAGCCTTACTAGTTAGCCATAGAGGCCTGGCTGTGGTGGCATATACCTTTAATCCCAGCATTCAGGAGACAGCGGAAGACAGATTTCTGTGAGTTCAGTGCCGCCTTGGGCTACAAGAGATTGAATCAGTCTAAAAGAGAAACAGAGTCAGGCGGTGGTGGCTCATATATTTAATCCCAGCACTAGAGAGGTGGAAACAGGAAGTGATATGGCTGGGCAGAGAGAGCAATATAAGGCAGCAGAAGAAGGCAGGAGGAGATAGGAGCTCAGGATTCAGTCCGAGGTTTCATAGAGAAGGCATTCAGTCTGAGGACTTGTAGAGACAGGATGCCCTTGTCCGTCTGAGGATTCAGTAAAGGTAAGAACTAATGGCAGGCTTCTCTGTTTCTCTGATCTTTCAGTATTAACCAATATAACTGACTCTGGGTTTTTATTATTAAAACCAATAAGAAGCCGGGCGGTGGTGGCGCATGCCTTTAATCCCAGCACTCGGGAGGCAGAGGCAGGAGGATCTCTGTGAGTTCGAGACCAGCCTGGTCTACAAGAGCTAGTTCCAGGACAGGCTCCAAAACCACAGAGAAACCTTGTCTCGAAAAACCAAAAAAAAAAAAGAAAAAGAAAAAAAAAAACAATAAGAAATCACACTATAGTCTGTTAATGCTCGCATTGCATGGAAGCATACTTAGTAAACAGAACATGCTCATGTGGTCATGCATTAAATACCATAAGCTATGTTGTTTCACTGCAACCATGTGACAAAGCCACAGACTATAGCTCAATACACTGTACATGTGAGGCCCCGGGTGCAAAGTCCTGCACTGAAAAACATAATACAACTTTGCCTTATAGATTTGGTCCTTGCTAAAAGAAAAAAAATTTACAATTTAATTTGTCCAGGTAGGAAATATAACTAATGTAAACATGAATTCTCACCCATATCAAAGATCATATGGCTTTTGGAGAATCAGGTCTGAGGCTGCCTTGCTTAGTTCTCGCACTTTTTGTGTGTGGAACCCTCTTGCCGTGGCCTATATGCTTAGTGATGCTGTATGTCTTCATCCAAGCCAGTTCTTGACCCAGCCCTCCATGACTTCTAGATTCATTCATACCTATCAGCTAATCTTGCCCTTTCTTACTCCGCCTGTCCATGTAACATGTATGTGTATTAAGGGCGCTAATACATCCCGTACGTGGCTTGCTTATTTTTAGTCTTCTGAACTTACTCCCATTATTCCTTATGTACTGATTTTTAGTGCTCTGCCATGAGTCTGGCATTTTTCATGTCTTGATTATAACGTTTAACAGAAATCTAAGGTCACCTAATATCAATGTTTGTTAAACCTGTTAGAATGCTCTGCCTCATACTCATCAAAGGTGTTGCGTAACAATATATTGTTCAGTTCTTTTGATGCTGAAGGTTGTACAACAATGTGGACATAGTTCATCAGACTGTGTAACTAAAGATAATCTTGATGCACCGTTTATTTATACATATTTTACTGTCATAAAAATAATAAACACATTTTAGAGAAGATTATTAGGTTCAATGGATCAAAAAATAAAGACCTAGGAGAATGGTGCCTGAGAACTGGCAATTTCATAATTCCTCCCAAAGTATTACATACATAGCCTGGTTTGAAAAACTATCACAATAGGCAGCCAATAAATACTAGGTGTATGCTTATATGATGGATTAATGTATCCTTGATTTTGTATCTGGATTATTATATACAATGCTGCCTCATAAAGTCAAATGGTTTAGAAGACTAAGTAAAGGCCTAAGTGGGACCGGGGGGATTGATAACCTCTACTGTCTCAAAATATTAACTATTTATAATGCCCTATTTTAAAAGTCTTTTATAAAGAAAAAAATCTTTCTTAATAAATCATTTAGTTCATAAAGTTTATGAAGAATCCTAGAAGAAGTATAAAGCCCTATAAAATAAAATTGCAATATAAATTATCAACAACATGACCACAAGTACCTGACATGCCTCGCTGTGATTTGGGCCAAGTTCATCAACCTTCACACATCCGAGGGAAATGTTCACGATAGGAGCAAAGCCGTTCTGAAGCTCTCTCATCACTCAAATGGCTATCATGAGTGCCACATGAGCAGCGGTTTGTGGAATTGAATGACAATAAGCAGAGCTTTGCCGAATTGAGTGATTCAAGGTTTTCTGAATAGCTTGATAGAGATTGACTACCATATCAAACCTAGCATCCATTTGAAGTGATTGAAAACCCTCCAATGGCGCTGAGATCATATTATTCTCCATCAAGCATGTAGTCAGACAGGATTCCATATGCTTAACCTTCTGCTAGGCTTAAGCACTTCTAACTGCTAGGGAGACCCATGTGTGGTTGTGAGAAATAGTCTCAGGCTGTACCTAAGGGTCCTGACAGCTCAGGGCTCCAAACGGAAATTTTCAAAGATAACAATGAGAACTTGTTCTAAAACCCTGGGGTGGTTTGCCACTAAGAGCAAAGCTGTAGGCAGAATGGAACATACTGTTCGGAAACAGTGACAAGGCTAGTCAAAGCATGCATATTGGCAGAATTACTTATGGTGCATGATAAAATTAGTGTAGGGGCCAAAGACAAACTGCAGAGCTCTGAGTTGAATGACAGGTGTATAGGGCATTAGCTGTAGACTAGACATGAGCAAATGGCAGATTTTTGGGTAGAAAATAATAAGCTTGTAGAAAACACCCATAAAAAATGGTAGCTGTTGGAGACAACAATCTGGACAAAGGGAAACCTTCCATTAAAGAATTGTGTTAAGTTTTGCATCATAAAAATTTTGGATGTCTGTTGTACAATAAAGTACATACTGTTATCACTAGCATACTGTACTCAAGGTATAAAATACATGTTCCTTACCACAACAATAATAATGATAATAATAAAAATAATCATTAATAATTAAGCTTGTCTCGATTCACTTAGGAACAAAGGCCCAGGGCATCATTGTATGGGGCTTTCTCAATAACAATATTCAAGGCTTAACTTTGCAATACTGTTCAAAGCAAATATAGAATATCACTGTTACCCAACAATATAAGCACACACGCACAGACAAAAATAAGTTCACTTTCATCTACAGCTATACTGAGTACCACAAAAGGGAGCACACACTTAGTGCTATCAGGTGTATAATGTTTGATGGGTAATTTTCCTACCTAGAAAATATTTATTTACATGATAATGTTTTACATTTGTGCTAATTATGTGTTTGTGGCTGAAATTGTGACATCTTAAACAGTTTAAGCTGATCTTTGACAAGAAGCCACTGTGATTAACCACCATATTCCTACTTGAAACTGACCCTGAGCTGAAAAATATCCACGGATGTTTGATATATTCATACACTAAAGCAAAAATATGTGTAAGCTAAAAATACAGGAATGACCTGGAGGACCTATGCTTTTAGATTAGATATACCTCACCATTTGCAATTTTTAAATACTTTGACCCAGAAATGTTAGCATGTCAATAAATTTCACAAAAATAAATAGCAAAGACATATGCACAGTTCTTCAAAGTAAGAAATGATCGTATTTTACTGGAAGAAGCTGAGACTCAGAGGGATTAAGAAACTTAATCAACTCTTAACAGCTGTAGGCAGAAGACGCCAACCTGAAAGCCTGAGCTGCCTGACTTCAAAGCCTGCCCTTCCGTTTCCCAGCCCTGCTCACAGAAAAGTCAACTTGGAATCATGCATAATGAATCAGAGACAGTGAGGTTGAAATAATGTTTAATATTCTTTAATTATATCCATAAAAACCTATGCATTGAAAATGGAAAATACATGTTAAACAGCAGAACCAGAAATTGTAGATATAACAACTGTAAAATGAAGACATCTAGTTTGTCTTTGCCAGACTTAGTAGGTTTGACCACATTAATTTCCTGTTGCTTTAAATTCAATGGTCACAAAATACTTGTAACCTGGCATTCTTTCCATATAAAACTACAACCTCTATTTTCTATCAAACAACAGCAAATTGTAGCATTTATAGCAATCACCATATGTGAGCTATTACAGCTCACAGTCTTGTTGATTCTGGACTAAGACAGGGAGAGTTGGACAAAATTGGGAGAGTCATATCCTTTACCATAGTTGCAGACAGATTCTGCATTATTGACTCTTGACTCACCCAGATGAGATTCACGCACATGCCTGCTGCCTCATGGAGGAAGTGGAAGTGGCAGACACCACTGGCTGCTCCCACTGCCCATGAGAACACAGAGCCACTGCACAAGGCATATGCAGTTAGATGATCATACATAAAGCACCAGACTTTACAACTAGTTAGTTCCTAAATACTGAAGTAGAGGCTTTTAGTCCCTCAGGCTGGATGTGCAGCTAACAAGCACAATACTTGCTTAATATGCACAAGGTCTTTAGTTTGATAGCCAATACCATCATATATAGGTAAACATAAATATATGGAAAAATAGGTGATACAGATAGGTTGTAAAATAATGTTTTGTACACTGTGAAAATGTGCTGCTCTCATTGGTTTGATAAAGAGCTAAATGGCCAATACCAAAGCAGAAAGAGGTTAGGTGGGATTTGTAGACAGGAAGAAAGATCTGGGATGAAGAAAGGTGGAACTGTCAGGCAACATAGAGAGAAGCAAGATGAACATGCCTTGTTAAAGAAAGGTACCAAGCCATGTGGTAGAAAGGTTAAAAAGGGGAGGGGAGGGAAAATTAAGTTATATGAGCTAGTTAGTGACAAGCCTAAACTAATGACTGTTTAGATTTAATTTATAATTAAATTTCCTTGTGATTATTTGGGAGCTGGCTGGCAGGACAGAAAGTTATGCATACAGAGATACTCTTCAGAAAGCTTCAAATCTCATCGCAACTAGGCTCATATACTTATATAGTGTCACTTTCACTAAATTCCATAACCAAAGCAGTCCGAGAACCATCACATATTCAAGAGGGGGGAGACAGAGAGCCCCACAGCTCAAAAAGAATTTTTTTTCTGAAGCTGATTTAATCTATCACATTAGATTGAAATATACCAACTGAACCAGTATAGCATAAATATCCCAAAATATACAACGTAAAACATGGAAGAAAGAAATAAAGAAATATACAAATAAGTATGCTAACCACAGCCTTTGGTTCATATAAACACAATGACAACTTAAAGTAAGAAATGCAATCCTTAGAGAAGGGCTAGAGGTCGTGGGAATATGTAGGTATGACCAACTTAACCTGAAGGACAGGACCACATCAGATACCATTGCTTTAATGGAAAATTTTTATGAGGGAGTCATTTTTCTCCTAACTCCAAAATCTCTGGAGGCAGACAGTATTCATATTTCCTTTTTTGTTCCCTACTATATTTTCAGTTAATATTTAAACTGATGAAATCACTTTATCAGATTTTTCTTATGCCAAGGCTATAAAACAGGTAAAGGTTACCTACCCTTCAAAGTCAACTTCTTGGTCAAAAAGACAAGGATTGCAATTATACAATAAATTATCTCAAGTACATCCAATTTTCAAGAAATAAAATAATAACAAATCATATTAAAAACATTTACATTACAACTGCCCATCAGAACCAAGAAATTAATTGAGCAAAGATACAAAACCCTGGTAGGTTCCACAGGATATTTCACAACACATCCTTTGTATTACCTTGTGCATCTGGATGTTTTTGAGACATACAGGCATAGCCCATACCGCTACAAGAAATGTGGAAGGGGCAGAGAATGTGAGGCAAGCCACCACTGTTTGCAGTTGTGAATACATCGAGGTCCTCTTGCCACTAGCAAACATCTTTACTTTCTGTGTCTACTGAGAAAAGCATGGCTGAGCTACAGTCTGCAGCAGCAGCACCATCTGCAGACAGTTATGAACAATTAAAGAACTCAAGATCACTGAAACCACAAACTCACTGACATTCTTCATACTTAGGATAGACTTGATGAATTTTCCATGGAGATCTGTCAGAACAGAAAATAAAACATCTATCCAAATAATGTAGGTGAAGCCCAACCTCAGGTCATGTGTGAAATGCATGTTTCAGGATTATATCTGTTTCTATATATGATCCCTTCTGGGATATTTTTTTTAAAAAAATATTAATTGTCCTTTGAAAAAGCTCGCTAAGATTTAAGAGATTGTGTACACCCCCCCCTCATCTAAAGAAGCTAGAACTAAACAAGTGAATTGACCAGCCCATAGATACATGGCTCAAAGTTCTCAAGGTCGGATTTATATAGCTTCTCATTAGTTGCTTCTATTTGAGCTCCAGTATCCAAAGTCACCTTTGTTATGCTACTTTCAAGTACTGCTTAGAAGTCTAGACTTCAAGAAGAAGCCTCAAACCTGAGCCAAGTGTCTAGCATAGCATGGTTTCTATGCCAAGACCCACCAGGTGTATGGCATACATCTTTTCTCTAGTGTATACAGAATAGAAGTTTGGCTTCAGCCTTACAAATATAAGGGATCCGTGTCATAAAATACTGTGTTTCCTGCTCCGGATAAATATTGTCACATTCTCATTTGTAATCATCGGTTTCAAGACTACAAGAATATTATACAAGACACCAAAAGCTAATGCACATATACAAAATAATCTTGAAACTATGAAGATCATTTTGTCTCAGTTTTATTCCAAAAAATGATTTTATAATGTATACAAAATAGGCAGGTAACTAATTACTTCTGAAAGAAGGAGAATTAGCCTTTCCCAAGAATGAGCCCCTTGGTTATCCAATACCAAGTGGTCAGTCCTGATATCATGGAAATAGAAGCAACCCTAAAAGGACCCAATAGGGTGTATTTATATGCATAACAATAATAGTCAAAGAAAAAGAGGAATTGAGATGATTTTCTTGGGTGGGTACATAGGAGCAGATGGAGGCAGGTGACCTGGGACAGTCTGGGGGATAGAAAGGAAAGGTGGAAGATGATATTTTAACTGAAATTTTAAAACTTAGAAAATAAATTACCGACCATCCTCATAAAAACAAAAATGTATCCATAAATAGCAGTGGAGAGATGGTTCAATGAATGAGAGCAGTTTTTGCTCTTGTAAAGGACCTGAATTCAGTTCCCATAAACACAGCTCATAATTGCCTATAATTCTAACTCCAGAGAATCCTATTTACTCCTCTGTTTTCTGCAAGCAATGCACATATGTGGCACATTTAACATACATGAAGACAGAAATGAGGTTACTGAGAAAATTTTTCCATTGTATTAGCCTGTAGTCAAGTATGAAGAAACATTTTCTTGATTAACGTTTTCTGTGAGGGGCAGTAGGCAGTCCATATGGGGAGGGGCGGTGCCACTCCTAGGCAGGTGGTCCTAAGCTGTATGAGAAAGCAAGCCGAGCAAGCCATGCACAGAAAGCCAGTAAGCAGCGCTCCTCCAGGTTCTAGTTCCTACCTCCAGGTTCCTGCTCTGACTTCCCCCAACAATGGAATGTCATGTGAAAGTGTACGCCAAACAAACCCTGTTCTTCTCAGATTGCTTTTGGTCATGGCATTTGTCACAGCTATAGAAACCCTTACTGTCTGCCTTAGTAAGTGTCCTACTGCTATGGGGAGACACCATGACCATGGCGACTCTTGTACAAAAAGAAGCATTTCATTGGGACTTCCCTACAGTTTCAGAGGTTTAGTTTATCATTCTCACGGCAGGGAGTATGGCAGTATGCAGGCAGACATGGTAGCTGGGAGCTCTACATCCAAATCAGAAGGCAGCAGGAAGAGAGAGACACTGGGACTGAATTGTCCTTTTCAGACCCCAAATCCCACTCTCAGTGACACACTTCCTCCAATAAGGCCACACTTGCTACAACAAGGTCATTCCTCCTAATCCCTCTCAAGTAGCACCACTCTCTGATGAATATATATATATATATATGTATGTATGTATACATGTATATATACATACATATATTCATTATACATACATACATACATACATACATACATACATACATACATACATACATACATATATGAGCTTATTAGGGCAATTCCTATTCAAACCATCTAGTCAGGGTTTCTATTGCTGAGATGAAACACCATGCCCTAAAGCAAGCTGGGGAGGAAAAGGTTTACTTGCCTTACCCTTGCCCATTGTAGTCTATCATCTTAGGAAGTTAGGACAGGAACTCAATCAGCAGGAACCTGGAGGCAGGAGCTGATACATAGGCCGTGGAGCAGTGCTGCTTACTATCTTGCTTCTCATGACTTGCTCATACCACTTTCTTTTTTTTATTATTATTATTTTTTTTATTCTTTTTTAATTAAAATTTCCAACTGCTCCCCGTTTCCCATTTCCCTCCCCTCCTCCCACACATTGCCCCCTCCCCCCACTCCCCTCCCCCATCCCCACTCCTCTTCTCCTCCCCCCAGTCCATTCCCCCTCCCTCTCGATACTGAAGAGCAGTCCAAATTCCCTGCCCTACAGGAAGACCAAGGTCCTCCTAAACAACCCAGAACTACCACCACCCCAGGGATAGCATCACCCACAACGGACTTGACCCGCCACCATCCACTGATTAAGAATATGCCTTACGGCTGCGTTTAATGGAGGCATTTTCCCAGCTGATGTTCCCTCTTTTCAGACAACTCTGGCTTGGGTCACACTGTCATAAAACTAGCCAGCACATTTTTAATGAGGCCATAGCCATACATATTGTAGAACAACTACCTCTATCTTTTCTTCTCTAACATTAACCATTGCCCCAGTGAAGTTGAATGATTGATCTGTCTGCCCTGGGCTGTGTCTCATCGTTGGCTGCTGGACAGTCCCATCTTCTGCTCTTCCACTCAATCCTTCCAAAGCTGTTTCCTTGTCAATGAATTCTGCTATGTCTTCAGTCTCTGTGTAGGACTCCCTCAGTCTTTTTCATAAGTGAATTCTGACCCCATTCTCTTGATCTCTGTCTTCCCCTGAAAACATCAAAATTGAAGTCTGTTCTGTCTTCTGTGTCAACATGATAGAATCAGTATTCTCTTGGTAGCCCGTTCCAAATTCAAGGTCATTAACCATAACCTTTCAGAAAAACTTCCTCAACATTTTACACACATTTATCTAGAACTTTGCCTTATTTCAATTATCTGACATCATTACCAGCCCCCTCTAAGATTGATTTCACACTCAGTTTCCAGACCTCTCATCTTTCGTCTTTCTTTCCACCATCACAGAAAGCACCGCATCTTCTGGACTTTGTTCCTTCTTCAACTTCCCCTCCCTTATCCTTAATCACACATCCCCAAGACCATAGCTTCAAGGTTCTCAATACCCAATCTGTTCCACTCTAATAACCTTGAATTCCAGTTACTCACTCTCTGATACACTTCCATCGCAATCCATCTAATTAGTTTTCTTTCTCCCACTGTTTTTTTTTTTAATATAAAATGTTCTTCCACAAGCTCATATGTTTAAAAATCTGGTGCACAGCATATGGTGCTATTTTGGAAGGCTATAGGGACCTTTGTGATATGGGTCACAGCTAAAGGAAGTAGGTCACTGGGGGAGAGCCTTGGATGACATATCCAACTGTGGTTTAAACGCTCTGCTTCCCACTTTACTGTGAAGCATTTCACATTTCCACAGGCATTGAGCTGTGCCTCCCCCACCATGGTAGACTGCTCCTTCTGACCCCATAAGCCAAAAGAAGACTCTCTCTTCCCTAAACTTGCTTCTGTCAGAAACTTTAAATAAGTAACATGTATCACATGTCTATCCTCTGAAATCATCAAAGGCCCTGGTTTATTAATTCTCTAGTATCTCAGATCCTACAAACACCCCCTTTCTACCTTTCATAGGCAAGACTTTGAAGTTTGTCACAGTCACATCTGAGAAATATGTTCCCTCCAGGTCTAATCTCCTTTCCACTGTAGTCTTCTAACAGACTCTGAACTTGGCCAGTTTCAGCCCTGTCTCCTTGGCTCACACAGAAGACTTGGCAGAGCATTGCTGGGTGAGTTTTATTAGGCTGAGCCTCAGATGCACATAAGTCTTGCTTTAATAGCCACCCGTTCTCCTGCCCTAGCATTTCCAGACAGAGCTTCATCAAGCAGCGAAAGCTACCAGAATTCACAGCTAATATTTTAACTTATTTACTAAACAATAATCAAGGCAATTTTCATTATATCAGGATAGTTTGAGACTGTCTTGTCTGCCTAGGGTGCTTGTTGAAATACATTTGGAATATATATGTGATGATGCCGGCCGGAGGCACAAAATTACTCAAGAAGTTTTTATACGAGCAGCTATCATGAATGACTAACCAAGGATAAAAACTCAGAAGCAGTAAATCAAAATGGCTTCCTCCAATATGATGTGTCTGGGCATAATGTTTCTCCTCATTTACTTCAAATTTAGAAATGTACCCATGAAGAAAGGGGACCTTTATAAAACTGTGTATTTCAGAACAGAATCCCTCCAAAAGAAATCTGTTTTAAAATTTAATTAGTACATCATTTTGTTGGATAAGATCTGTAAACAGAGGGAGATTGTCGTGAAAATTCAGCCCTTTGAAGTACTGAACATGCCCAGAAAAGAGCATCCCCCTTTTTCTTCTCTTCTTGAATATACAATGACAGAAGTAGTATATAGGTCCAGATCATTGCAGAGGAATAGATGAAAGGCCCAGAGCCCTGGCCATGACTGACCAAGAAAGTGAGGCACTTCTGCAGGACCAAGGAAAAGTTATAATATGCATCCTGACCAGGTGGTTTTGATCCTAGCCATTTGCATTTACCCTCCCCTGAATATTCTCTCAAGGAGTAATATAACTCAGAAGGAGAAGCACCTGTGTGCAATGGGTTCCTGCTGACTGTATAAGGTGCTCCTTTCTTAGGGATGGGTGGGTACTTGTAGTGATATTTCATTTGCATTTTCATAAATAAAGGTTGCCTGAAGATTAGAGAGTAAAACAGCCACAGTGATCAACCTTACAAACCAGGCAGTGGTGAGATGCACCTTTAATCCCAGTAGCCACATAAGTTTGTCATAGAAACTGGGCAGTAGTGGTGCACGTCTTTAATCCCAGCCTTAGAGAAGAATATAAGACAGGAGTAGACAGCTCTCACACTCAGTCTCATTCATACAGGATCGCCATTTTGGACTGAGGTAGAGGTAAGAGCCAGTGGCTGGCTGTTTTGGTTCTCTGACCTTCAGGTTGAGCCCCAGTTTCTCTCTCTGGGATTTTATTAACGGTGCTACAAGTACTAATAAAGTGATAAGTACACAAAAAAGTTGTAAGAAGGATGAGAAGTGCCTACTCCTCTGTACCAACCAGGTTCTTCAGAGAGGCATAAATAACAAAAGTTAATAGTAATTGATGATAATAACGATGGTGATAGGTAGATTGATACATACATACATAGATACTTATGAAACTGATCAGCAACTCTGCATACTAGCCAATCTAAATTCATAGTGCAAGCCAGTAAGTTAGAAAGTAATTCAAACACTGGTCCCACAATGTTGAGTCTAAAACTGATAGAGCTAACTGTAAACTAGAGCCTTGAGATTCCAGAATTTCCATGTCTTAATCTCAATGAAGAACTTCCTTTTCTGGAAAAACTGGTTTTGTCTTAAAGCTTTCAAGTGATTAAATAAAATCCATGCACCATTTGAAGGACAATAAACTGAATGTAAGTGCTAATCTCATTTGCAAAACCCTTCACAACATCTAACGCAGCATTTGACTAAACAACTGAACCCCATTTCCTCTGCAGAATAACACAAAATGTTGAACCATCACACATTTCAACAGTAGATAGTGCATAAGGAATAGCACAACCATCAGACGCGACACATGTGGATTTCAAACCCACGTACACTTTAGGCTCTGCTCAGATGGGCCGTCCACCTCCTAACAATACATATCCCTCTCCTCTGACAGCTCCTCTCCAAAGCCAACACTCCACTCCTGCTCCACTCCGCTGATAGCCGTTTGTTCCTCTCTCAGTAGATCAGTGGTTCTCAACATTCCTAATGCTATGACCCTTTAGTAAAGTTCCTTATGTTGTGGTGACTCCCAATCATAAATTATTTCATTGCTACTTCATAACTGTATTTTAGCTACTGCTATAAATAGTAATGTAAATACCTGATATGTAGAATATTTGATATATGACCCCAAGGGGGTCATGACCCACAGGTTGGGGAAAAGTGCAGTAGATGATCCTAACGCTTATGATTTTCTTCTGTTTCTTTCCCATATTCCCTCACAAATGTTGGTATGTGGGCCGATCTTTGCACCCTTCCCCTCAAATTAAAAGCATTTCTCTTTGTTACCAAGGCAAGTTTGTCTGAAGTCAGTGTTGTTACACTTGCCCAAATAATATTGTTTTTCTGCTTAGACTCTAATAGCTTTCTCTTGTGAGCATAGAGAGATGATTTAAAAAAAAAACTATCAAAGAAATCTTTTAATTCTCTTCAGCTCACATACATCTAGACTTTTATTTTACATCTATACTTTTTAAGAAACAACCTCCACCCATGTAACAATGAGACCCAATAGCCTATCTGAATAGTATGGACTCTGAAGCAAGATGCCTGGATTTAATAGCCCAATTACAAAAGATGGCAAGTTTGTACATTTCTCTGAATGTCAACTTCCTCTCTGGTGGTAGTAGTGGTACCTTCTCTGAGGTATGGAAGTTCTAACAACCATGCACATAATGTACTCTGAACAGTGTCTCACTAAGAACACAGAAAATATCCCTTGCTATTTGACCCTGATATTTGAATTCTGACACTATTATTCCACTGAAACTTTCTTTGAGGAAACAAATTTTTGAAGTACTTACCTGCATCCGTTTATCCCAGAAGATTAAAGCTGGGAACCCAAATTCTATAGAGACAATTACATAAAACCTTAGAGAAAAATTGTTGACACTGCACTTTGAAAATGCAACTTCTGGGAAATTATCCTATTTGGAAAAAGAAAATGAAACCTTCTTTACTCATTATTTTTGTTCCTAATAGTTCCTTGTGTTTTTTGAAATAAAGAGGAAGGAAGAGTATAATTATAAGTCAGTGCTCCTCTTCCAAATGGATGGAACTGTTTAAGCTGGACTTGTATTTATGTGCCAGATGATTAGTTCAAAAGAGCTCAGAGAATTTTCAAACAAAGAAACACATTCTATGTAAGATCAATAAATCCTGAAACTGCACACACATACACACGCGCACGCACACACATATCTAGATATACAAACATGTAACACATAGTTATGGAACAAACGCTGCATGGAAAATAATTCAGACTTTAAAACTCATGAGAGGAAATCTCAATGTTCCTAATTTTTTTTTCTCTTTTTGTTTTTTCATTGTTTCATATCTTCACGATCAACAAAGTGTACTCCTTTAACAAATTACTCAAACAAGAATCTTCAGTTTGGTTTATTTTTCTAGAGAATTTGGCCTAAGAGGGATCAAAGCATATGAGAGTCAATGCTGTGGGAAATAGTTTACAACCTTGTAAAAGAGAAAGAAAAAAATATGTGACTCCTGAAGTGACAAATGGCAAACACACATTGCTGTTGTAAATTGTTCTTAAAACTAAGTAATATGGGAAATTTTTGTGATACATTTTCCTTCAGGCTGAGGATTAAAAGGTAACAGAATCACAAATGGGATTTAGAAAACAGGGTATTTATTTCTCTTCCAAAAATGGACTTATGTCTTCCTTTTGGATTCTACATCCTTTGTTCTTATTTTCTTTTTATATTTAAAACAATTTTTAAGTGTAAATGTATTTTGATCATATTCTTCCTCTCTCTCAAGTTCTTCTAGATCCTCTCCCCCTCAAAGTTAGAGCACAATAAATAGTGCCTCAATGATCTATGAAGCAAAATTAACTGTTTCTATATTTTATTGAAAACAGCAATTCATGCAAACATAAGACTAGGGACAGAAAGATGCATCACACCTCTAACTATCATACTTAGCATGTTGAATTGTAATCACAGAAACTTCTAGCACAGGTCAGAGTGGAAAAGGGTTCCAAAAATTGTAAGTAAAATAATATAAATTATAAACATTTTTTCCAATAACAAAATCCAAAAGGCAAAACTCTTGAATTAAAGGGAAAAAAAGTCTTCCTAGAACTCTACAGTTCACAAATATACCATTTAAAAGCAAAGGTGAATGTTTCATGGTGCCTCCTAGGCAGGCTGTGCAAAGAGGAAGCTGAATATCTCCTTCCCTGCGGCCAACTGTCAGAAACGAAGTACACAAGCTTCGTATATTCTATGAGAAGTGCATGGCCACAGAAGCAGCTGCTGATGCTCTGGGTGATTGAAGAGTGGAAGGGTTACATGGTCTGAATCAGAGGCAGCAATGACAAACAAGGTTTTCCCATGAAGCAAGGTGTCTTGATCCATGACAGAGAGTGCGTGGCTTTGAATAAGGGGCATTCTTGTTATAGACCAAGGAGAACTGGAGAGAGGAAGGACAAGTCTGTCCGAGGATGCATTGAGGATGCCAATCCGAGTGTTCTCAACTTGATTATTGTCAAAAGAACGAGAGAAAGTTATTCCTGGACTGACAGTTACAAATGTGCCTCATTGATAGGGACCTAAAAGAGCTAGCAGAACCTGAAAGCTTTTAAATCTCTCTAAAGAAGATGATGTACACCAGTATGTTGTCAGAAAGCCTCTAAACAAAGAAGGTAAGAAGCCCAGGACCAAGGCACCCAAGTTTCGGAGTCTTGTTACTCCACGTGTTCTGCAACACAAACGCCGGCATATTGCTTGGAAGAAGCAATGAGCAAAGAAAAACAAAGAGGAAGCTACAGATATGCTAAACTTTTGGCCAAGAGAATGAAGGAAGTCAAAGAAAAGCACCAGGAACAGACTGTCAAGAGGTGTAGGCTGTCCCTGCTAAGAACTTCTCCTTCCGAGTCCAGTCAAAAATAAGTCTTTAAGGGTAACAAATAAATGATTAGACCTTGAAAGAAACCAAAGGTGAAATGGAGGCATTTTCCAGGCAACTTTAAGTGAAGACAATTTATTTTTAGCAAATATAAATTATAAGAACTTAAAAACAAACCTCTTAAAGACCAAAGTAAGATATCATATTAAAATTACAAATATCCAGAGTAGAATAATTCACTGAAGCTAGAATTACAAAATGGTAGGTAAATATCTTTAATAATTCCTAGGCAAAATAAAGGACCTTTCATAGCAAAAGTAATAACATTACCAAGTAAACTGTAGGACATGTGGGCACATAAAACATATGCCACAGTCAAGGTCAGGAGGAGCTCATTAGCTTCCTGACAATAACAGTGTGTGTCCTAACCAACAATGATAAACGCTGCACACTGGTCCATGCTTACATACAAAGGTTCTAGTCCAAGATCTGCTTCACATTACTTTAGGCTTGAGATGAGGATTCACAGCACAGTGTGCGTGTGTGATCTATCAAAACTGTTCATCTCATGACCAAAACACAAGGGAGTAAGGAAAGAGGAAGGAGAGAATAAAGCTCTACAGCCGCCTTTTCCAGTAACCAAAACCCCTCCCACTGCCACTCACCTTTGGAATATTCCACCACTTCCTACTAGCATCACCTGCACCAAAACTTAGCACATGGACCCCTGAGGGGCCGCATGAAAGTTTCTCATAAAAGAAGTGTACTTGTTCAAGGCAAGTTGTGATAAGAACATGTATTACAATCCCTTAAGGGATCACTGAAATGAAACACAAAGGGTTTTAGAAAAGAAAGAAAAAAAAAAAAACAGTGTGGTTAAAGTGAAATTCTAGAAACTACACAAGGAATACAACAAGGAAACAAAGCGTATATGAGCCAAGTATGTAAACAAGTAAGACAAATTCGGTCCAGTTATTATATATCCATGTGCACATGTATAATTAAAAATAATACGCACACTCCAATTAAAAAATAGTGTCAAATTGTTTTGAAAAACAACTAATTCTTTGTTGGCATAAAAGGGTGTACTTTAAATATAAAGACACAACATATCAAAAATAAAATGCTGTGAAGGACTACATGTAGCTAAAATCCCTTCCCTGGGGGAAACAGTGTCTAACCTTCCCGCTAATTCCTAACAGCAAACTGACGTGAAATTCCACCAAAGTTAACTCTAGGGAGTCAATGAATCTATTAGGCTTACTTACTTGGCAGCAGCAAAGATGACCTTAAAGCAGTGATCCTGGAAGGTCTACACCCAGCAGGAATGATACCTTCCTCCTGGCTCCTTCCCTCCCTATGTCCTCCTAGCCATTTTGCCAGGACCACTAGGCCACATGCACTTAGGACAGAATGGCATACAGCTGGTTGGGAGGGGTGGCTGGACACTGCAATGAGGGTCCCATGACCCTCCAGCCAGTTCATCTATGAGGGAAGTTAAAGAGTCAACAGCCTCATTTGTGATGCTTTTGTGTGAGCAGCACTTCTAAAGATGGTGGCAGTTTGATTCAGAAGATAGTCCTGAACTACACCATGTAAATAGGAAGCATACAAAATCTACTGTGATACCATAAAAACTAAACAAAGCCTACTCTAAGGTGCAGAATGTTAATAAAGGAAAGAATGCTGCTTAATAATAATAATCTCTCTACCCATGAAGACATTATTCCTACATGTATATACATCAAATAGCATAATATCATGACACGAAACAAAATTTTAAAAATTTAAATTTAAAAAAAATACATAAATCTGTTTGCAGAGGTGTTTACATTTTCAGTCCTACTAAAGACTACACCATGCATGCACTTAGAGATGAGGTCTACCAGGCTCTATAAGGGTATGAGACCCAAGCTTTCATAGTTTCTTATTATGCAAATAAGATATCTCAACATTTAAAACAGACAGAATATAAAAATAAAAAGTATGGTTCCTATTCATTGCTTGCACAAGGGTGATACTCTATATTGTAGAAGGTCTTTATTCGTCTGGTACAGAGACGGTCTCTAAAAGCTTTAACATCAAAAGAAAATTGACCTAATAAATCACCTCCCGGCTTTTCTCTTAGAACAAAGCTTGTTATTTTTCAGCAATCCCTAATTATAAAAGAATCACCATTATCTGTGGACGTGTGCACATGCAACACCTTTGAAGTCAGTATTCCCTTCCTTCTTTTCTCAAATTGAACATATAATCGCCACTGCTTTATTCTAGCATATTATTTCTTATTTTTAATTTGAATTAAATATATTTCAACCCCATTTATTTTATATGAACTTCAGTATCATCAAACTAATTATCAGAGGCAAATGGCTTAACATAAAATTAACCTTCTCAGCTCCCTTAAAGTAGTTATTATTTAAATTCACCAATTCTTTTCTTCATGTGTAATTACTTTTAGATGTGTGAATGGAGATAATTAATGATGAGTATGAAGTGATGAAATTGATTCATATGCTCTGCTTTTCAGTATCATTAACTGCTTCTCAGTATCCCTAGAGCCAGGAGGACCGTTCGGCCTATCATGTTCTGGGAGGTGACAACTCAACCGTCCCAAAGTGCGGCCATCTTCAAACACTTCTTTCTGGACTTTTTTCCCCATTTGGGGAACTTTTCCTGTGTTTCTTGGCTCCTTGAAGATGCAAAATCCGACCAGAAATACCCTGTGTGATAATGTACACATCACTCCCTGTCAAACAAGAGGAAAGCACTCTTCCTGTGTACGGAACCCTGGTGATGCAGAACACACTAGCACTCACGGTTGAAGATTAAAGAATGCCTATGCTTCTATTCAAATTTTAACTATACTGAAGATTTGATGCCCAGATCTTTGTAAACATAACCACAGAGAGACCAAATCAAGATGTATGAACTACAGAGGCTATTAGACCTAAATCGGAATTACAATTCCAAATGACCAATGTCAGTATATTGTAAAATAAGCCTTCCGACATTCCAAGGAAGACACGAGTTTTGCAGATAGTATATAACTGAAAGACTAACAGATGTCAGTGTCTAACTCTAAATAATAATTTGTTATGATTTTACCAACTATTGAGCGGGCAAAAACAGATTAACATCTTTGCCTGTTTAGTCTTCTTTTGATACTCCCTCAGAACCTCTGAAATTGCCAGGCCCACAGTAAAATATGAAAAACATTCAAGTGAGAAAAGGAGTAGAAGGGAGGAGAATCGACAAAACTAATTTTCTTAGGTAATGGCAAACAGAATGTGAAAACTCGAGAACAGCTAAATCCAACATAAAGAAAACTGAGGTGGGGGGTTATTTTAGTTTCTGGCATTTTCCTTTGAAACACAACTGAAAAAAATGAAATATCTCATTTACTAGCTCTGTTGGTACAGTTAACATCTTGATTGGGGCCTGAAGCTTTGTTCATATAAAAATAAAGCTAATTATTTTGACTCAAATACAACATTATTTGATAAATAATGGAGAAATCTTCCCTTGTTCTCTCTAATTTAATTTCCTTATGCCTGTGGCTGGAGCAAGAATTCTGAGTTGGATAAAACTTGAGGCTGACCCACAATGACATTTTTCACTTTACCAAGGTGAGTCTCACCAAGAAAGATGTATTGGGCCTCTAGCTAGCAATTCAGAAACATAAAGAAGTTCTTTGACCAGTGTCCAGAAAATTTATTATTCTCAAATGATAGGTGATTTGAGAAGTCGTAAACCCAGTTTATTCCACATAATTTGAAAGAAAGAAAGAAAGAAAGAAAGAAAGAAAGAAAGAAAGAAAGAAAGAAAGAAAGAGAGAGAGCCCGAATGGGGATATTAGTCATGATAAAAGACATGAAACTTCCTCAAACAGCCAAACTAACAATCTCACAATTGAATTAAACCACGTTATAATTAATTAATTGGTACAAGCTAATTTTTCATGTAGGATTGCTCTAGATAAATTGACCCAGAAACTTTAAAGAGGGAACTAGCAATTACATTCTCCTTGAAAAATCTATTGTTAGTCTTTGTGCCTCCAATCTACATGTATCCTCTATAAAGTGATCTTGAGTCATCAGAAGTATCAGAGAAATATGTGTTCTCTAAAAATTATTAGTAGTGTTGCTCCTATATTTTGAGTGAAAGGGTTCTTGACTTTAATCATCTGATAAATAAGAAGTTCATCTAGCTTGGATTCATCCTATTGTGATCTACCTGGTTTTATTTGTTCTTGTTTGTTTGTTTGTTTTCTGCTTGGCAAACTAAAACTAGATGGTTTTTCTGTTATATATAACTGAATAACCATGCATCTGCTCTGAGATATCTAAGGGATTCCATAATCAATTAACGTATAAAAGCTAAAGCACTCAATTTAGGCTGAGCTATCTAAATCCCCAAATCTATTTTTGCCCGTTCTTTAACCAAGAATGTCCATGACATTCAATAAACAGATTTCTAGGGGAGAAATGGCATGGTTTAAGTGTTTCGTTCCTTCTCAGAGTAATAAACCAAAAACTCCTTTGCCCAGAAGTGGGATCTGAAACAAAAATGGAGACTTTGTCAGAATTTAAGTTGGCTGGCAACATTCATATCTTATCTCTTATGCCACCTCATTTCAAACTTGAAAACTAAAGAATTGTTAAGTGTCAAACAATCTGGTAACAAAATATGAAGTTCTGCAAATAAAATTCCAAAATTTATGATGGTATGCTCTTTGATTAAGAGTTTAATATATATTACAGAATCCCAAGAAAGCTTCTCATTTATGAATAAAAATGTAAATAAACATGAGGATTAAACGTAGGCAATGCAGTTTGAAAGTAAAATTTGTTTATGGAGAATGCTGAATCTCACTAAGTTATTGTCCTCCAAATGTGACAATATTTATAGCACTACTAATGTTTTACAAATAATAAAAATGACCTTAAAAGATGCTGCACTAAAACTTACATTAATGTAAAGTTATTGGTGAACAGCAAAGTGCAAATCAGTTAAGAATTGTAGCAATGGACCATGATCTCAATAACATCCGAAAGTCAAATACTTCGTCCACTGTATAGGTAGTTTTAGAAATATCTGTGTTTTTCAGAGAGAGATACCGTATATTCTCTGCAGGTAGTTGTGAGTTATCGCCACAGGAAAGCATAAATTCAAGAAAAGTTAGGAAGGTAGGAAGCAAGAACTATAAATCTGAACTTCTTGACAACTAAGGTTGAATTCTCAGCAGTTGTATTTCATAAATAGTCTTTGAAAGGAAAGGGCTTTAATTATATTTATTAAGTACTTTAAAGTATTGCAATAGTAGTTTAACTTCCATGTAGCGAATGACTTAACCAAAAAAAAACATAAAAGAGACAATAGAAATATCAATTTAAAAAACAAGATTTTTGTGTATATCTGCATGTCTGTGCTATTTTATCATAAATATGAATACACTGTGAAACAGGTATCCTCTTACTATGCAAGCAAAAGACATGTCATGGCTTATTTTATTTGATCTGATATGAGCAACATAAAAGCTTCTGAACAAAAATTATTAAATAACTACCACTTATGGAATCTTATTCAGTCATAAAAAATAAAATTATGTCATCTTCAAGAAGGTGAATACTACTAGAAATCATAGTATTAGGTGAAATAAGTCAGATTCACTTCTGTCATTTACAAATCCTAGGATATAGGGGCAGGTTTGACGGGAGGAAACTGTAAGCAAGTCCCCAACTAAATGCTTTCTACTATAAGCTGCATTATCATGGCGTCTCTTCAGAGGAACAGAACAGTGACTGGGACCTTTGTCTTCAGCAGTCTTCATGTCACCAGATCCCTAGCAGCGTTGACCACTGAACTCATACACACATGGACTCACCACATTCCCATCTCACTTCTCTGGATCATCAATCCATCTTTTCTCCAAATCCATTAGCCCCTCTACATTCATAATTCTTCACTCTCACATCATTTAAATTCTATCACACATCACTTTGAGGTTATTCTGGCCATTTTGATCCTCTGTTATTTCATTGCATTCATGTAGAAAGAGCTCAGCGATAAATGAATACAAGTATCCATTTTACCCCCACCTAGACCCAAGCACCTGAATGTTCAAGTGGATTGATTCCTTCATAACTCCATGACTGTCAGATTCATTACCAATATCCACTACATCTGTGATTCCTATCATGTTTCCCTGTTTATAAATTTCTTTGATGAGCTCATATCTGGAAACATTCTTTCCTCAAATTACCCCTTTGCTTCTACCTCTTGCTGTGTAAAGAAATTAGACATTGTCAAAGAGGGACTCGTTGCTCTAACAGCAATATGTGATCTATCTATACCTACCTTGTCACTATCATTCTCTCCATCCCCCAGCTATGTTCCAATTTGAAGTTACTGCCATCTCTACTTTGATCCCGTCCCCTATATTCTTTAGAAACATCACGTACTAATTCCTTGTATCCTTTATATACACACTATATATATTTACTCTATATTTAAAATTCCCTCTATGGTTTTAAACTACTTTCAAATCACTACTTTTTAAAAACTAAAACTCACTTGGACTATCACTGTTATCTCTTTAACTCTAACACTTATCTTTGTGTTCAACTTCCAAGCCAAATTCCCAAAATAATTGTAAATATTCCGTCTGTTTCTTTGCCTTCTACTTACCTCTTAACCTTCCTGAATCTAACTTCTGTTCCCATTACACCACTGAAACATCTCACAAATGTCATGTATTTTCTTATTTTCTAGGCTTTTAAGCAACACTGAACTTTCTTCTTGTTTAAATGTTCTTCCTTTTAGAAATATAACCCATTTTTTCTTCTTTCCATCTCTTCCCTTCTTCTGACCATAAAATATCAGCATTCCCCAAGAGTGGTTCCCAATTTTCCTCTTCTCTTTATCTGTTAGCTGCCTTCTAATCTTTGTGTACTTCCATAAGCCTTCCATTTTCATCACTCTGTTTTTATATCACTTAGTTACATAGGGCATCACTTTGAGGTGCCTACCCTTAATTATTTCATCTATGTGTGCAAGCAATCAACTGTTTTTCTTTCTCCATGACCACCAGAACTTCTCATTAAGTTTTATACTTTATCTCTGACTGCCAACTAAATATTTATGCTTGAGCAGCTCAAAAGCATGTCACACTCAACATCTTAAGTTTGTAGTATATTCTCAATAATTTTTGTTGGATAAATATTATCCAATTTATCCAAATTATAACAATATCTATGAAAAGCAACTAAATTTAGAAGAGAGATAGCACATGACAAAACTCAACTGCTAAGTTGCAGATTTTTGAGTACGGAAGAAAAGCTACAAAATAGGTCTAAACTTGATGAGCAGGCTGAAGGATAACATATGGATTCTATATCTGGATTAATCATTACCCAAGCATAAGTCAACTAATAGAGAAAATTATGGGAACAGAAACAGGAAGATACATATGATTAATTGGGTTGTTTAGAAGCATGTATACTGAAGCAAATGATTTGAGAGGCAGCATTTGATTTTGCCTTATGCCCATGCTTCTGTCTCTTAACCATGGTCATGTTACATAGAAATATTCTGGTAAACTTGTGTGTTTAAATATAATAATTTACAACTGTCTCTTCTTGCTGCTTGAGTATCAAGATGTAGAACTCTCAGCTGCTCTCCAGTACCATGTCTGCCTGCATGCCACCATGCTTCACACCATGATGATGATGATGGACAAAACCTCAGAAACTATATTACATAAATACTTCAAACTATTCCATCCTTAGTACCAGGAGTACTATTGGAAGAGAAGAGTGACCTCTGTTGGAGCAGGCCTGAGGCAATGACCTCCACAGGAGCAGGTACAAGGGAGCCACCACTGAGAGAGCAGGCCTGAGCCAGAGACCTCTGTGGGACTGGTCCAAAGCCAGGGACCTCCGTGGAAGCAGGCCCAAGTCAGCGACATCTATGGGAACAAGCCTGAGACAGCAATCTTCACAGGAGCAGGTGCAAGGGAGCTACTGCCGAGAGAGCAGGCCCAAGCCATAAACCTCTGTGGGAAGAGGCCTGAGCAGGTCAGAGTCAGTTACCTCAGCTGAAACAACATCCACAGGAACAGGCTTGAACCAATGACCTCTATGGAACAGGCTGAAGGCAATGACCTCCATAGGAGCAGATACAAGGCAGACACCTCTGAGGAAGCAGATCCAAGCCAGAGACCTCTGCAGGACCAGCATGATTAGCGACCTCTGAGGTAGCAGGCCTGAGCCAGAAATCTCGGCCAGAACAGCCCAAAGCAGCAATCTCAACGGGAGCAGCACCAAGCAAGCAACTTCCAAGGGAGCAGGCCCAAATGACCCCCAGTATTGCAGAGAAACCATTGGGAGCACTGAGTGAATTCCAGGAACATTGAGTGACCTCCAAAGTGACTAGAACTGTGGCCCTGACTGAAATATGAGGAGCAACCATTTGAGCCTTATATCCACTGGTACCTGGAAGATTGATCCTCAGAGACACGGTCCCAACTATACCAATCAGAGGAAAAGATAGGTAGACAAGGTAAGAACACACTCAATACCACAAAGAGCAACATGACACTAATTAAAACTAGTGGCCCTACAACAGCAAGATTTGAACAACCAAATATAAATGAAGCAGAATAAAATGCCCTAAAAATAACATTAGGAGAATGTTTGAAGCCCTTAAAGAGAAAATGAAAAATTCCATCAAAGAAATGGAGGAAAAGAAAAACAAAAAATTGGAAGAAATTAACAAATCCCTTAAAGAAAACCAAGAAAAAGCAATCAAACAGATGAAAGAAAATATTCAAGAACTAAAAACCAAAAAAGAGACAATAAAGAAAAGACAAACTGGGGAAATTATAGAAATAGTAATTATGAGAAAATAATAAGAAACAACAAATGCAAGCATAAACAGCATAATACATGAGATAGATGAAAGAATCTCAAGCGCTGAAGATATAATAGAGGAAATAGAGTCATTGGTCAAAGAAAACATTAAATCTAACAAAAGCTTAACACAAAATATCAAAGAAATATGGGACAGTTTGAAAGACCAAACCTAAGAATAATAAGAATACAAGAAGGAGAATTAAGTCCAACTCAAAAGCACAAAAAATATATTCAACAAAATCATAGAAGAAAACTTTTCCAACTTAAAGAAAGACATGCAGATACAAGAAGCTTACAGAACTCCAAATAGACTAGATAAAAAAAAAAGTCCCCTCACTACATAGTCAAAACATTAATCATACAGAATAAAGAAAGAATATTAAGAGCTACAAAAGAAAAAGAACAAGTAAATATAAAGGCAGGCCTATCAGAATTACATCTGACTTCTCAATCAAAACAGTGAAAGCCAAAAGGTCCTGGTCAAGCGTTATACTATTGGATCACCATGTTTAAAATTAGAATTCAACAGCAACACTAATTCCAGAAGGCCCACAAACACATGGAAATTAAATGATGCTCACCTGAATTATCAGTGGGTCAAGGAAGAAATAAAAGAAGAAATTAAGGACTTCCTAAAATTCAGTGAAAATGACCATACAACATACCCAAATTTATGGGACACAATGAAAGAAAGCAGTGTTAAGAGGAAAGTTCTTATCACTAAATGCCTACATAAAGAAGCTGAAAAATCCCACACTAGTGAGTTAACAGGACATTTGGAACCTCTTTAGCAAAAAGAAACAAACTCACCCAAGAGAACTAGATGGCAGGAAATAATCAAATTGAAAGCTGAGATCAAGAAAATAGAAACAAAGAAAACCATACAAAGAATCAATGAGACAAACTTGGTTCTTCAAGAAAATCAACAGAATAGACAAACCTTTATTCAAACAAACCAAAAGGCAGAGAGAGAATAACCAAATTAACAAAATCAGAAATGAAAAGGGGGACATAACAACAGACGTGGAGGAAATCCAGAGAATCATTAAGTCATATTTCAAAAACCTGTACTCCACAAAATTGGAAAACTTAAAGGAAATGGATAATTTTCTGGATAAATATCACTTACCAGAATTAAATCAAGACCAGATAAGCAAATTAAATAGAGTAATAACTGCTAAAGAAAAAGAAACAGTCATCAAAAGTCTCCCAACCAAAAAAGCCCAGGACCAGATGGTTTCAGCACAGAATTCTACAAGATTTTCAATGAAGAGCTAACGGTAATACTCCTCAAGTTGTTCCACACAGTAGAAACAAAAGGAACTTTGCCAAACTCTTTTTATGAGGCTGCAATTACCCTGATACCCAAACCACACAAGGACATTACTAAGAAAGAGAATACAGACCAACCTCACTCATGAACATTGATGCAAAAATACTCAGTAAAATACTGGTAAACCGAATCCAAGAACACATCAGAAAAATCATCCACCATGATCAAGTCTGCTTCATCCCAAAGATGCAGGGATGGTTCAGCATACAAAAATCTGTCAATGTGATCCACCATATAAACAAGCTAAAAAAAATGATCATCTCATTAGATGCTGAGTAAGCCTTCAACAAAATACAACATCCATTCATGATAAAGGTCTTAGAGAGAGCAGGGATACAAGAAACATACCTAAACATAATAAAGGCAATATACATCAAGCCAACAGCCAAAATCAAATTAAATATAGAGAAACTCAAAGCAATCCCACTGAAATTAGGAACAAGACAAGGTTGTCCACTCTCTCCATATCTATTCGATATAGTTCTTGAGGTCCTAGCTAGAGTGATACAACAACAAAAGGAAATCAAGGGGATACAAATCAGAAAAAAAGTCAAACACTCACTATTTGTTGATGACGTGATAGTTTACATAAGCAACCCCAAAAATTCTACCAAGGAACTTCTGCAACTCATAAACACCTTCAGTAATGTAGCAGGATACAGGATTAACTCAAAAAAATCAGTAGCCCTCCTTTACACAGATGATAAATGGACCGAGAAAGAAATCAGAGAAACATCACCCTTCTCAGTAAGCACTAATAGCATAAAATATCTTGGAGTAACTCTAACCAAACAAGTGGAAGACCTGTAGGACAAGAACTTTAAATTATGGAATAAAGGAATTGAAGAAGACACCAGAAAATGGAAAGATATCCCATGCTTTGGGGTAGATAGAATTAAATAGTAAAGATGGCAATCTTACCAAAAGCAATCTACACATTCAATGCAATGCCCAGCAAAATTCTTCACAGATCTTGAGAGAACAATAATCAACTTCATATGGAAAAGCAAATAAGCCAGGATAGCCAAAACAATCCTATACAATAAAGGAATTTCTGAAGGCATCACAATCCCTGACTTCAAACTCAAAAAAAAAAAAAGCATCACTATTCTTACCTAAAATATATATACAAATAAAAATAATAACTTACAAATTTAGCATTTATTATAATATTGTCAAGTTTACCTTGAAAATTCCTAGGAAATGTTGTATTGACTAACAAGTTTTCAGCAGGGCGCAGCAAATCAAACAAAAAATATAGGTCAATATATAATCATCTCAATTTTAAGAACAATTAACTGATAATAAAAACAATAGAGGTGACAAAAAACAATACTGATATCTGAACATAAAAGGAGAGTGAACCTGGATAGAGGAAATAACAGTGTCCAGCTACATGTGTAGATTTACTATTATCCATTAGTTGGCAATCAGCCTCTCATAAGCCAATGAAAATCAGGTTTCATAGCTTTCCATACTTTTTTACAAATTAACATAGATTCCTACTTTCTCTTTCCTTTGTTCTAGTATTTGTTGAAGGTAGACAGTTGGATTTGTGGTCATGAAAAAGTTCCAGAGATGATACTATTCAGGCTAGAATCAAGAGGATTTTTTTCCCCTAGGCATCAAAAGTGATCAAACGTGAATATTTTGAGCATACTAAAATTGAAATTCTTCATTGTCTAAGAGAGAAGATTCAAATATGGAAATAAATTCTTGAGTGTTGGGTTGAAATTGGAAGTTTAAGAGTGAACTCACTGTAGCATAAATTATATACATATATAAATTATATATATATATCCTGCTATGGACTTTCCTTTTAAATTAATCTCCCCCTCTATCTCTTCTCTATTAATCCTCTCCCTCCCTCCTCTCTCTCTCTCTCTTCTCTCTCTCTCTCTCTCTCTCTCTCTCTCACACACACACACACACACACACACACACACACACCACATCAGAAAACTTGGAGGGCTTGTTAAAGATTAGTGTGTTCCCGTCCCATCTTGGTTTCTGACTCCCTGAGCCTGTAACGAGCACAAGCATGGGTACCTGTGCTAAGTTTCCAGCTGGTGATGAAAGTGCTGATGCTGAAACAACACAAACCACAGAATCTCCAACTCTGTCTACCGAAAGGAAAAGACATGATGGCACGCCAGGAATGATGAGCATTTCTAGCACCCTTGTATTGGGGTTTTGAAACTATTCAACAAGCAGAAGAAAGAAAGCCTTGAAGAAATGGCTAACATGGTCTCAAAAAAGGGAAGCGGGGGACTGAAACATACTTTGGTGGACGAGAGCAAAGAAATGCTTTAGGAATCTTGAAACATGTCTAAAAGAACACAAGCATCAGCCTCAAGGAGATCCTGTTGGATAAAGCAACTCAACATCAAAATAAGAAATGAGAATAACTGATTGCAAACTAGGAATCCATAAATATACAACAATACAGTTCTAGTTTACAGTGGAATCTAATCTGTGCCACTTACATGTTAACATATAATGTTCTTTTCAATGAACTTTATGGCAGCAAAATGTAGAGGGTTCCTTTCCAACTGAATGACACAAGTCAACATCCTTACAAAAGTGACACTGTAGCTATTGGAATGCTACAGCATGCAACTACTTAAGACAACATGTCGAACAATTTAAAAATGTTTCCTACAAATGCACACCCCAGATGAACCCATATCAAAGGGCTCTCTGCCACAGTACTGATATACAGACTTCAAAAACAGTCATGATTGTGGTAGCTAAGACAGAAGTGCCATTCTGAATTGAGGAAAACTAAAGCAGCAACGTAACTAAATGAAATGTACAGATGTGGATTGGATCCGGGACATCAACAGAACAACCGGGCTCTGTGTGTCCGGTTACACAGATGCATGGCTATAGCCACTGATTTGGACCATGCACTGATTGATAACAAATAATGCACATTGTAGTAAATACTCTCCAGTGGGTTTAAGAGAAACCGGCCATGTATCTAAAACTTCACACTCAAATTGTTCAAGGAGAAAGATAGTAATAATGTATTTATCTTGTATATATCTGTC
This sequence comes from Chionomys nivalis, assembly GCF_950005125.1. NCBI lineage: Eukaryota > Metazoa > Chordata > Mammalia > Rodentia > Cricetidae > Chionomys > Chionomys nivalis. The sequence continues at coordinate 15,694,488 of NC_080099.1, forward strand.
TGCAGAATAAAATAAAAGAAAACAAATATAAAAAATTGGCAATGTTTGAGAGTCTGGAAAGGTGTATACCTATTTGAAATTTCTGTGATTTGAAAGTGTATTAAAAATTTAAACACTGCACAAAAACAGTACAAATAGAAATATCAACCTTTAGTTGAAGCCAAAATGGACAGTACTGTTCTTGACCAGACTTTATTAAAAACCACATTAAGGGACACAACAGACTTAATGTAAGACCTTGACATTTCACAGAAAGTGTGGGTTTGAAGCAGAATCCTGATGGAAACTCTCTTTTCATCATAGCATGGTACCTTCAAACTCACATTTCTTTCCAGGCAGAGCAGTAATGGTATTATTGTCATTAACATTTAAGTGCTTACCCTTTCCAACTGCGAACCGTAATTCGGAAGAATTTTGCTTTCACACTCTCTCCCACTTCTTAACAGCTTCGTTCTGTAACAGAACATGAAACGTGTACAGATGCAGAAGTCATTCCTACTGCAGTCAGAGGACGCACCTAATCGGCCCTCATGTGGTCCCTCTTAAAACCGAGGTTTTTCTCTCCCTCTGAGCAGAAATAAATATGTTTCTGAAAAGCAGCTGAAAATGTCCATATTGCTAATTCCTGTATGTCTTCAGGATTTACCAGCATTCCCTCATAATAATGTAGACAAATTTCCTCATTCTGCTTGCCAAAACACAGGTTCATTATGATTTGCAATGTGGCGACTTTCACCCAAATATAATTTTGCAGCCTCACCCAACCATACATCTTTTAGCACTAAACAGAAATAAAGTCATTATCTGGAGAGGCAGCAGTTAAATAGAGAAGCTAACGGATAGGGTCACAGATGCGATTGACTTGAATGGCCCTTGAATCTGTCTCTCTTTTTGTGCATTCATGTCTATAAAGCACATGTCTATAAATTTCTCATCCTAGCATGTATTCTTGCATACAATGCACAGATGTGTAGTTACAGTGTGCTGGAACAGCATGTCAGCTGAGAACCTGCTTCGTGTGACTGTGATGGTTGTGCTTCTTAGATTAAATACGTTTAATACCTTCATGGCATTTAAGACAGATGTCAGAGTTTTTATTCTTCCAATGTTTGCATTTTATGTCCCTAGTTTAAGTAAATTCTTTTTCTACCAAGATGTTGATTTAAAAAAAAAAAAAAAAAAAAAAAAAAAAACTTAGAAATTACAGAAAATGTTTCCTTCCTTCCTTGCTGTGGTTTGGATGCAGTGTGTCCCTGCTTAAATTACTAGTCTCTCTAATAGTACCAGGAGAAAATAAGGCCTTTTAAAGGGAAGTCATGATGGTACCCCTCTTTACAAATGGACTAACACCTTTCTTGGCAAATTGCGTTGTGTATTCCTGAGAAAGTACTCTGTCTCATGAAACTGAATTAGTTTTTTTGTGACTAGAGTAGATTTTGTTAAGATGAGTCCTAACACCCTACACACACACACACACACACACACACACCAGGATTTCTTTACCACATGTTCTGTGAATACTTGGCGTCTTTCATTTTTCCTTTACCATAAATTGACTCAAGGTCCTTACCAGACCTCTAGAACTATGTACTAAATAACCCTCCTTTTCTTAAAATTCCCAGATTTACATCTTCTGTTATATAAAACATATGTGACCGAAAATAGACTGAGACGTCTCATATCCCTCTCACAAATAACCACATGCACCAACTTGGGATGAGAATTTGGTAGACAGAGGACACTGACCAAGAATGGCACCGAGCTATGAATTTGCAGTTTAAGAGCTAGAAAACTGATGGATGTGTGCCGGGAGGCCCTGCTGGTCAGAGGTTATAGCCTGGTAGCTCTCTCTGAACTCAACATGAACAACACCGCACTACCCTCCCTCCACCCCACCACCCTGGCAGCAAGTGCCCTATTCTCTACCTGGTCTCTAGGCCCAGACACCTGACTTAACTCTAGTGTGAACCTGGACACAGCTCCCTGCAGAAGCTTTCCCCCTGGTGCCTGTATGGTCATAAGACATTGTGCTAGGAGCATCACTATAAGACTGTGCTCCACAGAGAATAACTAAGACATGTACTAGGAGCTTTATGATAGGAGCGTGATGTTTAATGAAAATTAGGTCAATCCCCAAATGCCATCCCCAAACTTATATATTCCCTGTGCTCTGGAATAAAGCTGAACAGACTCACTGACGCTCTCCCTGGAGGGGAGCGGGGCTACCTCTATCATGATTACAGGTCGCACAAACCTCTCTGTGTTGCTTCTGTCCACGTTCTCTGTTGTTGCTTCTGTCCATTGTCCTCGTGGACTAGTGACCAACAGGTCGTAAATTTAAAGGGAACCCCACAGATTCGGTCAAAGGAATCTAAGGGAACAGTAAGCCCAAGGGCTGTGGAACCGCAACACAAAGTCCTTTCTGCCCAATGCCTTTGCTCCCATCACCATCATTCAACCAGGAAGCTACAGATCTCTGTGGGGCGCTTTTCAGTTGAGGAGTTAGCAAAGAAAGAGTTGGCTGTGGCTTGCTCCTTTCTCTCTCAGATCTTTCAGCATTTGCCCTGATACCTGGCTCCAGGTTTTTATTATTAAGACCGATTAGAACTCGTGCAACACCTCAGTTAATCCAGTCTTGAAACTTCCTAACAGAAATGCCCAGAGGTTTGTCTCCTAGGCATTTCCAGATCCTGTCAAACTGGCAAGCAAAATTAGCCATCACACATTTGATGTTTGCTTTAAAATCAATTTCATTTACAATAACTGCATTTGCTAAGCATATACATAATGCAGAAGATTCATTCTGTTGTATGAGGCACAAAGAATTTTACTCTCTACATATTACTTTGGGAAACAGTGTGTTAAATAAAACTTCTTTCCTGGTCGTCATTTCCTTCTCTTATATGTACTGCTGTGATTGTGTATCTTCCCACAAAGATGCCTAGTTAGTGGCTTGACGTGACTCTTTCACAGAACATCTCTCATAGATATGAGGTTTTCTTGTTGGTAAAGAGTGTAGATCAAAAACTGAATCAAAGTTTGAGTTTTTGGTGAGCTATTTTTCAAAACATGAACCATAATATATAGCAACTTTATAATACTTACAACTATTTTCTTCATTTTTTTCATGACAAAAAGAGGGTTAGCAATAGCATCTAGATTATAGTGAGTTAGTATTTGCCAAGCATATTATCTAGCACACAATAAGGACTTCATAAACATTAAATATATTTATTTACACTGTACGTAAGGAGAGTGAGGTACTGATACTTGGTGCCTAGAGGAGAAATTCAAGCTTAAGAACTTGAAAGGTGAAAAAAGAGAATAAATATTCATGCGAGGCAGAAAAGACACTAATGGGAACACTCGCAGAAAGTATGAAAGGAAAACAGCTAGCAGTCAGTTCCGCGCATGCTTGAAACCAAGCAGCTTCAGATCTGCTCGGACAGCTAAATTCCTTTAGTGGAGTACTGTCACCCTGGCAATACCTATTTATAAAAGAAATATTACTAGATCTGAAACAACATATTAATCCTAATACAGTTTTTAGTGGGTGACTTCAACGCCCCAGTCTCACCAACAGACAGGTTATCACAACCGAAACTAAACAAAAACCACTAGAATTAAATGAAATCATAAATCAAATGGACATAACAGACATCTAGAGAACATTCCATCCAGACACTGAAGAATGCCCACTCTTCTCCATAGCTCTAAGAACTTTATCCAAAATTGACCACATATTAGAACACAAAGAAACTCTCAACAAATACAGAAAACTTAAAATAACAGACCATGTTCTAACTGAACACAATGAATTAGTGCTAAATATCAACAGCAATAGAAACAACTGAAAATATAGAAAGTCATGGACACTAAATAACAATACAGAGTGATCATTTCATAGCCCAGGGACCCAGGAAATGGGACTGGCAAAAAAAAAAAGTCAATTAAATGTTTCTTAATGATATTTTGCTATACCACTGCCTAACCCAATTGTCATCAGAGAGGCATCATACAGCAACTGATGGGAGCAGACGCAGAGATCCACAGACAACAGGCAGAGCCAAGAGAACACAGCATTAGAAGGGAAGGAAGGACAACAGTAGCCAGAGATATTGAGGACACCACAAGAACATGACCTACAGAATCAACTAAGTAGGGCTCAGAGGGGCTCACAGACACTGAAGCAACAAACAAGGACCCTATAAGGGTCTTTCCTAGATCCTATGTGTATACCCTATGGTTGTAGAGTTTGCTGTTCTTGGGGGACTTCCAGCAGTGGGATTGGGGGTTGTCTATGTTTCTTTCGCCTCACTTGAAACCCTTTACCCTACTCAGTTGCCTCTTCCAGCCGGGATATGAGCATTTGTGCCTGGTCTTATGGTACCTTGTCAGGTCATGTTTGGGGGACATCCCACAGAGATTTTTGGTTTTGCTTTTGTTTCAAGAGAAGCAGAGGAGGAACAGGTCAGGGAGGGGAATCAGCAGTCAGGAGGCAATGTGTGAGAGAAGAATAAAGATGGAAAACTAGGAGGGTCTTGGAGAGCCCTGGTCCTCAATCCTCCATGGAAGCCTGGAAAGACTCATTCTGTTAAGAGCAGAGAAGCCAGTAGCAGATGTTGATCTTCCTTCGGCCATGCCTTTCCTCTGAACCTCCTGAAGGTGCTGCTCACAATGGGACTAGATCTTCCTTTACTAATTAAGGCAATCAGGATGGCTCTTAAGATGTGGCTCCATCTTCAAGTGATTCTAATTTGTAGCAAGTTGACATTAAAGCCAACTTAACCACAGTGCATGAAATTTTCAAAGAATAAATTTGAAAATTAAAAATTGATAATAAAATCCAAACATGTGTGATGAAAGTTTCTAGTTCATTCTGTTAATGGAAAAGTACACTATGATTTGCTAGGAAGCATTTGTTGAGGGCCTTATGGAGGAACTCAAGCTAGAAAGATAGGGTATATTCACTGGAAGTCAAAGAACTCAATCAAAAACTTATTCATAGCCACAGTGTCATTTGTTGATGCACAGAGCTGCCTCCTAAACAAATCCAAGATGCACCACTAAGGAAAGTCAGAAATAACTTGCAAATGTCCCAATGAGTGGGGTAAGCTTGTCCAAGCTGGGATCAGTCGCAGTTCAGCTATTCTAGGATGTGGATTTCTGATGGGATCACAGTGCAGCCTGGCTCCTTGCGGTTCTCATGGAGGAAAGCAAGAGAGGCTCTAGAAAGAATAAGAAAAGAGGTGTGCCTTTCCCAGTCTACATGAATATCCCATTTGCCTATGTCAATCACATGACTGCAGTGGACTAGGAGGCGGCCATGGATTCTAGCACTGTAGTGGTAGAAAAGGCGAAGAGCACAAATATGGGGCAAGTGAGGAGTGAGCATGGCAGCTTGGTCTATTCCAGATGTGTGGGATGGATGGATGACGTGCTGAGTGTTTCCTCTGTCCTAGGCATCTTGTGGCTTCCTGGATGACTTCCAAAGTATTCTACAAGGTGGTGCGGTGCTATGATGTACATTTTACAGAGGAGAAGGCTGAGGGTACCAGAGGTTAATTAGGTAGCCTCTGTCAATAATTGGCAGAGTCTACTTTAAACATTGCTATATCCAAGTCCTACGGATTTTTGTTTCAATTTAGACTTCAGAGAAAATCACTTAAGGTTAAGTTAAAAGGTCAATTTAAAATTAAAAACCCAAATTGAAAATAAAACACAATACAATTTTGTATAAATCCTCATCATAAATTCTACATTTTCTGAGAGGATGTTTCACAACTATTCCTTCAAAATATTTGATGATGTTGGGTGTAAACAGATTATCTGTTTGCCAAATTCTTCCTAAGGATTCATTTTTAAAAAAATAGGAAATTGCATGTTTTCTTGGCCTAGAAACTGGGAGATACTTTTGAGTTTTATACAATTAGCAAATGAGTTTTCACATCTATGAGAAAATGTGCTGTTTGGGACAGTTTTACATACAGAGATTCAAGAGGCATCTAGTGCATCCTGTAAACTGAAATTAAAGCTCCTGGTCTAGTCAGAGACCATCGCATAGAATATTAGAAAACGTTAAGCGGAACAGTCATGACCATGCTGTTTGCCAACACAGTGCCTTATATTGTGTTCCTTGCTGCAATGCATCTATTACCCAGAGTAAAAATCACTATGCAGTGCAGAGAAATCTGACCTCTGAAACAGATGCACTGGCAAGACTAAGCGCAAAGTTAGATCGAGACAATAGTCATACAACTAAGAAGTCGTAACTCATTTTAACTTGGCACATTTCTGTTTCCTTTCATTTGTTTTTTCCTTCTAGGTCCTGGAATGGCATTCCTAGGGGTGTTGGACAGCAGTCTGCCTAGCAACAAGGTCAGGAGGTAGGAGAAGAAGAAAGTCCCAAGAGTAACAGGACATGTGGGGAAGACTGGAGCCAGAAAGCTCACTGTACTTTCAGAAAGCAAGTACAGTATTGGTTTCCTGGTATAATATCCATGTACCTACAGACTGATTAATAAGCCCTATTTACCTGGAAGAGATAAAGAAAAGTCACAGAGAGCTGCTCAGCCATTTAGCTGAAAGAAGACTGAAGATTCAAACTGGCATTGTTCGTAACTGAAAGTGACTGGGAAGTGATGGGGTAAACCTGAGAAGCCACAGAGCAATAGAAATGGAAGGCGCTGCCAAGCGTGCCTGAAGGCTGTGGTTAGGAACAATTAATACGATTTCATCTCTGCTCACTTCCTCCATCAGACTCTTCGATGAACCCATTACTCTTATCTGGGTCTCAATTTTCTCGTCAGGAAGTTGAAGTGCTTCCCAGTTTGATGTTCTTGAAGAATCTGACCCTTAATATCACCTGGCCAGGATTTTCCTGTGGCATCTGGGTCCTCTGATGCTGTGTACAGCTTGTGAACACACATCCTCCCTGAATCCTCAATTCCAGGTTCTGCTCTAGTAAGAACACAATGGAAATTAATATTCCGAAGCATGGGAAGTGAGTCGTGGGCTTTCTCTAGGGCTGGTATCAGTATTCTGGAACTCACCTGCCAGATCCCAGGTGTCCAAACATAGGGGCCCTGGTCCTGCTTTGAAATACAATTAAGCTTCTTGGCCTCTCTATTTCAGCCTAATACATTTAATCAGGTTACTGATACTTGTTTGATAGATGCAGTGAGCTTTGATAATGTTCTCTTTAAGCCACTAGTAATGGCTCCTGTATTGAGTTTTTCTTTGGGGGGTGTTTTCAGTTTTTCATGGAAGGCAATAATGAGCCATTTGTCTCCCACTAGTAATTAACAAATCATTTGCTCCCTTCTGTTGTGGCCATTATTAAACACTGACAGTGGGAATTTTGTTCTGAGTTCTAATGAAATTTTTTCCCTTGTAAGAGTACAGCTTTTACATAAATCTATGGGAACTATACCAACAAAGTTTACGTGTGTGTGTGTGAGTGTGTGTGTGTTTAAAAGGAATTCTGTATGGAAGTATAAAGCAAATCATATCGAGTATGTTTTCTTTCCTATAAATTCCATTTTATATGCAATGTGTTACAATTGATCTCATCTGATTCTTTCAATGTGTTGTTACAGGGTAAGCTAAGAGATGGCGGAAGAGGGTGTTACACCAATCAGTACCTTCCTACGTCCCAGGCTCCTAAGTACACCAAGAGCACTCTAGGAGGATGAACCTGAACTGTTTGCTTTCCCAGTCCATACCCCTTGCAGATGATAAGGAATCCCTGGTATTTGGGAAGCTAGGCCTGTTTTTATGTTGAGCTCACAGATTGTTCTTATAGCCAAAGTAGTTGGCAAAGCATTGCAGGAGTTGTGTCATAGAGGAACCCACAGAACGTAGACATAAGTAAAGTGCTGTCTTTGTTCAGCTTGGGGCAGGCTATGCAGAGTACAGAATGACCCACTTTATAGAGTATATTTTTTTCTCTAAAATCGTATTTGGTATGTAAGTGAACACTGTTTTAATACCTGTCATTTAATTAGTGATAATAGAAACAGACTAAGTATATTTTAACTGGGAGAATATATCACAGAAACCTGGACCCTAGACCACCAGACTGTTCACACTCTTGTTTACAAGTGTCTATTTCTCCTCTACTACAGCTCTATGAACTGGGTACCCAGGGGCTCTTGTTGGCTCTTCTAGAGAAGAATTTTCATAACCACCACAGATCAGTGTACCCAAGAAACTCATCTGGCTCAGTGAGATATAAACATTAACAAGCACAGAGCCATGATGAAGTACAAAAAATTCAAGCATGAGGTTGGTACTATGGTCATTAATGAAGTGCAGCTTCTGAAGTCCACTAGTAAGCCAGATGTGTAGGGCTGTGCCCCTAGGCTTATGAGGAAAAGCCACCATTTAAGTCACATGTTTGCTCTGAATTCAGTCATAGTGCCATCAAGTGGCTGTCCATACTCATTCTTGCCTATCTGGGTTGATGATAGAGGGTCCTGAACCCCAGCAAAGGGTCCAGTAAATCTCTTGGCCTTTCTCACTTTCCCAGCTTAGAATGTTTCTACACCATGACTATCCATCCCTACTGAAACATATGTTATTTAAAGCCAATTTCTCAAAGCTTTCTATTGATTTCTGTTTCCAAGTAAAACACAAAGAATAAGCAATAAAGTCATCATTTATCACAGGTGATGCTCACGGGGAGTGTCACATCTAATTTGAGTAAAAGCTGTGCCATAGCGGTGTCCAACATGAATGCCAACCAAACAGAATCAAGTTTGGAAGCAGAGAGGGCCTGCATATTTTATAGCCAAGACACCTGTTTCACAAACAGAGTGAAGCTTAAGCAGCAAGGGCATTGAAGATTTCCAGCTGGGGTTTTGGCTTAGGCACCACTCTCATCCAAGACCTTTTGGCATTTAAGGCTGGCACTATATGCACCCAAGTTCTCTTCACCAGCTACTGATGGAGATATTTATGAGTCCCCTAAGAAATCTCACCTGTCTCAAAGTATATGTAGTATGGTCACCTTCTCCATGGGCATGTCTCCTTAAGACTGTGTAGACTGTCGTGAGTGATCTGAAATTCAGAGAAAGGTAACCCTTGATCTTTGCTTCCACACCTTCCTTCTCCAGATTTGTTTAAAATTATTTTGACAATGCTTCACATTTTATTCTCTCATTATGTGTTGTCTCTTGTGTAGAATGAAAATGAGAATGTTTTTCTGATTAGGACTCTGATTCCAACACGATGCTGTCTCTACAAGACACAAGTATCCTCAAGTAACGCAGCTGACTTTACGCTGTGCTCACTGACTTAGTTATATGAATGCAGTTTTGTGACTGGCACCTGGTGTGGGCTGAATGTTTGAGTCTCCCCAGAGTTTGTAAGTTTAAATCCACAACTCCAGAGTGGAGTCTTTGGAAATAGATTAGGTCATGAGACGAAGCCCTCATGAATGGGCTGTGTCTTTGTATTAGATGCCTGGGATATCTGTGAAGAGAACTCAGTGTTACAATGCTGTCAAACATTTCTAGGCCAGTGCTGAGACTATTCCCTTGAATTTATTCTAGAGCAAGGACTACACCCCCAAGGTCAGTGTTAAATATATCATGTTCATTATTATATGATCTCAGAAACTCTTTGGTTCTTCCATCACCCCACTTCATAGACAAAGAAAGTAACCTAATGGCTCCTACTTTATAAGAGGTTTGAGTTCAGATTTGAACTTCCGTGTCTTGTGCCTTAGCTTTTCTTTGTAGCATTATGCCTGCTTTCTTGAAGCTACATCTTCTCTTTCATCTGTATTCTAAGCCCATCAACTCTTGCTTGCCTTGGGATGCTCACTCATCTGGAGATGTTTGGAGTTAAATGCCCTCTTGCTCTTGGTCCCTGCCCCCCAGTAGCACTTTACACCTTCTGGCCTGTTCTTTGCTAGCTGACTACTGGCATGGGTTTTATCTGGCTGAAGATGGTGACCTTGTGTATAACAAGTACAGAAAAACCTTGTGTTTTATACATGTCCTTCAGTAGCGTCCCTTCTATAACTGTATAATGTCATGATATCAGACATCTAGGTGGGTAGCAGGAAAAAGAAGTATTTGTGGCAAAATGTCCAGGGCTGATATTTCACAAATCCTCCTGCTTTAGAGAGTGTCACTTTCTTTCTGTAAAACATTCAGAGCAGAACCCCTGCTGCAAAAGGATTATACACCTGATCACTAGGGGATCAATTTTCCATTAGCTCAGTTGGGCCAGTCCTATTCAGGCATTCTTCCCACCATAAACATGAATGCCATTCTTTAAGGCCCCAAACAAGGTTCCCGTTTCTGAAAGTCCAAGGATCTGCTTCAGTCTTCCTTAAAGGAAACCCACAGGGAAAAGGAAAGAGAAAGGAAGAGATGAAAAACAAAGATTAGATCACAGCCTCGCTCTTGCTCTATGTCTCATTTACTTCAGCTCACCTGCACGATTATCTAGATTACGCATAAGAAGCAGAGCTCCCCTTTTCGGCAGCCCCTCACAGACATTTGTATTAGGTTGGGGGAAGGAAGGTTAAGGAAAAGTTCCTCTGAACAAATGAGCTTGTAGACGGAACCTTTCATTAGACACACAGCTCATTGATTCTAATCGGGGATTCAAATTGGAGAGGTCACACTTGACCTCAGCCCTCTTCCACTGGGGCAGATGGTAGGAACTCAGCCTGGCTCTGGTCTCTGAATATCAATTAGAGCAGAAACGTCCATAAGACATGCTTACATGGATTATGCATAATGAAATGGGGTTTTTAGATCTCTTTTATTTCCTACTTTCTGTCTCCACGGGGAACAAAGTAAGTTCCCTTAATAATCAGAAAATATGCTCTGCAATTCGAAATAGCATTACCAGATCACATTTAAAATATAATAGCTAAAATGACAGTAAAAAAGGAAGAAAACAAAAATTGAAAATGTAACAAAAGAAAGCAAAAGTTAATAATTTTAGAGCATGAACTAAAGAACAGCAGCCATTCATAACAGCACACAGTGGCGACACATTTATTTAAAAATGCATAATTATGCACATATTACTAAAAACAGAGCTGAAAGCTGAAAAATAGACAGTGGAGGCTTTCCTTTATGAAGGTAAACCAGTGCTTATTTCTGAGTGGTAGAAAAAAACATATTTTGTTTATAAATGTGTCCCCCCCCCAAAAAAAAAGATATTAAAATCCTAAATCCCAGTACCTCATAATGGAAGCCAGATTGTCTCAGACTGGATTCATTAAGATGCTGGCATGCAGTGGCCCTGACTCTGATATGACAACTGTCCTTCTCATGGGAAGAAGAGAAAAACATGAAGAGAAATTGCCATGGGAAGACACAGACATTCAGGGCAAAGATGGTGGTGACAGAGGCAAAGACGAGAGCCATGGAAGACTATTGACACCTGGTGAAACGAAGCAAAGCATTCTCCCCTGCAGGCTCCCATGGGATCTCTTGATTTTGAGCTAGTAGTCCCCAATGGCTGTGAGAAAACCAATGCCCGTGGGTTTACATCATCAACTTTGTGGTATCTTTGTCAGCACATCTTGGCAAACAAATACAATAATACTTTCCAGATTTGGGTTAGTTTGTTGTTTATTATAATAAGACTACATTTTGTGTATTTAGAGCACTTTTAATTTTAAAAGCTAAGAGAAGGAAAGAAAACTTAATAACTGGTATTTTTAATATAAACCGCCATAGATAGTGTCATGGGGTTGTGTTCATATCTGATACGGACTCTGAAATTCAAAACACAAATGATGGGGTCTCTAGAGCCCTGGGTCACTCCACTTGATGATATATAGCTATGTCCTCCCCTGGGCTAAATCCTTCCTACTTCTAGCAAAGGTTTTCTGTTCTGCCACTTCACACACCCTCTCCCTCCATCAGCATGCCCTAGCTATTTTCAGTCTCATTGCCTCAAAGTTTTCCTCTCTATATAAGACATCATTTCATTTATTCTTTCATCAATCATTTCCAGAGAATAGCTCTGGAGCCAGGCAATGAACTCAAGAGGCAAAAAATAAATAGGGACCATACTTGCCCACTGAGAATTCACTGTCTAGTGAAGCAGAAAGAAAAGAACATTCATTAGGGTGCAGGCAATGACTTGATAGGTAGAAACTGTCAGAGATCTGTATAGAGTCTGCTGTGAGAGCCTGGGGCAAAGCCCTTCACACAGACTTGGAAGAGTGGGGAGTAGAAGTAGAAAGGCAGAAGTAAATGCAAGGAGAGAGAGAGAGAGAGAGAGAGAGAGAGAGAGAGAGAGAGAGAGAGAGAGAGAGAGAGAGAGAGAGAGAATTTAGACATAAAGGAAGAAACTCTTTGCAGATCCAGAAATGCAAAAGAACCATGGTGAATTTGGAGGATCCTTGAGATGGAACTAGGGAATGATGGGCAAAGCTACAAGAATAGTACTCAGAGGCTCACAGACCATGAAGCAATGACAGGTCAGAGATGGCAAAATAAGAAAGAGTTCTGAGCTTGAACCTGTGCACAGAACGGGTTAGACAGTTAAAGCTGTTTTGTAGAAATCTTATCCTAGAGTTGGGAGGAGACTGTCTGGAAGGCCCAGGGACTGCTGGTATGTCTGGAAAGGCAGGCCGGAGTGAGGCAAGCTGCGTGGCAACAGCAATGGAGTAAGAAGGAGTGAGCTGCAGTGGGTGCGCATCGCAGGATGGTTGGGAAAGCTGGGCAGATGCACAAAGTGAATCCGCCTCTGTCCTTTACTCTTCAGATAAACATAGACACAGTTACTTTACCCTGTAACACCTCTGCTTTCCCTCCTGAAGATTAGGGAGAACCTCGGACTCTTTTGTTCATTCATTCATTCGGTATTTATTCTGGTGTTTGTACTGGGTGGCATTTTAGATTTATGATGCTTGCATGAGAACTATTCTAGATAGAAGACAGAGGATGATGAGATCTGGACATTTCCAAATTGAAGTGTCTATAGAATATTCCATTGTAGTTCCTTTATAGGGAATTGTAAACATGTTTATGGAGAGCCAGAAAATATACTAATACTGCAAACTGTCAGCATTAACAGCCTTTCTAGGGTGAGACAAAAATGAAAAGATACAGGAAGCTAGAAATAATAGAGGAGATGGAAGGAGACTCAGCTGGTTGATATGATGATGTCTTTGCCTTCTGAACTGAGACCCTGTATTTAAAAATAAATAAGTAAATAAATAAAAATATTACGGATCTTTCTGAATTTTTTTGAAGATATAACTCAGATCTTCCAAAGAACACACAGTGGCAGCCAATTACACTAGATGACTTAGTCAGTTTGGACTGCTATAGCAAGCACTGTAGATTGAGTGCTAATATATGAAGGAAGTGTATTCCTTGGAGTTCTAGAAGCTGTAAGTGAAACTAGAGTCCACATGCTTAGGTTCTGGTAAGATTTTTTGCCTGGGTCACAGATGACCATTGTCTCAAGTAAGCTCACATGCCAAAAAGATGAGAATTGTCCTTGTGATTCCTTTATACAAGCACTAATCCCATTTATGAGGACTCCAACCTCGTGACCTACCTATCTTCAGAGCCCTACTTCACAGTGCCACCGCATCACATAGAAGATTCCAGCATTGCCTGTGGTGGGCTTGGCATCAGGCACAACCAGTCAACTGTACTACCTGTACATCCCTTTATCAATAGGTGCTCAACATGCACAAACATTTAGACCTTAATATGTGCCAAGTTCTAGTCCAAATACTTTAGATGAGTTATTCCGATTAAACATCGCAATAGTCCTGTGAGTTCTTACCAATGTCCCCATTTCATAACACAGTCTTTTGAGTCTTCCTCTTGATGATGGGATCATTAAAATGTCAAGTTGCCTGTGGCTAAGTAAATGGGTGAGAAGACAAGGTGACTTGCCCAGGTCAATGAAGTCTATGTGTGAATTATCCACACGGTCTGAGGGGTTTTATGTTTTAGGAACAAAACCCCACTTCCCCCCAACAGAAACACCTCTTTCCCACTGCTTGCTTGCAGCACTTCCCCTGGCACTGCTTTCTGGCAGCTGATGGAATACATTAAATCAGCCCGCAGGAATAAGCCAAACTCTATTAGTCACTCTGTAAAAACGCTAAGCCTATTTATTTATTATGAGTTATTCATAAACATCAGGACAAGACTATAATTTAGCACCACCTGCAATGATTCCTGAAAGTAGCAGTATTTTGTCACTACAAGCTGATTAATTAACCTGTTCAAACAGAGCTCCAGATCAGGTGACACGGGTGTATTCATCTTAATCTCAAAGCCACCCTTCTCGACCCATCAAAGAGAAACAAACCAGCCTGTCTGAGAAAGTCAATTCAAAATGATCAGATGTTGACATTGCATCCACTCAAGAAATGCTGATGATCTATTAATATTTCATTTTTTTAAAAAACTGAACAATTTACAAACTTTATCGTCTCAGTCACATATGTTCAAAATCATTGGAGTATAATCCATGGTAGCAGAACTTCCTGACTTGTCCCCAGTGGCTGTCCCTGCAGGAAGAGACTAGGGCATCCAATGCCTGGAAAGGAACAAGAATGTGTCTCTAAGGCACCGTGTGTATGTTCAGGGTGTTAGCGTCTTAACTGTGCTCTCTTTGTGAAATTTCATATTAGGCACACTTTCCCCTATACATTATACATGCAATATGCCAATTAAAATTATCAAATGTGAAAAGATATAGAAAACAGATAGCTCAGACTCAACTACAGCATCAACCAGAGATTTAGCTAAAGATGACACTATTCTAACAATTCCAAATCCCAGGGTCCAATGAATGGGCAAGCTGTATTAAACAAGGCTCAGTAGACTTACTTCTAAAATAAGAATCGTATCTATTTCATATACAAACTAAATATAACTGTATAAAAGGTACTGTACTCCTAAGTACATAAATGTATGCATACATAAATGGAAATATGCACGCATTGAGCATCATGTAACAATAGGGATACATTCTGAAGAGTTCATTTTAGGTCAGTTTATTATTGTAAAAACATAATAGAATATACCTACACAAACTAGTCCTATTATGGCAGCACTATGCAATGTTACCATGTAGGCGACCATCCTATATATAACCCATCATTAACTAAAACATCTTTATAAGGTACAGGATTGTATATACAGTATATGTCTGTGCATGTAAATGTGTGTGTATACACATATACAACTGTTGGATTGTAACTTACAAATTTTACTATTATTATAATTATATATTCTAGCTTTCAACATTGGTACAGACCACTCTTATTTGAGGAGATTGATACCAAAACTTAAAATATTAATTTAAAAGTAATCCCTACTGTGGTCCCTGTGATAGCAAATGGGTTACACTGACTTGCAGCCACAGTTTCACCTGAACATTTAGTCTTTGTGCCCCTCCTGACAAAAGAGCCCTTTTTCCAGGATAAGTTAGCAGCCCTTGCACAAGACTCTTCTGGTCTAATCAGCCTGTTACTCTAAATGGAAGAATCCCTTTGGTTGACATTAGAAAGGACTGCTCTTCCCAATTTGAAAGAGAGAACCTGAGACATTGTATGTCATTCAACTCTTCTTTTTTGATATATTTTTGTTTATTCCCTGATAACATCAAGCACATATCGAACGTATTTTGCCTGCATGCATCCTCCATTCCCCACCATCCAACTCCTAACCCAACACCATGTTTCCCTCATAACTTCTTCATAATTTTTTATATGACAGAGTCCACTTAATAATGCCCTTATGATATGGGTATAGGTTCACCCACTACAGCTTGGACAACCTGTCAGGGGCCATACTCCCAAAGAAAATTGACCTTCCCTACCCAACAACCTTCAGCTATCAATAATCCTTTAGCTGAGTGGATTTTCATGAGTGCCTCGGCTGGTGTAATCTTTTCCAGGTCATGTTCAGGCTACTGTGAGGTCATCAGTGAAGGAGCCCTGTCATGTTCATAAGACACTATTTGGCAGAAGTCCTCCACAACCTCTGGTTTATACAGTCTTTCATTCCCTGTTCTGCTGTGCTCCCTGAGCCTTGAGAAGAAAGTGTGTGATTCAGACAGTCTACTTAAGGTGCCAGAGAGATGGCTCAGAGGTTAAGAGCACTGATTGCTCTTCCAGAGGTCCTGAGCTCAATTCCCAACAACCACATGGTGATTCACAGCCATCTGTAATAAGATCTGGTGCCCTCTTCTGATATGCAGGTATACATGCAGGCAGAACACTGTATACATAAAAAAATCTTTAAAAAAAAAAAAAAAAAAAAAAAAGATGTTCCATTTAAAGCTGACCACCACGCCACTATTCTCCATACTTTGACCTGTCGTGAGGGTCTGTATAAACTGATATCCACTGTAAAGCAAAAGATTCTCTAGCTTCTTCTTGTAATAGAAAGCAATTAACACAGAGGCCACCCCCCAAAAAATATGGTCAACATGCAAAGAACAAAAGATTAGAGAGGGCTCAGTCCTGAATCAGGATTCTATATCTCATCCCGAGGGCCAGGAACCTTCGTAGAAGAGGATGCTAAAAGTTGACAACAACCGGAGAAGACGGGTTCCTTTAAGCAAAATGTTTTCCAGGCACAACATGGCAGGAGCACTTTTGAATTTATGTTGACTGCAACAGCATAAACAAGGCCTATGCAAGCTCTAGCTAAACAAAAGTCAAAACATGGAGGTAGAGGGTAGATAAGTAATCCCACTACTGTCTGAGGAAGTTTTAGCATTTGATGGCTACTGCGTTTGTTCTTGCTGTTTGTTTGTTTGTTTGTTTGTTTGTTTGTTTGTTTGTTTGTTTGTTTAAAATCAAGAAAAGGCTCTTTAATAGTGCATATGCAGCTCTGGCTGAGGCTCAGACGGGAGGCGGCCTTGAGTAGGAGATTTTGCTAACTTATATACAGTTAGGCTTATGCATTCATATCTGCTGCCGCCCTTACATCTCTTAGGTCCCAACTCCAGGTTACACTTTAAACAGCTTAAACGGAGACAGGAGACTCCGAGTTTGGCCTTTTGGTTAGACAGGAGATTTACAAAGCAAAGATATTGCCAGAATTATTTCTTTTTTGTTTGTTTGTTTGTTTGTTTTAATGATATGTAGGGGGGTCTTCTTTCCCTCTGGCCTGTTGGCAGATGGGGGCAACAGAAAGTTTTGGTGGCCCATAAGCATGAACAGAGATACCCTCTGGGAGACAGATTTTGGTGACTTGGTTCAATTATATTTCAGAGTATAAGGAATATAAAGAACTGGGGAGTCTGGGGACAAACCTTAGTTTGTGTTAAGTGTCATGCTCCTATCACAAGGCTGAGTATGTGGCGGTAGGGTCCTATAGCAAAGCTCCTAGAAGTCTCTTTAGCAAGGATCTGTGCCAAGGGTCAAGCTAAAGATGAATCAGGCATCTGATTTAGAGACATTTTTCAGATAAGGTCAGTCCTCCATGCCCAGGGACATTCTCCAGATAAGGGCAGGGCGAGGGCAGGAAGCTATGCTGTCTGAAGAGATCTCCATTTTGAGCTTCGTGGAATAAGCTGCCCGGTCATGGGGAGGCTGCAACCTCTAGATATAAACTAACCAGCAATATTTTCCAAGAGATATGATCTCTGGTAGACTGCCCATATGCAAGAGCAGGCCCCAATCCCAAGACTTACTGAGCAACACAAATTGAACTTCATAGAGAAAAGAAGGAAAATAAGGAAGAAGCAGTCTCAAAGTTGGTTAGAAAGGGATGAAAATGTTGAGAGGATGGTAAGGAGAAAAGTTGAAGAGCATGAATACACTCAAAATGTATTGTTTGAAGTTCTCAAAGAATTCATTAAATTATATTAAACTGAGTTTTAACTACCTATGGGATGGGTATCAAGGTAAGTATTTAGAAGATAGTTTGATACTGTGTCCATTTAGTAGATAGTAGTAATAGGTTCTTATGACTTTCTTAGCCACAGATTCTTGGCCAGATTTTCAATACCAGGCACAAGTTCCATCCTGTAGAATCAGGAAACAGCTGGGTATCTTCACAACATTCATGCCCACTATTTCAACAATGGGCATAGCTTACCAAGCTGTTTGTTATTACAGCTCACAGAATTCACAATTCTGTATGACTATTAGTGTGTTTTCTATCCCAGTATTGTGCACAGCATTTTCTGGTACAGCAAAAGCTGTACCTTCAGGTTAGTGCCAATTTCATTTGGCCCTGTGGTCCAAGTTTGTGCTGTTTGAGCAATAGAGTTTAGCATCAAGTTCTGGTGGTCAATCAGGAGCTATGTTGATAGGCTGTGTTGTTTTAGGATTCTGTTGGATCCCCTGATCAAATAACTCAAAAAAAAAAAAAGTAGCCCACATCTTTCACTGGACTTTTTGTTTGATAAGTTATAGTATGTGAGAGAAGCATAATCCCCCAAAATAGGGTCATTCTGTTCCGTATATATACATATATATGGAAGCTTATAAATGGCAGGTTCTGTATTGCATTTTTAAACACCCTTAGTGTGTAAATATCCTCTTCAGTCCTATCTTCCCATCCCTCTCCTCACTTAAACTTTTGTTCCTTCATACCACCTGTGTTCTACAAGCCACCATTCCTCCCTGAGAAATCATTCTTTTCTCCTAAAGTAGTTTTCTGGCTTCTATAGGCACTCCAAATTAAGCCTACAAATTTAAAGATTTAAAGTTAGGACCCATGCATGCGCGAGAACATGAGCCTTCTAGCTGTCTTGAGTCTTGGTTACATATCTTACCCAGCATGATCTGTTTCAAATTCATTTTCTTGCAAATTTTATTTTTTTCTTTATAAAACTCCATTGTGTGTATTCTCCATATTTTATCCATTCTGAGACTGTTAAAGGAAAACCTTGGGCGTACTCTTCCACACACAGGCACAGGTAAGGAGTTTCTGAATAGACTCCAGTCGCGCGGGAAATCAGATCAAACATCCGCAAACAAGATCTCATGAAACGAAAATGCTTCTGTACAACAAAAGGAACAATCAACCCCATGAAGAGGCAGCACAAAGAGTGGAAAAGAATCTTTGCCAGATATATGTCTGATGCAAAATTAGTGTCTGGAATATACAAAGAACTCAAAGACCTTTAAAACACACACACACAAGAAAACAAGCATCCCTACCTAAAAATGGTGATGGCACTGAAAAGGATGTTCTCAAAAGAAGAGATAGAAATGGTTATAAAATACTTAAAAGTTGTTCAACATCCTTATTCGTCAGGGAAGTGCAAATGAGAACTACTTTGAGATTTCATCATGCCCCAATCAGAATGGCCAATATCAGTAGAATAAATGATACAAAATGCTGGCGCGAGTATGGGGGAAAAGGGAACCTTATTCGCTGCTGGTGGGATGCGAACTGGCTCTGCTACTATGGAAATCAGTGTGGAGCATCCTCATAAATCTAGTAGAGTTACCACATCGCCCATCTCTACCTCTTCTGAGCATATTCCCTAATTACTCTGCATCCTACTACAAGAGATACCCATTTCACATGATTATTCTGTTCTATTCGCAATAGCTAGTAAGTGGGATCAGCCTGGATGTCTATCAACTGAGGAGTGAATCACTAATTAATTTTCTGAAATTAGTGAATTTTCCAGCCACTTTCCAGAAAGTAAGACAACAGATGAAGGAAAACAGAAAGAGGAGGTTTCACCTCTGGACCATATGCCCCACTGTTGAATACGTAGATCCTTCTTTTCTTTTTAGCATGTGAATCATTTTCACACCCAACTACCTTCCAACTTATTTATTCTAATGATCACGTATTATAGTTAAGTATTTTACATGATTCAGCAATGCTCAAAGCAAAGCCAAAGTTTCCTGCCCTCACTGGGCTTCCTGGCTGGTGGCAGTGAAAACCTTTGTTAGCGGGTGAGTACGGAAGACTCTACATACAAATTCTTCAATGAGGAGTCACAGCTTTAGCAGTGTTGAGACCTTTCCTCTGCAATGTCTCAACCTCGTTGGCTGCTTGCATCAAAGTACACTACTGACTGTAGAACTCTGACAAGCAATGATACACTTTCAAACAGCTCCTCTAGCCTGCAGGGAAAGTTTTCACATATTGGTCACAGAGGCCACGTGGTGCTTTAGGAACTGCAATCCTCAAGGGACCCTTACTCACACTAGGAATGCTTGAACCCAAGTTAAGTGGCCGAAACTACATGAGGAACAAAAAGACAGCTCCAGGGAATTCAGGGGGGAAAGAGCAGGGAAGAAGTAGGAGTGTTCAGAAAGGTTGAGATAAAGGGATTGATGCTGTCCTGGATGAACTGATACTGTTTGTCTGAATTAGGACTTCTTTTGCTTCTTCGCCAAAACACCATGACCAAATGCCAAGTCAGGAAGGGAAGTGATTATTTGGCTTATACTTCCATATTGCTATTCATTTTGAAGGAAGTCAGGACAGGAACTCAAACAGGGTGGGATCCTGGAAGCAAGAGCTGATGCAGAGGCCATGGAGGGGTGCTGCTTACTGGCTTGTTCCACCCAACTTGCTCAGCCTGCTTTATTATAGAAACCAGGACTACCAGCCGAGGGATGGCACCACCCACCATGGACTGAGCCCTCCCCCATTGATTACTAATTAAGAAAATGCCTTATAGCTGGATCTCATGGAGGCAATTCTTCAGTTGAGGACTGCCTCAACTGATGGCTCTTGCTTGTACCCAGTTTTGACATACAAAACTAGTCAGTATACTCTTTGTCCTCAAGCATTATGGTGGTTTGAATGAGAATGGCCCCCAATGGCTCATATACTTCAATGCTTGGTCACCAGATAGTGGAACTATTTTGGTAGGATTGAGAGGTGTGGTCTTGTTGAAGGAGGTGTGTCTATGAACTCACCATCTGAGACTGTAAACAAGTCTTAAAATTAAGTGCTTTCTTTGATAAGTTGCCTTGGTCACAGTAATAGAAAAAGAACAAAGACAAACATTAAACATGACTTTTCCTTTTCGTTTATGCAAAAACCATTAATACAAGCAAGCTGAGAACCCTGCTGGCTCCCCCAAGCTCATGTGTAGCCCACACCAATCTGCACTATAGTCCACACAATGGTACAGTGCCTGGATGTGGAAGCCTTGGCAAAGAGGTGGGGGTATATGGACAGAAACACCCTCTTTTCTGGTTTCACTGAAGCTAGCCTGGTGGCCAATGAAACAGCCAGAAGGCCCTGGAGCCCAGGAGTTAGAAGAGCTCTCAGCCTGCTCAGGTGGTGAAGATTGTGTCCTCATTGGGGACTATGGGGCTGAGTTCACAAGTACATTGGCAAGTCTCATAAAGCATGGGGTATTCTTTCAATAGCAACTGAGAAATGTTTCACTAATCTACATAAGGAATTCTGTACCTAATAAAGGACCTCACAACTATAGTTTGCAACCTATGAATGAAATCAAATCAGTATCACTCAGCCAACATTTCCCTCTAAATGAGACAGATAGGCCAGCTGGTCTGGGACTGAATAAGCATGGGTTGATTCCGGACTCTCTGAGCATGGCGGTCAATGAAGACTGATGAGAAGCCAAGGACAATGGCACTAGGTTTCGATCCTAATACATGAACTGGCTTTGTAGGAGCTTAGCCTGTTTGGACGCTCACCTTTCTGGACGTAGATAGAAGGACCTTGGTCTTCCCGCAGGGCAGGGAATTTGGACTGCTCTTCAGTATCGAGAGGGAGGGGGAATGGAGTGGGGGGAGGAGAAGAGGAGTGGGGATAGGGGGAGGGAAGTGGGGGGAGGGCAATATTTGGGAGGAGGGGAGGGAAATGGGAAATGGGGAGCAGGTGGAAATTTTAATTAAAAAAGAATAAAAATAAATAAATAAGTAAAAAAAAAAAATATCAGAGCATTGGATACAGAGAAAATAATTATCTCCTGAAATATTTATTCATGGCTTTGAGATCTATTTCTGTGTGAATATGCCTATATATGCATATGATGTATATTAATATGCACAGTGGGTTATAATATGAAATGTCTTACTGTGAGTTATAGCCATTAAAAATAAAGGTCATTGGTGCAACCAATGCCCTCATATCATATGGAGGACACTGAAGTCCAAGTAGCAAAGTAGCATAGTTAGCAGCAGTACTGCAATTACAGTGCAGTTCCCAGCTCATTATTGATTTTTCTGTACTTAAACAGTTCTCCAGAACCAAACTTACACTGGCCTCCCACCTTTGCAAGCAGCGCACTCCTGCCTTGGGCTCATTTAAAGATGTGTTTTCAGTCACTCCATTCATAATCTTAAACAAAATTTTAAGCTAAATAGTAATGCTGACCTTTGTCGAGCTCTGGATCAGACAGATGGGGAGCCTGAGGCAAAACACCAAGATGCTTGGCTGTTTGTCTTGTAAATTTCCTCACTAAATATGACAGAAGGGAATATAGCCGGAAGCTGTGAATGTTTATTAAAGAAGGTGTGTCTTAAGAAGGCCTTGCTGATAAACCACACCCGTGGTCCCATTTGCTTCTTTATGATCTAATTCTCTTGTAGGCAGAGCTTGGGTTGTTTTTTTTTTTAAAAAAAAAGAAATCCTTACTTCAACTATGATGATGACTGCACCCACAACTGATAAGATCTATCCTAAATAACAGCAGCATGATCGTCAAGGTTCAAATTGCTTTTAAATTGCATAGAATTCTTTCAAGAGATTTGAGTCAAAGGGGGGAAGATAAACAAACTAAAGAATCTAATATTTTCAATTATCTGTGTGCTAGAAAAAGTTGCCAAAGAGAAGAAAAAAGAATGATGGTTTTCTTTTCCTCCCCCACCTCCTTCTTCCTTAAATATTTAACAAGTAATTGTACAGGGAGCTTCAAAATACTTTGATGTGGGAGTCCCCTCTGTGTGTTGTGATTACCATTGATTAATAAAGAAACTGCTTTGGACCTATAGCAAGGCAGAACTTAGGTAGGTGGGGGAAAATAAACAGAATGCTGGGAGAAAGAAGGGCAGAGTCAGGGAGAAGCCATGGAGCTCCCCCCCTCCCCAGACAGACGCTGGAACTTTAGCCGATAAGCCACAGCCACATGGCAATACACAGATTAATAGAAATGGGTTAAATTAATATGTAAGTGTTAGCCAATAAGAAGCTAGAGCTAATGGGCCAAGCAGTGTTTTAATTAATACAGTTTCTGTGTGATTATTTCTGGGCTAAGCAGTCAGGAACTAACTAGCGGCCTTACTCCAACAATACTTAAACTTAACTCTGAACCTGCAAGAAAATATTTATGCTCATATTTCTGAAGATAAATCCTCTACAGCAGTAGCCAGCACATAGGAAAATGCATGCTGACAGGCGTTTCAAAGACAGACATGTTTATTTTTGTTTTGGTTTATTCCCTAGGGCAAGTCTGTGAGCCATTGTATTTCTTAGGAGATTTCTCTCCCCTGAGGCATTCCACATTTATGCAATAATAAAATGAAACAGATGTCATCGAAAGTGTAAGGAGAGTGTGGACAGAATGGATTTGATTAGAATCCAATGGCACCAGCATGAGATTTAGGAAGAGTTTCCACTGAAATGCTCCAACCCACTGAGTTTATGTTACAACCTGAGGAAAGAATGGCCCACTACAATGCTCAACCTTTCACTGGTGTGCAGATGACAAAATAACTATGTTGCAAGAGGAGCGGGCTGCATCCCCCCTGGCTCCACCACCCCGCTAGCTTACACCCGAAATAACAACACAGAAACTGTATTCATTTAAACACTGCCTGGCCCATTATCTCCAGCCCCTTATTGGCTAACTCTCACATATTAGTTTAACCCATTTCTATTAAATATGTGTATCACCACGAGCTCGTGGCTTACTGGGAAAGATTCAGCATGTCTGACCTGGCAGCTTCATGGTGGGCAGCTCTCTGTCTCTTCCTCCTTTTTCCTAGCATTCTGTTCTGTCTACTCTGCCTATTTAAGCTGCTGCCCTATCAAAAGGCCAAGGCAGTTTTCTTTATTCAACCAATGAAAGCAACATATAGAAAGAAGACCCTCCTACACTATAACTAGATTAATATGTCAAAAAACATTGCATAAATTAGGCACCAATATATATCCAATAAAAGTAGATTCTGATTTAACCAATATCTTTCCTGCAAATATAGGAAGTTCAAGATTTTCAGCATTCATAACAATAACAATAGTTCATATTTCTGAATTCCTTACTTATGCCAGTCATTGTTCTAAGGACCTTGCATGTCTTAGCTCACTTAATTTTGTTGGCTAGTGGATAAAATAGCAGGTAAGCTCTAAACAGTGGAAGATTTCTGTCTGCTCTAGCTCCACTACTTAGAATTGTATCTGCTACATGCAGGATAGATGTTCACTAAATGTTTGCTGTTTAAAATCTCCAGTAGACAGAGGGCAAAAGTGAAGTATGTCTTTGGTCTAAGGACATCTTCTTAGTTACATTTTCCTTTTATTTTATTGAGGGGGATGTGGGGGGGGAGCCCATATATGGAGATTCTGTTGAACTTGTCCATATTGAGTTTCAGAGTCTAAGTTGATGAGGACGACCCAACCAGGTCTCTTCCTCAAGAGAACACCAGGTCTCATTACAGATGATTGTGAGCCACCATGTGGTTGCTGGGAACTGCACTCAGGACCTTTGGAAGAGCAGGCAGTGCTGGCTACAGTGACTTCAGGGAGAAAGTGTTTGTTTTGCCTCATGGTTTGAGAATACAATCCACCCTGGTAGGGAAGTGCTGACAGCAGGAGCTCCAAGCAGCCAGTTGCTGGTGCCACCAGAATAAGTGAAAAGTGAATGAGAGAAAAGTAAATGCTTGCCATCAGCTAATTTTCTCACTTTATCCATTTAGGGAGGGTCTTCATACTTCAATGAACGTAATCTAGATATTCCTTCACAGGCATGCCCAGAGACTAGTTTCACTCTTGTCTCGTTCATCAAGTATTAACCATCACATGTAGATATTATAAAAATCAGTCAACAACTCGGACATATGGGCTGATGGTGGTATTGAGTGAACTCATTGCTGACTGGGTACTAGGTATTTCCTAGTGGTGGGCTCTGCAGCACATACTTTTTTCAACAATACTTGGCAATTTCTACTTTAAGAGGTCTCATTACAGATAATTATGAAAGTTGGGAAATAAGACTTGCTTTTTTTTCAATAGGCACAGTTAACATTTCAGAATGGTTCATCTCTGATAAATTCCTATGGTTTAATTACTGGGTTTAAGTGCATGAACTCAAAAAAATATTTTTGAAATTGGCAAGGCAAGGCCTTCTGTTCTTACAAAAAAAGCAGGACCAGCTCACTGTGATTTCAAATTGCAATTTCACTAGCAGCTAACAAAGTTGAATGTTCCTCATAAGCTTATTACCTGTTCAAATTTACTCTTTTGAAAGTGGCTATTCATGTATTTCTTATTTAAATTTTTGTTTTTTGAGATGTTCACACATGGGTACTCTATTTACATCACTTTCACCCCTCTTTCTCTCCCTTCCAACTCCTCCCGTGTCCCACTTCCTCTCAAATTCATGACCGCTTCTATCATCATTATTGTTGCATAAATGTACAGACACACAGAAAAAAAATCTCGTGAGTTTATTCAATATTGTTCATGTTCATTTAGTATTGACCACTTGAGATAACCTGTCAATCAGGAGGATAGTCCCTAGAGGGAATAAAACTGATCTCTCTCTCACAACAGCCACTGATTGCCTATAGCTCTTCATGGAGTTATGGGTCTTGGAAATTTTCCCCCTTTCTCATTGGCATGTTAACTAGTGTGGTCTTTAAGCAGATCTTGTTTATATAACTAAGCTTTCATGGGTGTAACAACCCTGTCCTATTCAGAAGATACTGTCTCTCAGCAGCAAGCATCCTGTTCTGGCTCTTATAGGCTTTCTGGATTAAGACTATCAGAAAGTGATGTAGGTATCAAGATGTGCATGGAAATGTAGAGAGTATTGCACAAGAAAACCCAAGAGGAAACAACCCGAGACAGATGGAACCCATTGTTCCCTGTTCCCACTTCCAGGGAAGTACATTGGAGCATGTATTTCTATCTTTCTTTCTCCTTTTTTTTTTTTCTCACGTAATGTGTCTTGATTACATCTTCCCCTCCACTACTCCTCCCAGTTCCTCCCACCTTCCTATCCCTTCTGGATCCATGCCCTTTCTGTCTCTCATTGGAAAAGAATGACATAATCAACAAATAAATTATAGTAAGATAAAACAAAAACTATCACACTGGAATTGGACAATACAAGCAAACAAAAGGACAAGAGACCCGAGAGATGACACAAGAGTCAGAGACTGCTCATTCGCACACTCAAGAATTCCATAAAAACTACGCTGGAAGCCATGATATATACACATAACTTCTTCTATAATCATTAAAGACCCATGCAAACCCTATGCATGCTGCCTCAATCTCTGTGAGTTCCTATATATAAGCTTTGATGACATTGATTTAAAGGGCCTTATTTTCTTGGTGCCTTCCATCTCTTCTGGCTCTTATACTCTTTCTGCCTCCTTTTCCTTAGGGTTCCCTGAACTCTAAAGAGTGGGATTTGATAGAGATGTCCTATTTAAAACTGAGTGTTCCAAGGCCTCTCACTCTCTGCAAATTGTCTGTCTGTGGATTTTTTTTATTTGTACCCATCTGCTGCAGGATGAAGCTTCTCTGATGATGCCTGAGCAAAGCACTGATCTGAGTAAAGCATCATTAGAAGTCATTTTATCATTTTTTTTCTTTTTAAACCAGTAGTATTTGGTTTTACTCTAGATTCCTGAGCTATGCAGTCCCTTGTTCTTGGCCACCCAAGCAGTGTCGGTTATAGGTTCCTAAAGGCACTCATGCAGCGGGCCTTAGGTCAAATCAGACATTTGTAGGTCGTTCCCACAGCTTTGTGACACTACTACCCTACGATCTCTTACAATATGGATGCCATTGTTGATTAAAAGCTCTGTGGCTGGCTTGGGGTTTGTGCTTTTCTTTCAGTTAGAGTTGAGCATACATTCCTAATAGACATTTTTATCAGACATGTATATATCACTGTTCTAATATATTATGAACACTGTTAGCCATTTCCACAAAATAGATATATATTAATGGGATGCAATCAGTTTAAAAGTAAGTAGGTGCCTATAAAAGATCATTTTTCCCCTAGAGAAATACACTTTAACTAGAGAGGAAAATGAGGAATGATCCCATGAGATGCGAAAGAAGGATCTGCAAATCCCATGGAGAAGCTCCTCAAGGGTGGATGGGGGCACCGTGAGAATGGTGCCTGCTAGCAAGGCTGCAGGTTCAGGATACAGAACTCTGACTACCATCCAACGCCCTTTCTTATTTACCTGTTTCAAGGAGCTGTGCTTGACTGAAGGCATCTCACTCATCCTGCTCTTGGTAATGTTTTGTTATATTTGTGCATGTTTCACATATTTTGTTGTAAAATTTTGTAAACAGGGTCATTTCACAGAAGAAGAAGCTGATAGTCAAACAGCCAATTCATTCTGATTCTAAGATTCAATCTTGAAGTACACATTAGAAATTCTATTATACTTGGCTGTATTTTCTTTTAATGTTTAATAAATTCATCCTTACTCAAAATACGTTTTTATTTCCTTTTGCGTATCTCAAAGAAGTGCTGCACTCCCTGAGGTACACTCACCCTTTTCTTAAATTCTGTTTTATTATTTTGTATATGGGTGTTTTCTATGCACCACGTGAAGGCAGTACCCTGGAGACCACAAAATATTGATCCCCTTGGAATGAAGTTATGGATGATTGTGAGCCACCATATGGGGGCTGGGAATCGAACCTGCATCTTCAGCAAGAACAAGTGCTTTTAACCACCAGGCCGTTTTCCCAACCCCCATTCACCCTTTCTATTGAGGCAGTCTGTGGTGGCCATCACTATCTCCCTGCAGTATTAAAATCTCCTTTTTTTCTGCACAATCTTGTCTTGATTACTTTTCACATGAAAGTCAATAAAAGACGAGTAATAGATCCTAAATCACAAGTTTATTTCATATCGTTCTCTCAAACCAGAAGACATTTTTGTTTCACAAGAAGGCAATCCAAGATAGAGATACTAAGTCAATTAAATAATGGATAAAGAGCAGCTGAAAGAGGGGTTGAAGAGATGGCTCCAGAGATATTGGAACTTGTCCCAAGTCTGACAATTTTGATTTCGATGCTCCAGACATGCATAATGGAAGGAGAAAGCTAATTCCCATTAATTGTCTGTTGATTTCCACATGTGTACACACACACACACACACACAGACACACACTCACCCAATAAATATTTTAAGATAACACCTAAAACAGTCTTGAACAAAAGAGGGAAAAACTCCAAATGACTAATACTTTCCAATCACAAGACTTAATTCAAAGCCAGCATTAGCAAACAGAGTAGTTCTAGTTAAAACTGATATTATTGCATGCCTACATGTTTACATACATGTGCACGCATTTTACCAGCAGGAGAGGGTTTAGGGTCCAGAATGGAGACCTTAAATTATAGCCAAAGAATTTGTAACAAGAATGAAAGACAACTAAATGGGGAAGGAACATTCCTGTCAACAAACAGTGCTGAAACTAGATGCTCAAAGTAAAAGATTTTGATCTCCACCTACAACTCATATATAAAAATTAACTCAAAAGTAATGTAAATATAAAAAATAAAATTCCTTACAACTTGAGCAGGGGAGTGAATCCTCATTCACTGTTGATGGGAGTACAAACTGGCCTAACCACTCTAGAGAGCAGTGTGGAGTATTCTCAAAAAGATGAAAACGAGATCCACCATATGCCTCAGCTACGCCATGTGTTGCACAGCATCTTACTCCATGGGTACTTGCTCAGCCAATGGACCAACACTGAATTTTGCCTCCTTCTCTACTTTTCCACAAATCAAACCTATCTATATGTCCTCCAATATTCTATCATGATTTTCCTCCGACCAATATTTCTAAGATGGTCCCTCTGTCTGCTAATCAGCAAACTGGCTGGAAACAATCTGAACGTATAATCTAACAATTATAGGCTGATGCAATAATTTTATACCAGCTGGTAGTCGCTGAAGGACCATCATTAATAGTTTCTTCCTATCTCTTTCTCCAAGAGACTCCAATCTGTAGATGATTTGAATTGATGAGCCTCAGTTACTGGGTGATCCAATGACTCTCAGCCCTGTAGTGCAGAAGAAATCATAGTAACATCCTCAGAGGACTAGTAGTAACCTTTTCAAGCGGAAAGCATGAGCCTGGGAAATCCTCCCATGTTCGCTCTAACAGGCAACCCTCTGGAGGAAGGCCTGTCTAACCCAGAAAAGAGATGTGTTTATTCCTTCAAACAAGCTCCCTGGGGACAAGCAGTTGTCAATACAACTAACGTCTAACCTACCCCAAATGGAGCAAAAATCAATACCTTTGCTTCCTATGCCCTTCAAGAGTGTGCTTATAGCATTAAAACAGCCAATAAAGGATTGGAGATCCGCAGCTTTATTCCATGTCAGCTGCTTCAGCTACATTTCATACTTATTTTAGTCACACCTGCAGTAGCTACATATCAAGGTACCCTGGGGTACCACCTTTGGCAAGGCATCACATGTCCAAGGCATCATCCAGAAGCCTAGAAAGCCTTAGAGTAAATGAAGTAGGCCAAGGACCCAGTTGTCTCTGTCAAAAGCTCCCTTTCCCTTTCCAATTTCAGATTAAAGTGTATCCAATCATAAACTACCCGTGTGTTTTTTTCTGAGCACAAAGGGACTCTGGGGAATCAACCCAGTTTGTATTTTACCTCTCGAGTGCTGAATTATGTGTATATATACATATATATATATATATATATGTAAATTCTTAAAATTTAAAAAATAGAAGCTAGAATAAATTGAATAGTTCAAGCAAGTTTTATACACCCAGACACTTCTAAGGTGGAAGAGGGGGCAGTGCTTGTTATAAAATTCCATTCATATCCTGTCCCATTCATAAGTAATCTGGCACTCACTGGCCATTGTCTACGCTAGCTCAATGCATGATATTTTATTTTCTTCTATATTATGTCTTTTCAAATTCTTCTGGTCACTAACATTACTTTTAAAGCCCCAGGGTGTGAGGTGTGGTCTTTTTTAAAAAGAAGTTATAACTTCTTGTAACTAATTAGCTGCTGTAAGTGGGAGCTTTATAATGATATTTCAACAGAGGCATTCAGGCGTCCATGGCTCCTTCTTATGGGGGATTCATCTCAGTCTAATGCTAATCAGAAAGCTACATTTATGTCAACAGTAGAAAAAAATAAATGGTGTATTATGAGAACAAAGAAAGGCAGTAGTCCAAAGCTTTGAGATCAATTGGTGTAGGAGTGGAAGAGCTAAGAACAAACAGCTGGTGTCCCACTCTTGGGCTAATGATCATGAGCAGACAGTTCTCAGAGTCTGTGGAGGTACTGACCCCATCGAGAATGTGCTGAATAAAAGTTATACATAAAAGAAAATGTGTCTTCTTTACAAAAATAAAAATTAGTCTTTCTGTGTGCTGAGCATATGACAGAAGCAAATGTAGACCGCAGTGATTCTCAAACTTCCTAATGTGTGACCTTTTAATACAGTCCCTCATGTTGCAGTGACCCCCAGCCATGAAATGAGTTTTGTTGCTACTCCATAGCTATAATGTTGCTACTCTTATGAATCATAATGTGACTATTATGGATCTAGAGGTTTGCCAAGTGGGCCGCCACCCACAGGTTGAGAACCACTCCTCTAGACACAACTAAGGGTTAAGGGTTTAAGCTCTGAAAAGGATGACCATACTTTATGTCATGGAAGAAAATGTGTCCTGACCAGACAGAAACATTTCTCTTCATTTTTACTCCCCATTTTCTTAGAAAGAATTAGAGGTTTCAGACAGGACCTACCTTATCACCACTGGTTAGAACAAACACGTGTGGTTTTCATCCTGATACATGAGTTCAGACATTATGCGCTAGTATTATCTCCATGAGTTTCTGAATTAAAGGCTGTCTCCAGATAGCATGGAGGAGGCTTACAGATATGCTCAGCACAAAGCACTCCATCTTCAGGAAGCCACAGCCTCGAGGGAAAAGACCAGCTAGCTACATAGCAAACGGGACTCTAGAAGTTCACCCACCTCCTAATATTGTGCTGGCAGGTTTTCAACCATCCGAGAGAACTCCGCATGGACCTTAGTACTTTAATGACAAAGATGTGGTCCTGATTCTTGTTTCAGAACAAAACATATGGGGGAAGGCCAACTTTTCATACCGGATCTGTTATAAGAGCAAGCAAGTTTCTTTCTACTAGCCCAATGCTTCATAAATGGAGTCGGCCTTGGTGACAAAGCCTTCTCATGGATCAGCCATAGTTCTGGTCTCCTCATCTCTGACCTCCCTCGTCTCCCTCCTTCCCTCTCCGCACTTGCAGTGCTTCAGTTGTTAATGTTCCCATGCAGCCACACTTTCACAGGTAAAACGTATACCACTTTTGATTATCCAATAGTGTAGATAAACTGCTCCATCTGTGAAACGAGGTCATAGGTTTCTATGTCTGGCTGGGCTTCTGTAGCTGGTTTGCTCAAACATAAGTTTCTGGGGCACTCGGGAGGCAGAATCAAGCGGATCTCTGTGAGTTCGAGACCAGCCTGGTCTACAGAGCTAGTTCCAGGACAGGCTCCAAAGCCACAGAGAAACCCTGTCTCGAAAAACAAAAAATAAATAAATAAATAAAAAATAAAAGGGCTTACATCAAGCTTATGTAGAATCCTATGAAGTGCTAGCTAGGCACAAAGTGCGTAAAATGTCTTGCCTTCCACGACCCTTAGGGGAGCAATAAAAAGGCGGTGTACACTAAAGAAATGCATGTATCAAATAAATATATGAACAGAAGCCTAAGAGTTCAGAGAAGCCGGTGAACCAAGCAGATCTTCTGCTGTGGTTCATCAGTCCTAGCTGCTGTCTGGGGACTCCAGAACCACTTATGTGCTGTTGTTGCCCAGACTTCTGCAGGAATAGATCCACTTTCTTTAACCGAGTTCCACTATCTACAATGATGGTTATAGCTCAAACCAAACATAATAGCACCATTGTTACTGTAGGCCGAAGGGTAATTTTTCTTGATTTTTTTATCCTTAGGCATTTCCTCCATTAATCCAATCTCCATGAAGTCTTTGGTTTCATGGTGATGTGAAACTATAGAGTTATATATGTTGGCGGATGAACAGAAAGAAGTGATTCTAGATTGTAGGCTTAGAGAAATTAGAATAAAATAGGAGAAATAAATGAGGATGGTCAAGAGCTCTTTCAGGAATGTATTAATAATGGGCCCAAAACTACTATCTCTGCAGTCGTGTCTCAATTTATGTATTATATGCCATCTCAAAAATTGGATTGTGAATCAACATTTGAGTCAAATTCTATTTCAAATGTACCCCAAGGCAATTTAAAGAAATTATTTAGAAAATTTTCCTGTAAAGCAGACACTCTTTCATAATGTGAATAATAATGTCCTCACTTTATAGCTTGTAAGTTAGGGTTTTATCATGTTTGACCAATAAAAGGCAAACTGCATATCATATTTTATGTTTTAAAAGCCAGAGTAGTAGTTGAGAAACCACAGTATCCTGGCCTGTTTCCTATGCAGTTTAGTCACTACACTCAAGAGAGCCATAGTTCTAGTTTTGGGTAAACTTATACTGAATAAACTAGTACTTCAGAAATAACTAGATAAGGAAAGGGGCCAAGTCTGCTCTAGAAAAGCCTAATTTTTCTAGATCATGTTAAACAACACGTGAATTTCGTTAAACTGCACACCTGGATTTGAGTGGTCAGGGAAGCATGGAGTTCCATGTATCTAGAAGTTCCCAGTAACTGAAGCATAAGACTCTGGCCCATGAATTGTACTGTGAGCATCAAATACCTAAGGTAAGTTGCTGAAATAGATTCGAACGTGTGCATTGTGTAGCTTAGCAGCAACTTGAGCAGCCAGGCACATAGTGTTAAATAGCCAAACCTTACCAATGAAAAGAAAAGCCGGATAAAGAATGGGAGCTTCGCTGGGTTTCTCATTCTGCTCTTTTCTGAGGAGGCTCTGTTCAGAGAAGAAAAAAAAATCACTTACCATGCCATTTCTGGCTTAGACTTTATGTTTCCATGTGGGAAATTGTCAAAGGTTTATCTTTGATATCGTCCAGGATCATTCCTGCACTGAGCCGCAACATGCTCCCACTTTCAACAACATTAATGCAGGACTCCGACTCCCCTTCTTTTGAGATGGACCTGGAACAATGCTGAGGTGCTAGAATATAAAGTTCCCCTTTGAACTGAGGCTAGGGGAGTACATAAGCCCCAGGAGACCCAAGCTCTAAGCCCGCTAGTGACTTTGAAACTATGAGACCTAGTTCTATATTTTTAGAAACACATGCTTACTAGAAAATTTTAGAAATGCCAGTGCACAATTTATTTAAAGCCACAGTACAAACAAAAGCATAAAAAAGACCTTCTTTTTATCTGGGCTGTAGGATAAAGCGCTATACCTTGAGTTTCTCAATAGGGAAAGAGTAGTCTGTAATATTGGTACCTCACGTTGCTATTTTAAGATTTCCCTCTCCGGTGATTCAGAGAAGTCCTTTAAAACCACAAATCACCCATGTTCACCAGGATTTAGCGTCCAATCAATAGAAATCAGTCAGCAAAAGGAAACTCGGCATCAAAATATTGCTGCTTGCAAATGCAGAAAGCTCTTCTGCAAGCTAGGAAAAAAAAAAGGAAAAAAAAAAAAAAAACTCCTGAAGTGGAAAAAAAAGTCTATGTATAAGAATTCTTGTTCCAGAGATACATCACACCAAAGTATGATATTCCTGTAAAATAATCCTGTGTATGTTTCTTCTTAATTTTTTTTCTTATAACCATTTTATACATAAAACTAAAGCACCTACAACCATTCTTTTTTTCCCATGTTTAACTGAGTCTTTGTAAATTTTTCATCATGTACTCCAATCCCACTCATTCTCCAGTCCTTCTGTATCTGTCATCCACCCTTGTAACCTCCCCACTTAAGAAAGTAGAAAATTAAAAAAATAAAATAAAATCTCCCTCTGGAAGCAGTTGTGTGTTCCAGCAGTTTATAGATTGGGTAGGTGTTTGGGTGAGCCAGCTCAAAGCCCTGGGTCTGGGTTTGGATGGTAGCTGAGTTGATCAACCAACTCAAGCGGAAGAATCCTAAGTGGTGCATCCAGCAAGGTGGTGAGACCCTCTGTCCTGCACCCACATCACCACCAGAACCATCATGTCATAGCTGATAAGGGATTGGTCTAGCTCAGCGCAGAACTCGGGCATACACATGACCTCAAAGGGCAGCTCAGACCAAGGAGGTCCACATGGTCTTTGGTTGTGACACCATTCACTGACATCATCACAGACTCCTGCTGCAGAAGGGCCATGGACCCAGACACGTTCCTCGGAGGCAGCACAAGTCCGAATGTCACCATGGCTTCAGGAGTCAATACAGGTCTCTCATATCAGACTGTTCCTCCTCTCCCTAAAACTGTTCTTAGTCCTAAATACTTTCTTTGAATCCATATAACCTCTTTAAAGGAAAGTGCAAGTAAGGTTACTATAATAATACGCTTATGTGTTTAAGTTAAATACTGGCACTATGTATTAATATGCTCTATGTGCTTCCAAATACTAGAGAAAGACACAGGGATAACAGTTTTCAGATAAATTTTATTATCATCATTCCCTTTGTATAATACATAATCTACAAATGTTATGAACAATATGAGTATCCACTCTTTGGTGGAAGGAAGGGATTGGCATTTCAGGTTTGCTTATCTACTTCTCATAACAGAAATGTGCCCTCAACTTGAGGCCCATCTTTATGGAACTAGAAAAGGATTATGATCCCATCTTCCTTGATGCCATGTTCATTCTGGAAAGTCGCATCTAGGTATGTCTTTCAGGGCAGGTGGGCAGTCGGAAGAAAGGAAAGATGGAAGAAATGGAAAATCCTTGGGCTCAAATTGTCTCACGACAGTGTCTTAGAATAGTCTAGATCAGTGGTTCTCAGCCTTCCTAATACTACAACTGTTTAATGCAGTTTCTCATGTTGTGATAATCCCCAAGCATTAAATTATTTTTGCTGCTTTTTCATAATTGCAATTTTGCTCCTGTTATAAATCATAATGTAGATATCTGAAGTAAGCAGAGACTGCTTGCTCATTTCCCAGTTGCCCAGACCCAAATAATCACACAAAAACTTCATTAATTACAAAACTGTTTGACCAATGACTCAGGCATATTTCTAACTAACTCTTACACCTTAAATTAACCCATTTCCATTCATCTATTTATCACCATGAGGCTCTGGTCTACTGGTAAAGTTCCAGTGGGTGTCTTTCTCCTTTGGCAGCTACATGGCGTCTCTAACTTGGCCCATTCTCTCTATAAATATATCTTCCAGCCTGGCTATATTCTGCCCTGCCATAGGCTAAAGCAGTTTTATTCATTAACCAATAAAAGCAACCCATATACAGAAGGACCTCCCACATCATTCTGATACACGGAATACACAGTGAGTGCCGTGGGTTGTGAAGCACAGG
Organism: Chionomys nivalis; assembly: GCF_950005125.1. Taxonomy (NCBI): domain Eukaryota; kingdom Metazoa; phylum Chordata; class Mammalia; order Rodentia; family Cricetidae; genus Chionomys; species Chionomys nivalis. The sequence continues at coordinate 15,730,096 of NC_080099.1, forward strand.
TTGAGAACTGCTGGTCTTAATCAAGTCATTTTAAAGAATGAGGGCTTAATTCATCCAGAGTGCTTTCCATCCCAGGTAGTCTTAAGGACCTACAAAGCTAAGGGCTACCTATGAAAACTAGATGATTTATTTTCAATGTTGCTTTAGGAGCAAAAGAAACTGCCCTGGAACCAAGGATATGTGACCTACAGCTCGGGGGATGATGGCCTTTATATCATTTTCCAATACAGCATGGTAGTGTCACATCCAGGAACCCAGACATGAAGTCGTTCTGGCAGTCTTATTGTTTTAGAGCAGGGCAATAACTTCAGGGTGCTAAAGAGCTAGGATGGCAAGGACAAATATTGGTACCAATCGTCATGGGCAACAGCAGCAGTAAGACACCATCACAGTGTCTGACAGGATGTGTCAGGATATGTTCTGAAAGAAAGAGAAATGAGAATGTCTTGTCTGGCTGTTGTGGAGCCCTGAACATATTTGACTACTGGGATGTCAAAGATGTTAGGCAGGAAATAGCCCTAATATGATAGATGATAGATAGATAGATAGATAGATAGATAGATAGATAGATAGATAGATAGATACATACATACATACATACATACATACATACATATATTTTATATGTAAGGTGATGTATAAAATATGCTATGATATATTGTTTTATATGCTAAGTGATATATAAAATCTTAAAAACAAATTGACATCCCTGAAAAAGGTGTGCCATCAGACTCCAATATAATTCCTCTTCCCAGACGACTCTGGCTTGTGTCAAGAGTACAAAAAACTAATCAGCACTAGGCTAAAAGGAGGCATGAGACATCTTGTCAACTCTCATCAATTGATGTGTCTGCTCAAAACCCCAAAGCAAGATTCCAGGACTACTTCTAAGATGTCAGACTAGGTCATGAGGCTGTTAGCCAGGAGAATGGAAGATGTGACCTCCCAGAGGTATAGGGTTGCCCAGAAAACAGGGCAACAAGAGGCAGCAATGCAGCAGCAGCTCACAAAGAAATATCACACAGGTGCCAGACTCACAGAAGATCTGAAACGGGATGCCGGCCCTGGAGCATCTGCGATATTACTAAGGGTTGTCTCACTGGTAGGCATGAGCACCTCTGAGGGGAAATGGGATAAAGGAGAGCAGTTAAAATGAGCACAAGGAGGGCAGACAGTGCCCTTGAGGTATTCCCAATGTGTTATCCAACATGTTGCCATAGTCTCCCAGAGATCCTGACATCCTGCCTTCTTAGTGTGTGCTGGACTTTTTCTCCCTCTTTCGTACATTCTCCACTCTGGCCCCATCAGGCTTCAATCTTAATTGATCTTTGATAGCATCATGAAAGAAGTTAGGGAAATTTCAAAATTGAAAGACAAAGGCTGAAGGGCACAATGCAATCAAAAGGATGGGTGCAGCCTCAAACCAGGGATTTTATTCTCTAAAAGAAATAGAAGGGGGAGGCAGATAAAGGGAGGTGACTGACGTGACAGCAGGCTTCTCCCCCTCACCCAACCATGAAGCTTTGAAAGAATCGTGGGAGGGGACAACCTTCTAGGTTCAGACAGAAAAGGGGGAAAGCATCGTATTTGAAAACATCACTGCAGGTCCTAAGTTTCAAATTAGAGCTGCCTTTGATTGCAAATGTTTAAACTTATATTAAAGGGAAATGGGCATCAAGGGGATTGCTTCTGAAGCCAAACTCAGCATGCAGCAACAGGACAGTTCCCTCATTAGAATGAAACAGGGACAAAGCTATGATGGGTACCTTAAGGATCCAGGCCTCAACACCCCAGTGTTGCCATTTTTTACACTGCACTGACCCCTAGAGGCCTTTCTTTCATTTGCAATGTACTATGGCACTCGGGAGAGGAGAAACGAGAAAAATAGAATAATGAATAGGGTTGCTTTGCTCTCCTGCAATCAAAGTGAGTGTGAAGAGTAGAAAATGGAGCGAAACCCTATCTCACTGAGGGTTAGCAATTAAAACCAAGTTAAACAGAAGTAAATTTTGTGAATTTCTCATGCCCTGAAAACCAGCAGTTAAGCTTACTGCAGTATTAATCAGACAGATTGAAACGAGCACCTGCATTTTAAATGTGTTTCTTTGATTTCCAGCCCTCTGTGACAGCTGAGACCTCTGGCCAGCTGCCAGGCACTCAGACCCTTCCCAATACTGAGAAGGCAGTGGGAAGCTATGGTCCTATCTGAAGCACATTGCCTTGTCATCTGTCACCTTGACTGAATTTTTTGGACAAGGGGGGCACAGAGTCACCAAAATGCCCAGGTATCACAGTTTAAACATACCACTGTGCAGGCAATCAAACTGTATCTGAGGGTGTTGTGTGGGGAGGGGTCACACCAAGACTTCCCAAGAATCTTAATGGAACAAGTAAACTCTTAATTTTGAACTCACAGGCCACCCATGCAAAGAGAACAGAGAGGAAACCACACATATGCAGCACTGAGTTCGGTGAGACTCCCCCTGTACTACAGAGACATGGGAACAATCCTATATAATGGGATTACTTTTTTAAGGTTATTCTGAGAGTTTGAGCTTCATGTAGAGCAATAAAGGATCCAAAAAGGTTTGGAGCACAGGCTCTCAAATTCCAACCTTCCACATCTGTTGCAGAGAAGCTACAGTCTTGCTGTCTGGATAAAGAATGATGTAGACGCATATCTAGTCTTTGGAGGAAATAAATATCTCAAAGACAAGAGCACCATACCCCTCAGATATCACACACAGGCACTTTTATTCTTAAGCATCCCCCACCTCCCTAAGAAAGTCCTGTTCTTTCAAGACACATCTAGCTTTAAAGTGACTTTGTTTGTGCCTCTGGCCCCTGGCTTAAGGACATCTAATTGGAGTGAGGTAGATGGTACTCCTCAAAGAAAGGCCAAGGTGCCATAAAGAGTTTATAGGTCAATGGGAGAAGCAGATGGTGTCTGGGTTCTTCCCTCCCAGACTGTCTGTCTGATCATGAAAGAGGGCCAATGAGACTCCTAATCAATTTCTCTCTGAGTAGTTAGCAATAGTCTCCCCTGGAAGAGAGCTGCTCTGAAGTGTTCTCCTCCACAGTGGTAATCATTAGCATCTCAGATGCAGCTAGACTCTGCAGAGGAAGACACTGAATTTATTGAAAATTTTTGAACCTGAGAAATAAATCTCAGGCAAATCTCTTTATCCCTGTGAACTCTGTATGAAGCACTTTTAAAGCTGTATCTGCAATGGCCAAATATAAGTGCCCACAAAGAGAAAGTGTTATAGATAATGTAGACATTCGATTTGATACCAAAAAAATTAAAACATAAGATGTAATTAGAGAACTGTGCTTAGCCAGTTGTCGCCTACTTCGTGGAAATCACAGCTGTGTCTTTGACATTGACCCAAGCATTACTTATCAGGAAGTTCAGGCCATCCTTACCACTAATGATCTAACCATTGATTGAGGGAGCGATCTGACTTAATGGATGAGTTAGCTGAAATAATTGGATTGACAATTTCCGCAGGTAAGTTCACTCACACACCATCTTGTGCCCATTAGGATGTCAGGTTCAAAGAACACCGCAATTATTTACAAAATATTCCAATTTCCATCCGCAGTTGTCATTCAGAAAGCGTGCGAAGAACCCAAGCAAAAGAAATCCATAAATATATAAGCCCTGTCGAACGATCCACCTCACTGTTGGTAACCTTCCCTTGAAGGCACTCCCATTTCCGCTGACTTAAGGAGCCTTGCTACAGTCTCTAGGTAGACAGAAATGTAATACTTATGCCTTAAAGAACATCTATTTCATCCACATATGTAGACTTTTTAAACATCAAATTAAACACTGATTACAAAACTGGCTACATGTATAAATTCTTGAAAAACTTGTAGAAAACAAACTGAAGTATTAATGATTTCCAGAAATAATCCATTTGGACGTGCTTTTGGCTTGTGTGTCATTAGTTAAGCACCCTTTGTTCAGGGGATGAAGACACTGCTTGCTCTGCCTGGTCTTAGCAGATAAAAGCAAGAGCAAATAGAGAGAGGCACAAAGAAGGGTGCATGAGCAAGTGTCCCCAGCCCAGCTCGCTGCAGGTAAAATTACTCCTTTAATGTAGTCCTTTGATCTAGAAGTGACAGAAGGTTATATTTAAAGAAGGCTTACAACAGTTCTGCAATCTGTCAGCATCCAAGGAAGTTTGGATCCAGGAACCCCAAAGATACCAAACTCTAAGGATGCTTGAGCCCCTTACATAGGGCTGAATATTTCCATAAGTCTGCATACATTCCCAGTGAGCTGTTATCTCTAGATTACTTATAATACCCAACCCAATGCAATGCAAACATAACATAGGTAGTGTCTTAATATATTATTTATGGAATCATGACATGAAAAATGGCTGTAGCAAAAACATGATTCTTTGGTAAACCCACAGACACAAAAGTACAGATACAGAGAGGCAATGATCTTCCAAAGATTGAGAGAAAGTAAATTGCCCAAGAATGGGTTTTTTTTTCATCCCTTTCAAAATATTGGGTCAATATAAAATGGTTCTGGCATAGTGGAAAACCTGACAAAGTGTAAAAGATTGTTATCTGTATTGCTGAAGTATTAATGATTTGTATTCAGTTCAGAGGCAATTACCATTTTCCATACTCTCTAGTCAGACAGAAGGTTTAATTTAAGGAGTGTAATTATACAAAACAATGTTATTGACAGAGGGGAGGTGGGCGGTAGTCACACTAAGAACAGAAGTGATATGCCTCTACTGCCAAGGCTTGCACATCGCTTCTCATGTGTATAACATGGTATATCAACATGTGTATAACATGGTATATCAACATGTGTATAACATGGTATATCAACATGTGTATAACATGATATATCAATATGTGTATAACATGGTATATCAACATGTGTATAACATGGTATATCAACATGTGTATAACATGGTATATCAACATGTGTATAACATGATATATCAACATGTGTATAACATGGTATATCAACATGTGTATAACATGGTATATCAACATGTGTATAACATGGTATATCAACAACCATGAAGATCATTGATTTCATGGATGCAAATAACATGGCTAAGTTCTCATAAGTGAGATGAGAAAGGAAGAGTTGGTGGAGATTAGAAGTTAGGGTTCTGTCTCCGTCATTTACAAACTTTGCTAAGTTATTTAAGTGTGCACTCATTCCTCTCTATAAATATCACCTCTCCACCGCTGCCCTATGAGCAGTAAGTTCGTACTGGAAAAATATGTAAAGTAGTAGCTGATGCATTGGAAGATCTGTGCAGTGCTTTATATAAGTGTGTTGAAATCAGAGACAGTGAACGCTAACTTATGTGTATGGACATGTATGCACATGTCTTGACATGCATGTTGAAGTCAAAGAATGACTCCAGGAACCATCTACCTTGTTTTTTAAAATAGGGTTCCTCACCCACCTGAAGTTCATAGAGGTAGCTCTGCTCAGCAGCCACAGGACCCTGGCCATCTTCCTCTCTCTAACAACCTGGGGTTGAGATTATAAACAAGGACCACTACAACTTGATTTTTACATGATTCTGAGGACTGAATTTTCCTCATGCATGTACAGCAAGTATATTCTTCTATATGGAAGACATGGTGACATGAACAACAACAAATATATATATATATAAATGTATTATTAAACCTTCTGTTGCTATAACAAAATACCTTAAGCTGACAATTTACAAAGAAAAGTGTTTCTTTTGTAAACATACTTTGGGTTCATTACATCGTAGCTGATGGCATCATGGAAGAGATCTGTGCTCGAGAGGAGATGGTAATGTGTATGTGTGTGTCATCTTATTTCTGTCTTTCCATAAATGGGCCTCCATCCTGATGACTTTATCCAATCTCAAGGGACTGCCAAGGATCTCACCATAACCAGTTTCTCTTTACACCCTGTTAATGCCTCACAATTAGGATTAAACTTCACTGAAATGTCTGAGGAGCCAAACCATATTCAAGCCCTGGCAATCGACCTGAAAGAGTCAATTAAACACCCTGAAAGAGTGTGGTAGAAATGTGGGCACAATGTAGAACACATTAAGTCCTAACATGTGCTTTTAGTATGTTCATGGAATTCAAATAGTTCATTGACTGTAGATTAAAAAGTCTTTGCATTAAATTGAAATTATAGGTACAGTCAAAATACGATAACACAATGGACTGTAATGCAAATTCCAACAATGTCGCCAACTAAGATACGGTATTGCATACTAGGATATTAAAAGCTAGGGTACACTGCCACAACTGAAAGCTCTGAGGTTTTAAACCTCCATCTGAATTGAGAGATATAAATTTCAAAGAAGTACAAATGAAGTCACTGAAGAGCATTAACCTGACCTCCGTCCTTAGCAGAAAAGCACTTAAGACACAGATAGCATGAGCAAAGACCATGCGAGAAAGCACACGCAGGATGTTCTAGGGTACGAAGGCACACCATGACCACAGTAACTCTTAAAACATTTAATTGGAGCTGGGCTTGCTTATAGTTCAGAGGTTCAGTCCATTATCATCACAACAGGATGCAAGGCAGCATGTTAGGCACACATGGTGCTGGAGCAGAGAGTCCTTAAATCTTGATACAAGGCAACAGGAAATGAACTGAGACACTGGGCATGGCTTGAGCATATATGAGACCTCAAAGCCCGCCTCCACAGTGATACACTTCCTCCAATGAAGCCATATCTACTCCAACAAAGCCACACCTCCTAACAATGCCACTCCCTTTGGGGCCATTTTCTTTCAAACCACCACAAAGGAGAAGACCACCTGCAATCCAGGGCAAGGTCTCAGAGCTATCCCACTGACCCAGGAAACTTGAACCTCCAGCACTCAGAACCATGTGGAGACAAGTGCCTGTGATACAAGCCTCTCTCACAACAGGTCCAGACAATTGGTACATAGAGTAACAGAGACAATGGGCACAGCCGCTGCATTTTTGGAATAGCAGCAAATGAGATGAGACCTTTGCTTGTACTTGATGTCAGGCTATCAGAAAACAGTGGATTCTACCAAGTGCTATCATGAATTCTACTTCAAAACTTTCTTTTAAAATACTACATCCTTTGAAGTACCAGAAATATCATAGCATGATACTTATAAGTACCCCAGTGAGCTAGTAATAAATAGAGACCTTTTTGTAACCAGATGTCATACAACTGTATAAGGGAAATTTTTCATAGGCCAGAGTTCACAAGCATGAGTAACATAGATGTAGGTACTTATGTATGGGACAAACTGCAGCTGCCCTATGTCAAAATACTAGCCACGGTGGGCAAGAAGCAGAAGCTGTGTGTTCCCTACACAATGTCTGTGCAGTCGCCATACATAAGGGAAGGCAGGGGTAGTATAGATGAAACACCAATGTTAACAGGACATTGGTTCAGGGCATTGAGCTCAGTTCTCCGAGTAAGCCTTGCTGTTTTCCCTGTTTGAGAGCACATCTTGCAGAGCTAACAGGGGAAAAAGAGGAAGAAGATGAGAGGGGAATAGAGAGAGAGTGGCCCCCGATGCACCATTATAGGCAAGAGCCTCCTGTGAAGACTAGAGATCCAGGGCAGGCTGTCTGAACGAGTGCTACAATTCAACAGATCCACAAAAAGGTTGTGTTAGAAAGTGAATGGCGACATTCCCCCTGATTCATGAAACATATTTCTTTTTAAGTAGTTAGTGGACGTTGATGGATGAGCTTGCAATGCTCACCTTAAATTCTCCTCCATAAAAAACCAATTCAGAAACTAGCTTGCTTTTACTTTTTAATATTATTCTTAGAAAGAATACAACATCCAGCATCCAGGGAAGATATGAAATTAATGACTTATTCTCAGGAGTCTGGGAAGTTTCCCATTTGTCCTGCCTGGGTCATTACCTCAGCTTGGCCCATCTAAACCTGACTTATCTGACAGCTGAGGAAAAAAAGAAGAGAGAGAGAGAAGAAAGGGAGGGAGGGAGGGAGGGAGGGAGGGAGGGAGGGAGGGAGGGAGGGAGGGAGAGAGGGAGGGAGGAAGGAAGGAAGGAAGGAAGGGAGGAAGGAAAAAAGAAAGAAAAGATAATGATTTTTTTTCTCTGACCAGACCAGAAAAAGTGAAGCACCAAAGAAATAAAAAGAGGCACTGTAGCAAAGACACATGCAAAGAACATCCTATCTCCCAAGTTACCTAAACACAGTGCATTGCATCATGGAACTGTTGCCCCTGTTTTCTTTCAAGCTTGGACCCAAGTCTTTGTTTACACGTATCATTTTATTATCTTTTAAATAACTAGATGATAAAAGCTGAGAAGCCACTGGCTATTGATGGCAGCTAGGAGAGGGAGAGTCATTCCGTGGGCTTGTCGCCAGGGTGCCCAGGCTCCAGTAGATGGCTCCACACTCAAGTGCATCCAGGCTAAATGGACACAGTGAGGGTGTGTGTGTGTGTGTGTGTGTGTGTGTGTGTATGTGTGTGTGTGTGTGTGTGTGTGTGTGTTTAAGAGAGAGAGAGACACAGAGAGAGACAGAGAATAAGTTAGGATAAAGATGAGTTGGGTTTTCCTAAAGGAGTTGGATGGAGTAGGGGAATTCAGGGTGGGTATGGTCACAATACACTACATCATATGAAACTCTGAAAAATAAATAAAAAAAATATTTCCATGCCAAGTCCCCATTTTTTATCACTTGAACACAACCCATTTTTCTCTAAGACTATAGCGACTCCCCGGTGGTTGTTTTGGGATGAGGTTTCTCTGACTTCGAGAGAGCGAACAGAAAGATGGAAATGGCTCCTGGTACCACACTGTTCAAACCCTTGCCACTCTGCCTGTCAGCTGTGTGCCTGCCAGGGCGCGGTGTCTTCCTCTGGGAAAACCAGAAAGCAGGAACTCTGTTGGGTCGCTGTGAGTTTACGCTGAGAATATACAGATGTTTGGCACTGTTAGCGTATCATGAGCAAGTCTCTGGAACTTCCCGCACCCTGGAAACAGACACTCACTGGAGCAGAAAGAGGAAAGAGAGCGATGTCGAGCCTGGATGCATTTGATCTGTGTCACTTTCCAGACAGGAAGGCCCCGTCACTGCCGACGTCACTGCAGACGTCACTGCAGACATCACTGCCCTTATCAGTACATGTTTTAATGACATCACAGTGGCGACCCTTTACTATTTATGCACCTTTCTTTCATCTGTAGCTTCATACGAAGTTCTCAAATTAGCTATCTCTTTAAAAAAAAAAAAACAAACCTGCATTAAATTTTGTTATATTTTATTTTTTAGACCAAATTGACAATTTTCCATTATTTAGAATCACCATAGAGAAAACAATCAAACTTCAGCATTGTTTTTTCCTTATGCCTTAACCACAAACCACACCCCAAACCATCCCAGAAGGCAAAGAAACTAGTTGGTTGTCACAAAAGAATTAGAAAATTATGACTGAAATGTATGTAGTAAGGAATGTTCTCTCAGGACTTGTAAGTTCCACATTTGACAACCGTAAGCCAGATCTCTCTAGAGAGTGAACGTAAAATGAGAAAGGCCACACACCCTTTCTCAATTCATTTAGAAAATGTCAGATCAGCTGTCTGTGGTATAGCAGATGGCTAAGCCTACCCCTATTTAATTCTCAATCACCAAGAAATGCTAAACACAACCTATGAAGCCCCTAGATAAGGAAAAGTTCACTTTGAGGGGTGGGGGTAGACAGGGAGAGTACTGAAAAGGACTGCTGGAAAGGGGGGTTATTTGGAGTCAGGTAAAAACCTCTTGCAGGGAATCTTCCAGGAACCTACTAGGAAGAGGCTAGCTTAGACCCCCCCCCCCCAGCAATAGCAAATACGTCACCTGAACTGGCTCTCTCCTGTGATCATATTGGTGCCTAGCCCCAGTTGTCATCAGAGAGACTTCATCCAGAAACTGACGGAAACAGACACAGACCCACAGCCAGACATCAGGCAGAGTTCAGAGAACCCTGCTTAAGAAGGAGAGAGGCTTATAAGAGCCAGAGCGGTCAAGGACACCACAAGCAAACTCACAGAATCAACAAACCTGGGCTCATAGGGGCTCACAGAGGCTGAACCGACAACCAGGGAGCCTGCATGGGACTGACCTAGGCCCTCTGCACATGTTAACAGTTGTGTAGCTTGGCCCTCTTGTGGAACTAACTCCTAACGGTGGGAACAGGGACTGTCTCCGATTTTTTTTTCTTTTTTTTACAAGCTTTTGGGACCTTTCTGCTCAATCTGGGTCACTTTGCCCGGCCTTAACACATGGGGAGGTACTGAATCTTATTGCAACTTGATTTGCCATGTTTTGTTGACACTCATGGCAGACCTGCCCTTTCCTAAACTGAAACACAGGAAATATTAGTTGGAAGGTGGGAACATGGGGGGGGGATGGGAGAAGGGGAAACTGAGGCAGGATGTAAAAGAAACAAATATATTTAAAAAAAAGAAAACATCACTTGAAGATGCTCAATTAAGGAAATGTGAAATCAAATACCAGGATCAAGTTATATCTGCACTGAGACATTTTATTACCCTCCTCTCTGGCCCAGAGTGGTCCTGACTAATTAGGAAACAGTATTCTCGTGTTATGCTGAATTAGTCTAGGGACAATGCTCCTATGTCTCTGATCCAGCTCTTTTCGTTTTTATGATCATGGGGAAGCATGTATAAATAAAGGTCACTGTTTTCATCACTGTGGTGCACATGCACGTCACCAGGCCTAGGAACATTCGCAGTGCTGTGCGACTGTGTTGCTAACAAATGCTAGAGATAACTCAACTGATGGGGAGAACGGCTTTATTTTAGGTTCTGGCTCCCTTGCTTTTGTCCTTACGGCAGGGTAGCATAGCAAGATAGGGATGCTGAAGCAAGCTGCACATTATGATGGCTGAGAAACAGAGAGGAGGATGGCTCCCACTATCCCCTTTAAGCACAGCCCCGCCCCATGACATACAGCCTTCTCCTAGGCCCCACAGACCAGACCGCTCCTGCCAGTTCTCCACCATATCACCCTCAGGGGACTAAACCTCTAACACTAACATTTGGCCTGGGAAGGATACACTATATCCCTACTGTAGAAGACAACCATCAATTACCATTCTCTATCCTAGACTCTCTTATTTTCCCAAGCTAATACTTGATATTTATTAAGCAGTAACTCCCTAGTACCGCTTTCCCTCTGCCCCTAACAGTCACCATCCAACGTTCTTTATCATTTAACAGGTCAAGGTATTCATGAGATAGTTGTACTTTTATGACTTGCTTATTTTATCCAACACAACTTTTAAAGTATCATTCAAAAAGGAGGAGATAAGACTTTTTGATAATACTTGCTTGCCTGCCACTCACATGAAAATTCAAATAGCTACTTACTGTACATTTCTGGGTTGAAAACTTGGGGTTGATTTAGGCATAGTATACACTATATAACTGCAGTCTTAGCACTGTGGAGGTGAAACAGAGGGAAGGATTGCCTGTGAGTTCAAGGGCAGCCTACACTACATAACCATGATCCTGACTCATAAAAGGAACTCCAGAGAATAAATATTTGTTGGCTCATGTGAAAACGAGACAGGGTGGAATAAAATTGCACAGAATTTGTTCTTCTTAGTTATCACAATCGACTTAACAGAGCCCAAGCCTTTGGCGGAGTGGGGAGTGTCTCAGTGGGGAGACTGCCCAGATTGAACTGACCTGTGGCCTTGTCTCCAAGGAATTGTCTTCATAGGTTCCATCCCACTACGGGCAGCGCCATCCCTGAGCAAGCCCCATTCCTCTGTGGTTTTGGCTCTGGGTTCATGATTTGAGTTCCTGCCTTGGCTTCCTTTGACAATGGACCTGTAAATTTAAAGAAAGCATCTCCTCCCCAAGTTGCATCTGGTCATGGCATCTATCAGAGCCATCGAAAGCAAACTGGAGCAAATACCTGCCTCAAAATTATTGTAATTAATGCCCAGATCTTAGTTACAGGGCATTAGCGACATGAGATGCAAAGGTCAGAAGGGATCAGACTTTAATGGTGAAATGGTTGCACAGCATATCTCGGAGTACTGGTATTTTTTGTTATGAAAATAATTTTTTATTAATTTATTTATTTATTAAAGATTTCTGTCTCTTCCCCGCCACCGCCTCCCATATCCCTCCCCCTCCCCCAATCAACTCCCCCTCTCTCATCAGCCCTAAGAGCAATCAGGGTTCCCTGCCCTGTGGGGAGTCCAAGGACCTCCCTCCTCCTTCCAGGTCTATTAAGGTGAACATGCAAACAGCCTAGGCTCCCACAAAGCCAGTATGTGCAGTAGGATCAAAACCCAGTGCAATTGTTCTTGACTTCTCAGCAGTCCTCATTGTCCGCTATGTTCAGTGAGTCCGGTATTATCCCATGCTTTTTCAGACCCAGTCCAGCTGGCCTTGGTGAGTTCCCGAAAGAACATCCCCATTGTCTCCGTATGTGGGTGCACCCCTCATGGCCCTGAGTTCCTTGCTCGTGCTCTCTCTCCTTCTGCTCCTGGTTTGGACCTTGGGGTTGTAGTCCGGTGCTCCAATGTGGGACTCTGTCTCTGTCTCCTTTCATCGCCTGATGAAGGTTAATATCCAGGAGGATGTCTATATGTTTTTCTTTGGGTTCACCTTCTTATTTAGCTTCTCTAGAATCACGAATTATAGGCTCAATGTCCTTTATTTATGGCTAGAAACCAAATATGAGTGAGTATATCCCATGTTCCTCTTTTTGGGTCTGGTTTACCTCACTCAGGATAGTGTTTTCTATTTCTGTCCATTTGCATGCAAAATTCAAGAAGTCATTGTTTTTTACTGCTGAGTAGTACTCTAATATGTATATATTCCATACTTTTTTCATCCATTCTTCCATTGAAGGGCATCTCGGTTGTTTCCAGGTTCTGGCTATTACAAACAATGCTGCTATGAACATAGTTGAGCATATATTTTTGTTGTATGATAGGGCATCTCTTACACCTGTCAGAATGGCTAAAATCAAAAACACCAATGATAGCCTTTGCTGGAGAGGTTGTGGAGAAAGGGGTACACTCATCCATTGCTGGTGGGAATGCAAACTTGTGCAACCACTTTGGAAAGCAGTGTGGCGGTTTCTCAGGAAAATCGGGATCAACCTACCCCTGGACCCAGCAATATCACTCTTGGGAATATCTTGGAGTATTGTATTTCAGGAAAACAGAACGAGGAAGAATCTGAGACAAGGAAAGGAGAAAGGTCAGAGCAGATGGAAAGGATTGGAAGAGAAAAGAGGAGCCCTCCAAGTTGTGGTCACCTAGCATGCCTGTCTCCTCCCCGCCCTCCCAACCACACACTATGCCCCATCCCCTGGACGTACCAATCATGCTTGCCCAGTTGACTGGAGTATCTGACCTCTGGATGTCTAACCAGAATTTGGTTCAGACACTGTCTACGTCTCTGAGAAATGGCCCTATCACTAAGTCCTTTCACTCAGTAGCTGGGTGACATCTCCTGATGGTCCCTGGCCATGATGCTGAGAAGTGGCTTTTGTTTATAGTCACTTCCTGTTTTCATGACTGTCTCTAACACAATTCTCAGCATAAATTAAGGTGAATAAACACAGTAAAGCAAAATGTGATATGGCTAAGTTACCTCTGTGTGGATTTGACTTAGAGTGAATCTGGGGCTTTGCTATGCATAGAGCACCAAGCTCTTCCTTTGTTTGATCCTCTTAGCAATAAATAAACCTTCAAGAATGTATTGATATTAGTTATGGTGAGAGCAGAATAATGACTTTCAACAGATGCATGGAGTGAACTTCTAACACACTATTCTCCAATACATCGTGGTGAGTAGAATAATACGTATATATTTACACAGCCTGATTCTATTCAAATGACATGCCGAGGGAAGTACAACAGGAAGCTGGACAAGTCCCTGAGGCAGGAAGTAGGTAGATAAAATAGCATGAGGAGATGCTGGGGAGGTGAGCACTGGTGTGTAGGCACAGCGGACAAGAAATGCAGCACTCAGAACTGAGCAGCAATCCCCCCCAAATCTTCGTCTGTCATTTTAAAAGTAAGTATGCATTTTTCAAGCCAGAATGGTATTTTGCCCCCTCAGGTATCCAAGAGGACTTTAAAACTCTGCACCCACATACCCCTATATACTTCCAGAGGTTAACATTTATACAGATGCTCAGACATTTCCATGTAGCCTTTAAAAGAAACACTCTGAGATGGGGTTCATCTTAATTGACATTTACCAGGCATTGTAGAATTCTTAACAACTTGCCCGCCTGGCCTCGGTCTGCTCGATGGGGTAATAAACAGCCTCACCCTTCCTCCCCAACTGTAATAACCAAAAATGTTTGGGTGTTGCCCAACCTCCCCTCAGAGGGAGGGAGCAAGTGCCCTAGATTAAGAATCACTATTTTAGACTAAAATTTGGGAGTATTTTGTAGTTAGAGGTGCCAAACTGCACTGTATGCTTTAAAGGAAATTAGAGAATTTTCTAGGACAGTAGGTAGGAAAGAGAGAGGGGTAAGAGATTGATTCTGACTTTTATGCTGACTTTGGAACCCCAGGCCTTCCCGGATAAAATGACTCCACTGTAGAAATAATGTTTGTGAACATCTGTCCTCCTATTCTGAAGCCCTTGTCTCGTTAAGTAGTCATAAGACTAGAATCAAGAAAATGCTAATGCAATATGGAAGTTGGTTGGATTTAAAAGGTGACGAAGAGGAAATACCTGTGTCTCTAATTGCTGTGATTATGAAGTATTAGTGCTGAAGTTAAATGGGGATTTTTGTTGCTCTTTACCAGGGGGTGAAGAGTGCATAAGATACTCTGCCCTTGATACTTAGTATCAAACCATTCCTTTGTTCCAGATTAAGAAAAAAATAAAATGATTGCATCTTAATTATTTGATATAATTCATGAAAGAGCAAAACATCCTTTTTTTGTTGTTGTTTTTGGAATCGCTGAGAAGATATATTCCTGTATTGGAAGAGCGGAACTGACAGCGAAAGCTTTGGTGGAATAGTACTAGATGCCAATTTTTCTTTAAGTATGGCTTTGCCATAATATTTAAATATTAGCTTGATTATCAACAGTGTCTTGTTGAAGCCCCTAGGAATAGCCAAGTTAGCATCTGCTACCAAAACCTATATCACAAAATACTCAGTCTAAAAACATGCCTTGCCCAAAGAGAGGACTGGCTTTCATAGTTGGCTTTTTGGCGGGAAGGAGCAATGCTCCTAGCGCCTGTCTAATGACACTATATTTGGGGGGGGGTAGGGCCTGATCACAGTGAATTTTACAATTAGCTAACCGTACGTCAGAGTAACCATGTAGTCATCAGCCACTTGAGAAAAACAAACTACCCGGCTTATGGTGAGGTTCTGAGCTACACAGTAATAGTCAATCTGGAGACAAAACTCAACCACATGACGCATCGGTCCCACACTTCACGATGCCCACACGGTGAAGCCGCAGTGAGAAAACACTACAGGCCACAGATCAAGTGGCCAGTACTGGTCCACACTGTCCCACGTGGATCTCTCCAGGACCAGGTTAGTGGTAATTCTCACAGAGGCTAGTGGAGGGTGCCCAAACCCTTACAGATGCTCCCCGATGTGTCTCTTTGGTGGGTGTCCACACACACTAGCTCTCAGTAATACACTGCAACAAGAAACATCACAGCTTTTGGTGGAATATTCTCAATCCCTGCAGCAAATTGTCAGAGCGAGTTAGACTTAAAATTGGTGGCAAGGGGAAGACGGTCTTCTGCAGGCCTGTACCTTCAAGTTTTCAAACGACAAGTCCTATAGGAATTTACAGTGTTGCTCATATGAGAAACACTTGGAGGTCTGGCAAATGCAGTCACAATGTGACGGGAAGACCCACGCTGCTGAGAAGGGACAGATGGGAAAGGTGGGGGAGGCCTTTACAAACTATTTGAGAAAGAAAGACAGTGCCCTTGGGCTTAAAGAAAATGGAGGGCTGGGGCAGACTGAAAAAAAGAGAGGTACTTCTACCAATAAATGATGAAATATAGCGGCACCGTGGTGAGGAAAATGTGGCCCAGGAGAACTGTTAGGCAGCTCAAAAGAGAAGATGGAAACAGGTGCTGTGGTTGCCTCCCCAACCGCCATATCACACCCGTGATTAATCTCAGCCATCAGGGTAATTCCAAACCCCTTTCTCAGTGACTCACTTAGCAGTGGGCATGTTACCCAATTCTAGCCAATGAGATATAAAGGTGTGGGGACAGGCAAAGTGTTTGAGGAATTCAGTGCTGCCACATAAGGATAAAAGCTGTAAGTATGAGCCAGGAGAGTAGACACCGGAAAGAGCATATGAGAAAGATCTGGTGAGAAAACATAGACTGGAATGAAGGCTGGAAAATCGGGAGGCTAGTCCAGCAGTGGTGGACACGCCTTTAATCCCAGCGCTGGGGGGGGGGGGGGCAGAAACAGGTAGATCTCTGTGAGATCAAGGCTAGCCTGATCTACAGAGTGACTTCTAAAACAGCCATGGCTAAATAGAGAAGAGAGAGAGACAGACAGAGAGAGACAGAGAGACAGAAGAAAAACTGGAGGCAGAGTGCAGATAATGTCATCACTGCAGTCCAGGCAGGAAGAGGTTAACAAGGCCCTGCATGTGAGCAGCAGCTGTGCACAGCTGTGAAGTCCTGACAATTAGATTTCCTATGCCGATTAGAGTTCAAAACTGTGCCTTAAATTCCCGTGACAGTTAGCGCTTGTTTTCTTAGGCCTAAAGGCAAGGACTCGTGCAACAGTTATTTACACAACAGTTATTTACCAAGCAGTTTGCGAAATGGTGTTAGGATTGGAGCGAGGACTTAAAAGGATCATTGGGAACATGGGCTCCTGCTGACCTTTTATACTCGTTTCTTGGTTTTGGTCACACAGAAAAGATAAGAAGTTTTTGTTTTTATTTGGGGATAGAAGCTAAGTTTAGTATGCGCATTTGAAACAAAGAATACCAAGTAATCATGTTGTGTTTTTAAAACCCTTAGTTATTGAGTGTACATTTTTCTTCCCTAAATCTCTGAGATTCTGAATCAGGGAAATTCTCCGAGTAGCTAGAATTATCGTCCTTCTTCAAAACTGGCTTGTTTCTTCTTGTGTGTTGATGTTAAGACTATGGTAACAAATTATAAGGAGATTAATTTTCTAAGAAATCAAAGATTGTTACTGCTACAGTTTGATTTTATGTCTTCCCCAAATCTCACTCACCAGCCCACAGGGCTGCTGGGGCAGGCAGTACTTCAGAGGCCTACAAGCCAGTCACTGGGGATGTCGCCCTTGAAGGGGACCCCTGAATCCTGACCCCCTTTTGTCTCCTCACCACTTATCCCCCACCATACAAACATGTACTAACAACAAAGGCCCAAGAGCTAAGACCTGCAGGACAAGGTTGGCAAGTCCAAGCAAACCCCTGCTGTTTGCAAACTGATTACCTCAGGTATTCTGTCACCCCGGTGGGAAGGTGACCCAGTGACGCTTCACTGAGTGACTCTCAGGAGGGCTGAGCTTGTTTTTAACTCACTGAGTAATACTCTTTCTTTCAGGAGTTTGCATCTCAGTATTAGGTGACTAATTTATCCCCTTCTCACAGCACTGGCAACCTTCTAGTTTGTTCCATAAAGTCACATTTGTGGGTCGGTTTTTCCCCCTTCTAATCATAGTCACAATACTGGTTCCTCATGTTCAACATTATATTAAGTCACCCTATAATTGGGGAGGGCAGAGGGGGAAAGAAAGGAGCTTTAAAAGGTGGGAGGGACGACCAGCAAGTAAGAGCTTCAACCAAACAAGGCTAATGATCTGAATTCAATTCCCAGATGCCATCAAGGAAGCAGAGAACCAAATCCTAAGAGTTGTCCTCTGACATCTTCACGTATACCATGATATGCATGCAGAAGCATAGGTCCCTGAACACACAAACACAGAGAGATACAGAAACACACACAAATTTGACCTTTTTATTGGAAAAAAAAATGTTTTTCATCTAATATATTCTGATCATGCTTTTTCTCCTCCCCCAGGTCTTCCCAGATCCTGCCTACTTCCTCATTCACCCACTTCCACACCTTTTCTCTCTCTCTTGGTTTTTCAAGACAGGTTTTCTCTGTGTTGGCTGTCCTCAAACTCACTCTGTAGGCAGGGCTGACCTTGAACTCATGGAGATCCACCTGCCTCTGCCTGCCAAACGCTGGGATTAAAGACAGGGACCTACACCACTTGGCCACACCCTTTTTCAAACAAAAGATCCAAACAGATAAAGAGAAACAGTACATATACACCCCCCCAACTGAAACCAAAATATAGAAATAAAAAGCCAGAAAACCAAAATAGGCCTAACCAAAGCAATTGGAGACACAAAGTGTAGAAAATACAAAAACATCACCGATTTTATTTCGTGGTTCTACTGCTGGGCGTGGGGCCTACCCTGAAGTGTAGTTAACACACCCAGTGAGACTCTATTGAAGAAAACTAATTAGGTATCAATTATAACCAAGTTTATTGGTTAGAAGTCAGAGCCCACGGGCGCACATTACCCACACACACACATTAGATTCTTTAAAATGAAATCATCCTCATAATCAATTGCACATTCCACCGTGTGTCAACTGTCGGGTTTCTCACAAGTTTCTAACGACTCCACTTTCATACGACTTATTGGGACTGCGGTCTTTTTTTATGTCACACCGTGCCTTACTATCACTTTAACAACTCCTTAAATCATATACAAACCCCGACTTCATGTTCTCGCTCAGTGAAAGGACTATACACCCAGTCGATAAAAATCAAAGTAAAAAAGCAATCTCTCCCCAAAAGCAGTCCTGGCCCTTGAAAATCTCTCGGGGCTGTTGGGTCTTCGGCTTTAATTTACATGGGCTTTGTTTTGTTTTGTTGTTTAGAAGGAAGAAGTTGGTACCATTCATAAAGTATTTTCGCAAGTATGGGACATGAGATAAGCTTGCAGTATTCGTCCACTGAATGAAGGCAGAAATTAAGATACAAATGCGCTTGACTATGAGACAGTGAAATCCCTGGCCCAACCCCGATGGTTCCCAGACCCAACCCTTGACGGCTCATTGTGTTTTATTCCCCGCTGAGAATTTCCCAGAGGACAGAAATTGCCTCAGAAGGACAATCATAAAAGTACACGCTGGCAACACACTGGCAGCCTCCTTGACTCCAGAAACAAAATGAAGCTCTCCATGGAAATAGTGCCCTCAAATCCCTTTAATATCCTTTCAAGATAAAAGCATATACCCCAAGCTTAGGTTTATTCACAACTTGTACATGTGAGCCTCTTTGCTGACATGTGCATAGGAAAACACACATAGAAAATCCCCAACAGATGAGATGAAAATATGGAGTACAGTATTCCTGCTCTCGATGAATGAGTCAGTACATGTCCTATACACATACCCAACCTAAATATTCTTCCATCGCTCTTTCATTGGGGTTTATGGTTCACTTACATACAGCCACGGAACTTAGAGAATTGGCAAAAACTGAAAATATCAGCAATATTACTCTAAACCCCACATAAAAATAACCACCAACATTCTGTGCTGGAAAAACTATGCTTAGGTGAGAAATCATCCTTGCAAAGATTTATCAACGAGAGGCTAGTCACATCCAGGAGCTGCAGAATCCCTCTACCTGGCACCAGCTTTCAGGCGTACAGTACCCACAATGCGTTGCTCTTTGTCAGAGAGCTGGAGGCCTGAGCAGAGACAATGTGGAGGCTGGATGCTTCTAGAAACGGACTGCTCTATTCAAATCCACTGCGTCCCCTCATGTTAATTTCCATAAACCATCTATGAGTCTGGGTCTTAGATTGCTTAACTCTTAAAAGAAAATAAAAATATACAGTTAAAACTTCAAAGATGGTGGTGAAAGTGTTAAGTTGTAAAAAGTTATATAAATGTAAGAAATAAAATAGTTTCTACTTATCACCTCTTTAAAAAGTAAACTAAAAGATAATTATTACAAAAGAACATATACTCTGTACAATTTAAAATGTTTTTCATGTTTCAGACTGTGCAACATACAGGTTAATCACCTCGATTCCAAGTCCCAACTCTGCAGGGCACACCCTGGATAAACTGACACCTGTTCCCTCCTGTGGACTCTAGCAACTGAAATGTATTTGGGAGGGGGGGTATGCGGTGGATAGATTATTATACGTATCCATATTTGTATACACATATGTACACACACATACGCATGCATGTACACACACACACACACACCCATCCCAGAGGTGGAAGTGAACTGGACAGCCCTGCTGAAGTTAGGAGGCAGGGGTCTCCTTAGGTCACAGTATTCTCTTCTGCCCCTAGGGGGCCCCAGATAGTGCTTTGAGCTCCCAGGCACAGCAGAAGGACTGAGCAACTAGTTGCTTCAGCAGTGGAGCTCTGAAAGCTCTCAGGCCCTGCAACCCAGTCTAAAGTCCTTCGTGTCCAGGAGCCACAGCTGTCCTTCATGGATTAAGTTATTGACGATAATTTACACAAATATTTTTTTAAAGCTTCAAAATTTATTGCTGTACATTTCCTCATAGCATTCACTACGGAAATAGTGCAAATATTTATTTTGAACTCTATAGCATTTGAAAGATCACAAAGCTTTTGATATCTTTTGCAATCATTTATGAAGATCTATATTAAACTTGTATTATTTTTAAAATTTAAACATTATAACATTCAAAGAGATTATATAATGCTTTGTAAAGGAAAAATTTCCGGAAGCCATTGGGCACTCTGTCTTGATAAAACTTGTTTTCTACCTGCATGAGTCTTTTATTCACACACAAACTCAGTCAACAAATCCTTACTGACAAGCACATTCCAGGCATTGTCCAAGGCCCTGGGGGGCTTAAGATGGAAAGACACCAGCTCTGCTTTTACTTTGATTACAGATCATACTAGAGACAGACATGCATAACATTTTTTACAATACAATAAAGTGCCTCCGCGAAGGTATTTACAAAATACAGTGAAAACTCAGATAAGAAGAAGAGCATCTGCCTGGAGAAATCTGGGCAGCAGCAGGAGGTCGCCACTGAGCTGACACTGGTCCGCGAGCAGGGACTTGCCATGTTAGACAGGTAGGCAGGAGTAACGGGTACAGACACTGAGGCCCAGTAGAACTTCAAGGGAGAAGTGATGTGGCTTTTCTTGAAGGGAAAGGCAATGGGGACAGCAACAGGGCGAGGCCAACTACGTGCAACAGGCAAAGGGCTGGGGCTGTACCAGGAAACAGCCTTGCTCTCCTGGAGCTTACATTCTACTAAAGAGACACAGAATCAACAAATCAAACAGGTTTCAGAATTCTCTACAGAGAAATGGGGTACTGAAAACAGAGCGACGAAGACAGTCAGGGTTACTGACAAACGCCTCTTGAAAGTAACAGGGAGGACGGTGACAGCATTCTCCTGAGTGTGCCCGCTAAGTGCCAGGCGCTGTACCAAGCACCTGGCCAACAGCATCTGGCGGAATCCTCTCAACTCTATGAGGTAGGTATTGTTATTCCTGTATCACCGAGGAGGGAAGAACTCAAGGAGACTGAGGGCCCTGACGGGCTCTCTAACTGCAAAGTTCCTGTTCTGACACTTGAACCTGCATTTAAAGGCATGAGGAACTCTAAGCAGGGAAGGGACGTGATCACCTCTGCTTCTTTGGAGACTATCTCAGGAGACAAAAGCGGGGAAATAGAAGAAAGGACGGGGAACACCTGGAAAAGGGGAAAGCTATTCAAAAGTCCAAAGGGAGGGAAGAAGGTTCCTGTGAACTTAGTGGTTCTGGAGGGAAGGATGTGAGGGGTGTGGCTACCTCAGCACTTGTAACAGGACTAAGATGTTGCAAGCAGGGGAATGAGCAACATCCAACATCGTCCCTGTATCTCTGTCTTGTCCAGCTGAAGTTGATTTTGAGCCAAGTTGAAGAATCCAAGATGATGGCAGGTTGTGGTGATAAAATGATGAATTTAATTTCAGACAAGTCCTGTGGGTATACTGGAAACATCTCAGCCTCATGCGATGGTCACTAAGACACCGCTTTATAATGGCTTTTACACCTTGTGTCTACCTGAGCGAAGGACACAGGGAATAACTACTGAAGCTTTGTGGTATGGTCACTGTCAGTTGGCTTCAAAAGTCTCTTTACACAAGTTTGCATGGTGGGCTAGATTCTGTTGTAAAAAGAATATATGATTGCCAAAACGTGATCTCAAGACATAGCTGTATGTAAAGAGTTGAGGTTTGGGTAGGAGAAGAACAACTTTTGGAAAGCCATTCCAATAGTAACACTAGCTCTTTAAGAAATATCAGTGTTAACTCCAACATTCTTAGCCTGAGTCACTCTGATGGCCGCTAGGCGGGATCCTCTGGCTACAATCCTCCCAGAGCTGGCAAGTCTGCCATTCATCTACCAGCAGGGATGTTTCCAGAAAATGGGGCCTAAGGCCCAGACATATAAATTTAGTAACCAGAAATTCCAAGAAGTATTGTTACACTTTGGCAATAAAGTTCCAAAACCAGAGCAGCCCAAACACCCAGTTGGAAAGCTTTGGCAATCCTGCTGCTCCATTCTCCCCTGGGGAGGAAAGGGTGTTGGAGGTTCTGGTAATAAAGGGTGCAGGTGACACAGGTGCACAGGTGGTCACACCTTGACTACATTACTTCAGGTCTAATTTTATTGTTTTTTGGTGGTGGTGGTTTTTTGGTGCTGGGATCTGAACGTAGGGTCTCATGCATGCTTAACATGAGTGCTCGTTTAAAGTGAACATAAATACAGCATAGGTCCGATACACAAATACATCAACTATCCCTATAAAGCAACATTATTGTGCCTCCATTTTTTACAATTTCCTTATAGCCACTCCCTCTTGTCTTTGGCTCAGATCAATTTAAGTATGTTTTAATTTAAAAACTCACTGAATAATTTAATGCCAGTTTTAATAAATAAATATCAAGCTATTTCAGTGGTAATAAAGTCAGGCTTCAAACAAAAGAAAATAATTAATACTTTGGTCAGATACTGATTAGTAAAGCTTCACACTCCGGCTCATTGCGCAAAGGATCTGAAGTGCTCTGCAGACTCAGGAAGCTATCGGGCAGCACCCATAGGGGGCCTTGTATCGCTAACTTGTGTCACAGGAAGAACGAGCCTTACTTTTGTAACACTATTCAAAGTCCTAGTCACAGGCAAGAGAAGAAAAGAAGAAAACTGGATGGCAGGAGACAATGTGAAGCTTCTGGCGAGACAATCCCTACAGAGAGAAGCCTGTAGGCGCACTGCAATACACCAGCTACTTCCTACCACCTCCATTTCCAAGCTAAGGCGAGGGTCAAAGTTGAGCATGGATCAGGAGGAGTGCTATCCAGGGGCTATTATAATGTGTATTCTTTAACAGAAAAAGTTCCAATCAGTCTGTGAATATAATCATTTATTTGTCTTTACAGTGATGATGGAAGAATGTACAGGTATCTTCTTTCAATAAAGTATAAAATCTGCTTATATACAGTGAAGTCATAATAATCTTTAATTGGGAAACTTATTTGGTACTCCTGATCTGTTTATATTAAAACTGTGGGGGAAACAAATATCTCACGTAAGTGCTACATTTCCAGTAGATTGCACCTGGCATCAGAAGCTCCACTTCATTTTAAGGGTCCTGCGTGCTATTATAAAAGACTAATTTTAAGTCCTAGGACTCAAAATAAACATCATTTGGAATAATAGATATATACATCAAAAATACATCTAAAAAGGCATTGGTTAGTGCTATTAAAAAGCTCTATGTGCTCAGGTACACTGTTTTCTTACAGGCGAAACCCGGTGGAAATGTTTTCATTCCGTTTCTAGCAATTTGCTCTTGGGGACGGTCAGTTGAAAGTTACCTGTGGAGACAGAAGAACAAAGATTTCTTAGGCGAAAGGTCAGTAAGACTCACTGAGAATCCCATCTGTGCAGTCCTGAGACTGAGCTCCAGGACTGGATGGGGATGGCTGGAGACCGGAAGTCACCGGATCCTTTATACTCCAGTATGTCATCCTGGTGACTTTATACCCAGTTCACTACCATACATATTACTGCTTATACAATATTTCTGGTCTACAATTAGCAAAACCAGCATAGAAAGGAAACTTACGGGGCACATAAATAAAACATCCTAGCAGATATCAGCCAAACCCAAACATATTTCTGAGAAAATTCTACCTAATAATGATTTCTTGTGCTTCCAAGTGGTTGACTTGACTTTACAGCATTTGTGGCCGTGCCTGAGATGACTGTGCAGCTATAAACTCACAGCCGCATGTTTCAGCCATGCTTGTCACTGTCTCTTTTCCACAATCGCTCCTAAAATGTCTGATAACCTGGGGACCTATCTATAAGTACACAATGTAAGTAATACAGAAGATCCTGGCATGTTGCTTAACTACATAAATAACCTAAGTACACAAATGTGTGTCATTCTTGCATGTATAGAATATTAGGGAGAGCACCAACATGAGAAGGCTAGCATGCCCAGGAAACCAAATCTTAGAAGACTTCATCTGTTATAGCCAAGTGAAGCTAGCCAGCTTTGCCTGTTATCTTGCTATAAGCTAGAGCCCCACCGCTTCTACACATAAGGATGAACATCTAAACAGGTTGTGTAATCCAGGTTCTTAAGAACTTTGTATGCATATAGACTAAACAAGTAGGTCATGTGAATGTAATTTTAATGTTTAAGAAGTATTCTAAGTTTTCAACAAGCTACAAGTCTAATGGTCTGGTCTAACAATGTCTTCTTGAGGTCAGAATATAATATACATAAGTCTATGGTTATTGAATATATAAAATAATGGTCATTTTTTAAGGCTTAATTAAAATTCAATCATTCTTCAGTACTTAGTTACTAGTGAGAGATGCACACTGTATGAGGCAATGAACGGGTGCCAGCTCCTGTCCACGGAGGGCGCCTTAACACCTGCTGATAATATGAGCAGTCTGAGTGCTGCCTACAGAGCAATCTAGAAGACAATCACCAAGGAAGCAGAGGTCTAGTTATGTCTTAGCTACAGGGCTCTGCCTGTCCGTGTTGATTTCAGGAGTAAATTACAAAAGAGAGGAAAACAAAACAAACATACAAAAGCCAAACTGACAGAAGAGATGTGCCACCCCAGATTACATCTTGCCATGATGGCATAAACTATATCATGGGTACAGCACTCACGCAGACTCCCTCACTGGCTGCAGGGACATTGTGGCTAGGGCCGCAGAGCACAGGAGCCTGCTCCAGATTTCCCTCTCTGAGAGATATAACACACACTGAATGAACACATCAGATTCCTACAGTGTGACCTTTCAGCCTGGAAAACAAAGTGTGAACTGTCTCCACAGTGTCTTCCTAGCCTCAGTGAGTAAATAAACAGTTTAAAATATGACTGAACCAGATTCTCCTAGTAAGGACATAAAACATTTAAAACTGGACTAAACTGGATCTAAACTAAACTTCTGGTCAGGAAATGATGTGACTGATGTTTGCTGCCCTGGACTCCTTGTTGCAGTGTCAGCACAGTACTGGACACTATTAAAATAAGGAGAGGCACTCAAGGAAAGGGAAGGGGACGCTAACAATTACACCCATCTTCTCTCAACTCTGGCGAACAGGACTCCCAGGCAGCTGCTCCAGTGGAAGCCTGATTCTCTCCACTGCTGTCTCAAGCTCACTTCCAATCAGCCACCAATCAGGCTGATTCTACCAGCAAATACATATCTCAAATCTACCCTTCCCTGCTTGTGTCTCCCATCACCTTCAGAAAGCTGCCACTGTTCCTTACTGGATTACCATAGCAACATCTCAACTGCTCTCCTTGCCTCCAAGTTTTCTCTTGCGAAATAAGCAAATATGATCATACCTTCTGCAAGAAGTCCTGACTGACTCCCAGGCCTTCCTGATTAGACCTGCTGCCCACACATTGCCCTCCCCCACTCTCGACATTCCAACCTCTCATCTTCTCTCTGAAGAAACAAACCTTCTCTCTGTTAACCCTCTAAGCAAGCCACTTTCCACCTATGTTCCTCAAGACTCAATTCTACTCGCCCTTTAGGACCAAGGTAAAAGATCCTTCCTCAGAGTAACTTTGCTGAGCCTTGGCATCATGTTCTGCTCTGCTGTCTCTCCCTCTGAGATTTGGGTTCAGAGGGAACAAGTCATTGGCATAAGGATGGCAAGAATTAAAACAGATCTTGCCAAAACACAAGAGGGGGCTGGAAAGCAAGATCAAAGCCACAGAGTGTGAGCACTCAACAAAACAGAACACACAAACAGAGCCTACATATGCATCTTTAAGGAAAATTCATGTTATACTTGTCACCGTTCTGTCTGTTCTGTACCTAACGTGTGGTATGAAGGATCTACCTAACGGGAAACATTTTGATCATCTTATTGCTATAATTCTAAGGAGAGCATGCCATCCCTCTGTAGGCGAGTGGGGCCAGCCATTCCTCTGAACCCAAGAGTCCGACCTTCCTCTTTCCTCTGCTTTCTCTCAGAACATCATCAGCATTTTTTCACCACTGATCAAAACCATATGAAGTACACCAAAGATCCCTTGTAGGTAGCCACTGTGGCAAGAATGTCCTCAGAGAATCAGGACAGATGTAATAACTTATGGGTCCTTAAATACAGAGGGGGACACGTGGAGGACCCATGAGGGGAACAAACTACACTAGAGTGTTGAGCAAGCTACGAAGGGAAACGGCCGGTGGTCTCTGCACCTGTGTTTGCTGACCTGGTCATATTCTTAAGCGTCATCTCCACTGTCCATATCGATGTCTACCTCCTCCGTGTCAGCAGCCCGGGACAGGATGTCTGCCATCAGTGCTTCTTCCAATTTCTTGCGTACTTGTTGGACTCGCTCTTCCTGTTTCCTTTTCAAAATCAGAAGGAAATGAAACTGAAAATTTGGAAAGTAATAAAATGAAACTACCCTGAGCACCCCCGAATCACTTAGAAAAGCACACTTGCTTAGACTCCCAAGTCTACCTCTACACATACAAACCAAACACTGCAAGTTTCTCCAGAAAAAAAAAATTAAAGAACAGCTAGCTGTCCAAGGGTGGTGATCTCGTCTCAAGAGAGTCTGGAAGGAACAGGTGAACTTCAGTGGCCTTTTCCTCAACCTCACGATTTTCAAGTGTGTGAAGATTTGGAGTGATGAGTTAAAAATAAGTAGAAATAACTTGGAAGCAGAGATATGAGAGGACGATAACACAGAAAAGAAAGGAGAACAACTTCTTAGGCGAAGCATCAACAGAGACGTACCAGAGGCACAGCAGGCCGGGCTGAGTCAGGAGAGTGCAGTACTGGGAAGCCAGGTCCACACAGAAGAGTCAGACCCACTGAAGGCTATGACTGGGGACAGAGACAATCTCTTCTGAGAGGAGCCTAGTAGGCCAAGACTATTATCATGACCTTCCCTAGCCTGGTGACAGCAAGGTGATCTCAAAGTGACAATACCTACACATCATAAAGAAGGTCCTAAACCATTAGAAGAAAAACAAAACCCAGGATAAGAGGCTATTAGAATGCTCTGTAGCTCTATGAAGTACAGCGGGCAGGGAATGATGCAGTTTCCTGGGAGAGTAAGGAAAAAGAAATCCAGAAGCAAGCTAGGAAGCCAGGGTGAAAAATAAGGAGGCAGAGGAAGCAGTGAGCGGACCAGCTCCACAGAGAGCAGGTCGTGCCCTCCTGTGTAAGGAGACCAGGAATGGTCGGATGGATGCAGAACAGGAGAAGACGCTGCAGGAACAAGGAAAACCAGGGACTGTACTGGAGGTGGGGGAACCAAGTGGTTTCCTCCAATAAGGCAGACAGATGGCAGCAGTGTGCAAACCTGGGAGAGCTGACAGGGAGAGGAAACATGTTTTGAGGACTCCATCAAATCTCTGAGATTAGCCAGCTGTGCAATCCCTTCGGTTCTAACGCCCAGGACTGAATGACACTGCATCCAAGGTAAGGAGTAATAAGCACGCACCTTCCAGCTATGAAAATGCTCTACATTTCTTTATTAAAACAACTAGCACAAAGGATTTCTAAGAACAGACTTCCAGTTCCTGAGTGAAGCTTTAGATCGGGCAGGCAGGAGGAAGGCAGTACGGGTCAATCTGACCTCTGTAGTTTCTTCACATCAAATGAAACTGGAGTTCAGCAAATGCTCATGTAATGGAGCAGGCTCCAAAAAAAAAAATTGTTCATTTCTTAACATAGTTTGTCTCCTCTCTGGCCCAGTAACTTGTAATTTATGCCAAATGACATATAAGTCACGTTGGCAGTCTCATCCCTAAAGCCGGAACAGGAGAGATGCCAGAATGACGCATCAAGGAAGATGGGGTGGGGCACACTGAATCTTGTAAGAAGGCTATCTCGAGCTCTAATGTCTGTCGCTGAGTTTCTTTTACTTTAACCATGACAACAAACAGGCTTGCTGTCGGGGTAGATAGAATCCTATGACGTTCTCTAGGAATCTCCCACATCCCATATGTACTCCTTGGGCAATTTCTCCCAGTACGGGTGGGGGACGTTTGTTGACATGGTGAGATATCACTCTATAGTTGGTTACTAATCACAGAATCATTAATTAATCATGAGAAAGCTGAATCTAGTGAACCTAACCCAATACAAAGTGTCCTGAAAGAAAACTGTGAGGGTATAGAGAAGCCACATAGTGGGGAACTGCAGGTACCTTCAACAGTACAGAGCAGCCCTTTCCAGCAGTCAACAAGCAAACAGGAGTCTTGGCCCCGGAGCACACTGTGAATTTCCTATCAGGTGTCTGAACTTAACAAAAGACCCCATGCTCCAGAAGGGAAGATGGTCCAGATATCCCTGATTTCAGCCTAGTGGGGCTGAGCAGAGCACAGGCTGTCCAACCACAAAACTGTAAGCTTGTAAACCACTGAAGCTGTGACTCACAAGAATGTTACTAAGTATCAGAAAACAATTATACCCATGACTGAAAATATAGTCAAGTATGCTGAAGAGGTATACTCAATGCTGAGATGTTTAACCAAGTGCTCACACAGAAAGCATACACTACAACTAGAATAACAGAGAGGATTAGCAGGCTCCCGTGCAAGAGCGAGCTCTTTAGTTAGAACTTCACAGAACAAATGCCTGCCAGATGCACAAACGCCCGCCGGATGCAGCGAGAAGAAGAGCAGCAATTCTGCTCATGGTCTCTTCTGAAGCTGCGCCAATTCAACAAGGAAAGCTGCTTAATAATTCCTGTTCCACCAGTTATAGCAAATGATTTGTTAGACAACCCAAATCCAAGCCTGGTTTTAAGATTCCTCTACTATGAAAAGGTCTAATCTTGAAGCCATTCGTATTCCCAGTACCCCAGTCCAAACCCATAACACCTCAGTGAAAATCCTGATCGCTATAGGATCATACCAAAAAGGAAAAAATACTTTGTTTCCCAGATAATTATCTTCCTCAAAGTCACAATGATCCATAGAGCAACCTCATCTCTTGCTTTTTTATATTTTCTTTTTTAAAAATCTTCAAAAGTAAAGTTGATTGCAATTTCAGGAAACCAAAGAATATGAATACAAACTTGAATTTTTTTCTTTCTTTTCAAAAAATATTATTTTAAAGTCAAAGGATCATTTTCCAATTATAGGCTCATACATTTAGGAACATTTCCATATCAACCTTTATAGATTTAGATGGAAACAAATACAAACAGAAAACTATTTCAAATTGGATGATTCCAAACTGCCATCTGCTGGTTTCATTGAGGAATGACAGTCCAGGAAAACTGACTTCACATAGAAACAGTGAAGCACACGTACACACCGTACAACATAATATGCCAAGTAATCACTATCATCACTATAAAGTAATGGTACAAAACCCCAAAGTCTCAGAAAGTAACTTCCTCATGATCTCACTATTCCGTATGTTACTTCTCTGAAATAATAGCTGGCTTATACTTCAGGGTGCTGCCAGTCCAAATCAGGTTTTCTTTTACTGTAGTTGCTAAACACCTGCTTTGTGGCCCAGTCCTAAAAAGACTGAAAGATATTTATAGCGGTAACTATGTCCTCTCTTCATCCTGACTCTGTTTACCTCTTTGCTGTGTCTTTATCATTTGCTTCCCACCCTGCTCTACTATAAGAGTATGTATATGTGTATACGCATGTGTATGTGTGGGTGCATGTGTGTGTGCTTGTGTGGGGGGGTGCTTATGTATTTATGTGTGTGTGTGTGCATGGATGGGTTATGTCTCTGGAACAATTTGAATCTTCACATGTAACAATAAAGCAGTTATAAACAAACCTCTAAACTGAGCTTGAATGAAATAAATATATTCATGATAACTAAATAAAACTTTAAAATGTTGTAAGGCAGCAGGCTCCCACCTGCTTTAAAGAAAGGCCGGTTTGCAGACAAACCAATGCACAAAGAATCATAAAAGCATGGTGGAAAAAGTAAATGGTGTGGTTTGGGAATAGAACACCTGCCTTGAATGCTAGAGGCCTGGGTTTCAATTTCAAGCACTATACGAGGCAAATCAAAACTAAAAAGAACTGGCATAGAAGGCCAGATGGATGAAAGGGCTCATTAGAGCAGAGTTCCAGAGGCAAGGCTGTCAAGCTGCTGCCTTGAGAGAGTGACTCATCTGGTGATGACACCCATCCTTGTGATGGTCACTCTCATTCAAAGCCTATTTTCAAGAATATTTTTCTTACAAAGATCTTTATCACATTCCATTCATTTCCGAGAAGCTCTGTCTTAGAATTTCTATTGCTGTGATGAAACATCATGACCAAAAGCAACTTGGGGAGAAAAGAGTTTATTCATACACTTTCATATCACAGTTCATCCCTGAGGGAAGTCAGGAGCTGATAAGAAGGCCATGGAGGGTGCTGCTTACCGGCTTGCTTCTCATGGGTTACTCAGCCTGATTTCTTATAGAACCTAGAACCTCCAGCCCAGGGATGGCACCGCCCACAGTGAGCTGAGCCCTCTCACATCAGTAGCTGCTCTACAGGGCTGCACACAGCGTGGTCTTACAAAGGCATTTTCTGAACTGAGATACCCTCCCTTTCAGATGACTCTAGCTTGTATTAAGTCAACATAAAGCTAGCCAACACACTCTGTGAAACCCAAAGTATGATTTCTGATAGATTCATCCCTTATTCTTTTTTCCATCTAAAAGGCTTAGAACCAAAGAAAAATTTCTTCCCCCCCCCTTTTTTTTGGGGGGGGGATTTGCATACACAGAGAGTTATCTTGGGTATGGGACCTAAGCCTGAACACAAAATTCACTTAAAATTCACTTATACTTCACATAGAGTTTATACACCTCAAAAGCCTGAGATGTTGAACTTAGTTTTAAGTTTTGAATACAGGATGATCAAGTGTGCCCACTGTGACACTGAGCGTAAGGCTTTGCTAAAATTTATCTGGCAGCAAAACTCAGGTGTTTAAAGTTAAATTACAGTGCCTTACCTAATGTCTTCATCTGTGACAATGAAAGCTTTGCAGAGGGGTTGGGATGTGTTAAGCCATACAGCAGGGTTCTTTTCCACGGCCGCAGAGACTTGTCCTGTGATTGGTGCAGAGCTTGTGTGCAAAGCACTGGCTACAGCAGACAGAAGGGTCTCGTCATTGCTACCCGGACCGACTCCTGCAATGCGAAAGCAGCACTGCTGAAAGGAAAGCATCCCTGTGCCAGTGCGCCGGCCACTGCCTCACAGAACCAGTATTCTTATGCTCATGTATGGTCATACAGGTAAACCTGACACCTGACAATGCAACCAAGAACAATACTTACCCATTTAACAGCTACTATGCACCAAATGATTGACATTAAACAACGACAAAACAGTTAAGTACTTTAAACAAAACTTCAACTTTAAAACACATTTCCGAAGGCCCTAAACTTCGGAAAAGTTCTGTGCATTTTCTCAAGAAGGGTCAACTATTTAAATACCTTAAAACCCCTATAAAAGCACTATGCTATATTCAAGCATCCCTATTAACATAGCCTAGATCAATTTCTTCCTCTAGCTTTAATATCAATTTCCAAAAGGATCTCTATTCTTATTGTTATCCTGAGACTTCAGGGAATGTCAATGCAAGCATGGCATACCCAAACTTAATCAGTTTTTTCAGATGACCAAAAAAAGTTCAGATTCCTAGAAATAACTGCATACCTTCATGCTTTTAGGAACCTCTCTCCACAGCAAAATTTAAGTAAATAATTTAAAGCAATAATTCCTACAAAATACAAGAATGAGATAATAGCACAACTATACATTTGGAAGTCTTTTGAAAAATCTACACTAAGTCAAGACTGAGGACCGAAATTCTAGTCCTTGAAAAATAATGCCACTCTTAAATGAGGCATAACCATACGAAATGACAAGTAGACTGGCCACTGAGGCCCCTACCCCAGAATCCACTAGGCAACATCAAGATCAAAGTGCATATTCCTACTGCAACTTACAGCAGCAGTTTGTAGAGACATAGGAGGTCTTGCAGTAGTTCTTTTAGTGTAAGAAGATAAGAAAAAGAAAGTGTTGGGGTGGAATGCTGCTACTTAGGAAGCAGGAAACTTGGGGAACCCTTTGTTCATCTGTAGTTAAGGCTAAAAGCAGCACACGAGTTAAGGGAGATGACATGGCCAACCTGAAGCCAAACATTTCACACAGAAGAAAAAGAAATCCCAGGTGACATAATATACAGAAGCATCCCTATGACACATTACTCATCTATGGTTTCCCTTGGTTTCTAGCACAAGAGGAATGTCATCCAGCAAAGCGCATGTCCCCCAATTATAGATGCACTGGTTCAGGCCAATTATAGATGCACACTACCTAATTACAGTGCCTGCAACACAGTAGGCACCTAATAAATATCTATTCAACTAAACTTAGATGATACCTTGAAGGCCTTTGGGTAGCTCCATGGTTTTTATAATTTGTTCTGTTACATCTGATGCACTAAGTCCTTGCAGTCTCTTCTCCCAGAAAAGCTGTAAGGCAAAATTCCACCATTAGTAGACACGGAGACATTGATGCTGCTGAACAGCACAGTGTAAGTCATTCCAGTTTTCTGATTTTTTTTTCCTTACAGCATGCTAAATGAAACTTCAAACAAGAACTCTTTCAGCACATCCTAACTCCTTCTGATGAAATTACTCAAAAAGAGTTGTTTTGATTATGCAAACTCAACTGTTACAATATTACAGGTTGTTGTACATTATAAGCTATACATAATTCTCATAAGGTATCTTCAAAAGAATGTCATAATTTGAATTTTTGAAAATTAATTTATCATAAAATGTCAATGTTAAAATTTACCAGAAAAAGAAAACAAATAAAAATATGCAACATCTTTATGGAAACATGATTTTTCTAAAACATTTAAATGTAGTCTTTTAATACACTTAAGGGGAAAAATACTATACTTATTGTTAATATAAATTTTTCCCAAATATCTTAATACCAGTCATGAGTCACTTTCTCCCTGTCGCACAAGTACCTGAGTCACCAAACCACTCAGTGGTCCCAGAAGACTGTTCTGCCCTTAGTGAGCACTCCCTACCCCAGGGAGTCCACATACTTTCCAGATTTTATTCTTATGTCTCACTGAATGTGTCCATCCATGTAGCATAGTCTCTGAGTTCCTATCACATACTATGCTTGTCTTCAGATGCATAATCAGCAATGGTGCTTATCCTCCTTCTTTTAAAATCTCTATCATATTTACTGCAGACAAGGAGAAACAGAATTCTATAGGACTCCCTTCCTTTAATCATAGATAACAGCACATATTGCATAGTTGCTACTGAAAAACAATTTCTGTAATGAGAAACCATGGAGGCAACAGAATTAAGGTTGTGAAAGACACATGAGCCCATGTGGAAATTCCAGATCCACCACCTGTGAGGTGGACAGCGCTGGCCATGTTTTATTTCTTCAAAAGCTTTCATTCCCTTTTACAGACGTGGAAGTGATGGCTATCACACAAGATTACTGTGGAGAGTCAGTGAGGTAATATATGTCAAGCACCTATAATACAGCAGTCATAAAACTTACTACATTTACTTTGAACAAGATTTAGCTACTTTGAGGGCCTTGGGAAACTTAATAAATAAAGTATTAGATAGCCACCTGTCAGATAAACCAGAAGATGTGGTAGTATAATTCTCCTTATGGCAGAATAATAATATGCTATATTTATAATAACCTCAAAACTAGCAGCAAGAGTAGACTCCAGCCGGGCGGTGGTGGCGCACGCCTTTAATCCCAGCACTCGGGAGGCAGAGACAGGCGGATCTCTGTGAGTTCGAGGCCAGTCTGGTCTACAAGAGCTAGTTCCAGGACAGGCACCAAAGCTACAGAGAAACCCTGTCTCGAAAAAAAAAAAAAAATTGAGCCTGAGCACATGCATGAGAATCTGTCCTTCTCTCCCAACTTTCCTGCTGGGGATTTCTGCTACTTCAAGTATCTTTAGATTCTTCTTCCTCTCCCTCTCATTCATGCAGACTTCCTCCCAATTGGGCTTGGTGTTGTTGGGAATACTTGAGAAGCAGTACCTACTACCTAATATGCAAAGCTACTACAAAATGGAAACACAAAACCCCTTACTTTAAAAGGGTTAAGACTTCCAAGGCACCAAGAGCACAACCTCAAACCAGGCACAGGGCTCTTTCATCTAATAAGGAGCTCTTCCCAATCCAGGGCTCTCAAAAGCTGCACTCGGAGCTGGTAGGTTAGTGGTATGGGGCAGCAGGGGACAGGATGGAAGAGAAAGGAGAAATCTATGCAGGGGCGGCAGTATTTGGGGACATGTTGTAACATGATTTCATCCTGTAAAATTTTCAAAAGAACAACAGAAAATCATTCTGCCTGAACTATACAGTAAAAAGTTCCCACCTCCAAGTTCCTGATGAAAATAACCCAAGGAGTTTTTCTCACTGTAGCGCCATGTTGGAAGGAACAGTGTAAAGGGGCCGCTGTCAAGGCTCTGCACAGCAAAGCCACGTGAGCAGGAAAGGGAAAGCCTAGGACACATGTGTTGAGCAGAGACATATTTAGGTTGTTGGGAATGGGATGGTGCCATGGGTCCTGAAGGGTGTAAACCATCAAGAAGCTAAAGCTCCACGGGAACTGTCTCAGCACCTGGTCTTGACAAGCCCTGCTTTAGACACTGTGGCTGGTGGTGGGTGGCTTGGCTTTGCAAACTTCTTGCTACTGCAGCACAGGTGCTGGTTGTCACTGTGACCTTCTAAGACGCACCAAGCAGCCTATCAATTTTCTGAACAAAATGAAGCCTACAAGAAACTCAAAATCCTGTTCTACTTCAAGTCCAGTGGATGGCATGGGCAGCTTTTAATTAAGAGATCCCCAAACTGTAATTTCTTATTATATCTAGTCTGTCTATTTCTACACTGTGATGATGGTAAACTCTCAGAGAAACCTCAGGAGAGCTGAGCTTGTGTCCAGAACAGCAGGCAAGAGAGAAGCAGGGAGCAGACAGTTTCTGTGCTAAAATCATCAACAAGTTTGGAAAGCAAAGACCTCCCTAGCCACAAGGGTCTAAAGCAGAAGGGCTTCCCAGCCTGGCTTTCTGACAATTCCAGAGCATCTTTAGCAGCCTTTGGGTGTCTGACACACCATGCCATTTCCAACAACCCAAAAAATGTCAGAACCTTTCCAGGCATCCAGGTTGCCAGAGAGGAAGAGAAAGAAACAAATTGGCTTAGGATGCAAAGTTCTGATCAACAGAGAGAGACAGAGAGGCTGGACATTTACCACTAGGGGACCCAGATCTCTGAACTGATAGCTAGAGCAGCTAAACCCTCTACTCTGAGGGGATCCCTGCTCCATCTCGCCCTTTCTGGGCCTATCATACCCACCTAACCACCTGAGCAGGCTGCATCTTTGTGCACTGCCAAACAACTAGGCAATGATCAGAAAGCCAGCCGGCATGAGTAAGACAACACAGAATGCAAGTGACAAGCTTGATGGTATTTTCTGGACTTTTTGTTTTATTTTGCTTTGACAGCTTTTCTCCTATTAGTCTTTTGTCCATTTGTTTAGATTTTGTTTTTGTGTTTCTTGTGGACTTTTTGTATTTGTTTTTGTTTCCTGGTTTGTTTGTCTGTTTGGAGAGAGAGAAAGGAAGAACATAATGTTAGACTGGTAGGGAGATGGTGAGGATCTGAGGAGAATTTGAGGAGGGAAAGACATGATCAAAATATAGTGCATGAAAAACATTAATAAAAACATTTTTAAAGTTGAAATTCAGTTAAATTCTAACTAAAACTTTGGCTATACACAGCAATTATTAATTATTACCACTTATTAATAACTCAAACATACTGGATAAGTCATGTTCTGTGGGCTATTCTTTAGTACTAGAACCATTCCAAGATTGTTGATTTTGGAAGATGTGGAGTTCCAAATGTCCGAACCATCTACAGACATGACATACATCGGAATGTAAATACATGCACAGAATTTAGAAGGAACATGCAGCAGTCTGACGCAGATGACAACTGGAAAGGCGAGACTCCTACCAGAGTGACTTCTGGTGCTCAAGGACAGACACAGCAACAGAGCAGAATAGCAGAGCCACTAGTGGACACGACGCTTTACGTAAATCCTAGTGTACAGCTATCAGTAGCCTCGAGCTTGCTAAAAACCCACAGCGAAAGCATCTCCTCAAACTCAGCAATGCAGAAGAAAAAAGGTATTTTGACCCTCACAAATCATCATGAAATGCAGTTTCCCTTTTGTAATATAGTCTCCATTGGAAAAAGAATAAACTCAACACTCAGAAGCGTGTTGAAGTTCAGGAGTGAAACTACGCAGAAGTTTTTTAAAACTACCTCGAAACTCTACCTCTTTCTGTTTATTTTCAACACCATGAGCTCTATATTAACACCTAAGCCAATGGGCCCATGAGACTTGATCCCATGGCCGACTACAAGCGCCAGACACTGAGCCTCTGTGAAGTCCTCGCACCTCAGGTGTCCCCTCCAAAGCAAACAGTGTCCAGCTGCCTTGCTGAGCTAGCTCCACACCCAGGCTCCTGGTCTCTACTGTCTCCTCCTAGGCTGCCTTACCCAATTCCCACATTTGCTCTCATCTCCCTTCCTCTGCTTGGGTTTCTTTCTTTAAAAGAACAGGCTCACTTGAACTCTGACCACCTAAAGCACATCCTGGTTCATGCTGCTCCTCTCTCAAAGCACCTCTTTACTCCCAGAAGAGAAGGCCGTCTTACTTCCTGACCTGCCATTCCTTCGTTTCCTTCTCCGAGACTCTGCCCCCCTACCTGCTATCATATTAGCACTGCTTAAGATCACACAATTTTCTAATTCCAATTTTGTCTCAAGACCTCTCTGCCCAACTCCACTGTCACCTGTACCCGCTGTCAGGGAAGTCTACCTTTAAGATGGTTCTCTGTTAGCCCCAGCATGCTCTACTATGATTAAGTAGCTTATTAAAACACCTAAAAGTCAGTACCAAAGAAAAAAAGGACTGTAAGTAGTCTTCCAACAAAATACTCAAATGCATAGGAAATGGTGTAACTTTTAAAGCATGCAGGAAGAAAAGTGCTAACCCTTTATCACACAAAAGAAATGAGATGCTTTAGAATGTCATTTTTGAATAGCTCTAAGCTGCAGTCTTTAACTTGGTCAAGAGTAGCAAGGTAGCAAAGCTGGCATACAAACACCGGTGGACGTCCAATCAAAGGACAGGATGACAGAAAGAGTGCTAGCTTGGCAGCTAAATGTTTAATCCTGGTCCAGCGCTCAACACGTGGGTTATCTTGGGGAGAGTCTCTCTTAGATGTATTTTCACTCGTTCACTAAAAACACTAGTAATTGTGACTTCTATCATAAGTTTTCACGCTCAGTGGTAGAGTACTCTCTAGAAGTACACATGTAGTTCGGTGGTAGAAAGTGAATTTGAATTTACAAAACTCTGTGTTTGACTCTGAATTCCACCCAACAAAATAAAGGAGGGAGAAAAAAAATAAAAAGGTCTTGTCACATAATTATAAACTAAAGCAAAACCCAGAAAATGTGCACTTTACACCCACCAACTTTTGAAAAGTTAAACACATAAGATACTAGGTTACAATTATACAGGCAATGATGTTTCTGCCTAAAAAAAAAATCATTGTTCAATGTTTAAACTGCTCTATTTAAAGTCAGTTCCATTTAACATCTGAGCTCCCTGGTTATAGCCAGCAAAGGCAGCTTAAATACAATGACATGTAGAAACCAAAGGACAAACATAAGCCACTCTGTATTTTCTCAAGGTGTGTCCTAGGAAGAAGGGACTATATAATGATGAGAAACTTATCACACAAACAAGGTAAAGCTTGATTTGTGTGGTTGCAAAAGAAAAAAAATAATATGATATCATGTTAAGGCTAAATAAAAAATAACCATTTGGTCTAAAGAAAGATCAAGAACAAACAGAAAGGAAAATGCAAGGCTGATGAAAAATGAAGGAATAGAAACTACCTGCTATAGTGGTTTCTTTACATTTTGCTGACTACTCTCTAATCTACACATAGCACGATATATTCACCAAATGTCTGAAAGACTAAGATCATCCTAAGATGCCTATGAAATGAGACCACCATCCACAGCACTAACATTTCAGATGCTACTCCCACTAAGTTTAATCCACAACATAGGAGGAAAGAGAAGAAGAGCGGAAGGAAGAAAGATACGTAAAGATCATCTTGAACCAAAATAGTAAAACTTGCACTGCCATAAATCAAGAGGTTTTGTGACGCTAGTAATTATGGTACTGCAGCATCAGAAAGGAACAGACAAAGAAGCAGAATAGAGCAGATAGCCCGAAATAGATCCATCTGTACAAACATATCAAACGAACAGAACAAAGGAATCCAAGGGCTGGGAGATGGCTCAGTCAGTAAATGCTTGCCGGGAAAGCACAAAGACTTGATTTAGATCCCCATGCAAAAATCCTAGGCATGATGAATAAACAAGGAAGCTCAAATGCTGCCTTCCACCTACGTCAGCATTTCATCTACAACAAAAATGACAAAGCAGAGCAATGGAAAAATATTAAAAAAAAATAAAAGTGCTGTGTCAGTTGGATGTCCTTAAAGTAAGAAGCAAATCCACCTTAAGTCAAACACAAGGTCAAGATTGGTGAACAGAGAACTAAATGTAAAGCAAGCTCTCAGAAGATAACCCACAGGGTCACGCCGATAACCTTCAAGTGAGCCAATAGTTAAGAAGAGAAAGAAGTGATTGAGGTTTAACAAACACACACTGTGTAACTGCTACCAGGTCAAAAGAAAGGGCATTATCAGCACCCAGGTCTCTGTGCCCTCCTAGCCTCAGCCACCTCTCAAGGTCCTTAAAGCTATGAGCACATATTTCTCAAAAGACGGTATTAGAAGAGTAAAGCAGTAAGCTGGGCAGTAGTGGCGCACACTTTTAATCCCAGCAATGGAGAGGCAGAGGCAGGTGGATTTCTGTGAGTTCAAGGCCAGTCTGGTCTACAAGAGCTAGCTAGTTCTAGGACAGGCTCTAAAGCTACAGAGAAACTCTGTCTCAAAAAACCAAAAAAAAAAAAAAAAAGGAAGAAGAAAGCAGTAACCTAGAAATACAAGTAAACATTAGGATTTATATCAAAACATATATAAAAACTCTTTTAACCAATGGGAAAACATAATCCATAATACTAACAAATAAAAACTTGCAAAGGTATCAATGAGACATCTCAGTGGGTAAAGGAATGTTCTGCCAAGCTAATAGTGACCTTAGTTCAATCCCCACACTCACACAATGGAAGGAGAGCTCTGAGTCTGGCACTGCCCTTTGACCCCCACAGCAATCAGATGGCATGACCCTCACACACACAAAGAATAAAGTAATAAACAAATGAGAAGCCTTGAAGAGGTACTACATCAGAAGAGATTATCTACATGATCAAACCATAAACTGGTTATTAGCCACTACTTATCAAAAAAAATGCACGCACATAAGATCCATAAGAGACCACTGAGTACACACTGAAACATTTACAATTCCTAGAACTAATGACACTAAGTGCCAACAAAGACTTGAAGTGCAAGTTATATTTCTGATGAACATGTAGGTATGTACAACCGCTGAGCAAACTGAACATACACTCTATGACCCAACAGCTCTACTCTGGGTCTAAACCCACAATTAAAAACCACAGTAGAGTATTCACTTGAAGCAGTATTAAGAAACAGCAGTTTTTATTAAAAAAAAAAAAAAAAGGAAAAGGAAAAAAATAGAATCTAAGATGAACAAACAACGGATCTCTGTGAGTTCGAGACCAGCCTGGTCTACAAGAGCTAGTTCCAGGCAGGCTCCAAAACCACAGAGAAACCCTGTCTCAAAAAACCAAAAAAAAATAAAAATAAAAATAAAATAAAAAAAATAAGATGAACAAACAAAACAAGCCAATACAGAAAAAAAAAAAAACTAGCAACAATCAAATGAAAGCATCCTTATAATTAAAATGCTAAGAAAGTTAGGAGTAAAGATTTGATCCAAGGAAAAAGAAGAGCAAATGACAACAAAAAAGTCATGAAAAATAAAAAACATGATCATCAAAATATAAGCTGTGAAGGCCTAGAAATTAAAAATCAAGAGAATAGTTCAGAAAATAAACAACAAAATAAAGAATATAAAAGCAAAAACACAGGCAAATTAGAGGAAAATTCTGAGAAGCCAACTTTCACATAGAAAGATAAGAACTTGGGAGATTCAAGAGAGAAGGAAATTCTGAAAGGTAAGATAGAAGAAATGTCCCCAACAAACGGCAGGAATCACCTGTCTCCTACTCAGGCCCAGATTAAGTGAAAAAACCTTAGAAACACACAGGGATATTTTCCTTTGTTCTGCTTTTGAAGATAGAGTCTTCACACAGCCCAAACTGGCCTTAGAGTTTCTATATTCCTGCATTAGTCTCCTGAGTGCTGAGATTACAGGCATGTACCCCATGCCTGCCTATCTCCGTCTCTCCACCTTTTAAATAAAACACGTGTGTGTGTGTGTGTGTGTGTGTACGTATACTTACTTTTTGAGTGAATTCCTTAAAATCCGCATATAAAAAGTTAGAAAAGCATGCAAGCTATAAAAGCAAGTGCATGTTCTCCCTCCTTCTGCTCCTCATTGGGACCTTGGGAGCTTATTCCGGTGCTGCGAGGGGTGCATCCACCCACTGAGACAGAGGAACTGATCTATTGGGAGCTCACCAAGGCCAGCTGGACTGGAACTGAAAAAGCATGGGATAAAACCGGACTCTCTGAACACGGCTGACAATGAGGGCTGATGAGAAGCCAAGGACAATGGCACTGGGTTTTGATCCTACTTCACGTTCTGGCTTTGTGGGAGCCTAGCCAATTTGGATGCTCACCTTCCTAGACCTGGATGGAGGGGGGAGGACCTTGGACTTTCCACAGTGCAGGGAACCCTGACTGCTCTTTGAACTGGAGAAGGAGGGGGGAAAGGAGTGGGGGGAGGAGGAAAGGAGTGGGGGGAGGGGGAGAGGAGTGGGAGGAGGGAGAGGGAAATGGGAGGCTGGGAGAAGGCGGAAATTTTTTTTTCAATTAAAAAAAAAAAAGCAAGTGCAAATCTCTCCACCAGAAATCTTGAAGTTGGAGGATTATGAGGCAAAGCCCTTAGAAAGCTGAGAAAATGATTTTTTTCCCAATCTAAGCTCTCATCAGCAGAAAAATGAGTGTATCCGAATAAAGTCATTTCTAATATGCAAGTTTTCAAAGACTTCATCTCCCATCATATTTCCCTAGCAACCTTTTCTTTTGTTTGTTTGTTTGTTTTTGAGACAAGGTTTCTCTGTAACTTTGGACCCTGTCCTGAACTAGCTCTTGTAGACCGACCAGGCTGTCCTCGAATTAACAGAAATCTGCCTGCCTCTGCCTTTCGAGTGCTGGGATTAAAGGCGTGCCTCACCACCACCCGGCTTCCTTAGCAACTTTCTTAGGCTTGATTACAAACTTGAGAAGCATCCTAAAATAAAGACAGAAATGCAGAAACAAACTTGGGCACAGAAGCTCAGCAGAAGACAGCCCAGGGCTCCAGCTGCACAGCAAATTCCAGGGACTAACCCAGCTGCAGCAGAACAAAGACAACTCCGAAAAATCCAACAAGAAACAGAAAGACTTACTGACAGGCATGTGTCAGAAGTTCTGAAGATTACCATTATGTAGAAAGTCTAGCCTACTACCGTGAAGGTTACAAAACACGAATTACATGGCTTGCCCCACCTATGAATGTTTTTGGTCCTAAGAACGTAAACCACGACTATTAATTCAACCAGTTCCTAAAGCTGTGATACAGTCATGTTGGGAGCACAGCAGCAGAGAGGGAACTGCATCATCTGCCACCAGAGGAACTCAAACAAAAGTACCAAGAATTAACTGTAAAAGCACCACCTGTAAGTGCTTTAATTCTAAACACAGAGGTAGCTCTAAAGGGAAGGACGGGAACTGAAAACACAGGCTCTGTCTAGAATGTTTTCCTAATATTCCTCTACTTTAATTTTTGTAATTGAATGTGCACGGGTATATGCCTGCATGCATGTTTATGCACCACTTTTATGCCTAGAGCCCTCTGAGTACCAAAGAGAGCACTAGATTCCCTGGGACTAGTTACTGGTGGTTTCGAGCTGCTGAGTGGGTACTGAGAATCGAATGCTGTTCCTCTGAAGGGGCAGCAAGTGCTCCTAAGCACTAACCCATCTCTCCAGCCTTACTTTTAAAGACTATGCACTCTCTCACTCCTGTTGCTCATCCCATTTACTCACAACATGGTAAACTATGTAAGTATTCATCTACCTAACTCTATCACACCAGATAATCAGCCCCAGTACAGCAGGGACCTGTGTTGTCCACTGCAATATCCTTGTTGTTTAGAAAAATGCCTAGCACAAATTAATGTCTCAAAAAATGACCAAGCTAGGGGCATTTGGGAAGCGGGACTCTCTATTGAGAAAGTGCCTCCATAAGATTGGGCTATGAGCAAGTCTGTCAAGCATTTTCTTGTTTAATGATTAACGTAGGAAGGTCCAGCTCCCTGTGAGTGGTGCCATCCCTGGGCACGTGATCTTGAGTTATACAAGAAAGCAGCCTGAGCAAGCCATGAGGAACAAACCATGAGAAACAAGCTAGTAAGCAGCGTCCTCCATGGCCTCTGCATCAGCTCCTGCCTCCTGCCTTGATTTCCTGCCCTGACTTCCTTCATGATCAACTGTGATGTGGAAGTACAAGCTGAAATATACAAACACTTTCCTCCCCAAATTACTTTTAGTCATTAAGGTCATGGTGTTTTATCACAGGAAAAAAAAAACCTAACTAAGATAAGTATGAGGAATAAACTGAAAGAATAAGACAGAAAGCAGAGGCGAGATAAACAGTAACTATGTAGTACAGGAATAGAGAAGGGATCATTTCCTGTTGGTTTACCACAGCGCACAGCAAGTAAAGGCCTGTGACATTCCTACTCCATGTCTCAATAACCGTTGGTCTCTGTTCTCCATGACACCTTAGTGTTTGGGTTTGTTTGCTGGTTTCTTTTAAGTGGGACAATGAAAGTGGACAGATGTACTTTAGTACTAAAAAGTTCTCTTTTTGTTTGCTGCGGTTTTATGGCTCCAGTTTTAGTTCTTTGAGACTATGTAGCCCTGGCTGTCCTGGAACTCACATGTAGATCAGGCTTGCTTTAAACTCAGAGATCCACCTGCCTCTGCCTTAAAAGAGTGTGTCACCAAGCTTAGCCAAGAGGTTCTTTTTCCAAATCCCTAAATTCTTGATTTCCATCTCAGCCTTTCAAACTTCCATTTTCTTGCTGAGAAGCAGAAGACTGTCTTCCAGCGGGAAAGTGGGCCATGCCTTCAGCTGTGCTGTGAACGTCTACTGAAATGTCTCTGCAAACACAACTGGTGTGTTCAGTTTTGTCGTAAACTGACTCACCAAGCAATGAACCACTGAAGCTTCCTGGTGTGTGCCGATAAGAGTGATAAAATAAAACTTACAAAGAATTTTTCTAAAGGGGAGTGTTAGGGTGAGGCCAGCGAGGCTAACTAGATGGTTGGGGGAGATCTAAGAGTAGCAGGACACACGCAGGCCTCTGGCTTCCCAGGACAAGATGAACAGTGGTGTTTTAATGGAATCCTGCACAAACAGGAACTAGCTGGTTTGACAGGACAGAGTTAAACAAGTTGACTCAGAGGGGCTTATGACACTTCCATATGGACAGAGCCAAACAACTGAAGCTCTGGAAAAAGACAGATCTGGAGACCCTTAGCACGGGAGGCGGGAACGGTGGGGAAATCCATGGAGGTTACTCACATGGGAGGACGCACCGAATGCCTGGGAGCTCAAC
Organism: Chionomys nivalis; assembly: GCF_950005125.1. Lineage (NCBI taxonomy): Eukaryota > Metazoa > Chordata > Mammalia > Rodentia > Cricetidae > Chionomys > Chionomys nivalis. The sequence continues at coordinate 15,774,573 of NC_080099.1, forward strand.
AGTCAGAACAGGAGAAAGGAGGGGAGGGAATGAAAACAGACAAATACCAACGCGCGCACACACAGGGTAATGGGGGAGAAGGCAAAGACAGAAACAGTAACAGCGCCTAATACTAGAGCAGAACAGGGGCGATTTAAGGAGAGTGTTTTATCCTTTAACAAACAACTTCAGTAAGCATGGTAAGAGCAGTTCTAGTGGCAGAGCAAGAATAAAAGCTTTGTTTTAGAGTTGCAAAAACTAAGTAGGTATAATGCAAGTATACAGAAAACACACAGAAATTTGGCCAAAGAGAAAAAGGAGAATAAATAATAAAAGTGCATACGCGGTAAAGTGAACGTTTTTCCTGAACAACTTGAATACATTTAAATGCTTTGGAATAGAAGCCAGTTTATATAGTAGAAAAGACAGGAGTCTGAAACGGAACACATTTGTAAATAGCATGTCACAGAAGACAAAATGAAACTGAGCTCCTTAACTTACTAATGGATAGTCTTTTAACTTGTTACAACTGAGTGAAGATCAATTTGATGGCAGGTATCAAAATCATGAACTCATGCTAATTACATTTCTGAGAACTTAGCCCAGGAAATCATTGTAACATATAGAAGAGACTTAATATGTAACCAAAAATTCTCCAGACACTATCTTACACTGATGAGTAGCTAGGGAAGCCGCAGGCAAGTGTGACTTTCAATTGTTAGCACAACGTACAGTCTAGTTAACAAATGACAGGAACATATCAAACGAAACAATTATGAGTGTAGGGTTACATGGAACTCTTTAAAGCGCAAAGACATCTACCACCATTATGCTTTTCAAAATGCACTAAAATACTAAAAGAAAGTATTTTAAATGCTTAAAAATGTTTTGACTAGGAAAAAGAAATTATGAGTAATTTTTTCTTTGTCTACTCCAAATTTCTTTTTCTTATAGAAAACAAGCAACAATGTAGTTTAAACTTCTAAAGGTCAGCATTTAAGGAATCTTCAGCAACATGAACTGCTTTCAGTTTCTATTATTCCCAATTAAAACCCTCATTTCTAACTTTTCGACTTGGTCTTTGCCTATTTCCCAAAGCAGTTTTACAAAAGCTGCTCTCCCCAGTGCAGCATCCCCTTGCTCTGCTGGCTGTCCTTCTAAATCTTCAGCCCTCTAGCATTTTCAAAGCTCACCCCAAATTTCCCAGCAACAGTAGCCCTGCTCTTCCCGACACACAGCACCAGTCTACTTATTTATCTAGCACTCTGTATAAGACATCTTCCCAGAATTCCTTAGAGGAACACTTGAAATTCATATTATCTGCCCAAGCAGCCAGCTTTTCTATCTGGAGGAGACAAAAGGAATATAATATACTTAAAGGGCTCAGTCATAAAGCCATTCTAGAAGGAACTGTTGACGCTACAGAGGAGAAGACGGCTTGAATGCCCGCAATGAAGGGTCATTTCTGGAATATAACAACTAAACACACACTGGATCGCCTCATAAGCCTTTCATATACAACTGTACATGCACTTGGTTTTAAATTTCTTTCATAGCCGGGCGGTGGTGGCGCACGCCTTTAATCCCAGCACGCGGGAGGCAGAGGCAGGCGGATCTCAGTGAGTTCGAGGCCAGCCTGGTCTACAAGAGCTAGTTCCAGGACAGGAACCAAAAGCTACGGAGAAACCCTGTCTCGAAAAACCAAAAAATAAAATAAAATAAAATAAAATAAAATAAAATAAAATAAAATAAAATAAATTTCTTTCATCTGGGAGTTTTGTCTAATATAATTTAACCCCTTATTCTAACAGAAGAGGGGGGCAGACTCCCAGGAGAGAGGAAGGGAAAGCCACATATCATTTCAAAGAAGGACTAGAAGAACAAAAGACAAAATAGACTGAGTAGGATACTCAAGTGTACATCTTCACTTGCTTCAAATATTAACTCCTAAAGAAAACCATGATTACTCTTTAAGAAAAACACTAAAAGTGGCTCAGCCCTGATAATTTCACAATTATTTCAAAAGGAAATAAAAACTCAAAAACGAAACTTCAATTTGAAGATAAAAGAAATACATGAGACCAGAAAGCATCAAAGGTAAGAGTATTAAAGAAAAAAAAGACTCAAAACAGTGAGTTGCCCACATATTCAAAGAAGTAAACAGAAAAGACAACCTTAATAAAACTGCAATTCAATTAAATTTTTTTAAAAACATGAATGTGTCTTATATATCCAGATGTCTGAGAGAACCCTTCCGTCCATCTTCTCCAGCTATGAAATGATAAATGTGCAGCTACTACATACAAAAATGACTGCCACTTACCCCCATTATAACCAGAGTCAATACCTCCCATTTCTACTTTATGATCTTAATTTATGCACAAATAACTACTTTGTTTTCTATTAAATTCTGTTTTAATGCATTCTTTAAATACACTAGTTTGCATATTTAAAGACAAAGCATTTAAAGAGTCAATGCATATGAATTCATAGTTTATATGGACAATTATATAATGACCTCAGCATAAAATACTTCTGCTGATTTTTCTTCTTCTCACCTATTACTTCACACCTACTGAGAGTAAAACCTGAATTAACATACACAAATCTTATTATTCTAGGCCTAAAATTCAGTGCTCATACCACTAACTTAAATACCTTAAAAGAGAATTATATATTTAAAGAAAAAAATATATGTTCCCTATGGGAACTTAAGAAATACAAATCTCATTCATTCACTGTCTAATAAAAATAACTTTGCCAGGTTGAGTAATGGGTAATTTATACTGCTGACCTATTTTACTGGATCCAAATGAGTAGCAAAATTAGAATTATTTTTGTCTTCATACATTTTTGTCAATTATCTACCCAACAATGGTGAAGTAGTCATACAGATACCAAAATATAATTAAAACCAGCATTGTTTTATTAACAAACCTGTTTCTAAACTAGACTTTTAAGATGACACAACTTTAAAATTCCCTCTTTACTATCTTCACATTGGTGACACCACACTCAAATTGTCTCTTCAACTACTACGTTGAAGAAATGAAGAAGAAAAGATAACTGTCTTGGTGTAACCAAAAAATCCTAAAGATTAGGTTATTCTCAAGTTACATGAGAATACCAAGAAAAACATCCAGGTATGCAGAAGTAACCTGCTAAATTATTACAATACCACCTGCCTATACTAGCTCAAAGAAAGAACCTTCAAAAGATCTCTGTTAGAACGATGCTAAAATTCTCTGACAAGAGATGGGGGGAAAGGAACCACACACTTGTCATGAGAGTAATTCTATAAACCATAATAAAAGAGAGAAAATTCAAAGCTATTCAACAAAGCAAAGAAGGAGAGATACCATTCTGTTCATGTCAGCTTTAAGTTTCTCCATTACTGATCTCCGTAGACAGCTAACCGTCCTGCACCACAACTTTTATAGTGTAAAGCTGGGCTCAGGTCCAGGCAAATCACTGCTAAAATGATCAGAATTTGTCAATCAACTGATCTTTAAATAAAGCACACAGGTTTATAGTGTGAGGTCTGGCAAAGAAAAAATAAGGATAAGCCAGGCAGTGGTGGCACACACCTTTAATCCCAGCACTTGGGAGACAGAGGCAGGTGGATCTCTGTGAGTTTAAGGCCACCCTGGTCTACAGGAGCTAGTGCCAGGACAGGCTCCAAAGCTACAGAGAAACTCCTGTCTTGAAAAACCAAAGAGAGAGAGAGAGAGAGAGAGAGAGAGAGAGAGAGAGAGAGAGAGAGAGAGAGAGGATAAAAATCTATTAAATAATACCTGTTCTCACAGGACAACTCAAATTTCCACGATCTCATTAAAGGTTACATTCTACCTCTGTCTTTTGGGATTTGGGAAGCATTTTAATCAGTTATAAACACAAAACTTTCAAATAATAAGAATTTAGTAAGGAAACAATTTTAAGTTACCAAAAAGCCAAAGGACAGATATTCAAGACTGCATACCTCATCTACAAAAGAATACAACCAGAGAATAGCTTGATAAGACAGGCAGAGTTCAAGATGGCAGAATCCCTTTCTTGTTGAACTGAACTGAAAACACTAAAACCACCATCCATTTTGTTTTTATCCTGCACATGGTACTAAAACAGAGGGGAAAGCCTCACACAGAAAGCTGAATGGCCCAAAGAAAACCTATGTGTTGACAAGAACCTAATGGCACATGCAGGTACGCATCTTTTATACTTGATGTGATACACTTACATGGCCCCTGTTGAATCTCTTGGGGACCAACAGTAAAGCAAGTTTAGAACTTCAAATCTTGAGACATCTATAGCAAGATGCTGATCCAATGTGGCTCCAAACATCTTCTGTTTTCCTGGCTCACCTGAAGAGGAAAAAACACTACAGAGGATGTGGGAACTGAATTTCTTTCTGTAGTTTCTTCTAGAGCAACTGTCTGAGAGATTTGGCCCTGTCCTTTGTGAAGTCTGGAGATGAAACACTTGAAGGACTAGTGAAAAATAATTTCAAATGAAAAGATGGAGTGGAGAATATTTCAGCAAAAGCTACTCATTGTAGGCCAATCAGTGTTTCTAACCCACTAAGTGGGAGGAAATAGAAAAAAAGAGAAAATGCAGTGTTTCTCCTCCACCTCCTCCCCAGTTGTGACTGAAATTCATGGAGCACCTAACCTCTGACCACATGAGGGAGGAGTCAGTAGAACAACCGGGAGGCTGAGCATTTGGTCCAGTCTCATCCCTGGCTGTGCGACCTTGTTAAGCATTTGGTCCAGTCTCATCCCTGGCTGTGCGACCTTGTCAAGCAGCAGGGAGGCCTTTCAGATAATACCCTTGTCTAAGAAAAGTTTCTGGTGGATATAAGTTGAAGAAATAATGAAAGAGAAAAATGCACTGAACTTATATAAAAACGAAAATCACGGTGATATACCCATACTAGCAAATTATATCTGATTCTGTTTTTCAAAAGATTTGGGACAGATTCCTTGAAATTAGAAACCAGAAACGAAGGGGAGAAGAAGCAATTTCCAAATAATAGAAAATGTTTTCAAGCCAAACACAAGAGCTACATGATTCATCTTTCTAGGAAACACTATTCCTAGAAAAATCATCTTTAAAAAGCTAAGATTAGTACAACCAAGTCTCAGGAATATTCTAACACAGAGAGCATTAAAACTGTTGCCAATAATATTGGTTAGATTCACTTTAATTAACTTCTAGAGTATTTTATTAAATCTTATATTATTATGGTTATTCTCTATAGACATAAAGCTTTTTCAAATGTATTCTAATATAATCAGAATTTATTTGAATTATGCTTGATAAAAATACCAGCATTTTCTGGAAATTATGATTAGAGGACAAATTAGCCCCTTACCTGACGTGGTTGTTCATTCATCCGTTGTGGGTCTGACTTCACTTTATTGTTGGGGTGGTTTGTGACTTTGGTGACTGGTTGCTTGAAAATTGATGCAGTTTGTCTAATTGGCAATGTTGTGTTCAAGTCTGGTTTACCCTGTAAATAGAAATGTTTTCATTAATACAATATGTAAAGAAAATTGGATCAATACCTTTTTAAACTCAACATCCATAATTAAAAAAAAATATATATAACAATTATTCCAACTCTTGGTCTGTGTCAGTACTTTTTTGTTTGTTTGATTGATTAATTTTCGAGGCAGGGTTTCTCTACAGCTTTGGAGCCTGTTCTGGAACTAGCTCTTGTAGACCAGGCTGGCCTTGAACTCACAGAGATCCACCTACCTCTATCTCCGGAGTGCTAGGATTAAAGGCATGCACCACCACCGCCTGGCAGCACTTTGAATATTTTAAAGGTACATTTAAAGAAAAATACTTATTTTATGATGTGGGATTCCCCTTTGTATGCAATGAATACCACTGGTTAATAAAGATGCTGCTTTGGGCCTATTGCAGCACAGAATAGGGCAAAGTAGAATTCCAACCAGATAGAGGAGAGAGTAGGCGGAGTCAGAGAGAGGCCATGCAGAAGAGGGATGCCAGACGCCGGATGGAAACTTACGTTCCACAACCATGTGGCGATATACAGATTAACAGAAATGGGTTAATTTAAGATATAAGAGTTAGTCAGAAATATGTCTAAGATAATAGGCCAAGCAGTGTTTTAATTAATACAGTTTCGGTGTGGTTATTTTGGGTCTGGATGGCTAGGAAGCAAACAAGCAGCCTCCGCCAACAATTTTGTATGTGTATGAGCCTGTGTGTATGTATGTGAACCATGTGCATGCAAGAGCATGAAAAGGTCAGAAGCAATGTTAGGATGCCCTGGAATTAGAGTCACAAACAGTTATGAGACCCTGTGTGGGTACTGAGAACTCAACTGGGGTCCTCTGAAAGAGCAATATGGGTTCTTAACTGCTGGGTCATCCCTCCAGTTCCTCTAAAAGTTCATTTTAAGCGCTTTATTATGTATTTTTTTCATAATTAAGGTATACTTTTAATTCTTTGTATAATATTAATTATCTAATTATCAGAATACTAAGGACATTAATATATCTGAGAAAGAATAAGAACTTTAAAATAGCAAACAGGATAACAGTTATTTCTATATTCTAAGAGTAGGACAAATACTAGCCTTAAATATTTAAGCATTAAAACCTAACTTGATTGACTAGCAATGAGACCAGACTTAACATAAAAAAATAACATTAAATTATTGATTCCAGTAAACAGAATTCATTCTAGAAAATGTTGATAAAATAAGACATGGCCAAATTAAAACATCAAAATTTGAGCACTGCTAATAAAAATGGAAATTTCACATGTGATCTCATACAATTGGGTGCAAACAAGCAAAGATTCCAGAAAGTGCTAATATTAGCTTGCCCTCTGCACACGCAATTGGTGCATGTATAAGAAAACCAACAGACTGCATTACCAACTTGGGTCTGACCATAATGTGAGCCTACCCACTTACATATGTGGAAATACTCCACAGTCTAAAAAAGTCTGGCGGGAGTATTCTGTATAAGGAATAATTGTCCTGTATTCCTGTTTAGTTTATTGAAACAATCTCTCACTACATATCCCAGGCTTGAACAGAAACTCATTACGGAGCTCAGGCTGCCTGTGACAAGCACACAGCCAGCCTGACAGCCAGTCCTTAGTTCTGCTATGTGTCACACTTCGTGCTTTTGGGAAGACTTAAAATCAAAGCTTTGGAAAGCCATGTGACAGGTTATTCAAATTTGGATCATCCAGTAAATAAAATGTCAGACACGTTTTAGTAAAGTCAAACTGTAAAACAGAACTGCTCTTAACTTCATTTGCAAAACCCAATGGAATGATAACAAAAAGGACGGGACAAAAACTATTGCTATTTTGATACTGACAAAAGATGTAAAAAGTTGGTGTCAAGAGTCCTCCTCTCTTTACCTTACTTTTATAGACAAGATGTCTCACTGAACCTGACGCTTACCAATTTGATTAGACCGACTGGCCAGAAAGAGCCAGGGATCCTCCTGTATGCCTCTCTAGCACTGGAGTTACAGGTGGGGAACAGGCTTGGTGCTTTTTTGTGGAGTCTAGGGGTGTGCACTTTTTAAAACTGCTGAAGTAATTCTGGGGTACATACAGGGAATCAAGCATTTCTGGCCAACAACATTTAGAACACCAAGGTCCTAAACAACAAAGTCATCCAACCTAAGGCCAATGTTCAGTCTTCAGGAATCCTAACCTAATTCTTACGGATGACAACCTGCTGTCATTAAGATGATCAGATACATCACTAAACAGTATCATGTTTGGTTAACATTTATGTTCTTTAATAAAAAACAATATGCTTTGCTGGTACTAGATCAAATACGGCATGAGCAGATACAGAAGTTAACTGTGACTGTTTGTATACACAAGCGTATCCAAGTCAAGACTCATTCTAGAAAGGATAAAGCTGGGCCTACTCTTCACTATAATTAACTATGAATCTTAAATCCACAAAGACTGAAAGTATGGAACATTTGAAATTAGCAGTGTTAAAAATGCTAAGGTTGGCAGGATAGAGGTGGCACACACCTTTAAACCGAGCACTCAAGAGGTAGGGGCAGACAGATCTCTCTGAGTATGAGACCAGCCTGGTCTACAGAGGAGTTTCAGGACACCATTACAAAACAAAAACAAAAGACCTAACAACCAAACGAAACAAACACTAAGGTTGGTGAGTGAGTGTGTGTGAGTGTGTGTGTGTGTGTGTGTGTGTGTGCATGCTCTTGGACCAATAAAGAAAAATTAGAAGAACCTGCTAAGATAAGATACATTGTTAGATTCCACTGTCTAATTTAGATGGTTCACTCTGTTCTATCTTAAAGAACCCTAGCCTAATTCCTAAGGAAGACAACTGCATAGAGTAAGGAACACTAAGAATGTACCTCATCATTCTTCTCTTCTCAAACATTTTTAAACATTTCTTTTACTTTTGACTGGCTAACATTTTTTACAATTTTGTATTTAAAACATTCTCTTGAGCAATCTGCAAAGTAGACTGACCAGCTTCCCGGAAGCTTACAGAACCAGTAAACCGGTTGCATTACCAGTCTCCCCTAAGGACTGCCAGAGTGACTTAATTCCTGACCACCTGTTACCCAAGTTGTCCTAAACCACTGACACTCTGCCATAAGCTTCGACATTAGAACAATCACCTTGGCTTGAAGCATGATTATAGCTGTTCACAAAATCAAAATCATCTCTTTAAATATAAAAAAGTGAAGTTCCTTTACATTACAAACTAAACCAGCAAATTCACTGCAAAATTGTAAACAGCCTAGCTCACAAACTTCAAAATTCTAAAAAGATGTCCCATTTCAATCTAGAAGTAATTGTGGTACTAAATAACACAATCTGCAAGCAGATTTCTTTTTTCTTTTACATTCAATGACCTTCCACAAAAGCCTGTAATGTAAGACTTAGGCAATAGCTAGGCAGTGGTGGCGCACGCCTTTAATCCCAGCACTTAGGAGGCAGAGGCAGGTGGTTCTCTGTCAGTTGGATGCCAGCCTGGTCTACAAAGAGAGTTTCAGGACAACCAGTGTTGTTACACAGAGAAACCGTCTTGAAAAGAAAAACAACAGAAAGAGAAGTATGCAATAAAGGTGACTGTGGAGGGGATGGAACAATGGGGTCTCAATACCATGGAACACTTTAGTGACCCACCCTGTACAGAGCGTGACGAAGAGGACTTCATAAACCAGTATCTCCTACTGTTTGCATCCTGACCCCCTTAGGACTGTAAGAATACATGCAGCTCACTGCACTGTGAAGATGACATCAGTTTGTATTTTATCTAATGTAGATAATTACAAATGCAACTATCACAAGTTATCCTTAGTTACATTGTAACAAACTGATCGATTGCTAGCAACCTATGAGCCAACACTTCAGCGGTCTACATTTCATATACTCCTTTTCAATCAAATCTTCCATTTTAAAGTTATTTCCAATTTCATACTTGAACTTTACTGATATTTTACCAGTATTAATATTAATAAACAATCTTATCCATATTGATACAGATATTTAGTGGGTTTTTTCCACTTCCCATTATCACATAAAGTTCTCAATGATGTTAAAAAATAAACTCTCTGGTTTACCAAAGATGGTGTCTTATAATTTTAACATAATTACTAAACATAAATGATAACTTCAGATATGAAAAAGAGCTCAAAAGAAAGGGGTGGGGGGTCTTCTGTTCCTCTTGCTATGGAAATAGATTCTTGCTATATTGCCTAAGCTGGCCTCCCAACTCCTGCCCCACCTTTCCCAGTGACTGGATTATAAGTCTTACTAATCGCGAGCATCACTTCTATTCTTATTCCCTTTTCAATAGTGAGGTGGCAGGGAAAGTCATCTTATGTGACTCAGACCTTCCTGAAATTGCTTTTAAAAGAGTTTGTGCTACAATATCAGTGAAACAAACCTTTAATAATCAGTAGACAGATACACAAAGTTTCCTGCATTTTATTAAAAGAACAGGATTTTATTTGTGGAAGAAGCTATCAAGAGATTCACTTCTCAATATTCATTTCAAGTATTCATTTCTCAACTCAGTATTTCCAACTGCCCCTCTGTGGAAAGTGTACCATTTAGAGCCACTGTAACACTGCAAACAAGGGAGCTGCCCTGGGTTTGACCTCCAACACCACGTCTTCAGACAGATATCATGTAAAACTTACATATCATATAGCACAGTGACTGAACTCTAAATATCACATTCCTTGGCTAGATTTATTATTATTATTAAAGATTTGTTTCGTGTGTCCGAGTGTATTTGCCTGAATGAATATACATGCATCACATGGGTATAGTGTCCACAAAGGCCTAAAGAGAGATCAGGTCTCCTTGTTGGTGCAAGGAACTGAACCCTGGTCCACTGCAAGAGCAGGAGGTTCTCTTAAACCTAGCGCCAACTCCAGTCTTGTCCGTTTTTTGAGAAAAGCTATATAAAAGACACTGTGCAGATTCTATAACCAAAGCATTGAGACTTTACTTTCCAATTGTTAGTTTTTCACTTTTAAAAATTCACCTTAAGCCGGGCGGTGGTGGCGCACGCCTTTAATCCCAGCACTTGGGAGGCAGAGGCAGGCGGATCTCTGTGAGTTCGAGACCAGCCTGGTCTACAGAGCTAGTTCCAGGACAGACTCCAAAACCACAGAGAAACCCTGTCTCGAAAAACAAAAAAAAAAAAAAAAAAAAAAAAAAAAAAAAAAAATTCACCTTATTGTAGGGTGAAAATTTTTGCTCTACTTACCCAATATACATATACAACTGACATTGCAAAGTATCATTCACGTGCCACTTTAATTCTGTAGCTGTTAATACACATGTTCCAGAGAGATATTTACATCCCAGTTGGGAAACAAAGATTCAGTACCACTAAGGTCAATTTCCTTATCGGTTAATGAGGATAATTATTACAAAAGATTCATCTACAGGTCAAATAGAACGGTATGTGATGACACCAATGCAGTTTCCTACACCGTCAGCTTCCACCAGGACCTCCACACAGCACTCTTCACCATTCCTGTGCCGGCATAAAGCCCCAGTAGACCCGTCTGCTTCTCTACCCTCAGCTGGGTACCTCTCTACTCACTCAACTCCAGCATCTTGACCTTCTTTCTGCCCTTACATACTGGGGCATCTTTTCTTAACAATTTAGCACTGGCTCTTTCCTCTGTACAGAATACTTCCCTCTCAACTTCTGAAGAATGGCCACTTGTAACCCAGAGCTCAGTCTGAAAATTACCAGCAGAGAAACCTGTTCTCATCACTCAGCCTAAAATATCACCCAGTCACCTTTGCATTACTTAGCTCACTGCATAGTTAGTATTTTATGAGTGACTTACCATCCCACTCAAATATAACCACCTGAGACTTCCTCTACAGTATTTCCAAACTGAGACTCATGCTTGCCCAGACTTTGAAAATTGCATACAATAAGCTAACTAGAGGCAAAATGCCACCACACATTTGGTCCTACTGTACAGCTCCAGTCTAAGTAGTCGTTTTCTGTCTTGAACCTGAAAGTACTAAAGGAAAATATAATTAAATGTAACCTATAAGATCTGCCGCAAAATTGTTATAAGAAGCATTGTCTGTTCCAACTTAGAATATAAAAGAAACAATCCCTAAACTCATTATATCACTGAACTACATGTTAACCTCTCTTATTAATTTTTTAAATCATTTGCATTATTATTGGAGGGGTGCTTGTGCCATGGCACATGAGTAGGGGTCAGAAGAGAACCAGTTCTCTCCTTTCATGCTTATATAAGTTACAGAGATCTAACTCAGATCACTGGGCTTACAGAGAAAGCAAGTACTCACCCTCGAGCCATCTCTAGCCCTCCCGGGCCCCTCCAAACAGTGTGTTAAGGACCAGGAAGCAGGTTTCTGCTCTCCCTTTCTTTTCTCTTGCCCCACCTTACTAACTAGTAATCTTTTTTACTACCCATTTTTGCTGATTCCATCAACCTTAGCCAAACTCCAGAGCTTCTCAGGGCTGGATCCCTGCCTGTATCTGGGACTCACCAGTCTCATTACTGGGAATATCACGTGTGCCAGTGACTTTCCAGCTTACCTTTGTTCTAGCAGTGTGCCCACTACACACAGCATCTGCATCTAAGTATTCCAGGAACCTCAAACTGACATTATCAGTTCACTTCTATCCAGCCTTATTTTCCCCTAGGGTGCTTTCAGTACCCCCTCCATTTAAATGCAAGGGTTCACCTCAAGTCTTCTGTTAGTCTCCACATCCAATCTGCTAGCAAATCCCATTAATAATTCCATTGTGTTCAGCATCACACGTCTCCCAAGCCTTGGCCATTCCTCACTAGACAAAACTATTTCCTCACTTCCACTTTTCTCCATTTCATATCAAATTAACAGTGCTCTATATTCGATATGGACCCACACTTAATATAAACACTAGTAACTCCTTGCAAAGACTTCCCTGTCTTACTAATTCTATCACCTGTGGAGTACTCATTCAGTCTCTATACTCCTACAGGCACTAAGACACTCAAACCAGCAAGAAATACAGAGCACAGGGATCTTTGTAAGAGACTTCAGTCACTTTCTCTATAGGTCAGTGTTGGGGACTGCGGACTACCAGACCCTGAATTTCCTGTAAACAACTTGTTTTCCTCTGCTCTGAGCAGCCTGCAGCTGCTCTGAGCAGGAGACCCTGACGACAGTGGAGTGGGTTCTGATGAGTCTGCAGCGAAAGATCCCAAGAGCTGGGGCATAGCCAGAGCCCTATATAAGCTGCCCCTGAGTACAATAAAGTGGGCATTCTTGTATCAAGGATGACCTGTGTCCCCGTCTATCTGTGTATGTTTTTAAATTCTCAGCCTAGTTCCCATAGCACGTAACGAGCAGAGCATGGAACAGAACCAGTGGGTGGAGTTTTACAGGTCAGGAGACATATTCTCTTTGTATTCAACTAGAGTGGAAATTCTAGGAATATTGAACCTAAAGGGTAGTTCTTACCACAGTATTTGTATGGTGATACAAAGTATGGTTATGATGACGAATTGACCATAGAACCCTCAGACATTTACTCAATAACTGAGAAGTCCATAATCAAGCAAATGGTTATTCTGAACCACATCAAAGGCCTGGCCCCTCTTTTCCCCCTCACACCTTGCTCTCCTTCCTTCTTTAACACAAACAAACCAATGGATAAGTTTTTCAGGTACAGATCCCTTTGAAATTCTGATGGAGATAAAATTTCTGTAGGAGAAACACTCCCCCCCCAAAAAAAATTATGGCATTGAATCCAAAGGATCCTGGAAGTTTCTAAGGCATGCATCCTCAAGCTACAACCCTCCATCCTCGTTCTGCTTCCTTCCAAGCTGTCTTTCAATATTTAGGAAAAGTCATTCTAACCATTTTATAGGGAAGTTAAAATATGCACATATAATAACATACAAATATAGTATGTTTATATTTGCATATGACCTAAAAGAACATACAAAGAGGAAGAACAACAAAAACAAACAGAGCCAGGAGCTGAAACACATTAGCAGGAGGGCAACACTCTGCGCTGGCTAGCCTTTCACTATTTACCCACGCTATTTCAGCTAACAATAAATCCAAATTATAAAACTTTCAAAGACATGGCATAAAACCTGCTTTCTAACCCTTCCAGTCCCTGGAAATTGGCTCTATAAAGGTCACCAGGTCCATTCCAATTCTGATGTAGTCTTTACCTTCCTTGATTTCCCCATGCTTCTGTAATACTACATTTTCCTGACTTTGTTCTTACCTTTGGGAAAGTTCTTGTCATTTTTCCACAGGATATTTTTTATTCATCTCATTTGCATTCTGCAATATGAAAAAGTACCTTTCCTATTTGTCTAAACACTGAGTACAATAAATGACAAATGACAAACTAGGGTAGGAATCTTCACATGAAGTTATGAGAGCCCAAGAAACACAGCTACTGTAACTCCATCAGCTTCATCCCAACCCACAGGTTCTCCCTTGTCACCAACCATCCCATGGATAACTTCACACATGCATGCACATAACAAAATACCCTGGGATAAGGCAACTTAAAAAGGGTTAATTTAGCTCACAATCTTATTTCCTGGAGAATCCGAAGCATGGTGCCAGCACCCTGGTGTGAGCCTCTGGCCATAACAACAGGTCAGAGTAGCGGTCTGCAAGTATAAGGAGCTTGTACAGAGAAGCAAGCGGACAGGGAAGGGCTAGGCTTGGGAAGAACCCATTGCAATACGAATGCCTACAAAATCTACAATGTTCCAGAACCCTGGCCATTAATCCATTATAAAAGTGGAACCGTATTACTTACTTTCCACCCTGTCAACAGTTCTTCCACCTCAGAACCAAAGTACTGCAGGCCAAGTCTCCAGACAAGAACCTCTAGGAGACAAACTATGACCAGAACACAGCAGTGACCAAAGTCACGATTTTAGAAAGTGTTGATTCTCTCTCCCTGTGACCAGCAGGCACCTAAACCTACTGATTTCTTGATTCTCCTCTTTCTACACCTCAGGTCAAGGCATTAATTTAGGTCCACTAATTTTTTAGACTAAAACGGCCCAGTTAGCTTGCCTACGTCCAGCTTCAGGCCTTTCCAATCCATCCTCCAAACTGCACACAAGTCTAAACTGAAGTGCAACTACCCACTAACTTATAAGCTTTTTTAAACCTTACAGCTGCTGCCCTGAGCGACACTACTGAGCTATAAACTATATGTCTGATAACTTTGTGAGAATAACTGAAGCAAGTGTCTTCTCGGTGTGTCTGGGGATCTAGAGTACAGTCATACAGTTCCAAGCCTATGCCTATAAATCACAATAACTTACTATTCTTACCACCCAAGATAATTCATGAGGAATTCAAGACAGTGGATCTGACACAGAATTGACCTCTCCCAAAAAATAATTTAAAAATTAAATAAAATTGGAAGCTTCTATTTCTATTTTTCAAAGTACCACGTCTGAAAAAGCATAAGAAGGCAATGAAAGAACTGTGTCCTTCCAAGGTAGTGGCATGCTATTAAGTTAAACTTGGAAATGGACTTGTTCCAAACAGTAATTATTGTAAGGAATATGCAAAATTTATCATAGGTCATATTAACACCAGGTTATTTGCACTTCATTTCTAAAACATTTATATTACAGCATTAAACAACGAAACATAAAGAATTTAGTCTAATGTAGAACTGAACAGAAGCAAGCTCCCTAAATTCCCTAAATATGCTTTGCATTCACAACCTAATGTAGTGCATCCCAGGATAAATCCAACTAAATTTTAGAAATTATCTTGTCTTAAATGTTTAATATTTATTTTCCCTATCTTTCCTCTCCCTGCTGTATGCGCGCACGTGCACACACACACACCCTCTTCTCCCACTTCCCTCTCCCTGCTGTGCGCGCGCACACACACACACACACACACACACACCCTCTTCTCCCACCTCTATGTGGGTCCTGGACATGGAACTCAGATCGTCAGGCTTGGCACCAGGGTCTTTACCTGCTCAGCCATCTCACTCACCCAAAATTACCACCTTGTCACGACTGTCTCCTTAAAATGTTCAAAGCCATCTCTGAAACTTTGAGGTATCTTTGAAAGTGTGTGTCTAAGTGTGTGTGTGTGTGTGTGTGTGTACGCACAAAGTATTTTACATGTAAAGCTAAGATTTCGTCTTTTCATTCTAAAGTGTGTTGTCCAACAGGGTAAGCACGAAGCACATGTAACCATACATAAGCCACATGTGTGGCTATAGCTAACAATTACATCCCAGCATGCTCCACTGTGAGAACACTGCCATCACTTCACCACATGCCAGTTGGTCACTTTCACACTACTGTGAGCTACCTGCCCCCATTAGCTCCAGAGACATCTTCAGTAATCTACTTGGTATTTCAATTATTTTATCACCTTGAGAGATGGGGATGCCTACAAATAATTACAGCAGTGGCAAGAAAAATCAATAAAGAACAATGAAACCAAGAATGCAATCAATGGGGGGGGTTAAGAAAAAATTTGAGAAAAGCAGAGACAAGTACAAGAGCTGCAGTGCGTATGAACCCAAAGTCAATGCCCACTACTCCACCCTACTTGCCCGCTGGAACGTAATTAAACCCACTCTGCAAAGGTCCTCCAAGCAGTCTTTCCAATCACACTTGAAAATACCCATTAGCAATAAGCTCTTTAATATAGAAGACATATGTCAAGATCACAGTTTGTGGTTGGTCAATCCTATTTAAAACCTTACTTCACTGACTATATCCCCAGTTTTAATTTTCTTTAAACTTAAAAAAAAATGAGTAATATACTTTAGCCAAGCTAAATCGCATATAGAGACTCCTGTCAGCTACATTTCCCAGTAGCTTTCTTTATACGGTACTATCACTAAAAACAACAGCATTCAGCTAACTACACCACAAATATGTTTTCTGCCTGTAATAATAGTGCTACTCCAAAGGCAGTCTGCTTTTCAAATTATAACAACTCCCACTGTAGTTACCTAAAACTCAGATCAAGGCAAGACCAGGCACCACAAACTTCACACAGAATGTCAAAAACAATGAAAATGAAAGGCACCTCAAACTTGTGTTACACGAATTTATTAAATAACATTTATTACCACTATAAACTTCTAGAATCAGGTGGCTAGTGAATCAAACATCAAGTGTTTATTTAACAGGCTATTATGTGCAAGGTTTGGGGCTACTGTACAGAACAAAACCAACCAGAGTCCTTGCTCCCAAAGAGCTCACAGTCTAGCTGAAGCACAGGCACAAATGCAAGGGCCAAGCACAGCAGTCACCAGGGAAGAAGGGACAGGATTCTCAGAGATGCAGGCAATGGAGCAGAGAGCCTCAGCTGAGGAGTTCGCCAGATGGAGGGGGAGGGGAAGCACATTCCAAGCAGAGGGAGCTGCACAGAAGCAAGCAGGTCCTGAAAGCGCATGCCATGCTGCGGTGATGAGCGGTCCAGAGCAGCTAGAGCAGAGAGATGCACACAAACTAGAGACAAATTAGCATTTGGTTTTTAATGAACCACAACTGTCAGGAAGTAAAGCTTTAAATTGCATTAAATGAGGCTAAAATGTGACTCTAGGAACAAAAGGAAAATTTACAAGCATTCTCGTCATTTCATAAACAATTAGATCCTTCTGTAGGTACACAAGTGTTACTGTGCTAGAGTTTAAAAGGGCAGTTTTAGAAAATCTTAACTGTCGTGTATACACACGTACACTAGTGTGTGTATATGCTTGAGGAAAGGAAAAGGGCTTGCGTCAGAAAGCTTCCTAAACTGAACACTATGCTAAGCAGGGTAGCGTGCTGCTCAGAAAGCTGGCTGCAGTTTAGGGAAAGGACAATTTAGGAGGGGGAAAAAGGAAATAGCAGAGGTCAATATTTTGCTAAATGTTTTTATGTAAACCCCCACTTCATTTTCACAATAACACTATGGGAGAAGTTTTATTACCCTCTCCAAAAGGTCTCAGGCCTTCAGAGGCTTCAACCTCAGAAAGTTGTTTATCTGTATCAGATATTACACTATGATAGATTGTATCAGCTAACACGGAGCACAGCCAGCTCACCAAGCCCATGCCTGCCGGAGTGCAAAGTCTGGTTCCTGTCTGAATGCTGCACTCCTGAGGGTCCGGCAGGGTTACATCAGTCAAATCCTATGTATGAAATGACTCTGCTTTCACTCTATTTTACAAGACTGTCCTGAGAAAGTGGAGATGGTGACGCACAGACACAGGCTCCTAAAATACATAGGAATGAAAACCTTTAACAACTAACTGATAACAAAGTCATTAAAACCACTGGTGTAGGCATCAGGAGTGGTGATGTCCCCCTCAACTCCCAACTCAGCACTATGGGTGGTCACTACTTAGAGGAACCATGTAATGAGTTGTCTGTGGGTCATACAAGGCCAGTTGTTCTTGGAAGAATAGAACCTTTTTTTTAAGACACTAAAGCTTTAATCAAATTAAATTAATATATCCAAATATGACTTGTTTATACTGCTATATAATAATCAACCAAGCAGTTCCAGAGAATTAAGGGCTAGGGAAACAAATCTCTGAGGATGAAAACAGTAATGTCTGAGTCGGTATCGTCAACATCAAAGTCAGTGTCGCACTGCCCTCCTGAGACTCTGAACTTCCAAATTACTATGCAGTTACACACGATGTGGTAATGCTGCCTCTTTTTAGGAAACAGAAGAAATATGCTTTTTAAAAACCACGATGTATAGTACAGGCTGGTAGTCTATCGACACACTGAAACGTTGTTCTCTACTGTGTACAATCACACTTTCTCTGTTCAAGCACTTCCAAATACAGAAAAATACACCCCACTTGTAAGTTTTAAAATACTCTGTAGTGGGGAGAGAAACTCAGACAAGGGAGATCTCGATGGCACAGGAAACAGGTCTGGAGAGCTTGGGAAGCGCACCTCTATGCTAGAGTACAGTCACCAACCTTGTTCTGATTTAGAGGATCATTCCGCAGTCTCTGCTTGTTCTTCTGTAATTTACTAGGCATCATTTTGCCAGTTCTGAAGTCAAAACTGCTGAGGTCAACGGCATTTCCCAAATACCTTGCCAGCTGAGGTTTACTTCTGAACTTCTTACCACTCGGGCTAAAAGAAAAAAAAAGTTTATTTGTACAAAAGGAAATATTAATAGCCTCTATATAGCCTTTTAAAGATACATTCCTACATAACCTTTTTTAACAGTAATTTCTGTTCCTGATTGTTACAAATTACAATTACATGTGTTGAGTTTCATTTTGGAATTACTATAAGTCTTGAAGGAACGTCTTAACTTTCTGCAGAGAGAAAGTGTATCATTCAATACAGCTCTCCCTGGTGCACGCTGGAGCACACTGCACATACTGCTACAGATTACCCAGCTAACTGCCTGAGAGATGAGCACAGCCCATGAAGCACACTCCCTACAAGAGTCTGCATTCCCACCAACTTCTTTCCAAACTGTCTTTTGAAAACACTGGTTTATGCACAATGTCAAGAGCTCAGAAACTGTTAAAGTCAGTAGCTAGTTTAAAATATGAATTTGGACTCCACATAATCTGGCATAAACTTATGGTATCTATAATAGAAAAAAAATTTGATGTGTAAATGCTTCTACTAAAACTACAACTAAAAAGAAAAACAAGAACATCTGTGAACCTATTTATACAATTCTGACATGACTTTTGTTTGACAAACTGTCTAAAATAAGCATATCAAGTGAGCAGGTTATATTTAGGGATATAAATGTATATATGCATGCAATAATAACTAACCAAAAAAGAGGCCATGGATTTTAAGGAGAGCTGAGAGGAATATATGGAAGGATTTGGAAGGAGGAAAGGGGAGATAGGTTGCAATTATATTATAATCTCAAAAGCAAAACTTTAAAAAGCACAGAGATCTAAAGAAAGAAAAAAAATAAGTAAAATAAGCCTATCAAAAATAATTTCTTTTTAGCCAGGTGTGATGGCACAGGTTTGGCCTGTAATCCCAGCACTTAAGATGGAGGCAAAACGTCAGCTTCAACTACAAGGGTACTTCTAGTCTAGCCAGGGCTATGAGACCTTGCCTCAAAAAAAAAATAAATAAATAAATAAATAAATAAATAAATAAATAAATAAGTAATTTACTTCTTATAAACAAGAACTGCCAAAGATGGAAAACTGTAAAAGTGCCAGAACTGCAGAGAACAGACTCCCTAAAAAGGATTTCTGTGTCATTAATCTGTAAGAAATTGCTTTTTAGGGGCAATATCCCTAAAGTCTTATCTAAAAACTTTTATAAACCAAATAGCTAGAACAAACTGTGACTGTTTCTGCAGAAGAAACCCCTTAGAACTTCAGAAAGCATCTCACAGAGGCTGGCATACCACACCTAGAATTTAACCTTGCACTAACTAGTCAAAATAAGTAAAACATAAGTCAACAAAGAACTTTAAAACACTGGGGAACAAAACAACACAACATTATGCTGAACAGAACTAACTTCAGTCTCAGGTCTAAGAAACAAAGCATGTCATCTGTCACACTGCATGGTATTCTGTCAACACAGACTCCGGACGGCTAGAAGACCTATTAACCTTTGCTGTTCACAATCCCATGACTTAAGTACTCTTGGAATACAATTCAAAGGTTACATAATTCAACTAACGATGAAGATTACAACCAACACCAACCAGACCGTAAGAGAGTAAGTAAAGTAGCCAAAACCAAAATCCAGTCTGGGAAAGAAGATATGATCACACACAGACTATCTCAAATCCAACTGCATTTTACACTGGAAAACAGGCATAGCACCACAAGCGAAGCCATCAGGGTACTTCAACACTGCCTCAAGCTCAATCATCACTATCAACCACACGCTTCCAATCTTTGCCAGTGGCATCACTTCCCATGTAGCATCTACTCCTCCAAGCTGGATGAACACTAACAACCTTCATCTCCCATATTCCTCCGCCACCCATCCAGCACCAAATTCAAATTCTCAGATTCCCCAGTGTTGACAAAATGCCTTCCCCTCCTTAGTACATCATCAAAAGAACTCAATCAAATTTACTGTTTGCAGACTTTATCCTGTCGACATTGGTATCCTAAATTACAACCTCAGTCACTGAAGTATGCCATGTACCTTTGATTCCAAAGGTACAGTCTATCTATCTTTCCAGATGGAATGAACCTGTCAATGAGATATTATGTCCTTCGAGCCCACCTAAATCATCATGTGCCTTGTTATTCTCCAATCCAAACGAAAAACAATTGCAGTCCTCTGAAATTTTATTTCATTACAATTCTTGTATGTTTCCTTGATTCCTATATATTTCCAACAATCAAATATTATAACCCCCCCCCTTTTTTTTTTTGGTTTTTCGAGACAGGGTTTCTCTGTGGTTTTGGAGCCTATCCTGGAACTAGCTCTTGTAGACCAGGCTGGTCTCGAACTCACAGAGATCCGCCTGCCTCTGCCTCCCAAGTGCTGGGATTAAAGGCGTGCGCCACCACCGCCTGGCTATAAACCCCTTTTGATAAACTCTCAAAAGTCATTATACAAAGGCAACCATTGAACAAAATAACTGAGAGCAAGAAACCTATCAATTGAGTAAGAAAGAATGTAGTTTTCTTTTGCAGGAATGCTGGAATGAATCATATACTTAAAATTAAAAATAAAAATTTCACCTTAGTCAGTTTTACTACATAAATCTTACTAAATCACTCAAATTAATCTAAAAAAATTATAATTATTGTATTTATCAGCCATCTATATGATTATAATTTTAATTAAGCTAGAATACCCATGAAGTCCTTGTTATCAAATAGTCATGTAACTGATAAAGAACATCCTGATAAACTATCTTTAACACGTACTGAATAAGGGAATGAAGGAGGGAGAGAGAGAGGAAGGAAGCTAAGCCAGTAATGCATGCTGTGATCTCAGCTACTTAGATGCTGAACAAGAGAGTGTCCAAGCCCAGCCTAGTGGCTTTAAGAAGGAAAGAGGGATATAGCTCAGTAGCAGGATGCTCATCTAGCATCTGCAAGGCCCTAGGTTCAGTATCTCCAGTATATAAAAAAGAACAAGAAAATATATTTCTACAAAATAAAATGACAATTCTTAATCAGATATCCGCCTAAAGATCCTTTTAATGCAATAAAAACTTGAGCTCCAGTGTGGATCTTCTTTCAGCTGACTTATTTTCAGAACTTGAAAATATTCAGGCAGTATAACTTTTACCAAAAAGATAAGCACCACACTGCTTAGCATGTGGCTGAGATAAACAGAAAGTCATTTTGGGAAGAACCAATGAATTTCAAAGTTGAATGTGCAAGAGGTGTTTCCTTGTATGTTAAAAGTTGCTTAAAAAAAATATGCCAGTACCTCAGTGTCAAGGCTTCCACAGAGCAAAACTCACTAAGGAGGTTACTCTGGACACTTCGCCTCGGCCTCCAGAGATGTAAATACCCAAGGACAGGACTCACTCTCAAGACTATTCTGGGTTGCAAACACAGTTCAGGGGTACAGAGCTGGCCCAGCAAGCACAAGGCCCAGGATGAAACTCTCACATACTCCACTAATTACAATCCAAGAAGGGTAAAATGCAGAAATTTGCAAGATCAGCAATATCAAGTGGTGCCTCCCAAGTTCTGCTTCACTCCTGTCATACAGACAGACTCTGCAGGGCATCTGGTAGATTGTGCCATGAAGAAACTCAGGACAAGCCACTGTCCTTTCAGAAACAAGCTTCAAGAAAGTAAACCTGCCTGCCCCAGGGAATTTGAACACTAGGGACCTTGCTCTGTAGGAGACAGGGACAAGGCCCAAGAGAACAGTTAAGTAGGAAATGTGTTCATGAGATTCACACCAGCTGCACAGCAGCACTGACCCTGAGTGCCCGGCTGAGCACAGACAGGGACTACATTCCCATCACCCTCTAAGATGACTGCTACCCGTCCACATCACAAAAATACTAGGAATTGCAAAGTGACTAAGCTTTTATTCTAGGATGTCAATTACTTATTCTAGAAATATCAATTCATAACTTAAGTTTACAGTATTGCTTTTTTTAACACTAGTAGATTGGTGAATAGATTAGTCATTTTCAGTTTGCTCTGACCAAAGTAATGAATACTATCTCAGTTTCAACCACAAAGAAAATTTCCCTGTTAACCTACCCCATTCCTGAACTAACTTGCAATCGTGCACTTAATTTGTTATCCACTATTTAATTAAAAATCAAACTATGAGTCGAATCTCAGTTCATATGAAGACATTTCATCACTTGAACCCAGACTCCTTTAATTTCTGTCAAACTGCTTAAAGTGACTGTTAAACATAACTCCATGTTAGAGATTCTTAAATATAACTACCCAGAAACTTTATGTAAAAGAAAATCTAGAAACTGTACCTGAGATACCAGAATGCTTAGTGGCATCTGCATTTCTGTCACATTGTGAACCCACCGGGAACCGTCATCTCCTGAGCAGACAACTGCATTCTACTGTGCCACCGTCTCCACAGACCTGCAGTGTGCAACTGAACCCATCCTCGGAAGCCCCTCTGCTAACAGCAGGACACATGTTGATGACAAGTGAGCTACAGCGTTAGTAGCTGTTACAAAGACCACACAACCCTATCTTCAAGGCCGTTTCTGACAGATGAGCTGCGGGCATGGCAGTCTCTCCAGTGGAATGACTGACACACAGCAGTCTGTAAGGCACAGGGCCTCTCAGAGGTAGAGGGCTAGTGACACTGACGAAGAACGCGCTCAGAACTACAGGGCTACCCACCACAATCAAGAACTTTGTAAGGAATTAAGGAAAACCCTCTCACACACAAAACTTCTATATATTTTAACACTGGAAAAGATTAACCAAAACCTCAAGTTTTTAAAAGAATACTTTTATGTTTTTAAATGTATGGACATTTTGCCTGCATGTACGTCTGAGTACCACATGTCTGCAGTGCCCTTGTCGCTCCTGGAACTGTAGCTACAGACAGCTGAGTGTCACCATGTGGAGCTGGGAAGGAAACGCTCGGCTCTGGAGGAGCAGCCAGTGCTCTTAACCACTGAGCATCTCTCTACCCCTTAAACTTTCTAAGTTGTTTCTTTACCCCACCCCTTTAATTTGTTCAAACTTGAGTAAACATTCAAAGCAAAAGATTTCTGTAACATTAAAAAACAACTCCCCAAGAAACCAAATTTTATCTGAAGCTAAAATGTAAACCTCGAATTATCTTTTGTACTTAAGTATAAATCCTAATTGTCAGAAAATTGCCAAATAATTTTTTTAAAAATGCATACTCCTGCTTCCAAAAACACTGTGCAGTGACAGGAAGACTGACTCAGCTATTCCTCACAGCTCCTCTGCACCCCTGCACACGCACTCATCCCCAAAATGAACACTCAGAAGCCCCTGCAGCACAGCATGTCCCAGTAGACTGCTATCGACTTTCATATTATTCTCCATGTCTGATCGGTTACCAATCACCTTTGAACCCATCCTGCACAAGGCTACAGTCAACATGTTCTTAACCACCTCAGGTCGCCATGACAGACTATCTGCTAGCTTCTGCATTCTAAAGTATCCTAATGTCCATCCTAAAGCAGGGCACTTGAACCATAGCTACTCTTTAAAAGCCTTCAACGTAGACTTAGTTTTTAGAATATATAAGTACATAATTTTATATTTTATGTAAGTTTAAAATAAATTTAAAATATAAAACTGATAGTGTTCAGTGGATTTTCCCCATTAGCACTGCATCTGAGGCTCTGTAACCTGGCTCCTTCAACCTTTCAACCCTACTTTCCACTTCTCTTACCCCATGACCTTTGTTCCAACCATGTTAGTTAATTCATTCTGTCAAGAATGAGCTGAATGGCCCATCTTTTACCTGGTCTATGATGCAACACTCCAAACTCCAAGATCTCCTCTGGAGACTCCTACTTTTATAAACCTAACATCCTCTGTCTGCCATGAAGACCCCATATCCCTCACAGTAAATGTGTTTCCCTCCTCTGAACCCATGGAGAGAGCACCACTGTGGCAGGAGTAATCGTGATGTGACTGCTGACTTTTCTTCTCGTTTTGCAATACTGAACTATGTGTGGTTATAAAATTTCCATGTTTCAGTCTTACGGACACAAGCAACTTACTGAAGAAGTTCTTTATGAATGAAATTATACTGTATTAAATTTGCTTCAAATACTGAAGGTTGGGCCTTCCCAGCCACAATGAATTGTAGCCTCTGGAACTGTGAGCAAAAAGAAACTTAATGGTATCTCCTTACTGAATGTGTTGCCTATTTGGTTACCTGAGCAAGGACAGTATTAATCCTTGTGTCAAATATTCTGAGGTTCGTGTGACAATCAGATAATCAGATAAGTGGACAAACAAGAGCATGGGGAAAACTGTGGTTTGTTCCCAGTGCACCACTGTTAGACCCAGGAGGTAGAGAACCGTGCCCAGATCTAATCTTATACCCAGCTGCCTCCTCTGAAGACTCCTACTTCTATTTAGATCATTTGTGATTTTTATGGACCTCAGCAACACCTGAGTCCTGCTCGTTTTAGTTCAAGAAAGTGAAGCCAGCCAAGAACGATAGTGTGTGCCTGCAATTCTAGCATTTGGGAGGCACGGAGATAGGACTGTCACGACTTCAAAGCCAGCCTGGGATTATATGCCTAGTACCAGGGCCAACAAGTGCTGCACAGAGGGAAAGGAGAAGGCGAGAGAGAACAAGGTCCTAAGGAACCCTATGAAGAGGAAAGTATTTCAGAAACACAAACCAGTATGTGTTGCACAAAAAGCCAAATCCTGGAAATGAAGGATCACAAGGCCAATAAGAAAATTACTGCTTTATGGGTTCAAATGTGGCAATGAATTTTTTTCAGAACCTGTACCAGTGGACCCAGTAGTTTAACAAACCACACCCTTTTTGAAAACATGCTTTGGATGATAATATATGAACCGCCACAGCACTATCTCAGTAATCCTGACAGAAGGCGTAATTACAGTGCTTAACTGGCAACCAGAAGTGCTTCTATTACAGTTTCAAGACGCAGCCAAAACATATTCCACCAAAACCTGAGGCTTTCCCTGTGCATTAAAGTCAGCCAATATTAATAAGTGTTGGGCACACCCTCAGTAAATAGGCATGGCTTAGTTCAAATTAATCTCCCCAGGAGCAGGCTAATTCGGGGGTTAGTAATGTTAGAATCTATGTGAACAGCTGGGTGACGGTGTTCACATTACCAGCAGGAGGGTTCCCACTCAACCTACCATTAGCAGACATTCTGAGCTCCTGGTTTAAGGCAGGTACCACATAGACACCAATATGTAAAACTAAGGCCGAAAAGTAGTGTGAACTGAGTTTCACTGGTCCATCACCATAATCCATCACAGAAAATTGCCATCACAAGTAAAGAAACTAATGCGGTACAAGCTTCATGCTGTACTTTATGCGTCCATAGTACAGCCTCTGAAGAGAGTCACAGCAGGCAACAGAGTAACATCTCACAAGAGGACAACAAACCACAGACAACAGTCTTTTAGCCCTAAATAAGCACAACAGTCCAAAGCTCCGGCTGGTGTCTGTGTGTGTGTGTATTTAATACTTGGTGTATATGTGGTGGCCAGGGTGTAGTGATGGCAAGGAGGAGGCGGCTAGAGAACACCCTCTAAGATCAGTCTCCTTCCACCGGGTGGGTTCCAGGGATCAAACTCAGTCATCAGGCTTGACAGCAAGAACCTGTACCTGCCAAACCATCTCACCAGCTTCTAAAGTTGTGCTTCTAGAAACAAGAGTCTCATTACATTAACCAGGCTGGATCAAATCTCCTGGGCTCAAGTGATCCTGTCCCCTCAACTTCCTGAGTAGCTGACACTACAGGCATGCGCAACCACACCCAGTTTGACTTTTGAATTTCTTTTCCAGCTATGTATCCAAAAAAGGAAAAAAAAAAAAAAAACAAGCTTTTCTATAATGCAAAGTTCATTTGAATAAATACATTCCAAAACCAAGCAAACTATATCGTAAGACAAGCTCCATAAGCAATGAAATACAAATTCTACAATGCTCAACTGAGAACAGATTCAATCCCAGATACAAAAGACTCCTGTCGAATATAACTGCCTCCAAGACATCAGCAGCAGTTCACACAAAGCCTGTGCAGCCTGCCTACTAGAAAAGGTAACAATAAAACAAACCCTAAGCAAAGAAGAACTGTAAGCAGCATTAAATGAAACAAATGTATCTAACAGCAGCTGCTTTTAATTTCTTGTTTTGTTTTTCAACACAGGGTTTCTCTGTGTAATCCTGGCTGTTAGGCAGGGAACTTGCTCTGTAGACCAGGTTAGGAACTCTGCCTGCCTCACCTCCTGAGTTCTGAAATTAAAGGCGTGGGCCACTACATCTAGCTAGCAGCTACTGTTTTATTTTTAGCAACATGATAGCACTGCACTGAGCAGTGATGGACAAACTGAAAGCCACACAATCACCTTCATACTTGGAGCTTTCTGAACGCCAGGCCTGCTGGTACAGAACTGTAATCCCAGCGACCCCAGGGGGCTGTGCAAGAGCATCACCAGCTCCAGGCAAATTCAAGTCCAGCTGAGAAACTCGGTGAGGCGCTTGCCACAAAATTTTCAGAGGGGGGCAGGGGAACAGGACGTAACACAGTTTATAGTATTCGCCCAGCGAGTGCAAGGAATAAATTCAATCCCCAGCACTAAAAATAAGTTGTCTCAAACATAATGAATGAGTTGGAACGCAACACTTTTTTTTTTTTAACTTCTAAGCTAATCATTCCTGTATCTGAGCATCGGGCAAGAATGTGTTCAGGGTCTGGCGATGCTCCTCAGTGGCAGAACACTTGTCTGTAGATGGACCAGGCCCTGGGTTTGACCAGCACCACCAAGGAGAAAGGGAAAACAATATGCTCATATCTATGCGTACATCAGCAGTAACTACACTCATGTATTTTGATGCATGCTTGTACACAACTTTTTAACCCCTTAAACGCTGTTCACATGTATGAATTGGAACTACTATACCCAAGCAATATTCCCCGGCGCCAGTTGAATGACCAATAGGAAAATTTTCACGTTATTCCAGCTTCTGAACGACTAAGAACTAGTTCCCAAACACTCAAATATATTACACTGCCTGAAAACCATTCCACCCAGGGTCCTCCAAGCTACTGAATATAACACGTTTGTACTCAATGATAAATGGGAAAGTGTGGAGGAACATTTAGTTTGTTCATAATCCCACTGGTATCTGTGGCCACTGACCCTTTCCTGAGCTTGCCACCCATCACAAATGAAGGGCGTCAACAGTGTAACCACAGTACTGCAAGATGACATTCAAGTGAAAAACCCTGAAGCACTTCGGCTCTATTTCTCAGCTGTACTCCTGGCTCGCACTTGGGGGAAGCTCATTACTGCAGCACCGCAGCACCTCAGGCCTTCCCTCACAACGCCAACAGCACCTTCTCCCCAGGTGAGATCCAGAAATGTCTCCAGACACTGCCCCATGTTCACTGGGGAAACAAATGTTGGTCTGGGAGTCTGACAACTTCCTTTGTCCAACGACGAGGACAGACTGCCACGCCAAAGCATTCCACACGGCTCCTGGAGTCACAAATGCCGACTTCTACGTGAGACCTCCCTGGATCCTACAAAGTTAACTGAAACTTTCCTCCTGTAGATGGCTAATTCTTCCACACGGGCACGATTAAACGCACTTCTGATGATGAATCTAGGACATGCTGGGACAGGCGCCAACAGTGACTGGGTTTTAGAGTTTCGATGAATTACACCTTCTTTTAACCCTTTCATAGCCTAACCATCCTTTCCATTAACCCTTCGTTCGCAAACCATTTTTCCCGGAAGTCTCCTGCAGAACGTGCCTTCTTCACCTTTCAGACACTTGTGCCCCTCACTCCACTGAGGTCTAACCTCTGTCAAGGGCCTCAGCACCCCCTCCCCATACCAGCTCACCCGGTCCTTGTCATATACCTTCAGGACTCTGCTCTAATCCTGCAACCCCTGCCCAGGCCAGCTCGTGACCCCTGACCCCTACCTGACCCTGCACCCCCACCCCACCCCCACACCCTCAGAGAGGTACCTGAAGTAGTAGACATCGCTCTTGCCAGCACTGAGCCCTGATTTTCGGATCACTTCCTCCTTCTTCCATCCGGGGGGGAGGGCCGGGCAGTCCATCCTCTTCCCGCTTTCCGTGGCCCGGGGTCCCCTGGGCCCCGGCCCCGCGCTCCCCGACGGGAAAGGGACAGGCTCCCGCCGGGGGGCGACGCCGCCACCGCTGCCGACGCCGCAGCCGCCCGCGCCGCCGTCGCCGCCAAGGCCGCTGCCGCCACTCTGGGGACGGCCGCGGCCCCGGCCCCGGCCCCGGCCCCGGCCACGGCCCCGACCCCGGCCACGGCCACGGCCACAGACGCCGCCGCCCCGGGCCGCCTGCTTCCACCGCCCCCGGCCACGGCCGCCGCCCCGAGCGCCTTCCCTGCGCACGCCGCTCACCGGGGACGGAGCGAGCGCGCTGCCCTGGCCCCCCTGCTCTATGGCGGAGTCGCCGCCAGCGCCGCTGCCGCCCGCCGCGCTCTCCCCCTCCTCCTGCTCCGGGCAGCAGCGGCCTCCCCCCGGGTGCGCGCGCATCCAGCCCCCTCCCCAGCCGGCTCTGCGCTTCTTCCGTAACCGAGCCCTTGGAATCCCGGAGACCCGCCCCGCCCGCAGCGCGGCGCGCGGGGGACGCGCGCAAGCATCATAGAGCGGGCGCGCACAGAGCGGCCCTCCCGCCCGGGGCGTGGCCCCGGCCTCGCCTCTTAGGTCCTCCAAGCTCTAGGCCCGGTCATGTTGTCGTCTCCGCCTCCTCGGAGCCACGCCCTCCGCGCCCACCGGCTCCGCCCCCGCCGCGCCCTTCCGGCCCAACCCCCACTGGACGCGCGCGCGGGGTGCTGGACCTTGGTCGGGTGGAATCGCGCTGGCCAGTGTCCTGGGTGACCCGGGTACTTTGTTTCAAGTAGGGTTAAACTGTAGCCGTCGTGAGCGCTTACCTGGGTTTGCTCCCTCAAGTAAGGGGTAAACAAACAAAACAGGTCTCATTTTGTATTTTCAAACTCAGCTGTTCTTGGAACGCCATAGCCTCCTATCCACCGTGGTTTCCCCAAGGACTTCAGATTGCACGAATGAAGCCGTTTCCCCCACGAAACGGTTGTCAGTGCCCTCCAGCGCTTGGGGTCAGGGCCACTACTTCTCCTAGGACGTTTTCAGGGTATAGGAAGGGGGAAAATTTGGAATACTCTCTTCAGTGGTAAGGGTTTGGCTTCTAGATTCTCCGTAGAATGTCTAAAATCCTTGAGTTCATCTAGAATTGATCTCATGTCGGGGGTCTTTTCTTGATTTAAAACCTTTGTCTCACATAAAAATATCCGTCGCCTCTCACTTGGTCAATATATCTTTTGTGGAAAGTCCAATTTAATCCACAAAACTACACCTTCAGGAATCTGGGTATAATTCTTCTAAGTCAGCCAACTCATTATTCTGGAGTAATTTTAAAGGATAATGGAACTCTATTTAAAGAATGATTTAAGTTTTAGAAAGTTATGTTTTACTCATATTTGAGAGGTGGATCTTGCTGTATTGTCCAGACTGGCCTTAAATTCTTGAAATCAAATGATCCTCCAGCCTCAGCCTCCCACGTAGTTAGAACTGCAGTGGTATATGCCACTCCAAGACAGGCTTAAAGAATTTTAGGTTTTTATAACTGTCTACTCTTTCCAGAGATGTGCTATTGAAATCCAAGATGATGCGCTATGAAATACTTGGAAGACTGAAATATACCATGTCAGACTGGATAAAGTTGGGTTTCTGAACATAGAGAACCTAAAACTTAAGACCAATTTTAACATATAAAAACGAGTATTTAATGTAATGTAATAGAAAATTAAAACTGGTTTGTCTGGCATGCAAACAGTAACTCATACACACAAACCTCACTTTGAGCCCAATCATAAACTTCTAATGTAGTTGATTAAAGATAAACTAAATAATAACTCCCTGCAGGTAAACTATCTGGAAATATAGCCAGCAAAGAGTTGGGTGGTCACAGAGAGGTCAGTCCTGGAACTATGCTTTCAAAGTCATTGGTCTGGGTGGAAACTGAAAGAGACAGCCGAGCTAGGCATACAGCTCAGCGCTGTGTTAAACAAGCGTACATGAGGCCCTGGGTTTACCCCCAGCACTACAAAGACACGAGCAAAATCTCTTTGGAAGCAGTAGTGAGACCATAAATGGGAAAATATATACTTCTGGAAACTTTTACATTTCCGTTTTGTACCTATGTCATGCCTATAAATGCATTTTAATGGAGTAAGTCACATGAACTTAAGGACATTATTTTAACTTCTACCATATTCAATTTACTCAATTCCAGCAAATACCATTTAGTGTTCCTCTAGTAAGAAAAATACATTTAGGGATTTCAGAAGCTTTATTGTCACATGTGACTTTTCCTACTATAATCCCATCAAGTCTTTTTAAAGGCCCCTTAAGACTTACGGGGGAGGGGTCTTGAGCTAGTTGGAAGAAATATAAAGGCTCATAAGATCTAGGAATGTTTCAGAATTGGATTAATGCAGGGTTGGGAGCTATGAGACCTTTTACAATCCAGTTGGCATGAACCAGGGACCCGAGATGTTGGCCATTCACTTACGTAGTGACCAAAGGCAAGACTTTTCTGAAACGCTGAATAGACTTCCTTGTCTCGGAGGAATAAAACTTAAAGACGTGGGCTCTCATGGAACTGTGCAAAGCAGCTTCAACTTTATTGAGAAGATTGATAGAAAAGGAATCAATTAAGTGAGAGAAATCTCCCTGAGAAGGAGGGCTTCAAGAGAAGAAAAAAGCCTTGGAACTCCTTTGTTGGGAGGTTTTCATAGGGCAATGGCAGAATTTGGACAAAGACTGAGAGAATGTCTACTGAAATCGGTTAATCTGTGCTATCATGGGCTGAGAAAATGTAAGAATCACAAGCTATATGCATGCCGTGCTTGCCCAGCCAGGAAGATGGTCATGAGCTGTTCATGTGGTGCTTACCCAGTTAGAGGTGGCTGACCCTCTCCTCTGTCCATCTCTTATTCCAACTTTGTTAGTTATTGACTGATAACTCTTAGTCACTTGGACAGTGTTACTATCGCCTGACCTTGCAGGTGTCTTGCCAGTGCTGTTAATTAAACTAAGCTTCCTTTGTCCCCACAACTACGTGACCAGCCTTTAGTTTACCTGGGGCAGAGAGCTAGCTCTATCACAGCCACCAAGATGTAGCTTCAGTCTTTCTTGGCTGTGTCATGTTCAGTTCCTTGTCTACAGGGTAGTCTGCAGTTTCTGAGATGGAAGTCTTTTGTTAGAAGCAGTTCTTAAAATTTAGTCTATTACAGTTAGCTGTGTAACAAGCCAGGACATAAGAGAAACCAATGGTGGCGTACATATGGCTCTCGAGGGTGTGAGGGATGTCTTAGTCTGTTTCTAGTGCTGTGATAGAAGATCATGACCAAATGCAAGTTGGAGAGGAAAAAAGGTTTATTTGGCTCACATATTCCGAGTCACAATATTGACAGAAGCCGAGACAGGAACCCAAGGTGTGAACCTTAAGGCAGGAAGTGAAGCAAAGGCCATGGAAGAAGCTGCTTACTGCCTTACTTCTTACCGCTTGCTCAGCCTGCTTTCTTAGACCACCCAGGACCACCTGCCCAGGGATGGCATTACCCCCCACCCAGTGGGCTGTGCCCTCCCAGATCAATTTTTAATCAATAAAACGGCCCACCGGCTTGCATACAGAAAAGTCTGTTGGTGACATTTTCTCAGTAGCGTTCCCTCACCTCAAATGACTCAAACTTGTATCGAGTTGACAAGAAACTAGTAGGGCAGGTCCAAGTGGGAGGGGACAGCGGTCGGCCTCCCTGGCCTAGAGCCCTTGTCCCCCTATCTGTCTGGTCTGGGTGTTTCACATCCAACTCTAAGACTTCTTCCTCAGGGTTTCAGCCTTCGCCATGTTAGTCTTTAATCTTCCTTCTAACCCCAGCCTCTGTTCTCCATAGAACAAGTGTGAGCAACCAGCAGTTTTCACGGCAGGACCTTATCATGTGCCACCAACATTGTCATTTACTCCCTAATACAGAGAGATGGCTCCCGTACTAGGGTCATCAGTCCAAATCACGGGCTGATGCTTTTAAAAGATATGCTAAAAAAAAAAAAAAAAAAAATGCCACAGTTTAGGGGTAAATTATAAATTAGCCAAATATAAAGCAAAGTACTCCCAGAAGAAATCTATACCTGATTCCAAATAAAAATAAAAATGTGTGTGCATATAATTTTAGAGACTGTTAGGAGTCAAATAACCTGAAGTCAAATGAGCAGACACACAGATACAGATATTTAAATTCAGGGACAGTTGTGAAGTAGAGTCTAGTTTCGTGAACCTATTTTATGACATTTATCCTGTACCATTTATAGGGAAAGATGGACACTTTGAGTCAAAGCTGTTGGAGAAGGGACTACATAAAAAAAAAAAAAAGTTATTGTCATACACCGAAATGTTTATAAACTGAATTTGAGGTCTGTTTTTAATGAAATAAAATATGTGTTACATGTTTCCCAGGGCAGCTAACTGCTTTTATTATTCCTAGTCCATAGCATGGTAGGCATGCTACTCTTGAGAGTACACACTTTAAAATGAGGCGCATTCGTCCAGTGCACGCAACAGGTACCTGACGAGCCCTTCGCAGGTGTCAGGAAGGCCCAGCAACAGGCTCTAGGGAGACCGTAGTGAAACTAAGAACCGTGAAATGTGTGAGCCGATGAGAGAAAAAGTTAAATGATCCCAATAAAGCCCAGCATGTGGGTGAGGGCCGCGCCTTTATGGCCGAGTAGCAGAAGGGATAAAAGTAGGGAGTTTATGCGGATGTGGAGACCTGGCGCGGTAAGGACGGTTTCTGTGAACAAAGCGGGGGTTATAGAGAAATGGGATGGGGGTGTTGCAGACCGGTTCTGCTAGATGAAAAGTGCAGCTTTGAGTGGCAGAGGTGTGCAGGTGAAGAAACCAGGGAAAACAGGGAGGGTTTAGACAGCCTAGCAAACCAGGCTCTGAGCTCGGGATCCGGCGACCGCTTCTGCACTTTCTCATGTGAGACACTGAGACCCTGGGAGAGCCAGTTGCAGGCAGGAACTCTGTCTTGTTGAGATGTAATCTCTGACGCAATGTTACCACTCTACCCAATGTTCCCTCTTCAGCCCCTGTTTCCTTTTTTAGTTGTTTGAGACAGACTTTTACTATACTGACTGGGACCCCTGGGCTCAAGGGCTTCTGCCCTCAGAGATCTTGGGGTGGCTTGCATTGATAACAGGTGTTCAGCATTTGTCTCTGCCAGGAATGATTTCAGGTGGATCATGTGTCAGAACATTCTGGTGTTTTGCAGGCCAGATAATGGTTCAAAACCACAGTTTGGCATATCAAGTGTTGCCTCATGGTCCTTACACCTAACGATCCACTTTCGTCTCCTGGCAGTGTGTACGTTTATACTCTTGTGCATTAGCCACGAGCGCTCACGGATAATGTTACAGGCAGCAGAAATTTTAGATATGTAAGTCATTTCGTAAATGATTTTTCTGCGGTTCAAAATTCACCCCTTCTTGTTCTCACCCGCTTTTCAGATAATTGACTCTTCTTAGTTGGAATTATTCAGGGAGAAATTGCTCTGTAGTCATTCCAAGTGGATGGTTGTTTAAAAAAAAATAACTTTATTTATGCCATGGGTACTTGAAAGTGTCATTAGGCCTTTGACAGGCCTCGCCAGCAGCATTTTGTTTTCGTTGGAAATTAGGTGAACAGTAGTTGTGCCAACTCAGTGAATCATAGACCTGCTAATTAGAGCTGGAGGCCGCCTCTTTGGTCGCTCTCCCCTCTTATGCAATGTCTTACAATTTCTAGTCCTTAGCCTCTGAGCTCAGGAGGCAGCGGGGGGGGGGGGGGGAAAGGGGCAATGATGTTCTCAACTGACACAGATACTCTCATTTCGATATTCTAGTTCTTCTTTGGTTATTTTGTTACTCCGGAAGACCCCTTCGAGAGTGTCTGCTAGTCAGTGAAGAGCACAGATCTCAAACCAGGCCTCCCTTCCTAACAGTGAGGTTTTGGTCCCTGAATCGTTCTATTTTTTTCGTAATAAAATATAACAACAGTGTATTTTTTAATTAGTTTTTTTTTTGCTATTGGCTTAACCTCCTCTTGGTAAACAAAGAGAACAGTTTTGAAAGAGCGGATAGTCTTTCAGGGTGACAGCTGGTGTTTTAGTTCTTGCCTGTCCACCTGGGGAGTGGAAAGCAGAGGTCGGCAAAACTCTATTGTTTGACAAATGGGCCAGATTTCATACATAATCTTGGGTCTATGGTTTTTCCCCCTAATATAAACCAGCAAGATCTTTGACATTGAAAGAAAAGCAAAAATCTCAAAATTTGGTCACAGCCTCACAATGGTGGTAGACTTCTTTAATAAGTGATGTAAAAGGCATTTCCCTAGGATTATGAAAAGTGCATTGTCTTCCCAATATTCTAAATACAAAACAGTACATGTATTTTAGGTATTGGGCGACTTTACTATTAGACTCTTCTTCTAGCCCCAGAGGAAGTTACTGGTTTCTTGATTGGAAGAGCTTCTTTGGTGGGAGACTTGTTGGTCACAGTTGCTTGCCTCCAGGCATCATTTGTTGTCACACCTTCTTCTGCACCCCCGGGGAGGAAGAGGAGAACACCTTTTCTGTTCCTATCTGTGGCAGACACAATAATGAGCAACACTGAGCACTCAGTATCAAACTCTAGCTCCCTTGCCCACCTCCACTGTGATAACCAGAAAATGTGAATTGCTTTCTCACTGTAGCTCAGATGAGTTCCTCAGAAGAGAAGTGGGAAGGCTTAAAGCATTTCCCTCTTTGTTTAAAATAAGAGAAGACACGATGGCATTGCCCTCTTCCGTATGTTACTAAAGTAATAGATATGATTTCTGAATAGTGTGACAGCCATTTTGCAACTATGAAGCAAAGAACACAAAGATAAAAGACCCATGATAGAAGAATAACAGAACCAAAGATGAAGAGTCAGTGACATTATAAAGCTACTGAATGACGTCTGGCAACTGTTATCTCCAGACTTCTTGTTACCTGGGAGCTATGATCATGGGCACATGCAACCAAACACCTTATTTGCTAACACGCAAGCCATGCTATGGTTCAGACAGTCCTCAAGTGTAGTGTGAGCTCCTGGGTTCAGAACTACTAGATTAGAGGAGGCAGCCAGGGAGGACTGGGTGGAGGAGAGGGAAGGGTGGTTAAGAGGTGTTAGCAGAACCGGAAGGTGATGTGGAATTCCCCTCCGAATGCTGTGAATGCTTTATTACCACTGATTAATAAAGAAGCTGCTTTGGCCTATGACAGGGCAGAATAGAGCTAAGCGGGAAAACAAAACTGAATGCAGAGAGAAAGAAGGTGGAGTTAGGCAGATGCCCAAGAAGCAAGAAGTAGCAAGCCATGAGCCTTGTGCTAAAATATAAAAGAATAGAAATGGATTCATTTAAAAAATGTAAGAGTTAGTTAATAAGAAGACTGAGATAATAAATTAAACAGTGTTGTAATTAATATAGCTTCTGTGTGATTATTTGGGTCTGAGTGGCTGCGAAACCAACATGTAGTCACTGTCTACAGGAAGGATTTTCTGTCACCCCCTGGTGGAAGCAAAAAACTGTTCCAATAGACCATTTATGTCTGGGTTCTAATCTCCAGTTTGGTACATTGAAAAAGCTCAAGCTTCAGAGATTATGGTACTAAAAATGACCTTTGAGCCGGGCGATGGTGGCGCACGCCTTTAATCCCAGCACTCGGGAGGCAGAGGCAGGCGGATCTCTGTGAGTTCGAGACCAGCCTGGTCTACAGAGCTAGTTCCAGGACAGGCTCCAAAGCCACAGAGAAACCCTGTCTCGAAAAACCAAAAAATAAATAAATAAATAAAAGGTAAATATGACCTTTGAACTTGATTACATCACAGCAACTGTCCTCTTCTCTGCCTACCAAAAGAGCCCCATGATCATTGTTTTTACAAATGAAATACACAGTAGACTCAGTTTTCCAACTCTCTATCAAAACATTTAAAAATTTTTTAAGTATACACACACACATACACACACACACACTGGTCTGCATGTATGTATGGGTAAGGGTGTTGAGTCCCCTGGGACTGAGCTACAGATAGCTATTAGTCATAATATGGGTGCTGGGAACTGAACCCAGGTCGTCTGGTAGAACAATCAGTGCTCTTAACTGCTTGCTGAGCCATCTCTTCAGCCCCTGGAAATATTTTTAACATGATTTTTTCTTTTCAACAATAATGTCACTTTTTAAAACCATAGTATGCAATCACAATAGACCTATTTAGCAGTAACTACCCTGTTTCACTGTGTTGGGGAAGGCTGCTTGTTCATTTTCCTGCCACCCAGACTCCCAAAATAATCACACAGAAATCTGTATTAACTGCAATATTGTTTGACCAATAGCTTAAGTGTATTTCTGGCTAACTCATATCTTAAATTAACCCATTTCAATTAATCTGTGTATTGCCACGTGGCTGTGGTTTACCAGCAAGATTCTGGTGCATTTGTCTCCTGTGGGCGGTTACATGGCTTCTCACTGACTCCACCTACTCTCTCTCTATAGCTTTTCCAGTCTGGCAATATTCTGTTAAGCCATTGGCCAAAAGCAGCTTCTTTATTCACTAACCAATAAAAGCAACACATGTGTAGAAGGCCCCTCCACACCATCACTGCCCGAGTTTAATCTAATTGTCAAGAAGCCAGGATACTCTGAGTGATGTTGACAGAAGGAACGGATGCCATATAAAATGTGAATGGTAAAGTTTTGGCAGAGTACACAGAACATAAGCTCTGCTATTTCCCCCCAACACAGGTAGCTGGAACTCCCTGTCATCTGTAAGACAGTACCTACGCTGGTGATGACTGTTATCGACATCTAAGTGATGGGCTTCTGCTGAGAGGAATCCTCCATAACAGAAAACTGCCTTAATTTGATAAATATTTATATGATTTTTTTCTTGTACTTTATATAAATTTTTTTCAGACTTTACATAAGTAATAAGGGCCATAAACAACAACAAAAAAATAATGTCACATACTTAAACAACATGAGAATAATCATTTAACACAATTAAGAAAAGGGGTCCTCAATAATTTATTGTTTTTCCTTATAAAAGTAATGTCTTTTTCAAATTTGAGAAAAAAGACAATTACAAATCCTTCACATTCAATGAGTTCTAAGAAATTGTCTCTTGTGATCCCTATATTTTGATTTTTTTCTTTTTTCTTTTTCTCTTTTGAGATTAGAATATAAAATTATTTTCCCTTTCCCTTTCCTCCCTCCCATGTGGTCCTTGCTCTCTCTCAAGTGCATGAACTTTTATTCTTTTTTTTTCAAATTTAACTTTCTATTGATTCTTTGTAATTTCACATCATGCATCTCAATTCCACTCTCATCTCCCAGTCTCTTCCCATCCACCCTCTACCCTTGCAATACCCCTTCCCCGGTATAAAACAATAAAATTTAAAAGAAAAGAAAAAATCTCACTGTGGAAACTGTAGAAGGACACCGTAAGTCACACAGTCCTTTCGTCCTTATATTGTTACTTGCAAGTGTTCGTTGCACTGAGCCCTTGGCCTGGTGTGAGCCCTCCCACTCTCATGCCCTCAGGGCCTGTTGGCCTGTGCCCCTGCCAACTGGGTCAGCTTTGCCATGCTGCCCAGGTGAGGTGAGGGACCCGCTCACTCTCTCCAGTGATACAGCCCGCAAGGGGTGGGACCAGTTCTCCCTGGGTTGGAGCCAGTGAGGAAGAGATCCACCTCTGTGCAGCCCTGTCCTCTTGGCCTTCAGTAGTAACAGGAGCCAAGGACATCAACACAGACCATGGCTACAACAGGGTCACAGGTGCAGACATGGCCCTTGGCAGCAGCTCAGGCCTGAACAGCACCATGGTCCTGGGTGGCAAGTAGGCCACCCACCTCAGCCTTGTCCTCATCCTCACTGTTGTCATGTCTTCATAATACAGTCCGTCAGGTGCCAGGTATGCCCGCATTTTCACTCCTAAGCTCAGGTCATGCTGTAGCTGTCTCTGCCCATTCCACACATTTTCCTTGGTCCCGTCACTCTGTGCTGGTTTTGAATGGAAAGGACTCTGGTGAACTCACATGTTTGAATGCTTGGTGCCCAATCGGAAGCATTTCCTGGGAAGAATTATAAGGTATAGCCTTGTTGGAGATATGCCACAATGGGTGGGTCTGGGGGCTTTAAAAGACCATTCTAGTCCCAGTGTATCATCCTTGACTCCCACTTGCAGTGCAAGATATGAGCTCTCAGCTGCTGCGTCAGACACCAGCTGCCTTCTACATCCTCTTCTCCATCAGGGATACTAATCGCTAAAACCATAAGCCCCAAATAAACTCTTTCTTCCATAAGTGGCCTTTGGTCGTGGTGTTTTAGCAGAGCAATAGGAACGTAACTAAAGAACGCCTCACTAAACCTCGCAGGAACTGACTCGAGCCTTCTGATAAACTCAAGGATTAGGCAGCACTGATTAGATGGTCCAGTTCTAGGTTCCCCATAGCCGGGTCCCACTCCCACTCAATGAGTACTATCCAAGTCTCCAAGGATGCTAGGACACTGTCTAAAGTCTCTTTCTCCCTCTTAACTGTAGTTATAGTGTCTAGAATAATCAAAGAGCAAATGGGTTAGGGAAGCACATCAGAAAGAAAGATAAGAAGGGAATGAAGTACGAAGATACTTTCTTTTCTGAATTCGCCATTCCCTCTCTCTTCATTGCTGCAAGTCACTAGGAGCATGAAGAAGAGAAAGAGCACGGAGCAAGAGTGGAAAGGCATTTCCACAATAGTCATGTCACCTATGGGAGCTGAAAAGTGTCCCTTTGAAAAAAATAAAAATAAAAAAAAAAAAAAAAGTGTCCCTTTGAATGTTACATTTCAAAATTTTGTATTAAAGGATGTTTGGGTGAGAACTCTGGAAAATACTCAGATGGGTTAAGACTGAGAATAACCGCCGGGCGGTGGTGGCGCACGTCTTTAATCCCAGCACTTGGGAGGCAGAGGCAGGCGGATCTCTGTGAGTTCGAGGCCAGCCTGGTCTACAAAGGGAGTTCCAGGACAGGCTCCAAAGCTACAGAGAAACCCTGTCTCAAAAAAAAAAAAAAAAAAAAAAAGACTGAGAATAACCAAATATAACTTGAAACATGAACCTCTTATGATCATCATGACAAATTAGGTGGAGGTAAAGGAAGGCTGATCTCTGAGTTCAAGGCCAGCTTGGTCTACAGAGAGAGCTCTAGGTCAGTCAGGGCTACACAGGAACCCTGTGTCAAAAAAACAAAAAGACAACAACAAAAAGTCCAACAACAAAATCATGACAATGTGAAATTGTTCATTGTCAAAATAAATAAATAAACAAATAATATTTTAGGGCTGGTGAGATAGTTTAGCACATAAAGGTGCCTGCAGACAAGTCTGATGACCTGAGTTCAAGCCCCAGGTCCCACATGGTGGAAGAACAGAACCAACTTCCAAAAGTTGTCTTCTGATCTACACACACACACACACACACACCACACTCATTAAACACACAGAGACACACATACCAATCAAATGTAACAAAAGAAGATATTTGAATTTAGATTATGTGATATTAAATCCTTCGATCAGACCAGTGTTTAGCTGGAAAGCGGGACTAGAAAATCATGGACCACATTTGGAGGAAGAAAAAAGAGGATAAATGACACATTTGCTTCTAGGAAGACTTAGTTAAGTAAGAAAATTTGACTGTCTATTTCAATGATGCGGCAGGAAATGATATAAAAAAGCTCTTAGAGGTTTTGTGGGGGGAATCAGTGATAATTACAAAGAACACTAAGAAACAAAATAAAGGGCATCATTAACTTCAGGCGAAAGGAAAATAACTATAATCATGGTTATAATTTTAGAGTGTTCTACAATACATGGTAATATTTGAATGTTTTAACCAAAAAGTAGGAAGGCAAACTTAACAACAAAAACCCCAGCTGAAGAAGCAGTCGTTGCTGCCCCTAGAGAGTGGGCAGAGGGCTGGGCCAGGAAGCATATATTTTCCTTAGACTTAGGGAAGATGTAACTCGCTAAAAGCATGAGCATCTAGTATTTTTACTAAAAGTACAATAATTGGGTGGTGTGTATGGAGACACCTGCCTAATATCCCAGAATGCAGGCAGGCAGGGAAGGCAGGGGGATCAAGAGGACAAAGATTCATGATCTGTCTCAGAAAGAGAGAGAGAAAGAGAAGGGGTGGATAGTGTGACTCATCTTGTAGTACTCTCATTCACAACCGCATGAAATAAAGATAATTGTCATTTTCCCCAAGCGCCTATTATATGACTGTCCTTGGACTGGACGCTTTTTATGCATTGTTTTTAATTCTCACCTCACTGTATAGAAGACATTTTTCTCAGGTTACAGATAAAGACACGAAGGTAACCAGATGTTAAATCACCGCTGAGAGACCGCACAACTGCTAATAACAAAGCTGGAGAGAAGCCACATGGGTCCATCTGGTTTTGAAGCCTGAGCTCTTTGGATTGCACATCCCATGAAATACAGCCTTCCTCTGTTTCTGTGTAA
Source organism: Chionomys nivalis (assembly GCF_950005125.1). Lineage (NCBI taxonomy): Eukaryota > Metazoa > Chordata > Mammalia > Rodentia > Cricetidae > Chionomys > Chionomys nivalis. The sequence continues at coordinate 15,815,876 of NC_080099.1, forward strand.
TTTCACGTTTTGCCCATGTTAACGGTTTATTCCCTGTATGGGCTCCATGAACTTGTTAGGTCCTGATTTCAGCGTTTTTTGGCTGGTGACTTAGAACATCCTTAGAGTCCCTGGTGTGTCATTTTGAAGGATTGTAGTTTCGGGAATAATGCTCAGCCATAACTCTGAACTGCAGACTTGTTGTTGTTGTTCATTTGTTTGTTTTCTTAGTACTGGCTGTGTGCTGGTGTTTGTCAAATTTGATAGCACGATGATCAGGGGAGGAGAAGCAATGCCGACTCTGTCTTCATCTATGGCTCTCCACCTTATTTATTATTTAGTTATTTATTTTGGAGCATGGTCTTTCACGGAACCTGGAGCCTATAATTTCGTCTTCCGGGCTGGCCAGTGAATCTCTGGGGTCCACTTGTCTCTGTCCCCAGCACTGGCGCTGCAGATGCGCTCTGGGTGGGTGATACGTATCTGAACTCAGACTCTCACACCCATTGAACCACTTTCACCTGGATATTGAGCTAAGCCTGACCAAAAATGTGTCTACTGCCTTAACTTCTTGAACTATGACCTTAAAATATGCATACTCAGACTGTACTACTAATACAAGCATGTTCAGACACGTGCCGATAGTGCTAATTGCTTTGCTTTGATATGGACATATATCAGCTGCTTAGGGAAGATCCCAGTGTGTCTCATAGTTTTGGAAATGACTCCCATGATCTTTTTTGCCTGCTGCCAGGAATACGTCTTTCTCCAGCCCTTCATTCCTTAGCCACTCTTGTTCCGGTTTTGCGCTCACAAATATCAGAATCCATTGTATTCCGTTACTGTGGCAGCCAGCTGAGAGATAGCAGAGTCCTTGTTCTTCCCCCAATAAATCAAGGAAGCTGCATTACTGTGTCCTCTATGTTAGGAAGAGTCTTGACTGAAGTTTCCACGAAGGTAACTCCATTTCTCTTGAAAAAGCTTCAACTTCCTTATTACTACTTCTTTTTTAGATTCTAAATCACTTTTAAGTTCCATGAGCTTAATGGCCATGCTGGGAGTGGATGCTGGTGGGCTTATTCAAGCCAGGTCGTCACGTGGTTGAGTGTTACACAGCTATACTCTGTTCCTTTTCCATTGCCGAGTAGTATTCCACCATATGAGTGTGGCATGACCTGACTACCCAGTCAGTGGACAGTCTTTGTTTTGTATTTCCTCCAGATTGACATATGGCCTTCTAAAGGGGTAGGGGCTCATAAGACTCATGAAGTAAATCCAATTTGTAAATCTCAGAAGACTTCTGAGACTTAAAAGACTCCTGGACACCTCCTCCCCCGGGAGGGTTTTATAAACAGTAATAACTGCTCAAGAAAGGAGGCTGCCCACAGCATGAGCAGGGTGGGGTGTTAGGGAGGAGCTCCAGGGAGGCGTCTCTTGAGCTGCGCCCACAGTGGAGTGGGTTTTCCCCGATACAGCTGCCTTTGAACCGCCTGTGCTCTGTAAGCATCTTTCACCCATACCCCTGTAGGTAACCTCAGTGGGCTTGCTAATCCACTAAGCTAGATGAGGGTGTAATCATTTGGGGGTTACTCTGTCATTGGTGCCTTATCTGGGGTGACTAGATGTTTGTTTTGCATCTCTCTAGGGTAAGTCTGAGGTATGGGATTGGAGAGATGGCTCGGGGTTCACAGCACTGGTTGTTTTTCAAGAGGTCCCATGTTCAATTCCCAGCACCCACATGATAGCTCATAACCATCTGTAACTCTAGTTCTGGGGGATCTAACATCCTCTTCTGGCCTCCACAGGCGCCAGGCAGACAAGTGGTATACAGACCCACAGGCAGTCAAAACACTCATACCCACTTAAAGAAATAATAATAATAAGATTGTAAAAGCCCGAAGTGGATAGTATATTCAAGTTGTGTATTTATTTATTTGGTCATAGACGCACCATGGCACGCATGTGGAAGTTAGAAGACAGACCGTGCGAGTTGTGATGTTCTCCTTCCGTCACATGGCTCCAGGAATCAAACGCAGGTCGTCAGGTTAGGCAGTAGGTTCCATTAACCACTGAGCCATATCGCTTACCCTCAGTGCATGTCTTCAGGCAGGAAACCTGCTTTCACAGATCTTTAACATGAGATTCTTTGTGTAGTTCTGGGCCTCGAACTCAGGGCTTTGTATGTGCTATATTCATGCCTTCTACCATTGCACTGTGTCCTCCACCCAGCCTCTCACTTTCTCCAGGCAGATGTGTGTTGAACTGTTTAAGAAATGGTGAGTAGCATTCCAAAGTCACTGGATTATTTTTCATTTCTACCAAGAATAGGTAAAGATTCCAGTTGTTCCACATGTTTTTTTTTTCAAAACTTAGCCTTTTTGAAGTATGTAGTGTTATCTCATTGTGGCTTCAAATATTTCACTGGTTACTAATGTTGTTCAACAATTTTTCTGTGTGCTTATTCGTCATTTGTACATTTTTTTAAATTTAAATATCTGTTAAAATTTTGCCCACGTTCCTGCCAAGTTGAAGAGAGTTCATTTCAAATCAATACCTGGAAAGACTTGGTTCTCAAAAAATCTATTTCCTCCTGTTAAAAATTTGGCTAAGGAGCTAGCCAACCACTTCGGTCTCTAACAAATCAAGGCAACCAAAAGAAATCGTTCCATGCAGCTTAATCCCATCACCTCTTTTGTTAAATGTTCTGAGCCAGTCAGCTTCTGTGGCAAAATGCTTGTCTACGTCTTCCATTGGAACATTTATGGTGGTTTGTGGGTTAAGTCTGTGGTCACCTGACCTGTGACAACAGAATGCAGCATGGCAGGAGGCTGGAGTAGACTATTCACCTAGCTTGGGCAGCGGGGAAACAGACAGAGTGAGGAAACTGGTCTAAGTACCAGTGTTTCCTTCCTGGCCATGCTTCCAATGAACCAACTTCTCCTGCAAGGTACCATCTCTTACCTCTACCTCAAGATAGCATCAGGGGCCATTGGAAACACGGGACACGAGCCTTCAGCACATGAGCCTTCGGAGGTCATTTTAGATCCAAATGACAGAGGCCACTTCTGCATTTGTATCTTTCCTCTTAGGACATGTGTTCGTTGTTAAAAGGTTCAGTTGCAATTTGATGCCAGGTTTAATGGTTGCTATGCTTGATACCTGAGGCGGGTCTGTGAGTGCTAGACCTGGACCAGGAGTTACTGAAGGCCTTGCTGCAAATGAAAAATGGGCTATTGTGTGTCTTATTTTGCCTATTTAATGGCAATACATCTCTCTAAATGTATCAACAAGTGAAGGTATATCTAGTGGAAATCCAATGGAAACCTGCCTAGAATATTTGATTTAAAAACAACAGAGGGTAATTTAAAACAATTGAACTCTTGGCTCGGTCATTTTCAGGGTATGTTTTTGACCTCCATCATGTGGAGCCCCTCACTTTAGGTTTTTCAACTGCTATTTCTAAGATGAGATATAAGTATAATTGATTATTAAAACTTACGTTATTTGATAAAGTAAATGAAAATTGGAGTCACATCCAATGCATTGTGGTTACTTCCATTTCACGCTGCTGTGAGAGGAGACGAGGCACTTTGCAGACATGCTCCTTAGCATTTTAATAATCAAAGGGAATTCTGTTCTACTCCAAAGGCAAGGCATTCACTTTTTATGTCTCTCCATCTCATTCATTTTTTTTTAAATCGTGAGAGGAGGCCGAGCCTGCAATCAAAGACTATGTGTGGTTGGGCATTGGGCATTGCTTTAAGCAGGCTGTGCTGAACTGCCTCGGGGCAGAGTGGGAGACTGTGCTTCCAGGTTCTAATCAGTGAACTGAAGGCAGGTGTGTTCTCTCCCACAGGTCCCAACAGGCCCCTATATTCTCAGACCCAGCTTCTTGCTTGCTCTTGGGTGGAAAAGTCCGAACTTCTTCTCCTCAATCACAGAGGGTAAAACTGTGAGGGGCGTTAAGAAAAAGAAGCCTTAGGAGAAATTTTCTCTTTCCTCCAAACTGACTTTGGATGCCTGTAAAGCTGTGCCCAGAAACCTCTTCTTCTTCTTTGGATTTATTTCTGAACTAGTAGAATTGGGAGGGGGATTTGAACTTTGAGCTTGGAAAGGAAAAGAAAAAAAAAAAAGTGACTGGCTCACATGACCACATAGCTGGTTTCTGCTCCCTCTAAGCAGGGAAGAGATTTGTCCTTCCCTCTCCAGAGACAGCTTCAGGACAGGACTCCGCCCTCTCCTCTCCAAAGCTCGAGGATTGTGAGGCCTTGTAAAACACTTGGTTTTCCAAGCCTTAGCTGAGACCTGCAAGAAGCAGGAGAAAGTTAAGTCAATGGGACAGTGGATTTCACGATAAAAAGCGCTGATTCGAAGACTTCGAGTAGAGTTACAGTCATAAAACCGTGCTCACTCTCTCAGAAATATTCTCTGAATGATTAATGAAAGTGGCTCAGGACAAGGAGGACTTACCGCAGCACGCGTTCGAAACGGATGGATCCGGATTGCTGGAAGAGCAGACGTCTCTAGTTTCATTTATTGAAGTTAAAAAAAAAAATAGAACATGGGTGGGACGGACAACTCAAAGGTTAAGAGCAACTGTTGCTCTTGCAGAGGAACCCAGTTCAGTCCCCAGCACCCTTGTCAGTGGCTCACAGCTATCAGTAACTGTTGTTCCAAGGGGATCTGGCTTCTCCTTCTGCCCTCCAAGGGTACCTGCATCCATGGCATTCAGACACATAAATTCCAAAATCAAACAAACAAATAAAAAGAGGGAATCTTTAAAAATATACAGTAGTTCATTGACATGGGCTTCCCACCCGAGTTTGGATCTTTTCTCTGATACATAATCTTAGCTATGTAGCCCTGCTAATCACAGTACTGTCCAGATATGTAACAGCCATACTCAATGAAGGATTCTCACATTGCATTCACATTGAGAGAAAATGTCATTAACCAAGATGAAAATATTTAAATATTCTCATTTAAAATCATATGCCTTCAAATCATATTCATTATCCTACATTATCATTAGGTGTCTATCAAAAGCTCCATTATAAACTAACACAGACATTCTCCTCCTGTTCAAACATTCACAATCACAGAGAAGAATTCATTATCTCCCATTCCAAGGGAGATAATGAGGAACCCTCCCCAACATTTATAAAAGACAACAGAATAACCCTGGGGTACTGGGTTATGAAGGTTTGAGTTGGGATTCGGAAGGCCTCTTCAGTTCTTGAGTCCTAAGATGATTGCTCTTATCTTTTTTTGATCATAGCCTTTTCTTCCGAAAACTCAGTAATTCGCTCTCAGATAATTCCCGTGAACAACAGCTTTTAATTCAACAGGTACGCGGATCTGAATATCAGAAGGATTCAAAACCCTGTTTGCATTTGTTGGTTCTGAGACTCACAAACCCTTTGGTCCTTTTTTTTGGTCCTTTTTTTTTTTTTTTTTTTTTACAAAATGATCCTAACCAATAATGAATCCCCTTGGTACATTTTTCCCTCCTTTAATTTGAAATTTATTAAACTTCAGGTCCTTTTACAGCCTGTTACTGAGATGCGTTTGAATGAGTGGGTTTAACCCAACGACCAAGAGGACATTCTTCTGATGCCTCCTGTTGCTCACAGGTTCGCCTGTGCTATTTCCTCAGAAAGCCTCACTTTTCGGTAATTACAAGTCGGATTCAGATCAGCATTCATTTGGATTGTAGGTTGGAGAATTCCATTAATAACTTGTTGCACTTTAAAAAAAATTTTTAATTAAATCAGCTGAAAAATGAGACAATCATTAGCAGTTTGTGGGCCATTTCTTGACCTTAAAATAGGGGCTTATCTTTAGACCCTTAGATCCTGGAGGGTAAAGTGTTTGAAAGTTCAAGCGTCTCACTAGATAAGTGGGATTTCTTGGTACCTTTCAAATAGCATCAACTACGGTCCTCCGCCTTCTTGTTTGTGTGCATTTCCTTTAAACTGTCTCCTCTCTCTAAAGCTTCATATTTTAAAGTCTGCACAGTTGGCGCTTGTGGCTGTGTTTTCACAACAGCGGACCATGACATGGGAAGGAAGCCTTGAGTAACCTGAGCTACACACTCTGTCTAGGAAGACAGTTTGCTGAGGTTAAGAAAGCCCTGGGTCTAAGAACCAGGAAACCTTGTCCTACCAAGCAGTTCAGCCACCATGAGCAAGTTACTCAACTTTCCTGGTTTTTAGTTACCCTGTCAGTAGAATTACCCAGGAGGACCGGATAATCCCATGATCCCCTTCTCACCGTGGATACTTAGGCTTCTACTGTTTCAAAATACTTTGACGTTTCTTACAAAGCCTTACACAGACATCATTTTAGCTTCACAAGAGTCCCCTGTGGAGACAAGGTAGGACTTGAGCGGCCTGAGAGATAACTGGGGTATATCATTTTAGATGTGGTGACTCAGGGGAGGTTAGGTGATTGGCAAACATTATAGCAGAAGTGGAAAGTGACCTCAGGTCTTCTGCTAAATTCTCTGTCCCCCACAGAGAAGCATAGAGGAGGAAGCACCATTGTTTGGAAGAGTGAGTTAAATGCAGGGATCACTTCTGTGACAAATGTTTCCCTTAGTGACTCGGAGCACACAGAACTCGAAACTAAAAGTAAGTAGCCAAAACAAGAGCAATGGCCGGCCTACACACTCCATTGTAATATGGGTAAGAGAGTAACCAAGCAGGACTGAAAATAATACGCGACCCCTTGTGGGTAGGTTTGAAGACACACTGTGCCAAAAATCTGTCATTCAGTTATGGGTCCTGACTTTAGTATTTGTTTGTTTGTTTTATTGCTGTAATAAGACAGCACGGTCAATGAAACTTATAGAAGCGTTTATTTTTATTGAGTTTCCAGTTTCAGAGGGTGAGTCCATGACCACTATGTAGGCAGGCAGGCAGGCTTGGTGCTGGAGCAGGAGCTGAGAGCTCACAAGCGAGACAACAACAACAAGGCGGGGGGGGGGGGGGTTGGAGGTTGGTGATAATTAGCGATGTCCTGGGCTTTTACCTGGGAATGGCATGGGCTTTTGAACATCAAAACTTACCCCCAGTGACAGACCTCCTGCAACAAGACCATACATCCTAATCTTTCCCAAATAGTTCCACCACCTGGGGACCAAGCATTGAAACATGTGCACCAATTGGGGTCATTCGCATTCAAACCTCCACAGGTTTTGTTTGTTTGTTTGTTGTTTGATTTTTGTTTTTATCAGAAATGTGGAGATAGGTGCAGGAAAACTGGAAGAGCAAAGCTCTGAGGAAAAGAGATGACGCAGGGAGTAGGGGCTAAAAGGGGAAAGGCAGGGGCTAAAAACATTAGAGAAATAGCACACAGCAAGCAAATGACTGTGAATTATATTATAAAACATATGACTCGGAAAGGCTAGCCTGTCCGTATCTGGAGCACAATAAAAGAACTGCATGCTCCAAACAGTGACATGGTATAGGAAATGCCAACAGGTAAAGATATAATGCATGAACTCAATTCCTAAATAATCCAGAAAAGAACTGTGGAGAGAGAGAGAGAGAGAGAGAGAGAGAGAGAGAGAGAGAGAGAGAGAGAGAGAGAGAAGGATATTAGATAGATTCTTTTGCGAGTCTTACAACTTGTCCAGAGGTCTGAATTATTTGAAAGTTGAATGTAAAATTTAAAAAAAATTGTTGGGATAGGAACAGAGTCATTGGCCAGGTCAACAGTACCAGCAGTTCTTAGCAGAGTCGAGAAAGACGTCATAGCACATTCTATACACTCCCTGAATTCTGCAGACTCTGCTTTCAACACACACACACACACACACACACACACACACACACACACACACACACGTTAACTTTCTGGTGCTGGGTTTTGAACCACTTGCATCTCCCACTGAACTACATCCCAACATCCCTTGTTTTTTCTTTTCTCCTCCTGCCTTTGCCTTCTAAGCCTGGTATTGTAGGTGTGTGTCATCACACCCCACCCAGCTTCCAGAGTACCATGTGAGCAGGAGATTCTGAAGATGAATGTTTATCCCTCTTTAAGTAGTAGTAAAGGGTAAAAATAATATTCTTTAAATTTTTTTTTACTGTTTTGTGCAGTCGTGTATGTGTGTTCATGAGTATGCAGGTGCACCTACGTGAGTCTGTGTATGTGAGTATTATGCAGATGCGTGTGTGTGTGCACATGCGTGCGTGTGTGAGCCAGAGGACAATTGACTGGTACTCCTACTAGGGAAGTTCTTTCCTAGACCTGTATTCTGTGAAGTATTTCCTATGTTTTCTTCTTTTTGAGCGTTTTAGGTTTTATGTTCAAGTCTTTGATCTGCCTGTTTCTGTGTCTCCAGCGTTGAAACTATCAGCAGGTGCTGTCTCACACAGCTTTTTAAAATACGGGTTCTGGGGCTTCTGCTCAGGTTTCTGTGCTCACATTACATGTGCATTCCCAATTGAGCTACTGCCTCAGCCCCTAGAGAATATTCCTGTAAGGAAAGCATCTACGATAGAAGACTTACCAATGCTGGGTCTCAGTCCGTTCTGGCGGGAGCATAAAGAAACACAGGCATGGTAGAATTCTCCCTTCTTAAGTGAGCCTATCAATAAATCCAAGAATTGTCCTATTTGCTGGTTCACAAATGGAAAACTAGATTTATTTCCTATTTTAATAAACACATTGTAGCCAAAACTTCAATTGCAAGCTTTTTCCATTGTCACTAAATACACCCCCAGAGTTTAAAATGCAATCTTCGTTTGTCTTGTGCCAGCTTGCACTGTGTATGTTAATAAGGGCAGGTACTGAACATCTCTTTGATGCGGTGAGACAGGTTCTACCCAATTCGCTTCTGACACCTCCGGGCTCACGGATAAACTCTGGAGATTAAAAGAAAGAAAAAACTCAGGGTCGCTTTTAGAAGCCTCCCCTGCAGTTTTTTTCAAGCAGTGACCTGTTTAATTATTAGCCGTAGGCCGGCCCTCTTCACCACAATTCCTAAATGATAATGGACATCTTCTCTGACAAGAAACTGTCAGAGGTGATTCAAAACCGCCTGGGAAAACGGAAAACGGCTTGTTGTGTGCTTCCCGCCTGTAGCAGTGTACAGGAGAAGAATCCGAGAGCGACGTCTTCACCTTGGCTTTTGCTGTTATCAACCTAGGCGTTTGTTTATTGTGAACGCCATCCCCAGCGTGAGCATTCACAGTGCACCCATGGGAATCAAGTTCACTACCGGCTACGACAGGCACTTCCTGCAGAGTGATCAGGACGAGGAGGAAAGAACCTAGCATTTCCTGAGCACATACTGACGGACGGCGTCCTCGAAGGCCTCTGTCGCTTCAGTGTGATTCATCTGGGGTGGGGGTGGGGACGCAATGGTCTGAACAAAGTCCAATTCATAGGGTCTGGGAGAAGTTCTGAGACTCTGCCTTTTTACCATGTTTCAGAGCGTGCCGTCTTTTGATCTTCCTGTCACATGTTGTGAGGCAAGAGCCAGAGGCTTCGTACGTAATTGTGGCAGTGAATCAGAAAGTTTGCAGTTAACATCTTTTGAAACACAGAAAGCGGAGAGGCTAGATAATTGTCCAGTGGAGGAATGGGAAGATTTTCTAACAGCAAAGTTCATATTCTTCCCAATTCCCAAATAACATCTCGCAGAAGAGACTTCATTTTAATTTGAGTCTCAAAAAAACTTTGAGATCAAGGTCAGGGAGATGGCTTAGGGGGAAAGCACGTGCCATTGCAAGCACGAGAATCTGAGTTTGAACCCCTCCCCCAGAACCCACATAAGCAGGACACGGAAACTTGTATGTAACCCCAAAGCTTGCAAAGCAAGATGGAGGGAGGAGCCTGGAGAATCCCCGGAGGCTCCTAGGCTAGCTGGGTTAGCACCGGCAACAAAAAACTGCCTCAAACACTGACACAGGAAGTTGTTCTCTGACCTCACCCGCACACTGTAGCATACTTGTGCCTGCACTCCCACACTTAAACACGCATACACGTATACACACACAAAGACTCCGGTGAGTCAGGTACACTTCTGTGGCTATCTAAGTTTCAGATTCTCAGCCTGGGTGTGGATCTCAGAGGTGGAAAACATACAACCCGCCGGCCTTGGTTCCCAGCCGGGCAATAATTATTACTAAATAAATAATAAGCAAAGAAATGTTAAAAAGTTCACTTTCCTCCATCTCCTCCTCTTCGCTAAGCACGACTTTCTCACTGAGATGCCTACAAAATGGGCTTTTTGACTGATAATTGGTTGAGCGTTTTCAAAAAGTAACCGCTTAGATCACACTGTAGTTTTGCCAACTCAAGTAGGCAATGCGTTTTGTGGTTTTATCAAAGAGGTTTGTCCTCTCAGGCAAAGAGGATCTTAGAACCCTTTAATGCAGTTCGGCCGCGCTAAGTGGAGTTGCTGGAGCCGCATGGGATGAAACGCACTGGTTTCTCAACGACAGGGATAGGTTTAAACCTGCACTTTACAGCAGGGTGCTGAACTGCAGTGTCTAATTACGGCACTTTCAACTGTAAGGTGAAAGCAGCACCACCATACCCCCCCCCCCCAACACAGTTTTTTACCAGGTAAGTGGTCTTTATCCACGAATCCAATTATACAGCATCCATACAGAAAAATGAGAGCTCAATGGCAAAATATTTCCCGTATCTGAAGTCAATAAACTTTTTAACAGGAATGCATCATGAGATTGCAGTAAAGGTAATTACCTACTTTTTTTTTCTTCCAGTCAAGGAGTATACCCGTGAATTCCTCACTGTAGTTTTGAGTGGTAAATAAAGGCCCATGGGAGCAGATATTTTCCAGAAAACACTAAGAGTGACTTTTTTGAGATCACCAAATCTTTTCTGGCTTTGAAGAAGCACACTTGGTGTTCTGAAATAGTATACACTGTTGAACACGTCTCTGGGACATCAGTATATTTAATTCTGGTAAAATTACTAATTCATTGGCTGAATATATTTTGCCATTTATTAATAGAACCCAACAATTCAATTAATGTTTAAAAGGCCTCAGATTTTCATCTGTATTTATATATATTTACATATGACTTTTCATATTTAAATTAAGTTGTTAAGTATTTTAAAAAACTATATGCTGAGATCTCACTATGACACAATTCACAAAGGGTGGGACCTGTTATAGCCAGGTCAACCTCTACAAAGAATCTAACTACAGAGACGCTTAGAGAGACCAGCCTAGGTAGGAGAGACAACACAGAGGGTACCAGTGTGTACTGTTCTGACAAAGGGCCTGAGTGCTCTTGGTGACTGTCACTCTGTTCCAAAGCTTTCTGAAGTCTCTGGCCTCCATGGACACTTGTATTTGCATGCATATACCTACACACACACGCATATACACACATATACACACATACATACACACACATATGTACACATATATACATACATACACACATACATACACACTCATATATATCATTTAAAAAATAAAATCTTGAATGTAGGCACACATGAACCACAGCATTCAGGCAGAGGTCAGAGGACAACCTCAAACATTGTTCATTTTCCACAGATGGTTTAAGTGTTAAATTAAGAGGAAATTAATGGGAAAGCATATGGTATTTAGCAAAATCCCTGTATGTTTGTTTCTCTGTTGGATAACAGTGGTCATATGACACTAATTTTTTTTTTTTTGAGACAGAGTGTCACTACATCACCTTGGCTGTCCTAGAACCTTGAACCTGAAACTTTGAGATCTGCCTGTATCTGTCTCTTGAGTGCTGGGATCAAAGGTGTGATCCACTACACCTGGCTCCTCCTTTTATTATTTGTTTATTTATTTAATTTGTATGTGCCTTGGTGTTTTGTCTACATGTGTCTGTGTGAGGGTGTGAGGATCCCTTTAGGCTCAGTGAGAGACCTTCAGAAAACAAGGCCCAGCCGTGTCTACCTTGGGCCTCAGCATGTGCATGCACGGGTGAGCACACCTGCACACACACACAAATTATATAGGGGTGGGGAGACAGGGAGAATAAAGTGTTGAGACCTGGGAAACCTAACTGTTTTTAAATGGTGTGGTCATCATTCTATGTATATGTTTACTAACAGAAAAAAAGGCAAAAATTTTTATGTGCTTTTGAATACTGCCAGCAGCATATGTGTGTTACTGTGGTTTTTTTGTTTGTTTGTTTGTTTGTTTTTGTAAAGGTTAAAGAGTGTGGTTTATTTAGGTTCTGAGTCTTGTGATTACCATCTCTTAAAGCAAACACTTTCTGCTTTTGGTGGTGGTTATGGTAGTGCTTTGTTGTAGTGTCTTGCTTTGTAGCTCAGTCTGGCTTGGAACCCCAAACTTCTGATCCCCCTGCCGTGGCATCCTAACTCTTAGAGATAGAAATATGCACTACCACACCTACCAAAAAAACCTTTTATTTTAGGGTATGCTTAGAGAAGAGCTACAAGACGCTAGAATAATCATAAAATTTGACCATCCCTTTTCATTTTGTTAGCATCTTATATCACTGTAGTGTATACTTAAAACTAAAAAGCCATCATAAACACAACATTTTTTAAACTATAAACCCAAGATGTTTTTTTTTTTTTTTTGGATTTTCCATTAATGCCCCCTGTCTGCTCCAGAATCTAACCTAGAATGTATTTGCTTTCAATATTCACCTTGGAATGAATGTTAGGTAATTTCTTTCAGTTTGATTTCGTGTGATCTCTTCTTATGATTTGATTGAAGTTGGATTTTTGTTCAGAATTCCACAGAAGCAATGATGATCTATGCTCTCCTGAACACCCCTTTCATGGTGAGGTGTTCACATGGTCACTTGGTGAAGATGGTGTCTGTGGGTCCCTTTCATAGTATGATGTCCACATGGTCACTCAGTGAAGATGGTGTCTGTGTGCTCCCTTTCATGGTGTGGTGTCCATATGATCACTCGGTGATGATGGTGCCCCTGGGCTTTCCCATTGTGGTGTTTCACTGTCCTTTCTTTTCCAGCCTTTATTCTCTGGCAAACAGCCACTACAACTAGTCAGCAAAAGAGGGCAGATAGGAGTCAGTTCCTAAAGCAGGACTTAGCTATATCTAATTGCTTAGAATTCCTATGGTTGGAAGATTGTTTCAAGAGGCCTTTTAAAGATTAGTTTCAGAACAACCAGGTCTACATAGAGAGACACTGTCCCCCCCCAAACAAACCCAAAAAACAAACAAACAAAAAAACCCCCCAAACCTATGAATGAATGATGATATAACATTATCCAGATGTCTAATTCCTTCATTAATATAAAAACAAAACTATCCATTGCATGTTTTTGGTGGGTTCTGATATTGTACAAAACATATGAGGCATCACATAAAACAGTTTCTTTTCTGGTAGAAGAAAGAGGTTAAAAACAAGGCAACAATAAAAGTCAAGATATATATCAGTATAAATACAGTAAGTCATACTTCAGTGTGTGAGAGATTATGATAACTCTGGGGGAGATCTGAGAGATCCCAATTTCACAAGGTGAGTTTGAGATGCTGATTTCTAAAAGAATTCAGAAAAAAACAACAAACTGACTGTGTGAAACTCTAGGGTGGTCTAGAGGCAGGAAATGGTCCTGATGCCGTTATTTGAGGTGTCAACTCCACAGGGCCATGCAGAACCCAGATATTTGGTTAAACATTGTTCTGGGCATATTCTTAGGTTTATTTCTAGATGAGATTAACGTTCGAATCAGTAGACCAAGCAATCACTGATTACCTCCCGGGACGATGGGTGATTTGGTTATATTCTCCTTTCTGGGCATGAACACCTGACGAGACGCAACTTTAGAAATTGCTTATTAAAGTGACTTACTTCGTCTCATCGCTTGAGGAGAGCTAGGCCATTGAGAAGGGGAAGACATAGTGATAAGGATGTGCAGCCCCTGACTATATCCTAAGGGACAGTAATGAGGCTGAAGGACGCCAGCTAGAACCAGGTCCTAACTACAACCCATAGTGTCCGCCTCACCGGGCCCCCACTTCCTCCAGTCAGGCCCCCCTCCCTAATGGTTCCCCAACTGTTGGAACAGTGTCACCATTTGAAAACCATTGATTTAAACATGCGAGCCTGTGGGTTCACACTCCAGCAAGGGACACAATGTAATCTACTGAAGATCCCCATGCAACCAAAAGGCAGAGCATGGACCCTTTGCTACCTTGCTGCCCCACTGAACTGCGCATTGGTTGGTCCTCAACCTTTGCGGATGAGGATGCGCATTACGTCACCAGCTCTCCTGGTTTGCAGGCTTTCTGGTTCAGAGTAGTACGAAGGTACAGGCTGTGGTGATATTTTGTTTTAACAAATAAAGCTTGGAGATCAGAGTGCAGAGCTAAGCTACTGGTTGGCCATAGAGGTCAGGCAATGATGACACACACCTTTAGTCCCAGCACTTAGCAAACAGAGGCAGATGAATCTCTGTGAGTTCAAGGCCACCCTGGGCTACATGAGATTGAATCAGTCTAAAAGAGAAGCAGAGTCAAGTGGTGGTGGCTCACACCTTTAGTCTCAGCACTTAGGGAGGTGGAGACAAGAAGGGTAATGATGGGGCAGAGAGAGGAATATAAAGTGGGCAGAGACAGGAGCAGAGGAGTCAGTCTGAGGACTTGGAGAGGATTACCTTATTCAGTCTGAGGATTTTGTAGAGGTAAGAACTAGTGGCTGACTGCTCTTCTTCTTTGATCTTCAGGTAAACTTTATTTGTTAAAGCACAAACAAACAATCACCACGACAGGTTCTGTTATTTCCACAGCTCACTGACTGGGTATGAAAGCACGGGCCCAGAACACAAAGGGAGTTCTCTCTGGTTACTTTTCACCCATGTGCCTGTGTTGGAGGCTTGGTCCCTAGGGTAGCAGTATTGGGCCCTTGTGTGGACTTTCTACTGCACATGTTTTTGGTGGGTTCCGATAATGTACAAAACATATGAGGCACCCACATAAAGCAGTTTCTTTTCTAGTAGGAGAAAGAGGTTAAAAACAGGCCAACAATAAATAGTCAAGATAATTACATATCCGTATGAGTAGAAAGACAAAACACAATACGTGAGAGATTATGATAACTCTGGGGGAGATGTCCTTGGAAGACACTGAGGTATTTGTCTTCGGAGCCTGGTTAGCCTTTGTGAATGAATGGGTTCTTCAAAAAATTAAAGCCTGGCCCCTCTAGGGCTTCTGGTTTCCCACCATCTGCCATGAGGTTGTACAGTCAAGGGAACGCCCACCAGGGCAGGTTCTAAGCTGGGTAGACATTCATGTTCCAAAACTGTGATCTACAGGAAAGTCTGTTTCTCTTTAGGTAGCCTATATCATGTATTTCATTATAGCGATAGCAAACAGAATGATACTGGGCTGCTGTGGCCAAGAGAGAGAGAGAAAGATGATCCTGAAGTATTACAAGAAGCAGAGTGGCGGGGGGGGGGGGCTTTCAGGGCTTGAGGACCGAGCCAAGAAGGGATTTGACTTCTATTCCAAAGGCTGTAAAAAGCCCTTGAAGCCCCCTTAGCAGGTAAACAAATAATTATGAATTATATTACTGAAATATCACTGTGGTTGCTCTGGGAGTAGACCAGGCATTGGAAGGGTAACCAGTGCGTGAGTGTGGCCTTGGTGCAGAACATATCAGCACATAGGCAGCAAAGCGGGGAAATTTGAGAGATCATGGAGTTAGAACTGACAAGCTTCATGTAGCTTAGTGTGCTTATATGTAGGTTTTACTAATTAAAAGACAGATCATAATTTTACGGAGTTTTAAGAAAATGTAAGAGATTTTATGCTGGGGATCCTAACTCAGGCTCGCACAGCAGGGACTTTGCCAGCTCAGCCGTCTCCTCAGTCCCTCAAGAACATTTTGAGTAAACTTTAGGAAATATACTTTACAAATACAAAAATTAGTGCTAATAAAAAATCTGTGCCAGGCACAATGACACTTGGGAAAATGGGAAAGAAAGATCATAAATTTAGGGCCCAACTGGGATACATACATACATACATGCACACACATATATACACATGTATGCTCATGTACATATATAATGTGTATGTATATGTTTTGTGAAATTAAAATTTTCCTTTAAAATTGTGCTTTATGGAAAGAGTATCAAATAATGATTATCTTTGGGCATCAAGCTATAGACTATTACAAATAATTTCTGTGATGGATTGAATAGGAATGGGCCCCATAGACTCATGCGTTTGAATACTTGGTCCATACGGAGTGGCACTATTAGGAGGTATGACCTTGTTGGAGAAAGTGTGTCACTGTGGGGGTGGGCTTGAGGTCTCATATACTTAAGCTATGTACAGTGTGGCACACAGTTTCCTTTTGTTGCCTGTAGATCAAGCTGTAGAACTCTGAGCCCCTTCTCCAGCATCATGTGTGCCTGCAGCCACCATGTTCCACCAAGATGATAATGGACTAAACCTCTGAACTGTAAGCCAACCCAATTAAATGTTTTTCTTTTTAAGAGTTGTCGTGGTTACAGTGTCTCTTCACAACAACAAAACCCTAAAACAATTTCCATTTTCTTCTTGGCGCTTCTTTATATTTTCCAATCCCTATAAAATAATCATGCCTAAAATAAATAAATCAATAAAAATAAGTAACTATGCCTGACATTTGAAGAGACCTGTTAGGTTACATAAAATGTAACATTTAAGAACGTGTATCTGGCCTGTGACAACTTGATAGCACATCAGGTGGTTCTTTCCTCAAGTACTAAACCTCGAAGACTGTTTAAAACGAATACCAAAGGAGCTGTACTGTGATGATCCTGCTTCCTTCCCTCCTCAACCAAAGCTACAAAACCAGGTCGGCCCAGCACAAGCTCAGCCCAGCGTGCACCCTTCTGAGCAGCATCATACTCGTCAAAATGATTCTGCAGGCTTTCCACCAGATCCTGACAGAACCTCAGAGAAAGGTCAGAGCAACATTTGACTAGGCGGAAACCAAAACCAAAAAGCAAGAACCCAGTGTCTCAGGCTGTTTCTTGGCCTAGAGCCCGTGGTCTTCAGTGAATGCTTTCAGATTCCGCTGAGAAAGCCCGAGACTGCCAACCACAGCAGCAGAGTGCAGTGGGACACGGGTGGGGTTTTCTCTAGGACAGCTCAAGCCTGCATCAGGTGGAGAGCCTGGGATAACAGCTGCCCAGGAAGAATGCAGGGAATGCCCATTGTACGGCAGTTACCTTATTACAGTCACAGCCTGCTTCCAGTCACTCAGTCTTCTGTGATCTGGGTTTTGGGCTTCTCTGTGATTTCAATTGTTCCAGACTTGTTATTCTTTCACCCCCAGGGCAACTAACAAGCTCTGAGAATGAGTGCTTAACTTTCTTAAATGTCTTTCTTAGCTGGGAAAAATTATTTTAGCTAAAGTGTATTAATTCCCACAGGAAAAAACAAGCAATACTTGTTCCCTCTTTATATCCCCTTGTCTCTAAAAATGTCTTATGTACAACTATTGAGTAAATATAGAAAATATATCCAGTTTATAATTAAAAGCACAGGACTGAAATGGCCATCTTGGCAAGAGGGACGTTAATCTGAAGTGGATGGCTGGAAGTGGACACTTTGAAAGGATTAATTCTATGTGGTACAGCCTGCAGTGGGTTTCAGGGTGTTCAGCCCTAAGACATGACCTGCATCATATGACCTGCACCCATTAGATGTCAGTGGGCATGGCAGAATTCCAGCCCCCAATGCGTGCATCGTCAATGTCAAATAAGCTATAGAAAATAGAATCACTTTCATCTGATAAGTGCTGTGTTTGGCAAAAACCTTACATGATCAAGTTCTTTGGGCCTGTGCCAATTCACACTGATCATGTGGCCCTGTGGTCAACGTGCTGGTTAGTTCGTGTCAACTCGACACAGACTGTAGAGCCTTGTTGCGAGGAGGAATCCTAATTTAGAAATTGACTCCATCAGATTGGCCTCTGGCCATGGCTGTGGGGCAGGTGGTCCTGGTTGTGTAAGAAAGCAAGCTAAGGACACCATGGGAAGCAAGATAGAAATCAACAGTCCTCCATGGTTTCTTCTTCAGTTTCTTCTTTGAACTCCTGCCAGCCCTGGCTCCCCTAGATAATGCACGGTGATGTGGAAGTGCAAGCCAGATAAACCCTTTCCTCCCCAAGTTGCTCTTGGTCAGCATTTTGTCACAGCCAGAGGAGCCCATCGTAATGTGTTGTTCTAACCAACTCAGCCAGCAAGCAGCATAAAGCAGGGACACAGAGATGTTCTTCCGTTCTCCGTGTCAAAGCCATTGAGTGTTGTCTAGGTTTCCTCCTCAGTCCTGAGGGGCCAGCTTGATAAGCAAGGAGTGGATCGGTCACTGACAGGTAAAATGTCCCATACTTCGGTAAAATAAATGTTCATGTTTGCATGTTTATTGCTTTTAATAACGATAAACTTATAGCATTGACTATTGGTGCTTAGAAATGTCCTAAGCACTATTTTTTTAAAGAACAGATGTGGTCTTATTATGTTGTCCTAAGTGGAGGGATCTTCTTGCCTCAGCCTCAAGAACAACTGGTTCCTCAAGCGCAAGTCGTCATGGCTGTCTGCTCTCTTTTCTGACCCACTAGAAATGCCCTCTAATCTCACACGCCTCCATGAATATTGTTTCAATCATAATTTTATTGTTTTTCCACTTGATACTCAAATATACCTACAATCCAACCCCAAAGTATTATTCCTTAATATTATCAGAGACAATACTCTATTAATTAAAACTAAGTGATTTACAGAATAAAAATGTTTCTTCTCTAAAATAGTTCTCAACAAAGCAACATATGTTATTTTACTTTGTTACCTTTTTGTTGCTGTAACAGAAACTTGGCTGGGAGCTGAGGAGGAAGATGTTTATTTCACCTTACCTTTCCATCACTGCAGGAAGTCAGGGAAGGAGCTCAAAATAGAAACCTGGAGGCAGGAACTGATGTAGCGGCAATGGAGGAATGCGGCTGGCTTTTTCCTTCTGGCTTGTTCTGCTTCTTTTCCTACAGCACCTAGAGAGCTCCTCAGCCAAGAGATAGTTCCACTGGGCTGAGCTGCTGTGGAACAATCTTTGAAGACTGTAAATATGTATTACTCTCATTGTTAAGAAAAAAATTGATTGGCCAATGACTAGGCGGGATAAGGTTAGGCAGAAGAATTGGACTAAGAGAATGCTGGGAAGGAGAAGGGCAGAGTCAGAGGAGATGCCGTGAGACTCAGAGAGAGCAGGATGGAAGGTATGTACATTAGGTGAAATGAGCCTCAGACAGCACACAGATGAATAGAAATGGGTTAAGTTGTAAGATCTAGCTAAAACCAACCTTAAGCTATTGTCAGAGCATGTGTAATTAATATTAAGTCTCCGTGTAGTTATTTGGGGAGTGAGCGGCAGGACAGAGCTGGTTGGTGGCCTAGACCGAAAAGTCCACCAAAGCTGGGCATTTCTCCTATCAATCATCGGTCAAGAAAAGGCGCCCCAAGCTTGCCCCCCAGGTCAAATCTGCTGTGGCCATTTTCTCATTTGAAGTTACCCAAATGACTCTAGAGCTTGTGTCAAGTTGCCTTAAACTATCCAGCACAGCCTGCTAATATGTTTGAGGGACAATGATTCTTCCCACTCCAGAGAATTTGCTGTGTGGTCACCATGGAAAATAGCCAGGGGACACCGATGTCTTCTATGAAGAATAACTTATTTTTTCTTGGGGAGAATCTGAAAAGTGGATCTGCCATTGCTAGATTCATATCCTCAAACAAAGACCCTTTTCTCCCCTCATTCCTCACCCCCTTGTTTGCATAGAGAGAATTTCATGTAGCCCAGCCTGACTTAAAACTCTTCTACTGCTGAGGACAACCCTTGAACTCTGGATTCTCCTGCTTCCACCTCCCAAATGCTGGGACTACATGGTCGAGGCATCACACACGGCCTCTCCTCCCCTTTCATCCTTGATAAAATGAGAAGGATAGTTATCTACTCTCAGGAGCTATTAATATTGAGCTGAAGAGATGGCTTTAGTGGTTAAGATCACTGGCTGCTCTTACAGAGGACACAGGTTTAATCCCCAGCACCCACATGCCAGCTCACAACTGTCTGTAACTCCAATTCCAAGGGATCCAACACCCTCACACCAGTACACATAAAATATTATTTTAAAGAGCTAATATTATACTGTGGAATAAGCTGTTTTAAGTCGTCAGCGATATCTGACCTTCAAGAGAGTTACAGATATCATTTTGTAGACGCCACTTCTATCCTCCCCCAACAAGCACTGGTTAACTAATATGTAGAGTTCAGTTACAGAATGAAAATGCATTCTTGTTTAAAAAAATCATTAATTATATGAGGGCCCTATGTGATTCATGGGGCTTGTTATGCTTGCTTATTAGCATTTCTAAAAATCCACTTATCCATCTTCCCACTAAATTAAAAGCCACTCAGCAAGTGTGACCATGGACAGGGAAACGGATGCAGTTTACTAATAACCTGTGTGTGCTGATTTTCAACGCGGGCTCATTTAACTCAAGCAACATGTTCAATGGTAGTGAGCCTAGGACTCCTCTGAAAGGGCCATGTTCATCTGCCAGGCTATTTCAGGGCTTTGCATCATTCTCAATCTAGAATAATTGGAAGGAAAAAAAAACTAGTTGTTTACAAGTAATTAGAGCCTTGAGTTTTAGTCCAAGAGACACTCATGGCCAAAGAGGAGCTTAATTCCAAGGTTCTGTTTTAAGATCTGCCAAATAGAATTCACTGAAGAAGCAGCATGTTCTTTTTTTATTGTCTTTTTGAAATTAAAATCTAATTAGAACATTTCCTCCTTTCCCTTTCCTTCCTCCAACTCTTCCCATACATTCCTGCCATGTTCTCTCCCACATTCATGACCTTTGGGCTGTGGAATAATCCTATGTACGCTGTGAATATGCATTACTCTCATTGGTTAATAAAAGCTGACAGGCCAGTAGCTGGGCAGGAAGTGAGATAGGAAAGTCAAACCGAGAATGATGGGAAGAAGGGCGAAGTCAGGAAAGATGTCAGCCAACTGCCCAGGAAGCAAGACATGCTAGAGATCAGATGAAGCCATGAGCCATGCGGCAACACATAGATGAATAGAAATGGATTAAGTGTAAGAGTTAGCCAGTAACAAGCCTGAGCTATCAACTGAGCATTTATAATTCATATTCAGCTTCTGAGTCGGTTATTTGAGAACAAGGAGTTGCGACCGGAAACTTACATGTTTAAATTTGTCTGCTTACACCTCTGCTTCTTTTGTTTTACACATATGTCTACATGGTTATGTATCCTAAATATATAAATACAACCTTCCCAGTCTGTATAATGTTAGTCATATGTGTGTGATTTCAGGGCTGACTACTTCCTTGGCGAGAGTAGTTCTACTCTCAGCATTCCTTACCTGCCTGTAGTTCTTTGTGTGGAGTTGAGGTCCCACGAGCTTTCCCCCTTCCATCTTAGTACGTCTATTGGTGTCATCATTTTTCAGGTCTTGCTTAGGCAGCCAAGTTGATCACACTTCATGGGTATTGATTCTCTAACATTTCTAGATGGTATCTCACAGCAAACTTCCTGTTTCTTTTGTTCTTACAACCTTCCTACCTTCATTTCTGCTATGATCTCTGAGCCTTAGGTGCAATAGTTGTATTACGGATGTATCAGTTGAGGCTGGGTACCACATGGTCATGTGTTCTCAGCATTTGGACCGGTTGTGGTTTTCTGTAAAGGTTTATATCTTTTACAAGGAGACATGTCTCTGATGAGGGATGAGACCTATATTTATCTGTGGATGTAAGGATATTTAGAATGTAGTTAGGAATTGTGCTGATTTAGTAAAGTGTCCATTGTGGGTTTTTCTCCAAGATCCATGACTTCTTGGGTAGTTGACTAGGTTTCCAATACCACGTGTAATTTCTATTTTGTTGAGTGGGTCTTAAGTCTAATTCGAGAGCTGTTGGTTACAGCTCTGGTATGTGTGCTACTACTGAGCCCTTAGGGATATCATGAATGCTGGACATTGTTTTATTTTGAAGGCAATATAGCTGGGTAATACTATTGGATAGTTCCTCCACTTGGAAAATTTCATGGAGCAGTATGCTTCTTAAGAAGGGATTTTGATCATATGTAGATTTTTTGAGAATTGCTACAGAGGTCTAAGAATTAAATATGCAAAGGTGATTTGGAAAGAAATGTATTGGAAGAAACACACACACACTGTTTTGCTTGCTACCCTGTGTGGATACATCAGCACTTTTTAAATGGGTTTTCTTTTTCACGACCCTCACTTCATATTTGATGAGAAACAGAACCACAGATGAGCAAGGTGACCCATGCCTGTAATCTCAGAAGTTCTCAGGCTAAGGAAAGAGGACTGAGAGTTCAAGGCCAATCTGAGCTAGGTAATAGAGGAGAGAGGTGGGAGGAGAGTAGGAGGAACGAGAATCATATAAAATACATGTTTACACATATATACTAATTATTCCCATAACAACTTTGCTGTAAAAGAGACAAAATAACTTATTCTGAGCCAAATGTAAGTGACCATACATTGTGTTGAAATTTCCTTCAAGTTAGAACATTCTATCCCTGAGGCAGATTGACATTTCTCTTGAGTCATCACCCCTGTTGAGGTGGAACACGGGTGATATAGTTGTCTTTGAGCTTTCCGTGCTCCTGTAAGTAAGTCCTCACCCACAGTTCTGAAAGAAACCTCAATAAACTCATTAGCTCACCAAGGTGAACTTTGATGGTGTACCGGCTTTGTTCGGTCAGTTTCCTGTCCAGGGTGAGTAGCCTTGTGTCCCCGTCTCCCCAGGAACTGTTACACAACACTAGGAACATGGATTTTAAGTTAGCCCAAATGACCTGTTGCAAAATAAAAGTGGTTGTTTGAACTTTTTTCCAGCCGAAGGAAAAGGACAGTTATAACCAAGACAGTTAACAAACACATTCATGGTAGTATCAGGTGACCAGGACACAGTGAGTCCAGCAAATCTTTCTAGGGGTTATCAGATGTTACAGCCTTGATAGAGGTTTGTGATTTGCTAACTTTAATATATATTCAAGCTAAGACACAAAGACTAAAGGCAAATGGCTATTTAAGATCCCCAAACAGCCTAAGGTTCTTTTGTCTTTTGATGGTGCTGAGTAGGTTTTCACAAACTCTGGGAAGAAGGAATTTTTATCAGACCTGCTGGTAGGCAAGTCTGTGTCATTCCCTTGATTAATGATTGACATGGGAGGACCCATTGGGGGGGTGTGTGTGGAGGCAGTGCTGCCCCTGAGGAGGTGGTTCTGGGTGGTTTGAGAAAGCAGGCTGAGTGTAAGTGTAAAACCCTTTCCTCCCTGTGTTGCTTTTGGTCATGGTGTTTATCAAAGTAATAGGAAGCAAAGTGTGGCATTTCCTCTCTACAATCAGTAGGTTCTACTGGACCAGAATAGGGAGAAATGTATTGGAAGATGCACACATACACAAATATCAACATACAGGCACATATGCGCCCCATGAGAAGACACCACTGAGCTCCTAATGTGCCAGGAGCTTTAGAGACATCAGAACAGTAAACTATGTTGCTTTATCTCCATTTATGGAATCGAGAGTGTGTTTACCCGTTTTGTTTTACAGTGCAGGTTCTAAGCAGTTATACGATAACACTGCCAGCAAAATCAGACTCTGGAATGGTGACTTTAACCCAAAGCAAGTGTATCAAAACCCTAGTCACACCTGTTCATACCCTATTCATACATAAACCATTCAAGGGTTCAATGCATCAGAGCCTCTTTAAATAAAACAAACAAAACTCAACAAACATTCACATCCATCCTTGTTAATCATGTCCTTTACCTGGTTACTGTTAGAAATATTTCCTAATGCGAGCTCCCTGCCGACGCAAAAATTCTCAATCAAGCCAAATCAATACAAGCCAAATTAAGAAATATCCAGGTTTAATGGGAGTTCTGCGCTTTTGGGTGGCCCGGAAAGGGAAACCGGGACCTCGTGTTCCTCTTTTGGGAGATCACTTAAATACCCTGGGGGGGAAAAGTGGTCCTGACCCCACCCCCAGGGAGGGGTCAGGTCCTGGCCTGCTGGGATTTGGAGTCCAGACCAGGCCTGGGGGCTGGGGCCTACGCTCCCAACTTGACAGTTACCTCGATCTTAATATAACTTAAACCCTTTCCCCAATCCCATAAACACAAATCACTCAGGTTTAGGGGTTACCCGTTTGCCAACAAATCATCTGACAGAGAATATACTTTAAAAATTAAAAAGTTTGGTATGCGCCCAACACTGAAGTCTTCGGGGAAAACCGAATCAATAAAAGAAAAGAATGGAGATAAAGAGATGTTTCAGAAGTGGGAGTACTTGCTGATCTTCCACAGAACCCAGGATCCCAGAAACAAGGGGCTCATAACCACCGGTTAACTCCAGTTCTAGGGGCTCCAACGCTCTTTTCCGGCTTTTCCGGGCACTTGCCCTCACCTAGCATATGGTCTCACATACGCGTTAATAAAAAAAAATTAAAAATATTAGAGAGAAGAGGTGCGGCGAAAGAAAAAAGAAAAGGTCATTTGGGTTCTCCCTCGCCCACTTTAACCACCTCGACCGCGATGCAGCGCTCCGCCCTTTCTCCCGCTCTCTGCCACTCAGGCCGTTCCGCTCGAGTGCGCAGGCGTGAGGCCGGAGGCTGGGCCCCGGTTTCCTAGGAGACCGTGCAGCAGCTGCTCTGCGGTTGGCCCCCGCTGAAGATGGGGGTGGAGGCCGAGGAGGAAGGCGGTCCCGCGGAGGAAGAGGACGCTGCTCGCGCCATGGAGCCCTTGGACGCGGGGGCGGCGGGCAGCTCGTGGGGTGTGCGCCTCCCCGGTGATGGCGGGAAAGGAAGGGAAGGCTGGAGGGGAAGGGCGGGCGCCCGGGGCGGTCGTTGGGGCGCGGCCTCCCGGTCCCGCTCGGGCCTGGCGAGTACGGGCACTCCGCGCCGGCTCCTGCACGCTTGGGCGACCCTGCATTCCTGCACACATGGGTGGGGTGCACCTGCTCGCCCGAGGGGACCCCTGATGCTTCCGGCGGCTCCAAGTCGGAGACTAGGAGGACCTTGTCCATTTAGGCGTAGAGACCTGGCCTCAGTCCAGGTAGGAGAGGCTGGCCCCGGATCTAGCAAAAACGGTCTGGAGTCCCTTGGGGGACCCGCTTCCACCTCAGCCTGTGGACCGGCCTTGTGGCGCCAGGTCCAGCGCTGGATTTCCGTTCTCTGACACCCCCATGCCCCCATCCCCAGAGAACAGAGAAGTTGTGGCGTACATGTTATTTCTCTAATATCAATATCTCTAATATCTCCTTGGTACATATATCAAAATGTCAAAATTAAAGTCAGTACACAACTAGTGCCCATTTACAGAAGGACACACTATATTCAGAATTTGTCAGTTTTCCTACAAAGGTGCTTTTCCTAGCCCACGATTGCATTTAGGCTGCTTTGTTCGTAGCTGAAGAGAATCGTCCCTGTTGCCTCCTTTACTACCCATAACATAAACTACTATTTACTCACTGGCCCTGGGGCTTCAGGTGCAGCCCTGACCCTAGATTTTAAAATAAGATGCTTAGTTTTTCAACTCAGTGATTAATTATTTGTTGTCTGTTACGCCTCAGGCACTGTTCTAGGCACTGGGGACTTCAGAACAGGAAATCTTACTCTCATGGGAACTAAATTTAGTGTCCTGGAACCCACAAGTTATGTTGTGCCGGTTTGATTTTTTTTTTTTAAAACACGCCTCTTTAAGTAAATCTCCAGTTCTCCAGTTGGTTGAAAATAACATTGCTACAATGTCTTTTCCTCTACTGCTTAAAACGTTCTAAAAAAAAAAAAAACAAACAAACTTAACGATAGTTCTAGCTTTTGTGCCCTTCGTTATTGATCATGAGTTTCCCCTCTAAGTAACGACTCCGGGGGGGGGGGGGGGGGGGGCGGGGAACTGTAGTACCTGGAGACATGATAGTTTGTTAAACAGGACTGAAGAACGTTTTGTTGATGGTGTTTCATGTCTGTATGATTCATAGATACTTTGGGGGCATCTAAAAAGAGTTGGCATTTGACCCGTCATAAAATCCAAGGGTGGAAAAAAAACCACTGTACCTTCTTTCCCAGCTAAAACGTGTTAAGGATGTGTTAGTTGCGCACTGGTGATAAGCACCCTGAATGTATTTCTTTCCCTCTGTGTATTGTGCAGCGGTTTTCGATCAAGGGGTGCCAACACGGATCTCCTCACCCAGAGTCATAGTACATGTGGATCTGGATTGCTTCTATGCCCAAGTAGAAATGATCTCCAATCCAGAATTAAAGGACAAACCTTTAGGTAATCCACATTGATGGTATCTTTGTTGAGTGATGATAAAATTAGCTCAAGTATGATTTATTTTTTCTGATTTATTAACCATCTTAAGGCAGTTCTTGGAGTCCATTTTTACGAACTTGGTTGGCAGTCATATTGGCTTTGCTACCAAGAATGAATGTGCCAAGTCTTGTCCCTTTAATAAGCATGACATTAGCATAGGTAGCACATATTCTGGCTTCTACCAGAATCAGCTCTTAGTAGATGCAGTAGCTCACTTCTGTAGGCACGTACCTTAAGTGAGGACACAGCATTCTGTCATGCATGTAGGAAGGATATTTTAGTATAAGCATAAAGGGCAGTGTTGGTTTCCTTGCTCCTTTCATCGTGTGCCTGGTTCGGTTTTTTTAAGTTACCATCCATCTCATTGATCCCTGAAGAACAAAGGGATGGCTAGGTTTTAGTTCTCTAAGGCAAGGCTAAGTCTTTAAACTTTCCCAAGTCAAGGATTTAAGTTAGGGGATCAATTCTTTTTTTTTTTTCCTTCTGTAATCATTTCTAGTGAGCACAAGATACCTAGTTGTTCCTTGTCCTAAGAGGTACTGTGACTAAGATGTAGATACAGGAATGTCAGTGCCCCGTCAGCTTTTATTTATAAATGGGCAACCAGCTCAGGCCAAGCCATGCTGTGGGGAGTCCTCTTAGCTAAGGAGTTCGCCAGTCCAGCCTCTTTCATGTAGCTCACCGAGACTGCCAGGCATTGTCAGAGTGATGAAAAACATATCTGCAAAACTAATTTTGATTTGTCTTAAAATGTCAGATTTAAAAATAGGCAAAAAGAATGGATATAGATTTATTTCTTTTCAATATATTCATTCTACTTATTACAGATGGATATGACTTACACTGGCATGAAACAATCAAATTGTGTAAAAAGAGAAAAGCAAATAATTTTAGCAATCTTAAATACCTGGCAGTTTTTAACAGTGTATTTTCTAGGTGGTCATACTGTCAATTTTAAAAGGAAACCTAAAGTAATTCCTCATGGCAAAACTGCAAATTATTATGAGCTATCTATAGTTCATTGTTCAGGTACTTAATGGGACAAGATCTCTCATGATGGCTGTAGTTTGGCTCTCAGAATATTACTTATATTCATTGGCAGTTTGCTCAGAAGATAAATGAGTTTTTCTAGCAGCAACCAGTATTTAATTATTTGTTATTTTCATTGGGCTTATTCTTTGGTAAGCATACCCAAGAATATTATATGACACTATAAATCAATTGGGCTTTGAGTTGTCTGGAAAGAATCCTTGATTGATTTAATTTATGTGTTATTTCTGAAAATTCCTTAGAGTATATTGATGTAACAATAATTCAGATTTGAGAAACACAGCTTTCCTTTTGTGTATGAGTAACTGCCCACACACATTCTTATATATAATTTCTGCTACAGTTATTAAGTGTTTTCTTAATCTAATTTCTTTCTTCTCCAATTAGAAAAAACTAAAGATAAAAGTTAAGATATGTGAGAACAAGATTGGTATTTTATGATTTGTAAGTGGGAGATAGCTCTGTGTTACAGTCCTGGCTGTCCTTGAACTCAAGGAAATTCATCTGCCTCTGCCTCCTGAGTACTGGAATTAAAGGCATGTGCACCATCACTACCCAGCGAGTTTGTTTTTCTTAACTCATATGTCTTTTTGTTCTTGTCAAAACCCATCACGAGCTGGGCAGGGTGGTACAATTCTGTAACCCCAGCACTTGCAAAGGGAGGCAGAGGACAATTTCAGTTAGAGGGCAGCTTGGGTTACATGGGGAGTTCAGGCCACTGTGGAGGTGGGGAAGTGGTGGGTGGTGGAGTGCTTGACCAGCATGCATGTGTGCACAAGGCTGTGGGCTTGAGCCTCATTGCTGCTAACCACCATGGCAGCAGACAGTTCCCACCTACACTGTCACAGCGTGAAACTAGGAAACTGTAGTTTAAAGACTAAAGTCTATTTCGCTTCCTCGGGTGATGCTTGTTTTTCATAGGTGTTCAGCAGAAATACTTGGTGGTTACTTGCAACTATGAAGCCAGGAAACTTGGAGTTAAGAAGCTTATGAGTGTCAGAGATGCAAAAGAAAAGTGTCCCCAGCTGGTCCTCGTGAATGGAGAAGATTTGAGCCGCTACAGAGAGATGTCATATAAGGTCACAGGTACAAATTAGTCACTGCATATTTTAACATGTAGGGTGATTATTCTTTATACAAATATTGCTAATAAAGTGGCCATATAGCTATTTCCTTTTTTCCTAACACTTTAAAAGGCCTTTTTCACTGCAAAAATCAACTTTAGGCCTGTCAACTGGAGTTCCATCCCTGGCACCCACATGGTAGAAGGAGAGGCCTGATTTCCACAAGTTGCCCTCTGACCTCCACACATATTATAGCATGTGCCCCTCTGCCCCTGCCAAATGAATAAAAGTAATAAAAATTTTTAGTTATATAAAAAGGTAGCTTCATGTGCCCTCAAGCAATTAAATTTAATACAAAATTTTAATTATGTAAGAAGGTGGCTTTCACTGTTATAGCTGTGGAGAGAATGAATAGTTGAGTGTAATTTAAATTTGGTCATGAATACGATTTATGTAAGTAACAGAAATTATGTAAATGGAGTTTTAAAATCTAAAATGAAAATAAATACTGTGAAGAAAGATATTTTGTGTATGTTAAGTTTATGTGTTTGTGTGTGTGTACATGTACGTGTGAGTATGTGCCAGAGGTCAACATTAGTGTCTTCTGCTGTCCAAACTTTAAAAATATATTTGGTTTATATGTATGCGAAGGAACTACTATACTTTTCACCATCTAGATAGAAGATTCACTAAGTAGAAATGACTTTAAAGTTGTAATTCCTGATTAGTTTTAAGTCTAATTTCAGAACTTATAGTCCTTTTGAATTCTGAGCCTTGGGTCAGGTCAGGTTAACCAACATTTTAGTGGCTAAATCTTTCCTTGATGCTCGGCATTTTGAATACTGGAAAGTTCTGCCACTTCAGCTCCTTCATCCTGAGGAAATGTATGAGGATAGGATTCATCAAACTACTTCATTGTAGTGTAGTTTCAAAATAAGTTTCAAATGTTATTTTTTGCCTATTGCAAATGCTTCTGCAAAATATAGCTAAAACACCTGGTTATACTTTTCTAAGATTAAATTTATTCCTTGACATCCACTTAAAGATTTTAACTACCTCTGAGCATGGATTTTTTAAAAAAGTATATTACATATTTTTTAAAAAGTTACAGATATGGAAGATTGAATTAGATGTATTACTGTGAGTATCTTGGGAATATTATTTCTGGATTATTTTCTTTAAATATTGCCTCTAACCAAAAGTTTGTTAACTGAGGATGTTGTCAAAGGTTGTGGAGCTGGGCTGGGAAGATGGCTTAGCAGTTAAGAACACTGGTTGCTTGTTCCAGAGGATTTGGGTTCAATTTCTGGCACCCACATGGGGGCTCACAACCATCTATAACTCTAGTCCTACAGGATCCAGTGCCCACCTCTGGCCTTTGCAGGTTCCAGGCTTAAACATGGTACACAGATGTACATGTGGGTAAAACATGTATACATATAAAGTAAACATTTGAGTCAAAACTTTAAAGGGTGTAAAGCTGTTTTACATATGTATACACATAATGGAATACACATTTTTATATGCTGTATTTGGTATTTTAATCTTTAATAGTGAATTCTATGCTAGTTGTAACTTAATTATATCTGTTCTCCAATAATATTTCAATTTAGAATTGTTGGAGGAATTTAGTCCAGTTGTTGAGAGACTTGGATTTGATGAAAATTTTGTGGATCTAACGGAAACGGTTGAGAAAAGACTCCAGCAGCTTCCAAGAGATGAGATTCCATCTGTGACTGTGTCGGGCCATGTTTACAATAACCAGGGTGAGTGCTTCCCACTCGCGTCAGTGACCAGTGGTAAGTACACATATCCCATAGTCGGAGAGGTTGCTGATGGACGTGTGGCTTTTTTGGAGGCAGAGCCATGCTTAGTGCGGTAGAGTCATGTTTAGTGTCTAAGGCGGCCAAAATGAGGTCTTGCTGGACCACGTTGAGGCTTGAGGATTGTTCAGTGTTATGTAGGGATGTGGTGCAAGTAGCTTCCGTGTCTCCAAGGGAGTTATCGTCCCATTCTTTCCCATCTGTGTCTAAGAACCCTATCTCTGTAGGTCATCCTAAGTTACAGAAGTTGGCTTATTATCTTTTTGTTTTTTAATCACTTAATTCTCCTGAATTTTGAAGTAGGTTAAATGTGCTGCTGATGTATATTTTCCTTGATCCCTTCTGTTCCTCTGAGGCACTAAGAGTCCCCTGTTGGATCCTAGCTGAATCTTGTTCAGGTTTTTCTCTAGTCACAGACCAATCTTGCCGTGTGCGGGTGACTTCTCCAGGCTTCAGGTTAATCAGTTCCAGTGACCATTAGCAGCTGCTAGCAGGACCCATCTTCACATTCCAAGGTGTGGAGGACCGATGCTATTCCTGGGATACTCGCATCTGTAAATAAGTTGCAGTGATGCCCGTGAACATCTGCCTGGGCTTCTGGACACCCATGGCCGTGGGAGAATTCATGTGGCAGACAAGCTCTTCGTGTAAGAGTAGCCTGCCCTAACTGGTCCTGCTTCTCAGCATACACCTTCCGTTATGCCCGTGTGGAGTGCCCATACAGTCTCCAGAGGAGAAATGGGTAGAACTACTGTTTCGAGGAGACCAGAAGTTTCTCCTGTGTCTTTTGTACCTGTGTTCTTTGGTCAGTCACCAAGGTGGAAAGCAAGAGAGATTCCAGATAGATCTTTGTGCAGCTTCTCCCCCCCCCCATTTCATTCAAAAGAATCAGGACATTTTTACTCAACAATGAAACAAAAACATTTCCAGAATATTTGATTTCAGTCAATATTATAAAATCAAAATGGCTCTTTTTTTTTACAATTTGATTTTTTAAAAACTATTTGGTTTTTATTTTACATACCATTTCCAGTCCCCTCTCTGTACAGCTTTTAAAGCTGATACAGACATTATTGTTGAGAACAAATGCATCAGTGTGTAGAGAGCTAGATTTTATATTTCATGTGAAAGGTGCTTAAGTCGTCGTGACCTGTCCTTCTATATAAGTTCTTTATTGAAGCGGTCTCACTGTGTAGCCTGCTGGCCTGGAACTGCTTTGTTGACCAGGATAGCTCTGAACTCAGAGATCACCTTGCCTCTGCCTCCCAAGCGCCTGGCTCCATATAGTTTTAAAACCAGTTTCTTTCAAACGAGTTAATCAGTTGGCAGAATCATGATGTGGGCAGTCTTGTCTGTCACAGACAAGCCAGTTTTCATTGTGGCACGTTTATTTTATCTTGCCTCTGTGGACTCTGCGCTTGCTCTGAGCTAGGCTGATTGGTGAGCCATTTGGGAGTTGCAGGCTCTGTTACACTTCCTAAGGGTAAAGATGGGTCCATAAAACTCTATCATTCCACACCAAAGAAAACGTATTTCTTTATATTCTCCATAGTGCCCTAAGAAGATCTCCTAAGCTATGAGCCAGTCAGAAATGGTTTCATTAGGGTGGTTAGGTAGTGTATGAATATATTCTTATTTCTACTTATTTATTGGTAAATGTGAAGCTTTATGCATGTCAGCTCAACTGAAACTTCTTAGTAGCTGTGTTTTCATAGTCTGTTAGTGATTAAGCACTTCAAGCATGTGCTCATTATCATAGACCCTAGGTGTCTGATCACTTTATAGAAAGCTATGAAGAACTAAAGGAACAGGTGGAAGAGTAGTGGGGGAGGGGTGGACACAAACAAAATCCTGGGCTTGTTTAAAGCTTTTTGTGGAAAAGAGAATGACCGTTTATGGTAATCACATTGTCCTCATAGCTGTAAACCTGCATAACATCACCCACGTGAGACTGGCGGTGGGATCGCAGATTGCGGCAGAGATGCGCGAAGCCATGTACAGCCAGCTGGAGCTCACCGGCTGCGCTGGAGTGGCTCCCAATAAGCTACTGGCCAAGTTAGTTTCCGGTGTGTTTAAACCAAATCAGCAAACAGTCTTATTGCCTGAAAGCTGTCAAGATCTCATTCACAGTTTGAACCACATAAAGGAAATACCCGGTAAGATGAAAGCACTTGAGGATTGTGTATTGGCGTTGCTATAATTTCTTTAAGTATGCATTTAGTTCCTAGAGACACACACTTGACTTTTGGAGAAAACAAAACAAAACAAAAACAAAAAACTGGGAAAATCTGTGTGAAGATATATGTGAAAGTACTTTTCCACACACAGTTCTGAGTGGTACCCTGGAGCCATATGGTCCTGCCTACACTTACAGTCTCTCTGCACATTTCACAGGGAACTGAGTTTATTGTTTACAATGTCACTTTGTAGTAGGTCTTTCTCATCAGACTTTCTTTGGGCACCAGTCCCCAAATAATGACATGGAGACTTATTATTAATTATGAAAGCTTAGCCTTAGCTTAGGTTG
Source organism: Chionomys nivalis (assembly GCF_950005125.1). Lineage (NCBI taxonomy): Eukaryota > Metazoa > Chordata > Mammalia > Rodentia > Cricetidae > Chionomys > Chionomys nivalis. The sequence continues at coordinate 15,848,711 of NC_080099.1, forward strand.
TTTCTAACCAGCTCTTATAACTTAGATTAACCTGTTTCTGTTAATGAACATTCTCTTGGTAATGGTTCTTTACCTCTCCATTCTGTACATCTGACTCCCTGGCATCTCCACAAGCCGAGGTTCATCCCCAGGGCCTCTCTCTGCCCAGAAGTCCTGCTTATCTGCTGCCTAGCTATTGGCTGTTTAGCTTTTTATTAAACCAATCACAGTGACATATCGTCACACAGTATAAAAAATATCCCACAATATGTCTTTGTGGACCTTGTATAAAATATTAATGCTGCACTGAATTTCCGAAAGCTTCTAGGCTAAGCTTTTCATTTAAACAGTATTTTGGTGTGCGTGTGTGTACCGAGAGGGGAACCTCGAGTATGTTTGCCATCACTTCATATTTTTGGGACAGTGTCTCTCACTGAACCTGAGCTTGTGGATTGGTGAGATCCTGCTGTCACCACCTTCCGACTTCTGGGGTCGTGAGTCTGCACCAGAGCTCCTGACATTTTCTGTGGACGTTGTGGTGTGAACCGAGGTCCTAGTGTTTGAGCTGCAAGCGTTTTACTGACTGAGCGGTCTTCCAGTCCCTGAGGTCCTCATTTAAAGACAAGTGACCTACTGGGTAGTCATGGACAGGTAGCCTGCCAAATGTTAATGAGTGAGTTAAAGGTCATTTTTGTAGGGATTTAGAAATGTGGGAAAATGAGACGACAGAAAACTTCACCAATTAAATGATGCGACTTCCCTTTTTAGACAAATGTTGGTATGATTTAATTTGTTTTCTGTCTTGGCTTACTTTCTTCAGTAGACTATAACTGGAAGCTTTGAGTCTTTGTTTTGAAGAACCACGTTAGATTGTAATCAGTTGAGATCTCTATACTCAGATAAAATATTCTTGCTTGGATTGAGTTTTTAGTTAATGTATCCTGTAGCCTAGGCTGGCCTGGAACTTGCTGCGGCTGAGGATGGCCTTGAATTACTGATTCTCCCACCCCACGTCCTGAGTTCTGCAACCAGCTTCAGGCAGTGCTGGAGATAAAACCCAGGCCTTCCTGGAAACTCGCCAAGCACTCTGCCAGCTGAGCCTCCACCCGCCTCATCTGTGTTTTCCAGTCTCTTACCTTTGCGGTGACTCTAACCATCAGTCTTTAACTGCTGAAAAGTGAGCCGTCTCTCCATTGTAACAATCCCCTCACATGCCTGCTTCCTGCAGCTTTCTGCTGTTACTGTGCAGGGGGCCAGGTAACTGCAGGAGTATTATTTTCAGATGACGTGTAGAAAAAACATTTCATAGCTTAGTTCTCTTATGCATAAAATATGACTAATTTAATGGAGTTTGGTTAGCAGCAAAGGTTCTGCTTGGTTCTTTTCTCCTTTCAGTTTGTTCTGGATGGCAAATCCTACTAAGCATGATTGTGAGTTTGTGTGTGGTGTGCCTTTAGGAAGGTGCTTGGCACTTCTAATTGTTGCAGTGCAGGCTTCTTTGCGTATGTGAATTATAACTTATTTTCGAGTTTATTCACACTATCACATCACAGGTTATCAAAAGTATGTTTTATCCAGAGAGAACACGCTGGCTGTCTCTTAGACAGTACTTGATACTAGAAGGGCTTCAAAGAAGTTTGTGTAACTCTAGTCCTAGGTGGAAGAAAATCAATATATTTTGTAATGGGGTTTGATCTTAGTAAAGTAGTAAGGAACTTATATGGTGGAAACATTTTTAGTGATTAGAGTAGCTTTCTTTTCAGAAGCAGCGCTGTTGTAACACGACACATTTCGGTTGTTCAGGTATTGGCTATAAAACCGCCAAACGTCTTGAAGTGCTGGGAATCAATAGTGTGCATGATCTCCAGACCTTTCCAATCAAAACGTTAGAGATGGAATTAGGAATCTCGGCTGCTCAGCGCATCCAGAAGCTCAGTTTTGGAGAGGACAGTTCCCCTGTCACACCCTCAGGCCCCCCTCAGGTATGTGAGCGTGGCGTTTATTATGGGGTGCTGGCTGTGGGGCCATTTAAGATAAAGATGTCTGCAGGCTGCAGTATTCACTGCTCTCCTTTGCATTGCTGCTTGTACGTGATCGCTTCCCCATAAGAAGGTGATTTATATAGCTTTGGAGCCTGTCCTGGAACTCACTCTGTAGACCATGCTGGCCTCGAACTCATAGAGCTCCACCTGCTTCTGCCTCCCTAGTGCTGGGATTAAAGGCGTGCGCCACCACCCCCTGGCGCCTGTTAGTAGTTTTAAATCAAGTTATCTATTTTCTTTTTACTAGTGTCCTCAAATCCAGACACACACACACACACACACACACACACACACACACACATATGAAGAAACATTTTACTCTTTTAAAACATCTCTGTTTTCAGAACAGTCCAGTGATTTGGGAAATGGGGAAGGTTAAATTATTCAATTAGTGTGGGTTTTATTTTTTCCTCGTATGTGCCAGGTACTTTAGAACATGATCCCATTTTTAGAAATATATTTATTTATTATGTATACAATAATCTGTTTGCATGTATGTCTGCAGGCCAGAAGAGGGCACCAGACCTCATTACAGATGGTTGTGAGCCACCATGTGGTTGCTGGGAATTGAATTCAGGACCTTTGGAAGAACAGGCAATGCTCTTAACCACTAAGCCATCTCTCCAGCCCCCATGTTCTACATATTTAGTGCATTTAATTTTCATCATAAACCTCAGAGATAGACTACCATTTATTTATATCATCCTGCCTGCCTGCCTTGCTTCCTCTTTTCCTCCTTAAGGCCTCGGTACTGTACCTTCCAAAGGTTAAATAACTTACCCAGTATAGACTCAGATTAAAGTTTTAGGGCCATAGGAGCCTTGCCATAGACGTCTAAAGAGACTGGAGGGAGTTGGCCCTTGTACCTTTAAGTTTCCTGGCTTGTGCACAATAACTGCACACATCGAGAGTTAATGAAGGGGGCTGGAGAGATGGCTCAGAGGTCCAGAGTTCAATTCCCAGCAACCATATGGTGGCTCACAACTTTCTGTAATGCGATCTGGTGCCCTCTTCTGGCCTGTAGGCATACTTGCAGGAATAACTCTGTATACATCATAAATAAATAAATCTTTTTAAAGAGTTAGTGGAAAAGAACCACATATTGAGCTGTGCATTAAGATAAGGTGTTAAGGATGTGTTGAGTATTTATTTGGCACAAGCACTGTGTTTGAGTTTCTATTAATGTACACTCATTTGTCCTTTGGTAGTCCTTTAGTGAAGAAGATACATTTAAAAAGTGTTCCTCAGAAGCCGAAGCTAAAACTAAGATTGAAGAACTACTCTCCAGCCTTTTGAACAGGTATTTTTCATTTGGCCTGCCATCCTTTATATTCAGAGTGTATGCACCACATAGCAAAGTCTACCTCATGTTCTGTGTTGGGTTTTACAGGTAAACTGTGTTCAGGATAGATGGTTTGTCATTAGCTTTCTCTCATCAGGTAATCTGAATTACAATTACCTACTTCCTTTAGTCTTCACTCAAACAACATGAAGGTCATGTTGATCTTAAGCCAAAGTACCTGAATGGTTTCTTAGGTGTTTCTAAATTCCTAGGTTTGCAGTCTTGAGGTGAGAAGGACATTTAAAACCTCCCTGTAACTATTCACAGCCTCTGCTCCTATCACTTGCTTTTCAGTTGAAAGAGGAAAATGCAGGAAAGAGTAATTCTGCCACAGCTCTAACCGTCCTTATGTAGGGATGGGCCTCAGGTTCATGATGGCTCAGAACAGGAAGACGCTGAAACGGCAGTGCTAGAGAAAGCAGAAGAAACCTCCCTCCCCCTGTCTCAGACTGCTGGACCGCTTGAGTCAAAGGAAGGGGTGGCTAAATGTGGGAGTGCCTTGCAGACTCAGTCTTGATAGAAGTGTGTTCAGAGACTCTGGCCTGAGAGTTAACAGTAATGTGTCAACTGGGATCTAAATATACAGGAAAAAAGAAAAGAAAGGTAATGTAAGCTGAGGAAGAAATGTTTTCCGGTGCTTCTTGTTATCTTTGAAATGCACATTTCTCATTTCTCACAAGGAAGTATTAATCTCCCATTACATCATGTCGATAGAAGTCTCTAAAATTGGTTTAGAACACGTGTGCTTCTGGAATGATCACAGGAAAAGTAGTTGTATGCAGATGAAAGAACTTGGTGCTTGTATCAGAAAGTAGGCGATCTGAAGTGGCCTTCCGTTTTGCTGTCGCACGCAGCTGGCCTCATGTCTGGAGCAGAGCCGTGCAGCTCACTGTTGGCTGAAGGCTCTGAGGCTGTGCATGACTCAGCTCCAGGGGTGTGACTCATTCTTTTCTGGGGAGAGTGCTGCCAAAACTGGGTCATCGCTTCACCTCAGCTCATGTGGACTCTGAAGTGTGTGGCTGTGCAGAACGGCCCTGCATAGAAAAACCACAGGAAGTATGTGCTGTATATAAATTCTCGGCCTTGCAAACTCAGTCATGAAGAGAGCGGGTACTCCAGACCTCTGAAACACCAGGTGTTTAGCATCTGTCCATGCCTCTGCTTGCCAGTGCCACCCAACACCACACTGCAGCACCTTGTTTTTATGATGGAGGTATAATAGAATTTAATTTATCTTAATTATAGCCATTCTCAGTGAGGTAAGATGAAATGGCAGAGGAGTTTTAATTTATTTTTCCCTGATTGCCAAGGCTGTTGAAACTTTTTTTTCTTAAGGAGAAACATTTAATTTTGCTTCTTGTCTTAAGGGAGGGAAACAGTCCTCCCAAGTGTGGAAGACATGGAGGCCTGAGTAGGAGGTGGCCCATCCTGTCAGTTGCAGTTAGGGAGCCGAGACGATACATATATTAGTGAGGTTGTTTTCTTGATGTTTTGGTATTTAAGTTCTTTATATATTCTGGTTATTTGTCCTCTATTGCATCTATAGCTGGCAAACATTCTTATTGATTTAATGTGTTTGTTTTAAACTAGTTTTGGACTATAAAATAATAGTTCACTCCATTTCTGACAGCACTTGATTCTGAGTGACTCTCCCATTTTAAATGTCAGAGCTTTTCTGCGTTGACTTTGAGATACTTATTTGGGTTTCTTGAACACTTATTGCTTACTATGTACCATTTCCTATGGTACTTACAGTTACTAAAGTTGCTGGTACTCAAGCCTGGTGTTCCTGGCTCACAAGGAGACACAGCTGATACCTGCTTGCCAGTGAACATAGTATCTCTGGGGTTTAAGGAACCAGCTTGCATTTGTTTTGAAGAAAAGAAAGACAATACTCCTCTCAAGGCATACAGTGGACAGCTTAAACTTCCTTTCCTTTGAAGATTTTCTCTAGATTTTCCAGGGAGGATTTCTTCTTGAATGTCTGCTGGAAGTTACTTAAAGACTTCTCGGTCAACACCCAAGTGCGGCCCAACACTTCAATAAAGAAGAGTTCCATCATCTTAAAGACATGTTAATACACGCTATAATTCTGGTTTTCCATTTATATTTTTAGAGTGTGCCATGATGGAAGGAAGCCCCATACAATAAGATTAGTCATCCGTCGGTATTCTCCGAAACACTGTAACCGCGAGAGTCGTCAGTGCCCGATTCCATCCCATGTCATTCAGAAGCTGGGGACAGGTATGGGCTAGTTTTCTAAGGCTGTGGTTGGCATACTGACCGCTTCAAAAAGTAAACTTTGAATTTGAAACACACTATATAAAAGTATTTTCATGTGATTTTTCAAAAATTACTTTAATTTTACCAGGCATTAACTTTAAAAAATGTTTTAATAGATAATAAAAGTAAATTCTGTTTTTCACTCAGTAAATACTTAACTAAAAATATATCTCAACTTCAAAGGGTACAAAACTAAAATAACTGTGTAGAATACATTTAGTAAATATTGTCAAATTTCCAATAACCCCAATTTAGATTTTAGTTTCTTAATATAAGTCATGTAAATATTGTTGTGATTTGAATTCATATTAGGATGCAGTTGCTTATTATATCCTTCAACATCTACTTAGGAAATCACGATGCGGTGACTCCTCTGGTTGACATCCTAATGAAACTTTTCCGAAATATGGTGAATGTGAAGCTGCCGTTTCACCTGACTCTCCTCAGTGTGTGCTTCTGCAACCTGAAAGCACTGAGTGCAGCTAAGAAGGGGCCCATGGATTTCTATTTAACATCTTCCCTGTCAACCACGGCCCACTCCGGCAAGCGCAGTTTTGTGAGTATACCCTTACTTCACTGCTGTGGCTCAAAACGCCCTGCACATTTGTATTTAGTGCTATTTGGAGATTCTTTGTGGTGTCACTGTTTGGACGATCTACCTGTTTGTAGTTCCTATTACAGGATGGCCACTGGCCTGAAATATATCGTGATCTAAGAGGCAAGGGTAAGCATCAGAATAAGAGACAAACAGTCTGGCGCTTCTGTTCGGGAAGTGTCAACACATTTTCTAGAGGAATATAAGAATATTGTGAATTGTCTTATAAATATAAACATATCTGGAAATTAATTACTATTGCGTTAAGATTGGGATAGTATAATAATTGTTCAGCTGTAATTGAGTGTGTGGACATTTTATGATACATAAAACTGGAAGGGAAATTCAAATGCAAAAATTTTAAGAAAAATTGTGCAAACTTGAGAGTGTTTAAGTTTTATATAAATGTACTGTTATGCTTAAAAAATAATATATTTGAGGGCTGGAGAGATAGCTCCGAGGTTTAAGCAGGGGCTGCTCTTTCCGAGGCCCCCAGTTCAAGTCCCAGCCCACATAGTGGCTCATAATCATCTGTAGCATGAGATTTGGTGCCCTCTTCTGGCCTGCAGGGACACATGCAGGCAGAAAATGTATGCATAATAAACAAAACCATTTGCACGCCACACACACACACACACACACACACTCATTGTATCATTTAGTTTATAGAATTGGCTGTTGAACCACATGATTGTTGAGGTCCTTTCCTTATGCATATTTTGTCTCCTACTCAGTGCTAACTAGCAAGGAAAATATGAATACCATGATAAACGACACAGTCATGTAACTCACTGCTACCTGGCACTGGCAACAAAAGACTGAAGGTGTTGAGCAGGTTGAAATCGCTTGTGAGTCGCTAGCTGCAGGGATGCATCAGCATCAGTGATATTTCAGGCGCATTAGACTCCTAAATTCTGCTGTTCTCCTTGTGTTCCAGAAAGTGAAAGACACCCACAACGACGACGTTTACAAGGAAAAAGAAGCAAACTGGGAACGTCTACCAAGTAGAAGAATTGAGAGTTCAAGAACCAGGGAGTCTCCGTCAGATGCTCCATGTGTTTCTAAAGACAGAGACACGAATGACTTTCCCCTCCTGGCACTTCCTGAGGGTGTTGACCATGAAGTCTTTAAGCAACTTCCAGCAGATATTCAAGAAGAAATCCTCTCTGTGAAATCTGGAGAAAATCTTCAAGGGAAAGGAAGTTTAAGCTGTCCACTGCATGCCTCAAAAGGAGTACTATCTTTCTTTTCTAAAAAGCAAATGCAAGCTGGTTCCTTAAACCCCAGAGATACTATGTTCACTGGCAAACAGGTATCAGCTGTGTCTCCTTGTGAGCCAGGAACATCAGGCTTGAGTACCAGCACCTCCCACCCACCCTGTGGAAAGGATTGTTCCTATTATATAGATAATCGCTTAAAAGATGAACGCATGAGCCAAGGACCTAGAGAGTCTCAAGGATTCCACTTTTCCAATACAAATCCCGCTGTTTCAGTTTTTCATTCATTTCCAAATTTGCAGAGTGAACAACTTTTCTCCAAACACCGCCCGGCAGACAGCGCCAGGCAGACAGTTGCCACCACCTGTCATCAAGGACTAGGAGAGAACAGAGAGCAAGATTCCGCTGATGACAGAATGTCTTTCCCGCCTGACATTGATCCTCAGGTTTTCTATGAGCTACCAGAAGAGGTCCAAAGGGAGCTGATAGCGGAGTGGAAGACGGCAGGAGCCGATTTCCAACCTGTACACAAATAAGCGTGCTCAGGAAAAGGCCCAGGAAGCAAGGGAGGCATCGTTCTCAGATTAGCTTTCCATAAGCTCTTCTTAATTAAACACTAATGTTTGATGGTACAGAAATCCTAGTGTAAGATGTTCCTGATGAAGCAGGAATGGATGCAGGAAGTAAGTTCTAGTGTAAAGGGGAAAATATCCATAATGTGATAAAAATGCTGTCTTCCTGTTATTTCTACAGTTGTTTTATACCATTTTCAAATAAAAGGAATATCATGGTCAACATTACTATTACCATAGGTTGTGGGACAGATGCTTTACGCCTGCAAGCAAACTATGGGCTCATCACAGCGTCTCGATGCTGTAGGAATGAACAGGATTTAGTTTTTTGTTTTTTGTTTTTGTGTGTGTTAACTGTGCTGTGTCTCAAAGTCAGTCCATAACATCCAAATAGTAAATAATTGTGTCAGTTTCAAAAGGCAAATCTTTGGCCAGATTACTACATATAATTTAAAAGTTGGCTTGATTTTTGATTTTGAAATAATGTCCTACTGTATAACCCAGACCAGCCTCAATTTTGTGATCCTTCTGCCTCAGGTTCTGGATTTTGAGACTACATCTGTGTGCACAAAAACTTTTGAAGAATTTACTTTGTGTGTTCAGTGTGTGTGTGTATGTGTGTGTTTGTATGCATATGTGTTTGTGTGTGTGTCTGTGTGTGAGTTCATGAAAGCCAGAAAGGGGCGTGGCTTTAGGTTGGCGTTGCATGTTTGTTTGTGAGCTACCAAGTACTGGGACTGGAGTCCTAGTCCTCTGACAGAGCTGTAGACACTCGTAACCACTCAGCCATCTCTCCATCTCCATCATTGGCTTTTAAAATAGCAATTATTGATTTTTCACAGTTAGAGCATACCACAGTACATTTACTAAATACTGAATGAATGAACATTGTGGCCTGTTAACCTTAGGGATTGTAGGTGAGAGAGGATTATATGTTGTAGAGCAGTGGTTCTCAACCTACCTAATACTGTGAACTTTATTATGGTCCCTCATGCTGTGGTGACCCCAACCATAAAATTATTTTTGTTGCTACTTCATAACTAATTTTGCTAATTTATAAATTATAATGTAAGTATCTGTGTTTTTCAGTGGTCTAGCTAACCCCTGTGAAAGTCTCTTAATACACAAAGGGGTTGCAATGATCCACATGTTGAGAGCCTCTGTGTGGAGGATAGTGGAAAGGGGTAGCCATCCATCCACATGTTGAGAACATCTTTGTGGAGGATAGTGGCAGAAGGAACATTATTTGCAATTATTAAGGTAAACATGGACATTAGGGATGCAAGGCGGTGGGCCTGTTAACACTATTAACAAAGTCTATTTCCTTGTAGGCATTCTATAGGGTCTGGATGGATGATGATCTTTTGTTGTTTTCATATTCTGTATATTTGGACATGATACTAGATACATCAAAAACAAAGAGACTATTACTAAGTTATGGGTATTCTTTTTCTCCCATGATTATTTTACTTATCTCTTTCCTGGCCAAATTAAAAACTAGATTTATGATTGAGGATCCTAAATTTTAAGGCTGTTTCTGGAATACCAAAGTGTCTGTCAGCACTGGTTTAGAGGAGTCCTTTCAAAGGTTATAATTTTTATAAAGACAGTCTAGAACAGTGGTTCTCAACCTGTGGGTCTCAGTCTCTACCTAATCTCTCTTCATCTCCTAAATTCAGGCATGTAGTTTGAGATTAGCTAAAACTATTTACCTCTCTGTACTCAAGAATCCGAAGTTGTTCCCCAGCAACTATTCAGAACAAATACAGTCTTAGCACATTGAAGGAGTAGCGTTTCACTTTTTGCCAATTTATTTTTTATTTGTTGCTTTTTTTTTTACTAGATTATTAAGTAGTATGTATGTGTCTTTTGGCATGTATGTGTATGTACCGTGTGCAAACCTCGGACCTGTGGGGTTCAAAATAGGGTGTGCCAGATCCTCTGGAGCTGGAGGTAAAGGTGGTCGGCTGCAAGAGCAACAAGAGTTGTTAGTGGCCAAGACATTGCTCTAGCCCACCATTTTATTTTAATTTGGTATGTGGGGTAGGTAGTTGATGAACACGCAAGGTCTAGAGGGATATGATTCCATACGATGGGGCGGTATGGAGATGGGGGCAGGAAGCCGAGAGACCTCATCTTCAAATGCAAACAGAATCACAAGTGAGGTTAGGCTATGAACTCTAAAAGCCTGCTCCCAGTGACATAATTCCAGCAGCAAGGCCATGCCTCCTTAACATTCTCAAACAGTGGCACCAGCTGGTGTCTAAGTGTTCAAATGCCCGAGCACATCGGAGGCATTTCTAACTCAAACCACCACAGTCAGGGTCCCTGTGTACATCTTAACCCCAGCTTCTAACATCCTGAAGAGACAGGATGCTTGCTGCAGCTTGCCGCCTTCTTGCCTAGCTAAGAAGTATAAGTTCCGAAGGTCAAGGAGAGACTCTGCCTCAAAGGAATGGGCAGAGAGTATTAGAGGCACCTGATGCCCTCTTGTGGCCTCCTTGCATAAATAACACACACCTTGAAACACATGCCCATGTATTCACAGACATGCACACAACATCTTAAAAAAATGTATTGTGAATGAAGCATGTGTAACCTTGGCTCGGAACATATTCAAAACACCATGCGTGACCTGTTCCAGTGCGGAAGTGGCTGTATGAACCCTTGTAGTCACAGAACAAAAGAAACTCACAAACCAGTGTTTTTAGAAATCACTTGGTGAGGTCATTAAGTTAATTGGCTCCAAAGCCGGGGAGATTGCTCAGTTTCAGAAACTGCAACATTCTTCGCCTTTTGATTGGAATGCTGAGTTTAAAGGCCTAAGATAATCCAAGACATTTTTGGCTCTCAACTTTAATGTTGATATTCTAGTCAGTTATGATCAGGTGGTCTGCAGGGCTTTCACTGTGGTTTTCCCAAGAACATCAATCCACTAGTTAGATTATTGTAGCATGAAAAAGAAAAACCCAGAGACAGATATTGAGGTTCAACCTGAAAATCAGAAAAGCAAAGCAGCCAGCCACTGACTTTTACCTCTACCTCAGACTGAAAATGGATGAGATCCTGTCTCCATCCTGAAGACTCCGCACCCCACACTCTACACTCTATACTCCACTGAATTCCTGTCTCTTCCCACTTATACTCCTCTCTCTGCCCAGCCATATCAATCCTGTCTCCACCTCCCTAGTGCTGGGATTAAAGGCATGGGATCCCAGTTCTTTGAGTCCTATTTCTCAAGTGTAGCCCAGGATGGCCTTGAACTCACAGAGATCCAACCACCTGTCTCCTGAATCCTGGGATTAAAGATGTGCACCACCACTCCCTGGCCTGTATGGCTGACTAGTATGACTGCTTTGCCCTCTGATCTACAGGCAAGCTTTATTTATTAAAACACAAATAATATACCACTATACATTACCTTTTATTTCTGTTTTCTTTTAAGATTATCTTTTTTCTTTGGTATTCTCCATATTTACACTAATGTTTGGAATGTTTTTTTTTTCTTATTGGTATGTGATTGATTTCCTATTTGCTCAATTCATGTACTATAGAGTCTCAGCTAGTTTTTTTCTTAAGAGTTACCATGGTCATGGTGTCTCTTCCCAGCCGTAGAAACCCTAACTAAGACAGAAGCTGGTACCAGGGACTGGGATAGTGCTGGGATAGGCCTGACCACGTTTTTATTTGGATTAATATGAACTCTGGGAATTTGGGTTAGGAAAGCAGTGGAAAGCTTTAAGCATTGCTTATTGGGTTATCCTAGTAGGCGCATGGAAGACAGTGGGCTGCATGTGATTTGATGAACTGGGGATCAAGAGGTTTCAGAGGAGCAGATGTTAGTATGTGGCCTAGAAACTGGTCTAGTGATATTTTGCTGAAGAAAGTGGCTGCTTTTTGCCCTTGTCCCAAGAGCACCTGAAGCGAAAGTAAAAATTTTGCATTAATTCTGTGGGCAGAGGAAATCTCAAAACAGCCTTGTATAGACTCTGTTACGTGGCTGTTAGTGTTAACTCTGATGAAGATTTATAATGAAATGGAGCAAGCTGAGTAAAGTAAAATATTTGAGGAGAAAGAGAGCACCAGAAAGCTGAATAGAGCTAACTAAATTCTTTGTTCAAGGAGATAAACAGATTAAGAATTGGGGATAAAGGGTGTGGTGACCTTAGGGCAGGATCCCACCCAGTTAAGTTTCCAACTTGTAAAAAGAAAGAAAAGTGTAGAGCCAGGTGTAGTGAGTAGTGTACACCTTTAATCCCAGCAGTTGGAAGGCAGAGGCTGGCAGATCTCTGAGTTTGAGACCAGCCTGGTTTAGAGCTCAGTTCAGGACAGCCAAGCTTAGGCAGTGAAGGACAGAAAGCTAGTGAAGATGTTATTGAACAAAGGGGCTCCCTTCCAGTTCCAGTAAAGAGAACTTGGCAGCTTTGTCCACATGGTTCTGGCTTTTGAGTTAAGAAGGAATGGGTTATGGAATTGCCTCTGTGCCTATGGAAAGCCCATCAGGTGTCAGGGTTTTCCTAACTGAAGGCCCAAAAAGGTCATTGTGTGAAGCTGTGAAATCGAAGCCTGGATTGCCTTGGAGAACGCAAGGTGTTAGGGATGCCAGCCAGATAACCTGTAGGATGCCTGTCAAGGAGAGCTGCTGACAGGGAGTGGAACCAGGCCAAGAGAAAGGAATGTGTTGCGGTCAACAAACTGAATAGAGTTGGAGATCTGGAGAGCATTTCAACATGGAGATGCAGAGTTTTGAACTTGCCAAGCTGGTTTTTGTCTTGCTTTGGCCCAGTATTTCCTTACTGTGCTCCCTTCCCTGCATTTTGGAATGGTAATGTAAATTCTGTGCCATTATACGTTAGAAATATATGATCTGCCTTTTCGATTTTGGTTTTTGCAGGTGGTTATTGTAGTTGGTTGTTTATTTTACTGTTTGCTCTTTTGCTGTTTGGGGACTCCCCAAATCAATAATATACACAGAGTGTTATTCTTTCTTATAAACACCTGGTCTAGGGTTGGCTTGTTTCTAAATTATCCTGACTACCTTTTGCCTCTGGCCTTTTCCTTTTCTTCCCTCTGTCTTACTTTCACTCTTAGTCTGTGTCTGGATGACTGGGTTGCTGGCCCCTCATGTCCTCCTCCCCTTGCTCTCTTGCTCTTTCTTCTCAGATTTCTCCTCCTATTTGTTCTCTCTGCCAGCCAGCCCCACCTATCCTATCTCCTGCCTCACTATTCAGCTCTTTATTAGACCCTTGGATGTTTTAGACAGAGAAAGAATCACAGCTTCACAGAGTTAAGCAAAAACAGCATAAAGAAAACCAACCCATCTTTATACCTTAAAATCATTTTCTCCAACAGATTATAGTTAAGAGCATCCAAGAATCTCAGACTTTGAACATTGGACTTTAAAATATTGTTGAGACTGTGATAGACTATGGGGAATTTCTGAAATTGGACTAAATGTATTCTGCATTATGATATTCTTACAAATGTAAGGGGGGGCCAGGGAGTGGAGTGTGGGATTGTGAATGTAACTGGCTTCCATAGTCTCTCAGGGAGTGGCACTATTAGGAGGTGTGGCTTTGTTGGAGTAGGTATGGCCTTGTTGGAGGAGGTGTGTCACTGTGGGGTGGGCTTTGAGGTTTCCTATGCTCAGGATACTGCCCAGTGCATCAGTTGACTTCCTGTTGCCTCCAAGATATAGGACTCTAGCGACTTCTCCAGCACTGTATTTGCCTGAATGTCATCAAGCTCCCCGCCATGATGATCATGGACTGAATCTCTGAGACTGTAGGCAAGCCACACCGATTAGATGTTTTCTTTCCAAGAGTTGCCATGGTCATGGTGTCTCTTCACAGCAATAGACACCCTAAGCCAAACTTGTAAAAATGATAAATCTCTGCTTCCACTTTCCAAATATTACAAAACCAGAATACATTAATTCAAGACTGCTAATTATTTAATCTCCAAATTAGATAATATTTTGCGTGGCACAGGGCATCTGGAAGGCCAGTGATACACGCAGTTAGGAAGATTGACTGTTCTAGGACATGCAAAGACAGACTTTCCTAAATGACACTTGCAAGGTGGTGATGGGCCTCCCCAAAGACTAGAGAGGGCCTAGCACAATCACGTGGAACAGAGAGGGGCTTAGCATAGTCAAGAGGACCAGAGAGGGAGCATCTGAGGTGGGATGTCCTTTGGTACACTATAAACATGTGTTGTTCCCATTGGTTGGTAACTAAAGCTGCTTTGGTCTATGGAAAGACAGAACATAGCTATATGGAAAACTCAAACAGATACAGGAGAAGGGTAGGGTCTGGAGAAATGTGAGCCAGCCACCCAAGAAGAGAAATGCCAGCAAGCCACTGACAGAACAGGATGCCAGAACAACTAAGGTAAACTCCTTGGCAATGTGGCAGTACACAGATTATTAAAAATGGGTTAATTTATAAGTAAGAACTAGCCACTAATAAGCGTAAGCCATCAGCCAAGCAATTATAACTAATATTAGCCTATGAGTGATTATTTCATAAGTGACTGCAGGAACCGAAAGATGAAAGAGAAACCGGTCAAGCGAGACCAGGTGAGATAGAAAAAAAGACATTTGGTTACAGACCACAGTCGAGAACGAGTAGTTTTTATTTTAAATTATGGGGGCTATTACTTGGTCATATCTCATGGGACAGTTGTGTGAGTCCCATATCTGGGCATCTTGTTTTGTTAGCAGGTACAATTCACCGCACAACTACACTCCAGACTGGCCGTTTGAGTAGGGCACATGGGCCATTCATTAGTGGTTAGGCCTCAAATAATTATATAAGACATAAGTTACTGTAGTTGGGTGCCAAGTAGATGTGGCCTGATTGATAGTGTAAGGAAAATCTCTTCTATACCTTCCCCTTAGTCCTTTGTACTTTTAATGTCTTATAATTTTTTTTTTTTGAGACAGGGTCTCTTCATAGCCTCTACTGTCCTGAAACTTTGTATATAGACAAGGCTGGCTTAGAACTCAAGAGATCTTCCTGCTGCTTCTTCCTGAGTGCTGGGATTACAGGTGTCCACCATCATGATCAGTTAATTTCTGTTATTTCCTTAATGTCAGCATACAAATTAAAGGCTTTCCTCTTGACATAATAGTCTGCCTTGTTCCCACTTGTTCCCTAACCCACTCTCTCCTTTGTGCTTCCCCCACGCTGACTCCCTTCTTCTTCTAGTGAGTTCACCTGTGTTCTTACCGTGTGCACTCCGTTACCCTCTTATCTCCACATTCTCCCACCTTCATAAAGATTTCTCCCGTCTCTTTCCCATTTGGCAACATATACGCAAATATGCACACAAACATATTTATATTTTTAAACGTAGTTTGCATACACAAAAAATGTGGTATTTGTCTGAACTTTGTTCATTTTGCTTAATGACTTCCAGGTACATCAATTTTCTTGTAAATGGCATGATTTTGCTGTTCTTTATGACTGTATAAAATTCTATTGTGCATAGGTACCACGCTTCTTTTTGTCTTCATCTGTTGCTGGACATATAGGCTGGGTCCATTTCCTGGCTCTTGTGAGTGTAGTGCAGCAAGAAAGAGTGATGGACAGCTGTCTCTGTGGTCTGTTGACAGAGAGCCTTCCAGGATACACCTACAGGCAGTGCTGCTGGATTATACGGCAGTTTTATCTTTTGTTGTTTTGGAGAAGCTCCCTACTGATCTCCATAGTGGCTATAACCCTTTACTTACCAACAGCGATGAGTAAGGTCTCCTTTCCACCACACATGTGTCACGGTACCTCCAACTTTGTTCTTTATTCTAAAAATTATTTTGGCTATTTGGCTATATGTGTTTACATATCAATTTTAGGACTGTTTCTCTAGTGTGAAGAATGTGATTGGAATTCTGATGTGATGCTTTTGATCTGTAAATCAATCCCAGAAATACAATAATGTAGTCATTTTCACAACATTAATTCTGAAAATCAATGAACACTGAGGTCTTTCTGTTTTGCAGTGACTGTCATAAGTAGTTAGAAGCTATTGGGGCATTTGCGTGGATTGAATTTGAATAGATAAGAGGTCCTTAGCAAACTATGTTGATATGCAATCAATTTTGTAATACCATTCAGCCTTCTTTGGTCTGACCATTTGGGATCAAGATCTAGAGGCACTTAGGAACTAGGGTATAGTTATGCAAGCTGGCAAGTCACTGAGTCAATCTCTAGTCAGCCAAGAGCTGATGGTTAGAGTGAAAGGCTTTTGCTTTCATTTTTAACCCGTCTCCATGGCGACCCCTCCATTTTTTTTCATTAAACTTTATATAGTGTAGCTCCTGTATCCTTGCTTAGGTTGAATCTTAGGTGTTTTGGTTTGAATGAAGCTGTTGTGAATGAGATATTTTTCCTGAGTTCTTTCATGGCAAGCTCACTATTGAGCAGAAAATAAATACACTGTTTTATGTGTTGGTTTTTGCATCTTGAGACTTTGCTGAAAAAGTTACCCAGTTTAAGACTTTTGGCAGAGGTCTTTTAAATATTGGGCCATCTCCTTTGGAAGCAAAGGAATGTTGATGTCTTCCCATTTGTATGCCTTTTACTTCCTTCTCTTTTCTTATTGTTCTACATAAAAATTCAGTCACTGTATTGAGCAAGAATGACACCAATTCTCTTGTTTTGGTCTAAATTTTAGAAATGTTTTTCTTCTCTTAGGAATTATTAGCTACACGTTCATCATTTTTGCCTTTGTTGTGCTCAGGTATAGTCTATTCCATTTCTTCTGGGCTTTTTTTCTTTTTTTTTTTTTAAATGATGTCTTGTTAAACTTTGTCAAATGACTTTAAAAAAAATCAATAAAGATATGGATATGGTTTCTACCCTTAACTCAATTTATGTGCTAAATTGAGTCTATGGATTTATATACAGTAAAGCAACATTCTTAGAACAAAACCATGATCCATTACTGTGTTTTTGAATCCAGGTTGTGATGATTTTATTGAAAATTGTTGTATTAATTTCACATTAGAAATTTATAGATCTGTAGTTTCTTTCTTTGTTGTGCCATCATCCTGTTTAGGTATCAGGGTAGAGCTGGCTTCGTATTGACTTGCTGGTATTCCTTTCTTTTTTGTTCTATGAAACAGTTTGAGGCGCTTTTGTGTTAGATTTTTCAAAGATTTGATAGAATTCACCATTTGGTGCTGGCCTTTTCTTTGTTGGGAGAGTTTTTAATTACTGCTTCAATCACGTGTCCTTTATTTTAGATTTATTAAAAGGAAGAAAATTCAGCAAGCGCCTGATTTATCGAAACGAAACCCAGTAGTTCCATAATAGCAAAGACAACACACTTGAGATGTTCATTAGAACAGTCTGTCTGGTTGGTAGAATGTAGACCGCCAGTTTGCTTTTTGGGAGGAGTTACTGCGGGGAATGGCGGTGCTGGTGACTGAGCCTAGGGCTTCTTGCATGGCAAATAAGCACTCTACCACTGAACTATGTACAGCTCCAGGCCTTAGGTCATTTGCTTTGATGATTATACTTTACCCTCGTAATGAAAAGAATTTGAAGGCACATACTTGCAGTATCCCTGTTTACTGAGATATGTGTTTTAGTCTTGGTATTAGACTAAGTTCGGTATTTAGTTTTGGATGGTTGAGTGATCCTACTTCAGCATAGTTAGTGGTATCCTAGGAAACTGTGCGTGCAATCGTCATGTAATCACTGCAGCTTCCCACGATGTCTTCTCAATGATTCCAGTCTTGTTGGCAAACGATGATGTCCATTTGGTACTTTAGTATATGTAATTAATATTTGGTGAGTACTCACTTCTCATTAGATTCCACCACATATAAACAATTTTTGTTGCAAAATATTGAAATGATGAATGTAAAATAATTTTATGTAAAAATAAGAGCTTTCAAAGAATTAGAATTGATAGGTAATATCAAAATATTCAGAAAATGCATTATATGGTTCATTTTATAACGGAACAAAGTTTTTTATGGATACGTGAAAGTAATCGCACAAAGGTTGGTATCTAGAAATGCTGGGCTGCCCCACGAAAATAAAAAAATATATATTTAGGCTTCTGAGTAACAAGGGTTTGAGGAAATTGTTAGTAAAAGTTGTAATAATGTTAAGGAAGCTGCTGGAAAACAGACCAAACCTTTGGTTTGGGCCTAAGCTATCTACAAGCAAAATGTGAAGTGCGCCCCCTGGTGGTGTTTAAATTCATAGAATTAATGAATCAAATTTTTGCTTTTTTAAGATAGATGCTCTTTTCCCCAGCTTTATTGTTAGTGTCGGCCATTGTCTTTGTTGTTCTCATAGTCGTCTTCTCCTTCTCCTCCTCCTTCTTTCACTTTTTTTTTTTTGTTTGTTTGTTTTTTGGTTTTTTTGAGACAGAGTTTCTCTGTGGTTTTGGAGCCTGTCCCGGAACTAGCTCTTGTAGACCAGCAGACTGGTCTCAAACTCACAGAGATCCGCCTGCCTCTGCCTCCCGAGTGCTGGGATTAAAGGCGTGTGCCACCACCGCCTGGCCTTCTTTCACTTTTTTGTTGAATTTTTTTTCCATATGCTGTATTCTGGTTATAGCTTCCCTTCCCTTATCTCCTCTCAGATCTTTCCCACCCAACCTTGAACTGTGAATTCCAGTCCACATGGAGTCACAAGACTGACGTTGTGTGGGCATCACTAATTTGGCAATGGTGAAAGGCTTCTGAATGTGCAATCACCAAAAATCCCAGCTCAGACAGGAAAAGCACTTGAGGTGGCTCTGACTGTGATAGCCTGGGTGATGACTTCACTGCAGCCTTGCTCTGAAGGCAGCGCAGCGGAGTGTAATGCTTCCTCATTCAGCTCTGTGCTGTTTCATCTTGACTCTCTGAAGGTTCTAGTTTTCTTGTGGTTTTGTTCCATTGTGCTCAGACAGAATACAAGAAATTACTCACTTTTCATATAAGATTTGCTCTATGTAGACGTGTGTGTGTTTAGAAAGTTTCGTGAGCTGCGTATTCTCAAGTATTTGTATGAGATGCTTTGCAGATATCTTTAATACTTGGTCTATTATGGCATTTAATTCAGGGACTCCCCCATTTTGTGTGTCCTCAGAATAACAAAAAGATTCCACATTTCATTCAGTATACTAGTATATATGCCTTTTGACTGCAAAATCGAGACCATTGAAGAGTTGTTGAAAAATGTGCGTATCATTGTCTCTGATTTTGGTGATGTTGTAGTATTTGGTGTTTCCTTATTCCTCCCTTCTTTAACTATTATTGAAGAGTGGTTTGTTCATCCCCATTGGTATGTTTGTCTTCCTTTTCAGTCTGAAGATTTAGTCTGATGTACCTGGTTGGAGGCTGAGAGGTCCCAGTGGTCGTTTCTTCAGTGGACCAGCCTTGAGCTGACGAAGGGCGAGGGTGGCTTTGGGAACGAGAGCCCGTGGAATAGTGCACTCCCTTCTAACCATCTGAAGGGAGAAATGGAGACTGTGTGCTCAGGAAGGTCCAGCCCCATCACTGCCCAGGCCAGCATAGCGGGAAGACTCAGCCCTGCCTGCTGCTTCAATGAGGACAGCATTCCAGAGAGCCCTGTCAATCAGTCTAGTGAGCCCAGGATCCCACCGATGCTCCACATCCTTCATCTCCTGGGGCATTAGCAATAACCTGGTACCCCTGGACAGTGCAAGTTTCTCTGGAAGACCAAGGGTGAGCAAAAATATCAAATAATTCAAACATTCAATGATCTAACATCAAGTGAACAAATCCCAAAACAAAAGCCCAAGTTACAAGAAAAACCAGCAAATGAATTTTAAATTTTAAAAAAAGAAAATAAACTCTTGGAAGAGTACTGAGTATCCAGACAGCTGGATGAAATAAGGGTGTTGGTCCTAATTGGACTTCAGGCCACTCTTATAAGAAGGACTTTGTACCTGGTAGTATAAACTTAGTCAACCAACTGTGATTGGTGATATTATGGACCCAGGAAGAAAACTTACTGCTGCCAATTTCCTAAACGAATAGAATTTCCAACCACGTTCTAAATAACTATAGTTATTTCTACAGACAAATGTAGCTCTTGATCCCCATCAAAGAAGCTTCTGTTTCAGTAGAGCACAACTATGACAGACATTTATAGCTGATCAAAGTGCAGAGAACTGGCTGTGGGATGCCCACCTCCAACTAAGACATCTGAACTCACACATAAGCTTTAGGAAACGAGTCAGAAGAAGGGCTGGAAAGATTCTATGAATCAGAAGGCCCGCATGTGTTCTAGGAGCTAATGTCTTCCATTATGACAGAGAGCTGTAGTCACAAAATCTTAATAATATCGTCACCTAAACAAGATCTCCACAATTAGTTAACATCCCACAGTTGTGGGGGAAATCTCACAAAAAATTTATATCATCACCTTTAGATGAAGAGTACTATGCAATTAATAGTTACTAAGAGATGGAGAATCAGTGTTCTCTAGAGACAGGCACCCTGATAGATTATCCAACCCCATGTGGTCACCCCTAAATACATGTATGTATGAGCAACACCAAATGCTCTCAGCAACTGTATTTACATATACATGTTATTATACATATATAATATACATAATCAACAATAGTAATTAAAAATGAAAAGGCACTCGGGAGACATGGGAGGAATTGGAAGGGGAATGTGGAAATAGAAATTATGTTAATGCTGTACTTATGTTTGAAATTATCAAAAATAATATTTTAAAAACTCAAAAAAAAAAAAAAGAAATAAGGGTGTTGGTATTTTCTGAATATGTGCCAACACTTGATTCTATTATAACTTTTAAGGTTTTCTGCCATGCTGGGAAGTGTGCTGACACCTCAGTTTGAATGTTACTTGAATTTACCTGGTGGCTAATGTTGTGGAATATATATATATATATATTTTGAGTTTGTTTTCAATCACATATCTTTCTCAGTGTTTTCAGCTGCTTTTTAACTGAATTGCTTTTACAGTCCCTATTTGGAAAGCTTCCTGTCTATTTTAGGGGAGGGTTATTTGTCAGATGGGCCCTTTAAGAAGGTAACATTGCCAAGCAGTGGTGGCGCACGCCTTTAATCCCAGCACTCGGGAGGCAGAGGCAGGCGGATCTCTGTGAGTTCGAGGCCAGCCTGGTCTACAAGAACTAGTTCCAGGACAGGCTCCAAAGCTACAGAGAAACCCTGTCTCGAAAAAACAAAAAGCAGCATCGCTGTTATCTCTAATTAGCATAGGAGCCGGGTCAGAGGAGCTCTTTCTCTACCCTGGCCCTTGCTGATACCTTCTTGGAAGTGGCCAATGATTTACGTATGTATGTCCCGTTTGCGGTGGGAGCATGAGCTTGTCTCTCCAGGTGGCACAGATGACACCACAGGACGAAGGACGTGGAAATAGAATGGTTCTAGCTCTGTGGCTCTCAGCCTTGTTGATCCCCCAGTGGAAACAGAGGCTCAGATAAGGATCATTGGTCACGTACTGGAACGGAACGCTTCCTGTTTTCCGGTGCCAACGACGGAATCCGGGGGCATCCAGGATCATTAAGTGTTAGGCAATTAATCTGCCCTTAAGATGCACTCTGAGCTCCCTAGTGGGGTTCTTCTCAATTCTTATGTGCAAACCTCCATAATTTTCAATTAAGCAGTAAGTGAAGGAAAAGTAATTTAAAATATACTTTCCATTTATTTTTGAGATAAGGTCTTTCTGTGTAGCTCAGGCTGGTCTCATTGTGCTAGCCCATCTCAGTCTCTCCAGTGCCAGGGTTACAGGTGTTTGCCACCATCCCCAGATGAATACATAATTTCTAATTAATGCTGGCTGCTGACTGTATTTGTTGGTTTTTTTTTTTTTTCCCTTGGTTTTGTTTTTGTTATTCCAAGACAGGGTTTCTCTGTGTAAGACCTCTGGCTGTCCTGGAACTCACTCTGTAGACCAGGTTAACCTCCAACTCAGAGATCTGCCTGCCTCTGCCTCTTGAGTGTGGGATTAAAGGTGTGTGCCCCCATTGCCCAGCCTGTGTGTTTGTTTATGATCTGAATATGTAGTATATTCAGGTGGGCAAAGTGTGTTAATAGCACATTATTTAATGTCATGTGTGATGAAAAACTGTATTTAATGGGGTTTTCTTGTAAAATGAAGTTCTTATTTTGACAAAATGTTTCAATAACTCTGTACAAAACTGGTGTCTAGAGATGTACAACAGATGCGTGCATGTTGACTTACAAGTAACCTGCAGTAACAAACTACACGTGCCAGCAGTTCATGCTGTGGGAAATCTCTTTGGTTTAATGGCAGATGGCTTTATTTACTGATGGGTGTAACTGATGGGTGCCCATTGTGATGTCCGCGTATGGATGGAATTTTATGTGCCTTTATCCCATCTTTTGCATTGAGGAAGAAGCTCACTAAGTTGGAAGGCATAGATTTTTCAATTATCGATGGAAGCAGTTTTCCTCTCATTTCTGTCTGGACAAAAATCACTAGCTTGCAATATGCTGGGTTTCTGTAAACAAACAGAGTTACAAAAGATAAAGCATTCATACTTGATCTTATGAAGTGACAAGTTTAGAGAGAGCAGAAGTCTCAAGTTTATTCTCTTTGATTCTTTTTATTGTGCATATGACAAGACAGTTAACTTAAAGGGGGAAGGGACAGGGACCAGAGGTCACATCCTAATAAAATAAAAGTTCTATTAAAATATTAAGTAGTCAGAATGTATATTAAAACCTTAGCTGAGTCGGGCGGTAGTGGCGCACGCCTTTAATCCCAGCACTCGGGAGGCAGAGGCAGGCAGATCTCTGTGAGTTCGAGACCAGCTTGGTTTACAAGAGCTAGTTCCAGGACAGGCTCCAAAATCACAGAGAAACCCTGTCTCGAAAAACCAAAAAAAAAAAAAAAAAAAAAAAAAAAAAAACCCCCACTTAGCTGTAGTTACCCTTTCTTTTGCTATTTATTCAATCCTCAAAATGCACGCCTTTTCTTTTCTCTGGACATTCGTTCTACTCCTGTTTATGTAGCATTTTTAAACTTTATGTAGCACTTTTATACATGTAAATTGTTTACTTAATAAGAAATACAATATCTGCCTCTTTTAAAAATAAAAAAACAGTGAAATGAAAATTATATACATTTGTTCCTGCATATATGTATAGTTTTTCACTGAGATATATTTTCCCTTTTATTAAACATAGATTATTTTCTCATATAATATAATCTGAATACAGTTTCCCTTCCCTCTCCTCCTCCCAGTCCTCCCTGCTTTCCCTCCCCTCCAGATCTACTCCCTTTCTGTCTCTCATTAGGAAAGAACAGGTTTCTAGAAGATAACAACAGAACATAACAAAATAAAATATAACAAGGTAAAATGAAAATCATCATATAGAAGTTGGCCAAGACAACATCATGTTTATGGTTATATAATTACTTTTATTAATTTCCCCGTTCTCTGAGGCAGAGTTTGGCCTTGCATCTCAGCCTGGCCTTGAACTCATCATGGCAATCCTCCTGCTTTCACTGCCCAAGTTCTAGGGCTACAGGCTTAAACGCACACGTCCAGCTACACACATGCAGTTTTAATCCTTAGATACTATGGTCACAGAAAACACATTTGAAAACTTTAATTCATACTATGTTTTATAAAAAAAATAAGGTGATTTGAAAAATTCCAAGCTATACAACTATTCAATTAGCAAATTACCCTGTGAGAGGAAATATTCTAGATGCAAATTCAAGGGGAAAAGTGGTGCTCAAAAGGCGTTAACCAGCACAGCAGGGAAGACTCAAGTGGTTATGGCATATAGGTTCTATCGGATTAATTTATATGGGCTACAGATCTATGTAAAAATAGCAATATTTAGGATATTTTAGAATGTTCACCTTTTCTTTATGTAAAATTCTATGTCAACTTAAAAATATGGAGGCAGAATTTCACAGTACTATTTTAAGACCGCAGTCAGCGATCACAGGAGTATCACCACATCTACACCTACATCTCCCTATGAAGAGTAGATGATTTCTGTCAGCCCCGAAGCTCGACTGGAGTTTACTATGGAATCACACACGTCTGCTGTTTGTGAGAGTGATTCAGAATGGACAGTGTTGGACAAGTGTTCTGCACAGCTTGATTCCAAATGCCCTATCTACAACATTAGACTGCATAGGAAGAACAGACGAAGAACCACAGT
This sequence comes from Chionomys nivalis, assembly GCF_950005125.1. Taxonomy (NCBI): domain Eukaryota; kingdom Metazoa; phylum Chordata; class Mammalia; order Rodentia; family Cricetidae; genus Chionomys; species Chionomys nivalis. Next base: position 15,872,911 of record NC_080099.1, read on the forward strand.
TTCTCTCTCCGTTCTGCGAGAATGCGACTAAGATTATCCCGGTGGGATGGGGGCAGAGTCTGACCCTACACACGGTAGCTAGACCACCAGACATCCTGCCAAAAGTCAATTCTCCTCATTCACTGGGAGCAGCAGTTTATTCTGTTCTGCTGGGAGCATAAGATATTGGTCACAAATTTCAAACTGACCAAGAAGTGGAAGGCCCCACGTTATTATTCCTGTTCTGACTATGTGCGGTATTAACTTTGTCCACTTACATTTAAAATAGATTTTCAGTAGAAAAAGCATTAAGGAATACAGTACTAAAACTACAAATACATTGTCTCTTATTATGAATTTATATTTTGCCATCAAATTTTTTATGTTCACTTTATATGTATATGTCAATACTGTGATTTAATAGTAACAGCATAATTTAAGAATAATGGATTCTTGAGGTGATTTGTATGCATGTATATACTCCAATTCAATGCAATGTGGGCTTTTATTAAATCTATTTTAGATTACCATTTTGTCCTTTGGTTGACCACCTGTCAGCAGTACCTCATTCCTGATTTTGGCAGTTTTTATATGAATATTCCTGCTGGATATTTCATTCTGTAGATATCTTTAAGCAGGTGATCCATGTAAATAATTTACTCAAGGTAAAATATTTATGACTCATAAATGTGTACTGTAATTTCAGGGAATTTTATTTTATTTTTTAATTTAAATTTTAATGTTGTTTTAGAATTGTTCATGAAAATACAGTAGTACTGTATCTACATCATTTCTACCTCTCCCCTATCCAGCTCTTCCTAAATCCTTCTCCCCACCCCTATCAAATTTGTGACCTCTTCCTCAATTATTGTTTTATACACACACACACACACACACACACCCAGACTAAGTCTTCCTCAATTATTGTTTTATACACACACACACACGGCTAAGTCCACTTAGTGCTGCTCATATATTCATATCTTTAAAAGATTCCTTAGTTGATGCTGGAGAAATATAAAACATCATGGAAGGTTTATCTGTGGGAAAATATTTGTGTATTTTGTTATGCCCAGAGACTGAAAATACATTTTATAGTAAATTTTATAGTAAATTACATTTTATAGTAAATTATCTGTTCTTAAGACACAAATATAAAAAGTTATTTTTAAAGTTCTTTTAAGGGCAGTTTTTTTCCCTCCCAACACAGTATGTTGGTACAAATTTCTATTGATGAGCTAGGAATCCTGAAGTAAATCCTAAGATGAAGAGAAAAGGCCTGCTAAAGTAAACACATATAAATAACACTTACTCTTTGAGAGGTGAACACACAAAGCCAGAAGGATGATTATAGCCACGGATATAATGCGGAGATGGAGGATATCCTGGGAAGTCCACACTGTTAGCTGTGATTAAAGAAACTGAAATGAGACCCAATTGACAGAGACAAAGATTATTTCTAGAAGCGTAATTTTAAAGTCTATGATAGCATTTGACTTCATTGCTAACACTAGTTTTATAGTGTACATGTATTGGTAGTAGTGCTGGTTTCCCTAAAGATGCTGCTATGTTTTATACAAGAAAGCTCTTTAAAAGCATCATTTAGTCCCTTCTGAGGTTTGAAACAAAAGAACAAAGCATAAAAGAGATGGTTTTATTGGGGCTCATTGATTTTTGTTAATACTTTTATTTTCCATGAAATATCTGAAGTACTCAGACACTTCAAATGCTTTCTTCTGTTAATCCCATGTACTAATTTCAAGTAATGAAAACTTAGTAGAATTTGTCTTAGTAATTAATTATACAGAGAATATGCGTGTTGTAGTGAAAAGAGGGAAGTGATTCAGAATAAATTTACGGTGATTACTTATTTTTAAATAGTTTAAAAATATATAACTTTTGCTACGGGCAGAGCACAGGAATTGTCCTGATTTTTTTCACAAGTCGCGCAGCTCAGGGCAGAGGAGCGGGCGGCGTGGCCAATGAATTCCCGTTTACGGATCGCTCTCTGAACAGAGCCCATTATACTGGGATGATGGGGTGCCAGAGTGACACAAAGCATTTTCCACTTAAAACATGGAGCTATGCTTGTTGTTCTTCTCTTTTGTGAAATCTGCTACCGTCTTCCAAACAGTATGAGTCTTTGGTGAGGCAGGTACTGCAGCAGTGAGCATTTATTTTGAAGACCTGAAAGACTAGAGCTTTAAGTTCAGGAGCTTATTATCCAGGTAAATCAATATTTTTTATGCTCAAAATCTGGAAACTTGAGTTGTAACCTTAGTGAGACTCTACAGACAAAATATGTAGCCCCAAGCAAGGCACAGAGGAAAGCCTTAAAGGACTACGAAGAAAGCTGGCCAGACACTGAACATGTATTCAGTGGAAATGTAGTGCGAAATGTGTGCTTTGCTGCTGCACAAGTTGAATGGATATTTCTAGTCACTAGTTTACACTCATACACTTTTATCTATTTATTATTTTTCGAAACAGGGTCAATGTGTAGTCTCTATATGGCTTGGAATTCACTATGTACACAAGGGTAGCCTCAAATTCATACAGCTTCACCTGCCTCTGCCTCCTAAGTGCTGAGGTTAAAAGCATGCTCCACCATGCGTTTTTAAATTATCTTCTTACTCTGCTGTGCTGGGATGGAGCCTAGGGCCTCGTGTGGCTCTGACAGCACCATGACACTGAGCTAAAACTGTAGCTGTTATTTTACCTGCCCTCTAACTATTAGTAGAGGCTAGAAATGACTTATTTTCAAGACATGGAAAATTACAGACCTAAGTCTAGAAAAGGCAAATTTTCATATAATAGGTAGTGAAAACATTTTATCTGCTAAACTTTGAAACCAATGATTAAACTATGTATACTTTGAGGACTTCCATCTTTAACGATCTGCTATAAGATCTGAAAAGCTGGCTTTGAGTCAGAGGGATGAGAAGTTTTGTTTGTGAAACAGACTACCGGAGTCATCCCATTTTAAGTGTTGGGAAGTGATAACACAGCGTCACTGTCTATTCCTGAGGATCTTACAGGAGAGGAAAGGTCCTTACAGAAATTACAGGATTAAATCACATTCAAGAGGAAAGTTGGGATCTTTGCTGCTACTCTGCCAAAGTTTGTCCTCCCTCTCTTCTCCCCCCCCCTCTCTCTTCTCTCTCCTTTCTCTCCCTCCTCTCTCACTCTCCTCCCTCTCTCCCTACCACCCCCCCTCTAAGTCAGGGTTTCTCTGTGTAGCTTTGGAACCTGTCCTGCAACTCACTCAGTAGAACAGGCTGGCTGTGAACTCATGGAGATCTGCCTGCCTCGGTCTCCTGAGTGCTGGGATTAAAGGCGTGTTCCACCACTGTCTGGCTAAGTAACTTTCATGGCACATGATCTTAAGCTTGCAGAGTCCACACCCTTGTGTTGTGAAAAGGTTTTGTGCCAGTAACACAAGTTAGCAAATAATGATACATTTATATTTCATAGTCACATTATTGCAGAGCAGAGTAGGGTTATATTAAAACTTGCATCCCCTAGAAGAGATATAGGCACATTTAAGGAAAGACCCACCCAACAATATTCAGTATTATCCTATTTTATACTCAGTAGTGTAACAATTATTATATATGTCCATTTTAAACAAGTATAAAATTATATATAAAAAAGCTAGTTTTGTTTCATAGGGTTAAAAATGCATGCATTGAAATTTTAGCTACAGTCTCTGTCTGTATTGATCCCTCAGTTCACACTGCAAAAGTCCAGGAACAACTTATCTAAGCAGCACCTCTTGGGTTAGGTAAAATAGCTCACCTATGTACAAGACACAAGCTTTTTGGTTGTACCAAATAAATAAATAAACAAACAAACATAAAAAGAATTGGAACTACAGTTTCTTCTAAACCATTAGTACCAACAAAGGCAAAACATTTTTAACGACACACCGTAATTATTCTAAAACATGGGCAAACGTTTCCACTTACTACTGATAATGTCGATATTCCCTTCATAGTGCTTGATGCAGACTACGTCGACAAAGTCTCTAGGGGAAATTGAGCCCATGGCAAAACTTTGTGTCATGGCATGGCATACAAATGTGTCCTGCAACAAATCAAATCATAAAGATGGCAAAAGTTGCTTAATGTTAGTGTAATGTTAGTGGTTTGCTGTTCCCCAAGAACTTCATCTGTATGTTTAGTCTGCCTTTAGGGGAAAAAAAAAGGTTTAAGATGAAGTGTTAAGGTGGTCTCACCATATCAGCCTGCAATTTTAGTGCTAGAGAACACTGGGTCACAATTACACTTGCACAACATTCCACAAGGAATCCAAAGAGCATTTGTTCTATTTGTAGATGAGAAGACATGGCCCAAAGACGAAATCCTATGTATGGCTAGAAAGCTGTTCAGAATTAGAGCCAAGGTTTTCTGTTCTGATCTTTCTTTCTTTCTTTCTTTCTTTCTTTCTTTCTTTCTTTCTTTCTTTCTTTCTTTCTTTCTTTCTTTCTTTCTTTCTTTCCTTCCTCCCTCCCTGCCTCCCTCCCTCCCTTCCCTCCCTCCATCCCTCCTCCCTCCCTTCCACTCCTTCCTTCCTTCCTTCCTTCCTTCCTTCCTTCCTTCCTTCCTTCCTTCCTTCCTTCCTTCCTTCCTTCTTCTCCTCCACCCCCCCCTTTTTTTATTGAGACAGGGTTTCACTGTGTAGCTCTGGCTGTCCTGGAACTCACTAAGTAGACCAGGCTGGCCTCAATCTCACAGAGATTCACCTGCCTCTGCCTCCCAAGTGCTGGGATTAAAGGCATGCACCACCACCACCCGACCGGTCTTCTGATTTCTGTACAGCACTATTTTGTCCCTCTGTGGGGTTGGTAAATATTCTGAAACATACATTGATTTGGCACGTTATGGAATAAGACCTAAAATTTATCATCAGTTTTTGAAACCACTGGTGAAACTGGATTTAGGATGGCTTAACTACAAATCCCTCCAACTCTGGGCTTGCATATGAGACCTCCCAGAGTCCTACAGCCAGCTCACTGAAAGGACCCACAGTCACTACTTATCCCCTCCAGTGATTTCAGCTCTCTGTTGGCCTGGATTGCTCATGCCAGGAAGGGAGTTCTTGAGAGAGCAATGTAAAGATACACCAAAATCCAAGTTGGTGAACCAGTGAATTTTATTAGGGGTACTTACAGGAATATGAGTGGGAGTTACTTACTCAAAGACAGCTGCACTACAAAGCCCACCCTAGCATGGGGAACAGTGTGGCACAATTAATAAAAACCCAGAGACAGATATTGGGGTTCAACGTGAAGGTCAGAAAAGCAAAACAGCCAGCCACTGGCTCTTACCTCAGTCCGAAATGGCCATCCTGCCTCCTGGAAACCTTAGAATGAGACTGCGTCTGAGTGCTGGTTCCTCCCATCTTATAGTCCTTTCTAGTGCTGGGATGAAAGGCATGTACCACTAGCATCCGGTTTCTATGGCAAACTAGTGTGGCTACTGGGATTAAAGGTGTGTGTCACCACTGCCTGGTCTGTAAGGCTGACCAGTGCGGCTGTTTTTCTCTGATCTTCAGGCAAGCTTTATTTATTAAAATACAAGTAAAATATCACTGTAGAACAGTTCATAAAAGCCAGACACCTGGAGCTCACTGCACTTCCTGCAGGCAGTTCAGGTCTGAGCTTGTCCATTCCAGGTGGCTCAGTTTGTCTGAGCCTCTTCCAGGCAGCTCAGACAGCAGCCTGTTTCTTCTAGGCAGCTGGGCAGCTCTCTGCTTCTTTCTGGCTGCTTGGCTTGTCTGAGTGACTCTCAGCAGTCTTTACTACTCACATACTCATGAAGAGGAAGGAGTCTAGGAAACTTGGTCAGTTTCAGGGACTTCCTGAAGCTATTTTGAGTTGCTTACTTCCTGTCTTAATGGAGCTTGCCTTAAGGACAGAATGCTTCACGTGCCAGAAAGAAGCACTGTAAGCATATAGTTCTATAGTTACTAAAACATGTTTAGTTCTCACACACGATAGAACTCATTTTGGTTCTTCCTCCTTCAGTATGTCCCACTGACTCCATCTCTAGGCTGTGTCTTCCATCCTTTGTGTTTCCTTTGCTCCATATTGCTATTGCCCTAGCATAAAACACTGTACGATCCTATTTAGATTGCTCTGATAGCTTCCTGACTGTTCTCACTAATTTCATCTTCCCCTTCAGTTGTGATGGAAAGTTTTATTGGGCATCTTCATCTAATTTACCATCTGTGGTCTTTGAGAACCTACTCTTTTGGACTTTAATGATTCCACTGAAATGCCAGCTATTATCCTCAAGGAACAACATTTGTGTGTGACTCAGTCTTTCTCACTGCTTTGAATACACTTTTTTCCCCTGTGTTTTTAGTGCTTTAACTACAATACTACATGGAGTGTTTCTTTTCTGGATCTGATTGGTGTTCCATAAGCCTCTTGTATCTGGATAGCCCCCTTTCTTTAGATTTAGAAATTTTTCTTCTGTGATATCAATTGAAAATATTTTCTAGGCCTTTGGCATGGAATTCTACTGCACCCATAATTTGAAAGAGATTTCAAATGTTCCATTCACTCAAATGTCATTTCTTAACTGAGTGATTCATTTTTTTCTCCACCTTATCCTCAAACTTTCTTATTCTATCTTCTGAATGATAATTCTATCGGTTAGGGTTTTTTTAGTGTTTTTAATTTGACTTGAGTTTTCATTTTCACTTCATAGCTTCATGGGTTTTCTTTAATGTTTCTATATCCTTATTGAATTTTGTTTCCATATCCCAAATTGACATTGTTATTTTATTAACCTGTTTGCTTTGTTTTCTTGGAATTCATTGGAGAGCTATTTCTTGTCTTCAAATTCTTTTGGGCATTTGTGTCCTTATTTCTTTGAATGTTTTATATAATTTAAAATAATGAAATTTTGTTTATGTTTTTCTCGTTAGGGACTATTACTATGGGATTGATGATATTCAGACAAGATATTTTATTTTGTTTTTCACATTGCTTGCCTATTTACATTGGAATTTTAACAAATTTTAAAATGAGGAACACTTCATGAGTTTGTATGTCAGGCTTGCACAGAAGCCATAGCAGTTTCTCTGTATGGTTTTAATATAGGTGCTGCCATAAGATGTTCCTTCATTAGTTTATACTTTGTCTTGAGTCTTTCAGAAATGTGTTGATTTGCTTTTTTGGTGTGTGTGTGTGTATGTGTACATGCTTGTGTTTACAGCAGTGCATGTGTGGAGGGTAGAGGACTGTCTTGAGTCTTTTAGAAATGCGTTGATTTGCTTTTTTGGTGTGTGTGTGTGTGTGTGTGTGTGTGTGTACATGCTTGTGTTTATAGCAGTGCATGTGCGGAGGGTAGGGGACAACTTTAATTGAAACAAGAGGTCTTTGTTGTTTGTTACTATATACAACAGACTAGCTGGCCCATGAGTTCTGAGAATTCTCCTGCCTTCACATTTCATCTCCCCATGGGAGTGCAGGGGTTACAGCTGCTACTTTGACCTTTTTTTAAATTTAAATTTATTTTTTTTTTTAACATACGTTCTTCATGCCAACTCACCAGTCCTGGTCTTTGATTTTCAACAGTACCTACTGTTTCTTTATCAGTCCCTATGGTGAATATCCACATTATACCTGTTTTCTAGAGTTATATTCATAGATTAAATTCTGCCAGGACACTTGTAGTTGTATTACTGATGACAGGAGAATCTCCAGTTCCAGGCCAGTACAGGCAGTGTAGGCACTGAGAACTTATGGGTTTCTTAGAAACCAAAACACTGCAACAACCCCAAAAAACTATGGCTGGAGAGATGGCTCAGAGGATAACAGCACACCTTGTTCTTCTATGGGACTAGGCTTTGGTGTCTAGTATCCACACAAGAGAGCTCACAGCCAGTAGTAACTGCAGCTCCATGGGGACACTAGGCCTCTGGCCTCTGAGCACCTGCACTCAGATGTATGTACCATGCTCTCTCCCCACCCAATATAGATTCTGACTCCTCATCAACAAGACATGTTTAAATTCATTTCCTTTAATAGAGCTAAGTTTAATTCCCTTATAACAAAAAGTACTTATCAACAAGAGACTGGAAGATTGGAAATGTGATAATTATTTACAAACAGTACAAAGCTAATTGGAATTAAACTCCCGACTAATAAAAATAGCTATTTTAAGCCTTTTATAACATTCCAGCTAGGTGTAGTGGTTCATGTTTATAATTCTATCACTCGAAAACTAGAGGTGGAGAGCAGCCTGGGCAAGTAGGACAGATCTGATCTCAAACTGGATTTTAATAGAGGTAGTGGAATATGTGTTCACTGATGCCATGTTTGCTTGGCATGCAAGTAGCACTGGGTTCAGTCCCCCACACTGGAATTAAAAACAGCTAATTCAAATCTATAAGACATATATTTAATAATTCACACTAGTTAAAAATAAGGTAATACAGTAGACATTATTCACTATTAAATAGTACATTACCGAATCAATCTTGTGTATCACATTGTATCCTTTCAATGATTTATCCCAAGTAATTCTGTTTTCAGGTTGGTAGAGGAAATTGGAGACCTTAGCTGTTGACTCTCGAATTACTCCTTCAATACGGTATCTATGTCATCAAAGTAAAGAAAATTTTAAAAAATTGACTTTAATTTGGAGATAGCGTGCAACTGAGATTAAAGAGAGCAAACCACAGTAAGGAAATTGTGAAACTGAGGATCTGCTGTCTAAAACACCCGGGACCAAAAATGCTTGTTATTTTGATTCCTTTTTAAATTTATTATATTTTCTATGTAATAGATAAATATAATTTATTAGTATTTATATTATTTTTGAGTATTTGCATATCTATAATGAGATATCTTGGGGATGAGATCTGTCTCAGAACAAAATTCATTTGTGCTTTAGCTTCTTTATATTATGCATTCTAAAGAGAATTTTATCTAACAATTTAAATAATTTTATTTAATACAGTGTATTGAATGTGAATTAGCATAGTTTATTTAAATAAGCATTGCAGCAATTATTTCAATGTTTACTTTTCTAGCCTGGCCTGTCATCTCAGCTCCTTGGGAGGCTGAGCAGGCAGGAGAATCATTATGTATCATTTTTGTCTAGGAAACAAGGTGACTTCAAGATCAGACTGGGTAACTTAGTGAGACCTTATCTCAAAATGTACAAAGAGTTTGGAAATATAGCTCAGTGATAGAGAACTTTCCCAGTGTGGGTTAGGCCCTGGTGTGTCTGTGTAGTAATTAATTTTTATAGACAGTGATTTTTAAATTCTGTGGATGTTGTTATCTATCAAGAAATTAAGGTGGTAGGAAGACGCTGGATTCAAATCCACTTTAGCAGAAGGTTGCCAGCTGAAAGTACAATCAGAGTAATACGGCCACGCCCCCAATGCTTTTACTCATTTCTTTCAAAGAAGGAGAACAGATGTTTTGAGGTAAAACCTTTAAGTTTCTAAAGAATTAAAATTTATTCAGAGAGTGTGAAGAGAACAAAAATGTCATTACTAGAGAGGAGAATAGTCACGTGTGTGGAAAATTACTACCCTCAACTTTTGCTTTGTATTCACAGAGGCCCGGCCGAGCTATGGACCCTCGCTTTTTTTTTTTTTTTTAATATTTATTTATTTAATTATTTATTTAGTATGTATACAATATTCTTTCTACGTGTATGCCTGAAGGCCAGAAGAGGGCACCAGACCTCATCACAGATGGTTGTGAGCCACCATGTGGTTGCTGGGAATTGAACTCAGGACCTTTGGAAGAGCAGGCAATGCTCTTAACCACTGAGCCATCTCTCCAGCCCTGGACCCTCACTTTTATGAAGCTCAGAAAGTCTCGAAGTTAAGCTCGCCTCAGCCTTCCGAATGTCAAAGCTACAATTACAGGCATGTGTCATTGTATCTGGCTGGCGTCCACTATTTGCTCGGACAAGGAATTCTTTAGATGACTTCCTTGTATACTTGACTTTTTTTTTAAAAGCTTAGGTGTTTCCCAATTTCCTCTCTGAGGTATTCTGAAATTTCTTAATGTAAGGTTTACTTCCTTCATGTCAAAAATATTTTTTTATTTTTTTTATTGTTTATTTTATTTTATCTTATTTTTGGTTTTTTGAGACAGGGTTTCTTTGCATAGCTCTGGCTGTCTGCTTTGTAGACCAGGCTGGCCTCAAATTCACAGAGATCTGCCTGTCTGTGCTTCCCAAGTGCTGGGATTAAAGATGTGCAAGACTACTGCCTGACCTTTCAGAAATTATTTTTAAAGATTTATTTATCTATGTACTTTATGTATATGGGTGTTTTGTTTGCGTGTTCATATGCACACCAGGAACTGAACTCAGGACCTCTGGAAGAGCAGCCAGTGCTCTTAACTGGTGAGCCATTCCTCTAGAGGCTACTATTTGAGAGAAAGAGAGTGAGAGAGAGCAAGGGGAGAGAGAGAGAGAAAGTCACCATGTAATGCAACAATGTCAGACACGAAACAGTTAAGATTTATGCACAAATTTTGTTCACACACGGCCACAGTTGTCCTTTACTTAACTAATGTCTCTCAGTAAACTCTAATGCTAGGGACAAGCTATACCTAACCACACCTAATTAGCCCTTCATAAAGCGGTCCTTCAGAAAGGTAATTACTGACGATGACTAACAGTAGCTGGTCACCAAGTGCACTTCTGCGGATCTATTGTCTACCCTTCTGTACTGCATCCTGCTGGACAGCAAGACTTTTCATCCAAGGCCCCACTGGAAAGCATGGTCAGTGTGGACACACGAGAAAGCATGGGAATATGGAGAGTAGAGGGGAACACGGTGCCAAAGCTCTTTTTGGGAGACTTGGAAGTCTGTTTTACAATTATTTATGATAGTATTATTAGATGATATTGAACTGTTGTAATTACTGACTCTTTTCCTTGTGATGTATAGATAACAGAATTTAAATGTTACTTTTCAAATTATCTTATTAATACTATGTTGAATGAATTTTTATAATGTGTGTGTGCCTGTATGAATGTATGTTCATCATATGTATGCAGATGCCCACGGAGGCAGAGAACATGGAATTCCTTAGAACTGAGTAAAAGGCATGCGTGAGCTACCTGATGTGGGTGCTCGAAACTGTGTGTTGATCCTCTGGTGCTCTTAATGACTGTGACATCTCGCCCATTTGGTTTAGGAAATAAACCATAATAAATGCTATACTAAATTTCGGATTTTCATTTTAGTCACAGCAACTTTAGCCACTACTTTTGTTGTTATACCATTTTTAAACTCGTTTAAATTTGACTTATGTTAGTTATAAAATATATAAATAGCTCAGGTGTCTTCCCCATGGATTTAAGAAAGGATTAAATATATTAATAATAATCATCAGCATAGAAGTATTGATAGCGATCATCAGCATAGATGTACTGATAGCGATCATCAGCATAGATGTTTTGACAGTGCTCATCACTATAAGGTATTGATAGCGATCATCAGCATAGCAGTATGGAAGTAACTGATAGGAGAAGAACACAGCATGTTCCCTTGGTAATGGTAAATGAGCATTAATGTTAAAGTAGAAAAGGTAGACTCTGGTACATGCCTTCTCTGGATAATGTGCTTCAATTATTCCATACATGCACGGGAAAGAATTAGGTTCAGAAGGAATGATGATTAAGGGAATACAGGCAACCTCTGAAGCTAAGTCCTGGTTTCTGAAAGTTCTCATTTCACTGTTACAGTGTAGGTACCTTGGGGATAGTCACCTAGGTAGGCCGTTATTCACCTGGAGGCGGGGAATAATGGTGTTTATATTGTGGAACACGTGGGGAGTAAATTAAAATTTTATTTGGTGTAATGCCTACCATAACATTAGAGCATTAGAGGAACTAATAGTTGGGGACAGAAAGAGAAAGATGTGCCTTCCCTCTGATGCATAAAACCAAGTGTTCAAAACTAACCACTAAAGTTCTTTTTGGGGCAGTAAATTATTAACAAAAAAAAGCACAAATGCTAATAAAATATATAGATTACCTCTATTTTTGTTTCATTTTTCAAGACAGGGTTTATCTGTGTAACAGTCCTGGGTGCCTAGAACTTATTTTGTAGACCAGGTTGGCCTTGAACTCACAAAGATCTGCCTGCCTCTGCTTCCTAAGTGATGGGATTAAAGACATGTACCACCACCACCGGGCTAAATTACTTTAATAATGTGCTTATATTTAACTTTCTGTTTGGTAATCAATATAACTAAAGCACATATATTCACGTAAGTCTTTGTGGCAGGCAGTGTCCTGGTATAGGGATACCACAAAAAATAAGGGTGACTTATTTCTAGGCACATTCTTATTCAAGTTCCCGTTCACACCACTTCATATTTTAATAAGACACACAGGATGAGGTAAAAAAATAAATTCCATATAGTGCCACCTATGTAGGGTACAATAGCAGAATAATTAGTTAGAGAGGGACTGTGTACATGTAAGACATTTGGCCTAGTGGGAGGTCGTTCTGAAGATGAGAACCAAGAACCTGCCAATCAAAGCTGACATTAGCTTTGGAGAGATATGGGGAGAAAGGGTGCCAAGCAAAAGAACCATGACGGCTTTGTGAGTCCAGTACAGTGTATTTGAGGATGTAATACAGGGATGAAGAGGATGAAGTGACAGGAAGTGAGGGCCCAGGAGTGACTTGGCGGTCAGGACAAAATGTTTGGATCTTACTTTAGCCAGGAAAGAAATCCTTTAAAGGGTTTTATAAAGGCGAGTTTCAAAATCCAAATTATATTTTAAGACTTGGCTTAGGCACTGGGTGGACAATGGGATGTTCAGGAACAGAGACCAGGAGCCATTCACATAATCCACTGAGAGGTGGAGGCTGCAGCAGGGTAACCGCAAGAGCTAACAAAAGCCGACTAGCCGGGTCTCTGTGTGTTTGGTTACACAGGGCTTCGACATGGATCCAAACATGACACCAACGACCCTTCTCTTGCCCATTTTTAGAACACCTTCTTACTGAAAACAGAACCTGTACGCCAGCTAGTGTTTGTGACGGCAGACGAAAGTGCTGTAAGGAGCCAGTATTCAGCAGTGCTGCAGCTGGCTGGGAAGCCAGAACAGGTGGACCTATCTCGGGGAAGAGACAAAGGAGGGGCACGAATCTGCAATTGACAATCAGTGCTCACAACCCTCCTCTCCTACTACAGTCCATGGCAGACAGGGATCTGACCCAGGCACCATGGGAACACCAACTGCAGGAGACTAGAAAGTCACCAGCAAATGTGAATGGCTCAGCAATCCAGGGCCACTGCTCCAAAGAAAAACACAAAGAATTCAGCAGCTGAGTTGCTTGCTGGGAAAGAATAAAACGGACTAACTCTTAGCCAAACTGACCAAAGGAGTAACGCAATCCAAATTAAGAAGATTAATCAAAGTATATACCTGAAAAAAGACAGCTTTTTAAATAAATGGTGCTGGAGAAGCAGAATATTAGCCAGCAGACGATGAAAGTGGGTCTGTATCTCTCACCTTGCACAAAAATCAATTCAAATTAGATAAAGGTTTTTTTAAACCTTAATGGAAGGCCTGAAACTCTGAAACCGGGAAAGGAAACATTTCAGGATGCAGGTCTAGGAAATAAACTTTAAAATAAAAGCCTAGCAGCACAGTAAGTAGCCATAGCATTGACACACCTTGAAACAGGTACCGCAACAATTAAACACCCAAACCTTCCCTGCCTATCAACAAGTGGGCCAACAAACTGAGCAGCCATCTTTCATGAGAAGAAACAACTGCAGTACAAAGGTGAGTTATGGAACTAAGAAGTGTTTTGGGCACCATGCAGGCACCAGCTGCTCCCAACCCTGTGAGAACAGAGCTAGTCTTGTGCCAAATCCTCCAACTCCACTCACCCCTCCTTCCCTGCTGGGTTATTTCTTAGCTGCAGTTCAGTAGGCCTACAAGCAGGACAATACTGCCACCTACTGTTTGAACTTTTACTATCCCCTCCTTTTCCCCCTTTTGGTTCCTTGTTCTTCTTTTTCTGTGCTCTTCTTATTGTTTCTTCTCCTGAAGTCCAGAGGCTGGCCTGGTTTATGGTGTCTGGGTACATATTCCCTATGCCACTTTTCCTTTTCTGCAATCATTCCCACTCCTATGTGCGGTCCTCTCCCCAACTTCCCACCTAACAACCTAGGACCTATCTCTAGCCTCGGGATTAATGCCCCCCCCTTTCTTTCTGTTTGTACTAAAATATTAGTATATGCAATACTACCAGGGTATCTTGACTCCTCAAATTAATCAATATTTAGCAAGGGTTGTTTTGCTAGTCGATTTTCATAGTGGGTTAACTACTAGCAGAAAATTCTGCAAATAGGAAAAGAGAAGGCTATCCAAACATAAAAGGCACACAGAACACCAAATAGACTGAAACAGAAAAGAAACTCCCTAAATCATTATCACTAAATTTACAAAATAAAGGAATTATATAAAAAGCTGTGACAGAGAAAGGCCAAGTCACATACAAAAGCAGGCCATCAGAACAACGCTAGCTTTTCAGTCCAAACTAAGAAGAGATGGGGCTGATGTCTTTCAGACTCTAAAAGGTCTCGATTGCCAGCCTAGTCTAATATACCCAGCCAAACTATCTGAGCATATCATAATCGAGGGTGAAGGAAAACATTTCCATGACAAAAGCAGGCTAAAGGAATGGTGCTACCCACAGTAGTCTAGGTCTTCGTATGACAATTAATCCAGACAACCCCTGCCCCAGATATACCACAGATCAACCTGTTCTAGAAAATCTTTATTTAGAGTCTTTTCCTAAGGGATGCTATATTGTGTCAGGCTGACCTTTAATAAAACAGGCTTGACTTCCCCGGTATGCCTAGGCTTGAGTACACTCTCCCTCCCCTACCCTCAGTTTATTTTTGAAAATTCTAAAAAAAAAAAAAAAAAAAAGAAAGAAAGAAAGAAAGAAAGAAAGGAAGGAAGGAAGGAAGGAAGGAAGGAAGGAAGGAAGTTTGTTCTACTATTAAGGTCATCTGACGTGAATAAGAGAAATTCATGCCATCCTTGTCTACTAATAAAAAAATGGCATGCAGGAGGCTAAAACAGGCAAAGCTGAGTTAGTGAGACCTATTCTTTAAAAACAAACAACAACAACCTCACAAAATCACACCGACAGCCAGAGGTACAAGTATAGTTTTCAAAGAAATGTTTTCTAAGAATTTGGTCATGGTTTTCTCAATAGCACAGTGATCTAAGGGAACAGGTGTTATACCAAGAACTCTAAAGGAACACCTAAAAAGAAGACATGACACTCACTTTGAGTGCACTTGTGTTTGAAGCAGTCTGATTCTCAAAAACACATTTTCAAAGCACTCTATAGAAAAACAATCTGCACTTAAGAGTGAGAAAAAAATTGATGGGATTTTTTTTTTCAGGGGTTTGAGAGAAAAGTGAAGGATTCCAAATATCATAAAAATGCTTCTGCTGGCAAGAAATGTCAATGCGCTTTTGCACGCCTTTTCTGTCCTGATTAATTAGGAGTTTTCTGGCATCAGGGATGAATCTCAGGGCCTTGTGCACGTGAGTGAAGGACTCAACACTGACCAGCAAGGATTTGCTCTGTGACTGTGTTCATGTTGGAAAATTGTTGCACAACGCACGACTGCTCTATTTTATGAGAATCACATGACTCCATGCATCACTTCCCGGAGACTAGAAAGCAGTTTGTTCTAGCTAATAAGCAGTGTTGACTTTCAGATTTGGCAATGCCACTGAATTGAAAACTGCAAACTGGAAAATGTACTCACAGATTTCCGAGGAACTTTCTAGAGGTCTTGCTGGAAACAGTTACCTTTTTCTCAAAGGGGAATAAAATCCAGAAATAAATTAACTGTCACATACAGAAAACAAAACAAACCGAAAACAAAACAACCCAAAAACAAAACAAAAGTGAAACTATGTTTTTCTGGCTTACAAAAGAACATATTATTTTAAAATGTCTTTACAATAAACAATCATTAAAAAAATAAACTCTTGAGAAATACTTTTCTCTTACTGAAGATTTAACCACTTTCCAGTCAGATATATCTTGATTGTAAGCTAAAACCTCTTCAGCAGAGTTTTGGGCAATTGCCTTAAAGTCCATCTACCTGTGAAAATTTAAAAACAAATGGTTGGTAAAATATAATCATATAAACAAGAAAAATGCTGTGGTGCAGAAATTTTTGAACTCATGGAATGAAGCTGCTCTTCTTCCCGTCTCTCAACTATCGTGCTCTTTTACTCTTTAATGTTATTTTTAAAATGGCATCTGTCTTTTAGCCATGCACAATAATTGCTTGATCACTTGCATTCCACAAACCTTTCTTCAAATGAGAAAATATGCTATTGTGTAAAACCAGACTTTAGAATCAGGGACCCAGGTGAGATCCGTCTCTGTCCTCTGTGAAATACGATATATAATATTTTTATTTTCTTGTTTCCTTCTTGATGTAAAATTAATATATATGTAACATCCTGTAGAGTCAATGTATTAAAGGCATAAATGTGTTAAACCCCCAGAGCATGGCATGTTATAGTCGTTCAAAAAACCATTATTTCCAAAAAGCTTCTTTTTGGGGCTGGAGAGATGACTCAGAGGTTAAGAGGACTGGCTGCCCTTCCAGAGGTCCTGAGTTCAATTCCCAGCCACCACACGGTGGCTCACAACCATTTGTAATGAGATCTGGTGCCCTATTCTGGCCTGCAGGCATACATGCAGGCAGAACTCTGTGTACGTAATAAATAAATCTTAAAAACCAGCTTCCTTTTTTTCCTTATGATGTGTTGCACTCTGCTCATCATGTGTTCGTGGTATTAACAGTGGTAAAGTGAGTGGCAGGGACCATATATGATTTCTGCTTATGCATACACCAATCAGCTATCTTCTTGTCCACTTACTTAGTTACCACCTCCAGGATATTCCTCAAATACAACCAAGAAACTTCCTTTCTCAAGGTCCTTGCATTTACTGTTTTCTCTCCTTGTGAATTCATGAGAGATTATGCTTCATTGAACCCTTTGCTTAAATGTCAACTATTCAGACAAGATCATATTCAAAGCAATTCAGTTTAAACACATTTAATAAATCTCTCCTTGCTGGTAAGTACTGCAAATGACTGTTTTCATTCCACCACAGCCCCAGACTGAAATTGGGTAGTGATTAGGTCAGGAGAGCAGGGACTTAATAGATAAGATTAGTGTGTCTTTCTAAGTGACTTCAGACAGCTCATTTGTCCCCTCTGCCCTGAGGACACAGCCATGAAGCAGTAATCTGTATTCCAGAAGAGTGCTGTGACCAGAAACCAAACGTGAGAGCACTCTGGTCAGACAGACGGACTCCACAACCGTGAGAAACCAATGTTTGCTATTCATAAAGCACCTGGTCTATGGTAATAGGTAGTAGTTCCCTCAAAGGGATTAAGTACAGCAGCAAGCACAGCCAAAACAATTAAGAAACTGTGTCTGCTGTGACCGTCTTCAGGCGGCTGGTATGTCATTGGTCCTTCAGCCCATCAACCAGTTTCCAGTTGGGGAAGCCGGAGAGATGTTACCGAGAACACAGCAACATATCTGGATTGAAAGCCCAACTCTGACACAGAAGCTGGTAAAATTTTAAGCTCTGAATTTCAACTTCCTACATTTATAGAAAGGAGATACTAATACTCCTGGGGCCCATAAGGGCTAAGAGAGTTATTCTATGCAGTCTTGTTTGAAGCAGTGAAAGGTTTCGCTCACAGTGCCCAAATCAGGTTAGTTTCTTATAATGAATAGTTACAGCCGTCACTAAAACGTCCCTCAGATAACTGGCTGTCCGCACACTGCTGCACCTTCACACTCAAGTGTCACAACATTTGCAAGATCCTCAGCTCTCACCTAACACTCTGGGCTGGGTCACAGATCTGTGTTCTCTTGCTTAGTTTCCTAGAAAGGCAGAATCACTAGGAGATTTTTTTTTATATACTAGAAAAACCATTTTATACTCTTTGTTTCCTTACCTTTCTGAACAATTCTAGTCCAGAACTTTAGTGTCCATTGAAATTATTCTCCAAGTCCTGGTGGAGAGCTCCATATTTGTTAGCCTGCAAGGGGATAAGGTGGAGGTAGAATTATTTTGATCCATGACTTAGGTCAACATATTTTAGAAACTCTTCTGCATCTCCATAAAGTCCTTCATTAGCACTTTATATCTTGATTAAAAACACAGTCTTCAGTGGAAGTGATAGTTCTTCCTTCTCTATCGCTGTGAGAAAACACCCTGGCCAAGGTTACTTATAAGAGAAAGCGTTTAGCTTGGAGTTCATGGTCTCAGAGGACTCGAGTACATCAAGACAGAGCAAAGGCATGGGAGCAAGAATAGCTGAGAGCTCACATCTTTATTGTCAAGTGGGAGGCAGACACACACACATACATACATACATACACACACATGCTGAAAATGGCACAAGCCTTTTGAAGTCTCAAAATCCACTCCCCAGGGACATACCTCTTCCACCAAGGACACACCTCCTAATATTTCCCAAATAGTCTACCAACTGGAGACCAAGAATTCAAGCAGCTGAGCATATGGGCAATTCTAATTCAAACCACTATTAAGAAAAAAATAATCTTTTTCTTTCCCCCTTCAGTGTGAAGATTGAACCTATCACCTTAAGGAAGTGTTCTTCCACCCAGCTACATGCTGCTGGGGGAGCTGCTTCAGCCAACAGCCTTTAAGATACTTGCCCACTTGGGCGTGGTCTCCTGTACTATAAATGCAGATAAAAAGTTTGTGTAGTCACTTGCTCTCTCTCTCAGCTGCTGGATTCGGTTCCTGTTCTCTGCTAGAGCAGAGTGTTGATCTGTGAGTCTACCCCTCAATAAAGAACCCCTTATTATGGAGTGTGGGACTACTTTATTGTGTTCTTCTACAACATCCCAAAGACGAGAAACTCAAAGCAATAGCTAAAAAGAACTTTTGAAAAGGACAGGTTAAAAAGATACCTAGCTGAAATTTAGGTTTTTAAAGAATCTAGTGTTACTAGGGCCATGCACAAACATCATTTGCCTGGTCTCCAATATGGGCTTTCCTAGCATATAAAACACAGGTTTTTACTTCTCAGCGACTTACATAATACTGGTCTAGACATTTCACAATTATTGGCATTTATCACTAGCTTTACGTTTTTCCTTAGGCAGTATCATTATTTTAAAACCATTGCACATTTCCACAATAGATGTGTGTTTAATGGACCACTGAACTGTATTTTACGGTGTCTGAAAATTTCATTTGCTAAGAGAAACAGGAAGGTAAAGTTTAGAAGGACAGAGATGGTACAAAGGTGCAGGACAAATTGTAGTTCTATTACCTGACGATGTAACACTGAATGAACTAGACCGTATTCGGATAGAAGTCAAGGAAGGATGTCTTCAGCCATAGGGTCAGTGGAAAACCACCTTAGACTAGTGTTGAGATAGCATCTTTTTTTGATAGAGCGAGCACTCGGTTGCAATTTGATTCTTCCCACCTCATATCCTGTCCCGGCCTGACAGACAGGTTCACACAAGTTAGTAATCTTTACGTTTGTATAGTTTCCCTCTTTCTGTAATGCCCGACCGGGTCCCTAATCCATTTTGGGTCACTGCCATTCTTTCCTGAGAACCAAGTTCCCCAAAGAGTTTGTTAAATCCCATCACAGGTCCATCTGACTCCTTCCCCCAGTTCTAAAATCTAGGTGGAAGCCCAGGTGGGTCGGAGTCCTGGAGCCCTGAGGAAGGACGAAGGACTTGGTGGGCTGACTCGGTACCTATGTTGGGAACGGGATTCTCTGAAGTCGCACAAAGCTCACTGGAAAGACTTGGGCTTTGAGGATCTGGGTCTCAGAAAAGGGACCAGCCACTTAGGGCGCCTCCACATCTCCTATAGCCCAGATCCCTCCCACAGCCCAGGAAGAAGAGCAGTGGCCGGGATGAGGAGGGCATGGGACCTGGATGTTGTCTAGAACCTTCCCATCCAACTAGGAGAGAAGACAAAGGAGAAACCCCACCTCCCCCGAGGGACGCCGACCTAACGCCCCTCAACGCCCTTTGACCTCTGAACTCTCCGCGGGGCTCTCGAGCCCCCCCCCCCCCCCCCCCGCAACCTCCGCGAGCCCAGTGCGACGCATGCGCCCGGCGGGCGGGCCGGCGCCATGTTGGGTCGGTTTGAATGCGAGCGCGGGCGTCGAGCTGGCCTGTGGCCGCCGAGGCGGATAGCGGTCCCGAGGAGGGCGGTGTCCGGCTCAGGGATGCTTTGTCGCGGCGGCGTCCGGTTTGCAGAAGGCCTGGGCTTTCGGCTGAGGGTCTGGAAGTCGCTTTAAAGAGCGTCCTGGTGAGCTGACGTGCATCCTTCCTCGGCTGGACGGAGGGAGGCGGAGGAGCCGCCCCAGGGAGGGGCGTCCCGGGGTGCGGGGTCCGCGGGTTCGGGGCGGGGGCCCGAGGTCTCGGCAGCTGCAGGGCGAAAGTGCTCACGCACGTGTCACCGCCGTCCACAGGGTCGCTGCTGCCACCCCGCCAGCCCCGATGGGCCGTGGCCCGATCCATGGGCGCTCCCTCTGCAGACTGAGCCGGCCTCGGCGGCCCGGCTTCAGAAGTCTCGGCCGCTGCGGTCTCCCGGGCGTTGTTCTTAACTCCCAGAGCGGTCGTTTCCCTTGCACCCTTTGGCACAGTCGTCTGTGTTTTGAATCAAGGGAGTTGACATTTCTTGCCCTGAGTTGGCCTCGTTCGACATGATGGGTTTCGTTTTGGAGATTTCAAACCGAAGCGCTCGCGAAGGGGAATGGTAAGATAGACGGGGTTTACTTAAAATATGTATGCTTCAAAACAGTCCCGTGGTTAAAATGGGAGGGACAGTATCATAAACAGTATGTTGATAATTGTTGGAAGCTCAGGGATTTCTTAAACCTATTCTACTTTTTTCACAGACTTGAAAACTTTTCAAAAGAATTGCGGGTTTCCTTTTGTGTCGTGTAAATGGAGTTAACCCCTTGGCCATTCAGAACTAAATCCAACAGCTTTTCCCTTTGAAGATTTTGCTTGTTTTTTAAGGTTTTGTGTAGAATTGGCAGCCTGATTTGTATTCTGAAAAGACATAAACGGTACCTAAGCGGATTTAGTCGAGCTAATTTAAGGATTCGTAAGAAGATAAAGAAAGCATAAAATTGACCTTGCCTATTACTTCTTTAAAGAAAAACCTACAGCAGGCTGCTGAGCAACCAAGAATGTTGTTGCTGACCAATACTACCTCCTCCCGCAGCCCCTGAGTGCTAGGAATGCAGACAGGAGCTACTGCAGCCCTCTGATTTTTATTTAACTAGAAAAGTTGCGGATCTCTGTGAGTTCGAGGCCAACCTGATCTACAAGAGCGAGTTCCAGGACAGGCTTCAAAGCTACAAAGAAACCCTGTCTCAAAAACAAACAAAAATAAAGAAAGAAAGAAAAAAAAAGAAAAGTTGTTATATTTTAAAGTCAAATTTGTCATTGATAGTATTACACTAAACAAAATATTTCCAAAAATATCGCCAGAATTAAATTATTGACCTTGCAGCATCATAGCACGGGTCCTGTGTGTAAATTCTTAGTATAGAGAACACGTCAGCTCTCAGTGACTGTTGTACTCTTGAGTTAATACCTGTCTGGTCTGTTCTTGTTTAAAGAATTCTCTCAATTTTACTGGAAAAACAAAGCTGAATACATTAAGTGAATTTCAAAATCAGTTAAACTTGCTTAAGAAAGGGGAATTGAATCTACTTAAGAATTGAAAATACAGGAGCTGGAGAAACGCACTGGTTAAGAGCACTGGCTACTCTTCCCAACCACCCAGGTTCAATTCCTGACACCCACATGCTGGCTCATAGATATCTGTGACTGTAGTTCCAGAGGATCTGCAGCCCTTTCTGGCTTTCCTGGGCAACAGGCACACATGTGCACAGACATACACGTAGGCAGAAAATCTGTACACAAAATAAGATTTAAAAGAATTAAAAGTATTGGGGATATGAAGGTCAAGAGGCGAATCTTATTTTTAAAAAGGCTTATAGCTAGCTCATTCTGAAATAAGATTTGTCAATTAAATTTGTTAATTTAAGTATTTTGTTCTCTATAGCTACTTTTTGGGGGAGAGAGTTGTCTAAAGTTTTATATTGTTGCTTGTCTTTCCTGTTCCTTGTTTTAAATGCTTTATCTGATGGCTTAAAAATTGACTACCTTCTGCCTGTAATGGAGGCAGTAGGCTTATAAGTCTTACAAAATACTGTCTCTTGGTGAATGATAGGAATTGTGATGTCATAGAGCATATCACCAAATGAAAAAAGAATTGTTCATTAGCAGCTTTTAGGACTTTTAAAAAGTGAGTATCTTTTCCTTGATATTCTGAGTTTATGCTGAAATAGTTTTTGTATATATATTTCCAAGCCCATAGTAGGTATTCAGTTTTTTTTCTAAGTCATTCATGAAATGGCTAATAGTAAAGGTAATGGGAAACATTCAGAGCTTAAATAAGAACATTTATTGATGACAACTAATTTTATTAATGAAAAATTAATGTTTACTTATTTAATAGTTTTTTTTTTTTTTTTTTTTTTTGGTTTTTTGAGACAGGGTTTCTCTGTGGTTTTGGAGCCTGTCCTGGAACTAGCTCTTGTAGACCAGGCTGGTCTCGAACTCACAGAGATCCGCCTGCCTCTGCCTCCCGAGTGCTGGGATTAAAGGCGTGCGGCACCACCGCCCAGCGTATGGCCTATAATCATAATCTATTGGCACTGTAACAGTTTGTTTTTGTATTGCAGTATTTAATGGAAACAAAGAACTCATTTTGAGAAAATCATGGCAAAATCAACCCCAAAACACAGGCGTTGTTCTCGGGAGTCTTCAGTTTCCTCTCTCCTGGCAAGCTGCAGCCTGAGTGGCGGTAGTTCCTCCAACTCTGGTGGCTCTTTTCAGTATAAGGACAAATTGTACAGTTCGGCTTCTGAGGCGTTACAGGCCTACATTGATGATTTTGATCTACGCAGAGAATATCCTGGAGCGAACCCTGGCAGAGTAAAGACTGGTGGAGCATCTGGTAACATGCCACGGTTTTCCAGCTATGTGCATAAACCGACCAATGGTATGCTGTATTCTTAGGCTTTCTTGCATTGTTTTATATCTGGTGATTAGCATATTTGAGTAATGTGTTTTATAAAATTGGATTTCTTTTTGTTATTTTGGAATAAAAGTAACTTTTATTTTACTGAAGTCTTTATACTTTCTGAAACACATTGTATATTTGTCATGATTCCAGGAGTTTTTCCCTAAGATCTTTTGACCTTGGAGAGGACAACAGTAAATATAATTACCAATAGTAAGTGGCTGATCCTAAACTCTTAAGCCATTTTTCTGTGGCATGATGGAAAGAATATTGCTATTATCTTAACAAGCTAATGCCAAAATAATCCCAATCATTCTGAGTTTATATTTGCTCAGTTTTAGCTGGTCAGATAGGAATATTATTTTTTATTGTCTGTATTCTGTGGATCAATAGTCACAATATACTCAGTAAAGCTTTCATGAAGACAAGCTGGAAAATGTTGATAAGCATTGCACTGAACACTTCCAGAAAAGCACAGAGTGGGAAGGATGTGGGTGATGTATTCCAGAAGAGACCTAGAATGGCATTCTCTGTGTGGCCATGTCATTGCAAGGTGACCAGGAGAGAAAGCAAGTTGTGTTTCTACCTGGTTTAGTAGCACACTTCTCCCTATGTGGTAGCCAGTTTTCGGTAATCAGCCTTAGTGATTGTGTTAATTAAAAGGAATGTGCACGTTGAGAAAGTTGAAGAAACAGTAAGTTAGAGAACACACACAAATTCCGCTGATTGGTGATACACATAGGAATTAAATACTGAAGAGGTCTGAAAAAGCACATTTTATAATTACCAGGTTATATATTTATGTTTAATATTTCTATTCAAAACTAGTAATAAAGGAAAAACACCAAAAAGATTCCTAATTTTTTAATTCTCATTTCCTGTTAAGTGTTGCATATGATAAAGAAAATAAGTAGGGCTGGAGAGATGGCTCAGTGGTTAAGAGCATTGCCTGTTCTTCCAGAGGTCCTGAGTTCAATTCCCAGCAACCACATGGTGGCTCACAGCCATCTGTAATGAGATCTGATGCCTTCTGGCTTGCAGGCAGACACACAGACAGAATATTGTATACATAATAAATAAATAAATATATAAATATTTTAATAAAAAGAAAATAAGTAGAATTATTCTTTGTTTTTCAGCTTTTGAAAACCTTGATCACAAACAGCACTTAAACTCCTTGGCCTATAGAAGGGAGACAATTACTGATATGGACACCATCAGCCTTACAACTGATGATTTGTTAAGACTGCCAGCGGACGGCTTTTTTTCCTTCACTTGTGTTGCCCCTGGTCATCGACCAAGCAAGAGAAACAAGAAATACATTGGTAGACCAGATTCGTCGGACGTTAAAAAGAAGCCAAGTTTTCATGTAGCCTCTACTCCCAAGAGCAAGGATAATGTACTTACTCCTGATGTATATACAGATGTAAATGGAAAGAAATGTGGTAGGCCCAGAACCCCCAAACCTGTGACTAGAAATAATAAATGTGTTTTGGAGTCATCTTTATCCTTTCCTAAGGAATCATCTTTCAAGGACAGTTCAAAGTATGGTCCTGAAAAGAACTATCCAAGATGGCTCACGAGCCAGAAATCTGATCTTAATGTCTCAGGGGTAACTAGTATTCCTGATTTTAAGTATCCAATTTGGCTCCACAGTCAAGACCTGCTACCTGATGGAAGTAGTCAGAGGGTTTCTAAGTTACTTAATGAAGATGCATATTCCCCCAGGCATAGTCACCAGACACAAAGAACTCCTCCGCCTACAGATAAAGTAGATGGCTTTGAATATTCTTTTCAACCTCCAAACTTTACAAATTCCTTCAGTGAGAATAAAGGATTAGTTAATGAATATAAATATGATCCTGAAAATAGCCAGTGTCAGTGTGAGAATCCACTTCTCCCAGGACAATCCCCAAAGCCGTTCTGTGGTAATATTTTGTTTTTAGTCTTTTATTTTAAAACAAATGACATGTTAAAATTTAATGTATTCTGTAGAAGCTTTATGTTATAATAGCGTATTTTTATAATGTGAATGATTAGCACTTTAAAGCTATAGATGGGCTCTGTTTTCTTTGTTTAAAGTATCACACTTTGTCCTAATTTGCTGTCATAGTAGTGCACATTCCAAATATTCTACTTCCTGTTCAGTATTTTTGGAGACTTCAATTTTTTTTTTTCTTAAAGAGTGTTTTTAAAATTAGGTGACAAAATCGAATTGCTTATCCTGAAGGCTAAGAAGACTCTCAGGCAGCCTCCTGACGACTTACCAAAGCCTGTGGCAAAGGATGACAGCCCTTGCTCCTTAGATAAACTTGAAGCAGAACGATCATGGGAAAATGTCCCTGTTACTTTGTAAGTAAGTGACGTTGTTAGTGTACCAAATGGAAAAGTGCTATGACAACATCAGATGTGCTTCCCATATAACTTAATAATTAATGGTGGTATGATCTAACTTTCGTATTGCTTAAGTTGTAATTGTCATTTGTTAGCATCAGATGGTGTAATATTTCATATACTTACGTAAAATACATGCTATATATGTTCATTTCGTTTTGGTGTCGATTGTATATATATAAAACATGTAACTAATATATATATATATATATAGCATATATATGTGTTCATAACTGTGTGCCTATATATAATGGAACTTGACACAATTTGTTTTGCATTTGGAGTAGCGCTATTGAATTCTTATCACTTTTTAAATGGTACGTCTTCCTGACACCTGTTACTCATTTCTTGTTTACATTTGCTTTCCTGAGATGGCAATACATTTTTAGAGATGGTCTGTTGTAGCTCATAGGGTTCTTTTCATTTGTATGCTCGACTTTCCTATGATACTCTTTTTTGGAATAACTCGAAAAGCGCCTGCACACCTAAGATGAGCATGGTGTTGATCATCTGCAAGGACGTTCATTCCTTAGTGTATTTACTCCATCTGAACTCAAAGAAACACAGTTTTGCTAAGCTGTATCTGTTCTGATTTTTAGGCTCTAATAGTTGATTGTCTTGCCGAATCCCTGGATCCTTTTTCCTTTTTGGAGACAGTGTCATGCTCTGTAGCCTAAACTGGCCTTCAAGTCTCAGTCCTCCCCTGTCAGCTCGCCAAGTGGGTTCTCCTCCATTGTTTCTGAGTTGAATACTTTGCTTTGGATGCCAATGCTGACTCTCATCCTTCTCATCTCTTGCTTTTCTTCTTTGATACCAGTGTAAGCTCTTTAAATTTTGAAGATGGAGAAATGATAGTTACATAGGGTTGTGGAGAGATTCAGTTGATTTGAAAATGGAAGTACTGAGGCTAGTTTCTGACCAAGGGTGTTGCTCATAAAACTATTTTCTCCTTCTAGTTTTATTTCTCAAGTAATTTCAGCAATGTCTTTTAAAAAGGGAATTTATGACTAGCTTATTTAATGTTAACTTCACTTTTTTATTTCCTAATCAGTCTTTGTGTTAGTAAAGAATAGATACAATAAATACTAGAGCTGATTAAGAGCAGAATTTTCGAATGCATTTACTATATATGTTTTGCATTTAGATTCTAATTACTTGTTTTGTACAAGTAATATCAATGATTTGACCCAATAACTTTCATCTAGCATGTCATATTTGGAGAGTTAGCCTACAAGTATACTTATAGAAAAAGAACAGATATCTTGCTGGGAAGAATAAATAGATCTCAGTTGAAGACTGGTAAAGTATTCCAGGATGAAACAGAATGGAATAGGAAGCAATACAGTTAGTGTTCTAAAAGCAGAAAATAGATGCTGGGGAGATGGTCAGTTGGTAAAGTGCTTGCGCAGGACCTCGGTGTGGCTCTTCAGCACCTGTGTAAGAAGCTGGGTGTGCTGGAGTGCACTTGGAATCCCAGGGCTTGGGGCAGACAAGACGATCTCTGGCTGAACTGGAAAACCGTGGTTCAGTGAGAGACCTTTAAAAGTAAGATAGTAATAGCAGAAGACATAGAGATTGATCTTGGCCCAGATATGTCCATACACGCACACCATGCACACCCATGTACACACACCCACAGCCCCCCAACACAAAGAAAAGGTAGAATATAGTCAAAATCAGCTAATTATACTTTAAACAATTTGTTGTAAAAATTTTAAATATAAAAATAGGATGTGTAGTGGGCCTCTCTGTGGTCTGCATCTTCAAAGGATATATAAAACTATACTGTTGAGTGGCGAGCGAAGACCACTTAGACTGAGAAAAAGCGTATAGCAAAGTGTAAGTAAGATATGTCAACAAAGAAGTGCTTCTTACTAAGAAAATGATTAGCATGCAATGTTCAAATTTTATAAGAAGATTACTGGATATTGTATTTTTAAGTTAGAAATTTAACTTTCATAATGATATATAAAAAGTGGGATAATTTCAGAATTTAAAATTGGGAACATTCTTACTTTTGCCATGAGTACTCCTTTACTACTACTCAGAACATCAAGTGGCTACTAAATATTTGAGGCACATAGAGAATTAGTTATTTTACAGTACCTCTGTGGAATAAGGACAATAAATCTAGATACTCAGGATTAAACAGGCAAATTACCTAAAGTCATAGGAGGTGGGACTGGGATTGGAATTTTCAGTTTGGGATTTAGATTTTAAAATTAAGCTTTTTCTCAGTTTTCCCTGTGTGGTTAGTAGTTCTAGAGGTGGGTTTGTCTTGTCTGGAAGTAGGAGGACATAAAACTCCCACTGAAGTGGAGACTGCACATCTTTGAGTTTTCTGGTTATCATTAGATAAATAACTTTTTGTATGGATGGATGCCTTGGGGATTGAACCCAGACTTTCCCTCATATTGGGAAAAGGTACTTGTCAAACAGACGAGTTTCTGAAGCTGTTCCGTAGCCGGGAGAGTCAGTTGAGGAATAGTGGTTTCCTGTGTATGTGTATTGTCTGTGATGCTGGAAAGCGAAGCAAGGGGACACAGGAGGGCTGAATTCTGGTACTGGTTTAAGGACAAGTTGGAGGAATTATTGCATAACTATAATATGAATCATATCCATGACATTTTTTTGGTCACAACAATTTGAGCAAATTGTTAAGTGTGTGTGTTCATGTATGCGATTATAGTGTTGTAGAAGCTGGAAGAGGGTGTTAAATCTCCTGGAGCTGGAGTGCCAAGTGGTTGTGAGCCACAAGATGTGGGTGCTGGGAAAATGGGGTCCTTTGCAGCCATAGCAAGTGCTGTTAGGTGCTGGGCTGTTTCTGCAGCCTCTCTTGTTTTTAAGTGAAAATTTTAAATGATAGAAGGCCTGCTTTTTAAACCTGGGAAACTTAACTACTGCTTGTGTCCTTTAAATCCTGTTTAGCAAATCTCCTGTCCCTGTTAAAGCTGATGACAGTCCTCAGCAAAGTTCGAGAACGCAGTGTATCAGTGAGATTCTTGAGGACGATTTAAGTGATGGGAAGCAGGTGAGTAAAGTTAATGCTTATAGTGGAAGAAAGTCTTTGGGTAATTTGTGCATACTCGTTTTTGTGCATCCTCCTCATTTCTGTGCATCCTCCTCATTTCTGTGCATCCTCCTCATTTCTGTGCATATTCCTCACTTCTGTGCATCCTCACTTCTGTGCATCCTCATTTCTGTGCATCCTCCTCATTTCTGTTTTTTAGTATTTTAAAACAATAACAAAAGTTCCCAAATTCATTTCTTCCCAACATACCCACAAACCATGACCACTTTCATGATTTTTAATATTCTAAAGTACAAGAAACTAGAGTCAAATTATACATGTAATTTGAATTGTCTCCCTTCCCCCCCCAAACATAAAGGAGACCATTCTAGAGGAAATAATCTTTCTTTGTAAGCCAGTTCTCCCTTCCCCCCCCAAACATAAAGGAGACCATTCTAGAGGAAATAATCTTTCTTTGTAAGCCAGTTCTCCGATAGTATGCCTACCATAATAATTTAAATTATTGCGTTATTTTACAAAGTCACTTTATGTGATTTACAAATACAAATTTACATGTATGCATTTAAGAAATGATACAGAATTTGACTTAAAAGTTTAAGTTTGACCAACATGCTCAAGGATTATGAGGATGAGTCAGTGTAGCTCCAACAAACAAAAGAATGGTTAAGAAGTGGCTACATGGCCAGGAGATTTATGAAGTAGAAAATGCAGTGAGACCCTAGAGAAGGAGTAGAGCGCTCATGTGGAGATGATAGCAATCTGCAGTATGGTAGTGAGTTGTTAGAGTGGGCCATCAATTGCTAGATTTGAGATGTGTCTTGAAGGAATCCAGATAATTTACACCAACTGCTCTGGTGATGACATTACTTAGTAAAGGATGGCTGGTGGAAACAAGTGTTAGGGGAATGTGTAAGGTTAGGGCAGGTCTAGACAGTGCTCTTTCAGCCACACTCTGGTCTCTTTGATTGGTATCTGTTTTTCCACAGCTGTGACCTTTTTTTCTCCTTCTAATTCTGGGTCTCATGAGTTTCCTTAGCCTTCCTGGAGGAAATGCTTCAGTTTCCAGGAAGTTTCCCATCCCTCACCAGTAGCTCTAAGTAGTGAGGAGATACCACTGTAGCATCAACAATAGTAACCCATCAGCGATAGAGAAATACAGGTTAAGTTGAGTAAAGCCCATTATTATGTCACTGATAACCAGCTTACATAGGGTGTGCTATTAGGTCAGAAATTACTTAGAGTAGGTGTGGAGGCAGAAAATGAGGGAGGGGAAAGGGGAGAAGCAAGGTGAAATAAAGGACAGGAAAAATAAGTAAAGTAGGAGGGAAGAGTGTTTTGGAAAGAGAGAGAAAGGACCAAGAAATTAATGAAAACAAATTTCGGTAATGAAGAACTTTATAACTAAAATTAGACAAATGTAATGGTAGAATAACAACAATAAAAATATTAAATGCTTTTCTTAAAAAAAAGATAAAGTAAAAATAGTACTAAATACATAAAGGGGAAACAAGGCAAAAAACTGTCTCTGAAAAAATACATAAATAAGATTAGATTAGTATATTGAGGAGAGTAAAAAATAGAAACAAAGTAAAAGTAATAGCTAATGAATCTGCAAAGAGAAAGGGAAACAGCGAAAAAGGAAAGGAAAGAAGAAAAGGGAAAACAAGGTTGCGCTTGGAATGGCTTTCTGGTCAGATATTGGAGACTCTCAGCTCTGTATGTGGGTAGAGAGTCAGCTGAACTTCTGGGCTCTTAGCGTCTTTCCTGCGATTGGTGCTGGTGCTGAGCTATGTGGTTCAAGAGTGGGATGTCTACTAGAGATGTCTTGTAACTTCCTTGTGTTGGACCTCTGCTGCCTGTACTTAGATCTACCATCTACTTAGATTTGCCCACCCTTCAGCTACTCCCAGTTCTTCTTCAAAGTGACTAATATTTCAGCTTGGAGGAACCTAGCAATTATTTTTGGAGTACAGAAGGCAGCTTCTACACTGAGTTTGTGTAGGCTGATGCCTTAAACTCTTAAACATTAACCATTCTGTTAGTGGTAGAAGACTGGATATTAGTTTGCTGGAGCTTCAGAGTTCATGGACTCTCCAGTGAATTTCATTGCTTCAGACCTCAGATTCTGGACTATCAGACTCCATTGTTTTTCTCAGTTGATAAAACTACAAAGGGTGAGTCTCCTTCTCCCTGTACCATTTATTACCTGAGCTGAACCAACTGTCTGCATTTTATCTATTTGTCTTTCTATCATCTGTCTGTCTGTCTGTCTGTCTGTCTGTCTGTCTGTCTGTCTGTCTATCTATCTATCTATCTATCTACATACCTACCTTAGCTGTCCGTCTATCATCTATCTGTTTGTCTGTCTGTCTGTTCTGTCTGTCTATTTACCTACCTACCTACCTACCTACCTACCTACCTACCTACCTACCTACCTACTTACCTATCTGTCTGGTTTATCAGCATCAGGGCCTCTTATTGTCAATAATATTCTCCCAACATCTATTTCAGCACCAAATTGAATTTAGATTCCCAGTTCTCAGGTTCCAGGGTATCCTAATTTAAACTAATAGGTACTGTGGTAGTTTGAATGATAATGTCCCCTATATTTTCATATCTTTGAATACTTGGTCCTCAGTTGGTGGAACAGTTTGGGAAGGAATAGGAGGTGTGGACTTGTTGAGGAAGTATGGCATTTCCACTCTTGGGACTTGGGCTTTGAGGTTTAGAGAGTCTTCTGCCATTTCCAGTGTGTTTCCTCTCTTCCTCCGACTTGTAAATCAAGATATGAATTCTCAGCATAGGTTCTAACTCTCTGAAACTGTAAACCCAGACAATTGTTTTCTTTCATAAATTGCCTTGGTCATGGTGTTCTATCACAGTGGAAAAATAAGTGAGACTAGTGCTCTGCCGAGATGCCAGTGTAGCGGTGTAGCAGGGCTCTCCATTGCTGAGTGTCCTGCTGGAGAAGTCACAACAGACGGTAACAAAAGCTTCAGCCATTTCTGAAGCGTGAGAGAGCTGTGATCTTATCTTGTGGGTGAGACTGCTTGTCCTTGCTCACTAGACTGCCTCACTCCCCTGCTGATAAGGCTTCTGTTTCCCACTCTTTACCAGAGAGCTCTTAGGTTTGGCTTACTTCTTTCCAATGAGTTGGGTTCCCTTTCTGTTTCTTTGCACTGCTTGTCTTATTTTCAGTTTCTGTAGACCAGTCTTTGTTCTTTTTTTTTTTTTTTTCTTGTTCTGGTACTGCTCTGTAACCAGTTCACTGGGAGGCTGTTTTCAGTCTGTTACTTAGAAGATGTTTACATAGTTTTATGAATGTATGAAACATTACTGAATCAGAGGAACAACAATGATGTCCTCAGAGACATTCATTATTAGACTTCAGTGGTAAGTCTCAGATTATTGAATGATAAGTACTGATTTTCAGCCTAACTGAATCCTTACACTGCTTTTTAGTAAAGCATAATTAAAATAAAATTGGCTATGATAATTAACTTTTAAGTATATAGTTCAGTGATGCTTTAGTTGCTTGATATTGTTATAGCCTTCACCAACAACTGTGTCCAGAACCTTTTCATCTTCCCAAACTAAATCTCATTACCATTTAAGCACTAACTTCTTATTCTTCTCCCCCACCTCCTGATAGAAGGAATATATCTTGTTCTCTCTAACTGTGAAGTAGCCGCTTTAGGAAGCTCCTAAGAAATGTCATGAGCCAGCAGCACTCAGAAGGTAAAAGTAGGGTTGTGAGTTTTAGGCCAGCATAAGGTATAAATTCCCAAATAGATGAGTAAATTAAATATCCTTACAGGCTATCTTCAAAGAATCAGCCACCCTGTGTAGTTAAGTACTAAATACATGGAAAGTTAATATGTTTGATTATTAGGTTATAAAGAGGTAAAAAGTCAGCATCTCTGTATGAAAACATACACACATGCATGTACACTCATGTACACTCACATATGTAATTGAAAATTAGTTTTAAATCTTATGGCTATGTAAGAAGAGAGGTAGTGTTTCTGAATTTATCTTGTTTTATTTTACATGATTTCCAGTTTTATTCATTTTCTAGCAAATGTAATTTTCTGTTTCGTTGTGCCTGCATAGACTTCCGTTGTGTTTATGTACCACAATTTCTTTATACATCAGCTGTTGCTGGACATCAAGGTTGGCTCCTTTCCTGGCCATTATGAGTAGTGCAGAAGTCCACATGGATGTGCAAGTTTCTCTGGCATGTTGATGTAGTTCTTTGGGTACATAACCAAGAGTAGTAGCCAGCTTATATGGTAGTTCTTTTCTTAGTTTTTGAGGACTAATTATTCCATTTACATAGTGACTGCAAAAATTGTACATTTTCACAAGCCAGTGAGTAAGGCTTTCTCTTTCCCTTATCCTGACCAGTGAAAACATACTTGAAAGTGTGTGGAGGAAGATTTATTTGAAATCTAGGCCTCACTCAGTTGATAACTAATTATTTTTAGACATTTGAAAAGAACATTTTGGCTTGCCTGGATCCTGAAGACATTTTTGTTTAAAAGCTATGGTTTTAAGATGTTAAATAAATGTGTGATACTACTTTGAAAGTATCAAGGATGAGGAGGAGTATGCAAACCTGCTTACTGCTATTTCTAAGTGATTTCCCCTGGAGACCAGGTGTGGAGAGGGGTGAGTTAGTAGTTAGTAGTGTTGGTTTCCCCTGGAGACCAGGTGGAGAGGGGTGAGTTAGTAGCATTGATTTGTAAAAACATTTTCTTTGATCAGTCTTTTCCAGTAGAGTGACTCTGGGTATGTCAATGACACTCCAAGTCAGGCCCCATCTCTCTCTTTCTCTCTCTCTCTCTCTCTCACACACACACACACAGACTTTTTTCTTTGAGAATTTATATATATGTAATAAAATGATATTCTCTGTCCCCATTTTCACCCTCTAAGTTTCCCCACGTGCCTCCGACATGCTCCTCTCTCAGCTTCATGTCTTGTTTTCTTTTGCTGTTATTGTTTTTTTTAAAATAACACTAATTAGTTAGTGTTGCCTATATATGATGGGTGTGGCGTCATCCACAGAAGCAGAGAAACCTGCCAATGGCCACATCCTCAAAAAAGAAAGATTGTTCCTCTCCCAGCAGCTCTCAAACTCTAGTCATGCCTTAGTAAAGGATGGGACCTGGAGATGATTTGTCATCAACCTGGGATGTTGGCTGGTTTGTCTTTTGTAGCTCTTGTCCACGTAACCAGAGCTCTTGTGAGTTCCAGAGGACACCACAGCAGTCCTCCCTGCCCTTTAGCTCTTTCTTTTTTCTCTTCTGTGGCGTTCCCTTAGCCATGTGCCACTAATATAGATGACTGAATTATGGCTGAGAATTCACTCTTGTGTTCTCCTCACTTGAAATGGTTTTGCGTCTCTTCATTGACTGCTGTCTACTACAAAAAGAAGCTGCCCTGACCGAGACTGAGAGCAGTTCACATCTCTGGTTATAAATACAAATGTTAAAGCAATTGAGATAGCTTGACCATTATAACAGTAGTATAATGTGAACTCATCTAGTCACGGACTGCTGACGAGACATCGTAGAATTCCTTCTGTGAAGCAGCAGTTCTCCAATCCAGTCAGACAGCACTACCCTGCAGCAGTCATGCGCTGTTACACCAACAGGCACATCTCTTCTGGAAGGTTGGCATTGCGACATGCAGTGTCCAGTGCTAGGCAAGACCACAGGTATAACAGATTTGATTTTTTTAAAACTCCAGGTTTAGTACATTGTCTGTATTTTTGCTTTAATTCTTTGCTAGGGAATATTATGTAATGTACCTTTTTCCTTCCATACTTGAATAGTTTAATTTTGTCATCTTCTTTAACTTTAGAGCTCTACCCTATCTGGAGGCAAACATCATGGTCCTGTTGAAGCCTTGAAACAAATGTTATTTAACCTTCAAGCAGTACAAGAAAGTTTTAATCAGAATAAAAATACGGAGCCAAAAGAAGAGATTGAACAAGTAAGCATGAACTTATGAATTGAGATGCATGATTTTATCTAAAATCGTATTAGTTAATTTCTTCTATCAAGTGGCAGGATACACGACATAAACATGATTTATATTGATTTGTAGTTTCAGAGCTTTCAGTTCATAATCTTTGACTACACTGATTCTGGACCCACGGTGAGACAGAACATCAAGGCAGCAGGAGCGGTGGTGTCACGGAGTAGGCTGGGGAATGGCTGTGCATCTCATAATCCTACTAAGGGATAAAGTGAGGAAGGGACTGGAGACTAAGTGTAACCTTTGAAGGCAGGTCCCAGTGAGCAACTTCCTTCAGTTAAGTCCAGGCTCTTAGTTTCTACAACCTCCCAAAATAGTGCTACCAGTTGAGGGTCAGCACTTGAGCTGTAGGAGCATTTCGTATTCACATTTAAAGCAGATTTCACCAGGTTGTTTTAGGTCTACCTCTCGTTCCGTGTACATAAGCATGCTAACACAGTCCATGCCGGAGAACTGTGTTAGAATTATGCAGTTTTTAGAAACTGTTTTACCCACAACTAGTATTATTAGACTTCTAAGGTGGTCTTCTCCTTTTTGTGCTTCTGAGCTGTGTTTTCTGCTTATTTTATTAAAAATCCAGCATCTTATTTAGAGATACTGCTGCTACAGTTATTGTATGAAAGGCATCGATGCCATCTCTAAAATCATGCAGAATTAATCTGTCTGGCTTCTTCCAAACACAAAAACTTCTTTCAGGGTTGTGAAGCCTAAAAAACGTTTTCAGTGTTAGACTTCTCCACCTTCGTACTTCAGAAAAGCAAATTTATTTTTGTTGCTATGTGTTCATTCACACTTCCGAGTACAACACTTTTTTAATTTGTGTATTTCCTAGAAACTTTGAAAAATTTGTTTCTGCTTCATACTATTCTGTAGGGGATGAGTTTTCAAAATACAGGACCATAGACGTATTTTCTCCCATATCTACTGGCAATGAATTATGACTGCCACTTAACTAGCAAGTGGGACATGAATATAAACTAATTAGCCGCTTTACTTTCAGTTTTATTTTCTTTTTTGTGACAAACAAAATTTTGATATTTCTGATGTCATATATATTAAGTAGGTATGGATTATGGAAGAGCTGAATCAAGCCATTTGATGCATATCACCTTCTATAGGTATTTTTTTTTATGGTAAGAGCATTTAAAATCTCTTTGAAAATTTCAAGCCCATTAATCATTATTGACTATGGCCACTATAGTTATATAGTAGCTATCTTGCATTCACCCCTCCAGAGTGTAATTTTATATACTTACCAGCATCTCATTTGTCATTGCTCAGCCAGCCTCTAATTTACTGTGTGATCCAGTGGCTGGAAAAATTGCTCAGTGACTGAGAAGGCTTGCTCTTTCAGAAGGCTCACATCTGGTTCCTGGCACCCATGTTGGATGACTCACAACTGCCTGTACCAACAACCCCAGTCCTTTAACAGGTGTATCTTTTAGATCCATATGTGAGTGAGATTACGCATTGCTTGATTCTCCTGTGCCTGGCTTGTTCTCCGATCAGTCTTATTGCCGTTCAGCGGAGCTTTATTACAGTCACTGAGCATGACGAGTGAGTCCGCTTAGTATCCCAGTTTGTTTGTTTAAACTACAGTATTCATTTTTCCTCCTGACACCCTAATTACAGCATTAAGGTACAGGGTAACCCGTTCATTGACACATAACTTTTTATGTGAAGATGCAATTTCAAGCAAAAGTAAGGTTCTTCAATGGGCATATGTTTAGAAGCATATTTTAGAAGAATTGGACAATGAATCTAAGTAGTTGTAGCTTTAGCATGAAGGAAAAATGAAAGTATTAATTGCTTTCCAAAAATAGTTTGGTATAACTAATTATTCCAAATATTTTCAATATTTTGGCTTTTAATAATAGGTATCAGAGGATGATTTCTCTAAACTACAATTGAAGGAAAATATGCTTCCGATTACTAGGTCTCTTCAAAAGTAAGTATTCTTTACTAAGATGGACACAAATCCATTTTAGTCACTTATGTGACAAGAATCAGGGTGGAATTCAGTTGCATGGTAGGCATGTCTAAACTTCTTGTAGCACATACATTTTTTTTAAATTTATTTTAAAATGTGGTGTGTGTGTGTGTGGATAGGCCAGAGGTCAGCACTGAGTGTCGTCTTCCTTATTCATAGAATTCACTTTATTTTATTATTTTTTAGGAACACTGCTTTCTCTGTAACCTGTGTGTGGCTTTCTATTTAAATAATCCTAAGGACTAAAAAGACACTCATTTAAATAATGCACATGCATTATTCTTGTTTCTTTTTCTTTCGTTCTTTTTTTTTTTTTTTTTTTTTTTTTTTTTGAGACAGGGTTTTTCTGAAGCTTTGGAGCCTGTTCTGGAACTAGCTCTTATAGACCATGCTGGCTTCGAACTCACAGAGATCCACCTGCCTCTGCCTCCCGAATGCTGGGATTAAAGGTGTGCACCCAGCTCCAGATTCTCTTTTCATCCTAGAATAAAAGCAGCAATTTGAGATGTGCAGTACTGTTGTAGATACACTGTAATCATAATTTGTTATGAAATGAGTTAGCTAATCATAAATGCATCATCATTTAACGTATATGAGGCTGGCTAGATAGTTCGGTGGATAAGAGCACTTATGCCAAGCCCGATGCTCTGATTTCAGTTCCTGTAACCCATGTAGTGAAAGACAGACTGATTTCCATAAATTGTGCTCTGACTTCTACACAAGTGCCAAGGGTATGCGCGCACGCACACACACACACAAATGAATAAAGGATACTTCACACATCTGACGCAGAATAATATGTTTTATGTAACAATATATTTAATTTCTTAGTTCTTTTGGCCTAAACAATAATGCAGTGAATACTGCAAGTTGTTTCTCTTATCAGGCAATAAGGTTCATTATGTTTGCATTTGGTTATAGAAATATGCAACGTGATGATCTCTGAGCATTTGGAGGAATGGTGTGATATAGATGCCCTGTTTAGGTTTGGGCATTCTCTTATTTTCTGCATGTTGGTCAGATGTGGGCCTCTGTGTTAATCCCCATCTACTACAAAAAGAATTTTCCCTGATGAAGATTGTGCAGTGATGGGCATTAGGAGTCAGTGTGATATCATGTACTTGTGCTTCCCCTATGCCCGCGGCCATCTAGCCAATGAGTTATTGAATCGTGTCTTAATTCAGTGGACTTTAAATCTAACAAGAAGTGTTTGGTTACTCCTGTAACATTTATGCCTCCGTTAGAACAGTCTGGGCATAGAATATCAGGCTCATAGTTTAGCTCATGGGGTTCACAATTAGGTAGCGTTGCTAACTGTTTTTCTCCTTAACATGTGTAGTATCTTTCAGTACTATGACAGCTACGCTTTCACATTGGGACTAGGTGGATTTCTTTTACGTTCTATGATTCAAGTATGTGGTGGTTTTAGCAATAGGATTTTACCATTAACTTCTGGAGGGTAACCAAGAACAGTGGCCATAGCCTAATATTTGAGAGAGACTGTAGGACTTCAAGAATAGACATTTCGGAAAGAGGTAACTCGTATCTGGCTTTGGAATTTTTTTTTTATTTGATAGCCTGAGGTGTCTAGGAGAGGCATTGTCCCACTCTAAATGGGTGCCTCCATTTAAGCTCTTGTATGTCCATGTATGTTAGGAAGCCTCTGCAGTGTTAGATTTCTACAGCTTTTCAAGGCTCTTCAGTGGCACTCCTTACTTTGCTTGCCCATCCACTGCCCACTTAATCCTTCTGCTCTGGTAGTTCCCACTCCTTCTTCATCCCCACCTGTGTCCTATCTCCTTTCCTCTGAAAATCTCTTCTGCCCGTGACTCCATATGAGTTTCCCAGCTTCCGTGGGTACCTCGGTTGAAACACCTCTGAAGATTCAAAATTACTGTCTACCTGAGAGAACGTGCGACAGCTTTCTTTCTGGTCTGAGTGACTTCACTCAGGTGATTGTTTTCAACTTCATCCATTCCTCTGAGAATTTCATTTTTCTTAAGAGCTGAATAATGTTTTGTTATCTAATGCACTACATGTTCACTATCTGTTTTATCAGTTAACAGACTTTTAGGCTAATTTCATTTCCTGGCTATTGTGAAAAGAGCAGTAGTGAACATGGATGAGCAGGTGTCTCTGTAGTAGGATATAAAGTCCCGAGTATATATCTATTAGTGGTGTACCTAGATCATATGGTACTTCTATTTATCAGTCTTTGAAGAACCGGCATATTGATTTCCATAATGGTTGTACTAATTTGCTCTGGTACCAACAATGCATATGGTTCTTTTTCTACATCCATTCTATCATTTGTTGTCTTTTAAAATCTTAGCCATTCTGACTAAAGTAATATGAAATCTCAAAGTACTTTTTTTATTTCCCTGATGGCTAAGGATGTTAGGAAAATTATATATATCAGCTGCTTATATTTTTTTGATGACTATTATAATTACATGCTTCAATTAAAACTAATTTTTTGAATTTACTTTTGTTTTTACATTATGTGTATGAATGTTTTGCCTACATGTGTATATGTGTACCACATGTGTGCCTGGTCCTTTGTGAAAGTCAGAAGAAGGCATTGAATTCCCTGGAACTGGAGTTATGGGTGGTTGTGAGCCACTATATGGGTGTTGGGGAACAGTCTCCTCCCCCCAAATCTCTACAAGGGTGCTGATGCTCTTTAACTGCTGAACTGTCTGTCCAGTGCTAATTGGGATTTTTTGTTTGTTTAGGTTTTTTGAGGTCTTCACATGTTCTGACACTCCTGTGTCAGCCATATAGCTGGTACAGATATTTTTCTACCTCTATAGGCTGCTTCTTTACTTAAAAGGTGGTGTCCTTTGCTATAAAGAAGTGTTATAGTTTTGTAAAATGGCACATTTTATCAGTTGTTAGTGTTAATGCATGTGCTCCTGGATTTTCCTGTTCAGAAAGTTCCTTCTAGTGCCTATAAGTTTAAGCATATTTCCCAATTCTCCTCTAACAGACTCAGGTTATTGGCTCTAATGTTGAAATCTTTGATGTGTTTGGAATTGTTTTGTGAAGGGTAAGAGATAAAGATTGACGTCCATTCTTCTACATGTATCTTTTGAGTTGACCAGTACTATTTGCTGAAGATGCAGTTTTTTAATGTGTATTTTTAAAAGAATCTAGGATGTTAGTGTATGCATTATTCAGCCTTATTGGAGAAGTTGCTTGTATTCCTTCTTAGCAAAAAGGAGTTTTACTGAGTTTTTTTATTGATATTAAGTGATATTTTTAAAATTTAAGCTATTGTTATGGTAAATATTAAATAAATTATGTGCCTTGTCTCCCAGATGATGTCTCCATGATATAGCATGGCAAAAGAAAAAACATTATTGCGGAGTTGTTGGGAAAATTATATGAAAAATGTTTTATTAAATAGGATACATGTGATACTGTTTTTATTAGGTCCTGGCAGATTTGCTAAAAATTGAATATCAGATATTTCAAGAAAATGTTTATAGAACATTAAATTATTTTAGTTCTCACTTGTTCAGATGTCATAGTTTATAAGAAATAGTTATTAAAGTTTTATGTTTTTCTGTAACTTCATTTCTTACAATAATTTTGAAGTCAATAAATATGTAATCACTTTCTTGCTTTCTACATTGGCTAGTCAGTTCTCACTATTGGTTTATAATACATTTTTTGCTTTTCTAATAAAGGGCCTTACAACACTTATCACGCCTGAGAGACCTGGTCGATGACACCAGTGGGAAACAGTCACCAAAACTGTGAAGCGGGGATAAAGCTTTAACCACGGTCAACAGTCGCCATGCAACTCAATATGTACTGTTACTGTCACATTAACAAAGTAAATATAAGCCATATATTTTTCTGTGGCTACATCAAGTGTATTTCTAAAAATCTAAACTTGGAATATTTATAGGCCTAATTTTATATAGAACTGGAAAACACTAAGGTATGTCCTGAAGTATCACTTGGGTGTTCTGACCAGAAAATATTTAATACTCAAAAGTGGACAGTTTTTTCCTGCCATTGACAGTCTCATCATTTGTCATTTAGCCCTTTGTTTGATGTTAAGGAGCTCTTTAACCTTTATCCTAATATTATATTTGTGTGTATACTAAATATATTTAGCAGTTTAAGGAATACCTTAAATTGTTGTATCATATGGGATTTTGTCACTTCTAAACTTTCATAAATTTAATATTTAAGATGTTATATTTGTAAATGACATTGATTTCTAATAGTTGGTGACTCCATGCTACTGGAATGTTTTTTGATTGTGATACCACAGAACCTTCCTATTTAATTAATTCTTCTGATTCTTTGTAGATAATCTTGATAATACTTAACAGTTCACACATCATTTTAGGGTATATTTGAGAATTTTATATTTGTTATGTGATTATTGTCTAGCTTTTAGTTTTGGATTAATTCCAATCTCTTTAAAGCTGTAATTTTATGACAAATATAAAACTAAACAAGAAATGAGTGTGGGAAATCCAGAAACGATTGTAATGGAAAGCTCTTTTCTAGAGTTGTCCAAATTTGTCTCTAGATGGAACTGAACAGAGCTGTGTTTTGCAGT
Organism: Chionomys nivalis; assembly: GCF_950005125.1. NCBI lineage: Eukaryota > Metazoa > Chordata > Mammalia > Rodentia > Cricetidae > Chionomys > Chionomys nivalis. The sequence goes on from NC_080099.1 coordinate 15,914,116, forward strand.
TTCTACTAGTGAGTATTAATGTTTATAAGTAGGAAACATCTGCATCAATGACACATAACTAGTGCATTTAAAATGATGAAATTAAATAATGCGTATGTATATGGTCAAGTACTACAAGTTAACATTTACCAAATGACCGTCTCTTTAATAAATAAATTTATTGTTATATAGAATTTTTAAGCGCATATGGCTAAAGCTAGTAAGGCACCATTTAACATCAGATGCTATAGAGTAGACCCTATCTTTTGTGTTCCCTAGCCAACGATGTTTCCCACCTATTTATCTGATTGACTAGTTTGAGAAGCTTTTACCAGTAGAGTTGTTAGCACTAAGAAGATCACTTTGCTGCTGACATTATATTTTGTTACAAATTCTACTGGGTAGAAAATGGCTGATGTAACTAACTATACAATTACTTTGTAGATTAAGTTATGCCTGGCTTTTAAAATGAAGATTGTAACAGGGTTATGTCAGGAAGGCCTGGGAGAGTCATTTCACTGTAGACAATTTCTAAAGAGAAATCTGAGCTGTAAGTTACAATTACGTATTAATTATATATTTGTCATACATTGTTGTAGGAGGCCACTTATTTATTCCTGGCTGCTCAGCCCTGAAATAATCACACAGAAACCATATTATTTGCAGTCCTGTTTGGCCAATATCTTAAACCTATTTAACTCATACATCTTAATTTAACCCATCTCTTTTAATCTGTGTATTGCCACAAGGCTGTGGCTTACAGGGTGAAGTTCCAGCATCTGTCTCTGGTGGGGCTACATGACTTCTCTTTACTCCACCTTCTTTCTCCCAGCATTCAGTTTAGTTTTCCCTGCCTAGCCCTACTCTATCCTATCACAGGCAAATTCCTTATTCATTAACCAATGGTATTCACAGCATACAGAGGGAATCCCACATCACCTCTCCTTTTCTGTTTAAATAAATAAGATATAGAGGTGAATACGTTGCATTTGTATGGATCTTGGTTTTTGATACAAATTTAGAAATATATATATTTCTGCTCTTGATTAAGGTATTGTGTTTATACAGCTCATTTAATAGAAAATCATCTATAATAGTCAAGATTGTAGTCACATTTGTTAGGTTTTTTAGATGTAAGAGATATATTTCAGCTAGATAGATATTCTTCAAAAAAACCTTTAGAATATGGCATTTAAATGTTCTAAGAACTTAAGATTTTTCATGACAGTGAGACACATCTGCTCCTGGCAGCACCAATCTACTTCAAGAGGATGATGACCATCAAAGAGGCTCCTTAATGGAGTTGGTTAGCCATTTGGGCAAGAAACTGCTCTTTCCTGGACTGCTTGATGGTATGCTGTGTGAACTGAATATGTAAAACCCACAGGGAAATGACTGCTGAACTTGCCTAAAGGTTGAGATGGTCCTTTGGGGTTGCTGCTTCATGAAAGAGTCTGTTAGACATTCTGCAGGACACAGAAAAAAGTGACTGACAAACTGCCAATATAGGTGAAACTGTATTTAAAGTTTCCTGCTTTATGGAAAAGTCTGCCTGATACTATGGGCCTGTAGGCTGAAGATGAATGCCCTAATGGTACAGAAGAACTTTGGGTGACTGTCCAGGCAGCGATGTCTCCATTGATTCTAGAGTTTTGGAAGTTGCTTAGAATGCATTTCCTGCTTACTTAAATATTATATCCTTCTGGAATCTTTGATGGAGTTGAAAATATATATAGTTTTCCTTAGTTATGATAAAAGATAAAGTAGATCTAAATATTGTAACTGTAATTCTTGCTTGATACATCTTTTGTTAAGTTAATTTTTCTGTGTTAAAGTTAAAACCTTCCTTTTTATTTAAACAGGAAAGGGGAAGTGATGTGGGATTTCCCTCTGTATTCTACACCATTGGTTAATAAGAAAACTGTCTTGGCCTGTGATAGGCCAAAAGAGTAGAGGTAGGAGGGGAAAACTAATCTGAATGCTGGGAAAAGGAAGGTGGAGTAAAGAGAAGCCATGTAGCCCCTACGGAGACAGATGCCAGAATTTTACCTGGTAAGCCACAGCCATGTGGTGATACATAGATTAATGGAGATGGGTTAGCTAGAAATATGCTTAAACTATTGGTCAAAAAGTATTACAAATAATATGGTTTCTGTGTGGTTATTTCAGTTCTGGGCAGCCAACAACAAACAAGCAGCCTCCCACAACAACACTTGATATATACCATTGCTGCAGACGTCAGTGAAGACATGGTGCTGAAATGACTGACTAGCCTTCACTGTTCCCTTCTGCAAGAACATATCCCAAATACTAGATATAACCAGCTCATTCTAAAATTATGTTACAACTTATATTTTAAAGCAGTTAGTTACCAAAGGAGCATTGCCTTTTACTTTTATAATATCCATGAAGAAAGGTATAAAAGTTAATAAAGGTAATTGAACCAGTTATTAATCCCAACTTTAAAATATATATAGGTGAGGCAACTGAAAAATCCAAATGTTTATGAAATTCTGCAAAAAAAGCCATTTAGTCACATGTATAATTGATATTTCAGATTTTTCTTTAGAGATTTTGGAGGAAAATGTCAATACAAAGATTGCTGAATTGAGAATTTAAAGTAGATAATGAAAAAAGTTAGATTTTAAAACTGTGTTATAAATGTAAAATTGTATCCGTTCATCCACTCTTAAATTTTTAAGGTATATTGGGAAAATGATAAATAGGAAAAAGGAAGGCTTCAAATTTCTGAGCATAAAAGATTTTAAAAATCAAAGGGTATGATGGGGTGTAGTGGTGCATGCCTTTAACCCCAGCCCTCGGGAGGCAGAGGCAGGCTGATTTCTGAGTTCGAGGCCAGCCTGGTCTACAGAGTGAGTTCCAGTACAGCCAAGGTGTGCATAATGAAATGATGTCTTTTAAGGACAAGAGAGCAAAAAAGTCAAAGGGTATGGAAAGATGGTTCTAATGGTTCTGTTGATAAAATGCTTGCTACTCATGCTTAACTCATGTTAAAAAAAAACCAAAAAACAAAAACCAGAAACAGAAGCCAAACATGGCAAAGCACACTTGAATTCCAACCTTGGAGGGACAGAGAGAAGAGGACTCCTACAGCTTGCTGGCCAGTTCTGTAGTCTAACGAGTGAGTTCCATGTCAGAGATACTTTCTTAATAAGTAAGGGAGACAGACCTTCCTGCAGCATGACACTAGGTTGTTCCCTGGCCTCCACATCTGCATATGCTCACATTCAAGATAATTTCAAAATATTTGACATCAGGAATTAAAGATTTGAACAAAATGCAGTCAAGACTGAAATATCTCTCCTCAGTATCAGTATTAACTCATCATTCAGCTTTCCAGAGATTTCTGACTAAATTGAGGAGCTGTCTTCATGAATTTGCTTTGGGATATGTTTCTGTAGTCAGGTTATTTCATGGCAAAACTTGTAAGTTAGGGGGTTTTCTTGTGCTTACTATTTTGCTATTTTGTACTTAATGGATTAGGCTGATATCTTATCACATGCATTTATAAAATAAAATTCTCAAAAATTGAAGCGATGACAGAGGCCCTAAGTTCGGTTCTAGGCACCCAGGTTGGGCACCTTAAGACCATCTGTAATCCAGTTTCAAAGAACGCAGTGCCCTCCTGATCTCCGACAGCCCCTACACACATACGGCGTTCACTCATACTGTCAGACACAGTGAAAATACCCATCTTCCTCATGACAATTATTTTTCCTGTGCTTTCAATATATATTTAATTTTTTTTCTATTCCACCCTTCACAGTATATTACAAATAAATAGGTTTACAAATAAACCTATTTGGTGGAACAAGTGCTGCCAAGCACAGGGTTGACACTTGGGGTTTTAAATTCTCAGTTTGGACAGTCACAAGTTATGGAGCCACCATTACCCTAAGTATCATGGGATTTCCCCCTTCAAGTCCTCTGTACATCCTGTTATCACCTCCACCCCTGCAAAGCCATCTTAAAATGAGGTAAATCATACCCACTTCAGCCTTATTTCCTTTTAATATCCTACTGATCTTTAAATAGAATCAGAAGTTTTCTAACTATTATAGCTAGACATAGCCATTCTGCTTACCTGAGCTCTGAGCACTTGGGGGATTTAAAGGTTTTTGATACTTTGCATTTTACTAGATAAGCAACCCATTTTTCAAATGTAGAAATAAAGGAAAGTCTATTTTTCATATCTGGCTGTCTTAGTTACTCTGTCTAGCCGTGATAGGGTGTCCAAGGCTGGGCAATTCATCAAGTCCTTCTCTAGTTCTTGAGGGCGAAAGGTCATCAAAATGCCACCATCCCTAGCTGTCTTTCTGTTGAGGGCTGCTTTGCTGCCAAGATGGTGCCTGGCCGCACTCTCCAGAGAAGAGGAATGCTGTGTCTGCATGTAGCAAATGATAGAGCACAAAAGGAACTAAGTTGCTTATGTCAAGCAAGCCCTGTGATAAGGATGTTCGTCTGTCCATTCATGAAGGCAAGTCCTTGTGACTTAAAGACATTTCGTAAGGCCCTGTCTGTTAATACTGTTGAGTTGGAAGTTTGTAATTCATGGACATGGGGGACTCAAACAGAACGAAACACTGCTTTGAGCCTGGCTTGGTGACAACTGTCATTTTGGATCTATATAATATAAAAATAAATTTGTATAGTGGTTGAAAACATGGAGATTTTAATAATTTCTAAAGTTTTAAATGAAAGATGTACAGGAACTCTTACTTGGTAAGCTAGAGCTGAAGAGAGACAAACTCAGAAAAGACAGGCATAAGCCAATTAAGACCGTACTGAAGTGCCTGGAGTCCACTAGGTGGCAGATGGAGGTTGCTGTCTTGGCCTCATCAGATCTCTTCCGTCACTAGGCAATAGCCAGTCTCCAGGGTGCAGAACAGTCGTTGATGTGTCTTCGTTTCCTTTTCTGTGGCTGTAATAAATAGTCTGATGAAGGAAGGTTTGTATTAGCTCAGAGTTCGAGATGGCATTCCATCACCGACAATCAAGGCAGCAGGAAGTTATAGCAGCTGGTCACATTGCGTCCCAGAATCAGAAGAGCCATGAATGTATGCCGCCGCTGCTGAGCTGTCTTATTTCATTCAGTCTAGCATCCTCTGCTTAAAGTGGCAATGAGTCTTTGTGCATAAATTAAGATAATCTCCCCCAGGCATGCACAGAGATCCATTTCTTGGATTCTCCATCCTGTTGAGTTGACCATACCGACCAATACCGTGAGTGAGTGGGCATTCATAGAACTATGGAGAGTGAGCTGGAGCTGGCTAGAGTTGGAGTGAACTTCTAGCCTGGCATTGGAAGTCATTAAGGACAGCCTGCTCTGGGATAGAGACTTGAACAGAGTGCTATCCCATGTCTTAATGCAACACTTCCTCTACTGATAGTGTAGTTGCCAGAAATCAGTAGGAAAAGCCCCTTCAGGATAGATTTGCACAGAAGGCCTTTAAAATGTTCACTAGGACACTTACTGCTCAGGTTCTAGTGGGGCATTGCTGGGAGGAAACAAAATGTCTTAGCTTTCCACTCCTGCCTCCCTTGGTTTGCAACATAATACCCAAGAATAAGTACCAAGAATAAAATTGTCATGCTAACTTAGAAGAATTAAAGAACCGTGAGAAGTTTGCACTACTGTTTTCTAACACTCAAGAATCCAATAACTTTATAAAAGAAAGTAATTTATGACAGAAATCTGGAGCAGTGCAAGAATTGAGTTTTTGGTGTTTCCATATTCTTGTCCTCTTATTCAAATAATTGAAAATATGGTTCACACATTTTTGCAAATGGAGCAAGATAATTTGATTTGGAGATAAGCGATAGTGCAGATTAAAGGAGGATGTGCCCTAAAGATTGGTAACAAGCCACGTGAGTGAATACTCAAGTTACTATTTACAGCTACCTTTTATGGACTTGAGGAAAAGATGCTTAATAAGGGACATAGTTTGGGTGGTTCTGTTTTCAATTAGGCTATGTAGTCATTTCTGCACTATGTATGTCCCTTCTCAAAATGCATCTGATTTTCATCATACGCATGCCCAGTTATGTGTAGGCATATGGTGATAAACAGGATTCTTCCTTAAAATGTTACTGATGGAAACAGTTTTTCTTTTTACTGCTCATGCACTGGAAAACAGCTGAAGTTGAATTGACCCTTCTGATCTACACATACCTGGATACCTGAGGACTACACTTGAATTCTCTAAATCGGATTATTTCCAGAAGTGGCAAAACTACCCTTGTTTAAAGATGGCCGTGTGTGTAGCCTGATACAGATCAGAGGCTGAGAGGGTTCCAAGGTTGCTAAGTGCGTCGCAAGTGAAGGAACTAGGCTTCCAAGTGTATACAAGAGTAGGGTTGTGTATAACCCCAAATCAAATGGGAGTCCCAAGTACAAAATTATCTCCCCTGCTTGTGTACCTCAGAGTTACATGAGTGTTTTCCTTAAAACATCAGGTCCAAAGACAGAGCATCCCTTCTATTTAGGTGGCCATTTAACTCCTGTAAATATTTCTAGAAATAGAAAATTATCTGTAATTGGAATTCTTTGTTCTGTTTTCTTCAGTTAAGCAATGATTTGCTTTTCTATGCCGTCTATAGATCATTTACAATTTTACCTTTTAAGATGAATCTCATATATATTATATATATATATATTTCAGTCTTTCTAATACAGGTAATGTTTAGGTTAAGCATTTAGTATCTAATTTTTTCATGGAGTGAAGTTTTGTTATATTACTTTTTTTTCAGTTGCTGCCTGTCTTTTCAGTGTTGTGGGTTTTGTTTGAAATGCAACACCAGAAATCTAAGATGAGGTGAAATGAAGTAGACTCTGCATTTGATTCTTGAGTAGTTTGTTACTCTGCCAGACGGGGGATTTCTGAGGAGCGAGGGAAGGAAAGGGTGAGAGGGGGCAACAAATAAGAAGGCATGTGAGATCCCAGCTAACTTGGCCACATAGCTAGACCCTGTCTTTAAAAGGTAAAGATGATGTAAGATCAAACAGCTGAGTCACCTGGGAAAACAGTCATCCAGAATGAGAGGCATGAGCTTATCTAGGAAACAAAACTTGGGTTTTCCATAAAGGAATTGGGTAAAAGTACACATCATAAAGACCTGGGCAATGTCCAATACAAATACAGTGGATTTTAAAAAGGGTATGGTCTGAGTTTTATGGGAAGGAGCCTTGACTTCACAATCAAGCAGATTTCTGTTAAGGCTATGTTATTTATATGCCCTTAGTTGTATACAAGCAAACTCGATCTTTCTTTTGGTGATGGGGCTTGAACCCAGTATCTTATTAGTGGTAGGCAGATTCTGGGCTCCTGAGCTATTCCCTGGCTCTCCCACTCCTTGTAGTTTTAAGGGTTAAGTGAGAGACGGTATGGCTGACACCTGTGTTCTCAGTAAATACTAGCTACTGTGCTGTGATTTAATTAAGGGAAGCACTAGTAAGTCAAGGGTACTTCTGCCTTGTGTTTCCGTAATGTATTCTACCAAGAACACATAACATCACAAAGATCAGATGCTCTTGCATCTCTTCTCCATTTTTAATATTTCCTATCATAGTGAAAGACAGGTTTCTAACAGCAGAAACCCCTCTGTGACATGACAACAGCTATTTCCTCACCTCCGCCATCCAGAGCATTTTCTTGCACTCCTTTGCTCTGTGACCCAGACTGTCTTACTCTTTTTTGCAGAATTGCAGATACGCTCTCTCCTCCAGACCTTTGTACCATTCTCTTGAACTACTCTAGGTTTGCTGCCGCTAGTTGTCTGCTCAGGGCCCACCCTGACCAAATAACCTTTTTGTGGTTGTCATTTGTCCTTTATTCTTTTATTTTTCTTATTTTGATATTGATGGCAGGGGTTTGATCTCATTCATTGATCTGTCTCCACCAGGTAGAATAGTGCTTAACAGTAAAATGCTCCCATGAATATTTATTTACTGAATAGCAGAGGCAGAAAAGGTGGCTTGAGGGTCCAGTTGAGACCTCTGTGTATTCTGTCCATGTTGTATTGTGCAGGTGAAGAAAGATTGGAATTTTTGGTGTATCTTACTATGACTGTTGACTTTTTGTTAGTCACTGTGCTAACTTGTGCTTGCAGCAAGTACATTTTCTTCGGTCTAGGAGCTGGTTTCTTATAAATGATAACCGTTGCAGTTAATTTTCTTTCAATAGTATTATAAGTTGGACGTTTGCAATCCTTTTTGTTTAGGGACAAAACAGACCTTTTGGTGGGCTTTATGTAGCCCATAAGAAAAGAGCAGTTTTTATTATTGATTTATTTTTAGTGTCCAAGGCAGGGTTTTTCTGTGTAGCCCTGTCTGTCTGGATCTTTCTCTGTAGACCAGGTAGCCTTGAATTCAGAGATCTGCCTGCCTCTACCTCCCAAATGCTGGGATTCAAAATATGTGCCACCATGCCCAGTTAAATAATGTTTTTCAAATGATTGAATAAAAAGTTAAAGTAGGAAACGGAAACAATCTGAATTGTTCAGCCAATGACTGGATAATGAAAATATGGTACATGTGCACAGTAGGAATATTATTCTGCAATGAAGAAAAGACGGTAGCATGGTTGACAGGTAAGTAGATGGACCTAGGAAAAGTTGAATGAGGTAACCTAGACCCAGAAAGGCAAATGCTGACTGAATCTTCTCATCTCAGCCCCACATCTTCAGATGTGAGTTTATTCCATGGAGTAACCGCAGCAACCAGGAAAGTCAAAAGGGATAGAGACGTGAGAGGAATAGCAGGATACAGAATTTAGAAGGGGCTGGAGGTAGAAAAGGGAAGGAGGAAAATGGTATGATTACATTTTAACTAAGCAAGAAACAACTCCAAGTGGGGTGTTGGGGAATGAGGTCAATACAAAAGGGAACGGAGAGAGGGGGACAAATAACATCAAGATCATTAAAGTCTTAGGAAGTCATTTATTTACCAAAAATTATATGCAATGCATATAAGTATATATATTATAGGAAACTGTTTGCCACTTGGGCTGACAATGTTCCCACAAGAACCATAATTAGTCTAACAAAAATTCCAGTACAGATATGGGACACCTCCATTTGAGTTAGTGGTCAGGGGAGTCCAAGAGACTACCAAAACAATGTAGGCCCTCGATTGCCTCCCAAAGACTGATGGCGAGTTCCTTTTGCTCAAGACCCTACATGCTTAGGACACGGGACTCGGATGGTTCAAGGTTCGGATGGTTCAAGGTGGGTCTAACCCGAAAGCCTCCTCCTTGTAGCCTAATTCAGTAGTACCAGAAAGTGCAGCGCAAGCTGCCAAGGAGGGAAGCGAACAATAGTCCTCTTCAGCCATGACGCTTACAAACCGCAAAATGGACCAGTATGACAAAATATCCCCCAAATACAATAGTGATACTCATGTCAGTGACCAACAGCTTTTCTGTTGAGACTTAAGGCCCACTCAATAGATGGGAAACCTTGCCTTGTACTAGAAACCCAGCCCACATTCCAGGGCTAGTGAGATCATGGATTTTAGAAAAGAACCTACCACTGCCTCTTCATTAGATCAATGCCAATTCCTAATTTATGTCTAAATATTTTTATCCTTATACCACAGATAACTTTAGGTCTTACCCCTCATCAAAGAAGCCTCTTTACAGCAAGCAGAGACCATGACAGAAAAACCACTATTAGACATGATACAGAAATCAATGGATCATCGGTAGTTCAACCCAAAGTAGTATCCCTACATACAACACAGCTCCAGCACCTATATACATTTCAGAGAACTCTGTGGAAGAAGGGGCAGGGAAAATGTGAGAGCCAGAGTGCCGGAAGTGTGCTGTGAGACTGTCTCTCACAAATGGCTGCCTAATCAATTCCTGAGCAATGACAATATCAATAGACATCTAGAGAGGACCCCATGAGAATTTCCCCTTCCACATTAGCATAAGTCTCTTTAGGCAACAAAACATGACGCATTGTCAATTGAAATAAGCACTTAAGGTGAAACAGGCAAAGAGTTCCAAGAACGAACTTCAGGAGCACTTAGTCTAACCCAGGGTAATATATCAGTAATGTAGGAGTTTTGAAAGATGGAAGCAGGAAACTGGCATTTGGAACATTTGACAGGTAGGTGGGAAAGAACAGGAATCCTCCTGGAGAAAGGCCTTACAATATTTGGGGGAACAAGGGTTCCCAGAAGACATTTAGATACAGTTGTTGGTAGAGTGCCTGCCTAGCATACACCAAACTCTGGGTTTCATCCCTAATGAATCCTGGCTGGTGGTGCCTGCTTGTAATCTTACCACTTGGGAGGCTGAAGCAGTAGGATCAGAAATTTGGCATCTTCCTTGACAGCATAGCAGGAAATCTGAGGTAAGTTACATATGGGTTACATATGACCTTCTCTCTCGATATTTTCTTCCCTCCCTTCCCTTTCTTCCCCCACTTAACATACACAAACACTTGAAAGAAAAATAGAAAAATGGAAAAAAAACAATTTTTCTTCTGAAAGTCTGTGTAGAACACATATGAAAAGGTTTGCCTAAAAATCTTCAACTTACAGATGGAAGGAATTGAATCTATGAGAGCTTAACACTTCTTGAAAGGATCCAAAGTCGGTTAGGTCGGTAAAGCTTCGTGTAGAAGCGCTGAAATGTGAAAAACCTAAGTGGGTTGTTTTCCCGCCAAAGGGAAGGAAGCAAGATTAATTTGACATAATCCAGTGGGAATCTTGAAAGAATGGGAATGTCGAGAAGGTAGCAGTTTGGTATTTTTCAAAGCATTGTCCCTAACCCCAGTTGTAGAGCTGTGTCTATTATATTCCGTGTTGTTTTGCAGTAACAAAATAACAGAGTCTGGAAAATTTATAAAGAAGGCAAGTTTACACGGATTGTAATTCTGGTGACTGGAGAGGTCAGGCAGCATAGCAGGAAAGTGGCAAGGGACTCACTTCATGTGCAGAAGGGGCTCAGTGAAAAACAAAGAGCTAAGGCAGCTGGACTTGGTTTTTGACAATTTATACTCAGCAGAAGAAATTCAGTCACGGGAGAGCTGAGACAGTGCTCTCGACACTAATCCGTTCTTCAGGATAGAGACCCTGTGACCTAATTACTTTTCAAAAAGCATTACTTCTTAGGGGTTCTGCCACCACAGCGTCCCCACACTGGAAGACACATGCCTACCTCATGAATGCTTGCTTGATAATCCATATTCACACACGGTAAGCTATTTATTCTAGCTTTAATAATTCATACACATGAGGAAGCTGCCTTAGCAAGTGTGTAGAGGATAGAGCTGAATCAGTGAACTATTTTTATATTAGCTTCAAAAGGCTGCCCTGACATTCTTCCATTGAATTCAGGAGTTGATTCTCATCCAGTGCTTGCTAGTCCTTCATAAGTGCAAAGGGCATTTCTTAAAGGAGTATTGGTGGGTGTGAGAATATGCATTGATCTCTTTCTCACAATAAGGTAAATCCAATGTATGTCATTGACTTTCTTTTTGGCCAGTAAGGTGCCTATTCTGTCTTGGTATGAGACATACTTTAAAATGTTTACTTTCCCTTGTGCATTTGTTAGCCAGAGTGAATCATTGCCTTGCAACATATTTGAGGTACAGGTCTGTGTCCCTTCTTGACCTCATAACTGTTAGCATTGTCAGGGACATGCTATCCATTCATGCCTCCGACAGCTTCTCGTCCTCTTAGAGCTAAGCCGCAGATAAGAAAGATTTGCATAATGAGAGCATTAATGAATCATGTTACTGGTAGACATTTCATGCCCAGCGTTTCCTCGTCAGCCTCGTCACAGTTACCCAGCTACTGTGACTAATTGCTCCAGAGTTCATATTCTCCACCACTCCAGTGTAAACTTGGCAGTCTAAGGCAGTACAATTAGGGACTTCTGATTGGTCGGTGTCTGTACCCTTCAGGTTGTTAAATATTAGGGGGAAAAGTCAGGCTATGAGTAAATAAAGTATTTCCTGTTGGGTTTAGTAAGGCTGATAACAGAAGTGGGAATGACTTATTACTAGGCTTTAGAAGCATAGCTCTTCTCTGTCAGGATGGCATATGGAAGGATCTATGTGGCCCAGTTTTTTAAAGGAAAAGATTATTCTCTTGTGACTTGATAAGGGAAATATACAGAAATCTTGTAAACACATCCCACCCAGCCCATGATCTCTCCCTATCAAGATCTACACATGCACACTCAAAACCCATGTAATGAGTGTGTGTGTGTGTGTATATATATATATATATATATATATATATATATATATATATATATCATTTATCGTGAGTATTGCCTACCCCTTGAGATGCAGTCTGTAGCAAATCCCAGTGGGATCTAAGCGGTTGGATGGTTGTAAATATGTTTTTGGTCGATGATAAAATGGACTGGTCAAGCATGTAACAGATAGTACAAAGTTTCTCCTCTCACAGATGCAGGAATTGGAGATGGATTTTTTTCACTGACTGATGTATTTACACAGATTCAGATTCATCCACTTAGGCTCCTCCCACAGATGCCACTCCAGGTATCTCTGCATCCAGCTGCGAAAAGAGTAAGGTAGTTCCCTGAGGGCATTTCCTCATTAAAAAATAAAGTCTTGCACAAAGCATGACACAAATTGAGACAGGACCGATCTCCTCCCCTTATTTTGAGGAGGGTCCTAGTTTGTTTGGAGGTTTCTTGCTTCATATTTTTGACATTATAAAGAGGTTTTTCTCTGATAAGATTTGTATATACAGTATATATAATATATTTATATTATACAATTACATTATATATTACTATATAGTATATAATCATAAAATTGTATAATATATAATATAAATAATAAAATATATTCTATAGTAACTATATATTATATAATAGAATATATAAATTATGTATAAAATTTTTTACATAACATTTTTATTGAGTTTTGCATCATGTACCCTGATCACAATCCCTTTCCATATTTTTCAGGTCTGCTGGCCCTTGTGACTGCCACCCCCCCCATCACCAGGCAAAAGAAGTGAAAGGTTAAAAAACAAAAAAGGAAAAAAGTCCATTTTATATTATCTGGAGCATGGTCAAATTCTTAGTGGCCTGCCCTTGAGACAGAGCTGAGTCTTTCCTTCCCACAGCTCCGCCGGAAGTCTTCAGTGGTAGAGAGCTACTCTTCGGCTTCTCTGTCTCACTTTTGAAGGATTTTCATTGGTGGCTTCCTGTCTTGGCTGTTACTTTTGTAGGGGACTGGTTGGGATGGGGATTGTCACAAGGGCCTTCCAAGTCTCCCTTTCTCAACTGCATCTGTACTCATCAATATCATGGCAAAAGTAGTCTCCTTGCTCTTTGAAATTAGCCAGAACACACATCATGGGCTACCACTTGGTTTCTGTCCTTCTGGTGCAGCCTCGGGTGGCAACATGGCCTTAGGTGGCAGTGCAGGCCACCCACATCAATGGCCCCCAGGGGCATCACAGCCTATGGAGAGCGAAGTGGCTTCAGGCTGCAGCTCAGACTACAGACATCTATCTGCATGGCCTTTAGTGGTAACATAGGCCACAACACAGACCCCAGCTGTAGCAGGTCCATGAACTCAGACATGGCCCTGGGTGGATATATCTCTATCTCTTTATCTATGTCTATATCTATCTACATATATAAATACATCTATCTATATGTATGTAGATAGATATTTATATATGTAGATAGATATCCCATCTCTGACTTTATGGGTTTCTTGGGCTCTTCCTCTCTTGCTTTCTGGGAAATAGTAACTTTTCTTATCCCCGTACTTCTCCTTTAGTGGGTCATGTGGTAATATTGTGCAGTCCATCACCTGACTTAAGAGTTCCATTTTATCTTTTTAATTGACATAGGACAATTTGACACATTTACGAGAGATGGTGCTTGCATTGTGTTTCATGTAAACAGTGTGTAATGGTTGATTAAGACGACTGGCACATGCCATCACCCTGTGACATCATTTTCTTGTTCTGAGAAAAATAAAATAAATCCTATTAATTTAGAGTGTCCAGTTCTTTGTTGTCAGTCATGGATATCTTGTGCCGTAGAACATTGTAAATTATCTTCTCTGACCACACCCCTCTTCCCAACAAGTGCCTTCTCATCTAACCACACCCCTCTTCCCGTCAACTGCATTCTCCCTGCCTTCTCAGGCTCTAGGAAGCACCACCGAAATGGAAACTCTTACATTATCAGCCTTTAGCCCCTACTTATAGGTGTGAACATGCAGCATTTTTTAATTATGCTTGCATCGAGTGGGTTTTCTATCTGACAGTGTAGGTGAATTCAGCAAATTTGTTTGGTGGTTGTACTTATACTTAGAGATACAACGACTTCAACAACTAATAGAAATATTTATCAACAATTTTTTCTCAGTTTGAGTTCCTGTTTGTCTTTGGCTATAGCACGTATATGCATGGTTGTTACACCTGACATTAGGTACCTTCAAAGAAATAGAAATGGATTCACAAGTTTTCTATTTATGCTGCTTGGTAATATGGCTTTATTAGAGAGTCTGCTTAATTTGTAGTGTTGCCTCATTTCTTTCCAGCCTGCTAACCATTTCTAGTTTAACAAAAGCAGCTACACCTCTGGAGGGGAATGTGAATGATTGGCACCCACACTTCCATAGTGGAGTCTCTGGTCTGCACCATAGAATTACGTTCACCTGCCTCACAGTGATGTCAACAGTATTTCTGACTTCAGATGCCCTTCTTCAATTTATCTTGAATTGTTGTTGTTGTTGTTTTTTGAGATGAGGTGTCACGCTATGTATCCCTATTTGGCCTGCAACTTGCCACGTGTAGATGTGTAGGAGGCCAGTCGTGACCTTGCAATGATTCTACTGCTTCTGTGGGACTCCTGTATTCCTACTGTATTCAGGCTGTCCTCAGCTGTTTAATGTATGCAAAAGAATGATGCCCTCCTGCAAACACAAGTTCTGGAGAGCAATGTCAAGAAGGCTGCCTGGCAGTGGGCTAGCTGGCTAGTTTTTGCTCTGCCAATGACCTACTCTGTTAGCTTGGAAAAAATAACTTGGCCTCTTTGAATCTTCATTTTGTTAAAAAAAATTGTAAAGATCAAAGGGACCTTATCTAGCTATGTGGTTGGTTGAGTTTATCAGTAAGTTCTAGTATAGCCTGGTTGAAGATTTGTTTGTCCTACTGTTTAGATAAATGGAAAAAAACCCCACAGACTCTAAATAATGCTGGTGTCAGAGGGCAATGTCTTCTTAGAGTCAAGAAAGAACACACAAATCACGTAAAATTTGCTCTGATGATCTGAATATTACCATTGTCTGTTAAATAGTAATACAATTGTGTAAACTATTTTTCAGTGATTCTAAAAGATTACTTAAACACCTCCTTTTACAGAGATGTCAAATTGGTAAATCACACTCCTTGGGTTTGAAAATTCAAGTAGGTAAGTTTCAAAGTCGACTCTTCATCAGTTAAGTATAGATGTATAAGCAGCCTGGTTGGGGCATAGGCTGATTGGTTCATATAGGGTTTGCATTCTTATCACCTGGTCTATGGTAGAGCTGCTTGGGGACAAGCTAGATCTGTGGGACCTATTGTAATTGACTGAGCGTGTCTCTCAGCCATCTATGCTAGGACTTGAGAGCTCAGCTCCAAACGACATTTTATTGAGCACATGCCTCAGGCAGCCATTCTTTTGTATGTCTCCAAGGACCCTGCACAGACTTCTAACACTCAGAGCACAAAGCTTGGCACATTCTGTTGTAAATATTTCCTTTTTCTATGCTGTGTGAAAGCTACTGAGGATTCCCTCTGCCCTCAACTTTTTAATGTTATATAGCCTAGAACAAAACATTTGGTCCTGTTTACAGAAAGAATAAAGGCAGGAAGATGGGTAGAAAACAGGAACTGGTGATACTTTCTTGGATTACAGTTTCTGATTTTAGAGTTAGTCATGTATTACTCATAACCAATAAAAGTGATTCAAAGTGAATTTTAGAAAATTTAACTTAAGTATATTATATATATGCAAATATCACAGTGAAATCCATTATTTATATAATTAATATTTGCTAATAAAACTACAAAAAGCTGTTTGGTTACAAGATTATTTCATAAACATTAGAAGAACAGTTCACATGATTTAGATACACAGCTGATTTCCATAAGAAAATACTTTACTGTATTACATGTCTATCATCAAATTCCAGGAGAAGTGATATCATGGGAGAATCTTAGGTGCACTGAAATTGGTTCTTACTTTGGGTAGTTTTTGCATCTCTCTGTGGCTTGATTTCCCATTTTGAAAAATGAGACCTAGAGACACTGACACTATTACTGTAAGAATGAACTCAGACACTATTAGATACCCAGTATCTGACGCAGAGCGCTAGGAGGAAGTAAAGCCCGTCTGCGATTGTCGCTATCAGCATGTGTCATCAGTTGTCAAGGAACTGGGAACACTGCAAGTAGTTTTGCATCTCTTCCAAGAGCATTTTTTCTTTAAAGCAATACTATAATTTGGGAGACTGCTTCCTTATTTCTCTTAGCTATCAGCTCTATATAAGTATTTCCTTCCTTAAGACTTCTCATTCCTCCTTCTTTGAGATCTCCATTTTCTTCCTTTCCTTTTCAGTGAATTGCTTGCTCCTTTAAATGGACAACTTAGCATTTGAAATGCAAGAAGATGGAACACAGAAGGCTTCATCCACAGGAAAGATCAGTACGCCTCCCAAAGCGGTAAGGTGGGGTTTGCATGCCGGGGTTATGTGCCCTGATTTGTGCGAAGCTTAGAGAGAATCCTTCTTTAGACCACTGCTCCCAATGAGACCCCTTTCTCATTGCTGCTCTGTCTTTCTCTTTGAATTATTGCTCATAATATCAACAAATGCTCTTGACTTGTTGGGTTTTATCACTAGGTTAAAATAAATTTGCCTCTTAACTGGGCCTTCCCACAGGCAATATTTTCGTACATGCTGATCAAGTGGCTTAAAACAAATCAAAGGGAAGATTTTTTTTTTGGGTTGATTATACATTGGTTTTTATATTGCCCCTTTTCTCTGCCAATCTAGGAGTCAGTTTAGACACCTGTTCTGCTTTCTATTTAAAAGGACCAAGCAAACTGCAGGCTGCATCCACATCTACTAGTCATGGCGAGTAGGAATAGTATTTTAAAACTAGTAGAACAGCAAATATTATTTAAGAAAACATTGTTTGAATGATGATGGTGATGTGTGTGTGTGTGTGTTTTCTAAGACTTAAGTGTCTTTCACTAGATAAGTTTAGGAATATATTTCTTAATGTGGATGTGGTTAAAAAAAGGTCAAGGAGGACTAAATGTTTCGTGTCTAATCATTTCCGGACTCAGCATCAATAGGTAAGACATAAACTTCAGAGTACACTGTTGAGGTTAGCAGAAATTAAAAATCCAAGTCCAGGAAGGAGACAATGCCTCTGTTTTGTCACATGTGGAGGATGATGGCTTCAAACTTTCTCCTAGGAGAAGAGGCAGCAGTGGTCACTGCTGAGTGTTTTCCTGCTGTGCCTGCTGGCCTGTTTCATCACCACAGTAACAGGCGTGCTTACTCTCTCCCTGGTTTACGTCCATGCCAAACCTCGCTTTGAACAGGATGCCTCACCTTCACACACAGTGGTTCCCCAAGTACAGAAGGCTATTGATCCAAAATTTCAATTTCTTAATCATTTACCCAAATCCAAGGTAAGAATAACGCAGATCAGAAAACTGTTCTTCAAATGATGATTTTAAAACCATGCCTGCACTTCGTGGTATTAAACTGTCTTCCAAGGAAAGGGCCAGTGAGTTGAAGGGAGGTGGGGACTAGAGGAGCGGAAAGTTGGGTTGATGTTAGCAGCAGGCAAAAAATTTCAGTAGATCATTCCTTGTTCTAATTAAAAAAGAGAAGTGCCAAGTTGTAGATGGAAAGGAAGGCTCTATGTATGTGTGTGTGATGTGTGTGATATGTGTATCTGTGTGGTGTGTGAATTTGTGTGTTGTGTATGTGATGTATGTGTGTGGTGTGTGTGTATGATGTGTGTGTGGTCTGTGTATGGTGTGTGTCTGTTGTGTGTGTTGATGTGTGTGTAGTGTGTGTGTGGTGTGTGTATGATGTATGTGTGGTGTCTGTGTGGTATGTGTCTGTGTAGTGTGTGTCTGTGTGTTGTGCATGTGTGTGTGGTGTGTATGTGTGTGGTATGTGTATTGCTGTGCGTGTGTGTGTGATGTGTGTGTGGCATGTGTCTGTGGTGTGTGTGATGTATGTATGTGGTGTGTGTGTGGCATGTGTATCTGTGTGGTATGTGTGGTGTGTGTATGATGTGTGGTGTCTCTGTGGTGTGTATATATATATGTGTGTGATGTGTGTCTGTGTGAGATGTGTGTCATGTGTGTATGATGTGTGAGGTGTGTGTGCGGTTTCTGTGTGGTGTGTGTATGTGTGTGTATGTATGTGTGTGTGTGTATGGCAGGATTAGGCTGACGGCATAAACAACTGTTAATAACTCCCAGACTTTTACAGCATTGCTGTTCCTGCTGGGAACCCTAAAACTCACCCCACCTCATGTTTTCATTTTTACCCTACTTACTCTGTCAGTAATAGTGGGCTCACATTCTTTGTGGACAGAAACGTGTACTATAGGTTCAAAGCTGATGTTTGCTTGCTTATGATTTTTTAGGTATTTGAGTTCCCTGGTGGGGCCATCCAGTGGGCGAGGTACAGGAACAACATTAAAGACTATCTCAGTGTTGAAGAAGAGGCATTTGGCACCAGCTTGAACAGCCTGAGATCACAGATGACACTGGGGACACTGAGAATAAAGAGCAAGGGCCTCCGGGCCCCTCACTGGCACTTCAATGCCAACGAGCATGGCTATCTCGTGCAGGTAGAAGCAGTTCGCCCTCTTCTGCTCTTAAGTTTAATATCATATGCCCTCTCCCACCAATCACTAACTAGGACAATGCCCTCCAGCTGAACCCTATGTTAGCATTTTCTCAGTTGAGCTTCCCTCCTTTCAGAGAATTCCAGCTTGTGTTAAATTGACCCAGAACTAACCAGGACAGAAGATTTGATGTTTATCTGTGAAGCCACTTATATTTTTCATGGAAAGTATGTGAGATAGAAACTTTTCTAGAAAGAAACACTTTCTAGTGTTTACAGGGTTGAACTAAGTCTAGGGTTTTTGACTTCTGTTTTTCCAAACATATCAAACAATAAGGGAAATACTTCCAAACGATCATTTTTTTTTTTTTTTTTTTTTTTTTTCCTGCGGTTGGCCAGACTATGGCAGGGCAGGAGGAAAAAGAAAAGTCAGCTGGGTAGACTTCCTGGAAGGGTTCCTCAAACAGACTCCACTAAAGAACTAGGTCTGCGGCATCAGCAGGGAATAGGCTCTGGGACCCACCTGGCCTGAGGAAACTATTTCAGAAGCCAAGGGGTAATTTATAATTTGATTTCTGAGTGTGTACTACATAGACTTGGGTATTCTCTAGACCCTGGGCAGCTGTGAGATTCCTGACTCCTATCACTAGTGCAAAGAGGATGAGAAGGTCAGAACAGCCCCACAAGTCTACAGAGACTGTGTCTGCCTTCCTCTGAGCAACTCGCTGAAGGCCTTGGCACCATCTTTCAGGGTAGCCTGGTAGATGAGGTGGATGGTGAGCCTGGCCCAACAGTGACCATCCTGTTGACTTCTCTGCTGCCGCTGCTCTTCCTCTACAGTGGCTGATGACCTGGTAGAATAGATGGATATCTATGTGGTAGCCTGCACGTGGATGAGGGCAGAACTTTTTAGAGCAGCAGTTCTCAACCTATGGGTCACGACCCCCGTAGGGGTTGCAAAGCAGATATTCTGCATATCAGCATACAATTCGTAACACTAGCAAAGTTACGAAGTAGCAATGAAAACAATTTTATGGTTGGAGGCCACCACAACATGAACTGTGATAAAGGGTCACAACGTTAGTAAGGTTGAAAACCACTTCTTTAGACTAGGTTTATCTTTCTTTAACACCCATTTGTATTCAAGATTCATATTGCATGTCCAGATAGAACAAAGACTTCTTTTGACAGAACAAACACTTCTGTTTTTACCTATCCTTTGTTTCACTATGTGACCATCAGTGTCTGATAAAATATAAACAATGGCAATAATATAAATAAATATTGAAGAAGAGAGTAGAAAATGAAAGCAAACATGATTTGTGCTCAGGGTAGTATGTTAGCTGTCACAAAATAAACGAAACTAAATGGTACACCCACATCCAGGATTTAATTAGATTCAGTTACATTACTTAGTAATACCTTCACTCGTTAGCTTACTTTAATTTTGTAGAAGACTTCAAGTGGGATGTAGTATGGACAAAAAAAAAATGTGACTTTGGAGTTTGCTTTCTTAGGTCCATATCCAATATTTGTCACTGACTAACTAAAGTAACTTCAAGAAAATGTATTTGCTTAAACGAGTTCAGTTTTCTCACCTACAAAGTAAGAATAATAGAAATAATTGAATTCAATCAAGTAAAGTGCTTCGATAGGTACCTGATATAATGAAAATATTAAGTGTATGCTATTATCTCCATTATTAAAATTATATACAGAATTTTTCTTATTTTCAATACTCGTGTATCTTTGTGTACCCACACATGCACAAAGTGCATATACAAACATAAGTGCTTGTGCAGTCACCTGTGACCAGAGCAGATCTTGCATGCTTTGCTTCTGTCTTTTAAAACATGTTCTAAACATGTTTAAACAGTTCTAAAATATTGAATCTTAGTGGGAGCCGCGTTTCCCTCAAAGAGGAAAAATGGATTCTTGGTGGGGGCAAACGATGCTACACACACACACACACACACACACACACGGCATGAAATAACTATTGTATTAAATTTTTATAAGGTAATAGGAGGAAAAGTGTTTGAAAACTATGCTTATAAAACAGGTGGTAAAGGAAGATTGAGAAACATTAGTCTAAATGAAACTAAGGTTTTTCTGTTTTAGGGGACAGCATGGATTGGGGTGGTTGATGATGGTGGTGAGGTCGCTACCACATACAATGTCACAGCTGGTCAAGTGATCTTCTTTCCGAAAAACACACTACACTGGATAAAGAACGTGGGTCATGAAGACTGCTTCTTCTTGCTCTTCTTTTCCACACATGATGAACTACAGACGTTAGATGTTGATGATGTGTTTTTCTCTACACCTGAAGACATTGCTTCCAGGTCACTTAAGGTGTGTAATGTTTGTAAAATCATGAAGATATGTACTACACAGGCATAGAGTATGACTGTCAGTGTTTCTAAAACCTAGCAATCTTCATAGATCCACAAGTTCGCTAACAGTGACTACAGCGATTGAATAACACACTCAAAAGTATGTTTTGTGTTTCTACTAAGGACCAAAGTTGATATTGCATTTCTTTTGGTTTTCCTTTATGAATGTCTTACACATGAAATCAGAATGTACTGATAAAAAGACTATGATATAATTAATGAAAAAATTATCCCACTTACTGTCCTGAAGATTCAAAAGATGACTTGTCCTTTCTGTCGGGAGAAGTTTGCTACATATGGTAGAATTATGTGTTCTTTTCTTCTTTTGTTTTTTGGTTTTTTTTTTTTTTTTGGTTTTTCGAGACAGGGTTTCTCTGTGGTTTTGGAGCCTGTCCTGGAACTAGCTCTTGTAGACCAGGCTGGTCTCGAACTCACAGAGATCTGCCTGCCCTGCCTCCCGAGTGCTGGGATTAAAGGCATGCGCCACCACCGCCCGGCCCTTCTTTTATTTTTTTGAGACAGGGTTTCTCTGTGTATCCTGGGCTGTCCTGGAACTTACTCTGTATACCAGGTTGACATTGGACTCAGAGATTCACCTGTCTCTGCCCCCCTAGTGCTGAGATTAGAGACACTTGCTGCCACCACCCAGCTGGCATTGTATTTTCTTAACTTCCAGCAGAGAATCCGTCGTTTCCCGAATAATTGGCACTTTGAAATAAATCTTTCAAAGTTTTAACTGTTAATGAGGTACCAAGGTGTTTCAGTGCATGTATACACGATGTGATATTAATCAGGCTAAACATGTCCCTCTCCTTAAACATGCAGCCGTTACAGTGGGAACTCTTTCCTTCTAACCCCCAAAGCACACAATATATTATTTCCCCCGCTGTCACCCTACGGTACAATAGCAGAGCGTAGCCTTTTGCTCCCGCAAACTAGTCCTACAATCACTAATGACCTCTCCAGGCATTTATATACATTACCACAGGGGAATAACCAATGTTGTTGGTTACAGAAGGTCAGGCATAGATGCTCAGGGCTAATGGGGGAGAACTAGTGATGGTCTGTGGGTAGCAGCTGCAGAAGGCTCAGTAACAAGCATAGGAATCTTCATAGTAAACTTGTGAGATTGCCTTTCAATGGAGTTCAGGCTTCTAATGTTCTCGAGAGAGGTTGAAGGCATGGCTGTCTAGGGAGAATACTCATAAGCACGGGAAACAACGTATGCTTTTGTAGCAGTTTGCATTGGCCACTCCAATCCAACCATTTAAAACCAAAATGCATTGGAAACTTTTACAAATATCAGAAATTGTTCTGCCCGAGTCAATGAAAACCATCCTTGCTCATGCGACTGCACCCTCTGCCACTTACATTTTTTGTTATCAAAATTTGTTGTGTTTCATAACTGTAGCACGCCAAGGCGCTCTGCGCACCTCGGCGCTGTCAGCTGTCATGTTCCGATGTAGCGCGCCACGGCGCTCTGAGTGCCAGGCGCTCTGCGCACCTCGGCGCTGTCAGCTGTCATGTTCTCAGGGTCTGGCATTAAGCCCGTTGCCGCCATTTGCTAGTGTCCCTAGTAGTAAACAACTTCTGCGCACGCTCGCTACCAGCCCAAGAGTGGTTTGAATCCACCTATCAATTGCTCACACGTCTTGCTCATGCGATCGCATCAGTGTGGGTCGAGCCAATCAAGCAATGACACATCATAGGCAGACCAGGCGCCTATATATTCCCCCGCGCGGTGGGGCTCGGGGTCTTTTCGCCTCCATCTTATCTTCAGTCTTCTGCGCTCCAATAAAGTACGTTCCAAGAAGAATCCTGTTGTGGTCGTCTTCTCTGCCGGCAGAGTTGTGCGCCGCAAGTGGTGCCGAAACCCGGGATCGAACCAGGGACCTGACCACAACACATAACCATCCATGTGATTTATGATTGTGTTTCAGCCTGAAGGTGGAATTAATTTCATTAGAAAATTCCAGAAGCAAACAGAGGATCAGGGGGTCAATCTTCCTCCCAACTTGGCCGAGCTGGTTATGAATGCTAGTTATATCCAGTCTCCGGACAACACTGTGTGGAGATATTTTTTTGACCTTAAAGGTATGGTATGTTTCATGAAGGTTTTTTCATTAAGATTTGTATATACAGTTATATATTTTTGGCTTGTAATGTATTTTGGTGGTGGGCTATTTCCAAGAGAAATATAAAAAATATATATAAAAATGCCATGGTTTTCAGCAGAGTAAGTAACATAGAGAAAGTCCTGCAGTTCAAAGTGAGTGTTACAAAGGATCTCAAAGTGGGATGAGTATGTTTGCGATCTGGGAAATGCCGCCAGGTCAGAGACTGGTGGCAGAGGACATTCTCAAATACGTAAGGTTTAAGCTACACTAAGGAGTTTGTATGGAATCGTAACTGAAAAATAGAGTGACTGCGGATTTTAAATAAGTGTGAAACCGTGAATCTTGCTCTTTGAAGTGAAGATGTATCTGGCTGGATTGTAGGGAATGATTAGAATGGTCCAGTTGGGGAGAAAAGAGATGAGTAGAGGGACTCTCGTGGTCCTTCACCTAAGGGATGATATAGTCCTGCACTGTGGCCAATGTATGGTCCTTCAGCTAAGGATTGGTATAGACCTACAGTGTGGTTGTTGTCATAGTCCTTCACATAAGGGACGGTATAGAACTGCACTGTGGCTGTCGTGAGATGGAGTGAAGAATTTAAAGAGATAGGATAGAAAGGACTCGATAGTTGACTACTTCCACGGTGACATACAGAGTTTCCTTAGGGATAACTTCCAAGTTTTCTAGCCAGGTCCCCTAAGTTGAATGAAGAGTACTTACCAAGATTCTCTGTATTAGAAATTTCAGGACAGTTTGGGAGGTAGGACAGAATATAACTGTGCCCAGTAGGGGCCCATATGTCCTGGGGTCAGCAATTCACATTATGTAAGTTACCCGTGAGTAGAAGAGCTTTGTGTTTTACTGGGTGTCTACTGAAGCACAATTTGAAGTATTTGCTATTCTGTTTCAAATTTCATCTGATTCAGGTTCAAAAGAATATAAGTTTCCAGGGGGAGCCATCCAGCTAGCTCAGTACTGGAAGGATGCAAATGCACTAAGCAGCAACGAGAAAATTTTCAATGAATTTCTACATCAGGTAATTGAGGAAAAATTTTTTCTTTGTTACCATTAAACAACATTTAAAGATTTTTCATATATGTTAATTTATTTCCTTTTTCTTTTTTTCTTGAAATTAAAGAATAATTATATTGTTTTCTCCTTTCCCCTTCCTTCCACTAACCCTTCCTATGCATACCCACCTTGTTTTCTCTCAAGTTCATGGCCTCTATTTTTAAATTATTGTTATACAAGCAAATATATATATGTACATATAAATACACATACAGATATACATATGTAATCTTAAATATATAAATAAAACTCGTTCAGTGCATATATCACTTTCTGTTAGCTACTTAATAACTCACTACTAGTTAGCCAGTTTGGGAGCTTTCCCTGGGGAAGACTATCTCTCCATCTCTCAGCATTCCTAGTTTCCTGTGCTTCTTTGCTAAGGGTTGAGGCTCCCGAGACCTCCCCTTTCTTGTTAGTGTGTTTCGTCCTTGTTCAGGTCTTGTTCAGACAGCTATGTTGGTGAGGCTTCATGGGTATAACTTTCTTGACATTTCTAGAAGAGCAAATGCCCTGTTCCTGTGGCTCTTACAATCTTTACACAGGGAAAACCTTTTGATGAATGTCCAGTCAGATAAACTATCAGATTTAGATTGGATTCGCACTTCTTCCTACTGAACTAAGCCAGCATGGACTGATTCCATTCATGTGAGCTTCTAATTGAGGCTTCCAAGGGCCATGAAACTTCCCCAATGAAAGCAGTTTCATCAGTGAAGAGAGTGGAGTTTCAATTTATATGTTTAAGAAAATCTGGTGATTCAGCAGAGTCCTCGTGTTCATGTTCTAGTTCTGCCACGTCTTTGCTGTGTGGCTCTAGGCAACTGACTTAGATTTTTTCACTCATCACCTGTGAAGTGGGGGGAACGATGCACCTTTGTAAGATTGTTGTAAGCAGTAAGTGATAAAAATACCTATAAGGAACATGGAAGATATTTGCAGAGATGCAGCAATATTGGGTGTTTTATGAATTTATGAACTGTTGAGTTGCTGAGCAGTATGTTGGTTAAATAACTGTCTTTTCTCCTTTTCTATGGAAAGCATCAAAATGTTCTCGCATTGAGTACACTCAGGATTTATAACAATGGATTGAGACAGCCCCATTTTCATCTCAATGCAAATGAAATGGGATATGTGGTGAGCGGATGTGGAAAGGTAATTCCCCAATAAACCTTTCTTTAAGGCATTTTTTAATGCATAAAGAAACAAATAGGAGGTATTTCACATGTCCATCTAGCCATCAGGAACAAAAGGCATCTGTCCTAATGATTTGGTGGACACTATAGAGGGTACTACACAGATCTCATTACAGGCTTATTATATTTGTTGAGACAGAAAGATTCAAGAGATTCTGCATTTCTGAGATGGGCAAAGGTATTTCTGAAGTGAAGACTTATTTCTTATGATAGAGGCTGGAAGAACAAGCTAGGTTTTCAGTTCTGCAACACCACCTAATGCAAAGTACTTTGCCAGGCAGATGCAGAAGTAACCTTTTCTTTCAGTGTAAGGTAAATGACAGAACATGGAAAGGCTGGGGCCATCAGCATGATGGTTGTGTGGTCCAGCTCATCTCAGATGTTCCTCAGTATGCTTGTCTGGCTGAGACTATTCACAGCTCCTTTCCCTCCTCAAAGTAGTTTGCTTGGACGATCACTTATGTAGTCAAGCTGTGTAGTATGTTGCTATAGGGATCTTACATTAGTAACTATACATTGTCATAAAATCCAGAAACAGACAAGGTTTTGTTTGGAAAGGAGTCTCTAGAGGGTCAAAGGGCACAAGGGAATGGGCAGGATGATAGGAGAAAAGAAAGAGGGGAAAATGAATCAACAAAAATACATTGTATTTGAAACTGCCATAGTAATTTTGTAAAATAGTCTTAAGAAAACACTTGGATGGTTTGTATTTCTCTCAACCTTGGAGGAAAGAACAAATATGATATGAAATTCACTCAGACCAAAAGTCTACATGGACATCTTTACATGGACGAAAGCCTTTGAAAATTGAAGAAGGGCATTGTGGTCCTCCATGAATTGCGTTTCAGTAATCTGAATGTTTCTTGTGGGATAGAGTCCTTTTGTGTATATGTTAGGCTCTAAGTTGCAAAAGGAAGACTCTTCAGATGGTATGATGCAAGATGACATAAATGAAGGCATCTAGGTGGGCACACACTGAATATAAATCCTCTCTGATATATATGGAGCATCATTGTGACCTTAACTAGAACATGATGGCTGATGCCTTTTATGGATACTGTTATGGCTATTTATGTCAGTGTTGCATTTTTTGGCTTCTGTGGGGGCTCTGTCACATCCTTATTAAGAAACCTACATATAGCTACAAGCTATGTTGTATGTCCATTCTTCACATTTAATATTTATCCAAATGAATGTGTGACTTTGTGTTCTAAAGCATCACTTCCCCTCAGGTGGGCATCATTAACACTCAGAGAACCATAGAGTTTAATATCCACATTGGAGATGTGGTGTTTTTCCCCATCGGAACCCAGCATTATATTAAGAACACATGTGATGAAGATTTGCTCTTTGTTCTTGCCCTCAGCACCGGAGATCAGGTAAGAGTACGAGTTATCAGGAATCTGCTAAGCCACATGTTCAGACAAAGGAGGCCTTCATAAATACGTGTTCATTCAAGGGGTGGATGAGTTATCTAGATGAAAAAAAGTGTATGAAAAGAAGGATAATCAAAACATTTTCTATTTCATTGCTTCTTAAGTCTGTGAACTTTGTACCAAAGGATCAGTATGTAGAGATTTATGAGATCATTTCTATCATAGTATAGCAGATATTAAAAGATGCAACCAATATTTATTGGTAAAGATGCTTCCTAATATTGATCCCCAGGAATGGACAGGCATTCTCACATTGAAGCAGAGGTTATCATTTTGTTGGGAGAAGCCAGTGTGGCCGTAGAACACCAGGGGCATTTACCTGGCTGTAGGACTTGCCTCGTCATATGGCTGCAGGTGCAGAGCCATGGGAAGTCTTTACTAGTTCTTGTTCACAGAAGGGTAGATGCATTTCTTAGTAGGACTGATTCCTTCGAAGGAAGGCTTGAGGTATCTTAGCTCATTCTTCCATCAGACTTTCCTTCTCAGAACTGTAGAGGTGATTTTCCCATGACCAGGGGAGACTGGCACTCACTGTCACTTGTATGAATTTAGATGGCCAAGTACCAGGCCATACTGCCAATGCCTTGGCCATTCTTAGGCCTCTGCAGAACTTGGAGCAGGGTTGCACTGACACCATTTCTTCTTTACCTCATTCAGGTCCAAACTCTTGACATGGACGATTATCTCCAGGCCACCTCAGACCATATTTTGGCCCAGCTTTTTTTCAGGAAGCAAAGCGAGTTTAAGAAGATTCCTAGATTCACAGAGGACCAGGCCATCAACCTGCCTTAAATTCCTAATGAGTACTGGGTGGTGGTGGCGCATGCTTTTAATCCCAGCCCTTGGGAGGCAGAGGCAGATGGATCTCTGTGAGTTCGAGGCCAGCCTGGTCTACAAGAGCTAGTTCCAGGACAGGAACCAAAAACTACGGAGAAACCCTGTCTCAAAAAATCAAAAAAAAAAAAATTCCTAATGAGTTCATACTGTTCCTTGTCAGTTGTTGAGAAAGAGAGGCCATTGCCTGAGAAACTTGGACTTGTTACAAAATGAGATGAGACAACGGAGACAGAGCAGCCTTAGGATTGGCCATGGGGCATCTGAGTTTATAAAGTCTTGCTGATCAAACATTTCACATTTGGGTGTCTGAGGTATCTAATAAATTGGCATTATTAATGCATTTTAGTATACATATACACATACATACATATATATACAAGTATATATACATATATGTCTTGTTACTTCAAATGTATTGTTTAAGCATTTGCTCTTATACATATAAGCAACATTTAACTACACAATTATTATTCATTATTTATCAGTGTGGTAGGTAAAAAAGAGACTGATTTATATATGCACATTGCGAGGCACTGTAATCCATGTGCATTAGACCGTGTCTGAGGAGTTTAGTACCATGCCTTAAGTTGGAGATTCTCAATCCTTTTTGGCATGAGATAGTTTTGATGATGTCAACATTTTAAGGAATTCAGTCACATCAGTAGTTGTGTACTTATTTTACATTACTATAGAAGATATTTAATGACAAAATGAATATGAACTAAGTGCCATCCTTGAATGTATTTGAATTTTGTTGGTAACCTCACCATCTGTCTATATTTGAAAACGTTCTTCCCATGTTTAAAATACATCTGAGAGTCTGTTGCTAGGGTTGGCTATGTCTGAAGATTCATGGGCCCCTTATCATCTTCATGAAGCTGCTTGAGGCTGGTGCTCTCTTAAGTTATTATGCAAAAAATTGTGTATTTCTGATCTGTACTTTAATTTTGATTGCAATTTATTTTAACAGGCATTTGGTATACTGACAGTGTGCTAATCACCACCATCATTTCGAAGCTATTTTATATAAAATTCTTAAGGTGATAGAGCTGACTTTAATGCCTTCTTTTTGTTATTACCCTAATACCTAATCTGATTGTTTTTAAAGATCTGAGTATTTTTCTAAGATACAAGAGAATCAGTCCTTTCTCTCCCCACGCCCTACTCTGCCTCTGTCTTCATTTGAATGTCTAGCTTTACTGGTTACTAGTAGAATATAGTTAGAACTTTTCTCATAGGTGGGTCACTGCCTACAACAAAAAGGCTTTAGGAACGTGATGTCAGCTTCTCTCTACTCTCAGTTATTTGTTAGTTCATTCAACTATAAGCTTAGCACTGCGTTAGATCTTAGTGAGATGTCGTTAAATGATCTCTGCCTCACCAGTGACTGTGATAAGTAATAAATGTGTGCACACAAAGTATATATGGATACACACATTCATGCATAAGTAAAACATGAAGCCCAGCTCTGGGAGGCATACGGAGGGTGTTAAGACTTCCTGGAGTAGATCTGAGTATAGATGAACCATTTGCCACAACATTAAGAGAAAGATGAAATCTATGAGAAGGCAAACTCTTCTAGATTGAAGGCTGAAGGTAGTGCCTTTATATGTAGTGTCAAACATGGAAGTATGAGAAACAGTTCGCTATGGGCGGACAAGAGGGCCAATAACAAGGGATGAGGCTAGAGCAGGGAGGGTCCAGACAGGGAGGACACCAGCATCCTTTGGAGCGTGTCTCTGTGCTTTTCCTCATTGCCTTTCCAGCAGACCTACCTGAGATTGGAGCTTGGCTACAAGCAGAGGATTAATGGTGTTTGACAGGGGAAGTAATGTTGAAAGGATTTAGGGACTAGCACAAAGGAAACGGAATATGGAAGAGAATATCCAGATATATAGATGTGTTGTTTTCATCATCAGTAATGACTAGACTACCCTGTGAGGTTGCTTCTCTCCCATAAAAATCTCTGAACTGTTATCAGTGGCTCTCCTTACTGAGGAACTCTGAGGATCATAAAGGCAGAAAACAATGTGTGGACATAGCTTTTATCTGCAAATTTTACCGTGGAATATAAAAACATTATATACTATAAGCTTGTTTACATGTATGTACTAGCTTGTTTACATGTATGTACTAGCTTGTTTACATGTATGTACTAGCTTGTTAAATGTATGTACTACCTTTTATGTACATTGCAGGACTGCATCAGATTGCTTTGTGGTCATTAAATAAAAATTTTGTCTATCTTTTTATATCATTTTGTATTTTGATTTTGAATATAACCTATTCTTATAGTTTTATGTGTTTGAAGTATTATTATCTTTTCTTTATTATTTTGTCTTCTTTTGAAATATAATTTTTTATCTCCTAAGGAATGTACATTATGTTAAAACAGTTTAGGTTTTCTGATAACAATATTCTTGACATTTGCCTTAGGAATCACTCAACTGTCAAGTTTTAAAAGAAAAACCATAAAATCAAAATTATCTAATAAAGAATTCCATTGACATATTATTGCCACATTGTCTTATCATGGGATGTGTTCTTAAATTTTAAGATTCTTCTAATATTGACTTGTTTTTTCATATCTTTGAGGAATTTTGTTGGTATTTGAGGTATTATTTTGTTTTTCTTTTGGATTTTGAATCCAGGGCCTTGCACATGCTAGGCAAGCACTGTACCCCTGAGATACAGCCTCAACCCGAAGAAGTTAGCATTGATTGTTCCTCCAAGACAACTCATTCTCCACTGTTATAACATCCACGAATCCTAAACTGCTGGGGCCAGTTCGAGCTCCATTAGTAAAGTGTCTGTATTGCAAGCATGAGGACAACATTTTGATCTGCACTACCCTTCTAAGGGAAGGTATAGGTGGTATAGGTTTGTGATCCCTTGGAAGTGCTAGAGAGGCTGATAAAGGCATATCTCTGGGCCTTCTGGTAAGCCCAGAGAGACTACTGGAAAGTTCTAGGCAAGGGAGAGATCCTGTTACACAAAGAAAAAGAAAAAGTGAATGACTTCTGAGGAATGACATTGTCCTCTGGCCTTCACAAATAGGAGTATACATTCACACACGCACAAGCATATAGACAGACAAAGAGACAGACGCATGGGTATGGGAGAGTCTTTCACAAAGCAGAACTCTATACTAGGAAATGTACCATCTCTGAGGGGTTAGGGAAGGCTTCTATCACCTTAAAACTAGGCCAATCCACACCAACACCACCACCTTTCAGGGTAGGTAACATTCTGAGATGCTGGAGCAGCTAACTGTTAAATAAAGATAGTTGTAGCCTCTTTGAACTGTTCCTCTTTGTTCACTGTTCCTGGCTAGTCAAGCGCTCAATGCTTATTTAAATTTAAAGGTCATTGTTGGCTTTTAAAAATGTAATAAAATACAGCAAAAATTTGCCATTTTAGTCATACACTTTGGTGACATTAAAAACGTTCATGATTTGGTGCAACAATCACCAAATCCATTTCCAAAACCTCCCGCCTCCCACAAGACAGAAACTACAAGCATTAAACAACTCTCTGATCTCCCCTACTATTAGCCCTGGTCTACTTTGTATTCATTCTGTCTCGTGAATCGACCCATTCTGAGTACCTCCTATAAATGGAATCCCACGATACAAGCAACTACTTCATTTCATTATTTGCTTGTTCATTATTGTCTTGGCTGCCTCCTTAGAATTGTTCACGTAGGGTTATATAAAACACAAAGATATGGCACCAGAGAAATTATTCTTTAAAGGACTTATATACAGAAATAGACTCAATTTCTCTTCTTTCCCTACCCTTGTCCTTCATGAACTTAGCTCTTTTTATATCACGAGTATTCAAAAATGTTTGTCTATTCATATTTTATTGATAAAAACAAATATTTTGAAATGACACAAACGGACCCACACTAAGCGTTGACATTTTAGTGCTGTCTGTGTCAGTATCTATAGCTATTTAGTGCTCAACTTTTCCATAAAGCTTGGAACGTTACTTTGCCCTCACATGCTGTAGTGGGGAATTTTGTTCTAGAACCTGGAATTTGAACATGAAGATTAGGTTGTTTGAATTCTGCTCTTTTTTTCTTCCTGTCACTAACAAGAAACCCCTAAGAACTTAAACAGGTGTCTTTCATATCTCTTATCTTGATGGTGTACTTCCCAACTTGATCCTACTTGGCAATAACTCTAACGTTTTTGCAGTAGAGCCTTGTGTGTTCTGTTTAGTTCTGGGCTTGGGATGCAGAACGACTGATATCAATGGGAGGAAATTGTCAAGGCCAGGGGACAGGATTAGCGTTTTGTGTTGCTTCTTTGAGACATTGCTTTACCAATTGACTGTGAACTTGATGACCCAGCACACTTTCAAAGGTCCCACTTTTCATGCCATGCCAATGGAGAAATGTAACATTTTTAAAGCATTCACTCAATGCTCTCAAGGCAATTTCCCACTTTCTTTTCTATCAGGTTTAGTGCATCTGGTTTTGTGTTGAGGTCTTCGATTCCCCAGACTTGAGTTTTGTTCAAGGTGATAGATATGGATCCATTTGCATTTTTCTGCATACTGACATTCAGTTAGACTAGCACCATTTGTTAAAAATGCTTTCTTTATTCCATGTGTATTTCTAGCTTCTTTATAAAAAGTCAGGTTCCATAGGTATGTGGATTTATGTCTTGGTCTTTGATTCAATTCCAATCACCAACCTGTCTGCTTTTATGCAAATACCATGCAGTTCTTATTGCTATGGCTTTATAGTATAGCTTGAAACTAAGGATGGTGACACCCCGCTGTTCTTTTATTGTATGGATTTCTTTAGCTATCCTGTTTCACTTATTTTGTTTTGTTTTTCCATATGAAGTTGAGTATTCTCCTTTCAAAGTCTGTGAAAATATTTTTTGTGGGAACATGCGATCAAAGCACTATGTGCTTTACAGACTCGTGCCATCGAAGAAATAGGTTTTCTTCTCATGAAAATCCATCTACTCACTAATGAGCACCCACAGGGCTCCAGAAAAATTTTATAACTGTTTTATTTTTACTGTATTTATACTGTTTTGCTTGTAACAAACCCAGATTCTCATTGTAAAAGCAAAACAAAACATAAACATTCACTCAAAATACAAAGCAATAATTAGTAATCTTTCTTTTTTCAGTTTTGCAGGAAAATGGGGATGTATAGTGAGGAAGTATTTTATTTTATTTATTGAAAATTTCCACCTCCCCTCCTCCTACTTCCCTCCCATCCACCTCTCCCCGTTCCCCTCCTCTAGTCCAAGGAGCAGTCAGGTTTCCCTACCCTATGGGAAGTCAAATGTCCTCCCTGCTCCCCCCAGGTCCAGGAAGGTGAGCATCCAAACTAGGCTCGGGAGTTTTGTTTTTACCTTGGTGTTATCTCATTGTACTGTTGAGTGTAATTAATTAAAAGATAAAATAGAAAAGCTGCTGGTCATAATGGACTCCAATGATTCATGCAAAACTTTTTCATGCCTCTTGTCTCTAGAGAGCATTATCCCAGAATCAGTGCGTCTCAAATGACTATTATTCTTTGAGACAGTCCCATCTCTGTTTATCAGGTATGAAAGAGTAAAATCAGAAGAGAAAAACAAGTCCTTCTTGCCTGTTAGGCTAAATTGCCTTTCCAATATATCTTATCTTGTAAAAATAATCAGGTGGAGATAGTTTTGCAGGTGTACAGTACTGTGCTCCCACCTGGCTCCCACCTGTGAGGAGTTCAGAACTATGAAGACAGCTGCAAGATATCAGAGGGGAAAACTGCAGGGTTTAATGTTTGTTTAAAGTGTCACCATTTGACCAAAGATTGGTGCAGTATTCTTAGACTTTCTCCCCAAGATTTAGACTTGTCTATTTTCTTTGAGAAGCATTTGCATTCATAAAGTAATACATGTCCTGATCAGGTGGAATCTACTTCAGCTGATATGGCAGCTGCTGACCCTAGGTCTTGAATGTTCATGGGTAAAAGTGCACATGTCATGAGAGTATAACTTGATAAGTCTCTGGTGCTTGCTTGTACTTGTTTGTGTGACTACATAGAGCCCATTTTTTTCTTGTTGATTATCATGTTTATGAAACTCACTATTCTCCATTTCATTCCTTCTTTCTGAATTGTTGCTTCTTATCTTACCCCCTTATAATCAGTTTAGGTCTGTCATCACCTTCATTAAGCCAATGGTGACTGATATCCAGGACACAGACATAGACAGAGTGTCTCTACGTCAGGTCCTCAAGGTGGCCTGGACAGTGGAGGCTGTGGCTTTTGCTCTTTCTCTTCCACACACTTATCTGAGAACATATCCAAGAGGACAGGCAGCGAAAAGAAAAGGCGAGCTCCTTCCTGCTTGGTGACACTGTCCTCATCACCGCCAGTGATGTTGTGAGCTGTTTGGGTCATGCTATTCATCACAGCAAATGACAGAGGAGTGACACACAGATGCTCCTGAAACCCCATGGTGACTTCAAAGAGGAAGTCAAGTTGGTGGGGATGGAGGACAGAGAGCGGTAAATCTTTTTGGACAATCCTTTCTTAGGATTCTTGGCACTGGCTCCCTATTCAGAACTCCATCTTAGAAACAGCATACTGGCATTATCCTCCCCTTGAAGCATGAGAATTGTCTTGACTTACAACGTGAAATCTTGACAATTCTCAACATCTGGGTACTAAAAATCTCCAAAGCCCCAAAATAAAGGTATATGGAATAAGATATTCAATTTCTGAGACCATAAAAGTGGAATATAGGTAGGAAATCTGAATTTAAGTGTTTTGGGATACTGTTATAGGCAGCTTAATCGGAATGATGAACTTCAGGCAGAGGCGCATATTCCAACACTGACTATGTGTCTATATGAATTGGAATGGGTAGTTTTCACCCACAGACATCTTTCTTTAAAGGAGAACAAACACTCGGTGTTACGTCTAGATTACGTTGTCACCTGTGTTTTATTATGGAGCCTAGCCTCTTCGACCTCTTTGCATATACCTTGTATATACAGCTCTCCATCCTTCTTCGCTCTTCTTTTGCCCTACCTGCACAGATAGCTGTGGTGTGTTGCTGCCTGCGGATTGCCTCTTCATGTGCTCTTTAGCTTCCTTCCTTCTTCTGCCAGGTTGATCATCTCTGCAGTAAGCCATTCTACTGCTGTCTCCCATTTTTTGTACAACTGTCTCATTTGAAGCCTCCTGTACAGCACTTTTGATTTTCTCCCATTCACTTTCAATATTTGTTAAGGGTTGTTTAATGATTTCCCTCGTCTTTTTTTTTTTTTAAAGTCATTCTCTTATACGCTCTCCATGTACCCAGGCTCCTTAGTTGTTTATGATTTGTCTTGCCTGGCATGCATCTCTTAAGTTTCAGTTGAATGGCCTTAAGTTGGTGATCTGACCCTAAGTCAGCACTGGGGAATGGTCGGCTGTTTCAGATGCTAGATTAGAGCTTCCTGCTGATAAGGGAGTCAATTGGGCTGTATGTGAGTTTTTCCGGGGATTCCCACGTCCAGCATCTTGATGGTTTGGTGTGCTTGAATTTTGTGGTGGATATGTACAAATCATTTGCATAGCAGAGGTCAAGCAGTTGTTCCCCTCTGCCATTCCTCTGTCTGAATCTATATGTTCCCATGACACTAGAGCCCCTTCTTTCTCCAGATCCCACTCCTGCATTGAAGTCACCCATAACAATTAGTATATCATTTTTATATGCCCTGCTGACTTTGAGGCAACTGGCAGAAAAATACGAAGAATTTGGAAAAGATTTATATGTCTCTTACATCAACTTCAGGAAGGCATTCAATAGCATTTGGAGGAAAGGACTTTGGGAAATAATGAGGTTCTACAGGTACCCAGAGAAAATCATAAGAAAACTAGATAATGCCTCTAAAGATACTTTTGAATCAGTCAGATTTGGTGGAGAACTAAGTTTAAGACAATCGTAGGAGTGTTGCAGGGATGCTTCCTCACACCACTACTCTTCAATATATTCCTGGAATTAATAATAGCAACAGCCTTGGTGGATAAGGAGGTAGGTATGTAGGTAAGTGGTGTGCGAATCAATAACTTGTGTTTCACTGAGGATACAGCACTACTTGCTGAAAGTCCAAGTGAGCCCCAGGCCATGGTAAGTAGAGTGGTGGAAGTCAGTGAAAATCTCGGTATGAAAGCAAATACCGAGAAGACTGAGATACAGCACATGGGAAGGGCACACAGGGATTTTAACATTGAAATAAAGAATCAGGACCTCAAGCAAACAGTCAACTTAGCCTATCTGGGAGGAAACCTCAGTTCAAAAGAGGAAACTATTTTAGATGTCAAGAGGCAGATAGGGACAGCAAGGGCTGCATTCCAGGCACTAGGAGAGGTATGGTCAGCAAGAAACATAACAACAGCAACAAAATTACAAGTATATGAGACACTTGTCTTGAGCTGCCTTCTTTACAATCCTGAAACCTGGA
This sequence comes from Chionomys nivalis, assembly GCF_950005125.1. NCBI lineage: Eukaryota > Metazoa > Chordata > Mammalia > Rodentia > Cricetidae > Chionomys > Chionomys nivalis. The sequence continues at coordinate 15,950,499 of NC_080099.1, forward strand.
CAATGAAATGCTCTTCAGAAAAGCAGCTGAATGTGTTTGAGATGGCATGTTTCAGGAGTCTAGGTGTCACACGAAGAGATAAGCTGCTCGATGTTAAGAAACATCTCAATCTACAGAAGGAAGTAAACTACAGGATACGGCAACAGCGCTTAAGATTCTTTGGCCGTGTTATGAGAATGAAGGATGGCAGATACCTAAAGATAGCACTGCTTGGAGGAAGGCCCCCAAAATTCTGGACAGACAGCATAAAGGAAGACTGTGGAAGCTTGGGTATGACAGTAACACTAGCATCTAGGACTGCCCAGGATAGGAACAGCTGGAGAACCACTGTAAACAGGCTACCCATGCATGCTTAAGCATTGCCGGGGCATAAATGATGATGATGAGATGATAAGAAAAATTAGAGATCAAGTTTGTTATAGATAGTAAAGAAAAACATGGAGCCTGGGTAGAATGCTCAGTAACTTCCTATGGAACTTCACACATCCTTGGGAAAATATTTATCTCAGGCAGACAAGCGTTATTTCTTTATTATCACTCCACTATTACTTAGCTCTAGTTTTGTGTTGGTTTGGCAAAGGTGATTTCATCTGCATGTCTGCATCTAGATGAAACCAGCATCTACATAAGGCGGTGTCTTACTAGTTAGCAAACTTTGGGACATTTCCATCATATTTCTAAATCTCAATTTTATTCTAGAATTTCTGAAAAATAATAGCAATTCTTTCATGAGATTTTTTTGAAGGCCAGATAATGTATGTATAAAAGCACACCTAAGGAACTCTGAAAATATGAACATAAATAAGAAAACAGGAAGAACAGGTGTGGTGGGAAGGTGGGCAGGTAGTGAGCATCCCTCCCATTGTCTGTGCACTCTTTAAGTGGGGTACCCTTGAGGCAATAGGAGTCACCAGGTGAAGAAAACAGCTTTTTAGTAACACACACACACACACATGAAAGAGAGGGCAGGGGGGATTGGTATGAAATTATTTGGAAACGGATTTTCAATTTTGCATACAACTTTCATGTAAATTTTCTGGTGTCCTGACTCATTCTAGTCATGTTTAACAGGTACTTGCTGGGCATCAGTGGTGGGTACCACAGGCATGGATCAGTTAATCTAGTATGGACACAATGAATTATGGACTGTAACTCTCTAGCGAGGAGGGCAGAACATTGAGAATAACCTGCATTCATGGCCACGAATCCTGCTAAAGGAAATGTCACCATCTGTAGTGGTCTGTAACGGGTAGTTTGGAGACTTGTATACTATGAAAGGGGAAATGGTGGAGGCTGGGACGTGGGTATTTTTATTTTTAAATGGATAACGTTAAGTACAAGGAAGATCAGGGATACAAGCAAAAGATGGAGTGGAAAATATTTATGAATGAACAGAAAAGTTGGTGTAAGGCTACAAAAGAGAAATTCCAGAGTCCTAAGGTGGGAGGGGGGTCTATTGTACTGGAGCTTGGATTGTGAACAGTTAGTTGGTAAAAGACGAATATACACAAGGCACAGATATCTGGCCCGGGTTGAAGGACTGTGAAAGCTACAGCTTGAGTAACTTTCACTTTAAGGCTACAGTACAGGGTTTGCTGCTCTGGTTTTGCCCCAAATTGCCCCTCGGGTAATTTGAAAGGCTGCATATTTTCCTCCTACCATCATATTTGTCATTTAAAAATTTTAAGTCATAAGTTTACGTAATTGCAAATGATACACTAACCAGAGTGCTGCATAGTGTTTTGAAACTTCCGAGCTATTGCTTGGCAGAACTCACCAAACCACCTTGTGATTAATTAATTAGCAAAACCATCCTTCATTGTCAACCCAATCAGTTAAATCAGGTTCTATTTTAGTGTTTTGAAAAATAATGGCATTCTTTATCTTTGTCAGGTCCATTCAAATGTGTTTCTGAGACAGTCATTCACTTGCAAGTTCTCACCAGGAGAGCAGTGACAGAAACAGAGAGGTTGTGGTTCCCCACACACCAAGGGAGGAGCAAGGAATTTCTTCCTCACCAGCTCCACATCACTTGCCTTGGCCTTCTTAGGACTCCATCAAGGGGCAGTATTTTCTTGTATTTGTCATGACTTTGGTGACTGGGAGGTTTTCTAGCCTGAGTTAATGGCTAGAAATAGAAGCTTAGGGGAAGGCTCTGCAAATACTGACTGATGAACTAGAGTGGAGGTGACGTGAGAGACACAAAATATATAGAGGATAGGAGATGTACCTTGAACAAACTTGGGACATTAGTAGAAAATAAAATCCCTGTACGAAAAGATATGGGAATAAGCGTTACATAAGGTTTTAAGAAGTTGTGACAGATATTTTGTATTACATTTTACTAAGAATTTCACAGAAGCCAAGGGACAGCTGGGTACTTCGATGCCATTTTGTGGCCCCATTAATTCTTTTGGAAGGTTAGCTAACATATGTACAAAAGCACATGGAAGGACTTCTGAATAGATAAACATAACAGGAAGAACAGGAAGAGCAGGTGTGAAGGTGGGCAGGCAATGAGCTGTCTGCCATCTTCTGTGCACTCTGCCGAGGGCTGAGACTGAAGCCACTCTGCCTCTGGGCATCAGGTGGCGCTCGCACACCGCCAGAGAAGCCCCGAAACCCCTTCCAGCTTCAGTTTCTGTTTCAGTTGGGGATAGCTGTGGCTTTAAGTGAAATCTGGAACAAACTGATTCCATGCAGACTTTTGGTCTGTAGCTCTATTCTCCCAGTGTAGTTTAATACACACAAGTGAAACTTCATTTTATAACGCATAAAACTCAGGCTACATGGTCTTTGTGCCATGTAGATAACTTGCTTACAGGAGAGGAAGGCCACAGGGAGAGGCAGCAACAGATAGCTAAAGAGACCACATGGTATTAAGAGCACAGGGTCTATACTGATCTACACAGGAGTCCACCCACAGTGGTGGCCCAGGACATCGGGAACTGCGAACAACTCACTTGGACTGTTGTTTATTTACTTATTTTTGAGACATGATTTTGCAACACAACTCTGGATAGCCTGAAATTCATTATGCAGACCAAGACGGTTTGTATTTGTAGAAATCCCCCTGCTTCTGCTGCTTGATGTTCGGTTTACAGGTGTGTGTCACCAAGCCTAAACTCCTTACACTCTTTCCACAAAGCTATCAGGACATTTTGTTGTTGTTGTTTTCTGGTCTTTGGGGAAGTGAGTTTATATGATGTACTGTCAATTCCCATCTTCTTTCTCTGTAAGAATATTCTGGAAGGTTAGGTTAGACATCTGATGTCATGCCCAGGAGGCTGTGGTTGGTAGCTTGGTTTTAGAACCCAAGTCTCATCAATGTCAGTTGTCTTGCCTTTGAAAACCCACAGTGGGCTAGAAAAGAAAGAAACGGGGAACAAGAGAGCTCCAGTTTGGCAAATCTGTGCTGATGGAGAACAGCCAAGGAAGACTTCCAAACCTGGAGCTGCAGGAGCTGGGCAGAGGTTCGTAAAACAGACGTTCTACTAGATCTTAGCGTAGCAATCACTTCTTGTTTTTCTTATTTACCCACTTTTTTTTTGTTTGTTTGCTATTAGTGGTACCTTGCCCCTGGAATTAGTTGAGTAATTCAAACTTTGATTGTTAGTGATCTTTGGGTTGGTAGATGTGCCAGGGATACTGTGGAGAAGGTATCTTCCATTGTCCTCTTGTTTCCTCCTTCAGCATTCCTTGTTCTCTGGGATGATTGTGTGGATTCATCCAGAGTAGAGATCTTAAGACACAACTCAGTCTCACGGAAGCGTATCTACCTAGACGTGTGCATGTGTGTGTGTATGGAAACTAGGTAGATAAATTCAGCCAGAGCAGACAAAGTGTGAGGTTTTGCCTGTTGATTCTGTTGGGCCACTGTTATTTAGAGTCCTGCTTCCCAAAGCACAGGATCATCATCGTTTGCCTACTGTTAGTCCCAAAGGACCCAACTTCTGGTCCACGTATTTGAGGAAGCTTTCCCAAGCTCTTGACTACTCTCCCTTTCTCATTTCAAACTCTATCATGCTTGTAATAATAACGCAAATGGTATCTTTTAATCCCTGCATTTACATCACTATTAAACATGTGTTGTTTTGAACAGCTGATCTTAATAACATATTATAGTGTCGTACTTTATGCTTCACAGCTCTTCATGCTCCTACTCAGTTACCCGTTTTGTCCCAAACCAGTTTCCAGTTAATTCCACATCTACAATACCATCTCTGTTTAAAGCAAATTAAATATTGCCTTGTGCCTTGTAGGTTTCTCCCCTTTCATCGTTATAAAAGTCAACAATGTTTCCTAGTCCCATTTTGCTTCAAAATCAGTTTTACTCATGATCAATTCTACTAACACTTCACATAAATTTTAATTGCAATTATTATTAAAATTACTAAATTGGTTTCAGAAACGTGTAGGTGTCAGCCTAACGGTTGTCACTTTCGAGATCTCTGCATCGTTTTGTGTATTTTTTAACATTTTTAAATTTTATAGTGATCATAACATGTAATTCACCATCTACATATTCATCTTAAAATCTTCTATCACTGAGACAAATAACTGGAGCACTTTATTATTATATTTCTAATATTTTCTATAGCACAACACTGCATATAATTTATGAGCTATATCCCATCAGAGCATTGTTACCTCCTCTTTGCTAATTTTCAATAAAAGGGAAAATGCATTATAAGTGGATACATCAGAAAAATATTTACATAATGATTTCACTACACTTTAATTTTAAATTCATAATTAATTTTAGAACATGAAAGTCTAATTGGTGAGTTCCCATTTACAGGCATCTAAGGTCCTCTCACCATGTTTTCTTTATTTCCATTTATTTAGTTTTCAACTGTTATTCAGACTCACAGAAGAGGGTGACATATTTTTTTTAATGCTATATTGAATACTGTGATTTAAGATCAGAATAATACTAATAATCTGAATGGTGCTGCTAATGGCTGACACTTGTCAAGTACTTATTCTACTGCTGGGAACCATTACAAATGTTTTACACAGATTGACTTCTGCACTGAAAACATTGATTACAGTCACGCTTTCTACAAAGCTAGGCTTACCATGGGTGCAGATGTCTCCTCGCTGGGTTGGCTTCTTGAATATGAAGCACAAGCATAGTAGCTCTTATGGGCTGAATGGTGTCCACTCAAAATTCTTGTGCTAAAGTTCTGACTACTAGTGCTTCATATGTGATCTTATTTAAGAAGAGACCAGTTGCAGGAATCATTAGTCAAAATGAGCCATGCAGTGGGGTGGGGGTGGGGGCATCTAACCCTGTGAGACTGGTGTCTTTGCAGAAAGCAAGCATTTAGAAATAGATAAACACACAGAGACAACGTCATATGAACATGGAGGAAGAGACTGGGTGCTGTAGGAATTCCTTTACCTACATACCTAATTCCCGCCCACTTGGGCGTGTCCTCTTATACTATAAATGCCCATGTAAAGCACGGGTCTTGCCTCTCTTCTGGCTGCGGGATTCGGTTGCTATTCCCCATTCGAGCAAAAGACTGTAATCTGTGAGACTACCCTAAATACATAACTATTATAGTCAATTCTGAGCTAGTGTGGGATTTCTTTTAAGCGTCCTTTAAATGGGTTGAAGAATACTATGGCTCCCAGCAAATCACCAGAAGCTGAAGACTGGCACAGAACACCCAAAAAGATCTCACCTGATAACACTTCAATCTTTGATGTCTCCAGATTTCATGCCACCCAATTGATTTGTTCCAGCAAACTAACAGAATATTTCACCAATGCCCATGAGCAGCAAACTATACTAAGTTGGCAACCTTTTGAATTATTTAGTTTTGATGTCCCAAGTCTTATTCAGAACATAACAACTCGAGAAAAAAAATTAATAATTCTTGATGATAGTCAACACAATGGGCTTTGAAATGACAAGGGAAACAGATGAACAGGGGGTGGAGCTTGCAGTTAAAACTCACCTGCTGTTGGGAAGGGGACTATTCTTGTTAAGGCAAAATTTAAAGTACATCATATTGGCTTTACCCGTGATTGCAAATGTCAAAATTCCATTAATTTGATTTTTAAAGTTTAAGGTATTCTGCCATTTGGTGACTCAGTATATGAATAGAATGACATTTATTCAACGTGGCTTTCTGGAAGACACACACACACATTTGTTCGAAGGGTATCATTTGTCTCTTTAATGAGTATTTTGGGAGCACAACAGGATGTGCGTTCTGAAGGACAGGAACACATTCTGAAGTGTGGCGACACTAATGGAAGACAAATGCGTCAAAAACAGTGTGGGATTGAGTTGCAGCGAGTGATACAGACGAGACAAGATGACCGTAAAATCCTGAGAAGGGAGAGAATGACCTGTTGAGGAATATGAGTGAGGGGGGATAGATGGTTCTTTAGAAATAACTGCACTAATTCAGTCCAAATTAGGACTGAATAGAATCTGTATCTTGAGGAAAAGCAATGCTTTTTTTCCCCTTTGTCTGAGTAGGGAATTTTTTTGAAGGCTATTTACTGAGGACCTGCAATGTGCCAGGCATCATGCCAAATCGCAAGGTATGTCACTAAACTAAATACACACAATTTCCCTATGAAGTGGCTGCTAATAACTCTATTTCCTGGTGAGAAAATGCCACATAGGGGAGGTTAAGTTACTTAACAAAGGTCATGGAGCTACTAGGTGGTAAAGACTGTCTACTTGCCCCTCACAAATGTCTAGGTACCAACTCATCTGTTCTCATCCTAGCCTGTCTAAATTTAGATATAATCCACACATTAACATGGATTTAGGACTTACCTTTCTTTAGCTTATTTATGAGAAGTTGGCTTTATCTTTATCTTATCCAAACTATCTTTCTGTATGACCATTCTTACCATTTGTGTCTGTCTGGCCCTGGACATCTGGTTGTTTCGTGATGATCAGTTCCTAGATCGTATGACCATTGTACTAATGATATAGTGTTGTTATCATGATGCTGGCTTTGTCAGAATGGTGATGTGGTTTCATTCTTTTGCACCATCAGAAATCATGACTGAATAAGTAAACTAGAAGTCATATTTGTTAGGTTTAGCTGAGAGAGAGACTTATTGACAATGACTAAATTACCTTGTCAGACTGTTCCTCTCACCAAAAAATCTCTGAAATGCTACAGTGGCCCTTTTTACAGACCAAGTCTGAGGGTCTTGACTTCTACCTCGTTCCTCCACCATTGCAAAAAATTGTATGTAAAGACTGAGAGATCTACTTTACGTCTATATCCTAACAGTCCTAGAGAACATGGTATATCTATTGCACATGTTGTTTCCACAATCGTCCTGTTAGTTAGAACTTAGTTATGTAGCCGCATCCATTTTCCTGGGAGAAATAGGAATATTGTCTGTACTTAGAATAGCCAAGAAACCAGCTAAAATTCAAGGCCTCTATTTATATAAAAGGAAGATAGTGAGTGCTAAGGTATCGTTAGCAATTTCTGCAGTAGAAGGAGTGATGGAAACAGAGAAAGCTGCAATGAATATGATACATACAGCTGTTCTCAGAATTCAATAAAAAGATCCATTTATTAAGTTCCATTTTGCAGGGCTTCTGTCACATAAAGGGTATTGTTCAGTAGTAATTACAAAATTTATGACCCCTTTTCAGGTGCACTTTCTTTTAGAAACAGATATTTAGAAAAAAGGAGAGAGAGAGAGAGAGAGAGAGAGAGAGAGAGAGAGAGAGAGGATAGTTTGATGTAATTTCCACTCTCCCAGGTAATCGTGTTCATCCTACTTTTGGACCTTTACCAGAAATGTCCTTAGACAGCATAGCATATGGCCCTATATTTGTGTGAATTATTTATTTAAGCTAGTCTACAAGAGATAGGCCTAGAACAATCCAGTCTTCAACCTTGGTCGACATAAAGTTTGGCCACTCCCTGTCTTTGTTTTCTGTTGCTGTAATAAACACCATGACCAAAAGCAATTTGGGGGAGGAAAGGGTTTATGAGACTTACATTTCCACATCTCAGTCCACCACTCAAGGGAGTCCGGGCAGGAACTCACTCAGGAACTTGGAGGCAGGAACTGAAGCAGAGGACATGGAGGAACATTATTTACTGGCTTGCTCCTCATGACTTGTTCTGATTGCTATTTTATGCAGTGCAGAGCCACCTGCCCAGGGGTGTCACTGCTCATAGTGGGCTGATCCCTCCCACACCAATCATTAATCAATAAACCATCTGACAGATGTGTTCACAGGCATCTAATGGAGATATTTTCTCATCTGAGGTTCTCTCTTCCCAGAAGACTCTAGCTTTTCAAGTTCACAAAAGACTAACTGCCACACTTTTCTAGTGCACAGTTAAGGCAGTTGCCAAATGTGTACACTCGCGTATATAGATGCTCACTCATCCCTCACTTCAAGGAACAAAACTGTTGAATACAAGTCTAAATTAAACAAGAGAAATACTTTTTAGTGACACAGTTTGTGCAGACACCTGTCTCACAGCGCTGAATGGTCTTTGTACCCACGAAAGGAAGTCCAGCACTCTTGCCCAAGGGTATTCTACTTAGGGTCATCTCCCATGTAGAGTGACTCCTCATGTACTTGGAGAATATTTGAAGTTACATACATTCTTTTGCATTATTATGAGTGGAAGGCCTAATTTAGGCTCTTCTCTCTCCACACTAATCTATGAATCATAACCAAGCAAAACCCAAGCACAAATTTGCTCCTTTTAGGAAGCAATTGCATGGGTCTTGTAGTTAGATTGTATTTGTATTGCTTTTTTTTTTCTCTTATGCTTTTAGGATTCTCTCAGTTGAGTGTTGAGTTTTTTTCTGGTTAGGTGTAGTCTTTTGTGGAGGCTCTTGTAGTTAGTTCCATCTGACTTTTTCACAGTTGATTCTCAGGTTTCCTCTGACTGGGGATGGTTTACACACGTATTGAATATTATTTACCTTTAGCTGAGACTTTCAGTTGTCTCATCTTGACAGCTCCATCCTTCGACAGTTCTCTAAAATCAGGCAGGAAAGTTTAAGAAACACTGCCTAGACATACAGAATTAACAGCAACTAAGGTAAATAGCTATTGTTTCCACTTCTGCTTTTCTTTTCACATCTTCTTTTTAAGAAAATGAAACACCAATGATATTCTCAGAACTTATGCATAGTTTGTCTCGAAAAGAGAATTTTGTTGTTAAAACAATAAGTGGAATGTACATAAAAGAAGAACTCCAAATGTCCTCAAGAGGGTTTTCTTCACATCTTAAGTTATCTGATTTCCAGAAACATCACTGAGGTCTCCTCGCTACCCACAATGATTTTAGTTATACATGCTCAACTGTAGTCTAAAATATAAAATGCAAAATGTCCTGAATAAACAATTCGTAGCTCTCAACGTGCATGCTGTTCTGGTCAGTGTGAAGTTGGCTGCCTCCTCGGGGGGTCAATCATTTCTAGCTTATCCAGTCTGTATGCTTCTCACTGGTGAGTCATTCATGAGTGTTCCTGGTGATCAGACCTACTGTGGGTTACTGCTCGATCAGTGTTTAAGAAACCTGTATTTTACATAATTATGCTCTGAAGTACAAAAGTAGTAGGCAATTTGGAAATGAAGGGAATCCATAACATAGATCATTTAAGTGAAAAAAAAACCCGCTGAGTTCTTAATAAAGAAATAAAAACATTTGTATGTAAATTTTACAACAAATAGTTGTTTTTATCTTGTGCTTATCAATTAAACTATCATACACATATAGATAGATGAAAAATATGCTATATTCAGGGTATATACAGTATATGTATATATAGTCTGTCATTCTCTCATTACAGACACTACAGAGGAACTTGAAACAGCATCCTGTGTGGATAAGGAGGAAAACCACAGAAATAAGCGTCAGTCCTGCCTGGCTGGGTTTGCAGCAGGCCCTCATCCTCTGTAAGGTGGGTCTCACCCAGCTGTACGTCAGACTCCCTAAGGGAAAGCTGTGAAGCTTTTAATGCTGACAGTAGGTGCACACTCGTAGGGTTTCCAGGTTAATTGCTCTTGAATGGATCTTAGACTCCAGGATTAGCATGGGGTTTTGCGCATGCCCATTGTTGGATCTATGCCTGACCTTTTATGGAAGTCTTCCTGGGAGGACACGGTTCTGGGTTAGTGACTTTTAAAATTTATGTTCTGAAAGTGTTCTTGTATGGGGTGGCAGAGAAAATAAATTGGTGAGAAGCACCGAGGATTGGTCAGAATCAGAATGAAAAATGGGATTAACGTTCTCTAAATCCCAAAGGAAGGGAAGTAAAAATGAAAAGAGGTCCATGTGCTATGTATGCAGAAACAGGATGCCTGAATTATACCCCAGGACACAGGTGCAAAAGGAAGAGGCTAAAAGGTGAGATGCCCTCCCTTTAAGTCAACAATACTGCCCATGAAGGATTAAATGAGGTGAAGGCAAGGCTTAGTTGTTCACAGCATTTGCTGCTAAATCCTGAGAAAGTAACTTCAGAACCCATCACTCACATCATCTCACAAATGCCTCTAACCCCAGCTCCAAGGAATCGAATGCCTTCCTCTCTCTGGAGGCACATACACGCACACACACACACACACACACATGTATATGCATGTGTACAAAACCACATAGACACATAGGCAGAAGCATGAACACACATAAGTAAAAATATTTAGATTTTCTATGTGCTCTGGAAAAGCCTGTTGGAAAGGAAGGGTCCCAGGAGGGGAGCAGAAATAGAGCTTTGCTCTCTCAAGCTCCCATTCTCCAGAGCTGCTTGGGCAGCCAAATGTCTAGGAAGGGCTGGGATGAAGCAGCGTGAACCCGCCCTTCTCCCTCAGATCCTCTTCTCTGTGATTGCCCATTGTGCACCACCTTGGAAAGCTTCTACTAGGCTGTAGGTGGTGGGGTCAAGAGTCAGGAGCGCTGCCAGGATGTATCTTAGACTTGACCTGGACTTCCATATTTTCATATTTTCCTAAATAACTTTTTAAAGCCTCAGTCTTGGATTTAGTTCTTTTGGGCCATCTATGTGCTTTACGTGGGAGCCTAAAAATAGATCAGATAAAAAAAACGGGGAGAAAGGAGAAGTAATTCCTGTTAACTCCTATTTAAATTCGGAAGCTCAGGGCCAGCTGGTGAGGCTGTCTAAAGCATTGCTTAAGTTACTCCCTAAAGGTGGCTTTGCGCTTTGTTGGCATTTGTTTGGTGTTTTCTTCCTTTTCTTTTTTCATCAACCTGCCCTTCAGTAATTAGGACGATCCGAAGCACACCCACATGGAATGACATTAAAGGACTGTGTTTTGGCTCACGTTGCGTTTCTGCCTTAGAATGGTTTGTTTTAATAGACCACTCACTTTTTAAATTTAAGTGCAGTATAAACACTGAGTGTGGCCCTTTCTCTGGTCTTTTCTGTCAACAGCCGATAACGCTGGTGTATAAAATTTGTATGTGGTTTAGAGACTTGTAGCTAAAGGACTCCAATCATTTCCTTTGACCATTTCGTGAGATCTCCAAGTGTCAGCTTGTCTTTTGTAAAATGAATAATTTTAATCTTTATTTTATAGTGTTTTCTCCTTGTGACGATGATGGGTATGTGTGTCTTTGAGTGTGTATCTTCATGTCTATGTGGGTGTGTATATGTATATAGGGTGCACTCACCCACGGATGTATATCTGGAGGCCTGAGCTCATCATCAGGTTTCTGTCTCAATTGCTTCTCCCCAACCCTAGTGTAGTTTCTGTTCCTGCGACAAAGACCACGACCGAAAGCAGGGTGTGGTCCAACATCACAGGAGAAAGCAGGGTGTGGTCCAACATCACAGGAGAAAGTTGGAGGCAGGAACTGAAGGAAAGATGGTGGAGTAATGCTGCTTACTGGCCTTCTTTTCATGGCTTGCTTTCTTCTACACCCAGGAACAACTGACCTGGGGTGACACCACTCCCAGTGGGCTAGAACTTTCTACCTTGATCATTAATAAAGAAAATGTCCTACAGATTTGCCTACAGACAGCCTGATGGAGACAAGCCTTCAATGAACTTCTTCCAAGATGACTCTAGGTTTGCATCAAGTTGACAAAAGCAACTAGTACATGAACGTGAATTTATGTGTATATGTGTATACATGTGTGTGTATGTACATGTACATATGTATTTTTGAGACTGCGTCTCATATGTATGATTATTTTTGAACTTGAACCTCTTATTGAACCTGATGCCTGTCATTTCAGCTGGACTATCTATCCCCCTTCCCCAGTGCTGGGGTTGTAGACACTACCTTCTGCACTGGGCTTTTAAGTGGGGGTGAGGATCTCAACTCGGGTCCTTATGCTTGAGCCCCAAGACATTTTATCCGTTGAGCCATTTATATAGATCTTGCACTTTAATTTCTGTTTTAAACATTATAAATATTTTAAAGCTATTTTATAGTACATTAACAACCTAGGTAACAAGATAAATAGAGTAATATATCACAATTCAAAGTAGAAAATGAATAGCAATATTAATAGAAATGAATGATCAAATACTCATTGAGAGGAGGAGAATAAACATGTCTGAGCATAGAATTACAAACCAACCTAAAATCACATCCATTTTCTTTTTTATCTTTTCAGTGCCAGGTCAAAATCAAGTGATGAAACGTAAAGAATGTAAGCATTCGATGCAAGGAACCCAGGGCATCCCAGAGAAGTCTTAGCATTTTGTTGCCATGGTTTCACTATTGGAGAAGTTTGGAGGCTGGAGAGGGACATTCAGTTTTTAAGGCACTATTAAACAGTAGCTGTCACTTTCTGTCTGCTCCTGGAGTTCTTTCATCTCTGCGTCAAGTGCGATGAGGTTTGGGATCCTCTTGTGATATGACTAAGCTTAGAGAACTTTTTTATTCTGGGTCCTATCTGGAAACTGATGCTGGAGTAGCTGGCGTCTGGGAGACATTTGATGTTCCCTGTATCCCACCATCTTTATTCATCTTCTTCCACCAACATCATATAATGGGTATTTGGAAACTTTTTCCTTTAGCTAAGGGCTAAAGAAACATATTTCTAGACTGTGGCGAGCATGGCTTTGGTAGGTGTAGTGCACCACGCCTGTCTGCACTCTATGTGCTACCATACAGTTCGTGAGCGGGGCAAGGGGCTGGAGATTGAAACACACAAAGACACACAGCCAGAGACAGGTCATCCTTGAAACAGGAATGCCCCCTTTATTGTGTCCAGGGGTAGCTTATATAGGGATCCTTAACTGGTAGCCAAGCCCCAGCCAAATCCTACCAGAAACCACTGCCCTGCCATCAGGAACTCCTGAGGGCCTCGTGCTCAGAGCAGCTGCAAGCATTACAAGTTGTTTACCAGAAATTCGGGATCTGGGGGGTTCACAGCTCCCAAAAGGTAGGCCTTGCCTTTCTTCCCCTTTCCCTCTGCCTTGCTCAAAACTGTTAGGTTGCACCCCTAAAGCTAGCCACCAAGGTCTGCCAGACTCATTCTTGAGAATTAGTACCAAAGTTCAGCAATCAAAAGCCTCCTTTGGTTCACTTAATTAACATTCCCCAGTCAAAATACACCCCCTGCTTGCTAGCCCACCCTAACACAGACCTCTTGTTTTCTTAAAAATTACCTGCCATTTCAGCTGTTTTTCTGCCTGAGTCAGAGAGCAGCCACTTTAACTTTCCGCCCCTGTTTAATAATGAATTTTTTTTTTTTTTTTTTTTTTTTTTTGGTAAAAACAGGTGCTTGGGTGTGGGGGAGGGAAAGTCCACCGTTTGGAGGAAGGTCTCCATCAATGTGTATTCAACATAATGTGCTCTCTGTTGTACTTAACTTCATATTCTTTAGGATCCATTCTTTTTAAATTTTGCTTCATGAGAAATAGTTTAGGATCAGCCTATTGCACACTGCGAGAATACCAGATCAAAAATAACAAGCTAGGACGAATTAGTGAATCGTTAACAGTTCCTTTCGTGCTATCTCTCGTCTACACTCGCGAAGAGAGCCTTGCTCTGCCTTCATGGCTCAGTGACTTGTGGAGGCACCAGCCCCCTCTATGACTTGTGGAAGCAGATTGTTGTTTGTTCCCATCTCTTTCCCTTGTTTCCTTTTAGACTTGAATATTATAAGGTAATTAGAGTGTCCTATCAAGGGAAAAAGCCAATAAGGCTTTAAGGTCTGGAAAATTCTAGAAACATTTTCTCCAAAGCAACAAGATGAACAAGGTCTGGGAATTGCATGGGAATAGGAACAAATGCACTATGCTTAATCAATAGCTGTGCAGATGACAAAGGGCATTGCTAGCCCATATCTAGAAAAGTCCCTGATTCCTCTCTAGGGCAAAGGCCAGAGTTCAGATCTTCCTGGGTTTGAAGAATCAAATTGTTGACCAGAAGCACGACTCATCTTTTCATTTTGTGCATGATCATTGATTTTGCTATGACCCAGGAATAGAAGGTATGCTGGCAATTACTGGACGATGATGCAGGCTTAGTGCCATGTTAAGTTGATTAAAAAGCAATAAAACAGCAATGTTTGTTGAACACCTGCTCTTGTGAACTGAGACTCATATCTGCTACACTAGAATTAATTCATGGCTAATTGATTTGAAGAGAAAATATTGATCTTCCCCAGCAAAGGCAAACTTTTGAGTAAGTCGAAACAACAATAAAAATTGTGCATAATGTATCGAGGGACGAGAAATAAACTGTATGAATATTTTTATTTCTATACAAACCAAGGAACTTTACCAAGTTTTTTTTTTATTATTTAAAGAATGTATACATTTAAAAACTGAATGCTTTCAAATCTCTTTGGTCATGGTTTTGGGCTTGAGCAAAGGGAAGTTAGTATGTTTAATGATCCATTGACTTTTTTTTCTGTCTCAGTACAGTTTTTGTTTTTTCCCATCATGAGTAGAAGAGTCAAGGCCTTGGATTCCAAACCACTGTACTCTAAATGAATAAAGCGAGGTGTGGCGTACCTGGGGGTCCATCGGTTTTGGAGACTGAAGGGAGAGGTACTGTTGACGGGAAGTGAATGGTGGTAAGAAGACTGGGTTTCCCTTGACGATCTAGGGTCAGACACTTCGTGGCTCTACTTCCTTCTCCTCTTCTTATTCTTTTTCATCTTTGCTCTTACTAGTTTATCTGGTCTTTGGCAAATTATTTAATTTCTCTCAATTCCAATTTCTTATACTGAAAAGCCAATGTACTGTCTTATGAGTATCTAATGCAAATAGCTGCTTTGTCAATTCCAAGGTACAACTTTACAGTTTATTAAGATGATTCAACAAAGATTTAAAAAGAAATTTTACTTTTACTTTTTAGTTATTTTTATATGTTTGTGCTTGCGTGTGGGTTTGTGCCCATGAGTAGTGCTGAAGAGGCCAGGAAAGGTCATATGATCCCCTGGAGCTGGAGTAAAAGGAAGCTTTGAGCCACATGATGTGGGTGCCAGGAAGGAGAACCAAGCCCCCTTGAAGAGCAGCAAGCTATATTAAGCACTGATTGATTTTTCCATCCCCAAACATACTTCCTTTTTAGTTTGCTGTTGTTTAGGGATTAGATTTCATAGCCCTTGATTATCTGGAACTTTCTGTGTATCTGCCTCTACTTTCCAAGTGCTAGGATTAAAGGCATAAGCCATGACGCTACAACAAAGATTTTGATGGTCTGAAATACAGTGCTTGGATTTGGAGAAACAATCCTAAGTTATGACTGAAAATCTCAGCGAAACTGCAGTTGCCCCAGGGAAAAATTGGAGCAAAGTAAAAATTTTAAGAAATGTTTTATTGGAATAGGACATGGAGAGTTGGGGTCAGAAGAACTATGAACTATTATTAAACAAAAACCAATTATCGGCAATGCTTTCTAAACCCTAACAAAACAACTAATTCCCACTTAAATATCACAGTAGCAAAGAGTTCTGATTGAAATCCACAAATGCTGGTGAGCTTTCCTTGGTGGGATTCTCCACATCTGTCAGATCCTTGACCAGGGCAGAGTTTTGTTGCTTGGATTTCTTGTAACTGGTGTGTCTATCATTAGTGCGTCTTAGAAAGAAATAAGAGTAAATATCATATACCATCCTGTTTTACAGAGCTCATTTAGTGCTCACAAGGATCTTGTGATTATGATATTACTGTCACCAGTGTCTGTATTTTATAGAGTGGAGAGCGAGACCAGAAAGTTTAAGTACAGTAGCTGATCCTGGGCGTTGCAATGCTGGGTCTTGTCCTTAACCATTGTTCCACTGTGCTGCTACACAAGAAGGATTGTTATTATATTCTTGACAACCTCAAAAGTTATAGTATTCAACGTAGAACACCCAGAGATCTTCAGGTCAAAATACCGAAATATTATTTTATTGAATTTAAAAGGAAACCACTTACAACAATCTGTCTATTGCTTCTGGCAATCAGTGAAGATTATAACCCGTGAAGACTGTCTATTTATTTTTGGCTATTTATTTCAGAGTGACACTGAAGCTTTACCTTAGCAGCTGATTAGAACGAACAAAGAAAAAAAGAACAAGGAGACAACAGAACCAGGTCTTGCGAAGACGGAGCGAAAAAACAACATATGTCCAATTTATTTTCACGCCACTCCTTGAGTTCAGTGCAGATTGCGGACAGTTTTTCCCCGAGATATTTGTATTTCCAGATTTTTTCTAATTAGCATACTCCTTTTGCTTCCTTAAAATTTTAGTTAGGTATTTACATTGCTACAAACTCATCTTTAGGGCAAAAATAACTACCTCTATACTTAATAATAAGCTGCTTGTACAGCTACCAGGTAGAATAAGAATATTAATGTATTAGTTTAGGAATCGCAGTAACTCCTGCTCACTAAACACAATTACAAGTGGTTGTTCAACAGTAATTACTGGCACAACCTTTCTTTCCTTTTATCCCTTCATCCCTACCACCTGCCTTCCTTCCCACTTCCTTCCCACTTCTTCCCCTTTCTCCCCTCCTTCCTGTCTTCCTCATCCTTTTGCTCATTTCTTCCTTTCCTCTATCCCTTTATTCTCACTTTTCTTAGTTTTTTATTAAAATGTCATTGTCATTGATTGCAAAGATTTAAGGGACACAGCTTGAGTTTTTAATATATGTACATGTAGAAGGCAGAGAGAATTCGGATCTTGTTGGCTTTTGAAGACGTGGTCTCAAATAGACTAAGCTGGCCTTGAACTCACAATGTAGCCTAGGTTGATCTTGAATTCCTGATCCTCCCATTTCTGATGGAGGAAGGTCATTGGTTAACTAATAAAGAAACTGCCTTGGCCCATTTGATTGGCCAACCCTTAGGTGGGTGGAGTAGACAGAAGAGAATGCTGGGAGAAAGAAGCCGAGTCAGAGAGTCGCCATGATTCTCCCACTCCAGACAGACGCAGGTTAAGATCCTCCCTGGTAAGCCAGCTCGTGGGGCTACACAGAATATTAGAAATGGGTTAGATCAATATGTAAGAGCTAGCCAATAAGAGGCCGGAACTAATGGGCCAGGCAGTGATTAAAAAAATAGAGTTTCCGTGTAATTATTTCGGGGCATAACCTAGCCATGCGGGCGGCCGGGTGCCGGGGACGCAGCCCTGCCGCTCATATTACAACACATTTCTACCTCCAAATGCCAAGACTACAGGTGTGTGCCACCATGGCTAGCTCAGTTCTTTCTTTAGTACATGCTCACTAGATAACCATTGCCTACCTGTGACCATGACAAAATGTATTACTTTGTCACAGACTCAAAGCAAAAAGGCCAGGTGTTGATGGACTGAACCTTGGTAATATGAGCAAACTAAGTCAATCCTTTTCTCTTTCTGCATTGATTATCTTAGGTATTTTATTATGGTAGTGGAAAGCTGTTAAAGCAGCCAGATTAATCAAGTTTAAGCACTAATAACATTATTGTACAAAAATACAGCACTGTGAAAATACTTTGATACTTCTTATTGAATGTTGTTCCATTTCACTTAAAAAGTACTTAGACTGTAAACATTTTAAACTGACATTTCATGTTATAGGCTATTATAAAATTATAAATTTCAAAATTTTTGATGAACACACACACACACACACACACACACACACACACACACACACACTACTCAGACCAAAAAGAAATTCGCTGAGAAGATCACTGATCTCAGAGAATAAAAGCAGAAAACTCCCAATAAAATTCTAAGCCAATCAAAGTTGTCTTGTGGCGGTGACACAATTGCACGCCAGATAATCATGCTTCTCACTTGGAAGACTGTGCTTTTGCAAGTGTTTAAGTGACCATTGATGCATTCAGCTCACAAAACAGAGGCAGAATAATGGTCTGTCATAGAGAATTTTTAGCCGTACCATTGGATTTTTGAATATTAGGTATTGTGTGTGTGTGTTTGTGATTAGCATCAGCAAAAACCACAAAACAGAAACATGTTAGAAAGTTTATCTAAAACCTGACTGCCTCCTGGTATGTACTAAATGCCCCTGCTCTCCCCTGCCCTCCTCCCTCCCCTCCTCTTCCCTCCTCTCTTCTTTTTTCTCTTTCTTTTGACATTTATTCTATTTCTGCATGAAACCAGATCCTCTAGAGTCAAATTTGTAGGTCACGTCATCTTTTGCTTTATCTTGAGTTTCCAAATGTCTTCCTGTATTAACAGTTAATATGATATTGTCTCTTTTTTTCATGTTAAGGAAGGCAGATAAAATTATTTGCTTGCAGAATGAGTCAGAAAAGCTACAAAACTGTTGTCAAAGGTATTTTCTTTCATCTTCATTCATGAGCATTGGCATTTATTCATCTTAAAAGATAGTAGCTAATGAGAGCTTGTACCTCGTCTTTTTGTAGCTTGTATGCCATGTCCTGTTGATATCCCTGGAAGGCCTATTCTTTTCTGAAAGAAAATGGAGGAAGAGTGGATCTTCAGGGGAGAGGATGGCGTGGGGGACCCAGGAGGAGTGGAAGCAGGCAAAATTGTGGTGAGTACGTAATATATGTCAGAGCAAAAAAACAAGACCAAACCAAACAAAACAAAAGATGGTAGTCTGTCCTTCAAGCCCAAGACCTACCACAAATTTTGAATTAGTTTCAATAAAACAAAAATAAAAAGTAGAATCTCACTTTTATCTACTTTCTTTAAAATTTTCTCTCTGTATACAAAATTAGTTCCAGGATGCTCCATGGACTTCAAGTCTTTGTATGATATTGATTCACAGTTTGTGTGTAATCTATGAATATCTGTCTATAAATTTGTATTTTATTTCGTTTTGCTGGGAATTGTGTTCATGCTAGACAAGAGCACTTCCACTCAGTCCCGTCCTCAGCCCCTCCCTTGTGATTTGAATCACGTATAGACTAGTTAAATTACCCAATGCACTCTGAGCGCTCTGAACAGTTGTCACACTCTGTGGCTCAGGGCTCAATGGCAAGAAAAAGTCTGTGAATATTTGAAACCTACGCAACCAGGGCAGGCCTGACTATGTAGCAGGTATTGCAGCAACTCATATTTTCGTCTGAGATTGGGGGTGACTTTACTAGACAAAAATTCACAGCCGAGGGAAGACTTACCCTCTCTGAGGAGTGGATGGGGGTGTGGTGCGGAGAAGATGGGGCCAGCGGGAGGAGGGGAAGGAGGGGGAGCTGGGATTGGTATGTAAAATAGAAAAGATTGTTTTAAAAAATAAAAACAGTTCACAGCTGAACTTAGTACTTACTTTATAAAAGAAATTTCCTTATTTTAGATACTTCACATACTTTCTACACATTTCCCAAATTAAAAAAAAAACGTAAAATATTTAATTTATATAAATTTTATCAATCTGACATTCTTCAGTTAATTTTTGGCAAATGAAAAGATAAAAGCCTAAAATAAAACAATAATGAGAAATAACAGTTGTAAGATCACAGTATTAAAGAGACCTTGTAGACAGACTACCCGAGATAAAATACAAAATGTTTGTCTATTAAAATTAAAATTTGGCATGGGTGGCAACAAGCTGTAGCATTTGCTTATCATTCTAGATTTTTAAGTTTAAAATGTAAAGGGAGAAATAGCCTGAGCAACTGATTTATATGCCACGTGTAAAACACCAGAAAATCCGGTGTTTGTAAAATTAAGATTTTTACTTTCTGGGGCACCTGCTTTAGGTGGCTCACAACGGCCTTTGACTCGAGCTCGGGGAAATCTGCCGCTCCCTTCTGGCCTCCAAGTCACCTGCACACACACACACACACACACACACACACACACACACACACACTTAAAACACAAACTATTTTTTTTTTTAAAAAAACAGCTTTCCGTTTTCTGAAACGTACTCTGAGAGAAGCAAACTTTCTACTGCTGCACACATTCTGGGTGCTGCGCCCGTCAGCATGGGCAGGCAGATTGCTGTAGGTTGGTCCAAGCTCTGACACGGTTGCTTGCTGGTCTTGCTTCCCCTGCTCCCACTTGGGGGCTGTGGGAGAGTGCCCTAAGTCCCACCCTTTATTGATAACATTTTAGAAAAGCGACAAGTTCTACAGCCCACAGTTACAAGGATTCATAGTGATAAACGTAGTCAGTCTAAGACAGAGCCTCCTGTCCATGAACTAATTGTTAACTTTCAAAAATACCAGCAAAGTCAGTTATGTCCCTGCCCAATGCCAGAGTTTTGAATAACATGAGTCCTTGAAGGACTGTTGACACCTGAGTGGAACAAACAAAATGACACTGGTTACAAAGCGACCTGACAGGGCTTTGTGAAGAGACGCTGCCTCGACTGACCCTCCTCTTTCGTGAGGTCAGAAGGGAGGGGGAGACTCCATCTGCTTCCTCATATAAAGAGCTGTTAAACATTAGTTTCTGCTTAGGTCAGACATCAAAAGCAACTTATCAAAAGCCACGGCACATTATTGACAAATAGCCATATTTTACTTTTTAATAAGAGAGACTGTCTGAATAACACATAATAATAATCAAGGCATACTTAATGCAGATTTTAGCCATGGGGTGTTTCCTGTACCACCCTGTAGAACTCCCAGGGAAGCTAATTTCCACCATAATGCTATTAGAAAACCGAGCCTTTTAGAGGTGATTATACCAAGGGCACTGCCCTCATAAACGGATTAAATGCCATTATGGCAGAAGTGGGTCACTTATTGGAGAGAGTTATTTTTGTTTCTACCTTCCATTCTCCACTGCCCTGCTGCCCTGCTGTGGCACTGTAAGCAGAACTTCAACAGATGCCGGTGCGATGTTCTTGAATTTTCCAGCCCCTGGAACCAGGAGGCAAATAAACTCCTGTTGCCATAATTTTTTCCTGTCTCAGTTGCTCCCCCATAGCAGAAGAACTAAGACACAGTCATAGATGGTTTTGTGTACGTTAGCTCAAAGTCTTCCCTTAGTATGCTGCATAAATTCCTTCTGACGGCCTTAGAAATGTGTTGAGAGTCCAGAAAGCTGGAGTTTCCCTGGAACATGCAAACCAAATCTGAAAACTGTGCTCACTAGAGACTGGATGCAGCTTCAGATGGAGGACTCCAGCAAGGCCACTGTGCAACTGCCCTTTTAACTTTAGAGATCCAGGGGCCTTGACTCAGTATTTTGCTATATAAAATAAGCTGATAATATGATTTTCAATCTTCATTTAGCTATTATCTTTGCAATTTCTTTCTTTCTTTTTTTCAGAGCCAAAACCAGGAAGAGATTTATTATGAGCGTTTGGCTGGCCTGATTATGGAGGCTACAAAGTCCTGGATCTGCCATCTACAAACAGGAGACCCAAGAGAGGGGGCACTGTGGTTCCATCCATGTTTAAGTTCATCAGACTTTGCAATTTCTTATACACCAATCAAAAATTCAATAGAGACTTGGGTTAAGTATTGCTTTGGGCCCTTTAATCTTGTTTTTCTAAGACAAAAATAAAACCTTGTTCTAAAGCAACACAGAGAAATGGTGTCTTGAAAAAGAAAACAAAACAACAACAAAAATAAAATTTCATACATTAACTGTTTCTACGAACAGAGTAAAATTGTTTATGACCCATGTTCGTACTACCCGGGGAAGATTTTTTCCCACAGTGTGGCTACCAAGTCTGGAAACCGTGTGTTCGAGTCTGTCTAGACGCCAAGCCCTGACTCTCATGAAGAATGTAACTCAAACTGCATCCAGAGTACCGTCCGCTGTGAAAGCAGCTTTGTGGCCCTGTGCTTGCTCCCTGCCTTGCATGGCATTTTCTTGATAAAGCAGAAGGGAAGGATGAAGTCCTCTGGGATCCTGCCCCGCTCCCTCCTGACTGTATGACCGACCGGTCAAAAGTCACTTTACCTCTCAGTGCTTCACAAGGTGTGGAAGAGCTCTTGTCTCTGCTGTCCGTCTCTATCACCTGCTCCGAGAGAATGAACAGAGCCCAGCTCAGCAGTGAGATTTACTCACTGTTGACTGCTTGTGACATGTCTGAGCACAGGAATCTTCTTCTTTTATGATGGTTGTACTGGGTACTCAACACCTTTTGTCGGAGAGAGGTTGAAGGGATTTTCTTTTTCTTTCTGTTTTAGAATTTCAGGAGGTACCTTATATAGGGTTCCTAGGACCTTTCCTCCTGTCAGCCCAGGCAAATCCACCTCCAAAGACTCGAGTTATGATTTTGCCTCTTTACTTGTGGAATAAAGCCTATTTTATAAATATCTCAAGAGACTGAAAATCCAGAATTCAGAAACTACTTATTCATCAGCTCTGTGCATTAAACCAAAATGCCAACTTCCACCCAGTTATTGGGGAATATGGAGTGAGTACACACACTTGGGCGGAGGGCGAGGCTCTGTGGCTGGGAGAACTGGTTTATTTCATTGTGACTGATGAGTCTCAGGCTGAGACAAAGTGGTTGTCAACAATATAGAGGAACCGCATAGATTTTCACCAATTTCCTGCCCCATTACTATATTCTAGACAAGAATTATGTCTGAGCAGACAGTGAAAAGCCCTGTTCAGAACTGCTGGGCAGTTTATTTCATTTTGTCCAATCAACTCAATATTTCAGCTGAATATGATTTTCTATCCAAATTATGTAGTTGATTGCTTCATTTTTTGACTTCCTTCCGCATGTCTAGACACATCATTAGGACTTATAAAGAGGACGAGATGATGTAAGTGACAGGCTCATCTCCATAGGGCTTCGTGAGGATAATCACCCCAGGAACTTACTCTCTTTGAAAATGAATTCATATAAAATAAGACATACAGCTTAACAGCCTAAGGAAATATGTTAGGCTCACCACTGAGTTGACAAGGTGCAGATAGGACAAAATACAGCGATGGTCACGGTGTTTCATGGATTAGGAAATTTTGTCTTCTTAAGGAAGAAGACCTGAAGATGCTTTGTGATGCGACTGCAGAGGCCCACAGTGGGCGGTGTGCCTTCACCACTGTCCTCAGAAGAGTCCTTTTTTCCCTGTTCTTCTTGTTTCATCAAGTATTCTCTTAGTCTTAAATATATTACTCTCAGCTATATATCTTTAAGAGCCAAAGAAAGGATAAAGATTAAACAAAGAACACAAAACAAACAAATCAAATTCCTGGTGAGTCGCATTCTTTTGTGCACAGACTTCGTAAGAATGTAAAATGTAGGTTGCTGCTGAAACTTAAGAGAGCCCCGTGGTTTGCCACAAATCCTTTCTTTGGTTTTGACGTAGCTGGTTCTGCTGGTCTATTCTGGTGTGTAGTGTGTGGTGTGTACTTGCATGTCCTTTTTTGTCTCCAATTGTGAAATTAAACTGACGAGATTAAGTACCTATGGGCTAGAAACCCGATATATTGTTGCTGGCATAGTCAGAGTTTAAATTAAGATAGGTTGTAGAGGCACAACCTACAGCTTGAGCGCTTGGGAAGCTGATCTGGGCTCCACGGCAAGATCTCATCCCACATACACAAACAATCAAGAAAACAACAAAAACCCCAAAACTCCCCAAGTCCCCAAATTATAGTTAAATTATATGCAATTAATATTACTCAACTTACTCTGCCACTGTAACAGAGAGCTGAGATAATCATCTTACAAAGAGACAGGCTTGTTTCAACTCACAGTTCTGCGTTTTTAGTCCATGGTCTGTTGGCTCAGTTGTTTGGGCCTGGGATGAGAGAGCACATTATAGTGGGGGACTGTATCCCAGGGGAACCCACTCACTGGACTGCCAGGAAGTGACTGAAAGAGGAATGGACTGGAGGCCCCCAAGTTTCCTTCCCAGTCGGTGATTCTAATGATGAAGATACCTCCTAGTAGGCAATACCTCGTAACTTCTACCACCTCCCGTCCTGGTGACCAAGCCTTTAACACATGGCCTCTGGGAGCCAGTCAAAATTAACACTATAGCTCATTTCATTTATAGAGAGGAACCATGTTATAAAATGCAAAATATTTCAAGACCACCTTTCACACACTATACCAGTTAGTGATAACAATTTTGGTCTAACTTTAAAAACACTGCTTGCTAAACAAAATTCCTAGAGGAGAAATTTGGGAACCTTGACTCTAAGTCCACTGTGAAATGTAGCGTTTCTCAGTAGAATTGATTATTTCTTTCGCAAACATTCGTTGGGCACCTTCTATTTTCTGCGGCACCTGTGCTGTGGAATTCATAATGAATGGTTTTTCCATGAACAATTGTTCCTTGATGTTCAGAAACTGATAAAAAGATGACCATTGGGTGGTGTATTGCTATCTACACCCTTCTATTCCATTTTTTTATTATTAAGTTGATATTTTCTGCATCGTAATATTTGACTTTAAATAAAACATATTATAAGTTGGAATGACAACTATCTCAAAATATCCAGGCAGCAAGCAAAGCCTGTGTTCTTAACTCACTGCAGCTTGTAGTACCGGGGTCCAGGCAGCTTTTCAAGCGTTAGTCATCCACAGAAGTCAGATGAGGATAGCCAATGACAAAGTAATAACTGTACCAGAGGAAGACACCTGGAACCAGACCTAGACATCTAATTTGAAGATGAACTTGGCTGTCAAATTATGGGTGGGACTGTGGTGGTAAAGATGTGTGAGAGGGTTTGCAGAGTTCACAACCAGAAGAAAATACCACACAACAAAAGTGAAAGAAAGGACATGTGTTTGGTTATAAATAGGGTGGAGCCGTCTGGGTTCCTTTAATTAGGTGCTGACCCTTTGACCTATATGTGAGTCACCTGGGTGATAAACATGTGATCTGAGGGCTGCAATAGCAGATTTCATGTATCATTTTAATTTTATCCTTCCTAAGTAGCTGAAGTGATTCACCCTCTTCTGAAGAGTGCGGTTGAAGCTACTGACTTCTGATTTTCTGCTTTTGGTGAATCATCAAAACCTTGAAAATACTTCCTCTTCCACTCCCTCATTCTCTTCCTTTCCTTCTGGCATAAGAAGCAGATCAGAGATAGGAGAGGAAATGAGAAGCAAAGGTGGTACCCAATTTGAAAATATTTAGAAGATGTTAATTGTGAAATGTGTCAGAGAACATAAAATACATGCTGGATGGCTATCAGCCAGATAATTAAAGTGACTAGCTTTTTGCCTCCATACTATTTCTGGGGCCACAAGTCAATATACATTTTTACTTAGAAATAAAGACTTGAAAAAAAATTCAGTCTTAAAATCATCTTAAAATAATTTAAAATGAAAAAGATTAAAAATACAGTTTCTACCTCATTTAGTCTTGGAGGAGAAGGGTTAATATGTGAAAGACCCCCGGTAGGGACCTTCCCTCAGGTGGAGACCCCGGACCCACAGACCAGGCCGAGACCACGAGTCGGATGCAAACTGCAAGAGGTTTATTAAGTAGACACAGGTACCTGCGGGCGGCAAAGTCTTTCGGAGGACTTGCGCGCCTGCAGACTGGGAGGAGGACTTTTTATAGGAAAGAGGGCAGCAAAAAGCAATTTACAGAAGCAGAAGCGTGGTTATCAGAATGAGGCGGGGGGGGGGGGCATGAATGGTTTTTCTCTCCCAGCATGGATGTCTGGCAGCAGACATCCTGCTCTTATCTTATAGGTATCCTACTTTGAAGTCATTCTGCTTTGTAGATGTCCTATCTTATAGATATCCTGTTTTCCTCTCACGAGAGCAGGCTAGCTGCTGATCCTGAGAATCTTTCAAGCAAACAGGACGTTCTCCCGGAGAGCCTGCTAGCTGCGGGTTCTGAGGAGGGGGTCTGTAGGATCTTTCATATGATCAAAATACATTTTATGAGGTTTTTAAAGAATTAATAAAACATTTTAAAAGGGAAAGAACAGAGAAGAATTGAGAAGACTATTATGACAACTTAATGCAACATATTATCCTGAAATTGATCTTGAAAAAAAAGCAACCTCGGTGAAGAAATTAGTATACACCAATGTCTAGCGCATGCATTAATAGCAATAATAATATACAGCCTGTCTTCTTAGAGTGGACAAATATACCATAGTTAGATGAGATGGTAATGTCAAGAAAAACTGATGGGTGTAAGGAAGACTGTGAACTCTTTGAAATCTTCTGTGAGGCTAAAATTAGTGAAAACCAGAAGTTAATTTTCAAATGTACGAGTCTTAGGAATCTGTGCATTTCTTTCATATATTTACACGTTCTGTTTTCGTTTAGACAGTGAACCATAGGCTAGAGTCAACTCAAGGTTACTGGCAGCAGAAAGCTATTGGGGCTAATCAACGACGAAGCCTTTGGAGAAGGGGTTTCAAAGGTCTGACTAATTAAGGACAATTTAGCCTACAGCCAGAAGCAGAGTGCACCCTATTGCAATATTCAGAGTCAGGTCAAAATTAGAGAGATTAGGAACATGTCAGAATGGAAATAAATGACAGAGACTGCATGCCATTGCTAGGAACATCCTTGGCATATGTACAGTGACACTTTAACTAGTGACCCAAGGGTCAGAAGGTGCTGATAGTTAATCTATGGGAAGACCTCCAGCTGCCACCGGGTTTCAGCCGGCTCTATAGTATTTTCGCCTTCCAGATGAGCAAGCGATTTGCATAGGGCTATATACCAAAGAGAGTCACTGATTAAAGAGGTCTTGATTTTAACCTTTACTTATTAATTAATTTAGAAATCCTCTCTGGATTTGTGTAGAAGAAATTTCTTATCATCCTTTAAGTGTTTAACCTTGCAGATTTGCCTCAAACTGGGCCCAAACCACAAATTATTGCTATGTTCCAGGTTAGCGTACTTGATGTACTGCTGGCAAGGTCTTCACTGAGTTGCTTAGTTGTTCCATGAGAACTGCAGGAAGGAGACATGAGCATCCTTAGGAGAGGCGCCTTAGCTATTTATACGTAACCCACCATCCTTCGGGTGCCTCTGCTCTCTGGCCATTGCTAAATCTGACAAGGCAGGGATACGATTCCTTTGTAGAAGTCATTAACGCTAGTCTAAGAGGAAAGCCTGGCACTTAAAAGTCTTGTATTTATTGAAATGTTCCTTGACAGTTTTATATGGTCAGATGACAAAGTTAATTTTCATACGACAAGCTGGAGTCAGCAGTTTCCCTGTTCTTCATAAATGGCACGTTTTTGTTCGTTTAGAAATCAGGGTTTTCTTTTTTTTCCTTTTTTTTCTTTTTTTTGGGGGGGGGTTTCGAGACAGGGTTTCTCTGTGGTTTTGGAGCCTGTCCTGGAACTAGCTCTTGTAGACCAGGCTGGTCTCGAACTCACAGAGATCCGCCTGCTTCTGCCTCCCGAGTGCTGGGATTAAAGGCGTGCGCCACCACCGATGTATTCAGGCCATCAAAAATATTTCCTCTGAAAGTTCTAGTTCTTTTCAGGACTTAGTTAATTTAAGCATAGTCTAAATTCTATAGTGTTAGCCCATGCAGACTTTCCCCTTCTCCTGGCCTTAGGAAACATTAGTTATATATAATCCAATTATGTTGTTTATGTTTTAGGTCATTTGTTTACACAAATTTAAGGTACACTGGTAGTCATTGTTCACAGGCTCATTTCAGAAAATAAAACAGAAAAAAAAAACCCAAATGAAACAGTGTAAGCTACATTCCTGATGACAGGTACCAATAGCAAGGGTAATTGTCATCGAGATAAAGGAGAGTGCAGAGTCCATGGAGAGGAGTCCGGAGAAACCTAATAGGAAAACAAGAAGAAAAAGGGGGGGACAAGAGGAGGTGGAAGGAAGTGGAGGTGGAACAGGAGGAAAAGACACAGGAAGGAGAGTGGGAGGAAGAGAGAAGAAGAAGAAGAATCACATCAACAGAGACTAAAAGGAGAAGGGTCTTGAAAATGGTGTATGTTAGGAGTAAATCAGTAGATTGACTGTCATGTGGTCCATGACTCATCTCTGTGGAGGTTGCATTTAAAAATTGTTACAAGGAGGAAGAGAAAAGAGAAAGAGAAGTGATCATGGAATGCAAGAATGCCTGTGGACAATGGTTCCTTCCTCGGTCACCCAGGGCAAAGAGCCACATTCTTGTTGGTCACTTGTGGTCTCTGACCCCCGAACATCAGGAACTTATGATAAAGAAACAACTAGACCCTTTTAAAATCTGTGTGAAGTGGTTTTCAGTGAAAGAGCAGGTCCTCGGACTTTTGAGTGCACATTACACAGGAGCAGGGAGGTTACTCACTGAGCCAGTAA
This sequence comes from Chionomys nivalis, assembly GCF_950005125.1. NCBI lineage: Eukaryota > Metazoa > Chordata > Mammalia > Rodentia > Cricetidae > Chionomys > Chionomys nivalis. The sequence continues at coordinate 15,979,075 of NC_080099.1, forward strand.
ACTAAGAGGGAAATAGTGTGGTGTTTCTGTTATCGAAGAGATAACTCAACCCCCAAAGCTTATTTTCAAAAGGAAATAATAAAAATATAAACATTAGCTCATGAGAAAGGAATGAATGCAGACACTGGACAGGATTCATTAAAGAGAATATAAAGCTAATTGTTTGTCCAGTTTTAACTTTGCCCTGGACTTTTCAGTTTTGGTGATGAATCAGTGCATAGAAATGTGTTTGATGTTGAAAGTGTAAAATTCAGTTTGAAGTTCCACAGCTTCAGAATGATTATTCTAACTGTAAAGTAGTTCACTGAGATGTAAGATGTTTGTCCAGTTAATTTTATTGCATTATTTTATTTGAAAAATCTTTGTAATGCAATTTTAAAACTTAAAACAATCAAGGGATATAAAATTATAAAGATCAAGCAGCATCTGATGTGTGCTCAAACTTTGTATGAAACCTCATCATCCTGTTAGATTTTACTAATAAATGCAATTTTTTCTAGGGTGGGAGAGATGCCATGCCTCTATGTTTCAGAGCCCTGGCTTCCAGAGGACCTTGGATGGATTTTTGGAATCCAACCAGGCTCACAACTGTCTGTAACTTCACAATTTTATCTTCTCTTCTGGAGTCTGTGGGCACTGCATGTGCAGACATAAATATAGGGAATACACCCACACACATAAAAGAAAAACAAAACAAAACTGAGTCTTCTTATGTCTGCCACTTAAAGTATAGCTTTCTCCAACCTTCCAGGAATGCAGAATTCCTTTTGATGTTTGATGCTTGTGCAATTTTTGACAAATTAAAAAGTGTTTATTTTACAGACATTTTCTCCTAATTCTTCCTTTGTACTTACCTTCTTTCCTCCCTTTCTCTCTTCCTTCTCTTTTCATTCTCTTCATCCCTCCAATTCCCCTCTCTCCCTTCCTCCCTCCCTTCACCTCCCTTCTGCCCTTTTTTTCTTTCCATACCAGAGATTGAACCCACTACCTGGTTCATCTCAGGCAGATGCTCTGCCACTGCACTGCATTCCCAGACACCCCTTCCCATTTTACTTTTTGCTTCAAACAGGGTTTTGCTAGGTTTCCCAGGCTCCCTTTGACTTACTTTGTGTCAAAAGGCCTGCAACTTAAGACTTTTAAAGTTGGTAGATGTGCGATTATGCTTCCTCTTCAAACCGATTGATTCACTATAGCGTTTATGACCCTAGCCCAATTAGAGTGTTAGTAAGAGCGTACACATGACATTTTGAACTAACTTTTAACAGAACCTATTCAACTTCTTATGAAGAGAAATTAATGCTGAAGATGGTTATAGGCTCTAGATCTCTGATACTTAATGTACATTTTACCAAACACTCAAGTTGAATATTTGAGAATTCTTAGTCAAAGAAAAAAACCATTGAAAACATATAAACATAAAATATAAGTGGATATATTTTTCCAAGACAAAAAAAAAAAAACTTTAGTTCATCGCAGTCGGGTGGGGGGAGGGGGTTGTGCACACCTTTAATCCCAGCACTTGGGAGGCAGAGGCAGGCGGATCTCTGTGAGTTCGAGGCCAGCCTGGTCTACTGAGCTAGTTCTAGGACAGGCTCCAAAAGCTACAGAGAAACCCTGTTTTGAAAAACCAAAATAATAATAATAATAATAATAATAATAATAATAATAATAATAATAACTTTAGTATAATCCTAGCAGGTGCTCAGGGGAAGGTATGGGGAACACTCCAGGTGTCGAGTGATCTGAAATTTAGCCAAAATGACAACTATTTCAGGTTTAATGCAATCAAATCTTGGCACAGTCTTGGGATAAAGATGAGAACTATTAATAAACATGAAATTAGAAACATTTAAACCACCCTGAAGTGAGCCACAGTTGTTTTATTTAAAGGCAACTTTTGTTTTTTCCCTTTGTCTCTTGCTGAAGTAGTGCCAGCAGGCACTGATGGGCACTCACGGAGGCTGTCCGAGAAGGAAGGAAGCAACTGTAAAGAATCTGGGGGAGGAGGAATGTCTGATAGTGACTGTCAAAGACTTTTGGGGAACATGTACTGTTTATGCTGCCAAGCATTTGTCGAAGTTCAATTAAATAGCGTCATAAAAGTCTTTTCTTGGACGTAGTTGGCATTCACATCTTACAAGAATTAGAACATGGTCCCATTGCACACTTTCATCCCTAGTGCATTTTTCCTTTGTAGTGTTTACTATAGCTTATTAAATATTTATTTGTGTATGATTTTCCAAAGTCCTAAGTTCTCTGAGGAAAAAACCCCAGTCTCTGGTGTTTTACTTTTTTTTTTTTCTCTAAAAATCAGCATGATGGTTAGCACCTTGGAATTTACAGTACAGGGTCACTGTATCCATGAACCATGCTAATACAGGGCAAAATTCAAAGGGGATATTTGATTACAAAAGACTAATCAAAGATTTTGTGGCAGAGAATGAAGAGTGAAATAACCAGAAGCTCTTTATTCTTAGCCTGCAAGGGCGATGGTTACCCTCGTGTTCGTCAACTTGGAGAAGGCAGGCGACCTAGACAGCTTCCTAGTGCCATCACCACACAGGTAGGCTTTGATTGCAGCGGTCACGGTGTGAAATTATGAGAGAAAGTCCTATGGAGCCTGTGTGAGGAGTAGGTTTGGCTTCCTCTGGGTGGTCTTGAGTTTGAAGGGAGGGCAAGAATGGCAGCTGTAAGCTGGCAGTGATTGGCCAAGACCTGACCCTTCGATGTCAATGACTGAAGAGGTTGTGTGGTTCTGGTCTCTGGTGGGTCAGACATCTGCTGACAGGTACAGTCTGCCCATTCTCATTCTTATATTTAGGCAGTTCAACTGAGTATACCTCTAAGGTGTGAAGGTTTAATGACGTCATTTGCTGTCTCATCCCCAGATTTGATTTCTTGGACCAGATACATGGTAGGTGTTTTTAATACATCACAGGATGAAGAAGAATAAGAATCCTGAAATACGCTTCGTTGCTGTAGGATTTATTCTGTCTGGAGGAGTAGCTGCCAGCTACAGATTCCCAGTGAGCATCTGAAATGTGACTAGGCTAAACTGAAACATGTTGCAACTGTAAAGCATACACAAAATATACAAGACTTCATATGGATGAAAGACTATGAATTATCACTTTATCTGTTTCTTCTGGGCAGTGAAGACTCAGGGTGGCTTCTAGTGCCTGTTTCTTCCCCCATTGTAATAAGGCAAGCAACGAACTGATCCTTTTTTTTCTCTTCATTGTCCTAATACAAACATATTTGATAGGCTGGAGACAAATTCATACATTATTTATTCCTCAAAATATATTTGGAGTGCTTAGTGTATGCAGACCCCAAGATAAGTTTGTTTACACTTAACAGTTCCCCACCATTGCCTTCCGTGTTTGTGGAGACAGTAATCAGAAAACTTAATGGTGATTTTTAAAAACAATTTCATATATAAATACATATATGTGTATATGATTCATATACTCATATTCAAAAAATTTTGTATAAAATTACTCATGTATCCTAATCCTCACAAGTATGAATCAATACTATTAAAACTGATTCTCTGAAAAAAATGCAAGCATATCTGAAAACTCATCTCAGGATGATATTTTTATATGTTTTCAGTCACCAAGATGAGTGTTGATTTTTTTTTTCTCCAAAATTACAAGCTGTGTGACCTTGATAAAAACTGAACCCTATGGGACACCATCTCCACTTTCATAAACTGGTTTGGTCTCAGGAGACTGCTCTGAGGCTCAAACAAGTTAATATGTGTGAAAAACCAATATAAAAATGAAGGATAATTATAGTTATTATTAGAAACAGTTATGGCCATTAGGTTATAATGAGGGTCCTGGGGAAAAGAGCAGTTTGGGGCCTCACAAAATAATTTTTAGTTGGTATAGGCTCTAAGAACAAAATAAAGAAGTGTCAAAGGAGGAGGCATAATAAACAGCAATGACGTCTAACCTTTTACATGTTCCTAAATCATTAAAATGGTTCAGGACTGAAGGGCACGAGCTGCTCTAAGGAACAAACAAACAAACAAACAAAGCTTCTGGGCTGTATTTCTGATCAACTAAATGGCTTCAGGCTTTGTTCTTCATATGGACTGAAATATAAAAAAGGAAGTCAATGTTCTTTGCTAATTCTTGTGGGCTTCTGCTCCACCTAGCCATATAAACACCCATGGCTACCCAACACTGGACTAAATGAGGAAGATGCAGAAGGATAGTTAGGGGCTAGTCTAGGCCTAAGGGGTGGCACAGCTTCCTCTAGCCTTCCAAAGTCTAATGTGGCAGCTTGGCAATAAGTGTGGCTATTGAACACTTACTGCATGACAAATAAGAACTGTGATGTGTAGTCAGTATGTGCACTACAGGCTTTGAATATTGAGCATAAAATGTCATTAAAATTTTAGGTTTATCACTACCATGAACAATGTCTTATATATATATTGAGTTAAAATATATTAATCAAATAATTTCACTCTCACTTATACTTCTCTTATGTGACTAGTTGAAAACTTAAAATCTATACATTTACCCTGTGCTTGTGGATTCCAATTATTTATTTTTAAGTATTTTTATTGTCTGAGAATTTCATATGTGTATGTAATAAAATATGATCTCATTCATCTTTTGTTTTCCCATTGGACCTTCTGTTACATCTCTACTTCCCAATTTCATGTTTTCTTCTTCTTCTTCTTCTTTTTTTTTTTTTTGTTAATAACCCCCTAAGTCTATTTGGTTCACACGTGCATGGGTGTGGGGCAATCCACTGGACCATGGGCAACTTATCAACAGTTATCCCTGAATAATGTTTGTGCATTCCCTGTGGCTCTCAACTATCAACAGCTCCTCAGTCAGGGGTGAGACCTAGAATGTTTCTACTAGTCCATGCTGGAAGTTTCCTTGGCTTGATCTCATGCAGGTCTCGTGTAGGTAGCTGTAGCAGCTGTGAGTTCATGAGTGTGGTAGCCGTGTTATGTCCAGAAGACACTGCAGAGTTTCCCTCCTTATCTTCCACTCTTCCCAGCTTCTCTTCCTCTGTGCTCGCTGTTGGTTCTCATTTAATGTCTATGAGATAGAACTCGCTGACACATTTTATTGAGTGTCCTGATAATTCAAGTAATTGCATGGTTGGATTAGGATCCACTTCCTCCCCACTACACACATACCTTTCCAACACTTTTTCTGCACCTAATCAAATATTCAAGTTGGTTACCTCAAAAATTAGACCCTAACCACTCTTCCCTCCTATTCTCATAGGTTTCCCTCATTCTTACCCTATTCTCTTCATTGAAGATAAGACACGCTTTTGACTGAAATAACTTGGGGGGAGTGTCTTAAAAATTCTTTGGATCTCAATAAAAACCACAAGGCAATTTCTCCTTGCTAGTCAGTGGCTTTGGTCTATTTCGAGGTGATCTATCTCTGCCCATATGTGCACTAAACTTGATTTATCAACCCTTTCAGTGACTAATTTTCTCTTCCACTACATGGCCCCACTTAAGTACCTCGTCTGCTCACATATCTGTACCAAGAAGGAAGTCTCACACCAGAACCAGATCTAAAAAAACCCTTTCTTCCCCTGTGTGCCCTCACCCTGTCTAGCAAAAAGCAATGAAGCCACAAAGGAACAGGATTTATGGGATCATATTTAAAGGTTAACTGGAGGAAGGGAGTTTCACAGAAAGATTTAGAATTGCTTAAAATAAAGTCCTGGATTTATAGGTTTTGTGCACACAGTGTGCCAGGAATGATGGTAGTCACTGGTAACAAGAGACAAAAATTCCTTCCTTCATTCAATCTATATCCTGATTTGAGCACAAGCGCGGTGAGCGGCATGATGAAGTACAGTTCTCAAGAAGGCCGTGTAATGATGCTTATGCAAATATCAAGTGGGCTCATGTCAGAGTGTGTCCAACTCATTAGCTGACAAGTAAATCACAAGACGTTAAAAAGGGTTTGGAGATCATTCAAGCTCAGTAAATAGAGCAGGAAATATCAAACAGCAACTGTAGTCCATGCGAAGCAAACATTACACAATAGACAAGAACCAGGAGTCTACACTCCTTACTGTGCTCCAGAACATTGCCTGGGGGTTCACGATCACATCTCTGACTGTACTGAAGCCTCTTCCATGGCCTTCTGTTATGCTTGCTTGTAAGGGGAATATATATTGTACGACACAAGATAGACCAAGGGTGTTCTGGACTGTGCTATTCACAGGCTCAAATCTGATGGTTTCTACTTCTTTTCGTTAAGCTGACAGCACCTTAATATTTCCCAGGAAAAAGAAGGCATTTTCATTTTACTGGGTTTAGGGAATCTAAGGAAAAATATAAACAGTCAATCTAAACATCCTTCTTTTTTCTACTTAGACTCCATTTGTTCTTTAAAGCTCATCTTATATTGCAGCTCTTACATGGTCCTTCCTTCCTTCCTTCCTTCCTTCCTTCCTTCCTTCCTTCCTTCCTTCCTTCCTTCCTTCCTTCCTTCCTTCCTTCCTTCCTTCCTTCTTCTCCTTCTCCTTCTTTCCTTCCTTCTTCCTTTAGTGCCTTCCTTCCATTATTAATTCCTTCCTTTCTTTGTTCTAACACTGGAAAGTTTTTATTGACTATGTGATCATACTCTAGCTAGTGTTTAAGGGGAGCAGGCCCAACTAGAAGCACCTGCACTTTGTAAAGGGGAGCTCTAACATATATGCACTATTTTACCTACACCTCATCCACAGGTGGATCCAGGTCGCCGCTTCAAGTTACAATTTCTGAGCAATCAAGCTAGGTTCCTGAAGCAGGGAGACCCTACAGCTTGTAATTATCTTTAAATCACGTTCTGATTAGGCCACTTCACAAAGACAGACAAGCACAGTTCCATTTATAGGAAAACTAGAAGACTTACTCTCTGAGACGCTGGTGATAAAGGTCATGTTTTTTTCAAGGTGGTTCACCAACACTTGCTTCTTCTGATAAGAGAAAGGTTTTTTTTTTTTTTGTTTTTTGTTTTTTTTTTTTAAAGTAGGAAAATAGACTTTTGTCATACAGTATATTCTGAGACATGATACTTTTAAAGAATCTTTTTTAATATTTTCTTCATACAATATATTTTGCTTATGTTTTCCCTCTCCCCAACTCCTCCCAGGTCCTTCACGCCTCCCTCTGTACTCCCCCAACTTTATGTTCTCTGGCTTTCAATAAACAAAACATAACAAAAAGGAACCCACAAAATAAAAAATAAAAACAAGCAAGCAAGAAAACAAACAAACAAAAAACCCAGCAAGACAAAAAAAATTCTAAAACAAAACAAAGCAAGGAAAAAAAAAACCTCACAAAAGAACCATGGAGTTCATTTTCATTTTTTGCTGGCCAGGTCCACCTGGGCATGTGGTCTGCTCAAAGTATGGTTCAAATACCCAGCGACACTCCACTGAGAACCAGAAAACTTACTTTCCGGTTGTCAGTTGGTATCAATTGCCTATAGCTTCTTGGTTCAGGGTGGGAGCCTGTGAACCAACATGGAAATAAATGGGAGGTTTTTCAAGATATGCCTTAAGATCCTGTTGTACCGCTCTTGGGCATATATCCAAAAGGATTCTACATTCTAGTACAGAGATATTTGCTCATCCATGTTTAATGCTGCTCTGTTCATAATAGACAGGAACTGGAAACAGCCTAGATGTCTACCAGCTGACAAATGGATGACGAAAATGTGGTCCATTTACACAGTGGGATATTCAGGGGTTAAGAGGAATTAAATGTGCAGGTAGAAGAGGAAACATGTGATCTCTCTGCTCACATTACTCTGTGTTTTCCTCATCTGATATTTCACAATGTTCACCCCCATTAGCAATGCGGGTTACAGTTGTAAATGCATGGGTCTTTTTTTCTTTATTTTTATGTTGCTTTATTTTTTTATTGATTTTATTGAGCACTACATTTTTCTATGCTCCCCTACCTGCCTCTCTCCTCCCCCTCGACCCTCTCCCATGGTCCCCATGTTCCCAATTCACTCAGATCTTGTCTTTTTCACTTCCCATGTAGATTAGGTTCATGTATCTCTCTCTTAGGATCCTCATTGTTGACTTGGTTCTCTGGGATTGTGATTTGTAGGCTGGTTTTCTTTGGTTTATGAACCACTTATGAGTAAGTATATGATAATTGTCTTTCCGGGTCTGGGTTACCTCACTCAATATGATGTTTTCTAGCTCCATCCATTTGCCTGCAAATTCCAAGATGTCATTTTTTTCTGCTGTGTAGTACTCCATTATGTAAATGTACCACATTTTCCTTATCCATTCTTCGGTCAAAGAGCATTCAGGTTGTTTCAATGTTCTGAGAACTCTCAACAGAGGAATCTAAAATGTCTGAAAGACACTTAAGGAAATGTTCAACATCCTTAGCCATCAGAGAAATGCAAATCAAAACAACTCTGAGATTCCATCTTACACCTATAAGAATGGCCAAGATCAAAAACACTGATGACAACTAATGCTGGAGAGGTTGTGGGATAAAGGGAACACTTCTACATTTTCGGTGGGAGTACAAGATGGTCCAGCTCCTTTGGATAGCAGCATATGGATTTCTCAGAAAATTAGGAGGCAACCTTCCTTAAGACCAAGGAACACCACTTTTGGGTATATACCTAAAGGATGCTCAATTGTGCCATAAAAAAAATGTGCTCAACTATGTTCATAGCAGCATTGTTTGTCACAGCCAGAATTTGGAGCATGCGCCTTTTGTTTGCGGTTTAGCTTACTGGCTAGAGTTCCTTTGTAACTCTAAAGTCGGTGACTGCAGTACTTGCAGCCATTTGTAGAGAGATGCAGGATGGAGGGGATGTCAAACAATGATGTTGTGAGCAAGTGTCCTTTTCAGGGTCTGTTTAGTTCCTTCAAAAAACGATTTCCAATTACTCCTGTGTGGAGAGCTGGCATGTTGAAAAGGTTGTGGTGTGTCATAGCAAGAAAAGACATCCTTTAGATAAACTTCATTCAGGCGTGAGTTATAGTATACTTTGCCATGAGTTCAGTGTTAGCACATTCACATAAAGAACACAGTTATGAGTGAGTCTGTTGACAAAGATACTGTCTGTAACCTGAGGCTCTGAAGGGCTCTAATCTGACATTTCCTTTGGAGCAGTGGCATTTGCTGATTCCATGTTTGTGGTACTGTGAGTAATAAGACGTGACTCCTGTTTTTATACCTTCAGGGCTTCAGGAATGTTCAATCTCCACATATATGTTTAGTGAAATGGTCAGTGTTCACTAAAAATTTGTCAAGTTAATGAAAGGTTGGAGCATGGTACAGGCTCTTTACAGAACATAGGGACACCTTATGCTAGGCCTAAATTTTGTGGTTACATCTACCGGTTGGTTAGGGCAGCTGCCACACGTGGGAAAGTTTAAATAAAGCAAAGACACAGGTGGGAAGGTAGACGGGATTCTGAAGCCAATGGGCTGGCTTCTTGGCTGGGCTCTGCCACTATTGCAACATGTCATGTGGGGTAAGTTGCTTTATCTCCCTTGATCTCAGTCAATGGATACAAAATGCAGCAGCCCTACTCCTCTAATGTTTTAGGCCCAGTGAAACTGAGACGGTGAGAAGAGAGATCTGGCATTTCCTGGGACGTACCCAGAGCTTCAACCCCACACCATCTGCTCCTCACGAGGCTCAGATGCACAAATACAAACAACCATGGGAGTTGCCACATCCAGTCCTACTGGCAACTGACTGCATCTGTTCAGACAAACCCATGGGCAGTTCTATAGGCTTTTGCCCTCTGATCAAGACCTCTGACTCTGGAAGGGCCACTTCCACAGACCCCTCGGACTGACCCGAAGGATGCTTTGAGTAGCTTTCATCTTAAAACTGGTATTTCAGGTCAAATAAAATATTTTCAAAGCCCCACATGTATTCCCAAAACAGCAATAAATCACTCAGAAAGTTATGTGCTCATTTGCACGTGGCTTTAAATGACTGATTTAGCCAGCTGAGGGCACACATTATGGTTTTTTAGCATATGATTTTTTATTTCTGGTGTTCTGATCATCCAGTAATTAGTGGATACAGATGAAATTACACACTGCTGCCACTGCCTCAGATGGTCAGGTTTTCAGCATGCCAACTCCCAGCTCCTTTGGAGTTGACATAAATATTATGGAAGCAAAAAATTATAGTCATTTGCAGGGAAATCATGTGTTTAATTGCCAAGTGAAGCAGAGGAAAAATAGCAGAAGCACACATCATGTATCAGTTAATGTGAGCGCATTATTGTATGTTGCAAAAGGGGCTAAGAGGACTTTTCAATCGCAAAATGAAAACAAAACTATTCTAAAAACTGCCATCTGTGAAGCCCCCAGATATGTCTGACTGGCTCATTTCCTTTCAAAAATAGTCCCTGCATTCCAAAAGACATTAATAATGAATGGAAATTACCACGGAATAAAAATGGACCCTGGCTGATGGAGTGGGGCTTAATGTAAGAGGCCGCCACTGAAACAGACAAGCAGAGCATCTCTGAGACCTGTTTTCTGCCAGTGTTTCAATGCTTGCTGCAGATGGCACCTTAACACAGCATAAAGCAGCTCAGGCAGGCAGGAGGCCAGTTCTGGTCACGCAAGCTTCAGAACATACTTCTAAATAAATACTGCTCTCAAGAACATTTTTCAGAGCTTCCTTTCCCCTAGTTTTGTAAATTATTTTTTTTTTTTAAATCGTGAGACAGGTAATTAATAGACTCTGTCAGTTTGTTAGTCTTTGTATTTGGAGGCCCCAAACCAATGAAACAGGGACTTGCTCTGTGTTTCTGCATGGAGTTGACAGCTAAGTGCTATGGAAATGTAATATCCCACCATTTCTTCCTCCTTTTAAATTACATATAAAACTGGAGACATCATCTGCTATTCCAATAGTTCAGTGTAAGACATTGTCCAGTGATCATCATACTGTAGTAGTCGAGGTCAGGTACTCTGGAGTCAGATATTCAGGTTCGATTCTGATTCCTTGACTATCACTTACCAACAAGTGATGTGTACAAACTTTAGAATACCCCCCCCACACACACACCTTGAACTTGACATTTATGAAATAGAGATGATACTCATACCTTCCTCATGTGTGGCCATGAGAATTGATGTAAAACCCAACAAGCAGTGAACTCCCCCTGCTCCATAATTATAATTATGCAAACACAAGCATTCAGCACCATTACACAATAATCCTTATTCTTTATGATGTAACAACTGATGTGTTATGGGGCTATTATTATATTATTACAATACTTTCTTTGAGCTTATGGAAGTTTGAAAGGAAACAAAATAGAAGCACAAATCAGGCAAGAAAAAGTTAGCTCTATGATCATCGGGAGAAGAGCTTCATATTTTATAAGTGATTTCTTGATGTCTAAAATGTTCAACTAGAAGCTAAATATACAGTCCTTTTAACTTAAAAGATAGAAGCTGTTTTCATGATTATGGATGTGAAAGAGCATACATTTTTACTATCACTATCAAATACTCAAGGATCCTACAGATTCTTGGATGCATCTTAGCGTCTACCACACATGCAGAGGGCTCAAGGGCAGGAGTTTGTTCCGACTCTTTATTCCAGTCTTTCACACTGTTCATCACGGCTGGAAGCAGAAAGACAGATCGCCACATGTGTAACCCGATCCTCTGGGGAGTCTGTAGGGGCTTTTGGATTCTAACTCTTTTCATGTTTAGCAGTGATTTTTTTCTCCCTTTCTGCTTCCTGACGTCCCATCGCAGCCTTGACACTGTTGAGACATGATGGGCTTCCCATTGTCTCTGGAGTTTTGAGCTACTCTCCCACCTCATTTCCCCTCTGAGCCCCACAATCTTACTCTGCCACTGAAGTCCAACTGTGCTTCTTCTCCCGAGAAATAAATACATTTGTCATCTAGTCTCCTGTAGCAGAGAATATTGGTGTTTTGCCAGAATTAAAGTCTTAACAGTTCTGAATTACAGTGCTGTGATTTGTAAGGGGTAGGACAGAAACATTTCATTTCAGGCCAGGAGCTTTAGGCTTAGAGAGAGCTGGAAACACCATACCATTAAATCCTAATATTTATCCTGCATTAACAAAAACCAGGACAAGTGTCCAAATTAGATCACAGTAGATTACTGGTGGCTCTGTATTCTAGGCAGTTTTAATAAGATGTGTTTAATGTTCTAATATTTTGAAGCATATGAAAAAAATCACTTGATTCTCCTCTCATTATTCTTGATTTCTTCGACATTTAATATTTTGGGGCTAGCTTTTATTTGTTCAAAGGCATTATCCAGGGTTCTTTTCTTGTCCAATTCATGTATCAGGATGTGAATACCTAAAGAAACTCAGGACAAATGGCTAACTGTGGTGCCTCCAGGCTCATTCAGTACCAGTGGCTCCTCTCAGCTGTTCCCACCCCACTCTCTACCAGAAACCTCTGCAGCTCATGGACTTCCCTTCCCCGGTGTCACCCCGTCATTTTGGCCATACACCCTTTTGGTCTTCCTAGCTCTCTCTTAGCTTTCCTGGCTCCTTTTGTTTTTTCTCTCCCTCTCTTGGCTTTCTTTCCTTTTTGCTCTCTCACATTCCTCCTCTTTCTTGCTCTCTGACCCCACTCATGGCCTGTTTGACACTGCTGCCCCTGTGCAGTGTACTGCTTTCTCACCTTGCTCTAGACTTTTCCAGATGCCTGTGGCTGTAGTCTTCCTCACATCCCCTCTACCATACCTTGGAGTGGTTATGTCCTCACAGTATACTTGGCCAAATCCTCCACTTTATATATCTGGTGCTGAAAACCAAGAGGGGCAAAGATGAGCTCTCTTCCAAGGGACTTGGCCCCTCTGAACCAAGCTGCTGATTTGACTAACGTAAGGTATGTATGGATTGTTTGCTTTTGCTGGCTCCTGCCATCCACCGTGTTCTCCAAATTCTAGAGTCTGACTCTTCAGCTGCTCCTTTTCTCTACCTGCTATGCTTCTCCACTGTGACTTAGGGCATCTATGGATCTTTCTGACTCCTGGAGCCTGCCGCACCCTCCTGAAAGCCTTGGAGGGCATAGCAGGCTCTAGGAGCCAGAGAAAGGGAGAGATTTCTTGAGCCTTAAATCGCTTCCTTAGACCTTTGCAACTTGTGTTTACATACCTCAAATTACTTTACTAGACCTTCTCAAGATATAAACTTCAAACCATTTTCAATCCAATCATTTACTGTGAGACAAGTGGTTGATTACTGAGAGTAGTCACTTGGGATCTTCTCTTTGTTGGATGATTGCAATCAGGGTTGAGAAGTGAGTTGGTACTCATAGCGACAGTGATGTTTTTGCATTACTCTTTCAGGATAATTTGTTTACTTTGGAATAATAGATATTAGGGGCTACTGTCCTGAGAGGCCACTGACTCCACATTATTTCCTAACTTTGGCTGAATGCTACCTGGAATATAAATTAGTCACTCCCTTTTCATTGATTCCCTTTTTTCGTAAGTTTTCAAAATGATTCATTCTTTTAGTTTTCAACTTTCCTTATGGCTGGTGGCCTCCCTTGTTTTTTCTTTGACTTCTTTCCTTCAGGGTTGAGTCCTTGTTTTTTTTTTTCTGAACCTCTACTCATTCTGTTGGTTTATTGCTCATTGTTCTACATGTAGGCCAGTGACTCCTCAATTTATATCCCTTGCCAGACTTTCCTAAACTATGGTTCATTTATTTCACAACCCATCCTTCTTTTGAAGCCCAACAGAGATCTTACAATCAACATGCCCCTAAAGGGAAGCCATAGACTATATGACTAGGAAGTGAGATTATAAATCAGACTTCAAGAGGGCAAAAGAAGAGTCACAGCAAGAACACAGGAAGGGAAGCTGTGAGTGATTAAACCAACTTACCTGCTGCAAAAGTTTGGTGACCAGCTGAGGCAAGCCCAGAAAAGAGAGGAGTGAATTCTTGGTGGGGACATCAAATATGTTTGACTGGCTTCAGGAAAATCTGCTAAGGAATCTAAATTAGATCTATGTGGCTGCAAATTTTTTTGACCACCAATTTGTATCTGGGATAAATTGGAAGTGAGTTTTCTTCTGCGGTGCTTAAGTCAAGTCGATTCTTTAGCAATGTGAAGTACACTGCAGGGCACTTCTGTGTTACTCTCAAGGCTTATGGATGTCCTGGAAATGGTACCCCTCTCAGCAGGCTGGCCCCTCTTACATCAATTAACAATCCAGTCAACTAACTCCCTACCTATGGGTCACAGGCAAATCTGATCAGGAAAATCCCTCATTTGAGCCTTCCTTCTCAGGTGATTCTAGGCTGTGTGTAGTTGTCATCAAAGGCTAACTATATACAAGAAAAACTAAGACATTTACTAACATAATAACCAAGTAAACTAAATTTTTGTAAACAAAATTATTGGTAAGAGAAATATGGGAATCGTTGAATAATTTGGGAAGATTTGTCAATTAATAGATGATTGGCTCAGAGAACATGGATTCAGGCTTTAGTCTGATATTCTTATTATGTTTGCTGTGTACCTTAGAAGATGTTCCTTAACTTCACTAAACCTAAATTTAAAAAATGTAATATTTTTATTAATTATTTGAGAATTCATAAATGTATACAATATATCTTCTTTTTTCACTCTTCATTTCTTTCCCTAATTCTTCCTGGATTTCCCTCCACCAAGTGATACTCTCAACTTCAGGTCTTTTATAGAAATAACCAGTAGAGTTCACTTTGAACATGCCATCTATGGACGCATGGTTGACATAGCAGGGACCATACTGATAATATATTTTAAAGAGTTAGGATGGAGAATACTAAATCGATAATGCCAATCACATGTGTCAGGGGTAATCAATACATCTTAGTGCCAGGTGCAGAATATATTCCTATGAATTGTTGATTCAAGACAGCCCCAGAAATGAGAAAAATGACATAAGCTGCTGTGGTTGTTTGTGGTTATCCTTCAGAAACTGTTGGTAAGACATTATTGCTAAAAACCCCTCCACACTTTGGTTGTAAGACAAGCTGTAAGGTTTCCCCTGCTGGTTAACATACTGCTAAAAGGTGTGATGCAGGCTGATGGTGGGGGAAATTCTCCAGTACTTTCTTTCACCAGGTGTGAACCTTGAGTGCTACATGCAATATGCCAAGGAAAATTTGCTCCCTTGCTTGGAATTGACAAGACTGCTATGTGGGTAACCTTCCACCCTCTGATTGGATTTGAAATCTGCTCTGGAACTTTCAACCTGGTTAAAAAAATTAAAATGAAATCAAAACCAAAACCATGTCTGAGAAGGTCTTGGTTCCCTCGGGGGGACTAATTACTGTAGTTTTGCTAAACTGACATGGCAACAAGCAGCTTCCAATATTTATAATTATATCTATAAACAAATGCTATTCTCAGTCTTGGTCAAGGGAACTTCTGTTTTGGTGAATGGCAGTGGGTGCAGTGACCCGTACCTCCTCAAGGTGTTGAACATAAGTGGCTGCTGAACCCTAAACAAATTATTCATACCCTAAACAAGGTATTCATACCACCATATCTAAAGCTCAAAGAACATACTGAGAGAAGGAGAACAAGGGATGTGAAAGCCAGTAGATACAAAAAGTTTGCACAAATATTGTCTTCTGAGCAAATGTTGTCTTCTTCAACTATAAACTCACATCAACTGTTCTTGCCTACACTCTACCTGTACTAGAATGCCCATTGTGGGTAGAGGATGGATTCGGGGGCACTGACCTCTACCAGGGGGAAAGTTGGTTGTGAAGAATGACTATGGTATAGGAATTTATGGGATGGTAGGTGGTTTAGGATAGAAAATAAGAGAAAATAAGTAAGAATAATCATGATGCATTAAATGCAGGTCTGAAATTGACAAAGAATAAATTTAATTATAAAAAGAAACAAAAAGGAAAAATTATAAAGAAAACTTTCTATTTTTATTTATTGTTATTTAAAATGTACACATTGTTAAACTATTTTTTAACATTTAAGTATTATAATTTTGTTAACTAAGGTATTTATGTTGTGGAATATTATTTTAACTAGGTAAAGATGTGTTATATTTGTTTATGCTGTGGATTATTGCTTTAACTGTGTGAAGGTATGTTACATTTGTTTATGTTGCATTTGTTTAATTATGAAAAGATGTGTTGCTGTTTCACCTTGCCTGCCTAGGGCACCTGAGTGGTCTAAAAACAAGCTGAAAGCCAAAAGTTAGGAAGGAGAAAGGACAGGAAGGGCTGGCGGGCAGACAGAATAAATAGGAACAATCTAGGCTCAAGAGAGAAGAACAAGAGAAGGAGAAGAGAAATGAGAATTTGTTGCCAGCAGACTCTGGAAGTGATGAAAGTAAGGTACAGAGAAAGACAGTAAAAAGCTCTGAGACAATCAGTATAGAGCAAAGCCCCATCCCTCAGCCACTGCAAATCAAGAGTTTAGCTACATGCCTACACTTGCCCACTGATGTCTTCACATGCTTAGGGAATCGATGCGATCCATCAGAATAACACATATCCAGCATTCTTTGTGAGCCACGCTGTACACTAGGGTCACAAATATCCAGATTCTGTCACACCCAAAGAAAACACAGAAGCCCAGTGTGGCTTCCCCTTCTCATCTCTGTTGTTTTCAGCAACGAAGACTCCACTTCTTATCAATGCGATCAAGCAAACTCTAGATGCTGAGGAACTTCTAGAAGTGCTACAGTTGAGATGCATTTGACCTCTGCCTTTCACAAGTTCTTGAAGAGTGGAGAGAAAAGGACCAATGAAATCATTCAGTCCAACAGTTCTCATCTGGACCGTGCTGATTCCTGGAGTCTCAACTGTAGAGATGCTTATGCAACAGAATCCAGCTTTGTCTGAGTCTGGAGCATCACACAGGAAAGAGAACTTGTGCTGAGTGGAAAGGTCGAAGCACACGTTTTTCTAATATTTCTTCCAGGTCAGTACCTAAGAAAGAAAACCTGCTACTTCAGTGTGACTTTGATCCCCTCTTAGCTCACAGATTTTGTAAGTTCATTTGCTTGTGAGCCTGAGGCAGCCACTCCTTAGAGGCCCTGTTTTCCTTTGTATCAGGCACATTAGAATTTAACCACATGAGACACAGTTTTATGATTCAAAGTGTAGTCAATTTTATATGTTTCAAATGCTCATCTCAAAAGTTTTTTGTTATTCCCTCTTTGGGGGACCAGGTCTCAGATATGATTATGGATTCTGGTAGTTTCACGGAGGTGATGTGTGCCACGGCCCTGGTACATTGTGTGTATTAGTGCACGGCACAGAAGTGAATCATTTACTCCAGTGTCCCTATGGAGCTTAACACATTTGCCCTGGGAGTCCCAGTCTCTGTTCACTTAGCCAGATCGGCTGTGAGCCTCTGAACTTCTAACTAGAGCAGCAGGCAGGCTGTCTGCTGGGCAAGGAGGTTAAGATAAGACCTTGCTAGCTCACCTGCTGATGGCTAGCGTTCTTGGTCTGACACTTGTGTACAGGAATCTGTGACATACGATGCCAAGGACAGGATCTGGTTCCTGCCAGCTGCTAGTCAGAGATGACAGCCACCACTGTCACAGTTGCCAAGCTCATCTCCTAGAGGTTGGCATCAGATTCTTGGCAAGGCACCTGACCCAGAGAGCCAGACTAAAGATGGAGGTGTGCAGGGCTCTGCCTGGGCTGCTGGACTGAATAAGGTCTCTGAGAGCAGGGCCTGGGGGAGGGACAATGGGTTTGCAGAGGGGTTTGCAAGAACTGGAGCCTCATACAGTGACAAGATTCCCATTCCCACGATCACTGACCCTAACACTGCCCTTGCTTGTGCTGGTGCATACTTCAGTCTGCATCCTTTTCCTCCTTCACACGTATATTTAAAATTGTTTCAGTATTATTACCATTGTATATTTTGTGTGTGAGTGTGGGCATACATGTGCCATACTGTGGATGCCAGAGGGCAATTTTTGGGAGACGATTCTCTCCTCCCTTCATGGGTTCTAGGAATTGAATTCAAGGCACTAGGTTTAAATGGCAGGCACATTTATTCAGTGAGCCATCTTGCTGACACCTCTGTATTTGATCATTTTAACTTGCTTTAAGTCATGCAAAGGCATAGGTGTTGGGGGCTGTAGACCCCAGACCCTGAATTTCCTGTAAGCCACTTGTTACCCTTGCAGCTGCTCTGAGCAAAACAACTTATTTTCCTGTGTTTGCAGCTGCTCTGAGCACGAGACCCTCAGGAGTTCCTAATGGCAGGGCAGTGGTTTCTGGTGGGCATGGCTATCAGTTAAGGATCCCTATATAAGCTGCCCTGGAACACAATAAAGGGGGCATTCTTGCTTCGATTCAAGGATGGCCCATGTCTCTGTTTGACTCTGTCTGTGCATTTAAATCTCCAGACCCTTGCCCAGCTAGCAAACGGCTCGTAGCGCAGGTGCTGCATTGCAAGCATGGTATCGTAGCGCAGGTGCTGCATTGCAAGCATGGTATCGTAGCGCAGGTGCTGCATTGCAAGCATGGTATCGTAGCGCAGGTGCTGCATTGCAAGCATGGTATCGTAGCGCAGGTGCTGCATTGCAAGCATGGTATTGTAGCGCAGGTGCTGCATTGCAAGCATGGTATTGTAGCGCAGGTGCTGCATTGCAAGCATGGTATCGTAGTACACGTTGTACAGGAGCTACAGGACCGCAGTAGCACGGACGCTACACATAGAGAATACAAAATTTCCTGAAGATAAAACATAAAAAACAAACAACTATTGACAAGAGACCTTAAAGACATGACTAACCAGAGAACAATGAGATGAACACCCGGGAACCCCCACATCAGAGACCCTGTACCCTGGCTATGTGGGAGAATCATCAGGAAAGATCTAACACTTGAAAAAAGATTTAAGATAGATTTCTATATTGTATCGACATATTGGGGGACTGTTAGGGCAAAGGCCAGGAAAGATGTCTTACATCATCTGGTAACTTAGCTAGATTAAAAGCCCCAGAAAAAATGTCAGTGCTTTGGGGCCAAGCAGATGCCTCAGTAAAGAAAAATATTTGCTGCTACACCTGATAACCACTACAGGCATGCATGATGGCACATGCCTTTACACAGAAACACACACACACATATACACAGAAGCATACATACGCACAACACACACACACTGGGGGCAGAAAGGAAGGGAGGAGAGAGAGATATAATAAAACGCTTTGTAAATGTGTGTGATTTTGGAGCTTGGGAACGGTCTTGCTGATTCAACTATTTATTAGCATATATTAACTATGCAGATTAGAGTTTCACTCTGTTTGTATACAGGAACACAATGTACTTTGATTATGCCTGCTCCCTCTCACCCTTACCTGTCTGTCTTCTGCCTCCTGTTTTCCTCACATTACACCTTTAACACTTATTTTTGTGCCATTTTCTTTTATCTCCTAAATTAGATATATGAAAGAAAATATGATGCTTATTTTTTTTAGGCTGGATTATTTGGCGTAACCTGGTCACCACTTTGATCCATTTGGTCTTTCTTAACATTTAAATAAACGTCCATTGTGTCTATGCGCCACATTTCCTTTATCTTTGAACACCCGTGTATTCAGGTGTCTCTGTGGTTAATCTGTGCTCGTTATGTGTGGTGTATGTTCAGAGGGGCTTGCCTGGGTCATCAGGCATTCTAGTTTAATATTTTTGAGAATTCTTCAAATTGAGCTCTACATTATTCTCTGCTCCCCTTCCTGCTTCCCCCCCTCCCCTTCAGCCCTCTCCCACAGTCCCCATGCTCCCAACTTAGTCAGGAAATCTTGTCCTTTTCTACTTCCCATGTAGATTAGATCCATGCATGTTTCTCTTAGCGTCCTCATTGTTGTCTATGTTCTCTGGGATTGTGAATTGTAGACTGGTTTTCTTTGATTTATGTCTAAAAGGTACTTACGAGTGAATACGTATGATATTTGTCTTTCTGGGCCAGGGTTACTTCATTCAATATGTTTTGTAGCTCCATCCATTTGCCTGCAAAATTCAAGATGTCATTTTTTTTTTGGTGTGTAGTACTTCATTGTGTAAATGTACCACATTTTCCTTAGCCATTCTTTTGTCGAGGGAAATTTAGCTTTGAGCTGGATGTCTTCTTTTATACCTATTATTCTTTGGTTTGGTATTTTCATGGTATCCCACATTCCCTGGATATTTTGTGTTAAGCTTTTTTTTTTTTTTAGATTTAATGTTTTCTTTGAGTCTATTTCCTCTATTGTATCTTTAGCACTTGAGATTCTCTCTTCCATCTCTTATATTCTGCTTTTGATGCTTGCATGCATGGTTGCTGATTTTTTTTTTTTATAATTTTCATTTCTCTCATCTGCCTCTAAAATTTCTAAGCATTTAATGGTGCACTGTGACCAGAGTAGGAATTTTACTTCATTTCTTGGGGAACAAATGGGGGGGGGCACCAACTTGGGAGTGATCAAACATTTTTAAGTACTATGGTATTTGTTTAAATGAGGAAAATGGGGAAATGATAATTCAGGAAGGATTTAGGAGGATTATACATGCTTGATGTGGTATGTATTGAAGTAGGCATCTCCCCACAGAGATGGCAATAAGACAATGACAAGTCCTGGCTGAGTCGGAGCCTCTGGTGTGAAGCAGCACCTTTGTGTGACCCAGTGTGTGCCCCAGCAAGGAATGCAACTTCTGTCTCTCTGCATGCCACCTACATGTGCACAGTTACCCTTCTCCTTATGCCGAGAAAAGTAGGGTTAAGCCCCGTTTTTGTTCTTATTGAGTTCAGTTAGGTTTTTCAGTCTTCTACCTTATCAACTTTTCTCATATAATGTGGGATTGTTTAGATTTTGATTCGATGTTTACAAATTACGACACCCTTTGAGCCAGCACCTTTTCCAGTTTGAATGAATGGAAACGACCCAGTGTAACTACTGTACTGAAGTCTCTGATTTCTGATATCTATTTGCTTGGTTACTAGTTCATCTCTCAACACAACAGGATGAGCTCAAAACTCAGGTCTGAAAAATTGTTAAAGATGAGAGACTTGGAGCTGTCATCTTGGCTTTCATCATTTAAGAAGACCAAAGGAGAGGTACAAAGATGTCTTAATTAGTATCAGAACATGGTGAAATTTCAACCACGGAATATGGGCAACATGACCCACAAATCAGTTGGGTTACAATCTTTGAGAGTACAGTATGGTTCCTTTTAGAAAGACAGATGGCATGTACTGACAGACTATGAATTCTTTTGTCTCAAAAAATTATTAGTTGTTAAAAGAGTGCCAGCCATTCTCAATTAATACAGACTTTCAAAGTTTAAAATTCTGCAGATATCAAAAGCTTCCTTGGATATATGTGGCATACTAATGAGAGATGCCTGCAGTTTCTAGCCACACTGTGATAATGAAGGCGCATTGCATACCAGTTGCTGTTCTGTAAGGCAGCAAATACAAATATTTTGGAAAATAAAGATTTAATTCTATATTAAACAGTTATGCACATGGTACTTTATTTTTCAATTCTGTTGTGACTCTTGTAAATGTTAATTGATTAAAGGCAGTGAATTCTGCACCTTGACAATATTTTGCTACTCAGAGGATGATAAACATGCCATAGCGACCTGGACTAGTAAGATGTTCTTCAGTGACAGGGTCCTGAGAGAGAGAGGACCAGGAGCTTAGAAGATGAGGAGATAGATAGGTTTGGAATTGAGAAGTCTTATAGCAAGCAAACTTATTAAGAAGTACAGCATCCTATACACAGTTCTGGGGAGAAATGGGACAGTCAGCAGAAACCATCATACAATGGCATGAACTAAGCAAGAGGATCATGAATCATTTTCATAAAGGGAACACAGAGTATCTCAAGAGCATTACCGACTGAGCATCCAGTGATCTTGGGAATAATAGCTCCAGTCTCTTCCGGGGAAAACTCAAGTTTCCAGGAATCAAAATCTTAAATTCTTTGATACCCTGACTGTAGCCTTGGATTAGCCTTGCCAAATTCCTTTTGTATTCTCGTCAGCGCCTCTGAGAAAGCCTTGAATAGGCCTGGTTCTCAATGCCACATGCTATAGAAATAAAGAAGACATCGCCTAAGCTTCATCCACTTATGGCTATCTGTCAGTGAACTATTACAAAGTGTTTGTTTAATCTCTATGAGGATATACTGGATTAAAGAAAAATTTAAATTCATCAGTATTTAGAATTAGGATCCCAGTCCCAGGGGATAACTCTATAAAACATTCCTACTTTGATGACTCAGGGAATGTTGCAGAAGAGGAGCCAGAAAGACTGTGAGGGTCAGAGAATCAGGGTGTTTGCTGTGAGATTTTGTCTCCTAGTAACATCAGAAGCTACATCCATAATGTCCCGCTAACACGACTGCCCAAATGTGACCTGAACAAGGATCACACCAACAAACTGGATGGGGAAAAACCCAAGAGACCTCAACCCTACACAAAGAACTATAGGCAGCTGAGTAAAAATACTAGAACCCAGGAAAGAGCACAATTGGTTGTCCATAGCCATATGGTCAGCTCTGAAAATATACATGCAACTAATGAAAACGAGACCATGAATTTGAAGAAGTGGCACACACCTTTAATCCCAGCATTTGGCAGGCAGATCTCTATGGGTTCGAGGCCAGCCTGGTCTATGAGAGCTAGTTCCAGGACAGCTAGGACTGTTATACAGAGAAACTCTGTCTTGAAAACAAAAATCTTTAATCTAAAATTTTTACTGAAAAGAACACTAAAGTGTAAAAAAAATTAAGGAATACTCTCTGGGAGGGCACGGATGCTGACTCTTCTACCGCACTGAACAATGCAGCTGCACACACATCTCCCAGCTCTTACATCCCTACTGAAGATAGAAGAGAATCAGTGCTTATTGAGTGAATAAGCAACTCCATCAATTTTAAATTTAGAAAAATTAGAGTTTTTTCTTCCAGAAATACATTTCCCCTAAAGACATTAAAATACTCCACAATCACCCTCCCAATTATTGCATATTTTTCACCTGTCAATTGGCATTTGGACCAAGAGCCAGACTTCCTGGTTATCAGTGTCTGACTCATTCTGAGTTGGCACCAGGTGCATTATAGGCTCAGTAAAGGTTCATTTCTAATGCCAGATATTTGAAATCCATCACTCAGTTTGTTTGCATGATTTCCTAGTAGGCTATCCATCTCGGTAAAATGCCACTATGAGTTAACATTCTTTGCAGTGAGCTATTAGGATGGTTCTGCCCCACAACTGATTTTATCTCTTCATCTCTTCAGCTATACATTTTCTTGACTAGAAAATGCTCTATCTGGGGTAAGGTCATTCAGACACCTTGAGATTCTACTATTGGGTGATTCTGGTCTGTGAAATCTCATCAATATCTGGTCAGCAAATCACTGCTTCCGAAGACAAATTACTTTTGAACCAAGTACTTTTGCTTTGTTGTTTCGCTTACAAGTATCTGTGTATTAGTTATTAATAGGGTAATTTTAGACACATTCAAATTAGGCAAGACCTATGCTTCTTAAAAAGTTGTGTGCATCCATGTTATTTGGAATTCCCTAGATCCATGTTTGGAAACTAATCAAGGATGATTCTTTATTTCAGAGATTAAAAATGATTTAACTCTTGTCATTTAAAATCCAGCTTAAGACATTTTTACAAAAAACAAACAAACAAACAAACAAGCAAAACCCTCTGCTTTAGACCATAGCTTGGAAAATTTGAAAGAACCACCCTGTTAATAAAACAATGTGAGCCCTCAAGAAGGGAAGGACAGTTGATTCATTATGAGTGATGTATAATCACAGAATGTGGATCAATTCACAGAGATTTCTTCACTGCATTGACTATCTATGTTGTCTGTGGAATTATAAACCAAGTTAGGTTAATTAGTTTCCCAAATGAAGATAAGAGTGGTGGAGAGGGAAAATGAGCAGACGAGGGAAAGGAGGGCAGGGGTATATCTTAGAGAAGGTTTAGATGAAACCCTAAGACGTGTCTAAAACACATACTCACACACACACATACACACTCACATAGGCACTCACATAGGCACATACATTGACACACATACACCCCACTGGCTGAAAAGATCCCCAAATCAAATATCAGATCCTCCTACTAGGGTCAATAGTCACAAGATGTCAAATATTCACAACTGGAAAAATAGTATCTTTGATAAATATTACTAAGAAACCTAGGTATACTGTGCATGAAAGAATAAATTAAACTTTTATCTTACAGAATTTACAAAACCACCAGAGAATGGATAAAAATCTTAAAAGTAATATCTAGAACTATAAAATAACTAGAGGAAATCTAATATACAAAAGATGATCAATGGCATTAGCTTTTCTTGGATATTGCCTTCATCTTTAGTAATAATATAATCTTTTCCAGGTGGCATGGAATCTCTTCAGTGATGGTTCTCTGTGGAAATCCTTCCTACTCTGTCTCTTAGCCTTTATAATAAAAACAGTAATTGAAGCGATTGTGATAACAACAGCAATATAGTGAGTGTTCTTAGTATATAACAGGGAAAATAGTAATGCTCTCATTACTGTCCAAACGTCCCCACATGGGACAGCTTCATCTACTACTGCAAAATTTCCTATGAGTTCTAAACCTACAGCTACCATGCTCACAACATCAACTTCAGCTCCACCTTCTATCAGAACAGCAGCACCTGTTGACCAAGGTTTCTGTCCCACCGGGTCCTTTAATCGTTCAGTCCCAAAGGAACACACAGGGGTCTACATTAATTATAAAACTGATTGGCCCATTAACTCAGGCTTTTTATGAACTCTTATAACTTATATTAGCCTATTATTTTTGGCTATGTTAACCACATGGCTCGGGACCTTATTGGGTGAAGGCAGTCACATCTTGTTTCCTCTGAATCTGGGTCAAGAATGCAGACTTAAACTTCCTCTTCCCAGAATTCTTGTTGCCCCCCCTCTACTTCATGCCTGGCTACTGCCCAATCAATATTTTATTAAAATACAATTGACAGTGTACAGACCATTGTCCCACAGCAAGCACCCATTAGAACAACAACCATCACTACTATGGAAAATTATTTAGAATTTTAGAATAAGTCGTGTCTTTGACAAGTGGTGTTGTCCTGTAGAGTCTACACATGACTCTATTAATGATATATCAAGTACTTAGGCTCTGCAGCAGGAGATGCCTTAGTTGAAGGTGATTCTCTTTAAAGGGGACTCCCCTGTGATAATTTGAGACTATAATCTAATATCTACCCAGCTAGAGAGCTCCAGGGTCAGCGTCTGCACTCTTATTTGGAAGTCTACAAGGAGAGTAAGGGCTTTGGCAGTGAAGTAAAGTACCTGGGTGGAAAAGATATTGTAGTTCTCCAGGAACTGAGAGATGGCTGTGAATATTCTAGAAGAAACTCCCAAAGCTAGCATTTGTTAAGGCTCATTTAATTTGGCTATCTTGCTTTCTAATCTCTACCTCTAAACAACCAAGCTACTTTTTAAAAAATACAGCATTATTAACAAGCATGCTCACTGCTGTCAGCTTGTGGTGACCTCGTGATTTGTCCATCTACAGAAGGAGTACAAAGTTGACCTTAGCTTCATTGTTAATTCAGTTTATGTTTGACAGTTATTTATTTTAGATATGACAAACTGACTGCTTTTATTTTTTCACCTGTTGGTTAAGTGTATGGAACTAAAATGATGTAGAGAATTTTTAAAAGGTTTTGTTAATATGGTTCATTTAAAAAAAAAACATTGCCGACAAATCATTTACTATTGATAGAGTAGACACTGTCTCTGGGAGTATACCTTCTGAAGTGGAAATCAAAAGTCATTTCTTTGGGGGAATGCGACTTAGAGTTAAATTGTCTTTTCATGTAGCCTGATAATATAAAATTTCTTTTGTATAATCTTGGCACGTAGGCGTAATGATTTGAGGCTAGCAAAAATATGTTTTCAAATACTAGATATGGTGATTTAAGGGGATAGTCTCAGGCTTTAACATTTTACCTTGCCACACGGTTTCTCACCAAAAATTGTGTTTTACTTGAGATACTGTTTTTGCTTACTTTTCTTAATATTTGAAACAGATAAACAAAGTTCATCATGCTTTGAAGTGAGACTCGTTTTGCTCAGAGTCATTCTTTGGATGCTGACTTTAAGTGACTCTGTTTACGAAGTTACCAGGCACTTGTTCCTTATACAGGAGTCATATGTAAACAAACAGATAATCACAGTTATCCTTCTATAGACCCCTTGTACATGGTCCAGCCAACTGTGCAATTGCATTTAACCTTATGCTAGCTTTATATTTAACCTTCTGTTTTATTCATTCATGTTAATCTTGATGTAAGATTTCGTTTGGTAACTTTGTCTCTTAATGCTTCCCATAAAGTTGTACAGTTATTACCTCCTTATGTTTTTATGATGTATGCTCTAGATCCTTGATAGCTGTTAAGTTTTGTCATGCCTTCTTGACTGTACCCTTTTCTGAGGCCCTCTAATCGCAGGTCCTTCCTCATCAACCAAATGCCAACCATGAAGTGGTTACTGAAAGATTGACACCACTTAATCACTAAAAGCAATTTGGGTGACCTCTGAAAATGGGACTAATGGTTCATGAGGCATCCAACTCATCTCTTGTCACTCTGGACATTTTTTGGGGGAACTCAAAACTGAAACAGCCTTCTTTGAATCAATTAACATCAATTAACAGCTCAGATGAACTTAACATCCCACAGGATCAACTCAATTCCTTGATGGCTGCAGTACCACACAATTAAAAAGGACTAGACATGCCTGCTGCTAAGGATGGGATTATTATTCGCATCCATGAATGGTGCTGTTTCCAGGCCATCAAACCCTCCCTGGTTTGAAATGGGGCCTAGAGACAGGAACTAAGCAAAGTTTCCTCTAATTCCCTCCCAGTCTGGCTCCTCCCCTGGACCATTCTTTTTCTCCTTATTATCCATATACTTACATTTTCACCCTGTATTTTAAATGTTTTACTTACTGAACCTCTTTCTATACCAAAACAAAATGTTCCACATAAGGTCTCCCAATGAATAACTCCTACCATACAAGAGCTCCATTTGTTCATGATACAAAGATCTTTTAGATGCTGTGGAGAAACTGGCTAAGGAGACCTTCATCTCTTTCACCTGGGGCCAGATACAGTTCTTCACATTGGTCCTCTATTTTCTCCCTTTCCATTCCTTTGATGCACTATAGGTCCCGCATACTTTGCTAGCTTATTTTGGCGCAGTAGTTCTGCCAATGGGACGAATCACCGTCACCCTGAATGAACTCTATGCCTTCTTCCTCTCCCTGGCCCATTCCATCTCTCCTGTCTCTGCTCCCTTTATCCCCCAAACACCCCAGGTTTACTCTGTAACAAACTCATTCACTCACAGCCCTCTAATAATTATTTTCCAAGTTTCTTTAGGAATGCAGCCATGATGAATTCGGAAGAAAGCAACGAAAGCATCCTCTCTAGAACATTATCATGGAGATAGCCTCAAAGGCAGAGGGAAGGGGATAGGAGCAATGCTTTTCAAATTCAAGAAAATGTAATGTGACATAATTTCTTGATTTTTTTCCTGGAGGGTTGATAGGGAATTCTTAACGGCCCCCATAGGAATGGTTGCTATTCTTACTTCTAGTACTGATTGTTCCTGAGTTCCTTCACTAGGTGGCCCCCATATGGAAGGATGATTGCTTAGTACTTAATTCATTCCTGTGCTGTTGCATCAGGTGTAATAAGCTGGTAACCTCAACAACTGACTTAATTGAAAAGAATTCAAGTCTAAAGGACAAACTGAGAGTAGATATTGAACCTAGGTATATTGTAGCCTATTTTCCAAAGTGGAGACAAAAAAAAGGAAATTATACGGTGACTATTGAACCCTTGAAATATAACCTGTGTGTACTTGCTTGTACATCTTTATAGTTTTCTTTTGGGGTTATATTTGCAGAAAAACTTTTTTTCTTCAAACTTCAGAAAAAATAATTATTGATGAGAAAAATCAACTTTTTTTTGGGGGGGGGGTTGTTGTTTGTTTTGGTTTTTGAGACAGGGTTTCTCTGTGTAGCTCTGACTGCCCTGAAAGGTGCAGGGCTTTATAGCCAGGCCTTCCTAGAACTCAGAATTCTGCCTTCCTCTGACTCCCAAATGCTGGAATTAAAATGTGAACCATCACTACCAAGCAAAAAGTCAATTTTTCAATATAGTTGATCACAAACCTTATACTTTTTTACATAGTATAATATGCATGGATAGCTTGAAATGATTTCTAAAATTTATTAATCTAACTGTTAATAAGGTAATACAATTTGACATTCACATTTTAGCTTACTAGAGTCCAGAAATTCTAGTGTTATTTTCTGGTTTTCTTGGCAGTGCATGCACACAAACCACCTGAACACATAAATAATAACAGTTAATCTTTTAAAAGAACTTACACTCAGACACATTTATTTAGCTTTACCCATTATCTTTGATTAAGCATTCCGTTTCTTCCCAAGTAAACTACTGAGTTTTCCTCTATGAAACCTATGACCAGTGTTCTGACTCCATTGTAGAAGTGTTTGTGATTGAGAAAGCCGTTATTTACTATGCCACCTTATTAAATTTTTAGGAGCTTCAGTAAAATATTGGTGTTTGTTACTGTTTGCTTGATCTCCACCACAGATTATTTGGTGTACCAAATGTCTGTCCTTGCTTTTTCTCCCATCCAATATTTCGATCTTTTAAACATAGAGATGCAAAAGTAAATGGGGTTGTAGTGGTCTATAAGGGTTGCTGGTTATGGAAAAGAAATCAACTGGTTGAATCTGAGGGTGCATTTCTTCTTGTGTGTGGGAAGGAGGGTAATCACTACAGTCTTCTCATCACATGCCCAGTGGTCCATCACATCATAGAGAAGCCACTGGGCCAGGTTGGTGTGCTCCTTGATTGTAAGGATGAACTTGTAACTCTCCTGAATGTAGCCAATAGTTCTTCCATGTACAGGTACTCTCTTGGCTACCCATGATCATCAGATGATGTGAGCCAGCAATTTAGTGTTTTTTGAGTATATATTTTCTACTGTAATATTACCTTTACAGCTACTAAATATTAAAATGCTGTTACATGATAAAACTGAACATGAAAAATTAAAAATAACCATATTGATTATCAAATATTCCCTAGTAGAACCCTTCCTATTTTTAGAGGCATTTGTCTTTATAGAGTGTCTTAGGGTTTCTATTACTATGATAAAACTTCATGACCAAAAGCAACCTGGGAAGGAAAGGATTTATTTTGCTTACACTTCCCCATCACAGTCTATCATCAAAGAAAGCCAGGGTAGGAACTCAAAGCAGGGAACCTGGAGGCAGGAACTGAAGCAGAGACCCTGGAGGAACACTGCATACTAACAGTCCCCATGGCACACAGAGATTTCAGATTGTGTCATAATTCTTTGTTTGTATGACTACCCATCTCAGATTCATTGCTGGGCTGGGAGTAGAAACCTCCATCAATAACATATTTTTTTTTTTATGGTTGAGAATTCTGTCTTACTTTAGTTCTTCAAAGGGCTTACATTTGATATCTACGAGTATGTCTTCTTACATCTTTCATGTGCTTGACTTTGTGAGAGCAAGCAAAACTGAAAGACAGGAGACACCGGTATAGGATTTCACAGTAGGTGGGTGGTGCTTCCTAACTTTCAGGTTCCTCATTTCAAATTAATTTCCAGTGGTGCTGGTTAGCTTTACTTTCTTCTTTTCTATTTTTTTTGATGAATAGTGTACATAAAATTCATCAATCTGTCACATTCAAATGCATGTGCATGTCACACATTATAATAGAGGGCAGTTCCAGTACTTCAAAGATCCTCTGTGGTGTTCATTATATCAACTCCTCCAACCACATTCCTTATGACCTCTGTTAGTGTTGGATTACTTTTACTCAACCACAACTTCATATTGTGATCATACATATATCTGATTCCTTTTGTATAGAATCAGAGTGTGAGTGGCCATGCAAAATGTTACTGTCTGTAACAATAACTCATTTTAATATTCAATATGCCTGTGTCTTATTTGATTATATGTTGCATCCTAGTATGTGGGCATATCAAAACCTCCTCATATATGATGGATGAGCTTTTGGATCTTTTCTAGTTTTCTAGAAGACAAGGCCACATAGATGTTCTTGTGAATACCTTTTTTAACATGTACTCTCAATCTCTTGGGAATATGAGCAAAGCTGATAAAGAGCAGAATATATATATATATATATAGCATCAACAGAGCTGTCAAATAACTTTCTGAGGTAGATGTCATTTCTCATTCCCACAGCGACACCTGAGAGTTCCATTTGCTATCACCAGCAGTTCAATCTTTTAATTTCAGCTTGTCAGGAGGTAATTCTGACCTGACAAATTTGATGGACGCCTAGATAATTAATAATAAGGACATTATCATTTTGTGCAAAAAAACAGACCTAATTTGCCTTGGCTGCTTCTTTTGAATGGCATTAGTTTTGATTGCTTAACATAAAATTGTTTGAAAACTTTAAAATATTTTATTCTCATTCTTGCAAAAAAAACTTTCATGTGTGTGCGTTTTAGGTAGGTCACTTAAGACATACTTGATTTTATTAAGTAGCCTTTTATTTCTCAGTTCTTAACAATTACACCGAATAAAAGTAGACATTTGTACAAAGAATTAACAAAAAAGTTTCCTCTGAGATAAGAGAAGAGGTTTGGAAGTAATGCTTACTTCAATTCCTTCAACTATAGTGTTAAATTATGAGAAGTCCACCAAATCCTCAAAACATTATGTTCATATATTATTCCATAATAGAAAAGAAACCCAGCAAATGCATGAGTAGTTTCTGGCTTATTCTGCAGTGTTACTCTTGATCTAGAACATGTCCCCAGGACGTTTTTCTTTTGCTCTGTGCTGGTGTGGAGAATTGGGAAGATCAGGGCACTGGGGGCAGTTGGAGTCAAACCTGCCATGGATTCAGTAGAAGCGGGACCAGCTGGAATCTTATTGGTTTTAGAATTCTATCACTGGTCTTTGATCTGGAGGAATGGAATCTTAAGAATGATAATAAAAGGATAAGTAAGAAAGTATTAGGTAACTTCTGCGATTGCTCGGGGAGAAGCTGCAGTTTCAGGCAGGGTGGCTTCCTAGTTTCTGAAGGTCCTTAATGACGACTTCTGACTGAAGGTGGGTCAGGTCTTCTGTGAGAAGTGATATTTAGTGCCCCATTTATCACTTGTTTGCTGCATCCTAGTTAATTGCCATCTGTCAAGTAAAATATGACTCAGGACCAAAGCTCTCTCGGGCACAAATCAAAAGGGAGAGCAGTCTTGAAATGTCATGTTGGCATCTCAAGCACAGAGCAGAAGTATGGGAAAAAACATCTGGAAATTGTTGGTGAGTGCTGTTCCATTTTGGTATCAGGGCCCTGGAGACTGACCTCTAGTTCTATGAAAAAACTATGGTTTTCCTGTGACATCAAAGAAATAATACTTATGCCATTTCTCCCCAAAGAGTATAATTATGAGTGTTGAGGGACACTGTCTTAACTCAAATTATTGTTTAAGAATCAGAAATTGCTTATTTGGGTTATTCATGGTGGCAAAACATTGAGTTTTCTAAGGCACATATGAACCTAAACATCAATATTTTCCTGGATTATTATTTAATTGGAAACTAAATATTATTCAGTTATAATCATGCATACTTAGCTACTTGAAAAAGCATTTTTAAATTATGTCTAGTTTTGGTATGTAATTAATACATTTAAGGTGTTTCTAGGCTATTCAGTACACAACAATTATCATGATTTGAAAAGCAGAAATTAATATTAATACTCTACAGGCACAATAAATCAAGTATCTTTGGCTTATGTGGTAATATCTCAAGGTTTTTATATATGAGAACAATATCCTTGTTCAGTTTTTATAGTTGCTTTTATAGCATAAACAAATGTAGAAATGTAGTTTGAAATGAGCAATATAAACGATCTGAAGGAATATTTTCTCCACTAAAGCAATAAATCAAAGAAGAAAGTCAAATTAGTAGCCAGATTTTTTCTGTGTTATTAAATGAGATTTTATTATAATATACATGAATATAAAATAATGATATGATAATATCTCATATATTTAATGATTACAGGATATATATTCTGAGTTATATCTATATATCTATGTATATATCTTTCTATGTATTAATATACCTATATAGTCTATTTTTTGATTCACTTCTTTATATCTGGCTGTAATTCTTTTTGGTCAATGACACAAGCATATTCTTAAACAGTTCTTATATCTTAAATTAACCCATTTCTATTAATCTGTGTATTACCGCAAGGCTGTGGCTTACTCTTACGATTCTAGCATCTGTCTCCTTCGGCTGATACATGGCGTCTCCCTGACTCTGTCTTCTTTTCTCCTCTATCTCTGCTTGAATTGCCTGTTTTGCAATATGCTGTCCTGCCATAGGCCAAAGCAGCTTCTTTATTAACCAATAGTAATAAAACATATTCATAGCATACATAAGGGAATCCCACATCACAATGACTGGGTTGCGAAGCATTTATGGGACAAAGAAGTTGGTCAGGTTTCACTGGAGATATATTATTAGTATGAATTGAAGGCATATTTGAAACATCAAAGGAGTGTATTGATTTGAAGATTGCAGGATAGGCCTGGATTGGAGATTCCCTTGAAAGTCATTAAGTTATGGTGGTAAATCATTGAAATGATGGAACAGATTGAAGGATGCAAGATTGGCCCTTTATTACTCCCCACTTGATTGGAAATAAAGTTTCGGTGAAATATAGTGTCCTTCGTTATACTACACACAGAGTGACTACTTCCACATCAGTGGCAGATTGCAGCAATTGTGATAGAAACCGAAAACCCATATGTAAAGAAGGTTGCTGACTCCAGAGCAGCACTGAAGAAGAGCATTAACAATCAGGGCTGAGCATAAATAATGAGGCTTCAAAAGAAATTGAGAAGATTCTGGGGAATTAGGAAGAAATCAAAGAGACTGGAATATCACAGAAGCAAATGAAAGAGATGGGTCCAAAAAAAGAAGCAATGGTCCCCATTGGCAGTTGTTGCCAAGAGCTTAAATTAGAAGAGGACTTAAACACATCAGTTAGATCTTAGTTTGTGAATGTCATTGATGACATTTCCAGCGGCATGATGGGAACTGATGCCACATTGCATTGGGTTGAAGAAAGTGCAATGCAGACACTGCATGTCGACAAATACTGGAGACTTTTTGAGACAGAGAAAACAGCTAGGAAGTTTTTGGTATCAAAGGGTATTTGTTTGTATATGTGTAAAATGGAACCTATTGGGACACTAGGAAGTGAGGAAAGGGGGTAACTATTCAATCTATGAGGAAGATAGAGAATAAAACAGAAAATTGATGTAAAGAGAGAGAGGGAGACAGAGAGAGAGAGAGAGAGAGAGAAAGAGAGAGACAGACAGAGAGAGACAGAGAGAGAGGGAGAGAAAGAATAGGTAACCACTCTCAGAAGCAGAAATGCTCCCCTGGCAGCAGTCAAGAAGAATGGGAAGTTGGAGCTTCATAGACTTTTTTTTTTGATTTTTTTTTA
Source organism: Chionomys nivalis (assembly GCF_950005125.1). Taxonomy (NCBI): domain Eukaryota; kingdom Metazoa; phylum Chordata; class Mammalia; order Rodentia; family Cricetidae; genus Chionomys; species Chionomys nivalis. The sequence continues at coordinate 16,012,706 of NC_080099.1, forward strand.
TTCTTTTTTACTTAAAATTTCCAACTGCTCCCCGTTTCCCATTTCCCTCCCCCTCCTCCCACATATTGCCCCCTCCCCCCGCTCCCCTCCCCCTATCCCCACTCCACTTCTCTTCCCCCTAGTCCACTTCCCCTCCCTCTCGATACTGAAGAGCAGTCCAAATTCCCTGCTCTACATGAAGACCAAGATCCTCCCACTTCTATCTAGGTCCAGGAAGGTGAGCATCCAAACAGGCTACGCTCCCACAAAGCCAGTTCATGTATTAGGATCGAAACCTAGTGCCATTGTCCTTGGCTTCTCATCAGCCTTCATTGTCCGCCTTGTTCAGAGAGTCCAGTTTCAACCCATGCTTATTCAGTCCCAGTCCAGCTGGCCTTGGAGAGCTCCCAATAGATCAGTTCCACTGTCACAGTGGGTGGGTGCACCCCTCGTGGTCCTGATTTCCTTGCTCATGTTCTCCCTCCTTCTGCTCCTCATTTGGACCTTAAGAGCTCAGACGGTTGATCCAAATTGGGTCTCTGTCTCTCTCTCGATCCATCGCCAGATGAAAGTTCCTGTGCCATTCTCCTTGGCCTCTCGTCAGCTCTCATTGTCCACCACATTAAGAGAGTCTGGTTTTATCCCATGTTTTTTTCAGTAGCAGTCCAGCTGGCCTTGGTGAGCTCCCAATAGATCGGCCCCCCTGTCTCAGTGGTTGGGTGCACCCCTCATGGTCCTGACTTCCTTGTTCATGTTCTCTCTCCTTCTGCTCCTCATTATAACCTTGGGAGCTCAGTCCGGTGCTCCAGTGTGGGTCTCTGGCTCTATCTCCATCCATCGCTAGATGAAGGTTCTATGGCGATATGCAAGATATTCATCAGTATGATTATAGGATAGGTTCATTTCAGGTTCCCTATCCTCAGGTGCCCCAATGAACTAACTGGGGACATTGCCCTGGGCTTCTGGTAGCCATTCCAGGTTCAAGTCTCTTGCCAACCCTTAGGTGGCTCCCTTAACTAAGGTATGAGTTTCCCTGCTCCCCCATCCAACCTTCCTTTACCCCCAATCACCCCGATTCCCCCAGTTCCCCTCATCCTCTCCTTCACACTTTTCTCTCCCCATCTCCCCTCATCCCCATCCCACCCCACCCCCCAAGATTCCCATTTTTTGCCCCTGGACCCAGCAATAGCACTCTTGGGAATATACCCAAGAGATGCCCTAGCATATGACAAAAGCATTTGTCCAACTATGTTCATAGCAGCATTATTTGTAATAGCCAGAACCTGGAAGCAACCTAGATGCCCTTCAATAAAAGAATGGATGAAGAAAGTGTGGAATATATACACATTAGAGTACTACTCTGCGGTAAAAAACAATGACTTCTCGAATTTTGCATGCAAATGGATGGAAATAGAAAATACGATCCTGAGTGAGGTAACCCAGACCCAAAAAGAAGATCATGGGATGTACTCACTCATAATTGGTTTCTAGCCATAGATAGGGGCCACTGAGTCTATAATTTGTGATCCTAAAGAAGCTAAACAAGAGGGTAAACCCAAGGAAAAACATATAGATATCCTCCCAGCTATGGGAAATAGACAAGATTGATGGGCTTCATAGACTTTTCATCGGTAGCAGCTTTCAAAGTTTTCTTTTGGTGGTTTTCAATTTTCCAATGCAAGAGGAAGAAATTAGTCATCGGATGGGACTGAGAAGTGATGATACATGCGTGACAACGGATGGGTGGAAGTTATAGATTGGAAGGGAGAGATCAGGGCTGCGACAGTACTTAAATATGGAGTCAAAATCTTAATCTGAGCCATACAATGGGATAATAGAACAAAGCAGAAGATGCTGAGGATGGTGACTGGACGTTTGTCCTGATGTCACTCTTCCCGGATGATTGGCTTGCCCCACCAATGGAGCTGCTCCAGAAAAAGCAGAGGCACTGATTCCTGACAAAAGAGATGCAGCAAGAGGTGGCTAAGGAGGGATGTAAGTAAATGTGGGCTAGTGAAGTAGAGGTGCTGGTCAGGCTCAAAGCCACTATGGAATAATTGGACAAATAGCTGCAAGGAAAGACCTCGTGATCAGAGCCCAGAGTTTTTGAAGACAGTTTGGGGAAATGACAGCGTCCACGGGAGACAAAGAAAGTTTCTCATTTAATGTATTTTTGTTGTTGTTGTTCACAAAACAATACAAAAGCATATAAAGGAGGAAGGAACAACTAGAGCACAGAGAATTTTAGGATAGTGAAGCCACTCTTTACAATACTATTGTGTTATACCCCCTCTCTCCTATGTATGATACGTATGTGTGTGAGAGATTATATGCAGACACACACACACACACATGCTCACATAATTTTTTTTTTACTTTCAAGTAAGGTGTGGTCTCTGGTTACTAAGTGTTTATCAACATAGGTTCATTGGTTGTAACAAAGCATACTATGGTAGGAGCTGTTGACAACTGGAACATTTGGGCTCAGGTAGATGCAAAATATATGTAGCCTGTCCATGTATCTTCTCATCAGTTTTATTGTTAGTCTAAAGCTGCCAGAAAATATGAAGTCTATTTTTAAAGATCCAAAGTAAACAAAATGAGAAAAGAGATATTAACAGGTTTTTGTTTTTTCTGTTGTCTTTTGTCTGACATTGGACAAAGGATGGAATTCCTTCCAACCTGATTATAACCAGGATTTTAAAGTCAAAAGTTCAGGTATGAGTCATTCAAGCAATGCTAATGCAGTTAAGGAAATAAGAAAGAGATGATAAATCTCAAGCATTTTCCTTTATTACCGACATTCTCTCTCTCTCTCTCTCTCTCTCTCTCTCTCTCTCTCTCTCTCACACACACACACACACACACACACATACACACACATATATATATATATATTTGGTTTTTCGAGGCAGGGTGTCTCTGTAGCTTTGGTGCCTGTCCTGGAACTAGCTTTTGTAGACCAGGCTGGCCTTGAACTCCCAGAGATCAGCCTTCCTCTGCCTCCAGAGTGCTGGGATTAAAGGCGTGCACCACCACCGCCTGGCCTCACTTATACTTTTCATAGGTGACTGTAAATAGCTGTGACTGTCTCCGTGGAAAGTCTCCCTGGCTTGTCTCTTAGCCTCTGTGCTAATGCAGCAATTGGAGCACTCTTCCTGCGCCTGGTGAAGAGAAACAAACCGCCACTACTCTCCAGTTTCCTTCCAACAGTGAAGCGCCTGCAGCTACACCTGGAAAAATCTCTTCTACTTCTAAAACCATAGTGGCCACTTCTACAGAGTCTACGACCACCACAGCATTCCCTGGAACAACAACCACAACAGCCACCAAACTTCTACTGAGCCAGCAAGAACAATCACTTCAACCCAACCTCTGCAGTGTCCCGTGAAACTAGCACCACAACGACCATTGCTGTGATTTCAACTCAACCTGTAACGGCAACGGCCAACCCCATGACTGCATCAGGACCCACACATACAGCCTTCTCAACCCAGCCCACAATCTCTGGAGCATCCGCTGAAATGCCAGTTACAACCATAGATTCAATTCGACATGTAACCACATCAGCTGCAGCTTCAAGTGAAGCCACACCCACCACCAGTGCTACAGAAACGGCAACCTCTGTATAACCTAGCATGGAAGAGGTCTTGAGCACCACTGCTGCAATCGGGTCTCCATCTGGAGCTCCGTGCTCATAATTGCAACATCTGCTTGAACCAAGATACCGCCACCTGAATAAGCCCCCTAATGGTGGAAGCTTCCATAGCACCAGATGCTGCTCTAAGTTAGATACAGATGGCAGTCAAAACAGTCACAGCCTTCCCCGTCATTTTGATGGAACCTCTGTTCAACTGAGTTGACTTCTATTTCTACTTCCGTTTAACCAACAACTGTAACTTCTGCTTAGTGTACAATAACAGCGCTCTTTATTCTCCTTCACTAACTTATAATCTCCATCTAGTCATGGGAGCCTGCCACAAACACCACTTTAAACTTCTGTCAACCATAAAAATAATTTTGTACAGCAAGTACACTTCTAGTTATCACTACTATTACTAATCCTATAGCTACTTCCAAAATGACTTTTCTCCAAACATGAATTGCAGTTACCTCTTCCATACTGGCTGAATTGAATATATATCATCGACATGTCTAAAGCATGCCCACAACATGGCTGCAACTTGAAGACTAGTAATTGAACCACTGTTAGTGCAACTATTACCCCAGTTTTCACAGAATCAACATAGAATTTCTAAAAGTGTCAATATTTTTTTGATATGACTGAGCTTTCAAGTTCTAAGAATCTGAACTTGATTCCATAATTCCAATAGGGTAATTCTGTATGGGAAAATGTTCTAACTGGTTCACTTGGGAGCCCATTATGAAGCTTCATCTACAATCTAGCAAAGTTAGACACTTAGATTTTAATATGTTTTGCTTAAGCTCACAACACCGCATTTCCCAGTGCATAAATTAATCTGCACAAAATAAAAATTTTTATATAGAGGAGATTTAAACAAATATATTTATAAAAATGTAAAATTAAAACAATTAGTTCTTCAGTATTGAAATTAGTTATGTTTCTTCATTGTTCTCAATATTATAAATACCTCCTAATAATTTGTATTATAATACACTTGAGTATCTGAATCTGTATTTTAAAAAGTCACTGACTTTCTTCACTTTTACAAGTCACTCAGTTTACATTTCTTGGATGTGTTTCTGGCAGCACTGCAGGGGCACAGAATAAAGACAGGGCAGTGACAAATACTCTCAGACTGTTTATTTATCATTAAACTTTCCTTCAAAATCTAAGTAACAATTAATGGTCACCCAAAATTACTAAGCCAAGGTCTTTGATTAGAACTCACAAACTATAATTCAGCAAAACTGTCATAGATGCCTGTAATGCCCATGAATGTTTGAAAATCATAGACTCAAAATTCAAAGGCTAACAGTGACATTATCTGGAGTGATAAAAATTATCATTAAATTATTGACAATCAGAATTATGTTCTCAGCATGTGAAAAAGTCCATAGAATAAGCTGTGTATAAAAACCCTATGATCAGAAAGATTTTTTAAACTGAAGCTTCTATGATTAAAAAGGGGATGCTTCTTTTACTCAATGGTAGAGGTACATTTTAAAGAAAAACTAAAATTTCAAGATTTTATGTAAATGTTAGATAATTTAATCTCTTACATTAGACACAAGGGGATAGTCATTGGTGGTATTGATAAATGTGCTATCTTATTTTTATTTGCCTAGAAATAATGTAGTTTATTTAGCAACTACAATACTTTGGGCAATAATTCATACTGACCTTCCCTTCCCTCTCTTCTCTGATGTTATGATTGACACTATTGACATAATTGTCTGTTAAATGTTCAGTATATTTCACATCATGCATCTTAATCTGTCCTGGTCTCACCATGTCTACCCCTCACCTCTGCAGCATCCCTCCCCCCAATAAAACCTCCTCAAATAAATTAAAAACAAACAAAAACCCACCTCCCTTCCTCAGTCTTTCCTTCCTGTCCAGCACATATTCATTTGTCCTAATGACAATTTGGAGCTTTGGTGTGTCACACAGTGTACGCTTTTGTCCAATCAACCTCACCCACAATTGGTCACTGCGATGAGTTATTGGTTTGGTTCAAGACCTCTGGCCTCTGGCACACCATCATCACTAGACCCTCATGGAAACTCCTCTCAGTTATCCCGCTGTTCCCCAAGTCATTAAGGTCCTGTGGCTACCATTCCACAGGACCAGTCCTTTCTGCAGATCATAGGTGGCTTGATGTTAGGGTGGGTCCACCTAAGGCCCAGGATGTGGACGGCAACTGAGCTGGACACTAGATGTTCAGTTCCTTATTTACAGTTACACCATTCCCATGTTCATATGCTTGTCACTGCAGTGGTACAGAATTTAAAGGTTATGCATAATTGTATTTATATTTGCATATCGTTTTATAGATGATTAGATTGACTCAGTCTATGGCTCAATTGGTGCTTGAGAAATAAATGAATCAATGACAAATAAATTGATCTATATAATTTCTGTGAGAATAAACATTCTGTGCTATCTATTATTATATTCCTTTGACATATAGTTGGTCTTGGCAATTATTTGTGAAATGAAAAATTGTCTTAACAGTACAAATCTGCAAGAAGAGAAGATTGGGTGTTTTAAATACTAGCATTAAAAGAACACATTGGCCTATTACTATTTGGGTTAAGTCATTACAGTTCTTAAATCTTTTTTTCACAAAATCTATCTCACATATTAAAATCAAGCACAGGGCTATTTCCCCCAAATGCTCAAATTTATGTAAATTTGGAATCAGAATCTCTATTTATATACCTTGAAGATTTAATCACTGTTATATTTGAAAGTAAAGCTTGTGGAATAGATAAAAACAATTCTTAAGCCATTATTATATACCAGACCTTATCATAAGGGCTTTCCAGGTGTTTGGTTTCATCCCCATTTTATATTTTGTTATTCCACCATAAGGTAAATCTGTGACCCACCGTTTTCTCTATTATCTTTTCCTGTGTCAGGAACTAGCTGGGAAATTCTCAGCTTTATTATATTTAACTAAGAACATTTAGTAATTTTATCACTATTTGAGCTATTCTAAAGTAGTTGTGTTTTTACATTTGTTTAAGAATTCATTGGCCAGCTGTGCTGTACTGACTACTGGTGTAGAGTGGTCTTTCTTTCAAGGCATCCACATGAGCAATGATTAAAGCATGCATGTGTTAACACCTCAAGCAATGGTTAAAGTGTGCATGCATTAACACCTCAAGCACTCATCTGTTCTATGTGATAGGAAATATTTGAAATCTATTTGCTAATTTGAAATACTTAGTTATTGTCATTAATTAGAAATTATTCATGGCATATACAACATACGTGTCTTTTCTCCATTCCCTCTTACCTCTCCAGTTCTGTGAATGACTATTTTACCTTATACTTTTAGGAAATCAATTTTTTAGCATCCATGTGTGAGAACATGTGATTTCTGTCTTTCTGTGCTTGACTTGTTTCACTTAAGTTAATGATTTACAGCTCCAAATTTGGTACCTTATATACCATATATACAATTTAATTATGTATAGGGTCAAATATATCTCCTATGTACAGATTTCACATTTTCTTCATTCATCAATCCAGCCATATATAGATATGCATAGATACTTTATTTTTATTTCTTGGCAGTTGTGACTAGGGTTACAATTAACATGGACATGCAGTTCATTCAGATGTGTCCTCAACTGTTTTTTTCTTTTCTTTTCTTTTTTTTTTTTCTGATCTGCACTCAGTGATGGAATTGTTGGGTCATTGGTTTTTAAATAATACAGTTTTCCATTATGTCTGTATTAATTTATATTCCAATTAATTTTGTATGAAATTCCCCCTTCCTTCCTCTTCTTCAGCATATTTTTGTCATTTTAATAATAGTTGCTCTAACTTGGATGAGATGATATCATCGTGGTAAAAGGACACAATTTTAGCCATTGAAATTTACATGAAAATGGAAGATGAAGTAAGTGTCAAAGAGTTGAAGATGAGCAAGTAGTGGTTGTGAAGACAGGTGCACCATACCTAGAACTTTCTCAATCTTACCCCTATTGATTGCCATTTCATGCTAAGTAATTCATGTGGGCAGCTTTCATATCTAGTGTAGCATGTTCACCAACACCTTTTGTGCCTCCTACTCATTAGAAATTGGCAGCACCTACCTCCCGTTATGATGACCCAAAATGCCTTCAACCATTGCCAAAATGTTGTTAGCTGGATTAAAGGGGTTGAAAATACAGAAACAGATCTTTTCCTAAACATATAAATATGAGCTTTTATAATGACAATCATCAAAGGGAAAACAAATATGAAACGTAGACGCCAAGTTTACCCTCCTTTGTGGATCTAAACAGAAGGTTAAAATCTATTTATTCTTATTGTTTGCTGTGTGGAGGGTGCATGTGTGCACGACTGTACTTGTCTACACAGCAGAGCACACAGGTGAAGGTCAGAGAGCAACTTTGTGGATTTGGCTCTAGAGTGTGCTTACATGGGTTCAGGGAATCAAACTCAGCTTGTCAGGCTTGCCCAATAAGCATGTTTCCCCAGCTGAGCCATCTGGCAGGTTGTAAAACAGAAGAGTTCACAGTGAGATTGAATAAACTGACCTCGGGGCCTGCTCCTGTGCTCTGTCTGATGATTTTGCTTTTTTTGTTTTTTTTTCCCAAAGGACTCTCATTAATAAGTTTATTACTGTAAGAACAAGTTTTGTGTGTATTGTTCAAAGCAACCTTAGGATCTTAGCGTTCTGATCTGAAAAAAAAATTAGAATGGATGATCCCTAAAGCATCTTGCAGTTTCAGTTTTGGGGGGCCCCTAAACTAGGTGAAGTGTGAAATAAGCTAACACTGGTAGTGCAGGCATACCTCAGTATGAGACTCTTGGTTCTGTCGGGTGCAAGGAGCATGGCGCAGTCACCCCCGAGGATGACATCCTCATCACTTTCCATATGAAGTACAAACTGACTTTATAAAATGAGTTGTATGTGCTTGCCTCTCTCCTGCATCCTTTAATGCCACCTGTCTTGCAATATTTTCTGTCTTTTGTGGTCACGGCATTGGCAGTTTGAAAGAGTATTGGTCATTTGTTGTGTAGAATGGCTCTCAAGTTCTCATATTTTCTCTTACTAACTCTGGGACTCTGAGCTTGTGAGAAGAGTACCAGAGGGGCAAGGACCATCTTCCCATGTCACATTGGAGGGGCATATGTCTCCATGAGGAAAGTCACTGGTTTTGTCACATCATTGGGTTTTACCAATAATGTGGTTTTGGTTAAGGCCATGTTTGCCAGATTCCAAGCTGTAAAGTGTTCGTTTACTTCTATGTTTCTGTACAACTTGGAATACAGTCTCTGAGACAGTCTTGCCCTCTTCTCTTTAGGTGCCAGCCGTGTCTCTCTGTCGTGATGGTCAAAACCCTTCCGAACACAGCAAGTACTGTTGGTTAGATTAAATAGGTTTATAAACTCATTATATTATACCCTTAATTTTGATGAGAATTAATTGGGACATTATTTCTTTCAGCTTTCATGGGAATAAACAAATACTTTTGTGGAACTAGCTCTTGTATACCAGGCTTGCCTCGAACTCACAGAGATCCACCTGCCTCTGCCTAGCGAGTGCTGGGATTAAAGGCATGCACCACCACCACCCAGCCTAAGGAATTCCTTTTATTGGAAATTCATACCATATATTGTGATGGCAGTTTCCCTTCCCACATCTCCTAGACCCTCCCCACTTCTCCCACCTATCCAACTCCATGCTTTCTTTCTCTTTTGAAAATAAACTGACAAATAAAAAGCTAACAAACCAGAATTACACACACACAACATACACACATACACACACACACACTCTGAAATCCATAAAAAACAAAACAAAATAAAAAACCTAATATATAAACAAAATACCAGTAAGATAATGCATGTCCAAACAAAGTATTATGATACTGTAAAACCTATCAAAACACCATTGAGTTTGTTCTGTGATCAGCATCTACTGCCTGGCATGCGGCCTATATACCCTGTGAGGCTCCACTGCAGAAAACTGATTCTCCCATTGCAAGTGGTTGCCAGTTGAAGACAGCTTCTTGGTTAGGCACGGGAGCTAGAAGTCCACTTCCCCATCTCTGCACTGGGACCCCTTCTAGCTTGAACTCGAGCATGTCCTGTGAATGCTGCTACAGTCTCTGTGAGGTTTCACGTGCAGAAGTCCTGCTGTGTTTGGAAGACACTGTTTTTTGGAGTCATTCATCCACTTGGGCTTACAATCTTTTGGCTTCCTCTTTTACAGAGTTCCCTGAGCCCTTAGTGGAGGGGATAGATGAAGACATCCCAATGAAAACTGATGGTTCAGTCTCTCACTCTCTACACAGTTGTCCAGTTATAGGTTTCCATATTCGTTCCCATCTACTACAAGAGGGAGCTTCTCTGATTATAGCTGAACAAGGCACTGATCTACGTGTATAGCAGAATATCGTTAAGAGTCATTTTGTTGGTGTGTTTTACTGAAGGGACGCTTGCCTCCAAAATTTTGTATTAAGTTACCACTTAACTATGGAGCTAACGTACCTTTCCAGCAGAGTGTAGAGTTATGTCCATTTGATGAAAGAAAATTCTTTGGCAGAGAGTATTTCCAGAATAAACATGGAGGAAAACTAGAAAATATTCCACAGTCCTATGGGAATAATTAAGTCAGGCAAGAATCATGAATTGACACTAAAGCTATTAAGTGGAAGGCTGGAAGGAAAAAAGTGTATTTGGAACTAAAAGAATAAATGTATATTTACAACTATAAGATTTGGCAGGTTAACTTTTATACATAATTTTTTCTCAGGCTTACTTTTCTTTTTTTCATTCCTAGTCATCTGAAAATCCTAAGGAAGACTGTGCTTGAGAGTCTATTCTTCCCGTTCCCTGGCAATGCTCTTTCTAAGCCTCTGCTTGCACTCATTCTTCTGGATCATCATTCTCCCACACTTTCCTACTGAGACTCTGCACACATTGATTGCTCTTTATAGCGCTTGGTTTCTTGACACCTACTCTCAGATTTTGGCACATACATCTTTGAAACTGTGCATGCGTCACAGATAATGGTATTTTTCCCTCTTGGTCGCATTGCAAGGTAGAGTTTGTTTGTCCAAGTAGTTCCAGAGAGAAAACTTAGTCTGGTTTTTGCAGGTTGTGTGTCAACACTTCTCAACATGACTGCTTTAGCACAAAGGATAGCGCTTCCTAGGTAAATGGAACACAGACATCAAAGACCAAGAGCAGGAGTCAAATCCTCTCCACGGGAATCTGCTCTGGGGCCACACCTAGGCTTGGCTCTTTCTATTTAGCCTGTTTTCTTACATGTGTTGCTGTCTTTCTCTTTTCTGTGTGCAGCTTGTCATGGTGTTCTGGCTCTCATGCTGGCAATAGTCTGATCGTCTTTAAATGCCCCTCCTTCATTTTTTTTTTCTTTTGGATTTACCTTCACACTTCATCTTGGTCTTTGAATTCAAATTCCTTGCCCATTCACTTGGTTGAGATGACTTCTCAGCCATTTGGCAGAGAAAGGTGAAAGGTCACCAGAATGTGGTAGTCCAATGTCTGGCATCTGCCAGCATCTCTAGGAAGTGAAGGATGGGCAGCAGGAAGTGAAGATAGATGTCTAATGGGGTGATCTAGGGTTTCACTGTGTGACGCGTACCCATTCTTTTCTCAGAATGTAAAGCATATTGCCAGGAAAATCGATTTATTTCTCTAAACTAACATTAATCTTCCCTTCTAGAAAATGAGTGCAGAAAAACATTTTTGAATAATGATAACATTCCATCCTGGACAAGTGCCTGTGCCCAACAAACTTAGACTTTTGAAAATGCCCAGTGTGGGCAAGGAATTCTGATGAAGCTCATGGTCTCCCCAGTGCAGCTGTGAGTGTGCGGCTTGGAGAAATAGTCATCTAGTCAATCGTTAGGACCATCTATCTATTTTTAGGCTTAACACACCCTTGGAGGACACAGTGCTTTCTGATGCTAATTTTAACTTTGAAGAAATTATGTTGTAAAATAATTTGCTTCTGCTGAATTGGCATTTCAATCATTGAACAATTAGGCCTTGATCAAATGCACTTTTAGATGTTATCACCTCTTTTGTTAATGGTCCTGTTTTCCCAAAGATTTCTTGGCCTTCTCTCTACTATTTCTCTTGTCTCCATAATCTCTTGGCCTTTCTTAAAAGACTAGAAGACTCAGATGTCCTGTGGCACTTGTCTGGTCCAATAGCATCAGTCTGACACCTGGTGTCCTTGTGAGGGATTGTTTCAAATCTTCTAACTGCACGACAGTAGTTCTCAACCTGGGGTTGCATTTCAGATATCCTGCCATATTTGATGTTCACATTACAACTCATTAACAAGCGGCAAAACTACAATTAGGAAGTAGCAAGCAAATAACTTTCTGCTTAGAGGTCACCACAACATGAGGAACTGTATTAACGGATCGCAGCATTAGGAAGGGTGAGAACCACTGCTGTGCTGCCTCAACATGGTTTCCAAAGCCTACTTCCAGTAAGTACCATCAGGGGTGTGTCTACAGTAACCATGAGGCCTTCAAAGTTTGTTCATACCCATGTTAACACCAGGGAAACCACAATCCTGGGTCCTTTCCACTGTTGCCACAGTGCATGTCACGGCCTGCTCCTCTGCTCCCAGAGAGGGAAATTCTGAATCAGCTGTGTTTGCAGTAAAGACAATCCTGGTTGCTACTGGTGAGGTTGGGATCTCAACTGAAGATGTGACCTTTATGATTATTATTAACAACAGCAAAACAAAGCTCAGTGACAGGGGAGATCTCTCATCATCCCTGTTTCTTTCCTGTGTGTCTCTTTTAAAGTTTATTTTAATTTTTCTACTTTTTATTAATTAAAAATTTTCTTTGATTATTTTGTGCACATTGTCCTCTGTCTTTCATCCTCCCCATCCTTGCCAACCTCCCCTCCTCTCTCCAAGTCCTTTCCCACATCCACATTCATGTCTTTTGAGACCCACTGAGTTTAATCAGGGCCTCAGTATGACCATAGATGGAATTGTTCACTGGAGCCCAGTAAGCTCACCACAAAAAGACTGACCCTGCCCAGTCTCTGTATAGCCAATATTTACAAGAAAAGGATAGAGATTCATGAGCCTCTACACATTTATGACTGATTCTGGAAAAACAGAAATTTGTGTGTGTGTGTGTTGTGTATGTATTGTGTGTATGATGAGTGTGTATATGCATTCATGTGTGTGATTTTGGGGCATGCATTGCATTGTGTTTCATGTGTGGAAGTCAGAAGACCCCCCCCCACACACACACACTTCTAACTTGTCTGAGACACAGTCTGTATTGCTTTTCTGCTTCATACACGTACAAGGAAGGTGGCCTGTAAGTTCCTGTAGGAGGACTGGGGTTATAGGTACTAAGCTCATCTGGCTTTTACACAGATCTCCAGGATCCATACTCAGCTCCCAACACTTGGACGACAAACACTGTTTCCCACGGAGCTGGCTCCCTTGTCTTCTTTCTCGTGTATATGAAGGCAGAATATTACCAGGTCTTAGTAATATTTACTACTTTGATACTAAGTCAGTTTAGCTCAGCCTTACCTGTGTTCCTGCTCTTTGAGTTCTGTGCTCCTCTCTGTCATATACTTTTCTCCTTTTCTCTCACTCCACCTTCTCTTGCTCGTCTCTGCCTCCCTTTCTAGTTCTGCCTTGTCCCTCCTGACACTGGATATTTGGAGAGGGCAATGAGCACTTGTACTCGAAGCCCACGCATCGCTGTTTTAGGAAGAGGACAGCCCTGTGAGGGACACGGGAGGAACACAGAGGTGGGAGGAAATGGGAGCGATTGTGGTGCATTGCAGCCAAAGGTAGACTGATGTGAGAAGAGAAGAGTCCTCGGGGTTGAGAAGTTAACAGAGGAAAAGTGCACATATGAAAAAAATGGACAAACCAAAACCCAAACAACATCGTGATCATAACGGAATCATTCCAAAAATAACAGAAGAGTTGAAAGGGACATTTGGTGGGCAAATGAGTCATGGAATGTAGGTTGGGGAAGAATTACCAACACTGAACAAAATTTACAAAATTCTGGATGGGAATAAGAATTTAAAAAGAGGGTTGCAGGGCTACAGCAATACTTATTTTTCTCTCTTTCCAGGTTCCAAGACTTCAATATATTTAGCAGCCAATGAATGGAGTTGTTTAGAATATTTTAGAACCCACGTGCTAGTTATGATATGAGTGCATGGAATTCTATTCACATAAGGTATCAATCCAAGTCAACCACTCAATGGTAATATTTTTAATTAGCCATTCATTAAGCAATCATTGGTCCTTATTCTTTACTAGATACTGTTGTAGGTCATATCTTCATGAACTATGCTGTCCAGTCATGAAAAAAACATATTAAAATACAAATAAAAGAACTCTATCCATTTCAGTTAAAGACAAGTGTTATGGAGAAACTGAAGGTAAGTAAGAAGAAGGGATGTAAGCAGCAACTTAAATAAAGGCAAAATCCATGTGGGAAGAGTGTGGTACCTAGAATGAGCCACAGGTCCAAGGGCCTGTAGAGCTTCAGGGAAGTGACTCAAGGATTGGTGATAAAAGTCAGAGAAGGTGATGATGCAGGGCAGATAGGGGGCTCTTCACAGCATCAGGAGGACCAGCTTCCTGGTAAAAGGGGAATCCATCCATTGGGGAACTTTGAGAAGAATAACATGGAAATAATTATTCTACTCTATAGTGAATAGATTTTTATCAGGTCAAGAGTAGAAGCAAGGAATTTAATTAGGGGAGAAATAAAATAATGCAGAAGAGGCTAGGATGGTTGGGGCTTCGGCCAGGATGAAAGTAGTTGGTAGTAGAGGCTAGGAAAAAATGCCGGAATTGGTTTATTTGATGATGGTGCCATAGGAATTTGCTTGGGCAAATTGTGACTTATGTAAATAAGACAATCTCATGTGCTTTGCTTTATTCAGCTGGAAAGAGCAGCGTTGCCCTTTCCTGAAATGGATAATGACTTTAGGACTACACCTAAGAAACCAATTCCTTTGGAGACATTGAACTGAAGACAGCGTCTCTCTTATGGTTGACATCTGACTACACAACAAGTCTCAGCTGCTTCCTCTTTCATCACCAACAGGGTCATTAAATCCTGGAAGCCATAGCTGCTCAGAGAAGCCACTTCGCTACTTTCTGTTCACAGTAAAACCTGCACCTCTTACCCTGCTCTTTCTAGTAACAGCAGAGCTTCCTTCTACACTACTCTGCTCACTGCCGAAAGTCTGAATAATTGAGTCATCAGTCCTGTCATAGTCTCATAGTGTTCGTGTGGCCTTATTAGTCACACACAGCATCTGTGTCATATTCTGGGTAGAGGCCATTCACAACAGAGATGAATCAATATTGGGGTATGTGGAAGGATTTGAAAAATAGAAAAAGGAATTTAGGTCTTGATTCGCAAAAGTTTGAGATGCGTGGCAGAAATCTGAGTGACGTCATTGAGCGTACCAACGCAGGTGTCTGAGGTCTGGAACACAATTCTTGGCTTCAGGGAGAAACTCAAGAGTCATAGAACACTTACAGTGTTTATTACCACAGGCTAGGTGCGATGGCTTAAGGCCCGAGTTGGGGAGCAGGCCAAGGGTTAGAGAGGAGCTTGAGGAATTAGTCTTCAGAAATAGGGTGTCTTGTAACTTAGGAGAGCCAAGAAAATAGTGGCCGGGGTAGCCAAGTAAAGGAGTTGCAGAAGGAAAAAAAGTATAGTCTGTGGATACGGTTGCCAGGACAACGTGTCCTCTTTTCAGATTGATGGAATAAGGAAACAAAGACTTTGAGCAATGGGAGAGGGGGAAAAAGACATAACCGTGAATGAATGTAGAACAACCAGACATATGTTGAAGGGTTTTGCACATATCATTTAATTGATTTTTCTGACATTCTGTAGCCGATCAGTACCCTCCCCCCACCCAAGTGTCCTGGCCCTAAGTCTTTAGTCTTTGCTTTTCTAAATAACAGACCCTTATCAGCATCACCAGCAAGGCTGGGTATCCTCTGCTACAAGTATCTGCCTATTGGCTGCTCACATTGCTGTATTGACCACTCAATTGTCTCCCACGTTTAGACTCCAGAACTGTCCTGTATGACAGGATTTGAAGGCAAACTGTGACTATGGTTTCTCTAAGTGTGGTGTTGGTGGAAGTTGGAGTTCATTTACTTGAAGCCTGGGGCTGTTGCAAGCTCCTCTCAGTGACTGTCAGCCTCAGAAACCCAACCTAGACAATTTGTTTCTGGGTTTCAGCTCCAGGACTATCAAGGCCAACCACATGTCCATTTGTCCTAGACTCTTGGACGCTAGACCCCTCCTGTGGTTACAGTCTTCTGTAGTTCCTGAGGCTTCTCATCTTACCTGCTAGGTGCCCGTAGGGCTTAGGCGAGCCAGGCCTCTGTGATGCTATCCTGCAAAACAGAGGCAAAAGCTCCAGGATGGAGTTCAGAATGGGCAAGACTGTGCTAAGTCTTCCTCTTCCCATCCCTCCACCCCCATTTCCTCTATTCAGCTAAGTTCCCAAAGGGAAGCTCTCTTTACAAAGTAGCAGGAAATAGAAAGTTAAAGCGACAGCTATTGCCAGGAAAGGCAAAGTCACTGATGCTTGGCTAATCCAGGATGATTAAAGACACAAAAGCTGCAATTCTGTAAGGAGATGTCTGTTGCTTCTGGGAAAAGGAAGGATTGGAGTGACTTTTCCTGGGTGTGTGAATCTGAATCCAGGAAGTGCCTGCTTTGTAACTTCCATGTAAAGGAGTATCTCAGTCATATCTCAGTCGAGTCTAACAAGGTTGAAATTGTAGAACGCCAGGGAAGCAGTTTACAAACACAGAAGACACACAAGAGAGCTTGAGGGTGTTGATCTCTCTGCCACAGGCTTATGCAGTCAGACAGAGCTGCCAGCTAAAAGGAGAGGAATTTGGAATGAAGCAGCGATCTCACGATGCTGAACCTAGGCAGATTTCATTGTTAGCAAAATAGCAAATGGTAGAAGGGCTTCATAAAGAGGCTGCTTTGCACTTTAAAACATTGGCACTGGCTTCAGTGAGTACACATGCAGGTTCAAAGTGAACCACATGAGAAGTTAGGCCTTGTTAATTGATATGGGCCACATCATCATTGTCTCATTCTATTTCATAGCAGTTTGTTTGCTTTTCCTTTTTTGGATTTAGCTAAAAATTTAAAGGTGGAAATAGAAAAAAGGCTCTACTTAGTATAATTTTCATGGTTGTGTCTCTTTAATTTATGGTGGGTTCCTAATTCCACCTAAACATTCTTCTTCTTTAAAAAGTTTATTTTTAAATCTTCTAATTATATTTTACTGAATACAAGAGAAACCTTATTTGGTGGATGATAAATCACTGCATAATGATTATAAAAATAAGATAATGTGTTCTAAGTACCAGGAACAAGCAAGCAAAGTGGTGTCTATTTAACAATTGCCCAGGTATGTACAAAGAGAACTTTTAAATCCTAGAAAGAGTCTTTCTTTCTAATTTTTAATTTTAATTTTAATTTTTTTAAAATTTTTTTTGGATTTTTCGAGACAGGGTTTCTCCGTAGCTTTTTGGTGCCTGTCCTGGAACTAGCTCTTGTAGACCAGGCTGGCCTCGAACTCACAGAGATCCGCCTGCCTCTGCCTCCCGAGTGCTGGGATTAAAGGCGTGCGCCACCACTGCCTGGCAAGAGTCTTTCTTTCTGATGAGGAAGATTAGCCACCAAATACGAATGAAAAACTATTGTCACCTGTCACCAAAATGCTGTAATTAGCAATATCTTTTAAAGCGAATTCTTTCTGTTGTTCATCTTAGTCCCCTGATGTGGTTTTGCGATGTGCCCGGCTCGGCGCCCGGTACTGTGAATGCAGAGGAAATGTGGCAGGAGGAAAGGACTATTTCAAAGTTGAGTCATAGAGAGCACGGTAGGAGGGAAGAGGTGAAGAAACTGGTGCGTGGGCAAAGAGGAGATTTTATTTAAGCATCAAAAATGAAAATTTTGTCATTTGCAAGAAAGCAGATGGAAACAGCAATCATACTATTCAGTCTCGCAAGGAGTCACCTGTTTTCCTTCATACGTGGAACATGGGGGAGAAAGACATGAACATAACACAGGAAAATGGAAGGAGGATGGGACAGAAGACAGAGCAGTGGCATGGAGTGTGTCCAAAGGACATGTGCACCTATGGAGCTGACTCGTGGAATGCCTCATTTTATACAACGGATGTATTCCTAGGAAGAATGCGAAAATTAGTTCGAATGACTCCATGGGCTGAATGCCATCATCAAAGGAGGATCGAGGAACAAGTAGACAAGATGGTGGTAGAAGCAATGTTAGAAGAATGTGAGAAAGAGCCACCAGGCACAGAATGCAGACAGTCTCTAAAAGATAAAGAGGACAAGGAAGTGCATTATCCCGCAAAAACCTCTAACAGGAAGCACACAAGCCAGCACCCTGACTTTAGCTTGGCAGGTGTGCTTTTGGACTTCTGATCCACAGCCATGAAAGACAGCACTGCATTTTTAACGTTTACTTATTTTGTGGGCATGCCTGTGTGTGCTTGAGTGAGTGTGTAATGGCGGGGTGGATGTTATGACTGGCATGCCACCTGCTGTGCTAACTAGGACCCTATGCCATGACTTTCACTGGTGACCTTTAGCACATTTCTAAATGTCACAAGTTTTTATCTTTATATCATTGGCATGGAATTTTTGCTTCTGTTTAGTTGATTCTCTCTCTCTCTCTCTCTCTCTCTCTCTCTCTCTCTCTCTCTCTCTCTGTCGTGATTGTGGCTTCCATCACGTAACATTTCTCACTCCTATCTCTTCCCATGACCTTTCTTCACAACCACTTCACCAAGCCTGCACATTGTTGTTTTTAGCTTCTATTTAGTTTATCACTCTGCGACTTGCCTGTTTCTGGCACAGAAGCATTCAACTAAGAAAGAACTCTCAAACTGAGAAAATTTTGCCAGAGTTGGAAAATAACTACAAACAATCAAATGCTTAGATTTTCCAGAACGTGATAATTCCCTGAACGGTGTTAACAGCTTCATTTCTCAGAATTAGTGCTATTTTCATCAGGGCTTTTCCTGAGATTCTCGGTTGTTGAGAACTTCTGTCTCATGTCTTGTGAAAACATAGATAGCCTAAGAACATCTCTTCCAAACACATGTAGCTTTTTTTATTATGAGGGAAATAGAAATTTCTCACAGCATTGAAATATTTTATACCCTCTAGATTGGGAAATATTTTTAGCTCTGAAAGTATGAAATATGGGTAGTGATCTA
This sequence comes from Chionomys nivalis, assembly GCF_950005125.1. NCBI lineage: Eukaryota > Metazoa > Chordata > Mammalia > Rodentia > Cricetidae > Chionomys > Chionomys nivalis. The sequence goes on from NC_080099.1 coordinate 16,031,637, forward strand.
TAGTGGTGGGTGTTCTTAGTCACGAAGAATGTGCAAATAGGAAACTATTTGCAATTTTACAGCAGGTTTGCAATGCATATATCTTGTAAAATTGAAATTAGATCCCATGGAATATGACAGTGAAAAGCAGCAGGAAATGTGTACCAGATGTTCATAAATGTATTATTTATTTTATTTTCATTGAAAATAAATTCTTTTTTCATACAATATATCACTATCACAGCTTTGCCTCCCTCCATTCCCCCTAGCTCCCACCCCCACTTCCCTCCCTCCCAGATCCACTCCCTCTCTTTTGTCTTCAGAAAAGAGCAGGCCTCCAAGAGACAACAGCTAAGCAGCACAAAACAAGATTATAATAAGACAAGGTGAAAACCCTCAAATTGAAAGTATCAAGAGCAGGTCAAAGAATCAGAGATACACCTGCTCCCACTTTTAGGGTTCCCACAAAAGCACTAGGCTAACAGCTTAACATGTATTCAGAGTACCTAGTATAGAGGTCCCTTGCCTGGGAACTCAGGAAGCCCCATGGAGAGGAGGAAGAAGCCAGCAGGAGTCAGAAGGGATGGAGGACACCAGGTGAATATGGTCCACTGAATCAACTAATCAGGGCTCACATGGGCTCACGGTGACTGAAGTGCCAAGCACAGGGTCTGCATGGGTCTGCATCATTTATTTTAAAATTGCCATCATACCTATAACAATTACAAAGTAAAAACAAGTCCATAAGCACACTTTTGATACTTTTATTACTTTCCAAAGCTACAGAGATATGAAATCTACAAGGATAACTGAAGGAATGTTAGAGAGGTATGTGGAATCTTGGGGAGCAGAAGGCATTGCCTGGTACGTGTGTATTGGATTTTAATATTAGTGTTTCTATCTGTTATAATAGGCATTAGACACAATTTTTTTCACTCTTTTAATTTTTGTTGATAATTCTTGTGAATTGCTAGAATATATCCAAATAATGAAATTATCCTCATTCCTTCCTTAACTCATATTCCTGGGTAAAGACTGGCTGTTTGTGTCACTCTGAATAAAGTGTTTTAAAGTTTAGTTCTGCACTGTGGAAGCAACAGCTATAGAAGCCTGGGGGACTTTAGTCTCTATATGCTGCTAACTGGTCTATAGCAGTGATAGCCACATAATAGATGGAGAACTAAAAACTATCAAGATAGCAGAAATGAGAGATTTTAGTCTTCCACTGTTAAGGAAGCCTTTTGTAGGATGGGTAGAATTCTCAGATAGAAAAATTACACCCAGAATTTATGTGCAGTAATTTCCTCATCTACGCCGATTCTACTAGCTGTTCCAAAGTCTCAAACAAATGGAAGATGCTTCCTAATTATCATGAGTGGAACTCTTTAAGCCCAAAGCAGTAATTTATCAGTAATTCCATATTAATCAAGTTATAATAAAGTATGAGGTTAGGTATGAACCACTCAGGAAATTCATTTTATGTAATAAATCAAGTCCACACCCTTGAAGAACTAATGCTTTAAATTATAGTTGCTTATGGCAGTCCTACAGCATACATAACCTAGTAATAGAGCATCCGTACAGAGAAAACTGAGTCAAAGGATAAAAATGCAGAAATACAGATGGTAATCAGGGTGACAAAATTGTTGCAGAAAAGACAATGTTGAAGGACAGCACATCTGTTAAAAGCCAAGTGCCCATACATTTGACACAGACATGGGCCATTGCTATAAAGGATGAATAGCAAGGCTAATGCACATGTCAATCAACTCTATAACCACTTAATAAATGTGTAAGTTTCAGCATTTCCTAAAACTCAAAGTGTAAGAGTTGGCATTTTCATGGCCTACATGAGGCAAACAGGGTTTGAAATCCAACTGCTAATAGTTCTTCGTTCAGAATAAATAAATTGGTTTATAATTAGTGTAAATCACTCATAAGGAACTAAACAAAACAATGTACAGTGAAAAATGATTGTGAGTTGGCAGGCATGGAAGTATGCAATAAAAGTTCTGAGGAACACTGAAGAATGAGTAGAGTTTCGTTTGAAATGTGTTGGTGAATTAACGGATGAAAATCAGTATCTGATAAAGCTAGTCTAACCTGTTAACTCTTTACAACTTTTATAAGTCCAAAATTATTTGGAGAAGTAACAATAATGAAAAATACAGAAAAATATCTAGATACAAGAGTATTTCTTTCTTTTTTTTATTTTTTCTTTTGGTTTTACAAAATAAGACTTCTCTATAGCTTAGGAACCTGTCCAGGAAACTGACTCTGTAGACCAGGCTGGCCTCGAACTCACAGAGATCCACCTGCCTCTGCTTCCCAAATTCTGGGATTAAAGGTGTACGCCACTACTGCCTGACTCATTGGTTTCTTAATACACCTTAATAACATTCTCATTAAAAAGACAAACCACAAGAGCTACACTACCACAAAATATATATTTGAACAAAATTAATAAAATGATTTTGAATAAGCACATATGACTACATTATGATTATTGGCTAACTTCATCCTAATTGCATTTGTTTTTAGAGTGAAAAAAAATCAAAGGAAATTCTTTACATTCATGTAAGTGTGTGTGCGCACACACACTGCAAACACACACACACACGCAGGTAAAGAGTGACAGGCAGACAAACATTGATTTTTGGGTGATCTGATTGATTAAGCATAGTCTGACCGAGTTTAAAGGTGACGAGAACACAAAGACAGCATCTAGAGTAGCATTGCTAGATAGTAAATGACAGCATCGCCTGTCATACTGTCATTCATTTGGCCATATTCATCAGTAGCTTTTAATCTAATTAATTCTGTTTTAAGAATTACATATGTACTTACATATGAAAGCATGGTTAAATAAATAATGGTAATTTTATACAATCAAGCATAAGATCAAAAGCCCTTACATATGTATTGAGAAAAGTCTGGAAAGAGTCCATATAATTCCAGCTGTGGAAAAGTTTAATTTCCCCAAATTTCTATAACATCTACTACATTGCCATTCTAATTTTAGAGGGATTCATGTAGTTGGATTTTTTTCTCAATGCAATACAGCGTCACAAATACATCAAGGTAGTAAGTCAATTAATTTGCTCCCTTGTATGCATGCATGGCTTTTTGAATTTGTATACATTAGCTATAAGCATTGCTTTAAATATGAAATATAAAAAAATTAAAAATTTGCATTATATGACTAGATAACTTATTTAAATGAGAAAATCTGCCCCTCCATGATTTATTTGCTGATACTCATGTGAAATGGGTTGATTTCCTATCTTTACATGGGTGTTTGATTTAGATAGAGTAGGGACTGGATTTAGAGTAGGCTCTGTATTAACTATTAGTTTTGTATCCTGAAAGTTTCTTAATTTCGTGAGCTTTAGTCTTTTTATCTTTATAAATCAGTGCCAGTCTGTCTGTCTCTCTTTACGTGTGTGCGCGCGCATGCACTTACTTAGCTTGTGTTCTCACCACGATTCCCAACTAAGTGTTTGTTTTTATGAGCTTAGCAGATTGGTGTTCTCATAGAGAACTGCTGATCAACACAGGGATACTTTGCAAAATACAATGGATGATATAACCATAAACACAAGTTAAAGATATTTTTAAGACTGCATTTTAGGGGATGGGGAGATGGCTCATTTTGTGAAGTACTTGGCATGCTTGTAATCTCAATGCTAGGGGCAGAAACAGGAGACTCCTTGAGGCTTGTTGGCAAGGCAACCTAGCTTACTTTGGGAGCTTCAAGTCTGTGAGAGACCCTTTGTCAAAAGAAAAATAAAGTGAGGTCTAAAATTGCCTTAGAGCCTAAATATAATGCCCATACACTCACACATGCAAATGTACACACATACACATGTAACCTCGGGCAAAGGGCTGGAGATTGAAACACACAAAGACACACGGAAAGAGACAGGAACCTCTAGTCACTGATAAGCCCTTTATTCAATGGCACCATGGAGGCTTATATACCCAACACAGTCAGGTGAGCCAACAGGTGAAAACCTTATCCCCTGATCCTCAAGGCAAGGCACCATGCGCTCAGGAAGCAGAGCTGGTAAACTGCTTTAACACAGCTTTCATTAGCTCAAATCAGAAGACCAAGCAAAGGTCACCAGGAGGGAAGAGCAGCTGGAGGCCAGGGCTCCATATGGTCCCAACAAGAAACTGTCAAAATTTTAAAAACTTAGAAAAGACAGGTGTCTACTCTCTGCTCTCTTCTCCAGTCTCTGAAGACAAGGTGAAGAACAGGCCTGAAAAACCAAACAAGGTGACTTAAGGCATGTGAGCTTAGGACTGAGGTTCAAGTTTAGATTAAAGGATTGACAAAGACTGGTATCGCTCATGAATCAGAAAACTAAGAAAATGTTTCACATAAACTCAAGGTGCATAATGACTTATGTGTGACTGGTACCACAATGCTGACTCTGTTTCCTATCAGGAGGTACCAAGTTTCAATATTCTCAGCATCTTTGGTGAAATGAGGCGGGGGAATAAGACTCTGGGATTAGAAGCCACTGAAGCTATAATATAGAGAGGGAACTGTCACAAAGCAAACACCAATGCTAACTTTAAGAATACTATGATTTTGCTAAACAGTACGTATGAAGCAGTTTGCTTCATATTTTATCTTTTATTATCCCATCACTTCTTAAAAATGGAAGTTTAATATCAAAGTTGAATCATAGATAATAGATGAACAAACACAAAGAAGTGGAAAGATATCGTATGTTCATGGGTAGAAAACTTAGTACTATAAATTTATGTTACAGAGTTTGATCTGTGGAGTCAATGACTCCCATATAAAACTTTAAATAGCATGGACTAGAGAGATGGCTTGGTGGGCAAAGTGTTTGCTATAAAAACATGAGGATCCAAGTTGGATCCTCAGCATTGATGTGAAAAGATTGGCATTGTGGAGAGAATCTGTAACTCCAGCAGAGATAGGCAAAGATGGGCAGATCCTAGGGACTTTGCCAGTTTAGCCAAAACGATAAGTTCAATGAGAGATCTTGTCTTAAGATATAGAATGGATTAAAGGCGTGTGAGTTCGAGGCCAGCCCTGTCTACAAGAGCTAGTTCCAGGACAGGAACCAAAAAAACTACGGAGAAACCCTGTCTCGAAAAATCAAAAAAAAAAAAAAAGAGATTATAGAATGGAGAGCTTCTCTATGTTCCTTCAGGACCAAGGGCACTCATATACTTAAAGAAAAAGGAAAAAATACGTATTATTTTTTGAAAAAAGAAAATGAATTATCCTATAATTTTTATAAAACAAAAATAATCTTAAAAATAAGAAACAAAAGAAGCCAAAATAATCCAAAGCAAACACAATAAAGTCAGATGCCATATTGTGTTGACTTCAAAATCTATTACAAAGCTATTGTAATAGAACTAAAAGGAATTTTAAAAATACACTGATAGCGGCTACAGAGATGTCTCAGTGGTTGGGACAACTTACTGCTTTTCACAAAGACCTGGATTTGATTCCCAGCACCCACATGGAAGTTCGCAACCATCTGTAGCTCCAGTTATGGGAGGTAAAACACACTCTTCTGGCCTACAAGCACATGCATGCACACAAACACACACAGTTAAAATAAAAATCTTTAAAAATATATATATTGACAAATGGAACATACTAAAATAAATCCAGAAAGCTATAGTGAAATCGACACATTTATTGTTAATTGATTTTTGACAATGTGCCAATAACACACCATGGGGGAAAGGACCATCTTTTCAATTCATGGTGCTAGGAACTGATGCTACCCTTGTCACACCTGGTGAACAGATCCACCAACAATCAGACTGAAGTCCTAGAAATGCAGTATCTGAAACTGGGGGGGGGGGAAACATTGTAGGAGAACAGGGCACAGTTACACAGCACTGGGTTGTGGAATTTCTTGGAGTTGACCCCAAGACAAAAACAGATGGATATGGATGTCTTGTTCTGCACAGCAGAGAAAACATCAACAGAGTAAACAGACAATCCACTAAGAGAGAGTGTTAGTAGCGTGCCCATTTTGTATATTCAAGGTATGCAAAAACCCAGTGATTCATAAGGAGAAAGCAAATATCACCACTTAAAAGTGGGTAAAGATCCTAGATAGGGACTTCCTGACACAAACACAAATGGCTAGCAGGTAATTGGAACAGGCAACAAAGGTGGGTGGGAATAGAAAGAAAAGGAAACCATGCATTGTGGGGTCACTTCGGAAAACAGTGTAGAGGATCCTTGACAATCTAAAATAGAAATTTTATGTAATCAAGACATTTTACTACTGGATCATATCCACAGGAACTGAATAAGTATGTTGAAGATACACTGTATTCTCAAGCTTACTATGGGGATAGTATTCGATCTACTCTTTCATGGCTCTTGGATTATAGCATGAGTGTAGATCAGTTGATGTTTTAGAAATGCATACGACTTACTCGCTCAAAAGTGAGGGCTCACTGACTCTGGATGGGAACCAGCATGGGACCAGACCAGGCCCTCTGAATGTGGGTGGCAGGTGTATGACTGGGGCAGTCTTGGGGCCACTGGCAGTGGGACCAGGATGTATCCCTACTGCCTAAACTGGCTTTCTGGAACTTATTCTCTTTAGAGGGATACCTTGCTCAGCCGCGATACAGTGGGGAGGGCCTTGGTCCTGCCTCAAAGTGAAGTGCCAGACCTTGTTGACTCCCAATGTGGTGGCAGGAAGGAGAAGGTGGGGGGAGCAGGAGGAGGGAAGGGAGTGGGAACGGGGATTGGTATATAAAATGAAAGAAAAAAGAGATTGTTTTTAAAAATAAATAAATAAAATTTAAAAAGTGAGGGCTCTCTTAGAAACTTGAAGCTCACAGGGTCTTTAAATCAGTCTTCTTTGCTATCTAGTACAGTTTTATTCTGCCGTTGGGACAGAGAACATCAACTCTGAAGCTGGTATCAAACACCACCTCAGCTTTGCATATTGTGTCCACTTTCCCTTATGAAGTGTGGAAACTAACCAAAGACACAGTTTCTTTCTCTGAGTCTGTTCTGCTCTAAATGCTCAAGAGTCCTTTCTCATGTCGTCCTTAATTTATAGAATTGAGAGCTTCTGGAATACATTATCTCTGATATTTATCTTTGCTAAAATCCATGCCAATGTTATTTTCCGGGTCCATCTCTACAGTCACTGATTTTAATAACACAATGGATGTTTTCCACCATCCATTTAAATTTATCTTTTTGTAAGGATAGAAGATAATGATTTTTATTGTTCACTGGCAATATTTTCCCAGTTACATTTGCTCTAAATTTTATAATTGTGTTTAACATTGGTAATTCATTTACATTTTCTTTTCCTATTACAAGATTTTGAAAGTGTTTAATTCTATCTAATTTTGTGGAGTCACAATCTTATGCCTAGAGGGAAGCTTTGCTTATTTCAAGTGTGTGATTGCTGTGACCAAACTGCATCATGAGGGGAACGCACCCGTTAACAATGTAAGATTGTTCCTATGTTAAAAATAAAGACAGTTGTATTTACTGTGAAACTTAAGTTTATTTTAAACCTAAAATCTTAGCATGTCTTATCACTAGAGACTTTGAAGTTAGTCAACACCCTAATCCTTCTATTTGCTTAGGTACAGGATTCCTCAACATGAATAATCAGGGAGTGGCTTTGTGGCCTGTTCAGAAGCCTCACGGGATTCCTAAACTGTGAGAAATTGCATGAAATCAACGGGGCAAGAGCCTATATATTCCCAGCAGTCTAACGTCATATATAAGAGAACGTTGCCTCCATGGTACTTTAAAGAGCAGCCAGTGACTCTATTTTTCTTTATCTAATTGTGTGATAGCCTTTATCACCTTTTCCTGGAAGATAACTATTAGTTTACAGACTTCACGTTGGCTAAAGGCACAGTTATTAATTTAGCAGAGGTTCAGCATTTCTGCCTTCTAATCCGCACAGCGGGCACAGAGTTCGTTGGAGTTGCATCTGTGATCATCACCCCAGAATGGGTAGAAAGCAGCAGCAGTACACCCTGAATGTTGATCAAAATTCAGGGGAACAGGTGAGTCCTTCAGAAAACTCTTTATTGCTCTCCTGTCTAAGATTCTTGGTTTCAACATTCAATCTCGCAGGGACTTTTTAACTCTAAGTTTGCCATGGCAGAGTGAATCTGGTCGCAATTATCATGGATTTGTTCAGTATGCCAGACTGTTTTTTTATATTTCTGATAATCTGGAAATTAGGCTTGGTAACTGTATTTTAGTCTTTATATCAAAACATATGATGATGTGCCAGGATGGAAAATAAAAAAAAAGAAAAAAAGAAAAAACAAAACCAACTTGGTTAGATGATTTGAAGGGTCATCTTTATAGGAAAAATTGCAACATTATTTTTATTTACACAGATTAGTCCATTGAAATTATTTATTGTTGATCTTTCCCCCTAAATGTGGTCTATTTCTAATCAAAGTAACAATGAAAGGAAATGTCTCATGGAGGGGGGAACTTTGTTGAAAATATATTACTCCCCTAATGTGCAAATCAGGCTTTTCTTAGACCCATGAAAACAAATCTAAATGGTCTCATTCCATACTCAAACTAATGCCTTCATTTTACAAATGAGGAAATTGAAGTGTTTGTCAGTACGTGTAGCTAGCTATTCAGAGTGAGAAACTGAATTCCTTTTCTTACATATGCTTCTTTATAAAAAAACAAAAAACAAAAAAAAACAAAAAAAAACCCCAAAAAACTACTTTTAAGTTCAACATCTGTCCCTGACACAAAAATGACTTTAATCAACTAGAATTTATATATAAAATAACAGCAAAGTTAGAATATTCTAGAAAATTGTTTTGTAAATTGAAGTTGCACAGGAGAGCAGTTTAGTTTTCAAAACTAGACTATCATAAGCTTAGTGTATATTCTCCCAGATTCCAGGAATGCTGCGTGACACCACTGCCTCAGCCTCATATAGTAGAGTTTGGTTATGTTCCCATGTGCTGCTGAATATGATTTGTAGTGTTTGCTCACTATAGCAGAAATTTTGATGCAATTTAGTGCATTGTGTAAAGTATTTAGTTAGGCCAAGGAAACAATGAGATAAGCTTTCATGATGACAAAAACAAAAAGGAAAGAAAGGAAGAAAGAACAGAAGGAAGGAGGGAGGGAGGGATGAAAGGAAAGAAGGAAGGAAAGAAGATATGAGGAAAGGAAGAATGAACGGAAGAAGGGATAAAAATTTATCCTATTTTTAGCACTGACAGTTAACCTGACTCCTCTTGAAACACTTAAACTTGAGACAAGGGAGTCTTGTTTAAAGCAATTATGCATGTTTATATTGGGAAGCTTAAAAAAACCATTTATAAAACCCATAATCCTACCTATATCACTGGTGTTTTTTTCTTTGAATTTAATTTAATCCTTCTAGCTTGTTTATCACATGGAATTATTATCAAATAGCCAAAACATTTTCTTTAAAAATTATAATTTTATCAACTATATTAATTAATTATACTTATATATTATTATATATAATAATATAATATTAATTATAAATCATGAACTTATAGGTTATAACTACTGAAACTTTTTGTAAGAGGACACTTATTGAAGTTGTCTTTTGTTCCCCAATAAGGACTTATGTTTTCTTTGTATGAACTCTCCCACATTTCTGTGCTTGGTTACTACTGTGGATAGTGAGACACATGCACCCACCACAAAAAAAAGGCAAGGACTCTTAGGTATATTTCTTTATACATTTGCAATTAATGACTTATTAAGTTGTTATCTGAGTAGATTATATGATTGATTACTCAAGATTCTGATAATAGGCCATCCTTCAAATGTTGGCAACTTTGTTTTTACTTTTTCTTTATCCCTATGTACTGAGTAGAACCTTCAGGAAAATATTATCCCCTTCTCCTTCCTGTAATGAGAGGGCCCTCATATTTCACTGTTAAAATATATGGGTCATTGTGCTGAAGTAAACATTTCCTGTCACATATAGAAATGATTTTTTCAATTTTAGTCCGTGTAGAGTCATTTTGCTTGCCTCCTTTTGTCAGGGCAGGATGCTTACACTGTTCAGTGCTACTGGGGCATCTATTGATATGATCAACGTATTTTCCTTCTTTGATCATTTGGTGTGAAATGCAAACATATGTGTGTTATATCACTAAACCATTATGATACCCATAGAATTTACTCAGTTCTTCCTTTGTGCCATGCTACACTCATACTATTCTGTTTGTTTTATGTATATTTATGTTCCCAGATCACATAAACTTTCCTCATTCATAAAGTTTAAGACTTGCTATCTACCTGATTATTTATTTACTTGTCTCTTTTTGTATAGTTATTAAGAAATCCGTACTGTTCAACTGAGGGAGCACAATGTGGCTGTAGATCCCACCATGTGACTTGCGAGCTGCATTCGGTAAGGTCTGAAGGGAGGTGGTTAGATGCATCTATTGTTCCTTTGAATAACATGAAACAGGACAGTCAAGTCCTTCTCTGGTACTTTTATGAGGTTCCGGGGACATAAGGTCTCCTACACAGTGAGAGCACTAGAGTTTGTCTTTAAGATTCCATAGGTCAAAACCATTTCACTTTGCCTGTTTATATATTTTAGTAAGATCCCTTGTATTTATGCCTGACACATAAAATATATTTAATAAGTAATTTTAATTACAGATATTAATATTTAATGTGAAATATTAAACACAACGAACAAGGAACAAAAATAAACAAGGTCTCTGTGAGTTTCCACCTTCCAAAGACAATTATCTCAGTGTCCTTATTTATATACAGGTCATAATAGAGCTACTAATTAGAGCTCTGTACCTGATAATATTATGATGATTTCTAAGGTTAGTTATTTAATATGAAAACTTATTGATATAATACAAAGTAATCACTGAAGGATTTTGTTGATCTCACAAGATTGTATATGGTGTGTGTGTGTGTGTGTTTGTATGTGTGTCAGGGAATTTATGGTTTCATAACAGTCTTTAGAATAATGAAGTACATTGATCTTATACTAGATGAAATCTGTTACTATTTTATAATGCAGAAATAATCACTCTTGTAATGCTTTTCAGGTTAAAGAACACTCATGTTCACTCTGGAAAATATTTGTAATGTGTCTGTTGGCTTGTCTAGTTGCCACAGCCATTACAGCTCTGGCCTCTTATTATGGCCGATTTGGCAACCCCACCAATACCACCATCATCATTCGCACGGATGGAGGGTCCAGTCAGGATTCCTGCACCACTGCTTCGACACCATCTCTGATTTCATCACCTGCACCTGGACCTGAGACCACTCCGTCTTCGACTACTATAACTACCCCAGACTCAACTCCCTCCCCACCTACACCTACTGCAGAGATGGCTAATACTACCATAGAACATGAAGTTGAAATTGAAGATGATTATTCTGTGCTGGTGTGAACTCTCGGTCCTCAAGTTAGATCAATATCCTCACTGAAACAGGACATGTTGAAGATGCTGACATGACATCTCAAAGCACATGGCTTCGATTGATCGAGTTCTCCTCTAATCTCTTTCCATGTGTTGACAGTCTTGCGCCGATCATGTAATACCCGATAAAGATAGGGCTTCAGCAGTTCCCACTATTTTCTTTCTAGAAGTTCTCTCATTCTGAGACTTTTTACCATGGCGGGGGACAATGGAAAAGGACGAAGGCTAGGAAATTTGAGTAGGATCTGGCTAGATGGTCACTAGCTTCCTCTCTTGCAGAATAGAAAACTGTTGTTCTATAGAAGGGAGCATCTTTCTGCATTTCTGCCATGCCTTGCCATGCTGGCCATGCAAGGACAAAGTCAGCTGAAGTAATCATGTTATTGCTTATGAATTCTAGCTTTCTGACTTCTCTCCTTGGGACAGTTAGGGGTGGTAAAGGAATATCAAGAAGGGGACAGGGCTCTAGCTCTATCTAGTGACCCTGGATATCCAGGGAGGGTAACATTGTGTAGAACACATGTATTGCTGGGCACTGTGAAGGGCAGAGGTGCTGTTTGTCTAACCTGGAGCATTAATTCTTAGGAGTTTTGGTGAGCTGTCCTCTGCCTGACTTTTTGTTGTTCTCCCTTCCTGATTTAAAAATTTCAATAAATTTTAAGTCGTGCATGCCAAATCTGAGTGTTATCTCTGATTTCTCAGCAGGCTAGTCTACTGACTATGGTACGAGATTGGAAAATCAAAATTTCTGTAGAATCCAAGTGACTCGTGTAGGCTAATACAAAGAATGTTTTATTATCTCTTTTGTAATATCAACCTTTGCGGCATTATTTTTATTAATTTGGGAGGGAATTTTATAAAACATATTTTGAACATATTCTTCCTCTCGACTCCTCCCACATCCCTTTCCAACCAACTGTCAGGTTATTTCTTTTTCATTTTCGTCTTTCATCCTTGAGCCTAGCTTGTGTGGCTCTGCTAGTCTTGGCAGTGGGGCTTGCCCTGGGTCACCTCTACCTGGGTCACATCATTACAGAAAGGTGACTCTCCATCTCCCAGGGACTGTCAAATGCCAACAGGTTTGCAACTAGCTATGCCATTTACTGTCTGCCTTCTCCCCTCCATGCTAAAAATTTTTTTTGTCAACCTGGCTTTCATGGAAGCGTTGGGCATGCTGCTTCTACAACTACTGCAAAGTCTCATGTGAAACTGCTCTATTGTGTATTGGAAACAGTGTTTCTTGGAGTTACCAACCATTGCTGGCTCTTAGAAGCTTTCTGTGTGCTCTTCCACAAAGATCCCTGAGTCTTCAATAGACTTGTGTGGTATGAATGTCTCATGTAGGGCTGAGAACTCTACAGTCTTAGAGGGGATAGATCTGTATTTATTGACATATGTTATAAGGGGGTACTTCTTTGATGAAAGTTAAGAGATGTACTAATCTGTGGGTACAAAGGTAAGAATTTAGGGGGGCAGTTTTTTACTTTGTCAATTTAGCAGAATAATATTATTAGGCCCTCCATAGAAACTGTGATCTAAGAGTATGGGCTTGGGCCCAGTTAATAGGACTGAGCACAATCACTACCTTAGGAAGCAGGGTTTAGATCTAATCAGAAAATAGTTGGTTACTCCTGTAATAGTTATGCTACTCTTCCACGGGTGGGCATATCTTGACAGGCCAGTTGTTCTGGCTTGCAGTGTTTACAAGTGAGATCGAGGCATATTTATTTTCTTCTCTGCCGGCTTTCACAGCAGCTTGAGAACCATGGGGTCTATGCAGTAGGGATGTACTGCAGTGAGGACCATGGGGTGTTTCCAGTAGAGATGTACTACAGTGAGGACTTCAACAGGAAAACGGGCTGTGACGCAAGCCCTGCTCAACGGAGGCTTTGGCCTGATAGTTCTGTAGCCACTATCTGCCATCGAGCCACTGGAATTCCTTTCTAGTCTCTTGTATTTGACTGATTTTTTTTTAGAAACATTTCCACACCACTAGTGAGCAGAACAGATGCTCACTAAAATTATTTTTTAAAATTAATAAATACCTATTTATTCTTACAGAAAGGATCTTCATGTTGGGAAATTCAGAAGAACTGGCAACCAATGAGAAATAAACAATGAACGTTTCAGTCAAAAATTGAAGGTAGGACAGTATATATCTGTATTAGAAGAGAAAATGAGAACACAAGGAATAAAATAAAATTAAAGCAAAGGCACACTGAGCAAGAAGACTTCAGGTGGAGACAAGGGACATATTTACAAACACCTACACTTCATTTTCTCATGAGCACTTTCAATGTAATCCTAAAACTTTATATGCTGCTTGAAACACATGGCCAATAAAAGGTAATACAGACTGTTCTGTATTCTAGGCATTTTGAGTAATAGGAAGCTGTGCTGAGATTTCTCCTTCATTTGCTCAATATTGATGGAGAATGCAGCAGTATGGAAGCTGCCTTCTCCAGGTTCAAGAAGCATCATGGCTGGAAAACTGACTTTCTGAGTTAAATAGTGGTGTGGAGAGGGATCCTGATTTAGGTTATCAGAGATGATCAGGTTTCTGTTATTAATAGAAAGAATATTGGAATGGATTCTTGAATTTTTCTTTCTTTCTAGGCTTTAATGATTAAATAAACTATTAAATAGTCCACAGAGTTGTGGGAATTATCTTCACATGTTAAAATATCTCGCCTGACAGCGTTTTAAAAATGTTATGGCAATACTGAGTGGGTTTGCACATTTAGTAGGCAAGTAATTTAGCTTATCTACAACCTTATCTAAATCCTACCTAGTTTTAATGATTAACTCAACACATACTACAACTACCATGCTTTCTGGTATTTCTCACTCCAACACTTGTCCACGGAACTCTAGGGGCAGTGATGCATTTAAAATTATTTATGCAAATGCTCACTATTTGAAACATCTGACAGCTTATAATTTTTATGCTTATATTTATTTTGTGTGCATTTTCTTCTGTATATTGTTTTTGTGCGAGTCAGACAAGATGACTTTTTAAGTGTCCGTGAAAGACCTCAAAACACAACACAAACAAAATAAGCACATTAAATAAATACGCAGCATAACGACAGAGAGAAGAAGGTAGAATGATTCCCTGAAGCGTGTCGGGTCTCTCATGCGAGCACACTTGTATTCTAAACCTTGGTTTGATTTGTCAGAGCATTAGGTGCACAGGTTGTTGAACATCAGCTGTATTTGTGGCTAGATTTGTATCTGACCTAGATGGAGCCATCACACTCTTAAAAGTGGAACAAGAAGCTACAAATTATTGCTTACAATTTCCTGACTCAAAGACACTTATATCAATCTGTATTGGAAAGTTTGAAAAATGATCCAAAAATAAAGTTACCTACTCCATAGAGTAAATCCTCCCTGATTTGTATGCAATTCTATTAAATTCTATTTCCAGAAATTAGTCATATGACCATATTTGGTGGCCATAAAGGGGTAGGAAGATGTCTCTATCTAACAATATGGGTTGTTTTTATGTAGAAAGCAAGACAATATTGGGGACAACCAAGAATCTAACACAGTAACTAAATTAAGACATTCAGAGGAACATGCAAGCATTTTTCTCTGTTTCTAATCTCTTCATGATCCCCAGATTTTATTTATAATTCTTGAATAAACATCTGGCAGTTACAAAATTATGAGGATGTCTAACAATTATGAGTCATCTACAATGCTGGGATGAGCTGACTTTAGATGACAACCTCGTGTTTCCAGGAAGCTCACCTTCACTAGTGAGCAACAACGGTCCCTCCCTGAAGGAGTGGCTCATGCCTTCCACCTCTGTACAGCCCCAAAGAGCCCAGCCCTGTGCTGGCAGAAGAACAAAGCACACGTGTTGTTCAGATGCATACACACTGACAATATCACAGAGACATCACGCAGCTAGAGGAGCCTTATGAATTGTCCAACCCAAGCTCTCCACCTAGGAAGGGACTGGAGCTGGAACAGCCTTTGGAGGGATATGGAGCATGCAGGCATAATGCAAAGCACATAATCCTTTTACCCTATGGATGTCCTTGGTGCATTGGTGCCTAAAGCTGAGATTAGAATTAAAACTACAGGGCTCTGCTCTAGCACGAACCATTTTCTGACTAACATTTGACTGTTTCCTTGTACTGATGAAGTGTTCAGTCCCTCTATTGTTTTCTACTTATTTGGTGCATTATATTTCCAGATGGAAGAGGTAAAATGAGGTCTTCCAGTAACATTTTCTCTTGATATTTTCTCTATCATATCTTCAATTTTACCATTCACGGCCACTGAGGTTCAGTTTTTTATTTCTTTCTAGGTATTCATGAAGGATAGTAGAGTAGTTACGCTGTTCAGACTCTACAACTAAGCGGCTACTATTTGAATTCTCGTTTCCTCCGTTTCTATGTGGTCTTGGGAACTTAGATCACCTTTCTTCACCTCCATTTCTCACCTAAAAAGAGAGGACAGAACGCTCCCTAGTTTGTAGGTTTCCTGTGAGTGGAAGTGAACTAATACACGTAAAGCTCATGGAATAGCAGCCTGGCAAATGGTAGCCACTGAGTAGATTTTAACCAGCACTGTCAATCAATCTGAGATAATGGTGAAATCCTTAAGCCAAAGATGGTTTTCCATTGTCATCTGGGCCAGTTGTTGCCATTTCTCCTCTTACAACTCGAAGTTGATAAACAATGGTAAAGATTCAAGAGATAATGGTATTCAATTTTAAAAGACTGCCATGAGAGAATTGAAATGTCTAGGGAAGTTTTTCTCATGGTTTGCCCAAAACTTCACACAGGTTAGAACCTGGTGGAATAAAAAGCAACACATATTGCTGAAAACTCTGGAAATAATGGGAGGTGAGGTTTGGTTGGGAGATTAAAGGATTTACCTCCTGACCTACAGGAATGACACAGACGATGTTGTTCAATGGCGAAACCACAGCAAGATAAATGACACTACATTAGTAACTATACCAGGTGGACCATCACAATTCAGAGACTCAAGATTTTAAAATGTAAGTGAGGTCCCTTTTTATGTCATAATTCTGGGGCACTTGGAACTTCTCACAGACCTCCTAATGATATTTTAATAATAACCCATGCATAGTTAACCTGATGACTTTCAGATGGACTGCTGTTGACAGAGGTTTCTGTTCCACCTGGTCCCGCAGCCGTTCAGTCCCAAAGAAACACACAGAGGTCTACAATAATTATAAACTGTTTGGCCTATTAGCTCAGGCTTCTTATTAGCTCTTATATCTTAGACTAGCTCATAATTCTTGTCTGTGTTAGTCATGTAGCTTGGTACCTTTTATCAGTGATGCATTCTCATTTTGCATCCTCTGCGTTTGGGTGATGGCTGCAGACTGAACCTTTCCTCGTCCCAGAATTCTTCTGTTCTGGTTACCTCGTCTATACTTCCTGCCTGGCTCTGCACAATCAGCATTTCATTAAATCAGTACAAGTGACAAATCTTTATATGGTATTAGTCTACAGTGTACTGGTCTGCAGCCTGGACAAGGGCAAGCAAATGAGCTCAAATGTATCCATATGTCTTTCTTATTCCCAGCCGGAATGGTTTTTTTTTTTTTTTTGGTTTTCTTTTCTTTAATCGAAAATAGATTGTTTTCATGTAAAATATTCTGATTACAGTTTTTTTCTTCTTCAGTTCCTCCCAATCTCCTTATGTGTCTATCCACCGAAATCCACAACCCATAAGAATGTTCTTATGCCAAGATTTCTTTTGAGAAAGGGGAACAGTACACTCAAATAATAGCTTGCCTCCATTTCTTTGCAGAATGTTACAATGTCACAAGTTGTGATCCCTATATTGTGCATGAAAGATGAAAAGAGATTGGGAGCCTTTATTTTCTACTTCCCAGTTGCCTGGCCTTCTGTTGGGAGACTGCTTCCTTTTCTTTCTTTCTTTCTTTCTTTCTTTCTTTCTTTCTTTCTTTCTTTCTTTCTTTCTTTCTTTCTTTCTCTTTCTTTCTTTTTCTTTCTTTCTTTCTCTTTCTTTCTTTCTTTCTTTGTTTCTTTCTTTCTTTCTTATTTGTTCTTTCTTTCTTTCTTTCTTTCTTTCTTTCTTTCTTTCTTTCTTTCTTTCTTTCTTTCTGGAAACAGGATTTCTTTGTGTTGCTATGGAGCCTATCCATGGAGCACTCTCTGTGGACTAGGCTTGCCTTGAACTCACAGAGATCCACCTGCCTCTGCCTCCTGAGTGCTGGGATTAAAAGCATGTGCCACCACTGTCCAGTGGTTAGGGGATCTTTTAATCTTCCTATTCAATAGCATATTTTCTATAAACAACAAAAGTTGTTCTGAAGGTAGTCAAATATCAGAGGCAAGGGGCACTCTGTCGTGGAGAGGACCGTCCCAAGGAAAACTGGGGTTGCTGTTACTTTATTTTAATGAGTTGTAAGAACAACAAGGAAATGGTAACAGTATAGTTTTACTATAGAGTAATGCTTCATCCACTGTAATTAGAAACTGGATTTGGGTGATAGAAAAAAATAGAATATTAATGTGACCTCCTCAAGGCTCAGGCGGGGTTGCTCATTAGTTAAAGGGAAATAATAGTAGCATATAGCTTGCATAGTTGTAAGGACTGCATGCATAAAGAGTTATAATACAGTTATGCAGATTATATTGTTTAACAATTTTCTGTAGAAGCTTGATGCCAGCCACTATGTCAGGTGTTGTTAAATCAATTATTGTTTGAAGTACCTGGTTTACTAATAGCTCCTCCAAGACAAAAGGTGACGTTGCTTCATCTATACCTTCTTCTAGAATCACTTTTCTGCTTTGATTCTCGCTATTTGGGGAGCAAGTGTTTCAGTAAAGCGCAGTTTCTTTTTGCAGTCTTTCCCCAGGGACAACAGGTATTTCTCTGTTCTAGGTTCACCTCCCACTAGCCTACATCAAGTGTTCTCTGCTGAACACACATTAAGCCTGCCTGCAAGACAGCCCAAGTGCATTTGCATTTCAGAGTGCCGGTCAGTGTTCTCGCCCAAAGCAGTCATCCATGCAGGGCAAAGTTTAGGGATGTGATTTCCAGTAGAGTATTAAGTTGGCCCTGTTTTCTCATTTTAGGCTGCTTCTCCTATGTTGCTATTTACTCTGTCTCTTTCATGAGAGTGTAATTACTTAATGCTCTGTTCTCTTAAATTCAATTGTGACTCAGACCCTTCCTGGATACTTCTCACTGCCCACACCCCGTATTGATCTCATTTTACCATGACTCCTAACTAGGTCAGCCTTCCTTTGGAGAAGGTGGAGTGTCTTTTCACTCCTAGGTTGTCATCTATATGCAAGCTATTAATCCCTACATTATGCATCAGAGTGAGGAAAAATTTCAAAGAATAGTTTTTTAAGCCACTGTGAATTGCAGGAGATTAGCAGTCTCCAAAACAACTATGGAATATGAAGAATAGGAATTGTCACTGATGGGAAAGCTGTAAGACTCTGCTCTGCAGGATGGGATAGTCACCTGAGTTACACGCTGCTGAAATTCCCAAGTTTCTGAGGCAGTAAGAATTCAGAGGAATAAGGAGGACAATTGGATTGGGAGACCTTATTTCCTACATTGTTCTGGTTAGCAAGGCTTTGGCAGTGGACAGTGATGATAGGGCCACACCTAGCGTACATATGTATAAGAATGGCTCTAGTAGACATCAGTGTTAAGGACATTGGTGCCTTGCTCTGCCTCTCTCCACCATTTGCAAGAGGGCTCATCTGCTGCAGAGTCGATTATGAAGCGCTAGGCAAGTTCCATGAAAACTACTGAGCTAGAATGAGGTTCCAGGCGTTCCCCAAGAACTATGTTTCTTCAAATATTATTACCTAAGCTACATACAGTGATGTGGCATGATGTGATATTTCTGTTCATCTGTATAATATATTACAGATGAATAGGGTTGTTAGTATATCTATCTCCTCAAATATTTTTTCTTGTTGATTTTTTTTTTCAAGACAAAGTCTCATTCTATAGCCCAGGCTGGTTTCAGATTCACTATTTGGCCCATATTGGCCTCGAACTCATAGGAACCGTCTTGCCTTTGCTAGGATTACATTGTGTGATTCATCGCACCTAATTCTTCACATTTTTTAAATTTTAAAATTATGTGTGAGATAGCATCAACCTCCGCAGTCCAGGGTTGGCCTTGAACTCATGATTCTTTTTTCTCAACCTTGCAAGTGTTGAGATTACACAGACCGTCCACCACAGCTGTCATCAGATTTTTATTAACATTTAATAAGTGTACATGTATATGACATGTATACTTGTATACAATGTGCACTGATTAAATTGAGGCAATTAAAATGTCCATCTCTTTGTACTTACTTTTTAAAAATAAACACGCATGTTCTCATGAGGCTGCCATAAAAATAATTGGTCTCAATACAGAGCAGTAACTACAACAGGCTGGAGGGGAAAAAGGAGGAAAGGGGAAAGAAGGACAGAGAATCTTAGGTACCCAGGCAGAGTTATATAGGAACAGTAAGTTCTGGTGCCCAATAGTATAAAGGTGTGGCTAAAATTCACAGTACTCATGTATGTTTTATGAACTAGGGGAAATGTGTTTTGACGCTGTTGCTTTACCATTTTGCTTTGAATGTTCTGCTCATACATTTATTATGCTAAAAGGAGTTGAGAAATAAAAGAACATCTTAAAATGTCTATCCTCAATTTACTGTTATTTGTAATGAAAACCAAAAGAGCCCAATATGCGAGGGATCAGAGTTGTAACATCTGTGGATGTGCAGACTTTCCTTTCTGGGAAAATCAATGAGGGCCTTAAGGGAGAAGTAAGAGTTGAGAGTACCTTAAGATTGTTTAGGAACTTGCTTGCTCTTTTAAATTTATCTTCCTAATATATGTCAGACATTCATTATACAAAGAAAATTGAACTACTCAAGGAAGCATATAGATGCAGAGAAATTAGCCAATTTTCTTAGTATCAGAAACAACCACTACTACTATTTCCCTTCGTTTAAGAAGTCATATTTATCAAGATCTTTTTCAGTGTACACAGCTTTTGATATAGTCTGTCTTCTCTTAAAACTTCAATGAATAATTAAGGATGCAGATTAGACACATGTGCAAAGATATTCATAATAGCACATTTATGAAAGATAGAAGCACTCCAACTTCTCCCAGGGAGAAGTTTAAGAACAGCAAGACCAAGGAGCCAGAGAGAAGGCACTACAATTAAAAAGCACGTACTGCTTTTCGACGGGGACCCATTCAGTTTCCAGCACTCAAACTGGGCAGCTCACAACCTTTGTAACGCCATCTCCAGGAGTCAGATGCCCTTTTTTTTTGGTTTTTCGAGACAGGGTTTCTCTGTGGCTTTGGAGCCTGTCCTGGAACTAGCTCTGTAGACCAGGCTGGTCTCGAACTCACAGAGATCCGCCTGCCTCTGCCTCCCAAGTGCTGGGATTAAAGGCATGCGCCACGGTTACTCTTAATAACCTGATGGTGATCCCTTGTTTCTGAAGACATAGATTACTTATGTCATTGAACATAGGCCCAAATAGAAGCTTCATCCCCACTGACAAGCACTCATGGTGATGGAAGATATTTTTCATGCTACCTACCGGAGGAGAAAAGTAATCACCACTGTTACCCAGCTACAAACCCTGCTACCTACAACAGGGACCTACCTGCAAAATATATTGGTGTAAAAGTGGCGCAAATATGGAAATAACCAACTATTTTTTAAAAAATGGATTTAAGGTTGACTCTATGAGCTAAAATCTATATTTGGTATTACTAAAGTGGCCAAGAACCTGAGACTAGGTAAGCCTTGTGTCCCAGGGGAAACCTACAATTATTATTCTGTTAAAAGGTTATGACAATAAAGGACTACTAATGGTATATTCCTACACCCACAGATCAGAGAATTGTTCAGCTCTCATTAGAGAAGCCTCTTCTTGCAGGAGATGGGAGTTAGCAGAGAGACAAACTAGACAATGTGCAGACAGTGGGAGAATTTGGTGTATTCCAGTCTAAATGGGATTCTTTACCAAACCCGACTCCTCGGGTTTCAGGGACCTATGCAGAAGAGAGTGTAGAAAGACTGTAAGAGTCAGAGATGGTAGCTGATTCCTAGGAAACTGTTATCAAGATACAACAGAACTGATACACACATGAATTCAGAGACCGTGACAGCACCTACGAGACGTGTACAGATTCAAACCAGACAAAATCCCAGCACTGAGAATGGGCAGTAGACACAAATCCCCACCCCTAACCAAGAACTTACTTGCATTGATACCTAGTGAAAAAGGGGAAATCAGTTTTCTCTAATGGAGTGTATCCTAATGTTCTAAATCTTGCCCTTCCATAGACTCTTTCATGATATCCTTAATTGCACCTTGTTGTAGAATATAGCACACACTGGAATTTTATATCTGATGGTATTATTACTTTTTAAAGCTTATGTACTGCATAGTTTTGTGATAGTTTTTCTTGTTCTTGGGAGCTATTAGAACATTACTTTTGGTGGCTTGCCATTATCGAATAATTTCACAGATAACAGTCTTGTTGACTGTCTTACGGTTCCCAGGTGATTAATGACCAGTAATCATACATAATCAACCTCACACAAGTAGCTCTTGACTATGTTGAATCAGGTTGAAACAATAACAGAACCAGCCTTAACTATGAGTTGTTTTTGAGGAATGTCTCTATTCATTATCTGTAGTTGCTGTATATATGATCAGAAACTTACTGGCTTAAGACAACATAATTTTTTTATGTTACAGTTTTGGATATCAGAAGTGATCCTTAAGAATTAGAATCAAGATACTCTATTATCTCCTTTGGTAGTTCCATAGAAATCGTGAATGCCTCTTCCAAACTTCAGAGAATGTCTGTAATACCTTGCTTTTCCTGTTTCCCTCTTATAAGAAGCCTTGTAACACTGTTATCCCACAATATACCTTCAGCTGAATCATTTCCACAGAGTACCTTAAACCACATATGATAATATTTTTGCAAGTCAGAAGGTTTAGGATGTAGCTATCTTAAGAGAACTATAGTTCCTGCTCTTGTAGCACCAAAGGAACAACCATGTCCTTCACTTTTTAATTTACTATTGTTTAGTTTGACTAACCCTTTGTTTCTGACTCTTTCTGGAGACTTTAACTCATGTTATTTAAGTTATAAAGGGGAGTGGGGAAAGAAATTCTTGTTAAGTGTGTGTGTGCTCTTGTTTATTTGTTGCCAATTGTAGCCCACAACTTTTTTCTTTATGGTTGACAGAAAACACAGAAATGGTAGAATTTGCAGTGCTCTGTAGCTAAGCCAGAGAAGTTTGATGTGCGTTTCGACCCTGTCCTGATGCTGTCTGACTTTGACGGCTTTATCCAGCTTTATTCTCATCTTTTAAAGTGGGTCAACCAGGTCTGGTTTGCCTAAGGCAATGAACATATGCTATGCAATACCCTGGAATGTGGGTGGGGAGATTTCCAGCCTCTGAGGTCCTTCATTTCTCTGTCTCACTCTCAGCTTTTGCAGGAAAACTCCAGATAGGCTTTCTTTCCTTATCTCTCCAATGGGCAGAAGGTGATTACCTGCAGAGAGGAAGATGAAAGCCACTGATGGATTTGGGGGAGGAAATGGTTAGAAAAATGATAATGTGTTATATGAATTATACCAGCAGGTACCAGGACCTGAAGAACATATAAATACTTCAATAGCTTCTTTAAAGGTCCAGTTTTTAGTATGTGTGAATAGCTTTTAGGCTCACTAGTTGAAATTAAATATTAATATAGAATCCAGGGATTCACAAAGCAATACGCGAGCAATACTAGTTTGTGGTAAATACCCAAAGGGAAGAGAAGTCCCCCTCTGAATAAGAGAAGTAGCCAAAGCAAACACTGGTGACTAGATGCAAAATATCCTAAACATAGAAAATCCAGTACTAACTCCAGAAATGTATAAAGCACATTGCTGATAAGATTCGATCAAATTGACATTTGTGTGTGTCTAGGTATTCCTTTATTCCAGGACTCTCAGAGGAGTCAAGGCAACTATAATGGCAGTTTTTGAAATATATTGTAAAATAATAAAATAACACTGAAAATTGAGAGGATAAAAAGATTTGGTCAAATTGAGATCATTTGCCCAGGTTTAATAAAGTATCCAGGTTTTAACATTAACTCTTAAACCACAAAACTGATGTCTGAGTATTTGAAGTAACATCCTTACTACTTTTCCTAGCTATGCCTTCCAATCTGTTATCATAAATTATCTCAGAGAGAAGTCATTGGTTTATTAGCAAGAAGTCAGTTTCTTTCTCCATGCATTCTCTCCTTCAGTTACATACCATGTATGGTCACTGCCTTTCCTAAAGTGTAATTCATTTCCTTCCAGTTGAGAATTGTTTCACGTACCCTTGAACTTCATTTCAAGTTGGTGAAACCCACACTTGCCTTTGACCTCTGAGTTACTTGCCTGTGATTTTAGTGAAGACGCAATGGCATGTTGCTCCTCTTTTCCTCTTGTGCAAGTTAACAAAATAAAATCAGCTGCTTCACGTCTTTCAACACTAAAGTTATTTTGTTAAAATCAGGAAGTGGTACTAGAACATACTAAAACTTAGGACAACCTGCAATCAATCAGGGCAGGAAAAACCAGGCCATGTGGGGAAATCCATGAAAGAGGCAGCATCCCTCTGGCCTGAGATGGATTCTTAAGGAAGATGGGAAACTCCCAGCCAGGTTGTGCCCAGTGGCACTCCCTACCGAGACTCCCTAGTTATTCCCAGATGACTTGCTTTCCCTGTGGATGCTCCTGTCCCTTTTGTGTTGAGCTTTGCCAGAGGCCTGGAGCGTCTGACAACACAAAGCGGCTCTCACTGAATGATGTGCCTTCACGTCTCAACCTTTGTCAAGAGTAAATCTGAATCACCGCCCAGAGGATTGAAGGAAGCCTACAGATTGAGCAAGAATTTCGAAGGTGAGTATCCTGCCCAATCCTCTCACAGAGCACGTTTTTGCTTGAAGATGAAAAGAACAGTTGTCTAATCTCTTGCTGACAACTGGAATCATGACCCCGGCACAGCCCTTTTGTTTTATGGAAGCAAATGGCAATATGCTCACTGCTCTGTAAGATGCCTCTCTAACTGGTATCCAGGGATGAATGCAAGTAGAGGCTTTTCCTGATGGCATTTGTTTGCTTGTTTCTTGGAGAAGGCACATTTTTACCAGTTTTAATACTTCCGTGAGCTGTAAAGTGAAAGATAGCTTTTTAAAATTGATTAATTAAGCCGGGCGATGGTGGTGCACACCTTTAATCCCAGCACTCGGGAGGCAGAGGCAGGCGGATCTCTGTGAGTTCGAGACCAGCCTGGTCTACAGAGCTAGTTCCAGGACAGGCTCCAAAGCCACAGAGAAACCCTGTCTCTAATTAATTTTTTTTTTTTTTTTTATTTTCGAGACAGGGCTTCTCCGTAGCTTTTGGTTCCTGTCCTGGAACTAGCTGGAGCTAGACCAGGCTGGCCTCGAACTCCCAGAGATCCGCCTGCCTCTGCCTTCCGAGTGCTGGGATTAAAGGCGTGCACCACCACCGCCCGGCTAAACTTTTTTTTTCCGACTAATTATGCATGCAGACGTCACTCACACAGCACACAGACACAGACAGCACAGAGACATTCATACCCAGATACTCAGACACATTACATCACACCGTACAGACTTACCTGGGACTCGAACCGGGAACCTCGGGCACTGTATTAATTTATTTTTTGTTAAACGTTCTTTTCTCATTTTACATACTAATCCCACTTCCCACTCCCTCTCCTCTGCCCTTCCTTCCTTCCTTCCTTCCTTCCTTCCTTCCTTCCTTCCTTCCTTCCTTCCTTCCTTCCTTCCTCCTCACCCCATCTACTCCTCAGAGAAGGTAAAGTTTTCCATGGGGAGTCAACAAAGTCTAGCATGTCACTTTGAGGCAGGACCAAGGTCCTCCACCCTATATCTAGGCTGAGCAAAATGTCTTTCCTGAGGAAATGGGCCGGTTCATGCGCTAGAGATAAACCCTGGTCCCACTGCCAGTGGCCCCACAGACTGCCCCAGTCAATTGTTGCCCACATTCAGAGGGCCTAGTTTGGTCCTATGCAGGCTCCCCCACTGCCAGTCAGGAGTCAGTGACCTCCCGCTAGTTCAGATCAGCAGTTTCTGTGGGTATCCCCATCATGGTCTTGACCCCTTTGCTCATATTATCACTCCACCCTCTCTTTGACTGGATTGGGAGCTCCGTGCAGTTCTTTGCTGTAGATATCTGCATCTGCTTCCATCAGCTGCTGGATGAAGGTTCTATGATGACAGTTAAGGTAGTCATCAGTCTGATTACAGGGGAAGGCCAGTGTAGGCATTCTTTCCACTATAGCTTAGGGTCTTAGGGTCATTCTTGTGAATTCCTGGGAAATTCCTTAGTGCCAGGTTTCTCCCTAATAACTCCCTCAATCAAGATATCTCTTTCCTTGCTCTCCCTCTCTGTTCTTCCCTCATCTCGACCATCCTGTTCCCTCATGTAGTCCTCCCCGCTCCAAGATCTTGAAATTTGCAGGCATATAGATGGAACTAGGGGAGGGGGGGAACCATCCTGAGTGAGGTAATCCGGACCAAAAAGACAGACACAGTATGTACTCACTCATAAGTGGATATTAGACATAAGGAAAAAGATAATCAGTCTATAGTCCATGACTCCAGGTTCTCTAGGTAATAAGGAGAACCCTAAAAGAGACATACATGGATCCCCTGGGAAGGGGAAATAGACAAGATCCCTGGGAAAACTGGGAGTTGGGAGAGCGAGAGAAGGGAGGGCAGAAGGGGAGGAGGGGTGAAAGATAATATTGATTCCTTAATTAAAACTGACAGAGATAATGTCACGTTTATTTTCTGTTTTATACCTCTATATGTTTATGTTTTTCAACTTGAAAATAAATCTTGTTCACAGAAAATAACTGACAGGAAAATAGAATTTTTTTTTAAATTGCCACAACACAGAGGCAAGTGCTATCGATATTTTGCTGTGTGACTCTTCAGACTTCATTTTCTTAAAGTATGTTTTGTATGTAAATGTCATTTGTTCCCCAACCTATGTAATAAAGACCATACAATATGGAGTCCTATTTCCTATTTGCCCACTTTTTCAAGGGGTCATGAACTATACCTATGCCGTGCACCGCGGCCCCGTGTCTGCACTCTGTGCGCTAGCACCCAGTTCGCGAGCTTCGGGCAAGGGGGCTGGAGGTTAAAATACACAGACACACACAGACAGAGAGACAGCGACACAGGTCATCCTTGAATTCCCCAAGAATGCCCTTTTTATTGTGTTCAGGGGCAGATTATATAGAGATAGCCACACCCCAGCCAAATCCACCAGAAACCACTCTCCTGCCATCAGGAACTCCCGAAGGTCTCGTGCTCAGAGCAGCTGTAGGCACTCAGATCAGGGGATTACAAGAAATTCAGGATCTGGGGTCTCACTGCTCCCAACATACCTAAACTCCACACAGCATTGTACCTGTTAGTGCTTTTAAGTGACAGCACAGTATTGCATGGTAAGATCGTGTCATGCACATTGAATACAGCAATAGTGTGGAGATGATGATGACTCTGAGCTGGAGAAGAGTAAGTACAGAAAAGCTGCAGAAGAGCTTCAAGGCACAACGTGGGGGAAGAGTGTCTTGGGAAGGGTGTGTCTTTAGCGAAGGGTTCTGGGAAAGTTTCCCGTTTGTTTTTCATCTCATCTTCTACAGACTCTCTGAAAATTTGCGTATCTCTCTTGGGTATTAAGCTAGCTACTCAGTGACCATCTTAGGTATTAAATGCTAGCTCCCATTTCTCCTGTGCATAAGGCCAGCCCTCTCCTGTGTCTGTCTTTCAGAGAATAGTATCTGAATTATTAATTATAAATCCAAGACTGAAAAGATCTGCCTGCCATCACTTATGGAGGCAGAGGAGTAAGGTTCTAGGCCAGAAGAAGAAAGACAATAATAGATATTCAATGCCTTAGGGATGGGAAAAAGTGCAACTCAGTATCCATAGGGGACTATGAAGTGACACTGGCAGAATCAGCGGCGATGTGGGAAGGCATAAGTTCCTCAATTAAATAGGCCTGCTGGTTTAATCAGAAGGACAGTAACTGGCTATTAGAAAAGGAAAGTCTGTTGCATTCATTAATGCTTATATGACTCAAGTGAGAAATTTTAAGAATACTTTTATCATGTT
Source organism: Chionomys nivalis (assembly GCF_950005125.1). NCBI lineage: Eukaryota > Metazoa > Chordata > Mammalia > Rodentia > Cricetidae > Chionomys > Chionomys nivalis. The sequence continues at coordinate 16,059,338 of NC_080099.1, forward strand.
TGCAAGTAGTTTCATTTTAGTGCTTCTTATAACGGCATTTATATTTGACAAATTTGTATTTATCAAATAAATTTTTAAAAGTGTGTTCCACTGTGTAATGAATTGCACTTCTATAAAGAATGGCTCTGTACTGAACACCTGAAAATGTCTGAATATACTAACATAGAAAAGGAGTAATTATAATAAAAATTTTAATTCAATGTGCCCAAAATATAATTTACTAGTAATTATTTCAAATATAGAAAATGTATAATGAAAATACTATTTCAAAAATAGAGAATACAAGCTATATTCTATATTTTGCTCTCATAAAAATATTCACTCTTCTGAAATTAATATGATTCCTAATAAAAACAAACAAACCGAATGCTAACTTATTGATTCTGCCTTAAGTTTATAGGAGATGTTCACATCATTAATTTGCTGTCACTCAAGCTTTCTTGCTTCTGAAGAATTTATCCTCAGGGTTAAGGTGACCCTCTTATTGCTAGCACACTCTAGCAAGAAAAGGCAGAAAACATAGGGCCACCTACCTCAAGGACACAGGCAAGGACTGAAACCCGTGGACAAACCCTAACTTCTCAATATTCTGTAAAGCCGGGCGGTGGTGGCACACGCCTTTAATCCCAGCACTTGGGAGGCAGAGGCAGGCGGATCTCTGTGAGTTCAAGACCAGCCTGGTCTACAAGAGCTAGTTCCAGGACAGGCTCCAAAACCACAGAGAAACCCTGTCTCAAAAAAAAAAAAATCAATATTCTGTAAAATGAAGAGGGACACACACAAATCCCTTGAGGTAACGAACTTGGACCATTGTTTGGTTATTCACTGAATAGATCCCAGTTAGCTGTATTTTGTGGTTATATTACAGTGATTGTCCAGATCTGGATGTTTGGAAGCCTATTTTTCAAAAATAAATAATGAGAAGAATAACGGCAAATACTCATGAACTCTCAAATAATGAATGTATATGGAATTTAGAATTTTCAAAATCTGTAACCATTGTGCTGGATGCTCTCTTACAAGGTAAACGATTTTTTGATGAGATAGGTGGGTATAGTAAAGACATGCTTTGGTAAATAATCTATAATGAAATATTGCAATATTTAGTAGATAAGCAGAATTCAGTAGCCCAATATTTTCTAAATGACTTGGGCTTTCGGTTTAAAAATTATTAATGATTGATAATGTATTAAAATGTAAGAAAGTACAATGCATTTTAATTTAGTAGTACAAAACTTATTAAATTTTTCTGATTTTATGTCAAGACTAAACTTTTAAGAAGTACCACTTGTAGAGTTCTGGAGTGTCTGTAATTGCAGACAAATATCTGTAAAAACCATTTGAACCATTCACGATTATTTGTGGTTCTTTTCATTTTCTCAACTCCATTATCAGTAAGAGACAGATTTTACTAATGTTTACCTCATCCAGACACTACAAATGCTCCTCAAATACAAAGGCATATGCCAAACTTCAACTTTTTCCATTTGGTGGATAGTAAAGAAATTTACAAAAAAAGCATCACTTTTTTCTTAGAAAATATAGCTATGGGTCATTAAAAGTTTTTTTTTTAGTTTGTAAATAGTTTTATTTCCTTAATAATATGTTGAATTGCTATCTATCATCGACATACATAAGAATCCTTTGGATTCCCAACAAATTAAAGATATGCAGTGCTCTTGAGATCTGCCATATTGTGTTCAACATTCCTTTTTTCAGTTTGTCCTTCTCTTAAATCCTATACCTCCCTTTCTGCCACATAACTCCTGTAGCCTTTTCCATTTCATTACCTGCTTTCTATCCTTTGCTGCTAAGTCAGTGTGAAACATCACAAAGCTGTGAGCAGCCCAGCTCTGACACAAAGTTAAGTATTGTCACCTCTTCTGTTACTTACTGTTCTGTTACCTTGTTAATTTTATTTATTACCCTTACTACAATGCATATGGCTTGGTGTTTAATAATTATTGTTTATTATTCAGAAACTACCAAGACATCTTATCTCTTCTTAGGTCTAGTAGGCAACTGAAAATTAAGGTTTTTAACATTTATAGAACAATTTCTATGAAAGCAACAGAAAAGAAATTATTTTATCAGTCAGAATAAATTGTATTGTCCCCTCCCTTTTGAGGAGTACTTAAAAAACTCTCAATGTAATTAACACTTAATAAAAACCTGAGTGTATTTACTTGCATAGGCATACATTTCATAAGTGACTACGCAGCATGCAGAATAAGTACTATTCAAACTTTTTTATTATCCTAAATGTAGGCTTTGGTCTTGTAGAATGAGTTCAATTAAAAAAATCTACTTCATGCTTTTCACATTCCTATTCTATAATTAATGGCATAGCCTATTTAAAAAGTATCACGGAGAATCAGATTTCCAGTGATGAACAGTAAAAGTTTTAATACATATTAATCATATTAATTAGAAATGTAAAGATAATATTATTTAGTCTGGAAACATTGCACTTTGAAATTCTACAATAATTTGGTAAATTCTTTGTGTTTCCTGGCCTGACTCTAAGGTCAATTCATCTTTAGTCCTTTCCTTTGAAATTCTGCAATAATAATGGTAAACTCTTTGTGTTTCATGGCCTGAATCTCAGGTCAGTTCAGCTTTAGTCCTTTCTTTTGTTTCAATACACTCTATCATGGCATGTCTCAATGTGTGCGGCTACTAATTATTTATAAGCACATGGTACTGCTGGTTCACAAGCTTCCTGGGAAGTGATATGTTAGTGTTTATGATTACATATCTGTGACAGACACTTCTAGGATGAAAAACATTTATAAATATCCTGTATGGTGCTGAGTCAAGATCTTCAAAGAGACAAGGCTGTTCTTCCATACACTTATGGCAGAGAGGATGCTTACTATTTGGAGGTCAGGTCCTTGGACATCTGTGGTGGCTACTCCTTGGGGCTGCTGAACCATCTAGATGACTGTGGGTCCCTGGTTATGGGACCAGTTGTGGTGTCAGATTTGCTATCGCTATTCTCTTTCTATTCTATTAACTTAAAAGAGCACCCTTGTACCTGCTGCTTCATGAGACAGAAGCATGTTCTACTTGAAGACATATGCCTAACTAGTCTACCTTAACATTGTCAAGCTTCTTTCAGATCAGATAAGATATGAGATAAAAAGCCAGGCTGGCATATGTACTTTCATGTTGCCAGCATCAGGGGGAGGGTATTTTTCCATCTCTGCAACACACCCCTGCATGCTGAAGTTTTAACAGTGCATGAAGGAAATGTAAAGACTGAAGAATGTTAGAAATGACGAACAAGAAAGAAATGATAAAAACACAAGTAAGCATAAACAATGATGAAATAAAACAATATCACATGGGCTGTGATAAGTTCTGGGAAGGAAATAAACAATACGTGATGCAAAAAATAAAACATACTCTTGTGGAAGATTTTGAGTTGGGTGGTCAACATCAGAAAACACTTCCCTGAGAGGATGACGTTGAAGCCAACACCCACAAGACAAGAAAGCCAAGCAATGTGGAAAATGGAGTAACCACCTTTTCAGACAGAGGCAGCTGCTGGCAAAAGTTGGAGCATGGGACACGACTTGGCATATTTGAAACATTCCAATAGGCCAGTGAGTTTGCAAAGCTGAACCCCAATTTTCAGTTAAGCAAATGTACTAACATTCTGGTTCCCAATGTAATAATTAGATTTTATCATTTGAAACTATGAATATATCTATTTTCTCTTCCATAAATTAGATCTTTCAACAATATATTATTATAATTTGTTGACTGAAGATTATCATTTATAATTACTTAATGATTACTCTCATTTGATTACTCAAGGATAGCATTGTAAATCAAGATCTTTAGTTTGCATATAATTCTTATGTTCTTTATTATCTTCTATCACTATCCTCCCATTTCAATCATTTTCTTAGCAACCAGGTCCAGTCTGAGGTCAGCCTCAGTGTTGTCATGACAAATTGTCTTGCCAATGGCTACCTGTGTAATTATCTCCATAGAATGCTCACAGTTGTATGTATTAGCCTGCCTACAGGATTTGTCCTTGAGTGTCGTGAGTTAATGATGCTTAACATGAAAGGCATTGAAATCAATTATACAGATTTATGTAGATAAAAAGGACAAATGGCCATCTTGGATATGTATCCTGAGATTCTATTAATTAACTTTAATTGTTAATTAAATGATGAGAGTTCATAAAAGCATTCAGATGTTTCTGGACAAATCTGGGATCTCTGGTGATCCTAGCTCAGCACCCTGATGGATTTGTGTGGGGATGGCCCCATTGTTATTCAAGTAGAGCTTGCCTTGGGCGTGAAATCACTAGACATAAATGGGGCCGCTATGTATTCTTTACAAATTACTTACCCATTATTTTACTCTTCAGATGGCTTACTCTTTCAGTTTTAAAGCCCTAGAAAATCTATTAAAGATCTCCCCAGGGAAGCAGCATTCTGGATTATACTGATTTTTTTCTCTTTTTAATTGAACATAGATTGTTTTTTATACAATATATTCTGATTAGGGTTTCCTAATCTTAATCCCCCAACTCCTTTCTGATCTTCTCCATTTTGCCCACCATCCCAAATTCATAGCCCTTCTCTCTCTCTCATTAGGATACAAACAGTCTTTGAAATAATTAATAATAATTATAAAAATAAAAACAAATAAACAAGAATCAGATAAACAAACAAACAGGAAAAAAGAGTCAAAGGAAAAGCGCAAGCAACACATCCAAACTCAGACACACATATTCATATACATAGAGAATCCATAAAAACAAAATCATAATTATAAGCCATAATATGTAAGCAAAAGATTTGTAAGGTTGAAACAAGAAAAGAAAGAAAAGAAAAGAAAAAGAAGAAAAAAATAGTAAAACATCCAAATGACAAAGTATTGTGAGGCCAAAAAAAAAAAAAAAAAAAAAACCCTCCAAAAATATAGTTAATTGTTGGCCATCTACTGCCTGCCCCTCAATGTGTGTCTGGGCCCATGTGAGGGGACCAACCGTCAACACTGTAACTCATGGAGAGGCAAAAAGGACTACATGTCCTGAGGACCTCATGCTATTATTGAACAGAGCTCTAATTGTTTCCTTCATGGTCACCACATCCCTCATAATCTATGGGCTGCACTAAAACTCTCAGGAAGTTTCTAGCCCCTCACTGGACAGGGTTACTGGTACTTAAGATAATAGTGATTGGTTTTTTTCCCCAAACATTGCTGCTTGGAAAGACTAATGATTCAATCTTCACCCTTAGGAAGAATTTATAAATGTAGAATTTAATAAGGTTAGGTTAACATGTTTTTAATACCTTTGAGGTGAAAAACTTGGGGAAACAATCTGAAGTTTAGAAAGGCACATGAATGAGTAAGTGCATCATGAAGGTTAAGGAACAAGAGCAAAGCAGCTGGCTATTATTGGCTGATGTGCTTTTCTTGTTAGGATGGTTTTGGTGATTGAAGATGATGATTGCTTGTGCCATTTCTGCCCTCAGTTGCTGACATAGGAACCTGTTGATGAGTGGGTATGTACCTTGAGGACTTAAAGTAGAGTTGACTGGTTGTTTTTCATACATAAAAGTTTAATTTTATGATTCTTTTAAGACTTTTCAGGAGATTATTTTTAGAGATAAATAATAAATTATTAGTCCTTTCTTTGCAAGCACAAAGACAGCCTGCAAGTAAAACAAACAAACAAAAAAACTGGCTGAGAAAAAGACCTTATTTGCTTGCATTCTGCTAATCTTTAACAAGCTGCTTGGACACGAATGTATGTGGGTTCTTGAGATAGCTTGTTCTTTACCTATAATATGTAAAATGTTTAGTCATGTAGGGATATGGACAACATGCTTTCTTTTACTTGTATTCATTGCAATTTAATTTTTATACTGTGTGAGAGATTTTGCTGGGATAATAAGCTGTAAGGGGAAAAACGAAGACATAAGAAAAGGGAGTCATTAGGAAAGATGTAGAAGGAGAGATGTCAAAGAAAGACACCAGGAAGTATTCTAAAAGGAAGAAGGAAGTCATCAGGAAAGGAGGAGAGTGGAAACATCAGAGTAGATGAATAGAACAAAAAGAATAGAGTAGAAGAAGCAACAAAAATAATAAATTCTTTATCCCCCAGAAAAGAAAAAGCAGTCTTTTTTGTTTTTTTTTTTTTTTTTTTTCTGACTCTCCATCCCATTCCCAGAATGGGAGTGCTGACCTGCAGAAGGTTGGTCCCTTTGTTTACAAATGCTGAGTCATTGAGACTCTGTAGAAGAAAATTGTTTTTTTTTTTTCCTTCATAAGCAGTTATCAATTGGAAATAGCATCACAGGCAGGGATGGGGACTTGTTTCTCTTTCCCCATCAGCACTGGAACTCTATTTCACTTAGATCTATGCAAGCAGTAAGCATGATGCCACAATCGCTCTGTGTTCATAGATGTGATGGCTTCTTCGAGTCTAGAAGACTTCTTTTTCCATGATGCCTTCCATCCCCACTGGCTCTTAGAGTCTTTCTGCTCTCAATCTTCTCATTGTCCAGATGTGCAGATTACTTCGCATCTACTGAAGTAGGAGGCTTCTTTGATAATGGCTGAGCAAGACACTGATCTATGAGTGTAACTGAATGTTTTTAGCAGTCATTTTGTTGCTAAATTCCTTTAGGAGAAAAATAGAATTTGGTTTCCTTGTAGGTCCACAAATTATACTCATTTCTAATATCAGGGATCATTGAAAACCATCTAACTATGGTATATCAGAATTCATGAATAATTGACATTCTTTATGACTGTGATAGTATTCACCTATGATTGTAGAACTTGGGAGGTAGAGAAAGCTAGAAGGATCAGGAGTTTAAAGTCAGCTTTAGTGACATAGTAAGTTTGGAGGCCACCCTGGACTACATAAGTCCGAATCATAAAAAATAAAGAGTGAAACTCACAACAAACAACTAAAAACATTTAGAAAACCCAATATTCCACGCGAAAGCTGGAAAACCAAGAGAAAAATTGCTATTTGTAAAAATGGCCCCAAATAAACATCTGATCACTGCAGCTGGTGTTATCTAGTCCTTAAAATCCAATGTTTGGACACTGATGGCCTGAACTTCATATCTAAATCAATCTAGTCAGCCAGTCAGTTAAAAGGCATTTGTTAAGAAGGAGACACGACTAATAGTCAATTTGGTGGATAATGACAAAATATCATAGTTGTCTAAGGAGGTGAGAGCCACAGTAGAGTGGCTATTACTTCATACACACATGTGCATGCACACACAGTAGAACCTAAAGCAGAATTTAAATGATAGATTTTTTTCAAGCAACAAGAGTGTGCCTTCCCATACCTTTTCCAAATTACATTTTATTTCAAAAATTGTAAACTTAGATCAAAAGTAGAAGATGGAAAGACAGAATGAATATTTGTTTTTCTCTTGACATGAATTCTCCATTATCCTTAACCTACTACATTTACTTCATGTTCAGTCATTTTGTGGGTGGAGGGAGGTGACCATTTTCAAAGTAACCTGTAGGATATCTTCACATTTCACCTCTTAATATTTCAGCACGAATCTTCCAAAAGATAATCATGACATTATTTAGTTTGTCCAAGACCATGCAAAACCACCATGAATTGATGTAGTATACAACCTATTTTCTAGAGTTTATAACTATCCCAAAAGCATCATAGTTTCTCATTTTAATTTTGGCCCCAAAGCATAAATGCACGAATATTTGCAACTTAAGAGGTTAGTACTTCTAGTCCTAAAAGATCCCATTCAAAAAGAAAGATATTTCCATACACATGGAAAGATGGATATTTTATCAAATCTTTAAATTAATTTTTCTCAATAGCTAAAGAAAAATAGTCTTTCTCATTGAATTCACATGTGCTAGGAATTTCCAGAAAAAGGAAGCAGAAAATTAAAGCAATTACTCATAGAGTTCATTTTTTAAAGAAAGTATATTCTATGTTAATTTTCTGATAATTGAAGAGATAAAGAGGATAAAGGAAGAGAGGGATGATGATTGCTTTTTCTTTAATTATCCATCTAATTGTTTTCATTCTCCGGTCTTTCTTGCCACTGATGACATAGACATAGCATTATGTCTGGAATGCAGGTGGCCCACAGGTAAACATTGTCTTTCTACATTCTGTGGTTAATTTTAAATAGTTAGAAACGTCAAAATCTGTTTCTTGCCTGCATTTATATTAGTGGAATATAGTTCACATCTCCTCAGAAATAATTAGGATAAGCAATAATGTTCCGCAGCTGCTGAGTTATTAGCCAAATGCTCACCAAATGGGATCCCTCATTAGGACTCATGAACAGGTAATCTCTTTAGATAAATGAACTTATAATTTTCATATCCATCTATAATACACACATATATCTCCTTTTAGATTGGTTTATAATGTCTTGGCCCATAGGATGATCTTCTTGATTTCCTCCTTCAAAGGGTGTAAAGTCATTAATGACATAAGTCCTTTTACAAAGTGCCCACAATGATCTGCTTGAAAATTGAGAACCTATGGGTAGGAATGTTGTCTGCACTGGACTTGATTTCTATTCTAGTTTTAACTTTAAAGAAAACCCACATCTTTTCATAAATAATTTGATATCATCAACATGGTGCAAACCCCCATGGTAATCATTATCAACATAAACGTACTATGTATATTCATATTTAAGCAAAGCTGCTAAACCAAAGCTGCAAATGGAAACAGGTGAAAATTTTCATGATTCCCTCTGATCTAAGCTGAGTTGATTGAGTGTCTAAACTGCTCCCTGATTGCAATTTTTGAATTTGGGGACAGGGAAGTCTTTTTCTTGATGAACTGAGAGAATTCCAATATCTCTTTTATTACAAGTTGAAGACACCTCATTACAAGACCTAATAAACACACTCTCACCAGCTCAATTTTGTTCAGTCATTAAAATACACCATAGACATCAAACGCCTCATGTATTGCTGGTGTGATTAGAAGCTGGTGCAGATGTTATGGAAAAGAGTCTAGTATTGGCTCAAAAGGATAGAGTTAACATCTAACACATTCATTGTTATATTCAGGTGAAATAAAAGCATATATCCCCCAAACCCTTACGATTGTTTCAAGAAATTTTTCCATAATAGCTCCTAATGTCCATCAACTGATGATGTGATAAATAAAATTCAAAATGGAAATAAATGTGCTCCAAACTACATCATGCTCCCAAAACGGCATTTCAGAGAACTGCCCAGCCTCCAGCTCTGACATTCTTTTCACGCCGTCTTCTAAAATGTTCCCTGAACCTTTATGACCTCTATGAGGTCAAAACTATGTGCCAAATAAGGATGAGAACACGCAGTTACTTGTTTCCAACACCTTGAGTAGTTATGACTCTCTGAATTAACTGCTGTCCACTGCAAAAGGAAGCTTCCCTTACAAGATTGGGAGTAGCCTAGATCTATGCATGTCAACATAAACAATATTTAGAAGCTGATTTTTCTGGGTCATAAGATAGTGGATTTCACATACACTTTTTATTTCGTTTGCTTTTTAAAATGATTTTATTCTAAAACTTTTTTATTTTAAAATTATGAAATAAGCTGCAAAATAAATATTATATACCAAAATTAACCAGCCCCCAAAACTCTACAACTCAAGAACTTTTATAAAATTAGAGTGACTACTCAGGACAGAACATCACATTGGATTTTCTGCTTTAGCTATCAAATATATATTGAAATATACTTAACAATCCTGAGAAATGAAAAATCATGCCAGCAATAAAGCTAAAGAATCAATTAGCTCTGGCTCTCCTTTAATAATGCATGACTTCTTTCTGCATCCAGTCCTTCTTCACCCCCTAATATTTAATATTTTTATTCTATTTCACATGTTGTGCTATATCCACATGCACATTAGTTTACATATATTATTGGCTAGATGCACATATGAGGAAGGGAGTGAATTTTTCTGTTTTTGAGATTGTGTGACATTTTTAAATAGTATATGTTCTACGTCATCTACTTTTTCTGAAAAACTCGCAATTTCACTTTTGTTTAGCACTAAATAGCATTCCATCCTATAGAATCTTTTCATCAATTTCTTCAGTTGATGGACTTTTAGGGTAATTCCGTTTCCTACCTATTGTAAAGACTGATCAAGCCAGTCAAGATTTTAGAATAGGTGGGCAAATGGCTTATAAGGCCGCACAGCCTTTGCTGACGAACTAATGGTAGTGTATGAATAGAGAAAGACAGTCATTTTCCTTTGGGATTTTGCCATTTGCTAGTGGTCCAGGAGGTACCCCTCACTCATGTACATGAAGGAAATACAAATTGGACAAAGTAGGATATATCTTTCTTTCATATATATATATATGAATGTGTTGGGAGGATACACGGAGAGGTGGAGGGGAAAGTGAGGGTCAATATGATCATAGCAAATTGTGTATAGGTATGAAATTCTTAAGAAATAAAGGCATTGAACAGTAAACATATAATGGGATGTTAGAAGGCAACAGTGTTACTTAGCAACAAAAAGAATAAAGTTCTACTAGGTGTTTGATCATAGATGAACCACAAAATATTAAGTTAACTAAAAGCAGCCACTGCACTTTAATTAAGCCATTAAAAGTAGGAGAATCAGATTTTTATTCTATTTATATTAATTTTCCAAAATAGGCAATTCTATTTGACTTAAAGTTGATTGATTAATGGTTGTTCAGAATTTGGATGGGTGGAGAAGATGGACAGTAAATGCTAATTATGTGGAGGACTTCTTTATAGGTGATGAAAACATCCAATGTTGACTTTGGTGATGGCTGCTCAAGCCTATGAATATGCTAACAACAGCTAAGTATATGTGTACTCTTTAAATGAGTCTGCTTCAAGTTATGTGAATTACATAACAATAATGCTGTTTTCCATATGATTAATCTTTAATTTATTAATATCCCACATTATATCGATGTTTATTTAACCTAATAAAATTTGCTATGAGCTGCTTCCTTATAGGAAAGAAAAGAAGTTGTTGATTTGTCATCCTACAGCCACAAAACAATGTAAAAATAATTTCAATAAATATTACTATTTTGGAAAAATGAGAGACTTTTATCTATAATATCTAACCAATTGATATTTGAAGTCAAAGAACAAATACTATGACTCTATTACCTGTGTATCTTAATATGCATGCCGCATAGAGCAGTCATATCACCGGTTGACCACTTCCTCATCAATACGAAGTAAGGCTAAAATGATTCATGTTCTTTCTGAGTTCCAAAAACACTCTTGGATTTCTGGGATTTCTGGTTGCTTTTCCCATATATAAACAGCTTACTGGATATATATATATATATATATATATATATATATATATATATATATGGATGAACAAAACATACTACCTAAAACAATAATCTGTTAAGTCATCTGTCTCATTGCTACAAGTTATCTAACATTGATCTCATGGATTATTGTTATAAAAATAGAGTAACTCAGTTAGAAATTGCGATCTTATCTTCTTTCATCTCAACTTCTATTTGTGGCTCCAGAACCCCCAAATAAAAGAAGCTATCACCTGTTCTCTATTTTGTCTTCTCTCCTTCATCTTGATCTAGATTTCCTAAGAGCCGGGAGAGATGCAGACTGTGTGGCAGTGACAGTATATATAAGTGTATTTAATTAGATATGAAATGGAGTAATTTGTGGTTATTTGGCTAGCGTCAATTAGTAGTTTATCTTCAGCAAATGTCCAAGGCTGATTTTTTCAAAAGACACAGCTTTGCACCCAGGGAAGTTTTCAGTGCTTCTTGGCATATCACTTGAAAGAGGCTAGGGCTCCTTGTAGAATGCCAACCAACTCCTGGAAATCTTATTCTTCTCATGCTACATATGCTTGTCATAGAGGAGCTAGTGCCTCTACTAAAAATCTGCCCACAGTTACATCCTCACTTCTAACAGGTGTCTCAAGCATGATCATTGTAGGGGCGAGCATCTGTGAGGGTGATACTAGCAACTGGCGTCTAAGACCTCCCATCAGAAGGTGAGAACAATTCTCTGTGAGCTAAATGTTGTCATCTTAGTGTGTACAACAGTGTCTTCAAGACAGTAACACCCAAGGGTCCAGTCAAAGTTCAACAATGAATTTCCTGATAGTGTTTTTTTTTTTTTTATTACTTCATGAGTCTTCATAATGGACCACTGCACCTTGAGAACCTGCTGTGATCAATATTTCTCGTAGAGGGTAAAAGGCAAATGATCTAAAGTAATTGATGTGATAGAAGAAATGATGTGGGATTCCCCTCTGTATGCTGTGAATACGACTGGTTAATAAAGAACTCTTGGGCCTGCACAGGGAATAGAGGTAGGCAGGGAAAACTAAACTGAATGCTGGAAGACAGAAGCAGAGTTAGAGAGAAGCCATGTAGCCCTGCCAGAGACAGATGCTGGAACTATACCCAGTAAGCCACAGCTATGTGGCAATACACAGATTAATAGATGGGTCAGTATAGGATATGAGTTAGTTAGAAATACATTTAAGCTAATGGCCAAACAGTATTGCAAATAATATGGTTTTGAGTGGTTATTCCGGGGCTGAGCAGCAGGGAACAAAACAAGCGGCCTCTCCTTGCAACAGAAAAATATAAACTACTCAGTAACATATAAAGGAAAGTTCAACAGCCACTTGCTAAGATTACTATTATCTACTGGAAATGCATGTGCACATAGTTACTTAATAATACTACTAACTTTTGCTTTATAAGAGAATGATGCATGGCTCTGCATTTTACAAAGATAATTTTAACAAGCTGCATGGCTTATAAAATTAGCAATTATAAACTGAGAGGTGGTGGCGGTACATGCTTTCAATCCCAACACTTGGGAAGCAGAGGCAGGCTGATCTCTATGAGTTTGAAGATAGCCTGGTCTATGAGAGCTAGTTCCAGGAAAGGCTCCAAAGTTACAGAGAAACCCTGCCTTGAAAAAAATCAGCAATTATAACTTCTCAGCATTTAAAAACACCAGGTCAATATTGCCAAGGACATTGATTTATTGGCAAAGCAGTTGAATTCTGTCCTTTAGTCTTAAACCAAAGCCTACCAACAAGACCTAAAGATTGAAAGATAAATAGGATGGAAGCTTAATGAAAACTACTCACTGGAAAGATAAAATGAACTTGAACAATGTCATATTGACTGACTATCTTGGCCGCTTTAAAGTGCTAATATTCTGGGCTTTGAAATGGCTCAGTGCGTAAAGATGCTTCCCACAAATTTTGATGATCTGAATTTAACCTGGGAACTCACATGGTGGAAGGAGATAACCATATTCCTTGTATTGTCCTCTGTCCTCTGCATCAGCACTATGGGATGCTCTCTCTCTCTCTCTCTCTCTCTCTCTCTCTCTCTCACACACACACACACACACACACACACACATACACACACACACAAATAGATAGATATATAAATAGCAAAAATTGAAAGGAATGATGTTCTATGACCCAATCATTACATTTATAAGAATTTTCTCCTATGGGAATGAGCTGAAAGATGCAAAAAAATTTCATATTAGAATTTCCAAGTGAGTGGTGATTAAAAGGGTAAAAATCAAATATTACAAAAATGACCATCAAAAGGATATCCATTAAACAAATTATCTATAACTGTATGAAGGAACAGTGCCGCCAACTAAAGAGTTTTGCAAGAGTATGTAGCCACAAAGGACTAGGGGAAAAATGAGGCTCCAACAATGGATACAGTATACCTTAGTTCATCTTCAGCTCTCCATTGCTTATTAAAGAACATTTATTAAATTCCAGAGCTAGAAATTCACTTTAGTGGATATTGGGGTAATATATAGCAACTATGAAAGATAAATGGGTATAGACTCAATAGCTAGGTTTTTATTAAAGTTTATCTCAGCCCTGGTTTCTGCTGCTACTGAGCAGTGTATGTTCATAAATTAATTTACAAAGATTTCTCCACAGCATGGTGGGGCTTAAGGTACAGTGTGTGACACTTGCCAAGCATTTCAAGAAATCTTACTTCATAGGACCTGATGTCAAAGGTTTTTAACACCATTTATTCCTATTTTATTGATATGCCAGTCATTAAATTTGGCTCAGATTCAAGGGGAGAGGCACAATGCTTAGGCTTCAGTGGAACAATGCCAAAGAATTTGTGGGTAGAGTGTCAAACCACCACAGGAAGAGCTGGATGCTCTCATCAATCAAGTTGCAGATGTTTAGTTTTAAGTTTAATTTAAAGTTTTAGTTAGGCAGACGACTAGCTCATGCTCGCTGCAGGGGTCGGAGGTCAGGGCGCGCGTTACCCAGGAGGAGATTAAGAAGGAACCGAGAAGCCGATGGACCACGAGAAGACCTGCCCGTTCCTGCTGCGGGTCTTCACCACCACCACCGGATGGACGAGTTCTCCCGCGAGAACGTGCCCTTGAGCGAGCTGCAGATCTACACCTGGATGGATAAAACCCTGAAAGAACTGACTAGTTCAGTAAAGGAAGTCTACCCAGAAGCCAGAAAGAAGGGCACACACTTCAATTTTGCAATTGTTTTTATGGATCTTAAAAGACCTGGATATAGAGTTAAAGAGATTGGCAGCTCATATCTGGCAGGAAGGGCACTGAGGTCTCCATGACCCTGCAGTCACAGAAGTTCCAAACAGGGCATTATCTGGACATAGCCATCACTCCTCCAAATCGGGCACCTCCTTCAGGACGGATGAGACCGTACTAAATTCTATTGACTTTCTTGAAGTTATTTTTCAGCGAGTTTGTAAAATAAACTTACTTAATCTTTTCCTCCCTTGAAAAAAAAAAGTTTTAGTTATGCAGAGTAATGAAAACTACTGACCACTCATGTAGGGCAGTAATCGACTAATGTGTGCATTTTGCAAAGGTAAGCCTGGGTGTGAGGTCAGAACCGGAAAAGAATCAAGTAAAAAAGAAATCCACACAATAGAGAAATGACTGACATTCATGCCATCTTTCATGACAAGTGAGGATGAGAGTACGGTTTAGTCTTTAATTATTCACTTATTACAAACAAGAATCACCTGAGAAGAGACCCTCAATTGAAGAATTATCTAGATAGGTTAACCCGGGATGTGTCTGTAGAGAACTCTCTGGATCATTGGTGAGAGAAGATATAGTGCATTGTGAACAGCTCTATTGAGCTTCCACTCTGTGGCTTACATAGCAATGGACTGTGACCTGGAATCATAAGCTGAATAAACCTTTCTTCATGCAAGTTGCTTTTTGTGAGGGTCTTTTATCACAGCGCAGAAATGAAACTCATGTTTTGAGCTTGTTCAGGAGAAGGAACCTGGCCTAAGCCTTTTTGTCCCTATGGGTATGGATGGCCTGTCTGGAAGGCATTGCCAGAGCAACGGTACGGGGAGGACCAGCCCGTGGTAAGTGCTGTTAATATTTGGTGACATTCCGATGGGCAGTTTGTATAGCATGTCATTTACTCATGGGTGTTCATTTCCAGTTTGGATTAACCAGAACTTTCTGGGGGTAAAACATCAAAAGAATTTTAAAATTTACTATTCCATTGAAGAGTATTTCAAAGGCTGGTGCGGTGGCCCAGGGGTTCAAATGCTTGTAGCTCTTTTATTGAACCTGAGTTCAGTACCCAGCATCCTCACAAGTACTTGTAACTCCTACTTCAGGGAATCTGATGCTCTCTTCTGGCCTTGGTAGGCATGCCCTCTGTCTTACACATATCTACACATTCACTTGAGATATATAAATATATATATCACATATATATGTGTATAATATATTATAATAGTAAAAACTTAATAATGGTCGATCATGGTTGACTGTTGTCTGTTTCTTTGCATGTTTTTGTATTTTCCTTAAAACTTTATACCTTAAGTTTGTATTACTTTACATATTAGCTAGAAATACAGTGAAAATAATATAGTCACAACTTAGGTCTAAATTCAAAACACTTATTAGCTAATTGCCTTTTCTGTTTTGAATTCACAAGAGGAAATTTAATGGAGTTAGTATATTTTTAGAAATTTAATTTATAATTGGCAAATAAGATGTTGGCTGTCAAGATAGACAAAAAGAATATCAGCCAAGCTTACCCACGATAGGCTATGTTTGTCTCCTCCCTGATTTTGTAAGCATCTACCCCAGCTTGCAGTATGACCCCAGTACTGAGAGTCCAGGAAATGATAACCAAGTGGTGACATTTACTGTTATCCAATCAGGGCACAAATGCAAGGGCAAGGCAATAAATTGCTCTGCCTGAAGGGCATCGGGCTTTTGAATATGCATTTGGTGGCTGAAAATGCATCAGTCTCCAACAAGCTCACGGGATGCTCCTAGAGGATATCACAAACACTGGAACCGTTACCTGAGATGTGGCGTTTTGGCTTTGTGTTAGTATACTGCACGCCTAATTTAATCAACTAACATTCAGCTCACTGGCTGGAGATTGACTTAAGTGACAGACAACCTTAAGGAAAAGAACACGTTTTACATCATCTTCGCCCACTAGCCCCTGTGACTTCAGAGGTGGTGAAATGCACCAATTGGTAATGGTGCTACCAGTAAGCCTGAGTTCCACGCCTAGGACCACGTGGTGGAAGGATGCAACCGACTCTCAGAAGTTGTTCTCTGATCTGCTCAGATGTGCTGTAGAATGCTAGTGAGCATTCATGTGCGCACATGCACACACGAACACACACAAATGAATATTAAAAATAAGAGTAGTTATATTGTTCAAAACCCATAAAATGGTATTCTTGGAATTCTATTTCACTTTTTTTGTCATTTTTCCCAATAAACTTTGAGTTCTTCAAAAGTATGGAGACAGTCTGGACCTTAGTCAGATAGTAGATTCTAAATGGAATTCAAATTAGTCCAATTTAATCACAAGGCTCATTTGCATTTTTAATATTTGTGTTAAGATATAGCTACTTGCCCTGTACATGGAACCCACGGAGCAGACAGCTTCCCACATGTGCTTTACACATCATCTTGGGGAGCCTTGTGACTATATGTGTCTGCTTAGGACAACTGTTCCATCAATCATTGCGATTCCTGGATTACCTTTATGACCTGCTATAGGGTGTCTTAGGGAAAAAATGGCAGTTGTGTAGTGCCATCTAGTGGCTTACTTACTGTGAGTAAAAATTAAAGTTGTTTGAAGCTTGGTGTGTTTTACTATTTGTCAAAGTCTAGAGTCGAGGTTTTGATTTCAGACTTTGTACATTGAAACAAAGCAGAGTCATCAAATTATAACATTGTTTAATATTAAATTAAACAGCCCACTTTAATCAGCCCAAAATACACTAAGTTTGCTTAAATAGCTTACAATCTTTTTTTGAAAAATTAAAATTCTCAGAATGACTTTAAATTCCACAACACATAGTTCTCATTAATGAAAAACTTTAAACTATGTTATTCAGAAGTGACTGGCAGAGCCATGAAGCATACAAGTGTTGAAAAGGTGCAAATTCTCAAAAAGTTTCATAGTGAGCATATAACTTACTGCGAATACATTTCCTAAAGATTTTAGGAAAATTACAGTGTATTTCAGCATATATTGCATAATGGTAATTTCATACCATTTTTGTCTTCATTAGGTTCAGGAATCTGATACTTGCTTATCTTCTGCCATTATCTGATGAATGCCTTTTTTAGTGGTCAGGTTTTCTATCTCAATACAGGACATATATATATGTGTGTGTGTGTGTGTGTGTGTGTGTGTGTCTACTAGTCAATACCACTGACTGAGAAGTTGATACTGTGAAGTGCTATGTTGATGGAAAAACACCTTTGCCAAGGATGTGAGCAGATAAGCACAACCGAAAATACAGGATGGATGTCTAGCGCTCACCTGCGTTGAAAACCTGGCCTTCCCTTTGCTTAGTGGGCAAAGTCTTGGTAATAAGGCACTTTGGGGAGGTGGAATAGATTAGGTTGTTGGATATGGGTGTCTCACTAGCATAACGATGTTGGTGATGAAAATAATCATAGCCAGGATTCACAGAAACTGTACTGTTTATTATTTATCCAGACCTGTTTCCACACCTTATGTGCATTAATTATATTAATCCCACAAATGTTAATACTGCCGGTTTTCCTGTTTTACAATATGGGAAGATAGTCTGTTAGAGCCTGCATAGGTAGGATAGATTGGAAGAATTCAAGTCCTGGTCTGTCTACATCTAAAACTCACATGCTTACTTTTATTATTTAAAAGAAAAATAAATAAATGTCAGTGTGATTCTGTTATAAATTAGTTTCTCATGGGACATGTGTGACTGAGCCAGAAAACATCAAGATGTTCTGGGAATTCTGAAATTCTGTTTTCATGACAGACTTTTTCATTAAACACAAAAATAATAGTATGTCATGGATTTTTAATCTCTAAAAAAATCAATATAGAATTACACATGGAAATAAAAGTCTTCATAAATGTGACCTATCACGCAACGTTGGTCTTTTCATTCTCAGTTGGCAGAAGCTAACCTGCCTTCCAAATTCTGGGGACTGCCATTGCAAGAGTCTGGATTTCATCAACCCAATAACTGCTAGCTGATCAATACCCAGTCACTGCGATTCTGAATGTTGGACAGAAGACAAAGGTTAAGAGGAGGGAGCAATCGTCTCGATAATGATGTGCATGCGTGGAGATGGCAGCTGGAGAAAGAGGCCATGCAAATCGTCTTCCTCAAAGTGACATCTTTTCCAGTCCTCTGATCTGTGGTATTTATCAGCCTGGTTCTGGCCACTGATCATAAATCCTTTCAGCTCCTAATATCTCCCAGCAAATTTTATTTCTGACTGTGATGATCACAGTCAGTTTCCGCTGCCTGTAGCTAGGAACCTTAACTAACACCTCACTCCTGTGACCAATCGTTCAAGTCTACAGGATTCCCCAACATCAGGTAGAGATTTTGGTTCTGGCTTCAATAAGTCATTCTAAAATAAATTTGTGACTTCTCATTGTAAGACAATGAAAGTACAAAAACATTTACTGACAAATAATATCAGACTAGATGTTTTACCATAGCTAATCTATAATTTTCCAGTAAGAATCAGAACAAATATAATTTGCCTTTGCTGACACAATTATTAGTGTCTCCAATCTATTGTTCAGTATGAAACTCAGATGACAGAAAGTTAAAGAGCAACATGTTTATCCCTGGGATATTAGTCTGTGGGGTTAGTAAAAAGGAATAATATGGTACTGAATTTAATGGGTTCTAATAGGGGTGTGAGAAGCAGACAGCCTAATAATGGGATAGCATATACTGTGGGTCTGGCGTCAGAAAGCCTATGCTTGAAGTAATCACTTTTCTATTTTCCCATACTATCTTGGGAGGCTTATTTATCTTCCCTCTGCTTTCATATTCTGAATTGTAAAGTGGGAGTTAACAAAGCCAGGATGCTAAATGTGATAACAGTAGCCACTCAAAACTGTCAGCCACAATGTGAATGGAATTGTGGATTGCACTTCTTTTTCCTTACATAATTTTTCAAAGTTCATCACAAAATTAAGGATGGTAAAAGAAGGACATAACAATTTAAAGTAACACCTGGATTTAAGTTGATGTCTCAAAATCTTGGAATTTTCTATTAATTCACTAGAAAATGGAAAAGTAAGAAACACATACACCTAAACCGTGAACTTATAGACATAACTGTTTCTGATAGGGAATGATCAAATTGCACAGTATTTTATCCATATCTATTTAATAACTTTGTGTTTATGAGAATTGGCACAAAACTTATTTAAAACTTGCATACGCAACCCCAAAACACGGCATTGTTTCACCAATCTTTATTGTTTTTCTTAAATCAGAGCATATCACTTTAAAACAGTATATGGTTTTGAATCCTCTCTTAATCTGGAACTGGCCCTGTAGATTATGCTGGCCATGAGCACAGAGATCCGACTGACTCTATGTTTACTGAGTGAGTGCTATGCTTTAAGATTTCCATCGCTATGTTAGGCTTTTAGGTTTCAATTTTAATTTTTTGACAGTTTTATACGTGTGTGGACTGTTTGACCCCCACTTCACTCTTCTGTCTCTCTCCTCTGTTGAGGAAACCCTTCTTCTCCCCATCAAAGCCCTTTGTCCTATTTTGATAACACTTTTTTGTTGTGGACCTACTGAGTTTAATCAGGATTGTTTTCATATTGTTTCAAGGGAGTTACTTGCTAGAACATGGGTTACTGATCAGTGGGAACATCACTAAAGGGAAAAAAAAACAGAAACAAAAACAAAAACTAATACTTCCTTCCCAGTGTCCATCAACTACCTGCAAGTTTTCAGTGAGATGTAGAAATGTGTGAGTCCTTTTCTCCTACTCTATGAAAGATGAAGAACCTGAGAGTAGAGATCTTGTGTAAGTAACCATACCTGCAGAGATTTCCGGCATGCAGTGGCTGTGCCTCATCCAGAAGACAGTTTGGGGGGTATTTTCTCCCAAGGTCTGTGTCTTATATTCATTCTGCTCCCTATCTGTGATATTCTCAGAAGCTTGGAAGCAGATGATACAGATGTCCCATTGAGGGCTGAGCACTCTTATTCTCCACACTTCGGACAGTTGAGAGTGTCCGTGTTAACAGCTACCTGCTAAAGAGAGAAGTATCTTTGATGATGGCTAAGCACAGCTAATGTCATTGTGACCAACGGTGAGGTCCCAAGTTCAAGTCCCCTCCTTCAATTCTCAGACACTATTTTTTCACTGAAGACCTGACCTGAAAATCAAGAATTTTTCCACTGATGTCTGTTTTCTGTTTCAAGCTGAGTAAGGAAACTTTGGAAATTCTTTATGATATTTTTTTAAAAAAATCTATAAATCTAAAATTAGTTCAGAATAAAAGGCTATTTTAAAGTACAAAAGAAAAAGTTGAAGAGCTTAAAATAACAGAAATGTCTCCTCTTTGAAGAATAACGTTATATAAAAGAGATTGCTTGGAATAAAATTGTACAAATGGGAATTTTGCACACAGGCTTCTATTCAACCCAGTTGAGAGCCAATCTGCTCACTCCCACTGAAGAGTTGTCGTGCATATTGAACAACTTAGTAGTAAGCAGAACAGAGTAAGCCAGAAGACAAGGAACATGCTTCTCTAAAATTCTGTCCAGAGAGTCGATACTCCCTTTGTGTTTAATTTAGTTCTTTTAATTGTACTTAAAACCTGCGCTGTCTTTAGGTGCAGTTCTCTCTGCTCCTCTTTGCTCGTTCAGTGTACGTATTTTCCCATAGCTCCTGCTTTAAACCCCCATCAACCACCGCACCATTTCTCACTCTGTGCTCTGAGGCCAGGATGCATGGAATGGATCTTGATTCCAGGCAGAATCCAGGCAGAATACCATCGTGAGGGTAAGAATCTATGGACATGGGTCTAGGGAAACTCTTTGTGAGGTTTATTTACTTTTGTGTATGAGTATTTGTCTGCACGTCTGCATGGGTACGTACCATGTGAATGTCTGGTTCCCATGGAAGCTGGAAGAGGGAATCAGATTCCCTGAAACAGGAGATATATGTACCTCTGGGCTGTTCTATGGGTGCTTTGTGACAAATTTAGGTCCTCTGCGAGAGCAGCAAGTACTTTCTACCACTAAACCATCTCTCTAGTTCTGGGCTTGAGAACTTTAACTGTTGAAATTACAGGTTGTAATTTAAATAGTAACCCATGACATCCGAGACTTCTTATCCTTCATTCCATGCTGTCTCTTCCAATAGTCCTTCATATCCATTTCGCTCAATCTAGCCAGGAAGTTGGTCTTGGAGACAATGGAGATGTGACCAGATATTCCAAGAGACAAGTACAAAATTATTTATGATGAGATTCATTTCACTTTCTACAAACATTTAAAGGGCAAGACTTTTATTGTTCATGTAGGTCTGCAGTTGCAAAACCATTTCCATTAGGCGATCACAGCATAGAAATTTAATGTTTAACCTGAAAAATAACATTTACTTTGTAGTTGATTTTGTTTTCAACATCAGAAGATAAGCAGCTGGCTCCTCCATTCATAAATGTCTCACCTACACAGGAGGGTAAAGAGAGGCAGGATGGGAAACTTGCGCTTCTGGAGAGGAAGGCTATAGCAACATGAGAATCCAATACAATCAAATTCAACAAACAGAAGAAAACAATGATGTGGGGCTGAGCAAGGCCTGTGTGCTTTTAACAATCTCATAAGGGGTCAGAGGTTCAGCCAGAGGGAGCCAATTAGACACAGACATCAAAACAGCAAGATGAAGGTCCCTAGTGATGGTGGGAAATGCAATTAGAGAAGAGATTTTTTTAAAAAAATAAGTTTTCACCTTGTACTCTGTTAAAAAATCAGTCTTCAGCTTTTATATCTGAAATATTACCAGAAGTAGAAAAAGGAAAATCAGAGTCCACAAAGGCTAGCTCATGAACTCTGGCTGATATTAAAACTTGACAGCCCTTGAGATCATGCAGGAATCAGACCAGAATTAAGATGTGTTTCTCACACATTACTCAATGCTTTGTGTGACCTCGTTTTTGAAACATATTCCATTAAAAGTTGGTGGGAGAGTGTTTTGATTAAAACAGCTAACCAGTAGTTTTCAACAACTCTAACTATATCGTTGGTTAGCAGATAGTTAGAAAAATCTTCTCCCCGCCCCCCTCCGTTCCTGGCACAAATGATTCAATTTCCCTCTCTTTAGGAAACCCTAGCTTCAGAAATGCTACTCTGAGATTTCAGTCCGGTGCTCCAATGTGGGTCTTTGTATCTGTCTCCTTTCATCGCCTGACGAAGGTTACTGTTGAGGAGGATGCCTATATGTTTTTCTTTGGGTTCACCTTCTTATTTAGCTTCTCTAGGATCACGAATTCTAGGCTCAATGTCCTTTATTTATGGCTAGAATCCAAATATGAGTGAGTACATGGAGCACCGGACTGAAATCTCAAGGTCCAAATCAGGAGCAGAAGGAGAGAGAGCACGAGCAAGGAACTCAGGACCGCGAGGGGGGCACCCACACACTGAGACAATGGGAATGTTCTATCGGGAACTCACCAAGGCCAGCTGGCCTGGGTCAGAAAAAGCATGGGATAAAACCGGACTCGCTGAACATAGCGGACAATGAGGACTACTGAGAACTCAAGAACAATGGCAATGGGTTTTTGATCCTACTGCACGTACTGGCTTTGTGAGAGCCTAGGCAGTTTGGATACTCCTCTTACTAGACCGGGATGGAGGTGGATGGTCTTTGGACTTCCCACAGGGCAGGGAACCCTGATTGCTCTTAGGGCTGACAAGGGAGGGGGACTTGATTGGGAGACGGGGAGGGAAATGGGAGGTGGTGGTGGGGAGGAGGCAGAAATCTTTAATAAATAAATAAATAATAAAAAAGAAATGCTACTCTGGATGCTTGCATTTGTTCATGCAATTCTCTGAGCTGTCACATCAACATGTGCCTGCTTCATCTTTGTAGCTAACATGCTGAAAGAGATCACAGATTGGCCCCCATCCATGGCTAGCCAAGGGTGAAATAGTCTTTGCTCCTCTGTGGAAAATTTTCCCTTCTCGGGCTTGGCATTTGGTGGCTTAAGACAAGAACATTAATTTCCTAACCGTGGCACCTAACTTTTAAGGCTCTGTTTTACCCATGTTGGTTTGTAGTTGGCTAGGCCTCTAGTCTCACTTAACAGCATTTATGCAAGAAGAAAAAACATGTTGAAAGGGAATAGTTTGATACATGACGACTTTTAAGGATTATCAACAAGCCCCAGACTGTTGAGTCTAGTGAGTTCCAGACAGCCAACGATCCCTAAAGGGAACCTCTCTCAAAATAATAAGGGAAATAAAGACTCTTTTATCTAATTTGTTCTGAAAGAGAGATTCAAATTTCCTCTATTTAATCTGATAAAAAAAAAAACTAAGACTAAGAGGTTTAATTGACATACCCAAGGTCTCATTGCAATTAACAAGGGGCACTGGTCTTCAAGCAAAATCCTTGTCCCAAAATCTTTCTGCTCAAGCAAGCTTTGCTTTCATGTTTGTTGACTGCCTTTATCTTTGAAAGCTGCGTTTTTCTGCTGTGAAAAATTACCTAACCTGAGCCACTTAAGAAAACAAAGGTTTACTTTGGCTCATACTCTGAGTACTTAGTGAGAAGGCGCTCTGTTTCTTCATCAAGATAGTTGGATGCGTTGGTCCACAAGGTTGGAGGGAGCAGAAGCAGGGAACCGTGTTCCAACAGTGTGGGTACGACGCAGATAGCTCTTTGGGATACGACTTCAGTGAATCAGCTCAAATTTATTTCAGAGTAAAGGGAACATAAGGGATTGGAAAACCTGAGGACAAATCCTAACTTGCATTAAGCGGCACACTCTCATCCTAAGGCTTCCTATGTGGTACCAGGTTCCTGTGGCAAAGCTCCTAGCTCAAGTCTTAGTTAGCGTTAGAGGAGCAGAGGAAAGGCTTCTAGCAGAGAACTGTGTCAAGGGTCATGCTAAAGTCAGGCATCTAGGCTTAGAGGCAGTTTTAAGTCCTCAGTGCCCAGAGACATTCTCCGGATAAGGGCAGATGGAGAACAGGAAGTCTTATTGGTGGGGAGGGAGTCCTCCCTGTTGCTGAGTTTAGTGAAAACTGCCAGACCCTGGTAGACTGCGACCTCTGACCAGCAGGGCGGCCCAACAGGAAGGCATGGCAGCAGGAACTTAGGCATAGGGTCAGAGAGCAGAGGGATGAAGGCTGGTGATTAACCCTCCCCTTTTTAATCAGTTTCAAACCGCAGTCCATGGAATGATGCTGCTCCAGATTCAGGGGAGATGTTCCAGACTTAACCTAACCTAAATAGTCCCTCAGGAATACACCCAGAGCTTTGCCTTCCAGGTCATTCTAATCATACCAGGCTGACAATAAGAAACATCACAAGCCTGCCCCTTATCAGCCTGATACCAAACATATCACTGTAAAGCCATGATACTCCATACCTTGCCCCGTGGACTCATGGTTGTCACATGCAAAATGCGTTTAGACCAGCTTCAAATATTTCCATTCTCTTGAAAAGTTACAACACCCTTCAAAAGACTGAGTGGAGAATCCCTTCTAAAACTTAAATCATCTCTGAACTATGAGCTTGTATAACATGAAAATCTAAGTTAGATGCTTTCACTATACAATGGCAACAGAGAAAAAATTCCTATTCCTAACAGAAGAAATAGAAACATAGCAAGGAAAGATTGAAACAAATCAAGACCTCAACCTCATAAGGCAAACACCAGATCCTGAAGCTAATGTCCAGCATCTAGGGCTCATGATGGAACCATCTGAACCCTTAAGCTACAAAAAAGATACCATATACAGTCTCTTGAGCTGCCTTTAGACTTCATAAATAGAGTTTTTCTCCATGGATATTTCATGGTCCTAGCACCTCCAACATCTTAGAGTATCTATTACAACATTGGCTTTATGCAGTGACCCCTCATGATCTTCTTGCAGGAAGTTTTACCCTGCCACACATTGCCTGACCTCTGCGGCCTTTTGGAACCTTGGCAGGAACCCCCATAATCTTGCCACTTTTCAATCTTCTTGTGACTGAAAAGACAGGTTCTTCTTCCAACTCAAAATTTAGCCTGCTTTCTTAGGCCACGATTGCACTGGAGTTTATGTCCTGTCCAGGTTGATTCCGGTACAAGCTTCTCTAGACAGTTGCTTTCTAGTGGAAAACCATTTCAGTGACATTCTCAGTTTAGGAGCTCTCCTTTTACAAGATGGTGCCCGGGCTGGAGAGATGGCTCAGAGGTTAAGAGCACTGACTGCTCTTCTGGAGGTCCTGAGTTCAATTCCCAGCAACCACATGGTGGCTCACAACCATCTGTAATGAGATCTGATATCTTCTGGCATACATGGAGGCTGAACACTGTGTACATAATAAATAAATAAATCTTTTAAAAAAATAAATAAAAAAAATAAAAGATGGTGCCCTCAATAGATGCATGGGCTCTTGCCCACAAGGAACTTTTCAGCATCCCAATATAGAGATTTTTCTTTAAATGTGGTAATCTTTATAAATTTTATTGTTGATAATTTCATATCTGAGTACAATATTCATATCATTTCCACCCTACATTCCCTTCTTCCAGTTCCTCCCTGGTTTCCCCATTTCCTTTTAACTTTATGACCTCGCTTTATTATTGTTGGGGGCGGGGCAGAGAGAGACAGAGACAGAGAAAGGTAGAGACAGAGAAAGACAGACATGGAGAGTAAAAGACAGAGGCATGGATAGATAAAGCCATACTAATTTATAAAGGAATTATATCTGCTTTCTCGGCAATTGCCTTATCTCTAATGTTATTATTGTTGTTGTTATTCTGAGAAGGAACCTCCTTAGGCAGCCCTGACTGTCCTACAACTCACTGTATAGACCAGGCTGGCCTCAAACCTACAGAGATCTTCTTGCCTCTTGCTCTGCCTCCCAAGTGCTGGGACTAAAGGCGCGAACCGCTATGTTCAGCCTTTATCTATAACTCTTCTCTCCCCCATCTCCACCAAACTGCACATTTTTGCATCTCTCATTGTAAACCTGGGTCAGAGCATTGAGCGGTAGTCACAATACAGGCCGAATGCTGTCTTGTCTTGAGGCTCGCACACTGAACAAATTATCTCATCATTTGTTACATCATCCTCACTCAAGTTCTTAGGATTCAGGCAGAACACAGGCAGATCCTTTGCCAGAGTGTAACGTGTGTGGTCCTGATTCCTCGCAGCGGAGTTTCTCCCCTCCGACATCTTATGACCTAGACCTGTACCTGCATTTCTCTTCTGAACTCCCACGGGATAGCTCCTTAAGCTCAGCTTACAACAGCCTAGGGGTTTTGTAGCCCACAATTCTGAAATCGTCCACGTTTCCCTCACTGTGAAGAATAATAAGGATTAGATCAGATAGGCGGCATGAGGGAAGATCAGTTCCAAGGCTTACTCACAACCACATGGTCAGCATTAGCACAGCTGCGGCCCCACTCCTAAAACACAGATACTTGCATTCATTTATTTTCTCCCTGGTAGGGTGAAATACCCAACAAAATCCAATTAATTGATCAAGAGCTTCTTTCGACTCATGATTTGAGAGCTCAGCCTACCATGTGGGGAAATATGACAGTAGAGGGGAGGAGAACTGGTCCCACTGCATCTCTGTCAAAAAGCAGAGGAGATGAAGGCTGGGGTTTGGCTTGCTACTCCTTTTTATACCGCCTTGCATTCCAGCCCATAGGATGGTCCTTTTCAGGGTGGATTGTCACAACTTAGTTAACCTTATCTAGAAACCCCCCCCACAGCAGGTCCAGAGGTTTGTCCATAAGTGATTCACAAGTAACATTCACTATCACAAGCATTGTATTTGGAGATGCTCACCTTCACCGAGGCCCTAGCCTCAGCCATGGGAAACTATGGCACACAGTCTAACATGATCACCCACAAAGCCTTATTTGGCTGGATGCATGCTTAAGTTAATCAACTGTGTACCTAATACAAATGATCACACAAACCCCAGAATGTTCTTAAAGACTGCTTGTATTCAGGGTAAGCTTTTATTTTTCAAAGAAAGCAAAAGATAATGCCTGTTTAGAAATCATTTGTGTGTGTGTGTGTGCGTGTGCGCACGCACACGTGTATCTCCCTTTTGTCTTTAATTTCTCAATTTTCTCTTTTCAACATAAAAAGTTCTTTTTCATATCTAAGACAGACCCAAGGGTCTGTCTCAGATTCACCTCTGCCAGCATTTACGTCAACATGACCTTAAGGTAATCACTATGGTGAAATCTGCTGTGCAGTGTCTTTAGTACAGCTGTTTGGTCTTTTCATTGGGTATTTCTAAGTTCCCCCAAAAGGAAATGGTCAACACACATGAATTTACTTCTTGAGCAAGAAAATATAAGTAGTAAGTATGACTGAATGATAAGACACAAGACTCAGCAGTAATTAAATGGAAACTATAGTAAAGAGGAAATTACTTATTTTAGAGTTATACCAATTTCTCGAACATTTATTTTTTAGAATAGATACAAAGACTTGGATTTAACGGCCTGCTTTGAAGAAGCACTTCTGTGAAAATGCATATTAAAAATAAATATATTAAAATAAATCATCCAAGGATTCTGCTACTCTCCTTGTCCATTTACTTGAGAGATGTGGTATCTTCTTTTTCTTCTCATTTCCTTCCATGTTTCCCCATTTTCTAGTTATTCTAGGAAGTACTGCTTCCAGGCTCTTTGAATGCAAGGCCAAAGACCCAAGGGATTCTACAAATAAATTTTTCTTTGCGGGAATTCAGGGAAGTCAGAAGGAAATTGCTCTTTCTTCAAGATTCCCTGAGATGAGATTTTTTTTTTAAACAGAGGTCTTTGAATCTGTTGCCTGTGACTCTAAGAGTTGTTCCGGTGATGGCTTGTGATGAACTTTGAGGAAGAGCATCATTCCCTCTCACCTGTTACTCCCTGACTTTTGTCATACATTCCTCCAGTGCAGAAAGAAGTACCCCATTAGCTCTAAGTTTCAAAATGGTGGATTGCAAGTCTATGTTTTTCTGATTCATGCCCCTCAGCTGTGCAGTGGAGATCTTGCAATGCAGTAACACTCAATGCATTATCATCATGATTCCATAGGAGTAGAGGAGAATGAATTAAAGAATTACGGAAAGACTACCCATATGCTGTCTTTAGAGAAACATACAGAGAGAACATCAAACACTAATAAAGTTCCCTACAGACAGGAAGCAGGGAAAAGACAAAATGGGAGGTCAAACCCTCTGGTTACTGCTTTGAATCACAAGAGAGAGAAGTTAGATCTCCGTGCACACAAAATGCACTTGGGAAGGATGGAACATCTACTAGCTGCAGCAAAGAACATCTTGACACCATGATTTTTGGAATAAAGTGGTGACTGGGTGACAAGAAGCCTAATATTTCATGTATAGATTTGTGTGTGTATATTTATATCTTTGTATGCATACAAACACTGCAACATTAGAAAGGATCTTTCAGCAGATTTTTTTTCCTAGAAAAATAATAGGATATACAGGGGTTGGATTATGAATTTTTTTCCCAATGAGAGTATGCTGTTCCTGCAATCAGAAAACACCATATACATCCTATCTCATGGCTAATGCTTACAGCAATGTGATCAATTTTTAAATTATTTCTTATAAAGCACAGGAGAAGTGCCTTTTTGTGCAAACCTTCATTTCTGTTTTACAGATCAATATCAACGTAGCTCTTATATACTAATGAAGACATATAAGTCCAACTCTGTCAGACAAGGTCTCTTGCCTTCAGTTCTAGCATAAACTTTGCTTCTAGAAAAAGAGATAGAAGAGTCCCAGGGACAGAATATAACTCTGTATCAACCAGTTAGGTCTTTTTTCCGACGACTTCAGACGCATAGATCACCACATAGATTCTGAATTCATCCTCTAAATGAATGAAAATTCAATAAAGTATTACACAGACAGCTTGTCCGATCAATTGCTCTCCATGACTGTTCAACTTGAAGTCTCTCTGAGGTGAGATTTAAAATAATCAGGCCTTCAAAGATGTCTGTGAAGCATAAAAACATGGAAGAGCAGCCAAAAACAAAAACCCCCAAACCTCGACAACAGTAGAAGTGACTGTGCAGAGCCCTGAGCTGCAGCCGGGAAAGATTCATCAAAGTTACTTTCCCTTCCTGCCCACGTGTTCAACTTTTCCATAGCAGAACCAAGTATCTGCGAAGACTTAATACCTCCTCTGTCCTTGTCTAGAATATTAGACTATCGGGTTTGGATATGACTCTAAGACAATGCCCCCGCGCAGGGACTTCAGGTCCTCCACTATTTCCACAATAATTGCCTACTTACCAAACTATAGGAAACCATCTAAGAGGACACTCGAAGGCATCCAGGCTTTTTCTATGCGGACTCTATGTGTGAATTTCCTTGTTTGTGATCACCCGCTGCCTCTTTCGCTGCTGCTTTTAACAGGGATGGCACTTTTCCAGCGTGCCTGTCAGAATGCTATAAAACCAGTGGAGTGGAGTGTGTGCGATGGGAAGATTGGTCTGTGAGCACATCAGTCCCTCCAGACCTCCAATTAATGGTCCCAGGCTACTGGGCAATGTAATTGTCTACATGGCTGCATTATACAGCGTCCTATGCGAAGCTGAATAGGGCTGTTCAGTTACAGTTCCTTAGGACGTAATAGGAATAATACTGACGTGAACCGCCAGTAGATGTCTCTGTGGTGCTTCCATTCAGTCATGTGTTCCTCTGACTGCACAGCTGAAAATGCTACAATGGGTTTGGGGGAGGAACCCCGATCCTTAAAATTATGACCAAACTCTTCAAGACACTTTTTCTATATTTTCTTAAAATCAACTTAGCCGGTAACATTTATAAAACCAAATCTCAATCTTGAACACTGTAATTTTGGGGGCTGGAGATAGGGTTCAGAGCTTAAGAGCACTGACTGCTGTCGTAGAAGACTCAGGTTCAAGTTCCAGCTTCCACATCATGCTCCACAGCTGTCTGTAACTCCAGTCCCAGGTGATCCACAGTGCTGTGTTGTCCTCTGTGGGCTCCAGGCAGGAGTGTGGTACACAGGTATACATTCAAGGAGAACCCCCATATACATAATAAAGCGTAAAAGTGGATTTCAGTTACACACATGAACAAGTGCAAAACATTGAGCACATCTTCGTAAGATGAACAAATTAGACCTTTCAGAAATTAAAGTGAAGGACGTTTATATAAACAAAGTAATATGATATGGAATCTCTGGGAAAGTTTACATAAACAAAGTAATATGATATGGAATCTTTGGGAAAGTTTATATAAGTAAAGTAATATGATATGGAATCTTGGGGGTTGGTTATTTTTATGCAGCATACTTCATTCCCTGTAGATGTCAGAGTGTCACATGTCTCAGTGATGTGTGCCCTTTTCTTGCTGGGTAGCATTTTCCAGCAGATAGTACATCTTTTAACTACGTATTTGTTGAAGAACAGCTGAACAAGTTCTGGTATTTTAGTAGAGATACTAAAAAGGTTTACAGGCAGGTATAGATAAATAAATAGATTAGATAGATAGATAGATAGATAGATAGATAGATAGATAGATAGATAGATAGAAGATAGAAAGATAGATGATGGATGGATGGATGGATGGATGGAGGGAGGGAGGGAGGGAGAGAGAGAGAGAGAAAGAGAGAGAGAGCTGTTTAGATTTCTACTGTTAACTGCTTAGCATAGCAATGAGCAGGCCATGGAATACTTTCAGCTCTGTAATTCTAAACAGTTTTAAGGAAGAGCCCTGTTTCTCTGCACCTGTGACAGCATTTTGTGTCTCTGCTTTTTATTTTCTCATCTCTTTAGCATGCAGGAAGTTCTTTGCTGTTGCTGCATGTTATTAATAACTAATAATGCTGGTCATATTTTCATATGCTGATAGTCTGTGCAACTGGCTCCTTCAGTGAAACATCCACTCATGTGATTAATTCTTTTCCTAATCTAATTGATCAAAATGTTCACCATTTGAGTTTGGGGAATTTTATAATCTGGACGCTGCGTCTTTGTTGAGCATGTTGCTTTTATGGTCCTCACATATGCTTTTATAGAGCAAAACCGTTAGTATCAATGAAGTCATGTTTGACAAAATTTCCCTTACTGGATATATGTTTGGTATCATGAGACTCTGATAAACCTCACATGCTAAAGATTGGTATGAGTTTTTACCCATTTCATATTTCATACTTAACTCTATGATCCATTTCACAATATTTGTGTGTGTGTGTGTGTATTTGTGTGTGTGTGTGTGTGAGAGAGAGAGAGAGAGAGAGAGAGAGAGAGAGAGAGAGAGAGAGAGAGAGAGGTGTGAGATTTGGGCACTAATATTTTCTAGGGGAGACTTATCTGTAGGTGTAAAGTTTCTCTAGTACTGCTGAATTGATTTTGCACCTTTGTTTTTTTTTTTAAATATTAATATATTCAGATTTTATTTAAAAATTTAGTAGAGAATCACAAGATTATAGTTTAATTTTGAATAAACCAATCTCTGGTGCAAAGAATAGAGTATAAGGATAAAATTGGGAGGAGAAAATGAAAGGGATATTACTTTTGGGCTCTTTTTACTGTCCTATTTTACCCTTCATTTTATCTTTGGTTGCACCTTTGTTTTAAAAATAGCTTTAGGCACATTTGTCTGTTTCTGTATCTAGATTCTCTCTTTTTTTTCTACTGGTCCAAGTACAATTTTTTATTCTTTGTGTTTTCTAACATTGAAAACATTGCTACCTTCTTCTCACCCTTTCTCTTTTATCTTAGTATGTTTTCCATTCTCATCACAAATCTCTGGTTCTTTCCTAGTTGTATGTCTTTTCTCCATTTACTACTAAGCTCCGCTCCTGTTACTGTGACTTTGTGTGAACAATCTCAGGATCCGTTTAACTAGTATCTACAGACTAGTTAGTGTCTATTTCCTACAGTGGACGTCTTGTTCATCATGAGCATAGACTTAGTCATCATGGCTTCTTCTTACAATATCTAAGTTACTGTTCATCCCACAAGGGAATAAAAGGGTGTGTTTCCTAAATGTTGGACTTAAGAAGAAAAGCATAATACAATTTACAAGGATTCTGAACTGTAGTTTGATTTTTTATACAATACATTTTGATCATGTTGCCCCCTCCATTTACTCTTCACAGATTCCCCCACTACCCTACCCACCCAACCCTTCTCTCTGAAAAAATAAAACCCCAAGAAACAAGAAACAACCATCACCACAAGTACAAAAAAAAATGAAGATTAAAACAAACGGGCAAAAGACCAATAAGATAAAATTTCCAAATAAAATCAAAACACAAAAATACCATTGAGTTTTTTTTGTGTGTGTGTCGGTCAACTACTCCTGTGTATAGAGTATGGTTAATATACCCAATGACACTCCATTGGAGGAAACTGGTTTTACTTTTGCCAGCAGCTGTCAATTGCAGACAGCTTCTTGGTTAGGGAATGATCCTGGCCCACATTTGATGTCAGTTGTTCTTTTAGCCATTCTGATTGGAGTAAAACAAAATCTCAAAGTGCTTTTAATTTGTGTTTCCATAATTTCAAGGATCTGGAGCACTTCAGAGATACTTCTTTTTTTCTCCTTTTGAGAACTCTCTGTTCAGATCAATAGCCCACTTGGTTTGTTTCTTGAGGTTTGTTTGTTTGTTTGTTTTGTTTTTGTTTTCTGTATCTTCTCACTATTAACTGCTAATGGGATGTGCAGCTGAAAAAGATTCACTTCTGCTCTTGGCTTCCTCTTCATATGAGTCTTTCCTTTGCCACTGAGAGGCTTTTAATTCAGTAAAGCCCCATTTGACAACTTTTGGCCTTAGTTCCAAAGTGAATGGAATCATACTCAGAAAGTATTTTCCTACATGCAGATTTTGTAGGATACTTGTTATGTTTTATTCCAGCAGTTTGGGTGTTTCAGGTTCAGGCTGAAGTCTTTAATCCATTTGGAGTTTATTTTGTGCAGGGTAATAATCATGGTTCTAATGTCATTCTTCCATGTGCGGAATTCAGCTATCCCAGAGCCATCCATTCAAAATGCCCTCTGGGGTGGTTTGAAAGAAAATGGTCCCCACAGGAAGCAGCACTATTCCTATTACAAGGCATGACCTTGTTGGAGGCAGTGTGTCACTGTGGAGGCAGGCTCTGAGGTCTTATATATGCTCAAGCCATGCCAAGTGCTATAGTTCACTTCCTGTTGCCTACAAGTGGTAGAACTCTCAGTTACCTCTGCAGCACCAAGTCTGTCTGCATGCTGCCATGTCCCACAGTGATGATAAAAGACTGAACCTCTGAAACTGTAAGCACTCACTTCAATTCAATTTTTTCCTTTATAAGAGTTTCCATTGTCATGGTGTCTCTTCACAGCAATAGAAACTCTAACTAAGACAAAGTTTGGACCAAGGACTAGCCTGACCGTGTTGTTGGGAGGATTGTGGTAGGACTTTGGAACTTTTGGTTAGAAAAGCCAGTGAGTATTAGGAGCTCTGTGTGATATTCTGTGGGAACTTGGAAGATAAAAATGTTGAGATATTTGCAGAAGACCTGGTTTTTAAAGTTTCAGAGGGAAGTTTAAAGACTCTCTTAGGGCCATTTGTTGTTTTGAATTAAGATTCTGTGGCTCTGGCTAGCTGTGGTTGAAGAATCAGCTGTGACTAACAAGATACCAGAACTACCAAAGTGAAACTTCTATGTTAGACAATCGATACTTGTTCGCTGGGGCTAAGAAATTAGTTGTGATTAAGAAGAGATCAACATCGTTGAGGTGAAATCTTCTGGGATGTGTTTCCTGAGAGCACAGAGAAATGGGTTTCAAAGGTGGTCATGGTTGTACCTCACATTGGCAGCAGGTCTTGGGAATGTGTAAGTATCACCCAGGTGGTACTGGTTTTGAAGGCATGAAGGGGCCATGGAGAGCAGCTGAGACTTGGCACTGTGTGAGGCCAGGAGAGGTCATTGATGAAGGTGCAGCCTCAGTAGCAGTAGAAGGCCCAGTACTGAAAGGTCATGGAAACAAGTTGAAGCTTGGAACCATAAGGAAAGCCTCTGAGAGGCTATTGGTGACAGTGCAGTCCAGTTGCAGCAGAAGACCCCAGCATTTTGGAGATGGCAGTACCATGGGATGCCCACCATGAACAGTAGCAGCATGGAGCCAGCTGGAGCCTGGAAGCGATGTTGCGTGTGCTGTTAAAGGCAGGGTTAGGGAAGTGATCCAAGTCCTTTGGAGGAGCCCTGAAGATCACGAGTGAATCCCAGATACTGGACATTGAGTTGTTTATATTGGTGGAGCTTGGTTTTGCTTGGTTCAGATGGTGACTGTGCCTTGGTTCTTCCCTCTTGAAGGAGGTATAATTTTGGTTTCTAAAGGAGCCCACAGCTGAAAGACTCACATTTTTAAAAGAGATTGGGTATTTTAAAAAGACTGAAATTTTTGATGTGTTTAAAGTTGTATAGACTGTGGAACTTTTAGAATTATTTATAATATTAATGTGAAAATTGGGGGAATTAATAAAAAAGGAAGGGTTGGTAATGTGCTTCTTTGTCAAGTTGAAAAGGGCTCAGTGTTACTGGCTGGTTTTGTATGTCAACTTGACATAAGTTTGGGTCATCATAGAGGAGGAAGGCTCTGTTGAGGAAACGCCTCCATGAGATCCAACTGTAAGGCATTTTCTCAATTAGTTATTCATGGGAGAGGGCCCAGCCTGTGGTGGGTGTTGCCATCCCTGGGCTGGTGAGCTAGATTCTATAAGAAAGCTTGGATTCATTATTCTAGGGTTTTCTGGCTTTTAAAGTTTCCACTGAGAAATCAGCAGTTAGTCTGATGCATTTTCTTTTATGTACGCATTGCGGTTTTTCTCTTTTAGCCTTCAGTACCCTCATTTTCTTCTCTGTATTTAGTGTTTTAGCTATCATGTGTATGGGGGGAGTTTCTTTTCTAGTCTTAATCGGTGTTCTGGATGCTTCTTGTATCACATGGGTGTATCTTTCCTCAATTTCGGGGAAGTTTTCTAATATAATCTGGTTGAAGTTCCAGTCAGTGCTACTGTCTTGTGATTCTTCTTTTTCTATGCCAGCAATTAATATTAATTCATAGAGATTTTCATGTATTCTGAAATGCCTACATCTTTCTTTAGTGTACTTTTTTTCTTTCATTGGGTACCCAATTATTCTACCTTATCCTCAAGTCCTGATGTTCTGTCTTCAGCTTAATCTACAGATAAAGCTTTCCCACAATTTTTAATTGGGTCTTTAAATTTTTCCAGTTATTTCTTCATTTCAGCTTTAGTTTTTTTTTAATGTTTTTATATTTTCAAAGAATTCTGTTTTCAAATCCCGTGTCTTCATTTTACTCAGCTGCTTGTGAACTTCAGTTTATTTCTGCATTCAGGTGTTCTGTTGTTTGCTCTTTGCATCCCTTGCCTTCTTCGATTACATTCATAGCTGTTCTTTTCAGTTCTGTTTTCTCAGTTCTATTTAGGTAATTCTCAACAGAGAACATTTCTACAGGACTCTTAGTTGGGCCTAGAGAGGGATGTCACGGGCAGAGGGAACTGGGGGAGAGCTCCCATATTTGGTCTGAGTATTTTTCTTGTTTTTTCTTCACTTTATTTGCTAAAACACTGCCTCTTGTTGAACCTAGAGTTTGTTTATTTGGTTAGTATATCTAGCTCTCTTACTTCAGGTTTCTGTCTCTACCCTGCAAGGGCTTGGACTATCCACAGTCTATTATAGCCACATTACAATTATTTGAGCACCTCAGGACCAAACTTAGATTCTCATGTTAGCGCAGCAAGCACTTATACTTGTAGAGCCACTTCCCTGGCCCCTTAATAAGCATTAAAAAATGAGTTTTTATTTTAATTGACATAGTAATCACACATTTATGCAATATACTACAGTATTCTACCACATACACATAATACACGATGACACATCACCTGTCAACTCGAAACATGTACACATTAATTATGTTTTAATAGTAATTTATTAAGGGAGGATACAAATCATTTTAATGTTTCCGTTTGGGGGCTGCCAAGATGGGTTAGCAGGGAAGGACACAGCTACCAAGCTGGAAGCCCTGAGTTTGATTGCGAACACACTGATAACGAGTTGTTCTCTGACCTATATGCTCACAGTGTGGCACCGGTGTGTGCACACATACACAGACCTATATGCACAGACACAAAAAGAAATACATATTTTTAAACCATCTGAAAACAAGTTCTTTGCAAATTTTACAGGTATGGTTCTAAACATTAACATCTAAAAGAAAACATTTTACCAATCATTAATTTTTTATCAGAGACATATGCACTCTTTGATGTAAATGTGTCTTAGCCAGAAAGGGTGGCACAGGCATTGAACCCCAGCGCTTCAGAAACAGAGACAGGTGAACCTCCGTGAGTTTGAGACCAGACAGCCTAGTGTTAATAGTGAGTTCCAGGACACTCATAGCTACATGGTGAGACCCTGTCTCAAACAAAACAAAACACAACACAACAGCCCTCCTCCCCCAATAAAAAGTCAAGAAAGGAAGAAAAGGAAAAAGGCAGTGTGACCTCTTGTGTTGAGTTCTGTGTTACACCATGGACTTGAAAGCGCAGTGTGTGTTTTCACATTTAGAAGAGGAATTATAAACTAGGTGGTAGTGGCACATGCCTTAATCCCAGAATCCAGGAGGCAGAGGCAGGTGGGTCTCTGAGTTTGATGCCAGTCTGGCCTACAGAGTGAGTTGTAGGACAGTCAGAGAAACTGATGGACCAGTCTGAATTTTTCTTAAGAATGGAAGACTCTTTTTTCTTTTCTTCCTTTTCTATTTATCCTTCTCTCACACATTATATCCTGACTACATTTTCCCTTCCCTCTCCCCCAGTTTCTCCCTCCTGTGCCTGCCAGACCTATCCTCCCCACCTCTTCTCAGAAAAGTGCAGACCTTCCAGTGACATCAGCCAAATACCAGTAAGACAAGCTACCATTAGACCAGGCACATATTCTCATATCAAGGCTGGACAAGGCAACCCAGTAGGAGGAAAAGGGTCCTAAAGGTAGGCAGACATTTCAGAGGTAGGCTCCACCCCTCACCCCAGCCCTGTTAGGAATTCCACAAGAACACCAAGCAAACCTATGATAACATACTTGCAGAGGACTCAGGTCAGCCCCATACAGGCTGTGGTTCCTGGGAGCTCGCTTGAATCTCTGCCAATTGATTTTATGGGCCGTATTCTCTCAGTGTCCCTGACCCCTCTAATTCTTCCATACTTCCTCCCACTCTTCGAAGGACTTCTTTGGACTCTGCCTAATGTTTGGCTATGTGATTTTGCATCTTCTTTTGTCAGTTACTGGTTAAAGTCTCTCTAGTTTCTTTGATAATGATTCTCCTAGGCTCTGGTCCTAGAACACTCTGCAGGATTGTAGGTCAGAGGTTTTGTGGCTGGATTGCTGTCCAAATCCCTCTACTTGAGGCCTTGCCTAATTACAGAAGAAGGCTGGATAAGGCTCTGTGTTCCACATTACTAAAAGACTTTGCTAGCATCACCCTCATAGATTCCATGAAGTGTAAGCAGAGGCTACTCATTTGTTCTCAACTGCCCAGACCCTAAATAATCACACCGAAAAACTGTATTAATTAAAACACTGCTTAGCCAATCACTTAAGCATATTGTTAGCTAGCTCTTATATCTTAAATTAACCCATTTCCATTATTTTGTATTTTACCCAAGGCTCATAGTTTACCAGTAAGGTTCCCGGACTTCTGTTTTTTTCAGCAGCTATATTATGTCCCTCCTTGACTCTGCCTACTCTCTACATGTATCTTTTCCAGACTGGCTATACTCTTCTAAGTCATTAGCCAAAAGCAGTTTCTTTTTTAACCAATGGCAATAGAACATATTCATAGCATTCAGAGGGGAATCTCACACCAAATGAGTTTCTACCTTACTCCTAAAATGTCCTCTAATTCCAGTTATCTCTTCCAGTGTTCTCTCCTTCCCCACATCTGGTCCCTCCTGTTCCTATCCCCACCCACGAAACTTATCCTATTTCCTCTTCTCAATGAGAACCTTGCCTCCTGCTACTTAAGCCTTCCTTGTTGCTTAGCCTCTCTTCTTCTGTGGATTGTAGCATGATTATCCTTTATAGCTAATATCCACTAATAAGTGAGTACATCCCATGTTTGTCTTTCTGGGTGGGGGTTATTTCATTCAGAACAATTTTTTTCTAGTTCTACCCCATTTTCCTGCAAATTTCATGATGCCCTTGTTTTTAACAGCTAAATGATGCTACGCTCTGAAAATGTACCTCATTTTCTTTATCCATTCTTTGGGTGAGAGACATCTAAGTTGTTTCCAGTTTCTGGTTATTATGAATAAAGCTGCTATGACCATAGTTGAGCAAGTATCCTTGCTTTTGGTAAGATGGCTATTTTTGTTGTGTTGATCCTATCCATCCATGAGCACAGAAGATCTTTCCATCTTCTGTTATCTTTTTCAATTTCCTTCTTCAAAGACTTGAAATTTCTATCTTTCACTTGCTTGGTTAGATGTAACCCAAGATATTTTATATTATTTGTGGCTATTGTGAAGGATGTTATTTACCTGATTTCTTTCTCATCCTTTTGTCATTTGTATATAAGAGAGCTACTGTCTTATTTTTTGGAGGGGAATATTGTTTCCAGCCACTTTGATGAAAGTATCTATTACCTGTAGGAGTTCCC
This sequence comes from Chionomys nivalis, assembly GCF_950005125.1. Taxonomy (NCBI): domain Eukaryota; kingdom Metazoa; phylum Chordata; class Mammalia; order Rodentia; family Cricetidae; genus Chionomys; species Chionomys nivalis. The sequence goes on from NC_080099.1 coordinate 16,098,599, forward strand.
TGGTAGAATTATTGGGGTAGCTTATGTATATAATCATATTGTTTGCTTATAGCGATACTTTAAGTTTTCATCTCCAATTTGAATCCTCTTAAATATTCTTTAGTTGTCTTACTGCTCTAGCTAGAACTTCAAGTACTATATTGAACAGATATGGAGAGAGTGCACAATCCTATTTTGTTCCTGATTTTTGTGGAACTGCTTTGAGTTTCTCTCCATTTAATTTGATGTTGGTATGGGTTTGCTATAAATTGCCTTTATTATGATTAGGAATGAAGCTTGCATCCCTAATTTCTCCAAGACTTTTATCAAGAAGAGGTGTTGGATTTTGTCAAAGGCCTTTCCAGCATCTATTGAGATGATCATGTGCTTTTCTTCTTTCAGTTTGTTTACATGGTGGATTACATCAACAGATTTTAGTATGTTAAACCATCTCTATATCTCTAGGATGAAGCCTACTAGGTCACGGTGGATGAACTTTTTGATTTGTTCTTGGATTTGGTTTGCAAGGATTTTATTGAGTATTTTTACATCAATGTTCATGATAAATACTGGTCTGTAATTCTCTTCCTTTGTTGAATCATTGTGTGGTTTGGTGATGAGGGTTATTATGGGTCACCTAAAATGAATTTTGCAAAGTTCTTCTGTTTCTACTTTGTGGAATAATTTGTGGAGTATTGAAATTTGTTCTTATTTGAAAGGCTGGCAGACTGCTCTACTAAAATCATGTGGCCCTGGGCTTTCTATTTATTTATTTAATTTTGTTGTTGGGAGACTTTTAATAATTGCTTCTATTTTTGTGGGAGTTATATATCTACTTAAGTTGTTTATTTAATCTTGATTTAACTTTGGTAGGTAATATCTATCAAAAATTTGTCCATTTTTTGTAGCTTTTTCAATGTTGTGAAGTACAGGTTTTTAAAGCATGACCTAATGATTCTTTGTATTTCTTGGGTGTCTATTGTTATGTCTCCCTTTTCATTTCGGATTTTGTTAATTTTACTATTCTTTCTCTGCCTTATAGCTAGTGTGGGTAAGTGTTTGTATATCTTGTTGATTTTATCAAAGAACAGACTCCTTGTTTCACTGATTCTTTGTATGGTTCTCTTGGTTTCTATTTTATTTATTTCGGCTTTCAGTTTAATTATTTCCTGACATCTATTCCTCTTGGGTGCGTTTATTTCATTTTGTTCTAGAATTTTCAGATGTGCTGTTATGTTGCTAGTATGAGATCTCCTCAATTTCTTTATGAAGGCTCTCAGTGCTACAAACTTTCCTCTTATCACCACTTTCATTGTGTCCTATAAGTTTGGGTATGCTGTGCATTCATTTATATTGAATTCTAGAAGTCTTTAATTTCTTTCTATTTCTGCCTTTACATAGTAATCATTCAGCATACATTTGTTCAGTTTCCATGAGTTTATAGATTTTCCATTGTTTCTGTTGCTGCTGAAATTCAACCTCAATCCATGGGGGTCTGAGAGCATTCAGTGGGTTATTTCGATTTTTTATTTGTATCTGTTGAGATTTGCTTTGTGACCAAGTATATGGTCATGTTTGCAGAATGCACTGTGGTTTCTAAGAAGAAGGTATATATTTTTGTGTTTGAGTGAAGTGTTCTGTAGACACCTGTTAGATCCATTTTGACTCATAATATCTGTTAGTTCTATTATTTCTCTATTTAGTTTTTATCTAGATGACCTGTCAATTGGTGAGAATGGGGTATTGAAGTTCCCCACCATCAATATGTGAGGATTCAGGTATGATATACACTTTAGTAATATTTATTTTACAAATGTGGGTGCTTTTGCATTTACAGCATACATTTGGAGAATTGAATGTCATATTGAATGTGGATTTTTCCTTTAATGAGTATGACGTGTCCTTCCCCATCTCTTTTGGTTAATTTTGGTTTGAAATTTATTTTGTTATATTAGAATACCTAAACCAGCTTGCTTCTTGGGAACATTTTCTTGGAAAATCTTTTATCAGTCTTTTACTCTGTGGTAATGCCTGTCTTTGATATTAAGGTGTATTTATTTTATGTAGCAGGTAGTATGTCTTTTTATTGGGAAAATAAGTCCATTGGTATTGAAAAATCTCAATGACCAACAATTGCTGATTTCTGCTATTTTGTTGTAGTTGTTGTTGTTGGTGATGATGATGATGATGATGATGATGATGATGTATGTGTGTGTGTGTGTGTGTATACACTTCCCTTCTTTGGGGTTTGCTAGTGTGAGATTACTTATTGCTTGTGTTTTTGTGGCAATAGCTAACATCCTTGGGTTGGAGTTTTGTTTCAGTACCTTCTCTAGGACTGGATTTGTGGGGAGATGCAGTTTAGATTTGGCTTTGTCATGAAATATTTTGTTTTCTCCATCTATGATGATTGACGGTTTTGCTAGTTATAGTAGTTTGGGCTCACATCTATGGTTTCTTAGAGTCTGCAAGACGTCTTTCCAGGCCCTTCTGGCTTTTAAGATCTCCATTGAGAAGTCATGTGTAATTCTAAGAGGTCCGACTTTATATGTTACTTGACCTCTTTCCCTTGTAGCTTTTAATATTTCTTCTTTGTTTTATATGTTTAGTGTTTTGACTATGATGTGGCAAGGGTACTGTCTTTTCTGGTCTAATCTATTTTGTGTTTTGTACATTTCTTGCACATTTATAAGCATGTCTTCTTTAGGTTAGGAATATTTCCTTCTGCAAATTTATTAAAAATATTTTCTGGGCTTTTGACATGGGAATGTTGTCTGTCTTTTCTTCCTACTATTCTTAGTTTTGGTCTGTTCATGGTGTCCCAGATTTCCTGGATGTTTTGTATCAGGAATATTTTAGATTTAACATTTTCTTTGACTTATATATCTATTTCTTCTATCACACCTTCAATGCCCGAGATTCTCTCTTCCATTTTTTGTATTCTTTTGCTGATGCCTGTGCCTATGTTCCTGTTCACTTTCTCTTTCCAGAATTCCCTCACTTTGTGTTTTCTTTATTGCTTCTAAAATCCCTTTCAATATCATATCCTTCAAATATTTGTTTGCTTTTTCTTTGCTTTTTTGTCATATTTAAGGGATTTATTGATTTTCTTAATTTTTTATTGTTCTTTTCTTTGATTTCTTTAAAGGATTTATTAATTCCCTCTTACAGGCCTCTATCACCTTCATAAATTTGTTTTTAGGGCTGTTTTCTTGTGCTTCTACTGTTGGAATACTCAGGTTTGCTGTAGTGGCATGGCTAGACACTGGTGGTGACATATTGTCCTGGCTGTTATTGATTGTGTTTACATTGGCATCTAGGTATCTGGATTTGGAGTGATTATGGGTATAGGCACTGATTTCTGGTTTTGTCTTTGTTGGATGAAGAAATACATTGTTTTTACATTACAAAAATATTAAGAGCAGGGGTTCTCAACCTATGAGTCATAACCCTGTTGCGGGGTGTCAAATGAACCATCACAGGAAAATACAGATATTTACACTACTCATAAAAGTAGCAAAGTTGCAGTTATGAAGTAACAACAAAAATAATTTTATGGTTGGGAGTCATTACAACATGAAAAATTATGTTAAAATGTCTCAACATTTGGAAGGTTGAGAAACACTTTTTTAGAGCCTTTTCTCAAGTGACTGCACACATTTTATAGATAGTTCATTCGTCTTCAGAGGAAAAAGTTTACTCCTGATCATAATTTTATTAGTGATATTTGATAGCATCTACAAAACCTGTAGACTAGTAATGTAAAACTAAAGCGAAAGCCAAACAATTGCTTCTGATTTACAAACACAGCTATTTTGGTGTTCACTGAAAATGGTTATGCCACAATGATAGTATGTAATGGTGTCTTGACTGGTTGACAGTAAAAATCATGACAAACTTGAGCAGGAAAGGAAAGAAGCCAAGAGAAATGTTCAAAGGAAGGCATTTCCTGGAGAATCAATCAGATAGGAAGTAAAATATCAAAGCTGTGTCCTGTAATGGTTTGTCAGACTCAAGATTCAGAGTCACAGCTGAGAACATTAAAAGCATTAGATTCAAGTTGTGGCTAAATAAAAACACATTAAAAAGATCATCTATGCAAGGGAAAGCACAGACACCATAGAAATGTCTCCCAGGACTGGTTGCATAGCAACCAAATTGGAATGTGGTTGCAGGGAAGGTCTGAACTGACAAGGAAGCAGGTCAAAGGCAGTAGGATGGTGAAGAAATTTCAATGACTGGATAGCAGCAGTATTTCTGAAAGTAAATACCTCCAAGAAAAATCCGGGGACTCGGTGGGGAATGCCGTTGTCTCTGTCTAATTTTGTTGGGTGATTTCTGATATAGAACTTCGCTGGTTGAAAAGCCCCAATAGTGTAAGAACTGGAGAAAGGCCTGGTTATGTCACAGTGTAGTAGATGACATCATACATAAAAAACAGGATTTGCTTTTTTAGCTATCTGTTCATAAATAGTTAATGCTGTCCTACTTAAGTACAATAGAAGTTGTACAAAGAACTACGAGTCTTCACCCTTACCATAATTGCAACATAATCAGGAAAATACGTCTTAAATAGGTGAAAGGCTGAATAAATTACAAAGGAAAAGAACATTGTGTAAACACACACCCCTATGTACTGTACTGATAGTTTCTCATATCTATTTTTCTTTGATAATAATGAAAACTCTTTATATTAATGATTATTAACCCTATTTTAGACTGTGATGTCCTTTAAGAATCTGATGTTCTCTTTAGGAAAAAAGAAAGTTCATCTACATAACTAATGTAATAGGACATCTAATGATCAGCTGGGTTTCATTCTTGAATTTCAAGATAAATAATATTTTTGATAGACTTATAAAGCATTGCTCTTATTTAATTAAGAATAAAACAGCATTAGAAATGCATCTAAGTTACTCTATAAAATCATATATTAAATAAATAATGAATTTAAATTCTTTATAAAAAGAATTTTCTTTAGTTAGTGGGTTAAAGTTTAAAAGGAAATATGAAGCACAATATTTATTTAAAAAAAAAACAAAATTAAAATCAAGCAAAAAATCCTCAGACCTTGTGGTAAGGGTAAGAGACTTAACAAGAAGATCTAGACTACTGTAGGATGCTGTTCCTGTCTCCATGACAGATTGCTTCTTTTTGCTAGTGCTTTCCCCTATTAAATATTGATGAAAGCTTTCTGGAAATTTTAATTAAAAGTTCCTTGAGGTCAGAGACTGCAGAGGCCTTTTTTCATTCTACATAAAATGAATCCATTCCCAGTAGCTGAAGTAAATAGTCCAATCAACTGATGTAAGAGCCATGAAAACAGTGAGGATGGATCCTTATGGAAATGTAGCAGCACTGAAAACAAGGGGAAATCATTGAGGAGACCAATGTAGGGGGCTTCCCTTTCTCTCTGAATTAATAGAACTCCCTGACTGTTATGCTTACATCCTTTTGTCCTCTATCCCATATTGGACAATGACCAAACACAGTTCCTAAATTATCTTGTTCTAGCTTCCAGGAGCTATTACTACCAGGCTTCATCTTCAATCGCTTCAGTTCCAATTTTGACTCTACTATTACAGAGTTGGCTTCTTCATTCTGGGTCAACTTCTCACTCTTCTAATCACTTACTGTTGGGGGTAAAGCAGGAATCAGCTACAAAGACAGGCTAGGAGGGACCCATCTCAAGGAGGACTTGTCAGGAAATGAGTCAGGGACTCCCAAAAGGGTCTATGAAGAACCAGAATGTGTACCATGTACATCCTGTAGTATTAGTAACTATTCTCAATTCTTTTTACAGCAAAAAAAAAAAAAAAAAAAGAAAAAGAAAAAGAAAAAAATTAGACATACTCAATAACAGTAAACAAACAAAAGCTTCTGTGGTTTTATAAAATTTATTTGTCAGTGCTGTGGGAACTCCTTCAGCCAATAGCCTTTAAGATACTGGCCCACTTAGGGTGTGGTCTCATGTACTATAAATGCAAACAAAAAAGTGTGCTGGATTTGGTTCCAGTTCCCAGTGCTTGCAAAGGACTGTGGATTGTTCCTCTTTCCATGACTTTATCCCCAGATAAATAAACCTTTGTTATACTTCATTTTGGGCTAATGTGGAACTCTTGTATGACAACAAAATAGCACAATAATGTGGGGCAACTACATCCACATAAAATCTCAGAGAGCTTGGGAAGGAATTCTAGACACAAAAAAACAAAGTTAAAGATTAAGCAGCATTTTTTCATGTGGGCAAGCAAAGGCATGATTCCTTTAAGATGGTTCTTCAGGGTTCCTGTTTCACAGAAGAAACTACCAGACATTCTGCAGGACACAAAAGAAAGCTGATGAACTTCGCCAGTACAAAGCAAAACAGATCTTCAAATTTCACGCTTCATGTAAAAGTCTGCCAGACTCTATGAAGATGGATATCCTATCATTACAGTAGAACTTTGGGTGACTGTCAAGGCAGTGATGTCTCTGTCAATTCTAGAGTTTTAGAAGTTGCTTACAATGCATTTCCTGTTTACTTAGGTAATATTATATCCTTCTGGGGTCTTTGAAGAGTTAAAGACAGATATGTATAGTTTTCCTTAATTATGATAAAAATAAATTAGATAAAAAACTTTAGACTCACAAAGATAGGATTGATGATAGAATATTTTTCTTAACTTACCAAATGTAAATGGACTAAATATTATAACTGTAATTCTTGCTTGATAACTGTTTTGTATATGTAATTTTATTATGTTAAAGTTAAAACCTTCCTTTTATCAGACAGAAAAGGGGAGATGATGTGGGATTCCCCACTGTATGCTGTGAATATGTTTTATTACCATTTTTCATAAAGAAGCTGTTTTAAACTTTGAGATTCCGTCTTACATACATGTAAGAATGGCCAAGATCAAACCTCAAGTAATGTAACTATATAAGTGAAAGAACACAGATGTAGCATAGTAAATTTAATGAAGGTATACAAGGTCTACAATACAAGAAGGTATTTTCATTGCTTCAAATATTTGACAGTATGATCTGGGTTTATTTTTATTACATTATTAAAGGATAAAAACGTCTATGTTTTTTTCCACCATAAAAACTCTCCACATTTGTAGCTCATTAAGATTATTAGAAGACATCTTCAAGGATCTAATAATCTGTGCCATTCCAAATGCCCAGGCAAATTCATGTGTAATTTTGGTACATAACAATTCTCTCATTTTCAATTTTTATGTTAGTTTTTTAACTATATCTTAAATACAAAAATTTTAATATGCCCTATTATCAAATGGTTCCATTGATTCAGTTCATTTCACTAACCATATGAGTATACAATCTTCAAATTACATACATGCATCATATTTAAGTCTTCCTGCTCATTAGTTTTTTTTTAAAAAAAAAAAAAACCTGTAGCTTGGGTTAGAAAGATGTCTTAGCGGTTGAGAACACTGGCTGCTCTTCAAGAGAACCCTGATTCAATTCCCAGAACCCATATGCTAACTCACAATGGTCTGTAGCTCTATTTCTAGTGGCCCTGATACCTTCTTTTTAATGCTGTAAGCACTGCATACACATGGTGCACATAAATACATGCAGACAAAATACATATGCACACAATACGGAAACATACAAGCAAATCTTATTGCTATGTTCATTTGACAAAATAATACTATTAAGTTTTTCCTAGACCAATGATCTAAGTAGTCTCAGGTTCTTGACCAGTACAAGAAAGTTGCCTTCCAGGCACAATAGGACCGAGTTACATATGAACTTGCAGAGACTATGCTAGCATCAATAAGACCTGTACCAGGTTCTTAGAGAGAGAGAGAGAGAGAGAGAGAGAGAGAGAGAGAGAGAGAGAGAGAGAGAGCAGGGAGATAGAGAAGAACTGGGAGGGGTTGGGAGAGGGAAAACATCAAAAAGACACTGTCTAAAAGTTTTAAATAAATAAATAAAATGAAAAGAAAAATATAATTTAAAACTAAATCAATTAATTGGTTTTAATGTGTGTACATGCTATAACACATGTGTAGAGATCAGACACCTGTGTGGAGCCAGTTTTCTTCTACCTTATGCTGGCTCTAGGGATTGAATTCTGGAAATCTGTATTCTCTGAAGTTTTGTATCTTCATTTGTCCTAATGTAATCTCTTATTTATATGAATTTTCTGCACTGCTGTGGCTCCAAATCATACAATCAACCGTTATTGATACAGCAACGTGCATTTTATATGATTTACTAACATTTTGTTTTCCCATTAGTCTTCTTTATGACTATTTAGCACAAAATATATTACAAAAAAGGACAAATTTTTCTTATATCTGAAAGTTGTCAATCAGCATACAAAGGAAAACAGAAAGACCATAAATATTTTAGCACTTATGATAGAAATAAAAACATTAAATGTTACACATATTGCCAAGTTTGAAAGAAAACATTTTTTATGGGTCAGTGTTAAAAGATGCAATCTATGGTTATTACATTGTGGGTCTATTTCAAAAGGTTTTTACTCCCAAGAACGAACTTAGCCTGTACATGTTTTCACTAATTGCAGAACACTGTATATGACTACTCAGTATCAGGCATGGAGCAGACATGCACTTCTGAAATTAGAGTTCATGTGATGGTTAGGCATGTTTCTCCCTGGATTAGTTTCACCTTTCTAGGAAATAGGGTTGTGATCAAAATTAGGTACTTTTCTACATAAAGATGAGAGTTTCAATGAAGGGCACCCAGATAGCTTTTGTGGAAAAGAAATTGTGCAAAATGAAAGTATAGATCACAGTGTGAGGAGGATGCCTTAGTAGCTAAGCAACACGCTGCAGAATCAGGAGCTGGAAATCATAATTACAACATCGCATACCAGTTAGAACTCCTCCAGCTGAGAACTCACAGTACATGCAGGCTAACAACTGGGTCCCAAACCGAGCTGCAGTCAGCTGAGAAATGAATAATGATGTGCTCACAATCATGCAGATTGCTTCAGCACAGAAGAGGAATGAAAAGGAATTAATTCGGGATGTGAGCAAGCCTGATGACTCAATAGCAAAATGAAAGAAACAAGGAAAAATATAGGAGATACTAAAAAAAAGAAGTTTCTAATTCTTTGATTTCTAAAAATTCTCTCAAATTGCTTCAGAATCTCATTTGAATGACTTCTAATGATGCAATTTTGGAAATGGATGGCTTTCAGACATCTTGGTCCCATAGAAAGCAGTCTCAAGTTTCATGAAGAAACACATGAAGAATTCTGTTTGAAGGCTAAATTGAACCATTTTAGGCTTTACTTGGAAGGTAGCCTGCTAATAGAGAAAGATAGCAGAAAAAAGAAAACAAATTTTAAATACAAAAATAAATGCCTTCCATTTTGTCACAGTTCTGCTCAAGTCAAATGAACAGTACTGAATTTAGGTCAAACACAAACTAAGACACCAAGTTAAAACTCTGTGTTGACTTTCTCCATGCTTTAGCTTGTTTATTTCTTAATTATAAGCAGAGCTGAATGTCTTTGTGTATATCCTTGCTTTTCCAACATTAAGATTTAGTTCCTGCCAGATTTTGAGATTTTTCTGTTCTCTGATTAGAAGATGCCTTGGTTCTCTCCATAAGAAATGCTGTAAGAGAAGACACGTGACCTTCAGAGTTGACCTTGAGCCTTTTACTCTTTCAGTGTTGCCAATAGTACTGGACTGTTCTATGTAATCAGACTTTCCTTAGGCTGCAGCTCACAAATAATGACATGGAGACTTATTATTAATTGCGAAACCTCGACCTTAGCTTAGGCTTGTCCAATTAGTTCCTAGAACTTAAATTAACCTGCTTTTATTTTAATCTACATTTTTTTCTCTTGAAGCTTTTTGTCTTTCTTTCATTCCATATATCCGATCCTCCCAACCATGTCTCGCTGGCATCTCCTCTGTGCCTTGATTATCTCCCCCTACTTCTTCCCTCTTCCCAGAAATACTGTCTTTACTTCCTGCTTAGCTCTTGGCCATTGAAATTTTTATTACACCAATTACAGCAATTTATTTTCACACAGTGTACAAATATCTCACAACATTTCCCCTTTTGTCTAAATAGAAAGGAAATGTTTTAACTCTAATACAGTAAAATCACATACAATAAGAACAATTATCAAGTAAGAATTACATTCACAGTGTCTAGTCAATTTATATTTGTCAAATTTGGAGAAATTGTTCTATTATCTATCTTGTCTTGATGAGTGCAGAGTTTTATGCCTAAACCATTTCTATCATAACTTGTACTACCATCCTAAAAATATCTTTTTAGACTTTAAAATATCTTCTTAGATTAAAAAAAAAGCTTAAGGGTTTATGTTTCTCAACCTTAAATATTATGTAAGTTTCTTTTTTGAATTTGGTAACAAGGAAAACTGTAAAACTATAACTATTTAGTCTTTAACCCCATCAAAGACTCTAGAAGGATCTAATATTACCTTATTAATCATAAAGTATTGAGAAAGCAGATTCCAAAATTAAATAATAGAGACAACTGGCTGTCTGGATAGTCACCCTATGGTCCCCTGAAATGTTTGGGATATACATCTTTGGCCTACAGGCATATCTGACTTTTCTGTGAAGCAGAAATTTTGAAGGACTATACTACCTTGTGTTTTTCAAGGTTTGGCAGTTACTTTCTTTTGTGTCCTGTTTATCCGATTTAGACAGCATACTGTCAGCAGTTGAGGCAGGGACAGTTTCTTCCCCAGTGGATAACTTTTCCACAATAAAAGCAAACTCCATATGGAGGTTCTTCAATGCCCATCATCCTTTTTAGAAGTAGACTGGTACTTCCAGGAGCAGATATATCTCACTGTCATGAAAAGTCTTACATGTTATATTATGTAGGTCTCTTGAGTGTTTAAAGACCATCTATCTATCTAAAATATACCTCTGTATGATCTTGCAAACATACCTAACATAAGCTACAGGTATGATTGTTATGATGACTAATGACTAACCTGTGTTTCTTAATTATCCTAAATGGTTTATAATAATAGCTTTCAAGGACTAAACTTTACATTTTAAAATGCATTGCATAGGTACAATACCTTAAAGAAGAGTAGAAGCATATATACAATATGTTATAACCAAAACAATCTGAAATTTGTATCAATATATAAAAATTTATAGCAATGGAAAATATTTGAGAATAATCATTGATTTTTAGCTTAAAATTAGATTCAATAATCTACCCTTTTACCCTATCATTCCCATACCCCCTTTTTCTCTTAAGAAAGAGATCGCTGAATCTAACCTCCTTTTTTCAGCTTTTTTCCTGATCATGACTATTAACCGCTTGTAATCAACTCCCCTAAGTGATGATAAAAATCTATAATCCATTGAATGACCAAAACCCACCTACCCTCTTGGGAATATGGGTGACATTTTCTCTAGATGGCTTTCTGCTATCTGGGGGTGATAGCATTTTTAGGGAATGCTATTAGGATAATAGTCAAGTCTTGGGAGAGTTAGTTGTATTATTTTTGTTTAGTTTCTGTGTGATGGGAAAGTATAGAGCTTATCTGAACTCTTGGCTGGATAGTCTGGGAGGCTAGACGACCCTAGCTAGAAGCTTTGAATTAGTTCTAGATGCAGAATTTTGAGGAGACTGCAACAGAGGCATTCTGAGAGACTGGATCTCCTGGGTTACTTCTCTTCATTGGTGTTTAGTCCTTTTTTTCTTTCTGAAAACCCACAAACTTTTAAATGTAACATATATATATATATATATATATATATATATATATATATATATGTAGTCCTGCCAGAGACAGGCATCAGAACTTCAGCCAGTAAGCCACAGCCACGTGGCAATACACAGATTACTAGAAATGGGTTAAATTAATATGTAAGAGCTAGTCAATAAGAAACTAGAGCTAATGGGCCAAGCAGTGATTTAATTAATACATTTTCTGTGTGATTATTTTGGGGCTAACCAGCTGGGAACTAACTATCTGCCTCCTTACTAAAAAGATCCTCAGGAAGTCTCCCCATGATCAAAACTGATGTATATTAATTTTGAGGAGAACCATAACTTTTGTTTCTTATGGAAACAAAGGCATAACCTCTCCTCCAATGCAACATATTTTTTTTACTTTCATTTGAAGTTAAGACATTCTTAAATTATATAGGTTGGCTTAATTTAGCAATTTCTGTAATCAAATGTCTCTCAGTAACTATTGTTTCTTGTACATTAGCATTTATAAAATTTAAAGTCAACAAAGTACCATACAGAATCCAGACACCCTGTGTCTTTCCCATCTTCACATGGTTTAAATTTTTTAATATTACTTTATTCTCCCTTTAAAGACTTTATTATTTTTAAAATATTTTTTATGACTGTCTATACTTCCTTTCTACTATATCTGTTTACAGATTTTTCTCAGTCTGGACAACTTTACTAAATGCCTGCAGCATTCTCTGACCACAAGGTAAGCCTTAAAGGGCCACTCCCTCTGCCAGGCAGCTCTGGCAGCTGTCTCCACCGCCCTCCCACTTGGCTCCCTGAGAGCCTAGCTTCACATTGGTGCATTTTCTGCTCCAGCTCTGGGATGCTGCTGTGTCCGCAATGTGGTGGGCATTTTTAGCTAGCATGCAGGGCCTCTTTAAAGAACCTTGTGCCTCTGTACATCAAGCCTACCAGAAAGACCACATTCTCAGGCCCTATGTGGATATTCAAGTCTCCATGTTGGATACCATATGTAACAAGTTTTTCTCTGTCCCTCCAGCCAGCTCCCAGACTTGGAGACTTCTCATTAATTATGAAGGCTTGGCCTATAGCTTAGGCTTATTCCTAACTAACTCTTATAGCTTAAATTAACCCATATTGTTATTAATCCACACTCTGCCACGTGACTTTCACCTCTATCTCATTGTGTATGTCTAACTTATTCTGTATCTGGCTGGCTTCCATGCCTCTCTTTTTCCCAGAATCTTTTCTGTGCCTTGAAGTCCTGCCTAGCTATTGGACACTTCGCTCTTTATTAAACCAATTAGAAGGAGTCTTAGCAGAGACACATCTATAAAAAGATCACAGTATACAAAAAGAATATCCCACAGCAGTTCTATAGCTGGGCTTTGGCATGCAATGCAAAAGAAAAACTACACACATTCAGATATTTTGGACTTCAAAACTGAAATAAGCTTCTAATAAGAGCAGCCGGAGGAAGAGCCAGAGTTTGTCTACTTATGTACTTGCACATCCCTATAGGTTCTGTTCATTTTGTAACAATCCTGAAAGGTCCTCTGATCCATGGCTGCAGTTCAGCTCAACACAGTGAACTCCATCTGTGAGAAAATCCATTAATACTACTAATTTATTTACACTTTAAAAGGTCAGTCTCCTTTACATAGAAGCATATTTTAAAGAAATGTCAATACTTTCTAGAAAGCCAAATGTTCTACTAGAGGTTTGCATTCAATTCTGTTCTCCTTTGTGGAAGTATGCAGAGACTCTTCAAGGGATGTCAAAGCTACACTGAAAACTATTCATCTCTCCACTGCTACTTCAGTGAGCAATTCTTGCCTGATCACAGTTTAATAAAGCATTACACATTCTTTCACCGTCATTCTTACATCTCCCCGCTCCCATTTTCTGTAGTTTTCATGCTGCCAATTGTCATCGGAAATGACGTATTTGTTTATCTCTGTCTTTATACAACAGATATGAACTCTACAATAGAAATTTAGCCCATTATTATTCAGAATAAATTGTAAAATGTGTTTATCTTTTAGTACTAGGGTTCTTTACAGTTTTGGAGCTCGAATCTAAGTCCTCAAACATGCCAGGCAAGTACTACCACTGAGTTACCTTCCCGGTGGAGATCCTTAATTCTCCTCACTACCTGAATGGTTGGATGAGTGTGGGGCAAAAAGTGGCAGACATCGAGCGGAGAAGAAAACTCATTTAATCCATGTGGACTCTGTGTTTGGTTAAGAGTCAATAATAAAATGCTATGGTATTCAAAGATTTGCATTGACAAGCTGGTTTTGTGACTAGTTAAAGACAAAGGGAACGACATTTACAAATAGAGAAAATAATTTGAATATAGGCTCAAAGTAGAGACATGCTAATAATATGCATATTTCATTTAAAGACAGGTAGTTATTAAAGTTTATGCAAGGGATATGGTATTAGTGATGCAGGTTCACCCAGGTCTAAAAGACCTCAGAGGCTAGGTTAAGACATTTTTTCATTTCAAGAATGGTAGTTCATACACAGTTAATAAGTACAGGAAAATAGCATCAAATATAAGTACAAAATATGAGTACAACAAGACATGATTGAAATACACAGGGTAGTTCAGTTGTAGAAGAGTCTAAACAGATGGAGTTAGGAACTATTTCAATGAGAAATGTTTGAACAATAAAGAGGAATTCTTTTACAAGGAAGATATGTGCAAGACATATTATGCAAGAAGAATGAGGCAAATTAATATAATTTCTTTTGGAATCCTTAGGAGAATAAAGAAACTCATCTTCCATAACACTCCAAAGTACATTTAATTTTATGAGTTTTTGCAGTCATCATGTAATACATAGGAGTCGTAGAAGAGTAATTATAAAGATGAAATCGACAGAGACTGAAACCACGTCCCTACCTGACTTCACTGGTTGTATAATATTGATTATAGTTTTTGTATTTTATTTGCTCAAAATAAAAACAGAAGTAGATGATTACATGATGGTGTAATTACATAGTACCTTATGGTTGGTGACTTGGGAGATTGTCCTTCAGGAAGCACAGGCTCTCATCATGATGTCGTTGTTGTTGAGTGATGGATAGCACAAAACTATAAATATCCTAGGACTCGTAAATCTATGAACTCTAAAGAAAATGTCTCCAATAATTAGAAAGAGGGGGCACCTTATTTTTAAGAAATACAATAAGAAAATAATCTTATTTTTAAGAAAAAATAAGAAAAAAAATAATCACATTTCTGTTTTAAATACAAGAAAACAAGAAAGATAAAAAAATGTATGATGAAAGTGTTTAAAATAGTATGGGAATGGGCATACTAGCTGATGTCAGTTGAGGCCACAAGCCATTTGTCGAGTGACACTGAAAATGACTGCATCTTTTACAGCTCCTTTAGTATTCTACAAAATGATGAGTATGTTTTCTTACTTGTCATAATAATAAACATTAATCGAAAGACAAGCTGAAGTATGATTTTTGATGACTTCACCTATATCTTCTGCACGTGTCTATTATATAGTTAAGAGTTCTGGTGTCAAGGGCAGCTCATTTCATTCACAAATATCACACAGTTGATCAATTTAATGCTAGGTGTGACTGAAGCACCCCTTCTGTCTAATGTCATCAAAAGAACTAATTTACATGGCAAAATTATACTGATAATTGGTATCTAAACTACTTCTTGCAACATCTGACATTATGCCAATCTTTTATATTTTTAGTGCTTTGCAAAATCAGACAAGATAAAACATCATATCATCTTTGTCAACTTTGCCAACTTGGAGTATTCTTAGAGCACCAAAAATAAGAGCTGTAAGGAAAAACATGTTAAACTGAATTCAAGAAAATAGAAAAGTCAAGTGATAACACATTAAAAGTTAAGGGTAGGGACAGCCTGGTTGTATAGGAGGTAGACAACAAAAGAAAAACAGAAAACAATCCTCTGAAGGAAAGTAGAAACTCATAACACACATATTTAACAAACAAAAGTAAAATTAAGAAATCCCTAAAATTCAATAGAAAAACGATTAAAAGACTCCAGCAGGTATTCACAAATTAAGGACATTTAAAGGGCTTCAAACACAAAGTCCACAATTAACAACTAAAATATCTTTACCTCTATCTGTCTCATCTATACCTATATCATCACTAGAAGACACAGAGGTTCATGAAACCATTTTTGAAAAGTTTGGCGACATCTTCTCATAAAAAAATATATAATAAAATCTTTCAGCCAGTGTCTTACCTTCTAGGTGAATTCATAACAAATGTGTAATTTTTGTCCAGTCATCAAAATAATACCCTATCTATAACTCCCAAAAGAGTCTTGCCAGTGACATCAGAAAGGGTTTGGATATATGCATGCTGAGATGATCATCAGAGTTCAGAGCCTGAAAAATGTAAAACTATAATAAGTAAGGACTCAAAGCAAGTCTGTGCTAAGGGGATAGATATAAAAAATGAGAATATGATTTTTATATAAATTAACAAAATGGGCAAAAGTGGTTTTAGTTGACAGATACAGAGATAATAATATCTTTTCAGATACAATGGGTTGTTTTTGTCAGAAAGAATACATGAAAAATAGACAGGGGTTCTTCAGCGGTTGTCACTGGGTGTAATGGATACTCTATAACTGTGCGTGACTTTCTCAGTGTCTTGTTACTTATGAATGGGCTCAACCTTCACATCCTTGACATCGTCCTGGACAAAGCCTAGTTAATCCACTCTGGAATGCCCTGGAATTGCGAGCAGGGTAAGCGTCTTTTTAGTTTTTCTATTACATCTCTGTTTGGAAATTTGTTCTTCATCTAGTTTGGCCGTTTCTCTATTAGATGGCTTTATTTTCTCTATTTCCTTAGTAATTATATTCACCAAGCTTTAATGCGCAGTTAGTTTATTTTCCTGTAACTACAAAATGTTTCTGTGTCAATCTTTCAACTTCTGTGTTTCATAGGAATGTTCCCTAACAGTTCGTATTCATTCATTTATTTTTCACATATTTAATATGTTTTTATTTACTTTGAGCATGGTGTGATAGAAAAACTTGACATTTCTGTCTCAGGCAGATGGCTGAAGGTGCCAATACAATGTGTTAAGTACTCAGAGTGTCATTCCATTGATTATCTGTCATCTAAGATTATCTGTCTGTTATCCATCTACCTGCCTCTGTGTAGCCCAGGCTGCCCTAACATAGTCTGTGTCCCGTCCTCTTCTAGTCAGTGTTAGGATTATAGATGTGCACAATCATGCTTGATTTTATTTATAATTCATTCATCCATTCATTCATTTATTCAGTCTTTAGTACTGGGTCTCACGGGTGCCAATATCATGCTGTACTAACTATACTCCAAGCCTCACTAAGTGGTTATACATTCTACCTCTATTATAAGGCATAATTTGTGTAGACGTTTCTGGTTTGTACCTAATGGTCCATGATTAAATGTGTAAATTCCTTCTTCTTTTACAATATAGTTTCACAAATAAGATGATAAAAACATAATGTTATATATAAAAGAACATCAATTCTTTTCCATATCAACTTGTTAAGTTTGTGGAGTCCTTTTGGTGGCGATGCTCATGGCTGCCATCATGAATTTGTGACATGGAACTGCTGACAGTTACTATTCCCGTGATGTCTGAGCCTTCCACTGTAGGGCAGCTCTCCCCATCCTTTTTCCTAACGATCTACAGATTTCTGCAGCTCTCTAACTTTTGCTGTTTTCCAACAGGAAATTTATCGGACAATTTTGCGTATTTTTTGGTATTGCGAATATTCACTTTACATAACACTTTCATTTTATTTGTTATTGGTAGCTGATAGAGCCACCATTTAGCTGTCCGAGTGGCCAAGATCAAGCTCATATTTCTGTACTTGCTTACGCAGTATGAGTGGTTTTCAGCCCGTCTCTCTTACTTAACTAGAGCCAATACTTAAGCTAAGTCACACCCCTGTGCACCCTGTCTCACGCATGCCTCTTAGATCACTTCAGCCTGTGGGTGTTTTCAATGTTGTAACAAATGCCACATTCAATTAGAAGCATTTCTATATGTTTCAAATATTATTACGTTGCATGGTTCTACAAACACAGTAAGGAAGAAAAAGTTGTCATAATTCTTTTGTTCATATGGTTGTGGTTACAAACTTGTTCTGACATTTCTTGGGAATAAATAAGGAATAGGACCCAGAAGGACACAGTGCTGAAAGCAGGCCGTCTCTGGAAAGCTGCCCTCCCATGCTCACCTACCATTAGCCCTCTTTAGTTAATTACTCTAAAACCACATTTCCCAGGCTATATCAGTATCATACAATTCATGTTATTTCCAGTGGATAACAAAGGAACACTTCCAGAAAAAAAAAAAAAAAAAAAAAAAAAAAAGCTTTTTCTTATATTCTAACCCGGAAAGTTACATACAAGTGGATTAGATACCTCCAGTAGCTGTGATGATCACGAGCCCAAGGCCGGTTACCTGCTGTAAATTAATTAACCCGCAGAGATGATTCAGATGCTGGGTCTTCCCCTGATTTACTTGCCTTCCATCCACTCAGTCTGCTCCTGCCACACACTCTGTCTTTAAATGTGTATGGGCTTATGTGACATACGTGTACCTATGTGGAGGCTGGAAGACAGCCCGGAGTGTCATCCTCATAAGAGCCATCCACTACCTTTGAGACCGGGTCTCTCATTGGTTTAGAAATTCATCATTTAGGCTTGGCTGGCTGGCCCAAGGATCTTCCTGTCTCTGAAACCATGGAGCTGGTATTACAAGTTCCATCATGACATCAAGCTTGGCGTGTTTACCTGTGTTCTGGGGATTGAACTTGGGTCGCCCTGCTTGTAAACAAGTGTGTTATTTCCTGAACCATCCTTGCCGCCCTGTCCTTTAGTACATCTTGGGGGAAAGTTTATGGAACTTTCCAGAGGGGACTTTGATTATAACACATAAATTTGTACACTCAAATGAGAGACTATGCAAAATAATAGTGCATGGTAGTAGGTGGATTTATGTGTTTCCTTTTAGTTTGCTTTTATTATAGAATTTTGATTGTTTAGACATTAATCTCATTAACAGGTTATGATCATTTTGGACACCATTTATGAGCTCAAGAGCCAATTTCCTTGTTCATGTGAGATAATTAGACATTGGTATCTGAACTCTAATGATCGCTTAGATCCTGGATTGAATTTGACAGCAACAGAAGCAATCATTTTTCCTTTGCTCCCCTCAACTTGGCATTTATCTACCAATAGAGCATAAGTGTTAAAGCCTTTCCTCAGGCTCTAACTCTTTAGTAGACTCAGGCTAATATGATGGTCTTACACTCTTAAATTTCCATAGCTTTCAATTTGCTTGACTTTAAAATAAAGACATCAGGCTCGTGAGAGGGTTCAGCAAGTAAAGGAGCTTGCTATCAGTGTCTGAGTCAGATCCCTAGAACCCACATGGTAGTAAGAGAGAGGCAACTCTCACACTTTTTCTCTGGTCTCCATTGCATACACACACATGCACATACACACACACACACATACATGGCAGAGAGGAGCAAGCACGCAAACAAACAAATGTGATAAAAATTATAAAAATATAGTAAAATAAATTTATCAAAATTAATTCCATAATTAAGTTCTTCTCTAACATGAAAATATTATGATTTGATATTAATAATATTAATCACATATTTTGAATGAGGAAACCTTAGTAGAAACTGCAGTGCACAGTCAGGATTATTGTATACATAAGGAAAATAAGTTAAATCAATCTTTAGAGAGCAGCAACCTGCAAATTGTGCTGCCCTGGGCTGATAGCTGGCACACAGCAGATGACACATTGCGGGTCCCCAAAAAATTGCTGAAATCTCATCATTGTGAAGATTACCATAAAAATAAAGATTAAATGAACACTCATGAGAAAGGGGACACTCTGCTGACAACATCACAGAAGAAAAGGAGCTTCCTGCTTCCTTCAATTCATGCTTCTGACCAGGGAGTTGCTGGAAGTCTGGCGCTCCTGATTACTTCAAAACAGAATACAGCATTTGTTTTCGTATTAAAGAATTCCTTTCCAGTTCAATAGTTCCAAGATTCAGTTCTTCAGGATGCTGATTTCAGTTCTCAGTATATGCCATTTAAGTCCCTGAGCAATGCGGGTTCAGTCTGGGATAAGAACAAGGACATCTCCCATCATAAAAACTTAGTGGCAGCCACTAAGTATAACACAAGATTTTTGGTAGTAGTTCTGCTTATCTACATGAAGTATTGCCCCCCATTTTCTATATATGATGGTGGTTCCTTAATTCAAACACTCAGAGAGGGCAAAGAACTTCAGGGGAACTTAACTAAGGCTGCATTAGGGCAGTTTGTGTTCCTATAGCAAACAGCCAAGTCTGAGTGAGTTATATTAAAAAAAAGTTATAAACACTACACTTTTCTTGCCTTTCGATTATTTGGAATGGGTCATTAAAGCACTTTTAATGTTTTTTTCATTTATTTATTTGTATATGTGACTGCATATTAGAAAATAGCAGCATTTTACTTGCAGGAGTTGGTTCTCTCCTTCCACCGTGCGAATCCTTGGGATTAATCTCATATGCTCAGGCATGGGTACAGCCCTATTAAACACACCGAAACCATTTTTATAACCAGGCAATCTTTAATATTCTCAGCATAACAAGTCAGAATCCATCGAGTTTGTGTCCATTGTAGGGAACCACAGTGGAGCAGGAAAGCCCCACTGCTTCTGAGTCAGTCTCTTCCCGACACGAGCACTGTGTTCCACAAAACCGAGCCAGTGAAGCACATGAACAGGAAACATCCTCATGAGATCAGAAGGAAGGAGAACAGTCAAGTCTGGATGGTGCACATATCGACATGGAACCATGATTGGTATGAGGTGTGGGTGTTCTCCAATGAGCACAGTTTATCTGGTTTGTAAATACTTGTCGCATATATGATATGAACATGATATAAAATATTTTTAGAAGATAATCTGAAATTCCTTTTTGCTTAAAAGATGCCTATGCAAGATAAACCATAGGGTACCCAACATCTCTATCCTTGATTGGGATACTGGTCCATTTGTCATTTTGATTGTTTATTCAGTAATCACTTTGCCTTTTGGGAAGCCACAGTAAAATGGAGAGTTGGTAATATAGTATCAAACAAATAGTGACATGAAACATTTGCAAAGGTCAAAGGCCTGAGAAATATCAATTAAGACAGGCCAAAACCAAGACAGTGACATTGCAAACGAGAGAAGCGTAGTCACTTCTAATAGCACTGGGTGTGGATATCCTTCCCAGAGGCCTGGCCCTGAGCAGCCAAGTAGATGTTTGATGTATGGTATCTTTCAGAGGAAAATGTGGCCATAACCTTATATAGGGCTTGTACTCTGGGGCACTAATTTTAGTTTTAAGTGAGTCACATAGATCTCTGGGTCAGCATGATAATTACAGGAAAAAGTAGAAGAAATCAACATAATAATCAGGGAGTACCTTATTTATGGTATATTCATAAAACAATATAATCTGAAATATAGATAAATATTGCTTTTTAGAATGGGACAAAAATCATAAACCTTAAATAGAATATAATATATAAAATTATAGCTACAGAGAAACCCTATCTCTAAAAGCCAAAAGAAAAAGTAAAATTATAGCAAAATTCTCAATATGCTCAATAAAAATTTATCTTTAAGCAAGCAGTGGTTTCTTCCTGTTGGGAACTGGGGCTCACCAGACCCCGAATTTCCTGTAAACAACTTGTTTTCCTCTGCTCTGAGCAACCTGCAGCTGCTCTGAGCATGAGACCCTGATGGCAGGGGAGTGATTTCTGGTGGGCCTGCAGCTGAAAGATCTGGAGAGCTGGGGGCGTGGCCAGAACCCAATATAAGTTGCCCCTGGCCACAATAAAGGGTGCATTCTTGTTTCAAGGATGACCCGTGTCTCTGTCTCTCTCTGTCTGTGTGTGTTTGTGTGTTTAAATCTCCAGAGCCCTTGCCCGAGACTCGCTAATGGTCCATAATGCAGGCTCCGCACTACGGGTCTAGTACCGTAGTACACATAGTAGCACAGACATTACATCTTCTTTCTTTCCTTCCTTCCTTTCTTTTTTTTTTTTAATACAACGGGCCAAATAGCTTTATGTACAACACATCATAATTGCTTGACTTTTTTGAGCAGACCAATGCAAGCCAATGAAATCAGCTGTGTTTGGATAAAGCTTTATTAACTCAAACAGATGGCAAGCTGCTTTTGCCACTGAAGTATGTTCTTTGATGATCCATTTCTTTGAAGAATAAATATATGTTGTGAATTAGTACACTCCAACAGTATTGAAGTTATTTAAATAATGTCCACAATGGCAAGCTTTAAAGGTGATCATCTAATACCTCCACCTTTGTGAAGCATAGTGCAACCCTGCCCCTTGTGCGTTTGTGTGAATATGTGTGTAATTGTGTGTGTATTCAGTTGTTGACTTTATTTTTTCCTTAGGATATTTCAGTATTTTCATGTATTTGACAATAACCACCTAATATTTCCTTTTGTAGTCATGAACTCTTCTGTATGTCAAAGAAGTCTGATGAGGTCAAACATTTAGATGGTGTATTAAAACATGGTTCCCGATTTGAAACTCCAAAAACTTTTATGAGGAATTAGAAAGTCATTTTGACAAATGAATTCTCAATGTTGCATCAAGATGACATGGATGAGATCATATGTGTATCAGTTCTGTGTGTCTGGAAGACACAGTTTCCCTGGGGTCATCCTTTCCCTCGGGCTCTTAAAATCCTTCTGCTTCTACCTCCGCATAGAGTTCTACCTGAACTCTGAGAGGAGGGGTTAAGTAAGATAATTCTTGTCAAACTGTCAGTCCAAGCATGGAAAACACATCAAAGCTTGATTTGTATATCTAGAAAGAGAGCTAAAATAACTAAATAATATGAAAGCTGGTGGGTAATTTTGCAGGTCAAAATGCTCCAGATATTTTATCATTCGAAAGGATTAGCTATCATTCTGGCTTATTCAGATTTTTTATTAAAATATACACAATAAAATTTTGAGTGTAGTCACTGAAACTATAAAGTCTACGATGTATCTAAAGATTAAAATTGATGCATTTCAACTACCTAGTTCAAACAAATGAAGAAAAATAAGTAAAAATGGATAAACATACATAGCTAAAATGCTGTAGATTAGAAAAGAATGGTGGCCAGGAAGAAACAAGAGAGAATATATCAATACATAGAGGAGGAAATATTTCAAAGTCACCGCTTTAAGCTCAAATGAGTTCAAATTATTTTTTAAAAAGACAAAGATCTATGTTATCCGTGAGGTAGACAGTGATGGATTTCAGAGTTCGATGGTCGGTGTTGTTAGTCTCTGCCCCTCCTGCCCTGAGAACAGGAAGCACATGTTCTTCTTCATCGAATTAGACTCTTTGAATACATGTGACTTAATGTTAGTCATTTAGGCGGTAAATTCCTATTCCATGCAGAGGAAGAAATGCAAAGATTTAAAAATAGCAACTTTCTAGTTGGACTTAATCCCATTCCATAGGAGAAAAATCATGCCAGGTACCATCAGCTTAGACAATTACCCACAGCTAGTTAAGTCATGGATCTTAGAAGAGAATTCTCTGAGTTTGTAGTTTGAAACTTCATAGTGAAGTTTGAAGACAATCTCTCTCCTAGGCAACTGTGAGCCTGAGGAAGTAATAACCCATAGCCTTGCTCTCCACCCTTGTGAGTTAGTATCTACCTCTCCAACACTGGTGAGCATCTCTCAAGCATATGGTGAGTGCGCAGCTGTCTGCTCCCATGAGCTCCTCCCTCATTATCAACTTTTACTGTTCTCAGCAATCTTGGCATCCTCTGACTAGCATAATATGTCAACTGTGGGCATTTGCCTCACCAGATATCCTGATATTCTGGGAGCTAACTTTTCGAACCGTAAACGTATCTAGATACTTGGATAACCATTTACCCCTCAAAAGTCCACAAAACCCAATGTAAACTTTAGAATTGTTTTATTAATTATGACCAGTGTTGCTTTTCTAATTGCATGTACACCAGACACACGAAAAAGTAGAAATATCAACTAAGATCTTTCCAAGAATCTCTGCTCAAAATTCTTTTGAAAAAATGAGTTTCCCCACAAATAAGTGATAATGATATTATAAGTATCTAATTTAGTTCACACAAGAAAGGGTATTCAAACTGTGTCATAACAAAACATAAAACAGGGTAGGTGTATTGTGGTCAGAAAGTAAGCCTGGTAATTTAATAAAAACATTAAAGGTTATCATGGAAATAATTTTTATTGCTCCAACACTAAAATATCACCTAAAAATAATCCCTTGCAACTTATTGCTTATTTGACAATTTTTGCAGTAAGGCAAAATTTTTGCCTTCCTTTTAGAGTTCGTGTACATCAGCAAGTGTCTGTGCATAATTTTGCTGGGATTTTGATGGGCATTGCATTGAAAGAGCAATACTCAACTTCATATGGAAAAGCAAAAAAGCTCAGGAGAGCCAAAACAATCCTGTACAATAAAGCAACTGCTAGAGGCATCACGATCCCTAATTTCAAACTCTACTACAGAGCTACGGTATTGAAAACAGCCTGGTATTGGCATAAAAACAGATAAGAGGACCAATGAAACCAAATTGAAGACCCAGATATTAATCCACACACCTACAAGCACCTTATTTTTGACAAAGAAGGATAAATAAGCAAAAAATATAAAATGGAAAAAGAGTATATTCAACAAATGGTGCTGGATATAACTGGATATCAACATGTAGAAGAATGAAAATAGATCCATATCTTTGTCATGCAAAAAACTCAAATCCAAATGGATCAAAGACCTCAACATAAAGCCAACCACACTGAACCTCATAGAAGAGAAAGTAAAGAAAAAAATATTTAGGTTAATAAAAACAATTTATAAAAAGAAAAACTAAAAAAGGAAGAAAGAAAGAGAGAGAGGGAGGGAGCGGGAGAGAGAGAGAGAGAGAGGAAGAAAGAGAGAGAGAAAGAAAGAGAGAGAGAGAGAAAGAAAGAGGCTATAGATGGTTTCCCAGTTTTGGACCCTTACTTGCTATATAGCTACTTCTCTGACTCTAACCAAGTCATGCTTGGTACTTAAAAGCATCTCTTAAGGGGACATTATCACCCTTTGTCGACCGCCTTGGCGAGTTACTCTGTCTAGGGTCTGTAACCCGCCTGTCTGGTCAGTTATTCCAGGGTCACAGAGAGGTACTACCTGAAAGACATGGGCTTGTGAGAGGAAGGAGGCTAGGCAGATTTGTCGAAGTCTCCATTTATTAGAGTCATGGTTGCAGCTTATATAGCCCCTGGATGAGGAGCTTGAGGGGCTGGGGCACGGGATCTTGCCACGTGGTCCACGTGGGTCACGAAGGCCAAGAGGTTACCATCAGTCAGGTCACGATTCCTCTGCCAGGAGTTCACAAGTTGACACACCTAGTTCTCTAGAGTGTGAGGCAGGTTCTGCTAACAGATAGCTCTCTATTAACAGACAATTTGGGTGTGGGATAGGCTTTGTCAATAAAACAATTCTCAATACAATTGGGAAGTGGAGCCCTCTGCAAACTTCTCAGGGCAATGATCCTTATAATAATTTTGGGGGGGACATGGCTCCTGACAACCCTTTTCAGCAGTTAATATTATCTTTTTAAAGACATGCTAAATTAGGAAGATGCACAAAGAAGTATAATAGAGAAGCAAGTCCTAGTCTACCAGGCTCAACAAATTAATCATTCACTGAGCCAGAACTATGCTCCAGGCTAACCTGACTCTGCAATAACCTATAGAAGTTTTGTGCTTACATTTCTTTCCCCAAGCAGCTAAAGCTCTTAGATCTATATAAGACTTGAGATCAATCCAGTCATTGATTTTCTTTTCAGGTCCTTAGATTATTAAAACCATCATTTCCCCTCCTTGAGTGTTAGGCTTGGTAGATCTCTAATTTTCACAATAGAAAACTCTTTGAATTCTTCATAGTGAGAATCTTTCATTGGATTTTTTTCCTAGCTGAACCCTGAAGTCTCGTCTTCTCTGGTGTATGTACTAACTGTAATGATTTCTGCCACATAAGGCTGATACTTCTGGATTCTAGGGGTCATGCTGCTGCAGACAGCCCTCAGGCAGAAGTGACTAATGGCCCCTAGGGATGTTAAAGGGTCCTACAAGATCCAAGTGTGACTCAGCTAAGCCCTTGCCTGCATGCGTGGTTGCAACATCCACGTATGACTCAGCTAAGTCATTGCGTGCATATGTGAGTCCGGTCATCTGCGTATGACATAGCCATGTCAACCCCCTGTGCACATGTGCTAGGCAGCTTTGAAAAGCTGGTCGCACCATCCTCCTCCCTCTCTCTGCACACTGACTTCCCAGGCCTGTGTGCCCCCCTAATAAACTCCTAAGCGGGTTTGTTGAGTGTTGCGTGCTTCTTTCTCACTCGCACCAGGTAATTTCACTAACTGTCTAATATGTCTTGTTACCAGTTCTCTAACACCATCACTCCACCTGATTGCGTGGACATGAGTTGGCAGATGTCACTTCTTCTGGCAGAGGCAACTGCTCTACTAGGTTTGGACATCCTCCTGCTGACCATTTGCCAAGGCTAGGCTATGGTCCAAGGCCTGCGATGCACACCGCACACCTACCTTCCCACTTCCTTCTGTCAATTTTGCTATTGTCATGAACTTTTGTTAGAAAAGTATCAATGAAGCTGACTTTTCAGATTCTAGTTTCATGTGTACTCACCTGCTCCCCACACTCGATCTCTTAACAGAAACGCCATTTCAGAAACACCAGTGCCCAAAGCATCCAAACACGTGACTTATGATACCCATTATCTTAAGGTGAATATTTTACATATACGCTATTTTTGTGATTACATGCATAGATTGATCTCCTAATTTAAATTATGATGTGGCTGAAGAGATGGATCTGTAGTTATGAGGACTTGCTGCTCTCGTAGAGGACTCAAGTTCTGTTCCCAGCGTCCACATCAGGCCGTTTTTTCAGCTGTCTGAATTCCAGTTGCAAGAGTCTTGCCACCCTCTTCTGGCCTCTGCGTGCACCTTCACCCATATGTGACATACATCCACACGAACACACGCATACACATATGCATCTACATGAATAAGAACACCTTTCTTAAAAATTAAATCAAATGAAAATAAATTGTGAGCTCCCCAGAGGCAAATGTGTCCCCAGAGTGGTACCTGAATGGAAATAGTTGCTTAGAGAGATACAGTAAATTGAATTTCATCAGCTCTGAAACTGGCTTCATTAGCTGTGTTTCCCTTTATTGCCTGCCTCATTCTTTTCTCAGCTACTTACCGAGAACCCACCACACTGAGTAATCGCTAAGAGTTACTTTACAAAGTAAATGCAATAGATTCTTTTGCAAATGGTTAAATGATAGCAAGTCAAAGAAAGTGCAAACAGCATAGGTGGGAAGGCTGCAAGTGAAGGAAATGAACAGAGGCGAGGTGGAGCAAGCGGTGCTTGTGTGAAAGGGAGCCCCCCCCCCCCTCCGACCCCCAGAATAAGCTCCTGAAGGTCAGGTCTCCATTTGTTTTCTTTTGCGTTTTTAACCGGCTAGGCTAGGCTTCAATTATTAGAACCCCAGAGTGCTTGTTAATCGTGTGTGTGTGTGTGTGTGGGGGGGGGGATCCTCCTGTAATCTAACCTTTGCAATCTAAATGTGGGTTAAAAAAACTCGACAAAATAAATGCATTTCAATAAACACGGTGTTTGTGCAAACTGGTTCCTGTTTGATGGCCCGCTGCCTTGCCGCTTGTCAGCACACTTTCTTCATCTCTAAACCTTTTATTCTCTACAGCATAGTTTGAATGATATTAGCAAACTCTTATTTACATAGCCCACTATCATTTGCTGTTATTTACAATCTCCCATTTAAACAATGCCCACTGTGGCTGCCGGTTAGCCAGACTGACATTCTTCAAACCTCTTGGAGGCAGCCCCTGAAAGACACAGCAGGGAGACCCTGTGGAGTCTGCTAGTCTACTAACCTGAGCAGGCACTAGGACCGCCCAGACACTGTCTGCTGGCGCGCTTCTCACCCTGTCAGAAGGACTGAGCCGGTTTTGGTGTTACACAAGAGAGCAGCGGGCACCGAGGCTCAGATAGCCTCCCTTTTGCAGACGAGAAGGTACAGACGATCTATTTATCACTCAGCTTTTGTACCGTGTCCGCATGCCTTTCCGTGTTCACATAATCTGACGTTCTGTAGAGCTGTCCAGCTCTAACCGGTTACTCTATCATTTTATGTTAATTCCCACAGCGGATGGAAGCAACAGTGCCGTAAAGAAATGGGCTAGCTAGTCCCCGAGGCTGTGATCTGGAAGCATTTGGAGGTGTAAGTACCTGGTGTCACATCTCTAACACACTGGTGGTGCTGTCTCCCTTGACCCTTTTCCTCCCTGTCGAAGGAGCCAATGTGCTGTGCCATGGGCATGTTTCATTCATGAAGAGCAACAGAGGGGCACAGAAACCGCAAGTGATGGGCCTGAAACTCCACTGCAGAGTGGCTGTGCTCCTTCCTGAAGGCTGTAGTTTGCTAGAGAGGCTGGTTCGCACACAGTTTGGACTGGAGAGTGATTTTGCTCAGGGCTTCAGACTACTAGCTTGGTTTCTGTTTTCAAAGCTTGCAACACAGTTTTCTAATCTCTACTCTGGTGCCGTGTGGTGTTCTCTTCCCATTTCCTTTATGTCCACAGTTCCATACTCTTATCATAGGGCAGACTTTCAGAAAGCTGCTGAGACATTCATCCCCCAGACTAAAGCCTCGGAAGAGAAACCTATGTTTCTCTCCTGCCACTTATGCTCAATGGCACAGTTAGGAGACTACACATAGAAGCATATGAAAAATGAGCAGCCTAAGATTCTCTTCTATGCAACATGTGTGGGGAGGGAATTGTTTACTATTAAAAAAATCCAAAGAAACACAGTTTTATGAGGAAAAGTGACATTTTTCTATAAGTAATTAACAGGTCTATCGAAGAGGCCTTCCAGGGCCTCGGTGCTGATTCCAGGCGTTGAGAACTTTAAGACGTAGTGAGATTGTTAGCTATTTAGTTCCTCAGTAATCCATTTAGATGTGCGTGAGTCTGCTGCCAATTGTAAGTAGATCCATTCAGAGACATTGCTAATATTGAGTTTATCAGTAGTCAGTTCATGTTTGTAAGGTAAACTCAGGGAAAGAAAATAATCAAGATACAACGCAAGACATCAATGTCATGAGTTCACTGAGAGAAAGCACTTATTAAGGGACTAATAAATCCTTTTACTGGATCGAGACATTTTCTGTATAGATGCCAAATACCTGATACATTGAGATGCCCTAAATAAGAATGTATTCAGTAATGAAACCTGAAACCTTTGAACATTTGCCTATAGTTCTCCTAAAACATTGTGTTTGGCAAGGAGAGACAAAGGCTGTAGGGGTAGCTATGATTTACTGGAGTATTTCATACTTCTTATGTTTTAAATATGGAGCTCTAATAGTTACCATATAAATATGGCATATATTATTTTAAATGAAATTAAAATTTGTTGAAACTATCAATTTGCGGTATCTTTTGGATGTATCGAATATACAGAAAGCAAATGTTATTATCTGTACATGATAGTTCTTAAGCAGAGAAAAGCATTCTCATTGACATTTGGATTAGAAAGAACATTTTTTTTTAGGTTAGACATAGTAAATGCCTTTCATTGATTTCTGAACCCAGGGTAGATTTTAATTTTACTTCTCAGTTGTTGACATAGCTGTGGTCCAGGAGCCTGTAAACTTTGACATCTCCTGCACTTCAGGAAGTTTTTCTGTCTTTCAACTAGAAACATGACTCAATTCTTGGAATTAAAGCTTAGGTAGGAGAACTTATGCCCACCAAAGAGTGGGATGCATGCTTTCTCTTCGGTTTTATGTGACACATATTGTGTTAGTTTGAATGTAAGTGGCCCCTATAAGCACATAGGGAGTAGTACTATTATGAGGTGTGGCCTTGTTCCAGTAAGTGTGCCACTGTGGGAGCAGACTTTGAGGTCTCTTTGGCTTAAGCATCTCTTGGTGTAACACACAGACCATTTTCCTGTTGCTTGTAAGACATAGGACTCTCAGCTACTTCACCAGCACCATGTCTGCCCTGTATGCTGCCATGCTCTCCGTCGTGGTGATAATGGACTGAACCTCTGAAACTGTAAACGAGCCACCCCAATTAAATGCTTTCCTTATAAGAGATGACCATGGTCATGGTGTCTCTTCAGGGCAATAGAACACTGACTAAGACAACTGTCATTATCAGTGTCTTACTACACAAATCATTTAAAAATAGATTGATTATATGTGGATTCAATGTGTGGAAAGTTATCCGCAAAACACATATGTTATTCAGCACTGGCTACTCTTCCCATAAAGCAACTCCTCCTGAACTTCAGTCTCTAACTGAGGTCGGCCAGGAGAATCTGCCTAGCTGCCTACTATGGGTGCAAAGCTTGGAGGACGTCTGGAATGGCTGGCAGAGAAGCGGAGTTTAAGCTGAAGAATATACACAGGCTGAAACCAATCTGCTACAGTGTGAAAGCAATAATAATCTGGTGACTTCCCAGAGAAGAGGCCTACCGTCCGAGATTCAATATTGATTGGATTCCAGGGATCACAGTTAGGTGGACATTTGCGACTCACTGTTTACTTAAAAGAGGTTCCGCTAATAGTGAACTTGGTTTTGTTGATTTTAGCATTTTTCCCCTAAAAGGACATTTTCCCAGTATTCATTTTTATGTGGTTTTTACACCATAATTCCCTCATATGGAAGGGTACCCTCTTTAAAGGGATACTTTGCTATTATAACTGACTTTCCTTTGTGTGTGCTCCGTACCTGTCTATTGTTTAGAGACAGTGGCTCCCAGGATTACTCAACAGAAAAAAGAAGTCAAGCAGGGTCAGCTTCTAATAGGAATCTGGGGATGGGAGGAGGCAGTGTTCATTGAATGGATAAAAAAAGAGATTCTTAAGAAGTGAGAAACTGCCCTTCTGGATTCATGTAGAAAGAAAAATCACAATTCAAATATGAATTTTGAGGAGCAGTTGCCCTACATAAGCCACCACAGGCTAAAATTTCATGTAACTTGAGATTTATTTTTTTCTTTTGCAAGCCAATTATACTTTTCCCTTATTAAATAAAATGCTGGAAGGGAAAGGGAAGCCACGGAGAGCACAACAGTGGAATCATGGAACTTACTTGGTTGCAGTATAACAAAAAGAGAATGTTAGGATTTACCTAGCGCTGAGACCCAAGGTATTTTTGCTTCCAGAACTGACAGTTTCTTATAAAGAAAGAGTCTGAGCAGTGCCTAGGGGCCCACTCCTGATATCCCAATACTTGGGAAGCCGAAGCAGGAGGATTACAGGCTCCCGTCTAGCCTGGGCTACATAAGGAGTTCTAGGCCAATGTGAGCTGCACATGAAAGCACTGCTTCATGAACACTAGAGACAAAGAGAGGGAGATAAGAAGATGAAGAAGAAGAAAATGGGGGTAAACAAGGAGAAGAAGGAACTGAACACACACATAGTAGAAAGCTTTAGAAATCCAGTCTTTGAGAAGAAAGCCAAAGCATACAATGTGTGCTATGCATTTGTTCATAAGCAGGCTAATTCAGAATACTGTTTGGATTTCCTCTTCCTGCTTGACATAACGGTGTGGACATGTCTGTCACTGTTACGTCCTCACTTGGGCTGAAGACTTAGAGGAAACAGAAAGAAGAAAGAATCTGAGTGTCAGCATTCACCTCTCTCTGGCCGTGACTGTGAGTAGAATGTGACCAGCCACCTCATACCGCTACCACCGTGACTTTCCTACCAGCACGGGCTGTCTCCTCGAACTGTGAACTAAGACTCATCCCATGTCGTCTTAAGTCACCTTTGCCAAGTGTTCTGCACAACAATGAGATAAATAATTAATACACCTTCCCACCAGCAGTGGAAAGACGCAGCATTACTTGTGAATCTTCCAGGAAGTTCAAGCAATCAAAATACAGAGCTGTAGAGCCAAGTAGAGAATAAAACCTCCACAACACAACTCCTGAGCCTAAGGCTTCTGCACATAAGGGGTGGAAAGACTGTAGGGGGTCGGGGAGCAGGGAGGTGCTGTGACTCAGTGCTGCTGCTGAATGCCAGAAGCTACACTCATAAAGTCTCACGGACATGACTTCCTAGACATGAGCTGAACAGGAGCAACAATAGGCGGAGAGAGCTGGAGAGGATTCAACCCTACACAAAGAACTCCAGACAGCTAAGGGATGCTGAGACACACTAATGGATTACCTAATACCAAATGGCTTTTCCCCAAACACACACACACGCACGCACACATGCACACATGCACACACACACGCACGCACACATACACGTAACATTATACAGACTTAATGGTGTTTTTATGTATTTAGGAACACACAAATTAGTGTTTGTGTGTGTGTATGGTGTATGTGTGTACAATCAATGAAAAAGGAGACCATGAATTTGAAGAACAAGGAAGGTTATATTGGAGTGTATACCGGATAGAGGGAGGGAAAGAGGAAACTACATAGTTACTTTATAATCTCATAAAATATTAGGAAGGTTACATCTTTTTTTCTGACATCGATTTTTCTGGTCTTAAAG
The DNA here is from genome assembly GCF_950005125.1 of Chionomys nivalis. Taxonomy (NCBI): domain Eukaryota; kingdom Metazoa; phylum Chordata; class Mammalia; order Rodentia; family Cricetidae; genus Chionomys; species Chionomys nivalis. The sequence continues at coordinate 16,131,007 of NC_080099.1, forward strand.
CCATAAACACTGTGGTTGACCAGTGTTAATTCTGATGCTATCCTTCCAGAGAACAGTGCTCTAAGATGAATATACTCAGCAGGTTAGACTCACAGCCTGTGACTAAACTGTGCATATCCATATTCGGCTCTGCCTATCAAGTACAACTTGAGAAATTCAATATAGCTAAACCTGGCACATCACAATGTACAGCACAGAGTTCAGATTCAAGTTCGTGGATCAAGAAAGTAGTTAATTGAGAACTGGAGTTACTTAGATCTAAATGCTTGAGGTTTGCAATCTCCTTATCTTGCCCTGAAGACATACACACGTACACAAATAACCACATTTATATACCAAGCCGACTGCTTGAGTTCCTTTACATTTTTTTTCCCTACAATGTGTTTTAGTCATGTTTTTTCTCCTCCCAACTCATTCCGGACTCCCCCCTCTCTCCACCCCAATTCCAATTCTTTGAGAGTCAGGTTTTAAGTGAGAAAGCACAGTACCACGATTTAAAATTTTCCTGCATCACCTCTCAATGGTGCAGGTGGACACAGAGGGGAATATTTCAGAAATGTCATCTCACTGAAAATCAAACTGGGATGGAACGTGTTAGATGCAGCAGAATCTATTTTATAAAAAAATATCAAAATGAAAATTTAAATTTTTGAATAGGAAAATACTAACATAGAACAGAGGTGTGTCTGTGTGTCCTTATGCATGCATAACTCTGATGAGTGTAGATTTACATAGAAAACTTTTCAAAGTGGCAGTCATTGATGAATTAATAAATTCGTATTAAACCCTTGTGCAGAACTGTGAACAGTCTGCATCCTGTGAAGGGTAGGTGTGCCACAACAAGGTGTTCTGAGCAACAGTTTATCTAATGAGAGATTGATGGACATCTAGCTGTTCCCACTTTCTCTCTATTGTTAACAGAGCACTAATGTACATGAAGGAGCAGTTATGTCTATGGCAGGAAATAGCACCCTTGGGGTGTATTCCCAAGAATTGTACAGCTTGATCATGTAGTAAATCTGTTTGTAGATTTCTGAGGACCCTCCACACTGATCTCCGTAATGGTTGCACCTGTTTGCACCATCACCAGCACTGAATAGGTCTTCCTCTTTTCTCACCTCCATGCCAGCATTTGTTGCCATAAAAAAATAAACCTTAGTTATTCTGAGTAGGGTATCATGAAATCTCAAAGTAGTTTTAATTTGCATTTCTCTGGTACCTACTACCTACTATTGTATAAAGGTCTGAACAGAAATGTGCATATTAAAACAGTTTAAATGATGTTACCTTATTACAGTCCAACAATATGCTAGAGGCATACCACATGATAACAAATTTTGGAATTCTTGAGAAATGAGATTGCATATACACAAAAATATCATAGACTATTGCCAATGCCATTGGTTACACTCCAGAACTTCACAACAAGAAAAGACCCCTATTGCTGAAGTCACCTACAGTTTCTTGGTGCAAAACCCCCTCCCTAAAACTAATGAATATGCACACCGCTAATCAAGGTAGGGAAGAAGGAGGCTGCATCCTAAACACGCTGGAACTAGACTGTGGAAAAACACTGAAGACAAAATATTGGAGTCACTGTAAAAGCAAGGTAGAAGTAAATATTAGAATATGATAAGATAGGGAAATGGAGGGAGGAATCTGACTTAGAGCATTGTTAGAGAAATTGGTAACTATGTTAGTAACTTCAGATTTCAATTTAAGTACAAATGTTATAAATTTTGTCTTTATAAAAATAAAAGAAGGGCCTGGAGAGATGGCACAGTGGTTAAGAGCACTTAGTGTTCTTTCCAAACACCAGCTTTAGATTCTCCAGCACACACATGAGGCAGCTCCCAACTCCAATTCCTGCATGTGTGTCATGTGCCTAAACTCATGCAAGGACACACACATGCGCAGATAAAAACAAATAACTAATCAGTAATTAAGCAATAGTAAAGGACAATGATTAACCCATGCACAGCAGGCAAGTAGCAAAAACAAATAAACCAGTAGAAAGTTCATAAGTGGAAGCACATAATTCACCATATCAATGGGCATGATGCTATGTATGGATTATTCATCTTGTGTTTAGAAAAGAATCCTTGACTGGAGAGATGGCAGTGGCTGAAAATATCCACAGGTCCTGCAGAGGATGGGAGTTCAAGTCCCAGTGCCCTCTGACTGCAATGCAATTCCAAGGCATCTGATACCTCTGGCCTTCATGGGCACTGTATTTACACACAAACACACACACACACACGCACACACACGCACGCACACGCACACACACAAGAAAGTTTAAAAAGAGATTCCCCTTATACACTTCTTTTAAAGAAATACATTTAAGACACAGTGACATAAAAAATTTGCAAGTGAGATTGAGTTTGCCTATATACCAGCTGCCTAGTTCATGCCCTTTGCTGTTGTAGCACCTAGAGGGATGACATGAAGTTATGGGGGACTCTGTGTTCCTCATTGGGATAACACAAGAAACCAATAGGCAAGAAGGGACATCATTTTCTATTTACCTTCATGCAAACCTGACAAGCTCATGAGAAATGAAATTTTCTGCTTGGAAGATTCTCTTATAAAGACAAATTTCTAGGACAGAAAGTTCAAATTCCACACAGAATATTTAGAAAACGCTGTGTCAGCAGGGTGGTGGTGGCGCACGCCTTTGATCCCAGCACTTGGGAGGCAGAGGCAGGCGGATCTCTGTGAGTTCGGGTCTACAAGCCTGGTCTACAAGAGCTAGTTCCAGGACAGGGACCAAAGCTACAGAGAAACCTGGTCTTGAAAAACAAAAAACAAACAAATGAAAACACTGCTGTGCGGTCAATGGAGGGAGGAAAGAAATCTTTTGTGACTTTTCTGCTTTAGGCAGCCTTGTGCATTTAGTTCCTTTTTATTTTTTAAATAAAAATAAAGTATCTGGGGTTACTACTCCATTTCCAAGGGTATTTCAAATAAAAGAAAAAAAATTCCCCAAAGCTGAAATAGAGGTGTGGACAAAGAGCACATCTAACAAACACACAGTCCTCCATCACCTCATTGGCAAGCGCAGTAAGTTCTTCTCATGTTCTATTTTACGTGTGCACTCTGTTTTCTCCTTGGTTTGTTTTTGTTGTTTATAAAGCTTAGTTTTTATGGTTAAGTCAATACACTTTTCTCTGAGAATCGTAAATCTTGGGTTGGCATAAGATACATCATTCTTGGTATTAAAATAATGACCATTTTATTTTGTACTTGAAGATATTTAATTTAGCCACAAGGACTTTAGAAGTGAATTAACATCATTAAACAAAGGGTTGTTGATATACTTAAATATCTCTCAGGTACTTCTAAATGAATATCGCAGCAAGATTAATTGTAGCAGGTGAATTTTATGGCAGAAAATATATTTAAGACTTAAAAATTCATAAAATAATGGTAAAAGGCACCATTCACCAGTAAAATATAACCATCTGGAGTGTATAAATATTCAGAATATTCTCTAAAATGCATAAAAGAGTACATAAAATAAGAATAAAGGACAAATCTGCAATATTAGTGAAAAGTTTCACCATAATTCTTTCAGATTTGGGGCAAACATTAAGGACACTGAAGTACTGAATGATATCAGTTAAGTCTTAAATATCTGTGAGGCCCACACCTTACAAAACAGTCTGCTGGGCAATAATAGCTGTTTATTCTACATAAACAGTTAAAGGGTAGGTTACGACACAAAACCTGTCTCGACAGATGAGGAAGATCAATGTACACAATTAAAACTATTTAATCACAACAAAAAAAATGTCTCTTTGTAGTAGGAGGCCATTTGTTGTTCCCTGCTGCTCAGACCTGAAATAACCACACAGAAACTGTATTAACTCTTACATATTAATCTAACCCATTTCTAGTAATCTGTATATCACCACGAGTCTGTGGCTTACTGGGTAAAGTTCTGGCATCTGTGTTTGGTGGGGCTACATGGCTTCTCCTTACGCTGCCTCTTTCTCCCAGCATGCAGTTTAGTCTTTCCCACCTAGCTCCATTCTACCCCATCATGGGCTCAAGACAGTTTCTTTATTAACCAATGGTATTCACAGCATGCAGGAGGAATCCCATATCACCTATTTATCCTAAGCATGAGTCATGCAAAGTTCTACCAGGCAGCATAGTCCAAATGAAGGCACAAAATGGTTATCAAATCTCATTTGATACAAGAATCCATGTGCCTCATTGGGGTTATTTCTAAGGCACAAGGATTTTTTGTTTGTTTGTTCCCCCCTCCCCACTTACCCCAGTGTACTGTTCGGAGGTTCAGAGAAAAAGCTAAATTCCTGAAGGGATAACTCAGAATTTCCCCACTCATGATTCTCATGCTAATAACCAAATGTCTACCGGATCTACTATGGTGAAGTCCTAGAGTTGCTGTGAAGAGCTACCATAACCATGGCAACTCCTACAAATAAAAACATTTGATTGATTTAATTGAGGCTACTTATTTACAGTTTCAGAGGTTCAGTTCATTATCATCAGGATAGGGAGCATGGTGACAAAGAAGCAAATGGGGTGCAGGAGCTGACAGTCCTACATCTGGATTCAGAGGCGACATAAAGTCCACTGACTGTCACACTGAGTTAAGGTTGAGAAAAGAGACCTCAGAGCCCGCCCCCCACGGTAACACGCTTCCTCCAATGAGCCACGGGTCCTAGTGGTGCCAGTTTCTTTGGGATCCATTTCCTTTCAAACCATCACAGGTGACTATAACACCTGAAAGGTAAATTTTCATTTTCAAGGTTAAAGATAACCCACAATCCAATTTTAAGATGAAGGGGAAATCAGCAAAAGAAGTTGTTGGGTTCCGCAGAGCTGGAGTCACAGGTGTTTGGGAGCCTGTTGAGGGCTGGGAACTGGAATTAAGGTCCTCTGCAATAGTGCACGTGTTCGAACAACTGATTTGCTTTCCCCACCTTGTTGTAATTTGAAATAGCACATCGTTGGGTATATTTATGGGGTACAGTGTGATAGCTTGATGCATGTATATAGTGTCCAGTGAGAAATCAGGTAATTAGCATTTCTGTCTCTTTAACAAATTATTGCTTCTTTTGTGTTGGGAACATTTGAAACTCTCTCCACACTTTTTATGAAATGCCTAACAATGCTTTGGTGTAGTTTGGTGGTAAAGCCCTTGCCTAGGAAGTGTGAGAACCTAGATTCCATCCCTAGAACTACAAAAATGTGTGTGTGTTGTGTGCATATGTCTGTCTGTTTGTGTTATATATTACACTCACGCTACTGTGCTACAGAACACTAAACTTTAATCTCTATACCTTTATTTTTTTTAATAAAGAGAGTTTTCCAACAACATAAACACCAGTCAAATGCATTATTGAAAGAATGTTGGCGTGTCTGGCATCATGGGTATTTTAAATTTGTGTGTGTCTATGTTACTTCCATTACTATCATGTCCTTTACTTCTTTTTTGTTTTTTTTGAGATAGGGTTCCTCTGTGGCTTTTGGAGCCTGTCCTGGGACTAGCTCCTGTAGATCAGGTTGGCCTCGAACTTACAGAGATCTGCCTGTCTGTGCTTCCCGAGTGCTGGAATTAATGGTGTACACCACCACTGCCCAGCTGTTCTTTACTTCTTATATAAGTTGTTCAAAATAAACTAAAATAAAGAACTTTTTATGACTCTAAGACCACCCCAAGTGCTGGAGAGAGGAGTTAATGGGGGCATGCTGGGGGCTTGCTGGAGCTTCCTGGATGCAAGCTTAACTCCAGGCTCAGTGAACTACCCTGTATTGGGGTGCCGTATAAGAAAGGAAGCTAAATGTGAACCTGCAATGAGGCCATAAGCAGTTGTTCCCCATTTTCTTCGCTTTAGTAACTGCCTTCAGGTCCTGCCATGAGCTCCTGCCTTAACTTCCCCTGCTAATAGACTATATAATTTGTAAGCTGGAACAAACCCTTACCTCCCCAAACTGTTTTGTTTATAGCATTTCGCAACAACAGAAAGCAAACTTGAAAAGGTCTAAATTACAAAATTCTACAAATTTACATATTTTCTAGGTTTTTAATTAATAAAAAAATAAGTTAAACTAAATGTATTTCGACCTAGACTATAGTGTCCAATAAAGTCATTACTATTTATTTGTTACTATTTAACTATAAAATTATAAAGTTAAATTGATAAAGTTTGAATACAGTATAAAAATTCCCTCAGTTATACTTTCTGCTCATTTGTTTGTTTGCTTGCGAGGTGTGGTATGGCTGCGTAGCCCAGGCTAACTTGAAATTTCTGACTCCCTTGCCTCAGTTTCCCAAGCTCTAGAGTTGTATGCACGCAACACCGTAACTCCTGCACTTTGTCTTTCCTGAAAGAGTTGTGTACTCATCTTCACAAATGTAAGCAACCGAGATAAAAAAGTTATTGACTTGAAAACACTGTTCTTCACAGGTTATTAATGTTTCTATTTTGGAAAAAAAGGAGAAAAGATTAATAAGAATAAGGAAATAAATACATACAGTCCAAGTAATGGGTACCTTCTCACTCATGATTGCCCAAATGTTTCCGTTTGTCTGACTAAGATGCTTAACTAGTCACTTTGACTTTCCTCGAAGGTCACCTTCGTTAAACAGCTATTGAGTCATTGACTGTGGTTTCTTAGTCCATCGCTTACCCTGGGCCGGCTTATGGAAGCAGGTTTCTGTCCTGTTGATACGGAACTTGTCTTGCATCGGTTTATTGACTTTAGTGAAGCTGCGGGTGCCTAGGTAGAGAGTCAGAGAAAGTGGGATTCTACCCTTGCCTGAGAAAATAGTAACAACTTGATTGATCAAATTATAGCTCAACCTTTACTGTCAGTATCAGTTATAGGACATTTGTGTGCAGATGTTCAAGTGAACTAAATGGGAGGAGTTTCTAAAAGTCGCGAGAAGAATGATCATAGTTTTATTTTCTTTACTTTCTTGGTGAGTTATGGGATCTTTGCACATACCTCTTGGGATGTGTTTATCCATGTGCTATGAATATTCTCTGCCGATTTTGAGATCTTTTCTAGGATGTGAGCACATAATGATATCTATTTTCACAATTTAACCCAGCATTTGGTGAAGATAGATGGTCAATATATGTTTATTGGGGTGTTACAGATGGGTGGTTGGAATCCTTTCCCATAGCTGGATAGAAATCAGAATAGCAAGTACCAGCCCCTTTAGTGTTGACAGCCCCAGGGGCGCACACACTGAGCATCCAAACCCAGAAGCATTGAGGACTAAGCCTTGAGAATTAAGGGCTTATGATTCTTAAGCAATCGGTGCCAGGGGCTAATTGCCGTAAGTGCTCAGGTGCTGATTGCCCTGGGCTTAGGGTGCGCTGAGGGTGCCAGCACTTAGTGACTGGAGCACAGCCGAGGACAGAACCTGAGCCTCCAGCCTTGGTGCTTTTGGGACTCTCCCACTAACTGGGGCCTGCAGTTTGAAGCTGCTCTTGACTCTGCACAGGGCCTCATCTTCCCTACCATAGCTCATCTTCTTAATGCTTTCCACTTTCTGTCCAGTCTAAGGTTCCGCCCTCAGACATCTTTGAAACTCTTCAGCCATCTCCTATTATATATTAGAGTTCCGGGTTTGGGGGATGGGGTGGCTTATGTTTTCATGCGGCTCTGAAATTCTCAGCAGCTTTTGGGTTCGTCAGTTCCTGGTTACTCTACTTATTCTTCAGCTGATGTTGCAATGCCATTGTCACTGCAATTGGAAGTCCCAGACTTTGTCTGCTTTCTACGCAGTCAACTCAGTCAGCTCAGCCTGCTATAAAGACATGGTAGCTAAAAACAAAACAAAACAAAATCTGGTAAAAATTTTTATTGGGACTTATGCTACAATACCAAGAGGTTGTATAAAAGAGAATCCCCCAAATTAATACAGAAGTCATAGCAAACACCCTCTCTATGCTATCAGAAAAGGGTGTTCTGTGCCTTTGTGTGGACTGAAATTCCACAAATCACAGCTTGGAGTATATACGGTTTCCGGTTTACCACAAGCCCTTTATTAAAACCAATCACGAGTTTCACATGGGTGCAACCTCCTTTCTACTCATCACAGACTGTGTCAGGTGGTGGCTTTCTACTCTCTGATGCTGTCAAAGACCATGATGACTTGGTCCAGAGTAACTACAGGCAAGGTCATTTGTAGGATCTGCAGGTAGGGTCACATCAAGATCATAACTGGCCGAGTTGTGGTGGTGCACGCCTTTAATCCCACCACTAGGATCTAGTCTAGTTCCAGGACAAGCTCCAAAGTTACAGAGAAACTCTTTTTAGACTCCCCTCCCCCCCAAAAAAAACAAAAACAAACAAACAAAAAAGATCATGACTGAAGTGATGTTTTCTGTTATTGATACAGGCTGCAGCAGTTTTGACTGGAGGAAGTTCCTGAAGCAAAAGTCTGTGACTTCAGTGGCATATGCCCTTACTGTGTTCCTTGTGTTGGAGCATGGTTTCCTCAAGGACTTTGCCATGTAGTCACAACAGCTGGGATGTCGTGAGGTCAGCATAGCAAGTCATCGTGGGCTCTTTGGTTGGCAGCTAACCTTTCAAGGCAGCCAGACATAGGAAAATATCTTTCTGCTGTCAATCAAGGGTTAAAAGACCACACAGATTTCTTCCTTTACTGGGGGAGTGCCAACAACAAAGAAGCTTGGAATTTGCATTCATTTTTTTTTGAAAAGATTTACTTATTTATTATGTATACAGTGTCCTGTCTGCATGTATGCCTGCAGTCCAGAAGAGGGCTAGATCTCATTACAGATGGTTGTGAGTCACCATATGGTTGCTGGGAGTTGAACTCAGGACCTTTAGAAGAGCAAGCAGTGCTCTTAACCACTGAGTCATCTCTCCAGCCCGGAATTAACATTCTTAACAGTGCTGAGTGATGCTTATAACACTTAGGCATATGCTCTTACCAGAGGTGTGTCCTTCTAGTCCTCGAGAGTTGGCAAGTGAGTAAATGAATGGCTCTAGATGGACAAACTTACTAAGAAAATAGTTTTTAGGAAGTGAACTTACCTAAAATATTCCTTAGATAAGTAAACTTTTTATTTTAAATCAATGTGACTTTATCTAGAGTATTTGGCAATATTGACTAGAAAAGATTTTTGAAGATGAGACAATCATTATAATTATGGACAATGTGTCCAGGTCTTATTGAACTTGACTGTATAGAAAGCATTCCTATACAGAAGAAAATTGGCTACAGTTTCTGCTTTCTAAGGATCTGTGTCAAAGATGAAAAATGAAAATGTGTTCTTAAAATTGAATGACTAGTATATGAAATGCATGCCAAATACCAAATCATATAATACAAAAGAGATACCAGGCTTTGGTAGGAAATACCAAGAAGTCCCAAGAGAAGAAACAGCACAAGTGCTGTGCCGGACTCCTTTGATAATCCTTGGATGATTAACCACTGACTCAAGCTTCTTCTTTAGCACCTATTTCTTATTTTATAGGCATCTGCCTTCTTTTAAGCAATGCTTATTCAAATAATTTCCCCACACAGATATCTAAGCATGCTCTCCATACTGTATATATGAAACATTTGTAAAATGTAAAATAAAAGTATTGGAAATAGATTTTCATATCCTGAAATTTGACTTTTCATCTTCATAACAGATTCTTTTCTCATAGTAAAACGTTTTAAATTGATGGTGTCCTATTTACCCACTTGCCTTTTTTTATTTTATAGACCTTTGATTACAAAAGTTAATTCATCCCACGGCTATTTCTAGAAAATCGCAATTACTCAAGTGAGTCTTCACAAGGCAGTGGCAGTAAGACGGGGGCTTTAGCAGGTGACTCCTGCTGGGCTCTTTACCATCCAGTCTCTGGAAAATGAAACAGCTCCAAACTCTGACATCTCAATAGGAATATGACTAGAACGTCAGGGTTGGAGAGAAAACGGCATGGCCTTCTTTCCAGCTCTCCATTGGAAAAGCATTTTGCAGTCTGGTCCCTTTTCCAGCACACACTTTTCATTACAGACAGGAACATGGCATGGTTCGTGTGGACAGTAGAATAGGAGAGAAAATGAAGAATTTCTCATCAACTTGTCATTCACAGAACACCTGCCTGAGTTGCACAGCCCCATGGCTGAGCATCTCTAGTCTGCACATCACACTCTCTCAAGAGGAGTCAGGCCTCCAGAGCAGCTCACGTGGTCCCGCGAGACCAGAGTCAAATCTTTGTAATTAGGCAGAATTAGGCATGCATGCATGCTGGATTGGCAATTTGGATATGTCACTGGAGTATTCCGACCTGCCGTCTCCCTCAAGTTTTATACCCAAAGCCTGGGCTTCACGTTTTATGTTGTAAGCATTGACTAAATAATAATTATTATTTTTTCCTTATTGATTGGTGACACAAAGGGTGAAATGGAGGAAGATGCTCCTTTCTCTGCTTCAGTTTTATTAAAAAGGAAAAGAGGGCTAAGAAACTGGCGGAACATGAAGAGATGGTTAAAAGTTGGTCTTTGTTTTAATAAATCCTACTTAGCCTTTTGGGTAACAACAGACATCTAACTGTGGTAGCAGCTTATTTTGGAGGTCATGGATATGGGATAAACATCCTTCACGTATAAATCTAAGAACCACGTGGTATCACAATTACTTCCGAAGTTAAGATAAACACTTACTAAAGGGCATAATACCATCCTATGGGACCATTAAAAATTCTTAATGGGTAATTGCAAATTTAAACAACACATAAAAAGTCAAGAAGTCTTGCCTATTTGCCTCTGCCAATCTGCCACCCCGACCCCCTCCACCTCACTTCCCCACCCTGGTCCTGAAACCTAACAGCTCTCTTCTGTAGTGTTTCTTCATGTCAATGTGGACAGAGTCATCTATGCCTTCCCCTTCTGTGACATATAAGTCAGTACGACATGGATACTGCTAAGTACAAAGTAGCTTTAAATATATACAAATATGAAGTAGCATGTGAGCTTCAGAGCGAAAGAGTGACCCTGGCTGTTCCCACTGCTGGTGGGGGACCGTGGGCAGGAAACAGAATACGCCATGCAAAGGGAGATTCAGTATGTTTTATTAAAGAGGGGGTGTAGAGAGAGGAAGGCAGAGAGAGACAGGGAAAGAAGAAAGAAAGAAAGAAAGAAAGAAAGAAAGAAAGAAAGAAAGAAAGAAAGAAAGAAAGAAAGAAAGAAAGAAAGAAAGGAAGAAAGAAAGAGGCAAAGAGGGAAGGAGGGAGGGAGGAGGAAGAAAGAGAGAGAGAGAGAGAGAGAGAGAGAGAGAGAGAGACAGAGACAGAGACAGAGACAGAGAGAGAGACAGAGAGCTGCCTCTTCAGAAGAAGGAGGGGGCCTGCGACCAGTTCACCTCCTAGCAAGGGAGAGATTGAGAGTGAGCAGACTGGGTTCGTCCTGCCAGGTGACAGGGAAGGCCAGCATAATCCTAACCTAGAGACACAGAGTTCCCAGAATAAGAGTCTAAGAACTTTTTCAATGGTTTGTAATAGCTGGTGTAGATTAAAAGTGGCCTCCCTCCTGGCTTCATGGCTTGGTTTTTGAATCTACAGGCAGAAGATGACAGTAGATTAAAACTTCAAGTGCAGTTTTTGAAGACATATTCTAGAATTTAACTACTTGTGAAAACAACCTCGGAGAATTCTGACATTCTTCCTTCTGGCAAAATCACTCTTGAGGGGTTGGTGCTAGCCTAAAGTCTCCCATTGCAACCGAAAGTGCATCCTAGTATCAAAGTGAGTGGAGATTTGTATTGGTGAGTAAGTGCTTTAATATGCAAAGCTTGAAAGAAAAGAAGAAAGAAGCCAAGGCAATCTTTTTGCTTGTTTCTGACTTTTTATTTTATTTATTTATTTGACAAATGATCAGGAGAAAATACTTCCAAGAAGATTGCTTCTGAAGGTGAATTTGTTGTAATAACTAGAGGAAGATGGGTACCTCTTGGAGCATTGTTTCCCAAGACACCTACATGAGAGGCCTTTCTGTAAGCCTTAATGGTGGGGAATAGTGTCGTGGCTACTATCATACGTGAGGTCTATCTCTTTGCTAAAGTGTCTGGATGTAATTTCACCCTTTGACTTGATAAACTTCCAAAAGTATATGTACGTACAATACTTAAGTCTGTAAGTAAGAAAAAAAAGAAGGTGTGATCTGTGATCTAAATATTAAAAATAAGGTCACTTGAATAGTTTATGTTTCTAGTAAGAATTCATTTGCTCTTCATAAAGCAGATTTGCCCCATTTGTGTGTGTGTGTGTATACATACATATATATGTTTTTTTTTCTTTCGCTGCTAAATTTATTTGCATCTTCTGAGTACAAAGCAAGGAATCTGATGAACAGGTGTCCTGGAGACAGCCGAATGGTGGGTGTAAAGCAGTCTGGCTCCCACATTTTCTGTGTTGCTAGAGGGTGACAGAGAACACAGCAAATCCCAGGAACCAAACCACAGTGAGAAGGCTGCCAGCTCGAATATCAAGACCAAAGACTTTCCTGTTGTGTAACATTCGCATTCCTCTGGGGATGTTGGCTGTGTCCCAGGACACCAGGGATAGGTCTAGCTCCTTCAAAGTCTGCTCTGCAGCCTTGTAAAGTCTGCATCTGTGTTAGCTTGCATAGCTTGGGGGCAGCTTTAGAGAGGGTGATCAAACCACAGTCTACTTTGGGAAAACTAGGGAGCTGCCTTGTCCTCAAAAATGTGCTTTCTAACTAGGACTGGGGAATTCGGCAGACGATAACCCCTTTCTGGTCCTGTAGTCTTGAGCAGGCAAGGACTTTGAGGTTCTTGTTTATGTCACTGATTGTATATCTGACCTTTAGTTCCCGTTACCATATAACAGATTGTTGAGTTCCTATAATTTCAATTGCTTTCTTTTTCTGCACCCCAAACATTGCCTCCCCACATTTGAGACTTTCCAAAATATGCTTGGCTTTTAGACACAATGCTAGTTATTAGACTGTGAAATCAGAATTTCCAGTTTGAGCATTTTGTATTGTTCTTACTGAGGCTTTCTCCACGACTCTTCTAATCCCATTTAAAATTATAATATTGTTTTGTATCCACAGAATCATCTGAGTCCTTCTAAGGATTAGCATATTTCCTGAGAGGATTATGTTATTAAAAAATATGAATCTTCTAGAGTCTTCTAAGGGAAGTCTAAAGATAAATGACTGGATTTAGTGAGATGGGTTTTCTACGCAAGTCTTCCTTCTGAACTGTAGCACACTTTGGGGTTCACTGTAGTAAATGTCACAGATAACATCTTATAACAACAGGCAAAAGTCTCTAAATCAACTGCTTAAGTTTAAGTAGATCTAGGCCCTCTCTAAAAGAGTATGATCCTCAGGTGTGCAGGCAAAGGCAGGAATTGCAGGTATTTTATTTGGGGCTTAAAATAGAAGGCCTCGGACTATGGGAAACTGGAGAAAGACAGAGTTGTAAACCAGAGTCTCAGAGATTGTAGTTCTGGGCTAAGACACATATATACCTTCATAAAATTGAAGCAGTATTTAAAATATGTGTGGGTACAGAGGGACATTAGCATGTAAATATGTACATGAGTATGGAGACCGGAGGACAGCCTTGGGTGTCATCTTCCATAACAACGTTTACCTCCTTTGAGGCAGGGGCTCTCACGGCCTGGAGCTGCCTAGATTGCTTGGCCAGATGCTCCCAGGAAACTAGTCTCTCTCTCTCTCTCTCTCTGGGCAGGGATTGCAAGTACGTAACATCAAGCCATTTTCTAATGTGGGTTATGGGGCCCAAAGACAGACTAGCTCTTCTTAGTTGCGAGGCAAAAGCTTTAGGGACTGAACCATGCTACTCTCTCAAGTTTATGGCGGCCACACAAAGTGCATTTTTCACAAGCCTCCTAAGTGATTCTGACAGTAGTGGGCAGAGTTCATGTTTTTGGATCCAGCAGCTCAGCCTGACCCAAAATATCCTCATGAGTTCTTCCCAGCTTGAATTCTTGTTGTTCCTTATAGCAGCAAAGATTTGCTCAAGTGTGGCCAGCCAGAGGGGCTTTTATTCTCATATGCTAACTCCTTGTGATAGGTACTGCCAGCTGCCAGTTCAGAATATGAGTCACCCTCCTCCTGAGTCACCCCCGTCCTGAGAGGCACCATCAGAGCCTACAGTGAAGGCCACCAAATCACCATCACCGTTTCCCAATTGCAAATAACAGCAAGGAACTAAAGAGCATGCTTTATTTCTAAAAGGGACATGTTACTTAAAAAAAAAGAAAGAAAGAAAAAGAAAAAGAAAAAGAAAGAAAGAAGAAAGAAAGAAAGAAAGAAAGAAGAAAGAAAGAAAGAAAGAAAGAAAGAAAGAAAGAAAGAAAGAAAGAAAGAAAGTGATTGGATGTTGGTGGTGCACACTTTTAATCCCAGTCCCAGCACTCAGGAGGCAAAGGCACTAGGATCTCTGTGAGTTCGAGCTCAGCCTGGTCTACATACAAAGCGAGTTCCAGGATAACCAAAGCTATAGTGAGAAACCCTGTCTCAAAAAACAAACGAACAAAAAGAAAAAGAAAAAAGATAGAAAGTAACCATCTAGTCAGTAAGAGCTAAAGGTTGCAAAGGCAGCTAAAATTATTAGTGTACAAGAAGGAATGCTATCGAAGAAAAAACAATGTCTTTCTAAACGATCATAATGCTGTGCCGAAGGATTATGAAATGTTCACTTTTTTCCACTTGAAGCTTTCACAGTGCCAGCTGTGTCTTAGAACTAATTAATACTTCTCATTAATTTAACTCTAAAAGTTTTGGGCTTAAAAAAGATTGAATTTTAAAATATGCATGTACACGTTTTTAAAGATATGATTCTCAAATCTCTGATCATTCATGTTTGAGGTTTTGTCTAAAAACTATTATTCTTTCCATGTAATCATGTCTGAGTTACAAAGGCAAATGTCTCAGATTGTACTTACACATAATGGAAGGTTAACCATGAACTCACTCTGTAGACCAGACTGGCCTCGAACTCACAGAGATCCACCCGCCTCTGTCTCCCTGAGCGCCGGAATCAGAGGCACGCACCACCACCACATGGCCCATCCGATTTACTTTCTACTCTCTGACAGCAGAAATTTCTCTTCTAACCTTAGAACACCGTCATTGTCTCATTTGTTTGAGTTGGAACTGAAGGATAAGATGCTAACTTTGAGGTTTTTTTTTTTTTTTTTTTTTGGTTTTTCGAGACAGGATTTCTCTGTGGCTTTTGAGCCTGTCCTGGAACTAGCTCTTGTAGACCAGGCTGGTCTTTATTTGAGTTTTTAATGTTTAAAATGTTCAAACTGTACTGGGTGATTAAACGGGACAACAGCCTTCCTTGTTCTTTTTCTCCTTTCCTTTAGCTGTTATTGATAGAGTGCCTGTTCACAAGCAGGTCACGTGGTTAACAGTGAGAAAACAAAAAACACATAAAACATCCTCTTTGACAGCTCTCTGGATTTAGTAGCCTAATTGAAGAGACAGAGGAAGGCCACAGCAAATACAATGGAAAGTAATAAGTACGGTGGAGGCAGGGCATGCTGAGCACAGTGGAGGAATTCCTTTATAATTCGATAATGTCTCATTGAATGCCAGGCTCTGTCTAGCTACTGAGGACACAAGTAGGCTCTCTGAATTCAAGGAACTTGCGTTATAAAATGAGGTGAGGATTAATTATAATGCAGTATGGTAAACATAGTAATGGAGAGTCATACAGTATATTCTGGAAGCAAGGAAGATCGTTGGATGAGGAGAGAGCAGGCGCCGTTTCCTGGAAGAAGATGTAACAGAAATGAGTCACTGGTTATGGATAGGAGATAGCCAAAGAAAGGGGTCAAATCACAGGTCACAAGACATGTTGAAGAGGTACTGCAAGTAGCATAAACGATGTTTTGGAGTATTGAGCCCCTGTCCCAGGGTGGGGACGGTTATGAATGGAGAGGGGGGCCATGAATGAGTAGGAGCACAATAAAGACAGAACCCTAGGTAGTCAGATAAGTTGCATGTGATGTGGTGTGTGTGTGTGTGTGTCCACACATGCATGCATGCTTTGGCTACCTTGCTTTGGGAAATACCATTCTAGAAACTTAGACATAATAACAATTGTCTGAAGAGAGAGGTAACAGAGAAAGAGGAAAGAGAAAAAAAAAATCAGTGATAAAGGGAAAGAAAATGAAGGAAGAAGTCAGAATTCTGGTCTGGATCACTAGATTGGCAGGTGGTATTAGTAACTCAGAATGTGGTATGAGGAACAGATGTCTGGTTTGTTTTACATTCATTGGCTTTGAGATGGTCGTTCTCAGAGGGAGCTCATCATAGCCCATCAGATACTTGGGCATGCAAAGTTATATGGAAAAGTGATTAGAGATTGCAGAGGCTCAAGACTATAGAAAACATCAAAAATCGAGTTGAGTTTGAAGTCAGATGAATTCAAGAGATCTCAGAATATTGAAATATAACAATAGACCCCAAAGATCAGGTTAAACAAGATGTGTGTTGTGAGATCTGAAATCTATATGTGGATAGCATTTCTCTTCTATTATATATGTCATGATTGATATGCTAAATCTACTTCGGTGTAGATGGTGACTGTTCATTTGTTTCCCAACTGCTCAGACCCAAATAAGGATTTGGTGTCTGTCTCCTTCAGCAGCTAGATGTGAAAGGAAGGAGGACACAGGAGAAAGATTAAGAGGTCACTGAACAGACCTTGATTAGGCTGTGGGGATGCAGCTGAGGAAATGACAGAGAGAAAATGCTAGGGAATAGGAGCTAGGGACATGGTTCCTGCAATGGACATGGATCTAATTACCACTTGTCTGGGGCTTCAAAGCAACAGTTTGCTTTGGTTCAGGAGTCCTCGGTGGCTCATGTTCTTGGATTCAATTTGTTACTTTAGGAGAGGGATAAGGTTCTTTTGGCCACAGATATTATATTGGTTGCAGCCCTTCAATTTGCCACTTCACAACATGCTAGGGAGATGTTTTTGTACTTTCACGTGTGAATTGAAGCAGTAGGAAACATAACATGTGGCTGGACAGGAGCCTAGGTTTATGCAGACTTTGGAGCTTAAACCTGAACAGTGGAAGATCCCTCTGGAATCTCCTAGAAAAGTCAATGAGGGAGGCCTGCCCCCAAGAGATTACAACTTAATTGCTGCACTTGGACCCAGGCTTGTCGACATTTTAATAGTTCCTGGCTGCTTCCTATTGTGCAGACAAGATTGATGTCCTGGCCATAAAGTAAGGAAATGTCCATTTTGCCAAAACCAGGTCTCATCAAGGAAATTGAATCCAAGAAGAATGGGTGTAGCCATCTGACCACGTGGTGGGAAACGAGAGGCAGAAGGTCCAGGAAAGCATCAGGAGAAGAAGGGTTTTTCCTTTGTGATGAATATGATCACAGCATTTCCTCCTTCCCTTTTCTTCCTCGGAACCCTCTGATGTATCCATCTGGCTCGCTCTGAAATTCATGCCCTCTTTATCATCAATTGTTCTATTGGGTGTCTATATGTATGCGTATGTGAATATATAAATGTTCACAAATAGACCCTGTCTAGTCTGTATAATGTTACTTGTATGTATGATTTCCGGCCTGTCTATTTGGCACTGGAAAAGCAATTGGTGTGCTCTCCCTGGGGAAGACGCCTCTCCTTCTTCCAGCTTTCCTCACTTGCCTAGAGTTCTTTGTGTACAGCTGAGGCCTAGTGGATTTCGGCCTGGAACTCTCCACTGGTGTCCTCCTCGTTCTGCTCGTGTTCAGCAGTCATGTTCACCAGACTTTATGGTGAGATCCCTGATTCTCTGCCTGTCACAGACTTTTCGTCCTCTCTTCCATAATGCTCCAAGTCTTAGGTATGTGATTGCTTTGTCGATGTATCCATCGGCACTGAGCTCCACAGCAACGTATTTTGATTGGTTGGGGTTATCTATAATGGTCTCCATTTTTTTCGCAAAGAGAAGTCTTCACACTTGATGAGGGGATGAAGACTACCCTTATCTATGGGGTCTTGTACTGCCTGATTTGGGGTCAACTTGACACAAGCTAGAGTCATCAGTGAGGAAGGAGCCTCAGTAGAGGAAATGCCTCCGTGAGATTAATATATAAGGCATTTTCTCAATTAGTGATCAATGGGGGAGGGCTCAGCCCATTGCGGTTGGTGCCATCCCTGGGCTGGCACTATATAAAAGCCTAGAGCAAGCCAGTTAGCAGCACCATTCCATGGCCTCTTCAGAAGCTCCTGCTTCCAGGACTCTGCATTTTTGAGTTCCCATCCTGTCTTCCTCCAGTAATGATCGGTGAAAGTATAAACTGAACAAACCCTTTCCCCCACATATTGCTTTTTGGTGGCGGTGTTCTGTCTCAGCAAGAGAAACCCTAACTAAAACAGGTATAGAACAAATGTTTATAGATTTTTATTAGGGAGTATGCTGGTTTAGTAAGACAGAGATTGTAGATTCTCTTCCAATAACCACCATTTCACTGAGTAGTTAAACAGGTTGCCAGGACCAGGCACGGTTCCCGTCTTACTCAGTGGTTCTTAAGTCCAATTAGGGAAATGATAGTCACCAGCAAGGCCTGCACGCCACTACTGCACCCTTAGGGTGATCCTGCTCCGTTATTTGTTGATGGAATTCATAGGCGTCAATGCTGGGCAGGACTGTTGGTTGCTTTCTTCCTTTGGAAGTTTACATGGTACTTTTTGGTGCCATGAATGCGAGCCCGTGGGGAGGTGGCATTCGGGTCAATTCCAGTTCAGGGGTTTCAGGGACTTATGTTTGTTTGTTGTTTTTAATCTCCAAAGAAGTCAGTGGCAGGATAGACAACTGACTCAAAGAATAGGCAGTCTAGAAGTTTCTGTAGGTCTTCAGGCAGCTAGGAAGACTGTGGAAGTACTAGGCACAGAGCAGAGGCCGAAGCTGCGTGAGGCAATCTGGAATCCCCCCCCCCCCCCCCCCCAGCTCCTGAGGAATGAATCATGCCAGCATTGCCTTACACTCATGTACTCCAGGGTTTCTGTCCCTTTTCTGTTCTCCGTGTCCTGAGTTAGCTGGTATCTTTCTGTACATTCTCAAGACTAACATTCTAACTTGCAAGCACTTATCCTTTTTAAATGTTTTAGTTTGGGAATGTTATTAAAATTCCTCTGGTCTTCTTCCTCGTCTGTGGGTATGTTTGTAGTGAGACTTAAATCACGCAGTGTATATAATGTATTTATCCAAGTGCTAAAGTAGCTATTGGAAAAAATGACTATTACGTTTTAGGGTACTAGGAATTGAACCCAGGACCTTGTGCATGTCTGGCAAGTCTTCTATCACTGACTATAGTATTGCCAAATTTAATTAACTATTTATAATAAATTAATCATAATGATTATAATAAATATATAATAAATAATCATTAATTATTTAGCATTGATTTTACATAGGTTTGTACCTAACAAAAGCATTCCTGTTAAGCTATTAAAATGTATCATGAACAATAAAAGAAGACATAAGGTAGTGTATTGGTTAAGGCAATTCTTTGTAGCTTATGCAAAATTTATTTCAATGTAAATTTATTTCACTAATTCGTGCCCATAGGTTTTACTATTTTTAAGGTTGTTCTTAATCAATTATTTTATTATAAATTAATTCTGATTTACATATACACACTCTTCCACATTTGGTATTTAGAAGTATTGATACCAGCAGATCTGACTGCCATTATAGACTTTTCTATTGTCATTTGGAAAATTAGACCAAGCAAAGGACATCCTGTTTCAGAATGATGATATTTGGATGTGTCTTCTTGGTTTTTAAAAATCTGCAAACCGTATTAGCTGTAGGCATATGGTGGCATCATGACCATTATCTCTGTGCAGTATTGGCTGTGCTATGAGAGAAAAGGCCGAAAACAGGACACCTTCCACACAAAGTGAATTGCGGGCCCAGCCCTTTGGAACTTGTTTACCTTCACTTAAATATTTATTTTAGGAATGGGAGTGTGCATGACTCAGCTGGTGGAGGGTTTGTCCTCCACGTACAAAGTCCTGGGTTTGAACCTTAGCACTGTGCAAACCTGGATTGTTTACTCTACCTCGGCAGAAGTGATACAGGAAGACCAGAAGTTGAATGTCATCCTCAAGAACCTAGCAAGTGTACGGCCAGCTGGAATCGCTGTGACCTTATCTCAAGATAAAAGTCCAAACATCTTCTGAAGCCAGGGGTGGTGCTTCACACCTGTAATCCTAACACTTCGGAGACCGTGGCAGGCGAAATTCTGGGAGTTCAAGGCTACATAGATTGTTTCAGAACAACCTAGGCTACACTGCAAAATTGTTCGAAAATTAGGGTAAGTGAACACGCCACTAGAAATGTTCATCTGAAGGAGGGCTTTCGTAGCCAGAAGCAGTTTCTCTGGTGTCCAGCTATGGTTGGTTTATAAATTTCTAGAATTCCGTCCTTCAGTGGCAATGGAATCTATACAATTGTAAACCATATTGAGAAACATGTGGTCATTCAGGCTCTTTGTCATCTAACCCTCTCCGAGCTAAGGAGAGTGCGAATAGCGCAGAGCAGTCGAGTGAACTGCCAGATGTCCTGTGTGTGTTTTACTGTGCCAATAGATCCTCAGGACACCAGATTCAGTCTACCATCAGTTTGAATGTTTGAAAAAATCCCTAACAGTAAACAGCCTACTAGAGTCAAAGCTGTCAGAGCTTCATCAATCTTACAACCTGAAGGAGGAATGGTGACTAAAATGTCTTTTCCCTTTGCAAGTCCCAAAGAAAACAGAAAAAAAAAGATGGAAGGACAAGGATGGAGTCTAGAGACTCTGCATCAGATTGAATAACCGTCCTCAATTCTGTCACCCTTGACAAACAACTTCTTCTAAGATCTTCCTAAAATAATGGCACTGGACAGTGATCCTAATGTATACAAAGACAGTCCTAATGTGTTCTAGGCCAAGGAACAAATGCCCTAGCATCCAGCAGGAGGCTGGGTGTCTTGTTGCTTTGTGTTTCATGTGCCACTCAGACCTTGGTACCTCATTCACACACGGTGAAGGCATCATAAAACTTCAAACGTGTTTCTAGAGTTTTAAAATCATATAATTAAAAGAGATAAAGCAACAAGAATGTTTCTGTCCTAGTTTAAGCACGGGTGTTCTCCCTGTGAGAATTGCGAGTGTTTATACACGGCAGCTGGTCTGTAAGCCTGTTCTGAGTCACACTGGCCATGATTCACTTACAAACTTGCTCATTCCTAAGGTGTGACACAGTGTTCTGCAACACATCTAGTTAGAGGGAAGTAAACAGGAAGAAAGCCAGAAATGCTGGGTAAAATGCATATCAAAGTCGTAGGAGAGAAAATGAGTGTTATTTTACTCATTAAAGGAAGGTTTAATTACCCACTACTCTTTATAGGCTGGCCTCTCAGACACTGGGAGATAATTACCATGGACTCAGTTATGGCCCTTTATCTACACACAGTTGAAGTGGCCAAGCATTCAAGTGTGTATTTCAGGCTGATATGTGTTAGAAAGAAACATGTAATATGGTGTTTCAAAGACAAAGAAGCATGGTATGCAATCCAGGCTGGTGGAAGAACATTTGTGAGGCTTTGAAATGTGAGCTAAGATCTTAAGGCTAAAGAATATGAAACTAGAAAAAAAGAATCACTGCAGACCAAGGAGATGGGTGGCAGTATAGGCACTAGAAAGTCGGGTGGGGAGATGGCTTCTGTTGTAGGTGATGGTGGGGTGTTGGGGTGTAGAATGAACCTCAAGTTTCAGCATGAGATGGAAATTCACAGGAAGAGTTTGTGTAAGGAATAATATGATTTATCATATATGTTGAGAGTAAGAGTGTGGTTCTTATATAGAGAACAGACTAAGGAATTCAAAAAATATAAACAGGGAGACCAGTTAGGGGGTTCTCTGGCTTTTCAGGCAAAAATGACTAGAGCTTAGATATGGTAGTGCTAGGAACAGAGGAAGGGAAGACATGGTGGATCACTGGGTAACAACGTGTAGGAAGTAAATTTTAAGCCAGCACCTAAAAGGAGATCATGGCCAGCCTCAAGAGCAGCAATGACAATGTCATCGTGTCTGAAGGGATCCTTTGAAACTTAAACTGAAAGGCTGGATTCATCCTATAAGGAAGAGCAAGTATGAGACTCGTGAGAGGGGCTGAATAGCAACCCTGTGAAAAGGAAGGCTAGTTCATAGACAGTACACAAGACCTACTCTCAATGGGCAGGAAAGGTCCAGGAAGGTGCCATTTCCAGCGAGAGCTGTTCTTTCTCTTTATTATACATTGAATATCAAGAAAATGTGCTTGTGAATCTAATGGGGAAGATTTATAGTCTTTTATTTCTCTTATTTCCCCTGCAAGTTATATCTCCTGGAGATTCTAACTTGGGAAGTAAATAAGGATTTCTGCTCAAACTGTTACCAAAGCGTTCAGAAGCTCATTTTGCACCTAGTTAGTTTTTTCCAGCTGAGCTTGACACCTAAGGCTGTTTAAGATTCAGGCCTTTGTTTTCCACTTAGAGGGGTGAGATCAATTTTGTTCTCTAAAGAGAAATATTTTCACTCAAATAGATGCCATGAATTGGAAATTGTTGTTTTGCTTCTCTTCTCGAATACTTGTGAAAAATCCTACACGTTTTACCTGTTCTTGTTATTTAAATACATTTCTAGTATCAGAACATTTTCTTGTCTTTAAATTGTGCTCTATTTGAATTACAGCAGGAAATTTATTAAACCATAGACATTCCTCAAAAGAGAAACTTTTAAGAATTCTTTGGAATTTCATAGTGTATTTTGATTATGTTCCTTCCTATCCCTTTCCCAGGTCCACTCTCATGTCCCTACTTACCCAAATTTGAGTATTTGTCTTTCTCCTCCTTTACTTCCTCTTCCTCTTCCTCCTCCTTCCACTTTTCTTTCTAATCCGCTAAGTCTAATTTGTGTGGAAGCAGGATTTGCCCAGAGTGCCCCTGACATGCTATTAAGAAAAACTGACTTCTAGCTCCTAGCAGCTATCAAATGTCAACAGTTCCTCAGCTAGCAATGAGATTTGATGCCCACCTCCCCAGCTACTGCTGTGATTTTGTCAGGCTCGAGCTTGTGCAGGTAATGCACACACTGTCACAACTGGTGTGCGGTCATACATGCAACTACCCCACTGTGTCCAAAAAAAATCACCATTTGATTGGAGTCATCCACTACCTCTGACTCTCACAATCTTTCTGCTCCCCAGCTCCAGAGATATTTAGGGTGAACACTCCCCAGTTTCTTATTCTCTACATGTTGTCCGGTTGAGAGTCTCTGTGTTAATTGCCATCCATTGTAAGAAATAAACAACTCTGAAGAGGGCTGAGGGATGCACTGAACTATGGATATAGTCATAAGTCATTAGGATTCTTTCAAATACTGTGTCCATTTATCAGAATGAGCCGATGACATATATAGCCACAGTTCTTGGTCCCATTAACAATACCAGGTATGTGCTCTATCTCATGGAGCAGGTCTTTGACCCGAGCAGAAAATGGTTGGTATACTCATGACATTTGTGCCACTATTGCACTAGGGGGCAACCATAGACATTGGTAAAAAGAAGCAGTACATGATAAAATTGGGGTAGGTGCTCTACTTCCTCTGCCTATATACAACAAATGTAAACCATTACCTGGGCTTTATCCTCCACCTAGAGCCAAGTCAGTAGATAATAACAACTGCTGGGTTGCCATACATCAAGAGAAGTGAGAACCCCAAAGTTTCAATAAATCTTACTAGCTCTGTTTAAAATAAATCCAAAGGAGGGCCACTTCTCACTTCTCGCCATCTGAGAATGCTCAAAATTCCAGCCTACAATCCCTCTGACCTTAAAACAATACCGTAACTGCTTTAGTTGTTCTTGCTCTTTACATTGGATTAAACCGTGTTCTCTAAGGTTCAAAGCCACTCTGAATCTCAAATGTGACCCATTTGCCTTTACAATTATAGTATTCATTATGATGAAATCCTGCTGGCCAAGAATTGGCCTTCCATTCTTGTAAGGGATGGAAAGGAGTTTGAGAGATGGGTCAGTAGTTAAGGACATTGCCTGTTCTTCCAGAGGACTCAGTTTCTCTTTCTAGCACATACATTGTAAGTCATAAAAGTCTTAGCCTACAACTCCAGTTCCAGGGAATCTGATGCCGTCTTCTGGACCCTTTGGGCACCAGGAACATACATGGTACATAGGCATATATGCAGGCAAGCATTCAAACACATAAAGTAAAATAAAGGTAATTTTTTAGAAAGAGAGAGAAACTGAGAAGACATCCAAGCTCAGAGGAGCTGTGATGATGAAGGAAGATATTGCAGGGAGGAAGCTTCAGACTGGCAGCCTAAGCACTGCCTGCAAGGAGGAGATTTCCCCCTCCCCTAGGGTCTTCAGGAGGTACCAGTGCTATTGGCATCTTAATGTCAGATTTCTTTGTACTTCGAAGATGCTGGTTTGTGGCACTGCTCCAGGGCAACCTGAGAAAAGTCCCCCAGTCCTCGCAGTCTCTCCTCCTTTGCTTCCCTCCCACCTCAGCTCACTCCACCTTGTCCACATTGGCCTGTTCGCTGATATTCCTCCCGTGGTAATACTTTCTCATCATGGCTTGCTTAAGCTTCCTTAATGCTTTCCTCTGTGCTTGGTCCATGCTGCAGCTTCTTCCTAATGACTTTTTTTTAATTGCACACCTTCCTCCTTCCTACC
The DNA here is from genome assembly GCF_950005125.1 of Chionomys nivalis. Lineage (NCBI taxonomy): Eukaryota > Metazoa > Chordata > Mammalia > Rodentia > Cricetidae > Chionomys > Chionomys nivalis. The sequence goes on from NC_080099.1 coordinate 16,155,756, forward strand.
CCAGCACCTCCACCACCCGGTTTCACAGGTTTACTGTTACCCTCAGGGATCATTTCTCTCCATAAGAGTTTTCCTCTTTTATTACATTTATGCGTCTCCTTTCCTCTATTTTGCATGGTGTGTGGATGGAGATGTTTACTGTTTTGTTTACACTACCATCTCTAACACCTGGAACAATATGTGTCTCTATTTACACAGGTATGGTTGATCAAATATGGGAACAAAAGAACACTCTTCTTTTTAAAAATTTGTTTTTTAATGTGTGTGTCTGCGTGTGTGCGTGTCTGTGTATGTGAATGTATGCCTGCATACGTAGGAGTGCAAGTTCCCTAGGAGTCCAGAAGTAGGTCAGCAGATACCCTGGAACTGGAACTAGAGGTACTGGCTTTTCAGAGCAACCTGATGTGGATGCTGGAAAACAAACTCAGGCTCTTTGCTATGGTAATTAAGTCCTCTTAAGTGCCTAACACTCTTCTCTCTAGCTCCTAAGTGTATGTTTTCTGACTAATGCATTCATTCGTTTATGAAATAGTCACTAAGGGTCTAACCTCAGTGTTGTTTTTTTTTTGTTTTTTGTTTTTTTTTGACTATTACACAATAGAAAAACTTGGTCCTTACTGTCAGAGACGTTCAAAGGCTAAATGATATAGTCAAAAAAGAGTGAGGGCCGGGCGGTGGTGGCGCACGCCTTTAATCCCAGCACTTGGGAGGCAGAGGCAGGCGGATCTCTGTGAGTTCGAGACCAGCCTGGTCTACAAGAGCTAGTTCCAGGACAGGCTCCAAAACCACAGAGAAACCCTGTCTCAAAAAAGCAAAAAAAAAAAAAAAAAAAAAAAAAAGAGTGAGGGTAATAGAGACGAACCAGAAGTGCGAATCCTGGCTATCTCAAGCTATGTGATGTTTAAACTCTGATAATGTCCATTAATAAATTTGTATTTTTGACCAATATTGGCAATCTTCTTCTAAAATCAAGAACTTCTAGAATCCAAGAAAAGAGAGATCATTTGGGGGTAAAAATGTTGAGGGAAGGCCACCTTAAGGAGGTGTTAGGTGATGCCTTTTTCAGGGAGCTTCTGCCTTCTTGGCCAAGGTGATATTCTAGCAAAGCTTAATGGTGTTAGATGGGGTGGTTCGGGCTTCTAAAGATTAAGGACACATGTTCCAAGGACAGCAAATAATGTCACTGCCCAGGCTGATGTGCTGTGTCCAGCCTTAGGGAAAAACTAAAGTATCCTGACCACGGCACTATGCTAAGCCTACAGTCCCAGCAAGTTCAAGGGAGAGACAGAGTAAACATCTCTGTCATCCTAGTACATCTAATGTATGACAGTAAACTTTTGTTTTTCTCTGTAAATTTCATTGCACTGTTTGTTTCTTAACTATGTAACTATTTCTAGCACAAAGCTTGGCACTCAGTCTTGTACTCTAGCAAGGCTTTTATCCCAGAACCCGTTCACAGGCTGGATTAATGAAAAGAATCATTGAGACGAGTTTGCATCAAGGTGAGACACACAGTTTGTTTTGTCTCTTGAGTTCTGTATCCATGGAATCAGCTAAGCATGGCTTGAAAATAGGAAAACAATCACATTGGTACTGAGTGTGTGCAGATTTCCTCCCGCCTTGCCTCAAATCCATAAACAGAATAGGATAACAACTACTAAAATAGCATTTAAAGTTTGTTAGAAATTAAAACACACAGGAAATGTGTGTAGTTTTTAGTGACTGACATTTTTAAAGACAGACTTGGGTGTTTTTAGAGCTTCAGGACCCTGCAACTGATTTTCCATAGATACTGAGGGACAGCTGTACTGAGAAGGGAAGACTTACATGTTCTCATTTCCGGGTGGTCTGCAGTATAATAAAACATGCATCTTTGCTAATATACCTTCCCATGTGCACACTTCTTTTTCATCACCCCTTCCTTGTCTTGTGTGCAGCAGGTACCCATAGAGCAGTAGATATGAAATTATTTTGGATGCAGCTTGATTACTGAGTCCTCTCTCTTCCAGTTTTCCTGACTGTCAGTTCTTGACCTCCAGCTTTTCCTTCCTTGCTTCTTCATTGGATTACGGACTCCAGGAAAGGTCAGGCACACAGTAAATACTCAAGCGTTGAGTGTAAAATCAACATGAAGCTTTCAATCTTCACTGTGCTCTGAGCTGTGTGTGTATGTGTGCGTGCATGTGTGTGTTGCTTGTGTATGTGCCAGTGTGTTTGTGTGTGCATTTGTACATGTGTGCTTGCTATGTATGCTCATGTGTGTTTGTGTGTATTCCTGTTGCATATGTGTGCATGTATTTGTATGTATGCCCATGTTTGTGTATTTGTATATGTGTATGTATCTGTGTATATGTATATGTGAATGAGTACTTATGTGTGTGTATGTATTGTGTATTTAAAGCAAACAGCTGATATTTTTGCTTCTCATTTTTCTCCTCTATCAGGTGAAAGTGATGTTTACCATATCCACATCTCATTGGGAAATGCTGAGTTGGCTAAGGAGAATTTAAAACTATCCCTGCTCTCCCTGTGTCACCAACCTGGGAGACAGTATTCTGTTCCCAGTGGTAATCTGCTATTACACCTCAACACCAAATCTTACTGCAAATCTCACTCCCTCTCAGACTCTCTCTTTTTTTTTTTATTAATGGTGCCATTTTTTTTCATTTGAAACTTGATCATTATCTTCTACCTGCTCCCTCCTATTCCTTTCTCATTCAGTTATGCCCAAGTTTCTTGACTGCTCCTTCAAAACACAGCTCATATTTGTTTACTCCCGAGGGGTGACTTGTTTTAACTTCACCCTTTGTTTAAGTGTTACATGCTGTCAGGGTCTTTGACAACCCCAAGGTGTCACCAAGTGGGTTGGAAATAGCATCCTCCATTTGTTCTCTCCTGTGTTTCTTATACGCATGACCATTCATTTGATGCTGTATTTAGACATTTTTAAATGCCTGTGTCCTGTCCAGGTTGTGTACAAGATTCTAGGAGTGAGAAGTAGATCCAAGGGATCTCTGGGGCTGCCGTGAGATTCCTGTGTTCTGTGTATATCCTGCATGGTGAGGTTTATTTCTTGCACCCCTGTATCACAATGCCACCCTCAGCCCTGCTGGAACTCTGTCTTCCATGAACAATGCATTGCTTTCATTTTATCTTCAAGCTGTTATTGTTCATACTTTTCCCCGGCCAAGAGTGTTCTTCATCTACTAAGCAAACATGCTGATCGCCTTGAGCAAGGCACTTTCCATCCCATCCTCTATGGTCTAATCAGGACACACCCTGCTCCAGCTGATCTCAGTCTACAGCCCTAATGCCTTTTTGGGAACCATGTGGGAACACGGGGGGCTGAGTTCCTCACTGCCTTGTGGCTTTGTGTATCCTACAATAGGGACTGTAAGCTCAAGAAGTTAGGCGTCACTGCCAATGTCTATCTCTTTCTTTCTCTTTCCTGCCACATGACAAGCTATCTCCAGGACACCCTTTGTGGGTTCTTTTTAACCAAGGAGAGTCTTAGAAGACCGGATGCTGGCCCGAAGACCTTGCTCATTATGATAAGGAAACTGACAGAAGCCTCTTCTGCCAAAACTTAGTTCTGTCAGAAACGTGTGTCAGTCCCCTCCCCCACAAAGAGTTTCTGGATTAAAATACATTAGGAGAACGATAAGTTGAATTGAATTTAGATGCAGAATAATTTCTTAGTTCCTTAGTATTTACTCTACTAAAACCATTGTTTTCTTCTAAAGGGAACAATGATTTCCTGAAGCTGTGTGCTTAACTTAGAAACCCAGTATTTTCCTTGTGGCCCTTTTTACAAAGTGGTGCTCACCAGTCACACTTCTGCAGCTGTAAATGTTGAACCTCGGTAAGCCTAAGGCTGCCTGGAGTTCCATTTTTGATTTGTTGGATACAGGCGGTATAATATATGATTTCATTCCATTTCACTCCTTCACTATTTTTAGGGCAGACCCTTCAGGCATTATCAAAAGGAAAACCAACAAAAAGACAAAAATAACATAAAGCATTATAAGTTCAGCTCTAACTTGCAATGGAGAATGATGGCCCTATATGTTTAAGCTGTGGAGGTTGTCTAGGAGATTAGGTTAAAAAAAAAAAAGAAAAAAAAAACAACAACAACAAAAAAAAAAAAAAAAAAACAAGCAGGTTAAGCAAAGCCTACCAGCAGAGGGTTTGGAACACCTGAATTCAATTCCTAGCCTTTCCCTCAACTGCCCTAAGATTTGAAAAGGGAAATTAAAGTGTCTGCATTTCTACCCCTATAAAAGGAAAGTAAATGCTAATGTTTAGAATACAGGGCTGATGTTTAGAATATAGATTCTTTGCATTTTAGTTGTAGATGGATTTTTTTTTGGGCTGCCATCTCACACACACATATGAAAGCTCAGCTTATAGCTTAGGCTTAGGCTTGTCCCACAAGCTCTTATAACTGAAATTAACCCATTTCAATTCATCTACATGTCGCCACGTGACTCATGGCTTTTACCTCTCCTCCTGCATGTCTTCCCCTTGCATCTGGCTGGTCACTCTGCCTTTCTTCTTCCCAGAGCTCTGGGTCCCCACAAGTCCCGCTTAACCTCTTCCTGCCTAGCTAGTGGACATTCAGCTCTTTATTAAACCAATCACAGTGACACATCTTCACACAGTGTAAAGGAATATTCCACAGCATTTAGTTGTGCTTCACCTGTGTATGTAAGTCCATGAAATATGCCTAAAGACATAAGGACAGAGTGTTAGAAATCAATGGCAAGGCACATGTAGCAAACCGGCTCATGTTTTGTGTCTCCCCTGGTAGTTTTTTTTTTGTGCCTGTTCCCCAGAGATAACAGGCTCAGCCTGTTAGTTTTAAATGTCATTTCAGTTACTCATCGTGAAATAAAGAAGAAAGGACCGTTTAGGGAGTTTTTAATATGAAGGATGAAAGTAGATCATGGCTAATGTGTCATAATGTGACTTTCCTAATGGCTTCTTCTGAGGGAGTTTGTGACTGGTTCACTTTTGCCCATCCTGTAATTGTGCCAAATCATGAGAATGAACGTGTTTGTCACAGCCGACGAGGAAATTTGGAATAAAATCTAATTCACTTAATTTGTAAATTAACGCAAATTTGAAGTCTCTAATAGAGAAAAGTAGAAAAAAATAGTCTATTACAAAGGTTTTTTCTTTCTTTCTTTTTTTTTTTTTTTTTTTTTTTTTACAGGCGAAGGAAACAGAGACTTCCTCCTGTTCTGGCTTGAATTTGTAACATGCTGCTTACAGTAGAGGGAACATGGACCCTGTTCTACCCCTACTTTTTGGCATGTTTGCTCTAAAACTCCCCTAGCAAGTTTCTTCTTGGGTAAATATCCTAGAAGATCAAATAACTCTACATGGCCAAGGTTTACCCACTGGCTCATGCCCATCTGTGGAGGGCATGTTGATTTTTCAGGAGGGACCAAGCTGTTTCAGCTGGAATGATTAAGCCATGGTAGAGTGTTCGGATGAAGGAGTGAGTACTATTGCATTTCAGTTGCCCAAATTCAACTCTCTGTATTTAATGAAGAACCACCAATACATGGTAATTAATTAGTGACTCTTAGAAACATCACACAACAAAACACTACAACAAGAGATTTTTTTAATCAACATATTCATAAACAAACCTCAACTATCACCATAGAGTTTAGGTGATGACTCATATAATACAAAATCCGTGAAGCTTGTTGATCATAATTTTTAACGTTAGTTAATAATCACTCATTTTCTTATTTAATATTATTTCTTCTGATCTGTCTGCCATGGATGAACACAGAGCTTCTTTTGCTTGTATCTCAGCACATGCATGAATATACAAAGTGCCACCTCCTCGTGGGATTTGGCTATTATTGGACATAACTTGGTATGGCTACAATGAGATTAGCTTTATCTCCAAGAAGTAATTAGACTGTATAGGAGTCTTTTCTCTATACAAGTTTTCTAAAGATAGTTCAGGAAGCATATGTGGGAGCTGGGAGCTAGTGGAAACAAGAAATGATGATAAGGGACGTTAGGACAAAAGAGATAGTCTCCTTTTCAAGATCCTCAAGCAAGTAGAAATTTGAAGGAAAACAACACAGCAAGTAAGAGCAGTAGCAGCATCTGGTAGGAGCCAGTGCAGAGTAGAGAGTGAGACTGGAGGGTGTCCCGAAGAAGATCAAATGGAAGCTCACATTGGAGGGAAGAGCAGAAATTGAACAGGTGGTTAAAGAGAAAACCCATGCATCCATAATAGCACATTCAGGGAAAATATAACAAGAGAATGGAGGATCTTCTGGAAGTAGAAACTTGCTCTCTATGAATAAATCATGAAGGTTTTGTAAAACTATAGCAATATGAAACAGGAGTAGCATGCCACAGGATGAAGAAGCTCTCCTTGCCTGTGTCTGTGTCTTGGAGTGTTTCACGTATGTTTTCATCTAGTTCTTTCAAATCTTATATTAAGTTCCTTGATCTCTTTTGAACTGATTCCTGCAGAGAGTAAGAGATATGGATCTCCCTTTCTTCTTCTACAAAGGGACATCCAGTTTCCTTGATGTCATTTGTTGAAAGGGTGTACATTTCTGATGTATTTTTGATTCCTTTGTAAAAAAAAAATAGATGTGAGTTTATGTTTGATCGTGTTTTATATAATAGAGTTAAGTCTCTAATTGATGTGGCTTTATTTGCTTATAATATAATTTCATTTTCTTCTAGTTAAATAGTTGCTTAGGCAACATTGTTTATTAAACAACTGTAACAGGAAGGCCGCTTGTTCATCCCGGCTGCCCAGAACCAAAATAATCACACAGAAACTGTATTAATTAAATAACTGCTTGGTCCATTAGCTCTAACTTCTTATTGGCTAAATCTTACATATTCATTTAACTGATTTCTGTTAATCTGTATATCACCACGAGGTCGTGGCCTGCCAGCAAAGTCTCAGAACGTCTATCTCCTGCAGCGAGTCTATGCCATATCTCTGACTCTTTCTTCCTCCCAGAATTCAGTTCCATCTTCCCCGCCTACCTAAGTTCTGCTCTATCAACAGGATAAGGCAGTTTCTTTATTCATTAACCAATGAAAGCAAAACATAGACAGAAGGACCTCCCCCACCAAACAACCCCCTCTCCACTGAATACACCTTTATCATTGGTTATATTCTGTATTCTTTACTCCAGGATTAATTTGTGGATTCTCAGCTGTGTTTCTTCAATTTGTTTTCCTTTTCTGTGGCATCTTGTTTTATTAGTGGTCTTCCATTAGCTGATATGTCCAGACCCTCTCTTTACAATCTTTATCAAACTTTTCTCCACCTCTTATTTCATATGAATGTCATCATCTCTTGACCCAAAATAAAAGTTTTTTAGCTGGGTTCTAATTACAACTAAGTTACTTGATATATAAAGTAACTTTGGGAGCAATGACACCTTGGGTCCTTTAACTTGTTAAAGGGAATGAGCTTTAGGTATGTCTGGAGAGAGGCTTTGAAGATTTGGTGAGGGCTACAGGGTGCTGAAGGATTACTTAGAGGTGATATACATCTCAATGAGAAAGACCAGAACATGATTACTGTTGATTTCCAGAAAGTAAGGATTCAAGGAAAAGGCTTTAACAGATTAGTTAACATTTGCAGATAAAGATCAACATGATGAAATTTTCAACAGTGTTTTTTTTTTTTTTAAGTACAATGGCTATACCAAAACAACCCTACCCATTTAACTATAAAAATCTATGTGGTTGGTACAGTGTGTATTTTAATAGAATGTGTTTGAAAGTTGAGGGAAACATGCAGGAGTATCCAACAACTCATGTGTAGACTGGATGCAGGCCTGGATTTGTATCTGTTACATTCATAAAAAAAATGGAGCATAGTAAACATGTTCAGATGCAAGAGACCAGGAGTCCAGAATTGGCAACATTTCATTCAGAGTTACCTAATAACTGATCTGAATTGAGAGCTTGCAAGGGAAGTCTGCAATAAGCACAATACACAAAGCATATCATTATGATAGAGAAGATAGTAGAGGAGTGTGTGTGTGTGTGTGTGTGTGTGTGTGTGTGTGTGTGTGTGTGTGTAAAAGAAAGAGAAACAGACAGAGATGGGGAGAAAAAAAAATGTAGGCAGGGGAGAGAGAGGTTGACTTCTCCAACAAGGCTTTGTAAGATAAAAGATAAAAGTTTATCAAAGCAATTATCTCTTTTTTTTTCTTTAAAACATCACATTTGATGTTCAACAAAGAGACAAGGGATATTTCTTTTTTTTTTTGAAGTTTTATAATTATATTTATGTACAGAAAACTCAGCAGTACATTTAACCCAGTTTAGTGGCGAGTTCTTTGGCCTTTGCCTTTTCCAGCTTGGCAATTCGAGCCACAGATTTAGGACCCAGGACGTTGCCTCCCCAGTGGCGGCGGATCTCATCATATCTGTCGTTGTAATTGGTCCTAATAGCTTCCACCAGCTTGGCCAGAGCACCCTTGTCTTCCGAGTTAACCTGTGTGAAGGCAACAGTGGTGCACGTCTTCCTGTGGACCAGCAGTCCCAGCCTGGCCTTTCCCTTGATGATGCAGTAGGGGACCCCCATCTTGCGACACAGGGCAGGCAGGAAGACCACCAGCTCAATGGGGTCTACGTCGTGGGCAATCACCACCAGCTGAGCCTTCTTGTTCTCTACCAAAGTGGTGACTGTATTGACGCCCGCTCGAAGGACAGGTGGTCTCTTAGTTGGGACATCCCCTTTGCCGGCAGCTTTCTTCTCAGCACGGGCCAGCAGCCTCTGCTTCTTTTCCTGCTTGGTCTCTGGCCTGTACTTGTGGGCAAGTTTAAGCAACTGGGTAGCTGTTTGCCGGTCCAGGGCCTGGGTGAACTGGTTAATGGCAGGAGGAACTTTGAGGCGCTTATAGAGGATGGCCCTCTGCCGCTGCAGCCTGATGTAGCGGGGCCATTTGACGAAGCGTGTGAGATCTCTCTTGGGCTGGATGTCCTGCCCAATGCCGAAGTTCTTAGGCCTCTTCTCAAACAAAGGATTCACCACCTTCTTCGCCTCCTGCTTCTTCACGACGGCGGGGGCCGGGGCCACCTTCTTCCCCTTGGCCTTCTTTCCCTTGGGCATCTTGCCGGGCTGGAGGAGAGAGCGGGATATTTCTACTAGTGAAGAAGCTAGGTGGAAGATAAATCTTCATTTTGCTTTTACCAAAATGGCTAGAGAAACTAGAACTCAAGTAACCCTGAGAACTGTTCTGCACGATGCTGACAAGAATAAATGCTTATTTTGTTCATGGTGTCGAGAAAGACTCATCTCTAGGCTTGGCAGTTTAGAGAAAATACATACTGTCTCTATTGCCTGGTGGAGAAAAGACTTTCTGCAGTGTGCACATTCATTCACGTGCACACGAATCCACACAGACACTTTAAAAAGCCTTCTTTTGGTTTCTTCATGTTGTTTATGCTTTCTGGTGGGCTGCCATGTTTATTTCTAATGACGAGTTTCCTTGGGGAATGTGTCTCTTCACCTCCAGTGATAATATTATCAGTACAGTCACATAGAGGTCCTGGATGGGGACCACTTTGTTAAATGACATTTGGCAACTGAGTGGTGAGCTTTAGCCAACTGCCATGCCAGATATTTAGTGACATAATGTATCGTGGATTAGATGCCAATGGTTCTTGGACCATTTCCTCTCTCTGCGTACGTGTGATGGACCCAGGGGGTGACTAACAAAGTGGCACACTCTATTCGTCTGTGAATAACAGCATGTGCAAATGAAGCCTGGGAATTAGAGCTCTCCTCCTCTGCTGGAGAACAGAGAATGTTCTGGTGGCTCAGCCTTAATTCTGCATTGGCTTCTAGGCTTATCCATATTGATGACCCCCACATTTCCATATAGCTATTTGAATCAAAATGTGAAATCTTTCATTTTAATAGTTACAGGCATCCAAATTTCAAACAATCCAGTATGAGCATAAGAAATCAGTTGCTTTGAATTAATCACACTGAATGGAGAAAATTAAAATCCTTATTCCAAATCCCACAATTCTAAAATATTATTACAAAATCATATAAAAATAATTCTCTTATTTTATTCTCAATATATTACATATTTCATTCTATGTGGCATATTTCTTATTCCTGAATTCGCCCCATAAGAGTTTATTGAGGATGTGTTTGGTGTATTAACATGGTAAGCATTGCCTATGCTCTCTGCTTTGTTTCTTCCTAATGCTTTCATCTGTCTACTTTGTCCTTCATTCAATGTCTCCTTTACTGGCTGGAAAAATGATATCGCTTTTCTTTAAAATTTAACTCATGGTTCTTTTCACCAATATGTACTCAATTTCTTTATTCATGTATAATTTCAAATCAGTATCATCTTAGCATTTTAAGGAAGCTTAATATCTATTATTATCCCTGACTCACCTTTTTAACTAATCTTCTGGAATATTCTTTGGCTTTGGATTCTGCCAAAGACCATCTTACACTTCTTTTCTAAACTTAATAGAATCAAGCAGATAATGGCTTTGAAATTTCATTTTATAAAACACTAAAGAAAATCAGTGTTTTAATGAGTCAGGTAAACAGAGGGATCAGATTCCCTCGTTATTCATGTCCATTCTCTCCAAGTGTGTTTTTGGATCCCACTGTGAAACCAAAGCTCAGCTTCATGAAAGGCATGATGCATTTGTAAAGGGGATGTGGACACAAAAAAAGGTAGCTGGATAAAGGTTAGCGGTAACTTTAGTCTGACTTTCCCAAAATGAATCAGTCCACTGGAACTTAATAACGCCATAGGAAGGACCTTTGCTATGGTGCTGAGTCCAGTTTCACCCTGTGATAGGAGGTGCCAGTATTCTTTTTTTTTTTTTTTTTTTTTTTTTTTGGTTTTTCGAGACAGGGTTTCTCTGTGGCTTTGGAGCCTGTCCTGGAACTAGCTCTGTAGACCAGGCTGGTCTCAAACTCACAGAGATCCGCCTGCCTCTGCCTCCCGAGTGCTGGGATTAAAGGCGTGCGCCACCATCGCCCGGCTGAGGTGCCAGTATTCTTGCCATGGCTGTGTCTTATGTATAGTTTCTCATTCCCCAACTTGGATTGCTGCAGTCTTTTCTTCCGAACATTTTACCCTTCCAGACACTATTTTAGGTGTTAATAAAACATATAAATAAGGAAACTTCTTTGTCATAACAAATCATACTCCAGCAGAAGATAAATAAGACAGTATACATTCTACTTCTCAAAGCTAGACTGTGTTCATGAATTTAAAATTTTAATCATAGAAAAATATAACATACAGTTTTTCTCTGTGTTATTGCCTTTACATAATAGCCAGAGAAAGCTTTAAGAATCTGGAAGCGAGCAAATTGTTCCATAAACATGGTATCCCTGCCCATTTGTAATCTCATCCCTTATTCTGCTCTGTCCCCTACCAAGACTAATACTACAAGGAAAAAGACAAAGTAATGTTACTGCTTAGAAATAATTATGATTTCTAAAGGCCTCAATTTTATAATGGGAAATCTTTTTGAAAACAGATTAAAAAATAAATACATAATTACCATCTATTCAATGCGTCAGAAATTGAAAGAGACCCTAAGTATAGATTATCTAACCTAACAGTTTAATATGGAAGTGACATTAATATTCCCTTTTATAGGTAAGGGCATAGAGTCGGAAACATTAAAACCTGACTATAGGAAACACAGGAAGCTTTGCAGAGTGGGAAGCTGGCTCTCCTCGCCATTGTTCAGTAAGGTGAACTACTAACTTATCCTCACCTTATTAAAGATGTAGGTGAAAACATAAGAAGCTGGCTATGACTATTACTGGGCTTCAGAGGATCAGCTAGATCTCATAGTGAACAGCTAAGAGAGAATACTCATGCATGGTTTTTCTACAAGAAAGAAGGACCATTATGTTCCTTAGGATGCGAAACAGCATGGCTGTTTTCCTCGTCCTTCTCTGTTCTCTTGTCTTTACTCCTCCTTCCATCTGGAGGAGCCGGTACTGATCTCCAGTAGTCAGCCTCCCATTGCATCAGTCTCCTGCTCCTTACCCCAAGGTCCGGAACTGTGCCTCCGAAATGTGGGGGCGTGTCCCAAGTACCTGTTCTGTGAGAGACCAAGGAAGAAAGGCAGCACGAAGCTTCCATGAACTTCCTGTTACTGCCCTGGTATCTCGGAAAGACAATGACCTCTGTCTTTTCCACGATCTCTTCAAACAACTTGCTAGCCGTTCGGTTTTGCACCGATACACCTTGGGAGAGTTTCTGCCCGTTTCTTTTTGCCCGAGCCTTGCAGCTCTGAAATCCTGTCTGTAAAGTCCCCCCACCCCGCCTCGCCCCCACCCTATCTCCCATTAGCTGAGTGAGAGAATGGAGTCCTTGCCTTTGAGACTTACATCTTGGATCTGGAATTGATGCCAAGTTAACAATATTCCATCCACTTCCCTTCTAGGACTCAGGTTGAGTTTCTTGGCTTGATTTTCATTCTCAGCATAGTATTGCCAATAGAAATGTTTGCAGGGATTTTCTTTCAATAGCTTCACTGCCACCAGGCAGTGGTTTTGTCCTTTCATTACCCCGCAGCTTTCCCTGTTATTTGCAGCTGCCAAATTCTGAATCCTGACCACCAAGCTGCGCGTACCACATTGATTTTTAACTCCACAAATATTTGTTATGATAGATTGAATGCGATGTGCAACATTTCCCTCAAATTTAACCCTCAGTGTTTCTTCATCTTAATCCATGTGGCCCCAGTGGAACTATCTGCAATTCCGCTGTACAATCTACCCTGCCGCAATTCCCAGATTTTATTCATGGTGTTCCCCCTTCCTGAAATGCTCAAAACACCTCACCTGGATACCTAATCAATTTCTGAGGTTCCTCTTCTTCTTCCTTGATGCTCTCAGGGCTGATCTACAGGACACGGTCTATTTGTAGGGCACCTTGGACCTGTAGCTCATCACCGATGCGCTTGCAGTGGCGAGACACGGAGGTGCAGTCTGAGGGATGCTCTGACATCTCTGTACGTGAGCTTTCATGGAAAAGATGCTAGTTAATATTTTTATTTAAGTAAACGACTCAAAGATTTATGAACTGCTTAATTAGAAAATAGGCCATATGTCTCACAGAAAGAACATGCCATATCTGTAAATTTCTTGCTATAAGTCCTGTTTGTTTACACGTTGTGTTTGCTTGACTGCAGTCTTTTTAGGAAACAGAAAGAGCAACGAGAACTGCCCATTCAGTGTTTTCGTGACAGAAGGGAGTTGCTGATAATGTCATCAACCAGAAAAGAAAACAGTGAGCTAGTCCTCCCTGCTACCACCACCATCACCACTGACAGAAAGATAGTCTACACCCACAGCAAGTTCTTGCCAAAAGCAGAGATAGGTCCTGTTTACACACACTGGTGCATTTCATCCCAAAGAAGTGAGTCCCATGTACTTGGAGACCTCTAGAATCCTTGTGCCACAACTACACATAAAATGGGAGTGGCCTGAGCCATGTATAATTATCATTATACCCTGAGTTCTGAAATGAACAGAAGCCAATAGCCTCTCCTTGAGTGGTTTCTTACCTTATTTCCTGAAAATTCCATCCATTGTTTGGATGAATCACAATGGGAACAATCCAGAAGAAAGGAGTCAGGGATGTTTGCGGGAGAATAGAAAAACAACAGGAATAAATTTCCTTATCATTGTGGATGATAATGTGGTAAGTGTTGCCATGGTACCATGCACAGATATTTCCATGGGTCACTTATGTTTTGTTCTGTGATTGTCAAATTATGTCTCTGTTTCTTGGACAATTGCCATCTTTGGAGGTTTATTCATCTTCCTATACACAATACCCAGATTTCTCTTTAGCTCCAATTTAGCCACACAAAGGTAACATGCAGCCTAAACCCATCAAATCACAATAATATATAACATCCATAGGAGTAGGGTGCCTCGACACGTCTTTAATTTTATGTATTTGGAAGAAAATGAAAGAAGTCTTCTAATTTATCATGATTTTACTAGGTGAATTAAATTATTACAGCAGTGAAGAATTTATACTTTGTCACAGAAGGCAAAATGGTACATGATGGATGGTGAGAAAGGAAACAAGGATTTATTCACTCAAAAATAAGCAGTATGCTGGTTGCATGGGTACCAGACTGTTGCAGGTGATGAACGAGACTGTGTTTCTAGAAATTATTGACAGGAAAATTGAATCTTTCAGAATAAGGAACAATGGCAGGTCCTTTGCAGTCCAGCACACCTGAGTGCTCCGAGCCTGCACTAACGGTACTTGAATTCGGTGAAAGGCTTGGAAATAAACTCTGGAAGGGTTTGGGAGAGATGCATGAAGCAGTGTGGAAATATTATCATTGTTAGAAGTAATTGAATAAAAGAAACGAGCGAGTATACGGTTTGTATACTCGGGAAGTCTACTGTCTGCACTCTTGACTGCAGCTAAAAGTCACTACACTTAACATTAGATAAATATCTTCTGTTTGTTTGCTGTTTATTTTAATTTCTTAACCTTCTTAAACATAGGTTCATATTGCCAAGTGATATAATCAAAACTTAGCTCCTTCAGGAATTTCATTAAAAAGCACTTGAGTTTTTAGTAGTTTTTGGATAAGATGGAATAGCCTCCTCCTGCTCCAATATCTCTTTTTTGGCACTCGGAGTAGCTCTTATTGTTGTCTGTTGACTCTAGCTAAAAAACAAACAAAATAAACCATAAATATAGACAAGGAAAATGTCCATAAAGTCAAATTTCTACAGAAGTCATTTTGATATGTGAAGTAATTCATTTCTTTCTGCTCTTGACTGTGAATGTAATATGACTAGTAGCTTCGAGTTTCTGCTGTCTTGATTCCCTGCGTTGATGAGCTATATAGCCTGGAATGATGAGCCAAATAAATAATTTTTCCCTCTGGTTGCTTTTATCAGGGTGTTTTATCACAAAAAAATGGAAAGGAAATTAAGACAAGCTAGGATCTAGATTAAAATTGAGTTCAAGTTTTCTATTCTTATCCCTCTCTTCCCCTTACTTTTTTTTTTTTTTTTTTTTTTTTTTGGTTTTTTGAGACAGGGTTTCTCTGTAGCTTTGGAGCCTGTCCTGGAACTAGCTCTTGTAGACCAGGCTGGTCTCGAACTCACAGAGATCCGCCTGCCTCTGCCTCCCAAGTGCTGGGATTAAAGGCGTGTGCAACCACCGCCCGGCTCTCCCCTTACTTTCTGACAAAACAAAAACAATCATTGAGGATCACGTATTCTCAAGGCTTTCTAAACTAGAATTTCAAATCAAATGAACACCTTTCCCCTTAAGTTTCATTGGTTGGGTACTGTAGCATAACAACAGGGAATTAAAATACAGACCAGGATCCATAAGAAGGGCCTCCTCTCTGGGAAACCTGACTGTGGGTTTCTAGGCCTTTGAAACTGTTTTACAGAAGAAACATGGGAGAGTTTGTAACTTTGAGCTAGAAAAACAATTCAATGCTTACTGTAGGACAATGATCTTGTATCTTGCAAAGATTTGCCTTGCCAGTTGTATAGCTTTAATAAAATGCTTATTGGCCAGTAGCCAGGCAGGAAGTATAGGTGGGGAAATCAGAATAGGAAAATTCTGGGAAGAGGAAAGGCCCAGTCTGCAGTCATCACCCAGACACAAAGGAAGCAAGATGAGAATGCCTTGCTGATAAAAGGTCCCGAGCCACATGGCTAACACAGACAAGACGTATGGCCTAATATAAGTTATAAGAGTTAATAAGAAGCCTGAGCTAATATGCCAGCCAGTTTATGATTAATGTAGACCTCTGTGTGTTTCTTTGAGACTGAACAGCTGTGGAACCAGGAAGGACAGAGACCTCTGTCAACAGGTGCTATAAGCATAGCATGGTGGGATATTCCAGCAGTACCTTAGAATTCATGAGTGGCAATCTTTTAGTCAAGAATACTAGGAGAAATGTGGCAGATAGTGGCCTACATAATGTGGTTTCAGAAGAGAACAAAGAACTGTTCTACCAGGAACCTGGCTTAGGGCTGTTTCTATGATACATTGGTCAAGAATATGGTTGCATTCTCGCTGTGTCCTGGGAACTTTAGTAAGTTTAATTTAAAAATAATGAGCTAACTTGTTTGCTGTGGGGAAGGCATATGGGCAAGCTCAAAGTTTTAGATGAAGAAGGTACAAATAACAAAACATCTGCAATGAGGTTTCGAGAGAAGCCTGGTACTCACACTGGGACCATAGTGAAGTATTTCCTCAGGGTCAGCACACAGCAGCTGATATGTATGTGGCTCTAAGGGATCTGAGCTGCATCTCCAATGCCTGGCAGAACTTGACACTGACATCCACGTTGTACTAGTTTTGAAGAGGGATAAAAAAGATGCAAGGTTAAGAGGGTCAAGAGTCATTATGGTAGGGCTGGAGTACCTGTGGGGAGGGAACTGAGAGGTCATTATGTAAAGAAGCTTTGAAGATGAATTCTAGCTGCATTAGAGATCCCATGATACTAGAGATGTCAGGACCATGTATCTTCAACCAAGGAAGGTGACAGGCAAGGAGGGGGATGTTCTGCACCTATGAGAGCAGATCTGGAGGAGTGGAGCTACCCACGTCCTTCAGAGCCCATCTAATCTCGCTGTGAGTCCCAGACGCTGCATGTGGATCTGCAGGATTTGGTGTTTTTACCATTGAACTTGGAATTTTAGTTAGCTCACCGCTTGCTATGCCCAAGTCTTCCATTTTTGCAGTGCACGATGTCTATCTGCGCTCTATACACCACTAAACGGTTCGTGAACCGGGTAAGGGGCTGGAGACTGAAACATACAAAGACTCACAGACAGCACATAGAGAAAGGGGTTCGGGTCATCCTTGATGCCAGAATGTCCCTCTGCCCCCTTTATTGTATCCAGGGGAAGCTTATATAGGGGTAGCCATGCCACAGCCAAACACCAGAAACCACTCTCCTGCCATCAGGAACTCCTGAGGGTCTCATGCTCAGAGCAGCTGTAGGCACTCAGATCAGGGGAAAACAAGTTGTTTCAGAATCTGAAAGTTCACAGCTCTCAACACATTTTGACATTAGAATATAATTCAGTTTTAAAATTTTATATTTATAGGCACTTGCCATTAAGAGACTTGGGACTTTTAAAGTGTTGAACTATGTAAAGACTATAAGGACTTTTAAACTGGACTGTATTTTACATTATGAGGTAAATACGAGATGGGATAAGGCACAGAGGGTTAAGGCTTACAAGCGATGAGTTTGTGTCAGGTAGACCAGAGGTGGCATTGTGATGTCTAGTTCTGAGAGCTGCTGTGACACAGTGTTAAGTTACCTGGGAAGGGAGTCTCTGTGGGGTATAATCCACATCAGGTTGTCTTGTGGACATATGTGTGAGGGAATTTTCTTAATTAGGTTAATTATGCACCCTGAATGTAGATGGTATCATTCCGTAGGTGGGACTCTGGAATGAATAAAAAGGAGATGGGAAGCCTGCACGAATTCATCACTCTCTGTTGTTCACTGAGTATAATGTCTGACGTCCGCTTCCAGTTCCTGTTAGCTAGACTGTCCCGCAATGGAGGACTGTACTGTAACCTGGACTTGTCAGCCAAATAGACCCTTTCCCTTAAGATTCTTTTGCTGGCATCTTTTATCACAGCACTAGGAAATTAAGCAAAGACATTGGCCAACCTTCAATTTTTCTTCCTCATATCCCTCAGTGTTCCTCAGCTTCCTACAGCATATAAACTTCCCTCTTTCTAGGAAGAGCATGGTGTCAGGGAGAAAGGCAACTGGTCTTCACATCTTGGAGTTCTGGATTCAGATTTGACTCTGATATTCAGGAAGTTTAATGGACTCTGTGAACCTATAAGGAAGGCAGTGCTGTAGACTGGTAAATGCCAATTGCCTAGCGTGGGCTTTGCATTGCTTAGCTCTATTTTTATGTGCTGCTTTGTACTGGGGGGCAACATGCTTAGTCCTGGTGGGGAAAAGATGGTTCTCCTGGAGTCTCCTGTATAGTTACAGTAAATAAATAAGTTGGTGCTATGAATAATTACAATCTTATGTCCCAGGCTACCTCATTCCTATCTAGCGCAGGTTCTAGGGCCCTCTTTTTTCCCTTTTGTTCATTGTCTTTCCAGTGTCTTCCCAAGGTCCCTCTGTTTTCATGCACATTCTCGCCTCTCCTTTATTCACCACGACTCTATTCTTTTAGAAAATCTCACTCTTTTCTTTCTGTACATGTAAATCCTTTTCTCCTTGTCAAGACTTAGCTGGCTCCCTTGAAGTCAGTCTCCCTCATTTTAGACAATTCTTCTTTCTCTGAAATTCGTCCTTCAGGTCATCACTACAGAGGAAGGTAAAAGCCATCTAGAGGTTTTATTTGCATGGTATCGTGGGCCTCGTTCCACATACTAAGCTACTCTCTATACTAGTGCTTCTCAACCTTGCTGATGCTGTGAGCCTTTACTACAGTTCTTCGTGTTGTGGCTCGCCAAACATAAAATTATTTTATTGTCATTCATAACTGTGATTTTGCTAATTTTGCTGGAGTGTAGTGTAAATAGCTGATGTGTGGGATGTCTGAGTCATTCAATCCCCAAAGTTGAGAACTGCCGTTTTATGCTGTATAACTTTGAAGTCAGAAGTGCAGAATTTGAAAAAAATGCTTCATGTTGGTCTGCTGAACTGTGAACCTTGGGTGCCTCTAGAAAATGTTTAGCTACCTAGTGGGAATAACATATTTATAATCAGCATGATAGCAGAGACACAACCTAATATCTCTACACATGGTTGCATTACACTGAGTCTTGCAAAGTTGGGAGAAAAATTTGCAAGACACTGGAGTCCTTCTGGGCATTCAAGAGGTAGAATCCTTCCACCCAAAGCGGGAGTGGATGTTGTGTTCACCTTCACTGCCTGTCTGACCTCTGACCTCTAAGGTCCAGCAAGAGGCCAAGTTGTGAGGCACCTGTCATCCCTGTATACTTACCAAACAGGAAGTGGAAATACTGCAGCAGCTAAGCCCAGCTGGCTGCCTGTTGGAAGTTTTACAATGGAGTCTTTGTATCCGGTGCTAGCATCTATGGCCAAAACACCTCCCAGGTGGCCTTTTGCTTGAGTTCTGTCTCAGTTTTTCTTGATAAGTAGGTGAGGGCAAAAGGCAGTGGAAGGAGAAGACGAAGCCTATCCTTGTCTTTATTCCTGGTTTCAGCTAGCCTTTATTCTTGACCATTCTCTGTCCTTTGTGGTTGGGGATTCAGGCTCTATAATCTTTACGCTGTAAGCACTTCATATCAATCCCACCGTGTTCCTCGTGCCCCACCACTAGGACCCCAATTATCCAGTCCTTACACAGAATCGGCATGGACTCCTTTGTAAAGCCTTTGCTTGTGATGCCAGATTTGGACATTGCCCTTTCCCAGCATTGATCCATTCGGGATCTGGCTCCTTCCTAAGCACCTTTCCCTGTGGGAGGGGCCACACTACTTACAGAATTGCATGAAGCTTATAATCGCTGGTAAACTTCCTCACTGTTAGCAGTTACTCTCCAGCCAACTGTAATCAGGCCACTGTAATATATATATTTGTTTATTCAGGAATAAAAAGAAATTACTAGGAGGGCTGACCTTTAATATTTTATCTTTCCAAGGAAATTTCTGTCATTACACAAAATCAAATGTTACAGTCCTGAAAAGAACCAAAAGCAGGTACCAATTCTTTAGAACTATGTGCTAACTAAGACTTTAAAGAAAATTTTAATAAATTTAAAAGTGATCAGTTTAAAATGTAAAATGCTGAGAATTTATTAATTATAGTGACATTTCATTCTCAAGTACAAGAGGTAGGCTTTAGAAAGTTAATGAGAAAAATTACTTGCTCTTGACTAACATACATATCAAAATTTACCAATCCATTATGCCAATTTACCATCCATTATGTAAATTTGTTACTGTTGGAATATTCATTATCCTAAAAATAGTAATGCCCAAGGTATAGTTATTATGTTGATGTACAGAAAGATTATGAGAATATAATAATGATGAAGCCAATGAGGCATGCCATTTTCATGTTTTGTTTCCCAGAGTAGATTGAAACTTGACTTAGAGAAGGTACTTACCATGTTATTGCACAGATGAGAAGGTTTATTAGTGTAGCCATAAAACAAAAAGCTGGAAAAGGGAGTTTATCACTTTCACCAAAGGCTTAAATGAGGAGAGATTTTGAATTAATAACTATCCGAAGAAGATGCTCTATTGTAACAATTTTGTGTGATATAAGTTGTCAGAGCCCTCTCTCTGGCTGCTGTTTCTATATTTCTTTTGTGGTAGAAAACAATACATGTGTGACTTCATGGTACCCTGACAGATACTGGCTATTAATCATCATAAAATATGATCAAAATTCCAGAAATGCCTCTTGAATAATTTTCAAAATTGTTATTAAATTTGAAATTTTTAAAATGTAATTCTTCTTTTAATTTAAAACATGGGTTGTGTGTTTATATCCTGAATACTCAAATACAAACAATGCTGACTCCTGCACAGCTTCAGAAATCCAAGTAAAGCAAGTAGTGATTCACCATTTTAGATAGGAAATTACGGAGCGTTCACCTTGGTTCCATGGGTCGAGTGAACACTGACAGTGGAGCCTTGAGAGAACTGAACGACAGCTGACACAGTGGCAGCCATTTCGAATTTCTTAGGATAGCATCTATGGGTTCCTGAAACTTTTTAAATACTTTGGGAGTACCAAGGAGCCTAGCCCATGATTATCATCATCTCAGTTCTCTCAGAGCAGACATATGTGCTCTTATCACCTCCCCTGCTGTGATTTTTGTACTGTTAGTGACCATTTCTTTCAAAAACACTGTTTTGAAAGTGGTGAATGAATTAGTAAATATTTTCCTTGCAGAGAGCGTTAAAATGTCTGTCACACAGCCTGTGGATTCATGCACCTCTATGTAGAGTGCGATTATTTTACTTTTGGATCCCTGCTTGTCATGCCAAGCTTTTCTGTTAAAGAGCATTTGGTTGTATTTAACTCTAACTAGCTTGAGCTCATGAGAAGCAACGTGTGGTTGATTTTAAGAGTACTAAGGTGTCTAGTGGCCATCAAGGAAGCTAGGTCAGAGAAATGCCATGGGAGCAAGTCTGTCTGCCCTTTTATCTCTTATCCTTGTTTTCCTCTGTGCATAGAATAGGTTTTTGTTATATCACACTCTATAGCAGAACACAGGTGCCAAAACATATCCCAAGTTGACATTCCCTTGCCTAGGGTACCAGGTGGACTAGACTCACAGTTATAAACACCATTTAGGAGGTGCACACAGAGCCAGCTTATATCATGCCTCACCTTGAATCATTTGCTTGTGACCAGTAGTAAAGCCAAGAAAATTCAGATCTGTCTTAAAATAAAGGAACAGGAGAGAAGAGGCAGATTCCAGGGACATGGAGTCAAGAAGGTTTACCAGGGCCTCTACCACAGTATGCCAATTCCATCTTATTACAGAAATAAAATTTCTGCAGCTGGGAACTCATGATTAATTGTGGCAAACAGACTCTGGAGTGTGTTGGGCTGAGGTATAGAGACTGCTTTTGACTTAGCTGTGTAACCGAGTCAAGAAGCCAAAGAACTTCCAAACTTCAAATTTCTATCATAATTGGATTTTGCCCCTTTTGGTTTTTCATATTCTCAAGGAAGTATCAATGAACATGTGTCATATCGTATCACATCACATGACACCTCCACGGGAAACCATCCAAATGAGTCTTGAAGGCAAGGTTTGCCCTTGCTCTTTGCCCATTCTTCCAGACACAGTGGCCTCCGATGTGGCCTCAAGGACACTGTACTTGATCTTCTGATCAGAATGGTCTTTGCTACATGTGATCCTTTCTTAATGTAACTTTAATGGTGAGGGCTTGCTTAACCATCCTTCAATTCTTTATGTTTGTAGGGCTGGGGATGTAACTCAAAGGTAGAATGTTTGTCTAGCATGTTGTGGGTTTGATATTCAATGCTCTAGATGAAAAGAACATCCCAAATGACTCCCGTTCTCCCTTTTTAATCCCTCTTGGTAATTCTCCCTTACACACATAGATTGTTTACAACATATAATATTGCTTATGACCCTTGTCTGCCATCAGACGACAGTTGCACAAAAACATGGGACTTTATTTCCTTTGTTTTCTGCTATACGCTCAGAGCCTACAGTGGTGCTGGGAGCATGGGAGGTCTGCAATAAACACAAGTTGTTTAGATATATGGGATGTGTCACTATACACGTTACTTAATGGAATGGAGAAACTGAGTAGATGCTTGTGCAGTCACGAGCAAGCTCCTGCAGCTCAAACTTATAATGAACTGCACTGGACATCTAAGATCAAGCCACTGGATCTTTTATGTCTCAGAGTTGCAAATATGGAGGTCCCAAAGAGAAGTATCTCTTAATGAGGTTGGACCAAATCCACTTCTAGTAATATAGTCCAAGCTTCCATTTTTGCCTAATTCTGGAACATCCAATTTGGACTAAATGAGACCTTCCAATACTTCATTAGGTCTGACTCTATGTGTATCTCACATCCATACCACATGTACTAGAAGTAAGTGGGAATAGACTTTGAATATTCAAATTAATTTCCTTTAACTTATTACAGAAAATTTATTACAACAAAAGTTTGAGGTATTTAAAAGTCAGTGTGAGAGCTATTTTCTCAGTTAACTTTTTTTTTACAATCTCTGAAACATATTAATCTACAAAATGAGGTAATCAAGATTTATTAAACACAAATGGAGAAAGTGTGTTTATAAGGAAATTAAATTAAACAAGCTATTAGTCTGTAATAAAGTGGCCTTATACTTTATCACAAAGCATTCTGAGTGGCACTGTCTAAGCACATCTTGACATCAACAGAGATTAACACTGTTCTGCTATACTCAAATTCATTCATTAATATGAAGTTGACTAAAATTTACTTTCTTAGCTCAATTCATCCTGCATAAGGAAACTTGGCACTTTAAGAGGGAGTGGAAATGATGGACTATAAGATCTCAGATTTGACCTGAATATTGAAGATGGGTTGAAAAGGATGTCAAGATATATCTAATATCAACACAGGCAGGAATTAGCAACAACAACAAAACCTTATCTCTTGTACCATCTTAGAGTATCTCATGAATATTTTCCTTTAAATTTTGTATTTTGAAGGTAAAAACAAAAATTTCCTTCTTTGGGGACTGGAAAGATGACTCAGTGGTTAAGAGTGCTTGTTTTTCTTCCAGAGGACCCAAGTTCAGTTACCACCACAGTCATGTTGGATGGCTCACAACAGCCTCTAACACCAGGTCAAGAAATGCCCTCCTCTGTCTGCTGTGGGTACTCCTCCCACACACACACCCACAAAAATACACACAGAGGTGTATTCAGGCACATATATTTTTTTTCTTTCTCTGGGCGGTATCACAACTTTGCTTTGAAAGGTTAATATGTTTAACAAATGCAAGAAACTGGGGAATTTTAGACTAGAGATTCTTGCAAAGAGACTATTCATCAGTTATGAAACCTCCATTGCAGTCATTGCTCAGCTCTCATCAGTTGATCCCAGCGATAATCAGCTTCCTGCCTTGCTGTCATCATCCACCCTTCAATTCTTCCATGTTCCTCCCCTGGGAGAACACAAGATATTCTGGAATTGGGCTTGGTTGACGTTGAGTCTTTTACCCCAGGTATTGAGTCCTTGAAGTGTGATTCCTTGATTATAATAGCAGTATTTTTATTTCCAAAAGGGCCTGGGGGCCTGGTTAAATAATAACTAGGGACAGCTACCTTATGGTCCCATGAGAGCATCTAAGCTGTACTGGAATAAGAAGAGATGGGGAGAATCACAAGGCTTCCTGTTCAGGGAGAAGACCTTATACATTTTGGCTTAGTGTTTGTACATATGTTGAGGTAAGGAAAACTTCAGCAATAACAATGTAGGCATCAAACTTCAGGGAGCCAAATAAAACAAAGAGAAAGTCTATACAAAGCTCTATAAGACACCATGAGAAAACATTGACTGCCTAAAGAGAACTGTCCCCACAATTTGCCAGTCTCTGGTAAGGTGCTCATAATTAGGTTTGTATCTAATTGATGGTCTGAGGTGTTAATAATTCATGCTATATGATTTGTTGGCATTGAGTCTTTCCAAAACCGTTTAAATTTGTTTAAAGTTCCTGTAAAAGAGCTCATTAAAACCATGCTGGGGCAGCAATATCTGAAGTTCTATTCTGTACTGACACTGCCGTACAAAAGTGTCTAGTCCAGGATCTAAGAAAAGACAAACTTTTGAGTGTTTGGCCAGTACTCTTAGAGTGGTGAGCAGCTTTATTTTGGAAATAACTTTTCCTGTGATCTTCTTTGCTTTCTTTTCCCACGGAGTCCAGGAAGATAATCCAAGGACAAGAATCATGCCCAATTAAATTTTAAAAAGCACATTTAACAAGGTCAAAGTAGAGAAACTGCACTGGAGGAAGTAGAAGCTTAGAGACGTCTGAAGACTCCCCGGAGCTTAGTACTGGCTTGAGCAGTTGCACACGGCACTGAAGGGTGGGTGATTCAGGTGATATTTAAGAGCACAGAGATTCTGACACGTCTTTGATGTTTTCTGATTTTACCTTTGACCTGCTTCCTCAACGATCAGATAAAATGAGGGGGCAGGGAATAAAAAAGAGAAAAAGCAACTCATTAACCTTCTAGCCTCTCATCACAACTCCATTGTTCCTAACAACACTGGGGCTTTCTACAACATCCTCTGCTTTGAGGTCTGACATTTAATCTCTTCTAAATGCAAAATATTAACCTAAGCATTCTTAAATTTTCCTTAGAACGAAAAGGTGAGAAAGAAATAAAAGGAACAGAATTTACAAGAGAGCTAATATTTGTGAGTGTCATAACTCAGCGATTCTCCCAATGGTGTAATTGGGGAAGGAGCTGCTCTTTTCCTTCAGGTTTTGATTTTGAAGCAGGGTCTCACTGTGTCTCTGAGACTGGCCTCAAACTTTCAGTGATCCTCTGGCTTCATCCTCCTGAGCTCCTGGTTTAGAGAAACCAGTCACAGAAGCTAGCTAAGGAGATTTAGTCTCTTTTTGAGGTTAGGTTTAGGAAATGATAGTATAGAACAGTGTACCCCTTGCTTCCAGCCTTATATACCATGGAACTGGGAAATAAAGAAGGAGTGTTCTGGATAAATGGTGTACATTATTTCAGCAGTGCACAAGCCAGTCACTTAAGCAGTGAACTAGGAAATCCACAGATTCTGTTTAATTCGTGGTTCAAGTGAAGAGCGATTCCTTTCACCCATACATGACCGATAGTTTTTTCCTCAGTCTTATTTCTGATGATCTTCCCAATGAGGAAGATTTTAGGCATTTGGAAGAAAAAGTTATTTTTATTACAATATTGCATTTTAAAATATGTAAAGTAATTGAGTCAGAGCTATGAAAATGTCTAGTTAAAAATATTTACTCCTCTTGCTATATACAGGTGTTTTGCCCACACGTGTGTTGACACACTACACACATCCATTGCCTTCAGAAATCAGAAGAGGGTGTCAGATTCCCAGGCAGTGGAGTTACACGTAGTTGTGAGCTGCCATTGGGTGCTCTTAAAGAGCACCACCAAATGCCCCCACTCTTGTATAATTGATATCATCATACCCATCATGATCTAGACAGAGCCTTTCATACCTAAGTTCTTAACAGTGGCTTTATTTTATACTATGTCAACTCTCTTCTGCCCAACCATAAAAGTAAGCAAATAATGATTGACTTTTAATGTGATCAATATTCTCCAAATTAGTATGTGGGTTGCTTAAATAACAATGACTTCATTCTGAATTATAAGTAAGCAAATTATTGAAAAGTTGTTTAGACATTATTGCTCCAATCATTGGTTTATACATGACTATAGAAAAGTACTAAATATGTCTTTAGCCTGGTATGAATACGTAGTTGTGTGTCTGAACACATTCTTGCTCAGACACTAGTTTCGGATGCAGTTATTCAAATTCTATTTTTCTCATTTTCCAACAAAAATTGCTAGTTCTGATTTTAGCTTACTAAGATGTTACGGGGAATAAGAGAGGACTGTGAACAAAAACGGAGAAAGAAGGCCCCAGGGACGGGACTGGTCAGCAGGGAGTGCGGGGTTCTATTTCTCACTGGGGTTTTTCCTCAAGTTATCACACCTAGAAGGCCTGTCCCTTCGAGTTTGTGCATCTTGGGATAATGAAATATTTTAAATGACATCAGAAAGCATGAAGAAACAAAGTCTTCCTTGTTTCATACTTTGGACTGAAAATGCCCCCCAGAGTTTTGTGATGGGTTTGGAAGACAGCACACTTCAGCAACTCAAACTTTATAAGCTGTCATGGCTGTGTAATAGGAATGTAAAGCTTACAGTCCAAAATTTCATTGTAACTGTCATGTAACATTTGTATAACAATTGATCACATAGCAATGTTCAGCCATGGGGCCTGGACTCAGATTCAGTTTTCAGTGTCAAAGGCCAGTTGGAAGAGGAAGAACCAGAATGGGACTCTGCTATCAGCCTTCCGGGGTTGGAACCCAGGTTTTGTTGCTTTACTAGTTGTGCGAGAAGTGAGACTGGATACATAGATTTCTCGGCTTCAGTTTCTCTACCTGTACAGAGATGAAATGTGAATACCTGCTTCATTGGACAATGAAAATTAACCTAATTAACATGTACAAAGTAGTTACTACAGCCTTGAAATCCAGAGAATACTGTATACATGCTAGTTACCATTGCACACACAGCTGTCTGAAGATCCTATGAACTTTCAGGCCCAAATGAACACATTTGCATATGTTTTCTGAGAACCATTATCAATGACATTTCTGTAAGATTGTGTTTGCATTAAATAAAAAGTTGAGAATAATCAAAATGAGCTCCAGCAACTATATTAAAAGGCATGACTTTTACTCATAATTAAGAAGGCACGGTGAAATGCCAACACATTGGTACAAGCTCCATGGAGTAAAAATTCTTTACGATGCAGAAAAAAACATGCAATTTGAGTCTTACATGTAATAAAGCTGTCAATCTGAAGGTAGAATGGTCCTTGTTAGATGTCCTGTCTTTGATCCACAAAGACTGGAAAAACATGGTACCGGAAAAAAACATTGGAATAACTGTCACTATTATCTCTAATGAGAGTTTGCATAAAAATCTTCCTAGCTTCTTTGGAAAGAAGGAAATCTCAAACTATCACTCCTGGCAACAGAGAAATTCAGGTTAGAATATGCGCCCAAGGAGCGATGGCCAGAAGGTCACAGTCCCCAAGTGTATTTGTCTAGGGCTCCTTTTCCCCTGTGCAATAATGAAAACAGTGAGGAGAAACAAGTGTACCTGTCCCATGGTATACAAATGATGTTAACTTCTGAATTGCCTGACTGGCTTCTTGTAGCATAAATTCTAACTGATCTTAATAATTAAAACCCAGAGTCAGATATAGGGGTTAATGCTGAAAGATCAGAGAAGCAGAGCAGCCAGCCACTGGAGAGTTCTTACCTTTACCAAGGCTCAGACCGAAGGGGCAATCCTGTCTCTATGAATCCTCAGACTGAATGCTGTCCCTCCTAAACCTCAGACTATGTGCTCAGACTGAATTCTTAGACTACAGCTGAGCTCCTGTCTCTTCCTGCCTTATATTTCTCTTTCTGCCCAGCCATATACTCCTGTCTCTACCTCCATAGTGCTGGAATTAAAAGCATGTGACCCCAAAGGATGGGATCACTTTTGTGTGAGCTGTTTCTTTATTAGACAGATTCAATCTTTTGTAGCTCAGGGTGGCCTTGAACTCACAAAGAAGAGGTCTGGCTATCTCTGTCTCCTGATTGCTGGGATCAAAGGTGTGTGTCACCACTGCCTTGCTTCTATGGCTAACTAATGGCTTAGCTCTTCACTCTGATCTTCAGGCAAGCTTTTTTTTTTGTTAGATTACAAACAAAATATCACTACAACTTCTATGAATATGTGAAACACAATTCTAATTAGTCTTAACAATAAAAACCTGGAATCAGATGTTAAGGAGAAAAGCAGAGCAGCAGCCACCAGACTTCTTTGTGAAATCTCAAACGGAATGGGGAGGATGCTATCTCTACTTCTGATTGTGCTGGAAATAAAGTGGTGAGCCTCCCAAGTGCTAGGACCAAAGGAATGAGATCCCAAGTGCTGGAATCAAAGGCATGAGCCACCACCACCTGGCTCCATTTCCTTTTAGATTGTTTCAATCTTTTGTAGCCCATGGTGGTCTAGAACTCCTGATCTTCCTGCTTCCTGCTTCCAAGTGCTGGGATAAAGGTGGGTGCCATTACTGCCTGGCTTCTATGGTTGACTAGTGCCTACCTCTGTCCTCTGATCTCCAGGCAAGCTTTATTTGTCAGAACACAGACAAAGTATCATACAATACATAAATGTTACTGTTTGGACTTTCTTGGGTCAATCACAGGAAGTACAAACATCAGTTTTGAAAATGTGGCCTTTAGCTCCACAGGTCAGCAATGTATCTGGCTGGTTTTTTCCAGGCCACCAGCTTCCCAAATTCCCCATCTTAACAGCACAGTGCAAATTAGGGTTAGAGTGATCTGAAAAAAGAAAAGAGTCATGTGATAGTTGCATTAACAGCTATGACATGAAATAGTCGATTTTGTATCAGGGTGGAAAAAAACGATGATTCTCCAAGAGTATTCCTATTGTTTGTCTTGCTTTAGAATCTGGGATGTAGACTTCTTACCCACTCTACTGACTTACAATGTAACGAAGGCCTCTAATTCTTTCAACATTGTGAAGAGACATTCCCAGGCTTACTAAAGCATATGCAAATGAGTTGTATACGAGCAAAGGCAAGCATTTGTGCAATATGTATCCAAGTATGCGTGCAGGCTTTTACAAGTTTGAAATTGTTCATAGGGATCCATAGCTCAATTAAAACGTAAAAGCATTGTGGGAAGTATTTCTCCAGAACAGCTGTATCCGAGTTCAGCCTTTTTCCATTTCTTGAGACAGACTAAAGAAATAACTCTCAAAACAGATTTCCCAATGACCTATGTCTGAAATCTAATAAGGATCAGATATTAAAGTACTGCACAGTGATTTTCAGCCCAGTGATTTGAAAGCCTGGCTTTCCAGCAGATTCAGTGAAGGAGTGGTTTGGGTTTCTTTGTAAGCCAGGAGTAGTTAACAGTGCTAATTTTTATAGCTTTTGAAAGCATCTTATTTACATAATGCTATTTCTGCATCGATTCAGTTCCTTCATTTCCTCAACTGTCTCCCACTGCCATCTTGTTCTGGGGAGCTCAATGCTGGCTGCACAACGGGAATACCTAGGAGATTTATTATTTTTGTCCTTATTTACTTAGTGTCGGGCCTACTCTGGAAAATTCTAATTCAATTGGCTGGGATGGAGCCGAGCACTGATAATAACTACCCCTGTGGTATTGGCCTATTCTGCAGCCTAACAGCTGCCTGGTCTTTGTGTCTCGACTTTCTCCCAGTATCACTCCTGGAACAACCCCCCTTGTTTTATACTCATTTCCTGTTTCCTGAGAACTTCAGACATAGGAAATAATCTTTCATCTCAGACGTACCTGAACACAGGAGCCACCCTCCACAAAGGCTGAGAACATCAAGGAGAAAACCCTCTGGGATCAGAGTAATAGCATGCCTTGAAATTGCAGGAACTTGAGTCTTAAAGGACTCTAACTTCTGTGTGGTTGAGCTTTTCTGTTGTCCCCATGATCAAATGAAAGTGGGAAGATGTAGGGAGCCGCACTTAATCATGCGTGACAGAGCTCAGATGAGAAGCCAGGTTCTTCCAGGGTTTCTCTGTCTGCCTCCATCAGAGAATATACGGGTCTCTTCAATTAAGAGTCTGGATAGAGAAAATATATTTAATTCAGTATAAGTGGTTCACCCTTACCTACGGCCTTCAACCAGAATAGGTTTATCAACTTGAAACAACCAGGAAAGAGAAAAACCTCAGCTGAAAAATTACATGTATCAGATTGTCCTGTGTCTATGTCTATGAGGAAGAGACTTGATTGGTGACGGACGTGAGAGAGTCCATCCCACTGCAGTTGGTACTATCCCCAGGCCTGTGGGCCTGGGCTATATAAGAAAGCTGGCCGGGAGAAAGCCAGTAAACACCACCCCTTCCTGGTTCCTGCTTCAAGTTACTACCCTGCGTAAGTCCCGGCCTAGACTCCCACCATCAGAGAACATGTGAGTCTCTTCAGAGTACAAGGAAAATTAATTTAATTTAGAATAGGTAGGTCAGTCTCCACGTGTGATCTTCAAATACAATAAGACTGTGCCTCAGAAGTTAAACAAAATAAATAAACCCTCTTCTCTAAGATGCTTTTAGTCACGGTGTTTTTCACAGACACTAGAAGTGAACCGGACAAAAGACAGCCACCAGCAGCAAAAGCAACAATCCAAACCACTGCTTTCTGACAATGTGAAAACACAGCTCTTACCCCAAAGTAAACAATGAATTATCTAATAAATGGCAGTTTTCATGTCCTAGGATCATGTCCTAGGAATTTTTATTTATGCCAGAGTTCATGTTCTGTATCAATGTGATTGATTTCTATAGAAACAGAAATAAAACTATAAATAAAGGCATAAAAAAAAAACGCTGGAATATCAGTAAGGTAGGTCACAGCATAGGAGCTGGAGAGGTGGCTGAGCAGTTAAGAGCACTGCTTGCTCTTCCAAAGGTCCTAAGTTCAATTCCCAGCAACCACATGGTGGTGGTTCACAACCATCTGTAATGAGAGAAAATAAAGGTTACAGCATAGGGAGGAAGTCTCTGTTTCAGGTTCCAGATACTGTCCAATGACATTCTTAGCCTTTGGGTTGGGAGATACAGATTTTGCCTGATAATCAATAAAGATGTTAGATTAAACACTAAGAAGACATACACAATAAACGAATAAACGGGCATTTGAGAGGCTAAGAGAGCCTAAGATAGTTTTGGCTCTGGGCCTGCAGCATTCCAACTGTCCATGGTTAGAGTTTTAATCAGCCAATCAGCCCTAGTAAGTTCAGGGAGAGGGAAAGCAGCCAACTCAACTCAAGTGATTGACGTAACATGTGTCGCCTTCAAACAAAACAGGACACGAATGCCGCAGCATTAACTCGCCAGAGATCTACATATGAAGAGCCTGGGCCTCATCAGGCTCAAAACTTCCACATTGCTAGCTCTCAGGCATAAATGTTATTGTTTATTTATAACTTTATCTTTTAAAATTATGCCATTTGGTGTTAATATAGTTTATCCCTAAGCCTTACTGTCTTAGTTAGGGTTTCTATTGCTGTGAAGAGATACCATAGCCATGGCACCTCTTATAAAGGAAAACATTTCATTGGAGCTGGTTTACAGTTTCAGAGGCTTGATCCATTATCATCATGGTGAGAAGCATACAGGCAGACGTGGTGCAGGAGAAGTAGCTGAGCGGTCTACATCAGGATCAGCAGGCAGCAGGAAGAGAGTCTGAGACACTGGCCTGGCTTGAGCATCTGGACCCTCAAAGCCCACCCCCAGTGACACACTTCCTCCACCAAGGCCACACCTCCTAATATTGCCACTCTTCATGATCCTCTGCAGCCCATTTTCATTCAAACCGCCATACTTACTGATTCCAAAAACACTAAATATGTCTTTATTGAGTTTTATTATTTAAGTTTAAGAGATTGTAAAAATGCTGAAATCATCAGCAGGACAGAGGTGAAGGCAAAGATCAATTTGTTCATTTTTCAGTGTTTCATTTTAAATCATGCTCGGATCATTTCTTAGAAGAGTATTTATTATTGCAATTTTCAGGCATTTTGACTTCTAAGTGGAAGAAAATTGCTATTATTAAGTAGTTTTTGCCTGACATAATTTCTGTTTTGGACTATG
The DNA here is from genome assembly GCF_950005125.1 of Chionomys nivalis. Taxonomy (NCBI): domain Eukaryota; kingdom Metazoa; phylum Chordata; class Mammalia; order Rodentia; family Cricetidae; genus Chionomys; species Chionomys nivalis. The sequence goes on from NC_080099.1 coordinate 16,187,735, forward strand.
GACAGATATAGTACTAAAACAGAAACTGTACAGGGGCCAGGGCTGCAGCTCAGTGGTTAGAGGGCTTGCTGTGCCGTCACGATTCCAGCAGCTATGTGACAAGCTGTGCACTTTACTCTTAGATTGAGTGTTTTTAACGGTTCTTATTACAATTTCTTTAGGTTTGTGTGTCTGTGTGAAAGAGCGATCATGTGTGTGCACACTTATGTGCATGTGTGAGTATGTGTATGTATGTGTATAGGGGGGGGAATGGGTCAGAGGAAATCTTGTAGAGGTCAGCTGCCTCCTTCCACTGTGTGGGTCCCATAGACTGAACTCAGATATTCACACTTAAAACTCCTTACCAGCTGAGCCTTCTTCTTACCAACTCCAGGCTAAGGACCATTTAAAGATAAAATTATGACTCATTCACTTTTGAACGGGTGTCAACTGACAGTGGTAGCACCCTTGGGAAAAATATAAGTTCAAGGATATGGTTTAGGATGACTTAATTTATCATCAAAAACAGAAAACGTCTTCTTTTCTAACTTAATGGGACATTTTTCTCCCTCCGATAGAGACGTAAATCAACTAAGGTTTTCTTTATTCTTAAGAGATTCATTGAAATCTAGTGCATTAACTTCATAGCATAAAGTGCAATTTCATATAAAATACTGCATATGATCTCTCTAGGGTATAATATGTGGATATATTATCCTTAAATATATATTGCTATATTGAATTTATGCATGAAAGTAACATTTTATAGTTACACACAGCTATTATTACTTGCTTTCTTCTAAGAAAAATAATATGGTCTTGAAACAGGGAAAATAGTAGAGTATTATTTTTGAGTATTATAATTCTTATCCCATTAAGGAGGATGACCTGGACAAATAATTAGAACGTGAACTGGTGAGGATGTTTTCCTTGATTTGTGTTTTGAGGTGTTGGAGATGAAATCCAGGCTCTCGTGTGTGTTGGAGATGAAATCCATTCCCTGCCACTGAATTATATTCCCAGGTCTTGGGCTTTTATCGTGTGTAAGAAAATGTCAGAACCTAGTTCCCCTCAGTCATTATTCTCTCGCTGTCTTTGGCAGCCAGATAGCACTGGGTTATGGCTGGTAGTGCAATCTCTTGAAACTTTTGTGAATGAACTTTGGGTTTTTCCCCAGTGATTTGCCATTATAAGTCATGTTATACTGAATAAAATCATATGTATTCCATACCCACCTATTCAGCCATTTTCCTCAAGATACTTCTAGTTGTAATGAATACAGAAAGAACTGTATACTCTTGAAACCTCATAGATTTTTGAAATGGAAGAGAAAGTTTTTCTTTTAAAAACGCATTAGAACGCTCCACACCTGCCTCTTTACCCACCCACACTGCATGTTTATCTCGTTAATAAAGACTGTCCCATTTTAAATGCTATCAAGGTAATTTGTCACAATATTGTTCCTTACAATTATTCATTTCGTTCTGTTTACAATTCATCTTTTGAGATTTCTCTGTTTTTACTTTTGTCCACTGTTGAAATGTTCTATGCACCAGACATCTGAAAAGATGCGATAATTATGTGATGCTGCTTAAATCCAGATTTTGCTTATACAGATATTTTCTGGCTATGGTCATTTTTCTCCGGTTATTGCTCAGCATACTGTTCTCTTTTAGATGCCGCCTATCCTCATAGCTGTCAGAGATAATTATGTTGTTATTTTTACCTCATATATAATAGATAAAGTACTGAGCCTACAATGGCAGGCCAGCAATCCTTCAGTCACATCTAGATCACTAAATTTATAAAAAACATTGTCTCATGGAGTAGTTTTTTTTTTTTTTAATTTGCTTTTCACTTTATTTTGGTTTGGTTTCCAAAATAATAAAGTTGATTTTCAACACTTACAAAATTAAATATAAAACTATATTACAGCAATAATTACCACTGAAAATACAGTCTGTCCCTCTCTCTCTTCAAACCTCGGGGAAGTCTTTAATCAATATTCGCTTGGTCGCCCCCTTACCGTGTGTACCTGCACACATGATAGCCAGCCTTACTGTTGTGACTCTCAATCTGTTGACCTTGAAGCAGGAGTTCTCGGGTCTAACAGTGGACACTTGGAGTCATATTGCTCTTTGGGTGGTTGGCAGTCTGGCCAGTTCATTTTGTAGTTCGTACTAGTATATCTGCCATCTTTAATCACTAGACATCACTGGCATATCTTCTACCACCCAGTTGTGACAACCAGTCAAGGCTCAAGCCATGGCCAAGACTTCTGGAGAACTCACGTTTGTTTCTTTGTAGTAGTTCAACTTTGTAGAAGATGCAAACTCAGTCTGTAGTAACAAAGGTCATGTTTTGCTCTCCCTGCGTCAATCACCCTCCCAGGTGTCTTTGGTGTGATTGTAGAGAAGTGAGATTGATCTCTGGTTTGAGCCTTGGAAGTTAAAATAAAGGGAACAATTGATGGCTTCTTCTCAGACTACAGGGATCAGATGAAGTAAAAAGGAGATATCCCAAGGTTCCCATTGAGGAAGATTTGTGACTCTGAGATTCTGTAACCTGCAAACCCTCCAATTCTGTCAGTAGATTGACCACAGGTGTAAAGCCAAGGGTCAAAGATATTCAAGAGTCAAGGAAGACAAGAGCTCCCTAAGCTCCCAGAATCTTTTTTGGTATTCCTGGATAATCATACAGGAAATGTATTTCCTTTCCAGAAGTAGGGCAGGTGAGCGAGACATCACCCACCTCAATAAGCTGAAGTTTCTTCTTTTGTGCCTTTGCGTAGAGGACTGGATTTGTGGACACTGAGGTGTTGCTCCCTTTCTTACTGTTGGTCTTTGTTTTTTGGCTCAGGCTTTGCTGCTTTATCTTTTATGTAGTGATTCTTGATTTAGTTTTTTTTTTTTTTTTTCTGGGACCAGTCAAGGAATATTGTTATGCCCAAATGCAGTCCTTTTTGTTTTGGATGAATTTCTGTGAACTTTCTTTTACCTTTCTGACCAAGCCCATCATCTCTGTCTTTTACGAAAAAAGTAATCTAGTTGTTTGATGTTAAATCCTCCCTACTCTCCACAATTAATACAGTAGTTTTCTTATTTCTATATTTATATTTTAATTTTTATATTCATGGGATATAAGACAAAGGAGAGTTTAAATATATGGACTCAATTTGCCATCTGGAACCCAAATCAAGGAGAAGGAACTCCTAGGATAGAAAGAGAGGTATTTGCTGGGCTATGATCACTTTCTGAGATCTTTAAGTAGGTTCCTAGTATCACAAGAGGATGGGTCAAGTACTATGCCCTGCCCAATGTCACACCACTTACATTGATGGTACACAAAATGATTTGAAAAAATGGTTAAATTTAATGGTTAAATTTAATGGTTAAATTTAATGGTTAAATTTATTGGTAGCAGTGATGAAAGATAGCCTTATCAATTCTTCCTTCCTGTTCTTTTGCTTAACATCTCATTCATTCATTTATGCAGTAAATATTGAATATTTATGTTATTTTTAACACTGGATCTCTGAAGCTAAGTAAAACTAAAACAGAATTACTTCCCTTATGAGCATATATGTCCAGGGACAACACAGTAAGCAAATAGGCATTGTGGCTTCATATAGCAATGGTGTTTATACAAAACACAAAGGTGTGGGACAGAGGCTTATAATGGCTGGAGATGGTGCTATTTTATTTTTATTTATTTAAATTTCTAATTAAAATATAATTGCATCACTTTCCCCCTTTCCTTTTCCTTTCTCCAGATCCTCTCCGAGGTCCCTCCTTACAACAGCCCCATGTCCTCCCAACTCTCAAATTAATAGCCTCTTCTTCCGTGATTACTATTGTTACATATCTATATGTGTATGTGTACACAAGTGTATAATTACAGCTTTCTGAGTCAGTTCTTATTTGTGTGCATATGATTTAAGGGATGACAACTTTTTATTAAGCACCCAGTGAGGAGCTTATCCCTGGGAAATGCTCTCCACCTCTCAGCAGCCAGTTGTTGCCTGTAGTTCCCTATTCAGAGGAATGACCCAATGAGACGTTTCCCTTCCTTGTTAACACGCCTAGAGATGTTACCACTTTTCAGATCTTATTAATGCAGCAATTTGTATACAAGAGTGTTTTAAAGCAAATTTCCTGGTAATCTGGCCCTTACGATTTTGCCACCTCATTTCCATAATGTTTTCTGAATCTGCAAGAGGTGAGATGTAGATAAATACATGTCCATTGGGGATAAGACCCCCATGATCCTGGGACCTCTGCATTGCATCTGGTTGTGGTTTTTTATAATGGTCTCCAGGTGAGTGAAAGGATAAGACTTAGGGTACACTCAGGAATTATGCTGGATTAACGAAGTGGGGGCAGTAGATTTCCTTCTAAAAGCCACGATCTCACGGGCCCCAGGAAGTTGACTAGGTTTCTGGTGCCAGGAATGGTTTCCCTCCTATTGAGTGAGCTGCAAATCTTATTAGACAGCTGTTGGTTACCACCAGCATGGAAGCGCCACTTCCTACACCTTCAGGAATATCTCACTATGCTGGTCATTGTTGTGGTTCCTAGGTGTCATAGCTAGAGAAAACAATTAAGGTCCCTGGGCAACTTGTTCTTTATGTTCGGGCTTTCTGGTGCTCAAATCCACAGTTTGGAAGAGGTTTGGATCTTTGAAAGGGACTGTATTAAACAGTCCTGAAGGACTGAGGTTCCAGCCACAATGACGGGGAAGATGCTCTCTTAGACACCTTTCCCATTGCTCTTATGAAAGCAGCTAACGGGAGAAAAGGGTTTGTCTATCTCATAGTTCCAAGTTTTAGTTGAGCATAACAAGGAAGTCACGGCAATGGGAGCTGGTCACACAAAATAGCAGTCAGAAATGAGGAATGAGTGCATGGTTGCTAGGGCTCAACTCCCTTCCCACCCAGCAGGTGGGAGTTCCCATCTCAATGACTATCATCAAGATAGTCTGCTACAGCTGTGTGGATAGGCTTATTCCCCCATGTGCTGCTAGACCTTGTCAAGCTGACAGTCAACACTCCCTGTCCCAGCAAGCAATCAGTCCTAATTCTATCCCCCTCTTCTTAGTTGGTGTCCAACGGGGTGTTCCTATTTAAAATGAGCCCAGCACTGTGGACGGCCTGGGGGCCTGTTAAAAATGGAGAAAGCTGGATCTCACTACAGTATAATTGGATCAGAGCCTGGACTTTAACGAGATTCCCCACGAAATTCGTATGCCAGTATAAGTAGATGGTGAGAAGACAGTAAATCATGAAGAAACATCAGATAAACCCAAGTTGGGAGACAATTGACAGCGTAAGAAGGGAAAATCTCCCAAACTGTCAATGTTGTAAGAGTCAAAGGAGGAAGACCAATTAATTCCTTAAAGTGCAGTAGGAGACAGATTAACTACATGCAACTGTTCAGCCTATGTGGAAAGTGGATGTTATCATACTTATAGATACAACTGGGCGAGGTACCCAAACGCGTGGATCTCTGGATGAAGGATATATGGGGGATTTCTTTTGGATGTGTGCGTGTTTGAAGGGTTGTGGGTCAATAGTTTTATTCTTTGTTTATTTGTTCAGCTTTGGTTGTCACTGGCTGTGACCAAAGTGAATGAGAAAGAACCTGGAGAGCCTTCAATCCAAGAGCATGATGAGCCTCCTCCTTGCAGCTTCAGCTAGCGGGTAGTGGTACACCCAGGATCGGAGCTCTAGGCACTCTCCACAAGCCTCCTTCATATTCGGCTGCCAGGCAAGGAAAGGGAACATCGAATGTCAGAGAGATAACCAGAGAAGACTCATGGGTGGGATTCCCAGTGATATTTCGTTGCAGAAAAGCTAAAAACATTGTTGAAACGTTCATAGCTCCCACTATAAATTTTACAATTAATTTCTTTTACAATAATGACTATTTACTATTAGAGATTTTATAGTTGTCTTTTCCATGCATCCATGATGCATTCCTTTGTATTTAAAGTTGACTTACTTAGTGGTCTTAGGTACGTGTAGCATGGACTGCATGGGGAAACCTGTAGCCTCTGGAGATTCTGGCACTTGGATTGAAAGTTAATAGCCTGGGTTATTAACTAGGGCAATTTAGCAAGATCCTGAGAAACAAAAGTCTTGGATCTAACTCAGAGGTAGTGGATGAGTTGCTTCTCTCATTGATGACTAAATTTCTGGCAGAAGCACTTTAGGAAAGGAAGGTTTCTATTGGGTCACATTTTGAGGATACAGTCTACCACAGCAGGGAGGTTTTGAAAGTAGGAGCATCCAGGCAGTTAGTCACATTCCATCTAAGTTAAAAAGGAGAAGCAAGGGAATGGTTGGCTGGTTCTCAGCCTGCCTTCCCTTTTTTATTTTTGTTCAGTCTGGAGCCCTAGTCATGGGACAATGTTGTACCCACAGGCATACCTAGAGGGATGTTTCCATGGCAATTCTAAATCCTGTTGAGTTGAAATTTGAAACAGAGAACTTGCCTAGACTGCAGAAGGCTCTAGAGTCAATCATTGGTACTGTAAAGAAACAAAATGTCATTGTGCTGTGACAGGATGTGATAGTTAATTTTCACTCTCAACTTGACAATACATGGGTACATCTCTAAAGCACCAAGCAATGTTCACAGTAATCAATGGTGATGGATCATCTTCTTTTCTTAGAGAATCTATGACTTCTGTTTACCTTTTCAGTGTGGTTCAATACCTGTATTTTAAAATATGATAATAATAATAATAGTAATAATAAATGATTCAGAGATATGGACTTGAAAATATTGACATAATTTGTGAGTTTAAGGGATCACTTGTTATATGCTGAAAATGAGGATGATCTTGTGCGTGCAAGTATGCAGATATGTGTACATGTATGTGCATGTGATTTGCCTCAGGCATTTTCTTCAATTGGAGGAGTAGATAATTGTTATTAATTGTTAATAGAGTGAGTCCTCTCAAGGTTAACTTTCCCGGCCACCAAATACTTTCAGTTTTATGAAGTGAAAGTTTCTAAGCTGAAGACAAGGCTTAGAGAAACTGGAGCTCATGTTGCGGAGTAATAGTGTTTCAGAGACACATTTATTTTTACTTCCTTAGAAATTATAATTTAGGACCCTAAATGCTTGGATTAGGTGAGTAGAAACTCTTCTGTGAAAATGAGAGGGTTATCACTTTCAAACTGACCCAGAGACAGTTGTGTTCTGAAAATATTAAATTGAGAAGTCTAGGGACCAAAAATAAAAATGTTGTTTCAAATAACTTTTAATATAACATGTTTTTATAATTGTTCTGATTTTGTCATCAAGATTAATTTGTTACTGTGCCTAATTTTAAAAGCTACATTTATATTTCGCTATTTTTATTTCAAATGGCAAAAATGAATGCTGCTAACTTAATTTTATAAGCTCAATCAGGTGTATGAGACAAACACAAAATTTGAAAACTTTCCTATCAACCTTTTCCTATCATAGGTATGCATGAAATATAGCAATAATCAGAGAATAATTCTGATATTAGAGGATAGGTTTGGTGCAAGGTTTCCTATGAGCTTTGCTTTTCAGAAGACCAATAAGTCAAGCCCAGATCTGAAGCTAGGAGTGTAGGAGGACTAGAACAAACCAAGCAATGGGGGACAACCTCAACAGACGTGCTAAAGAGGAAAAAAATAACCCTACCAATGTTTCATGTAATTAGTTAATGTAGAGAATTTGTGTTAAGAATTAGAGCATAAGAAACATTAACTGTAGAAATAGAAGTGAAGATACACACCTAATATTTAAGAAGAAATGAAATATACTTTAAGAATGACAGAATGGCTTAAAATTGTATTTTGATAACTGTAGTGAAATTGTAGTGACAAAATACATACTGTGTTAGTCCATTCGTTTGATGTTTTTGAAAAGACAAAACTCTAGGAACAGGGGAGAAGCAATGAACATGCAAGAACCTTGTGGATTGGTCAAAGTGCTTTTTATCTTGATGACAGTGGTGAGTAAGTGACTGTATCCATTCTCTAAAGCTTGCAACAACAAAAGTAGAAAAGATCAAGTTGTGGTATTTTAATTACATTTTTTTAAATTAAAAAAAATCATAATTGGTGACCTATTTGGAGTGAAAATGAAAGACAGGTTATTAAATCTAGCATTAGCCTGATTCCTTCATCTGGTGGCATCTGGTCATTAGAGGGACCAGGGTGTTAAAGGACAGGTCTGCGAGTCAAACCTCCCCAGCACTTGGGGCATCACAGGCATGATGGCAGTAACTTGACTCACATCAGTAAGACCCCAGTCTTTGACACAACCAGTTTCTTTGCTAACTCTGCTGTGTCATCATTCTACTGCCACCTCCAGAAAAAAAAAAAAAAAAAAAAAAAAAAAAAAAAAAAAAAAAAAAAAAAAAGCCCATTTTTAAATGCTGAGTGCAAATAGGCAATTATACTTCTGTGGAGTTGACATGGCACCTATAATGTCTGTTTAATGATGCCCTATTGCTTTCATCTTGAACATTCATTGAGCTGACAGTCTGGCTATTTTTGTCCTCAGTGTGTACTTGCCTCCAAGTAAATTCTGAAAATAAAATATAACTATCACGCCTGAAAAAATGAGAAAAAGAACCCAGAAAATAAATTTGTATTCCTGGGATGCAATCTATATCTCTTAATATATGGCACTTGGTTTGGCATTTCTTTATCTTGTCCTCAGTCTGTTTTTATTTTACAAAAACAGGAGTTAATTTTGAGCATGTTACATCCTAAGCCTTGATAAAAGTTAGTCAAAACCCCAAGGAGTTTCTATTGTAACTGTCAAGAATATTTTATACTTATTTTATACATACCTATGCATATATATGTGTCTAAATATTGACTTAAATATTTAAAATTTGTTCCTTGTTTGCCACTCAACAATCTACATTTGTAATTACCCAGAGAGGCACAGTTATATTGTGGTAACAAGTGATCCTGTGTCTGAGCTCAGGTAGATCCAGACATACACCCAAGATAGCTATCACTCACATAGTTATGTGGGTGACATTCCAGGTCCTGTCAGCTCCTGGTTCATAGCCTCTCCAGGTCAGCCCACCCTCCTACAACCACTCTACACTGTGTCACAATGCTTGACAGAAGCAATTTAGGGAGGAAGGGTTTATTCTGACTTGTGGTTCAGGATGTACTGACGCGGCCAGCTCTGTTCTGGCACCAGGCACAGGCAGTGTGACTCCTGCACATCTCAATAGATCAGGGACAAAGAAAGAACTCAACCGAAGTGGAGTCTAGAACATTCCAGCTCCACTCTTAAGCCACTATCTGCCAATGAGGCCCTCTGTCCAAAGATTCTTCAACCTCCACAAACTGTGCCACCAGCTGGGGACCAGCTATTCAAATACATGAGCCATACCAACCACTGAGACAGAATGTGTACCTCCCAATAAATGGAAGTTTCTCATGAAAGTCCTTTACATCATTTTTGTCACATGCTTTTAGCCAAACTAAATCCTCTGTCAAACAATACTCGAGAGGCCAAGAAGATTTCGACTTTGGTTAATACAAGACTCAAGACGTTAGAGAGCATAGAATGTTTGCCACTCACAGATAAAATCGTACCATGTACCCATGCATTCAAACACATACATACTAATGCACAGGTTTAAAATTCATTGGTGATTGGTCTTGTCATTGCTTTTATTAACCAAAGAAAATTAATAGATTTTTCTAACATACAAATATAAAATGACTGTTGTGTCTATAGCACACATAAGCCTCGCAACACTTCTGGCTCAAGATGACACACACACACATTTAAATAGCAGAAATAATTTGAATCAGTAGAAGCAACAGAAAATAATCACAATCAATAAATATCTGTCTGTGCTCAAAGTGAACTCAATAGTTTAACCGAAGGAAATGGAGCGTACAACTACAGCACATGATAGATTCTTTGGGGTAAACATTTCCCAGTTATGAAGCGTTCCAATTTCTAGAAAACATGTGATGATATTTTATATAATAGTTTAGGAAGTATTTAGTTCCTTCATATAACATTTCCCACGCTGTCACTGCTGTTGATGAGTTCATAGGACCTCCCTGTTTGACCAATGCTATAGTTGGACAAATTCCCATACACTACCAAGCATTAGCCTCAAGAGCCATTGTCTGCTTAGTCAGTTTATCTGTTGCTTCTCACATCCACCATTAAAGACCCTGCAGCTTATGTCCCAGTAGGAAGAGCTGGGGACCAGATCATGAGCATCAGAGAGTGTCTGGCCCCAGGAGGATGAAAGACAACATGGAACAGACTTTAACTCAACTTGAACCTGGAGCACAGAGCAAAGCCTTAAGCCAGCAAGGAACAGTTAACCACAGACTGCTGAGCAAGAGAGTAGATCCTATGTTAAGCCTTGGAGTTTTGGGGTGACTTTTATAGAGTAGTATTTCAGGAAAACTTAGCTGATGCATTAGTCAAAGGCAAGCATTTGGGAGCAAGCCTGCTGGAGCTACTTTTGTTAAGTATATGCAAGTGATTATAAATTAATTATTCACTTCATCATTTAAAAATTAAGCAAATTTTTATGAGCTATATAATATGTCTAGATTAATTTTTTTGGAAACTGAGCTGTCTTTAATTAATTGATATTTGAGGAACATACCCATCCTTGTATGTATTCTAGTATTTTCAGTTGTTCTGGTTAAGCAATCATAATTTTATTCATCTGACTGACTGTCAAGCTCCTCGGCATTGAAATGAAGTGAAGATTAGAGAACAATTGATCTGAAAACCTCACTGAAAATTTGGCATGATGGGAGTAACACTGGAAAGTACATAGAGACCAAGTGCCCACGTTGCAGCTCCCAGAGAGCATTCTGGGTAAAGAGGAGTTGCATTAAAAGATGATGATGTCTTCAAAGGGCTAGTAAGTGCCTGCATTCCTCCACTGACAGTTGTATTAAAATGAAAATGATGTGCAGTAGGTCACATGTTATTAAAGTGTATAATGTGATAGGCTTTGGTGTGAGCATGTACTACTGCAGCCATCCTCAGAGTCAGAACAGTGAACATGCCTGTCATCCATGTAGGTGTGTCTTGATGGTCTCCAATCCCTTGTGCATCTCCTCCTCAATGTTAGTAAAATTAATTTTCAGTTTCTACTGTGGGCTTGATATTTATTATGCTCCTGGTACATCGGACTAAAATGAATCCCAGGGAATGCTGTGTTTCTTTCTTTTTTTTTTTTTTTTGGTTTTTCGAGACAGGGTTTCTCTGTAGTTTTTGGGGCCTGTCCTGGAACTAGCTCTTGTAGACCAGGCTGGTCTCGAACTCACAGAGATCCGCCTGCCTCTGCCTCCTGAGTGCTGGGATTAAAGGTGTGTGCCACCACCGCCTGTCAATGCTGTGTTTCTTAAATATTTGAAGACACTACCTACTAATGTGTATTTGAGACATGTAAACTTACATGTGTTACTTTTAAATCTTTGATGTAAAAGGGGAAAGGGTGGGAAATAATCTGACCTAACATATTTCTGAAAGCCACACCAAGGACATCACAAAGTTTGTTGAACAAATAATTAAGAAATGAAGAATAGGAATAAACTTCTTGAGATCAGGAATCACAACGTTTATATGAATTGTGCTATTAAATAATCTTTGTATTGCTGGTATGTGTGTATTTCTTGTTATTTTATATAGTTGATGTGAAACAAATGCTACCTGAAATAAATGCTTAATATGTAAAGAATTTTTATAGTCAAAGACTATGGATAGGATAGGCTAAATTGGGATGAGGATGTTGAGAGATTAGTGCATTATTGCCCACTGTAAATTTTAACTGCAATAGTGGAAGTAGTATTTCTCAATGTGGTCTTTTGTTGGAACTCTTTCTGCTCATGTAATTGTCAACACTTCTCACGTGTGCTATTCCTTGGAAGGGAGAGAAAGGGGGGAGAGAGAAAGGAGGGAGGGAGGGAGGGAGGGAGGGAGAGAAAGAGAGAGAGAGAGAGAGAGAGAGAAAGAGAGAGAGAGAGAATGTGTATACTGATGTATCTTGTTTTCTTTACTTCTCCATTTTACTCTTAAACCATAAGAAATAAAAACATCACCAGAAAAATTTATTTATTAAGGCCACTTTAACCCTCTGTAGATATACTTAGTGTCTGATAAATAATACATGATCTGGAAGTTAATATTAGTAATTAATACTGGAATAAATTCCCCAATATCCTTATGAAAAACCCAAGCATGGAGGCATGTATCTGTAATCCCAGCACTGAGAGGCCAGGAGCAGGCTGCTTGCAGGAGAGTCCCCAGGTTCACTGAGACCGGAAGCTGCAGCCGGAAAGCCACTGCCAGCTTGTTCTCACATTGCTCTGGGTTGTGTTTCTTTCTTGGGGTTTCTCAGCCCCTGTGTGTCACTGAGCATGGATAACACCTTATCCTGAGGAAGGTCGCTTCACTTCTCTCGGTAATCTATCTGTTCATTAAGGACTAAAGAATGAGATGGGACTTTTGACCTGCCTGTTGTTAACTAATGGAGGCAGCAATAAAAAGACAAAAATGTAGCATGCCTTGCTAAGTACTGAGTATGATTTAGAAAACAAAACCTTCAAGGGCCTCATCTAACAATGAAATATCCATCAGAGGTGAGCATTGCTGCATCCATTCACCTTAAGTCCGTGTTTCGATAGAAAAAAAAAATCTGTCAAAAAAGATAAGAACATAAAGCAAGGAGACAGAGTCAGTCATGTTTCTGAACAATGGAACATGGTAGGGTCAGACATGGAATTAGACCTGTGACTTTCTGACAGCCGAGTTCCTCAACTGTGAACATCCAGTCTAGTGCTGTGTGTAGAGCATCTGTTTGACAGAAAATGGCTCCGACTGTGCATGCTGCCCTAGCCACCTGCTTTATAGGCATTACAAGTATATTTTCATCTAAAAATTCTTTTATAATCCTATTTCAGTGCGTGTGCGCTGTATCAAATGAGTGAAACATTACTTGTTGAACAAAATCCTCTATTATTAGGATAATCAATAGTCTGCAGAGGATCAGATGGTAAATGTTTTAGGCTGATGGATTCTGTAGCAACTATTTTGTTAGAGCCACACTCAACTCTTTGGCGGTAGCAAGAATGAGTCCAGCTTTAGATTTAAAAGTGTTCTTTAAAATTCTTCTTTATCACTTAGTGCACGCTTGAACATTAAGATTATAATTATTATAATTTTTAAATTTACTTAGTTCAGCGGACAAAAAGATAAGCCAAGAAGTGGGGATTTCTGAGGGGGTTACTTCTTTTGGTGTGTGTATGTATGTGTGTGTATGCATGTTGCATTCTTTTACTACTTAGAACATGAAAGCATTATTCTAAAATCACTAAAACCCAACAGTGATATTATATCTATATTATGTTCCACTAACTCTAGCCTAGGGTAGATTCCTCTACTCATTTTTCTTTTTCTTTTCTTTTCTAAAAAGTAATTATGGGCAGAAGAGACGGTTCAGTTGGTAGAGTGTTTGCAGTACAAGCATGAGTACCTGAGCTGGAGAACCAGCCCTGAAGTAAAATATCTGGGGACACACAAACTTGTGCATACACATGCACAAACACACGCATGCACAGGCACACATATGCACACACACATAAGAACACATGCACGTTGTGTTTAGTGGCACATGTCTTTAGTTCTGGCCCTCATAAGCAGAGGCAGGTGGAACTTTGTGAATTCAAGACCAGCCTGGTCTGCGTAGTGAGTTTCAGGACAGCCAGTTCTATGTAGAGAGATCCTGTCTCAAACAAACAAACAAACAAACAAAAAACACACGCACAAATGTCGGGGGGCAAGTATTTTTAAACAACTGACCATATACACTTAATTTGGTGGTTATATACATTCCCTCACTAAATGTGAAAAATGCAAGACTTATTAAATACATAATGAAATATAATTTCCCAACATAGGAGTGGCCTTGACAATAATTGAGATAATATTAGTTTTGAACAGCAAGTCCATTTTTTTAATACTCAATGTAACATTTAACTGGAATAACCACTTTTAAACTATACTCTTCAAATAGTTTGTATTGGACAATAGTCAAATTTACAAAGTTTGAATGTTTAAATGTCTGTGCATATTTTCCTGAGTAAAGACTTATTTTAATTATTATTTGTGTGTGTATGAACCTATGCCAAGTGTGTGTGTCTGCCATCAAAGGTCAGAGAAAAGTCTGAGATCCCTTGAAGCTGGAGGTACAGGTGACTGTGGTGGCTCACAGGTGGGAGAGCAGGACTTGCTCGTTATCACCGCGCCATATCATCTCCCTCACCACACAGAAAGCTTTTGCAGATATTGTTTTCCAAATGACATTCTCCGATGACAGTTTTACTCTCTAGCTCTTTGTATATGCCAGGTATTGTTTATGTTTTCTATGGAAGCGAGATAAGATCACGGCACCTCACTAGAGAAGAAATTTTGCCCCCAGGGCTGATGATACTCAGTTAAATATGTATGGATTATACCTATTTCTGTTTTCCCTGGGGATTCCACTCCATGCAAGCAGAAATTTAGGAACAGCATCACTTGGAGGAGGAGACAATCTAAACTTCTTGGTGGGGAATAACAGAGTGGCTTAAACTTGAGCAGAAATAGAGAGTTCCATAAAGACAGAGACAGGCATCAGATTTCTCAACCCCATAAGCCATCATCTTACCTCCACTGGCTCCTACCCACCAATGGCTTCCTGTAACAAACGACACATTCTGACCACTCCCCAAGTAATCTTGGGGTGATGTATCTTCAAGTCCTCTTGCCTCAGAACATAATCACAGGAGTTCCTGACTCTGACATGAAATCCTTGATTAAGTAAAGCTCACGAGCAGCAGTTTGCCAAATGTTTACTTCCCACTGAACTACTTCCTTTTCTCCATAGTTTATTAATGTGATCTTTCTGAGTGGATGGCGGTTTGAGCAGCAACAGCCCCAGCCACTTCCTGCGAGTATTTACTATAAGGATGCTCCTCCAGTCACAGCTCAGGACTAGCACAAAACCTCATTCCAGGCATGCGAGAAATTCCCCATCAGTCATAATCCTGGGAATGGATTAAGATTTCTCTTCCCTCTCCAGTCCCAAGAGCAGTCAGGGTTCCCTGTCCTGTGGAAAGTCCAAGGTCCTCCCCCCTCCATCCAGGTCTAGGAGAGTGGGGGGAGGGGAGAGGGGCGGGAGGAGGGGGAGGGAAATGGGAGGTGGGGAGGAAGCAGAAAATTTTTTTTTCAATAAAAAAAAGTTTAAAAAATTAATAAAATAATAAATGAATATTAATAAAAAAAGACTTCTCTTGAGCAACAGATCTTCTTGCTTTCCCACAGACACAGTGAATGAATCATCTTTTTGTGTGTGCAGTGGGACTGTGAGCGCAGGCTTTCTGCTGGCCTGACTCCCACTTCGTCTTGCTCTTCATCCCTTTTTCACCTCCGTCTCATTTGAATCTTATTTTGTTGTTATCTTGTATTTGAAGATGATTTTCATTAAAAAGACAAAAAATGCACAAGTGTGCACAAACCATAATGCTGGATGAATGGCACACAAAAAAGTATACAACACACACACACACACACACATACACCACATAGCTAGCATATGAATGAGGACACAAAACATTAGTAGAAACTTCTGTTACACACATCAGTCACAGCCTACATCCTCACAGGATAGCCACTGTCTTAACTTATAATGTGGTGGATTGGATATGTGCAACTTTGGCACTTTTATGTATGAAATCCTACAGAATATATTTATTGTGCTTGAATTGAGTTACTCAGAATTATGTCGATGTAATTCACTAGTGTTGTTGCCGCCAGAGTTCATTCTTGTTCTGAGTAGCATTCTGTTTTATGAATATACATTACTCTTAAGTGTATTCTTAATGGGCGTGAGGATAAGATGCTAGAGATGACGACTGTGCACTTAAGACAGGGTGTGAAACAGTCAAGTTGTTTCATGCGTAGGAAACAACTATTTCGTTGCTCTGTGTCCTCTGTGACACTCGGTCTCATCGGACCCCAGTGAGAGCCACCCTGACGAGCGCACAGTTGTTCTTTTAGTTTTCACTTGCTGATGACTGCTAAGAATGACCACTGCTCCCTGCCGCCTGGCTATTTGTTTTTTCTCTTCTATATAGAGACCACTTTACTATTATTCGATAGAATTATCCAGTTCGATATTTCTATTATTTTACAATTAAAAATAATATTTTTTTCTGTAACAACTCAGAGAATAAATGACAAAAAGAAAAAAAAATTAAAGTAAAAGTAGATGCCAAACTCCAAGGTCATCACAAGCCAAACCTTTTGGACCAAGAACTTCAACATTTACTACTAATATACTATGGTTGAGATTTAAAGGGCCAAGCTTTAGTGGTATTAATCACACTATTTTCATGTGGGAATTCTGTACCATGTCTGTCCTGAGTCCAATATTAATGTAAATTCTCAGATATCAGTTGTGCTGAACAAACTTTAAATAGTCACTGAAGAATTTCACGACAATGCTTATAAATGAACTCAAAGCCAACGAAAACAAGAAGATTTATATGAAAAATACAAAAAGTCGCAGCTTGCTCATGTCCAGTATACCACAAAACAGGACATTTCAGATGAAGAATCTTACAAAGAACATTAAAGGCAATAATAGTTACTAAAACAAAACTCACCAAGAGTAGTGGTGCACACCTTTAATCCCAGCATCTGGGAGGAAGAGGTAGGCTCAGTTAACCCCTAGCCTCTATGAATTGAAGGCAGGCTACTTACTCCCAACTTGGTCCTGGGGGTCCAAAGAGCCTTTCTGGACTCCCGATGGCCTCCGCTGCTCTTGGACTCCCAATGGCCTCCGCTGCTCTTGTGGACACAGCTGGAACAGTCCCTGCACCATTCTCTCTGGAAGCACAGAGGAGCTGTGTCCATGCTCAACGCTGCACCATACACAGAGAGACAATGCAGACACTTACCACTTTTTACCATCTTACACACAACTGAACTAACTGCAATCAATAAACCAGTTGACGATCACAGATTCTCATATCGAACAAATAAGAACATTTACTTGACTATCTAATCCTTGCAAATTAACAATTTCCAATAATCCAAAAGCTTTTATCGTAGCACTTTAATTTCAGTGAATATATGTTTGTATCAAAATGTGTGAAGGATTAGCTTAGATAAAGTTATATTTTAAATATTAAAAGCTTATTGACGGTTATTAAAAAAAGAATAAACAGCAAATATTTCATATTTTTGCTCTAAAGCAGAGGAGTTTTAAAGAAAATTTCATCTTGACAATGGTAGTCTCAAGGAAAAGTAAAAAAAAAAATTGACATGCATTTTTACATCATGAGCATGCTGCCATGCCTGGCTGTATAAAATGTCGCAGTTAGGTGGAGAAAATTGATTCCAAACGGTGACGACAGGTGAGGACACAAAGGCTGTAAGTATGAACTCTGTTTCCAATTGTTATGAACCCACTTTAGCCAATCATGAGAGGGTACAAAACTGTGCATTCAGAAAGAGACAAAGCTTTTTGTGGTTACTTCTCTCATGTCAAACTGTAGGAGAGGGAGCTGCTAATCTTAATTTAACTGTATTGTTACATCATAAGCAATACTGGGAGAGTTTCAGGGCTCCTTTTCTGATTTTCACTGAGAAAATGCACACATTGAAAGAATTATTTTTCTTTATCTTTTTTTTTTTTTTTTTGCTACAGTCGTTTTATGGTAAATCGCTTTCCTGAGTCTGATTTGTAATGTTTTGCCTCCTCTTTCCCAAAGCTGTATTTCTAGCCTCTTAATGTCTCAGCTAAAAACAATCAGATTTTTCTAAAACACAGCACAGACTAGGTAACCTTTTAAACATATGACTGTTAAACACGTCATACACAGGCTGATACAGGGATTATTTAATTTGAATGCAGAATGTTGTCATAGTGACTGCCTTCGTTAGGATAACTATGCCTGTGATGAAACACCATAAGCAAAAGCAAGCTGGTGAAGAAAGGGTTCATTTAGCTTCCACATCCACATCATCGTCCATCACTGAATGAAATCAGGACAGGAACTCAAATAGGGCTGGAATCTGGAAGCAGGAGACGGTAAGAGAGGCCATGGAAAGGTGCTGCTTACTGGCTTGCTCATCATGGCTTACACAGCTTGCTTTCTTATAGAAACCAGGATCACTAGCTCAGGGATCGCACCACCCACAATGCACTGCACCATTCAACATCAATCACTGATTAAGAAAACACCCTACAGGTTTGCCTATAGCCTGATCTTATGGAGGCATTGTTTTTTAATTGAGGCTCCCTCCTCTCAGATGAATTTTACTTGTGCCAAGCTGACATAAAACTAGCCAGCACAGTGACATAAAAAGTAATATTTTCCTATATACTTAGTTCTCTAAAATGCAGCTTTCTTTTACTTAATAGTTTATTGGCAAGGTTATTGAAATGGCCAAACAATGTCTTATTGTAATTGTGTTCATGAATAGACATTAGAGCCCATATCAGAGCCCCCTTACACTGTGACTTCTCAGAAATCAGAGTTTTTATTAAAATTACATGCAAAAATTATATATGAAATTGAGCCTTCTCCGCAGTATTTCCCAGTAACATAGGAAAAACAAATTCAACATACATTACAATAAGCTCCAAATTAGGTTTCCTCATTTCACATTCCAAGAATGTGAGGCAAAATGAGATTAGAAGTTACTGGAAGGTTGGAGCCCATGGATAGTCCAGATACAATTGTGACTGCCTGTCCAGTGTGGAAAACATGTCTAAAAGAGTTCCTTGTGCTTCACAGTTGGAGCAACTTACTGTCTCAAGTTCTCACCATGCACATGCCCTAACGTTACATCCTTGACAGTAGGCAGGACAACCAGCACGGCCTGGGAGTCCGGTCCTGTGACTGGTTAGTCATGCTCTGGTGTTTCCTTCAACTAGGGAGGAGCTGATTTTTACTTGTGATTAGGAAGACACCACGTGAACTAGCAATCAGCAGAAGGTGGAGGCACACCCTTCTGCCTGCACAAGAACGGCTCCCTCCATTGGCATTTGTTAGAGGATTGAAGTTCAACAGTGAGTCTAAGGGGGAGAAATGGTGAAGAGGATGCTGAAGACTCAAAGTCAATATTGTGACCATAAAATATGTAGCTCATATCACAAAAGACAAGAGAGAAGATATGAAACACAGTTTCTTGTTTAAGTCTATCATCTATCTATCTATCTATCTATCTATCTATCTATCTATCTATCTATCTATCTATCTATCTAATCTATCTATCCTCTCTCTGTTCTCTCTCTCTCTCTCTCTCTCTCTCTCTCTCTCTCTCTCTCTCTCTCTCTCTCTCTCATCTATTATCTACCTATTCTTGACCTAAGCATTGTATCATACTCATACGTGCACGATCCCATCACTAGGGAGGTGGAGGTATGAGGACCAGGATTCCAAGCTGTCTTTTTATTAAGGTAATATAAGACAAGAAGACATAAAAATGAGATCATGATGTGGATGGGAGGGAGAGCAGAAAGAGAGTATATGGGGGTAGGGGAAAGAGCAGGGCAAGAAAATATTACATATATAAATATGATGCTGACAAAGAATAAATTCATTAAAAATGAATCAAGTAAAGAAAGTCTTTTAGGGGGCTGGAGAGCAGGCTCAGCAGTTAACAGCACTTCTGCTCTTCCAGACAACCAGGGTTTTATTCCAGGTATTTGATTCCCACTTAGGGTGGTTCATCACAACCTACAATTCAAGCTCCAGGGATCTCTGATGCCCTCTTCTGCCTTCTGTGGTACGTGTGTATACATGTACACACACAGAGAGAGAGAGAGACAGAAAGAGAGAGACAGAGAGACAGAGACAGAGATAGACAGAGACAGAGAGACAGAGAGAGATCTTTGAAAATAATGAAATAGAAAAAGAGCAAAATGGTGTTAAAATAGCCACAGATCTTCCCTTAAGTCCTAAGCTCAACTCCCCTCTCCAGTAAATTTCATTTCATGTTTTCTGGTTGTCCTTTCATATTTCTAAATGATTTGTTAGCCTAGTAATTATCATTTAGCAATCTTACACAATACTCACGAACCTTGTGTGATCATAATTGAGGATGTGATTAGCTTTCTTACACAGACACGTTCCCAGTCTCTCCCTCTCCGCACTTCCCATAAGCGGTTTTTTTGCAGTTTGGTTATTATATTCACACCAGAATGAAGTAGTATTCTATCATGTATTTTCTTTCAGATACAACACTTTGTTTTTCCTGGAGTTTGTTAGGTACTTTTAAATGTTATGTAGTACTTAGTACACAAACTAAATTATTCAAAACTGCCTTCAAACGTTCTCTTAAATTGTGGCAATCAGAGAAGTCTAATTGCTGAAACAACCTCAAATTCTCAGTGTCATTATACAAGTTTACTTCTTGCTCATGTCATAGTTCAGAAGATTTCTTTGGCTACAAGCTTTCAGGGTCATAACTTTCTTTCTTTAGAAACTTTATTGTTGCCGGGCAGTGGTGCTGAAGGCCTTTAATCTTAGCACTTGGGAGGCAGAGGCAGGAAGACCTCTGAGTTCAAGACCAGCCTGGTCTACAGAGAGAGATCCAGGACAGAGAAACTCTGTCTCAAAAAGAAAGGAAGAAACTTTACTGCCTTGTAGGGTTTCAGAGCCCTTCCTTCTTTAATTGCATCTGAATGCTATCAAGAAAAAAAGAATAGGTGTGGGAGGGAAGGGAGGCTCCCAAGAGCCCTGCTGTGGATGCAGCCTACCAGTGATGTTGATAACACCTTCCAGGTAGCCTTGACAAGACCTAGATTGAATGTTCCACAGTGTGCAGGGAGCTCAGAAAGAATTCTAGAGGGATGCTCCCGAGAACAGAAAAGATCTGGCGAGCACAGTGACTAATTTCTCAGTGTGCAGGTACCAACCCTACCGTCTTCTTTCTTTTGATTGGAGATAGAGCTACTTTGAGCCTTCCTCCTCCCCTGGCCTGCTTCATGAGAGCTCTTCTGAGCAACTGTAATTTCTCTCTCATGTTGGACTAGACTTTTCTGGGTTTCACTCACCTCTTCTTGATTTATCGACTTCTTTTGAGGAAGCTGTTTTTCAGATGGTCCATGGAAGAATGAGTAATTTTAAGTGTTTGAAAGCATGAAAATGCCATCATTTACATGGCTAGCAATTCATCTGGGCATGCAATTCTAGATTCAAAATAAACTGGTTTTTAAGATGTAAGGGCATTCAAGGAAACATCTATGTTTGCTATTATTCTTGGGAAATTCAATACAGTTTTTTTTTTCCTGTGTAAATGATTTGACCTGTGGCTCTGGAAGACATGTTAAGTATTTGTGGGTTACTATTAACTCAGAGTGATGTGGATTTGCTAATGAGTGAGTGCAAAGGGACTTTTGATCTCATAAGCTCATAGTCTTTATTTGTGGAATTCTTAGAGCATTATTTCCTTTCTGTCACCTTTCCATCCCTTTCTGCACAGGAAGAACTCATCTTCTAGAACTCTCTAGAATTGGTTTTGGTCACTTTTTTTCCTCCAACATTTTATGTAGCTGTTGCTCTGCTTCACTGAAGATTGTTTTCTTTGTTGCTCTACTTCGCTGGGGCCTGACTTCTTTGTTGTTCACCCTCACTAGAAGCCCAGTCAAAGGGCCTGTGTTCAGCTCATGGTGAGCCACCCATGACTCTTATTTGCATTCTCTGGAAGACTGGAGGCTGGAAGAAGCAGAAGAAGGAAGTCAGTCGATTACATGGCAGTGGGGAGGGAGCTTCAGGTCCAAGTAGTCTGTGTACGTGTCTCTAACCAAGCCCTACGCTCCACCACTAGTCGCCAGCCTGTGCAGGTATTTCTGCTGTATAAAGTCTCCGCCTTCTGGCTTTTGCAGGGAGAAGAGCTGATAACCATGTCTTTAACTCTGCCCACAGACAGGCACCGTATAAACTGCTTGTCTAAGTCTATACCTGTCTCCAAGTGGTTGACCGTCTTTACAAGAATCCATTGCAATTGTGTCTTTTCTATCTTATTTTATTTTTTATGGTTTAAAGGCATTGTTAGAAGTTCATAATTGATCTATTTTTGTGTTCAGGGAGTTTGAGGAGGGTAAGACATGGGTGATGAACTTGCCATTTTAGCTAGAAGTTTCCCAACTACAACGGTATCTGCATATACATCAGTGATGTTTTGTTGAATGAGACAAAAATTCTATCTGTTTAATTTGTGTCACATAAGCCCCAGGCACAAAAGAGCCTTTAAAATTATTACCTTCACACATTTTTTTTCTTCCTGTTAGAAGAGTCAAAACAATTTTTATGAGTCAAAGGATATTGGAGGTTGAGAAGACGGCTCAGTTTTTAGGAGCACCTGTCACTCTTTCTGAGGACCTGGGCAGGCTTTGGTCCCCAGCACCCACATGGTGCATCACAACCATCCATGGCTCTAGTTCCAGGGGCAGCTGATGTCCTCTTCTGACCCTTCAGAGAACCAGGAATGCACCTGGTGTACATGCATACATGCAGACAAAGGGCAAAACACTCATATACAGAGAATAAAATCAATGAATATTTTTTAAAGTTTTTCAAATTAATACTTGGGAAGGATAGGGTAGATTAAAGGCTACTAAAATAGTATATGCAGGCAATGATTCTATAAATAAAAAAAAATGTGTTCAGACATTGTTCTAGACTACTGACTCGCATTAACTATACAAATTCCATCCCTCGCCCCGCTCCATCCTCCATTTTTCTCTCCTTTTGGGATGACCTCACTACAGGAAGCTTGGTCTGACTAGAAACTCACTTTGCAGCCCCGACTAGCGCTAATATTTTTATCTTCAAGGAAGGTGCATCTTTGTGCTTGGTCTGTGGTTTGGGCCTTCTGCAAGAAATACTCCCCAGCAGCAGACCTTTAAACCCTGAAGCACAGGGTCAGGGATGAGTTAAAGAATTAAAGCTTAAGTCACCGTCTCCCTAACTCTAACGTGAGCGTAAGCAACAGGTTTGAAACTATTTTCTTGGCAAAGGAATATGTCAAATGCTATCGTTCGTATTCAGTCTTGTATACCTTAACCATGAGTCCGAAAACATAGGGATGCCAGAGTATGTCCAAAATGTAATACCCAAGGGCTACACAGGGCCTTCACTTAATGGGGAAAACCAAAGTGTTTATTTAGTATAGGACTTGCCACATACTGTGAATTTAATAAATACTAGTTTAGTGGCTGTATTTATTATTTGGTTTGGCAGTAACCCATTAGTTCTCAAATGGCTTTAGGAAGGAAGGATTCCAGTGGTGTGGATTGTAAATTCTTAAGGCTGTGTCCTAACTTTAGAAATGCAGTTTCCTTCCAATTTCCAGTCTAACGGGATGTTTTCTCTGCCATCTACGCGGTAGCCCTTGCTCTGGGAGGCAACACACACACACACACACACACACACACACACACACACACACACACACACACACACACACCGTGGAGGCAAGCTGCTTATGAAAGCTGGTCTCCCCACACCGCTCCAGGCTCTTTGAAAGAGGTGTCAGCGCAAAGCCAGAAAAATAAGTCAATGAAAACGAGCGGGGGGGGGGAGGGGGTGAACAGGAGACTCCACCAGCAGCCAAATGTGTTTCTTATTGCAGCGGTTGAGTCACTAGCCAGACTGGCCCGAGGTGAGCCAGGCACATCCGCGTTAGGACTCAGAGACACGCCTTCTTCTCGCACAAACCTTCCTGATCCCAGCCGCCTAGGCGGACTCCCGGGTGTTGCTACCAGCCCTGCCACTCGCAGTCCGGACTGGCAGAGGTTGGGGACCGCCTGGCGTTGCACCGACCAGGAGCCACAGGTTGCAGACGCAGGCAGCCGTGCCCATGACAGTGGCTCTGTGAGGCTCCGGGTGCGCGGTGGCTGCTGGTGGGTCCCGGAGCTCGGGAAGATCGGAGCGGCCCTGAAACCTGACACCAGCGCCCTCGCTGTGGCTGTTCCTCCCGCTGGTGAGTTGGGGAAGGCCGGCTGGCCGCTGGAATTCGGTCCCACCCACTCTGGGTGCCCGCAGCGTTTCAGGGAAAGGGGACCCCGGAGGACGCAGGCCCCGCGCCTGCAGCCTTCCATCTGTTCCCTGCAGAAAGCCTAGCGAGCCAGACCTGGGGACCGGCCGCTCCTGCTCAGATGGCCCCCACAAACTCGATCTACCCTTTTGCTTTGGTGTGTGCCTATTCTATAGCTGCTTGGAACAAAAGCCAAACCCAAACAAGAACACTAGACAGAGACATGTCATTTGTATATCAAAATAAATGAATAAATAAAAGTAAAAACTATTATCAGCAAGAAGAGTGGTTGGTATGCAGAGAGAAAGGACCCAGGGAGGCTTGCCAGGCAAGACACAGGACTTGTCTCAGCACTTCCTTGAGATGAATCAGCCACAGAAAGTGAAGTAAGCTTTCTGTGTTCCAATCTTGGCCCCATTACTTTCAAATTCTGATCAAAGTTTTGCATCTAGAGAGTGTATGTGTGGAGGGAGGGAGTATTATTGCCAGTGGTCCCACTTCCAAGATTTTCCCCGCTGCAACATTATCGTCCTAAGTCTCCGAAAACCATCGACTAGGGTGATGTGTAAGCAGGGATGGCCTTCCTCGGTAGAAGCTGTATTTGGTTAAAGCCTGCACACCTGTAACATGCTTACCAGCTTTCTGCAACATGATCAAAACTAAGGCTGTGGAACTCCGGTCTAAATGCATGTAGTTTCAGGGTTATTAACAAAGACATGGATTTTGATGTCAGTCTGCTTAAGAGAATCCTCACAGTTCTCAGTATTTAGCTATAGTCATACTTCCGTATGTGTACAATGTACTTGTTAATGGCTGTAACTTTTATAAAGTAGACAAGATGGACATTGGTATTATATTATTACAGGTGGATAAGTCCCCTGGCTTTTCAGGCTACTGTAAAGCTCAGTTTGAAGTAATCAAACAAAAGAAGCGCTTTTTTTGATTCCACCCTGCCCACTCGCAGGGCAATTTTTCATAGTTTCCAAAGGTAATTCCTTACCCACAGGAGACCACTATACTTACCAGCAGGAACTTCTGAGGATCATCACAAGGCACACACTTGCCAGAGACTCTAACGTTAAGGAGATGTCTCTGATTAAGGACTGCTTACCAACTCCCTGGCTCTCTTACTATCATTGCTGCTGAATGAAAAGCAAAACATTTCCGATGAAACTGGATAAGCCTGTTCCCATCTTTGCCAAGTGGCAATAAAAAGAATCTGTCAAATGCAAGCAAACCACGGCTCTCCCTCCCCATAGGTCATTTCTAGAACAGACATGTTTGACCTGATAAGGGAGGTAACCCCAGGAAAGTTATCCTCTTAACTCATGGTGTACCACATTGTACTTCTGTCGTCAAGTTTCTGCTTCCTCTAGAAACAGGGATGTCAAGGTTCCAGGTCCATCAGTGCTGGCATCTGCTGATTTCCTCTATTGTAGAAAGCTGGTATTTGACTTTCAGCCTAGATCAGTAGTTCTCAACCTTTCAAATGCTGTGACCCTTAAATAGAGTTCCTTATGTTGTGGTGAGCCCGATAATCATAAAATTATTTTCATTGCTACTTTGTAACTGTAAATCGGCTACTGTTGTGAATTGTAATGTAAACATCTGTGTTTTCCAATGGTCTTAGATGACCCTGTGAAAGGGCCATTCAATCCCCAAAGGGTTTGGGATCCACAGGTTGAGGAACTCTGGCCTAGTAGAGCATTGACGGCACACTGACCATTCACATAAAGCTCGTCTCATAATGAGTCTGGTTTCTTGTGTTGATTCATCGAGGCTGGTTAACCAATACTTCAACTCTGAAGCAATTGCTGGTAATGCTGAGATACAGGAGAACAATTCCAATAAAAAGAGACAGGGCCAACCAGATGCTTGCAGTAATTACTTGTAAAAATGTCCCTTAAAGGAAGATGATTGGCCTTCTTCATGGCTAGATGTAGAAGGTATGGAGTGGATGGAGTTCTGTTGATGCAGGAAGTGGCAATATCACTAGATGGATCTGCTCTTGGCACTATGTACTTGGCTGATTTCAGTTTCTTTTTGGTCATTAATGATGTCCTGAAAGTGTTGAGCTTCTCTCCTCAGCCCTCCTTAAATAAGTGGAGGACTAGTGTGTGTAATAGTTTTCCGTTTAATAAATAATTAAAAGAATTCCTTCATAAATTCAATGTTTTCAACTTGTTCAATACCTTGAGAAAATAATATATTCAGTTGCTTGTTCATTTAATCAAAAATTATTTCTAAATAGCAGCAAGGGCTGTTATAGGCTCTATAGACAGACATGGACAAAATAAGCAGATGTCCCTAACCCTGCAGATCTTACTACTTATCTGCGGACAAAGAGCTAACAAGATGAACAGATTACCTCTATGACACATGACTCACAGGTGCTAAAGAGAAATAGAGTAGAAGGCAGGAAAGAGATATTCCATAAGTTTCGGGAGTGTGAGGGTGGGGGCAGGAGTGCCAGACTAAGTACCAGGGTGCGTCCTACTGAGAAGCTATTTCAGTGTCTATCTGGAGCAGGTGAGGGAGTGAACCTCTGGAGATTATTCCAGACTTAACACCCAGAGAGCTGGAATTTGCCAGTCAAGTTCCCTGGGTGAGGCACTAATAGCGCCAGGTCAGATATGGCTTTGAAGATGCTAATAAATAGTTGGTTTTGGGTTTTCACTTTGGGTGGAATGAGAAAAAGCTATACTAAATAGCCTATGAGACATTTTCCAACAAATCCTTTCCTAGCACTTTGTAAGCATTCTTCTAAGTACCATGGGTAAGAGATGTTAAAAAGACAGAAGGACTCTGCCATGAACACATTCCATCATAGGGTGGGGAGAGAGAAGCGAACAAATTAATAATCCTACAAGATTTAATATTATTAAAGAAAGATGGTAATCTTGAGAGCCTTGAGCAGAGACATAGTTATTTGATATATATATATAATATATATTTTTTAATTATATATTTTATATATAATTATATATTTTAATTATATAATATATATTATTATATAATATATGCTTACACTTGTCTGTCTTTTTGAGTGAATTGTATACCCATGTGTTCTACCATCTTTGAATGAAAGTATTTGAAGTCAAATTGCCCCTGTATGGAGAATGTGCATGACTTTTAACACCATGATTTCCTCAGCAATCTACTGTAACAGATATTTACACATCCTTCACACTGCATTGATTATGACTATTACAGAGATGGTAAAAGGTATAGATTTAAAATATGTAATGCTTGTGCAGGTTATGTGCAAATATTATATAATCGGGTATAAAGATTGATGCTTCTATGTATGCAAGTATTCTCAGAGGCCTTTAAATTCATCACCTGTAGGAGCAGGGGGACACTATGAACTCATAATTTATGAACTCATAAAATTGAGATATTTCCCCATGCTTATCTCTTCAAAAACTTATTATGTCTTTGTTATGGAAGTATTGTATAGCTAATGAGGTGATTTTTCTTAGAGCTATCTCTCTGGCTTCCTTGAAGACAATGATTGTAATTTGACATAATACAGGAAAGGACAGCAGTAAGGCTACTCAAATTGACCAGCCATGGCAGCAATGTAGATGAACATTGGAACTGCAGATCAAAGCAGATCCATCCAGAAAGTACTTAAAAGCAGAGCTGATTGGATGTACTAATGAAACAGGTAAATTTTAGGAAGGGTGGAAAGAAAGACTGAAAATGGTCATCAGAATACATAAAGAACAACTTGGGTAGATGATAATGCAGTTTCTCAAGACTGGTAGTGAAGGGTAAGAAAATGGTTTAAGAGGGAAGTAAAGACTCTGCTACCAATGGTCTGAAGTGTTTTCACCCTTTGGGGTGGAAACAGCCACTTGGGCTTTTCTTTCTGTAGATCTACAACATCTAGAAGTCATAAGCCAACACATAGCTAGACCCAAGGTTTTCAAGGCATTAACTGGGGAAAGCTAGGGTGAGACTGAGATCTAGATCGTAAAACTGATCTGTGGCTTGACTTGACATGGCGGGGTCTTGTAACAGGAAGCTTCAGAAAACTAACCAAGTGATAGGACAGCTGTCAGGTGATCCTGTCATCATGAACACGAGACAGGAACTCTTACAGAACGGCCAGGGGTGCCAGATGTACTGAGATAAGGACTGAGATGAGAAACGCGTGATCATGCATGATGGTGTAGAGACGTGGGAAACTTTGGCAGGAGATGGACTTCTCCAAATAGCTTGTTCACATAAACTAAGAGAAAAGTTGGAAAGTGGCTCTTCACCTAATCCTAAGAGAAATAGAAATTTGAGGGCACCAGGAAAACTTGGGAGCTACATTCAGATTCTAGTTAAATTAATTTTAAAATGTGCTTGTGGGACACAGATGTACTTACAAAGGTCTTGTGAGGGCTTTCAATGTATTTTGAGAGAGAGCAGGCATGGGGTAAGTGCTAAAGAGCTATCAGTTCTTCAAACATTTTTTCAGAATGAAAGTGAATGAGTGTCTCATATCATTGAATCAATCCCTGACCTCTTTTTCCATCTCCACTTTTACACACACTAACTTCCCATTCTGCATACCAAAGTGTGTCCAACATAGGTTTTGCATATTCTCTCTCTCTCTCTCTCTCTCTCTCTCTCTCTCTCTCTCTCTCTCTCTCTCTCTCTCTCTCTCTCTCTCTCCAGGTTTTCTCTGTAGCTTTGGAGCCTGTCCTGGAACTAGCTCTTCTAGACCAGGCTGGCCTTGAACTCTCAGAGATCCACCTGCCTCTGCCTCCTGCGTGCTGGGATTAAAGGCATGTGCCATGACTGCCGAGCTGGTTTTGCATTCTTATTTCTGTACAAAAGACAATAATATTCAATGGAAGCATTGGGCTAAAAAAGAAAAACTGCTAACATTCATCATGAGCATAAGGAATTTCTTTAAATGGGAAAAAAGTAATTGTGGGAGTGGAGGAGATTTCTGTGCAGACACAGAAAGTCAGTTGAAGCCTGAAGGATATCTAGTGCTGGTCAGGGAAAGAACTGAAGCAGAACCAAGTAGGCAGAGCAAAAGCATCCATGGGATTTCTAGCCTGGAATGAGCATGATGTACTTAAGAACATGAGAGAAGAGGTAGAAAGAAGAAAACAAGAGGCAGTAAGCGCAGGTAAACTTGGGCATGGCCCTTGAGAATTCATTGGAGGGACTAGATAAAACCAAGAAGGGCAGCACAACAGAATTATTTGTCAGGGGTGTTGTAGATGTGGCCCTCACTGGGAAATTACATTAACGGCAATTGAATGCCCTTGCAGGTGTAATCCAAAGCCATGGTCATTCATATCTGAGAACAAAACATGTAGAATAATTGGTAGACAGTCCAGATAAAAGCTTGAGAAGTGATTATGACAATTTTAGGTGTGAGAAATAAAACTGATCAAAATAAATTAGGTTGATACTGCCTTATACAATTGTTTAATATTCAAATATGCAAAACCATTTTAGGCAAGTAAAGCTGTTTTGTTGGAAAGCAGATATAGGCTCAGACCTTAGTGATTTACAACAGTTAAGTTTACTCTGTCATTATAAGCAAACTTTGCCAGTCTTGGACAGTGCGTGCAGGTAAAAAACATGACAATCCATCTAAGACTTTGACTTTCTTCCGTTGATGCTACTGATTGTTCAAACACTCTACTCTATAGTTCTGGATCTTGGGAGTCTACACATCTTGCTATGTATTTATTTCCTTCTCTTTTGCCTTTCCTTTCCCCAATTCCATGTCTGTGTCTATCCATTTAAGGTATAGAGAGGGCAAGGTAAAAAGAATGGGAGAGATTGTGAGGAATAGAGACAGAGAAACTCTATAAAGGGAAATCATTTCAGTAGGTAAAACCACAAGTCTTTGTTTTAGTCTCCTTCTTTGACATATACAGTTCATTTACAGTTACGGTGACTTGGACCAGCACAATCGTTTGATATTTCAACTTGCTCAGAGAATTGAAATTATTAAAATTGACTGGAGGGACACATCAGAAAAAAAAAGTGTTGGTTAATACCATATGTCTTCACTCTAATTTAAGCAAGGTAATCAGGACCTGGGAAGCTTATTATAATAATAATTCGATACTTGGTCATGACTTGGAGTACATTGTTTTCATCAATAAAACATGTTGTAGACAAATATGTATGGCCATGTCCAAATGCATAAAATATGGAATAAAATTAGACTTTTTCTTTTCAAAGAGGGAATGAAAAACTGGGTCCTTCACTGTCCTTGACAGTCTCTTGATCTGCACTTACTAGGGACGGCCTTGAACTCTTGGTCCCTTGATCCTTCTGATTTAGCCTCTGAGTATTGGGATTATAGGACAGTGCCACCATGTCCCTATAGCAGGTCTTTATGGTTGGACTTTCTTTGGATTGCCACCCCACAAAATAATGACATGGAGACTTATTATTAATTATGTAATTTTGGCTTTTCACTTAGGCTTGTTCCCAACTAACTCTTATAACTTAAATTAACCTATTTCTTTTCATCTATGTTTTGCAACATGGTTCTTTACCTCTCCTCTATTCTGTACGTCTGACTTGGTCTGCTTCTACCACACCAGATTCTAATCCAGAGTTCCTATCTCTACCTGGAAGTTCCATCTTTCCTTTTCTGCCCAGCTATTAGCTGTTCAGTTCTTTATTAAACCAACCAGGTGCCTTAGGCTATTGAGATAAAACAGAGACACATCTTTACACGGTTTGCTCACATATCCCACAACATGCCCCACTAAAATGAGTGTCTCTTAGTTAGTGCTTAGAAAGAATGGAAACCACTTCTAACATCTAAACTGGCTACGTCTTGATTTGGGTGCTTCCTTGGATCAACTTAGACTTCTGATTTTCTAAAGTTTCCCTCTAAAGGCTATAAATGCAGGAGTGATGCTATCCTTTTGTTAACTTTGAAAAGCCTTGACTATAGTACAGATGGACACTACAGCTCACTATATGGAAACTGTGGTCTCCAGTCCTGAGTGCTGGGCCTCTCCCCTCCACATTTGATCTTAATCTTCCTAGGGATAGTAACTTATAGCATACTTTCGAATGTTGCTGATCAATGTTGGGATGTTAGGGTTTATTAGAGACAGCACAAAAATCACTGTAAGTATTTATGAGAGAGAGAACATCACGAAACAAGGAGATACACAGTGAGACATAGAAGCAATATCTACTTTTTAATCTTCAGTTGGAATCTGATGGTAGCTGATGAAGACCACTCAGAAGATATCACATGAGAATGCCACTTACAGATTAACTTTTGTCCTAGGATTTTCCTAGAATAATTTGGGTACCACCTTCCCAGATTTTCTTATTTCAGATTTTCACTTGGGCAATAGGAGAACCAAGTGGACAAAACGAAGATGTATAATTTAGTAGTAACATTTGCTGTTATCTGTAATTTGGATGGGGTCTGTCATTATCAATGTTGGGAATTGACAGACTTCGTAAGAATTCATTCAGTTAAGATTATAAAGAGTTAAAGAGTACAGGGAAAGGTTTGTTGTCCAGGATGTTTGGCCTTTCAGTGGGCAGAGTCATAGCAGCCTGCAGAGGTGGTCCTCTCAGCAGACTTGAGAAACCCCGAGCTGCGTATTTCCCATGTCCCTGAATCTGGTGGGGTTTCTCTGCGAACGACTCCAGTATGGCAACTTCAGCTGCTCTGAAGGTGACCCTCACTCCTCTCGAATGTCCTCTCTGGTTCCCAATGGTGTTTCTAATGGACTCTACCTCAAAGCTGTGAGTCTTTGCAGCCCTCACCCTTTCTAAGTCCTCTTTATCCCTTAAGTAGAGCTGTGTGGGAGACCAGGGAAGTCGTTCCCAGAAGGGGTCGGCTTAGAGCTGCTTTAGTGAAATGCAGTCTTCAGGCAGGGCTTAAGTGGGCTAGAGAACTGAGGTGGATTCTTAAAATCAATCTGGAAGACATCCAGGCCACTAAGGATAAAGACTTCACACTTTAAGAACAAGAACTAATTTAAAATGAAAATTCCAAGACTATTCAAATGTTGAGTTCAAATAGCTCTGAATTCAATTCCCTATCTTAATTCCTACTGTTTTGCCTCCGTGACTTTGGACATCTCTTTTACCTTAAGTATTAAGGCGCTTATTTGTAAAATCTTTGTCAGTTGTGAATACTTAAGATAAAACAGCTAGATACTCAATAGACTAGCTAACCTGCAATAGCCAAACGGCTCACAGTTCTATTAATGACTTAGAGGATGCCAATGGTATATCCATTTATTTCTTTTAAATGCTAATATTTACAAAAAATTGGGGCAAATGGATGAAGTTTCTTTTTCCTACAGGGAATATGCATTCTTCACTATGCTATTTCCAATAATACAACTTTCCATGATTCAAGAAAACACTGAACCTTTTATTAAATGTGTTTTGTGTCTATTTCTTTCCTTAGTTATTTAAGGCAGTCTGAAGTTGATTCTTACATATAAAATCTTAACAAGTCAGCCACAAGGAAGCATGGAGGGAGCAATAAGGGAAGGGGCCAATTTAGAAGAAAATCCGATACATGCATGAAATGCCACGATGAGACTCATTCCTTTGCCAATTAAAATTAATAGACTATTTGTCTAAAAACTCAGGAATGTTAGCTATATATCCTTAAAATGTAGCATTTGTGGAACGATATTTTGTAACCAGTAGAAACATTTTTATTGCATTATTTGTTTCAGAAATTGTGTTTTTAGAAGACATAGAAATTAGAATATGAGGGCTAAAAATATCTCAAAGTTGTTTTCAAATTGATTTTTTCCACAGTAAAGATGTGCTATGCATGGTTACCAGATCCAAAGGATAAACACAAGAAATCAAAGAATTATTGACATTCTTTGGGCAGCACAAGTTCTGACTGTAGCAGCACAGTGTAAATCTTAAGGGAAATGTCAACTTAGTAAAAATTCACAATGCTGTTTATTACAAAATGATATTGGCTATCTTATTGAATCAGGTTCCTTGTCAGTCGGACTTAAACCTCTGTTCCCCACAGACAACCCCAGAAAAAGGAACAACACAAGCAGTTCAGTGATGTCCTAATTCCTGAGTGCACTAAAGGTATCTACACAGCCCACTTGGTGGAAACTATTAGCCATCAGCGTGTTCCCTTCAAGTATTGGATTTTCACCACCTTGAGTATGATGATGGCATTTTAATCCCCAATACGATTTCAGTCCATCTGGGTTTGTTGACTTAAATAATACCTTAAGTGCTTTCTGTGTAGTCAGTATTGCCTTTGCTACTTTCCTTGTAAAGATGCACAGGCCGGGTCTCTGGTCTCAAAGAAGGGGAATCTGGTGAGTTTCTGTGAGCAGATTCCTGTAACTTGGTGAGCTGTGAATTTGTTCTTTGAAGCCAGCGTTGTAGAAACAGGAAGGAAGGTAAGCGTGAGAGGTTTGCATTGTAGAGAGCCAGTCAGTTAGGAATGCAAATGAAAAAAAAAATCACAATTTCGACAGCTGCCAGGCTGGTGGTGGCGCAAACCTTTAATCCTAGCACTCTGAAGGCAGAGACAGGAGGATCTCTATGAGTTCAAGGTCAGCCTGTTCTACAGAGCATGAGAAACCCTGTCTTGAACAACAAAAACAAATAAACAAATAACAAACAAATCCCAGCTTACAAAATTGGGGAAGGGGTCAGATGAGGGAAGCATTAACACGAGTGGGCCCTGATGACCTGTTGTGGGAAAGGAGGGGCATCTTATAAGGGTGAATGCGCTGCCTTGATTTTAATAAAAATTTTGGTGAATGAATAATGCATGGTGCACAAAACTCAAATCCGGGAAAGAGAAACTGAAACAAGTCGGGAAAACATGCAGACATAAATCCATTTGAGGTGCCAATGGTCATTTAATTGGATCTATTCTGGAAAATACTAATCAAGATAAAGGCCTCTCAGAAGACCTCATAGTGGTAGAAATTAAAAATAATGGCAGGAGATGGTCACTAACATCCATGAGATCAAGTATCATTTCTCTGGATGGCTCTGAATTCTGGAGAGAAATGAGCTACCCTATTAAAGTAGTGGTTATTGTTGTTATTATTATTATCATCATTGCCATTACCATCATCATCATTATTATTATCTTTGTTATTATTATTTACTTTCTATAAGAAGTGCTCTGCTTTGGTTAATAATGCCATTTAAGCACCAGTAGACATAAGGAAACACAATATATATGATTCTATATGCTTATCATAGTTGCTAAACTAGACAGACATGTTAAGTATGACAACAGCTCTTAGTTTATGAGGGCAACATCATCCATCCCTTGCCCTGTGACTCAGTTCAATGATACTGTCTCCCAGGTACCTTGTGAAACAGGACAAGTCATAGCTCAGTTGACTGGAACATGCAGTACCACATGGGATCTTCAGAGCTTTCTAAAGTGATTGAATAAGTTCATTTGACTTGATTAATATAATCATTTAATAACCGATTCCACGTTATTATTAATTTTAGCCCAAATTAGCTTTTTAAATTTTCTTTCAGAAGCCTTGTTCTGGCACTGCCATGACTGAATTTAATACATTTTAAACACCAGATCAGTCTATCAATGCAGAACAAAATGCATCTTGACGTTCTGAAAGAACTGAATAGTTTTCAGGTAATAATTATTTATAGGTTTTAATAATATGTAAAATACTGTTCATTGGTTTACTTGTAAATATATTAATTGATTTACTACACTTAGGGAACGATCTCTCTCTCTGGTCTTCTCTTCTCCAACCTCTGTTAAGTTTCCTTCTTTCTCTAGCTCTTTGTTTGCAAAATCTTAGGAAACATCTTATGTTTAACCATCTGGCTGCCTCTCACGGTCCATGTACATTTTTGGCTATGAAACAGCAAGTTCGAGAATATACTGTGTGCCCCAATGTTTACCTTATATGTTCTCTATGTTCCTGCTAGTGTCCTTCGTCCAGGTGTGCAAACCTTTCTTTGTTATTTGAAACATACAACTCTGAAAAAGTGTGTTCTTATAAAACCCCCTAGCAATTTATCAACAGGCCGAGTGTTTTGATGATTAAATACAGATCAGAACGTGTTGATTCTTACTTTCCTCAGTGCATTTTGTTACTCATATTATTCACTAAGCTGTTGTCCAACTGCAACTATTCTAAAATTTAATCATCTGTAAATTGATCAATATTTCCTATTCTCTCTGGTGATCAATGTGACTTTCCCAGATTAGTTTTGAGTATGTGTAAAGCAGATTATAGGCACCGATCTCTTATTTGTAAACAACATCTCTGAACTTCTTTATAATATAAAAATGTGAAGAAAAAGGCATGGATACAGTTTCTAGGGAAGAAAAGGGCCCTTCTTGGGAAACTTACAAGTATTTCATGAATCACTTTAGGTTACCATTGTTTGACCTGCCTGTCAAGGGTGAAAGCATATACTGCTGTTAAGCCATTGATTACAGGCTGAAAGTAACTTTTGGCTTGATCTTCATGATTCCTCCCAGGAAGCGTAGTCTCTTGTTTATATGTAGCAAACGGTACAAAGTTAAAAACAGACTTGTACGAACAGTTTGGAGCAAAAAGAATTTTAAGCTGCGGTGGTTTATGTAAATGGTGCAAGGATGACCTGGAGTTTCTAGACCTGCCTTCATTCAAATGTCTATTACCTTATTAAGGCTAAGCAAGTTGGACTGTTATGTTCTGAGCATCTGCCCACTCTTGAAAAGCATTGGTTCCCATTGCAATAGAATCTTTTCAGTCTGTCCATTAAATAGAAACTGGCCTTAGAGCTCAAGGCTTTTGCACCTTCACAGTCTACAACATGTGACTTGGTATCTGACACTAAGTTCCCAGTGTCTCAGGTCCTGGTGAGTGTTCTGAGTGTATGTAAGTGTTCAGTCAGTTAACTGGCTGGTTCTGTGGTCACCCTGTAGGCTGAAGTCATAGTAACTGGCCAAGAAGTCCATGCATTCCATCGATAGTGAATGTTTTTCAGAGCCAGCCTCAAGTCAACTACGAAAGCAAGAGGGAGGCTGGCAAGGCCCAGTAGGCTCTCCAAGCACGCCCAGAGTTGTAAACTGCATGGCCAAACTTAGGCACATGATAGGAAAGAGGCTCTTGGCTGACTATGCTTTGGGAGTTTCACAGTAATCTGAGAGTGATTTCTGACCTCAGTTTGTTACCCTTTATTTCCTTCAGAAATAGAAGCCAGTGCAGTATTCAATTCAATTTATAGGCCGCCAGCCTAGACAAACAGACGCCTTACACAGAATGAGGGATTAAAACTGAGGCGTTACAGAGAGGCAACAGTTGCCTTTCCTTAATGGCAAAATCATACCTTATTAATTATGGTGAGCAAAATGACATGTGGCACTTCTACATGAACATGTTAGAAATGTGTGAACTATCAAGTAAGATCAAGTCTCTTATGTATCTAGTTAATAGCCTGAAAGCAAACGCAATTGATTCATCATGGGAAATTCTGCTCCGGGTTCTTCTTTCTTCTTAAAATTCACTTGGTCCTATTTTCCTGCATATATTTCCTTTATCCTCAAATTTATCCTCAAATAATATTCTTTTTCAAGACAGTGAAGTCTATAAAAAAAAAACAAAAAAAAAAACAAAAAAAAAAAACAACAACGAACCACTATTTGCCTCACCGTTTGTAAGAAAGGATAACTAAAGGACTGGAGAGATGGCTCAGGGGATAAAAACACTCTCCGAGATGAGACTGGAGTTGGACTCAGCACTAACCTAGCCAAAAACAAAGGACTTCAGATTCAAAGGAACAGAGTGACAGACGAAGACACATGAAGCCTTCCTTTGGCCTCTACAAGTAAACGTAAGCACAAGCACATACACCACAAACACATATACAGACTTGCACATGCATGCACACCACACATGAATATGTGAGGAAAGGGGGCATATTCTAAGTAGTGTTTTGTGTTATTACATTGCCGCACACCGCACCCCCGAGCCTGCGCTCTGTGCGCTGGCACCCAATTTGCGAGCTTTGGGCAAGGGAGCTGGAGGTTAAAATACACAAACACACACAGACAGAGAGACAGCGACACGGGTCATCCTTGAATTCCCCAAGAATGCTCCCTTTATTGTGTTCAGGGGCAGATTATATAGAGATAGCCACGCCCCAGCCAAACCCACCAGAAACCACTCTCCCGCCATCAGGAACTCCTGAAGGTCTCGTGCTCAGAGCAGCTGTAGGCACTCAGATCAGGGGATTACAAGAAATTCAGGATCTGGGGTCTCACTGCTCCCAACAGTACATCATAATGAAAGCCTGGGTCTGGTTAACTATTAAAATTCTCAGATTTTGTGGTACTTTCTTTGTAAAACTTTGAGGACACTCAATAAAACCCACTGACATAATTTACAGCCTCATTTTATGGCATATACTTTAAGATTATTTTTCTACAAAGGTTTTTGTAAAATTGTGTGGCTAAAAAAATTAAAACAGATATTATCAACTAACCCTTAATCATAACCATTTTATCAGGACATCTTCAAGTACCTGTCACTATGATAGATGGAAATCTTTTTCCTGTGTTTTCTGGTAAAAAATATCAAACAATGACTAAAATGTAAGATACCCATTGCTACCTGTCTTCACTCTCAAGAACCAAAGGCTCATTTAAATCACTTTCTTGGTTTACAAGAATACTGTAATTGATAATCTTGCCCCAGGTATGCTAGTTTCTGACAAAAAAAAAGTTCAAATGATCTTAAATTTGCATATTCTTTTAAAAATGAGCAATTACACATTCATTTCCAAAATGGCAGAACTTGTCCTTCAAATTTGTCTGTGATTGATACAGTTTATTGTATAAACAAGAGACATCACCTGACTGGAGATGAAAGTAAATGTCTCCTGGTAATTGAAGTTCTGAAAGTTACAGAAGTAGAGCGGTACCCTATAGAGCTGATGCTGATTAGAGGTTGGTGGGCATGACAAACTCAGAACTCTAGATTTTCAATCCAAGGCATTCTTTGTTTAGTGACGGTAAACTCTGCTCCACTGAGGAGGTGTTAGCTGCGTCCAACTCATTGCAGAAGCAACTTACCTTGAGGGTTTTTGTTTTTTGGGTTTTTTGTTTTGTTTTGTTTTTTGTAAAGGAGTAGCAAGGATGATGCTTCTTCACTTTTGTCTTCTGATTTTTCTCCTTATTCTCCTGACGGGGGTGCTTGTCAAAGACACTGAACAACTAGCAAGACAACTGGTGAGCAAGCAAGTAATGAGAGAAGTTAAGTCTCCCAGCGTGGACCTGCCACCTAGCAGCACAGTCAGGAGATCAGTGTCAAAGTATTATGAATGAAAACAGAGTAACCAGGCTTATTAGGAAACTGGACACAGCCTCACCTTTAGTTCAGTTTGCTTGATTCTTACACTTTAAAGTACCAGGCAGTAAAAGGAGACTAGAGTCTCCAAAAATGTAATGTGAATGTAAAGTTCTTCTTACAATACTCATTCAAGTTTGGCTGAACTGGATTCAGTCATTTTTTTCCTCCTTTCAGATTACAAAGTATAGAATATTTTATTTTCAAAAGACACAAACATAAACCAGTCACCCCAACAGGCTGTCAATGGTATGCTGATCATTCATTTGAATAGGTTTAGGTCAATGCTCTGCACATAAGGCAGAGAGGATAAAAGTCATAGAATGAGAAGAAAAGTGATTCTATAATTGTGCTTGTAGCTTGTTGTGTTACGTTGTTCCTGGGGAAACATCAGTAAATATGTATTCACCCCAGATAGGAAAGTGATAACAGATCAAAGTCACATTATTACCAAAGTCTACCTTGGTGAATCAATTAATTTAGTGAAGTTATTTATAGGAATGTGGGCAAGATATTATTTATAACATATGTACAACTCAATAATAGCCATATTGCCAAAAGTCTATCCCACCATGATTGATGAGTATCTGAACAACTTGTAAGCAGCTCTATGGATTGGAAAGCCTCACCTCCTCATCAATATTTATTGCTTGTATCAACTTGGGAAGGAAGATGAGGCCTTGCATATATGGTAAGTTCCAGGAACTTCCTGAGATTTATGAGTTTACTTACCGACTCTTGCTTCAACTCCAAAGAAATTATGCAGGAGTTCCCAAATAATCAGGATGGGATCTGAGATTAAAAAGGTACATCTGTAGAAATCAAGTCATAATCAAGTTCATAATAAAGCAGGTTATGCAATTATGATTTACATGTGTACATCATCGTTAGGACCTAACTTTGTGCAGAGTGTACAGGGTTAGCCATCAGGTATGACAAATGACCAGGAGTTAAAATACCAGTAGTTTGGGAATGTCAATAATCCAAAAAGTTCACTGAGGTTTGATTAGTAATGGAGAAAAGTCTAGAACAAAGAAAACCAGTGAATACACATTTAGTGAGATAATCGGTTTTCATTTAGAATTCCTGCTCACATAATAGGTCCCTGAGAATCTATATCACTTTATCCTGAAGGACTGTGCTGTTATTACAATCACTTTTATTATTCATTTTGCCTCTTTGCCTGTTTTTAATCAATATTTATCTTTATGTTGGCATCAGTGTGAAAAGGGAATTATGATGGGGGCCAGAGGGGAACTGATACAAGGTTTACTATCCTTTCATCATCATACTAGATATAACCTTACAATAGAAATTATGTTTATTTTAAAAAAAATGAACCAAAACTCATTATAATTTCCCTTAGAAAGCTTAACAACAAGATGATTGGTTATATAGCCTGATACTTTGTCTACATTTAGGATGGGAATATGTTTGGGAGGATAAAATTTCTCCTGAATTCTATTCCAGCAAAAATTGGTATAAAATGCTTAAGAAAAAATAAATTGGAACTAGGTTAATATTGTTTTACGTTTAGCTTTTCT
The DNA here is from genome assembly GCF_950005125.1 of Chionomys nivalis. Lineage (NCBI taxonomy): Eukaryota > Metazoa > Chordata > Mammalia > Rodentia > Cricetidae > Chionomys > Chionomys nivalis. Next base: position 16,227,683 of record NC_080099.1, read on the forward strand.
TAGTTATGTTCTGAAGAGTTCTAGATAAAGTCATCCAATGGGGAAGCATCTAGGGACCTGGGCCCCTGAGGTTCACTCTGGTTGTTTCCCTGGACCTACATCTTTGGTCTATTCTCTGGCTTTTCCCCTGACCCTACAAAGTGTACATCTCTGCAGTGATTCCCTCCCTGCCCTCCCTCTGCTTGCTAACCTGGACTTTGAAATGTTGATGGGATTGTTGACTAAAATTGAAAATGTTGATTTCAGAGAATATATGTTGGTGAACAAATTAATAAGGGCTTATTTGAAATTTTGTCTGCTGAAGAAAATGTATTTGTAACACCTAAGTCAATATTCAGAGTGCCTTTTTAAAACTTCTACAAATAGAAGAAAAATTTTGAGTTTTCTAACTTAAAAATTCTCATTTATGCCAAACAACTTGATGTGGTTCAGCCTTCCCATTTTATTTACTGTATGTATGTATGTATGTATGTATGTATGTATGTATGTATGTATGTATGTGTATATACAGGTTCCCATGTCACAGTACACATGTGGAGGTCAGAGGATGACTTTGTATAGTCTATTTTCTTCTTTCACCTTATATAGGTTTCCAGGCATAGGTTTCTAAGTCAGTTCCCAAGATAACACAGCAAATGCCTTTACCCATGGAACCATTCTATCAGCCCTGATGTGTGTTAGCTCTCCTACTATAAAGAATGTCTTCCAAGGACTATTGAATATAATACTTTTCAAAACTGGGAAACAATAGCTTCCCTGTTTAAAGTAGCCACCACGCTACTGAAATAGTGTGTAGTGTTCAAGAGAGAAGCAATGTGCCCGAGGGAAAAGAAGACGGAAAGCAAGCATGGACTGAATCAATATCATCTAGAAGCAGAGAGAGAAAAATGACTTCATTGGATACTTTGAGGGTTAGTATGTGTGGGCAAAAGCCTGAACTCTTCTGAGCTCTCTGTTAAGACACGTACGTTTGGTCATGCTTATCACATTAAACAAAGAATGCAGGTGAGGTATTTTGTTTTCTGTATTCTAGGTAACATTAAGCATACAAAGAGCAATGTCTCTAATTGTAGTTTTGCAAGTGGAATGGAAGTGGACTTGATCCCATTCTTATCAACAGGAAGAGAGCCTGTAAAACTGGCACTGTTTTCTTGTTATGTAAAGGGATCTTTTGCAAGGTTCCAAAGCTCTGGAGCTCTGACATAGACATGTCGTTCTGTCACACATTTATAGCATATGCATATAATCCTAGAAGACCTGGTAGAGATAATTCTCATCATGTAAATACTCTGTTCTCTGGAAAACTGGAAGGGAGACACATTTGCATGGGGCTATTTGCTTTCATCTTTTTTTAAAAATTTGTATGAGTATTTGCCTGTGTGTATGTATGCAATCCACTTTCATTTCTGGTGCCTGTGAGGGCCGGGAGAGGGCGCTGGATTTCTTGGAAGTGCAGTTATTACAGATGGCTGTGAGCAGTTGTGTGGGTGCTGGGAATTAAACCCCTGTCAGTCCTCTGGAATAGCAGCCAGTGTTCTTAACCACTGAGCTCTCTCTGTTTTTCCACTGTCTAAAACCACTGCACGACATGTCTAAAACCATGTCAGAGGACAGCTGACTTGGCCCATACAGTAGAGTCCTCAAGACAGTCAACAAAGTGAACTAGTCTCAATGCAGACACTCTAATGAGGAAAACGATGTTAATAAGAAATAATCTTGTTAATTCTAGGCTAGGTATACTTAAAATTTCCCACTTTAAAATCCTCATCCATTTTTATTTTTAATTCATTCTAGCATCAATTTTATGAAGTCTCTGTTGCAATGTATAGGAAAGTACAAATTATAAGCTCAAAGAATTTGAAATGCTAAGGGAAAATAACATGATAGAACCAAGGTTTATTAATACATTTAAACCTTCCTGAATGTATTTTAGATCAATTGCCCAAATTTGTGGACTTAATTTGCCCAGATTTCCCAAGTGGAATTATTAAACTGACTAGGCAATACTAAAAATAGATACCTGAGTTATTAACCACTTTTAGATATTTTTTTACATTAAACATTCCTTTGTGTCAATGCACAATGAAATGGAGACTGTTCATGGAATTTGTTCATAAATAGATAAGCCTATCATTCTGTGACTTTTAGAAAGAAGGTTTTAAGACTTAAAGTGAAAGGTGGGGAATGAGGGCTTCATAACAGTGAGAGAAAACTTCAAACCATCGTAGTCTTGAAACCTATTAAAAATCCAACACCTTACTTTTTAAAATTGTCAAAAATAAAACAAAATTTGACTCAATTAAATATAGTAAGTACAATTATGTTGAAATAGGATTTAATTCATTGAAACTGATATGAGATCAGCACAGGCTGTACCGTACCAGAATATAAGGCATTAAAAATATCCAATGAATCAAATATGTAAGGACCACCCAGAAAGCAGGACATGGTGGGGTAAGTGCTGACAGTTGTATGGACTCCTAAAATGCTCCCTGATTCTTACATACAGCCTTAGACAAGAATGCTGTCCACATCTTTTACACTGTTCTTCCAAAGAAATTGCTCTGTGTGGAAAAAAAAAATCAGGAAAAGTAGAATCATCATGACTGTCTGGCCCAGAGAGCCACTGCTGGGCACACAGGGCCACTGCTCCACTGCTGGGCACACAGGGCCACTGCTGGGCATGCAGAACCTCAGGGCTGTGGCTTGTCAACTTTTTTTCCAGACAGAGTTCTGAAAAGGCCTGAACTAAGAATCATGAAACTACTTGCTCAGAAGTGTAGTGTGTATTGTGAGAAAGTACACAACTTGACCACGAGGGAGTCAAGGTTGCCTCAACCTTATTGTGGTCTCTTGTGGTTCACAGCTGCTAGATAGGACTGTGACAGGCCGGCCACCTGTATCCACTCATGATGTGTTACTGGTGAGAATCCTGACAGTCATTCAGAGAGCCAATGAATCCCTTTGTGCTGAAGTACTGCCTTCGTGCAAAATGTTTGTATAGTCAACTTGAAAGACGCTTCAGACTTGATTTTCAAAGGCCAAATTCAAGAGGTGATATTTTCTTCTCATTTCCTATAAGTATTAACACTAACAGAAGAAACCAGACCGTGGGGGTGTAGAAAATATACACTGTAAAAGACAGACCCTGGAGAGCTAGAGAATATTCACTGTAGAAGACAGACCCAGGGGAGCTAGAGAATATTCACTGTAGAAGACAGACCCTGGGATGCAGAGAATAGCCACTGTAGAAGACAGACCCTTGGATTGTGAAGTACAGATAGTACACCTGAGAGAAATCTTTAGGGAACTATTCACAGCAGAAGCTAAGCAACCTCTAACATGTTCCTCTTTTTGATAAGCTATGAAAATAACGCTGGTTTGATAAGCTATGTGGCATTTTGTTTCTGTCTGGTAAATATTGACTCATACTTTTAAAATAATAATTAGCTAAGGTAGGCTCAGGGCAGAAGTTTAATCTTAGTCATTAGGTATTCCATAATTTATCAAAATTGCATCATTCCACAAAAACGACTAGTCATTTTTATATGAATCCTTCAACGCCAAAGGATGATTAACAAGCTTCTAGATGATTTCCTTCTGTGCCTCGTCCAGATGAAAGAACCAGGGCCAGTCTCCCTACTGCGAAAACAGGAGAACTTTCTAAAAGGTGAATCCCCAGTCAAATGTGGTCACATGTGCACACATGCTTTTTAAAAGCAGCTTTTCCTGGCCCAGAGGCAGTGCACAGTGTATACTTGTGAACTTGCTTAAAAAGGAAGGAAGGAAGGAAGGAAGGAAGGAAGGAAGGAAGGAAGGAAGGAAGGAAGGAAGGAAGGAAGAGGAAGGGAAAGAGGGAGGGAGGGAGGGAGGGAGGGAGGGAGGGAGGGAGGGAGGGAGGGAGGGAGGGAGGGAGGGAGGGAGGGAGAGTCAATTTGCTTACATGTCGTGTTCCACAGCCAGGGCAGTGATGCTGAAATATGAAGGCACTTACTCATCTTGTTTCTTTCTTATTGATCTTCATGCTTAGTATGCTGACGTCTAAGGAACACGCGTTCTGAAAGACTGTATGTAGCGTGCTGGGTCGTATTTGGAAGGAAGATGCTGGAGAATGGCAGTCCTGGATTCAGGTGCCAGGCTGACTTCAGTTTTGTGGTCCTGAGCAAAAAACATACCTTTTTGATTTCAGTCCTTTAATTTGCAACCCCCACCCCATGATTCTTGTGAAAACTAAATGAATTGGTGTATGTAAAGTGATGATCATAACAATTCAATGAGAGATTGTTAATATTAATTTTTACTACACTCTGGCAACGCCGCAAGTGATTATCAGTACTAATTCTGTTTACATATGACACTGCAAAACCAGGGGACAATAAATTCAATTGTTTAATTCCTGTTAGTTTTTTTTCTTTTTCTATTTAACTAAAATATGATTACAACTCTGTATTGTGATTGGCTGGGTTTTCTCCAATTGGTTGGGTTGGTCACCATCTGTTGCAGAGATAGACATACCAAAGTGGACAGGAGAAAGACCACAAGGCCTCAGCCTACACAAAAATATCTACTAGCAACTAAGCGGTTCTGAGAGGGAGAGGAATGTCTTTCCCAGGGAAGAGCAAATCAATTGGTTACCTAATCCCAAATGGTCATCCCTGAAAACATGCCTACAACTAACATTTGAAATGAAATTGAAATTTATGCCTTGGCAATGCTGAAGCATGCATGGGCAGCCTGTATATGGTGGTTCTGTTAAACTTGCCCATATTGGGTTTTATGGTCAAAGTTGAAGAGGAAGACTGACCAGGTCTCTTCCTCAAGAGGGCACCAGATCTCATTACAGATGATTGATTGTGAGCCACCATAGACTGAAATAGTTGTATTTAGGACTATATGTGTATGTATACACGTGTACATATATCTATACATGCACATGCATGTATACATTACATAAACATATACAGATGCACATAATAGCAATTAATGAAAAAAAAGAAGCCCTGAATTTGAAAGAGAAAAGGTGAGGTATATGTGAAGGTTTGGAAAGGGAAGAGGGAAATAATATAATTATATTATAATTTCAAAAAAAGAGAAATTGTATAAACATGTATATATATATATATATATATATAATGATGTAGTTATATGTATAATTTCATCACTTCCCCTCCCCTCTCCTACCCTTACTGTGTCCCCTCTCCCATGCTCATGTCCTCCCCTTCTTTAATTGTTCTTGTTACATACACATATAAACAAATACTATGAAAATCCAACCTGCCACATCCAGTCATGTTGCCTGGACCCTTGTTTCTAGGGGTGGCCACTTGATATTGGCTAACCAATCAGGAGCTTCATCACTGGGGAAAACCAGTTCTCCCTCTCTTACCAGCTGTTAACTGCTTGTAGCCCTTCATCTAATGTAAGCCTATGCAGTCCCCCCATCCTATGCTGGGATTGGTATCATGGGTCAGTTTTATCTTCATATATCAAGTTTTAGTTTCGGCTAGAAATGACTTAAGTTCACAATAATATTCATTCTAAAATGTGTATCATTTTATGTGGTTCAGAAGTCAAAATGCAGAATAATTCCACAGCAAGGAGCGGTCTTTCCTAGAGTGCACAGATTCTTCTGTCTCTCTTGTTTTGTACAAGAATTAGCAAGTTATCTGCAGCTGTCGAATGAAATGCAGGCCAGTCAATTAAATCAGGACAGACTTACACTGCAAATTAATTGGTGTTTTCATCGAATGTCCAAATATAACTGGATTTTCTGAATTTTAATTGCTAAACCTGAAGTCCTTAAGTTACTGATCACACTGCTTTTATCTTGACTTTTTGCTTCATCCAAATGCAGAAGGTCACCTGGGGTTGTACTCTACAACCCCCCTACACACGCACCCCAGATGCATTTTATCAGACTCTCTGAGGGCAAGAATTTTTCACAATCTTTTAAAATCACTGAGGGTCTTTAAGAAGCAATTTACACCTGTGCACACACATTCCGCACCCACACACAAATGTATCCATTTTAATTCTCTGCTTCAGTGAGTTTTAACCAACAACACATACCTATCTCTGCTAATATATTTTAGCAATCACCCAAAAATAAGTTCCTCTTTTCTTCAGAGGACATGGGCATTCTGCAAGTGTTCCTGAGACGTACGATGGACCGAGCAGAGAGTTCTTTATTGATCATCTTCTCTGACGTCTAATATATAAAATGGGAAGCATCACCAATGATTATTTGCTATTATGACACTGATGCCAATTTCTGTACCAAAAAAAATAGAAAGATTGCAAAGAAATATCTGGAGAAGTATTTCATACAAACAACTTCCCTCTCCCTACTAAAGCTCTCACCATCTTCTGGATCTCACGTCACCAGCGTTGTTTCTCCCTACCCGTCCCTATTTACAAAGGGATTCAAGACCCAGGCGGCAGAAATTGCTCAAGTAGCTGCAAATTAGGCGAGTTATGATTCAACCTTCAATCCGAACCCAAACTCTTTGTAAAGTTATGTTTCCATCCATTGTACTTTTGCAGCTCATCCTTCTGAACCCAATTCACGGCCTCCAGCTTTTAATCAGTGAACACAGTAGTTTCTGTCTGCCTCTGCTGATGCTTGCCTGACAGAAAGCCCTCTAGACAGAATCAGCCAATCCAAACCAAACAAGTAAAAATCGGACTCAATTTTCTTCTATTTCTATTAACGCCTTTACGAGGTGGAGCTGGGTTTTACATTTGTTGATTCACCTGCCCTGACTCACCTGAGCATGAAAAGCTAATGTCGAAATGTTGAAAGGACATAATGGTTACAAGTTGTGGGGTAGGGGAAAGGAAATTGGTTCTTATGCTAATGGACTTTGCCATGCTAGTCAAATTGTGTCAAAACCATGCCCTTGTCAGGATGTGAGAGTGAGTTGAACTGAAGTTAAACACTGGGCGTTGATATCTTGTTCCTGCATGTTCCGAGTATCTTCATTCTCTTCCTTTACGGATGTATTCTTTTCTTCCTTTTGACTTGTGTGGTGTAGATACAAAACCACAAAGCCATGGGAGTTTCTACAGAGGGAACCCAGTGTGAGTATCTGTTTCAGGGTGATTTCCTGACAATGATGTCTTCCAGTGAACTCAAGTCATAAATTCAAAGAGGAGAGGGGGAAAAAACGGACTTAGCTGGGTTTATTGGTCTCCATATTTGCAGCAATTCTGAAATCTTCTTGCAAATCTAATCCGTTCAATAAACACATATTCAACGTATTGGACTGTTTTGATACAGTCTTTGAAACTCAAGCCTATGCTGTGATCTGAGTCATTTAGGAAAACGAGTACCATGTTATTGATGGCACAAGTGTTCAGGGACTGTGAAACCAAAATGTGATCTTGATTTCTTTGGATTTTGACAGTCTTTGCTCCCCTGAGTTGGTCAACTGAATTTTTAAAAAACTATTTCAACAGTCAGCAAAACAGTAGCTGAGAACACACTGGAGGCTCCAGAATGCCATCAAACAGAGAAAGTTTTGGATGCCTGGCAGTCTGTGGCAAGCTGTGGACTGGCTTTGACCAGAACACATGAAATCACAATTTACATGATTCTAACAATTAGGGATTGAGTGGGGGCCCAGAAGCCAAAGGATAATGCTGTGACTGAAACAGAGGAATTGTAAAAACCGCAAGAGCAGAGAACAGCGAAGTAGGTTAACTTCTTGCTGCTTTGAATCTCTAACTTCTGTCTTTTCTGAAAGTGTGGGGATCACGAGTGTCTTAACCTCCAGAGTGTCCTCATGTTGGAATTTGTTGCTCCACCTTCTTTTGGTCTAAAGATTAGATATCACAGACTCTTGGAGAGATATATCGTTCCTGTCAGGACCTTTCACTCCCCAACCCCTTGTCTAGCTCAGACTTTTCAGTATCCGTCCCCTCCCCAAACCAGGCCTTTCATTCCACTGTCTCCTCTTTCTTCAGCTTTCTTCAGCTGGCTTTTATTTCCTGTAATTTTTGCTCTCTAGTTTTCTGCCTGTGGCTTCTTTTATGTGAGGAACCCAGTAAGGCTTGCATTGTTACGAATTCTAGCTGAGTGTTTTGATAATCCCCTTTGCCCACCATCATTTCACTGTATCTTGTTTTAGAATGAGTCTACTGGTAAAAGTGCAGACTGTGATAGATCCAGCCAAATGCCACCAGTAAAGAGAAGATTATTTATAATCCCACTTAGACTCTGAAGAGCTCAACAAAGTGGGTTGAGACCAGTTACCATACAAATAGTTGGAATTTATCATAACTGAGCCCCACAGTGGGCTTAAAACAAAATTATGAAGGAAGAGGGATGGGAACTTCCCTCTGGAAATCCTTTCACAATTTTTAAAAGTGGCTCTCCATCTGTCAATCACCCTTATTCTAATTATTGCTGGTTTCCCTCCTACGATATCCCTTGAAAATTTTATTGATGCCAGTTGTCCTATCTCAATCCTTTCCTGTTTTGCACTACCTAGCAAACAGGAAGTGTGTGCCTCTTGTTACTAGGAAATCTACTGAGTCTGCCTCAAAGGATTTGGGTGATTATGGGAGGTAGTGAGTTTAATGACTTTACTTAATCAACCTATTTCATGAGGACTTCAGGCAGAGTGTCTGAACACATGCTGAGAGCCAGGCAGTTCCTCCAGTATATTCAAAAATTGACCGCAAAAACTAATTTTAGAAAGTTCTATGGGTAGAGAATACAGTTTAAAAATAAGAGACTTCTTTCAGTCTGCCTTTGTCACATGCAGCACTTCATTAAAAAATATGATGATTGGATTATAAATCATATGAATTAAATGCCAAGTATATTGTAAGATCTTTGTAATATGGGTCACAGTAATTCAACATAGTTGAAATCTGGCCACGAGTTCAGTCACTTAGGGAGAAATCAGTTCATCAGCTGTCGAGGGGTTAAGTCCAAAGTGAAAACCATCACATCAGCTCTTCCATTTTATGTAACACAGCTTAAGAGGCTTTCATTGAGATTTCTTCAAATGCTTGCCACTTTTATACACATGAAGCAAGACTCCTGGTTTTGTTTGAAGTATGGATCACTTGTATTATTAGTCATCAAAATTTGAGGTTCAACCTAATTGGTGGCTTCATTAACAGTTCTCCACATGGATAGAGGGAGAGTCAATTTGCTTACATGTCGTGTTCCACAGTCAGGGCAGTGATGCTGAAATATGAAGGCACTTACTCATCTTGTTTCTTTTGGAGTCAGTGTTTCTCTTGAGTAGGCCCTGTCTCTAATAACCTTACCCTGCAGCATGCGAGCAGCCCAAGCATCCCTGCATTCCAGCATCCCCAACATGTATTGTTACTTGGTAAGGTCCTCAAAACTAAGGAAGCAAAAATAAAACCTGTGTGCTCAATCAGGGTTCTTCATCAGGAAAGTAAGTGTAGAAAATTACCAGGGAACTTGTCAGAGCCAGATCACAGGCCGCTTTTCAGGCCAGACAGGTATTTTTGGCTCTGTTCTGTTTTCAGTGTAATGGGAAGAGGACAAATTAGAGGCTTTTGTTGGTGGCAAGGGCCGTGCAGCTTATCCACATGGACCCTTCGGAGAATGAAAGTGGATGCTGTTAACAGAAGGTCTGGACATAGGGTCTGTGCAAGTGACCCGTGGCTTGTGTGGTCTAGAAGCTTTTTGCTGTTGAGGTGGGGTGAGGGCAGAGAGTGGTGGATAAGGACTTTCAGGTTCCATCATCTGAACCCCAGAAAAACAGCATCTTCCCCACACAGCAGGTGCTTAGTGTATGTTTCTTAGGGGAGTGAATCTAGGAACTTATGATTCTTGCTTTTGTATGTATGTTTAAAGATGTATTTTATTTATGTGTATTGTGTGTCAGTGGTGTCCTGTCTAGTGTGTGTGTGTGTGTGTGTGTGTGTGTGTTCGGCATTTGTGCTGGTGCCATGGAGGCCAGAGGGGAGCATTAGATGCCCTGGAGCCGGAGTTGCAAGTGGTTATGAGTTTTATACCATGAGTCCGCAGAACTCACTTGTAGGAGCAGCAAGCACGTTTAACAGTGGAGCTTTGCAAAGACCCCAGGCCCTTGCTTTACAAATGGACAAAAGGAGCTGTGCTAAAATAGATTGTGGAATCTTGCTCTGATCCCAGACCCCTCCTCCCACCACACACACACACGGTTAAATTTATATTCTTTCCTTAATTTTTTTTCTTTTTGTCTTTTTGAGACAATATCTCACACAAGGCACCCCAGAATAACATGGGTCTTGCTATTTAGCTCAGACTGGCCCTGAACTGATAGCAATCCTTCTGCCTCAAATTCCTGATTGCTGAGTGTACAGGTCAAAGCTACCATGCCTGCTTTGTGAATTATCACCTCATAATAATTTGTAAAAATATTTTAAAACTTACCCCCCCTTTTCTATTTTTTTCCTTTATTTCTTCTCTTCTGACATTGGTATTCTACACAGAGAAATTCTATGACTGTTAAATATGCTAGTTCTTATTAAAGGCAGGGATAAGGAAGAGGTCTATTTTTTTTCATGAATATTGAAAACGCATGGGAAGAGCATTCCTGCTGGGAGCCAGGAACTTCTCTGAGATGTACTACTGTGTCAACTGCTCTATGTCCACTCTTGGTGACAGCCTATGGCAATTGTTCCCCAATCGTTAACATTAACATTTCAGGATTTAACTTAAAGTGCTAAGTTTACTTATTGTTTTCCTTAAAGGTCTCAAAAATTAACACAGCACTCTTTATGAAAATGGGAAGTATCAATTCCAGAACACAGACAAAGTTTCTTAAAACAAACAAACAAACAATAACATTTATGTATTGGGGGACGATGTGGGGGGATGGGTCAGATGACAGTTTTGAGGGAATCTGTTCTCAGTTTACTCTCTGTAGGTCCTAGGGATTGAAACTGGGTCATCAGGCCTGGCAACAAGCATGTTTAATCTGTAGGCCCATGAGAGCCTATTTCTTTTTTTAAATTAAAGATTTAATTGTTTTCATTTTATATTCATGAGGGTTTTCCCTGGATGTATTAAGTGTACTATGTGCCTGACTGATACCTTCAGAGATCAGAAAAGGATACTCAGTCTCCTGAAATTTCAGTTTTGGGCACCCATGTGGTGCCGGTAACTGGACCCAACCTGGGAGAGCATCAAATGCTCTTAACTACTGAATAACCTCTCCAGCCCTGGTTTCCTTAAGAACTGTTATATGACATTTTTGCATTTAGCTAAAACTTAGCTCCTGGTTTTGTTCTTTCTGATTTTGGATTCGTCTTTAAGAAGAACAGTGACATATACAAGCAGTGAAGAGAATGTCTTTCCAATGGAAGCACACTTTTTCAGTTTCAGGAAGAATTAAGCAAAACTACAACTCAAGATTCCACTAGAAAACTTTTTCTAGGTGTAGGTTCAGCTTACGGTACTTACCAGACCCACAAACAGCTACTCATCATTTGAAAGCTAACACTCTGGGACTGGGAATTGATGGAAGGGAATTCAGGTTTCCTTCAGGTCCAGTAGCCCAAGAAAATGAGGAGAAACTACTGGTTTCCCAACGAGATTATCATAGAAAACCTGGACACAGGAAAGTGCTTTCCTTTGTGGGAGGAAATGATGCTATACAGGAGGGCTCCACTGGGAGTGAGGCCTTTCTCTCCTTGCCTCTTCCTCCTTCAGGAGGAAGCTAGCCCCTTTCATTTAAAAATGAACAGGGTGCATTAATTCCCCTGCAAATTAGCATTATCCCACTTTCAATTAGAAAACCAGAATACTGTGTCTCTGAGCCTATCTAAAGAGCATCAGATGTTTTAGGTGCTTGAGGCTGAAGAATAATTCTCAATGAAGGGATCTTGGGGTCAGTGTTTATCTAGTTTACATTGTTGTAAGAGTTGACTTCAAGAGTTAGTGTCTTGGTGCTTGGATTTTGGAATTTGTGATACTGGGGAAGGAGAAGATGAAGCCTAAGCTAAGTAATTTGCAACTAAACCAGAAGTCACAGACACTCCAACAATGGTGTTATGCCTGCACCACACACACTTTAAAACATTACACAGAGTCTGTCAGCCAAAACTGCCATTCACCCACAAATGGTTTACCAGCTCCAACGTCAAAGAACGTTGTAGTGCTGAGAACCATGCTGTCTTGTTAGAACGGGATCCCTGACAGGTTCTGAATGAGAAACTAAGATTTTACTTTATGCTCTATTCCTATTGAACTTTCAAATGCACCAAGCAGCCCAACAGGGCATCGAGCTGTTTCCATGCCCTGATGACAGTTTACCCCACCAGGAGCAGCTGGGGCTGAAAGGGGACAAAGACCATATTATGAATGTTGTATGTAGGAAAGTCTTAGGTGAGTTTAGTTGCCTGGGTTACTGCTAAGAAGTAAACAATGATCTCAGTAAAATTGTCATTAGTAATCAGTAGATAATTGCTTCCAGCCAGAGCTCTATCGGAGTCCTGAGTAGCTGAAATGATCTTGCGCTTTCGTAAGTAGAAGTCAACGTGTCCATTTAAAATACAGCTTATGTCTTTTCTTGGGGATTTACATATCACCTTTGTTCTGAGAAATATGCTGGCTTTATTATAGGCTAAAAATATGTCGAATCTGGTCTGATTAAGGATTCTGAGGGTTTATTATCTTCATTATATGAGGCTCATACTCCATAATTCTAAGGGCTTCCAATTTCTTGGGAAGACAGAATGGAGAAAAATTTAGGGCACCTGAATATTCAGGCAGGTATTTTATATACCCACAGCTGCAGATAAATAGATTTAGAACAAAGGGCTAAGTAATTCACATGAGGGTAGAAAATGTCTATGATCATACTTCTAAATGCAGAGATAAATACTGATGTGGGAGTCCCCTCTGTGTGCTGTGATTACCATTAATGAATAAAGAAATTGCCTTTGCCTGTTGATAGGGCAGAACTTAGGAAGGGAAAATTGGACTGAATGCTGGGAGGAGGAAGGCAGAGTCAGAGAGACATTATGGAGCCGATGCCAGAGTCAAACATGCTGAATCTTTGCAGGTAAGCCACTGCCATGTGGTGATATGCAGATTAATAGAAATGGGTTAAATTGATATAAGAGTTAGCCAATAAAAGCTAATGGGCCAAGCAGCATTTTAATTAATATAGTTTCTTTGTGGTTATTTTGGTTCTGGGCAGCAGGGATGAACAAGCAGCCTCCTTCTCCAACAATACACTCTGATGCCTGCCTCATACTAAAGCAATCCAGTCAACACGTAATTCTGGATATCCAACTTCATTGACCCAGGCCACCAGAACACTTTGTACATAGAAACCAAGTCTCTCACACTGGGGCCACATCCAGTCCAAGACCAGTGTTCCCATCCCAACTTGCCTTTCCCCCTTCTCTACTCAAACATCAGCTCTCATGTCACCTACTTGAGAAAATATTTGTTCTGTCCCCACCCCCTCCCCCTTTGCATTCTGATCTCTCTAAGAGCTCTAAATTTTCTGAAGCAGGATGCATTCCAAATAAAGTACCTGACCCGAGGATTTTCCCCACCCAAGGTAGGATTAAGAGGTTTGTGCAGTAATCTTCGTCACTCTCCCTTTACCATTAGATCATACATGTTGCAAAAATAAAATTCAGACCCCGAAATTTCCTTTGACCTAAGTTCTACAGAATGGGGTAGAAAGAGCTGCTGTGCAATAAGCGTTTTCTTTGCTGTAGCCCCATTCCCTGTGGATAGACTCTCTCTCAACCCAACAATCATTACTAAAAAATCCTTATGAAATATAAAACTAAAACAATAACCAGCAAACGTTATCTTCCTGAATAATTCTGGGAACTTTATCTTTATTATTCTTGGAATGTCATCGTTACATGAGCTATCTAAAATTATTTTTGAATGTGAATTTATTAATAATTATCACCTTCATCTTATTTTTCACCACTATCTGCCTATGAATCCATAGAAGCTATTCAGTTAGGCTCCGTCATATTGCAGAGGCCATGTTTATGGTAGATATTTTGATTATGTTGCCTTTTTGCAGATAATTAAGCAAAACAGAAGTCTCCATGTCTTTCTTAATGCAGCAGCCTGCAAGCAAATGAGCACAATTTTCAACATTGTTACATTAATATTTGAAAAGTTAGTAAAAAATCTTCATAGACAAACATGTGGAGGGAGAGGACTGGGAAGATTTTGGTCACAGAATACAACATTTTAAGAGAGATATTTAAGAAAACTATTGTTTAACATGACTTCTATGGTTCTTATTTACATAATAATTTTATGGGTTTTTAAATTTTTATTTTATGTATACGGGTGTTTTGTCTGCATGCATGTCTATGTGCTATATGCTTTCCTGGTGTGCAAGAGGCCAGAAAGGGGCATCGGATTCCTTGGATTGGAATTACATACAGTTTTGAGCCTCCATGCAGGTGCTAGGAACTAAAACTGGGTTTGTTGGAAAAGCAGCCAGTGTTCTTAACCACTGAGCCCTCTCTCTAGCCCCACAATGGATTATATGTTTAATTGCTGCTAAAAGTGAATTTAGAATATTCGCATTAGACGCATAAAGATAATTACATGAGTCGATCCATGTTAATTAGCTCCATTTAGCCATTTCACAATGTGCACATATTTCAAAATATGCCCTGCATAATAATTTCATGCAACTTTTATTTGTCAATTTAAAAGTAAATGATGTAGGATTGACCTTAGGACACCCTGGTGGAACACTTGCTTAGCATTCACGAAGCCCAAGTTCAATCCTTAGCACCAAAAAATAACTATTTCAAAACAAAAAGATAACTTTAATTTGAAGCTGTATCTTTTTTCGATTGATATTCTAAGAGGAGAAGCTTCATTTTACAATATAAATTTAATATATTTTCACTTATGATATGACCCAGCAGCAAAGAAAGACGGATCATTTGGTTCATAGTGGGTGGCATTTCCTTACCAGAATTCAGATCGACTTACACAGTTGGGCCTTTACGCCTTGGGCAGAAGGAATTTCTCAAAGCAGGCAGATCTGTGAGCCACTAAATTGGGAAGCCTGTTTTCTGGTCTGTGACTGATGGGGAGGCTATAGTACAAGCTACTGCTTCTACAGTGATTAATCCTCTCACACCTCACTAGCAAATTTTCAGTCTTAAAGGAAATATATAGGATAGATCCTTTGTAGATTCCTAAGGAATTTACTCCTTTATAATGGTTTTCTTTTTTTCTTTTTTTCTTGTCTCTACCAAAAATCTGAGCTTAAGGAACCCAGTAAAGTGTTGTTTGATTTTTTAAAAAACTCTTAACTCTTTGGGGGCCAGTGACCCAGCTCTCAAATTAATCAGAGTCTTGTTGTTGCTTATAAATGTCTGGCCTCAGCTTGGCTTGTTTCTTGCTAACTTTTCTTAAATTATTCTGTCTACCTTTGCCTTTGGCTTTTACTTTTCTGTATTTCTGAGTATCTTTTCTTTATTTCTTACTCCGTGGCTTTGCTGTGTAGCTGGGTGGCTGGTACCTGATGTTTTCCTCTTCTGGTCTTTCTTTTACTCCTAGATCTTTGCTCTGCATATTTCTCCTTCTATTTATTCTTTCTGCCTTCCAGCCCCACCTGTCCTTTCTTCTGCTTAGCTATTGGCCGTTCAGCTCTTTATTAGACCAATAGGGTGTTTTAGACAGGCACAGTAAACACAGTTTCACAGACTTAAACAAATGTAACATCAAATAATGTAACACATCCTTGCATCATTAAATAAATGTTCCACAGCATAAACAAATGTAACACACCTTAGAATAATGTTCCGTAACAGTAAAGGCTTTTTTCTTTTTTCTTAAAAGATGTCTTCTTTAGAATAAATGAGTCATGTAGCCCACTTACCAGGCAAGCAAAAATGATTTTCAGGTTCAATATTTTAAATGTTTCAAAAGTCCTGTACATATTTTTGAATGAGTGAGTATAATGTTCCAGGAGCTGGCTCCCATTTTCCATGGAAACAAAGCTTATGCTATCTGAGAGTAACTCTGGGTCCCTGGGCATCACGTCAAGGGCATGGAAACAATAGTTTTCATCAGAAGAAGTCATCCGTCATCGCTTGTGTGCCAAGATTGGAGGGCCACAACCAAGTAGAGGAAACTGCTTTAAACCATAACAGGATCAATTCAGATAAACAGACTCCTTTTGTTCCCCTGTGGTTGTGGGTTTTCTATACTGACTGGGCCGCAGTAAGAAGTCATGGGTTTTCAACAGCTCAAAGGAATCATAGGGTTTTGACTTTTTCTGTCATTTCTTCACATGGCTCAAGGTGAACCACACTGGTTCTATCTTAGCTGCTGCCCTGTCCTGCCCTGGCAGAGTATTCATCTCTAAGTTCCAGAGTCAGCTCAGAGAGGTTTGAATCATACCAGAGAGGCTTGGGTGTTTAGATCTGAACTCCCTGGAGGACACCGACAAGCAGATTCACGAGGACATACACTGAATCGTGCTGGTTGCTTTCCAGAACCCATCGTCTCTGCCTCAGACCCTCAGTGTCCTGATTCCTGCATGTATTTGCACACAGGACTGCTCATGAAGTTCCTGCTAAGTAAAAAAAACTATTTTTATAAATAAAAAACCATTTGTTTGTGATAATCATATAAAGAGTGTACATTATGCAGGCCATTTGCCTTGGTTTGGGGGTGTGAATTTTTCTTTGAATATGCATGAAAATTACTAGCAAGTTATTGCATTAAACAAAAATCCATAAATTTAGCTAGGTCAAAAATTACTTGAAAAATAAATTAATATTTACCCTATTGGACTTCTAATAAGTGGTATTATTGAGATATAGCAACAGAATAAACCTTTGGAAGCATTTATTTAAGTGGCTTTACAATATT
This sequence comes from Chionomys nivalis, assembly GCF_950005125.1. NCBI lineage: Eukaryota > Metazoa > Chordata > Mammalia > Rodentia > Cricetidae > Chionomys > Chionomys nivalis. The sequence goes on from NC_080099.1 coordinate 16,244,541, forward strand.
CATGAAGTTATTCTGATGTCACTCTCTAAACCCAGGGAATTGTCTCTGCAGTCCATACTCGATAGCCGTAACTCACAGCTTTTCCTTCCCCTAGCTCCTGTTAAACTGTCTCTATGATGTTATCTTTTCAGAGTCTTTTATATAAACAGAATTGTAAGCTACATGTCCTTTTGCTTCTCGCTACTTTCAGCAAATACTTTCAAGTTTTCTGTGTGAAAATGACATGTATACACACACACCTCATTCCTTTTCCTGACCAAATAATCTTCATGGACATACCACATATCATGTACACTCTCAATAGGTGACCATTTGGTTTGCTTTCAGTTTGGAATTATCAAGAATAATTATGCCATGAGCATTTGTGTATGACTTTGTACGTTCCCCTACAAAGATTTCTTTTTATGGTAGATCTGTTGATAGTCCAAAATAAGAAAATATATCAGGTAAAAACTACCTAATAATGACAATCTTCTTTTACTTACAAGTTAAAATGCCTGAAAATTGCAATAATAAATATTCTTCTAAAAAATGATCCAAGTGTGATTAAAATGAAACATTGAAAAATCTTTGCCTTCACCTCTATCCTGATGATTTCAGTATCTTTACAATCTCTTAAACTTAAATAATAAAATTTAATATATACATATTTAATTATTTTGGATTGGTAAGTATGGTAGTTTGGAGGAAAATGGGCCCCAGAGGCTCCTGAGGAGAGGCACTATTAGGAGGTGTGGCCTTGTTGGAGAAAGTGTGTCCCTAGGGGTGGGCTTTGAGGTTTCAGATTCTCAAGCCAGACCAAGTGTCTCAACTGATATAGAACTCTCAGATGCCTCTCCTGCACCATGTCTGCCTGCACGCTGCCATGTTTTCCACCATGATGGCAATGGACTAAACCTCTGAACTGTAAACCAGCTCCATTAAAATGCTTTCCTTGATCAGAGTTGCCATGATCACGGTGTCACTTCACAGCCATAGAAACCTAACCAAGACAGTAAGAGTATATACTTTCAAAATATGTCCTTTCTATTGCTGTGATGAACACCATATCTAGAAGCAGCTTGGGAAGGAAAGGGCTAATTTTATCTTACACTTCCAAGTAACGGTCTATCATGTAGGGAAGTCAGGGCAGGAGATGGAGGTGGGAACCTGGAAGCAGGAACTTAGACAGAGACCGTGGAGGAACACTGCTTGCTGGCTTGTTCTCCATGGCTTGCTCACCTTGTGGTCTCATACCATCTAGGACCATCAGACCAGGGATAATATCGCCCAGAGTGACTTGGGCCATCCAATATTAATCACTAGCCAAGAAAGTTCTCCACAGATGTGCCTACAGTCTGAGAGAGAGAGAAAAAAAAAAAAACTTCATTAAAGTTTTCCTCTTCTTGAATAACTGTAGTCTGGTTTGTTTTAAATTGACATCTCACCAACACAATGCTATAAAACTAAACCAAAATAGCAAATCTAGGCAGAAAAAGTAATTGATAGAGTGAAAAACAATGACTTGCAAATGAGTTTAGTATCTACAAATAAGCACGACACGTTAATATAAATATGTATGCTTGTTAAGTCTCTCTGTTGGAATTTCTAGCCTTTACTGCAAGTATAGACCAAGTTGCAGATCTCGATGAATTATTAGTTTATTGTATTATAGCCCTTGATCTCAGATAAAATAAAATACACCCCTTTACTTTTTACAAATAGACAACAAATTCACTCCTTTTTAGATTAAGTCAATGTGATTCACTTAAGTTGACAGAGTTGTATATTTAAGGTTGAACCTTTGATATAAGCTCGTGTTCATTAATCCTAAGTAGTTTTTAAGCTGAAATGAAAATGAATTGTGATAATCCTCTCTAGCGTTAAAATAATGCTATAGAATCCACTAAATAAAAGGTATCTTTTACAAGGGACTTCTCCCTCAAAATGTATTTCTGTTCCATTAGTTCATAAGCTAGATACCAGTTGTTCCGGCCATTCATAATTTGACATTCTGGAAATTAATTTTTCAAGATCAGTTGGTTAGAATCCCTTTTTGGCTATCATCCTGGAAGCGAAGCACAGTCTATGAGAGTTTCACAGGTCAACATAGCCCCACACAGCCAATCAAATACAGGGCAGGGAAGAAAGATTAAATGACTGTCAATCCTCGACAGCCTTATTTGAAATGATCTACACTGAGTGTAAACAGTATTATGCTGGCTTTATTTGCTTCCTGTTTCAAAATTCCCAAAGCACCTTGAGAATATTCAATATACTCTCAAAAACAGAGTGTTCTTTATGAATTGAATAAGTTCAAGTCACAAGGTCACAGCTTGTTAAAGCCTTCTTGATATTGTTATTTGGTAGACTGGCCAGAAATTTTACCCATGAGTATATGAGTAAACCCCCTGATTCTAGTCATTGTAAGTCCCCAGTAGAAACACAAGGAGTACTTTCTCAGCACCGTGCAAACAAGAGGTGCCAGTGAGTATGTGTTAGAAGTTTCCTCTCAACTATGCAAACGAGAGATTCAAGAGAATGTGTTTTAGATGAATAAATAAATGCTCCCCCAAAGAGTCCTTTTTGCCGACCCCCACCTTATTTTAGGTCTACTTGCTAGGCTCCATGTGAATACAAATAATATCTTTAAAACATGCAGGACTTTGGAGCTTTGTCTTCCAAGGATCTCAAATCAAAATAGTTCTCTTAAGATTAAATATTCAATCTGGGGAAGAATTATCATCAGGCTGCTTCCTCCTAGAGTGGGTGGGAACAAATACAGAGAGACACCCCTGGATAACAAGTAAATGGTGAGAGACCTTAGGACACTCAGTCCTGAATGGGGTGTCTCCATCAAACCCCTCACCTAAAGTCTCAGGAAACCCTGCAGAAAAGCAGACGAGAAGATTTTAGAGCTAAGGGGAATTTTAGATTGTTTTTTATTTTTAAGTGAAGACTCTGTGTGTGTGTGTGTGTGTGTGTGTGTGTGTGTGTGTGTGTGTAAGCAACACAAAATGGACTCAGCAGGCTGTATTATAAGTGTGTGTATAAATATGTGTGCATGCATAAACAATTTATATGTAATAGTTTTGTTTTGCATATATATGTATGTATACATTTATATATAATAGTAATAAAATAAGATGTTATCAATTTCAGAGACAGTTTGGGTCATGCAAGGAGTTGCATAAAGTAGAGGGGGGGAGGAAATGGTATAAATACAGTATTCATATGTAAAATTCTCAAAAAAGAAAGGAAGGAAAGGATGAATGAAATAAGGGTGAACAAGAGCAGTGGACACTAGCGGTAGAGAAAAGAGATTGGGGGCAGCGTCAGACAGGATGTTCCAGGAGTAAAAATCATGGCCCTGGCTCCTCCGAGGAGGAATATCCTCCCCTACACAAGCACAGCATCTCTACCTTCTCTCTGCCCAACGGTTTCCATTTCTTTGAGCTTTTTCTCTTAAAACTCAAACTTGATGTTTATTTTTTTCGTCAATTAAATGCAGGAGTTTTTTTTTTCTTTAGAGATAGAATGTTGCCCATTTTTTGCCTAGTTTTGAGATTCTAATTTAATTTCTCTGCTTTCCTTAAAATTCAGGCCTCACTGGGCTGAGTGGCACACGCCTTTAATCCCAGCACTCAGGAAGCAGAGGCAGGTGTGTCTCTCTCTGTGAGTTTGAGGTCAGCCTGGTCTACAGAGCAAGTTCCAGGACAGGCCCCAAGCTATAGAGAAACCCTGTCTTGAAAAACAAAAACAAACAAATTCATGGGCTCCTTTTCATAATTTTTTTATTGAATTCATATATATATATATATATATATGTATATCCCTAATTATAGCTCACTGAGTCCGTATGTCTTACTTGAATGTATGTCTTCAAGGTTGTTTAGACTGGCATTTGGTATACTCTACCCCATCTAAAGGGGACCACCTCTCTTGCTCCCAACTTTACTCGGTAGCCTATAGTTCTTTGTGTAAGGTTGAAGCCTCGTGGGCTTTCCTAGTCTAATTTGACCTGTTGATTGGTGTCATCCTTGTTCAGCTCACATTTGGGCTTCCATATTGGTGAGACTTTGTGGGTGTGGCTTCTGATGTTAACACAAGACACAATCTCATATCAAATCCCCTGATTCCCCCCCACACCCCACAATGTTACCTGAACCTTGGGTACAGGAGTGTTTTGGACATGTATCCAATGGGATTGGGCTCCACAACTCTGCATTTCTATTTTTTTTTAAGAGTGGTCTGTCTGTTGGAAGGATGTTTTATTGACTTGGGGTGGAGACTATCTTATTCTGTTTCTAATCGTAACAAATGAGGTAAAGTCTTGTGGGCGTTTGGCTCAGTTGACGATAAGTGGTCTGTCCTGCAAGTCCAGCGTGCTCTCTGGTGTGACTTCCCATCTGAACACTGAGGTCCAGGCGATTATTTGCATTTATTGTATTTATTGCTGACTTTCAGACTCTGCAGAAGCCGGGAGAGTGATGCATTTTAGATCTTTGCCTCCGCTTCCTTCCTCTTGCTGTCCCGTGAAGGGCTCTGAGCACAGCACCTTATCTTCTGTATCTCTCTGTATCTGTATCTCCTGGCTCTATGGCATAGCTGGGACACTGTGATAAATACCAAGAAGCAGACATGATCTGGAAATCATTACAGTCTTCTGGCTTTTTGTCCTTTTCAGACCAGTACAACCAAGAAATGACAAGATTCCCAATCTTAGTACAGGAAAATAAACAATGTTGTTAAAACATGTCAGCTTTTTGATCCTTTCCAGATAAATTTCTATCCCATTTCTTGGAAAAGGCGATCTTTTCTCTGTGCTGCTGTGTTTAACTGACAGGGAAAGATCATCTATATCAGTCATTTTAGGACTCAGAAAATAATGTGGTAATAAAAAGAGATGTGAATCAAACGCATCTTTGAGGTACAGATAAAAAAAATGTACACATAATTTTAAATGAGAGGAACAGAATATTAATATTTTTAAGAGAAACTTTAAAATAAACCTTGTAATTCTTAATTTAATAGATCAAAGAGCACATCGGGAGCACTAAGTAATTGCTTTCACCGTGCCAGGCTTTTAGTCGTTATTTTATGTGGTGTTTGTGTCAAATGCCACAGTGTATCCAGCACTCTTTATTTATAGAGAGCAGAGGCGATGGTGTCCAGAGTGAAACTATTCCCCGGTAGCCGGTACTGCTCAGTCTAGATTAGATCTTGATTGGAGGCAGCCCTGGTATTGCCCCAGGCTGTATGTATACAATGAACAGAGGATACCCTGGCTACTAGTCAGGAACACATGCTGCGTCATGTAGTTGGCAAGTGGTTAAGAGCTTTGTAGTACAAATGGGAAGTAAGCTCCCATGCCAGGGTTCCCTGGTTCTCACCCAGTCTGGGTCCTTGCTGTGCAGGAAGACTGCTTGGTAGTTAGTCTTTCTCTAAGACCCGCTGAATCCCATAGCTCACGAAGACTACTGGTTTGAATTACAAGCACAATGATGATTCCAAGCATTTAAGAATGGTGTTTTAATCTGGAACTCTATGTTGTAATTTTCTTGTTTGGTTCTTGTGGTTTTATTTTAAATCAATTTTTTTTTTTTGAGACAGGGTCCTTTATATCCCAGGCCAACCTCAAACTTACTACATTGCCCAAAATGGTCATGAACTTCTGATCTTTCCGACCCTGCCTTCCTAGTGCTGGTAATTCAAGCATGTACAATAGCAGCCAATGTTATGCAGGGCTTGAGAATGAACCCATTCCTATCATGCAAGCCTCTGACCAATTGTGCTGCATCCCCAGCTCCCCTTGCATTCATTCTCGCCTTTTAAATGCACTTTTTAAATAAAAGTCCAAGCTTTGCCAAAAGCTAGACTGTGAAGTATATGTTTCTGAGATTCATCTTTGTGCTCAACACTCATATGCTGATGGATTTCAATGTATTTGTTGAGATTTAGTGTCTCTTGTGACTATCAGCAATAAGGGGAAATAATATAGGAAACTTGAATAAAAAATTTAGATCATGCTGACAGACCCCTTTAACTCCACTTTTTTTTTCCCCCAGGGAACCATGGTATACCTTCCAACTTTACTTTCTATTCAGGCAGTCAGTAGCTCCAGTTTTGTCCTATGGCTTAGACATAGGAAAGACTGTGGCAGTCCTCAACTTTATCTCAGAATAAATTTAAGTCTTTCTTTTTCCAAAAAAAAAATAAAATAAAATAAAAAAGAGGCTAGTAGTAAAATGATACTTACAGAGAAGATGGAGAGATGGTAATGGGGGCCTCCAGTAGGGAGCATCATTCTGCCTGGGCACCAGTGTGACTCAAAGACTAAGACGAGCAGCAGGCTCAACGATAAAGCTCTGATTTAGAGCCATCAAGTTGATGCCTTGATAGGCATAGGCAGTCACTTACAAAGGTATCTCCAAGGGAAGCCCAGTGTCGGTGGTTATCTGTGCCCTTTCATTGAGGATGACGAGCTGCTGATGGGGGCACTTGCTTCCAAAGCCATGATCAGATTTTCTCTAGATAGTTTGAAAAGAAAGCAAAGCCTTTACAGTCAGAAGACTCGGCAACTTCTACTTAGGGATGAAGGCAAATTACTAGGGAGGAATGTTTGAGGACAACAATATGAATTATCCTATCTCAAAAAGGATTCTTTAATGAAAGAAGCACATGCCCATAATCAATTTAGCCCTATTTAGCAAAAACAATATAGTTCAAATTAAGGAATTAGTTATATTTAAAAAGATGCAACTTTCTAAAGCAGTTTAATAATTGTTAATTATTCGATAAGTAGCTCATTATCTTCATCAGCTGTTTTACCCAAGGACATAAAGTTTTTTATCTTGAACTACTACTTAAAGTGGCAAAATAAAAGCATTTTGAATTACGATGATAGACACATAAACTGTGTGCATCCTCTTTTATTCAGTTGCTAAATGGTGTTGTGGATGGAACCCAGCTTCTCACACATGCATGCATATGTGTGACATGCACTGAGCTATGCCTCTGTCCCCTTCCTTATTTTGTAACATAATCAGGTGTCATTGCCCAGGAGGAAATAAAGTTGCGATCCTCCTGCCTCAAGCCTCCCAAACAACTGGAATTGTAGGCCTATATCACCAGGCCATTTTTAGATTTTCGGAAATTATGAGAATGTTTTAGCTCATCTAATAGGCTGTTTTTGAAATGTAATTTGAGTCATTGCAGAATAGGCCGTCTTAAAGACTACAATGGCTCCTGGGTCTTCATAAATAGGAAAATCTTCTTCTCACATAATAGAACAACATTTTCCATGTTAGCAACGTCTTCTGAGGCCTCCCTCTTTGTTGTAGGATAGAACAAACATTCCTGTGGCCTATGAGTCAGAAGTTTGTAGCAAATCTCAAATCATTGTGGGAACTTCACAACAATAGAGGGTAGTGTCATTCAGATGAATGTGCCCTCACCTTGGAATAAGCCCTGCAGATGCATTTGCATTTATCTTAAGGCTGGTTCAAGCCACAGTCATCACAGCTTCGGGAGTGGAGGGGTCTGTGCCCTGGAAGAAAGGATGGGTGATATCGCTCACCCAGGCAGGAGGCATAGTATGGGAACCGCTGAAACCCCGCCTCCTTCTTGAGGTCTGGAAACTGGCGCTGTACATACACTCACGCTGTACATACACTCACGGAGAACGGAGGCTTCCTTGTTTGGGGCGGATTTCACATCAGTGTCTTCAGGGGCATCATTCTAGTTGTTCATTTCTTAAGATCAGAAAGGAATATTGTGTATGGATATAATAGACAGCGTCTCCTTTATTCTTAGATGCAAGCCACTCCAGCTTCATTCTGTGTACAGTGGTAGTCGCTTTCCACCTGCACTGCTTCATTTCCCAGCGGAGTTTCTGTTCTTGCGTCTCCCTCTTTTCCGTAGCGCCGCACCTCTAATCCTCCGGAGTCTTGGTTTTGGAAACAAATGTCCTTGACTTTTAAACTTCTATTACTGTGTTGCCAATGTCTATTTTGCAACTGTCTGATGTGAAGTGACGAATGGCAGGCATGCCCTCACACCTGAAGCTGCTTTGACCAAGTTATTTCAGGATTTAGGCACAATAGAGGCATTTGGTGTTAATGTAATTAATTAGGTGTACATTGTGTTCTGATAGCAGACAAGAAAATCAACTTTTGCTGTATCGTATTTGCTCTTCTCCTGTGCAGGCCTGCCAAGACCATCACTATGACTGATGGAGATTATGATTATCTGATTAAACTCCTGGCCCTTGGAGACTCGGGAGTAGGGAAGACCACGTTTCTTTACAGATACACAGACAATAAATTCAATCCCAAATTCATCACTACGGTGGGAATAGATTTTCGGGAAAAACGTGTGGTAAGTTTTTAACCATACTCTTAACCTTACTACCCATTCTCTTGTGTCAAATAGGAATTGATGAAATTGTGTTCATTGCACTTCAAAGTGTCTGTTTTTTTAATCACATGAAACTCATAACTGTAGAATATTATTTATTACATTTTCAACAACCAGTAACATTTTGATAGGAAAATATTGAGTGACACTATCTGTCTTCAAAAGCACACAAGGCAGCTAAAATAAATGTGTTGTTGAATTTGTGGATAATGTGTTTTCTATGAGTTCCTAAGGATGCTTTCAAATTTTGATGTATTAAAGTACCGGAAGTATTAATTCATTGGGCTGAAGTAAATTTCTTAGAAAGTTGAAGGATTCATTCCCTTACTCCTAACAAAGAGGTTAAAAAGTATGATTGGCAAATTGCTGAAACATGAGATTTGTAAGTTCTTGCTGCATTTTTATTTATGTGTAGCCTCAGCCATCAATCACTGGCTTGTTGGGAACAGAATGTGAGACCCATCCATGCTATTTTCCATGAGAAGGGAGCTTAAGTGAGAATCACAACAGCGCTTCCGTCTCCCATGCTAGACACCAGTGACAGGATGGAGGATATTGTGACACGGGAGGCAGGCACCATAGGCACAGAAGCTTAGCCAGATTTCCTGCCACCCATGGTAGTCCCGACTGCCAAGATCACTGTGCCTGCCAGTTGATGTCACAAATCCCCACGGGAAATGCTTGGTGGAGAGGCACTGCCTGAAAAGTTGAATTGCTTCCTCTCCCTCAACTGAGAGCCAATAGACTCTGGGCAGCTTTGCTTCGAGCAACTCCAGGATTCCTCTGACTTCTTCCCTCAGCAATGCCTACCAATATAGGTAGAAATCTTGTAAAAACTGTGCCTGTAAAACACTTTCTCTAAATCATGAACATTTTCTGCAAAGGCCCTCCAAGGAAGAGGCTGAAAGACAGAGGCCGAAGTGTCCCAACTGACCCCGCTGAGAAACTCTGTGTACACTTACTACCTAAAGCATTTTGAAAGTCAGTTCTATGCTAAAAGAGAGGCAGGGACTTGACAAACAAATTTTGATTAAAATGATTTTTCCATTTGTAATTTCATTTGTATATTACAACTAATTTCAAAGTATATTACAACTGTAAAATAGAAAAGGATTATGGTCTCAATTTTTCAATATAAAAAATTTAGACTCAGACGTTTAAATGAAAAGTTGGTTGTTTGAACCTACAGCTTTCGTCCTAATCTGATGTCTGCTGCCTCCATGAGGGAATGACAGAAGGTGTCTAATTTAAGTTTGCAGTATGCTTACGCTGTGTTGAAAATCATACTGTACTTGACATTTGAAAGTGAGATCTATGTGATACTTGGGGGAAAATAAAGCAAGTGTTTATTCTGCACTATGAACTTTGATTATAGTAATCAACGAAAACATTCTGAGCGAACCCAGAGAACTACAGTGTTGACAAATTCCAAAGCAATATTAACGCGGGAGGATTGTGTTTTTCAGGTTTACAACACACAGGGAGCAGATGGATCTTCAGGGAAAGCGTTTAAGGTGCACCTGCAGCTTTGGGACACCGCTGGACAAGAGCGGTAACGAGAATTCCTTTATTTCTAGCTCCCAATAACTTAGAAAGCATTGAAAAGGTGAATGATGTATACGAACCTCAAAAATAAATGGTATCCAGATTTTCTACCAATTTTAAAATAGATAACTATGCCCAGTGTGTGGTCCATGCCTACATCCTAGTACCCAGGAGTCTGAGACAGAAGGATTGTGGCAAGTTTGCAGCCAGTCAGGGCTACAAAATGAGAGTAACTTTGTCTCAACCCAAACAAACAAAACAAAACGACTAGTGGATATTTGTATAAAGAAATGAAAGTCCATGATTTCTAGTTCATGCTAGAACTGTAGAACTAGTGCAGATCCGAATGTTCAATCAGAAGTGGGCAAATCTGCCTTCATACTTCCTAGTGGGGAGAAATCTGTCCAGATTTTCTCCAATAAAGATGGGAAATTAGCACTGCTGCAAGAGCTGATCACAGACAGAGTTGAAGAAAAGGTGTGTCATCCTCCCTGTCTTTGTGTCCCCCCCGCCCCCAGATTCTCTGTTACACGTTTGGTGACTGCCTTTTCTCACTCAAAGTTGGCTCGCACCATTGCCTGATAGCTAGAATATTTTTTTAGTTGAGCTCTCTGCATGCTGTGTATGATGTGCATGTATTTTTCAGATGTATTATGTATAGTGTGTGCATATGCATGTGTGTGACGGTGGCATGCATGGGCCGTGACATGCAGGTGAAGGTCAGAGAACAGCCATGGGTGTCAGAGTGCAGGTCTTCATCTTGTACCGCTCTTGAGGTTGGGTCTCATGCCAGACCAGCCAGCCCATGAGCTTCTTGGGATCCTCCTGTTCCTACTTCCCATCTCATGGCAGCAGCACCCAGATGACAGAGGCACACTGCTGTGTCTTGTTTTGAGTGGGTCCAGGGGATCCAGAACGATCTGCTTGGGCTTGGAGCACACCACCCAATGAGCTATGGCTTCAGTCCTAGAACCTTTAACTTCTTTCTCACCCTCCCAACGCTCTCCTTTCACCAGCCTTAATCCAATTCTACCTTCCCAGTTAAAACAGCCGAAAACCCCCAGTTTCTTTTGAACTCCAGGGGCTCCTATACGCTGCCACTAACACGCTACCAAATGAATGCTACGTCACCGTTCAGTAAGATACATTTTCTAGTATTCTTAAACTGCTCTCTATTGAATCACTTGTGGCCATCTTATCCCAGCCAAGCTGTGAGCTTCCTCGTCTCGCAGTATCCTCTCCGCTGTCAAAGGCATGATAACAAACAGTATAGAGAAGCCTTGGTCGCTCGGAGCTCACAGTGGTATTCCATTATTCAATGAAAACATGTCTCTTCAGGACCCAATTTCCAAGTGTTAAAGACCCAAATCTAATAAAAAATCCTCTACTATCAGATTGAATAAGAAAGTGGCAAGGGAGTGACAGCAGAGATATGTGGAAGACATCCTGCCCCTGATTCTCCATCATATGTCTTACAATGCTGATGCGTGGTAAACACCCATATTTTTGAAATGCATCCAAAATGTTCTCGCTTTCAGTGAGTGTAAACGCCAGGAGAGGTGCCGGGCCCTCTCGGTTAGCTTTTTTGACTGTGAATTCCATTTACACACACCCTTCAACACTGCTGGTTCTTCTGAAGGCGTTCCTCGTGAGAGTCTCCTTTCACGTGTCAGTTTTGTTGTCAAAAATGTATGTTTTATAGAGCAGTGTAATTCATCTTGGAGGAAGCAATACGAGAAAAAAATGTGGATCCCCATATGTCCATGCACACGACATGTCAGGCCCACATGATGGCCGGCATCTCTCATCTGTCCCCTTAATCCAGCTGTGCTGGGAAGGAATGGGATGAACTGCCTTAGTAACTCTTGGCTTATTCATCCCTGGAGAATTTTGCGTGCTGTGGATAGAAGGTGTAGCTAAGCAACAAGATAATGCCTTGGGGCTTCTGGCAGTATAATTCAGGTAAGGGTAATGGTAATTGATAAAAGTCGATGGTGGGAAAGCAGGAAAATACATAACCCATTGTGAACATAGAGGATCCAACCCTTGTGCCCCCTCAAGGGGTAAAGAACAACAAGGTGCCTGATTCTGGGATCTGTTGCTTTTTGTATGATCTTAGCTTTGCCCACCTGAGTCGCTGACTAGGATGAGATGGGGAGGGGGAGGAGTCTGTGTAACTGGATGCCAGGTGCATTTCTTCCAGGGAGTAATGGAAGGAAGGGTAGCAGAGGATGAGATGAATGGTCCAGGATGTCTGCCTGCCCCACAGCAACAGTGTCCTTTCTGTGCTGCCATTCAGGGAAGAGAAATTTGCTTCAGTCTGATGACCACACAAAGCATGCCTGTTAACTACTTCATTATTTGCTGTGGGCAATGAGGAAAACAATACACAGGCTTGTCCCCCAGACATAGACACACAGGTACACACACACACCAGTGATCACTTTTCTCAGCCACATCAGTACAGTGATTAAGAAACAGTTTTGTGGCTGGGCGGTGGTGGCACACGCCTTTAATCCCAGCACTCTGGAGGCGGCAGAGGCAGGCGGGTCTTTGTGAGTTCGAGGCCAGCCTGGTCTACAAAGGGAGTTCCAGGACAGGCTCCAAAGAAAAGAGAGAAAAAGAAAGAAAGAAAGAAAGAAAGGAAGGAAGGAAGGAAGGAAGGAAGGAAGGAAGGAAGGAAGGAAGAAAGGAAGGAAGGAAGGAAGAAAGGAAGAAAGAAAGAAAGAGTTTTGTGGGCACAACTTTTCAGCAGAGAGAACTACTACAGAATGTCTATGATCTCTAAGAACTCCCAGGCAAAGGCAGAGACAGAACTCCATGGGAAAAAGCAAGTAATGCTTTTGGGTTTTGTAATCTACACTGCTGTGTTACAGAAATGCCATGCAAAAGAAATGGCTAATTTATCCCCTCCCCCATGCTTCAAAGAATTGTTCTCTTTTATTTAGAATCTGTAAGAACAGTGAATCTTTTACTGCACTCTATCTCTTTCTTATTTTCTTAATATCGAAATGCACTTTGGAAGTAAATAGCATGTTCTGGGCAGTGAAAAACAGACTGTATTCCGAATTGGAAACCCAGCACCTTTTCCCTTGAAGCTTACACATTAGTGTAGGCATTGGACAAACAATCAATCTCAGCAGCATGGCCCCAGGACAACTGTCAGAAGACAGAAGGTGGTAAGTGAGCCCTGCAGGAAGAGGCTGTTCCCAGAAGGCTCCGGGAGGAAGCGGGGTTTCCACTGGTGCGTTTGTTTACACTCATACACAATGCATGAGGGAAGGTAATCCAAGCTAAAGGACAGGCAGAGGAAGAGGAAAGACTAACGGGTGGCAACCCACAGAACAACCAGCTTGTGAAAGAGCCCAGGGGGGGACAGTGAACTTTCTCAGAACTAAAAGAAGATTAGCGTGCCTGTGGGTAGTAGGCAAGAGATGAAGCCTGGTGATGGGTGGTGATGATCCTGCAAAGCCTTGACAGTTTTAGTGGGGTGTTTTGGTATTATTCTTTATAATTATGTGTGTGTGTGTGTGTGTGTGTGTGTGTGTGTGTGTGTGTGTGTGTGTGTTTTGAAATGCAGTTTCTCTGTATTGGCTGTCCTGGCACTTACTTTGTAGACCAGGCTGGCCTTGAACTCACTGAGATCCTCCTGCTTCAGCCTCCCAAGTGCTGGTGTTATCCTAAGAGTCACATGTAATCATGAAAATGTGGTTAGTGCAAGAATCACAAAATCAACAGGAAGAAATGAGGGCTCCCCAAAAATGAACATGGGAAGCTTACTAAGACCATAACTGAGCATGAGTGATAATGGGTAGGAAGAGATAGTATAAGGAGATGCGTCAGTGGAGAAGATGGTGTCCATGGTGATGCATAGACAATGAGGAAGGAAAACTGGAAGGGACTGTGTCCCAATAGGATGAGAATGCCCTGGCCAGAAACAGAAGGCAGAAAGGACAGCAGTTGAGCTTGGGATGTGTAATTCGAGAAATGACTGTGTTTTGTCCATGTGGAAAAATCTCTAAAGCACGAATTCAAATGACAGCAAAAAGCTATCTATATATCTTGGGTTGCTCACCATAGAGGCTGCAGCTAAGCCAAGGGACTAAATGATAGTGTGTGTGCATAAAATGGGAAGGGTTCAGAATAGAACACTGAGAAAACCAACGTGAAATATTTAGGAAGGAGACTAAAATGAGAGACCAAAAAATTTAGGAATTGCTCTCCACTGAGGAGAGCAAATGTCATACTTCTCTCTTCTCTCTTTCAAAGCTATGTATATTTCGGAAATTCTGTGGTTAACTTCAACCCTTCCCTGGTCCCTGCATGCCTTCTCCAGTTCTACCTAGCACTGATGTCATTGTGGGTCTCGACCTGCCTTGAATTTAACTGAAGAAGTCACGACAGACACAAGGGAGGAGTCAGGGAGTGCATTTTAGCATTTGTAGAATAGTTGCTTTACCGCCTCCACTGGAAATGAATATTCTCATTTTCTTTTCCCACTTCCTGAGTTTCTCCTTTGTCCTTCTTTTAGTCCCCCAATAATCTTCTTCTTCCTCACGATTCGCGCACTCACCTGTGAGAGAGTCTCACCCCAAAGGGTGTGGTAAAAAGAGGACATCAACCCTTCTATTTCTGAGCTGTGGCTTCCTTTGCTTGCTCACAGAAGTTCTCACTCTCAGCCTAATTATGTGCCTGCTTTTCTTTTGTGTACAGGCAAGAAAATTTGAAAAATCTAGCACAATTAATAAAAGCCCAAAAACACATATTGGGGTTCAACCTGAAGGTCAGAAAAGCAAAACAGCCAGCCACTGACTCGTAACTCTACCTCAGACTGAAATGGTGATCCTGTCTCCAGAAATCTCAGAATGAGACTGTCTGAGAGCTGTCTCGTTGCATCTTATATTCCTCTCTAGGTTTGGGATTATAGGCATACACCACTACTGCCTGGTTTCTATGGCAAACTAGTTTGACTACTGGGATCAAAGGTGTATGTCACCACTGCCTGGTCTATAAGGGGCTGTCTTATTCTCTGATCTTCATGCAAGCTTTATTTATTAAAATACAAATGAAATATTACTGCATTTCCTCTTTTGTCTAAAATAAAAAAGAAGGCTATAACTAATAGAAGAAAATATATATAATATATATATAGGCAATAAATACATCAGTATTATCTAGTCCATTTGCATCTGACAAATTCAGAGAAGATACTCTATATTTTTATAACTCAGTCAGGAGAGCATGAAATTTAATCTCAGGGTCATAGGTTCGAGACCCACATTAGGCACCATTTGTAGATGAAAGTTTCTGTCCCGCCTGGTTCTGTGGCTGGCTATTCATTCCCAAAGGAAAACAAAGAGGCTTATATTAATTACAAACTGTTTGGCCTATTAACTCAGGCTTATTATTAACCAAGACTTAATTATTTTCTCTGTTTAGCCATGTGACTTGGAACTTTTTCTCAGAAAGGCATTCTTATCTTGCTTCCTGTGCATCTGGCTGGTGATTGCGTCCCTGTATTTCCTCTTCTCAGAATTCTCTTAGTGTGGTTGGCCCACCTAGACTTCCTGCCTGAGTACTGGCTAATCAGCATTTTACTAAACCAATACGAGTGACAAATCTTTACAGTGTACAAAAGCATTCTCCCACATCAGTGTCCCTTTTTTTCTTTTCCAAACAAAACCTTGAATCTAATTTTCTTTGTTTAACTTATTCCTGACCATTGTCCATAACATCTATAACCTATTTTTTTTCTGAATATGGGTGTAGTTTTTTAGGCTATTTTCTGTTGATTGTGAGTACTGGAAATCTTATATGGATGCAAAGAAAGTTTAAGATTGTGGTCAAATCCTGACTGGAGTGTTCTGTTAGGCTGGATCATCTCAGCCAACAGCCTTGAAACTGTTCTGAATGCAGAACTCAGAAGAAACTGAAACAGAGGTGCTCTGAAACATTGGATCATCTGGGCTATTCATTCCCATTGGAGATTTTTCAGGAAGGTTTTCCTTGATCAAACCTTATTTTTCTTAACCAACAAAGAATCCACAACCTCTCAGTCCTATGGAAACAAAAGCAAAATCTCTTCTCCAAAATAACATATCTTCTGACTTAAAATTTGAAGTCAAGGGATTTTCAAAATATATAGGTTGGATTAATCCAGCAGCATTTATAATAAAATATCTTTTAGCAGACGTTGCTCCTTCCTCAACAGTCAAACAATTCAAAGACAACACAATAACATGCAGTATCAATACTCTCTGTGTATTTTCCATCTTTATGTGAATTTTTATTGTTCTTACTCTATTTCTTTTATTTTATTTAAAAAATTTTTGATTTTTTTGAGACAGGGTTTCTCTATGTATCTTTGGTTGTCCTGAAACTCACTTTGTAGACCAGGTTGTCCTTTAACTCACAGAGATCTGCCTGCCTCTGCCTGCCAAGTGCTGGGATTAAAAGTGTGCGCCACCTATCTCTTTTTTAAAGAACTTTTCCTATTCTTTTTCTTTTCTCTCTCAAGCCTACTTATATTTTTAAACACACTGTAAACCATTTAGAGGTTTGTTTATTTGGATTTTTTTTTTGCCAGAATCTGTCTTTATATCTCTATCTTTTTCTGAACACATGAGTCAAATCTGCTAAGCAACATGACTAAAATTAAAACTGTGACTTTGACAGTTGACTTCACCACATTCCTTAGCTTCATGGTGGAGGTTCTTGTGGGAGCCATGTCTATTGCCACAACTCTGTGGATTTTCAAGGTCATTACCACTACCAAGAAGCATGCCTTTGACTACTCATAAACACCATTTAAGTGTTTGGTGGCAAGACCTCTTTAAAGAGCTGCAAGTTTTTTTGCAGCTAAAGCTGAGTCAGAGAGCCTTTCTTAAAGGAGCTGTGCCTTGGCTTGCATCTAACAAACAGAGCCCACTGGAGAAATAAGATGGTTACCAAGAAGCTACACATGACTCTGTTCTTATCTGTCTAGAATCCTTATATTTAAGCTTTCTCAGGCTTTATGTGGAAATTCTTGCCAAAAGTTTGGGCATCATTTGTAGATGGCAATTTCTGCCCCACCTAGTCCCACATAATCACACAGAAACTATACTAATTATAACACTGTTTGGCCAATGGCTCGGGCATATTCCTAGATAGCTCTTGCATCTTAAATTAACCCATTTATACTAATCTATGTATCTCCATTAAGTTGTGGTTTACCAATAATGTTCTGACATCTTTCTTCTTCAGCAACTATGTACTGTCTTTTCAACTCTACCTACTCTTTTCCTATCTATATCTATCTATCTATCTATATATATATATATATATATATATATATATATCTGTTTGGATTTCCCACCTAGCTTTACTCCACTAAGTCACTGACTAAAACAGCTTTATTCATCAACCAATAAAAGCAACACATATACATAAGGATATCCAACATCAGAAAAGTCTAAGTTAAAGTCCACTATAAATGGGGTAAGATTTTAATTGTGGCCCAGAAAAGGCCATAAGTCAAAAAAGAAAAAGATTCCAAGAGGCCACAGTGGCAAGTTAGTGACCAAATAGAATTCTCTATCAGTGCCATGGCCCCACAGAACCTGAAAGGGGTCTTAAAAAACAATCTGCAATGAGATACCCTCTCCCTGCCCTAAAGCCATCTTCTGGCCTAGTCTTACATGTCCATAGAGTAAGGTAAGGGGTTGCCATGGAGACAGCATGGATGTCTGGGAAACAGTGTTGTTGGTCCTGCGAGTGTGAGTTTGTAGACTGAGAACCGGTCACTGTGCTTTGTTGGCAGGTTCCGGAGTCTCACCACTGCTTTTTTCAGAGATGCCATGGGCTTCCTGCTAATGTTTGACCTCACCAGTCAACAGAGCTTTCTGAATGTCAGGAACTGGATGAGTAAGTGGGCTTAGTGATACTCATGGACGGCTGGTTTGGGACTTTGCAACTCTATGTGCTTGCTTGTTTTGTGGGAGCGCAGTCACAGATTAACTCTGAGAAGATGAGCAGAGTGTGCACTGTGTCACCTTCAGAGGGGTGTTGTGTCAATAAGCAACATGGGTCAGAATTCTGTTTTCCTTGGACACTTTTCTTAGAGACAGCCCTAAGGTTTTCAGTATTGTAGTGAAGCAAACATTAATTACATTTGTCCAGTAAGTCTCAAGAATTTTTACAAGGTAAAAGATAGCATGCATGGTGTTAAACTTGAAGAGGCAAGACAGAGAGAACATTCACAGTGTTTCCTGGGAGGCGACAGTCAGAGAAGCTCAAGGGTGAAAGTGCAAGCCAAACCCGTAATGCTTCAAGGAATAAGTGGCCATGTTGACAAGGCATGGTGCAGGTCACACAGCTCTAACAAGGTTTTACTTGAATGAAATGTTGTTAAAGGGGAATGAATAGGATGCTCAATTAGTGAAATGCTTGCTGTACATGCATGAGGACCTCTGTTCAATCCCCAGACATGTGCAAAGGCGGCAATAGTGGTAGTATGCAGTTCTACTCCCAGCGCTAGAGAAATGGAGATGGGAATTTCCTCAGGGCTCCCTGGCCAGCTACTAGATTCACAAGATCTCAAAGGTATCTCAAGAAACAAGTAGACAAATGATACCTGAAGAATAGAATGACCTTGAGTTTTGATCTCTAAAGGAAAGCATATATTGGTGCATATACATCTATATACCCATATAAATATATGCTTATATGTATATATACCCATATGTATATATGTAAATACACATGAACATATGCAAAAATCAATAAATAAGTTGTTCAAACATGAAGGCAATCCAAATAGAGAAATGTCTAGCCTCAGTCCCTAGCTCCTTTCTCAGAAGCCCTCAGAGCCTATGACTTTATATTTAGCTTGGAATAAAAGTCAAAGCCCTTCAGCTACATCCATATAAACTGTGAATCCTGACTGTTTCTTCTTGCTGAGTCTCTAATTACTGACCCTCAGCCACACTCAGAGAACCAAAACCTGCTTCCCCCTAAAGATACTCATCCTTCCTGTCCCATCAGCCTGGATTTCTCTTCTGTAAGTTGACATCCCTGTGATACTTCCTTTCTTCCCCAGATTTGCCGAGACTTTATTTCTCTCTTCAGAGACCTTTCCTGAGCTTCCACTTTATCTAATGCAAGTGCTCGTCATCACTCTGTGTTCTCTCAACACCTTACAGTTCATTTGAACGCTGCCACCACCCAGCGTCTTTACAGGTTTTTGTGTCTTTTATTATTTCTAGCACAGAATACATGCTCTGAGAAAGAGTAGGCTTCACCTATTGGTTCCAGTGTAACACTCTGCACCTTCCCTGGCACACGGTGTATGTTCAGACTCTTGCTACATCCGTTTGTCTATATTGCTACATTTCTACTTATACAACACATTATACACAATTAATAATGCAGCAAATACAGCTAGGTAAAATTAATGATGCACAAAATATAGCAATAGGTAAAGTTTTTGTATGTGTTTTGAATGTGAATTCAGTAATCAGTTGCAGCCAATAGGGAAAATATCAACAAAGCCTGACTTTCTTAATTGCCTCTCCAAATTACTGTTTACCCTAGGATCTGTCTTTATTTCCTTTGAATATTGTATGTCCTTATCCAAATTCTGGTCCTATGATTAGATTCTGTTGAGACAAGGAACTAATAAGATTATTAGATTCTTTCAGAGAATGGTTTGTTTGTCATTTTTCAAGGCAGATGGTCCTCTCCCTCAAGTCTCCCGGAAGATATTATTGGGATTTAAGATAATTAATTGCCAAGTCTAATAACCTCTGAGTTTCTAACACTCAGATCCTTGACACTGCAGGATAAATATTTATGTGCCTCTTTCTGTCCTGGGTACATGACATATAGCAGGCCTTAATGAAGTGGAAGATACAGGTGGTGTGGTCTATCTTTCCCATCATTTCCTTCCCTTGCTTCCTCCTTTCCTTCTCTTCTTTCCACTTCATGCTTTCATTTTTCCCTTTGTTTGTTTTCTCTATCTCCTTTTCTCTCTCTCTCCCTCTCTCTCTCTGTCTGTCTCTCTGTCTTTCTCTCTCTCTCTCTCTCTCTCTCTCTCTCTCTCTCTCTCTCTCTCTCTCTCTGTCTCTCTCTTTCACACACACACACACACACACACACGTTTGCCTGAAGAAAGAGAAAAAAAATTTTTATCTTAAATTTGTTTTTGCATGAATTTTCAGTTTTTCAAGACCTGTTCATTCCATAGATCATCACTTTGATGTCAGGAGAGGGGAACAGAGCCGCCATCTAAAGGAGCAAATGAAGTACATGAAAAACATGTTCTAGCATCTGCAAGTGGAAGGTTTTGATCCAGCCTGATATTTGCATCTGAGGAACCAATGACAGGAAGCCACTTGGGTCAGAGGGGTAAGCTCCCAGGTATAGGTGAGCATGTTTAGGTATTGGTTCAGGTGTTTCCTGTGTACCATTCAGCATCACTATCTGAAACTTGTGAGGCATCAGTTCCATTTTATAGATATAGAAACTATGAGGAGAGATGACCGAGCTGATCAGCGAGGAGCAGCTGGGTTAGGAATCTGGAGTAGGAGCAGTGTTTTGACATCGTTTGCTCATGACTAAATCACTGCTTTCATTTGCTTTTTTTTTTTTCTCCAAGGCCAACTACAAGCAAATGCTTACTGTGAAAATCCAGATATAGTATTAATTGGCAACAAGGCAGATCTGCCAGACCAAAGGGAAGTCAACGAACGGCAAGCCCGGGAGCTGGCTGAAAAATATGGGTAAGTCAGTTTCACTGGGAACCATCTGACCTTGTACACGGGGGAAACAGAGCCATGATATAGACAGCTGAAGGAATCCCCTTGGACCAGAAACAGCAGGGAATTAAAAAGACTTCCCAGGCAGGGGAGGTGGCTTACTGAGTCGAGTGGGGACCTCAGTTTGATCCCTAGCACCCATTTAATAGTTGGCTATGGTGAAATGGGCTGCAACCCCAACGCTGGGAGAAGAGATGAAGTTCATTAGCCACCCAATCTAGATAAATCAATGACTCCAGATTTAGTAACTGACACTCACAAGCGAGCAAGCCTACACACACACACACACACACACACACACATACACACACCTTCCAGAAGTCATATTAATAAGAACATCTAACATGTATTGAGTCTTTATCATGCATCTGCAATTGTTGCTAGACGATGGCTCATTGGGCTCCTCATAGCCACGTGTAGGTGATACTGGAGTCACCACCTTTTGTATAAGAGGGGAGTCACAGAATGAGTAAGCACTGGGTAGAAGACTCAGTAGCTACAAAGGAGCACAGCTTAAATTTTATCCAAGGAATCTAGATCAAGGCTTATAATTGTAAACTATGGAGCTTACTGCCTCTCATTTAACAGTTACTTAGGTGAGACAGGAACAGTATCTGATGCAGCCATCTTCCTGAGTAGGCTTGGCTGGCAGCTGGAAATGAACTCAAACAAAAGCAGCCCACGCACTTGAAGGCTGACTTCCATGGCAGAATCTGTCAGTGACTATTAATCTTAAGCTATTGTATCATCGGCTAGAAAGAGCTCATTTGGAACGTTAAATTTTTGATCTTCTTGATGCTGTTAATTCCAAATAAATGCAGCTTACATTCCCATGAGTCTTATATTCAATGTACGTGGCATTTTGAAACCAAATTTCTAGGTGATTGGCCAGAGGGAAGTAAAATGGTAGCAGTGTTGCAGACCATGAAGTGGTCGTGGTGCTGCTGACCGCTGGTTTAGGCATTTCTCCTCGTGGTTTTGTTTACTGCACTGTGTTAAAGCAGTGAGGATGCCTTGGCTTCAGCTTGCTGACTGCCTCCTCTAATGGTCTCCCGCACACTGGGTCATGACAGCATTAAAGAACTCACCAGGGTTTATTTAGTGAAAACAAGCCAACAAACAAGCAAGCAAACAAGGTTTCCAACTTGACAATAAAAACTGACACAGATCTCTTTGCCAGCCTTGTATTACGTGGCATTCACTTGTGTGTCTGGTATCTCCTCTGATTTCCTCATTTAAAAAAAAAATTCTCATTAAAATCTTCTGTGAGACTGCTTCCTCTTGAGGAGTCCCCTACAATGGCTGGGTGGTTTTCTTTTCGCTAGGCACCTCTCTTTTGCTCTCTTATGCTCAACTTAAATTTATGCCAAAATCTTTGTTCTTAAAGAAATAACTTTAAAATGTAATTACATCATTTCCCTGTATATAAATGCAACCTGCTGGGTTTGTTTAGTGTTGTTTGTGTGTATATTAGAGGCAGTGGGGCTGACCTGTTGGAACTGGATAACCATTTAGGGTACTCATCTCTTGGGAAGACTAATTCTTCCTCTCTTCGCAATCCTTAATCAACTATCGCTCTTCATCTAGGGGTGGGGCCCCCCTGGAATTTCCTGTCCACACTGACATTTCAAATGATGTTGTCATTTCCCAGCTTTTATTTAGGTAGCCATATTGTTGAGGTATCATGGACATAGCTTCCCTGTCATTTCTAGGAGACAGAATCTTATAGCAGACTTCCTGGTCCTTAATTAACGTCGTCTGTCGGACTGCAAAGATGGTTTAGTCATGAAGAACACTTGACACTATCTCAGAGAAGAGTTTGGTTTTCAGCATCCATGTCAGGTGGCTTATAACTACCTGTAACTCTAGCTTCAGGGGTTTTGACACCTTCTTCTGGCATATTTAGGCATATACACATACACATATGTACATACATGCATGTGTATACACACATAAATAAAAATAAAATCTTAAAAAAAATAAACCCCAAATCTGCTTTAAAACGTTTTTTATAAGAATATTATAATCTGCATTATTCAAAAATATAGTAAAGTTCACAATGTCACAATCTGGTGACTGTATTTATTGATGATAACAATATTCTTGAAGAATGTGGAACTTTGGATAGTAATAAGACATAATAACCTTATGAAGTGATACATTTGTTAATTAGTTAGAGTCAATCTCTCTATGATTCTTATGTACCTCAAAATAACATGTTATATATGATTCATGTATATAATTTTACAGGTCAGTTTGAAAAATCTGTTTTTTTGTTTCTCTATGTTAGCATACCATACTTTGAAACAAGCGCAGCAACAGGACAGAATGTAGAGAAGTCTGTGGAAACCCTTCTGGACTTAATAATGAAGAGAATGGAACAATGTGTAGAGAAGACACAGGTCCCGGACACTGTCAACGGTGGAAGTTCTGGAAAGCTGGATGGGGAGAAGCCATCGGCAAAGAAATGTGCCTGCTAGAGACACTGCTAGGACCCTGTGTTGAAGAGTGTGCCCAAATAGTACATCCTGAAATAATGCAAACCACAAAGTTGTTGTTGAGTAGATGACGAGCAATGGCATGTCTTTATCTTCCTGCCCCAATCTATTTTAATAACCCAGAATAGTCACTAGTATTAAAAGAACCGTACTGTCTACCTGAGTTTCTTCCAAACAAAAGTGAAAATTTTCCTAAGGTGGTCTCAGCATCATGGATGATTGGTTGTATTTTTGTAAAGAAGTTGTGTATATGAGAAGAAGTATCAATGAGTTTTAAAAGTAAGCACATATTACTATCAGCCTGCAGAAAGGACTAGGCTAACTAAAAAAAGAATATGAAAAATGATTTTTGTTCGCTGCTACTTATATGGAATCTGATTCATACTTCTATATTTGCACTGGGGAAGACATATTCCTAAAAATGGACACCTAACAAAGAATTCCGTGTGGCTTATTAATAAGGCTACATTTACCCAGTAAGCTGCACTGGTAAGGTTGTGAGTGAGTGAACATTAGATTTACCATAGGAAATTGTGTAATAATGCCATTTTTATATTTTTCACAAATGACAGAGAGACAAGAATAGGACCATGGATGAAAAAGTATAAGAGACATTCCCTGGAAAAAAATGAAACATGTAAAAATGGCAGTGGAATAGGTAAAATTAAATGGATCTTTGAGAAAAGTCTGAGAAAGTCACTTAGCCAAATTTCACGAGGCAGATTAGAAGCTGGCATTACCAGATGAGACTGAAGCTCCAATTCAAATGATTCAGACTTGTAGCACAGCTTCTCATGGTGCCCAAGGTCACATTTTAGTTCTATTTTTCTATCAAATTCTTATAAGGAGTCACAAGAAAAATAAATCATATTTATTGGATATACCTTAGAAATGTAGTCAAAAAAACTTAAGATTTAGTCTTAACGTTTATAAATAAAAAAAATTGTTGGTGGTAGAAAATAAAGAGTGATTGTTAATTGTGAGTTTTGCTTCATTTCAAAGCAACTAGAAATTCTAAGTTGTGTATTTTCCCTCTTAACCACACTCACCCCTACATCAAAGCAGTTACAGCAATGAATATATGTTCATGGATCAATAACTCCAAAATAATTATGGACCAGTAACTACGGTCATCCTGAATTTTCATGCCATCAGTCACCAGAAATTGGTGATGCCTCAGTCTTTTTCATAATGTTTTTATGTTGTCAAGAGGAAAAATAACTATAATTGAGATGTACTTTAGAAAATAACAGGAATGGATCTGTGTTTCATCTCACTGAAACTATAGTCAGTGGCTTTATTTTTCCTTGAAGCTGTCTTTTCTTTTTGGAATTAACCACAGAATTATTTACCTTTGACTTATTCTTATCATTGTGAAAATTCATACTGTATTAGTTTTAATTAATGTTAATTTGACATATATATAAGCCAACCCTATCAAAGTGGTATTTAAATTTTTTAATCAAATTTACCAAAAACAAAGACAAATTGCTTCGATGCTTCTGTTTTGTTTTTTTGTTTGTTTTTTTTTTTTTTGAGCTTGCAGTTGGTGACAGGATAGTTTCTCGTCCTTTAAAACGTGTTTCAGTCTTAAGAGTTTGCATCCCTTGCCTCCTTTAAAAAGTTACAAACATTGCAAAGTAAAACCCAAGGGTCATCTTAAAACTCTTCTTGCTTACTTCCATCTGTTGTCCAGTCAGTTTCAGAAACACCAACAGAGCCAAGGACGTGATGACATAAAATGTTTTTAAGATAAGTTAGGTCCAGAACTGTGGACCTAACCAACGCAACGTGGAAGCTTGTACTGGATTCATGCTTAGTGAGTTCCTAGTGCCAACAGCCCAACACCTCCAACCTCTGTGAGTGATTCTAGGTTAGTATTCCCTTCCATTCCCACTGTCTGGGATGTTGTTCTCCACCTCAACGTCTGTGCCATGAAGGGAGAAAGCTACGTTTGCAGCATAAAGTGGAAAGAAACGCCCATAGCTGTGGCGAAATCTGATGGATGTCTTGATGTCAATATATCTATTTCTGATTTTGATTCAGATTGTGGGAACGATTGAGTCATACAATGGTGAAGGAATTTCACCTTCTTATTGGATGGTTTCTGGCTGTGTTCTAGTAACATGATTGGTTTGCTAATGCCCAGATTAGCAAGAGCCCATCATTGCCAGGATGAGTACTCTCCAGGACTTGCTATAAGAGCATCATGGATAACTTCAGCATGAAGCAGAGGGCGATGGTACCTGTGAGTATGGAAATGTGCCTGCAAGAGTGACAAGTATTGGGTAATAAACTCAAGAGGGCTGACATTTCAAACTGCCAACAATGAAAATAGTCTACTTATAAACCCTTAGTCTAGAAATACTTCTGTCTCTAAACTTTGATGTCTGACCTTGAAATCTGTTTGACTATTGTTAGAAATTCCTTCTCCTATGATTTCCTATTGCTAATTCAATAATTTCATTTTATAACTTCAAATCGACCTGGTGCCGTGAATATTCTGCTTTAGAGAAGGCCGTATTTTTTTTTTAATCTCACTACATGTTCATTCAGCTGTTTCCTCCTCCTAATTACCTCCCAAATGCTTTTGGTGAACCACATTGTGTTTTGCGAGGTATACAGTGCACATGGTACTTCTTTCTGATACCGAGCCCAAGTCTAGACTGTTTACACTGGCTGATGTTTACATTGCCCAAACTCAGTGCCTCAAATACCTCTGTGACCAGTTTCGTCTCCAGCCACATAACTCCGTTTCTTTAATCTTAGGTCTCCGAAAGGCCTCACAGAGACAATAATATGGTGGAAAGCAAGCTGATACTGTCAGCAAAGAATGAAAGAAAATTGTTGGAATCTGGAGATTATTACTCCTTTCTCCTAACCTGTCCCAGATTAGACGTTTCTTGAGAGCAACCATAGATTTTTATAATGCTATTTTTAATCTAACACAAGAATGGGCTTTTGAAAAATATGCAAAATAGTGAAGAGAACATACTATCAATCTGATTATCCTAACAAGTTGTTACTAGGCGGAGAAAGTGCTGCGAGTCGGGAGATGAACTTGGATCTCTCTGTAATACTTTCAAAATTCATAATTTACTACTTTAGCCAATTTGCTATCAATTTACTGCAAAAAAAAAAGACTCCACAAAAGCTAGCAGTTTCTAAAGTAATTATATGTCATTTTTTAACCAGATGGGACATTTTATGCATCAGTAGGTGATTTTGTTCTACTGTACAGAGATTACTTG
This sequence comes from Chionomys nivalis, assembly GCF_950005125.1. Classification (NCBI taxonomy): domain Eukaryota; kingdom Metazoa; phylum Chordata; class Mammalia; order Rodentia; family Cricetidae; genus Chionomys; species Chionomys nivalis. The sequence continues at coordinate 16,271,028 of NC_080099.1, forward strand.
CCAACCTGTACAGATAAGGTGAATGGTTAAGAGCTTAAATCAATATGGTGTTGTCTTTTGTATCAAGGAAAGAAGAAAGAAAGAAAGAAAGAAAGAAAGAAAGAAAGAAAGAAAGAAAGAAAGAAAGAAAGAAAGAAAGAAGGAAGGAAGGAAGGAAGGAAGGAAGGAAGGAAGGAAGGAAGGAAGGAAGGAAGGAGAGAGAGAGCTTGACCATAAATAACAGCATGACAACATTAAAGTTCTGTAATAACAGCCTCATTCCAAACAGTGAAAGCTCTGGAGTGAGTCTGCTGGGATTTGATGGATTTTATGGGACTGACGCATCTTCTCGTTAGCATCTGAGGCAGCTCTGTGCAGTGATGCTGTGTGTGCCTAGACAAAGTGAACAACCAGAGCACCTATGAAGGAGACCATTTGCTCTTCTATACTTTCTATCTCTTTAGAAAGAAAAATATCCCTTCCTTGCTGTGTATCACACCCAAAATGAGGACAAATTGTCATCCATGGAGGATTTTAGAGTTATGTTCCAACACTCAACCTATAAAGAACTAGCATCCTAAGTATCTGGCTTACTAAGATATGTAGTAACTCCTTAAAGGTCTGGGATATGTAAGATCAGAGGTAGGGCATCTGAGTAGGTATGTCTGGGACTTCGGTTTGGTCTTCAGGCAACAGAGGCTCAGGGAGAGAAGGGGGAGCTAAGTTTAGCCAAAGTGATAGAAAACCTGGTTTTTATTGTTTGCTACCAAGCTTTGCAGCACTGAAAGTGGCATTGTAAATTCAAATATTTTATAGAAAGCTTTATCATTTTTAAAGATGCCAAGAAACTCACTGTGGTTGCCTAAGAATTCACTCTATAATATTTTCTTCCTGGTATTTGACCACAGTGATGTCAGGTCATTTCTCAGGTGACCAGAGATCTGAGACCCGATAATGAGTATTTGGTAGTAACTGAGAGTTACCTCAATGAATGGAGCTGCCTGTCTTATAGTATAGAAATGACAAACACTGTCAGATATAGAGAAGATTTTATAAAAGAAAAATATTGATATTGAAGTCTTGAGTGGATCCAACCACAATGACATTATTGATGGAGAACTATGAAAGAAAATTAAGAGTGACAAGCTAGCTTGTTCAGGTATTTCAATATAGGATATCATGAAGACAGCCATGAGCTCACTTAGGTAGAGAAAAAAAAGTTTTAATATTTTAAAACTATATCTGTGGAGATATTTTCTTTTTATTTTTATCCACTTAGTGGAGTTTGTGCACTTAGACCTAAGCTAAGCAAAATGAAAGACTACCAAATATTTAGGATACTTAGCAATATTTTATTTACTACATGTAAGTCTGAGATTCTTAATAATTAATGTTTTCATTTTCAAGCAGTAATATTTAAAGATACTTTATTGCCACGTTCTTTAAACCAACAGTTTACGACTGAGATGCTTTGTAATTTCATATATGAAAATATCGTTAAGAAAAAATAATGAGAAAAAACTAAGGTAAAACGTTAGTACCAAAAGGGTAGAACTACTTAAAAGGATGTCAATTTTTCAGGAATGCTTTTGGCTTAAATTTGCTTCTCTGCCTGTATTCCTTTCTAAGAGGTCATCTACATTGTGTCTAGTGCCTCTTGGCTACCTTAGTCATTCAAGATCCTTGGTAAATCCTACAGGAGACAGCGCATCTGGCCTTCACTGACTGGCTCCCCAATTAACCAGCAACTGTTGTCCGCATGTCAAACACTATATATAGGAAAGGACTCATTCATATATGCTTATCATTTTGTTCCATGTGACTCTTGCCCATATGTTCTTTGATGGAGAGTCTGTGGTAGTAAATAAAATGGCCAGAAAAGACAGCTTCAGGACCATGTGGTTTCTCTCATACAGAGCTTAACAAACATTGAGTAACTCATGGGGTTCAAGTTAGGTTAAAAAAAAATGTATGGGAGAAGCTGTTCCCTTTCATAAACAGACACCATTATCATAAACTAAGAATAATAAATTTGCTCCTAACTTGGGCCACTTGTCATTTTAAGATGAACAGCAGAACCATCACAATAATTGTAGTAGGCTGCTAAATGGATTGTCAGTCACCTTGAGGTCACTATATTTGATTGAAAATGTAGACTGTATCTTACTGTTGAAAAAAAGAAATGGGAGCTCTGTTTCAATTAATGTGTCATCTTGTATTTCTTTCAAGGAGACCAGTTAGATTCAGCGTAGGATATTACAAGTTGGTTAAAAGCCCCATGTACAAATAAAATTTTATTTCTAAAGGATTCTTGTATTTGAACTTAAGAAAAATAAATTATCCTGCTTTACTTTATATGCTAAAGTAGATTTTTCTGACAACACTGAAGTGAAGTGTTTCATGGTATCTCGGCAATTTCCGTTCCAGTAATATTATCCGTCTCTTTAACCTGAGCATGTTTGTTTTGTCTGCTTTCTATACAGATTTCAGTTTTGTCTAATGCTTTTAGTGTAACTGAAGACTTTGAGTGTGGATTTTCCAATCCAGGCAGTGGTTCCTGACAAACACTGTTAGGTCATTATTTGTTGTATTAAAGTTCCAGGAGGCTTCAGAAATCATAGCCTCCCATGAGTTTGTGATGTCTGGGTTTGAGTAGTATTATTGAGAACTGTACGTAGTGACTGTTCCTGAACACTTTTCAAATAAAAACATGTTTTTATCAAGTTTTCTGTGTATTCAAATCGACTTTGTGTGTGCGCCGATGTCGGATGCATGCAGAGTGGAAGGCAAGATACAGACACCAGCATGAAGTGTTTGCAACATTAAAAATGGAATCCGTTTGGAGGAGGGTAAATGTTTCTTGAATTCATCCCAGTGACTTTTATTCATGTCTCTAAATGTCCTTATTCATTATTTAAAAGTTGAGCTTTCCAATTAAAATTCTCTAATGGTTTTGACTGATGCATTAATTAAAATGAGTTCACAGGTTGAAGTGTTCTGTAGTCCGTAAACACTTCCTTGTTCCTTACCCGTAACAAAATGCTGCACTCTAATGGGCTCTGCTATGGTCACAGACTTGCTAGAAAACTGACAGTTCAAGGACCATTCTAAACCACAGCCACCCGGCTTCAAAACTCATTTGCCAAAGTCGCCCTGTTCCCAGAGTCAGTCTCTTTCCATATGCTGCTTAGAGAGGCTTTGCCAAGATAATGATGAGCTTTTAATTTAAAGATCAGCAAGGCTCCCTGTGCAAGTTCAGAAATTCTTGGCCTCGCTAGTTTGACTTTACTGCCCAGCATTGCGTTGGGTACAGGCAGACCTTCTGACCTCATCCTAGATCAGTCAATACAAATCTCAAAGATCTTGCTTTCCAAATGTTTTGTAGAATATTTTTAAGGCGTAGTATGTGCCATATCGAGAGATAAACCAGAGAATCCCGACATTTGTTGTCTGTAATTAGGGGACCGCTGTGTTTAAACTGTATTCGTGATATGTTGTATTATCCAGTTCTCCGGTCTAAGGAAAAATTTACTTTATGTGTTATTGCCTCTACAGAAAAATTAACCAAAAGAAGAACATGGGCATTGCTATTCTGTTGGAGATGCACAAAAGCAGCACACATGGAGGCTTAGAGGCCAGTGCAACACAGTGATTATGATTTCACTGAGCCAGTCTGCTTCCTGGAGGGGTTTTCTTATGCTAATCGCATTTCTGCAATCATCTTTGCTTTGCACCAGTTTCTTAAATCTCTAAAAGATGAGGGACTCTTTTATATTAAGTGTCAAAAGACAACACAACACAACAAAACAAAACAAAAAAAACAGAAACAACTGTAAAGTTGCAGCAGAACTCCTCGGTGTGTTTGATTCATGAGAGGAACTCCATAATGCCTGCACTCAGCATGGGAAGCCATCCAGACAGAGCGATAAAGAGGCCTGCCGTTTAATGCACTGGATGCAGATGCATACCGCCCTACTCCCACCCAGAAACCCAGGCCGTTTTTCCTCCTCTTCCTAGAGAAGTGTATCATGAGGCCATTGGAGCAGTATAAAACAAGACGACTTAAAGGAGTGTTTTAGGCATAGTTTGCCCCCCAGGATCCCTTCCAGAGAAAGCTGAAAGAAAAGGGGGACCATACAGACTCCTAAAAATCTTTAGCTTCCCCAACACTGAATTTAAAGGAATTAGATAAAAGGGTTTACATCAAAGAAGTTTCAGTGTGGAAGGGGATTTGTGTATGAAGATGATCGATCTTGCTGTTTGGTCCCTAGTCCATGGACATACCCAGATTTTCACTCCTTGCTGACTAGTGGGCCTGCCCAAGTATCAGCAGAACCATTTTCTGGTCCAATAGTAGTATCTGCTCCCCTTACTTTCTGCTCTTCCTGTTTTTACTTAAATATACATTCAAGGAGAAGCATTCCTATTTTAAACAACGGCCCTGTTTAAACCATCCATGTATAGTATTACTTATCACCCCATCTAAAAGGGGTAAAACCATCCTAGCAACTGCTTGTCCCTGTAGGCAGCTTTATATTTTCTTTACAATCCATCAGACTTCTCTGACATTATTTTCTTCCCTGTCATTAGATTGTATGCTTTTCACGGTTCTAGAGATGGATCCCAGGGCACCAAGCATTTAAGGCACACACTTTACACCGAGCCACACTGCCACCCTATTAGATATTTTTAGGAAAATAGAGACATTTATTTGGATGACTACCCCCAGAGTACATGATTCTAGCAAGAAAGTGATCACAGGCAATGCTCTTGTTCTCTCAACCAGGTCTTTGTACAAACAGAAGTCTGCCCTCTTGAAATTATCTTCTTTGGCAGACAGTTGGCCAGTGTTAGAGTCCAGGCAAAGAGACCTCTATTGAGATGTCCACAGATGCCCAAGGACAAGAATTATAGCATGACTGTAGCTGTTGAGCCATAGCTTTCAGAGAGATGAGAACAAGAGCGCCCTGGATTCACTCTGCCAGCAGATAGGAAGTACTACCCAAAGCTAACCTCTCATTAACCTTAAAGCAAATGCTTAACTCCTTGTAATTTTACCTTGGTCTGTTGAAGCAAGAAGTTTATTGCTTGTATTTTACCCTCAGAGATAGTATAGAATGTAATCCTTAGAGCCAAAATGGCTCCTTTTTCAGTCAGCTAACATCTGGCAAAAGTACTAACACCAAACACCACATGCTTCCTTTGCTCCTGGTTTTCCCTGATTATAATCTCTAGCTCGTTTACCTAGTTACATTTAAGATAACAGCAAAAACACACACATTCCCTGTGTAGATTTCCCAAATAATTTAGCCCTTTTCTCCCTTAATTAACCTCCTTTCCCTTTAAGAAGTTCCTGGAGGCTTCAACTACCCCCACCTTGAGCCACACAGTAAGGCTGACAGTAAATGCTTTGTGTAAAACTTTTATGTCTTTCTTGACCTTGAAAGATTCCAGCCTTGCACCTGGCAAGGGCTGGAAAATTGCTGCTTGTAAGTGTATATAGTTGGAAACTTTTGCAGCACCACAGAATAAAGAGCACTTAAAATGAAGGGTATTAGCCTGTCTGTGTAAAGTATTATAGAAATCCTTTACACCCCTTTCACCCCTGAGAAGAATTCTACCTATGGGGCCCTGGCTAGGGGCTGGAGCCAGTCTCATAGCCCCTACAGTATAGCTTTGGGTTCTTGAGGGAATCCTAACAGTGGGAGCAGGGGCTGTCTCTTACTCTTTTTCCTGCTCTTGGGACCCTTTTCCTTTGCTGGGTTGCTTCATCTAGCTTTAACATGAGGGGATGTGCTTACTCTTATTATAAATTTGATATGCCATGTTTGATTTATATACCTGGGAGACTCTTTTCTGAAGGGAAAGAGTGGATCTAGGGGAAAAAGGGGTTGGGAGAGGGACTGGAAGGAGAGGAAGGAGGGGAAACTTCAATATATCATAGGAAAGAATTAAAAATAAAAACTTTTGCAACATTTCAAGAACTGTAGTACCTGGATGGATTTATAAAAACATCACTTTACCTCACCGTACATGCCTTTAAATATTTAAAGGCTAATACTTATATTTAATATGGCACATGGACAGACTGGAAGCATCTTTCCTGAGAGGATAACCAGAGGCCTAAGCGAAAGTTTCCTTTCAAGTGACTGTACTGGCTAGTATTATGTCAGCTTAATACAAGCTAGAGTCAGTCATCAAAGAGGAGGGAGCCTCAATTAAGAACATGCCTCTATAAGATCCGGCTGTAAGGCATTTTCTTAATTAGTGATGAATGCAGGAGGGCCCAGCACATTGTGGGTGGTCTGAGAAAAAAGCAGGCTGAGGAAGCCATGAGGAGCAAGCCAGTAAGCAGCACCCCTCCATGGTCTGTACATCAGCTCCTGCCCTCACATTCCTGCCCTGTTAGAGTTCCCGTCCTGACTTCCTTCAGTGACGAACAGCAATGTGAAAATGTAATCTGAATAAACCCTTTCCTCCCCCCGTTGCTTTGGTCATGGTGTTTCATTATAGAAATGTTAACCCTAACTAAGACAATGACCCAGTCTCTCTTTTCCCTCAATTGAAGCATTGTCTGCTCTAATCAACATCGGTATTTCTACAATCACGAGTTTATTTTAACTCATAGCACTCAGAAGACTCAACTTAAATGAAGGCATGTATCAGAATCTGAGTACACTATAACATTGCAACTCATGAATTATGATTCCCCTGGCTGTAGACAGCAGCCGTTATTCCACTGGACTGTATTCTTTAGCACTGTGTTCTATCCCTCTGCCTAACAATTTCAGATAACATTGATATCAAGAAGAAAATAAGTAACTAAGCAAAATGCACCAGTTGCATTTTTATATGTGGAGTTTTCCTCTAGTAATAGAACCTCTGAAGAACAATGACCTTCTAAGACAGTACAAGACAACCAGGCCGCCATGATTCTGAAATTCAGGGGCCATTTTTGGCTGTCAGACGAGCCCAGAAGAATTCACTCCATCCTCTTCTCATAAATCAGTAGAGATAAATTCTTCCACTAATGACGGGTCAGGAGATGAGACTGCCATAGTAAGATGATTTTTATCTAAAGACTAAGTAAAACATCATTCATGCGTAGACATTTACACACATCCTTTCACTTAGACATGTAAAGCCACTATCAAAGCTCAAAACCCTTTAGTAAAATATCTGAGGGTATGGATTCAGATTTTATTTTAATGTGTTAAGTGTAGAGCAGAATTCATCTTCCATCATAGAAAAGCACCTGATTTCTTTTCCTTTTAAGTTAATTTTTTTGCAGGGAAGGTTTCTTCTCTCCATTAGACATCTGTTGAATTGCCTCGAATATCACCTTCTTATAATCTTGTTGATGTATAATAAGTTATATTTACATAAACACTGGCATGGTGTCATTTTAGCTTCAGAGCTGAAACTGCATTTCAAGGAATAAATAACATCTACAGAGTCCTTCTCTAGCGGAGCTTCATCCAGCCTGTTCACTTCCGTAGCCTGACCAACATCAGATAGGGAGAGGCCCCTTCAGGCTTCAGTTCACTGCAGAAAAGACAATATACATTACCAGAGTGGAACAAGGCATAGTCTAGTAAGACAATGATTATACCATCATTACCCCTACGTCAACTGCCACCATACTGCAAAATCTGATCTCAGAGAGAGAGCCATTAATGTATCTATTGTAATGGATACCCCCTGGGAGATAGTGAAATCACATTGGGAAGGCATTATCATCGGCAATTTCAGCTAGGTTGGCATGGGGCAGGAATGAGGAGTAAGAGGAAGCAGAGTTAGAGCCTTTCCACTCAGTGGAACTATGCAACAGAGTAAATCGAGAAGGAGAGAACTCAGATATCTGTTCCTGAAGTATGTTGCAGCTCTGTGGAGCCTGGACTTTCTCCCTTACAGTGTGAGTCCAGTATTTAAAACTATACATGCATGTGCTTATGTATATATGCACACATCTATATAAGTATGCATGTGTTTTGTTTTGCAGTATGAACCCTTATCTCAAGTGGATCACTCTTGTATTCAGCACAAGGGACATCTCTATGCTTTAATGACTCAGGGGTTAAAAATTCTTGCGTGTATTTAGTGAGATATAGAATATAATAGGTCTTGGATGAAATACAATTAATTTGTCCAGACAAGTTGTAAATGTTATCTCCCTCAAATTAGAATTCCATTGTATATTGGAAAATCCAGGTTAAACTTACCAAACCATACTGCAATTCCATTCTTAAGCAGCTAGCCAACTCTATTTTGAAAATGAAGATCAGACTTTATGCCCTTAACACTGTAATTTCTATTCTTAAAAGACACAAAATGTCCAATTTCAACATTTAAGTTAGGAGAGTTCTCTTCATTGACTTTTTCTAAGCCATAGAAAGAAAGAAAACTCTTTAAACAGTTATACAAGGCAGGGACCAGAACACTGAGCATCCTCCCTTCTCCAGAAGAGCCGAGTCCTCTTTGAGCGCCTCTGGGACTTAATTTCTTTCTTTTTAGAAGTTGCAATGCTAGTGACCAACAAGCTTGAGATTCAGCACCTGGAGATCTGAGAGGACTTGATTCAAAACGACTTCATCTCTACTCCCTAATTATGTACTTCATTAGCAAACTGCATCTTTGTCGCTAGGAGTTTTAAAGAGAGAGACGAATCCGTCTGAATTCCTAGACTAATGCTAATCATAGCGAGCCTGATTTTCCACCTCAGGCCCTGTGCCCAAGAGTCTAAGAAAATGAAACTCTTCCCTGCAGGGACCAGACAGTAAAATTCAAAAGCGGCCAGAACAGGAAGTTTTTAATCACTTTTTAAATGATTCGTGTAATTACAGGCTATGCTTTCTCTTAAGTGAGCATTCCCTAAAGTTTATGGAAATGAGGTTCGAGCCCAGATTCAAATTCTGAATCAGCCAACAACAATAAACATCACACACAAAGAAATTAGTCTGGTTTTCAGTATCATTTTGATTGCTTCCTTGGGTCATCATCACTGCTTGAAACCATCCATTTGTAGCTGGGAGTTGCTGAAGTTACATGTTCTTAGCAGTGCAGAAAATAAAATGAAATAGGAGGACCCAGTGGTTCCCTGGGAATATTTACAATCTATTTGATTGAGAGCTGACAAGAAAATTTTAGTAAGTACTAACAACTAGTGATTAAAATACCCAGTAAGGACAGAGCAGCTGAGGAAGAAGGAGAATGGAGGAAAATTATATATAATATTTGTAAAGAAAAGTGCTGAAATTAAGGTTGGGCTTGGTTTAAGGCTGAGAAGAGAGGAGAAAGATGTACAATGCATGCACTTAGTAAGTGTTGATATATCCAACCTCAAGTAGGCAGCAGTGGATAAAATAATCAATTCTGAGCAGTATTTAAGCAATAGATAATGTGGTGGTTAATTTGCAACATTAACCTGATGGGTTTAGGGGAACTTAGGAGATAGACTTCTGAGGATGTCTTTCAAGGCATTTCCAGACATGATTTAGGGTGGAAGATGGGGCTGAAGGGAGAATGACCTTACCTTGTAGAGACAGCCTTAGAAACTGGTGCCTTAGGAGTCTCTGTCCAATTTGCCACCTTGGTTTTAAGTTCCTTATTCTAAAATTGGAAGGCAAAAGGTACAGAGATCAGACCGCAAATTCACATATAGCCTACATTTTCTATCCTTCCATTCTGCTCCCCACTGGCCTAATACCTACAGAATATTTTTTGTGCTTATTTTATCAGAATCAAGGAAAACAATATTAAATATAGCTTGAAAATTACATAATGTGCCAAGGGGCTAAACCCTGAGATTCATCCTCTGAATTATTTTGAGTTTACAGAGATTCCTTCTCATAGGCAAGTGAAAATAATCTTAGTGGCACACATGATACTGATTACATAATTATCCTTTTTAAGTAACCACTTGATTATAAACCCCATAAAACAGGTTTATTACATAATTATATAATTCTGAGAGATAATGCAACTCGTGACAGCAAGTAAGAAGAGATGCTGCTAAAAGTCATATTTTCCGGTACAGTCAATCACCATCTATGTGCTGCCATTTAGCTTACATAGCTTCTTTATATCTGATTTTGTCGTCTACATAACAGATTCTTGAAGCACAATTAATAAAAATTCAGAGAGAGAAATTGGGGTTCAATCCAAAGATTCGAAAGCAAAGCATCCAACTGGCTCTTACCTCGACCTCAGTTCAAAATGGTGATCCTGCTTCCAGGTATCTCAGAATGAGATGTGACTTATATCCCTCTCTAATTCAGATAATTAGGAAACAATTTTCCTCAAGACACAGAAATACCACTTTTGGGTATATACCCAAAGGATGCTCAATCATAACACAAGGACATGTGCTCAACTATGTTCATAGCAGCATTATTTGTCATAGCCAGAACCTGGAAACAAATGTCCCTCAACCAAAGAATGGATTAGGAAAATGTGGTACATTTATACAATGGAGTACTACACAGCAGAAAAAAAATAATGACATCTTGAAATTTTCTCTTTCAATGTGTAGGATGCATATTACCACTGAAGTGATAGTAGAAATAAAATAAAATTAAAAACCATTTAATAGATGTCATAAAACAATAAGCAACCGATGATTATAGAAAAGATGTAAACTAAATCAGAGTGACCAGAATAATTTAGGACATTTTCATATACATAAGGATTGAACCTGAACCTTAAAGACAAAGTGAAACAGGTGATGTAAAAAAGGGTAAAATCCCATGACTGTGGTTCCTACCAAATAAGCCTAGGGTCATCAACATCACCTGGGAACTTGCGAACTTAATAAAGCCTCCATCCTCAGGACACCTGGAATCAGGACCCATGTGCCTGCTGATGAATATGATAAAACTTGGCAGGTCCTTTTAAAGGTCTGTCAACTCTGAGAAGTAGTGGGCTAAGAAAATGCATCACTGTCTCCAGCATGTATTAGACCTGTGAGAAGAGCTTTAAGACGTACGATAGAGCTGGCATCACTAGACACTATTCCACTGTAATCTCAAGAGGTAAGCACATACATCTCATCCAGAAGATAAACCTCCGTTAAGATAAACTGATAATAAACATCGTCTCCCTCTTAAGAGACAAATCTAACGTATGCACACAATGAGGCTCATATCTTAGGCCAAGTATGTGACTGAGCAAAGTCTCCACGATCAGTACTCAGTACATGATGATGTAGTTGAAAACCCAGTGTCAAATTGACAACTTTGATTGGAATAAAAATATCCTGTGATTGGACAATTATGCAGAAGCTGATGAGGACACAGTCTACAGAGTTTATAAAGTTGGTAGGCTTAGAAGTGTTATTCTCTTAGAAAGGGACCAAACATTTTGTGACAGAATCAGCCAGTGCTGATCAGTTTCATAGTCAGTGGCAGGCTTATCGTTTAAGTGCTAGCTGGTCCACTCTTTGGTATGCCTCGTCCACATTAGGAGCTGTGCAGAGAAGAAAGTACTGGGAATAAGCTTGGAGCCGCCTCACCATAGCTCATCACTCACGAATCTCCTCAAACATCTGCTCAGAGATGCCTTCTCTGCCCTGTTCCTCCCTCACTTCCTATAATGTCCTAGCATTTCTTGAAGCACTTAGCACTCCTGAAGATCATTTGTTTTTCTGCTAGGTTCTCAACTGAAATATAAACTAGATGAAGTCAAGGAAAGCCTGACCCGATAGTGGCACTCTTCGGCACGTAAATACATAAAAAAATGTTTTGTTGAATAAATGAATTAAGTGAATGTAGATCAACTAGCAGTGTGTGTGTCTGGCATGCCCTAAATTTTGAGTTCCGCATCAAGATGATTATAAACCTTAGACAGCCTACAATCTCAAGACTCAGAAGAACTGGTGGCAGGAATATAAGAAATTCAAGGTTGTCCTTGGCTGTGTAGTAAATTCAAGGCCAGTTCATTAATAAGGCCTGGGTTTCTAAAGCTCCAAGGGAAGGAGTATACTACTGACAAGAAAAACATCTTCCTACTGAATAAAATAAATTGGAGACCATAAGGACAATCACTAGATAATTCCAAGCCTTGTTTATAAATGAAAAACAAAAGCAAAACAAAAAACAGACTGCCCGGGTTCAGCTATACTCAGAGAATCCAGGGAAAACACTGAAGGGTATTATCACTTCATTGTGAAGAGTCTGTAGCCAGCACACATGTGTCCAGGAGGGGCAGCACAAGTCTGTTTACATCCCCACTAACTGGAGTGTCAACAATCCCTGGCTGAACCCAGAATATAAAGGCAGATGACATGGGTAGAGACACACTTTCCAGTTTCTACTACTGGACCTCAAAGACAACTAAGTCATTGTACAGCATCTAGGAAAGATTCTAATGATCTCATTGGACAACAAAAATCTTCCTTGGAGGGATTCCACTTTTTGAGGCTTTCCTGTCCTTCCTGTTAGGCAGATGGAATCTAACATGAAGAGCCAGGAAGAGGTTTACAGGAGAGAGAATGAGTGAGTTGCAAGAAAAACATATCTTATCATAGGAAATTAAAATATTCTGCTTCCGGTTTTTTTTTTTTGACTTTTCAAGTCTTTACAATAACATTTAATTTTAAAATGTTCATCCATGATGAACTATTAAGTTAAAACTAGCAAAAGTTGAGTGTAATACAACTGCAAAATTACTTTGCTTAAGTTTCTAAAAAGTCAGTTCTTTATATAACTGCCGTGTGGGAAGCTCTTCATTCCACAGTCATGGAGAATCTTCTACTGTGAAGGAAAACCAACTCACACCACTTTTCCAACCAATGCCCAAGAAAAGCCTCTCATTTTACACTGAGTTTGAAAAACACTCAAAGGCATGATAGTTTCAGAGACTTTGAGATGTAGTTAAGCTCGGAGGTAAGGTTGGGAAGCCGGAGTGGATACGAATGAAGAAAAATATAAGGAAGATGACGTCACAGACCAGAAAAGAGTATGAGAAACAGGAGTCAAGAAGCCTCACCATCTGACTAGAGAAAACTTACACAAGGGCAGCCTTGATCACGCCTCTAGTTCAAGATCATCACCTGTTTTGCCAGTACAGCCAGTATCCAGGGTGAAATGTGACCGAACTTTTAACCTTTATTTAGTATCTAAAACTAATAATGAAAGTTTAATACATGTGTTCAATAATAATTTAGTCACAATGTAATTGTTATTGAAAGTAAGCTATACTTTCTCAAGCATAGCAGATGCATATATACCGATAGAGACTGAAGACATATTCATATACACCAGGGCACTTGTATTTATATGCAGACATTCAGACACAGCCAAATGCAATGACATAGAGACACATTCAAAGTCACACAGGCACATAACCATTCTCAAGTGTATGCACACGTGGTAATGTATCATTTACATGCAGGTACACACTCACGTATACATACCCAGGCATGTACCAACACGGAAACATACAGTACAGATTCTCTTATTACCTGACTTTCAAGTATGTTGACTTTTTCTTTCAAATTTTCGATTTTTTCATCTTGTTCCTTTAAAGTACTTTTTAATCCTTCCATCTAAGAATCAGAAAGAACAATTGGGAAATCTTGTCAGACCAAGGGGAATTCAGTTCAACAAATCAAGAATTACGCAGCTTTATGTGGCCAGATGACGTTCATCAAATAAAAAGATACAATCCCACAGCATGGGCAGAGCCAGCAGGCCACCCAGGGGGGCCACTACCAAATGATGGTCCCCTCCATTTTCATCTACGGGAGAAACCTACCTACAGAAAACCCAACGGGAGCCTAGGTGAGGAAAGGCTACAGAGAATAACATGAGCCTCATTCTGCAGAAGAACCAGCCGCGGAGCAGTGTGCAGGCTAGTTCCTGCTTTAAAATACCCCTAGAGACTCTCCTTATGAGGGTATAAAGGTGTAACGGTCACATCTGGTTGTAGCTGTCCGGGATGCTGAGGCTGGAGGATTCCAAACTCAAGGCCAGCCTGGGCTGTATAGCAATTTCCAAACTACCTTGGTCAATTAATCAATTAATTTTACACTATCTCAAATTCACTGTAAAATAGGGCTGTTGCTACGGCTCAGTGTTAGGGCATTTAGCTAACATATGCCAGGCGTAGTCAATCTACAATCCTGAAAATAAGTATCACACACAATCCAGACCTGATTACTTAAGAAAGGTTTGAACCTCCTAATGTACAAAATCTTCCATTTAACAGTGAGCAACATCTGACTTAGAACCTTTATGCTTGTACAAAAATCCCTAAAATATCTAAAAAGCAGCTAAGCATAACTTCTCAAACTCTCTTCTGGAACCTGACAGGTGTTGACATTATAGGCAAGAGAAGCTGTGGAGCCAGGTTGCCTGAGAAACTGAAAGGCTATGTCGGGGGAAGGCGAGTCTCAGAACTCAGCTTGCCAAACTGCCCAGGTGTGGTCTTGGCACGGTAAACCTGCCATCTACCTGCGAAAGGCCCTTGTTACCCTGACCTCCTGGATGATGTTGCGCAGGTTCTGATGCTGGGAGTGAATCACGAACTGCAGGTGACAGATCTGCTCCTGGAGGATGGAAATCTCGGCTTCAAGATCCTGGCAGCTGAGGATGCACAGAGACGAGGAGTGAAGGAATTTTTGCCACACCGGCCTCCCCTCCTGCTGTTGAGCCTAGTGCCGTTAAGGTCCCAGGGATCCAGGTACATACAAGAAACCTGAGGAAGGCTAGCCCTGTGCTCTGCTTGTATATGAAATTGAAGAAGATGTGCATTTGGGCCAAAAGCTGCATCTGAGTAGGGATATGACTCCGAGGCTAGAAGCCTAAGGACCTGAGTTTGGATTCCCTGAGCCCACGTAGGGCTGGGTATGGCAGCCAACATGTGCAATCCCAATCTTTCCACAGCAGTGTGGGAGGCGGAGACTGACAAACAGCTAGAAGCTCAAGAGGACAGCCTGTTTGGCACACAGAGAGGGGGACAAGAGGCCCTGTTTCTGGAACAAAGTCCTTTAAAAGACCCAGTTCCCAGCAGAAACAGAGACTTTGGTCTTTCTCTTAGGGAGAAGCAGTGGGAAACAACAGCAATTAAATGTACAGTCAATCTGTTTTTCCTTTCCATGTTCATGGGCAGAAGTATTGGGAAGGAAGGAAGGAAGTGAATATCTGCTCTTAGCGGGAATGCTTGTGCTCTTGATTGGAACAGACCAGACTGTGAACTCTCGGTGCACCAGAGGTCGCCTGTCTCATCATTTCTAAAGTTCATGTGTGTTCCATTAGCGCACATCACCTTCAGATTTTAGTTCTTTCTCGGCAACTCCCTTACTAGGGCATAGGAAGCTTGGGTGGAGATTTCATGACACCCGGAGAAGGAGTCACACACCAAAAGAATAAGTGGGGAAATCAGACCCCCAGTAAGGACTGTGGACTCTGGGGATCTTCAAACAGTCCAGACAGAATGAGAGGACCCCAAACCCAGACAGTCAGCAATCCTTGGGTTTCAGGCAAGCAGGGCAGCTGAGACATTGTAGGGGGACGTACAGATCCCTGGGAGGAAGAGTTGATGAGGAGAGTTGAGGGATGGGAGGATGAGGAGTCACAGACGCAGAAAGCTCAGTGGTGGATGTGAGGATCAATAGAAATTAGTGTTAAAATTTAAAAATTCCTCCAGTGAAAAAGGAAAAAAGAAGAAAAGAAAAAGAGTAACATTGGCCTAGCTAGTGGTCAGACTTGGGTTCCCTCTGGGCAGTAAGGAGCAAGAAGTCTGGGAGGGGTGCTCTGTTGAGACAAAGGGCTTTACTACGCATGTGTGTGGTTAGAGTTTTATAAACTTGACCCAAGGTAGGATCACACGTGCAGAAATAACAAAACTGACGAAGCGCCTCCCTCATACTGTCATGTAGGCAGGCCTGGGGGTCTTTTCTTGATAAATGATTGATGTGGGAGGAAGCAGGCTGGGCAAGCCATGAAGAGCAAGCCAGTAAGCAGCATGCCTCCGTGGCTTTTCCTCTATTGTCACACAGGGGAGTAAGGAAACTAGTCTCAGAGGCGATCAGAAGTTTCCAGAAATGAAAGAACAGGTATCAATTCCCTCCATGGCAACATGCAAGGCTCTGCTATATATGGGAATACTGAAACCAGACCAGCGTGGCATCTTCTGAGGAGCTACACATTTCAGAGTGCAGAGGTTGTCCTTGAAGAGCTACTAGAAAGATTCCATTCATGCAAAGGTGGTTACTCTGTAAGCTGCAAAATACCCTACCAAGATGAGAGCACCAACAATATCTTACTTTTAAGAAAGTACTCTGTTCTTCTCTGTATTTTCCTTATGTCTATCTAACCTCAGACTAAGAAAAATATCTCATATTTGTGGTGCATTTACCACCAAGCTTTTAGTGCTTCAACTTAAGAGTTCCACTCATACTGATTTCCCTCTTGCTGTCACTCAGTAATGTGAACGATGCTTCCTCTCACAGCTCAGGAAAGGTTAGAAGGAAGATGGGTGCTTGAGATGTCTTCAGCCTGGAAATGCGGTAAGACTGAATGTCCAGTTCCTTTCTAGAAACACAGCACATGATTTCCCCAAGAAATTTCCAAAGCTTCCTCAAAACTACCTTTGAGAATTCCCTATGCATTGCTCATATACAGCAGATTAAAATGAAAGGTCAGGTTGCTTCGAAGTCAAACCAGACACCTATTATTGTCTTAAACAAACAAAAAGGAAACCCTCAAACTCAGACTACCTGGACTCTGAAAGGAAGGAACACTGTGTAAGTCCATAGTTCGGTTACATGAGAAAGATCTTTACATTTGAGAGCAAAGGGAGGAAAGAAAAAAAGAGAAAAGGGAGGAAAGAGAAAGACTGAAAATAAACTTAACTGGAGACAATCTGTAAGTGCTGCCAGGGTCCAAGCTGCTCTCTGTCTGTATGTCCTTCTTTACCAAGACGGACAGTGACACACAGCTAACATATGTCTGCTCCCTTGGGTTCTATGTTTATTCACAGTGAGGAAGAAAGGAAAAATAACAGATTAGTATGACAGATTATTCAAATATGTGTGTGCAACTTAAAGTTCAGCCTGTATCTGGCCATTGCCATAAGTGCCCCAAAATGCATAGTTACCAGCCCACCAGGAAGCACAAAGTATAACAACAGACAGTAAAAGATAGGTATCAAAAGAAAAAAATGAGAAATAGGGGGAAGTCAAAAGATAAAGGAGTAAGGATGTCTGTGTCTATATGATATTACAAAGGACAATGAAAATTTGTCCCCTGGATGCTCATAATAGTGCCTAATAACCTAGAGACCTAAGTCCTTGATAGTTGAAGTAAGAAGCTGAAATAGGGTTATGTGTTATCTTGAACTCAGAACACACCAGGACTATAGTGAGTTTAGAATCAAAAGGAAAGGGACAATCTAGCGAAACATGAGATGGATCGGGACCTGACATTCCAGCAGCACAGCTGCCGTGACAACCATAAGCTGTCCTGCCTCCTGGGTAGAGACTAAGACATATCAGGTTGAAAATGATGAATATGACCAAGCCACCCCAACAAACTAAGGCTGCTTTCCATACTGTTTCTTTCATTTCCTATGGAGTTGGACGAGTGCCAGGCTCTAAGAGTTTCACCTGAAGACTAGCCAGTCTGATGTAGGCTGTGGAAGAGACGCTTTCTCAAAGATGAAAGCACAGAGGATAAAGATGTACCAGCAACTCTGAGTGAGTGGAGAAGTAGCAGCCTCATGCTTCAGAAGAATGAACTCTCCAAGTGGGTCTCCAGGACCCTCCTGTACTCCGGCCCCTGATCCCTCATAAATAGAAAATGGGATGCACGTCTATTAATCCTGGAAACTTGACATCCTTTCTCCCTGCATCTGCCCTACTCTCTCTGTTCCCTCTAGAAGTCTAAGTCCCACCTGCCTACAGCCCAGCACAGCCACGAACAGGAAAGCTACAGGAAACTGTCTTTTTAGGAGGTAGATTTTCAAACCTTTTCGAATGTGCGTCCTTGGACTTGAGCTGCAGCAGCTTGCTTTCCAAACACGATTTTCTCTCTAGGAGTGTTTTCTTTTCCTAGAAGAAAACAAGATACAGCTTTTGTTTGTGTGTATGTGTGTGTGCTTGCAAACTGTTCACAATAGCTGTGTCTCATGATACTGGAAATATAGTCTGCGCCTCAGAGCTCATCTCATCTGAGCAATTGCAATGCGTCACCGAGAAGCCTGGCCAGGCAATGCTCTTTGTGCTGTAGGAGCAAATCAGAGCCGTGTCGTGAACAATGTTTAAGATGGGCATGGTGGTGTGTGTGGTTAATCCTTATACTTTGGAGGTAGAGGCAGGAGGATCAGGTGTTCAGGACCAGCTGCGGTGCAACATTGCAAGTTCAAGATCAGCCCGGGCTGCACGACTTCTTGTTCAAAATAAATGTCTTCATGATTCCCTCCTTTAGTTTGAATGGCAAAGCCTGCTCTTTCTCCAGCCCACGGCCAAAGTGGAGCCCTTGCAGCGCCACCTCGCCCACCCACCTTGCCTGTGCCATCTGGAGGAAGAAGCCTGCATGGCCTCGCTTGATGTGAATTCCCTTAATGCCGCACCTGCCTCTTCAGCACCTTAGGAGAGCGGTTTGTATCCAAGGACACCACGGCACACACGGTGACGTGTCCACCTGCTCTCACAGAATCTGCCACCGTGTAGTTAACAGGTAAATGGACGCCTAATGAGGGCTGGAGGCCACAAATGCTGGAACTGCTTCCTAATGAGGAACCCAGAGAAACTCTAAGACTGCGAAGGACTATCTTTTAAATTAGGGTGATTTAATTATTAAACCCAACTGCTCATCTCACAGGAAAAGTGACAACTTCAGGAAAGCCCAGGCGTGGGTAAGCAGTGTTTGCACTGCTGGTTAGTGCCAAGTTGGGGGAACCAGGAAAGGCTGCAATGAGGCAAAAACGGCATTGACAGCATGGGCAGTCCTGACTGGAAATGTCTCAAAACATGCACAACACCGTTCAAAATTACTGCCTGCCACAACACATAAATGGACCCCGCCCCGTACAGCCGAAACCAGGAAGCTCATGCCATACGCTGATCTGGTTTTTGAAGCTTTGTCCAAGGTTTTCAACCTCTCTGGACCTTATCAGTGTAAAGAAACATTAACCAAAACTTGAAATAAAAGCAATCTGTAGCATGAAGCTTTAGTGGCATGCTGAGACACTGTTCAGTAATGGTATCCAACAATTACTTAACAGTTCCAGACAATTTGCTTGTTTTACTTTTTTATTGATTAGAACCCCAATTCTCTAAAGATTTTTGTTTCATTTCGTTTTATTTTTGAGAGCAGGACTCTTATGGTATACGGACTAGCTCTGAAGTCACACGGTAGCCAAAACTGGCTTTAAACTCATGATCCTCTTGCCTTGGTCTCCCTAGTGTTGAATGATAGGTGGGAATCTTCCGTATCAGATTTAAGTTATAGATTTCCATTAGATAGAAAAGATAGTCCTAAAGGTTATAGTTTACTTGTCTTAAGAATATTAACTAGATACACCTAGAGTGGGAACACAACCCTGTATTTTGTGCCACCTTACCCAATACTTATAAATACTTTATTAAATTAATTTTACTAACATATTGATTCCCAAATTAACAATAAATTTAACTTTAAAATGTATTCATTATCTGTTTGTATGAGCCATATTTTTAACTTTATGAATATCCATAAAATGAAGTTAAAATGGAATAAACAGGGTGCAGACCATATGTGTGGGATGAGAGTCCTTCTTGCTTCCCTGGTGGAGAGCTGGACTTCAATACACACCAATTTAAAGGTACCAATTACTTTATATCCCATGTGAGTTACTACTTTTAATTATGCTGACTTATTTTGATTATTTTCTTAGAGCAATTTTGCCTCATAGAAATGATTCCATATTAGCCTATTCTGTGTTCACCTTAAGTGTTTTCAAATAAGTCCTGAGGGACAGCAGATGTACCTTGAGGCTGATGTTGGTGTCTTCTTTCTCAGGGAAACACTGCCACAGACCACACACTATGAATCTGTGGGGTGCAGAGAACATGTGAATATTCTCTTGATTAACGGAGGCTCACAGCCAGGGTCAGAGACGGAGCAGCTAACAAGAATGCGTTCTACCTTAGCCAGGGTTCCTGAGTATGCCACAGGCTCCTTCATGAGCTCCTCCTGGGCAATGCATGACACTGCGCTTGCCTAGCACACGCTTCTTTTCCACACTGTGGGTATCTGTCTCTGAGGGTTCAGGATCTCCCTTCACAGTTGATCAAAGTGGACTGATGTGATTTATGACATGGTAAATGTTACCACATGAATGTCTTAACAACCCAGAATATGATCTTTTAAAAAATGATTCTCTCTCTCTCTCTCTCTCTCTCTCTCTCTCTGTGTGTGTGTGTGTGTGTGTGTGTGTGTGTGTGTGTGTGTGTACCACAGCATGCATGCAGATGCCAGAGGACAGGCTGTGGGAATGAGTTCTCTCCTTCTATCGTATGGGTCTCAGGGCTCTGACTCAGGTTGGTATGCCTGGCGGTGGGCTCCTTTACCCACTCAGCCCTTTGACCCCAGAACACATTCTTAATCTAACATTAGAAAACAGGTGGATGTAATAGGAAGGCTTATAAACAGAAATGGGAGATTCTGGAATGGTTTCTTGTTTGCTCCGATCTCATTTCTTAAACAACGACGAGGAAGTAGCGGGTCTCCGAAGTGCCTTTTGAGCCCTTAGATTCTAGTGGGGCCAAATCAATGACACGCGCAAACAAATGTGAACCAACAGAATCGCACTGCTGGCAAAAGGAACATATGCCGTGCTAAAATGCTCTTACAGGGCGTTTCTGCTAGTTTCTTGCTGTGTGTTCGGAATTCATTCTCGCCGCATTCCTGATTAAAGTGGGACAGATGGCGGAGGTTTTAAGTAATGTCTTCATTACCAGACCTCGCAGCACTAATGGCCATTTATTGGAGCAAGGCCTTGCTCAAGTGAGTAGCAAATGAACCCTTCTCGGGGAGCAGCCAATGCCAGGGCAGTATTTATCACCCTTCCTGAGGAGGTGGACTTTACATCTCCACTTCCGTCTTGAACTTGCATCTGCCCCCATTAATACAGAAGGCTCAGCACACTCTCCTTTTTCCTATGTGCATTCCCCACCCGAGAAACGTCCATACAGCCCGCTCTTTCGTTAGCTGCTGAGCCGAAGAAGGCGTCGCCAAGATTTGCTGCTTATTTGATTTATTTCCACACTTGTTTGGAAAATATGAAATAGCATTGAGCTAAATGTGTTTTAAAACAACAGCCTTGCACATTGCTCCTCTGTTCAATCCCCACTCACCTCCACTAACCAGAGAGACTCTTAGCTGTTACTGAACAGATTTTATAGAATAAACTTTAGAAGACTGTCTCGTGGCTTTGCTGAGCACGGCATCCTATCTAGTTACTGTGTCACAGACCTTTACAAGAGACTCAGTTACAAGCCAGTGCCAGTGCTCCTGGACCCACTGCCCTGCCTTACATGGGCTTTCAGCTTCCCCACTGGACCCTCATGAGAATTAAAAGCAAGAGAACTGGAAAGTTCCTTACACTTAGCATAATCCAGCTATATACCTTGTAATCATCATAAACGATGGTTATTTTCAGTTCACTCACAAATATCAGCTTACTCCTGTGCCTGGCTGCGTGCATCACAGGGCAGGTGCTCAGTATCTTGAAATAACAGTAGAATAGACACACCAAGGAGTCTGACCAGAGCCTGCGTCTAGTACTGTAACTCTCGGAATTGCTCGGAAAGGGAGCTTTCTTCCACTGTTCTTTTCTTATATTTCAGCACCCACCGGTAACCACTAACCTCACGTTGGGTTTTAGAGATGTTGATTACAATTTTGTTTCCCATTTCAAGTTGGCTAATCAGTAGCTTGGCTCCATAATTCTAGTTGCTTTAGAGAAATCGATGCAAATATACACGGAGCTTTCTTAGTTCCTCAGACAATCTACAGCAGTATAAAATATTCTGACACTATCAGACCCTCAACAAATGCTACAGCTTTTCCATAAGTCATAAACTAGAAGGCTGGGGTAAGCAAACTGCCAAGGGTGATTTGGGGATTCTGGGAAAGACAACAGTGGCCCAGGGTAGAACAAAGATGAAGATGAATGCTATTATTCTTTGGAACTGTTATGTTTGTGTTCATGGTTCTGATCTCCTCACACAACCTTCATGTGGACTACAGATCTAAGAGTCACAGTGTTATCGAATTGTACATCATTGGGAAACCTGCATAGTACTGAGAGGTTATACCCAGTAAGTGAAAGTTCCCTACTGACAAAGGCCTCGGAAAACTCAAACGAGTGGATACTGAGTAGATAAGGGGCCAATTCAGTAATACAATGAGAGAGAGGATGAAGAAGACGTAATTTACTAGAAGCCTAAGATTATACTCTTGTCCACTCTCAGTTTAGTTCTTCCGATGCCCATTTGTATGGCTAGTAAAAGATGATATTTCTTATTTTATCTGAATTCAGAATAGGAAAGCACATACTTAAATTTATGTCAGTTTTGTTGGTATTTGGAGTGCTAACCACTAGAAGCTATTCCATGAGACTTTCACAGTTATGCTTACCACTGTTTTTCCCTAAATAGACCAAAGGGAGTTCTAATGTCCACAGGTTATTTATCACATATTTTGTAGCCACTTTTTCTTATAAACCCCAAGCAGCCATGGGATGATAAAAATAAAAATATAAAAAAAAATAAAGAATATTATACTGACTTGAATGTATCAAGACTTATTAAACTCTAATTTATTGATATATTATGATTCTAATAAATGTTAGATTACAGGGATTCCACTCTGTTATTGCTCCTAACAAGACTGCTCTGTGACCTAACCCATTATTTCATTCATAGACCACCGAATACAAACATCGACTACAAGGAGAAATCAGGCCAGCCAATTGCTACTGAGCAGGTCACATGAAATGTCTAAGGGGAAAAGCAGAATTGTGTAGCACTGTGCACAAACCCACGTGCCTAGGAAGACTTGCAAGCACGTCATTCCACACCCCCTGATATGATAGTGTCAAGATGAAACATCTCTGCCTTTCCAGGGACTTACGTTTTCCATCCTCTGTACGCGGTTCTCCAGTCCTATGATTTGACCGTGTTTTTCTTCAAGTTTTTCTGAAAGTTGACTCAGATTTTCAACACGTTGCTTTAACATCTGCTCTTTTTCAAGATTGTTGATCTGGGGTCAGAAAAACAAAAAACAGTTTGCTAGACTTTTGCTTTACTTTTATCTATTACAAAATATAACAACATCTCATTTATCCAGTTAAAAGTGTTTTCTTTCTTAGCAGAAAATGTTCTAAAAGCAGGGTAATTGCCCCCACTGTATCCCAAGGTTGCTTGTTACATTGTAGCTGGGGGTAAAGGTCAGTCACAGGGAAGAAGTGTCCTCCATAGGGAGGGGACTTCAGGCAACTTCCACCTGTAGTACACATGCATGTACGTGCGCATATATAAAACAGAGCTCAAAAACGGCTCAGTAAAAAATGAGTATGTATCTGCCCTTGAGAATACCAGGCGTGCCTTCTTGACAGGTCACTCAGGTTAGGGCTGAGCCCCTGATGGAAGGACTCATATACCTGTTCCTGTAGGTAGCACTAATCACACAGTGTATCACCAGGCCACTCATGGCTGGGTGGTGCTGACTTCTGCAGCTCATGAACCGCAGCTGGGACTAGTACCTGAAGTAAACGCTTACTGTCCTCATGCCTCTTCTTCATGTCTTCAGAATGTGTTTGGTAGTTGTCAAATAATCTCTGGGCTACATTCCTCAGAGCTGCGGCTCCTGCTTCTCGAGAAGCTTCCAGCTAGGAAAAATAAAAGTCACCCTGCATGTTTTGACATCACAAAATAAAAAGAGTTAAAAGGAGAACAGTTTTACGGTCAGTTAAAAGCAGTCCCTGATTACAGTTTGCAGTCATACAGATCATTTATGGGGGAGAAGTGTTGAGGAACAGAGAAGTATCACTTCTAGAAGTCTCTGGGAGGGTATTGGCCATGGCCGTGCATCTGCCATGGTGAGGCCAGACCTGAGTATTGTGCACACCAGTGCTCTGCATAGCTAGATGGCACACTGTCAGCACACAGAGGTGCAATGCTCTTATTGCCGACATTCATTACATACTAATAAATGCCGCACTGTGAAATTGTTAGCCAAAACAATGCAGTACAAGCACCGATCTTTCAAGGATACAACCTAAGGAAATGATCAAGGGTGGCTATTGAGATTTACATCCCATGGTAATCATTGTGAGGCTACAAGTAAAACAAACCCAGAAGGGGAAATACAAACCACTCAACAATAGATTAATTAAACAATTAAGGAGGTATTTTATAATACAGGTTGATTTGGTCATTTGGATTTGGGGGTATGTGACCATGTACCCATGTGTACATATGTGTGGGTGCCAATGCAAGTTCATACATGCATAGGGAGGTCAGAAGTACACCTTGGAGGTCCTTCCTCAGGTAGATGTCAATCGTGTCTTTTGTCTTTTTTTTTTTCTTAAAATGGAGGGTTTTTTTTTTTTTTTTGTATGCCCTGAAACTCACAGATTAGGCTAGGATGTGTGATCAGCAGTCCCAGGGATGCTCCTGCCTCCACCTCCTGAGCAGTGGGATTGCAAACACTACGTCCATCTATAGCTTTCTGGGTTGGTGCTCAGCTCTGACTCAGACACTCTTGTTTGTAGAGCAAGCTCTTAGCTGATTAAGGTATCTCCCTAGCTCAAATGATTTCTTAAAGATGCAAAATCATCTTAAAATGCATAATGGTAAAAAGCATCTAGCCTGAGATCTCGTCCCTTAATAAATGGCGTAATATATACTCTAGCACTGTTAGTTATAGATATGATGTCACACAGGAAACTACTGGAGCTTCCTACTTTTGCACAGCTGAATTTTCACACCCACGGACCTCCAAAAGATTAATACTAAAACTAGTCTCCGAAACAAAACAGTAGGATTTAATTTGTACAATATTCCAACATGTGGGCCATGTGTTTGAATACTGTAGGCTTATGGGTATGAGTTGGTGTCCCGTAGCCAATATAGACCTATGGATGCTAACTGCTTATGAGCACCAACCAGTTGTACCTTGATCTTTAACACTTCATTTTCTCTGTTCATTTCTAGGAGCTGCTGGTCTTTTCTTCTCATGTTTTCCATGAGCAAATCCAAACTAGTGGGATCTGTTGTGGACTCTGAGCCATTCTGAAGGTTTCCAGATTGCTGAAATGAAGAAACATAGAAATCAGAAGGAGCTGAGAGTTCTATATCTGAACACACAAGCATCAGAAGGAGACTGTGTGCCACACTAGGCATAGCCTGAGCATGTGAGACCTCAAAGCCTGTCCCCACAGTGACACATTTCCTCCAAAGAGGCCACCCCTGTCCTCTACGAACATTAGCAAGAATGATCATCATTCACTACATAAATCAAAAAGGATTCAAACAAGCAAAAAAATAACACTTTGAAACTCAAATTTTGATGATTAATTCTAGACAAATGAGCCAGCTTCTGTGTCTATTCCAATTTAAAGAATCTTGGAAGAACACCCTCTATGCCTTTTTATTTTCTACAGATTTAATTATATTATTAAAAATATTATATATACCAAACAATAACCATGACATTGGATTAGTTAAAATCATACCTATAAATACATTTTGGTTAAACAGAATTGGACCTGCTAGCATTCAATGTTAACGGTGTTTCCTTGCCTTAACTTCATAGTAAATTTTTTTTAATTTAAAAAGAAAACAATCTTTTTTCTTTCATTTTAATACCAATCCCAGTTACCACTCCCTCCTCTTCTCTCCTTCCCTCCACCTAACCTCCCACTGTATTTCCCCACCCATTCCTTGGAGAGTGGAACATTGCTTTGGGGAATGTCCAAGGCCCTCCCTACTATATCTAGGCTGAGAAAGGTATCCATCCAAAGAGCCAGTACAAGCAGTAGGGGGTAAATCCTGGTGCCACTGCCAGTGGCTGGCCCTACAGTCTGTTGAATTTCTAATCTGAAATGCTAGACTATGATGTGGGAGTCCCCTCTGTGTGCAGTGATTTCCATTAATGTATAAAGAAACTGCCTTGGCCTGTTGATAGGGCAGAAATTAGGTGTGTGAGGAAGACAGAAATGAATTCTGGGAGGAAGAGGGTGGAGTGAGAGATGCCATGGATCCTCCTCCAGAGTAAGACAGGCGGAAATCTTACCTGGTAAGCCACAGCCTCGTGGTGATACACAGATTAATAGAAATGGGTTAAATGAAGATGTAAGAATTTGGAATAAGAAGCTAGAGCTAATGGGCCAAGCAGTTATTTAATTAATATAGTTTCTGTGTGGTTATTTTGGGTGTAAGCTAGCCGGGCAGCCGGAAAGAACAAGAGGGCCCTCTCTACCTACAAGACTAGAATTCCACCGAAGTGTAATGCTGTGCAAAGCTAGCTACCTGAAAATACACCTGGGACAAAAATCTACAGAGACTCGTGGACACGTGTAGGTGTGAGGAAAGTAGAGAACACCTCAGCCCAGCAGTTTCACAGATGTGGAAACTGAGGTGCGGGGTCCGTGCTTATGCAAGTTAAGTACAAGAGCTCATGACACAGCTTCTTAACTATCATCTGCACTTCTGCCCGTCCACCTTATCTCATGGCAGAGACAGACACTATATGCAACTCCACCTACCCTGTGGTTTTGATAGCAGCATCTACTTGCTAAGCACCTATTGTGCACCATGTCATCTCCTTAAAGTTACATACACTTCTATGCCTGGGTCCTGCAGAGAGAAGAGAGCATTATGCTCCCTTATAGAAGTGAAGAAACGTAAAATTAGAGCTTCACAAATTCCAGTGTTCTAGTTTGATTTTTACTCCTGGGAGAGAAAGTCACACTGATCAAAAGCAACTTGGGAGATGGAAGAATTTATTTATGTAAACTTCCAGGTCCATCATTGAGGGAAGTCAGTGAAGGGTCCGGTGTGGGAGCTTGAAACTGTGGCGGAGTACCGTATGCTGGCCCATTCACACATCCAAGCAAAGTTAGCTTGCTTCTACAATCCAGTGGCACCTTCCCAGCAAATGGTTCCAGTTACCCTGGCCTGGGACTTGGTACATCAATTAAGAACCAAGGTAATCCCACATAGCTAAATCTGATCAGGGCAATCCTCTGGTAGGCGTTTCTGTCTCAAACTAAAGTTAACTAGGACACCAACGTTACACCTACATAGATGACCTTGTGACCAGATTTAGAGTCTAAGATGGCTCAATGACCAAACTTATAATTTATCCTCTATGATAAATGATCTATAGTCCAGAAATAAAAACTACAAGCTGGCAGTAAGTAATGGCACATACCTTTTATCTCAGCACTTGTAAGGCAGAGGCAGTAGGATCTCTGTGAGTTTGAGACCAGTTGAGTTCCAAGACAGCCAGTGCTACACAGTCAAACCTTGTCTCAAAAACAAACAAACAAAAAACCAAAATAAACAAAATCAAAAAATTAAGCATATAGTATATATAGTTATATCCTCAGCCTGCCCTCACTTCCTCCTTCCATCCCTCCCTCCCTGCTTGCTTGCTTGCATGCTTTCTTTCAGTTTTTCTTTTTATAAATTGTTTTTATTGAGCTAAATAATTTTATTATTTAATTTTCTGTCATACCTCAATATCACCCTCTTTTTGCTCAGCTCTGGAGCAATTAATTAAGACAATCTTTAGTAGTAGCCATGTTATATTAGAAACTGAGGATGACATACTATACTTATGTAGCACATACTACCTTCTCATGTGATATGTGACCACGGTTTATAGTCAGTAATGCTAATGGCATAGATGCTCTTGGCTCTGATGGTATTTAATTTGGTACAGTATGAGCTAAAAGAAGTTTGTCCAAACTCAAGTACACAAAGATGCTACTGAAATTAGAGCGTGGTGCCTAAGTTTATAGATCAGCAATTCAAACCGTCAGTTGCTGTGTCCCATGGAGTAAACTTGTAAGCTTACACCTTCATCCCTGAAACGTGTTGCTACCGTGTATTCCCCTTGGTCCAGTGTCTTCCCATATACTTTATAATTATGTTCATTTTGCAGTATTCCAGCACTTTCTGGACATTCTGTTCTGAGTCTTCTAATTCTCCCTCATTTACATGTCATACATATAAGCATTAATATCTTAGAGGTTAGACATGCATGAAATATTTATCACTCAACTTCAGAGAGGAATAGTGGGAAGAAAAGTTGGTAGAATAGAAATCTATATGGTTTTATGCTAATTTTCTGAAAAATGCAAGCAATGAGTCTTGGTGCATTTATTACCTCTGCATCTCGTTTGCAATTTGCATTGCCTTGTCCTGCTTCATCTTTAAACATGTGATTTTGGATTTTTTCCAGGGTAGTTCGAATCTGGATTAAAAAAAAGTTAAGTTTTTTATAAGCCATTTAACTCCAAGTGCAATTTAATTTCTCTATATCAGGGCACCTAATTTACATGTATATCCTGATGTCAGATTTAAATACTAGCATCCAACCTAAACTATATTTAGGTTAATATTGTTTAGATTAATGAAAATAGGTGTTTGGGATTTATATCTCCTTTCCAGTTAAACCTAAAATATGACAAACTAATATTATATATACTACAAAATAATTTAGTAATTAGTACTTAAAAACTGTGCATTTTGTTCACTTTTATCTATAATTTAGTACTAATTTGGTGTTTTGTAATTACTATAAAATAATTACTACTTAGTAATCATTACAAAATAATTACTACATAGTAATTACTACAAAATGATTATGATAATAGTAATTACCACAAAATAATTGCTATTAAATAATTACTACCAAAAATCCCTAAGACATGATCATACAAATTTATGCATAAAATTTGAGTGCCAGTCTTGCTAACCTGTGGAATTACTGGACTGTCCAAGGTAATTTAATTAGCTGTTCTGAACAAATTACAAACTACCAATGTCAGAATTTTCCCATTTGTTATAACAGTTTATGTGACTATCCTTTGTCACTTCTTTTCACGGTGGATTTCTCCGAAGTCACATTTTTAATGCAGTCACTTGCAGAGGGGTCACCGGCACTCACTACTGGAGCTGCGCACAGGAACAAGGTGAAGGAAGAGAGTGAGCATCAGCAGGAAGCATAAACTTCTACTTGGGAGGCAGCATCCGCATTCAGGAAACCACCAGGGAAGGCTATAAAACAGCAGGAAATCCAGCAGAGAACGGTGGGGTGGGAATTAAATGCTGATGGGTGCCCTGAACCATCCTGGCCATTATTCAGTTCTACTGAGTGGAGAAAATCAGTTTGCTTCCTGTGTAGGTACAGGTTTATATTCTAGAGAAAAATGGCTAGCCCTGTTAAATCCAAGCAGTCGAGTATCCTACGTCAAGTGAGGTCGCCCCTTTCCACATGTTACATGACTGAGAACACAAAGCCATACTGGTGCCCATCATAAACAACCACATCCCGCAGGTGACGTCTCGGGCCCTCATACCTTTCTCACATACTCTGTTTCTTCAAGAATGTGAGCTGATGAAGATGCACACAAGACAGAGTCGTTTTCTGTCTTACGCCTTGGGGGAACTTCTGTGGTCACTGTTACAGTTGTCATTGTGGATTCTGGCTTTAGGAAAACATAAGTCAGCTCAGCAACACGACATAAAGGAGTTCCGTCATAATCAAAGTCTTGTTATCAAATGTTCAGTATCATCTTAGACTGCAAAATCTCAAGAGTGGGGCCCTGTTTCATTCACTTTACATTATAGCATAATGTAAGTGCTTACTAAATGTCTGTGGAACCAGAAATACAGTTAAAATCAAACTGTGTGTGCATATCCTGAAGAACCTTGATTAAAGCTCTTTATCAAAAGACCCTCAGAGAAAAGATCCAAACAGTATTGGTAAGTAGAGTGCTGTTATGTAATATTCTTTAGGATGTATGACGCAATTAAAAAATATGGTACAGAATGAATATACAATATCACATTTTCTCATTTTTTTAAAAGGTGGCTAATATGAATGAAGACAAATATTGACTCAAAACTTTGACAAAGTAGGTTACAGACTAGCCTGGGTTCCGGAGTGAGATCCTGACTTCACACACACGAACACACACATATACATACCAACACACACGAACATACATACACATATACACACAAACAGACACGAACATACACACACTCAAACACACACATGAACATACACACAAGAATATGAATACAATCACACAAAAGGAAGGAGGAGAAGACACAGTGACTGGGTTCTAATAGAGTAACAGTCGCACTCCTGGTGGACAGGCTGCACTATCTGGATATCACGTCCTCCTGAAGAAAAGTTGAATCCTCTTGGGGTACTTTGGGTTGAAGATACACAGTCCATAAAACAAAGTAAGACAGGTGGTCAAATACTATTTGAATGAAGGATGGCAGTCATCCTAAATGACTGTAACGACCAGAATGATATCAAAAATCCTAAATCCTTGCGTTTATAGCAGGTGAGAACTTACTACTGCCATGGCCTTTGTTGTCTCCCCGATCCTCCCCAGCCCCCACAGGCTGCTGAGCCAACCACTAGATGGAAATGGGACAAAGGCAGAAGAAAGAAAGAGACATAGCAAGCACATGTCACGTCAATAATACATTGACTCCATTTTTTCAGGAGCTAAATAGTTAATAATGTGGTTTTTATGGTATGTCAGCTAATAAAATCAAAGGAATCAACAGGCTTAGAAAATGTCACATTTGTAACTGCTGTCAAAGAAATGGGTTTAAAAGAATTCTCAAGCACAGCTAAGAACCCTGGGCAAAAAGTGTAATGAGGAACATTACTGTTTGAAGGGCTTCAATCCTCAGGCATCCTTGTAACTAAGTCTGCTACAGATTAAATCTTGGGGCTGGGAGGTGGCTCAGTGTTGAGAACACTTGCTACTCTGAAGAGGATCTAGATAATTTATTCACAACAGCAGCTTACAACTACCTACAACTTCGGTCCCAGGAGATCTGACTCCCTCTTCTGGCCTTCCCAGGCATCTGCATACTTGTGCTCTACAGACACACAGGTGCATACACAAACACATACAAAATAAAAAAATTTTAAAGAGTCTTAAAAGACAAATAACCAAATAGAATATATGAATCATGTTTGAATCCTGCCTTAAACACACTAGGCATATGTAGTTTTTGTTTTGTTTTTAAATTGACTGGAAAAAGCCAATATCACACTCTGAGAAGTAGCTCATTTGGTAAAGTGCTTGCCTTACAAACAGAGGAACTGAAATCAACCCCACTGAATCCAAGGGAAAACGCCAGGCATGGTGGCACTCATTTGGAACCCCAACATTCCAGAAATAAGAAATAAGCAAATCCCTCAAACTCATTGGCATCCAAACCAGCCTATTTGGTCAGTGTTGGGCCCATTTAAAAAAAATTGTCCCGAAAAATTAATTAATTAATTTTAAAAAATGTGGGAAATACCTGAGAACTAACAGCAGAGGTTGTCTTTTTACCCTCCACATGCATGCACACACATGCACACACATGCACACAACCATGCACCTGCACAAATATGGACAGGCACACACATATGTACAAACACACACACACACACACACACAAGAACCCCTTATGTTTCTAAGCTTAAAAGAATTAAGACACCCTTTTAGAAAATTATGTCTGTTAGTGACACTTGCTGGGATTTTGTGGGTAAAATAATGACATTAGGACCTGTTATGGAGAAATAAACATTAAAGATGGAGAAGATGGAGTTTGGAGAAAGATGACATTCATGTCTTATTCAAAAGTTTGCATGCTCAAACACTTGGCACTCAGCTGTTGGTAGTGATTTGGAAGTTTACAGAACCTTTCAATGACTTTGGCTGGAGGAGGTGGGTCACTGAAAGGCTCTAGCCAGGCCTTGCTTCTGCTCCAATGCTCCACCTCCTGGTCTGGCCTCTAAGCGGAAAAACTCTACCTCAGGGTGCAACTACAGGGCTACCCTTCCAAATGTCTGGGACAAGGTAAATCTACCCTCCTTAAGTTGGGTCTCAGGCACCTTGTCACAGTGGTGAGAAAACTAGCCAATAGAAAACAAGCTACAATTAAAATTTGAGTGTATAATCTGAGTGTAAAATTATTAAAAACTTCTCTACAGATTAGGAACTTAAGACTCCCATAGTGATGCCAATTTACCCAAGATCACAATAAAACTAAGAGAGGCAAAACTCAAACCCTAGTCTTTTTCATCCCAAGTGTAAGGGCACTTCCATCCCATTCAGACTGTCTTCCCTAGAAAGAAACAACAAAATGCTTAAATCTAGCAAGGACCCATGCTGCTAAAAGGCAGAGAGGATTTTTATATTGGTCCGTACCACCTTGAAGAAAGATTGTCTCCAGGGAAGCCACAAAGCCCTGAGTTTATCCTTTAATCTTCAATGAAATTGACAGGGCATGCCAAGAATTTTCCATTTTATTGCAAATCCTCTCAGAAGGCAGCAACGGTTCTCTTTTGTTTTAGCAGAACTCAATTTGGCAGCATCAACCCCACAAGTCTGCTGTGTGGAACGACATGGAGGTACTTCCCTCTCTTGGGCTTCTGAAGTCGCTTCCAGGATTAGGGACTTGGTCCACAACAAGACTTGAATACTCAAAGAAAAATAAAACCCCTTGGAGACAATAAGCAATGTGTTCAGAAACTTGAAGAAGGTGGTCGGCAATCTGTACTTTTGCCTTCCGTCTGGTACCCTTCTGCTTGCATAGCTGATAAGTTAAGATTATTCTTATATTTTTAAGGCTCCCAAATAATTCAAAAGTATATCACTTCATAAAATGTGAAATGTATGTGAAGTCGAAATTCGTGAGTACTTTATTCAGAAAAGTAAATGTGGCTTGAATCTGTAACGCACTCAAGTTCATGCTCCTCTGGCCGGTGGGCCTGTTTGGGGGTGACTCTAAAAGCTTTGGACACTGAGGTATAGCTGGCAGAAGTGGGTGGGTAGAAGCGAATCTTTAAAGGTTATTAATCACCCCCTTTCCTGCTCCCTTTCTGAAACTTTGGCCCTACAACAGCATAGGTGAACATTACCACAGAAGCAGTACACAACAAGCAAAACTAAAATACTTGCTATCTGTTCATTTCCAGAAGGAGAAAGAGGTTATGGGAGGGCAGGGAAGAGGGACTGTGGCAGCAGGAATTGGATGCAAGCAAAGCCACCACACAGCTTGGGCTGAGCTCTTTTCGCCACTGCAGCTCGTGTCTCCACAACCTTACTGAGTTACTTTCATTTTCCTTTTTCATATGGGCTGCACTGTGTGCATGGGATGCATTGTGTGCATGGGATGTATTGTGTGCATGGGATGCAGTGTGTGCATGGATGCAGTGTGTGCGTGGGTAGTATTGTGTGCTTGGGATGTATTGTGTGCATGGATGCAGTGTGTGCATGGGTAGTATTGTGTGCTTGGGATGCATTGTGTGCTTGGGATGCATTGTATTGTATGGTGTGCATGGGATACATTGTGTACATACATTACATCACTAAAATTGAGTCATCAGAAAAAAATGCCCCCTGCTTTCTTCATCTTTCCTAATCTCACAATCGCATTGGGCCCATGTCAGAGACCCCAAAATATATTTTCTTCTCTGCCTTTCATTTCTGATAACATTGACATCTTTTCCTTAATCCCGGGTAAGTGATCCTCAGTGACTTTCTTTCAAAAACACCAACCTCCCTGCTTACTACTTGTAAAAGTTACATAAAAATTTAGCCTGAATTTCTATATAGGTAAAATAAGGGGTACAACCCTGAGAGCAAATGGGTTGTAGTTAGTGGCCGGGGGAAGAAGGTACTCAATGGACCAATGGGCTGTAAACATCAATGTTACTGCATTTATATCCCTAATAACCACAGAAGATGAGCCACCCATGACGGGGAGGTACACAGACTCCTGGGGTTGAAAGCTTTACATCCAACAGTAGCTGTATGAAATTAAGTTCCATTTCTCTTTGATTCAGAAAACTTTTGTGCCTACAGTCCCTGAGCAAAATAAAGAAATTCAAGATGGGGGCAGGAGGGGGGGTAGTGCACAGCAAAGTCCAAACAGCCATATGGCATTATCAGCCTGGGGAAAATCCATGTTAGCATTTTATTTCAGCCAGAAGTAGATTAGACAGATAAAATTTTCAAAATAAAACACAATCAGTTAATTAAAGTGAGGAAAGGCTTTATTTGTTTTATGCTAGGATGGATTGAAGACAGCTTCCATGTGGCACCATGCCAAGAGGAGGTATTTCCTGTATCAGGCCTTGTAAACAAGGCAGTGGGGGTGGGGATGGGGTACTGGGCAGATAGTGCTCCTGCCCCTCCTCTTCAGCCAAAGCAGCATTGCTTTGTCTTACCATACAGTGTCTTCCCTAGAGCTTTCAGTGAATAAAAGGGGTTCTGTGGCTAGAGGGAGCTCTCCTAGCTTCCTGGTCCATGATTACATCCAGGCCATGGATACATGACCACACCACCAGGAGATACTCGGCATGGGTGCTCCTTTATGGCTCAGGGACTCAGTTTCTTTTATGGTAAAATTTGAGTAATATTAACTATTAATAATAAAAATTGACGGGATAGTTTGGGAGTTAATATTTGTCAATCGCTTAGCACGTATAATACGTAATACATGATTTACACATGTTTGTCAAATGAGTAAATAAAATATGAGACACTTATCCATAATTAAAGTTGAAGAGCAGTCTGAGTGGTTTTGTTCCCATAGTGGGGAAAAATCAGGCAACATTGGAAATAGTCTGCATTGTGAGCTGGGCTATGCATTTTGAAACTAGCAAATTACAGCAGCCATTCCTTATTACTAAAGAATTGATAGTTTGTCAACATTTTCAAATGATGATGCTATTAATAGCTTACAGTCTACACAGCAAAGCAGACATAGTGGGGTGCATCGTTTTCTGTGAGATAAACCAACATACCACTGGACCAGGATGATGCAATTAAAACACACTTCGCAGTTTAAAGACCCGAAAGAGCTGAGAGAGTATGAAATAAGTGCATACAAGGCTTTGCTTCAGATCTAACCATGACCACAAATTTCCAGGCTGAATTTCTAGGCCCCCGTGTCTCAGAACATGACATTCTTTGATAGGGTAATTGTGTGTATAGTAAGATTAAGCAGAAACGACCTGACGCAGGAGCAGCACCGATCTTCTGTCCAGTTGCAGATACCTTTATATGTAAGGCGGGCTTAGAGATGGACTCATTAGGACAAGGCCATGAGAAGATGAAGGCACACATGGAAAGATGCTTCTACCAGCCAAGAAGCACCACGGATTTGCCTCAAGCCTCTAGCAGCCTAAAGGGAGGCCTGCAACAGACTCTGTTCCATGTTCTCAAACAGATCTAACCTGCAAATGCCTTGGTCTTGTCTTCTAAACAACACAACTCCAAGATGACAAATTTCTGTTTAAGCCTCTCAACTGGTGGCTCTAAGCTAGAGCTGCTATAGGAATCTAATACAGGGCTATTTATAGTCAAGAAACGTTAATAAAGGCATTTCTTTTCTTTACCTGTTGGTTTATCCTTTCTGGTAGTAGATATTCCCTGAACTTTGCTGTGGTAGATGCTGTGTCTGCAGGGTCAGCCTCTGAAGACTGCTACATAGAACTTAGAGTTCAGCAAGAGACGCAGAGCAGAAGATATAAATATGTGGGAGGGCAGTGGAAAGAATAAAGCAGACTTGGGGAGCAGGATGAAAGGAGGTGATGTCCAAATAAACATAAAGGAAGTCAACCTAGGGAGGTACCACTGAAGAAAAGTCTGGAACACAGAAAAACCCATGACTAACTGGAGAAGCGGGTTCTAGAGATGGGGGGGCGGGCGAGAAATGGCAAGGCACATTTGCCTGAGCTGGTTCTGAGAGCACCAAGGCAGACAGCACAGACCAGCTCCCCCCAGATTGATGGAATTATCATTTTCATTTTGCCCAAGTCTTGAAAAAAA
Source organism: Chionomys nivalis (assembly GCF_950005125.1). Lineage (NCBI taxonomy): Eukaryota > Metazoa > Chordata > Mammalia > Rodentia > Cricetidae > Chionomys > Chionomys nivalis. The sequence continues at coordinate 16,307,088 of NC_080099.1, forward strand.
AATCCCCTCACAAACCCACTGAGAAAGAAGCAGGAAGTAATGGTGACCATTGGTCCCCCAAAGGAATCCTACTTGCTCTTTTCCAGTCCTAATCTTGTAGAATGAGTCTCACAGGGGCCCTCCCAATTTCCAAACTTAGTTTTTCAACTTCCTCACCAATTCTGGGGCCAATTACATACTCTTGTAGCAGATTCTTAGGCAAGATCATCCAGTCAATTACAGTGTTCTGTAAGCAGGAGCCCCAACTGGTTTTGCCACATTTTTCTGAGTTTTCAGGTTTCAGAGTTTTGGCTCGGCACTAACAATCTAACAATGTTGTTTGGTTTTGATAAGTAGGATATATGTGTGCTTTGACACTGGCTAAACTGTAAAATAACTTAGAAGAAAAGTCCTACAGGATGAACAGATTGTCGGGGGAGGGGGCTGCATATCTCCAAGTCCTGAAGAGAATGTTTATGCCTGGAATACTAAGTAGCACACCTGCTCTGTGACATTCACAGCGCAATGGTGACATCCAGTGTCTGACTATAAGCCTCAGGGGACAGGGTTTACCTGACAATGAAGCACAGCCCACTAAAGGCATGCATGTAACACAGAACCCATGTTCTGCTTCCAAGCATTTCTCTATGATATTCTTAGGAAGGGTTAATTGTGTCCAACCATGTGTTTATTCTTCAGTACACATGCACAGGTTTGTAGGATGTGTAAGTCCTAGAGAAAACTCCTAGATACAGAATATAGGTATTTCTTTATTGTTACTGTAAGCACAACATACTATATAATATATATGTATCATAGGAACTGCTTGTCATTATACTCACAGGCCTCTACCAGCTTAAGCCTCTCTGCCCCTAGTATTCTCCTTTTGTTCTATTTATAATCTATTATCCTCTCTTCCTTAATTTGTCCCTTTCCCACAGAAAAAGTACCTTTTCTAGTTTCCTGGTTTCAATTTGGACTCCACGTTAAATACCCACAACAAAACATTTGAAATTAGAATCCACATGTGAGGCAAAACATAAAACAGTTGTCTTTCTGAACCCGAGTGACCTCATTCAAAATAAATGTTTTCAGTTCCCGCCATCCATTGGCACATTTCACTTTTCTTTGTAGCCGGGTGATACTGTATTTATGTATAAACCACTTTTCATCCATCCCTCTGTTGATGAGCATCTAGTTGGTTCCATTTCTAACTACTGTGAACACCACAGCAATGAACACCGAAGGCAAGAATCTTAGTAGCAGGTCACAAAGTCTGCTGGGTATACACCTAGGGGTGGTATTGCTAGGTTACATGGCAGTTCTATTTTTTAGCTTCCAAGACACCTCTGTACTAATTTCCAAAGTGACCGCCACTAGTTTATGGTCCCACCAATGCCACATGAGTTCCCCTTCCCTCTACCTCCACATCTACGCAGCTCTCGCTGACATTGGTCCTCCTGATGAAAGTCTTTCTGAATGGACAGAAGGAGAATTCTAGAGCAGTTTAACTTTTCATCCAGACAGCTGAGGGTATTGAAAACTCTTAGTGTTTTCTTGCCATTTGCATCCCTTCTATTAAATTTTTGTTCAGTTTCACAGCCCACCTTTTTCTTCCTTCCTTTCTTTTTCCCTCCCTCACTCCTTCTCTCTCTCTCTCTCTCTCTCTCTCTCTCTCTCTCTCTCTCTCTCTCTCTCTCTCTCTCTCCTTCCCTTGAACCTTTTCAACCCCCCTTGTCAGGTTCTTTTCTTTTCTTTTTTAAACCTTACTGGCCTTTTGCATATATATTATAGCTTCCACTTTTGTGCTTTTATGGGAAGTCATACATATGAATGTGTGTGTCTCTGCATTTATATGTGTGTCTTGCGCTTTTTCTTAGGGTTTTTCTTCTGTTTGTTTTGACCTATTTATTTTGCTTTTATTTTATCTTCTTTCATTTTGTTATTATTTCTTAGATGCCTGTTTGTTTTCCGAAGAAAAACAAAAGGGTGTGGATCCGGATGGGAGTGGAGGTGAGAACAAGAGAAGTAAGGGGAGGGGAAAACTATAATCAGAATATATTGTTTGAGAAATACTTATTTTCAGTGTAAGTGGGGGGGAGAAAGCTAATCATGAGAACTGGGCACTAACATAAAAGAGCAGGAATAAATATGAGAACTTTGCAAGAAGCAGATGAGTATTTACAGTAAGATTTAAATTTGGCCATGAAGCTTCAACTCCTCCTGTAACATCAACCCTTGCATACTGACCCTTCTGGATACTTTTCTTGAGGCCCTTTACACACAGACTATTGAAGCAATGACTATAAAATCAGTTCAGAGCCTGAAGCAGCCAAGACCTTTCTTTCTGCTACCATTTATGCTCCTTTCTGCACAATGAAGAAGCCTGGCTTTCCCAAAACACCATTCTACCTTGACTCAAGTGATAATAGAAAAATACCAGAGAGAGGCATGACACTATGGACTTCCTCCTGCCAATCTTAACAATGCAGAGGAACTGGAGGAAGATAATGAGGTGCTCCCAGCTCAGTGCCTGTTGAGTTCTTTCTCTTGGTGGATCCACACAGCGTGAAGGATGCTTCCACCCTAATTCCTGAAGTGCATGTAGGGGAAAGGATGAAGGTGGAATCCTGGATAGGGAACAAACGAGATTGCCACTGCAAAACTTTTCAAAAGCACCTGTTTTGTGACCTTTCAAACCTTTGCCAAGGTGGGAAAAGCAAAAGGTGTGACCGAGATCAAACAGTCAGGGGCTCTCAGAGGACCTGCAGGAGGCTCCTCTAAACATTCCAAACAGAAATAAGTCCTGAGCTGTATATGAGAATACATTCAACACAGAAAATAACCTTATTTGATTCAGTTTATCTTGCCCTCAATGAAGGGTGTTTTAAAAAAAAAAAAAATCTCTTGCATTCTAAGTTGCCAAAAAAGGAGACCTCAAACTATCTTACTGTCCATGTTTTTTGCAGTGCGATCTTTGAGTAGCAACAGAAAGGCACACACTGAGATATTGTCTTCTCTCTCATCCTCAGAACCCATCAACTCTAGCAGAGTTTCAGCTCAAATATGGAAAAGACTTTTAGCCTTAGTCAGCAGGCATCACCCTCCTCTGAAGGCACCTACTGTCCCAACACACAGCAAGGTAAATGGGGGCCTAGAAAGCAGTCAGCTTCCTGCGTCCTAACTAAGTTACCCCCTTGCTTTTGCAACATTGGGACATTCTTACTGGATTTCCAAGACAATTTCACACAGAAAATCCCACTGTTGACCAGGAATGGGCTGATAAATTTGTAATGCTCATATTAAAGATTGTAGTAGGGATGCAGTTCAGTTGGTACTATGCTTTCCTGTTACCACTAAGTCCCAAGGCTTATTTTCGGCTCTGCAGTAAGTCAGATATGATTTATAGTATTTTAATTTCACCTCCAATAAAGCCACTTTCACAGAAACCGAATAAGGGTAAGAATAACTTGAACATAGATGATTTGCCCTCCATGGAGAATTGCAATAATTATTTCTATGATCTTCTAACTTAAAGGAGAAAATAATTGTGTGAATAGGGTTTCTTAAATTTTAAATTTTATGTTCATTTTTCCCTCTGGAATGACTGCTACCTAAAGAAACACATTTAATCTTTGGTTATTTTTCAGCAAACTAATGTTTGACTCTTTATGGTCAATAACTTCATGTTGATAATATTAAACCCAGAATTCATAACTTCTAAGTTTTCCCCAAACCTATAAGAAGTAGAATGGCATTGGCCCAAACAGCATGGAGTTCTTCTCCAAGTTGTGGGTTTCATTCTCAGTGAAGAAAATGTCTTTTGGAATGAAGTTTCTCTTAGCCATGTCAAAACTGACAGGTGGTTGTTGATATGTTTCCTGACATATGATCGTATACTGCTCTGGAGGGATCCAGCGTTATATAACCAGACAGGACTGTGTCTTCTTGTGCCTTCAACATGCAACACCATGCCAGGCAGGAACATCATACTGACCTAAAGAATGTATGATCCAGTCCACAATGTCACAATTGCTTAAAGTGTTTTCTAAAGCTGAACGTATATAAACAACCCTACTAACGTTTGCTTTCCAAACCCATGCAGAGGACAGATTTTGCACTTAGCAAAACGCAAGTTTATTTGAATAGGATATTAAATTAATCAACCACAAAATACTGTTTGGCGAGTACAACCCGAATGAATCCGCAAGTTGTTTGCAGCATATTTTTGTGGTTATGAAATGTTTCGATCATCTAAATTGGATGCACCTGTCTCAGTTAAAAAAAAAAAACATAAACCTACAACTTTAAGCACTTTTCAATTCTCTTGAAAATCCTTTTTCTATCAGCAATTTTCCGAAATAAATGTTTTTACAGCTTCGGCCAAATCCAGCTTACATTTTTAAGCATTTTGGCCAAAATGTGGGTTGCATCCCAGGCCCCCTGTTGGAACACATTTGAAACAGCCAACTCAAAGAGGATATTATGTGGACTTATTAAGGTTGTAGCCCCAATTAGTAAGTCAACGAAGAGGGCCTATGTTTATTTTAAAGAACAAATTAAGAATCTTAAGACATCTGCCTGGATCTTAGGCCATTTCCCTTCTTTTTTTTATTTCTGGAGGTGAGGAGTCATACAGTGCTCTTCCCTGCCTGAGACACAAATTCGTGGGCTCCCTCCCTTTCCCTCCCCATCCCCCTGCATGGAGAGACAGAGGGAGGAGGGCAGCCCAGCAACAAGGGAACAACAGCACCAATTGTGCGCACCTGACACTCCCGCAAGCTCATGTTTCTGGAAAACCAGTCTTCAGTAGTGCTGAATATTTAATGATGTGGGGTAACGTCCCTAGGATAGATCACCTTTTGCCCTTCCTAAACTTTCTGTTTGCCGTTCCTAAGTTTCTAATTCTGCTAACTTTTATATAGCACGAAGGGAAAGGAGCAGGGAGTCTCCATCCTTCCAGTGAAACAGCTGTGACGTGATGGTAGAACATCATCACTACGTCCTGGACTGGAGGCGTGCTCTCTGCTCGGAAGTTTAAGCTCACTCTTTTCCTCCCCAAAGCGGCTCAAAATTCACAACGATCCACTCTAGCACCCAAACTGCTTCTGTAGGTGGTTTTACTCGCTGGCAAAGCTGTCTCGGGCCCGTCTAAAATCTAGGCTGAAAAGTAGAAACAGTTCAGCAGTGGGCTATGCCCTTGAAGCACCTGCAGCTTCCTCGCGAGTCAGCCAAAACAAATGATTGATACCTTCGTTCAGGTGCTTTCCTGTTAAAAATTGCGGAAGCAGAAACTGCAGCTCCCATGAGTTTGCAGCATTTTCCTAGGTTTCTCCAGGGTCACTGAAACAGGCAGACAGGCCTCTCAGGGTTTCGGACTAAAGGATTAAATAACAACAGCCTAAATAAACAGGTGAGTGTGCCCTGGAGTGGATTCCTTTGGAGGAGAAAGGCAACTTTCTCTCTCCCTTGAAACTAAAGGAAAATCCGAGCCCAGAATAGAAAGGTTCGAAGAACCACCCTCTTCACCTCTCTAAGACTGTTTCCCTCTTTTCCTGGAAACGTCCCAGGGCGCAGAGCTCCGCGCGTGACCCGCTTCCAGGGTCACCTGGGTCCCCTCAACCTGGCACGTCTCTGGTGCAGCCGCAACTAACTGCCTGGGGCTCTCCTACCTTGGAGGGCGCTCAGCACAAGGCCCCGCCTGCTGCTGAAGCTCAGGGAGGGAGATCCGGGGGTGTGCCCAGGGTCAGTCCTCGGCTGGTGCAGATGGCGACTGTGGGCAGCTAGAGCTCAGTTAGAAAGGGCGTCCAGGGCAGAGTCCGGGGCTGGGCGGGCTCCTGGGAGGAGCCTCTGCTCTCCGATCCCTTGGAGGCGTGCTCGTAAAGACAAATCACCGCCCCAAGGGGCCTGTCCCAGGAGAGAGGTTCTAGAGCAAGGGCCCTCGTTGGTGAAGTTTTTACAACCACCTAAATCCAAAAACTTACCGTGTGTGTGTGTGTGTGTGTGTGTGTGTGTGTGTGTGTGTGTGTGTGTGTATAAAACTTTATTTGGTGGTGATCTGAAACTGAACAATTGCAAAACTAGGAGGAAAAGTTCCGTTGATCCCTCAGCCAGTGCCAAGGTTCACACTTCCATAGAGGTGGTCTTATCAAAACTATGAAATTAACAACGTCCATTGCTATCAATAAAACCCAACTTTCTGCAATTGTCGCTAGTTTTTGAGCAAATATCGTTACCCCCGCCCCAAGATCCTGTTCAAAATGCTATGTGGCAGTAGTGGAGGTCACTTTGACTCTACTGGTCTGGGATAGTTTCTCACTCCTTCCTTGTCTTAGTCAGCTTTAGAGATTTGAGGCATACTTGTAAGGTTTTGTAAGTAAGGCGCCTGCTGGTCAGGTGTCTTTCACACGTGGTTATGTGTATACCAGGAAGATGACCACGGGGACCAGTCCCCCTCTCATCCCATTTACTTGTGGTCAGCAGAAAGCAACAAGACATCACTAGCAAGTGATTCTTTGATTAAAGCCAAGCTAGGCTAGGTATCTCCACAGGTGGTTGCGCGCTCTCTCTCTCCCTCCCTCCCTCCCTCCCTCCCTCCCTCCCTCTCTCTCTCTCTCTCTCTCTCTCTCCCCCCCCCTCTCTCTCCCTCCCTCTCTCTCCCTCTCTATCTGGGTTTTTTGAGACAGGGTTTCTCTGTAGCTTTGGCATCTGTCCTGGAACTAGCTCTTGTAGACCAGACTGGCCTCGAACTCACAAGCCTGCCTCTGCCTCCCGAGTGCTGGGATTAAAGGCGTGTGCCACCACTGGCCCGCTTGCCATTTTTCTCTTATCGCACCTTCTTCTGCATTGAAATCATTCAGTTCAGTTTACTCCAACTGAGAGGAAGACTGAACTCTACTTCCTGGGTTAACCAGACATTATCATTTAAAGGTTTTTTTCTTATCTCTCATGTATCTGTACAATCACTTACATCAGTATGGACCTATATATTTATTTATGGGGAACCATTTCAGCTATTTTCTGTGTCCTTTGAAAGTTCATAAATGTTTAGGTCTTTGAGGGAAAACAAAAACAAAGACACAACCACTTCTTCCTCCACTCCTCTCACATTTAACAGGATACCAAACTGCCCAACATTTGATATTGAAGCTGCCCAACGCTTCAATGTCAAACAGCTTTTCAGAATTTTTCCTTTGAACCCAATGATTCCAACACATCTGATGTATTCCCCAACAAATTGAATTGTGTGGAGGATGGGCCAGTTGGAGAAGTGAAAGTTGATAGCACCCCCCTTTTTATTTATTTGTATAAAGTCAAAGAAAGAGTTGTAAAATTAATGAAGAACAGAGGGATGGCTCAGGAAAGAGAAGTACCTGTGTGTAATTCTTTCCACTTAGATTCAGTACCCAGATCGCACAAGATGGCAGGAGAGAAGCCACTCTCAACAGCTGTTTTCTGACCTGCTCAGACATGTTCAGTACACATATGTTTACATACATGCATGCACACACACTGAATTAACTAATTCATTAATTTTAAAATAAAATAAACTAATGAAATTATCCTTGCCAAGAAAGAGCAAAGAGATTAAAGTAAAAACGAGCTTCTTAAGGTGATGACTCTGAGTTAATTTTCTCTTCACTAATCCACATGGCTCTCTTGAACTCATACATGTGTGCTTGCAGAAAAATCATGACCCAAAGATAGTCACGGATGTTTATTCCTGGCGTACACACAGAGGTTCAGATGCTACCAACCATTTGTTCTTTTGCTTTGGTTTACTCCTGTTTGCTTTTGCCAACCTCTTCCTTAAACATCACACTTCCTCCCCTGAGCTTGAGTCTCACTCTGCTTGTGCTACCACTTACCGACCAGGATCCCTCCACCTCTCTTTCTAGCCAGAACCCCCTCAGAACAGTAGCTCTATTCCTCCTCGGACCCGGTGGTGTTCCAGGTAATCATAAGGAGCAAAACCACAGAGGTGATTGACTTCCTACTTGACAACTGTGTTTTGACTTTATATTTAAGGGTTATCAGATTTGGTTATAGAGTCAATGCTTGTCTCCCCCACCCCCACTGGCTCTCAAATGACCACGGTCATTTAAAAAGGAGATCTTTCTTAAACAGTTAGGTCTTGGACCCTGTGGGTTTGGTATCTTTATTGGAAGAAACGGGAGAGAAGAAGTCTGTAATTTGAGGGCACAGCAACGAGGACACAAAGGAGGAAGAGGGTCTCATATATCACATCTGTGTGTGTTTTGATCTTGACCATCCAGGCCTTTTAAATGTAAGAAATAAAATTGAGTATTTAGCTGGCTAAATATAAACCTATGGCATTTTATTATCACAGTCAAAACTGATTAAGACAATGTCCTTAAAGAAATCTGCAAAACCAGGTAGAAAAGCAAGAGTTCGTGTACTTTCCTAAATCCACAGTTTTCTGGGTGTACAGACTAGGAGCTCACAACGTATCCAGTCTACCTGGGATAAAGGACACCAGCTGCAGGAAAAACAAGGGTGGGATACCAGGAAGGAGGTCCTGGGAGCGTTTGCTTTCACTCACCTTTTAATGTTATCTTTGTGAAGAAAGGATGGAAAGAATCATTATAGGAACTGAAACCTTCATCATTGTCATAAGTTCATGGGCAAAACATTCAGCAAGTACTTAGGAACAATAAGCATTCTATCTATGTATACAAGTCTGTCTGAACAGGTAAGTCTTTTATATATGACCTCTTTTACATCGGAGATGTAGAAGCCATGACATAACCAAATGATATTCGAAATATGTATCTGATGGTTAAGCAATAAAAAAAAATGTTAACCACAGTACACTGTTGGGATGTCAACCAGCTGAATGAAAGCTCTAGATAGATATCAGTATTGGCTGCCTTTTAGCAAAACTAGAAGGGAAAGGCTAGGGATGTGTGTCAATGGTAATATGGCTGGCTGCTTAGTATGCACAAGGTCTATATTTGGTTCCCAGCACAAAACAAGCAAATCATCACCACAACAATGCCATACACACACAAATCTGATATGATCCCCGAAATACCATTTCAAAACACTCTGGTTTATACAGTTGTTTGAACTTGAAGTTCAACTTTCTCACGTTGATGAGCTTGGCTTTTACCTATTCTGACCACAGCTAGAGTGCTAAGCATTACTCCCTCTGCACTGTGAGCCTTCCCTGTGTTAAAGTTTCTACAAGGCTGACTGACTGATTAAAACCTGTGTGTTTCTGGAGAGATGGATCATTAAAATCACAGAGTCAAATTATCTTTGTCTTGTCTTTGTTTTTCTTAATAATTGTCCCTTGCTCAGCTCTGTGACCCAACATCTATCCTTGTATTAGTGAAACATGCCGACTGCTCTCTAGCTTTCACCAACCCACAGGTTAAAAATGTCGTCTGGTAACGTCTGAGGCCTGTAGCAGAGACTTTCCTGCTTTGCTGCAACCTGCCTGCCTGAGTTCGTTGCAATGTATTTTAAATATTTTATTGTTTCAGAAAAATGAATGATGTCTGTGTGTGCACATCTGTATGTAGACACATCTGCCATCAGAGGCAGAAGGGAGCATTAGATCGCCTGCAGCTGCAGATACAACTTGTAAATCTTCTGGGGAAAGTGCTGGACTATACACCTCTTGGTCTTCCAAAAGAGCAGAATGTGCTTTTAACCGATGAACCTTCTCTCCAGTGCCACCAATGTATTTTAAAACTTGTTCGATTTCTGTAAAACAATAATAAAGTCATTGCCACATTGAAGCCTAGCATCTCGAGGAGCCTAGATTTGTGTTCCTGAGCTATGGTCACATATGTGGCTGTCAAATAAAGTCACTTATTATTCCCTTTGAGGTGAGAGTTGTGTTTTGGAACTGACAGCTGAAATGTCAACTTTAAACACTTCTTGCAGAGATTGTCTGAAGGAGAGGATGCGAAGCTCAGAATGAGGCTACAGGAAGGCGTGTCTGGCTATACCTAGAGCTTATAGATCAAGTCACTGTCTTTATTACCTGCTGTCTACATTCTCTCCCCTTGTCTTTACCACCCCAGAGGATTTCTGGAGCTACGGGTGGTTGTGAATCCCCATACCTGGGTGCTGGGTACTGAACTCAGGTCCTTGGCAAATATAGGGCACCCCTTGGAATCTGCTGAAGGAACCATGCAATGGGTAAGACCCCTAGAAAGTGACCCAGTGGTGGGGAGTCTTCAGATTTGAACAAAAGTGTGGCGGTCTTGCTATGGAGGCTATACAGCATTGCATAACGTGACAGCTCCCTTTCTCATCCCTTCTTCTCTAAGGCATGCTTCCTTCATCCTTCTCTTATCACCTGGCCCCTAGTCACCTGGTACTCTGTAAATCTCTTGAGGTTGCAAGGGCGAATTGCGCGTGCCAATGTTCAGGTGATTTGGGTGATTGCAGGCAGGGATACAGCCCCTCTGGCTTCAATTCTGTAAAACGAGCCCCAGATTTCCTGTTTGCTTCTCGCTACTGCTTTGGCTGCTTGCTGATGGACTGATCCTGTTCTTCTCAGTTCTGATCCTAAGAAAGACTTTGATGAAACCCGAGTTTTCCACTTTAGAGCTAGCGAGCTTTTTTCCCCAGATATCCTTTTTAAAGGAAAGTGCTACTGAGATTTGTGCCAACCCACAAAAGCAGCAACAAAAACCAGTCATTACCTCAAAGATGTCAATAGTGTATTCTGAAACCGAACATGAGCCAGTGTATCCTGGAGAGACAGAGTCAAGTTATTCCAAAAGCAAGTTACTCCAGTAGACATTCACTTTCCAATAAGATGATGGAACAAAGAGAGACACCAATCAAATTATTTTTAAAATATATTTCTGAAAACATCCAGGTAAGTGGGTTACAGCAAATCAGGGCCATCAGACATTATCTGATGACATTTTTGTCTTTAGATTTGGGGAAAGCTATGGATCTATTTGTGCAATCCAAAAGGCTTTACGTAGTAATCACAAGAACATTAGGTCACACTCAGTAGTGATGCTAAGAGAATTCAAGATAATTTATGTATGAACCTGTAATATACCAACTCACCTCAACCACTAATGTGCTAATCAATCAATCAGCTGTGTAATTGTTTACATAGGTGTAGCTTTTGTTCTTGAGAACGTCAGTTCACGTCAGAAATTGACTGCCCTTGAAATGAGTGCACGATACCTCCCCTCTCTAAGACTTAGTAACTATGCAGTGGTAGCCTCTGTTAGAGAAAAGTCAACAGGGATGACGGTCCTTAGAATAGAAACTTCTGGTGGAAAGCACCATGACTCATGCCTCCAGCAAAAAGCAAATAACCAAGGAATAAGGTCAAGGAGCTTGTCCTTGGGTTGGGCAGGAATCTGTGGCACACCCCACACGCATTTCCTCTCCTTTCTTCATGCAAGGAAGATTCTATGATGACTTTCCCTCCAAAAAAGAGAGAGCCATAACCCGGACCAAAAGACTCCTTTACATGATCCTGACTAAATTTTATTTACTTGTGACTCTTAAAAAATAATATCAATAATAATAATAATAATAGAAAGAAAAGTGAGAAGTGCCAAATAAAGGACCTATCACAAATGTGTATTTGTAACTGAAAGAGCTGTTTTCCAAAACTTAGTTCAAATATTTCAGATATCTGTTCTTGCCCAAATATGTCAACCAACAGAAGATGAAGGAGAGGGGCTTAATCTAATAGCAGCTAGGGCTTGTGAGCGGTAGACTTTGGACACCATTTGGAAGTAAAGAACTACCCCAGGACTGTCCTTGCTTTATGCCTTCTTCAGAGATGTTGCAGAAATTCCAGAAATTGTTTAAAGGGTTTCTATACCCAAAAGGACCAGTGTCTTAGTCCTACTGTTCTAAAAAAAAAAAAAAAAAAAAAAAAACAACAACAAAACCTGTGCTATCTAATTGCCCCAGTCACTATTTCTTGAAAATGTATGATTTCTGCTGGAAGCTAGTTGAAATTTAAATTGTTCCCCATCAGTAGTTCATGCTTTAGCAAATCCTTTGTGATTTGCCTATACAATTTCTAGAAGTCAAACAGAAGGCTTTACACCAGCTAATGGAGAAAGACGCCTGTCTTTCTAGAAAAAAGCAATTGAAGTTTATAACAAGTTTCACACCCTAGGATGTTATCTTAGCATCCCATTGCTGTGAAAGGACCTCAGGATCTAGGGAACTCAGGAAGGAAGGCATTTAACTGGAGACTTGCTTAGCTTTTCAGAGGCTGAGTCCATTATCATCATGGTAGGGAGAGTGGCTGCTGGCAGACAGACATGGTGCTGGAGAAGTAGCAGAGAGCTCTACTTGCTGATCAGCAGGCAGAGACACTGGACCTGGTGTGGGCTTTCTACATCTCAAAGTCCACTCCAAGTGACACTGTTCCTCCAAAGCCACACCTCCTAATTCTACTACACATTCAAATATTCAAGTCTACGTGGGCCCTTATTCAAACAACCACAGATGTTAATGCAGACTTTCAGAGTCTAATATAAGAACGAATGGCCATTTCTGTTCTTGGCAATCTCCAGGACTATGATAATTTTGTGGTCATTGCTCTATCAGAAATTTTAATTGCTCATCCTATAACAGAATGTGCCAGGCACAGTGATTCTCTACCAACTTTGTCTCTGAACAACCTCCTGGTCAGGAACACCAAAGAGAGCTGTGTCTAAATTAGTACCCTGGGATCTAACACTTCACAGTTGGCCAAAGCAGAGACTAAAAATGGATTTTATCAGCTGTGTTCTGTTGCCAGGAGTGGGCCATGATCAGGCTATAGAGAATGCAACCAGAATACTACAAGAAGTGAAATGCCAGGCCAATGGCTTTCATGCTCCACAATATGATGTTTTGAAACTGAGTCCATAGAAAAAGAGAACTACTTCCCAATCAAGTTAGATTTACTCCAGTGAAACAAAATAGATATAATTACTAAAAAAATTAACGATATAATATAAGTAATATATAATATATAGTCTTTCTAAAGAAGAAAATATGTGATTATTTCAAAACTGTGAGGAAAATATTTATTAAAATGATTATTTACTCTAGACCTGTAGGGTGCATCCTCCCTTCCTGCCTCCATCCCCTGGGGACTCTACAGATCCTCCCAGGAAGTAACTTTCTTCCCTCATGCCATCCCCTTGGGTTAGCCACCAGTACCTGGTGACACTCTCTACCTGGGAAGCTGCTGGTCACACTGATCTAGGAATCAGGTAGCTCGTCTTCATTTTCCCTCCTTCCCTCCATTGTCAATTTCCAGTCTTATCTCTAGTCCTGCAACAGACCACTGGAAGGGACCTATTCACCCTCACTACTTCCACTCCTTGGGGAAAAACACGACTTTCCTTCTTCCTGCGGACCCTCTCAGACACCCCCCCCCAACACACACCCTCTGCCTCCATTCTAGACGATCTTCTATTCCTTCCTGTCAGTCCACAATACCAAGAAGAACATTCTCCCCTGGACCCCCAGTGACCACATGTGGCAGGGACTCAGACACTCTACCAGGAAACCAACAACCACCACACTCTCCTAAGATCCAGAGACGGCAACAGAAAACAAGAAATGGAACACCTACCCCCAAAAAAGACAAGACCAGATAGCAACACATAGGATTGCAATCATCCTAAATCCAGATACTTAGGGACCAGGGCAAAAGCACAATACAATCCAGTACAATGGTATTGTGTATTTCTACCAGAACCCAGATAACTTACTATGGATTAAAACTAAATATCACCAACAGCAGAAGCAACAGAAAGCATACAAACTCGTGGAAACTAAAGAACTCACTATGAAATGAAAAAATAAGTCAAGGTGGAAATTAAGAAAATTAAAAACATCTTAGAACTGAATGGAAAGGAAACCACAACCAGCCCAAATCTGTGGGACACAATGAAGACAGTTCTAAGAGAGAGGCAAGGTGACATCTGTAAGTGCTCACATTAAAAAATAATTGGACAGACTCATATTTTTACCTTAATAGAACATCTGAAGGTACTAGGAAAAAAGGAAAAAATAATGCCCACAAGAAGTAGACAGTAAGATGTTCCAGCTATGTGAACATTACTGGAACAATTTTATCAATAAAATAATTGGATTCAGTAAATAATTAGTGACTAATTCAGTAAAAAATTCAATAAAATAATTGTTTACTGAATTAGTCACTAATTATTTACTGAATCCAAGAAAACATCAAGAAGATCATCCACTATAATCAAGTAAGCTTGATCCCAGGGATGCAGGGATGCAGCGATGCTTGAACATACTTAAATCAACAAATGTAATCCACCATACAAGCAGAATAAAAGACAAAAGCACATGATCATCTCATTAGATGCTTGAAAAGGCCTTTAATGTAATTCAACACCCTTTCATGATAAAGGTCCTGGAAAGATTAGGGACACAAGGGCCATTATATAATAAAGGTAATTTGCAGCAAACTCACAGCCAACATCAACCAAAATGGAGAGAAATTCAAAGCATTTTCACTAAAATCAGGAACAAGACAAGGTCATCACCTCTCTCCATATGTATTCAATATAGTACTTGAAGTCTTAGTGCTAGAGCAAGAAGGCAACTGAAGAAATTAAAGGGGTACAAAGAGGGGGGGGGAGTCAAAATACTTTATTTGTACATTGTAGGATTGTATATGTAAATGACCCTAGAAACTCCACCAGGAAAATGTAACAGCTGATAAATATATTTGACAATGTAGCGTGTTCTTGGTGGTCATTCCATGGTACTGGAATCTCCAAACTGTTGAAGTCTTTGCTGCAACTGGGCTGCACTGTCATCTACAGCCTCTCATAGGGTCTCTTCATGGTGCCAAGCCTCAACTTCTTTGCATGAACCCCTCAAGCCCTGAGCTTCAACTACCACTGAGGCTGCACCTTCACCAATGGTCTTTCCTGCCTCTCACAGTGCCAAGCCTCAGTTGCTCTCTATGGCCCCTTCAGGCCTTCAAAACTATTGCCACCTGGATGATGCTTACACGTGACCAAGTCTGGCTGCCAGCACAAGGTACAACCTTGGCTGCCTCTGGAACAGAACTTCTCTGAGCTCCCGGAAATGTCCCAGGTTTCACTTCAGTGATGCTGGTCTCCTATTCACTGCTAATTTCTTAACTCTAGCTGACCAGCATCAAGTATCCCAGCAAAGTTTTGCATTAGTGGCTCTTGTATCCTCTTAATCACAGCTGATTCTTCAGCCCCAGCTAACCAGAACCACAGGATCTTAATTCAAAGCAACAAACTGCCCCAATTGAGTCTTTAAACTTCCCTCTGAACTTTCACAAGCCAAGCTTCCATCTTCAGCACTGCTCTCAATATTCTTGTTTTCCAAGTTCTCACAGAACATCCCACTGAGGTCTCAACAAGCAAGGACTTTCTAGGCCAGAGTTCCAAAGTCCTTCCACAATCCTCCCCCAAACATAGTCAGGTCTGTCGCAGCAAAACCCTGCAGCATGAATTCTGATTGGTCTCAGTAATAAAACTTGGAGTCAACTCTCAGGAGGCGAAAACTGAAGGACCAGAGAAGCAGAATGGCCAGTTGCTCGAATTCTTTTCTCCACCAATACTCAGACCAAAGGGGCAATCCTGTCCCTCTGAATCCTCAGACTGCATGCCCTGACTCCTGTCTCCTTCTGCCTTATATTCTCTCTCCGTCAGTCCATACCCCTTCCTGTCTCCACCTCCCTAGTACTGGAATTAAAGGTGTGAGCCACCACCTCCTGACTGTTTCTCTTTGAGACTGGATCAATCTAGTGTAGCCCAGGACAGTCTTGAACTCACAGAGATCTGATGTGGGATTCCTCTCTGTATGCTGTGAATACCATTGATTAATAAAGTGACTACCTTGGCCTGTTGATAGGGTAGAGCAGAGCTAGGCAGGGAAAACTGTTGGGGACTGCGGACCACCAGACCCTGAATTTCTTGTAAACATCTTGTTTTCCTTTGCTCTGAGCAGCCTGCAGCTGCTCTGAGCACAAGACTCTGATGGCAGGGGAGTGGGTTCTGATGGGTCTGCAGCTGAAAGATCCCGAGAGCTGGGGCATGGCCAAAGCACTATAAAAGGTGCCCCTTAACACAAAAAAGGGGACATTCTTGTTTCAAGAATGACCCATGTCCCTGTGTCGCTGTCTGTGTGTGTGTGTGTATGTGTTTAAATCTCCAGCCCTTGCTAGGCTCACGAATGCGAACTGTACCGTAGTGTGTAGCATGGAGAGTGTAGTACAGGCACCGCACTATAGTGTAAGGCACTACAGAAAACTAAACTGAATGGTTTCTGATTTTGTTTTCATGGTTTTTCTATGTGTCTCTATTTCTGCAGTGTTTCTGATGGGTTTTCTTTGACTCTTTCTTTCCATTTCTTTCTTTTGTCTTATTCTAGTTTACTTTTATTTTATTTTATCTTATTTGATTATTATTTCTGATTCCTGTTTTTTTTAAATTATATTTTTTGTTTTTTGATACAGGGTTTCTCTGTGTCTTTGGAGCCTGTCCTTGTACTAGCTCTTGTAGACCAGGCTGGTCTTGAACTCACAGAGATCTGCCTGCCTCTGCCTCCATAGGCGTATGCCACCACTGCCCGGCTTCTGATTCCTGTTTTTTAATGAGACAGAAACAGAGATAGACAGAAAGATGGTGAAGAGCTGGAAGCAGTTGGGGGAGGGGAGCCATAATCAGAATATATTGTATAAAAATCATTTAAAATAATCAGAAAAATACAGAGCAAAATACAGTGAAACACAATTCATAGGAAAATTCCTATTCTAAAGGACTTACGTTTAAATAACCGGTATTTCTTCATAGTGTGAGAAGGCCTGATACAAAGTAAAGGCAAAAAGAAAACAAGGATAGAATTTTAAAATGTGTTATATGTGGCTAATTTTGCTATATTAGTACAAACCATCAGTATTAAAAATGGAAATGGTTATTTTCTTTGGAAGCCAGTAGATAGATTGCGGAACATGGCAGCACAACTATGAAAATCTCAGCACTTCACAGGTAGAAGCAGGGGCGAGAACTGAAGGCCAACCTTGGCTACAGGACCAGTTCAAGCCAGCTTGTGGTACATGAGAGCATGTTCCAAACTAAATAAATAGAATTAAAATTTTTAAGTGAGTTAATATTTTAGCAAACAAGGAATCAAAGGAATTTCTGAATTTGATGAAGGACACGGGAGGTTGCACAGAGCACATCCCTGTTTCTGGTGAAAGAGTGACGGGCTCTATCAGGAGGTAAGAAAGGACACAAGTGGTTCTAGGGGCCAGAGACCTGACCCAGACGTTAGGAGTGACACGCTGCACTTCCAGAGGACTAGCCTTCAATGCCCTCACCTGCCTGTGTGGGTCACAGTCACTGGGAACTCCAGTTTCAAAGGATCTAATGCCATCTTCTTCTGCCATCACCACACTGCTGTGTACACACCCATGTACTGGCGCGCACACACACACATACATTTAAATAAATAAAGGTGAGTCCTAAAATAGAAGAATGATTTTATCGAATCTGTTAAGTTATAGAATAATGAATATTCTTTCCAGTGGACTAAGAAAGGAATAAATATATATAAACGTTAAAAAGGAAGAAATTCTGATTCCGTACTTATAGGTCACATGATCAATTGTGTGGAAGGTTCACAGACAAACTGCAGAATTAAAAAGTGAATGTATCTGCATTGCCGTGTACCTGGATGATACAAAAATTTAAATTTCTACACAAAAACAATAAACTATAAAAATAGATTTTGAAAAAAACTTGTAATAGCATTAGTCAGCATTAAATACTTGTAATATATTAAATAACAATGGAAATAACTATTCACAGGCAAGTATTAAAATGGAGTGTGCCAAACTGAAGAGGCTTAGAGAAAAATGGAGAGATGTGCTATGTTCATAGTGGCTGTACAAAACACACATTTCCAGCCACCTGTTCAGTATCACCATTTGGTCTAACAGAAATTTCTGTATTTCATATTACATGTTTAATTCATGATCTTTACATATACCTGCCTCTCTGCCAACCTTCACTACTCAGCAGATGCAGCTTCATGATTCCTGTTGTTTGGATCATAAATATTGATGACATCATCTTTGAATTATTTCTATTAAGTGTTTCATATACTTCTTTAAACAATGTTTATTTAGCCAGGCGGTGGTAGCGCACGCCTTTAATCCCAGCACTCGAGAGGCAGAGGCAGGCGGATCTCTGTGAGTTCGAGGCCAGCCTGGTCTACAAGAGCTAGTTCCAGGACAGGAACCAAAAAGCTACAGAGAAACCCTGTCTCAAAAAATACAAAAAAAAAAGCCAAACGAACAAACAAACAAAAAAAAAACAATGTTTATTTAGCCAGAAAGAGTGGCACATGCCTTTAATCCCAGCACTGGGGAAGGGGAGGTAGAGACAGGTGGATTTCTGTGGGTTTGAGGTTGGCTTTGTCTAAAAAGTGAGTTCTAGGATAGCCAAAGCTAACTAGTGAAACATTGCCAAAAAAAAAAAACTTTTTTATGTGTGTTTTGCCTGCATCTATGTATGTGCCCCACTTGTGTGCAGTGCTGGAGGAGGCCAGAAGAGGTCATCGGATCTCTTGGGACTGCCGTTACAGAAGGTGGTGAGCTGCATATGTGATGGGAACTGAACCAGGCCTTCAGCAAGCCCACACTCTCCAGTCCCCCAGCTATTATCTTATGTGTGGTCTATGAGGAAATACTATGAGTTGTATCATGAAAACACACCCAGTCCTCTAGCACAACTGTAGGATAGATCTCTGTTACTTATTGTAAACCAGTGGCCCTGCAGTCCTTACCTCCTGCCCCCTCTCTGTGTTCACTGCTGTTTTCTAAGCCATAATCTGGCATATGATATATACCAGTAGTTATTAAATTTGTAAGACTAAAATAACAGAGAAAGAACAGTTTATAGAGGAAATTGATTTTAAAATATTATAACAGATGTCCAGCTGTAGGGATATAGCTATTAGGAGTTCAACAAAAGTCTAGAGTTCAAAACTAGATATTTATGAATTATTTGGTGTATGGAAAAATACGAAATAGGGGTTGAGTATAAGCAGCAAAACAATTGAAGAGCAAATGACAAAAGAGATTAAAAAGATAGCCTCAAACTAAACTTCAGAAGCTTTGAAAGTCATTTTTCTTTTTCAATTTTGAGGTACAATGAGTACACAAGGATTACATCAGAAGCCGATTAGTGTGAACTGTGGGCTCCTATTTAAGGTTTGTGTTGGTGTGTTCTTTTGATAATGCTCTCTGAAATAAGTCATTAAAGCAAAAAAAGGAAAAGTACGTAAGATGGCTCGAACAGGTGAATCCGTTTAAAATTGGGAAAGAAATTCAGTTGGCATCCTGCTCTTAGAACAGATGGCGACCAAAAGTCACACTTACCTTTACCAGGAAATTACTGCTCTCTTTGTGAGCAGATGACATGGTATGAAGTGGCCACAGAAGCCTGGTGTAGCATTTCAGCTGGTTCTGGTAATAGAAGCATGCACGCTGCACCACTGACCACAGACCCTAAATTCTCCTCCATTCCCACCTTCCTCCCTTGTGAGCCTGAGTCTCCGAGCTGCTCCGGCTTTGGCCTCTCTTGCGCCTGATCCTGCCTTCTGCTCTACAGCTGTAGTGACCCGAGATAAAAGGCATGCTTACTTAAAAGCTAAGTATCTATTAAATTACTACAGAGAAAGGCCACTTCGAGCGCTTGAATAAAATACCGTTTGTCTGAGGGAAAGGTAGACTAGCGTGGGTTGTCAGTGAAGGAGGATATGTAACCAGTTTCTCAAGGTTGGGTCTGGCCCTTTCAGGGGTGCCCTTGCCCTTCTAGACTCCTTTAAGATTTGCTCTTCAGCAGAAAATTAAAGAGCGGAAAATGAGACATGCCTTTGTCTTCATTGACTTTGGTCCTACAGTGTGTGGTCTCATCATCCCCACCTCTCCTTGGGTCTCTGTGCTGTGCAATTGCCTGTGCCATGCACGTAGATCTGTCCCTGGCTAGCCAGACATCCACGCTTGCTTCGTGGAGATCAAGCCTTACAGGCTCCACATGGTTGCCATGTTCCTCGCTCGTCATCTTCAGCACCTGGCGAGGGATAGCTTTATTTTCCCAGTCCCAGCGAGACTCGTAGACTACTGATTGCCAGCTCTGAACTCTATTTGGTTCCTCAAAGTAATTTTTTTGGTCAAGCTGAAGAAAACCCTGTACTTCTGGGGTTGGCTGTGCTGCTGTGTTTGTTTGTGCACAGTAGAAGTTACCATGTTACACGGCAAAAATGTTACCTTCCACCAGTCCCTAAGATCACTCTAATTTCTGCAGGCAACAGAGCAGAATGTACCCCGGACACAGTCGTGATGCATCCCCCACCAAAAGCAGGGAAGTGGGTATCTTTACCGTTTTTAGATACATTTTCAGCTTTAAGGGTATTGCTTGACATCCTGACCCAGGCGATAATAAAAATATGTTTTTAAAAATTGAAGCAAGATGCCGGGCGGTGGTGGCGCACGCCTTTAATCCCAGCACTCGGGAGGCAGAGGCAGGCGGATCTTTGTGAGTTCGAGACCAGCCTGGTCTACAAGAGCTAGTTCCAGGACAGGCTCCAAAACCACAGAGAAACCCTGTCTCGAAAAACCAAAAAAAAAAAAAAAAAAAAAATTGAAGCAAGAATAAATGAACGTATTCACTTAACACTTGATACTCAGCCCAAAATAACTTGAGTTACAATACTATAAATGTTCAATTTTCTTGGTAGGTGGAGGCAGATAACATTTACCAAGAACTGAGAATTAAAAGTAATTTAAATTGGGCACAGTGGCTCAAGCCTTTAGTCCCATTTCTCAGAGGTAGAGGGAGGCAGATCTCTGAGTTCAAGGCCAGCCTTGTCTACAGATCAAGTTCTTGGACAGCCAGGGCTACACAGAGAAACCCTGTCTCAAAGAAAAAAAAAAGTAAGTTAACTATCTGAGTGAAATTACCGATGAGCAGGGACTTTCAACTATTTAAATATTGATTTTTCACTCCAAAGAAATACTGTTCCTCGCCTTACAAAATTAATTAAGCTCTGTGTTAATTAATCACTATGCCTCTATAATGAGAGGCTGCCAATCACCTTGTCAGATTGTTTACACCTAAAATCTTAGCCTAAAATTTGTCTGGTTAATGATCTAAGTTAAATTTAACCCATGTCTCAGGACATCATCCTGATCACAGCAGGGCTCATGGCTTTAGAATCCCACACAGGCTGCCTGGCTTCCTCATTGGGAGCATGGGGACCATGGGACAGGGTTGAAGGGGAGGGGAGAGAAAGGGAGGAGAGCAGAGAAAAATAGAGTCTTAACCTCAGACCAAACAGCACATGCTCAGCTGGGAGAGGCCAGCCTCAGCACTCTTCCTTTTGTTCAGAGCCACCTTGCTACTAAGAGCACACTCAATACTCCATCCCATTTTGGCTCCTCCGTCATTGCCCTCTGTCCTCTTACGTAGTACAGTCTCAGCTCCTTCAACAAAGCTGGCTTTTTCCTCTAATTCCATTGATTCGATGACTTGATTGGTGTGGTCCATTCAGTTTTCCCCTGGGACCTTCCCATGCATCTCTATTCTCATCCTTGATCCTGCCATTCCTCTATTTCAGATACACTCGCCCAAAATGTACCCTCCTATCAGGCTCAACTTGAACAGCCTAAATCGAACTTTACCATAGCAGAATTAACCCAGAAGTCACTTGTAGAAAGACAGCAGGCATGGGCCATCCAAGAAGCTTGTCCGCGCTTAGACCCCACAGGGAACCTAGATTAAACATGACCAACAGGAGAGGGTTCTTGTCATTGATAAGGCAAAGGAAGCAGAGAGATTAAATTCTTGACTCCTGGACTTAAGGGATAAGAAGGGCAAAGAGATGGACCAGAGATTGTTCTGATCAGTTTTTAAAAGTTTACTTTGGTGCAAAATAATTGAAAGGATGTCCCAAAAAATCAGCCAGCCTTGTAGAATCAAAAAGCAATATGTAATAGTTAAATATTTTACCTTAACTTCAGACACAAACATGGCCCCTCCAGGAATACACAGCCGGAGGATTCAAGTCCCTAAGAACGTAACTGAGCCCGCATGGGTCTCTTTCATCTCAAACACCCTGATTCGAAGGAAGCTCCCTAAAATTCATAACCTAGAGAAAAGTGAAGCTTGGAACACATCTTTGAAGCAGTCTGTGTAGAAACCTTTGAGGTTTTTATCCATTTTGCCTAATGCATCCTTTTTTTTTTTTTTTTTTTTTTGCTATTCCTATTTTCAAGCCACAAGATTTTTAAATGTATACATTTCTGGAATGATTATAACAATTCAATGTATGGTAATTCACATGTCTATACCATATGTAATAGTAAAGTTGACATGATTGGTATTTCTATATCCTTCTCCGTTTCTTTATTTTTAGAAACTACAAACTTCTAGCTCTTCATAAAATATCTAAGGTATTAAATGGAGGGCCTGGTCCGAACTGAATCCTGACTGTCTTGGCACTTGTTATCCAACTTTAATTCTTCCTTGTCCAACCCTTTAAAGTCTCTAATAATCCCCATCCCATCTCCTCCTGGGAGATCAATGTTTTCATCTTGGAGACATGAGGGAAACACATGGTATATGGTGCGGCCAAAATATTCTAGCAGCTAGTCTTTGGGTATGTTCAAGGAACTCAACTTTTCATAAAATCTTTGAATAAATATTAATTACTCTGCCTGGGCATTACTTTGTTAGCCTACATGATATAAAGGAAATTGCAAAATTAAAATGTAGGGTTGAACCGGCGTAAGTGAGCTGGGAGGAAATTTTAATTGTACAGGCACACAGTTCACGACCGTGAGCAAAGAAACTTGGTCATCTGGGGAGCTCCCTTCCTACCTGCCCCCATCCAGATGCAGTGCCCCTGCTCACAGGCACTTTCTGTGGATTGGACACTGGAAGCTGCGTCCCATGAATCAGCTCTATGGCAACCAGATGGGGTTTCTTCTGTGGAATCTACGCTTGTTTGAAGAAATGGGGGGCAGCAGGTTGGAAGCATGATATGTTTGTTGATTATTTGAAAGGCCTTTGTGTGGTTGTGGCAAGTCTACAGCTACAAGTCATTTATTGAGTGAACTTGACTTCCAGGGTGCTCTTCCAGAGTAGACTTTCGTCTTTTATTTCAAATTTCCATTAGTCTGTTTTCCACCATTCTGCCAGAATGCCAACAGTTTACTTACTGTATTCTTGTTCAACTGTGAGCAATTGTGAGTCCAGAGGCTGTATCCCATCTCTATCAGGAAACCCATAAACGTTTGTTTAATGAACAAAGACATACTTTGTCCTTACTGAGGCCTTGGTTTCCAGCTGTCAGCAACTACAAAGAGTCCTAAAAAACCAACATGGGAACAGCAGATAAGTTATTTTTAAACAAAAACTCATAATTGGAGTATCCACCCCCCAAATAATTGCTATAGCCAGTCACTCATTTTGGTCTGTGGCAACAAAATTCTCCAGTGTCAGATGAGGTGAAACCCAAGCCGGCAATCTCTCATGATTCTTCTTACAGTCAGAGCAGACAGTAAATATGACCACATGTTGCCACCTAGTGGACATTCTATAGAATGGCAGGCAGTCCAATTAAGGGATTAGTAGTTAGGATCACAAAGCAGGGTGGTTGATGGGACCTTAGTTGCCATCTTACGCTTCTTTCTTATTTCACGGCATCACATCTGGCCCTACACCCATCAAAATTGAAATTCTAAAACAAAAGAATCAAAATAGGGAGGCAAAATTCCTAGTATTTACTGAGCACTTTCTTTGTGCACAGCGTTGAGCTACCTGCTTTCCCCTGATAATCCCACACGATTTCCAAAAGAACTCCCTGTTATTAGCACCCACCCTTCTTGGAGGTTAAGAACCCTAGACTTGGGAGAATTAAGTAAATCGCCCGCAGTGGGTACTCTCGCCACCATGCTGTGAGTTGAGGTTTAAACGCAGGCTGCTCGCCAGCAGAGCTTAGATGCTCGTCTTTCACGTTGTCACATGTAAAACACTGGCGATGGATGGACCCCATTTCAGTGATGGTTTCGGGCTTCGGTGACTCCTACATTCTTTATTGACTATTTGCAGCACTGCACGTGATTCTAGGCTTTCAAAAAAAAAAAAAAAAAGCCTGCAAGAGGTGACCCCCCAGTGCATTCCTTTTGCTGGTACGACCAAGGCAAACACTCTAGTGATGAGCTCCGAGAGCTCCTCCTCCCTTCCACGCCCGTCTGTCAATCATCACTCATCAGCAGAATGCTAGCTCGATAGGTCCTGCTGGAAAGCTGCGGTCCTGCTATTCACAAGGACTTAGAAGTTTTTAGAAGCTAAAATTTCTCTAATTCACACTTTGTCGCAGTATCTCTGAGAAGGGTCAGCCCCTTCCGATAAGGTAGAAAAAGGAACGGTGGACTGTAAGACAGTGTCCTGTGCACGAAACTGCGGATGCATTTAGCCATGAGGAAAATGTAGATTAAAGCATATTAAGATTCTCCCTTGCCCCAGCCAAATTGGCTATCATCAAAAATCAAAACGACAACGAGTGATGGTGAGACTGTGGGAGAAAGAAAGTATTTATTTAGCGTTAGTGAGGGTGCAAACTGGTGCAATCACTATACAATCCTTCTGAAGGTTCCTCAAGCTGTTCGAAAACCTGAACATAGAACTGCCTATGACCCAGGCATACCACTGTAAAGACCATGTCTCTACAGAGACAGCGACTACCCACGTTCACTGCTGCTCTCTTCACAACAGCTAAGAAATGGAACCCGTCTTGGCGCCCATCGACCAGTGAATGGATCGTGGAAATGTGGTACATGCATGCAGCAGGATTTTCTTCATTTGTAAAAGATAAAGGAAATTTGCAAGAAAATGGATGGAAAAAGAAGATATTATAATATTTTACTGAGTGAAGTAATACAGCCCCAGAAAGTCAAACTCTGCATGTTCTCTTGAATGTGAACTGTAACTTTAAATTTTTATATCTGTTTACCTGGGAAGGTGTGTAGAGACCTGGAAGCAATAAAAGAGGGAGGGGGTCACGGTGGGAAGGAGTAGATGCCTCAAACGGGCAAGGGATGGCAGTGCACATGAATATGGAAATTAACGGATGGGAGCAAGGTGAGAATTAACTAAAACATCAGTGTATAAAGACATCACAGGGAAAGCATGAGTTATATGCTAATTGAAAATCAATTTTAAAAACAGATTTTGAATTCAGGTACTATGCATCCGTGGGTATTGCTGATTCCAGCAGTCACGGGTTATTAAATGAAATCCAACTGTCAGATATAGAACACCACCTTGGGAACTGTTGGTCAAGAAATTCCCAGAGGCCTAACAAAATATTTAGGCTGCAGCCACTTTCCCTGGCAGTTCACGAGAACTGGACATTAAGATCCTGTGGCTGCTGACACCATGTGTCTTGATTGCAGACTCTAGAGAAGCCACAATGCAACCAGATGCTCTGGCTAGCCTTTAGAGTCTTTGCAGTGGTTATAAAGGCAACCATGAGAGAAAAGCCAGCAGTGGTATTGCCATCTCTGAATACTACAGTGCCAACAAGCCAGGCAAAGTGCTTACGGGGCCACAGTGGAATGATTGCAATGAGAGCAACGAATGCTGCAATGATTGGATATGAGGTTCAGCCCATCAATCCATAGGAGGGAGCTTATGCTTGTGACTGTGGACCTGGTCAAAGGCCCACAACTGGGGAGGTCAGAGGCTAGGGAAGAACCTACTACTTTCGTTTTGCTGAATGGACATGTGGTCAAGAGGTCTCCTGAATATTGATGGAATTACGTAAGTAGGGGAGGGTCTCAGGAGGCTACACCTCACCTAGTGAAGCTAATGTCAGTCACGGAAGTCACTATCTTCAGTAATGTAGTCATTGTCAAATTACTCCTGCTCCAGCAGATAGCTTCATACCTCTGCCCATGTAAGTGGCCTTTGGGAAACCCAGTGGGCAGCAAATAAAAAGCAAAAGCAAGACAAAACAAAGAGATATGAAAATGCTGGGGGGGCAGGTGTTAGTTAGACATGTTAGTTAGCATGTCTTTAATCCCAGCACTAGGAGGCAGAGGAAGGTGGATCTCTATGAGTTGGAGACCACCCTGGTTTACATAGTGAGTTCCAAGCCAGTCAGGGCTTCTAGAGAGACCCCCCATTTTAAAAAAAGAAAAACAAAAACCAACCAAACAAACAAACAAAACCAAAAAGAAAGTGGGCTTGGTGGAAAGAGTGGGGGGTGGGTAGAGTGGTGGGAGGATATTGTTCTGTGGAGACAGGATACTGGGGTGCAAGTTCATCAGGATCCAGTGAACAGTTCCAAAACCGTGACCACACAGGCAGGCCTGATTAAGAATGGGGGGTCACAATTTAAAGACATGAATGTGGGATGGGAGGAGAGAGAGAGACAGAGAGACAGAGAGAGAGCTAAGAACAGGTAAGATATTCAGAAGAACCAGAGTGCCTTACAGGTATGAGATTGCTGAAGAACACGTTAAATACAAAATATAATAAAAGATATACATTTCCTGACCCCCCCCCAATCTTCTGACTTCATGTAGTTTAACCATAAATAAAGATAATGGACCTGAAAAAATGAAAATAGAGAGATGAGTGGGGCCAGTGCGTATCATCTGCATGTATGAAATTGTCAAAGAATAAATTAATTTTAAGAGTAATTCCCTACATTATTTTATTTAGTTTTTAACCATATAAGCAAAGTAAAATCAATAAGCTGGTTCCAAGTAGGCAGCTAATAAAATTAATTTGACTGAAAAAAAATATATACTGGGATATAATTTCTCCAAGCTAGGAGAGTTCTTCCTCCCCACTCACCGAAACAATTTGCTCAGACCTTTATTTATAGGACTTATCGCTATACTGTGATTCCAATTTTACTCTATCTACCTCCCAACCACAGCTTCCAGGCAGGCTTCCACCAATTGCAAAGAGGACATTTAAAAAAATCCACTGTTCTCTGAGATTTTCCAAGCTCCTAACATTTATTCGATAAACACTTTTTGAATGACTGGACAACAGTTAGGATTACCTAAAACTAAAACTAAATATCTGTATGTTTGATACTTTGTGTAACAAAACAAATTAAAACCCAAATGTGCAACGTGATGGTGTGTTTTCATTGATTCCACTTTTGCTCAGCCCTTGAAGCGAAGGGTGATTTAAAAGCTTTTGTGATTTTCATGGTGATTTATGTTACCAAACAAAATACACATTTTGAAACTAAATAACTGAGCCTACTAATGAGGAGTCGTGGTGCTATGTATGCAAAATTTCAAGTCAATAAAATAAAGATATAGTTTCTATGACAATTGAAAGCAAATAGATGCTAATAACCACGTAGCCTTGTTTGCACTGAAAAGGATTCTAATTTCGTCACGGAATCAGACATGATTCTGTTCTTCCTAGACGTAGGTTAAATTGTCTTAGCCTTAGTCTCTCCAAAATGGACTTCCTGGTCTTTCCTTTGAACCTATTCCTTAGAGCTTTTCCGTCTTAGGAGAGGACTTCCCCCAAAAGTCTGAATTGTTTCAGTTCTTGCCTCCAAACAAGTGAACTCTGTATTGACATCTTTGTTCTGTTTTGCCGTGTGTCTCACCTTTCAACAAATCATTCTGGTTCTCCCTTGAGTGTTTATCAGGAATCTTGTGGAGCCACCAGGAATCTTCTTAATTTTTGCAGTCATCTCCTTCTGGTAGGACAGACAGGGAAAACTAAAGGGACGTGCAAGAGAAAGGAAGCCCTCGTGCTACAGTCTGGTTAGGATCTCTCGCCAGCTGAAAGTCAATGGTTGCAGCACAGAATGTGCCGCGAAGGCTGCCTTGGTGGAGATCACATTCTTTCGTTGTTGTTGTTGTTGTTGTTGTAAAGGAAAACATTTAATTGGGGTGGTTTACAGTTCAGAGGTTCAGCCCATGATCCTCATGGGGGGAGTACGGCAATGTGCAGGCAGACACAGTGCTGGTTGGTGAAGGAGCTGAGCGTCCTAGGATCTTGCAGGCAACAGGAAGTCAACTGAGAGGTATTCTAAGGAAACCTTAAATCTCACACCCACAGTGAGATGCTTTCTCCAACAAGGTCATATCCCCTCCAACAAAGCCACACCTTCTCATAGTGCCATTCCCTATGAGATGAGGGGGGCCAATTACATTCAAACTACCACAGTTATCAATTAAAATTATTTATTATTTTATGTTCATTTATAATACACTTTTTTTCTTAAGCATGTATGGGCACCCAGACACCCCATTATTTAAGCCTTTAATTGAAAATTACTGGAGACCACCTTCTATACATACAGCCATATTTCAGGTAAGAATGTTAAAGCCACTATAAAGTATGCCTAAGGCCTGTGTGCATATGACCTTCAAGCATGGCCTGACTCCCACATGCAAACCTGTCATTTTCTGGAAACTCACAAAATAATTGTAAACAAATCTTGTTTACAGTCAAAACGGACCCCAAGCCCCTATGCAGTGTTTGCGAGCTGTGCTTTGGCCTCATCGGCCTGAAATCCTAGCCAAGGCATCTCAGCAAGGACCCTCTGCATTCATGGAAATAAACAGAAGAAAACAGGGAGTGGGTGTCCTTTCAAAATCTTTGTAAAATTTCAGTAGCTATCAAAATCCCATGTATGAATATTAAGGGACAGGTAGGTGATCGTCCCTTCACACCAGGGTGGTCCTGCCCTTTCCCTAAGTGATACCCATATTGAAAAAGAGCTTCTTTAAAAATGCCAGTTCTGGTTTAATTGGCCTTGTAGGAGGAAGAATGTCACTGGAATTTGAGGGTTTAAATTCAAGTTGGGACATTTCAAGTTGGGTCCCTTTGTTTCCTGCTTGTGGTTGGAGGTGTGAGCTATCAGCCACTATGCCAGCCTCCTTGCCCACCTGTTGCTATGTTTCCCTGCCGTGATAGTTTTAGACTCTTATCCCTCCGTAACCTTAAGCCCAAACTCTTCCTTCTACAAGCTGCCTTGGTCGGGTGTTTTTATCACAGTGATGGAAACGTAACCTATACAATCCTGATTCATCCTCTGATTCTTTTTTGCCACACAGTCAAGAATTGCAGTTTCTCCCTACTGGAGGTCTCTGAAAGCTTCAGTCCACTACAGATGGGGATGGATCTGTGTCTCTGGCTCCTGTCCACTCTTCTGTTGGCTTTCACTGACCCACACCATGCCCTCTCCTCACACAACAGACACAGATAAGATTATGACCAATTTCTTGTTCAGAATCCCCCAGCAGTTAATGAAATTCTCTTCAAGTACCAAATACTCGTCTCCTTCAAGGCTTTAGTTTAGAAGATTTTGTTCCCACTCATTCTAACTTGTCATTTGAGGTCATTTTTAAAAATTCCTTCTCTCTTCAGCAACAAATGGAGTTTCTCCATCTGAGAAACCTCAGATGTCCCAGTTTGTCAATAATCTCTTAAATTTCATCCGTCCCTAAAATATTAACTACGTTTCCAAGTAACATGGAAAAGAAAAAGAATAAGAGAGGTCAGTCTCAGGAATATAAATTCTAACACGCTGGTATGTTAGGGATGAGTGTAAAAGCTACAGTTGGGCACTAGTATCCTTCCCCATGACTGCTGTGGAGCACTGTGCATCAGTTAACATTCAGCCATGCTGTGTAACATACAACCCCACAAGCCTAAAGACTGCAACAGTGAACTTTTCTTAGCTACCATACATGTAACACAGTGTTACAATGTTAGCAAATGGGCTGGGTTCTGGGGCTCTTGGCTGCCTTTATTCAAATACTTGGAATGACATGTTCAGTCTGTCCTTGACTGATATTTAGTAGCAAGGGTTATCTAAAGAACAAGAAATTTAAGGGATATAGTGGCTTCAATGAGTATGGCTCCCATAGGCTCATATGTTTGAATACTTGGTTCCTATTTGGTGTGAAACTGTTAGGGAAAGATTAGGTGTTGCCTTGTTGGAACTTTGAGGCTTTGAGGTTGCAATGTTTCCAGTATGCTCTCTCTGCCTTGGACTTTTGGATCCAAAGATGTGGTCTCTCAGCTGTTCTTGCTTCCATGCCTTTGCTCCACCATCATGGACTCTAACCCTCTGAAACCATAAGCCCAATTAAATGATATTTTCTTTAATAAATTGCCTTGGTTATGGTGCTTTACCTACAACAATAGGAAAGTAATAAAAGGGATAAATGAGTAGATAGAGAACTAGGTACTTACGTATGTTCATTGTATGTCTAGCCCCAAGCAGGAGGTTAAAAAAACATACAGATAAAATGATAACCAGGATGTAAGTTCCTAAGGACTTGAGCAGGGGATTCAAAAATTACAGACTGGAAGGATTTTTACATGAACAAAAAAGGTGCTAGAGCATTTAATAATAGAATATCAAAAAAAAAAAGTCAAAACTATCTGAGTTCTCTTAGTCCATCACCAGACTCCCATTCTCACCCCATCCCAGACTCCTCAGATTTTTACTTAAATTCTTTGCCTTTGAAACCAGCTCCCTTCACAAAGTATGAATTAATCCCAGTTCCGTGAAGAATTGGTAAGCTCTGAGTCATAATGAGCATACTGAAGTCCTCTGTTGACGCGCAGACGTGTTGGTCAAGACACAAGGTAGAGGCGCAGCTCTCAGCAAATTTCCAATAAAGTAGGGCTAGCCACTCCATGGAACTGTTTTCTCCAGTAAACAGGGTAAGACAGAGTGAATTTAGAGTTAATTTCAATGGTGTAGACAAAGAACTCAAGGGAGGGAGAATACAATTAAGAAGACACAGTTATTGCCCTGAAAATTATCAACTGCCCCAATGGATCCAGAATAACAATGCTAGTATGTCATGTTTAAGACCAAGCAAAAAAACCCTGCAATGACTCCGTGAAGCTTTGACATGTTTTTTTCCAGCATCAGACTCATGTGCTCTCAATTCTTAGAACGCTCGCATCCCGTACCACGTAATTGAGCACCTAATTATATTTTTCCTAGTAATGCTGCCTGTTTTTTTCAGGATGGTTAGTCTCCTACTTCTACCAGATTGTGAACCCACTAAGGCCTGGGAACATATGTGACTGTGTAAATGTGAATGAGACCTTGGAGATCCTTTTATGTTGACAGCTGCACAAGACGAAGACTGACGATTTGTGGCTCGTCCTAGTTCACACAGACATTTCGTGTTCGGAAAATTCCTTATAATTCCCTTTGTTTTCATCTCCCTTTGATTGTGGAGAAAAAGTGATGCGTGGATGCTTTTTCCAGGGATGTGGTTCCAAAATATTTAGTGTTCTCTCACCTTAGGTAAAAGGTATAAGCCTAAAGGTTTGGTCTGGATTTTTAGGGTGATGTTGACCAGCTATCAATTAGTTATCATTTGCAATTATTTTGTGCTAATCAAAGCTTGAAAATAGAAAGAATGAGACTCTTTATGCCTATTAAGTCCTCTCCCCTAAATTACATGATGAGGCAAATAAGAATCAATGGGTTTGATTGGATAAGGTTTGACTGTGAATGAGACGAGACACTTAGGATCTAACTGAGGTTTGACCCAGGGAAAGAAGTATTGCAAGAGACTAAGGCTGGATTGAGACGTGACGATGCCGTGCTATAATGTGATTGGACGATGGAAAGGACAATGCTGTGTCCTGCTCTAAGGTGGTCCATACTGGGTAAGACCATGGATTTGCAGGTTTTGACTTGTCCTGAGAGACCCCATTTTACAGGCAGTGTTTGACTCAGTCTGACTGCAGAGACAGACTGTCTCTGTAGCATGGTGGGCATCTACACAGACTGCCTGCTAAGCCCCATCTGCAAGACACAGACCAGTAACTTGTTCCTGAAAGTAAAAAGGTGACAGCCTGCAGATTTATCAAAGTACTTGAGGTCATATGAGCTCATGGGTGCATTAAAATAACACCAGTGAATGAGGCCCCTTTTCATTTCTCTTTGTATCACACAATAGTTCTAACTTGTACCTCTTTAGTCAATGATGCTGAAACATCTCCTTTTAAGCATATTTACAATCTGCATATCTTTTTATGGTTTCATATATTTATTTAATTAATACAGTTTCTGTGTGATTATTTCAGGTCTAAGCTAGCTGGGCAGCTGGGAATGAACAAGCAACCTTTCCTACAACAAGTCTGCTTTATTATAGAACGCTGTACCACCCATCTATGATGGCACCACCTACAGTGTGCTAGGCTCTCCCCCATCAATCACTAATTAAGATAATACTTTACAGATTTGCCCACAATCTGATTTTATGGAGGCATTCTTAACTGAGGTTCCCTTCTTTCAGATGACTTTAGCATGTGTTAAGGGGGATGGGGGTCTTCTCTCCCTTGTCCAGGGCACCAGATTCCTTCATTATTACCATCAGCAGCAGCAATATCCAGTCTTCTTTGGGGAGCCTCTGGAACTTCTAAGGCCAACAACTCAATAGAAAAGTACCCCACACCTGGCATTGGGAGCTTTGATTTAAAAATCTATGATTATCCCCAGAATCTACACGTCAGTGCTACTATCATTGCACTTGTAAAATGTACAACTTGCTTCAAGTGACTAATTAATTGTATGACTTTTTTTTTAGAACTGAATGTATTTATAAATTGGAGACAGTCTGGAAATTGTGTTGCTATATAACACTATTGTATTGGAACAGGCATCATGGGTATATTTCACAATATGTTTAATTGTTGGAGGTAGCGGTGCAAAACAGACTTACTTTTTTTATGAAGCAACATGGAACTAGTAAAAAAAATTCTAACTGCTACTGAACTCTCTCAGACAACTAAAGTGGAAGTTGATTTTGGCAAAGCCCTTATGAGGGTAATTGCGCAAGAGAATGTTTTCTTACATAGGAAATTAGAGACAGAGTAAATATTATTAAAAGCAAAAAATTGTAGATTTTTGCATCTGCTAGGACATGTTGCAGTGCTTAAACCCCTTGGAGGATTAATGACTAAGGAATATCAGTTAGATTCAGAATTTAAGTTGAATTTCAAGGGAGTAGAATCTTGAAGGCAAAAGGGAGAGAAATATTCAAGATGTTTTATACAGTGAGGTCCCCTCTTCCTGAAATTATATTTTTATAAAGTTATTTTCCCCCAAAAAAGGTAATGTGAGGGGTTTATTGATTATATTAAATGAAAGATCAAAACGTTTGGATTGGAGCTTTTGAAAAATCTGGTTATCCACCCAAATTCACCATATGTATGTGATTCTAGAAGCTAGATATGTCAATATTTAAAAAAAATGATTGTCACTAACTCTTATTCTGGAATTCTTAGCAAAATGGAAAATTATTCTCATAGAAGTATAGCTGTGTTTGTGAATGCATATATGTTCTCTGTGTGTGTGTAATATGTGAATGTACATATTTGAAAAGTTAAAGGGGAAGCACGATTAAAAATGTTAATTGAACAACATTCTTGAATGCCTTAATTACAACGATTTCTCATTTGAATTAATTTAACGAATAATCAACTTATTTTCGCTCTGGTCTTTACTCTGCAGTCCTTCGGATTCGAATCTGGAGGTGCAGCTTTATTGACGCCACAGCTTCTCCATCTCTGCATTAATTTATAGGAATAGTGATTATACTCTGTCATGCAGATAGACAGTTTTTGGACAAGATGTCATCTACATTCATTAACAGCTCATTTATTTGCCATTATAAGTTTTGCATAAGTGAATTTTCCAGATAACCAAAATTAAATCCGTGACATTTTACTTCAACCATGTTGATGGAAAGGGCTCAAATGTCCTCATTTCTTAGAGAAACTGTTCTTAGGAAGAGGCCAAGTGAGTCCAGAAAATCTTCAGGAAGGAATCTTGGTGTCTCATGGGTGGATATTAGACAGTGATGTGAAGTTTAAATGAAGTACAATGAAATGATACTTTTGAAAGACATTTAAAGAGAAAAAATGGTCATAATGCTAAATGGCAAAATAAGAATGCAAAGCTAAATTATGTGCCATCCCGGTATACATACAGGCTATAGGATCTGCACAGAAAGTATGGACCACAACAACTTATTAACAATGCTTATTTCTAAAAATAGAAGTAGAGATTATTTTAATGAGTTTTCCTCAAACTTCAGATTATTTAGGCAAGCATTTTTTTGCAGTTAGGTTTCCCCCAAAGGCTGTTGTCTATACCTTACATGATAGATACCCTATTTGTCCCGTATCACCCTGCACGTATTCCATTTTAAGCAATGAACAAGTGAATAGAAGAATAATTATGATTACCAGGCAGTAGTGGCACACACCTTTAATTGTAGCACTCGGGAGGCAGAGGCAAGCGGATCTCTATGAGTTCAGGCCAGCATGGGCTACAGAGTGAGTTCCAGGACAGCTAGAGATGTTACACAGAAAAATTCTGTCTCAAAACAAACAAACAACAAACAAAAAATAATAATTATGATAAGATCTTCATTCATTTTACATGATACCATTCTGGAAAGTATTTCCATGAAAAGTCTGTACCTGACTTGTCTCAAGGTAAAAGTCGTCTTGTAGTTTTCTTCTGTCTTATACTTATTAATTTTGTATTCATTTATCACAGAGGCAAAGAGGTCTTCTTGGGGGATATGATACAAAGGTGTCAAATGATATCTATAGTCTGCAACGTAAAGAAGAAACATGCTATTTACAACTCTTATCTGAGCAAACCCTTTAGGTCAAAATGGTCTGGCTGTAATGAAGACTGTTTGAAATAATAACTACCAGTGTGTGGGGGAAAAGTAAACAATAGATTTTGGAGTTATCACTGGAGTTTTCTGCACAGATTCCTTTTAATTAATTCCATGAACAAGATACTTATGTTCTCTGTACCTTAATTTCCTCACTTGTAAGAGATGCTAGCATTAGAATCTACTCTATAAGGCCTTTGAGAGCATTAAAGCTATGAAATCAGATACCATTTTTAACAAATCTCTAAGATATTTACATAGTCAATAAGTATTATTATTATCTTACTTATGAGTCATAATTAACACAACTATAAATGTACATATTCACAAAATCTTAATGAGTCAAAAACATCATGGGACGATAACAAGTGTGTCCTGGCAGGTCCAGAACCAGAGTCAGAAAACTGGAGTCTGTAAGCTAAACCTGGCATGCTGCCTCTTTAAGAACATAAAAAGTTATGTAGCTTCACCGACTCATTTGCATATGGATTCTTTGCATGTTGTCCTGCTCTAATGGAAGAACTGAGTAGACACAAAACCATGGCCAGTGAAAACTTAAAATACTACTTGTCCCTCGATAGAGAAGTCTGCCACCCACTTACTCAGACCTTAAAGAGCAGCTGGGAAAACACATAGCACTTGAAGGAAACCCGGTGTTTGAAGAAACAGTAAAGAGACCATCAGAGGAATGTCTCCTAGTCACTGCTTAGTCAAAAAGAAGCAATAGTAACATTAAAAGTCAAGCGAGTACCTCTGCCAAGCAACGTCAAGGCACAGTTAACAGTTGGCTTATTTGAGGACAAGAAGGAAGCCCACCAAAGAGAAAGAGGAAAAGAGAAAAGAAAAATGGAAGTGAGGTTCTTACTGTTGACCATGGAAAACAAGGAAGGCCATCTTTGTCCTGTACAGGTCTGGGAGATAAGGCAGTAATAAACCACTTACTCAAATTGTTGGGGGACACTAAGTGGCGCTTCATCCAAATTGTTAAAAAGCATGTGTCTGTGTGCTCATCACCAATGTTGATGCTGATGGGGCTGGGGAGATGGTTGGTTCAGTTGCTAAGAGCTCCCACTACCCTTCCAGAGTTTGGTTCCAGGCACCCACTCTGGGTGGCTCACAACTACATGGAACTCCAGTTCCCAGGGTCTATATGAACTCTCTCTCTCTCTCTCTCTCTCTCTCTCTCTCTCTCTCTCAGTATACACATGAAATACAAAACTAAATTAAATATTTAATATTTACAAAAGAACATTAATGTTAGTGTTAAAATTACTAAGGTTCAGAAAATGGAAGATGAAAATCAGCAAAATTTTGCTCTTTGCCTAGCAGAGTTACTACAAGTGCTAGGGACACATATGACCGAAGAACATTAAGACTGCGGGAGTGGCTCTGAACTGGGTTACAGTCTATACAAAGATGAAGATCACTGTCTATTTCCATGACAAAAAGTCATTTAAAACACCAGGCCAAGCTACATTCCTAGGGGCAAATTACCGACTCCATGACTACAAAGCTCTGCCTCCACTCATTTCTTCTTGCTTAGGGTTAGTCACCAAATGAGACTATCAAAATGCTCATCCAAAGCTGAGTTGTCAAAGTGTTAAGTATGTAAGCCACATTATATATAGTTATTGCAAAGCTGATGAAAGATTCCCCTCTGTATGCTGTGATTACCATTGGTTAATAAAGAAACTGCCTTGGGTCTGCGCAGGGAATAGAGGTAGGCAGGAAAAACTAAACTGAAGGCTGGGAGAAGGAAGGCAGAGAGAGAGAGAAGCCATGGAGCCCCACCAGAGATAGATGCCTGAACTTTATCTGGCAAGCCACAGGCTCACGGTGATGCACAGATTAATGGAGATGAGTTAAAGTAACATGTAAAAGCTAGCCAATAAGAAGCTAGAGCTAATGGACCAAGCAATATTTAAAATAATATAGTCTCTGTGTGATCATTTCGGGGCTGAGCAGCCGGGAACCAACAAGCGGCCTCCTTCAACACAAAGCCCCTCTTCTCAAATGAATGATAACCCTGTATTCCCAGGTGGAGGAGAATAAGGGTCGGGTTTCTTGGTTAACCTAGTATTCTAACTAGAACTGTTAAAAATCACCTGAGCCTTAATCACAAGTTAAAGAGGTAAAGAGTGGAAGAATTTATGTGTGCAAATTCCAAAACCACTTCTATGCAATCCTAATTCCCCACAGGATCATCAGCATTCCTCTTCATTTGGACTATGTACACTGTTTTCTTGTCTGACTTTGGTTAAAAAAAAAACAATATTGAGTGGTACATGGAGCCACTTATAAGTTGACCTAAGCTACTGAGTCAAAGTGGAGCTATTCGTAAGAACTGTCTCTAGAGAAGAAACTTCTTGCTCTGTCCTGTGTTCTAAGTTGGGAACCAATGGATACCTGCTTAGCTATTGACACTCTGAATTGTGAGATTTCTTCATAGAGCTGGTTTCTATGGTTCCATCATTGTAAGGATGCATTTGGGGGAGGTGGATAGAAGCTTTGTGCTGTTGCGCATGTGGTTGGATACATCCAAAGTAGCAAGGAATGGGAGGTTGAAATGAACTCAGTTTAGACTTGAGTATCCCTTCTGTTGGACTTAGATTCTTGTTGCTCTTTTTCAATTTGGTGTGAAAAAATAATAGTGATGCATTTTTAGTGATTACTGATCGTGGCTACTTGGTAACTTCTAAGGGTGGGTTTTTCATCTATGCCCCCTCTTACTATTTAAATCCATAAGTAGTTACAGAGGATTAAACAGGCTGAAATGAGGAAAATTCATCAAAATGTTAAGGTTTGCCTTCCATTAGCAGTAACAGTATAGATGTTTGTTGTCATCATTTGCTTTGCAAAGTTTTTTTTCTAAAAGTCTATGTGTTCTTACAGAGTGGAACAAATATGAAATAAATTACATTACACTGGCTTATTTAATTTCTTCTAGCATATTTGAAAAAAAGAAAAGAAAAAGAAAATTAGCTTATTTCCTGATATGACAGATGGATGTCTGGCAACTACATTTTAAAAATGATTTTAATAAATGAGAGTAGGCAAAATAATAACATTTTTCTGGCATTTAAACCTAATATAAATGAATAAAAAGGCACAGTCTTACCTTAATGAAATATTTCAGCCAAAAAGTCATTCATTTTTATTTGTTATGTGGATAAATAAATGTGATTCTCCACCAACCCCCCTCATTAATTCTACTTCTGTTTTTTCCCTGCCATTTTACATCTCTCTCTCTTTCTTCCCTTCTCTGACTTTATTGTTCACTTCAAACAACACTCATAATTGTTCAAGTGCATAAAATAAAAATGTTTGCTTTTGGAAGTAATGGGCTTAGCATGTTGTATATTCATTTATCATCTTTCTCCCTACTATAAATTATGTGAGTGTGAATTGTTCTGTGTAGTTCATAAAACTTAGGTAGTTATTATTCTAATTCAACAAATAGGTACTAACTAGGACGTATTTGCAATTAATATGATTTTTTTAGATGTCTATCTCACCACCCAACATTCAAAAGCACATTTCTCCATGTGATACATACTCTGAAATGTGCATTTTAGACTATTATAAGGACTATAAGGACAGAGATTGTATCTAAAAACAATTTGTACATTTGCGTTTGCAATTCTCTTGGTCTATTATAAACAAATGTACTTTTTATAGAGCACATTTAGATGCATTATTTTCATGCTTTAAAAATGTATTCTTTTTAAAAAGAACATTAAAAGAAATGTTAATGTGGCCATTTTGGGATTTTTTTCACTCGGGCAAGGGGTAAATCACTGAAGAGTGGAAATGCAAACAAAATATCTTGACTCCACTGACAAGATGTGCAATCCTGTACTCCCAGCTCACAGTGACTGGACCAGGAGGGTGAGCTCTTACAGATGATAGGACCTAACAAAACAAGAAGGTCTACTAGATACATTGCCACCCATTTCCAAGTCAAAGCAATGTGCACACCACGACTATTTTGGCTCTCATTCTTGTGGTCTTGGGACATGTCGTAGAATATTATTTTAAGGTGTACTACTTTTGTTTATGCTCTGGAACATTTGTTCAATGACTCCAGGAGGCTGCATCAGGAACTAGCTGACAGGAAGCAGTAGGGAGGAGCCTGGGGGAGAAG
Source organism: Chionomys nivalis (assembly GCF_950005125.1). Taxonomy (NCBI): domain Eukaryota; kingdom Metazoa; phylum Chordata; class Mammalia; order Rodentia; family Cricetidae; genus Chionomys; species Chionomys nivalis. The sequence continues at coordinate 16,345,976 of NC_080099.1, forward strand.
GGTTTTTAAGAAGAGGTGAGGGGAGGCACGAGGGATTCTAGAATAATGAGAGAACAAGGGGAGGAGGATGTCAGGGGCCAGCCAGACACAGAGTAGGAGTGAAAGTAAGACACACAGAAGAAAAGGACAAGGCCCAGAGGCAAAAGCTAATTGGTGATAATTTAAATTAAGAAAAGCTGACAAGAAACAAGCAAGCTTCAGCCAGGCATTCCTAACTAAGAATAAGACTCTGTGTGTGATTTATTTGGGAGCTGGGTGGTGGGCACCTCAAAGAGTCGAAAGAGTAAAACATCCCACAACAGGGGCATTCTTTATTTACAGAAATGTCTTTATTTGTTAATGGTATGAAAACAAAATACTCCTCACCTCATGTCCTTCTGTGACTAACATGTTGTACATCCCAGCTGAGAGCTCTGAGGTAGGTGTGGGGTGCACCTCTGTTGTCCTCTATCGCTCCATATCCATGTCATTTGTCCCACAAAGCAGGGTCCAGCTCTTGGGGTCTGGTTCTTACGGCTGGTCCAAAATGCCTATCACCTTGTTTTCCTGAGATATCTACTCATTGGCATGCATTGATAGAGCCCACAGTCAGGGCACAGGACCAACAGGCAGACATCTTGAGAAAGGAAGTAGTGGGGATGTAGTATGAACAACAGCATGGTCTTTACAGCCTCGGAATCTCAATGATGAGAGGCTCCCAGTACACATTAGAGCCTGGGTGCCCTCCCTCCGCTTCCTAGCTTACCCACAAATTTCAATTTTTGTTTTCCTCATTGTCAATATTTAATCAGCTCACGTGAAAGGTTAGCTTTTAAAATACACACACACAATCTGCCAGTGGCTGAGAATTTGTAAAATATTGTTAATTCAATATTTTTGGTGTAAACCTCCTAGAAAGAGTGGAACGTGGCCCTCATATGAGAATCCACGGCTTCACCTTAACTCACCTAGGCTCCTGTCCTGATGCATGTTGAGCAAACCTGGAAACAGGTACAAAATCCTATTTTTAGTGAGGTAAACAGAAAGATCCCCAACTCCCAGGAAGCCCTAGTCTCACACAGTCCCCTCTGTGCGCCTGTTCCAGCCTGTGCTCCACACTGGGCGACTGTCTTACCTGGGAGCCATTGCTGATGGGATCTGGTTGTTCCCTGGGTCAAGTGATGCAGCCAGTGCTTCCTCTAAGAGTGGCATCATGGGTCATTGCTGACAATCACCAGGGCAGGCCTCCTCTCACTCTGACCCAAAGCACCCCAGCCTTAATTCTCTAATTCCTGAGGTGGCTGATAGAGCTTAGGTTTCCTGCCAGTCATTCATCCCGTGCTTTCCTATCCATGGACACCAGATTATCCTGACTAGCCCCATGTGTTTCAGTACCTCTCTTTGGATGCCTCTCCAGTTACCACCTTCCTGTCCTCCACCACACAGTGGGCCCACTACCATATCTTGGCGGCACTCTTAGGCCTCTCCCTGGTACCTCCTGCCTTCTCTGACCTCACAGATCTAGGAAAGCAATCACAGAGTTTTTCAGACCAAGCCCGTCACAGCTGAGAAGCAAGGAGGCATTTATGGCTTTCATTTTCAAGGTTTCAAATTATATGGATTTTTTTTTTCCACCTTCGATTTATTTGGTTCTGTACCTGGAAATGCCATCTGGGATTCCTTAAGTTTTCTCAATCGGTGTCTGGGGTTTGAAAAATACCCCCACCTTGCCTCATTGTTGACTGTTAAGAGAATTGATGCTTTGTTCTTTGTTCCGCTGTGCACCACCCGAGAGGCATGTCTCTACTTACAAATGCAGAAACTGCGGTATTTTTAATGGATGAGAGGACTGGGCAAGTAGCCTTGACACTGAACCAAATTTAACAGTGTGGCCGCTGGAGTTGGCGGGATCCTGGGAGTTGTTTTTGCTCCTTAACTACAAACCATACATACATCTCATGCACACACACACACACACACACACACACACTGTATAGCTCCAGCATATATCTGCCAGACTTGTAACCCAGCCACCTCCACCTTCCCACAAGAAAGGGAGCTGGTGCCTCAGCAGGGGTAAATGAGCCTCCTGTGGGTTTAAAAAGCTGTTCCCTGATCCAAACCGGGGTGCTTGAACAGTTCCGATAATGAAATGAAATGAATTTTCGGCTGTTATAGAAGCGCTGTTCAGCAGAGCCCGACGGGCGTCTCCATTGGTGCTCACACAGCGAGTGAGGTTATCACAGATGTCCCATCTCTCAAGACTTCTCGTTTCAGTTTCAGAGAAACTTCTCGTTTTAGTTTTAGAGTCTCTAAAGTGGGTGCTCTGACAGGCTATGCACATCTGAGTAGCAGAAAGGTGCCCAACCTGCCTCCTATCTCTCCCGGAGGCCACCTCAGTGATGGCAGCCTTCCAGAAGAATCTGGAGATTGCGGGAGGTCTGATGACCCTGCAGGGGTGGGGGTGTTGAGCACCAGTCCAGCGGCCCGCCTGCATACGCAAGCACACACCCAGTCATGGCAGAACGTTGAGAGGATTTCCTGAAGCATTTATTAACTCAGATCACAAATGTGAAGCCTTCTAAATTTGTGAGATTTGTACACCACAGAAAATTACATTTTTAAGGGCACATATGGCAATAAGAAAGTAAAATACCAAACTGAGAAGATTGCCTCAACAAATGACAGAAAAGGGTTCGTTATTTTTAATTGAAATTGATCTTGTCCTCTAAGAAAACGTAAATCTCCTGTCCCTTCATGACTTAGTAATTCACTAAAGATAAGGTCTAATTAGCTAGTATGCATAGACACATATCTAAATATATAGTAATCACAGACCAGAGTCTTGCAAATTAAAGCAATATCAAGTTTTTGTTTCAGATTAAATATTTACTGCAAATCTAAGTAATGATTGTTCTTTAGCATTTCCAGTAGAAGTATAAATCAGTTTCACTGTTTTAGAAGTCCATTTATTTTATATCTAGGACAACACCAAAAATATTAAAAATAAAAAAATATTTACTTCATTAATCATTTTTACCTCTTAAAAACAAAATTTTTTAATGTAATTAATAATCATGTAGAAAAAAGCTTGAAGAACTAAGGTCAAAATATTTATTTTATAAATTAGAGATTTTAACTTTTTCCCTTTTTTGCCTTCATGCATTTGCCACTTGCTCTATTTGATTCATTGAGCACTATTTTCTTCAAGCCAAACTTTTACATAAAATGTTACATCCTTGTGTTTCAGAATGTATCTTCCTGTCCTTGTTGGCATGCTAAGAGGTTTTACTATATGATTGTTTGGCAATTTTCAGCTCTAACCCCCAGTACATAGACTAGAACTTTCTGGCTATGACTAGCTAAGTCTGTTCATATGGGTTATGGAGATGTGATTCATAGATGGACTGCAGCCCCATTATGCTGCCATTAGATCTGATGTTAGAAACCCTAGCCCTTATTTTTCCCCATGTATGTTTGTGTTTGAGATCATTAGTACATTATGTTATACAAGATGACATTAATCTATAGTTTCAGGACATGTGCTGAGTTTGGAAACATGTCTTTCATTTGTATGCTGGGTCCATAAGCATTGTGATGTCCTGAGTACAGACTGAATTTCACTGCAGAGTCTCTGTACAGTTGGAATGGGGATGGCACCTGTGCCCAACTTTATATAACCCTGCAGTTTTGTGAAGCATATACCTCTAAGATTGAGTCATGCACCTGGCCTGGATGAGATGGCTAGAAATAATATACATTAATTCATGAAGAACACAGCTATGTATGTAAAGATGGAGCTCACTATGATCGCAAGGAAGTCTGGTATGATCTTTGCTCACCTGGACCTTATGATTCCACATGTGACCACTGCTGGCCCTTGCACCAGTACATAAGAATGCTGTTAGTCTGGGCCGAAGTAGCTTTCCTTCCTTCCTTTCAGCCTCCCTCCCTTCCTCCTTCCTCCCTGTAACATGTAGGCCTGCTTGTTGGGGGTGTCTGTCCTCCATCCAGGTCCCACAGTTCTTTAGCCTTAAAGAAAATCACACAGAGAGTCTACATTAATGATAAACTGATTGGCCCATTAGCTCAGGCTTCGAATTAGCTCTTATAACTTATATTAGCCCATTATTCTAGTATATGTTAGCCACATGGCTCAGTACCTTTTACAGTGGGGCAGGTCACATCCTGCTTCTTCCATGTCTGGACAGGACTAGGAGGGAATGGGCTTCCTCCTTCCCAGAATTCTTCTGTTCTCTTTGACCTGCCTCTACTTCCTGTCTGGTTGTCCTGCCTATACTTCCTGCCTGGCTATTGACCAATCAGCGTTTATTTAAAACATAATTGACAGAATACAGAATTGTCCCATACCACCTCCTTCCCTCTCCTTCCCTCCCTCTCTGTCTCTTTTCTTTCTCTATTTCTCTCTTTTTTCTTCCTTCCTTCCTTCCTTCCTTCCTTCCTTCCTTCCTTCCTTCCTTCCTTTCTTTCTTTTTTTCCTTCCCTTCCTTTCTTTCCTTCCCTTCCTTCCTTTACTCCTCCAAGTCTAGCCTCAAACACTTGATGTATAGCCTAGGGTTTCTGGGAATCACCATCCTCCAGCCTCAGCCATTTCTATGGTGGGATCTTGCCATAAGCTATCAGTCCAAGCTGCTGAATCAGTTACTGCTTGCTATGGAAATTGACACCAATGAAACCTTATCTCTCTTTGTAATTACATTAAAATAATAATTTCATTTATGTGAGTGGCAGTCAGATCTCATTTTGTTATGGACATGAGTCCTCATTTTTCATTTGTTTTTTTTTTAAGATTTATTTATTTATTATGTGTACATACAGTAGTCTCAGTATTCTGTCTGCATGTATGCTGCAGACCAGAAGGGGCACCAGACCTCATTACAAATGGTTGTGAGCCACCATGTGGTTGCTGGGAATTGAACTCAAGACCTTTGGAAGAGCAGGCAATGCTCTTAACCGCTGAGCCATCTCTCCAGCCCCTCATTTTTAATTTGTTAATGTTTGTTCTTTCGTATGTATGTTCAACATGTCTCTGCTGGATAATTTAGGAACCCTTTTGCTCATGCTTCCAATAGTCTCTGAGATGATAACATTTCCATCATATTAAAAAGAAAAGGAAACTAAGATTTACCCAAGGTTAAATAACTGCCTATGATCATAAAGCTGAAAGTGCACAAGTGCTAGAAACGCGTGTCTTCACTCATTCCTCCCTGGACTAGATGGCATTTAGAAGGCAATCCCGCCTCTCTGTGTCTCTTTTACTCCTCACATTGCTTCTGTCTCCAGAAAACTACTTGAATATCTTACATGGAAACAGCTCATAAGACACCTAGGCAGGAGCTGACAGCTATTTTATATTTTTAGTCCCTCACTGGGGGAGCAACATTTCAGCCAACATCCTGCCAACAGAAACATAATCTTTTATATGGATTTCCCAGAGCAGACAATGACTGACTGACAACCCCCCACCTTTCCAAGCTCCTCAGATCCCTTATATTTACTTGCATGTGTTTCATTGACCTCTAAAATCAGAGTCACATGAATTCACTAAGGAATTAGAATGGTGCACATATCCTATAGAAAGTATATATCAGTGAGTGGTTCATTTCTAACATATCTTAACAAGTGAAAATTAAAAACTCAGCTTTTGTCATTCAAAACAGGAATTATTCTTTTTTTTTTTTTTTTTTTTTGTTTTGTTTTGTTTTGTTTTTCGAGACAGGGTTTCTCTGTGGTTTTGGAGCCTGTCCTGGAACTAGCTCTTGTAGACCAGGCTGGTCTCGAACTCACAGAGATCCGCCTGCCTCTGCCTCCCAAGTGCTGGGATTAAAGGCGTGCGCCACCACCGCCCGGCTAGGAATTATTCTTGAGATTCATTAAGAAAACAGTCAAAAGAGCAAGATTTTGTAAATTGTCTTATTTTCTTTTGTTTTTGCTTATATTTATTCTTCTACCAGTTTTCATTGGCTTAGCCTGTTGCCAAACTGGCAGTCTGTCTCAAAAGTCTAAGATTTGCTATGGACGAAGCATTAGGGGTGCACAGTGGGAAGACATAGGGCACAGGATCAGTGAGAAGCAGCAGGGAAACTGATGGAAGTCCTGGGTGCAGGAAGTCTGGGAAGATATCGCCAAGTTAAATTTCACAGCAATTGCTCAACAGAAAATTTAATAAGTAACCCAGGTTTCCCTCCTATGGGATGCAGAATTAAACATACTGTGGGAAGTCTGGAAGTTTTCTTGTACATAGGGAGAGGACTTGGGACAACCTGTGTATAGCGTTTACCACAGAAGTATGAGTCAAAACAAGACATGGAACAATTCAGCAAATGGAGTCAGAAGCCAAGAATGAGAATCTAATACAATTATGCCAGCACGATGTTTTGAAAGACTTTAGGACAGCAGGGTTCTCCAGTAGACATCAGTCTTGGGACCAAACATGCTATCACTATAGAAATCTGTGAGCATCCCACAGACATCATCAAACATAGAAAGTGTGGGGGACTAAATTACCAATCATTTATGCTCAAGAGATAAACCCATCAAACAAAGTTATCTGAATCTAACAATTCTGAGGAATAGCTTATATGGCAGACATGAAGTTAAAATTAACCACTACTCCAACACCAGGCACCGTACACTGTAATCCTAACTTCAGGAGGCTGAAGAAAGTGGCAATAGGTTTTAGGTGTACTTAAGCTGCCTGGCAAGACTGTAGCTTCCAAAAGCAAAAGAGAAGGGAGGAGAAGAAAAGAGATAAGAGTGGAAGTAAGAAAGGGGAAGGAAGAAAGAATAGAAGAGAAAAACGAAAATTTAGGAGCTGGAGCAATGGCTCTGTCACTGAATTGCTTACTGTGCAAGACTGAGGCCCTGGTTTGATCTCTAGCACCCACATGATGCTAGGTGGACATGGCCTTGCTCCTCTGTAACTCCAACAGTAAGGACATAGAGGGAGACAGATCTCTTGAGCTTACTGGTCAGCCAGCCTCGCCTGGGCAAACTGGTGAGCTCCCCAGCCTCTTGCAGTCTCACCATCCTTTGTGGCCAGCAGTGCCGTCTTTGTCAGTTACCTAACCTCACACCGCTTTCCTTCTTTGATGGTGAGCTCTGAGTGACATACACTAGTAACCCTTTCCTTCCGATCCACCCGTGTGTCACACAATAGACCCGTGTTAATAATTATCACCACACAGCAGAGGCGCTGGCGAGTGCTGGAGACAGACAGGTGGCCTACAGCGAGCACCTGCAGGTGATACTACCCTCTGGAAGTTGAGGCTCGCAAAGCACCCACCCCTAACCCAAGTGGGCTTCTTCTTTCCACATCCATCCTCACAAAATCAGCTAGTTCCCAATAGGACGGAAATCTGCATCAGGACTCCTCCTTTTCTCGCCAGTCATGCTTTACTAACCAAGTTGTGAGTGTCTCAAGATAAGAGGCTGGTGTTTGCATCTTCGATGCCTCAGGTAAAAACCATTTGGTAACTTTATAATAACATCTATCGGTTCACTGATTCCTTGGCCAAAGAGAAAAGAAGTTGTAAAATTTGCCAGGAACTCTCCCTCAGACCCCGTCTCAGTTTCATGCACCACTTCGCCTTCCAGGAAGGTTAGAAAGGTGAGTGTATTTTTGTTTGCACTGTTGTCTTTCTGGTTCCTGTAGCCTGCCCAAGTTGGATTTATTTCTGGGCTGAAATGTTGTTTGTGCAACCTTCCCTCCCAGTAGATTCCTGCAAATTTCCTTCTGCTTAATACCATTCCTTCCAGCTATGTTTCAGCACAGGGCTCTCTTTGTTCAGGAGAATTCTGATACTGTCTCCCCATGCACAGCCCATGGAGGAATGTGTCCGGCACTTGTTCAGAAAGAGGGATACTGTGTGGTTTCCAAACCATCACAGTATAATTTGAGTGTAGAGAAATTCCTACGTTAAGGAGACTTTTACTTTCCTAATGTCAAAACAGCAGCAAAGCTGAACCAGAAGTAATAGAAGTCTGAAGAGGGATGCACTTGCTCTAAGCAGCCAAAGTGTGGCAGCTCAGTATACCAAAGCAACCTACTGTTCAACATTCAACATTGATTGACTATTAGCATATTATAATTTAACCTCATATTGCAAAGATTCTTCATGTAAATGGTTTCAAAAATCTGTAAGCAATTACTGTTAATAACAAGCAATTTTCAGCATCCAGGGAATCACAAAACCTGTTACAAAAGAGTAAACAATATCACTCAGCGCTCACCATCACGAGAGGGACATGCTGTGACGTTAAACAGTCTGAAAGAGACTCCGCTGGCAAACATAGGGGACAGTGAGGCTGCAAGAGGCCAAGGTCAACAGAATTCACACTCAAAGCACCCAAATCCCTTAAACCACAGTAAGCCCATGTTTGCCTCCGCCCTCCACTCTCCGGCGTTCCCTTTATCATCCCGCACCAGCGTCTTCTTTGTGATCCATTACCCTTTGAAGAGCTGTGCAAATATAGTCAAAGGCACCTCATGGATGTCTGGAAATGGTGGATTTGAACACCTGCATGAAAGTAATGAGCAAAAGAAATCAGGAAAAGCAATTATTCCCCAAGTAATGGATGATTTCAATCAGTACCTAAGTGACTAGGTGTTGTTCACATGGGCTCCAAAGGGTCTTCTTTCTTCCCTTTTTGTTCTCTCTGTCAACAAATTTCTCTGAAATTAGCCCCAAGTTAGAGAAAATAAATACAGTAGAAGTAAAAAAATGAAAAAGAAAAGTCCCTTAAGTTCCCAGTAACAAAGGAGAGATGCTTCTATTGCCTTTTGCAGAAGATTTTTCCTAAATCCTGCAAGGCTGATGTATCTGTGGAGAATATATGGTGGTCATAGGGCATGAGACAATCTTCTGGGAACCCCATGGGGGTGTGGTTTAGGGACACAAGATGGTCAGTTCCTGGCAGTGATTACTGCATGTAGTACTCATTTGAGGGACAGAGCAAGTGTCACTCAGCGGGAGGTCCTTTCCCATTCTGCGCAAAGGGAAGCTGCTGTTGGTCCACTGGCTTTTCTTGTCATTAGAAGCTGTTGGGGGATGTTCAATCACACTGTGATCCCTGAGATTGCATCTGTATTAATTAATTAAATAAAATTAACCTCCTATCAAGAGGCTGAGTTAGCAGTTAACTGACAGAAAGTAATCATAGATCATCAGAGGGCATCCAGGAGGAAGAGAGAGAGAGAGAGAAAGAGAGAGAGAGAGAGAGAGAGAGAGAGAGAGAGAGAGAGAGAGAGAGAGAGAGAGAGAGAGAGGAAGTAGCAGAGAGGGATTTGGAGTGGAGCAGCCTTTTCTAGTTTGGCAAGGCACGGGTCTCCCAGAGATACCAGTAGGAGTGAAAGGTAGTTAGTTGTGACACAGCTCTCTGAGCTAGCAGGTTTTCACCCTAGCCTTTGAATCTCGAGTCTTTTCTCTAAATAGAATGATAGGGATTCAGTTAAAGAAACCTTTAGCAGCAGTGACAGAGCCAGTGCCTGTAGGAACAGCATTCCCACCAGGCTGCAGCCTGAGTGGCCAGGCTGCTGCCAGAGAAGCAAGTTGGTAACTGCAGAAGTGCAATCAATTGTTGGCTGGAATAGCAGTAGATTAAGGCACAGCCACCATGCCAAAGTTAGAACACCAGAAGTCATCCCAAGAAGCAGGAGACGAAGCGCCTTTCTTTACAGTGTGCGCCCTTGTCTGTTGTTTGCTGGATGTCAAGGCCCCATGAGGTTTAGATTGAAGGCTTTTTCTTCCTCTGAGTCCCCTGCTTGCTCCTGTGCTCATCTCTTCTCTCTACCATGCTACTTGTATAATCGCATCTGGGCAGATCTTTGATAACTACATAACTTGCATGTGAGATTGATAAGCCCAGCTTCCTCTATGAGGCTCTCCTGAACTAGTCAGGTTGACTAATATTATCCAGTCCATCTAACAAGGGGAGTGAATGAGAAGAGGTCCCCATTCCAGGAGTTTGCACCATTCCTACATATCTACTATCTAAAAATCTCTGTCCCACACATGTGACCTTGACAGAGATACCTGATTTGTTTTTATTTAACTCTTCAGGGGACTTTCTTGTGTCTCTAATTATGATGCCAATTCTTCAAAGCCAGAAGCTTTCTGCTTTAGTTACCCAAGGCACCTAAGAACATTTCAATACCAGTTGTAACTGATCTTTTAAAAAAGTGTTTAGACAATCCATCAATAAAAACACCCCTATTAATCATGTCCTTATAGTCAGAATCAGACATCTGGTCTTTTGCTCTAGTGCTAAGAAAGTACGAGGGTTTTTCGTTTGCTTTGCTTTGTTTTTTTATGCTTTTAAAATTTTTACTGTTATTTATTCCTTGAAAATCTCATATATACAATATACCCTGATCATATTTGCCCCCTGGATCTCCACTCCCAACTCTTCACAGGGTCCCACAGCACATCCTCTCTCCCATCTTCAACCAGTCCTCTTATAATAATTTTCACCTTCTTAGTCCAATGAGTGCTGCCCATATGGGGATTAATTATGGATTCACCTACTGGGGCATGAGGAACCTACCAGTGGCCACACTCCTAGAAAATTGACTCCTGAAATAGCTTTCAACTACCAAAAGCATCCCACCTTGGGGTGGAGCCTTAGAAGCCCCTCCCCAATCCACATCAGGATTTTTAAGTGGCTCAATCTTAGGCAGGTAATATGTGTAGGTACCAACTGCTGTTGTGAGGTCCTGTGTACAACTGTAGTTTCACATCTACAAAAGAGAATTTCATAGCACTCCTCCCAGTCCTCTGGCTCTTGCCATCCTTTCCACCCTCGCTACCATGACGTGCTCTGAGTCTTAGAGAAAAGGGTTGGCATGGATGTCCCCTTCATTGACAGCTGAGCCTTCACAGTACTCATTCCCATCTCTTTGAACAGTGATGCAGGCATCTCTACATTAACAATTATTTATTGTAATAAGATTACAATATCTCAATCTGGCCAAAATCAAGAACAGCATAGATAGATAGATAGATAGATAGATAGATAGATAGATAGATAGATAGATAGACAGATATAAATATAAATATTTAGAAGTCAGTTTGACAGCATAACCCTTAAGAAAGACAAGATGCATAGATTCCTCCCTAGGGTTATGGCTTACTTTGTTATTCATCATGTTTACAGCATTAGCAGTGAGTTCCCTCCTGTAGTGCGGGTCTCAAGTTTACTCAAAAGAGTGGTTCGTAGCTGCGAGTAAAAGTTTTGCCACTGTCACACCAGGGGCCTCTCCTGATTGGCACGGTACTGTAGTCTGCAGGGTACAATGCTGGGTAAAGACCATTGATGTCTTTTCTCCACCAGAATCCTGCACGGCGTCTTCCAGCACTGTGAAAGTTAGGCAGCAAGGAGAGCTTCCTGGTAGCTCAAAACTGATTTCTCTGCATCCTGTGGTCCAAGTGGGTGGTGTTTTCAGCACCGAATCTTACCATCTAGCTATGGTGGGCAACCAAGAGCACCACAATAGTGTATATTGTAGAGGGTGCACCTGGGGCCTCTCTTGGTAGTAACTCACAGGGGTCACTGGGAGGTTATTGTGTGCAAGCTGGCACTGAGATTTACTTCAAAAGCAATGTCTTCTGTAAGTAGCATTATCCACCAATGTGGGTTATTTCTGTTCAAACCCTTCAACAGAAACCTTCAATTAGCTTAAAAAGTGGTAGGGTTGGGGCTGGAGAGATGGCTCAGCGGTTAAGAGCACTGACTGCTCTTCTCAAGGACCCGGGTTCAATTCCCAGCACCCACATGGCAGCTCACAACTGTCTGAAAATCCAGTTCCAGGGGATCTGACACCTTCACACCAATGCACATAAAATAAAAGTTAAATATTAACCATAAAAATTTAAAAAAAAAAGTGGTAGGGTTTCACAAGGTTTCTTTATACATCCTTTACTTTTGACTAAATCACTCCCCATTTGGCCATCTATGTTCACTGCTCTCTCTTCACATCGGCTAGCAAATGGAATGAACCTGGGTCTTAGATAGTTTTAGGTCAACTTGACACAAAATGGGGTCTGAGAGGAGTGAGCCTCAATTGAGAAAATGTCTCTATAAGGTCAGGCTCTAGGCAGGCATGACTGTAGGGCAATTAACTAATTCTTAACTAGTCATTAATGGGAAAAGACTCAGTCTATTGTGGGCGAGGACACCCCTGGGATGGTGGTCCTGGGATCTATGATAAATCAGAATGAGCAAGCCATGGGGAACAAGCCAGTAATCAGCACTCCATCATGGCCTCTGCATCAGCTCCTGCTTTCATGTTCCTACTTGCTTTCCCTCAATGCCTTGGTTTCCCTCAGAGGACTGCGATTCAGGATACATAAGTGAAATAAACCTTTTCCTCTATGAGATTTTGGTCTGTGTTTCACCACAGCAAGAGTAACCCTAAGTAAGACAAATATAAATACTCTCCAATGAATAAATGGATAATGAAAATAATGAAATATCGTGCACATACATGGTGGAATATTACTCAGCTGTTAAGAAAGAATGACATCATGAAATTTGTGGAATAATGGATGGTAGAAAAAATTACCCTGAGTGAAGTCACCCAGGCCCACAATGACAAACACGACATGTTCTCTCTTACTTGAGAGTACTAGTTTTGAATATTTTGTTCTGTGTATCTAACCTAGAGTACGCATGGAAGTTAGGGAACCAGAAAGAGTCCATTGGCAGGCGGGGTGCATCTATGGAGAAGGGTCAGTAGAATACAGGAGAAAGTAAAGGAGATGGGGATACACTAAGGGCAGAAGGGCTCAGGCAGGCAGTGTAGCTGGAGGAATGGTGACATGAGGGGGTCCGATGAAGGCTTCCACAAAATGAAACGTACCTGGAGGAGCTATTTGGGAACCTATGGTATGTAGTCATAGTAGAAAAGTTAAATAGTAGAAAATTATAGACTATGTGTGATATGAAAGAATACTGGTAGGATAGGGGTTTAAGTTGTGATGGGGGCAGTGTTGGGTAAGGGAACAGACATTCAGAGCAGATCAAACTTTAATAGCCACAAGCTGGAGGTGAGAAACGTTTACTGTGTTGCTCTGCTGATTTGGAGTTAGATGGGAATTCACAGCATTTTCCCTGACTTGTCTCTTTCTTTCTCTGAAATTACATGAACACTATTAAATAAACATTGTATGGCCACAGACAATAAGAGAATGTGACATGGCTGGTCACCACTCGAAGGAGAGAACTAACCCTTGTAGGCATTCTCTGACCTCCACAGATATACACACAAAATAAAAAATAAATAAAAATGACAGTCACTATTGGTATACCTAGAACATGAGTGGCATCTCCCTTCAAAGATGCCATGTGGGACTTTGATAAGTCACCATTGGAAGGAACACGCACAAGAGCAGCTTTTACATCACAAGACATCTCGGAGGTTTTCTTGAAAAATTCTTTAAGGAACACAGTGTCTGTACCGTTTCCCAGATACCTTTGAAAATAACACTTAGAATTTCCTTGCAAGATTGGTGTCATGCCCATGCAATGCCAGGACATGGAATGATAAGTGCATTTCTTTCTGTAATGTCAGAATTTATTGGATAGCAAAAAATCCACAAGTTTGGCCATTTCGTGGCTGTAATGGTAGTCCATTTTACTCGATCTGTGGGCATTGGAAAACATAGGTCCTTATCTTTCTATTTTAATGACTAATATTAATTTGGGCCATACATTACACACCAATCAGTGTATGTGTATGTACAAGTATGTGCATACATGTGTATATATGTATGTTTATGTCTGCATGAAGGTGTAGATTGTAGAATAGCAACAAAGGTGTTACAGAGAGCACAGAGTTCCAAGAGGCCATACTGGAAAAGAGGTAGACAACTGATACAGATGTGGAGAGTCAGCACCAGAACAGACATTCATGATTGAACCCGGCTGCAGATATGCTGAAGACAGATAGAGCTACATAGGGTTGCAAACTCAAAGAACTGCAAGGTTGCACTAAACCCCAGAAGCTCAAGATCACAGAGGTGCATAACAGCAGAGAAGGGCATAGACGCTAGAGGTGAGAGCAAAGCCAGGTATGGATGGACTGTTAGACGGATGAACTACTGACTAATTCAAATGCGTTATATCAGCAGCAGAGACTGAGCTGAGTGAAGGCCCATGCATGAGACATCGGAGTTCTTGGCCTGTCAGTCCCTTACCACACACAGCAGATGGCCCAATGACAGGTCAATGGGTCTGTCCCCATCCCAAATGTTAGGTTTCATCCTCTTTGTGGGTTTCCAGTGAGGTTTCTGGTTTTTTTTTTTTTTTTTTTTTTTGTCATTCTGGTGTTTGATAAGTCCTTTAGGACTGGTTTATTTTTCAAGATAGCCACAATGCCCACATGTTCATATGCTCCCCATCTACTGTGATTTTTATTAAATAATCGATCAAACTGTGCCTCATGCTTGGTGCTGCTCAGGTGATGATGTCTTCAGGCACAAACAAACGCGGACTCATTTTGTCTTAGCGCTGCCATCTGAATGGAGCCAAACCCTGCTTTGTACAATAGGGTCTCCCGGGCAACACACAGCCTGGAAGCCATGATTTCACACAAAAGGGGGTGTGGCTTGTAGGAAGGCACAGCCTGATCCCCCACACTAGAGATCCCACAAAACGTGGAATGTAGCTCAGCAGCTTTGCCAACTTGAGCATCTTAAGAAAATATGTGGAAATAGACATTCATCGTGACTATCAGCTCAAAACTGATTTTTAAAAACCTTTTATAAGAGGCTCCGTGATTGTGCTATTTTGTAAAGGCTCTGTAAACGATGCCTCTGCTTTTAGTCTGTGCAATAGTGTATGCACAGCGTTTCTTTCATCTGTTCTTTCTGGCTTTCATATCTGGCCCACACTGAAAGTTCTTTAATACGATGATCAAGGATTGACTGTATTAATTCCCTTGGTGCTGGGAAACACATTGAAACACTCATGTCCAGACTTTGCAGCTCATGGTAGACATAATATATTGCAGAATTCATGGGAACAACAAATGTAGAGAAACCCCGATGGCCTCCTAAAAAGAGGCCCCTACTTTTGTGTTCAGTGTTGCCTTTAACCACCTTGATCTTCATCAGGCCAAAGTCACTGCTTTCTCTGGAGAATTAACATCAAAGCAAACCATCTGACGGGGTTATTGCTTTTAACAACTTTCTCAATTAAACCTAAAGAGTTCTTTTTATCCGCCTCAAATTAAAAATTTATGTCCTCACCCAAAGCTACCATATGCCCCCTAGTTTTAGGATCTTCGGGCCACACACCCTAAACTATTGTTCTAAGAACTGCATATGCTCACACCTGAAATAACTACAAAGGCTCGCTCCTCAAGCCAGGCACCAATCAGACCATGCCTGCTCCAATCCACTACTAATTGATCGCACGTGCTGTGCACATGGGAGAAAGTGCATTGCTTCACAGGGTTTCCTAATCACTTCCAGAAACAGCCTCTCCAGAATTCATGAATCACAGCAAGCATGTGTCAAGGCTGTAATTGGGAGATTATGCCTCTTAATTGTTATTTATTTTAAATATAGACTCCTTGGAAAGGAACGCTTTCTGAGGTCTTAGCCATGCAAAGCACAGATGTCCATCCAGTAACGTCGGTGTCCAATCGGAGCTCCGCAGAAATGCAAAATTAGTTTTCAGCCAAACTTGGAAATCGAAATCTCACCTTTAACAAGAAGCCAGAGCAGCTCTTGTCTCATTAAAGCTGGGGATGCCCTGGAACCTGGGAAAACTGTAAGAGGGTCAAATCCCCTTTTCTAGAACTGAAGGCTACTCACTCTTTCTGACAAGTGATGATTTTTTTCCTGTCACCCAGAAAAAAAAACATATATAATTAATAAATTGGTGTAAGTGATACTAGCAAATTGGAGAGCCCCTTTTCCCTAAAATAAGTATCAGACATTGCAACAAACAGAACATGTAATGATTGCAAAGTTCCTTCTAAAAGTCTTTTCAGCCCTGAAATCTGCTTATTTATTTTGATGTGGCTACAAATTATAGAGCACTATACTGGCCCCTAGTAATCCGTGAGAATTCCCTTGAAAGTCAATCACTCAACGAAGTAAGAGAAGGGAGTGGAAAAACACTTCCATCCAAGTAGCTTCCCTCCTGTGTCCACTGCTTCCCTTATCGCTGTGGCGAACACCTGGCAGGAGCAACTTCAGGATGTGTTTATTTTGGCTTACGGTTTGGGGTCACGGTCCAACATGCTCGCTGTGACACCAGGAGAGTGCAGCAATTCCACACACAGCATCAACTGTCAAGACTGAGAGGAAGATGAATTCCGGTGCTCTGCCTGTTTTTACTCCTTTTCCCCATTTCATTTGGTCTAGGGTCACAGCCTGTGAGATAGTACCACCCACGCGGAGGGAGGATCGTCCTTCTTCCACTAAAGCTCTCTGAAGACACCCTCATCTACAGGTCGGAGACAGCATAGGGAATGATTCCAAGTGCAGCCAAGATGACTCTTTGTCAAATACTTTCAATTGTTTTTTAAAAAATTAACTTGTCATAATTATTAATTTTTGTGTTAGCAGGGATCAAATCCAGGGCCTTACTGCATCCTAAACAGTCACTCTACAATGGTACTAAAACCCTGCCAACCCCCTGGAAATGGCTATTTTAAAGCAGGAACCCTAACTAGGACAGGACAGCCCCTGAGCCAGGCTCACCAGCCTGAAGACTGGCTTCAGCAGAACAGAAAGTGTCCTGGTCTCGTCTCCGGCTGTGATGTGTTTTGCTTCACCGCTTGTTGTTGGGAATCTACAAACAAGCCCCAGCAGAGAGGAAAGGGCCATCCCATGATCTGAGAAGGCAAGCAGCTGAAGGGAAAGAGGCACACCACTAAAGAAAAGCTTTCAAGTTTTAATGAACTGCAGATATTGGTCATGTGTTTCTGTTTGATCCTCTTCAAATCAGTCACGATGGGAGGCCTGCACCTTTCTTCCTGTGGTCGGGCCATCACCAGAAACAGCTTTCTCTAACTTGTCTTTGAAAGCTGTCCTCAAAATGACCTAGTGAACATTGCGGGGCTATGGCAACATGATCTTATTTATCCTCCCTTCGAATTTCAATAAATGCTGTTGTCTCATGTGAGATCTTCTGTTATGTTTTAACCTTAGTTTCTAAGAATCTCCAGCCATCTCTCTTCAACTGGAAAGCTGACTGTTTAAATATGGTTTGCATCATATGATTGTTTAATGGTGCCCCGGCAGAGTTATGCCAATAGAAGATTTTTCGAAGTAGTTCTGGTCAATAGCAAAAGGATATCAACATCAGAGTTCAGTTTGTCTTTTTGAAGATAGTTATAAGATAAAATAAGTCTGTATGTGTGACTTCTAGTAGCATTTTACATACACACATACAAAACATGTCAACTCAGTCAACAATCAGGAGCTTCCCCATGCAAACTCGGTAGCCAGCAAATCGGATGTTCTCAATGTCTCAGCATCCTTCAACCTCCACTTCTATGCCCGATTCTCTGAAGATCAAGTTAAAAAATGGGTCAGTAAGATCCGCCAGGGAGGCCCACTATATGAATAAGTATGTATTTGCATGGGGGTAGGGGACGAGTATATTTCCAGAAGTACACGTGTAACATGCTGTGACACTTTAAGCATTTATTTTGCTTCTTTTTCTTACACCCCACCTCAGTTGTAATATTTTGAAAGGCCATATCTGCTTTCCTCTATCGGTATGGACCTTTAAGATTTTCTAGTAGAACACCTCAGCTGCCAATCCATGGGAACAATTCTAGAACATTGTGACTCCATCACAGGAATGAAGACATGTTCGCACTTTGAGAGACTGTTTCTGGGAGCTGAGCTAGGATGGTATTGTCTCTTGCTGCAGTGTGGGTGCCGTGAGCTTAAGAGCTGAGTTGTTATGGCAACTGCCGCCCTCTTACTAGGAAGTCAGGCATAAAGACACCGTTCCAAAGGCCAAAGGTTTGTATTATGTCACTGGCAAAGTCCTGCGCTTGGAGTCTTGTCAAGACATATACAAAACAGATACCAGGGGATATCAAAGATCACATGTGCTCACCAGCTAAGCTGCTGCAACACCAGCAGAAACAATTCTTGGGTGTCCCTGGAGACCTGTATGTGATGTTTCTAGAGACCCCATGATTGGAAAGATAGAGCGGTGGCTGTGGATGGTGAGCCTGAAGATGCATTACTCAGATTCAAATTTGATCCTTTCCATTTTGAAACTATGTAATGCACAATTATTACCCACTCTATCGACAGAATTTAACTAATACATAGGCCCAGAAATATTTTTTATTTATCAATTTTATGTATATGTGCCTGCATGAATTTATATATAATACATTCATGCAATAGCATGAAGGAGCCAGAAGAGGATGTTGGGTTCCCTGAAACCAGAGTTACAGACAGGTGTAAGCTTTAATGCGGGTGCTTAGAATTGATTAATAGGTCCTCTGCAGGAACAGCGAGTGGTCTTAGCTGCTGATCCATTCCTCCAGCCTCCACAAAGGTTTGGCTGCTTTAATCCACTCTCCTAAGACTCTTATGACACTGGTGTCTTAATCATCTTACAGATGAAGAAGCTGGAGCGTAGGAAGTTAAATTCCTAAACATGACAAAATTAGTGAAGATTCAGCTGTCCCGTGATCTCAAAGCCAGAGTGTGAGTCCACTGAGTTTGTTCAGTAGAGAGTAGCTGGAGGTTGTGCCTAAAAGAGTTGCTTAGTGCACATGACCATCAAGACTGCAGCAAACAGACATTCTGGATCAGTTAGCGTGAATGGATCCAAGAAAGGTGTATGTCTACAGTTAGCCAGGTATGTATCAGTGAAGTTGCTCTCAAGAATGAAACGCAAGGGAAGGACTGGAATCGCTTACCAGCAAAGGAAAAGATACATAGAATATTAACCGTAATCTTTCCTGTAAGAATTCATAAGAAATTGCTTTTGCCTTCCTTTCTCCACAGATCTCAAGTAATTGCCCTAGTTTTCTTTTAATTAGCTTTTATCTCCTTAAGGAAAGAAATGGGGTAATAATTTTGGGTTCTCATTTGCAGAGGAAGAAAAAGGCATTAAGTAGACTCATGTTTCAAGATTACGTAGAATATCAGCCAAAAAAAAGCTTTATAGGTTTTTACCTGAGGCTCCTTCTAGTCCATGGTTTGCTCACAACATCAGTGTTTTACTTCACCCGTGGCCTGAGTGAGATATCTGCTTCGTTCTGTGCAGATCTGCTAACAAATCAAGACCATCCTTTTCACAAATCCAGAGTTCTTCTCAGAGAGGCCACAGAGATTATCTTTAACTTCTGAGCATGCTGTAGGAACACATGACCCTACACCAATAAAAACTGGGGTTACAGTAGTAGATTGCTTACAGAAGCATATTTAGGGCCCGTTGGCTTGTCTCTTTATGGAACACTTGCTGGAGACTAACACCCATATCTGTAGAAGCAATGTGAAGACATAACACTTTACCTCCATCTAGACATTTAGCCACTCATCTAGGGGTGTAGAAAAATCTTGTTTCCTCCTACTTCCTTGCCTTTGAGTCTTCATTCTTAAGGTATGGGTGATGTGTGGTCTAAGGCCCGTACACGGTTGTACAAGATTGTGCAACTATATTATTACCTGTCTTCTTCAGTCTCAGGCATAATCTAAAACATACAGCCATTCCCCTATACACAAAAGATTAGATTTCCAAGGGTCTCTTAAACCAGTTGAGTCTAGTAACTCATGTATAAGCAATACAACAGCGGCAGATATTGTGTGTTCGACTTCCCAGAAACATCCTTCAAAGCTGAAGGCTTAGCCTTTCCTGTCACTCTCTTTTCCTTTGTCTTAGCTAGACGATGAAGGGGTCAGCTGAAGCATTGCAGGGACTTTAGACTATAAATATGACTGCAAATTAAGTCACAGATGAATGGGCACAGCAGAGGAAAGCTCAGGATCAGACGCCGTCACCTCAGCATCAGAATTTCTTGAAGAGACAAAGAAATAAACTTCCATCTTGTCTAAGTAACCATTCTCCTGATTCTATCTCCAGTGGCTTCACCTAACACAGGAGGGCACATCCTCTTGACTGTGACCATGTGCACATGGTCACCTGTGTGACTCCTCAGTCCCAGAGTCTGGAATTTCTCTTGGTTTCTCTTTAGATATGCTGATATACAATTACTAGCTCGAGCATTTAATAACAATTTATCAGAGATATCTTCTGGTATTTCCCTTGCTTTGCCATCTTGTACTATTTAATGTATTCATTACAGTTTGACTCGTCATATACTTTCATGTACTAAATTTTATTTTTCTCATCTTATTGGGAGTTCCTTTTCGTAACAAAGCTCACTCATGAGTTACAGACACCAAGCCTCAGTGGTGACTTGGGGAGACACTTAGCACTTTTAGTTCAAATTCGAAATCTGTTTCTTAGTCTATATTTTGTATACAAAATGTTATCAAAATAAATTAGCATGATTTTTATGAACCTGGCTCGAATCTCCAATGGTATTAAGTGACTCAGTTTCCTCATCTGAAAATGGAAATAATCATAATACATGGCAATAACACAGATGAGAAATAATAATGTTAAGCTGTTACCTTGAGAAATTTGCTCCATAATTAGTTTCATTAACAAATGAAAAGCTAAGATCTAGAGATAGTATATCCTTCAAGGCCACAGATTTAATAAGTGTGGGTGTAGGCTCACTTCCTGGTACCCTGTGATCTCTGCTTCCCTGAAGATGCTGCCACAGCAATAATGACACATCTGCTCATTCTCCCCAGAACTTCCTTCTAACGGTTTCCATCTATACCACTCACTCAACACTAACCGTAAGCTCCCTGGTACCCACAAAAATTTAACAATATGGTTTGCTAAACAAGATTTGCATGATATCGCCTTTCGATATGACAACATGGATGGGAAAAATATCATAAGAGCTACAGGCAAGCAATAACTACTGAGAGAAAAGAAGTCAATTTTCTCCAGAGACAAGCTCCCTGAATGGTTGTCCATTACAAATAGCCCTAAACACAAAATCAAATGAACTTAGTGTATGTATGCATGTGTGCGTACCCACGTGCGTGCTCACACACACAAAAAAAACAATGCTTAAAGAACAAGAGGTCATGAGTTTGAGGAATGTCAGTGGTACGGGAGGAGTTGGAGAGAGGGTGTATGTAAATAATGTGACCATGGGGCTCATGAAAGAAATTCTCAAAAAAAATTGAAAAGTTACATTTTTTAAAAAGCATATAGTTAGTGTTTTAGGAGTCAAACAGTCCATGTATTAAAATATAAAATTAGAGGAAGTTAGAAAATCACAATCTACATTTTAAAAATATCTTCAATATTCAAAGATACATAGTATATTGAATTTAAGAAAATACTCAAAATATTCATTCAAAGATGATAACATTCTCAAAACTGAAACTGCATTAAAACATTACAATCAACCCTTTTGTTCTCAAGATATGTTTCGTGCCTTGTGATGGCCGAATAAGCACTGAAGTTCACAGATCATTTTGTTCCAGCCATCCCCTTAATTCCGGGAAGTATCATTGTTATTTATTGCTACCTTGGTCTTCCAGGAATGGAGTCCAGAGCCTCATGCATGATACGCAATTCTACTAGTGAGCTGCAAACCCAGCCCCTTAGCTCAACAATAGTCCTGGGGTTCTATTGTCAATCCCCATTTTTCCCGGTAGGAAGTTAAGCATCAAGTGGCCATCTCAGGGTCCCATGAACTGCATGCAGCTGACATATTTGTTTTGAACGCGTAGTCCTATGGTCTCCCCACCATAATATGGTGCAGAATTGCCAAAAATCTTAGCAGAGATTTTGGATCAATGGCAGAATTCAAATGTTAACAACCTGACATTTTTCAAGCTCTCCTGGAAAAGTCAAAAGAATGACTACAGTTGACACACCGTAACATGATGTCAAGTAGAAATATATCCATCTTCAGACTGGAAGGTTTTAAAGAACAGGGGAATGTACCTGAGATTTGAATCTCTGTGTGTACTGTTATATGTGGGAAGATAGCAAATCTTCATTATATTGAGATACAAAATAAAACACTGAATTCACATTGAAAAGGCAGTTGTCTTCATTAGCCAAAGAAACAATCCAGAATGGAGAAAACTTGTTTCCTAAACGCTGACATGCACACTGGCTTCCAGCACCATCTCCCTGCAGATTCCTTCCTAGAATTAAATCTTGAGTGTGGAACCTACAGATTTTCAGAGACTTGGTACATAGAGACACTGTCCCCCATGATGCAGACCCAGGTGCAGAATAAACTAATATTTTCCTAATGTGTTCCCCCTTTTAATAATAAGGGGGGAAGTTATAATCACTTTTTAAATAAGTTTTTCCCCACTTGGATAAACACAGTCCACGAGTGGGGATCTCGCTGGTCCAAAGGATAGTGTTCAAGCCTGTTAATGACTGACCCCCATAGTTTGCTAATCTCACCCCATCTTGCTTTAGTGGATTAATATTGGTACTTGGCTCACTTATCAGGGCTATTTATTATCATTTTTTCAAATTAACAGTTTATTGGCATTCAGCATAACTTCTTCTGGGGGCAGGATTTTCATACACCACTAATTAAACTAAGTAATTCATCTGTTCCAAAGTTACAAGAATTGAGATTGTGAAACTAACAGTTTTTGCTACAAAATTGCTATATACCCATGTACAAAGTTTCTATATAATGTGATGAAATAATTATTGTAATTAGCATCTTAATTTGAATTTAGATGCAATTTTTTTTCTTTTTAGAAATCTAAATTAATTCCCTGGGAAACTGATGAGAATTTTTCAAAGTAGAAATAAATGTCTGTAATAAATCAAGAGATAAGGGAACAGGAAGAGATTATTCTGCAATTAAAGTTTACGAAATTAATTCCACTTAAACTCCTCTGAGTTTAATGTGAAAAAACTAAGAAGTGTGTATCTTCTTAGATTAAAAAACCATACACTGAAAATTTAAAGGCAAAGAAGAAAAAAGAGACACATAATCAATATTTCCCTAAGCACTAATCAGAAAATAAATGTTAATATTCCTCTCACAGTTTGATATTAAAAATATAAATAAAAGACACCAAAGTTGAGTAAATTAAATGGAAGTGTGGACAGGTGATTGGAAGTTGAGCGTATTTGTTTTACCCAAATGAATGTAAATTTCATTAGTTGATAATTAAAAGGAAATTATATAGACATTACAATTACTGCCAATGGCATAAATTATGAAGCTGGATGGCAAAACAATTTAGGAACTCATGTTGCTGTTACTATTGTCAAACTGGTTACCAGAGAAACCTACGATAAGCAATCTACTCCGTGACTATGGAAATGAGGCCTTGATGTGTTGCTAGGCTGTTAAAGCTAATGTTCTTCTATAAAACAATAATGTTAAACATTATTAGTTTTTTAATTATGTCAGTTAATTGGAATTGTTCTTGTTAATTGCCTATGATTCATCTCCAGATGAAAAATACTCAAGAAAGAGTTTGGGCTTTGTCTGTCGCAGTGTGCCATCTCAAATAAGGTCCGAGTCTCACACAGCTGGGTTTGATAAATGCAGCTAGCCCGAGCAACGATAGGAGGCCTGGTCAAATTCACCTGCAACCAAAGGCACTGTGTTGGCACGAGTGTTCCGGATGCCCTCAGCAGAGATCCAGCACTTTATGAGTCTGAACTCAAAACTTTCAACCTGACCTCCAGATATTGGTTTTCTACCAGATTTTCATCAAAATTCCAGGGCAAATATAGAGCATAAATTATTTGACCTTTGACTTCTCTGTGTCTTCTCAGACATGCTCTCTTTGGTACAAGGATCGCACCTGGCCTTGGCACATACTAGGCAAGGACTCTGCCATTGACCTATGTCCTAAGTCCTCTTTTTACTCTTTGTTTTTTAATGTTGAGATAGCAGGAGTTCATTAAAGTGTCCAGGCTGTCTTTAAACTGGATCAGTGTTGGTGTCTCAGGATGGCTTTCACTTTGTTCTCCTCTTGCTTCTAGAGCACTTGGAATTTCAGTCTTGCATCCCCAGGCCTAGCTACTTCTCACTCTTACATTCCAATATATGCATGTATATGTGTATATGTAGACGTATGTGTATATATGTATGTGTGTATAAATATTAGAGAGAGAGTATTAATTTTATTATCCAATATTTAGTGACCACCTCAACAAATAACACCATAAATACCCAGCTATAGGAAAACATAAGCAGGAGACTTCACCCTGGATAGCTTGGCCCTCAAAACCATGAAAGTAGCATCTAGTCACCTGAACACACCGAGGCCATCAACACTTCCAAACTATTCCCTGACTTCCTCCAAAGTCAGAATGTCAACCAACTGCCTGTTCAGATGCACCACAGAGAACCTGAGGAGAATGCTTATTTCTAAACTTTTATCGATGACTTTATTCCTGGTGCCCAGTTGAATGGATTGACTATCACTGAAAAAGAAAATGAAGCTCAGACTTCTTACCATGGATTTTGTCCATTGGTGTTAGGTATTAGTAATTCAAATTAAGAGATAGATTATGAATAAAGATTGTGCTTTAAAAATAATAGTGGGAGCAGGAAAGATGGATATGCTGTTGGTGTTTGCTGCTCTTTCAGGGTACCCAAATTAATATTTATGTTGGATCACTTACACTTGCCTGTAACTCCAATTCAGGAGATCCAACAACCTCTTCTGACCTGTGTGGGTACACAGCCATACATATGTGTATATATGCACACATAGATACAGACACATACACATAAATAAGATAAAATGATTTTTATTTTATTTTTTTATTTTTTTGGTTTTTCGAGACAGGGTTTCTCTGTGGCTTTGAAGCCTGTCCTGGAACTAGCTCTTGTAGACCAGGCTGGTCTCGAACTCACAGAGATCCACCTGCCTCTGCCTCCCGAATGCTGGGATTAAAGGCGTGCGCCATCACCGCCCGGCTAAAATGATTTTTAAAATAAGGTAATATTTCAGTGTAAAGAACAAAGATAAACAAGAATATGAGACAGGAAAACTGGCATCTATATGTGAGCCAGCAGCCTAGTCTCAGGCAGGAACTCAATCTATCTGATGCTCTCTCTCCACAAGTTCCTGTCCTAATTCTCTTTGAAAATGTGTTTATTTATTTGAGAGGTATGCCCAAATATTTGTAACAGTCGTAGAAGAACCCTGGAGAGTCTTTTCTCTCCTTTCACTACCATGTGGGTTCTGGGGCCCAAACTCAGGTTATCGGGTTTAGCAGCAAATGCCTTTGCCAGTTGAACCTTATCAGCCTAGGTCTGAGAATATGTAGCTGTGCTTTCCATAAACCATGGGGCTGACAAGACACAGTCGCTGTGAATTCTCACATTTACACAGGAGAGAAGCTTACAGTTCAATGGGTGCTGTCAGTAGGCGAGTGCCTGTAGATGGAGGGTGTCAAGCATCCAAATCTGAGTAGTTTCTCCAGTACAGCTAATTCGGCTCTCAGACCTGTTTCTGCCTGAGAAGCCTGGATGGTGCTTCTCTCTCCATCCATTTGTGTTTTCTGTGTATATTTTTGTTAGCCAACCTGAAAATGATCTGTATCTTATTCATTCCTGAATGTTCTTAGTACAAAATTCTTCTCATGGTTCTGTTGGGCTGACCCACTAGCATTGAAACATCTGTAAAAATTCTGAGTGAATATCGGTAGTACCTGCTATTACGAATATATTCTGAGGCCACAGGTGTAGCTTACTGGTAGAGCACATGCCCAGAATATGAACACCAGTGTTGAAAGAAGTAGACTGGATACAGAGCAGGAGGAAAAGAGGGGAGGACAGGAAAAGGGAAAAGCAGAAACTTATTCTAAAATTCAGCCTACTTGATAGCTAATATATTAGATTCCTTTCTTTGTAGCAACTAGCCTTTGTAGATTTGCCAAAGCCCAAACTTCATTTCCTGATGAGCCTTTGCATATCAATTGACTAACTCAGAGTGGGTCTCTGAATGTAGCTATAATATTGGCCTATGTATTCTGAGCGGAAGTTCATTCTCTCTTTATACGGTATTTCAAAAGATTTTGTTTCATTTCAAAGTGTGATCCATAGTTTCCTACATGTGGCTCAGATTTCATCTTTGAGCTTTAGACTTCTGCATTTCATTGAATATCCTGGCAATATTAGGGAGAGATAACAAAAATATCAGTCTAACAGTTGAGCTTCTGAAGTTGAGGCAGACTCACCCATTTCCAGGTCCATGGCTTAGGATTGGATGCCACCTCAGAAGGGTCTTGCTCACTGATTTCTCTGTCTTCACACTGCAGACAGGAATGGCAGGTCACCATAATTCAGTGAGGAAATGTGTAAAAATATTAAATGTGTAAAACCATGGAAAGGGCTCTTAGAACAAGTTTGGCACAAGGTGAGTGTTCAAGCCACAACAGCTGCTATTACCGTAGCTTTAAGGCTCCTGTCTTCTAAACTAAGGATTGTAATTAGATTCTTACAGTCTACCTTTTCATTGCTGGCAATCTCATTTCTAATGGTTGAGGATTTTCATCATTTGTAAACACAGTTCCTCTGTCCTGAGAAATCCCTTCTCCTCCACCTCCCTCCTGCGTTTGTCCCTGATCATTCATTGATGCAGACACACATTTAGTCAGTCAGCACATGTGTGCTGTTGAGGTGAGGCTCAGGCCTGAGAGGAAGAACAACAGCGGGAGCAAAGTAGCTTGAACATGGCCCTTGCGGTGCAACGTCCTACGTGAGGGCATCAGAGAGAAATCCGACAATTACAAGCACAAATGGTACATTAAATGTGCCCTGCATGATGGAGAGCATTTGTAATGACACCTGACTATCCCAGTAAACTCAGCGATCTCCCTGGATAAGTAAAATAGAAGTAAGAGTCAAAACAAGAAAAGGAAGTTCCTAACCCATGCTGGGGAGAAAAGCACCCCAAACAGAAGAACCAGCTCATCTTTGACTCTCATCTCAAAATTAACTTCCCCGGAGCTGTGCCACTCCTCTGGTCACTAGCTCTCCAGACTGGACCAGAGTCTTGTCCATTTAAACCCTCCACATTATCCTGTACTTTGTTCCGATAGCTCTTTCCAGTTGTTTGTAATCTCATCCACTTGTTTTTCTGTCTCTTCCCCCAGATCATAAATGCCATGAAAGCAGGATCCACAGTCATGCTGGAATTCTAGTCCAGTACCACGTTGGTGCTCAAGACAAATCTCTCGTTCCATTCACTGAAAAATCGTGTGCTTATGTCCTCCTTAGGGTTAGTTAGTGACTTACTGGTTTGTTTGATTTTTTACCATGATGTGTCAGAGATTACTTGATGATCCGGAATCGTCTAAAAACTCCATCCATCCAAAGAGCTTTCAACCATTTTCAGGCACAAGATTCCCCAAATGCTCCAGTATTATAAAAGATAGAAGAGTCGTATAAATCCTATTACTACATGGATCACAATCTAATACAGTTGCTCTCAGCCTTCCTAATGCTGTGGTTCTTTAACACAGTGCCTCATGTTAACCATAAAATGATTTCATTGCTACTTCATAACTAATTTTTGCAACTGTTATAAATCTTAATGTGCATATCTGGTGTGCAGAGTATCTGATATGTGACCCTGTGAATGGGTCGTTCGACCTCCAAAGGGGTTGTGACCCGCAGGTTGAGAAATGCTGATCTAATGGATGAAACAAGAAAAGCAGATTCATAAACACCATAAAATTGCAGATTTTTCAGAGCTAAAAAAGTTTATTTAGACCATGGTACTCTCATTCCATAGATGAGCAAAAGGTGAGGACATGTCAGGCCGTTCCCCTTACTATTCCCCTCCACGACACCCTTCAGAGAAGGTTCTGAGGGAATTCATCACATATCTGGGAGTGCAAAATTAGTGACAGAACTCAGTTTAACAGTCCTTTCCTGGGAACCGAACAAGCCATTATCACAACTGTGTTGTTTTGAGTCTTAATGGGAGAGTCAGTTTCTAATCCTAAACTGCTCTCATGAATTGGTTACAGTGATTTCTGATAGGCAGCAGGAGGAACCAAGACAGAGAGAAGGTACTTTAAGGCATAGAAAGTTCTGGAAATGTCCACACTGTATAACTTTTACCTAGAATCTAAACTAATAGGTTGCCAAGGGTGTGTCCTGGAAGCTCAATAGCCCTGTAGTACAAAGGAAGCTGTAAGAGTGATTATTCAAAGGCAAAGAAAGGACTAAACAGTGTCCCCAGGGGAATGAATGAACTGTGCCCACATTTTCTTGTCTGACTATCTCTCAACTTGCTCCACTTGCTACTTAGTAGTCAAGCTGCCAGGCACGCTTACTGTTTTCCCAGAGATGGTCTCATCCCTTGAAGTTTCGGGTTTTGTAATTTGCCTGATTGGAGAACTTGGCTGAGCAAAAGCATCATCAGAGATGATTTCTCTTGTTTCAAATTCAAAAGGCTTTGGTTCACAGCACAAAGGATCCATTAGAGGCCATTGTCTAGAGTTCAGGAAAACACCTTCTGCAGCATTGTGTACTAATGCGTATGGCTCTTTCTTTCTCTTTCTGCTATGGAGAAAGCACGCCTCCCAACATATAGAATGACTTGTTTTTCAGTTTGTGGGCATTTTATGTATGATTAACGATAGTTGGGGGGAAACTGTCAATCTTCAAAGACTCTCAAAGTGCTCTCACAAAATGGCAGGATCGAGTTCCAAAGAGGCTGAGGAAACTGCCATTCTTCAGAATTTATCAGAAAACCTAGATAGGATAAAATCACTAGGGGGAAAGAACAACTAAGTATTTGCTGTGCTTAGTGAAGTATTTTCAGAGAGACAAGACAGACTCAAACATGAACTTCCCAGTTTTCTAGCATGCAGCTCTATGGTAAAAGGAGAACTCCAAGGTGTAAGAACACCCGGGAGGACTCCCAGGCTCTGACCTGAGGAGTTATGATGAAGCTGTAGTAATCCAGGCAGATTAGCAACTGGCCTGAAGACAGACAAGCAGTTAAGTGAACAATATAAGAAGTCCAACATACATACATGTTACATAGGTACTTGATTCTCAATAAAATTGAAGCTAACAACTCTGCATTGTTTTTAATATATGGTATCAAATCAAACGATTTCCAAAAGAAAAAGTAAAAGACACTAAAACTCTTTCATTATCCCTAACACAGACATAAAAGGCAGCTTCAAGGAGATCACGGCCATGGATGTAAGGTGTCGAGCTATGAAACACAAATAAAAGTATAAGAAGGAGTAGAAAGGAATTGTGTGACCTTGGGCTTGGCAATGATAAACTTAATGCCAAAAGCACAATGAAAACAATAGACTTCAACCACCTTTACAATACCAAAACTTTCCACTTTTACAATTATTGCCAATAATATGAGAAGACAGATGGAAGAGAACGTTTATGAACCACAATCTATGGCAAGCCTAGTAGACAAAGCACCTAAGGACTCCCCAAAACTCAAGAGAAACAACCAGCCTATTTGTAAATGGAAAAAAACAGTTGTACCTGACTTTACCAGAGAAATGGGGTGGAAATGGGAAGCAAATGGAGAGAGATTTGGAATCATTTGTCATTAAGAAATGCAAGACAATGTCAGAAATACAGCCACCTATCATTTAATTGTTTAGGTTTTTAAGACTGATCGTCCTGTGTTGGGTGAGAATATGGTGTCATTGAAACTCTGGTAGGGTGTAAAACTGAAAATTAATTCTGGAAAATAGTTAATTAAGTACATACTATATGACTCACTATTTCTATATCTTGGCATTAATGCAAAGAAAATTAAATCTTAGGTCCATACAAAGACTTGTACATAACTGTTTATGGTGGTATTTTTGTAATAAATAAAATCCTGCAAGCAACCCAATAATGCTATGGGATAATGCTCTTGTATACTGTAAAGATTTGTCACTTGTATTATTTTATTTTAATAAAATGTAGATTGGCCAGTAGCCAAGCAGGATGTATAGGCAGGACAACCAGACTAAGAGAATTCTGGGAAGAGGAAAGACAGACAGTGAGTCTTCAGTCAGACTCAGAGGAAGCAAGATGGGAATGACTTATTGAAAAAGGTACCAAGCCATGTGACTAAACATAGATAAGAATTATGTGTTAATTTAAGTTGTAAGAGGCAATTAATAATAAGCCTGAGCAATAGGCCAAACAGTTTTTAGTTAATATAAGCCTCTGTGTGTTTCTTTGCGACTGAACGACTGTGGAACAGGCAGGACAGAAACATCTGTCTATGTAATATCTTATCTGCAGCTGAATGAATAAGCAAATTGTGTGATATCCTTATAAAGCAGAAGTTCTCAACCTTCCTAATGCTGTGACTCTTTAATACAGTTCCTCATGTCATAGTGACCCCAACCATAAAATTGTTTTCAGTGTTACTTTATAACTGTAATTTTGCTACAGTTATAAATAACAATGTAAATATCTGATGTAGGACCCCTGTGAAGGAGTCATTGAACACCCCCCAAGAACTACATCTATAATGAAGTAACAAGAAATAACAAAGCAGTAACAAGAAATGAACCAAAGCCATCCAAGCAAATAGGTGTCGAGTTATGATGCCTAATGAAAGCAGACAGACAGAAGAAAGGCTCACTTTAGACTCTACCTACTTGACTGTCTAGTAAATCTAAATCTGTAGTGATAACAAGGAGCAAAGTAGCAGTTGCCTAGGAAGAGAAAATGAGAAAAGACAAAAGGACACACGGGAACTTGGGAGGGTTAAAGATATCGTGTTCATTATCATGATTATGGTGATCATTTCTGGCATATATAAATATGTCAAAACATTACATTGAGCACTCTAAATATGTACATCTTATTGTATGTCAATTATACCTTGTCAGGACTGCAAAAACAAAACACCACACAGTATATGATCAAGTTGTGCCATGATCTTTCGAGGCTGACACTGTAAAGGAATTCTAATGCAACACACAGCAAAGCAAATAGAACAGCTTCCCAGAAGCTGTGTAGTTGAAAAGAAACCTTAGTGCAGGTCAGCTCGTCAAATATGACTGTTTGTGCAGTCACTATATTCTGTAGTAGGCATAATCACAAGGAATGTGTAGATTAGTAAAACAGACAAAGACATAATGCTACCCTTCAACGTAACTTAGAGGAAGAGCTAGTAGAGGTTTTGTATAAAAATGGGAGGACAGAGGAAGTGGGCTAAGCCTATCAAGATGTTCAAAGAGGGACATCACCCAGAACATGGGCTAAGCCAAGATGAGTGAAGAGTTAGTGTCCTAAGGAAAAGGAGGCTCGTGAGCAAAGATGAGATGGTGCCACACAGCCCACAGTCAGAGGGGTCAAATCCATCAGCACTAGCTGAAAATGTCAGTGTGGTGGAGAGTGGCACTCAGTGCTCATGGCCTCAGTTTGGTATTTAGTAAATTCCACTAAGTGGTTTATAAGGCGCTGGCTGCAGCAGATTAGATAGGGGTGAAGGTTTTAACCTCAAAACCTTCCAGTACAGAGAAATCCTTCCAGAGGATTCTCCTTTTAGTGCTATAGTGGCCAAGGAAGAACCTAACTGGAAGAGCCTAGACTATGTCCCTTACCCCAAGGTGGGCAGGCTTTACTCTGGAGACAAATGAAAGCAATGAAGAAATGTAGGCTAGCATTGGCAAGCTCACCTGAAGGTCTTGGAGGACCTGTATAATGAAGGACGCTTAAAAGAAATCCCACACTAGCTCAGAATTGAGAAATAGATGGTTATTTATTTAGGGGAAGACTCACAAATCAGAATCCTCTCCTGGAACAGAGCATAGAAACCAAATCCTGCAGCTGGAAGAGAGGCCGGACACATGCTCTACATTGGCATAAATAGTATAAGAGGCCACGCCCCAGTGGGCATGTAACTGTTGGCTGTAGGAGTTCCTATAGCACCTGTAAGAAACAAAGTCTACAGAAGAGGAAATTAGTTGGCTCCCGGTTACACAAAACAGGACATGAAACAGGAGACTGACACGTCCAGTGGAGGAGCCTGAGGTGAGTTCACTCATAAGCATGTCAGCTTTAAAGAAGCTAAAAGTTGGTACGGCACCGTAAGTGCATTAAGTACAGCTTTACTAACAGTGGGTCTCCAGATGGGGACATGCTGGACAAGGACTGTGCTCTAAGAATCAGGGCCAGAAGACGGTTTGAAAGCTAAAGAGACAAAATCTCCCCTGCATTTGTGGGACACAGGGACTGCCTAGGTTTTGTCTAACATATTCTTTGTCCTAGCTAGTTCCCATTTTTACTGACTTCTCTTACATGGACAAATTCACTATAAGATACTTCCCTAAACAGGGACCAATGTGACAGCATCAATTCAAAACAGCAAATCAAGGAACACTGAACTCATAAGTATTTCAGAACGACCTCTCCTTGACTTATATTAGTGCTTCAAAATGTTAAACAACTAAAATATAATGTAATAAAATAAAATGTAAAAATACAAGATCCAAAATCATTTTTAATTCAGCAGCTAGAGTTATAAAAGTCTCAGTGTAAATTTAATGGAGTCCCAAAACAAACCTACATTGTTAGAAGAAACAAAAGCAACAAACACTGAAAAATACTAAAGCATTATCTTCGTGTGACTGTCCCTGAGTAGGGAGGCTAGTATCTTCCATTGAAAAATTATAGCTCTCGGTTTTAGACTACGGACAGCATCACTTGTCTCAAAGTATTCTAAAGGATTAAGAGGTATAAGCTTTCACCTGCATCTCCTATGGACCTAAAGCCTGAGCTACTTGTGGGGACCAGCTGTCAATTCAGCTGAAGCGTGAGGGATGGAGAGCTGATAGGGAATTGTAGTCCTCTATCCACCGTAAACCTGGCCAAATATCCTGGCTCCTAAAGAGGCCAGAGAGGCGGCCGACCAAAATCTCCCATGATTCATTGCACTTCCTCCCTTGTGAAAACTAGTACGTACAAGCTGCTGGGTACTAAAGGGGATTCTGGCTTCTCTCTGCCCAGCGAAGCTAAAAACCATTGTTTCTGCTGGAGGAAGTTAGAACTCAAACAAAGACTGTAACTATCATACATCTAATTTGGCGTGTTAGGATGCAACAGAGAATTCTTTTACTCATGTAGCACATGTAAAAACATAGAAAAGCCCAAGAAAAGAGAATTCCTTCATATAAATAAATAAATACCTGTCAAACGGTGATGATGCTGACCATGGATATGGTCACCTTCCTCCTTATCCCTTCCTCTTCCTCTGTCACAGTATACTTCCGTATACCCATCTCAGAAAAGTGAAAACCTAGTACCAGTGTATAACCCTCTGATTTCTGACCTCTGAGCGAACTCTACCAAGAGCAACTCAAGGAGAAGGCAAATGCTGTCATCGAATGAGACAGGCTCACATTTCAGTAGATGCTAAACCGAAATAAGCAGAAAAGGAGAAAGACCGAGCATCTGCCGCAGGTAAAGGGTGTGATGACGTGTTCAAAGTGGCTCTCACCTCCAACAGTGAGGTCTGAGGACTGTTTAGGGCACTGGCACACATTCATCTAGAAAAGTCACGTTAGGGCTGGACACATTCCTTCCCATGCTTAGGACGTAATGAGGCCGGAAGCTATGCATTCCACTCCGATCAGAAGGTTGTGGCTGGAAACTAGAAAAAACTTTGGAAGGTTGATTCATATAAAGCTGTGTTCCTGCAGATACCTGACTTGGTGCAATGGCTATCAGCTTCCTTCTCACATAGACAATTAGGACTTCAAGGACGTCATGAACTTCCACTATGGGAGACTTTTGTATTGTGTCTATCCAAGAACTGTTTAAGTCTTCCATGGAGTGAGCAGTATACGACAGATACTAACACATGTCCATAATGACCAGTGATTGCAAGACGGGGTCATCAGTTTTTCTTGCCCCCCCTAATATAAATAGAAGCCCCTTCAGCCTACACTGAGGCAGTGGTATACACTGAGCTGTCCCTTTGTGCTCACTCTCATGAGCGGCATGTGTATTGAGCCGCAGTATTTTCTAACAGCTCACGCTGAATGTTTTACAAAGCTAATGTACGAGGTTTAGCTGAGCTGAGGCACGCTCACTCACTCCTTACATTTGTCAGAGGTCTTTCATAAAATGTCCACAATTCATTCCTGAGCTCTGCATTTCAAAAGAGGGAACACTTGCATGTGCTAACGGACTGATTTGGAATTGTCTTTGAGGAGCTGGGGGACTGTGGCAGCAATCACATCCAGGAATTATATGCAGCCATTCTGTTCGGTGTGTATCGCCTCGAAATGAAGTAATCTTAGGAAAGTGTTTGTGTCGCCTTCCCTTTACACTTAAGTTCAATCATCACGGTAGAAAGAGGATCTGAATTTTTCACTAATCAGAGCATGAACATGTTTTGTCCTATTAGAGAGGGTCCAAAGCAGCAAGTCCGCGGATTAAGGTGATATTTCTGTTTGAGGTGGCAAGAGAGGAAACGCACCTCCCCTGTGAGTCTGCTAAATCACAGGAGCTCAGGACCGGAGTCCTTCCAAGTGAAGATATTCTAAGAGTGTAGCATCTTCTACTGTCAGACATTAAAGGAAAGGGCCTTTTATTGTTCCTCACTTATGGTTCGCGGCTACATCCCAGGCAATTTGGGATGTAAATGAAAGACTAAATAACTAAACGCCAAATTACAATTTCCGTGCTTCGATCTCGATGTGCCACTGCTGGATGGGGCTCTTTAATATTCTACAACGCCTGTGACAACTACTCCAAGTGTTGGATATGCAATTTCAATCTCTTTTTCTCCGAGTCTTTGTACCTTTTAGTCTACGAACAAAGAGGAACAAAGATCCTAATTATACCCATAATCATTATTATCTGAAGAAGTTCCCAGTAATTAAATTTTAAAGAAAATTTATTTAATGAGCTTTCTACAGTCACATCCAAGCAATACACATTCAAGTAGATAGTGATTAGTATGAAATAGCACTAATTTGAATGACTTGATAAAAGCTCCTACTTCGCTACTATGTTTTTAATAATTGTGTAATTACATAGAGAATTATTCCTGTAAATATCGCTTGTTTTATATAGAATTGAAGACATGAAGATGTGTTCTATCTGGAGCAAATTTCCAATATTTTGAAGCTGTACCTTCTTGTGTCAGCTAAAAAGTTAATATGTATGTCTTAATTACACAAACACACACACTCTCGCGCGTTGGAATATACACCTTTCATTTGCATGAGTTGAGAATAAGCACTTAGCTTAGTCGAAGCAGAGGTGGAGAGAAAATAAATCTTCACTGAAGGAGAGTATGGTCATTACCAGGGAATGAAAATGAAAAGCATATTTTGGTGAACATCTCCTAATTATCCCATAAGAGAGGCGCGATAATTGGCATAGACTATATGGATGTTGTCACGTCTATATCATTTCCAGTGATTCATGGAGCTTTAGAAATGGTATCATGTAATATTGTGCATTTGTTCTTTTAATTTCAGGGCAAAATAAAATGCCGATCTTAAATACAACTATAGAAAGATGAAATACAGCTCAAAGCAGACCTCATTTATGTGAATATTTTGTGTTTCACATCTTGTGTCTAAGATACCAATGGATATGCAAATGAGACAAGTCAGAATGAAACAGAGGGCCCATTTGGTGGCCAGGAACCCAAGAGACCTATGTTCAAAAATTAGGAATATGGCAAAACCTTAAACAGATCCTTGATACCCTGTAGGCCTCAGTCGCCTCATTTGTGAAATAAGATCGGAGATGTGGTTTGTAAGGACAATCTCAACTTTCAACTACAGTTTTTCTTGGTGCCACTAGCTCTGTGAGAAAGTCACCTTAATTTTATCAATAGATGCACTTGTACTATACGTCCCCCTTTTCTTAAAATGAAAAGCAAAAGGCCACATGTCTTACTCTCAAAATGAGATGGTTGGATTCAAAGCATCAAATACAATAGTAGCTACATAAACAGTTACTCAACATTGTTAATACACCAACAACACAACCAGGCAGTGCAAAGAGACAAGATAGAAATAGACAAATACAAAAGAAAAGACAGATTTAATGTCATGAAAATGAAATGTAAATGACCCTGCTCCTCTAACAACTATCCAAAATTTCTTTTCTTCCTTACACAGTTGTTTCATTGGAAAACGTGAGTGGGTTAGAAAGAATAAGGGAAAGTGGCTGAGGTCTGTCTTCACTGCACTTCATCAGGAAAAAGCAGTGGGTCATGGTTGTGGTCTCTAACCTGCAGAAACATTAGTTCCCTCGGTGATCCGAGGTGGGAAAGCAGAACTGGGTGTCAGAAAGCAAGCACATGTGATCTCAATCCATCTAAATGGCCAGAGGAACCAGTGACTCTCCTGAAACTAGTATGGCAAAATAGGCATTGTCTGAATTCCTCTTTCGATCAACATAACCATTTGGCTCCTTGTTGGTTTCAACATGGCACAATGATGGAGAGATTTATTCTGCTGGGAAGTCCAGGCTGTTCCTAAACTTTGATGCAGGTTTGGAAGAAAGAGAGTTTGTCACTTACTGTTTTTTCTGAATGTGAAGGTTGTAATCTCACCAAGCTTGGACTCTCCTGAGAGTTCAAGGAGATTGTCGGGCATCCAGGGCTGAGGCAATCAACAAGGTAATGGCTGTGGTGAAACCACAGAAGCTGTACCTCCAAATTCGTGGCTAGTGCTTTGCCTAACTTCAAAAAGAATTAAGGAATTCACTGTAGGCGTGGCCAGCTGGTTAGCTCACTGTGCCTCTGAGCAAATAGCAAGTTTTAAACCCAGCTAAGCAACTCCGAGAGGACTCTGAAGACCCGCAATGCCTGGGCAATGTCTCTAAAGAAGCAAACCAACAAGAGATAAGGAGGGCGTTAAATTATCCAGTCTTAATTAGAGAGCATCAGAGAAGGGGCGGTTACATGAGCTGTTCGATACAGTAAGAATTTTTTTTTTGTGATGTTTTCTTCAGGTGGCATTGAGAATAAAACCCTCAAACAATAACAGATACAAAGAAAAATAAACTTCAAACATTATAAGTATTGAGAGTTTCGCAAAGTACCTAAAGCTTCAAGTTCACATTCATGAACTAATTTGTCTTGATTTATATGTATTTTCCTGAAGTTCAATAACTACCACATTCCGCATGACTGTCTTGAGTTTGCGGATTCACCTTCATTCCTGCAGTGATTTTTTAAAATAATATTTTAAGTGGTAAAAAATTTACATATCTCGTAAAGGGTCATTCATTAGAGGATGAAGTTGGGAGAGAGCTATTTCTTCAGCCATTATTTGAGCAAGCAGGATTCGGTTCGAACCATCTTTGGCTTTTCCCGAAGATAAAACAAGCCAATTCAAAAGGAAGACGAATCCCAAAGATAAGTTTGACAGCAATTCGTCGTGAATCTAAGGAGGCTCCCCTTTCCTGTCTGATTTTATTTTCAATGCCCAAGATATGTGAGGAAAATGCTTGTGTGGAAAAATAAAAGCTGAAGAAAATGGATTTTGATTAGTAAGGGATGGTACTGATTGTTTCCAGTGCATCTCATTCTTCGGCTTCCCTTTCAAACGCCTTTGCTTTCATGTCTCGCTCTCCCCGAGCAGCTAATGTAGCCTAATTTGTTGGTTGTGCTTTGACAGCGAGCATTCACCACCTCTACCTGAGCACCCTCCCCCTCACTTTAATGTTCCACAAGCTTTTCATGCTGATGGATATTTAGATATGCTTTATGTGAAGTCCCAGAGACTGAAAGACACCTTTTCATCGGAGTACTTACAATTCAGCTTCATTCAGTTCAATTGTACCCTCACAGAGTAAACCTCCTATGTGCTGGGCAGCTAGCTGGTCACCAACAGCAGGGGCCCCAGGGTCTCACTTTAAGGGCTGACTTTCTCTAGTGCCATTTCTGTAGAGTGTAGACTATCATTCCTTTAGTGACCTTGTGTTTCTTAAGGCCGTCGTAGACTTTGCACTTAGAATAAACAGCATCTTAGACCGGCTGGTAATAAACTCTTTTGCTCTTGATGGAGCACAGGAGTTTGACTGAGAAGTGTGCCTAGTGACCAGAACACTCCACTATCTCAACCCACATGTCTAAATTCAGCAGCTCAGTCAGCTGGCATTTAATTAGTTAATAAACAGACCGTTTCGTTGAGCACACGCATTAGCATCTAACATCGGCTGGCAGACGAGCCTTCTTGATTGATTAAAATATACATTTAAATATATTCCCTTAATTTATATCAGTTGCAAAGTGAGGCAGTTATCTTTATAACTGAGAGCATTAGCGTAAATTATTTAGTATCTTCATTCTAATTTGCACCATATTATAATATCTATCTTGATCTCAGAACTAAATAAATCATCGGTCCCAAATTATAAGCATGTCGTGGGTCCTGAGATGTTTATAGAGCTTTTCCCATCTTTGCTTCATCATTTTTTCCAAAAGGGGCTGAAACACTAAGAAATATTAATAGACTCCTTATGTAGAGATAATATGCTTTTTACAACTCTGTGTCCATTTCCCTAAGAATGAGAAGCATGGGATAAAGTCCATAAGCATTTTAATATTTTTCTCCTGAGCTGAAAATGGATACTAGTCCTAGCTGTCTCAAAATGTAAGGAGGCTTGAGGTTACCGTCGCTGGCTGCTTTCTGATTGTCTTTAGTCACTGCTGACTAATCTCCATCACATACCACTTACCAGAGCAGGTTATGTAGCCGGCTTTGTACAGACCCTGGATCCGAGGGCATAAAGAAAACAAGATTTGCCAGTAGTCATGTTACAAGGATGCAGGAGATCTACAAGAGCCAGGCTGGAAATGACTGAAATAGCTATTCATGCAAGTGGATGGAAAGAAAATATTTTTCAAACTAAATTTTGCTGATAATAAAATAAATGTTAACTATTCAAAATATAGAAAAGTAGGAAGAAAAAAACATTCAGTTAACATCACTGCTCAAAAATACCAAGGTTTATTTTGATTTGTGGTTCTAGTGGGCGGCAGGCTGTCGTCTCAGCGAAGGTATAACAGAGTTCATGGCGGAGAAAACACGTGGCAGAGACTGTTCACACTTGAGGCTGAATAGGGGGTAACGGAAGAAAGCCAGAGCTAGAGGCAAGTATCAGCCTTCAAATAGTGACCACTTGTGCTTCTGCCAGCCGGTCTCCATACCTCAAAGTTCTGAAACTTCTAACGGGACCAGTGTCTGGGGACCCAGTGTGCAAACACACGAGCCTGCGTATTCTATACCGAATTCAAACTGTAACATAAAGTTTTATTGGGATTCAGCTGTCTTCATTAACTTGCACGTGACGACCTTTGCACTATGACGGCAGGGATCATCAGTGACCGCAGAAAACTGTGGTGCTTAAAATATTAAATATTATATGACCCCTTGCAGGAAAGTTTTACTGATACTCATTCTTGATATTGTAAAATTATGCGTGTTTGCCGGTTTCTGTGTGTGTGTGTGAGAAGCACACACATACAGACTGAGATTTATTTTCAAGTGGTCAATCTAAAATATACTAGTCAACTGGAATAAAATTGAAAAAGTGAAGAATGTAAAAATTAGGGAAAGCCTCTGCTATCAGTACACCTAATTTATGACAAAGGGCTCATATAATAAACAAAGACTTTTCTAGGCAATAGGATTACAGTGGAAGGAAACTGGCTCAAGAGTGCTGATTTATTGCAAACACAAACTATCCTCAAAGCAAAGGGACTGTAAATCGTTCCCATCACGTGGGAATCTGTTCCAGAAATCTGAAGGCAGTTATTGGCAGTGTCTGAGGTCTTTATCCAGTCTCTAAATATGGTGATGTCTTCACTAAGTTCAGTGGAGCTGAATTTTCTAATATGGCTCATTTCTCAGATGGAATTATAGTACGAAGGTGACCACTATTGATTTTCTTCTAGATTTTTTTTTCAGTAAAATTTATATTTAACTGCCTTTAAATGTTTAAGGTACGAGGAAAATACAAGAATCAGCAACAATCACTAGTACTCATGCATTCAAAATGTTTGGCCAAGGCTCAGGATATTTTTTGAGGTATATGTAGTTGGAGAAGATATATCTTAAAAGTTAGTCTCTAGAAAGTACTTAATGAACTGAAATATTTGGTTTAGATCACACTGTCAATTGTAGCATCCTCATCCTTTATTAGGGGTCACTCATGTACAGGCTGCTTGGTACATCTGATGCAGGCTGGTACTTCTAAAAATCTCTTAGTTTCATTGTAAACTGCTGCTCATTTGTAACAATTAAAAGAAAAAATTTAATTTGAAACTTGTCTGAATTACTTAAAATTTGAAATTATAAAGATCTAAATTCATAGAGTTTTCTCTGATATTTAAAGATCAATATGCGATAAATGATTACAAAACTTAATATTATAAATTCAATATAATACTATCAAGAGTCTAACATCAAAATAAATAACTCCAAAGATTTTATTATACATTAACATGGGCTTCAAATTAATAATAAGTTCTTTTGAACCTTATTTACTTAGCATTTGATAAGTCCACTGAGAGCCAATCAGAAAACATAAACAATCATTTGAACAGGGATAGGGTGTATATTAATACTGAGTTAAAATGACAGGAAAATGGCTGGTAAGAGTCAGACAAAGAACAAAAGTGACAAAAGTAATCCAGACAAGTGGAAGCCTTTATGCTGGAATTAAGATAGAGGACCGAACAAATATCTCTACCCAAATAATTCTAAGAGACAAATCTCAATGATGAGATGAGTCTGTGGCCCACTAGACTGACCAGAAACAACTGAGGATCTAGGTAAACAGGACTTTCTGGAAGCTCGACCTTTAAAGGAAGCCAACACAGGTGGTTACCATGCTACAGACCCTCTGCAAAATACCTGTCAGATGGGGAATAGGGGCAGAATCCTTTATCTTGCGGGTAGCACTCAGCCCTCCTCTATGAAGGTGTCAGAAGGTGTTACAATGAAATCACTGGCTCTTACTGCTCATGTTAAAAAAGAAGCAGAAACTTGGATTGGGAAAACCCTTCTACAGAGTAGAAATTGGAGAGTTTGGCATGTAAGACCCACCAGAACAAAGAGTAAAAACCCCCATCCCTTCTAATGTCCCTCAAATACTTGGCATATTACAACACAGCATGCCAGCTTACCTCCCCTAATAAAGCAGCAGGCAAGAAAGACCTACTTTGAACTGAGGAGGTACCATGATAACTGGCTCACTTGGCTTTCATGAGTGGGTCTTCAGTATATAACTCATCATCACTGCTTAAGTGAGAATTTCATAATTGTCCATTTCTCCATATGA
Organism: Chionomys nivalis; assembly: GCF_950005125.1. Lineage (NCBI taxonomy): Eukaryota > Metazoa > Chordata > Mammalia > Rodentia > Cricetidae > Chionomys > Chionomys nivalis. Next base: position 16,387,320 of record NC_080099.1, read on the forward strand.
TGCCACATATATTACAGGCTTTTCCTAACTTCTCATTCAACAAATGTCTATTGATGGGTCTTTGTTAAACCTGTCTTCAAAGTCAGGAATAAAAAACAAATATGTGTAATCCAGTCCAAAAGAGAATATTTGGTTGATAGTAAAGAAAGAAGAAAGCCAGTCAGATGCTGTAAGGTGAGCAGTCCAGCAGGGGTGTGTGAGCACTGTGCCCAAGAATCAGAAAGAAGCTGAATCAGCCCCCCATATAGAAGGAAGCTTAAAAGGACTAAGACTCTGCCAAGAAGGTAGCTTCTTACTGCACCTAGGAATGGAACTGTTCCAAGATGTATGAAACACCCCAGATCATAAAGAGTTACTGACTGAAGAGCCAGCAGCTCCCCAAGGCTGGAACCTGCAATTAACTGTCATTAGAATGAAAGGACACTTTCTGAGAGGAAGGAAGGAAGGAAGGAAGGAAGGAAGGAAGGAAGGAAGGAAGGAAGGAAGGAAGGAAGGAAGGAAGGAAGGACAGACCTAAGACTTGGCTCTAAGAATTATCTCTTTATCCTGCTTCCTCAACCAGTTTTAAAATATGCCATTTTAAAAAAAAATTAAAAAATAAATAAAATAAAATACGCCATTTTAATGTGTCATCCTGAATATTTGAAGATAATAAAATTAAATGCTTGAATCAGAATGTGATAGAAGCATCAGACTGAAGAAAAGAATAAATGTTATTTTTTAAAAAGAAGGGACGTCCACTTTCTCTGTTTTTTTAAAATACAAACATGAGTCAGTAATACAGCCAACACAGTATGGTAAGATGATCAGAATATATGAGACACAGACCTACTGAGCTTGCTTTTCTCCCAGAGCAAAGAGAGAAAACTACTGGTGGATGATCAAATGAATGACTCATTGGCAGTAATTGAAAATGTATCATTTTGGTTCATGTCCGGCTTCCCTTGGCTTTAAACCACAGTCGAAGGTAATACAATCTACTGGTGTTTGACTAATAAGAGCATGCCCTTCTCTTATGAATGTCTGAGGCGCTTCTTAGAGGTCAATAAGAGAGACGTCTCTAAGGGCAGAGGTTGATTTTCCAAGAAGTTATGTGCTCTGAACACAGAAGAGAAAGTTCTTGATTCCAGAGTCTGGAAGTCATGTCCTAAAGATTCATTTCTACCTCTGGCAAGTGTTGGCTCTAACACATCTGCATGGTTCTAGAGACTCAATGAACTGACTGTAGATGTGCTTTAGCATGGAAAAGCACTTGTGGGTCAGAGTTTGTTTCCCAACACTTACGTCTGATGGTTCACAACTGCCTGGAACTCCAGCTCTGGGCAATCTGATGCTGCCTGCTAGTCTCCAAAGGCACCAGAACATATGTACATGTACACACATGGGCACAAACACACACACATACACTATTAAAAAATAATAAAATATTTTTAATTAAATAAATATTTAAAAATAAACAAATAGCTGAGTTTGGAGATACATACCTTTTATTCAAGTGCTTGGGGACAGAGGCAGATGAGTCTCTGTGAGTTCCAGGACAGCCAGGGCTACATAGTGAGATCCCATCTTAAAAAATAAAATAATTAACTAATTAGTAAACTGACTGTCATAAAGGTCTATGGGACTCAAGGTTAGTTTGACATAGGGGTAGGGTAAGAAGTCATCTAAATAGCACCAATTGACAATTGACCTTCTATTTATCAAAAGTACCTCAGAATGTCACAGCGGTCTACTCTATTTTCTGGTATTTTATCATGTATCGTCTTTCTATATAACTTTATAAATGTTGATTAATTTGCTGTTTTAAAAATCTTTCACTGGGGTGGGTACTGTATATGCCTTTAAGATGTTAGATTGACCTGTCACTTGCCACTGGGACCTTTGTTAAGAGTCTACTTGAAAGAGGCCTTTTGAGTGCTTATAAGAGCTGGTTGTTGTTTAGTTAATAGGTCACCTTGGCTGTTAACTTGACTGAATTGAGAGGCACAAGATTGTATATAAACTACAACTTTAGGTCTATCTGTGAGGATAGACTAAAAGGGGGTTCAAGATTGACCCCTACAACTTTAGGTCTATCTGTGAGGATATTTCAAGAGAGGACTGACTGAAAGGGGGTTCAGTATTGCTCTGTCTTGCATACAGATGATTCAATTCAATGCACTGAGCACCTAGAAGGGATAAACGTGGGAAAGTTACCTTCTCCCAGACTACAGCATCCTTCTTCTGTTTTTTACTGACTTTTCACTGAACAGCTCCACCCCTACCCAGTGTCCATCCCCCACAGTGTACTACCTCATCAAAGGCCCAGACATGAAACCAGCCAACCAAAGACTGAAGACTCAGAAACCATGAGTCCAAATTGAACTTCTCTGGGTGGTATTCTCAGATAATGTGTCACAACGCAGTCTGGCTGAGACACGCTGTTCTAAACACTTTAAATACCTCATTTCATGTTTCCTTAAAATTAAACCATCTTCTAAAATAGGTAATAGCTCCCAGTGCTTTACAAAACAGGAAATGGAGATGCAGGAAGATAAAGCGTTGCCAAGAAAATTCAGCTAAGAAGAACTGAAGCCAGATGTACGGCTGAGGTCTGTCTGATGTGCAGCTCTACAATCCAAGCAGATTTTTCAGAACTCCCAACAAATTCCCATTCACCCCCAAAGTATTACATATGTTTTTGCTGGGTTCTTGTTTCTGTAAATCTGGGTGGAATTTCAAGATTTAGAAGCGACAGTCTAGTGTAGCAGACTACTAGAAAGTTTGTCCGAGTGTTCTTTGTATAAAAAGTGCATTGTATTTGGTGGGGATAATGGGAGAAAGTTCAAAACTAACAGGAAAGCAAGCTTTGACCCTCTCATACTTTCACACGTCTTCCATCTCTCTGCACACCCTTTCCTTCTTGCTGCACACAAGTTCCCATTTTCTCCATGGATTGCTTTTAACATCGCTATCTCAAGATATTCTCACTATGAACTCATAATCTTTATTTGTCAGCTCATCAATTTTACATAAATTCTGCCTATAAAAAGAAGAGAAAGATATGGTGGCCTGCTGGGTAGGTGGGAGTTGCATGGTCTCTAAAACATCCATCTTTTTTCTTGTGTTAGTGCCTCAGATGAAATTCCTGCTCACTCACAACTAATTCTAACTGGCCACTGCGGTCAAACAACCTTTAGTCATAATTGTCATTGCATGTTTATTATTCCTGGAGGGATGATAGAGCAGTCCCAACCTCTTAACATTCACGAGAGTCCACAATCGAAAAGAAAATAAAAATTTTGGATGTTGTTTGACATTTTTCTACTGACAGCCCAGTATTAAAAGTTGAACTATGAATAGAAGCATTGTAAGAGGAAATGTTATACACCAGAGTATACATTCTTACAGGAAACGCTGCATTGTTATTGATTTTGCCGGTTCAGAAAGTGGTACTATAGGCAAAATATAGACATCAAGAAGACTGTGTTAAGAGATGACAAGATGGCTCAGCAAAGGTACTTGTTATGCAAGCCCGGCAACCTTAGTTACAGCTAAAACCCATGTAAAAAGGTGGAAAGAGAAATTCAGTCGCACAAATTGCTGTTTCTGTCTTCCACATTCACTATAGCACATGCACATCGCCATCCACACAATAATAATAATAAATGCTGTCATAAAGAAGCTATGGATCTTTTCCCATTCTGTAGGCTGCTATTTTGTCTTTTGACCGTGTTCTTTGCTTTACAGAAGTCTCTCAGTTTCAGGAGCCCAGAAAATGGGAAAAGATCTGTACCAACCCCACATCGAACAGAAGAATGATTTCCAAAACATGCAAATAACTCAGGAAACTTGACATCAAAAGAGCAAATAATCCAATAAAGAAATGGGGTACAGACCTAAACAGAGAACTCTCAACAGACGAATATCAAATGGCTGAAAGACACTAAAAAAAAATGTTCAACATCCTTAGCCATCAGAGAAATGCAAATCTAAACAGTTCTGAGATTCCACCTTACACCTGTAAGAATGGCCAAGATAAAAACAAAACAAAACAACAACAAAAAAAAACCACTGATGACAGTTTATCCTGGAGAGGATGCGGGGTGAAGGAAACGCTCCTCCATTGCTGGTTGGAGTGCAAATTGGTAAAGCCGCTTTCGAAATCAGTATGGCAATTTCTCAGAAAATTAGGAAATGATCTATCTCAAGACCCAGCAATACCACTTTTGGGTATATACCCAAAGGATGCTCAATCATATCACAAGGACATGTGCTCAACTATGTTCATAGCAGCATTAATCATAATAGCCAGAACCTGGAAATAACCTAGATGCCCCTCAACCGAAGAATGGATAATGAAAATGTGATACATTTACACAATGGAGTACTACTCAGCTATAAAAAAATAATGACATTTTGAAATTTGCAGGCAAATGGATGGATCTATAAAAAAAAAAAAACATATTGAGTGAGGTAACCCAGACCCAGAAAGGCAAATATAAATGTACTTACTCATAAGTGGCTTTTAGACATAAAGCAAAGAAAAACCAGCCTACAGTCCACAACCCCTAGACAACAAAGAGGACTCTAAGAGAGACATAAATGATATACACAGGAAGGAGAAAAAGAGAAGATTTCCTGAGTAAACTGTGAGCATGGGGATCATGGGAGAGAATATAAAGGGTGAGGGGAGGAAGGGGGAAAATGAAGACAAATGTATAACTCAATAAAAACAATTTTAAAAGTTATTGAAAGCCAGATGAAGAAGCACAGTACTTAGCCCACTGTCTTTCTTATATTATGCCTTTTCTGTATGCCCAAGTTATGCCTGATTTAAAGAGAAAATTAGCGTTTTTAAGATTAAATATCTCTTTAAATAATATATTACTACCCCAGAGAATGAGATTGTGTATTTATAGATTAGCAAAGTTAATATAAGTTAAATATAAAATAGTCTTGCTACTTACCGTTGAGTAATACCTTAGAGCTGGAGGTACTGAGACAGCTCATGATACTGTATCTAAGTAGAAACCCTTTATTCTCTACCGCTTTGGAAGCTGCACACTTAAAGACCAAAGTGCTCCACTGTGCAGTCTGGTGCTGGCTACTTCCTGGCTACAGGCAGCCAGATTATTGCAGTCTCCCCACATGGCAGAGGGTGAAGTGGAAACATTATGTGTCCCTTCTCGTAAGGACATCAGTTCCATTGTTCGGGTTCCATGATAGACTCACCTTGCTAAGATCTACAGTAGAAATGAGGACTTTAGTATATGAATATTGATGGATGCACTCAACATCTCAGAGCTACAGGAAACTGTACCTGATTTAATGTAACCACCTGCAAAATTATATGGCTTTGTCCTTAGTTTACAGAAAGAACAGCGACTGCCCAGGTAGAAAAATCAGCAGTAATATTGAGCATAGGTTGAGTCTGCCAATAGTTAGTTTTGTGGTCACTTAACTGGCTGGGTTTCAGTGTTCACATTCTGTAAAATGGATATGGAAATATTCACAGCACAGAATTACTGGAAGGATTACATGTAACCAGCCCCAAAGGATTTCTAGCCTGTAAATTTTAAGGAGACCATTCATTCTTGCCATAAAATACCATCTTCCCCACAAGAGTGCTTGAAAGATCTGCCCTTTCAAGCACACCATTAGCTATGAGTTCAGGTGAATGGGCAATCACACCTAGGTGGTCAGCCTGTTGAGGATAGGGATTCATAGTAGAAATCAAGTTGTATTCCTACAGCATCCTGTGCCCATCATTGGTGCTGAATGGATGTTTGTGTAAGCGAAGAGTCAGTGACATGCGACGTGGGATCATTGGTCCTTCTCTCTGTGGACTGGTTGGAACAGAGGGTTAGTTAGGAACAGCATGAGCTCATGATGATCTAGCTGAAGAAGTGCAAGGCTTTTCAATAATGAAACTACACTTGGGCACATTCTCTCCAGTGGTGATATCTATGACATTCGAGGCAGAGAAAGACGATGAGTCCTGAGAGAGGAAACGCTGGAACGGGAGACGGAACAAAGAGTTGGAAAGGCTGGTATTTGCACAGGATGCATGGCTGAGAAAGAAGCCCACGTGCTGCGTGATGCATGCCTTTTTTCTGCATGCTAAGTCATCCGAGAGCTTGTAGAAGGAGATTTTTTGTCCTTAGGAAGCAATTTTCAGTCAAGTTCCAAAATAATGTCAAATAATTATCTTTTTAAATACATGTTTATGTATTGTAATTAACTTTAGAATTGGCATTTCTAATCCCCAGTGCCTACGAAATTCCCTGGTACTAAGTCAGTTATGTAGGGAAGGGCATTCATTCTGGGCCTGTAAATTTTATTTAAAATTGAGCCGTCTTCCCGTTGCTTGTTTAACAGTCCCTGTGTTCTTCACAGGAAAGCAATGCATCTCCCTAAATGCACCTAACTTACTACCAGCGAGCAAGTTGGATGCAGAGGCCTCGGTATGTAATACCAATGAGAAATTTGTTGATGGGAACACACGCCCAGAGTGCAGAATTTTGTTCCTAGCCAAGATGTATGTGATTTCTGCCTTCTGGAGGCCCTGAGCCCAGCACAATACCCATCCCATGGAGAGCGCAACTCCAAGCATGCTTGGAGGAACTCGCTAACTGTTCCCATTTTGGGGGTGTTTAAACATAAGTTAATAAAGCTAGGCACGGTGGCATGCACCTGTAAATTTAACTACTTGGGCGGCAAAGCAGAAGGGTGACAAGTTCAAGCTCAGCCTGAGCTACAGAATGATGTCACCCTGGGCTATACACTAAGATTCTGTCTTAAAAAGACCTGTGTGTGTGTGTGTGTGTGTGTGTGTGTGTGTGTGAATACATGTACTTAAATAAATAAACTAACAGAGGTAGAGAGTAAAAGCTCTTGGATAATTCTGATTTCTTGCACCTTTTGGGTCATACATATATAGTAGGAAAAAGAAGCTGAGCACGAAACATGATCTGAGGATATTCCCAAGTCCTGAGTGCTGATTTTTTTTTCCTACTCACTTGTCCTATTTTCTATATTGTTTCCAATAAATAATCATTCCTTTGCTTAAATTCCCTTTCCCAAGTGTGTGTGGTATGTTGTAAGTAAGGGCTTTGTTTCGGTCGTGGGATCCTAAATTATCCTGCATCTGCTTCTTCGGTGTTAGACTCAGGGCTCTTGCCACAGAACCAAACATTAGAGTCAGCTTCACATTAAAATTTCAGATTAAAATTACTGAGGGAGGAGTAGCCCCACTAGGGAGGATGGATACAGTTGGGGAAACTTTCCACACTGGGCTCACAGGTATCCGAAAATAAAGAAGATACAATGGGGAGGCAGTGGAAAGCAAAAAACAAACAAACAACAAAAAACCTTTGTGGCAGAATGGGAGGCTCTGAGTTCTTCAAGGTACTAGTCTGTGCATCCAGCAACTGCCCATTGGATCTTAATTTGACAGTGTGGCAACCCAGTATAAAGTGATGCGAACTCACATCACATTTTACAGAGAGGATCAGCCATGAAAGCAAATGACAGCCACAGACGTCCTAGCTTCCCTTCCTGGACCCTGTAAACCTCCTAATCCAACTACAGCAGGCTGCACCACATTCCAGGATTCAGAAGCTATACCCCATGGTTATGGGAAGAAAATTGAGCCACATGCTACAGCTCCCTCCCCCACTTTCCATTAAATCATAATAGTATCTTTGGCCTAATGTCCCCTGTGAGACGGGTTTCGGTGATTTGTGTAGAAATTCTCACTTGACAAGCAGCTGCGAACGCAAGCTTGCCGGGTTGACAGGCAGAGCAGCGCGCCATCCACCCAATAACTCAGAAACAAAAAGCAAATCAATAGACATAATATTGCAAAACACTGCAGCAGGATAAACACAACTCTCACATCTATTTGATTTTTCTCCCTCATCTGTCAACACAATTGAGAAGTCGCGCTTGCTAATTGTCTTCAATTGGCAGACTCTTCCGACTTTGACTGGAGCCGCGACACTTGGATGTCACAGTCTTCGCGGCTCGTGGTCGCCAGCCTGGCAGCCTTGGAAGCGACCTCCATTTTGGGCAGGATGCGTTCATCTGCACGACTTCTCTCTGGATGAGGCCCACTCTCCATTATGCCGTTCTCCTCATCATTAGCACTGACTGAAGAATCTGTGCCATGTTCTCTGTATCCAAAATATTTGAGGGAGGCAAAGAATCCCAGGAAGTCAATGAAAATGCGCTTCTTTTGCCAGCTAGCATTTGCAACTGCCAGACTTCCTTGCATTCAAATTAGATTACCCAGCAGAGAAAGGACAGAGACTGCTTTCAAACTAAGCTTTCTTTTGTGACTATAAAGAGCTGTTTTCTCTTTTCTTTCTTTCTTTCTTTCTTTCTTTCTTTCTTCCTTCCTTCCTTCCTTCCTTCCTTCCTTCCTTCCTTCCTTCCTTCCTTCCTTCCTTCCTTCCTTCTTTCCTTCCTTTTTTCAAGTATGTTTGATTTACTTCATGAAATGTCAGGTACTGTTCACTCCCTTGTTTATCTCCTGCAAAACCATAATGTCGCTGTCTCAGCTTCTGCACCCCACCCCCAGCTCTACCCCCAGAGGACAGAAACAGTGAACCCCTCCTCTCTGCACACCTACCACAGTCAGACCTGGCAAATACTGACCATACTGACCAAGTGTGCATCAGTGCTGAGAACAGAGGGGTATTGCTAGGAGCTTGGCAGTCTGCAACCTGAGGAGGAAGTAGGACCTACTGCCCCGTGCTTGTTCCAACACCCCTGAGACTGTGCAGGCAGGGTGCAAACTCATCCAGTTTCTTTTGTGGTGTTTGTTCAAGCTGTCTTTGCAAATCTCCGAACCTGACACAGAATCCAGGTGTAACAGGTCATAGAGGCAACCCAGATGTGTACGTTTGTGGCGTCCATGAATGGTAAACAGGATACATCCGTTCCACCCTTCAAAGACTTTCCTGTTAGCTGCCAAGGGCAATGTGGCTGTCTCGACTGCTATGCTTGCCTGCCTCCTGCAGAATCTTCCACTCACAGGTCAGGGGTTTCATCGCCTCCGTTGTGCAACCTGAAGTCTTGAAACAAACTGTTCCAGCCAGTCTCTTCCAACTTCCCCAGAGACCTTTGCTGCAGTCCTCAGTGTTTTCTCCTTCTAACTCTGCGCGCGCGCGCGCACACACACACACACACACACACACACACACCTCTATCACATTAACCTCCATGCCTTAAACCCAGTTTAAGATGCTAACAGTTCACGTTTCATTCCTTCACTTCCTTTCCGCTCTCACTGCAGTACCACTGTAAACCAATTCCTTGATATTCGGTCACTCACAAGTATTTCAGTATCAGTTTCTAGGAAGAAATGTAAGTACTATTCCAAGAAACATCTGATTTCAAAAGGCTGTGGGGCTTGCCGCTTTGCATTCCACACTGTGCTTAGTCCTGACAGGAACAAAGTTAGAAGTTCATTTTCAAATTGTCTCATTTCCTGAATGGGAAAAATAATCAAAACAAACCAACAAACAACAACAGAAGGGAACCTAACCACCCAAGTCCGGGTTTGTAGGTAGAATGAATCCACTGAGCAGCGTGTCTGCAAGCCCAGTTCCGACTGGTACCAACAGTACCTCTTCCAGCACATCCAAAATGAGGTAGCCAGTCTCTTGGAGACAAACTCTCAGGATACTACGGGGGGGGGGGAGGGATTAGAGTACTGTTTATAGACTCTTTTGCAAGATACAACACAACAACAACCCTCGTGCAGTCTCAGTTTTCAGTGCCTGGCCTCGGAAGCAGTGGAAATCACAAGCCCGACTCACTTCCCAGCATCCTGTGGAGGACCTCAGGCTTTCTCTATTCCCATCCACACACTGGGTTTTCTTGCCAGAAAACACAGCTTTGGGCTATAAAATTACAGCCACCGTAACAAACCACTGCCCGTTTCCATCACATTTCTCAGCTGCAAAAAATCATTGTCTTTTTAGCTAGTGTTTGTACGCTTTCATTGGTAAGTGGCCACCCTTCTGGAGTCGTTTTTGATGATAGAATAATAGAGAGGAAGAAAAAAAAAAGGGTTTTATGGAGGCTCAAAGTTTTACACTGAAAGCTCAATTCTAACTACAGGCGACGCTTTTCCCAGCTGTAATTCTCCTTATGTTTTAATACATGTCAAATAATTTCGCCATAAAAATCACAGAGTGAGGAAACAATTTTGATACTCCATGTTAAAATACCCTCTTCACAGTGTAACTGTGGTTTTTTATCTTCAGGCTTTTAGTGGTGTAAATCCATAGAGTGAAAAATAAATAAATACAGATTGTCTTTGGAAGATTCCTGAAAGGGAAAGACAAATTTCTCCAGTTTCAGAAATCACGGGTTAAGAAAGTTTGTTATTAGGACAATTATTTAAGGTCCCCCGTCATAGAACAAAAGCAAGAAAATTCTGTAACACCCAGGTTCTGGCAGCCAATGTGCTACAAAGGAGCCCTGTGCACTGACACTTGACTCTAACTGTCCGGAGTCTAAGATTATCAGATGGTAAAATACACATGCGAGGAAGAGACCTGGTCAGTCAACCTCATCAAGACCATGAAACCCAATATGGACAAGTTCAACAGAACCACCATAGTTGGACTGCATGCAAAATTATATATATATATATATATATATATATGTGTGTGTGTGTGTGTGTGTGTGTGTGTGTGTGTGTATGTATGTATATGTATATATATATACATATACATACATACATACAATGTTCAGATAGACAATAAACATTGTTTCAGGGTAAAATTGTCCCAAATATTGGATGGGATAAGTCTATCCTTAATTAACTCTGATCGTTTATCTGAAATCCAAATTCAACTGGAAGTTACCCACTTTACTCTGCTAACTCTTGCGACCCTAGCAGGGGCTCATCATACCTAGAGGTCTACATTCTCATTTGCAGCTGTGCCTTCCAGAGGCTGGTATGAATTTGACATTTAAATTATTAAAGAAGAATTATTTCTAACTTCCTATTAATTTTACAAAGTATTTTAACTTTGTCAGGTTCTCCATGAATATGTAATAATTTATGGGTTAAAAACATCTCAGAGTGTTGGCAATTATATATTTTAGAGGAGATGCTTTGGAGTTATTTCACGTCTACCAGACTTGAAAGAAAGGAAGAGATCAAACCCTGGGTCTATCCTGTTTTACAACCAGGAGTGGTTCTCATCGCATGCATAAGAACAGACGGACTCCTGGTCCAATAATTGTTAGTGAGCACTGCTCTTACCAGAGAACATAAATTCATAGCCAAAATCTAGAAAGGAAAAAAATCAGCTTTAAATAATCTTTCTTTTTTTCTGTTTAAACCAGAAAGCTAATTATTCCTTGTGTCTCTAGCGCTCATCCTTGAAAAGATTAGTCAGTTTAGAGTATGGAAGTTTCAAAAACAAATCTGAATTCCATGTTCTTATAGTCTACTCTTGGTGTCTATATTAGCAACATTTGTGATTCTGTATAAATTGTGATTGCGTATAATGTACTGCAATAAGAACTGAAAGGAACTATTTTCCTAACATTTGGCTTATGTATAGTCCCCTTCTGTATATATTCTTTATGAATTGTCAAAATGCACACACTTAGTTTTGGAGCTTCTAATATATTACAAAACAGGGTTGCTCTTTTTCTCTCTCTCTCTTTTAAATCTCTAATTTTTCACAAAGTTAATGGAAACCATGCATGACTGCTCGGATTTTAATAAAAACAAGACATTTCTTAGCCCTATTGAGGAGAATGGTACGGGTGCATCCTTAAGCTCGCGTTTGAAAGACTGAAAATGGAAATTGAACCTTCATCCGGGCAGGTGGCAACTAGAAGAATCTCCCTGAATTCTTCGTTTTAATGATAATTTAAATGTTGTCAGGACCCCAGGCAGGGGAAGAGAAAGAAACAGGCACCACTGTACTGATGGTGGCTGAGATAATGGGGTGGGGTACCTGGTGAAATTAAACCTCTGCAGCCTGCTGAGCTAACCCAAACTTGCTAAGCTACTAGAACATTAATGAGTAAGAGATCTTAATTAAATTGTTTGTAATTAACTCTCCCAAGAGTAACAAGTCTAAAAGTAGCACAAACTAAAATACCTGTAGCACTTACCAGCAAGAGAAAATGGAATTTTGACACAAATGACGTGCTTAGATACAGGCAGATATATAGATATAGATATAGATACAGATACAGATAGATATAGATAGATAGATAGATAGATAGATAGATAGATAGATAGATAGATAGATAGATGCCCACATGTACATCATCTCTTATTGATGATAGAGACATATTGGCAGCTCTCACAGTTTTAGAATGGAAATATTAATTTCTGGAATTTAACTTAAAAGGTTCATTCTGTTTTATGAGTGATAAGTCTGGGCCCTGAAATAATCTAAAAATTTTTATTGAAGGTGTAACATTTTCTGTCTACATTTAATGAGGTTTAGAGAACCTATAGGCCATAGCCAGATTGGCACAAATGGCCTGATTAAGAATGGGCAGTATTTTACCTACAAATCAAAATGATCTCTGGCTTTCTGGGGACCAGGACAGTAATTCTAGTGGCAAATGTACTTTAAACTACAGGCAGCCTGCAAGTACTGGGCATGATTCTGAGACAGGTGGGCCATAACCCACTGAGCCAACCACTCTTGTGCCCCGGTTCATAACTGGCTTACTCTTGAGTCCAAGCGTTGAGAGAGGAGGGGAGTTGTGGACATTAGAAAGACTCAGAACCTCCCCAGAGTAGCTTTTGATCTATGGGACTTAAGGAATTTATAAGCAAAACCTTCTGACCAACTGAATTCAGTTTCTTTCTTTTGGGGGGGAGTGGTTTTTCTTTATGTAGGCCTGGCTGTCCTGGAACTCTATAAACCATGCTCTCCTTGAACTCAGAGATCTGCCTACTAAGGGCTGGGATCAAAGGTGTATGCTATTACCACCCAGCTTGAATTCAGTTTCTTAAACCTTATTTCACCTTTGTATTTTACATACTGCTATTAATATATTGAATGCTTGTTACATGAATTCCTTCAAATTTTGATGAAATCAAAGTGTTCATGAATGTATTCTGTGACCTCTCAGAGCTTGGTATGACTCTTAACTCTATGGAGAGTGACCTGAGCCACCATAGAGTCTCTGACATTTACAATGAGATATACCAGTGGCTTTCAGACTTCTGTAAGTCTAACGATATTTTAATAGAGAATATGAAACTTGAAAGAGTAGACCCATGTGGTCTCATACTCAATTACTTTGGCTAGGGTAAATTCAAATGGCCAGTGGTTCTCTCTTCCAGGTTGAGGTCACTAAACTAGTCCTTATGGATGCATTATGCCCCTGAGGAACCATTAGCTATTCCATTTATACAGTTATTACTTTTGATCTTGGAGGAGTCTTCCACATTTTGAACTAGATAAAATAATGTTAATTCAGCCAAAACATTCCACAGGTTCCAAGGCATCACCTCACTGACCTGGGAGCTAGCTGGCTCTCAGACAACAGAAGATGTTGGGAAAGGAACCTCACTGCTCTCCTATCACCTCCATTGAGTGAGGGACAATTTTCTGGCACACCAGATTGTCCACCAGGAAACTGTCCTGAGCTCCTCTTTCTTATTGTCAAAGAAAGCTCCCTAGTGGGCTCCCTGTGGCAGGGTGACCAACGGCCTTATTTACAGACATGTTCAAGAATTTAGAAGACAACCTTCTCTGTGAATCCACCAAGGCTCTGAGGCTTCTTTAGACCCTTTCTGCTCTCCGTGACCTCATGTTCTCAAACCTAGCCTCTTCTATGACTTCATGTCCCAGGATTATGTCAACTAAGAGCCTTTGGTTTCTAGGCTCCAGGTATAAGCTTTTTATGTTTTTTTTAATTTCTTTGTGTTTTGCCTCCTCCTCCTCCTCCCCCTCCCTCCCTCCCTCCTTCCCTCCCTCCCTCCCTCCCTCCCCCTCCCTCCCTCCCTCCCTCCCTCCCTCCCTCCCTCCCTCCCTCCCTCTCTCTCTCTCTCTCTCTCTCTCTCTCTCTTTCCTTTCTTTGTGGGAGTTTACCACACAGTTGCCTATGGAAGTCACAGGGAGATGTTGGGTGTCTTCTTGGATTGCACGCCCCCTTGCTGATTATTTGCATCAGAGACCCTCACTGAACCTGAAGTTTGCAGCTCTGGCTCCCTTAGCTGGCCATTAATCCCCAGAATCCCCCAGTCTCTGTGTTCCAGTGCTGTCATTACAGGCTCACACTGTCACATCTGGCTCTTTAAGTGGAAGTTGGGGATCTGGACTCTCAGAGCAAGAACTTCATCCACTAAGCCAAATCCCTAGCCCATGTTTTGGTTCATCAATTGTATGAAAGATCACTTGGTCCCTTTGAATATCTAAACAGTAACCGAGACAGTGAGTATACCCCATTCTACATCTCCTTGCTCTTAGTTGATGAAACGATGTTTCTGATGCTCTTGTATTGTCAAGACCTTGTCCAGCCTCTTCTGTGCACTGCAATGCCACAGCACTGTCAACCAGCGGAAACCCCATCCACACCTTTGGCTTGTTTGTATTTAGACATAGTCACGAAGATATTGTTATAGGCCTATATGACTGGACTGTAGAGTGCCCAGATGTGCATTTAAAGATAATTTGGGATATCACTGTGATGATGTTTCTGCATTTGACTGGGTCAGAGGATTATTTAAAACAAGTTATCCTCCCAAAGTCGGTGGGCCTCATCAGTTGAAGGGCTCTGTCTTTTTCTACCTCTGGATCCAACTTCAGATAGAATTTTACATTGGTCCTCTTGGGTTTCTGGCCTTTGAACTCAGATTTAAAAGTAGCCATCAGTTCTCCTTTGTATTGATTCTGTCTTCATCACCATGAGTCAATTTATTATTCTCTCTTTCTTCTTCTTTCCCATCCCGTGTGTGTGTGTGTACACTGTGTGTGTATGCGTGTGTGTTATACATGTTTTGTGATGAACTGACTAATACAGCACTCCAGGCTCCCTCAGACTTTCTCTCTGGGCCTTTATAATTATTTCTGTGACTGTATCCCCCAGATGTCTGCCTGACTTTTGATCTAACTATTATTTTTTGTGTTTACTTTGCAGGCTAAATATTTTCAAGCAGTTGCCTACATTTCTTAAGACTTTCTCCTGGCATCTGTGGAACTAAAAAAGCAATGCTAATGTTTTCTAGTGAGTTGTCACTGTGCCTAACCTCTAAGAGACCTTTCCCCAAGAAAACAGTAGAGTCTTAGCTGGGCTGGCCCAGGTCTTCAGAGGTTACCATTCTTCTGACTTCTATCAAAATAACAAGATCCATGTTTTGATGTTATAACAAAACCATACATTCATTTATTGGCTGTTTGCACCTGTTTCTAGGTATCTAGTTATACAGTGTTTCTCTGAATGGATATACCACCACCACGTCTCCGCATTTATAACATATTCTCAACTGATTTTGTGTTAAGTTTGCCCTGAGTGATACTGACGGGAATCTTTTTGAGATTGTCCTTTGGGAATGTGTGTACCCATTGTTGGTGGCAGGCAATCATGGCAAGGCTTCTCTGAATGCCTGAGGTCTCTGCTTTTTTGATCTCTTTTAATATCCTTTCCATCACAGGTGTCAGCAACATATTTCTCATTAGCCTCTGACCGTGAGTAATTTGAAGTTGGGTTTCGCTGATTCTCTGCCTGTTTTAGTAACTTTTTCTTATCACTATGACCAAATAAATACCTGACCAAAGAAACTTAAGAATGTGTTTATTTTGGCTCCCTGATCAGAACAGTGCCGGCTGCCATGGTTAGCAAGGCACTGTGGAAGGAATAGCTCGGCTCAGAGTGCTCAAATAACAACACAGGTGCTCTAAACTATATTTCTGTGGCTGTGATGAAACGCACTGACCAAAAGCAACTTGGAAAGGAAAGGGTTTATTTGGTTTATGCTTCCAGGTTACGATCTGTCACTGAGGGAAGTCAGGGAAGGAACTTAGAGCAGGAACCTGGAGAGAGTAACCATGGAGGGATGTTGCTGGCTGGCTGCTCTTACAGGTTTATGCTTAGCTAGTTTTCTTCTACAGTCCAAGACCATCTGCCTCATTTGGGATAGCTAGCAGTGGGCTGAGTCCTCCTCCATCAGTCCTCAGTCAAGATACAGACACAGGGAATTCCTCAATTGTGATTCCCTTTTCCTTATGTGATTCTGAGCTGTGTGAAGTTGACAATATCTTATTGAGTTATTAATCCTGTGAACCCCTCTCCACTGGATGGTGATATCCACAGTCAGGGAGCTTCTTCCCTGCTCAGTGAAACCTCTCTGGAAATAACTACACAGACTCACGCGGAGGTATGTCTTCTCGATACTCTCAATTATCTCTTAATCCAATCAAGTTGACAGTCAATTTTAGTCATCTCACTGTTGTTTTAGACAGAAGAGAAACGATTCATTCAGTCATTAGAAGTTGTGCAGGGCTCCGCCTCCTTGATGCCACCCCCCTCACCTATGGTTGGCTACCACCCCTGCCACTTCCTCTAAACCAAGGAACCTTATTTCCAGCCAGAAATGTGGTCAGCCTCTCAACTGAACAGTAAGCGAATTGTGGACAGTTAAGTCTGGTCATTTAGTTTAAGGTCTATGAGAATGCAGACAGGGTGAGGCTCTCTGGCATCTTGAAGGCTCCACTCCAGTTTTCTGGGTTTCCGGGGCGGAGGAGGGGGGGAGGAAGATTTTAAAGATAAAGAAGAGTGTTTCTACCGTTGGAAAAGTGCCAGCGCCCACCTTCCCACACCAGCTGCCAACAAACCACTCTAAGATGGGGGACCCCTCAAAGAGGAAATAGGCCCTGTGTACAAAATAGAGCACTAACCACCCCACCCCACCCCCTCATTTCTCTCTACAGAGTGTCATAATCACCGGCCGGGAAAGGGGGAGGGGAGGGAAACCGAGCTTCATGTGGATCACCACCTCCCAGCTCACGGTGGGTTAGCACTTTTCTGGAACCCCTCAAGCTCTGCAACCCTGAAACCAAGCCGCAACCTTTTCCTCAAACCAAATCCCCTTTCAGATTTCTTGATTTCTGTCAGCTGTAGCAGTTCAGCGATGCTGCTCTCTCAGAACCAAGGAAGCTGTTTGGGACGCCTTCTGTTTGCAGAGGCGGTTAGCGCATGCCTCACGCTCATCGTTACTGGTCATCTTCAGGGCTTCTCTGCTCACCTGGTGTTGTTTTACTGCCTCTCAGACCGTAGTGTAGACTTCTTAGTTATCTCCTTGGCTCTTGCCACTGTCTCTTCCAGCTTACTTCAAACAAGAACCTGCTTCAAATTTCCTAACGTCTCTCCTTTTACTGCTTGCCTCAAAAGCCTCTCGCCAGGCAGCAAGGGCGACTGTGAATTCATGGATACTTGAGCGGATAAGAGCAACCAGAATCAGTGATGGGAAGTGATGTTTCCAAAAGACAGAAAGAATGAGAGCTAAGAGCCAAAGTCTAGAACTGTGAGTAGGAAATCCCAAGCTGTTTTGGAATTCAAGTTTATTAGCGCACTTTAGAACGCTGCTTCAGGAGCACGTAAGAAATGAAAGCTCCCTGCATATGTAAAGAAACAAGGTCTTATGGGTGGCTGGGATGCAGGCCCATTGTAGGGCACACAGGCAATGGGCTTTGAATCGTGGAGAGAGATAAGCATGCATTCTCCTTCATCAGTTCCAAATGTAGTCTACCATTGCATGTTTCCAAACAGTTCGTGAACCCGAACACCTGGTAGAAATCTCCATGCTTGAAACGGGTGTTCCTGGGACTAAGGATGCTCAGTAGTGAGGACCTGAATTTGAATCCTTAGCACCTACATGAAAAGCTAGATGTGGCTGTCCTGGCCAAGTTAACAGACGTTTTTAAAGGGAAAAAAAAATCATATAGTTGTTATCTTCATAGAACTTGGTTTCTGGGTGGTAGTTGAGGGATTCTCTCTTTCTCTTTCCATGTCTCCCTTCCTTCTCTTTCCCTCTGTTTTACGTACACACGCACGCACGCATGCACACCATAACATGTGATAAAACACCAATCGCTTTTTCCTCTCATGTGTTGTATTTTGAGATTAAGTAAGTGGTAGACAGCTTTGTCTCTACCTCTTCATCACTACACTGTTGCAAGCTGACCCACTCGTCTAGGCAATTAAAGCAGGGGAGTAGTGACAGCCACCATCTCTGAGCCCTGAGAACCCAAGAGCCAGACTTTGGGAGAACATTGCAATTTTCTTGTCACTCAAGAGATAGAAAAGTTTGTGTTAAAAAAAAAAGATACATGTTTTTGCTTGTTTGCTTGCTTTTTTTACTGTAAATTATTTCTTCCAACTAAGAGTAAGGTCTTTACAGTGTCCCCTCGATCTAGGTGGGCCTTTGGGACCACCTCGACTGAGTTTTGCTGACTTCCACTGTAAAACCCTAACTTCTACTTAGCCTCAATCCCCTTCCATCTGGGGACCCCTATCACGCAGAAATTCAAATGTTTCTCACCGTAGCTTCACCCGATATCTTTCTCTCCCATGGAGGCATGGGAGGTTTTTGGTCGCTCTATTCCAGTACTTCTGTCCTCTGAAACCATTTACTGACTTTATTCATGCCAGGGCGGTTGGAGAGAGCAACAGCCACATGAACATTCCCTGATGTCATAGTAAATGCCGAGAGAAAAAGAAAAAAGGAACGCCCAAGCCTTGCTTCAACTCCTGAAGTTGAGAATTCCTAAGAGATAATAAAGTAGGTATTACAGGGTGAAAGAAAGTTTTGGAATGGGTAACATACAGGACATTCAGCCTGGAAACAAATGTCATGCCAAAGGCCATGTGGGATTAATTGCAAAGTGAAGAGGGACAGTCATTTCCAAGTTATGTTGCTGAGTTGGTCTTAACTAAGTCCAGGGAGAGAACGATGCTCCCTTGGTGTTTAAAACGAAAATAGTGACAGTGCCCTTGCACACTCACCTTCCTGGTGATGTAACAAGCCTGTGGGTACAGTGGACAAGGATACAGGAAGTCTGTTTTGTGTCCTGCTTGGTGGCTTGGGCTCCAGCACCCACCCCACTGTGGTACTTTTCCTATGACGAGGTCTATGTTCACTTTTTTCCTAATGAACTTTCCCTCTCAATGATTTTTATCATAACTAAGCAGATTATGGACTTTATTTCTAAACAAATTCTCTTTCTGTGGTCGGGGTATGAAGATTTCAGTATGGAAAGAGACACAATTCAGTCTATAATATAAGTCGGAACACCTTTTACTAGTATGAAAAATATAATTTCACTATCCCTTCAAAGAGACCTTGGGAGACTTACATAATATGCATAAATGGGAGGGTTTGTACATCTCCCTGCTTGTACCCTGAGCAACAGACCTTGCAAGACGTGAGTGTGCTGTCCTGCTGTCCCGCCTTCCAGGTGCTTAGGTTGGCTTTGCATAAGGCGTGGGCTGAAAAGAAGAAAAAGAGTCTTGATGGCATTTTGAGGGGAGATTTCTTTTTTTTTCTTTTCTTTTTTTTTTTTTGGTAGCATTTCTGTGCTGTGTGGGATGGAATGTGTTTTTGTTATTTTCACTTCCTACATTAGCAGTGGCAGGTGCATAATTGTGGAGAACTTCATTCTCTCCTTATGTGTCTCGGGTGTTCCTGTGTGGTCAAGACGCACCCAAGGAAAGCAGCACTCTGAACACAAGGGGGCACAACGTGGCAAAGAATGTGCTCCAGGTTTCTCCCGAGCTGTGCTCAGCAAGCTAGGGGCAGCCATGTCTTCCTTCACCTTAGGCGGTCTGAACAAGGATCTCGTAGTCCTAGCAATCCTGACATTTGTTGAAGTCCATCACCTGGAGGCATTTCCATCCCTTCCCACCTCACACCCAATGGACACTTGATCCTTTGTTCCCAAAGTCCCCGAAGCAGACACACACACACAGCAATATACTCACTACTGCCAGGAAAAGGTGCCTGGGGAAGCCCCCTTAGAGGAGTCTGGGCTGACAGAGAAAGTCCTGTTTCCTAGGAAATGGAGACAGGCAAAGTGGATTCAAAATCAGCGCCACTAATCGTCTGAACAGAGGTCCGGCCTGTGTCGAAAATCTGGGCACATTTCCCTTGGAGCATTCGCTCGCAATGTGTCTGAGAGCTAAGTATGATTCTAGAGAAAAAGGCAGCCTAGTGAGAGGGAGCACTTGAGTGTCCTGGGATGAGAATTTTACGGAACTTTCCACTGGCGTCTCTGCTACAAGTTGAAGATGTGAGAACTGGAACCAAAGTTCAGGGAGACACAGCAATTGCCACGAACATCATGTCAGCTGATATTCCCTACAGCTACTGCAGCAAAGAGAGGAAAGGGAGAAAGCCTGCTCACCCGGGAGACCAGCATCGCCTCTGACCTGCAGACTGTTTACTTGAGTCACCTTCTGCCCCTCCCGCAGGCAGGACCACTCCTGTGGGCGCACCCTGCCTCTCTCTTCTTCCTCCTCTTTGTCCTATTTTCCTCTTTGATTATCTCCTCAATTCCACTTATTAAATAAATTATTTAATTAATTAACTTAAAAAAAAAAAAAAACACCCCAGGCTTCTTCTCCAAGTACTTTCTGAGGTCAGCCAAACTCAGAATTACCCTTCAGGGTAGCAAAAGAGACCCACGGAAAGGGTTCACAGCTCTGACTTGAAGCTATGAAAACAGACTCCCTGGCGTGGGGTTGATGGGCTTAAGTAAGACCTTGGTATTCAGAGTGTAGCCTAAGAACAAGAAATGAGCTCCACGTGGATGGTTATTAGAAATGCAGCCAGTTTTCTTCCTATTTCCACTGAATCTTCCCCTGCTTTATAGCAAGAGCCGCTTGGGACAAAGCACGTTAGCAGGAAAGATGATCGTAAATGCTCCTGAGTCTCTGCCTGGGATGGACCCTCCAGACCCAAATCTGATTTTCTTACCCAGCCCATGGGTTTTAATAGGAAGGCACATTCAAGAAGTTCCCTGGGCAACTGTCTTTGTTCTCCATCATATTTCATCAATATAAAAATACCAGCCAGACTCTAAACAGTGACTCATCAGCACCCCAGAGCCGCCCCCCCACACAGACACACCAAGTCTGAAATTGACTTTGAACTTCGTGTTTCCTGATTTTCAAGGTGTAAGTCACCACGGAGAGGAGAAAAATGTAGAAATAAGAGTCTTGGGCTCATGTGTCCACATATAAAACAGTTTCTCCTGTCCCAGGTGGCTTCTTGGTGACTTGAGCTAACTTTTTAATAAAGCGCGTGTACACGTATAGAATACATACATACAGAGAGGAACAGAAACTATTGGGTGGCTCCATGATAGTGTGGGTAGCTTTGGAAATAGAGTTGGGTGAGAGGTTTCCCATCTCCCACTTCTCAACTTTGAAGTATGACCCTTTACAAATAAAAACTGATCTCAAAGTAAAATTCTGGTTGAAAAGAATCACTCTACCTCTTCACCATCCTCTCTGAAGACATCTGCCAGCTCCTGTCCTTGTTTTGTGACTTTGAGTGTTATTGTCAATAAACTGACTCTATTGGCAATATGTCACTCAGTCCTGACACAAGGCCAAAAAAATAAAGTTGTGCATCAACTCGCAGGTGCACTTTGGGAAGGGACAAGAGAGGGGCTTTGAGGGAGGCAAGCGAGTGAAGACGGACAAAAAGAATCCACCTCAGCACAGTCTTAACCTGGAATACAGTAGATGCTTCAGGGAAATGGAACTTGTGAGGCATGCTTATCCCCTGGCCTCAGTCTATGCTGGATATCACTGTGTAACATGAACAGCAGCCAAAAATGTGTAGGGCCATGGTTCTCAACCTGTGGGTCCCAACCTTTTCTGTTAGAAGGAGCTGCTTATTCATCCCAGCTTCCCAGAACCAAAATAACCACACAGAAACTGTATTAATTAAATCACTGCTTGGCCCACTAGCTCTAGCTTCTTATTGGCTAACTCTTACATATTAATTTAACCCATATCTATTAATCTGTATATCGGCACATGGCAGTGGCTTAACGGCTAAAGTTCAATCTGGCTCCAGCGGGGCCACATGGCTTCTCCTCCACCTCTTTTCTCCCAAGATTCAGCTTAGTTTCCCGCCCCCCCAGCTCTGTTCCCCTATTGCTCTGCTATAGGCCCAAAGCAGTTCCTTTATTTATCAATGGTAATCACAGCATACAGAGGGAAATTTCACATCACCCTTTGGCAGTCGAACAGTCTTCTCACAGGGGGCTGCTAAGACTGTCAGAAAATACAGATATTTATATTATAATTCATAACAGTAGCAAATTACAGTTATGAAATAATGACATAATTTTACGGTTGAAGGGTCACCCCAGCATAAGGAATTGTATTAAAGGGTCACAGCATTCAAACCTCCTGAAACTCATCCCCCTTGTATGGTTTCTCTAGTGTGGCCCAGATCACTGGTGGCCATTCTGGGATTGACTAAACATGAGACCTAGTTGTCATTTTGGAGACACTGAATGATATAAGATATGAGACAAGAAAGGGGTAAAAATAAATTTACTTTCTGGACCTTCTTGGAAGAGGTCCCAAGCCCATGACTTCGTTTCGAAATGGCAGGAAAAACAAAACACCCTGAATCAGGGCTTCGATGGCAGCCCCAACTTCAACGACGTGCAGAAAGAACTGCTGAAGTCTTCAAAATGCTGCCAACTGGTGCTACATATGCAAATGAGCTATAAATTCAGGGTCCAGATTCTAGGTTATGTGTGC
Source organism: Chionomys nivalis (assembly GCF_950005125.1). Lineage (NCBI taxonomy): Eukaryota > Metazoa > Chordata > Mammalia > Rodentia > Cricetidae > Chionomys > Chionomys nivalis. The sequence continues at coordinate 16,410,084 of NC_080099.1, forward strand.
CAGGACAGAGGGGACAAAGAGAGCATGTGTCTGCTTTTAGTCTGTACATTTTTAGCAGCTTATTTCTACATTGTCAGCTTCCCTGGAGCCATTAGCTCACAATTTGAATTAAAAAATACATTTATAATTCCATTGCCTGGGACACATTCCAGAGAAACCACCCCATGTATCTTGAGTTAGTATACGATGATATCAAGAACTGTAAGGTTTAAAAAAAAAAAAAAAAAACTGTTCTCATTGGCAATTATTTTTTTCTTTTAAGACCACCAAACTCTGGTCCCCTAACAATACGCTGATGCTGAGAAGTACGAACGTCAGCAGGACCCGGGGCCTAATGCAGACATCTAGGCAAGACGTGCTCTATCTTTATCCTCTCCAGGGAAAATCTATCACAGGGTTTCGAAAGGAAGATGTCATCCTCAAAATGTCTTTTTCCTCTTGGCTTCCCATGCAGGAATTAAGCCAGGGCTAACTAACAAGGAGCTCCCTGAGTTTTTCATTCCATCTTACTGCTACTTGGAGTCGTGACAACGGCATATATTGGGACTGTGCAGCCTGGGTGGGGACACGACTTGTAGCTTCTTGTTGGATAGTGGGTCGTGTGTGTGTGTGTGTGTGTGTGTGTGTGTGTGTGTGTGTGTGTGTTCTAAAGAAACAAATACTTTTTAGTGGATTTCCAACTTGCCACTCTGGACCCTCATTCCTTTCTGGTCTTTTTTGATGGAGTTCAGTAGGTGGAGTCCTTTGTGGCTGCTCCCCACTCTGCTTCTTCATCTCTGACTTATTATTTCCCATATTTTTACTGCTGATATCAGTCTAGAAATTCTTTGTCATGATGAGGACCGTGGCACACATTTACAGGAGATATATGTGATGTTCTCCATAAAGGACTGTTTATATCATATCTATGACACCGAGTGTTGCTTGATTAGAATCCCTGAAGACTCACATTTGTTAATACTTCGAGCTGGTGGTAGATGCTTTTCCAACACAAATCACTAAGTAAATAGTTCATTTTATGTCACTTTCATAGGCCAGATCTCTAGTGCCAGTGTTGGACAGTAGTTGGTGCATTTAAAGAAAGGAGTCTTACTAGCATTTCAAAGTAGGCAACAAGTTAAGATTCTTGCATTGGGGTACTACATGGGGGCTTGGCTGCCTGTCATCTACTTAGATTAAATAATTACGTGTTGTAGGAGGAGGGTTGTTTGTTTCCTGGCCACCTAGACTCTCAAAATAATCACACAGAAACTATATTATTTAAATAACTGCTTGGCCCATTAACTCTAGCTTCTTATTGGCTAACTTCTACATATTAATTTAACCCATCTCCATTAATCTGTGTATCGCTTTGTGGCAGTGGCTTACTGGCAAAGTTTCAGAATGTCTGACTCTGGCAGAGGCTCCATGGCTTCTTTTTGACTCCACCTCCTTTCTCCCAGCATTCCCTGCCTACCTAAGTTCTGCCCTGCTATAGGTCCAAAGAAGTTTCTTTATTCATTAATGATAATCACATCATATGGAGGGGAATCCAACATCAGCTATGTGAACTGGAGCCTCAGCTGGAATAAAAAGGAACAGGAAACGGGGGGGGGGGGGAATCTACTTCTGACATTGCCCTTCGTGGAGCACAAGAACCCCACATTCCTGATGAAGAAGTGGGTAACCGTGAAGCTGCACCAGGGAACAACTGAAGTTGCCAGGCATGACTGCTCCTTGTGGGTCCCTGAGACGGTTATGAGGCTCACAAGAAATGAGCCATCGCTCAGGAGCCCCTCCCCCCATGACAAGAGACCCAGTGACTGCTTCTCTTACAACCAGGTTTGCCATTTGACAGTCTCACACGTGTGTAGACTGCATTCTGATTCATCTCTCAATCACTGTTCCTATGGCCCACCCACTCACACCAAACTCCCCACTTCACCCCACCCTACCAGTCCCTGACCCAGAATCACAACTTTTGGGTTTTATGACCAATTTATGACCAAGGCTACTTATGGGAACGCTGAATTGGAGCCATCCACTGGAGCCTGGTGGCCCTCCAGGAGGCTCACAACTGAAGACAAGGATTGTTTCTCTCCCTGAACCCATCAACAGCAAATGTTTACCAACGCGGGTAAAGTCCCCCAAGCCTCTTTATCTTAGTTAGGGTTTCTATTGCTGTGAAAAGGCACTATGCCCTCTGCCACTCTTATAAAGGGGTGGTGGCTTACAGTTTCAGAGGTTCAGTCCATTATTATGGCAGGACACGGCAGCCTGCAGACAGACATGGTGCTGGAGAAGTAGCTGAGAGTCCTACATCTGGCAGGCAACAGGAAGTGGTCTGTCTCTCTGGGCGTGGCTTGAGTTTATATGAGACTTCAAAGGCTGTCTGACAGTGACACACCTCCTCCACCAAGACCAAACCCACTCCAACAAGGCCACATCGCCCATTGCACTCCCTTTGGAGGTCATTTTCTTTCATATCACCACACTCTTCACTCTGCTTTCACATTTGACTGTTGAGAGGTGCATTCTTCTGCAGACTCAGTCCAGATATTCATAGCTGCTGTGAACTCCTGGTGGCAAAGGCTGTGTCTTGCCCAGAAGATGGTGTTGGGCAGTCATTCTCCTATCTTCCAGCCCTCACACCTTTCCTGCCCCTCTTCTCCCATAGCCCCTGAACCTTAGGGGATAGTACAAATCTCTTATTTCGGGATGAGTATTCCTCCAGTCTAGTGACTGTTTCTGTGCTAAATGATGAAGGGCTCTGTGGCCCTGAAGCCCTGTTTCCTCTGCCTGTGTACTCTCTAGCCCCCTACAAGGGTAGGCTCCCACCTGCTGTGTGTTTATTGGTCAGAGAGGGATAGGGTTCAGGCTACGAAAAGACAGGTTGCATTTCTGGGAAGAACTGTTTGTCACTTTCTTTCCTTCCTACGTTCAGGAGATAGTGGATGCCGGCAGGGTAACTTCTACGTTTCCTTGAACTCAAAATACTTCAGTCATTAGTCTAGGGTTCTCTAGAGGAACAGAGCTGATAGATCAGTTCATTAGATAGATAGATAGATAGATAGATAGATAGATAGATAGATAGATAGATAGATAGATAGTATATAGATATAGATAATATAGATGGATAAGATACAACATAGATATAGGATATGGACTATAAGATATAGGATATAAATACATAGGGAATTTATTAGAATGGTTTATAGGCTGTGGTTCAGCTAGTCTAACAATGACTGTCTACCAATGGTCCAAGAGTCCAGGAGTTGTTCAGTTCTTGAGTTTAGGTGTCTCAATTGGTATTCAGTACATGCTGTAATCCCAAAGAAGTAGCCTCTAATGCAAGTGAAGGAATGGACTTGCCAGCAAGAGCAAGCAGGCAAAATTAGCAATCTTCCTTCTTCCATGCCCTTAAATAGGCTGTCAACAGAAGGTGTGGCCCAAATTAAAGATGGACCGTCCCACCTCAAAAGATCTGGATTAATGATGGGTCTTACCACCTCAAATAATATAATTAAGAAAAAAATCCCTCACAGGTGTGTCCAGTCACTTAGGTTTATTATTAGTTAATTCCAGATGTAGTCAAGTTGACAGCCAAGAAGAGCCATCATGGTAATGGTTTAGGCATGATGAAACACACTATTTGTGTGGGGTGTGTGTATGTGTATGTATGTTTGGGGATTTTCTTCCTAGTCAACTGTCTCTGTGGTGTTCTGGGCTATGGGACAGAAACTAGTAGAAAAAAACCAGTTTAGTTAAGTCTTCTTAATAATTCTAAAGTTAACTAATTTGATCTCATAGTTTGGGCTCTGGTGAACATGGTAAGAGGAATTAGAAAGAGCTGTGCTGCTGTGAGAAGTAGGCCCTGCTAAACATGAAATTATCAGTAAGATGCCAAGGGATCATCAGGTCAGAGGAGGTGGCTGTGAATTGTGACCCCTGAATTAAGATGTTCAGAGGGGTTAGGTCTTGTGGCAAGAACCAGGCCACAAAGGTCAGCCCCAAAAGCTAGACACAACCCCTGTGCTTTGTGAACTTATGACCCACGAGATGTCAATGGACCTGTGGGCTCAGCCCATGCCGGACTGGGGACTGTCGAGGTGAGCTTCCTAAGTGTAGACATGTACCTGCATACACTAATCTGTTGCTGTTTCCAAACGTAGGCAACTTACTGAACTTAGACAAACAAAATTAGATCTCTAAGCCAAAAGGCACCTGTCTCCCCTCAATGTATAAAGATCTTCAGTTTTGAAGCACATGTTTTTAAAGATTTGATTAAAAGGGACCTTGCCATATGAGCCATAAAAGTGTGGATGACCTTCCTTAAACATGGCCATGCTAAGCCAAGTAGTCATTTAAAGGAGCAAGCTACTAAGAACCAGAGTAGGAAGGAAATAAAAGAGGAAGGAAGGGGAAAACTACAAGGGCCCTGATAGAAAATTCTGGAATGTCAAGCTCATCATTGCAAGGGGCAGCATAATAAGGGAGATTTCCAGGGAAGGAAAGTCTTCTAGAAACAGCTTGGCTGGTTTGTTTATCTGTCTCCTTCACATGCTCAATTTATTTTTAGAATAACTGATATGCTTGTAATCCTAATGTATCTTCCCTCAGGGGATTAAAGTCAGCAGCTTCCTGTTCAAGTCTTTGATTACATTTAAAAGGAGCTGGTTGTCACGTCTTGTCTGGGTGTCTGTGACCTGGAGTCTTTGCCCTTGGGTCTTTGCCCCCATCTCTTCTGTCCTTCAGGGCTCCTCCAGTGTGCAGCTAGAGAAGACTTCTGGCCAAATAAAATAGTTCAGGGCAGTTGGCCACGTCCATGGAGCAAGTTCTAAATAAACCAGTCACCTCAGTTCTCCATTTCAGCCCCACTGTTGAGGGATCTGCTCCCAAGATCTGCATCCTAGTCCTAATCTGTCAGACCTCCCTCCAACGATGGCCCTGCCCATCCACTGCCCACTTCATACTAAACAGCTCAGAACATGGCAACAAAGTGTCATCAGCTTAGCAGCTTCAACAACAGGAAGTCCTTCCTGACACAAAGTACTGGATGAGAAAACCTGGAGTCTGGTCTTGGCAGAGTTCCTTTCTCCTGGGAACTCGGAAAGAACCTACCTGTTCCATGTATGGCCTCTAGCTTCCAGAGTTGGCAGGTCCTCCACGGCTGTCCCCACAAGCTCCGCTTTATCTCCCCATGGCTTTTATTTTCTTTGAATCGTTATGTCCAAATCCACCCTTAAACAAGGACAGGAGTCATATTTCATTGGGAACCCTCCCTAACGAGTCTGTCTTGGCTAAGCTCACCTATAGAAGCTCTATGTGCACATACGGTCACATTCTGAGGATGAGCACCTCAGCATATGGATCTGGGGGAACACACTGAAACCGGAACAGGATGGGAGACTTTTCCAGCTGCTGTCAAGAAAAGCTCCTAAGAAGGATGGGGAAGAAGGGGTCCACTTCTGCTCTGAACTGTTCTGGAAAAATATTGCCATCTGAGAGTTGGGACAGTGGGAAATTCCCCAGAACCCAAGACTGAGCACCACTAACCATGCAATGACAGGGCCATCTCTTGACAGACCTTGGCCTCCATCCCTTCACACCTATTGAGGTGCCACATGGACCAATCTCTGCTTCAAGAACAGACTTATAAAGCACAGGAGTACTCCACAGAGAGGTGACAGACCCATCATTCTGTTTCCCCCGGAAGTCAGCAGGGAGAATACCCAAAATCCTGCTTCTGTTTCTCTTCTTCCACCCCACCCCCCAATACTCTTTATTCATATTTCCAACCACTAGCTGTGTGTCCTAGGAAGATGGATAGATTCCTCAAAGCCAGGCTGTCTTTAGCCACCATTACATGTCGTCGTTTTCAAGTGATCTCTTTTCTCTTTCTGGTATCCCCTCACCAATCAGAACCTGTCTAAGCACATCTGCGCCCTGTGGATCCTTTCAGTAGAGTTACTTTTGGTTGCTACTAGGCAGAGCCAAGGGAGGTTCCTGGACAGCAAGACAAATGGCCCTGGATGGACTCCAAGCCCCCGGCAGTGCTTCCCAGCCCACCCTTGCATCTGAGCTGTCCCAGTACACTCCCTAGGCTATCAGCACTAACCCAGCTCACAGCTTCCACACCTGCTTCACCAAGTCCATGACATCTTATGGGATCTGCAAAGACCCAAAGGAGTGTGTGTCTGTATTTCCCTTGTGCCCTAGGCCCATGCTATGTGTCTGCAAATATTGCCCTGGCTTCAGGCACTTTTCCATCCCTACCGATCTCTTTAGGCTCTAGGGATTGACATTTCTAAACCAGACTCTCTTAATTTTGAGTTTGAGAATATTCGAAGGAAAAGGGGACCAAAATTTACATTGGGTTAGGAGCACACACTGGTAAGATTTTTACAACTCTCTGTATGCATTCCTCCCTGAGGATGCTGTAACAGAGACCGCAAATTGGGTGACTTAACACAACACTATCACATTCCCCCCCCCCCCCCCCCAGCTATGGAGGCTAAGAGTCAAAACTCAAGGTGATGGCAAGGCTATGCCTCCAGGAGGCTGCAGAGGGGGGAACTGTCCTGGTTTCTTCCTACCTAACGCAGGTGGCCAGTCACCCCGGGTGTCCTTGGCTGCAGCTGTACTCCTCCATTTGTGCTTTTATCTATCTGTTTTACATTGCTTTCTTCCCTATCTGTGTTTGTGTCTGCACTTCAATCTCCCCCCTTTACAAGGCAACATCAGTCATACTGGATTAGGCCCCATCCTAATGATATCCTCACAACCTGATTTGACTTCAAAGACCCCGTTTCTAAGGAAGGTCACTGCATTGGTTACTTTCCTGTTACTGTCAGAGAACCAAAACACCTTGTGAAGGATTTACTTCATCTCAGAGTTGAGAGAAATAGGGGAAGTCAGGGTGGGAGATTAAGGTAGGAACCTGGATGTAGATATTCGGACAGACACCATGGAGGAGCACTGCTTCCAGGCTTTCTTGCCCTGGCTCGCTCAGCTACCTTTCCTATTTAGCCCAGGCCCATCTGTCTAGAGATGGTTTTGGCCCCAGTGGGCTGGGACCTTTTACATCAATTAGCAATCCAGAAATGTCCCACAGATATGCCACAGGCTAGTCTGACGAATGTAATTTTTTTTTTATACTAAGGTGTGTCAAGTTGACAAGCATGATCAGCCCTCACAGTCCCGTTGGCGGGCACTGGGTGCCAAGACATAATTTTGGGAGAGACATAGCACACTGATTATAGCACTAGTTATCAATAAAATAATGTCCAAGTGCTTCCAAACCATGCATTTAAACGCTGATGAAATCACACTACAGAGACCTTGGCCCCAAGAACTTCAGCGTCTCCGGTGTTATTTGTGTATTGAAATCTCAGGATCTATGGAATGGGCCAACCCACCTCCCAGTCTCATCCTTCCCAGCTCTGTAAGACCTGCTCTTACTTGTGGGCTTGTATGAGACTTCCCTACCTCCGAGACACACTTCTTAGTATGCTTTTTTTTCTACGCACTGATATCTTTCATTTTATTGAAATATGCTTCTGTGAAATCTTATCTGATTGCTCCCTTGTTAGCTCATAAATATTTATTGAATATCTACTATATGCCAAGTAAATGGAAGTAAGCAAAAAGCACAAACCCTTCCTTCCAGGTGCTCCTAGTTAGTGACAAGTAGAGAAAACAGTTCTGTTCTAAGAACAAACCACAGCTAGGGCCTGGGGGTGGGGGTGGGAGCTGCCTCCCTATTGGGGGAGGCCTTTCTGCCGTACAAGAGATGCTGACAGGCACATCATATTCATTATCTGGTCTCATCATCACATAAACAGAGTGGATGGCCCCGTTAACATCATTTTGCAAATAGAAAAAAAATAAAACCCCAAACTGAACATCAGAGAGGGTTAGTAACTTGGCCTAAGTCATACAGCCAACACGAGGAGAACTAGGATTTGATTTTACATATGCCTCACCTCAAAATCTTGACTGTTGAGAAAAACTGTGAATCCCCCTGATGGCTTCATGAGATCCCTTTAGATTCAACTTTCTAGCAGTTTACATGCCTGAAATTTTCCAAACCAAAAATATCATTAAATGAAGAATTGTAACTGTTATTGGCTACTTCCTGTAGATATGGGGCCAAACAAAGAGGTCTTAATACAAAGCCAAGCGTGGTGCACTGAGCCACTGAATTGTCATTGTTCTTGTTGGGTGTACTTAGACCAAGTTTCATACTCCTTTGTGTGTTGATTTCCTACCAATACAAACCCCCAACACACATACGTGCACAGATACACGCAGGCGAAATGTAAAAGGACGGGGGGTGATATATGCATTGTGAAAACTCCTATTTACCACGGTGGATTGTGTATGTGGTCTGGGAATAAATATCCATTAAACAAATAAATTAATTTAAAAAATGTTAAAGAACTGCTTGGAATAAATCTTCATATATATCTTTGAAAGTATTAAAATTTGTTTTAAAGGATTGTATTATTGCAACCATTACTACTTCATTATCTTATTAACCATATTATTATCTTATTTAGAAAACACTCATCACTAAAAATAAATATTAAAAAGTAAAATAAAGTTAAAATTAAATGTTCCTTAATCCCATTTGAATGAGAAAATTAATATGAAATGACACAAAGTGATAAGGATATAAAACCTTCTTGACTCTTCCACTTTAAGTGGAAATGTTGAAGCGGAAACACGCAAGAAAACAGTTTCAAAAACTTTATGAATAGAAAGAGATAGATGGGGGGGGGCAGGAAGCAGGAAAGACAAGCACTGTTGCTCAGCTCCCTTCTTCTCTTTTTGTCCAGTCCAGAACTCCAGTCCTTGCCATGATGCTATCCACATTCAGGGTGGCTCTTCCTCCTTAGTTAACTGCAAACACCCTCACAGATACACTCAGAACTCCGTTTAGCTAACAATCCCAAATGACATTTATTTGACATGAAGATGAACTCTCGCATATCCCCAACAGGAAATTCAATGAAAAGAATTTAGTTCCTTCAAGGGAAAGATACACAAACTCTTGTACATTCCAGAAATGGAATACCACACAGCAATGAAAATAAATGACATCTTAGGATGCTCAGTGACTATTAAAGATCACAAAGGGATCAACACAGGAGTCAGTATGGAAAACTGAATACTGTGTGATTCCACTGATTAGATATCCTCAAAAATACAAAATTATAATGATAAACCACAAACCCATGGGTGTCATAGTTCAAAGAGGAGTGGGTAAATGCAAAAGGATAACACAAAGGTTGCTTTTTTTGCAGTATTAGAACTGCTCAGAATTCTCATGTTGGTGGTTATGCAACCCTAAATACATACATACTAAAATGTATAGAATTGTACACCCAAAGATCTACTTAATGTATGTTATTTTAAGCAAAATTTTAGGGAAAGGTACTGCACATACATGTGTCTTTTACTAGTAGCTGTTAATTGCTGACAGGTTTAAGGAGAGCAAGAAAACCATAGCAACCTGGAGCTAGATGAAGGAATAAACAACTGAGAACATCTCTACATACTTGTAGTTACCTCTGTGTCCTACCATGATGGGCAAAAGCCTTGCTGTTAATGATGTTGAACATGTTGATTCAGTAAAAATAGAAACTACATTGTTTTCAACATGGGATTTTCATTTTCTCCAATGTAGACTCAATTGTGGGTATCCATGTGTGTATTTGAGATGTTGCTGGTTGGTCTGTGAGCCTCTACAGCTAGAATTCCAAGAGAGAGATTCATAACCAAACATCCTTTGATCTGTAAGTATGTCGTGGTACCAACTCAGTGTGACAAGTGTCACAGATCCAAGAGACAGGAGGCCATAGGATAAAGAGAGCTCTAGTTCGGAGGCAAGGGACCTGGGTTACTCAAAACGTGAAGGCATGTATCACCTGAACACAGAGTCCAAGTCTACAAGAGCCTGCAAGAAAAGAGGGTTTCCCTGGGGGATCATGTGGAGATGAGGATACAAAGCCAAGACAGGATCAGCGCTGGGGAAACCCTTTGCTATGCTCCCATCCACCTACTTTCCTCTCTCTCACCAGCCTGAAAATGAGATTTCTTTTTAAGTAGCAATTTGCTGCCAGACTGGCTTGCAAGTGCACAGTGAGATTTTTTTATTAGCCAAGTGATTAATATTAATATGATAATTCATAGTAGGATACAATTCATTTCTTGACAAAACCACTGACAAGGCATTGCTCAGTTACTCAGCAACCCAGACAAATGTGATGTTCTTATCTCTGTCTTGTGAGTTCTGTAATAGCAGAATAATGAAGTATTATTTAGCTTAACATAATCATTGGAGTTTCTCTCTGGTCTTAGAAGGAAAAGACCCATGAGCTAGAATCCTTTATAAATGTATAATCAGTTTCTCATTCATGACATTATATAAATAAAAGATGAATTAATTTAAAGGACAATTTATCCAGCATATATCTTCATTATGTGCTAAGATTAGTGGTCCTATGGAAACCTATCAGCCGAGAGCATTTTGTTATTACAGAGACGGTAAGAATCTAGCAGAGATCTATACACAATAACCACTTAAATAAGATTAAGAGCTAAAATGCATTATGAAATTTTATGTTTCATAAGACAGCAAAACTCAGTTAAGTGGCAGAAGAAAATAAAAATAAGTAACATTTAATGGGACACAAATACTAAGAGGAGACTTTTCATTGACTCAAATGAGGTCTCTGTTTCAAATCCACCATCTGGCATTTTGCATTTGTCTGTCTGCAACATAATTTCTAAAGGAGATGACTGATTTCAAACCAAATTCAATACCCACTGGAACAAAGAGTAATAAGATACAACTTAAGTCCCCTCTGCAGCTCCCTGCTTTTCAGGCAACAGCTGAAGAACCCTATAAAACAATCTTATAAAGAAACTGTACCGCTTGTTTGGAAAATAAACCCTCGATATTAAGCAAAGCATGCGTGTGAAAATGGACAGGACCACGGTTTTTTAAGCAAACTGGTTTATGCTTGGATTTGTGTACTATGCTCTCACGTAGGGGCAAATGCAATGTTTTGGCAGATCTTCCTGTGTGATTGAGGGTAAATCTGCTGAGCTAAAAGACATGACAATTTGACTGTTTACCAGAAAAATGGAAGGGATATAGATTTGAGCTGTGGAAATTAAATCCTGAAAATTTAGTGACTTTCCTATAACTATTGCTCTAGAGCTGTCGGGAAAAAAAATGTTTTGTTTTTTTTTTTTAAAAAAAGGCTGAAAATGTGAACTGTCTGTATTGAAAAATTCAAGACTCAGATTAATCAATGAGAGTATGATTGATTAGCCTACATGAACTACAATAAAGCTATTGGTTACACAGGGGAGGAACCCTTAATCAGACAAGCAAATAAAACCATTGTGCAGGAAGTCAATTTATTAAGATGAGACTTTGTGCCACTCAGTAGGGTTCTCTGGAAGATATAAGCCTTTTCATCTTCAGTCCGAGGGTGGGGAATATTAGTAAAAGAAATAAATGTGCATCAAATATATCTTCAAAATTGATATAGATTTCAGGGAATGTAAGTTATAAGCTTCAGAGCCTGGAATATCAAGACATAGGATATATTAAAATGTCTGTTGTTGGACTCTAGGTTGAGTGTAGTCTTGATAATCAAGGATTTCCACTAAGTTTTCTGAGCTAGTTTGAAAGTATGAAAATGTATTGCAATGTAGCATTTGGTCTTGAAAACGAACTCCTGGATCTAATATTGGATACACGGTCAACGCAGCGTATCTGCAGTGTGTGACGCAGCGTATCTTAACTTACTAAAATGCTCACTGAGCAGCTGGATTTACTAGGTAGGGTGGAAGGCAAGAGCAGAAGCAGAAAGTTGGTCAGTGGTCCCCAATCTATGGAATGTGATCCACCAGCAATGAGGAAGTGGGAACAATAAAAGCAATGAAGTCCGCTGGCACCAAAATATCCATTACTGTCGCCAAAATGCTCTGAACATAAATATGCAAGGTAACCCTACAGAAGGCTGGTATTATTATTATTTTTTTTTTTTAGAGATAGCAGTAAATCATACATTATTTTCTAGAATGGGCTATGGCGGAGATGCAAAGTCTCTCCCTCACTTTAGCCCATCACTGGTCATTTGATCTCAGGTCTGCATTCTCCGGCGGACTCCCGACTCCGGACTTGTCACAGTTAGAGCTGTTCCAGTTTATGATAACCCTTACGGCATCCTATCTATTAACCGCTTTCAGCTTTAGGTGTCTGAGACTTATTTAACAGTGCTACAAGGTAAGGATGGTTAGATTTACACAGGCAAGAAAAAGGACCTCAAGGTCCACATTGTCAAGATCACAGCAGAGTAACCTCCCAGAATCCAGCAGCCAGTCTCCAGAGCCTACGACCTCCACCTGAAACTTCTCTCACTTTAGTTCTCATTTTTCTATTACGTTATGGATGTATGTAATATTTTTCCATTTAAATCACAGTAACATCTTAATGTACTTTGTCTCTCTTCCCTTTAATGTTGGACAAACCACAGACATTTCAAAAGAACCCCTGCATGAGCAAGCAGCCCTCGGGGGAAGGAGAAATGTATTCTCTTATGAGAATATAGGGGAACTTCCTGCTCACAAGAGCAATGCTGGAGGAGGAAGTGGGCTGGGGATACACAGCGTTCTCCTCCGCACTGCTGGACTGTTTTCTGAGGAGCAAATACCTTCCAGGGGCACTGACAATCCTGTGAGGCTGGAGGACCAGGAGAGCAAAGGGGGAGGAGGCAGAGCTTGAAAGAGACTTTAAAACAAACCTCCTTCTCTTCAATAAAATCAACAGGACGTAAATTGGGTCTTTGGATCAAACTTCAAAATGGAGTGTTCAGCAATGTCTCTGATCTTTGTGACATGTTTGACTTCTCAGCTGTCACTCTGGGTTCAGCTGCTGAGGTCACCAAATGCGATTGGCTCCACGCCAGAAGATAATCGCGCAGGTCCTTTCTTAGCTCCTTTCCAAGTGCTCTTTGTAGTCACAGAAGGGCACGTTGCGTTTAAATAAAAACCTTCATTCTGTTACATTATTTAGCCTGTGGTCATTTTTGGGAAGGGGGGGTTTAAAAAGTTCTTTTCCTCGCAAAAGCCCCCTCGCACCTGTTATGGCTGTACGTGGTTCCACCCCCGGTGTTTTCTGACCGAGACTCTGATGGGAAGTGGGAAGCCCCCAGACCAGCCTGTGGTCTGTAATGACATTCTCCACTGCCCTTGATGTCCTGTGGAAGCAGCTCTAATCAGCTCTCTCAAGGATGGGGCTTGATGCAGCCTCAGAGTTAAGGAACATGTTATTTTACCCCATTTAAACATGACGCCCATTAAAGGCCAATATGGCCCCATGCTCTTCAAAGAAATGACTGACCTTAGTGTCCTTGAGGTTGGCCCTTTGCTGTAGGAGGTAATTCCCTTCTGGATAGACTGTTACAGTGACATGATTAAAGGGATGGTGGAAAATTATTTTACAAGCCAGCCTCAAACTATGGGAGCAGAAGCTTAGTTTCCCTTTGTAGGACAAGGTTTATAAGGTGTAACCCCCTCCCAGGAAGGATAGAGTTATTTTTTTAGTCACTAGACATTCAATGTGAATTAATTGAGGCCAATGAATAAAAGTGGACGAAGGAAAGAAAAAGAGAATGGCACGTTCATAAAGTATCATCCCAAGAGAAGTGGGGAGTAGGCTGGGATCTCTTGGATTTAAGTGATGTTAAGGGTAGGAAATGGTGAGAGGCAACCCCAGATGGAGAACAGAGACATATCAATAAAGAGAAAGGGAGCGACTTTTCAAGTTTACATCACTCCTGAACAATAATACCATTAGCCTCAATCCCTTAACTGCCAGGAAGCCTCCATAAGGCTACCATGCCAATCATTGTAACTGCAGAGTTTGGAAGGAACTAAAGAACACAGGCTATTATCTGTGTGCTATTTCGAAACCTCTCAAACATCTAGCACCACAACAAACTATAAGCCTAAATCACAAAGACCATCAAAAGGCCTTGTCTCTTCCCTATTCCACACTAGGCTGGAGGTTTTCTCTAAGCAAGAAAAAAAGGGGGTTGAATGGGAACAGAAAACACCAATGCTTATCAGAATCAAAATGGTATAGGCATTTATCATCTTATCTGCCCCATGAGGGAAACCTTACAGAATTCACGAAGGACGTACGAATCACTGGTGCCATCTTCTCTTTCTCAGAGATCTACCATGCACCTCCCGTTCCACTTTCTTTGGAATGGAGTTCCTCCATCAAGGGAGGAATGCAATTAAAGAAGGATTTCAAAGTGTAATTTTCAAAGTCTAAAGAACCACTTGTTGAGCCTACAATTTCTGCTTCATTCTTTCCTGCATCTCCTCCTGGTTCACTCCTCCTCTTTAGAGTAGTTATCAAAGGCAGAGTTTTCAGGATTCAAGCTCGGCCAAAGCAAACAGACCAAAAATTTGGGAACTGATTTATCTTAATCCAAGGGTAGTAATCCAATTTGTTTGCCTGGAATGTTTCACCCAGTAGTCCTTGGGTTTGGCCAACAATGTCTAGGGAGAGCAAACCCTGCAGTGACAGCCACTTGGGGACAGAATAATTTTAGTTGCACCTTTTCATTTTTCTGTGGGTGACCATAGTTGGTGATAAGAGGTGTGGGCCACCTGGGAGAGTTTTCTCTCTCAGTGACATTCTAATGTCTAATCAGCACATCTACAATCACCACTGGCAGAAGTGTGAGGGGTGGAGGTTAATTGGTGCACCCTGACGAATGTAAAAATGTCAGGACAGTGTGCACACAGTCCACACTGTGTGAAGAGAGTGTATTCGAGTTGAAGCAAAGACTTATTGGTAAATATCCTTGGCATGAAGACAGATTTCATCTCTCCTACTCTCTCTGCACAATACAGAAGGAATAGGGATTATATCCCAGATCTTACGGGACCATTAACAATTGCTCTTATCTAAGGCTACTTTTATGGCTTTAAAAAGTAGCATCATAAATAAAGTAACTTTAGGAACTGAGGATTCGGCTTAGTTTGTAGAATGTTCACAACGCATGCGTAAAGATCTTTCTTAGTTAGGGTTTTTATTGCTGTGAAGAGACACAACTCTTCTAAAAAAAAATTTAATTGAGGTGACTCACTTATAGTTCAGAGGTTCAGTCCTTCATCACCATGGCAGGGAGCATGGTGGCAAGCAGGAAGATATGGTACTGGCTACATCCTGATCAGAAGGCAACAGGAAGGACTGTGACATTGAGCGATGCTTAAGCTTAAGCAGGAGAGACTTTAAAGCTTGTCTCCCCCCCCTCCACACACACACAGTGACGCACTTCCTTCAACAAGGCCACATTTACACAGCGCCACGCCCTATGAGTTTGCGGGAGCCAGTTACATTCAAACTACCACAAGCTCTAAGTTTGCTTCCAGCACCCCACAAAATTGAAGTTGGCCGCACACCTATAGCAAAGGCAAAAGCAGGAGGCTTAGAAGTTGAAGGTCTGGGACTGGTGAGTATAGAAGGTGTACTTCTTTTCCAGAGAACCCCAGTTTGATTGCCAGCACCCACCTGAGGTGACTTACCAACTGCCTGTAACTGCAATGCCAGAAGATTCAAAATCCTCCTCTGGTTTCTTCATTCACATGCACACACCCACGTGAGGACACATACGCATACACATAACTTAAAATAGTAATAATAAATCAACTTTAAAAAAGAAGTTGAGGGTCATCTTTGGCTACATACTGAGTTCTAGGCTAGTCTGGATCTGGACTACATAGACCATATCTCAAAAGAATAAAAATAAAAATAAGAAAGAAATATATATCATATGCAATTACTATTATAATTAGTATAACAACATAGTTATATATTATAATACATATATGTATGATTTATATAAAATAGCATCACCTGGGGCAAAAAAAAAGAGTTCTAATTAAGGAATTTACTAATCTGGATTCCATTCCTAATTATGTATGATTTCCATGATTAGACCCCTCATATCCTCAAACTCAAGCTGAGAAATAGACTCCTAAAGTCTTTATAATAACACTCCCAGGGTTGAAGGAACTACAGCATCATATTCCTGGATTTTTTTTACTCTCATGATCAGGAAGCCATTCTGAATTTTGTTTAAATTAATGCCTATGGAGGTCACAGGCAGATTCAAATAGGAACTGGCCTGTTGTGGCCTAAACAGTGGGGCCAGGGCAGCAGTGGACTGATTTGACTTGGTTATTTGCTCTCTATTTACCTACACTTTAGCCCATTGGCAAAACCAGTTCATTTCCTGTTTTAGTCAATAAAGTTTTATTGGCACACAGCCATGTTCAATCTTTATAGATTATCGGTGGCTACATTCCCGCAACAGCAAAGTTGTGTGGTTGCAACAGAGACTGTAAGGCCTGCAAAGCCAAAAATATTTACCATCTGGTCCTTTGCAAAAAAAAAAAAAACTTTGCTGGCCCTGTTCTGTAACTTTGAAGTTTATGTTCACAGCCTTTCTACCACAGTCCATGCTGTCTTTTCTTGTCGTGCCTTGTACCTTAGATTCTTCATGAGACCCAACTCCGTGGCTTCCCTGTATCCCTAACTCTTCCTAGCATGGTCATCTCTTCCTCATCCTCAAGCCAGGCCTTATGTGTTCATATAATCCTTTTTTCCCCACCAAGACTAATTTGCCACCTTAATATTAACAAATATTCCTCTTTTATAAAACTCTTAAAAACCCTTTGGGAAACTGGTCTGATAAACTTTCTATCAATAAGGAGTCTTCATTCAGCCTGTGCTTCATTGTTCTGAGTTCTTGGGGCATTTGGAGTCCCAGATTGAAACTTGTTCAAGAGACAGACCAGATTTTTATTTGTTGTTACATTATGCATACATAATAACGTAAAACCGGCAGCGTTTACAATGCTGGGTAAGTTAGATTCGATTTGTGCTGTGGACAATCCCTCACATTTTAGGCCAATTTTGGCCTATGTAAAAAAAAAAAAAAAAAAAAAAAAAATCTTTTATTTTTTTTCTTTCATATTTTTTTCTTTTTCTTTCTTTTTTTTAGAGATAAGGTCTCACCCTGTCTCTTTCCCTCCTCTCTCTCTCTCTTTCCTCAAACATAGTCATAACAAATGATTGTATTTCATGTCTTAAAATTTAGTTTGCTTTCTTTCCACACCCTAAGAGAATAATGGCTATACTGAAGTCTATAAAGAGTTTTGTTTCCCACTGATGGATTAAAATGAGCATGTCTGTAGTCTGTGTGAAGGAATTTAGTAATTTCTACTTCTACGTGCAATATCATAATACAACATGAGTCACAACAGATTAAATCTTGAGGAACTAAGGCAAAGTTTGCTTCAACTAGTAGTTGTCAACCTTCTTAATGCTGCGACCCTTTAACACAGTTCCTCATGCTGTGGTGACCTCCCAACCACAAAATTATTTCATTGCCACTTCATAACTGTCATTTTACTATTGTTATGAATTATAATATAGATAGCTGATATACAGCCTATCTGATATGGATTGCCACAGGGGTCATGAGCTACAGGTTGAGGACCACTGGCTTGAAATATTAGGGAACACTACTAATAAAGCAGGGAAAGCCATGGGAACTCACACTGTATAGAAGAAACAAATCAACAAATCACCTCCTGCCATTGGTGGATTTTTTTTTTTTTTTGGCCCTCTGTAATTGGCTATAGATTCGGAGACAATACTTGAAACCCCACAGATAACAGACACACATGCCATTGGGTTCAACCGTGCACATTTTATTCAAAGCAACATTCTCTTTGGGAGCAGAACTGATCTAGATAGGGACTAGATAGAGACATAGGACTGACCCTACAGCTGTGGCCACAGGAACTATGCAGCTGTCGTCACCAATCAAAGTCAGTGACCATGGATAAGTAAGACCTTAGCTGTTACATTTGCCCTCCTCTTACCAAAGTTCTAAAAAGTAAAGAAGGGCCGCAGCCACTCTACAGACATACAAATGAGGAATGCCGGTTGGGTTGGGTTGGGGAGTGAATGGAGCTACAGAAATGGGTAGCCGCTACACAGTCACACCCCAGGCACCTCTGTTTATGAGATGGTTTTGCTGTACATTAGCCATTAGAGAAATCCCTATTCAGGCTTGTGTGAGTGGCAATTTGAATCAACCGTGATGTAGTGATGGAGGAAGGTCATTGGTTAATTAAAAAAGAAACTGCTTGGTCCTCATAGGTTAGAACATAGGTGGGTGGAGTAAACAGAACAGAATGCTGGGAGGAAGAGGAAGTGAGCTCAGATGCAGGGCAGCTCCTCTCAGGGGCAGATGCCATGCCCCTGTGCTCCAGAGCAGACGCGATGCAGCCAGCCGCCAGGTCAGACATGCTGAATCTTTCCTGGTAAGACTAGTGCTACACAGATTATTAGAGATGGGTTGATCGGGATATGAGAATTAGCCAGTAAGGGCTAGAGCTAACGGGCCAAGCAGTGTTTAAAAGAATACAGTTTGTGTGTTGTTATTTTGGGGCATAAGCTAGCCAGGTGACCAGGAGCTGGGGTGGCAGGAACACAGCCTGCAGCTCCCTACTACAATGTAGGTCCCTCCTCTTTGGTTGGCACGAACTAACTCAGTGTCCAGATGCACTATGGGAAGTTCATTAGATCTGAGGTTTTATACTTTTTTGATTCAAGTTCTGTCATTTATAAGAGAGTTATAGGAAGAATCTTCTCAATGTTTAGTCAACCCTTTGTCATGGCTTATCAAGTCTTGGCTTTGGACATGGGATTCACATCGATTCTTTCATCTCCATCTTGTGCCAGGGACCACGAGAAACGCTGGGACTGCAAGGAGCAGTATGGTACCACCATGTTGAAGTTTACGACTTCACAGCTAGTTGTCCAGGTGAATAAACAATCACAATCAACAGGAATGTGTGCAAGGAGCTATGGGGCACAGGGAGTAGATCCGTTTCCACGGCGATGTCTCCGACATCTCAGAGAGCTGCAAACGGAAAGGCAGTTGGGAGTTTAATGGGATGAGAACACCAAGAAAGGTGTCCCTGTGCCCATGGATGCTGCACAGGAGGCTGCACAGGGATGCTGTGTGCAGGGCTTCTAAATATGAGACTGTCGCCGAGCTATGACTAGCAAGGGGAAGTAGCTTAAGCTATGTGACTGAGAGGATTGGATGCTACAGCTAGCTTCAGATAGGTTCGAACCAGAAGAAAATGAAATCCCTTGTGCTTTTCTAAAGAAGCTTTTAAGTGATTCTACAAGACAACAGAGGAGATGAACAAATTTATACCTTGGCAATATTTTTCAGGTAAGTATGGATTACAACAGGTTGGTAGGAAACCTGGAATCTGAATCTCGTGAGAAAATGGAGGGAGGACACCCAGACTGACTGGCTCCAAACTTGGGGGCTGAAGGAAGAGACAGACCTAAAAAATATTTCCATGTGAGATCAACTGGACTGGGCAGGCAGCAGCAGGGGGAAGGTGAGGCAGCCCATGAAGCTGAGCAGGATTTGGTTTCCAGCCTGGCTCTTCATAAAGAGGAAGGGGCAAAAGCATGAGCTGGCTTGAGATGAGTAAGGGACCACTAGGAAGCAGGGGAAGAGGGAAAGAAGGGTGTACTTCAGAGTTAAGATTATTGGGTGGAGCTGGAGTCCATCAGCATGAATGGGAGCCTCAGTGAGTGTACGTTGAGAGAGAACAGAGGTGCCAAGCAAAAAACACACAAATACCGAAGGACTAGCAAATGTGAGGGACCTGCTAGACAGAGGGAGGGCAAAGAGAAAAGAGAGAGGGAAAGAGAGAAATGTATTTCTTTTTTTATTGTTTTTGTTGTTAATGTGTTTGTTTGTTGTTTATCCTTCAAGGAAGGGTTTCTCTGTGTAGCTCTGGCTGCTCTAGAACTCACACTGTAGACCAGGCTGGCCTTGAACTCACAGTGATCCTCTGCTTCCCGAGTGCTGGTATTAAAGGCGTGTACCACCACTAACTGGCTAAGAGAGAGATTTAAAATGTTATCATCACCAAACTATAAGTGGTTTCTGTAGTTTACATGGGACAATTACCATGAAGAAAAAATTGAGAACGGGTGCCTCACCCCCAAAATTCAGAGTATATGGTTGCACAGGAAGACTATTTAGAGTAGACAGGGTAAAAACCAAACTTTGCTGAACCAAAAGGAAGTTTAAAGGATTGGAGGCACACATCCTGAATGCTCCAAAAGATTTCCTGGAATTATGTTTTGAACAAGGAATCCAAGTACTAAAAACATTACTGAAAGGTAAAGCAATAAGAAGTGAGCAAAAAGAAATGACAACCTTACATCATGAACCAGAGTGTGTTGCTTAGGCTAGGTATCTACGTGTGATGTGGCATTTGCAGAACTTCCTCGGCATGTGGCATGTCATTCAAGAACCCACATTTGGATAATGTTTAGCTGTTAATCACCAAATTGAAAAAAAATAGTGTTTTATGGTTTGGGTTTTTTTGTTTGTTTGTTTTGTTTTGTTGTTGTTGCTGTTTGTTTGCTTCTGTTTTTGTTTTGAGGCAGCATCTTCTGTAGACCAAGCTGGCTTTTAACTCTCTATGTAGCTAAGGATGAACTTGAACCTCTGACCCTTCTGCTTCCATCTCGCAACTGATGGGCTTGTAACTGTGTCTCACCACACTCTGTTTATGCAGTGCTGAGAGTGGTAGAACCTGGATTTTTACTGTATGCTAGGCCGCCACGCTGCCGACCAAGTTATATCTTTAGCCCGAAATTTTCAATAATTTCAAAGTATCCAGCCCGGCGGTGGTGGCGCACGCCTTTAATCCCAGCACTCGGGAGGCAGAGGCAGGCGGATCTCTGGGAGTTTGAGGCCAGCCTGGTCTACAAGAACTAGTTCCGGGACAGGCACCAAAGCTACAGAGAAACCCTGTCTCAAAAAAACCAAAAAAAAAAAAAAAATCAAGCAAAGTATCCACATTTGTCTTTTGCATGGAGGTCCACAGAGTACATGTTCAGTCCTGGGCCTTTATGTTTCCCGTCTGACATTACATAAGACTCACTGGCGTGTAAGACATGTGGTTGGCTGTTATTTGGTTATGAAGGTGTCCAAAAATGAATTCATTGGTTTTGCCATTGTTATCATAAAAGTACACAGCCTCAATTTTCCAATTAACTTTAATAACAACATAATAACAGGTAGCATGTCTTAACTAATTTTGTGTACAAAACACTACTTTTAGCCAGCCGTAGCGGCACATGCCTTTCTTCCCATCATAAAGCAAAGGCAGGTGGGTCTTTGTGAGTTCAAGACCAGCTTGTTCTACACAATGAGTTCCAGGCAAACCAGGACTACACAGTAAACCATGGAAGGTGGGAGGAAATTTTTAAGGTAATTTTTTAAAAGCCATTGTTCTGTGTATTTTATACTTGTAATTCCTTTATTGGTTCCAGCAGTCCCAAGAGAGGCACTGCTATCAACTACAGTGTAGACATTAAGGCTGTAGTGATTGTTACTGTTATAGTCATGGAACTTCTGAATGCGCCAATGGGAGGAGACCCCTGTTGAAGGATGCACAAAAGGAAACCCACCTGGAGTGAAGACAGGGTTTAAACTCAGGCATCCAGCTTCGGAATTTGTTCATTTAAGCAAGCTCACCTATTTTATTTATTCCCTGGATTGTGGTCTTCGAGCTTTTTCTTCCTGTTGTTCTCTATCGGTAATGCTATGAAAGGATCGCACCCTGTTCTATGTGCGGGATCAGGACCCAGGAGCCCAATAAGTTCTCGGAATCCTGGCATACGGTCCTTCCATTTGGGGACTATGAGGACCACCTTGACTGAGGCTCAGGGAACTGTCCTTATCCCACGGTCTGCTGAGCCTTCTCTCTCCCCTCTTTCCTCCTCGCACAATGAAGAGTCCTCAAAACTTTGAGTTTTCTTCCAGAATGGTTGAGGTTTGGATGTAGCTCATTCCCTGCATGTCTGAAGGAACACTGCCTCCCAGTTCACGGAGAGTACAACAAACATCTCCTGGCTCTACCTTTCTCTCTGTGGGCTCAAGTAAGGCAGTGCCCCAGTGAGGCCTGGAGGGGGCTGCTAAGGGAATCTAGCAAAGCTTTTAGACCGAAAGTTGCCAGGGCTGTAAAGACCAGAGATGAAGCAACGACTTCATTCTCTTCCAATCACTGGCTTCTCTAAGTTAAATGATAATATTTTAGTGATACAAACTCTTTACTATAAAGCTATAATATCTGCTCATTACAAAGTCAGTCAAAGGGACACAGAGATTTCTCAAAGCCAGATTACAGTTTGCATCGCTCTCTCATCTTCTGTTGGGTTCCAGCGTGTGTTTCAAAGTTCAAAGCAATGCTTCAACACTTACCATAACTTACACCACCATAAAAAAGAACCCAAGATCTCGCTGTGGAAAGAGAAAGAGGCCATAGTTTCAAGCTTTGTGGAAAAGGTAAGAAACCAAGATGTATTGGACTTGACAAAGTGTTAGGTAAACAGAGCCGTGAGTATTAAAGTTTAGGCTCCAGTGATTAGTGGGGAAGTACAGGATAATAAGCACAGAGGGGTGTCGCTCAAGGTACTTTAGACTCCGACTGTGTTTATTATCCAGTATCAGTATGGAGATATATGCCTGACTACTTTTATGGTGCCATTTAGAACTTTAAAATAAGCTCTTATGCTCAGAAAGAGGTTACTAAATTACTCACCCTGTAAGCTTTTCCTTGATTAGCATAATTCCGCCCATTACACGCCTTATCAAGAGCGTGTTTTCATTGTTGGGCCCGCGTTCCAAAGAGACATTCGGGGATGCATTGCCGCGGCATCGTGTCAATTCTAAAATAGCACCTTTCGCTGACTTTGAAATTAAACACCCCTGTATCATTTGCAAAGAAAACTTCTCCAGGTTCCCCGGATGATGAGCCCAGTGAGTGATGTAACTGCTTGCACCCTGGTTTGCCGCCGCCGAATAGTCCTCCGGTTTTTGTTTTTTAAACTTTGATTTCAACTTTTCTGTTTTCAAAGGGAGAATGTTAAGGACGACAGTAAGAGCCCTGGTGAAATTTGGGGTTCTTTTTTGCTCCTTAAAAAAAATAGACGACTTTTAGACCAAATGAGCGATTAGCTTTAAGTGGACCTACTAGAGCAGAGAGGAGAGACCACAGTGGTCGCTCCTTGTAACACTGAAGAAGCCTCCTCCTCCTCCAGACTTCCGGTGTCTGGGTTCAATCTGAATCCCTCGCTTAGGCCAGGATGCTCACGAGCATACACTAGATGGCAGCATGGTATACTGGCCACCTTGGAGGAGCCAGGTCCAGCAGCCAGAGCCCACAGGGCCAGCCACCAGGTGTAAGGATCCGTCCCAAGTGTCATCGGCGACTCGATTTTAGGCAGCATTGTGAGTCATAGTGGAAAATTCCGCTAGGATGGCAGGCGTCCTCTGAGCCGTTCGCTGGGTTTTCCGCACACACACAGAGAGAAAAGGGTTTTCTTTGAGTTGCTCTGGGCCCCTCTGATCTCTCTCTCTCTCTCTCTCTCTCTCTCTCCCTCCCTCCCTCCCTCCCTCCCTCCCTCCCTCCCTCCCTCCCTCCCTCCCTCCCTCTCTCTCTCTCTCTCTCTCCTCTCTCTCTCTGTGTGTGTGTGTGTGTGTGTGTGTGTTTTGATTTTTTGAGACAGGGTTTCTCCATAGCTTTTGGTTCTCTGTGTGGTTTTGTAAGGTGGGTGAGGACTGCGCGTTTACTCTACGCTCAGGGGAAAAGTCCTTTCTGTTGAATTCGCACAATCCACACACTGTGTCCTCGAGTGCCAACTGCAGAACTGTAAAGTAAAAAGGCCTCCCAGTGGCATCCTGGTTCCACATCCCTTCAAAGGAAAACCAACCAAGTAGTACATGCTTCCAGAGAGGGAAAATACACACCAAGTTCAAGGGCCCAGCAAGGGAAGCCCGCAGCATTTGAGATCGAGTTCACTAAAGTCGGTCAATGCCTGACAGAAAAGGAAACTGAGACCCAGACATCCAGCCGTGACTAAGGGCACACAGCTTGTTAGAAAGCAAGCCAGAACCGAGAAAGGGGTTGCCCTGTAGGCCCGTTTCCACTACTTCATGTGTGATTTGTAGAAAGTCATAAATCCGCAGCACAAGAACCCTCTGAGCACTGGGACCGAGCGGATCACCGCCTCTCGTGCTGCTGGCCATCTGCACTGCCACAGGACAGGCCAAAACGGACCCCACATGTCTCCACGAAGAAGTCCTTGTTCTCCCCAAAGCAGCTACAAGGAGGGACAGTAAGTGACACAAGAATCTATATTCACTGGGAAATCGGACCAAAGAGACAGGGCTGAAATACTGCAGCCTTTCCTTGACATTTCCTCTGAATCAGAGACGAAAATTCCAGAACTCTCCTAAGTGAACCCATTTGAGCATTTTGATTTCCCCCCCTCAGTATTCACAGTCCACTTTCCACCCCCTCAGACCTTTGAGTCTTAATTCAAAACGGCTAGTGCTCCATCACCTCCCAGCCCCCTGCTTCCCCCCCCTCCCCCCGCAGGTTCACCTATCACTACATAAGGTTGGTTTGCAAAACATACAGATTCTTTCCCTAGAAGGGCACAGCTTTCGCGATTTCCTTCAGACCCTGAGCCTTTTCCCAATTAAGCCCTGGACTGCTTCTCTCTGGTTAGGATCACAAACAAACACCACCGGGCTTCGGCTTTGGCCTGCTCCAGCTGCCCCTCCCTTCCTCTGACACATGCTTCTTTTGATCTCAACCCCAGACCAGCACAGGGGCTCCTAATTATTCACGAGCCATAAATCATGGCAGTAATGTGGGCCTTGCTCGGGAAAGGAGCGTCGCTGGGCCATAGGAGCCTGGAAAACTGGGTGTGTTTAGTGTTTGTGAAGGAGAACAGTGGGGGAAGGCAGGCAGGAAGAGCGAAGATGTTTTAAATGTTTGTAGAAATACTTGCTTTGATGTTGAGCCCTCCCCCAGAGGAAGTCGACAGTCTGAGAAGTCCGTCTGTACTTTCTCATATTTGCAGAGGTAATGAATTCCACAAGTCCCTTCAAAGGGCAGGTGTAAGCAGGGCCAGGGCCAGTGAACACCCAGCTCATTTCCAGGCTTCGGGGCGAGGGGCAAGTCCACCGAACATGCCTGGTACTATGCACCTCTTGTTTTGGTATTTTAATTTTAGGCACTTATTTCCATGGGCAGCCCAGAACCCTTCTGTGACCTTATTGAAAGGTGGTTCATCTGGTTAGGGTTGGCATTTTCACAAGGAAACGCCGGGAACCCTAAATGATTTTTGTTTCATTTGGCCTGAGCCAAAATGTGCTAGAGTCTGTGAAAATCCCAGTCACTTCGGCAAAACTGATCAAAGTCACTCTCAAGGCAGCGTGTGTGCGTAGCTGGATGTATTCCGAGTGGGACACACTGAATGAAGGTCAGGAATAATTTACAGCCATCCTTCTATTTGCGGAATCTTCCCAAACTACAAGACTATTGACGACTTTTGTTGTCATTGTTACATCAGCAGCTCTCTCTGACTTTAATTCACAGGGAGGACTTAAGTGGAGCAAAGTCGTGACCTTTACCTTCACTTAGCGAAGATTCATGAAGGTCTATGCTGGACTAACTATTGGAGTTATGGCAGTTGTGAATACAAGCAAGTGATTCATGCAATGCTTGCTTCTGTGGTAGCCCCACAAAGTACAGTCTCTGTATTGTAAGTCACACGGTCTTTCTCATGCTTTCCTAACCTGACCCTGCCTTCATAACGTGAAGCAGACATAGAAACACTTAGAGAATTAAGTGTAGCTGTGAGCCAATGTAGGTTTGTTATTATTTTTAGAAGGAAGACAACTTTGGACTATTCCTTGCTAACCCTTCTGTCGAGAGGGAGGCATGGCGAAGTCATAAAAAGCGATCAGAGGAAGAATGGTCGTGCAGAGTGTACAAGGTCGTGGAAGGACAATTTGATCATCTGGGAGCGCAGGCAAAGCCCGTGGAGCAAGTAACAGCTAAGCTAAGACTTGCTGGGTTGGCGAAAGTCAACTCAGTAGAGGACTGGGAAAGAATTTCTTAAAGATGGAGAAAGAAAGACGTTAGAATTCAGAGATGGGGTCCCATTGGAGATTCAAAGAGTCTCTGTACCGTGGGGTTGGATGCTTGCAATAGAAGTGAAGTGATAGAAGAAAACTGAGGAGGGGTTCAAGGAAGAATCATGTCCTAAGACCAGACCAGGAGATAACTGACACTGCACAGCAGAGCATTCTGGGAACGTGGAGCCTGTGGAGAAAGCTGGACACAGTTCATGTTTCAAAGCCGTAGTAAATGAGTGACTGCCTGATGGTAGAATTTAAGCAACAGCCAATACAAGAAGATTTTTGTTGTGGGAGAAGAGAGGCCTAAAGCAATCTCAGCCTCATGGAAATCTTAGAATATGCCAACTTCCCGGTGCTTTAACAAACACACCTGAGCAGCCAGCTTATAACAAGAAAAAGGGGGTTGGCTCCCAGTTTTAGGTTTTCAGTCCCAGGTGGGTTGACCTGCTGCGCCTGGATCTTTGGCAAGGCAACATCGTGATAGAAGCACAGAGAGGAAACTAACTACTCTCTCACAGTGGGAGAGAGGCCAGGCCATAAGATCCCCTTCAGAAGCAGACTGTCAATGCCTTAACTTCCTCCAGCTAGGCCCTTCCACTTAATGGGCCCACCATCTCCCAATAGAGTCGGGGGCTAGGAACCAAGCCTTTTAGCATACCAGCCTCAGGGAACATTTCAGATCCAAACCATATCATAACACCAAGTCATTTTTTTCCACTAAAGCATGACATTCTATTTATGAGTTTCTCTTATAGCAAAATTTCTGAGGAGCTTTCCATTATTGGTGACAGAAATAGATTTTACTTTAACAGCGTGATCAAGATTAATATGACCAATATAAAACACATGCTGGCATGATGTCCTACATGATAACACCCAGAATGCAACATCATTTCTGTGATAGCCTTACAAAAATTCATAACCCCATTCTGAGAAGATATTATATAAACCCAAACAGAGGAATAGACTAAAAAATAAACCAAAAGCCTTGAAAAGCGTAAAGGTCTCAAAGGAATCAGGAATGCCACCGGTTGGGGAAGCTGAAAAAGAAGTTATAAATTCAATGTGGGATCCCGTACTGACTCTTGGGCCCAAGGGAAAAACAAAAAAGATGGGGGACGCTATTAGGAAAACTGGTGAAACCCAAATCAAGTCTGTAATTTAGTTCATAGTGTTGTATCTGTATCGTCTTGGCTTTAATAATCATGAAAGCATTTAACACTGGGGAGCTGTGTGCAATATATATGCGGACACTATTATTCCTTCAACTTCTCTGTATGGCCAAAACTAGGGGGGAAATTAAGTTTTTTAAAAAAAATAAATTTTATACTAGAACAATCCTGATATATGATCCAATTCTAGATAGGAAATACTGATAAATCTTTCTTTGTTGTCTTGTTAATTTGTCTCCAAAAAGCTCATGATGATTGCCAAGTAGCTTCTTTATTGTTCCACGTCTTGGAGTATTAATAGGCATCATATAAATAAAATAGAGAGTCACATTTCCTAATCACTGATTTGTTCGGAATCTGCTCTTAGACTTGGTGCTGACAACATGCAGTAGAAGCTCCTGCATCAAGTGTCTGTGCCCTGGAGCTCACTTACTCAAAAGTAAGAACATGACTTTTGGGATCTTACAGCATTTGTCAAAGGTATTAGAGAAAGCTTTGTACACTTGGGGTACAGTTTTGTGAAGTAGAGAACCCTAGACAAAATATTGAGAAACTAACCATCTTGTCTCAATTCTAGTATTCTGGGGTTCTGGGGTCTGTGGTAAAGCACCGATCCTTGCCTGTTAAACTCAAGTGCTTTGGGGCAAGTCTTGGACCAGTGAGTCTCAGCCTTGCCTGTTTGACTGTGTAGGAGAATATCTTTTAACATGGGTACTTGGGCTTACCCAGGAAGTTGATTTTAATTCTTGCTCTCGGATATCCAAAGAGTCATGTTGCCAGGTAGCCAAGGTTAAGGATCATTGATGAATTTTTTTTTTTTTTTTTTTTTTTTTTTGGTTCCTGTCCTGGAACTAGCTCTTGTAGACCAGGCTGGCCTCGAACTCACAGAGATCCGCCTGCCTCTGCCTCCTGAGTGCTGGGATTAAAGACGTGTGCCACCACCACCCGGCTCACTAATGAATTTTATATCCTAATTTTGTATGACATCTCAGTAATAATAATTTTAACACAGAAAGAAAAAAGAACAGATCGTAGAAAGTGTTCTTTTATGTGCACACGACATTCTGGCTACGATATGAAATGTGTTCCTTGTTTGTTTGAAACTCTGATGTCTGCGCTTGTCTGATTTATGCTCATCCTGACCAATGGGTTGTGAAATATGCTGAGAGAAGAGTTTCCCCCACTGATAACTATACCTTTCAAGAGGGGAAAGGCTCTCACCTGTTCAGATTCTACCCTTTTTCTATCCCAATCCTTCTTCTTCCACTGTTCATAGATGTGGATCTAAGTCCAGAATGAGATCACATTCACAGAAAGGTACCAATGACAAACCTCAGGGCGTGAATCTCTTGGGAGAGGCCAATGAAAGAATAAGAAGACCATCATACTATCTCAAAGATAACAAGATCTTAAAGGGATGGTAGCAAATCTGCATGGCTGTGAGAAGACCCATGGGAAGGGGAAACAACAGAGATGCCTGCCACTGGGGACCCAGCCAACTAATCATCCTCCTGGGGGACTCCTTTGCATCTCTATTGTAGCCAATCAGGCCAAAGACTAAGATGATTTAGCACTGCCAGAAATTTTTATCCTTAAGAAAAATCAAGAAATCTATCACTGCCTTGTAAATGCTGGAAGCAGGTTTTTAAAATAAATCTAAAACATGCTGAAGGCCAAAGGAAAGAGCTCTGTAGGGCAGATTCTGCCAGTTTGCAATCTCTTCTTTAGAGATTAAAAACCATGAGTGTACTCAGACCCAGAAAGACAATTATCACATGTACTCACTCATAAGTGGTTTTTAAACATAAAGCAAGGAAAACCAGCCTACAAGTCACAATCCTGGAGAACCTAGACAACAATGAGGACCCTAAGAGAGACATACATGAATCTAATCTATGTGGGAAGTAGAAAAAGAAAAGATCTCCTGAGTAAATTGGGAGCATGGGGACCATGGGAGAGGGTTTAAGGGGAGGGGAGAAGCAGGGAGGGCAACAGAGAAAAATGTAGAGCTCAATAAAATCCATAAAAGTAAAATAAAATAAAATTAAAAACCATGAGTGTAAAACTTGTGGGTGAAAGAAGTATCTTTCTTGGTTTCAGTGGGAGTGCAGTGATAATAGGAGTCTGGCGGCTGTATACATTAAGACAGACTGGATCCTCTCAATAAAGACTTACACAGAGAAGGGTATTTATTAGGGCCTGGTGGGATAGCTACTCTGCACCAGCGTGGATTCAGAGGCTGCCCCCAATGGTAGCAACTGGGAAGTGCATGCAATGGTGTCGAAGCTCCAGGGTGGTTCATTAAGGCTTTGACAAGCATTTGGGAGCCAAAAAAAAATTCAGAGGACAAGAGACAGACAACTAGGAGTTGGGTGATTTTGAGACAACGACATGGAAAATTCTAGCAACTCAGGGAAGGAGGGAAGACAAGAAGAGAATGACGTCCTGGCCCGAGTTATGTAGACCGGCCAGGGTGCAAGGAAAGATTCAAGTCCTGGAAGGGAAAATTAGACAGGGTGTCCCTGCAGCTGAAGCAATGCAACAATGATAACACTGGATGACAAATATCTGAACTTCAGATTTTATTATGACATTAAAGGTGCAGGAAGGCCCTGGCTGCCAGAAATCAAATCTGCATGGGACAGTTCTTCATTATAAACCCTCCCAGTAGGGGGCACTCTAACTGCATGTTAACTTTTCTTGGGCTCAGACTTAAGTCTAGATTGGGGAACAGACTCAGCTCACTTGTCTGTGCAGCTGTGCAGAACTCAGGATGACGGATCCCAGAGCCTAAGAAGCCATTTCAGATGGTGAGTGCCTACTCAGCTTGTGTTCAAAATGCACTGGAACTTTCCTGCCATACCAACTGTCCCCTAGGGCACTCTGGATCTTAGCTGAGGATGAACTCAGCCAGACAGTAAGTAC
Organism: Chionomys nivalis; assembly: GCF_950005125.1. Classification (NCBI taxonomy): domain Eukaryota; kingdom Metazoa; phylum Chordata; class Mammalia; order Rodentia; family Cricetidae; genus Chionomys; species Chionomys nivalis. The sequence continues at coordinate 16,440,313 of NC_080099.1, forward strand.
ACTCTCCGCTGCTGCAAAGCCCTGGGTTCAGTCTCTGGTACCAAGGCAAAGCAGTGAGTGAATGTATTAATCTACTTAATTTGCCTAGATAGCTGATCTCAAAATTCCCCAGGGAGACTCTAGGCACTTTTCAACCATCCTAATGCTGTTAATACAGTCCCTCATGTTGTGGTGACTCCCCACAACCATAACATTATTCCATTGCTACTTCATAGCTGTAATGTTGCTAGTGTTGGAAGCATAATGTAAATATCTGATAGTCCGGATATCTGTGTGTTTCCCAAAGGAGTAACTACCCACAGGTTGAGAACCTTTGCTGCAGATGGAATATTCAAGAAGCCCAACAGGCAAATACATAGTTATCTTTGCAGAACTATCGTTACACTTCCCAAGTGTGAGAAGAAATGAACGAGGACATTTTGTTGTCTGAAGGGGCCCGGGATTTATCCTGCTCTCCGAGTGACAGTCATTTACTATTTCCATTCCTCAAGCACCCACTCCACATGTGCCCCTGCTGGGACTGGCTGTGCAATATGCCACCGTGATAGGAATCTGATGCAAAGAACGAGTCTGTGAAGAAGTCCTGGTCTTACCGCTGATTCCCTGGATCACACAGGGAAAGCCAACCTTGGAGAGCTTCCGTTTTCTTTGTTATCAAAGACACTTACCAGCATCTACTCTGCTTTCCAACTTCACAGGATCGGCGAGAGAAGCTCAGGCTTGGTAACGAGGTTGAAGACCGTTTGCTGCCAGCGATTATTCATGCAGAGGAGCCGACTTTCCTGGAAGGAATATATACAAAAGGAGGGGCAATTGGAATTGAAAGGATTGAAAGTACATTTTTATTTGGAAATGTTCATCGCACCTTCCAGTGTTGATTCTCTCCTGGCAGGACCCCTACTATGTAGGAACTGTGAAAAACATAATATTGAGATTTTTTTTCCCCAAAAGGCACAGGGTTCTTAAAAGTTGCGCATTGGCCTATATAAATATGCAACCTTATTTTTTGGTTCCCGTTTTGTTTTCATATCCGCCTGTTCTAACAAAGGTGGATTCCATAAACAGGAGGCAAAGGCTCGTAATGTTGCTTTAATTCTGGGATTTCCATTTGTTTGGCTGTGTGGTTAAAAGTAACGTTCTCGCTTAAACTTTTGAACTGGGCGCTCTCCTTCAGCGTGCCAGGCATCCAGAGACTTCAAAGAAAACCACCAGCAAGGCAACATCTGAGCAGGTAATCTAAACAAGAGCAATCGACACACGAGGTTTGTTTTATTTTTATGTTTGGAGAGGGAATTTTACGAATTTCCTCCTCGGTGGGAGAAACAGTTTCCTTGGCTTGAAAGCAGCTGTGATCAACAGAGCACTCCTTTCTGCTTTGCATGGAGATGTTTATGCATGGCCAAGGAAGTGCTGAAGCGTTCCTCGTTAACTCCTCCAGCTTTCAAGAAATCCAAGTGAAAACAAGCCGTGCAAAAGGTTCGGGTTCTGAGTCACACTTCAGAATTCAACCTAGCGGAGCAGTGAAAATACCGACTTTGTGTCTCTGGGAAACAAGTGTTTTTCCTAGGTAAAAACTCTGCCTCCCTTTAAGGATCCGTTTGTTTCTGCACTTAACAAGGCGTATGCGGATAGAGAGCACACTTTTTTAAATACTAAATGGGAAATGCTTTTTTGTTTATAGTTCGTGAGGCTGGGCGCAGGGTGTCTTTTGCTGTTGACTGTGGTTTTGTGAGGAAGAAGGAAGTCCACATGTATGAAGTCCACATGCATGAAGTCCACATGTATAAAGAACGCACAGCAACACACCACGAAGCCCTCTTTTTCCCTCTGCTGTTTGTCTTTTCTGATCTCCCAACTCATCTCTCAGGCATCTGCATCATTTTCAGTCTCAGTTCTGTTTCTCAGGCTTTGGATTACGAACTGTATGAAGTAGAAGCAATCGTTGCAAACTGACTTCAAAAGCTAAACAGCCACTGGGTCGAATAAAAATGATTGTCTCAAAGGACCTCCGTGGGTCTCAGAATCACACACATTGACTGATTGTTTGAAGATTAACCAACGTTTAAGAATTAGAAATCATGTTGATCTGAGTTACTTTTAAGTTTACAGGTTAGACAACTGTATAAATGTTCCTTTTTTTGTGGCTTATTGATTGATTGGTACGTTCTGGGGATTGAACCCAGTACCCATATATACTAAACAAGCACTCTACCAAGTGAACTATATCCCCAGCTCATCAATATTTAATTTGTTAATACCAACCAAGTATTCTTGATATTCCCAGAGCCTCGCTGCACTATTTTTAGGGTATATGCCAATGAGCACACACTGTCAGAGGTCATTAATAATAAATACCTTTTCTGCTTGCTACGAAACTGTTCTTAAAGCATACAGCATGGGTCACCAACCCTTGCAAATACCTCTGAGCATAGCTAGCTCCTCCACAACAATCTGCCTTGAGGGATTCCTTACGCATCCTAGAGTTCTGGTTCTTTTGTACGTTCTCGCTCCAGCTGATTAGATAAAGGGGTGGGCACTTCACTAAAGTCAAGCACAGGGGAGAGGCCGGTGAGGAATCCAGAAGCCAAAGCTTCCCAATAAAGACGCCAATTACAAAGGTTATTAGACTGTATACGTGAGGAGGAATCTGCTAGTCACTATCGGGTATTGAAATATACCTTAGAAATGGGTTTGGGTAACTTCAAGTTTGGTCTAATTCCAAGATTATTATATGGTAAAAGAGAAAAGAATCAAGTCATTAAGTAATTATGTATGTTACTACTGATACAAGTATACACAAAACATAAAGCCCTAAAGTTGCAATACGTTATCTTTAGATTTTTAACTTAGACAGCTCAACAGAGTAAAGGAAGAACAGCACCAAACGTGTTTGAGAATATGAAACAGGGGCTTTCAAGAAAGCTTAGTGGGTAAAGGTACCAGCCATCAAGTTTGACGCCTGAGTTTGACCCCCAGGACCCACATGGACGGCCTCAAGTGGATCTCTTCCACGCAAGCACACGAAGTAAAATGCAATAATCTTTTTAAATGAAATGTTCATTAAAAGAGGATACTCTTTAATCTTCAATTTTCTATTTTACAAGCACAATTTGTGCTGTGTTCCATGCCACGACCTTCATGAGAATTACCTTTTCTAGGGCTGAAGAGTGGCTCAGGGGTTAAGGGCACTCGCTACTCTGGGAGCCTGAGTCCAGTTCCCAACACGTACCTTAGGCGGTTCACATCTGCCTGGGACTTCATCTACATCTCCAAGGGATTAGATACCCTCTTCTAGCTGTGTGTCTTTTCTTCCTAGAAAAAGGAGACAGCATCCAAATTACCTCTAAAGTTCTTACTTTGACGGTGACATTATTAGAGTAATTAGGGACCTGTGACAATATTTCGTAATAATGTAATAATAAAGAACAGGTTATTTATGAGACTCAGGAAAGTTAAAGTCCATAACGAACATGGTTAAGGAAGGGAGACAGCCCAGGATCCAAGGTCAACTGCGGGTCAACAGCTGGCCATAGAAAGCCTTTGTCTTCACCAGGATACGCAAGTTGGAAATTCTCAGGATCCTAGCTCGTTTCCTTTGTCTGTTGATGAAAAATACCACTTACGATTTGGCAGATGTTTTGAAAGTCATGATTCTTTGAAACTACCATACCAAGCAATGCCATTTGCAAATCAATTTGTAATTAAAACTAGAAGCACATGGAAAGACGTCCGTCCCCGAATGCCAGATTGTCTCCACATTGGAGTGACTTGAACCTTGATGTTTTTGCATGGTCTGTTGACCATTTTGACAAAAGAAAAAAAAAGCACCTCCCCCAAACTTGGTTGTTCTTGTCCAGAAAGGATGTGCCTACAGAAGCAAATCTTAATGGACTGTAGAGAAACATTTTAAAATAAACTGGTGGAGAATCTTCTTGTTTTATTTTAACATTTTCATCCTTAATTGCCTTTCCCACCAACTTTTTCCGCGTGGTATTACGTAACAACAACAAAAAAATGATCTCAGTGCAAAATATGAAGAGCTGAAAATAAAGCCACCTGGCACTACTTGATTCAGCACCTGGCCTTTAATCAGCCCTATCACTTCTCCGCACATCTATGCCAGGCTCTAGTCCAAGCCGCCACCTCCTTTGCCTGCCTCACCTAACAGCTCCCAGCTGGTCTGCAGTCCAAGCTCAGCCAGAAAACACCCTTTAGGTGATGCTGTCTGGACCGTGACACTCCCTTCCTTCATTTCCCCAGTCCTAATCACCGCTCCTCTGCTATTTTATATTTGTCATATTCAGAATAGAACCCACAGTCTGCATTCCGGTTCCTAGGGCCATACTGATGTGGATACCAATTCTGTCTTTTCCCATCCACCCCCAAGGCACAGCTCTCAAGAACCTCAGAGCTGTTCCTGTTCTGTCCCTGGAATGCCAGTCCTTTCCTTCTTGGTGATATATGCATACGTTTTGTTCCCATGCAATATATCTCCCTCCCTACCTTATTATTTTTATAAAATTCCTATCCTTTTGACGTTAAATGCCACCTTTTTAAACAGACCTTGTCCAGTCGGCTAGAACATCATTCCCCTGATCTAGTTCCTTTGATGGTCATCTTCCCAGCATTAGCCGCAATTTGAATTATCCTACTAGCTTCTTGCTCACCTCCATGAGGGCTGACAGGAGTCTATCTTATGAACTCTTGTCTTCCTGGTATCTAGCAGAGAGATCCTGGTCCCCAAGTACACAAATCAATGGATGAATAAGTAATGAACAAGTGATGTTTTCCTGCCTCAAATCTTTGTCATCAGCTTGACCTGAGAGATGGGTGCATGGTGACTACATTTATTTTCTGAAGATAGTCTGTGTGTTCTTAAGTTTCTTACACTCTAGGAGACAGCCAAGCCATACTTCTGCGGTTGTGTAACAAAACCTGCTTCCCTATGGGAGTGTGTGGGAGACCACCTGCATTAGTCACTTCTCTCATAGCCACGACTAAATGCTCAACAGAAAACAACTTCAGGATGGAAAACTTATTTTGGCTTACAGTCTGAGGGATACAGTCCGTCATAGCGGAGAAGGCAGGGTAATGGAGTGTGACCCTGGACGTCTCCCTTGTGTCTACACTCAGGGAATAGAGAGAGAGCAGTGAGGTAAACGCTGGTGCCCAGCTCACTCTCTAGTTTTGGTTCAGCCCAGCATCCCAAACCCCTGGGATGGTACTATCCCTCCAGGGTGGATTTATTTTCTCCTCAGTTAAACATTTCTGAAAGCACCTTATAGACACACAAGGAGGTGTGTTTCAATGGTGGTCATAAACCAATCAAGCTGATAGTGAAGATTATCCATGCCACAATCAAGTGGACTGGGAAAACTGGCTATCACAGCCATGTTGGAGCTTGCTCAGCCTGTGCCATGGAAGCATCAACAACTTGCGGCCCCCATCTTACTGTAGTTCTAAAGTGATGGGAGAATGGAAGGACAGGCGCAAACAGATGGAGGCTGGCTAACAGGTTGGTTCTCGGATTACTCTCCCGTATAAATTCAAGTGGTGAGGCCAAAGGCAGATGGGTAACCCCTGAACCCCATGTAGGTTGTTTGCAGCCTCAGACTGGGTGAACTAACTAGAAAACTTGCTCTACATTACTGCCCTGAAAGAACATTTTGAGACAGTGGGCACTTTGGTTACTCTGGGGGAATGTTTATGAACATTCATATATACGTGCATACCTATGGATCTGTATTCTCATGTTTAGGCACATATGATCCTTTTGAATATAAGCCCCTTTTACCCAGTGGATAAAGACAGAGGTTCTTCTGTACGAAATTCATTCTTAAAGGAATATGCCGTTCCACTTTCTATTTTAGATGTGATGTTATGATGTTATCAAGGGCCCCTTAGATGCTAAACAAGAATAAAACTAGAACTTATTTTGTAATACCAATGAGCCGAAAAACATCACAGAATGGATGGGAAGGAAACCTCAGGCAGTCTTGGGACGTTAGGGGTTTCAGCTCCTTCCCTTTGGCATACTGAAGAGTTTCCCTTCTGTGCAGACTGTCGGGGGAATAGGATGAGTTCATCACGTATGCTTCCCTGGGGAAGATGACTCAATAAGACTGGAGACCCAGAGGGTTAGAATGGGGCCTGAAGCCAGAAATCCGGCATTCTAATTTATAACCCAGGTGCCCGGGAATTTGCGATAAACCTACACAGGATTTCTCACCGCTTTTGGAGCTTTTCCGGATCCCTTTTGCCAAGTCAGCTATATTACCATACTACCCTTGTTTGTTCAACCCTTCAACTATTACTTAACATTAAAAATAAACCCCAGGGGGAAGGGGAATAACACAATAGAGATGCAGAGGCTAAGGGATCACGCAGTACTTGCCATAAAGAATGAAACAATTAAAATCCCTTGCCCAGTTACACTGTGTACTGTGGTCCTAGACTTCCTGTTGCTTTGACCCCTCTCCTTCCGGCATCCTGTTCTGGGACAGAAATGACACCACAAAGGTTTCCTGTGCCTCTTCACTCCTGACCCCTCGCTACATCCTCTCTAGTCTATTTGGAGAGCAACGACTGTGTTCCTGTGGAATTCCTCCCAGTTCCTATAGGTGATGACACTTCTTGTTGCTAATTTGGGAGTCCAGAATTGCTGGCCAAAGCCTTGCTGTACTCAGATCACTGACTAGACACCCACTCGACTGGTTTACTGCAAGGTGGGGAATGCTAATTCTCAGCTATTACCGGTAGAGTCCTCTTCCTATCTGTATGGACTGTCTGGGACAAATTAACTCCTTAAATCCCTTCAGACACTTTCTCAATATTCGCTCATTTTAAAATATTGAGTTCCGGTGTCAGGAATCACTTGGGCAGTTAGCTCTATGAAAAGTTCTCTGGACAGAACCTGAGGTCAAGAATGGCAAACCAGGATCAGAAGCCCTCTTGTTTATGTTGTTTACCATGTGCCTTCTTCCATTTGCTCCTAGGATTAAGATTTAAACTCCATTTAAAACCCTTATCTAACATCCACTGTGCCAGCCAGTTTTATATCAGCTTTACACAACCTAACATCATCAGAAAGGAAGAAACCTCAATTAAGAAAATGCCTTCCAGGGACTGGAACAGAGAAAAATGTAGAGCTCCATAAAAATCAATATTTTTTTTTTAAAAAAAATGCCTTTTTTTATTGAGATGTGGGCAAGCCTAGAAAGCATTTACTTAACTAGTGATTGATGGGGAAGAGCCCAGCACCTTGTGGAGGGTGCCATACCTAGGCTGGTGGTCCAGAGTTCTATAATGAAGCAGGCTGAGCAATTCACGTTGAGCAAGCCAGGAAGCAGCACCCCTCCATGGCCTTTGTATCAGCTCTTGCCTCCAGGATCCCGCCCTGCTTGAGTTCCTGTCCTTGGACTTCTTTTGATGATCAACAGTGATACAGAAATGTAAGCCAAATAAACCCTCTCCTCCCCAAATTGCTTTTGGTCATAGTGTTTTCCTGAAGCAACAGAAGCCCTAAGGCACCCACAGCCATGCTTAACTCTGTAGTCGGCAAAACATTCAGCACATTGGTGCCAGCCACAATACGTTAAATACGAACTGTAATCTTGCTCCCATAGAATAATAATTAGATGAAGATGGCCCTGCTCTCTTCCTAGTACTCTCTTTCTGTCAGTCAATCATCACAGTGATGGAGGGAGTGGCCAGGTAGACCATGGGGGCCCTGGACAATGACATCAAGCTCCAGGCGGCTCCAGATGTACAACTGGGATTTGCTTCTAGATGGTGCGAACTGGGCACATAATTTCTTCCTCTTCCAATCTCTCTCTTTTCCAGCTTTCTGTCATCCACTCTGAGAGACCCTAATAGCATAGTCTCAGAATACACACCTGTACATCATTATTTTACCCCCCAGAAACCAGAAATTTATTCTTAGCTTTGTTCAAGTCCATATATCAAAAGCTTAAAAATTCTAGAAAAGTCTAGCAAAAAAGACTGCATGAAGAGGGCATTGGAAATGTGGTTTACAATGGGAGGGTACATGAATCTATTGTATGTGGCCGTCACAAAACAACTGAGACTGGTTCCTTTATAAGGATAACTTAGGCCACAGTTTGGGGAACTGAAAGTCCAAGATTTGGGTATGGCATCTGTTTTGCCTCTGTGGACTCCCCCCCACCCCAGGTTGGGTCACAATATGGCAGAAAAGCAGAACGAGAAACTGCAGAATCCAGAAGCGGCCAAATTGGCTAGTCTCCCTTAATAACAAGCCACTCTCACGAGAACTGGTCTACTCCAGAATATCACCATTATTCTCTCCTGAGGGTGATGCTCCTAGGGGCCTTCCATCAGACCCTGCATCTTAAAGGTTAAACCTTCTCTGAACCAGGCCAGGCCGGGAGTCAAGCCTCCAGGAAATGAACCTCTGGGGGACACAGCTATAGCTAAGCCACAGTAGGAGGGAAGAAGGAAAAAAGAAGGGAAGGGTGAAGAAAGAAAGGGCGGACCATTCTAAAACCAGGAGATTGCTCAGGTTCTTTCAAGCTTTTCAGGCGGCCTAAGCGTGCCACCACTGTGCCGTGTGACAGTCAAAGACGGGAAGGTGACAGCAGCACCGACGGATAGAAAGCAGTGGCAGACTGCGTGACTCACAGGAGCCACCAAAGACTTTTATTCGTAAATAGTGTGGTCCCTATGTCACCAAGGAGCAGATAAAACTTAGGGAAATTAAAGCATCGTGGAATTGATTCTTCGGATTCTTTAAAGGAAATCTCGCAGCTTCTCCTTCATCTATGGCTCTGAGCCAGTAAAACATGAAGAAGATGAGCTTAGTGTCTCCCCTTTGCCCTTGATGCTTTGATATGTTAATCCCCCTTGCTGTTCCACCTAGGTGCCCACACCCCCCAGCCCCAGGTGCCAAGGTACTGGTCTCTCCCACCCCTGCCGGCTTCCGAAATCACCACCACATTTCTTGTACTGATTGCCTCCTCGCTTGGTGGGGGGTAGGGCTCAGTCTCTTTCAGCTGGATGCGGTAGTGCTTTCCTGAGCGGCTGCTATGGAGACAAAGCACAGGTACTCTTTCCATTTTCCACACTTGCTATTAAAAGCCAGGCACGGAATGGGAGCCCAAGATGTTCAGTGAATCAACCTGGAACTTACCCCTTTTTAAAGATTCTAATAGAGGGTAATTCATGCAAGCTTGTTGGCAAGCCATCTGCCTCAGGGACTGAGCACAGGTTAGATAATTAAACTCAACCTGTTCTTGCATGGCTGTCTGACTTACCGTTTACCTTGTCTCAGACTCCTCGCCTCCAAAAACCCACTCTCCATGGCGGTTAACTCCTTGCTTCCCCAAACACCTGTCCTACCTTCTTATTTTTACCATGCCATCCTATCCACTTGGAAGGTCCCTACCTTTCTCTCCTCTCCAAATCCTCCTCATTTGCTTTAAAATATGCTCCCCAACCAAGAGGATCAGTTTCTCTCCTGAATTCAAATCGTGGTGAAGTCGGTGGAAACCACAAAACTCGGCTGGTAATTAATCATGGGCCTCCTTATGATATTTCTTCATTGTTGCTTTTAACTGTTATTTATACCTTGAATTTTAATGGGACTTTTTATGTGTGTTTGTCTTATTTCCTTAATTGGAATATAAGATCTTCAAGGGCAAGAGATATATTACGTAATTGTAGCTAGTATGGAACTTATTTATTGCCATCTATCTATCTATCTATCTATCTATCTATCTATCTATCTATCTCTCACCATGAAACTTTATCCAATTACATCGGTAATAAAGTACCACATCTACTGAGTACTGAGTGATAAACATGTATGGATGATAAAAGAACTTGAGACTTTTCACCCAGAGAATTGAAGACAAGACAGGCCATAGATATGACCTGCACAGGGTCAGAAACAGTTTCTATAAAGAACCTAATGACTGTCCCTGTGCCAGGAAGCTCCACTCTGCTCCCCTCCTTCCAATGAAGGTATATTACCTCATATACTGCCACCATCTCCATCCCACCATGGTACAGCACACACGGTTTCTACTCTTTTCTGTCTTGCGCCTCCCCAAACCTTGGGGACAGTTTTCACTATGGGTGTGGTTGCTTCTGCTACAAAGTAAGTACTATGAATCTCATTGCAACAAAGAGATGTCAAGAACACAACAAAGGACTCAAGACACAGTAGACAGCCTCTAAAATGACCCTGTATCCAAAGTGGATTGCTACCCAGCATAAAAAGTTGTTATACAAAAACCACTTCTGCATTGTACCTCCTACTCTCCTTTCTTCTCTAGACCTTCCTTTTGCGGGAAGATGACTACTTACTTAGTTGTGAACAGTCCTCCTGAGAATCTCTAATGGAAAAAACAACCCAGATACTCCGAGGAATTGAAGCTATCGTATTAGGGAGCTTGAAGCAGGGTCCTCCCAGGTGACCCCTATAGCCCAGTGACATTGTTATGGCTGAACTTAAGCCAAACACCAAGTTCAGCTACCCAGATTTCTAACCACATTAACTGTGAGGGTGTGAACATGGACTGTTTTAAGCTACCAGCTTTGTAGATCAACTTGTTATGTAGCGATAGGTAGCTAATACAATATTTAATTAAGGTAAGCCACTCAGAAAATGGGACGGGGGGGGGGACCGTCTTAGTACTTCTGATTACGTTTCTAACCTTTTCCTTCTGCGAGCTTGAAAAGTAGATTGTTCGTCTCGGATGAAAGAGTTGAGCTGGCACCGAGTGGCTGTCCTGTCTCTTGTTTGTTGTCCATCTTCTATCAGAGTGAAACTGCCTGATGGTTATCAATAGACCACGAGATAGGGAGATTGCGCAGCGAGCTAAATATCTGGTCAAAGCAGCATTGTGGAATGAGTCACTTAAGGCTGCTCCACTTCTCAAGATGATTAAGGGACAGCTTTTTGCAGCAGTGGCTTCATCTCCAAACTTCAACCAATTCCTGTAATTACTCAGGAAACAGCTAAGCTACTATTTCATGTGTGAGATTATGCCTTCATTTGTCAGAACAAATCTCATTTGCTTAATGGAGGACTAAGGGTCAGCCAACCACAGAGCCTAGAGCAGATCTACACCATAGCCTGTTTCTAAGGTCGGTCTTACTGGAACATGGCCACATTTGTTTGCTCAGAGACAGCTATAGTGGCATTTGCCCTGAAAGACAGAGTTGAATAGTTAAGACAGTGTTGAAATCCACAAATAACTAAGTCTCCTCATAGCCGGGCGATGGTGGCGCACGCCTTTAATCCCAGCACTCGGGAGGCAGAGGCAGGCGGATCTCTGCGAGTTCGAGACCAGCCTGGTCTACAGAGCTAGTTCCAGGACAGGCTCCAAAGCCACAGAGAAATCCTGTCTCGAAAAAACAAACAAACAAACAAAAAAAAAACCTAAGTCTCCTCATCTGATCCTCTACAGAAAAATGCATTGACACTACCCTTACTCCAATGCAATAATTTGTAAACTGTGTTTGAAGGAGCATTGTTTCTCTAGGGTATTAATCAGCGGTACCTAGGCAAACAGTGAATTCTACAGCCAACTGCTTGAGGAAAACTGAGTTAAACAGAGCTAAGCTAGCTCATGAATCTCCAGGATGACATTTTAGAATGTTGACCATGAAGTTCTTTGTGGCACAGGTTCTTTCAAGGGACCAGTGTCCAGCTCACTACGAGATGCTGTTGATTTCAGAGACATTAGTTTTTCAAGTGCCGACTTTGCAAAGCATTGAGTCTCACCGTTTTTTAAACTTTCTAAACACCATACCCATGTTTAAATGTGCAAAAAGATTGCTACAATGTTTGGTCAAGAGTCAAGTAGGAAGCTCACATTTGAAGGAACAGATAAAAGTGAGCATGGAAATGCTTGCTAGACTCAGACTCAGTTTCGACAAAAGGAGCCAAGTGAAAGCAAACAAAAACCTAAGGGTGGAAGAACAACCCTATTGGAATTTAGTTTTAGGTTTTGTTGCATTGAACCCCCATATTTTTCAAGGAGATGAGATGCCCCAAGGCCTATACCTGACCAAAGAAATAATCAATCCGAAAAGAAAAAATGTATTCTGATACAAACAATAAAGACAAAGAGAAAAAGGGAGAGAGACAGAGACAGGCAGACAGACAGAGGGACAGCATGCTTTATAAAGATATAAAGCTGAAAACCAGGCAGGTATGTCCTTCCCTTTCAAATGTAACATTTGAAACATCAAATTAAGATGCTATGTATTAAAGTGGACAGTCTATATATCTTAAAATTATAATTCATGTTCTAATTACAATAACAACTTGATAAAATGTAGCACAAATATGTGGTAAATCACGATGAAGAATTTATTTACTTTTAAACACTTCTAAATTTACTTTTAAACTGCTTAAAGAATAAGTAGTTTGTTATCTTTCCTTTTGATTTGCCTGAAAAGATGGGAAGAGATAAGGGCGACATTGGTAACATGTCACCAAGAATCTTTGGGGAGGCGCATGTTTGGGTTTAAAGAATAATGTTCCTGAAAAGTTATGGAATATCTGAAGAAACTTATTCTGTTTATTCCCTTAAGTCATCAGGGCTCATGACATAATACAGATAGAAATGAGACTGGGCAGACCCACCCCACCTCAGGTCTCTGTGATTGGAAAATACAGAGGAGACCTGAGTAGTTTCTGTAGTTTTGTGTGAAGCAATGTGGAAGGTTGGTATGACAGGAATGATGGAACCATTTAGAGTTTCCATTGGGCCAAGCAGGGGAATACCAAACACAGAGGAGCAAGAGACGTTTATCACACTCAAAGCCCAAGATATATTGATCTCTGGGGAAAAGGTGGGAGAGTCTAGGGAAAGTGGGACCAGAATGAAGCTAAAGGCTCTCTTTCTTACAGCACACACACACATACTGCATCCTCAAGGAAGCTGACACATGACATGGGAACCCCCATTCAGGAAGGATCAGGCTGAAGGAGAGCTCAACCAGGAAAACTCCCAACACTCCGGTCCTGCCCTCCTCTCTGACCACGATATGATGGACTACAGCACAACCAGGGGGGTTATGGTAAGACATAAAAGAAAGGTGCACAAAGACTAGATGCCCAACTTTCAAGCCCCCACAGGCAAAGACTGGAAGTGCCAACTCCAGAGAAGTAGCTGCAGGATTTGGCTGTGATTAGAGACCAAAGCATCAAGAGAAAGAGAGCTGAATTTTATTTTCAAATTATTAATTATTTTTGTGCATATGTGTATTGCCTGTGAGAGTTTGTGCACATCATGTAGATGCAGGATGTAGGAACATGGAGAGTCCAGAAAAGGGTGTCCTGTCCTCCCGGAACTGGAGGGATAGGTGATTGTGAGCCACCACATGGGTCCTGGGATCCAAACCTGGGTTCTCTGCAAGAGCAGAAAGTGTGTTTTCTTAACAACTAAGCCATGTCTCTAGCCCTGGATCTGAGGTTTAATGACAAAATGAACTGTTCTTACCACTGAATGACAGGAAAGGTAGAGAGGTTGGCCAAGCTGCTGTTGAGGGTTTAATATCCCAGCAGGAAGCCAATCCAAACAGCCTGATGGAAGAGGCTGCTATTGGATATGTTTTTTCTTTCCTCCTCCTCCTCCTCCTCCTCCTCCTCCTCCTCCTCCTCCTCCTCCTCCTCCTTCTTCTTCTTCTTTTTTTTTTTCTGTAGCTTTAGAGCCTGTCCTGGAACTCGCTCTACAGATCAGACTGGTCTCAAACTCACAGAGATCCACCTGTCTCTGCCTCCCAAGGGCTGGGATTAAAGGCGTAGGCCACTATCACTCAGCTTGGGTATGTTTTTCAATAGCTTCATTTTTTGGACTCACGGGTTGCTGATACTCCCTAATAAGGTAAACACTTTAAACAGAACTGTAGAATTTGTATTGCTGAGGTCTTTGTTCTAAGGAATCCAAAGTCGATACGTAAATGTTTTTCTTCGTTCTACAAATGAGCACACGGTGAGGCGGATGCTGGTTATCAGGGGGCGATCACACTCACGTATCCTTCTGTCTTCCGTGTGTGTCACAAGGCATCGCCCTTCTCCCCACCCCCTCCCCAGATCCAAATGTGATCCGTTGTTAATTGGAAATAGAACTTTCAATTTTTGAGCCTAAAACAAATTAAAAAGTAGAAGGAAAATGAAGGGAAAGAAAAGAAAAAACTGTTTTCCTCTAATTTGAGAATCTGATTTCTCGCTAGTTTTATCAGTATGAGGATTTTTGTTGCTGTTGTTCTGTTTTGTGGAATTTTTTATGATTTTTTTTTTACTTTTTTTATTTTCTCACAGTTAGCTACTCAATCCTAAATTTATCTTTTTTAAAAAATCCATCTGGCTTTTGTGCTATGGAAGCCCACACAAGGCTGTGCCAACCCTTGCAGAAGCAAGCAAGAGCTATCAAATGGAATATGTTTTTTTAAGTGAAGGGGCCAGTAAGCTAATTAAGGGCTGAGTTTCTTAATAAGGAACAAAGCACAGTGGAGAATCGAATGATGCCAATACTCGTGAAAGTTTCAGAGACTAAAACAGTTTGCAGAGGAGAAAAAAATGGAATAAATGACTTGGCCGATTTTTCAAGTCCTATCCCCCAAAATAAATATATCTATTCCCATATGTATCAACAGACAAATGTAAATAGCACTCAAATAATCTCAAGCTAAGATTAACATGGGAGTGAAATATAAATAATTTTGAATATAAAGAGCAAGTGTAAAATGTGCCCAAATACAAATGGAACAAAACTAGAAATACCATCACGCTACACTCCCTGTGAGAGACTCCTCACTGTGAGACCTTTCTTTCTCTGCTTCAGGCACATGTAGATTTGCCTCCAGTACACTTTCTAAACAAGGCTCTGTTTTCCTCTTATCAATCGACGAATAATGTTCAATACAGTGGAACTTTTGTGGAGGAAAAAAAAGAGTTTGGTCCAAGTCATATTGCTACAAATGAAATCCGTTCTCATGTGACTTTGCAATAGCTTACAGAAACGCTATTGCAGAAAGACGATGGGAAAGATTAGGTCAGGAAAACGCATCTCTTTCTAAGCTACTGGAAAACATGTGGGTTTGGAGTGTGGCTAGCATATTTCTGCCATATCAGCTTGATTCATGGAGACACCTACCAACCAAGCGGTGGCAGGACTGGGTCTGGATGTCCTTCTCCATTCTGCCTCAGATGTGTGTGGGGGGTGTTTCTGTTCACTGCACCTCCATTCACCCCTCAGAACAAGAAAGCCCCTAACCGCAGCCAGCCCAGCCGCCTGGAGGAAATGAATTAAAATCCATTCGTGAAGCGTTCCTTTGAGTCTTGGATGGAAATGAGACGTCCTAATTGCATGTTGCGGCAGATGAGATCAGGGTGTGGTCATGTAGGAACATTGCTTTGGTTAAACTGGGGGAAAACAAACCATTCCTTCCTCCAAGACCGATCACTTTCCATAAGCAGGTTTTCTTGAGTGGGAAAGAAAAGCGTTGCGAATCACCAAAATAGAAAGAAAGTAGAGAGATGGGTGAGGAACTTTCAGGGGAACATAAACCAGACGAACTTACAAAGCCCAACCATTGTCCTCTTAAAATGTAACCCACAAAATGTGGCCACATCACAGTCTTTGCAGCCATCTGTTCTGCCCTAATTCTTGATTCCCACAAACAGATTTCAAAATTGAATCTGGCCCTCAGTGAGTTTAGGAACACTCAAGATTTTCTCAGTGGGATCAGAAAATTTGCCAATTAGTCCAACCCTTCCTTCTATCTCCAGAGGGCAGTCTGTGTCCTCCCCTCCAAAGGAAGGTGACGTAGGCTTATCTTCTCACACTGTTCATAGGACCCACTGGGAGTTTAAACACAGCCTGACCCCCAACCCTCTCTTCCATGTCTACTTCTCTTCAATACCAGACCTTATGACCACCTTCTTTCCTTTTCTCTGACTGTTGCAAGCTTGCACAACGGGATTCCTGTCCTTCACTGGAGGTTCTTCCCATCCCTGCTCCATGGCAGAATGATCTTTGTCAAATGAGAATCAGCCTGGGTTCCCATGCTTAAGACGCCCCAGTGGTTTTACATTGCACTGTGAAAAACTGTCCCAACTCCCTAATACTTACATTTTATATGCTAACTAGCTATTGCGGTTCAACAAACTGCGCTAAGACTCAGTGACATCTTCTTGGCTGTCCCTTCCTCTACAATACATACAGTGACTCAGTGACATCGTTCATTTCTGCCTTACTGCGGAATTACTACTGCTTTGGCTGTGGTCTTCTACTCTTACTGAGTAGATATGACTGGGCTAGTGCGTGCATTTAGGTTCTGGTTCACGTATCTTGGTGTCTTGTGGACAGACCTGGCATGACAAATCAGCCTGAGGCTTTTGTTGCTTGCTTGCTTGATTGATTGCTTGCTTCCTCTTTCTCTTCTTTGATTTTCCAGGCAAGCAGAACAAGGCAGTGTCATCAGGCTTAGTAGGCACAACATTTAGGTTCTGTAGTAGACTCAGTAGCCTACATAATTACCTTCATTTTAAAATCTGGAGAAAAATCTCAATACAATCAGATTTTATAACAAATCTAGTAGTATATCTGTCTATTCTACCAGATATAATTATAAAATAATTATAAAATACCATTTAAGTATCCTTTGATGAAGGAAGTAACTTTGGACATAAAAATACATTTAATAAGACTTTTAGGGTACCCTTGAAGAATACTAATTAATCATATTAGGAGTCCATTGAACTGATTTTGGATCTCAGTTATTTTTCTTGAGTAAGCCATGGAACTTTGAGAGACTTAACTGTTGTACTTAAAAGAATATGGGATTAACTGTCTGGAAAGGCTCCCAAGGCCTGGAAGATGCTTCTTCTGAAGCTCTATACTTATTAGTTAACTTCACCTCATCCTTCTTGGCTGTCCCTTCCTCTACAATACATACAGTCTTAAAGAAGGCCCATGCTTGGTTGATTATGGCCACAGTGGATTATTATGTTCAGTAACAATGTGACAGCTGGTCATTCTCCATCCGTAAGGGACCGAGGGAGACTGTCCTGGAAGATTTGGGCTGGCGCTTATGTTATCCACATAGAAGTCTCCTTCACAGTGTCTTTACATGCAAGTCCATTTACACCATCCGTTCCCTAACAGGAGACTCGGGGGTGACAGAAGAATGGAAGTCACGGCTAGGCGGTGTTGGTGCACACCTTTAATCCCAGCTCTCTGGAGGCAGAGACAGGTGGATCTCTGTGAGTTGGAGGCCAGCCTGGCCTACAGAGTGAGTTCCAGGGCAGGCTCCAAAGCTACAGAGAAACCCTATTTTGAAAACCCAAAACAAACAAACAAAAAAAACCACACACACTCAAAGAATGGAAGTCACTAAAGAAAATGTAAAACTATTCTATCCTCCACCTGTGAAGAGAATTAATTTCCATCCAGAAGTAAGAGTTCCTTTACCTGGCTCACCACTGCTGCCGAATAAAAAGAGGTATTACCGACAGCCTCCCAGGTTCATGTATTTCTTTGTTTCTTTCCAAAGAGGCTGGGAAATTACGTTAGATCGCTGCACACTGTGTCTCGTGAAACTCAGAGTCAACTTTGTGATTTTTAAATTATTTTGACACCATTCTCTGATTTTTAATAGGTCGCTCATTTCCTGTTTCTGTGTGAGTCTTAATGACTGTGAAAACTTGGGTGACCTTTCCTCTTTGGTGCCCAAACCACAAATGACAAAACCTGCAGGGCCTGCCGCGGCCATGAAAGCTTGCTAAATGTTTTCACAGACTCTGGGATCCCTGCCCTTGCTGAACTGGGGGAGAAACTTCCATGGCATTGTCATCACTCTGGAATGTGGTCTCAGTCTGCTTACACACGTAGGTTTAGATCGATACCCACAGTACGGCCTTCCTGGGCTTCACGACAACACAGTTTGTGAGGCACTTCACTTCTGGAAATTCTATTTACGGTATCATGTGACCCATGGATGAAATGAAACATCCCCTCTTCCCCTGCACTCTCTCAATTTTCATGCGTAAAATTTCATAAGCTTCAGCAAGCTCCTTGTTTATCCTCGTCAGCCATTAAACATGCCACTGAGACACGTCTTCCAATGATGTAGATGGACGCTGTGGGGTGTCTGAGTGTGCTCTCTGTGGCAGCAGTTCCTGCGCAGGAGGCAGGGGCTTGGCCAGCCCTCCTAGGTGTCGCCTGGCAGGGTGCCTGTTTTCAGAGGAGAAAGAGAATTTCTCACTTCCACATGAGCAAGGAAGCCACATCACCCGCCCTGAGCAGAATCCACGCCTCCTTCAGTTACTTTTACTCCTTTGAAGGAAAATGTCCTTAGTGCACCTGCTGGGATGCAGGTGATCATTCCCACGGGATGGCCTATGTAGCATCTCAAATAGATATCCAGGGCACCACCTGGATACCTACTCGGAACACCAGTTTCAGGGCCCTACTCTAGACTTTCTAAACTGGAGACTCCAGATGTGGAACTCAGAAATCTGTCTCAGCAGCCTCTCCAGGCAATGAGAGTTTGAGGATCCCTGGACAAAGGCTTTGCTCTGGATATGAGAATAGAATTAAGCACATGGATTATTTTCTTGCTCATTCTGATGATTACTTTTTTGTAAATTCTGTGCTTCTTAGTGGATTTCTTACACAGATAGCCTCTCCTCGAATTTGGGACAGTCACTTGTGTTTTCCTTTAGAATGTCCATCCTTGAAACTCCTTTTATCTAATCAATCAGAGGGTGCTTCAAAAACCGAGAGTTGGTGCGTAGGCCCAGATAGATATGGAACAGTGTACGCTGGAGATACAGGCACATCAGAGCTTGTGACAGCACCACTCTAACAGCCAAGCGCTGGATCTACCTAAGTGCTCATCAACAGGTGAATGAATCAAACAGTGTGGTGTACATACACCATAGAGCATTATCTAGCCGTAATAGAGAAGAATGAAATCATGTTGTCGGCATGGGCATTTAGGTATCAATGGATAGAACTGGAGAACATGGTGCAGAGTGAAATAAACTAGGCTAGACACATAAACGAATACTTTTCATGTTTTCTGTCACAAGTGGGATCGAGGGGGGTGGATGTGATGTGGGGAGATTATTGGGAAAGAAGAGGGAGATTGGAGTGGGAGGGTAGCGAGGAAAGAGAATATGACCAAGGTATATTATACACATGAATGAAAATATTACAACTAAACCCATTATTTTGCATAATCAATGTAGGTTAAAAATGCAAGTGTATCAAAATAAATTCATTGTATGTGTTTTCTTACACTTATACTAATGACTACTTTTTTGGTCCCTTTTTTGGGTCCCATTCTGACATTAAATGATGAAGGCTGAGATTGCTAGTCTTTCCAGGACTACCTGAATTTCAGTGGCTTTCCCTAAAGGTCTAAAAGGTATGGTATCATATGGGTCAGGCATGATGGCCAGACAAGCCCTCAAATCTCCATGGGTTCAAAGCTACGAAGGGTTATTACACCCACACTACATATCCAGTGTAAACTGGGAGTGAGGAAGCCCTGTCCAGAACACAGATCTTCACTAAGGAATGTGGGCAGCGGCTGACTCAAGTCCTGCTTCAGCGTGTGGCAATGGGACCTGTGAGGAGGCACCGACTAGCTCTACCAGCTTCTGTTCGGAAATGACACACCTGTGTGTCATTGACGAACCGACTCGTGTAGGGTGCCCGGCTTACACTGGGCCCTGAACTTTAACCCCCTGGAGAAATTACTATTACTAAACAGTTCTTATTCCATCTAAGAAGCCAGACCACCAACATGAAATTTTTTGAGTTTGTATCCATGAGAGATAATGAGAAATGCTGCGGGTTATGGTGTGTGTGTGTGTGTGTGTGTATGTGTGTGTGGGGGGGTAGAGGGTTAGAGAGAGAGGTTTAGTGCATCCTAGAAATTTCTCTTGGGGAGACTGCTTGCAATTTGCTTTCAGGCACATCATGGACGTGTCTTAGAAGGAGGAGTATGCTGATGCTGATCGAATACCACCTCCTGTGCCAATCAGTCTTTACATCGACCTAATGCAATAGAGAAAGGAACAATTTTGTTCAAAGAAAACAAAGGCTGAAGCAATTCAGTAATTCTGTGGGGACAGAGGGTGTGCTAGCAGTGGGATACTCACTCATGGGTCCCCTTCAAACTAGAGAGGTAACACACCTGGAATGCGGACCCTACTGATCTCTCTGCTACAGAGCTAGCTTCTAGTCATGGCTGGTACTAGTTTTAATCCAATATATTTTTCCCATCAAACTGAAGCTCTTTCCTTACTAGAATAGTTTTAGTATTTTAAACAGACACAAATTCTTCAAACATAAGTAGGGGAAATGACATTATAGTCACCACTTAATCCACAGGAGACATGCTAAAGATTCTCTCTGTGGATATCCACCTGAAACCAATGACAGTATGAAACTGTAGGTATGTACGTTATTTCTTTAATCATATATTCCCCCATATATCCTAGACAGTGTTTAATCTATAAACTAAACCCAGTAGTAGTTATAATAATAACTCCAGCAATAAAAGAGAGCATTTATAGCTGTGCTATGTAATAAAAGTGGACCGTGGGTTAGTGAACCACAGAGATTAGGGGTCCACCGTATTTTAGATGGGGGGTAGATAGAGAGCTGCTCAGAGGTTAAGAGTACTTGCTGCTTTTGCAGAGGACCCAGGTTGCATTGTCTCACAACCGTCTATAGCCCCAGTCCCAGGGAATTTAATCTACTTCTGGATTACACAGGCATTATACACATGGGGTACAAAACATACATTCATGTGGGCACAACACACATAAGCATAAAATAATAATAAATCCTTTAAAAATCATATAGAGAAAGCCATCTAAATCCAATGTCTCCTGAGATTAATGAAAAATGCATTTAACCAACCCAACAAATGCCATTATCTCAGTAAAGAGTATTTCAGTGCTCTATGTGCAAGAAGCATTTTGTTAAGATTAGCAGTTTAGCAAAAGTAAACTTCTCCGAGTATAATTCAGTTTCTCAATGGCCTAGATCAGGAGTCCTTAATCTTCCTAAAGCTGCGACCCTTTAATACAAATTGCAGTGACCCCACAACCAAGAAAATATTTTCATTGCTATTTTATAAGTATAATTTTGCTACTGTTATGGATTGTAACGTAAATATTTGGGGGATGGAGATTTGCTCAAGGGGTTGTGCCCCACTGTTAGAAGACCACTGGACTGGGGAGATGCTCAGTGGTTAACATTGAATTCAACTCTTATCAGGAACCCAAGTTCAGTGCTCAGCACCCACATCTGGTAACTCCAGCTCTAGGGGATCTAATGACTTCCTCTGACCCCCACAAGAACCCACTCTCCATGCATACACCAATGAGAGGAAACCTTAAAGATTTTCTAAACCGCGGAAAGCAAAGCACCAATAACGCATATTACCAGATGTCATTAGTGAAAAATTTAAATGCCAAGTTGTAAAGGAATTTGGAATCTAGAAAGCAACTTTCAAAGTGAGTAACAATCAGATAATTGGTCAACACTTAATCCATGAGTGCTGATTGCACTGAGAAACAGCACCAAAGCCTGGACAGAAAGGTGTCACGATACTGTGCCAACATGATGCTGAGCTCAGCAGCTCCCTCAGCATGGCCCCAGCTCATTCAAACACCTCCCAAGAACTCTTGGAGCTGATGGGCAGCAATTCTTCCCAGGGTCAAGCCCACAGCAGCCCAGAACACAAACAACATCCAAAAGGACATCAACTCTGAAAGAAGGACTCAGAAAACACAGGTGATCTAAGTGGGTACAGGGCTCAAGGACAATTAAATACTGTTCAATTGTCCTATCACCATTGTCGCCATTGTAAAATGCAATTTCTCAGACATCACTTGGCTTTCATTATGAAATCCATTAGAGGCACACTTGGAAAAGGAGAGATCTTACTAAGGATAAAAGACACAGAAATGTAGCCTGGTTGACAGCAGAAGTGGTCACTTGTTTCTTTTCCAATTCCCAGAAAAGAATTGGGTTAAAATAAAATGAGTTTGGGGGAAAAAATCATGTGTAAATTTGTGGAGTGAGAACAAATTAATCTGTAGGCCTACTTGCCTATAATATACTCACTCTGTACACATTCTATAGCAATGATAAATCTACCCTGACTCTAATTATTATGGTATCTATCTGTGCTCTGAAAACATGCATGCATAAATCCTAAACAGCCAACAAACCATAAAACAAAAACAGCTGAAGGCCCATGGGATGTTGGGGACTACCCTGAACTTGCTGATGGTCCTCTCATCAGCTTGTTAAAAGCCACCCGCTCATCCTATAATTTTTCCTTTACTGTGCTTTTAGCTCCCTCTTCTTCGCAATGATGCTACGAAACAAGTTCATATATCACATACAGTACATTCCTCCATGTTTTCCAGATGGCATTAGATAAAATGGAAACACAAAGAAAGACATAACAAAGAAAAATTGATGTTTTTTCTACTTTCATTGTTGAAACAGCTTTCTCTTTGGTAAAGAAAAAAGACGAAGCCACGCAGAGCTAGCGAAAACCTTCAAGAGATGTGCTATGTTTTGAAAAAAGCTTTTGGGAGTCATGGGAAAGGCCATTCTTTGTCCTCAGCCAAGCTATACAAGTTAAAGACAAAGAGTTTTTGTCTGAGCTGTAAGTTATTCTGTCTAGCTTATGCTCCATGGATATCAACGATGGTTTAGGTGAGTGGTTTAGATACAATTTGACTTATTTCAGTATATGTCCCATCCCGACCATCAGATTCAATGGAAAGCAAAACTTCCAGTGACACTTCCATTATTTAAAGTCAGGACTTATAAACTCTAAGGCCACTGAGATATAAATTTACCTAGTTCTTAGATATCTGAAAAATATCAGGATAGGTTAGTTGAGAAGTGAAATCATTGTGTTAGACTAAGACTTCCCCTACCCAACCAGCAAGCAGACAAACCTGAGATACGATCTTTCTTTCAAGAAACTGTGAGGTAAATATAGTTCCTTAATTATTTATAAATCAAACAAACACACAAAATATGATAGTGTTTGATAAAGCTAGTAAGATTATGTTTTCAACTAGGAAAGAAAGTGAGCTAGTGGTTGGTGCCATAGTCCCTGTAGGCCAATCTTGGATGAACCAAGAACCCCCCACTGCATGCCACCTCTTAATGATCCTGTCACCTCCCCAAACTACCTCCCTGTGAAACAAGCTTTCAACCACACTTGAACCACACCTAAATCAGAACATCATTGACTAAGCAACTCTCAGGAAGGAAGTAATAGCTGAGAGTCTTCCCCCAAATAATACGATTGACACCTTTGATGGGTGTTACACCTTGATCTTACTTGGCCAAAGTACTGTTGGCTCAGCTTTTCCCACAAACCCCACGATGCTGATGCCTGGAATCTCATTGATTGCGGCACAGATGAGCTGTAGGTTTTGTGTAAACTGCTATAATATGAAATCA
Organism: Chionomys nivalis; assembly: GCF_950005125.1. NCBI lineage: Eukaryota > Metazoa > Chordata > Mammalia > Rodentia > Cricetidae > Chionomys > Chionomys nivalis. Next base: position 16,463,823 of record NC_080099.1, read on the forward strand.
TAGTTTCACAATCTGGAAAGAAAAATAATGGGTTACTTTCTGCCTAATTGGGTTGGAGACTCAAGGAAATAGCATTCATGAAGGCACAGAGCAGGAAGTAGCTGGCATGTGAGCAACGTGTAAGAGTAGATGACCAAAGAGTCTTTGTTTAAATATATATATGTGTATATATCAAATATATATATATATATATATATATATATATATATATATATATATTCGGGTTCTACTGAAAAGTGTCCACAGTCATCAGTCCTCTTAAAGCCCGATGGCATGGAGATGTAGGATTCCTCAACACAGCGCTACTGTTTCTGAGCCTCACACTGGGAATGTAGAAGTTTCTAGCCTGAATGCTGAGCCAACATCTTTGTTTTCTTCCTTTTATATGAGTAACTGCCAATACTTGTAATGTCAAGAACCATTGTCCACTGGCAGAAACTTCACCTGCAGTTTCTTATAAGGGAGCAAGTAAGTATTGATTATCCAAGAGCTAGGGGATAAACACTTGTCATAGCAACATCATGTTTTACAGAAAGTCACATATCTTGGTTTGGTTTGTGGCAATGAAAGCACAGAGGAAACCATTTAGTGCAAAACTAACTCTGAACTTCCATAAGCCCACACCAACTACAAGGTACAGGGAACACGCGGAAGCACATAAGAACGGAGAGAGGATGTTTGCAGAATCCAATCCAGATAGGACAAATGCTGCAGACTGGGTGACTCTTGACTGGGTCAAATCAATTCTCTTATCACTATGTTGTTGGAAGGAAAAGATAAAATGTCTCTGAAAGCACTTGGCGAAAGCTCTGTAAAATGTACCAATTCATTGGTTTATTGAACTGTACTGGGGGGTCAGGAGATCTAAGTGCTTCTGCCAGTTTCACCTTTTCTTGGCTGCATGACCTTGGGGAATGCGCTTATGTTTCACAGTCCTCAAATTTCATACATACAGAGAACAATGAAGACTTTGAACCAATCTGTCCCACAAAGCTGTAAGATTTGGGCCCAGTTACTCAAGTCTTTTGCTATACATCATGGCTCTTTCCAAGATGCCTGCAGCCAGTTCCTTGTGCTCCTGGATCCCTGGGTGACTGAGAGTCACAGCTCGGGGTTTGTCCCCTCAGCACTGTCCCCAGGAAGTTCCAAATGTGCACTCTGTACAGAATCATGAGGAGCACACACACACACAGAGAAAGACAGATGGCAACAAACTTGCTAGCCTTTAAAAAGATCCCAGTCTGGCTACTCCAGCAGTCTAGTGGCAGACGTCTGTGCCCAGAGGAGCGGAAACAGGTGAAAAAGTCCCGGGCTGCCAGCTCGGATGTTGAAGATTCAGCAAACTTGGCACACCCTACCTGGGAAAGGGCAGCAGTGCTCTTGCTTAGCAACAGCCCCAACTCCCTAGGGTCTGAGTGAAACAAGAGCTTGGGAAAATTCCTGTTTTCTCTTGTTTCAGCTCCACTGGGGGCAAAGCAGCTTTGCTGAACATTTTAGAAAAAAAGGAATCCCAAAGAAGAATTCAGAATAAACATAATGTCTTTTGTTTAGCAGAGCCTCGTCTGTTGGTGAACTTACATGGAGTCAACAAGGTCACATGACTATTAAGAAGCTAGAAATTGAATATTCAATAGAGTCTATCCTTGGCAAGGTGAATATCTTAGGGATTTGTCTGTCTCCACTGAAAAGCAATATATATATATATATATATATATATATATATATATATATATCAAGGAAAGATTTGATATATACATCTTTCCTTGATATATATATATATATATATATACACACATAAATCATATATGTGTGTGTATGTGATTTTTTTTTCTTTTAAGTGCAAGTTATAACTAGAGAGACAAGATTTCTGTTATGGAGTAAGATTTGTTACTGTCCTAATGAAAGAACCTGGGACAGTATGAGTGAGTTGTCCTAAGTGAGACACAGACTTAGTAGATGCATCCAATTAAGGTAAGGTCATTAAGAAAGGCCTTGACCTATAGATGCCTCAAATTCTTACAAGAAGGAACTGTCAACAGACACAAACACACGGGAAAATACCAGGTGAAGACACGGGTCAAGGGGAAGACAATGGTCAAGAGGAAGGCACAAGTCAAGGAGAAGACATAGGAAGGAGAAGACACAGGTGCAAGTGACCAATTCTAAGGGATGCTAGAGTCAAGGAAGGTGCCTGTCCCAAAGGACTCATCATGAAAGACCAGCAAATACTGTAAACAACTTGACTTGACTGCAGGTTTCTAGCCTCCTGAACTGCAAAACAATGTTTGGTCATTTTCATCTGTCCAGTCTTGGCTACTTCATTATGTCAAGCCTAAAACATTATCCTAATTGCTTTTTCTCCATCGACCCACTAATAGGTATGTGTCTTCCAAGCTTCTGGTACTCAACAGCTTCATGGGAAAGATGGAAAGAATAATAGACTCTACCATGGAGAGCTGTCGTGGAAAATAAGATGTTTGTTTACATATTTTGTAATAAGTCTTTTAAAATAGTGCCAGTCCTGTGATAGCTTATCTAGGTGTTTTAGTGACGCTGGTGATAATGGGTCTATAACACATCCTTTTAAAGGCCCCCAACAACGGGAAGGACAAGGTCCCACCCCGAGGATCTGTTTTCACCTGATGGTTTTGGGGGGAGGGGATAGTTAGGTTTTGTTGTTGGTGGTGGTTTTTTGTTTGTCTGTTTTTTTGAGATAGGCCCTATGTAGGTAGGTTATTCAAACTTCAGTGTAAATTAAACTCAATGGGTTATGGATGGTGAGAGGAGAAAAAAACAGAGAAAAGGATACGAAATTGGAAAGGGATGGACCTAGGAACAATTAGGGGGAGGAATGGGAAGTAAACAGTAAGTAAATTGCATTAAATTCTCAAAAAAATAATCAAAGTATCAGATTAAAATGAGAAATTAAAGAACCACATAGCCTTACTTTTTAAACCAAGAAGGCAGCAGGATCTGGTAATTATTGATTTAAAACAAAGACGAGGTCTGATTTAAAAATAGTAGCAGTGAGTGTGTAAGTATGAAGGTATTTAAAAAGTCCAAGGGACCATTAAAAATAGATCAAAATGGTCTACAGGCAAATTTATGATTTCAAAAGAGACAGGTATGCCAGGAAAGTCTGACCTTCCTGGCAACCTTCATATTATCATTCCTGAATTCACAGGCCAGGCCTGCAATCACGCTGGTCATACTTACAGAATGCAGAGGCAGAGGGGATGGGATGTCTTTGTTCCTTGCCTATGCACACATTTCATACAGATGCTGGCTGCTCCCCCTGTGCAGTCGGTGTCCCTGGCATACTTCAGAAATGCATGGGTGAGGCAGATTTGGATATGGGTGTCAGCAAGAACCGGAAATAGTGTCCTGTAAGCACAACTGCATCTTTCACAGGCACTGAAAGCATTGCTTTAAATCTGCCAAGGTCCTTCCTTGCCGACAGTGTCAGTAAGTGAAAACCCTAGGCGCATTTACGTTAACGGCTACGTTTGTATGGATGCCTTGCGAAGAAGAGAAGAGTTTAGCTTAAAAAACTAAAAGGAGAAGAATGCAGCAAGAAATATGTCAGCCAAACAGCAAGAAGAGTGGATAAATAGCTGTCTTTCCTAAACTCATTTTTCTAGGGGGAAAGGGAAAAAAAGCATAGTGCCTTCCCATCAACAGTTCATGGCTGGAACTCAAGAAAAGGTCAAACGCTAATGGCCTTTCCCAATATTTATCTATTTACTTATTGGAGCACTGGGAGTAGTAGCTGCTAAGTTACATCACCTGCCTCTCTCTCTCTCTCTCTCTCTCTCTCTCTCTCCTTTCTTTCTCTCTGAGTTCAGGTCTCTTCAATGGCCCAGACTGACCTGTGACTGGCAATCCTTCTGTTTCGACTTCTTGAATGTTGGTTTTCTAGGCCTACACCAACGTGCTATCGGAGACTGTTGGTAGTTGTTGGGGTCCAGTGCCAGCCCAGACCACAAATTATTTCTCCGGATCAGAGGGGAGGCACGGGAATAAAGACACAACTCACATGGCTTTATCGGGAGGGAGATTCTCAGTGATCCCTCATGAAATCCTGAGTTCACATCCTGAAAATTGACCCACATTTATTCTCCAAACAGTTTTTATACCAAAATGTAAACTGAGGGGGAAATTCTGTATCCGGGGTAGCGGAACTGAAGTCATATCCGCCAACCATGGCTGCTCTGTCACTCAGCCTGAATTAACCTCTTCCCAGGCAATCTCCATAATTACAAAGAAGGAGCAGAACAATATTAGCATATCCTGACCCTTTGTTGGGGATGGGGACAGTGTGGAAGGCTAGGCGACCACCTCCTGTGTGGTAGGTGCAAACTATGGCCTGAGAGTCTAGCCGCCATACTAAGTAGACATGTGGGCCTGTATAATATATGGCCCTACAAGTAGTTACCAGAATCTGGATGATGACGGACACCAAGTAAAAAATTGTAAGAGTTTTCAAGCTCAACAAAGAAATTATGATCAAACACCAGTCCTTGTTTCTTAATTATTCTATGCCTGAACATAAACAGTAGATGATATGATACATAGCCTTTATGTTTTAAAGAGCAAAACAAATATATCATAAGCACATAGATGGTGTATCATCATGATAAACCTTTCACAGACAGCATTTTGTGGAATTCTCTCAAAATATCATGAAGTATTACTATACCCACTTTATCCATCAAAACATAAAACAATGTAGTGTATTAAAAATCATCGGCTTGGATAAGTCAGCTTTATGTCATATAAGAAATTATGTGATACAGTCAAATTATAAAGAAAGGGTTTATTATCTCATAGCCCTAGAGGCTTCTGTCCAAGACTGGGTGGACTCATTCACTCTTTGGCCATCTGGTAGGAGTGCAGGCAGTAGTGGCAGGGGAGCAACCCCAGTCATTATGACACCAGTCAAGAAATGGAAAGGGATATCAAGAGATTGGGAACCCATAATCTCCTTCAAAGACACGCTGCAGATGACCTAACAACTGTCCACCAGGCTCTACCTCCTGTGGGCCCTAGCACTTCCCAATAGCTCCACCCCATGGGTCAAGCATGGACTTCTGGGGACAGTCGTATAACCACAGCACAGTCTGAACTACGCTGGCTAGCAGAATCAGGCGTCACTTCTCAGTCATCAAGCTCAAAAACCCTTGATCTTCCATAACAACTCAACCTGTTCAGGCCCCAACGATTTGCTTTTAAGAGAGAAATTATAAGCCGAGAGTCAAAGTTAAGATGCATTTGAAAGAAGGGAACAGTCTGGGTTTGGGGGAAGGGGAAGGCAGCATCCATCAATTGCTTTCCACATCAGCAGCAGGAAGAAAACTAGAGTATTCCTTTGAAATATCTGAGATCCTAACAATCAAAAGGCCGATGAGTGACAGCATCATTGTCTCCGTGCACGCTTACTGTCTAATCCAAAAGAATCTGCCTCAAAAACTTTCCATAAAACACAATACCCATGTCTAAGTTATGACAAAGACTGGGCACAACTTGTATAGGGAGTCACGAGCAATGTGCTTACTAAGATAGCCATTAGGGCCACTGTTGTGTTCTTTTACTCATGAAAGCATTTACTTAACCATTCATTCCTTCAACCACTCTCATATTGTCTTTAATGCTTTAGATATTGATCAATTGCCATTATTTTCATTGGGAATATCTCAAAATCCACCACTTTTCTTCAAAGCACTGTTATCATGTTGATCAACATATATTGTCAGTGATCCTCATCATGACTCTGAGATTATCTGTCAAAAGGGGGAACCAGGCTCACAGAGGTGATTTCTTGCAACGCATTATTTTAGAGGAAGGCTAAGTTTCCTCTCTTCTTATTCTGATCAGTTCTCCTTAAGGTTCATAAATATCCTAGATTGAACTGAGGATATGGCTCTGTGAGTGACGGCAATTTCTCTAACAGTATAAGGACCTGAGTATGGCTGTCAGCATCTTTAATTCCAACATCATTGGGCTGACACAGACAGAGGCCCACAGTTCACTGGTCAACCAGGCCAGTTTAGCCAAAATATCAAGTTTCCAGTTCAACAAGAGACTCTGTATCAAAGCAATAATGGAAAGAATAACAGAGGAAGTATAGACATTCTGCTACTCTGGCTTCTGCATGCACATACGTGAACATACAGTTACACACACACACACACAAACACATGCAAAATAAAAAACAAAAGCACATTGCCTAGAATGATATCATCCAAATTTTTAAAACTTCCTAATTAGCCAACTTAATAAAGCAGCTTTGTATACTTATAAAAGGAACCAGAAAGTACCAAGAAATATTTTTAAAGACTTATTCTTGCTTATTTCGATTTAATCTCAAAGACTGCCGGAAACTGTTAGATCCCAGTAACTGGGCCTAGCCACTAAGTGATGTGTGACAGATACAGCCCTAAAGTGCACAGGCACAGAATGGAAGAGGGGCAGCTGCTGCCAAAAGGATTCTGCTTATCCCCCCTAATCTTACGTAATCATTAATAGATTCCTGTACAGCACAAGGCAGGAGTTGCTCCTATTTTTAGAAGAGCTTATTAAAGTGTGTTTGTTTCATCTTCCTTTCAGAAATAAAGACAACCATGCACACCTTAGATCTGGCAAGGCAAAGGTGTGCTGTAACCTCCTCCATCCTAGAAGGAGGTTATCTATCACTTCATTTATCCATTCAGCAAACGATCTTTTACGAGTCCTTCAGACACAGTAGGCACTCTTTGTACATAATTGGAACATAGGATAGATAACATTCTCTTATGAAGTGTATTCTACTGATGGCCAAACAATGGCCACAAATAGACTTAAGTCTATATATAAAATATATAACCAGCACATGATGTGGGATTCCCCTCTGTATGTTATGAATATATTTTATTGTCATTGTTTAATAAAGAAGTTGCTTTCAGCCAATGACTTAACATAATATAGCTAGGCTGGAAGATATATATATATATATATATATATATATATATATATATATATATATATATAGAGAGAGAGAGAGAGAGAGAGAGAGAGGAGGCAGAGTCAGGGAAAAGTCATGAAGCCATCACAGGAGACAGATGCTGGATTGCTGGATGCTGGACAAAAACTTACCAGTAGGCCACAACCATGTGACAATACACAGATTAATAGAAATGGGCTAATTTAAGATGTAAGAGCTAGCCAGTAAGAAGTGTGAGCTAATAGGCCAAGCAGTGTTGCAATAATACAGTTTCTGTCTGATTATTTTGGGTCTGGACAGCCAGGAAATAAATAAGCAGCCTCCGCCAACAAGCACACATGACTCTGAAGATAGTTGCAATACTACAGAGAAAAATAAAGAGATAGAGAGAATGGCGGATCAAGCAGGGAAGGTAGGGAGGGAGTGAAGGAGGGTTAGTGGGTGCGATGCTTTAAATGAGTTATCCTCCATTAGTCTCAGGCATTTGAAAACTTGGTCCCCTGTTGCTTGATGTTTGAGAAGGTGTGACCTTGTTGGAGGAGGTGCATCACTGGGGATGGGCTTAAGGTTTTAAAAGCCACCAACCATACCTGGTATTCTCTCTCAGTCTCTAATTTATGAATTAAGACATGACCTCTCAGCTTTTCCTGTTGCCGTAACTTTGTTCTGACATCATGGACACCAATCTTCTGAAACAGTAAACCAAGATAATATGTTTCCTCAGTCATAGTGATCCATCACAGCAAAAGAGGAACTAAAACAGTGACTTTCGGTGCTGGAGACATGGCATTCTAGAAAAGTTTCATGGGAAAGGTATTTGTTCTAGTATCTAAGGGCATTGGAAATGGAGACAGGAAGAGACAGTACAGGGAGGAGGAATGGGAGAAATACCAGACAAAAGTCTTAAGCAGGGAGCATGTTGGACATGGATCAAGGTCAGAAAGGTGAGCGTGAGTACCATGGAGGAGGACTTATACCATGGGATTGTCTCTGCCAATAGGCAGGTGAGGACAATTGAGACCACGGGCCACTAATACCTAAACTTCAGATAACTAGTAGTAAAGAGAATGATCCCTACAGATGTCCCCCATCTCAACCCCAGAATTGAGAAAATATGCTATATGACAAAAGAAATGTTTTGGGTGTAGTGACATATTGGAGACCAGAGCATATCCAACCTTCAGTCTTTAAGATGAGTGTAGCCAAGAATAGCTACATGAGCACCCCAACACACAGTCATAAATGAATTTAAATCATTATAATGCTTTTAAAACTCAACTGTAGTTATAAACATGAACTTTATAGATAATAATGTTGTGTGACAATGTCTAAAGTTTGGGTATGCCTGGACACTATCATCCAGATCATCCAGCTGCTCCCAATGTCATGACAATCATCCTGAAGAGAGAGAAGAGAGGCAGAAGGGTTGGAGGAGGAAACATGTTGGCCCAAGCAGAGGTCAGTGTAACTTACTCACTGCCCTATCACAAGCCAAGAAGTTCAAGATGACCTAAACGCTGGAAAAGTAGTAACAGATACTCTTCAAGTGCTTCTAGAAGAAACACAACTATGCCAGAATTTTGATTTTAACCCCATAAGATTCATTTGGAATTTTTAAACTTCAGAAACATAAAGTGTGTGTGTATGTGTGTATTGTGTGTATGTGTTGTACATGTATGGCATGTGTTCAAGTATATTCGTGCAAGTCTTGTGTATATACATACATGTGTGTGTGCAGAACCACAGGCAGGCTATTAGAAGATGATGCCAGGATTTTTACTAGATCATTCTCTACATTATCCACCAAGGCCAGGGTCTCATGCTTGAACTCAGAACTTAACAATTTGGCAAGTCTACCTAGCCATCTTACACAGGGGACTCTCTCTCTCTCTCTCTCTCTCTCTCTCTCTCTCTCTCTCTGTCTTCTATGCACTGCAATTACAGGTGGGACTCAATGACCATGCAGCATTTATAATCAGTGTCATACAGCAAATGCTTTATCTACTAATAGCTCTCCAGTCCCTAAGTTAATTTTGACATTAAATTTGCAGAATTCCCTCAGAGCAACAAAAGCAAAAAAAAAAAAAAAAAAAAACAGATCTTAAAGATCCATCAGCAGATCTGCAACTCTGGAACCCAACCCATGAAGTCTTTTTTTTTTTTTATGCTAAAACTGGTGGGTTATTTGAGATTTCAATTTAATTAGGAGTCCCCTAAGCTCTCTGATCGCTCTGGGCTTTGTTGGGATAAAAACTCACCTTGGCTGCTTTACTAGTCCAGGGAAAGAAGCGGGGGATTTGTCAGGGCCACAGGAAGGTGAGGCTGTTCTGGATATGTGTGGTAGTCATGGAGGGCTGAAGGGCCATGTGTATGTCATCGGCTGGCTTCTGCAGATAGCCGCACTGATGGGTTCTTCCCTTTGGTCTTGCAGCCTTGCAACGAAACCATGTGTCTCCAGTTAGTGATGTCCTCCTTTACTTACTTTTCGCTTTGCTAGGACAAGAGCAACTGAGTGAAGGAAGAGTTGAGGTGGCTTGTGGTTTGAGGACGTAGTCCATCAGAGTGGGGAAGCCATGGAAGAAGCAGAAGCATGAGGTGAGGTGGCTGGCATCTACAGCCAAGAAGCCAGAGAGAGACAAAAGCTGCTGCCCTACCTGGACTCTCTTCTTTACTCAGCCTGGGACTCCACCCTATGAAATGGTACCATCTCCGATCAGGGTGGTCTTCCCAGCTCACTTAACACTATCTGGAAACACCTCATAACATGCCCAGAGGTTGTTCTTCTCCTAGCTGACTCTCAGGCTCATCAAGTTAACAAGTTAACATCCAGGTTAGCCACACACCCATAAGAAGAGAATTCTGCACCCAGAAGACAGAACTGGCATGTGATCGCTTCACATACACAAAGGGTGAGCCACGGCTTCTATCTCTTTCTTCCATCCCAAGTTGATGGATTGCTTCAGAATGAGGCGCCTGGAGTTCTTGCACATCCTCCAGTGCCAGTAATCTATCCAACAAATACGGCAACTTTTAAATTCATAAAAACAATGTTCCTCTTCAGAAGGGATTTCTTATAACTTCCTTTAAAATACTGTGGCTCTGATAGAACTGAAAAGCCTGGGTGGTCAATGACCTTAGAAGTGTATTTTTCTTGTCTTGGCTACATTTTGTTTTTCTTCTAGCCCATGGAGTAGGGGTTTATTTAACTCTGCATGCCGTTGACACATATCTCCCTCAGAGAAATCCTGTCCAAAAATAGCTTCTGCGTGAATAAATGCCTTCAATCGAACCCCTACATTAGTATCTTCACTTCGGTTTTTCTTGAAGATCTGTCAGCACATCTGCAACTCTGGAAACCAACCCACATAGAGCTGTTGCTCATGCGCAGCCCGGCATAAGTCTTGAAGGATGGGCTATCGTCAGGCCTGTTCTTCCTCCATCACACAAGGAGCTCCCCTGTCAGTCAAGTCAGCAACTGCAGGGCTTATGTACACATTCTTGGCTCCAAATGAAAGGACAGGAGTAATCCTTTCTCTCTAACAGCTTGTGTTCTGACTAGGAAAGCAGCGTTATCAAAGATTGCAATTGTCGGAATTGCATCCAACCAATCATTCTTTAGAAGAGGGAAATGAAGTGGAGAGGGGTCAGTGCTTCACGGGGGGGTGGGTGGGATGTCAGAGCTTGGGAATAAAGATTGGGTGACTTGCTTCTGGTGCTACGTGGAAGATAGTAGAGTTCTTCCATGCAGTCCTTTCCGGGATCGCCAGGAACGTTAGTTGCTGAGTAACTGTCTCTTTTGTAAAGCTGCCCATGCACGGTCAGGTCTGAAATATCCTGATGGTCCCTGCATGCTGCTCCTGGAGGGTTCCTGAAAGCGTCACTTCACACGCATCCCTACAGGTCACATAATCCAGGCACAAGGGATGAGTTCTGGCTTTCAGACATAATCCTGGTGCTCAGAGTTTCATTCCCAATGATTTACTTAAAATTTTGAACAAAGACCAAATGATCACAGCACTTAGCAGTGCCTTAGCAAAGGATCCTCCACCCCAACACTGTGCCATCCACATGCCTTCCTGTTTCGAGATATGGCTCATGTTCCTCAGCGTGAAACAGCGGCACACTTTCCACATTTTTAAGGTAATCGACACTGACTCGGTGGAAAGGTTGCGTTCAGACCTTGCAAGGAAGCTATCAATTCCTAGCAGTTAGCGCTCTGGCTCCTCACCTCTTTCTACTTCTCCCTCGCTCCATCATCCTACCATTATGTGATATGGACCAGATGGAGACAAGACTTCTGACACACCTGCTAACTAGGACCTGAGGAATCCAAGTCACGTGATACCCCTCTGGTAGAGCTCCCACTATCCAGCAAGTTATGAAGTCATGTTTCAGAGGAGTGCCTGCTCTTTCAATACTTTCTTTCCTGATGCCATTGAAACCTCACACTTGTGTCCAACATTAAGAGAAGCCTCACAGACCACAAGCTGACTGCCTGGGTTTTTCAATGAACTTTGAAGTTGCAAGACTTTAAGTCATAATATACTTCCTTCCAAATGCTTGGTTCTCCAGGACCAGTGAGAATACTCAATAGAAAACAATTTTATCAACTTTTAATTTTAAAAAAGACAAAGGATGTGAGTTAGGGTTCTGACTATTTCAGTTCATGATGATTTGGTCCCAGAACAACAGATTTGCTTTATGTAAAACCACTGTTCTACACAAAGCCTGGAAAAGACGAATGTGTGAAAAATCCATTCAACCAGGGACCATGCTGTTCAATGTGCTATATTCTAGTATGTATTCCCATCTTTTTCTTCCACACTTTTTGATCTTACGAACTGGGTGCTGGGATTCAAAGACGCTGCTCCTCTTTGTGGGAGGCACAAAGAAGAGAATAGCTCTTTCTTATGACAGGGGAGGTGGGAAGCCCTCTTAAACCTCATTCCGTGCTAGGTGTTCCAGATGGAAAAACCAAGACCTTTGTGTTGCAAGGACCTCTTGTTCAGCCTCTGATATTCCACAGGTTGGGTTTTTTTGTCTTCTGGGCTGATGTCTTCGTGATAAAATATCCTGACAATATATGAGAGATGGTTAGTTCTAGCTCACAGTTAGAGGACACACTCCAGTATAGCAGGGAATCCTGGCAGTAGGTGCTTGAGGCAGCTGCTCACACTGCACATGCAGGGAAGTGAAGAAAAAGAATGTCTGTGCTCAGCTGCCTTTCTTCTATTCATACGGCCTGGAATCCAAGACTAAGAGAATGGTGGCCCCCACAGTGGAGTGGCCTTCCTCCATCAACAACCCGACAAGACAATTTGCTACCCACATGCCCAGAGGCTGCTCTCTCAGGTGAGTCTCGATCTCACCCAGAAGACCAGTTTAACCATCAGTTTACAAAAAAGCAGCAGCTGACACCAAAGATGTAGAAGGATAAAGTGGGAGAGCACCAGCTAGAATGTACCCACCCAACTCTGCCGCTGACTTCTGTGTGCACACACAGGTTCTAGGTCAGGATTTCTCCCCTAAAAAAGCTGGCTTGGTGGATCCACATGGAGGCTCTCTTGGTGGGTGCTATCCTTAGGCAACTTGCAGAAACCTTGGAACGGATAAGTTCTCGACTTCTAACTGCAAGAATATTTCAAAATAAGACAAATCAAAGATGTGCTAGGATGATCATCTATGAATACAGAGGAGTTAGCGTCTAAAGATGAAAGTCCTTGCCAGGCTGTGTGTCTGTGCTGGACATTCCTCTCCAAGTGCTCTCACCAGCCCTCTGTGGTGTCCTGAGTAAAACCATTCATTTACATTTACATGTGCGGAGGATTCCTGAAAGGCCTAAGAACTTCCAGCTGCCTGGAGGTCGCAGCCTATTAAAATAATTTTGCAACATTGAAATCTGAGGTATGGAAATAAGCATGTGTACAGAAGGAGCATTTGTGCAGGTTCAAGATGCCTAATCCAAAGTCCTCAGAACTCTCAAGCTCTCAGAGCCTCGGAGATGTCTGTCACCAGTGAAAATCCCACCCCTGATTCAGGAGGTGTGTCACAGGCCAAGTGCAGGTGCACGAAATACAACACACACAAGGTCACCTTCAGACCATGTGCAAAAGGGATATAAGAAGCATAAACAACCTTTTTAGTTTGAATCATGTTTCTAAAATATCGCATTGTACATATGCAAACATTCCAAATCAGAAACATTTCCAGTCCCAAACATAAGGGATAGTCAACATACATACACACACATACACATATAGATACACATGCACACAGACACACACACATGTACAGACACATATGCACACACACATTACAGATACAGATGCACAATACTCTCAGTGGGGGATAACCAAGGTAACCACCAGAATTTACTATTTTACTTGACATACTAAATAGATTTGTTGGGATGGGTTGTCACTGTTGTTGAACCAAAAAAAGCAAAATCCGTGTTCATATTTTACCCTTTATTATGTTGTGGGGTGTGTGAAGGATGCGTGTGTACATACATAGTGTGTACAAGTGGGTATGTAGATGTGCTCACCCGTGTACTTCAATGTAGACTCTAAAGAAAGATAGCGAATATCAGACCCCTGATGTGCTGTTCATTTCCTTGAAACATGTTCTCACTGAACCAGAAGCTCATCATTTCTCCTAAGCTGGCTGGAACTGTGAGGATCGAGATTAGAGATACAAGTAGCCACGCCTAGCTCTTTATGTGGGAGCTGGAGCTACTGAATCAGGTCCACATCCTTGCTCAGCAAGCACTCTTACCCAGCGAGTAAGGGTCTGAATGTGAGGGTCTCCTCAATCCCTCACATTCTTTTGATAGGCAAATGATGGAATAGGACTGCCTAGAAGCCTTTAGCACCTCACAGAACTAAACCAGAAGTGTCAGCACTGGTACACGTCTGTGAACACATCCTTTCCACTAACTGGTTCCAATTCCATCCGTGTAGAAATCATAGATGGGGGTGTGGCAGTGTTTCCCAGCGCCACGACTCTCTCCATGACAAGGTTAGACACAGATATACACAGGCAGGTAGCGTTGGAAGTCACGGTGATGCAGCTGGTAAGTAGCTGCAATGCTATTGTTTCCTTTTGCCTTCTCTTCTATTTGAGTAATAGAATAAAAATCATTGATTTGAAAGAGTTGACTTCATTCTAGAACTGTCTTGACTGCAAATATCAGACGAAGCAAGCGATGGGCCTTTCAAGAAAATCACACACACAAAAAAAGAATTCAAGTAATTTAAGGGAAATCAAATTCCGTGTGTGTGTGTGTGTGTGTGTGTGTGTGTGATATGCACTTCTGAGTTTCCCTCTCTGCTTTTCTAAGATCTAACTCCTTGTGTTTCCAGTAATTATCAGCTTCTTCCTTTTTGGAAAACACAGTGTGGGGGACAATGCAGGTACTGCAGAAGATGGGGTCCTGCAGTGACCTGGCTCACTGAGAGGGGTGCGGCTAATCACCTCTTCTGTTTGATTGTTGTAAATGGGCCTGCAGGTCAGGCACAGAGATCAGAAATCAGAAAATAGTTAATTGCTTAGGCTGCCCCAGTTTGCTGACTGCTCTCCCCCATACCTTCTGTCATTTAAAAGAAAAGTTTTCTCCTTCTACCCCAAAAGTAACTCGTTCCATACACAACAGAGAAATAGCCTAAAGATAATGGAAAATGTAGAATGTGGTACCAGTGGATTTCTCAGGAGAAATGTAAGTTATCATTTTATTGAGGTAGAATGAGCACCCAAAAGTGGTTAGATGTGGATGAGCAGTAGTGACTGCCTTCTTCCTCGGTTCTCCTTTTCCTCCTCCTTCTCTGTGGTTACTCCAATTTTTCCTTCATTTCTTCATCCTTTTGTTTCTTCTTCCCACCTCCCTTCCTTTCTCTCTCCCTTCGTTCCTTTCTTCCTTCATCCCCATCCCATCTTCCACCTTTTATTCCTTCTCTCGCCCCTTGCCTCCCTCTCTCCTTTCTTTCTCCCTTCATCTCTCAGTCCCTTTTTCCATCTTCACTTCCGTTCTTCCATCTCCTCTTCTTTCTCTCTCCCCCTGTCTCCCTTCCTCCCTCCTTTCTGATCATCTCTGTGCCTGCATCTTTATTTCAGGAAACAGGAGGTGGTGAGTGTTGCAAGTCTTCTCTCTTGGGTTGTTTTCCAGCCTCTGGTTCTGCCGATTGCTGTCATCACACTCCAGCTCCCCTGTTAGCCTCCTGAAGGGTAACAATGCTGAGGCAAGATAAGTCATTGGGAGCTGATTTTAGAACTGAAACTCCAAGCAGAAGCGGAGGATTTAAAATTCTGAGCCCAGCACAAACCTCTTCATTTTCAAGTTCATTTACCCTTGGCAGCACGCAACCTCCTGTTACTGGGGGAGGGGGGGTTTTAACAGGCTCATTTAAAAGGCTGAGGAGCCTTTTGGGATCTCTGCAAGCTCTTTAAAAACATATTTTGATGATATAAGTGTAAACAAATCAAAAGCATATGGATTGAATTTCCCTTAAATTACACAGGATTTTAAAAATGATGGGAGGGTGGAAATGGGTTTGGAAAAATATGTTTTTGGTTTTATTGACTCAGAAACATGTGAATGAGCTGGAGCTTTCCACAGACCTGAGAGGATGGTAGGTTTGTCCCGCTGTGTCTGTGAGGCGCTGCCATCTCTCTCTGCGCTGGCTGGTGGCGGTTTCTGTCAGTTCAGCCTCCCTGAGAGGGCACACAACACCAGGTATTCCCAACTCTGCCTTCTCCTTGAGGAAGCCCTGATGAGGGCTCTGGCAATGTGGCTGCTACTGAGATTAGAAAACCCATGCTTACTTGTCCCTGTGCACCATGGACTCAGGTGTCAGTGTCAGCTTCCCTACCGCACGCCCCTGCCTGATGGACCATCCCACAGCCTTTCGCCCAGTTTTCTGCATCTTCTGGGGAATCCTGCCTGTCATCATGATACTTCCTTTATCTTCCAACCCCTGCATGTCGCACGCCAGCAAAACAGGGGCCGGCAACCCAGGCCGCTGTCCCTGAAGCCTCGCTGGTGCCAGGATTTCAGAATGAGGGGATGTGACCAAGAGTAAACAGACAGAGAGGGGAGTGGATGTGGCCTTAAGAATCCTAATAACTTATCTCTGAAGTGGATTTACACACATCTGTCCAGTCCTAAAGGAAAAGCTTTAAAACCCAAGCTACACGCTGTTTCCTTTGTTGGTAAATACAATACCAAGAGTTGGAACAAGCCCAGATAACTCCTGCAAGGAAGGTTCCAGAAGGTGGGAAGCAGACTGGAGGGGATGAGATTCTATAAAGAATCTGCCTCCGTCCATTCCATGGCCCCAGTGAGTGTGCAGAAATATTTCAAGGTGAAAGATTTCTGTGCCTCCATCTTCATACCTATAGCTGGGAAACAGCAATGTGTTTACCCTGAAGAATCTTCCATTTGAGAAGTTTGATAGGAGACAGCATGGGAGTCTCAGCTGCCCAAGGCAGGAGCGAAACACACACACACACACACACACACACCTTGGAATAGAGCTTCACCCAGTGCTTCTCCTTTTACACACATTTACATCAAGAACTTAATATTTAGCACCACAAACAGCAGCGCTTTCTTTTTCTTTCTTCTTTGTTTAGAAAAGCTTCAGAAAAGTGCTACACAAAAGAGCTCCAGAGAAAGAAGGGTTCTTCAGTAAAATTAGCTGCTACCCCCATTGTGCCTGTTGTCCCTGAGACTCTTTTCCTTTGCCACCATAGTGAATGCCTAGACAGTCCATAATTTTAACTGCACAATTTGCATTGCCCAGGCAGCTGTCGGCCACACCAAGTCTTTATGAAATCCACCCACAGCATTTGACTCAATTGCCTCCCACAGCTGCAGATTCCACAGGTCGGCCACACGCTGCATGGGAAAGTATTTCTTTGTATTCGGTCCAAATGTGCTGGCCATTTGAACCATTCCTTTTAGTGAGTTGTGTATTTTTAAATGTTCATCTATCACTGTTCTAGGCACACGTTGTAAGAGCAAACGTAGCATGCTGACTCCTGCTTTGTTTTACGTTCTGTAGCTGTCGATGCCCTTGAAGCTTACCATCTTCACAGTCGTAGCGACCGCAGCATGTGAGGAAGCCCACCTGAGGGACCTAGGATGCATGAGTTCAAACCTCTCCCCAAAGGCATGACCTGTAACCATATGTAGGGTGTCTCTCAGACATGGGTGAGGAAACACTGCTTCAGATGAGGAAAATGAGGTGCAGAAAAGGGAGGATACATTTCAGAAGCCGTGGAGATAGCAAGTCCCTTTTGGGCACCTGATAGAAAAAGTCACCAGCTTCTTTTCCCCAGGAAGCCAGCCTCTGAGGAGCAATAATCCCCTTTATAGAAGAGTATAAGCTCTTTGCATATAGCACCCTTCCATGTCCTCATATCTGGTGGAACACCTATAGATCCCTTGTGATATTTGGTGCATTACAAATGGCGCCTAGTTATTGTGCTGGGCTGTCTATGGGAAAATGACCAGGAAGATAGTCTGTGCATCTTTGGCTTGGACTCAAATATTTTTGAAGTGCAACTGGTTGGACTTTCACAGATGAGGGATGCATAGAAACAGGGCGGGAGGTGGGACTAGCTCTATCCAGGCAGCAGTCTACAAGTGAAGCATTCTGAGGTCAAATTTGGTGTTCTCCCTTCAAACACAGAAAGCTTCAGGTAGAAGATAAAAACAGTCTGTAGATAAGTAAGCTTCCTGGGTTAGTAAGAAAGAACACGTACAGCTTTCTGTGATGGGTTCCCTCGTCCTTTAGTGCTTGGCCTCATCCCTTGATATGGACCTCTTGATGCTCTGTGGCGAATCCTAGGATCCTGTCTTGTGTCCTAGGGACAGTTCCCATGAAATAGACTTCTACCATCTTTGTTTGGCTGGAAAATTACATTTCTCAGCCGTTGCTATTTTTGCCTCCCTGATATCAGTTCCCACCCTCACCTGAGCCAACCTCAGTTTCTACTCTGGCCAGTGTGTGTGATGCTGGGTAGTCCCCCACTTCCCTCGCTACAGTCCCCACTCTGTAAACTGAGATGCAGAGCGTTCTAGCTTTGTAGTCAAAGCTTTTGACGTCAGTTCAGCCATTTCCAAACTGTTAGCACTTAGCTTCTCAGAACAATACTTACGCAGAGCTGTTATCAAGGGGAATATGTCTGATTTAAATCATTCTCACATCGTTTATGCCTAAGCCATGGTAGGTAGGTCCATAGAGTAGATGATAAGGTAGACAGATTATACATAGAGATGATAGTAGATAACATATAGATAGATGACAGACAATGGATAATAAATGATAGATAAGTGGATAATATAGAAATAAAGATATTAATAGATAGGTAGGTAGGTAGGTAGCTAGCTAGCTATTTAGAAGATAGATAAATAGATAGAGATTATAGGTAGATGATAGATCAAACCAGCATTTTGCAAATAAAAGCTATACTTTACTGAACAGTGCCTCCAGATGATAAAGATACAACAGACTATTACCTTCTGATGTTGAAAGGGTGGTTCAACTTACTTAATGGCTTCATTATAAAGACAGGTATAGTATAGACAATATCCCCCACTCAAGTCATTACTGAATATTTTCTTCTTAATTAACAAATAGCTCAGGATTAACTTCTCATGTTATACAACAACAGCACTACTCGATTAACAGAAATGGGAACTTTCCTCCCACCAAAGAAGAAAATGCTAGTTGGAAGTGAATTTAATAATGACGAGTCAAGCGGAGTGCATCTGCTTCCATTCCCTGTCAAGAAACTACAGTCCACACTTGCATTCAGTAATTTATTCTTTTACTAAAATTTTCTTTGCTGTCATGTACATGCTATGTTTAGGGTTTATTGTTTCAAGATGGTTTTCTTGCATAGGGAAATAAAAACAATTATGGGGCACAGAAAAAAATCTATTGATGTTTTTAGCACTAGAAAGTTGGAATTTCTTCTGCCTTTTCAAATAATATAATTTTTAAAGGCAGGATCTCATAAATCCCAGGCTTGTCCCAAACTCCCTATATATTTAATGATGAGCTTGCTGTTCCGATCCTTTTATAGCCATGTTCCAAGTGGTTGGGTTGTGCACCGGGTCACAACCATGACTTTGTGCACACTGAAAAAACGCACTACCGACTGAGCTTCATCTCCAGCCTGTTGAATTATACAACTGTTTAAATGAACTTTTCCTTCAGATTCAGAATCAGAAGATTGCTATCTGATTATAAATCAAATGTCTAAGATCAACAACCCAGAAAAACTTTAAATATCCCCCAAAAGAGTGAAGCCAAAGCATCATGAGAGAAGTGACTATTTAGGCTTTGTTTTTTATATCAACTTGGTTGGCCCAGTTGGCTTTGGTCCAATCACCAGGACACATCCCTCCTCTAAATGATTGTCTGCAACAAGAGAAATGGAGGGCTCTATCCATGCCACCCAACCTAGCATTGGCATTCTGCTCACTATACCTTGTCATCCATAGGGCAACTAATATTTCATAAATCCATTTTATTCCAGGCACTAGACACATGATCGTTTAACCTCTTCTATTAAAGCATCAGTTTCAGAACTGTTCATCTCCGTAGAGGCTGACCCTGGCTAAGCATGCATATAGGCATGTCAAAGGAAAATGCCTCCCAACTCTGTCTTGAAAACGCTGCAATCTGCGACAGTTCTAAGTTCTTTATGAGCTGAACTTCTACGTGCTCAGCTGTGGATGGGGCCAGACTCCCGAGTCTTCCAGCTGCTGTCTACTTGGACAAATTGCAAAACTCTCTGTGCCTCATATTTTGTAAAAGGCTAATGACATACAAATCACATACTGCACGATTCACTCAACCAAAGTATAAATTCAATGTTTTAAGTATACTTCAGGAGTATAGAATTGTCTGTTCCATCTATTTTTTTTCCTTGAATTATTATTTCTGAGGAGTGGGGGACATTCTGCATCCCATGTGTGGAGGTCAGAGTGGGTTTTAGGGGTCAAGTTCAAGTCATCAGGCAAGCCCCTTTTCCCACTGAGCCATCTGCCTGGCCCCAAGATAATCTAGTTTTGAACATTTTTCCACCCTGACATGCACACACCAAATACATATGAGTTTTCATTCACCGCCTCCACAAGGCCCCCTCCCTAGCTTCTGACAATCACTAAAGTTTATGTTATTATAAATTTCTCTGTTCTAAATATTTTATTAAATGGACTCATTTACCATGTGGTGTGCTTATCTTCTTTTTCTTGGCGTAATGATATTAAGGTAATTTATGTTACAGCACATTTTGGTGCTGTACTTTTTATAGCAGTCCTCCTTGTGTGGTTATGCCATATTTTCATATTTAGCTTATCTATCTCCACCACTTGATAAACACATCATTTTTGCTTTGGAACTATTGTGCATAATGTTGTTAAGGGCATCTATGCAATGCTTAACTTTTTTGCATGTATGTGTGGTGTGTATGTGTTTATTCATGTTTTTGTGTCTATACATATGCATGTGTGTGCATATAGAAACCAAAGGTTGATATTGATGGCCTTTCTTCGTCTCTCTCTATCTTATATAGGGAGAGAGCATCTCTCCCTCATTTTTCCTCTTTTGTGACCAGAGCTTAAGAATTTGGCTAGCATGGTGACTCACCCATTTGAATGTGGGTTTTGAGGGGTCCAAACTCTTGCCCTTATGGTTCCATGACAAGTTCTTTACTTGCTGAGCTCTCTGCCCAGCCCACAATCTTTTGCATCTGTAAAATTGTATCATCTTCTTCATATGACTCTTCATTATTAATTGATCTACATTTGACAAAATACATAGAACACAGTTGATGAGTTAACTTTCATGTAACTGTGACCAGAACAACTGAGAGAACAATTTGAAAGGAAGAAAAAACTGATTTATCTCATCTCACTGCCTTATTGATTTCCTACCCTTGACTCCATTGATTCTGAGCCCAGGGTGAAGCAGAACTCATGGCAATGGAAGAGCATGAAGGAGACGATTTGCTACGGATAAGAAGCGGTCACCAAAGAACTACTTCGTAGACGGAGGCCCTACCTCCTAATTATTGCTTCCATCTGCTCACCAAAACATCAACAGCAGTTGGGTACCAATCGGTCAACATTTGAGCCTGCAGGAGGCATTTCAGAGTCAGCCATCATCCTCCATCTCCTATCTTGCCTCTCTCTATTTCTCTGATGATTACACCTTAATTCCAAATGCTTGGAATTTTTCATACTTCACTGTTTCCATCATCTCTTTCCTATGCACCCTAAGTTCAATCAGCTTCTAAACATTCTTTTTGGTGAGGGGTGGGGGTGGGTGATAATGAATCTGGTTGCCACTTTATTAAAAAAAAAAAAGACTATACCTTTTCTACTGTATAATTGCACAATATTTGAGCCACAAGCAAGATTGACAGCAGACTAGGCAGTTTTAATATCCAGGATATATGTTGAATTCATACTTTATTTCCTTTCTTCTTTGCTGTCTCTTAGATTTGAAGCCTTGTTTTTTCTCAGTTAATGACTTCCTCATTAATGAATTGTCCTAGCTCCCAGTTCTTTTCTCCTGTAGTAGTGATTTGGTTTCATCATCAAGTATTTTAAAAGATTCAGTGGTTCTCCGTCCATCCTGAAAGATTTACTCTACAACGTCCTTGACGTGTACAGGATGTGCAAACTTGGACGCAAGGGTTGATGAAGTTTTTTTTTGTAAATGAACTAAAATTATTTCAAGTCTACTTTTAGCCTACTGGCAAGTTACTAAATTAAGTTATATCCAGGTAAATCCTGGCCCTTGTGTAATGTCTCAGCCTTTTCTGGTGGGAAGTCAGGCTCTTCTAGGTGCTTTCTCACAATGTGTCCTCCTGGCTTGGAGCCACGTCTTGGCAGTCAGGTATATGTGTAAGGATGGGAGTGCACGTAGCCACAGAGCATCGCTACTGCCCCGCTGGACTGGAAGATGTGTCCCATCCATCTCAACTCGCTCACTCCTCTCCTCTTTCCTCGCATGCTTAGAATCAGGCACTGTCGGTTCCACTCGGTGTACACAAGTGACACTCTTGAAGAGCATAGAAAACTGCCAAATGCCAGTACTCTTTCAGGCACTTAACGACTCCTGACAATCTTTGAGTGATCTATGCAGACAAACAAAAGTGGGGGTGGGGGTTGGAGGGACTGTGTGTACATGTACATGTGGAAGTCAGAAGCTGGCCTTGGGCATCTCTCAATATTCAATATGGCCTTGTATTTTGAGATGGGCTCTGTTGCTGACCCTGAAGCTCACTAATTTGACTATGGTAAACAGCCACTGAGCTCCAGAGACCCTCCTGCCTCTGCTTCTCTGGGGTTTAGATCACGGGGGCACACCATTACACCTGCCTTTTCATATGGATGTTGGGAATCTGAATTAAGGTCCTTAGGATTGTTGATTCAGCAGTTTCCCTAGGCCCACAAGTTGAATTTTTGTTGTTGCTATGTTTTATTTTGTTTTGTTTTTTAAATCAACTTTCTCTCTAGTATGGTTAGATTTTTAAGCTTCACTTAGCAAAATTTCACCCAGAGGCAGAGTCATGCAATGAAGCCATTCACTCACGACCCCACTTGAACTGCTACCATTCTGCCATGCCTGTCTCATCTACTGCCTTATTCCTCAACCCCCACTTGACACTAACCTCTCTCCCAATTCTTATCTCCCTTTCATGAAGAATTTTAAAGAAAATCTAAGGCATTAAAGACTTCTCCCAAGAAATACTTCAGCATAAATCATCTAATAAAAACGTTCAAATAGTGACAGTTAATTATTAGAGATAACAAGATTAATCACCATTCTATGTACCACCTATCAATCTGTATCAATATGCTTTTATATCATAAATGGGAGGTTTATATGAAGGTGTAATTTACAAAAAAATCCCACACCAGTTTGGAATTATGATTAATAAAAGGGTTATTTATTTAAGGGAAAAAAGACTTACAGATCACCATCACAGACAACAGCCCTCAGTGTGACCAGGAATGAAGTCTAACAGCAAGAGAGAGAGCACGCACACAGCTACGGCTGCTTTTTTAAAGCAAAAGAGACCACGTCCAAAGGAGCTGGTATCTTAAAGGCTATTGGCTGAAGGAGTGGAAGGAGCTCCTGCAGCACTTATACATCTTTGGGTACTTTGCTTCCCCAGTTCTTAGATACCAGAAGCCTTTACTCTATGTCAGTGGTTCTCAGCCTTCTAAAGGCTGCAACCCTTTAAAACACTCCCTTAATGTGGTAGTGACCCCCAACAATAATATTATTCTTGTTGCTACTTCATAACTGTAGTTTTGCCACCACTATGAATTGTAATTAAATGTTTTTGGAGACAGAGGTTTGTCAAAGGGGTCACGACCCACAAGTGAGAACCCCGCTGCTCTTTAAGGCTACTTTCTCTTCCGAGTCTCAGGAATATTTTTGGAAGGACTCGTTTTGAGTCCTGCTTGATTCCAAGGGCCTGTGTGGCCGAGCACTGTAGTGAGTTTCTCCTGAGACCTAAAGGACACAAACAGCTGGGACGCCATACATCAGGCTCCAGAGCCAGTCGGGGAGGGAGGGAGGAAGCAGCCAAGATCTGACCACAGCAGCTTCTCCAGCTAATTCCCTTTATGGGTCAAGGCCCCTGAAAACCTGTTGTCTAGCTCAGGCCTGCCTGGTCAGCGGCTCAGATTTAAAGGACATCTCGTTCTCTCTGACTTGGCCTCTAGATGGTGAGTGAAGGATCCAAAGCAGACTCTGGTGTCTTAGAAAGCCTCAGCTGTGTGTCAGGCTCTGTTCCGTGCCTCTAGGGGCCGAGGAAGGGCCGCAGGGAACCACAAATATAACCATTAACTCAAAGCATAGGATGCTTTGGAGTCTGTTCTCAGGAAGTATTTATGGCAAAAATGTACATAAATATTACCAAGTTTAATAATATAATAATGATGATAATGAAAACTGCCAAAAATAGCACCCCAGTTTTTTTTTTACTGAGCCATAAGTAGATCAAATTAGAATCAGTTAATTGTCCACTGAAGAAAAAAATGGATACAAAATAAAAGGTAACTAATTCTATAAAGACAAAAAAATTTTCTAAAATAAAAATTAGCCGTTCCCACATTCTCCATATAGACAGATGGATGCTGACATGGCCTATGAACTCAGGCCTCACCCACCTGAGGAAGCTGAGTTTCCAGTTGCCTCACATTTTCCTTTCATCTCAACCTGGGGAGGATCTGGCTGGTGCAAGTTGAGAAAGTATTTGAAAACATTTAAATTCTTACCTTCATGAGTCTTCCCAAAACTTCACACATAATTGAAAGAGGGAGTTCACTTGGCAGGAAATGTTTGCTTGCATTCAGATCTGATTCTCTCAAAGGGAGAGAGAAACTCTTCTTTTTTTTTTTTCTCCTGAATTAGAAAAGAAGAAAGACATAAAGATGATTCTTTTGCATATTTACTCCTAGAAGAAGCCCTGTCTGTATGTGCCTGTATGGACAGAATCTAGGTGAAGGGCTGTCCATACATTGCTTTTCCATTTTTTTCTGTTACAACATGAAAGTCGTCTTGCAGGGTGCTTCATTTATTCCCCTTTAAAGAATTAGGAGCAACTCTTTATCCACAATATCTCGTGAAAAATCCCCTAAGATGCCCTGCTAAACCAGGTTCTGTGAAGAGCAGATCAACAGGCTCGGCCTTCTTAGATTTTAGGATGATTAATCTCCAATGCGCACTAACAATCTTTCCCTGTTTCCTTTGTCTGATGCCAGAATTTATCATCTTAATGCACTTCGGGCATCTCTAATCTGCTCATTTCTATCATTGACGACTCTCTGTATTGATTTGGACACGCCTACCCTTTCTGCTTGCTTGCTTACTGTCCTCTCAATATGCCCATGGGAAAATTGCTTCATGAACAAAAGTTCCAGGAATTTAAACAACAACAAATGCACTTTAGATGGAATCTAAATCTGCAAGGCTGAGTAAATGCTTAAAACTTCAATGGTTTTGGAGAAATTTAGATGTCACGGGTCCAGAGTCTAATAATCGCAGTTTATTTGGGGTTATGTTTTACACGACTTAACTCCTTGATCAACTCAGTGCCTGACCTAACATCTTTGTAGCTATTGTAGACCCTTTGTAATGCATGATCAGACCACAGCTTCCAGCAACGGGAAGACTAAGGAATGTAGTCAGGTAGACTGAGGACTAGAGCAGAGAGTTCTCCATTCTCCTATCTCTGGCCTCCCCACTGTTTCCACCAGTCTACTTGAACAGTGTATTATTCTATAATTTTATTACTCCTCTTCCTATAGTAACTTCCTGAAATTGTTACCAGCGTGGGATGTGGAATCTGGGACATCCTGAGGCTGTGTTCCCAGGCATGGGAACATTTGACACCAAAATAAACTATGTGTTACCTACTTTGAGGTGAGAGTTTTGTTTCTGTGTTGATAATTTGGGCCTGACATTTTGATGCTTAGCTTCGGGTTTCCTTATTGGCTGATGAGTTTGGGGCATGGGGGTGTTTCAAGCTTCCTTATTGGCTGATGAGTTCTGGTTTTACTAATGTATTTCATTTTAATGTCTAATGTGCTTCTACTTGCATTTGTATTTAATTCTGTTTTCTTTGGGGATCACATTTCTCCCTAGTTAATTTCTAATGACCAATGTTTGAAGGCATCTGCACCACACAGGCAACAGCTGACTTCCATTATGCCTGAGTTTTCTCAGCAGGAACCTCCACTGACCTAAGCAGCCCTTTCGCAAGACTGGCCCAGGCAGAGCAACAAGCCCATGGCCTTCCAGGCCTTCAACCTCTTTGGCTTAATGAGCTGCTACTTCTAATTACTTTTAAATTATTTTAATTGCTTGAAACCATTAAACACACACACACACACAACACTTGTGTGTTTTCAAAGAAATGCCAGAGTCTACTCAGGCCAAGATTTCCACTGACACAACATGATTTAGAAGGAACATCAAAGACTTGCAAACGAGACCATGGAAAGCCTTCTTACTTCTCCACCCATCAGGACTCAACGTTGTTGAAAAACAATGTGACTTCCAGAAGTGCTGGCTAAGCGGAGGCCCTGTGAATTCTGGTGAATTGGCCTAGCACAAAATCAAAAGAATCATGTATTTGCTTCTCTCTTTCAGGAGAAAAATGAAAAAAAAAAAAATCAGGAGACACTTTGTTAAGATTCTGGTCTCCTTTTGTGTTAGAAAAAGAAAACCAACAGTCATGCTCCCAAATCTATTCTTTAGGCATAGGTTTCACAGTGTCTCTAAGGCTTTGAAGGAGTTTCAGTGTGTCTGTGCGGGAAGTGTTGGAAATTTTAGTGTAGTTAGTTTAGAACTGATGTCAATTTGGGGTAATGTTCAAGTGGACATTCTGGCAGGTTCCAAAGCTCTATGGAAATCCCAGCCCGGTTGACATAACGGTGGGAGATTTACAAAGGGGCCACGTTGAATCCCAGGTGACTGTGACAAAATGTGGCACCCGCGCTAATGATGAGAAGAGCTGGAGAGCCTGGAGAATGACCTGTCACCACATCATCCACAAGTCTGGTTCGGAGTCCTTTCCTGCCTTTTGTGGAGGAAAGGCAAACCTCTGCCAAGAGAGACTCAGTCTTCTTCAGACCCCAGTCATTTCTTCCCTGCCATTTTTTTTCTAAGAACCAGTCCCCCACCCTATCCTGATAACTGTGCCTTCTTGATGTTCCCAAAGCAGGTATCATTTCCACCTTTCTGCTGCTGCTTGGCTTGGAGCATCCTCTGATATCAGTATGAACTACTTCAATTCGGTTGGGAAGCCAGAGCGCAACCTCGAAGGCAGAGGGGAGCAGGTGGGTGATTTCTCCCAGCAGAAATGGAATGGGTATACTAGTGAAAGAACGTGGAGGTACTCAAAATTATCCAGTGCAGGGGACAACAGATGATATGAATAAGGGTCTAAGACCTGCGATTTGTTCACATAGAAAGAGAAAGCAGCAACCATAGCCAGATAAGATAGCAGAGTCAGGAAAACGCAGTTGCAATCTACTCACTAGACAGGGAGCAAATCCACAAAGGTCAAATGAATCTATAATTACCTAAGCTGATTAACCAATAGAATCATATGGAGATATTTTTTAGTTTGGTCCTGTCCTCAAAGATACCACCTCCATCACCCTGGAACTCTTCGAGTGCAGAGCTGATATACAGAAGATGGGGCATCCAGACATAAAGAAAGGATCTGTGGCCTGATGCTCAGCCAAACAGGGAAATCACCAATCCAACCTGCACCTCTGCTTCATGTGACGAGGCAGGCAAGAGGCAAAGCAGGCCTTTCTCTCCAGTGTATAAACCCAAAGATCAAGTCATTGGGCAACTGGATACACAGACTGAGCTGGCACTTTATCCAGATTGATTGTGCCTTATTCCCAGGTGTACTGGCTTTGTTTGAGTTCTGTCGCTAAATGGGTGAGTTCAACGCTCTTGAAAAAGACAGTATAGAGGCTAGAGAGGTGGTTCAGCTGTTAAGTGCACAATAATTTTTCTGGAGGACTTGGGTTCAATTCCCAACTTCCACGTTATGACTCACAAATATCTCTAACTCTGGTTCTAGGAGAACCAATGCTTTCTTCTGGCCTCCATGGGCACTGCAAGGACATGATGTGCTTCAGGTGAAAACACCCATACACACAAAATAAGATATATTTTAAAATATACAAAATAAAATGAGCTCATTGATAACAATTATTTAATATTTGGTATATACGTAAACCTTAATTCTGTTGTTTTTTTAAGATATGATCTTGCTATGTAGCCCTGGACAGCCTGATATTCTCTATGCAGTTCAGGAATACTTTGAAGCCATGGCTATCCTCTTACCTCAACTGCCTATTGCTGGGACCACGAGTATGTGTCACACAGAGACGAAATTGAAATATGTAATGCAGTGATTTGGTGCCGATTCTTCTTTTATCGGGACCTTAGTTATATTGAAGACAAAAAAAGGCTGGAGACACTCAGATCTGGCATCGTGCTCGCTCATCAGCCACAATCCCAGAAATCAATTCAATATGTAATGTCTTCCTACCGACTTTAATGACCTTTCTTGGCCCTGCCGTAGGAAAAGAAAAGATTGGGACAACTTAAAGCTTGGAGGGCCAGGGGGACGCTGCAGATGCACAGCTGGGGATGACATTGCAGATGCACAGCATAAGAAATGAAAGTTTTACAGGAGTGACTGAACTCTCTGATCCTCCCCTACTCTCCAACTGCCAGCACTAGTCTGGGTGGGGTAACATAGGATCCAGCTACACAACACAGATCCTCTTTTTCCCTTTAGGCTGCAGCATGTGCTTCTAGCCCCAAATCCTCCAAATGGACTCTGATTCCACGCTGATGGATGAAAGATGAGAAACTCAGTAGCTTTCTGGTGGATTTTCTCAGGCGTCTGTTCTCAAGCCAATTGTTTGAAGATTTTTTTTCTCTTTTTTTTTTAAGGCCCAGTACATCTCCTTTGGGCTTCTCCCTTTCCATGGGGAGGAATCCACCAGAGACAGCCCACCAGAGGCAAGGCACTAATGTTTCATCCTACTGAGTACTTTGTTTCATTCTGGTCAAAGATCAGCGTTGATCTAGGTGCTTGCCAGCTGCACAACAGCTGTGCAATTCAAGAAAACCACACTGGGCTCCGGAGGCTGAACAGCTTTATTAAATTGGGGAGGGACAGGGGAACAGGTTGGGTTATCTCCCTCTCAGACCTCCCCCGAGTCAATCTCTCCAAGGCTGAGGATGCTATCGATGCAAGGGAAACTCAGGTGTCACACCTCCAGGATGCAGTTGTTAAGAGTCATTCGTATTTAGAGCAAGAAGCAGTGGGGATTAGACAAGCTGTCCTTGTTTTTTCTAGCTTGTAGGGCAACTTGCCAAAGTTACAAGTTAGATGGGATATTCCAAAGAAATTAAGTATGATGTTAAGGCAGACTATTGAAAATTGTCAAGACTTTATAGTACACACGCTACATGCTACCTCTGCATGCTAACAAAATGCACCTTCTAGGATCCAAAACATGAGAAAAAGATTTAAAAAATCAAACCGAAACAAAACACTAACACCAATAGCAACAAACAAACCTTTGGCCCTCAAGACTATTTGGAAATTGCTGTGTCCTGGTCTCAGAGAGAGACCCTTCCCTGTGCCAAGAAATAAGGTAAAGACAGCCAAGGCTGTAGCTGAGTAGTATAGTAAAATCCTCTCCTCATACATGTGATCCTAGGTTCAGTCCCTGTACACTAAGATGCAGAGTGACTGAGAAGACCTCTGGCCACACACACACACACACACACAAACACAAATGTACCTGTACACACATAAACATGCACACACTTGAATACACACATATAAACACACAGACATACACACACTCACATAAACACACATGTATACACACACACACATTCACATACACCCAGATACATATCTTCATTAATGTATTTGGTTAATGTGTCCAGGGCATCTGTTTTCTTTTTATAATCAGTTATCTAGAAGCCTACAAAGGAATCGTATTTCCAACTTGCAAATCCATGAGTAACGCGGCCATTCCTCAGAAGATAGATTTGCAACTGACTGTTTTGGCTGTGGTTGTGCTGGAATGGTCAGAGCCGGTGTAGCCAGTGAGCGTTTTCACACTCCAACTCCACCTGGAATGAGAGCACTGAGCACACAAGTTCACAGCCTCTGAGTTACATTACTGTCATCTCCCAGACCTTGACACAGCATTGGCACGGGAAAACCGTTTCCTGCCTGGCAGCGTCAAACATGAACACTTGAAAAAAATCACATAAAATACACGATGCGATATTTTCTTGGCAAAGTGTCTTAATAAACTTCTGAATGAGATCCCGGGAAGCTTACGGGCAAGCAAAGCTCCCAGTTGTTTACTAGGATATGAAAATGCCTTCCTCGCTGTGTGAAGCCATCGGTGTGAGTTGATCACAATCTAGGGAGCATTTTTAGTTGGGAGGGGGAATACTTTTGTTTCTCCAAGCCCGAGAAAGCTAAAATCAGGGCTATGTTCTCTTCAAAACAGATAGGTAAAGTCAAGGGGTAGTATGTGGTTATGGAAGAAGCGGGGGGGAAATGGTCCTAGGCGGAAATTAGTTTGTCACTTGGAATTAGAACTAGTTGATAGCTACCCTAGACATCTTCCTGAACTTCCATCTCACTTTGATGGCCCCGACTATTTAGCGGGAGGCAAGCATGTGCTGACTCATGGTCCCCAGTTCATTGTGCAGCGATAAAGTCATGACTGGTTTTTGTCCCAGAACTCATGGTGAACAGAGAAAAGCAGTGCTGAAAGTCTGTGTGAGTCTAACACACAGGTTAGAGGCAGTTTCAAACTTACTCTAATGTATCTCCCCCCCCCCTTCTCTCGCTCTCTCTCTCTCTGACTCTTCTAAAGGAGGATGCTTAGGCAAATCTGAAGATTAAAAAGCTTTCTTTAATCCTTCCAGTCAGCACTTACCTTTTTTATTGCATGTTACTTTTTTTTTTTGTCAAAATGTTTAGCTTAATAAAATGATACCCAGTCCACAAAGACTACATTCAGTTGTATGTCGGTCATTCCTCTTCCAATAAATATCATCACAGCCTCTTTCCCAGGACTCTAGCAGGGACTACCGCTTGGTCCTTTCAGTAGTCACTGGAGCAGGCAATGAACACTCATTCATGCCGGCCCGAGAATCCAGCTGGATGCGGCTTCAGGACTCCACCCTTATCTACACACTTGGAACATCTTTTGCCCATGTTGCCATTTGACAGCTGTTTTTCCAAGCCTACAGATGTTCAGCTGTCTTGACTAATTCATTCAAGCAAAGTAACAGGAGCTGGAGATCTCGACGCCTGCACTTGACCTTGCTCTCTCTTTCCAGCAGCGAGTGCGTTGCATTTGCACCTGTTGAAGACACTTTCACGTCTCTTGTGAGGAAACTAAGGGCCAGACTGCATGACTGGACAACAACAATGGTCTTCTGAGCAAGGTTGGAAGAACAAGACCACAGTCACTAGTTTCCCATTAGGGCTCTTAAGAAAAACATGATGGCCCTGCTTCGTGGGACCCTGGGGCTTGATGTCTGTTTGGGCCAACTTGTTGTCTACAGAAATGATCAAAACTGATGGCACAAGCAGACATGGCAATTACTGGATAACGGCACAGGTGGCAGTGCACAGGTGTGACACTGTGTCATACACAGAGAAGACATAAGCAGGGTACCCACTAGCTCTTGCTTATTCAAGAGGTAAGGAACCACCAGCAGTGTCTTCCACCACTGGGGTTTGCTGGCCGAGCTCTGTGTGACCCTAGAACCTTCTAAGGACATAGATACAAGTGGATGGTCCTAGTATCCGTAAGACAATAAAGCATGTCATGAGTGTATCTGTATTTAGCAGCCTCTCTGATGGTGCTGGGGTTCTATTTTCCAGCAAGAGCTACTCTCAAGCAGGAGGTTGTGAAGCGAGTTGTGTTTCCTAGATCCAAATGAGGAGGCACACGGACAAGGCACAGATAGGAAGTGTACTGGATTTTCTGGGGTGGGAAAGGCTTAGAAACTCTTGCGGGAAAGTCCATCCTTTTCAAAAGATGGGCAGTGGCTTCCAGCCCAGTCAATAAAATGGTTTTTACAACTACTCTGGAATTACCTGAATGTGTCGTACCAGAGAAGCCAGTATTATCTTCTTCTCCGCACCTCTGGAACTCCTTGTTGTCCCACTATTTATATTTACTCTCTCTCTCGGTCTCTCTCTGTCTCTGTCTCTCTCTCT
The DNA here is from genome assembly GCF_950005125.1 of Chionomys nivalis. Taxonomy (NCBI): domain Eukaryota; kingdom Metazoa; phylum Chordata; class Mammalia; order Rodentia; family Cricetidae; genus Chionomys; species Chionomys nivalis. The sequence continues at coordinate 16,495,639 of NC_080099.1, forward strand.
CTCTCTCTCAGTATAACAGGCTCAGCAACAGTAATAGCTCTTAAATCCAAGGTTGCAGCCTCTGCAACAGATGTAATGAAGGCCTTTCTCCACACTCTATGAAGTACCAGGGTAGACATGAGAGGTTTCAGGGCTACCCAGTCCCTGCAGGACAAAGAGAAGACAACAGGAAAAGAGGTGGCAGAAAGGAAAATATGACACCTGATTTCCCTAGTCCTTTATTCGTCTACTTAGCCATCTCTTTGGAAACCACTAAGTGACCATCTAGTGGGCCAGATGTGGGTATCTGTCTGTCTGCTCACTGTTTCGGGCTGTGACAACTCTGGTTGGCCAAGTTATTTATATGCCTGGGCCGAAGCTGCCCTTCCATAGTTAACTGTGTCCTTCTACCAGCTATGAACATTCTCAGGAGCTCTCTTTATGAACTGTATAAAAATGAACTTTCCTTCACAGCCGCTTTGTTTTATAGAACTACCTTCAAATTAATTAGTTATATAGTAAAGTAACATACTGACTATATAAGAAAAATAAATGTTCCTTAAACATGAGACCAAAACTGGACTACTAGGGAAGTAGGGGATAAGAGTGTAAGTCTGGTGTGTGTTTGTGTGTGTGTGTGTGTGTGATAAGAATAAGGTATGCATGAGAGTAGGAAAAATAAACTCATTGCTCTGCATACAAACTTACAAGAAAGGGAATTAAGAGCACAACTATCATCTTCAAAAAAAGGGAGAGGGGCTCATTAGCAACCAGGTTCCTCAGGGAGCCCTAGCCGTTTTATTAGCAACAAATCACTCCCTAATAGCAAATGATCAAAAGCAGAAGGCTTCGGTAAAAGGAAAGCCCATCTCCCACCAGTCCAAGAACTCCGAGGACAGCTTGTTCCAAACTAATTATAAAAGTGACAGGGTGATTTATTTACAGGTTCTGTGTGCTCTGAATGGTTCAAGAACAAGTTTCAGTGCCTTATCACCCCACTCTCCTGAGTCACTAAAACACCCAGGAATGTGAAAGTGTTGATTTCCAAAATGCATCTTCCAGGCTGTTTCTCATTTGGGGAAGGAATACATAAAGTTCTCAGTTCTGGCTTTGAGATACCCTCTTCAGTGGTTACACCATTTGAGTTTTCCTGAAGTGTAACCTGGTGACGATCACACAGAACAGGAGGAGGACTGGCTTGGATGCTGAGCTGTGCTGTTTAAGATGGAAGGCAGTAGCCACAGGTGTCCGTGGGAATAAATGGACTTCAGAGACAACACCAAATATGGAATGTGGCTCATCTTTAATCGCCATAATAAAGGATTATGAATGATGACTATTCATTAATAAATCTTAATGCTCTAGATATATAACTTCATGTTTTAAAACTGTAGCTAATTAAACAATTCACAGTTAGGGACTGGTTAAGAGGGCTTGCTGTTCTTTCAGAAAATCTTACTTATGGAGGCTCACTGATGCCTATAAATGCAGGCACAGGGGGCCTGATGCCCTCATTTGGGCTCTGCAGACATCCTCATGCATATCTGCAGCACTTGCACACACACACACACACACACACACACACACACATGCACACACACTCAGACGCAAACATACTTTTTTTTTTTTAATTTACAGTTATGTGGCAACCAATATATCTGTACTGGATAATATTGTGCGAGAAACTGTGCATTCATTCGATTTAGTATCAAATACATCAAGTTTGCAATTCTGACAGCATAATAGGAGAGTTTTTAATTCAGTGAAGCCACACTTTCCCTACGAAATTGTTTCTGTCGTTGGGATACCACTCCGGCTCAGGGAGGGCTCACACTCGTCCTGGTGTGTAGAGTGTAGGCACGCTGCAAGTGAACACTCGCTATGATCTGGGGAAGCTGGCTCTTTTTTAAACACTCCTGAAAACCACGCTTTTTAGAAAGTTATGTATCTGGCTTCTTTACCCATCTCTCCCTTGAAGAATTTAGACTATGTAATCTCAAGACCCTTAACTCCTCCCCTACCCTTATTCTATAAACCCGATCCCTCCCTGTTCATACAACTCAGAGACATGTCAGGGATATTAATCAATTCTATTGCTGACCAATGAAGACACTTCAAAATGGGTTTGGGGAGAGACACCATTACCCCCCTCAGAATGCTAAAGATAAAGGAACTGGCTTGAACTATTGGCTACACCATCCCTGATGGCTTTGTTTAAGAGACGTGCTACATCTGGGATTTGCTAACTTGAGTCAGAGAAGACTTTCTATTTCCTCCCAATGACTTCCTGAAGTCATTTTTCACAAGGGCTCAACTTTCTAAGATGTCGTGCCATAAATGCCTTTGCTGTCAGCAGGCAGGAACCCTGCCAAGGCTGGCCTTCCTGAGACGTCCCACTGGCTCTCCCTGCTCCTGGAGAGCTGAGCTTGACAGACGTTGCCGTCCTTTGGGGAGATACAAGCCCATTTTGATCGGGTACAAGTTAATACTGTAGTCAGTCTCAGGGCCCTTCAGAAACACGTGGGCAGACACACAGTTCTCATACTGTTTGTTACTGAGAATGAAAACCCAGGAAGTTAAGACCGGTGATGAATCATCACACAACAAGGAGAAGGCAAAGCCGTTACGATGACCCACTGAGGAGGGAGTGTGTTCTGATAGCATGCACACAGGGTTTGGAAGCCATGTCTTTAGTAGGTGGCCTTGCACCACGCTGTTTTGACCATGTATTCTCTCCTCTTCAACTTTTCACGTGTGTTTGTCGAGATGTCATTACTTTTAAGTGCTTCTTTTCAAGACAGCATTAAAAGTTATGAGTTTTGTTATAGCACGGAGGTTATCATTATCTTTAAAGGCATTATTTTAATTTTGTGGGTATGGGAGTTTTGCCTGGATGTATGCCTGCACACCACTTGCATGCCCTGGTCCTGTGGAAGCCAGTGAATCAGATTCCTTGGAACAGGAGTTACAGATGATTGTGAGCTACTCTGTGGGTGCTGGGAACAGAACTCAGATCTAGGGGAAATCAGCAGTACTGAGTCACCTCTCCAGGCCCTAGAGACTTTGCTTTAAAGTATACTTGTTTGTTTAACTGAGCAGGCTAAAAGAACAAAAACAAACAAACAAACAAAACCCCAGCTGGTTTTCAAAGTGAGAAAAAGCCTAATAATACCACCACTAGTACGTTTGGAAGAAGCGCTAGACATTTGAACCTTAAGTTGTCGGAGAAAAAAAAAAACCCAGGGTCCGGAAGCCCAGGTTTGCATCTCGACAAGAGCCAAATGAATTTCTAGATATTAAGTAACAAGGTTATGTATGCCTAGAAGATGAGGACACAGAAAACAAGGACAAGGCCCAGAACCATGTTGTTTTGCATTCATGAGGTCTTCAGTGGAGCCCTTTGCTCGCTGCTCACTCTGTCACATACAGAAAACTGGGGGAACAAGGAAATTCTGACCATGCCTCCAGACCCTTCTTACTTTGGACCCTAACAAGGCATCTCACATTTCCACTTCTGACCCAATAATCATAAACAGACAGCAAGAGGGAAGAAATACTTCTGAGACTGAGATTCAGGCAGCAAAGGTCCTCTGTAACATCATGGGTTACCATCAAATGTCACTGTATCAGTAACTAGTACACAAGACCATACACACACATCTACTCACAGCTCATAGCTGTTCCGGTATTTGATTAATCCATGCAATTGTGGGCAATCCATACACTCATTCTACCTATAAAATGGTAAATTTCTTACGGAGAGGGGGATAATCTTTTTTCACATAGTATAATTCTCCTTTTATCCCACCAGCAAATTATACTGTAACATCTTTGCTGGATCCATATCAAGAAACAGTGATTGATTAGAAGAACAAACCAACCCTGCTAAACTCTCACAGTGTTCCCTTAACTCTGAGTTGCCGCGCCTGCTCAAGGCTGCTGTGTGCTCTCCGGGTCTGCAGAACTGTGTTTCAGAGAAGGTGCTGCCATCTGCTTCTGTGAATTCACAGCCTCTTGCAGCAAATAGGGAAAGGAAATCTGGGAAGCAGAAATCAAATTTCTCCAACTGAAAAACGGACACAGCACAAGCGAGCTCTGAAGAAACAGCTTCTACTGATGCGGCCAGCCCGCAGTGGAACAATTCCAGGTACACCGTGCCTCGCCCTCACGTCTTCCCTCTGGATAAAACCCATATGAAAAGAGAACATTGCCACTGAGCTCTGGCTTCCTGGAGTCATCCCGCAAGCCCTTGATCTTCCAGCTGAGTGAAATGGAGGAGATTTAGCCGAGTCTGAGATGCTCGCTGCTCTTGCTGTGAGTCTGTGAGAAGCTGCAACACTTGTCCGTGCGAGCATTTATCCCATTATTTTATTCATCTGTAGATTGCTTAGGGAATATCAAGGATTCCTATATACACATAAAGTGTTCAGAAAATACATTTTAAAAATAATTCTGTCTCGTCCAACTGAATCTCTCTTAACTTTTCCTACCCATAGCACCCTGAGGTCTTCAAATTGGTATTAAGGTCTACATCAAATGTTAGCCCAGAGGACAAGCTTACCAAGGCTGTCCTAACCAGACATATAGTTATGTAATCTCTGTTCTCGGAAGCCAAAGTCACTGAATTTAAATGTTTTTCCAACAAATTAACACTGGCGAGTCCTCATCAATAATACTTAACTAATACTTAATCAAGGTCCAGTGTCCCAATCTAGGAAATGTTAAGGAAGAACGACACTCACCTCATTGACATTTTGAGAACACTATACCCAGCAACTACATGTAAGGACTTAACAGACCTTTGACCCCCATGCTTTGGGTGATTTATTTGAAACCATTGTTCTGATTGACAAAACAAGGAATTTTAAAACCCTATACATGATTTTATTTGTAACAGAGATTCCCAGAAAAAATATGAAGCCTCTTAGGATGTGGAGCCAGATCACCTTTAGATATGAGAGAACATAAGAAACACCGTTCTAGGCTTCTCATTCATCTTTGCATTGGGAACTACCGTAGGGCCTCCCAGGACCACATTCCACCACGTGTAAGGAAACCCAGATGAGTAAAACACTCCCTGACCTAGAGAAAGGTGGGGCACAGTCACCCTTGGCCAGCAAGCGAGGACTGTTTGACCAGTGATGTCTGCCACGTGTCAGCCTCATGTCAGGGAGCTTCCCTCGTCCCCAAATGACAGGCAGCTTGGAGCCCAGGTGCAGGAAATCATGTCACACTCCACAACCTCACCTGACGCACTTGGATCTGCCTTCTTCCAGGGAGGAATTCTCTGGAAGAGGTGTGGAGGGAGTCAGAGTTCGTCTGGGAACCTTTTGAAGAATGATCTCAACCTCATTCTCAATCTGAGCACCTTGTTATCGCTGCAGATAATCTTACAGTGTAAACGATTTCCAGCTGCCTTTGGAGAAAGCCCGCGGTCTGTCCGACAACAGCGACAACTGTTCGTGGGTTACTGGCGCTTGTTACTAGGGCTTGGGTTTCATTACTGCGGGAATGTTACAGAGGCCCCAAGTTCCCCGATTTGTAAATTCAGTTCCTTTGAAGTCAGGTAAGATCTTTCTTTCCACTTTTTCCTTTGTTTCTTTGCTTCTCTCTGATCCTCCCCCTCCCCCTGCACACACACGAATCATTTTTAAACAATCAGGCACGCAAGTATCACCCTGGTATCTGAATTCAGAGATCTGGAAGGCTCTTTATTCTGGGAAACACGTAGGCTGCGCATTCCTGAAACGGAATCAACAAAACCTGTGCGCTCCCAGGTGGGAAGAGGTAATTGCAGGTGTAAACCCGGCGATGGAGCGAGAACAGGCAACCGAATGTAATAAGCAAGCTGCAGCCGAAGCTTTGGTGAGGCTCCTTGGCCGTCTTTTCATTTGAATTCATTTGCATTTCTTCAGTCTAAGATGTCACAACGAAACACTCTATATATTCCAGCAGGCTCATCAATCTATGACAGGAATTTTGCCTTCAGCTAGTCTAAGTAACATGTGTGTGTGTGTGTGCGCTCGCGCGTGCGTGCATGCGTGCGTGTGTGTGTGTGTGTGTGTGTGTGTGTGCATGCCCACCAGAGGCCACAGCTGAGGTGGTACTGATTTGGATCTTTTGCCGTAAGAACAGCTTGTTTGAAAACTCTGTCAAAATGCAGGCTCTGGGTGATCTCCAGCACTCTGAGGCCACACATGGATTAAGAAACCAAGAGTCAAGAGAGCAGCAGATTTCTCATCAGAACCATGGTGGTTCTTGACCCTCAGCCTGCTGCACACGGTGCAATGGACCCTCTGCAGAATCTTTTCTTTCTCTTTTTCTTCCTCTTCCCCTTTTCCCCTTTTTAGTGAGAAGGAAAAAAAAGTCCAACTTCCACTTTCTTTCTTGCTCAGTGACTAAAGGATATTTTTTAGAAAAATATTTTGTGAAGCGTTCAGGATAAAACTGACAGTGCTTTTGCTCTCTCTCCTCTGCCTCAAGAGCCTGTGGTCATCCCATGCCCAGAAGGGGCCTTGAGCCCTTCAGGACAAGGTCTGTCAGAGGCTAGGGATGTCAAGTCAGGTCTTGACATTTCCTCGTGAGGCCTGGTAAGTGCATCTTGCTCCAGGCACGTGACAGGGAGGAACGCTGATGAAACCACACTGAAAACACATTATGAATGGCTGCGTTACTTCCCGGTTACTGCCTAAGGAATCTTACTAATCATGAAGCTTAAAACAACACATGTTGATGGTTCACACAACAGAAGTCAGAAGGCCAGAGTGAGGCTCAGTGCATTAGAACTGAGGGTCCAGCAGGCTCCATTGCTCTGGAGGCTTTGGAGAAGACTGTTTCCTTGTGTTTTCCAGCTTCTAGAAGCCACCTACATAGCTTATTTCATGACTATTTCACAGTTAAACAATCAGCGTTTTGAGTCTCTCTGATTCCCTTTTCAGGTTCTTTTACATTAGAGGGCCTATTCTGACTACATCGGCTCCCATCATGCAACAGAATCTTCCTGTATTAACGACAGCAGATAAGTAAACTTGAAGCTATTTGGAGTGAATTTTTCTTTTCCATGGCATAATATAGCCACAGGCACTGGTGACTGGAGTATGAGCATCTTTAGGAAGTCTTCACTATACTTGTAAAAGAAAAAGAGAATCAATGACTTGGGACTGTAATTGTATAGAAAATGGAGGCATGCCCATAGAGAATGGCCATGAAGCAGAGAAGAGCTGCAATTTTTCAATATCTTAATCCAGGCTAAAGGGCATTGAGAAAAGAGATAATACAATGAGAGAAAACAAGAGCGGATACCAGAATTTGAAAGGAATCAGAGGTGAGACGGCTATGAAGCAAGCACTGAGAAATGCTGACAATGCTCAGGAACCATTTGGGAAGCAAGAAATAAAAGCACAGAAATGGAAAGCAACAGATGCACGCTCAGACCCAGCGTTGCTCAGACCTGAATTCTCAGGAAGCTCAGTCTAGCACAAGCACCCCTCCTCACCAGCATCCCTCTCCACCAGGCGCGGCACAGCCACCTCTGTCCTTCAAAACCTCGCGGCAACTTAAGTCCTTCACAGCCTGTGCCTGAGTTCATCAGCTTGTGGAGGTAGAAGAGTGGAAATCCTGTCTTCACTGGTTTCTCGCGCTACTGGGGCTATCTGGCTCCTGGTCCCCCACCCAGACACCTTTATCAGCTCCGGGGTTGCTGTCGTGCACTGCTCCTTTTCCCGCCACACCTCTGAGGGAGGCTATATCTTCTGTCAGCTTCAGGGAAGGACAGCGCTGGCTTATCACCATGCTTCCAGGAACTGGAGGAGAGTTCTGCAAATATCAGGCTGCATAGAATTGCAAACGGAAGTGCACTGTTGTTATTAAATCAGCATTAAATATGAAGGACTTATCAGTGTGCAAATGTGGAGAGCCAGCAGATTAATTGTAAACTGCTTTACAGGTAGCTAGAGATCTGACCTATGAGACTGACATTAAAACCTTCAAAGTTTCTGGCACTGCTAACCTAAGAAGGAAACAGGATGCTTGAGAGTAGAGGGAATGAAGTTTGGCTCCAACGTCAACCTCATTCCACCATCCTCAAGGTAGTATTACTTGAGGTGGAAAAAACATCTTGCTAATAATACACACATATGCACACTTTTTATAGAGTACGAAAAACAGCCAAGAAGTGAAACTTTTTTTTAAAAAAAATTACCATTGTAATACATCTAGAAACTCACAAAATGTTTAATGTTCTATTTATAAAGTCTGTGAAAACTACACTGAAAACTCTAAGGCATAACACAAAGAAAGCTACTAAAGACCCAGGTAAATAGCAAGATATACTAAGTTCATGGATCAGAAGACTTCAGTTTTGAAAACGTTTTTATTTTGCGATAATTTTAGATATGCTATCTGCATACATGCTCCACCTGGCTGTCCTTAATGTCAAATCTTATGTAACCATGGTGCATTTAGCAAAACTAAATTATTGTGGATATAACGGTGTTACCTGGATTGCATAGACATCATTCAGACTTTATTTAGCATTTTCCAGTACCCTTCTCTCAGGAATACCACCAAGGGTCCCTACCAGTCACACTCGAGGGCTTGTGTCCTTTTTCAGTATTTCTGTGTTGTCTTGTTCTGAACAACATTTCAAAGAATGCAATCCGGGTGTTTTGTTCCTGGCTGTTATTTTTTTATATATTAGACTCTGTTATGAGTCTGATGAAAGGGTAACGCAGAGATGGTGTGCCATTTTCGCTACCTTGCATCAGGCAGGGCTCTGGTTTGTGAGCACGGCTTATTCCTGGTTATGTGAACTCGGTCCTGTGGCTACTGTCATGTCTAGAACAATTGGATTTCTCTGTTCCATTAAACATGGTGCCTATTCTGTGAAGACACTATGCACAACATTTAGCTCAACATGGATGATAAGTTTAAACGTAAGGCCAAAATCATAAAGCTTTTACATAAACAAACAAGAGTAAAGAGAATCTTTTCAAATTCAGGTAGGCAAAGCCTGAAAGAACACATGCACGCTTAAATACTCACACACATGTACAAAGAATGAATCATAAGACAAAAAAATCATAAATTAACCTTCATCTAAAGTGAAACTTTCTGGGCACCAGAGAGATGGTTAAGAAAAGATGCTGCTTTTGCAGAAGACCCAAATTCACTTCCTAGCACCCAGACTGGTAGCTCACAACTACCTGTAACTCTAAGTCCAGGATCCTCTAACTTGCTTCATCAGGCACGTGCCTTCGCATACCATAGCCAAACAGAGAGCCCCACATAAGCAAAGTATTTTTAATCTTAAGACTATTTAAAAAATTAAAAATTTCTGATCAAAAGGCAACATTTAAAAATTTAAGAGACAAGCCAAAGCTATCTGGAGAAAAAATGGTTGCCACGTGTATATGGACAGAAGCCCTCTGGACTCACACTGGACAGAATGGGGAGGACGTGGTGAGTACCACTCACAAAGAAGACAAAATAACCATTTTTTAAACTGACAAAATACCTCAACAATAACTTCCAAAGGAATATACGTAATTGCCAAGACGAATAGAACAGATGTTGAGCATCATTAGCTGCACAGATTAAAACCATGATGAGCTACCACCCCACCCCTGCTAAGGAAGCCAAGATTAAAGAGACAGACAATACTACACTTTGGCAAGGATGTGAATTGCTGGGACTACTCATGCATTTCTGGTGGAAATGTGAAACAGTTTGGCAGTTGCTTCTAAAGTTAAACACATGCTTATTTTAGAAATCCTCCATTCCCACCTAGGTATTCACTCAAGAGAAATGAAAACATGCACGACACAAAGAATCGTTCAAGTATATTTTAGTTGTTTTATTCATAACTTCCACAACCTATAGAACAGTAAAAACCCATGGAAGGTATGTAGATGAAAATGCTAAGATGCATCTATGCAATGGAAACCAACTCAAGAATAAAGTATACTGCATGAAAGATGGCAGATCAAAAGAGAACACATATCGTATGCTTCCACTGATACATACTCTAAAATGACAGAGATCATCTATGTAGTGACAAACATGGATGCATGACGGACACCCTGAACCTTGACTAGACTACACAGAACATTTGAAATAATTACTTTGTGGAGATGGAAATGAGATATATTTTCACAATGTTGGGAGTACCATGAGTTTACACACTTGTCAACACATACATTAGAATTTTAAATTGTTGCAAGTAGAGTGTAAAAATCTTTTGTTTCATGTCATATATTTTATAAAACAAATCAGCTATTTTTCAGCAATGCATATTGCCTAGTAGTTTTGGAAATCTGCTATGGAAGCCAAGGTTGTTTATTAGTGCTATGGCCCTCCTATCAATGAGAGGAAAGCGTACATCTCACAGCATCTCCTAGAACATGTTTACTTTCTCTAAAGTTTACTTTGGGGTGGAGTTTGCTGAGCCATTTGCTCCTTGAATACTCAACTCTAGCAGACTCACCTCTGGATTGGACACAGATTGCTCTCAGAAACTGTCTTAACAGTTCAAGTTAGTGCTGCAAAATAGAAACACGATTTCTGTCTGTCAAAATCCCTTCAAGCAATGACACTTCTACAGCATTGTGGCCACCTAAAACCCCCACGTTGTTTGCTAATCAGTTTGTTCTATAGAGAGGAAGAGTAGTAGATCACGGAAAATGCTTAGCACAGGTCTGTGATTAAAAAAAAAAAATACAAAGACTACCAGATACCCTTTATTATAAATTTAAAAATTCCCAAAAGTTGATTGAGCATCTCATCATGACCCGGAATGCACATGGACCTCTAATTAGCAAAATACAGAAAAATTTGAATGTCAAAAAACAGAAATTGAGAGTTAACTATATTTTGAGTAAAGGAAATTACTTAAATGATTTATATTGATTTTAAAAACAAAAAAAGAAATAAAATTTCAGCACAAAATATCAAGGGATCAATAGAATATTGATTCTACTAAGAAATGCCATTACAGAAATTGTCAAAATCAAGGTTATAGAAGATTGGGCTATAAAGACAGTCTCAAGATGTCATCAGAATTGAATGACTATCAAAGAAGTGACTTTGGAATGGAGAAATCAAGTAACTTGCACAGTGATTGCTCATCTAAACACAGATCACTGACGATGACTTAAGGTGAAGCTATGTGTCCCTTTTATAGAGCCATGGACTATACACTAATCATAGCTTTCCTGCCTTGTATCTAATCATAAGGATTTGGGGACACTTGTCAAAATTGGTCTGAAACCCTCCTATGTAGCAATCTTATGAAGTACGAGACACTTTCAAGCATAACAGCAAAATGGAATGTAGGATTCAAAACAGAAATAAAAGTCATACCTTAGTAAAACTGATGGAAGAGTGAATATTGGAATATTACCTCAGTGTTCAAATTCTTAGTTTGACGAAAGTACTGTTTTTTTTTTAAGAAAATACCAAGACACTTACAGATGAAAGATTAAGATTTAGGGGAAATCCCATGATGTAGGTAGAAGTCTTGGACGAGTTCATCTGATGGAAGATGTGTAGATAAACACACGACAGCTCCATCTCACAGTGTCTAACTCTTTATCAAGACAACTTTGAAATAAAGAAGACCAGAAAAGCCAGATGACAAGCCACACCCATGCGAACAGAAGAGGATTCACGGGCATCTCAAATGGGCATTTTCCTCTGCATTTTTTGCTCCCCATTATTTCTCTACCCTCTGAGAGGCATAAACCAGTGGCCATGGACAGTTGAAAGTTCTATTAGCAGGACATAACTGGTACGCATGGATCGATTTAAAAGCAATGAAAGACACCATGTTTCTTGATGTTAAGTCCTGTGGTTTCAACTACAGATGTACTTGGGATTCTTGAGAGCAAGAGATCTATGGTGGTTGATGTGGCTGGGAACTGGGGCTTGTGGCACACAAAAACTATAGAACTGGAACTCAGGAACAGAAACTGCCCTCATGTGTGCAAAGGAAATCCAGTAATTGACAGTCTATGATCTAAATCAGGTTATATTAATCAGAAGGGCTTTCACGGGAAGAGAATTCTGAACAAATTTTGAAGGAAGGATTGGAATTATAGAAATCACTAAATACACATTTGAGAGGAAGGAACCTCAGGGGTAATCACCTCCCCAATTCCATATTTTTATAAGTGGAAATAATCAGGTTTGTTTTGAAGGCTATATACTTAGAGGAGTGAAAGGGAGATTTGGCCGATTTGAGAACGCTAGGCAGGAGCAGAGGTGGGTCTGATTTGGGCATATCATCCAACATTTCTGATCCTTTATCTGCTGGGATGAGGTTATGATATTGGTTTTTAACTTTGGGTTTCCTGGTGATTTTCTTGATGAATCAAACGCAGTGGGAACAACATTGTAAGACAGAGAAAACTGGGCCCTTAAAATACTCATTCTTAGAACTCTGAGCCTCCAAGTAACAGAGTCCAGCTGTTTAGAAGATGACTTGTATAAGACAAACAAGACTCACTAAGAGAGCTTAGAGAACAAGGAATACCACAGGGAAAGAGAAAGCAGTCAAGGAATGCCAGGGTACCAGGCAAGAGAGGGAAGAGGCCCCCTTAGAAGTAATTCCTCCAGCCCCAGGTAGCCACACTGATGTCTTGTGGATCAGAAATATGGTACCAATCCAAGTTTGTTCTAAGTTCTTGCTAGATCTAGGGGCGAGTAAAATATTTATTTTAAGCTGTTAAACTTTGAAATATTTAGGTATGAAGCTAATTTTAAAAAGCTAATTGCTAGTGTCCCTTGCAAGTCTCTCTCTCTCTCTCTCTCTCTCTCTCTCTCTCTCTCTCTGTCTGTCTTCATAAAATCCTGCAAGAGAAAAAATGGCTGCAGATCTTTGGTTAAAGGAATAAGCAAGTAGAAAGTGGCAAGCTGACTTGCATGGGTGGTTGGTGGTAGCAGAAAGAATGGTCAGTGTCTGTGGGGAATGAGGGGATGCCAGAAATTAACATTCTTAGGTCACTTTCTAAGGATATAAAACCTTATTTTGGAATATTCCCTTCAATCCATAAAGTTTACATCCTCTTCACACCCAAATTTTCTTTTATAAAGGAAGAAAATAACAATCCTGGTTCTCCCTGCCTTGAAGACTGATCATGATAGCACAAGATAGCCACCATCCATGTTCTTTCTGATGATGTCTAGCTCTTCACGTTCTGGGTGCATGGAGAAACTGTACTTCCTGTCCCTTTGTGACTGAGTGTGGTCATGTGATTAGTTGGAACCAATGAATGTAAGCCTCTTCTGAGTTAGTGTGTGTACTAGCAAGGTCTAGATCTTCCAAGGCTCTCTTGCCCCCTGTTACAGCAGCCAACGATTGACATCCTACTGACACCATCATCCTGGTTTACTGAGTGATTCAGGGATGAGTGACAGCTGCCAAAATATAATGGCATGAATATAATGTAACATGAATGACAAATGTTCATTTCTGTCACCAAGACTTCAGGGATTGCCTGTACCATGACATGGCACAAACTCTTCTGACCCATTCATGACAGGAGATTGGAAATGCCCAGGAAACTGCAAAGGGATGTTACTCCTACAAAGGACAGGCTTCGGCAGGCTTCTAAGCGGAGAAGCACTCTGACTGATCATTCTATTTCTAGTAGGCTTTTGTAGTTTCGTTATACATAAGGAGTCATCTGGCTTCTCTGAGTCAAAACTGCCTACAGAAATGACTGTGACGACGGTGGTAGTAAGAGCAGTATTTATCTCCCTACCCTCTGTTCAGTGTCTGCTGGACGACTACGAGTCACTGTACAAACAAATTCACTCTTAAACAACATACCTGTTGAGTGCATTTAACCACCCTATGTTAACAACTGTAGAAATCGACATTAGGGAGGTTCAGTACTCAGCTGTGCCCGTTGCCTCCCCATCTTTGGGTCTCTGCTTAAGAACTCCAGGGCTATGGTAAGGAAAAGTGAGGGTCTCCCCTATAAAACACATATAGAACATGGCACGTGTTCTGAACACATTATATTCTTGCTTTCACTAGGGTTTTAATGGGAAGTTGAAGTCAGCTAGACAGCCCTGGGTCCAAGCCATCTGGTACCCATGTGTAAGATGTGCGTGCTTCCCTACGTCCTTCCAGGATGGCACAGACATTAATTGCTTAATGTGGAAGAGGCAGGAGCTGGGAGCAATAATGCTCAATTCCAAAGTCAGCTTGATTTTACCTTCATGGGCCCCAGCATGGTGCTACCCACAGGCCCCTCAGGGCTTAAAAGTACCACTTGGAGCTTCAGCTCCATTTGGGGCATGTGGGGTTGGCACAGAGACCACAGTACCAACCTGATTAAGTACATGTGGTAAATGTGAAGGGTGAAGATGTTCAAAATATCCCTGGACCCACCCCAAACTTTGGGTGGCCTCAGAATGCCAAGCTTGGCCTGGAACTAGAGCTTGCATTCAGTGATCTTAAATTAGAAGACGTCAGATTCATTTCACAGTGTTTGGAGGGGATGGAAGACGTGAAGACATTTGGACAGGGTTCAGAAGAAGACCAGAGAGACTTGTACTGATGAGAGTCCTGATGGAATGACGTGGACCTGAGTACAGAGCCTTACTCCCTGGTCCTCCTTAGAACCCGAGCACAGTCGTTCTCTCCTCTTTAGCAATTCCCTGCCCCACTCCATCTGTCAAACCTCACCTTAAGTTCAAATACCTCAGTCCCCTTAGGTCTAATTTCCCATGGTTCTGAAATTTTTCTTTCCTCCTCTAAGATATCTTGGAGAAAGTCTATTTCCTACTCCACAAGTCTTATCTAAATTCAGAATCCCAGGGTTTCTGTTTACCTTTCTTCTTGCTGTTCTCCCTCCAGAGTGAGCAGCCCATAACTTACCCTTCTTTTTTAAAAAAAAGTTTTGACACTACTAACTGATTCGTCAATCAGTGTTAGTTTCCTCCCACCTGACATGTAAGGCACTGAGATTGGAACTGGGCACAGCAATGAATCATGAAGACATCATTCCTGTCCATACAAACATAAATTCTAACCATGAGATGGACCTCATCCTCCGGAAGTGCATCAATCTTTCACTCCGCCAAATTCTCCTTCACCTTGTTCCTATAGTCAGAAATCAGCCCTTTGGGGGAAACAGCTACATCTTCACTAGTAGCAGACTTTAAGGAAGGTCTATATGCATTGAGCATAGTATAAACACTGACTGTGGGTTTTGCCTGGTGATGTGTTTTGGCTATTAGATTGTGACAAAATAATTACTTAAATTATAATAAAAGAGTATTTTAAATTAGTATTTGATAGTGAAATCACAACCAAGTCCTCTCAATCTTCCAAAAAGCTAGCCTGGACTTGTTCAAATAGCATAATCATCAGTATATTTTAAACACATTTCCAGTAAGCGAATATGGGACATAAATACTTTTTATTTATAGTTAACTTTATTACTGTGTGTGTATGTTTGATGCACATGTGTTGTACAAGTGTGGGTATGTAGGGGTCATGACCCATACAGAGAAGCCAAAAGACCACTCTTGGGAGCCCGTTCTCTCCTTCCACCATAAAAAAGTCTCAAGTCATCTGACCCATATGACAAGTATCTTTATCTGCTGAGCCACCTCAGTAGCCCCACACAAAGTACTTTTTATGCTGTGTTTGTGAAGTAGGCAATGTGAAGTAGGGAGACATAACTTGATTCCAAACAATGAAGCCCATAGATCAGTGAGTCCAAGATATGTACTAATTGGTCAGTAGAGATATGGGCAAATTGGTCAGTGATCATCCTAGTCTTCCAGAGACCTGGAACACTCAAGGTTGCAAATACAAAGGGTGCAAAAACCTGAAGCCACAATCAGTCTAACACACTCTTTGTTTTGTGTCTACCCTCGTGTCAGTTAGCTATCACTATGTAATGAATCCCCTCAGCACTTAATTGCCTACAACAGTGCACTGAGTTAGGTTAGGCCCTTCAAAGCCTAGATGTGAGGATATGAGGGTGACCATGGAAAGCCATAAGAAAAAGACATTGGTTTTGAAATTTAACTTACTGGAAGATGACAGTCATGTATCTACCTGAAGGAATTTAATTCCAAACAGAAGGAATGATAAGATGGATGGGCACGTTGAAGGGAAGCTGAATAGCAGAAATGAGAGCCAGAGTAGATGCATCAATCTGGAGAGACAGAACTGGTTGCAACTACCAACTGAGCAAGTAATTATGGGGAGTGGAAAGAGAGGAAAAGAGAAATGATAGCTGAAGTTAACCAAACTGAGAAGTGAGACTATTTGGCCAGTTACACAGTGGCAAAAGTGGCAGTGTGGTATGTCACATGGAAATCAGATGACTAAAACGGGGTACTGGAAAAAAAATTACTACAACTGAGAGCTAGATGACCCTGGTAGCTAACAGTGAAGAAAACATTCCAGGGATGAAACCCCAGGACACTCCAATTCCTACTGGAGCCTGGGAGTAAGAGGAGGTACCAAAGTGTGAGATTAGGAAAGAGAAGGCCAGAAAGGAAGAAAGCTGGGTAGTCGCATCACTTGAGCCTAGACAGACTGCACTGTGATGTGGGATGTCCTTCTATATATGTGTTGTTTTTCTTGGGTTGATGAGTAAAGCTGTTTGGTCCAAATATACATATACCAAAGGACATCCCACATCACACTGAAGAAGAAAGGGGTGACTTGTAAGCCGTATGTCCTTGAGAACCCCAATATGAAGTAGAGGAACCGCCATAATTAAGAGACAAAAATACCATTTTAGGTAAATTCACTGATAAAAGAAAGAGAGGTAAGGAAATAGGGGGAAAGAAAGATAAAGAGAAAAAAATTGTCTTTATAAAAGTAGATATTATTGAAGAATATATGGTAGGAGTAGACAATCCAGATTTTTTTAAATGATAATGTATCAAAGAAATAATTACCAGAAATAAGTCCTTAAAAGTAGATTCCAGAACACGGTAAGCCGTTTTAAAATGAATTTAAACTTTCTTATTTATTTATTCATTTATTTATTTGTTTGTATGTGCGCATTGGCATATAGGAGCCACAGCACACATTTGGAGATCCGAGAACAACCTCCAGGAATCTGTTCTCTTCTTCTACTGCATGGATTGGCCTTGGGCTTAGTGTCAAGAGCCATTATTCAAGGGACAATCTTACTAATACAAGGAACGAATGTACTAGATAAATGTGGTCAATTTCCCATGTATTACTGAGGGCTCATTTTAGATTTGTTGTCATAAATGAGGAAAAAATTGAGGAAGTCTTGTCTAGTTTGTGCAATAATATTTAATGGCTCAGTCCAGATCAGAATGAGAGGGTAAAGTAGAGGATTTAAAGCAAAGGGAGATGGGGAATACATAGGAGGAGCCACTTTCACGGTTTCTCATGGAGTCAGTTGGTTCAGAAGAAACTGAACATGCAAGAGGTTTGATCAATAGTGAAAAACCTGAGATCCCATGAATGAACATCTAAACGAGATTCAGAGACACAGTAGGGTTGGGTTGTGAAATTAATCATGTTAGAAAGACAGAAAGGTAAAGGCAAAGAGGTAGAATTAAAATAGAAATTTCAAAAGTGATGTAGTTCCTGAGAGTGGCAAAGGTCCTGGTGTAATCATGAGGGTACTAAGCACTATTCAGGAAGAAGATCATTGGAGCCTGAGCAGCAAGAAAATGAGAAGCTGGAGAAGAAAGAACAGAAACTTTTGGTCTCACACTGCAATTGTGCCCAACTTACTGCTGGCTAAGTAGATAGATACAGATAGTTGTCTGTTCTCTCAAAGACAGAAAACGTTAAGAGTTCTGCACCAACGGCCACTCACTCATAGATGAAGGCACAGTGATAACAATGGCTCCCCAAACTCCAGTTCCCAGGGGCATCTTAGTGAGGAACTGATCCTACTTGCCTACTGTTTGGATGCCTTACAGAATAAAACCCTTCCCCTATCAGATACTTCTAATCAGTCTGGTGTAGCTTTTTATCAACCCCCACTTCCACAGACAATCCGTGTTATACTCTGGGATGTAAACAAATCTTACCTACAGACAAGAAGAGATCTTTATATTTCCTACCCCAAAATGTCTCAGGAGAAGGAAATGCCTCGCGTGTTAACATACTAGAATTCCTTATTTGGTACACCCCTTTAACTCCTGAGCTTCATCAGAGAATCGAGATCGTGCTGTTCCTGGAAATATTTGCCTGAGACATTCTTTGAGATATGTCTCTAATTCTACATGGATTCTGAAGCGAGGAAGTGGGAAAAAATAACTCAGTCAAAAGGTAAATTTTCGCCGGGCGGTGGTGGCGCACGCCTTTAATCCCAGCACTCGGGAGGCAGAGACAGGCGGATCTCTGTGAGTTCGAGACCAGCCTGGTCTACAAGAGCTAGTTCCAGGACAGGCTCCAAAACCACAGAGAAACCCTGTCTCAAAAAAACCAAAAAAAAAGGTAAATTTTTGTTCAATAAATACAGGTAAGCTAGGTAAGCCTGTGTTTATGTGCATGCATGTGTGTGTGCATGTTTAAGACAGATGGGGAGGTGCTTGCTTGGTGAGATGTCATCACAAGATCTTGAGCTCTGGGGTAACTATATAGAAGGACTTACACAATATCCAAACTTGTGGGGTTTTAAAAAAAAGAACAGTCAGAAGTTCTTCCATACAGTAGTTGAAGGCTGTAAGACAGTCAGAAGCTCTTCTATATAGTAGTTGAAGGCTGTACGACAGTCAGAAGTTCTTCCATACAGTAGTTGAAGGTTGTACGACAGTCAGAAGCTCTTCTATACATTAGTTGAAGGCTGTACGACAGTCAGAAGCTCTTCTATACAGTGGTTGGAGGCTTACAACAGTCGGAAGCTCTTCCATTCAGTAGCTGGAGGCTGTGCGACAGTCAGAAGCTCTTCTATACAGTAGTCAGATGCTGTACAGCAGTCAGACACTCTTCGATGTGACTGTAAAGTACAGGAAGCCTTGACTTTTGAAGTTGGTCAAAGAATATGAGTACAGAGATGTGTTACTGGACAGTTAAAAGCTGATAGGATGAGAAAGTGATGGTTAGAATATCTAGTCGGTTGGCTACTGGAGGTATCATGGAAGCAGACATCTTGCTGAGATTAAAGTGTGGAGAGAGCTGGAACTTTCCTGTTGGGGAAGAACAGACCTGGGGGCCTGTGTAGTACATGTGGAGGTCCCTGGTCTGACCCTTGCTGAACTGTCCCCAAACTAACCATCTGGGTTAAATAAATCTTTCCAGTGATCAAGACTCCAGATTCTCCTTTGATGAAATAGAGTTATAATTTTTGTGTTTCAAGGACAAGTTTTCTTTAACTTTTAAGGGAGGAAACCATGTCCAACTAGTCTAGGTAGAAAGAAAATTTAATGATTCATAGAAAGTTCAAGAATCCTGAAAAGAATCACAGGTTCTCTTTCTCTAACATACATACTACCTTGGTAAAAATCTTTCTGTTGGGGTTCACAGCAGCTCAAATTTCATTTCTCCTTACCGTTAGTATTGTACTGTCAAAAGAAGAGATTCTTTTTCTCAATGACACCAACTTATATCTTGGGATTAGCCCTTTATAGTTGGCTTGGATCACATCTGATCTTGATTTATACACTATTTTTAGGAGGATATACCACTCTGATTGACTTAAATCATGTACTCAATTTTGGAGATATAGCTGTATGGGAAAGTGGGATATGGAAAACTTATTTTAAAAGATATTTGAAAAGCTAAGTATGTAAGTACTTATAACCCTATCTATGGAGATTGAGGCGGGAAGATCCTGAATTCAAGGCCATCTTGAGTCACACAGCAAGTAGAAGGCCAATCTGGGGTCCATAACCTGATCCCTATGGAGATGAGAAAGAAGAGAGAGGAAGAGGTAGGCAGAGCAAAAGGAAAGAGATGTCACATGGTGCATTAAAAGAAGACAGTGAAATCCTCCTGAGCCTGATGCCCAGCTCAGGCTGACCACAGGCTTACTGATTAACAAAGGGCAGCTGATATCTCATCGGTGCCTCATATGTATGCATTTTAACAAATGATGTCATTTAATCCTTATCCCAAACCCAGGAAGTACAGACAAAATAGGACGATATATGGCAAGGCGCTGTCAGCAGCTTCCTTCTTAC
Source organism: Chionomys nivalis (assembly GCF_950005125.1). NCBI lineage: Eukaryota > Metazoa > Chordata > Mammalia > Rodentia > Cricetidae > Chionomys > Chionomys nivalis. The sequence continues at coordinate 16,515,760 of NC_080099.1, forward strand.
TTTCCTAGTTAACGCCAGCCTTGGCAGTGTGAAGGAGGGGAGCCCCCAAGGACTAGCAATGCATAAGACAAGATTCCTAGTGCCTCGGAATTGTCTGCCTGAGCAAAGGTGATGAGTGGGAAAACGTGACTGGAAGAGAGAGCATCTGAAGGTTCAAATTGTAGGAGCAGCGGAGGTACATTCAGAGATACGGCCAGTCTCACCGTGCACCTGTCTCTGTCATGGTCGCCATGCATTTGTCTTCACTATAGGCTTTACAGGGGCATTTAACCTAGTTTAATCTGCGTTAAAGCTTACTTTGATCATCTAGATCATTCAAGTTTTACGTTCACTTGATTCTCTCATATCTCTACTCTCTGGCTAGTATAAACCATGCCCACCAGGATTCGTGCTTAGAAAATGCCCCTTAATCTCTGTCCTTAGCCTTCTCTGCCCCGCTCACTGTCATTCAGTCAAAACTCCTTAAAATCTTCCCAGATGCTAGCTGTGTCCTAAAGTCTCCTGTCAGGTGGCATATCCCTGTCCAGCCTTGAAGAGCAGTTAATATTCCATAGCTGTTCTAGAACAGCCTTGCTTGTTCTGTCTGCATCTTTGTACGGTGCCCCTTGACACACACATACACACACACACAAGTCAACCAGTTATTGAAATTAACCAGTCAGTTATTTAAAAATCAAGTCTACAGTTTGTTTAATTGAATTAACTAGCGAATGTTGTTTGGCTTGCACAGAACTGCGCTGAAAGGAAATTACCTCAACAGTTTTCAAATTTAGCCATGTCAGAGAAAGATCATTTCCAACTGGCAGCTTGCAATGGAAACTCGTCTACATTGCGATGTGTTTTTCTCCCTGAAATAGCTCCCTGCTTTGTTATTGTAGGATCATTTATGAGCACGGCTGGAGCGACCCCAGGGTCTGCATTTCCAAATCAAATGGCCTTAGAGTGTTTGTTCTCAGCGCAGACTTACCAGCCTGAATGGAAACCTGTGTTGTACACATTCAATAAATAATAACAGAAAGAATTCTGGGTTATTTGAATGTTTTCCTGGCAAAACTTAATCGAATTAACCCAATATCATCAACCTTTGCTAAGCAATTTGTGTACATTTGGACCTGGTAGCCTGAGTGACTATCTCTGGAAGGTGTGAACATATTACACAGGACCAACAGTTTGCACACTGGTGAGGAGGGGACTCCAGGAAAGAAGCCATGTGCACCAAAGTCTATGGATTAGCTCCTCTGTTTCCCCCTTCTTCTGTAATCCTGCCCTAGATACAAAAATACTGGCCCTACCCACTGGCAAATCCACAGGTCAGCTTAGAAGCCTGGGAGGAGAACCAGCCAGGGAGGTACCTTGGGATGTGCCTACCCCAGTAGACCTTTCCCAAACTTCAAAACAGCTTACTGGAATTGACTGACTCTTTGGGTGACAATGAGCAGTAAAAGCCACACCATTCTGATCTATTTCACCTGATTAAGTCCCCTTTGACCTTTCTGAATCTCAAACTGTGTTAAGACAGAGAGCCATAGGTTCAGAATGGGACTGAAAGAACAGAGAGACTTCGACTGTGTCCCCCGGGGTGGCTTCAGGCAGAGGATGGGTGGGAACTAAGAAAGTGGCATATTGAGAAATAACTTTCTGTTGTTCACCAGCCACATTGTTAGCCGAACTCGCTATAGGACAGAAACAATTGGTGTGGTGTTTCATCAAATATATGATCTTAGAAGTTGTTGCCTTGTAAAAACCTTAACAATTTTATGCAACACACACACACACAAATTCTCTTGGATTTTCTGTGTAGATTGAACAAGATTTTTGCCAAGATACCATGATGGTGTGTCATCCACAGACATAGCCGAATCCTAGCCTTCTAAACCCACTCTTTCAAGTCACTATCGGAGCCTGACTTTAGCGAGAGCCTAGAAGACTGTGCATTGAAGGCAGTGCTGTCCCCCGCCACAAGCAGTCAATTTAAACAGCGGAGAAGTCAGAATGACATCTCGCTATTTGGGAAATTAAGAGCCTCTTTCAAGAGGTTTAAAAATTTGTCTTTATTCTTTTCAGCAACTAGAACAAATCCAAATTTATAAAGACAAGTCTAGAGACTTTAAACAGTTTCTACTCGTGGTTGTCAAGGCCTTAGGTTTCACTAAAGGTACTGGGTTTTTTTGTTTGTTTGTTTGTTTTGTTTTTTTTAACCAACGTACGAGTCTGAAACCCACAGAGAAAGAGAGTCAAGGTTGGACAGTGGTAAAAAGTCATCCTGGATCAATTTTAAGAGACAGAATAATGGAATAAAAATGTTTAAAAATAGGTGTGATAGAACATGCTAGTAATCCTAGCACATGAGAACTGAGACAGGATTAGGAGTTCAAGGCCACCTTGGGCTACACATGGAATTCTGATCAGCTTGCCAGATGAGAATCCTATCCAAAAACAAAAGAAAAACCAAAGTAAAAAAAAGCAGACAAAAATAAACAAATAAAATGTATGTTAAAGCAAGATGACTGTGCATGAACATTCGTATCAATTTTATATCAAATATCCTGGACATGGGGATGACGTATATGTCCATTAGCTACTGGGTGACTGAACAACCAAAGCATAAAGTTACTGGATGACATAACCTTGTGGTGAAAAGGGGTGAACTACTGACACCCACGGAAACGTGGAAGGTATTCAAAGGGATTATGGAGAAGGAGGGGTCAATTTCCGAAGCTTGTACGCTTTCACTACATGATGGTCTTGAAAAGAAAACACTATAGAGAGCAAGAAAAGCAGGGGCTGGAATGCATTGGCACAGCAAGAAAAATCCTGTGGTGGCAAAATGGCTCAGCATGTGGAATTTGCCATGGGCATGTGACCCTATCCATGTGGTCTAGTTAAAAATGTGAGAACACACGCGTGCGCGCGCACACACACAAATGTAAAACTAGCAAAAACCAAACTTTGTGAATATTTTACCAACATCAGGTTCTTGATCTTGATATTGAGCAAGACACTGTAACTGAAGGGGCCCAATCGAGGTTCTGTTTATGGATGAACATTAATTTTTATTTAATGAAATTAATTTTCATTAAGTCTTCAGGTTAAAGCCAGGCGGTGGTGGTGCACGCCTTTAATCCCAGCACTCGGGAGGTAGAGGCAGTCGGATCTCTGTGAGTTCGAGGCCAGTCTGGTCTACAATAGCTAGTTCCAGGACAGGAACCAAAAAAGCTACGGAGAAACCCTGTCTTGAAAATACAAAAAAAAAAAAAAAAAAGTCTTCAGGTTAAAACATTAAGTTATCTTGCCTTAGAGGTTTAGCCTGTAATCTCAGCAATTGAGAGGCTGAGGTTGGAGGATCACTGCAAGGTAAAGGTCTAGGGGCTGCATGGTGAATTCTAGATCAACCCATCAAGACGTTGTCTTAAACAACAAAAAATTAAAGCAGTCTTTGATAAAAAGCTGAGCAATAATCTACAAGAAAACAACTAAAAGCTTGAAGAAGATGTCACTAGATTCTTTAGTGTGGGCAGAGTTCTTACAAGTTAAAACCTTTTAAAACACGTCTCAAAAATATGGACTCTGTGTGTGACATTTGTCATGCTTCTATGAACCTAACCTGTCCATGTTGTCTAGCTAAACACAAACACACACACACACACACACACACACACACACACACACACACACTGGGAGGAGACAGAGGGACAGAGAGGGTTAAAATTGCCAAATTATAAGCTCTGTGAACATTATACTAGTGTTCAAAATAAACTTCAGAAGATGTAATTCAGGAAATGAAAGTCACAGTCAAATGGTCGTTGGAAAGAATGCTTGTCCCCTAGCTCAGGCCTACTGACTCAAAACACAGTTATGTGCACTGTAATAGTACATGTGAAGGACAGAGAAAATGCCCTATCTTCCAGTGACACAGAGGTCATGTGACCCACATATGCATGGCTATACTGTTAGAAACAATGTACATTGTTATTATGTAAAAGAATACCCATCCAGTCTATCAAGTAGGCTAGATGATACTTCCTAATGGTAGTCATCAATTACTGGTTTGCTATACTTTCATGATTATTTCAGAATATACCCCTGCTTGTTTTTTAGGTTAATCATAAAGTAGATCCATGTAGGTTCTTCCAGCAGAAGGCCTAGTACTATAGGAGAAGACAGCTCTGTGCTTCTAGAACAGCGGTTCTCAACTTATGGGTCGTGATGCCTTTGAAGTTGAACAACTTTTTCACAGGGATCAGAAAACACAGATACTTACATTACGATTCATAATATCAGCAAAACTGCAGCTATGAAAAAGCAAAAAAATTTATGGTTTGCGGCCACCACAACATGAGGAACCATATTAAAGGGTCTCAGTGTTAGCAAGACTGAGAACTACTGTTCTAGAGGGACAAGGTAAGTGGTAGAAAGCAAGATTGGTCACCTTGACTTTGAGCAGACTCAGCCTAATGTGTGTCAGGTAAAAATATTTTCCATGAACAGGTTTACAAAGAGAAAGAAAATAACATTTTAAATTCTAATTGAGTAAAAATATCTGGTGTGGGAGGTCCTTCTTTCTATGTGCTGCTTTTATTGCTTAATGAATAAAGAATGCTTTGAGCCTATGGCAGAACAGCGTAGGGTGGAGTAGAGCTAGGCAGGGAGGACTGGACTGAATGCTGGGAGAAAGAAGGGTGGAGTCAGAGAGATGCCATGGAACTGCCAGAGATAGACATGCTGGAACTTTAGCCAGTAAGCCACTGACTGCCACGTGGTGATACACAGATTAATAGAGATGGGGTAGTTTAGGATATAAATTAGCTAGAAAAACACTTACGCTATTGGCCAAACAGTACTGCAAATAATACAGTTTCTGTGTGATTTTTTCGGGTCTAAACTAGCTGGGCAGCCGGGATGAACAAGCAGCCTCCTCCAACAAATATCAAGAAAGACAATATCTGTGTATGGTTAGACAATGTTTCTATTTTAAGCTGAGCCCAAAAGTTTCAACAATTTAAAAGTTCATAATGTAGTAAAGTTACAGAAACATTAGGGATTCAGCTTGCCAAGGCAAAAGCCATTTTGAATGGCAACCACGGCAACTGTCCCAGAGTAACTCCAGTGAGTTTCCCCTGTATAGCTTCGCAGCAAACTAAAACAGACAATTCCATTAGACCCCAGAGTTAGGAATGTGCCTGACTCCTTGATATTATCTCAAAATAAACCAGGTACATTCCCCCAGGATGAAGTCATTTTTTTTCCTAACCCATAAGCATATCCTGTAGATGACTCAGACCGTGGTCATGCAATTGAACGTGCTACCCTGGATTGTGTTTCTCTCACTGCCTCTCCTAATACACTGTATTTTATGTGATGTTAGATGTGGCCAGAATTATGCTTGGAAAAGTAACAAAGGTTTATTGAATTAATCATTGATCAGCAAAGAAGTAATTCTAACTGCAGAAACATTGAGGCTTCAGAGAATGTTTGGCTTTGGGATGACCTTCCTGCCCTTTGCTCCAAAGGAATAACAGTGTTTTGAAGAAAAAATATAGATGTGAGAAATTATGAAAATTGGCACAAGAAGTATTTAGCGGAGATACATGCAAATGTATGAAGCTTAATTGGAAATGCATTAAAATATGATGGACAGAGGGGTACATGTACATATAACAAGTCTAGCGAACATAATGTTTCTAGCTTGGAAGCAGAAACAGCTTATGTTCCAGCTAATTATTTTGTCAACTTGACACAAGTCAGAGTTATTTGGGAAAAAGAACTTTGTCCTAGGTACTTTTTTATTGTTGTGATAAGATACAATGGCCAAGGCAGCTTATTTTGAAAGTAAAGTTTTGCTGGCATGCATTCATGCCCACTCACACACGGTGTCAACAGCTGCTTTTGCACAAACACAGGAACGCTGGGGAGCTGCGACATGTACAGCCAAGCCTTCTGTGAACTCGAATCGCTACTTATTACGTCACCCATAATACAGTCCTGTTCCTCTCTCCATTCATCCCAGAACTATCCATGTTGTGACAGCTGAAGTCCCACATTGCAGAAAATCCCTGAGTTACAGCAACTCTAGACAGTCAATTGCACTTTCTCACAGTGAATCTTTTTGCACAGAATCCCCCACTCACGATTACATACCAAGAGGGACTTCTAAATCTGACAACCTCCGGAATGGCACTGAACAAACCGCCTTCATTGCTTGTCTATAAAGTGACAAAAGAGACAAGTCTCATTCCCTGGTGGCAATAAGGATGAAGAGGGGTGCTGCTGGCCAGGTGGGACATACCTGGGACACCCAAATGTGCACACATAAATGATGGTTCTGGGAGTAATTGGTTATTAATAATACTCGGAACTGTACCAACTTGTTTATAGCTATATTCTGTGGCTTAATAGTAAGTCTGATATATAACTTGTAGTCACAGATATATTTAAACAAATGTTATTATTGTTTTTATTTCAGGCAGCCAGACATTCATTCTGACACCTTTAACCCAGCATCAATATGCATCCTTCTGTCCCTCATTCCAATCATGGCTTATTTATCCCAATGAAATTACAGGTTCCCAATTAAACGTAATTTTTAGAAGTCTTTCTCTTTAAGAGCCACTAGATTGGCTACTCTTTTAGACTGAGAGAGGTAATGCCATGGCCACCTTTACCCTTCAGTACCCATGGAAGCTTTATACTGTATTTTGTGGTGTGCTTAATATTGGATAACCTCCATGAAGGATTAAACTCCAAGAAGTCCCTGAATAGATCCTTTAAATATTTCACTCACAGAGCCTAGCCCATGATGTCCCTCTAACCCGAATAGAGTCATACCTTGTACAACAGTGGAAATGCAGTCTGAGAAACATGCCATGGTGCCATGTCCTCATTGTATAAATATCATGGCATGTCCTTAGACAAGATGGCTACAACCACACTAGACAAGGTAATGCCAGGGACCACTGTCACATATCCACTGTGGTGGTGACCTAAATGCCGTTGGTGCAGCCCATTACTGTACTTGAATAGAAGGATGAGTCCTTCCAGCTTTGATGAATATCTTAGCAAGCCACTGCCATCCCCTGAGCTACACTGCACCAGTACAGAAAACTCTCTCCAAGGCCTTAGGAAAGCACATGGAGTGAGAACAGGAATATAAAGACATTCCTATTTATCTCCATCTCTCTCTGCATGTGTGTGTCTACAAGATGTGTGTTCTTTTAAGTGTGTATGCAGACTGTGACGTGTGGAGGTCAGAGGACATCCTCAGGTATCTTCTGTGCCAGGGGTCACTTCCCACCTTGCTTGAAACAATGTCTCTTTGCTGTTCTCCACTGTGTATGCCAGGCTAGCTGGTCCATGAGTTTCCAGGGATTCTCCTTTCTCAGTCCCCCATCTCCATGCTGGAGACCAGGGATTAGAGATGTGCAATGCCCCACCAAACATCACAAGGGCTCTGGAGATTCTAACTCTGATCCTCCTACTAACACGGCAAGCGGCTCATCCACTGAGGCATCATTGAAGCCCAAGTTCAGGTTGATATTTTTTCAATTTTTCTTTTTCTTAAGACATATAAAATGAAAAATGATTTTGCCCTGGGAGCTTAGTCCTAACCCTTTCTAGTCTCTCCTCTCCTCCCTCACCTCCCCCATCTCTCTCTACACACACACGCACATATACACAGACACATACGTATACTTTTCTTGGCAACATTGCACTAGAATCTGATTAGCACCATATTATATTATGGGCGGGTTTTTTTTTTCTCTAAGTCTTGCAAGCCAAAACCTAGGCAGTGGTTCAACTGATCTTCGAAGTGGGCCTCTCCAGTGGAGCTGGGACGCCAGGGTGGCAGGCAGAGGAAGGAACTTGTGAGGAGACTTGCCCAGGCCTTGCAAGTAAAGCATCTGCTTCTTGGCCTCCGAAGTGAAACAACTCAATAATTACAGACCTCCAGGCTTTTTTTTTTCTTACCTCAGGAAACATTTTACAACTAACTAGCAATTTCCAAAAATATGGCTCAAGCAACACGTCTCCCTATCTTCTTGTGTAGGAGAGGGTGTGAGCTGTAACGAGACAGGGGCTTGTTATCTCAGGGGGCTCTTGGCGAGGTGCTCCTGAGGACAGCTTTTAATTGGGTAAGCACATGATAGCGAAGACAGGGACTCTGAAACTTTCTTCCAGGAGAAACCAAGGCCCTGCTGCCAAGTCTTCTCGTTAGAATAAATTAAAATGTCAGCTGGGCGGGTGAGAAGGGTCGTGGGTGGGGAAGGAGGGCAAATACATAGCCTGACATCTTCATAAGACTGTGGAAGCTGGAAATTTGCTTCCAATTTTGAGAGATCCCAGGTTTCTGGAACCCATTCAGGAATAAAGACAAGGCTTCCAGGTGGTCAGCCTGCTCACACTATAAGTAGCACGGGGCCAGGTGCAGCGACTATAAATGAAAAGATCAGTCGTAACTCCAAGGGACTGTGCAGTGATGGGAACCCTCCAAGACTGGCATCCTCAGAACTTGAACCAGAGAAAAAGAAACATCAAAATTAATTTGGATGATCTGTCAATCTTAGGCTTATGCCCGAAATCATTTCAGGGTTCCCAAATTCAGGGTCAGATGGAACAGCGATTCTTCCTCAGAGACAGAGTCCTCAGATTACAGCGTGAAAATCACCCATGAGCTAGCAAACCGCAGAGCCCGAGACTTAGCTATCAATTGCCTCTTCCAGACAGCCTTCTTTGGTTTCTTAAGGTCCACCCTCCATGCATCCACTGAATCTCAAACATAAGACAAGGAGGCTTGTCTGTCTCTCCTCATTTTGCTTGAGGGCAGTGGTTCTCAACCTTCCTAATGCAGCCTTTTAATATAGTTCATGTTGTGGTGACCTCCAACAATAAAGTTATTTTGTTGTTACTTCATAACTATAATTTTGCTACTGCTATGACTTGCAATTTAAAGGTCTGATATGCAGGATATCTGAGACGTGACTCCAAAGGAACCACGACCCACTGGTTGAGAACCACTTTAGTGCACCATCTCTATCTGAGTGGTCATTTGTTGGAAGACTTGTTGGAATTGGGGTGACTTCCAAGGCCTCTATTGTTCTGAGAAACATCCTCCCTGGGTCAGCTCTTGTTTTCAAGCCCATTTCTTCTTGCTCACAAAGGTAAAGTTGAACTTGTGTCCAACTTCTTGTGGATGCAGGGCACCAATGGGCTAGAACTTGGAAGACAGGAAACCAGCCAGGAGCAGGTGAAGGCACAGAGTCCTGAAAAAAGAGTTCAAGAAGGACACACTGGCAGTTCATGGGAGAACTGTGAGTTCGGGGGGGGGGGGGGGGGGAAGGGGAGAATTGTTTCAGGAAAACTATTTTGAATTGTAAAATATGGTCAAATGAATGTAGTTTTTTTTCTTTCAGAAAGTAGGTTAATTTGGATGACAGATTTTTAAAAGAAGGGTAAGCCTTTCTAGCTAGGGTGGTAGATATGTTCCGTGCCTTAGTGGAAATGAACACTTAAAATACATAAAAGTAGCAATGTTGTGTGTCTGTGTCGCATGCATATGTGTACAAGTGTGTGCAGGTGACGAGCTAGTCGAGAACAGAGACGGATGTGCAATGTCTTCTTCTGTGGTCCCATGCATTATTCCCTTGGGAGAAGTTCTCTTGTTGAACATGATACTATTTTTTGGCTGGTGACCAACAAACCATTGTAATTCTCCTGACACGGTTTCATTCACCCAGCACTGGGGTTAGGTGCATCCATGGCCAAACCGAACTTCTTACATAGGTGGTGGCTATCCAAAATCAGGTCTTCATGCTTGTAGAGCCAATGTTCTTTCCCACTGAGCCATCTCCGCAGCCCCCAAATATGAGTATGTTGTTAAGCAACAAATTGAACTGCTTATAGTTAGTATTGTTTTCCATACAGTTTTTAGTGGGTTTTGTTTTGTTGGGGTTCTTTTGTTGTTTATTTTCACTTTTACAACTTGTTCTAAGGATAAACAAGGTACCTAACTGGTAGAGTAACAGTATAATCATAGAGAGTTCTGCCATCAGACTTGGTAGTGAAACCTTCATGGTGTATTTCCCAGAAACCCAGAAAAAGAAATGATTCTAATGACTGGGCTGGCAATCCTTTATAAGTCAGGTGGTTCTCCATTCTCTGCTTCCATCAGTACTAACGGGACCTAATCAAATTAGAGGTAATTTTTGATGATAGAGCCTACAGAACTTCATAGGAAGTTGGAGGCTTAAGGGATGTGGCTATAATAAAACTCTTTCTAGTCCATCTACATGTTTATATGAACAAGAACAAGTTTTTTTTTTTTTTTTTTTTTTTTTTTTTTTTTTTTTTTTTTTTTTGTGCCTCCAACTTAAAAACAATGTAGGGAATGAACGGATACCGAGACCCAAGCTGTTAAAGGAAAGAGCTGCATTCATTCACAGGCAGGGAAAAAAAATCAGGACACAAAAGAAACTTGTCTGCATCATTAAATATGCTTTCCTTATGAATGCTGGATTTTACTCTTTATGTCTACTAATTAATTATCAATATTTACACTGTATTTTGTGTACTAGTACTAATAGTAACAACTCAATCTGGAACAATTTTATTAAAATATTAGAGCATTCTGGTGACATGAAATAAAAATAAACTTGGGTTCCATGCCCATTGTTTGAGGCTTGTGCATTTAACAGTGTGAAAAAGGCGTTACATATAAAAGTATGTTACATTAAGAAAAAGCTGTACAGTGTAAGCTCAACAGAAATAAGAGTTTAAGGAGAGTATATGTCTGAAAGAATTGTCTTGTGTTCAATAAGAGCAGGAGATATATAATTTAAAGAGATGGTGGTAGATATGAAATTGTTACATTTAAATTCTCAAAAAGGAAAGAGAATAGTTAATTTAAAATGTCTGTACTCCCAATATAGCAAATATTTTGTGCTCCTGAACTATTTAAAAATCGCCTGTACTATAAGAAGAGGCGGGCATGGTGGAGCATGCCTTTAATCTCACCGCTTGGTGTTGGGAATCTCTGAGTTCTAGGCCAGCCTACCTGGTCTACAAAGTGAGTCCCAGGACAGCTAGGGCTACAGAGAAACCCTGTCTTAGAAAACAAAACAAAACAAATAAACAAAATACAAAATGAGAAAAGGAAAGACAACGAAGGATACCATCATTCAGGTCCAGGGACAACCTACAGAGTGGGGAAAGACCTTTACCAATGAAACAGCTGATAAAGAGCTAGTGTATATACTGAACACCAAGAAAGCTATTCAAATAAAAACTGGGGTACAGAGCTAAGCAGAGATTTCTCAAAAGATGAAGCACAAAAGATTGAAAAACAACGAAAAGAATGTCAACATCCTTCAACACCAGGGAAATGAAAATTAAAACCATGTTACCGCAGCCATGGCCAAGATCAATAATACAAGTGACAACTCAAGTTTTCAAGGATTCAGGATAAGGGACACACTTACTCATTGCTAGTGGCAGACCAAATAGACACTATGAAAATCAGTGTAGTAGTTCCTTAGGAATCTGGAAAATGATACACCTCAAGATCTAGGTAGACCTGTGAGGAAGAAGGAAAAAGAGTAAAAGAGCCAGAGCTGATGACTGCAAGGAAACAATATCTTCCAGGCACAACAGGGCTGAGGTACATATGAACTCACGGAGACTGTGGCAGCATACATGGGACCCGCACAGGTTTAAGTCAAACTGGATCCCAGCACTAAGAGAGAAATGGAGATAAGATCCCACCCCTAACTAAGAAGCAATGTGCAATTGATACCCAATGGCAAAGGAAGAATTCATTTTCTCCAATGGAATATCACTGAGTATACTATTCACACACCAAGGCAGGCCAACACAACACTTTTTGTGAACTTTTTGTTTCAATTTGTTTGTTTTTTTGTTTTTTTTTTTTTTTTGGCTTGGCTTGTTGATCTTTGGCTTGTTTGCTTTTTTTTTTAAGTGGGTATATTTGTGGATTATTTTGGTTTTAGGTTTTATTTGTTTTTTGTTTTGTTTCAGAGAGAAAGAGAGAGGAAGAAAGAGAGAAAATATAAGTTTGGGTGGAGAGGGAGCTGGGGAGGATCTGGGAAAAGACAGGGGAGGAGATAAAAGAAAATTTTAAAAATGAGAAGAAAGCAAAGTTAACCCAAAGCTTCAAAATGCTCTATCATGGCTGCAAAGGTAGAGTAGAGCAGAGTGGCTCAAATGATGGACAGAAAGCAGAGAGAGAGAGGAATGTAGTGCTCTCTTGGCTCATCCTTTTCCTGTTCTTTTCCCCTGGGTCCTCAGCCTATAAATGGTGCCATTTATTTAGGAAAGGTCTTACTAATTCAGCTAATTTTCTCTGGAATGCTTTCAGTGATACTGCAGGGCTGTGTCTCATGAATCTCATGGGTGATTCTAAATCCAGTGACGTTGACAATGAAGACTGACCATCACACTGGTGAACGAATACCTTCTATGTGATATTCTTCTCATTTTTGTCTTGATAATAGATGGGGCTGGAGAGAGGGCATGGTGGTTAAGAGCACTGGCTGCTCTTGCTGAGGACCTGGGTTCAGTTCCCAGAACCACATGGCAGCTCACAACCATTTGTAACTTCATCTCCAGGGGTCCAACACCCTTTTCTCACCTCCTTGGACACCAGGCATGCATGTGGTACAAATACATACAGACAATATACAATCAAAATAAAAATAAAGACATCTTTTTGATTTGAGCAAATGATATACTTAATTTCAAGATGAAAGGTAGACATTTTTAACCAGGGAAGTTCACCTCCCAGTCCTGGACTTCAAAGATAGTTTTCTACTCCATGGTAACTTTGGCTCCTTCTATGTGTGTCTCTGATATTCCAGCCAACAGAAGAGGAAACTGAGTGAGAAGTGTGTAATCCTGTAGCCTGAAGGCAGCAACCAGACAATGCATAACAATGTGCCCCAATTAAACAATTAAACTTTACTTCTAAGTGCACATGAGAAGCAGGCTCAGTCAATGGGCTATATTGTGTAAACCCTTTGGAAGCTTCTCCTCAAGATAACCAAGGTCTCATTCATCTCAGGATTTAATGTCCATAAGGAGAAAGAAAATTCATGTGCCAAGTGGTGGTGGCACATGCCTTTAATACCAGCACTTGGGAGGCAGAGGCAGACAGATCTCTGTGAGTTCGAGGCTAGCCTGGTCTGTAGAGTGAGTTCCAGGACAGCCAGCACTGTCTCACGGAGAAACCCTGTCTCGAAAACACACACACAAAGAAAAAGAAAAAAGAAAAAAGAAAAAGAAAAGAAAGAAAGAAAGAAAGAAAGAAAGAAAGAAAGAAAGAAAGAAAAAAGTGAGAGAGAAAATGAAATTCAAGACTAGGAACCTTCATTGACTTTCAAACAGGTTTCAAACACTAACAAAGATGCTCCTTCTTGCCTCTTCAGGGAAAATGACTACTAAGACTGGAAGTGCACTGGCCAAAGAGAGAAAATAGTGGAAAGTCTTGGGATGGGAAAGGAGAAAAACATTTTGTTTCTTCCAAAGAGTTGGCTGGAGATTTAACCTAGAAGTTCATTCATGGTTTAAAATGTTCCTCAAGCAGAAAATGGTATTTGTCCCTTAATATATCTCACCCCACTTTTACAGAATCCATAGATTTAGGAGATACATACAACTTCTGAAATGAGGGCTAAGATTCTTAGCATTCTTTGAAGCAATGCACATCCATGTGATCAGGCCCTGGTCAGTGATACATACACAGACTAGGGAGGAGGCAGCCTGAGGGTCCTTTTAAGAGCAGAGACTGGTCTGGGCTTCTTTCCGTTCCCTTCCTTTTGTCTGCTGGCATAGCGCGAGTTCTAATAGGTCTCAATAATAAAAGCCCCAAGTCAAATATAGGGAGAAAATGCTGAGAGACCAGAGAGACGAAGGAGGAAAACAACAGCCAGCTTACCTAATCAACTTCCCAGACGAAATGAGGAGTCCGTTCCTGTCTCCTCCTGCCTTACCACTTCCTCTCTCTGCCCAGCCAAATCACTTCCTGTCTGTTTGCACAGACCTCCAGACCTCTATGGTTAGCTAGCAGCTAGCTCCGCCCTCCGATCTACAGGCAAGCTTTATTTGTAAAAACAAGATATCACCACACGCTGGCTGGAATGTGGACTCGGAAAGCACCCTAAACCATAGGATGACTGAAAGAGCGAGCAATAGGAGGAAAGGAAGACGAGGACTTGCTCATGGTGGCCGAGCACCGGCGCATCTAAAGCAGGATCCCACTTGGAGAGTGGCATGCCTCGGTGTTTTCCGAGCTGCTGCTACTTTATGACACATTGCTTCTTCCCCAGAAGTTCCTAACTACTTTGCAGAGAATATGCTTCTTTCGACAAGCTCTCAAGGCTGTCTGGCAAAAATTATCCATTGTCTTTGCCCACTCAATGAAACCCTCTTTGAGATGTACCTGGTTATTAGCTACTCGAAGACTTGCCTGACTTTTCTCATGTCTTTTTTTTTTTTCTTCTCATTTTTAGCCACCCGACTTCATGTTTGCTCTGTCCTCAGCACTGCCACGGTTCTCCTGTTCGACTGCGTACTGTGTGAATTGCAGCAGCGGGTATGAGCAGTAACATGCCTCAGCTGGGGGAGGGGCAACGATGCAGTTGGTAAATTGCTTACTGTGTAAACATGAGGACCTGAGTGGGGTCCCCAGAATCCATGTAAAATGCTGAGTTCAGCACCACACCGTTGTGATAGTAGCTCTGAGAACTGAATGATCTCTGGCACTTGCTGGCCAGTGGGTCTATCTGAATTGGTTCAGTGAGACTCTTGTCTCCAAAGAATAAATGGAGTCAGCTGAGGAAGACACCTGATGCTGATGGCCTCCACACGTGCACACACATGCATGGACATGCACACACAGCACGCAAGCGAGAACTGTGCACACACATACATGGACGTGAACACATTGCACACATACAAGAATCATCATGGAAATATATATGTATACTCTCATACATATATGTATACAATAACAATTTGAAAAAAAAAGAGGCCATAAATTTGAAGGGGAGTTGAGGGGGTATTTGAGAGGGGTTAGTGGGAGAAAAGATAAGGGACAAATGTTACAATATTATTATAAACTTAATTTTTTAATTTTTAAAAAAAATCAAATCTTTTTTTTAAAAGAACTTAACGATAGTTGTGAGGTTGTATTAGCTTTCTATCACTTATAATGAAATACCAGACACAATGTACTTATCAAGTAAAAAGAGGTTTATGTAAGTTACAATACTAGAGCTTCGAGCGCAAGATCAAATAGCACATGGGGCTCTGATAAAGGTGGTGCTTATCATGATAACAGTGTGTCTTGAACAAGGAAGAGACTCGTATTTCACAAGAGTCTTCCAGACCATGATGGAAGGATGACCCACTAAGCCAGGATTCCTAGGTTTTCCCAACACCACCGGCCTAGAAAGAACACCTTTCCATATATGAGTCTTTGGAAGGTATTCAACAGCCAAAACACAGCCTAAGTCATAAGGCTGAGGCCTTCACTGCCAGCAGTCATGACTGGAGTCTGACAGTGTGATGTTGGGTAACTGACCATGGCATCCCCGCAAGGAGAGCAGACGAAAAGCTTTCATGGTCTTTCCTTGATCTCTGTAGAGTCACAGTGTGCAATCAATACAGCAGTCCCCATTTGTTCATCAATTTCAAGATCCTCAACCATTCGGAGACACTCATGCCAATGTCCTTGGAAGAGAAGAGACACAAGAGGAACGAGCTCTCTTCCTTCTTGTACCCAGAAGAAAAGTCATGGAAGTACACTACCAGAAGATGATTGCATGCAGGTCCGGAAAAGAGCCCTCCCCGTCCCTGCTGGCCACAGAACTGTAAGATCATCGATTTCTGTTGTTTGATGCAAAACTGTGGTATTCCATGAAGACAGGCCATGAAGACAAATATAATAGCATATGTGGAATCATGAAGATTCAGTGCCTTTTCCATTCAGTGTGACTAATCGACTCTTGCTCATCTTTGGTGATTTTGTAGTCCTTGGATACAGCTGCCAGGACCATTGGCAACAGAACTCACAGTTCTTATGGAATTTGCTTATGGTCTTAAAATGTACAAAGGGCCCCAAAGAACTTTCATTTATGTAAGTTCTAACCTTTTAATAATCACCATCTTAGAGATTAAAACTGGGAAAATGTCTTGCTTCTTTAAAAAATAAACACATTATATCTTTAGAAATGAAACTTTTTTAAATGAAAAATAACACATTCAAAACAACTTAATAAGAATAATGGAACTGAGCCCGGGGAGCTCACAAAGATGAGCCTCGGGACTGCTTGCTCACAAAGATGGATCCCCAGAATCCACATCTAAACAACAAAGATGGTGGTAGACACCTCCACTTCTAGCCCTGGGGAGCTGGAGATGTGAGGATAGACTAGAGCCCTCTGAGCAAGCTAGCCCACTTACTGAGTTCCAGGCCAGTGAGTGACTTTGTCATAAAAACAATAGTGGTTGGTACCTGGTGAGTGACACCTTAGCTCTTCCTCAGGCCTCCGCATGCAATCCGTGTACCCTAACACACATGCACCTGCATACACATGTCTACATACTTAATCACCTCTAAGAATAGTGGCATCATTTTCTAGTTTATAATTTCCTTAAGATCCTAATGACGATAGATGGATGTTGTAACCTGTTGTGGGATGATCCCTTGGCTGAAGGTGTGCTGGAACATGAGCCTCACACAGACATACCACGTAAATGGGAGTAACAAACGTTGGCCTTCTCAGAGCATTGCGTTTGTATAATATTCTTCTATAAAACTGAACCAAAACGTAACAAGTGGCCATTTATCAAAGGTTAACTGTTGTGTGGAATCTGAGACCAAGTCAACAAGCTTTGTATTCTGTTTTCGTGAAAGTTCACTGGTACGTCACAACTTCTGAAGGGATATCATCATACATACCTGGGTAGCTTTATGCACTGGCCACTGGCTGAGTTACATCCATCTTCCAAATATGGACTTAGCAAAATATTTTATTAAATAAATATGTGTATTGCTGCCATCATGGGATTCACTGCAAAATCTTTCAAGGATTGAGAAGCTGTCATAGCAACCAATTCAAGTTTTTCAAGGTTTTCTTCATTCACAGTGTTATGGGGTCTCAAGGAATTAGTTCAGAGTCAGCGTGAAACAGACCTGGGAACACTGGATTGTTTCTTCCACTGCCTGATCTCCCTGGTACCCGACCACACACCATTTTGTGGAAGTTTAAGTGCGAATTCTGGCAGTGTGTCTTCCTGTCTCTGAGGAGGCTCTGGGCATTTGAACTGCTAAGATCTGAAAACTGGCTAGGGAGATGGCATGATTCTGTCATTGCATGTGGTGATTTTTTTTTTTTAAGACATAGCCCTAACTGTCCTGGAACATACTAGGTAGACCAGGCTAGCCTCAGATTCACAGAGATCTAACAGCCTCTGCCTCCCAGGGCAGGGATTAAAGGCACAGCCTCTGACTTTAATTCTTTACACAGACCAAATAAGAACCTAATAAGCTTTCCTTTACTTTCCACGCAGGGACTTGGTGATCAATTATCTCCAATGGTATCCCTTCCCTGAGCCGGGTTATAGTTAGTATTGCTTTGTCCACCCCTACCCTGGTCCGTATAGCATGTTACCTTTGCCACCTCTGATCCTGTCACCCCAGTTGAAGATGCTTGGACTTCTCCCAGGGGTTCAGTTTTCAACACTATAGTGAAGGCCATGCTCGCTAGAGCTCTGAGTGGATGAACACAGTCACATGATTTATCCACTCTAGCACTCCCATTTCCCTTGGCATATGGCCCTTTGCTTTGTGGGACTTCAGAACCTTCTAGCATTTCAACTTCACTTAAAGTAGAGCTACTTTGGGTTCATATTCTCGCCAAACAAAGTAAATTATTAGAGCCATTTGAACCCCTCTGGGCTAAAAATCATTCAATTTGGAGTCTCTGTTGGTGAGTAAGTCCATATCAATTAGTTTGGCTGGATCCAATTACGTATTTCTTCCTCCTTGATCCCACACCCGTAAGATCCACTCCCACACATGTTCCCCAGATTTCTATCATTAGAGCTTGGCAGAATCATTCCATTGTTGTGGTGTCTATTACTCCCGTTCGTGGGTTGTAATCTGTACCCTATCCTTCCAGCATCTGCTGGAACGTGAGCCTGTTTGGGAGTCTGGATGGAAAAGGGCTACAGGGACAGGTTTGGGGACCCAGCAGTGTTTTGAAGGCAGCTCCCTCTAGTAGACCTGAAGTTCTTCAAGCACAGTTAAGAGGGCTGCTCGTAGTAGCATGGGAGACTTCAGGGTTTCAGAGTAGTGTTCTTTGCTTTACTGAATGAAATACCCTCACCCCTATACAGCCCCAGTCCAATCTTTAGGGTCCTCTTTCTTCCTATCTATGCCCCAGGCTTAACAAAGTAGACCCAGTTACCCTTGTAATGCCATGACCTGTAGAGTTAGGCTTCCTTCCCTCCAGGAAATAAATCTGACTATTCTAGGATAATTCCTGATAGGGACGTCAGCTTTCAGTTCCTTTATGGAGACAATGATGTGAACATAAAGTCAGCTTCTAAAGCCATCATTTTATTGCCAAAATTACCATAAGAAACTTATAATCCACCCCATTGTCTTTCTTATTGTAACTAAAATATTGGATGCCAGTAACAGGTTGGTTACCAGGAATCTTCCAATAGCACGCGGCTGTAGGGACCTGCATTCAGGCATCTACAAGGGACAAACTGAGCAGCTGCTTGCCCACAGAAAGCAGTTGATCACTTGGGGGCCCTGCCCTCTGGAAACATCCAATCAGGACACAGAATCCATCCCAAAAAGCTCCGAAACCAATTCTGAAAACTCATCTTGAATGTTTGGCCACTAGAGTAGCACTCTTGGTGCAAATGGTTAAACCATTCTGGGCCAGGTTATCATCCTTGAGCTTCAGGTTCTAGGTTACAGATCAGAGCAAGAACACCCAGGAGCTTCATTCACAACAGAACAAATTGAATCTTGATGATGCATGTGTCCTCACAGAGCCACACCATGGACAGGCACACATGGACAAAACATGCAGATCTGCCAACTCACTTCCCTGCTGGGGTTCTCAAAGGTTCTCCATTGTCCATGGGGCAGCCCAGACTCACTGGCATCTAGACCTCTATCCTCCTGCCCAATGTGCCCCTCGTTCACTCACTGCTTTCAACTGTGAAGCCATCCAGAATAATCTAGCGTTCCCAGAATGGGGGCAGCAGAGTCCCTGAGTGCCTTTCTTTGACCTCACACTTCCCTTGTGGAAATTTAAGAACAGCAATGTCCATTGCTGCTTTTACTGTGATTTCTTGTCTGAAGTCTGCTGTTTGGTGTGTACCTGCCTATCTATTGACGACTCTCTTCTGCATGTTACACCCGAGGCTGACCTGGACTGCATCTCAAACATTGAATTGGCCATGAACTAATGGTAACAAAAGGAAAAATACCTTAAAAGTGAGAGGAAACCCATACAGTCTCCTCCACAGAGTGGAAGTGGTCAAGCAACTGTGTGACTCAAGAGCCCAGTGTTCTTTCTCAGGTTCTTTTTGTGAGTGTAGGTGGAGATGATTCCATGGGTGGGGACGGAGTGGATCCTTACCCCCAGTGGACACAGGGACTCTTATGTAACTGTCGATGATCTCCATATGCCTGGGCTGAACATTCCACAATATTATAAGTATGTACACTTATCATGAAAACACAAGAGACCATATACGGGAGTTTTCCTCTGATAGGTTGCTTCAAAATGGCTTCACTTTACTGAACTTGCCTCAATACTGGTTTAAGCCAGTGTTACCTTCCCTTCTTTCACAAAGTTACTGACTCCATATTGGCCCCAGGAAAGGAGGGGATGGGCCTTCTCTACTGGGAAGTGGTAGCCCCAAAGTGTGCTTGGGGTCTCAGATGTCGCTACTAACGTCACTATCACCATTGCCTCCTTCTGGGACCGAGTTCCTCCTACTCCATCCTAAATCCACCCCGGATTGTGTCCCTTCCTCTACCTTCCCTTGAGAATGGTTCTCACTCCACCCCAGCATCCCTTTTAAGCATTGCTGTGCAGCAGCCCTGTGCAGCAGGTGTCCAACGGAGGGTCCAGAAGAAGACAAAAACTGCATCTGAGATGGGCTGCAGTGGCCTTGTGAAGTGGGTGATAATGGGGCACCAAATCAAAGGTTCTCTTGGAAAGTTCCTCAGACAAGTTGAAAGAGAAGCCTGCTGTTCCTCCAGGGAAGACCATTAGCTGTGTGCCCTCAGGAGATTCACAGCACAGAGCTTCCAAATTATTTTCAGAGTGGGTAGAATGGACGCATGTGCACATCCTAATTACACGGCTTCTGTGTGCTGATTGGCCAAAGAACTGACTCCTGATGAGTTTGTTTAAAGATGATACGGCCCTTGGGCGAAGGCCTGCGACACCTGTGTTCACTTTTGTCTTCCCTTCAGTTTCCCATTGGAAGACAATGTGGACTGCTCAGCCTCTGTAGCATACACTCAAGTCTCTGGGTCATTTACTAGAGGCTTCCTTGGCATGCTGTCTCTGGCCCTTGTGCTTCTCTCTCTAAACCTCATCACACATGGACTTGCATGTATGTTATTTTCTCCTACTGTGTCATTCATGCCACACAGAAAACAAAGGGCCTATTTCTACGAGTCAGACGGCTGGGGTTCCAATGTTGCCTTTGACTGTTGTCGGGCCAGCAACTTCCCTCAGCTCTCACGTCTTCATCTGGAATAAGGGAATGGCCAGGTTCAGCTAACGGAACTGTGTGCACTGGATCAAACAAGAACTCCAAACAAACTAGGGAACTGTGCTCTGTGACACAGGTCAACAGTGTGCACACATTGTTTTTCCTTTCACTTATGCTTTTGTGTGTTTAATTCTCCTGCAGGAGCATTTTGACTACCTTGGTAACAAATTTGCTTTCCTTGTGGTACCCTGCAGGGGTTTTGATACAGGCTCTATGATGCCCAGATATTATTGCTCTAGTTTTTGTTTTTCTTTTAACTGGATCAGATGATCATAGGCCGACACCAGGCAATGGAAAAGATGTGTGGAGAGAGAAGGAAGCCAGGGCTGAACAAAGGCTTGGGGACTGGCACTTTGGGTTGCTGGGCTGTCTGGTTGGAAGCAAGCCTGCAGAAGCTGGTTTTGAAGATGGGAAATATCATGGGGGAGGGAGGTGGTGGCCTGCAGTCCTACAACTACTACAATATTGTAGATTAGAAAGGCCAGAAGACATGTTTTGATTCAAGTCAGGGAGTCTTTCCTCTGAACAGCAAAGAACTCGATCAGTACTGGCCAGTCTGCCTCTTAAGGCCTTTGCCTCTGTTGCTGGTGTAGCTCATGCCTGGGGCTTCCGTTGCTCTTTCTCTTTGTAAGATGTACAGGCTGGGAAACCAGTTTCTTAAATTTCTACGGAGGATCAGTGAAATGTTTGTGACATGGAGAAGAAATTAAGTGTCTCTTCTGCTATTGCTATGTTGGCATTGTGAGCTTTAGCGGTGTTTGAAGCAAAGCTTCATACAAATTCAAATGATAGTTTTCCCTCGGTCCACAGGATGTCTTCACTCAGGCCTCCTTCATCCTTTGCCCTCCGCTTCCTGCGGCATCTCCAAACACCCACCTCACCCAAAGCTCTCTCTCATCCACCATTCAGAATGTTCTTTACACCTAATTTACTACTAACTTCTTCCCATGTATGGCTGCTATACTGGATCGTTCTAGCCTTGTGCTAATTACTATAGCACTCTTTATGTCAGCCATTCCATGCCAGTTGCTGGCAATATGTCCACAGTTTGTAGACTAAGGTACAAGAGGGAGAAGTTCAGGCGTTTAGGGACTCTGCTGAGAAAAGTCACGGAGGGACAGTGGGAAGGAGAACTGAGCCATGAACCTGTTTGAAGTGGGCAGGACTAGACAGTCCCTTCAGGAGATGGCATCGTGCAGAAGTGACTAGGCCCAAAGCCAGGACATTGGCTCCTTGTTTAATCTCCAAGGCCTAGAACATGCTCCTGTGAATTTGACACAAAAGGCTAAGGAAATAATATAATTCCTTTCTAAGTTCAGGTTTCCATGTTCTTCACAATACTGGTGTGTGTGTGTGTGTGTGTGTGTGTGTGTGTACAAAGAATGAAGGTTTTCCAACAGGGCACGGTGCTGGTGGGAAATCTTGAGCCTGTGGGTCTGATTCCACACGGGCATTTGCACTTTGCTCTTGGCTAGTGTCTGTTTCCTGTTAGAAGCGTATGGGTTCCTGCCAAAGCCAAAGCTATTTGACTTCTAAATATAGCGTAACAGATGTGGATGAGGACCATATTATTTTCTGTGTTGCACAAAGCTTTTTTTTTCCCCTCCCAGAAAAGCCAGACAGCAGACCAGTTCTGGTTAGGCTCAGTCAGCTCAGTGTTGGGCACTGGGGTTGGTTTCATGACTTTTAAGTTTTGGTTACGTTACACCAGGTTTTTCTTAACCTGAACAAGTGCCCCTGCCTAGACTCAAAAGCTATTCACTAGGCCTTAGAAAGGAACGTGGTGATGCCTGTGTTTCTCTTACAAAGTGGTTTCTCTCATTATCAAAATAACCATAAGTTAAGCATAGTACGTGACAGTCACTGAAGGGACACGCTGTTCCATAGGGCACAGGCAGTGTGTGGAGGCAAATGCAGTCATCTTAATCTAGTATTATTATCCCTGGCTAGTGGGTGTCTAACTAGTTTAACTGATGCGTTCTGTGTACCCGCCATTGTCTTCGCGCTGCAGTGGCACACACAGGCGGGAACCAGTGAGGTAACATACGCCTCAAGACCTGGGAATTTTACTTATGTGATGAATTTTACTCGACGCCTATTTGTTTATCAAACAAATACCAAGGTGATTTTGGCTTGACTTGCCCACCTAGTCCTTTCAAAAGTGGGCTGTTTCTGGAGAGCATCAGTGCTGCTGAGAGTTCAGTAGAAACATGAACCTGTATTAGCCTGAGGCAGGTGCACACTTATGGGACGTGAGATCTAGCTGGCTGAGCAGGGGATCCACAGTGCAAGGCAGGTGTGGAGTCCTGGGCTGATCTGAAGGCAGACAGCACACTCGTTGCTGTTTCCCATCTCCCTCTTGAAGAAGGCTGTCAGTCAAGAGAAAGGTGGCCTGCAATGAAAGCCTAGGATAGAAATTTCACCTGGCTTTCTGAATTGATCAAACTACGAGACTAAAAAATGACACCTGATTTTGCCTTCTGTATCTTCCTCTCCCTTAACCACTAATGCAATGGGGGCCTTGGTGAATACTATTCAGTCTTCCCTGGCAATCTAAGTTCTGTTTGGGGTCTAAATTCATGTACCTTACTTATCTTATGTCTTTTAAAGTAAAAAAAATCTAGTGTTAATAGACTGTGTGAGACACTGGACAGATGTCTGGTTCATATCCGCTTTCTTGATATCAAATAAGTTACATGATCAAATATAATACTAAAAGACTAAATAATTGTGGCTCTTTTATGTATATTTAAAACACACAGTAAGAACATAAGAACATCTCAAATCATTTAAAAGGTTAAAGGGGTTATCAACCAAAATCTTTGGAAAATTCATAAAATTTAAATATCTGCAAACAATCCAACCAAAAGGAAGTGGGGGTGGGGAGAAACAAACTCCCAACATTTGGCTATGGAGGGAGGGCACTTTACATGGAAACCAAACGGCATTACAACATCTTCTTTCAGGTAACTAGTCACTATACCCGGTGAGAAAGAACACAAGAGCAACATCGGAGACAACCCCCCCCCCATCCCACGCACCCAGTTAGAACATTCCATTAAGAACTTCTCTGCCACAGGCTTTCTCTCATTGCATAGGCCACGTTTCAGTTCTACAGCGCAATGCCAAGCAGCCTTCGAGTTCTGTAAAGCAGGCTGGTGTCCGTTCTACAAAAATAGTAACGTACAGTACATAACACTGCGTAATCTTAATCTGTACAGTTTTGTTCCCATAGGTGGCACACATCAGTTTGTACAAGCTAGAAGAAAAAAAAAAAGAATAACACTCCTCTGGTTGTTTCCATCTGGGATAATAGTCAACAGAGTCAACCAGAATCTGGTGTGGTGGGGATAGTCTACAAGAGCATCAGTACAGTATCCTAGTACTGCGGATAACAACAGGCAGCTTTTACCAAGTGATACAGAATAAAATTGTCCTGGAGCTTCATTTATTTATTTACTTGGACTGAAAAGATCTAGCTGAGAATGTTCTGCCAAACAGCCGACCAACATATCCGGAAGGTTAGGGCTGCTGAGACTCAGCCACCTGCCGCACAACCCAAAACACGGGCGCAGTTCAGGGCTCTTCAAGGGCATAGCTTCTGTGTTAAGCGTGCATTAATCGCATTCCTTCAATCAGTTAATCCTCTAGACAGCTTTCTCTGTGTTTTGCATGCATCCTGCTTCACGTTCATTAAGGGCATCTCTTCTTAAGGAACCATGGGCTTTGCCTTTCAATTTGCTTTTGTGATTTTTGTTGCTGTTGTTATTGTTAATGTTTAGTTTAACTGTCAGGACCTCCAATGCTTGGAACACATGAGCTGAAGCTGTGCTCTGACAGAAGAGGGTCGTGTGCACAATGAGAAATGAAATGAAACGAGCGTCAGAGACAGTTTATAAAAATGGCACATTTATTGCTACAGAACGGTCATGTACATGACTTCATCGAATAACTACAGATGGGGACAGGTAATGGTCTAGACCAAGCTGGGTTGTCTGCCTCTTGAAGGAAGTCCAGCACACAACCTGTTTGGACACTTCTACAAATCAGAAATACACCAAAAACATGGAAAATCGAGGCACTCAGCCACACATTGAAAACAAGGTGTAACTGTTTATCTTTTTTTTGAAATGTTTTCCCTTTTTTTTCTTTTTTTAACAATTTTTTTTAAAGTTTTTAATGCTGCAGCTATGTGTACAGTCGCAAAAAAAAAATGTCCGCACTGCGACCTACAACTAAAAACAAAAACAAAAACAAACAAAAGAAGCTACCATACAGTTTCATCTCGGTAACACATGGTAAAATAACATCTTTTAAATAGTAAAATAAAGTAACAAACTTTTACTCATAATGATTCCAAAAATCTACAAAGAAGAAATATTCAGAATCTGACAATTTTTTTTGTAATATTCATGGTATAAAAGGATTGCTCCTGCGAAAAATAAGCCAAATATATTTTTATTTTTAAATTTAGTTTTTTTTTCCTACTAGGGTGTACTACAGTCTATTTCATAGCAAAAAGAGCACTAGACAGACAAAGCTTTATAACAAAAAGCCAGGCACTGATACATGGTAAATCTCTGCTTTTTTTTTCTTATCTTCACTTAATTGCATCACAAGTAACAAGAATGAAAAAGGCCACAGTTCATATATTTCACCATTACATATGTCTATAATACTTGAAATGAGCATATGGCAAAACCAGCACTGCACAGAGATGAGTCACTTCAAGTCCCATGAGAAAGAACATCTCGAAAGAAAACAAACATAACCAAAGCGAAATCAAGAGGAGGCCTACAGGCCTTGGTGCCCCATTGTCTTGGAATTCATCACATTCCATCTTCACCTTTTTTTATTTATTTTTAATGTATTTAATTTTTGCTTCCAGTTAGCTGGCAGACTACACTTTTGTGCTTGTTTATGCGGAATTTTTCGTTCCTGACTTAAGTTCGGTTTTGGACACAGATCATATTCTGCCTGTTGGATGCAAAGATGAAAAAAAAATCCTCTTACCCCCAAGTCTCAGTTCAACTCCCTCCCACTTCCCAACCCCTCATCAAAACAAAGATCACAAATAATAATAATAATAATAATAATAATCAAGACATAGGAAAAAAAGTGAAAAAAGGAAATAAAACAAGGAATCGGAAGACGGAGTCGGAATCAGTTGTACGACTGGGTGAACTGACAGTTGTATAAGCATTAGTGTTCCTCACAGTTACACAGAAGACACATGGTAAGAACTCCTATATGGGTAGATCCCTAATTCTGCATATTCATAAATTACTCGAATGTGGAGGTGGATCAACTGTTCCAAGTTGCTTTCCCAGCCTGAGCCTCTTCAACTGCTCCCTAAGCTATGCGTTGCCACATCAGCTATATCTAGTGTAGTATGGACCCTTAGGAAATGTTCGTATAGCATTTTAATCCTGTCTTCTGCTAAGTTTCTCTCAGGAATCCAGTGCAGGAATACCAATATCTTACCTGGGTTTGATAATTACAAAATAACAACAAGAAGGGAAAAAAAAACAAACCAACACATTAAGAAGGCCACATTCCCTTTTTCTTTTTCTTTCAAACTGGAGATACAACCCAATTACTACAGAGAGGGTCAGATCATGTTTCTCCACCAAGCAGAATACAGCCAGCAGCTTCTGGTGGCCTTTAGGGAGTCTTTTGCTTATTTCCAAAAGGAATTTGACAATAGCCGTATTACATTACAAGTAATGAATACATCAAAGCTGGTGAACAAGAAATTGCAGCTTTTCCTCTGTTTGAGTGAGAACAAAATATAAAAGCACCAATTGAAAAAAAAGTCAAATAACTATAATTTAATTTTTTTGCTTTGTTTACAGATTTGAAAAACTTTAATTCAGCTTTAGTAAGCACCTTTACGATAACATGTATCAAAAGTGCCATTCTGAAAATGTTCATCGATGCAGGGAGGATTTCCAGTTCCCTAAAGAGTAAACACCATATTCTCTTCTATACACGTCTCCTGAATGTAATCAGAGCATACCTGCTTCCTATATAATAACAATGTTCCTAGGGATACCCGCCTTGGTAGACTATACAAAATGAGTGCAGAATGTCTCACGAAAAGGAAATCTTTACCATGGGGAGAGAACAAGTACACATGGTTTCCATCTTTTCGGGAGGAGGGGAAGTGTACATTATTGTCTTCCATGCCCTTTTTTTTTTTTGAGCCCCTTTGTTCGCACATTTCACAGGAAAGCCCCCGAAGAACTTTTCATGAAATCTGATTTCCGCTATTCTCCTACATTTTCAATCCACCTCCACATTTTAGGAACTTATCAACAAATCAAAGCATTTTAGTTTTATCACTACTGAACATATTTACAGTTTTCAACACACACACATACACACACGCGCACACACACGCACACACGGAGCTAATCAAAATGTTTATGGGTTTGTAAAAGGTGACCACGTGGTAACTATCTTATTTGTTCTTACATTTTCAGAAATGAACATAAATTTCAGATTCTTGTAGCTCACTATTTCTTAATTGACTTTTTTTTTAAACCACACAGTTTAGGAAAAAAAAACCCGATACAATGTATTAAAACACATAATAACAAGTCTACATGTAAAAATATAACTTTTACATACACAGTTTCAAAATAATGATAGGTTTGCCATTGGTTGCATAAAATTTACAAATGTGTTTCATCACTATGTAACTGGTAAAACAGGACAACAGATGGGGCATTTAGACCATTTCCATGGATTTATGGCATTTACTCAGTGCTGATAGGTGGAAAAACTACTTCAACAGGGATTTTTTTTTCTTAATACATGCCAAGATTGTGTGGCTGTAAAAATAGAAACCAGTTAGAGACAAAAGGATGCTGACAAATGCTAAGTAGGAGCACTATCTGTTCACTGCACTACACACCGGAGTCAACCACTAGCAAGATTTAGGATGGGAATTGGTTCATTGTGCCCAGAGTCAACGCTAGCTATCTGATGAGTTGCTGTGCCATAGTTTGATCAAGGTTTCTATCAAATGGTTAAGTAGAAACTTCATTCATACTGGCCAGAGAATACTGCACTGCCCTCCTCACGAAAGTGCAACGTAATGCTGTAGGACTTATAAGGCTTGTTGTAATGCTGCATGACTGGTTGGCATCTTTTTCAGACCAAGGAGGAGGCAAGTAAGTCATCTACTTTTTAGTAAACCCATTTTGAAAAAGAAAAAAAAAAGAAAGAAAGCAACAAAATCAATCAGCTCGGTCACACCTACTTGCAATTTTCTCATTTGACGGTTTTTGAACTCGACTTTTTTTTTTTAAAGTTTTTGTATTTTTTCCAAAAATCTGACCATGTATTCAGAAATGCCTCACTGCACACTACTTCGGCTACACAGGTAGGTAACACTTGACTCATTTTGTTAAATCACAGCCACTTTGATTATGTTATGTTTCCGATGATATAAACATTGGAAGGCACAGTGGTAACATTGTAGCATTCTAACCGTGTACCTCGGAAAATCCCAGGAGAGGGTCACAAGGGCAGCGCCACAAGCCAGACAAATTCCTTTTTTGCCTTGCCCGGGCAATGCTGCGTGTAATTTCTACACATGATGTGATTTTTTTTTAAGTCCTGTGTTCCCAAAAGACTGGAGAAACAACTTTCTACTAGTTATGAATGAGAAGCAACATCAGGGTCAGCATTTCGTCCTGCACTGCCCCTCCGGAAACAGAGTTGGCACTACAGGTTACGATAACAAACTGGGGGAAGGGACAAAAATCAGACAAAAAAAAAAGTCCATATTTACAGTAAAATCTTTCTTTTAAAAAAGTTAATCAGTACTATTTTTTTACAGGAGAAAAAAGTCTGAAACAAATGAACAAAAGCTTACCATAGTCACTAAATTTTTAATATATATTTATATATATATTTATATATATATTTGTCATAGGTCTATAACATCCATCTGTCCCTCCTACCCTAAGGAATGGCTAATGTCATCATTTCGTTGCCATCAGGACGTTTGCTGGTTTTGTTATGAGGGTAGCCGGGCTTCCCCTATTCAATATCCGGTAATTAGAAACACTAGCTGACTTGAATGCCAACAAAAACGTTCATGTCGTTTTCTTCAGAAGTACACTTTTTCATTATTGCAAGGTTACAATTTTTTTTAAATTAAATATTTTTTTCAGACTTACAAATTAATTATATTTTTTTTCCAAAAGAAGTTTAGGCACAAATGCATTGCTCCACAGCGTGGAAGGATTGCCATTCAGTCTCTGGGCTGCGTCTTAGCCTGTACATACCGCTTCGCACATTCAGAATGATATGTTAAAGAAGTCGTCCCTCAAGTTGCACTTTTTCTTTCTTTCTTTCTTTCATTCATTTTTTTTGTTTGTTTTCTGCTTTTTGATAATTGGGAATGCTGAAACCTCTTGCGTCTGCGACTCATAACTACTCAGACTTGTCTTATATTACAAAAAAAAGGGGGTTAAGGAGCAGTGTTTATGTGGGTTTAGGATAATACAGCTGTTAAGGAAGTGGTCTCTTGTTTTAATGAAGCAAGGTGGCAACTTGGACCTGAGAAAGGAAAAGGAGAAAAAAAGTCATTAATATAGTGATAGGAAAAGATTCATTAAAAAAATTTAAGCCCTCTTTCTTAAGAAAGAAAAGTATTGGCTGATCTGGGCCATACCAGTTGTATGTGGCTTGGGTGTCACTAAGAACGGGGGAGGAGCACTAAGAACGGGGGAGGAGCACTAAGAACGGGGGAGGAGCACTAAGAACGGGGGAGGAGCACTAAGAACTGGGGAGGAGCACTAAGAACGGGGGAGGAGCACTAAGAACGGGGGAGGAGCACTAAGAACGGGGGAGGAGCACTAAGAACGGGGGAGGAGCACTAAGAACTGGGGAGGAGCACTAAGAACTGGGGAGGACAGCAGTAGTAGAAACCGGGCCCAGCAACCCCTTCCCCACATCTGTCCCATGGGGGCCCAGCACACCCCATCCCCACATCTGTCCCATGTGGGCCCAGCACACTCCTTCCCCACATCTGTCCCATGTGGGCCCAGCACACCCCTTCCCCACATCTGTCCCATGTGGGCCCAGCACACCCCTTCCCCACATCTGTCCCATGTGGGCCCAGCATACCCTTTCACATCTGTCCCATGTGATTCGCAGCATCTCCCATCCCAGGGTGTGGGCCAGCCAAGGACAGAGGAGGAGGTTCTGAGGAAACTTTCTCTTCCTCCCTTCTTTTCAGACAGGCGGCTTTCGGGTTCAGATTTCTTTCTGTGGGGTGGGAAAGCACAGGGCACTCAGTCAGCAGGGCTCCACAGGGGTGGAGAAAGCAGGGCACTCAGTCAGCGATGCTCCACAGGGGTGAAGAAAGCACTCCTCTGTCCATGCCAGACACCCAGACTCCATTTCACATGGCAGGGTGAGGGCATCAGTGCAGGAACGTGTACTAGTAGGTCCTCACTGCCCGCCAGTTACTAACTGCACACAGCACAAAGGCAAGCATGATGGCTAAGGCCAGGAATGCCTGCACTTGAGAGGCAGAGGCAGGGAAACTGTAAACTTGAGGTCAGTCTCTGCTATACATAGTTCTAGGCTAGACTGAGTGATACACTAAGACCCTTGCTCAAAATAATGACAACAGCGATTTAGAATGATGAGCTGGGAAGAGCGAGAGCTCCTTAGGAATGATCACAGTGCAAGCACGAGGGCTCGAGTTCAGTGCCCGGCACACACATAAAAGGCTACGTGTGGTGGCCAGCTTGTAATCCAGCCCTGGCAAGACAGAGACAGGCAGATCCCTGGGGCTCACTGGCTAGCCAACCCTAGTCTAATTGGCAAGCCCCAGGTCCTAGTGAGAAGCCCTGCCTCAGGAAACAAGATAGGTAACCCCCGAGGAGTACAGCCGCGAGGCTAGCTATCCTTTGATCTGCACACACACACACACACACACACACACACACACCCCACAAAAGAAAAAGAAAGAAAATAGGTTGGTTAATCATGTCTGATAATTGACAGCACACACGGAAAAGATGTAAAATAACACTAGTGAGAAGAACACTCTACAACCTAACTACAGGAGACAGACTTTGTTTACAGTCCCGCATACTAGCAATTCTTTGGGGGCTGCTTAGGCATCTATCTCCTGACCTCGCACTTGCTGCTCCAGGCTGAGGATGACAGCCACGGCCTGGTGGAGAATCAGAAGCTTGGTCTGTGGCTTGTCGCTTTTCAGGTGGAGCTGCACCATGCGGCCCAGCTCCTTGAAAGCCTCATTGATATCGCGGACCCTCAGGCGCTCGCGGGCATTGTTGGCCATCCTCCGCTCCTTTTCACGTTCTGCCTTCTGCTCTGGGGTCAGGTCCTCATCATCGTTATTGCTGTAGGGCGAGAGGGATGGGAGCTTTTATGATGGTGTGGGGGAAAGACGGTATCTATATTACATTTTCTTTGAGATGCTTGTCAGATCCATCCTTCTTCGCAGAAATGTATCCATTTGGCCTTCATATGACCTTGGTTGGTTTAGGTAATGAACACACCAAACTTTTTGTTCCACCCAGGGATTTTACCCAAATCAAACAGAAGAAGATGACCTTGGCTCCAGCAGGGTCATAGTGTGTCCATCCTGTTGTAGGGGGACACAGGGGGCAATGAAGACTTAATGTTCTATACAATATGCACTACTCAGTCTTACGGAAGACAGCGATCCAGGCTTAGCTGATACGTATGAAAACACAATGATTACCTCAACAACCTTAAAAAATGATGTGTGAAACAGACAGAAGATGAGTTATTGCCTGACAGATTTTGTAGACATGTAAATACAGTCATATCAACAGCAGAAACATCAGCGAGTGGAGTGATCAAAACCAAGCACCACCACAGAGGAAGCCAAACAGGACTCTCTGTTAGAACTAAACTAGTCTGTGACTCATTCCAATGAGAGGTTCAGCAGGCATAAGGCCGGGCCCTGGCCATACCGAGGGTCATAGTGACCCATCTGAGACTTTGCTATGGAAGGTGACTAGGCAGATGAGCCATCTGGAAAAGGTGCTCTCACAGATGGATTCATGGTTCCAGGATTGCAAACGTTTTGAGGGCTGTTATAAAGAAAAGAGGAGTTTGGGGCTCAACAAAAAAGAAGACTCAACAAAACCAAAATCTCCAGAGGAGATACTGTGAGCAAAAATCTCTTCTGGATTTGAGTTGAGCATGGGGGAAAAATACTACACAAACACACACACACACACACACACACAGAGAGAGAGAGAGAGAGAGAGAGAGAGAGAGGACTTTCAGTCCAAGCCACTGAGTACAGATCCTTGAAAAGAAGCTTAAAATCCCCTAATCACAAATTGTTCAGAGTCAAGACGATGAGTCCTCATATTTAGAACTGAAGATGTGGAAGATTAGTTTGGCTGTACATGGAATGAACTCTGACTTCAAATGGGTGTAGCCTTCCCAGGCGACCTGTCCCTGAACTCCTGGAGTCCTCAATTATTACATGTACTCACTCATAAGTGTTTTTTAAACATAAAGCAAAGAAAACCAGCCCACAAATCACAATCACAGAGAACCTAGACAACAATGAGGACCCTAAGAGTGACTTACATAGATCTAATCTACATGGGAAGTAGAAAAAGACAAGATCTCCTGAGTAAATTGGAAGCATGGGGACCTTGGGGGATTGTTGATGGGGAGGGGAGGGGCAGAGAGGGGAGCAGAGAAAAATGTGGAGCTCAATAAAAATCAAAAAGAAGAGGAAGAGGAGGAGCAGGAGGAGGAGGAGGAGGAGGAGGAGGAGGAGGAGGAGAATGCCCTTGCCCACGCCTACATCTTGGAGGGCTTTCCCAGTTTCTTTCTGGTCTCAGGTTTGACCACAGGGTATTCTACCTGTTCTGAACTGATTTTTGTGCAGGGTGAGACTCAGGGATCCAGCCTCACCCTTCTGCATATGGTCTTCCAAACACAGAAAAAAAATAAAGTAGAGATTCTGTGTGATACAAAAAGAAAACAAAGAACAGGGCAGCATGAAAATTCTCAATGTCCATAGTGGGCTTAATAGGAAATGCCATTATGAAACCCATCGCTATGTACGATGAACATATGCTAATAACACAACAGGAGAAATGGAAGCCCACAGGTGGCATCCAAAGTGCAAGCAGGGTCAGTTACCCTGGAGGAGTCCTAACCAGGAGAGGCTTTCTTGAATTCTGTAAAGTACCTGAGGATATAAGGATGCTCGGACAGAAAGGGGCATATTGGGGCAGGATGGTGTGAAATGCTACAAGGTTGGACTTCGTAACCTCCCAACCAGCACTGACTATGCTGCTATGAAAGCCAGCACATGGCTGGCTGAAGGCTAGAGCAAGCCTTTTCTTTCTCTGCCTCTCTTTTTCCTCCTGGCTTCTCCTTTTCCCTCTCCGAGAATGTCTGCTGCTGGTGAGGGAATGCAACCTGTGATTAAATGGTTCCTGCATACCATGAAGCAAAAAGGAATAGTCAAGTCTCTGGTAGGCCTGTTCTGAAGCAAAAGACTAGCAATATTTTTAGACAGTGACCATGTGTCGAACCTTACATAGGGAGAATCAGAAAATGGTAACCTGCCCTTTAAAAGTTTTCGGGCTAATGGCTAATTAGAAATAGTTATTCACATAAATAAACTGCTCATGAACATAACTAGATTTGAAGGGTACTATTTCACCACAGACTCTGTGAGGCATATGTTGTAAATGACACAAAAATGACTTAAGAAGACACTTAATGGCTAAGTAAAATGATGTTCTCAAACTTCAAAGGACCAATTAGTATGTATACGTTATGGCCGCTAAATTATCAAGAACTGACTTGGCTACCAGAGAAGCTGCTCAGGATGTAAAATCCCCACCCAAGGACTTCTTGTCAATGTGTCCGCAAATCAGGGAACTGTAATGACGAGAGAAAGAGACGGATAAGATAGAAGCACTTAGCATCTCTGGAGCCAGCAGTAGCAGGATAGACAATGTCATTTGTCGCAATGGTTATAAAGAGATGAAAAGGCAGTGTGAACTTGATTCACAAAAGACGCCAGCTGTAGCCCCGAGAACCACAACCTTTAAAGGAAGCTGGAGTCTTGGCACAACTGGGCAATCTGCAAAGAAAATTAACCCAAAGGAATGAAGACAACGCATATGGGTCCCGAGGAACCCTAAACCATCTGATCACCAGACTCAAGCTTAAAGAGACACACTGAACTCAAAGACACCAGATATTTAAGGACACCAACTTGAAGCCATTTCCCTGCCGTTGTGTGCTTAGTAGTAGAGAGGGGGAGAAAATTAGAATTTATTTTATACACAGCAACCTGTTAAGGATAAAACTAGGAAATCAGAATTTTCTCACTTTAAAGATAAAAAATTTACAGTTGTATATACAATCGACTCTTTAACATGGCTAAAATCTCCTTTTTAGAAATGTTTTAGGCAAAAACACTTCTGACCAAATTTGAACAACATAGTTTTAACAAGGAACGGTTTTTACTTGAATCAGGTACAAATAAATTTATGGTGTGCAATTAGCATTGGGCCCAAATTCAAAGGCATTTAGGCCTCATTAGAATACAGATATCTCAAATGATACCTGGAATACTTCTAGAACAAGCCTTGGATTTTCTTTTCATTTGAGGCTTTACCTGCCAGGAAAAAACTGAATAGTTTCTTCCTGTTCTGTTCACTTCATCAAAGTCCAATAAAGGAATTAAATGAAGCGACAGTATTATATACTGTTACCTAGATCTTGACCTAGTAATGGATTTGATATCCTTCTTGTCGTCATCTAATTTCTTGTCCTCAGAAGATTTTGTGTCTTGCAGGTTCTCGTCGCCCTCATCGTCAGACTTGATCTCGGAGCTACCAGACGACACACTCTGGCCCTGGAGACCTGGTGGCATTCCTATGGAGAAACCAAAGGAGCAACAGAAACGAGGAGATCAGCTGATGCCCAGCAGTCTATGCAGAAGCACATTCACCCCAGAAACGCAGAGCTTCTGGCCAGATCTGGGGCCCTCCTGTCGCTTTTCCGTGCTGTCTGGGGAAATTTTGGAAATGCACCTGTGGGAAGCAAGTTTTCCTTGCATCGGCTCTGAGGTTAAATTCTATTTTGCAATCTTTTGGAGTAGATGGTAATTTCACTGTCTACAAAACATCAACTTAATTGCAATGAAAATCATAATCATGAAAATCACACACCTCAATGTTCTGATTAAGAACCCGAGTAAATATCAGCTATTATATTGAGTTTCTTCCATATGCAATGATTTAATAGAAAAATGTCCTTAAAATATAATTCCCAGGGAGTACGCTAAATATGTGCAGTCAAGGCCTCAATAGATACCCTAATGATATTCTGAAATTAAGCTTCTCTTATGCTTGAGGAGTAATCAGCATTTGAAAATGGTACCTATGGAAGGGGGTGCTCGGCTCGCTGGGGAAATCCGGAATTCTAACTTTGCTCCACTGCTCATGTCCCCATGACATCTGCATGTGTCGCTGTGAGAGTATACTCGCGCGTATGTGCCTGGTGTCCATCCTTCTCTACCACTTTCTGCCTATTTCTTTTGAGGCGGGATCTCTCCCTGAAACCTGGAACTCCCGTCTTTTTGGTTAGTCTGGACGCCAGCCAGCTCCAGCGGTCCTCCAGAGGCTCTCCCCTGGGAGTCAGGGTTACAGGTGTATACAGGGTGCTCAACTTGTTATGTGGGTGCTGACATTTAGACTCTGGTCCTCATCGTTGTTCATCGAGCACCCGTAATCACTCCCTAGCCTTCGCATGACATTTAAAACACGACCTTAATGTAATCTGGTTCTCGGGTTGAAGGCTGTCTGTCACAAACATCCCTCACTCACAATCTGTATACTCTAAAAATGTGTGACTCAGAATTTGTCCCGTGTGTCAGGAGCCTTCTTGCCCTCTGGAGTCCTGAACAGCACACGTTCCCACTGCCACAGCCTCTGAATCGACATTTTAATTAGATTCTCAGGCTACAGTGTGAAAACCATATCATAAAGAGTAAGAGCAAAGTCATGGGATCACTCCTGCTTCAACCACAATGAGCCACATACCTGTCTCTATCATAACTATTCAATTTTGAACTGGTTAACAGCTGAAAGGCTGGTTATAGGAATTCCCAAGGTAGTATTAACTTATTTTAAATAGGGAGGGAGCAAAAAGACACTGTAAGTGAACATTGTTCATCTGGTCCATGAGTAACACAGGAAGTTGGACCCAGGTCTAGTCTTTGTAGTCCTGGGGATACAAAAAGTCCTTGTAATGGGGAGGAGGGGCGCGCGGCACTGTTTGTTAAAGGGCTTGATCACTCCAGAGCAAAAACCATACAACACAGTTCATTGTTTTTCCTTTTCTGTGTTTTAATGTACCTACATTCCCTTCCATCTTAAACGACGACGATTTCCTCCCTGTCCATTTGGAAACATCATTTTTAGGCCACAACTAACCACATTAGAGGAACGAATGGGTAAAATGTGGAAATAGCTAAAATAAAATTTCCTCTCGGCATTCTGTTGTCTCGTTCCCCGCTGAAATGGGACTGGGATATCAGAGGACGTCTGAGGAAAACAGCCACCGAAGAAACACAATTAACTGGCCAAATTCTAGCTGCTTTCCCATTATTGACCACTTTGGTAACAAATTTGGTTCTTGGTTTTCTGCCAGGGCCTTCCAGACGCTGCCAAGGACACTAGACACCAGTGTGAAGCCTTTGTTTACCAAAGGTCAGGCACCCGCCCTTGGAGGTGACTTACCTCTGTAGGGGTCTTGGGGTGGGTTCAAGTCCGGGGAAGTTGCCGACTGGACAGGAAGCTGCGGAACCGGAACCTGGTTTGGCAGGAGAGAATGACTGCCTCTCAGAGTCACGCCGTCTTCGCGGTGGGCCCCAACCTGAAACGACAGAAGAACTAGAGTGCTGAGTGTGGCCTGGAGGGACAAGGGCTATTTTCCAGGCGTAGCTGGGACTTGGTGCAGTAAGGGCGGCCTGTGAAAAGCCGTCCTCCCAGTGTATTCCACTAGAGGGCGCTGAAGAACTGCACATGCACCTACAGTTCTATGCTTTAAAAAAACAAGGAAAAGAAAAAAAAATCCAACACTTAACACTCAGTAAGATGCCATGCCTTACATCCAGTGACAAATATGGCAGAGGAGCTCAGGCAGGTAAAACGTCAAATTGTCTCCCAGGGTGCTGCAGTGGAGCGCACTGATTCGTACCCATCTGTCTTCTATCATGTCCGCCAACAGATCTGACAATTATCTTAATGCCCATATGCTTAATTGTGGGCTTCTCAATTCCCCCATTGCTATCGGAAATCCTACAGGAATTTCAATTTGGCATTCGACTTTCATTTCAGGGGATAAGATTCTCAGGCCTGCCATTTTCTCCCCCATAATGCCAGCGAAGTCTCTGAGAGCGGAAGCTCAAGCAGTATGGGACATAGCCCCTGCTCGGTACAAATATAATAAAATGTCACCTGGCTTTCCAAAACTGGCAGCCCATTCCAAATTAATGTTCACTGTATTTCATCAGCTGCTGCGTCTCAAATCCAAAGGGGAACAATTTCTGCCAATGCCACCACACCGGAAAATGTACCAATAAAGGTTTTATTAAACACACCAGTAATGCCATCATTGCTATGTGAGGATGTCTGGACATTTTTCCAGCTTCCCCCTGTCTCCACTACTCATATCCTAAGAAAGACACTGTACTGTAAATACTCTTTATGCTTCCAGGAAAAAAAATAAATAGAGAGTTCAGTGTGGTTCCTTGATTTAAAAAGAATACCATTGAGTTTTATGAAGTAGTACTAGCTACTCTGGGGCTCAGAGGGGATGAACTCATGGCACAGGAGTGTGGTGGGTGACTTTGTAGCTTGTGCCTTAGGGTAAAACCATTAAGCATTTGTAAACCAAGGGAACAGGAAGTGCTCACATTTGCTCTGCCTTTCCAAGAGGCTATTTAGTTAGCCTCCTATCTAGTGCGTACGTACGCCAGACAGTGGGTCGAACTCTAAAAAGCATTTATCCATGAATTTATACTGCTGCGAACCAACATTTATTTTTCTAATAAAAAATAGAAACACACTGAGCAGAAATTTTTAGTCTTTTACCATCATGTTTCAAATAATCGTTCTCAAAGATGTGAAATGAAACCATCACAGCAGCACTCAGAGAAGCCAAGGATTCTGTCGATTTTGTGTCCCCTTTACACATACACAGCTTGCCAAACTAGCCATATACTACACACACACCACACACACACACACACCACACACACACACACACCAAAGCAAGAGAAAAGAAAACAGTTCTGGACAGGGAAGGAAGATCACAGAAATTCCTGTCATTGTTTAGATTCAGAGCACAGCTGGGGCAGCAGAGGACTCAAAAGCCCTGAGTGAAAATGAGCATTTCTGCAGCGACACGGGGCAGTATAGTTGTGGGCACTTGGTGTCTGTGTCCCACAAGAGCTTTCTGGATGGGGGTTACTGAGTTTCCACAAGGCGTCTTCAGATGTACCGAGACCCCGCTCACCCTCCAAAGCAGCTCTTTGTGTTTGGAAGAGAGATGGGCATGGCAGTAGATCCCACCCACTAGCCCCGCTGTCAGGGCTGGAGCTCCAGGG
Source organism: Chionomys nivalis (assembly GCF_950005125.1). Taxonomy (NCBI): domain Eukaryota; kingdom Metazoa; phylum Chordata; class Mammalia; order Rodentia; family Cricetidae; genus Chionomys; species Chionomys nivalis. The sequence continues at coordinate 16,554,266 of NC_080099.1, forward strand.
AACGGAAGCTCGCTCTATACTAACCACGGGAATGGGAGCTCTCTCTCTATACTAACCACGCAGATGCAGACCCAGCTTTTCTCTGAAGCCAGATCTTCTCTGGCAGGCAGGTCATAACCACCTATTCCTTCAAACTCGTCTCACCAATCTCACCAATACTTTATGTGGTTGTTTTATTTTCCTTTGGAATAAGAATGGCAGTCACTTTCCAGGTTTTGATTTGCCATTTTTACTTTGGAAACCCCAGCACATTAAATAGCTTGCATTTCCATGAGGGATGATGGTTCGAGGTTGGAATCCCCGGAAGTGACATCAGATTTGCCCTCGGTGTAGATGAAGGCCCCCTTTCCTTCACAACCACCCTACAGATGTGCACAAGCCTTCTCTAAAAGGCACCTGTGACAGAATTTAAGACTTTTTTGTGTGTGGTTTTCATTTTACAAAGTTACTAAATGAGTATTTTCCCTTCTCGTTTCCCGAGAGGGAAAAAGAACTGATAGCCAATACCTTGCTATAGTTGTCATCAAAGCTGGGTGGGAAAGATGGGGTGAGAGAGCTAAAAGAGGAAGGCAGAGTCCCGGTGCCTGCTTCTCTGTGAGACGAGCAGACACCATAAATCACGCAAGTGCAAATGATACAGATGATACAGCTGAGAATGAGGCCTAGGCTTATCATAAACAACTCTGAATCCATGGGAAACAGTGTATAACACAACAGCTGTGTACAGGCCTAAGTGCTTTACGGGAAAAGCCTTGCACAGTATACAAAACTGATGGCTGATGGAGCTCAAGGACCCTCAAGGCTCATGCTAACTCTACCGATGGTTACTGCTGGAGTCACTATCTCTAGCTTCTTCAGGCCCGTTTGGGTTAAGTCCCTTTATTCTACTATGACGGGAACATAGCAGAGGTTATACTTGAACCCATTTCTTTTCAAATGTTAGGGAGGCTAGTCACCTTACTTTTGCCGTTTATGGATAATTTCAAGTATCAGTCATTTCACATAAGGGAAGCTAGGGTCGATGGTGCCTTTGATGCTGTCACTGTTTTCTTTGTAACCATGCAGACTTTGGCTTCCATAAATAATGCAGCTCCACGTGGTAATGAGCTGGAGCCTGTGGCTGGGGGTAATACTCCAATCTGAAGAATTAGCTTGGGTTGTCTTCTTGGCCACAGACAGTATGTCTCAACCCGATTTACTTTTCCTTTAACAACATCATCTTAGTCACATACAAAGGGGTAGGTTGGTGGTGGGGGCTAGTGCAAGCCCATTACAATTACAGTTATCAAAATAGAGGAATTGACACACACCACACACACACACAAATGAGAGAGAGAGATCACTTTTTCATATAAGTATAAACAACTAGGAAAAAGATTCTTTAACTAATGAATTGATTATTAGTATGATATACTTGGTATAGTTTTAGAAAATTCTTATTTACTGAATCTCTGTTTAGATAAACTTGCAGCAATTTGTGAGAACAGTTGACTTGCCTACTGCTGAACGGACTCTTCTCCCTGCACTCAGTCCAATGTAGTCTGAGGTACTTACATTAAAAGGGAAATTGAAAAGTTAATTTATTTAATTACTATTGACCTACCAGACACGATTTACGTGGTTCACACCTGTCGCTTTGCAAGGTGCTATGGACGGAGAGATAAACATGTCAGAAGGATGCCAGCCCTCAGGAGTTTACAACAAACTGTCAAGCATCCATGATGACCAATTTAGGGTAGGGTTTTGACAGAATGGAACAACAACTTATTTGAGCTCGAACAAAATAAAATTCACCCTAAAGAATTCTGTAAACTGGATTTGGGGCTCATGAGAGTCCTGGACAACCTAAAGTTGCTTCTTGTCTCTTATGGGACACTCGTCTCCGCTTCTGCCTCAGGAGAACCTTAGCTTTCCTCTGGCCCTCCTGTGCCCAGGTCACACTCTCCCTTAGCATCCTCGGGAACATTCTTCTGGCCCTGTGCCTCCAAATTTTGAGATTCAAGAGTGTCTAAAGAATCAGTTCTCTACGTGGAAGACAACAAGGGTCAGACCATGAGTAGATCACCGTGTACTCAGGTAGTTCAGGGGACATGGAAGAGAAAGCAAAGCTTCGATGGCTCTGCTCCTTCTGGGGACCTGATAAGCCATGGATAGTGGATGCCAAGTAACACCTAAGCCACTCTGGAGCTCAGGTCAGATAATACACGAATTCTGCCATAGCCGCTGAAATTCTCCTGCCTTAGTTTATCACTGGGGATAGTCAAATACATTTAGACATGTATTATCTTTGTGCATACAAATATCATGTAATTTAAATAATCACACTTTCTGAAGAACATTAGATATACTAAATTCATAGAATTCAGAGTTCAAAGGACTGGCGCAGTGGTTTTCAACCCATGAGTTGTGACCCCTTTGGGGGTTGAATGACCCTTTCAAGGGGTCGCATATCAGATAACCTGCACATCAGATATTTATATTACAAACCATAACAGTAGAAAAATTACAGTTATGAAGTAGCATTGAAATAATTTTATGGTTGGGGTCGCCACAACATGAGGAGCTGTATTAAAGGGTCGCAGCATTAGGAAGGTTGAGAACCACTGCATTAGAGGGACATAGAAAGCAGGTCAAACTTTATTTCATAGAAGAAATCTAAGGGTAAGAATGGCCAAGTGAATTACCCAACAACCAGTTGCAGAACTAGAAAAGACCTAAACTAACTTAGAAAGCTTATGACATTGAGCAATTTTACTAAGCATATAAATTACATCTAGGAGAGGGAAGTGAGTTAAGAGGCACACGGGGCTTCTCTCCTGGAGTTTTTGTTAGAAAACTGTGTGTGTGTGTGCATGCATAATATATTCATAGATCCACATATGCATATACAAATACTACATGCATTTAAATACCTGTACTTGCACAGATCCAAAGCATTTTATTTTTCCTTTATTAGAGGAAAAAAAAATTCAGAGCTGGCTACCTTAGGCCAAGGCCAAACTGTCTAACTAAATTGCAGAATTCAGTATTTGCTGCGATTCTCCCAACATAAACAGATTTAAAAGACAAGCAGCTTCAAATTAGGTGGCCAAGGGCCAGGCTGATTTTACTCTGGGACGCGAGGTGCATCTCGGTAAACACCCTTGTCCTTATCCTCAAGCTAAAAACAAACACCGCAAACAAAAAAGACATTCAGTGCTTTTGCTCTCTTTGTTTCCAGGGAGTATTGTGAAAGTAATTATTCTGTTGTATTTAAGAGGCCTATTTCATGGATGGGAAAATGTATTAAATTTCATTTGGCAGTTATTCAATTCTAGTTAATGTTATCGCCAGAGATAACAGCTTCCAAAAGGCTTTCAGGACCTGGCCCCTCCCACTCTACCATAATCCTTCTAAAAGAGCAGGATGGGGACTTTCGGCAAATGTCATCCGTCCATATCTAGATCCACATAAAAATGGCACAAAACCAGATATGTTATTGGAACGTGTTGGTTTATTAAAAACCGATGCTTATTACTGATGACTTCTGGTTTTCAGAAAGTACGAAAGGAACAAGGAAAGTACCAAAAAAGATGTTTGATTCTTTTTCTTTTACCCTTCTCCTGTGTTTCCTCAATACTCACATACATACACACAGACACACGCACACATTGGGGGATGGTTCCCTGTCATTATGACATATTGACATGGCAAACACTTTTGGTGTTCAATAGTAATCTCTCCATAAAATATAAACTCTCACTTATATCTGACAGTTAGAGGAGACTCAATTTCAGCTTCCATAACCTTGTTAGATCTCTGTCATATCAGAGGAAAGCAAACTCATTTTTTCCTATGTGCAACATCCACTGATGCCAAAAGTGCACCCTTCAAAGATGTAGAAATCAGGTGGAAAGTTTTCAGTGGTTCATAGAGGGAACTCAAAGCTCCTAAGAGACCAGCAGAAGATGAATACTGTGAGGATCATACCAGACCCAGATCCCTGCAGAAAACAAGATGGAGCTCTAAAAGCCAACCATCATAAGAGAAATTCCCAACATCCAGGATAGCCTTCACCACAAATATCATTTCCTATTTGCTCAGTTTTTTTTTTTGAAATGACCACATAATTGAAAATTTCAAGAACTTCTTCCTGCAAGCTGCTAGGGTCCAGTTCCTCTGGTTGGATTTGCCTTGACTCTCCAAATGCTACTGGGAGATGACTTCATAACTCTTATGAGAATACCTAATTGTTTTGTTTCCGGAAATCTCATGGCTCTACTTACAATTTGTCTGAAATTTAGTGTGATTCATTTTGTGTAATTCTTAGAGATTTATTTAATGCTTATTCTCCAGATAAAAAAACATTCAGAATGATATCAAAATTTTAAGATTGATTTATTTAACGCGTCTGAGTGTTTTATCAGCATTCACCTGTATGGACCACATGCACATAGTGCCTAAAAAGTCCAAAAGGAGATTTAGAGCCCCTAGGATTAGAGTTCCAAATGATTGTGAGAAACTGTGTAGGTGCTGGGACTCAAACCCAGGTCCTCTGGAAGAGCAGCCAATGCTGTTAACCATGGAGCCATCTCTCCAGTCCCTTCAAGACGATTTTCATAGAACTTCACCAAGTGTGGCTTTAGTGGCTTGTATCTGTTATGTGACCAACTATGCCAAGCTCCTGGACCACCCATCAAAATGGTTATAAGGCATGATTCTGTAATGTGGTTCTCAAGGTTCAAGTGATGAAAGCTGACTCCAGTCGGTTTTTCTTTCTTAAGTCCTATGTGGTGGAACTGTTTCTTGTCTCCCTTCTGCAGCCCCACTCTCTGCTGCTTCCCACTCTTTACCTCATTTCTGCCAAAGGCGGTGACATCTGGACACTATATTCCTTGTCAGGACTATGGGCGTTTAGGGGCCCAGTCCACTCCTGCTACAGGCAGCAGGCTACTAAATCTGTTGTGCTGAACTACAGTTGATCTGGTTGTACTGAGTCATGCCCATCTAGTGTAGGGATTCTGGGGAGGACCCGCAGTTACCTGTAAGCAGCTTATTTTGTTTAGAAGCCAACTGAACACTTTGACATCCACCAGTAACTGTGGATTTCTGAAGCATACCTGTGTATGTACGCTCTTGCAGCTGACTGCCCTGTGAAGCGCTCTGGAGCCACAGACTGCCCACGACTACAGGCATACTACGATCCACCTTTTACTTATAGTTTACTTCTCTGTGGGAAGCCGGGGAAGCATTGAGTGCATGTGCAAAGGGTAGATGAAGTCCTGAGGAATCATACATTGTTGACATACACAGGGCCTTATCAATGAACTGTGCCTCAGCCCCATGGGGACAGCCAAGCCCTCCACCCACGGTGAAGTTCAGAGGCCAAACCTCTCTCTGGTCTGAGCGTGAAGGTTGACACACATGCAAGTTTGAGTGTTTATGGCTGATCAGTGTGTGCAAAAGCTAGCAACGACTGTGTCCCCCTCCCACATAGTTCCATCCGGGTACTGCTGACCTACTGAAACTGGCTAACCCCTCCCTCTGTGCTGTATAGTGTGTATAAATGTGCGGAGTCTCTGGTTGTTGCTGTACTTGGTGCTGCTCCATCAGAGCACACAGCCCATTCGACCCCGGACTCTATGTACACGCCGGCTGTTTCTTTTGTGGTTGTCCTTTCTTCACTCCCCTATGCTCCACAGGGTTGCCAGTACCAAGCTGCGTAGGACGAGGCACCTAACAAGCGCCTATAGTACATATTTGTAGAAGGAACAATGGCATAAAGAAATTTGCCTAAACGAACGAAATGCATCTTCACCACTTTGCAAATCTTCATTGTTGGAATGCTATATTCTTCTCCCAGGATCTGGTCCCTTAGCTAAGGTGCAGTATAGTTAGGAACAGAGCTATGAGCTCCATCTTCTACTGTTGGTCCTTGACCTGGATGCCCAGAGACTATCCTAGTTATCTCTTAGTTTTAATTTGATCAGCCTGAATCTTTTGCTATCTGCTCATGGCAACTCATCCCCTGGGTTTTCTCTAACATTACTGTGGGCCAGGGACGACTGTGGACTCGTCTCTTCTGATAGCTCCTGTTTCATCAGATCCACAGCCATCATCTTGTTCCTAGCCCCTTCGAGACAGTGCTGATCTCCTTAAGTCTGCCCTTTGCCATTGCCTTGCTGGGTTCGGGGAGGGAGGAGTCTTTCTCTGATTGAGTCATTAAAGGTACCACACATAAAATACATTCAAGGACATAGTCAGATGGCACTAGGCACAGACTTCAAACTTTGCTACGCATAAAGCCAATGCTTGTCTTGGGTTGTGAATGCCACATGGTTGGCACCTGGGTCCAGACTGGGGGACACCACTATCATTACAATGTGCACGTGGATGTTCCCTAAACACCAATGATGGCACACGTGGCACATTTCCAGGAGGAGAGGTCTGACATTCATAACCTTTGATAATGTCAAGTACCAATTTTTGCATGTTTCTGCCCAATAATAAGCATTCCATTTAACTTAGCAAATGACTTTCAGATGTCCATATGCAAAGCACTCTTTAGGTACCCAGAGGGAAAAAAATAACAAAAGACAGACATCTATTACTTAACAGACTCATTATAATGATGGCATAATATCATTAAGATATAAGACAAAATAAGACAGATGCCTTACAAGAGAACAAGGTCACAATGGGTTTCCAGGGATGATGAAGTCATATCTATTTGGGAAAACCAGGGCAACTTATAAGTTTTGAAGGACAGGGAGGATTTTGATGGCAGTTCTCTAAACCTATCTATAATAGTCTGATATTTGACACTAATTACATAATCTCCCAGCTGTAATGGGAAATTTATATTTTTAATATCAATAAATGGCATTAGACTGTCTCTTTCTCTCTTTATGTCTGTCCGTCTCTCTTTCTGTGTGTGCATCTGTCTCTGCATGTGTGTCTGATCCTGTGTCTGTTTGTCTCTCTGTGTGTCTGTCTCTCCCTGTCTGTCTGCTGTCTGATCCTGCGTCTGTCTCTGTGTGTGTTTGTCTGATTCTGCCTCTCTCCCCCCCCCCCATCTGATCCTGCATCTGTCTCTCGGCACAAGAAGCAAGCAGTTCAGGGTTGTGTGTTAACATGTGTTTTCATATTGTCAGACTACATATCTCTGACGAAAAGCAGATTTTCATGCAGACCGTTCTAAAGCTCAAGAGCCCCGCTCCAAAGTGAACACACAGGGCATTCTGGACACACATGGCACCTCACTGTACGCGCATGCTATTGGCACAAATGATTCACTCTTAGTTAACTGCACTGAAGCCTTTCATCTCCCAGCTATACAGTAATGGTTTCCATATGACCAGTGGCTGCTATAAATAAGATCAAAAGCAAAAGAAAGGATTTAATAAAAGAAAATGACATTAAGGGTAGCATTAAATAAAGAAAAAAAAATGCCAATATCCACTTTTTTATATATAAAAAGAAATTCTTCCTTTTTTGAGACCAAGGGATCACAAAGGACCAAAGCACCTTATTGCATGTTTCCTGGAGGGTCACCTGCAAAGAGCAGGTGTGTGGAAAGTCTATCCGTGCATGCTTGACCATCACAAATAGGCAGCTGAGGGTGGAGAATGTGCTGGCTAGAGGCAGAAGGGCCCCTTTTGAGTACTTACAGAGAAGCAGAGAAGTGACACCGGTCTACACATCTGGTTTGATACTGGGAAGACTATGGTAGAGCTGTCGAAGGCAAAAGCCACCCATCCCTCTGCCCTCTTCCCTCCTAGATAATGGGGACAGGCTTTTGGGGAATCCTGAGCTTCTCAGAGAATCACAACATTGCTCAACCCTAGTACATGTGTTCTGCGAGAGGAAGTTGATTTTGGCAAGGCAGATCTCATATACAGAGCCAACTTCCCAAACAAATTTTCTTCTAGTTCTTAAAAAAAAAAGTTTACAATGCTAATCTCAATTCCCGACTGGATACACAGCTGCTAATAACTGCTGCTCCCAAAGGAGGGGGGCCTGTTTCCCTCATCCTCAGAGTAGTGGGTACCTGCCCTGCCCTGACTTCTAGGGTTTCCTCCTGTTTCTTGTTTTGCCTTTTTTTTTTCACAACTGCTTCAGTGAGGATTTGTTAAAAGGTCTCCAAGAGATAGTCTCAGAAACAAACAAATAACGCCCCCCCCCCCAAAAAAAACAAAACACCAAAAAATAAAACTCCACCCCAGCCCCAGGCAGTTAGGCTAGGGTTCATTTTAAATAGAAGTTATTTTGCTGCTACTGTGTTTACAGAGGAAATCCAAGGACTTCAAACCTCTCCTCAGAGCTGTGGAACCTCAGAGGCTTGGATCTGCAGCCCTGTAGAGGAAATGACCATTTTGGATTCCTTCATACTGAGCTAATTATTCACTCAAGGGCTAGCTGTGTTTAAAGAGTCTCAGTTCCTAACAGTACTGCTAATGCGATTACTTACTTAGACCTGATGGTGTCCTAAATAGAGGAGCAAAACTTCAACACTTTTTCCCTCTAAGAGGAAGTCCCCTGCAGCAGATTCCTGCGCCAGCCGGCCCCTGGCAGTTTTCTCGCTTGTCCAGGAGCACCTGCTTCAACAGTGACCTCAGTTCTATATCTCAAGACTCAGACAGTTCTCAAAACAGCTTTTAAAACAAACCCCAGCTGTTTCCCATCTAGTCTGCAGGGGGAAAATTGGGCAGCTTACAGAAACATTACCCAGAGACTACCATTCTCCAATAACTTTCACACACTTCAGCTCCTCACCAGAGCTGCGCGTGTGCAGAAGCTGGGGGGAGGGGGGGAGGCGCACGGGGAAGGACAATGTGCAAGCTCGGTTCTGTGGCTTTGCACAATACATCCAATTAGCCGCTTTCAAGGGCGTGTGGCTATTGTACCACAGTGCTCCCCCTTGCTAACGTCGGACAGATCTTTTGGCTAAACTCAGCTTTACAGTTCTTGGGTGATTTATGGGTAAAGGGGAAGCCAGAATTAGCACAACTGCAAATGTCAACCAATTAGGTCTGACAGAAAACGCAGCTCCCATCTTTCAGTTTTTAACCCCAAAGCCGATGTTTTCCTAAGCCCTCTACTTGCTCTGAACCAGTTTTGTTTTTCTTTGCTTTTCTTTTCTTTTTTACTTTTTTTTAAGCCACGTGTTTTCTAAGCAGCAGCTAGGATACTTTTGATTTGAAAAATTTACAACCACAATAAAAGTTAAACTAACACAACGACCATGGAATTTGAAGAAATATAAAATGGCCAAGGCTTAGTCTTGGCTTTTAAACAGTGCCAAGCTACACCAGTATTTTCTGTTTTGGTATGAATGACATAACCGAATTACTTCATGAACTGCTACTTTAATTCCCAAGGGTGGAAAATTCCATGAGTTAATTTAATTTGGATGTAAAAATATATACATGAAAACTCTCTCTTCCTGTGGACTCTCATGTGCAATGCTCCAACCAATTGCTGGAACCGCTGCTCTGCAGAGGAGGGGCTTGGAGCAGCCTGGGCTACCAGCTGCAAGGCCAGACCATCAGGCAATTTCCTTATTGCTCTTTGAGCATATAAGCGCCTTTCTTTCTTTTTAAATTTTTTTTTTTTAAATCATGTTTCTGCTCTGGCTTAGCACTGGCTTCTCTAGCATGCCCCTCTGTAACTGTTAAAATTCTGCATGGGCCCCTGCTTAAGTTTAGGCTTTTCCTAGTCTAATCACTAATTGTGGCACTCTGTAATTCTACCTTGTCCTGAAGTGAGACATGGCTTTTACTGTAGACTGGCCAGGAGAGGTTCCCTTGAAATCCGAGACTCTTGCACCTCCAACTGCCCCCGCTGCATCTAAAGCAAGCTGAGAGACATGGGGTGAATGAGGATGGGGATTTCAAACGTGCACAATGTATGCTTTTCTCCATGGTTTTGTGGTTTTTATCCCCCCTTTTTACACCACAAGGGTTGTTCACATCCCACATTATGGGCAGTTTAATGTTGTGTTCTCACATTTAACAAAAAGAGGACTAGGGTGCTGAAAGTATCTGCTTGCCTTCTCCTCTATTATCTAAGAAGAAAACAGCCAACACTGAGGGTGTGACGAAGCTAAAGGGTTAGTTTTAAATGTGCATTTCATTTTCCCATATGAAAATGGGGACGAGGGAAAGGTTTTATGATTCCGTTTGCTCATAGCATGTGGCTAAAGCATGTTACATACGGGCTCCGTATTTGTTTGTTCCAGGCACACAGAAAGCAGGGATTTCGGCTACACATCTAAGCAGATGGACGGACAGTGTCCATGTCATAAGATCTGAATTTGAATAAAACAGTCATGGGAGATCAAAGAGAATGTACCCAAGGGTGGTGTGTATGGGAACACATGGTGGTGTGTATGGGACTGGAGTTTTAGCCATTGCTTTTTAGGTGGAATGATCTCAGGGCACTGACCGGATGGAAAGTCTGACTCTAGCTGAATTGACACAGAACACAATTGTGATGTGAGTTTAAGGACACTATTGTTGAACAAATAATCCCTGGTTGAGAGAATTTCTTCAAGTTCTTTTTTCTCTCTTTTTGTTTCCTTAAAGTTTTCTTTAAAAGGATCAGAGGAAGGTTGAAGAAAAATCTTTCAGTTGAGGTTACTAGTCCACTCTCAGGAATGGTTGCTAATTGAGGAGATTAGAAGAGACAGGGGAATTCTAGAGACAGGCAACTTGTCCAATTTTAAAGATCAGCAGTAGAGTATTGGTTAGACTATGATGCTGGAGATTACAATCCTTGTCGGGGCAGCCTGGTAAACAGTGTCTCCATGCTTGGCAGGACAGCAATGGCCCCATGAACTCAGTTTGGTTTAACCAAGAACAAATTCCTCTAGACAAACCCCATTTCCCCACTTACGGGGGTGGGGGTGTAGCTGCATGCCTGGATCCTACAGCAACAGGATGGATGTCATAACAGGAGCTGCATGAACAGAACTGGGAGACAGAACTGGCTGTGACAGTAAACTCCCAGATCAGGAACCACAGTGGAGAGAATGAATGTTCTCTTGAGCCTCAGGGCTTTTTGGTCCATGTCCTTTCCTGGCTAACATTTTTATTAGCGGCTTTGATGTGGACTTTAAAGAAACCATCACATCTGCCGACAGTAGAGCTGGCAGCGGATATCACTGCACGAGGACGTTGAGTCGACCTATAGACTGGAGGCAGATGCAAGGCTGAGACAGGAAGTTCTGGACAGGTACAACACTGAGTCCACCCGGGCAGTCAGCATGGAGGCTTGCTTATGGCTTACGGATTACAGCACATCAGCATGGTGGCGAAGGAATCGATATTAGCTACTAAGAATTATTAGACAGGATGAGTGGGATGCAGGAGTGGATAGATTTTCACTGGTCTACCCTAAACATTCCCTGAGTACCGCATCCAGACTGAGACTCCGGACACTCCAAGGGGACCTTGGATAAAAGTCCCTCGTGCCTGTACTGGGTTGGACTTGGGAGCAGTTCCAGCAGGCAGAAAGGCACCCCTCGCAGAGGCAGTTGTGGGCTGGGCAGAGGTAAAATTTGCAACTTGTTGATCTGAAACAGTTTTTATAGAGAGAGTGAAGAGGCTGATTAACACCTTGGTAGATAATATGGAGGGAGATTAGAGTTGAGATGACCTTTAAAGTCCCTGGGACTCTATAGCAATCACTGTACACACATGAAAAGTGTCCCCAAGCACATGGAGAACTTTATGGAATCGAAATCTGCAAAGACCTAAGGGGCCGATGCGTCTGCTCACACTCGTCAGGCCAAGTTCCTAATCTCTATGTTCACTTAGATTACCTGCCAGGAAATGCAGCCAAGGCAGCAGTGCAGGGGCACCCAGCGGGTGCCCCACGTGGTGGTTTAGTATGGTCGGAAAAGCTAACCCCAGGCACAAAGGAAGAGTGTATTGGAGCTCATTACCTAAGCACAGGGAACAGAGTAGTTTTAAATACCATTCATAGTTTTGGAAGTGTTAGGGTACTGAGTAAAAGGGAAGTGTACTGTATAGGACATGGTAGGAAGGATCCTGGGACCAGGGCTATACAGCTCAGGGGTAGAACACTTGCCAAACCAAGCCCCAGTACTATTTAAAAAAAAAAATGTTGATGCAGTTGCAGGCCTGCTTGTCTGTTTTAAAGCCTCGCTCCACCAAGAACTAGCCAAGCAAGCAGGGTTGACTCACTTCCCCTTTCTAGGTCTAAGTCTTTAGTAGCAAAACAATGGCAATGGGCTAACTGACTTGTGAGCTGCTTTCAGCTTCTAAAATTCAATAATCCAAGCTCAACTATGCGAGCAGAAGTCAACTGTTTGTCCATGAAGTCTTACACCCTCTAAGTTCCTATATGCTCCATGCCAACTGAAGAAAGATCACTGATCCCTCAGCATAAGCTAATTGAATAAATTTTTAAATCAAAAACTAAACTCTTTCAGAGAGAAGGAAATGAAGTTAAGATTTCTCTTTGCATCGGTGGTTTCTAAAGGTGTTCCACAACTGTACCCGGGCTGAGGAGTTCAATGTGAAGGCTTGTGGGATGCCATGGGGGACAGGCAAATTTCACAGGACATCTCCATCTTTTAGTCAGCCACAGCTCCTAAAAGATTGCTGCTGTTAGGTACTGTGGTCTAAGCTTGTGAGGCTAGCTAATGTGGAAACTGAGAAAGGATTGAGAGCTTAAAGCCACCTTGGGCTATAAAGTAAGTTCAAGGTAAACCTGAGTACATTAGGAAATCCTACTTCAATTTTTATAAAGAAAGGAAGAGAGGGTGGGAGGGAGGGAAAAAGGAGGGAGGGAGGGAGGGAGGGATTAAAAAGGAGATGGGAGCCGGGCTGTAGCTTACTACTATTGCCCCTGCCTGGTATGGACAAAAACCTTGGTTTCATATGCAGGAACACACAAGGCACTTTTCCTATAACAGGAGGCCGTGAGGCTGTCCCTTCTAGGCAAACGCGTCTCTGTTTTCTTATAGGGTCTAGTGGACTAGCACACGACAATTTGTTTAAAAGGTAGTGGTTCTTTCCAACTACTTTGTGAGCCCCTGAGACTAGAGACCATAACTGAGCAAGCGCCTGATACTTGCAACCACAGCTAATGTTCTTGAAATGAACAAGCAGAATTTGCTCAAAAAGGAACTGAGAACCACAGGAACTGCATATTGATAATAAACACAACATTGCTGAGTCTATCTAACCAGGGGCACACACGGGGCCACATGAAGACACACTTGATGTCCGTCCTGTTCCACTAAGAGACAGGGTGAAGCCGCTTGAAAGGCTCCATCTCTGAGAATAATAGCCAATGCATAACAAGGAGGACCACATTGAGAAGACTGCTCCTGGACCAGCTTGGAGGAGAGGGGATGATTTCAATGCCAAGATTAACCACGAGGTGGAGGAGATATAGAGCGGAACTGGAAATGGCAAGATTGCCCAACTAGAGACAATCCCATTTGTTTCCATTTTCCCCCACAGTCAGAGATTTGTGCTTAGACTGTGCCAGGGAAGGAAGCCGTTATGGCAAGAAACATGACTTGGTGACTTAAAGTTATCTCCTCAATGACTCAAGTGGGAAGAGTCCATACCTCTCGGCCATTCAGCACCTACATGGTGACTTAAGGAGGTACTTAGACAGGGATGCTTAGCCGTGCAGTGGTGGCGCACACCTTTAATCCCAGCACTCGGGGAGGCAGAGGCAGGTGGATCTCTGTGAGTTCGAGACCAACCTGGTCTACAGAGTGAGTTCTAGGATAGCCAGACAGAGATACACAGAGAAACCCTGTCTCAAAAAACCAAACAAAGAATGCTTTACACTTGTACGCTATGCTCCCAGTCTTCACTGGAGAGAACCCAACTACTCTGGGATCCAGATCATAAAATGCCCAGAACCTTCTTCTGCCAACCAATGCTTACCAACGTATGAAAATCGCCAACTCTTTGCACTTTATTTCTGAAAAGGTGTATTTACAATGTCTGGGAAGGAGGTATGGCAGCCAAACAGAGCAGGGAGTCTGGAGTAAGGTCTGTAAACTTAAATGGAGGTGGATGTCTTAGCGTATTTGGACTTCAGAAAGTTCACATCACCAGCCCTGAGGGCCACCATGGTTCTCCTCACTGGACTTCTATGATGCCACCTGAGCTGCTGGACCCAGAGCCTAGACCAGAGGGGTCAAGCTAGTCAGTCTTGTTCTCACAGAGTGACAATCTATTTCCAGCGAGGGAGAGAAAATAGAATATGTGGCACTCCAGGAATTTACACCTGCCAGTCATACTGAAGTTGTACCTATAAAAGAACCAGCGCTCTGTGACGCGGGCTAAGATAAACATCTGGAAGGGGTATGACTCACTGTGCTATGAGACAGGGTGCTGGGGGGGGGGCGGACTGCAGAAAATGACTGCCACAGACAGAAGCAGCAAAAGATGGCTTCCTGGAAGAGGAGGAGTTTGTCAGAACGTCGACCATGGGTGAGAAGAGAGAAGTGGACAGGGCAGAGGAACCCAGGATATATGCAAAAGAAGTACCTAATGGGGCCTGTTCTTGCCATGCGCACTTGCACACACTGATTTGGCTGGAAAACCTTTGCATAATACAGTGGCTAAATATAAGGCTTTTGGTGACTCATCAAGGGTCTTGGCCGATGAGCCACAGAGCTGATCCTATTCTTACAGACAATGGAAGTTCCTTCAAAGTTTCTGAAGCACAGTCAAATAACGTTATCTAGAAAGCCCCGCATATCTGCCATTTATTCCAGCGGTCTGAGCCATGCCGCCGTGGGGGAAAACATCCCTTTCATTGTATTAATAATTAGTAAATTCCCGGAGACCAAGGAAGACATTTTGTGAATCAAAAGCTAAGTACAATATGTGAGCAACTAATGAGATAACACAATAGCCACAGCTTTCCCGGCCACAGACCCGAGCTGCCGGGGAAAGAAAGGCTTCTGTCATCTTCCCAGTTATCAAGGCATTTTGTTTTGATTTTCAGGAGATGGGAAAGGAAGAAAGAAGAGCGCAGAGGTCAAGACCATTAAATCATCTATTCTTTAATCAGAAGGAATCATGAGGCAGAGTTTGAACAGAGATTTGCTCAAAACAAAAGCAGCCTTAGGGTGAGTCTCAAGTTTCTGCGCCTTCACTTCCATCCCGGAACAACAAAGGAAGGTGTGTAGCTAGGAGCCAGCCCCATTCCAGCCCCCTCTGCCCTGTTTCCAGTCTGAACCCACTGCTACTTTACTTCCTGCAGCTGGCCAAGGTTGGGAAGCCTGTTTCATGTATTAAAATTCAAATGTGGAAAACATTACCAGCATCCTCCTTGAATTTTTTGTTGTTGTTGTTGGGGGAAAAGGAGATTTTTTTTTTTTTTTTTTGCTTCCCCTCTTGTTTTTATTGTGGAATGCATCAAATGGTCAAAGGTTAACTTCAGACTGACTAAATTAGAAAACTATTTCCTTTGTCCTTAGGTTTTTGTTTTGAAATTCAAACTGGTTTCTGTTGAGAAAATATATGACAGTCCAATCGCTTCCACACACGTGAGGCTTCTGGGATGGGGAGTTCAGATTTTTAGGGGCTACAGGGTTTCTAGGAAGCTAGAAGGCTGACAAGACCCCGATTGGGTTCACAGGGCATGGGCTACAGACATGCAATCTCTGGAGCTAGGCACATTTCTAGAGGAAGGCTAAGGTCTGGCTGGCTCCACAGTTCCTAGCAGAGTGGGAGAGAACCTGTCTTAATCAGTAAACTGGAAATGTAATGTCTTTAATATAGCATCCCAGTGACCATGGCCAAGAGGTGTCTGCATACAACTGGACAGTTATTTAAAATAATTTAGAAATTACTCTAGTCTATTCTCTTCTCTTTCCACTGGGGTCAGCTCAACTTCCCTCTTCAGAAATAACTGTAGTGTGCTTTGCTATTGCTTTCTTTTTCCTCTTGTCCCCTTTAGGAATCAGACGCAAAGAGAAGGCAACTCAAAGGTCAAATAATTCCAAATAGCATCTATGTACAGTTTAATATGCTAAAGAGCCGCTTAGCCTCCATCTGGTATTTAAGAACGAGCTACATATTTATGGGAAAGACAGTCTCTACATCAACGTCCTGGGTGCACGCCGCATCCGGCTAACATATGCAAAGTGAACGCAGCTACAGAAATTAGACTATTTTTCTCCTGATTGAGAGCAGATACACATAAATGGTTATAAGTTGCAGATCTGGATTTTTAATAAAGCCAGATTTCTTAATTAAAAGCAGTATTGTTTAAACACTGTAGTTGAAAAAAAAAGTAAGAGGAAGAGAGAGCTGTACAAATGAAAATCTCATATTATATGCATCCCAAGTGTTTAGCACATTACCTGAGGCCAGGCTAAATTAAAACTCAGGCTTTCCTTTGTAAACTCTTCAGCAACTGCCGATGAACACGCAAATAATTTTTATTCAATGATGGATTTTTAGGGTAGAGGTCAAGATAAAGAAAAGAAGTTAAGAAAAAAATAGCACTGGCATTGAAAAATATCTTTCAACATTTTAGATGTGAGTTCATTGCTTCTATTTATGATCCCACATTTTTAGTTTCTAATCAGTTGCAGGTTTCAGTATTATACTGTGCAGGATGGCACTCTTCATCTTAGACTTTTAATTAAGAGAAATTGAAGAAAGACCAAAAAAAAAAAAAAAAAAAAAAACTACTGTAGAATGAGAGCTGCGCAAGGACTCATGGTTATTTTGCATTTCCTTCTGGAATCATTTCACTACAGGGAAGTTGGAGTGAGAAGGGAAAAAAAAGCCTTGCACCCATGCAGCTCTGAAAAGCCTAGAAAGGTCAAGCAGAGCAGCAAAGACATTTGCTACCACGTACGTGCAAGGAGCAGGTTGATGCAAAATCAATAATACAACAAACTTTACCTGATTTATCAGCTAATTGCTATCATTTAATGTTGTTATAGACATTCTCAGACTCACATAAAAGGCAAATACACAACTTATTTCTACCTCCCAATCCTTAGACTAAAAGGTAGCATTTTGGCTTTATGAGGTATATAAACCTCATATTTGGAATATCACTCATGCAACATGAAGTCGAGTTATGTGCTTTGATCAAAGTTATCGAGATGAACAAATGAGCAGTGACCCAGCAACTTATGAAAACATGTTCATAGAAAATCTTGTGCATGGATACTCATAGGAGTTGGTGCATTTTGTTTGGTTTTCAGGCAACTACCAAAGAGCAAAGCGGCCCTAGAACCTGTCACTTGAAAAGTGGGAAATAGCATTGAAAACAAATAAAGCTTTAACATGTGGGAAAAACACAGGTAAACCTTTAAACATAGAGAGAAAGAAGCTAATCAGAAAAGGCCAACCCACGGTGTAATCCCATCTAAATGAGAAATGCCCAGAACCTGTAGGAACAGGAAGTTGATTAGGGATTGCCAGGAGCTGAGGGGGTATGAAGAGGGTGGGGAGTGACTGTGTGATTGTTTGGTGTCTTTCTCTTTCTTTTTACAAGAAGCAAGAACATTCTAGAATTCGACAGTGGTGATGGCTGCACAATACTATGAACACCCTGAAGTGTACATAATCAATACATGAATCATCCACATGGTGAATTATATCTCTATAAAGCTTTTCTTAAACATGGAGAGTAGCGGTAGTGTTTGCACTCAAAGTTCTAATTCTACATAAGCAGAGGTCATGTATCCACATCACTTACCATGAGCGAATGTCTGTTGGCTGAAAGAAGGCCAGTTCCATACCCTGAGCCCAGACCACCCATCGCTCCATTGTGAGAGGGTCCAATGATCCCATGCATGTCCCCATGGCCACCGGGTACAGCTGTGGAGGGGCCCACTGCATGATTCCGGAGGACGTGAATTGCATCGTCCAGTCTCTCTAAACGGTCTTCAATACGGCTTTGCTGTTGGTATATAAATGATGTGAGATCCCATTCAGTTTGAAACGCACACACAGGTTACACAAGCAGAACACTGAGTTGCCACAGACTACACTTTGGCTTTCGGAATATATGTTTCCAATAAAGTTTGCTTCCTGAGAACAATAATAAAAATAAATAATGTCCTTCCTAGAAAACTGGTGGAAAACGTTAATGTTAAAACTGTAGGTTTATTTTTCACGAACAAAGTCAATTCAACAATTCTTTGAGGACATTATTATGTACATATGCTATACTGGACTACATTAGCTTGAAAGAGAATTTAGATTTATGTTAGAGAGGAAAACATGCATTGAATTTGAGGAAATCTCTGGCAAGCACTGGCTAAAGAGCACAATAGTAGTATTGGAAAGATGATCTCTTTTTTTTTTTCAACAAAATTTTCTTCAAGTCAGAGATAGGTAAAAGTTTAGAGAACGTTAACCTTCCCCCTCCCCTACTTTTTAACTGCTATTAATATCAACTTACATGTGTGTGTTGGGGGGGAGGGGGCTCAGAAATTATTACAGCAAAGATATCTTAAAAATTCTGTCACCCAAAGTGATAAAAACCATGAGACTGAAGAACAACAAAGACTCAGCTTGGTCATTGATCCAGGACCTAGAGTTGACTTCAAAGTCTACACTGCAGCAGAAAATCCATTACTTTATGCAATGAAAAGCCAATCATTCTTTTCCCATTGAGTCCTTAAGGTCGTAGTTTTCTTCCCCTAGATGAGGCCTATGCTATAGCTAACGGTGAAGAGAGAGCAGAGGAACATCTCCCTTTTTACTGTAGCAAATAATTAAGTATTACTTGCCAGTGGAGAGATTAAAATGCACCATCTCATCAACCCACGTGCCATGTGTATTCACAGACAGACAGGACAGGGCTGTTCCTTCTATAGACTTGTGAAAACATAGCTCAAAAATTAAGGGAATTAATTACTCTGTCTTATTGCCAAGAAATAGTAGTCAGGGTTTGCATCTATGTGTCCCTCCTAGTGCTGTTTTTGACTAGAACATGCTATAGTCTACTTGGTTTTGAAAGTGCTGGGCAAACAGATGTGCAGCTCCGTTGCATGAGAAAAGCCATTTCTAATTATTCTCTACTGACAGGAAGAATGTGTGTCTAATAGGCTTAGTCTATGGTACAACCGATTTTGATTTGGTGGCCTTGGGGGCTATCTGACCTCCTTTGCCTGCTGGCCATGCTACTCATTTGACCCAGAGAATGTTACTAACCTTCTCTGAGTCTCCAGTTTTGAATCTATAAAAGTAGAGGATGACAGCATAGAATTGGGTCAATGGAAGCATGGAAAGAAATCATACAGGTGCATGGCATACTTTCTGCCTAACAGTTCCCTGGTGGAGGGTGAGGGCTCTACTTACGAATCCCTGAGTGTTCAGAATGTACAAGAAAAACCTGTGGTCCACAGCTCTGTTCTAAGTTCTCCAGCTGAATAAAGGCTGCATTTGATGGCTGGGTGATGGAGAACAGTCTACAGAGGTTAAGTACTTAAAACTACTGGGCTATGGGATGTAGTCTATAGAAGAAAGAGCTGGGTCGCAGGCATGTTTTCTCTCTGAGCAGTTGTCTTTATTGGCGAAAATGCATAGTTGGATGATTCATACAGTTCACAGAGGAAGAGCATGAGGAAGGAAGAGACTCGCCTCTGTATTTTCATCTGCACAGTTTCCTTTAAAAACTAAACTGAAAAGGAAAAGAGTAGCGTCTAAACCGTAACAGGCACATGGGCGGAGATACAGGATTCTTTGCTTTCCGCAATGCTTCATCTCAAGAGTATGAAGGAAAAGAGGAAACCCTCGATCCCGAGGGACAAAAGGCTCCTTACTACTTCACTTATGTGGGCACCAAAACCTGCCTGGTGAAGGGCTGATTCTTGCATAATTCCAGCTCCGCCCACCCTGAGCTGAGGAAGATAAAAGTGCCAGACTTTGAATCATCCTGTGAGTATTTATAATATGAATTA
Source organism: Chionomys nivalis (assembly GCF_950005125.1). NCBI lineage: Eukaryota > Metazoa > Chordata > Mammalia > Rodentia > Cricetidae > Chionomys > Chionomys nivalis. The sequence goes on from NC_080099.1 coordinate 16,574,181, forward strand.
AGCTCATGGAAATGTTTAGCTTTCCCCCCTGGAAGAGTAACCATAGCCACTTCTTTACAAGTAAAATTGCTGCATTCCTACAAGAATCACAATGGCGGGGACATGAGTGCTAGGCCTCTTGCTTAAGGTTAGGTGGAAATGGTCCAGTTATCTGGCAGGGAGGGAGGGTGGAGGGAGAGAGCATCTTCAAGGGTTTCAGACCTCACAACTTAGGTACCCATTGTTCTGGAATTTCCCCAAAGAAGCTGGGAGGAAGGCACATCTCTCGTTAGACACTAGGTATTTAGAGCCCTGGGTTTCCATTCTTGTTGCATCTAAGCCACCATCGCCAAAGAGATGAGCACAGCCTAACGACTGGCTCCAACAAACTGGTGTTCTTAATGTAGACCTTAACTAGTGACTAGCGAAAGTAAGAGTCTTAAAGAGGTTAAAAAAAAGGGAAAACCTGATTGGAAAGTAGTGAGGTCTGAGATGTTACATACCAAAGAGTGCAAGGGTCCTTCATAGTTAGGAGATGATGAGGTCTGTCCTCCGTTTCTAGACCAAACAGCTGTGCCTGCTGACATTGAAAGGAGAAATACAATCAGATCCGTGTATGCAAACTCCCCATAAGTAAAAAGGAGCAACGTTGATCTTTGTTAGTCAATAAGACAAATACAGCGAATCTTGCTAGATGAAAATCTGGGGGCCAGAGAAACCTTTCAAATGTAAAACATGTAGTCTTTTCATGTGCGTACAGTGTCCTCGGGCTGCTCTGTAAAAGGGAAGAGTTTGTGGGGTCTAAATTTCAGCTAGCAGACCTCTTCTGGGAGAAATCTGTCACTGGAGAATGGAAAGCCATGGTGCTTTCAAGGGTGCCAAAGAGAGGGGGTGATTACGCCTTGACTGGAGGCCGGATTGTGTTCAACCAAACGCAGAAGAACTTGACTCTTATTTTAAAGATGTCTATGGAATGAGATAAAACCTTTTAGTGCTGGGGATCGAGCTTGTGCTTAGCTCATGCTCTGTACATACTCTTTCACGAATACCCTCAGAAACTTCTAGAGGAAATAAGGTTAGTTCAGAGCACTTCACTAAAGCAGAGAGGATAAAACTCACTAACAACAACCACTAAGGAGTTTCTTCCAAAGAGCCTTTTAGGATATATTCCCTATATCCAAACCTACAAGACAAAACCCACTTTTAAATTTAAACCAATTTTAAAGTTCACATACACTGTAGAAAACTTAGAAAATCCATAACTCGAAAAAGGAAAAAAAAAAAAAAACAATAACTGTGATCGCTCAAGATCCCGTGCCCTGGTGCTGCCAGCACGTTTAAAAATCCATTCTTCCTGTCTTTTCTGGGTATGCCTGTGTATTTTTATGCTAAATAAAAATAGGGTATTTTGTTCAATTACTTTTCTTGACAGAATTTGGACAGAGCCGTTGGTGTGAAAATAGCAATCTGTCCCCTTATTTATATCTTCATAAAAGCTCTTTCTTCGTAACATGTGGTCTTACAAAATGCATTATGAGGAAAGTGGCTTCCCCAGGCTTATTTTGTGTGCCTTCTACCTACAGCAGGTTGCTGAGGCTGAGGTGTCATTGAAGGGCTGTGCATCCACCTCCCCATCATTACCTAAGGTGTAGCAGCAGCCAGAGCATGGGTACCAGGCTCCTAGGCAAGTTCTCTCATTGTTCCTGGCATACCTTTGGCAAACCACGCAGCCTTGCCTCTATTCGGTACACTTATGTACAAAACCAGGACATCTGACATTAGCTGTTCTCACACTTCAGGACGACAGAACCCGCTGCTTTGTTTAAAGCAGTAATTGTGGCATTCCACCTACGCGCTCCTCCTCTTATCTCAAGTCCTTTGTACTCAGTCCTTCTCTGGTTTGGGAGATTGATATCTGAAGTAATTGTTTCAGAGCCTAAGAAGCTGGTGCCAAGGCAGAACAGCACAATACTGAGCTTTTCATCTGTGCCATGGTGGGATGTTCTGTTGCCATCTTAGAATCACCCTACATCTTCCCAGTTTCAATGTGGTCACCCCCAGAACAGACTAACTGGAGGATCCAGTTGACCCCATCACCGTCCTAGTCTTTGAAATTCCTGTATCACAGGGGCTAAACCCCAGCTATGCTGCAGCCACCATTTCCTAAAGATGTTAAGTAGTTTGAAACCTCCTACTTTCTACAAAGGAGCTCGGTTTAACAGTAGCTCATAGGGAACAGTAGGGATTCAAGCACACAATGTTTAAGCAAGGCAAATCTATTCCAAATCCCAATAAGGTCATGTAGACATGTGACAGTTTTGTATGTAAGCCACCTTGCCTTCTTTCCAATGATCTGAGATGTGGACAAGGCTCTGGCAAGTTTTCTGAAAGCATTCACGTAACAAGGACTGTGGAGCACTCAAATGTACCTCAGAAAAGTAAGATGATTTACTATATAACTGTACCACCTCTAATTATTTGATGAGAAGCTACACATCATAGCAATTGTATTTAAAAGACAAATATTCCTCTTATTTTACACAATTATATAACAATTTATGTACAAAATCACACTTTCCTCTAAATACTTCAACAGAATTAGAGAAGGCTCAAATGTCTCCAGGGAAGGATTCATTTACATAGCCTCTACTTGGTAATTAAGTACTAGACATTTATGGCTACATTAACTACTTTGAAAAATTCTATTGGAATATATGATTCGGCTGTTGAACATCTTCTGGAGAACTCAGAAGAGTTTAAGAAATGCCTTTTCACCTCGTTCTAAGAAAATAATTGGATACAAATGAACCTTCAGATTATAGTTTTTGTCATCCACCCCATTCGATTTGTCTATGGAAAGGCAATGCTTTGAGATCTCTGTAGGTAGCGGGAGTGTAGAAGGTCTTTTTGCAACCTATTACACCTGTGAAGAGAAATTTATAGTATCGTACCTGAGAGCGAAGGAGGAGAGCCCACGGGAGTTGAAGGGTTTGATGAAAAGCTGTTGTTAGTGTGATCTGGAGAATAGATCTTAAAACAGAGGGGAGGAAAAGAACTTCTCATTTATTTCGAATACATAATGTTCAAACAACAAAAGTACCCATGCAGTTCATTTAAAACCCAAAAGTCACAAAATGTCTGTGGCCCTCAACCGCACTAACAACATTCAAAAGTGGTTAAATAAAAAGAAAAAGTGCCACAGTAACTTCCAATTCGCAAAAGAACCCACTGGAGGTTGTAATGGTAGGAAAGGAAGTGGGGTCAGCCAACTTCAAGCCCTGTCCCCTTCCCACCCATTACGGGCGGTGTTGCTTTGAGCAAGCCAAAGAGATACAGCTTTCTAATTTTCCTTTCTCCCTCCCCAAACCAAGAGGCTGGACAGTATCATGGCTATTGTCATTAGGGCATCTGAGAACAGGACACAAGAGAGCCCAGATAAAATAAGGACTTCCGCTTGGCATTCCATGCTGATATCACTTGAACTTATTTTATGCTCATGAAGGGAGGGGAAATGCAAGGCACAAATCTTGCAAGAATGAATTTCTTCTCAAAAGCGTAAATGACCATGTGGAGCCTCTGAAGAAAATCCAAGGAACAGCACTTGAGCTGAATGAATAAGGAATGCTACCTTGTCACTGAATTGTTCAGCTCCAGATTACTGGCAGTGTGCTTGGCCAAGGCAGAGAAGTTAAGTCCCTTAGGTGCCAATGAAGGGACAAGTCCCCCATGGACCTCAGCTATTGTCATCCCCCCCCCCCCCCCGTAACTTTCCAACTGTCTTGCAACTGACTCCTAAAGAGTCGGTCTTAGCTAGCCATTGGCATCGACAATACTTTAGAGATTAAAAAAAAGAAAAAAAAAAAAAGAAAGGGACACAGAAAACTACATGAGCCAAAAGGCCCAGAGATTAACCCCAGACCGACACCAGTGGAAGACAAGATCAAAGAAGCTAGCCAAAGGAGGTGAAATAGCTTTTCCTCAAAAAGCCTCAGTGGTCCTTCACCCCCACCCCCTCATCGAAGCTATTTGCATTTATTTTCTAAAATTCCATATGTCCACTTCTGATTAAAGTTCACCCTGCTACAAGCGGTGCCTGTGGAGTCCAAAGTCAATATTTCCTCACCGAAGCCAGGGCTTTCCCCAGAGCGTCTCCAGTCTGGGAGCTGCCTGCTGCCCCAGTTCCTCTATTTGCTGCAAAAACAAAAGGCAAAATATGAAAACCAGGCAGTGAGACATCTAACAGTTTTCTATTCCTGGTCCATTTACTCACAATTTAATTGCACTTTTAATGATAATTATAACACATTAATCTTTAATTAGCATTAATTTGTTTGCCGAGGTAGATGTCAAATATATTCATGTTACATTTTTTTTAACAGATAAAATATAAACCTGACACCTTGATTTAAAGACAAAATGTTTCCCCTGTTATTACTTCCCCCAAGTCACTGATGAGTAGTCACTGGTGACAGATACCAAGCCAGCCCTGAGTGGTCACTGTCACTGGGAAACATGACACTTGTGGAAGTCTGAAAATCCTCAAACTCTAACATATCTCTGTAGATAATTGAACTATCCTCAAGATATCTTCAAATAAAGAAAAAATTAATAGAGAGCAAAATGGACAGTGGGTAGAACATGAAAAAAAACCTATAACTGGTTAATAAAGAAAGAATATTTTCATTATTTCAAATATATATTTTCCGTATATAGAACAAAAGGTATTACTAATAATAGTGCATATGTTTCAGTATGTAATATAGCCAACTCCTTTGCTGAAAGGACTGTGTCATTAGAACCACGGGCCAGGTGGTGTGAGGAACTGTTCATTGAAACACTGATTGGACTTGGGGAATATGTCTAACTAGCAGCCTCAACACCAGCACACAGACTTAAGGATAACCTATTCATGTTTCTTTTTTTTCACTTTTTTTTTTTGTGGAAAAGGAAATAATAAGTCAATTGATGAATCTAAGCAAAATTTTACTGCACACTGAGATGATGTTTGAATTCCCCAGCCTTCTTGAACAGGAGACCCTCTTAGCCAAACAACTCACACCATCTTCTTCAAGGCCCACATGGTACATGATCACAACTCCAGCAGTCAAATCCACCATTTCCCCGAGTCTAACTTCATTCTCGGGACCTCTGCTCAGGGTAGTTAAGTATGTTTGCTACGTTCATACATTTACAGGCCGGGCACGCCAGTTATCTCTTACATATGCTTTATTTGATAAACACAACTCCCAGACAAACTCAGTTGTTCACTCCTGAGACACTAGGAGATGTCACCTGTCTGACAAAACAGACATAATATCTTCAGGGAAAGCAAGCCTCTTCCTTCCCCATCACAAATGCATTGTGTGATGTGGATGAGTGAGTGATACGAACACTCTGGGTTACGGGTGTGGGCAAACTCTCAGAAAGCACGTCTGATATTACAGGGCAGGGCAAATAAAAGCAATTTAGAAAGGGAGCAAGTACATTAAAATATTTAAGATAAAGACTATCTGAAAATGAAAAGTGCTGAATGAAAAGGTTTTAAGAACTAACGATGGTCCTAAAGAGACTACGACACAGATTTGAAGAAATAGAAAGTACATCTCATCACTGTGTACTATACTCTGGGTGGGAGCGGTCATCTTTTGGACATCAAGCAATATTATCTTTTCATTATTATATGTTTAAACAGAGTTGGTAGTAGAAATAATTTGTGGTGTTTTCCTGATTTTAAGACAGATTTCCATGAAGTGAATGTTCATAGAAACACTGGTGAAAAAAAAATCACATTTTCTAATCAAGAATCTAAACAAAAAAGAGACAAGAATTTGTCAGTAAAGAATTGCTGCTGGGTAGTATGGTGCACACCTTTAATCCCAGCACCAGGGAAGCAGAGACAGGTGGCTCTCTGTGAGTTCAAGGCCAGCCTGGTCTGCAGAGCGAGTTCCAGAATAGGCTCCAAAACTAAAAAGAAAGCTGTCTCAAAAGACAAACAAACAAACAGAAATTGCCGTAGCAGTAGTTGTCAGAAGATTAACTCTTCTTGAACAATGTTTAAATGAAGATTATAAAATATCACCCATCCATCCATTTTTAAGATAGAAAACGAGAAGACTTGGAAGATCAATAAGCATATTCTTTTTTTTTTTTTTTTTTTTTTTTTTGGTTTTTCGAGACAGGGTTTCTCTGTGGTTTTGGAGCCTGTCCTGGAACTAGCTTTTGTAGACCAGGCTGGTCTCGAACTCACAGAGATCCGCCTGCCTCTGCCTCCCAAGTGCTGGGATTAAAGGCGTGCGCCACCACCGCCCCGCCAATAAGCATATTCTAAGCATATCTACAAACTGAATTATGTACATCAAATCATACATTTAAGAAGATAGAACAGCCCTCGTAGGATATTACAGATCTTTAGACTTATTTACTTTATTATTTAACACGCATGAGTGTTTTGCCTGCAGGATGTGTGTGCAGCACACACTCGCCTGGGGTCGGCAAGGTCAATAGGAAGCTTTGTTTCTCTTAGGACTAGAATTATAGACGCTGGGAGCCACCATGTAGGTTCTGAGAACTGAATCCGGGTCTTCTGCGGGAACAACGAGGGCTCAGCAGTGAGCTGACTCTCTAGTCCCGGTGTTGTGATTTTTGTTTTAAAGCACTGAGCCTTTTAAACCAAGCTATTAGTGTCTTCTTTATACAAAGAGATATTAAGACTCAGGAAGTTGAATCAAAAATAGAACCAACTCCTTACCTCATCTGGCCATAAAAATGTTTCAGAAAACTACAAAGGCTATTCACGCAAACCACCAATAAGAACGGACTATGTTTTAACTTGAAGCCATTTTACCTCGCAAGAGCTGGACAGCCCAACCCAAGGGCTTAAATTTCAAAGCCGTTGACGGGGGCTAGCCTACTACTGTTTCACTGGGCTTGCCTTTTGTTCTCTTCCAGGAAACTCGGAGAGAATGCATTTTCAAAGTGAGCTTGGTCTGCTCGTGAAGATGTCTCTTTTTATTTATGTGGCCAATATACGAAAGGACGCGAAATTAGAAAGGAGATATATTTTTAATTCTCAAATGGCATAATATTTGATCCTGGTACTGAAAAGTGGGTCATGTTTAGCAAAACACATATTAAATTCACCATTCAGGCTTCAGGGTACTAGGACATCATTACTATTTTAGTACCAAGTTTTTGTCAGTGTATATAATTAGAAATCACCAAAGTCCATGTGACAGAAATACACATGAAAACCATTGTCTTTATGTGTACCAACTTATTTTATTTTGGATCTAATCAATTTCTTTCACTACATAGAAACAACAACAACAACAATATAACCTGGCCCCTAAGCAGAAGGACGACATAAATATGAATGGAGGATGAGCAACTATGGAAAGCTTTGTAATTTTGCAGGAGGGTTTGATGCTGCCAGCCATTCAAGTATTCTTCAGACAGCTCACACACAGGTGCTGTTGCTGGCTAGATGAAGCTCACACAGAGGTTTCATATCCTGTGCTCGGTGGTGGACCACCCTCCGTTCGTCTCCGCTTTGGGGAACTGGCGATTCCCATCAGAACACGCCCCAAACAAAATACCAGGACGAGCGGTGCCTGGGGATCAGCCCTGAGAATCAGAATCTGGAAAACATGCTTCTCCTTTATTGCACACCCATAACCTGGGGCAGGGAACAGAGGACATCAAAGGCAGAGGAAGTGCAAGTCAGTGTGTCCTCCAGAGATGGGCTGCTTCAAGATGAGGCTCTTCTGAACTGTGTCCCAGTGACCCCCCTGTCATTAAAACGCTAAGGAGAAGCATAGCAACACCACGACTTTGTCCACATAGAGGACTGGAAAGTGGAACGTGGCCAACACGCCTCTAAGCCTCTTAGAAGAACCTCCAACATGGGCCGTGATGCGCTAATGCCATGTGGGAAGGGCTCCAGGCATTCACAGGGGAAGGTGGACCTCCTGACTGTGTGCAGGAAATGGTGGAGAGGCTTAAATCAGACTCATTTATTGCTCTCCCCTGGTGGTCTTTACAAGTACAGACCTGACGTTGCTGCATGAAATGTATCTTTCCTCTTCCGTCTGGGTCTGGTCATCACCCAGATTCATCTGAGAGCTCAAGGTCCTCATAAAACACAGACTGGATGTTATGTGACGAGTTTAATAAAATTACTATGAAACCAAGTCCTCTAGGGAAAAGGGACATAATGTTTCTACTAGAAAGCCACATCCCAACATGCTTCATGTCACACAAACATGTCAGAAGGAGTGAAAGTTGTAAGACAGATTAATTCATGAACCAGATAGATATTTCAGAGTAATCTTTAACATATGTTGCTTTAAATCAATCTTAGTAGCCTGCTCCTTCAACACTCCTTGGTTTGAGGTTTAAAAACATAGGGAATGCCATCTTTTTCTGGACTCAGATGGCAAGCCAACAAAAGACAAATAAAGCAAGAGCGTTTATGTTGTTCCATGCCCAATTCCCAGGGAGGGAGAAGGAGGGTGTGTGGATCCCCGAGCTCTAAGAGCACACTGTCGAGGCATATAGATGGTAATTCCCAATAGCAGGGGCAAATTGCTGAGTGGCTTTCATGCTTGAGCAACCTCCCTGACCTGTGTTCTAGCAGAAGGTCCTCTCCCTCTTGATCAGCAAGAGCTGATCATTCAGGAAGGAAGAAGTAGGAAGAAAGCAGCGTGTACTACCCTGTTCTCTGCAGCTGGCATCTAGTAACTTCCTCTGGGTACATACTTGGATCGAAGGGATCCAGACTGTACCACTGCTGATACACACCAGCTGCCTGGCACCGAGAGGGTACTTAGGGATAAAGCGCAAGAGATGCAGGGAACTTCCTAAAGGTGCCTGGTCAGCTCCCTCCTTGCCTACGTGCTAAACCACCTGAGCTACCATTGACCCATTCTGCACCCTATTAACCTCATTTAGTCCAGGGTGCTTCATGGACCCTTCCCATCCAGAATGTCTGATATACCCTCGAGGATGTGCTAGTGTTTCCTAGAAAGAACAGAAATGGACCATAAGTCACAAGTGAAATATTTTACCATGAATGGATATGTCATTTAAAAAAATAATCTCTTGAATGTTTCTTAGAAGAACTGGAATTGGGCATTGGAAGGCAAAGGAAAACAAAGAAGCCATCAGAAAAGCAGACATGGTCAGTTGTCTCAGCAAGACTGACGACAAGCCATCCCCAACCTAAGAGGGCACTTTCCTTCTTTAACAGCAAACAGACAAGAAGTGAGACGCAGGCCTAGAGAGGCAGCATTCAAAGTCCCAGAGCTCGTGTCCCCTCCACAGGTAATGTGAGGCTCTACAGACTTTCAAACAATGGCTGACAACCGTGGTAAAATATCATCACATGATACAGAGACGTGGGGCTGCCTTCTGAACCCAGAAAGCTTCCTCGAACATCAATGCCATGTTTCGGAGGGCTGCAGTGCCTTGCAACTTTGAGTCAAGGAAACTTGAAAACTGGGCTGTCCATGTGTTAGCGCTCGAGCCCATTCTTACGGCATTAGGGCTCTCGCTGTTTGTTTTCCCTACAGGATCATGTGTGTAATCTCAAACATGTGTCAGGCTATGTGTTCCTTATTTACCAATTATTTAATTAGCCCTGTTTGTTCTTTGAGATACAGGCAATGTAGTATTTCTTTATTTCCTGCATTTCAGAATGAGTGAGTATATGCCAAATATTTTCAAAAGTCTACAGATGTATTCTATTAGTCCGCACTGTTTGTTGGGGAGGCACGCTGACATCAGGAGAGAAAGCTTCTCTCCGCATTATGCAGACACGCTGCCATTGTTTCCCCCCTCCGCACACCACACCAAAGCCTAAGAGGATTCCACATAAAGACACATGAGCACCAGAACGCCATGAGACGAAGGCTTTTAACTGGACTTCAACTTTCCTCTGCACTTGTATACAAGGCATAGGAGAGTACAATATTTTAAGGCAGAACATACTGGAATATTCAAGAACGCTCTCCCTTAAAGTAGCTTTAAAGTCACTTTTGTATTTTTGCAAATTTAATAAGGTCTGTTTTCTCGTAAGGCTGAACCACCAGATGTACTTCTTTTCTAAGAAATCAGGGTGTCTTTCTATATTTTTCTTATGGACTTTTGAGAAGAATACTAATTCTTATAAAATAATTTATATAGTACATTTCTTAAAAATCCTTTGTGTGTGTTCTAAGAGTTTTATATTTTTCTTTTGAAATTGGGGTTCTTGACTATTGTCTGGCTCTTTGTATGAGTCACCCGTCCCTCTGCTGTGGCCAGGTGACTGCTGTTTGCCCATCAGATAACGAGGAGAGGGCTATCTCAACAAGCAATCCTTATTCTCACTGCATTGGGCAACTAAGCTGGGCAAGGTTCACAGAGAATAACCTGGACCCCAATCTCTCTTACCCAATGACGCATGCCTCAGTCACACGAAGACTGAAGATCAAGTCTACACAATGGGGTGTAAAAGAGAGCCCAAGTGTGCTTTCCTGAACTTGAAGGTCTGCTCCCCTCTATATCTTCCTTAAAAAGACAATGACTCAAACCACGAGTAGACAGGAAATCTGTCATGTATGAGGATGAATGACCGGCCATCCTTCATAACCAACCTCATGACTGCAGAAGGGGCTTTCCATCTGCCAGACCACACTGAAGTGAAATGCAGCTCACTCTTTCAGTTCTGCACTTTTCTTTCTTTCTTCTTGTTTTTCAAATCTGCCCAAACTTCACTGGGCTAATAAAACTTCCCCTGTGTGACCTCTGTCCACAACTCCACAAGGTCAGACTTACAACACACTTGTAAAAGTTCTCCTATGGAAAGTTCCAGAAATGGAAACTCATTCCGAAATTTGCTTCTCTGTGAGTTGTGATAGGAGAGAGCTACTAGGTGGCTCATCTCAAGTGTGAAATAAATCACCAAATAAGCAAGCAAAGGTATTAGTTAGCCAGACATTATATTTTCACATTTTAATACCAGCTCACTCACCAAAATCTATCCCACATAAGTGATTCACACAATCTCCAAAGTTCAAAAAATAAAAGAAAAAAAAATTAAAAAAAAAAAAAAACCTAAAGCAATAAACAAGCAGCCTGATGTTTTCTCTAAAGCATACCCTGAGTTTTTCATCAGTGACCCTCTGGGAGTGATCTCAAAGACCAAGCTGTTACAGTTTGGATGGGAAATGTCCCCCACAGGCTCTTGTATCCGAACACTTTGTTCCTAGCTGGTGGTGCTGTTTTGGAAGACTGTGGAAACTGTGAGACAAGGGTGGCTGGCAGGCACAGGCAACTGTGGGCACAGCACAATCGGGACAGCCTGGCCCTGTTTTCTGATCCATTGAGATGTAATAGTCTACACCACAAGCTCTACCTACCAAAGCAGGTCATTCTAGACTGTGTCTTTTCAAACCATGAGCCCAGATGCAACTCCCCTCTCTTGAACTGCTTCATGTGAGGCATCTGGTCACACAACAACGATCCAAGGCACCTGTCAAGGGTGGCAGCAAGTGGAATAGAGTGGGCTGTGACCAGTGAAGCCTTGGGTTTTCTGAAGACCGTAGAGTGTTTAGATGTGCTATGCATCAGAATAGGAGGTTTGTCAAGACTGAGCCACAGGTAAGAGGCTGCCCCCTCATCAACCAGAATCTTGTCTTTAGGAGTAGTTGAACACCCTGCCTAGCTCTTCCCTCAGGAAAATGGTACTGGCAGAGATCTATTGGCACTAACGAACCGCAACAGACATCAGAGGACATGAGTGGATGATGCATTTGGCAGCAACAATCTTCCCGAGCCTAAACTTATTACAAAGCCCACAGGAAATCATTTCTGGTCCACTGTTACCCAGCGATTTCTCTGATGTGCACAGTACTATTTCTTGTCAAGGCCTTCATAACGCTACATTCTCTGAAGGTTATAGTCATCTAGCTATTAAAAGGACTTTTAATAGAAAATTTCTTATAAACAAGTCTTTGGAAGACAGTGACACATCATGACTCAACATAATGGTCAATCTCCGGCTGCCATTAAATGACATCCATTCCCTTATCTCACTGGTCTTCTATGAATAACCTTAAGAACAATTAACTTCTCCCTGTGTTTGAAAATGTGAGATACAATAGAATCTGCATTTACTTAAACCTTTATTTAACTTAATGACTCATAATGGACAACAAAGCCAAGTTTCAGTTTCTTGCCACCAAAAAGAAAAAAGAAAAAAGAAAAAAAAGAGTGAGTATGGGCAAGTCAGTGATTATTCCTATTCAATACATTCATGTGTTTGCTCAGCGATATGACAAACATGTGTTGTCTGCATGTAAGTCGGTTCTGAGGAGAGAAAGAGAGCCCTTTATTATTAAACCCTGCCATGGAGCACTGGCAACTGGGCTGGCATGGGCATCACTCACCCATTATACTGTCCGTCCCGTTGGCAGGAGGTGTGCAGGAAGAGGTGCTGTAATGGTTTGTGCCACTACGATGGAACGTGGACATCGGAGGAAGACTGGAGTTGATGTCTGCTGAGGAGTGGGATGGGTAGCTCTGCGCAGGGGGCAGAAAGAAGGAGACATCAATCATGGCATACTTAGCATTCTGATACGTCATCCAAACTCACCGGACTGCAATCTCTCGGCATCTCAACCCAGTCAAGCAAACATCCTGCTTCTTTCTGCCCACTTTCATTTCTAAACAACCAAATACACAGAGCTCCAAGGTGGATTTGTGGTTACGTCAAATATCAAAGAATACTCTATCAACCTAGGGCACTAAGAAAAGATTAAAAACTCCAAATCTCAAAGTCATTGGTTTTTTAAAAAAAATCACCCCATACACTTTAGAAACATACACAACTATTCTGTTATTCCTCTGTGGCCTACTAGACAAGTGAGAAAGACTGTACTACATAATGACCACAGCATACAGATCTCCAGGGTTCATGCTACATTGGACCCCAGCCTCTAACCACTACATGGCCAAGTTATAGGAACCTTCTTCTTCTCCAGTTGGGTCACCTTGCTGAATGAATCTCAGCATCAAGAACAAGGAAGGAAATGAATAAGTTTTCAAAGAATTGAACGCAAATTCACTCTGAGATACGAGTGTAGGAAAGCTCACAAGCAGCTTTGATGACTTGACTTGGCACCTAGAGGCTTGCCTACGCTTTATTTTGCTCCGAATTCTTTCTTTGCATGCTTCAGACGCTATTTAGCTGACTAGAAGGTAAGAACATCTTTGACAGGTTGCCTGGTTTCAAATTCAATGACTAAGCCAGTTGTTCAAATGATTTAGGGTGGCACTTGAGTTGGGCTGTACCATCCCTAAAGGAACATGTGTACTTACAAGGACACCTCAAGCTAATTTTCCACAAACAAACAAAAAACCCAGTCATTGAAAATTGCTCTCATTTTTGTTTTATAAGCATCTGAATGTGCTATAGATATGTTACCAAAAAATATCTAAAGATAAAAATTTTCCTGGCATGTAAAAAATTAATAGTCTACAAGTTCTTATTATATCATTATTGCAGTTGCATTTAATTGCTTAATTTAAAAATAGAGGCTGGGCAATGGATCATTATTGTCTCATGACTAGAGATGCTTTTAAAATTAGTTTTTAAAAAAAAGAGCTACTAGATACTGCAAACACCAGGAAGTACTAAAACCCAGGCATTTGTTCACAGGAAGGGAAGTGGTTTCTTGGTACTGGCCAACGGACTTGGGGAGTTCTGCCTCTCCTGGAAGACCCTCTCTTTGCTTACCACTGTCTTATGAGATCAACCTGCACTCTGTACTAGACCATCTCACTCATTCTCATGCCATTCACTGCCTGCTGCTTAAGCGCACTCCCATAATACTGTGAACTCCCTAAGGGGAGGGGGTGGAGCTTATACCTCCTAACACCAGTGGCTAAGCAGTAAACATACAACGACAGTACATATTAATGGACAGTAGACTCAAGCAAGACTTAATTTGAGAGGCTACCAAAGAGTCTAGGTCACATATCTGCATTTCAGAGCTGGGTCTGCCAATGACACATGGATATCTTTGAAAATACCACCTCCATGTAGCGAGATAGATAGATAGATAGATAGATAGATAGATAGATAGATAGATAGATAGATAGATAGACAGACAGACAGACAGACAGATAGATGTCAAAGAAAAGGTAGAGGTAATGCACTTACTTGCCCCTGGGCCTCTTGTTAAAACTGATTGATACTTGGGACTTGAATCTCCTAAGTTGCCCACACAATGTTCTCTAAGAATAACAGAGCGGGGCTACTCTATAGTATAAATAATAAGAAAGACTAGATAGGACACAGGACTTGGAAAACCAAACTTAGAAAAGTTGGGACACAGTTATGTTCTGAAGAAAGATTATAGAAATATAGAGAAAAAAAGACCATGGGAGAAAGAATTGAAAGAGAGAAAGATGGCAGGACTATACTTTCATGGAGTGGTATTGCTTGCTGAGTTTTGCAGAAATCAAAAAAGAAGATTTCAGAAAATGCAAAATATAATCAAAAGATTGTAACAATTAGATAATGTGACGGGGGAAAAAAGAAAGTCATGACCGAGACTCTCTGGACCCTCCTAACTTAGTGGAAAATGAAGGATAACTTAGGACATGACACACAGGCTAAGTGCAGAGAACAGGAGGAAAAAATCCCCACAGTTTTATGGGGAAACCAAGGTAATCCCCACTAAATCAGTTATTTTTTAGAGACACATAGAAAACTAGATGCTGAAACAAATTAATGAGATTTATAGCCAGATTACTTTTCAATGAGAAGTATCTTGAAAACTAATGTTACTCAGAGAAGTAATAAACACAGTACAGAGAACATGAGTCTTTTAGAGATATAAGGACCAAGTCTAAGAGATTTTCATGATCTCTCTCTCCAGCTATTACTGCCCACCCTGCTTACTATAAAGTTTCAAGGCTTTCCATGCCCATGCTGTTATTTTTTTTTTTTTTTTTTTTTTTGCTTCAGGTACTCAACTTAAAATCTATTAATCATGCAAGTGTTACAAGCATTCACACTGGTGATGTCTGTTAGTGATGTGTGGGCTGGAGATTTGAAGATTCAAAAATCTTTGAATTGGTAGTATATACTAAGAATGAAATCATGCTATAGGCCAAGCTAGGGGCTCATATTCTTGGCACTCGTGGCCTTTTGTGACAGATATTTCATTGTCATAGGGCTTTACTCTGTGTATGGTTACCAGCATCTCTGGTCTCTACCCACTGGACCACAGTAGCATCTATATCCTATTTGTAACCACAAACATATCTCTAAGCATTGTCCAGTGGTTCCTGAGACCAGCTGCAAATTACTGATGCACAGAAATAAAAGACAAAAGGAACTTCTTTAATGCTAAGATTTCATTTTTCCTCAGAACACTGCTAGAGTTATGAGTTAATCACATCAGGCAATGAAAACACTATCCTATGTTTTCAAACATCTTTGCCAAATGATCCAAACTTCAATTTTCTATAAAGACCCATTCCAAAAGTTAACTAGAAACTACACTCATGAGGATGGTTCTGTGTATGTATTTGCACCACGCAGTCATGAGCAGTTGTAAAAGCTTAACACTGTACAGGGGATTTAAAAACTTCAAATTGGTAGCTTGATAGTTGCAGGTGACATGCATGGAACTGAAACTTCCTAATTATACAGTCTATTATCACAGGGCTGATGATGTTTCCAAAACGTTTTACCTTTAGAGATAATACAGTAGTGGTCAAATTATACCCCCCAAATAGTCCAGGGAAACCTCTCTTCCTCATGAATTAGCCCCTTGCAACATGGGGTTAGCCAAATGCTACAGATTGGAGCTGTAGGGAAGCATCACTATTTTCAAGATAAAAGATTCTGGCTGCTGTTGTATATTCAAATTATTCCCAATCAGTGTCAGAGTCTTCAAAGTCACTTCAGAGAGAGATTGTCATATGGCTAAATACTGAAATTACAATGATAACTAGATGTAATAATTCAATACTTTCACTCTCAGTGGGAAAACTCATTAGGAAACATTACCAGAGACCTTATTCATGTACCCTTTAAAGCAAAAATCGTACTCTCTGAGATCTGTTAACTGGTCATATTAGGAATGGGAACCTGAGTTCTGTGATGGACACAATGCTTTACCAAAGCAGTTTCTCACGTGAGCCACTGAGACATTACTTTAAAATGAGCTTTCTCTTTGGACGATGATACTGTTTTAATTCATTAAAATTTCTCCTAAAATGTACTTGGTTTCTGGTTTGAAATGATACCTTTTGTGCATCTGAGCATAATTTAGGGGCTCCTTCCCCATGCAGTGAACTTTAGTGGGATAATATCAAATCAGAATGCAAAATTATAAAATATGATAAGTAAAGAAATAACTTTAGGGTAAAGAAAAATAACACGTGGACAAACCTTCAAAGGACTGAAATTCTAAAACTTAATATTGTATTCCAAACATTAATTTGTCATCATAAACCCCCTAGTTTTGATTATGAATCCCAGGCAAAATAGGAAATGGTGTTGGATAAGTAAAAATGTTACAAAAAGATATTCTATCATAATTACAGTTTATATTTCTCTAAGCTTTCACTGAAATGTGTCCATGTAGAGGGTAGGAGAAGAGGAAATTTGAAACTCAATCAGTTGCTATTTGCTGAAAATATGCTAAAATCGGGGAGATAACAAACAGGCTACTCCCATTACTACCGCCTACTTCTCAGGGCCACGTGGTATCTGGAGCTCTAGGACTAACTGAGAATGGATTTACAAGGATATCAGAACTTTTATATCTGGAATCTTTCGGCCATCAGAGAAGGATATAAAGCTGCCCTTCCCCACTTCTTCTATATGTGCAGTGGTTGAACAGAGGAGAGCAGAGACCACAGGAATCTATGAAGAATTTCCCTGACCAGGAGAGAGAAAAAGTAATAAATGTACAATGAGGAAAAACAGCAGGAAGAGGAGGACAATAATTATAACCATGGCCATAGACTTTCCTTCCTATCTATGAGGTGTGAAGTGTGTGTGTGTGTGTGCATGTATGTGTGTGTCTAGCATAGGATATGCAGGTACATGAAACTGTGTGTGCACATGAGATCAGTCCAGGATTTTGGATGTCTTTATCACACTCTGCCTCACTGCGTTGAGATAGGTTTAATCTAGACATTCTTCTTCTACTTAAGTACACAAGTAGATTCTTGGCTGTGGTAGATTTTATGCCTAGAGATAGGTGGCTGATTCTTCGGGACAAGGAATTATACTATAGGAAGGTGAGAAAGCAGAAGACATGGGAAGAGTGAAAAAACCTTACTTAGGAAAGACTTAATATTATACACGCCAGTGGCTTTCACAGGGCTGTTCAGCAAAACAGAACAAGCGTGGCACTTGTGTTGGAACTAAAATTAAAAACCCAATGAACGTGGAAATTCCACAGCTTCCTATTCCCAACAAGACTACATAGAAAACATAAACCCTTTCCATATAGTAGGTCACAAAGGCCAACGCTGACATAGAAATCCCTATGATCTCAAATCTTTCCCACCCCACCCTTAGCCGAGCATTCTCCAGAATTTTAGACAGTAAAAAAAAAGACAAGGCGCTGCCATTGCTGAAGCCTGGAACTCAAAAACACTGTGTTTATCAACCAAAGGAAGCTGACATCGCCATAAAGAAAACAGAACAAAATACAATAAACAAAGGACAATGACAAAGAAGCTCCACAAGGTTTACAGAGGTGATCCGTGTCTGTGGGACCTTTGATCGCCGAAACAATAAAACTCTAAGAATAAGAGGCCTGAGCTATTTTTGCGTCTTTGCACGGTCCTGGCATACACACAGAGAGGAGACTCAGAAGCTGGCGGGTGCTCACCCCATCCCCGTGAGCCTTCCTTACCAAACGTTCATGGGGATGCAGGCTGCAGTAGCTGCTAGACTGCGGAATATGAGAGGAATTGCCCAGCATCCCTCCATAGCCAGGCTGATTCATTCCACTGGAGGAGCTCCAAGGGTCACTGCTGTGATGGCCATCTGGAAAGGACAAAGAAAACCATGGCTCTGCGGAGGCATTCAGCCTTGCCTTTTAGAATAGGGTTTCTTCATATACTTGAAAATAACCTCCTGTTGTGTATTCATCTTTGTCTGCTTTTCTGATGACATCATACGATAGTCATCACTATCTGTCGCCCCCCTCCTCCAGTGACTTTTTATATTGTTAAGGAAACAGAAACATTTAAGTTAGTGTTCTCGGTAAAAATTCAACTGGAAAAGAATGGAACATGGCTCTGTGCAGAACTGTATCACGCCAGCAAGGTGTTTCGTGCTGGAAGAAATCCTTGACCATTGCTTTTAGGAAAATCATCTAAAAAGTTAAACCGCTCCCAAACGTGGAGGTGAAAATAAAATAGTTGAGACATTACAGAGTTGGCAGGGCTGCAAATTTTGAGACTACACCGCAATGACTACTGGAAAAGAACAACCCAGATTTAGAAGGTTGGATTTCATTTCTGTGCCATGCGCAACATGGAGAATTAATGTTGGGATTATCTTACAGTCAGTGGGGGAGATATTTTTCAGTCCTAGGTCGTTTTGGAATTTGGTATGTATGTATGTAGCTCTCTTGAATCTTCAGGTGCAATGTGAATATATGCATGCCTTAATATAGATACAAAATAAATGGACAGACTCTGGATTTCATAAATATATGAGGTAAAGGAGTTTGAAAATCATACAGAGATATCATTTTAAAGTCTCTTCTAGTGTGCAGGTAATCTTTCATATTAATGGGAGAATAGAGGCAAGCTTAATGATTCCTCCCCCCTGCCCGGCCCTGTGGTTATATAGATTGCAATTGTTTCATTTTGATTTCTCAAACAAATGTAAGGGCAAGAAACAGCCTGAACCACTGCTAATCTGCCCAACCTTCCCCTTTCCTCAGTAGCTGAGCAGAAATGATTAAGAACTGGATCTATACCAAGACACCAGTTTCATGCTGAAGGTATACAGGTATGCCTTGCTGAAAACAAGCTCATTTCGACAATCACATGACGTAACCATAGTCTTTTTAAACCAGGCAAATTTCATCTGATATTTTATTTCATGAGGTTGTGGGGTTTTTTTTTTTTCACTGAATATTTAAACTCTGAAGTTAGAATTTCAGAACGACTCTGGTTGCAGAGCACAAAGGGAGAGATGGTGGATTTCTCCCTTTAAGAACCATGTAAGCAAACTTATATGTGCAATTTTGGCAGCTGTGGGCATGTAACCAAAAGATGGAAAGTGGAGGTGAAAATAAGAGTTTACACTGGTAAATTTAAAATATGCCCATGACAACCCTCCCCATTATGCATCTGCAAAACCACATATTCGCCCAAGCCCTTGATAGGATCACCTTGCACCTAATCCTAACCCTAACCAAAACCCAGAAGGGACTGATGTGAGGGAGATGGAAATATCAAGTCACTGTTTCTGTGATCACCATGTGGGAACTCAGTGGCTTCAAAAACCGAACTGTTTTTGGAGGGTGTGTGTGTGTATGTGTGCATGTGTTCATGTGTATGCAGACATGTGCAGGTACAAAAATATATGTTCATGCATGTGAAGGCCAGTAGTCATTCTTTTGAGAAAATGTCTCCTACTGGGCTTGGAGCTTTCTAGTATGGCTGGCTGGATGCTCAGCAAGATGCAGAGATGCACCTGTCTCTGCCTCCCTAGGGCTGTGTGAGTCAGAGGCATCTGCCATCTATATGGGCGTTAAGGACCCAAACTCAGGACCCATCTCATCCAGCAAGAACTATCCCCTGTGAGAACTCTCTTGACCCAAAGTTAACATTGCATATACTTTAGATTTCACATGGAATACTGAAGATTAAATATTACCTTAAACGTAAATATGAAGTTCAAGACCACTAACACTTTAAACTGAGTGCGCATCTGACAAAAGAATTAGGAATCCATATCACTGAATAAGCGTTTTCCTGAACTATTCTGACAGCACGATGCATGGTGTGGCAATACACTTAGGATTGTTAACACAGTGTACGCTACTCCACGCAGACTTATAAAAATATGTATTTTACATAAATTATGCTTTTCAGAGTAAATTAGTATTTATCACATCCCATGATCTTGGCATAATGTTGTTTTGAAAGAATAGAATTAGATGTGTGCAAATTAATTGTGCTCATCATAAATGTCAACTGAAGATTTTTTTTTGGTATTCATATGCTGAAAAACAAATCTGTTTCCCATAGTTTATGGGGTGTGCTGTGGAAAGGATCTTACTGCTTTAATCTACTTGGCCTCTTTGCTACGTGCACCATTCAAGACAACCTATTTCTCAAACACATAGAAGGATTTTATTCTTCTGTCTATTTTCTTAATGAAAACCTGATTTTTTGACATAAAAAGTCCTTGAGTTGGCAGCATCCGTAGGATACTTTTCTCCCACGGTTTGTAGCTGAAGGCAATAAGCCCATTGTCATGGCACAGAATGTACTCAAGTGATTAGCCAATGACCCTTTGAGAGTTACACCTAGGTCAGGTCACAAAGGCAGAGGAAACCATGAGCTCAGTAATGTGTGCAACAAATTCTGCCTGATCCCAAGGGACCTGCTGTCCTCTGTTTTATAGACTTTCCGGAGAACTTCACATGCAAACCAGCAATCTGAAGGAGCTAACTAGAAAGGGAAAGATGAGTCTCTTCTCATCGCAGTAGTTTCGAGTGTGCCCTCTGCAGTCTTAGTGAGGCACCAGACCGCTTGGTCCCTTGGTACTCGTGCCCCAAGTGTGTTATCCCTCCCACGTGTCACTGTGTGTAGAGTAGTGTCCCTTTACTGTGCCAACGTATACCCAAGTAAAGTACACACACCCGGGCAGAAGGAGTTAGAGTTGTGTATTTACAGGAGTTTAGAAAATTGCACCTCTAACCTCAGGGTATCTTGGGACTAAGAGCATCATAGTTTTAAGTATCCTAGATATGGCCAGGATGGAATCCATAGCTCCTTCCTCTTAAGAGACCATTTATGAAGTAGCTTGTGTCAGTTTGATGATCCCAGTCTTTTCCAACTAGTAGGGAGGAGCGATGTGACCAGAGGCAACAGTATAAGCTCAGGGATATATAACTATTTGCTTTTTTAAAAAATTAAATACAGTGGATAATTAAAAGAACACATAGTCATTATCCACTGTGAAGCTAAAATGTCCCTACCATGTATTCCTTGTACATGGAATTCAAAATTCTCTTTTACCTTAAATAAATTAGTATGTCATGTTGTATAACATCCCATGTTTCAATGGGTCACTTATTCTTAAATGGAACGCTTATTCTCACTTATACATTAGTAAGTGGTTAAAAACATTATAGATGGCTGGACCCAAGGGGAATCTTTTTCCTCTTGGCTAAGTACAAGATCTCCAAAACATACCCTGAGCTGGATGAGATGTACCTAAACACACATAAGTTTGGGAGATGGCAGAGATACTGAAGGCCAACAATCTTGGAAGAGCAGCAAGGCATTTGTTTTATGTGGGACAAAGCAATTTATTTTTAACCCATTAGAGGTCAAAGGACTTTAATGTGAAAGAAAAACCGTTCTCGGTAACTTTGACTTAGTTAGGTATGGAATTCAATTCCTAAGAGGGGAAACACCTCCACCTCCCTCCCCACCGTCCCCAAAACCCTTGTCTATGATTTCATTTCTTTTGCCCTGTGTATAACACTAATGGCAGGCAAAGAAGGACCTTACCTTGCATGAAGAAGGAGCTAGGGAAAGTGCTAGCCGCTGGTTTGGAGGAAGGATAGCCTGGCGAGTCCCTATTGTAGTCGGCAGTGCTTGCTGAAGGAGCGTAGACCTGGGGAAAGAGAACCACATGAGTTCAACTTTCTACATGGATCCAAGTATCTCTACATCCATGATTTGATGAGAAGCTGGCACAAAACATAAAATTGGGATGCTGTAAGAGTCTAAACCTGATCCAATCCGAGAAGCACTGCCTCTTTTGGATATAGCAGGAAAAAAAAATTCTGTATATTTGTGTTAACATAAAATCATCAGGTATGAGATTTTCCAGTTCAGGCGAGAACACTGCAAACCATGTCTAGAGGTAAACACACTCTGCAGGCCGGAGTAGCCCCCGTCTACAGATTCCTTTTGCTTTAAAACACAGATGGCCCACGAGCATGTTCGGGGCAACACAGAAAGTCCTGCACACAGTCTCTCCCAAAGATAGACCAAACCTCTACCTTTCAATTAAAAATTTCACTTGAAATGTAGGAGGGAGGGAAAAGGTAGGCAAAAAGAGGAAAAGAGGAAAGGAGGGAGGAAGAGGGTGGGGAAGGAGGGAGAGAGAATGAACATGAACTAGGAATGAGTGATATATATATATATATATATATATATATATATATATATATATATATCAGGATATTCCATCCACACAGTGTCTGCAGAGATGCATGAAAAAAGGCCATTAAGAGCCTGGATCAACCGAAGGACCACCACCAACCAGTGTGTACACAGGAAGAGGGGCTCTCTCTCTTTTTTCAAGTGCTTATTATATTTGTGTGTACAATAAACTTTAAAAGTGTGCCAAAAACTTAATTTACTTAACATTCGTTTATGAATCCTCCTGAGACTTGGGGAGCCAGAGCCTTATAAAAATAGCCCTCATGTTTTCTTGTTTATGTTTCCTTGAAGCAGGCAGCATCACAGCAAAGCATAAATTCATAAGGTATAGTTTAACTTTAATTGGTTCTCTCCCTTGCCTTTTCTGCTAAATATAATCTTTTTTTTTTCTTCGTTTTTAATTCCCATTTTCCTTTGCTCTAAAAGTTCCTCTCCAGATGGTTGGAAAGACTGAAGGGCTCATCCTCTTGATGAAAATGGATACCTTCCTGCCTCCATTTTGAAGCAGGCAGCGGCTCACAAACTTGGCAGTGAGCCTACACTGATATTCACAGGTCACAGTGAGAGGGAGGAAATTCACCAACAAAAAGACTGCGGCAGGATTACAAAAAAAAAAAAAAATCAATTTTTTGCCACGTATATCAAACACCCTAGAAATTAGAAATAATATAATTCTCTCAGAACATCCATGACTCATAAAGCTTGAGTATTAATTCCAGGTTTAGGATTTCACAAAGGCTAGGTCCACAGAGACAGATGTGGGAAGTGTGCATCTGTATCCATACATCAAATAAATGCTCCACACGCCCTTGAAAGTCTGGAGGTCCTGGATGTTAAACAAAACAAACCACACCAGAAAGAGCCGCTCATGCTGTGGGCAGCAAGCATGTTTTCACCCTGAGTCCCCGAGGGATTTAAGTCCTATTTTTCATAGTTTTTCAGTTTGTAAATTTTCTCTAACCCTTAAATGTATGGACGGTAATTTATTTCTGTTTCTACAGCATTCATAATAAGGGGCCGGAGGAAGCCCCACATCATTCCTGAAGTGTCTTTAAGAAACAAAGAGTGAACTATAGGGCAGGGGTCCAGCCTGGGTCTTTCCTGGGAACGAGACAGCCAACAAACAGGTGGGGTGCTACCGCTGACTCAGAAAGGGCCCAAGCGGAGGTAAAAGGGCGAGAGAATGATACCTTCCAGGAAAAGGGCAAAGTGATCACTAAATCGCCGTATGCAAATGCATTCCAGAATGTGCCTGCACACCACGGCTATGGTATGTTCATATGCTCGGCCTGACATGTGGCTGGCCCATGAGTCCTAATGTCAGCTGAATGTACTCTGCATTGTTTTCCATGTTTCAGAAATCAATACATAGTTACTGGGAAAAACTGGCCTTTTGATACTATTCTTCTACCTGTGTACAGGAATTAGGTCTTGGAAGATAATTTATAGCTTAATTTTAGTAACTACCACCACTACTCTTAAACATGAACAATAGAAATATCAAAGCCATTTGATCATATTAACATGGTTTCCCGCCCTGTGAAATTATTTCAGACATTTGGGAAAAGATAAGAATTTCTATCATTATTTTAGTTCTATAAAAGAAAGCTACTTTGACTCTGAATTATGAATAAATTAAAATACCTAAGGGTAAGACTGTTTAGGCAAATTCTTCAATACTGCCTGCTTGTGAAAGAGCATCTACAAGATAAAAATATTTTAGCACACACTCCAGTGTGTAATTTATGATTTCCTAACTCTATAGTCAATTGGAGACTTTGGTTGTTTGTTCTGGACTTTTTGAGACAGCGTTTCTCTATTATGTAGTCCTGTCTGTCCTGGGATCTGGTATGTAGAACAGCTGGCCTCGAACACACAGCTATCTGCCTGCCTCTGCCTTCTAAGTGCTGAGACTCAAGGCTCTTGGTGTGGTGCCAGCACACCAAAGTGGGGATTCTTAATACAAGGTGAAAATTCCTGTTAACTCGAAAAAGAGCACATTTTATGCTATTTCAGGCTAATTTCTGTGTATCTTCCATAACACAAAGTCATTTAGAGGGCAACTTAGATGCCTGCCACTCATTTTCCCTTTAGATGCTGTGTTTTTCTCACCTTAAATGTCACTTTAAGGCAAATGGTTTTTATTTTTGTTGATATAAGTGAATTCTGCATAGATATGTTTTTGGAAAATTGAAGAGACCAATGAATGTATTTGCTTCAACTTGCCACATTTTATTTATTTACTAATAGCTGACTGATGTAGGTGCTGTAGATGGAATGGAAGCTGTGGAACATCCTCAGGAAACATTCTACCACCCAGCCACACACCAGCCCCCGCCCATGAGGAAAAGCATGAATTTTAACATCCAGAAAATTCAAAGTAGGAGTTCAAGGAACTGTTTCAATATGTGGCACTTGTTAGAGCTACACAATTAATTAGTTATTATTCTTTATTTTTCATCATTTGATAGACACTGTCATTTAAAATTGTACTGAAGGTAAGAGAGGATATTTACATAAATAGCAATAATAATGTTCACACTACCTTTAATATTTCAAATTTCAATGACAGTGACAGTCAGTGGCTGCTCTACTGTTTTTACTTTACTTGATTATGTTGTCAGTTTCTCAGTTCCAAGTGGTCTATGTGGTGTTTTCCATAAACTGTTTTATAATGATATTATTTCCACTAAGTCCTCATATATGTGCCACCTTATTATTTTTCAAGGTCTACAGTAAGATTACTTACCTAACTGGAATTGTTTTTAACAAGATATATCAGAAAATCAGGTTAAAAAAATCAGCCCAATTTGAAAGGAAAACTCCAACATCATTGCAATATATTTAAGTGACCCCAATAAGAAGAAAAGGAAAATATCACGAGAAACAAAGGCCCATACTTCCCTAGAAAGACAACTTAGATCAAAATGGACACTGGGCTCTGACCTTCCCCATAAAGGGAAGGAAGTGTGAAATATTGCCAAACTGGATCAGGGAATGTTGGCTGGAGCCAACGGGCCATCACCCTTCCACTCAAATCATTTGTGGAGAAGACGCCTCCTGGAAAATTAATAATATAATATATTTTGCATCAAAGGTTGGTATCACCATCTTCCCTGTCATAATTTTGAATTTAAAGTAAAATCACAGAAGCCGTAAGCTTAACAAAATTGTCTAGATAACACTAAACCACAGATTGATGGAAGTATAAAAATAATTTTATTTTACAGATAGACTTTCTATTGTAGCCATGTGGAGATGGCACACACCTTTAATCCCAGGACTGGGGAGTCAGAGGCAGGTGGATCTGAGTTCAAGGCCAGCCAGCCTGGTCTACAGAGTGAGTTCCAGGACAATCAGGGCTACACAGAGAAACCTGTCTCAAAAGACCGAAACGGGGGGGGGGGGGGGGAGATTTCTATTCTGAGACCTACAGTAGGCACATTTGCTGCACCCAATGACCCTTTCGAGCCACCAAGAAAATGATATAAGTTCTTCTGACATTATAAAAAAGGATCAAGCAGGAATGCCCACCCACAAGCCGAGTGGAGGAAGTGTGTTCCCTAACCTTCCCTCTCTTGGCCTATGGATTTCCTTCAGGAGGATTTAAACATAACAAAGGTTAGAATGCTCAGGATTTCTGCAGAGCAGTGTTTGTGGTACAAGTTCACAATTTCATTCTTCTAACCTCTCCGTCTCCAGGTTCCTCCCTCTACAGCGGGAGCCACGGGACCTACTCTGCAAGCTTGAGCGATGTAAATGGTGCTCTGGGTGTAAAGTAACTAGAATGGATCCAGACACACTGTGAACATGTAAAAAAAATATCAACCACTGTGTTCAGGTCTTGTCATGATTTTTATTAAGCCTACAAATGCAATTTAGAAAAGTTTGCCTTCTCCCCATTAAAAATCTGCTAAGCAACAGTAAGGCAGAGAAAGTAGAAGTGCGCATCAAAGCCTATATTCTATTAAAACCAATTCTTCCTTCTCTTCTAAAATTTTTTAATGGTTTATTTTTATTTTATGTGCCGTGATGTTTTGCCTGCATATGTATCTGTGTGAGGGTGTCGGATCTCCCGGAACTGGAGTTACAGAAGTTGTGAGCTGCCCTGTGGGTGCTGGGAATTGAACCCGGGTCCCCTGAAGGAGTCACTAGTGCTCTTAACCGCAGAGCCAACTCTCCAGTCCCCAATTCTTTCTTCTTGAAGACGAGACATTCTTTATTTCCACATTTCATTTATTTTCATATATTTTAAATTAGATCTTATTTATTTTCATATATTTTAAGTTATAATAAAATGACATTATTTTCCTCTTTCCCTTTTTTCCCTCCAGACCCTCCCATGCCCCCACTCTCAAACTGATACTCTTTATTATAGCCACATGTACATACATGCATATGCAAGCATATGTATACATGTATTCATGCGTGTATGACTATGAAAACACAACCCAAAGGTCTGTTTTTGTTGTCTCTGTGTAGGATAAGACATTCTTAACCATCAACTTGAGTTTGACTTTTGTGACAGTTTACAGAAAGTCTTGGGGGATCCCATTAGTCTTTTTTTCATCTATACCAGTTTTATTTGCATATTACAAGGCATGCTTATGGTAAGACCATGCATGTGATAAGCAACGTGCTTCCTGCAAGGAAACTATAACTCAGAAGAGCAGAGAGAAATGGCTTCAGACCATGTAAAATAAGGGTCGGTGGTCACCATATTTTATAGAAGATCTTCACTGCCCCTTCATATTACCACCCACTCGTGATTATGCAAGTTCAATGAGCATATGCAATTTCCAAAGGGAACTGTAATAGCTGAAACCGCGTGAGGCGGTAACAGAAACAGCAGGAGAGTTCCAGATTCTTACAGAGCGTTACCGTACTATACACAAGGAATGGAAAAATACCACATTAAAGTAGTGCCACAGATGTCCACTCAGAGCTCAGACCTTGGGAGATTTTACACATGGTCTCAATTGGGGTCTGTTGGCCTCCACATGGCCTTTGAAGCCTTATTGCTGACCAACTCATCACTCAATAACAAGGTGGATTCTCAGTTCTTCCACTCTTTCCCGGACCTGGGTCTCGGCTAGAAGAGAACAGCTCGTAGACAGGACTGTGCGTATATTCTCAAGAATGAGATGGCCAATGTTAAGTTCTACGAGACCGAGTTAAAGTAAAATTGTCAGCTGAGCTGACACACAGATAAGGAAGAGGAAAATGTACTTGGAGAACCAGCCTCTGGACTAGATATGTATAGGCTTGGAAGATTCTGTAATTACTCAGATCTGGACTGGACTCACAGGTTTCAAATTTCCACTCTCAGAATTCATTGTGAAGATATGACAAAACAATTTATCTCTTGAGGCTTGCTTTTCTTGCTTGTCCAATGGGGCGATTCTAACCAAAATGATGAGTGATATCATGCCAATCACAATCCCTAATCAATCACAGGCACTCGATAAATGCACAAAATTTACACTTTGCCAGAAACTTACTCATTGCTTCCCAACAATGTCTTGAAAAGTGTTGTTGGATATGGTTGTCACTAGTAACTGGGGGTTATTTCAACTGAACTTACTGAAAACGAAACAGTTTTGAGTTGTCAGTCATGTTGGCCATGTTTCAGAAGCTCAAGAGCCACAGGCAGCCATTGGTCACCCTATTGGTCAGCATGAGCACAGAACTGCTTACACGTAAAGCATCCTGCCAGACAGTGCTAGGGTGGAGACGAGACCTTCCATGAGGAGAGACTGGGTATGTTGCCATCCAACGTAAGGACTTTTGCCTCAGCAACAGCGGCTTAGCTATGTCTCGTTTTTCCCTAGGAGGATCTGTTTTGCCGAGATGGTGGCAGAGACAAGTCCAGGTAACCCCAATACAGCGCTTACAGCTGACATACAACCGATGTCCACCTGATGGGATGGCGGAGAATTCCATCTACTGTCTTTTTATTTTAAAGTCCTATGTAGCATTACAAATTTGAGACTTTTTTTCTTTAATAGCCATCTACTAAAATGACTGAAAACTATACACCAAGGAGGAGGAGCTGTAAGCCCCAGTCTCTGTCTATGTTGGAAATGAAACTCATGAGCTGCAAGTTCACTTTTGGTCACTATTGGTTCTAACAAAGGGATGAGAGCTAGACATGGTTCTGTCATCCTGCTTTTGGTTTTGAACAGTAAAAGACTTCTGGTTTTCTTGTTATCTATCTTGTTAAGACTAGATTCCTTATTCCTTATTTTCTGGTTTTATTATATTGACTTCCTGAAGACAATCTATCTTTTTCTATCAGTTTTTCAGAGGTTCCCCTTTTCTTGGCATGTCACCTCTGCACCTGCCATCCTCTGTTGCACTTCCTGGGTTCATGCTTTCGAAGCTCAAATGAACTCAACCTCATTTTGCAAAATAGCCAGAAGTTTGAGGATTTGCCCAGGCGTGTAAATAGTGAGCCAACTCTGCCCATCCTCAGTATCCTCTTCCAAAGTCTATTCTAACGTCTGGATTTAAAGACTTGAAATGGCCACCAAATGGAAAGTTAACAGGTTCAAACAGTTCAGTCACATGGCCTAAGATGAAAATGAAGTTAATCACGCTCAGAGACACACAAGAGCCCAAGACCCGAGCCGAGAGCAAACTTCAGGAATTGCACCCCTCCAACTGATACATTCCCAGTCCGTAGTGCAAACCCGAGGAAAACTGAACGACGAAGAGAGGAGGACTCTTCCTTCACATCCAAGTGATGGTTAATGACCAGACTGTGATATTATTGAAGAAGTAGTCATGTTTGGAGGCGCAAACAACAGTGCCTACAAGTCTCTACTGACACACAGAGACATGCCCCTTACAAATGGAAAGACAGCCACAGGCATCAGATGATGAATTTGTGGACATTTCACTTCTAACTAAAGCCCATGAAATTTTCAAAAGAATTAATCAAATAGTTCTGAGTGTTCGAAATTGGTTCACAATGAAGATTTTTTTCTCAAACTTTTTTTTTCTTTTTTTTTGATTTTTCAAGACAGGGTTTCTCCGTAGCTTTTTGGTTCCTGTCCTGGAACTAGCTCTTGTAGACCAGGCTGGCCTCGAACTTACAGAGATCCACCTGTCTCTGCCTCCCAAGTGCTGGGATTAAAGGTGTACGCCACCACTGCCCGGCTCTCAAACTATTTTTATTGTCATTCTGGGGCTCACGCGAGGGTGGGTAGGTCATGGGAGAATATTTCATGTCTTTTCAAACATATATGAAACTCACCGATTATGTGTGAGTCATCTATATTTTGCTGCTACTAACAGAACAATATTTTCTTTCCATTCTACCAGGTTACATCACAAAAAATATGAGAAAAAGAATATATATATTCCCAAAGAAGTTCTATGAACTTGTCATATATTTAGAATAAATTCCCACAAACACACATCCACACATCCTGTCATAAACACCACATATCAATTTCCTCTTCCAAATAGTAGCTGACTCCTGATTATCCATTCATGAGTAATGAAACTTGAAGCTAAATCCTTTAAGTTAGTTTCAACCAGTAGATTTTTTTTTCCCTCACCAAGCAAATTTCCAGGTTTCTGTTAAGAAGCAAAAGAATTGTCAGTGGTTCTATCCCTTCCTTGTTTGTGTCTTTGTTAGTCAAATGACAAGTGAAAAATATCAAGAGGATGAAGAAGGCCAAAGGAGAGAAAGGGGAGCCTGAGTAATGTTCAGATTGCAGGTGGGCAGGCGGCAGCCACTGTCCTCCTTTCCCAGGCGCTCAACTCAGCCTGCTAGGAACTCTGTGACAACACTGGTGACAGTGCCCTTGATGCTGATGTTCATGCCTTCGAGTAACAAAGCCACCAGTTGCTGCAGAAAGCCTGGTGTAAGTTACAGCCCCGCATCTCTGTCTTATCATTTCTTCTCTCCAAATAAAAAGACAAGGCTATTGCTTCTACTTTCTCTCCCATGGATAACTTCTGAATATTTCCTCAAACCTCTGACTCCCTTTCCAAAATGATTTAAATGAGCTGGGTGCAGCCTTTGTAGAGATGTACGGGGTGGGGTGGGGGGGTGCACATAGACGCCAATAAAACCTCTGCTTTCCTCAATAAAGAACACACTTAAGACAGAACTGTTACTGCTAACTGAGTGGTTACATTGCACCTTAGATGTTTACAAGGGCCAGTTCAGAAAGCATTTTCTAAGTGGAGTCACTGAAAACCCAAGACAGTAAAATGGGCCAGCAGAGACTGAATAGATTCTCTCTGTTATGACATCACATACACATTTGAGATTCTGAGCTCTTGGTATATACTACACTATTGAAATCTCACATCCACCCTCCATAAGACAGACAGAGGGGTATCAAAGAGAAATAAAAGAAAGCAATTAATAATGATGTCCCAACTTGGCACACCTTTCCATAACTGTAAAGAGACCCATTACCAAGGCCTGTGAGAATGCAAGTTCTTGTCATGACTGACAGGGCCAACTGATGACAATATACACTGTAACATATTACTTTTGATAGGTGAGGCATAGGTCCAGCCATATTATGTGTATAACTTTTTTCTTTCCCTTAGCCCATTGTTAGATTAACATTGCATTTTCACAGATTAAGACCCCAAGGCACACAGAGTTTACATAACTTAAGAGCTCAACTAAGTGGCAAATTTGAGATTCAGAATCATGTAGTCCCATTTTAAACTTGATCTCTTAAGTATTACGATGGCAAGTTTTGATGGCTATGCATACTCCAAAATGACTGAAGATGGGCTCCTACCAAACATTTTCCAAAGTCCTGGTTGGATTATTTAAAAACCATGACCCAGCAGTAAGACAGCCACTTTGTCCAAAAAGGACACACGAAGTGTCTATGGCGTGGCGCTCATGGGGGCTGCTGCAAGAAACAGGATTCTCAGAATGTGGTTTCACTAAGGAAGAGAAGGTATCCATAGAGAGTTGTTTATTGTTTCTGGAGACACAAAGTGATACAAAACCATCTGCTAAGAGTCCCATGGGATTTAGGGATGAAAATAACCCAGAACTAAACACAAGAACAATAAGAAGAGAAAACAGTATCACTTGTGCGCTAAATACAGAGCGGACACAGCCTTAACTGCGTGGGCTAGCCTCTAGCTCCAAGGCTTCATTTCATTTCCACAACTGCAGTTCCCTTGTGCTCGGCATTACCTGAGCAGACACCATGTGTTTGCTATTACATTCAACTTGGTATATCACAGCAAGGTCCACTCTCAACATCGTGAGCACCTTGGCCTGAACTTCAAGGGTCTTAGACAAACCAAAGTACTCCTTGCTAAAGGTCTCTGAAAACACTGACTTGCACCAACCTGGGACCAGTTGAAATCTGACTTCTTACTAGTTCTGTCCTTATGTCACCCATTTCCACAGGAGTTGGCTTCATCACGGGCTCAGGGTTGGCACAGAGAAAATACTGTGGATGCTAAGTACACCACAACTCCTTAATATGCTCTCAACACCTAACTAAGTTGTTACCCAACTTTTAGTGATGGATGCTCATCAGGTAATTAAAGATAATGTTCAGAAGAGTCTTTTGTATGACCACAACAACTTTTCATCACTCTGGCTATTTTAAGTCCTCAAGAGCTATAATTCTATCACAGGTTCTATTTTTATTTACACTAATCACAACAGATTCTGATCTTCAGGTATATATAACAGATTATCTCCTATCTCAATGCTTTCTTCACCTTCAGCAGCCAAATGTTATTTTTATGATGACAAGAACTGCTCAATTAGGAGGTGTTGAAACATAAAAGTAGTGTGTGTTGTGTCTGCCAATAAATAGTTCCATGACCTCGAGAGATACTGTTTTCTCAGTTAAATAAGGGCTCCAAATTTGCAGGAAAGCAATTTCTATGACTCTACACTAATGATAGGAATGAATTCTAACTCCAGTGCTATTATTGCTGTTATCCTGTACTGTAGTGGCCTACAAGAAGTCGTTCTAAGGCTATCTAGTCTACCTGGTCACACAAAAAAAGAAGGTTAAGAGCAATATTGTTTTTTAAAAGGCAGATATGTTTGAATGCATGTATGAGAGTATAGTGCCTACCACAGAGGTTCAAATATCACTAAATACAATGAAGGAAGCACGAATAAAGCATTACAGACAAGATACATAGAGAGTGAGAATATTAAAACAACATAGGGAAAGATACGTATTCCTTGGTTCCACCAGGATAGATGTTAATGATTTCACTTTTCACTGTATTTATTGCTGGGAAGCAATACTACAGTTCCTTAGAAAGGACTTGAGGAAGTTGGTGAAGTTATGAAGAACCAACAGTGTACCCAGAAGGTTGTTGTGTAGAAAAGAACATGTTCAGGATTTTATAATTTGACCTTGTGGAATTCTAAATGAGTTATCTCTACTTCTCCAAACCCAAAGGTCTTCAGCTGTTGTGCTTGCATACAGTAAACACAAACAGGCACCACTTCCCAATGCTTGTCAGGAAGGGAGGAGAGGCATTCAGAAAGTTGTTCTAAATAAAAGCAGATGATAACAATTTCAGGAGCAGAGACCCAAGAAATAAGGGCAGAATTGGACTCCATGGGAAGCTGAGAAGATGAGAACAGGTGGAGTCACCACGACCTGTAGTTACATACTTTGACATTTAATTTAATCGCATAAAAGGAAATTTCGTTAAATTCTGTGACTGATCCATTGTTCAGGGTTGAAACTATTCAAGACTTATTATTTTTCACAATCATTCTGAGATCAACTGTCTATCCAAGTGTTCGATCATCCTACTCATATTGTATCATTAGGAGAAAGCAGGCAAGAGAAAGGTTAAGTGTCTAAACATCCTTGTTGTCATCTAACTAAATGAGGTTAGGAACTGGAACACATCCTATGTCTTTTCAGTCCAAAGTCCAGGTCGGAAGGGACAGCCCTTAAGCCAAATAGCCTTGCAAATTACCAATGGTCTAAGCAACCTGAAGGTCACCTTTCATATCAGTAAATGATGTTTACTGATGGCGAGTGGAATTTCCAGCAAACTCTAGGCTGTGCTTTGAAACATCAAATTTAGCACTGGTGCTTCAAACAGATGCTTTCCTCTCTCATGTACCAAGAGAGCTGTAATGAACACGGCGTCTCCAATCTGCTAGAGTTCTGAACAGCCATGGTACACTGCAAAATTATTACCCCATCTCCCCTTTCACTGAGCTGAAAAAAAAATGTAGGAATTATCTCTTTTCTGTTAAAACATATGGCCTTAACTACTTTCAATGGAAAACAAAGGCATGAAATAATTACCAAATGTAGGCCTCTGTGGCACAGATTGAAATGAAAAAAAAAATGGTATGCAAATTGTCAACAAGCCAATCAGATTCCTCTCTGCTACTCATGTCGGTGCTCACCTCTCCTCCACACTCAGGGAAAACTCTGGGTAAAGTCAACCAGTCATAGTTTCCTGGTTTAACTCAGAGCAGAGCTTCTAGCTAGCACAAGGCTAGAAGTTTCTGGATGTACAAAAGAAATATGAAGAAACTACATTCCATAACAACAGTTATTTCAAAACTTCTTCAAGGAAATGAGGGATTAAGAAGAACCTTGTATTTCTGACAAGAGACCATGCAATAGAAAACTAAGTAGTAAATAATAATTAGTTTGTGTCTTCAGGCATATTCAAAACATAATTAAGTTGGCTTTCTTTAATAGTGAAATTCTAGGTAATTTTCATATGATAAATTTTTTTCTTAATTTTGGAGACAAACAGTTCAACCATTTACTACCAGCTATCTTAATAATATTTTGGAATATGGTCAGTATAAATATATGTAAACAATACGAATTTCTTTAATAATGCAATTATAGTAACTATGTTCCTTTGATATCTGAGAAATGTAACTTTTAATAAGCCTCTTACTTTGTTTAATAATCTTGGATTTTCAAAACAGAAATGTCAAACCCAGATGGTTTCTTAATATGGATAAAAGGGGAACAGTTTAAAAAGTTCAATCTTTGTTCATATAATTAGCAAAGAATAGATCTTCTCTTTGGAACTTCCTAATCAATAGTCAGATAGATAAAGAAAATTGATATGCATATATTGTATAGATAGTCTGTGTATATGGTAACATTAAAGTCAGAAGTTTATGAAATATGGGCAGAAGGCTAGAAAATAGCTGTATAATGGATGGCATGTTCCACTGGGATCATGGAAGTGTTTGGAAACTAATCAGACGCCATGATGGCTCAGCATCCTGAATATACTGAATAAGCCTGAATTGCTCAGTTTGTACTGGTTAATTTTACCTTAACTAAAAATCAATCAACAAAACAAACAAATATAAACTAAAATAGCACATACCAGGTCTTAATTCACATCCTGTCCTGAGGAAATGACTTCAGACATATATATAGTGAAGACTTATGTGTAGGAAGACAGATTGTGGACCGTAGCTCTAGAGTGCTC
Source organism: Chionomys nivalis (assembly GCF_950005125.1). Taxonomy (NCBI): domain Eukaryota; kingdom Metazoa; phylum Chordata; class Mammalia; order Rodentia; family Cricetidae; genus Chionomys; species Chionomys nivalis. The sequence continues at coordinate 16,609,053 of NC_080099.1, forward strand.
AGTTTTGCTGTAATTTTCTAGACAGACAATTAGGTAGCTAGTGTAGTTAGTTTGAGGAACAGAGGCTGCCATCTCAATGAAATGCAAACTGCCCTCCTGCCCAAGCCACTCGCAGTCTTTGTCAGCAGGATCAATATTCTCCCCTTGTACAGAAACAAGCGTGTGGTTGTTTCATGACAGGTCTTAGGTCCGTCCCTCGGCTACGAGGATTGGCCACTGTAAGCAGGAGACCTTTCTAGGTTTGGCTGTGTCACTAATGAATTGAACATGGCCAGGCGATCCACTCTGTCGCACGATATTCATTGGAGAATGGGACCACGCTACAAGGTCAGATCTCAGGGTATCTTGTTTGCAGAGCCTGCCCGCAGACAATAGTTTTGACAGTTTTCTTTACAGCAGACTACTGGATATGTAGGCAACTTACTCCTCTCTTTTTTCTGACAAGCCCAGGGAGTAATGGGTATTTGTGTGTGATGTCAGAAACGATATGGACCAAATCACCTTCTGACAAAGGTCATTTCAATAACGTTAATGGAAAATTTTTCAAGCTTGCCTTTACTTTTAGAACTGTGTATCTTTTGTGAATTACTCTGGCCTTATCTTCCAAAGAAGACCATGGCCCTGCCCTTGATGGTCATTTTAGAGGCTACACTGTAAAGCATGACCAGAGCGAAGTTCTTCCTAGAGTAGAGAGCCAACAGAATGTATCAAATAAATGAGGAACAGAAGCAGAGAAAGGGAAAGCAAGCCTTCTCCACCCCAATGTTTACTCATCAGATTACCAACTTTGAAGGCCCTTCACAGAATCTTCCATGTGTCAAAAACTGCCCTCAGAATCGTGAATGGGACTTCTTAGAGGACGGTAGGTGAGAGCAGACAGAGGCAGCACAGCTGGGAGGAAATCAGACTGACAGTGTGCAGTCGCCGCAAACCAATGTGCAAAGTTTCTCGAGGCTCTCACCACAGCAGGGTCTCTGAATCTGCCTTACTATGTTTGGGCAGTGGAACTCAGTTTTCACATCCCATATTCTCAAAATAAGGTTGCACGAAGTTATAACAAATCACAAGCTGCAATCACTTGAATTTACCTGCTCTACTCCAATCTGAAACTAACCCAGAGCCATAAGCTAGGGAAGCAATGCATCACTTTGGGGGTGTAGAATTAGGGCTCACAGATAAGAAGACAGCAAACAACAGAACTCTTAGCTACATGTATCCCCTAATATAGTTCTCCCCTTCCCCTTGGATGCTTCCAGGGATTCCCCTGCCCTCAGCTGGTTGGACTGGACCAATCATTCTGCCATTTACACATGTTCTACTTTTCTGGCAGTCTCCGTTTTACCCCAATATATTTGATGCCATGGGGCGAATAATCCTTCTTCCTATCATTCCTTTTTGTTTCCTAGTAAACAAGATGCCAGGTGGTTATCTTCCAGTGCCTATTCTTGGATTTTGCTGCCTTGATTCCCATTTAAAGTTCTTTCCTACAAATATGGGAAAGGTCGCCTCACGTATCTTTCTTCTGCAGCCTGAGATTCCTGATCAGTGTTAGTACAGTACACTCAAGATGTCTATTGACTTTCTTCTGTCCAGCTTGTTCAGTGATCATCTAACACTTGAAACGAACATCAGTGGGACGGCTTAGTTGTCCTGCAAGGCTTCTAGCCACCCCCAGAATAAAGAACAAGGAAAGATACATTAAAGTGTGTTTCTAAAGCAACCAAAATAAGTCGTCCCTAAATAGGAAAGATGAAATCTACTGCCTCCTTCTAACTTCAAACTGATAATCTCAAGTGAGAAAGCTAGTCCAAAGAGCAGATATAGGATTTCAGCCAAGTGCATGTCAGAGACGTACAGTTGGTGGAAGGAGCCTGAAGCTCTGGCTATTTTTGTTCCCTAAATTCCCTGTGTTCTGCTCCTGTACTTAAAGCCAGATGCTGAAGAACACAATATCAAGGAGAGAGGATACAAAGGCTCTGAGGATTCTGCAATTGTCCCAGGATTTCGAGTCCCTAATGTTAGGTCTGCATAATGTTAGAGAGCATTGCGTGTGAGAGAACAAAGCGCCCACTTCCCGTATCTCTTAGGAGCTCAGAAGTGAGAGAGAGCGGACACTCGGCCAGGGTCTCAGATTGCTGATGCACTACCCATCTTCTAGGAGGGAACAGTTGAACCACAGTATGGTTCATGCTCCTCCATTTTGACTGCCACTGGGTTTTGGCTTCTGTTTAACCAAAAAGTTGACATTGGTGCTGGTTTCCTAAAAATGATGCTTTTCTTCTGCTATGTGTCAGAGAGGGCCATCTCAACGTGACTGTTCTTAACGTGAAATGATCTCTGGTGCTTTCTAAACCAACTGGGTGAGAAAATGCTAAGATTTTCATTTCCTTGAAATGTGATGCTATTTTTGAGCTTCTAATTGGAAAAAAAATTAAACTGCAAGCAATTAAGTGTGGAGGAGTGGACCAAAGGTGGCTCATATTTGGGCATATGGTAAATTGATTTGCCATTGAACTGGGAGGCTAATATTAGGCATGGGTGAGCCAAGCCATGTTTTGTGTTTGTTCAATTTCTCATACAATTTTTTCAAATGTTATGGGCTCAGCAAAACCCAAAACACATTTTCTCAGCACTTCTCCCTTTTTCAACCCATGTGTATTTTGAGAGAAGTTTAATTCATATGTTTCTGATTTATTTACATGCAAGTCATCAGAATGTTGTTTTCTACTAGCTATTTGATGTCCAGGAAGCCTGCTGAGCTTTTCCTTTGAGGTTTTCTCTCCCCGCCCCAGGATCAGGAAGCAATGATTTGCAAATAGTAAAAAAGCTAGGGAAAAAAAGTGCTCATCAGATTCCCCCAAATTCCTCCTCAAAGGTTCAGATTGTGTTCAAAACGCAGATAGTATGAAGTCTGAGTATGAGTCTAACTTGGCAGATGTATGTTGGTGTTCCTAATTGACATCGTCCTTGAAGTTACCAATCTCTTCCCTGTGTCTACATGAAAATGCATACTTGCAGTGGATGGCTACCACGAACAGATCCAAAGAAGAGATGGCAGGCTCTTCAGGATGAAGTGAATCGGGTGTGTAACCCGGTACCTGTGGACAAGGCCTCAGTCTCCAGAACAAAAGCTAAGAAGCCAGGTTTCTCTGCTGTGAAAACAAGGACTGGGTTTCCCACACGGGAACTGCACCTCATTTTCCATTTCAAAACCAGAATGGTGTTAGGACTGAGAAGATTCAAAATGTCTTTTCAAATCAAGTCTCTCTCTGGCACAGCTGTTGTTAAGTGACCTGGCATGGTGCAAGTCAAACCAGCAATCCATGCACAGATCTGTTGCAGAAATGAGCCACTGGAGCTTTCAGGAAAATAGTGTGTGTGTGTGTGTGTGGTGTATCTGTGTATACAGAATATATATGTGTATATATACACACAGACACACACACACACACGTTGTTAGTGTTCATATTGTTCTGTCTCCACATCAGCCTTCTCAATGCAACTCTCCCAAAGAAGCTAATATGGCACAAAAAAAAAAAAACCACGTAGAATTGCTTAGTCTTTATGTATGTGTACATTGAACCAGTCAAAGATCCAAAGAGCAGCTTTTAAAGCATGTGACTGGGACCGGAGTAACTCAACTAATTGCTAGTTGCTTTAAATGCACACATTTCCGATCATTTATTCACATGTAAGATTACAAGATGTCAAAATTACTACCATTATCAAAGTCCTAAGAACGCAGTCATTTAACAAAGCAAGAATAGACTTCCACACAGCAAAGAAGTTGGCCTAGGCAAATACCTGAAAACATTAATAACCATTGGAACAATATGCTTGCTCTTCTCTGCGGAACCCAATATATAGAAATCTCTATCCCAGTCAGGTTCATGACCTTTTAATAGACATAGCTTTGTCATGCAAAGCTGATCTGGAGAACAAACAATCTGGAACCTCACCTATTTCCTTTCCTTCATTTCTTTTTTTCTTTTTTCTTTTTTGAAATAGGATCTTACTGTGTAACCCTGGGACTCAATATGCAGACTAGGCTGGCCTCGAACTCACAGAAGACTGCTTCTTCCCACATGCTAGGATTAGCTTCAGCAACCACAGCCAGCCAACCTCACATTTTTAAAGACCTTCTTAGGGCATACCTAATAAATTACAAAAACTTCACTAGGAGCTTTTGTAATTCAAGGTGCTCTGGTTCTTAGACTTTTCAACTGGATGAAGTTTTTAATAGAAACACACACACAACATATGCCAGCCACATCACCTTTCAAACTATGTAAACTAACAATTGTGTATTATTTTCAAATGCAATAGTTGGAATAAAAAGGAAACTTCTACTTAATGGGCCACCAGTCTATGGAACAGATTACACGTGAATCTGAAAGCATCACAGAAAATGTTCACGGGCAACATGAAACATGTCTGTAATGTTCTTTTACCCCAGTCCCCCACTAGAGTGTTCCTTTATCTGTCAGAGGTGCAGGCCCAGCTGGACATCAGCGACAAGGAGCCTTCTCAGGGTAGCCCCTGTCATTGCATATCCAGTAAGGAAGAAGATACTGCGTGTGGCACGGGTCACCAAGCATCTCCTTCCAGCGGCAGCAACACTCACGGACATTGCTTTTCCCCACTTTAGGGCTGATGATGCGTGGACAGACAGAATCTGATAGAACTCCTTCATATCCTTCCAGTGCCCCTTAATGGCATGATCTCAAACAAATTCTCAGAAATGTCTGTAAACCACATACACACACACACACACATCAATGTCTACTGCTACTATTTTTTCAACATCATGTCAAAGTTTAACAACCTTCACCAACAGACTTTTAAAAACGTGTCGTGAGCTTCTTGGGGAGGGACCTGCCCCCGCCCTGCCCCCACTTGTTTTTGACTTCAGCACACTCATGACCATCTTGATGGAATGACCTGCTCTAAGATTTTAACAGACCGGTGGACAATTCTTTTTGTTTGTTTTAATTGAAGGTCCTTAATGTGGGCCACATGTTTCTAGTGGTGATCTGGACGTGCCGAGGAGGCAGGGCAAGGAAAGCAGCGTGGTAGAGAGGTGGGGAGACCACGGGGAAGAAGAGAAGGTGGGGAGCGGGTGGATGATGAAAAGACCAGTCCCACAAGCAAAGCACATTAGCAGCCCAGAGTGGAAAGGGCCGGAAGGAAAACCCACCCACCTCACCCCTGCACTCATTCTATCAACCTGCAATTGCTGCAATCAAAACCATATGTCGGTTCTTCCAGATCTTTCTCACAGGACAAACATGCAAAGGGCCTCAGGCCTGGCGTTGCCATCAAATGGTAATTGATACCATATGAGCCACAAAATAGAAAAGCACATGCAAACAGCAACCTCTCTCTCTCTCTTTCTCTGCAACCCCCCACCCCCCGCAGCCCTTTCTTGGCCCCTTGAGAGGGATGAAATTGCAGGTCTTGCCGGGCTGCTAAGTGCACCATGCACCACGAAAAACAAGTGTATGAGGCTCCAGCAACCACCTGTAAATGAGAGCAGGAGAAGGGTCCACAAGCCAAGAACCCAGCCCTGGGAACAGGCAGAGGCTAAAGGTCACCCCGGGTTAATGCAAGGTCATCCATCATGGAGGAAACTGAGCACAGGTGTGAGCCCGATCACAAGCTCAGAGCGGGGAATGACCCTCAGGTCCCTCGGCACATCCGGCTAGGACAAGCCTGTCCCTCTAAACCACATCTGTGAGGGAGTGGGAAAGTGGAAACCGCTCCCCAATTACAAGGCAATTGGAAGCAAAGTGACCCCAATCCTGTATCTCTCCTACTCTCTCCCTGTGAGAGGCTTTCTCTGCATGTCATTGTTCTCCATAGGAGAGAGAAAAGGAAAGAAAAAAAAATCAAGCAAACGAGTGAGCTGGAGGTCCTGGCAGTTGTTGGCTGGCTGTTAATACAGTAGGTAAAATCCGTCTCTTATTTCCACCCGCACTGACAGAACCGCCAAGTAGCACACAGCTCTCGCCTCTGCATGTATATATTTTCTTATTAACTCGATCGGGCAGAAATTTGCAGAGATTTGTTTGGATCTGGAAGTCACAACAGAATGTCAGTTTTACAAACCAAGGCTCATTCTGTGGTGGAATGTACAGCCCTGGACCAAACCATTCCCCCCACACAAGCTATTTGTTCCAATTCCTCCAGCAGCCGCTTCTGAGCAAACAACTGAGTCTAAACACACGCGATGGCTCTCCGTTCTCTTCCTTCTGCCTAGCCCCTTATATGTGGTATTTTCATCTTATAGATCGTATGAAGTTTAAATATTTTCCAGATGGGACGAGGGAGTACAGAACCCTGTAAACACTCTAAGTTATAAAAGGACCAACTAAATACTTAAAACAGAAGAAGATGACAGCCACATGGTTCCTCTGCCAGCGGGAAACTGGTGAGTTAACACTGGCAACTGTAGGAAGGGGGACAGAGAGCAATCCCCAACCCCCAGGACTCAAGATGGGCTGATGCCTCCTCATTTAGATCGGATCTATTTATATCCTTTCTATGTAAACCAGTTCCAAAAAAAGGAGATTTAAACTCAATTTAAAATTCAGTACATCTCAGTGGTAAGAAAGCCAACTATGTTTATAACCTGAAGATAAATTCCACTGTCCAGCAGTGGGGAAAATTAATAAAGCCTATTAATTCCATACATCTGCCTTGATCCCAGCAGCCCTTTCTCCCTTTAAGTGTGGCAAGACCTGAGTGAGGTCCTGCAGACTAGAGAGGCTCATGACAGCGCACTAAGTCAAGAGGGAGGGGGATGAGTAACCGAACTGAACAGAGTGGAGGTGCATGGGCAGGGGATGGAAACCAAAGTTCTGATAAAGAAAGATAGGAGAAAGCAGATGGCAACACAGCAAAGCAGCAGTGTGGCTTAGGAAGTGTCAGGCCAAGCGGGCTGGGGACAGACCACTCTGGGGAGACTCAGGCCTTCCTTACCTCTGCTCTCCCTTCGTGGTCCACGCAACATAACCCTGTATGTGAGCATCTGCATTGTTTAAATTTCATCCCGTGGTGGTGTTTGCTGATTGGTCAGGCATGGCTGACAGCATCAGGATTGCAATCTGACAGACAAGAGCAAGCAGGACCACAGCCCAGAATTCATAGTGGGAGGCAGAGAAACGACCTCGGGCTGGGTATGTGTGGCTCAGACCTGCAGATGTCTGCAGCAAGGCCTGGGGCTGGCTTGGGGGTGGGAGGGCCTAGGAAGAGGCTGGGAGGAGTACGCGAGGAGGGGAAGTGGGACAGGCCAAGCCACCCAAATGACCAGGCTTCAGGCGTCACCCTGGAGTGGACCATATCTAGAAAGTTCTTTCTTGCCATTCCCTGAACAGATTCTTACCTCAGAACCACAGGCTTCTATCCCTGAATCTGTTTTCACACAGTCACACTGGCTGGTGTTTCCAGTCTGGGGATACCGTAGCTAAGATCTTAGGCTCATCTATTTATTTTTATTGAGGCAGGGTCTCATGTAGCTCAGGCTGGCTCCCAGCTCACTATGTAGTGAAGACTGCCCTTTAACTCCTGAATCCCATGCCTCCTCAGGCCTCCCCCTCCCATGGGCTAGGATTACAGGCATTTGTCATAATTACAGACTTTCTTTTCAGGTATTTATTTCTCCAAACTACTGATGTTTTCCCTGGGAATCAGAGATCCCAACTCAGAAAAGCCCCCCATCCAGGTAACTTAACAGGTCCTCACATCATGTGACTATTGGCAGTAAAGCAAGGATGGGAAAAGACAAGGCGGTTGAAGGTGCTTGAAAATGGAAAGTGAAGTTGCTGTAGGAATTGTCAAACGAACAGAGAAGAAATAAAATAGACTGAAAGTAAGCCAGGAAAGGTGAACCGGGATTCCTGAGTTACAGGATACGCCTTTATTTTGAGCCACTGCCTATTTTTTTCTAGGCCAGTAGGAACCAAGTATTTCTGGCTGGCCAGACCTTACCTTCTCTACTCAGATCCAATCCGTCTCCTCCTTCTCTTTTCTGCCTCTTTCTCTTCTTCCTTCTCCTCCTTCCCCACTGACTATCTAACACTACAGCTGAGGTTACCTTCCATAAACACAACTGTTTTCCTTCCTAAGATTTTCAGCCTCTTTCAGTGTAGCTGACTGCCTGACTTCATGCCCAGACCATCTAGATTCAGGACTGCACAATTCTGAAGAAAATTTAGAACTTATTGCAGATATCCCACTGCCCCCCAAGGATGTTGCTTTCCTAGCACTTTCTCCTGGGAGGACTTGGAGAATATCGTACAGTCAATAATTATAGAAGAAGAAAAGATACAACATGAATCCAGCACAACAGCAATAAGAGAGATGGATAAAAGTGGGTGGAAACTGTGGGCCAAGCATAGACCCGAAAGACTACATCATTAAGACAGGTTCAATGAGTGGATAAAAGAGACAAGATGCTTTGGTGGAGGGGAAGGCTAACACAACTCGGAAAGCAAGATTTAATAAAAACTAACCCTTAAAACCACCACCACTGATCGAACGTCAAATCTGAAAAGTGAGCTTCTAGAAGAGAGTGAAATACAAGCTTCTGGTTAAAATAAAATAAAAACTCTACTATGATTAGTATCCAAAAGGAAAATTTTTTAAAAATTTCACTTTTGTCTTTCACGGTGTAAACACTGATTATATGGATTAAAATTAAGCTGGGAAGACACACCCCTAAAATGTGAACATAAGAGAAGACTCTGACTTGGAGGAAATGTGTTTGAGAAGGACAACATCAAAAGGTGAGGGACATAACCATCAGTCAAACTGGAGGGTCTGTGTGATGGGAGGAAGGAGGCTGTGGGCATGAGAAGCCCATGAAGAAAGAAGTGGTCAGAAGACCACAAAGAAAAACCCAGAGGGAAAGAAATATACTAGGCAAGCACACAGAAATGACAGAACAATAGAAAATATGAGCTGGAATACAGGGACGTGATATTAAGGGGAGCTATATGCATGCAGCAGAGAGGAGAACAATCAGAACTGGGGGAAACGACAGTGTGTCAGAAGCACAAAGTAATCTCCACATGTTGCCAAATTATGCTGTGTAGAAGAACCCTTGGAGGTGGGGAAGAATATAAAGAAAAAAACTGCATACTTTTTTTGAACTGTACCCCCCCCCATAACTTCCAGGACCTGATTATAACTGCAGGAGCAACCAACAACAGCCACGCCAGGGGCTTTGATGGTTGCAGGATGCTCATCAGGTATGAACCTGGGTGTTTTGCAGATGGTCCTCCTCCCATGGAGTTCTTCGTTATCCAGAACACTCAAGGGTACAACCTCTTTGGAGGACTATTTAAGCAAACGTGCTGCCCCCAAACCAGTGGCAAAGTGATGGCCCTTATTTAAACGCCACAACTATGTGCCACACTCCAAGACTAACCTACTGACAAGTCAGTACAGTGGCCATCCCTGAAGAGGAGAGTGTTTCTCATGTCAGTCTTGAGGACCTGAGCAGCTCATCAAGGGCCTGGCTCGGGTTTTTAACTCAGAAGAGGATCAAGTTGGTTTTAGTGATAAACCAGTAATTGCATATTTGGTGGAAAAAGCCTGCAGCTCTGACGAGCAGCGAAGGAAACTGGCTGACAGCAATTTCAGGTGCTGGGACGCAATAAAAACAATGAAGAAAGAAAATGTTTGCTTTTTCTGTCAACCGAGATGTCAGTACCCATTAATAAATCTATCTGCTAAATCTACTCTTATTCATGTGGGACATCACCAATTTAAAGTAAAATAAATTATCTTTAATTAAATGGAATTGTCGTCTTCCTCCCGCTATCATCCCCAATTATTCTCCTTAATCAGCCCTTTAGGGAGAAGGCGAGATAGACCGCCGAAAGGCACACTGACTATAAACAATTTCTCTTTCTGTCAAGGGATGAAATTTTTAATTTTGATTACAGTTTATAACTATAATTTTTGGATATAAGGAATGAAAACTGCAAAATCTTATCATTTATGGGGGAGGGAAACAGTACACGGTCACTTCCAAACTCCTCCTTTCTCTCTCTCGTGAACATTTCAGAAGAAGCCATGCATGGACAACAAATTAATTATTTCATCGTAATTTATTACTTTTATTTCTGATACAAAAACTGCTGGTTTTAATGAATACCTTAAAGTGAACAGCACTAACTCAATGTCATCTTCTATGGTTTCAGGTTGTTAAGCTTTCAAAACCTGGTATTTCTGAATGGTATCAATTCATGTTTAGACAAGAACAGCATACGTACTTTAAATATTAAGACAAGGCACTGGCTAACAGGCAAGGCTGAACCATTTCAAGCTATTCAATAATTTCTCCTCTGATTCCCACTTCCGTTCCAGGGAAGGGGGAGCAACCGCACCAAAACTCTAACAAGAGCACTATATACATGAAGCAAGTGACGTACTACAGGATAACACCAGGTCAGCGCTTATAAGAAGGCAGCAATGGCCTTAAAATAAATGAGGAAACCGACAATCCCAAACTCAAAGGCAGAGAGATGAAATATTATCCCATGAGCAATGAAGAGGGAATGTAGGAGTAAGTGGGCCCATCTCTGGAACAGTCATCCTTCCCCTAATACCAGCGACACCCAAGTAGGTGTGTGTGTGTATGTGTGTCTGTGTGCGCGCGTACATTGCACTTTTAATTATAACCATGGTCCTCTGGTAGGAGAAAGGGGAGCTTCTTTTATAATGGGAGAGTGCATATTAATTATTTACAGATAAACAGGTTGGAGCACTGACTACTTCCTCACTACTTACTGTTACTTTTAAAAATGTATTTTTTTTTCCAGGGTGTAGCACTGTTTTCGTTTAGCATGCCTTTGAATCGCCGCCTACAGAAGTAAAAAAGGAAACCGCAGCTATACAAGCCTGCTGACTTTCTTATAAAAGAACCGTTTTAAACTTGTTTATACTACTGATTCCAAATGAATTCAAGATGGTGGCTAGTTAAAGAAAGAGAGCCCATGCCAGGGAGTTTGATCAAAGAACTTCAATTCAGCAATGTTCAGTTTTAATTGACCACTAATTAAGCTACATTAGTCCAAGAAAGGTCTGTATCACTTTGAGTAATAAAGAAAAGAATTAATTTAACCCTGTGTCAGTCAGCTTTAGTAAATTCATCTGAAAGCAACTTCTCAAACGACAAGCATGAAAGAGGTGTCTAGAGCTAAATGCCAAAAGTGGTCTAGAGAATTCAGAGGAGACAGGGGACTCGGTTCTCAAGTGCATTTGTCACTTCGCTAGTGATGTCACCTTGCAGGTGTAATTATCTTCATTACAGACACAAAGATGTCAGCTTCGCTCCCCGGGTTGCAAAGGGTTTGCTTTAAAATTGGATTCAAAACATGGCAGCCGACCAGCCAATTTTAACTTTCCTGTATTCTCGACAAAAATAGAGTGGATTTGCAAAATCATGAGAATTTTCAAAGGCTTGGAACTCTCTTCTGGGAAAAGTGAGTTGAGGGGGCTGGGGGAGAAACAACTGCAGCGACACCACCAGAAAAGCTCATTATAATTAGGAACCACGAGCTATGACAGCCATGGCAGCAGCATGCAGGGCGCATGTGTTAAAGGAGTGTATTTCTAAAGAGCCAGTTGCAAATGTGTAGTTTTCCCCTATGTTACCCTGCAAAAGAAAAAAAAAGAAGAAGAAAAAAAATTGTTCAATATTCGCATAAAGCATTCCAGAAAGGGAAGGAGGAAAAAAGAATCACAAAACATAGGGTGGCGGGGAGGGAGGATACCACTTCAGGATTTAAAAGCAAAATGTAAGCTTTAAGAGCGCATTGCTTCACAACTCAGTCTTCATGACTGTTACAGTCCTTCATATTAATACTGAGGTGATGCCCTATGATCTCACGACAGATATCAAAACTGTAAAATATGTTTAAATCTTAAAAATAAACACTGGTGTCAATGGTATGCTGGCATGTATTTTATATTAATTAACCTCACCCTCCATGCCTGCGTGAATAGCACTGATTCTCACTGCACTGAATGCCATAGGGTCACATACTCCTAAGGAGGGGCATCCTTGTGGCCTCAATGCACATTATATTTTGCTTTAATGATTTCTGGCAACCAACTGCTGTATTTTCTACAATAGTATTTAATGAATAACCTTTTTATCATTCTGCCAGCACTCATTAAAATGCACTTGTTTGTGAGATGCAATAGCTAGCTATATGAAACCAAAATATTAATGCAAATTGGCTTTGCTAAGTTTAAAGCAGTATTTGCATTATAGGAACTAAACATGGTCCAAACTGAAAGAGTGCACAGGGCACAAATGCCTCTTGACACCATGATTATTACTGAGAGAAACCATGCCTTGTGATACCACGAGATGTTCAAGAAGAAAGCACTGGAGCATGTGCTAAGCACTTAGTCTGTACAGCCAGGGGAGATGGGGAAGCTTAGACAATGCTCTCACCTACTCAAGAACGGTAGGTTTAAGGTACCAGGGAACTAATGAATGTGTTCCCCGTGCTCATGAATACCTGAACAGGCACATTACCTGTCTCCAGAAAAACAGAGCTTGTTGACAGAACAACAGGGGCAGCTGTAAGTGCTCTCTCTCTTCTGTGGGGGTCATGAGAACCTGCCACGGATCTGCCTTACACTACAGAGACAGGGGCATGGACATCAGATGCATCACATCCACTGGGCTGAGGAAACATTTCTTGGCTGTTGATGAGAAGCTAATGGATGTGCAAAGATGCCTTAAGACATGGCGGGTCCCCTCGTTCTGAAGCTCATTAGTTAGGGTTCTAATTAGAGGAAGGGGTTCCAAAGTCTCTGCTCTGCACAAACAAAGAGGCTGATCCTTAAGTAAGATTAGGTAAATCAAACACTAATTTTCAATTAAGGAGTAACAAATGCAATTCTCTTAAACATCTAAGATAATACAAGGAGCCTTAAAATGTTAATTCTTATCTCAGAATTGACATTATCTAATCTAAAGTTAAGAAAAAGGCAAAATACCATATTGAAACATGCAGGAGAGATTTTAGTTCTTCATGATGCATGAAGACCATGGGACCTTTGGGCAATTCACTAAATTCCCAAGTGCTACCATTTCTCAGCCCAGATCTCTCCAGCAGAACTCCCTCAGATGATGCAAAGATTCCCTGAGCTAGCCCATGGAGAGACACTAACCACATGGGACTGGGGACTTTAAATGTAGTTGGTGTAACTGGCAAATTTAATTTTTAAAAACTGTTCTAATTGTCATCAATTTATAATCAAATGGTAACAGTCACATGTGGCTAGGAGCTACCCTACTGTCCAGGGTGGCATCTGTCTTTGAAATGGGCTAGCAACATTTGTGGCACCTACCTTCTGGGGTGCAGTAGGTTACGTTGCTTTGGGAGGTACTTGAGAGTACGTTCTGAAGGAATGGGGGCTCACAGATTATTTTATCAAATGTTAAGACTATAATAAAAGTTTAAGTTTTATCACAGCTTTGCAGTACTTGCTGCCTACATATCAAAGAAAAGGTACCCTACAAATATTTCATACCCTATAAATACACAAATACCACATAACCTGACTTTACAAAGCACATTCTGAAATCAACGATGAGCATATTATTATTGCTTTAAAATTACTCAGAGGATTAGACTCGGGTTTATGGAACATCAGAGAAATACTGAGACCTTACCACAGACAATCAATGACTGACTGAAGCTGAGAACAAGACCAATGATCCCTAAAATACCCTTTGCCTTAAAATTAGTGGACAACACTGGGGAAAAAAATCACCACCTCCCAGAAACAGAAATCCTCCAATAGGTGAAATTATCACCACAATGATAACCTGTAGTTCCTTCATGGCGACAGGCAAAACTGACATCTCTGCAGTTCCTCACTATGGATCTAGACAATCCTGTACTACATGTGACAAGAGGACCCAACTAAAAGCCAATGGAGGGCAAATTCACAGGTGTCCCAGAAAGAGGTGAACCCAAAGCTAATTCTCTTGTTGTCAGTGAGTCTTTACTAGAACTGCACAGGGCCAAGGTGGTTAGGGCTCCAGGAAGCAGGTATGGTGTGGGTGTGAGGGCGCCTGCAGGGCTGAGATGCAATCCCATGAGCCAATGCGCTAAAAAAAAACAACCAAAACCTCTCTGTACCAAAGGTCTGTTTTGAGTCCAAGCTGCCGATCCTTGTGCCCGACTGCCATGCCCTGTAGATTCTGCTCAGACCTTGGAGCACCTCACAGAGCCTCGGGCAGAAGCTGAAGGGTGGCACAAGATCCTGTCAGACTTGGCAGCTCCAAACCTTGGCATCTAGGAAGGGAGGTGCACTGGGTTCTAAGAGTTGGCAGCCATCAAGACTCCGCTATCAGATCCTTCGCCCTTTCTGTACGGAGAGCCAGGGGAGGCAGGGAAGGTCTCAGTATCACATTCCAAATCACAGCCAGAAAGGTACAGTAATGATGGACACTGGGCAGTGACAGGAAGAGGGGTCCCCGTTGTTAGTAGGGAAAAAAGTTGATCTGCTGGGAAAGCTGAAGAGTCCCTCAGGTTTGCTTTAATCTTTATAACCTTCTTTGTGTATATATTTACCATGTATACAAGTTAACATTTAACCATATATTTAACAAGGATTCAAACAATATCCTTAATGCTCTCCTCAAATATTTTCATATGTAATTATTAGTTATTCTTTAGGTTAATTCCCTTTTTCCTCTTTATGTTCTCCAGCGGAAAGAAGGAATATACTTCTTTCAGGATTCTATGAAGCAAAAAACATAGATCAAGTTCCCAATCTTCTAAAAGACAAGATACAAGCATATATATTTAGCGTAGGAAGAAAATGTCCCTTATTGACTCAAGAAAGTCTAACAGCTGTTTTGAATCCATTTCAGTGGGTTCACAAATAATTCACTATATTGACAATATTGCAAATGAAATATTACATTTGCTTGGTAAATCATGGAGATAGTTGTACAGTACTCTACAGAGTGATATATCAAAAAAGAGAAGGAAATTGGTTGGAGGGGAGGGAAGGTGAAGGGGAAAAGAAAGAAGAAGGAAGAAGGAGAATGGGAGAGGGGAGGGAAAAAGAAGTGAAAAGACAGAACATAGAGATGGGGAGGGAAGGAAAGGAGGCTGGGAATGAGCAGGGAGAAGTAAGGGAAATGAAAAAGGGAAGGGAGGAAAGGGGACAATAAGAAGGAAGGCAGAGGAAAGGACTCTGCATGTGGCTCACATGGCAAGAATTAACTATAAATGTCCAGACCCCAAGTGTCTAAAGCAGGACGCCTCTGCCTCTGCCCTGCTGAGGAGCAGTTTTGTGCAGCATGTAAGGGTTAGCCTCTAGAACCATATGCCAGTAGCAACCTCATGCCATGCCCACAACTGGGACAATCAAACTGTTTCCACCTGTCCCCTGGGAGGCACCACTGCTCTAGAGATCCTTGTTTGTAATCGGAGCCTCTCAGCAACAAATACCCACTTGGATTTTCTGAAGCTTTCTATAGACATCTCTAGAAGCAGCTTTTGCCCTCCGAACCAGAGAAAAATCATTTCCAGCTATGATCATTTTGAATGTGATATTGTGACCTGTAGCACTGACACCAGCAATCTGTATTTGTTCTGGAACTTTTAAAATCAGTTCTTTAGTGATCTTGAGGACGTAACAGAAATCTTTATTATTTTCGATTGTGCTCTCATCTATATATAATAGCCAAACCAATATACTGTATATGACTTTCTAATGAACAAACAAGTTTGAGCAATAAATAATTGACATTATCTGTTGCTGTCTAGTTATGTGATCTACCCATCCACCCACCAGCCATCCATTCTTTCTTCGATCCAGCCACACATTTATCACTGGACAGCCCACTATGTTTTCGATTCTGATTGAATTATACAGGTGAAAAGCAAAGGGCCAACCAGAGAGTTTCATCTGCATAGCTCCCTATTGGCAATGCATCTGGGAATGCACTATTATCCATAAATAATCCCACACCAGGTCAGCTGTCAGCTTGATACACTACACCAAAAGGCCTAGGATGGTTTCCTTGTTAAGTAGTTAATCCATTGTTACAGCCATGCTCCAATACCCAACCAACTTCAGACTAGAAAACTCTTGAAACCAATGGAACCTAGGAATCACAACTTAATTTTGAAACATTTAGTGGATATGCAAAGTAGAAATCAAAAATGCAATAAAGATTCTAAAGGCAAGGGCTCGCCTAAAAATACTCAGGTATCTGGTTCTGCTTTGCTATTGCTTTTCTTTTTGTCCATCCTCTAAGAGTGGAGGAGGAAATGGCCATGAAACTAAACGGTCTTCCACAAGGGACAGGTGAGTGTGGTTTTGCGCGTCTCAGTGTTGTATCTGAAAGATAACACAGCTTCTGCAGCTTAGAGGTCAGGCTCTCGCAACAATCCCTGTAAGCCATCTTTCTCGGGGTTAATTAAGTAAACCGAATCCTAAAAGATTTTCTTAACAGAGCTGACACTGTAAAGTGGCGCCAGGAGCATCTGCCACGACATGAATCCTCCCAAAGTGAAGCGCCTTGAACTACCGGGCCGCTCTTCCCAGTGTTCGCCCATTCACTGCCAGTATCCCAGAGGTTCACCACATTTTGAGACCTCTGGGAAGCGAGGTCACTAGGCTCACATCAACATACCTAATTTTACGCTCATGTTATTTAAAATTTTAATACAGCGCAGGGCTTTTTTCTCAGGTGGTAATAGAAAAATCAATTTTAAGTCACAGCAGCTGTGATCATTTTAAATATCACAGCTGTCATGGGCTGAAAATAACCAATGTGAGCACATACATTTCTGTTGCAAATACAACAAAATGAAAATATGATGGGATGTTAACTTCAGCCCCCACTGAAGCAGGCTAATACAATGGCAGAGAACTTGCTTTGATTTATAAAATCCAGCTCCAATTTCATTGCTGACCTAACCAACAGATGGCTCAAGAGAAGAGGGTGGAGCACGGGTTTTAAGAAGTAGCCTATGGCAACTGCAGAACTCGTTTCATTATGGAAATAGTATTAACTCTGGAAGGGACGAGGCTAAATAGTCGATATCAAATTGAGAGTTCATTTATGTAAACATTTTGCTATGAAGACGGGGAGATTAAGTGGGATCCATGCTACACATTAAGTGTTATTAAAGTCTGTGAGTTTCAATTATTATAGAACGAAGTCTAAACTCCTGTGAATTGGTGGGAACTACTGTCTTTCAGGAAGTAATGCAATTTCACCCACATCTTTACAAGCTTTAACTAGCCACAGCAAGAGCCAATATACTTCCTTCCCTCTTACGACAAATCTAATGCCACTAGCTCTCAAAGGCTAGAAAGGCATTCTTAAAGCATATCTAAAATAGAACAGAATAAAATAAAAGACAAGGATGCAGCATCAATTCTCCCAGCATGTGCACAAAGTTGAAATTAGTTTGCATGAACTGTACTGTGACTAGGAAGTCCTCTCAGAAGTCGAGAGTTGTATTAGCAAACACGGCCATCTCCCATCCCCGCTGCAGAGAAATGGAACTCCTGTTAGGAAAATGATACTCCATAGAAGAGCAAAATAGGGGAAAGACCCAACCTTCAAGCAAAGCACTGGCCGTGTTACGTAACACACATTCTTCAGAAGCTTCTCCATCGTCCAGGTCTTTCTAACCTCCTGGCAAATACATAATGAGAAGATAAAAATCTCAAGTGTTCCTTCCAAGATCTTACAGATGCCCAGCATAAAATTGAAGAGCTGGCCATATCTGCCAGTGGACAACTTCTAAAAGTCTGCCCTCCCATTCCCTGCAGGGAGGCTTAGGGCATCAGGTACAGGGAAACCTTGCCGGCTTCATTTATTTGCATACTAATTCCAAAGCTCCACCAAATACACTGTGGTCCTTTAATCACAACAACACACACAAAGGCCCGACAAAATGAAACCACACTTGTTAAACATTTATCCCAACCCCCACATCACACAAAGAAAGCGTAAGGAAAAAAAAAAAAACAACAACAAAAAAAACGCATCCACCCTGCTTCGAACTGCTGGGCTCCTCTGAATGGTAATAGCAGGTGCAAAAATAATAACGTGCTGGCCAATCAACTTTTTTCCCTCTGATTTGTCAGTTTATCTTAATAATGCCATTAGGAATGTAAACATTTCTGCAATTTATATTGAAAAGTCAATAAAATAATGGGGTGCAGAATTTATCCTTTTTAATTTTTTAAGTAATACATTTGATTATTTTAATCACGTCAGTACTTAACTGGATGGAGTTTAAATATGCATGTAACATCAATTTAATTTGCTTATTTCGCTATTGTGTAATACTGTGTTATTCTCCTTACTGGAAAAAAAAGGCACAATTTAGGGAGAAAGGGAGTCAAGAACACATTTCTATTTTGTTCCTTCCTTGGAGGTGAGAATCTAGTGCCTTCCAAGCGGCTTCCATTACGAAAACTTTAAAAAGGAAACCAAAGGGGCAACAAACCCAAGGAGAGGTGAGAGTCCATGACAGGCTCACTAGATGGCTGACAATAAAAACAAGGGGTGTTTCCATGCTGTGGGTAAACTTTATTGGGCTCCAGTAATAAGGCTGTGGTTGGTAAATGCATCAACTATTTTTAAAACGGTGTGTGAGCTTTTCCCAACATAGCAATTCCCACTTGAACAGGATCATTATTGGTGCAGTCATTCCGTACTTTATAATCCTCACCCTTGGGTTTGTGGAGGTGAAAAAGCCAAGTCAAATGTTAGCCACCATTGTTAACATGCCCTGTTCATTTTCAGGTCAGCTACAATGGAAGCAGCTGGAATTCAACTCTTCCCCACTCGGTCCCACCAATTACCTCAATGTGCCCTCTCTCAAAATGAGTGTAATTTGGCCTGGAGGAAGGCACAGCTCTAGGTCCCTGAGGGATGCCAGGCAAACCCAGCAGTTCTTTTTCTTTTTCTTATTCTTTCCTTTTCCAGCGGAGTTGAAATCTGACCATCACTTCTCGGTGCTCACACTTCCTATCTCCCAGGTGCTTTAGCTTAATCTCTAGCCAAGTTGGGGGAGAAGAGACTGAGTTTTGAAGCAGGATTCTCTCCCCAACAGAAAGCTACAGCTACAGTGGCTCCCTTCCCTGTCATCTGGAATAAAACGTTGCATTTCCTTAGGAAACGAGGGAGGATTTGAGTAAAACTGCAAAGGTGATAAAGGCAGCCTGGAATTTAAAGACAGCATTATCAGAAAGATGCGAGTTTACTGTTCAAGGCAGAGTATGGTGCTGTAACGAAAACGCCCCTCTGAATACCAGTTTAGATCAGAAGTCAGAGACCTTAGCTCTTCCAAGAAGAAAGCCTAAGGATGCCTCTCGAAGTACCTCCAACTTCCAAAGGGAGGAATATCAACTTTAAGAACTGTTCTTCACATGAAAACATCACTTTGCTCAATAAACTATAACAATTATCCACACTGTTTGCTTTACATGATATGATATTGTACCGCATAAGTTCTTAGCTATAGAAAAATGTTCAAAAGTCTGCAGGGATTTCAATGTTCTAAAAACTCCAGGAGTAACTTGAGCTTTGCCTCAGGCTACAAAATACAATTCTCGTATTAAAATGTCCCCATCACCTTTGACATTACTTGTTTGTTTTCAGGAGTCCACAGATCAACGTTATAAGACTCAGGCACTCTCTGAAACAGTTTATAAGTTGTTGAGGGCCATGCAGAATTTCATTTTTGTCACCATCCATAATTTTTATCACATATAATTGTGCCTCATCTCATCTTAGAGTTATGTTTGAAAGAATTAAGGGCCAACAATGAATAAATAAAAATCTACTCAGACACATAAAATCCTGGAAAGCACTTGATCGTTCACCGTTTTTCATTCACATGATGATGAGCGAATGTGTCTTTGTGTGAGGCCGACAATATTGGAGAGGATAAAAGTCCCCATAACTTACTGCGTGTGCTAGGAGGCAAGCGTTTAGGCAGGTTTGATGTGGGGAGCAAACATATGTTCCCACTGAATTCTCTTCTCAGGGCAAAAGTAACCCCTGATTTGGAGAACTTTCAAAACTGTCCTGGTCATTATCTAAAAACTGATATATTCTCACTGGATCGGAAATGAAGAGGCTTTTGTTCTGCTCATGACGAGTCTCCTGATGGCAGACTGCTAACTCTGGACTTGGCCTACCACACAGAAAGGACACCGCAACATTTCTCACAGTGGCAGAGCAGCAGCAGAAGTTTTGGGCTGGTTTGGGAATGGACACACACAACATTCACAATTAGAAAATGGGATCATGGCTGCAGTTAAAGGAAGGGAAAAGCTGTTTGACCAGCAAGGCATAGGGAAAAAAATAATTATCCTCAGGCCTTTACGGTGGCTTCTCAATTTCACTAAGAAAAAAAAAAGAATAAAAGGGTGTAAAGGAGCAACAAAACAGTCAGCAGGAACTGCACTGTGAACCAAATCCTCAGTGGGCAGGAAGCACCACTTCTCCAGTGCAGTCTCCTGCTGGTAGTTGGAGAGGCATTTAAATAGCATCCAGCTAGTCTGTTCGCCTGGCCATTCCTCTGCCTAGCCCTCCTTTCCCTGCTCCAATGTCCTTCCTGGAACTCCTGAAACAATGCCATCTCCTGACACTGGGAGCCGGAAGCTTCCCAAGTGTCAAACCTACCAGAACTCAGGGGTTAACTAAAGCGAACCACGTAGGATTTTTCTTCCTAAGAAATTAGCCTCCTGGCAAAAAATTGTGAAACTGGCATCCATGAATCTGAAGCAGAGATTTTTGGAAATTTAATCGGAGGCAGACTAGCAAGAGGTAGCTACAGTTTCTACAATCTCAAGATTAAGTGTATGTTGAATATTGACCAGCTTAAACCTACAGAAAAGAAGCAACATAATTTTGCTTTAAGGAATTACAAACAGACAGAAAAACAATTTTGTTAACTTAGAAATCAATAAATAGAAATATCCTGCATGTCAATAATACCAAATAGTTCACACACAAAAAACTAAGGAAGTTTTCCTACAAGCTTTATCTTTGATTTTTTTTTTAGATCAGTAGACAGCTAAAAAAAAAAATAAAATAATTAGGTGTATGATCTAAGCAAATTTTTTCTCTGTATTAACAACTAAACCAATATTTTTTAAAATTAAAATGTATTTATATCAGTTATTTTTATTTATAGTAAGGGTTCTAAAATGGTAATTGTTTAAAATACCTTTTAAAATGTCGACTGTAATTTGCATAGTGGATTCACTATGGAAAACTTTAAAACCAAGTGCTTACTTATCTGTAGCTGCCCCAACCATGATTTTTTTTAAGGGTCATATTAAAAATGTCCTTAGCAATGTTACTTCTGTTGTTATTAAAATATTAATCATTTTATGTTGTCACTTTCCATGGCAAAGGCCTAAGAGCTGAATGAGCTGAATGAAGCCTTCTATACCCCACACTTCAGCCTGGAAAAGGAGGCTTGTAATTGTCACTTGTGTGTAGGTGAACTGTGTTCCAAGAGCGGCTGTGAGCTGAGAGGCCCTGTTAGTCAGATGTTTCTGTGTTTGGGCGGCCTTCATGTCAGAGAAGAGCTTGTCTTCATTTTCGCCTCTGAACTTTCTGAAGATGAAAGCCTGCATAATATGACCAACCGTTGGAATATAAACATGGCGAGTTCGTGCTCACTTGCCTTCTGAGATTTGAGGACTTGACAAATAACTATTTCAAAACAACAAGTTTAAAACACGGTTTGGAGCTTGTTAGTATGAAGCAAAAAGAGCAATTAGAATAATCACAGGTTTCTCTGTACGGCTTAGCACATGCACACGCTGGCGAGAGCCGATGGTGTGATCTGAAATTACCAGTAGGAAGAAATTTTGCCACTTTTGTTTTCAATTTCATTTGCCAAAATTTTATCTATGTGAAATTGCCATATTTTTAGATATTTTAAGCTATATGGAATTTGACCAAATAATTACTCATCAAAATTTGAATTCGGTAAGCACATAATCCATTAGAAAAAAATATTAGGGCTAGAATAATTGCTTGCTTGCTTGCTTGCTTGCTTCCTTCCTTCCTTTTTTTTTTCTTTTGGGCAGACCAGGTAATACCCGGTACTACTTCTGGCCCGAATAAAGACAGACAGTGGCACAATTTGACATCAGCTTGAGATAATAACACTTAAAAGAAACATCTCTCTGCTAGAAACATTTCCTCAATAGTTGAAGAATAGTGCTTTCCAATTTTTATTTGGCTAAGACTGGGATTTACTTACATGCGAGACAATGATGCACAGGGGAGAAGACCATCACACACAAAAAATTACTTGGCCAAGTTCACTGACCTCTCCCCTGGGGTGAAGCTGAGTTTTACAAACACTTTCTCGTTTAGACTCAGAATTTATTCTTTGGTAGCTCTTGGGTTAAGATTATTTAAGGTCTTACTTTTAAGAAGTCTACACTTCAGAAGAAATCACTGCCCTGCATGCAAGCGTGGAAGCCATTTGGACACAGTAACAGGGAAAATTTCTATCTTAAGGTAACAGAGTCCATCGATATTTTCCTTTGTTTGTCCCAAAATATCATTGATTAAAGCGTTTCTCTTGCTGGGAAGTGGAAAGAAAATGGATTCTACAAACCCTGTGTTTGTTGGTTCAAACAGAAGATAATCATAATTGTCAGGCTGTTCTATGCTCTTGCTACAACCTAAAAAATCACAGTGTTTGGGAATGGCTTTCCATTTTTCTTCTTTTGTTTATTCACAGGGAAAAACCTGCTTCCTCTAGCCTCTTTCAGTTCAGGGAGTTCAAACTGAATTTAAACAAGTAATTGACTTGTCACTGGGGGGAAAAAAAAGAAGGAATTCAGTGCTAGGCTGTCTTTAGAGGAAAATCTGTGCCACAGAGATGGCCAGGCAAAACAGTTCAGGTTGAAATGTACAGTGGTCTCTCTCTCTCTCTCTCTCTCTCTCTCTCTCTCTCTCTCTCTCTCTCTCTCTCTCTCACACACACACACACACACACACACACACACACACACTCAGGACACACAAATAGTCAGATCCCAGACAGACAAAATTCAAGAAAGGTAAAGTCGCGTCCACGGGCATGCTGAACAATTAATGCATGGCATAGACAATCTCCACAAGATGCCTGGCACCCAACCAAATGCAGCTGAATGTAGAGCTGCAGCCAGTACAATACACACTGTAGAATAAACAGAAATCTGTGTCCCCAGGGTGCGCATGAGGGTGTTTTGGAAAATGGTCTAGGACTGGCCCTTCTGGGGAGCACTCACAACTGGGCTTTGCTGACCATTTCATAAAGTTAATTCGAAGCACTGGCAACTACCCATGGTTTACAACGTTTTCTGCTGAGGCTGTACATGGCTATTTTTTCTAAATATAATGTATGTACATTTGCCTCTTTCTAGTGTTTGAATCAATAGAGATACACATCACCAGATTTGTTTTTAATAAACGTCTTAAAACAGTTCCTATAAATACATTTCCTGTGACAGAGTGATCTTGATTCTATGAGTACCATCCTTTCAAAAAAAAAAATCTAACAACCAAAATATTTGGCAACTGTGAGGGCATATTAGTGATATGATGTCATAGTCAGCATTTTCTTACGGTAGAGGCAATTGGCAAGCTGAGGGAATGGAATACATATTTTTAAAAATTCCTTTGGGCCATAAGGAAATTAAAATGCCCAAGTCTTAACTAAAAATTTGACAATTCAGCTGCTTAAGATGCAAAACTAATAATTAACATAGAAAATTCACATCACTGATAACCCCTAAAGTTAAAAACCATAACAACTTATATGTGTTGTAATACATAATGTAACATATAATCTTTTCATGCATATGCATGTAATATATAACACATAAAATAGAATCTTGTACAGGGGCAACA
Source organism: Chionomys nivalis (assembly GCF_950005125.1). NCBI lineage: Eukaryota > Metazoa > Chordata > Mammalia > Rodentia > Cricetidae > Chionomys > Chionomys nivalis. The sequence goes on from NC_080099.1 coordinate 16,633,000, forward strand.
GAATTCTGGGCTCTGTCTTACTATTTCAGAGCCACTTCTAGAAGTCTGCAGATCACACTGGCATCATCAGTGGTGAAGTGAACAGGAAAGGTTCGTCAAATGGTACTGATTATTGTGTGTCTGGACATGTCTGAGAGACAGCAGGTCACAGCCTTAAATACATAGGAATGAATCCCTAACAACTGCAGTTCAGCTATAATTTTTTTTAGAAAATGAGTTAAATAATCCCAATATTTAAGATCACTGCTTTAAACACTGATCAACTTAAAATCCAGGCCACATACTTCAAAACCTACTTTATTTACCATATTTAACTATTGTTCGGATTACGTGCCATATTCTTTAAAGGGGACTTTAAAAGGGATAGTGTTTACAAACTTGTGATTGATGGATACTTCGAAATAAAATACTAACTCAACAGTGGCTCATTCGTAGAACTGAATGTCTGTTAAGCTCCTTAAACTCCACTCCCAAATGCTTATGTATATGTATACATACCAGTGTAGCCCACTAGAAATAAGCATTGTGCATACATCTGTGTGTACATATGTGTGTGTATACACACACAAATATATATGGGCTTACACGCATATAACAGCATACACACATTTAATTTGCTTGCGCCAATCAGTACAGCTGAACTGGGCCTTCGTGAAAGCTCTAATGGGTCCCTTTTGGCCCAACTAGCACACGCTTATTAAGATCAGCCCAACGTAAGTTCAAAGTACAAAATGAAAACAGTTTCTAAATGGCTGTTTCTCACCCCCACCCCGTTCTTCGCTATTTTAAAGTAAAATCTTGCTCCTCCACGGCCCAACTCTTCGAAGAGCACCACATACCAATTCAAAAAAATATTGAAATCCGTTTCCTTCAGAGGGTCCAGGCGAAGGAAAAACAAAAAACAAAACAAAACAACAAAAACCCCAAAATGTCCAGATGGCAAGTATAAACCTTCTGCTGAGGTTATGCACAAGATACTAGGCACTTTCCCCGCTTAAATGAAGCCTTTCTGTTAGAAGGGGGGAAACAGAGGAAAAGGCCACACAGCGCAAATAACTTAGAGTATCCTTACATGCACGACCAGACTCTTACCCCCACCCCCTTTCCTTTTTTGGGTTAAAAAATAAGCTTATATAATCTACCCCATCAGATATGTCAGTTTTAAGTTTTTACTCTATTTTAACCTCTTATCTCCTCTCCGCTACCCAAGGCTTCCAACTTAGTACGACTTTAGATAGCACAAAACCTCAGTCTGGAGAGAAACTTACCCCCAGTTTTCTCTCAGGCTAACTTGGGTTCTCTCGGCTCTCTTCATAATCTGCTCCTCCTTCCAATCATTTGAAAACAAAAAGAATTTGCTCAAAGTCCCTGTTTTATTATTATTACTTCAAACCGCACCGCCTCCTAAGTTTACCTGACTGTAAACTTTCTCTCTGGTATCTACTTTCAGAAGCCTTGAAAAGCATCGACGGCTCTATACTGGGGGACAGAAGAAAAAGGAAACAGGCAACAGTAACATCCTAGGACTCGCAGATGATAAATATTTCATGGCACCGAGAAAGGTGCGGCAGCCCTGCACAACTTCGCAAACAATGCTCCCCGCCTAGGATGCTCATCCCTGTGACCATAAAACTTGTCCCCAATGCCCCTCGCAGCCGAGTTCGCTTACCGCTTTCCCATTATAGTAGTACATCAAAGAGTTGCCGCCCATGCCCGGGATGGTGTATGCGCAGTACATGGCCTCGGATTCTTTTTTCTCCTCAGTACCACTCTAACAACTTTTATTTCAAACTCGCTGTCCCTTTTTTCACAACAATTCCTTCAGTTGCATTTTCCCATATGGCCGGGCCAAGCGTGGTGAATATGCAAAGCAGGAAGAGACCATTCCTGGCGGGCGGGGGAGGCCGCGGCGCTGCTGTCAGACGCTCAAGTTCGCTCGCTCGCGCAGGCTGGAAGGCGGCCCGGCCTGTGCAGCGCAGCAGCCGAGCACTCGAGATCGCTTCAACTTTTCCGAGGGGTTTTTATCAGTTCAGTTCCTCGAATAATGCCGATTCCTACAAATTCCTGCAGGCTTTACCTCTCTTGCTCTCTCTCTCTCTCTCTCTCTCTCTCTCTCTCTCTCTCTCTCTCTCTCTCTCTCTCTCTCTGTGTGTGTGTGTCCCTGTGTGTGTCTCTCTCCCTCTTTTTTTGTTTGGTTTTTGCTTTTTCTTTCTTTCTTTTTTTTAGGCACCCCTTTTTTTCTCTAAAATTTCCACTCAACTGCCTTAGGGTAAAAGTGGAACAGGGTCCATTATTGAGCAGAATACAAATGCGGTTAATTGACTCCCCCTCTCTCTCTCTCCCTCTCTTTCTTTTTTGTTTTAATTTGATTAAAAAGCGAGTGGCAGGAAGGGAATCGTACGATGCACATCTAATAACTCTGCCATCTGTCTCTGCTGCTGGCTAGCTCCCAGCATTGTACGCAGCTGCCTGAGAACTCGATTCGGAGAAAGGGAGGGGGGGTAGTGGAGGAAGGGAAAAGAAAAAAAAAAAAAAACCCACCACGTCTCTGACCTCGCTCATACAGAGAGAGGGGGTAGTGTTTTCTGGCTGCTTGGTCAACAACGGACAAAAACGGGTTGCGGAATGAACAGAGTAACAGCGGGGCCGGCCCAGGGCTCGGCAAGCCCTAGGCTCTCAGATCCAGGGCAGAGGGTAGCTGCCCGCCAATGAACTTCACCTTGCCACACCGAGGCTGGCTGCGTGGTCAAAAGCAAGCTAGCTGAATGCCACGAGGCCAAGCTTCCCCTCCTTGGGGTTGGGCACCCCAAACCCACACACTCTGCCAGTCTGGAGTGCTGTGGCAATGGAGAACCCAGCTGCAACTTAAGCTTGCTTGTTTGTTTGCTGCGTTCTAAGGCAAGTTTATTGGTTAAGTCCGAATCTACCACTAGCTCACAGCTGCCAATTCCTAAAAAGGCACCTTAGAGACCACATTTTCAGAGTTCTGTCTCATCCTGGGAACCTGATTTCTGCATAAATATTTTAACAAGCGTTCCATGCACGTTTTTTTGTAAACTTAAATTTTACTAAACTTTAGGAAAATGAAAACCTTCCTTCACCTTTATTGATCACGACTGAATAACAGAATTGCAAGGTTTCTAACAAGCAGGAGGATATTTTTGTTGTCTTTTGAAAAATATATCAACTAACAAAAGGGGAATTTAAAAAAAAAAAAGGAAAGGAAAGAAAGAGGTGGAGGGGGGGGAAGATGGGCTGACTTGAGCTTGCCAAATTCAGAGCATCACAGGAAAGGAGGGCCTCTGGGAATTGATCCCAAATGAAACTAAATCATTTGCATATGCCGAGGCAAATGCCACTGAGCACACATCTCCTCTTCAGAAAAAACTTTAATAATGCAAAGCACCTATTTCCTTACAACTCAACGCGGTAACAAAACACATACAGTATTAATAGACAAGGAGGGGCTGCGGTGGACTATAGAGCAAAGCCTAGCTAAGGGTGGAAAGTTTCGCCGACACTAACACACACACACACACACACACACACACACGGCCCAGAGGTTTGTCTAACTCACTTGCTCCGCATTTGTTTGGAAGGTCCCCAGAGGTTTCTGTAAACAGTACTTGAATTATAATCACACATTTCATTCAAATTTCATGCTTTGGGGATTTTTTCCTCATTAGAACAGTTAGATGTCAATCTGACGGCATCCCATTTGTACCCTTTAAACCACCCTCCGTGTTTAACACCCAAGGCCAGGGTGCTCACTACTAAAGGACAGTGTGTAAAAACCAGAACTCAGAGAGACGCGGGAATTTGGAGAGAGAAGTTGGGGTAGGGTTGTTACTCTTATTCCTTTGTTGTTCTCATAGAACTGTTTCTAGATCTTACCTAACTTCCTGGATGGGACTGCTAGAAACACTGAACTATTTCCATAAACGACTATCTCTTTTAGCTACATTAAACCTCTTTTCTTGCACATTTTGCAAACATGTAAATGTCTCTCCATCAGTTATACTTCAATGGGCTATAATTCATAGTTTTAAACTTGAAGATCTTATTTCTTTAAGAATGATATAAATCAATAATTTGATAACGTGAAATAGACTTTAAGGTCTTTCAATCTGGTATCTGGAAGTAAAAATAATTAAAATAGGACTAGAGCATTAAACTTTTAGGATTCATTAACTGATGCAAAAATATTCTAACACTTGTATTGGTTAATAAAGGTTACAAATTTGATGGGTTATTTATGAATTATACCTAGGAAGACAGGGTGCCTTTTCATCCAGGGGTATCTGGGGTTTGGTTTGCTGACCTCGGGGAACATTTCAGTTGCAGAACTCAGGTCAGTGCCTTGTCAACTGAGACAGTCCTTCCATCTCAGACTTTAAAGTTGTCTTTGTAAGAGACCCTGAAGAGGCCTTCTATGGTTTCCATCAGTGGACACCCAACTAGCAGGGGCTCAGCAAAGAGGCCCCTCTTTCATCACCGAGATGACAGCCAGGCTAAACACTGGGCTAGTAGTCTCTCTGGCATGTAACTACCAAGCATCATTGGGGATGTGGTAGATGGTGAGACTAGCCATCAATATTTATTAAATAATAAAACTGATTACTAAAAGATGTCAATACCATTTTTTTCTAGAATCTCGTTAACCATGTGTTATTTTTTCCCAAATATTCCTTGGTAGGATACATTTGAGGCGAAGCACATTTGGTGATTGCAACACACATCTACGATGTCACACAAGACTGAGGGTTCTTTGAACAGATACTCCCAAGGCAGTGGTGTAACAGCCCCAGAAAGGTAGGCAGACATTCAGTAACATCTCGTGGGGTGAATGAATCACATAAGGGAACAAGTAGCTACTCAAATCCTACAGTTCTTGAAAACAGATCCTTGGTTAATATATTCATTCATTCAGCCACTGCACAAACACTTTGAAAACAATTCCCATCTTCCAGGGAAGCTTCATCCTAGGAAAGAATACAACTCAGAGATAGTTCAATATTCTTCCTAACAGAGGCATGGGACCAAGAGATACAAGCAGATGCCTGAACACAATCAAAATTATGACTAATGATCACTGCTTTCATTCACGTAGTAACAATCTTGAAATAATTGTGGAAGAAGTAAACCCCCAACCGCAGAGCACATTAAAACAGATTCTATCCATCTCCCCCAGAAAAATAACTGAAAAATTATATAATTGCAGAGTCGAAATAAAGCTAAAATGCATATACGTGTCTGTCAAAATAAAGTAGGGGAAGGGTCTAATATGAGCTGAAGAACGAATAGACAGATGGATGAGGGATGGCCACACAGAAGGAATGCCGTGCCTCTCGCTACCATATAACATAACTTAGCAGGACATGACAACTCTATGTTCTTGTTTAAATCACTGGTCACTCAAAAGTTTCTAAGTACTCGGAGTTCTTGCCCCTCTATTATTGATTTCTACAATGCTGGCCCCTTTTACTTAGCATAACTGAATTCAGCAAACGACATGAATTAGGAGATGGGGCTATCCATCAATCTAGTGATTAATAGCAAAAAAAAAAATAAGCAAGACTATACATAAAAATCACATTTTGGCAAATAAGCATCCCACTGATTTTCTTGATGAGAAGACAGTACTCAATACATCTACAAAGATAAACAATTTTAAAGAGCAAAGACCTTCACTTGTTTAATTTTCACAACAGGTACTTTGTGAGAGGTGTCACCATTCTTATTTTCAAGACAGGGGATTAAAATCGAAAAGCCTTAAATGCCGTATGATAGACCAAAAAGAGACTGAAGCAAGGGAACCAGGACATGCACAAAGTTATGGCATCCAGGTCACTCCTACTGGAGGTCTGGACTATCAATGTAAGACTGACCTCGTTGCTCTCTACAGCACAGGGACCCTGGCCACGCCAGACAGTCCAGGTGGAAGTGCTAGCTAGCATCATCCTTTATGTCAAACACTGGCTTCTTCTGGGACACAAAGGAGAGCAGACAGCTCCCTCAACAGATCAGCTGTGTGCTCTAAATGAGAGAACATTTCCTCATCTCCCTGTTTCCTCTGTGCAAGAGAACAATCACTACCCTGAAAGGTCTTAGATCCCGGAAGTTTACTACCAAAAGAAAAAAAAAACGTAAAATTACAAGGCCAAGTTAAACTCATCATCAAGCAGATACCTAATCACGATTATTCTCAAAATTTTAGACCATTAGCTGAGAAGTGTGTATGTAGCCTAAGATACTGAGCCTTGATTTCTGGTGATGCTTTAGGATTCAAAAGTGTGTTTCCATATCTAGGATGAGAAGACCCGAAAATCTTGCCACAGCAGCTGGAGGAGGTCATCTAAGCTCCCCTGCAGCACTGAGAACCGGAGGCAGTCGTGCGGATTCATACCTTTGACTCTCCAGCAGGAGTCACTATGAACGAGGGATTTAACTCAAGCTAAGTCCATGTGGGTCTGCACATAGGAAATGCTTACACAGGAACTGCTGTACTCTGACAGTTCTGAGTGAGCTCTGATGGTTTCTAGATAATGAGGGGTTAATATTTCATATCCAAATTAAAGTGCAGTGACAAAAGTCCTATTGGGTCTGACTACATGCAACTTTATTATAGATCTAATTACCAAAATATTGAGCGAGGTACAGAGAATCTCAGACATATGGACATGGGCAGTCAGGCTTTCTCCTTCTCCCTCCCTCTGCCTCTCTCTTGACCCCCCCTCCCAGCTTTACCTCTCTCCATCTTTCTGTCTTTTCTCATTCACTGTGATGACCACAAATTGAGACTATTTTGCAATCGAGTACTGAACGCCAATGAATCGCTCTGTCCGTATCTCTCTATTTTTGTCTTGATATTGAGATGTTTAAAATGTAAAATATTTTTATGTGCCATAAAAAAGCAATGAAGAGTTCTACTTTAATTATTTTCCCCCTTGGGAAAAGCACCTACTTCTCTTATCGAGGACCAGAGTTCGATTCCTAGCCTGTTAACTATTGCCTGTAATTAGTTCCAGGGGGATCTGAACCCTGTGGTCTCTGTGAGCTTCTGCACTAATGTGCACCACCACTCCAACACACACATACACACACACATACACACATGCACACACTGAAAAATACTAAAACTAAGAATGTAAAGGTTTCGTTCATTAGAATCTATTGTACTTACTATGTTCATCAATTAAGAGAATATACTTAGCTCAAATAAATATTCTTTAAAAAATAGATGAACCTGTCTGAAATAAATAAATGTGATATTACTAACTCTTGGGTAAAGGCTGGCAAGGTGGCTAAGCACATGATTTTGCCACAAGGCTGACTTTCTGGGTTTGGTCCCTGGTATTCACATGTTGGGTAAAATGGATTTCTACAGATTGTTTTCTGACCTCCACATACACACACAAACATATGCAACCACACACAATAAATATGTAAATTTATTTTTAAAATGTATATGTAAAACAAAGATATAAAAATGTAAAAAATTAATTGCCAAAGGATGCTCAGACAAAGTGAAAGTCTTCGCCACCAGTTCCATGACATGAACATGCTCTTATGGCACTGTAATTTTTTTTTAACACAGGCTACCACATACACCGGCTTCATTTGGAAGTCACTTTTCCTACACAAATATATCAAAACATGAGCAGACAGACTATGAAATTGAATTCTTGCCGTGGCTTCCTGGGTGTGAGTTCTGATGTAATCTTCATCTCGGTTCTTTAATGGCATGGGTTCATGTGTAGTCATTCAAATAGCTTACGACATGCCCAAATATTTGTTCTCTTCATGGCTGGACAGAGAGCTTGTGGTCATATTGATTGTAAGTCCTTCACACTGATGGCTAAGGTAAGCAGTGAAGGATATTTGGTTTGAACGAGATTTGTTCCATAAATATTTGACTTCTACCATTGGGTCATATTCTTCCTCCTTGGGAAAGAGTTCCGAGTTCCCCATTTTGCATTGGGTAGGATTATTAGCAGCTGCACAACTTGCTATTTGGGAGACAGACAGCAGCACACAGAACCAGGTTCCTGCATCTTGTGTGCACATCCTTGACTTGACTTCACTGTCCCATTCTTCTCCCTACTTTCACCTTTCTGTGATAAAGAATTCCACGGGCGTGCCATTACATAACTCAAGGGCTATGAAATTCACCAAGCCAGAGGTCTAAGGTGCCATTCCACTTACAGATGGGCCAGCCTGAGCTAACCCACTATATGATAATTAAAGTTGGACATCAGCTTGTAAGACCAGAAGATACAGACAGGCCTGTGTGAATCTGGTAGGTATTACAAGTGGACTCAGATGAAGTTTATACCTCTGTTCCTCGTGTTCACGCAAGTATGAGTAACTTCAACATTTGGGCACAGCATCCAATAGCTCCAATACTAAATAAAATCATGGGAGAGTAGACAAACAATGCTTCTGAAGACAGAAAGGAAATCTTATTTAAGGAGAAGGAGAAGAAACTCATTTTGATTTTAATTTTTTTCTTTCCCCCCTGGGGCATCAGCCTCTTCCCCCTGGGAGAACTGAATTTTTTTTTTTTTAATCGTTTAACCTAAGCCAGTGTCATCCACAGCCAGTCTCTAAGCATCACATACCAACAAACTACTTCTATTTTGGTACAATGAGGAAGCGTCACACCGGACAATATGAAAACAGCGGCTGAGGAAGTTGACGCAGATTGCCGAACTTCCTAGACGCCGAGCTTGCAGCCATACCGCAAATCTGAATCAAAAAAATGGTAAGGACAACTTCGTTCTGATGCACAGAATTAAAAAAAAAGAAAAGTTGCTCCAAAGTTAAAGGAAAAATTCAGAGTCTGACTATTTGTTACATTAAGGAATGAATTACTTGGAACCCCCCCCCCTTTTTTTTTGACTAAAAATGGGTTGATGAAGCTCACTGGAATTTGTACACAGAAATGAACAACAGAATAACATACTTTAAAAAAAACTTACTAATAGATATTTGGCTTCTCAAAACATTGCTCAATAATCGGGGTGAGGGTAGCATCACAATGAAAGTAATTTCCATTCAAAATAGACTAATTGTCTAGGGCTGTGAACCCCCTCTGGAGTGGAATTCTAGCAATTTCCTGAGGTTTCTGTTGATTACATTTAATAGTTTGACATTACTTTGCAAGTAGAACAGCAAATTGCTGGACAGAGAACAAACAACTTTCAAATAGTACAGAGCCGATCTCTGGCCATGCTTCTAATCGAAAGTATAGGTGCTAAGAATGAGGAAACTTTAAAATGAAGTGAAGTGTGCACATGTCGTTGTTCAAGTGTCTGTTTCATGTTCCTGTTTTATAAAGATTCTGCTTTTGTGTTGCTGGAAGCCAATCATTCTGTGTTAGCATCGGAGGCATTTTAAGGAGGAAAGAGCAACAGATGACTCTTGGTCTCCCTAAGGGCAGTGGGATGGGCCACACTGGTCAGTGACTCAGCCCTGTTCGAAAGCCTGTGCTCCTCAACTCTAAGTGACCTGGAAGTGACCTTTGGTTCTATCCATCTTAAGTCCTTGCTCTACACATAAACACAGGAATGACCATATCTGCACAGGTGAGACAAGGCTTGCGTCACCTTCATCAAGAGACCAGGCTCCAGGCAAATCTCATGGGGGTCTCAGAAGACATGTTTAGTAGAAGCTACATCACAATTAAGAAAAATTCTAGGTCTCAGCTACATAAGCTTAAATAAATGCAGGAACATTTATCAAACACAAACAACATTAAAATAAGAATTGCTCAGTGAAAGTTTGGTGTTGGCATATGCTGACGTTTAACACTTGACCAGTTTAACCATGATGAGTCGTGACCATCCAGAAGGAATGTGGAGTGAGGATCTTACTTCCCTTCATGGCTGGGCAAAATAACTGATTGAAAAGGAGTAAGTGGGACTTTTTTTTTTTTTAAAGATTTCATTTTATATTTATTTTATTTATTTTTTGTTTTGTGTGTGTGTGCACGCACATGAGCAAATGTGAGTACATGCGTGTGTGTACAAGTATGTGCACGTAGTGGACAACTTACGGAAGACTACTCTCTCCTACCATCACGTCAGTGTCAGGACTGAAAATGCGCCATCAGGCCTCACCTGCTAAACCATCCTTCCAGTTCAGCACTGTGGTTATCAGCACCAAACGGCAAGCAAACTGCTCCCCAGTCAATGGCATTCATTTCCCGAAATGTCAGCATTTGGTTTTCTCCAAATACAACTATAAAATACTTAAGTTGAAAAATGGCTTACAATAATTAGCCAGTTAATCTACCTTTAGTCCTTTAGTAAGGATGTGACATGTGCTTCGGCACCTGTTCAGAAGGTGAAAGTCATGTTTGCTTACCTATGTATTCAATGCCATCATGAAGTAAATGTGTAGTATGCAAAAGGAGGGCTCAGGAATTTGTCAGCTTTACCCATTTAGTACAGACACTGTGCATCCTTCAGTTATTAGTAATAATAACTTGCATATAATTAGTGGTTTCTCATATCTTTGACAGTATTATGTATGTATTTATGTCATAAAATATGTATTTTTCTATAAGGCTTCCTAAAACTTAAAAATTTCTGTATAGGAACATTAGTACATTTACTAAATGTTTACATATTTTATGATGAAAATTATTAAACATGACAAAGAGAAAAAATATGTTGATGGTATTTGTGTTAAAGACTTCAATGCAGGGGGGGCACACCTTTAATCATAGAACTTGGGGGAGGGGGCAGAGGCCAGTGGATCTCTGAGTTCAAGGCCAGCCTGGTCTACAGAGTGAGCTCCAGGACAGCCAGGGCTGCACAGAGAAACCCTGTCTCAAGAAAACCAAAAACCAAAACAAAACAAGAAAGACTTAAGCAAAGCTAAAGCTTGTGGCTCTTCAAGAGAGGGCACGCGAGTCAAGCCGTCCTTTCCCGTCACCTGTATGTGTGGGCTCACTGGGCAAGGGGCAGAATGCAGAGTTAGAATCGAAAGCAAATGTAAATGCTAGGTGAATTCTAACTTGTTTCTGAAATCTGGACGAGTTCTAGGCTTATCTACATCTATTCTCCTTTATCAAAAATAAGCCGTAGAGCTGAAAGTCTCCTCCAACAACTTCTTTCATTTTTTTTCTAATAAAGGATCTAAGGAAAATCAACTCAGAATGTACAGAACAATTGAAAGTTATTTTCATCTCTGACAACGCAGAACTTCTTCCATCATCCTGTAATTTCCGGGGAACAGACAGACTGTCACCACAGACTGTGTGGAAGCTGGAAGGTTCTAAGATACAGAACCATGCTGGACCGACATTTTCCAATGGAGACCATCCAAGGATATACTTGATATCCTACAAATATTGAACAACATGGATTGCTATTAAATAAATCACACCCCTATCTCACAGCACCAGCACAAGAGTGTTACAGGTGTCACAGATGCATAATCAGAGCTCTGGCACATTTGCTTACTGGGGAAAGAGAGAGGGAGGGAAGGAGGGAGGAGAGAAAAGGAAGAAAGGAAGGGAGAGAAGGAAGGAAGAGAGGGAGGGAGGGAAGGAAGGAAGGAAGGAAGGAAGGAAGGAAGGAAGGAAGGAAGGAAGGAAGGCAAGCAACACATTCATTTGCCTTCTTTCCACGATGACAGGAATCAAGTCCACAGGACTAGAGACACACATAAAGTGAAGGCACCTGTTGACAGCCTGAGGGTCTGAGTTTGAATCCCAGAACCGATGTGGCAGAGTAGGAATACCAACTCATGAAAGTCACCCCCTGATATCCGCAGGCATATCATGCCATGCACATGAAATAAATGAATAAAGTGTAATTTAAAGTTTTTTTAAAAGTAAGAAATTGCCAGGTGTGGTTGTGTACATTTTTTTTCTGTTTTGTTTTGTTTTTTTGAGACAGGGTTTCCCAGTAGCTATGGAGCCAGTTTTAGAACTCATTCTGTAGACCAGGCTGGCCTTGAACTCACAGAGATCCACCTGCCTCTACATCCAGAGTGCTGGAATTAAAGGTGTGCACCACCAGTTGGTTGTACACATTTTTAATCCTAGTTTTTATTTTAATGCCTAGCAAGCAGAAGGTGACGAGGCTAGCCTGGTCTACATATTGAGTTCCCGGTCAGCCAGGGCTACATACCCTGTCAAATGAATAAAACGAAAAGAAAGAAAAAGAGAAGTAAAAACCTCAAGATCAGAGAGGAGATTTCTCAGATATATAGTTTAACTAACTTAAGTCTGAGAATATATTTCTTAAAACAAACAAAAAAATGAAAATAGTATTAAGCCCCCCCAAAATCAATAGCACCGTGTTTACTTTACTTGTAACACACAAATATGATAACAATTCTACAAGCTCCGATGTTCTAATCATAACTGATTTCCTAAGTCTGGTCTTTCTCTCACTTGTATGGATAAGCGACAGAAATACAAAGGTAGAGAATGTTGTATTGGCAGGGCTGCCAGAGAGCACGCTCATTCCCACATACACTTTACCAAAGGCGGCTGGGGAAGGACACAGCCTACTTCTTCTTTTCTGTGGAGCAGTAGGCAGTGCCAACAAGATGCCACAGACATAAGAATGGATATATGCATTGTCACTTTGAGAGGGGACACTGTTAAGTTGCTTAGCACGTGTGACGCACACTCCTGATCTTTTCACAGAGTCTTCGGTTTTCCCTGGCAGGTCAGGTCGTCTCTACTTATGTAAGCCATATTCTACCTTAAACATCCTATCTCACAAATCTTTCCTTCGGGAGATACCTCGTTCTCACATGGCTGGACACTACTGCCCCTTGTTGTGGAACAGAACAAAGAAGAAACATTCTTAACACACCTTCCCGTTTATTTAACTTTGGCTTTGTTTTCTTTGCCAAAACATTCTATTTAACTAGATTCTAGGCATTATAGAAAAAAATCCATGTTATTTCGTCTCATTGTTAAAAGAAACATGCTGATAACAAAGAAACTCAATAATAATTGCAGTGACATATGGCTGGCTTTGCTTCTATGTTGCATGGCATGCTATCATGGGAGATGTGATTATATTATTTATGATGTAACTGCAATCACTGGATTTTTAAGAGTCATATAATCTCTGCGTTTATTACTCTACAATGAACAATACTGGTACTAGGCTTCCTTAAAACATTATAAAAGGCGTGCTTGCTTGAACAAACAACTGAGGTCATCTTAGCTTATGTCTTGGTGATGGTTGCCCACTGACAACCATCTAGTACTTATTAGGTGTATACTGAGTATTTGCTGATTTTTCTACACAGTATTTGATCCTCCAAAGGATTCTATTCTTAGTGGGTATGCGATGACATAAGTCAGTGATGTCCACATCTACTGGTTGCTAGCAGTTTCTTAATATTTAGGGAGTTTCGACACCCTTTTTGGGAATAAAAATTATATCATCCATTCCTAGTTAATTCTCTGATGCATTTTTCACTATAATTATAACTAGAACCTCTTACTAGTATTATGTAAGAAAGGCACTAGCACTCTGTAAAGACAAACATGAAATAGATTTCAAATGCAGATATGCATATGCCATAACTGTTAGCAAGGTCTCACTGTGTTCAATTTACTTACCATACAGGAAGTGTATACATATAATAATATACTTTCAATAGCCTTAACTAAGAATATTGTGTCACAAGGTCAACACTACACCAAGCTATTGTTCTATGGCTTAATCTTTTAGAAAGCCTCTTAACTTATTGACATCATCACTGAAAACACCCAGGAGCAATACAATACTGTACTATAGGCAACTGTACAGGTTGCTATAGAAGTCCTAATTATCACGTTTCAAAGGAAATTGCCAGAATCTTACACTTGCCATGCCTAGCTGTATAGAAAGATGCAAGTTTCATTTAACTCGCTCTTTCTATTCTTATTTTTTTCTTCAAAAATAACTGCTAATCATTTTGAATTGAACAATTCATAAAACAACTTTCTATGATTTAGATGTTTTATCCTTATCATTTATGATTTTGCAACAACAACAACAACAAAACCTTGAAGAAACAGAAAATCTCAACTCTCTTCTACATCTCCAGATACACCTTCATTTCTCTGAATGAAGCACAGGTGTTTCATTTCATATGCAGTCCAAAGACTGTCACTTAAACCTACGCTGCTATGATGCTTAACGCATCGGCCCTTGCGATGCTCCTACTGTGGGAGGAAACTCAAGCCACAGCACCCTCCTGTGTGATTCATTTAATCTGGGCTCTGGAATCTCAACTTGTGATTACTCTTTTGTTGTTTTTGGAGGCTGTGAGTTCTCCATAAAGTTGAAAGGAAGATGAGCTTTATTTTCCAATGAATATTGCTTTGCTCTCTGTTGTTGAGGTGGAAGCACAGCTGTGCACAGTAGCTTCAATGAAGCGAGGGACAGCCACAGAATAACTCTGCCTGAGTTCACAACTATAGGCTCCATGGAATTATGTACACCCCTTAGGCTCACAACCACTTGCATTAATTTAGACCTGGAATTGCCATTAAGCAGTATTGATTTAGGTTGATCGCAAGAATGTTTTTTTCCTCTAATTTTATCTATTTTGCAGAGTAATGTTACAAGGACTAGGACTATTTCCATTTTGTACATAGTTATTAATATACTATTTTTGCATAACTGAAATGGTTAACAACAGGGACAGAGTCCAAATTTTTAATTCAAATAAAAACATAATTAAGGGCATTACCTCTTACAATTATTCATGTATAGCATTCTTCATAATAAAATAATATCTTAGAATACAATATCCTGGAATAACTTTATTTAGAATATGCAAGTTTTATATTTATTCCAATAATCAAGCTCTATAATGGACCTGACATGGGCGTTATGCACAATCTCCATCTACACTGTTCCAAGATCAATCAAAACGGATAAGTGAAGCATTAAAACTCGTGGGCTAAGACCCCCATCTTAGTAAACAAATTCCATTCAGTGAAAATGAAACAGAGCAACCTTTTGGTTCCTTAAAATGAGCTATAAATGGAGAAGGGCTTGGTGCCTTCTCTGTCCTGCAAATGAGAACATGCATTTCCAAATGTGATTCAAAAATAAAAGTGCTAGCAATTATCTGAATTATCAGGTTGAATTCATAAATTGTGACTAGACTAACATGGAACTATAATTTGTAAATGTCCAAAATAATTCACTTTCTGTTCTAGAAAACACTTTTATCCTGAACCTGAGAAAAGTCAAACTTAGGAGTCCCTTTCTTATTTCAGTGGCCAAGAAGAGTTCAGCTTCCATTGTCAAGAAGATCCATTTAAAAATGGCTTAGTATCCAAACATATACTGATGAATTATTCAGCTCTTACTTTTGAAATGTGGGAACAAGAAGAAAGTTTGGCAAAGTGGTGCTATATTTTAAATTTAATCATAAATCAGTTCTTGGGAATTACAAATAAGGCCTTAGAAGCCGGCTGAGGACCAGATTTGGTCACTGAATGCTGAGTGCCGCACTTGCTAAAAGGCTAGAACAAGGCACACACATCGGGGCAGAGCATTCGGGCCACAGTCATGGGACTGACACCCAGGGAAACCTGTCCTTAATTTATCCCGTTGTGTGCAGATTTGGCAAGGATCTCCAAACATCATTTACATACCATATGCCCTGAATTACCTAGGCACAATGGCTGTGCGCAAATATGTTTCGGGTCTGACTGTTTGCTTCTTTTATGAGTGTTTGCAGCTTTCACTTCGTCTCCACATTGCTAAATAATTTAATGTGCTATTTCATGCTGCAAAACGATGTTTTGCTAAATCAATAACTAGTTTTTTGTTTTGTTTTGTTTTTTTGGTCTTGTAAAGAGAAAGAAAACGTTCCTGGGATAAGCAACCAAGGGATATTATTTCTCCTACGTGCAATTCAAATAAAGGAAATCAGCTATTTATGTTTTTGCCTCATTTTAATCTCTGTATTTTTATGAGGCATATAAATGTGACACACTCGACAGTAAAATAGGTACAAGTCAGATGTTATGACTGCTGCAGAATACAGAATGTGTCAGCAAGTTCTCATATTTAAAAAAGATTTCCCAAAACATGTCCTTCGCCATTCCTGCACCTAGTCCCTACACAATCGAAGCAGTACAATTGGCCTGTGCCTTAGTTTCCCTTCCCCTCAATGATAGTGCCCAAATGAATTAACATTTTCCAGATTCTCAACCTCAATTTAAAGCTAATTTTAAAATGTACACTTAACCCTCAGAAGCTCAGTAACCTTGAACGAGAACTGTGAAGCGGAACTGTGTACATTGTTTCTCATTGCGTGTTATGAACTTAATTTCACATTAAAATGACATCAACACCTTCATTTTGGATAACATTTTACACAGTAGGAATATTCATTAATGTAGGATAATAGTGTGATAAGCAGCTTAGATAAGAAGCAGAAGAAAGCTAGTTAGTCTACTTTTTATATGAATGAAAGAAAGCTTAAAAACTCAAATAACTGAAGAATTAATTTCAAAAAAATATTTAATGATGTTCTGCCACTATGTCAAATGAAGAACACCCATGGTGCAGACATTTTCAAATGTAAAGATCTCAGGACAACTAGAGAAAAATCACAGTCACTTTCTGATCAGACATTAAATGTGCTATAATATTCAGAATAAAATATAACAAATAATTATACTTGTATTAGTTATATTCCTAAATAAAATATATGTGATATTAATATATTTTGTTCTAACCATTAACTATGAACTATCCGAAATGCATGAATTATTCTCACATTTGATAAAAGAGGGAAATCTAGCAGCTATCAGATCAGGTCATTTGTTGATATTTAACTAGAAAATATAAAGTGCTCATATAATTCTTAATTGGATGTTAAAATACATGGCCGAGCAGCTGTGTCTATATAGCAGTACAGAAATAAGCAAAAGGTAACAGTGTTATCTGAATTCTATCAAATACTTGGTTTTCTTTAGAGGACAAGAAAAAGAAAGAAGCTGCTATTGGAATATCGGCAACTAAAGGGTTAACAGACATATGCTGTATAATTAGGAGATGCATTAATGATTATGAATAGTAAATGATTTGGTGCAAAGAAAAAAATTTAGTCAAAGGGACATGTACCTATCTTACATGTTTATTAGTAACTGTATATAACTAGAAATTTCTGCTATTAAGAATCTTGCATTATTGGTGTAAATACTTCCAAGGGTACATCAAATTGTAATCTTTCATACGACATCCATCAAACCAGGCTGGAGATTTTGACAAACATTAAACACAGTAAGGAGGCAATTATGTATGCATGATTTAATCTGCAACTAATTAATATGCAAATTTATTCATATGTTAGTTACTAAATTAAAAATGCAAAGAAGCCCTTATGGTGATTCTCGAAATTTTGCACAAACAGAACATTTAAAATGTAAGAAAAATGAAGTTTTTTTCGAAACCTACACCACACTTTTGGTGTCTCTAGAACCTGTTGCATTAAGAACCCTAAAAAAAAATAGTGTTTAAATGCTAGATAATAATTTAAAAGGTGTGCTAATTTCATGTGAGAATGTGGGAACAGAAAGGTTAATCAGAATTCTCTCGAACTCTTAAGAGATGCGGTCTCATTATCAGACAAATGATATTCTATTTCTAAGCCTCTTTCCCTGCTGTAGGGTTGTCGGTGTTGGTCATTTTCCTGATATCTTGTGTAAACGTTTTGGAAGTTTTGAGAGGAATAAACAGTATTTGAAAGCAACCATCAAACCAGAGTAACTTTGAGACCATTTGGTGTTCACTAAACATGCAATTCCCTCCTCAAGATGGCAACTCGCTCTTTTCGCCTTTGGGGAGCAGCTCTCTGCAAACAGAGAAATACAGGGAAATTGTGGAAAGGCTGGAAATCAGAATCCTCGAAGACACAGTGTGGCTGACCAAAGAGTAACAGCCTCCGCAGAAGGCAGGAGGTCATTTTAGCCGCATCTAATCTGACAATTTTAGCCCTGCATTTCCAGAGTCCAAAATCGAACTGAATCTTTTATGTGAAATGAGGGGTGTGGAATGATGATAATTTTAAAAATATCTTTGGGTGTCTGTGCGCTTGGGAGCATCCACTCAAGTGCACGGTATTATGTTTGGCATGTGACTGCCTTCTGGGGAATCGAATTTCTCCAGGACTGCCTACTGATCAGCAGCAAGATTTACTGTGGACCAACTCCTCCTCTGATCACCTTTTCATCCACAGTCTGACCTGACGCTCATGTACTCATCTCCTGAAGCTGGTTGCTGGAACATCTGTAGTGGCCTAAAGAAATCAACATAAGTCAACTGTATGAGAAAACACAATAACAGCTTCGCCGTCTCTTCCCAGGGCTCTGAACTCTCACCCACGCTAAAAAAAAAAATCTCTGTCAGTCTCATCTCTGCCAAGTGACACACAAAAAGGAAGTTAACCATTGGCTGTTACTTGCCTTCACAGTCTGACTCCCATTTCCCAGCTTCCCTTAGCCCATGCGGATGCCAAGCGGACTGCAGCTTGCCCATTTCATTTGGACCACGGCAGCCAAAAAAAGCACTACCCCACCGCGCGACGACAAGCAGTCTGTTTTGATATTAGTGCCTCAGTATGTACTGTAAGAGAGTCAGATGTCCCCAAACTACATGCCCTCCCCTGAGGGACTCTGTCCTAGTCCTCCTTGGCCAGAGAGATGGTGTGCATGCCACAAACCCTTAGCTGTGAAAACACAGGGGATAGAGAAGGCACCATTTTCGAGGGACGGGGGAAATGGTCACTAGTGTCTCTTCTACCGCGGACAGAATTCACAGCCTCTGCTCAACGTTAGCATCTAAATAGAAATATGAACTTGGATTCCAATCACTCCCTGCAGGCCAGCTTCCATGGTGAAACTGAATTACATAAGGAACCTTTTTCTTACATAATTAAGCTGTAGGAAATGCTAGCTAGCAAGTGAGTATCAGGTTTTCTTTCTTTCTTCCATGAAAAGTAGGGGACTATTTTGGGTTCGGGAAGGGGAGTTTTTTGTTTGTTTGTTTTCATTATTTATGGGGGTGTAGTAAGACAGTAGTAAAATTTTTTTTCCTCCTGATGCATGCTGGTTTCTCTGCATTAAATGCACAGGATCAGAACCTAACGTCATATAATCTCTGAATGCCTGGGTCATTCTCTCTCGCCCTTTTCAGCACGAACATCCTGCTCGGTGAATTCTCAAGGCAAAGACAAGGGTACCACTGCCGGGCACTGCAGAAGTCTGAGGACCCTAGGGTCCTCTTTGATTTTTTTCTTTCTCAGGTGGGCTCATTTTTGTTGTTGTTGTGACCGAAACTGAACATAAAGCTTTAAAAGCTTAAATGTACACATTCCTGCATTCATTACACAGTGTTGGATCTAATTTGTTCTTTTTACTGTCACAGGAAGCACATGTTTAAAGCAATCTGTTTCCTCATGTGAATGCTTTCCTGTGTGTTTAAAAAAAAATTGCGACATACTTTACCCCGAGTAACCAAGAGGTGATCATAAATATCCCTAAATAGCATTAAACAGATATGAAAGACATTAACACTTTCAGAATGCCAAAGTAGTATTAAAAAAAAAAAATTCTAACAGATGCTCTTAGGTCAAAAAGTGAAATGTGTGTTTCCTGAAAAAAAAAAAAAAACACTCTCATCAGAATCATAAATGAACTGCAAGCGGAGAAGTTTGGTGTTGCTGAACAAACAGGGATCATTTTGGGGACGAACACAAGCCATCCACTGCCAGAGTGCACTCTCCATGAAAAGCCAAATTGCAAGGAAGTTTGGAGAAAGCCAATAGTTTTTGTAATCCACAAGGTGGCAATGACTCAGAAAGAAGGGACAGCTACCCTGGACCCACGATCTTCCCTGGAGAGCAAACATTCTAGGTGAACCACTGCTCCATTGGCCGGGGCTCACCAGTCACGGACCTTTCATGAGGAACCAAACCTGCTGCCTGGTTTTTGGCAAAATGAAATTGCCTGGGAAAAAGCATTCATCTTGGAAATGTTGAGCCCAAGCTCCTCCCAAACCCCAGCACCTGTGGAAGATTGCTTCCGTTGTTTAAGAGCAAGACGAGTTCACTAACCAGCTTTCGTTTTATTTTTAACTATTTTTAGTTTCTCAGAGGTGATGCGCAGATCTACTGTTTCTTTTAAGAATTCCACGGTAGCCTTGAGAACACACACACTGTAATCATTCAGCAAAGGCTGGAACCCAGCACCCAGCAGTCGTCAGCTTTACTTGGAAGTATCTGCACAAGCATACAGACATAGCTAATGTCAGAGGTGTACCTCAACTGTCCTAAAGACATTTGATTCTGTTTCTTTTTTTTTTTTTTTTTTTTTTTTGGTTTTTCGAGACAGGGTTTCTCTGTGGTTTTGGAGCCTGTCCTGGAACTAGCTCTTGTAGACCAGGCTGGTCTCGAACTCACAGAGATCCGCCTGCCTCTGCCTCCCAAGTGCTGGGATTAAAGGTGTGCGCCACCACCGAGAAACACAGGCTAGGCAGACCATCAAGACCCAGCTGCTCCACACACACATGTATGTATCTCTCAGTTACTTAGAGGTGGGGTTGACTTAGCCATAACAACTGCTGGCAGAGAGCAATCAGGAGCGGTCCTGGGTGGGCATCTTAGCCTCCGCCCCACACACTG
Organism: Chionomys nivalis; assembly: GCF_950005125.1. Taxonomy (NCBI): domain Eukaryota; kingdom Metazoa; phylum Chordata; class Mammalia; order Rodentia; family Cricetidae; genus Chionomys; species Chionomys nivalis. The sequence continues at coordinate 16,653,670 of NC_080099.1, forward strand.
CAAGAGCAACAGCACAGCGCACACATCCCACAGCTCCTCTGCGGAAGGCTGACTGGAGGCTTAGCAGGGCCAAGAAGAAGGGACACAAAGAATGTCTGAAGCAATACCTAAATTCAGATGAAAAAAACAAGTGGCCCATTCAGATTAAAAACTGGGCCAGGTTCTGCATGCAGCTGAGTCTTTGCTCTGATGTGACCTGCTCTCACCTCAGCGACCTTGTCAGGTTATCTTTGCTCAGATGTTAAAAGAAGGGTAGCAACCCTGCTGCTGAGAATTCTGGTACAATAGTAATAATGATAGCACCAGCAAGCGATGGCATATTTGGCTTTCCCCAGGGAGCCCCTCCACAAGACTGTGTACAGGACCACATTAAGGCATGGAGGGTCAGTTTCCTGGGGGTGGGGTGGGGTGAAAGCCTTGACATTTTAATTTAATCTGGGTAATCAAACACATTTAAGATGGTAAGAGCTGGCTGGGTATCAAACTTGGGGTCCTGTGCGTGCTAGGTAAGAACGTTACTGTTGAGGTCCATCCCTAGCCCTTGCCAAATGCTTTCTAAGTTACCAATGGCCTTGGTGTGAAGAGCTCTCCTGTGCCGCAGAGGGTGCTGAACAGCTGTAGGCAGCAGGGACAGCATCTTGGTTATGGACGCAGGAACTTACAGACAGCCTGGGCAGATCTCAAGCACAGCTCTGTCACACACGAGCTGCAAGGTTGGGGCAACGCTCCCCTTCTCTCCACACCTCAGATGTAGACAGCTGCGCCCACCTGAGGACTTCTGTAGGATTACATGATGGAATACTGAACGTACGCTTGTGCCAAGGGGTTGCCCTTAGCACACTGCCATCATGTCCTCACGGGCACTGTGTCCACGCCCAGGCCTGGAACCTAACAAGAGCACTGAGGAGAGGAAACCCAGCATCAAGTTAGGAAGGGCTGGTACTCCATCGGGCTCCTCTTCTTTCTGTTATCCCAAGGCCCATCCGGACGGCAGTAGGCTTGCAAGTCACACGCAGAGGTCCTTGTTTTTAGCTTGCATGGGACAGACGACAAGCACAGCCTTGCCTTTCCAAGGTGCAGATGAGTGACGAAGGGAGTAATAAGAAGTTTAAAGGGACAAAAGTCCACTTTGTTATATGGGATATTTTCTTCAAAGGTCGGACATGCTCAAAAGCCAGTGATACCACATCAAACTGCATAGAGCACGAAGAACCAGTAAGGTGGCCCTAGAAACTAAGTCATGTATACCATTGCCAGGAGCATCTAGACTTCAGTTTGGGGCAAAGTGGACTTGACAAAATAAAAACGAAGAGGTGAACAAAGGCACGAATGGGAACAGATGGGAATGTGCACTGTCCCTTCCCAAAAGGAAGTCTCAAGCACACAGGGGTCTTCCACCAACAAACATGTGGATGTGGTTTACTAAAGGGAAAGCAAAATGGGACTTGTTTATAAAATAATTGCTTATTGTGGTGTGAGTTTTACACATCCAAACTATTTCAAGCTAGAGTAAATATGTTGGATTTCGTGACCTTTTTCCCCATGGATCAATGAAACCACTGATAATATGAACCATTATCTTGGGTAACTATATAAATAAACTTTATGTCAAGGTTCTATGTGAGGGACCCATAAGCTTTCAGCAATACAATCTTACTTCTAAAGCATATGTCTGCGCACCAAGTGGCGGGGTCTGTGGCTGTTTCACATCATATTTTCAAGCAGTACAACAGTAACTGCCGTTTGTTTCTTTCCTGTTCTGATGCTGACGAGGATCACCACGCCATGAGCACTCAGCTCTCTGCTCCCATGCACAGAACACCCTGTGCCCCTCCGTCAAGCTTTGAGTCCCCTCTTAATATTTCGAGTCTCTAAAGTTTGTTAAAACAGCAGCCTGGGTTTTATACACGACTTGTTATTGAATTATTTTGTGCCTCAGTGTTCGCTTCCTAATGAGCAAGCCAGAAAATATTATTGAGCCCCGTGTTAATACACCTGAGCACCTGTGCCATAGCCCAATTCCCCAAACGGGGTTACTTGAAAACATTAACCGCGAAGAATCAGCCACCTACTTGAAACCGTTTTCTCGTAGCAGCTAATGATATAATGATATACTGTGCCGATCAGGAGAATGAAAGCCATTACAATATTATTATAAGTATAATCCAGGAGGCATATTTAGAATGATATGGGCTGGGAGGGAGGAGGATGCTGCAGGCAGGCAGATCCTCTTCCACAGACGATACCGGAATAATTGTTCCAAAACAGCATTGTTAGAAAATCTCTTAACTGGCGACAGCAAGCAGCGATGGCGATGATTTTTCTAGGTGTGTGTGATGAATGGCGCCAATTTTCATGACTGAATATACTACAAAGTTCATTTTCCTGAGAAAATACACCTTCTACTATGATCCATGCTTCACAAGGCTTCAGTGAGCTCCAACACGGCAGTGCACCTAGACGCTTTCCCGCAGTTGGCTTAGAAGACGGCCCGCAAAGTCGAGGCATGCCCCTATTTCCCTCTTCCACTGAACAAACAAAACACGCCAAGTGAAACTTTACACATTCAGAATCACTTCCGAGTGCCCTGTAAGCGACTGCTTGCAGATCAATTTCCCTCACTAGCACCCTATCGAGCGAATTATGCAGCTTGCAAGGGTGGTGTTTCTACGCTGCTGAGAGATAATTTTTCAAAATATCTACTTTCTGCAAAAATACAGCTTTCACATTTATTTTGGACTGAAATCGAGACACCTGAACAGAACACAGCTCATTGGGGAAAGGCTTTGGGGCGCTGAGGTGCGCCACCAGCAGGCATCTGCATTACCGTAAGGTCCCTGAAGAGGGAGCAGTGCTCAAGTGAAAGCCAGCCGGGCCTGCTCCGCCTAGGCAGCAGCTTTAAAAGGGTAAACACACTCTTTGGCGTGTTGCTGGTCTGAGATCAAATAAAGGAGTATTTAAAACTACACAATTTGCCTGCATTTTATGAAAGTTCCTGCGCTTTGAAAAGGAACACAGTGGCTACACAAACACACCCTGGACAATACAGACCCGGGCTATTCCTTTGAAACGCCGGTTTAAAATTCAATGCAATTTACTTTTAAAAACAAACAAAGCAGGTGCCTGTCCACAGCCCAGCTATAGCTATTCTGCCTTAGGAAAAGACAACTTGACTCTTTTTGATGACATTTCTCATTCTTTTAGATTCACTGACATTTCTAAATTGCATTTAGCCCCCTGCCTCCTGCCCCAAGGTCTAACTCTGATTTATTACTTCAAATAAAAACTTTGGAATTCTGCAAAGGAAAGGAAACAGATCTTGGAGATGCAGAAATTGTTACTAACTGGAACAGAAGAAGTCTTTTTTTCTCTGTTAGAATATAAGACTGCTTCGGTCAGTGAACTTTTTATAGTTAGGAAGGAACGGCTTCCAACTGAATATCGAGTTCCCATCTATGTATGTCCAAAAACAAGAAATCCATAGAGAAGGCAGATGCCTCAAAACAAGCTTTATAATGGCAAACTACATGGAAATCCTGGGACCATTCTCTTTCTGTGGTAAAGGATTCTTGCAGCCAGTTCTTAGAGTTCTGAAATTAAACCACGAAGAGTCCAACTTTCCACACCAAGTTACACTCTAAAGGGCAAGTGAGAAATAAATTACAAAATAGCCATTCCCTAAAATGTATTTCTCCTTTCTCAACACACGAGTACAGGCGTCTTGTGCTGCTGCTGAACTCTTAAAGAAGTTCCAATAAATCTTAATACTGACACTGGATTAAAAAACTTGATTACAAATAATCACACAAACTGGGGAGGGGTAAGGGCATAGTGTTTCATGCCTACCTTAAGGCAGCCTGCAGAGAAGATGAATCAGACAGACAGACAGACATGCATACGCATGCGCGCGCGCACACAAACACATACACACACACCCCTCTGGTCTTGCTTCCTTTGAGTCTCTAAGGTTTCTAACTTTTTAATTTGCAGAGATGACCTTTGACTAGCTAACAGATACACAAATCTGCTCTCTAAGGTGAGCCTTTGTTTTTGCCTCTGCCCCCCCCCATAACCCTTAGATTTCTTTCTCTTTTTATATTTAAAATATGCACACCAGAAGTCTCTTTTTGAAGAACTGGAAAGATTGTGTTTCGAAGTTGCAAGAATTATTCTGAAATTCTCAGTAATACGGAACTCTTTTAGGAAACTTCTGGGAGATGGGAATGCCAAATGGTGATGGTGCATATTTCCTGTGCGTGCATTCTGAAATAATGAGTCCCAAATGCAAAGATCTTCCTGTATTTATTTCATATCCCAGAATCTCATACAAAACTCAATTCTTTATTATCCTCTAAAATCGATGGAGAGGAGGAGATTGATTTCCAGAAAACACATTACTGAACTTAAAGCTCCAGGCTGGATTAATGAATTCTGCATTCACTCCAGGAACAAATGCATACTTTGAGATGGACAGTCCCAGGGTCTGCACGGCACCCCAGTGTGGTATCATATGTGCTACATAAACTGGGTGGATGTTCCCTCTTATTTGCACGTTTAACTGCATTACCGCAATCTCCTTCCCCCTATATATTTTTATAAATTATTGGCTTCATTTATGTGATCAAATCTTATATTTTAGGATCGTCAACTAGAATATGAGCACACTAAGTTCAGAGTTGATTCTATGAGCTGCCCGAACATTTGAGTGGAAACCCATACAACTGTTTGTATCATACAGGAAAGGACCTTGAAGACACATTCTGTTATGTATCTTATCACATACTGGGTCCTTCTAGAATTCCCTACACAAGCCCAAGTCTAGGTGGCCTATGCCCAATTTACTCATGAAACATTTAATACTGCCACAGTCATCTTAAAGGGGCTGCATCACTGCTCAGGTTAAAATGTGTAGACATGAAAATGCACCATGAGACACAGAACAGAATGTCCATGACTGCCTTATGACACCCATCAAAAGTGATGAGGGCCTATGTGCTTTAAATACTATGGTTTTTAACCACAGTACTTCAGGGCTCCTACTAAGAAATAAACAAGTTATCAATTCTTCTTGAGAAATCATTTAAGATTTCTTTAAGGATCTGAGGAGAAAAAAAAATCTAAAATACTTTAAAGCACAGATTCAATAGCATATTTTAAACATGCAAACTAAAACACTTTCTAATGTGATAGAAAGTATCTAAAAAATTAATACTGTTAGTATTATCTGTTCACTTTCATTGATGTATCTAATAATTTCACTATAAAATATAGTTAAGTCCAGACCTACTGATTTTATTTTACCTGAGAATTCATGTTCCTTGGGGCTATCAAATAGTATCCAATACATGCTACACTTTTGTTTTCTCAAAGCCACCTAAGGAGCCACTCATGCCTCAAATAATCTTGGAGATGTTCCAATCTTATTTTAGAATCTTTTCCTCAGGATCTGTGCATCCAAAATTATCTCTGACCACTTAAAGCTTGCCAGATCCTCCCGAATTAAACACAAATAAATAAACCAAAACTAAAATTTAGCATGGAAATTAGACTTTACTGAACAATTCAGTTTGTAAAACTCTCCTTGGAGATGACAGTGGCCATAAAATAGCTCTTAGGGTGAACCTTTGCATTTCCAAAACCTTACATTGTTCCAAAAGGCCTGAGTGAGTTTACAGTAAGAGTGAAGACCAACGCTGCAAATACTGACATACAAAAGTGTACCTCTTCACACTTTCTGATAAAACAGAATTTCAATTTGATGATCAAGGCTTTGTATGTTTACATGTTAGTGAGCACAATAAAATTTCCAAATGACATCTGTTCCTTTCTTATTTTCTGTGAATTTGATAAGACTATTTTTAAACAGTACACTTTGAAATTGTTACTTTCCAGATTTTAATTCTATCGCATTAATTTCTAGTAAAAAAAAAATGCACGGATCATTTCTCCTAAGCTGTAATTTAATATTGTGCCTTTTATTCTCTGCATAAATGCACAACTCAGTGTGCAAGATCATTAGGCTACTCGCAAACAAGACACTTGCTGGAAAGGCTAGTAAAGCTGCAGAAGGCCCAGGTCCCAGGGAAATAGACTGTAAAGCAGAAAATCGAGATGCAGAGATCTAACCAGACAAGAAGCTCACATTCAGATTTAAAAGGTTAAAAGGCCAGATGAGTGGTGGCAGCAAGCACACAACTTTAGTGCTGAAGTCCCTTCAGAAGAGGAAGGCCATGCGATAGTGGGGCACGGCCCACGACAACTTTTGGCAGCAGCAAGTGGGGCTCTCTGACCAAGTATTTCCCACAGTCTTCCCTTAAACAACCAAAGTACCCTAGACATCACTCCAGACCTCTGCTCTCCAGTGGGCTGCCTTCTCTTCCTCTGTGGTTCTAAAGACAGTAAGCCTTGTGGGTGATTCTTACACCACCCTGCGTCAAGCCTACAGTACAAATGCAAGTTCATGTCTCCTAACAACACTATGACACAACGTTGAGCCAAGTCTCTCTCTGTCTCTTTCTCTCTCTGTCTGCCTCTCTGTCTCTCCCTTCTTCCCTCCTTTCCACTTCTGCCTCTCCCTCCCCTTCCCTCTCTCTGTAGGCACAGCAGAGTTCTGAAACAAAGCTAGGCAATTTTCCCCACCTCCTTGACCCAGATAGCCTGAAAGAGCCAGCAGCACGACAGCAAGGAAGTCCACTCTCTCACACACGTGTATCACAATATGTACCTATGGAACACCACACTAAGTGTTCCTCTGTTTATGAAAGAGAGAGGGCCCATTTCACTGGGGGTGGAGGACGAGTTGTCGTAAGGGACTGTGATAGATTTATTACTATTTATCATGGTCAATATGTATCTAAGTGAAGACAAATGTTGTTATCTAACCAAATCACTGTAAAAGAAAGCTAACCCAATGTTTTACTATGTGTTACAGATATACTCAAGAATATGTTGAAACAAGGTCTAGATGTATCTTGAATAAGGCACATTTCTTAATTTTATTTGAACATAAAAATACAGAAATCTAGATCTATTGGAGTCAAAGTGCTACAGTGTCTAGCACAGACTCCTAAAATCAAGTAAAAATACACACTTTTTTTTATTATGGTGGCAAGGTGTGGATCTCATTCTCAGCAGCAGAATAATACAGCAGAGCTAAGTACACTAAGCGACCCACAACTCAAAGAGAACTGAGATGTTCTGGAATTACCAAGTACAGCATTGACAGGAGTGCATGACCGCTCAAATTTAACTTCTTTCTGCTTAAACCTCAACTGAATTTTCATCTTGTTCCTTGTCTTTTGAAGAAAGGCCATTTATCAGTTTATCCCATAGGGCCATGAGAAAGACATTTAACCATGAACACTTAGTTCTCTTGGAAGAGTTAGTCCTAAACGGACTGTCCACCAAAAGCCAAAACGTGGAACAACAGAAACAAAGTTCCAATGTCTAACTCTCATCTGTTAGAAGAAAAAGACTTTCTGTTTTCTGAGCATAGGGCAAGGGAAGTGCCACCAACAGCAATAAAAAAAAAAAAAAAAAAAAAAAAAAAAAAAAAAACCTTGCAGATGTTTTTGTAGAGACTAGCTAACTAAGAAGAAATAAATATTTGTAATGACTTAAGTTACTGATAGTAACATCCCAGATACTTCAAAAACTTCTAAGAAAGTATGAAGATTTCTGCAAATTTTTTTTTTGCAGTGGAAAAAACAACAAACAAGCAAACAAAAACCTCAAAGTTCGTTTCACCATGTGACACAGACGGACGAGATAGACCTAGTGGTGCAGCTTCCCTGCACAGCTACATTGTCACCTCAGAACAGCCGAAGTCCTTTTCAATGTATTTAGTATTGTCAGGGTTATGTTCACATGTAAACAGCTTCAAGGTCTTTATCATTTGAAGCTGTCATTAAAACTATAAAATCTAAAATGCCATCTACATTAATTCTACCCCAAACGTCAATAGGCCTACAGAAACAGCCAATTTCAATAAGATATAGAAACTCGAGAAATAACAACATAGTACAGTTTTAAGTGACATATTGATATTCTAAAATGACTATTTTATATGCCATTGGCAGTTTTATTTACACAATATTTTTCCATATTTATGGCTAATTTTGTGGTGCTTCTTCAACATTATCAAGTCTGATAATCAGCATAGAAAATTTGTGGGTTTTTTTGATAAGACTTATTCTGATATATTCATTTAATAATTTTTTTGGATGAGCTGAACCGAAATCAAGTCAAATACACAGGTGTGTGGGTTAATCTAGCACATTTGCAAAACCCATTATTCTTCTAATTTACTAAAAATGAAATAGAACCAAGGAAAGCACTGATTGGTTATACATTTTCAGAAATCTAAATATAATTTTGTCTGAAAGTGTAAGAACTTATAAAGCCCATTAGTCATTTTTTTTAACATACTAGAAGATTAAGTTAAAACTGTCTTTGCATGTACAACACTGTAAGGAAAGATTTTTTTTTTTTTTAAAAGGAAACAGGGAAAGAAGAGAGGAAACCATTTTTTTTTTAATTTTACATAAGGAGAAAATTACTAGCAATGGGTTAGGTATAAACAAATTAAATACCTCCTAGGACCTAAAATTTGCAAATGCATGAACTCAAATCAATGTGTCATGCATTTCCTGTGATTACAAGCCAGTTTTCCTAGGTTGGGGCCTGGGGCATCACAGCAACATAGCTCTGGGTATTACAAATGCCCAGGATGCTTTGGCCACCCTGGATTCCTCTGACCTCACCTAGCATTACAGAGCAAACAAACAGTGACCACCTTTGCAGTCCTCATTCATCCACTTCTCCAGAAAATAGAGACATTCTCCCTGCACTCTGGGCTGAAACCCATGTAAATTTCTCCTAAATCCGCTCCGCAAATCTCCTTTCTCATGCAAATCCCTAAATCATCATAATACTGACAAAGAGTTTAACCAGTATGGGAAACTAATACTCATGCTCTCCAAAGCCCTGTACAGGTGAAGCTGTGTGCAACCTGAGGTACCTTTTCAAGGCTCTCTTCAGAGCTTAACTTGCTGAACACCAACCTAAGCGCCAGCCTTCCAGCAGGGGCAATTAACCACCGCTGCCAGGGTCAGGTGCTGGTCCTTTCTGATCTTCCATGTTCTAGATGCCCAGGCAGCTCTGGGCGCATGGAACCTCACCGACTTCTGTTGCCTTCTACTGATACCAAACAGGACCCAATGGACAAAGTAAAAACAGGCAATACTTACTGAAGAGGGCAAACCTGGAGGAACTTTTCGGACTTTCTTTGTCTGCACCTCTGTAATAAACAAAAACAAAAACAGAGAAGCTGTAAGCTGCCACATGCCCAATTCTCCAAAGGAAAAGATATCAAAGCAAGAAACTCGGGGATTAGGGGAGACATCCTAGCTCACTCCCGCTCCTACCAGAAATCAAATCAAATTCTGCTTTGCAGGTGAAATTGAAGAGACTGGCTTTGCCTGTGGCTACTTTGTGTTTTAAAAAACGGGTTTCTTGTGTGCATAGTCAAGTGACACCCTGAAATAAGCAGACATTTAAAAAGTTATGCTTCTTTGTAAATTGTTACCATATCCCCTGGAGGTGGGGGGGGGGTGGAAAAGGCACCAAGCTGAGGATTGACTCCATGCTGAGAAAAGGTGTGTCTTTCTGGGGCAAAGTTGGGATAGGATGGCATTTCTTAAAGTGAATTTAATAAAGACTCCAGGCACTCAAACAGAAAAGGGCCTTACCCATGGCACTACTGTGAAGAGGCCTCCGCCGGGTGTTATTGCTAGAATACTGATAGTACTGGGAGCCAGGTTTGGTGGGCGAAAGGGTTCCTGGATTGCCCATATCCATGTCCCCTCCAAGGAGGCTCTGCTAGAAGGTGGAAAAAAACAAAGAAACAAAAACATGGAGGTTTAATTTTTCACATTTACCACCTCGCACGCGATTTTAAGCAGAGTAATACAAACCCCAGCATTTGCTGAGCTAAGACAATTAGCAAAACAACTGCCAAAAAGCAAAAGCCACTGAGCAAGCAGCTATCATCAAGTTCAGTATTTTTAACCCTTTACTTTGAAGACGGGGAATGGTGCCCCTTTACACCAAACACATTTTAGAAGATCATTTCAGATGACTACCACTTAAATTTCGTAAGAAAATGTCGTTTCTTTAACACGAATGTTTTCTTTCCCCACACGCAGGCTCCTACCTGGGAGCTATTCATGCCCTTATTACGAAAGGACTAACATGAATCTCTCTCTCTCTCTCTCTCTCTCTCTTTTTTTTTTTTTTTTTTGGAACACACACAACTTCTCCCAGCTGCACACACTGGGGGTATACGGTCCACTCTCTGCTGGGCAATATCCTGATCATTCAGGACTTTGTAAGGTACCCACAGAGGACAGAACGCCAGATGAGTGGAGAAGAAATTCAAATCCCAGGGCAAACTTTCAAGATTATAGAAACGTATACATTCTCTGGAAACGGGAACAGCCCATGCTCTCCTTAAGACTACCAGGAACTGAAACAAATCCCCACGGATTAAACATTCACCTGAACACAAGCACATTCCCGCAAATATCATTAAGTTATCGCGGTGTGACGAACGGCTAAACTTTCAGAAAATGATGACATGAGACAGATTACATAATATTACATTTTCTAAAAGCTACGTAGAAACTTACCCACAATATATAAACCGCCTGATTATACTCTGCATTGAACACATTGTTCTTTTAATTATTCTGATAGGCAATAAAACAAGGGTAGCTAGTACCATTTATATTAAGTCAAATTTGCTATTTAATAAAGAAATTTTAAAATTAAGTGCTAAAAATCTAACTTTATCGTTACTTGTAATCAACTTTTACTGATGGAACTAATTACTGTCCTTGATAAAGTACAGAATGTGTTTTCCCTAATCTAAATTCTAATCACCATGTCACTCACAACAGACTTAGGGATGCTTCACTAACACAGTATTCACATGCAAAATACTCTAAATAGGCCAATTATGACTCTGCCCCTGTTCCCTGGTTAACCCGCTGAGAACTGGAAAATTTCACAAGGCAGTCACCACCTGAAACAAAGGGTCCTTGTTTTAAATTAAGACAGTCTTTTTGATTCCTAAATAGCTCAACAAAGTGGCATGTCTCCCAGTGAAAGCGGTTGGTCAAATATGACCCATAAGCTGGAAAATCAAAATTCAAAGCTCTCCTAGCCACCACAATATAGCTAAATATCATAAAGAGAGCTGGCGATGGTGGGGGAGTTCTGTGCCTACTGGTGAACAATATATAATGGGATAATCAGCCACTAGCATGCCTGTCTTCCCTGTTTCTAGCTTATGGCTTTTCCAAGGGATACGTGATGAACATTATTTTAAGAAAAAAAACTGAAAAAGAGATTCTCAGAGTGAAAACGTATTACTGAACAATCAGCTCATTGCTAACATCTTGGTTCCATCCACAAAGGAGGAAAATTAGATCCTTTGCCAGATAAAAATCTGAGATCAGCATACTCAACTGCTACACTTCTGGAACTTTCAGGAGATGGGAAAGTATTAATAATGGCAGGCATATTAATAATGGCAGGCTAGAGCAGCAAGAACATTACAACCAACTTGTCTATGAATTAGGAAATGTAAGGATATAACATCAAACATTTATTTTTATCGCCTTAGGCATTCAAAAATTAGAGGTTCTACCTGAAATTTCACTCTTGACAAATTCTTACTGACAAGTTTATATTTATCTAACCCTTAATCCAATAATATTTTTAATGTCTCCACTGATAAAGGTGTTTCTATGTGAAGTTACTCCCCCCATGACTTGGTAGATCTACCGCTGAGTCTTCATTTTATTGGGAAAAAAGTTTAAAAATAATAATAATTATTGTTGTTGTTACTGTCTTATAATATGCTGAGTCTCTTGCATTCTAGGCAAATGGTCTACCATTCAGCTACATCGCTCAATACCCATGGAAGCGACATCTTTCAGTACCCGTGGACTAGGACTAGTTTGGTGCCTATCAATTTCATAGACACTGTATTGGCAGCCATGGCTCTTATTTTTTCTCTTCTCTCTTTTTTTTTATTTCAAAATGATGTAAAATCCTCACGAAAGGGTTGACCAAATATTCTGAAATATTCTCTTCTCTTTTCAAGGGGCCTAATCGTTGGTTGATTCCTATTGGTCCTGGTAGCAAAGATTTCACTCCCAGAAAAGGAAACCCATATAGTAGGCCAACATAAAAACAAACAAGCTAGCTGCCCTGGTTTTAGGAGCTTTCACAACAGAGTTGTGAAAAACAGATTATGATAACAGCTAAATGACCAAGGCTGACCTGCTTGTCGTCGATTTCAAAGAAAATCTTCCTGTGGGCCAATCAAAAGCAAACCAGCTTTCGGTTCTTCTACAAAGCCACATGCACTGTGTGGACTGACAGCAGCAAAAGGCACAGCGCATTTCCAAATAGAGGCTCCTGATAATCTCTCCCCCACAAAATAAGAAAAAGAAAAAAGCACAGTCCTGCTTCTTTCTTTCAGACATGTTTGTTCCTTTTTTTTTTTTTTTCCCCACTCGGACAATGGAATCATTCTTCTAAAGGGACAAAAATAAACATTTCCTCAAACTTAAAGGGGCACTAATCACCCCCACAGGGAAAAGGAAGATAAAAATATATGCGCTCTTATTGGAGGGTCTACTTGTGAAATGAACAATGACTATTTACTATTGTTTGGTCTTTATGTCACATACTCCATCCTCTACCGTAATGGGAAAGATTCAAAATAATTTCCACTGCTCAAACACTTGGTACATGAATGTTTAAAAGTCAATGGCATTTGATTAAGGCAAATTAAATAAACAGTACACATAAAAGATAAGGCATTCATCTGTTTATAAAATAAGTATGTATAGCTTTGAAAACAAATTTATATTTCATGGCTGTTAAGTTTAAAAGCTAAGTCTACTTTCAAAATGGGTAAATGAATTCTTGCCTTTAATAGGATTAGAAAAGTTTTGTTTTTCATTTTGCTTTTTTTTTTTTTTTTACATTGTGCTACCTTGTGTTCTGTGGTTATTCTGGGTCCACAGCAGTTAGCTGCCCCCATCAATCAGGAAACACTGGAAGCAAGATGTGGCGGTTCATATAGCTAACCTATAAATCTTAAAGCCATGCTTATGAATCTGTTTAACTGTCCACATGTGATGAGACAAGGCCTTCCCCTTAATACCATCCAAAGGCAAACAATTTGAAGCCTTAAAACACATACCAAAGAAAAAAACACGCCAACTTTGCTCACTGAGCTCAAATGACTGGAGAGTCACCCAGTGCAGCCCACTCACCAACAAGGAGCCATGCCTGGCACAGCTATTCGGACACCGAAGTCAAGATTCTGAGATGCTCGAGGAAACCACACTGTTGCCTGTATCCTAGCAGGTCTGCACATGAAGATGTCTAGCATCATCTCAGCCCTGCCCTTACTCCATTAGGGGCTGAGCTGACCAACTCCTTGATCAACTGCTAAGCTTGGTTTATGCAACTAAGGATGTAACTACGGATTACACTCGGGAAACAGAAAAGTGGCTTCTATCTCAAATTAGATTATAACTGAATGGCAATAAAAATCAAAGAAACTGCTCAAAGCTTAAATTATCAAAATTTCTTTTTCTTGTTAAACTAAAATCATCTTGCTCCAAACGATTTTTCCACTTCATCCAGGACTTTTAAAAGTAAAGGGGCGGGGGGAAGTGGTTCATCTCTAAAAAGGAAGATTATATTTACCCTTAATTATAGATATGGATGAGATCAGATAGCTCTGCGCACTGCTTTTGGACATATGTTTAATTTATCTAAGAGGTGAATGGCCTTGAATTTCAGAGGTGGGTCCTTGGAGAGCAGAAAGAGAAGCCAGGGTTTGGACATCTCTGAGGGGGGAAATGTGCTCCTGGTTTTCAGGCTTTCTCCGCCTTTGCGCCACTACCATTACCTTGTGATCTGCTATCAGACACAACATCTCAGGGTGGGGGATGCTGCAGAGCAGAGAAAAGCAGTCTCGGATGAAACCAGATTAAGCTCCCTTTCTGAACTTTTGCCAAATGCGTGTGAGTCTAATTCATGTTTGGGTATTCTGGCACTCACACAGCTGCGAGTCCATTCTTTCATCGCAGACCCAAGTGATGTATAGTGGCTTTGTATGGCGAACTGACTCCACAAAAGCAGGGATTTGTTATTTAAAAATGGAAATAAAATTCAGCCCGGCTATAAAACTTATGAATGTGGGATGTCTGTATAGGTACCTAATAGACTTTGCAGCGTAAGGTACAAACTAGACATGGAGAGAAACGACAAAGGAGATGTCCTTAATACACTTGATCACGGCCGAGGACATATCTCCATGCCTAATTCTGCACAGAATTAGGTTTCCAAAGACACTGCTGAACAAGATTCTTAATAGCCATGGGGAAGTTTTTGCAATTCCCTATTGAATAGTTGCTGCTGAATTTGCCATTTCGACCACAGAAGGGCCATTGCTGACTTACTTAGTAGCAGGAGGAGGCCATAATTTTGCTGCTGTCCGCACTTACTCGGCAACCTAGAATATATCTTGCACCAAAGGGCAATGAAAAACACAGTAATTCCACCTGTCCACTTTTGAACTTCAAAGCTTACAAGTGAAGGTCAGACCTCGGACAGTCTTTATCCCTGATCCCCGAGTGTCCAGAAAGACATTGTTACAGCATGCTTTCATTTCTGTTCTGGACTTAGTTTCAGTAAAAGAGGACTTGGGGAGGAAAAAAACTAGAAAGATGGAATGGCAGAGATAACCAGGGGCTTAGATGGTTGCTTTGTGACCGAGAAATACAAATTATTGAGACTGTCATTCAGCAAATAGTCTCCTTTAAGAAATTTTGGATATTTTCAAAAATAAGAATTCATATTAAATTTAAAGTGCACATTGTATTCCAAAGAAACTCGGAGATAAATCTCAAGCCAGGCCTGGTGGGGCAGTTGTGTAATCCCAGGTATTGGGGAAGCTGAGAAAGCAGGACTGCAAATGCAGGGGCAGCCTGGGCTACAGAGTGAGCTCAGGTTCAAGTAAGGGGCAACTAAGCAAGATCCTATCACAAAATAAAAAATAAAAAAGAGCAGGTAATAGAGTTCAGTGGTAGAGCAGTTGTCTAGCATATTCAAGGCAACAGGCTCAACCCTTAATACCATAAACAAAGGAAGGGAAGAAGAAAGAAGGAAAAAGGAAGAAGAAAGGAAGAAAGCAGGAAGAGAAAAAAGAAGAGAAAAAGGAATGGACAGAGGGAGGGAGAGACTGAAAAAGAAAGGGAAGGAGGGAGGAAGCGAGGGAGGGAGGGAGGGAGGGAGGGAGGGAGGGAGGGAGGGAGGGAGGGAGGGAGGGAGGGAAGGAGGGTTGGTTCACATAAAGTAAGAAGGAGGACCAGTGAGTTCTGCATAGACCCCAAGCTCAAAAGAATCCAGACTGCTGGAATACAACTGCTCTCTCCTCCTCTGTAGAGGGGGACTAATAAATGCTTTACCAAAGTTCCTAGGAGTGCAAGAAACAACACATGCAAAATGTCCAGCAGAAATGGTGCCCAACAAATACTTCAGCTTCCTTCCTCTGTCCTTCAGGACAGTCCTGTTAAAACCCACTGACTATTACTTAAAAGAATCATCTGAAGCTGAGATGATTATTAGATCCTCTACTCCACTTTCAGATCAAAAACAAAAACATACTGTGCTAATAATTTCAAAACATGACTATAAAGAGCTGAAAGGGTTAAAGATGGGAGTCTACAAATCAGCAATATCTTAGTGGCCTTGGGCCACACTGGCAAGAAGATAGGGACTTCCCCATATTTAATAAAGAAATTGCCCAATAATCTTGGAATTTGAGTGTTAGTGGCCACTTTCCTCAAAATGCCACAAGGATTTCTTTCAGCAACTCATTTGATTTTATTTTTCAAACAGAGAAGTAATTTGTTGCTAACTCAACTAAATACAAGATAAAAATGGTTTAAAGTCAATCTGCCAGTTGTACTGAAATAAAAAAATGTCTGGCGTGGTGTAGAATCTGTACACCGTATAAAGAAGAAGTTAAACTCTTACTTATTGTGTCAGACACTGACAGAGGATTACAAGGGTGGCTCAATTATGTATTCTCTTTTCAAAACTAATGATGGGCACTTAGTGGCTGGGCATTTAATATTTGACACTTAAAATTTTTTATTTTCTTCTTCCATGACATAAAAAAACAAACAAACAAGCTTCACAGTTTAGGTTGGGAATTTGCATAACTCCTAATGAATTCAGTAACCCTGAGCAAAATTATTTATTTTAACAGTGATTGGATTTCACAAGACAGTTCAAAATTCAAAAATATTGTTTTTCCTTGTAAAGAAAAACACCTTACATTTAAATGCTATAGTGTAATACAAATGTTGCTATGGTAACTGCAACTTAATGTATAATGTGGTAATGGTCAAGTAAAAATTCATGCATTTTTAAATAGAAATTACAACCGCCCAAGGAATGACTGATGAGATTTATATATCCAACTATTTGACTTCTTCTCAAATTAAAAAACAACAACAAAATATTATTTCTTGTGTACATTAAGGTGAGAAGGTTTTCCTGTGGTTCATGAAAATGCATTCTGGAAGCGCAGGTCCTCTCTTACATATTAAAAAAAGGATTAATTTAGTTGTTGTGCAGTGCAAGTTTGGGTGGCGGGGGTGGGGGGGGCGGTGAGGTATCAAAGCAACCAGTAACTTGAATAAAATTAAGCCTAAAAATCCATATATAAACTACACAGAATTTAAGAAAAACACTTTATTGTCAATTAAAACTCCTCTTCAGAATGGCTCAGGAAGATCGTATATTTTACAATTTGACATATAGTCACTCAATACCATATAAACAATATTTTTCTTAAAGTGCTTTCTGCTAGCAATAGTGTACACAAGTAAAACAGGAAAACATTGATAGCACATGTCAGCATACAGGGGAGTTAGCATCACACAGACATGGCCCTAATAAACATGCTGAGAGAGCCTCACTTGACCACGTTGCTATTTAGGTAAAATAAAAGAGTCAGCCTTTATCATACAGGATGGGGAGAGTTCTAATGCAAGGTTATTGCAAATGTTTGCCTCTCTAGGCAAAGATATAGAAAATCCATGCTTATGGGACTATCCTCTCTGAGAACAGGGGACAGGATTTCCTTCATGAAACTACCAGAGTGCTCAATTATAGCCTAGTGGTCAACTCTGCAAGCAACCACTGAGGTAGAGCGGGGCAAGAGAGCCCACATGCAAACGGCGTGACAAGCTCGCATTCTGGCACAGTAGTACATGTCTAACACAATCTCAAATCACCCTGGAATTCCTTCCTTCTAAATAACCCTGTCTACATATGGCCTTCAGCTCTGTGTGCATTAGCTCTACCTCCTAACATGCCCTCTTTCCTAAACGTGGGGCATGGAGGCCAAGCTTGTTATCTGCTTATCAGAGCAGGAAATGACTTAGGTATTCAGCTGTTGACTCTTCATCTATAGTGCCGAGCATGGGGATGTAATAGAGCAGGTGCTCCCTAAACAATGAAGGAAGTGCAAAACTGTTTTATTGGTCAACCCAAGAAGAGAGAGAGAGAGAGAGAGAGAGAGAGAGAGAGAGAGAGAGAGAGAGAGAGAGAGAGAGAGAGAGAGAGAGAGAGAACAGATCTATCCCTCTAGTAACTCCTACTGGCGATGTTGCTGATGATACTGACCACAGCCAGAAACAAGTACAGTTCCTTTTGACACTAACATGGCAGACAGTGCAGCCTCCAGTGTACAGATGGGGACATTGAGAGTGGCTATGTGTCCTGACCAATACCACATGGCTAGCAAGTAGTGGGGCCAATTATACTTGACATTGACACATATACTTCTCCTTTATGCCTTAATCTTTCTGTGCTCTATCTGTCCCAAGCCCTTCCTTGTTAGCTGGCAATATCAATTATTGTTAGGGAACCCTGACTTTGAAAGTATGTCTCTTCTTACTGCAGAAGAGTCATCTAACCCAGTGGAATCCAGCAGGGCTACCTGTGAGTGCCACTTGGCCCTGGAGAACCTGGATATGTAATCCTAGTGGGTGTTCGGTTCTTTGGTTGTAGTATGAGCACAGTCATCATGAGAATCACTCAGAAAACATAAAGCCTTGAGAAACTTGATGTCTGTGATTTCTCACTACTGACATGTGGCCCCTCATGAGCTTCCTTGTTTTGGGGTGATGCTCTTATACCTTGTAAAAATTTGTCACTTGTGGAGACTTTTTAAAGAGGATGGTTACTCTGCAGAAAACAGCATCTAGAGGAGTCTGGGAGAATTTAAACGAGTTAGTTAAGAAACCATTCTCCTTAGGTTTCTTGAACATCTTAGATACCTATCCTTTAGGTTCTACTTTCTTGACTACTAAAATCAAGTTGGCTTAAACAGAAGCAAAGCCAGAGAAATAGATACAGAACTGAGAAGACACGGCCTTTGCTATATGCCAGCTACTGTGGTGGGCTTGGAGGAAACAGAACACTTATGTGAAAACCTTGGCTAAAGATGTCCTAAGCATGGTGAGTCGGTGTGTTCTCCACTTCTGCGGCTTAGGTTTACCAGAACTGAGCCCTCTCCTCAAAGGACTGATCTTCCCACTCTACAATAGATAACCCACTCCAAAATACCTCTGGAGATGAGAATCAAACATCATTTTATTGGGACTTCTAGGGACTCTAGGGGAAGACAACGCCCTACCCTGGACCCTAATGCTGCCCCCTTATTACAATGCCTTGGGATTACAGGTAGATGTAGGGGACACTTTTCAATAAGGGAGATGTTATTCTAAATGACGGCAGCCATACAAAGAGCAGCAAATATCCACACAGAACTCACTGCAGTTCAAGCTCCATTGGCTGCGGTAACCCATTTAATTATCTCAACCCCTTGAGGCTCCCCTTATATTAATCCCACTCTACAGATGAGGTGGCCCGAGGTAGAAGGAAGCTAACTACCCACCCAAGAGAACTTGAAAACTATCTGAAAACCAATGAACAACCAAACGGTGTCATTTCACTGACAGTAATTACATCGCTTAGTTTCATGCGGTTCCTGGTAATATCACATCTGAAAATGTTAACAGTTACCTCATGCTCATCCTTCAATCATAGGATCAGGAGCCTCCCATCCCCCTACCCCTCTCCACTCTCCAACACCAGCCAGCTTGAGCACTGAGGACCTATTTGCAGCAATGCACTCAATTCACGCATCCTGTGCCCCAGTGTCCCTCCCTACAAAAATGCCATAAAAAACTCACGGATCCCAGGAAAGATTTGTTTAGTAAAATAGCTGGCAATCAATTATTCCATTTACCCAGCACTCAAATGCACAACTATCTAAAGCAGTCCTTAGTTTTATAAGAAAGATGATACAGAAACAAGCAATGACAAGAAAACTTTACAAAGTCAGAAGGAGATAGCGATTTTAAAGGGTTCTTAAAGGAGCTGTGGAGCATTTGTATGTATAAATAAACATTCCTTTTCTCTCCCCGAGGATGTAGGACAGGTATATTTTTATTATGTGCTCACATAATACCTCATTATAAATATATTTAGATATTGAGCATGTGGCACGGACATGCCAAACTAGTTCACCAGCCAGTTGAACAAAATTCCCGAAAGAAGCCTGCAAAACATGCACTTCCAGAAGGCAGAATTTCGTGTATCGATTTTTAAAAGAAACAAACACTTTGATCTTTTCCCACAAAACCCTTCCCAGAAAAGGACCTGCACACAAGTAATCTGATGACCTGGAGTTGAGTTCAGCCTGGAAGCAAAACCTGACGAACTTCAAACACAGAAAAAGAAGTCAGGAGGGGGCTGGAGAAGGTAGACTCTAGCCTACCACCAGAGCACGCCTTTAATCCCAGCACCAGAGAGGCAGAGATAGAAGGATCTCTGTGAGTTCAAGGCCAGTCTGATCTACAGAGTGAGTGCAAGGATATCCAGAGAAACAACCATAACAGAGAGAAATCCTGCCTTAAAAAAACAAAACAAAACAAAACAAAAAAACAAATAAATAAGCAAATAAAAACAAAAGAATGGAGACTCTAAAATATTCCGAAGTGTATCTGGAATACTAATGATGACCTAGATACATGCACACATGCACACATGCATGCACATGCACATAGGCACACATGCATGCACACACAAGGACACACTACCTGACACCACTTACTTTCTTTGCAGTATAAGAGATTGAACCTAGGGCCTTGCGCATGCAAGACAAACTCCACTAATGACACACGACAAGCTTCTTATTTTATTTTACATTTTGAGGCAGGATGTCATTTGCCCAGGCTAGCCTTGAGCTCTGTAATCCCAAGTAGCTATTAAACTTGCAAGCCACCTGCCTCAAACTCCAAAGTAGCTGAGATTATAGGTTTGTGCTACTGGGCTCTACTTACATTTTAAAACATAAAAGCTAAATGTTCATATTAGTTTTCCATATATGCATTATTACCTCATTTACAGTATATGGATGCTCGTTAAGGAATAGAATTGACAGACAGACTTTTGCCAACATAAGTCTATGTGAAGGGGTCCGATGCCCCGAAACTGGAGTTTTAGACAGTTGTGAGCTGCCATGTGGGTGCTGGGAATTGAACCCAGGACCTCTAGAAGCACAGCCAGTGCTCTTAACCACTGAGTCCTCTCTCTGGCCTCTGATTATTTATAATTTTTTAAGCTGATTATATGTGCATTTGTTAATCAGAAGGTCCACAGTCTCTTTTTCTTACTCTTTTCTTAGAAACTGCCTAAAACGTTCTGGGGTGGGGTATACAGTACATGCTATATGTTTATACCCAAATACAAGTACTTCTTAAATTCTAAAAGACCTACGATCCAATAGTTCTAAATAAGGCAGCAAGATGAGGAAAGTTCTTTTTCCCTTCAAATACTAAGCAGGCCCAGTTCTGTTCACTTTCTGAGATCAGAGGAGATCAGAGGAGATCAGGCCCAGGCAGGGTGGTATGGCTACACAAAACCACCTCCTCCTACACTGTGCTTGTGGCGAGGGTTGACAGGGACCCCACAGCAGTCATCTTTTAATTATTTTGAAAATACTGTCAGCACCTAGACATACTTAACGTTCCATTAGAACCCTCCTTATAACTTGCTCAAGATAACTGCACAGATTTGAACTGGTAAGTTCTTCTACGCCTAGTTCTACACAGACACAGCTGGCCTCTGTGTTTGCCTGGTCTATTCACCAGAGAATCACTGCATTCAGGATGACTAGTCATGTCTTTTTACATACTTGGGTGTTTTGATTTTTAAAGCGACTTAACCAGGTAATTTTTACTGCTACTTGAAGGAAGTTCTATATACTTAAAAGGCAAAATGAGTCAATACCCGAATTTCACTCATGTGGTACAAGGCAGAGACCCCACCTCCACCAGAACACACTGAGCTTTGTGCTGGGCGAAGTTCGTTTCCCATTTGAAGCCTAGATTTTCTATGACATTCCAGATTGCGATGTAAAACCGTCAGGGCAACAGGGGCAGACCAACTGGTACACTATATCCTCATGTATGCATGTGTGAGTATGTGAGTATATATGAGTTTGTTTATTGTTATACAGGCTTCAATCAAACACACACAAAGCTTGCTGCCATCCCTCCCTTTGCGAACACACACATGATTTGCAACCTACTCCTTGACCTGAACGGGCAATACTGGGTGAAAAAGTTGAAGAAATCCTCCTGCCTCATGGGACTCACACAGTTCGATCAAGATCCAGGCTTAAATTTGGTGGCACCTCCACTACTGATCCTGAAAGCAATACCCATGTCTTTAAGGAGTGGGCAACACATGCAGCCATTTCTTTAGTATGCTCAAGATCGTGTTCTAGGCGTCAAGGATCAAACACAGCTCGATGAACAATTCATTTACGGGTATACAAGAAAAGAAGGTACAAATAAGCACATTGGTGGAGTTTAATCACTTCCGGGGAGGTAGGGTAGGTCTGAGAGGTACCTTACAAATTCAAGGAGAAGACTAAATGTAAAATACACATTCTCCAGTGAAATCATCAAAATGGCGAGAGATAATGGGGAGGGTCTGTGATGGAGGGATGCTGTAGACGGCACAGAAATTACCCGAACTGTCCAGATACGGTGAAAATTAAAGGGCAGATTCTGTTTGTATCTGGCAGCAAAACAAGGTACTGGGAGTGGGAAGGAGGGGCCAAGGGGAGCAGGGCAAGAACTAGCCAGTTATACTATAATTCCAGTACTCAGGAGGCGAAGACCCAAAAAATCAAGAGTCCACAGGCAGCTGAAGCTACATCAGTGAGAAATCATTTATAAAAATTAAACAAAAAAGAAGGAAAAGGAGAAAACTCAGGAAGCTGTGCTGTTTTAGGCTTAGCTTTGAAAACAACAGCCCTTTGTGTGCTGTTTAGGTTTCCTTCCTTTCTTTTCCTTTTTATTTTATTATTATTATTTTTTCCTTCTGTCAGGAAGAGGGAATCTCAGTTTTGGAATTGCCTCCATCAGATAGGCCTTTGGGCATGTCTGTGGGGACATTTTCTTGATTAAACTGAAGATTGATGTGGGACGGCCCAGCTCATGTGGGTGGTGCCACCCATGGGTAGGTGGTCCTGGGTGGTATAAGGAAGCAAGGGGAGCGAAGCCAGGAGAGCAAGCCTTCCTCTGTGGCCTTGAGCTCCTGCCCGGCTTTCCCATGATGCTGGAGTGAACCTATAAGATGAAATAAACCCTATCAGCCTCAAGTTGGTCTCTGTCAGTATTTATCACGGTGACAGAAACAGGGCAGGAAGTAAAAACCAAGGAAATCTTAAGCCTGTTGATTCCTCTCAGTTCACAGGAAATGTGGAGAATACATGCTAAAAGGCTGGGAGGAAGAAAGAGATCAATCAAAACCACAAAATCAGACAAGATCATAAAGAATGTAGTAGGGAAAGCTGTGGATTTTCAAAAAGGCTAAAGGTAGACAATACCCATGGGCACAAGCACACCAGCGACAAAAGCCGTTTGTTTTCTGTTGCTGGTTTTTTTTTTTTTTTTTTCTAGTTTGGGATATTTTGTTTTGCTTTTCTGTGACAAGGCTTTGCTGTGGAGCTCAGACTAACCTTGAAGTCATAACCTTCTCACCTCTGCCTTGCAGATGGTGGGTTACTAGGTGAGAGCCACTATGTCCAGAGACAAAAGACAAAAGCCAGGGTCCAGGGTGCTGAGGAAGGATTGCTGAGAGTCCCGGCAGGTTCCGTGATGATATTGTGGTTATGTTAAGCCGGGGGGGGGGGGGATGTTATTTATTTATAGAATCTATAGTCAGAGATGCTGTGTTTATATATAAAATGATATGCAACCTACAATAAAGCACTTGGAAAACATCAAACGGCTAAGATGGTTCTAAGGCAGACAGGGCAAAGGCTTCAGTTTCTGTTGAAACTGAAGGGTAGAGACATGGTTTTACACTTTACAGTACTCTGAATTACTGTTGCATTTGAAATTTTCCACGATCAAAAGATTCAGAGACGAACATATCTGTAAAACCAGCTCTATGCATTTTCAGCCGAAGAAGGGTATTAAAGTTTAGAGTACACGTTCAGCGCTGGCTGTGTGGTTCAAGGCTTCGGGGTCCCCCAAGAATTATATTTTGCTCCGTTCTCTGCAGAACAGAATTTTTAAAACTAGCATAAAGATGAGGTCTTTAGACACCCTAGACTAAAGGTCAAACAGATGGTCAGGGAAGGAATGAGAAGTACCCTCTGATCTAGGGCCCCATTGCAAAAAGCCCCTTTGCCCTGTCCCACAATGCTCCCTTGCTTCACAAACAGACTAAATGGCACGTGGACTCCTCCCAAGAGAGCACACATGCCCTACAGGCACACGGGGTGAGCAGAGTGTGTCCCTGTCAGTCTGTACTGACTACACACCTGTACAGGTGCTCACCAGGAAATCCAGCAATACTGAAATACTCTAATTTTGGAGCATTAGGTTAAAAAAAATGGGGGGGGGTGCACAAACATCAGCAGCTGGATTTTTTTTTTAAACTGACATAAATAAAAATGTATTCATTAAATGTTTATGAAAGTCAAAATTCAGCCGCTCTCTAAACTGGGTTATTTGGCTACTGCTCAAACATCAGCCTGTCAATCTGTGGGAGAAGAGAGCTGTGTGCTTTTAGCTTGCAATTAAAAAGAGAACATCAAAGGTCTCGCGTGCATCCTGCAATGGATCAAAGAGAGACTGCTGCCTCCGCCCCTAGCTCCTGTCTCATCCTAGCTACCCTTTGGAGAGGAAAAGAGGCTTGAAAAACAGGGTGCCCCATGACTCAAGGACATATTCCTCCATAAAAGCACATGCTGGACTCCCCAATCCCAGAGTTAGGTGATGACAAGCAATGGAACCACCAAACCAAAAATGGGTTCCATGGGCTGCCTATCAAGTGTCCAGTGCAAAACCAGCCATTGGATTAGTAGCATTTTCCCTGACAGAAACAGACTGGGGTAATGGGTATAGGTAAAGTACTTGCTGCAGAAGCAGAAGGGTCTGCATTCCATCCCCAGTACCCACCAGAACTCCGGGGCGTGCTGGTGTGTGCTTACACATCCCGCCTCTGGGGAGGTATAGGCAGATGAATCTGTGGGCTTGCTGGTCAGCCAGGCTTGCCTGAACAGTGAGTCCCAGGTCAATAAAAGACTTTGTCTCCAAAAATATAAGGTAGACAACTCCTGAGAAATGAAATCAGAAATTGATCTCTGGCCTCCATACACATGCACACAAATGCACATGCATGTACACACACAGGAGACAAAGGCATCCCCACAGATGACCATAAAGTCTGCCCGTTTTCAGAAAAAGGATTGGCTCAAAGGTGTGGGAGTCAGACAGGACGTTTTCTGAAGGCCAGCTGCAAAGCAGGGAAATAATGAACACAAAACAGAAGGAAAGGGGCAAAAATATATGGCCAGCCAAACCGTACTTACAAATAATTTTTAATGCTCTGCAATATGCTATATGCATATTGCACTTTCTTATGACCTTTGCATCAAATTGAACATTGTGACAATCCTTGGCCTGGTTCAAAATGTAACGCCTAACGACTCCAAAGACAGCATTGAGTTCATCCTGCATCGGGGACCAGCTCTGCTGGCCTTACTGATGTTTCCAGAGAAATTTACTCCAGTTCTGCTCTGGACACTTTAGAGCATAAAGTCTTTCTGCCAGAAGACGCACAGTCACACCTTCTTTGGTTTTGATACAAGAACTCAAAAGGG
Source organism: Chionomys nivalis (assembly GCF_950005125.1). NCBI lineage: Eukaryota > Metazoa > Chordata > Mammalia > Rodentia > Cricetidae > Chionomys > Chionomys nivalis. Next base: position 16,679,027 of record NC_080099.1, read on the forward strand.
AAAGGAAGTTATGAAGGCAAGAAAGAGTTTGGAAGGAGAAATTAAAATATTCACAATGAGGCAGCAAAGGGTTATTAAAGCAGAGGTTTGCCTCCTGGGGAAACTGGGAACCAGAAACCCAACAATTTATGGATGAATTAACTCCTCTTTAAGCCTTGGCATCTTCCTGTGCACACGCTCAGACAGGAACCTGAAGGGATACAGGAACCTCTCCTATGTCTCCCCTGGGCACCTGTCACAAGATGGCCAGAGTCAGTATGCTACAGTATCATGTGGCTAGGGTGAGAATTTAGAAAAAATAGACATATACATACCCAAAATTGCTGGAAAATGAGAAAGAAAACCTCTAGAAGACCAGAAAGTTCTTAAAAGGTAAAACAGAGCAACACTACTATGGGGGCGGGGAGGGCAGTGACTCATGAGCAACATTAGAAGATGACAGGGGGAAAAAATTCAAAGTCAGGCATGTCCGCATCCCTGCCTGGAAGGATTCATGGAGCAGAACGGGGGAGAGGCAATAATCAAATAATCAGGGCAAAAGCAAGAGGGAAAGGGGAAGGCAAAGGAGGCTATGGCTTTAGCACTCAAATTTTACATGTAACCGGAAAGCATTCAAAGCGGTGGTCACAACAAAAGCCAATTTAGGTGGGGGGGGGGGGCAGAAATTTAAAGGTGTATACCCTCACATTTCTGAAAGAATTACATAAGTGTACATAATTCAGAAATAAAAATTATTCCCTCGCTGGGCAGTGATGGTATACACCTTTAATTCAGGCACTCGGGAGGCAGAGGCAGGTGGATCTCTGTGAGTTTGAGGCCAGCCTGGTCTACAAGAGCTAGTTCCAGGACAGGCTCCAAAGCTACAGAGAAACCCTGTTCAAAAACAAACAAACAAAAAAATCATTCCTCCACCAAAACAGGTGTGCTTGTTACACAAAATTTGCAGGATTTGGTGATTATTTATACAATTTTAATATGTAGAATGAAGCACACTGATTTCTGCCCCAGAGGGATAGAAAGTGGGATGCAGAGAAACTAGTAACTCCAATGTGCCAAGGAACACGGAACAATGGCTCAGTACTAGAGATGTCTGCCTTTAACACTGACAACCTGAGTTTGGTACCCGGAACCCACAAGGAGAACTGACTCCACGGTTGTCCTTTCATATCTACAGGTACAACAAGCATGCCCATGTAGGCACGAACACAACAAGTTGCTACACACACACACACACACACAGAGAGAGAGAGAGAGTGAGAAAGAGAGAGAAAGAGAGAGAGAGAGAGAGAATTCATTAATTAGATGTTTAAAAAATCTCTATAAATGCGCTGATTCTGTTCTTGTTCAGGAATGATAAGGAAACTATTCAACTCAATATTTAGTAAAAGTGGATATTTTTCATTGTGTCAGCTAAACATGAGAATAATTTTCATAAGGAATGAAATAGGTATGCCATTCCCATGTCATTAAAACAAAAGTTTTATGTCAGCAAAATATGAAACAAAGGAAATGTGGTTAAAAAATACAACGGGCAACGGGTTTTAATGACTATCTGTATCATACGCTCATTTGGTTTGTCTCTGTTCCTCAAGTTACAGCACCGATCACATTGGAACAGGTAATACAAATCTAAAGTTGAGTGCTGTACAGAAAAAGCTACCATGAAAAACAAACATAAGATATGGAAAATGAGCGGTATGAAATATACGAAAGATAAAGACTACAGGAAGAAAAAAATTGAAAACATTAAGGAGAAAGTCAATTCAAGGCAAAAGAAATGAAATTATGTTACATTGATGATAAAATGTAAACTCTTCAAATTTCTTTTGTTTTTACAACTTTAAATGGTTTATTGTATATCTTTGAGATATATTTAATGAATAGGTACTTGAGAAGCAGAGGCAGGCAGCTCTCTATGAGTTCAAGGCCAGACTGGTCTATATACAGTGTTATTCTAGGCCCAAAAGGCTACATACTGATACCTTGTCTCAAAACAAATGAACAAATACAGACATATGGCAGATTGATAAATTCATGATTGATTTTCCTCAGAAGTTCAAACCCAATTGACAAATAATAAGTAAGACAATGTCTTAAACATAGAAGATAGACTATGCACCCTTTTCAATTGCATATGGATAATGTTCTCTAAAATAACAAATGTATTAAACCAAACCATACTGTACTGCTACTGTGACAAACGTTTTACCACGACTGAAAATGTTAAGTCTGTTAATAACTCTTGGGCCATACAGAAGTTTGAAGATACTATGTAGACGTATATAGACCGGCAAGAAACATGGCTCGACCAGGAAAAGGCACTGTGGCAAGGACTGATGATAATCCAAATTTCGTGGCCTGGACCCACTGGTGAAAGAAGTCCTACTTGCAAGCTCTCTCCTAACTTCGATATGCATGCATCCAAGTACACATACGTGTAAACAAATAAACAAGCAAACAAACAAATAAATATTGTGTAAGTATATAGAGATTAACAACAAGGGTAGTTGTAAATAAGAAAGGTTTTGGGGGTATTGCCAAAGCAATATCAAATAAAAAAAAATATGCTTTGTTAAATAGAGAGAATGTGTACATTACTTATATTAGTATATGTAAAAATAAAACTAAATGAATTAGACATGCAATATAAAAAACTAAGGAAAGGGTATAATATACTAAGGATAAATATAAGAATTAATGGGATTTTAAAAAAACTTAAAATGTAGATTATCAATCATATTAAAAAAAAAGTCCAAACAAAATAGATGAAACTATGGCAAGTATGAAACAAGGAAGGACCAGAAAGAGAAAACGCATTAATAACATGCAAAATATATCCAGGAATCGTCACCATAAGTGAGCAATATGCATAATTTTGTGTAGATAATTATAAGGCTGCAAAATGGGCATTTTGCAGAAAGATACAGATTTAGTCTGAACACACAAATTAATCCTGAGAAGTGATGATCCTAGGGAAGTTGTCCGAACCTACAAAAGCAGACAGACAGGAAACAAGCCAATGACGAAGGACTGGACGGAAGGGCTCAAGCCAGCAAAGGGGAAGCATGGTGTCCGTTCCATTGTTCTAGTTCTGTGTCACAAGACTTCAAAGGGCAACATCAAAATAACACGGAAAAATACTACGTGTGACAGTGGCATCAGTATCTGCCCATGACTTTCTTCCCTAGCTCCTCCCAGAAAGTCTCAAAGGAACAAACGACAGCAAAAACAAACAAAATCCCGAAGCTGGAAAGCCAATGTAGTAATACCTGCAAGACCAACACACAGAAAAATAATGATTATCCTCTATATTGGCTCACTAATTAAAAACAAAATGGAAAACAATTCTGTTTAGAAAAAAAATAACATAAAACACCTAAGAATAAAATTAACAAGACATAAAAGTGAATCTTTACTGAGGCCCAAAATAAACTTTGTGTTTTGTTTTGTTTTCCAAGACAGGGTTTCTCTGTGTCTTGGCTGTCCTGGAACTCATTCTGTAGACCAGGCTGGCCTCGAACTCAGAGATCCACTTGTCTCTGTCTCCCAAGTGGTGGGATGAAAGATGTACCACCATCATTTGGCCTCAAAAGAAGCATTTTACACAGTCTGTTTTCACAGTCTAGGAAGGCATTTTTCTCAAGTAAAACACTATAATGAAAGAATATTTTTCCAAATTAATTTATAAGGCATTTATCTCAAGCACTCAATGTCTAAATTTATGTACTTCTCAAAAAATATTTTCACAAAAAATTTTTTAAAAGTGTGTGTATGTGAACATGTGCGTACAAGTTCATGTGTACATGAATGTGTGTTCATATGTATGCGAATGTAAGAGGTCAACACATGTGTCTTCTTCAATTATTCTCCACCTTATTTTTCGGGACAGGGTCTCCTGTTGAACCTGGAACTCACCTACTTGGCTAAATCAGCTACCAGCAAGCTCTAGAGATCGTCCTGCCTTGCTCTTTACCTGTATTTACAGAACTGAACTCAGGTGACACGTATTTTACCAACTGAGTCATCTCCTTAGCCACACATAGTATTTCTTATAAACTAAGGGGAAAATAGGATTGTAGTGTTACTGTGGTTCTTTGGAGGGCTTGGGGAAAGGCATGGCCATACCACCGCAAGGGTTGGCTGTACTGGGATACTCCTGTCAGTAGACTGGAATTCATAGACTCACTTCCCCCTAAACTCCTTTGCACACAAAGCCAATTGCTTTCCTTTCTTTCCGTCTCGAGCCTAAGCTTCTGTTGCAGAGATATTGTAACTCAACTGTAGTTTTCCCAAAAGCTCTTCTGTCACCACTCCCCTCTCTCATGATGACATCTCATGCCGCATTCCAGACTTTACCCTACCCTGCCCCATCACATGGCACAAAGTGTCACAACTAACCCTCTTGTGCACACTCTTTGATGGTGGTGAACAAGCCACCCTCCAGAACCTCACTATGCTTTCTGACCTCAAATACAGCATGCAGACTTCCCCGTCAAAATACTTAACCTAAGTTTCTTACAGATGCTATAAAAATCAGTAATTCAAACGGCTATTTCACGCTTAGCTTTTGTTTGAGGATTTTATCAAGGAATCGTTTGCTCTATTAGAGTGACCGTCAAGAAGTCTAGAGTGAATCTAGGCCTAGCGCCAAACTCTAGGCGTTAGACACCTATGAAATGGAAAGTCGTGTGATCCTACCTTCTCATCCATTCTTCATAATGGTGTGACTTCTCACACAAGTTTGACTGACCAAAGGTCATTTGGTGAGATAGACAAGGTGGCAATATAGAAGGAGTGAGAAGCAAGTGTGTTAAGTTCCTATTATTTGAGTTTAGATTTAAAAAGAAAAAAAAAAAGGAAGGGACAGGGTTCAATGTCAGCTCTCACTTCAATAAGAACACAGGATCATCATCATCATCATCATCATCATCATCTCTCTCCTTCACACACACACACACACACACACACACACACACACACACACACCCTATTAAGCCGTTCTTCCTTAGAGTGTACAGTTATAAAATCAAGGCATCCATAGGGGCTATTTTCAAACCCTCCATCTAGGTGATGGGCTTATTTCTTCATAATGTGATATGATCATTCATTCTGTTACTATCAGGAGAATATAAAGTCAAGCACAGGCATGAATATGTTAAAGGGTTATGCTTACATTTATCCGATAAAAATAGCGATTTGAGCATGTCCCATAAAGTTGTCAAAGAGGCTAGAAAGGCCCCCAAATCTCTGTTCAGGCCAATATAGCTCCCCAGGAACGGTCTTTAAACCCCACCTGTTGAAACTATCCAGGGGGTGGGACCCAATGATGTCCTTTGAAGGAGAAACTTCATTTTCCATGAGACACTGGATAGTCATATAAACGAGTCAGTTAGTGTTCCTATTGATTTAACCAAGGACAATCCCATACTACATTGGATAGGTATTATTTTATGAAACTTTCACCAGGACTATGTGGCAGGAAAGCTATTCTGTTTCTTCCTTTTATTCCACCTTATAAAAAAGAAGACTAACTTTTTACAACATATAGTAATGTGACTGTGTTGCTTTCATTTAATGGATTAAAAGGAATGGGTTGCTTTTAATATGTTTTCTTTTAATATGCTATATTCTTTTCATATTTTCTTTTAATATGAAATTGGGCTTTGAAAACTTCAAAAAAAAAAAAAAAACCAGAAGGCCAATTTTCTCAGCTTGAATGTATAGAGACAAATTAATGCTGAAAGTGTTATGAGCTGGACCAAAATGAAGTTTCAGCAAAAATGCTTGATCTGTAGGTTTTGTAACAGTATTCAGTTATAGGTCACTGCTGTCCACATAAACTCAATGTCAGGTTTCAGCTAGCTATCTAGCTGTTAGTTTCACAATAACAGTCAAAACTTATTGGATATACTCCACGACTTAGCATACGCCTATGTCTTTCATTCATGATATTTTTAAAATTTGCATAAAACCTCCCCTAAAGAAAAAGATATTATTACTCAAGACGGTGATAACGTACTATTTCGAGCACTCTGGTAAAGGTCCTTGGTGATTAAATTGCTTAATCTTTGCAAAATTCTACATATACAGGAGAGCTGCTAATACCAACAAACATTGCACACACAAAAGGCTGAGGCTCAGAAAGCGTGTGTCACTTTTCCTGGCCACAAGCTTGGCGTGGTGGGGCAGAGGGCTACCTGAAAGGCCACGCGCATCTCCTCAGCCAGTGCATGCTTTCTGCCTGACCTTTATACAAATGTGGGACACGCAAGAGAGAACTGTGGCTTATCTAACATACGCAAAGGCCTCTGTCTTCACATACAACACACAGAAATCTCTACTATTGATTATCAAATTTTGAAAAGTGTTTTTTGCTCAGAAAAGGATTTAAGCCCGTAGTACACATGAGGTTTTGGGTTCAAACCTCAGCACCGAAACAAAGGTGTAAAAATGAAAATTTGTAATGGGGTGTAGTGGCACACATTTCAAATGCAGTATGCAAGAGACCAAAGCAGAGGATTAGATCTCACAGGCCAACCATACGCTGACAAATAATTACTTAAATTTCAAAATATTTTAACCAATATTTAATAATGATTTTTCATGCTGTGAGCATGTAATAGAGTCTTAGTCTGTGCACATTAAAGCGTCTACAGTTTTGTTTTCAAGAAAACGGTAAATTCAAAACTCACTCTGTAAAAGTGACAAGGCTGGGATCTGGAGAAAGGGCCCAGACATCACTCAACCTCTGCACCCATAGGTGGGCAGACAGTGTTGATGGTAAGCCGGCTAGCGCCAGGATCCACAGCCTCTGAGCTTACTGCTTGCCATTCTTCACAGACTCAGCCAGCAAAAAGAAAAGGACCTCATGTTACCACTATAGCATGAAGTGCAGTCCACAATAAACCCTAAGGGCCAAGTCTGCCTCCTGGGGAATTGAACAGCGCAAGGTGAGGAAGGTATGGAGCACTCAGGAGCCCGGAGCAAAGGGAGCCGACCTTGTGCTGGGCTCAAGTGTGCAGCTCGTAGACGGAAAGGAGGAAGCACTGAGCAGGTGCTTTATGCTCATCCTCTTTTCACTACTTTGAACCGCTCGCTCATTACACATGGAGTGCAATGGTAAAGATGCCAAAAACGAGCATCAGGCTACACGGGTTCTAACTGGGCACACGTAAACCCAGGGGACCCCTGACTTAACTAGCCCACCTCTGGCTATTCATGCAAGACATGAAGAGTTGGGCGAGATGATCTCTAAGTATTCACAAACTCTTAAAAAAAAAAAAAAAAAGGTAAACATCAAGCGACTCACTGACTACACCAAGTAATGACTGATTTCAGTTCAGAAAGTGGCAAAGACTTTAAACAAAAAGTTTAAAGTCTTTAAAAAGCCTTTAAACAAAGATATCTTGCATTTCTGACTCAGTGAAAAACAAGTAATTCTAAGACAACGATACAAGCCTGGCAGTGAAACTCACAGCCTAGGTTCTAGAACATTCCTCTCATACTTATCAGCACACCTCTTTCCCTCCTGTGAGCATTCTGGGAAGGCGAGCTGTATGAGCATTGTCTTCCTGATACAATACGGATCTTTCAACAAGATTGAAAGGGCCATGCATGGCTGTAGTGAGCCCCCACCCCCACCCCAGTCTGTGCTCTGCTGGCCTTTTCTCAGAACGACAGAGTGTCTTATTTACTCGCGTCAGAATTGTAGTTCATCAACCCAAGGGGCCACTGAAATGTAAGGTCCATCGTCTTTACCTATTTATCACCAAGACAAGGAAAGTTGCCAATTAAATTGGCACCTCATAAATTTCTGAGGTGCTGAAAGGCAAAAGCAACCCTTTAGAATCTACTGAACATGACCACATAGGGCTTCGGGACCTGGTTTTCCTATTACTCCAGACAAATCTATCTGCCAAGGGCAATGCTAGCTACTGAATCACATGCCCTGCTTAAGCCAATCGTCTCTCTCTGCTGTGACCATAGCCATTAAACACTGAGAAAAAGAAACATTATTTATACTATAAGAAATTAAGAAAAAATATCACAGATTAAATGCATAGCTCTCATTTTTTTTTTTGTATTTATGTTTCTTTTAAAGGTAGAATTTCTGTCACCTGTGTGGTATTCTGGGAGGATATTCTGTGAATCATGGTTAAAGGTTACCTTAGTCCTCATTATCTATGACACAGACACTCACAGTACTTGGAGCTAACAGGGATCCCATAAATCACTATACTGGTAAGCTTTGCTCCACTTAACACAAACTGGTGTCGCCTCAGAAGAGGGAACCTGAGATGAGAACCCCACTCTATCAGACTGGCCTGTGTGCATGTCTTAATTAATGACTGATGGGAGACTAAGGCCCAGCCCGCTCTGCCTGGTGCCACTCACCGGGGAGGAGGTCCTGGATTGTATAAGAATGGGCTAGACAAGCCACGGAGAGCAGGCCCATCTGCAGCATTACTTCCTGATTCCCGGCTCTCCTCCCGCATGGGTTCTCCTCCTGCTCCACACACAGTGATGGACAGTGATCCTCAAGTGTCAGCCAAATAAAACCCTTTTTTTTTTCCCAAGTCGTTTTGAGTCATGGTGGGTTTTTTTTTTTTTTTAGATTTATTTATTTATTATGTATTCAACATTCCGCCTCCATGTATGACTGAATGCCAGAAGAGGGCACCAGATCTCATTATGGATGGTAGTGAGTCACCATGTGGTTGCTGGGAATGGAACTCAAGACCTCTGGAAGAGCAGCCAGTGCTCTTAACCACTGAGCCATCTCTCCAGACCCTGGGTCATGGTGTTTATAATGGCAACGTACAACAAACTAGAAGAGTGACCCAGCTAAGCCTTTGAGGGTGCAGAAAGAGAGCCTTTATAAAGTGCTCCTTAAGTCAGGTCAATCACACCTGAACCCACCCTAGGAGCTGACTGGATCTAAACACTGTCCTCAAGTAGTGCACAGAAATCCAGATGCAACAACCCAGGAAACACATATTTCCTGTCTCATGGAGTTTCAAGTTTATCTTTCTCCACAACTAGCCCCAAACAAGATCCTATCTATGTAATTAGAGTACACGCTCCAAACAAGTCACTCAGAATTTCCCAGATCCTCTGTGTTTGCTCAAGTTCAATGACAAGGTTTGTTAAATTGTGAATAACTAATAAGGACTACGCAAAACAGAAATAGAACAAAATTAATGTACCTGATATTAAATGCAATAAAATATTTTCCTCCCGTTATACTTAAGATGGCACTCAATCATTTTCCAGTGAAGGAAATCTCTGCGACCTACAGGCACACGTGATTCGCCCCAAAGCAAGCTGCTCCTCTATGTTCAACAAATGCTAGTAGATGTTTGAAGGAATTCGCTTCATTCAAAGCTTCTCTGACAAAGCAGAAATTTCAGTAGTCAAATTCCTGAGCCGAGATTTGTACAGTGATTTTGCCTATTTCCCTATCATAAAATCCAGCCTGATGTTTGCTATCTCTGGTTTACAGGCCAGTGTCCTAAGGAGAAGGTTTATGTTACTCCAAGTTTGTAAGACATCCTGTGAAATCCACAGACTGAAAACTCAGTGAGGTACTAGAATCTTCTCCCCAAAGGAGTGTTGGGTCTGAGTGGGAAGAAAACAAAAATAAACAAATCACAAACAAACAAAACCAGCTCCCTTTCCAACCACACACATGCTAAGCATCATCAGCATTACCCACGCTGGATCTGTCATTAGACAAACATGGTGAGGGGAGCCCAGGACACAGATCCTGTGCAATGCCCATACAATACAGGGTTAACCCATTCCCTCACTTAGTTCATTTGCATCAACAAACACCCCTGACCAATCACTACTAAGAAACTGTACAATGAGCCTGACTCATCCTGATACAGGATGTCTGTCTTCCTCCACCAAAACAGACCTCTAGTCATCTTCAATGAGGTTCACTTTACCAGTGTACCCCAGTGCAAAATGGTCAGTGGGATAAATATCCTTCAGAGGCTGTCTGCCACTCTGTTCTGAGTCTGTGGGCTGGCAGGCAGGGCTCTCCTGTCAGAGCTTCGAGAGCTCTGCAGATGTCTGCTATGTTCAGACAAACCGAAAAGGAGAAAAGATGGCCTCTGACAAAGGACAGCTGTCAATCAGATGGTGTGCTCACACTTGGTAGTCCAATGAGCAGTGACAGAGGTGACAAGTGTTTGGCATATCAGCATGTGATGAAATCACATGCCTTCCCAGGGCTCACACCAACACGTGAGGTGACGGCATGTGTGGACTTCCAGTGCCCAGGCTCCTAGGCGGGCTACCTCCCTGCCCTCTCTCCTGGCCGCTCAGTCTCTGCCTGGTGCATTAGCGCTCTTAGAAAGGCCAAAGCCAATGGAATATTGCTAGAAACAAATCTCAGGCCTGAAGAAACAGAAGGGAAAAGCTGCCACCACAAAAGCAGCCACACAGGGACTATAAGTCATCTATTCAGAGCTGCTCCACATTGACACTGAGGGATGATTTATTAGCTACAGAAAGCTAGAGATGTTACTAGAAAATCAGATCCAAAGGCTGCCTCACTGCTGCCTCCCCGATACCCTCCATCTTGACATTCCCTATTCTTGCCACCAGGGGGCACTTTGGGGCTACTTCCTGGTTGAGTGGGCTGAAGATTGGCCTTTCCAGTTACAAACACTGCAAGGTGGGTGCTTTGGGATGGAGTGAGATCAGGAAACTGGACTGAGGGAAGAAGGCCAGTGAGCTGCACATAGAAAAGTGAAATCTCAAGATCTCATATTTGCTTTCTGCAGTAGTGAATTTTCACTTATACTCCCAAGATCACTGGAAATTTGACTTGGTAGGAGGGTACACACCTGCAACCCAGCACTGATGGGGTGGAGGGAGGAGGGTCACAAGTTCAAGGCCAGCCTGCATACTTTTACAATGATGACTGAATATCCTGTCTGCTCTCCCCAGTGGATTCTAAATAAGCCAAAGAAAGGAAGCAGAGGAAACAGGAAGAAAAACAGGGGAAGGGATAGCTGCAGACACAGTTGAATATGTGGCTGTCCACTTATAGTTCGGGAGCCTAAACAAAAGGATGTCTAAGGGCCAAAGCACGGAGGGCAAAGACAGTCTGACCAACGCTGCATGTTGCCTGGGCTTCAGAAAGGACACGTGGCCACTGCTACCCAGTATACCACTGTAAGACAAAGCCAGCCTTTCTTTGAGGAAAATTTAAGAAGCTAATTAGTCGCACAAGCACAGAGACAGGAGAGAGCCTGAGACTGGCTGCCAGCCCCCACATCAGCACCTACAACCACCAGTCAAACCAACCCCTTCTTTGCCTCCTCTCGGCTGCCAGGTACCTGGAGAGGCACGCTGGGTCCCCATCCAGGGAATTCCCATGGTAATGCGGTAAGGCTGAATGACCCTGTTACCAGGATACAGGCCCATCAGCTGAGCTGCTAAGGGCTTACACACTCCTGTTTGCTCCTAAGCCCTGCTCATCTACTCAAAGCCACCGATGGACCCTGAAAGATGCAAAACATCATAGTCTTTGTCACTCAGAGCATCTTAAAATCCTTGCTACCGATCCAGCTAACGCTAAATAAAAATGACACCTTTTGATCAAAACCTCACTACCTCCTACAGACTCTTTCCTAAGCATAAATAGCCAAGAAGCATAACTATCACAATATTTTGCTCAAATGTTATTTTATTTTGACCTAGTAATACTTGCATGCAATCCCACAACTATCTTTAACTCCAAAAGCTAGCATCCTCACACAGACATACACGCAGGCAAAATACCAGTGCACATAAAATAAAAATAATGTTTAAAAAATTACTAAGTGCACACACACACACACACACGCACACACACACACTTCCATTCTTACCAGGCTATTTCTAATACTGAGCAGTACATATTCTAGTTAGGAAAGCAATACTTAACAAAAAATTAAAGAATACAAGAAAATGTTACGAAACAAGGTTTCTGTACCTACAGAAAAGTTGAGGGGCTTGCTTCAGGCAGCTCTAGTTCTTCCTGAACAGCCTAGGGAACAACAGGTGCCTTGGGGTAGGAGGAGCTTCCAATCACTTCCATGACTTGGCCTTGTGTTCATCTGTTTGAAAGCTGGGAGGGCTGAACCCCATGCCATTTCAGAGCCACTATTTCTTGCGGATCTCTCAGGAGATGGTAATTTGAGGGGTACTCCACTTGAACACCAAGAGCGGGCACATCCTGGAAGCTAAGGAGGTACCAGCTTGCCAACTGGTATGTGCCTTCTCAGAATCTTAGTACCCAAATGCCACTGTAATGCTGCAGCAGAAAGGGCAAGGAGGCAATCACTTCCAGAAGGGAGGAAGTTGTCATTAAGGAAAGCCTGGGGTTAGAGAAGTCACCGGGCAGGAGGAAGGTCTGGCTAGTCCTTACGAGTCTAAGGCAAGTTTAGGGTTTCACTGAACCCTGTCGCTATTTTTATCTCCTCCCTCGAGCCATGTGTAGGACACAGGAAAGAGCTGGCTCTAGCTCGTGAGGGACAGTCTCTGAATTACATGGATTAAAAACAGTCTACTAAGCCTGCCTGGCCTGGCTTACATTTTGGTTCTGAGCTGAACAATGGAGGCCTTATCAGCCCCCTAGGATGCTGAAGACAGCCAGAGCTCTAGCCAGTTCCTCGGGGCCACTGAAAACCTATCTCACACATTTGCTTCGTGGTTATTATAAAGCTTTTACATATTTAGGGAGCCTTTCCGGAATGGCTAGAGGCTCAGGCATAGTAGTGATAGCTGCACACATGCGCTTTTTATCCACGTTCACAGTTCCTGGTCACTGGGGGTAAACAGTGTTATCAGCGATTATTATGGATTTAGTCAAGTATATTTTATTCCTGTCATTTATGAGCACTTGTGTTGGCTGGTATTTACAATGTCGGGATTCTGTCACTTTGGCAACCTTCTGAGACAACATTTTTCCAGTGTTACAGTGACATTTCAAAAACTCAGTATTTACAAGCAAACGACACCCTCTGGCTCTGTGACAGAGCAATTCAGTGGTAGCTGAACAAAGGAACACTCATCTAAGAATTTCTTCAGGCTGCATTTCCAGCTGCCACTGGTTATGACTCCTTAGCCTAGATGGCCCTCTGCTCTTAGACGACAGAGAGCCCGCCCATCTAGGAAGCACACATGATGCTATTGAAATTCTGTCTTATGTGGTCAATATTGGTGAGATGTCTTGTATATCGTCAAGCAAATCTAACTTGTCTGGGCTTTGTATTCTAGATTTGCTAAAAAGTGGGTTTCACCACTAGCTATAGCTATTTATGTCTCTTCTGACTAGTATTCTATGTTCAAGAACTTCATAACTGAAACCAAAAGGGGAAAAAAGAACCGAGGCTAGATTTGTCATCATCGTTAGCTTCTTCATGCCTCACTTCAAGATCACAAACATAAGAGAAGGAACCTGAAGAGGCAAATCATGGTCTCTGCAACTCACCCCTCCCTTCTCTGGTCTCCTCATCTCCTATCAACAAGGAAAATCACAAAGTGAAAAGCCTGAGAGACAAGATGCAGCTAGTACTGGGTTTCTACCTTCAGCCTCAAGAACGTTTCCACTTTCAAGAGGACTGTGGCGCCCTTCAGTGCTTCCAGAGATTCATCAGGAAGTCAAAACCATGGAGAGGTGGCAGCACTGGGACCATGTGCCCTGTTATTTCAATTTGTGCCTATGAGAAAGACTAGAAAGCTGTGCGCTCTTCCTGTTCTAGAGACCTGCATTGGCTATTTAGATGGCTAAGCCTCAGACACTTCTTAGGGATCCTCTGTCTCATCAATGGCAGAGAGAGGTCGCAGAGTGGCAGTACGATACATGTGTTCAAGGATGCTGCTGGCAAAAGGAGAGCTGGAACCTCTAAAGGAAGACATCTTTGGCCCCAGCTACAGTGGTGGCAAACACCTTTAATCCCAGCACTCAGGAGGCAGAGGCAGAGGCAGGTGGACCTCTGCGAGTTTGAGGCCAGCCTGGTTTATATAGTGAGTTCTAGGACAGCCAGGGCTACACAGTGGAACCCTTTCTCAAAAAACTAAACCAAAATGAAAGAAAACAAAGTAGAGCAGGAGGAGAATTGGGGAAAGAAAGATATCTTTGAAAAGTTTTCCCAAATTTATCTAAGAAGTAATAGAGTAGACAGCTAATCTAGGGTACTGACAGTTCCATCTCTGATTATTATTAATGGTGAAAGGCTCTCTGAGTCTTGGTTCTTGTATCAATAATGAAATCACAGGCAGTTCTTATCTTAAAGGGTTAATGATGTAACTAACCAAAGTATTTCAATATGGAGCATGCACGTGCATGCAGTCAGTACCGCTGTTGGCTCAGGCATTCATTCGCTCTTCCATGCACTCAGTCAGGCACTGCGACAGAGGTGGCTGGCCTCTGGCTGATAGGAAACCAGACACAGAAGCATGGCGTCTCATTCTAGCATGGCTCTAGAGCCCGAGAAAACAATGGCTGGGTGGAAATCTGAACTAAGGATTTGAGTGTATCTGATTGAAGGGATAAGAGGAGAACATCAGGAGGTGAGATGAAAGTCATCTTAGAGGATGAAGGGCCTTGGGAAAGAGAGGGAGATCGCACAGCGCACGGAGCAGCATGGATGCCGCAGAACTAGACAGTGAGTGGTGCTTACGGACTAGGCCAGTAGGCGGGAAAGTATCTGGGTGACCAAAACCCTGTCACAGCCACTAGACCTAGGACTCTGAGGCCACAGAGGAAAGCTGAGCAAAGCCAGTAGCCACTGGAAAGCTCAGAGAAATGGCATGCTGAATGGAGGGGAGGCCAGCTACAAGGAGGCAGCAGCGGGGTGGGGGTGCAAAGGAGCATCAGAGGCCCTGGAAGCAGAAATGACCTGATCTGTAAACTGAGGACTTCTGCATACGAGGGGGAATAACTGGTCACGGATGGGGGTGGGGTGGAGGTAGAAGGTGACTAAGCCAGTGGATACAGGTGGATCAGTTCCAAGGGGAAACACAATGGAATTGAAATTTAATACCCTCAGTGGATGATCTACTTTTCTGGTGATATGCATGCATTTTACGTTCACCTTCTAAAGAGGTTCAAATCAAGCACAGACATGATGTAAGCTCTAAACATAAGAGTACTGCAGTAAGTGACTGGATGATGGGTTCGGCCTTAGACACACAAACACTCAAGCCTTAAATATTCAGAAGGAAGTATCCAAAACTGGAAGTTTACTCAAGCATATTGCTGTCAAATGTTCCAGAAAGTTCTGATTGAAAGCTAAGATTCTATATGTGGTTTTCTTATCAAAGTATACCTGTGATCATCTATATTAAAAGTAAAACCGTGTACATCCAATGACAAAGCAAAATATCGGACTGCAACTCCAGAGGAGCCTCCCAGCCTTGGCATCTACGTGCTTCTGAGAAGCAGTGGAGTTTTAGAGAGTAGTTAGAACACAAAGCAAATAAGCTTTGTGATGACGTCAGAGTCTAGAGTTCAAGAATCAGAATGTGTGTGCTATCTGCTGAAGTATAACACAAGGTCTCGAGAAATAAATAACAGAATAATCACTCCTCCACATAAAGAACCCCCTTCCCAATGGCTATACTGACTCCATTGTCAAAGCGCTTCCAAATGTCTTGTCCTTAAAACAAACTCAGACGAGACTCGCTTGGCATCTGCTGGAGAGGCCTGAAGGCACAAGTCTACATCAGTGACTTCTCGGCTGAAACGATTAAATGGCAGAAATACCAAAAGACTCCTTGAGAGACGATCTCACAAGGGTGGCAGCTTTTGACATTCTACTTTGCCACAGGTGAAGGTCTATAGCAAATCTTTTACCACCAGTGAGGTCATGCCCTAACACTTACTCTGCCTGCACACGACAGTTTCCGTTACAGAGCTTACCAGAGCAGACTTCACAGCTCAAAGAAATGGTATTAGACATTTTTATAGGAGGACATCACAGCCATGCATAGAACACAGTGCATAGGACTTCAAAAAATGCTCTGGCCTGAGTTAAGACACGCTGCCCACAGAGCCTATCAGTTGTGTTTGAAAAGCTGGTTTAAAATTAATAATGCGGGGCTGGAGAGATGGCTCAGTGGTTAAGAGCACTGACTGCTCTTTCAGAGAACCCAGGTTCAATTCCCAGCACCTATATGGCAGCTCACAACTGTCTGAAGTTACAGTTGCAGAGGATCTGACACCTTCATACCAATGCACATAAAATAAAGTTAAATAAACCATAAAAATATTTAAAAATGAATAAATAAAAAAATAAAATTAATAATGCATCTTCACTGAAGAAGGAAGGAAGGGAAGGAGGGAGGGAGGAAGGAAGGAAGGAAAACTTTTTCAAGACACTGAAGTACAAGATCTTAAATTCTAACTCTAGGAAGTTTTGGCATCAACTAGAGCAATGGTTCTAGCTTTAATTGCTATAAAATCCTGCATCCCTGAAGAGAACGAAGATTGCACCCAAATCTCACAGGATCAGGTCATCCCACCGGAACCAAATGAAGAATCTTTTTTACCAGTCTTCCTACTGGAAAAGAAAATCATTTAAATGTGCAGCTATGTAAATTCGTGGCTGGTTATCGATATTTGATTTTCTACCTTCTGTCCTATTGCTCTTGGAAAGCATCTACGTTCTCATTGTGGTGAAGAAGCTCCTACCTAAGTCTGTGCTCTCTGGGGAGAGAGAGCGCCTCTCGTTTCAACAGTCCATTCGCTTAGCGTCCTTACCAGCAGCACAGAAACGTTTCTGTTACGAAACTGCTCTGCAGAACGCTCCCACTGTTCTTTTAGAGTATACATTTTTCCTGTGTGGTTGGAATCTTGTCTTTGGATGCCATTTTCTGTGCTAGTCTGAGGCAAATTTATAAACTTTTCTTATTGATTACCTCACTATAATATTGGAAAGATCTGCTGACGTGAAGACCTGGACAGACACTCCACATACTCAGAGATGAGTAGGCAAAAGTAAGGCATGTGGGTTTTTATCAATAAATATTTCTTTTTGTTCTGCTCTTTAGTGCAATATATCAAAATAACTCATCCAAATTTATTCTAAAGTTTTCTAGATTTCTCTGAGACAGTTAAAAAAAAAACCCCAACCAAACAAATAAACAAAAATCTTATACAAAGGAAGCAAGGCATGGCCTCTACCCTCTAATAACAACCATACTGATTGCCAATCACACTGCTGCATATAATCTGGGTTTTTTTTGTTGTTGTTCATTTTCTGAAATTGTTATATCCGGATACAGTGTGTCTTTGTCATATGCAGCCCTCAGCCCTCCGCTCTCACACCGCTACCCCAACACCGTCTCCTTTTTTTTAGATTTATTTTTTTACCCACCGAGTCCAATTAGTACTGTCCCTGCATTGGTGTGGTGGTCATTCAGTGGGCCATGAAGAACCAAGCAGCCAAAAAAAAAGTGTCACTAAGTGTTCCTCCTTTGTACAAAAATTAAATTGTAGACATTCGTTATCATTTTACACACACACACATACACACACACACAATGTTAATGCAAGACATTTAATACACATGCGTAGGCTTGGTATGGCCAACCAACACATCTGAGTGCCAGATAACATCCTGCCTCTTCTGTGATGATCTCACAGATCGCAAAAATGTAGTTCAATAGGAATCTCCTGCATATGCTTGGTTGACCACCTAACTCATTTGATCATCAGATTATGTCCTGCTATGTTGTGAAGACCTCACAGATCTCTAAGCTGCTTATAGACCAGTGGTTTTCAACCAGTGGCTTGCTGCCCCTTTATTGACCAAATGACCTTTTCACAGGGGTCACCTAAGACCCTAATTGTATCTGTGTTACAATTCATAACAGTAGCAAAATTACAGTTATGAAGTAACAATGAAAACAACTTTATGGTGGGGGGAGTCATGACAACATGAAGAACTGTACTAAAGGTCGCAGCAGGGTTGGAGAGTTGGTTCAGTGGTTAAGAGCACTGACTGCTCTTCCATGGGACCCAACACATACATACATGCAGGCAAAACACATAAATGCACATAATGCACATAAAGGCACAAATGCACATAAAAAGGGTGATCACAGCATAGGAAGGTTGGGTGAGAATTACTGCTGCAAGCAGTCTCAAGGATCCCTAAGATGAATGATGAGTGGGATCCTGGCTGATAACTCACATGCCCACTTAAAGAGGGACACGACAGCCTTTCCTTGTGCCTTTGTTTATCCTGGGAAATCTCAATATTTTCTTCATATTCCTTACTTCTGATTCTTGTTTTTTAAGTTGAGACGAGTGGGAAAGTTAAACAAAATTGAGAAGATATCAAGTATCTTATCATCAAAACCCGAGAAATACCAGCTCCCCAGCTAAAGAAAAATAACATACTTGGTGATTTGTAATATAAGTAGAAAATGAACTCCCTGGGTCTCTGGGGGTCTGCAATATGATCTTTACAAAAGGTAGCTTGCCAATTTAATTGAGGTAGGAGTTATTTAATTTTTTACAGGTATAGTTTTCAATAAAACTACATATGCCTATAATACTGCTATGGCAGATGTGTCTCGATTATTAGAGGTGGACTCGAGGGAATATATACAATGGATCTTCCAGTCTGTAAGCAGCTGCTGGGGGTGTGTGATAGGGATGGGCATCATGCCACACACAACGTGTTCTTTAAGTGAAGCAATGTCTGCTTCTTTCACTGCAGGTGTATTACAGAGATGAAATTTAATAACTCACTGTATATAATACCAATAAAACTGAAAAGATTCAGTGGCCTGCTGTTCGTTATGGTGGTACAAATAAGCCTGGATTATTTTGCATGCAAGCACAGTCAAACCTCAACATACGAGACCCCCGCATATAGCACTCTGGGGATGGTCACTGCTGGGAAACATCCACGCCGTCACTCCTCAGTTATGCTGTCACATTGACTCTCTGTTGTCCCACATAAGCATGGCTTTATGGTGGGCTGGAAATAAGAGGATATATTACACAAAAATAAGTCACAAAAATCCTCTCACTAAAAGAGGTCTTCTGAATTGAGGTGGGCAGTAGAAATGAGGGGATTGGGAGGATGGTCACTAGATACCATGACTGATCCCATTCAAGGAGATCTGATGAAACGCCATTTTCAAAACTCAATCCCCTCAAAATGTGACTTCTCCCTTTATTAAATACAAAGACAGTCTGACACGATCAGTGCCATGCTCTGACAAAAGCACTATTTGCATAACAGCAAGGTGGGAGCAAACCCAGCTGAGCGGCCTTTCCACTGGGCTGCTGCTGTACTATAATCTACTTGCAACAGATAATCCTTCGATGAGTGAGCCCACAGAACCAAATCCACACACACGTGAAAAATGAACAAAAACTGCCCAAATGAAGAAGCGTGTCAAGTCTAGGCAGGTAACTGCAATGAGTCCCAGCAGCAAACTCGGTAACTTTCTAAAGGATTTTTTTTGGGTGAGGGAGTTAATTTGCATCTTCTGGTATTATGGACACTGTAGTCTTGAGGTTCACTTTAAGGAGTTTAAGTAAACATTTCCTTAATTATGGAATGATGTTGCACCCGAGTTTAGACATGAGAACATCACTTTTGAAGGTTATCCTGATTCTGAATCGTATTTATAAAAAACAAAAAACAAAAAACAAAAACACCAAAAAATACTGAGCGATTTTCCTTTCTCTATACATAATAGAAATACAAAAGGAACAATTAGAGTCTGAATTTTTAATAATTATCAAAAGCTCCCAATACTCTTAATAAGAGAAATGAAATTAATCCTAAATTTTCATGAATTTATAATCTGGATACTAAATGTCTAACTTTGGTAGTCATATATCATCTCAAAACACATTTGATGGCTTTGTATATACTCTTCCTGAACTGTGCAAGACAACCCTTATTCTTAACCCATGTCCTGTTATTGAATATACTGCACAAATAGGTTAAACGGCATTGTCAGGAAATGACTGGGTCACATTCTAAAGACCATTAAAGCTATTGTTTAGGGATTTTACCTTACACTGTTCTGGTGTTTGGGGGACAATAACCTGATTTGTTATGAATCCAAATGCGTCATGGCAAACCTTATTCTGCCAGCACCATGTGACAAGCAAGGCCAACAGAGGATCTGTATGTTTTAAAGGAAGTGTCTGTGCCATTGCTAAAATGTGAATTGGCATATTCCACCCAGCCTTCTCACAGGAAATCCTCGTTGATTTTGAGGAAACTGCACACGCTAAGACTGAGGATGTTACTAAATAGATTATTCACACAATATGTTTTTCTCAGTGCAGGGCAGTTGGGATGGCAGGACACGGCCTAGTCCTCACTGCCAATCTGAACAGATCTGAGTGAAGACATTCTGTCATGAACACAGCGATGGTCCATACTTCTTCAGGACCATGAAACCCACAGAGCATATTTTTCCTAGATAAGACCTAATGCAGACCTCGGAACTTAGAACCCCAGGCACGGTCTGGGGTAGCAGGGAAAAGGGGTTCTGCCGCTGAAACCAGACGTGCCAGAGTTAGAAACGCATCTGACGCTTTACTCAGAGTGACGTGGAATCTACCTGCTCCATGTATTTGGGTTCTATTTCTTAGAACCATTAAATGGGAGTAATTAACAGTCACTCTAGAGGTTTATAATGGCACCTAACATTAGTTCCCAGCCTTCTTTGTGTCTGGCTCAAACTGCCTTTCAGAATCGTACACATTTTGGTTTAATTTGTCAACCACATCTGGATGGATCGGAGAGGGGATTATTTACAGTATCTTGCTGATTCCTCTCAGAGCAGAGTCTAGGGTAGGGCAGCAACCCACGAGAGCGAGCGGGTCATCGGCTAGCAGCCAGCTCTGAGTGGTTTAGCAGCAATAACCCAGTACAGAAAAACATGACGAGACTTTGGAGAAATGGCAGGGCTTATTGCAAGGCTGATCTAACAGCTAACAAAACAACAGATTTATTAAAAAAGCCCAAATTTTAACTAGAGAATACTAGTGTTCCCCTTGCAAAGATATATGTCACTGGCTACTTCTACCTCCTGCAATCAGGACTCTGCTGATCAGCTTCTTAAGCCCTGACTACATCTCTTATCACTAGACTATAGGAAATTGGGAAAATGCTTCACTGTAGCTCGTAGCCCACAGGCAAGGGGCATACTAAAATCAGGGACTGCTGACATTACACCATTATCCTCATGGGACACCAAAAGTTGTGGCAAAAAAAAAAAGGGAGGGGGATGAAAGAAAGCTCTTCCCTAGGGAGGGCTGTCAGCTGCACATGCGAACGTTAGGTTGTTATTATTGTTGTTGACGACAAGTCATCAGTTTGAGTGCTGGGGTGGCAGTTCAATGGGTAAAGGGCTACACAAGCATGAGAACCCGAGTTTAGATCCCTCACCCCATCCCCACACACAGAACAGTGTGTGGCAGGGCGCACCGGTAACCCTAGGGATGCGGGATGTACAAACAGGCAGATCCTAGTAGCTCGCCGGCCAGCTAGCCTAACAGAAACAGCGGGGACCCTGTCTCCAAGACATAGAGGGAGATAGAGAAAGGTACCAGAGTCGACCTCTGGCCTCCACACAGGTAGCCGCACGTGAGAGCACTGGCACAGACACACAATGCAAACACGCACATCAAAGGCCAATTAATTAATTAAAGTAAGTCCACTGGCAATCCAGCAATTCGCATAGGTTTTATCAGCACACACTGAAACTCCCCAGCGAACGGCTTGGGAGAAAGGTATAATTATCTACTCCAAAGGGCCACCGTTCGGAAGGCAGCAGAGCTTTACAACAGAGTCTAGGGAGTGTCGGGTCATCCAGATCTCCAATGAACATTGCCATTAGTCCAGTGTCCTGGTGGGATGACGAGGGCACACTCTATGTCTTCCCTGAGATCATCTACCCAGAAACGCCCAGCCTGAATCTCAGAAAACACTTAGACCTGCTTCTCAGAGTAGAGACAAGCACGCGGTGAACAGATTAAGCAACGTCACATGTCTAGAAAAGGGGACACTGTAAAGGCAATCACACTGGTCTCTTTGAGACGACCACTAGACAAGCAAACAAAAAGAGTGATTGCTATAATCTGAAAGAGATGATAAAGTGGTACAAAAACCAAATGCCATACATCAATGCAATAGGGAACATTTTCATGGAAACAACTGAAGCAACGAATGTGAACCAGGAAGAAGAAATTATTGATAATTTCGTCAGTGGGTATAACAGTATTTTAGATAAGACATGCATGCGCCCTATTTTTAAGAGCTGTATCTTGAAAAATCTAGGGTAGAAATCTTAGCTCTGTCACTTAAAAATAATGTTTAAGAAGATATACGTTTATAGGTACTATATGTACAAAATTATAACAAATATTAGCCTCTCTATGTGAAAGATGCATGTCAGTTCATCCTACTATTTTTTCAAATTTTCTGGGTTCTTAAAAATGTTCCCTAGGTGAGATGCAAAATAAAAGCAAGACATGTCCATAGGTCCTATCTACTCAGGATGCTGTGGAGATCAACTGAGCCTGGGAGTTTGCCACAAACTTGACTAGCCAAGCACAGATACAAGGATGGATGATAGATGGACAGACAGTAATGACAGATAGGTAGATGGTAGATACATACATACATACATACATACATGCACACATATATGCATGATGCATACATGGAAGACTATGAAAGCGAACACAACTCCTTGGTCTCTTTTAACATACAAACAGGAAAAAGTTGGTAGGGATAAAGGGATTCCCTTTCTCTCTCTCCTCAGCTCCCAACACATCCCTAGAAGATCAATAATCCATTTTGATCGGTATGATGAAAGAAAAGATTCGTTGTCTGCTTTGGTGAGTGTTGGGTGTCTTTTCGAAGCGGGTTATACCTTTTAGAATTCCCCAAAAGGATAGGCACCAGCCTGCCAAGCACTGCTCCATGACAGTCACGACAGCACACTTAGACCAAACTCAGAGGCTGAGATGTCCAAGGCCACCCCTGCTGCAAACACCCTGCCCCACGGTTCACTCAGACAGAGCCACGGGATCAGATCAGCACACTGAGCTTTGGTTCCCATAGCACCCCCACCAGAAACACAGAACATTTATGATCACCTTCCTGAAAGCTACACATGTAGAAAAATATCAGAAAACAAACAAACAAACAGTCAACAAGTCAGTGAAGGCCAGATAGACCATCAGCTCAGAGACCCGTGCAGTGTCTCTCCGAAGACAGAAGCTGTGAGAGCATTTCAGGTTAGAAGGAAAGGCTTCCCATGAATGTCATTTTCTAACTACCACAGGCAAAGAAAAAGATGCCACAACTTCGTTCGCAACATCACTATCCAAACTCCATTCCCTCTGATGTTTGCCAGCAGCAATGCCGAGAGAACAAAAGGAAGGTCTTCCTGTTTTGAACCTGTCAGGCACACCATACCCAATGCAGGCTAAAGCAGGCTCGGCCTTGGCTCTCAAGGAGTTTCTGGGGTCCAGCTAGCCAATGTCTGATGAAAATAATAATGGGAAACGATCAGAAATGCCACAAGGGAAAAGCAGAGGGCTGGGGTGGTGTCGGACATAGGAGCTTGGCTCGGTAACAGCACAGAGGATCGAGGATGAACCAAGTACAAGCATTCAAACACCAAATGCCATTAGAAAGCAAAGTGGGCTTCGGCTCCACGGAGTCTAAGTAGTCATTCTCATGGCAAACTAAAAGAGATCTGTGTCTTTTTAACTTAGGTCTATTTTTTTTCCTATTTTTACTTTGGGGGGAATTTTTTTTAAAGCTTAAAAAAGAACCAAAGCTTTAGAATTACATTAGCTGTAATATTTTTTACACCCCCATTCTTAAATCTATAATTTAATTCATCTCCGAGTCAATGACATGTCTAGTTTTAGGGAACTACAGCTACACAAAGAAATGACTTCTTTCCTAGATGGCTTTAAAGCTTCGGAAAGTTAACAACAGTCTGCCGGCTTAATTAAAAACAGTTCTAAGTCATTCTATCAGCTCTAATATCTACACATCCGACATCATCCGTGCAGTTCTACGTCAGCAGCTGCTACATGGGACTCAAAGACTTGGCTAGAGAGAGCGAGGTAGGGACTTGGCTTGTCAGTGCAGCCCAATAGAGATTTCAACATATCGCTCATCTTCGGTGTCTTTGAAATGGAGGTCAAATGTAATATAGATCCATGCCTTGAATAATCTAATTAAGGCAAGCAGTCAAAAAGCTTTATCAAGGTCAGTAGGAATGACAGATTTTGAAAACGTATCAGTACAAGGGGACATAACTTGGCAGAGCGCTCTCTGAAAGGGTCAGTCACCTGGGGAGCAAGAAAGGCAGTTCAGACCAGCTCCTGAAACACGCACAGGATTGGACGTAGCGCTCAGCTTCCCTGCTATCAACTCCCCCCCATACACACACACACACACACACACACACACACACACGTAATAACCATTGTCAAACTTCTATTCAGGGTGAAAACATACACACTCAAGATCATCAATTCTGCTGCCCTCATCTCACATAAAAAACTAGTAAGATTTGACAAAATTTTAAAGTCTGCAAATTGATCCTGTTCAGCTCAGGAAAAAAAGACCTCAAAAGCAAGTCACACCCCCCCCCCCCCCCGTCCCCGCTTCTTTCTGTTATTGCAGTGTGATCCACTAGGAATTCTATGCTGGCTCTTACAGAATTAAGGTTGGGCTAACTTGCGAAAAAGTTGATTTTTCACTCATTTGTGTTGCTGTCAAACTTTCCATTATAAATTTTATTTTCTCTGCCAGTAAAAGTAATATGAAGTTGTGAGTTGGCAAGAAAAAATTTAAAACTGGGGTGTGATTTCCGTACACCAATTTGATGTAAATTAGCTTCTCTGTATTTTGTGAGAGAGTGTATTTCTCATAACTTCACGTGGAAGTATATTGATGCACTTATTTATATTGCTCATTTTTAATGAATCCAAATTAACCGATAATAAAGAACCTGATGGCTTTCTATTTTCCTGCTAAAATATTCACTTTTAGAAAACCACGTCTATATCCATTAACATTAAATCCTTAAGAGAAACACATCCATTGCTTATATGCACACGCACGCGTGCACGCACACACACATGCATTTACACACAGTGAATGCTGATATAGCACAGTTACGTCCTTTTGTAACCCGATACAGCTCACGATAATAAGTAAATGCTCCAGGACAGTGGTTCACTACCTGTTGCTACCAGCACCGTTAGTGCAGAATGAGCAAGAAGCCACTGGAACTGGAATAAGCATGCTCCCAGGAACACTGCTCAGGGTTCACAGGCTGCATTGTTATCATAAGAAAAGGCAGCTTTGCAGCTCCTGGGGCCACCCCCTCTAAAGGCTTTCTGTCCAGCATTTCACTAACTAGCAAACAGGAGAAAACAAAAGCTCCCCTCCCCGAGAGAGACACTCACCTTGTTACACAGTGGGGAATCATTTCATCTGTGCTCTGCTATTTAGACTCCAAGCCCCAGAAACAGGGAATCTGCCTTTCTTTGGGGGGTTTGTTTTAGCTCAAGTAGTAGACAAGGGTTCAAAGAACAATGCGGCTCAAGAGGAACCGACTCACTGAGAGACAAACTGGTCTGCTCTCGTCTCAAATTCCACAGAAAACCCGAAATCCAGACTGTGGACACATTCTCGTCTCCAGGCCCTGTTTCCCCACGCTGGGAATTCTCCACACGTCCCTTTTGCTAACCTTAAGCCTCCCACTGTTTAGAGGTGGACACTGCTGAGACCAAGCTGAGCACACAGCCAGTTCTTACACATGAAGCAGAACTAAAAGTGGAGGCAGTCCACACTCCCAGCTAGACTCTGAAGGTCTCTCAAGAAAAGCAAGAGCAGCAACATCCCCAACATACAAAAGAATTTTCCTGGCTAGGAACGAGTTGAGGTCCCAAAATGTCAGCCCTCACACACTCCAGGCAATCACCATCAGCTACCCCCATGTCCCTCTCCACTTCTCACCTTATGTTTGCAAAAAAAAAAAAAAAAAAAATTAAGTTCAGTTTCACCCGAGGGAAGTATTCCCAAAAAACGGAGGGAGAAGGGACTTCGCACTGCACACACACACTGACTCCCACGGTCTGGATGACGCTTTCCCAAGTTCAGGGGCCTCGGGCTTACTCAGCAGAGGAAATCTATGTCTGTGCGGAGTCATGCCAATTCTTATTAGTAAGAAAGGATGCAGGGACTAGGAAGCCTATCCTCTCAACGACCAGCGAAAAATAGAGACCTGTGCCATGACCATCTGCAAAAAGGAAGGATGTTGTGAACTTTCTTCTCCCCAAAACACTGGCGACCTCTGCCTTGACCCTCAGAAACCAGACCCACAGGAACCGGCTTTTCTGCAGAAATTGTGAGCTCTTCACCAGAGTCCCGGCTCTGCGAGGCTGCTGGCCCAGGCTATCTGCCCCAAACATGTGTACTCACATTCCAAAGATGTTTCCGCTGCACGGGAATGCTGTAAATTTCTTTCCTGCAGGATTCTTTCCACCCAAACTGCCATGGGCTACGCTCCTGCAAGGTTCTCAACCAAGCGCTGAGCAGCTCATCGCTGGGAGAATCTTTTAGATGCCGAGTCTGACTGAATTGGCAACTGGGCCAGAGGAGTCAAGTTTTAAAATGCAAATGTATACAGCAGGGAGGGGAGAAAAAACCCTCCAGAACCAATCCCCCAGAACTCTACCTTCCTGATAGACGAGTGTGGCCGGAAAGGATAGCTTCTTCAGTGCCCAGCTACATTAAGGAAGCACATGTGGGCTTACATTTCTTAGGAATAAATAAACAGGTTGTTTAAAAAAAAATCCCAAGTGTATCTTTTTTTCTTTATCATTGAAGAAACTAGGAGAGTGTGAGGCTCAGAAGCCAAAGGAGCCCTTTTCTGCCCAGAAACAAACGAGTGCCTGCTTTTTCTCTCGGTGAAGAACAGAATGGTACAAGACTCTGGGTATTAGAGGGCATTATTAAATTTCAGTGAGAGCTTTGGAAAACAGTTTTGTTCTTTAAAACTACAGATTAAAATATGTATTTTCATCATGATTGGTAATAAGACTAAAATTCAAAAAGAAAAAAAACTATGAAATGGGATTGTCAAGAGAAAAGTTCCCACTTTTGCCTATAGATAGTATTCTCAGAAATGGGCTCTCTAGAGAGTTGAAAGTACACCAATGCAGAGGGCACAAATACACATATGGGTGCGTGAACATGTGCACATGCACACGCACACACACACACACACCTTTGCGTTACCCTAGCATTTTATTATTTAACTAATGTACTCTTCTTTTCCTGACTCATGCATGCTTCCCTTGTGACGGCTTAGCTGTTAGCCTGCTGGCCTTGACTTCTGGCCAAAAACAATGCAGAAACAAAAAGGGACAGCAAATCATATTTTCACAGACATTTTTATCTCTCAATCCTACCCTGTTTTCACACAACATCATATAATCCCTAGGAAAACTAGAATTTCGAGCAACACCACCCGAACCCTGGATCTGACACACTGAACATTTCTTGGGCGAGAAACTGTTAAGTTCTTAATTGCAAATAAACTCTTTCGATGGACCCACTTTCATGGACATCGCTGGTTTGCAAACAAGACCTGGGGTAGCGGCTGATGAAAAGCAAGCCAGCGGATGGAGTTTTGAGTCTGCTGAGCTCTAAAAATAAGATGTTTGTTAGTTCTAAGCCCAGAGTTGCTCCGTTCTGTAAAGACAGTCATCGGGAGGCTCTCCACCCTCCGGGCACCTTAGCATCACCATTGAAAACACAATCAACAATCGGAGCTGCACAGCAATGTCATTGCCCAGGTTAGTTCTCAACTCTTCCCCAACCAAGAGGGGCACTTACCTGGTGGCAACCCTGCACGTTTTCTCTCCCATAAGATGAGTATGAGCCCCTTTCTGTTTTACCTGCCAAGAGAAACAATAAAACAGTAAAAATCGGGCTTCTTCCTTTAAAGAAAACCTCCCCTGCAGGTAACAGACATCCACTCCCCGTCCCCGATGTTTACATACGTGAAGGAGGCACTACTGGCAATGTATGCAAGCAAGAGAGGGAATAGCACTTTCTCACTCCAGCGACAAGAAACTGGAAAAAAATATCCTTCATTCCTATTCTTAGCCAAACTGCTCCACACTTCCAAAAACTGTCATTCCAGTGGCCTCCACTTTCTCTAACAAACAAACTGTCATTCCTTATTTTCACTTTCTTTCTCCCTCACAAAATTTGAACAATTTCATTTTTATTTACACAGCAGGCAAATGATCTATGTAATGACCCTAGTCTGGTAATTCCCATTGATTATATTGACACTTAATGGGGAGGCCAAAGCTAATCAATCACGGGCTCTCCAGATGGTGAATCTAGCAAAGAAACTGTTCAAAATTCCAAGCCCCCCATCTCTCTCTCCTCCCTTTTAAAAACTCTTTCGCAGGAGTGATCCCATCATGATCAACACAATGATGGAGAGAACACTTGAGAAAGGGGGCTTGGAAAATCACCTATTCTGAATCCAAGTTCAGACTCTACCAGGAGACACAGCGGGTCCTAGGATCAGGCTTTTGAATGTCTTGTCCCAAATCCATACTCCACAAGTATCTCCACATGTATCTACCTGCTCAGGACAGGTAGAGCATCTCTACTGTCACTGAACTACACATGCAGAAGAACTCAAGGATGCATACTTTCTCTGTGTAGACTTTAATAGAAATCGCATTACAAGAGGTATTATTGAATTCAGTTGGTGATGTTCAAAGGGTTGCTCTAGAAAACCAACCATACTAAATGACAAGGAGCTAGTGGGGCAAGCCAGTGTCCAGGACCTCACTCCACCCAAGACGGAAGGGCACATCTCTCAAGAAAAGCGTTTTGAGGTGCACTGTGCTCTACAGACAGCAGTACGCTCTTCTCCTGTCCCAAAGGGAAATTCAAAGCTTCTATTTTGAGGTGCTGAACCAACATCCTGTAAAGTTTACAACCCCCAGATTTTCCCTTCTCCACTCAACATGAATGCTGACAGGAACAGTAGCCATTTTCTCTTTGGGTTCAATGTCAATGTTATCAGAATAAGACTCCCTGACAGCACACACAGAATGTGTCTTTGGGAACCTTATCTCTGGTGTAAAGTGTGTCCTGTGTCTGTGTCAATATATTAAAACATCCAATGGAGGATTATTTTCAAAGAGAACAAAAATTCGGAATCTTAAGCCCATGCCCCACCCCTGTATTAGCTTTTCTCCTGATTTTAACAAAACTCACACTTAGGAAAACTACTTCTTCCATAGTGTCCAGCGTGAACTAGAAAATCAATGACCATGTCAGCCTTAACTCCAGGGAAATGAGACCCCATTACACAGAGTGTCGGTCCTGTGACATGGAGTGGAGGGCGGATCAATTTACCTGTGCCCACTGTACATGTGGTCACACAGATATCGTACGTCACAGAAGCTACCCTAACCTCTAACTACTCCTCGTCACTAACACTATCAGTAAGGGTGTGACCTTCATGAGCAATATCAAAAGACACATGCCCTCCCCTAAGCTCTTACACACAAGAAACCTTGAAATATATCATGATATATTTGATTTGGACACCAGTCCTGGTTAACCACTTCATGGGAAGACAGACAGGAAGGCAGAAAGAAAAGTTGAAAATAAGTGCTTTGACCTTGTAGGAATACGAAAATCTAATGTCCTCATTTGGCAATTCCCAAATATTGGATTCTAAGATATGGGTATAAGATAAAGTGCCTATTTTGGTTCCACTGTTTTTTTTTTTTTTACAGGATACTACCACCTGCTACAATTTCCAGAACTCATCTCTACCATACATAACTGGAGAGAATGATTTTCCTACCAGCATTTGTCTTGCTACAGATACACAAGCCGGGCCAATTCTTCTATTGGGATAATGAAATAGAAAGGGCAGACACAGAACAGGAGAGTACGAGAGAAATCAGGTATGGAAAAGGAAGACAGAAAGGACAGAAAAGAAGAGCAGTGGGTTAGGAAGGGAGGGGAGGAGGCCAAACACAGGAGGAGGAAAATAGGAATTCATGCACTAGAGAGTCCCCAAAGTACTCTTGGCTCCATGGGCCCAGCATTCTTTACTATCATATCAGATACAGACTGCTTAATCTTAATTTCGCTTGTTAAAAAATATTTATCCAGATACAAAAATAAACCCACTGCAAATTACAAGTTGTCAGGGTTAAAAATCTACTCCTGTTTGTGTGGGGGAGGATGAGAGAACAGCACAGACATGAATCATTCTCCCGTAATTTGAGTGTTTCCATGACATCAATGGGCACCCGTCCAGGACTCTGTCGAAGTCTGCGAGGTACCAAAGAGGCAGCGCAGCCAGCGGGAGGCTCGGAGGTGGACTAATTTTTTTTTCCCAAGGATTATGCTCCTTGGGAAGGTCTCATCTGTACGATCCACTTTCACTATCAAATGGATCGCCACGGAGATCATGGGCAAACACATTTCATCCTAATAGTGAGAGCCTTTAACTTTATTGCAGTTTTTTGTTCCCCAATTCAGCTATAAATCTGCCCTCAGAGCCCAAAACCCTGGTTGGGAGGGAAGTAATCAGGGACTGTGGACAAAGCCCAGAACCTCGCAAGCATCAGATTTTCTTAGTGCCATCGTTTTTCAAATGATAAAAAGCAGCCATTTTAAAATGGCACCTCAGTTTCCAGAAAGGAAAAAAAAATCATGCATTTCGTGTAAATTGCCCACTAAAAACTAGGCATGGTTTTGATATGAATTTTCTAGTTTAAATTCACTGGAATGTTTGTTTAAAGATAATGGAACTTTGAAGCTCACTGATAAGGTGTCTGAGTAGGACCCTTAAGGAACTATGCATGCTCAGAAACACAAAGGCCCCTAAATATCTGTGTTTCCTCTATGTCAGGCATGAATTTTGTCACTTATATAAACCGGCTGGCACACAGAGCATGTTTCCTCCCCTCTCCATCCTTTACCACCCACCCTCTGCCCCACAACCGCAATGGGCACTCTGAAGGAGCTCAAGATTCCATTTCTCCAATATTTAAAAGAGACAGCGGCGATGGCGATGCGCAAGCCCCGCAAGCCCACTGCGGAGTTCTCGAGACAACCCTCCAGTACTAGAATGCGACAGCCGCTGCGGATATTTTTTTGGCACAAAGACAATGGTGGCAGTGCCAAGCCCCATGGCAAAAACTACTCAAAAGAGGCATAAGGGTAGCATTAATCGCTCAAGTCTTTTACTGCATGGAGTACTGTTGTCCATATTTTAAAAGCTAAAAGTACCCGTTCGTAACATTTGTTGTAGGCCCATGAATTGGGGGAGGGAGAGGGCCTGTGACATATAGATGAGAAACCAATCTTGTCGGGCATTCGATTCCTTTTTAAACCGAAAAGGACCAAATGTTAAATTTTGCTGCTGGTAACAATCTCGGTGCAGAAAGCAAACGGTCTGACCTGATGGAGGAGGTCGAGATGGCTGTGTGATAGCGACTGAGAGGAGCCTCTGTGCTAAGTCCACATGCTAAACAACTTCTCTTCTCCAGCAAGGCTACACGTACACAAGGAACATGAAACGCTGTGTCACAATGTGGTTTTTTTTTTCTTTCCCCAATTAAATACGAAGAATGCTGTAAATGAGCAGACACAGCGCCCGTCAATCAATCCTGGAGACAAAGGAGATCAACACACAGCCTCTTGTCTAGGACAGGTCAGTGTCTATAGTGAGCAAGTAAGTGATCTAGGAAGTCAACAAGGGTGTTCTTCAAATCCAGCCCATCCTAGGTTGAAATCTATACTTAAATGTGATTGTTAAAAATGGCACCACATGGCAGTCAAGAAAGGATTTGCTTCCTTTTTCTGTTGTTTTTGCAAACCTAATCCCAGCAGAAAATACCAACCATTTGCGGTTTTTAAGGCCAATATTTTTACTGACCCTGACTATAATCTCTTATCATGTTGTCCCAAGAAGCAGAAGGAAAATTTGTTGTTGTTATTGTTGTTGCAATTTGGGGGCAGTGCAGTCAGCAAATATCTCAAGAACCCAGATTCCATCTTTCGATAATCTATTATTTGTCATTAGACATCTGATTTTCCTTTCAACGTATCATGGTATCCTGCTGCAAGGAAATGGAATGGCAATGAAAATACCGCATGGAGGAAAATTGGGCTCAGAAACCATTCCACTCACAAAGGTAGTTAGCATCACCTTTGGTGGATTAGCGCACCTGGGCTCACACAATAGCTTAAAGCCACATGGAAAGATGCAGAGACAGACAAGAGCATTTTTTTTGGGGGGGGGGGTGATGTCTGGAGATCAGCTCAGGCATAGAGAACATGCCCTGGTGGTTGGTCAGCAAGAGAGTTGGGTCATATTGGGGTGTATGGCCCCTGCTTTGTAAAGGGCCCCTCTAACACTTCAATTCAGGTGGAAGATGTTTTTTCTTACCCACCACTGAAACAGGAACACCTGCATGGTGGGACTCCGCCTCCTCTTCAAAGCCTCGATGAAAAATTATCTGATCCCATAGGACAATACCAGCCAGGCCATTTTCCTGCTAATCCTCGTTCTGGGAACTGAAGAATGAGCCTTTTGTTCCTCTGCATCAGACTAGGGAACGCATCATACACATGCTTGACTTAGAATAAATTTCTGTTCCTGTCCCAACACCAACTATCTGTGCTTACCCTATTACTTTGTGCTTCTTCTGGTCTAATACAGTGAAAGGGCTAGTCCATTAAGCAGTAACTAGAATCTTCATGGGTAATGAAAAGACACACTGGTGATTATTTAGAATCCTCCCATCTGCATGGCTGTCTCTTCATGTCCTACCCAAGCCAGAAGAGCCGAGATCACCCCACACGAGCCACTACCCAGAGGGTTCTATGCGTGGTATCTAACTAAACAGCAAAACAGCTGGCAAGATGGGCAACATAAACACCATTTAACAGATGGGGAAACTGAGGCACAGAAAACTGACCAAGTGCATACAGACCTAAGTAACAGGGTCAGAATTCAGATCCTCACCTCTCTACCTGCGATGCTGAAGGTATTTTAACTCCAGGAAAAGAAAGCCAACACTGAAGCCTCTGAAATCCCAGAGCTCAAAACACTCATGAATTTGATATGAAATTAATGAAAGTGTCTTATAGGCGGTGATAATTTACATTTACATGGTGTTTTATTCCTAAAAGGTCTCTAGATACTTTATGGCTGTACAAATGATGTACACAGAACCTGTGACGTCTCACAATTAACTGCCACCGTCTCCATGTTAACTCAAAGCAAGTAATTAACAAAAACGTGGCAAAAAACAGTGCTTATCCACATTCTCTATGTAGAGAGCATAACTGTCTATTAAAATACACAGAGAAGAACGAGAGGAAAGACATAATTACAACATAGGGTAACACTATCACTCACAAGCGTCTTCTAAGGGAGAACAATCCTACAATGGGCCCCAGAAGTCAGATGGGAAACTAATGGGAAGGACACAGAGACTGGTTCAAGCCATGTATGACCCTCCTCCACAGACGCAACTTGGATCTTGAAGGCTCTTCGTCTTGCAGAGAGGATATATTTCATTGACGAGGATGTTTGCTGAACCAACGGGAACATACACCCCTGCTTCTATCTTTGTTTTGTGTATTGATACAACTCCTGACGAATTTAAAGAAGTACAGGGATAACAGATATACAAGACTATGTAAGATTGATCCATGTTTGTAGTTTTCAAACAAGCAACCAATCAAAGCTTATTTTTAAAACTGTAAATTAGTATAATATTTGAGTTCTTCGTTTGGCGATAACTCAACAGGCCTCTATCTCTCGTGGAAATCAGTACTTCTACCTCTCCACATCGTTTTTAACAAGTTAGTCAACTTTAATCACCCCATATACAGGTGAGAGCATGAGTTCTATAAAACCGAATATGACATTATCAGTCAGATGTCCAAAGTCTCGGAGATGAGAGCCGGTTTCTCCTGCAGAATATAGAATGCAGGGTCTATACACTGGACAGTGCTATCTTCTCCCAAAGGCATTTAAAATGCCAAATTTCAAATAAGTTCCATACTGAAAGCATCATAACCTCTCCCAGTATATAAACCAGTTACGCAACACTGAAGAATCCTTTCCTCCTTCCTTCGTAAACTGAGGACAGCGAGAAGCAGGAGAAAAGACAGGTGTGTAGTGCGACGTAGGGGTGGGGGATGATAGCCACAAACCAGCCATTTTCTCAGAGCTGATACTCCTTCAGGATAAACTAAGGTACTCAGCAATGGTCTGTCTGTCTATGTCTGTCTGTCTGATCCTTCGAAAAACAGTAAGCCTGGACAGCCTCTCATGGCTAAATCACCTCTTCTATTTTAGGCACGGCACTGCTTTCAGAGCCATGCGCAATGAAATGCGACAAAGGTAAAAAGTTTGACATTTCACCCAAACTATTCACTCGGGGGACCAGCTCTGTTTTGGGGTCTGTAGTCCATTCTCCAGCTCTGCTTCAAGGCTCATAGTTCATTTTCCTTAAAGCACTTACAGTAGCAAAGCAGTGTACTGAACATTAAGGAAAGTAGCTTACCTTAGATCATTTAACACACTATAGTCCGGGAATTCATCATATAGATTCTGTGTTTATACAGATGCAGTCACGGAAATGAAGAGAGGGTTCTGCTGAAGCTGTGTAGGTCTGAGAAGGTGGGGCCCGAGTACTTCCTGCTCTGAGGACTATTCTAGCTGTCATTGTCTCTACACGACCACATCCATGTCTCCAAATAATTACATTCAGTTTACAAAGCCTAGGAGTTCTCAGGTCCCTGGCCTGAAGAAAAGGTCTCCGTGCACGCGCATTTCAAGTGACCACCCCGAGACAGATTCAAAACCACCTTCTTACTGCCAAAGAGAAATGGTGCCCTGGGTTATTTCGCAGGCACTAGACAGCAACAGGCAAGCCAACCCCCTCATGCGTTGTCTTCCATGGAGGCTTATATGTTAGCAAGCGAAAGCGTGTGACTTGTACGTATTATCTTCCAAATGCAGGAAAGTCTTTCATTGGAAATAAGGCTAATTCCACAGAGTGTGCAATTAATCAGCGTAATCACGGGGATAACTTGGCTGTTTGGGGAGGTGTGTCAGATAACTCCTTAAGGCCACTAAAGCACCACTTGAGCCACCAAGTAATGATTTTCTGAATCAGCAATTTGTACAAGGGTCCCCTAGAGACCCCGAGGATGGAGGGCAACCCCAGAAGCCTTCAACTTACTTGTAATGAGTGACTTCCCCGTGGCTTTATACACAGTGCCTCCACACTGCTGCCTGCCCTGCCTTACAGCTTTCTCACAGTTTGAGTCTCCAAGGAATGGGTAAAACTACAGCAACTGGGGGCCTGGAGGGGCCTACAACAAACAGCCTGTGTAATCGTAAGTTTGCTACATTTATTTATTTATTTATTTATTTTAGGAAATAATTTCTGCATAAAAATGGGAAGAAAGTGCTAGAGAGGTGGCCTAGTGGCCAGAACGACCGGCTGATTCTCCAGAGGACCTGAGTTCAGTTCTTTGCGCCCACAAAGACATCGGTAACCACAGTTTCAGGGGATCTAATGCCCTCTGCTGGTCTCTAAGGGAGCGCAAGTGCATAGACACATAGACAAAAATAGTCATACGCATAAAATAGTTTTAAAAATAAAAGTAAAACTGAAGAAAAGTTGGGAGCTAGAGAGATAGTTGAGTAGTTAAGAGCACTTGCTGCTCTCCAGAGGATCCGTATCTGATGTCAGCATCCATGGTGGCTGTTACTTTAGTTCCCTGGGATACAAAGCCCTCTCCAGCCTCCCAATGCAAGGGGCACACATGTGGTAGAGGCATATACGTAGGCAAAACACCTATATGCATAAAATATATTTTTTTTAAATTCTGAATGAGGAAAGCATTATTTTGTAACACAGATATCAAAGCACGAAAGTTCAAAAATGTTTTTGTTGCAGTCTGAGACAGAAGGAAAGTCTCAGGGTTGTGAGGAAAAGCTATCCTCAAATGCTTTAGGAGCTCAATCAAGAGGAAGACCTCTCTCTCTCTCTCTCTCTCTCTCTCTCTCTCTCTCTCTCTCTCTCTCTCTCTCTCTCTCGTTTTTTAAGATAGGATCTCTTAGCAGCTATGGAGCCAGACCTAAAACACACTCTGTATACCAGACTGGCCTTGAACTTACAGAGATCGCCTGACTCTGCCTCTGCCTTTGGATTGCTGAGATTAAAGGTGGTGTCACCACTGCCCAGCAAGGAAGAACCTTCTAAAAAACCTGGGGCAGGTGAAGTCATGCTCAGAAACATGCCCCAGCCATGTGTGTGCATGCGCATGTGTGTGTGTATGTGCGCACATGCGTGCTTGCACACGTGTGGTTCTGGCGCATGTATATATTTGTATATATATGGGTATGGGTAGAGGCTGCAGGCTGACCATGGGATGTCATCGATCATCCATCTCTTTCCCACCTTATTTTCTGAAAGGGGTTTCTCACTGAAGTGAGAACTCGCGGTCTCAGGTAGACTGGCCTAGCAGCAAGCTGTGTCACATGTCACTCCGCCCCCCACTCCCCCCTCCCCCGTGCCAAGGCATAGATGAGTCCTGGCACACCTGGTGCTGAGAGTATGATCATGGGCTCTCCTACTAGTACAGCACTTGACTCCCTGAGCCACCTCCCCGGCCCTGCATTTTATTTTATTTTTATCAATAAAATCTCATCAGTTTTGACAACCAATTTAATCGGTACACACAGCTCTACAGGTTATAGTGGATAGGAGCCTGATAGGCAACTAGATGGAGATTTTGCCACACCCACCGAATCTGAGTCACTTTTCATAGGACAGGCAAGCTGGTACCCATGACCCTTCAAACAACCACATCTCAAGACCAGGGAGAGCTAAGTTGCTCAGCAAGTGGGGTCTTTTTTAAATTCACTGAACTCATTCCTAAAGGGCAGTGGTTGCAAAGAAATTATTTTATACAATCAAGTTGATTCCTCTGATAAGCAATAGTGCCCACAAACACAGGAGCCCTGAACTTTGGTAAAGGCTGTTGTTCACTGTGAGACCCTGGCCCAATGCCCCCACATCAGCCCTTCTCCACCCTGTTCCTAGAGCGTTGTCATGTTCCGATACAGATGGAACTCTAGAAACTGACCCAGGGCTGTATGAATTTAAAGGCCCCATATACCCAGGCCTGCTCCTCTACCCATAGCCAGAGAAGGTGAGCATTTGGGTCCTTCTCTTTCACGAGAAGATATATGACAACATTTCTGCCCAGAGGTAAAGACACACCATGTAAATCCGACTCTGTAGCCGGGAATTTTTTAAATAGAATTTATCAGCAAAATTTAAGATACCTGATAGTAACAGAGTTTGCTACAGGAATCACTTTGCCTGATAAGTTTGTGTTCAATAAACAATAAAGTCTAACAGCAAAAGTAACAGTGGACATCAAAATAAAAATGCCAAAACTCCGAATGAACTGAAATAAGACAGATTAAAGAAACTTCAGCATTAAGCAAACTCTAAAGAATATCCAAACATAGAGACTTAGTCGTCTATGCAGAGAAAATATACATCTGAGCTCTGCACACATAAGTGGTGGCCTCAATTTCAAGCTGAGTTTACAACTAACAAGAATATGTGATTGCTGGCATGGCGACACATGCCAGTAAGCCTGCACTTAGGAGACTAAGGCAGAGGGATAGCAAGTTTGAGTAAGCATAGACCAAACTAAGAGACTGTGTCTCAAAAGAGAGAGAGAGAGAGAGAGAGAGAGAGAGTGTGTGTGTGTGTGTGAGAGAGAGAGAGAGAGAGAGTGTGTGAATGTATATGTGTAATTATCTTCTCCTAAACAAATCTCATATTTAATGTGATACTCAAGGCTACACAACTATAAGCAGAATAGATGTTGGGAAAATATAAAGTATGGTAGATATATCTGAACGGAATCTGAATAGTGCACACGTGCACATTATGTCTATGACATGCATACACACACAGCTCTGCACTCCCATGCTTTTTACCCCCATTTATTTCCATTCCCAACTTAGATAATGAAAACACGCCCAATACATATATACAAGCATGTCCACACGTGAACATTACTAACCCCGGTTGTCTGTCTATCTGCAATGTCTGAAATAATGACCTCTCGAGTTTACCTACTGGAACACCACAATTGTGATCTACATTTTGTTGAGCGATTGAGGAATAGTAATCTGAACCCACAATGTAATCTAGATTGTCTACAGAGAAGACAGGGCAGGAAGACTGGTAACCGTCAGAATTAAGGAGGGGTCATACTCTGTGGGCTCTTCAAAAACAAGAGGATGAGTCAAAATAACTACAGAGCCAGCTACTGTGCAACACTAGCGACCATTAAGGGAAACTGAGGCTCAAGGTAGAACGACACAAGGCAACTCTTCCTGCAACGTGATAATTAAGAGAAACGCCCTATTTGCAGAAGAATTTAGTCAGAGGAAGTCAAGGACGGGAGAGAAAGGAAGAGGGAAAAGAGGGTTCAGGAAATGAAGCAGAGAGTGGGGAAACAGAAAGGAGTGACGTCATCTCATCCATGCACTCAGGAGACCAAACGCGTCAGTGATTACAAACGTCAATCTTCAGATCTAGAACCTGCAAGAATTATCATCTGAGTGTTTGTGGTATAAATCTGAGAACCACGACACTGAGACATATTTTTTGGAACCCTCTTTGTGCATGCCATGTGGCAGAAGTTGGAAGGTCTGTGATGGCGATCACTCTCAGAGAGTGTAAACCCCTGACACTACTCATCCGGGAGATGTGCCTCAGGAATAAGACCCAAAGCAAAGCAAGAGGACCTAGCAAAGCCTCACTGGAGACAATGATGAGGGAAGGCAGGACACTGGCCACCCCAGGAGAAGTAATACAAAAGGCTGCAATGAGGACTTCATGTTAGAATCCAGTTATTTTGGCAATATTAAATATGTCAAAATAATTTTTTAAGTGATGCTTAAATGATTTTATTGAAAACCAATGGTAAAATCATCAGAATCTAAACCTGGAAATACAGCCAACCAAGAATGAACTTACAGGATATATTGTCTCCTCATGGTCTAAGCCCCTTGACAGTTCCGTGTTTGGGAATTTGGAGTGGGGTTTTGTTTGCAAATAAGAAATTTGCAATGTAAAAACTCAAAGAACTCTAAAGCTCCCAAGTTTCTTTTACTGCAATTACTGAACTGATTCAATCACATGATCGTGGAGATACATAAAAAGTCATTTACACAAATGTAATTATTATAGAAAATGTAATGGAGCTTTGCCTACAGAGACCATTGCTATCTTAGGAACCTGTTCTTTATACAAAGTCCTGCTCTCCACTACAGGGAGGGATATGCGCTACCAAGGATACCTTCCTCCATGAAGCGACAGAGAGGTGGCTTTCCACCTTCTTAACTGTCCTAGAATAGTTAAATATGTTGGCCTGGGACCAAGAGCGATTTGTTCTTTTTAAATCTCACACTCTTCAAAGGCAAGCAAAACAAAAACCGATTCCATTCCACCTGCCATCCTCACTGGCCTCAGGTGAACATGGCTCACTCAGATCTCCAAGGGCACTCAGAATGCCTTCAAGAAGCATCAGGATGATGCAGACACAAGTTCGTATCTGAGAAACAAGAGCAACTATGAACCTAGAAGGAGCCCTCCGGGTTACCCACCACTTCCTGAACATGGTTTGCCTTCTGTGGTCTATTCCCAACTCAGAAAAGCTAGAATTCATCCCAAACATGAGCATGCTAAGCAATGGAATTATGGCCAAGCGAGATATACACCTTAGGTGCCCTTTGACCTATCAGTAAGTGCCGTCAAAGAGGACAAAACTACACCCAAACTGAACCTCACTTTCACTTCCACGGAACAAATTAGTGGCCATACTCAATCTTAAGTAACCACGTGGTCACAGAAAATATTTGACTAATGTTTAAAGATGAGATCAAAAGGTAAACTCAACCACCACCATGCACACCAACTTTAAGAGTCGATTCCAATCGGAGTGGCCAGCAGAGGGCGCACATGACCCAACACAGCAGCCTTGGGCTGAGCAGGCACTCCCCAAACCTTTTTAAAGCATTAAACCTGACCAAATGTGAAAGAGGAGCATATGAGCTAGCTATAAGTCACAAAACTAATCTCAATTTAGGATTACTAAGAAATACGAGTACATTATTATTTAATAGCTACTTTAACGGGGGCTCCTTGGCTGCCTTACGGGAAGCTGTTCCTTAAAAAGAGGCAATATCTTCCTTCACATAAAAGCAAGCTTACATTATTTTCCAGGGCTACTGCGATTTTAACAGACCTATGAGGTCTATATTAGGAATTCCCCACAATACATGTATTTTTAGAAGTAATTTAAATGCTAAATTTCTAGCACATAACATTTTTTTGTGAATTATATTCAGTTACTCTTTGAAATAGCATCTCTTTTAGTGTGTATCTCTCCATATGCGCCATACAAATCCATTCATCTTTGTGGCACTACAGCAAACCAGAATCTAGGGTTTCATGTCTGAATTCACATGCCCCTTACTGTTTTCCATGTTCTGTGTTCCCTTCGTCAGCATCCACTTCTCTGTCTGAAACCTCTATATTTTACTTGCTTTGGGGTTATAGAAAGTTATACCCAAAAGGATGTCCCCAGCTCTGTGTAAGCAAGTATCTCTGTACAGGCACTGTTTAAATAAGGAAGTGTTCCTAAAACTGCTAAGGCCACACATCTCTCCCAGCGCTTTCAAAGCTTGAGATTTCTCAAACAATAAAACAAACTTAAAATGAAAGGGAAAAAAAGTGAATACACTAAGAAATGCTGAATTCTACATCATTTTCCTCTGCAGATAAAAATATTAAATAACCCACAGGAAGATTAACTTCTGATTTCAAATGGGTCACAATAAATGGATGGCCGCCAAAAAGTCTCAAATTGAAAACAAGATTGGCTAATTCATGGCCATTTGTCTAGTCACCTCAACGGCCATTTCAACCTTACCCCTAGTCCTCAAACAAAAACATCGAAGCCAATGGACACATCCAGCAGCTGATTGCCTTCCTTCTTCTTTTTTAAGCAAATCTCTGCAGACTTGAGAAATGAAGAGAGTCCACAGTATCTACAAACCAGGTGGCTTAGGTGGCACATAGGTCATGGCAAATGATATGCACCCTTTAACTGATGTGGCCACTCCATTTCTGCATAAGCTAAAATGACGAGATTTTGTTATTCCTAAGCACTCAATTCTGAACTGTTTGCACAATCTGTTAAGTCCAAGCAAATTTAAATGATCCTGACGTGCAGCCCGCCAAGGCCGGTGATGGGGATAATGCCTCTTTACATGGGTAAAATTCTGTGGCATACAGGTCACTCTCTTCGGGGGGAATCAACTGCGTGTCTCTTCTTTGCATTTCCAGCACAATCCTTCATCCTGAAGCCTGGAGCTGAGAGTGAAATGCAAGAAAGGAGCCGAGTGCTCAAAGCAAAAATCTGCTTCCAGGACAATCCATTATATCTGACAAGTTAAATGTTCCATGGTCGGCCATATGGCACCAGAGCAGGCCTGACGATGGAAGAGGGGAGCTGGGCAAATGCATCACAATTAAGGAGTTTGGCTACACACTTTACTTTGGATCACTTCTCTTTTTCCCCCAAATTGTAAATGGTATCCCCCCAAATTTTCATCTGAGCTTCTTTGAAAGCGAGTTTCTTTTAAAAGATATTCCACAGTCTAGATAAGGGAATCAGGAAGTTAGGGCAGGTGGCTCTCAGAGAACCTTGCAGACCTGTAGGCTCATCCTTTCAGTCCAGAGACAAATAACAAGTAGACTTTAGCTGCTTTAGACTATTTAAATGAAACTGGTCATGAGGTTGGGACATGTAAACGAATCTGGTGCAACACAAAATGCAGCCAGTTTCCTTGCTTAAGTCTAAAAATATTAACCTTATGCACTCCACAACCAGCATAGGCGTGTTCCCATTTCTTCTGGGGGCTCACTTAATACCCACCAACTGAACTACATGGAGACGGCACAACTACCACAAATGCTGAGTCCGGTGGAGAGTCTGAGAGCAATCTATGGCACTCGCTACAAAAGCCGTGAGGCTTATATTCAGGATGTGTTTGCTGTTAGGGACAACATCATATAAATTCTATTGATACTGTAATCAAGGTTAGCGTGGAGTTAAGCCTAAGGAAGGTGGGACAAAGTGACTGAAACAGCTACTGCACCATGGCATGCTATTTCACTATTCTTTCATAGAAAGAAAACAAACATTCTTTTTTTTTCCCTCAAGGAAGAAATGAATTCTCAAGGAAGATAACGGTCCCATAATAAAAGCTAGAAGAGGTTTCTAAGAGAGAACGCAAACTTATGTGGCCCCGTAGTAATTTTATCCGCACTCTCTCTTTTGGAGATGACACATTCTTAAGCAAAATAAATGGTGTGTGTGTCTGTGTCCTGTGTGTGTGTGTGTATGTATGTGATAATGGGTTGGGTCTCGACAGTTATGATTACTGTTTAAGGTATTCAAGGTGCTTTGCAAACATGAAATTCCCAATGATTAAGAGAAATGCACACACATCTTTGCAAGAGAAGGCGCTAAGACTCATTTCCCTAAACTATGTTCCGTCTCCAGCTCTCCAGAGGGTCACTATTGCACTCAAATGCACCCGCTTCTGCCTTAATTAAGAATAGCATTGCTTCCAAGAGCATATATGCTTTAGGAACATGGGTCCAAGCATCCTGCTGGAAAATGAAGACACCTTTTTTGGTGGGCTGAAAGTTACCATTTGGTAGTAACTCAGTGCAATCCGGTATTTACATTTCTCCTATACAATTTACTGAATTATGGAAGCGAGTATGTGGGTAATGAGTTGTAATCTGTATTTTATAACAACAATCAATTGTTACAACTGTATATAATATTGATCACTTTCATAAATGGGCCCTATGACCTTCATCATAATATTAGTAGATAAGTATCAGAACTATTATAGTAAGCATTTTCATTCTATGTGTGTGGCTTAAAGGATATTCTAAGTGGTTAAATGACTTGTATCAGTACACACAGCAATGACAACCCAATAGCCCTTCATCCCTGACCCACGTTTTCTTCTAATGCCTGCACTATATTTTGCCAGGTCACATCATTTATTACTAGGGGAAGTGTGACCATTAAGAAAGCATGCATACTACTGAAGAATTCAAGTGTGCTTATATTCTACACTATTATTCATCTTTTAATAAAAATACTCATTTTTATTTGATACAATACTATGTTACTGTCCAATGAGAAAATGATGCCCAAATCCTAAGCTAAGAGAAATGAAAACATACTCAGCACAATCACACTGGCTCCCACACATCTCTAAGATGTAGCCGTGTGTGCCCTACCACCAGGGTAGAGCACGAGACAGTTGTGTGCTACAGACCCTTCTTATGCATCTAGACCCACATTTTTATTATGAATTACAATGTCCAGATGGTAAAAGAACACTTGATCCAAGAGGCTTCTCAGAACTCTGACTGTCAGCATTCAGCCATTGCACTGTGAACAGACTCGAAACACTGGCCCGTCCGAAGCTTCCTGCACAGCCCCCAGACTATGGGTAAGAAGCAACTAAAACTTTGCTCATTAAAATGCCCATATTCAATTCAAATCTTTACCGAGGAAAAACATCTAATATTCATAACCACTGCCATCTTTTTAAGAAGGCGTATGGATGCTCACAGAAAGAGCATCACAGCGGAGCAATATGGCTGGGCTTCACAGAGAGGAGGAAAAAACACAGAGGGAAAGAATGAGAGGAAGCCCACCAACGTCACCATTTCAGGTGGTCCTTTATCTTCTGTTTGATACATCCATTAATAACCAATTATGTTTTAAATGCATTTGTGTCTTTTAGCCATTTTCTCCATTTCCCTTCATTTCCTCCATGGATTTTAAATCTTCATTACAAATCAAAACACTTATTATCACATACGATTTGTAAAATTTTGGGTTCCTATTTGATCCCTGAAGTTCAGGTTAGGAAGGGTTCATGAACAACAGACTTTAAGAAACCACAAATGCTTTGACAATTGTTTAAGCAGTCACTGCCTAAAGATTCTTTTTTTCTCAAGCAAACATTTTTTGCAAATATTTAGGCTGCTTTGATATGCAAATATTCTCACCCCCCCTCCTCCAAATCACTGCATAGACCCCAAGCAATAGGAAAGCTTTGCAAGGGAAAGAGGGCTGGTAGCTGGATGGGGTGTACTGGCAGTCACTCCCGGCTTCTCTGCCCACAAACAAATGTTGCTGCTGTGGCGATACCTGAAACAAAATCTCCTCGTGTCTCGGTGAACAATTGCTTTAACATCCTCTGTTCGGCAGCTCCAGTGTTCTCTGACTGAGGCTGTGGTTCCCAAGCAAGGTCACCCTGAGCACCCACCCAGAAGCTGCCGATTTCAATGTTCAGTAACCCCAGTAAATGTAAAAGTGGCCTGCTTCTGGACAGCAAAAATCCAATCAGTTCCAAAGAAAAAAAATCCACAGATAATAACCCGAGCCAACGGGGAAACGGAAGAGGCCACACATAGGCCATGCCTGGAGTCCCAAGTCTGAACAGGTAACCCAAGGGGAGCACCTGGTGCAATGTTCTCCTCAAAGAGCGTAGCAGGAAAAGTAGCCTCTCGGACCACTTTTTCCTCTAAGAATAGCTATTCTTGAAAACAAACTTTTCAAGAAAAAATAAATAAAAACAAACAATAATAACAAC
Source organism: Chionomys nivalis (assembly GCF_950005125.1). Taxonomy (NCBI): domain Eukaryota; kingdom Metazoa; phylum Chordata; class Mammalia; order Rodentia; family Cricetidae; genus Chionomys; species Chionomys nivalis. The sequence continues at coordinate 16,723,922 of NC_080099.1, forward strand.
AACAACAACAAAAACAAGAGGGTGGCACACTGAAAACAACGGGTAAATTCAGCAACGTTATAACTTGTTATTACAGGTGGGAACAGTCTCTAGGAAGCAGACTCCCCCTGCCTTTTTACTCTTCTCTATGAAAACATCCTCAGAACTTGTCTGGGAAACTAGGAAATTCCTGGGTAACAGGTGAACAAACCCAGCCACAGTCTCTCTCCAGCTCACTCAATTAGGAAAGCCACCAGAGGTTAGTCACGCGGGGGGGGGGGGGGGGAGGGCGGAATAAAAGCAAATCCCTAGGGTTAAGGTCACTAGACCCAAGCTGGGTGGGACTGAGGACCTTAGGAGCTGGACACCCTTGTGAACGTGGTGGGCGGAGACAGCTAAGGGTGAAGTTATCAGAGCCTTTGAAATGAAAAGAGCTGCTTCTCAGCTGTGCACCTGCTGGTCCCCACTTGCTCTTGGCTCCCTCCATCATTTCCTTGTTCACACATGTTAGAAGTGGTCAAAGATTGCATCAGACGTGGTCTGGACAATCACAACAAGGTGCGCTGAGGCCACAGTTTCTTTAAATGTGCATCAAATACGGATTTGGGGCTGGGGAGAAGGAACCAATCACAGGATGAAGTGTTTGCCCTGGGGGTGGGGAAGGGGGTTATCTACGGCAGTCACAGCCCTTAGATGGACTGTGTGAGAAGAAAATTTAAAAGCTCCGTAAAGTGTCAGAATTAACCTCTCCTTTCTGACTGCTTACAGGTGAAATTCTGCCATCTGGACGGGCAGTTTGCCTGCAGAAAAGAAACTAAAAGGGGCGGGCGGGGGGGGACCCTACTCTGCCTCCCATTTTAACACAACAGATTTTTAAGGGAAAGGGGGCAGAGCCATGAAAATTGCCCAACACGGGCAGATATGCACACGTGCGCGCACACACTCATGGATGAAGTGTGACAAAGCAGGGCTCGAACAAAGCGGAAGTCAGATTGTCATCCGTGTCCCAGGGAGATGACTGCGGAGTAAAAAGCAACTCACTCTCGGGGGCAGAGCAGGGGAAAGAATCACTGTAGAGTCCTGAGTAAGTACCTGATGGGATTTCCTGTTTTCCTGAGAACAAATTAATGGTAATAATAGTAACAGCCAACGTATCAAAGTTTCTACTGCCCTCTCACAAGAACTTCGTTATAGTATTTATTCACACTGGGCTAGCAACTCCGGGAATTACAATTTAGCTTCAAGTAAACAGGAAGCTGTGTTTTAGCAACCCCTGGGAGTTGGATCATTTCAAATTGAAAACTAAAAAGCTTATACATTTTACAATTTATAAACACGTATTTTCATCCCCTCTTCTTAGTCCTAATCCAAACCTTTTTAAAAAACAAACTCTAAGAGAGCCAAAAGATCCTATTTTTATTTTTATTTTTTGCTGACGATCTGATTTTTAGAAGAAAGAGCACATAATAAACAGTGTCAGAACCCCTACATATTACTCTCCAACCTCGAGGGCCACGTAGGACTTTCTGTTTAAGTCTAAGGCTCCGTGGCAAGCAGGGCGCCAAGCGGACACCAAATGGCTATTTGCCAACTGAAGGCTCCACATGCGAAAGGCTTTACAGTGAGAACACCGTATAGTATGTCCTTCTCTCCGTTCGGGAGACATGGGTATCCATTTTGGTGTAACCCGTCTCCCTCCATAATGACATCCGAAGCAGAACATAACCAGAAGCGACGAGTGGGAGAATTATGGGTATATTCTTAGAGCCTGCCACTAAGCCACAAAGGGAACCGATTATGAAGTAAAAAGCACTTAGTGAAAATAAATATGTAATCAAACAACAAGACCCAACAGAAGCCCACCCTAAAGGGAAACAGGGTACTTGCTTTTCTTTGGGCTTCGGGGCTGCAGGCAGAGGGAAGCACCAGATCTAATACTGAGGCAGAGTCGCCAAAATCATGTGGAGGAATAAAGTGTTGCGGTGTCAGTTTGCCAGCTCGAGGACAGAGCGCAACACGCCAGGCTTGGCTGTCCTAACATGTTTTACTATGTAAATTTAAATAGTCTTGAAAGGGAAAAGGAAAGAAAAGAAAGGGTGGAGGGGTTACATGTGGCCTTTTAAAAAATATTAAAATAGAAGTTTGTTAGAAATTCTCACGCTTGGGTCACAAATAAAAACACTTTCATTGTTATCATTACAAAAAAAATAATAATTATAAGAAACTGGTTCTGAGGCTCACACTCCGACACGTTTCCTCGAATGGAAATTTAGGGGGTGATTTAAAGAGTTAAAAAGACTCCCGACCATTAATTTGCATCTGGTGCTTTTAGTGTGTGTGTGTTTTTTCCTCCCTGAAAAGTTGGCAGAGCCGCCGATTTTCCATAATGCAAGCATTTGGGAATTGTGAGGGGAATGAAACCGATCCAATCTCCTGACTGCGACATGAATTTTCATTAATTACAACCTTGTCAGCAAAAGCATTATCAAAGCTGAATATGAAAATGCTAATGAGTCCTCATTTGCATATTTTTCTTTGTTGGAATGTCATTAATTATTACATTTTATGATGATGAATGCAGCTGTCGGAGCTCTCCCATGCATAATCAGCCACCAGAATGCCAGGAGCCCATCAGCATTTTTGGGTGAAAAAAAAACAAATTTCACTTCCACTCTCCCCCATCCCAAACATCACCAAACACATACACACACACACACACACACACACACACACACACTACAGGAGTGGGGAGAGAGAGAGAGAGAGAGAGAGAGAGAGAGAGAGAGAGAGAGAGAGAGAGAGCGCTAGAGAGAGCACAAGCTGACGACAGTCCTAAGGCTGGACCTTGGGGAAGTTGGAAAAGGGATAGGTTAAAGGGAGCTAATTTTTGCTTTTAAATTATTTGGTTTTTAGGTGATAACGGTCTTATACAATAGAAGCAGTTCTTAATAAAAAAAAAAGTCGTTATTCCAGCTTAATTAATGCCATGCTTAATTATAACACCATGATGTCAGCGGTTTTAATTAAGTATTGGCTCCGTTACAACAAAAAAGGAGAAAGAAAGAAAGACAGAAAGACCTACTCCGTACTTCAGCGGCGCCACAGTACAGATTTGTGAAAAATCATGTATGCAATTTTTTGTTCTTTAGTGGTTCATGAACTATTCAGATTTTTACAGGCAGCATTAAAACTCCATGCACACACATGCGTGCGCAAGAGGGTGCACACATGCGCACACACACCCACTCTCACCCACACTCAGGCAGACACGACTCAGGCTAAGGGGAAACCGTTCTTTCTGCCCACATTACTTGGGCCGACTTTAAAGCGTACCTACTTGACCACTTTTTTTGAGCTAAAGTGTAAGTGAAGATGACAAAACATAGCTCATCCTCTCCCAGCCGCTGGGAACGGTGTTTATAAGTAAAAAAAGAAAAACAACACAGAGCAGATGGGACCATTACACATGACCAAACCAATCAATCACAGATGAAGGGCCCAGGTGCGGCGCAGCCGTGCAACAACGCACCATTTCACAGTCTGTCAGACACACACACACGGTCGTCCATGAGTGACCCTCCTCAGCTCCCCCCGGACCTCATCTGGGGCGCTGTGCCCCTCTCGCCTGCCTATGCTCCAACTGACGTCTTCATAATCACTCTGTCTTTCTATGTGTGGTGGCTCGGGGAAAAGACAGGATGGAAGGGGTGGTGACTGGGGGTGAGGAGGATGGGCAGGGGAGCTGGGACAGAGGCTCCCATCATTGTCACTTAGGAGGAGTCCAGTCTTCCTCTTTCTGTCATGCCCAAGACCCCTCCCTCTGCAACCTCCAGAACAGCTTCTCTGACCATCATTAAGCTCATTAATTTTAAAGGGTACTGTTTATTTGTGGCACCCAAAGAGTCTGCTTTTGGAAATGGCCATTCTTTGTGAATTGCTCGCTTCTGAGGAAGGAAGATGAATGGCACTCGCTACACTGAAATGTCAGAAAACAATCAACATGGTCAAAGAGACTTTGAGGGGGCCCCCAAAATGGGTATAAAGAAACCCCAGTGAACCAAAAGCAGCGAGGATCCAAATCTGTCTCAAGATCCTGTGTCTTAAATAATTGTGATGGCCTTTGGCATCCTGTGGCACCAATTCATCCAGGGATCCTTGAACCCAAATGAAGTTGTGCATCTGTGGGCATTGTAAGCTCAGAGTGGCAACCTCATTGGGAAAAGTTCAATACAAGCTCAACGGAGGCTCGAGTTCCCGCTCTAAACTCAGAGTTCCCAACTCGCAGCTCATCTTCCTTTTCTCTTTCTCTTTAAAACAGGCAGAGGAATAATTGAAAGCTCAAAGAAGAAGGCAAATGAAATGGAAAGAAAACCCGGCACCAAAGCCCAGTGCTGCTGCAGAGAAACAACAGTTCCAGCACTGCACTACAGCACGCCCCTAAAACAAGCCGGGGTTCCATGGATCCCATAACATTCAAAGCCTTCTTATTCTAAATGATAATGCCTACCAAAATCTTTGAGCTCTTTGGCACAGCACGAACATTATATGCAATCAGCTTCATATGCTCAAATATGAAAAATGGACATTCTTCTCTACTTTGAGAGATGAGCATGACTCTGATTGATCAACAATTTATCATTCATTTGTGCCGATTTTATTAAGGAGAAGGCATTCAGAAAAGCAATCAGAAAGCCTACCAAAAAAAGTTTACTTGACTACAAAATAGCTTAATGAATTCATGTCCAAATGCTCATGACATTTTAGACTTTACTGGAAATTTTACATTGAAAACAAGTAAGAGCTAGCAAGAATATTACCGTATAATCCAGCCACTCTAGGGTTTGACGCCATTTCTTCGCAGTTTCATGAAATGGTAGGGGGAAACAATGTACAGGATGAGTTAGTGAGAAAGCTTCCAACCTCAAACCTCTCTGCTATTCCATTTACAGGCAAAGACAATTTTACAGAACACTAGGCAGATTAGATTCATCTTAATGGAAGCTCTGCCTCTTAGCATGGGCCCTACCATCAAATCAAACATAATCTCAAAATGCTTGGTGACACACTTGTTTGGACTTTTTTTTAATTTTTATTTTTTTTTAATTTTCGTTTTTGTTTTTTATTTTTGTTTTGTTTTGTTTTGAAGAGTCAGTATGTTTTTGTCTTGTTTGTTTCCATTTCTTTATCAGTCAATCTGTCCTTGGAAACTTCAAATACCAAACCAATCATGAATCTTCCTGCTCCCCAATGTGTCTTAAAAATTTTATGTGTAGTCCTTGTTAACAAGGAAACTCATCTCTACACTCAAAAGAGAGAGAGAGAGAGAACAAATATATTAAAAGCTTCCATTACCATGTAGAGGGTTCACCTTGTGTTTGAATGTGTATTTTCCCCCTCAAGGAACTGCACATTTGCATTAATAAATATCTATTCTCAAGCTCAATAGAAATTGCAGTACAAAAAGCAGATGTGTACATTGGAGCCTTTCAAATTAAATTTCCAAAAGCAGAGCCTATTGTAGCTCAAGATCAAAGGGTCTAACACACCATCTCCTCCCTCTTCCCATACAATTACAGAGAGTTCACTTCTTCTCTCGAGAGGAGCACAACAGGTCAGTCTTGAACCTGAAGGGTAAGGATCAGGTGCTGCAGCTTAGTGTCCCTGGGCTGCTCCAGAGCTCCGCATAGGGCACAACTACCACCCCACAGGAGGCTGGGAAATGCCTCTTGCTCATCTCTTCTTTATTCTTGGGGGCCTGCTTCCTTTGCCACATGGAGACTTTAGAGCACGGTTTGGAAAGGGACACGCCTGTGTCCGTCTGGCAGGACAGTTGTTCTAAAGGAGGGCTCGGCTGCCCTGAAACGCACCTCAAGAGAAAACACGGCACTGGTACGCGGCCTTGCTGAGTATGGCTACCTAGAAACCTCTTTTGGAGGTAGATGGAGTATAAATAATGAATAAATGAGGAGCGACACTGTTATGAAATGTCATATCCTGGCAGTTCTGCGAAAGGACAAGACCCTGGGGAGGGAGAAGAAAGGGCTGCAACCGCAGACTCTTCCAAAACTGAGGTTTGGAAGAAAACCTGCTCCCTTGGCATGATTAGCACGATCTATTTCTTTGGGGAATACAGGTAAAGAGAGGAGAGAATTGAAGTCAAACCCACACAAACAGAAAACTCGATAGAGAACGCCCTCTAGGCTTAAACACCCTTGAAGCCAACTAGGTTCTACACGCGCTTTTCCACCTCCCTTTTATGTTCCTGGTGCCTCATTTCATCCTTTGCTGCCCATAGGCATCTGTTCCCCTCTAATTATTTGCCATTTAGAAAAACTCTGCTTAAATTCCTTGTGCATCTGGCCCTTGCTTAGTGTATATTTGTGACGCTTAAATATGGTGCTGGGGATTAGAACAGCCTCACATGCAAGCACAAAACCTTTCCCTTCCCAGAGAAGTGTTTCAATATCCAGCTTCCCCCAAAATATAAACAAAATGAAATCGACTTTAAAAGTATTTGTTGAAATAAGTATGTGCTCTTACTTAGAGTCTGTCCCTCTCTCTCATACACACATACTTAGACACTTCCAAGAGCCAGCTATTTGTAAACAAAGATTTGATCAGTGAGTGTGATCCAACCAATAGCCTCATATATATAGGTTAGAATAGTCTTCCTCAAAATAAGCATGGGTCCTATCAGCACCTCAAATGTGTTTCTAAAATCAAGTCTTTTACTTTAATTAGTTAGGATCATCTATCTCCTGAATTTTTTTTCTCCAACCAGTGAAACAGGGTACTATTATTTGACATGGAAATACACTTTTAGGAGTTGACTCTCTTGAATACAGGAGTGGAGAAGTATTGGAAAGATCAAATTGCTACTTCAAAAGCCCCAAACCAAACAAGCTTCTCTCTTCCACACACCATTCCCACGTTCTCTGTCCATCTCTTCTTCCTTTAACCACTCTCTGTTCTCACTGTAAAGTACTGGCTGGGGGAAAATATGAGGAATACTTGGTTTCTAATATCTGTTTGACTAATAATTAGGTATTGAGTGTTTGCTCATCTGAGTGAGTGGAAAAGTTACTACTAATATCAGTGATGATAACGATAATTTATCTTCTGCCAAATACTTTCCAGTGGAGTGGAGTGGAGCGACTGACAGATGGAGCTGAGAGGCAAACGGCCTGTGCTGGAACTGGACATCCACTACTAAGGACCCGATGACCTGGGCAAGTCACTCCCTATCTTGGCACCTTGATGATTCATCAATAAAACAGAGCAGGTGATAATAGCTATGTTGTGACATTGTTATGTCAAGTGAGGACAGTGAGGGGTCTCTGAAAGCTTAATTTGTTCTTTATCACCGGTGGCCATTGTAAATAGAGACTATCTTTTGTTCGTGGCCATATTCACAGAGACTAGAACACTACCTGACCATGGGATGAACTCAACCAATAAATGACTCATTGGGGAATGAATGAACCAATGAATGAGTGAACAAAAGATTTACGAGAAAAAAATACTTGTGAGATGAATTACTAAATAGTCGACAGGTATAATTTCTGTGGTATTTTATATTGCCTCTGATTTGGTAACTGATAATTTATGGGGAAGGGCAAGTAACTACAATTATAAATAATATAGAAAAATCACACAGAAAATGGGAATTCTGCCTGGTCAAAGAAAAAGTGGCTCAGTCCTAGGGATGAGGAATGACCTCCCTCTCTGAACAGGGGCTATTTAAATAATTACAGCCAAGGAGAAACATTAAGTTCTGCTTTTTCCTTCTGAGCAATAAGGATGTTCCTATCTCTTCCTTCATATGGGCATTCCATTCTGCTCTTGGCCAAGTGCTTTGTAAGTTCTGGGACTCTCCAGCGCATCGGGAGTCCACCTGTTACTCATGAGTCATAGTGCATCTTACACCTTCCATACACAACTTCCATGTAGACCTCTCTGAATTTCACACCCTAAATGCTACTGCCGGGTTTAAACCATTGCCTGATCAGCTGAAAAGGCTCTTAAACTGAACATGGAATTCACAGTCATCTCCTTCACAGCTGGACATTTACTTAGGTTCCCTACGATTTCTGAGACGCTGAAGAACTCTGACACATACCAAAACCCCCGTCCTCTTCCGGCACCAGATGTGAAGATCTCATTTAAATATCAGTACAACACCGAAATAACATTTATTAAATGTTTTGTGTTTTTAAATTAGTTTTTTTGTTTTTTTTGGGGGGGGGGGTTGTTTGTTTATTTGTTCATTTGTTTGCTGTGCTAAGAAATGGATGCAGGGCACTGGGCATGCTAGGCAAGCGCACTGCCACCAAGCTTCAATCCCAGCCCCGGTCTTTAATTTTAAAAATAGAGAGACGCTCTTATGAAAATGGCCTCCATTTTATCACATACCAAAATTCCAAACTATGTGGCTCAAATTAGGAGGATATACAGTTTTTGGTATCAAGAGATGCATTTCATTCCCATACTTTGAGCCTTATGACCCTGAAAGAAATGTTACACCTCTGTTCCACAGGGGGAAGGCACCTGGTCAGTGAGTGACATGCCTATTTAGGGGAGGAAATAATAGCAATATTTTAGTAAATGGTATCAAAGGAGAAATATTACAGAACATTAACATAAGTGGAAAGAGGTCAAATCTAGACAAAAATGGCAAAACCAAGACATCTGACACCAAAGAAAAGCTGCAATACTGCAAACTGTCATGATGAGCTTTCCTTTTTACAGTATGAGTCACAAACCAAGAATCTGACCAGGCCCACAGACCTGACGTGTAGCAGGGTTGGTCAAGGTCAAATGCGAACCCACATAGCAGCTGAATCTTTCCATTTGGAGCCCCCATTCCCCAAGCCACATGCAACAGCATCTTATCCTCCATTTTCCCTTTGGGGAAGTGGGTCCCCTGTAGAAGTGACAAATGTGACCACATTTCGGCACAATACGTAGGGCTAAACTACATAACCAGCTTTAGTAAGTTCATGTGTTCTTCCTTCCACAGAGGTGATATACAAAGCTCTCGGGTTTTCACATTTTCAATGATAACTGCAGAAAATTCCAGTTCTTTGGCAGGCTCCATTAGTGTGTCCTGCCCAGTCCAGGTGACCTTCCTCCTGCCTCCAGAACTGAAGGTTCCGCTGTTTGGATCCTGACATGATCTATCATAGACTGTTAAAGCTTGGCTTGCTCAGCTGTTCACAGGAAGGTAATGTCTCCTTGTCCCTTGGAGTGAAGGCCTGTAGGTTGGGATTGCTCTCTGTCCATGGTTGGCTGACCCCAGGCACAGAAAGCTGTACATGTTGAATATGGAAACTAAGTGGTGTATTTTTATATAATATTAATATTATAACAGTAGTCTCACATCTACAATTTTAGATATTTGCTACCTCCGGAGATATAAGTGAAATCTTTTTCTGTCAATAGAGAATAATGAATGAGGTGATCTTGTCAGTGTCATTTATAGACGGGTCTGATTGTGTATGTGCACCAGCTCATTCAGGGTTACCTCTAAGTAACTGCCATGCCAAAATCACCCTAACTTGGTATAAGGGGGACTGTGAGTGTAGGATGAGAGAAGGAATGGGGAGAGAAGCAAGCAGTTCTCTTTTTGGCTCTTACAAGACACTAAACACGAGCAGAGAACGTACTTCCCTAGCAAACTAGGCAAAGCAGGTTCTAGAGCACAAACAATTACACATGGCTCCTAGTTCAGCGAAGACGACCTCCCGGAGATGAACAGGCTGCTGAGAAAGGAAACTGGGGAGTCACTGAACTCCAAGATCCGCCCCCCGCCCAGGCCCCATGCCTACACTCTCAAAGGTAAATGCGCAATACTGTTAATGATTCAGTAGTTGGAGAAACTGAATAAGAAGCACTGGTTGTTTGTAGCACAATGGACAGAGGTGGAGACAGGGTTTACAAGACAGAAAAGGAAGAGCTAGAAGAAAGTCACAGTCTGCAAAGTTCTCACTCCTTCCAGCCTACAGAGTCTGGGGGAGGCTACGAGAGTCAGATTCTTTCTTTTAAGTCTGATGCGGGTCACAACTTTCACACATCTGAATAACTTTACCTTATTTTAACAATCTTAACTTTAATAATCTTAACTTTACCTTATTTTAACTATCATTGCCAGAAAGTAAAGGAGATAGAGGTTTGTGCTGGTGTGGAGTGAATGCAGAAAGACCACAGGAAAAGGTCGGGTGCCCCACTCCAGCGCATTCTGCCAGAGTTTCCAGATGAAGCTGGAGCTTGACTGGAACCAGTACACCCCAGGATCCTCTTGTGCTCCGCCAACATGGATTCAGAGGCATGTGTGGACACCCCTAACATTTCACTCAGGTCGTCCTGTTTGTGCAGCAAATGACCTTATCTGCTGAGCAATCTCCTCAGCCCCATTTGCCCATTTTCAAGCAAAGGAAAGAGGCTAGAACAGAAAAGGAGACTCTGAAAGGCTACAAGGAGCCACGGGAAGGGATCCCATGACAGGCAAGTTAAAACTAAGCTGGAAGGTGTGAATGAAAGAAGAGAATGAAAAGAATGAAGAAGTGCATTGTGTTTAAACGTAGTTCCTGCCAGATCAACTATATCAAATCACAGCACGCAAATTCTAGGAGCCCTGCCTTAGTTTCTTGACACATTCGTTCCCCTCCTTAAGGATTATTTGTTCCATTCAGGGTGTTCTATTCTGACAGATCCATCAAAGACCAAGAGCAAAGGACACTGGAAAGCCGTAGTAAGAGTACCCACGTACACTCCACGGGTGGCCTAAAGCAGTTCAATGTTAGGCTGAATAGTCGGGTCATTCCAAGCCCAGCATTTCCTTGGTTTCAATCAATTTTCCTGTGTTGCGAACAAGAATTCAAAAAGTACCCACAGGTGGTAGGGCAACAAAAATTAGGATGGGTGTGGAGACGGTGAATACAAGGATGCACCAGGTGGAAGAGCAACAGGCAGTCAAGAGTTACAGAGAGTCTCTGGGAAGAGAAAACAGAAAAACCAAACCAGAAATCTAGACTTTCAACCTTTGCAGGGGACGAACTTCCTTTGAAGTGATGAGAACATCTGCATTTACTCCTCCCCTCCACCAGTCAGCTGCTTGGGGCAGACAAAGGAGAAGGGAGGCTATGGTCCTGTGAAGACCTACTACGCGTCCAGCTTTGGGCTGGGTTCTTGCCCCACATAACAACCTGCCAAAGACAAAGGAGAAGACTGCGGTCCTGTGAAGACCTACTATGTGTCCAGCTTTGGGTTGGGTTCTTGTCCTACACAGCACCCTGTGAGGATGGCCTCTTGGTTTCCTCATCCCTCACAAAGAAAGGCCATGGATCAGATCAGTTTACAAGCTCACATCTGAATGTGAAAGCAGGCAGAACTATCTAGGTCCTTCACATCACTCATCCTTGCCACTGGGAATACACACCGCACTGATTCCACTCTAATTCCTAGACTCTAAATTTTGTTTCCATTTGTCACCACTTCAGAGTAACATCCCCTGAATTCCAGGGCAGGATCTACATCTAGGTCAATGGTGTCATGATAACCATGTATCATCCTTTTCTTTTTTTCTTTCTTTTCTTTTTTTTTTTTTTTTTGGTTTTTCGAGACAGGGAGCCTGTCCTGGAACTAGCTCTTGTAGACCAGGCTGGTCTCGAACTCACAGAGATCCGCCTGCCTCTGCCTCCCGAGTGCTGGAATTAAAGGCGTGCGCCACCACCGCCCGGATGTATCATCCTTTTCTATCAAATCACTAAGACCCCTTGCCTCTCAGTGTTCCCTACCCATTAAAAGCTAAAGGAGATGATGCTTTTCCTAGCACTGTGAGACCTTTACCCATTCCTCTGGTGAAGTATTTTTTAAAAATGTTATTGCTGGGGTTTGATACTGTGCTCAAATGTATAAAAATGTGGGAGGTGAACAAAGGGGGGGGCACACAGTCAGGAGAGGTGTCCCTTAAACCTTGATTTCTGCTGCATATTATTTCATGCCTTCCATCACCTCTAATCTTTTCTTTGGTAACATCTACTTGTACTGTCCAGGAAAAGAGGAATCTGCTTTGGATTCTCAAAGAACTGAGCATAAACTGCACACACGACACTAACCGAGATGACTTTCACCATGTCACCCCTCGTTTTCCTTAGACATAAAATGGGGTGGTGAACAGGTGAACCATCTTTGCCTAAAGGGTCACTGACATTGCTGGTCTTCAGCAATGACAGCGTAGTGACTCCTTGGCTGCTCCGTGTACTGTCTGGGATAAAAAGGCCAGGTCTTCATCAGATCTGTGTTGCAAATGCCTTGGTGATAGAGATCAGAGAATCAAGAATAAAATGTCTTTTCTGATATCTCCACTGTGGGTACCGTTGCCAACAGCAATGCCTGAGCACCAAGGCATGGAGTACGCTCAACTCTAGCGACTCTACAGCAGCGGTTCCCAACCTTCCAGATGCTGCAACCCTTTAATACAGCTCCTCATGTTGTGGGTATCTCCAGTCATAAAATTATTTTCATTGTTAGTTCATAACTATAATTTTGCTAGTTATGAATCAATATGTAAATATTCGGCATGCAGGAAATCTGACCCTGTGTCTCACAGGTGGGGAACCATTGCTCTATAATTCTAAAAGAAATACAACATGAACATGATGGTTCCAAAGGCTCCTCACTTTCATTATAGTATCTTTACTCCAAGCAAATACCGTTAAGTTTCTAACTTCTTCCCACTATACCTTTCTCTACTAGCGGCCAGCATGTAGTCAATCACCCATGTGGACGTCTTTGATGGGGTCACCTCCTCAGATGATACGGGGACTTCTTTCCTAACTGGGCATGTAAAGACACAATTCCTATCCAGTTGCAACTTCCATTCTAGAAGAAACAAATCAAGCTAAGATAATTTCTTTATTCTTTGTTCAAATTCTTTACAGACATAATAGTTAGAGACCTGAACACATCTCTATATTCATGCAACTCTATTTATTTAACTTCTGTACAGTGACACCTTGTATCTTCTTTGTTCTATGAATTAGTGATTAAATTGCTTATTTACAATAACTAGTATGTGACTGTCTAATTTTACATACTATATAGAATACATACTGCTTACATGGCAATAAAAAAAATGGATACTTCTGTTTAATGATATTGGTCACATGTCCCAAAGAATTCTTCTTATAGCAATCTGTAACACTTATTTGAAATACTCAAACCAAACTCTCATACTTTCTCCTCAACTGTGGTATTCTTACTACTTACCCGCAAAATATGTGAGACAACAATAAATGACTAAAAATAGGTAATTTTCAACATCCCAAGTAAATGTGAGGCATCAATAAATCTATGTTCCGTTCCCAACACAAGACTAAAATGATGCATTATTTTTATGTAGCTAGCCACTGATTTGCTCAATGATCATGGCAAATACTGAGTCTGAACCAGTCCTGGGATACATATAACGCTGGCCCACTGCAAAGCCACTAGCAACATTTTCATCACTCATGTCTAGCAGCCAAAACCAAGTTTCACAAGAAGGGTAGGCATTGTCTTCAGGAATCCTGGTGTCATTTCGGGGCACACACTTGATGAATGAATGACAATATGAAACACAGATGATGCAGCCACTCATGAGTGGATTCTCCTGTCTACCTAGGACTTCTTCTGACACCCTGTACCTCCTAGTGCTCTCAGAACGGCCACCCTATCCCCTTACCTCTAACCTTTGCAGATGCACCTCCACTCTTTAGCCCACATTTGCCCATTTGTGTCTCCGTGATCTCTCAAGTCTGAACTTTGACATCAACTCCCTACATCTCGTCAGTACTACATGCACCCAACTAGGACAGAATAGCTTCAAGTACGTGGCAGTAAAAGTGTGTGTGTGACACAAAGCACCTATACTACAAACACTGAAGAATGGGATTAGGGAGTGATTTAAAGACTGAATGGTAACAAGGGCGGTATTTATCTCCATTCAGAGGAATGATATTAGTCGGTGTGTGATACAAGTCAAATAAGCTTACAAACAATGACTTAAAAACCAATCAAGCAATACACTGTTGAACCTTTCCATACGTTACTGGCATTCATGGGCGATTAACAGTAGGATATGCCTCCAAATAAAACTTCACCAATCAAGGTTCTGTGATTAGAAAAGAAGCCTACGGTTAAATAAACGCTTATTAATATCCTGAGAAATGATTTCACCATGAGTGCTGTTCTGAATACTTTAGTCATTAAAATAAAGAGCTATGGCTCTGTCTGAAGGCTGCATTTTCAACTTTGTAAAGATTCTGAGTAAGAACGGGCAATAATAATTTCAATAAAAGTGGGAAGATCTAAGAGAGAAGATGTGAGTACATATACTATCTAAATGGCACATTTTCTTTTTCTTTGAGCCACACATTAAAAAGAAATACAAGTTTTTCTGTATTTTTTATGACTTCGTGTATTTTAATTTTATTAAATAGATAGAATTTAACAGATGTCCAAAAGAAGACACAAAATTTGCAATTTTTATGACTGTAGTAGGTGTGTGTGCATTGGTGCTTGTGAAAGTCACGCCTGCCAGACCCTCCTGCAGCTGGAATTATAGGTAGTTGTGAGCCACCTGATGTGGGTGCGAGGAAGTAAGCTCAGGTCCCTAACAAAATGAGTATACACTCTTCATTGCTAGGCCATCTCTCCAGCTCTGATTATGAAGCTTTACAGATAAAAGTGTATCCGATACCAGTGTCAAACACGTGAGCCACCGGTCTCCCATCAGCCAGCTCTTATACTATGGTTCCAAGTAGCTCAGAGTCAGGTCTACATCTATGTGATTAAAATAGTCCATGCATGTAAAATATGTACATCAGACAAACTCATGGGGAAATAGCACAACATGTTCTTGCTGTCCACAGCTTACAGATTAAAGAGCAACCACAAAAATCTCATTAGAGCAGAAGTCACAGCTCGAGCTCCCAATTCCTTCCTGGAACATATAGATCTTTAATATGATAGACCGAGGAAACGGCTCCATTGGGGAACAATTAATAAAAAAACTCAGACAGAAATTGGGGTTCAACCTGAAGTCCAGAAAAGCAAAGCAGCCAGTCACTGACTCTTACCTCAACCTCAGTTCAAATATGGTGATCCTGCCTCCAGGAATATCAGAATGAGACTCTGACTGAGAGCTGTCTCCTCCCATTTTATAATCCTCTCAGTTCTGCGGTTAGTACCACTACCGCCTGGTTTCTATGGGCAGCTAGTGTGGCTACTGGGATTAAAGGTGTGAGTCATTACTGCCTGGCCTGTATGGCTGGCCAGTGTGCTTGTTTTACTTTTCTGATCCCCAAGCAAGCTTTATTTATTAAAATACAAATGAAATGTCACTACACTCTATCAGTAAAGCATGAGGACTTGAATTCAATCGTCAGGACCCATGCAAAATCAGCCAGACAGGGTTTAGCAAGGGGCATGGTGGCACAGTCAGAAAGGTTCTCAGTGCCAGCCTGATGACTTAGTTATTGTGTGTGTGTGTGAATATATGTGTCAGAAAGACACACACACTATAAATAAGTAAATAAATATAAATGGATAAATAAATGAATGAATAAAGTGTTCTGTTTTGTTTTCTAAGCCAGGAAAGCTACACTCACTCATGACCCCAGTGCTGAGAAGGCAGAGAGAGGCCTGTGGATCCCTGCAGCTCGCTAACAAACCACACTACTGCTACCGTACGAGGTGAGCTTCAGGCCAACGGCGAATCTGCCTCAAAAACCAAGATGGACAGGATCTAGACATCCAATACTGACCCTTGGTTTCCACACACATGATGATGCACATCCCACCCCACCCCATCCCACACTGGATAAAATAAGTCACACTGCACAGCAGAAATAATACTAGAAAGTGTACCAAAATCTGGGGCTGAGGGTGAGGTTCAGGGATAAAGCAGTTGTCTAGGATGTTTGAAAGCCCTGGTTTCAATGTCATCAAGGGAAAAAAAAAAGAAAGAAAAAGAAAACAAAAACTAAATATATTTGCCTCCATAGCATCATTAGCTGGCTATTTCTTCAACAATTTGACAAAGCAAAGCTTTTTCCCTGAGGTTCATTCAGGCTTGGCTGTAGATTATGAAAAATCATAATGGATATTCTTTTGGAAATACGTGTAGGGCTATTCTTCCTCGAATTTGGCTTTCCCCACCTTTCAATCAGAAAAAGTGTATTCACATTTTTTTCTTCAAAAAAGGAAAAAGAAATCACTCCTATTTGGGATAGACATACAATGTTAAACAGTGAATGAATACGTAATTAGCATCTGACAATTCACATCGCCACTGAAGCAAACCTCCAGGACCAACAGGTTAATCTATTCATTTGATGAGGCATTAATATAAAAATATATATCAATTCAGCCTTCATTTTCCTCCAATGGAAGTATATATAATTTTAGCATATTAAATATCATGCATTTTGCCAAAAAAGTTATTAATTTATGGTGTAAAAATATCTTGATGGTAAATAATTAGGCGCTAAGTAGGTGATGAATCACTTTTACTAAGTGAGAAAGAAATAAGAGGAGTTAAAAATAAGCCCTTACATGAACAGTTTAGAGACTAAAATGAAAATACTTTGAAGTGGTATATAGGTCAGAGAGCCACCCTGAAGTTATGACCCCTGAACTCACACGATGCAGGTGGAGCCTAGGCCTCTGCTGAGCTAGAGTGACGTCAGATGTACAACACAGTAGGACAGTGGTAGGATGTGGTCCTGTTTTCCTTAGGGAATTTGGAGTCATGATTTGACCAGTGAAGACTGTCGTTCATCAGATGGGGTTATGCGTACGATATTAGGAGATAGTGAGATAGCCTGATGCTCTAAACAGAGGTCACCATCAATTAACGAGTCTTTCTCACGTTCTCTAATCAACTCTTGCTCCATCTTTTATTAGTCACAAAGCAAAGCAGTTGCAAGTGGGAAAACTTCAAAGGCCCTTCAGATATGTCTGTGTTTTCTGGCCTACCATCTCACAGTTCAGCACATAGCCTATCCCTAACAGGTATCCGTCATTGACACTGACCAACCGGAGAGTTGGCGAATGCCTTAGAAAAGTGAAGACAACAGGCTGGGCCTAGGGAGTAACTAAATGACAACGCTCAACTTCATGCAGTGGCAGGCAAGATGTCTTGGGGACTCAAGGAGCATTCATGATATGTCTTTTAACTTACGCTTACCTAACTTGCTTTACAGGCAACGACTAATGAAAACAACCTAAAAGCAAACCACAAGTGTTCATGTAAAGGTACATTCTCTTGTTCAAATCCTCCCGTGGTTCCTCTTCTCTCTTCTCACTTCTTGAAGGTTTTTGCAGGTGGCTACTGCCAAGGTTTAGGGCTTATTCCTTTTCTTTGTCTCTCCCCCTGCTCACCTATTTTAGCCCAATTCTGACTTCTTTTCTGTTTCTTCTTTCTCCGTTGGGAAATTTATGTGCATTTCTAGCATCCATCCTCCACCCTCGTTTGTGACTACTAAGGCAAAGAAACATACATACACACAAACACACACATACATAAACACACACACACACACACACACAGAACTTCATGTTTCAGCAGTGCCTCCGTCGCTGGTCAATATAGGAATATATGATGTGTTCTGTGTCTCATAGACCGAGAAAGCACTTTTGAACCTCCTGTTGATTAGGAGCTTGAGAAGATAGTTTATTAGTCTTTACTGTAATCTCCCAAGTGACTGTTATTTTCTTCTCTTGTACTTTTGGGGTCCTTCCTTCCATATTTTATCATCTTCCCATGGGGATGCTGCTCTCCTTCTGTGCAGCGCGTGATGTCAGCTGTGCCTCCTTCTTAATAAACAGCTGCCCTGCGCGCTTCCGTTTCTAATCCTGCTGACAGCTGGGTTTTGCTCATGGCGGGTTTACTCTTACACAGACCAACTTTCACATATATGCTGTGGAATCCGACTCTGTGAGAGTCATCCATTCCTGCCCTGCGTCCTCCCTGCACCCACCTCCCATCGTGCTCCCGTCATGTGCACTGTGGCCCCTAATCCATCAGGATTAATTGTTAGAGTTTGCTTGCACAGATAAAAAGCTGGAGTCCAGCCCACATAGTTTACATTTTTCAGTGTTTCGATCAATGGCTCATGTATTATTTGTTACAAGGAGCATAATTAGATCGTGAAATCCAGTGCAACACCCCACAGGTCCAAATTCTTGAATGCATCCAAATTTCCATAACCAAATCAGGCTGCCTGCCTCTTTCTTTCCTTCCCTTGTCTAGTTTGACCACTTGCCTGCTAAAAGCCCTAGATGGATTTTCATCATGCTCTTAAAATATTCTCACATTCTACACTTCCAATCATACCCTTTGTTTCGGAGAGAACTCAATCAAGAGGGGTTTTGTGCAAGTCTCCACTTGTACATGATGATAAACAGCTTAAGCTACGTTCAGCACATTCACCATCATTAGTTTCCTTTCTTCACCAAATCCAGATAAATCACGTGTTATCTACACCATTATTTCCTGAGACTGTGTCCATATCCTAGCGGTCTTTTCTACCTGGGGGAGGCAGAATTTAACTCCTTTCCAACTGTAAATTTTATAATAGTTCATCATCAGCCAGTAAGCACTTCTACCTACAGTGTGCAATGCTGTCCTTGCCACACACATTTCAAAATTTAAGGACTGAAAATTGAGCAGCTATGGTCTAAAAAGGCAGGAAGTACCTCTACTTTCTGAGCCGTGACAATGCGCATCTCCCCAAACACAGGAAAGGGCGGTGGTGTGTATATCAAAAGAAAAACGGTTTCTCTAACTCAACATTATAAAATGGAATGACTCAAGGAAGATGACAAATAGTATTTGACAAAAACATGAAGAAAGGACTGTGCTGAATGGGGAATGGACTACGGGAGCCAGATGGGAAAGTAAGGTAATAACGTCAGCACGGCAAGCCATGACACCCTGTGCATTGGTAAGATCACGGTGATCACTCCCGTGTACTAACTGATAAACGCTTTGAAGCACCACATTTATCTAGATTGTCTTACAACACTAATGTTCTCCCACCAGCACACTTTAACAGGCAATATATTTACAAAGCTATAAAAGAATGAAAGGCACTGATGATGAACAGTGAACAAAATAGTCAATGGTGAGCTTAAATTTTTAAACAAGCACTAACAATGAAAATGTTATTTTAAAAAGAAAACAAAAAGAAAACACACCTATCTTGGCCATTGGGTCATTTTCCAGTGACTAAAGCTAGGCCAAGAGCAGAACATGCTTCCAAGGTAACCATCCAGATTTCCTGGAAAGCCAGCTAGTGTGGCTCTCTACACTCAAGTTAGTCTTCAAACCGATTTTTGAAACAAGGCAGATCTATAGAAAAATCAGTAAGGATTTTTTTTGGGGGGGGGGTGGATGGGCTATAGCTTATTAGTAAAATAAAGGAGAAGTAGGTTTTACTTTTAAGATTCTAATTTGTGCATACATGAAAGTAGAAAAAGAAAACCACTAAAAGGGGGGGGGAGCCCTACTTTGTTCTGAAAAAGGTAGTAGTTGCGTACATCCTACAGCCTATCAGTCTCTGAGGCCTATTGGCCACACATCTCAGTTCTTCTGAGACACGGCAGCAGCAATGGGTGCCAAGGCAAACAGCATGGAAATCAGGATAGTTTTTCAAAAACTACACAGGAGATGAGAAAAGCTTCCTAACTAATAAAACAGCTCTCGTGTCTTACAAGTAATTGGATAACAAGAAACATGAACTGTCAGAACTACGCCTTTTGATGGCACTAGATCAGAACCAGTTAGTACACAGAAAACAACTGATTAAAAAAAAAAAGTCAGGTGTACAGAAGGACTTCTTGTGTCCCCACAAATGTGCCAAGAAGTTTGTCCAAATCCAAATGAACACAGGAAGGTTTGAGTGTATTGCTTTAGAAATCTAGACTGGAGCCAGGCCAGAGTCCCATTCGACGGTACGATGAGTCAGGAAGATTTTGTTTTTCATGTTCCAGTCATATTTCGATCATAAGCGAAGGGTATGTCCAGTAGGGCATCTAATTGTACGAACAATGTGCTGCTGTCTGCAGTCACCACTGTGATAGTTATTATGAAAATAACTCATGTTGACTTACCCTTAGTTGAAACAAGCCCAAGCCCGGTACAGGGTTCCAATGCTTAGTTACAAAGCAGGTGTTAGATACTGACCCATTCACTGTCTTCCTCTCGGCTGGCCTAGATGTCTGGCTATGCCCTGCCATGGGGAACCTCTCACAATTCTCCTAGGAGGTCATACGTCATTCTCCGAGTATCGCATTTGACACAAACTATGTGGCTAAAAGATTGTGAGTCTAACGTTCATCATCTTAGAATATAACAACATCCCCTGTAAGTAAACAATCTATTGTTATCACACACCCAGTTTTCATAAGAACTGTCATTTCATATTGGCTTTGTTTTGGACATTTTTGTCCTGAACCCAGATGAAGGTAAAAGGGGCACCTAGACCATGTCCATGTCGTATTAAAGGCTTTGTGTTTAGTGTTATTTTCAGCTCCTTTTTTTTTCTTTTCTAAGACCCAATAAGGTAGCCAGTTAATAATTAGGAGATCACTGACAGCTTTACTCCTATTTTATCTACTGCCTGGTAAATGCACTGAATTTCAGGACACTCTTTGTTCCTTCCCTTGAACTAAAAGACCTATCCACCTTAGGTTGATACATTATCTCTACTCATAGACATAGCCCCATACCTCTCTACACCTCCTCCAATAGTAATGCTGTACTGTGTGTTCCTCATGGTCCAGGTCTTCCTCTATGCACTCAGCATGCGATACTTTAGTTATTTCACCCAATACAGTAGATTTTATAGTTATCTTCAACATAAGTAGATTTTATAGTTATCTTCAACATATACAGGAGAGAAACATGGGTCAGGATAAAGCAACCATCTTAACCAACTAGTGAATCAACTAAGTTTACCAGTAAGGATTACCAAGAAGATTAAACATCTAGTAAATGAAATTAAACCAAAGAACACTCACGGCTAGGCATCATGCCATCTGCTTCCCAGGGCAACAGAGTGAGAGAATGGAAATGAGCCATATTTGTGGACCAAAACCAAAAGGAAGAAGTCAGACAAGGATAAATGCAAAGTCCCATCCCACACACATCCATGGGAGCCCTAGCTGTGGAGTGAAGACACAACCAAAAGCCTGAATCACTTCAGTAGACCATAGGTCAGTTTTAAAACAGGGCTATTAGTCCTCGAGTCACATTTTCAGAAAGAAAGAACAGCTAGAACATACGCAGAGGACAGAGACTGAGTGTCTGGTCAGCATCTCTACTGCTGTGGTACACACCATGACCAAAGGCAACTGGAGGAAGAAAAGGTCTATTTCTTCTTACAGCTTACAAGAACGTTTCTGAGTGAAGCCAGGGCAGGGATGGGGAGGCGGGAATGGGAGAAGATGGCATGGAGGAGCACTGCCTATTGGCTTGTTCCTCATGACATTTTCAGCCTGCTTTCCTGTACCATCCAGGACCATCTGCCCAAGGGCGGTAAAGTACAGGATGGCCTGAGCACTCCCACATCACTTATCAATGAAGCACACACACACAGTCTTGCCTGCAGAGCAGTCTAGTGGGAACGTTTTCTCAACTGTGGTTCCCTCTTTGCAAATATCTCTAGCTTGTATCATTGCATCAGAATGACATAAAGCCAGCCAGCACACCAGGAAAAGGTGAAAATGTGGCTGAACCATGTTCTGAAATGTAGTAAATATTTCCCAATCATATTTTTGAAGGAAAGTAAAATTTTCATCCTCAAAAATGTATAGAAAGAGAAATCGGTAGCTGTGGAATTAAGAACTTTCTAGAATCAGAGATGTGTTGACAGAAGGAATTGTCATGTCTTCCCTAATGTGAGAAGTACCCAGGCAGAAGATTTAGTGTCTTCTCCTCCATCCATCATCCATTGCCTCATACCCACATTAGTCACAGTGTCACCCATGTGCCACCCCAAGCCCTTCCTGCTTCATCTCAGAATGACTCCTGTGTTGGGAGGGTAATGTATACAAGGAATCACAAACACCAAAAGAGCTGTCAACTCCTTTCTTTTTAAGAATTTATCATGACTTCCCCAAATGGGGAGAAAATCTAACCCTTGGGATAAAAGTTTAAGACAGATCTGTCTGGGGTGGGGATGGTGAAAGTAGAGATGGTATAGAGGATATAGGAAGCAAGGAGGTAAGGAGAGGAGAAGGGAAGGGAAAGGGGGAGGTAAGGAGAGGGGAAGGGGAGGGAAAGGGGGAGGTAAGGAGAGGGGAAGGGGAGGGAAAGGGGGAGGTAAGGAGAGGGGAAGGGGAGGGAAAGGGGGAGGTAAGGGGAAGGGAAGGAAGAGGTAAAGAGGAGGTAAGGGGAGGGGGAGGTAAAGAGGAGAGGAGGTAAGGGGAGGGGAAGGAAAAGTGAGGAAAGGGAGGGACAAGTAGTAAAAATATTATGCTAATGATGAGTGATTAAATAGAAGACTGAAAGTGATCACCTATGAAGCAAGAATTAACTAATTTACCTAAAGACAGTGTTTGTAGGTTTATAAGATAGAGGATTTGCTTTTTTTCAATTTAAAGTCTGTCGAAAACCAAAGGATTAATCAGAAAATCTGCTTGCCTTTCTCTGGGTGAGTAATTTAGCCACCCCTGTGATTTCACTGCTGAGTATGGGATGCTGCTGGCCAGCTCTGCAGCCCTGACCCAGAACCACAAACCATCTTCCCACAAACATCGAAGAAAATCATTATGTCTAAAACTGGACTTCCCAACATGAATCCCCCACAACAGATCTGAATTTTGTAAATCCTGATGAGCAACACTATCATCAATCAGGGAACCCAAGCCAGACAGACCACCAAGAAACGAAGGATGACCTTCCCCTTCCCCATCAGTCCCCAAGCCCCAGAATTTCCAGCAGCCGGGGAGGGCTTGAATCTGCATGGTCACTGTTTCGTGATTTTCATTGTCTTTCACCACCTCCTTCTGGAACTGCTCTAGTCACCTCCTAGCTAACCTCCTAGCACTCACATCGGCATGAGTGATGGCTCAATACCTCAAACCGTATCCAATCACGTTATCCCACCATTTAAGCCGGCCGTTGGGCAGTTGGCCACTTGTACAGAGGAAACTCCAACATAAGAGAGAACCTTCCTTTTTCTAGAGCTGGAATTATATTACAGTTTAGTCTGCCAGTCCTGCCTTTGGGGGACTAGGCCTGGGCCTGCTGATGGAGCCTCCAACTCTATTGTATATTTATTTAGTTAGTTAGTTTTGGTTTTTCAGGACAGGATTTCCTCTGTGTGGTCCTGTCTGTCCTGGAACTCGCTCTGTAGACCAGGCTGGCCTCAAACTCACCGAGATCCACCTGCCTCTGTCCCCCAAGGGATGGGATTAAAGGTGTGTGCCACCACTGCCCAGCTTTACAAAGACATTTGTGATCCCTGGTAATTCTCCTTGTACCTAATCAGTACTCACCATTCTTTAAGATATAGTCCAAGTACAACCATGTATCTGTCTCAGCTTATGCTGACTCAGGCAATGCCCAAACCCAGTAGCTTGAGCCAAGGACCCACACTGCAGATGCTCACTTCAACAGCCTCTCTGAGGCTTTCAGGTAGGTAAGTTCCTCGGAACTGTGTCTAAGCGGTGATGAGACAATCCACATTCCTGGAGATATTTCTGGGTTTTTTTTGTTTTTTGTTTTTTTTTTGTTTTTTTCTGATGAGAAGGGATACATGCAGGTATGTGTAGCCCTAACCTCTGGACCCTCGGCTTCCTGTCCTGAATTCATGTGTTCCACCAGGCACCTTGTAAGAGATGTGAGATGAGAGAAGATGAACAAGGATGAGAACGGGCTTGTTAAGGTGAACAGAAAGGAGGAACTGTAAAAAGAGATAGGATCCTCCTACTGCCAAGTAAGTTTCCGAGTGAAGAGAGAAAACAGGCTTTCTCTGACTAACTCGTTATTGTTGCGCATTGGATTAGCTGAGGTTGACTTCTAGGAATTCGTGCCATTTTCTCTTCAATTGAGGGATACTGGGTCAGGTGAGGACAAGGGCTTTGGAGTTCAGCAGATTCAGCTGGGATTCAGGGCTCTACCACTTAGTGGCTACAAAGCACTGGGTAGATCCCCTATTCCCACAGATGCTCACCACCTTCTCTAGAAAACAGCAAAGGACGCGTCCACCCAAGAAGCTTATCACATAGGCACAGGGCTCTGTAAGGCCTTATAAAGAGGCTTTATATTTCAGAAACCGTAGCCATGTTAAGAGGCTGGTGGCTGGGTTGGGCAACAGCACCTGGGGTACCCGCCGATGATTTCACTCATGACCTAAGCAACCTCTGACTTGCATTACCTGATGCTCCTTTAGAAAGTATGTCAATCTAAAGGCAAGAAAAGGGGCACACCAGCGTGCAGTGCCTAACTGGACATGAGGTTCTTATCGCAGGCCTTTGGAAGTGTTTGTTAAATGAATGAATGAACCGAAGGTAAACTAAAGGTCGGCATTCGTTATCTTAGCCAGCCAGTATAAATGTAGTTTGTACAGATGGTTTCCAAACATACAAATACTGCGGACTGTATCACTGTAGAGAACTTTTTATTTTTTAAGGAGCATTTTGGTTAGTTTTGTCTTGACTTATTTTGAAACAGGATCTCACCGTGTAGTACAGAGACCGGGCTGGCCTCCAGCTCACAGGCCTTTGCTTCCTGGAGGAGGCTGGGATGAGAAGTACAAGCCACCACATCCAGCCATTGCAGGCATCTCGGCAACATCAATGTCTCCTTATCCAGCAGTCAGTGCAATTCTTCAAGCAGTAAGCGACTCCCTATGCTTTCACAAATATATAATTTGCCCTTTCCATCGCTGCTGTCAGGGAGCATTTCCTCTATGCCTGAAATCAAGACAGCTAAGCCATGAGGTGTAAAATCCGCTCATGACACAGCCAAGCCCAAAACTGAACTTGCAATCAATTTCATCATCTCTACCCCTTCCAACTTAGCCACTGGGGGAAAAAAACTCCTGCCTCTGTCTCTAAATAACTACTGTGCTGAAGGTACCAAATTAACAACAACAACCCGATTGTTGATGGGGCATGGGGGGGTGTGGAAGGGTAAAGGCAGTTCCTTGGATAAACGAATGGCCTCTAAATATTAGAATGTACCCAAAATATCCTTTCCTAGATGTTTGACACCAAAAAAAAAAAAAAAAATACTACCAATTAGGTGAGTTCTTTAAATTTGACCACTGAGATGTGTTACCTGATCACAGTGACCATGGGAAACACTGACTGACAAGGAAATTAGTCCTCCTTCAGCCGTGAACATGTTCTACGCAGACAGGAAGCATTTTGTTGTTTTGGAGAGAGGAACACTTGGGGCGAAGGAAGGTGATCTCTGCTGATGTGGCCTTAAGAGGTAACTGACATTGATATATATTCTATTACGACCTTAGACGCCCACCCTAATTATTAATTACCTACCTAAGTGTATACCATTTCACACAGGCTTCCCTTTAACTAGAGCTCTCGGAGAAGCTATCAGAAGTTGCCTGACTAACAGACCGTGTCTGGAACAGGTAAATGGCTTAGAGAACGCAAAGAGTTCCCCATATGCACACTTTGCAGTGTTAATGAAGACCCACTGCCAACTGCAAGACCAAGTGCCTTCCTACAGCCACATACCTGTAGGAGAGTGGGGAGCTGGGAAACGGAACAACAATGTGGGAAACGACTGTGCAGGACTAGAGTCCTCTCTCGTCTGCTCCAAGGATGTGTAAGTCACAAAGAGGATTCCTTTGATGCTAGAACAGGTGTGAACTCAATTCCACCAGTAAACTACCAGCAGCTCAGCTGAGAGAAAAGCCATAAATTTTTCCTTCAGAACCAAATAAAGCTCGTGAAACATCAGCCACAAAATCTTATTAACCATTTGGATACTTGAAGAAGACTGTGAGTAAGGCCATTTTCTTTGGTTTGGCTGTCAATTTGCTTCCAAGTTAATGAGGGCTCTTCCTAGGAAAGCATTAGTATGTTGTACTGGTTTGTCCTGAGGATGCCCCCACGCCTAGTAGGTCTTCACCCCTAAGGATGCCCCCCATTCCTAGCAGGTATTCATTATTTCCTTACAAGAAAAAATGGAAACTGAAGGGGAAAAAGAAAAGGTCTCTTTCAAGATCGCAAAATCATTTTCTGAACTATTTTTCAGGTTAATTTCTTACAACAGTTAGCTCCCAGAGACCAATTGCCCCACAAGTAGCTCACCGTGATGGCCCATTCTTACTGAAGTGGTTAGCCAGGAGAGTGAAAATATTTGTAATTACTGTATGTTAATTTTCAGTTCATGTTTCTGAGGTCATCACAAGGAAGGAATAGGAAAACTCACTACAATGAAATAAAAACTAGCAACTAAAGAAATTGTATATTTAATTCTCTTAAGAGACCAGTTGTTAAAAGTTCCAAAGATATGGATATTAGGCACACGTCCAAACATTCTGCAAGTTCGGAAGAAGACAGAGGCACTAGTGGAGTTCCCTCTGTGGCAAGTACTGCCCAGTTAAGTAGAACCCACACAGAGTATTTACGTTTGCATCTGACGCATTTAGATTTGCTAGTTGAACTGTTAAGAATACAATTGGTCCAGGCAGCCAATGTAAGTAAAAGGCACAGAAATTAGTGCCCAGTAGTTACTGAGACTTTGGCCACTGCTTCCAATACAATGCTGGACAATCATATTCTGGAATGAGAACAGTAAAAATAGCTTTTTATGTGTCTTCCACCTTCTTCGATTTCTTTGTCTCTCTTTCCTTTACCAAATGTCACCAGGTAGTATACCCTCTTTATTTACATTCAGCCTTAATAGAGCCCATAATTTATCATTCCCCCATTCCTCCAAACTTCACTACACTATACTCAAGTTTGAAGTGTTCAGCCCCAAGAAGCAGAAAAACAGCACATGTCAAGCCATAGTAGGCATAGCATTAATTTGCATTAACAGAATGTTAAGTCCCAGGTGGCTTTCAGTTTACTTCATCCAGACACAGACCATCTACTCACATTGACAAATTCTATCATAAGCACTAAGAAGTTTTGAGCAAAGTCAGACAGTCAAAGCATGATGTACTCAGAGACCAGAGTCCAGAGTCCTGGCTTGACCCACCACACACCACTTCCCACATACTGAATATTTTGTGTTATGTTCAAGCCACACAAAATTTTCTGATGTTATCTTTTTTTATAGTTAAAGCCTGTATTTTATAGCAATTTACAACGATGTCTCCTCATTTTTCCCATTAATAAACATATGTCAAGAAATAAAGAAGCAATTAATAAGCAATCAATGAGAAGACGAAGTATTTGAATCCCATCTACAAAAAATTTTCTTCCCTATGTCCCATACACATCACATTACACTGGTCGGCTCAGTATGCACCCCATAACATTTTACTGTTTGGCTCCTGGGTCTAATGTTCTACAAAAGGGAAGGAAATGAGAGCCAGCCAGTCAGCTCTGCTCAAACATACTACATGGTTCCGCCAGCCTCAGCAACTCTTAACAGTCAAGGAAGGACAGGATAACTCCACATAGGGGCGCCACTCTTTAGAGACAAATGGAGCGGAGACATTCCAGGGCATTGCCAAGCACATGGAAGGGGTCTGTCAAGGCACCACTGATGAAAAGCCTCGCTCTAGTCGCGCCTCCACAGTTCAGTTGCAGCAGAATAAGCCTAGCTTTTGGCCAGTCTCTTTGACTCAACATGAGGGCGTCTCAGTTGTGTGAAAAGGTGAAATTGAGAACCTTTAAAATGGAAAGGAAAACAGCTGGAGGCAAATACTTCACAAAGGGACACATCTGAATTTAACAAAGCTGTCGCAACGAGGAGCTTATTGCACAGAATAAAGGATTTTGTGGACAGGCTAAGAAAGGAGCCCTCCCACTTGGGTGTCGATGTCTCAGGGGCTGAGCAAAAACTACTCCATGCCCACCTGCTCCTGCCTTCTGCTCCGTCCACAGTAGAAAACAAAAGTATTTTTAAACTGCTGTCATTCATGACTCAAAGCGGCTATCTTTTCAATTCATAACCAGGACCAAAAAAGGCTACCGATGTGTATCTCTGCATTGCCGTACCACTCCCAGAGCCAGGCAGATGCCATGACATCTCCTGAGTCATTCCGTGCTTAAAATGGCAGCTTTCCGGGTCCTCAGGAAGTACCATGAGAACACTGACAAGAGCCTCGCTTATGGAGCATCCACAGATTCCCTAAGGTGGACACACTTTTAGTAGACACGGTGGTAATAACTGTCCCGGGTTTGAGGGACAATGAAAGCTTTTAAGAAATTTGGTGTGTAGGGGGCCAATAAGTTGGCTTAGCGGGACTGCTTGTGCGAGCCTGACACCTGAATTTAACTCCTGGAACACACAGAAGAAGGAGAACACCAGCTCCTCAAAGCTCTCTGTGCTCTGGCTTCCGCAGGCATACAATGGAATACTACACCCTCCACAGTGTTTATTAAAGAAATGTATTGTTTGATCCCCAAGTCCAGAGTCTGTGTAGAAGTGGTGTGCTGGTTAACGCTGTGAGGCACATGATATGCAAAACTCTCAGACACCGTCTTTCCCCTGAAGACTACAAAGAAGAAGTTCACTACTAAATAAAGACAGCACCATTTAGTCCACTACCTGTTTATGTTTATAGACACAAAGTCTTTCCCGCCGCCTGTGTTCTCTCCTGGCCTGACTCATGCCACACAGTACTGTTCAGCAGGACTGGAAAACTTTGGGCCAAAAGTTGGAGCCTGGCCTCACAATTTTATTCAGTCTTGGCATGTTGTCCAGAATTAAATGTCTTTTGGCACACCTAATTCTCCACATTAAAAATCAGCAAGCAAAATTATGTACATGTGAAATGAAAAGAGGGACCTGCACCCTGCCACACAGGATGGACATTCTTTTCTACCTGCTTCAGTGTGCATAACAACGTGCTAGAGGTGAATCCTCTGGAAGGAAGGTCTCCCTGCCTATCACTTGCAGTGGCACGTTCAGGGTGCCAAGCCTCTACTGCATGGGTGTAACGGGAAGTGGGTCAATTTAAGATTGACAATTATCTCTACCAGAGAGAACACCAAAAAGACAAGGTAGAAGCTAGTAATTGAAACTGTAGGCCGGCTATTTCACAGTCATAATTAGGGCTTTTGTTGCTGTGAAGAGATACCATGACCACGGCAAATCTTATCAAGAACTGGGGTGGCTCCTTCATAGTTCAGAGGTTCGCTCCATCATCATCATGGTGAGGAGGGTAGCAGCATGCAGGCATATGTGGTGCTGGAGCTAAGAGTCCTACATCGTGCATGCAGCAGGAAGTTGACTGACATACTGGGCAGTATCCTGAGCATAGTAAACCTCAAAGCCACGCCCATAGTGACACACTTCCTCCAAAAAAGCCATATCACCCAAACAAAGCCTCACCTCCTTACAGTGCCACTCCCTACGAGATTATGGGGGCCAATTACATTTAAACTACCATGTGGTCAAAATACTCTGTACAGGGTAAAGAGAAAGCCAGAGGCATAAAGAACAAGGTTTGGTCAATGCAGACACATAAAGTAAGAATGGCTGCCTACCGACTTGCCCGAAACGCCAGCACCAAACTCAGTGCAATGCCTTTTAATATTGATACTCACATCAATTTGTCTTGTGTGCTCATTTATTTGCTGACCCAAGCTGAGTTGAAACACACTTTTATACTTTATTACAGAAAATTTTGCTTTTGGTTTTCAAAATTACTGAATGAAAAAGTACATACGTTTTTCTTTAAAATGTATACTTCTGTGACAGAAGAGCTGGCTCCGCAATTAAGAGCACTTGTTGCTCTTGCAGAGCAGTTGGCAGCATCCAAATAGTGGCTCACAGTTATCCTAACTCAAGCTGAAGGGGAATCTACTGCCCTGTACTGTCCTCAGCAAGTTCCAGTCACATGCATGTTACATGCATGCAAAAACACTCATACCCATAAAAATAAATATATCTAAAAAAGGATGACTTCAAAAAATAAACTCTATGAATCAAATCAAATAAATTCTCTACACGCTTCTTTTATCTGTCTGCACCAGAGAGGCTATAGAGTTTCTACATACACAACCATCATCCACCCCATCCTCAAAGCCAGAGACCGATAGGGTATCAGAGATCCAGGGGTGAAAAGAACAGGAACTACTAAACCCACCTTTCCCAATCTTGACACCAGAAGCTGTGAGTCATTTTGAGACAACACTAAGTACAAAAGAATCGCAGAGCCACCAGCCATGAAACCACAGACCTGCAAATACATCTGAGCAGTAGCTAGGACCAAACTTAGGAAGAAGAAAAAACAACTAAGTCACCTAAATTAGCCAAATTTTCCAGTATATTGAGCACAAATATTCCTATTGGACATAAATGCATTATTTGCATGTGAATCTTAAATGATTTTTTTCTTTCAGAATTAGTAACTTCTTCTCATTCTTTCTTGTTATCTCACAACCAAGCTCAAGATACTTGGGATTCTCAGAGTTGAGATTACCAAACCCAGCTAGAGTGAGTAGCGTTGAATAGAAGAATTCTCCCCGGCCCTTCAGGGACCCACGTGCCTCTGTTACCCACAGTTTTCTGTTTTTAAAGAAATAATTTATTTAAATGTATCTTGTGGACATTGGTGTGAAGGTGTTAGATTGTGAGCTCCCATGTGGGTGCTGGGAATTGAACACAAATTGAACGTGAGTCCTTTGGAAGAGCAGCCAGTGCTCTTAACTGCTGAACCCTCTCCAGCCCCATGCCCACAGTTTTCAAGGCACGTTTTTCTGGTTATGAGTTCTTCTAACTCTCATAAAGGCAGTTTTTGTAAACCTGTTCTGACTGTGGAAGTCTTCCATGGGCACAGTAAGAGTCGCATTTTATGACAGAGAAGATACCAGAACAAAGGAAGCGAGACCATGGAAAAGAGCAACAGGGGTGACTGTTGACTGGACAGCAGGAAGTGAGTTATCTGAATGCTGGGAACCATCGACTTCCTCAATGGCTTTTCAAAATATTATTGATTTCACCTACTTCTTCTTACACATCAAACAATCTGTGGCATGGATATTGAAAATGGAAATCCGCCACCCCATACTATGAACCATCCACTAACAAAGGGAGCATATTATGTACGACGGCAGAAGGTATACAACTATAAAACAAAAACTGAATTTCAACCAATCTGGTTCTGGTACAGGGTTTTCGTTCCAGTTTAGTAGGATCTAGAACAGACTCTAATTTAAAGGCATTTAAACTTTATATATGTGGTTTCTGGGGTTACTTTTATCTTGGATCATTTAAGAACATTTGCTGAGGTCCTGTATTGCTATCCTGAGAAGTGGTCTACAGCAGAACACCCTTTCTCTGGTATTCAACTGACTGAGTTACTATTTTCCTCTAGACATTCCTTAATTACAGAGCTGGGATAAGTGGAGATACAGAAGAAACATTTAGCTGGGGCCAGGCTTGGAAGTTTACATTTGGGGCAAGGAAAAGGGCTCAGAAAGTAAAGGCGCTTGCCACCAAGCCTGGATGAGCAAATTCAAGTCATGAAACACAGGTGCGAGGGAGAGAACCAACTCCCACATGACCTCACACATGCACTGTGGTATATACATACCACACACATACCCCACAAGTGCACACACACACACACACAAAATTAAATGTCTTTCTTTTCTTTCTTTTTTTTTTCATGTTTGGATTTTTGAAGCTTACGTTTCTCTGTGTAACAGCCCTGGCTGCCATGCAACTCACTTATAGACCAGGCTGGCCTCGAACACAGAGAGGTCCACCTGCCTCTGCCTCCCAAGTGCTGGAATTAAAGGCATGCGCCACCACTGTGGTGGGATTTAAGACAAGTGCCCAGCAAGTTTCTCAAAGTTTTTTTTTAAATGAATGTGGAAAATAGAAGTCCTATGTATGCTACTTGAAGGTGGTAGTAATAAAATATGGATGAAGGGATTTGAAACAAGAATGAAACAAATATCTCTAATGATAAAATACAAGCCACAAATGGTTCAAGCAAGAAAGCAAAGGACCATTACATTAGAAAATTGTCACAGAGACTGCCCAAAGGGCTCTTCCTCCCTTGACTAAAGGAGGTGAAAACAGGAAGTCTTGAACACACCAGGCAATGTAGCAAAGGAGTAGTGGACTCAGGTTCTCTTACTACAGCAGCTGAGCTGCTAAAATCCCTGTTTACTCCTAAATTGTCACAGCTCTCAGTGTTCCAGGAAGACGGTTGAACATGTTAAAAGGATCAATACTCTCAGGCAAAGCAACTAAAATCAAATAAGAAAACTGTTAGAGATTCCTTCTATCCATAATTGCAGACACCATATTATCAGCCCAACATATAACGGATGACAACCAGACAACACAAGATGAGAAATGCCATCAGACAGACAGACAGACACACACACACCTGGACACTAGGCCTAGGAGTTTATCACTGTGGTAGAGCACTTGCTAAAATATGTAAGGCTAATTGTGATGAATTCAATTCCAGAACAAGCAACATAGTAATAATAATAATTAAAAAGAAAGAAAGAAAGAAAGAAGAAGGCATTCAAGAACGAATTCCAACATTAATAAACGTGCAAGCAGCCTGTTCATCTAATTGCTTCAGAATACATTGAAAGTGCACAAACCTTCCAGAGTTGGCTTTTGCTGTTTATTAATATTTACATTTCTACATCTGACCTAGTGGGCTAGTAAAAACCCATCTGCCTGCGTGGGCTAGTGAAACTACCCATGCTTTGAAAAGATGCTCTTTCTTTGCGGTCATTCTTCCCTTTGCACATGGAGATTTGCAAAAACAGTTTTCCTCATAAAAGTCAGTTCACTGGGTGTTTTCCATCTCTCGCTGAAAAGAAACGCCACCTCAGCGCATTCTTGTATGTGTGGTTTTATAAGAAGCCTCTGTCACCTGCCTCTGCCACTGGGGTGGGAAAACTCACAACGCTCCGCCTTTATGCTGGGGTAAACTCACGGTAGGCATGAAACACTCTGAAGTAATACAAACCGAAATATTCCTGCTAGGCAAACAGAGCAGTGGAACTGAATTATAATGAGCCAGCAGCTGCCACAATATGGCCACAGTAACCAAATCAAAATACCAACAGCTAGCCCAGATGAGACTCAAAGGTCACCCCATAAGCCAGCAGCCTTCTTCGGTTCTTCCCGAATCCTTCATCTAATCCCACAGGAAAATGTTCCGCTGAGCTAGGTTAAAAGCAGTGACGCTGGTGGGGAGCTATTCACCGGCCTGGGATAGTGTGACTAAGGACTAGACACACATACCACAGCTAGGAAACCAAGCCACTCGGGCTGGAACATGTGAAAGTTGAAGCAGCTGACAGGACGCTACAGGCAACTGTCAGAAAGTGTCACTTTTCAGGGCCTCCTCTCGCCAGTTCATGAACATAACCTCACAGGGTAACAGGCCCACTTAGCCTCCACCAGTGGGGCTTTCTACTGAGACTCTAGAACAACGGACGGAAAATGGATGCTTCCATCCGTCCTCAGACCAAAGACTTTAAGCTGAAAAATATCCCATCGACCATTATAAAAAAAAAAAAAAAGTAAGACAATTACTTGCAAAAGGTTGATGCTTGGTAAAACAAAGTTCATTGTTTTAATATAGATAGACAGGAACAAAATTTTACAGACAGAATACTTCTGAAAAAAATCTATATTCTTTGAATACACTCATGCCAGGATTTTCAAACAGTTCTAGATCATATAGACAATGTTCTTACAGACAATGGGTCTCAAAATTATGGCCCCCTGTCCTGCTAGCATGTTCCAAAAGCTACTCAGCTGACCACCTGGGAAGGTTTGATTAAACAGCTTCAACAACACCGTGAGCACGTTTCAACAGATGAAAAGTATGTTAATATCATTAATAATCACAGGAACCAGGCATGGCGTGTCTCTCCTATATACAAATCAGTGCACTGGCTCATATCTAAGGCAAGTTGGCTATGTCCCCAAGGAAGGCAGTAAGTTAGTTCACGGCTATCGTGAAGTGTGAGACGAGGCTAATAACCGACCAATGTACTACAGTCTGTCAATCCCTCATAGCCTGCCCCAAGGCAAACAAAACAAAAAAGCCATTCCTAGTCATTTTTTAGCAGAAGCTTGCTTTTTGACTAGTTATATGTCCTTTGCAGGTTTACATAACATGATTTAATAACAATGCGTGTATGACAACCTCAGACTGACAACAGGTCTCTCCTAAAGATAACCTGCAGCCAAGAAGGGCCATTGGTTCTCATGACATAACAGGCACATGTGTGTGACCGTGTGCACCCATGCATAGACAAACATGTGCTCATCTACATTAGGGACTTCACAATCATGAGACAGGGTACTACTTTCAGATTAACAAATTTTATTTATAAAGAAAAATGATAAGGTCACTTTTATTATTCTTATCAGTTATATCCCATTTGGCAACAACTTTGAGATTATGACACAAATGGACTGAGTTGTCCTATTTTGGTACCACATAGAAATTTTATTTTACCAAAATTGTAACATTTATCAAATAAAAAAACTTTGTGATAAAGAAGTTTATGAGCAAGCATGTTACATTATCACGTCACTAAAATAGCATATTGCCGTAAGAAAAAAAACGGAGCATAATAATGCACTCAGAAAAGGAATGGGGATGCAGTGATCTTTCCTTTCTTTGAAATAATAAAACTTCATAAGTAAACAGTTTACCAAAAAAAAAAAATCAGGTCATCTGCAGTTAATAACTCTTTCCCGTAAAATTAGTGTCACTTATTTCTGTAGCAGACGCCTAATTCAGTCACAGACTTGATTGATTTGACAATAGAGAATATGCTCTAATAAAGTGGCTGATTTATTTCCGATGCTATAGCTTTTACCCTAATGTGACATGGCAGAATGAAGTCTTTGAAATATAAAGAAATCTTTTGTAGTTTTAATGAAAACCAGTTAAAGATTCTAGAGCAGACCACTGCCAAAGCTTTTAGTAGATGCCAAGAGCCTCTTTGGGTGTAAGGAAAAATGTTCACAAGGTGACGGCATTAGAATATAAGTTAAACATAACGAACATTCCAGATTCCATGGTTGTAGTTTAAGGGTTAAACTGCTGGATTGCCAGGGGTCTTTCCTTCATCTCTGTTTGCAAACTGCTTGTCTTTAACCTTTTGAAAATCACATCCTGTTTATGATTAAAATAACAAAAGTAAAAAAGCATAACACCCAAGTGGGCTCATCTTACAGGGCCATTTCAGCACCCTGGCCAAACTCAAAGACAACCTCTCATCCCAGAGTCAAGCCGTGGGATGGGCAAGCCAATCAGGATGCGAGAAATGAGAGGGAGTCAAGAGTGTTCAAGGCATCAGCATCCTTAGCTCTTTACAAATATCTTCTAATTCTTCTCTAGACTAAAAATGTTAGGCATCCCAGACTTGTTTCAAAGTCTTTTTTTCTCTCTGTGTCTCTCTGCACACTGCACAGTGACCTCTCACTCTGAGGGTGACCTCTCTGACCCGAGTCTGACACTGGCTGTTAATGTCAGATAAACCATTTAGCCCAAGCACAATTCTTTTCTGTGCAAAAATCTGCTTGAGGTGGAAAATGTCGCGGTTTGTAAACAATAAAGAACTATGTTTCAGGCCAGACAGCTTATCTAACAGAGAAGCCTTTGCTCGGGGAACAGTGGGCAGGAGACTCGCCCACCCAGCAGTCTTTCTCATCACAATGCGGGACTCTGTCTTAGCCTTTATGACTCAGAGGTTAAGGAAAGGAAGGCAGACGGGTGAAAGAGAGAAGCTGACATGGGGTTTCAACTTAAACAACAACCACGCAGAAAGAACCATGTCTGGAGTGTCAGCCCACTTATATTTAAATAATTTGGATAAAAAACTAGTTCGTGAAGCAGCTGTCCACGAAGAAACACAGAGAACAGCGGCTATTTGACACCGTTGTATGCTTCGCCTTGTTCTGAAACATTAACCCCTCTAACTGCTCTTTCAGCTTGTTCACATACACACCAAACTTCTAAACACCAGTGACTTACATATTTGAGGTACCATTTCAGCTCATCAGAGACTAATTTTAGACTTTTCCAAATGAAGTTTCTATAGTCTTTTCACATTAGTTCTTAGGTCACCTTTATAACTTTATAGTTGACTTCATCTTAAACAGTTAGGTAAAAATGAACAGAGAAGCAAAGAGCCAAGTATTCAAATCCTGGCTATGGGCACCAAAGAGTCTAAACTTGCCCAATAAAATCTAAGTGACAAATAGCCTGTCGCATTTTTCACCAATAACTGAGAAGAACCTGGGACTCCTGCTTTAGTTAACAATTAAAACCTCACTATGAGGTTTATCCTTTTGAAGGGTGGAAAAAAAAAAACTACCAAAACCAAGAACCTAGATCAAATAATAGCATCTCATGGTACTCAGGGAACACATTCAAAGGCGTAAACTTGATGCTACCCACTAAAGACAACTTTGTGTTAAATACCTGATTTGATGGCAATTTAAAAAAAAAAATAAGACTGAGATTAAAGAACCTTCGACATCTTAAGGAAATGGCAAAGTTTTAAGGTGTGAAATCAGGACACTCTTGAAAAGCATTTGCAATTACAGTTTCCGTACAATATAATTATTGATCAGTATTTTCCTTGGAGATTGGTGCAACAGCTTGTATCATGAGATTGAACTTCATTTATCAAAAGATTTATGAATGAATTTGGCCCATCTGAAAGTGTTTCTAATATTGTAAAGAATTCACATTTACTAGAACAAAGATCGTTATCTTCCATCAAAACTGAAGTAGCCAGCTACTGGGACCGCTTAAGTCATTATGAATTATCTTCCCATTGCTCAGGTTCACTGCTGCTAAACAAACATCCCAACTGAGTAGTCAGAAGCAGAGAAACATGCTAACACAGCCAGAAGGTAGGGTGCAATGGAAATCTGCAGACAGACTCAGAACGCAAGCAGCTTCTGTAAAGTGATAGAGAATGAGGTCTATCTAGGGCAGTGGTTCTCGACCTTTTTAGTGCTGCGACCCTTTAATACAGTTCCTCATGTGATGGTAATCCCCCAACCGTAAAATTATTTCCATTGCTACTTAATAACAGTAATTTTGCTACTGTTATGAATCATAGTGTAAATATCTGATATACAGGATATGTATTATGTGACCCCTAAAGGGGTCACAACCCACAGGTTGAGAACCGCTCACCTAGACAGTCAGCCCAAAATCCACAGCATGACAAAACCTCAACCAGAACATACAACTCAACTTGAAGGGGTTACTCTGACTACACACGTCTTTGTCAATCATGAAGCCAAATATTTTATTACAAATATTTGTCACTTCGACTTCTTTAGTATATACTGAGAAAACTACTGATAGCGACACTTTATGTCTAAGGAAGACAAACGTCTACATGGATCCTGTATCGCTGAAAATCTTCAATTTCATGTCTGAAAAACTTAGTGCTTGTCGATATGTTTGCCAACATTCATAGTCATATTATTTTCTAATTATGAATGCTATTTCTATCATTTAAGAGCACTATAGTAAACGAACTGACTGACCCAACTCCTAAAACTGAATGTCTGTCTGTGGCACATTTCCCATTCCTTGCCCAAACATGAGCTTTCCAAAAATACATGATAAAATAAAACTTTTCTTACTTTGTATTCTGGAATTGACAAAAGGTGGAGAGAGATTGTCATGTGACCCAAGATCCCTGCTGGTCATGTGGTCATAGGGAGTCCCATCTCCATAGTTCTGTAAATAAGATAACAGAGAAAGTCTCTTCATGTGACACACCTTATAAACACACCTCAATAATGAAACCTTTCCTACAAAAAGAAACTGGAGTCGGTTATTACTGCCCATGAGATCTCGCTGTCAGAGCTTCCACCTTCATATGAACAGTAGGCGAAAGAATTCAAATGTTTCCCAAAGTCATAGCTGCGAAATCTTAATATAATGATAATGCTACCAACTTCATGGAATTATTGACATTATTAAATTAAATAATACATGTCAAACAGCATACGCTCATCAAGTAAACTGCATATAACAAAAGTTATTCCTTCTCAAAACTTATGTTCAAGTAAGAGAAATGATTCATAGTCTGCAATGAATTGCCTCTTGGAAAAGCAAGGTAGGGGTGTCTGATCAGCACTTAGCTTGCAGTATTAACGTTTCGGTGTTTTATTTTAGCTGCTGTTGCAGCTGTGAAATGGACGGCTCCTCATGTTAGTAATGAACACGCAAGCCTGTGAAGGGTAACAAACCGCACTAGGATGAACATCAAAGCTTCAGGACCGGGCCTGTGTGCCGGCTCAGAAGGCAAAGGTGCTCGCTGTACTCACCCGAAGACCTGAGTTCAACCTGCAGAATCCGTGAAAAAGTGGAGGAACCAAAAAACCACCCTACAATGCTGTCCCTCTGACCTCTAGATCCGAGTAGTGACGTGTATACGTCCTTACCCATCTTCATAGACACACTCACGCCCAGTTATACATAAAGGTTAAAGCTTCAGCTTAAATCAGTGTTTATGCAGGTAAACAAAACACGCCACACCAAAACAATTTTAAGGGTAAACATTTCTGAAGAAATGTTTCACTATAATAGTGATCTCCTTATGTTGGGAATTTAAAAATTAATACCTTGTTTGTAATCTTTCCAACCACTTAAATTCCATGGAGTAATTTAATAACATCTAAGAAAGAGTTAAAATCTCCTGTGTTATTTGATTTAAATCTCGGCCTATTAAAGAGCATCAAGTGACCAGAAAGGGGGTGGGGGAAGTGTCTGCTCAGCTGGCTGAACTGTCCATAAAGTCTAAGTCAAATTTACTCAGAGGTATCAGTTTGGTATGTTAGCCAAAGGGCAGAATCTGCCCACACATGAAAGATGCATGCTATAAGAACAACAAAAAGTCACATCACTTCAGTGTGGAAGGATCGAGGCCGTTGGGACGAGCGACTGCGCTCTCCCTCACCTTTCTTCATTTACAAAAAAATTAACCAGGATGACGCTAGACTCTAATCCTGCTAGAGTGTTAATTTGTTCCTAAACGTCTTCCACTAAGGACCCACCCAGGCACTGTACAATGCTCATTATTATTTATGAAATGCCCTCATCCTAGAGAGTGCACTACAAACTTAAAACACATGATCGAACTTAATTGTCAGTACAGTACTGTGCATAGAAGCTAGGACCGGCAGTGAGTAATGGGAGGAAAAAGGACACAGCGAGGTCACCTAGCGTGACTCTACAGACAGGGAAACCCCTGGACTTGGAAATTTAAACGATAAGATGGAGATTCAAATCATTCAGCAATATGTGTTTTGTACGCATTTACATATTCATGTGTGTGTATGTGTCATGTGTGTGTGTGTTCATGTGGGAGTATGGATTCATCTGTGTGTGTGTGGTACCTGTGTGTGGATGCCAGAAGGCAAATTTAGGCATAAAATGCACAGATTAGGGTAGACTAAGTTGTCAGTAAGCCCCAGGTGCTGGGATTTTAAGTGCACAATACCACCCCTGGATTTTTTTTCTTACCAATGCATTATAGGAATCAAACCCTAGGTCTTATGACTGTGAGCAAGCTCTTTGCTGACTAACCTATTTCCCAAGTCCTACCAATGTATTTCTTGTTTTTCTTTTCAAATTATACTTATTACTTTGTATGTGTGTGGTGGGTGGAGTGTCTCACACACACGTGTGCCGCAGCATATGCAGGACAAAGGACAGCTTGGAGTCACTTCTCTCTCTGCCATGTAGGTCCTGAGGATGGAGCTGATAAGCTTAGCGGTAGGTACATTCTTTGCTCATTGAGTCATTTCACAGACTTGTTTATTCAACAAAATTTGCAGTTTCTGGAAACTAAGTTTGAAAGTAAATCAGGAAGATTCTAAATGGACTTTGTTTGCCAAAATTCAATAGAAAGTAGATTGCCAATTAGACTACATACACACTGTGAGGCAGTTTAAGTTTTAAAAGTGAGCTACTGGTAGGAAATTAATAGTAAGAAGCTAATATAAAATTAATAATGTATTTTACTATGAGAATCTAGCTCAATATTTATAGTTTTGCACTGACCCACACCCAAGTGTGTGTAAGAAGAAACTAAGCAAGCCCAAGCGAACAGAACAATAGAGGACATTCTGTCATCCCCACTGGCTGTCAAGGGATGGATTTATTTGTGCAAGTGCAGACTGTAACATGAGGAGGAGGAGGAGGAAAGATTTCCTCCACCCATCCATATAATGCATTAGGATGTCAAGCTCGACAGCTGCTCCAAGGCTCAGCCGAGTTCCTCGTAGGCTTAGAGATCCTGCTGCACCCTGCAGACCAGCGTGAGGCTCGTGGTGCCAAGGACAGGTGCAAAGTGTTAAGTACAACTGGCTAAACTAGCCTCTGGTGCAGCTTGATGGGCCACCTCTGTCTCCAGAAACAAAGCAGAGACCTCTCCCAATGCAAAATGATGGGGGGTGTGTACAGTAAGATGTCCCCTCCCAGTAGAATGCACCATCTAGAGAGGCAGGAAGGACGGATGTCCATCTTACTGCACTAAGTCGACTTCTAACTGGGGACACTGTATGTGTGTAATCAAATCTGCTGTGGGATTAGAGGCGCTTAAAAAAAAAGTACTAAAGACATCATATGCAATGACCTGCCTGGTGGAACAGTAACATGGCCCCAAAATAAAACGAATGCAGACTTGCTATGCAAATCATACTAATAGGTTAGACTCCCATGAAGTGTTATTCAGGCATCTAGTCATACCTACACATGATGGATAAATTAGGATTTATTTAAGCTTGGTCTGCGTGCAACAAATGACTTTCTATTGCACTTGACCACAGGCTGGCAAAGGTAAAGCCGTGTGTTTGATAAAAGGTTTCTCTTCGGGTCAGTACCAATTCAGCAGGTATAAACTCAGGTGTGGTAACCAATAAAATCAAAGAATCCCAGAAGGCTGCCCTCGTTAAACTGATTATACAGATCTGTGCAGAGGTGTGTGTCTGTGTGTGTACCCTTGTGTGTGTGTATACCTGATGCATGTGAGAAGCTTAGTCAATTTACATATATGCCATGTCTGCTTACCAGGGAAAAAAGATTACATATACTTACCCTGGACGGGCTTGGATGGCCTCCATTCCCCCAGGACCCTGAGCTACTTCTGTCTTCTACATCTAGGGACAAGAGAGAAATTCTTTAGGCTTTCTTGTAATAATTCTTTCTTTTTGTATATGCACTTTTAAATTAATGTTTCAAATTAATCTCCTGTTGCCTTTAATTAAGAACCAGGCACAGGGTTACCATGATGACAGTGGGTTCTGACCCATCTACTTAAATTAACTAATTTAAATTCACAGCAGACATGAACTGGACCCTCAGGAACCAGAGGTATGCACATAAAAATTACTTCTATCCTCCACAGCTTTCGATAGCCTCCGTTATAAGAGATAGGAATTGGCGCTTAAAGTTTTATTAAAATCTTTTGAACAAAACAAACTTCAAAGTACATGAACACAATTTTAATCCAGAGGGAAAGTTAAGCTGAAGTAAATGCACACACTGACACTTTCAACTCCACTGCCAGAATCTGACTAGATTTTGACTGTTCTCTAGCCCAGTTTATTACAGCAAACAACAGACATGCAACCCAAACTACTAATGGAAGGCTTCAGTCGTTCCCTCCAACTAGCACGGCGCACAGATAGAGGGGCCTTTTAAAGTTTGTGGAGACACCTCTGTTTCTAAGAAAATAAATAAACAAAAAACCCAGGATGGTCCATATAGCCTCAACTATCATTATCCAGCATTACAGTTATCATCATCATCGATATCTTCATCATTGTCACCACCAGCATCACCATCACTATCACCACCAGCATCATCATCATCAATATCATCATCACTATCACCACCACCATCACCACCACCACCGGCATCATCACCACCATCATCATCATCAATATCATCATTATTATCACAATTACCACCATCATCATCATCACCACCACACCACCATCACTATCACCACCATCACCAGCACCACCAGCACCATAATCATCACCACCACCACCATCACTATCACTACCAGCATCATCACCACCGTCATCATCATCACCATCATCATCACTGCTTTGAGAGCTTGACGTAAGGCATTTGATCATATTCACCCTGGCCCCCACTCTTTCTAAATCCATTTGTCCTCCTTTTCCTATCCACCTAACTTTGTTTCCTGTTTTCTTTATAATCTTTCAAAACTAATTTTTGCTTCCCAAATGGTCGTTGATGACTGATGGTCTACTGCAGAGTAAATTCGCATCCTGGTATTTGATATGTAGAAATTAAAGCTGATATTAGATTATGAGGCAGTATTTGATTTTGATAAGTCAAGCTTGAAGAGACCCCAGTCAGTGACCAGGGAGGTGGGATGAACTGAACTCTCTCCCTGCACAGATCTATTGCTGACTAGAGTAAGGAACGTTTCTTCACGGCTGTTGTGAGCGAACTCCTGAGGACAGCAGAGCGAGGAAGTTCTAAGGATCAACCTATATTTGAGGATGGCTTTGAGAATTTTGATGAAAGGCCCATTAAAAACATGAAAAGTTTCCTTGTTGTGTATATTTTTTGATCCCGGTAGATAACAGACGGCCATCACAAACATCCCCTGACAGAATCGGAGGAGGGTGCGAAACTCTAATCCCATATACTGACTCTTCAAACATCTCCCTGATACTGTTTATTCTCTTATTGGCCTACTGTCATTACTTTTATTACTGCTAGTTTATTATCAGCAGAAGCAATCACAGTATAATTAATTGGCTTATTTTTGGGTACAGAGGAGTACATGGTGTTACAGGATATCTTAAGAGAAGGGATAGCAATAACTAACTTACTGCTAATAAGCTTGAATCTTCATCGCCCCCCATCTCTCAGTGTCCCTTATTTCCTGGCCCCATCTTCTCTCCCTCTTGTGGTCATCTTCCCCCCGCCCCATTCCCCACCCCTGCTCCTCCTCTTTCTCTTTCTTAACTACAGGGCCTCTTGGTTGGCACTCCAGAAGACAAGGAATGACAAGCAGATGTCCCGTTAGACTCAGCGCACTGCAAGCTGAGGGCGTAGAAAGAAAGCTCAGGAGACTATATCAAGCCTAAAGAAAAGGTGTAAAACTTTCCCAAAACCTGTTGTTTAACGACCCAGGATGCTGCCCTATCCTGTACACACTGAGCTGTAGTGCATGGAAGAAATTTACAACCCTCAGGGATTTTCACACGAGTGAGTTTGTATCCTGCATGGTTCTCTTAATTTTTAAATAAAACACAAACATTTTCAGGGGGAGGGGATTTAAAAATAAAAGCTCTCAATCATTGCAGGTTTTCAAACATTTAGTATAACCTGACTTTTATTTTTTAACCTGAAACAGCCAACTTGGATTGATGGGAGATCCTGGCCTAAAATTAAGGACAAAAGGCAAGAAACGGGTAGATTTGATTTTCTCTGTCTGCCATAGACTTCGTATTGCTCAGACCTCTCTATTTTCAATTACCAAAAAAAAAGGGGGGGGTAAACAAATAAGATAGACAAGGACAAAATGGACCATATGGCTCTGCCAGGGACTCTCCATTGGGGACAGTTTTGCCACCAAAAGACACTGCCAAGTCCCATAAGCAATTTTGGCTATCACAGGTTAGGAAAGAGGTCAGGAACATTGCTAAGCATTCTTCAAAGGCACAGAACAGTCCCTTCAATCAAGAATGTTCTTGCCCCAAGTATGGACCATGCCTGAGACACAGTCACCCTAGGCCAGCAAGAGAAGAAAAGAAGTTCGAGAAAAGACGCGTTGAAATTTAATTTATGACTTAACAAGAATTCTTCCCCCAATACACTGCGGCTATGGATTTGAACCCAGACTTGAGCTGCACTGTTTCAGGAGACATTTATGCCTCTCTTCTGTCCACCGCATAAATGGGAAATGATGGTCAACCCGGCCCCGGCTAATTAGCCGGCGGATAAAACACATCAAAACTCGAGCATTCCCAACTGGGCAATTTCAAAAGCAAGCACGCCACTAATTAAAAATGCTGGAAGTCGAGCTTTTTCAAAACAGGTTAAATACTGGCTGGGTTCCTTCACAAAGAGATTCCCACCCAATCAGATCCAACTGCTCTTTTCCCATCCTCTCCCAT
Source organism: Chionomys nivalis (assembly GCF_950005125.1). Taxonomy (NCBI): domain Eukaryota; kingdom Metazoa; phylum Chordata; class Mammalia; order Rodentia; family Cricetidae; genus Chionomys; species Chionomys nivalis. The sequence goes on from NC_080099.1 coordinate 16,768,248, forward strand.
TTCCATCTTTCTCGTTTCCTGACCTCACGCTGCTCGGCCTTCCTTTCTATTTCCTCTCTTTTATTGCTCTCTTTTGAACAGGATCTTCCCTGACGAGATCTAGAGGATGAGGACAAATCACCAGCTCTCCCCCAACTCAATAAATAGGACCACCCAATGAATTCTAATTGTATTTTATCTTGGAAAAAATCTATATAAATGGGTATGCATTTATGTAATGCGAAAAGAAAGTCTGTTGTGGCAATTCATAAGCAAGTAAACATGTTACTTTTTAGCCATCTGTTGACATCTTCTCTGTCCTAAGCTTCATTAGATTTGATAGTGATGTGAGCGTTTTACCTCGGTAACCAGGCCAAGGCAGTTCATCTCCAAGTCCATTCACCGCCATCTGAATTCCTTGGCATGATCACATCAAAGCCAGCTTCTTAGGGTGCATCTCAAACACGGAGTCTGGACCTCACCAGTGAGGCAAAGGCAACAGTGTTTATCGCCAGGTCCCGGGTAATTTTCACACACATCGCAGAGTGTGAGAAGCAGAAGACTATGCTATTACAGACAGAAGACAAATGGCACCCACACCCCGGGACAGTAGCCTACCTCACTGAGTACATTGGTTATCCAGATAATGGAAGTTAGCTTGTGGTTAACAATTACTGTTTTTGCAGAGGACTACCTGAATATATATCTGGAAGCTCACAACTGTCTGAAACTCCAGCTCCAGGGTATCTGACATCCCTCTGACTTCCTCATACCTATGTACGCCTGTGTATGAGCGTGCACGCTCGCAAGCATGAACGCAAGCACGCACGCGAGCATGCACATGCGCAAACATACACACGCATGAGTACACACAAATATTTCTTAAGCACAAGCGAATAACCCTTCAGAAAAAGGAAAAGCTCTGACTCCACATTTATGCCATGCTCCTGTCTCACAGCATCCTAATGGTACTTGCTAGACTCACTTTGTGTGAAATCTGCACACGGCCTACGCCGGACCACCACTCATTCTGTGCCGGATGCTGCACAGCCTTACCATGGGTTTGTTACTATTACTTTGTGCCTAGAAGGGGTATAAAACACCTTGACAGCCGGGCGGTGGTGGTGCACGCCTTTAATCCCAGCACCCGGGAGGCAGAGGCAGGCGGATCTCTGTGAGTTCGAGACCAGCCTGGTCTACAAGAGCTAGTTCCAGGACAGGCTCCAAAACCACAGAGAAACCCTGTCTCGAAAAACCAAAAAAAAAAAAAAAAAAAAGCACAGTCACTGACATCTACAACGTCCATGCTTGAGACCCACAGAATTAAATTTAAAACAAAGTCAAAAAAACATTGGGTTGTTTTTGTTTTTGTTTTTTAAACAGGGCTCCACTATGTAGCCTTGACTGTCCTGAAAACTCTATAAGTAAACCAGGCTGGCCTCGGACTCACAGAGATCCACCTGCCTCTGCCTCCCCCAAGTGCTGGGATTAAAGGTGTGCACCACTATGCCTGTCTAAAACCTCAATATTTTAAAGTAAGTTTTTTTTTTAAAAAAAATATTTATTTATTTATTATATATACAATATTCTGACTGTGCATATGCCTGCTGGCCAGAAGAGGGCACCAGACCTCATTACAGATGGTTGTGAGCCACCATGTGGTTGCTGGGAATTGAACTCAGGACCTTTGGAAGAGCAGGCACTGCTCTTAACCTCCGAGCCATCTCTCCAGCCCCTTAAAGTAAGTTTTTGTGCAAACTTCACAGCAATCTCTGGCCACATGTGCCCTGTACGCCATGAGGTGAACTTGCCTGACTCTTCCTTCCCTCTCAAAGGAAATGAAGCTGAAGGGTGACCAGCCGTTTGCCGGGCATTTCTGTCCTAATAGCACGCCGGCTTGATGTATGAGAAAAGTGAGGCACAGAGGGGCTAGCAAGGCACCCGAAGTTTGAGTACACAGCAGAGTAAGACAAAGCCCCAGGTCACGTGGGACCATAATTCAGGGAGTGCATCCAGCAAACACCTCAGTGGTATGAGCTTCTCAATCCCACACCCAGATAGGATATCCCTTCTTGCCCCCGAGATGGAGCAAATATATATAAAACACATTTCTGCCCACTACTGTATCCATAAGACATTAAAGATAGATATCCAAAAATAAATAAATTAAACATTTTAATGAATCACAAGGCAATAGCATAAAATATAGCTAATAATTTCATCAAAAGAGATGCTATGATGGGCTAGATATTTGTTTGAGGTACGTAGAAACTTTAGAAGCTATTATACTGGCAAAAATGAAAAGAAATTTAATGCAGTTATCTGAATAAGATTCGGGGGAAACAAAATTAACACTTGTTTTTTTTTTGTTGTTGTTGTTTTTTGTTTTGTTTTGTTTTTCTGTGGTTTTGGAGCCTGTCCTGGAACTAGCTCTTGTAGACCAGGCTGGCCTCGAACTCACAGAGATCCGCCTGCCTCTGCCTCCCGAGTGCTGGGATTAAAGGCATGCACCACCACCGCCCGGCCTTAACACTTGCTTTTTAATTTGATGGAAAATTCAAGTTTTCCCAACAGAAGTCAGAATAGAAAGAAGCAATTCATTTTACCTATAAAAATCACACTTGTGGAGTCACTGAGGCTGGCTCAATATTATAGTTAATTAAACAGACATTTCTGCTACAAATAACCCTATGGATATATGCACACTCCACCCCAAGCTGTGATGAATATATATGTAATATATCTTATAGCAAAGAAACATGCTTAACTGTCTCTCAATACCTTGTATGGTATACAGCAGACGGGAGGTTCTTTAGTTTTTTACTGAATCAAACAAACACAAAGGGAAGAAAAAAATAGTATTTCTGGTATAAGAAAGTGTTTACATCTCAATTATGAAACAAAACAACAGAAAAAGACCCAGGTAACAACAACAACAAAAAAGATGGCTGTGATAAAGACATCTCAAGAGCCAACTCCTGCTACCCCTCGTGTACAAATGACCAGCCACCTCTTCCCCGTGGGCATGGGAAGGGATCACAACGCCATGGGCAGAAGGAATGATACAAAAATACCAGTAGATGAAAGAAACTACACTTTCAAAGCCTGAAATGAGCTCAATTGCCTGAGGTTTCTTTCTGATAACAATCCAAACTAGGATAGTCTTGGCAACTTTCACAGATGTGTGGGTTGCTCTGAGAATCAACAAGCCGTTGAGAAGCTCTCAGCTCACCGGGTTCTCTCTGTGAAGTCATTCTAAAATGTCTGACCCTTTGTTGCCAAACTGCAGAAGGTAACTGGGCAGAACCCGGACAAGAGTGGACCCTGAGAGGGAGGATCCACTGGCAGGATATTAACTCTCCACAGAGCAACCACTCACTGCCCTTCGAGGTTTGCTCACTAGCATCTCTACTTTGTGGACCATGAAGCTGAAACTACCCGGGAAACTGGGCAAACCTTGAAACTCTGTGCTGGGAGTTGGAGAGCAGCCTTAGATTTGAACAGGGGCTCTGCTATGCCCATCATGGTAGTCCAAATAAGTCACCGGCCTCTCTGAACTCATTTTTGTGAACCACAAAATGAGCGAGTTCGATTTCCATTCTTGGAAATAGGGCAGGCTAGTATATTTGGATAACCCTCCCACAGAAGACTAAAAATGATGGATAACAGGCCTTTTTTTTTCTTTTACGTCTTCTTTAAAATACTAATGAGCCGACACGATATGAAAGTTCCATCCAGCCAAAGCTAAAAATCAAAGCAAAAGCTGGAACCCAGGGCTCAAGGAGACATTTCTGCCCTAAGAACATGTACCAACTTAGAAAATGTAATGGCCACTTAAACAAAGAAAGCAGAAGAGAAGAGTAAGACCTACCCCCAAAGGGGGATAAAGGGAAGATCATATTTGTAAGCTTAAGGAGAGAGATATTTTTGTGGTAAAGGGCTAATTTTCACTTGTTTGACACAAAGGGAAGTGTCCCCGCCCCCCCAACCCGGAAGAAACTCTCAGCATCCAATTCCTGCTGATAGAGCCTCATTTGCTCATGGCCTCACAATAGGAAGTTCTCCAAGCCACCTGGAACCTGGAACTTAAGGAACTCTGAGTCTCGTACTTTTATGGTTCTTCGTATTGCTAAACAAGACCAGAGACGTGTGTGTGCATGGTCACCTGGAGGGCCGAGAAACACGAGATAATGCGGATGCACAAATGCTCCTTTTCCAATGCACTCGAAAGCTTTACCCTAAGTGAGCATTCAAGCGGCATTGGATTTGTTCCGTGGCTCCAGCTATCTTTAAAATATTCCTTTCGTGTCTTATCACTAAAGCATCTTTCTGCATGTGATATGTAAATGAAGTGGTGTCAAAGGTTATGCTAGAACCCCACAGACCCATATAAAGAACACAGATCAAATATTAAGTAGGCGTATTCTTAATCTGAACTAAAGAAGTATGAGAACTAACCGGATATATTTTAGACGTGGAGCTGGGGATTGATTCTTCCCGTTGAGCCTAGAACCCACTAAACACCAAGATCGCTCTTGAGGAAATGTACTAATTTACACTGAAAACGTCCATAGATTCCAAAGCATTCAGAGCTAATCCTTCAGAGACAAGTCAGCTACACAGTCTTGAGTCCGCTCTCCACCACCAGCACTGTGGAATATCCTCCACACAGAGTAGGGACTCACAGAATACGTACATCTGTGGCTCCTACTAATTCCCTAGTCCAGGAAGAATCCTTGGCTGAGTCCTGCACACAAACTGAGATGGCATATGCTCTCCGTCAGTGCCAGATGAATGTAGAGTTCAAAATATTTCATCAGCAAAGAGCACGTTAAGGGCGTGCACACTTTCACTAGCAGCCAGCTCAATACTAGCTCTCAGCGGAGTGATCGTAAGTCAAACCTGAGGACCAGTGCCGACAGGGGAAGCGCTGGAGAGCTCCTGATACTGATGACCCATGTCCACGTGACGTTGACGACTGCCGCCATTTTCTATTGGAAACAAGACGTGATGCCTCAGCAGGCAGGGATTGTGTGCAAGGGCGAGCACTGCACTTAGTAGAGCTGACTGGGCAAAGGACAAGACAGGGATGCTTTCCACACCTACAGGTGTGCTAAGACACTATCAAGAAAGAGAAAGCGGACCTGAGCGTCCCGGGTTTCCACTAATGACTCAGAACTTTACATACCAATTCTGAAACTGAAATGGGGTGTGTGTGTGTGTGTGTGTGTGTGTAAGTGTGCATGCATGGGTGTGAAAGTAAACTGCAGATACTGTAGAGAACACAGAGTAGAAAATAACTTGTTGGGAGGGGAGTTACTGTAATGCTTTTAGCCTTTATTAATGTCAGTTAGTATGTCTTTTAAGCATTGCAAAAAATGTTATTGATGGAGGAGTTACTTTCATTTAATAAAGAAACTGCCTTGGCCCATTTATAGGCCAGCCCTTAGGTGGGTGGAGTAAACAGACAGAATGCTGGGAGAAAGAAGCCGAGTCAGGAGTCGCCATGATTCTCCCACTCCAGACAGACGCAGGTTAAGATCTTCCCTGGTAAGCCAACTCGTTGTGCTACACAGAATATTAGAAATGGGTTAGATCAATATGTAAGAGCTAGCCAATAAGAGACTGGAACTAATGGGCCAGGCAGTGATTAAAAGAATACAGTTTCCGTGTAATTATTTCGGGGCATAAGCTAGCCATGTGGGCGGCTGGGTGCCGGGGACGCAGCCCCGCCACTCCTATTACAACATGTTATTCTAAAATATATAAAGAAATAGCAATGTTATTTTCCACAAGTCTATAATAAGCTCCTTTACTAAATTTAGTATGGAACAATTGCAGACATATGAAATGAAATACGTTTAACTATATACATTATAAATCAGGGCGAGAATTTTCACAAATTCAGGTAACAGCAGTGACCATAGCTACCATGGTAAAAATATGTCAGTGCTGTTACTTGTTTCCAGACTCAGAAATCTTTTGTAAATGCAAGGTAAACAGGTAAACTGGGAAATCAATCAAACGTCATCTCCAAATTTTACTATGTAGCAATCCCTAAAATTTGGAGGTGTCCCTAATAATCAAACTTGGAGAATCCTCTAGTTGAACTAATCAATGGGAAATGTGGAGATCCATGAGGCTATGATGTGTTCCAGGGCAGCTTGGGAAATGCCTGAGGTGGTAGTGACTTCCTCTGAAAGGAAGTCCTGAGTGAGATCTCAGAAGCAAGAGAGGCCATGAATACAGACAGTGGAAGAACCTCTCAGCCTAAGAACCAGTCCCCCTAAAACAACACAGTGGGAGACTAACCACTTCAATCAGGTGACAGTGATTGCAGAGGCCCACGTGGTGCCTGCAGTGTAGGTTGAGGCCAACCACCAAACTCAGTGCCAGGAGATCCAAATTAAAGGTGAAGCTGTCGTGGAACGTTCCTCAAGCAGCGTGAGAACCACAAAAGTAACCGATCCAGAGAATAAAACGTTCAACAGAGGAACAAACTCAAAAATGGGCTTCATTTCTTAACAGAACACACTCTAATCCCAACGCCTTGAACATATAACCTACTGTGCATGTAATATTCATGTCCCCAAAACAATGGTATCAACACAGATTGTGATCAATAATGTCTTTATTGGATTCCAATAGGGGTGCAGGGAGAAGAGAGTTGAAATACACATCAGTTCTATCTTGGTCCCTGTTTGCCTCGACCGCCTCAGCCCCCTGGAGCGCCATCAGGGAGGCTCTGAGAAGAGGGCTCCTGAAATTGAAATGTTAGTGATCTGTAATTGCTTTCTATGACCACAGTGGTGGCCGGCTTCTCCGAAAGACATTTGTACTCTGGTTCTTATTTTTAAAACATGCTTCTCCTGCTTCTTGTGTTCTCATTTCTTCTCATTCCTTATTCCAGCTACTTCTCTGATATTGCTGAAACAAAACAAAATACTTCTCGACATTCAGAAATCCAGCTTTCTAAGAGTCAGTCAACTTATGTATCAATATTCACACACGCGCACGCGCGCACGCATACACACACAGGCATAAAAACACATATGCACACATACACAGACACACATACATACATACATACATATATATGCAAGCAGATACACACACATACATACACACACATACGCACAATACATACACATATGCACACACATACACACATGCATACACGTGCACATACACACAATACATAAATGTGCACTTACACACATGCACACACACGCACAATACATATACATACATACACACACACAGAGTTTTCCCTTTCATCCTTTCCATATCGGATCCTTCTACCTGTGTGCACCACCACAGCCTATGACCTGCCAAAGACAACTAATCAATCCTGCATGTTCTCTTCAGAGGTCATGTCTCAGTTTTAGGACAATTTTCTCTGTATTTAGGCTCAAATGTGCAAACCACACTATATTACTCTGCAAAACATCAATGAGAAGGCTTAATTAAGTAACACTGACAGATAAATCCATTTCTTGCACAGTAATCAAATCAAAGCAGGTTGACATAACACAGGAACTTAATACAGTTATTCCCTTGTAATTGGAAAAAGGCCCTTTACTCGCATTAAAGCAATCTTCTGGGTATCGGCAAAATAAGAAGGCTCAGAGCTTTAATACTGCCCTATAAAAGTCTCAAGGCTCAGAACCCATCAGCAAACAAGGCAGATTATCTAAGTCCTTGATCAAGGCAGAACACACAGTTCCTACCGTTCTCAACCACTAACTCTTCATCTCCGTTACAATTAAAAAGAGGTAAATCGGCATCAAACACATATACACAGGGAAGCTGCAAAAAAGTGCACAAACTCCTTCCGTGTTTGTAGATCTGCCTCCACGTGTAATTTAAGCCTCTCCACAATGAATCTCGAGTGCTTTACTACTGTGAGATTGCAATGCCGGGGCGCAAACACGGCCTCCTTTCACTTTCCTGTATGGGCTCCATGCTGCACGCTGCCCGAAAACAATCTAACTCTTAATTACGTAGAACTGTGGCCAATAGAATTACGAAAACATAGAAAATGAGCATGTAGCACATCCACGGTTTATTAGAACACTTATCTAGTCACGAGTATACTGCCCAGCCTAGGCCAAAATCCAGAAGAGTTTAACATCACCTTACCTTGTTTAAGTCCCCAAATTACACAACTTTTCAGGCATTTCTTTGGATTTTGAAGGCCCTATTAGTCATTAACCAATCTCAAGATGGTTTTAGCAACTCTTCCAGAAAGTAACCCTTGTACAATGTAAGACCTATTTGGTCATGCCCACATTCTTGGTTGACCACCAAAATACTCTAATGATCCTCATTAAAAATTACAGCTAACCTGGCTTCAGCTGGTAATTAATCAATAAAAGACCAAAGGCTGAGATGAAAAAAAAAAATATCTTTTAGTGTCCTCCCTCCATTCTCGAAGGTCCCTAATGTTAAAGGGTTTTAACGACAATGCAGTCTAAGTTATATAAAGTATTGCTTGTGACTAATTTACAAGCAGAGTGTCCTGCTTTTCAGGTGATAAACTAATGCCTGTCACCTGGCCAAGGTACTGTACAGATTCTCCTGTATAAGTAGTTTTCCATGCTGCACTCACCACAATCTCTGAAGATCCTTTAAGACCATCCTAACTAATGTGTGGTTACACGCTCACTGAAAACCCGAAAGAGTAAAAATAGACTAAGTAAAAACTGAAAGCATCCTCTAGTCTATATTACGATTCATTCTCATTCTAAAATGATTTCCTAATGAATCCTAGTAGATCTCTGGTCTGTAGTCCAGTGGAAAACTTCAAAGAAATTTGAATTCTGTTTGAATTAATTCAAAGATTTCTTCAATTTTTTTTTACTAATATGGTAGTGATAGACCCCTGTCAGGAAGAGTTGCCTTGTGAACTAGGTCAGGAAGAGGAAAACAAGGAAAAGAATATGTTAAACATATCTGTACTATAAACTGAGAATGAATTCAGCCAAAATGAAGATAAGATTGAGCAAACCACTTGGAAACCAGTCCAACAGATGAGGGCATGCTGAATCCTCCACCCTGGGGCCGGGCCATCATCCTATACGCTGTTGCTTCCAGCTTCGCCATTTCCACTCACCAGTGTGTATGACCTGCCACAAAGGTAACACATCCCACAGCATAGACAAGCACCATCAGGTACAACATAGAGAAAAATCTAGCACAGCTCTCACAGGCTGGCAAAAATAAAACCAAGAGATATCTAAAGTTTTAGTGTTAGATGGAGAGACTGATATTGTAAATTTATATTGTCTTATAGTTTTAGTTGTGTGCCTAGTCTTCAACGGGTGAGACAACAAACCCTTTGATCTACAACAGTGACCTGCCTATGTGATATACTGGCTTCACAGAGACACCAAAGTTGTAGGAACAACAAACCAACATCTGATTGCATGTAAGGCCCATTCCATGAGACAGAACCTACACCTGACAGTGCCTGGGTGGTCAAGAACCTGAGACCAGAAAAGCCCTGGATCTAGCATAAAACCAAATACTATTATTCTGTTCAAGTGGTAAACCGACTCCTAACAACATTCTACTATACGCATAAATTAGTGTCTTGTGCAGTCTTCATCAGAGAAGCTTCCCCTTACTGTAGATGGGAACTCATACAGAGATCTGCAACTGACTGGACAATATGCAGAGAATGAGAAATTCATCAAATTCCTCCCCTCAGAACTCAGGAAACTCTACAGAATAAGAGGTTTAAAAAAAGCCAGTAGGGATGGAAGATACCAAGGAAAACGGTACCTTCCAGACACAACAGGACTGAAACACGTATGAACTCAGAGGCTGTGGCAGGGTGCACAGGCCCTGTGCAGGGTCAAGTCACGTGGGGACCCAGGGGTGAGAAAGGAAGCTGACACGAGCCCTCATCCCCAACTCAGAAGCTAGCTCTAACTGACAACCACTCACAGAGGAAAAATATTATCCCATATATTCTCACTGGCTACATACACTATACTTAAGGGCAGTTCATAGTGGGAATTTTTTTGTTAGGCTGCGTAAGGCTATAGTTGGACATTTTTTAACCTTACTGGTCTTTTGCTTATATATTATGGTTTCTGATTTTTTTGTTTTGTATGTAATGTGTGTTGTGTGTTTGTGTGTCTGTGTGTGTGTTTGTCTGCATCTGTGTTTCTCCGGATTCTCCTATTGTTTGGTTTTATTCTAGTTTGATTTCCTGTTTGTTTTCCAAAGAGAGAGAGAAGGTGTTGAGCCAGATGTGTGGGGAGGTGGGGAGGACTTAAGAGGAGATGAGGAAGGGGAAATGGATTAGAATGTATTGTATGAGAAAAACTATTTTCAACTTTAAAAAGATGAAAAATACTTTCCTAACTTTAAGGAGCAGGTGTACAAATGAGTTAGACACCAAATATGAGGAACTGCACTGCTCGGCCGTCAAAATAAAGTGACAGGAAGTTTGTCATGTGGTAGAACTTTGCCATCACTTGATGGGACAGGGGAAGTTAGCTTCTTACAAACAATACAAAGTGGAAACAGCCCCTTTCGCCTGTGATAACGCCCTTGCTTGCCCACGATTTGGAGAGTGCTGATGGATTTCAGCTTGAGCTACACAAGGCTGAGAGCAGCTTTCCCACAATGCCCTACCAACCAAATGTCAGGCAGACAGACATCGACAGAGGTCCCCCTTGCTTGTGTCTGTGTGTGCATGTTTGTGCATGTGTACATGTATAAAATCAGTGTGTACACTGACCAACCCATTTGAATACCCTTCTAGTTTCGTGATATCAATGGTCATGTCTAAGACAATGCCCGTGTTTGTGTTTTTCATCAACTTGGTCAGAGAAATTTGATGTAGGCATTTCACACTATACCTCAATAACATAATCATACTTTTGTCTTATGTTTTGGTTATTTCTAAAAAGGTTTTATGTTCACTTCAATTAAGATGATTCATCTGGAGTCATTTAAAGTTTGAAATCGGGATCAAAAGGAGCTCCAGACTTAAGTATGAGCAGACTACAATCATTTTCACATCGCCAATACTGCCCCAAACCCTGTCAGCAATGTCTGCTCATGACCTCTTTTCTGCCCCGCGTACCACACAGAGTCATCTCTGAACCACGAAATGGGGATGGCATCAATTTGCAGCCACCCAGGACTGTGATGACAGAAACAGTCCATGGTGTCCCCCAAATGCATACTGTTTCCTATACTTCCACTTTCAGGGGCCCCAAAACATGCAAACACATGCTCACCCTATTCCAGCTCTGGTTATAACAGTTACAACCATAAAAAGCCAGAAGCGCCAAGTGGCATTCTTAGGTTCAGTCCTAACACTCTCAAAGGATCAGGGAATAGACATTTCTTGCCGGGAAGTCCGTAGCTCAGATGTCTCCTGTCTTGGCCCATCTGGTCACCAACAAGACACTGGTGGAAAAGAGGTTACTGCCCCACCGTATGTGCCACAAAGCCAGACTGCAGCAGGGAGGGGGGAGCCATAACTCATCTAAGGAATGGTAGAAATGTCATTGATTTGAAAGGAGAGATGGACAGAGAGACACGAAGAATGACAGTAACCAGGCGTCTTGAGGGAAAACAAGAAGCAGAGAGGTGGCCAGAGAAGTCTGGGCTGTCAGTGGAGAATAATGATTTATCTGATGAGATTAGCAAAAGGTTGATTAGGAAAGATGCCTGCCCAACACGGCAAAGATTGCAATGTAACTCGAAGATTCTGTTGTGGGGGAGCCAGTGCCTGCCAAACTTGCTCCGCAGAGCAGGCTAGCTGTTAGTGATACAGTGGGAAAATAGCCACTAAGCCAGATTTTATTTGATTTGTACTGATGATTTTTATTAGAATACATGGATCATTGCTTCAACCTTTCCATGTAAAACCAAATCAAATTCAGAAACTCACACATCAGTCACCTAACCTTATGTCGTTCCTTCTGCTTTACTAGCGTACAGCAGCCCCATTCCGGCTGATCTGTCCTCGATAAATCGCTCAGCTACTCCAAACTGTTGGGCCAAATTTCGGGAGGCAAGTGGCACACAAAAGCAACTGCGAAATCTTCGGTTACAAATAGGAAAACCGAAGACGAGAAACCCCGCGAGCTTCGTAAATACGGGGGGAGGGGTGCCCAAAACAATGCACAGTCCACGCATAACGAGATAAAATGGATTCTCTGCACTGGATCAAACATGCTGTCACTTGCTCCTAAAAGGCCTCACTTCTCCCAGCTGGTCAATCCTGCCTAATCCGAGGCACTGTGCAGGACCCTGCCACAGACCAATCCCAAATAAAAGGAAGCCCACAGGATGTGACATGAGCACAGACTTCGACAATCAGTTTCACAAATGAAAAATGTTATGACACTTAAAGAGAAAATTGCAAACACTCCATGTTACACAAGCAGAAAAATCTCTGTGTTATTCATAAGAAACACATCTTTTAAATGAACAAAGTTCTGCGGCATAAACTGAGGCCATGCATCTTCCCTTCCCATTCCTTCATAGTTCCCTTACAACCTTTTCCATGCTGCCTCAGAAATACCATAGGTTTCCATATAATCCTATAGCCAGCAATTACTGCCAGACTCTCCATGGTGAATGCATTCCACTTCCAGTGTGTCCTGCTGCAAAGCACCTTACTGTGTCCTCCTCAGAGACGGGAGAAACAACCTTCCCAACTGGGCTGCCGACTTCGCGTCCATACAGCCACATGCACCTGCTAGCATCTCCTCAAAAGCATGGGTCTCTAAACTTTCCAGTCTTTGGTGTACCCCTGGGTGGTAAAAACTAGGATTTTGTTCGCCAGTCTACCATTTCTTTGACCACTAGGGACCCCATCCTCCTTGGCACTCAGGTGGGATCATCTGACTAAGGCTTGGCCAATATAATCCAAGGATAAAAACTATGTGTCTTTTCCTAGACTGCCCCTAGCCTTCCCCTGCCACCTCCTATGAACAAACTTACCTCCTCTTTGATCAGCCTATTACTAATACCTACTGAATCCCAGAGCAAAAGTGGGGATGAATCCAGCCCCCAAGGGCTATAGTCTGCGAAGAAGGCTCCTGCTGTTCGTGGACGACAGAGGGAAGTAGTTCTCTAGAGGGTTAAGCTACTGAAGTTGGGGGTTGGTTGTTGCAGTCATTCATATACCCTGACTAATGCATCCTCCCAACAGACTTCCCTGAATCCTGGCTCGAGGATTCTATCATGTAAGCAAAGCAAACACACGCAGTTAGAGCTGGCACGGGGAAGCAAGGGAAACTGGTCTTTGAACTCTCCTTCTTTCCTTTCAGGCTTGTTTTCGCCTCTTAGCACTTCCTCCCTCTGAGCACCAAATGTTCCCAGGCTGCTCAGTCTGTCTCAAGAAAATAAACATAATGCATTTATTATCATCTTTCCACCATTACCTTTCTGAACACCACTCGTGAGAATGTGCTGAGCTGCCTGCTAAGGCGGGCAACTTGGAGACACTGTTTGCTATCTCACATTGTATAGATTCTCATCCAGCACAATGAAAATGACGGCTTCTGCTCTCTGGCCTGTCATGAAAATTATAGGAAACTAGGGAAAACCTCACCATGGAACATAGTAGGAACTAAAATATATAGTCGTAACTCCTAATTTTATTATAATTATTGTTTTTACTATTTCAATCCAAAGGAAACAAAAGATTAATATCAAAAGAGTCTGTTCTCTCTGAAATAAGTGATTTGGATTGGTACAAGAATCGTATGAAAGGTAATATTTGATTACCAAAAATAAATGGCTGCACAATTATTGAAGATCATACAGTATGAAGCTGATCTCATTTTTGGGCGTGGACACACGAACAAATAAACTCCAGATTTTGTACACCCACTGAGCTGTGCCCTCAGACCCTATAATTGATTCCCGTAAGTTACTGCAGTTCAGGATGCAATGATGGTAACTGACAAGGGTCTAATAGAAAGGCTGGCACGTAAGTGAATTAACTGTGCTACCTTGGCATCTCTAGAGAACACGGATAAAGGAGAAGACATTCCTCATTTCTCTGCTGACTCAGTTAGAGATTCTGCAACAAGCACGGCAGAGAAGTTCAAATAAACCTTAACAAAATAGTAGGGACATATCAGTAAAAAAGCGTTGCTTTTGGTTAAAAGTAAAAACATTCTAAAACACAGGAAAAATCAAACTCCTCAACATCTCCAGGAAAGATGCGATGTGAAGGGAGATGGAAATTATTCTAACCTGGGACACCATGCTGGCCTTCTGTCCTTCTTCCCTCGGAAACATTCAGGACCCAACACATTGATGGTCAAATCCAACGATGGCAGCACATACACCATGGCCATCAGCAAGCATTGGTCATAACTTTATTTTTATCTTCCTTGAAGAGGAGCTGGCTACCATATCAGTGGGAACTTGCAATGGCAAGTGTTTTGCAACGTCACCTTTAACGCTTAGCTTCTACTCGCATTGGCTGGAGTGTTCCTCACCCTCCGGAGGAAAATGTAGACTTCAGGTAAGGGGTCAGGAATTGTGTTGCCTGTGCTAGCTGCATGGAAAGTCAGGCTGCTTATATTTGTTTTTTACTTTCCTCCAAATGAGCACTAGAGATCGTTATGACCATAGAAAGCTGTCACCTTAAATGTCTATATGCAGATCGTCCCCTTTAATTTCTTCTTACTGGGCCTTATCTGTGTTCTCTTTTTATCTATCTCTTCTTAACGTGTCACCTTTTCTACCTTTGCGTTTTTAGACATTGAACAGTTTTATATATCTCCTTCAAGGATTAGTGGTCACCACTTCTCAAGAAATAGACAGTGTCCAGAGGCTGGGATGAGCTAACCAGTACCTTGAAGTCAACGACTTCTCAAATCCCTGATCTCTTTACAATGGCCCATTCTCTCCTGGACTAACCTGCAAACTCATCACCGGATAAGCCAGTACTAGGAGATGCAGAGACATACACTGGATTCAGAAGAAATTCTGATATCAGTTCAATTATGACAGCTGGTGACAACTGATATGAGCCTTGATCACATGCCTAGGAGTGGGCAAAGCCAGGGCACTTCAGTAGCTTTCAGGTGCAGCCTGAGCTCCCAGAGGACATACCCAACTAGGCCATCTCTAAAAGGCAATGGGTGCCCACCATGTGGGGAGTGGGGCATCAACCTTTTTTTATGTGATCAAAGCTGGGCCATCTCATTAGACCCAGAACCTTGCAAAGCCAGAAAAATCAATACGCAAATGCACCAAAGGAATCATTCTCTGCAAAGGAGGTGGCGAGAAGCACAAGGAATACAGAACTCGGGGTGTAACTTGGTCACAACGGTAGGCATCTGGGCAGGAACTAAGGAGGATACAGACTTGAAGCTGGAACGCTGTGCAGTGATTAAACAATTATTACATGTTCTGGAGGCTCTGAACAGACCCCAGAGTTTAAACCCATGAGATTCACATATGCGTTCTGGAAATGGTATCTGTGGGAAGAAGTGAGTTATTCGGGTGAGGTCTTGAAGAAAAAGAGACAGGAAGCCACTGCTATACCAGATACTAACAATGGTGGGTTATACCAGGATATAGAAGACAAATTAACAGCTAATACAATGAGAAAATTAAGGAAACTAGGGTAGTTAGGGTTTATTCCCAAGTTTTGATCTGATAGTCTTAGTAAAAACTTGAGAAAAACTAGGAAAAGCACATTTAGATATATGCGTGTTCCAAGTGTCTATTTGTCATCTAAGTATAAAATCTAGCAAAGTAATTAAATATGTGGATCTAGAGCTGAGAATAGGGACATACGTAATTTTGGAGTCTAATTTAAAATTCCCTTGAGGCTCACCAATTAAGGGCAGTTGATGCTCTTGCAGACAAGCGGGATTTGGCTTCCAGCACCTACATTGTGTCTATCAATCATCTGCAACTCCAGTTCCAGGGGATTCTGCTGTGGAACAATCTTTTGGTACACTGTGAATATCTGTTGCTCTTATTGGTTTAATAAAGGGCTAAGTGACAAAGAGCGAGGCAGGCAGAGGTTAGGCGGGACTCGCAGAGAAAAACAGAGTACAGGGATGGCGAATGGTGAGATCGCCTGCCAGATGCAAAGGAAGCAGGAGATGAACACGCCATACTAGAAAAAGGTGACACCACACGGTAGAGTGAGGGTATATTTAAGTGGAAAGAAGTAGTTAGCAATAAGTCTAAGCTATTGGCTTACCATTTAAAATTAATAAGTCTCTTTGTGGTTATTTGGAGGTGGGCTGGCAGGACACAAAAGTCTGCCCACAGGATTTAATGCCCTCTTCTGACTTTTGTGGGCACCAAGCATGCATGTGATGCATATACATACACACATGTAGGCAAGAAACATAAAATAAATGGATATAAAAGAAAATAAAATTTCCTCTAGAAAGGAGATGAACTCGCCTCTTCAGGCACCAAGGCAGAGGCTATCCAGCTTCTAAGTCTGGCAGCATCGGTGAAGTACTATGACAACAGGGGTAAAAGATCTATAGTTTATACAGCTTCCTCCATATCAGCTTCCCTGGGAGTCAACTTCTCTCAGAATCACAGGATTTCTGAACCTATCTTCTTCTCCAATCACATTCAGTGACAAAGTTTAGTCGATAAAAGGTCTGCTGATTGGGACTATCAGAAAAACCAATTCCTAAAGCCAGGAGTTTTCTTAGGCATATATAACTGAAAATATCACCAAAGTGAGGCAGATTGGATCTACCTGGCAGGTACTATATTGTCTTTTTGGAGGCAGTAAATGGCACAGACAACACAGACAGTATACACTGGGGAGAGAGAAAATTTTATGCCAGCAACAATAAAACTAGAGATGGAACCTGGAACGCTCTTCAGAGGGCACAGGGTACCACCAAAGGGGTCTTAGACATAAAACTCTGCCCTTTCACCCCTTCATTCACCCCTCCATCAGTATGCAAGGTCTTTCCATGGCTGTATGGAAAGAACAGTATCCTTAGCTGTGAACCATCAAAACCATCTGAAACCCACAAAGGACATTCAGATTCCCCTAGGCAAGGTTCAAATATATCTATTCCTCCTAGTTGAACCTCAGTACATACCCCCTTTGAATACAGCATCTTCCCGCCACAGCCCACTGCTCCACATCCCTACAACCTCAAGATGAGCTCTTTACAAAGACATTGGAATAGCTACGTTAGCTGCATGTCTTACCTTTTAAATCATCATTTGGTTGTCGAAGGAAACATGTTCCTCTTTAGACTCACTTCCATAGCACCAAGTGGTTTGACATAGAATACTTTATAATCACTGGCCTTGGGACAGTGGACAAAAACAATTGCCTCTTATTACTGCTAGAACTGTCTATAATCACTGGACAGAGAGGTGGGGGCTGGGAGAGCAGTCTGTGTCCATTTCTTGAGTAACAGCTACCATGCACCTATTTTTAAATCCTTTCCCCAGCAACTTATCCCATTGATTAGCAACACCATTTACTAATATTTAAAGTTCTGTTTCAATTATTATCATCAGAACTGCCACGACAATAACAACAAATGCCCTGCAGCAGTTTACCGCTTTAGGTCTTTCACAGCCCTTTGGGGCACAGCATTTCATCTCTCTTTAGAAAGTTCCAGGCCAGACAGATCTGGGGCTTGGTCTAAGTCCTCAGGGCTAGGGAGCAGGGAATCTGGGAAGAGCACCCAGCATCGCTTCTCCTTTCAACCTCTTCCCAAACTGCCTTGTCCCCTTCTTCTGAAGCCAGGAGAGAAAGAGGCATCTTCAGATGTCAGCGTCTCCAATTCTGATGAAGGCTGCTCACTATAGAAAATGCTTTCTTTCTTTTGGCAATCCAAAAATTAAGAATTCAAATTTCCTAATTATCAAGGTTTCCCTTTTGGGATAAACATGCCCTCATGGTGACTTCTTTTTTCAATTAATACTAGCTCTGAGAAGCAGTTTTGAATTCAATCATTCGTGTGTGTGTGTGTGTGTGTGTGTGTGTGTATGTGTGTGTTTTCATCTACACAGAAACTGAAAATATTTTTACAGTGAAACAGGTCTCATGAGAGAAAATGGCACGCGCCACTGCACAAGCTAGACCTGAAAATCCTCAAAGAAGAAATACATCTAGCCAAATGTATTCAAAGTCCCACCCATGATGGGGGTAGTTTTATCAGGGAAGGGTCTTAAGGCACACAGACTCTCTTGCTCTGAGTTCTAACACTCTCACCTTTCTCTTAACTGAGCATGCACACCAGTGGGGCCCTGAGTTGAGGACACAAGCTCCCATGAAGTCAGAATACCTCTTCTGAAAGTGTCCTTGCTAGGATAAACTCACCAGTGATGCCTGTGCATGACAGCAGAGAAAACAACAGACTTGAGTTATGGCAATTAAAACCATCATTCCTTTCTTTTACGTACGAATACTTGTTCGCTTCGCTTGCGCCACTCTAACATTTGTCCAGCTGCTATCGTCTCCTTCTCACCAGACCCACAGCATTTCTGTTGTTGTAGTGGTTACTCTGCTCTTTTCTTTCATGTAGCATCCTACAGCTCTTAATGGTCCAGTCATATGGGACCTCATTTTCAGTTCCACTGCCCATCACAACCTCTCCTCCACCTGCCAAGCACTGAGAAAGTAGGTACTCGGAACATAAAGTCCTGGCTACACTAGGGCACTGAAAAAGGCCCCCTATTCTAAGGGCACAGATAGTTTCTAATCCTCTCGACGTACTCTCCTGTTTAACTATGAGGCACAGAAGTACACGGGGATCCCCTTCCCAGGACGACACCACGCAGAGGAAGATGCTGGCAGAACTGGAGTCGATTGTCTATGTGTTTCTTATATGTAGGCCAAACTGGATCA
Source organism: Chionomys nivalis (assembly GCF_950005125.1). Taxonomy (NCBI): domain Eukaryota; kingdom Metazoa; phylum Chordata; class Mammalia; order Rodentia; family Cricetidae; genus Chionomys; species Chionomys nivalis. The sequence goes on from NC_080099.1 coordinate 16,787,077, forward strand.
AGGTTTTCTCTGCAGCTGAAAGCATCCTAAAATAAGCTGGAGATGCCCTGTCTGCCACCCAGCACCAGGCTTGCCAAGCTAATGCTCACAGCTGTGCTTCAACAGTAACTGCATAGATGAACCCAGACTTGGACAGACAGGCCGACATCTCTGGGCCACTCACATGTGTGGAAGCATGGAAGTCTCGACTTCACAATGTCACTTTGCTCTCAGCTCTCCTGCTCGCTATGGCCCTCCCCCAAACACCAAAGCTACAGGCTACACATGGTCCAAAGTCTACTCATACATCGATATGTATGAGATAGACATTTTGCTGGAAAGAGTGTCTATGGTTTATCTTGGCTTCTCAAAGTAGCCTCAGAGTCTCTGCCATTTAAGACAAGCTGGTGCTCAGGCAGCCACTGTGTGTGCCTAAATCATACATATTCCCTTTAACAGAGTAAGAATGCAGGTCAGCTGGGAGGTGGTGGCACACACCTTTAATCTCAGCACCGGGGGGGGGGGGGGGGGGGGACAGAGGCAGGTGGATCTCTGTGATTTCAAGGCCAGCCTAGTCTACAAGAGCTAGTTTCAGAACAGGCACCAAAGCTATGAAGAAATCCTATTGCAAAAAAAGAAAGAAGAAAGAAAGAAGAAAGGAAAGGGAAGGGAAGGGAAGGGAAGGGAAGGGAAGGGAAGGGAAGGGAAGGGAAGGGAAGGGAAGGAAAGGAAAGGAAAGGAAAGGAAAGGAAAGGAAAGGAAAGGAAAGGAAAGGAAAGGAAAGGAAAGGAAAGGAAAGGAAAGGAAAGGAAAGGATAGGAAGACATGTTGACCAGATTGTCCAAGTTCTTGCTTGAGGCAAACCATCTTTAGGAAAAATAATCCTAAAGTTTCTCAATATTTTGAACATTGTAAATGTTATGGACTCTCCCAAGTTTGCACGGGCAATTGATATTCCCACTTGACTGTAACAAGAAGCAAAGGTTCCATTCCCTAAAAACGTGACAACACATGGTTGATTCAAAAAGATTGTGACTCCTGAGCTCAAAATTAAGTGGAAGAGACAAAACATGCACTTGGAAAACATAACACGGATGCAAAGTTAACATTCTGACAGGGCCAGTAAAAAAGCCCCCAAGAGTTGTTTCCAGAAACATTAGAGGGGAGGAGGAGAGGAGGGGAGGGTTTCCTTGGAGCAAGAGTTCAAGATGGGCAAGAAGGATTTCACACTTTAGGAAGCTCAAAATCAGAATTCCAGATGAGGGTAAATAAACAAGAGCAACCGGAAGAGCCCAGCGGGGAAGGGTGGCCTGGACCTTCAGGTAGGGTCCCTAACAGGGAGGAAGGGCAGAGGAGTCCAGGTCTTCTTCACTACCCAAACTAAGAAGCACTTCCCTGGGCCTTAGTTCACTTCCTGTCACCCCTTTCTGGGCTTCTCCTCCCTTTTCATTTTTCACCTTTCACCTTTCCTCCTGAGGAAAGACTCCAGGGTTTGCCCACTCTGCGATCCATCAGACATGTCCAACAGCCACATTTTACAAAGGCCGTCAGTGGCCCCTGCTGCTTTTGAAGAAGAGCACTAAGATGAACTGGGGACAGCATCAGGCTCTGTGTTCTGGTCTCACACACTCCTGCCACACAGTCTGCCATCCTGCCTCTTCTCTTCCTTCCACCTGCGAACTCAGCAAATGAGGAGGCAGAGGGGTAAAACATCACCTCTTCACAGGGGAGGGATAATCGGGTACGTGACGTATATGGGCAAACTACATATTGCTATGAAATGATGAATAGTCATGTCACGGCCAGTACTAACTGGACTTTGGCCCTTCGTGGGATGTGACTTATGATCCAGCATGCACATGCCATATCTCCACATAATAGGAAATCAGAATCCGCGTTGTTCCTGGTTGAAGTCCCAGCATCTTCAGTGTCTAATGCACACAGAGGTCCATTCATTTTCAACACGTCATTTCTGTCTATAGCCATAAATGATGAGGTTCAACAGTATCTACACACAAAGATCTTAAGATGCCCTACTCTTTGCTCAAAAACCTGGCAAACATATCAACTATCTCCACAGTCTGAATCTTGACCATCATCCAAGTTTTTACCTCGACATGGCCATTCCCAGGCAGGCACTTCCTCACTCTGTTAGAGAGCACTCAAGTTCCTCTATACCCCCAAAATGTGCTCACCAACCCCTTCTACTGCTGCTAAGCTTCCTCTAATTTATCATTATTTGGTATTGTATATGTGTGTATGTGTGTGTTCGCGTGCATGCGTGTGTGTGTTATCTTTTACTGGCACCCAGCTGGGAGCAAAACCACCAGAACAGGAGCTGGAACTGGGCTCCTGGGGCCCTGAAACTCAATGAATATTAGTTGAATAAATAATAAATTTTAATCTGTAGAAAAACAGAGAACTTTTCATAAAAATAATCTATATATATGTATTATATGGAGTTAAAAACACAGAATCTAACAAAATAATTATCATTAAAAGAATTTTTATGCTGATGAAAATATACTGTGGCAACATATGATATAATAAAGTGAAAAACATTTTTTTCAGTAAAGGCTCCACATATTTTTAATGAGGTCATTATATGTTTTATTTCACTAAAATATTGAATCGGGAACATCTATAAAATCAAGAGGCAGAATGAGATAAAAACCTAGTCTGTAACATAAAAATATCCATGAGATGGAATTTTCCAACTAATGCCCCTTTTAAAATAAAAACCAGATTTGAAAGAGCATAACTGGAATACCTGATACACAGTTTACTACTCTTTTTTTTCCAAGGGGTTGTATACAAAGCTCTTATTTTCTTCATTAAAAAAAAAAAAAAAGACAGAACCAGCTGGTAGATATACAGTACCCTTCAAAAGCCTCGGCTAAAGCCGCAAATAATTGCGAAATGTATTCAGATCAAATGGACAGCTTATTTTATGTATGATTTTGTAAGGCCTTTACAGATACCCATGCCTGCCTTTGTAGCTCATTTCCAGGGATCTGATGTAAAAGTGTCCCGGCACAAACAAACCAAGGTTTTCTTGACGCTTATATTCAAAACAAGAAAAGAGAGAAAGATGAACTTCTGCATTTAGTTGTGGTTACAAAAACCCTCACTCCCTGGATTTTGATTGGTTGGAGTCTAATATATAAAACAAACTGGGTTTTCCATTTAAATGCAACACCCACATAGTCCTTTTCTTCCTGTCCATACTAAGCACTTTTTTGAACATTCACTCACAGAGCTGACAGGCAAAGAAATGTGGGTAAAAACCTGAAAATATACCATAGCCCTTTGTGACATAGGATGTTTAAGCTAACGTGCATGAAACATGTTTCGAAAAGTCCTTCTTCAAATTATTTTGATTCCAGATAGATTTTGAATTAGGGACAGGAAGGAGAAAAGACTACAAAAATGCCCAACAGGGCAAGCTGGGATGGAGAAAGAATTGAGAAGCTTGACCAGACAAAAGCATGTTCTCCACCAGTTTGACCTGCAGCTCTGGAGCCGGAAGGCAGCCTGGGACAGGGAGCACGACCCTGCTGATCTCAGGGTCTGTAAGGATAGACATTCTCTGAACAGAGGATGGATGCACAAAGCAAAGAGTGAGCTACCACTAAATAAAACAAAGCCAACCCCCTAGGCTCCCCACCACTTTGGTATGGACAGAGAAACCTTGGTGGTGGCTTTCTTTTTATTTACTCTTTTCTTCTTAATTCCCGAAATGTAGCCCCAGTTTACACGAGGAAAGCTGAAGGAGAGCAAAGACTCTCTTGACAAAATAAGCTTTTCAAACGCCCCTGTCTTGTGTGGTGCTTTCTGTGGGTCCATACAGTCCGCAGAAGTATAATCTCCTCTCCAGGCCGACATCAGAAGCACGGCTCTGTACACACTTGAGAAGCGTGCTTTCTGCTCCTCTAATTTGGTCCCCAGGCCCCCATCATGTACAACACCTATGGCAGTACTTTTCAACCTTTTCTAGGAACAGAGATGCCAGGCGGACACAGATGCTGGTCCCCAGGCATACCCAGAGCACCCTGGGAATCTAGCGATGAGAGAACACACAGCAGGCTATAATCAGGCACCCGTTTTGAGAAATACTAGAGAATTCACCTAATTCCAGCTGTCTCTCAGGTATAAGGGATCTGAAGCACCTATTGGGTCAGGGACCCTAGAAACTTCTCAGCCTCCAAAAAGTCCTTTGAGACGGAGTCACAAATTTTGAACTTCACCAAGCCTTTCCCAGAGTCACCCTTGGAGCGCTTCAGACATCCTGTCTGGAGGCAGGCAGTGAGCCATAACCTTTCTACTAGCTCTTTGGAAACACTTTGCTCACAGATGTCTGAGAACTGAAGTCAGAGAAGAAAGGATGGGGTTCAGAACCTGCAATGCGAAGTGAGTTTCAGGGTAGATGTCAACCCCAAGAAGAAAAACGAACACACAGAGTACAAAGAACTCCAGAGAATCATGTTGTTCCTGATCCTCCCACTGTGAGCAGAGCTGGGGGAAAGGTTTCCCTAAGCAGCATGTGTTCAACAAAACCAGAAGAACCTCTAGTGGGGACAATGGTTTGCCATTCTTCACATGGCCGTCTGGATCCTGAGCAGAAAGGAACACAACATACCAGAGGGCATAAACAAACCAGAAATACCTGGAATTGCTTTCCAATGACCCTGTGCCCTGTATAATATGCAGAATTCAGCAACAGCCAGGCTGTTCTTCTACCGCTTAGAAACATAAACCTTCCAGCCCAGGGAAACAGCTGAACAAAAGAACCGCATCTGATTCAATCAGACCGCATTCAAAGCAGAAAGTTCCAAACTGTATTTGAGCAACTAAGCAGGCTCCTTCACTGACAGCGGAAGTACTGTGTACATTTCTTACTGATGCACGAACTAGAAAAATGGTTCCAAACCTTCTGGTGGATGAAAGTTAATCCCCATATTTTTAGTTTAAAAAAAAAGAAAAAACAACGTGAAGATAAGAAAATGAGTCTTAGAAGAATAGCATGCACAAAGACACATCAAAAATGTAAATATTAGTGTTCAAAGTTTTGAGTGTCGTCTTTTTATCAAATCTAATCACAATGGGATCTCTGTGGTTGTTTTACCTTTCCTATGATCCTTTTAAACAATATTGAGGCTTGTTTCACTTATTTGAATATTTGTTAGCAAATCCGACTCCAATAAAGCAATAAGCATCAGTCAGAGAGGTTCATATTTGTAGACCTCTGAACCCTGTCCATCCTTTAACTACATAACACAGATCTGTAAAGGGGGGTGATCACGTATACTGAAGATTCAATGTACTTAACACAATGTCCTATGCACAGAAGTAAACAATACATGCATAAGGACCATCATTAATTCATAAGGATTCATCAAATGAAGCTCTGAAAAAAAAAATCATGTAGACCAAGTCTGTCTTGAACTAGAGTTTTAAAAATTGTAAATTTAAGAGTCATACTGATAAATTATACATAAATTTGATGAGCAATTCTGGGAGATGGTCCACCTCATTAAAGGCGAAAATGCATTTCACCCATTTTCTCTATAATTCCAGAGAAAGACACGGAGTGGACAGGACACTTTGCATAAATAAATATTTCACGGACACATCGGTTAAGAAGAACATCATTTGGAGCACACCGGCATTCCTTTGGCTGTCTTCTGTGCAGTACAGACGCATGCAGACAGAAAGAGCATGACTGAGAATGCTATTCAGTTGAGAGCGATTAGAGAAGATATCTCAACAGTATTAGCGGAAAGGTTAAGAAACGGCAGGGAGAAAAAAAACTAGTCTTTCAAAAGATGATTTCCATTAAACTTCAGTTGATTGTGAGGGGAAAAAAATAGTAGGCCATTAGTCTGTAGTGTTGGTTAATAGTTTTCCTTATTTTCAGAAAACAATGAAAACTAATGACTTACATCCAACAGCTTCAAGACGTGAATTACTGTGCGCAATTCACAAGTCCTTCCACCACCCGTCTCTACGGAGTCCCTCTCTTAGTTAAGGTTTGAAATTAAGGTTATTATTTATGAGAGAAAGTTGGAGAGACATTAAGAGCTATCACAATTCCCCCAGACCATCAGTGGGAGAGAGAAGTTCCATCCGGTATGAATGGAAGATAAGACTCCAGGCCAAATATTTAAACGGGGGTGCAAAGGATACACACACAACAATCCGCACGCACCTGTCACTGCAAAATTCAACACTCACACAATCGAAAGGGCATTTGTGTTCACAAATCAAGTAATTATATCCCTGACTATCCATCTGCATATGCAATTACCCAGTCTGTTGCACAGAAAAGCAGATTTTTGCAGGTGTTTCCCAACCATCTTTACTTCAAAATCCAGTTGCCCTTTCTGTCCTGAAATCTGGGCACATACCAGCCCTCTAATTGAATCTTCGTGGTGCCGTGGTGAAGATCAAGAGCTGTGTTTTCGCGTCTCACACTCACACACAGAAGGTGCTGTAATCTAATCAGGCTGCCGCTCCACACTGCCACTTCACTAATGGTTTAATGGGCTCTGCCGACACCTTCGAGTGAAAGAATCTGCGAGGTGCCTCCCAACTCTTGGGTGACTCTGTTCCTAGGCTCTCAACACGCGCCAGTTTTGCCCACACACCTCGAGGTCTCAGAGCTACGACTCCCGGATGCCAAGAAAAGGGAGATGAACAGAGTGATGAAGCAGCAGACAGGAGGTAAATCGGTGTGGTGACGGGCCGTGTGGTTCATCAAAGGGAAGCTTCTTGCAAATTTACCATCTCAGAAATTCGCACTGCCGAGTGGTTGTCTAGCCTCGGAACTTGTTAAGCCCCTGTTCCACTTGCTACAAAGTATAGTCTGTGCTGTGGTATTGTACTTGAAAAAATCAATAACATCTCAGTTCTGAGGGCGTTGAGGGACCAACCTCCCTCCAAGTCACTCTCAGATCAAAATTAATCTTAGACCAAGGTGTACAGAATCTGAGGGCTGACAAAGATGTTGAAATGCCAGCAGATCTAATAATGATCCAAGAAACAGAAACCAAAGTTTGTGTAAGGGCAGAGATGTCCAGTGTCTCAGATGGCACCTCAAAGACTCAATCTAGATATTCCACATACTCAGAGGTAGTGCTATCTCAATGCTACACAATCGAATACCAATAGACATGCTTGCCTAGGAAGTCCTTCCTACGAAGTCCTCCCCACACCCCAAGACAGGGTTTCTCTGTATAAACATCCCTGGCTGTCCTGGAACTCACTCTGTAGACCAGACTGACCTCGAACTCACAGAGATCCACCTGCCTCTGCCTCCCAAGTACTGGGATTAAAGTCGTGCACCACCACCACCTGGCAATTTTTGTTGGGACATTCTTTGATGTACAAATAATGAAGACCCAGGGGAAAGTTGTAAAGCTAGATTTTTTTATTCCTCACAGAAAGAAACATCAAACCCCTTCTTTAAAAATAAATTTTAAGTTGATATCAAATACCACTCTTGAGACCTATAGAAGATCTACCCTCTTTTTACTAGCTAAACCATTCTGCAGACATGCCAAATGTATGGTGGCAAGGTAGTCAATCCTAAATCAAGTCTTTCGACTGTCTTCATACCATAGATGAGATTCTTGTCCCAAAATACAACCTGTTTCCTCTCACAGGATACTAGGCAGTTGGCTTCAGCTGCATATCCCAGTGGCCCTGCACCCCGCTATCCCTATCAGCCACTTCATTCATTGAAGGAACCCGCCTAGAACCAGAATAAAGTGTACTATGAAAACTACACCCTATACGATGGGCATGGCAGGAGAAATGACGTGAAGTTTAAATGTATATGTCTTCTCTTTGGAGATGGACAAAAGCCATCTTTTGGGTACTGGCCAAACTGCATCTCTCCTAACAGAGGTGCCAACATTGGCTATGATTCAGCTACCTTTTGCTTAAAATATTTGGGGAGTTGACCTCATTATCCATCCATGTATCACAAATAGTATTTTAGAAGAAAAATGTTACCAGCATGAATACAGTGATATTGAACTGAATGAAAATATTAGTGACCAGTATTTGAAAATCAAAGACTGGATAAAACCATCAACAGGAAAGCCTTTTAAAAGCACTGTGGGGCAGGCGTGGTGTGGTGTTCGGTGCCTTTCATTTCAGCACCCCAGAAGCAAAGCCAGGTGGAACTCTCTGAGTTTGAGGACAGCCTATCTACAAAGGGAGTTCCAGGATAGTGAGGGCTCCATAGAGATACCCTGTCTCAAAACAAAACAACAACAACAACAACAACAACAAAAAACCGCTTTGGGGCTAAGTTAACAAATCCCAATATTTTGTGCAAAAATGTTTTATCTGAGAATTATGCAACAAAAAAAGAAAAGAAAAAAAGAAAGAGAAAGAAAGAGGGAGAGGGAGAGGGAGAGGGAGAGGGAGAGGGAGAGAGAGAGAGAGAGAGAGAGAGAGAGAGAGAGAGAGAGAGAGAGAGAGAGAGAGAAGAGTGTTCTCTTGTTGGAGTCATTGGAAGTCATTATGGAGTGTGTGTGTTTGTGCGTGTGTGTGTGTGTTACCCTCTCAGCCTCTTGTTAATCCTACACAAATACTCTACCACTAAACTAGAGCTCGAACTCTAAATATAACATTATTAAAAAAAAAAAAAAGAAAAGAAAGGCTGTATTTTTAGTTCTCTGGCCAAACCCCAGCAATTAGTTTAAAAGATTTATAGAAATATCCATGTGGACATGCTTACAAGACAGGTCAGGGGCACGGAGCAGAAAGAAAAGAACATGCAGCTCTTTGAACTGGTTCAAGCTCTTCTCTACCAAAGTAACCACAAACCACATGTGTGTGGTGGGGGAGGTGACTTGCACACGAATCACAGCGGCGGATGAAAGGTGCTTTCATTGTATAGAGAAAGAAACTGCAGTGGGAAGAAATGGGACATCCTGACTAAAGAGAGAGTCTTTCCAGATTAGTATGATGATTTAAGTCGACTTCAAAATGGTTTCGGCCTTATGAAAATTACATTAAAACTAGACCTGATGCATTTGCATTTAAAGGGTTGCTTCACACTACTTAGCTAGAGCTGATTTCAGTCCCCACGGACTGAGAGTATTAGGGCGCTAAAATCACAGACGATTTCTAGTATAAAGGATTATAGTACTTTGAACTAAAGGGTTGAAGGAGGTAAGTCATCACATCAGGGACATGAATGAGGGGCGTGCATGTTTTGGAGCGGGAGGACACAATCACCTGCAACATGAAAGCCCTTGCTAGACAAGGGAATTAGATCGCATGTGGTCCCGGTCAGGGTGCTCACATTCAGTTGAGAACACTGTGCACCCTTGTAAGAACACACACCATGACAAAGAAAAAGGCAAGTGCCTCAGTTACAGTCATTAACTTTGATCCTTCCAACATTACACTAAGAGAAAAGATACCTTGTGGCAACATCTATAAAGGTTGGGAACACACAATGAAGCTTTTCTTTAGAGAAAGAAAAATCTGCACAAAGCAACCTAACTCAAACAAGGAGTCTTGCCTTTTTTTTTTTTTTTAAAGTAAGGAAAAGCATTCTTAGATCTAGCTCTTAAACCATCAATAGTTCAACCACAGGGCTACTGTCTATAACCATCTCAAAACAGTTGATTCACAAGAGCAAGCAAATGGCTTGTGTCCCTTTTCTGAGACCTTAAAACCAGAACTCAGTCCCCAGCAGTAGCCCAACAAAAGGGAGAAGAAGAGAAGAAGGCCTTGGAGAGCTCCATGAAGTTCCTCAGTCAGGACACTTGCTACTTGTTTCTGCCTCCAACGAGAAAATGACTTAATTGTTTTTAATCTTTTCCTAAACATACATAGATGAGAAAATGCTTTGGAAAGTTCAAAGTATTACACAAAACTATTATCATCATTTAATTACCAGAGATGTTCAGCAAGGACGTTTTATGAGAGCCAGTCTGTTCTACAACCTCTTAATTAAAAGAAAAATGTGAATGCAGAAAGCCCCCCACTGCACACAAATATACCTTTAAAGGGAGATAGCTTTTGAAGAGCAACCAAAGTCAGTCACCAAGAATTTCAAAAGTCAGGCAATGACTTTCAGCATCGATGTAATACGTAAGAAAACACATGACCAAAATACACAAATAAGATTAATTGTGTTGAACATTATGACATGCAGCAATTTCTAAAAGACCAACACACATGCAAAACTAGAAGTAGGTACTTTGCTTTGCTCTATAATTATCAAAAACAGATATGTATTCATGTAGTGGAAAAGCCACTAGAACATCACATGGTAGTCTATTAATGTGTACATTTTTATGCTGTCGTACATTCAGACTTTTAAGGTAGGTTCAATGCTATCCAAATGACTGAATAAATGAAAAATTGCTGGCCAGCTCAGGAGCAGGTGACTGGTGACCCGTCTCTTGTGTGTAGACAAGCGATGAGGTCTTTTGTTAGTCTCTATTTTTCCTTTCCTTGGTTAGGACATTCATGATCATCTTCACGTCCTGCCTCTGTCTGCCTCTGAGTTTATAAGTACATACCTACTGCATTCATTATACACGTGTTTTTTGGAGAGATCACCCACAGATGTGGCAAGCAGAAATGGAATCAGCAAACGCCGGGGCACAGGCTCTGGATGCGACGTGGAGGCGGCAAGCGAGCCTCAAAGTTTTCACACATCCACTCTGCTTAGAGCTGCCAAGTGGAGGACCTAAATTCAAGTGCTTTATAATTGTTACAAATTGTGCCAAAGTACACTGTGTAGCAATAAATTATGACGCTTATCTAAATTATAAAAGTAATTAAACTTTCCTCAGATACTCATAATTCTGCCCTCCATAAATTTTCTGTTCATTGCATATTCAATAGCCCTGTTTTCCAGTTAAATGAAAACAAAAGAGAGAGAGAGCAAAAAGGAAGAAAACTAAAAAGAGAAATAAAGGGAAGGATGATTTCGTTCCAAAATCAACCATGTACATATAACACAGGACACACCTAAACTCCACAGAGCCATACACAATGGCTTTCAAGATCTGCAAACCGCAGCAAATGCTAATGAAAATATTTATCCGAGGGACAATTCTCAAAGAGCTTTTTGTCATTTGTTTTCCTACCGTTATTACAGACATTTGTTTTAACACAAGTTTTCTCTCCCATCCCAACATTTCCTCCTGCTTCCTGAAATTATAAATCTTGGTTAGCGTATTACTGTAAAGTTTGTTAAAATAATAGCAAAAATAATGAAAACAACAGTAACCCGCTACGCCGCCTTTGTCCTTTGCTACAGGGTCCCTTCTTCATACAGGCTAGACGGTAAAAGAGTCACCCCCTGTGGAAACAAGGCATCCGGGGACGGATTACAGCTGTTGCTTGGAATCAAACACAACAGGAGTTGTGAGATTACAAAACTCAGAAGTTTACAGCCTCAGGCAGTACTGGGAGGAAGGTTACCATTTTCAAACTTAAACTTTGAGATTCCAAGTGACTTCTTGATAGTCAGGGGTGCTGGGGGGGGGGAGTCTCTTTCCAAAAGATTTAGCCATATTCCCCGGGGACACAAATCAGCCGAGCAGGAGGGACGGTGGTGAGAATTCTTGCTCTAACGACATTTCTCCAATGATCAGCAAACACGATGAGTAAGTAAATGATGAGAAAGCCCATAGGTTGAGACCCAAGTTTGTCAGACGTTCCCTGGGATCATCTGATTTTCTGTTTGGGTACCTGGCTGCTCAACCCTAAATGGGGTACTTTTATTTTCATATCTATTTCAATTTAACGAAAACATTTATTTTTATAAACAGAAAAGGAAATGAGTTTGAATAAGATATACTTATGCAATTACCATATCTAATAGCCAATTACATGTCCTTACATGAGCAGATAAATAATATATGCACATACATTTATCAATCTTGTCTAGGAAGGAAGAGAGAAGAAAGTCGATGAAAATCAAGCTACTGCAGTTTTTAATATTTTCTATTTGTACTGGGGAAACACTGTTTGTCTTCAACAAAGTCACAAATTATAAACGTTTGGTTTAAATCTTTTAAAATCAAACTAAACTATGCAAGTAATGTATTAAATATATTCTGTGTCCTAGCAGCTCTATGATAGAACTATTTACATTTTTCTCTTGTTTTATAAAATAAAAGGGATAATACTCAAGTTCCTACAAAGCTATGAAAACACTAATTGCTTTAACATCGGGTTAAATGCTCTGAAGTTAACATCCATGGGAAATTTTTGCTACGATATGATCAGACGTGGTAAATGTCCCAAGTACCCATTGGTTAAAGCTACATGAAATTGGAAGGGGGGGAACCTCTGATACGTACATGAATATGAAATTAATTCATTATGATCACTGCTACCGCAATGAACACAAATTAATTCATCACATTGGAAGACACCACCCACTTGTTATACCAACTGACAAGAAAACAAGAGGACAGCTATCCTCTACCAGGTGACACGTGACCAAAGGCACCGCTAGCCTGTCAGTCACAGAAGTAGTTCCTTCCCTGCAAGTCTGTAAGAAGAGGTTTTTACACGGGTTCTCTTTGCTCACCTTAAGTCAAGCCTAAGAGCCAAGGACTCATATTATCATAAGTTATCCCCATTCCTACGCTGCCTCCTGGGGCTGGTCGCAAGGCTGGCTAAGGTACAATACTAAATGACATGCTCACACTCTGGCTCCTGCAAGAGCGGACTCTCACTTTGCCTGGCTCTGAGAGAGCGCTCATCGGACTGTAGGTCTGAACTCCAAGGCATAACAACCTTTCTAAACAGCCAACTGGGGGTCCCTTGCCATACAAGTGTACACTAGACAGTCCCAACATGAGCTAAAAGTCAAGGTCTGTCTGCTGTCTTCTCCTCTAAGGGAACCTTTCTTGACATCAACACCCTTTGAAGTCCTTGTACACAGGTGCTAGATCAAACACAAGAGCCTTGTGCTCTACCACAAGAACCATTAATGATCTCCTTCTCCTTAGCTGGTTTTCCTTCTCTCATACTATGGGATACAAGGACCTAGCACCTAAATCCCGGCTACTGCCCATACCCATTTCCAGCACCTTAACCCCTCTTCCGATTTCAGGAACTGGATCACTAACTCAGCTGTCACACCATGTAACTGCATTTGCGCAGTAATTCCAAGCGGAGGGAGGGGATGGAAAGCTGCATTCAAAACGGAGCTTTTTCCTCCCCAAGATGCCTTTCTCCTTGGGAATGAGCAACATGAAATGACAGCATTTTCCTCTTAGCAAATACTCCTTCCAGCTAAGAAACACTTAGAGACGTTTGGACAGCCGGCAAGTTTAGTCCTCAGGCGGTTACGCCATCATTCTTAAGGGGAATTTTCTACCTCTTCTTGAAATAGGAAATATGTATTTGTTTGCTTCGTGGGTCTTCAGACAAGGGCTGATCTTATGGCCATTTACAGTCCTGATGCAAGAAATTCAAACGGTAGTGGGGTCCTGAAAAGTTCCAGCTTAATGTCAAAACTTGATCAACATGAAAGTCATTTATTCAAAATTTGTCTTGGGCCTCAACAGGACTGAAAAGGAGGCATTCTTCCCTATGCGAATCTGCTCCTAGTCCTTGTTATTCAGCCTTTGTGGGCGCTAATCCTACGCAGACACATCTGCACATCACAGAGGCAGCACTCATGTAGGAAGGAAAGAAATCTGTCCTACTAAGAGCAGACAGTCTCGTATTCCCGCCTGAGAACCAGGCACCAACGAACACTGGGAGCCTAGAGGGAATAGTCAAGTGTGCAGTTGAGAAGTGGGTTCCACACCAGGTGAAGTACTAGAAAACACGGATAGACTTTTCCAGCCCAGACTAGCTCCATCTGTTCATGAAGAACAACACTCAAACGCAACTGCGCATTAAAACCACCTGGGGGAGGGGAACACTGAGAACAATCCGGTTTAATTCGGGATTGGGGGGGGGGGGTGCAGGCAAGCATCCATAGTTTTCCCCATGCTCCCCAGGTGACTGTCATATGTAGTCAGGAACACAAGTCACTGAGACAGAAGCCGGGTGGCTTCTTGAAGTCAAAGAAAGAGCTTTTCTATGAGGAGGACAGAGATCAGCTCAGAGTGATGGGCTTGCGAGCTAGCCTCATCTTACATGAACCTTTTACATAGAGATTCCTAGACCTACCAAATGGGAGCCCTAAGGAACGGTCCTCAAGAATGCTCCATGCATGCTTTAAAAATCTCCAAGTGCACAAGAATTGTCAACTGGGGTTTTGAACCACCGACCTGAGCGCAACTCAGAAGTTCTTTGTGCCCCCTAACTTGGTTGGTTTCCCACACAATACTTCGTGTTGAGATAGGTTCATGGGAACATGCTTGCCAGAGAAATTGGAATGGCGGGGGATGTGTGGAGGAAGGGGAAAGTATTTAAGAAAAAAATAAAGAGAAAAGGAACATAAGTGTCCTCTAAACACTCACATGTCTGTCTCTTAAAGGGCTGGTAATGAGCAGTGGTGTACAGCAAAGACCCAATGAAACTAAATTTTGTACCAGTTCATTTCAGCACATCCTGTTTATACGACTATTTAATGAGTCATTCAGCCAGGATGATTTTCTGTCTGAATATGTTAATTGCCATTTTTTTCATAGCTCTCTATTAAACAGTACGGATAAATAGGCAATGTGGGTGCTTGTCAGTGCTAGCAACCCCTCACTCTCAAGGGGGTGGGCCACACAAGGGAAAATGGGGAGGACTTCTTTTTTAAGTGTTTAATTCTTTTACCGGGTATTGGCATTTGGGACCCCACTTCAATTCAGAAGCATATGCTAGCGTTAGTACTAAAGTGAAAACGAAATGAGGTGCTTCTCCCCCATATGCCACTGGCTTCGTCCTCTCAGGAAGGATTAGCTCCAGCAACAGGGAAGAGATGTGAGGCCTCTTGCTGACCAGTGCCCCCCACTTTCAGGAGGTCGCTATGGATGTTTCAGGAAAGGTAAGCCCCAGAGAAAGGGTGTTCCTTTCACCCTGGTGTCCTTTCAAGCCCAGTTCCCTCGAGGACCAGTGCATACAGAGAACTCTCATTAATCCAGGAAATGGGCGAAATGTCTACTTAGTATTTTTGGATTATATTTAAGGAGTGATTAAGATAATCCATTTTTTTATTTCATGTATTCCCGAAGGAAGCAGAATTTATAAATGCAAAATCGGAAGCATCATCAACACTGAAACTGAAGTAATAACAACAACAACAAAAAGGCAGATTTTATGCCCACCATCACTTAATAAATCAAACCACTTTTAATATTCATTTTTTGCATTTATGCAGTTTTGAGTGCCTTAATTTTAATTTTAAGCATTTACATTAAACAAATTATCTATCATTACAGTGTTTTTGGAAGGGATAAAAACAAAACAAAACAGAACTTAAGGCCATATTTTACTTTTAACTGCTTTGTTTACAAAGATTAAATGGTCAAATTAATAGAGTTCCCAATGTGCTTTTGACATCTAAAATTTCTCATAAATAAAAGCAATGCAACAAAAAAATAAAACTCAGTGGCAAAAGTTTGTCTTTGTAACCGTTAAAGGGACTTTATAAAACACATAGGTCCTTCTGAGTGGTAACTAGCAACATTGAAAAGGACAGTTTGATTTTTAAAAAAGACAGATTTGACCTAAAGGGAACACATTTCACAGCGGAGGAATAAACTGAGGAAACAGTCTGCAGATTAAAAACCCCTTGAAAGGAAGCATAAGCTTTAGAAGGGGGAACAACAACAACAACAACAAGAACCCTCTTTGCTGAGGAAACCAGCTGGAAACAGGAAGCTCTCTGCTCTTACCCTGCTTTGATTCCACCACATCCCACCTCATGAAAAGCAAAGGCTGATTTCAGCCGAGCCTCCTTGGGGGGGGGGGGGGGGGGGGGGCTGTGTAGATCCAGATCCAGTGCCAACTCCTCCAGAACACCATGGCCCCACCCCAGTCACAGAAACACAGTAGACTGGGAAAGAAGCAATAGGTGACATACAAAACAGCACTCGACAGGTCTGCTGGAGCAGGGGTATGGGTGGCTGGCACACCTGCTCTCCCTCAGCAAGGCTCCCACTCGCCAAAAGAAAACAAATCGAGACGCCTATGTGAATTGGGATTGGTTTTGTCATTCTTCCCTTTGTCATTCTCTGCTGTTATGGAGAAGAGGGTACAAGTCCTTATGACAATGAATTTAAGTCACCATACTTAGACACCTAAAGTTTTAAACTGATCTCTCTGTTGGTCATCTCACAGATGTTCCCCAGACAGCTACCTGAAAAAGGTTTAGATGAAGTGTATTTAAAGGACACTGTAGCTGACAGAGAGAAACTGGCGTGAGAAGCGTGGATGACGGTTGCTGTCCAGCCATGGACAAGGGAAGCTAAGCAAGCAGAACTCAGGCCCAACATGCCCAAGTCTCGAGTTATTGTCGTGTTGCTATCTGGGAACACTTTTTTTAAAGTGGGAATTACACAGACAGACAATACGTGAAAATAAACACAGAGCGTCCTTAGCCTGGAACACGCTGCGCCATGCCATCGCATAAATACTACACGCTGAACGTTTCATATTCTTCCTCAAATGGTGACTGACACACAAGTTAAGGAAAGGAATCCACATGCAAGTTACAGGGAAGTGAAGAAATTAATGACTGCCTTCTTCTAAAGATGCGCTCGATAGACAGGAAAATTTCTCAGCTTAAGAGGCTTCAAGCAGGATATGTTAAATGCGTGTTAACTCCATCCAAACAGGCAGCTTGAGAGTAGGTATCTTCAGATGCTCAACCTTACAGTGGGATGCTCTGATGCCATGGTAACGGTTCAATCTCTAAAAGATGTCAATCATTAACACATAGTGTGTGTCATCTCCTTACCAATGGATAGCAATTGCCTGCCTCTGCCTCCTGAGTCCAGGGGTGAAGGGTGTGCACCACCACCGCCTGGTTCATTCTGAGTGCCTTTTATGTGAACTTAGTTACAATGGGAGAACTAGAGCTTTGACTGTCTCCATGTCCTATGATTTTAACAGCATGTGACTCTAAATTAAGAGTGATCCCTACCAACGAAATAAGGGAATTTACTTATTTGTGCCATGGTTGCAATGTCTATTTCCTTAGTCCAATGCAATACAATGGACAGTCCAGGAAATTCAAGTCATAGAGACAAGAGAAGTAGGGTGAGGTGGGTCCTGTGCGAGCAGCAGAACTGAGTTCAGGTTCCTGCACCTACATAAAAAGCTTTACACAATGGGACATGTAATCCAGCTCTGGGGGAAAACAGGACAATCCTTTGGGCTGACTGACAAGTTGCCTAAGAGCTGTGAGCTCAGTGAGAGAGAGACCCTGCCTCAAAAGCTCAGCAGAGAGTGATTAGACGGGACATCTGATGTCTACCTCTGGTTTTCACACACATCCCATGAACACAATTAAAAATAATAACTACTTATTCAATATGGATTTTCCTTATTTGTAGCATCAACTTCATGGTGAACAGAATTTTCGCATATAATTTCCATCATTCCCAGAGCAACCTATGAAAGAGAAAAGGACAGAATAGGACCTGTTTTTCCTATTTTCAGCCTCAGATGGCTGCAAATAGGGTAACCGTCCTCCATAAGGTCACAGATATTAGCAATAGTGTCCAGACCTCTAATAGACAGTAGTTCCTCTATGAATGCCATAACCTCCATCAATAACAAAAAAAAAAAAAAGGAAAAAAAGGAAAAAAAAGGAAAAAAGAAATAGTTTAATCAGGTACCACAATTTTCAGGTCAAATTGCAGAATTATTCTTATTCTAGCACACGTCTGGGGAATGCAGCTTCATGAAGCAGTGACAGTAATTGGTCTTGTCACAAGAGTAGGAAGCAAGGAATGGCACAGACAGTCACCTTTGCTTTGAAATCTACTCTAATTGCCCTCATGCACTCTTGGCCCTTTCTTCCTCTACGCTCATGCCATAAGTCTTACTGATCACCCACCTATTACGGCAAGGCCACCAGCAAGAAGATGAGTTTGAGTGCGACAGCACTGAAGTCTATGAAAAGGCCACCACGTACACTCATCCAATTGAGTATGGAGGAGATGCTTACTTCCTGAAGCCTCATGACGATTATGGAAAAATGGAAAATGAGCCTTGGGAGGAACCTGTGAGTTCAACCAAAATATCCCCA
This sequence comes from Chionomys nivalis, assembly GCF_950005125.1. NCBI lineage: Eukaryota > Metazoa > Chordata > Mammalia > Rodentia > Cricetidae > Chionomys > Chionomys nivalis. Next base: position 16,805,249 of record NC_080099.1, read on the forward strand.
AGAACTATGACTGATGCCCAGACCTTGATGTCCCCTAAAGGACAAAAACTGCAAGCAAGATTTCATTTTTCCTTCTTTTCCTTTTCTTTTATATTCCTTTAACAGAGTTTTGTAGAGAGAAAGACTAGTATGTAATTAGAAGGGCTATTGCCCTATGTAGAGATATAGAAATGCTAAAATTTTTGCTGTACTCAGTTCTCTTTAGGAACCATACCAAAATTCAAGCAGAAGTGGAAGAATGCTTGTTACCACAGTTATAAAATGCTGATGACACAATCACCATGCTTCGTCAGTGCTTTAGAGTAGTGACTTCACCTGGAGGTCGTGACCCCCAAGAGACCATCGGAAACCACAGATATTTCTATTATGATTCATAACAATAACAAAATTACAGTTATGAAGCAGCAATGGAAGTAATTTTATGGCTGGGGGTCACCGCAACATGAGGAATTGTATTAAAGGGTCAGTTGAGAACCAACGCTATAGAGGGAATAGGATTATATCACTGCATAATTTAATCTTTTCATATACTTTTGATCCATCAAAGATTTTATTTAAAACAAGAGAAGAGGCAAATCACTGCAAAACCAAATGCTGGCACCAATACCAAGTCAATGGAAGACCTTCCCTGGTGATCTACCTGAGTGCCCACTGCCCCGCTCTGCCTTGGCCCCATTCACACTGGGCCTAGACTGCCTCTGATCTAGTCTCTTGCAAAATGGGCTGCATTGCTGCTAACTTTAAAAACCAATCAAAGTATTAAAATAAAAGAGACATCCTCTCCCTTATTTGGCAGGAAAACCGGAACCCAAATGTTCCAAGCCTCCCTCAAGAACAAGCAATTATAAGGTGCACAAAGGCAATGCCTTTAAAACAACACGCTAATCCTAATATTAGTACCTTGGAAAAGGAAAACTGCCAAGAGGCTGGAATAATGCCCAGTTCTCCGTCTTACCTACAGCAATAAAACTGTCCTATAAATGTGAACAAGACAGTTAGGATACATTTTGGAGTGAGGTTATTGGCATTTCTTCCCCACCTCTCCATTCCCTAGGAGAACAGGCCTGACCTATGGAGGCAAAACACAGCAGATGGTAACTCAGTCCGCTACCAAGAGCACTTAGTCAATCCAAATAATTCACATAAAAATGAGACAAGATGTTCAATGATTTATGGCCTCGATTTCACTAGATAATTAAAGAATCTGACTCGTCCAGAGAATCACCTTTTTATTGTCAGATGCTGGGTAGCGAAAGTGTGTCAACACAAAATGTTATTTTATGACTATTAACAATAAAATAATTACTAGGTACTTATTAATAACGTAATTGATATTATTATAGCAAACACGTGTGCCAGGCACTCTAGTTTGTAATTTATAGCTGATGATTTATTTATTCCTTATTACAGTTCTATGGCACTATTATGGTACTGCATGGATCAAAAAACTGACTGCCTCCACACACACACACCAAAAAAAAAAAAAAATTAAAAAGAAAGAAAGATAGAGAAAGAATAACCCGGGGGGGGGGGGGAATAACCCAGAGGACGAATCTAGAAAGAAAATTTAGAGCGGTTTCTAGATTTTGCAATTGCATGGGAGTGGGTTTAATTTAATGCTTCTGGCAAAAATTGTTTTAAAAATGGAACTCATTTACATGCGAAGATGGCAAGACCAGGTTCCTCAGGCCCGCACTCCTGAGCCTTTGATTTCCTGTGCCCTGTGTAGCCTGATGGAGATATCTCTCCGAGGAGCGACAGCCTCACCTGTGGATGGCAGGGTGTGATGGATGCTGGGAAGTTTGTGCCGTTTCAGATTCTGAAGGTAAACACTCAAATCTCAGTTTCACTTGATGACCACACCACAAAGCCCAAGCAGGAAAGACCGAACAGCAGCCATTTCTCACTGGCTCTGTGATCCTCCCTCCATGGGACTCTAAAATTACACTTCCTCTCCGTAGAGGGACAATTAGATGATATTCTAGTAGAAGAACCGTGACAAACTCGAAGACCTGATGGGGCTGCTTACCAATTCCCAGGTGGACTCATGCTTGGAAATAAATAAAAATAAATAAAAATATTCAGGAATCTTCTAAGTCTAAAATTGTATTTTCTTTGTACAAGATGAGGTCATATGTCCAGTAGAGAAACATGTGCTTTGATATTTAAATGTCTCTACACAGCCCACACTGGCACCAAAAAGATCCTTCCAGCAGTAAGCCTGCGCTCACCCGTTTCCACACGGTATTCTAACCACTGTATGCCTTCCCCACCAGCAACATACATCTCCTCCGCAGTTTAGCTGTGAGAAGGTTCACAGGCAATGGCGCATGTGTGGTAAAACAGGCAAACACCTGTGTCCATGCACAGCCACAGCCGCAAAGGTGACAGCGGACTCTAACCTAGACAGATGCCACGTGAACACCAACATCGGGGACGTGTCCCACAAGCGATGGGAGACACCGATCACAGAACTGCGGGGCTTGACTGTTAAGGTTGCTTCTCCAGCTTCTCAGTTTCTCCAGTAACCTAAAAAGAGTACTAGAGAAGCCACATGGGGCATGAACACGGCTATCCCAGGCAGGAAATGCTGGTGCCAGTGGATTTTCTATAAACCTCCTCTTCCAGTTGATGCTCACTGGAGCAAATAACAGCAGCAATGCACTGCCTACTGATCAATGAGCCAGCGACAATGAGAAAAGCTGGCACGGGGATGGTACCTCTGCAAGCGCAATACACCCCAACCTCCTCGCAGCCCTCCACATAGACGCCTACAGAGCCCTCTTCCCTTCTGTGAACAACTGCAAACCCGATGCTATTCCATTGCTATTCCAACTAAGATGAAGCTGGAGGCCCCTTGAGAAAACGTCACTGTCCTACAAAATTGTACAGCACATCTTCTGAGACCCACTCACTCTCACTTCTGTCAAAGCAGATTGCCACTGCGAACCTTCCTGCCATGACAATTCTTCAGCCACACTGCTGAGAAAGGGATTTGAGGGTCAGTGCTTTTATAGCATCGAATGAAATTATTTCCAGAGAAAACTAAGAATGGGGGCTGAGTTCAGTTGGCAGAGTGCTTGCCTAGAATGGACAAAGCCCTGTGTTCGACTCTCAGCAAAACACAAGCCATGCGCAGTGGTGAACACTTAACAAACCTAGGACTCAGAAAGTGAAGGCTGAAGGACCAGAAGCAAAAGATTATCCTCAGCTTCACAGCGAGTTCAGGGCCACCTTGAGCAACATGAGACACTGTCTCAAAAATAAATAGATTAAATAAAATCTCAAAAACTTAAGAGTGCTCTTACATTTTTCTGCTCTGCCTTTGACTACACCAAGAATTCTTGCTGAATTGTTACTATAAACCAAACACTATTCCCACGACTGTCGATGTATTGACTCATTTAATTCCCGGAGACAAATGAAGTAGGTGCTTATATTAAAACATTAAACAGAGGAATCAAGTAACTGTGTTATTATTCCAAGCTATAGAGAAAGGGGACAGAATTCAAATATAAAGTCAGAGGGCTTTACATTTCCACCATGGAAAGCCCAACCTTCTGAGTTCACACTTGCTCTCTGATTAGAAAATTCTAGAAATCTATACTGCAAACACTGTGGCTGTGTTTGTCCTTTCTTTCCTGGGATCACTGCCTAACAAACTGCAAATATCAAACAAAACCACAAGACACACTAGGTGTTTCTGTGAGCCTCCATTTCACAGTCCCCCTAAGCAACACGCCAACAGGACACACTAGGTGCTGCTGGGAGTCTCCATCTCACAGTCCCTCCTAAGAAACATGGTGAATTTCCAGAATCATGTGCTGACTTTGAGCAATCCAAAGAAAACTAAAATTGTTTTTGATGAACTGTTAAAGAGATTATCTGCAGCAATCATGAGAGCACATCTCTCTTAAGTCACAGGATGGCTCCGTACTGTGATCTAAACTTACTGTTTTTAAACAGAAAAGACACTTCCAGTTCTCTTGAGTTTAAAAAACTTATTATTGCCCGTTGAGTAATCCACGTCAGAAATCAGATTAATTGGAAATAAAAATATCTATGTGTGCCTAATTTGTATAAACACTCAAGGAACACTACTGTCAACTTACTTTTCCCAAGAACTGAGGATTTCCTGTAGCAAAGATTGTCACACAGTGGGCTTGTGACTAATAACACTGCAAGACTAGGATATTAAAGCCTGTACCACTATCTATGTTGTTCTCTTCCTGCTAAAACTATGTTCACATATGTACATATGTATACATATGTACATATAGCTGCATACAAACAAGAGGCACAGAGTAAAAACAAGCACATACAAGCACACATCCCCACCATATATATATATATATATATATATATATATATATATATATATATATATATATATATATTGAACTAAATGTTGGTGCCACATGGAACTTTCAGCCTTAACACTATGTAGAAAGCCATGATGTCTCCCTAGAAGACTACATGCAGAAACAGCTGTGGGAGTTGGAGACCAAAGTGAGTTCTTCGTGAAAGCAGGATGGGAAAGATCCGATCCCCACTTGAAAATATATTTATTTTTACTTTATGTGTGTGGTCGTTTTCCTTGCATGTATATCCGTGAACCTCGTGCACACCAGTACCTACAGAGGCTAGAAGAGGATGTGAAATTCTCTGGAATGGGAGTTACAGAGGGTCGTGAGTCACCATGTGGGTGCTAGGAACTGAAGCTGGGTCCTGTGGAGAAGCAGCCAGTGCTCTAAAGTGCTGAGCCATCTCTCCAGCCCTCTTCATCACTGATAGCTATCCGGAGCAAGTTCCCCAAATCATAGCCCATTTACAGGGGGAAAATCTGGGCTACCTCTAAGTCAATAGCATTCCTTAAAATCTTGAATCAGAAATCTTTAGACCCTTAAATAGTCTCAAAATCTAGCTCCCTGAGGAATTCCATTAATCCAGACATGGGGGGAGGGTTCTGAGTCAAAAATAAAAGGAAAGGAAGGAGAGGGGAGAATCGGAGGAACTTCAACCATTAGGACTCTGGCCAGGGAAATTCCTTTGATAGTCACTCCTGAAGAAAACATTTCAGGGTTGGAATAATAACTTGCTTTGGAAATCGGCACACATGAAAATGGCTGCAAATATTATCTAATGCAATACTCTTCAATGTCTCCTGGAAATGACAGCAATCCCGAAGAGTTTTTCATGAGCACCACCCGGTCTCCAGATTCCACATGATTTTTTTCTTTCATGTGTGTCTCCTTCAGATTTATCCCGAACCCAGCCAAGTCTCCCCTGGGGTTGGATATAACAGCATCCAATGAATAATAGTGACAGCCACGTCTGACTCAAGGTCAAGGGTACATATTCGTTTCCTAAAACTTCAGATAGATCCCCTGGTCTACCCCTCAGGCGGAGTCAGACTAGTAGGCTAAGGAAGGTTCCCATGCAGATAGTGCCGAAGATGATAACACTAAGTGTTTTGATGGATGAGAGGTTGAGGGAGGGGGGGGGGGGGGTTGGGGAGGGGAAGAACTGAAAGAAACAGAAGCGTCTACAGTTATCCTCATTAGCTTCTCACATAGATATGTGCAACTCAACAGGGAAAAAAAGAATTTTCACTCTGAAGGTTTAAGGATCAAACCCAGGTCATCATGCAAATGAGACATACTTCCTATGTCCGGCCTGCAGTACCCTTCCAGAAAACTGGGAACCTAATATATATATAAACATTCCTCGCACCGAAACCTTTAACCATATACTTTGATCCAGAAGCCAAAGTGTGACTCCATGCAATCATCCACTAATCTGACTTCTAAGGGCTCAGAAGTTGACAGATCAAACTTTTTGATAGATTAGCCTTCCAAACAAACAAACAAACAAACAAACAAAAAACTAGTTCCCTAAATATTTGCTTCCACTGCCCCCTTCCAGAAGAACAAGATAAATTCCCACATCATATGTAGCAATGACATTGTTAACATACAGCTTTGTGAATGTGCAGTTGTTAGATTAGGATTTCCCTGGACGGCAGTGGTTCTAGACCTTCCTAGTGCTGCGACCCTTTAATACAACTCAGCATGCTGTGCTGACCCCAACCGTAAAATTATCGCATTGCTACTTCGTCACTGTAACTTTGCTACTGTTATGAATTGTAGAGTAAATATCTAATATGCAGGCTATCTGATACGTGACCCCAAAGGGGTCATGACCCACAGATTGAGAACCACTGCTCTAAAGGGACTTTCTTCGAAGCCGTCTTCCTTGCAGCTCTTCCCCACTTCACGGAACCCAAAGAGCCCTGACTAATGACGATGCTGGGAGATCTTTCATGTGTTTGTATACAGCAGGCAAGAGGAGGGGAAATGATACTGCCTGTGTGTTTATGAGCTGCATTCGAAATGTGAACAATGGCAGACCTTTACCGAAACAAAAATAAAATATGAGTCAACAAGATCTTTGCCAAACAGAGGTCTCAGGACAGCCGTTGTTGAGCCTTCTGGGAATCCCACTCCAGTAAGCAGGATAAAAGCAGGACATGCTTCATTTCCTTCAGCCGCTCCCCAGGCCTCTCTTGGAGATGTTTGTACATTTCCTTCCTCCTCGCATCAGGCTGGCAAACTGTCGTCATTTCTTTGGGGTAATAATATCCTGTTGATGTCTGGGTAGGTCTGTTTTGAGTGTTCCTTCCACGGAACACATATACTTTTAATATTACTTTTTTACTTCAGGGTAGTAAATTATTTTTCAACATATTTGAGCACAGTTCAGTAATGTATAATTGGAAGCAAAGAAGGGCAGGAAAGTTTAATAAAATGTTGGGTTTATTTTTGGATTTACAACCCAGATTTGGTAATAAAGCAACTCTAATAGGAAAAAAAAAAAGAAAGAAAGAAAGAAAGCATTCTCTGCTATTTCAACGGCTGAAAATATTTACCTACACTGTTTTAATAATGTAAATATATTTCTTCTTCTTAATGTTGGAGCTTGGAAATTTCATACACAAAAAGAACTTCTTCTCATCAAAATACTGACTTGTGAAACTGATTTCACTGGATATACAAAAAACATGAAGTACTTTTGGAATGGAGCTCTAAATTCATTTCATAAATGGTTCCAAACACCACGAATTCAAATATATTAAATGATTAAGAATTTATATATCAAAATCAACTGTTTTTTCCAAAACTTAAGAAAATATCTGGATCTGAAAGTGTACTTCTTAAAGAAAGAATATGAGTTAACTCCTGACAGAGTCACATTTCTCAATGAAATTAAGGGTCATAAAGAAAGAAAACTGCACAAAGAAATGTTCAGAAAAAAAAAAAGGAATAGACTGGACCTTGCACTTCAGCAGACATTATAGTCCTTGAGACAACCCTGGATTATTTGTGGAATATTAAAAATAATGGGCCATTGCTGCAAGGCACTTAGAATCTTTTTCATGAAAAATATTCAATGTCACTAATAACTCAGATTTTGAAAGAATACAAATCTGATGTTATTTATTTATTTATTTATTTATTTATTATGTATACAATATTCTGTCTGAGTGTATGCCTACAGGCTAGAAGAGGGCACCAGACCCCATTACAGATGGTTGTGAGCCACCATGTGGTTGCTGGGAATTGAACTCAGGACCTTTGGTAGAGCAGGCAGTGCTCTTAACCTCTGAGCCATCTCTCCAGCCCCCTGATGTTATTTTTGACAGTTAGTAAGATTAACCGAAATACAAATTGGTACCATTTTCTTGATAAAAATTTGGCAAAAACCTAGAACCTACTAAGTCCCTAGTAAACTTCCCTGGTAGCATTCTTACAGGTGCTTCAAAATCGCTATGCACACAATACATGCAGGGTAAAGTCATTAGCTACCAGAAAGATGAAAACATCTTTAAACATCAGACTTTGAAAAGCACAGTCTTTACACACTGCCCTTCTACATTGTTAAAAATAATTGGCATACTTCATATCCAAGTTTTACTAGGACTAGAATCTACAAATTATCAAAAGTTTTTAAAAATTTTTCATGAATAAAGTAAAAAAAAATGTCATAGATTCAGTTTTCATGTAGCTTTTATACTGCTTCAACAATAGGGAACTGGTTCTATGATTCTTTTTACATTATACATGTTGAAGATTTGTTTCAAAATAAAACAACCACAAAAAGGAATTAAAGGCAAAGGGAAAACACAGTATAGAAAGAGTCCTACGCGGGTTTCCCCGAAAGTTCAAAGATGAGAACAACAGGAAGAGACTGGGGATAGCTGGCAAGAAGGCAGCTCATCAACTCAACCCTGGAGTGCAGCCCTAGGGGGTAGCCTCACCCCTAGAGGGTAGCCTCACCCCTAGAGGGTAGCCTCACCCCTAGAGGGTAGCCTCAGCTCTTCCAAAAGCTCACCAACCAGATGATGCTGAGGAAAGCCAGCAGGCCTTGAACATCAGGCAATAGACAACAGCAGGAAACTCTGGGAGTTACTCCCAGTTTCAACTACTACATGAGGTCTCCTGAGAGATGTGAAAGGGTATTTATCACCTTCCAGAATTCACTCAGGTAGCAAGTCCCCCGAGCCTAACATTTCTTGCACACCGACTTTCACCTTGCCTGAAGAGAATCGGACGCCATCACTGACTATTACAAACTTCTCCTGCACACTTGGTCACTGAAGTCAAATTTCTACTACAGCCCAGTGCTTCCTGGGTAATTCTGACTTCACTGTCTCCTAGGACTAAATCCCACTGGGACCAAGGTCTGATGAAAAACAGAAGACAAAGATCCTATTTTTAAGACACTAAACTCATTCTTGAACCTTTACAAACCACCACCATACAAATATCTCAAATTGCAGCACCCTGGACACCAGCGTCTACGGGAATGAATCAGAGCACAGCTCTCCTAACTAATATATCTATTTTTGAAAGAGTTTTTAAAAAGCGTACTGCTTCTCTTAATTTTTCTATAAATATCTAACTACTCTCAAAGGTATCATTTAGGCTACACATATATCCTGAGTTCGCTAACAAAAAATTTCCATGACTTCCAACGATAAATTAGGAAAAGTGCAATTACCTTAAATGGCTATAAGATATGATTTTGCCTTTTCTTATTAAAAATAAACAAATAAATAAATAAGGAGCTCCCCATAAAGTAACATTTCAGAACACAAATAGCAACGTCTTTACATTTCAAGTTACAGTCACAGAACTTGACAACTCTCCTCTGTCTCTGTAGAATGAATCCTGAGGCTTTTGTTCTCTTTGAAGATGCGGGTGCATGGAAGGTTGATGCTAGCCAGCCCTGTTACTGATAGCACCTCTTAATGCTAATTGAGTTAGCATAAACATATACATCCCTACCTGGCCTTTCCTCCCTATCTAAGAGCAAAGCAGAATCTACGAAGATAAGTCAGATCTACATTTTTTTTGTTTGCTTTGCATGAAAATTACTTTGCACAGATAAGCTCTTGATATGTATTCTGCTTCTGAAAGATCAAAGATCATTCTTCAAACACCAGGTTTCTCTCCCCTATTTTCCATCTCTCCTCAGATTTCTCCTGTATCTTTACCCCATTGCTAATGTTTTCTGAATACTCTTAACTTAATGAAGACTGATATTCTTCAAAATGATCTTGATAGTTTCCTAAGGGTGAAATGGTACCAAGCATCATGGTCCACATGTCTGCTTCCTAAAAGAGTCAGTAAGCAAGCATGTATTTGGAAATACCAGGCAAGTATAAAAAAAAAAAACACGTGTATATTATTCATCCACGCCACAGGATGACCACATCAACTGCCCTACTGAACAGTAACCACGGCCAAAGGAATGGCCTGAAAATTAAACAAGTCAAAGTAGACCACGGGGACAACTGATCCAAGTAAAACATTCAGCATAAGACTTTAAAAGGAATGCTTTAACTCAGAACTGCTTCTTAAAAGTCCACTGCCATCAAGGTAAGTTCTGAGTAGGGAACATTAGATTATTTTTAAGGTTTTTAGTAAGCTAAAGAAAATGGAAAGAAATAAAAATTATTTTATAAAATACATGTGATATAAAGAAACTACTAATATACAAATCCATTTGTTTGCCTGATTTGTTTTAATGTATACTATTTATTGCTATAAATTTATATAGTTCATATACTAACATATGATAATATACAATGTATGGTTCATTACTATACAGCAATTGAGTATTAATTCTGCACTACCCAATAAAAGACTACACTTCCTTAAGAATGAAAATAACCTCAGCAAGATTAAGAAAATGACACAAATTCAGAAGCAAAAATATTTTTTTAACTATGAATAGTCATCTCTTGTTGGATCCTATGCCACCAACACTTAAAAATGTCAAAAAACAAGAAAAAAAAAGGATCTATGAGAGGGTTCCTCAAACAAAGACATTGGCCTCGCAAGCCTGGTGACCCGAGTTTGATCTCCAGAGTCTACTTTGGAAAAAAAAAAGAACGAATTCCAAAACGTTGTCCTCTGAACTCTACATACACAGCATGACATGTGCCACACACAATAATAAGAAACAATTTTCAAAGAATGGAAAAAAAAATCAAAACCTTCTTAAAAGTACCTAAAGAAAGGAATCAAGCAGATAAAAGGGTAAAGGGATGAAGAGTCCCAGGTGGGGCCTGAGAACATGACGTAAAACTCATGAAAAGAAACCGATTCACCAAATTGTGCACATCAGAGTCAGTTAGGAAGCATGCACTCAACACTTACTTTGTTTCTAGCCACGGAGACAAGCGTAGCAGCATGGCTGAACAGCAGCTCTGAAGCCAGATCCTACAGGTCAGTCAGGAAGACTGGCTCCTCAACTGGGGCTAGGGGCAGTTTAGCTCATCTCCACATCTTAAAAGGCGCCCCAGGAGAGGTAGACCTTAACTGAGTTCCCAGAGTCTATAGGGGGTATAGCAAGAGTCCAACAGGTCAAGCAGTGGAAAGGATCGAGCCAGTTTGCCTTGTCACTGGATGCTTTGCTATGGAGTTTGGGAGAACATCACAGAAATGAGAGCAGGCAGTGGGAGCGAGCTCAGCTGGGCTTGCAGGGATCATTGCTTCAAAGTATGGTCAGGGGTGGGGAGAGACTGAATCTGAAAAAAGCCCTATGTAACTTTTAAGATAGGAAATGTGTGAACATATTTATACTGAAGAAGAAAAGCCGCTGGTAGCTCAGAAGGCAGAAGGATAACACATGAAGGCAAACAAACCTGTAGAGGTAGAAAGATAGGGAAAGAACAGTCTAGCCAATCAGGCAAGTGGGTTTTAAATGATGATTCCAAGGTATGGTGCTGACAGTAGTAGTGGCAGTCATGGCAGTGATTGTGGTAGTGACGTTGATAGTGATGGTGATGGTGGTGATGAAAGTCTTGTTGCAGATCAAACATCTCTTCACCCATGCTTCTGTGAAGTATTAAACCATCATGACACTGGACTTGGCCAATAAGCCATCATCAAAAATGCTATGCAATGGTTAATACTGATTAGCAACTTGACAAGGCATAGCATAACCTAACAAATGAGCCCCCTGGGCATGCCTGCTAGGCACTGAGTTGACTAGGTTGCCTGAAGTGGAAAGACACCCCTTCACTACGAAAAGCACTATTATATGTACTGGGGATCTGGACTGACCAGAAAGAAGAAAGTAAATGAAGTGTAGGCATTCCTCTCTCTGCTTCTCACCTGCAGACGCAGTGTGATCAGATGCCTCACACCGCTGATGCCAAGGGGGACTAACGTCAAAGTGGGAGCCAAAAGAAGCCCTTGCTCGCTTAAGTTGTTCTCAGGTTTTTTTTTGGTTTTGTTTTTGTTTTGTTTGTTTGTTTGTTTGTTTTGTCACAGGAACAAGAGAAACAACTGATACAGAAACAGTAGTTAAAGAGGCACATGCTGGCTGGATCCTGCTCCTTTGGTTCTGCTGGATCGGCTATCAGTGATGTAGGGAAATCCAAAGTTGCCTCTGAAGGTGAGGCCAAAAACAAGACAAACGGGTGGCCACCTAGACCAGCCAGCCCTGCAGTCCCTGCCATGGGACTGTGCTTGCATGTGTCGGTAGCTGCCAGCAAAGGAAACATTAAGCTCGGCTCAGTCCGAACTGAGCTGTAACGTGTCATGTGAGTGAGTGAAATGACCACCATGGTAAGACGCTCAGCTCAGTTTTCAAAGTGCTTCCTATAAAACCGCAGATAACTAATAGAACCTGAGGAAATCCATGAGGACGTCAAATGCACACCAGTAACTGGGGTCCAGGCAAATAATTCCATGGGTTTTATGTTGTAATATGGAGCGGCGGGCTGGGCTGCGTCTCGCCACCCGGCTAGCTTTACCCGAAATAATTACACGGAAACTGTATTCTTTTAATCACTGTCTGACCCATTAGTTCCAGCCTCTTATTGGCTAGCTCTTACATATTGATCTAACCCATTTCTAATATTTTGTGTAGCACCATGAGCTGGCTTACCAGGGAAGATCTTAACCTGCGTCTATGTCTGGTGGGCAAATCATGGCGACTCCTGACTCGGCTTCTTTCTCCCAGCATTCTGTTCTGTTTACTCCGCCTATCTAAATTCTACCCTATCAGAGGCCAAGCAGTTTCTTTATTAATTAACCAATGAAAGCAACAGATTAATACAAGACCCAGTGATTAAAAGAATACAGTTTTTGTGTAATTATTTCGGGGCATAAGCCATGCGGGTGGCCGGGTGCCGGGGACGCAGCCCTGCCGCTCATATTTCAACAGTTTTATTCAGAGAAAAAAATGAAATGCCTTTAAGTGAGATGAGAAATCTGAGAAACCAGAGGTCAGTGTCAGACATCTTCCACAATGGTCAAGGGGTTTCCATGATTCTGGTGATGTGGAGGTCTGAGGACCTCTGTGGTGTTCTGTCCCTTTTGTTTGGATTGCAGGAACTGACCTCATGTCATCAGGCTCAAGCCTTGATATCTTGAGACAGAGTCCCTGGCTGGGCCTGGAACTCAGCAATAGGCTAGATTGGCTGGCCAACAAACTCCAGCCTCCCCACCCCCTTTCCAGTGGTGAGATTACAAACGCGTGCCACAGTGCTCCACAGCTTTACCTGGTTTCTGGGATCCTGCTGAGCCATCTCCCTGGCACAGGACACACCCGCTTTTGACTGGATACACGCAATAATGACACATGGATGCATCAGACAAGAACACGGATTCCAATCAAGAAAATATTCAGGCCCCTCCAGGCTAGGACTTTTATAATCTCTCTTGTTTGTCTCTGGATTTGGTTTGTCAAGACCCAGGACTAGAGAGTAACAAGTACTGCAATAAAAAATCATTATATGGATTCTCAGACACCATTATTCTCAACATGGTGTTTGGCACAAGGTAACTTTTTAACACGAAGTGGTTACATGAACCAATGAGTCACCACTGGGTAAGTGACTGAAACAGTTTAAAGGCTTGCCCTAAGACTGAGGTCTTCAGAGGCACCATGCCTGAGAGCTCAAATGACCTTGAAGTGAATGAAGTTTATCTTTCCCACATTCCCTATAAAATCTGATCTGCCCTTGTTACAGAAAATGCTGGCCCTGGAGCAACTGCCAGTCAGCTAGGTAGAGCCAAACACCACAAACTTTGCTCTGTAAAACTCCGCTTCCTAATATCTCGAACACAAACATTTCAAAGGCTGCTGTAAGCAGCTGTCAAACTCTATCAAAAGCTACTAAAAAAGTCCATAGTAGAGTATAAATGAAAAAAGAAAAAGGCGGAATTATCAAAGATGCAGGAAAAACGAAAATAAATGAAGACAAGTTGAACTCGAGCAGTGTGAGCAATGTCTGTCATTTGAGAATATGCACTGTGGAAAAAGTTTGTATTTGCAAAGGACAAGACAGCAAAACCAATGCATGCATGCAATGAGTAAAACGGTGTTCAATTCCTTTTCATGATTTGGCAGAATTATTTTTGATTGTTCACTCATTGAATCAAGGCCTGAATATGCATGGAAGTAATATTATGGAGGGACTGACACAAACCACATTTGATGTGTTAGGAAAGACAGTTCCAACAACAGTTTGCCTTTTTTGATGTAAATCTGGAGATGTGAAATCTGAAAGAGGAGAAGGCAACGCGGCAGGGGCCTTAGAAGCTGGAGATCTGCTCTGTGTCTTCCCCAGGCACTCTGAAGGCCACGCCCTTCTCTGTTATTGCACATTCACAGTCTCCAGCAAGCCACACACAAGTTAACATCAGCTTTCACCTCACCACGTCATCATTCCAATGACACTTACTGGAGTTCTTTAATAATTTCCAGAATACAGCGGGAGAAAAGGTGGCAGGGACAACACAGGAGCCACGAGAGTAAATGGCAAGAGAACAGAACAGCAACCTGAGTCTACAGGAGAATAAGCGTACGAGGCAGTGCTGAGACACAGGGGTGCCCAGTGCCTCATCAGCACCACTTCACATGAAGGATGTGAAACTCTCTCTACTTGGGCAAGTTTGACCATTAAAAAAAAAAAAAAAAAAAAGGATTCACAGCTTTTTAAAAAATGCCCTTCCAAATTTCTCACATGGAGCCCGAACAAGTCATTATAAAATGGTCTCTGTTACATACGCTTGATTTGTGTGCTGAATTTTGATACAGCAGGGCCTTCCGTTCTTACAAAATCATCCTGCCAAATGTAATTACATCTGCTTAGTCTACAATTCATTTGCAACAGTCTCCACTGGTGCCATAAGAACCTGGGAAGACCGAAGACCCAGCAGAGCTGTGTCATTTCTTAAGTACAAAGGCAAGTTCCCGAAAATCCTCTGTCTGATATAAGGCACTAACTATAGGTATGGAATGATTCATAAATCAAAGAAATAATCTTATTTTTCCCTCTACACTCTAGAAGAGAATTAAAAGTCCAGATTAGTATTATAGAAATTTTTATCCTTCCACCTTTTATGCAGAAATGCGCGCGCGCGTGCACACACACACACACACACACACACACACACACACACGGGGGGGGGGGCGTTAGCACTCAAAAATACCCCATCTGGGAGCAGTCTAATAAATCAATAAGGAAAGACTATTAAAGCCACCTAAAGTGAGTTTTTATTTCCATCAGAGAATAGTAATTTTCCCAGAGATTCTCCATCCAGCGTAAGGAAAAGTATATCCTAGGCTTGTTTCCAGGGATCAATTGATCCTTCAGACCCTGACCTTCAGAAGACCAAATCATTAACAGTTCCCTACTCGTCCCCGCAGTGATGAAGCGCTGCAGCGTAGAGCTTCCCCAGGAACACACTGACTCACTTAAATAAAAAGCAATATGTTTCACTTCTGCAGCTATATAAATATAGATATGTATATATAAAAACAAGCATCATCCCACATCCACATATATATGGCATGTGCACATGGGAGGATCGATGATGTTTATAGATATCTATATGTATTTATATAGAGATATACATAGGCTCCCAGGCAAAATGTTCGTTGTTTTTAAATTCTCTGATTTTTGTTGGTAACAGTTATTTCTCGTTAACACATAGTAAATATGAGACTATCACATTATGTAAACCATGCAAAGCTGATCAAGTTACATTTCGTTCCCTGAGAAACATTTTCTGTGGCTTTACAAATGAAGATATGACTTTTGAATGGGAACACGTGGCCTTGTTTATAAACCAAGGGCACACCACGTGATCACGTAGGAAACATGGTGGGTAGGTACGTGGGGCACACTAGGGAAAAGCATGCCACGTGCAGGGCACGAATTATGATGCAACATTCCGATATTCCCATCACCAGCTAGCTACCACATACCCATGAAGCCATGTGACTGAGCCACCCCTTGCCCCTTCCACCACACGGGTCCCTGGCCTGTGTTACACCCTTTCCTTCTTAACTCGGGGTCTAATTATCCAGTTTAAGAAATATCTGGGGCTTGGTCTCTTTCTCCTCCTCAGATTTCTTCTTTGCCTTCCACACTATATTTTGACACAGGGCAGAAACTTGTGGCAAACCTGTCAGTCCACATCGTCCCTTACTAGGAGTTCTGCGATCTACTCCATCTGGAAAGACTCAAACAGCTGGTTTCACCATTTTCCCCACGAAACAAAAATAAATGGAATTATCATTTCCTAACAATAGATTATAACGTCATGCAAGAATTATGACAAATAAGATCCAAGGAAGAGAGGGGTATTTTTAGCATGGAAATAACCTTCTTAAAACAGCTACCGTAATAAGAAAATAATGAACTTAACTCATTACATTGCAAGCGCGTTATCTAGATGTTATCGTCTCGCTCCCAGTAGAGAGTGGCACTTTGATTTGCATTTTGTGCTCTGCAGTGACCTCAAATATAGATGTCAATAAACCTCTTGGCTCTTTTGCCACACCAAAAGTAAACCGTATACATTAAATCAAATTCTATAGCATAGACTCTCCTTCCTCCCTACCTTGTCCTCCATAAGGACCAACTGAACCACTGCTCGGCCTCATTTCGCCTTGGCATGGGTATGGATCATATTCAGGTACCTTTTGTGAGGCAATGCTCTACCGTCTTAAGAGATGCAAGCTATTTGAGCAACACTTTTACCCTCAAGGAAGTACAACATAAACAGCAACTAGAGGATGTAATTAAGTTTACAATAATAAACATCTATAGGGATCTGTCTTAGGCCTAAAAGCATCAGATTTTTGCCTTCCTTCTAAAGTATTGTTTTTAAGAGAATTTCTAGAAAGTAGCTCTGGGAAGGCTTCTGCCCTCCTGAACGAGTATGGGTGAACATGCAACACATTGTAGTTTTGTGGGGTTGACCTTCAGAAGCAAAGAGAGGAAAATAGGAACAGTGCCCCGGACTGAGGAGGGAAAGGCACATGGCTGGGGTTTGCGCCTCCTGAGCTGAGGAGGAAAACGGCAGCTTGGAGAAGGCTCTCTAGAAGGCTGATCTAGGAGGCTGGGGGGGGGTGGGGGGCAGAAACAAACCAAAACACTGAGGAGAGCAAGAGCCTTGACCAGTTCCTGCTTCTTCCTTTTGTCTGAACTTTCTCCAGTGCCTCCTACTGACAAAGGCTCACAGGGAGGTTAACAGGAAAAGAATAAATAAATCCTCTCTGCCCCCTCCCCCTCCGTTGTCTCTGTCTCTCTCACTCTCTATCAATCTCTCTGTGTCTGCCTCTGTCTCTCTCTATTTCTCTCCCTCCCACCGCCAACACACACATTTCTCACAACATAGAAAACATAATGGCCAGGTTTGGAGCTTGCTAGAAGTGTTATGGGGGCTGGAGGGACTGGAGGAAGACCTACACAAGAAAATACTGGAGTATGTGCTATGATTCAGAGGGAAACTAAAGATTCAGAAAGCCATTTCCATCTTAGAAAAAATAAAAGTAGATTCTGGGAAACATCACATTTGACAGATAGACAAGATAAATATCTCCACAAAACTGGTGCCAAGGAAAAAGCTTGAGAGATATATATAAAGGTAGATGAATTTAAAATATGCAAAACCTAAAAATTTTCTTAACTGTTATTAAACCTTCACTGCACTGTAGCAAATACATCAGTGATAGAAAAGCTCTTTTATTGCAAAGGGAAAGTCAGGATAATAAGAAGAAGCAAACCCAAAAAAATATGATCCAACACGAACACAAGTCATACTGGGTCATTTACACAGCTGGGCAGGATAACATAGGCCTTTAATCCCAGCACTCGGGCAGAGGCAGGCAGATCTCTGTGAATTCACAGCCAACCTGGGCTACAGAGCAAATTCCAGAACAGTCAAGGCTGTTACACAGAAAACCTGTCTTAAAATAAAATTGAAAGAAAAAAATGGCAAGAGTATTAATTTGTGAAAATGTTAAACATAATCTTCTACGCCTAAAGACGATAGTTAACAGAAAACCTAAGAATCTCTGAATGAATTTAAATGTAAAGAATAACTCTTTTTTGTCTATTAAAATATGAAAATAAATCTTATTTCAAATATCCCTGCCAATGTCTGAAAATCACCTAACAGCACTCACAGAGAGTGAAAAGGACACAGCTTTGCTCCCCGTGCTGGAGGAAAGCGAAGCCACGAAGAATTGCAAAGGTGAGGGGGACTGGAAATTTAAATAAGTTGAAATTAGCTGTTTTCTTACTTCCTAAAACAAACCTCCAAAAGTGACCGTTCAAAGAGGTGCCATACAGCAGGAAAACATGCAGGGAGCAGCTCAGCTGAGAGTGTAAAATAAATTCATACCGGGCGATGGTGGCGCACGCCTTTAATCCCAGCACTCGGGAGGCAGAGGCAGGCGGATCTCTGTGAGTTCGAGACCAGCCTGGTCTACAGAGCTAGTTCCAGGACAGGCTCCAAAGCCACAGAGAAACCCTGTCTCGAAAAACCAAAAAAAAAAATAAATAAATTCATAACCCGGGAGGTGCAGAGTAAAATAATTTAACTCAATTCAGGATGAGAGACTTCTAGAAAATACACAAAAAAATTGTTTTTAAAAATTAATAGGAAACAAGAAAACTATAATAGCTAAGTAACTTTGAAGTAAATATATATATATTGATGGGTCTCAATTTTCAATGAAAATATAAAAATAAATGTTACATGGCAACATAGTTACCTTGAGTTGCCTAAATTTGCATAAATATTTTGTTTTCTGTGTGTTCGTGTGCTTGTGCATGCATAAAGGGTGGATTATATACGTGTGTGTGTTTATGCGGCAGCTAACTACTGAGTGAGAGTTTTTGCTTTCATAATTTGCGATTTTAGTGTTTGTGAAGTGCTAACTAACAACAGACAGGCATCTCCTTTGCAAACACTCTTGTTTTTTAATAACAGCCCCAAACCTGAAAGGAAACCATTCTTCTATGAGAGTCACACCAGACAAAAACCAAACTTCAATTCACAAGCATTTAAAATGGCAAATGTCATCAACACTCAACACAGTAGGAATACAATTAAAGGTCAGTTGTCTTTGTTAACCTATGCAAACATCTGCACCTAAACACCCACCGAAGTCTGAAGGAAACTGAAACCTTCATTCTAACCTTTACATTTGGTCATCTTTGATGTTTACATAGAAAGGACCAAGCAGATGACTTTGATGCCTCTACAGCAGCACACAAAGTGAATCTCCATACCACACTGGGTCAAGGAACAACAGTGTGGTTTTTTTTGTTTTGTTTTTTTGTAAAAGAGATCAGCGATCTTTTCTGCTGAGTCATGTCTTCTTGGTCAAGAGTGCTTTCTGCAAGTTTCCCACATAGACGACTACTGTGTGTTACTTACTAAGCCTTATTGTGCTTTGTCCAGAATGCTTACACATACGCGACCTGCTTTAAATTGTTGAAAGCTATGCAGTAAGTGGAGTGGGGGTGGGAGAGCGTCATACGCGAACACTTTACTAGCAGTGGTGTTTCAGACACTAGATGTGTTACTCGTCATTTGCCAGCAGTCTTCAACAGATCATTTCCCCAAACGATGTCCACAATGAAGACTTCTTATTGATTAGAGTGCATCTAATAAAGCTGCATTCAAACACAAAGGCGGCCCCCTCCACCATGACAAAATAAAAATCAATGGATGCAGGATGCTCACGGGAGGCACGGGAGGTACGCTCACCACCCCTGAGGCTAGACCCAGCTTGGGATTCACAGCCCCAGATCCCATGGAGGTGGTCATTTGGCAAGTCCAGGCCAGAGAGTAATTTCCCATCTGCTGTGCTGCTCTGAGGATCCCATTCAAGGAATAGTCTCTAAAAGTTTAAGAATAAAAAGTAGCCAGCGAACTGAACAATGGTCAATTATCTAATTAGCATTTCAAAAGGCAGTGATAAAAAGGAATAATACTCGGAGGCCCAAGACTCAAATGAACAGCTGTGTGTGACAAGATCAGTTAATTAAGCTTCAGAACTTTCCAGTCCATCTCCCTTTACCTTCCTCACTTCCTTCTCTCCCTATTTCTATGTCTCCCATCTCTCCTTTCCCTTCTCTCTTTTCCCGACTAGAAGCATGTTTGTGTGTGCGTTTGTCTTTTTGCTGAATACCAGCTGCACGCTTCCTCCCTTGCCTCTCTCCTATAATACACGTCAAGGCTACCTTTGACTATCAGATCCCATCTAAAGGCACTGCTCACGCATCTCCTTTGCCTTCTAATTTCTACCGTGGTTGCTCCAAATGAAGTAAGCTGACATGCTAATTCCCAATTTGAGGACTCGGTTGAGTGGCCATGCTTTCTACCTCAAGATCACCTTAAATCATTTCTTAACATCAATGAACTTCCAGGAGGAAAAAAAGTAACATTTTAGCCATACTGAAAAAATACCACACTGAAGACCAAAGGCCAAACAAAAAGTTGCTGACCTTCAGTTCTATTTTGTTCTTTTACTAGGAGACAAAATGAATTTCTGGGCCTTGTTCATGATAGAAATCTGAGGTGTGTTCCCTCACTCTCCACAGGAACCAGAAACCCATAATTAGCCCTATTCCACAGACGTAAAACTAAGACATAATGAAGGCAAATAAGTCATGTAGAACTTGGTTTCAAAGCCAACTGTCTTCGGTACCAAAGCCAAGC
The DNA here is from genome assembly GCF_950005125.1 of Chionomys nivalis. NCBI lineage: Eukaryota > Metazoa > Chordata > Mammalia > Rodentia > Cricetidae > Chionomys > Chionomys nivalis. The sequence goes on from NC_080099.1 coordinate 16,825,795, forward strand.
AGTCCCTGTGTGGTGCTATATTCCTGTCAAATGCATGATTTGAAAGACTGAAATGAGTTCTATTAGCAGGGACTCCAAGTTCCATAAGACTGGCCAAAAGCTTAGCCCAGTAGTAAATGTCAGGACTGGAAGGACTCCCTATTTCCTCTCTGCCCCAAACTGCTGCTTCTTGTCTACATCAAAGCTTACTTCAATGTCACATAGAATCAAAGAAATGAGGAAAAGGAGAATGAGTTATTGGTGTTCAAAATAATTATCTGAAGACCTAGTTCCAAAAATGTGCAGCAAAAGCACTGGTGGACGCCTGAGCCACAAGGATGCTGGAGGATACTGGAGGATGCTGGAGGATGTTGGAGGATGCTGGAGGATACTGGAGGATGTTGGAGGATGCTGGAGGATGTTGGAGGATGCTGGAGAATGCTGGAGGATACTGGAGGATGTTGGAGGATGCTGGAGGATGTTGGAGGATGCTGGAGAATGCTGGAGGATGTTGGAGGATGCTGGAGGATGTTGGAGGATGCTGGAGAATGCTGGAGGATGTTGGAGGATGCTGGAGGATGTTGGAGGATGCTGGAGGATGTTGGAGGATGCCTGAGATGCATCTGCACTTTCACATCTGTGAAATCTGGCAGATTTTAGTCTGACAGTAAATATCATCATAGCTCTCTTTGTCAAGTTACACATTTTTAGCTTTCTTCTGTCTTTGGGGTTCCAAAGTGAACGCAACAAGGCACCTAAAGAGTCAGAAAGGAGAGAAATGGGCCCCACTTGAGGAGGCACAGAAAATTCCCTCAACTGCAGACATCACTCCAGGAATCTGGCTGAACATCTGAAAGTCACTCTGCCTTCCCATACTGGAAGCTTATTTCGGCCTCTTGCCCTATTTATGGAAGGGCTGGTCTCGGTTAATGCATTGTCTCTGACAGCCTATGGATTTATCCCAGGGAGCATTGTATTCCACAGAGGGCTTGGGATTTTCCATCCTTGGAGCAATCCTAGGGAAGGTGATGTGCTGCCATGGCTCTGACTGCTGATCAGACCCTGAGAACTGAAGACACAGGTGAGCACTGAGCCGGGCCTGGAGGTAGATCTGGAGGTGATCTAACCGGAAATCCAAAGTAGCTCCCATATGATCCTGAAACCCTGATAACCCCGACAGGCACATTCTCCCCAACACCAGTGTCCATGCTTCTATGCTGAGAAATCTTCCGTCCATGAGCGCTAATCAAGCCCTCTACACCAAGATCGGTCTAATAGGATGGAGGAGCAAACTACTCCAGGGAGCATTAACAATCAATCATACTTCAGTCTACAAGCACATAGGGAATGCAAAAAGCGACAACTCTCTCAGAGGGGTTCTCCTACAACAGTAAGTTTGCAATGGAGGTGAGGGGACAGGAAAAGCCAGTTTCAAAATGCATCCCTCTGCCAACCGCACTGCACAGTCAACCACTGAGGTCCCCTTACTCCATAAGGACCACTACCTGTCCACATTTCCACCACACAGCCATGGCAGATTTGCTGTGTTCTGAGAGGCTGAAAGGACACTCATCTAGGACAGGTGCCTAGAAGAACCTTGTGACAGTAAGGAGACCTGTGAGGTCCTTGTTCTCCAAAGACGTCAACACACTCCCGTTTCCTCCCCGCAGAGAGAAACACTGAGAGACGGTTTATGTGACTACAGATGTCCCCCTGCACAGAACAGGCCCCACAGAAGCAGCAGACATTCCCCTCTCCACCTCCTCTGAAGCCTCGAGACCCCACGAATTCATGTGACTCTATCATTCTGGGGAGCTCAGCACAAACTCAGACAGGTGCTACTCCAAATACTGAGCTAACGAGATATCTGATTCTTTAAATATTCCGGGTACCAGCAATTAAAAAGCATATCGCTGTGCACACGATAAGCACTCGATAAATGCAGGCTATGTGAATGAAACAGAGTCGATACTGAAGGAGTTCTTTTTAGGAAGCAGATGTGTATTGAACTTCAAAATCTAAGGATTTTCTTTTTTAGATTGGCCTCTCCCAAGACTGCCAATTGCCTAGATAAAATTAAAACTGGTAACCATAAAGAAAAGGCTATGAAAAGCAGACAAAATTATACTTACTATTATAAAAAAAATGTTAATTATAGACACACCCTCCGTAAGAACCCACTGCAATAAGCCTGAACTAATTGAGCGCCCACAGACCACAACCAAGTTGAGAGGCAGCAAACACTGAAGTACCTACTGGAAGGTAGTAACCTTGGGACTCCTTTGCTTAATCTTTAGGACTCTAGTTAGCAGAAAGCAAAGGGGTAAAAGGAAGAAAAATCTGCTGTGCTTTCTCCCATGTCTGCAATCTCCAGAGCAGAGACCTTTCTAGTCTGAAGCTGCCCACCATCTGCACACTCCCAAGCAAGTGTATGACTACTAAGATAGTAAGTATCCACGCTAGGGTGTATGATTTGGTGTGGGTAAAAAAATCAATTTCATTTCATAAAAAAAAAAAATGGAGTTTAGAATTGCATCCTTCTAGAAACGTCACCATAATCCAGTACATTCCTGTCCAACACAGACCCCAGAGGGATCTGATACAAGCCGGATGCTTGTGGTATCGATAATGTACAGACACTCAGCCTGTGAAACTCTCTGTCTGTAACCAAAACCATTATAAAATTCAGTGGTTTTTCAAGCCTTCCGAAGATGTCCACGGGGGAGTTTTCTAACAAGATGAGGCACTGAAAACGTATTGGAGCCACCACTTTGGATCTTTGCATGTCTACCAGTCGGCACCCACCGGAACTGAAGAACAGTTCAAATTTTACATGGACCTAGCCTTCACATCAGAATGATTGGGGTAAAATTTCTTACTCTGAGCTAAGTTTCCCCCGGAAATTTGTATCTCATTAGTGACTAGCTTTGAATTCCAGAAAGCCTCTGAGTCACTGGCATGTGGTCCGCTGCTGCCTCAGCAGCTCTTCATTCTTCTATGTTCCCCTTTCCTGATTCTCTTGTCCCTGGAGCAATGCAACCTCACTCTTCAATACAGAGAACAAAAATAAAGAAATGCATAGGTGCACTGAAAGTAACAAACATACTCTAATCTCCTTTTGGAAGTGCATGGTCTTTAAAATGAAATGCCTTATCTTTTTTTTGGCGATTTTTCATGTTCATGATGTTAATAACCTTCTAGATCTGCACAGTTCCTTCACCAACTCAGGAAGAACTGTTCTCTTTCACTTTCCCCCTGCTATTCACCCAGAAAAAAACAAGGTTCATTTAAACCCACAGATTTTCTTTTTCTTCCTTTTTTCCTTTCTTTCTTCTTTCCCTCCCTCCCTCTCTTCTTCCTTCCTTTCTTTCTAGTTAGAAGAATAAGACAGACAGACAGAAGCAAAATATGTTTTCCCATTAGTCCTTACTAAATACAGCACACAATCTAGCCACCCCTCCGATGCTATCTTTAAAACCACGGGGATGATATACGGGTCCTTGTAGGTTTTGATTGACTTTCTAGGCAATCTTACCTAGATTTGTTTCCTGCTGAGTAAAATCTCCACAGGGACTCCAGGTAAAATTATCTCTCACTGACATTAGGAAGGAAAAACACTAACAATTTTGCAATGGCTACAGTCAATAAAGAGAAGCCAAAATGTCAATGCATCCACGGGACAGTGGGGAGGCTGTCACCAGCACACAACACTAGGAGGATATGCAACATTTCAAGCAACTAGAACATTCCAGCGCCCTCAAGAGCGCCATCTCGGTTGGTTATCCGGTAACAGCCCCTTTGTGGCACAGTCCAGAGCCCCCTCTGGTTGCCAGGCACCCAGGTGAGGAGAATGCTGTTTCTGAGATAACACATAAATTTCGGGAGAACAAAACTTGAGTTTGATAGCTCCAAGCATAGCAACGGAGTCAGGGCAAAATGGGTCTACCGAAAAGAAGCAAACTGTCCAGAAGATCCCAGATCACTGCGGCCAGTTCAGGACACATGCTGAGTGGAAACTGGGGGGACCTGCACCAAGAAGGTAAGGGAGGAAAGGTGGGAAACAGACCGGGCGATGGGAAGGAGGGAGTCGGTTCTAAACGAAAACTGCGCTGGGTGTCTTGGCTCTGCGCACTTAAGGTTTCTTTGCACTCTTTTTAGAACGAGTGGGGGCTGGGGATCCAAAGCGGATGAAAGAGTTATTTATGAACAGACGGGCCACCAGGATGGGGTGGTAAGAAAGCTATGGAGGAGTGTCTGGACTTGTGGATAAAGGAGGAGGCAGACATATGGGGAAATCTATATAGAAGAATCAGGGAGAGTGAAGAAGAGGCTAAAACAGGCAGATGGCTGGACTGTAAAGGAATAGCATTATGCGGGGGCTCGAAAGAAAGGGAGGTGGCCTCGGGAGGAGGGGACAGCGAAGGGGGGGGAAGGGGGGTCAGGAGGTGACTGCTTAGAAAGTTGTTTAGAAGTTGCAAAAATTAGACATGGTTAAAAATATTTTTAAGTATAATTAAAAGCCAGGAGGAAAATGAAACAAAAATTTTTTTTTAAAAAAAGATACTTAAAAAAGTTACTCACATGGAAAACACTGTTTCAAATTATCAGCAAGGGTTTGTTTGTTTTTTTTATTGAAATGTTAAGGAATTATAACTAATAAAAACTGAGGCTGTTGAAAAGGGTTCTCTAGAAACAGACTTCCTATGAAATTTTGGGTAGATTGTAAACAATGTCCCCTGGTAAGCTTTGGGGAACTGCACCATGCGGCTGAACATGCACACTCTGGGTACCGGGCTGCTTCTTTGGTCTGCCTCCTGCCAGAGAGCAAACTATTTGCATCCAGCCCTGAGTACAAAGCTTGGGTCTTATTCATCTCTACATCCCCAGTACTTAACACTGACGAATCAGTCCCTCAATAAGCAGAGGAGGGAGGGAGGAAAGTAACTTCAAGTAACTTCACAGGTTCCAACAAAGATCTCAAAATGAAACAAAACTCTCAAAATCACAGTTTTGACATACATAAAGATGAAAATGGAGCTATAAATATATACGTAGAAATCATGTGCAAATATCTTAGGATAATTATTCTACTAGTGCAGCCACAATACCTACATAGAGCACTCCTATACCGCTATTAATATCTCTAAACTCGGAAATTATGAACCTTAGAGATAAATGTCCTGAAATTGTATGTCATCAAATACTGAGGACTTGCCCTAGGGTCTGACTTCAAAATTGGATTTACTCTCATCAATGAATTCCAACAAATAACAAAGTAATTAGGAGTGCGCCCAGGGAAATGGGTTGTTTGGGGCCACCTAGGATCTAAGCACTTGAGGCCCACAGTGTCTTTTTGAAATGGAGCCACCTCACTTGTACCATATAACCTGGGCAGTCAAAAGAAAACAACCACTTCTGGCCAGTGCTTGTGTGTGACCAAAGTTGTATTAAGTAGGTATCTGACATCACATCCCCTACGTCATTCCTGTCAGCAGCCAGGGCATATCGTGGCTCAATCTCCAATTCTAAAGCAACCCATCACCAGTAAAGCCACATTAGCATGTAAGGAACTTCTCCTGACCTTCCCAAAATCAAGTCCTTGATAATTGAAGTAATGACACGAGAAACTGATTTTTGTTTTTTGTTTTGTTTTGTTTTAATAGGGGGAAATCAAGAGATGGAAGAAAAGAAAAACAAGGGAAGAGAGAAATTCATAATATGATTTTCTCTGCTAAATACTGTTGGGCCAAAGCAAACAAAGGTTTATTCAACTACCCAACCCTTTGATACACTGATAGTTTGAAAAGTGGAAATATCCAAGTCCGGTCAGATCATGCCTCTGTAGCCACCTTGTAGTTGAGGGAATTCCCACATAGGGGATGGTCCATAGAAAGTTCTTCCAGCTCTAAAACATGGGGTCTTGAAAATACCCTCCTGTATCATGGCCACATTGGATGTCCACATGTTGAAAGTGCACAGCCTTCTAATACGGTGAAAGCAGGGTTCCAAAAAGTTTAACTTACCTGTCTGAAAATGGGGTGCGACACTTGTCTCATAAGATATCAGAAGAACAAAGTAAGAAAAAGATGGGATAATTCACAGATGCCCTGTGATTACATGAGTTTTGCCATTGGGGTCTCCTATAGGTCCCCACCTGCCCTGCTTTCTAGGGACTGACACAATGAAACAAAAAACATGGTTACAAACAAAACAAAATGGCAACAAAGCTATATGTCCTAACTACCTTTAATATATTGCATGTTCAAACACCCCTGATTAAAGCCTCCGATCTGCATCCCCGACAGAAGTGGCACGCAACCAGCATCCCAGGGAGCATTGTGCTGTAGGGCATGCGACCCCCTACTATTATTAAACACAGGCACAGGTAGAGCGCTCTGGCTTCTATCAAAGGGCACATCAAAGGGTGGATATGTGTGCACTCACATGCTTAGAATTGCTATAAAGCCCCCAAATGAAAGATCAATGCGACCGTCTACAGGGACCCATAAAGTCCACGGGGAGGCAGGCGGGGCAGGGTCTCTACCTGGTAAATGGAAATCTGAGAGGGGGCGGTCTCTGGCCGTACAGCTGGACCCCATTAAGGCTCCCCAGCTGCTTGCTCACAAGATCACTCAGCAGCCTCAATGCCGAGGAGTCACCAGGCTGAGCTGCAAAGTCAGGACAATTTGCAAGCGGAGTTTCCAGACCTTGTCCCTCTCTTATTGTTCCCAGGGAAACATTTGGCGAGCATATTCCTGCAAAGTTCCACACAACCAAGTCTAGACACCCTCCAAAGAGTCCAGCAGACTTTTTTTTTTTTTTAATTCTCATTAATAAGAGTACGGCTTGCTGATAACCTCAATGAGGTAGAAGACATCTCTTTTCAGCCTTGGCCTTCCCTGATCTCCTTCCAGGTCCCTCCACCTCCAATGTCTCCTTTCATTTCTCTTCCCTTTGTTCTTTCCTTAGTGAAATATGTGTGGCACAGTTTCTCTGTGCCACGATGTTGTCGGCTGGACTTTGCTGGAACTGAACTGCTAAAGCAGACGAGAAAGCGGCACAGCCTCAAAGGAAACAAACGCAAAAGGAGGTCAGGTAGACCTGGTGTGTCCTGAGAAGTGCTTTGCTGGCACTGGGGAATGGGAGGCAGCAAATAGTAGGAGGAGGTGGTTTATCTCTGGGAGAGATGGCAGCACTGGACAAGGTGCTGGCTGTCCCTCTGGCTCCCTGCTCAGGCATCCCCGCCCCACCTTTCCACTCTAAGAAAAAGGCTTAGCTTTCTGACTCTGGGAGGGTCCGCCAGATGTCCAGAAGGTCTGCAAGGGAAAGGAAAGACCCAGAAGAGGAAGGGATGGGACTTAAGAGTTCTGAGCACTGCACTTTGATCAAGCAGATCAGGGTTCTTGTGAAATAAAATTCGAATTTCCATTTTAAAAGTCTTTTTTCCAGATTGTGACATCTATCCTTTCTGTTACTTTTTAAACATCACCATATTATTTATATTCCACTTGGGTCCTATAATCATGTAAACAAAATGGTACATTAGTAACTAAAGACAAAGTCAAACTGAAGAAGTAAAGCCTCTGATGTGTGCCCGGTCACTTAGCATGAAGAATCCTAATCCCCACAACCCAGATGAGAAAACTGAGGTCAATCTCCACTCTTTGGTTGGAACTCCCCCTGAGGCTGCCAAGAGCACCCCATGAGGGACAATTACTTGCAGTCAGTGAAGAATTGTCTCTGAATTTCACGATTGTCCCCCTGAGTGTTGTGTCTGCTGCCATCACCAAGGTATGACTTAGCAAGCCCTTTCAGGGTCCTGCCAAAAATGGGCAAGGTAGGAAAATCATAGCAGCCCACAATGAATTCAAATTCTACAGCAATATGAAAAAATAATTATAGATACCATTCTTACTTTAGTTAGGCAAACTCACCAAAAAGAGGATGGAAAATGTTTATACCTACTTTTGTGTTCTTTCCAGAACTGGCACATCAGAAATCCATAGAGTAAATTTTTTTCTGATTATCATTTTTACAAAACAATACAACTGGGGCTTTACTCGGTTAGTGAAATGCTTGCTGCATAGACTCAATTTGAGCCCTGGAACCCACATAAATGGTGGTAGCTAAGCTTGGGATCTCAGCACTGGGGAGGTAGAGATAGGCTAGCATCCCTAGAGTACTTACTTGGTAAGCTCTGAGCCAGTGAGAGACCCTGTCTCAAACTACCAGGTGGCCCGATGTGATGGCACACACTTCTAATTCCACCACTTGGGAGGCGGACACAGGTGGATCTCTGTAAATTCCCGACCAACCTGGTCTACATTCAGAAAACTAATGACCAAATGTGGACAGCTCCTGAGAAATGCTGATCAAGGTGGAACTCTCCCAGGGGTGCCTGTGCAAACACTCACAAGCATACACCCACATGAGCAAACACACACACACACACAACACTACCAAGCCTTAAAGAGAAATATTAGTCTTTTCACTGTCTACGAATCACACCAGATTTTTTGAGAAAATGGGTAATAGAAAAATATTCCCCCACCAGTGGCAAACAGAGTAAAATCATCTCTCTCTTTTTTTTTTTTGCCAAAGGCACACAGTAATTGAAGCAGAAATAAAAAGCACAATAGAAGAGATTAAAAACACAAAGTTATGCCCTGGTTCAATTAGTAGGTAGCGAGTTAGATCAATTATCAGTTCCAGGCATTCTTGGGGTTCCAACACTAAAAATTAGAAGAGAAACGGCTATAAAGTCGTGCCCACCTGGCCTGGGCAGCAGAGGCCTCGCAGTTTCAAGAAACTAATATGTGACATCTGGAAGCGGTTCAGTGACAAATGAGAACGAACCAGCAAATCCATAAAAGGGCTTAGTAAAGCTTTCATTGTTAGAAAAGTTTTCCACTTTCTCCAATCTCAAATGTGTAACTGATGTGGCATTGTGCTTCATGCCTTCACCTGATCAAGCTGGCCACAATGTGAAATTAAAGTCGCCTCACGGCTCACTGTGCAGATCTCAAGCCGTCCCTGGACTTCACAGCAAGCAAACAGAAGCACTATCTACAGTCAAAGTCTGGCGAACTTTTCATTCCTGATCTCGCAGGGCCTTGGACAGCATCTAAACTATGTAAGTCACTATGTTTCTGTGAAGCACAGGAGAGACAGTCCATGATTTAAAGACTAGGAAACACTAGTATCTAACATTCAAATATGTATTCACATTTAACAGTGGGGGCAGGCAGGACCCTGAGCTCTTAAACTTTCAGCCTGGGGCTATTAAACCACAGCTCCATAAGAATACACCTACAAGAGGCCAGAATTACAGTTAATATAATTACATAACCTAGTGTCTCCCTAAACACGTTAGGCTTTCAAAAGCCAATGACTCTGTAAAAGAGATAATTGCAATCAACACAAGCAATTATTCAGAAATAAGTATAAAAAATATCAAGTTTACATTTATTGGGATGCTCCATCAGGCAATGAGGCATTATGACAATATTGTCCTGTTATCAGAACCAACATAAGACAGATTTCCTCAGACTGCAGATTTACACAATAAATTAATCAAATAAGTATGTTAATGCTGCTGGAGAGGCCGCTCTGTGAGTTTTGTTGCTAGTACAAAATAAGTTTGTACCCCCAAAACCCCCAAAACCTCTGTGTCTCCCATTGCACTCTAAAAGTATTTCCTATTTCCAACTGGAAGCCTTGAAGAAAAAGCAAACCGCTATGGAACCGATTCTGTGAGAAAACAGTGCTCATGTACCCCAGCATTCTGGCCACACTAGCCTCCTTCCTCGACAGCTTCCTTTCCCCCTGGCTTAGCTTTCTGAATTATCTGCCTTCCAGGGAAGATTCTCTTTCCCATATGAACCATGTGGAGTCATAGCTGTGCTGAGGGTCTTGTACCTGTTTAATCCTCATAAAGAATTCTTTCAAAATCATGATTCAGAAGCTGGGAGTGGACTCAGGCGTATTTTAGTACACACAGGACAGGTGACGGAGATCTAGATCTGGTCCCCAAGTTACTTGATCACTGAGTGAGCAAGAGTCTTAATGGACAAGGACCCACCGGGTTCCACAGTACGTGGTGAGCTGCCCAGATAAGGAGCAGGCGTCACTTGCAAGTCTGGGGTGGAGTGCAAACAAGAATCTATAGTTCAGATCAGTGGCGCAAAGGGCAAAGGTGTCAGGACTGATTCTGCTGCCAGGAGCACATTTGATTTGCATCACTGGTAAATGAGTAAGCTATCATTTGCCTCTTCTTTGCCTCACAGATGTCCACAAAAAAAGCAATGTGAAATGCATACTTGAAGGCTTTTTTCAGCCCTACACACAGGAGCCCTGAAGACAACTCTCCAAGCATATTCTGCCAGTCCTCCTAACAGAAAAGACTAAGTAAGTTTTGATCATGGTTCCTAGACTTTCTCAGGAGCTGGGAAGCCTTATGTCCACTAGACGTCCAAAGTCTTCCCTCAAGTAGACTGATATTTAGTATTTGGATGTATTTAAAACATTCTAACAAATCTGACTGTTTCGGCATAGCTGGAGCTTGGCAGCAAGTTGCAAGGCAGGACAGCTTTTAAAGATTTTCAGTCTCTAGAAGAGAAACAAAGACTAGGATGAAAAAGCATCCAGGTCCACCCAGGGTTGAGAGTTTCTTAAAAATGTAGGGTAGATCCAGGTGGTGGTGGCACAGGCCTTGAATCCCATCACTCAGGAGGCAGAGGCAGATGGATCTCTGAGTTCGAGGCCAGCCTGGTCTACAGAGCTAGTTCTAGGACAGCCAGGGCTGTTACACAGAGAAACCCTGTCTAGAAAAAAAAATAGAAATAAAATAAAATAATAAAAAGGATGCAGGGCATTTAGTTCTGGCAACCCTTCTGATATGCCAGTGGCTGGCCCCAGACACCAAGCCAAAGGGGAAACAACAGAATGGCTGCAGTGATGTTAAACACGCCATATGCCAACAAAAGATGGACCCCCCATCTTTTTACAGTACTTGTCTGTATCTCTAAGAAGATCCTGGTGGTATTTCGTAGATTGAAATGAAAGAACAGAAATTCGGTATTTCTGACACAAGCCCTTTGGCTTCTGAGCAGAAATTATAGAATGGAAACATTATCAGAGTTACAGAGTCCCAGAACAGTCTAGGCTAAGGGACAGGGACTAGCGTGTCAATGCCCAAGGAAGGACAGGTCTACACTAAGCCAGAGATTTGAAAGGCTACTGAGTATGTCACCAACTCAGAGAAGGAGCCAAGAAACACATTAGTAAAGGCTAGGGGGAGGAGGAAGCCGGGGGACTGGTAGTAACCAAATCTCTGAAGTCGCCCGTGGGCACTGGGCACATCCAGCTTCACACTATCACTTTGTTTGGGACCCCACACCATAAACTTAATGTAGGAACCAATGTCAGGCCAAAAACAACTCCCATGAAACTGAAAGAAACTAACAAAAAGCCAGTTTTTAAGAACAATCCCATAAACCAGAGCCCTTGGCACTACACAGAAGACAAATGCTCCAGTTGAAGATGAGCTCAAACGTCTTAAAAAAATAATAATAATGTTTAAAGTATAATTTAAAAAAAAAGAAAATTCTCAAAAATCAAAAATTAGAAACATGTGGCAAAGAGACCAGCTGTGGAGTCGTCGACAGAAACACAAAGGGGCCATAGCACCCAAGATCTTGACAGAACAAATGGAAGACTCAGAGGCCAACTACGTTTTAAACGTTGGGAGACACACAAAAAAAGACCATAAACCATAAGAAAAAATCAGCTTGAAAGGGAACTTCAATGGGCTGAAAATACTACCAATGAAATCAAAAGGAAGTTTGGGTTTAAAAAGAGATTCAACAAAATGAAAACTGATGAAAACTGAATCCCAAGGAATTATGGCGAAATACAGAAAAACAAATAATTCCACTTATGATCTCCACCACCGCTGATGTAGCTGAGTGTGCACAAAGCCCAAAGAATTGTGCCAGGGTGGTTGGCCTTGGTGGTGCCTGCCTCTAATCTCAACACTTGGAAGGATGAGGTAAGAGAATCAAAATCCAAGGGCAGCCTGAGGTACAGACAGACAACTCCAAAACAGTCCGGGCTAGATAAAAACCCTATTTCAAAAAGAAAAATTAATTCATTTTTTTAAGAGGGGCTTGGGAGATGGCTCAACAGCTAAGAGCACTTTCTGCTCTTCCAGAGGACTCGAGTTCAGATCCCACCACCCACACATGGTGGTTCACAGCCATCTGTAGCTCCAGTCCTCGGGGATTCAATGTTCTCTTCTGACCTCCGAGGACACTGCACACATGATGTGTAAGACATACACGCAGGCAAGAAAACCGCATACACATAAAACAGAATTAAATTTAAAAAAGAAAGAAAAAGAAACATACTCTTTTATACAGAGAATCCAGTGTCAGACTTTTATTTGAGGCGGCTGAACCCGAAAACACCAAATGGTTTCTAATAGTATAAAAACCCCTCCTTCCTTCCCAGAACCATAAAGAAACTCTGGTTAAACACTCTCTTCTCAATTTCATTATACACAGTATTATCTTTAACAGCCTTTAACCTGTGTGCGGCAGTTCACACTGTACACTGCATTTTTAACATAGTAACCACAACTTTAAGAGGATTCTTTTTAAAAACACGATTCACATTACCCTAATTTCATTAATTCGATCAAAGTCACTATAAATTTGGAACCATGAAGAGATTTCCATGGGGCAGCCACAAAATATTTCACGACACAGACACTTGCAAAGACAGCTAATCACAACATGAATATCATACTCTGTATCTAGCCTGGAAATCAATGACAAATAATTTTTTTAAGAAAAATAATTTTAATGGGAGCACATTGGGTTCAGACCCATTGTTTAATCTGTCCCTTAAGCCGCTGGCCACACATATTCTAAGCACATTTCTCAGACACAAACCAGTTCCACACTACTTTTTTTCCAGAGCAGGAAGTCCTATGATCTGGACTAAAAATGTAGTTATAAAAGATCCTTAAATACAGGCTTACTATGAGCACCTTTGCTATGAACTGTATTCTCATTTACACAGTAATACAATTGTAAAATCCATTTGATCAAGAGAGATCACGACATAGTTTGTCCCCAGCTAGGAATAGCACCCATCCTTCTGGGACTTGCTTGCATCTCCAGAAAACCCAGTAGGTCACAGGAAGGGAGACCGGGACATCGGCTGTCTCAGTTCATTAGGAAAACCTGAGAGCAGGAGCTGGAGCTAGCTCGCTAGGAAGGAGACGGCATCACAAGCAGGAGGACTTCAACTCAGAACCTTAAGAAACAGAAGACACCGGAGTGCAGGTCTGTGACCCCAAACCTGCAGAGGTAATGACAGCAGGGCCCCTGGGGCTCTCAGGCCTGCCAGCCTCCAGGACTCGTGAACCCTGAGCCAGAAAATCAGGGACATTCCTGAGGACCAACACCTGACCCTGACACACACAAACAAATGCACACGTACCCACACCCCTCCACCCACACACGTAACTATACACACTCACCACACAAACAAATGCACACCCCTCTACACACACACACGTAACTATACACACTCACACACAAACTGAGATCACACTTAAGCTAGACTTTTGCTTATTAAGATAGCATTATTTCGGGAAGAAAAAAAAGAACTTGGAATATAATTTTGTGAACCTGTTGACAGTTCGCATGGGATTCTATAAGACTTAATATCTGAGAGTGGGGATAGAGCTGTCAGACTAGCGCCTCGGAACATCTTTACACATGGGTGTGTGGAAATTAGATTTAACGGGGCCAACAAGGAATATGGGATTTTATAGTATTCCCTATTTTTAAAAAAGACTTGGGAAAATATTAAAACAGAGAAGAGATTCTTAGTTTCTATAAGTTTTCATAAGTGACATTCCTATAAACACCCTTAACTGAATAGACATGAATAGAGTCCTGATCCAAATGAAGTGTTGAAAGTTAGCTTATTTGACTCTTATTAAAAATACATTCAGCCAGGCAGTGGTTTAATCCCAGCACTTAGAGGCAGAGGCAGGTGGATTTCTGAGTCTGAGCAAGGCCATCCTGGTCTAGAGAGAATGTATTCCAGGGTAGCCAGGGCTACACAGAGAAACCCTGTCTGAAAGAAAAGAAGGAAAAAGAAAAGAAAAGGAAAGGAAAGGAAAAGAAAGAAAAGAAAATTTCAATCACCAGTACCACACAGAAAAAAAAAAAAAAAAAAAGGAAAAATCTACAGAATAGGGCTGTGAGCAAAGTGCTGGCTGACCAAGCTGGGGACCCCCGCATTCAGATCCCTAGCATCCAGGTAAGGGCTGGTCGGAGCCATGCACAGCTGTAACCCTAACCCAATCCTAACAGTGGGAGGGTGAGAATGTTGAGATAGGTAGACCCCAGGAGCCAGAGACCAGCCAGTCTAGTCAAAACAGTGAAAACAATCCTGCCTCAAAATACAAGGAGGATGTGGGGTGGGGGAGGATAAGGAATGGCTAAGACAGTGAGTGTGTGTCATGTACGTGTAAGGACCCCAGTTCAAATCCCAAGCGCCAACACAAAAAGCCAGGCAGGCTTGTAATCAATCCCAAGGACAGGAATGGGGGAGGGAAACGGAAGGACCAACTCCGGCTTCTGGCTGAGAGACACCGTCTCAAGGGAGTAGAGGAGAGAGTAATGCGTCAGCAGATTCAACCTCCTCTGGCCTCGCATGTGTGAACACACAAACAGAGGGCAGGGCATATTCCACAAGTACACCAAACACACACAAAACAAGACCAAAGAAACGGAGAATAAAGGAATATACTCAATGTCTGGCTACCACACTGGCAAGTGCACCTACCCATGTGAGCACACACTCACATGTACACACACACACACACACCTTCTTGTGGCAGGTGATGCTGTATCAGCACCTGTGTTTTACATTCTTTTAATTACTTTCTAGGTTTTGTTTGCCAGATTTAAGGAAAGGACTCTCTAAAGCAACTCCCAAAGACATGTGAGAGACGTATAGGTATATGGTGGTCAACTAAGAAAACATATACTCACTACATGGGTTGAAACTCAGTGACACATTAACCAGCAAGAATGTTTTTCAACAGGGCCAATGAAATCCAAAGCCGCAAGACTGGCCTCTGAGTTCAGTTTTTGCCCTATCCCTTAGTTATAGCGCTATAACCCGCACACCTGTGCGCAAACTCACACCAACACCCACGCTCACAACCATTGGGAATTTTTTCCTGTGAAAGCATGTCCAGCAGAAAACTCACAAAACGTTTTGGAAACTCTATCCCTGCAAATGGAACTCACAACACTTTCGGTAGCCATAACACTGTTTCTCTTCTGAGAGATTTAATTTTCATTTGGCGTGAGTGTGTCTGTGTGTTTGTGCACACACCTGAGTGGGTTCTGCACCACATTCATGGCAGTGCCATTTCTGGCATGAGATCCCTGAGAGGCGTCAGATGAGGGGGTCCTCTGCCAGAGTGGTAAGCAGTAGTGAGTAGACGTGGGGTCCTCTGCTAACCACTGAGCCATCTCTCCAGCCCCTCGCTCAACATTGCGATTTCTAAGGTAATTTAAAGAAACTTGGAAAACATGATTTGGGTATATAGGACCAGCTAAAAACTTCTTAGTTAAACATATAATTAAACCTAACCTAAAACTCTTAAGTTACCATCAGTGTGGAAGAATATCATCGAACTCTTTAATAGTAAACTATCCCAGCCACTCCTGTGCTATAGGCCAAACATAAAGCAAAGAGGTGGGTAGACCGCCTTCTCTTAAGCAAATGTGAAAAGAGAACCTTTTGTGCCCTGTTAAGTGGCAGCCCAGACTCTTCCCATTTAACAGAGGCTTAACCCATGTGACACACCCATTCTCAATTAGAGGTGACGCAACTGTCGTCTCTGCCTTGGGGACAAGAGCTATTGTGCAACAAGGAAAGCCAAGGGAGCGGTGCCACAGCTCAGGCTCCCGGGCCACACTCCAGGTTCTTCTCGGTGCTCTACTCCTTGAAGCCAGCGATTTAAATTCCAAGCCTCATTTGTCTTAGATGTAAAATGGGGATAATGTTATCTAGAAGGCGGAGAAGGATTGAATGAGATTGAGATAACGGACTGCCTAGGCTAACGCTGGGACCTGGCAAATGTTCAACAGAGATAAGGTGTCCCCTTATCTCCCAACAAAAATTCCCTCTGACGGTGTACCCGGAAAGTAAACCGCACTTCTCCATCAAAAAGCAGTAGAAAGCAGCCTTCCTCGGGCGTTCATCAAACTTGTCAAGCTGTTCAGCGTCCATTATTCTTTTTTATTATATTTAAGGCACTTAAAATAATCTCTTAGTGATTTATTCTCCTTTTAACTAGATGCAGTAATTAGAATATCTTTTATGATGCCGCAGAGTTTTCATTTCAGTCAAGGTGTGACTGTTTTAGAAAAAGCCACCGCTCATAGAAGATATTACAACCCAGAAACGGACTGCTTTTATTCTCAGCTTGAATAGAGGCACAAACACAGAATGAAGACGCTACACGGTGCATTTCTATAGCTGAAAGACGAAAACGCTCAGGCGAGCATGAGCCAATAATTCCCAAAATACCTTTCAGGAACTGAAAAGCAGATATGTATGTTGCCATGGCATTCGGCAAAATTAATACATTTGAAATTTGGATTATATATGGAAGGAATGTCTGGTAAGTTGTTTCTTTTCCTTTCCATTATGCTGGCTTACAACCACTTTCTTCAAAATCACCCAGTGTATACTCATTGCCCTGGGTCAGGGGATGAGGGAGATGAACGAAAAGGGCAAAAAAGTTCAGTCTGTACCTGAGATCCCAAGTAAGCAGAGGCCATGTATGTATCTGTCACGCAGGGGCTCGCTCTGCACCAATTCTCAACAGGCTAAAAAGGCTGTCTACACGTGGGTCAGGACTCCCACCTTGGGTAAGTCATTTCTCTTCTCGGATTCAATTCCTCAATGACAAAATGACAGCTTCTGTGAGAATGTTTGTTCCATACTTCCTGCGTATGAGAATCCTTTGAAGTAAACCAAGAATCCTTACTGTCTAGATCCTCAGGATGTGCTAGGGAGCCAAGGATTGCTGCCATCAAACCATTCTTGAAGGAAGCCAAGACGGTCACAGAAAGGTGAAATAAGCCAGATGGAGCCAGGCTCCCCCAATCCTAAAGATGAGGTTACTTAGCCTCTAACCCCCTTTTCAAATCTTAAATCAGAACATTTCTCATCTTCCTCAAAGGAGCACAAGGCCAAGATTCCATTAGAACCTTCCTTACTCTCCCCAACCTCATCTGATTATATCCTTGACCTAACTAAATTTCTTAGGGCCTGAGATTGAGTAGTATGTAGTCTATGTATATGTAATTCAAACAAAGACAAAATTCCCTAAGAATAAAAGAAGCTAACTGGATAAATTGTAAGTAAGCTCCTCAAGACAACAGCTGGGTCCTTAGGAGACCAAAGCTAAGCCCTTCTTTGCCCTAGGGCTGGAATGCAAAACTCTGGAGAAACCAGTGCACCCACCCACCAGAGGCTGGGAAGACTGGCAAAAGCCAGGGGAAACTACCCAGATCTGCACTCCCAGAGCTGAGACTAGGTCCTAGATAAAATCTGAAAGCAGGAATATCGCTAGGGAATTTCCTAGCACATTAAGTAAAAGACCACCTGTACGTAATGCCTCTGGCCCAGCCAGGGGCTACCAGGGAGTGTGTTTCATCAGAGGGTGCACAGCGTTGTGACTGGAAGTAAGGGTTCTAGGACAAAACTGTACCCACGCGTTCAAATCCTAACTCAGTGAAACAGAAGACCCAAGCCTCTGGAAAAGTGACTTGGCCTAATGTGTACCTCAGTTTCCTCACTGCAAGGCAACCATCTGCTTCCACCTCAAACAGTCGTGAAGGTCAGGGCTTACTGTGTGGGAAGGACTTGGAACAGAAGCTCGCTCATGGGTGCCACCTGTTGTGAACTATTACCAGTAATATGTGTGTGCACATGTATGTATAAAACTCCCCCTGTTTGATCATATACACCTTCTTGATCATTCATGGCAAAAAGAGTTTCATATTCTAAAGAGCAAGTCCCGAGGAAAGGAACCCTTGCACTGAAATTCAGAAGACTTGCCCCACTTGCTATTTTATTCAGTGAGTCAAAAACACAACGAACAAATAAATAACATCTCTGTGCCAGGGACAAAATGCCAGGGAAAAGGATACAGGGAAGACTAAAGTAGACATGGTACCTCCATCCCTTCAGCACCTGTGCCATGGCACACAAACAACTTTAAAATAATTTAGATTATAAATATTATAAAATTCTCTCATTTTTATCTTCTCACTGGCTATTCTGTTTTCCGTTTAGTCTAAATAGTCCCACGCAGTGGTACACCTGTTCACGACAGGTTTCTTCGTCCTGCTAGACCCAGAGTGACCTCTTCCACACAAAGACAATGGGCATTGGAGAATACAGATGGAAAAAGAAGACCTACTATGAAAGTTTCTAGAAAGTGCAATCAGCAGAGGCAATGGACAATTATTATCTTTATCCATGAAATCGTCAATAAATCAGCACTTCCCCAAAC
Organism: Chionomys nivalis; assembly: GCF_950005125.1. Classification (NCBI taxonomy): domain Eukaryota; kingdom Metazoa; phylum Chordata; class Mammalia; order Rodentia; family Cricetidae; genus Chionomys; species Chionomys nivalis. The sequence continues at coordinate 16,844,396 of NC_080099.1, forward strand.
ATCCTCACCTTAAGCACTTCTAACAGTAAGCCATAAAAGTCTGAAAGGTTGTGTTTGGGGGTTCCAGAACCCCCGCTCCCCAGCAGCCAGGCTGGTACAGGCGCCCTGATTTCTATCTCTTTTTCCATTACCGGTTGTGGGGGAGATGAGAAAAGGATGGAGTTTGACTTTTGAGAATCTACAAATAAGTATCCCCAAATTAGCCAGATGCACAGTATGTTCCTATGATCAAGTATCAGCAACCAAAAGTAGGTGAGAAAAATAATACATTCTCAGCTTTGAAGGCTGTAATAACATCCCCATTATAATTCGCCCGAATAGATCAACACCGGCTTTACATTAACAGCCTTCTTTTCAAAAATAGACCTAGCGCCGCCACAGCACTTCGGTGTTCGGGAAGATTGTCAGGGAAAGCTCCCCAGCACGTGTTTCCATCAATCAGAGTGAGTGAAAGGCAGGGGGAAGGAAAGAAGAAACAAGGAAAGACCACAGACCAGCACGGGGGTGGGGGTGGGGCAAGGCACAGCTCCTGGGGGGGCCTTGGTACCCCATGCACCCCATTGGTTCCAGACAGACTCTGACAACTGCTGAGTCACATGACTGTAGGCCCAGCAGGGCTTTGCTACAATCCCACTGGTGTAGGTTTTTAAATTTCAAACGCCAGATTTGTTGAAACAGTCTGGGTGTCTCCTCCCCTAGAAATCCGCACTTCCATGTGACAGGACTATCCCTACTCGGTGTCACCACTGTGCCACTTTAAAATAATGTTCTGTGAGCGGTTCCCAAGAGACAGGGGCTGGTTAACATTTGATAACATAGCATAAATCATTCCATGAATATGGAATCTATCAAACAGACATCCATGCTTATACTTGCAATAAAACATCCTAATGGGTGAGCCTGAGCCAGACCCGTGCTTGAGAAAACTTCACTCTAACTGACATCCGATAGATCTAGCCTTCCACAGTGACCATGGGTACCTGTTTCCTCATGAAGCAAAGAACTGGGAGAACAAACAGATGCCAGCTTCCTCTACACGCGAGACTTCGTAAGGCATTTCATGTTTCCTAGGCCATCTTTTTGATGCCATGTTTCAAGGTGTGATGAGAAAACATGGCTCCTCGGGAAGGCAGCAAAGCCCAAAGAGGCTGACAAACGCCATAAAATCCTCAGCTCTGTGAACCGCCACTCGGATCCTAGACCGACGGCATTAGAAAACAAACGGCCATTTGTGCGGTGACTCCGTGCTCCGTGAAAACTTAAATGAGAACCTTGAGTTGTCAGTGCAGAGCAGAACTGACACCCCCATCAAGTGTCACAACACTCACATTCTCTGCCTGTACCCAGGGAGCTGAAAGAGGTTTTGTGACCTCACCGCCTCCTCCCTGATTCAGCAAGCCACTGTGTGTTCTGGGGATACCCTACCCAGCTCCGTGATGCAAATGGAACAAGCCATGCTTGGAAATGTGAATATGTAAAATTTTGGTTAAGATCTGAATCCCAACGTCTTGAAATAGAAAATGTGTGAAGTGATTGACTGGGCAGATTGCACTTAGCTTACACTAATGATTAACATGTGGACTTACGGCTTTGTTTTGCTACAGTTCTGAAAGGGAATCCCAGGGAGGACGCCCACTTCATCTCAGTGGTAATCTTCATTTAGGGGGCAATCTCCTAGCTGTGGTCAGTAACTGGAATGATTTGCAAAATAATTAGATTCTGTAGCCACACAGAGCTTGCCAAGGATGGAGTCAGAATAATTTATCCTTTATGGTTCCTGGTGGCATACGACCATATGCTGAATAAATTTTGACCCCCGAACGCCTGCTCTGTCCTCTGATTGTGATTCCTTGCACTTATCTTCTTGACTCAACCCAAAACTGGAAAGCCAGTGTGAACCTGCCCCCGTAAGAGATTCTCAGCTTAGCCTCTGTCCTCGCCACTCTTTTGGAAACCAAAAGCAGTGATTAAATAATAACCGAGTCCAAGAGAGGATACATATTTCTAGAATGGTAAATATAATAACTTTGGGTACATTTTCCCAGACACTATTGAGGGGCTCCTCATGTCAGAACTTTTAGCTTGCAGTCCCTGTGAGAAGCTATCAGTTCTTCAGGTTGGGCACCTAGAGTTTTCTAGAAATCATATTGCAGCTTCTCATAGACACACCAGGAAGGAGAAGCACTCTTTTCTAACATGAGTTTCTATACTGGGGCAGAATAAAGGACACTGAAATGGTCCTAAGAGAAGCACGACTTCAACCATCGTTTGAGGAACTCCCTTCTGCAAAGCAAACTGGTTGTTCTCTTATCTAAAGTAAATATTTACACGTTCTTCTGAACCCCTCAAAGATACAGATATCACAGGGAGCCTTTGCCATCCCAGCCCTGCTTCCCAGTTCTTGACCCCGCAGTTCGCACCCACCCGGCAATGTTATTCTGTTTGATCCCTGCTGATTAGGCTCATGAGGCCTAAGGTGAAGGGCTACCAGTTTTAGTCGTAGTCTGTTCAGGAGGAATGAGTAGTTCGGCTACAGCCTGCTCGGCTGTAAAATAACCCAGGCCAGAAATTTGGTCTTGTGTGTGTGTGGTAAAGCACCACATACACTGACTGTGTTACATAAATAATGAAAATTAAATTACAGGATTTTAGGAACACATTCCAAACAATCCATTCTACTGCCAACTACACTGGGCGCATGACCAGCTGTGGAGAGAAGAATGTCCCCCTCCTCTTAAATCTTTATGTTTCTCTTTTCATTGATTCAGATAAAAGTAAATAGTATCGGGTATCCGTTATACTGGTCTGCTAAAATGTCTGCTTTGAGTAACTATGCATATCCCCCAAAACCTGTTGGATGGTTAGTGCTGCTGGCTCTCAAAGAAATATCCATTCTCTTCAATGTGACCAAAGGCCAATGCCAAGAACACCTTATCTGTGCGTTATATCCTTCACATATCTTGAAGAGCGGGCCCTAGCCTGTGATGTGCCTTACACAAATGGAGCTATTATCTTTTGTGTTTTCTACACGGGACTTCTAGCGAGGACTTTATACTGCCCCCGCTTCTTTACTCCTTGCCAACCCCATAAGTAAATACCATTGCATTTTCCAGTTTACAAACCAATAAACGGACTCAGAGAAACAGCTTCACTTTCCCGAGGTCACAGGCCTGCAGCTCCACAGTGACATCAGCTTCCAGTCCCCACCCACCCAGCACAGTCAGTTCTCTGAAACGTCCAGTGTTCCTTCTGCCTCTCCTTGGCTCCACCTGAGCTATACATTAGCTAAACATTTACGGCGCCTTTCACTGACTCGGCAGCACAAGGATTAACCCCGCACCTCACACTTGTTGACTTAATTTCTTCAATTTCTTTCAAATAGACTTCCAGGCTTGCAGGTGCTCAGTCTACCGTCTCTGGCAGTATACTCAATAAATATATTTCCTACCTAAGACAATAAAATGTGCTTTTGAATAATATCATCCTTAAAGAAACTAAGCAAAACCAACATGAGAGAAACTGTATAATCAGATATAAAAAAGAAAAAAAGCAGTGGGGAAAAAAACAGATATCCCATCTTTGGTAGAAGAGACAACTGAATCCTAAAAGTGGGGAGGAAGAAGCTGGCAGGTCCCAGGGCTCCCAGACCAAGGATGACCATCAAGTGACAAACACCATTTTTAGTCGGCTCCTAGGAAGTCACAGATAATGGTTTTTATCCTGGCAGTCATTTAACATTTTCCATGTCTCAGAAACCAAGTGTCTGAGGGATGATACTCGAGGCTGTCCCGTCCTCCACATGTATGCACATACGTGCACATGTACCCACCCACGCACGTGACTTATGCACATATAAACACAACTACACACAAAGACAAGAAGCACGACATCAGAAGTATTTTCATTCCCACTAGCAATGCCTCCACGAAGCACTGAGAGTGCTGGAGAGGAAGTTTGTTGATTTTCCAATCTCCAAGAAGGGAAAAGGCCAGGCCGCAAAACTGCCCAAGCTCATGCCAAAGCTGAACACCATGCAGAAACGAAATATCCTGCAGCAGCAATCGTTTTTATACATCACGTCATGCGCAATGGCACCGGGTGGATGGCTGCAGTTCAACTGACGTGTTCTACCACCGTTCCACACAGCTGCAGAACCCGGAGACTGAACTGCAACCTCCCCCATTAAAGCTCGTTTCCCCCATTGTTCCTCATAATGGGATCTAAGGGATCATTTGCAGGATCTCATAGAAAGTTGAAATGTTGTTTGATGAGAATCATTAGATATTTAAATCAGAAATGAGTGCCTAGCAAGAGACGCAATCACTGTACACCTAAAGCGGAGCTCAGAACTTCCAGGGCAGTCTCCACCTCTGTGCGCTGGCTGCTGGATTCGTGCTTACATGCGTCTATTAACAAAATCATAGAGGGAGGGGGGAAAAATCATAGTTGTCAAATCTTGCTTCCGGTATCTTTCCACCATTTAGCAGCTCAAAGAAGGCTTTTCAGAGAAAAGGCATGGTTTGTTTTTACAGCAGTGACTCACACACAACAGTAAAATGGTAGTGCATCAACCAGAGCACTTAGGTCCTGAGAAGAAAACATCACATGTGACTGTCACCTACCACCCTCAAGCTTTGTTTGCTGAACTTCATTCAGGCAACAGTTTTGTTCCCAATAAACCCTTAAGGTCAAGACTCTCGGGTCACTAAGGCAAAGCAAGTCACCGTGGAGTGAATGATGGCTGTGCCTTCTACAGACAGACTGAGACACCCTGCTGGCCCTCTAAGTACACGGGAGAGGCCTGGAATGCAGAGTGACACGACATTATTGTGTCACCCCAAGCTTCAACTTCATAGGTACTCCCTGCGGCAGCAGGTAAATATATTTTAGGCTTTGGGTGGCCATGTTGAGGCAAGTCCTCAAGCCCCCATGTTTAGTGCATTGTCTGCAGTCTGTGTGGAAATGTTTAAGTACCTTTGTACTCTACTGTGTGAACTGTGGATCAGTAAATATCATGGACAAAAAAGATGATATCCTAACGTTCAAGGCGTGGTAAATCCAGTGGATGATCTGCACATATTCAGGCTGTATTGAATATGCATGTCTTAAAGCAAACTTCATAGTGTCCTATGATGGTCAGCTCTAGGGCAGGCCATTTTATTCTCCATGTAAAGGAAGGGCAAAGGGATGGCAGGCCAAAGCAGAAGAAATTAGCATTGATTCTGACCAAGAACCATAGGCTCTATTAAACAAGCTTTGAAATCAGATAAAAATTGTAACTATTCAAGGAGTATAAAATTACATAACTACAAAATAAATATGTAAAGTGACTTAAGTATTTTTAAATATGATTTTTTATATGTGGCAATATATGTGCCCACGTGTAAGGACATGCACAATGTGTGTGCACGGGAGCCCGCAGAGGTCAGAAGAAGAACCAGTCCCTCTGGAACTGGGGTCACGGGAGGTTGTCAGCCACGCTATGGGTGCTTCAATTGAACCCGGGTCCTCTGCAAGAGCAGTAAGCACTCTTTACCTCTGACCTTCTAGACCTATGGCTAAGTATAAGTATAAGTAAAAAGATTTCTAAAACTGCTTTAATGAGTAAAAGAAAACCGAAAGACATAAGTCTGCTGAAAAGATGGAAGCCTAACTCCCTTTTGGAAATGAAATCAACCTCAATTCAGTCTACGCTTGGTAGTCTCGGAGAAATTTAGAAATACAGTTTTTCAGTTTAGAAGGGAGTGAAAGTGATCCTCCATTTGGGGAAGCAGGAAGAGTTTCAGGGGTACAGCAACACTCTCATAGTGGAGTGGACACAGAGTCCGTCTCCTCTACAACCAGATTCACAGCTAATGTAGGTGTGTAGTTTGGTAGTTCCCTTCCCTAATGGTACAGCACGGAGATTCTAAAAATACCTGGGACATTATGCTACGTGTCTCTGCGTATGTACAGTCCTGCAGCTAGAAGACCTTTGTGCACATGATTCCACACATGTAAGGTTCAAATAATCAAACTGCTTTTCGGGGCTCAAAAGAATTACATGCGTGAAAAGCCTGCAGTTCCACAGAAAGCATGGATATTCTCACATCCCTCTAAGGAGGACCTGTGCACATTACACTTGTCCAGTGCACACACACAACGCAGGGGGTGGGGGACATGGCCTGACCTACAATTTCAACATTTCCTAGATACAAGAGAAACCTCACATACACCTATGTCTCCATGGGCTGAGCACCCAAACTGAAAGCTATATTTTCACAGAAAAATTAAAAAGAAAAGACATTAAACCCAAAGGTTAATACAAAATAGTTATCCAGTAAGGAGCAGAGGCTGCCTATTGATCAATGCAAACGTCTGATGAATGGCAGGGATCAATAGCAGGGTTCCCTTCCCTTCGGTCAGTTCGATGTCTGCAGGTTTTTGCCTTCTCCAATGTATGCTCATTGTCCATATGCTTAAATAATTCGCGGGGCAAATATGTTCTCCAGAGCTTAGCTCTCCTCTATAGGCCGTTCCCACATATTTCTGCCCTGCCAGTGAACTTCAGAGATAGATGATTGACAAAATCAGTCAACTGAAGTTCTTAAGGTAACAGTGAGCTGAGAAATCTAGAAAACTCAACTTTCACAGCACAGCCTGTAAAAACACGAATATCTCAGCTACAAATTCAAACAAGATGAATACAGGAAAGAAACCTGCCTAGCCAGACACTGAAAGCCATGCCTTCGCCTGAGCTACATGAGACTCTCCAAAAGACTGAGAGGTTTTCAAATTAATTCTGTCACTAGTGCACACATACACACACACGCATACACACACGCATACATACAAACCACACACACATTCATACACACAAGCACACAAACACACACATGCAAATATACACACACATACGTGCACAGACACCACACACACACACAGCTACAGTAACCGAGCATACATATCACCAGTTGATAACATTTTCTGACATTTGATTTTCATCTGGTAGAAAAATATTCAGGACAGAGAGCTGATCTTAAATTAGTTCCAATATTACCAATTTGTAAAATCTATGACCAGAAAAAAAAACAAAACAAACAAAAAAATAGGCTTTACACTGCACTCTCAATAACCTACTGCTGAATATTTTACATATTGTACATTTTCTCGTACAAAATGTGCTTATCCAATACCTACAACTGCCAGAATTAAAGCTATAAAACTCAGTTAAAGCCAGGGTAGAGGATAGTCTCTAATCCTCCATTCTCAATATGTTATATCAAATGTCTTTTAGTAACTGCATTAGAAAGCAATTACAGCTTAATAGCTGTCTAAATCCATTATCAGTGTACATTTAACCTTTCAATATTTAAAGATAATATTTAATTTGAGCAAATTAATGGACTGCCTGTGAGACCAAATACATCTATTTAGTCTTTCTGGTTTTCCGTCACTGATATTTCTCTTTAGAGACTGGGTCTCGTGACAAGAAGTCTGGTAAAAATGGAGTTCTTTCTGTTTGTAGTTTAAATAGACATTAATAAATGAGAGGCCAAGCTAACCCCAAATGAGAAGTAATGTCCTTATTAACTGCAAGTGTCTCTTGCCATTAACAAAGCAGCTTTTAATTCTTTGTAGATTAATCTCTATCATTAATAGTTAAATGAGTTTATATACCTTTATCTTTCAAAGTGATTTTTTTTTCAAGTTCAAACTTGTCTAATCTCTTTGACTTAAAAAGGATTGACTGGTTTTTTTTTTACAGAAAAGCACCCCTATGCCGTATTTTTTACACCTCTGTTCAAGTGTAATGACCTTTAAGAACCCTGATGATGATTTTAACCACACACTTACATTGCAAAGACCACATCAATATGCAAAACTAACCCACTGTAGAAAAAGAAAAATACTGTAACATTATATTAATGGATGAAAACAAGTAAAATATCAATGAACAGCCCAGACCAACCAGCACCGCACAGGCCCCAACTGAACAGGTTCATGACTGAAGGCCACTGAAGTAAGAATCTCACAGGGAGTCTTCTGCCACAGTATAATGAATATGGATGTCTCCTACTTTCCTTAAGGTGGCTCAATCGTCGCATTTCCTTACTACCAACTCAGTTGGAATGCATCAGCAGCTACGAGTTGGGAAAACCAGAGAACTCTGCTGGCTCTTAGATCTCATCAACAGACTAACATGCCTTAGTGTTAGACTGGCTGAAGTGTGTGGAACCTAAACTAAAAGCTCAGCTTGTCCCTGTCACTTACTTCTCTCAGGCTAAGCAGGACCCTAGAGCACAGACGTCAGGAACCTCTTGTTTATCACCCAAAAATGCGTCTCCCTTCACCATATCCAACACATTCCCTCCATCCCAAAGGGCTATGAAGAACTCCCATCCCATAATTGTCTTCCCTCATATTTGTCATCTGTCTGATTTTTCATATCATACCCTTATCCAAACTTATGTTGAAAGACGTGTTTTTTCCTTGTCCCAAAATCAATGTTCCTAAAAGAAATCCAATGAGTACTGTACCCATAATTGGACTTATATACTTTTTATCTTTCATGCTTAAAATTCTGAACCTATTACTTTACAATACATTAAAAATATTTGTAACAGACACCTTATTTTTTGTTTCATTGTTAAAAAATCTGCATGGTTCAATAATTAAATATTATGAAAATGTATGCATTCAGGTCTCCCACCATAGTAATCTTTGCACCCTCCACGCCCTTCACTGATGTTCACTCTTGTTTTCTTATCAATTTGCAAAATGCAGATACAACAAAATAATGTTTACATCTCTGTCCTTTTATATAAAATTTCTAAGACACCCAGCCTGAATCATTACTTAAAGTACGATAATTAAATATAGATGTGAGCGCAGCTATCTCCAGGAGCTGATAGAAAGTCACCTTTCCAACAGGATCATACATTCCCTGTCAGCAGCAGTTTGAAATCACTGCTCGTCTTTCCCAGTATGAACAGGGATGAAACCCAATGAATTCAGCAAAAACTAAGACAGTAAAGTAAGAAGCCCAAACTGGAGTACTACAGTTTCATCTCATTTGAATCTTTTTAAATTTTATATGTGATTATGAAATTGAGATCTGTCATGATCATTAAAAGAATTCCCTGATAGTATCCACAAATAATCAACCAAATCAATCCAGAAATATTTAGTTTCCCGATAATTGAGTTTTCCCTCAAAGAGAAAATAATTCTACAACCATATATTGTGGGGTTCAAAAATGATAAGTTCAAGCTTAAAAAATCTTTTTCTTTTTCTTCATAAAGTATTTAATTCAATTAAAGAAAAATAACTGACTAAAGGCTAGATCCTGCCTGTTATTGTCAGTGTTTGTCCAGAGGGTCCACAGACATTTGAAATGACATGATCTACTTATTTAGGTCATCAGTAAGTGGGGTAACAAAGCTTTATTCTCATTAGCCAAGAAAACTGACTTAGATAAAGTCTAGTAATTGAACTGGAGAAAAAAAAAACATAAAGAAAAGGAATAATTTTTTAAAGATGGAGTGACAAAAATCATTGAAGAGAAATTTCTGAATGACACGTTCATACATTGTATCTATTTCTTCACTTTAAAAATTAGCAAGTTCAAAGCAAACACTAGCACATGTCAAACACCAGGCATTCAACACAGGACTGTCAACATCAAAGCAAAATTGAATGAGTTCTCCAAAGCAGAAGAAAAAGAGTAATTATTAGTTAGACTTCCGCCCGTGGCCATCAGAAATGTTACCTTAATTTGGCCTTAATAACCTATAATCACTTTTAGTATATGGGTCTAAAATTGCCATTATTCAGCTTGATCTATGGATATAATGGGGCAGAACAGAACTGTGGGTATCATTAGAATAAGTTCCTGCAAAAGAGGGATATGTAGTACATTGCTAATGTGTAAATGACTAAATAACTTAATTAGGGGAAATGAAGAGCACTTAGAAACACAGTTACTTAAACTGAATCATGATAGCGTTGTGTGCACAAATATATTCTTTTAAAAATGTTTATTAACTAAACAGTAGAGAAGAAACACAAAGGAGGGCCTTTGTTCATAATGGCTAACATAGACTGATGAATATAAGCAGATAAAACACAACTGATCTATTTATCATTGTTAAGAACATCAAAATGATCATAAATATATTTTTGTACAAGATTATTTTATTAGAAATTAAAAGTAATGATGACCTAGTACCTCCCTCTGGCCTCCACAGTTCCCTCTTTGATATGTTACCATTATGCTTACAATTAAATAATTTGTGGTTGGGAGGCAAACAGAGAGAGACTAAGAGCTCCATAAATCTCATAAGTTACAATCACACTAAAGGGTTGTTTTTCAAGAATAAGGAAAGAAATGCAAATGAATATTATTTTTTAAGTCTTGAGCTTTGGCATTCCGTATATGTAAATAAACATGGCTTTCAGTTATCAAAGAACCTTTCTTGAATAGATCAGGAAATCATGGACGTTGACAGTCACCCAAAAAAGATGCTCCCTGAAGCAAGATAAACCAGCAGACAGGCACCGCAGGGGAAAAAGCGCGAAATGCACATGTGGGGCCTCAGTGCAAAACACAGCTGCTTGGTCTAATTTTAGGCCAACTGGCCTTGTCACTGTCTCTTAACAAGGAAAATTTCCCTGCTGAATATTAGAAGCTGTTAAAAAGGAAAAAAAAAAGCACATAATAATATTCATTAGTTAACTTATCTACATCATTGCCTTTTATATTTAAAATACATATACGTTTGTGTGTGTGTGTGTGTGTGTGTGATGTAAGCCAAAAGGAGAGCTCATCCAATACTGGGGAGGGTACCTTAGTTAAGACAGTTTGAGTCCAAACAAGTGACTCAAGACCTTTATGCATCAAAGAGCACAAGGTGCTCACTTGTCTAATGATGAAATCTACGTGTTTGTGAGCATTTCATAGAAAAACTATGAATTTCTGACAATTCTGATGACAGTTTTAACTGTTGCTACATACTGAGCTTTATAGCACACTAGACACAGAGTTCAAGGCCATGGTCCAGTGCTTGGGTGTATACGTGATGTGTGAGTGTACATATGTGGCCAGACATGTACCATGCAAGGTACATGACTAGGGGACCAAAAGAAGACATTGCGTGGCCTGCTTTCCATTCTCTCTACCCGATTCTCCTGAGGCAAGTTCTCTCACTGAGCCTGGAGCTGGCCATATTTTGGCTAGGTTGGTTGGCCAGCAAGCCTAAGCGATCCTCCTTGCTCTACTGCCCGCGCCCCAACCACGCACTGTGGTTTCAGATATGTGTGGCCATACTCAGCTTCTATACAGGTTCTGGAGAGTTGAACTCTGTCCTACTGCTTGTGCGACAAGCTCCATTCCACATTGAGTCATGTCCCCAATCCATCTATGAGAATTTAATTTTTACACCCCAAAGACTTAAATCCAAACTTTCACTAGCTGAAGCATCCCTCCAGCACTGGGGTGACTATGCAGATGCAGACAAAGAGAGGAGGGCTCTCTAATCATTTAACCGAGAAAATTATAAATCCACCATAAGCATACACTCTCAAACGCTCTCAGGCTTGTTGGAAGTGTGTTGCCATCATTAAGAAGGGCAATGAGGCATGTGCCCACACTTGTATCTGTGATCTCCTTTTTTCCTACAAGGTGGGGATGTGGAGATGGCTTGGTGGTCAGGGGTGCTTGCTGTCAAAGCAGGAGGATCTGTGTTCAAACGCTCAGAAGTCACATTAAAAGTCGGGTGTGGCCACCTCTGTAACCCAGCATTGGGGGACAGAGAGTTGCAGATTCCAGAAACTCACTGGCCAGTCACACACACACACACACACACACACACACACACACACAGATACACACACAAAACGCACATAGAATGCTTGTGGTATTTAAAAAATGATCACAAACTTGTTCCCAAAACTGTATGCAAAATACAGTCTTCATGATACATAAATGTTTTGATCTATAGAAAAGTAAGATATTTTTCATCAGAATTCTAGAGCATCCTGTGGTTCTAAAATGCTCAGATTCCTTAGGAGATGGGATCTCATGCCTCCCAGATTGGCCTCCAACTCACTACATAGCTGAGGATGACCTTGAACTTCTGATTTTCCTCAGTGCTGAGGTCAAACATATACATGCACTAACCACCCACCAGTTCTACACAGCTCTGAGCGTTAAATTCATGGCTTCCTGCATGGTAGGCAAGCACTCTGCCAACTAACCTACAGCCCAGCTCTGTGATTCACTTCCCAGCCCAAGCCCAACTCTAGCATTCTATCCCCCGCTTGCTCCCAGTCCTCCAGGTCTAGTCATGAGGACACCTGCCACTCCAAATGCTCACAGTACATGGAACTTCTCCTTTATACCCAACTGCTCTTCCATCTTCCTCTGACTGGGGAGCCCCCGACTTACCCTTCAAAGTCCAGCAGCCAGATCTCTGGGAAGGCCCCTCTTACCAAGACCCCAAGTGGTACCCTACATGCACAGGCTCCTCGTGCACAGGCACCAGATAAGATCTTCGTAGGTATTCAGGTCCTTAATGTAGGACCCTTGAGATCAACAACTATCTTTTCATCGTCCTTTTTGTAATCCCAAGAATTCAGCAAACTCCATCACATGTTCCGGAGGCTCAAGAAATTTGCTAACTAAATTCTAATAAGTGAGTATATAAACAAATGCTATAAAAGTCACTTAACAATATTCTAGTAGGTGATACATATGCAAGAGAAAATTCCTAGGAGACAATCTGACTATCAGGATTTTCACTCCTGATATTAACTAATTTGGGTATACCTTTCATTCTGGTTCTTCAAAAAAAATCTAACATACTCCTTATGCAATTGTTTTACATGCATGACACTTATCTATATTTCTTTTACTTTGGGCTGTTTGATTATTCAAATTGTTCAAAAGTAACATGTACATAGTCATTTTTAACTACATTTTAAGTATAAAGAAAATAGAAACTGCCTATAGAAGAGAAGGTCTCATTTTCAAGTTTATACTTTTACTGAGATTTAAATTAATTTTTCAACTACAATATGGACGATATCAAAGAAAACTAGGAGAAGAGGCCCAAGTCTTGTTACTGTTGTTTCTACCACACATCAGTCTGAGGCACAAACTCCAGTCCCCTGGTGAAGCCCAGCTGCTGCCTGCTATAAAAAATAAAGTTTTATCAGCACACAATAATGTTCATTGGCTCAGTTATTGTCTATAGCTGTTTTCACGCTACAATAGCAGACGTTAGTCACTACAACAGAGAACATACACTCTTGAAACCAAAAACATTACATAGCACCTTGCAGAGAAAGTGTGCTGACCACGGCCACAGGCTAGACCAGTGGCTCTAAACCAGTAGGTCACAACCCCTTTGGGAATCAAACAACCTTTTCATGGGGATTGCCTAAGACCATTGGAAAACACAGATATTTATATTATGATTTCTAACAGTTGCAAAATTACAGTTATGAAGTAGCAATAAAATAATTTTATGGTTGAGGGGGTCACCACCACATGAGGCACTATATTAAAGGGTCGCAGCAGTAGGAAGGGTGAGAACTGCTGAGCTAGACCATTCTCGTTTGAGAAATGTATACATTCTCTAGTTTTCCAGTGAGGTGAAAGAATTTTCTTTTAACAGAGCTTCCCCTTACAGATGTCTACGCAGGTAAGAAAGGTGACAAAATGATCATACCTGTAACATAAGAAATTGGGCACTGACACGAATTTTCAGAAAACTAGCCTTAGGAAATCAAAACATCAAAATGTACCTCTGAACCAGGATGTGTGTCCTCGCAGAAAGGAAGCAGGAGCAACGGGTAGCCCTTAGGGAAGCTGCGGACAAAGAAGTTAGCGTCCGGCAGTATGCACCCTCCTGCCAATCCTGGCAGTGTGCCTTCTGCCTCTGCCTCTGCACACTCTCCTGTCTTCTTGGGTCTGTCCAAGAAACCCTAAGCCTGGCATGAAGAAGGCACCTCGCTCAATCACATACTCCATCCTTGCTTTGCTTCCTTGATTTTTACAGCTAAGCACTAATGAGGTGCAACTAGTTGGAGTCTTCTTCGTGAAGAATTATGTCTAAAGTCAGTAACTCTGTGTTCTCCTAAGATTAATATCTACAAATTCTAGGCCACGTCGTCCTTGCCTCATTATTCTTCTAAAACGTATTCAATCACAGACATATTGACTGATGGTTAGAAAACAAACACAACACTAAGACTAAAAAAATAAAATCCAATCTCTGGTTCTCCTGTTAATAACAATAGCCAACAATTCAATATTCTGCTGAATCTCACGGAGAACTCGTTAGTTCCTTGCTGTTTCCTTTTCCTCACGTTACATGAAGGAGACCTCAAGGAGATGCTCTACACCATGATGAGGTAGTGGACAAAAAGGCAGGTCTGTTATCAACTGTTGGAGATATCACGTCCTCCAGAACCCATAGGGACTGTCCCGTGCCGTGCCGCACACAAGAGAACATTGTGAACGGCTGTTGCAGTTGTGAAGGGTGGTCTGGAATACACAGAAAGGCATCTCATTCTAGAGCTCACACTTTAGCGCTGTCCTGCAATGGCAGCACAGCTTTAGACAAGGCAGGGGATTCTGAGACTTGGTTCCTCTTCATAACCAGATTTGGGGGCTTAATGCATGAAGATGAAGAAAGGGAACCTGGTATGATGCTGAGTGGCTACTATCCAACTTTAGATTTTGTTTTATACTTTATCTGATAATACGCAAAATGTAGCTGCCAAACACAAGAATGAAAGACGATAATTTTGAAAATCCACAGCACAAAAGGAAAGACACTTCTTGGTTTCCAATGGCAACGTTATTGTCCTGAACTTAAAGTGCGTGCAGTTACATAAAGTTTTCATTCTTCCCCCCAAAAGTTTTCATTCCTATTAATTTAATAATTCTATTTTGAATATATATCTATTAATGTTTATTAAATCATTTTTAAAATAAATATCATTAATTAAATCCAAAGACCTCACCATTTAGATCGAATTAAACTATAAATATAGTTTTGGTTTTTTTTTTTTTAAGAAAATGTTATTGCAGTTGAGTTCTGAAGAATTAGGAAGGGGCAAACACCAAAAGAAGGGATGTTCCACAATACTTGAAAAGGTCACGGATCAAGGAAAGTTAGAAAAAGTCTGAGGGGTAAAAGTCCCATGTAAGTAGACAGTGGGCAGTGACAGGAGAAAACCTAATGTGAATACAGAAGTCCTTCCAAGTCCCATTATTCTAAGAGTTACTGTAATCACAATTAAAATAAAATAAAATAAAATAAAATGTATGTTAACAGACTGGTTTGTTTGTTTGTTTTTCCTTTTCTTAAAATCACTCTAGTTACATTACAACATGGGTTCAGCAGGGAAAGTAAAAAGAGAAAGGAGTCCGGAAGCAACCACAGGCAACCATGCTAGGAATGATGGTGCACTGACCTCACCTGGCCAAAGCAGTCTGGAAGCAATAACAAGAAAAAAAGGGTCAAGGTGTCCAGAACCTAGTTCAGTCCACTAGCTACATGGTAGCACCATTCTTCATAGGCAGAAAAGCTCCTGGAAGCATTCACAGACAGGGGTCAAATGCGATAGAGAGCTGGCTCAACAAACTGTCACTGAGTGACATGGAGGACACCAGAGCAATTTACAGGTGAGAAATCTCTTAGAAACAAAGGAGGCAACCCAGTGTGAACTTTCTGTTCCACCTGGTCCCAAAACCTTTCAGTCCCAAAGAAAAGCACAGAACCTTATATTAATTATAAACTATTTGGTCTATTAGCTCAGGCTTATTATTAACTAGCTCTTACAACTTAAATTAACCCATAATTCTTATTTATGTTTAGCCACATGGCTTGTACCTTTTTCAGTGCAGCAATTTCATCTTGCTTCCTCTGTGTCTGGGTGGCAACTGTAGACTGAGCCTTTCCTTGACCCAGAATTTTCCTAGTCTGGTCGTCCTGCCTCTACTTCCTGCCCGACTATTGGCCAATCAGCATTTTATTAAACCAATACAAGTGACAAATCTTTTCAAGGTACAAGAGCATTATGCCCCAACAACTTAGGATGGAAGAGAACAAGAGAATGAAAGTAGACATAGAAAACCTACCATGTGCTGACAAGGACCAAAAGATTCTAAGTATTAGTCTACTGCATTCTCTCAAGGACTCTGTTGCTATACTTTGCTCTGAGGAAACCAGGTCTCACCGGTAAGAACAAGATCATAACGACACCTGGTTCAAGACTTAAGCACTGTACCACGCTGCCACTCAACAGAATAGATAGAGGCCCAGGGACGATGCCTGAGGTCTTCAAGCATTACAATTCAATAGAAACAAAACACAAAATAGACCCACAGGGAACTGGACTATGGGAAAGTTACCTGTACACAATTTCTAGAAAGGGGAGTGGGAGGTTAAGGGAGAGGGAAGGAGAGATATTGTCTGTTTTCTGAAACGTAACTAAGAGGGTTGCAGTTCTTCACAATCTCAATGGGAACAGTTGGCATGAGAAAAAAATGCAGGTTCGGTGGGATGTCAGAGACGAACTAAACAGTAAATGAGAACTCTGCCTTGAAAATCAGACTACAAAAAGCAGTTTACTTGAAAAGATTCTGGAATCTCTGTGGCAGTTCTTACAGGACAGATTTGTCACCAAGTATGGGAGGAGCTCAGAACAAGCTAGTCATGTCCCTGTGTTTAAATGACGGGAAATGCAATTTTTCTGACTTAGATGTTAATGTGTAAGATGGGAACAGGGTGGCTTGCTGATAGCATTGTTATTAAATGTTCTGTGCCAATTTTCTTACAAAAAAAAAATTCTGGAGCCTCTTCTTCAGACTTGCCACATGTCTCCATCTTTCCATAGTGCTGGCACTGACATTTGCCCACAGTGAGTCCAAACCTACTAGAAATTCAACTTTCCACATTTTATTTTCATTTATTATATATTTTAAATTACTACATCATTTATATACTCTAAGAGTCACTTCTAGTGGAGGTGGCAAATCAAAGGACAACACAAGAAAGTCAGTTTTCTACTCCGATCAGGGCTAGAACTAAAGTCATCAGGCTTAGTTTTATCTGCTGAGCCATCTAACTGGCCCCTTTCTCATTTACTTTAATTATATTGAGACTATTAGAAGACACCTATAAAATTGTATATTTTCAAAGGAAAGACATAACCATGAAATTAAGAATAAAAAATATAAAAATTAACACAACTTTTGCAAGTGAAAAAAATAAGCAATGGGAGATGCTTTAAATAACATATTAGACAAAACTGAAGAGAGAATTAGTGAACTAGAAAATAAACCTACAGAAAATGCTATAAAGCAATGGATACAATAAAAAGGAAAATATGAGAGAAGTTAAAAGAAAACAAAGGCAGGGGAGCAAATTTAACACATTTACTTAGTCCTCACAGGAAACAAAAATAATGATTTCCCTTGGTTGTAGGAAAACATAGAACCATAGACACAAAACAACAAGCAAAAACTATTAAGTAAATTAAGAATATCACCAAAAAGAACAGGCAGATCTCCAAAAAAGGACAGCAGTTATGTAGATGAGCACCAAACTTCTCAGAAGTCAAAACAGAATTGGGAAGCAGTGGAATGAAATCACTGGAATGATGAGAGAAAACTGTGTCCAGAAGAGTTATCACTAAAGAAAAAGAATAGGACACTTATTTGGGAGAAAACATTAGAGTTGAGCTCCAACTTTCCCACACAAGCCAAACCCCTAAAAGGCACACTTCTCCACACAGGAAAATGATTCCATGAAGGAAGGCTGAGACGCAGGAAAGCACAAAAAACATGCACAGCAGAAAGTCTAACGGTGTCTGCAAAATCCAATGCCTAACTTTCAGAGACAATATTAAGGACCAAAGCAAAAACATAAGTAACAGAGAGAATAACGGGACGAGTATTTGTTGACCCCAAAGGAGTCTTCAAGAACTAAGAGTATAAACTTACAGTTTATGAAATAAACTCTTGCATCATAAAAGCCCAAAGATAATTATCAGAAATAATTGGAAACAATGGAAAGGGGCAAGAAATAAAAAGCAACGAAACCTAGCAAATGCATTTGAAGGAAAGAGAATGTAAACGTAGTAAAAACTACACAAATGAACAGCTGGAGTATAGACAGCAGGGGCCAGAGCCACACGGACACACACCTGTACTGTAGCCTACCTAAAAGATGTAAGTCATTTGATGTTATCTGTTTCGATAAAAATTAAAATTTTGTAATGACTGGTTCATATAAAGTACAATATAGAAGAATTAAAAATAAAAATTAAATAAAAGCATACAAATATGCAAATTGTAAGGTAAAAGAGCAGAAAAAAGTTGACCATAAATAAAGTGAATAGATTTGATTAACCCGACAGATAAAGAAATTCTAAACATAAAGGCATATAATAATGTAATTTCAATATGCATGAAGTCAAAACAGAAAAGTGGAGAGAAGAATAACAAATTCACCACCATAAAGTATTCTAACCCAACTTCCTTAATGACATAGGCGTCAGGCACATTTTTAAAAATTCACAAAGGTATAGATGAATAAGATAAAAACTAATAAGCTTGAATTTCTGGATATACAGATGACTTCAACTCAATAGCCAGGGAATGTGCATTCTTTCCAAGCATGTGTTAAAATACTATGGAGATCAAATAGTAGAACTGACAGCAAAGGAAGTCAAGAAAGTATAACATGGCAGAGTTCTCCGACAACAATTAAATTGCGATAGAAGTTATTATAAAAACTCTCAGTAAAAGATATGTAGAGGGGACTTCTACCAGCAGCATTATTAACAGTAAAAACCTGGTCTAAGCTAACCATGTCCACCATTGCCTTTGCCACTCAGCCTGTGATCCTAGATGGTGCAGTTACAGGGGAAAGGTCATGGTAGGGATTGTAAAGGAGAAATAATGCAATTTTCTTCGCATTATCACAATTAACAGGGAAACTTCGAAAGAAAGCACATACATCATTTTCTAATGAGCAAACTTAGCAACATGAATGAACATGAAAATCAATATACAAAAGTTAACCAAATTCTATATGCCAGCAACAATTTGAATATTTCATGTAAAAGAAAATTCCATTCATGACAGAAACAAAAATAAAAAAGCTAAACCATCAAGATAAATACTCAACCTCAGAAAAATATGATATAAAAATACCTATCATTCTAAAAGTATAATTTTAAAAAATCTTGCTTTCAAAGACCAAAATGAGAGGCTGAATAAGGGAAAATAATAATTACTAAAAATATCACATGTTTCAATAAAATCATCTCAAGTATCTCTGCATCTTTATTAAAAATACCTAAGAGACTCATTTCAAAGACCTTGCCCTGCTAATTCTTAAAATAACAGCGAAGAACGGAAGGCAAAAGTCTCTGTGTGTGTGTGTACAAATGAGACAGGAGAAGCAGGAGGAAGAACTCCTCCTACCAGGTATGAAACATGACATCAAACTTAAAATGCAGAGGCAACACAGACAAACTGCCCCCCAGATTAAAGAATCCAGAATGAAAGACACTCCTATACCTGGGAAGCATTACAGAAGGACCACTGGGGTGACTAGGGAAAGAATGGGCTTCTGATGAAGTAACTGGAGAACCAGTAGGTATCTAGGCTATTCAGCCCACACAGAAAGTAATATGGAAGACCTACTTGTGGAAGACAAAATCATGAGATACTTTTATCTCCTGACCTTGGTGTAGAGAATGACTTTCCCCTCAGGATTCAAAACATAAAATCCTAAAGAAAAAGCCTGATAATGTTAAAGACTTTGCTGGGACTGGAGAGTTGATTCAGCAGTTGGGAGTACTTGCTGCTCTTCCAGAAGACAAGTTTGATTCTCAGCACCGAAGACAGGTGACTCACAACCGCCTATATGCCCAGCTCCAGAGAACCTGATGCCCTCTTCTGGCCTCTGTGCGTATCTGCACTCCCATGAACATACACACAGGCACACATACCATTTAAATAAATCAATAAATATTTTTACAAGGCTCTGTTTACTAAAAGTTACTGCAAAGGAGAAAAGGATGGGCCACAGAAGTACCTGCAGTAGGTGACGGGGAAAGAATTATTCAAAACTCGAACAACACCTACAAATTGATTACAGAAAAAAAAAAGGAGAAAATGGGGAATGAGGGAATTCCAAGGAACAATGAGGAGAAAAAAACATATGTGATAATAAATATATGCAAAAGCTCATCATCAAAAAACCTGCATATTGAAACCACAATGAGATACGTTCTATGTTTTATACCTACTAGAAAGAAACAAATTAAGAAGCTTGATTAACACCTAAGACAGACAAAGGCATGTACCCATAATAATCTTTTATGCTGCAGCTGAGAATGTAGATTACTAAATTAAAAATAAAAAACTCGAGAAAAAAAATCTCGTCATGTTGCGCTTTCACATAACGTGGCAGCCTAGGACGTCTACTCATGAGTATCTACTTTACTGAGAGACTCTCCCTGTGGATCAGCTAAGAAACCAAACCAAGCATGGCCTGCACAAAACAGGCTTCCAATCAAGAAGCTCAAAGGAAACAAACCGGGGCAGTGTTCAGCAGTATCAACAGTGACGGAAAGCCACCCGCATCATTGTGGGTCAGCCTGGAACACGCACAAAGTGAGAACGGAGGTGGCAGTAGACTGCACGATGCTGTCTCTGCGATCCCCCCAGGGTGAGCCAAAACACCAAACTTCACATCCTAAAACTACTCCACAAGAGAAACGGAGGAGCATATCCTTATGCTTACCTGTCCCAGAAAAGATAAACAGGAACAGCAACAGAGAAGGAACGTTTAGAAAGAAAACCAGCAGCTAGTCGCAAAACTGCTCTGGTTGGTAGAAAGGGTGGGTGGGCTCGGAAGCATTCCTCCAGGGCTAAATTTCATGACTTCTGGCATGCTACACATACTCCTCTGCAGCTGTCAAATACTACAGGATAAGACAGGTCCTGTGATACAGACTGAGTATCCCTCATCTGAAATGCTTGAGACCAGATGTGTTTTGAATTTCATATTCTTTTTGGATGTTGCAGTATTTGAATGCACAACACGGAATGACTTGAGGGCGAAGTCCAGGTCTGAACACAGGAATTTATGTTGCACTCGCACCTCACACACACAGCTCAGATGCCATTTCGTGTAGTTTTCAATGCCTCTGTGTGAAGGGACATAGGCTCTGATGTGGGGTTTTCCACTTGTAGCCTCAAGTCAATGTTCAAAAACTTTGGAACCTTGGTGACTTTCGGGTTTTCAGGGGGTAGCATGTGCTTGGCCTATATCTGATCAGGGTCACATGGAAAATGGGGAGCACATGAAGAGAGAGCAGATGCAGAGCCAGGTCTTGATACAAAGGGTTAAAGGAAGACCTCTGTGGATAGAGGGAAGGTGAGGGGGATAGTTTTCTACTTGTCTTTTACTTGGTTTTGGTTTTTGAGACATGGTCTCACTCTATAGCCAACGCAAGCCTAGAACTCATGGGCAATCCTCTACCTCAGTCATCCAAGTGCGGGGGACTACAGGTTTCAGTGACCACACCCAGCATATCTATCTTTGCATCTAATTATGAAGTATTTCAAGCATGAAAACAAAATAGTATAGAAAAGAGCTTGCCATGATGACATTGACAATGCTAATCGTTTACTGACTTTTATTGAGGAAAATAAAAAAATAATCCACCAGGCAAGGTGGCACACAACTGGTCACATATTGAGTTCTAGGCCAGCCAGAGCTACACAGAGAAACAAAGAGACAAACAACCTAACTAGGCATGGTGCCTGCAATCCCAGCATTCAGGAGGCTGCAGCTAAAGGGATTATAAATTTGCAGCCACCACCAGTCTGAGCAACATAGTGACACCCTGTGTGGACAAAGAAAACGGGGGTGACAAGGATAGGAAGGGAGACTAGAGAGATGGCTCAGCAGTTAAGAGCCCTGATTGTTCTCCCAAAGGACCCAGGTTTGATTCATGGCACCCACATGGTGACTCACAATGCCCTGTAACTCTAGTCCTAGGGGATCTGACATTCTCTTCTGGCCCCCATGATCACTGGTTCTAGGTATGCAGATGGCATATAGATGGCACATAGACATACAAGCAGACAAAATACCTGCTATGCAATAAACCTTTTGTACACTGTGAATATGTATTACTTTCATTAGTTTTATAAGAAACCAACTGGCCAATAGATAGCAAGAAGTGGTTAGGTGGGAGAGCCAGACTGAGATGCAGGGACGAAGAAGGGCAGAGACAGTCACACACAGAATAAGCAGGAGATGAGCATGCCATGCTGAAAAAAGGTACCACCACATGGTAAAGTAAAGGTAAAAAGTATGGGTTCATTTAAAATGCAAGAGCTAGTTAGTAACAAGCCTAAGCTATTGCCCAAACATTTAAAATTAATAAGTCTCTGCGTGGTTATTTGGGAAGCTGACTGGGAAGAGGACAGAGCAGACTGGAGGGACACAATCTGGCTACAAATAACCATTCACACAAAATAAAGAATAATGTTTTAAAAGTGCTGTAGATCTGTAGAAGCTCAGTGTGTCCCTCCAAAAGAAAGGCCAGCACATTTTATTTTGCTTTCATCTAAGACTTATCAAAGCATGCCTAGAGGATGATAGACTCCCTAGGAGGCAGACACTGCACCTGAGAGCCGCTAAGCTACATCTGACTCACCAGCAATGGACACATGCTTTAAGGAATTTTTGCTTTTGGAGCTGATAATTTCTACACTTCCCTCCTTTCTGAACACACATGCTGAAGAATCCAAACAGTTCTAGGAACCAGGAGCCAAGTATCACTAATTGGCATTGGTCTAAGGCTAGCCTATTAGCACAGCTGCACCCAGTGCTAACCAGCTGGCCCACATAGAGATGGGGAAGAGAAGCCTCGGTGTCTCTTCTCTAACTTTCACAGTAGACACACTGAGAGAGTTGCGAGATTCTGCCTCATGAAAGAGACTACCCAGCATGCTAGATTGAGAGAAGACACCTAAGATCAAACTAAGATTCACGAAAGAAAGGAGCAGGAACAGCTGGAGGGAATCATGGCAGAGGCTCATGGTAGTTAGGAGAGACCAAGGTGGGAAATGAGGGTGGGATTTGGGTAAGTAGGAAAGCTTCATATCATACCTGATCAAGAGCTAACAGATAATTTCCCCTTTTGGTCTACCTCAAGAGACAAATACAAGCCGGGCGGTGGTGGCGCACGCCTTTAATCCCAGCACTTGGGAGGCAGAGGCAGGCGGATCTCTGTGAGTTCGAGACCAGCCTGGTCTACAAGAGCTAGTTCCAGGACAGGCTCCAAAACCACTGAGAAGCCCTGTCTCGAAAAACCAAAAAAAAAAAAAAAAAAAAAAAAAAGAGAGAGAGAGAGAGAGAGAGAGAGACAAATATAGGGACTGGAGAGATGGCTCAGTGGTTAAGAACACTGGCAGCTCTCCCAGAGGACTCAGATTCAATTCCCAGCACCCACATGGCAGCTTACAACTGTCTGTAACTCCAGTTCCAGGGAATCTGATGCCTTCACACCAAATGCACATAAAATAAAGTTAAATAAATATTTTTTAAAAAATTAAGGAAGAATGACAATCAAATACTGATGGTACAATCCCAGGCAGAACACCATAGAAGTCAAACCACCCTCAAGTTCACTGACAAACATGTCCAGTAGCATCAGGGAACTGTATGGATTCT
This sequence comes from Chionomys nivalis, assembly GCF_950005125.1. Taxonomy (NCBI): domain Eukaryota; kingdom Metazoa; phylum Chordata; class Mammalia; order Rodentia; family Cricetidae; genus Chionomys; species Chionomys nivalis. The sequence continues at coordinate 16,868,155 of NC_080099.1, forward strand.
ATCAAGCAGTTCTAACATTAGGGACAACAAGCCTAAATGGTCCATAGTCACCAAAAAAGACCCGTTTTGACCTCTGCACCCTAGAAGAACAGAATTGCAAAATCAATCCAACCCTTTTCTCAGAAAACATAAGGTGTTTCTTCAGTGATCAGTGGGTATAGGTGCAGGGAGGGAATGGCAACCGGAAGCTGATTTGCACATTCTCAAGTTAGTAAAATGTTAAAGGCTGTTACACACACACACACACACACACACACACACTCACTAGGAATGTTCTCCCATGAGCTGAAGGCACAGATTTCAAATAAGGACTCCAGTCAATTTTTGAATTGTAGTCGCCAGTGGCAGCCCAAACTTGGAAACCCAGTTCATACCCGAACATGTGTCTACAAGAGCCTTACAGCTGCCAGAGCCGATATGCTGAGTACCTTATGGGTTGTGGTTCCTGGCTGCAGCAGAGGGTCCCCAGAGGGTCCCCAGGAACAAATCTGATCAGTAGCAACATACCTTGTGCTCAGCCTTGCAGAACCTGGCCCCTGTCCACCTCTGGCCTCCGTTACAATCATGCTCTCCTACCTGATCACCATACCTCACTAGATACGGGAGCACCGTCCAGCCCTCTTCATCCATGTAACTACCCCCATCCACCAGAACTCAGCTTAGCTGTACTCACCTCTAAGTAGCCTTTCCCTACTGTTCAGCTGAGCCAGCTAACGTGACTGTTAATGCTTCTCTCTCCTCCTACATTAGGGCTTGCTGTCTTGTAGGTCATTTATCCCATAATGTCCACTGCCATTTTCAGGCACCTCAGGACCCTGTCTGTCTTCTCCTGTATTCACCTCCAGAGCCCAGTATGTGACCTGCCACATGATAATCAAATTTTAAACTAAAAGAGTCATCTTAAATCCTAGTACTCAGGAGGTCAAGCGAGAAGATCATGAGTTCTAAGTCAACCTGGGATACATATAATATGAGTCCCCCCCCCCTCACACACACACAGAGTAAATAAAATTTTTTAAAAAACAAAAACTACATTACTGTGTATAAATTATAAAATAAATATTACAGAAATTCAAATGTGAAGATAAAAAAGATATCTTTAGTGTCTTTCAAGCAAATCAATGTCGCACACTTGCAATTTTTAAATTTCTACTCAAAATTGACAAATGGGACATAATTATAATCATTTCCCATAGAGACTTTGGTGCTAAATTTGAGAGTACATTCATAACAACCCACCTGAAGGTCCAACTTCCACATTCATTCTAAAGCTTCCTTCCTTTACACATCACACACACACACACACACACACACACACACACGCAGATTCTAAAATTGAGATTTTCACTGGAAATGTGCACTGAACTCTACTTGAAAGCCATCTTTTGCAGAAGTCTGTATCTCTTCATTGAAAAGCACGCTCTTGACGAATCCCAGCTGAGCTTTCTTTAACCACTTAAAGGCGGGAGTTGACTCTGGTCAGCCCCGTGGCACAGGAGCATCCCCAAGGTAACAGGGTCATTTGCGGCTGGCCTCTCGGGAAAATAAAAAGTAAAAACTTACAAGATGAATGAATGAGTGACAAAGCAAATGAGCACATGGAAGTTTATCCTTCTTAATAATTCTATCAATGTCCCAACAACAGATTCACAAGCCCAAATTAAAAAAAAAAAAAATGCGCCCTTATGGTATCCCAAACTTTTCAACATTGTTTCACCAACCAAGACTTGACCCGATTTTACCAAAACCTTCAGGGTTAAAGAGTTCTTTTAACACTACAAGAATACATCTTATGCAAAAGAAAAAATAGTTCTACATAGGCTAAAAAAAATACAGAATAATAAAAACTTAATGAAATCAAGGGAAAATTACATGTCAGAAGATGATTAACCTAAAAGCTAAAAGTCACTAGCTGATAGCTGGTAAGATGACTCACTGGGTAAAGGTGCTTGCAGGCAAACCTGACAAGCTGAGTTCGATCCCTGGGACACACATGATTCAAGGAGAGAAGTATATTCCTCAAGTTGCCCTCTGATTTCCACACATATGATGTAGTACCACATCCACACATACCCAATACATAGGCTAACTAATTAATTAATAATTTAAAGTGTAAGAAGAATTGCAGATCAGAGACCAGAAAAGCATTCAATGCCCGATAGTATCAATTAGTGGATGATGATGCTCGACATGACGAAGAACTAAAACCAATAGTGTCTGGGCTGACTATATGGCTCAGAGAGTATACACAAGGTCCTGAGTTCAAATCCCCAGCATCTACAGAAAAAGCCAGGCATGGCTACCCTCAGTACCCTTGGGAGTGACCTCTGGGACTAGGCTGGCCACTAGCCTATCTCCGGGAAAAGTAAAAAGAAACACTAACTCAAGAAAATAAGGCAGAGATTCATTGCATACTCTGACTTTCATGGACCACAACCACCCACCTCACCTACACACACACACACACACCAATGTTTGGTCTTTTCAAACTTATAAGATCAAATCATATATGAAAATATTATTAGTATCTGATGGCCAAATTTTTCAAGTGTCCTAGTCTGCTTTCTATTGCTATGCTAAACACCATAACTAAAAGCAATGTGAGGGGAAAGGGCTTATTTCATCTTACAGATTACATTTACAGTTCCATCAGGAAGGAAAGTCAGGGCAGGCACTCGCGGCAGGAACCCAGAGGCAGCAACTGAAGCCAAATTCACAGAATGATACTTAGTGCCTTGCTCTCCATGGCTTACTCAGCTTGATTTTGCTTTGTTTGTTTGGGTGGTTGATTGGTTAGTTGGTTGTTTTTTGGAGATGATTTTTTTTTTCAAGGCAGAGTTTCTCTGTATAGGCCTGGCTGTCCTGAAACTCGTTCTGCAGAACAGGTTGGCCTCAAACTCAAGAGTTCTGCTTGCCACTGTCTCAAGTGCTGGGATTCAAGGTGGGAACCACCACACACAGCTATCAGCTATCAACTTGCTTTTTTAAAATTTATATATGTATGTATGTATGTATTCATTTATTTATTTTTATTTTGTTTACTTTGGAGAGGGGGAATTGAGACAGGGTTTCTCTGTATAACAGCCCTGGCTGTCCTGGAACTAGCTCTTGTAGACCAGGCTAGCCTTGAACTCAAAGAGATCCACCTCTCTCTGCCTCCCAAGCACTGGGATTAAGGGCGTGCACCACCATGGCCCAGCTAACTTCTTTATACAACTTAGGGCCATCTGTGCAGGCAGGGCACCACTCAAGCAAGCTGGACCCTCCCACATCAATTATTAACCAAGAAAATCTCCCACAGGCTTGACTACAGGCCAATCTTATGGTGACATTTTCTCAATTGAGGTCTGTCTTCCCAGGAGATCTTAGCATTTTTAAAACTGCCCAAATACAAACGTGCTCAGTATGTGAAGGTTTTGCTCCCTAACCTGAGTGACCTGAATTTCATCCCCAGAGTCCACAGAAAACTGGAACCAACTCTACAAAGTCACTCTCTGACCTCCACTCACACACCCACAAACACATCACGAGTACACACAAAACAAATAAATAAATTTTAAAAGAAAAACAAGTTACTATGAGATTAACATTATGGGGTGCAAAGTATTTCCAGTAATAAAGCCCTTATTATTTTTAAAAGGGAAGAAAAGATAAAAAAAATACATAAGATCTCGACAGAATTTCTTAAGTGTACCTAGAAACATCTTTGGAAGACTTTATTTTCTTTGTACTAAGGGTTCATTAATAAGTTCTCCCTTAACCAAATCTCAATCAACACTTGAGTCTGCAGCCACTGCTAACTGGAAGCACTGAGTACAGTCACAGAGGGACATTTTCATCTCTGACCCCTGGGACAAGGAAAGGTGCACACATACACATGTGTGTATTTTTCCTGCTTGTGACACAACTATAATACGCTCTGTTCAAAGAAGAACCCAGCTCCTTGACAGTGTTTTCACAAGCGTTATGTAAATTGGGGCTGGGATGATATTATCCTCGAGACAGGTTTGGAAATGTACTCATGAGTTACTACACGGCAATAAATATATCCGTGAATTACTACATGGCAATCATAACTATTACATTTTCCTGCTAGCTCTGACCCAGATGCTATGTGGCCCTGGTGATGATGGCGGCAATGATAATAAAAAAAGATGATGAACTTTTGCGATCTTAAAACATTCTAAATCTGTAGTTTTTCTTTCTGAGCAGGTGTAATGCCTCCTGAATTATGCTGGCGGGGCTCATGTTGCTTTTTGTAATTTAAGAGACAGGCTTTAAAGTTCTATCATGTTAGAAATATGAAACAGCTTCTTAGGAACAAACAGTGAAAAAAACTGCCAGATTTTCAGAATTTAGTTTAATGAATAATTTTCTCCAAAGGAGCTATCATTTGTGATCAAGAAAAAATTTCTACTTTGAATATCATAGGAAGAGTATGAAACTAACTCACATCAAAAATTTTGAAAAATCAAAAACTTCAATTTCCACACCCAATGTTATCCATTAAGAACTCATGCTTTTGAAGGCACTGGCTTTTAATCTGTTACACCCCTCAAGAAATTTAACGTTGGGGGGGGGACACAATAAAAATATTGACATTTAAATTTGAAGATCATCCCAAGTCATGTGTGCCTAGACGATAGCGGAGCCTTACTGCAGAGCAAGGACCGTCCATACTCTCTTCCCTCTGCTCCTGGTTCACTATCATCTGGATAAAAATTTAGCCCCTAAACACACCCCTCTTTCAGGATCAAAATCAATGTATTCATGAAACTTTTAACAGCAAGCGCATCTGGTAAGAAATAAGCTTTCAAAAACTAAAAATAAAAAAAGAAATACATTTCTATTTATATAGACTATGGCAAGCCCAGGTGTAGAGGCGCCAGACTTGAAGACGTAGAAGCAGGCAGATCATAAGTTCAAGACCAGCCTGGGCTACACAGCAAAACCTTGTTGATAAATAAATCAGACAAATGAATTTTTTAAAGCTGATGCATGACTATGTCTTCTGAAAGATGCAAGCTGGCTTCATATGCATTTCCTGTGTTTTTTTATTGTTGGGCTCCATGACCCGTTTGGATACATACTTCTCCCCCAAAGCTTTCCATGTCCTTACAGCTGCCAAGGATGGTGATGAACTTAACATACACTAGAGAAGTCATCAGGTGGGCCACCTGTCAGCATTAAAATAGGTGGCTAAAAAGCACGCCAGGTAAACAGAAGCAGCATCTTCTGGCCATTCCCAACATACTAAACCCAAGGCGTGCAGCTGCAGCGGCCCTACCGCCTTCTCAGGATGGGGCAGAAATAAATACACCTTTCTAACCACGCATTATCAAACTTTACTCAACTTAAGGTGCTAAAGAAGCCATTCCAGAAAGAGCACGACAATTTGCATGCTTTTCAAGCCTTGCTCTTCAGTATTTTACCGAACATGAAAACCAGGCTGGGCAGAGCTATGGTTCCCACATTCGCAGTAGATGTTCTACCCTTTCCCCATTTGGCAGTTCTTTAAGGACTTGGTAGTTAAGCCCTGGTTTGGGAAATTTGAGATTAAGAACCTCCCATTTGGAGGTCTTGCAATTCGGCTAAGTACCCCAAAAGGGAATGTTTAAATTAATGGAAGATTAAAGCAAGGAAGAACATTCTATAAGGTATTCCATAATGGGGCTCTGTCACCACCTTCTCTCTTTTATTGAGAAAATCGTCTGTTCCCAAGGGGCTGAAAGTTTATACGCCAACCATCAGACCAGTTTAACTATTCAAAGTTAAAAATGTCAGGGAAAAAAAAGCTCGTAATGGAAATGCTGACATGCCATGAAGTAAGCACAGGCAGGTGCCCTGCCACCAGGGTCATAATTCAATCAAGCTGCACTCTGACGTCATCTGCCACAGAAAAAAAAGCCAAATGGTTTATGAACAGCACCAGAACCCCCAAGATTAAATTACAGCCCTGATATTTAATCATGGGTCTTACTATGTTATTTTTAATAACACAATACATTTTAACAGTTATTCGTCAACTGCCTGAGCCAAATTAGACCCTGCGATGACAAGTGAGCCCGATTATGATGTCCATCTAGCACCATCTCAGTTTTATTATTTTCTTCAGAAATGGTAGATTATATACCCCCCTTTTTTTTGCATTGGAAAAATATATAGTTGATAACAACTGAGCGGGCCAAACCTTAATGAATATCAGCACCACCACTGTTACTGGAGGGTTGGGACATGTATATTTATACCCTGTGTTAGCCACAACCAACTGTATGATTCGGGGAAGGGATATTTAACTCTCTCCCAAAATCTTGATGCTTCCTCATAAAATAGAGCATCTCTAAATCCTCCTGTAAACCTAATTTCCCATAAATCATTTACTTGCTAAACAGATACGGTGTGACTTTTCTTTAGGGTTCTCCAAGGATCAGAATATAAAGCTTCCAGTGTGAAAAGGACTTGAATTTTACAACTCACCTAGGATGACTGATCAAAGGGGCACCCTACCCCATAAGAATGTATAAGCCAAAGTTTCCAGAGGCAGCGTCAACATCAGCAAATGAAACAGGTTCTTTACAAAGTAATGTATAAATACTGCCACACATGTGAAGGGTTGTTTGCAAAACAAATCAATACAGGCACATCCAACAATGGATTGCAGCTAATAAACTACATATAGTAATTACCACCAATGGCAGTCTGGAAAGTCATTCATTACATGTTAATTGTCACACAAAAGTACAAAAACAGCCATCTGAACAATTGAGTGGCTGCACCTTTAAAAAAAAAACTTTCTTACGGGCCTAAAATCCATCCACAGGAACCGATTTTAAACACACCTGGGTATTTGATATGCTGATTAACTGGCCCTTTATTTGGTTTTGAAATGAAAATAAATACAACAACCTCTTCAGTGGTTTTGCCATTTCTGGGGGTCTGATATAAATAAATGTATATATTTGTACACTTCAATTTCTTGTAACAAAAGTACTAGCACATCTTCTTGAAAGCCCAAACTGTCACTCATCTACTGTTTCTCTTAAGCATAAAGAGCTATGATCAATAGCATCTACCCAGACACTTAACTTACACGTAGTCTAAATGGGGCACGCGAGGAAGAGGATAACTCCCATGTAAGTTTAGAAATTTGGGGGCCAACTTTGAAATTTTAAAATCAGTGTAATTAAGAAACCTGTAACAAAAATAACCTTTCACAAAAGCCTAGGATACACTCTCCCTTCTCTAATACTTAGCCTGATCTAATTAGCTTGGAAGAACACCTGGTCATAAAAAAAAGCTCATAAAATACAAAACTAAGCAAGGGGGGGATTTTTCTTCTACTACCTGGTCCTTATTTGATGCTGTGTCTCTATAAGAATCTGATTTAACTAGTACACATACAGATTCTAAAGGCTTAACCAAGAGCATTTTGGTTCAAGACCTGTAAATGGAGAAACATTTCAAAACACACCAGGTTCCTTATGGGGCAACTTGAGATCTGTTCTCTTGGATTATGGGAACTGATCTAAATAACATTCTAACCCTCACCCTTAGAGATCACAAGCCGGAGGGCATCAGGGCTCAACTCCATGCCCTGGTCAAGGTTGCAAACTCCCAGTATAAAACGGAGTTTACCATTAGAAGTAAATGTTTTATCTGTAAAGCTTACAAAATTACTCTGTTTATCATAGCAGATGAAAGCAAAAAAAGGAATAATTTTAGGCTCCAAACAAAACTGTTTATATGACAGTCTCTACTGCTCCATGATTCTGAGCATTTAAGACAGATTCAAGCAATTAACAGCATAAACTTTCATTACATAGTTCTATTATATATGTTTATGTGACTTCGCTGTTCATCTGTTATTTAAGTGATTTCCTCATTACAATAGTAGGGGAAGGATAATTTGCTGATGCTGTCAAAAATGCTGAGCATTTCAGTCTCAATAGTTCTTGGATCTCCATGCTTGTTTAATGCATTTTATTTACTTAAGTCGGTGTCAAATAGAGTACCCATCCTTCCCTCTGAATTTAGGAAACTAACACTTTAAGCACATGTCTGGTAATAGACATTTCAAAACTTCTGAACTGTTTATCTTAGTGATGTAGATGAACTCAGGATTATAGAACTTACTTGGATTCCATTCCAAAGACTTAACAATGAACTGCAAGCTTTTTTATATTTAAATATAAGAGGGCCTTATTTGTTCAAATATTAATAGGCCACACTGGGTTGCTGCAATTTCAGGTCTGATTATTTACACAAAAAAATAATGGAAAATGCCTTTACTGGGCCTACATAGCTGCTGATTTCCCATAGAAAGAAAGCACAACTTTTAAAATTTCTGATATATTTTCTCCGTAAAATTAAAGTGCTAATGCGAGAACAATACACTAACTCACATGGAAATCCATCTTAACTTAAAATGGTAACTTAATCTGGGCACTGAGGCAAGAAAAATAGTAGGTGAGGTTTGTAGCACTACCTTAAATATGTTATTTTTTAAATGCTTTCTATTCTAAAGATCATACATAGTATTCCATGCCAGGCCTCAATAATATATTTCATAGCCACATAATCTTGAAAAATACGAACTGTCTGGTTCTTGATGCCTTTGTATGGGCTTGTGTGGGCTGGTGTGCATGTGTGCCTATTATTGTGTGCATATATGTGTGAAGGTTGCAAAGATTTGTGTCTAGGCGGGCCTGCATGTAAACCTAATTTCACCACTAACTGCCTGAGAAGAGGTCATTTAAAAACTCTGTGCCTCAGTTTCCTCACCTATGAATTGGGTAAGGGAATGTTTGCATCTTCTTGACTTCTTGGGAGGACTGAAACTAGAATGCACACAGCAGAGAGCATGGCCCCTGGCACAAAAGCAGCACTCACTCGGGCTCTCACGGATTCTGCCCAGCGCTGCAAAAGAAGGAGCACAGGGGACACCAGACAGGAGAGAACAATCGATACTCTAAAACAGTTCCACACCTACGCCAAGTGCTCAGAGGGCATGTGAGCAAACGACAGAACTTCCAGGGCACACAGCACACCAATCCTGAACCCCCATTATGTCTGACAAAGGAGAGAAAACCAGTGGTGAAGCCAAGGCTCTCTCCCATAAAGGGTCTGCAGGACCATAGACAGCAAATCAGCGCGGACTGTCGATACTAACAAAGGACAGCGAGGACGCCCCTCACTCGGGCTCCTGAGTTCCGCAGCTGTACTGGAGGCTCCAGGTCCTGTGTTTCTCCAGGGCTGGCCCTCAGAATACTGGGGCTTTGATATAAAAAGCCTGATGCTACTAGACTTATTCAAACTCTAATAAAAGCTCTCAGTCTGTGTAAAAACTTTTACAACCACCATGGACTGTACCAGACTAGGATGTATAGGACACACATACAGACACACACACACACACACACACACACACACACACAGAGGAAGGAAAATAGGGAGCATCTCCTCCACACACACCTTCAAGAAAAAACAATTTCCTTTCCACAACCATCAAAAAAATTCACAGTGACACAGGAAGAAATTAACACAGGATGTTGGCAACTTGAATTCTTTTTTTCCCCCTCTATCATACAAAAGTGCACATCGAGGTTGATTTTCCCCCCTCGATGACTTGATCAACTGACATATTATTTTGGTGTCATGGGGACACAGGTGAGCTAACTTACACGAAAGCCAAGGACTGTTTTCCCCTTTCTAAAATTGGCTTAGGAGAGAGAGGTGATGTGCTTTGACATTCCTCTTAGCTGTTTTAACACCGTTTATTTGGCAATCTTTACCAACTGCTGAACACCTAAGAGCTAAGCAACTATGGAGGGGAAAGACCCCTCCACTTTTAAACTGAAGGAGCAAGCTGCAGAATGGTCCACAGACCCACCGTTCACATGTGCGAACAGAAGCCAAGAAGACTGACTTAACAAGTTCTTCAGTACATTATCATTTTAGTAGGTCAACTTTAAGATGATTTTTATTTAAATGATGCCAAACTCTAGTATGTTTATCATTTGTTCCCGGAAGCCTCAAACATAATCAAATAAACTACACATTTCTTATGTCAGAAAATCAAAGCTCTACTCACCCTAACATGGAGCTTCTTTCTTTGAGTACCCCAACCATGTTTTTTGGTTTTTTTTTTTTTCTTTAACGGGAACAATTTTCCAAGCATGCAGGCCTGTGGCTGCTTTTAGTTCATTTTAAGATCAATACTATAAGAGCTATCAGGTTGCTCTGTATGCATTACCCTCTAGGCTGGAGCTACTCCTTAAACACAATCCCAGAGCCACCAGTTAAGGTCATGGAAGCTCTGGTCCATCCTGGCTGAACAGTTTTTACTGCATTCTGGGAACACCTGCAAACATCAAACAAAAACTGCTGGTCCTTTCCCGGGTTGACAAAAGCCTTTCATGTGAAAACTGCTCCCTGGGAATGTCAGGCTGCAGCTCAGGTTACATTCCACTCGCCCCAGCAGCCTCCCCATTGCTTAAGGTGGGAGGAAAAGCCATGTTTGTGGAATGGAAGATTAAAGGGAACCCAGCCACACTCTTTTCGTCCTCACACTGAATATCACGTATGGAGTCAACAGCTATTGGGAACCTGAAGAATGAAATATCACCTGACCTCACTGAAGAAAAACACAAACAAAACAAAACAAACAAACAGCACTGATTTTTCAAACTGGGATTCTTTATTTATGGTCCAGATCTCTTTTCCCTGAATCCAAGTTTCAAAGTCATATCTGAGTCCACTCAGGACAATGAATACAAACTTGAAGTTACTTTAGAAAATAATTCCTGTATCCAAAGTTTCCTCATTCATTCTTCCAGTTAAAAGAGCAAAGTGCAGTCTTCATAATTTTTTTTTAAATCATGCTTTAAAAGAGACACTTGTCTCTTGTTGTGTGGAAATACAAACCTTGTCCTTAACTAGCAGCCATGTGTTCTGACGTGCCTTAATAGAGGGGAGCCAAGCTCTGGAGCCTCTGTATTCCAGCCCCAGCCCCCCGCTAGCAAGGAACGCCTGCATTTTCAATCAGGCAGGCAGGATAAAAGAACCCTACACTTTCTATCCTTACAAGGTAAACATCTGGTCCTGAAAACCACACCACTAGTGCCAGGTAGGTTTAAAGTTCAACACCTTGAAGATAATCTCTGAATATTCATAAGAAATATCCTAACCGTTCAGCAGGGATGAGGTCTCCTTCTGGGATTATGTGTACATAAACACCCCCCCCACACACACACACACAAACACACCATTGTCTGAAAACCTGAAGTTTTGATATATGATCACTTACCAAAATGAATTAGTACATACTCAACTCATCCATCCTATTCTGTCTACAAACACTTCAGCACTTCAGCACGGCCTTTAACTGAGCAGCAACACAGAACACGAGCTGAAGGTAAAACAACTGTCTTTTCAAAGTTAACATTTTTCCTACTTGTAATACATCTTAATATATTAAATCATATCTAAAGTAATCCATTAACTTATTCCAAATGTGCCAAGCTTTCGCACAGTGTAAACAGAATTTACACTAACTTTAGGAGTAGTCAGTCTCTGGGCAGGCCTGACATCGACTTCAGTTAGATTTCAACTGTACACACATTTCTTAAGTAGAACATGAAGAAAATAACTGTCAGGCATAAAGTTAGTATTTTGATGTTCTCTCCAGGAAACACTAACTGGACCACAGCAGACATTTGCCTTCATCGCCACTTCAAGCAATCATAGTACTATTTTCTGTCTTGAGAGCTATATAGAGAAGACTGTGCAGAAATCTCTAAGATGTAACACTGATACCATTCTGTTAAAAATGGAGCCAGTCACGGGATTCACACAGTAAAGCAAACATAGTGTCACGAGCACTTTTCATCAAAGACCCTAAAAAGGCCAAAGTCAAACCACAGGAGGCATCACATACTTCGTAAAGCATATCAAACAAGAAAAAAAAAAATCCCCTAAACTTATAGGACCCAGGAAAGGGAACTTACTTAAAAACCAGCAAGCTTTAAAAGACATTAATTTTATAAAAATACATAAATCATACAAATCAGGTCAACAAGATTTCTTGGGTTGCTACTGCACCAGATGAAAAGACAGAAAAATTATATCCACAGCTGACAGACAAGCACACTAGCATCTCACAGCTAGAAGATGTCAACATTTACCAGCCTGACTTAAGAGTAGTGCGGACTCGGGGACTGTTCTTTACCATGGCCAGAACTCGAAAATCCTGCTGCTACTTAACAGGCATCAGTGGATTTAAACCCTGGACCTAAAGGATATCAGGCAACAATGTACAAACTCCTTGTTTAAAACTGGTTGGGAAAAAAACAAACAAACAAACAAACAAAAAAACACTGTACAGAAATCTCACATTTTCAGCTCCCACTTTTAATAAGAGACACTCAGAGTCCTATACTAAAAATTCCTCCTCAAATGCCAGATAATCACTGTGCACACAGACTCCTTTGTGAATACCGCGGCCTTTTTGTGGGAGCATCATCCAAAGAATTCTCATGTATAAAATGCTAAGACTCTTTAAATCTGCAATATTAAATTCATTGCATAAGTCAATGATAAGGGAGGGAAAACCAAACAGCTCAAGCATCCAGAAGGTATTTTAACAATAAATGAATTTCTTCTTTGCCTCTCAGACTAGCAAGAGGCTATTCACAGACCTGTCTGAAAAATTAAATGCCCCTTTCTTTGAAATGGTTAATTGTATACAGAACCTAATAACTGCTATTATTTCCCCTTTTATGAAAGCTGGATTTCCCCCCTCTATTTTAAAATAGGCAACATAGATCTGTCTCCATGTTATTAACATTAGTCTATGTTCACATGTTTAATTACAACCATATCTTTAAAAATCACTTTTAAATTAAGTGATGGAATCCCAAAATGGCTTTATTGATGGAGAGACAGGTCTCACTTTAATTGCGAAAAGGCAACATTCTGTAAAAGTTTGCTGCTCATAGAAAATGAGATAACCGCAGCATCAGAGGCTAAAACTCAGAACACGTCAACAGGGCCAAAAACACACAAAGAGTAAATAAACAAGTAAGGACATTGAACTTCACACCGAGGAAAGAATTCACATACTTGAGCCAGTAAAATGTCCACTTGCCAAAGAAGTTGGTCCATTTTTCCCACTGCTTACAGGAGGCGAAAACATCTAAAGGAAACAAAGAGATAGCACAGTTGAAAAGAAGACATCCGAGGCTCCAGAGTCCATCAAAGATCTCTCACAGTCTTGATAAATAACTTGGAGTTAATGCTAAGGCTTTATTTAGTAAAAGAGATCGCCATTGCCACCCAACTTAAAACTAAACCAGGCACCTCATTCCAACCTCCTCCCCCTCATTACCACAGTTCTGTCTCTCTCCTCGGGTGACTTAGATTGCTAGACAGTCCTTCTACATTGTGAACACAGTCCCCTTGGCATTATCAAGACATAGATTGGGGGACAGCAGCCTCTCTAGAAAACACTAGTTTGACAAAGGAGAAGAAAAAGTTGTTTGTTTTATACTGAAAACCTTGGACATAAACGTGGCGATGTCCATTTCAATCCTGTACAGGACTTGTCTGTCATACGTGAACCCAAATAAAAATAAAAATGCCACCTGCAATAGATTCTCACTTCAGCTCAAACATGAGAGCAATGTAGGCAAGTCTCGTGTCTCTCTCTCTCTCTCTCTCTCTCTCTCTCTCTCTCTCTCTCTCTCTCTCTCTCTCCTGTCTCCTCTCTCACTCTCACTCTCTTTCACTCCCTCTCTCTCCAGCATTTATTTCAGCCCTAATTGGTTCCCCTCTTTTCCTCCTCTCTGGTGCATTTTACACACCTTCCCTGAGTCAGAGCCTGCAAAAAGCAAAAGATCGAATGGAGAAAGTGTGACAAGCAGAAAGGGGGCTGCAAGGCTGCCTAAGGGCTCTGCTTTCTGGCAAAACTTGCCAGAGCCATTTCTCCACAGGGTCTACCAGAGGAGCAGCGCTGGCAGCCAGCAGCGGCAACAGCAGCGGCAACAGCAGCGGCAACAGCAGCAGCAGCAGCAGCGGCAGCAGGAGCAGCAGGAGAGGGCCCCACTTAGAAGGTGGTTTGGCTTTTATTTGTGTGTTTTGTGGATTCTTTTGCTTTTGCCTTACAAATGCATCTTACACCAAACTCATCTGGCATGAGAACTGAATCCAATGCCACTGGCCCCGTGGAACTCCTAGGAAAAGAGGGGATGGAGAAGGACCTAGGTGCAATCGTAAAACTCCACAAGTGTGTACCTTCCTCTTAGTGCTGACTCCAAGACTGTAATTTACTAAAATAGTCCAAGACACTCTAAAGAATGTAGTCACAATTTATGCATAGGAGTTTCCAGAGTTCCCCCCTTCCCCTCCCCGCAAAAAAGGAGGCAGCCAGGAGGAAGTCAGGAGGACCATGGGTCCTTCCAACAGACCACAGCACCATCAGTCTCAACTTTACAGCAACTGACTCTTCTAGGCTCCAATTCCCATTTCTAAAGGAAATAAATAAATAAATAGAATGTGGAGTAGGGCACAAAGTTAGCAGTTCACTCTGTGTTCAAATGGGGCCAAGTTTGCCATGGACTTTACAGTTTTAAGGGGCTTCTGATTTTCCTTTCTGCTTATTTGAAGATTCCATTATTTGGAAAAATTGGTAGGTAAAGAAATCGAGGCAAGTCATTAGACGCTTAAAAAAAAAAAAACTCGGGTCTTCCACATCCCAAAATTAGTTTTAAAAAGAAAAAAGCTTCTTAAATGGAAAGGACCCCCATATTTTCCAAGGGTTCAGCCACTTAAAAATTACCCCAGTCTTTCACATTACTATGGGTTTCTAGCAGAGGTGTTGGGGGAGGGTTGGTTTTTTTTTCCACTGCTGTTGTTAGTTTCCACCGTTCTTTCTTACCGCACTGAAATCCAGTAAATCACTCAGCTCTTTGTCCGTCCCTAAGGCAGCCATTCGCTGTTGGTGATGCATTTTAGCAAATCACACAAACCTAGAAACATGGAAATAACCGCAATCAGAAAATCCAGTCCCAATCCTTGAAGAAAACACAATCGGATTTTTGGAGACTGGGGGGTTGGAAGGGTGGGGAGATATAGGAGCGGATGGGATTAACGTAGAAAGGAGTGAGGAATGGGAGACTTGTTGGGTTTTGTTTTGATTTTTTTTAATGGAATAGGCAGCAATAGCAAAAAAAAAAAAATAGCGATATTGTATTTCCAAAGAGACGATCAAACTATTAAAATCCACTATAAAACAAAATCCTGGAAAGAAGGGGGGTAGCCGCTCCTCAGCGCATCAATTTATGCAACAGGAGGTAGAGCGAGAAATGAATGGATCACAGAGAAAAGAGAAACTACTGCACGAACCGGTCTCAACTTTCCCCCCCACCCTCCACCCCACCCCCTCACACGCACACACTCACTCGTACACACTCACAGCTCTCCCCCCTGCCCTGCAAAGTAGCTCGAAAGAAATTAAAGACCAGCGGTCCCAGGAGTGCAGACCCGTCCACAGGGGGTGGGGTGGCCAAGGAGGGGGAGCCGAGCGGAGGCTCCGGTCCTCTAATTGTCCCGCACCCCTAATTTGTGAAAGAAAGGGTTGTTTTTTTTTTTTTTAAAAAAAAAAAAAAAAAAGAAGAAGAAGAAGAAGGAAAAAAAATTGAAGTCAGGCCCATTGGCAAAGTGCACTGTGCCCGGGAGCCCGCCGGGCCTGGAGGGGGCGGGGGCCGGGGGAGGGGACGCCGTCGCTCCTGAGCTCCCGAACCCCGGCAGAGACTGCAGGGACCACGGGGGCCCCCGAACCCGAGCGCGGTCGCCCAGCCCGGCCCGGCCCGGCCCCGTCGCGCATCCGCCCAGCCGGCCCTGCCGCGCCGCTACCTACCGCCCGCGCGCGACGAGGGGCTCCCGGTTCAGCGCCGGCGCCCAGGCGGCGGTCATGTCTATCCCCCTGCCTCCGCCACCACCACCTCTTCCAACGGCCGGCGCCCGCGCCCGCGCCCGCTCCGGTTTCCCCGCCGCCGCCGCCGCCGCCGATCCGCAGACACACAGCCAAGATCCCTGACTCTTAACACCAACTCTCTTCTCCCGGGAGGGGAGGGGACGAGGGAAGGGGGGGAGGGGGAACACGGCGAGGCGCACGGAATTGCAAGTTCAGCAAAGAAATGGGTGGGGGGGCTCCGGCGGGGAGACGCGGCGCTCCGGGCCAGGCTGCCGGGGAAACACCCCCACCCCAGAAAAGAAAAAAAAAAATCCCAACACCACCCCCGTCGCGGAAAATAAATAAATAAATAAAACCCACCAAGGAAAATTCACCCAGCACCTCATTTTTCCCCTCAGATGGCCAGTTACAATCTGAAGCCTGAACAGTTCAGGGTTTGCCGGGTTCATCCCTCGGAGGCACTTTGAAATTGATTCGAGTTTACATCCCCTCTCACTTCTCTCTGTGTGTCTCTCTGTGTGTCTCTGTCTGTCTCTCTGTCTCTCTCTCACACACACACACATACACACACACACACACGAGCGCGCGCGCGCACACACACACACACTGCAAAGCAAGTTTTGCTTTGCTGCAAATACACGTGATGCATAAAGACTTTGCCAAGACGAACAATATTTTTCTTTTCCATACAGAAACCCATCCTAGGGAGATATTTTGTTTGGGTAGTTTTGCGTTGGGGGTGAAACCTGAATCGCAGACTTTCTTCCTTTCGCCCTTAACTTACTAAATCGTATAGCTGCAAACTTTGTTTTAAAAAGGAAACAAACAAGGTGATTTTAGGGAATGAATATGGTTTTGTTTTTACACTTGAGTTCCTAGGTACTCCAAGTCCGCGCTCGGCAGCACTTCAAGTTTTCAACTCGACATTTACCACTACAGGCCCTATATGCTCTTAAAACACACTTTTCACACCACTTTTTAGGATCAAAATTAAGCTTCGAAATTATCTTTTCGTAATAACATGCGTGCTTTACCCAATATATGCAACATTCACTATTTTAATGTTAAAAAACACATTTGCCCAACCCTGGTATTGCTAGATGTGCGAGTACGTACCGAAATGCATGCACACACGTTTTCCCATTGGCAATTATTTAATAGGCTGTTCCTTTTGTTTGAATAAAACATTGGGATCAACATTCTAAAAATTCAGGTCAATTACAAACAGTTTACTCTGACAGCAAATTGTAACGTTACCTTCAGTGGCCACAAATTTGCTCACAATATTCCAAGGAAAGAGACTTAAAAAAAAAAAAAAAGACAAAAATCTTCTGCAAGTACTTAGTATCTCACATGTGTATTCCCCCAAAAGAGTATTTTAAGTAGTAGTCAGTCCTGTTCCAGGGTTAGCCACAGATTACAAGATTATGCACCTGGCCCTGGTTTTTGCATTTTCCATCCTTAAACTGTAACAAAATTCCCTCCCCCAAAAAGTAACCATTAAAAAAAAATCCAACAACTTTTTCTTATCGTTTATAAAAAATAATCAACACAGGATAGTTATAATTGTTCTTCCGTCTTGTTGGTTGTATTTTTTTTCTTCTCTTTCAAAGTCCTAAACTTGTTCCAAGTTTAGAGACGTCTCATCATCCTCCTCCTCCTTAACACCATCATTGACTCCCCCGAGGAGTCACATTGATAATAATAGGTTTCCCTGAAAGATACATTGTAATCCATTCACATCCGGGCACTGCGGCTTATAAAGAGAAGGCGCTGCGGCCGCCGCTGCTCCACCAGACAATGACTGGGGAGGGGCGGGGCGGGAGCGGGCGACCATAGAGTGGTAAACATAGCGCCTAGAGAGGCCGCCAAGATGGCGGCACGCTAGGCCACGCCTCCTCCGGGAAGCCGGGAGGGGGGCAGGGGAGCGCGGGCGGGTCTCGGGTCGCCTGCCCCAGAGCAGAGCGCGCCTCGCACCGGGTTCCGTGTCCGGCCCTGATATCTGCCTCTAGAGTCGTTCCCGCAGCTGGAATGAACTCGCCGGGAGGCCCGGAAGATGCCGCGCGGGACACAGGCAGCTGTGGATGCAGATTTTTCAGCCAGGCTTGGGCTGTATGGGGAAAGGCCACCAAGCCAAGTGTGTTCCTGGCCTGGAAGAATGACAGGGTGCTTGCCTCCTCCTCGGGGCCAACCCTATTTTTTTCTTTTTTTCTTTTCTATTTTTTTTTTAAATAAGCTTCCAGGGGTGAAAGACCTTGATTAGTGCAGAAATCTTCTTTTATTGATGCAAGATTCACATGGCTCTTGTACCATAAACCATGATGGACTCAACTTCTAGTTCTGGCCAAGCAATTACCTTCTCAGAACTGTTTTCTTGTCTGCAAACAAGGAGACTGAGATATCTGATAAGGGTGATGCTACCACTATACAAAAATCCTGTTTGCATCCCTAATTTAGTAATGATTCACTGATACCCCTAACCTAGCCATTTGAGATTGTAGATGCCCTGGTCTCCAAAGTATAGTGTCCAATTCCCCCAAGAGAAAGCTTATTCTGTTCTAGACATTGTTCTAAGAATTTCACAAATGTAGGCTACATTGATGCTCAGAATGAAGCTAGAGTATTGGTCACCTCTGGTCACCTCTTTACCTATACACAACAAGAGAAGCAAGTGCAATAGCAGAGCCCGACCCAAAGGAGAAGTTTATTAAAAGGTATAAATTTGCCTCACTAAAACCAATATCTACATTAAGGTGCAGAGCCCACCTTAGAAGGCAGTCTGACCAGAGTCCACGTTCACCCGTGCTCCCAAACCACCTGGCAGTGGGGATGTCTCTAGTTTCTGATTCTCATTTGTAGAGGCGACAGAATGAAGATCTTTTGCTTATATGTGAGTTTTTACAGGACAAAAATTGGGACATTTATGGGTTATTTCACACATGAAGACTCCAGTCTTTTATCCCCATTCCACATTCTCTTCTTAAAATAATATTTTACATCGAGCCACCACCTCATGCTGCGTTATCACATTAGCTCGGGTTCCCAGAGTAAGCCTCGGCAGGCTCCGGAAAAAATGATGTAATGAAAAGATCACAAACATTGGCTTGGAAAATATATTCCATTGGCTCTACCTCTAATCAGCTCCGTGACCTAAGACTCCACGCCAATGCCTTTGGCTGTAAAACGCAGAGGCTAGATTAGATAATTCCGTAAAATCCCTCTTAGCTTTGAGTTTGGAAGATTCACCATCCTGAATTTCAAGGGCAGCAACTGATCTGTCCAGAAATCACTGATAAGATCAAATTTGGGATCTAAAAGCACCCTGCTAGTCTAGTGTGGTTTTTGTTTCTCCTAACCCCTTTTGATCAAGAAGAAACATGCAACTTCTCTTCCTGCTTTAAATGAAGAGACAAATGTGGGTGCGTTAGTCTTTGTTTTTTCCTGAACTGTCAGATGAGAAGTACTTTCTAATTATACTTATGGAAGTTGGAGGCACCTTAGAAAAGGGTATTTGGGAAGACACTATAAAGCTTAGAAATAAAAGAGTTGGTGTAGTAGGTACCTTTTTGGTGCTCCCTTGGTCTAGAGACTCCCTTAGAAAACTTTCTGTGTATCCTGACACAGATGTGTGTCTTAGTCAACTCTGGCTGCTATAACAAAGTGAGATATACTAGCTGACTTGAACACCAGGCATTCACTTTTCACAGTTCCAGAGTCTACAGGGTCAGGTTCAGTTAGGATTCTTCCTCTTCCTCTTCCTCTTTCTGGCTTGCAGATGGCTGCTTTCTAGCTATGCTCTTGTGTGACTGTCAGAAAGAGAACTCTGGTGTCTTTCTCTCATGAAGTTACCCATCCAATCTTAAATGCTGTCTATGACCTCATCTAAGCTGGATCACTTCCCAAAGAAATTTCATTCACTTCCCAGCACACTGGGGCTTCAGTAAAGGAGCGGGAGGTGGGCTACAAACGCACCAATATTTAGTCTCTAAAAGAGTAGAAACTTTCGTGGATGCCACATGATCCCTGTCAACCTCAACCAAGCAGTCCCCAAACACAGTCGCGAAAGTGAGTGGTGAAGAAGATATGTGTTATGATCAGCTGGCCAGAGCGGGTACCAGGAGCCCGATCTATGTGGGTGTCATGGTTCTAGAAATCAGAAATCATGAGTAAATGGATAAAACTGCTCTAGTTACAGAGAAAGGTCTTGGGAATTCCAAAAGAAAAGTTTACAATAAAATCCTGACTATCGCATATGTATATATACATACATATGTAAATATGTCTATTTCCCCACCAGCTAGAGGACTCATTGCCTCCCATCCAGGAAAGCCTGCAATCTTGCCTTTCTTCAGCTGAGCTGTCCTGAGAACTTTCCTGATCTTTACACCCTACAAAGACCATAACTGGACTTGGACATACTTCAAACTCCAGTGTTGTCAATGTTACCATTAACATTTTAAACTATGTTTTTAATTGAAATAGAATTACATCACTTTCTGCTAGGTGGTGTAGTGAAAACCTTTAATCCTAGTACTTAGAATTAAAGACAGGTGGATCTTTGTGAGTTCAAGGCCAACCTGGTCTACAGAGCAAGTTCCAGGGCAGGCAGGGAAAAAATTCTCCACAGAGAAACCTTGTCTCAAAAAACCAATAATGATGATGATGATAAAAAAGAATAACATCACTTTCCTTCATTTTCTCCTTCTATCCCTCACAGATACCCTTGAACTCCTCCAATGGCCCCTTCCAAGTTGGTAGCATCTTTGATTTTTAATATTACATATGTGTGTGTATCACATATATATAACTTGCTCAGTCCATTTTTGTTGCTTGCGTGTACATGGTTTCAGAGCTAATCATTGTGCACTGGAAAACCAATAAGAGGCTCCATCCCTTGTGAGAGGGCACGTTAACCTAGTTCCAGAAGCCATTAGTTACCTGTAGTGCTTTGTCTAGGGATGAGATGCCTAGACATTTCCCCCCTCTGCATTACCATGTTCATGAATATTGGCCTCGTCCCATTCTTGTTTATGCAGCCATTTCTAGGAAAGACTGTTTCACAGCAGACTTCTTGGTATTCTGGCTCTTACAATCTTTCCACCCCCTTTCCAGCAATGTTCACTATCCATAGATACAGGGATTCTGATGGAAATGCACCCACTAGGGCCAGGCTCCCTATCACCTGTTGATCTCTGAGTTGGGTCCATCTGTGGTTTTCTGTGATGCTCTCTTCTTGCTTTAACTAAAGGTTTCTTTGATGAAACATTTCTCTGTTGGTATAAGATTTAGAATGCAGTAAGGAATTATTCTGGTCTAGCAAAGTGGCAGTAGGAGATTCTCTTCTAAGGTCTATGATCTCCAGCCCTGGGAAGCGGTCTTGGTTTCCAATACCAGGCATGATCTCCCTCGTGTTGAGTGGGCCATTAATCCAATTAGACAGCTTTTGGTGGCCACCGACACCAACATCTGAGTGCCACTCATTGCACCATTATTCGTATCTTGCCAGGATGGTTATTGCTGGGCTGCATAGGTATTGCAGCTGGACAGGACTGTTCTTTCCATCCCTCGCAAAGTATTTTCCTTCAAGCAGAGAATCCTTTTTCTTGGAGGCAAGTTTCCACACTCAAGACTACCCAATCCGTGGCACCAAACCCAGAGTCAAGACGGTCCGTAGATGGGGCACTTCCATTTCTATCATTCCATTTCTATCTACCTTAGGCAAGTTCCACAGCTTCTCAGCCTCTAAATTGCTGGTGCCCTGATACCTTACATGCCTATTTTCAACCACGTGACATGTGAAGTGATTTGACAGAGTCCTATTTAGTGTGTTCGGTTTTAATTAGACAATGTCTCCTATCAGCTCAGATGATGGGCTTGGGGAAAATGTTTGGCTTCTGAGAGATATTTCTTTATCAATGCATTAATCCCTTAATAGATCATAATATGTTGTCATTTTGAGAATGTAAGGGAAAGCAGGAGGTGAGTCACTAGGGACATGCCTTTGGAGGAGCTATGTACGGCCCCTCTTGTATCCTTTTCTCTGCCCTGCTAACTGTCACAAGGTATGCAGCCTCTCTCACATGCTCTCACACCTTGATGCTTTACCTGCTCAGAGGCCTGACGTCAACAGAACCGAGGACCACAAAATGACACCTCTGAAAGCTGGAGCCAACATGAATTACTCTCCCCTGTAAATTGTTTACATCGGGTATTTGGTAGAACAATCAAAATCTGGCTACCAGGAAATATAAAAGCATCATGTCAGTGCACAACGCCTGAAGATCTGACTCCTCTTTCATGAGTCTGAAAAGAAAGGTAGTATTGAGACTTCCCTGAGTTCAAAAATGATCAGATATTGAAGGGCACTCAGACCCAAGCCTCCATTTATAGTTGTGGATGTCAAGAACCAAATGCTATAGTCTGTTCAAGGTCATCTTGCTAATTGAGTGCAGAGGTAAAAGGAGTAATTGAAGGCCCAGCCAGAATCTCGCAGCAGTCTCCCTCAGATTCTACTCTGCTTCAGTAGCAGGGTCTATGTTAAAATAACAAACAGACAAACACAAACAAACAAAGAGGAATCGGCTGGCCGCGGTGCTGATAAAATTAAGAGAGGAGGAAAAGTCAGTAAACAGCTTCTGAGCTTTTACTTTGTGTCAGGGACTGTTCTCACAGGACCCGAGGCAAAAGTGTTGGCAAAGAAAACAAGATGCTGGAAATGTCAAGGGCAGTCTTGATCGAGACTGAGCCACGGTGAATACGATACAGCCTAGGCGGACGTGCACGAGGGGGCTGCCTGGCACAAATATTTTCTGGTTAATAAAACCAGTGGACATAGCAGTTTGTGCCTTCAGTCTGTGGCTTTTGCCTTATTAATGACGAGTCTGAAAGGCTAGAGCCTCCCACAGCAACTTAGTGCTTCACAAACTCCGTTTAGGCTCACAGTAATCTGGAAACTTGTTAAAGCTCACACAGGTGGGATTTCTGCGACCGTCCTAGAGTCACAACCGACAAGTGACCTTACATAGTTTGGTGGTATTACCCACAGCTGTACTGACATTCCAGCTGATGGGATCTACCCATACGTGGACTCCAATATTATCCATTTGACATGTATGGCCTCTGGGTCAAGGAACCTTGATCAAATGGTTTGTAACTTAGCAACATCTGGCCCATACTAGGTCTCTTATCTCTTTCAGTCTGGCCATGCTAGTGAGCCCAGTCTTTGCCATTTTGGGAAGCTTTTTATGCTTTTAATCTTCTAGGAACCTTCCTGTATGGGACCGTTGGAGGGGATCCCTGTTGGCAGATCTCAGATGCAATCATACCACCGCAAGAAAGAAGGGTCTCTTATCACTCCCAGTACACTGAGAAGGGCAGGACCCAGTGAGACCCCGCCCTTGCTGCCTCACTGATCCCCACCTGTGGTGTGGGAGAATTGTCTGTATTCTGTCAATCATGTTTTAAATAAATTCTGATTGGCCAGGCAGGAACTATAGGCAGGTCAACCAGACAGGAAGTAGAGGCAGGGTGGAGAGAACAGGAGAATTCCAGGAAGGAGGAAGCCCATTCCTTGGAGTCCTGCCCAGATCACCCAAGAAGCAGAATGTGACCTGCCCTGCTAAAAAAAGGTACCTAGCCATGTGGCTAGCATAGATAGGAATGATGGGTTGATATAAGTTATAAGAGTTAGCAAGAAGCCTGAGCTAATGGGCCCATCAGTTTATAACCTAATGTAGACTCTCTGTGTGGTTTTCTCTATGACTAAAGGGCTGGGGGACTGGGCGGGACAGAAACCCCAAAGAGCCCAGCCCACATGTTACAGAATGGCGCCCACACGAATAATGCATAAATTCTCAAGATAACCTCACAGGGCAACTGCACAGAAATTCTCCTTCCATATTGGAGGAAGCTGGGATGCACAGAAATGAAGTGTCTTGCACCCTTTCATGACGTGAGTAAGGAGCCAAAGTCAGAGCTCTAGTTGAGGCCCCATTCTACATGTCCTTGACTCAGTTGCCCTTGGCTCTGCGACACCTGTGTCCCACCCCTCTTCTCAGCCCTCTCTAATGCTTCATCTTTGTTGGCATGCCCCACTGACTAGGTTATTCTTGGATGCTGCTCCTGCCTCATAGTGATGTGTATGTGGGGAATTAAAAATAACTACTCCAGTAGCTTACCTCAGAATTAAGGTAATTATTAGATCAATGACTTTCCTTTTAAAATAATGTTCTGTATTCCAAATCTCAATAAAAAATGGGCTTTAGATTATCAGCAGTCTTGGCAAATCCACATTATATCCATGGGCCATTACCGTCGATAATTGAGAATACATACACATGTTAATCAATCATTTATTCCTGCCTCCCATCTCTCCTGCATGGTTCTAGATGTTGTGTGGTTCAGCCTTAAAATGGGAAGGCACAGTCGCATTTTATCACCCTCTATTATACAGAAATATAATTGCAGATATTACAGACTTGGAGGAAGTCGGGAGGAAGGAGGGCTGTGCTGAAATTCTTCCCAGAGCTGCTGGCAATAATTTTATAGTATAGCAACATTTCATTGTCTACTAAAGGAATCATTTCCACCTTTTCCCTGTAGCTCAGGAAAACAAGAAGTAAAATGAACACAGCATAAAATGTAACAGGCTGTACTTCCACGTTCAATTTGTGTCGAAAGCTGTCCCTTTGGGGGATAGAAAAAATACTGGGTTGAGAACAAAATGCCAGATTGAAACCTTGCCAGTGCTGTGGTCATAGGCATTTGCTTGAACTGGAACTAAGAACGTTTTACGGATAGATGATCTTTGAAGGTAGAGGCTATTCTATGCAACACAGGCTATTTGGTTATACCCAAGGCCCTTAGCCACTCAACGCCAGTAGTGTTCCCGAACCTCACAACTTGTGACAACTAAAACTGCCTCTCTATAATTTGTTATGGCTAAATCACCCTGGCTGGGAACCACTGCTGTAAACAAACTCTTTGAGTTACAACCATTATCCCATCTTTTACAAAACTAAGGACCACGCCACTCTAGAGAGTTGCTAACAGAATCTAATACATCCACACTTTGTGAACTATGAGTTATCACTTAAAGCAGTAATGATGTATTCTCTTATATTTTATTTAGCCTATGCTGTGTTTGAGAGTTCTTTATGCAATTGGAAATATGGAATTTATTGAACCTGTAACATAAATTTCTGAACATACTTCTAAAGGGGAGTATGAAATACTTATAGGAGATGGGATGGGCAGCCACTTCCCATTCAACACTGTCAATAAACTAATAGCTAACTTTGCTCTGTTTCATAACCACAGGCTGCCTCCCAGCCTCTGGCTAAATCTATTTAGCAAAGGGCTGATGTCAGTCTCAAGGGGAGTCAGGTGCACAGATATTTGGCATCCCTAGAACTAGAGAAAAACATCACAAAGATCATGTCTTACCATCCTAAAGCAGGAGATCACCTCCAGCTATAAAGCACACCACAGGAGACCAGTGCTCCCGAGGGGAAAGCAGCTCCCTTGAAAGGGTTTGAAAAACCATGTAGCCTCTGGATGTTGCATCCTGAATGATGCTCCTTGGTCCACCCTTCTAGACCAAGTGTTTCATAAAGGTACAGTCCTCCTGTGCTTTTCCCTGTAGCCATCACAATGCACAAGGAAGTCACTGCACAAAGTAGGCACTTGACCCAATTTTATTGAACTACTAGATATTCATTCTGCTGTATCATGCAAATAAAAATAAGTATCCTAAAGAACACAGGGTAGAAAGATTTTGCATATAAATATTGCCTGTAGGATTAGTTTGTCAACTGAAGCTTGGGGAATAAAGATAAAATTTTCACTCCAAATAGTATGTAATATTCACAATGTAAGCAGAGTAAATATTTTTCAAGGCAAAAAAAAAAGTGCCGGCTAAAAATAAACCAATAATCGGACTCAATATTGATTAGAATATGATTTGTTCAATCACGTTTGCCTTTTTGGTGGACGGATGACAACTGAAATACTAGAGATTATTTATCTCCTATAACAATTATGCTAAATTAACTCATAATGCACACTCTATAACACTGTTTACACAGACTCCTCTTGCTAGGAAGGAGCTGTCTAATTCATTTTCACACATGAAAATTTAGTAAGTTTATAGAATTATATAGCTTTCCCTAGAAATGCTGATGGAGTCTCCTTCACATATCTCGGAGGGAGAGGAGAGGTGAACAGTGGGCAGCATCATTTGCCATATGTTCAGCGATATCCACAGCTCAGAGTCACAATAGACAGAGGTGAGCGTGACTTCGCCATCCTTCCCTGGTGGGGAATATGATGCATTTTAAGTTAATATTTATTCATTTTTCCCCAATACTCATATTTTGTCCTCAGGTTCTCCAGGAAAACAAGCAAAGAAACAAACAATTGCCTCCATGGGTGCACTAGAATTTTCCTCATAATTCAAGGAAACCTGTAAACTAACGTCTGGTGAAACGGGATTGTTCGTGAGGGTCGATAGGACAAATTGTCAGTTGAAGTTAATAAAGGAGTTTAAGAGAAGTTTGCCAACAAATTAAAAATATATCATGCATGAGGGTGAGTGACATTTTCTCCTTTTGTCCAAGGCCAGCAGATTCGACAAGCGACCACTGGGCCTGTGAGATGACTCAGAGAATATAGCATTTCCATACCTGCTTGACAACCTGAATTTGATCCCCACAATCTCCACATAGGCAAAAGGGGAACCTACACAAAGGACCCCACGTGGCTGACCTCTGACTTTCACACGCACTTGGTGTTACATACCTCTCCATCACACACTCAAATTATAATGAACATGTGTTACTCAAAATATTTTCTTCAGTAACCTTAGGCCCCCAGACACTGCCTACGGATCAACAGAAAACTCATAAAATTCTGCTTCCTTGGGCTAAGTAAAGATCGTGGAATCACTGTTTTAGAGCCCCAATCCTAGGCCTGTGGAATAACTTTGTTTTGTCAGCAATGGGTACCGTCAGGTTCATCTCCTGGTTGCCCTAACCGTGTCCTCTCACAATGGAAACATTTGGCTGATGAGGAAAAGGTTGTTGCTGATACAAAACCCTGTCATCCCCAATTTGCTAATCCCTAAGAAATGAACATTTCTGGTGGTGGGTTAACAGCTGCAACACATGTACAATCATCCCGGAAGCTGTAGACGTTGCTGGCCTCAGTTACTTCTCCCATGTACTAATCCTGCTTCCAAACTCAACCTTTCATTCCAGGGCTGTTTCCCAGCACCTATGAACAAATGGCCTTAGCTCTGTGAATGCTGATCAAACCACAAATCTGCCTCCTTCACTTTGAAATCACCCAGGGAAGCGGTGCACCGCACACACTTTCTCTCTGGTCGTTAGTGGTGAACCAGCAGGATTGGCCACAAAGCTCTGAGACCACAAACAGACAATGGTAATGTCAACACTTCAGGGAAATTCTCAGCATCCATTCTCTTTTCCTTGCTAACACTGCAGAGGATTCGGATATACTGACATTCTGAGGGGTTGAGGACTTTGGCTTGGCGGCAATGCAATTTGTTAAATTGTCAGTTAAACTGTCAGCCTATTAGGCTCTCAGACCCAATAGTTTATATATATATATATATTTTCATATATATATATTTTCATATATAAATATTTTCATATATAAGTAGTTATATATATATATAAATTTATTAGATTTTTTAAAAAAATACCAATCCAAATTCCCACTCCCTCCCCTCCTCCCATTCCCTCCACACACCCTCCCACCCCTGTCTAATCCTAAGAGAGGGTAAGTCACATTGCTTTAGGAAAGGTCCAAGGCCCTTCTTACTACATCTAGGCTGAGCAAGGTATACATCCAAAGAGAATAGGATCCCAAAAAGCCGGTACATGCAGTAGAGATAAATCCTGGTGCCACTGCCAGTGGCCCCTCAGTCTGCCCCAGCCATAAAACTCTTTGGTCCTATGCTTGTTCCTTCCCACTCCAGCTGGAGTTGGTGAGCTCCCATTAGCTCAGGTGAACTGTTTCAGTGGATGAACTATAGACCCAATAGTTTTAAAGATTCACAATGCAAGCTGAAAATTCAACACCATCTAGCATTTTTGCCACAATGTTTTCACAATATAAGGTTTCAGCTATCACAGATCAAAATGCCACCTTGAGATCAACAAATCTTGAGTATGTTTTAGAGGGAGTCATTGAGTCCAATAATCTCCAGGCTAATCAGTCAGTTGGAGACATTTTAAGATGAAAGGGGATGAACGCATTTATTTTTAGTTCCACAAAATTCTGCTTTGTGACTTATCTCAATTTGTGTATTTTTAGAGGCTATATCAGCCAATAAAAATCATTGTGCTATGGACTGTGGATGCAGTGATAACCAACCCTGACCTGCCTTTTAAAAAAGGTGTTATTTTTCAAAATCGGAATGGTAAAAGGCAGGAGTTTGTTTGATTCATTGGGAGTTCATAGAAGTTTCCATCAGTATCTATAGGGTTATAACAAATAAAGTGGTGGCTAGAATCGCAGGCGCCCATATGATGGTTAGCAGTGAGTGCCACGGCTGAAACATATCCTCTCGGAATATGTATGTTGAGGCCCAATGTCCAGCATGAGGCATTGGGAAGTGGAGCATCCCACGGTGACTAGGTCATAAGAATGGAGCTCTCATGTATTGATTTAGTGCCTGCGTCAAAAAGGACCCCAGAGTACTCTCTCTGTCTACCAAAGCAAAATTCAAGTAAGAAGGCCACCACCTACAGTACAACGCACAAAACCAACCAGACCCTTGATGCTTGCTTATTAGTCACCAGATCAGTAAGGCATAAATGCTTGTTATGTAAGCCATCCAGGCTATAGTAATTTGTTACAGCAGCCAGGACTAAGACAGTGGGCATATGTTGCACTATGTATGTATGTGTATATATATATATATATATATATATATATATATATGTATGTATATATGTATGTATGGATGGATGGGTATACAAGTGGACAGCCTTGGGGCCTGGGTCCGGTTCCCCTGGGAAAACCTAGAGTCAATATGGAAAGGTTCAGAGATAAAGGTAGGTTTTCATGAAAGTCCTTGGAGGTAATAGTCTAAGCATGTCCTTCAACAGACACACACACACACAAACACACACACACACACACACACAGGGAGAGAGAGATAACTTGCTTTCTGAATGGCTTCTGGTGCCTAGCAGATTAATCAGGCAGGTATAATGAGGAGTGAACAGAAAAGCGCTTTTCTCCAGGAAGTTTCTGGCTGAGAGAAGGCCGGGCTGGCTCACCTGGCTGAGATAAGTGAGCATGTGCTTGTTTGTGGTTAATGAGTGTTCCAATAGATACTATACTGAAACAGGTAAGAGAATCTGAACTTGAAAACACAAGCAGAAAGAGGCCGGAGTGATACCCAGTTCACTCAGCATATCCTACAGACAGAGGCCGTGTGTGAACACACCCCATTCACTCTGCCTCAGCCCCGTGGCCACTCTGCTGCTTCCCACATGCCAGGCATCTTCCCAGGACCCCTGACTTGGCTCAGGGAACTTGTTTGTCCTAGATATCTGAGGGTTGCTTCTACCTCTCTATCAGGGCATTTTTTTCTAAGGCCCCTCCTTGGTAGCTTCCCTAATCATTGTGACATCACAACTTCCATATTAACGGTTATACTGGCAGGTTTTGTGTGTCAACTTGACACAAGCTAGAGCCATTGGACAGGAAGGAGCCTCAGTTGAGGAAATGCCTCCATGAGACCCAGCTGTAAGGCATTTTCTGAATTAATGATCAATGGGAAAGGGTCCAGCCTTGGTGGGTGGTGCCATCCCTGGGCTGGTGGTCTTGGGTTCTATAAGAAAGCAGGCCGAGCAAGCCAGTGAATGCAAGCCAGTAAGTAGCTCCCCCATGGCCTTTAGGATCCTGCCCTGTTTGAGTTCCTGTCCTGACTCCCTTCAGTGATGAACAGGATGAATAGCAACGTGGAAGTATCAGCTGAATAAATCCTTTCCTCCCCAATTTGCATTTTGGTCATGGCATTTCATTGAAGCAATAGAAACTCTAAGACAACTGTTAGCCTTCTTTTTCTTAATATCACGTATCACGATCCATACTCCCATGTTTTTGTTCATGTTTAAAAGTGTACATGAAGACAGGAGTGTTGCCTCTTTATCTAGTAGAACCTAGAAGAAAAGCCAGTCTATAATAGGCACCAGAATGAATGAGTGAATGAAAGAATAAATGAATTAAAAACATGTCTATGTGATGATATTTACAAAGATCTTTGGCATCTTGATAACATAAATTCATTCACGTAGGAGCAGATCCTGGCTGTAGAGGATCAATTTGCCTGGCTTAGTGCATGCAGAGGGGTTTTTTTTTTTCTTTTTTTATTTTATTTTATTTTTTTTTGCTAGGGTCTGGTCTTTCTTCCCATGTCTCTTTCTTGTAGATTGGCTCATTGGGTGAATTTGGATGACATTACTGAGCATGCTCAGTGGCTCCCTAGATAATCCTTTCTTCGGTAGATGCCACAGAATGTCAACAATCTGGTCAATTCATTCATGAGCTCAGCTTGGAGCACACTTTTATAGTCCAGCTCCATCTGCGAAGGGGCAGAGCTCTAGCTGATTGAGTGTAAAATACCAAGCAAAAGAGACCTTGGTTGGTACCATGGCGGCCAGGAAACAGAATACGCCATGCATGGAGAGCTTGAGCATAGAGTTTATTTAAGAAGAGGGTATTGGGAGGGTAAAGGGGAGGAAGGGAGAGAGAGATGATGGGGGGGAGCTAAGAGTCAAGAGCGACTTGCCTGGCAAGAGAGACATTGGGAGTGGGCGGAACTTCTCTTAAAGGGACCATTCTACTGTGTACAGTGCCATAGCAGAGGGGTGCCTGTGCCCAAGGGGCAGGACCAGAGTGTGCAGGAATCCTTTGGCTCTGTTGATGGTTCTGTTTGGGTAGGTTTGGGTGGTACAGCCTTGCTGGAGGAAATATGTCTCTGAGGCCATTTACAATGCTCTTCTCTGTTTTGTGAACAAGGTTCAAATGTGATCCCACCAGTTTCTGCCCCTACTTCACTCTCTGCTACCTCTGCTTCACCATCACGAATGCAAGGGAATATGACATACATGTCAGTACAGAAAAGGCTGCTATAAACGAAGGAAATATCACATAAAATGTAATATTAATATAGCAAATTCTCAGCAGCTCCCTTTCACCATATACCAGGTAGACCAGCTGTTTCCTACCCCAATAGGCCTGCCAGGCTCATCTGGAACGTTCACCTAACCAGTTTCCAGCAAAGTGAGCTCCTTCTCATTCCAAAGGACCAAGAAGCCTCCTGCGGTATCCTTCTGGAACCAAAGTCCAAATAAACTCTTTCTTCTTTGCATTGCCTTGGCCATGGGGCTTAATCACAACAATAGTTAGGTAACTAAGTCAAATATTAAAAATAGTAATATTCAGCACATTGGACTGCTGTGATAAAAATGAAGAAGCAAAAATACCCCATAATATTTTGCATTTAGTGTCAATTTGGATGGTTCCTATGCCTAAAGATAGCTTTATTAAATCATATTTGAGATTCAATAAATTTCACTTTACAAGCATATAATTTGGTACATTTTGTCATATTTCTATGATGTGAAATCAATTGAGAAAATGTACATAATCAGCTCATAGAGCTCTTAGGGGACCAGTGAGGGGGCTCCATGGGTAAAAGTGCTTGCCACCAAGTCTGAAATCATTATCTGGAACCCACATGGTAGACAGAGAGAAATACCTCTTGAAGATTGTTTTTTGACCTCCATATGTTCTGTGATATGTGTAAGATTCCAACACACACACGCGCACAAACACACACACATGCACAAACACACAAAGAAATAAATGTAACTTTATAAAAGTTCCTCGGGATCCTACGATATGCCTCCTTCTCCCTCATCCCAGCCCTCCCACTTCGCCGTCTCCCATCTGCATCCATTTTCTGTCCCTATAGTTTGCTTGCCCTGGAATTGCGTACAGCGTAGTCATAACAGTATATAATCTTTACTTTCTGATCTAGTGCCCTCAGTTCAGGATAATTCCTTTGTGAGTCATGCATGTTACTTTACGTTTCAACAGACGGCTCACAGCATTGCCGAAGAACACATATGCATAGCAACATTTGTTTTCCTGTTTACCTCGGGATGGTCATTTGAGTTGTTTCCAGGTAGAGACCTTTAGGAATCAAATTGCTGTAGACATTTGTGACAAGTGTTTGCAGAGCAATATACTTCCAGGGTGTGAGAGATGACTCAGCAATTAAGAGGGAGCAGTGCTCTTGTGTAGGAACTGAGTTTTATTCCCAGAACACATGTAGGGAGGCTCATAACACCTGTAAATCCAACCTTAGGGGAACCCAAGACCTCTAACATTCAAGAGCACCTGCACCCATGTGCGCGCACGCACGCACACACACACACACACACACACACACACACATACAATGAATTTTAGAGACAGAAACATATTTTTATTGTTTGTGGGCAAATGCCTGGTTGTGAATGGAATATGTTCACAGTCAGGGTTTTCCCTTTCTGTGATGGTTACTGTGGACTATTACCCTCACAGAATCCAGCATTACCTGGAAGACAGGCTTCTGGGCGTATTTGTGGGGGATTATCTTGATTTCATTAAAGAGCTGGAGAAAGTCCACAGCAGGTGGTGACATCCCCTGGCTGGGATCCTGGATTGTACAAGTAGATAAAGGGAGTCAAAAAGGAGCCACAGTCACCTCTCCCTGCTTCTTAGGGGGCAGATGCTATGTGAGAAGCTGCTCCAAGGTCCTGCCACCCCGACTCCCAGCGAGGGACTGTGCCCTTGAAATGAAAGTCGGAAAGGACACTTTCTCTCTTACGTTGCTTTCATCAGAGTTTTATCACAGTAGGCTAAAGAATCAAGTTCTTAACAAGCGGTCCACTAGTTTCCAAGGTGATTACTCCACTTCAGGTCTGCACCAGCTTCATCGGCAACGCGCTTGGAAGCACGGAGCATTCTAACCCCCTCCATGAACACTGCTAGAGAAGGTATTTTCAGTTTACTCATTACCAATATATGGATAGCAATTTTCCACCGTAGTTTTGCTTGCATTTCCTCACAAAGTAATAGTTTGGAGCACATTATATATGATTCTTTGTACATTATATATGATTTTTGGTATCAGCATTATTTTCTTTGGGGAGGTTTTTGTTTAACGCTAATGAAGTTTATAATTGGTGAGGTTTTTAATATTTGCATTTGAAGAGTACAGGACATGTTCTGGATGCAACTGATTTATCGTGATTATGATCTGAACACACTTTCTCTCAGTCTTCTTATTTTGATCTTGAAGTCCTTCATGTAGAAGACTGTAAGTTTGAAGAAGTACGTTATATAAATTTCTTCCTTTTTAGATCATGCGTTTGGTATCATTGCTAAAATATCTTTTTTACAACCCACTTTTTGCCTCCTAGAAGTTTATAAATATAGAATGTTCATTTAATCCTGTCTGGGCTTTCATTCCAGACCCATTTTCCGTTCATCTTTTCCCGTTACCAGGTAGACCTCACAATTCTGTTTTCCTGTGTGGAAATCCAGCTGTGCCTACATTGTTGTGACAAACCTAACAGCTGTCCATGAGTTTTCTTATGGTTATGCTAAATCTCATGGGTATGGATGGGCACTAGTAATAACTTTGTCTGTCTTATGCTCAATTTATCATTACTACACAATGAATCTTAGAATTTCCTTTTTAATTTCCACAAAAACAGCCTGCTAAGGTTTCAGTACACTGAGTTGCCTCTGTAGGTCACTGTGGGTTGAAACGGCATCTTAACAGGATGGATCTTTGGCCCATGTGTAGCTTGTATCTCAGATCTTGATGGCTTTGCAAACAATTCTGTTTATTCTTTCTAATTCTGTATATAGCTTACACACTTTTGTTAAATATAAATATATAATTTAATATATGTATATATGCTAAATTTAATTTTCCTTTGCTTTTAATAGTGTAGAGAAGTATAACTGATTTTTGTCTAAATTATATTGCATCCTGCAATCTAGCGGAACTCATCTAATAGTCCTAGTAGATGACCTGCCTTCAGCGAAAGATGGTTTGACATCCTCATTTCCAAACATAATGCTTTTCTATTCCCCTCGTAACTTGGCTGATCGCAAAATTAAATAGGAACTTGAGATAAGCTAGTTTTTTTTAACCTTGCTCCTGATTTGAGAGAGGACTACTCTTTTAGTTCTCAGTACGATGCTAATTGTAATATTTTTTGTTTGTTTGCTTGCTTGTTTCACGAATACCCTTTATCAGTCAGGCAAGGTTTTTATTTCTGATGGTTTCTAGTTTTTGCTTGCTGTGACATTTGGGAGCATCTTTTTCATGTCTACTGGTAACATGACCGTTGCTATGAAAGAATACATGACTAAGAAGCAACTGAAAAAAAGAAAGCTTAGCTTGGCTTATTGCTCCGGGTACAGACTGTTCTGTCAGGAAGTCATCATGGCAGGAGCCTGAGATGGCTGGTCACATCGCATCTGGAATCAGGAAACAGAAGCTGGTACAGTCCCTTATTCAGCTGACTCTCTCCTTTCGATGCAGTCTTGATCTCTGGACCATGAAATGATGCTGCCATACTTATGATGGTTCTTCTCACCTCAGTTGAACCTCGTCTAGATAATCCTTCACAGACATGCCCAGACGCTTGTTTCCATGGTGACTCTGGATCTTGTCAGCTTGACAATCATGAGTAACTATCACAAATATGGAGAACTGTGATGCTATTAAATCATCCTTTCTGGAATAAACCTTAGGTGTTTATTATATATTATCCGTTTTACATGTTGTTAGAGTTAATATTCAGCTAAACGTTGCTTGGAATTTTTACAGCTGTGTTCATGACAAAAGGCAGCCTTTAGCTGTTTTTTTTTTCCTCTGCTGCTGTTTGTTGTATTAGCCACTCTTTCATCAAAAATGTTAGCATCGACTACTCAGTCATTAATTAAAGGTGTAACGCCACACGGCAGATTTCCAGAACTCATCTACACAGCTGCAGTGCTGTAGTTATTACACACTCTTCCTCCATTTCCTCCTTTCTCCAGTCCACAGACCACCATTCTGCTTTCTGCTCCAATGAGTCTCACACATTTTAGAATCCTCATGTAGGTAGCTGGCATATTGCAGTTAGTGTGCTTACCAAGTGTATCCAAAGAGTGTCCATATAGGTATTCTATCCGTGGAAGGGTTATCTCTTTCTAGGCTACCTTTAATTCCATTATGTATTTTGACACTGACTGGTAGGAATTTCACAGAATTCTATGAATGCATTTCTATTAGAGTCTTCTGTTGCCTGTGTGTGTTGGGTGGAAGAGAGGTGAGGCCATGTTGAAGAGAAATGGGAAAATCTAACCAGGATCATTGTCATCCAAATTAGCTGTCACAAGAGAAAATCATAGCTTGACATAATAGATTCTCAGGAGAGCTGAGACTAAGGCTCAGCCAGTTAAAACGCTTGCTACCCACGCATAAGGACTGAATTCAGATGCCCAGCATTCATGTGGAAATCTGGGTGTGGTGACATATATCTTTTACCCTAGTTCTGAGTAGGTAGAGGCAAGAGAAAGGTCCCTGGAGTTAGCTGTTATGGAATACTTTACTGTGTGAAGATACACCCGATAGCTGTGCAGGACTTTGGGGGCAGAGAGAAAGCTGGGAAGAAGAAGGGCGGAGTTGTGAGAAGATGCCAGGACTAAGAGGAAGTAGCCTGAGCCATACAGAGTAAAGGTAATGAAACCACGAAGAAGAAAGTAAATTGATAGAAATGGGTTAATTTGTTATAAGAGGTAGTTAGAAACAGACCTAAGTTATTGGCCAAGTTTTTATAATTAATGAGAAGTCTCCATGTGGTTAGTTGAGAGCTGGCAGGCAGGGCAGAAAATGTTCAACTACAGCTAGCCGCGCCATATTGGCAAGCTTCAAGTTCAGTTAAAGACACTGTTTCAAAAAATTATAATAGAGAGTAATAGAAGACATTTAATACTGACCTCCAGCCTTCTCCCTCCATCCCTCCCTCCCTCTCTGTCTGTCTATCTGTCTGTCTGTTTCTCTCTCTCTCTCTCTCTCTCTCTTACACACACACACACACACAAATACATACAGAAAAAGGAAAAGAAGAAGGGAGAGAGGGAAGAAGAGGAAGTGACTTAGCTTGGCAAGTTAAATTTTACATCATAATGCTTTCCTTAAAGACTATGTCTACATAAAAAGTACATACAGTCTTATCGATCACCTAAAAACTGATAAAAACAAAATTTTTAAAATTTTTTCAATAATTTGAAACTGTTTTTTGGATGGTTAATATGGGTAAATATTAGGATGTGAGAGAGGTCAATATATCAATATTTCTAAAAGTTCTTCACAAAAATTATTTTTTGCAAAGTTAAGATATTCATATAAGAATGATATTAACACTAACAATTGCTATATTTTTACTTTACCTTATTTATTGATTTATTCATTTATTGCTTGAATGATGTGTAAAGCAGGGTCTCACTATGCAGCCGTGTTTGGCCTGGAGTTTTCTATGTAGATCAGGCTAGCCTTGAACCTGCCTGCCTCTGCCCCTGCTCCTGAGTGCTGGCTTTAAAGTATATGCCACCATACTCAGCTTTTATGTTAGACATTTGTCAACCACATCAGAAAGTCGTGTCTATGCAAGCAGTGTACATAAAAGTACTTAGAATTAAGTAGTAGGATATCTTTATAAATGAGACACATTTTAAAAAATAGCTTTATATACATTTTTGATGACTTCCAATCATCTTGCAAAAGAACTAGAAGCTTTAGTATTATTACAAATATGCAAATACAAAATGTAATGCAATGAAATTTTAGGAAATCTGATATTTATGATGATTCTATGATTGAAATTCCATGAGCAATAATTTTTTTTTTCCTAGCGTGGTTATTTTTTCTAAGTGAATTCATCATCTCTTTGACTGAGTCTGATGTCTGGATCCTCGAGGGTCAATTTTCAATGTATCACATTGGAATTTAGCTGTGACAGCCCCATTAGTGTGAACCAGAGTTTTGCAGCTAAATTTTTGTGTTGAGCAGTTGCTCTTTAATGCTATTTTAATATTCGATGGTCACTAAAGAGCTGCTAGGCTGGGGCTGCGTCAGTGCCAGAGACTTTCAGGACTCACTGAGTTTGAACCTCCATTCAGAGCAGGTCGCAGTAGTTTTCTGACTAATCTGAAGGTCTTTAGGAGAATCGGTCCAATCCAAAAGAGAACTGATTGGCAAAAGGTAAAACTGAGATAATCAACTGATTGTTTTACTTAAGCTTCTTATGGAATGTGTTACATTTCTTTCCATCAGGTAACTTAGATATTAATTTTACGACATTCTAGTTTAGTAGCAGCTAGAACCAGAAGTGAAGGAAATTTTGTTTTTTACTTGTGGAAATTCATCGCTTTTGTCATAAACTTTATAAATATTTAAGTTATTTGCACTTTGGGTTTCCTTACAACTATGTAGGCTGAATTTACAAGAGCTGTGATAGACAAAGCAGCCTGCAGAAATCAGGGGTCCATGCTACAAGTTGGATTATCTACTTGACCTAGAAAGTGTCTTACTGTGTGGCTCTGGAGCCACCTTCTTCCTTCTTGGTGTGCCTTGTGGTGTAGCCTTCTGGAGGTCAAGAGGTCAAGACTAATTTAAATGATCTAGGAGATTAGTATACGTACGTAGCTTTGGTTCTTAGGACATTCCATGTTTTCTTATGATCAATTATTACTATTATTCTTTATATTAGTCATATGTAGCCCAAGCTGGTTTTGAACTTTTTTTTGTACTTGGGGATAACCTTGAACTCCAGAATTTTCAGCCTCTACTTCCCAAATGTTGGGCTTATACCTGGATTATGTGGTGCTGTGGCTCTAACTCAGGGTTCAAGAAAGCACTCTAGCATTGAGCTTCATCGCCTTTCCTGTCTGAGCTAATCTAAGATATCCATCAAGGCCACCTGGAAGGAAGCTTTGGAAAGACTCCAATTAAAAAGAAATGAAGAAAACAGGCGGTAGGGGCTTATGCCTTTAATTCCAGCTTTTGGGAGGCAGAGGCAAACGGGATCTCTGTGAATTCGAGGTCAACCTGGTCTACAGGGCGGGTTTCAGGACAGCCAGGGCTACACAGAGAAACCGTTTCAAAAATACAAACAAGCAAACAACAGAGCTCCATTTTCCTTCCTTTGCTTAGCATGTGATCTGCTCCCCCCAAAAAGAATTGATCAAAATGACATGTGGTGTTAAGGACAGAAACCTGTTGGAGTTTGCATGCTCTGAAATCAAGCCAGCACCAGCTCTACCTCCCTGTAGCTCTTTTCTGAAGAACCTTGTTTCACTTACCACCCAATTCCTTGAAACAGCCATCTACAAAGCACTTTGTTCCTGTCTGGATGTGAGCCAGCAACCACATCATAGTGTCATGTATCTAGCCTGGGACCACCCCAGTGTCAAACATTGTGTCCTTGTGGTTCCTCATGCCAGCCCTCCGTGAACAAGGTCTTGAGATGACTCAAGAGAAATGCCAGTATTTTTTTCTTTTTGTGCAAAATACTGCAGATTACTTTAATGAGCTTTGACATGAAGATAAATGTTTTAATTAAAATTATGGCTTCTTATATTCAAAGTCTTTGGGGGGAGGAAAATCTTGTTTTCTAAAGAATGAAGTTATTTTTAGAATATAGCTTGAAGTCCTAATACTAAAATTCTTATAAATATTCTATAATATATATACACAGATATACAAATGTTGATTTTTATTGATGTTACTTTTACCCAACTGTAACTTATTTTTGGTGGGGGTCGGGATTGAGACAGGTTTTCTCTGTGTATCTCTGGCTGTCCTGGAACTTGCTGTGTAGACTAAGCTGACTTCAAGCTCACAGAGATCCACCTGCCTCTGCCTCCCGAACACTGGGATTAAAGGTATGCACCATCAACACCCAGCCAAACTACTACACTCTTGAAAGCACTATCTACCTCTATCTACCTGCCTTATTAAAACAAAGAAAAAAAAACAACAACCAAAAATGTGCTTCCCTAAGGTGAGAATTTGGTCCTAATAAGTTTATCTTCTTTTCTGAAGTAGGTATTTTCTTATTTTTAACAGGCAATTTGTTGATAATATGAATTCTTTTTCTTTTTATGCTATAAACAGTAAAATACATGGATTTTCCCCTCAAGCACCACATTTACATAATTTTTACAAGGAAGAAGAAAGTGATTTCCCTTTTGTCTCATTTGATATTCACACGCAAACATGACTCCCTCGTCAGCTGTACTCTTTCCATTGAATGAAATCCTGAAGACGATCTCACACGCAGACCACAGGACTGGCCGCCATCACAGTAGACTACTTTAAGACAGAGTATCCCTGTCTCTCTCCTCTTAGTTTTTGTCAAGAATCAACCTTATTCTCTTGTTTCCCAAAGGAAAGATTTCTGTTTCATTTCAATTAAGAAGAAAACATCAGGGACTGGAGAGATGGTTCAGAGGTTAAGAGCATTGCCTGCTCTATCAAAGGTCCTGAGTTCAATTTCCAGCAACCACATGGTGGCTCACAACCATCTGTAATGGGGTCTGGTGCCCTCTTCTGGCCTGCAGGCATAGACACAGACAGAATATTGTATACATAATAAATAAATAAATATTAAAAAATTTATGTTTTAAAAAAAATCAGCATTTCTGCTTTGTCATGTTCTCATATGGCACACACTGCCCTGACTCAGTGGGGAAGGCAGGTTGCTTGGAGGAGATCCTGCAGAGATGGGAAAGTAGTCTCATTTTCATCAGACATAGAAAATTAAGGTATATTCCATCAAGGCCGTTACCTAAAGGACCAATTCACAGCAATAGGTCCCCATGTTCCTCTATCAGTCCCCATCTTTAGTTTAGATTGAGACTTCCCCTTTAATTGTATTTTCCTTGATCCATGAAGACGATCTGATTTTTTTTTCAGACTACCTCTGCTTCCCAAATACTGGGGTTAAAGGCATGCACCATCAGCACCTGGGTGTGGAAATGTGGTTTTGAGGCTTGATTTTAATCAAAGTCAATTGAACCATCCCCTAGGCCAATCTCAAAAATGTTTACCTGGATCAAGATTAAGCTCTAAAATATTTACATCACTTTCTACAACGGAACTCTTTTTTTTTTTTTTTTGGTGTGGTTGAAAAACGTATTTGTTCAAGAGCAGCAATAAATATGCATTTTTTTCTCAAAAATGGAAGTGTTACTAGTTTTAGATATTGATAAATAAAGTAGATGTAGGGTAGTTGCCAATGAAGAAGGAAATAATGGACTAAGCCTTCAGAAACAGATGAGACTCAAAAGCTTCAAAGGAATGGGTGGCACCACAAGCATGCCAGCCATTTGTCACAAATGTATAACTTAGTGGTAAATAATTTCAACTTATGATTTAGAAACTTCCTGTGTACCGAAAATTGAATGTGGAATGAAGTTTGTGACTACTATATTTTGCACAATGGCCTTATCAAAATAAGACTTTTGTTGTTTCAATTTGAAAAACTTTTATGATTCTACAAATCTCTGGAAACGTCAAGAAATGATCCTTGTTCTCTGTGGTAGGCTAAAAGGAAGGCTTGGGACTACTACCTGGTGAGAGGCTCTGAACATCAAGTGTGAACAAAATCAGACTGAGATTTGTATCACCTTGTAAAGCATTGGTTCTTAGACCTCTTGGACATATCAAATTCCGGTATGTGGATAGTGGTGATGAGTGAAAGTTATCTTAAGATCTGTAGTAGAGACCATACTACAACCTGTCTGTCCATGAGTAGGCAAGAGCTGAATATAAAACTAGAAGACACTCAACTGTCTCTCCTCCCCAAATGAGATGCTAGGTACTATCTTGCAAGCTGAGACAATAAACTAAAATCGACTTGCTTCATTAAAAAAAATGTCAAAGATTAAAAAAAAGGTGACATAAAAAAAACTTAATAAGTGAACCCCAGTGCCGCTGTCAGACTGAGAGATTCTCACAGAGGAGTGTGAGGAACGCAGCAGTGTGCTCGCAACCAGCACTGAAAGTTCAAACCCGTCTTCATCCAAGTAAAAAGGAGACCAACAAAGGCACGTGAGTGAAAGCCATCTCAGAACTTTGTAGAAACATTCCCACAAGTTAAAGTGATGGACTGTGCAAGACTGGTCTGGAAGGCAGGGTCACTATTCTGGTTGCCATAATCTTGGGCCACAGGTCTTTGCTCAAACAAGTAATTTCTAAGTGCTTAAGGTGAACATGGAATAAAGGAATAGAAGGCATTTTATCAAATTCTCTCAGGGGAGACAACTCTGAGATGGATGTCATTCCCTTGGCTCGTGAATCATTCTTAGAGAATTCTGCTGGGCCTTCCCAAGTTCCCGCTGCCTGCTTATGTTCACCACACCTGTGTGATTTAAATCATCTCTTTTTCCAAAAGTAAAACCTTTGAAACAGTTCAAAACTGACTCTAATATATTATTAACTTAGAATGTAAAAGGGCAGAAATAATGAACTAACATCCATGAAATTTTGCATGCCTAATAGCGTGTTAGATGATTATAACATTTAATTACTGGGGGAGAGTGTGCTTTAAAAGTTGTATACTTCTTGAGGAAATAATTGAATTAGACAAATTCGCTACATTAACTATAGTGGAATTAAGTTCTTAATCACGATTATGAATGATAAGAATTTGTTGGTTGCACACCATCTCCATAGCAATGTGCTAGACACGGGAGTTTAAAAAATAATAGATTTGATCTGAATCAAATAATAATGCTAAAAATTACCAGTTATAGCCAAAAAAGAAAGTGCGTGTAGTGAAAGAACGACAGGGGTGTCAGAGGACCAGAGCAAGCATCACGAGCTGGTTTGTGAAAACACCATCAGCACTCAATGAGTTCATTTACTCTCTATGTAGATAGCTAAGCCTTGCTTTCTAATTTTGCACCCTGTGTGGGGTTTGAAGCAGAAATGTCTGGAGCTATAACCAGGAGTTCCTATGAACCATCAGATCCCAGGAGTCCCCAGATGGCTGATCTGTTGGTGCAGGCTGCTGGCAGGAGACTTTATCTTCTCTCTACCTGGGCCTCTTGGTAAACTACTTGAGTGTCTCCAGAACTCGTGATACAAAAGTGCCACATGGACACCACCTATGTTAAATCAGATGTCCCCTTGTCAAAGTCGCTAAGTCTAGCCATAGTCAAAGGCTTGGGGACTCTACTGGTTTCTTTTCTAGTAGCTTGGACAAAGTACCTGACAGGACGCTTGAAGGAAGGAAAGGTCTGTTGTGTCTCACAGTTCAGAAGTATACCTGTCATGGCAGCAGGGACTTGAGATGGCTGGTCACAGTGTGTTCACACTCAATCCACAGAGAGCAATGACTGCTTGTCCTCAGCTGGCTTTGGCCTGTTTATTTAGTCTAATACTTAGAGCTAATGAAATGGTGTTATCTGGAGTCTTACTGCATTAAATAATTCAACACAGATAATCCTTCACAGGCATGTTTAGAGGTTTGTCTCCTAGGTCATTCTTGATGCTGCCAAATTGGCCAATATCAACCATTAGATAGATGATGCTCCATCGTCTGAGTCAGTTCTATTGAGAAATTTGTGGGCATACTTTACAGCAGCACACATGGGATAAGTGATACAGAACAGAGTAGATGAAAGAAGACTTCCTACAGCAGGGCTAGCAAACTTCCTGAAAGAGACCAGGTAACCTAAAACATGAGACTTTTCAGACCGTATTGTCTCCAACACAACTATTAATCTTGTTGTGACATGAGAGAAGCCACAGACAATGGCTGAGTGTGATTTGGTTTGAACCGAAGCTGGTCTATGGGATACAGTCAGCTCTTGGCATAGAACATAAGCAGGAGAAACAGCTACGTGCAATGACAAAAACAAAAACAAACAAACAAAAAAATAAAACAATAGGGCAATAACAAAAAACCCTCAAATGAATTATCCCCATCTCTCAACCCATTAGCCTGGACAAGCAAGGCAATATGGGATCTAACAATAACAACAAACCATTAAAATACCATAACTAACATAAAAAAAAGCAATCTCGATAACTTATATTGCCTCTCATTTGTTTTTGTTTAGCTGTGGAAACAGAAGCTCAGATCGGATTTGGAACTAAACCGAATTACTAGTAACAAATCAGATGTGGAAACCAAATCTGTCCGATTAAGAGTTTATATTCTTTCCACTTGACAAGGAAAGTGTGCTCCATCTAGTATGAAACAACAACATAAGATGGCCAGAAAGAGAGTTTGAACCACGGAGGCGATGGATGCCAGAGACTCTGGGCTTAGATCACAGGCATTGAGACTGTGCTGAGAGTTGCATGCCTCGAGACGTACCTTCTATTAAACAGCTGATAATGGTACACTGATTGTTTCGTGGTAGGTGGGAACGAAGCAAAGGAGACTGAACAAGAGGATGATGCCATAGTCCAGACAGGAAGTGGTTAGAACTTGAAATATGTAAATAAGATTGCGTAAATAATACTCTGTAGAAAAGTCTGCCTGGGCTTTGGAAATAGACTACAGAAATCAGCAAAGATGGCCCCTAAAACTGAATTGTATTCATACAAAGACATCATAATAGAGAGATGTTTAATTTAGGAATGAAGAGCCTCAGTTTAAACACACTGAACTTGGCATGCCAGCAAACTTGGGAGGCCTTGGAAAAAACAAACAAAAACCAAAACACAGAGGGGATCAGTGTTGCCATGATTGTATTTTGTATAATAGATGTCTAAATCATGAGAAATCCATCAGTTACTATCAACAGCCCAACGACTCATACATATATTGTATAATGTACTTGGTGGCAGGTTTCATGGTGAGAAAGATGACCACAAACTATGATTAGTAAGAGTTAACCAACTCCAGAGATGTGATGGCAGAGGAGATGGAAATAGAGACAAAACCAAGGATGGACAAGAGCCAAGGCAGAGTGTGGTGTCGGTAACCAGAGGTCTCCAAGAGGACAATTCAGGCACAAGGGGAACATCAGGAAGTCTGAAGAGTTAGGAACGATCCCTAGGTTTGGCTATGGAGAAGCCATTTTTATGGCTTTAGTTTCTACTAAACTAGCATAATTCCTGGCTCTTATCTCCATGACCAACCTGAAGAACTAGGCTGATTGTTCTCTCCTCTGGCTGGACATTAAAATATCCTGAGAGGCTTTTGAAAAAGATACTTTACTTTCTTCTGTACCCCCATAGTCTCAGGTCCTCAGCAATTCTCAACTTGTGAATTGTGACCTTTTTTGGCAAGCCTTTATCACAAAAAATATTTACATTACCATTTATAATAGTAGCAAAATCACAGTTATGAAGTAACAACAAAAATTTTTATGGTGTATGTGTCGGGGGGTGGGTGTTTCACTGTGACCATGACATGAGGAACTGCATTAAGGGGTTGCAGCTTTCAGAAAATTGAGAACCAGTGCTCTACATGATGGGAGCAAAGGAAAAGAGGTAAGGTACCAATAATGTTCTCTCGGTCTGTCAGAGAAAATGGGCTTATTCTGTTGACTCCACATATCCAACTCTACAACCAAAGCAAGGCTGTAAACAAAGCACTAGGCACTTTTCACGCAAGAAGAAGAAGGCTTCACAACTGTTAGCATTGCAAAGCTCAAAGCGTCTGTGATGCTGCCTAGCCTTTTGGTAGTTTGTCATAAACAGTCAAGTTTAGGGACTTTATTAGCAGAAGATTTCATGTAGGTAATGAGCAGAATAAATACTCTGGGAGCCAAAAGTATCCTGAAACATGTGCTGGAGAGTCAGAATGTGAAGGAAGAGAAAGGTGCCTAGGTTCCCCTGAAGCCCCAGCCTACTCCAGCCACAGAAGTA
Organism: Chionomys nivalis; assembly: GCF_950005125.1. NCBI lineage: Eukaryota > Metazoa > Chordata > Mammalia > Rodentia > Cricetidae > Chionomys > Chionomys nivalis. The sequence continues at coordinate 16,913,103 of NC_080099.1, forward strand.
CCCTGTGCCAATGGAAAAGAGCTGAGCTGCTGGGGCCCGTTCTCTGTGCATTTGAGGCACAGGAGACGAAGTCTTAGGACGATGCAAGAGCCTCTGGTCGAACTTAGAAATCAATTGATTTGGAGCATGCCCTCAAAATTGGGTTTAAGAAAAAACAAACAACAACAAAAATAACAAACAAACAAACAAACAAAAAAACCTCTCCTAAATGATACTAATATGCAACCAAGACTGAGAACTGTTGCCACTGAGGGAAAACTCCAGCTGTTTCGAATGTGTGCTAGGTCTGGTGTGGGTGAGTAGGGGTGGGTTGCGTGCGTGAGCCTGGGGAAAGGTGAGACACCCCAGCTCCCTCAGCGGAAGTATACCACAGACACGAAACTATGAGCTCTTACTCCACTCCCGGTTGCCTCAGGATGAGTAGTGTCTTACTTGCATCAGCAGTGACATTGAACTTTGGTCCAGGTGTCCTCAAAATGGAAGGAGAGCAACACAGCAGGTCTCAGTTGTGAGGGGCTGAGGAATTGCGGCAATGACGATGACGACGAAGACAACAGGCATGAAGGGACCGATCTCAGACCACGTGTAGATCTCTTTTCTTTGTCCTCCAAGTTCCCAGATCTGGAAATTGAAAAACTTTTTATTAAAACTCCGACTGGAGCTGTTTTGGTAAGCAGGAGGTGACTAACTTTGCCTTTTGGGGTCTTTCCCGGAAAACCTCACCTCAAGCAAGCCCTGGGTTTCTGCGCCTGCGCTAATTCCGCTGACGTCAGATCAAGTCTGTACTTCCTGTGCACGCTGCTGAATGTTTTCAGAGTAAATGCCCATAGCTTCAAACAGCGGGTCTTAGGGAGAGCAGAGCAATGTCAAAGGGAAAAATAAGTCCCTGATTTTAGAATTTCACCAGAAGAAGAATAGCTCAAATGGCAACATTAATTTAAATATAGCCTAATAAAATATGAAACATCTGTCCTGGTGCAAGCTTTTAATCCCAGCATGCAGGAGGCAGAGCCAGGTGGATCTCTGTGAATTCGAGGCCAGCCTGGTCTACAAATCAACTTTCAGGACAGCCAGAGCTGTTTCACAGAGAAACCCTGCTTTTTTTTTTTTTCTTTTCCTTAAAACAAAGATACAAAGGGAAGAAACACACTACCAATTTGAAGAGCAAAAAGTATCAAACAAAAGTGCTCATCCAAAGTCCTCCCCTCAAAGCTTGGAGATCTATGCAGATGACGGGGTGGAAGGAGTCTAAGACCCAGAGGCGCTAAGACAGAGCCCACTGGACCGGTGCTCTGAGGACACGTAGGGACTGACGGCACCTTCAAGCCAGAAGGGTCCCAGCACCGCGAAGCGGAAGTGGACACCGAGTGCGACCCCAAACTAAGAAGCAACCTGTAACGGATACCCACTTGGAAAGGGAAAGTCAGTTTCTGCAGGGAATCTCTCTGGGTATATTAACCGCACTCTGGGCCAGGCCCCATGCCCTGCAGTGGTTGGTAAGCACCAAATGAATGCCACAAACATCACCATTTTTTCATGAACTTTTTGTTTCATTTTGGCATTTTATTTTTGTCTTGGTGATCCCTTGCTTGTTTGTCTTCATTTTCATTTTTTGTTCTATTTATTTGTTTGTTTGTTTATTTATTTATTTATTTATTATGTATACAGTGTTCTGTCTGCGTGTATGCCTGCAGGCCAGAAGATTTTTGTTCTTTTTTTTTGTGTGTATTTTTTTTCTGGGAGACCATAAAGTTGAGTGGGAAGTGGGGGGGGGGTGGATGGATATGGAAGGAGTTGGCAGATGAGAAGAAATGTGATTGAAATATATCACATGGAAAAGTTTAATAAAATTTCTTTAAAATAAGAGCAAAAATAACAATTTAGAATTTTTATGTGACTATATACATTAAGTTTTTTCTTGCCTTGTTGTACCATTCTCTAACAATCTACCAAATTATAGCCATTTTATCTTCTTTTGATTTATCATTATTATTTTTTGCTGTTTTTTTCTTGGTGACTATAGCTTTACTGAAATTATCAGATGATTAGATCTACATGGGACATTGCTTGCATAAGCAATTGCAACCTGAAAATAAGGTGAACAAGTATGGCACAGGTTGTTCAGTGGCAAAATAAGTCAAAAATACTAATAATGGCAAGAACTTTGGTCACACCAGAATGAAAGCGACCTACTGATTCTGTTCACTGCTACTCCAAACACCAGAGTACAGCACTGAGTTGAGTTTAGGTTGCTTTTCCAAAAACATGAAGCACACTAGAGGATCGAGGGCACCGTGCGTGACTTTATTGTAACGGAAGCACATTCCACATGCAAGCCTCTCTCTGCTTGAGACTGGATCTGCGGAAGAAAGTGTGTGTGGTCAAATGTGCAGCGGCAAAATTTCATCTTGATGCTTTGCCATCCAGTTTCTGTCTTTATTGAAATTTGCTTTAAAACAAAAGAGGAAAGAAAGGAAGAGAAAAAAAAGAAAAGGAACCAAATCTCTTAATTCCTGGGAAATTTAACTTTAAAGAACCTGAAATCATTTTCCTCCCTCCTGAGCCTGCACATTTTAAAAATTGTTTTAATTCTGAAATGGAAAGCTTACCTCTGAGATCAAGTATTGCAAGTAACAGGCAGAGGACATTTGGGAGGAAGAGCAGAAAAGGCACAGGGAGCTCCTACTGTACCCAATAAGATGATGTCCCGTGCATCACGATGTGGATGTCTGGGCGCACACTCTGCTTAGGCTCCATCTGCCCATCTCTGCAACAATATTCTACAGGGCAGCAAGGTGACAAAAAGTTATGTATTTAGTCCTTCCTCAGCTTTGAGAATTAAAACTAATTAGGCAAAATAAGAATTCTATAAGCAGCTTAAATCCAAATGGGAAATCTCCGCACAGTGGAAAGCTTGATCAGATGAATACAAAAGATTAAAGAGAAATAGTCCTGTCCTGTGGGATAAAAATGGCAAAACCAGAAGATTTTGCAGTTAAGCTGAAAGATGCAATAAGAATAAGAAAGGGATAAAGGCAGATACCCTTTAAGCAGATTCGTGTCAAGCAACGCACCCATGAGAAGGCTGGCAAGTGTAATGTTGTATGGTATAGAAACTTACATCCATGGAGTGGAGGAAGGGTTTCCTGCACTAATGTGTTTGAATGTACAAATTCTAATTATTTCGATGTAGAAAAGAATTGAGAATAAAAAGGATAAAAAAGAATACCAGCATTGCTATCATTCTTGGCATTTATGCCTATAAAGCAGTTTTTCTCAACCTGACTGGTGGGGGAGGGGGTCGAATGACCCTTTTACAGGGGTCGCCTAAGACCATAGGAAAACACAGGTATTTATTTACATTGTGATTCAGTAGCAAAATTACAGTCATGAAGTGGCAATGAAATCATTTTATGATTGAGGGTGACCAGAACATGAGGAACTGTATTAAATGGTCGCAGCATTAGGAAGATTGAGAACTACTGCTCTAGAGGATGAGTTCTTATGAAAGACCAAGGGAGCGTATATATCCTTTAAAGGTTTGTTATCAGTACTGGGAAGATGGCTCAGTGGGTAAAGGTGCTTGCTGGGCAGGTCTGATTCCCCGAGTCCACCCACATAAAAAAACTGATGCAGAAGCAAGCACATGTCTGTGATCCCAACACTCCTACAGAGAGATAGGAGGCAGAGATAAAATTGTCCAAAAACTTCCCTGCAGTACACAGCGCAGAGGAAGGAGTGGGAACACACCCACCCCAAACAAATGGAAGGTGAGAACCAACTTCTGAAAGTTATCCTGTACCTCTACATGTGTGCCATTGCATGCAAGTGCCCACACAACCCATACACACACACACACATACACACAGAATGTTATTATTATGACCATGGTGATTTACCTAAACATAGAATGTTAACTTCAACCTATTGTTGGTGAATGCGGCCACATTTCACATTCTCCCTAATGACTTTAGATAAAAGAAAAATGGCAGATAAATAAAATCTAATAATATTGGTACAGACTAAATTGCAGTTCAGTGTCATGCTTGGAGTTTCCCTCTTTTCTCATATCTCTGTGTGAACGTGTGTCTACCTGGTTCAATATTTTTCACACTCAGCATACCACATGTATATCTATACTTGGCGAGGAAGAGTGAAGTTAGTAAAGCTCATCATTAGCAATAAAATGTTAGCCATTGAATTCTGCCCACCAAAGGTCCACGATGAGCTCAAGAAAGAAGAACAGGCCAAGTGTCATAACATGTAATAGAAATAAGACTGAACTGTAGTTGGACTTGAGGTGCAAACCAAGCAGACTTTTGGTAACGACACCATTGTATGCTGAGTAAGAGTTACACTGAGCAACTTGACCATGTCCTCTGCTTACCTGAAACTGCCAGCTGCCACTTGAGATGAAAGGATATGATGAGGATACAATTTTCCCTATCTATCTATCTATCTATCTATCTATCTATCTATCTATCTATCTATCCATCCATCCATCCATCCATCCATCCATCCATCCATCTATATCTATCTATCTATCTATCTATCTATCTATCTATCTATCTATCTATCTATCTATCCATCCATCCATCCATCCATCCATCCATCCATCCATCTATATCTATCTATCTATCTATCTATCTATCTATCTATCTATCTATCTATCTATTATCTCTTATGTTATCTGTCTATATTCTATTATATTTATATTTATTCATAATCTATCTTATATCTATCATCTATTTATTACCTATTATATCATCTATTACATATTTACCAACCATCTATCAATCTACTATGCTGTCACCTTTTATCTATCATCTATTATCTATCTATTATATCATCTGTCATGTATGACTCTTTTCATCCACCTTCATTTACTTTGTTTTCCTTTGAGTGGGTTAGTCTATTGAATTTCCCCCAAAGGGCCATATGTTAAAGATTTGTTCACAAGCCTGTAGGACTAGGAAGGTGGTAGGATCTTTAGCAATGGTATTTTCCCCGGAATCAATACTGGGACATTGGCTTCTTCTCCACTCTCCTTCTTTACTTTCGTGCTCTTGTAAGGTCAGCAGCTTCCTCTCCTAAGGGCTCTCACACAGACCAGCTTGCTCACTACGTGATCAAAAGCAAGATTACCAAGAAACCGTGGCCCCAGACTATGAGCCAAAACAAACCTGTCCTCCTCTAAGCTGATTGTGCCAGCCACTTTGTCACAGCGTTGGGAAGTTGGCTAACACTTGGGCCTCATCTGACTGTGGGAATTCCCACTCATTTCTCCCTGCTTACCTTTGTCAACCCCTGGCTCCCTGCCTCTGTCTCCCATGCTGAGTACTTGTGAACGTTTGGATCTTTAATAACTAACTACACAGCCCCTCCCCCAAGAGGAAGAACATCATCCCCAACAGCCCCAACCCAACTTTTGTTCCCTCCCCATTGCATCTGTCCTAGCAAGAGTAAATTCCACAGGTCCCCTAGCTTATTCCTGCTTCAGACTTGGTTTGAGTTTCTGAGGCCACTTAGGGAGCTTGGGAGGGTTTCTGAGACACACAAGAGTCTTCTGCCAGTCCTTGGGGCTCAGGGCTTCATCAATATGAGCAGTCTTTCTATCCCCCTAGTATCAAAGTAAACTAAAGGGAAGCAAGGAAGGCAATGAATTTATAGCAATTTCCCCTTCTTTTCAGCCAAGGCTCATCCCTCAGGTGGCCTACAACTTCGCAAGCCACCACTGAAAATAAGCTCGTAGCAAGGCACCACCTCTTCCTCTTCAGTGGTTTTGCATAACACAAAGAGGGAGAGACACTGCTTCAAAAAAAAAAAAAGACAGTGAGATCCAAAAAGACCTCTGATATTGACTTCTGACCTCCACACACGTGTACATTCACACACACACAGGCACAAAGACAAAAACATACATACCCTTTCTCATTCCAGTAGAATCTAATGAGCAGATTGTCTTTGAGTCTCATAGATGAACACACAAGACATTTAGACACATAGACATTCATGCAAGCACATCCCTGCACACCAGTGAATTTTCACTGTCTGGAGGGTAAGAAACCTTGAATATGAACAGAGAGCTGCCTATCAGGTGGAGTACTAGGCTGTTGTGATAAAGACCAGCAATGTTGTGATAGTATAGTAATTTGATCTGCATCTACAAGTTAATGAACTCCAGCACTTCTCCTCTCTCTCTCTCTCTCTCTCTCTCTCTCTCTCTCTCTCTCTCTCTCTCTAAACATAGTAGTCCTTTGAGAAGGTGGCGTAGGAGGATACTTGCAACTTGAGTTGACTCTAGTCCTATGGCTTGCCTCAGCTAATGAGATGTTGACCCATGAAACAGCAAGGTGCTGGAAAGCGCTGGGGTACAGAAACAGGGCTTGGCTTCTTGCGTTTCTAGCATCCCCATGAGAGGGGTATGGCAAGGCTGGCTTGCTGGCCTGAGAAAGAGACATGCAGAGGAGAGCCTCCAAGCTCACCGATGAACAGGAAATACTCAGGCTTGTGTGCCATTGAGGCAGAGCTCGCTTGCTGGGTAGAAACAGTTAACTCATACTGGGGGTCCTTGACTTATAATCCAAGAAGCTGAAGCTTGTTTTAGGGTCAGGAGGATGCGAACAGAGAGGAGATGACTTCCTTCTCACAAACTCAGAGTGGGCATCTTTTTGGCGTGGACTAGGGGTCTATTAGAGGGAAGAGTGATAAACGCAGGCCTTTTCCAGTGTTAACCTGAAGAAGAGAAAGGTGGGTGTATCTTTATATGTTACACATTCTAGAAAATTCTACTGGTAGGATTTCTTTGCTGTCATTTTACTTTTCCTCTTTTATGGAAAACAGATTATTTTCTCATATATCCCGATCATAGTTTTCCCTCCCTCTCCTCCTCCCAGGTCTTCCCCACCACCTCTCCTACCCAGATCCACTGTTTTTCTGTCTCTCATTAGAAAAGAGCAGGGACACTCTCTTAGAAAAGAGAAGGGACACTAGCCCATAGTAGCATGTGGCTCCGGCAGGCACCGACCTTCTCCCTCATTCCCTCTGCCTTGCTAGAAATTGTTAGATTACATTCCTAAAGCTAGCCCCCAGGGTCTATTCCCTTATTTGGCTACTTCCTCCTCCTGAGGCTGACTACCAAAGTCCAGATAAAAACGTATTTAAGTCCAGCACTCAAAAGCCTCCTTTCGTTTACCTAATTAACATGCCCAATTAAAATTAAAGGGCTCATCCTAACACAAAGTTTCCCACTTTACCTATATAGACTGCTCTTTGCCTAAGTGCCAGGTCTGTCTCCTCTATCCAGAGGTAGTGCTTTGCCCTCGGGGACAAACACCCTTTCCCCATTTTCCTTGTCCCCTTCCCCTCCTCCCTTGTCCCCTATCTCCTTTACTGATCTCACTCTAGACCCTTCTAGCACACACCTCCCCATTTCCTCCTTTTCAAAAGTTGCACCTGCCAGGTCGTTTGCTGCTGTTTTTCTGCCTGAGTCAGAGAGCAGACACTTCGTCTTTTCTTTCCACTTAATAAAGACCACTCTATGAAAACAGGCATTTGGGTGTGGTTCGCGCCTAATCTGTGAGAAAGCCCCTGCTGGGCAGGGATCTCCTTCAGTAACAAAAGAAAATATAATAAGATAAAACAAACAATAAAAAAATTAACCACCTTGAAGCTGGGCAAGGCAAACCAACAGAAGAAAAAGATCCCAAGAGAAGGCACAAGAATCAGAGACCTGCTAGTTCTCACCCTTAGGAGTCCCATAAAAATACTGAAAGCTGTAATGCTATAATAAATACACAGAGTACCCCGTGCAGACCTGTGCAGACCTGTGCAGACCCCTGTGCTTGCTGTTTCAGTCTCTGTCAGTTTGTAGGAACTTTGCTCAGTTAGGGCCAGTTTCCTGGTGTCCTCCATCCCCTCCGGCTCTTCTGTTCTTTCTGCCTCCTTGTCTGTGGGGTCCTTGAGCTCTGGGGGGAAGGATTTGATGAGCTCTCTCTCTCTCTCTCTCTCTCTCTCTCTCGCTCTCGCTCTCGCTCTCGCTCTCTCTCTCTCTCTCTTTTATGTCAGGTCGTGGGTCTGATGATGGCTGAATAAGGCCGGATCTATGAGTATAGAAGAATATCAGGAATCATTTTATCACTCCTTTTTTTCTTTAAAAGACAGGCTGTATTTGGTCCCTGGGCTATCTAATCCCAGGTTCTTGATCACCCACCTGGTGTTGAGTACATGTTCCATCTCATAGGCTGGGCCTTAAATCAAATCTGACATTGGTTAGTGACTCCCACAAGCTTGGTGTGACCATTGCCTGGCACAGTTTGCAGGCAGGATAGCATTGTAAGGGATAGATAAAAGGGTTTGTGGCTGGATTGGTGCTGATGCTTTTCTTTTGGTAGCCTGCAGAGTACCGTTCCATACTAAAGACAGCAGAATGTAGGGATGAAGGCTCTGTGCAGGCACCCACCAGATCTTTCCATGTTCTAGTTGTGTGAGTGAGTGCTGTCTTCAGCAAGGGGGGCCCTGGCTGTCAGTTGTGGAGAACAACCAATTGTTTTGTCAACAACCTGGGTCCTGAAGTTGGTACCGAGTGTAACTGGGAGCTTGCCCCTGAGTGATGTATACCATAGCATAGTGTGCTCATTTTACAATGAAAGTTCAGCAGGGATTAGTGTCCAAAGCGAGAATTTTCATTTGTTGTGTTGAATCAGTGAAAGACAGGGCCCAATAGAAAGTCTTTACTGTACAGGGAACAGATGGAAACTAGTTGCTGTTGCTACACAACTAGAGCCCCAGACACTGAAGAGAACTGATTTATTAGATGGGGAAAACAATTTGCAATTGCCATGGCCATTGGTTCAACATGGCTAGCAGAGGAGGGGTTGCCTTAATAACCCAGGCTCATCTGAGTCTATTGGTCCCTGGGTATCAGGAAGCTGAAGCACTCTTGGATCTATCTATCACATATTTGGTTTGAGCTAGGAGCATCACTGGAGATACAGAAAGACCTGGCCTCAAAGACTTGCAGAGGGAGAGAATTAAGTACTAATTAGACATACCTCAGTATTCTATTAGAGAGACAAGGGGAATTGGAGTACCTAAAAGGCCTGCGTGATGAGTGGGAAAAGAAGAAATTCCTAAAGCTAGCCTGAGTCTTGAAATAAAAAAGTTGGGGAGAGGTCCCTGAGAGGGGGGAGTCACCATGTGTCAAGAAGGAACTTTGTGAGAACTTGGCATACTCTGGCCATGAAATGCAAATAGCTCAGTGTCTCTGGGGACAGAATGCAGGGGGCTGGCAGTCATTGTGATCATGAACACATGTCACTCCAAATCTCAGCAGCGAACTCTTCATGCTTCTCTCTTATTGAGATGGGACCAGCATGATGGATCTGGACCTTAAGGCACAGGGTACAATGACTTCAACTAGATAAGCCTCGTGATGACATTTGGTTTTCATCTCAGTAACTACTATATTGAGAATAACATGATATTAAGTTTTGTCCCCAGAGATTTCAACTTCAGCAAAGAAAGGGAGTTGTTTTGATTAAGTGTTTTGGTTATCAACCATTTCAACACACTCACTTTAACTGAATGTCTGCCAAGTGTATGTGAAATGGCTACATTTTCTTGATGGGAGGTTTATAGAATTAAGACTCTATCTGAAACCTTGATGCAATTTAATGGCATTTCAAAAATTTTACAATGCTTTGGTACTAGTTCCATTGTTTTTCAACATTCGGTTAACGAAATAAAATTTAAGCTTAAGATTTTGCCATATGGAAAGAGTTTGTTTCAGCTCCTTTAAATGTAAAGACAATTGGCCTAGTGTTAATAAAACATCCCAAGTGCATTTGGTGATTGATGGCTCCTTTTTGGAATGTTAGTATTTTAATCTGAGGAAGTTACATTTGAAGACACTTGCCAAGGTCATATCCATGTTTATGTGCTTTCGGGTTGGGAATTGCAATGGGATATTTTATTGAGAAAATGCCTTCTGTCTACGACAACATAGCTATTGTTCTGTGTATTAGAAGCCTTATGTGTTCTGATGTTTTCATAGAATACTAGATATTTTTAATAAGTTGCTTTCCAAAGAAATTTCTTAACTTATATGCTAACTTGTTGCATTGCCAGCTTTTCAGTATTATGCCATTAAGGACACACAGACAGCAGCAGCAAATGGTAGCAGCATAAAACCCCTTGGCAACAGATCATTCTATGAAGCTGAATGGGAGTAAAATGGAATTGCGATATTCTAGCGTAAGCACGGTACACAGCAACTGTGGCGAAAACATTGGAACTTATGGAATCATGAAAGAATGAGTCCAAAAGGAAGTATTTTATTCTGAAATTTTACTTAACAGTGAAAAAAGAAAAAGCAAGAACCAAAGAATGGACTAGGAAAGGTATTTTAGCTCCAGAAGGGCCTGCCGCACAAGCATGAAGACTTAAGTTAAGCAGGCATAGGAGTGTGTGCTTGTCCTCCCAGCGCTAGGTAGTAAAAGACAAACAGACCCTTGGGGTCTCTGGGTAGCCAGATTAGCCCACTGGATGAGTCCTATGCAGGCGAGAGACCCTGGCTCAGAACACAGGTGGATGCTTCTTGGAGAAGGGACTTGAGGCTGCCCACCACCAACACTCCCTAAACATACCCTACCATCACTCACAGTTGAATAGATATCTGAAATTTTATTTGTTCTCTTTTTATTTACTCTTCTCTCATACAGTACAGTTGATCGCAGCCTTCCATTCTTCCATTCCTCCCAGCCCCCCCGCCACATCCCTGCCCCACTTCCTCGCTCCCCCAGATTCACTATTCCTTCATTTCCCTTCAGAAAAGAGCAGACCTCCCAGAGAGCAACAGAACACAGTCTAACAGTATGCAATGAGGCTAGACACAATCCCTCATATTAAGGCTGGATGGGGCAACCCACTAGGAGGAAAAAGATCCTAAGAGCTGATGAAAGAGTCAGAGATACCCCAAGCTAAACAACCACAACACATATGCAGAGGACCTAGCACAGACCATGCATGCTCTGATTGCTGATTTAGTCTCTATGAAACCCCATGAGCTCTGCTTAGTTGATTCTGTAGGCCGTGTTTTCCTGGTGTCCTTGTGCCCTCTGGTTCCCACAATCCTCTTTCCCTTTCTTCCATGGGTTTCCCCAAGCTCAATCATGGGACTTTATCAAAGAAAGTGACTCTCTTTCTCCCACGGTCTAATTTTCTTGACGATTAGAACTGAAAGATTTACTTGTTTTCTGATGAGTTCCTCCCCATGACCTGCTGATCATGGATGTCAAGAGGATGTGAGATTCTGGAGAAAAATGTTGAGGACTAGCTGATATAATGAGGGAAGCTTAAAACATACTCAAGGTGATTACTTGTAAAAGTGAGTGCCATCCAAAAGGCTGCCTACATCTTTTCCTAGCTAATCACTTTTAATTTTATGTCCGACAGTGGTAGTTCTGTCAGAACATAGTAATTTTTATTTGGGTTAGCAGTAGGATATGATGATTCTCGCCACAGAAGATTGTCAACAAAGGGTTTTCTGGAAGACTGTGTGGTGTGTGAAGGAGGGGAGTGGTGGTCGCAATAGAGAAAGGTGCAGTAGTTATAGGAGATTAGGCGTTCCTCGGAGCAACCAAGAGCATCCCTGCTTCCAGCCTCACCAATCCTGAGTTTTTCTGTGGCTCAGCTTGCTAATTGGCTTTTTTCTTGCTGATTTCTCCTCCTCCCATATCTACATTTTAATTTTCTCCTGCTGAGTTGGTTGATACTTGTATTCCTGTTTATAAACTTTGTGGATATTATTGACATCTCTTGGGCTACTGCCCATTCTTTTCTTGGCCCGTGGTTATAATGGTTTTATATCTATTTATTTAATCTCTACCAATTATTTTAGTGGATTTTAAAAGGGAGCAGAAGTCAATGAGATGGTTCCAAGATAGAGTTGTATAGGAATATGCTAGCTATTGACATAGGATGCAATTGCTTGTGCATATCCAGCAGAATCTGGGATGAGTCCTTCAGAAACCTACCATGTTGTTCTTGAGGACTCTGTCCTGACAGATGATATGCCAAGGGCAGGATGAGCCTAGAGGATAAAGTAGGCTTAGCAGAATGACTCAGATGCTGAAGGAAAGGGAACTTCTGAGAAGAGCAGGAATGTACTCTGCGAATTTGTTTTCTGATCCAGCCATTGTGACTTCTTTGAGATTCTTATTGGAATAAAACAACCACAACCAATTGGGTTATGGCAGAACTAGTTATGTTACATACATGGTACCAGCAAGGACTCTTGGGAGTCCTGCTAGGCCAGTTCAATAAGAACCAAGTATACAGTATACTCAACATGGACACATAAGTCTAATGATAGAGATTTTTGGACTGTCAATCCTGGGGACACAGATCATGACTCTCTCGTTCTCATTATGTCACAGAAGACTAGAATAGTGACAGTCTGTACACACTGATTGAATTCTAGCTTGACTGTTAGAAGTCAGGGGCTCAGTGGTTCTTGTAATCATTAGAAGAAATTTTGTAAGCAGACGAGAAGCACCTAGAAGTGCTGATTCAGGAGGGATTCTTATGTGGAATAATGTTCCTGTACACTGTAAAGATTTGTCACTTGAATTGGCTTAATAAACGCTGATTGGCCAGTTGTCTGGCAGCAAACATAGGTGGCACAACTAAACCAAGGATGAGGGAAGGAAAAGGGCAGAGTCAGGAGTCACCAGACAGATGCAAAGGGAGGAAATGAATATGCCATGCTAATAAAGGTACCGCCACATGACAAAGCGTAAAAAAGAAATATGGGCTAATTTAAAATGTAAGAGCTAATTAGTAATAACCCTGAGCTATTGGCTGAGCATTTATGATTAAGATAAACCTCTGTGTGATAATTTGGGAAATGGCTGCCGGGTAATTGGAAACAGGCAGTGAGGATAAGAAATGTCTGCTTACAGGATTCAGCTGGGGCCCTGTAGGTAGAGGGATGTGTTTCCATATGGTTTCACAACAAATACTTGTGGAAGATCTCATTAACAAAAGGGGGAAAATGAGAAATTAATGATATAGTGACTAGATCTTCTTTGGGAAAGGTCTTCTAGAGTCACCTAGAAATATTTCATGAAAATTTGTCATGAAGATCATACCCAAGAAACAGTAACTTGCTACTTTCTTTTTAATAACATATTTCAATGGGAGCCATTGCACATGAATGGAAATCATTGGGCATAAATATCTTATATATCACCATTAATATATCTAGGCTGTAGTAGCAAAGATGTAGTTTTAAGATTATTTGAACTATTCTTTCTTCTAGCATTCATGTCCCTGGATAGCCACTCCCACTAATCCAATTAACCACTAGGGCTTTGTAGTATCTTGCTGTGGTGATCAACTTGATGATTTTGAGAAGGGCCAAAGAGATTGGTAAAAGATTGTATGTTCAAGAATGTTTTCCAGAGAGGAAAACTTTTTAGCAGAAGATTCACATTGAATGTGAGCAATGCCATCACGTGGGCTGGGAGCTCAGGTGGGGTAAGAGGCAGAAATGAGGAAGCCAGAAAGTGAGAGCATCATCTACCTCTGCTTTCTGGTTGCAAGAACTCAAACGGCTCTGCTTCCCCATGCTCTTTGACCATGGGGTCCTTTCTCAAGAGCCAGAAATTTGGATCTTTTCTACATGCAGTGAAATACCTTTACATTATTTCTGCCAGGTATCCAATAGCCACAGTGAAAAAGTCCAACTGACATGCATGGTCTCTGACTTCTGAATCTAAGTCATAACAGACATTGTGACTTCTATTTTGCCCTCTCTTATTGGTCAATAAGGAAGTCAACTGCCATGTTGTGAGGATGTTCAACCAGCCTTGTGCAGAAGCCATTGAAACAAAGTGTTGAGACCACCTGCCAGTAACCAAAGAGGCCCTAAGGACTCCTGCCAATGGAGGTGATGGCATTTTGAGGACACATGCCAGAATCATGGATTGAGGGCACTCCCAAATTTATGACCTGTAGGCATGAAGTAAAATACACACATTGCTTTAAGTTGTTAAAGTTTATGCTGGTTTTTAATGAAGCCTGAGATTTTAAAATAACCCAAATGGAAGTTGAAGTGTTATTCAATGTTGGAGTGGGGCTTATGGAGGTGGTGTTGGATCTGGAAGGAGTTAGAGGAAGGAGTAGGGAGTGAATTTGAAAAAAAATCACAATATGACATTCCCAAATAATTAGTAAAATATTTTAAACACACACACCCCTCAAATGTCATCTTGTCCTATGATATGGAAGATAAAGGCAATATAAGTTTCTAACACAGGCTAAAAATAACAATGACAAAACCCCAAAAATGTCTAGACTTAGAAATTAACTGTGTATTTACTAAAGATAGCAGAAATTCTTTACCCTGCTTTTTGGGGGACATCCACTGCATCACAAAAGGTGAATGATAATTTGCTTAGTTATATGAAATAAATGTTGACTTTTATTCTTTTAAATGGGGTGATTGCAAAGAAAACCCTAAATACAACTAATTCACTCTGCAGCCCATGACAGCATTATCACCTGTAGGGGCTACATGAAAATTCCGAACTCTGGGATATATTCAGGATGTTTCTATCCATCTACATATTTTCTCTCATTTCGTGCGATCGATTGTACGATTTGCAAAGAACAAACCCTGTCTTTTATTTGATTCTTAAAAATGTTTTTTTACCATTGTTTGAACGCATCAAAAGGAATAAATAACCCCGTTTTAAAACAGCCTGTGTTGATAGCCTCAAAAGTACCATCTGATGAACTGGGATTGTGGAAAGCCCTCCTTACACAGACTTAGCAATCTGATCATCATGGTTACAGACTCACACTCACCAAGCCTTGCCGTGTCCAAACGGACTTTGTACCCAGTCCCTGGGTACTGCCTACACACCTTTTGCCCTTGTGTGACTGTTTGTTTTTTACTGCCCTACCTACTTTCCTTATCTCACCGTGCTGGCTCCCTCCTTAGTCCTGAACTTCACCTGGTTCTTACCTAGAACCACAGCCTCCCCCTTTCCTTGCCCACGTATGTACCTCATCTCTTCAAATTCTTCAATTCTATCTAGTGGGTTTCTTTTCTGTAGTCTTTTTTTTTTGTTTGTTTTTTTGTTTGTTTGTTTTTTTTTGTTTTTTTGTTTTTTTGAGACAGGGTTTCTCTGTAGCTATGGATCCTGTCCAGGAACTCCCTTTGTAAACCAGGCTGGCCTCGAACTCAGAGATCCGCCTGCCTCTGCCTCCCGAGTGCTGGGATTAAAGGCGTGCGCCACCACCGCCCGGCTTTCTCTGTAGTCTTGAACATGGACGCTTTCTGTCTGAACTCTTACTTAGTCTCTCTTACTGCGCTTGCCAGTTCCTCAGCAAGCGTCTGCCCCCATTGCGCTTGCCAGTTCCTCAGCAAGTGTCTGCCCCCATTCAAGTCATCCTGTGAGGAATGACAGATGGAAGCACAGGAACGGACAATTCCTCAGCTGGATCTGACTTGAAAACTTCTTCTGTGAGGACAACCTGTCATAGAAAAGGAAGGTGCCCTGGAAGATGCAGGGGAAGGGCGATGACTAATCTTGGTTGTCATCTTGGCTACACCTGGAATCAGCCAAAACCCAAGCAGTTAGACATGCCTGTGAGGGATTTTCTGGATTGGATCATTTGAGGTGGGACCTACCCTACATCTGGGTCACACCTTCTGATGGAAGTCTACAGAACAGTATTTGAAGCAAGAAAACAACTACTGGATTCTTTGTCTTCCCATCAAGAGATATCCATTGTTGGATTACTAGGACCACAGCTTGCAAGCCATTCTAATAAAATATATATAAATTTCATTCTATCAGTTCTCTTCCTTTAGAGAATCTTGAAAAGGAAATGGTTCTACCCCACTGTGGCACCTATGAATCACAACTTTGGCCAGCACAGTAAAATATTCTTAGGGATACAATAGCAACACTTAGATGTTGTGGTAACCAAAAGCCAACTTAGACTTAAAGCCAACTCAGCAGGAAGTAAACCTTTCTTGGTAAGAGAAATATAGCCAACTCCCCGTGGCTGAAGAGGTCATGGATCTTAGAAAGCCTACTACCTCCGCTTTCCCAAACCAGTATCTGTTCTGACTGTATTCTAAATACTGTCCTTAGAGCCACAGGTCAGGGTAGCTCCCACCCCTCATTGGAGCAGATGGAGATGATGGACTGAAGACCCCAAGGTCAAAGCACAGAGAACAACTGACTGTGGAGGGATCAGCTCCAGCTGGCACACCTACCATGTGACTTCTACATCTAAGTCTCAAAAGGGGGCAGCAAGATGTAAAAGCCCAAGGACTAGGAACTCTGTGATAAGATTATGTCTTGCAGATATGACAGGGAAGTTACACCCTTCAAATTTCAACACTACGACTGTCTAAATGCAAGCTGAGGAAAGACAATACCAGCTAATATGCCAAATGTGGACGAGGGAAATCTCATGGGGCCCCTTCCCTAGATGAAGAAGTATAGGCAATAACTGCTACTGAGAGAGGGAGAATTAGCCTTTCCCAAGGATGAGCTCCTTAATTGGTTATACAAAGTCAATTACAAACACATACGTATACACATATACATTGTTACGATAAGAATATATAAATGATAATAATATTTTTATTAAAGTTGTGAATTGTAGAGGGAGTGGGGCATGGGAAGGGTTTAAGGGTAAAGGGAGGAATGATGTAATTATGTTTAACTTAAAAATAAAATAAATTAGCAATAAATGCTAAAATAAGAATATTCTTGTGATGTTTAATATTGATTATTAGTTTGACAGGATTGGGAATCATTGAAGCTATAAGCCTCAGGGCATTTCTGGAAGAGAGTTTCTAGACTGGGCTAGCAGGAATGGGGAGACTTGTTTTAAATGGAGGTGGCACATTCCTTGAGCTCGAGTCCTGACCTAAACCAAAAGTAAAAAGCAAATAGCATTGCCGCTCCTCCGTTTCTGCTTTCTGACTGTAGATACAATGTGTGACCAGCTGCTGTAGATGCCTGTTGCCATGGCTTCCACACAGGATCCACTGAACACTAAACCATGACCAGAAAGAAACCCTTCCTAAAGTTGTCTTTGTCAGGCTAATGAGAATGGCGACCCATCCAATGCTCTAGGAATCCCAGACATGTGTAATGACTCCACGTAAAAATCTGGGCAGGATGTGTTATGAGGTGGTGCAGGATAATTTGTCTATATTTTGTCAATTATATTTTAAATAAATGTTGATTGGCCAGGCGGAAAGTATAGTCGGGTCAACCAAACAGAAAGTAGAGGTTGGGCGATGAGAACAGGAGAATTCTAAAAAGGAGGAAGCCCATTCCTTGGAGTTCTGCCCAGATTACCAAAGAAGCAGGATGTGACCAACCCTGCTAAAAAAGGTACTGAGCCATATGGCTAACATAGATAAAAACAATGGGTTAATAAGAGCTAATAAGAAGCCTGAGCTAATGGGTCAATCAGTTTTATACTTATGCAGACTCTCTGTGGTTTTCTCTGAGACTAAACGACTGGGGGACCAGGTGGGACATAACCCCCAAGCAAGCCTGCTCCTCATGTTACAATGAGGTGGTCCAGGCAATATGGTGAGGGAGGATTTAGATGCTTACAGACCAGGGAATTGGGAAATGCACCATGGATACTGAGCTACACTTTGAAGGAAATGTTATTAGGTGAAGATGGCAGTGCTGTGGAAGGCCCCGGGATCTGCAGTGTTGCTGAGATGGAAGAGTAGCAAAGGGGAAAGAGGAAGACATGAGCTTGGAAAGGGTGTTGGGTGATGAAGAAACTCAGGACCAGTGGAAGCTCAGAAAGCACAGGGCAAAAGCATGAGATGGAGTGGGAGAAGTCTTGGGTGTCAATCCGGGCACTCACCAGCTCTGTGAGCTTCCTCTGACAAGGGAGTTATGAAGAGGAAGGGAGAACAAGACAGGTGAAGAGCGTCAGGAAAATGGTGCCCAAGACAACTGTCAACACATGTGAGAAAAATGGGCGGTGGAGGGGGCGCATACCTGGGCCATGCTGCCTTGCATATCAGGTTGGGGAACTACAGATGATGAGGGAATTGCTCATCCCAGAGTGAGAAAGTTTTGTATCTCTGCTGAGACTGAGGGTGAAAATTGGAACAGGGTATGTTGGGTCTTGTATTAGTGGCTCAAAATACAACAGACTTCAGGTGAGCTGCTATTGTGTGCTACATCGGTGTATTTCATTCAACCTAATACGACGGTTCCAGGAGGCCTGTGGTAGTTTGTATGAGAACCGTCTCGCGTACGCTCATGTATCTGCATGGCTGGTTCCCTGTTGGTGGTGCTCTTTGTGGAGGTTCTGGAACTTTTAGGACATGGAGCCTTGCTGCAGGAAGTATGTCATGAGAATGGGCTTTCAAGATGAGTAGGCTTGTCCAGTTTCTTAACTGTTCTCTATTCGGCCTATGTATGATCTAGATGTGATCCCTAAGCTTCTAGCCGCTGCCATTCTTACTTCCTTGCCTGTGGATGTTTAGCCCTCTGGAACCGCAAGCCAAAATTAACTCTTAATTAAATTGCTTTTGGTTATTGTATTTTACCAAAGACACAGAAAAATAGCTAATACAAGTCTTATACTTGGATGGTTTTCTTGGATAGAGGAGACACTGATGTTCACAGTAAATTATTGTATCCCCTAAAGCCATACCCCTAGCGAATGGCATACTTAAGACTGATGTTTGGCCGCCAAGACTAAAGTTCATGCTGTTTGTGATAATTGTTTAGACATATTTGCAATATATCTGCCAGGGCATTTATGTTACATATTTCATATAGCTAGAGAAGACCTATCTGAATTCACACATTTTTAAATTTCTGGTAGGTTTATGTCTAGTTATGATAGTCAGTTGAGACTATCATAGATTGGAAACCCATTTGATATGCCTAAACTATAGAACATCAGAACTTCCAGTGTAGGATATGGCGCCTTTGTGATCATATGGCTTCTGGAAACTATAGCTTACTGCCATTGCCTTGTGTTGTCAGAGAGTATCACACTAGCCTGGGAAAATGCCAAAATTTCAAATTCAACGACTTGTTTTTACAGAACATGTACTATTTTCACACCATTACAGAGTCAAAAATAATTAATTGGAATGATGATTAAGTCCTACATTTTAACTTTCAACTGACCTTTCAATTGGTGATTTGAGCCAAATGTAGACTAGTTCTAATTTTCTACCAAATATTTAGAAGATATTACAGCGTTCACCTTTCATTTTGCAAACTCTATTTCCCAGAACCATCCTAGGGGTCTAGGAATGACTCATTGCTAAGTATTGCTGACCCTGAAGAGAATACATTTGAACTAGTCTATTGAGTTGCCTTTTCTGGGCCAACGGAGCTAAAACTGCTGTACTCGGGACAAGGGCTCATGAACTCACAACTGTCAGCTGAGATCTGACTCCTTTCACACAGCACAGAGCTTCAACAGGGGTTTTCAGATGATTAAGCTCAATAAACACAGAGATAGGTTAAAGCCTCTGCATATACCTGTCATTCAGTTGGAACAATGAACTCATTGACCTTCTGGATCATGAGGTTCTGAAGAAGGCAGATGTCGGCACGCTTCATCACAGTCCTCCACACCCAGTTTTCTTTATGCCTCACGTTTTTATGGCCTCACAGCTTTGTTCTGAGCACAGTTTCCTGATTCTCAAGACATTTCCTGTGAACAAAGGCGAATGAGCATTTACCGAAGCTTAAGTTAACTGAAAATTAAATTAACTTTATATGAAGTGAAGTAATTGGTGCAAGATTGTGTAGAACTAGCATAAGAAATCTGAGGTTGCTCAACACATGGGGAGATAAGAGTTGCATCCTGCTAGATTTTATTTTATATGATATTATGCTGAAGTGTTCACTGACCTGAAGAACATCTATATCCTAGCGAATGGGGAAAGAGTCAATACCACAGATTGTATGCTAAAGGAAATCAACCACATAACAGAACTTCTTGTGCTAAATTGACTATGGTGAAAAAAATCTGTCCAATACTCAAAAAATAAATTCTTATCATTAAAAATCTTCCAAACTTTTCGTGGGGGGTGGAGAGAGAGTTGGTAAAATAGTTACCTCGCAAGCATAAGGGCCTGCATTTGAGTCCCAGGACTCATATGAAAAGCTGGATATTGTGGTATGTGTTTCTAATCCCAGTGCTGGGAAAATGGAGAATGGAGGGTCACTGGGTCTTCCTAGCCAACCAGCTTAGCCACGCTGAGGAGCACAAGTACCACTGGGAAAAAAATCTATGTCAGGAAACAAAGTAGATGGATCCCAAGGACTGACATCAAAGGTTGACCCCTGTCATTAACACATGCATCCTCCTCTTCTATCCAAGTACACACACTCGAACATATATGCACATACAATTGTTTTCTTGAGACAGGGTATTATGAAGCCTAGACTGGCCTTAAGATTACTGTGTAGTTGAGGCTTACGTTGAAATTCTGACCTTCCTAAATCCTCCGACTAGAAACTACTAACATGAAGATATTTATCTCATATTAGCACTTTCAAATTAGATAAAATCTTTTTGCATACCTTAATGATCTCACCATGGACTGTTTATCTGGAGTCTTCTTCTCTGGGGCAGCTTTTGTGATAGGAGATAAGGAACACACTGCTGTGCTGGTTATATGTAGTTCAATTCACCACCCCACTTGATAGAACAAAAACCCATGAGACAACTGTTAGGAGTCACTGAAAATCAGACAGCAACACTGCTATCTGTGACGTGCGATACAAGTGAGGGGAGGGAGTTGCCTTCCAGATCACAGTGTAGTGAATAAAAACTTGGTCAGAGTCTCTAGCTCTTTGAGCTTGATATCTAGAGCTGGGAATCCAAGTTGGTCAACCTCACCAGAGCTCCCAGGACAGAGCACAGACTAGAAGCGAGCCTCAGGAGAAGGCGGCTGGGAGCAAAGAATACTTACAGACATTCCAGAGTTTCCTCTTTGCAGCTGAGTGTTGGACAGTTTGTGCCTGGCAAGAAGCTGCCGTGGCAGGTAAAGTGATGTCCAGTTGAGAAAACACCAACGACCTCAGAGCTCAAACAACACTGACTATACAGGTCCTGTTCCCTCGACCTAGAGACGGCAGCATCAGAACTCATGGGGGCATATCAAAACTCTAGAGCAAACGCTTCTCCAATAGTGGCTAAAATCCTCAGAATAAGGGAATTGAGATTTTCAAGCAACATACACCCCCCCCCCCAGATAAAACTCGTGAGGGGCAAAAAAATCAAAATCAAGGCATTCAAACATTTAAAGAAGACAAAGTCAAACATCTCTTCACATACATGTTACAAAGAGAAGGGACCCGGGAGCTATCCATAATGAGAAAAACAAACCTTTGAAACGGATGCAGAAATGACAAGGGTGATGAACGGAGGAGCAAAAACCTTTAGGAATATTTGCAACGATGTCACATGCCTACAGAGCCATAGGAGCCATTGAATATATTTGTAGGGAGATGAGATTAGCAAAAGAAGCTCAAAGTTTTAAAGGTGAGAACTCCAGTGTCTTCACTGGTAATTCCACTTGCTGGGAACAACAGTGGGTAACACTCTGGAGGAGAAGATAACAGTGAATTTGCAAACTTTGTATTAGAAACTGTCCAAATGGAAACATCTAGAAAAAAACTTGGACTGAAAGACTGAAAAGAACATTACTGCTCAGGGAAATTTTCAAGTGTTATTATGTATGTTATGTTGAGAAGCATAGGAAAAATATGTAAAGAAATAAATGCTGAATTCTAAATTTGATGAAAACTGTAAATCCCATAGATACCAAATTCTCAACAAATGCCAAGTTCAAGAAATATAAAGAAAAATATACCATGACACAGCATAATCAAATTTTTGAAAGCCACTGTTAACAAGAAAATTCTTTTAAAAAAGAATCCAAAAAAGGAGAGCTGTGTAGAAAAACAAATATGACATTTGTGTTTCATGAGAACAAAATCTGCAGAAGACAATAAAGCATATCTTTGATAGACTAAAGAAAAAAATTACTGCACACCTAGAATTCTATATTAACCACAATTGCTTTTCCAAAAGAAGGTAGAAAAATTTCTTTGATTGTATAGAATCTCGAATAATTCATCGGTATCAGGTATTCATAGCAAGTGATGTTTAAGTATGTGCTTTAGGATACAGGAAGTGATAGAAACCTGTATCACCAAAATAAGCAATTGCTGACTGTAAACGTAGTTGTATAACACTTCTTGAATTAGTGAAGTTTCTTTAAAAGAGAATTAGCAGTTGAGTAACTTAGAGGAACAATACAAACAATGATTGGCCTTCTAGAACAGATAGAAATGGAGAGAAAAGTACATTCGTGAGTCTCTTCCCTGAGTGAGAAGTGGGCCACACATATGAGAAGTGAAGGCAGAAAATGTAAAGATGTTCATATACTACATCACTCATACAAGCAGCAAAGACTTGTAGTTTGGGAAACAAAAATTGGGATTAAAAGGGGATTATCAAACAATCAATTAAGTCAAGAGAAGTCTGGAAAAGGAGGGGGAAGCAACTGAAACACAGGAAAAAATATAAAAGCGTTTGGCTCCAACACACAAAAATCACATTAGATGTAAACAATCTCACTCCATTTACAAGGCAGATATTTTTAGATTATCTTGAAAAGTAAGACTCAATGAGAAGGCCTCTTTATAGCCACAAGTACTGAAGCAAGAGGTTTCAGAAAGAAATGCTATCAGAATAGTGATCTGAAGAAAGACAGGTCACAGCAAAGCTTACCAGTGTAAACTCTATAAAGACTGATTTCAAGTAACTAATTAATCGAGAGGTCATAAAATTCTAAACATATATGCTCTTAATTAGGAGCAGAAAGCGAAATACAGGATGCACAAATCAATATAATTGAAAGGACAAGTGGAGTCAGTCAGTGTCCACTTAGAAGTTTTCAGTATCTGTGTTTCAATGGGTGGGTAAAAGCAGAAGGAAAACAAGAGACAGAGAAGATCCAAGACATGTTCTGAATCAACTCAACCTGAAACTTCTAGCCTTCTTCAACGTCAGAACATTCAGGTTTATCGTCTGTCTTCAGACCATTTACCAAGCTAGACCATACACATGTTGGTAAGTCTTCATACAAAGAATTGAGTTCTATAAAGTGGTTTTTTTTTTTTTTTGCTACAATGACATTAAATTAGAAAGCCACAACAGAAAGATAGCTATACAATTTCTAAATACTTGGAAACTAAATAATATGTCTCTAAATAAACCATGGATTGAAGGGAGAGAGAGAGAGAGAGAGAGAGGGAGGGAGGGAGGGAGGGAGGGAGGGAGGGAGGGAGGGAGGGAAAATGGAAAGTATCTTAAACTGAAATGCAGCAGCATGCATGAAAATAGTTCAAATGCAACTGCAGCAAATTTGTACAGCAGAAGAGAAGAGATGCGGTGAATCATTTTTGCTTGCTTGACAGCAAACTATACAAAGAAGAATAAATTAAACACAAAGGACGTTAATCCAAGATGATCACAAGGGCAAGAGACGAAATTAATGCAATAGCACAGAAGAGAGACTATCTGCGAGGCTGGTCAAGTGTGGGCAGACACCGCCTGCGAGGCTGGTCAAGTGTGCGCTACCAGCCAGACATTGGGCCAAAACTAACACGGGCAGTCATTATCAATACTAGAGATTGGTGAGTCAATATTGTTTCAAACCTGAAAAATAGTCATAAAAGAATAATGCCTACATTTTGATTGCTTCCATGACTTGTGCAAAACATTTTTAAAGTTAAAAACCATCAGAACTTAGGTCAAAGAAACCAATCATTGGAGTAATCCATAATATCTATCAAAGAAATTAAAATTTAAGTTCAGACAGCTTTGATGGGGAATGACCAAATGTTTTCAGGAATAATAATACCATTAATACACAGATTCTCCCAGAAAACTGAATGGAGGAACTTTTCCCCTCTGTTGTTCTATGAAGCTAATTTTAATTTGATACTAAAAGCCTGAGAGAAATGTTACAATAAGGAAGATTTAACCAATTAAACCCAATGATTCAATAAGAAGCTAATACAGTATGAACAACTGGGATTTGACCTCCAAGGGAAACGTTAGCTTACTGTCAAAATATTGATCAATGTAATTCACCATGTTAACCAAATAAAACTTAAGACCATTTAACCTTCTTCATAAATGCATAAGAAGGGACTAGAGGGAGATAGCTCAGTGGTTTTGAACCTGCCCTTGCAGAGAACCACATGGCTGCTCACAGCTGCCTGTAAGTCCAGATCCAGAAAATCTGATTCCCTCTTCTGGCCTCTTCAGCTTCTGCCACTCACATGCTACACATACCCACAAAAATAAAATAAATAAAATAGAAATTTAGATGCAGAAAAGGAGTTTGACAATCCACCATTAGTCTGGATTAAAAACTCTATCAACTTAGAGCATAGAGGAAGAGCTGAAACTGTTATGGGCATCTCAGCACACTTGTAGCAGCCTTAGAGCGAAGACTGGCTTCCCTTACAATCAGGAAATTAATGAAAGTGGAACTAGAGGGCAGTGTGCAGTGTTCTTTATCAGCAGGAGCATGGTTCTCTGCAGGACTGTTGTATAGAGCTGTGGTCTCAGGCTCCTACACGCCGATTATTTGTAGGGTAGAAACTGACAATTCTAAAATTCATCTAAAAAGCAATTGCTAACACAATGGCCAATGAAGCTACTACCACAAAGGAGTGTGGTAGTCTGGTATTGGCATTAATAAATGAGATAGATGAAATAGATCAGTTGGGTTTCCAGATATGGAGGCTGTGACTGGTTTTACTCACAGAGTTCAAAGCAGCAGAGAGAGAGAGTGGCTCATCTTTACAAGTTGTACTGGAACATTGCAAATCCACTCACCAAACACTGAACAAATCTAATTCTCACAGCATAAGCAAACACTGAACTCAAAAAAGCCATAGACTCAAACTTAAACAGAAAACCAACCCCAGATCCATTCAACTTTTAGAGGAAAAAAAATGGAATGAAAAATCTTTTTGATCTAAGTTTAGGAATAGAAACCTATGAAAATAGCGTATTAGACTTCACTAAAGTTGAGAATTATTATAAAATCTGGATAGATGCACAGTGAGCAAAAGTGCCCTAGCGTGGTGCCCAGAGTGTAGTTCCTGGGCCCGCGTCAGGGTGGAAGAGGAAACTACTTCACAGACTTATCTTTTGACCGCCACATGCATGCTACATGCTGTGACATGCCTGCCCACACAGACACATCATGGGAATGCACTTGCATGGGCATAAACAAAATTAATAAAGAAAGAAAAGCTAAAATGAACAAGAAGACAGAGACAATGACAGAAGCCGCCAACTTGGAAAAATATATAAATTTCAAGTCTTAAAGGCCCTATATTCGAAATATAAGAAATTCCCATATGTTACTGGTAGTGGGTGCTTTAATAAAAATTGACAAAGAGTTTGAACAGATATTTTGTAAAGGTAACCTAGAAATGCGGTCAAATGCCAGTGTGCTCTGGGATACAGGATGCTGTTTGTGTCTTCCTGCAGGGTGAGACTACAAGTCTTTTGTTGTTGTTCTGTTTATCCAAACCTGAGGTAAAGGGAATGGGCTCTTAAGTTATCACATGTGGGGGTCTTCAGGTTTAAGAAATGCGCCCGAACACAGCTGATCTTTTTCAGGTTGAGTGCTTGCCTCAGCACATCCCCAGAAATGGGGAAGAACACGTGGCTAACAACATCTTAACTCCCCTTAATGTTTCTGTTTACTCCAGCCTTCCATGACCAGCAGCAGGGTAATTGTGTTAAGTTTGGGTAAAATAGTTCTCATCACCCAGACCCCCCAGTGGGGCATGGGAAGCTAGTTTCTCTAAACTGTGTCTGTTTTAGTACAGAGATACTCATGCTGAAATAAGAGGAAATCGTTTTCATACTAAAAACCTGACTGGGCTTGGCTGGTGGAACACTCCTCATGTGCACCTCACTGTTCAGGAACAGGAGTAATTTTTACGATATGTGACATGACATATATGTATCATATTTGTGATGCATATAAATGAAAACAAATTTTCTGTTTTCAGTCCTTTGGAGGTGATCATTTGCCGTCTATTTGGAAGACCATTGTCCCTGAATACTTGAGAGCGCCATTAGAATGTCATTGAACTAAGGGTGAAAACAAAGCAGCCCAGAGTGATGTTCCCTGCATTTCCCCACGTTCCTGGGCGACTTCAGCTCTCCTTCTAAAAATAAGATGAAATAGAGATGGCGCCACGTGCTCCCACCTCCCACACATGTCCCCATCATTTCCAATATTCCATAAAAAAATCTCCTTGCCAATGAATCATCAAACTCTGAGGAGTGTGCTCTGTCTTCCCTGCAGAGGCACAGGTAACATACTGCTTTGCAAATGACAGAGTGATGGTATTTTGAGCTCAGATTTTTCTGATAAAACACACGCTGCTTTCTAAATATAAGCAATGTGGGTGTGTCCGTTCCAATTTGTTTTCTGTTTTATTGGTTTTTAAGCAGCTCACTTCAATCCCTGTTTTAGTTGTTAATGTGATGATCTGCGCAAATCAGGGATCTCTAAAGTTACTGGATGGGACACCATTGGGAGTATGCGTGAACTGAGCAGTCCTGACTCTCTGGGCATCCTTTCTCTATGATCTTAAGACATCGTGTAAGCCAGGATCTAAAGACTGTTTTCTGAACTCTGTTCCAAAAAAGCGATCTGTAACATCTCTGGAGTTCCTCGCTCCTATAATCAGGAATTCCTGAGGGGAACTGGCTTTCACTGGCATTCACAGGGCTCAGAAAGGATACAGCTGTCACTGCCATTTTCATTAGGAAGACAACAGAAATACCTCTTTAAGAAATATACTTATTAATTCTTAAAGGATTTTATATACTATATTTTGGTCCTTGTCATAGTTGCTGTTCTATCGCTGTGAAGAAATACCAAGACAACTTTTCAAAGAAAGCATTTAACTGAGAGTTGCTCATATTTTCAGATGTTTAGTCCCTGACAGTAATGGTGGGAAGCATGGTGTCAGCAAGCAGGCATGGCGTTGCAGCAGAAGCTAAGAACATACATCCTGATCCACAGGCAGCAGGCAGAGCGAACACAAGAGTGGGCCTGACATGGGATTTTTAAATCTCAAAAATCACCTCCAATGACGCCCTTCCTTCAATAAGTCCACACTTCTTGATCTTTCCTTAACACTGCACCAACTGGGAATCAAACAATTAAATATACGAGCCTGTGGGGGCCATTTTCATTCAAACTACCACAGCGATATTCACCCTCAAATTCTCCTTTCATCTTCTTCCTGGTTCACCTTCCACTCTCCCGCTCTCAAACTTTTGTCCTCTTTTTAAAAATTTAACTACCGATCAATTTGAATTTGTGTTGTCTATGTACTTTTGGGTGTGGGAGCACTCACTGGAACACAGTTGAACTTTAAGACAAAGTAACTCTCCATGCCCCAAACGCCATCAACTGTCAACACATAGCTCTTTAGTTGAAACTGGGAGCTTATGAACCTCTTCCTACTCCATGTTGCAGTGTTGACCACCATCATCTTATGAAGGCAGTGATTGATAGCGGCTTTGAATTCATGAGCACAGTGGTTCCGTCATCCAAAAGATGCTGTTTTTCCTCAGTCCTCCAGTGTCCGGTTCTTATCATCTTTTCCCTTCTTCCACTATGGTCCCAGCCTTGAAGAGCAGGTTTGATATAGATGTCTTCTTGGTGGCTGAGCATTCTTCAATCACTTTGACCAGTTATGAGGTTTTGATTACCCAGCATCCACTGCACAAGACACTTCTCCGATGTTGTCTAAGAGCTACACTGAATTATGGGTACAGAGATATGAATTTAGAGGCCAGCTGATTCTGTGTTCCTCTAACAAGACAGTGCTTCAACCTCAGGGCCTATGAGCTCCCTAAACATGTGTTGGCACTTGGCCAGATTAGCAGTACCAGACACATGTTTCCTCCTCTAGAGCAGACCTTAAATCCAGTGAGGAAGTGATTGGTTATCTTTGAAACATTCACGTCATTATTTTACCTGTGGGCATATCTTGCTATGTAGGTAATTACTGCAGTTCATGGGGTTTACAGTTGGGTAAGACTGTTGATAGCCAGCCCCCAACACTATGATGAGAGCTAGACAGAAGGGAGGAAGCTTCTTCATGAGTATCAATTAGAGTTTTCTGAGTCTTTGTCCCTTCCCCCAATTATACTTACCTTCTCATTTCTCCCCCACTTCCATCTCCATGTCACCTGTGTTCTACTATGCCCCTTCCTCCAGATCTTTCTTCCCACTCTACACCAGTGGTCCCTTTCTAGTTTCTGAATTCTATAGGTACTTCAGATTAAACACACAAATCTAAAGATTTAATGCTAAGATCCACAAATGGGTGAGAACATGTATCTTCTTTATTTGGGGGCAGTCTGGGTTACTTCGATCAGTATATTTTCCAGATCCATCCATTTGCCTGAAAACTTTATAACGTTGTGTTTCACTACAACTGAATAATATTTCATAGCCACATTTTCAGCCTGTTCATCAGCTGATGGACATCTAGGCTATCTCCGCGTCCTATCTATTGTGAAGAGATCAACTATGAACATGATTAAGCATGTGTCTCTTGAATAGAAAATAGAGTCTTTTGGGTATTTTCGGAGAAGTGGTATAGTTGGGTCAGTAGTAGGTTTCTTTCTAGTTTCCCGAGGAACTGCCTCATGCTTTGCAACACAGTTGCCTCAGATTTCCATCCCACCAACAGCGGATCAGGGTTCCCTGTTCCCCACATCCTCCTTGGTGCTTGTTACTTTTATTTTCTTAATTTTATCTATTCTGACTTGGGTAAAATGAAATCTCAGAGAAGTTGTAATTTGCAGTTCCTTGTTGGTCAAAGATAGTGGATGTCTTTAAAAATATCTGTTGGCCATTGATTGATGTGTTTGCTTTCCAGGCTTTTTTTTACTGCTATGGTTCTGTACTATAACTTGAGCAGAGTTTTTATTGGTTAGAATTGTTTTGGCTATCTGGTTTTCTTTGTGCTTTCGACTTAATTTTAAGATAGTATTTTCAATTTCTGTGAAGTATTGCACTGGAATTTTGATGAGGGTTGCACTGAATCTGTTGGTTGCTTTTTGGTAGGATGAGAGTTTCCATAATATCAACCCTATCAATACTTAAACATGGGAGAACTTTCCATGTCCTGCTTCATTCTTCAATTTCATTCTTCAGCGTTGGAAAATTTTTTATTTGTATAAGCCTTTCATTTCCTTGGTTATATTTTTTCCAAAGTTTTGTTTTTTTTTTAATTTTAGGGCTATTGTGAATGTGATTGCTGCCCTAATTTCCTTCTTAGTATGCTTTCCATCTGTATATAGAAAACAACTGTTTTTTGTGTGTTAGTTTTGTATCCTGTTACTTTGTTGAATTAGCTTATCAGATTTAGAAGATTTCTTGTGGGGTTTTTAGGGTCTTTTATGTATACAATCATACTACTTACAAATAAATAATCTTTGACTTCTTCCTTTTCTTCTTTTGTCTTATTGCTGGAGAAAAGACTTCAAGTACTATGTGGAAAGGACAAAGTGGAATCCAGGTCTTGTTCACTCTTTTCTGTTTAGCACGATGCTGACTGTGGACCGGCTGGATGTTGTCTTTATGAGATTGAGCTATGTCCTCCCCGTATCCTTAGTTTCTCCAGGACTTTTGTCTGCAAGGGATGTTGAATTCTTTAAAGGCCTTTCCTGTATCTAATGGGATGATCATGTAGTTTATGCTCTTCAGTCTGATTATATTATAGCGGATCACACTTCCTCATTTGCATATATTGAACTATCCTTGCGACTCTGGGTTGAAGCCAGTTTAATCATGCTACAATACCATTTTGATGTGATCTTGAATTTGGTTTGTAAGTATCTTATTTGGAATCCCCATACCTGTGGTCATTAGGAAGATTGGTCTTTGATCTTCTCCCTTTTATTACTGGATATTTTTTCTGATTTTGGTATCAGGGTAATGTTGACTTCATCAAAAGAATTTGGAAGACATCTTTTCCTATTTTTTGAAGAATTTGGGGAGTATTGATATTAGTTATTTGAAGATCTTACAGAAATTTATGGTGTATACATCTGGTCCTGGGCTTGTTTTATTTGGGAGATTTAAAATGACTGCTTCTAGTCTTTGGGTGTCATGAGTCTACTTAAATCATTTACTTCATCGTGATTTAACTCTGTTATGTCAGGCGCATCTAGAAATTCATCCAATTCTTTAATATGTTGAGTTCAATGGAACATAAAATTTTAAAGTATGACCTTATAGTTTTCTGAATTTCTCCAAGGTCTTTAGTAATATGTCCCTTTTCATATTTAATCTTATTGACTGAGTTCTCTCTTTCTCCCTCTTAGTTAATTTGACTAATGGTTTGCTAATTTTGGTAATCGTTTTAAAGAATCAATGGTTCATTTCATTGGTATTTTTTATTTTTTTTTTTTGTTTGTAAAATTGCACTTGTCAGTTTTTTTCTTTCAGTGGTGATATTTGCAGTGTTGGGTGGAGAGTAAGTCCTGGTAAGGTTGAGGAGACCGTTCCTTCTGTCACAGTGGTATTTAGGGTCAGAGGCTCTATCTCAAATCTTTCTCTGAGAGTCAGGTATAGTCCTCTGTTCTGAGCTGCCTACCTGGGTTTGCAGCCTTCCCGGTGATGTGGAGCTCCAGACAGGCCTGTGGGCCTTATCTACAGTCAGATCTGGTCCCTGCACTGGTTCTGTAGCTTTTGATGAAGGTTCTAATGCTTGATTGGCAAGCACTTTACCCATGGAGTCGTGTCCCCAGAATCAAAGGCAAATTCTAGTATCAAATGTGTATATACACACATATATACACACACACTGTGGTTTAAGTAAATTCAAAGCAGTTGTTGTCATTGTGTGTTGTGACTTGGGTTTAACTGGGAGATGCCCTTTATTCCATCTGACAATGCCAGAACCTAGTGGTTTATAGGTAGATTTTTCAAGAATCCTTATGGAAAAGCGAAGACAACCTGGGCGGGAAGATGAGGAGTATTGGAGGTGTAAGTGGGGGAGGAAAGGGAGTGGCAAAGATGAAGTCCTGGGGTTTCCTCCAGAGTTCAAGCATGGAGACTCTGTCCTTATTAGGTTCAAGTTTGAGCATTGAGTGTTTGACTTCATATGGCACCTAAGCATTGTACATTAAGAACCCCCAAATTTCTCTTTGGCTTGCCCTCCTCTGTGCTTCCCCACACCCACCTTTTTCCACCTGCTCTGGATCCCCTGAGGTTGTCCACCTATCATTAGGCCTTCTTGGTTTTTCTGTTTTTTGGTTTGGCTTTTGCATAAACTGGGGTATAAGGAGGGGATGAAAGGCAGTTAGAAAAGTAAGGTCAGGGTCCTTCTTCCTTCCCCCCTAGAGGATGTTCAATTATTTATTTATTTTTATTGCACAGGAAATGTCTCAAAGAATCTAGCGCACCACGGCTTATATGATTAAAAATGCAGTTTGTCACATGCTGAAATTCTGAAGATGGGGAGAGCCATGTTTCAGTGGACAAAGTAGGAATAGACATTGTCTCAGTGTCTTCAGGTGCTCTTTGACCCTTACCTCAGCCGTACAGATGGCTAACAAAATTACAGATCTCAAGTATATATTCAGGGCAGATCGAAACAACACGGGGAAGAAAGAATCAGTGTCTGGCCCTTGATTAGGAAAGCAATGCATCCTGTCAGTCTTCCCGTAGACTTTTCAATGTTTCGTTAGCTAGGACTTTTATGATATGATGCGTATGATGCTGGCAGTATCCATGCGTAGTTTGTGTAGCCTGTGAGAGCGCAAGAAAAAAAAAAGGATGTGAGAATGGTGTTAGCTCAGTAAGCTAACAGATGACCAGGAACAGTTGAGAAGTCGGAGTATCATTCCAAGGAAAAGCTTTCTAGTAGAATATTTTCTCTCTAGGGAACTTTATTAGGTTAGGGCTAGTTACCGTGACCCTCGGTTTATAATATAGGTATGGCTGTCTAGTCTTTGACAACAGTCAGACTTTGGGAAGCATAATAATGTCAGGGGACTAAGTCTCCTGGTCCAAGTATATTGAAAATATACTCTTTTATACTTCTATGTTTTTCCCTGTTGGCCTGAACCTACAAAAAAAAAAAATTCAGAAGAAGATTAATTCAAAGCCAGAGAAAAGAATGTTAGTCCCCAAATTAACCTGATGACTCTCCACCCCCAATTGCTCCAAGGTAGATGTGTATTGCGATCATTCTTCCTTATCTATAAAAGGAGTTCTGTTGAGCTAGAGGACCAGTTTGTTCCTCAGATGTGTACCCAGAATTCACTAAAAGATACATCCCAAGGATTGGCAATCAGACTAATAAAGTTCTTGCCTTTACAGATTCTAAGTCCTATTGAGTAGAAACCAATAGTTAAAAAAAAAAAGGAGAAAAAATTTCTTAATTAGTGATTGGTGTTAGACTGAGAAACACAATACAGAGAGGTGAGAGTAAACACCCAGGAGCTTACTTCAGATTGTGTGGTTCCAAAAGGCCTCTCTGAGAGGTGACATTTATGCTGCGACTTGGCAATTAACAAGCCACTTCCTGAATGGTGGGATGTAATTACTCCAGAAAGTAGGAGCTTCGGTGCAAAGACCCTAAGGCGATCAGGCTTGCTTCAGCTACACAAAGGAAGCAGACACAAACTTGCTCCAACCATCGCCAAGTCCTTCCCATTTCTGGAAGTGCACATTATCACTAATTCTATTGTACAGTATGATTCATACAAATTAAAATATCAAGAGCATACTGTCCTGAGATAACCCTGGATCTGTCTCTGCCGCCACGGGCTTAATGGTTCTGAATGTGACCTAACTATGGAGTTCGAGAATGTGGTTGATCCTTGAGTTGGGTGTGGTGTAGCTGATGGACTTCTATAGAGATTTATTTCTGCTAGTCTATCTCTCACAACCTATCAACACCCTTGGTAATGATTGAATGGTTGGTTTCCAGCAGTCTAGACAAAATGAACTCCGTATGTCTTCTGTGTTTGTAGGACTCATGGTCTTACTGCGCTAATGGTATTTTGCATGACCTAAACTGCCGCCTCTGTTAACACCCCAGTCGTAATGACAGAGGGCATTAATACCTTGATATCCTGTCTGCTGATATAAGGACCTGATGAAATGTGCAACAATATGCATCAAAATAGGAAACTAAACAAATGACTTGCTTTTAAAATGAAATTAAACATTGCTTTAAAAACAAATGAAGCCCTTTCTAAATTTTTTCACTAAAATGAATTCCTGTCACACAATATGATATACATGACATCTCTTTGGGGAAAACAAGCTGCAGTCTTTTTTTTTTTTTTAACAGGATTGCCCTCCACTGTCCCGCTAGGTCCTGAAATCCGAGGGCCTGGGTACCACGGGACAGGAAAAGCTGAGAATCATCTTCCATCTCTTCCATCTTCCTGACTTTTGCTACAATGAGGTCAGCTACGTCATACTCCCGTCACTACATCTTTCTTTCCATGACAGACGATGTCTTCAAACTAAGTCCTCCCTCTTCTTCTCCCTTTATTCCTCCCTCTTTACATTGTTTTTATTAGGTATCTAGTCAGAGCAATGAGAAAAGTAACTAATATAGACAGCATCCAAGAAAGGCCAAAGTGGTGGTGGTTGGTAAAGAAAATCTTCACTCTGGATCCAGAGGATCAGGATACCGAGACTGAAGTTCCGTTGAAAGCCTCCAGGACTGTGGGAAAACACGGTCACTAGTCGTTTATTTCTATGTCTAGAGTAGGATCCTGAGATGTCCGATGTACGTCCTCAGTTTGATTTGACTTAGCATAGAGGACCATGATCCTTAAGTGATCGCAAGGATTTACAATATTGGAATCAAGTCACAAAAACAGCTTTTCTGAAGGACCCCCAACAATGTAGCTGTCTTTGGGTGGTCTCCTAGAAAGCTATGCTTCCTTCATTGCACAAAGGCGGAATGTGGCCACAGCTCTGCTCCCCAGTGATCGTCCTCTCCGTGCTGACCTTTCTTTGAGCACATCTTTAGATGAATACTGATGGCTTATATACATTTATCTCTGAGAGCTAATACCATTCACAAATGGAGATAGTGCAGTTGGGTTTAGATGATACCCCCATGCAGTGAGATCAAATCACTGGAACTAGAGATTTCTGAGCATGTAAGTTTTGGGGTAGAGCTGACTTCCTCTTCTGGTCAACACAGCTGAAGAGAGCTGGAAGTAGCCACGGCATATGCTCAGCTCCATCTCTGTGTATACCTTTTGAAGATCCCCAACTCGTCCATTCTCAGCATACCCAAGAAGTGTTAGAAGTGTTCTGATGCCATGCCTATCTCATAGATCTTGCCTATTTCGGGACAAACCAATGATTTTATCTATCATCGGGCTGCAGACTCTTGGTCTCATTAGGAGTATGAGGGAACGTCTGGGCAGGGAAGGAGGCCGGCTCTCCAGTTCGTGTTCTGTTTTAATCCAGGCAAAGCTTTGAACGGTCTGAGTTTTATGCTCTTCAGTCATCAGAAGACATAGTATTATGTCTCTTCTGAGCTTGGAGACACAATGTAGAGATCAAAATGAGATAAGCTGTGGGCCAGCACATTTGAAAAGTAGGTAAAATCTTACCCAACTCACATATATAGGAGTGTTAAGTCACCCTGCTTCACGAGGGCTTCCCGTGCTGCAAATACAGGAAAGGCATGCAGTTGCTTGCTATGTATGTCCGTATTGACAGACAGGGAGCACACAGGGGTGCTTCTATAATGCAAGAAGAGACTTAAAGATCTCGGGAGGAAATCTGAGTGCTGTACTGAATGCCTCATCTCCTTCAGGAAAGACAATGGAGAAAGGCTTGATACACTATTCCAGTTACTTGAGAGAGTTTCACAGTGGTACCTACAGATTTCTAGTTAAATCCAACCAAGTGGAACAGGACCATCAGAGCACAGAAACTTGTCATTGTCTCCTGAATTTTATTTTTCTTCGTAGGGCTTCCATTGCTCTCGGCCTTGATGAACCTGAGTGAGCATACTTTGAAAACCATAGCTGGGACACCAAAAGCAATGGGCAGGGCCTCCCTTATCTAGCCCGTGTGCTATTCAATACTGCGCGAACGGGCTCACTGGCTCTTTTATCTGACTTAGATATTCTTCAGACTTCCAAAACATCTGGGCATCTTCTAATCAATGCTTGTTGCTCCATGCCCCAAATGTTTCGATAAGTTTTGCCTGAAAGGCTATTCTGAAGGCAAGGCTGTTCCACCTGTGATTTCAGGAAAGAGTCCACGTATTGCATGAACGAATGGTGGTGTGTGATTTCAACGGAATGCTCATGTCTAATTTCTTCTTTGATTTCCTCTAGTTTCCTTTCTTGGCCCCTTCCCATAGCAGAGCCCCTTACGTAGAACCTCACAAACAGTTGATTTACTAACATGGGAATGCTGTACTTTGTTGTCCTTGGTAACGGTGACATTATCTTCCAAGTCTAGCTCTACATTTTTCAATGTTGGGAATTTGTCCTTCCACTGTCAGCTGCCTCTAGAAGAACTTACTCCATAATGGACTGATAGTCTCCTGAGCTGAGGGTTTGGGGGCATTTGGCACCGCTTTCGGCTATTCCTGAAGCAATTGTTAACTATTCTTTATGTGAGCCTGGAGATAGTCCCCGTTCTCTTTCTTAAAGCTGCAAAGCTGATTCCTGGGGCAATGTCTGCAATGAACCCAGGAAGGAAGGGACTAAGCATAGAGCCCTGTGGTAGTTAGTCTGTGTTACCCGTTAGTCTGTGCTCACCCGGGAACGACAGGAGGTGGAAGACGCGGAAGAGTGATCCTCTCCATGGTCTTTGCTCTTCTGCCATTTTTTTTTTTTCTGGATTTTCGAGACAGAGTTACTCTGTATAGCTTTGGAGCCTGTCCTGAACCTCGCTCTGTAGACCAGGCTGGCCTCAAACTCACAGAGATCCGCCTGCCTCTGCCTCCTGAGTGCTGGGATTAAAGGCATGCATGACCACTACCCAACTTCTGTTTCCATTTTAAGAAAAGGTTAGAATGAATATTAGAATACTGTAGCACTTCCCGAGAGGCAAAACTCTAAAAGATATCTTTTCTTCCTTCTTTTCTTCCTTTCTTCTTCCTTTCCTCCCTCCTTTCCTCCCTCTCTTCTTCCTTCCTTCCTCCCTCCCTCCCTTTATTCCCCTTTCTTTCTTTCTTTCTTTCTTTCTTTCTTTCTTTCTTTCCTTCCTTCCTTCCTTCCTTCCTTCCTTCCTTCCTTCTCTCTCTCTCTCTTTCTCTCTTTCTTTCTCTCTCTTTCTTTCTTTCTTTCTTTCTTTCTTTCTTTCTTTCTTTCTTTCTTTCTTTCTTTCTTTCTTTCTTTCTTTCTTTTTCCTTCCCCTGAGACAGGATTTCTCTGTGTAGTCTGGCTTTCCTGGAACTCGCTCAGTAGACCTCACAGAGATCCACTTACCCCTTCCTCTCAAGTGCTGAGATTAAAGGTGTGCACCACCACTGCCCAGCCAGATAGTTTTTTCAAGCCACAAGATTTTATTACTTTAATTCTAAATTTCTGTTTCTTTTGAGAGGATATTCATTGAACTTATTTTCTTAAATTTTTTTTTTTTGGTTTTTCGAAACAGGGTTTTTCTTAAAAATTTTTAAAAAATTACATATATATATGGCTACATATATCTATTAAACTATATCATTTCCCTCCCAAGAGCTCAAAACTCCTTCCATTTTCTGCTTGTTTTCTAACAAGCAAGCCAGGAGACATTGGACATTCGTTACACTAATGATCTCTTTAGTTAAGGACACATTACAAGTCTTACCCTTTTGGAGATATGTTTTTTTTTTTTTAATTTATAAAGGACTTCTCTCACACATATACCCATGCAGCTTACATTAATTATAATACAGCAATAAGACCTGAATGGGCTGTTTCTATATCTGATTTCAATGATGGCGCAAGGCAACTGGATGCATAGTATTCAAGAATTAGATAGTCTACTTCTGCTCGGAGGAATACAGCAGGAGAAATATAGTCTGTTGCTTTGTGTTTAGGAAGATTTTAGAAATTTAATAGATAAATGTAAACATGTGTGTATTTTAAGATCTGAAGAGTAAATATTAAATCAATTATGATACCTGCTACATATAAGTTGTATGTAATTCTTTAATCTAGGTGAGAATTGGAAAGGCAGGGGCCTCTCTATAATAGCAAATATGTAATTCTGAATTCTGAGTAAGCTTAGGCAGCAAAGAGAGCTGGGGGTTTGCTTTCTGCCTTGCACTGTGTATTGGTACACTCAGAACGCTAGGGCGTTGGAAAACCTAGACTCTTGTGTTCCCATGTGCATCAGTTACTTTTCCGTTGCTTTGGTAAAATGCCATGACTAGAAGCAAAGTAGGGGTACAGTTCACAACTGTGGGGAAGGCGCGCGGCAGCAGTGTGAGACTGGCCTAGCAATCAGGAAGCAGCATGGTCGCACTGCGTATACTCCCCCCCCACCCCCCCCCACCCCCCCACCCCACCCCCCCCCCCCCCCCCCCGCCTCTGGAAGGAGAAAGAGAACAGGAAGTGGGGCCCCAAGACCACGTGACGAGCAACTCACTTGCTCTAGCAAAGTTCTGTCGCCTCAGGATCCCATAACCTTCCCCAAAAGTACCC
This sequence comes from Chionomys nivalis, assembly GCF_950005125.1. NCBI lineage: Eukaryota > Metazoa > Chordata > Mammalia > Rodentia > Cricetidae > Chionomys > Chionomys nivalis. The sequence goes on from NC_080099.1 coordinate 16,950,906, forward strand.
TAGCTGGAAAGCAAGCGTGCAAATGCATGGCTCTATGGGGGACTTCCATATTCAGACCTCAGCACCACGGAAATATGGAAAACAAGAAGACGATCACCTGAATCATTCCAATAGGGGGTTCTCGTGTGAATGTCGCCCAGTGAGCTACTAGCCTGGTCTGGCCATGCTGGGTTTGTGGAATCAGGCAAGATAGGGTATGTTCCAGTAGCAATAGACTCTACCAATTTCTCTGGTAAGGCAAGGGTTATTTTGTGTATGTGGAATTGTCATATCATTGATCACAGTTAAATTTCTCCTTCATATCTATACATCAGACTTATTTTGACCCCAGCAGGAAGATTGTTGTTTTAAAATGATCTCTCTATTCCTAAATATATAATATACTATAAGCTACCTAAAAGGAATGTGATTTTTTTATATAAAAAAGAAACGAAACACTGAAACATCATGAGACAAAGAGATTATCTATGGTCATGTGACTGTTAAGAACAAGGCGTAGGTTCTGTTTATCATGATGGCTTCTGTAAGGCTAGTTTGTATTAAGTTTCAGGTAAAAATATTCTAGCCATCAGCTCATGCTTTTGGATGTACTGTGTTACACAGAAGGGAGACTGATCATTCGATAAAGAGCAGGATTTATAGATCTTCCATGAGATCATCATTTGTCTGTAAGAACTTTACCACTTCTCTAGCTTTCTCACCTTCTAAATTCAGAAATTGTAGCATTATCTCAACTTGCATGTTGCTACTGGGTTTCTAGTTGTGTGAATGAAATTGAACCAGAAAATTATTATTAAAGTCATGCTTCTTAATGTCTCATCCATTTCTTGTCTATTAATATATCGTAAAAAATGCAATAGCTGTGAACCTAATACAAGTCAGGCAGTAAACGGCCCTTAGACTGAAGTTTTCTTTGTAGAAGTAGATAGCATTTTGTTATTTAATTTGGTTAGGAACAATATACCACAGATGAGAGGTATAAGTTTGCAGGATTTCCTTGAACACAAACTGGCATCCAAGTAGCTGTGTGTCCACTCTTCTCTCCCAGACACTGGCTCAGTGCAAAGTCAAGAGTCTAGTTGAACTCAGTGGGTCACATGCAAAAAGGAGACATGGAAGTAGGGAAGGGACTTGTTGAGAAGAGAGTTCTGTGGTGTGATATTTTGATCTCATTCTGATGATCAATTTGCTTTGAGTTAGCGGGCAGAGCTAGATACTAGCTGACCAAAATTAACCATAAAGGTTTGGAGAACAGGACAGATAGGAGACAGGAAGAAGTAAGATGGGGGAGAATAGAGGATCTCAGGCTTTTGGGATTGAGGAACAGAAGAGAGAGGCCACTTTCCCACTTCTCTGATTGTTCAGATTCTTACCCTCCTATCTGGCTCCTGAATTTATATTCAGTTTATTGATTAAAAAAACAATTGGATAAATACTTCAGGGTTCAGGGGCAGAAGGAGGGGACAAGAGTAGTGAACGGGGCTTGAAATGAGTAAAACTGATTGTAAAAGTGTGTGAAAGTGTCAAAAAAGTAAAAATATAAAGTGATTTCCCAATCGATCGTGTGAAACACATTAGTAACAGCAGTTTCATAATTATCCTTACACTTTAATTCTCTGACTCTTGCAAGCCATCAAATTTAAAAAGGAGGGATTTTAGTTATACTACAGTTGAAGTAACCGAAGCCTTTTTGTCAAACTCAGCCTTACTCCCAGCAGAATGTATATATTTATCTTACATATGTATATTTATGCACACACATATACATATGCATACCAAAGGGAGATGGCGCCTTCTCTCTACGGGGCCGCGCAGCTGTATTTTATCCTAGATACTGATCTTTGCAATTTGGGGTCCTTTTTCAGACTTTCTTGTCTTCTACAGCTTTCATTTTGACAAAAATCTTGGCTGACAGGGGACTATGTCCAGGTCAGTAATCTGTTTTGTTGGAAGAAATAAAATTGTTCTCTGGAGTTTGATTTCAGCAAATATTTTTCTTCATGAAAGCAATAGTGTTAAAATGACAGTGGTCTAACCTGCCTTGTCGCGGGGATGCTGTCTCTGTTTGGAATATGTAATCAGGCCTAGGTTACTTGGAGGTCTTGTCAAGGGTAGACAGGGTCATCAGCATATTCCCACCACGCACACACGTGCAAAGAAACACAGCTTCAGTGTTATCTATGCCACAAGCTGCTTTTCCTTTAAGAACTCAAACTGTGATAGGCCTCAGGAAACGATTGTCAATTAAAAATAGCTCAACCAAAGCCCAATTCCTTTTGTTTAAATAGCTTCGCCATACTGGATCGCTGCAAGCTCTGCCTTTTTCGTGACCTTTCCTACAACATGGAGCTGGTATGGAGACGGGTTTTGCTGTGAGCATGAAGGCAATGAAGGACAGACCCTGGTAACTTCTTGTTGTAGAGAGGCTGGGCTGTCGATGTGAACTGGACTGGAGGCAGTAGCCTCAGTTACTCGCAGTGGGGCTTTGCGTGTTCTTCATTCTATCCCCATTCTCATCCCCAGATCTCTACGTCTTCTATGATTCTTTTGCACTTTTATGGCCCTTAAGACAGCAGAGGAAGCTTCCCTTTTCCCAAATGCTCGCCCTCTGAGATATTTATTCAAGCTTCTTGCTCCTATAAGCGAAGTTGAACAACTCATGGCACACACCCATGGGGGGCATCTCTCTCCCCTGGTGCTCTTTTCTGGTACTTCCTTCTCTCTCCACAGCTTCTCCACACACAGAGGGAGGCTTGAGTCTGAACCTTAAACAGCCACTTCCCCAACTCACTATTTGGTTTGTATTTGATCTTCCCCAAGCTGATGTCATAGTTAGGGTTTCTCTTACTAGTGACCAAAAGCGACTTGATGGGGAAAGTGTTTATTTCATTTTATAATTCCACATCTCAGTCTGTTACTGAGGGAAGTCTGGGCAGGAGCTCAAAGCAAGAACCGGAAGCAGGAACTAAAGCAGCGATCATGGGGAGGCTCATGCTTCTTAGCTTGCTCAGCTTGCTGTTTTAAAGCCCCCAGGACCACCAGACCAGGTTGGGCACCACCCACAGTGAACTGACCTACCCAAATTAATCATTAATCAAAAAAATAATTCCCCAGAGACTTGCCTATAGCTAATCAGATAGAGACATAGTCTCAATTGAGGTTCTCACTTGGCCTGATGACCCAAGCTTGTATCAAGTTGACAAAAAAGCCAAACAGCACGGTATGTTTATCAGTTTATTGTTGAGATCTTTCCTTGAAGATATTGATAAACATTTCTTAACTCCAAAACAGACATTCAGACATCTATACAACAGCACTTATCTTAGTAAGCTCTCTTCCATGTAACACAGTCATTTGTTCGCTCCCCCAGTCAAGGAATAAGTGCCAGCACCTCAGGCTCCATTGCTTGTGCCCTTCAAAGCATCATGACACAAAGGCCATGTTTTATCTTTAGTACCAACTCCAGTTTGCTTGCTGTAAAACTTAACCTGGGTACAATAAATCTAGGGCTATGTTGTATTGTCTGATTTTGCTCAACATTTTGTTTGGAAGCTTCCTGTATCTTCTAACTCATAGCTTGTGTTCCATCTACTTCATTGCTGGACAAAGGTGTTCCAGTTGGGGCTCTTCCTCATGGTGCTGCTATGTCCATTATTGTATGTAGCTTTTGGTGAATGTAATACCTATGCATATGGATTTGAAAGACAGGATAGGTTTGTGCTAAAAATGTAAATTTTTAGTCTGTCATTGGACTGCAGGAGGTTGAACAGTTACGAAAAGAGAAAAAAACTAAGGATATGAGATAAAGTCCCTGACAGTATTTGACAGTGAAGTCTTTGAGATGATAGTTATCTATAGATAGAATTTAAAAAATTTATTACATTTAAATTGTCTACTATATGTGTGTGCCATGGTTAGGCTGGGTATGGCTCATAGCACTTTGTGGAGAGGACAGCTTGTATAAGTTGGCTCTCTTCTTCTACCATGTGGGTCTCTTAGACTGATCTCAGGTTGGTAGACTTGGGACCAAGTGTCTTTACCTGCTGATCCAACTCACCATGCCTGTTGTGGTTTGAATGTAATTGGCCTCCACAAACTCATAGGGAGTGGCACTATTGGGAGATGTGGCTTTGTTGGAGTAGGTATGGCCTTGTTAGAGGAGGTGTGTCACTGTAGGGGTTGGCTTTGAGGTCTCATATATTCTCAAGCCCACACCCAGTGTCTCAGTTCACTTCCTGTTGCCTGTGGGTCAAGATGTAGGACTCTCAGCTCCTTCTCCAGCACCATGTCTGCCTGCATTCTTCCATGATAATGGACTAAACCTTTGAAACAGTAAACAACCCCAATTAAATGTTTTCCTTTGTAAGAGTTGCCATGGTCATGGTGTCTCTTCACAGCAACAGAAACCTAACTAAGAATGTCCTGAATATAATTCTTTATTGCATTTAAGTTGCCCTATGATTAGGGGGCTTTTTGAAGGTTGTTTGAAGTTATATTTTCTATTCTAATTAGTGGCTTATCTTGTTGTCCCCCCCCCCCCTTTCCGGACTGACTTGCTTCAAATTTCTCTCATTTCTGTGGTGTGCTGAAAAAAAAATGTACCTATTCTCCATCATTTATGGGCTGCTACTCAACATCTCTTAGAAAGCAAAGAACAGATCAGAATCTAATCTCTTTTGAAAGACCAAGGAAAACTTAGAGAAGAAGGCCCCTAGAAAACAGGAGCATTGAAAAATTTATCTATGCTTCTGTCTGTCTGTCTGTCTTCCATCCATCCATGCATTCATTCACCTACTTACCTACATATCTACCTACTTTCCTTCCTACCTATCAATTTGTCTGTCTCTCTCTGACATTTATCTCTAATTTTCATTTGCTAGAATAATGTAGGCTGATTATAAAATTCAAGCATTGTAGGGATGTGTAGTATAGAAATCAATGTTCTCATTTAACATCCTCTACACTTTCATATCTGATAGCATGCATTTTTACCAACTTCGTTTTTCCTTTCTGTTCAAAACATATGCTTATCAAACTATAATATCCTTGTATACATATATGGAAATGTCACAAGGAAGCACACTGTATAGAATGCTAAAATTATTATTGAATATTTTGCTTCGGTTTTGTATTAATGTTGCTTCATTTGTAGTTCCAATTTATTAAATTCTGTGGCTAAGGAGTTTAAAACTCTACATATGTACTATTCTGCAGCTCTTTGTCTTTTACATTCAATGTGGTCTATTTTTCCTTTAAGTATCTTTAATGATTAAGCTTAAGCATCCTGCTTTGACACGCTGGTCATTATCATATGTCCTAAACATAAATTACCATAGTAGAAATTTTATAACAAATACCAAAGAAGAATTCCATCATTGACAAGGGACTGGAAATTCTGAGGCATGGCAGCCTGCACATTGCCAAGCTAGATATAAGATGTGAATCTTCATGTTGTTTTTCCTTAGCAAAATTTGGTTAGTGCTCAGTGAATGCACCATCTTTATTAAAAATCAAATCTCTTGCTGGGAATGGTGCATACCACACTCTTAATTCCAACACTCGAGATGCAGAGGCTAGTAGTGCAAGGCAAATTCCATGACAGCTGCCTCCATTGGGTAGATCTATTCACATTCACATTTCATAGGGTAAATCAATCCTCCCTCCCTTCCTCCCTCCCTACCTTCCTTTTAAATATGGCTACTAGTAAATTTGACATTGTTTAGGTAGCTCCATGTCTTTGTGCCTTGTGTAGCAATTCTCTTGGACAGCTGAGATCTGGCAGCCATTGTTCTAGGGTGACTTTAAACACCTCTCTAGGGCGTGTTTGTTACTCTGACCAGATTAAAACTTGTATCACCAGCCACAGTAAAGGTGAGAGTTCCGTGCAGACTTGGGATGCGAAGCATCTGAAATTTTGATCACAGGTAGCAATGCTTTTGGTGTGATCAAATCAAGGGTTTCCTTCGACAGTGGACCGAGTAATGATTGCAAACTAATTGCAGCAAGCATATTGCACTTTGCTTTGCAATAACAGCTCCCTACCAGCTGTTTCCTTTAGCAGTTGTTCATTTCAAGTAGGTACCAGCGTGCTGGAGTGTGAGATGCTAGAACGTAATTTCAATCCTTTGCTTAAAATTGAGACTTGTCTTTTTTTTTTTTTAAAAAAAAAACAGCATTTATTTTTTTTTCCTCAAGGACTCTTCAACATCTACACAGCTCTAAGGCTAATTTCATCACACCCTTTCTGGTCTCCTTTTTAAGGAAAAAAAAAGTCTTTTGAAGATCATATGCAGAATGGTACAAAATCTCAAGTTTAATTAAGCTTTAGCAAAAATAT